>NC_092312.1:62179238-67179238 GCF_036785885.1 Coffea arabica | reverse complement strand
ATACATCATCAATATAAACTATGCTAAATGAACTATAAGAATTGAATATATCATTCATTATATTTTGAAATTCTGAAGGTGCATTCTTTAATCCAAACGGCATTACTTTCCATTCATAGTGACCAAAGGGTGTTGTAAATGCTGTTTTATATCTATCTTCAGGGGTTATTAAAATTTGCCAATATCCTGACTTCATATCAAATTTTGAAAATATTTTTGAGTTATATAATCTATTCAATAAATTCTTTTTATTTGGAATTGGATACCTAATCCATTGTAAAACTTTATTTAATGGTTTATAATTAATAACTAATCTGGGAACTCCTCTTTCTTTCTCTGCTTGATTCATGACATAAAAAGTTGCACGACTCCAAGGTGATTTCGAGGGGGTTATTAATCCTTTATCCATTAATGTTTGTATTTCTTTTTTACAGAATTCTAATAATTTACTATTCATTTGTATAGGTCTTGCTTTAATTGGAATATTTTTCTCATTAAAATCTTTTTCATAAGGTAAATTATCATATGTTGTTTTCTATCCCAAAAAGCATTTGGAATGTCTGCACAAACTTCTTTTTTAATTAACTCTTCTAATTCTAAAATTCTTTTTTGCATTTTTATTTCTTTTAATTGTTCTTCAATTTTTAAATAAGATTTTTCTTCTTTTATATAATTTATATGTTGTTTTACCTTAGTAATTGAATTTATTGTTTTATATATAGAGGATGATTGTAACATTTGTAATTCTCTTTGTTTTATTGGAGCAAAAAATTTAAAAGTAATAGTCTTTCCTATGATATTAGTAGAAATTCCTTCATGTCCTATTGAGAATGGATATATTTGAATTAAAAAGGATGTTCCTAAGATTATATCATTACCTATATTTTTTACAATTAAAAAGTTATGTCTAATGCAATAATTAGCATTACATATTGATCATTTTGTGAATTTATATTTTACTTGTAGATTTTCTCCATTTGCTGCCATTAATGTTTCATTTGTTCTTTCACAATTTTTAGTGGGAATTATTCCTTCTTTTATATAGCTTGAATCTGCTCCACTATCTAATAGAGGTACATAAGTTTCTTTAAACTCTTCTACTGTTATTGTAACTAAAGCATACCATTTTTGAAATGTTATTTTCTCTATTGTATTTAAATATTATTTTTCATTTATGGGTTTTTTTGAAATAACTATTTCTTCTGTAGTTAATGCTTTTGAAGTAGAGGTTGATTTTCTATTAATGTCATTTTTGCTTCTATTTCTAAATCTTTAGTTTTTAATTCTATAATTTCTTTTTGTAATTGTTTTACTTGACTTTTTAAATTATTGATCTCTGTTTGAAGATCTTTAGTAGTTTCTTTTTTCATATTATTTATATTAGGATATTTGTCTAGTAATTTTGAAATGCTAAATGATTCTATTATTTTTGGCATATTTTCTTCTTGTATAATTAAACTTTTTAATCTTTCTAAATATTCTGTTTTAGCTAATGGGTTTTCAATTTTTTCTATCATATCTAATAAAAATTCTTTATCTTCCTTTTTTGTAATTACATTTATATATTTTGGATTATTTGAACAATTACAATCTTTTTCACTTTTTGAGCTACTTACGTCATTGTAATAATCATTTTCTGTACTTTTCTTTTTCATTTATTAATGAATTTATTAATTTATTCTTTATTTCTTCGTCTTCTGCACAGATTTCATTTAATTTTTCTTTTAATTTACATTTATTTGCTTTATGTCCTACTTTCCCACATTTATAACAAATAACTTTCTTTTTATAGAATTTTTTGCTTTTCTTTTCTTCATAATTTTTATCTTTATTAGATTTTTTATATCTTAAATATTTTTTATCTCTTTTACTTTTCTTTTTATATGCTGATGATGATTTAATTCTTTTTATACCAAATGCTTCACAAAATGATCCTGCTTCTCTGTCTTTGAACCATACTTAATTTGAAGTTTTAATTCTGAACATAATATTAATCCTTCATTTTTCACAAAAGCAAATAGTTGTCCAAAAGTAATATTTTCTAATGAAATAATATCTGTTCCCATTTCCTTTTGTAAATTATCCATTATCCTTTGTGAAAATAAACTTGATAATCTTGTAATAAATCTTTCTTTCCAAAATGAAGTTTGTGGAGACATTCCAAATGCTTTTTGGGATAGAAAACAACATATGATAAAATTACCTTATGAAAAAGATTTTAATGAGAAAAATATTCCAACTAAAGCAAGACCTATACAAATGAATAGTGAATTATTAGAATTCTGTAAAAAAGAAATACAAATATTAATGGATAAAGGATTCATAACCCCCTCGAAGTCACCTTGGAGTTGCGCAGCTTTTTATGTCATGAATCAAGCAGAGAAAGAAATTTCTACTATTAAATGAAATTTCTATTATATTCAAGACCTAAGAAAAGAATTATTCTACTATTAAAAAAGAGATTTTATCTATAGTACTATGCATATCAAAATTTCAAGATGATCTATATAATAAAAATTTTTTACTTAGAATAGATTGTAAATCAGCAAAAGAAGTTTTACAAAAGGATGTTCAAAATATTGTTTCAAAACAAATTTTTGCTAGATGGCAAGCAATTTTATCCATATTTGATTTTGAAATAGAATTTATCAAAGGAGAAAATAATTCTCTTCCTGACTTCTTGACAAGGGAGTTTTTACAGGGAAATGGAACGTGAAACCCACAAAAAGTACATTCGCAGGTTGAGAAGAGAAAGAGATGATTCTCTACTACAAAGAAAAGAAAAAGATTTATATCATAGATGTTGGACTTATTATATTAAAAATCTTCAAAAAGGCATTCAACCTATTCCCCATCATCAAATTCAAAACTATTCTATAGTACACATTTAACCAAGCTATTTCTCAGTCCTTACTCCAAAAGAACAATCTTTTCTTCTAAAAAGAAGAATTCATTCTAACATTATTTTTGCAGATGTCCTCAAAAAGGCCAATTATCCTTATGAAGAGATTCAATATTTTTATAAACAAAACCAGATCATTTACCAACAACTTAGCCAAATTATTTATTGACTTTAATTTTGCAGGATTATGGATTCAAAAGAAGGAAGCTCTAGACCAAAGACTCCTCAAGACTATGAGATGAGTCTTACTCCTGTAACTCAAAATAGATTCCAATTATTGCAAGATTTTCCAGCATTGACTTATAGTCAAGCTGCTCGTACTCCAACTTCTTCTCAAATAAGACCCCTTCAACAAATTCCAAAAACCTTAGAAAAATTCAATGAAAATTCTTATTTCACAAAGCCATTTACTCAACATATCACTCTAGCCAGATTTCAAGAAGTGCCTCTTTACAATACACTTAATTTTTTCACTCAAAGACTTTTCCCTCTTAAATGTTTCTGGCAACCAGATGATCCATCAAAAAATTTGGATTATTATGAATTAATTCTCACTGATACTCAATCTGTTGAGATTTTTCCTATTCCAGATAAAAAGAATCCAGAAATCATCAGCCATTCAAAATGCATTAGACAGAAAGTTTGTTCTCCTAATGAATGAACTTCTCGTTATTCAAAGAAATCTTTTTCAGTCAGATTCATTCCAGATGGATTTACTTATCAAGATTACAAAATGACATGGTATCGTGCTTTTTTGTATAGACCATTCAATCATTCCTGGTTCTTCACATTCAAAAAAAGTTGCAGCAGAGAATTCTCAATTTGGTTCAACCATTGGTGAAAATGGTTTGGTCCTCAAACAGAAACTCTACCTCCAAATGTCCTTATGGGATTTCAAACTTATCTCAAAAAAGCAGGGGGGAAGAATATACAAGGCCAATACTATTCCACATGGAATTTAAAATACCATGGATTTTTTGTTGGAGTTTCAAAGTTCATCAAGAATTGGAAAAATCACTTCCAATGTCACTAGTCCGAGAATTCAAAATCAAATGGTGGATAGGATTCAATCAAGAATTTTGTGACCAAAAGAATGTATTAAGATTCCTAGAGACGGGAGAAAAACTCAAATGGATAAATCCAAATCAGCAATCTACCAAAGGAGTTAATTTCCCAACTACTCCACAGAAGAAAGAAAAGGAAAAAAGTTGCTCAACATCAGAAACAACGGCAAATGACTTCTTAATGAAGAAGATGATGCAAAATCCAGAAATACTCAAAGAATACCTAAATTATTTGTAAAGTCAAGACAAAAATAAGAAGATAAAAAAGATGAGTCAGCTGGATCGTCATCGGAATCAACTTTTGATCCATTTGGTGGTCCCTGTACTCAAGACCCGACGGACTTTTGATAAAGTTATCGGCCAATTTCAAAGATGCCAATTTCAACATAAGATAAGAATTTCAAAAGAACCAATCAAGAGAAGATAAGGTGTCGGCAACAAAAGAAAATGAAATTCAAATGAAAGTGTCGGCATGAAAATGCAAATGAAATTCAAAGATAGAAATCTCTATAAATAGAATTCAAAATGAGAGGAAAGGGCATCGAGTTTCTAGACATCATAGAATTCTCTTTGTAAACCTTTCTCAGTTTTAAATTTTTGTACCAGTTTCATCGAAGAAGTTCAATAAAGATTCAAAGCTTGATTTGGTTTCAAGAAGCTTCCGAATTAATTTTACTCTGATTTTCTGTAAGTCTTACATGCTTTCTTTAATTTTATGTTCAATATTAAGCCTGGATCGGTTCTGGTATCAGAGCCAGACGAAGTTATTGATTGTTTTGAAAAATATCTTATTTTAAATATCTAATTTATGCATTCATGTAAATATCTCATTTATGAATTTATCTTAGCATTGGTAAGACTTAGAAACTTTGTAAGTCGGTTGGTAAGTCCAGAATAGGATGTTCCACGCTTAGATTCGATTGTTCTTGATAAGATAAAAGATTAAATAAGATATTAAACATGGCCACATTCCTTCTTTTATATAGTTTGAATCTGCATTACTATCTAATAGAGCTACATAAGTTTCTTTAAACTCTTTTATTGTTATTGTAACTAAAGCATACCATTTTTGAAATGTTATTTTCTCTATTGTATTTAAATATTGTTTTTCATCTATGAGTTTTTCTGAAATAACTATTTCTTCTGTAGTTAATGCTTTTAAAGTAGAAGGTTGATTTTCTATTAATGTCATTTTTGCTTCTATTTCTAAATCTTTAGTTTTTAATTCTATAATTTCTTTTTGTAATTGTTTTACTTGACTTTTTAAATTATTGATATCTGTTTGAAGATCTTTAGTAGTTTCTTTTTTCATATTATTTATATTAGGATATTTGTCTAGTAATTTTGAAATGCTAAATGGTTCTATTGTTTTTGGCATCTTTTCTTCTTGTATAATTAAAATTTTTAATCTTTCTAAATATTCTTTTTTAGCTAAAGAGTCTTCAATTTTTTCTATCATATCTAATAAAAATTCTTTATCTTCCTTTTTTGTAATTACATTTATATATTTTGGATTATTTAAACAATTACAATCTTCTTCACTTTCTGAGCTACTTACGTCATTGTAATAATCATCTTCTATACTTTGTTCTTTTTCATTTATTAATAAATTTATTAATTTATTCTTTATTTCTTCGTCTTCTGCACAGATTTCATTTAATTTTTCTTTTAATTTACATTTATTTGCTTTATGTCCTACTTTCCCACATTTATAACAAACAACTTTCTTTTTATAGAATTTTTTGCTTTTCTTTTCTTCATAATTTTTATCTTTATTAGATTTTTTATTTCTTAAATATTTTTTTTATCTTTTTTACTTTTCTTTTTATATGCTGATGGTGATTTAATTCTTTTTATACCAAATGCTTCACAAAATGATCCTACTTCTTTTATCTTTGAACCATACTTAATTTGAAGTTTTAATTTTGAACATAATATTAATCCTTCTTTTTTCACAAAAGCAAATAGTTGTCCAAAAGTAATATTTTCGAATGAAATAATATCTGTTCCCATTTCCTTTTGTAAATTATCCATTATCTTTTGTGAAAATAAACTTGGTAATCCTGTAATAAATCTTTCTTTCCAAAATGAAGCATTACAATCTGATCTTCTTAATACATTAGTTAAAAACATATCTTTATACCATCTAAAATCTGACAAAGTTGGACATCTTAAATTTGTTAAAAATGCTTTATTTGCATTTAACTCTTCTTTTGGATTTCCTACAAAATACATTACTATGATAACAATTAAAAATTCTGCAGCATCTGATTGTACTTGGATATTACCTTGATCATCTTCCACTTCTATTGTATGATCTAATATTGATAATTTATCTTGAAGTGTTAAGGCATTATCCCACCAATTTTTTTATTGTCCAGTAAATCCTGATACTAGTAATGTTGCAATATTTCTTTCTTGAATATCTTTTAACTTATAAGCCAGTCTAGCCATTCCTATTTCTTGTAAAGTATTTAATACTTCATATTCTGCTCTTCCATCTATATTCCATTCATAAATTGAATCTCCGTCATATTTTGTGATATGAAATTTTGATCTTTCTTCATATTGAATGTCTGGGAGACTAGGTTTTGGATAATAATTTCTAGTGCTTACCATTTGCCAATCTTTTTTATTACTTTTAAAAGGTCTTCTTCTTCTTATTTTATTTATTTGATTATTTTCTTCTTCTTTAAATTGATCTTCTATAAGTAAAATTATATTTTCATCATTTTCCGAGTAGCTTGATTCTTTTGATGATATTTCTTCGTTTATTATATTATCTAATGTATTTATTCTAGGAGTTTGAGTCTGAGCTTCTGTTGTTAGACTTTGCAATGTTTGAGATATTCTATTCAATATATTATCTGTATTATTTATTCTTTGAGTATTAACACTTTGAATTAATTCTTGCTCTCTATCTCTTGTCAAACTTCTAGGTTGAAAATGAGGTGCTGAAATATCATTAGAAAATTTTGTAACTGGTTTCTGAATACTGTCTATTTTAGTACTTATTACTTCTATATGTTGTGATATAGTATGAAGAATTTGATTTGTGTAATTATTTTGCTGCTATAATTTTTTAATGTCATCTAAATTTACATTATTATTACTACTACTTGTTTCAACTTCTCTACCTTTTTCAAAAGGGGATGCAATTATATCTCCCTGTCCTATATTAATTTTTACTTCTTGTAATGGAGGATGAATTGATGTTATTACTTGATCGTCTTTTAATTTTCATTTTTTATATAAATTAGTTTGAACATTTATTTGAGGAGTATTATATACATTATCTATTCCTATTTTTGAAGTATAGAATGATAACCTAGTAAAGAAAGGAAAATCAAACTGTCTTGTTTCTAATTCATTTCTCCATTCTAATATTAATTTTTCTTTACATTCAGAGGCTAATTGAAAAAATCAAATTCATTTTTCTGTATTTTCTTCATCATCAAAATCTTCTTGTAAATATTTATGATTTATTTTATATTCCTTCATTATTACATTTATTTCTCCTTTCATCTGGGTGTGTGTTGGAGAATAATCTGATTGATTTTGATTAATTATCTCTGGAACAGGAGTTTTAAATTTGAATGTTGAAGTACTTTCTACAGGAAAATTCGTATCAATTGATTCATAACTAGATCTTCTAGCTGGTATCCAAGAATGGCTTGAAGTGAAAGGTCTCTCTCTAAATGAAGAAAATCTTAGTAAAACTTTTCCATCAGCTTTTTCTATAATATCTTCTGAATTTGTTTGTTCTATACTTCTTGGTGCTTGTGGATTTTGAATTATAAATTCACTAGGTATAGTAATTTCATTCCATTTTAATCTTTTTGGAGTATAGGTAGTAGGTCTATCTGCATCAACTTGTAATAGTGTTGTTTCTTCTTTTAAAGTTGGAGTCATAATGAATTTAGGATTTAATTGTGAGGATAATGGTCTTTAATACATTCTATAAATTATAGCAAAATTCTTTGTATATTTTTCGAATTCATCACCTTGTAAATGAATATCTAATATAACTGAATTCAAAACATATGGATCTGTTAAATCTACTGAAAAATTTGGAGCACAATTAAAATAAATAGATCCATTACATACATTTGTTTGAATCATAGACAAAAGTGATGTTTTATATCTTTTGAGTCTAGTGTCTCTTAAAGCTAGATATATAGGTGCATTTACTCCTAAATGGAAAAAGGGTTTAACTGCAACTTGAATTAAGCCTATATGAATATATCTATATCCTTTACTAAGATACTTTTGAATTGCATTATGATTTAACAATGGAATGGATTGATATTTTTCTTGAATAGAAATTGTTTCTTCATGTGTTTTAACCGATAAAGCTATTTTGAAATCTAAGGGTCCTATTCTGTAAATATGTTCTATTTTTTCTTCGGAAATAGTCCAATCTGAATTATTTACCGGCATATGATATTCATGACTTTGAACTATACTTGGTTGTTTTGAACTAGATCCTATCTTCAATTGTCTAAGGAATGTAGCCATGTTTAATATCTTATTTAATCTTTTATCTTATCAGGAACAACCGAGCCTAAGCATGGAATATCCTATCTTGGACTTACCAACCGACTTACAAAGTTTCTAAGTTTTACCAATGCTAAGATAAATTCATAAATGAGATATTTACATGAATACATAAATTAGATTTTTAAGACAAGATATTTTTCAAAACAATCAATAACTTTGTCTGGCTCTAATACCAGAACCGACCCAGGCTTAATATTGAACATAAAATTGAAGAAAGCATGTAAGACTTACAGAAAATCAGAGTAAAATTAATTCGGAAGCTTCTTGAAACCAAATCAGGTTTTGAATCTTTATTGAACTTCTTCGATGAAATTGGTACAAAAATTTAAAACTGAGAAAGGTTTACAGAGAGAATTCTATGATGTCTAGAAACTCGATGCCCTTTCCTTTCATTTTGAATTCTATTTATAGAGACTTATATATTTGAATTTCATTTGCATTTTCATGCTGACACTTTCATTTGAATTTCATTTTCTTTTGTTGTCGACACCTTATCTTGTTGCCGACACCTTATCTTCTCTTGATTGGTTCTTTTGAGATTCTTATCTTATCTTGAAATTGGCATCTTTGAAATTGGCCGACAACTTTATCAAAAATCCGTCGGGTCTTGAGCACAGGAACCACCAAATAGATCAAAAGTTGATTCCGATGACGATCCAGCTGACTCATCTTTTTTATCTTCTTCTTTTTTGTCTTGACTTTGCAAATAATTTAGGTATTCTTTGAGCATTTCTGGATTTTGCATCATCTTCTTCATTAACAAGTCATTTGCCGTTGTTTCTGATGTTGAGCAACTTTTCTCCTTTTCTTTCTTCTGTGGAGTAGTTAGGAAATTAACTCCTTTGGTAGATTGCTGATTTGGATTTATCCATTTGAATTTTTCTCCCGTCTCTAGGAATCTTAATACATTCTTTTTGTCACAAAATTCTTGATTGAATCCTATCCACCATTTGATTTTGAATTCTCGGACTAGTGACATTGGAAGTGATTTTTCCAATTCTTGATGAACTTTGAAACTCCAGCAAAAAATCCATGGTACTTTAAATTCCATGTGAAATAGTATTGGCCTTGTATATTCTTCCCCCCTACTTTTTTGAGATAAGTTTGAAATCCCATAAGGACATTTGGAGGTAGAATATCTGTTTGAGGACCAAACCATTTTCACCAAAGGTTGAACCAAATTGGGAATTCTCTACTGCAACTTTTTTTGAATGTGAAGAACCAGGAATGATTGAATGGTCTATACAAAAAAGCATGATACCATGCCATTTTATAATCTTGATAAGTAAATTCATCTGGAATGAATCTGACTGAGAAAGATTTCTTTGAATAAAGAGATGTCCATTCATTAGGAGAACAAACTTTCTTTATAATGCATTTTGAATGGCTGATGATTTCTGGATTCTTTTTATCTGGAATAGGAAAAATCTCAATAGATTGAGTATCAGTGAGAATTAATTCATAATAATCCAGATTTTTTGATGGATCATCTGGTTGCTAGAAACATTTTGGAGGGAAAAGTCTTTGAGTGAAAGAATTAAGTGTATTGTAAAGAGGCACTTCTTGAAATCTGGTTAGAGTGATATGTTGAGTAAATGACTTTGTGAAATAAGAATTTTCATTGGATTTTTCTGAGGTTTTGGAATTTGTTGAAGGGGTCTTATTTGAGAACAAGTTGGAGTACGAGCAGCTTGACTATAAGTCAATGCTGGGAAATCTTGCAATAATTGGAATCTATTTTGAGTTACAGGAGTAAGGCTCATCTCATAGTCTTGAGGAGTCTTTGGTCTAGAGTTTCCTGCTTTTGAATCCATAATCCTGTAAAATTAAAGTCAATAAATAATTTGGCTGAGTTGTTGGTAAATGATCTGATTTTGTTTATAATAATATTGAATCTCTTCATAAGGATGATTGGCCTTTTTGAGGACATCTGCAAAAATAATATTAGAATGAATTCTTCTTTTTAGAAGAAAAGATTGTTCTTTTGGAGTAAGAACTGAGAAATAGCTTGGTTGAATGTGTACTATAGAATAGTTTTGAATTTGATGATGGGGAATAGGCTGAATGCCTTTTTGAGGATTTTTAATATAATAAGTCCAACATCTATGATATAAATCTTTTTCTTTTCTTTGTAGTAGAGAATCATCTCTTTCTCTTCTCAACCTGTGAATGTACTCTTTGTGGGTTTCACGTTCCATTTCCCTGTAAAAACTCCCTTGTCAAGAAGTCAGGAAGAGAATTATTTTCTCCTTTGGTAAATTCTATTTCAAAATCAAATACAGATAAAATTGCTTGCCATCTAGCAAAAACTTGTTTTGAAACAATATTTTGAACATCCTTTTGTAAAACTTCTTTTGTTGATTTACAATCTATTCTAAGTAAAATTTTTTTATTATATAGATCATCTTGAAATTTTGATATGAATAGTACTATAGATAAAATCTCTTTTTTAATAGTAGAATAATTCTTTTGTGGGCCGGACCAAGTTCCTGAATGAAATCTAACTAATTCTTCTTTTAAATCATCTATCCTTTGTTTTAGAATTATTTTCAAAATATTGCTTATGTGTTTCAACTAAAAATTCTATTGTGGCAGACAAGGCTTAGTGTGTGGGCCCCACTAGCCTTCCATCATATTTTCAATATTGTGGAGTTCTTTTGGTTCCACAGTTTCCCAATAATGGTTGTTGAGGTGTGCTGGTGAATTGGTATGGAGGTTCAACATTCATTCAGTAAGAATATGACTACAGGCAAATGTCTGCTTCCCAAATATGCACCAAAATAATTCATGATATGAAATGGATAAGTGTACATTTGGAGTAATTTGGGTAAGTGTACATTTGGGCAAGTGTACATTTGTTAAATTTTATAGATAGCATTATAGAAATGGGTATACAGTAGTTTTTGAACATATCAAAGGAAAGATAATAGTTTAGCAGATTTTTTATCTAGATTATTTAACAATCCTCTTGATTCTTAGCAGATGGCACAGTAGTTACCAAAGGTACAGATTGGCCAATGGGAACTTACCAAGTACCCCAAAGGATCTAATCTATATTTTTGCAGCTGTGAGGAAGGTAATTTAGAAGAAATCCAATAGGATATTTTAAATAACCTCTGGAACAGTAGAAATAATTCCGATAGAATTAGAAATCTAAATATTTTAGCATTCTATTTTAACAATTTATCAAAACAAAGTTTTTCATATTATGTAGTAGTTAGGGGAAAAACACCTGGAATCTACTCCAAATGGATTTCTGTAGTAGAACAAATTAAAACTTTTCACACTCCATTATGGAAAGCTTTTCATACCATTCATGAAGCATTAGAATTTGCTAGAAGTAGTATTGGTATTAGGTTTCATGTAGACAATAAAGCTAGCATGGATAGCATGAGAGTGCTAGTATCACCAAGTATAAGTGCCCCTAGTAGCAGTACAAGTAGCTATTCTCAGGCAATAGCATTTGATAATACCTGTAGCATCCAGATGTGTAGACACTATGATAGTATGATAACAAATTTTTGAAAGCTAAATGAAAAGTGCAGGGTTTACGAAGAAGAAATCAAATCTCAAAAAGAAATGATTGATTGTTTGTCAAAATAACTCAAAGATATGCATGGAATCGTAGGCTCACAAAGTGGGACTATTCTTTCACAAATATCAGAGTTGGCAGAACTAAGAGGATGGTTATCTCAGATAACATCCAAATGACTAGTTCTTCATCCGGCCCAGCTGAAAAGCCTATGGTTCCGTTTGGATTAGCTGTTTTTGGGTTGTTTTTCCAAAACTATATGAAAAACTTTTACCGTACATTTTTTTGGATTATTTTTAGAGGTATTTTTAAAACATATTTTTGAATATTTTTATAATTTATAATTTTTATATTTTTATATTTATATACATTTATGCATTTTTAATACATTTATAAATATTTATAAATAAATATATTTATATATTTATATAAAAATATATAAATGTATTATAAGTGAATTATATTTGAATTATATTATATATAATACATAATATAAATATATTTATAAATGTATATTATTATAAATGTATAAATGTATAAATTATAATTTTTATATTTTTATATAAATATACATTTATACATTTATAATACATTTAAAAATATTTATAAATAAATATATTTATATAAATATATATAAATGCATTATAAAAATTAAATGGTGGACAGGATTCAATCAAGAATTTGGAGATCAAGTAAATGTTATCAGATTCCTAACTACCGGAGATAAACTCAAATGGACCAAACCAACATCTACTCCAACAACTTTTGTACCCACTACCACAAAGTCTTCACCAACTCCAACCACTACGGCACCAACTCCAACCACTACTCCAATAAAGAAAGAAAAAGATACCGAGATGGTATCCGAGGCAACTTCAAATGACTTTTTGATGAAAAAGATGATGCAAGATCCAAGGCTACTCAAAGAATATCTGGATTATTTACAAAAGTCAGATAAGAAAGAAGAAACCGACAAAATTGACGAGTCAGCAGAATCATCCGAATCAACTTTTGATCCATTCGGGGGACCATGCGGACAAGATCCAAACGACTTTTGAAAAAGAGGTCGATTACTTTTGGAAAAGATGTCGGCCACAAATGAAAAGCAAATGAAACTCAAATGAAGATGAAATGAAATTCAAATGACAAAGTCCCGAGCCTCTATAAATTGAAGGAAGATTGCAGAATGAAGGCATCGGCGAAAATTAGCAATCTAGTCATTGTAAAGTCTTAGAAAAAATCTCTCAACCACTCTCTCTCTTATTTTCAACTTCATCTCAACCACTCTCAAACACCACTGCTGAAAAATCTGATAAAAGTTGGAATCTGTTTTGAGTAACATGAGTAAGACTCATCTCATAATCCTGAGGAGTCTTTGGCCTGGAATTTTCTGCTTTTGAATCCATATTCCTGCAAAATTAATAAACAACATCTTTAAACTGGTTAGATAATTCTCTATTCTGTTCTCTGTGGTATTGAATAAGTTCCTCATTTAGGAAGTCTTCATTTCTTCCGGCTCTTTGTAGAACTTGAATTCGAATAAGGTTTCTCTGAATATCTCTTTGTATAAGAAAAGCTCTCTCTTTTGGGGTAATAGTGGCATAAGGACTTTTGTGAATATATACTGTGTCATATTTTAGAATTTGATAGGCTGGAATAAGTTGTCTCCCATTGCTGGTTTGAATAGAATACTGATATCCTCTGGATCGAATGACTTTTTCTTTGTTCAAGAGTTTTGGAGAATCTCGTTGGGCTCTCAAATAATTTGTATACTCTCGAGCATTTCTTTGAACCATCAATTCAGGATCCATGTCCTTGTAAAAATTCTCTAGTAAGAAAATCTGGTAAAGAATTATTTTCTCCTTTGATAAATTCTATGTCAAAATCGAATACAGATAAAATAGCTTGCCATCTAGCAAATATTTGTTTTGAAACTATATTTTGAACATCTTTCTGTAAAATTTCTTTGGCAGATTTACAATCTATTCTAATTAAGAATTTTTTATTATATAAATCATCTTGAAATTTTGATATGCATAAAACTATAGATAAAATTTCTTTTTTAATAGTTGAATAATTCTTTTGAGGGTCAGACCATGTTCCTGAATGAAATCTAACTAATTCTTCTTTTGAATTGTCTATTTTTTGTTTTAATATACCTTCATATCCTAATTCTGATGCATCTGTTTCTACTATCATGAATGCTTTAGGATGAGGTAGACATAAGCATGGTAATGACTCTATTTTTTCCTTTAAATAATTTATCTTTTGGGTATGTTCATTAGTCCATGGTTTAGGATTTTTCTTTAATCTATTAAATAATATGGAACATTCTTGTCTTAATTTAGGAAAGAAGTCTGCTATATAATTTAAACATTCTAGAAATCTTTGTAGTTGATTTTTATCCTTTATTTCATTTGGAAATTTAGTAGCAAATTCTAAAGCTCTATTAATTGGTTTTATTGTTCCTTGATATATATTATGTCCTAAAAATCTTATTTTTGTTTGAAATAATTTCATTTTTGGAGCAGAAACAGCTAATCCATTTTCTTAACTACTTTTAAAAATATACTTAAATGTTTAAAATGTTGTTCTATTGATTCTGAAAATATTAATACATCATCTATATAGACTATACTGAATGAACTGTAAGGATTAAAAATATCATTCATTATATTTTGAAATTCTGATGGTGTATTTTTTAATCCAAATGGCATAACTTTCCATTCATAATGTCCAAAAGGTGTTGTAAATGCTGTTTTATATCTCAAAAGGCATTAGAAATATCTGCACAAATTTCTTTTTGAAATAATTCTTCTAGTTCTGATATTCTTTTTTGTATTTTAATATCATTTAATTGTTCTTCAATTTTTAAATAAGATTTTTCTTCTTTAATATAGCTTATTTGCTGTTGTACTTTAGTAATAGTATTTATTGTTTTATATATTGAAGATGTTTGTAATGTTTGTAATTCCTTCTGTCTTATTGGAGTTAAGAATTTAAAGGTAATAATTTTTCCCATTATATTTACTGAAATTCCTTCATTACTTACTAAAAATGGATATATTTGAATTAAAAAGGGTGTTCCTAATATTACATCATGGTTTATATTATTTACAATTATAAAATTATGTTTAATACAATATTCATTATTACATATTGATCCTTTTGTAAATTTATATTTTACTTTTAAATCTTCTCAATTTGCTGCCATTAGTTTTTCATTTGTTCTTTCACAATATTTAGTGGGAATTATTCCTTCTTTAATACAACTTATATCAGCTCCACTATCTATTAGAGCTACAAATGTTTCTTTGAAATCTTCTACTGTAATAGTTACTAAAGCAAACCATTTTTGAAATGTCATTCTTTCTATAGTATTTAAATATTGTTCTTCTTTTACTGGGTTTTCTGCTATTGATATTTCGTTTGTTTTAACATTAGAAGTTGAAGGTTGATTGTTATCTATTAATGTTATTTTTTATTCTATTTCTAACTCTTTTAATTTTAATTCTATTATTTCTTGTTGTAGTTGTTTTACTTGTATTTTAAGATTATTAATTTCTGATTGAAGATCTTTAGTAGTTTCTTTTTTCATTATATTTATATTTGGATATTTATCTATTAATTTTGAAATGCTAAAAGGTTCTATTATCTTTGGCATTTTATCTTCTTGAATAATTAAGCTTTTTAATCTTTCTAAATATTCTTTTTTAGCTATTGGGTCTTCAATTTTATCTATTATGTCTAATAAAAATTCTTTATCTTCTTTTTTAGTTATAACATTTATATATTTTGGAGTACAATTACAATCTTCTTCACTTTCGGAACTAGTAATGTCATCATAATAGTCTTCTTCTGAACTTTTATCTTTTTTATTTATTAATAAATTTATTAATTTATTTTTAATTTCTTCTTCATTAGAACAAATTTCTGTAATTTTTTCTTTTAATCTACATTTGTTTGCTTTATGTCCTATTTTCCCACATTTATAACAAACAATTTTCTTTTTGATAAATTTCTTCCTTTTAGTTGGTTCATTTTCCTTAGGTTTTTTATATCTTATTTTCTTAGAATATTTTTTAATTTTCTTCTTATATGCTGATGGTGATTTAATTCTTTTAATTCCAAATGCATCACAAAATGATCCTACTTCTTTTCTTTTTGATCCATATTTTATTTGTAATCTTAATTCTGAACATAACATTAATCCTTCTTTTTTCACAAAAGCAAATAATTGTCCAAAAGTAATATTTTCGAATGAAATGACATCTGTTCCTATTTCTTTTTGTAAATTATCCATTATTCTTTGTGAAAATAGACTTGGTAATCCTGTTATGAATCTTTCTTTCCAAAATGAAGCATTATAATCTGGTCTTCTTAATACATTTGTTAAAAACATATCTTTATACCATCTAAAGTCTGATAATGTTGGACATCTTAGATTTGTTAAAAACGTTTTATTAGAATTTAATTCTTCTTTTGGATTTCCTATAAAATACATGACTATTGTTACAATTAGAAATTCTACAGCATCTGACTGTATTTGAATATTTCCTTGATCATCTTCAATTTCTTGTGTATGATCTAATATTGATAATTTATCTTGTAATGTTAAAGTATTATCCCACCAATTTTTTAATTGTCCAGTAAATCCTGAAACTAATAATGTTGCAATATTTCTTTCTTGAATATTTTTAATCTTATAAGCTAGTCTAGCCATTCCCATTTCTTGCAAATTATTTAATACTTCATATTCTGCTTTGCCATCTATATTCCATTCATATATTGAATCTCCATCATATTTAGTAGTTCTAAATTTTGATCTTTCTTCATATTGAATATCTGGAGGACTTGGTCTAGGATAATAATTTTTTGAACTTATCATTTTCCAATTATTTCTGTTGTTATTATAATTTTTTCTTTTTATTTTATTTATTTGATTTCCTTCTGTTTCTTCAAATTGGTTTTCTATGGGTAAAATCATATCTTCTTCTTCTTCTGATTTTATTGATTCTTCTGATAAATCTTCTAATTCTTCAGTAGAATTTTCTTCTATTATTTGGTCTAATGTGTTTATTTTGGGTGTTGTTGGTTTAGAATCTGTAGTTAAGTTTTGTAGAGCTTGAGATATTTTATTTAATAAATTATCTATAGTATTTGTTTTTTGACTATTAATATTTTGTACTAAGTCTTGTTCTTTTTCTCTTGTCAGGCTTCTAGGTTTAAAATGAGGTGCTGAAATATCATTTGGGAATCTTAATTCTGGTTTCTTTATTGTATCTATTTTAGTATTTAATACTTCCATATGTTGAGATATTGTATGAAGAATTTGATTTGTATAATTATTTTGTTGATAAACTTTTTTAAGATCTTCTAGATTTATTGAATTATTTGTACTTGATTTCGCTTCTCTTCCCTTCTTAAAAGGTGAGGCAATTATTTCTCCCTGTCCTATATTAATTTTTACTTCTTGTAATGGAGGGTGTATTGAGGTTATAATTTGTTCATCTTTTAACTTCCATTTTTTATATAAATTAATTTGAACATTTATTTGGGGTGTACTATATATATCATTTATTCCTAATTTTGACATATAAAATGTTAACCATGTAAAGAAAGGAAAATCAAACTTTTGTTTTTCTATTTCATTTTTCCATTCTATTATTAATTTTTCTTTATACTTTGGTTCTAATTGAAAAAATCAAATTCTCTTTTCTGTGTTTTCTTCATCTTCAAAATCTTCTTGCAAATATTTATGATTTATCTTATATGGTTTATTTATAACATTTATTTCTCCTTTCATTTGTGAATGAGTTGGGGAATAATCTGATTGATTTTGATTTATGACTTCTGGTATAGGTGTTTTATATTTAAAATTTGAGGTATTTTTTACAGGAAAATTAACTTCAGTTGACTCATAATTTGAACGTCTAGCTGGTAACCATGAATAAGATGATTCTGGTCTTTCTCTTAATGATGAAAATCTTATTAAAGTACTTCCATCTTGTTTTTCTATAATATCTTCTGCAGTAGTCTGTTCTGTATTTCTTGCTACTTGTGGATTTTTAATTTCAAATTCACTTGGTATTGTTATTTCATTCCATTTTAATCTTTTTGGAATATATGTTGTAGGTCTATCTACATCTACTTGTAATAAAGTTGTTTCGTCTTTAAGGGTTGGAGTCATTATAAATTTTGAATTTAAATGTAAAGATAAAGGTCTATAATATATTCTGTATATTATTGCAAAATTCTTTGTTTGTTTTTCAAATTCATTTCCTTGTAGATGAATATCTAATATAACTGAATTTAGAATATGTGGGTCTGTTAGATCTATTGAAAAATTTGGAGCACAGTTAAAATATATAGGTCCATTACAAACATTTGTTTGAATCATAGAAAGTAAAGAAGTTTTATATCTTTTGAGTCTAGTATCTCTTAATGCTAGATATATGGGAGCATCAACTCCTAGATGGAATAAAGGTTTTACAGCAATTTGTATTAATCCTATATGAATATAGCGATATCCTTTACTTAAATATCTTTGAATTGTACTATGATTTAATAATTGTATGGTTTGATATTCTTCTTGAATAGATATTGTTTCTTCATGAGTTTTAACTGATAAAGCAGTTTTGAAATTTAAAGGGCCAATTCTATAAATGTGTTCAATTTTTTCCTCTGGGATTGTCCAATCTGAATTGTTTATAGGCATATGATATTCATGACTTTGTACTACATTTTCTTGTTTTGAATTAGATCCTATTTTTAATTGTCTAAGAAATGCAGCCATGCTTAATATTTAATTAAATTTTTACTTAGACGGGAACAACCGAGCACTATGCCTGAAACATCCTATCCTGGACTTACCAACGGTCTAACAAGGCATCAAGTCTTACCAACGTTTTCAGTAAAAGTTTAATAAAATATGTAACATAAATGCATGAAATAGCCAAGTCAAAATAGAAACATAATTCAAATAAAGTAAATGTAAATGCAAAGTTTAAATATGCGTATGCACTTTAAACCGGGGTGTGGCTCTGATACCACTTCTACCCAGGCAATATAATATGAGCATGCAATAGTTTGCAATAAGGATATAAGCTTGTAATAAGCAAAAGAGTTGGACTTATTTTCAAATTCATCTCAACCACTCTCAAACACCCTTGACTTCAAGCAATCACAAGAAGATTCAATTTGTCATAGCTTCCGTGTGTAACTCAAGTTCAAAATTTCATTATAAGTCCATATCTTTAATTTCAATATAAGTCCAACTCTTTTGCTTATTACAAGCTTATATCCTTATTGCAAACTATTGCATGCTCATATTATATTGCCTTTTTACAGGAAAATGGAACGTGAAACCCACAAAGAATACATTCGAAGATTACGAGCTGAAAGAGATAATCCTTTTCTTCAAAGAAAAGATTCAGGTATTTTCCATAGACATTTCACTTATTATATTAAACATTCTGAAAAAGAGATTCAACCTATTCCCAATCATCAAATTCAAAACCATGATATAGTATATATTAGACATAGCTATTGGTCTGCCATTACTCCAAAAGAACAAGCTTTTCTTCTCAGAAGACAAATCAATTCTTATATCATTTTCAAAGAAATCCTCAAAAAAGCCGGTCACCCTCAAGAGGAGATTCAGTATTATAACAACCAAATCCAACAGGTTTGGGAGAAATTCAATAAAATTATTTGCTAATTTTGCAGGATTATGGATTCAAAAGCAGGAAACTCTAGACCAAAGACTCCTCAAGACTATGAGATGAGTTTTACTCCTGTAACTCAAAATAGATTCCAATTATTACAAGATTTTCCAGCATTGACTTATAGTCAAGCTGCTCGTACTCCAACTTCTTCTCAAATAAGACCTCTTCAACAAATTCCAAAAACCTCAAAAAAATCCAATGAAAATTCTTATTTCACAAAGCCATCTACTCAACATATCACTCTAATAAGATTTCAAGAAGTGCCTCTTTATAATACACTTGATTTTTTCACTCAAAGACTTTTTCCTCCAAAATGTTTCTGGCAACCAGATGATCCATCAAAAAATCTGGATTATTATGAATTAATTCTCACTGATACTCAATCTATTGAAATTTTTCCTATTCCAGATAAAAAGAATCCAGAAATCATCAGCCATTCAAAATGCATTATAAAGAATGTTTGTTCTCCTAATGAATGGACTTCTCTTTATTCAAAGAAATCTTTCTCAGTCAGATTCATTCTAGATGGATTTACTTATCAAGATTACAAAATGGCATGGTATCGTGTTTTTTTGTATAGACCATTCAATCATTCCTGGTTCTTCACATTCAAAGAAAGTTGCAGCAGAGAATTCCCAATTTGGTTCAACCATTGGTGGAAATGGTTTGGTCCTCAAACAGAAATTCTACCGCTAAATGTCCTCATAGGATTTCAAACTTATCTCAAAAAAGCAGGGGGGGAAAGAATATACAAGGCCAATACTATTCCACATGAAATTTAAAGTACCATGAATTTTTTGCTGGAGTTTCAAAGTTCATCAAGAATTGGAAAAACCACTTCTAATGTCACTAGTCCGAGAATTCAAAATCAAATGGTGGATAGGATTCAATCAAGAATTTTGTGACCAAAAGAATGTATTAAGATTCCTAGAGATGGGAGCAAAACTCAAATAGATAAATCCAAATCAACAATCTACCAAAGGAGTTAATTTCCCAACTACTCCACAGAAGAAAGAAAAGGAAAAAAGTTGCTCAACATCAGAAACAACGGCAAATGATTTCTTAATGAAGAAAATGATGCAAATTCCAAAAATGTTCAAAGAATACCTAAACCTATCCAGGCATAAGATTGAACATAAAATTGAAGAAAGCATATAAGACTTATAGAAAATCAGAGTAAAATTAATACGGAAGCTTCTTGAAACCAAATCAGACTTTGAATCTTTATTGAACTTCTTCGATGAAATTGGTACAAAATTTAAAAACTGAGAAAGGTTTACAGAGAGAATTCTATGATTTCTAGAAACTCGATGCCCTTTCCTCTCATTTTGAATCCTATTTATAGAGACTTCTATCATTGAATTTCATTTGCATTTCCATGTCGACACTTTCATTTGAATTTCATTTTCTTTTGTTGCCGAAACCTTATCTTCTCCTGATTGATTCTTTTGAGATTTTTATCTTATCTTGAAATTGGCATCTTTGAAATTGGCCGACAACTTTATCAAAAGTCCGTTGGGTCTTGAGCACAGGGACCACCAAATGGATCAAAAGTTGATTCCAATGCGATCCAGCTGACTCATCTTTTTTATCTTCTTCTTTTTTGTCTTGACTTTGCAAATAATTTAGGTATTCTTTGAGCATTTCTGGATTTTGCATCATCTTCTTCATTAAGAAATCATTTGCCGTTGTTTCTGATGTTGAGCAACTTTTTTCCTTTTCTTTCTTCTGTGGAGTAGTTGGGAAATTAACTCCTTTGGTAGATTGCTGATTTGGATTTATCCATTTGAGTTTTCTCCCGTCTCTAGGAATTTTAATACATTCTTTTGGTCACAAAATTCTTGATTGAATCCTATCCACCATTTGATTTTGAATTCTCGGACTAGTGACATTGGAAGTGATTTTTCCAATTCTTGATGAACTTTGAAACTCCAGCAAAAAATTCATGGTACTTTAAATTCCATGTGGAATAGTATTGGCCTTGTATATTTTTCCCCCCTGCTTTTTTGAGATAAGTTTGAAATCCCATGAGGACATTTGGAGGTAGAATTTCTGTTTGAGGACCAAACTATTTCCACCAATGGTTGAACCAAATTGGGAATTCTCTGCTGCAACTTTCTTTGAATGTGAAGAACCAGGAATGATTGAATGGTCTATACAAAAAAGCACGATACCTTGCCATTTTGTAATCTTGATAAGTAAATCCATTTGGAATGAATCTGAATGAGAAAGATTTTCTTGAATAAAGAGAAGTCCATTCATTAGGAGAACAAACTTTCTTTATAATGCATTTTGAATGGCTGATGATTTCTGGATTTTTTTTATCTGGAATAGGAAAAATCTCAACAGATTGAGTATCAGTGAGAATTAATTCATAATAATCCAGATTTTTTGATGGATCATCTGGTTGCCAGAAACATTTTGGAGAAAAAAGTCTTTGAGTGAAAAAATCAAGTATATTGTAAAGAGGCACTTCTTGAAATCCGGTTAGAGTGATATGTTGAGTATATGGCTTTGTGAAATAAGAATTTTCATTGGATTTTTCTGAGGTGTTTGGAATTTGTTGAAGGGGTCTTATTTGAGAAGAAGTTGGAGTACGAGCAACTTGACTATAAGTCAATGCTGAAAAATCTTGCAATAATTGGAATCTATTTTGAGTTACAGGAGTAAGACTCATCTCATAGTCTTGAGGAGTCTTTGGTCTAGAGCTTCCTGCTTTTGAATCCATAATCCTGCAAAATTAGCAAATAATTTTATTGAATTTCTCCCGAAACTGTTGGATTTGGTTGTTATAATACTGAATCTCCTCTTGAGGGTGACCGGCTTTTTTGAGGACTTCTTTGAAAATGATATAAGAATTGATTTGTCTTCTGAGAAGAAAAGCTTGTTCTTTTGGAGTAATGGCAGACCAATAGCTATGTCTAATATATACTATAGGGTTAAATACCAAAAATCCCCATGTGATTTGCCTAATGTTCACTTTACCTCCCTATGATTTGGAAACCTACAATTTGACTCCCTGTCGTTTCAATTAAAGTAAAAGTCTAACGAAAAACATTTAAACTAACGTCTGAAAAGAAAATGTCAAAATTGCCCCTCTATAAGGGTTTTGGGTTAAGTACCAAAAACCCCCCTATGATTTGTCAAATGTACACTTTACCTCCCTATAGTTTGAAAACATACAATTTAACTCCCTGTCGTTTCACCTAAAGTGAAAATCTAACAGAAATTCCATTAAATACACTTTAATTGAAACGGCAGGGAGTCAAATTGTAGATTTCCAAACCATAGGGAGGTAAAGTGGACATTAGGCAAATCACAGGGGGGTTTTTGGTATTTAACCCTATACTATATCATGGTTTTGAATTTGATGATAGGGAATAGGTTGAATTTGTTTTTCAGAATGTTTAATATAATAAGTAAAATGTCTATGGGAAATATCTGAATTTTTTCTTTGAAGAAAAGGATTATCTCTTTCAACTCGTAATCTTCGAATGTATTCTTTGTGGGTTTCATGTTCCATTTCCTTGTAAAAACTCTCTTGTCAAGAAGTCAGGAAGAGAATTATTTTCTCCTTTAATAAACTCTATTTCAAAATCAAATACTGATAAAATTGTTTGCCATCTAGCAAATATTTGTTTTGAAACTATATTTTGAACATCTTTTTGTAAAACTTCTGTTGCTGATTTATAATCTATTCTAGGTAAAAAAATTTTATTGTATAAATCATCTTGAAATTTTGATATACATAATACTATAGATAAAATTTCTTTTTTAATAGTTGAATAATTCTTTTGTGGACCAAATCATGTTCCTAAATGAAATCTAACTAATTCTTCTTTTGAATCATTTATCCTTTGCTTTAATATTCCTCCATATCCTAATTCTGATGCATCTGTTTCGACTGTCATGAAAGCTTTAGGATGAGGAAGACATAAACATGGTAATGACTCAATTTTTTCTTTAAGATATCTAACCTTTTGAATATGTTCTTCGGTCCATGGTTTAGGATTTTTCTTTAGTCTTTCAAATAATATAGCACATTCTTGTCTTAATTTAGGAAAGAAATCTGCAATGTAATTTAAACATCCTAAAAATCTTTGCAATTGATTTTTCTCTTTTATTTCATCTGGAAATTTAATTACAAATTCTAAAGCTCTATTAATTGGTTTTATTGTTCCTTTATCTATATCATGTCCTAAAAATCTTACTTTAGTTTGGAATAGTTTCATTTTTTATGCTAAAACAACTAATCCATTTTTCTTAACTACTTTTAGAAATATATTTAAATGTTTAAAGTGTTGTTCTAATGATTCTGAAAATATTAATACATCATCAATATAAACTATGCAAAATGAACTATAAGGATTGAATATGTCATTCATTATATTTTGAAATTCTGAAGGTGCATTTTTTAATCCAAATGGCATTACCTTCCATTCATAATGACCAAAGGGTGTTGTGAATGCTGTCTTATATCTATCTTCAGGTGATATTATTATCTACCAATATCCTGATTTTAAATCGAATTTTGAAAATATCTTTGCCTTATATAATCTATTTAATAAATCTTTTTTATTTGGAATTGGATATCTTATCCATTGTAATACTTTATTTAATGGTTTATAATTAATAACTAACCTTGGAACTCCTCTTTCTTTTTCAGCTTGATTCATAACATAGAAAGCTGCACAACTCCAAGGTGATTTTGAGGGTGTTATTAATCCTTTATCCATTAATGCTTGTATTTCCTTTTTACAAAATTCCAATAATTCGCTATTCATTTGTATAGGTCTTGTTTTAGTTGGAATATTTTTCTCATTAAAATCTTTTTCATAAGGTAATTTTATTATATGTTGTTTTCTATCTCAAATGGTATTTGGAATGTCTGCACAAACTTCTTTTTAATTAACTCTTCTAATTCTAAAATTTTTTTTCATTTTTATTTCTTTTAATTGTTCTTCAATTTTTAAATAAGATTTTTCTTCTTTTATATAATTTATATGTTGTTTTACCTTAGTAATTGAATTTATTGTTTTATATATAGAGGATGATTGTAACATTTGTAATTCTCTTTGTTTTATTGGCTTCAAAAATTTAAAAGTAATAGTCTTTCCCATGATATTAGTAGAAATTCCTTCTTGTCCTACTGAGAATGGATATATTTGAATTAAAAAGGGTGTTCCTAAGATTATATCATTACCTATATTTTTTACAATTAAAAAGTTATATCTAATGCAATAATTATCATTACATATTGATCCTTTTGTAAATTTATATTTTACTTGTAGATTTTTTCCATTTGCTGCCATTAATGTTTCATTTGTTCTTTCACAATATTTAGTGGGAATTATTCCTTCTTTTATACAGCTTGAATCTGCTCCACTATCTAATAGAGCTACATAAGTTTCTTTGAAATCTTCTACTATTATGGTAACTAAAGCATACCATTTTTGAAATGTTATTTTCTCTATTGTATTTAAATATTGTTTTTCATCTATAGATTTTTCTGAAATAACTATTTCTTCTGTAGTTAATGCTTTTGAAGTAGAAGGTTGATTTTCTATTAATGTCATTTTTGCTTCTATTTCTAAATCTTTAGTTTTTAATTCTATAATTTCTTTTTGTAATTGTTTTACTTGACTTTTTAAATTATTGATCTTTGTTTGAAGATCTTTAGTAGTTTCTTTTTTCATATTATTTATATTAGAATATTTGTCTAGTAATTTTGAAATGCTAAATGGTTCTATTATTTTTGGCATCTTTTCTTCTTGTATAATTAAACTTTTTAGTTTTTCTAAATATTCTTTTTTAGCTAAAGGGTCTTCAATTTTTTCTATCATATCTAACAAAAATTCTTTATCTTCCTTTTTTGTAATTACATTTATATATTTTGGATTATTTGAACAATTACAATCTTCTTCACTTTTTGAGCTACTTACGTCATTGTAATAATCATCTTCTGTACTTTGTTCTTTTTCATTTATTAATAAATTTATTAATTTATTCTTTATTTCTTCGTCTTCTACACAGATTTCATTTAATTTTTCTTTTAATTTACATTTATTTACTTTATGTCCTACTTTCCCACATTTATAACAAATAACTTTCTTTTTATAATTTTTTTGCTTTTCTTCTCTGCATAATTTTTATCTTTATTAGATTTTTTATATCTTAAATATTTTTTATCCTTTTTACTTTTCTTTTTATATGCTGATGGTGATTTAATACTTTTTATACCAAATGCTTCACAAAAATGATCATACTTCTTTTGTTTTTGAACCATACTTAATTTGAAGTTTTAATTCTGAACATAATATTAATCCTTCTTTTTTCACAAAAGCAAATAGTTGTCCAAAAGTAAGATTTTCGAATGAAATAACATCTGTTCCCATTTCCTTTTGTAAATTATCCATTATCCTTTGTGAAAATAAACTTGGTAATCCTGTAATAAATCTTTCTTTCCAAAATGAAGCATTACAATCTGATCTTCTTAATACATTAGTTAAATACATATCTTTATACCATCTAAAGTCTGACAAAGTTGGACATCTTAAATTTGTTAAAAATGCTTTATTTGCATTTAGTTCTTCTTTTGGATTTTCTACAAAATACATTACTATTGTGACAATTAAAAATTCTGCAGCATCTGATTGTACTTGAATATTTCCTTGTTCATCTTCGACTTCTTGTGTATGATCTAATATAGATAATTTATCTTGAAGAGTTAAAGCATTATCCCACCAATTTTTTAATTGTCTTGTGAATCCTGATACTAATAATGTTGCTACATTTCTTTCTTGAATATTTTTGAGCTTATATGCTAATCTAGCCATTCCCATTTCTTGTAAAGTATTTAATACCTCATATTCTGTTCTTCCATCTATATTCCATTCATAAATTGAATCTCCATCATATTTAGTAGTATGAAATTTTGATCTTTCTTCATATTGAATGTTTGGGGGACTAGGTCTTGGATAATAATTTCTAGTGCTTACTATTTGCCAATCTTTTTTATTACTTCTAAGAGGTCTTCTTCTTCTTATTTTATTTATTTGATTATCTTCTTCCTCTTTAAATTGCTCTTGTATAGGTGAAATTATATCTTCATCATTTTTTGAATAACTCGACTCTTCTGATAATATTTCTTCATTTATATTGTCTAATGTGCTTATTCTAGGAGTTTGAGTTTGAGCTTCTGTTGTTAAGCTTTACAATGTTTGAGATATTCTATTCAATATATTATCTGTATTATTTATTTTTTGAGTATTAACACTTTGAATTAATTCTTGTTCTCTTTCTCTAGTTAAACTTCTAGGTTGAAAATGAGGTGCTGAAATATCATTAGGAAAATTAGTAACTGGTTTTTTAATACTATCTACCTTAATACTTATTACTTCTATATGTTGTGATATAGTATGAAGAATTTGATTTGTATAATTATTTTGCTGGTATAATTTTTTAATGTCATCTAAATTTATATTATTGTTACTACTACTTGCTTCAGCTTCTCTACCTTTTTTGAAAGGGGATGCAATTATATCTCCTTGTCCTATATTAATTTTTACTTCTTACAATGGAGGATGAATTGATGTTATTACTTGATCGTCTTTTAATTTTCATTTTTTATATAAATTCGTTTGAACATTTAGTTGAGGAGTATTATATACATTATCTATTCCTATTTTTGAAATATAGAATGATAACCAAGTAAAGAAAGGAAAATCAAACTTTCTTGTTTCTAATTCATTTTTCCATTCTAATATTAATTTTTCTTTACATTCAGAGGATAATTGAAAAAATCAAATTCTTTTTTCTGTATTTTCTTCATCATCAAAATCTTCTTGTAAATATTTATGATTTATTTTATATTCCTTCATTATTACATTTATTTCTCCTTTCATCTGGGAGTGTGTTGGAGAATAATCCGATTGATTTTGATTAATTACCTCTGGAACAGGAGTTTTAAATTTGAATGTTGAAGTACTGTCTACAGGAAAATTTGTATCAATTGATTCATAACTAGATCTTCTAGCTGGTATCCAAGAATGGCTTGAAGTGGAAGGTCTTTCTCTAAATGAAGAAAATCTTAGTAAAACTTTTGTGAGGACTCGAAAAAAAACTATTATTTTTAAGCCCTAATTTTGGCTCGATTAATTATTTATTTGGATTTTTGCCACGAATAATATTTTCTAGTCTTATTGGACCTAAATATATTTTATTATAACTTCGTTATAATTTTATAGAGTCTTGTTTCAAAAATTAATTTCCGGAAGCGCGTTTAATGAAAATAATAAATAGTGCTTGGAAATTTTATCTGCTTGAGAGTACGATAAGCTTGGAATATTGGAGATTTGTACAATAGTCCTAAAATAGGTAATTTTATGTTTAAGTACTCAAGTGATAGTTAGTAGTATAATCGTTATAAGAATTTTCGAAGGTTTCGCGTCATAGCGTTCAGATGGACGGTACGCGTTTTCACACATGCGACTTTATTTGAGAGACTTTAGACCCTTATTTCGGGACAATTAAGAGTGAATAATATTTATATGATTACAAGTGCATTAGAGGTTTAGTGCACTAGTAAATCAAACGCGAGAGAAAATCGAACCCTAATCGTGCCAAACGCACCTTATGAAGAGTTGACTTATGGGTGATTTGTGGCCACAAGCTTGTAGCTTCTCAAGGAAACCAATTTTGATCAAAATCACTCTCCCTCCTCTCTCTCTTGGTTCGGCCAGCAGCATTAGAGAAACTAACATTTGCTCTCTCAATTTTACTTCACAAATCTTCACAAAAACTCATTCAAATCCCACCAAATTTGAACTACACCTAGCCTATCACTTGGAGAGACCTTTTAGCTAGGAAGAAGGAGAGCTTTCACGGTTTTCTTGGAGCATTTGAAGGGCCGAAAATTCTGATCTAAGAACACCAAGAAGGTATACCATGGTCCAACACCTTAAACTTGATTTATGGTAGTAGAAATGCATCTCTAAGCACTTGCATGTAAGTGGGTAACTTAATATTGTTGGAAAAATTGGAAAGTAGGTTCTATGAACTCCCACTCTTGGGTTGTTGCTGATTTTGTGATTGATGATATTTATAATGTTGGTTTAGTGTTTGAAATGGTGGATTAATGGCGTATAATTAGTAGAAACTTCAAGGAACTCATGGGATAGAAATTTCTGATTTTGCCCCTGCCTTGTTTGGTTATTTTAAGGCCAATTTTTGATGATCTAATGGCTTGAATATGATGTTTATATGTTGTATTAGTTGTGTAAAAATTTTCATTGGAAAATATTGAGGTTTGGTTGGGCAAATGAATTTCTTTGTGAAACTAGTCAAGCTGGAAAACTGTTTCCATGTAGCTCTGTCCAGCGATTGTGTTTTCGCCGTAACTCTGTCCTCCGACATCGAAATCAAGTGCCGTCAGTGGCATTTGAAACTAGACATCCACACCTTTCCAACGGTATAAAATACATGTTTTGGTTCCAAGTGTGTGAGCCAAACCAATCATTTTAAGAAGGCTGCCCTGTTTCTCTGTTCTGCTGGAATGATTTGATGATGCTGCAACTTTAGGCTTAATTTCGAGCCAGTTGCATGCTGAATCTTAAAACGATTTCTTTTGTGAAATTATAGCCCTATGAATGTATTTTCCAACACTATCAACCATGGTCAATTCCGAGTTAAATTGAGTGAGTCATGATCAAAATACGGTGACTGCCTTGTTCTTGAAAACCCTTGGATTTGGACAGATTTGATGTGAGACTCGTTGTGGTCTTACTAAATGAATTTCTTGGTGCTAAACACCTACCAAATGTACCATGTATGTTCCTTAGACTTTTCTTGCACAAATGAACCATGTTTGGAGGTTTTCCTTAGCCGAATGTTTGGAAACGGAGAGAAATGGAGCTAAAGGCAGTTTTGCCTTAGTAATTTCAAAACTTTGGTTGATTGGTTAACCACCTTTCCGAAGGTATTTTTCCACAAAATTTGATAGAGAGATACCCTTGATATAGGAGTACTATACTGAAAAATTTGGCACCAATCCAAGTCTGTTTCGACAGTTAACTAAAGGTCCAAAGTCGGAGATCCAAATTTGGAAATTGTTCAACAGTCTTGAATTTTCCCCAACTTTGAGCTACCATATCTTGGTGCTCAAAACTCTGATTCTCGATCCGCTTATTCTGTCCTAAACCTTACTTGCACCTCTAATTGAGTTATAAATTTCAAGGGCTGGTTTGTAATGAGTGAATTCTGCCGAATTTCCAAAGTAAAAAACCAACCCCAACTCAATCCTGAACATTCTGGAACAGTGATTTCAAGCTCATTTTTAGTACTTTTCACTTAGATTTGTGGAAAATTATTTTCTAAGAACTTTTAGTACTTTCCAAGAGGTTTCCAATGGTATAAATTTTTCTAATTTTTGACTTGTATCGAGTGAGATACGATTTTTCAAAAATCCATATCAAAACTAAAATTTTTCCAACTTTCAAGGAAATAGAGTTTTCCAAGAACTCTTTATTCTTTCGACATTATGCAAACGTTTTAACCTCGATTTCCAAGATAAAAACCCAAATGCTCCTGTACTTTATGAAACGCCACTCGAATCTCGATTTACAAGTAATTAAGGTTCCTTTTCACGAAATTCCCTAGATTATTATAGTGCATGAATTATTTCTCGATAATTGGGTTGTGTGAATAATAATTCACTATTAATTGCTCAGGCGCACACGAGGACCTTCAAGAGGATCCCACGGTGGACGCTTGAACTTTCCTTGACCCTACTTGCACTTAATACTTGGTGAGTGTCAAGTGTATGAGTACTTGATACGTGCTTAATTGTTATGAATGATTACTGATTTTAGGAATGGAGACGAGTGTGTACTTTATCTCACTTGTTCTCATTTGAATAAATGATATTGAATGATATTGAATGATATTGAATGAGATTGAATGCAATGGCCGCATACATTGCTGGAGTGAATCTCCTCGACACACAATGGTAAATGGGGGACGCCCAAACTCATAGGCTGACTTGGGACTCGAGCCGGCATAGGTTTGGTCGGGAATCTAGGCGTGCCATGAGACAAATAAGCTCGACCTATTGAGAGGTTTTGCTTGGCATACTCGTGGAGTATTGCCTCATACATGTCTTGCGGGCCCGAGTGGGTGTTCGGTGGACGGAAAGAAGTAAGTGTTGATCTATGGATTGGAAATACCGACCCAATTGACGGAGTGTCATCGGGGGAAGGTATACGAGTGACATCGTCAAAGGGAGTGGTACTTAACTCCCGAGAGCTACTATATTCTTGAATTTTTTCCTTAACAGGATTGAATCTCGGGGAAGTGTGGAGAAACCCTCCTGATGTACTTTTGTTTTAGGATTTCTATTATATTTTGGCGATGCCCTTGGTTTGGGTTTTACTTTTGGAATTAAAGTGTAATGATTTGGGCCTGACGTATATTTGGGATTTGAGTTGTATTTTGAACACCCCATGTATGGGTTGGATAATGGATGATTGTTAAATTTGAACGCTTCCGCATTATTGTGTTTATGTTATTCTATCTTGTTGTGACGTTCGGTCTGGCATTAAGCTTGAATGAAATTGCTTGAGTCCTGACGAGAGTTAGGCAGGCGCCCCGTGGATACCCTTTGGTTCGCTTTAGGGAGAAGTGGGGGTATCACAGTTGGTATCAGAGTGCTAGGTTAGAGATCTATATGGGGGACATATTAGATACTTTACCTTTAAGACTCGATATGGGATGACTTAGTCATACCTAAAATGATACTCGGGGCAAACTAGCAACTAAGTTAGTTTTACCTCGAGTGATACTTGGAGATGAATTAGTGAATAAGTAAGCATGCATTACAAGATATCCGAACTAGATAGTGATTTAAATTTCTAACCCGAAAAGTGCTATTATTTTGCAGGGATGGAAAACAGAAATGGAGTTCCGGCAGTTGACGGGAATGGCCATGCGAATGGTCATGTAGTGCCTCCTAAGCCTATCTACTTCCGAGCTTTAGTTGGGGAAGCTCGGGTACGCTACTCGCCTGATACTCGATACCCCCGATGTGCTTGTAGGGTGATCTTTGCTTACCCAAATCATGTTGTACTAGCCTTGGACGGCGAGCGTCGTCAGTTGGTGAATGCCAACTTGGACTTACAGGCTGAGGTGAACGAGTTTCGACAGATGGTTAGTGCTCAGGGCGAGAGGATCGCCGAGATCGAGGAGGTGCTTGAGGGTGAGGTAACTACGTCTGCTGTGGTTAATGAGGAGTTTCAGAGTACTAGGGCTCAGCTTGCTAGGTTGAGGAAGGAGGTCCGTAGTCAGGTTTCCGATATCGTAGCTGATGCCACTAGGCTAGTGGATGAGGCGATGGGTGCGACTTAGGACTCTGAGGAGGAGGATCCGGAGGAGGATCCTGAGGAGGAGGTTCTTCCTGATAGTCCTACTGTGGACTAGGTCTAGGCAGTTTGATCTTTCTTTTGACTCTTTTGACTAGTATAACTAGAATTAGCTGGGGTGATGCTAAGTGCTGAGACCATTGTATTTTGCATGACTGTGTGGCGTATTTTGAGGCACTTGCATTTACTTTAGTCTTCTGTGACTAAAAGTACTCTTGTGACACCTGTGTGCTATATTTTTTGTGACTACCCCATGACTTGCTAATTGTATGAACTTGATATGCTAATGAATGTAAATTATTGTTATTCCCGATGTTTTCTTGATTGGTTCCTACTCTCTACTTTGCACTGCATAATTTATTTATTTCTTACACTAGGCATGCCTAGATTATGGAGGGACTAAGAGGTGGTCGAGGCCGTGGTCGAGGTCGTGGGCGAGGAACTAGACAGGCCCAACTTCAAAGAAATGACCAGAGATCGGCAATTGGACCGACCCAAGGTCAGGAAAATATTGAGGGTAATCAAGTGGCGACTGCCATTAATAGGATGACTGATATCCTAGAGCGCTTAGCTGATAGACAAGGCTCTGGACCGTTTAACCAACTTGGGGGTCAGGAAAGAGGAGAGGATAGAGTCTTGGAAAGATTCCTAAAGTTCAACCCGCCAAAGTTTATGGGTGAACCGGATCCCGAGGTAGCAGAGAATTGGCTTGAGAGACTGACTAACATATTTGCTGCTCTTGATTACACTGAGGAGAGGCGAGTGAATTTTGCCGCTTTTCAATTTGAGGGAGTAGCTCGTGCTTGGTGGGATTTGACAAAAGGAAAATGAGAGAGAACTCAAACCCCCTAGACTTGGGACAACTTCACGAGGGAGTTTAATGAGAAATTTCTCCCACCCTTAATCCAAGAGAAGAGGGAGGATGAATTTATTAAGTTGAAACAAGGAACCCTTACCATAGCAGAGTACGAGGGGAAATTCACTAAACTTTTCAAGTATGCCCCTGAGCTAGTGGTCAATGAACGGAAGAAGATTAGACGGTTTGTTCAGGGACTTAATGTGGAAATCCAGGAGGGCTTAGCGGCGGCCCAAATCTCTACATTTACGGAGGCTTTAGAGAAAGCACAGAGGGTTGAGAGTGCAAGATCTCAAGTGAGAGACTTTCACAACAGAAAACGGAACTTTTCTAGCCGAACTTCTGGACAGGCTAGTAAGAATGTACAATCTTCCAAAACGGGAAGAGGAGATGGAGGAGCAAGGATTACTGGAGCTTCTAGGGGAGCTCTAACTAGAGGAGGCCGTAGTGGGACAACTCAAGTTAGGAAAGCACCTTCTACTGGATCGGCTGTGACTCCTCAAGTCACTTGTGGGTATTGTGGTAAATTCAACCACTCTGAGAACGATTGCTGGAGGAAGTTGGATAAATGTTTGTTTTGTGGTAATACTGAGCATCAAGTCGCCAATTGTCCAAAATCACCAAAGACAGGAGGAAATGCTCAAAGGCTAGAAAAGTCAACTTCTAAGCAGACCAATGCCGGAGGAAACCGATCGAAAGTACCGGCTAGGGTTTATGTACTGGACCATCAACAGGTTCCTGAGGCAACTGAGGTGGTGGAAGGTACAATTCCAATCTTTCATCGACTAGTTAGGGTTTTAATTGATCCGGGTGCAACTCATTCCTTTGTAAACCCTAACTTCATGAATGGAATAGACTTGAAGCCAATTAAGTTACCCTATGACTTGAAGGTTAAAACACCCACTGGAGACAAAAGCTTAATTGCTAATCTGGAGTATAGGAATTGTGAAATCTATGTAGGGGAAAGAAAATTGCTGGCCGATTTGATAAGTTTAGCAATTAAGGGATATGATGTGATTCTAGGGATGGATTGGCTAGCCCGTTATAATGCCCAGTTGAATTGTAGGACGAAAATTGTAGAATTGGGTATTCCAGGGGAAGTAACTCTGAAATTGGACGTAAAGGAAAAATTGGTTTTGTCTGCACTTATTTCAGGAATTCGGGTTAGAAAATTGTTAAGTAGAGGAGCTCGAGGATATTTGGCTTTTCTTATTAACACTCCTAGTGATAAGGTGAATTTGGAAGACACACCGGTAGTAAAAGATTTTTTAGATATTTTTTCTGAAGAATTGGAGTCTCTACCCCCGGAACGGGAAATAACTTTTAAGATCGATGTGATTCCGAGAGTGGCACCTATTTCTAGAACGCTATATCGAATGGCTCCAATCGAATTGAAGGAGTTGAAATTACAATTACAAGACTTGTTAGAACGGGGTTTTACACGGGAAAGTGATTCGCCGTGGGGAGCCCCAGTTTTGTTTGTTAAGAAAAAGGACGGGAGTTTGAGGCTATGTATAGACTATAGAGGCTTGAATGAGGTCACCATTAAGAATAAATACCCACTGCCCCACATTGACGAGTTATTTGACCAATTGCAAGGGGCGGTAGTATTCTCGAAGTTAGATTTGAGACAGGGTTATTATCAGTTAAGGATTTTGGAGAAGGACATACCCAAGACTGCTTTTAACTCGAGATATGGGCATTTTGAATTTACCATGATGTCGTTTGGGTTAACAAATGCACCTGTTGCTTTTATGGATTTAATGCATAGGGTCTTTAAACCTTATCTAGATCAATTCGTGGTAGTGTTCATTAATGATATATTGGTGTATTCTAAGAATGTGAAGGATCATAAGAAGCATTTGAGAATCGTTTTGCAAACTTTGAGGGAACATCAATTATATGCTAAGTTTAACAAGTGCGAGTTCTGGTTAAAAGAAGTGACTTTATTGGGATACATAGTTTCTAAATATGAGATTAAAGTGGATCCAGCTAAAGTGGAGGCTGTTTCGAAATGGAAACAATCGGAAAACCCTATCGAGATTCGAAGTTTTATTGGATTAACAGGGTACTACCGGAGGTTTATCAAAGATTTCTCTAGAATTGCTGGACCCATGACTGAATTGACCAAGAAGAATGGAAAGTTTCTATGGAGTTCCAAGTGTGAAGAAAGTTTTCAGAAGTTGTAAAGACGGTTGACCAGAGCACCTGTGTTAGCTTTGCCAAACGGAAAGGATAGTTTTGTGGTTTACACAGATGCTTCTAAGGAAGGACTGAGGTGTGTTTTAATGCAAAATGACAAGGTGATAGCATATGCCTCTAGGAAATTGAAATCGCATGAAGGAAACTACCCGACTCATGATTTGGAATTAGCGGCTGTGGCCTTTGCTTTGAAGAAATGGAGACATTATTTGTACGGGGTAACATTTGAGGTTTTTACAGATCACAAAACTCTTAAGTACTTGTTTTTTCAAAAGGAGCTGAATTTGAGGCAACGTAGATGGATGAAATTTTTGGAAAACTATGATTGCACTATTAAGTACCATCCTGAGAAGGCCAATATAGTGGCCGATACTTTGAGCCGTCAAGTGCAAATGGCTGGATTGATGATTAAGGAATTCGAATTGTTGGAAGAAGTTAGTCAGTGAAATTCTCGACTGGAACCAAGAAAAGTAATTTTGGGGAATATTGTATTGAATTCCACTTTGATGGAACGTATCAAGGAATCTCAAGGAAAGGACACTGAAGTGCAGAAATGGTTGAAAAAAGTTAAAAAGGGGGACAAGTCGGACTTTAACTTGGGATCGAATGGTGTATTGAGATTTCAGAATCGGGTAGTTGTGCCAAAGGATGAAGGGCTTAAAAACGAAATCTTAAAAGAGGCACACTGATCAAAGTTTACGGTACACCCAGGAGGAAATAAAATGTACCAAAACTTAAAGAGTCTGTATTGGTAGAAGAACATGAAGAAGGAGATCGCTCAATTTTTCCAAACATGCTTAATTTGTCAACAAGTCAAAGCCGAACATCAAAAACCATCGAAACTTTTGCAACCTCTAGAAATACCTGAGTGGAAATGGTAGAATATCAGCATGAATTTTGTATCGAGATTACCAAGGACACAGAGAGGCTATGATGCGATTTGGGTAATAGTAGATAAATTGACCAAGTCGGCTCATTTTCTGCCGATTAACATGAAGTACCCGTTAGAGAAATTGGTCAGGTTGTATGTGGATGAGATCATTAGGTTACATGGAATACCTGTAAATATCGTGTCCGACAGGGATCCGAGATTTATTTCAAAATTTTGGCAAAAAATGCAAGAGGTGTTAAGGACTAAATTAAATTTTAGTACTACCTATCATCCTCAGACTGATGGACAATCTGAAAGGACAATTCAAACTCTTGAGGATATGTTAAGGACTTGTGTTTTGGATTTTGGAGAGAGTTGGAGTAGGTTTTTGACTTTAGTAGAATTTGCTTATAACAACAGTTTCTACTCTTCCATTCAGATGGTCCCATACGAGGCGCTTTATGGTCGGAAGTGTAGGTCCCCGATTTGTTGGGATGAAGTGGATGAACGGAAGATCTTAAACCCGACCACAATGCCTTGGATTGAGGAAACTAATGAAAAGGTAAAGTTGGTACGACAAAGAATTTAAACCGCTCAGAGTCGTCAAAAGAGTTATGCCGATAATCAGAGAAAGGATTTGGAGTTTACTGTTGGAGATTTGGTATTTCTCAAGATTACACCTTTGAAAGCAAGCTTGATGTCCGGAAAAAGAAAGAAATTACAGCCAAGATTTGTAGGGTCTTACAAGATTATCCAATGTGTGGAGAGTGTAGCCTATAAGTTGGAGTTACCGCCGAGTTTATCTCGAATTCATAACGTATTCCATGTATCCATGCTTAAGAAGTACCATCCAGATCTCTCTCATGTTTTGCAACCAGAGAGTGTTGAAATTGATGAAACCTTGACCTATGAGGAGAAACCGGTAAAACTTCTGGATCAAAAGGTGAAGGAATTGAGGGACAAGCAGATACCACTAGTAAAAGTTCTTTGGAGGAACCACGGAGTAGAGGAAGTAACATGGGAAGTTGAAGAAACAATCGGAGAGAAGTATCCAGACTTGTTCGTCAACCAAGGTAAATTTCGAGGACAAAATTTTCTTAAGGAAGAGAGGATGTGAGGATTCGGAAAAAAAAACTATTATTTTGAAGCCCTAATTTTGGCTCGATTAATTATTTATTTGGATTTTTGCCACGAATAATATTTTCTAGTCTTATTAGACCTAAATATATTTTATTATAACTTCGTTATAATTTTATAGAGTCTCGTTTCAAAAATTAATTTCCGAAAGCGCGTTTAGTGAAAATAGTAAATAGTGCTTGGAAATTTTATCTGCTTGAGAGTACGATAAATTTGGAATATTGGAGACTTGTACAATAGTTCTAAAATAGGTAATTTTATGTTTAAATACTCAAGTGATAGTTAGTAGTATAATCGTTATAAGAATTTTCGAAGGTTTCGCGTCATAGCGTTCAGATGGACGGTACGCGTTTTCACACGCGCGACTTTATTTGAGGGACTTTATACCCTTATTTCAGGACAATTAAGAGTGAATAATATTTATATGATTACAAGTGCATTAGAGGTTTAGTGCACTAGTGAATCAAACGCGAAAGAAAATCGAACCCTAATCGTGCCAAACGCACCTTATGAAGAGTTGACTTATGGGTGATTTGTGGCCACAAGCTGTAGCTTCTCAAGGAAACCAATTTTGATCAAAATCACTCTCCCTCCTCTCTCTCTTGGTTCGGCCAGCAGCATTGGAGAAACTAAAATTTGCTCTCTCAATTTTACTTCACAAATCTTCACAAAAACTCATTCAAATCCCACCAAATTTGAACTACACCTAGCCTATCACTTGGAGAGACCTTTTAGCTAGGAAGAAGGAGAGCTTTCACGGTTTTCTTGGAACATTTGAAGGGCCGAAAATTCTGATCTAAGAACACCAAGAAGGTATACCATGGTCCAACACCTTAAACTTGATTTATGGTACTAGAAATGCATCTCTAAACACTTGCATGTAAGTGGGTAACTTAATATTGTTGGAAAAATTGGAAAGTGGGCTCTATGAACTCCCACTCTTGGGTTGTTGCTGATTTTGTGGTTGATGATATTTATAATGTTGGTTTAGTGTTTGAAATGATGGATTAATGGCGTATAATTAGTAGAAACTTCAAGGAACTCATGGGATAGAAATTTCTGATTTTGCCCTTGCCTTGTTCGGTTATTTTAAGGCCAATTTTTGATGATCTAATGGCTTGAATATGATGTTTATATGTTGTATTAGTTGTGTAAAAATTTTAATTGGAAAATATTGAGGTTTGGTTGGGCAAATGAATTCCTTTGTGAAACTAGTCAAGCTGGAAAACTATTTCCATGTAGCTCTGTCCAGCGATAGTGTTTCGGCCGTAACTCTGTCCTCCGATGTCAAAATCGAGTGCTGTTGGTGGCATTTGAAATTAGACATCCACACCTTTCCAATGGTATAAAATGTGCTTTTTGGTTCCAAGTGTGTGAGCCAAACCAATCGTTTTAAGAAGACTGCCCTGTTTCTCTGTTCTGCTAGAACGATTTGATGATGCTGCAACTTTAGGCTTAATTTCGAGCCAGTTGCATGCTGAATCTTAAAACGATTTCTTCTGTGAAATTATAGCCCTATGAATGGATTTTCCAACACTATCAACCATGGTCAATTCTGAGTTAAATTGAGTGAGTCATGATCAAAATACGGTGACTGCCTTGTTCTTGAAAACCCTTGGATTTGGACAGATTTAATGTGAGAATTGTTGTGGTCTTACTAAATGAATTTCTTGGTGCTAAACACCTACCAAATGTACCATGTATGTTCCTTAGACTTTTCTTGCACAAATGAACCATGTTTGGAGGTTTTCCTTACCCGAATGTTTGGAAACGGAGAGAAATGGAGCTAAAGGTAGTTTTGCTTTAGTAATTTCAAAACTTTGGTTGATTGGTTAACCACCTTCCCGAAGGTATTTTTTCACGAAATTTTATAGAGAGATACCCTTCATATAGGAGTACTATACTACAAAATTTGGCACCAATCCAAGTTTGTTTCAACACTTAACTAAAGATCCAAAATCGGAGACCCAAATCTGGAAATTGTTCAGCAGTCTTGAATTTTCCCCAATTTTGAACTACCATATCTTGGTGCTCAAAACTCCGATTCTCGATCTGCTTGTTTGCCCTAAACCTTACTTGCACCTGTAATTGAGTTATAAATTTCAAGGGCTGGTTTGCAACGAGTGAATTCTGCCGAATTTTCAAAGTTAGCGAAAAACCAACCCCAGCTCAATCCTGAACATTCTGGAACAGTGATTTCAAGCTCATTTTTGAGTACTTTTCACTTAGATTCGTGGAAAAGTGTTTTCTAAGAACTTTTAGTACTTTCCAATAGCTTTTCAACGGTATAAAGGTTTCCAATTTTTGACTTTTATCGAGTGAGATACGATTTTTCAAAAATCCATATCAAAACTGAAATTTTTTCAACTTTCAAGGAAATAGAGTTTTCCAAGAACCCTTTATTCTTTCAATATTATGGAAACGTTTTAACCTCGATTTCCTAGATAAAAATCCAAATGCTCCTGTACTTTATGAAACGCCACTCGAATCTCGATTTACAAGTAATTAAGGTTCCTTTTCACGAAATTCCCTAGATTATTATAGTGCACGAATTATTTCTCGATAATTGGGTTGTGTGAATAATAATTCACTATTAATTGCTCAGGCGCACACGAGAACCTTCAAGAGGATCCCACGGTGGACGCTTGAACTTTCCTTGACCCTACTTGCACTTAATACTTGGTGAGTGTCAAGTGTATGAGTACTTGATACGTGCTTAATTGTTATGAATGATTACTGATTTTAGGAATGGAGACGAGTGTGTACTTTATCTCATTTGTTCTCATTTGAATAAATGATATTGAATGATATTGAATGCAATGGCGGCATACGTCGTTAGAGTGAATCTTCTCGACACACAATGGTAAATGGGGGACGCCCAAACTCATAGGCTGACCTGGGACTCGAGCCGGCATGGGCTTGGTCGGGAACTTAGATGTGCCATGAGACAAATAAACTCGACCTATTGAGAGGTCTTGCTTGGCATACTCGTAGAGTATTGCCTCATACATGTCTTGCGGGCTCGAGTGAGTGTTCGGTGGACGGAAAGAAGTAAGTGGTGATCTACGGATTGGAAATATCGACCCAGTTGACGGAGTGTCATCGGGGGAAGGTATACGAGTGACATCGTCAAAGCGAGTGGAACTTATCTCCCGAGAGCTACTATATCCTTGAATTGTTTCTGATAAATTTCCTTTGGTGAATTGTCAATTATTGGAATATATTATTGTTTAGCTCGTAATTGAGATTGTTATTTGAACTACGTGCTTGCATGTGTGTTTTTGGCCTCACGAGCGTTTTGCTCACCCTATAGATTTGTTTTCCTTAACAGGATTGAATCTCGGGAAAGTGTGAAGAAACCCTCCTGATGTACTTTTGTTTTAGGGTTTCTATTATATTTTGGTCATGCCCTTGGTTTGAGTTGTACTTTTGGAATTGAAGTGTAATGATTTGGGCCTGACGTATATTTGGGATTTGAGTTGTATTTTGAACACCCCATGTATGGGTTGGATAATGGATGATTGTTAAGTTTGAACGCTTCCGCATTATTGTGTTTATGTTATTCTATCTTGTTGTGATGTTCGGTCTGGCATTAAGCTTGAATGAAATTGCTTGAGTTCTGGCGAGAGTTAGGCAGGCGCCCCGCAAATACCCTTTGGTTCGCTTTAGGAAGAAGTGGGGGCGTCACAACTTTTCCATCAGGTTCTTCTATAATATCTTCCAGATTTGTTTGTTCTATACTCCTTGGTGCTTGTGGATTTTGAATTATAAATTCACTAGGTATAGTAATTTCATTCCATTTTAATCTTTTTGGAGTATAGGTAGTAGGTCTGTCTGCATCAACTTGTAATAGTATTGTTTCTTCTTTTAAAGTTGGAGTCATAATGAATTTAGGATTTAATTGTGAGGATAATGGTCTATAATAAATTCTATAAATTACAGTAAAATTCTTTATATGTTTTTCAAATTCATCACCTTGTAAATGAATATCTAATATGACTGAATTCAAAACATGTGGATCTGTTAAATCTACTGAAAAATTTGGAGTACAATTAAAATAAATGGGTCCATTACATACATTTGTTTGAATCATAGATAAAAGTGATGTTTAATATCTTGTGAGTCTAGTGTCTCTTAAAGCTAGATATATAGGTGCATCTACTCCTAAATGGAATAAGGGTTTAGCCGCAACTTGAATTAAGCCTATCTAATATATCTATATCCTTTACTAAGATACTTTTGAATTGTATTATGATTTAACAATGGAATTGATTGATATTCTTCTTGAATAGAAATTGTTTCTTCATGTGTTTTAACTGATAAAACTGTTTTGAAATCTAAGGGTCCTATTCTGTAAGGGAATTTCGCCAATTTGGTCCCTAAACATTTTCACTTAAACCAATTTCATCCTTAATGAAATATTTTAACCAATTTAATCCTTGAACTAGTTTTTTACTTCAAATGTAGGACTTTTGACTACATTTTACTCCCTTCGCGTGGACCAACAGGGGTATAATTGTCACACTTGCTTAATCTGCTGCAATTATTCGAAAGACACAGATTACAGATCATTACACAGCGTCAGATTCGCCATTGTCCATTGCCTCTGATGGTTGCGTTCCGTGTTCAATTTAAAAATTGCAAAAAACACCTCAAACATTAATACTAACTAGAAGTGAAAAAAGTTAAACGATCACAAAGACACCAAAAGGGCAAACGTACCTGGATCTTGGGTATGACTCTGCCGCAGACAGTCTCAGAGTAGTAATAGGCAAAAGCTGCAGGCCCAAATCCTTGTCAACGCAGGGAAACATATTCAAAAGCTTCGAATCCGTCTCGTACCTCGCAGCCGCTCCAATCAACCATACTTTGTCTCCATGAATCTCCACCAGCCTCGTCAATTCGCTAATCACAAGCCTCAGAACATCAACTGGCGCGTCCTCCTTAGCCATTGCCCTTAAATCACCAAAATTCACCACCACCCCTGCTCCGACACAATTTTCCACCATTTTATCAACCTCCCGAAACCTCAACTTCAAAAAACTCTCTTCACACGTGCCACTGACGAACCTCAAAATCTCATTCTCCAGACAAACTACGCCCACACCAAACAGCTCCAGAGGAAGAATACCCGAGCCCCGCCTCCTCTGCAGCGTTTCGAAGAAAGTCCTCAAAGCGTCATAAGCACATGCGCCAACAAGCAGAGGATTCCTCCTCCCTTTGATATTATCCCTCGGTACCATAACTTCCGCAATTCTCCTAACACAGTTCTCCTCTCCATCTAAAACCCCAGAAAAACCCACAAACGGAAAGCTAAAAGCTCGACTCCCCAGCTCATCATCGCCGCCGCCGCCTAAATTACACAAAAACACGGGTAGCCCTTTGTATTTGGGGTATCGAAACATCTGACGATGAAGTGGCCTGAGTATAGCTAGTTTAATTTCGGGTGTATATGATCTGTAATATGTGTCTTTCGAATAATTGCAGCAGATTAAGCAAGTGTGACAATTAAACCCCTATTGGTCCACGCGAAGGGAGTAAAATGTAGTCAAAAGTCCTACATTGGAAGTAAAAAACTAGTTCAAGGACTAAATTGGTTAAAATATTTCATTAAGGACGAAATTGGTTTAAGTGAAAATGTTTAGGGACCAAATTGGCGAAATTCCCATTCTGTAAATATGTTCTATTTTTTCTTCAGGAATAGTCCAATCTGAATTATTTACGGGCATATGATATTCATGACTTTGAACTATACTTGATTATTTTGAACTAGATCCTATCGTCAATTGTCTAAGGAATGCGGCCATGTTAAATATCTCATTTATGAATTTATCTTAGCATTGGTAAGACTTAGAAGCTTTGTAAGTCGGTTGGTAAGTCCAGGATAGGATGTTCCACGCTTAGACTCGGTTGTTCCAGATAAGATAAAAGATTAAATTTATATATTTATATAATTTATAATTTATAAATATATAATATATAATTTTCAATTTTTATAATATACATAATATAATATATTATACATACTATACATTTATACATTATTACATATTATGTATATTATATATTATACATAACATTATTATACATCATTATACACAATAATGTACATAATAATATTATACATTAATAATGTATATACTATAATATAATGTACATAATATATTATGTATAAATATTTATACATTTATGTATACAATATTACATATTGTGTATATTATATTATATTATGTATAACATTAATGTACATAAATATTTTTATAATATATAAATATATAATTTTCAATTTGTATATTTCAATTTATAGTAATATAATATATATATATATATATAATATACATAATTGAAATACACATATGGAGTTGTTTTTGATATAATGTTTGGATATGGTGTTTTTGGAGTTGTTTTGAAAATACACATTTACTGTAGCATTTGGAATGTGAAAACCAGTTTTTCAAAAACAGAAGCAAAAATAAGGAATCCAAACAGACCCTATTTTTGAAAGGTGAGGATGCTCACCTCGGCCACCACCGCACGGCCGAGGTGAACCCATCTCGTCTCACATGCGAGCATAGTCATGTCCTGAGCATGACCCCTGAGTTCGGCTGGGTCCCTAGTCTACCTCGTAGGCGGCCTCTGCTCATCAGGCTTCCACCTCAGCTGCACGCTGATGATGTCAACCCGCCTGACATCACCAGGGACCAGTACTTTATCTGAAAAGCACTGGATGGACTTAATAGCTACTGCATAAAGCTCCTCGTCACCCTGCTCAGATGGCTACAGTGTCAGAGTCAGACCTCCTGACAAGGAGTAGAGCCGTAATGTCAAGACGTGGGTCTCGCCAGCATAAACCCCTCGTCCTGTCATCCACTCCTACTCTATAAATACCCCACGCATACTCCAAACAAGTAAGCGCACTGTTCATTCTCATATACTAATATTTCTCTCGTTCTCTTACTAACTTGATCGTCGGAGTGATCCCAGGGGAGAAGTCCCGCCATCCACTTCGGACAAGTGCATTCACCTCTCCTTATTTCAGAGAGGACTGATTTAGGTCGGACCAATAACCAACCAAAAATCACCTCTTCAATTGGCGCCGTCTGTGGGAACGAGACTACTGCTAAAATAAGATCCACGCGCTCCAGAAGCGGAAGAGTTCCCTCAACCGGAGTTGGGCAGACCTCGGGATCCCAGCAAGATCGCATCTCTGAAGACCAAGGGTCCCCCAGGACCCAGCCCACTAACGAGGATGCCATCGCCAAGATGGCCGAGTTCGTAGCAGATAACCCCAATATTTTTGAGGAACTAGGAAGGTACTTTAAGAGGTAGGGTAAAGAAAAAGCTGAATCTTCCAAGAGGAGATCGACGAAGTCCCCTGAATTACCTTCAGGTAAGGACTCTGACGAGGGGCACCTTTCTCGGAGTATTTCTAGGCGCGCCTCTTCCAAGGCGACCTCCAAAATTGCCTCTATTTTCCGGGCATTTTCCCGGGGACTACTAGGAAAACGAGTTGAAGACCCACCTCGGCGTCCCGGAGGTTTAGCAGCCGACTATATGAGGGCTCCGCCCTTTACTGATGACATCAATGGGGAAATTGTACCCCCAAATTTTAAACTTCCAGCCTTGCACTCCTACGACGGCCGAGGTGACCCCGAGAATCACCTTCGCGCCTTCATCTCTGCCTTCCGACTCTACTGCGTCCCCGACGCCGTGATTTGTCGAGTTTTCCCCATTTTCTTACAAGGGACAGCCCGAAAATGGTTTTGGGGCTTAGAACCGAGGAGCATTTCCTCCTTGGACGAGTTGATAGATCGGTTCATCCACCGCTTTGTATCGTCTCGTCCAATCACGAAAACTTCAGCTTACCTCTTGAACCTGCAACAGGCTCCTGGCGAGTCACTGCGCTCGTATGTACATAGGTTCAACGAGAAGAATGTGCAGATACCTGATCAAAATGAGCAGGTAACCATCGCTGCCTTCACCAACGGGCTGATTGCTGGGATCTTCAATACCGAAATACATCGGGATTACCCCCGAACACTTCGAAAACTCTGGGAACGGGTAGACCAAGGAATCCGAAGTGAGGACCTAAACCGCATGAAGCGAGAAGCTCAAGCTGCTCGTACTGGGCAAGAGTCCCGGAGGAAAAGAGACACCGGCCGAATCTAGCAGGGCCCCAGTGGCTCATCGAACCAATTCCGAGACCGCCGGAGTGTCTTCGATCGGATTGTAAAAGGCAGGTCGTCCACTTCGGACGCCGAACTAACACCGCTCAATTCCAGCAGGTCTCACGTCTTGGCGGTGATGAGGCAAAATCACCTCGGCCGAAACCCTCCTGAGATCCCGGGGAGGAGAGATAGAAGAAACTCCAGCCTCTATTGTACCTACCACCGACATGTCGGGCACGAGACCGAAGATTACAACGATTTGAAGCGAGAAATCGAGAATTTAATCCGCCAAGGATACTTGAAGCAATTAGTCCGCAAGGATGGAGCTCTCAACCTAAGCGCCTCCCACCGGGAGAGCCGGGGCTCTTGCCGAGAAGACAGGCGGGACACCAAGATTCATTGCCGAGGTCTCGAAGACCGCAGGGAGGACCAGCGCCCACCGCGTGACGGATCATCGGGCTACGGCCCTAACATCGCCGGGGTGATCAACACAATCGCGGGTGACCCGACGGGAGGAGACAACCAGAACTCCAGGAACCGGACATACCGTCAGGCCGGCATGGAGGCGGCCGAACTGAGCTCCTGACTATCCGAGGTGATTACCTACGGTCCCAACGACCCTGTCCCTAGACTCCCCTCGCCCCTAAAGGAAGAAATGATCTACTTGATAAAGGACCATCGAGACGTCTTCGCGTGGTCCGTTGATGAAGTGGTCGGAGTGCAACCTGAGCTCATGATCCATCAGCTCAACGTTAATCCACAGGCCCGCCCTGTGAGGCAGAAACGACTGCACTTCGGCCCCGAACGCAGCAAGGTCATATCCGACGAGGTCAAGCTCTTGCCCGCCAAGATGATCTATGAGATCCAATACCCCACCTGGCTGTCCAATCCAGTCATGGTCAAAAAGAACACCGGATGATGGAGAATGTGTGTGGACTTCACAGATCTCAACAAGGCTTGCCCCAAAGATTGCTACCCTCTGCCGAGAATAGACGCTCTCGTCGACTCGGCAATGGGACACGAGATCCTCTGCTTCCTAGATGCCTTCAGAGGGTATCATCAAATAGGAATGAGTGAGGAGGACCAAGAGAAGACGGCGTTCTACACCGACCAAGGTGTCTATTGCTACACTACCATGCCATTTGGGTTAAAAAACGCCGGGCCAACCTATCAAAGGTCGATCAACCGACTCTTCAAAAAGCAGATCGGCTGTAATGTGGAGGCCTATGTGGACGACATTCTCGTCAAAAGCTTAACCACTTCTGCCTTCCTGTCGGATTTGAGGGAGGTCTTCGGCGTCCTGCGAGACTCAAGGATGAAACTAAATCCCAAGAAGTGCGTCTTCGGCGTCACCTCAGGAAAGTTCCTGGGTATCTGGTTTCCCGCCGGGGAATCAATGCCAACTCCGACAAGGTCAAGGCCATTCAGGACATGTCCCCACCTCGGAACTTCCGAGAAGTCCAGAGGCTAAATAGACGCCTGGCCGCGCTGAACCGCTTCCTGTCCCAATCTGCTGAGAAAGCTCTGCCCTTCTTTAAGGTGGTGAAGAAGGCTGATCAGTTTGCCTGGACTGAAGAGTGCCAGGCTGCCTTCGATAAGCTGAAACAGTACCTACACCACCTACCCACTCTCGCTTCACCTCGGCCCGAGGAGAAGCTGTACCTCTACCTATCCGCAGCCGACGAGGCTGTTAGTGCTGTGCTCATCTGAGATGAGGGCACTCAAGTGCCGGTTTACTATGTCAGCCGAGCCCTTCGCGGGCCGAAAACTCGATACACTCAGGTGGAAAAACTCGTACTGGGACTAGTCCACGCAACTCGGTGGCTAAAGCCCTATTTCCTAGCTCATCCCATCTCCGTTAGGACAGATCAGCCGATCCGGCAGATATTGGTGCGTCCCGAGGCTTCCGGGCACCTCACCAAGTGGGCTGTCGAATTGGGGGAGTATGATCTGTCATATGAGCCACGCACTGCCATAAAAGCTCAAGTTTTAGCCGACTTCCTTGCCGATCTCACCTTCACGGAAGGTCGAGAACCCACCTCCGCCATTGCCGAGGTGTCCACCCCACACCTGTGGACGTTGTATGTGGACTCTAATGGGGATGGCAGCGGAGCAGGACTGCTCCTAGAGGACCCTCATGGGGAAGTGTGCTCATATGCCCTCCGCTTTGATTTCCTCGCCACCAATAATGAAGTCGAGTACGAGGCCTTGATCGCTGGACTCCAGCTAGCCCGCACACTCGGTGCCCAGCGGATCCACGTCCGCAGTGACTCCCAACTGGTAGTATGCCAAGTTCTTAGTGAATATGAGGCCAAGGATGAGACCATGCAGCGGTATCTCTCCAAAGTTCACCAACTCACCTCATACTTTAAATCTTTCGAAATCCAAAGAATACCCCGATCCCAGAATAGGCGAGCCGACGCCTTATCCCGGCTGGCTTCCACATCGTTCTCTGACCTCAACAAGACCGTCCTGGTGGAAGTGCTGAACGAGCCGGAATACATGGAAGAGGTGGCCTACCCCGTTCACCCTGGAGATACGTGGATGAACCCGTTCATCCTTTTCTTAAGTCAGGGAATCCTCCCCCGAGGACCGAGCCGATGCAAGAAAGATACAAAGCAAAGCTGCTCGGTACGTTCTCCGCGAGGGAAAGCTGTATAAACGCTCCTACCTCGGCCCGTGGCTGAGGTGCGTTACGCCTGAGGCAGGACGCCAGATCCTTCACGAGATCCATGAGGGCCTATGTGGGGCTCACGTTGACCACAGAATGTTAGCTAAGAAGACTTTGTTTCTTGGGTACTTCTGGCCCTCCGTTCGACAAGACGCTCAAGACCTTGTTCTCGGCTGCCCTTCCTGCAAAGTCCACGCCTCGGAGCACCACCAGCCCTCAAATTTCATGGTTCCCATCACCTCACCCTGATCGTTTGAGCAATGAGGGACAGATATCATTGGTCCTTTCCCTAAAGCTGTCGGGGGTTATACCTTTCTTGTAACTGCAGTGGATTACTTCACTAAATGGGTCGAGGCCGAGCCTCTAAGGACCATCACAGGGTTGGCGGTTCAAAAGTTCTTTTGGAAATGCATTGTTTGCCGTTTCGGCATACCTCAGGTCATTATCTCAGATAATGGGAGACAATTTGCCGAGAACCCATTTAGGATTTGGTGCGAGAATCTCGGCATCAAGCAACACTTCACTTTCGTAGGCCACCCCCAGGCTAACGGTCAAGCGGAGAATTTCAACCGAACTCTCTTGCATGGTCTCAGAACCCGATTACATCGAGCTGGATCATCGTGGGTGGAAGAACTGCCCAGTGTTCTATGGTCATATCGGACCATGCCGAGGTCAGCCACGCAAGAGACCTCTTTCTCCTTGACCTACGGAACCGAGGCTGTCATACCTGTCGAGATCCTTACACCCAGTCCCCGGTTGACAGCTTATGTAGTTGAGGTGAACGAAGAAGAGAGACAGCTGGATCTCGACCTCGTCGACGAGAAAAGGGATATTGCCTCAACTCGAGTAGCTGCCTACAAGAACACCCTAGCCCAATATTACAATGCTCACGTCAAACACCGTCGATTTCAGTCAGGAGACATGATCCTCAGGAAAAACTCAGTCAACCGAGCTGAACCACAAGGGAAATTGTGCCCGAAATGGGAGGGCCCTTACTGAGTTGTGGAATCTAATCTTAGTGGATATTGTAAACTGAGCTACCGAGATGGCTCATTAGTGACGAGAACTTGGCACGCTGAGAACCTTAAATTGTATTATGCTTGAACATTTCATCAAGTTATGACTTCAGATGTTACACATCCGTTATTAAAAAATAAGGGGGATAAGCAGGGGACGAAGTGAGAAATAAAAAGTGCCGAGATGAGAAAAAATAGATATTTCATTTAATGAAAAAGGCAATACAAAAATACATGACCGAAATCGGGAGTGCTGCTAAGCACCTCCTACCTCGGCGTCCCACCTAAACACCTACGAGTCTAGACCCCCGTCTCGGCTCCCTCATGGGCAGCCTTCTCGCTGGTTTCTTTCCCGCCGGGGTGAAGCTCTTCACCCCCTCCTCCGTGCTCTTCCCCGACCTTCTCGCCGACGTCTCCCCCAGTTTCTTCTCCTTCAACATCCTCGAACACCTCGTCGAGCTTGGACAGCCACTTGTTGAACTCGTCCCGGACTTCGGCCAAGTTCCTTCCAGTTTGGAGACTTTCGGCCATCCGATCGCACAACTCCTTGGAGTCCTCGTTGTAATTGGCATGGTTTCTCAAAAACTCCAAGGTTTCGGAGGAAAGGTGAGTTGCGGCCTCGTCTATGGCTGATGTAAAACCAAACATAAAGCTCGGCGTGATCAGTTGGCCGAGGTCCTTGGTGAAGGTCTCAGACTTTCGGAAAGCCTCCACCGCCGAGGCTCCAGCGCCTTCGAGGGCTTGTTCATGGGACTTTTTCACCTCGTCCCCCCTCTTCTGCTCTTCCTCGAGAGCCGACTTGAGGCTGTTGATGGTGGCTTCGGCCTCCTCCTCCTTCGTCTCGGCTTGTTGAAGCCGTCGTTGAAGCTCCGCCTTCTCGGACTCAGACACCACCAGTTTTTTCTCCAACTTGGAGATCTGATTTTGCAACTTGCCGGTGTCCTGCTCCTCGAGTAGGGCACAGTATCGGTACGCCATCTCGGCCATAAAGGCTGTATTGGAGGCCGTGGTCACCATCACGCTTTGAATCACCTTGGCCGGTGTCAGCTTCCTTGTAAACTCCACGTCCCTCGGCAAACTTGACTGCATCACCAACTCTTGTGCTATCCGAGGATGGGTACACCTATCATTGACCGAAAGCTTCCACTCCGGGCACCAATAATCGCCGGAGTGGGTCTTGTCTTTTCCAGAAAACACCGGGGGGCTGTGGAAACGGTTCCACAGGAAAGTCCCCGTGACCGCATTGACCGGAACCTTCAATTGTTTATCTCGGCCGTGAGGAGGCGGAAGTGCCGCGGTAACTCCGAGGGGCACCCCTTCTGGCACAGAAGAGGTGGATCCCGTGGCTGCGGCGGCCGAGCTGCCGTGGCTGGAGTGCTTTTAGCAGCCGAAGTTTTGGACACCTGCCCTTGGGTCTTCTTTTTCGGCGGGGGCGCTGAGGTCTCGCCGGAGCTCTTTCTCTTTGACCTCTTGGCCACCTCGGCAGAGCCCGATGTGATGATGTCGGATAGTTTTACCACTGTACAAAAAACAAACATTATTATTTGCCACAGTCGAAGTAAAAAGAAGGCCATGAAAGAAAAATTACAAGGTTTCGTAAGTTTAGTGGAAATGAAGGGAGGCTTGTCAGGGTTGAGTAAAGCTCGGCTAATCCCCCCGTCGACCAGCACGGCTTCGGGGTAGTCCCAACTGTACAGTCAAAATCCAAACCCCATCAACTTCTAGAAGAACTCCTCTTCGTGGTCCCCCGCTGAGGGGTCGGCCTTTTGATTTAATGGGGCTCCACCAAAAATCCCAAGGGAAGTCCACGGTTGGGACGAAGACGAAGTCACGCTTCCAGTTCTTTATCGAAGTGGGAGCACCGACCACGAGCTTCGGGATGGTGTTGTTCCGATTGCAAATGTAGAACCACCCCTTATCCGTCCCGTGTACCTTGACAGTGTAGCATCGGCGAAAGAGGTCCACGGTTGGAGTCACCTCCTGATGTCGGCACAACATCTCGAATCCCACCAAGATGCGAACCGCGTTTGGGGTGAGCTGAGTGATCCTCAAGCCGAAGTGACGGAGTATGTCCCTGAGGAATCTCGACGTCAGCATCCTCAGCCCGGCCTCCAACTGTTGGAGGTAGATAGCCACAGTGTCCATCAAGGACTTATCAGCCGAGTCATTCGGCCCAGGCAACGTGATGAGATACCCCGGCCTGAAGGGGTACTTCTTTATCATCTTTTCGGCCCTGTCTCTTCCCATGCGACTTCTAAACTTCAGCATCTTGCCGAAGTCAATTTTGGCGACATCCTTTGGGGCAACTGGCTCCAGTACGTCCTCATTTCGGGGTATTGAGGTTCCGAGGTCGGTAATATATTCGACCTCGGAACCATCCTCACTCATCGCGGATGACTCCGACCCCGAGGCTGTCCCGGTGACCTCCTCGGCTGATCCCTCCGCAGCACTGGCCGTCGACCCCTCTGAGCTGGACGAAGTCATTTCTTCCGGCTCCTCCTCAGCCTGGTAGCTCGGCCTCATGGTCTCCTTATGGATTTTAGCCGTTTTGGCCATATGCGAAAGAAGAAATGAAGAGAAAGATACTTACTATTGACTTCGAAATAGGACGAAGTTGATGACTTTGGCTGTGATCTCGGCTGACAGGACTGACCTCGACCACACTCACGAATTTTGCAAGACTCAGGCGAAACTAAACAAAAGTGATGGGCCATGCGATGAAAAAGACCCCTATTTATAGGGTTTCGGGGGAATCCGAAGAGGCGGCAAGAATGTGAAAAGGCGGCCACGATCGAATTCAAAACGCCGTGTCCCTTTCTCTCTTCATTAATGGCCCGTCCTTTCGACTGACACCCTCTCCGCTCACCACTCCTATCAACTGACTTGCCTACTTGTCATGCCCTCGCATCTTCCGGAGCAGTTTCAGGACCCCGGCCTTTGATGACTTCGGCACAAGGAAGCCTCGGTACTTCTCTGGCCCGGAGCTCCCGGGGCTTGGGGGGCTTATTGAGGATGCTCACCTCGGCCACCCCCGCACGGCCGAGGTGAACCCATCTCGTCTCACATGCGAGCATAGTCATGTCCTGAGCATGACCCCTGAGCTCGGCCGAGTCCCTAGTCTATCTCGTAGGCGGCCTCAGCTCATCAGGCTTTCACCTCAGCTGTACGCTGATGATGTCAACCCACCTGGCATCACCAGGGACCAGTACTTTATCTGAAAAGCACTGGATGGACTTAATAGCTACTGCATAAAGCTCCTCGTCACCCTGCTCAGATGGCTACAGTGTCAGAGTCAGACCTCCTGACAAGGAGTAGAGCCGTAATGTCAGGACGTGGGTCCCGCCAGCATAAGCCCCCCGTCCTGTCATCCATTCCTACTCTATAAATACCCCACGCATACTCCCAACAAGTAAGCGCACTGTTCATTCTCATATACTAATATTTCTCTCGTTCTCTTACTAACTTGATCGTCGGAGTGATCCCAGGGGAGAAACCCCGCCATCCACTTCGGACAAGTGAATTCACCTCTCCTTATTTCAGAGAGGACTGATTTAGGTCGGACCAACAACCTACCAAAAATCACCTCTTCAAAAGGCCTTATGAATTCCTCAAGCACAGACTTTTCTTTAAAGCATACCAAATGTTAGAAAATTTTCCTATACCAATCATCAAAATAATCAGTTAAAAAGTCCAAACCCAACATTTAGCAAAACTTTTAGCAGTCAAAAACTATTTCGAGGAAATAGCTTTAACACCTATCAAAAATCTCAGTCTTAACATTAGTCCTTCTTATTGGATCAACCCTAGCAAACGTTGCCCAAATAATCCTAAGCAGTGTAATCATTAGAAATTTAACAACCATTGTATTCATACTTTAGACTTTTTTATTCTCAGAACCTCTATAACACTCCATAGATATACCGTTCGAAAAGCCCTTGCAGTTAATGGAGAAAGATTTGTTCTCACACCCCAATACCTTATGGATTGTGGATTTCAAAAAGAAATTTGGATCACAAATCCTGATGATACTTTTCAATTGGGAACTAATCTTGGGTATTTTGCCTGTAGAATGTTAGATTACGGAGAATGGGTCAAAATTCAAATCACATCTGCACCAGCAGAATGGATTGGACTCATTGATTTAGAACCTACAATTCATAGAATCATATTAACAGTTAGCAATATCAGGCCAGCAGCACAGCTCCAGAACAGACTAATGATGGTAGAATGTCCCTTATCATTTCAAGAACAGATCCGGAATTCCAAGGCACTACACTTGGCCTATAAACATTTTAAATCTGGATGGACAGATTGCAGATTAGTTTCAGAAAATAAAATCCAAAAAATATATACTCTCTATCAATTTAATCTGGAAAAAGACTTTACAATCCAAACACACTATCCAGAATTATTCCAGCATTATCTTGACCATTACATAAGGGAGGAAGGAGCTCAACCCGTAGAAATCCAAGGAGAAGAAGAATATGATGACAACCATTATTGAGAAATTATGGGACCAGAAGAGTTCCACAATATTGAAAACATGATGGAAGGCTAATGGGACCCACACACTAAACCTTGTGTGCCACAATAGAATTTTCAGTTGAAACGCACTTTCTGGATTCAAAAATTTTGAAATTCGAAAAGCAAATTGCACATAATAAAAGACAACTGACTAGAAAGTAGCTTTTAGCTTTATTTAACAAAGTCCAGACTCCAAATTAGTTGAAATCCGTATAGTTTTATGTAGCATAAGAAAGTTACTTTTAGCTTTATTCATTGTAACAAAGTCCAGATTTCAAAGTAGTTGAAATCCGCATAGTTTTGTGTAGCATAAGAAGTCCGGAGTTTCATGTCCGAAATTCATATATAAAAACCTCAGAGTTCTCATTCATCAAGGACACGATGAAAACTTGTGAGAAACCTGAGCATTGAAATTCATTATAAAAAAAAAATTTCATCTCTTTTAGCATTAGCATTATAATTTTCATATCGGGGAAAGGGAAAATCGAGAGTAGAGATTAGTGCTGCGAACCCTAGATTTGAACATAAAAATCTGAATAAATCTGTAGTAAGCAGATCTCTAAAAGTCCGAAAGACGGTGTAGTATCCATCATAGCCGTGTTGCCAAGAAAGTGTTGAAGGCATTTAGGGGAAGATCTGGTGAGGCAAACCCTGCTGAAAGAACAGACCCTGCTCAGATTATAACAGCACACCTCCTTGCTTAAGGGAGGTTATAACATCACACCTTTTGGTCGAATGTGAATCATCGAAGAGGATTTGGTTTGATTCTGGCAGTCCCGTAGAATCAGCTCTGCAAGGATCTCATTCTCATCAGACTATAAAATATGCATCAAATGGTTGTATATGGATTGCGAGGAATGAGTATTTGGAAGCATAAACAATTTCACATTGCAGAAATGTTTAAAGAATCAAATTATCTGTTCTATTCACTTCAGCTGAGCATGATTCATCCATCCATCATTGCTGGATTCAGATACACTAGCTAGTTGATCATAAAGTATAACACTAATGCAATAAAAAGAGAATATTTGCAAAAGGAAGCAGATAGAAGCTAAATTTATCCAAGAATAAGCCCTCAGCCAAGAATTCTTTAAGATTCGTTAATGGATTACAATTTACCCTCATCGTTTCTTTTTTTTTTCTGTGAAAATAATCTACAGCGCGAATTTTACATAAGATTTCCTGCCAACATGATTTCCCCCTCAACTATCAAATTCCCTCCCTCACTCTTTCTTTCTTGCCCATCAACAATCTCCTCAGTCCTCGCTCACTCTTTATGTGATGTTGGCTTGAGCCTACTTTCTCAGACTCACAAAAATGACCCTTTCCTATTCCAGAAAGTAAATACTAGAAAGATGATCACCTTTTGATTCTGATCACGCTTGATTTCCTGTACTATTGTTTCTGTTCCGAGAACCATGAATCTGATCATATCTTGGTAGTCAATGTTCTAAATAGAATTTGTTGTGTCAATGTTCTATATAGAATTTGTTGCCAAGGATTAGTTGAAGTTTGTCTTTGATGAGTGTTCTGTAGTTTTAGATTCTCTATTTAATTGCATACAGGATGGTGAATGCATTTTTTTTTCTAAATTTATGGAGGTGAAGTTTATTAGAGAAAGTACAAAACTATATTGATTATATATAGGGGCAATTAATTGCCCTTGATGCATGTGGGGCTTTTGAATACTTCATTGTTTGACATTCTTTTGATGACTAGTAATAGGCACGTGATTATCATATTATAAAATATAATATTTCTTATACATTAAATTTTGTTTGTAAAAATTTTTAACAAATTTAATATTTGCAAATATTTATTTTCTTTTTTCATTTAATTTTTCATCTTTTTAAATTAATTGTCCTTAAAACCATTATTTTAAAAGAAAAAGGATCACAAAATATTTTATCTACAAATTCATATAAATTCTTCAGAGAATTTTAGCAAATGAGGATACATTCAGTCTCTTTCAATTTAAAATAATTGTTTTAAGGATAATTAATTAAAAAAGATGAAAACTTAACACTAAAAAAATAAAGATTTGACCACATATGAAATAATTTGACAAAAGCATCAATATTTTGAATGGTATATACAATATCAATTTTTCCAGTCACTTCTTTTGTTTTTTCCTTTTTCCATGATAAACAAATTATGATAATACCACAAAAATGTTTTGATTTTTAATCAGATATATGAACAATTTTTTTATTTTTCTTCTGGAGTTGGATGGCCTAAATTGGCATGGTAAGCAAAAATTTATTATTTGCTAATCATTAGGGCTGGCATAGTGAACAGAAGAAAGCTCTTAGAGTTATCTCCGATATCAGATTCGGGTTTCAAATTCTACGCTTAGGGATGAAAAGGGTGTGGGAAAGGTAAAATATATATATATATATATTTGATTGCATAAATATCGGTTGCATGCTCTACCATTATTATTTTTTATATTACATAAGTTGAATTTGTCAATATCTTAATGAAATTCCTCAATATAAAGTTATATGCACTATTTTTAAAAAATGATCATTACGTTCTTTGAAGTTGAACTCTTTCTATTATTTTGTGTATTATTTCTATTAATAATAGAGTATAAATAATCCACCATATATAAATTTTTTCTATCTAATTGTTCATTTTTTTAGAATTGAAATTTCATTGCCAGAGATAAATTGAGTTTTTTCTTTTGCTTTCTTTTTTTCTTTATGTAGAATCTAACATACAATACAAATCACAAAGAATCTATTGTACTAGAAGCACCTTGTTTTTGTATCAATAGTAATATTTTTGAAGATTTGAAAATTTAATTAGGCTGTGACTAATCTAGAATTTTTAATGAAAATAAAAAAATTGAAAATAGAATGTAAAGAGACACATTGGTCTGAAGTTTTACATTTCGTTTATTGTCTTCATAATTCAAATTTAATAAAGATTACAGTTTTTTTCCTAACTACTACAATTATTGCTATTATTAAAATGCAATAAATCTAATTATTAGGGAGAAAGATATTTTGGACATATAGACAACTAAGAACAGATCCTGCTTTGTTAGTCTTCAATTTTTGTCATCATAAAATTATATTTATGTGCGTGTGTTAACATACATATACGCGTTTGGTATACACTAGTATTCTAATTCCTGATATGTACAGGTTTACATCAAAAATAAAATTAATAATATAAATTTATATAAATAATTATAATAGAAAGCAAAGGCCTAAAAGTTCAAATAATGGCATTTCAATACAAATTTTCTTTAACATGTATTACTTTGAATAAGAGAAAAGTGTAAAAAAGCTTAATAGCATTCATTAATGAATTTCTATTATCAAGTAAATTGAAAATGTTAATTATTTGCTAGGTTATTATCACTTTACTCCTTTAACGTTTGCTGCCACTATCAATTTCCCCCTTGATGTTACTTTTTAGTCACTTTATTCCCAAGATCTTAAATTTAAGAGTTTACCTTTTTGCCATCGCAAATTTCTTAAGTAAATTAAGTTTCACATGAATTTCTTAAAACATAAACCCAAATTAGTAATTTCATAATTGATAAAAATATAATTTCTTTTTATATATGCATGCTACTCGATTAGGCTCGCTGAGCACTCGAGTAATATAATTAGTGTTCGAATACGACTCACTAGTCTAATCGAGTAGCTCGAGCTCAAATTCGAACTCGGTCAAACCGAGTCCAAGCTAAGTTTTTGACCAAGTTGCTCATAGTAGGTTGACTTGCCATCATTCTATCCAATTAAATCCATTTAATTGGTGGGTAGTAAATTGATTTGACCCACCCATTTATACCTATTTAAAAATAATTATATATTTACACTCAAATATTAATAAGTCTTATGGAGATATATTTGAATTTCCTTTCAATCTAATAATAATAAAATACTATTATTTCTTGTCAAAAATGTGCAAAAAAAATTTAAAAATAAGTAGAATTTCAAATGAATCAAAGTATACACATACCCATTTAAATAAATGAGTATAAATGGGTTAATCCAATTATACCCATTATCGAATTATGACCTACTCAAACTCACACAAATCACTTATTTTGACACTTCTACATGCATAAATCCTAACTGGGCCACTTTCAACATCCAGTTCCAAGGCAAATATCTATTGTTTGCTTTATTAAATATTTAGAAATAATATGTTCAAAGTTAATTAGCTTGGTCTTTGCTTGCCTCCACCGTCTATGGAAGTTACCTTGGTCTCCAATTACTTTGTCGTTTTGTTTTGGGTTATTCTAGTAGCCTCCTCCCTTGCGTTTCCTTATCGTTTGATTATTGGCTTTATAAGATTTTTAATTACGCTGCCATTTTGGGGTTATTTTAGTAGCTTTCTTATTATTTGATTATTGCCTTTATATGAGTTTTAGGAGGAGAAGATGTTAAGTGCACCTAAATCAATTAAGTCTCCTAAATCTTTATTTTTACTCATTATAAAAATCATAACAAACCACAAAAGGTTCATTTTTATTCATGTAGTGTGTAAAAATATAACGTGAAGAAAACCTAAGCAATTAAAAAAATAAACCACGTGCAGAAGATTACTATAACTGTGACGCTCCCACCTCTCCCTAAGGCGAACCCTAAGGTATCAGCGGGAAACCTGCCCAAGTCTCGTCAGGACTCACGCATTCGTTCAACCTTAATATAGGGCCACGAAACATCCAACGACTAAATAAAAAGTACATCGAATATACAAGTCTCAACTTCTAAGGTAAAAGTTATCATTATAATCCATCAACCAGAAGTAACAAAATTACACCTTAAGCGTCACCAAAAATTCATACAAAAATACTAACTTCCACCAAATCGCTAGTCTAGGTCCTCCAATCCACCTCCAAAGCCTGTTAAGAAAAACAAACTTAAAGGGGTGAGCGAACGCTCAGTGAGGCTAAGAAAACAGACAAGCAAGCACGTAATACCAATCAATCAAATAACGAGTTTAAAAACAACTTTAAACATGACATTTAATTCAAGTGCACAAGTAGGAATTAATACACAAGAACGATATAGGAGCTCTCAGGAGCTATTTCCACATCCCAATCAAGTTGAACCATCTAGGATTGACCCTCCGTTAACCCAAATAGTAACACGACCATATTGTTCCACTTACTTCTTCCATCCAACTTACACCCACTCGGATTCGGAACCAAACACACATGAGGTGGCGATACTATTCGAGTATGCCTAGCGCGATCTCAAAAGATCAAACTATAATATTTTCCAAGGATTACCAACCTCCTCGACCAAGCCCTTGTCAGCCCGAGTTATAAGGTTAGCCAATAGGTTGGGGTGCCCTCAGAAGTATAAGTGGTCGATGAAACATCGCTCTAATCGACTTAGAATTATTTATGGCTCTGAGTCAGTATGAGAGACACCTCCCACCCGAACAGGGTGTGGTACATTCTTCCACTCAGAGAATTGATCATGGCACTGAGTTAGTATGAGAGGCACCTCCCACCCCAATAGGGTGTGGTACATGCTTCCGCTCAATGCTCACGAGTTAAATATGTTCATGTACAAGTACAAGTCACATATATTCATTTAACAAGTATCATATAATCAAGAGAAAGAGAGGACGAAGGCGATAAAGTATACCATCGTCTCGGCAAGTTCACGTATCATATATAGTACTTGTACACATTATTTCAAACCTATAAGCATTTAACATGCACTTGACACTCACCACAAGTCAAGGGCAAAACAAGAGTGAAGCGAGAAGTCAAACGAGCTCTTCGACATTTTCGTGACCACTTGAGACATATACAATCACAATTATCTAGGTACTCAACCAAGGTTAAGAAGAAGAAATTTTCTCGCTACCCACTCTCAAGGTCACAAGTTCGAGTCAAGTTAAAGAAGCTTTTCTAGCTAAAACATTGGAATAATGCTAAAAGAGAGCTTGAAGGTCGTTTTTTATTCAAGTCATGGTAAGTAAATCTCAATCCAAGAGAAAGTACCATTTTCACTTTCGACACAAAAATCAAGGAAAAAGGGGTAGATGGTTTTCATCTCCCAAAAGTTCAAATCTCAAGTCTAAACTTTAGAATATAAAGAGCATTCATATTTTTTTCCAAACTAATGGAGTCAAACATATCCAAAACTCCACTTATTTTCATAGTAAAAGTCAAGGCTAAGGTTCCAAGATTCAAGTATAAAACTAGTGCAATTCACCAAGAACTACTCTAGTCAAAACGCTCCCATTTTATAGTTCAAACTCACGGAAATCGAGGCCATAAGAATAGGGGTTAAAGTCCCTAATTCGGGTATGAAGAGAAGTACCATTAACCAAGGGAGTTTTATGACCAAGAAAATACATCCAGAGAGGTCTAACCTTCGAAAACTAAGATTTGAAATGAAAGTTTAAAGTTTCAAAGGAACTGTGTATTCAACCATGAAATTACACCTAAAATAGCCCAATAATCGCAAAGGAAGGTGGAAAGTTCTTTAAATGTGTATTTGTTTGAAAATCAGAAATTCCCAGCTCAAAGTGACACGACTTGGAAAAAATAAAATCTCGAGTTCTGTAAGTCTAAAAATTGAAAACTTTATACCATTAGAAACTAGACTTAAAGCATTAAAACTTTCTAGAAGACACTTTTCTCAGGCCCCAACTCGACGTCATTCAAATTTTAGCTCAAAGTCACTGTTCTAGACAGGACAGAGCAAAATAGGCTTGCAAATTCAGTGAAGTTTGGAAATTCGATAAAATTCGTAAAAATGGAATCAGCCCTTGAAATTTATACCACAATTAAAATTCCAAACTAGTTTCAAACACAACAAACAAAACTCAATTCAGACCTTTCTATACCAAGATACAATAGTTCTAAGAAAACTGAAGTTTGGAACTTGTTTTACGAAATTCCAGTTCTGACGTACTGGATAGAGTTTCAAAATCTGATCAAAACTAGAGCTACACAACTTTAAATTTAGAGTGATTTGTGGCGTTGGAAACTAAATTCAAAATGCTACAATTAACTAGAAGGAACTGTCTTAAAATTCAGTTTGCAAGATAGGCAAAATTGAGCTACAAACTGCAGTTAGGACTATTTCTCGGATGAAAGCAGTGAGGAATTCAGTGATATTTCCCGGTTAACTACGGCTCATAGAAAATGAGTTAAGAGGTGCATTTTATACCAACGGAAAGATCTCAGAGTCTATTTTTGGATGCCACAAACGGCACTCAATTTCAACTCCCAGATAGAGAGTTATAACCAAAAACGTGAACACTGGTTGGGGTCATCTGATCAGAAATTTTCCAGAATTCAACCTCACTTTAACCCTACTTCAACGCAACCAAATGAAAAGCTTTTTGGAAGGTAATTCATACATATAACTGCCAACATGTATCAAGCATTATTGCACCAAAATAACCTAAAAATTTCGAAATTAACAAGAGAGGAACAACCAGAAATTTTCGGCCAGCATACAACTTTCATTCCTCTAGCTTTCTTTTCAACTTTGCAACTAGAACTAAATCATATCTCATCGAAACAAGTAACAAACAAGCAATTAAACACAAAATCCTCAAGGCCTCTACCTATCAAGTCACCTCAAGTCTACTACCTAATGTCAAGGTTCTTGAGAACCCAACAACTATTTTGCTATCACTAACTAATTACTAACTTACTACTATGAATTGAAGAGGAAAAGGTTTCATGGAGGTTTACCTTGCTGCCCAAAATGAAGAGTAAACACTAGGAATTTGAGCTTCTAAATCACCAAGTTTCTTCCTTGATCAAGTCCTCTTCCAAGCTTGTATGAAGACCCAAGATAAGAAGCAAGTGTGGAGAGCTTTCTTGGAGCAACAATGGAAGAAGCAAGCTGAAATTTTTTGTGAAGTGGGAGGGGGATGGCCGGCCAAAGAGGGAAGAGGGAAAAGGGTTTGGTGGCTTTTGGTTGATGTGATTTGATGAGAAAGGTGCCATGACATAAAGTTCTCTTCGGTACAAAAAGTCAACACTTGAATAGTGGACTATTAGTGATTCAAATTGAGCTTAATTTAACTCACTCACATCTAATCCCTCAATTTATTTTTTTTAGTTTACTAATAATCATCCTTAATTCTTCAAGATTATTGCACTCTCGGACCGAAATTACCTCAAAAAACGTGCATGCACTATTTCTCGCTAAACGAGTCGCAGAAAAATTAAATTCGCTAACGAAATGTTTTAAAAATATAAATGAGACATTTTTGCGTATAAATGGATTTGAAATGAATGAAATAAATTATTCAGAGTAAACGGATAAATAAATAATTAAATAAGTCAATAAAATGAAATAAAAGTAAGTAAAATAAAAATTCGGGTCCTCACAATAACACACACACGCATGTTCGTATGTATAACTTCTAATAGTTCTATCTTGTATAGAATATCAGAATTAAGTTTTTTATGGTACATTTTTCTTTTCTTTTCTTTTTGTTTTGACCTAGTGGAGTGATTAGCATTTAATTAGGTAATTTCTTAATTATAAATTTCTTATACTCTTTCTTCCCTACACTAGTAGATTTTGATGTAAGCCACTTGTGTAATGCATACTAAAATTACCTTAAATTTATTACCATATTATGTGTTGGTTAGTCAAAAAAAAAACTTTTTTTTCCTCCTAGGCTAGCAGCTTTAGAAGTAAGCCACCCGCGTGATGCATACTAAAAATACCTTAAATTTATTACCACAATATTATGTGTTGGCTTCTTAAAAAAGCCTTTATTTAACCCAAAAAAAAAATTGTGTTCTGCAAATCTAGGTTTGGGAGACAAGAAAACACTAATCTCCTAAGGTTGTTTTTCTTGCCAGAATTGTCCCTCTACTGCAGACAAAGGTGCTTTAGGTGAAATTTTGAATTGGGATATAATTGCTAGCATTTATTTAATCATCCATGTGCTTGGACATTCTTCGATTTTTTTATTTATCTTTGTTACTCTTTTTTTTTTTTTTTTGAATCACAGGGTTATTAGTATCTATTAACACAATGGTGGGGGTGTCTCCTAATGCTTCAATTGGGTTAGAGATTAGCAGTACATACGAGGTTGTTATATGTCTTTCTTTCTATATAATTCTTCTTATCTGATCCACAAATATTTATGAAACATTTTTTTCAGTCTCGATTTAATAGATAGTTTTGATCATCATGCTTTCATCCATGCAAAGTCTCAACGTTACGATAGATTTATAATTTCTTTGCCTCTTTGGTTGAATGTGTTAAACGTTAGAGAGATTGTATGCCTATATAACGTCAAAGAATTAGCTTGAAATATAATCAATCAGTCAAAGAATTAAGACAAAAAAACAAGTGGGATAAATCCTTATTACTATCAATGAGGGAGCTTGCAATTGGAAAGTTTATATTTCTCCGCTTATTTGTATTGCAATTGGAAGATTTCGTACCCTTATTTTTTTGTGTAATGTATTTTCATTTTGTTGGAGTGGGGGCTTTTTCGGAAGTTTGGGTTTGCTGGCTGGTGTTTATGTCTTTCTATAATTGATTTTTTTTAGACTTCTTTTCAAACCGCAGGCAGCAAAATCTTAATCATCATTATCATCCACAAGTTATTTTTACTTAAAACAATTTTAATATGGGATTGGACGGCTTATTGTTAGAGAATCATAAAACATCCTAATTAAGCTCCACCACTTAATTGAGGTTAGAGCTATTAGATGAATGAATGGCTCATGAGCTCAACTCGGCTCACACCGTATAAGGTCGAATTTGACTCATTCGTTTGATTAAATATGCCAAATTGGTTTGTTTTCTAAATGAACCAAATATGAAAGCTAACGACTCATTTACAGCTCTAATTAAGGTTTTCATGGATTTTGGGTTGGAAACTTCCAGCCTTTTATTTTTCTTTAGGTACTTTTGTTTTATGTTTATTTTGTAGGATCAGGCCATTACTATGGAAGACCTCAATTATACTATTTCCTAGTTAAAAATTTCCAAGATTTACTGTATTCTAAATTTGCTATTAATTTCTTTGTTGTATTTAATTTGAGGTGCACAAATTCTGATTTTCCTACACTAGAGGGTGATATGATCATGATACCTTTGCCCTGTACCTGTTTTGTATCTCCATGTTCCCAGCATTGTCTTCAAAAAAAATATAATAATAAATCAAAGCAAATTCATGCATATAATTCGTATAATAATTAAATTTATCAGTGAAAACATATGAAGAAGTTAAGGCCTAGCACACGAAGAAGGTTTTGAAGTTCAGATGCTCAGTAATTTATTGTGATTGATTCGATAATAAATGGTATAGCTAAATGTTTGGTTGTTGATTAAATGCTTCAGCTAGTGCGATAGTGTTGGTACGACTGTGAGTGATGATTACAAACTTTGGGTTGAACATGGCTGTATCAATCTTTTTTAGAGTACACCAGGCGGTCATGGGATTATTTTTTATTTATTCTAAACATCTCCTTTCTATATATGATGATTATTATGTACATTGTGAATCGTCTTTGCATTAGTTCTATTTCCGATTTTCAAAATAATGTGGCTTTTTTAATTTAAAAATGCCCTATATATTTTGGATTGCATGATTAGTGTTTTTGTGCACCTATTTGCGGAAAATAACAAATTTGATGAAGCAATAAATAACTATTAGACAAATGCAAGACAATATTCGATGCTGCCAAAATAGGTTTGGCTTCTTATCCTGCGTAATTTGCATTTATTAGGAAAATAAACTTGCCAAACAGGAAATGGTCATGGTAAGGTAAAAATATATGAATTAATCTTCTATACATTGACAATGTATACACTTGCATCATTAGATATATAATACATAATATGAATTTGAATTTGAAACCCAAATTTTGCATATGTGTCGTGCATCCAATCGTGATAGTATATATATTGTCAGTGTATATAAGATTTATTCAACTTGCATTATTATATACATGATACATAATTCGAATTTGAATTTGAAATCCAAATTTTACATATATATCGTGCATTCAATCGTGATAGTATATATACTTTCAATATATATTAGATTTATTCAACTTCCATTATTAGATACATGATACTTTATATATAGGCTAAATGTGCCATCCGTATGCATGCACTGGATCCCACATATTCTAAACTTTCATCTTTTAGTCCCCTCCCCCATGAAAGGGGGAAAAAAATGCCTGCAGATTTTGCACTATTTCTCATTGTTTCTTATCTAAAAACCAACTGCACCAACTTCTTAATATGTGTGATGTTGCTAACTAATTGTGATTTGTTGGTTACACTGGCGGAAATTTATAATATGCTCAGGGAAGACAAGATTAGTGAACTGCCTGATGACGTTCTTGCTTCAGTACTTTCTTTGTTGACACTGAAGGAAGCCATGCTCACCAGCTTATTCTCAACCAGATGGAGGTACCAACGGACACATATTAAACACCTCAACTTTCATCTATCAAGAAAAGAGACTAATGATAGAAAATATAGAGGCCATCTGTCCAAGAATGAGAAGCTACGCCATGTCAATCGGGTCAATTGTGTTCTGGATTTGCACAAGTCTCATTTTCTAGAGAAATTCAGAATTGCCTTGCCTCTTGATCAAGAGGATTACCATTGCGAACTTGATAAGTGGATCAAGTTTGTGCTGTCAAGGAAAGTCCAGGCCCTCGAAATAGACTTAACAGAACCCTCGAGGAGGAGGCGAAGGAACCGTAGGATACAATATACTTTGCCTTTGAATCGGACCAGCAGCAATTCATCATTTTCTGCTTCATTCTTCAACGCCTTCAAGTCTTTGTCCTTGAAGTTTGTTGGTGTGGATGATCAAATGGCTAGATCTTTCATATCCAGCTGTCCTATGCTCGAACATTTGTCGATCCAAGGTTCATCTCAACTTAAAAACTTGCAAATTACTGGACCATCACTCAAGCTAAAGTAGTTGGAGATTCGTGACATCCCTAAGATTTCCATCAAGCTATGCAACGTTGAATTTCTTGAATCATTTACGAGTCGAAATACCCGTTGCGATGAGTGGGTTCTTGAAAATGTTCCTTCACTTGTCCACATTGATGTTGACCCATTAATTATGTGCAGTGGAATACCTGATTTCATCGCAAGGATGTCAGAATGCTTCAATCAACTCGTGGAGCTTAATCTTAAGATTTCACAGCTTGACGTAGAAATTGTAAGAGAATAGAGAGATTTTAGCTTATTCGATGTTTGAATTTGTTACTTTTTCAGATCTGTGATAATGGCTTCTATGCTCTTTGATACCTTCAGGCCTTCGTAAAGTATATTCGTAAATTTCCCAAAATGGAGAAGCTCAGAGTTCTTAAGCTGGACGTCTTGTCTACATCCGAAACTATTCTTTTGAGCCTCTCCGCTCTATTTAATGCATCTCCATATCTACGTGAATTTGTGATTCAGGTAACCTTTTATCATGATTCAAGTATTCAACCTTGGTATTTATGAACTACTCATGTGCGAATCTTTTTCCTTTTTAAGTTGCGCCGAAAAATGCCATTATCTTGTTTGTTGTTCAATTGGTGCAATCCAAGACACTGAAGTAATGCGGACATGCTGATAACAGTCCTTTTGTTTTCAATTAATTTAGTACCAGATTGTTGGCTTTTGTAGCCCATGTATGTCTAAATCCAGCTATAATTAGTTTTGCTCTCGTAGGGATGTAATGGAGTCGAGTCGACTATTCGAGCTTGACGAGCTTTCGAGTTTTCATATATTAAATTCGAACTTGACTCATCAAATAGCTCGAATTGCATGAACTCGAGTTCAAACTCAATCAATACGAGTTCGAACTTGAGCTTTGATTGAGCAAGCTCGTGAGCTACTCGATTAAACTCGAGTCGTTTGCACTCTAACTTTCTCTCTCTCTCTCTCTATCTCTTTGTAAGAATCAAGAGATTTCTGTAGATTTAATCAGTTACTGCTGTTGGCAGATTGAGTGGGCTGCATATGAGTCGACAATAGACTTGAACAGGTTAACATTTCAGTACGAGTACTATCCTAAAAATGAACATCTCAAAACTGTGAAGTTTGGAGGATACTCTCACCGTTTATCTGAGTTCGAGTTTGTTGTTCACCTTTTGACATATGCAGTTGCACTTGAGGAATTCATTGTTGACACTCGTACGTCTGAAGGTCCAAATAAAAGGCAAGACATAACAGGTCATTCTCGCAGGCAGTTTGAAAGAATAACCCCTCAAGGAGTCAAACTGGTCATCCTTTAAGCATCCAAACTCTTCTTGATGGATCTTTTTAGCTTCTCTTTCAGCTTTTGGCAACCTAACTGATTTCAAGTTCATTTTGAAGTTTTTCATCTATGACATGCATGGTTATGGTTGGAGTATTCCTCAACCTCTTAATTCATAGTTGCGTTGCGCATTTTGTAGATATTTTAAACAATTTCTTTATGGAGATGAATGATCAGGAAAAAAAAACACACGCACACACATCATAGGAGAATAGTTAGTAAGTAATACATGAAATTAATCTTCAGATACTTTGCCTTTGAATTTCCAAGAGAATTGCTTTGTTTGGATTGCTATTTTTCAGGAGTTTTTGCAAAAAAAATCTACTATAATAATTTAATATATATGAGATAAAAATATGATTAAAAATATGTTTACGAAAGACATAAAAAAATTTTCGGTGAAAAAACCACAATCCAAATGGAAGTGGTTTTAGAATGAGTCCTAAGGCCTTTGGCAAGTGCTTATGTGCGACTATTGACTAGGTCCCATTTGATAAAACTCAATTCTGAAATTTGAAAATTGAAAATTGAGATGGTAAAATATTAAGGGGCTGCTTGGTTAAAGGGTTTGGGAATCACAAAATGGAATAAACCCCTTATTTGTTGCTTGGGTTAAGCCTATTGGAATGCCATTTTTGGAATCATTTCTAAAAAATCATTGCCGAGCAAATTGGAAGGTTTTGGACAAAACCCTCAACTCATTCCCTCAGACAATATTTATCACAGATCTACCCTCTCTTTCCTCTCCATCACACGCTGCACAAAACCAGAGTCTTCTTCTTCATCAGTTTTTCTATCTCTTCTTCTTCAATCAATCGCCACCCATCACCTTCATCGGACATCTTCTTTCTCATTTCAAAGTCCCAAATTCAAGTTCACAAATAGTAGCAATAGCTTTCCAAGATCTGAAAGCCTAAACGAGAAATTAGACCATGTAGTAGATGATTTGCTTGAAAAGGTTGAAGCTTCCAAGATGGAAATTGGAGAAGAGAAGATTTTATTGATTGGGCAAAACATTCCTTAGAATCAAACAATGTCATGAGTGGTGAAGTTCTGGTGAAATTTTTTGATTGTGTTCTAGTAAATCTGAAGGATCTGCTTAAGTTTGAAAACAATTTGATTCTGTCTTTGAAAGAACAAATCTCAACCCTTGAAGTGAATCTACGATTCTTGAGAAACTTTGTCATCTTCACAAATAGGCTATGCAGTGGGTATGCGAATATCAGACTGTTTTTTACTTCTATTGAAGATGCTGCAAATAATGGTATTTCGTTCTGGTGTTGAGTGGGATGGAAGAAATAGGGAGTCAAAAGTTGATAGTGATAGAAACAGCAACATTGTAACCCTTCATTCTAAAGCCATAAAGAGCTGGTGTTTTATGGGAAAATAGGTACTCTGTTCTTATAAAGGAGGAAAGCCATAAAGAACTGGTCTTTTATGGAAAAATATGACTATTGTGAAAGTGACCGCAATTTGGTTTATGAAATTATCCCAAAAAAAATTTAGAATGAATTTGTTTGTTTTGAAAGTTGTATAACGGTCGTTAAACTTCAAATATCCCTTCCTTAAACTTCAAAATCTACAAAATCTCATATTTTTGTTAAATACAAAACCTACCAGTTTTTGCAATTATCCCTTTGTTTTATAAGATTTGTTATATCAAGGGTAAATTTGAAATTTAATTGCATTTAATTTCGAAACACTCGTCAAACCAAGCATAAAAAATTGGAATGGTGCTAATTCCAATGTGTGAACCAAGCTAGATATTGAAATGAAAAGTTTAATTTCAAAACCAGAGTCTATGATTCCATTTTTATTTCCGATTCCAATATGTAAAACAAGCACCCCCTAAGTTATTGAATTGACAAAGTTATATATTTGATAACTAACTAAATTGTTGCACTGGGTTGAAATATAGCACAAATATTATATTTTTATCTTTAAAAAATTTGTCTTTATTTGCATATTTGAAGAGAAAGAAAAGTATTTTGTGCACGAGAAAATAATTAAATATCCCTTTGTTTTTGCAATTATCCCTTTGTTTTATAAGATTTGTTATATCAGGGGTAAATTTGAAATTTAATTGCATTTAATTTCGAAACACTCGTCAAACCAAGCATCAAAAATTGGAATGATGCTAATTCCAATGTGTGAACCAAGCTAGATATTGAAATGAAAAGTTTAATTTCAAAACCAGAGTCTATGATTCCATTTCTATTTCCGATTCCAATATGTAAAACAAGCACCCCCTAAGTTATTGAATTGACAAAGTTATATATATTTGATAACTAACTAAATTGTTGCACTGGGTTGAAATATAGCACAAATATTATATTTTTATCTTTAAAAAATTTGTCTTTATTTGCATATTTGAAGAGAAAGAAAAGTATTTTGTGCACGAGAAAATAATTAAATAATTGAGAGATAGTACTTAAGTGTGTGTCTACATGTGCATGTATATGTGTCAAATAGAATGAGAGCATATGTATACGATGTACAAAAGCATGTGTGAGAGTATGTCATATGTGTGATCAATTCAGAAAATTCAATCAAAAATTTTCACTTAAAATTTTGTATACAAATTAAGCAGTGCTTAATCTATTAAGTGGTTAGGCATTTCAGTTACCAAACATGTTGAATTCAAAAACTTCTGAATGAATTAATTTTCAACATTAAGTTGAATTATCTAACAGGGCCTTAGGGTCTGTTTGATAATATAAAAAAGTGCTGAAACTGAACCTTTTCAGACATTCAGATGTTTTGAGTATTTGATAAATGAAAATCTTTCTGCTGAACTTGTTAAGCAGTGCTGAATTTGTGTGTATTTTTTTCAGCACAAGAATCCTAATTGAATACTTAATTCTGATAAAAATTAATAGAATTATTTCAACTATCTTATCTTATCTACCAAATCTACCCTTATTTGTTAATTATGTTCAAAATTCTTATCTAATTAAACAACCCAATATTCTCTATCTAATGGTTTTCAGTTTCTCTTTTCTCCCTTTTTAATGACTTTCACATCTTCTCCGTATTCCTCATATAATATATTTCATCTTTTATATTAATTTGATTTAAAAATATATATTGTCATTTTCATACCTAACTATTTTAAGCTAATTAAATCATAGGTTCTATTTCTTTTTCGAATGAAAAGATATAAGGGCAAAATTGTCAAATTAAACTTATTAAACATTCAGTTATAAAAATTTATCAAATGGTATAAATAGATTTAGTGTTAAAATTCAGACATTCATATATTTCTTTTCAGTGCTTAAAATTCAGCAAATTAATTGTTTCAGTATTCAGATTTCAAAATTCAGATTCAGTTTTATCAAACGAAACCTTAGTCTCTAATGCTTATTGTCATCAACTATTATTATTTTTTCTCTAAATCAATGGAGATGATATAATGAATTTTAATCATCATTAAAAAAATTTAAAAAGTATAATATGAAACTTCAATCATCAATTAATAAAGCATAATTAGAATAACAAAAACTAAGATTATTTACACTTACCCTCCAAAGTACCAAAACTCGTGGTATTTTTTTTTTATAGGAAGAAGGGTATTTTGGACAATTAGAAAACTAAGACCACATCCTATTTAGTCTCTAATACTTATTGTTATTAACTGTTATTTTCTTCTAAATCAATAGACATTGATACGAATCCCGTTGATGACAAAATTCGCGAACAATCTAACTCTGGATCGATGGTGATTATCAGAAGCTTGGAATTGGTGGAATTTCCTACTTGGACCCCTCTAATCCCTATGATTGGAATTTCGATACTATCTTGACCCTCAATCCTACAAATTAGCTAACTCTAGGAATGTTAGACAGCGCCATAATCAAAGATAATGAACTTAATTGATAAGTCAAATGAACACTAGACGATTCTAGACGTTCAAGAAAGCTCATTGAGCCACGAAAGCAACTTTCAAGAAACGATGTTATGAAAATATGTCATAATCTATCATTGAAAAAGGAAAAACAATGTATTTATCCTTTCTTACGTTGTAATGCAAAAGACACAACCAATGGACCTTTAAACCTTGCCCATAAAACCTAACCTAAGACCATGGATCCAAGTAGAAGGGCTGGACCATTTATTTAGCCACTAACACAAGCCTACATAATATTTAACTATGGACTAAGCTAATGATATTAACTAATAAAAATAATATAAGCTGAAAAATTCTGTCCATAAAATCCTTCTTCCAAACTACCTTGAGCAGCCCTTTTAGTGGAGAACTCCGAGCTCATATCAGATATGATATAATGACTTTTAATCATCAAAAAAATTAAAAAGTGTATAATATGAAACTTCAATCAAGAACTAATAAGGGCATAATTAGAATAACAAAAACTAAGACCACTTGCACTCCAAAATACCAAGACTCATAGTACTTTATATACAGTAATGATAAGTTGTGAGATCTTTTTATTGGTACAAAAAAGGGTTTCGATTAACCAGGGAAATTTAGTTCTTTAAATGTGGAGCAGTTTGATCTATCTCTCTCTCTCTCTCTCTCTCTCTCTCTCTCTCTGTTGGATACCAATGGGATTGGAGTTTGAACCTGGAACCTTCTGATGATGGTATGATTTGAGATGGCCTGATAAGCTATCATGCTAAGTTTAAACTTGGGAATTCTCTGTCAGTCAGGTTAGATAGGAACTAATTTGTTTATGGCTTAGTTGGGAGCTTATTTATAAATCTATCTGGTAAATGAAGAGTATGAAGTAAATTTTAATGCAAGCATATATGCCTGTTTGTCTACTGAAGTAATTAGCATTGAATTTTCATTCAAGGTGAGGAGAAAAGATTTGGAAGATATTGACGTAAAGGTTGTTCTGCATTGGAATGGTGGACTAAAGGAAGGACAATGTGGTGTTGAACGTGATTAGGGCTGCAAATGAGTCGAGTCGAGTCGAGATTTGAGCTAATCGAGCCGAGTCTCGACTAAATTTTACGAAGCTCGAGCTCGACGAGCCGGCAAATTTCGAGCTCGAGCTCGACTCGAATCAAGTAGAGCCGAGCTCGACCTCGAGCTCGACCTCGAGCTCGAGCTCGGAAAAAAATAAAAATAATTATTTTATTTTTAAAAAAATAACTAAAATAATAGTTTTTTCTTAATAAATAATAAAATGTTAAGGATATATACGTAATTTTACTATGAAAATAAATATATATATATATAATATACGTAATTTTATTATTAAATAAAAAAAATAAAAAATATATATATATACCCAAGCTCGCGAGCCTAACGAGCTTAATATTCTGAACTCAAGCTCGAGCTCTAGTTTGACTCGAGCCGGCTCGAGCTCGACTCGAGCTCGATTAATATCGATTCGTTTGCAGCCCTAAACGTTTGCAGCCCTAAACATTTAGGACTCGACTCGATTCGTTTGCAGCCCTAAACGTGATGCAAGTCCTAAATGAATAATCAAGTTGGCCTGTAGAACATCAATTGTTGAATTGCTTAACAAGTTGAACACTGTGACTGGGAATGGGATAGACAAAAATAAGTATCGAATTAAATTGAAATGTCAATATCCCATGTCTTATACAGTCAATTGCATCAAGTATTTTGCTATTCCAGTTGAGGATGATGAAGGGTTGGATATCGTGTCGGATATGCTGTCAAACTTTCCACCTCAAAGAGTTGTTGAACTGTATATAGAGAAGGAGGCCATCAAAATTGCTGTGTCTTCTCATCAAGGTGCAGTTGATGAGACTGAATTACTGAAGAGATTTAGGGTGGATATTTCCTACAAGAAGGCACTGATGGAGGGGCAAAAAGCTTTTGTCCTGTTAAATGGAAACTGTATAGATATCTAAATGCATTGCAACAGTACAACCTCGCGACTGTTGTGGAGTGGAGGCATGATCAATGATGGAGCCAAGGGGGCAGAAGGGGGCCATGGCCCCCCTAAGTTTTAAAAATTTTAATTCATAATATGTAAATATGTGTGTAAAATAAAATTGCCCCCCCATAAATTTTTACAATTTTAGTTTATATTATGAGAGTTTATATATATATATATATATATATATATATATATGAATTAGTCATCGAGTGGATATATTTCTTGCAACAATTGATTATCAATTGAAAGAGTCACATAGCAGATTTAATGATCATACCGTGGAATTGCTTATTTTGAGCACTGCTTTAGATCCTAGAAATGGATTTATGCTGTTCAAAATTGATTATATTTGTAAACTTGCAGGAAGCTCTATCCGAATGATTTTATGGAGCAAGAACTAGTACATCTAAGAATAGAACTTCAACATTTTGAGCTCGGCATTCCAAATCATCCTGAATTGCAAGAATTATATGGTATTCATGAGTAATGTCAAGGCTTGGTGAAGATAAGAAAATCAGTGATATATCATCTTATTGACAGATTGATTAGACTTGTTCTAACTCTTCCTATATCAACTGCAACTACAAAGCAGGCATTTTCAATTATGAAAATAAGGATAAATTCTTAGTTTATGATGAAAAAAAAAAAGGAATTCTACAACGAGGGCGTTTCTTGGAAAGTATTCTACAAATGGGGTGTTCGCATTCCGGGAATGCGAGCTCAGTGAGAGCTCACCGAGCTCGTACTCAGGAGCGCCAAGACCCCATTTCGAAAAAAAAAAAAAGAGAAAAGTGAGTCAAAGAAGCAGAACGCAATATCGAAACATAGCTGTCGAACAGCAAAACAAATAATTCGGAATACTCGAACAGCAAAACAAAGAAAACAGAGCTGGGTTCTGCACATCGAAGCATCCAAAGACCGGAGCTGACCGGAGCATCCAAAGACTGGTTCCGTGAGTGCCGCTTCCCAAAATTTGCCAGCATTCCCGTCCCATTGCGACTCTCAAACAGCATAAAGGTGAGGCTTTTCCACTTGCAATGCCTCACATATAGCATTTTAAGTTTAATTAATACTTGAATGCTTGAATCCAAGGGCAAGTTCAGATTTGTTGTGAAATTTGGGTTTAAATTTGATGTGGGTTGTGCTTATTTTTGCAATTTTTGTGGTGGATTTGAGGATATACGTTACATTTTTCGAAATCTTGCAATTTTTCTATTTCCAATTTGTTGCAGTTTATTTGCAGTTTCTGCAATTAGTGCAGAAAAAACATGATCCGAGGTCGGATCCGACTCAACACAGACAGATCCGACCTCGGATCCTTTGAGGATCAAAGGCGAAATTGGGTGATACGACCTCGGATCCATAGTTGTTCACTCAGATCCGAAGGCTCGTCTGATCATCTGTTGAGACGGATCCGAACCCTGTTGGATCCGAAGGATACCAAAAATAATCCGAGCTCGGATCCTCGCATTTCATAAATACGAGGTCTGGTTTTTTTTTATTTTTTTTTGGATTTCGTTGTTCGAAAATTCGAACTGCGTGAGTTCGCATTTGCTAAGTGCGAAGACCCTTTGGACGGAATCCCATGCTCAAAATGCCCCATTTGTAGAATTCTTTTAAATTTCATCATAATTTTCGAAATTTCTCTGTCATCATAATTTTTTTAAAAATGTCTATTTTTTTGTGTTGAAGAAGATAAAACAAAAAAAAAAGAAAAAAGGGGCAAGTTCCATTTAAAATAGAAAATGTGTTCTAATTAAGGGAATTAAACATAAGATGCAAATGAGAAACGAATCTGTCTAGGGCAGCTATGGGTAAATCGTACATTAGAGTTGTATTCCTAGAAAAGATTTTAGAAAAATAAGGGCCTTGAACTAAGATGGAAAAATAAATTTTATTGAAATTACAATATATGTTAGCAAGTTCCGAAATTTGATGCCGAGCATTGAAGTTGTCTTGGATGCATTTCCGTTGCTTTAACAGTCTTAACATGCCATTTAATTTTTTGTTATATACATTTAGACACTATTGTCGTACTTTAACAAGTGTATATAAATATATTTGACAAATACTTATTTTTTACTAATGTAGTTATCAAAGCCATTTACAATAATTAGTACTTTAATACGCCCTGTATAATTTGAAATGATAATTTTACAATAATTAGTACTTTAATATGTCTTGTGTAATTTAAAATGATAATAATTAATCATTTCTTACTAGTTTAATGTACAAAATAATTCTCTAAAAGGCTAAGCACATAGTAAACAAAGTCTCTAATACTGAATGTGGGGGGCAAGGGTTATGTACCAAATTTGGGTGGCAAGTGCCCACCCAAATTCTCTAATTTCTCTAATACTGAATGTGGGGGCAAGGGTTATGTACCAATAATTCACTAATTTCCGTTTTTGTTTTTAAAATTTATTTTGCAGCTATTATTTTTTGTCGAAACACTATCTACATTGAACATTGTATGTTTTGTAATTGGAGTTTAGAAATTTTATTGACATTATGTAGTTTATAGATTGGAGCTTTTGAATTTCATGGATATTTGGATTGTTTGACAGGGAGTTTTAGCCCATTTATAAGGGAGACTCTGTCAAATTTTTTGTAGAGTTTTCTTTGTGAGGGCAACTGACTATTAAATGGATAAACCCTGTTTGGATTGGTTGGCAGGGAGTTTTAGTCTATTTTTAGGGGAGATTCTGTCCAAATTTTCTAAAAATTTCGTTCGGAGGTTTAGGCTATTCCTATCGTCATTTATAGCATATTTCATACCTGTTTTCAATTTTTTCATAAACATTTGGATCGAAATTAGTCTATTTAATAGTTCCAATTTCGACCTAGAGTCCACCCTCTTTCATTTGTTTGGGCTCTTGGACTACTAATTCTAATTTATTGTCTCCAAAATAGGGATTCATTTCACAGACATGTCTGTATAAAGACTTCTGCGGGTAAACCTATACTGAGGAGGAGAAATACATTACGAGGGTGACTTTGTTTGTTATTTGCCTCGTACTTCCAACCGGACATTCACTTTGAGGCATAGAATTGGATACGGGGAGTTGGTTGACAGAATTTACCACTATATTGGGGTCGATAAAGGGATGTTTAAGCTGAAATTGTTTCTTCGTCAACCGTTTGAGAGTTCCAAATATACTGTTTCCTCAGTGGTGGATGATGAAACTCTTGATGTAATGTATGATCTTTGGATCGAAAGAGTTTCATACATGGCGGAGATTTATATCGAGAAGGAAGAAATCGTCCAAATGCCTGTAGTTAATAGCGTATTCACTGGACCAATAGGTAATGTTGGTCCAATGATGTCGCTTCTACATGCATTCATGGATCCAACAAAGTTTAACTTCGGTTCTAGTTCAGTCGTTCCAGAGACTTCATCGGCATGTCACTATATGCATGATGATCAATCTATGGATTCATTAGAACCAAGGCTCACATCATGGTCCATGGGTGCCCAGGAATATTTTCATGGCCTGGATTCGATTCCAAGTTTTGGAGATCCAGGGCCATCATGCCATATTTCTCCACATGGGATCGAGTCTAACCCTAGTCTAGGTTGCCGCAGTTCAGCTGAAGATGATGTATATGCTAGTGGGCATGATAGGCTCCTTGCCTCTGAAGAAGATGATCCGGAAGAAGATGACCCGGAAGTTGATGTGGAAGAGATTGAAGACTCGGAGTCGCAAGATGTGTCTGGTAGTGACTCGGATGATGAGCATAAAGGTGGGGGTTTAAGAGTAAACCTCGATACCCAACAACCCTTTATTGGGTATCGAGTTGCCAACACAGAATGTGGAGATATCAGACGCAATAGCACAGCTGGCAACTCTGCATATGTTCCAAGAGGAATGACATTTTTCTCCAATCTTGGGAGTATAGATGATGATGATATAGAAGATGAGGATGGATTGGAGTGTATTGTAACATTCAGTGAGGAGAATAATAATATACGTCTCCATATGAGATTTGAGAGTAAGAAACAGCTCAGCCGGGCAGTTAGGATGTAGTCTATCAATCAGAATAGAGAGTTCAGAGGTATTGAGAGTAAGAGTAACACGTGATCTGCTAAATGCAAATCATCAATTGAAAGAACTCCTTCCACTTCAACCGCACCATCGTATCTACCATGCGACTGGTGTGTTAGAACCGTAAAGAAAAAAACTCATGGAATGTGGCAAATTACAAAATGGGTCAATGACCATAACTGCTTGGGCGACATGATTAGAAATAACAATACAAGCCTGACGGCTTTTATTATTTCATGGCACATCCTCCGTACCATTGAAGATGACCCTGGATTAAAGGTCAAGAGCATACTAAGTTTCGTTAAAGAAAACTTGAAGGTTGATGTGTCTTACAAAAAAGCCTGGTATGCCAGACGTAAAGCAATTGAACTTGTATTTGGATCTTGGGAGGCGAATTTTGCCGAACTACCACAGTATCTCGATGCCCTGGTGCAATCCAATCCAAGCACCGTGGTTGAGTGGTCACATCATTCAGATAGTTTGGATCGAGTTAAGACTTTTAAGTATGTATTTTGGGCCTTTGGACCGGCTATTGAAACATTTCACATGTGCAGGTCGGTTATATGCGTTGATGGCACTCATTTGCGTGACGAATACAAGGGCAAACTCCTTGTTGCAGTCACTCAAGATGCGAACAACAAGATTCTGCCAATTGCTTATGCCATAGTGGATGAGGAGACGATTTCCAGTTGGTCGTGGTTCATGGAACAATTAAGATATAATGTGGCACTTGATCGACATCCTATCTGTGTCATTTTCGATCGTCACAATGGTATAATATATACCATGACACACTTTGACTATTGGGAGGAACCTTTAACCTAACATAGATTTTGCCTGCGACATGTTAGGAGCAATTTGATGACACACTTCAAAGGTTTACAGCTTAAAAAATTGTGTTGGGCAATGGGAAGGGCAAGACAATTACGCAAGTGGCGGATGTTCAGAAGAGAACTACGAAACATGTTTCCAGATGCTTGGAATTATCTGTCAGCCATTAGTCCAGAAAAGTGGTGCCTAACACACGACGATAGCCGTCGTTGGGGTATTCTAACTATCAACATATCCGAAAGCTATAATAATGTTTTGCGCGGAGCACGTCATTTGCCAATTCGTGCATGCATTGACATGGCATTTCATCGGACAGTTGCATTATTTAGAACGAGAAGGGAAGATGCTTCACATTGTCGCAATCCTTTTCCCCCAAAGATATGGCGGCGTTTTAAGAATACTGAGCTGAAGACAGGTGCCCACAGAGTCATTGAGTTCGATGGCCCATCGGGCGTATACAAGGTTATCACAGGGCGGCGTGTCGATGGTAAAGGAGGCAATACGCAAACCATCAGGTTTTTTGATAAGACATACTCTTGTGGAAAGTGGCAGAATTATCGGCTTCTTTGTTCACACGCTTTGGCGGTATGCAGGAATAGATGTGACAATTCGGGATTGCTTGTGGATCAGCAGTTTCCAAAACAAGGTGGGTCGTGCAGTATTCAGGGAAGTTTAACCTACTGCCGCATCAAGATACTTGGCTCCATCTTGGGTGGGAACTGCAGGCAGACAGGAGCAAATTTGTTGCACGTCGGGCAGGGCGGGTTCGAGCTAGCAGAATTCGGAATGAGATGGATAAAAGGGATCCAGACGAACGAAGAAGATGTCGAAATTGTCATCAAATGGATCACAATAGGAGAAATTATCCGAATTATATGTCTTGATTTGATCGAGTCCCTAGAAATTTAAAACTCATGTCAGTGCATTTTTTTTTTGTCGTGGGGTTCATTCTAGTTCATTTCTGTTCGATTCTGGATTTATTTTAAACAATTATATTAGTCACTTTCAATGTTCATTTGTCAAATGTATGTTTCGTTCTGTACTATGATAAGTAGTGAAATAACCGGTTTAAACGTGCATGCTTCGTTCTGTACTATGATAAGTATTCAAATAACCAGTTTAAACGTGCAGCCTATCAGTTTTATTCTTTTATCGCTAAATCTCCTATCCATTGATTTGGGAATATATCTGCTAAAGGAATGCTCGGATGGTGTGTTATATGTGTTAATGCTCTTGCATATGCAGGATATGGTATTTTTTATGTTTGATTGACAGGGAGTTATGGCCGCTTTATAGGGGAGACTCTACCAATTTTTTTTTAAACTTTTAAAATATGACTACAAATAGATTGCTGCAGTATATGAATACATAGAGGGATAACAAATGTTTCTCAAAAAAAAATAACTGATAGGCATGGAGTTTTAGTCGATTTATAAACTACATATATGGTCAAAATTTGCTAAAAAAAAAAGTCGTGACCGCGATTTATAGGTCAAAATTGTATACACAAACTTTTGGGTTTTACTTATGCATAACTCATGGAATTTAATCAATGCAGATATTTGCTTGGGATTATGACCGACACTCCTATCCCTGCAGGCCTACATTCAGGACAATACGTGCACGACATTATATTGGCCGGAACTGCACACCGGGCACATTCCATTTTTCACGAACATATTGAGGGTAATCAGTTAGATGTCAGATGGTGTGACAGAGAATTTTGGGAGCATACGCCTATTCCTGATCGGGTTTGTCATTATATTGCCTTGGCTGGATTTGAGGGGGTGCTTGAGAGTGGATATCAAATGGTTGATCATTCTTTGATCACAAGTTTAGTGGAGAGATGGCGGCCCGAGACGCACACATTCCATTTACCTGTTGGAGAGGCTACCGTAACATTACAGGATGTAGAGGTGTTGTGGAGGTTGCGCATCGATGGTCCACCGGTTATAGGGGTAGACACATACCGCAGCATTTAGGAGTAGGGAGTCATTTGTGAGGAGCTCATTGGATTTTCTCCTGCAGTTGGATACTTTGATGGACAGAGGCTAAAATTAGGATGTTTAACAAGAGCCTTGGATACAGAGTTGAACTCAATGCTTCAGATGCCAAATGTAGGCAGCGTGCGCGCATCTACCTCTTACTGATATTAGGTGGACATTTATTGTCCGATAAGTCCGGCAACAAAGTCTCTTTGTTGTATCTTCCATTACTGCGGGACTTGGAAACTGTTGGGCAATATAGTTGGGGTAGTGCGTGTTTGGCGACTCTCTATCGGTCACTTTGTGATGCCACGAATCCTGTCAAATTGGCTATTGCCGGTCCATTAGTTTTGCTACAGGTACATTGCACCCAATAGGGACTCACATCTTGGATTTTTTGCATTTTATCATTTTTGCAATTTTAACATTGATTCTAATTTTCTAACAGCTCTAGATTTGGGAACATATACCAACCATGCGTCCGGACCGAATCGCGCCGTTGGAGCATTACCCTGGTCCATATGGAGCTAGGTGTGCGTTTCGCCCTTATTTCGGTCGTTTTAACGACATTTGTTATCGAAACAAGTTTAATTTGTTCTAAACAGGTTCCTACTTTATTAAATATATGTGGAATAATGACTTGGACGTACACAGAGTTGTTAGGCATGTTGTGCCCGCATTCCGAAATCAGTTGACAGGCCTGCGTCCTGAAGAGGTATTGTACATATGTCCGGACAATAGAAATTTTTGAAATAGGTGCCAGTAGTCTTTTCTACCAATTTCTTGTCAACCCAAAGCATAAGTTTGTCATATTGCATTTTGTGAATGGAAATTGAGTTTGTTGGCAAGGAGTTAACCTCCAGTTATAGGGGAGACTCTGCCGAATTTTTTTTAGAAATTCAAAAATTTTTTAATTGACCGCAGACTAGCACTTTTTTCATGAAATTGTCCAATTTGAATATTAGGAAGTTTTATTATTTCTTAATAGAAAAAATGGAACAACTTTGATTTTATATTTTTTTCAGTTCATATGGCAGCCATATTCGGAGGACGTTCTCGCTTCTCTTCTTGCGTATTATACTGCAAGTCGGGACATTTGGAGGTCCGTAACATATCTTATTTGCTGGGATGTAGTTGAGCCGCACCTCCCTCATCGGGTTATGCGGCAGTTTGTGTTTCATCAATCCCTGCCTGATATGAGGTTGACGGATAATCAGGCAGCTCTACATTCTCTAGATCGTCGTGATAGGGCGAATCAAGACTGGAGCACCATGCATAGACAATATATTGATATTTGGACTGATCGACATGTGCATGTACAAGATGGCACTGTAATTGAAGATACTACATATCCATCGGATGAGTATGTTCAGTGGTATCGGGAGCGGACGGTGATTTATATTTCAAATCCGAGTCGATTTCCCGCTTTCCCAGAGGGCTTTCAGGGTGATAGCGCTAGGGCACAATATCTTGTAAGTTTATTTCCAACCCACTTTTAATAATCACTTTGAGTTTGCTCACTTTTTAAACTATTTTTTACCACAGTATCTCCTTCTTATTCTTATATTTGTTTCTCCAGAGCGATGCCATGTCTTGCATGTATTTCATGGCACAGGATTCTCTTGTAGTTAGTGATGAACAACACAGCGAATATTTTCAAAAGTTGAGGGACTTTGCATCCACATCTTTGCATCATGTAGGAGAGTCACGCCGACTTGCATTTCGCCCTCCACACGTACCACAGGAGATTCCACTATACCCTGATCCATGTCGTGTTCAGCGAGCTCCTAGAAATACCCACGGAAGTCAGCATGGCGGTGGGCGACGTCGTAAACCCCGATCACCAGAACCCGCCATACAAACTGGATTCCATGGAGGTTCGATGGCTACAGTTTACCAAGCTGGCGCATCTACTTTTGTCACACCTCAGACCGAAGTCATGCATGAGAGAGGTGTATCGATTGGCCATTCTAGGTCCCCTGTGAAATTTCCAGAGTTTACGCCCGATAGGGACTCACATCGGCATACTTCTGAGCAATGTCAAGGAGGTGAAGGCACAAGCACTCAAATTCAAGATGCTACACTGTTTACACATATTACTCAGGTCCATACAGTAGTACCAAACCAACCATGTCAAAACCAAAGAATACCCAAACCAACAACATGTGGTACTCATGGAAAACTTGGGCAGCATTGATTGCACGCTACTTATATTGTATTGTATAAATAACCTAACTTATGGATTACATACTTTTTTTGTGACATTTTATATATATTCTAAAATTTCGCGAATACGAGTGGAACAATGCCATCGCGTATATCTTAGTTCTCATTTTATATGAGTACTCTTTTAAACAAAATAAAAAATGTAGGTTATATGAGTTCTCACTTTATATGAGTACTCTTATGGATTATACTAACCTCTCCTCTATTTTATACACTGTAAATTAGTTACATGTCGGAACTTCCATCTTGAAGGTGCAATTGAAAAACAAGTGTAAAAAAAGGGAGGTTTTATAACCTAACTTCGCTCTTCACATTGTTTAGAATTGCCAAGCATACATACAATGTTGCATTTTCAGTATATTCAGGTGAGTTTTGATGATAACATGTTTATAAATGCTCATGAACTCATTTGATGTGCATAAATGCCCAAAAGTGCCATTTTGGTGTAACAATGCAAGAAAATGATCAAAGAACCTCACCCCCCGATTTTCATTGAAGATGTGTTTGATGTGTTTTGAGAAATTGGATATTGTATTTTGGGTATATTACATATGCGTGGGAGGTTAGAATTGATAAAAAGTTAGTCCAAAGCGTGTTTTGGAATTGGCCGGAAAAGGAAGAAAAAGTTTGAAAAATTGCGGTTTCTGCAATTAGTGCAGAGAAATACAGATCCGAGCTCGGATCCGAAAAACCCAGATGGATCCGACCGCGGATCTTTTATCCGAGCTCGGATCTAAGAAATTCCAGACATATCCGACGGCTCGTCTGTGCTTCTGTCGGTGAGGATTCGAGCCCCTGTCGGATCCGAGGGCTTTCAGAACGGATCCGTCCTCGGATCTGTTCGCGATATGAATGGAACCGCGGGCTCGATTCCTCACTTTTCAGCTTTCTTCTCCTTCTCTGTCACCGAAACCCTAACCCTCCTTCACCAATCTTCCATTTTGCCCATTAATCCTCTGAAATTTTACCACAAAAAGGGAGGAGCGCACTCCTTCGCCCTCTTCAAACAACAAAAAGGGAGGAGCTCGGATCTATATTCAACCCTCGGATCTGTCTTTCTCTTCAGCAAGTGGCACAGCCGTTTTCCTGTACCTTTCTCACAACTTTTCCAGCTATTTTGAGGTACAGAAATCGGTGGCACATGCTTCTGCAACAAAAGAGAAGACCAAATGAGTTGTAGACAAAAGAAAATATCATATCTTTGATTCGGCTACTGACAATATTAGAGATAGCACTCAGGGTTTGAGGCTTTTAGGATTCAGGATTTTAGGGTTTCAGAGATCAAGAATTAGTGTTTTAGGAGAATAGCACTTTCGGGTTTATGGTTGTTGGATTTTAGTTTGACAATAGTGTGTCTTGATTAGAACTTTAGATTTTTAATTAAAATAGTAATCCTATCGTGCAGCAAAAATATTTTTTAATGGATTTTAATAAACTCAACAACCTTGATTTAATGTTTTAGGGTTTACAAGAATTTGGTTTCTAAGATTTACGATTTAGTGTTTTACGGCTTTAGCACTTAGGGTTTTAGGACTTTTGCATGACAATAACTTTGTCTTGATTATCGCTTTATATTTTTAATCAAAATAATAATCCTGCCAACAATTGTAAAAGGTAAAACACGCAAGATTTAATCGCTAGATCTTTGATTTAATTTTTTTTCTTTTCCTTTTCAACTACCAAACAAATAACATGCACTTCATAAAAATAACTTATATAATTTTTTTAAATAACATTGCGTTATGAAATTTCTAAAATTACAGTTGAAATTGTAACATATATTAATGACTATTAACTATTAGATTCTTATAACTAATATTCATCGGTGTCAACAAATAAATACGATTCATTAACAACAAAGGAAAATTAGAATTTGATCAAAAAAATTTATTTGATAAAAAAGGAAAAAAATTAATATTTTTTTCATAAAAAATAGTCAACATCTTACATGTTAACAATTTCATTCTATTTTTACATTGATCTATGAAATAGAAAGAACTATGCATGTGTACTTTTTCCACCATTTAAATGTATTATAATAAAATAACGTATTTCCAACCGTACAATTACCAATTTTTTTATTATAAAAGAAATATGCATGTGTAGTAAATTATATTAAAAAGATTATTGTGAATATGATTTTTTTTTTTGAGCACATATTTGATGACTTTAGGCACATGCAAGTTTTAAAATAAAAAAAAAATTATTCCTCTGCTAATTACAGATTTTTAAATAAAATTTCTCTAACATTTTTCCGAAATATAAGATTTTAGTAGAGATTTTAAAATAAGATTTTACTACCAACAGCATTTTAGTAAAGGCAAATTCTACAAAACAAACAATATTTACATTTAATTTTATATTTTTTATGGAGCTCGTAAATTTCATTTTAAAATTTTTTTCTAACAAGTTTGAATTTAATTTTCTGCAAGTCATACTTATAAATGCGAAATCTAACAAAAAAGTTAAATACAATTTTGGAGGTCAAATTTATCAAATGCGAGCTATTTGCAAAATTTAAAAAAAAACATTTAGGAGCTCGCATTTAGCTCTTACTATTTTCTGGAAAAAATTCTCTAGCTCCCAAAAAAAAAGGAAAAAAAATTAAATTAGAGCTCGCATTTGCGGAATGCAAGCTCAATAAGTAGAGCTCGCATTCCGCGAATGCGAGCTCTATTGTAACCTCGCATTCCTCAAATGCGAGCTCAGTGGAGCTCGCATTTCACAAATGCGAAGACCCCCGGACGGAATCCCTTGCCAAAATCACCCCTTTTGTAGAATTTTTTTTAAATTCATCACAAAATTAGAAATTTCTCTGAAAATAATCAAGACAAAGCTCCGAAATAAGATGGAAGATAATTTCTTGAATGATTGTCTAACTGTGTATATAGAAAAGGAAGTTGCTGAAAATTTTAGCAGTAATTCAATCATAGATGAATTTAGTTCTATGAAAGAGCGTATAGCTCAATTTACTTCTAAGAAAAGATGTTGAAATTTCAAAGTACGTTAACATAACTTTTATCTTTTTTCAATTGAAAATAGTTACATTTATATTACATGGTTATATATATATATATATATATATATATATATTGCACAGGTGACATATTGGAGAGCATCTTCTTATAATGTGCAAATTGGATGGTTTGTGATGTTATAAGATATTTAATCAAAAGTTATTTTTTTGTTAGTTTTTGTTATGACTGTACCGCATATTTATGAATAGACATACCTTTATAATTAAATTTAATATTTGATATTTTTAGATGTCATATATTTAAATAGAAGAAAATTATTTTGAACATAATATATTAAGATAATTTTATTAGGAAAAAATTTTGGCCCAAAAAAAAATCCTGACTCCGTCACTGCTCGGGACTGTTGTGGAGTGGAGGCATGATCAATGATGGAGCCAAGGGGGGCAGAAAGCATGGGGGATTTCAAGGTGTTTAAATCCGTGTTTCGGGCTCTTAAACCTTCAATAGACGGCTTCACACACTAAAGTCTAAAGTAAGAACAGCTGCTTCTTTAACGTCGCATTTGGGATGCCATACACTTAAAACAACAAGGAGTATTGATAATCAGAGGGATCAGGCAAATGTGGTGAAATTGAATGAACGATCTTGTTCCTGTGGGGAGTTTTGATATTTACAAGATCTCATACTATTAGAATTTGCAGGATTCTACGAAAATGTTCTTTTGATTTGATTGACTGTTTCTATACATCTACTGAGATGTTTCAAACATATTCAGGGTGTTTTAACCCAATCCTTCCAGAGGGACACTGCCAACTTTGATGGTCATGAGCACAACTGTGCTAACTTTGATGGATGGAGAAATACAGCTAGGTTTTGCATGGTGTTATACAAAGGCAATCTTGGGTACTTTTGCTGTATGTTTGTGGGTGGTGGTCTTTGCTAGCTTGAAGCCTTGAAATGAATACTTTTGTCATGTAAAGCAAGTATTGCAAAAGTAGATGAAGCTTCACATTATGTAGGTAATGAATATTATTACTGCATCTTTTTGTGTTTATAAAATCATGTCTTTCCCCACACTTAGTGTTTATTATTGTCGTTGTAGAAGCTGTGTTTCTAATTTTTAGCCATTTGTTTATCCATTGTTATGACAATACTGTTTGGATGCAGAACTCACACGTATTTCTGAGCATCATTCATTTCTCACTATGCTTTTATGGACCTTCAGGTTTTAAAGTGAACTACCCAAGCCTTCCATTTTTAATACTCCCTCCGTCCCATTGATAGTGTCATACTTTTCTTTTTGGGCTGTCCCAAAATATTTGTCATGTTTGACATTTCAAACTATTTTAAGCTATGAATTTCCATTTCTGCCCTCCATTAATAGTGTGATAATGCATGTGCTAGTTGGCCCACAAATTGATGTGTGGTCCCAAAGGACATCCAAATATTCCAACTTGTATCATATTTGACTTTCGGCTCCAGCAACAAAGTTCCGACTCCAGCCAAATTCATCATCAAGAATGTGCACATGGCTCTTTTAAACTTCAATTGCAAACTGATTTTGTTATCAAGAGGATCATTTCGATTTTTTGCAGGAAATAGAATATCGAGATGATTTAATTAGTGATTTTCTTTTGAAAGCTTTCAATTTTTAAATTATTTTCATACGCACTAATTTGTTAAGAATGATCAACTTTCACAAAATAAATTCATATTGAAAGCAAGAAAATAGTGTAAAAAATAGGTGAATAATTTTAGATTGACCCAAAAACTAAATGAGCAAAATAATAAGGCATGTTACTCTACTTGGAGAAAAAAAACTACACTCACTACCAAATTTAATTTAAACGTAGTCTATGGAAGTGTCAGTTCCTCTCTTTTTTTTTAATGTTTCAAAACTCAAAAATGCAAAAACAGATATTCTACCACCAAATAGCAAAAGAATGCAAACCAATATGCACTATTTCCCCTTTATAGAATAATGCTATTGACAGTTTCAAAAACTCCAACAAAGTAGTGTTTCAATGTTTATACATGTAGGGGTGTTTCGCGAATCGAGCCGCTCGCGAGCCGATCGCGAGCGGCTCGAATACGAGCTCGACTCGAGCTCGTCAATATCGAGTTCGAGTCGAGCTCGAGCCAATTAAATCGATCTCGAGCTCGAGCTCGAGCTCAAAAACATTAAGTTCGTCCGCTCGCGAGCTCAATTATATATTTATTTTTTATTTTTTATTTTTTATTTAATAGTAAAATTACATATATATCTCTAATATTTTATTATTTGTTAAAAAAATTATTATTTTATTCATTTTAAAAATAAATATTTATTTTTTATTTTTTTAAAAATAATTATTATTATTATTATTTTATTTATTTTTTAAGCTCGAGCTCGAGCTCGAGCTCGACTCGAATTTGACTCGAGTCGAGCTCGAGCTTGATATTTTGAGCTCGTCGAGCTCGAGCTCGAGCTCGAGCTTCACAAAATTAACTCGAGCTCGGCTCGTTTAGCCAAAGCTCGGCTCGAGCTCGACTCGTTTGCACCCCTATACATGTACATAGCTTCACTCAGCATTGCACATTTTCCCTTTTGTACAAAAATCAGCACTACTACTACTAACGTCAAGCTAACTTGACTGAGCTATTCTAAAATCTTGTAAAGTGAAATAAAAGCAGTCAATGAAAAACCACTAGTACATAAAAGTGCTTCTATATTCTTTGCCCAATCAAAAGCTTGCACCACAAAATCAAAAGGGTTGGATTGCTTGACTTCAACCATCTGCCAAAAGATGAGATAGGACACAATTTAGTGATAAACAACAAATAAAGATGCTCTAGAGCAAAGTGAACAAGAATAGCTAGACAAATGAACATTGAGTACATGTACATTTTGCACATTAGAACACCCATACCATTTTGTTCAAAACACATGATTAGTAAAGTTTAAGTACCTACAAATATGAAAATAAGGAACACTAGTTAGTTTAAACAACCATACACACAAGAAATTAGAGATAAAAAAATCTTTAAAAAAAAAAGCTTTATAAAATCTTACCTGTCCAATGAAGATAATCATGCTTGCATATGACTTAGAACTTGATTCACAAGTTCTTTTTCACATTCTATTTGCAGTGGAAGACAACTTTCTTTCATTAAATGGTGCTTCCCAATGTGTGGCACTTTATAGTTATTTCCCCCAAGATTTTTCATCACCTCTACCATACATGATTGCAATGTTAAGAAAACATTGTTTAGACTTTCACTTGATAATTCATCAAATGACTTTTCCACAGCAAGAATTAGCTCATCAATTGACAAGGGTGCTTCTTGATGTTGCAAGGATTGTATAGCTCTAAAATATCCCAAGTCAAGAACATTCATGTCCGGACTGTTAGGAGGCTGAAATGACAAGTGAATATCAAATCCATCTCTAGAAGCAGCTTCAATAAATACCGGATCAGTGGGATTAATATGTGGTTTTGCATTATCCTGTTTGATCAAAATTTCAGTAACACTACCACCATCCCGTGGCCATTTAGCATGTATTGCAGGTAGGGGTGCAAACGAGCCGAGCTCGAGTCGAGCTTTGGCTAAACGAGCCGAGCTCGAGTTAATTTTGTGAAGCTCGAGCTCGAGCTCGACTCGAGTCAAATTCGAGTCGAGCTCGAGCTCGAGCTCGAGCTTAAAAAATAAATAAAATAATAATAATAATTATTATTTTTAAAAAAATAAAAAATAAATATTTATTTTTAAAATGAATAAAATAATAATTTTTTAACAAATAATAAAATATTAGGGATATATATGTAATTTTACTATTAAATAAAAAATAAAAAATAAAAAATAAATATATAATTGAGCTCGCGAGCGGAGCTTAATGTTTTTGAGCTCGAGCTCGAGCTCGAGATCGATTTAATTGGCTCGAGCTCGACTCGAACTCGATATTGACGAGCTCGAGTCGAGCTCGTATTCGAGCCGCTCGCGATCGGCTCGCGAGCGGCTCGATTCGCGAAACACCCCTAATTGCAGGCAAAACCTGTTCAATTAAATATCTCCTATATACTTCCTTGGTCACTAACAATATTGGCTTAGTTTCTAATGTACCTGCCATACGATTTTTACTACTCCTCTTTGCTGGTTCTTTGAATACAAAAGGAAAAATCCCAATTTTCCCATCAAATGTTGGGTTACCAGAGCAGTCAAAACGTGGTCGAGCAACAGCAGCTAGGAACATAACTTTCACAATGAACTTTTTGCTCTTACATGTCCTAAGAGGTTCTTCTTCTTGAGGATGAAGATAATATTTTTTACATTCTTTAGTCATGTAAAACCACTTTTCATCAATATGCACAACATTGAACATACTCATAAATGTTGGATTGCTGTTGAGACTTTCTGGTTCAAGCATTGACAAGCAAAAGTTAAGCCTTACTTGCTTATTCTGATCTGTCAATTGTGGTTTGAGTGCATTTGAGTGTGGCCTTATAGCACCTTCTTTAATTCGTCGGTGAAGGGTTGATTTGGACACTTTCATTTCACTGGAAAGTGACCTGATGTTTGTCCGACGCCGGAGAGGAATTGCCATGATCAAAGTAAAATCAATATCCACTCGTTTTCTTCCGCATCTTTTAGAAAATCTGCGTGATACATCAACTCTTCCATCTGTAGAAGTAATTGCTGCTAGCTTCCAAATTCTCTGAACTGTCCTAACACTTGTTTTAAATAGGCTTGCAATGTTCCTGATGGTTCCCCTTTTCAATTTACCGCCATTACTTTCCTGTAATAAAGCTTCAAAAATCATTTGCCTTTCTTGATTAGTCAATCTCTTTGTAGAATTATTAGTTTCAACATCATTAAAAGTATCCATATTTCTTTTAAGAATCACCTTTGAAACATGGTGTAAAAAAAAAGGAAACAGAGTGTTAAAACAAAACAAACGGACTGCATATATAGAGGTACAAATCAGTGTACAATTCCATTAAATATTTTAAAATAGGCATTTCAAGACTTATTTTTGGAGTAATCCGCCAAAATCCAAATTTTCAGTAAATAATTTGGCGGCAAATCAATCTTTAAGAAATTATAGACAAAATAATCAATAAATAAACATTACAAAAGTTTAAAAGATTCAGCCTTTCTTACATGAGAAAAGAGAAAAAAACCATTAAAAAGAAAGAATAGAAGACAGTTAACTAACCTTTTAATCTCATTTGTTATCAACGATGGATTAGCAATCAACTTCATATCCTTCCAATGCTTCTCTCTTGAATTGGAGCACCAATATTGTAATCAAAGGTGAAAACTTTCAAGTGAATATGGAGTATGAAAAGAGGGAATTTGTAGTTATTCCAGAGAAATTATCGTAGCTTAAATTTGCAGCAATTGAAGAATGGCTAACGACGGAGAATCAGAGAAGATTTTAGTAGTAGGCGGTGATGAATGTCTGCTAGAAGAAGGAAACAGTTTCTGTGGCAGCAATTGATAAGGAAACGGTTTTTGTGGCTGAAACAAAAGATTGGTTTTTGGTGGGTCCCATTTTGACCCATTTGCTTTGGATGAAGAAGATTTTGATAAGGAAATGAGCTTTTGTTTTTGGTAGCCGAAACAATGGAATGCCTTTGATGGGTCCCTCTTTGACCCATTTATTTCTTGAGTCTGTCGGTGAATGTGAAGGGCAAATTTGGAACCCATGGGTTTAAAAACAAGTGGATTTTACTGTGCATAAAAAGCGCTGCTTCCCAAGCGCGACAGACTTTAAGGGACGGAGGGAGTAGCAGGGAAGAAAGAAAAATTGGGATTTAGAATTACAAGAACTGTCACAGTTGCAGTAGAGTATTGTTTAAATTCCATTATTGCTAGATCATCCATATAATGGAATTCCCAAGGGAAAAGTTTTCTTTTGAAATTCCCAATTCTATGCAGTATACTCTCATGCCTTAACCAGAATCTTGTCTAAACAAAATGCAGATGTTTAAAAGGTTAAAAATTTTGTACTTTCTTGAAATTTCATTTTTCATTTAATACTTTTGACATTGAATTTTGGGGAAGGAATATATCCTAAAAAAAATGTACCAGTAAAACATTATTGATGCCAACATTTAAAGGGTGCATTGACTGCACGTTAACAGGAAATGACAATATTGAATTACTGACAGATTGCGCAAGTAAACTGTATTGACTTAATGAACGACTCTACTCTAATGCATTCACAGCAGAAGATTTTGGACAGCATCTCAATCGCTTATAAAGCCACATCCAAAGTAAATGAAAGTGATAAAAGAGATATCTGTATAAGCATCTTGAAGGTACACAAAAACGCGTTGCACAAGCAAATGTGTTACAATTTAGCAAGTTTATTCATGTAAAGATAATAGAAAGCTGGAGTCTCTTCATTGTCAAAAGTCCAAAACAAGTATATATTTCTTTCAACTTTTTGTTCGCCAACAAAGTGTCCTAAACTAAAATGTCACAAAAGAGAATAAAGGGCCCATCAGCATGAAAGGAAATCCCAGTTGGCTAATAAAAATGTTCAATTGGTGGTGGCACTATCCGATCTGAAGCAATCACCACAAGATTGAGCATGCTGATCCATTTCTGCATCATCGGAATTTGAGAAGTGATGGTTTTGAATCTGGAGACATGGCAATTGGGAGTTTTGTATCTTAAACAACTCCACTTTCAAGTACAGTTGGTCCTGAATGCAACAGTTGTTTCAATATTACAAACACTCCTACCATGCCTAACGAACAGAAGCATGGTATCTTTGATCAAAGGCAAGGCATGTATGGGCTAATTTTGCTGTCCAAGGAGCTGAGATGATTTAGCTAGAAAGGAAGCTATTGAACATGATTGATCATCGGTTATTATCATGTCAATAAACTGCAAATCACCTCTGGTGTTGACAACAGATTTTCTATACCAGAATGGCATCACAATAACCACTCATAATTCTCTGTAAGCTGGTACAATCTTGAGTAACCTGGCAAGCTCATAAGACTTGAAATCCTTCCCATAACATAAGCTGAGATCCAAAGGTGTATTCCCATCCTTAACATGACAGAGATTGAATTGATTTCATCAATGCCACTCGGAGGAAATTGATTAATGCCACGAATGTAAAGGAACTGATGAATATATTGATTCAATTCAATCTTTTACAAAAACTCATCAGGAAAGATCTGAAGTTTAAGCTTGAGAAGTCCACAGTATTATCAATGTGGGAATAAGGCAACTAGTATAAACACTACAGGCAGTTAAGTTGCTTCACAGTGCATGCATGAGTCTTTGAGATTCTTTTAGGAAAAAAGGGACAGTGGGAAAAAAGGGACAGTGGGCAGTGACATGTCATAGATTTTTTATGATAGTGAAGGAGAAGGGCATGTGCTCATGAGCGTGCTGTGATTCGTATTCATTTTCCGAGGGCCCAGGGGGTTGGGGTGGGGGGGGAGTGAAAAATGGCGAGGTTCATCAACAAAAGGAGATAAGAGTTTTGCTTAAGAAATGCCATGGGCTTGTTAGACATTCCACTTAAGTGTGGTCTATAAGGTGTTTCTACTTTCTCCAACTTAAAATTCTTTTGAATGATTTGTCAGGTTACTTGAATTTTGATGAGTGGGTATTCCTTTCGTAAGACAACAAAGACAAAAGATGTCTTAGTTTTCCAAACTTGAAGTGGCCTACTTGTAATTTAGTCAAGCCTCAAAGTATCCAGATGTGATCACCTAAAATTATGATGACACGCATAGACAAACTAGAAACAAAAAACCAAATTGTATTAAGCCCTTAGATGTGCATAAATTATGCTTTTACCATATTTCTCCTTGTCTTGTCTGCACCATTTACTAGTAAGATTTTCGCTATGTCTCTGTTTCTAGTTTGCATGGCAATGTGTAGCGCAGTCCACCCTTCCTGAAATGTGCATGTAAGAGAGAGAGAGAGAGAGATTAAATAACTAAAACTCGGAAAGAAGGTCAATGATTAACACTGTATGCTCACATTATCAGCAGCATTCACATCAACATTTTGCTTGATCAATAACTTGACAGTTTGCATTGCTCCTACTTGAACTGCATAGTGAAGGGGTGTAACTCCATCCTAATGACACGATAAACATATATCCGTCATGCATGTTTAAAGTTTTTTCAATTCAGAAAAGGAAAAAAGGAAGTGGCCAGTAAATTGGAATAAGCTTCTCACCAAATCTCTAAGATGAGGGTTTGCACCTCTCCTGAGAAGGTGACTTATAACTGCCTCCTTTTTGCCAATAATTGCATGATGTAGGGCAGTAAGACCATCCTGCTCACAAAAGTGATTCAGGTGACTTCTCAATCATTATCGGGCTAATACCAATTCTACAAACAGATTTCAAGAACTCCACCACTTCAAGGTTATAGACAGATACATTACCTTATCAACCTGGTCAACATCAAGCCCATTTTCAAGAAGTCTATCCATAAACTTTATCTGCCCAGCCAGCGCAAAAGTATGAAAAGGTTTCCATTTTACCTGGATGATAGTTCAAAGTAATCAAAACATGAAACAGAGTTAGTTTCCAAGTCAGCACGATCAAAACTCTTGAATAAATGAACACTGACCCAACTCCCTGTACTACAGGATGTTGTCTAATATCGACAAGCAGTAAAAGGAAACATCAATTTTATACAGCTTATTATTTGTTAAAAAAGATGGCAAGCATTTCATTGAAAAACAAACCCAGTGGTGAAAAGAGGCTGCTCAAGAAATTTAAAACTCACAGTTGATATTTTCTCCAAATAAGGAGTTTCATTCGTTTGCAGAATTGCTCTTTCTTCTGGGCTCAAAAGCTGTTCAACCTCTGCAAGGAACAGGATAGCTAGTTATAGCAAATTCTTTTACTTAACAATCAATGGTGCTGGAAGTGTTGGTGAAGCCTCAAACTACATGAAAGAAAATTCAAATATCCAGAATAATCTGATAGCGCAAGAGGCCAAAATACAATAAGCGCAGCAACAAGAAAATAGAAGACCAACCCATTTGAAGTGCAACATAACTCAAAAAAAAAAAAAATCGAAAAGTTAAGACTATAGATGCCAACAAAGAACTCATAATAAAGATTTGTTAGTCAGAAATGTATAGAATCATTACCCAAGACATATTCTAAAAGCAACTTCTTCATTTCAGCCCAGTTTGCTACATAATTATACATACAAGAAACTCGCCAAAAACCAAAAAAATAAAAGCATTACCCTTTACAAAATCTTCTTCCTCCTTGCTCTCAGACAAGTGATCGGCAACTTCAACGAGACGTGCAGCGCCATTCTCCGGTTCCCAATCACTCTCAAAATCCAAGTCATTCTCCTCCTCTTCCTCCTCTTCGCTCTCCTCATCATATTCACTGCCACTACCATCATCTGGATCCTCCCAACGCCCTCGTCGACTTGCCACTGAATAAACCCCCTCTGAATTAGCAAAACAACAAAAAATTCTTCCTCCATCATTCCTCCGACGAAAAAAATCCGGGCCCCTGCTCTTTCCTTTGGGCCAACTGATTACTTTTCTGAAATTAAGCCTGCTACTAGAAACTGGTTCAAGAATTGGAGTAACAAAACACAAATTTGAACCCATTTGTCTCCAACAAAATTCTAGGCTGCCCAGTGGAGCCATCATCTTCTAGCTTTTCAACTCCTCAGCTGGAATTCTAGAATATAATACAACCAAACGATATCTAAAACCCAAAAAAAGAAAAAGAAAATCAGTATAGGATGCAAAAATGCTAAAAAAACGAAAAAAGGAAAAAGAAAAAGCCCAACACGATTTTGCCAATAACAATAGGAAAAATCAAGAAAGTTGGGAGTTGAATTAAACGACGTAGGGCTGTGTTGAATAAATTTGAGCCCTCAAGGGTAGTTTTCATACCCAAAAAAATGAAAAAAAAATTATCCGAATTCAAATGCCATGAAAAAAAAAATGGAATTATCGGTTTAGGATAAGCATTACGGACAGATGTTTGTTGCAGTCGCCGGCGGGAGTGTGGCATACAGAGTTTAGTAAGGAAGCGTTTGGCGCCGTTGAAATTGAAATGAATATGAAAATCATACCAGAAGAGGAAAAAAAAAAAGGAAAAATAGTTCTAAACGTATGTTATATTTTGTAAAATAACTTTTTTCGTTCTTTATTTTTAAAAATATACTTTTACGTCCCTTACAAATTTATATTAGTCAAATTTGATCCCTATCTAGGTTTCCGACTAGTTTTTGGTTGAAATTCATCACATGTCTTGCATGTGATCATTTATTAGGGGCAAAATTATCAAATCAAAATTTACATAATCCATATATAGTCCCTTATATTTTACAAAATGAATTGTTTCGTCCCTTATATTTCACAAAATAAATTTTCATTTATTAGGGGCAAAATTATCAAATCAAAATTTACCTAATCCATCTATAGTCCCTTACATTTTACAAAATGAATTATTTCGTCGCTTATATTTCACAAAATGAATTTTTTTTATCTCTCATTGACCATGTGTACGAATAACTTTTTTTTTTAATTCATGTATATATCTATTTGTTTTCATCTAAACAGTACAAATAATGTGTAATATATCTCTATTTGATTTAACCTAAACAGATCGGTATATATATGGATTTAAATCTAATAATTTTGTTTTAAACCTATATATATATATATATATATATATGTAATTTCACCATGTGAATCTATCCAATATTTGTAGCCTTTTTTTATTTTAATAATAATTCATTTATTGAGTTGTTTAATAAGTGTATTTAATTAATATGTGTTAATTCGAATTCTATAGTTATACTAATAAATTGCAGTTTAAATTTGAAATTTTTATTCGCTACTTTTAAGACCAACAGTTGAATTTCTTACCTTATAATTATTTTAAAATTTGAAAGTGTCAATTACTTACTTTTTTTTGTCATACTTTTCCTTTGTTTATTTTTTCTGTTTAAATTTAATTCGATATAAATATTTGATAATGTTTAGAATTAAATGTCTTCTTTGTTTTCAATTTTGAAGTAAAAGGAATGAACATGAGTGAAAAGCTAACAATTTTTTTTAAACTCCTGTATCTATTTTAATTTCACATGAACAGTACGTTCAGGAGAAATCAAATAAATATATATTACATGTTATTCGTATTGTTCAGGTGAGATCAAATAGATATATACATTAGTCTAAAAAAAAAAAAGTTATCCATACACATGAACAATAAGGGATGAAACAATTCATTTTGTGAAATGTAAGGGACAAAAAAATTTATTTTATGAAATGTGAGAGACTATGGATTGAATGATGTAAACTTTGATGTGACAATTTTATCCTTCAAAAATAGTCACGTGCAAGGCACGTGGTGGATTCCGACAAAAAACTAGTCGGAAATCTAGATAAGGGTCAAATGTGATCAATATGAATTTGTAAGGAATGTAAAAGTATATTTTTAAAAGTGAGAAACAAAAAAAGTTATTTTACAAAATATGTGGGACGTTTTAAACATTTTTTCAAAAAAAAAAAAAAAAAAAGTGCTCCGCAAAAGGAGAAAAGTAGAAACCATTACCATAAGATTGCAGTTGAGTCCCTTAAGTTTGAGAGAGTATCCAGTTTAGCCTTAGCAAATTTCTTTGAGATTTTCTCTCGTGAGAAAAATTTTGTATTAATTTTGAAGGAGATGCCAATTTAGTCAGTCTTGACTAGTATTTCAAATCTCATTCTCCTTTCCCGTTTTTAAATCCCATTCTTCCCTTGTTGGATTTTTTTTTAAAAACTCGTGTTTCAAACACTTGTGTTCTCTTTACATTTTTCAAATGTACTCAATTCGAACTTAGTTATAATCTATCCACTTGAATTTTAGTTCATTAGTTCATTTGGAATGAAAATAGACATCAACATCCCCCATAAATGGTAAATAATCAAACTTAATTGCTGAGAATTGTATATTTCTGCTTTTCATTTGCTTACCATCTACTTTCTGAAGTGTTTTTTTTTTTTTTTTTTGGGTAAGCTACATTCTGAAGTGTTGAAAATGATAGTTCTTTATAAAATTTTCATGTAATTCTTTTTTCATTAGATGCTTTAAATTCTATGGGAGAAGTCAAGGTACAAATATAAAAATTACAAATTACAAAAGTACAAGAGACAAATGTGTCAAACGACAATGATTGAAACATTTACTACAAACAAGTAAAAAAGAAAAGAAACCAAATCTCCAAGAGCAAAAGATACAAGGGACTCGTGAAAATCTAGTTTGGTTTTTCTTTCTTCCCTTCCTCATGGATGCATCACGCTATTCAAGTGTAGTGCACGCTATTTAAGTGTCTATTTTGAGAGGTCTGCACCCATCAGAAAGATTCATAAAATTAGATTCGAAGTAAATTTTTTCAAATTAGCGTATAAGGAACTAAGTAAGGATGTCAATGAGGTCAGCTAGCTCGACTTTGGCCTATTTGGCCTATAAAAACCCAATGAATGTTATATATAATAGAACTGAATAGAGTTATGCCTGAATTAAAGATGAATTGAGTTTGAACTTCACTAGACTCAAATTCGATTAAGACTCGGCCCATTCATATATATGTGTGTATGTAATATATATATATATATATATATATATATATATATATATATATTACACATATATACACACACATAAAATTGTACATTAATGATATATATGTAATATATAATTATACATATTATAACATTAAAGAATTAATAATTTTATAGTAATTTATAAATATTAATATATTATTGTAGTTGAGTGAATCGTATATATACTGATAAAATGTATACTCTATCATCATTGAATCCATGATACATGTGTAAAAGTTAAATTTCAAATTTAAAATTTACATAGGTGTTAATCATTACTATCGGTGTAGAAAAGATTAATCTTATATAATTATGTCTTTAACTATGAGTTTAGACTGAATCTAATATATGTCCGAAACGCATATTAAATAACGAGCCGAACATGAGCCGAGCAAACTAGGTCTAAGCTTAAAAGCCCAAAATCCCATATACTTTTTGAGCCAAACTTGTGCTCATCGAAGTCCAGCTCATGGAATCCGATTGACACCCCAAAAAATAACATTAACCCCTACACGCAATATACCATTTAAATAGATGTTGAACAAGTTTACCATTATTGACCTCCCTTACTATTAATTACCTTTGATTTACCTTAAATTCTCTATTGCCAATATAACACCAACCAGCCGAACCTTTCACATCAATACAAAAGCATCATGTATGCATGCCTATTGTCTCAAATTATAATTATCTTGTTTCTTCCTTTTGTCTTTCCTCAGTTGGCCACTGGTTCACCAAACATGTAGCGTTGAAAGTGAAAATCCTTGTTTGTTAAATGCCTAGCCGCAAAATGAAATTAAGGTGTAGGAATGAAAAGGAAGGACTTTTCTTTGCAAGAAAGACACTTTTTCACCACATGAAAGATTTTAATGAGACACTATGCTACCATGAAATAGGAAAACGGTGAGGTATTTCATTCAAGAATTTCACTAAATAAACATCTCAAAATCGGGAACCGACCAAAGGAAAAGAACATATACACAGTAACAAGGAAGCTAATAGGCCCCAAAACAAATATAGCAGAAGAAGAAAGGAGTATCTATTTTGGAAAAAGAATAGGATAAGTCCACTCTAAAACCACTTGAACAAACTCATTTGAACGAAATGTGTAGCTGCATAAATAGATCCAAGACTCCCATGGCCAGCCCTGATTCCCTGTGTAGCCTGAAAATTTTTTAAACCAATATTCCCTTATATGTTACACCCTCAAAATTGCTATTTTCTATCTTTCTTTCCTGTTTTCCTCGCTTCCCGTGCATCATTTGCAGCATTCTTCTTACGTCTCGCTGCGCCACCATTAGCAGGGTCTACTAGCGGACCTGACCAATTTTGGACAGGTTCTTTTGAATATGTGAAGGACGTGGAACTAAAGGGCACATCAGGAGGAACGAGAGAAGGATCAATGTGATGTGAAGCCCCCAGTGGAACACCAAGTGCTCCATCCTGGTGTGGTGGAGGAAACTTCTCACTCTTACTCTTTGCATTCGCATGGGAGATTAGACGCCGCCGCTGCTTAAGAAACAAGCGTTCAAGTCAAAGAAGCTTGGCTAACCAAAACAAAACTAAAAGACTTGAAAGAGGTCGTTGCGTTAAACATGATTAATCTGCCAAGTAACTCAAACCATAATGCCAGAATGAAGATTCAAGGGTACCACCTAATATCTCTGTTAAGATTCTGGAGCAGTGAACGATCAACTTGAAATCAAGTATAAAATTTCAAGAATTCTTGCTTTATGATGCAAAAAGATTCTAGCAAGTAAGATGGACAATACATTGAGACAAAAGGATAATATAAGGAAGTCAAGTGATAGTATGGATGTCCTGCAGATTGCACCTTACATGTTTCAGTTCTTAGCATTAAGATATAAATCAAATGTATTTTTAGTCATTTATCAAGAACCAGAGGCTACAAATAGATAGACACTAATTAAGGTTTTATTTCATTTTCTTGGTTTTTCCTGAAAGCCAAATCCATAATCACAAAACAAATTTGTATTCTTATGTCAAACTCCCTTCTGTTTCACTTTTATTACTCCATTCTACTGTACAACTGTGCTTTCAACTGCATAGCAAGGTAATGTTCAACATAACTGATACTTACTTTTACTTGCTCTCATGATAACATTTAGATTTCTAATAAGCATAATTGCCAAGATCACAAATGTTTAAATACAAAATACACTCGAGGAACCTAAATGAGAACATTTAACCGAACCCTAATGTCAACATAAGGACATAAAATTTGATTACAAGACGATGCAATCAGCTTTGAATCAAAGTGTCTAGAATATATTCCGTGTGTTCTTTTGTATCTCATGAAATCTTGTTAAATAGATGAACTATAGTGCATTTTGTACCACAAGTACTCTGGAAATATCTAAATTAAGGTGCAGAACAATTTTCTTCAAATGCTATTTAATCAAATGTCCAAAAGTAATGAAAACTTCCACTGCTGCTGTGCTAACTTTGACAACTACTGTCACCCTTAAACAACCTAAATCTGATACAAAAATTAGAAGTCCAGTAGGAAGTGAGTCTTGAGTTTTTTTTTTTTTACTTCACCCCCCCTCCTCTTTCTTTCACTTTGTCTCTCCTATTTTATGTGATTTGGGTGTTTGGATTTCGTAACATGACATAAGTCTCTGCTTATCTTGAGCTTAATACCTGCAGTGTATCATTATGGATTACTAAACAATATTATCTTCATATAGCTGCATATATTTCCCCCAGAAAAGGTTCCCATTTTTAAGCAGTCTATGTGTATTCCTCAACATGGGTAAAAAGAATGATATGTAAACACATTTTAATAGATATTCACAGGTTCAAGCAACAAGAAGACATACGTCAACATTAGATTGAAGTTCAGCATTGGCATCAGGAGCAGGAATTGCCCGGACAGCACGAGTTCGGTTTCTCCTGGCACCATCACCCTGGGCTTTAGTAGCAGCTCTTTGCCTGCAAAATGGATGATAGATTAGCAAAATACTCATCCATTCGTACGCATAATGCACTCAAAAAGGCCAGGAGCAGCAGCATATATATGTACACATATACATGTACATATATATATATGTATAGATGTACACACACACATACATAAATATATAAATATACACATGTATGTATGTATATGTATGTACGTATGTATGTAAAGATTAAACTAACAGAAAGTGCAGACGGGCATTGAACTAAACGCCCATGCACTGAATGAGAGTAAAATCTAATGGACAGATACCAGAAACTAGACAAACTGTTGATTCAAAATTTAGCTCGGATATAAAGCACGATAAGACAACTACAGCAGAAAACCCCATGATAAAATTGGACCCTGAAGTCCACCTTTGTGTGTATAGTCCCGTGGTTGCACTAACTTTTTGCCATATTTGTCCAGTCAGCACTTCTTGTTAACAGAAATATATCGTCGACACACCCATTTCCAACTTTAAGAGACATATAAGGCAATAGGAAAACCACAAGGAGGGAGTCTGTTGCATAAATTCTAAGGCTCCTAGAATACAAGTTTAAAAAGCCATCCTAACCTTCGAGCTTCATCATCCCGTCGCTTGGCATCCATCTCCTTGCTTGGAGGATACTGAGGAAGACTGGCAGGATCACAAGCAAATGGTTCCGTAGTAAAGAACTGCAACATTAACAATAATTAACACAGTTTGAAGGACATATACAGGAGATCTACACAATAATTGTACACAAGTTAACTTCAATTGATAAGAACTCTATCTGAAACCATGCAACAGGTTTGTTTTGGAATGTCGAGGAGTAAAACTGAGTTTGTTGCTTTTCTCAGGGCAATCACAAATTCATTGCATTTCCAGTTTAACATTATACAAATGTTTGAGCGAGGAACCTACTAACCTGTAATTTAGACAACTTCTTCCAATATAAAACTCCTCAATTCCACAGTGTTTATAATGCAGAGACAGAAACTTGATTTGAAAGTTTAAACTTAATTTCCAAGTTTAATTTTACTCTTTCAGCATATTGGGGGAGCTCTATCTTCCAAAGATGGCAAACCGATTTCACTATTGATGACACATTAACGTGAGATATATGCGAGTTAAAACTCTTTAAATCATGTCAACCTATACATTCCTAACATCTAACAGCTTTTAATTTTCCAAACTTGTCAGAATGTCAGCTAGTAGATGGATCTAGAAGTATCAAAATAGTGAGTTACTCCAAAAGAAGCCCAAATTGTCATTCATAAGTAGTAAAAATAACACCAAGAGCTGGAAAAGTTAATTAATGTTTTTGAAATGGGTTCAAGAGTCAGAAGGAACTTTTGGGATTTAAGTTGCGGGTAAAACAAGACAAAAGAAAAACTTACTTCACTCTTTAAAGCATCTGTTGCAGTCTTCCTATCTGCTGGGTCAATTGCAAGGAGGGTATCAATCAGCGGCAGAGCTGACGATGGAAAATCCTTAAAAGTCTCCCTAATGCATCTCCTGTAAGGCTCTCGTGGCTTGAATAATGTTGCATTAGGAAGTTTACACTTCTTCCAATACTCATCTGAAGGCGATCCACAAAGCTTGTATATCTTATGCAGTTGTTCTACCTTGGTAACAGAAAAAAATAGATGTTAATGGCCTTTAAAGGACCATTTCAGCAGTTATAAAATATTTGATAACAACCTAAACAATTGCATGTATGTAAACCCTGATATTTCATTACAATAATGTAAAACACTAGCATTCTAGACATTGAAGTCCATGGGAAGGTAAAAGGTTTCCAATCTATTTTTAAAAAAATCCATTAGGGCCTGTTTCAATTGTTTAAAACAGGCCACCAGCTGATTAAAATCTAGGCTTTGTCAAGCCAAAAGCTGCTGTAAGGCATTCACATTTGCTTCTGACTTGTATTTTTAGGTAATACTAGAAAAATCTGATCCTGATTCTGGGAAGCATTCCAACGACTTCTCTCTTCTAGTTCCTTCCATTGTTTCCATTCCCCCTGCGGTTGGTTATGGCACCCTCCACAAGGAGAGATTGCCATTTGTGGCAGCTCATACTCTCTCTGTTTCACCACTTGTGGCTGCTCAATACCATGAGCATACATTTAAATCAAGAGAGGAGCACATTAGGTTCCTTTTTGTCAAATCTGAGTCTAAGGGTGTAAAATATGGTGGGTCCAGAAAAATTTGTTTTCATCTTCAGATTTTGAACTTAAATTCTCTGCATACAAATTTAAGATGTTGAGACATTTCAAAATACCAAGGATGGCACTAGAAGGGCAGGGTGAATGTCATAATACTCTTCCCTGTGTTATAGTGACCTGTCACTTCTCCTTATTATGTTCCAAAAGAATCAATTTTCTACCTACCCTACCTCTTTCTTCCAATATTCATTTTACGTCATTTTCTTTTCCACACTTTCTCTTAACATCATAGCCATTCAATGCTACCTAGAACTTCATACTATAATTGACTGGGACAACTGATTCAAGCATGGAATATATAAGCTCAACTAGATAACGCATATAAAAAATCATGACTTAGCAAACATGCCTTATTTCAACAGCTTGAAGTAATAGACTAAAAAATAAGTTGCAAGAACAAGCATACACTATTGACAAACATGTATTTGTGGCATGGATTGAACTGTGAAGTAGCATGAGATAGTAAGGATCCTAAGCTGCATTTAGAAGAGTAGAAGATGGCTAGATGCCAACAGTAGGAATTCATGAAACACGAGTACAGAATTTCCTCGAGTGTCACTTGAAAAGCACCCAAGGAAACTGAACCTTATGACATTAGATTCTATGTCTCCTAAAATGGAACCCAGGCTCATTTGAAAATAAGTGCCTTAAGCTTCAGCTAGAAGGAAAAACACAAGGAACATGACAATGCAAAAAGGCAGAGATGCATAAGAGATTATATTTTTGACATAGCCTAATGTATCGGCAAAACTTTAGGACCGGAAAATTATTGACATTCAGTTTTATCAAGTTCCTAAATGACATAGAAAAGGTAAAAAACTATTCTCAGTAGCATTAGCGTAAAAAATATCCTAGTAGCTAAACAATAATGCATCTTCTTAAGCAGTAAGCAAATTTCCAAGGGTACCATAAAGAATGTTCATTTCTTTCAAAAACAATATTGGAAGCATTTTAGTGGAAAAAACACTTATTTTTTCCATGTTTTTTTTTAATATAATTTCATAATGCAAGTACAAAGCCCTGTCAATTAAGGGTCTACTTGGAAAAATGTTAATACTCAATTCTCCAGAGTCCTATTAATAACTAGACCATATATATTTAACAACCTATTCAACTTCAAGAAAGGCAGATATCCTATCTGCCCAATCTATCACTTTATATAGTCTTGACAAGTGATAACATTCAAGCAATATAAGGAAAACAGATCATTATTCAGATATAAATACAGATGGAAACACAAGAGATAAGCATGAAATTCATGAAGTGACACCATACAGAATTTAGACAGATTAGATAATTGGGACTCTTCAATAACCAAAACTTGAAAAAGTAGAAATGAAAAACTCATCAGTACCTCCGTACGACCTGGCATAATGGGTTTGCCAGCCAATAACTCAGCCAAAATGCATCCAGCACTCCACAAATCAATACCCACACCGTAATCAGTAGCACCAAGAAGAAGCTCTGGAGGTCGATACCAAAGTGTAACAACACGGCTAGTCATTGGGTGCTTATGGTTAGGATCATAAATGGTAGCCAATCCAAAATCTGCTATTCTCAATATTCCAGAATTGTCGAGAAGAAGGTTTGATCCTTTAATGTCTCGATGAAGCACATGGCGTTTGTGACAATGCTCCAGTCCGGACAATAACTGTTTCATGTAGCATTTAACCTGCAACAGATAACTAACCCATTAGTTGAACATTTTTTGCAATTCAAGCAAAGATCATAAGCGGAGTTCATAACCAAGTAGGTAAGACTAGAATAGATTGTTAGTCTAACCTGTGGTTCAGTGAACTTAATCTCAGGACTTGCAGCAAGTCCAGCCAAGTCATGCTCCATGTATTCGAAAACTAAGTATAAACTACAAGACATTCTTGAAGTGACCAGGCCCTCCAATTTTATAACATTGGGATGATCCAGTCGCCGCAAGATGATAATCTCTCTAGCCATGAATCTCACACTCTCTGGTTCTAAGTTATCAAATCGAACCTTTTTAAGAGCTACAATTTTTCCAGTTATAGTATCTCTTGCTTTGTACACATTGCTATATGTTCCTGATCCAATCTGAAATACAAATAAAAAAACACATACATCAATCAGACTAAAAATAACCATTATGCTTAGTCAAAGTATCAAGCAAACTCAGAACTGACCTTATCAATCTTTTCAAAAGTATCAGCACGTCGAGGAAGCCAACCATCGATTGCTTCTCCAACATGAGCAGATAACCAAGATGGCCATCCAGCAGCAACCTGTTCCCCATATTTATGCTTAGGGGGATTACCCAACCTCGGATTCGGCTTTGACCTTCTCCTCTCACCCTTTGGTTTTTCCTCCCCCTCCACCTTAACCTCCTTAGTTTCCAAAGCGGCATTACTGACACCAACAGTATTATTCTCATTATCTACCTTGCCTGTATCGACCACAACCTCCAACCTGTCATTCGGCTCAACACTCACACCCTTACTCTTTCTCTCATAACCCGCCGTCTCCTTCCTTTCATCCTTGGAAGACTCGCTTACTACCCCAGACGACACCTCACGACCAAATACACACCCCATTTCTCAAACCTACACTTCATCGCTCAACAACATTCTCACAACCTCACCCAAATTTATAATAAACCAATCAACAAAGCCCAATCTTAAACCTCTTCAATTCTCAAATGTCCTGCAAAAACCCCCCCAAAAGATTCACCAAGAGAATTAATCAACAATATACTACCAACAGTAAAAAATAACTATCTAACTTCAACCTGATCGTCAACTAATCAAACTTCACAAAAAAAAAAAAATCCCACTAATAAATATCTCAAGATAGAGCTAAAACTAAAAGTAAACGGCATTAAGCCCAAAATACAAAAAAAATCCAAATTTTTATGGCATCGAAATCTCACTTCAACCTGATCAAGTAAACGACTTCAACTAATCAAACTTCACAAAACTCCCACAAATCAACACACCAAAACAGAACTAAAAAGAAAATCACAACTACACAGAAAATAACCCCAAAAAAAAAAACCAAACCATATACTGATATCCCAAAAGATAATTAAACAAACAAAAGGGTCAAGTGAGCACAGTGTAGAAATAAAAACCCTAGTCGAAAAAGTGAGAAATTCATCAAAAAAAAATTCATATACACGCACGCATAAGCAAGATAGAAAGTAGAAGAAACCTGATTGGATTAAATCTGAGAAAAGGGGAAGAAGCAGAAGAAAAGTGATGGCTTCAGAGGTCCCAGTGTAGCTAGAGGGAGAAGGCTAGTTGCTGGGTCTGTAAGAGTTGAGACTCGAGACAAGAAAAGAGAATAATCATACTAGAAAGAGAAGCGATCGGACTTTGACAGGAGCTCTTACGAGATTTGGATTTTCCTTTTATTATATTTATTTGTTTTTTTATTTTATTTATTTGTTATTATTTAATTTTATTTTTTGTTGTACTAACAAAAAAATAAAATAATAAAGTATTATAGTAATATGTTATGATTATTGTATTTGCATGGTTGATCTCTTCATCATTGCTTTCTTATGAAATATGCTTTTGCTGCTTGCTAGTCAAAGGTCCGCTGCCTTGGTGGTGCTCTGGTGTCCTATGGACATTTTCACCCTTTTTAGGTTTTTTTTTTCTTTTTCTTTTTGTTTTGATTTGGTTAACAATTTGCATAAAAGTTAACTTAATTTCGGTCTCGTTTAGGGTTGCCATGGTTTATAAGGAAATTAACAAAATTACTTTCAAATTGCCAAAATTAATTGTGGTGATTTATAAAGAAACACTTCTAACATAAGTATTTTTAACAAAATTACTTTCAAGTTACCAAAATTAAGCTATTTAAATTACACGAAATTAGTTACCAAACATCTTATTTTAGTGTTTAAAAACTTTTTTTTTCAAACACGCAACCCCAAACAGGGCTTTAATGCTATCTTCTTCTTTTGAAAAAAAAAGGTATTTGGTCAAACAATTAGATAATACAAGGTATAATTACAAAACGGCAATGTATTGAAAAAAGAATGAATCATTCTCGTTATGGCGGGCATGATCAAGTATCAGCCCCATGAGACATTTGGCAGACCGATTGGTAACTTGCATGCCAGCCATTTTTTGGTCCTTGTTTGTCTTGCACATCAACGGGTACTCAATTAGCTGATCATCGGATGCTTGCCCCCGCTCTCAATATTTAATATTTTAAAAAATAATTTATGATAATTTATTTTTTATTATACTTATTCAATATAGATTTTACCCCAAAAAAAAGTCTCACGTCGAGAAATAAACATACAAAGAGAATATAAGAAGCATTACCCTTTTTCTATACATATTCTACATCAATAATATTTTTTTCTAAAAAAATAAGATTATAGCCTCTACAAAAGAATCTTGTAAACAAATTATAGGTAGCTGGATAAATAATATTTCGTATATGTATATTAAAATAAAAAAATACGGAGCGAATCGAGTACTCGTGAGTTTTTAATCCTCTAACCCTAACTCATACTACATATAAATGGGTATTCGAGTCTCTTCTGATGCTGTCAAATAATGTAGATTGGATATCCCATTTTATGTAGTGAATCAAATCGGATCGGATTGGATCCCACGGGTTTTCAGGTAAACGGGTATTTTTTACCCACCCCTAATTCTTGCCTTAGCATCATTGGACAACTCATGTACTTGTTAAAGGACCGACTAATCCTTTTTAATTTGTTAATCATAGGGTTTGTTCTTTACTGCTTCTGAATTGGAATGAAAAGCCAGGTATCCGATTTACTCTCTGTTTTTTATTTTCAACTCTTTTGCTTCTAAGAGAAAAGTTGAAGTGCACATTGAACAGCTGTCGACAAAAAAAAAAAAAAAAAAAAAAAGCGCCTTTTTTAGAATAAACAGTTAATTTGATGTTCTTAGAAGCAGTTGATAGCTTGTCAAAAAAGTTTGATGAAAGGACTGTCATTGTCTTTTAATGGAGTTATTAATATTATATTAGTAGACGAGTGGGAGCAACCACTACGAAATTTTTTTTCTTTTGGGGTAAGAGATCAACTACTCCTACTATCGTTGTCCCTTTCTATTTTTGGTTAATACGGGATTGAGCTAGAGAAGGGAGGGGGGGGGGTTGTGGTGATGGAGAAAGATATAATCACGGGCGAGATTGCCTCTAACGATGTTAAGGGTCTTTTTTTGTCAAAGATGTCACACTCTACATTCATATTGATTTCTTCCCTTTAGAAAAGAGATTTAGACTGATTCCTTCCCTTCTTCTTTTCTTTTGGAATTTTCGTTGGCTCTAAGTAAACTAGATTTTCCAAACAAAAAAAAAAAAAAGAGAGTAGAAAATAGTGCATTTGATAAAACTGAAATTTGAAATTTGAATTTATTCTGCATTAAATGATAAGTAAACAACCGAGCACTTATTATTTTGAGTAAATTTTGACTAAATAATTTTGAGGCACTTAATTAATTAAGACGTTCTATTTTTTGTTATCAAATTCGTTTGAACATATTAAAATCTGAGCATATTAAGTTTATCGAAAATAACTTGTTTCATCCCTCATATTTTACAAAATATTCTTTTCATCCATCACTTTCAAAACAAAGCAAATTCGTCCCTGAAATTTAAAAATTGAAGCTATTACATCCTTGAACACAATTTTTAATCTAAAATCAAACCATGCTGTAATCCAGTAATAAATTTTGGGAATAGAATTAATACCTCACTCGACCAACGTCATCACATTCACATAACATTTATTGAACCAAAAACGGAAAAAATTTAAAATTATAACATAAAAGGTCATACTTTGTCTTGAAATAGTAGAGTTTCTTTTTTGGATAAATTTTTTCATGCACCGTTATTATATATATTTGCGAGTCTAGATGTATCCCATACACACAATAAATTGAAATAATGTGGCAAGTATCTAGACCCGTCAGTGCATACATAACAATGTAGGAAAGATTATGGCAAGTATCTAGACCCGTCAGTGCATACATAACAATGTAGGAAAGATTATTCTTCTTTTTTATGTTATAATTTTTTATTTTTCCTTTTTGGGTTCATTAAATTTCACGTGAACATCAAGTTGAGTTAATCAAATGATCTACCAATCATACCCTCAAAATTTGTAATCGGGTTAATGGGTGGTTGGAATGAGATTGAAAGTTGATTTCAGATTTTAAATGTCAAGGAGAAATTTGTTTAGTTTTAAAAGTGAGAGCCAGACGAAAAAATATATTTTTTTTTGTGAAATGTGAGGGATGAAACTAGTCATTTTCCCTTAAATTTAAGTGTTGAATTGAATAATCAAACCAAGCATGATTCAACACTCAAATTTAATAGATTTGATTTTTCAATGAGCTTGGAGCTTACATGTAAGCTTGGTTTCTTTATAGTTTGCACTAGTCTATATGCTTTTAATCTGAGCTGCTGGTTCCCACACTTTTAAGTCAAATCGAGCAACTCAAAAGCAAGAAGGGTTAGGTGTCTAACGACGTGAGCACTTGTTAAACTGAGGTTCAGGTTTTAATTTTCCTATTTGTAATTTGAAGTGATATTACAACCAAATCTTTAAATTAAATTAACCCACATATTTGAGCAGACATATTTTACATATAGCTTGACAAAATCACTATATCCCCTGCCTAGCTATATAGAGAGAAATTGAAGGCGTGAAAAAGAGGACACATAATTATGAAACCTATCCGGCCTAATGGAGAAAGTGAAAAACAATCTGCCATATCATTTTAACGCCATTCTGAATAACATGACCACAAATATGTGCCTATACTTATTTTTTTTTTTTTTTAAAAAAATAGATTAAATTCGTAAAGAATCCAATAAAATCTTAAAAAAACCAAATTAACCACAAAACATTTGCATAAATCAAGCAAATATTAATGTATTGACATTAATTCATAGAAGATGAAAGACAATTACAAATGCTAGGTGAAAATATGCAATGGAGCTTGATCATGCATGGGCCGGAACATTTGATTATTCCTGTTGATCTCTGCACATACATCAGTAGCAGAGCCAGAAATAATTGTTAGTGAGGGTAAAAATAAATATTAAACTTCTTCCTTGTCTTTCCTAAAGGTAATACGTATAACAATATCCACACAAAGAATATTGCATCTATTTCATGAGTAAAATCATATAGAAACAGGAAAAAAAATTACTTTGAGAAAATATAAGAGACCTTTTACAATTATTCATGCACCTAGCTATAGTCTTGTATAGCATAAGAATATAAAATTTTTAGTTACATTAAAACAAAGCCATGTTTCTACTTGGAAAAAAACCATATCTACTTTATTTTTAAATACGTAAAACAAATACTTGTGTTATGTTTTTTTTTTTTTCCCTTTGTTGAAAAAGATTCACGAAATTCATTTTATTGATGTTGTAGCTAGGCCTTTGGTTTTGAATTTTGTAACATTTCATTTCCATTGAGTTACAAAACTAATTATTTCTACATTTATTTATAGACAATGTAATTGGGGCACAATTAAAATATCTGAGAATTGCAAGGGTCACAATGGGGGCACAATTGAAAAATTATTAGAAATGCATGGTACCCCTTTCTAGATCCGCCTCTCATATATATGCATGATCTCAAGGAGAGGCAGCGCATCCTTTACTGAATGGCATACAAACTTTTAAACAGGTGGTAATTCCCCTAAAACCGTTTGTACAATTTTCTTTTACTGGCCCGTGTATAGATTATCACTATTAGATATATGGCAATTAATTTAAATTTTAACATAAAATCTAAATTTGATAAACATGTAATCCAATACATTCAAACGTGATAATATATACACTTTCAGTGTATACAAGATCAACTCAAAATAAGTCGGACATAGACCGGTACTTTGACTTCAGCTATTGCTCATTATTATATTGAAGTACCTTTTATTGTACTACTATAAGCATCCAAGCATGAAACAACATAGCTCAACTCAGAAACAACAATGTGCCTGAGTTGAAAGGAGAAAGGAAACTACTGAAAAAAGAAACATAGCAATCCAACGCCATATAGTAGCAAGCACCATTTTTATGCAGCTGGTTTAAGCTAAGAAATTTTCTGGATGTTCACCATGGAACTTTGGCACCCTTATACTTCTTCAAGGCAGCATCGCTGTCAATTGTTTCTGTTTGTGAATCTTCTAGGACTGGCTGATACTTCATATTTCCATATCGCCTACGAGCCTCAGTGCTGTCAATTTTTTCAGGGGCAGAATACATCTCCTTGTTTTGCATTGTTGGTGCAGGAAAACGTGGCTGCTGTGAAGTTGCTCGGAAGGGAGCAGGATTCTGGCCAAAGTATGTAGGAGATCCATTACCATTAGCCCTTTCATAACCTTCTTTGTTGTTGATAGGCTTTGTTGGCTCTCGAAAGTTTGGAATCTGATTCTTGCCATACATTCTTTGTTCATCCTCATCTGAGTCCATCTTACGGTCCTGATCTGCCGAATTCAAGCCTGTGCGCCAGTTAATAGTGGTTAAAGGGCCAGCCTTATTTGGCCGGCCAACATCAGTCTGAGAATTGGTTCCATAATTAGGCTTGATAGCTTCAGCTAGGAAATCCACAGCGGTGCCAATGTCATTTGTAGGCTTGCTCAGTGGATGGCTAGGAGTGATAGGACGATGGTTGCTACCAGGCCTTTCATAGTACATATCTTTGTTTTTGGTACCAGTACCATGATCCTTACCTGCTGAGTTTGGGTTAGCACGCCAATTAGAGATAATAGGAACGGAAACTTTGGTAACTGGCCTGCTAGCGTCATCCTGAACTTTGGTCAGGAAATTTTCAACCTTCTCGGGGCGATCATAGGCCGGACTATGTTGTTCATAACGTCTATGATCGGCCAAAGGCTCATCAGGGCTATACCTGTACTCCACGATTCTTTCAGTTTTCATCACATAGCCTCCTGTTCCAGAGGCGTACTGGATGATCGGATGTTTCTTTCCATCGGCATCCACAATAACAGGACGGCATGCATGATCTGAATAGCTGGTCCCTGAAGGAGCTGTGTATCCCCAGCCATCATTGTATGGTTCCACTTCCTCGTAGTTCTTGTATCCTCTATTCATTGGAGCTAGAAAAATTATATATTCTTGCTACCCTCTACAAGGGGTAGTGAAAGGATTTTCTCTCTCCCTACCAATAAAAAGCTCCACAACAGGTCCTTATATAGAAGAATTCTCATGGTCCATTTCCAGGACAGTTCTTGCTTTATGATATAATACGTATTCCTTTTACTTTACATTGTTCTATTTGCATCTTAGATTTTTATAGGTTCCTCCATGATATTGGTGTAGGAACCTAATTCTGCTGATGACACCAGTATCACGTCAATTATTCTGCAATAGCTGTTCCAATTTGAATTTTGATGCCAACATTAGGGTCTTACTTGCCCTTGTCGTGTAGAATTTACTGAAGCAACTACATCAGACAAGGTGAAATTTGCTGACCATTAAATATTTTCAACAGATATGTAGATTTTTCTTAGCCCATTAGCCTCTTAGTTAAAGAATACTTGAGCACTGCAAGTAGATAAGGTAGAATCACTTCAGATATCAACTAGACACAAATGGTGAATAATTTTTCTGTTCAGTAAAGGAAAGAATCAGAATGAAACTCAAACCTTTAAGAATCAGCTGCAGTCCTGTGGGTCAAAAGAATTTGTTCTTGCTGTTTCTTTCAGACTAGTTATCAGCATCTGCATTCATTCTTTGGTCTCAATTCTCAAAATCAAACACACAAAAAAAAAAAGAAAGGAAAATTAAGTTTTTCAAAATAATTTTTTAAAGAGAATGGAAATATAATTACAACCTTTAAACTTTAGATCGCATTATTTACTTTGTTTAACTTTTCTTTAGCAAAACCAGAAAAGCTTAAGTGATTAATTACTTAATTGAAATGTTCTTCACCCTGGCCAGGGAAAAAGAAATATCGGACCCATTACTTTGAACTGTTACTAATTAACTTGTGGCTGATTCCTCCTTATCATAAAGGAGTTGTTTCTTCTTCAAGCTCAAGGCATGAATAATCGCATCCAGTAATGTGCCTATCCTAATGAATATTCTAAGCGTTTGCTTGAGACAGTATCTGCAAGATTTTATATTCTTCAAGAAAGGTATTCTGAGCAGGATAATGTTGTTGTAGATCAGTTCTGCAATATCTTGGACTGTTTAAAGCTGGTTCTTTTTTTTTTTTTTTTTTTGGAATAACTTGTCTTCAGAGATTCTTTGGCATTAACTCGTAGTCTTCTCTTTTAGGTACTGTAACATTCTTTTTATGTGAATACAATAAGAAATATGAGCTCAAGATTTATGGATATTGTAATTATTGTGTTCTTTTACAGTATATTTATGTACTAATCATTGCATTGCATGTTTGATTTTCAATCCACAACTCCCTAACTAACGTTTAGTTGAAACAATAATCAAATTACATGTCTTTCTTAATACCAAAACAGATAATATAATAATGTCTTTTTAGGTAAACCATGCATTCTTAGCTGGTACAAAAATATGGTACCTTTTTCTGAGAATTATTACTCAAAATTTTTGATCAACCACCGCTCTAGTAAACATCCGTTTGGATTGATCATTTTTCCAAAAACAAGTTTTTTCAAATATAATGCTACAGTTATACACTATAACTTAAAAAATATCTCATCCATACAATATATCAAATATTTCAAAAAATTTTTATAATAAAAATTTTTCATATATACTGTTACAGTAAAATTTTTCAAAAATATCTCCCAAAAACAGATAATCCAAACGGAATTTATAAATTAAGTTCTAATATCATATTTGCTTAAGTTCTAATTATAATTAAGTTCTAAATTCCTTTTAGGGGCATTTTCCCTTAATAATTATAACAAGTAAATTGGGATGAAGAGAGTATTTAATCAGTGCATTAATACAAATGCATTGAATCACCATGTTTTGGTTTCATCTCTGAAATTATTTCTATGAAACTCATTCGGTTCATTGGACATATAAGGCGTGGATAGGGGCAATCACCTCCAAGATTCAAAAAATAAAATAAAATTGTATTTTGTTTCCCTTTTTTTTTTATTAAAGATAAAAATATTTCAATGACATCATTCTAAAGTAAGATTTCGCTCCTCAAAATTTTTACCGAAATTATTAAGTTCCTCTTCCAAATGTACGTTTTTAGAAGTCTTGCCTTCAATTTATGTCTCAATTCCTGCACATGCCATGACTTAATTCATGATTAGAAATTTATATGGAGGGATTATGAGAGCAACAGAAAGCCTCTCAACTATGCCAAGTTCTGAAATCATATTAAGTCTTGTCTTGAGGGCTTAATGTTTTCTTGATTGAGAGTTTTTCTCAGCTGGTCTAAGCTAATCATCAACTGAAAGAGCTTTTTATATATGGGGCTAGGGACTAATATGAAGGCACTTATTTGGCTCAAGAATTCCATCTCAAGAGGCTAACAGTTGAAAGCAATGTTGCCTCAGCAATCCATCTTCTCTTCAATAACTTAGGAAGATTATTCAATTGATGGTAAGGTACCCTTAACAATAAGTAAATGCCAAAAAAGAAAAAGAAAAAGCTTCTCATCATTCGGCTAAGCATGCCTGATTTCTTGAAAACAATGTGTAGAAGAGTAGTATCATTTGTTTCTGCTGTCTTGATTTCAGACTTCTCTGCTGGAAAATCTAATGATTATGCATGTAACAGACAACGTAGATAAAAAGGGAACATCTTCATAGGCTTATTATTGTCCTTTTATAGTCTAATTGGAATGAAAATCCTTTTTCATGTATCAAATGATGGAACATGATCGACATGCATAGAGACGTCGCAATATGCCATTCGCTTCAAGATATTCCTATAGGGATCCTGCTCTCGCTTCTCAAGTAAATATGCTATGTTCTTTTCTACCTCAGACTTTATCTTCTTGTATAATATCTTAGTCAATTTCTCGTCCTTCAAACATTCCTTCATGCCTTCTGTCTCTATTGGTTTCCCAAACAGAAAGTAGAACCGGCCAGGGATCTTTGGGTAAAAGCCTGGAACAAACAAATCTTGGTGGGAGACCTCTTCCCCAGTTCGTTCAATTCGGTTCCTGGATCCAGATATAGATTGAGATGAACACGAATAAGTCGATATTGTACAATGCAAATAAAATTTTATAATATGGATATGATGGAAATGTGGCAGGATGTCAAAGATGTTACTCATAAAAGAGATTTCACCTCAACTTTATAGCGTTGTGATTTTGCTGTCTTATTTGCTGGTTCAGAAATGGAATCCTCATTTGCTCATTGTAGTCAAGGAATAACTGCCAAATTTCAAGAATAATTAGTCTATACAGATATTAAGCTGATGGTATCTTCTTATGACGTATAAGGCCGCAAAGCTGATGGAAATATGGGTTCTGCCACACATAAAGATTCGGGATTATATGGAATACACTGATTAGGGATAACAAATTGTGGCTTTCAACCTGTTCTGGACAAATTCAAGTATGCAACAGGGCATATTGTCCTTTATACTTACTACCATCTTAAGACAAAAATTCTGAAATCAGAACCTCTATTTTGCTCTCTGTTTGTTAAACTGATATGGATGTCATGTCAATACAATGAGTATAAGTTCATGTTACCATGCTAATGCTAATTTGACATAAAAAAACTTCATATTTCTTTGCCTCATGGAAGTAATTGTGACTGAGCATAAAATAAAAAAAAAAAAAAAAAAAAAGAGTGCGAGGCCAAATTAAGTGAAGCACAGTAAGCTTACCTCCACAATATCATCTACCCCAACAACTCCAAAAGGTACAATTGTTACCCCAAACTTTACAGCCATTCTAACGAATTCGGGTTGCTCAGGCCAAAATAGCTTGTAGCTTTCGCCCTTGGAACACAGAGAAACATGAGATAGTAAGGTCAGATTTATCTTACTCATTAATGGTTGAACCCGACTTATGAGCAATGCTGTGGTGCCTGAATATTTCATATTCATATAAGAGCTGCATATTAGCTGAAGATGTGCTCAGAAAAGATTGAATAGTAGAAGGAACAGGGCCGTCTGCAAGAGGAAGAATTAATAGAGAAAGCCTCCACTCCTAACATGTTTAGACCAAGCCAACTTTGGTTAATGTATGCGAAGAAAGAAATAAAAGGTTTCACAGACATTAGCAAAAAGGTTATCTTATCTGATCACAGAGATCATTTTACTTAAAAATATAGAGAGAGGTTTCATTTACTCGTGTGGATTGAAAAAGGGGGCTTGATACCCCAAGGAAGGTCTTCCAGATCAATTAGAAGAAGCCTTTTGATCTTACATTACAGCCATCACTGGACGATATGCTTTCTGAGAAATTGGTTCTACAGCTTTCTTTCTTATTGGTTTTAAAAATTCAGGTTTCCAACATTGTTGGGCTGAAACATGGGCCTATTGTTTGAGTCACTTAAGCAGGATAAGCGAAAAAAATACAAAAGTTGAACATGCCTGATTATTCAGCATAAACCAACACTTCTTATGGGTAGATCCCAGTAAATAATGGAGAAAGAAAAGTATAATGAAAAATCTGTCAACTGGCTGAAGAAAACGAAAAAGGAAATTCTTCATACAGAGTTAAAAAGATATTATAACGGCACCTTACCTTACGGTGGAGGGCCTCACGCACACCACCAGGATAGAGAAGAACGTGTGATTTAGCTGAGAACAACCGAAAGAGGTTTCTTTCTGAGACAGGTAACGCACCAAAGACTTTGAATAAATCAAAGTTGGAAGACTCTGCATACTTGGATCCAAAATTTTTAGTGAACATCTCAGGGTGTGATAGACCGCGGACAACCATATTCTTTTCTCTCAAGAATCCTTCGACCAGGGAATAAATTTCAGCTCCAAGAAGCATGTGATAACCAACTAAGAGAACTGGTCCTTTATCAGGAACTCCTCTCAGACCCCTCACAATATTTGAATCTTCCAATGTCGAGTACATCACTGGACTAGTTGCAAGGCGGTAGTATCTGCATTTCATGTGATTAAATCAAGGAGATGACAAAGCGCCAAGGAAGAACCACATATTATGGAAGCCAATTGCATTAGGAAACTATAACTCATTTCGCTTAATCAGAATGCTTGACAGGTGCCAGGACATTTTATCAGGATTTTTTTTGTTCTGAATCTAATCTGTTGTGCATTTAAACAATAAATTCATCCCAGTATAGACTTGCAATAGAAATGACTACTAGTCCGAGTTGTTGAACATGTCAAGAAAAGCAATCAGAGTTCATGCTTTGCTCTCTAAACAGATAGCTGTTGAGCCCATAAACTTTATCTGTGAAATTTCAGGTGAACAAAAAATGAATAACGTAAGCTTCACTGTATATCTGTTATGGCCTGCTGTTCGAATGTTGAATTTAGAAATAGTTTCGCACTTCTCAAACTTTATAGTTGGAAACTAGAACGCCTATCTAAGCTATCACTCCTCCATAATTGACACTGTGTAACATGTATCCAAGTTTGCCATCAACTAAGTTATTCTTTTTTCAACATTAAAAGAGAGGATGAATTCTATATTTATGTTCATTTGGAATTGACATGCTGAAAGTTTGGACTTCAAGTTCCACTGTTACATTACAGAACTTGATCTAAGCATGACCTGATTAGTAGAATAAAGTTTCATGAGGCTACATCTATAGTCTTCTAATATCTAGAAATCAAAATAACTTAGTGTCTTTTATTCCAGATACCCGAGAATTTTGTCGAAGGCCAACTTGTATTCTGACAAGCTAGGAGGCACATAATCTGAGACTTCATCACGCTTAGTCTTACGACGGTAGTGACCGGTACCTTTAATAACAGTCAGCAGATTAACAGTACCTTCCTGCAAAAATTTAGTAAACTGAAACGTTAAGACCATACAACTTTCACATCTCAACCAAAAAAAAAAAAGGAATTTTAAAAATCACTTCACAGACTGGTCAGCAAAATATGTAATGCGCTAAAAGAGTGTTAAATTTTGAAACAATTCATGCTATATTGAATTGAATTTGAAGTTTAGTTGATGTAATATTAGGTAATTCTGAATGAGATGAAAAAGATTAAGATAATAAAGAACTGATTGAAATTACTAGGAAATGTTGTCCACTCTAACTCTGAACTGAAATTTGAGTTCTTTAAAGCATGGGAAAATTAAGGTGGCCACGTTTCTGTCTCTAGATAGCAGTGCATAGCATAGCTCTTGAAGTAAGAAACACTCTCCTCATGCAGAGTTGTCAAAGAATCAAGTACACAAGCAATTTTATCCTGGATTATGGTATTTATTCAATATTGGACGACGTTATTTGTCCATATCTATCATTCCTAATAAACAGGTGGTTTATCCTCCTAGTAACTAAATGAAAGTAATAAGGCATAGTCAACAACTTTTCTTCAAGAATGAACTTTTTATTTGTTCAAAAACGTTACGTTCTGAATTAATACCAAACTAAGTGCTCCGCAGCTTCCTGAATTCCAGGTCCTTGAATGATCCTCCATGCAGATAAGGAAGTGATATAAACTTCAGTATCCAGTTACTTTGGGACGTCTGCCGTACAATTATCTTTCGGACCGTTTCTTCCACAATTATCTTTCGGCAGGCTTGGTTCTTTAGGACTGCTTTTGTGAGGGTTAAGATGAAGTCCTACTTAGTTATTTTGTAAATTGTATCCATACTTACTCAGTTATTTATAGGTACCAGCCTTGGATGGCAAAGAGTTCTGACCTGTTTTGAAGTTACTGCCTAACTTTGTAGACATTTACTACAGTCAATTGGAGATAGAAAACCAGATAGAAATACTTCCAAACATTCAAGCAGGTTCTTGAAATTCCTCTTACAAATGTTTACTCTGCAAATAACTACAGCTCACAGAATCACTTTTCAACACATCTAGAAACTTCTCTTGTTATGATTTATAATCTCAGCTTACATTAAATGGAGTTTCATTTCATTATTAAGGACACCTGGTCTCTCTAGGAAGAAACTACCTGTCGAAAGAAAGGCTGTGCGTAGTTGACAAACACTATCTTTGAGGAAATGAAGGGTATGTCTATATGCTCATAAGACCAAATGAAAGACCAGGAGAAAAAAAAAAACTTTTCAAATAGTCAGTGGCTTCCAGCTTAACAAGAACTGAGGTTTCTCATATAGGGACATATAAGTTTGAGAATGCTGGCAATTAGAGTATACCAGGAGAAGAGTGTGGCCATTGTCCTTGAAGCACCGGAAATTACAGTTCCCTACAGTATCTGAAAGTCGTCTTCCCTCATCTTCGCTTGGAAACATATTATCCTTGCCACTAAAAGTCAAAAAGACTATCAAAGCTAAGAGAGATGGCATTTAGATTTACAGTTAGGTATAATACAGGTGCATCTTTACCAGAATAAGAGGGAAAAAGAGATGATAATGATGTCATGTACAAGTGCACCCAAAAGAATTTTGGATGCAAAATAAATAAGCAAAGGTTGATGCTGAGAGAGATATTGGTAATTGGCTAATCATTGAAGCAAAGCAACAGGCATGTCAGAGGATGTAGGAGAATTCTGACATTAAAGATAAAGAGTAAAGACTGAAGACATGTCTGCATCATGAACGTGCTAAAGGTCCAGAATATGTGCAGACCTTGCCAGAACAAGAACTTCAGCTTTGACAGCATGGAGACGGGAGTTTGCATAAGCAGCAGCAGTTTTAAGCATCTTCAGCTTCCAAGTGTAAAATTCCACGGGCATGATATCAATCAACCCCTTCAAAGGAAGTGCAGAAGATCATAATGCAAGCTGTAGCCTTTACAAAGAATATTAACCTTAAGAATCAGTTTGGGGGAAAAAGGTCACATCTCGACGACCGACAAGCAACTTTGGCGATCCATTATCTACCAGATATCGCAATCTTCCAAACTACTGGGTGATGCATATTCATCATTAACGTCAAAAAAGAGTCAGATTTTACACGATTTCCCTGCTGCTATCATCCATACAGTCAGATATCATCAAAAAAGAGTCAGATATCATCCATATCCATGAAATTCATGAGCTCTCAGGCTTAATCTTTTTTTTTTTTTTGTTCATTTGGAAACTTCAAAACTACAATATAGTTTACTTCTTTATGAAGGTGAGCATGCACGAAAGTAATCAGAACGGACAGGTCAACCGGAAGAAACTAAAAAGAAAAGAAACCATGTAACGCCAAAAAAGAATGCAGCATAACCAGATGCAAGTTTCTGTTCTTACAAAAAGAGGTTGTGATAAAGCAGCCAGATTTCTGAAAACCTCCTTGGCGCCTTCGGCTAGAGAAAAGCCACTTATATTCAACATTGCCCTCTTGACCGAGTCCCCTAGATCATGAAAGCAACGTTCTGTATCTTGTAAGAATATTCAATTAAAAAAATTCTTTACAAATAGAGAATAAAAGGAAGAAAGAACAACACTCAGAGCACTTTGCTGCATTTCCTAACTTCAGAAAAGGTTTTTGCCTGTCTTTGATAAATCAAGTGCATAGGGTAGCGTTACTGAAAGTCAGATGTTAAAGGAGAAACAGGTTGATATGATCCAGTACTGTTACTGCGGGGATGTATGAACTGCAGATATGTTCTATTATGACACTGAAGATGTCTCGAAATATGAAGATTCTACATATTTCCTCACATAATAAGGGGACACATTTCACTAGTGCTTTGGTCATTGGAGACTTCAATTGTGTCAAATTTTAGTTTAGTGCTTAAAAAATCTTCATATCTACTGCTGTCCTGGGATCTTGATTGTGAGGGACTAAAACATATATGTATAACTCAAAATTTAAAAGAGAAATTAAGAAGAACAAAATAAAAATCACCAAATCTTACAAAGAACCATGCCTTAAAGTGTTCCATTATTCTGGTAATTTTTGTCATCCACAATCTTCTTCTTCATCTTCTTCTTTCTTTCTTTGAAATAACTTTTGTCTCACAAAATTTCCCCTTCACTCTTTGTTGATATTCTAAAAAGAAATCAACCTTGGCAAAACTCCTAACTGTATCCCGAAAATTTTTTTCCATTTGGAAAATTTCAGATGGAATATAAAACACATGGGGTAAGAATTCCAATCAGGTATTGCTATATAGCATCGAATGTGTAGAGGCCCGCCCTTCACAGTTTCAACTTAACCAAATCATAAGCCTGAAAAGCCAATTTAGACCATATTCAAAATTTCAAAACAATCTCAAGTTATTCTCTTCACGAAAGTGTATGTAAAATGTCAACAAGTTGCAACGTTTACAGGTTAGGAATCAAGCATTCAACTTACAATAGTACCAGCAAGATTTAATTGAAAGTGATTTGAAGAATTATACTTTTTAAGATCTCAAATAAACTAGCAAACAAGACTTTGTAGGTTGCAAAATTCATTGGGAGCTTGTACAACATTATGGCCAAGATTATATCAAAATACTTGATTGGCTACCTGAAGTCATGCTGAAAAGGTAAGGCATCATAGTACAAAGTTGATCAGGCAAAGCCTCCAAGAGAGGGAGCAAAAGTCGAAGTTGTGACCGGCTATATGATGTTGCTGCAATGCAATTCAACCTAATTGTTAGTAGTTGCTGTATAAGCTTACTTGTAATAAGCTGTCGACTGGCATAAATGAAGTGCAACACTAGCAGGAGATAGATGTAATTGAACTACCAAAAGACTATAGGAAGTAAATAGTTTTCTTGAATAACCTGGATTGATTAATATTACAACCAGGTCAATCACAGGATTACGAGCAGCAACAGACAATGCAATGCATGCCCCAATAGATTCAGCAACCAAATAGATTGGCTTCTTTGGAGAAGATGCACTCTCAAGTTTCACAGCATTCTCAACAAAGTTTACTAGCCCTGCATATGTAGTTTACTTCTTTTAGGAGCTTAAGAACATACAAGCAACCACAACAACAGTGTACGACAAATAAGACGTGTAACATTCTTAGTATTGGTGCAACAAAGTGAAAAAATCCCAAGAGTTTAATTCGCAAAGAGTACATGCCAAAGACATCCATTTCACTAATTTTAAGGACCATGAAAATGTGATTACGATTAAGAGTAATAGTTAAGAATGTGATGACATTATGTCAGAGTGCAGTAATATATGCAATGCTTCCAGAGGTTCCATTTACCCAACATTTTCCTGAATGCTCTCAGTACTTAGCTCGGAAGTCTTTCCGTCCTAACTCCTTTTATGCACAACAGTACAAGTATAACATGTATGAGTAATTCGGGAAGCCAACATACTACAAATCAATCTTTTTAATGAAGATGAAGACCTTGAAATGGCGTGCGATCAAAAACAGGAATGTGCATGCACCGAACTTCAAAAACCCTGTATCCAGGCAAACCTCTTTGGTTAATACAATAATGGCATTCTGTCTTCCTATAAAATCAAATTATGATGCCATGAATTTTATGCAAATAGTAATAGTTGAAACTGTTGGCTAATAGTTCAGTTCACAGTATTGAAGGAATAGGTTATTCCTGGTGCAGATATGCAGGCAGAAAGAAAAGGGCACAAAACTGAATTCCAAAAACTATAACCATCCGAGTTGAACAAAACATTAATTTGGTTTGACCTATAGCAAAGCTTAAGCTGGCAGCAAGAGCATAATGTGGCGAACCTGATGGTTATATAATACTAGAATGGATTTGTATACTTTAAATCTTTAGTGCAATTTACACAGAACAATAAACCAATGTAAAACGCAATAGGTGCTTGAGCTTGCTCCTCCCAACTTTATGTCAGAGAGGAGTACAAGATAAAGTTGGTAAATGGAAACTACGCAAACAATGTGCTTATAAGGATTCTAAGTAGAACTTACTTCCCCAGAGCTTTATGCTGCAAGATCAAACCCAATCCAAGTCCATCTAATCCTACACGCACAAAAGCTAAAGTAAAATTCCAACTTCATATGAGAATTCTGCAAATCACAAGTTCCTTTGCTAGTAGAGTGAAAAAATTACATAACGAATAACCCGCCGCAATACAATGAACTCAAATAAAATATCCAACAAAAGTTACCAGGCAAGTACAGAAGAACAGGTGAATCCTTTAGAGGACATCCACATTCAATGGGGCAAAACCACCGTGGTGGCCCGTAATCTGGCCTAACTATGTCTTTTGCTATCTCTAAGTAGTCCTTAAATGTCTGAGTGCCAAATCCGTCATCCCACAAAGGCTGCAATATCTCAGCGGCATCATTTGCTCCCTCATTACCTTCAAAATAATCTGCTGCCAATGTCTTTCCAGAACTACTCAAATCCCCATTGTTCTCATTCTGTCTCGCTGCAGAAATTCCATAAACCCTACTTGAATCAGCCCTGAACTTAATCAATTTCCTAGAACTCACACTTCTATGCCTAACTGAAGCATCCCATCTGAATTTTGAAATTAATGAACCTAACTGTGATACTGCAAAAGAATTTATTGTTGATCCCATGTTTCCTTCAATATGTCCCAGAAATCCAATCTAAAATTATGCAACAAGATTCAAAAAGACATGACATTGGTCCTTTCAAGCCAACAAAAGAAAAATGCTATAGAATTAGTACAAATTAGTTTGATATACTCTCTCCTAACAGTCCTATAAAGTACAGAAATATGTCACACTTTTCATGCTTACAAGAAACCCGCAGGAAAAAGAAATTACTGTGAAAAGGAGTAACTGAAAACGTGCTTAAAAATGTAAAAAAAAAAAAAAAATTCATTGGTAAAGATACCTACTCATGTAGTCATATGAATTGTATGCATGAATTCTGAACCATGATAACAGCTTGAATGAACTTGCGTGCTGTAAGGAAACTAGTGATTTCTTCTTTTTTATGCACTTTTTTTAGTGATTTAGTTAGCAATTCCTGGCATTCTGGACTTCTTTGAAATGGTGGAGCTAAGGTACAACATTAGATCGCTAGTTGTGCTAGTTATCATACGTGATTTTTCATTTGTGTAATGATACATATCACCAGTGTATCACATTTACGAGGATATCCATGTAAGAAAGGCCACATGTTTATATGTTTTTCTCAAATTTAAATAATCTACTTTTTTAAATTCTTAAACAAATTTGGGTCTGCTTAAATTTTGCTGCACATTAGCTTATAAGGATCATTAGTTCAAAATTCATCTTTTTTTAACAATACACCCGTCTCAGTTTAGAGTTGTTTTTGCTTGAAAATTGTGGATTATCAACTTATTCCCTTGCTTAACTCCAGCATAACTTCTTCCTTCATCTTTTTTTCCTCCTTGGCTCTAGAAATTGTCAAATGTCCTTTGACAAAATTATTACCTTCCCTGAAATTGTTTTGTGGATCTGGCATACCCAATTTCTGAGGTGGCGGATTTTCCATCTGATACTCCTTAAGATCGCATGATATCTTGATCGTAAAGATCCGAACTTCTTTCGTCAGGTGTCAAGTATAAAATCCTGTGCCTCATAGTTAATTTCTTGATGAAGGCTTACATTTGAAATTCGCTGTGCTTCCTAATTCCTTTGCTTTTGAATTGTCTAGGAGATAATTTTCTTATTATTTAGGAAGTTTGAATTGGTTAGTATGGGGACGAGTCACCCCCTTACCTTGAGAATGTGTCACCAGAAAGGGTGATGTTTCCACTCCTTCGAACTTGCCTCTCAGTGGGATAAGTGTCGATCTAAATGCTTTGGTGTCAGATATGAACCTGAAGATTCTCTGGATGCTTTACTCCTAAATATAATCTTTGAACTTTGGATTAACATGTAGAAGCCTCGTATTTGGAGTATACTTGGAAGAAAGAACATTCTTTCTTAGCCCTAAATATGTACTCCAAAACAGTGTTTCCTTGTCCAGATTTGTCGTTCAAATCGAGAAATGATTCCAAGAAGATTGTGTATCTGTAAATGGTCTTGATTCCCTACTTCAGTTAAAACAACTTTTACTGAAAGCAAGAGACAAAGTGTATAGAGTCGCTAATTCTGGATTTTATGCAAATAGAAAGGTTTTTAATGATCATCTAGGCAAATCTACTATTTCCCTCTTCTGAATTAATGACCTCTTAGTGGCCAAATTGTTTTCTCATATGACTCTCTTTTCACAAGAGTTTCTTATGCCAATGAAGATGGTAGCTTTTGCCATTTGTTCTTCTGGAAGTCGTGCTTGCAACTTGAATTTCTACAGGAGACGCAACAAAGCCAACTAATCTTTTGTGAAAATTTCTGCAGCTTTTGAAACTAAACACTTCGATTTGCAACTGTTCTTTTTGTTACTTTTCTGTTTCCTACCTTGTTCAAGTGCTTCTCACCTCATCTCCGACATGATTTAGGCAGCGTAGCACTAAGTAAGGTGTTGCCAACATGATAGCACCATTGTTGGTCAGACCAATCACGTGCCGGGCATTCTTTGCCTTCAGGGCTGGTGCTATGTTTTGCTTATTGGCAAGCAGCACATGCATTTGCCATCATACCGTGCACAGTATTTATCGTACATCATGCATGCATAGGCTCCATTATTCCAGGATCGCTGCTCAAAGAATGGCAGCTGAGGATTAGTGGAAGATGATAAGGCTGTATTACAGGATAAATTCAATGAGTCTACCGAAATCAACGGTGATCCAAGGAAATAACGAACGTATATATGTGATATGCCATGTGCTTATGTTTGCATAGATATCAAATGGACATGATGCAAATTGGGGTATAACGGATTTATTAGATTAGGAACTTAGTTAGAACTTAACATGTTCAGATATGTTTAACAATAAAAATAAATTTTTTTTTTGTGTAATTGGGACCTTTCACTTACCATCCTTTTTTCGTACAACTTAATTCATCCTTCCCTCAAAATAGAATATTTTTAATTAATTAAGTGGCCGCATAGGCAAAACTCCAAAAAGCTAAGGATGCATTTGATAAAATTGAAATTTGACTGTATTAAGTCACTAAATTGTAATCGGGAGGGTGTCATATTTGGAGTTCTATTCCTCGGCTGTTGTTATAGTCACCGCTATTGGTTTTTCTCTTGCATTTGCCATCTTTTCGAGGTTTAAGTGGGATGAAGGGCAGTTTAAGCTTTTGTCTTCATTTCTGGGGTGTTGATGACGGTGTAATTTCTTTCAATTTCTGTCGATGTCCCATTCTTTTTTTTTTTTTTTCTCTATTTGCTTGGGGTAGGCTTGACTAATTTTTATATACTCCCTCCGTCCCAAAATTTGGGACGTTTTTTGGGAGTAGCACTTTTTATGCACAGTAAAATGGTGGACTGCACTTTTCATATTCTTCCAGTTTTACCCCTTGTCTGAAGCACGGAAATAGCCAGCTAAAAGCAAAATGTCACGGGAATGGTGAAAGTGTGCATGTGTTGTGGTGGGCCATATGTAATTGTTTATTATTAATTGATGGAATCTTGTCATTATTACTAAGGGTATAAAAGGAAAGTAGTAGTGAAAGTTGTTTGACTTTTGCCATGAGACTCTTATTTTGGGACAACAAAAAAGTGAAAACATGACATTAACAATGGGACGGAGGGAGTATATTTTTTCTGTTTATTGGACTAGGTTTGCATATAAGGACATTGCACAATCCTTACTTAGCTTCTAACCTTCACGCTTGTTAAATCTAGCAAGTTTGAGAAGAATGCAATAGTCGTGAAGTATGCCCGTCCGATCCTTATTGCAAATGTATTTATTTGAGTGAGTTTTATCCTTTTGCATATAATTCTTGGCTGATTCTTGATTTTTTAGTCTTAGCTAGTTTCTGTACTGTTCTATGTTTGGGGATAGCGTATATGGCAATTTTGGGAGGGGATGAGCTTTCGCGAAATATTTTCCTAAGTAAAAAGGATGGAATAAAAAAATGGATTTTTTATTTCAAAAAATAAAGGGAAAAAGACCTAAAATGGGACTTTAAAAAATGCAATAATTTGGGCCCAAACACATGGTTTAAAAAGGATTTTTGAGAAAAAGGAAGTCGCCCTTAGTATTAAATTTAGGTGTTTTTTAGTAAAAGAAATTAGAAAATCCCTTTTAGACGACTTCAAATCTTAATGGGAGAAAATCATTTTGGGAATCATGGTTGAAGAAAGGGAAAATAAAGCTTCGATTAGTTCGAACCTAGGGCATCCTTTCAAGCTAAACTAAACTAGTTATGAGGTTTAATCAAAATTTTCCTAATCTAACCATAAAACATTTCAAATTTGGATGTTTTTATATGAATGTAAACCTAAAGCTAATGAGGCATTGGGAGGGGCTAAATATCCTTTCAAGGTCTAATTTGAGATATCTCACATCCGTAAGAGAAGAGGAAAAGAATGGTTTAAGGACTTGGGTGCTTGGACCACATAATAATTTGGGTTAACCATTTTGGGCCAGTGGATTTCGATCCAAAAATTGCTTGGGGCAGCCCTTGGACTCGAGTTGTGATAGTTGGTATCAGGGCGAATCTCACGTTGTCTCTACGTAGGGTGAGCCAAGGCCAATGGGCTATAGTTCGTCGAACAGGGGCTACCTCTAGAGCTCGTTTATATTCTGATGGGTTTTGCGAGGACGCAAGATCCTAAAGGTGGGGAGAATGGGATACCAAGTGTACAATTTAAATTTTGATGGGTTTTACAAGGACACAAGGTCCTAAAGTTAGGGAGAATGGGATACCAAGTGGTCAGTTTGAATTCTAACGGCTTTGCGAGGATGCAAAATCCTAAAGATGGGGAGAATGAGATATCCCACATCGGTAAGAGAAAGAGGAAAATTATGGTTTAAGGACTTGGGTGCTTGAATTACATAGTAATTTGGGTTATCCATTTTGGATTAGTGGATTTCGGTCCAAAATTGCTTGGGCCAGCCCTTGGACTCGGGTCGTGACATAATTAGTGGCAATGCATTAATTGCTAAATTCTAGAGTAATCCTTTGAAGGGGTCACAAGTATGCAAAATAAGACTCAAAAAGATAAAAATTATAATTAATATATATGTGTGTATATATCTTTATCTTTTATATTATATAAGAACAAGTTTTGGTCAAAAATAGTTTTGAATTTCAACTGCATGGGCAAGCGCATTTTGGGATTATGAGGTTGTATGGAGTGCAGTTATAGTGACAGGGTGTCGAAGCCTGTGCAATTTTAAAATTAAACCTAATTGCCAGTTAAAATGACCAAAACCCAATTCCAAGTACTGGAGCAGGGACTCTAGGTGTGCAATGGGTTACTTGATTCATCCTGTTCCCGAAGAGTTTGCTTGATCCGATATACCTGAATGAAATGGTTATTTCTTTTCACAAATAATTATGAATTTGTAGACAGAGCAAGTAGGGTTGTATCCACAGGGACTAGATATATTTGTTTCTTAAGAAATCCAAAGTAACACAAGGGGGTGATTTTGTAGGAACGACGACAATTAAATAAATTCAAATAAGAAAATAAAAATAAATAACTAACTAGTAATTAAACCACGATTCACTGAACTTAGACTAGCAAAAATTAACGGCCTAAATCAATTAAAATAAGGAAACAATTAAAAGTAAAATAAAGTAGGCAACTAGAAGTCAAATTGCAATTCACTAAAATCAAGGTAATATTAATTAAAGATCTAGCCAAGGAATAACTTCAGCAATGGTTCACCTAATTGATCATCGAAACAAGGGCAATCCCAATTATTCATCAATAAATAGGTTATAACTACCAAGCAAGCGATGATAGTCAACCCCTCCTTACTGTGTCGGTGATTAAGGTACGTCCGTTAACCACTGCTCTAATTAGGGAATAATCCTAGGTACGCCCGTAAGATTTAATTCCCCAATTGCCTTACGTATTAGAGGAGCCCTATTCTAATCAAATAACGCACTACCAGGATTATTTTAGATTAGTCCGCTTATCCCCCTGACACGAATCTAATCGTGCCAGTTGTCACTATTTCAGGACAGATAAACAATTATGGATTTAACGCCCTAATTGACAATAGGTTACCGAATCAATTAATTATCCGGATCCAAGACAACCAATTAATTGAATAACCATAAACATAGCAATCAAGGAATATGCGAATACCAATAAATAAAAGGGAAAGATTAAATTAAATCGATCTCACAATTTTTAGGCAATCCAAAACATCCGTCGTTTCTTGACTAGAATGAGGAAATTAGTTCATATTTGATGAACTAAGTCCACGGGAAATTTCAGCAAAAGTCACGGCCATTGTCTGCGTTTCAGGGAGCCGCAATTCGTCGAACAATTAGAAAGCAATTGAAAGTCACAGGTAACAATTGGGTCTCTTTATCGTTCCTAGCATCCGTAGAGCAAAACCACTCAAAAGGTACAAGAAGGAAAAGTCAAAGTAGATAGCCTCCAATTCTCCTGACATGCGTGAGATAAGCAAAAGGAATTCTAAAGGAAAAAGCTAATGAAATGCTAAGCTAGTCCTCATTGTCTTTCTCCCAACCGTGGAGAATGCCTACAAAAGGCTCAGAGGAGAAGTCAAAAGTGCGGCTGAACTAAAAACGAAAGCTCTCCAGTGAGCCGCGCCCCCTTTTGCTATTCTTCTTTTTTGGTTTTTATCCTCTTCGTCTCCCTTGGATGTGTGGCAGCTCCAGGGAAAATGCACTCTGGCCCCAAAATGACCGGAAAGGGCTTGTGTCCCTCTTTCCCAAGAATACCCTTTCAAGCCTTCAATTCAATTTCCTCCCCGATGACTGCCAAAATGGCATTAATTGTGGTATTTTTGATCTACTCTCTAAAATAAATGTAAATTACGGAAAATGAGTAGAATCTAGCAATTAATCCACATCAAGTCAGGTAATAAGGGAAATTAATTATAAAATAAATGAGAAAATTACAGTCTATCATATAGTGCAAAGTACAATTTATGATATAATGTGTTTTCTTGTGTTTACCAAAATGCGGGTGTATTTTTTTTCAACTGTAGTGTGAATTTTTCTAATGCATGGACATTTCAGGAATGTGAGGTTACCTGTATGGTCTTTTTACTAGTAGGTACAAGTCATAATGGCTTTTATGTTGCTGTAATTACTTAAATGCATTGCACCTTATGTATCCTCATCAATGTGTGTGTTTTGTTTTCACAAAATATGGGTGTATAGGATATTTATGCATAGCTTTCTTGTTCTTTTCATTCCTTTCATGCTAATACCCAACAACTGACATGAATAAATTTAGATGCACAATTTCTACTAGTAACTTCAACTTCCAATTCATAGGTGAGCAATTTATTCTAATTTTGGCTACATCATATCCAAACTTCAAATTCAAATCTTTGATTAATTAAGTTTTGTTCCAAATTTCGTATTTACTATTTCTTCAATCGTAACATAACTACTCTAAATTCTATTCAAATGACGAACAATGACTGGTAACTTACTTGAGTGGTTAGAAATACAACATCTCACTCGCAATTGGAGTACTATTACTCAAGTGATTGAGAAACAAAAACCATAGTACTCAAATGATGGAGAACACTATTAGAAATTACTCTTTGTCAACAGCCAGGTAATGTATGAAAACATGAACCATATAAAATAAACTCTATCTTTTCCGACTTCTACTTCAATCACTTTTAGTACAGTGGTTGGCATGTATCATTCCACCTTACGTATTGATATGCAACAGTTTCATTGCTTATTAATTGGCCTTGTTTGGATTGCTGTTTTCCGTAGAAAAATTACATCGTTTTCGGTGATCACATTTTCCTATTACCTTTTTTCTTCACATACATCAAATCGCTACAGTAATTTTTTCATGAAAAATCATGGAAACTGCAATCCAAACACAACTTTGAGACTCAATAGTAGTACTTAAGGGATCAACTTCTAAATTCCATTCGTCATCTACACCTTAAATGATATTTTTCCCGTTTCACATTTTTTTCACAGTATAATCACATTTTTCATTTCAATTTTATTTTGCCTCAATCTTATCTTGTAAACCAAAACCACTTTTGTAAAAATAAAATTTTCTATCTAACATTTTCTTCTAATGCATTTTTGCTACACAGAGACAAAAGGTTGGAGCACTAATTTATAGTGCAGACATAGAATTTTTCAACAAATTGCTCTTATCCCATAAAAGGTACTAACCTCCAATGCAAAAGTTCAATCTATTTTGACCACAAATTCTAGCTACAAAACTGAATATTTATGGATTATTGACAACACTGCTCCGATCCAATAAGTTCAAGAAATTGACATGCCACTCATTCCATATGTCTTCATCTCCCACATTGATAGAAACAAAAAATCCATATGTTCTGACCTCCCTAGATTTACTATTCCCATTCAACCCCAACCTACAACAGCAGATCCACATACCAGACAAGTCATCATTGTTGATCAACAGTTCGACTAACACATACCCAATTAATAAAAATGTATTTAAATATATTCTCACTAATGTTATGCAACTATCAACCAATCACACTAACTCTAAAACCTATCCAATTAATAAAAAATGTATTGACAAAGGCAACGAAAGCGAACCAATAGCTTACATTGCTATCGTACCCAACCAAACATCATACTATAGATAATGGAGGAAAAATATTATACGTAAAAGTAGTTTCTAATAATATATTGAACGGTTTTGCAACTCTCAACCTATCTACAAAATAATAGAGACAATCCAAACGGATGCACAAAATCGATAGGAGAGAATACTACTACCATCTGTAATAAAAATTAAATGGAATAAACTACTACTTTGACCTTATGTAAATATTAGTATCGGCTACAACATGATGTTGTTATATACTATATGCAAACAAATTAGGGAATAAAAGTTATGAATTCTGCTTATACGTAATCTTTGATTCTTATGAATTTTAATACACAGTTATCCTTAATCTTTTTCATGGTTCTCTTTTTCTTATCAAAAATTAGTGGTCAATGCTATTATTTCAAATAATAACTACTAACTACCTTAAATCATAGGCACCAAACTCCTACATGATGCATGGGCTCCCCTTCCCTAGTGTATACACACACACACACACGTGTATACATGCACAAACATAGGTACTTGTTGATATGGTCCTCGCGCAAGGTGCGAGGTTGCCCAGGTTGTCATTCAAAAGGTTTTGGAGGAGCAAAACGAATACAGTTGGATGGTCTGCTGTAAAATTAGGCATGTAATGAGATATCTAATGCTAATACCAACTAGATATTTCTTAGTAGATTTTTGACTTGTTGGTAATATGAAGTAATAGAATAACCAAGTTCTTGTGATTTTGTTGCACCACAGCAGTCACGGCACCCTCTATTTCGCTCACGATAGTGTTCCTCTAAGCTAACATATTTTCTTTTTGGAGCCATTATGAACAGATATCTATGCTTATGAAATAGAAGACACAATGTCTATGGAATAGTGAACAAATATATATAATAAGAATAACTAAATACATATTAATATACATAATAAAGTAAATACAGATATATATATATAATATTTAATCAACATAGAAAAGTAATGTGACAATATATACCAATCATAGAAAGCAGATCGTGACTCCATATATAACCAAAGAGTAACATAGCAAAAACAATCAACTCCAAGTAATAATGAAATTAGGACTATCAACTTTGCATAATGATAAGAGTGAACACTAAGCATGTAAATTTAAAAAGAAATAGATGAAAGCACAAAAGTAGCAACAACAGAAAACCAATTCAATGCAACCAGACAATGAATTGCCAATTGGAAAGAAGCAGCAGGTAAACAATAATTCATATAAGAACAAACACAAAAAAAGAAGAAGCTAAGAATGGTATGCATAATGAGAACAGAAAGAACAATAAACAACATACTTAGTGACCCATAACAGACATCTTTTCCATCTAGCTGAAATCGCAGCAATTCTGGACAGAAGACAAAGCCTTGGATATAAAATGCGGAAGACGATACTGTGGAATCTAATTTAACAAGGATCTCTTCTATAACAATCTTCTTGGTGCTCTCACAAAGCGGAAAAACTGATCAAACGCACAGGAAGCAGCCACACAAAAGTGCACTAATGGTCAGGAATAGCGGCACCATACGGTTCAAACATTTGAACGTGAAATTCAAGGACAGATTTCAAAATGATATGATTCAACCTCAAACCCATTTAAATGTAGCAGATAACAGCGGGGCTCAAGAATTGATGTGCATTCAAATCATAGGAGCTAGCAATCGTCGATATGCTCATATTGGTGATGTCATTGTTGCTGTGATCAAAGAGGCAGTACCCAATATGACCCTAGAAAGGTCAGGAGGCTTCCTTTTGCTAACTAATCACTCAATCAAGGATAGAATTGGTATGAAAGAATACAATAGTCAAAGCGCACTGCATAAACAAATTCTAGCCATAGGAAGCTCCAACGGCACTGATCATTGAAATTGATCATTCCTGTGAAATTTTGGAAATGCTCACACAATCATGGTGCCAGTGAGGGACCGAATTCACTGTTCATAGCCCCATTCGCAGTTTTATATTGTTCGGATACGTGGCCAAAGAAAGGGAGTGCAACATAACGGGTATAGGAAACTAAAACTTGTGACAAAAATTCACTGTTATAGCCCCATTCGCATTTTTATATTGTTAGGATACGTGACCAAAGAAAGGGAGTACAACATAACGGGTATGGGAAACTAAAACTTGTGACAAAATCTTCCTTTTTGTAGAGGACTAATAGGGTGTTAACCCTGAAAAGCCATAATCACCTATTTTCATACTTAAAGGATGACTTTTCTGGTCTAAATAAGTAAATGAACTATCTAACTTCTTAATTCCTACATGAAATGCAAATCTAAATTAAATGGTTTGAACACATATGGGATTGGGGCATAAAATTGGGGGAAATAATATGCAAATGAGAAAAGATCCTAAAAATAGAAAAAAAATATATGTATGAAAATGGAATGATGGCACACATTACATGAATCTAGCTTGCAAAGAGGCCTATGGGTTTAGCATTGGACTAACTTACTTCAACAAGTCCTCACTTGCATTGTACTAACAAGGAAATGGAAAAAGACTACAACTAGTATTGGACTAGTGTGATGACATTATACATTCATAATTTATATGGCTATTGACGGGCTTTTGATATACGTACAAGTTAAAATCCGATTTACACCCGTTTGACTGCAAGTATACAGATCAAATTAGTAGTTTATGGCGTGTATCGGGTCATTCCTACGAGGAAGATTGAACAATTACCAGCACTATTAAAGCTTCTCTATTATTTAGACTATCAATGAATTCAAAGAAATGAAACCTACTGAACTTATACAAGAAAATAACAAATGAAAGCTCCTTAGGTTATGGTATCCCTAACTACTCATGCAAGTGCCAATTTTGGATCATTGAATACTACTATCTAGGCTAGCTATGGTGTAATTTCCTTATGCATATGAAACCTACTTTCGTAGTGAATCAACTATACTTATAACTGTAGATAATGGAATTTTAATTAAATTCCAAAATTACCATTAGTCTATAAGTTGTTTTTATGGCTCATTTTTGTCCAATGGAATAGTGCCATGTGTCATGTACACTTGGAAATATTGGAGAGATATCTACACCAACCAAATCATATCTACATGACGAAAATTTTTGGATAAATGTCTGAATATTTATTTCTTATTAAAGAGATAATAGAAATAATATTTAGAGTTGTTTAATCCATATATATCTCTTATATACTACAATAGTTTGCCCAATCAAATGGTGCCACATCACATGTCCTCACGAGTTTGGCCAATCGGGAAATTACTTATCTCTTTATTAATAAATATAAAATGAAAAGATAATATTTGACTAGTACAGTCCTAATATGACTGCGCGTCTTGCAAGACAAGTAAAGTGGTACACAGGTCTTCAACCTCTACCTCTTGCTACAGCGATAAATAGGGGCCTCTCAACAAAATTAAGGACACACACACACAGATACACACAGAAACTTCAGGAGGCATCTCATACACTCAAGTATTGAAACTTCAAGTTACGAAGGGTTGGATCCTCAAAGTCTCCAAGTCTTTCACATATCAAGGCTTGAGCCTCCAAATATTGTCAAATTCTTCAAATCTTCCATATCAAGATTTGAAAGAGTCGGTGGTTGATCCAAGAACAAGCTGCGAAACCCCTGGATTGGCGTTCGAGAAGAAGAATCGAAGGAAACTTTCCATAAGTTTGAGAAACTTCCAGAGATTATACCTACATATTTTTCTAAGTTTATATATTACATATTTGTCGTGTATTTCTTTTTCTTGTCGTTTTGCAGACTTGAAAAATTTATCGCGTACAAATTTTTGCCACGCCCGGTGGGACCATCTCTGCCTTCCATCTCTTCTCCTCGAATATTTAACTACGTATATCACCAATGGCACCAAAGAGCAACAAAATCATGATTGCACATTCCAAGGCTACTGATACTAAGTCTGTTCAGGAAACTGCACATGTTGCCGCCAATACCCGCATTATTGGGCCTGTGACAAGGAGTATGACGAGAGCCTCCACCCAAAGTAGCATGGAACCTCCATCGGCGCCAACTCCCGTCTTCGGTTCAACATCACCAATAAGCTATTCCTCCACGATGGGGATCCAAAACGTTCCTGCCTCAATTGAGAAGGCTCTTGCCATGCTTGAATTTGGATCCGAATCCAAATTTTCTAAGCATGACGATGATTCATCAAGTACTGGATCAGCCTCTTCACATGAAACTCTTCATTCAAGATTTTCTATTGAAGATTCTGCTGCTTCTTCTTCTGCAATGCCTGCCATGATGACAAATACTTTGAGTCTCGAAGAACAAGTTTCGAACATGTCCAAGATGATGGAAATCATGATGAAACACATCAAGGACCAAGATGCTCTCATTGCTCAACTGCTCACCCAGAAAGAACACGCTCCTGAAGGAAGTCATGCAAATCCTAGAGAGCACCAAGAGCGTGAAATTCCTTCATCTAAAAGCAAAGACAAGGTGAAGGAAGTATATGTGACTGCCGATGGAACTATTCCCGTGGAACAACTAAAGGAACTTGTTGAAGGCGTGATCAAAGATAAAAAGGAGGGTGGTTCAAAGTCAAGTTTTACCTACTGCAAGCCTTACACTGCTAGAATTGATAATCTAGCAATGCCTGTTGGATATCAACAGCCTAAATTTCAACAGTTCGATGGGAAAGGTAGTCCAAAGCAATATGTGGCTCATTTTGTCGAAACCTGCAATAACGCTGGAACCTATGGTGACCTGCTAGTCAAACAGTTCGTCCGATCCTTGAAGGGCAACGCATTTGACTGGTATACTGATCTCACTCCGGGGTCCATCAATAGTTGGGGACAGCTGGAACAAGAGTTCTTGAATCGCTTCTATAGCACTAGAAGAACCGTTAGTATGCTGGAGTTGACTAACACTCGTCAATGGAAGGATGAGCCTGTGGTCAACTACATTGATAGGTGGAGAAGTTTGAGTCTCAATTGCAAGGACAGACTGTCTGAACCCTCTGCTATAGAAATGTGTATCAGAGGAATACATTGGAGCTTAAACTACATTCTACAGGGTATACGTCCAAACACATTTGAAGAATTAGCTACTCGTGCTCATGATATCGAGTTAAGCATCACGACCAATGCAACGGATGGGCTTCCTATTCAAGCTCCGCGAGTGCAGCGGCCTCGTCAAAGCAATGAAAGGTAAGAAAATAAAAAATGGGGCAAACCTCCTTCAAGATTCAGTAATAAGGAGTCCGTGGCAATAAACACAGCTCCTATGAAAATCGCTACCAATGTGAGTCAAAAAGTCACCGAAAAAGTAGACTCCCCTCAAAATAGGTCGGTAAGAAGACCTACTCTAAAAGAAATGCAAGAAAAGGAATACCCCTTCCTCGAATCTGATTTACAAGGAATGTTTGATGATCTTTTCAAGGAGAAACGCCTTGAACTTCCCGACATGAAGCGCCCAGAGGAAGCTGGTCAAGTCAATGATCCAAATTATTGCTGTTATCATCGCTTGATTGGCCACCCTCTCACTAAATGCTTTGTCTTTAACGACAAAATTATGGAATTGGCCCGTCAAGGAAAAATCCTTCTCGAGGAAGATAAAATATCAGCAAATCAAACAACAATAATGTTTGGATCTGTGTGTTGTCCGATAGAAGTTTTATCCACAACAAGCAGTGCTTCGTCTAAGGAGTTTGAAAAATCCTCAATTGAAGATGTTATTGAAGATGACAACAAATGATGGACTTTAGTCACTCGAAAGAGGACTTGCAAGCCAAAGATAAAGAAGTACATCTTTTCGAAAAGCATTCGTTTGACAAAGCCTGAAGTGACAATGAAACGATGAAATGCAAAAAGAAACAAAAAGGAGTGGCCACAAAACCAATTCCTTCAGATTTTCAGCTCCTTCAAGAGGCTCGACAGCCCGTGACACTGAGAGAATTTATACCCAAGGGGTATTTAAGTGACGATGCTGATAACTCCACCTCTTGTAATGTCGTCAAAGATGAAAATTCTCAAGTCACACAAATTGGCACGGAATTTGAGAAAAAAACTCAAAATTGATGATAAATCACCAATAGATTGTGCAACGACTATCATTTTTTATGATGACGATTTAACTATTGAGTTCAAAACTCACAATCGACCTTTGTTTGTTAGTGCATATGTCCGAGAACAGAAGATGAATCGGATACTCATTGATGGGGGATCTGCCGTCAATATTATGTCCGTAGGTGCTATGAAAAAACTAGGAATCTCAAGCGATAAACTCTCCCAGAACCGTCTCATGATCCAAGGATTTAACCAAGGGGGGCAAAGAGCAATTGGTCTCATAAGGCTTGAATTGCTCATTGGTGAGTTATCTTCAAGTGTGTTATTTCATATCATTGACGCCAAAACCTCTTATAATATAGTCTTGGGACGACCCTGGATTCACAAGAATGAAATTATACCGTCTACTCTGGATTAATGTTTCAAATATTGTCGAGATGGTATAGTTAAGAAGGTTGTTGTCGATGACAAACCATTCACTGAGGCCGAAGCTCACTTTGCCGATGCCAAATTTTACCTTCAGAAAGAAGCAAAAAGAAAATAATCAATAAAGGAAGAAAGTCAAGATTTCAAAGTACCCATTTTGCGGTATATTTTGAAATCGAAGAGAGAAGAATGTCAATCTTCTTTTGTCAGGAATGACACATTAAATATTCCGCTCAGCAAAATAGAGCCTGTTAAGAGTGAAAAAGTGAGCTTGCAAGGATTTGTTCGTCCCAAAGAAGAACCGGCAGTAGAGCATTACTCACTACCAACTAATCGGACTAAAGAAGGTTTTGATCCAAACGCATATAGACTTCTTGCTAAGGCTGGTTATAACCCAAATGAAAAGCATGCATTGGAAAAACTCCCTCCGAATGTGACTGGCGAGAAAACTCATGGATTAACACCTACGCAGAAAATGTTGAAAGAAAAAGGCTATAATGTTGAAAGTTCATCGATGGGTCTTGGTTATCAACCACCTTCTCCAGTGCGTGTAATGATAAAAAAGGCAAGTTGTAACTACGTGAACGAAGAAATGGAGGTTACAAGCCGAAAGAGATCTGTGTTCAATAAGTTGGGAAATAAGTCAAAACGTACTTCTGTGTTTGACAGACTTGGCCCGCAGCCAAAATATTTGAAACCGCCCGTCTATGAAAGATTAAGCAATAAAAAGCAAGAGTACCAAGTTGCCAAGAAAGAATGTCTTACTCTAATAAAGAAGAACGGACCAAGAAAGCGAGTCTCCGATTTCTTCATGCACTATGGAGACTTATTCAATGTAAAAATTGAAACTATTTTTGAAGAACAGGGTCAAGAAAGTACGGCTTCCTGTCATCATATTACGATCAGTGATCCTGAAGAAGAAGAAGATGGTGCAGATGACGCTCCCGCTGAATTTGAACAGGGAGTAAAAAATACAGTCGATGCCCTAAAAGAAATTAATCTTGGCACAAGTAATAACCTTCACCCAATTTATATAAGTTCTTGTATGACTCCTGAAGAAGAGAAAAAGTATGTTGATTTGCTGCTCGAGTTCAAAGATATCTTTGCCTAGAATTACTCAAAAATGTCCGGTTTGGATCCTAGAGTCGCTGTTCATAATTTATCTGTCAAGCGAGGAACAAAACCTGTCAAGCAAATTCAAAGGCGCTTTCGACCTGAAATGATTCCTCTGATAGAAAATGAGATAAATAGACTAATTGAATCGGGGTTCATACGAGAAGTGAAATATCCAACATGGATTTCAAGCATTGTCCCTGTGAGGAAGAAGAATGGACAAATTTGAATTTGTGTTGATTTTCGAGACTTAAATGAGACTTGCCCCAAAGATGATTTTTCGCTCCCCATCACAGAATTGACGGTAGATGCTACGATCAGGCATGAAACATTATCTTTTCTCGACGGATCGTCTGGTTACAATCAAATACGTATGGCGCCTGAGAATGAGGAGCTCACTGCCTTCCGCATCCCCAAGAGAATTTATTGCTATAAAGTGATGCTGTTTGGTTTGAAGAATGCTGGAGCGACATATCAAAGGGCAATGCAAAGAATTTTTGATGATATGCTCCATAGGAATGTGGAGTGCTACGTCGATGACCTTATGGTGAAATCAAAGAAGCGAGAGAATCATATTCAAAACCTTCGAAATGTTTTCCAACGCCTTCGAAGATACCAACTGAAGATGAATCCTTTGAAATACGCATTAGGAGTCACTTCTGGCAAGTTTCTCGGTTTCATCGTTCATCAACGGGAAATAGAGGTTGATCGATCTAAAATCGATGCCATTGTGAACATGCCTGAACCGCGAAATATTCATGAATTAAAGAGCCTTCAAGGGAAGTTGGCATATATTCGGAAATTTATCTCTAATTTGACTGGACGATGCCAACCCTTCAGTCGACTGATGAAGAAAGGGATGCTCTTCGAGTGGGATGAATCGTGTAGGAATACTTTTACAAGCATCAAAACGTATCTCATGAATCCTCCAATGTTGGTTGCACCCATCCCAAAAAAACCATTGATTCTCTATATTTCCGCTCAAGAACGGTCGATTGGGGCCTTACTTGCTCAAGAAAATGGTGAAGGTAAGGAGAATGTGCTGTATTACTTGAGTCGGATGATGACACCTAATGAGTTGAATTACTCACCCATCGAAAATTTGTGTTTGGCACTTATATTTATCATACAGAAGTTGAAACATTATTTTCAAGCACACACTATTCGACTCATATCTAAGTCTAATCCCATTAAATATGTCATGGCAAAACCTGTACTGTCTGATCGACTTGCGAGATGGTACCTCCAATTTCAACAATTCGAAATTATTTATGTACCTGCGAAGGCTGTTAAAGGGCAAATATTGGCAGACTTTCTAGCCGATCATCCCATACCTGCCGAATGGGAGTTGACTGATGAGCTCCTCGATGAAGAAATGTTTATGATCGAATTCCCGTGGTCGATGTATTTCGATGGAGCTACTCACCGTGATGGAGCTGGTGCGGGAGTTGTCTTTTATACTCCCGAAACATATATATTGCCGTACTCTTTCACTTTAACACGCCGGTGCTCAAACAATGTGCCCGAATATCAGACGTTAATTCTTGGTCTTGAAACGGCTGTAGACATGAAGCAGTTGCATGTTAGAGTCTATGGTGATTCAAAATTGATGGTAAATCAACTTCTTGATATTTATGATGTCAAGAAACCTGAATTGATCCCATATTATAAGTATGCAAGACAACTCATGGGATATTTAGATAGTGTCACTATAGAACATACCCCTAGAAATTTCAACCAACAAGCTGACTTTTTGGCAAGGGTGACGACCATGATCACTCTACCTTCTCGTCGAAATCAAATTTCAATATGTCAAAATTGAGTCATACCTCCGATGTTTGATGAAGAAAATGATGGTGAGGGAGAAAATACTTATCATATTTTTGTCCATGAGATCGAAAAGGAGGATTGGCGTCACCTCATCATTGATTACCTTAATCATGGGAAATTACCAGAAGATTCTAAGAAAATGGTTGATATACGTCGTCGAGCGCCACGTTTCATTTACTACAAAGGGACACTTTACCGAAAATTATTCGATGGGGTGTTTCTACGATATTTTGGAGAAGATGAGGCCATGCAAGCAATGGAGGAGGCTCACTCTGAGATATGCGGTGCTCACCAGTCTGGCCTGAAATTACACTTTCGTATTAAAAGAATGGGATATTACTGGCCAACAATGGTAAAGGATTGCATTGACTTTGCTAGAAGATGTCAAGCATGTCAATTCCATGGCAATTTCATCCATCAACCTCCTGAACCATTGCACCCAACTGTGGCTTCTTGGCCGTTCGATGCTTGGGTTTTGGATATAGTTGGACCACTTCCAAAGTTTTCTGGCGGACACATTTTCATTTTGGCGACGACAGATTACTTTTCAAAGTGGGCTGAAGCGATTCCTCTAAGAGAGGTCAAAAAGGAGAATGTAGTAGATTTTATTCGCTTACACATCATTTATCGGTATGGAGTCTCACGTTATATCATCACCGATAATGGTAAACCTTTTTGTAATGTAGCAATGAACAACCTTTGTGAAAAGTTTCATTTCAAACAATACAATTCGTCCATGTATTACGCTGCTGCAAATGGACTCGCTGAAGCATTCAACAAGACCTTATGTAATCTGTTGAAGAAAATCGTGGATAAATCGAGAAGGGATTGGCATCTTCGAATTGGAGAAACACTTTGGGCATACCAAACTACTTTTCGAACTCCCACGCAAGCAACCCCATACGCGCTTGTTTACGGTGTTGAAGCTGTTCTTCCACTTGAGTGTCAAGTACCTTCGCTAAGAATTGCGATTCAATAAAGGCTCAGTGAAGAAGATAATATCCATCTTCGTCTCGAGGAGTTAGAAGCACTCGACGAAAAGAGATTCGAAACTCAACAACGAATTGAGTGCTATCAAGCCCGCCTTTCAAAAGCATTCAATAAGTACGTCCGACCTCGCTCTTTCCAAATTGGAGAGTTAGTGCTCGCTGTTCGGAGACCAATCATTCTCACTCATGGCGGACAAAGAAAGTTTACTCCTAAGTGGGATGGTCCGTATGTCGTTCGAGAAGTATATACAAATGGCTCATACAAGTTCGTTGCTGAATATGGATTAAGGGTTGGCCCCATCAATGGCAAGTACCTAAAAAAGTACTATGCGTAATCGGAACCGCACGATGCTCCTGGCCCGCATGAGTTAAAACTGTGGATGGCAACAACTAATAGTGTAGTATGTGGTTAAACTGCTGAAACACTCCATCAAGTCTAAGGTGGTAAACAAATAAATACTCCTGACCCGCATGAGATTAAAATGTGAACGACGGCAACTACGTGTGACTTGATTCTCTTATTGGAATACGTAGGCAGCTTGGAGGGCAACTTCTAAGTTCAGTTACACCTCCTAAACCAAATCTTCTTTTCTTGCAAAAAAAAAAAGGAAAAAAAAAGAACTTTTCTTTTTTCTTTGAGATAAAATGCTACATTTAAAAGTTCTTTTCTTTTAAAAAAAACAAAAGAAAAGAAATGAAAAGCATTTTATTATTAAAAAAAAACTCATTACATGGAAAAAAAATGATAAAAGAATTCAAGAAAAAGAAGGACATAGTGGAAAGCCTAAATATCAAATTTGTATTCCACTACAGCTATTTTATATAATTCAAGTGCAGACTTCATGTCTTCAACTTCCTTCACAGCGTCATCAGTCAAGATGCTAGTATTTTCAATGGAAGATAGCTCATCATGCGGTTGGGTTATTTCGGTTTGGATCTCTTTGAAAGTCTCATACTTTTGATCGATGGTTGAACTGATTTTCAGGCTTTGTTTCTCCAAATTGATGGGTTCCTGTTGCAGAACCTTCTTCCTATCTTCAATGGACTGCAACTTTTCTTTAACACTTTGCAAATGACAAGTTAGTTCTTCTTCCTTTGCTTTAACTCTCTCGAGTTGGATGGTCACTTTGGAAAGGAGTTCTGCATGTATTTCTTTACTTACCTTTTCCCACAATGAAGATGCCAGAACGTCATACGCCTCCGCCTTGGCAAACAATTCCATCAAGTGATCTTTTAAAGGGAGACCATTGGTGGGATCTGTTCTTATGATTTCTGCAATGATTTCCTCTGCACACTCTTTTAAAGAAAACTCAATTGGAGTGTCAAGAATCTGTCCACGAAAATCCATCCACAAACTCTGCAAGTACTTTCTTCGATGTGTCTGGATCAACTTTTGGCCATGAAATTCTGAAACCAGTACTACCTTAGGTCTTTTTCGGGTTTCGTGTGAACTAGTCAACTCCTTCTTATGTATTGACGAGATATCTCCATTGGGGGCAAATTGTTTTGGGGTACTGATAGCTACTTCGTCACTTTTATTGTTTGAAATTATATCATCAGTTTCGAGTTCGGGTGGTGAGTTGTTACCAACACCTTCTTGACGGAATTCAAGGAACGGGGGCTGAAAGAAAAAATTTTACAAAAAAAAGAGAAAAAAATTACAAAACAAAAAGGGAGAAAATAGAGAGACGATTACCTTGAGTGGCGACACTCCAACCGACGGTGGTGTAAATGAAATCTCCTCCAAATCAAAAGATGTCCTCTTCTTTGATCGGTTCCAGTGACGGTCTTGACTACTACTACCGCTCGCTAACAAATGAGATCCTCCTTGGGCAGGTCCGATGCTCTGAACTTGAGTCCCTTCCTTTTCTATAGCTTCAATCGAATCACGATCGTCCACCGTTTCAATTTTGACATCTTTTTCAGTGCGAGTCACCGATAAGGATTTTGAAACTTTGGGGGGCGTCTTCTTTGCTGGAATCACTGGTTGCGCCTATTTGATGACCTGTCGAGAGTCTTTCGAAGACTTATTCTTTGTGACAATGTTTTTTGAGGGGCTGCTAGTAATTTTGTTCTTTTGAAATGTGGATGAGGTAAGACCCGTTACAACCTCTATAGCTCCATCATGATGCACGGGCTTGTTGGTGAGGGTAATCTTACCCTTCTTCGATGATTGTTGAGCGATTTTAACGGTGAATTTAAAGGAAGTTGAAGAGACACTATTTAACCAAGTCGACCACCAGATGTCATAATCTTTTGTGATCAAAAGAAGTTTCCTGTGCGTGGGTATAGTCATCCGAGATCGCGTCTGCATGCGAACTGAGGAATCCCATAGTTGAATAGCCTCACCCAAAGTGTAAGTGTGAGTGATTTCTTTCAAGTTGTTGGGAATGTCTTGGCAAAAGCCGAATTGTCTGCTGAACCTGCAAGGATTATATTTTTCAATGATGAAAGTATTGTCCTTACGTAGAGTTAAATGGCAAGAGCGTTGACTAATGAAGTAGCTCGTGAGTCTTGATGATAAGGATCCATCATCGATCAACACACTTTCTTCATTCTCAGTCCAACACAACTTAGGAAGCATAAAAGGATTCACCTCCTTGAAGATTTCCTCAGCTTCTGATCGACCATAAAATATTGTCATTTTCTCACTGCTAAATCTCGTCATGCGCGCATGGTGGCCACTCACTTGATTATTCTCGTGATATACGTCAAAATATTGATCAATCCAAGCATAGACGTAATGGATTGGAAAAGTTACCTCGCATTCTCCAAGGTTAGGGGCGTGGACGATCTCCCTCAACCCATGATATATGCTCGCAATAACGGGAATTGCAAGGCAAAATCTTTTTCCTGTGACCATTAAGAATGCAACCTTGAAGACATTTGGGCGAATACGATCGATCTTTTTGCTTAGCAAAAGGAACTTGCAAATCCAACACGTTATAAATGCCGCAATATAGGTTTCCTTTCTTAAAGACCCTAGGATACCTAGTGTGTCGAAAGGGACGTTAAATTCCTTCGAATCAGCAAGATCGTGAGGCTCTACGCTTCCAGAAGGGTTGTAAGTCATTTTCGGTTTAGATGCGGTCTTTCTTCTATTCGCTCTGCTCGAAGGGGCCCTATACCTAGCATCTCCTTTGAACCAGAAACGGATCCAGTCTTTCATCCATACACCTTGGTCATTCGTCCAAAGGTGGTAGTAAGCGGAAAAGAGGTGCCGGCAGCTCTCAGGGAGAAGTGGCTTCCTTTCTTTGTCACGAGTAAGAAACTCCTGCGCCGAAGGAACAACTTCATCAAAGAACGAGCCATCGATCGAAAGGCCGCCAAGTCAATAAAGGTCCCAAAATGTGATGGACAACTCCCCGACGGGCGAATGAAGTGTGTTTGTCGAGAGACACCAATATTTGAAGAAGACTCACAAGATATTTTCACAGCGGTCGTAGGAATATCTTGACGCGTAGACAGCTTCAAATATGCCAGCGCGTGTGAGTACCTCTTTATATCTTCTAAAAATGTCCTCGACCCACTCCCAATAATAGGAGGTGAAGCACGCCTCACCAAAGAAGGACGGAGGGATCTTCCATGTAGTTTTGTCAATATTGAATCCCACGAACGGAAGCGTGAATTTGGCTATTTCTGGATCTCCATTGTGAAGTGACGAGTTTAATACGATCACTTCTTCTTCTCTCGACGTAGTGGAGAAAGTCGACGGTGCCACCACTTCCTTGGTCCACTTGCTAGTCCAATCCGTGAGATGAAAGCATCCTTCAAGGGGTATAAAAGACTCAGCAAAGGCACCAATTGCTGGCTTGTTCACATGTAGTGACAAACTTTTTGTTTGAGATCCTCCCCGTTCATCCGTCAATGAAATATGTGGCAATGGCGTGGCGTAATCCTTAATTTGCATGCTTGCTGAAATTTTGCAAAACGTTAGAGGATGAAGGGAAATTCTTACAGTTTTGGTAATTAGAATTACCTTGCCTTTTCTCAAGTCCCTGAAATTTCTTTTCAAGCTCCTTTTCAAGCACAAGGTTGGTTATTTACAAGAGAGCAAGGTTGAGGTATTAATATGGAATGGTGTGAAAATCAGGGTCGTCTTATGATACATGCAGCTGCAATTCTACAAGTTTAAAACACAAAACAGGTAGGCATACGGATTTCAAGTGCCAATCACATCTAAGACATCAAGGATGCATCAAAATAAACATGCAAAGTCTATTGCCGAAGTTCCGTTTAGCAATTAAGTACAGGAAAGCAAAATCCTACGGGCCAAATAAAAAAAATGGCATCGACAGAATGTGGATAGCGAGTGACACCAATTTGGTCGAAGCAACCGTCAAATATTTCTATATAACCGCTCATAATGCATCATGTTTTCATGTTAAAGCATGATTGGCAGATATAACGTTCTAACCAATTCTTGATGGGAAGTTTCATGCAAGACCAACAAAGACAATAATTCATACGGTACTTAGCATCTTGCATGGGAAATAAATATAAAGCATATCGGGTCAAGTGTCCTTGCAGCATTGGAAAAAAAATATTGTCCCTGAATCTATCTGTGCACAAACTACAAAATCCGCAATTGTTCCATGCAAAGTAGTAAAAAAAAAAAGGGAAAAGAAACGCAAGCAGGGTGGTAATAAGAGCATCAAGTCATTTATCGGTTAATCCGTATGGGTTCTACTATATACTCAAGAGGTATATTAGATCACTGCATGAAAGTTGTTTCGGGTGGGATAGTACGAGAGCACGCATGGCCATTGATAATTTGAAAGCCCAAGGGATAGTTGTACATAGATAAAAAGGAAAAAATTTGAACTCTAGCAAGGAAGAAATTTATCCATAGCTTGCGAAAAAGTAGTGCGTACCTTGGAATAATAGCTCGGCAGCAGTGATGACTAACTTCAAGTTGATTCTATCAGTCGAAGAGGCCAGCAAAGCCAAGAAAACCAGCAAATAATAGACGGCGGCACTAGCAAATAAAGACGTAGCAGCGCTCCGGTAACACTAGCGGAAAAAAGAAAAACGAAGGAGAGTTCGCCTTTGGATTGTGGGTGAACTAATACCTCAACCATCGAATATATATAGCAGGTGTGCGCCCCCTATTCAAGAAGGATTCTGGTCATAAGTGTTTTAGTTTGAGATGACAAAGGGCTCGTTATTTGCGGCTTAGCGGGTTAATTTGTCAAGCTGAGGAAGTTAACTAGCAAAAGAAATTGGTTTCAGGCCAGTTTAGTATATTGGGACGAAGAGGGAAGAAAGAGACGTGGAGTTCCGACTCAAGATGGTTTTGCAGAAGAATTGTTCTCGCAATCGACTTCCTCTGCAAGTTGGATCTCAACATTGGTGTCAGACGGCTCCTTGAATTTCAGATATGTTCAGTGGAGGAGATAATCAATTAGTCCACAATAATGCAAATCCCGACTTCAAGAGACCGAATACCACAAGGAATGGAATTGTTGTGAAGTAGCAAACATAAGATGATCCGGCCTCGGGACTTGACCCCATCAGATGATGCATGCCGCCGTGGAACTTAAAAGACCTTGCATGACAATCTTATGTTAGTTCAAAAAGCCACGACATGCAAAGCCTTAAGTAAATCCATCCGTGGGCTTCATTCCAACAGAAGACACAAGGCTTTGGTATAAAGTAATCCGGCCTCGAGATTGATGGGAGGTATTTCATATTGGAAATTAATTGGTGGTATTGATTGGAAATTGAAATCATTAAGGGATACATTGGTGGTATTTCACGTGGAGTTTGGGGCCACTAAATCATTGGACTTTATTTGAAGATCACTAAGCCACTAAAGCTCCAAGTTTAGTCTATTTATGGACTCATTTGAAAATTAATTCCGACCGTGCTCTCAAAAAAAAATGTCGAAACTTGCCTGTTCAAATCTTGCTTCAATCTTCAACCTTCGCAAACAAGTTTCGAGGGGACATTTGTAGATAATGAAATTTTAATTAAATTCCAAAATTACCATTGGTCTATAAGTTGTTTTTATGGCTCATTTTTGTCCAATGGAATAGTGCCATGTGTCATGTACACTTGGAAATATTGGAGAGATATCTACACCAACCAAATCATATCTACATGACTCGGGAATTTTTGGATAAATGTCTGAATATTTATTTCTTATTAAAGAGATAATAGAAATAATATTTAGAGTTGTTTAATCCATATATATCTCTTATATACTGCAATAGTTGCCCAATCAAATGGTGCCACGTCACGTGTCCTCCAAATATTATCAAATTCTTCAAATCTTCCATATCAAGATTTGAAAGAGTCGGTGGTTGATCCAAGAACAAGCTGCGAAGCCCCTGGATTGGCGTTCGAGGAGAAGAATCGAAGAATGCTCTCCATAAGTTCGAGAAACTTCCAGAGATTGTACCTACATATTTTTCTAAGTTTATATATTACATATTTGTCGTGTATTTCTTTTTCTTGTCGTTTTGCAGACTTGAAAAATTTATCGCGTACAATAACTAATCCATATCTATTCTCATGATTATGAAATCAGTTACAAGTTCATTTCTTCAATGAAATTACATGAAATTAATCACTAAAACCACATAGGGGCATTTCTACTCTTGTGAGTGTACTCCCTATGTTTAGCACGTCTTGAATCAGTGTTAAATCTCAATTTTCATTGCAGAAACAACACCTTAGATAATCACAATTAATGGTACCAGTTTAATCATGATTTAAAGAGCCAAAGTGCAAAAATAACTTGCTCAAATAATAGCAATCAAATAGCCAAATAATAAATACTAACAATCATAGAAAGTTCAACCAAACCCAAGGCATAAACTTTAAAGACACATAATAAACACAAAATCCAGAACTTGCATATTAACCATACTTAAGAATCCAATACAAAAGATAAAGAGTTGGAGAAGAGATAACCCATGTCACTTGAGTTTCAACTCCTTCTTCTTCATCTCCATCTTCATTCTAATCTAGCCACTATACAAGAGTGGATGAACTACTGACTAAACTATCCTACACTAAGAAAAATGGAAGAACTACATTTCTGCAAACTCCAAGTTTCTCTCCCATATATCTCTCTTCAATCTTGCAAGTTTTGGCTATATAAAGATGAAAGGTAGTCAAGGAATGCGACTTACACCTCCCTTTTACAGCTGCAAAGTGCTTGTCACATGTCTGGCATTACATGTGACTTGTTGGAGGTGAAATTGAGTTTTCCGCGTAAAGAGCAGCCTTCTCTAACCACAATCCGGCCAGAAATCCGGCTATAAATCCGGCCAAGTTCCAGCCTGATTGCTACAGTGACCTTTTTGTGCAATTTCTGTTCAATTTCCAGCTCTACTCCGATTTTTTCTCAACTTCAACTGAACTTTTCTTGATGATAGAAGCTGATTTAACTCTTGACCAAAACATAAAACTTGTAACTCTTTGAGTTAGCTTTCTAATGCATCAAGAATCACCTCATTTGGATTTGTGTAGGCTGAGAAATGAATAAAATACTCTTGACTGCTCAATGCTTTGTTTCAGCTTCGACCCACAGAAATTGGCTACTATAATTCAACTTTTTGACTTGAAAAACCTTTAAACTGGATTTTGATGTCTTCACCAAAGTTGTAGGTCTATCTCTTATCTTCAAATTGGTTTAAGAATCATCTCAATCCGATCACTATACCTCAAGTTATAGCCGAAATACGAAAATGTATCAAAACTATAAAAAATGCACAAAATGCAAGTAAAAAGTGATAAAAACCTCATTTAATCACTTAAGAACATTTTTCACCAATTATAGCCAAAATGATTCATTTTCTTCCAATAATATAACCAAAATGACTAAAAATATCATGAAATATCATTCAATTATTACGTAAATTGGTCACTTATCAACTATAATAAATAAAGTATAAATGAAAGCAAGTAAACACATAGAACACAAAATACATAAGTATAATATTTAGGTATAAAAATCCTAAAAAAATGAGTAAAATACATAAGTAAATAAGTCACACAAAATACAAAACCTATTTATTACATCTGGGGATGCAATTACAATCCCAAATTAAGGAAAAAAAAAGATAAGAAAATAGACTTATCTATCCTATTTATTATATTTGAGGAGAAAAATGATATTAGTTACAACTTTTTAAATAACAGAAAATATGATATAGTCTATCTATTACATTTTAAGTATTCAAGGACCCTCTAAATAAGAAAGTTTAAATTAAGTAAATGACATGCAAATGAATAATTATATGATAAATGCAATTAAAAGAAATAGTAAAAATGCATAAAGGGCATAAAACACATAAAAGCACATAAGAACATGTATATATCTTGAGAATCTAAGGGGTTATAAGAGTACCTTTCCTTTGAAATGGTAGGCTAAAAACCTACAATATCTCCTGTCTAACACTCAAAGCACGAACAAACATGCAAAGCACAACTATCTTGGAAATACTTTTAAAAAGAATGCAATAAATGCATTAAATCCATATTAACATGTAAAACATGCAAAGGAATTTAAAGGAATTCAAAATGACAAGTTAAATGAGTTTAAGGCATAATTAGCAATTAAAGAAAGGAAACAATTATAATTGAGGGATCAAGAAGCTACCAGGGACTCAATTACAAAACTTAGAAAGTTTATGGGTTTCAAAAGATAAGGGCCAAAAGATAATTAAAATGAAAGTTTAGGAATCAAATAACAATGAAAATAAAGATCCAAATGAAAGAAATCTAAAGTTTCTAGGTCATAGTAAAATTATTTAGAAACTTAGGGGTTCAAATGTAAATTTATTTTCTGATTTAAAAGCCTATTTAATAAACTTAAGTGGAACGTTGTAGTTTTGGCATTAAACCAATAGAAATAACGTAGTTTCATTTGAAATTTATTTTGATACTTTTCTTTTCTTTTTCTTTTTCCCCCTTTTCCCCTAGGGCTCGATTTCTCTTTTCTTGATTTTTCTTCCTTTCTCTATTTTTCATCTTTCTTGATTTCTCCCTTCTTTTCTTTTCAGAAAACCTACAAAATGAGAAAATTCTACATTAGAATGCATGAAAATAAATGATCAATAAATATAAAAAAATTTGAAAAATAGCAAAAATGTGGTGTCTACGTTGAGTTCTGAAGGTCTTCCTTTGCCTTATACAATAGCAAGCAAGAAACTTGGTTGGGAATCGGAGAAAGATGAGGATGATTGGAAGACATTCAAGTTAAATGATAAGGAAGAACTTGCTGACATCAAAAGGCATTCTTTGTACTTGTATCCATCCACCAAATACGGAAAAGATGTTTTTGTTTAGTCATTCAAATAAAATTGCTATATCAAAAAGACACGCAAAAAACTATGTTTTTAAATTTCTTTTTAACACGTGAATTGTAAATATGTTTCTACCTTTGTATTTTTTTTAAAAAAAAGGTTGCAGTGCAATTTGGCAAATGCAAAAATAATGTGTCCATCCGAGCAGTTTAAAAAGTTAGTGTATATGTTTGTATGTGCGAAACTATGTTAGTGTTTGTTTTAGCGTGTATATGTGTGTGAAAAGGAAGTGTTTCCATCCAAGGAGCTCAAAAAATTAAGTGTGTGTTTGTATAAGTGAAAATGTTTTAGTGTGTAAAAATACCATTTTGTCTGTGTAAATATATGTAAGATATAGTTATGTATTAAAATATATAAAAATATGTTGGGTTATATTTGGATCATAGGTTTTAGTTAATCAATCCAATATGACCCGATTCAAAATCAATCCAAGCTAGGGGCAGATTTAAAGTGGGGGCACTGGGGGCATGAGCCCTCACTGCCCCCCTTAAATTTCTATAATACATCTATAATTTTGACATAATTTTAAAGGTGTCCCCATAATTTTTTTTAGAAAAAATGTGAAAGAATGGATCACAAAATTTATATCATTCACTTTCCTCCTCTAGTTCCTATTTTCCCACCAACAGGGCCAAGTACCAATTATATCAGTCATTCCTTTTGGTCCCCACTCCCGAAGTTCCCTTTACTCCTGTGGTCCCCTGTTTCCCTTCACAACCGGCTCCTCTCCTTCCACACTCAAGCCAACTACTTTTTCTTTTTATCACTTCATCCAATTATCATTTATTTCTTTTGTCCCTACTCCCCAATTTCTCTTTCCTCATCAGGGACTTGGTTGTCCCCACTCCCCAACATACATAGGAGAGCCATTTTTTTTCTACAACCAAAGCTTATTACTCTTTCTTTTGATTACTTCATCCTATTTAGAGATTGCACCAGAATCAATTGATCTTCTAGGACTTAGATCCGCCACATTTTGTAGCTCTTTTCACCAACTTTAGGAGACCATCAAAATCAGGTTCTAAACAATTACTTATTATTATTATTATTTTAAATTTCTTTGCAAATATATTTCTAGAGCATGAGACTATTACTGTTTTAAAGAAATTTGAAAATTGATTAGTTAATGTAATAACTAATAAATGGGTTATTTGATAAATATTTTAACTTGTGAAATGGTGATTTTATGCATGAGACTTTTTTTTTGTTTAAAAAATTAAAAAAAGAGTAGATAAAAAATTTTAGTGTTATTTTTGCCCCCACTAAGAATTTTTTCTTGCTCCGCCCCTGATCCAAGCTATGGTTGGGCGGGTTGAATATACTCCATCTAACTGAGAACTCAAATCAACCCATTCAATTGCAAAGTTTATTTATTGAGTAACTTGTCGATATTGACTATTGCCAAAGGTTTTTTTTGGGGGGGGGGGGGGTTTCAAAAAGAACCCAAACCTAGGTACCCTCACCTCAAAGGTGGCATACCATGGAGAAAAAAAAAACCTAGAAACATATACCAGAGTCAACTCTACTTACCATATGCAAAGAATGATTTGACGAAAACTCAATAAAAAGTGCCAGCATGATGGCATGCACACAATCAAAATTCATGGTAACCAACAATACTTCAAATGCAGTTGCTTTTGGTAACCAACAAGACTTCATCATATATCCTTTCTACCACAATAGGCTTTCACTCTTTCATTAGAAGATAAAGCCGGATTTTTCGAACGGAATTTTAATAAGCCCCAATGATCAAAAGAAGTAAATTGTGATGGGTAGTTGTCATCAGCAAGCTCTTTTGGTACTTGAACAATTCCAGTGTGGAAGGAGAACAACCCAATAGAGGTTCTTGATTTCTCTGTCACCATAACTCTGTGGAAACAAGGTCGTACTCTGCCATTGCTCCATGCCTTCAGCAAGTAACAGAATGACTTAATTATAAATGAGGATCCACTATTCTTTCTGCTAAGAAAATTAATGAGTACTTAAATTTCTCTTTTTCTTTCGGTTGTTTTTGATAAAAACTACTTTGACATCGAAGAATTTAGGTTGTTTTGAATATAAATTATAAGCTTCTAATGGTATTTTTTTGAAACAATAAAATGCATTTAAAACTACTAGCCAATAATATGCTAAACGTACCTTATACATTTTTTGGTAGATGCAAACAAATTAATTACTCTTTACCCCTTGAACCAATACCTCAATTGCACCAAAAAGAATAGGCAATTTACCCCTTTTAGAAGATTTCACCATATAAATAAATATAAAAATATGATGCAAAAAAAAAAAATTCTTTGGCAAAAATACCCTCCTTTAGAGTTTTTGGATGAAGTTACCATTAATACCTTTTATATTTCATTCTAGCTTTTATTTGACAAAAATACTTAGAGTTTTGGATGCAAAAAAATTTTCTTTGACAAAAATACCCTCCATATAATTGGTTATTGGAAAATCACAACCAAAATTAATTGGATGAATCCATTCTTGCTTTTATTTTTTCTGTTCTTGTGTTTATCTGTTCAAATAAAGTGAAATAATGAATGCATTGGATAAGGAAAATGGATGATTCTAAAATATACTTGTTTGTTAGGAATTAGAATAAATAAGAATATTCTGCAGACTCATTATATATACAAATAAGGCAGTAAAAATTTTGTCAAGAACTCCTCTAAAGGGAATGGTTGTCTAAAACAAATTAACATCACAAATTTATACATAATTATAGCTAGGAAATCTTCCGAAGGGGTAAATTGCATTTTTTTTTTCATTCACGGGGCAAAGTGCAACTGGGATATAGGTCCAGGAGGTCAAGTACAATTAACAAAATATAATTTGCAGAATATGATAGTGTATATTAGAAGTGGCAAAATGGATATATGGTTGATAAATGGTTTTAGTTAAATGGATAGTGGATCAAATTGATCCAATCCAATTAAAACCATTTAATAAATGGATCTAAATGGATGTCATTTAAATGGATAGTGAAAACCATGATCCATCCATTTATCCATTTACTCTCCCAAATCCTAAATTTAAGATCCAAATGTTTTTTTTCAAAAAATACAGATCCCCAAAGTTCTATTCTTAAATCACCTAAAACCTTTTGGTAATAACAAATGCTTGTACTACTACTCTATTTCAGTTCTTCATAAAATTAGTTTAGTTCCAAGAAAATTTAACTGCTGTGGTCAATTTAACCTTTCGTCATTACTTTAAATATCATTTTGTAAAGTAATGAACAATTAAGAACTTGGCTATATTTTTATAACTTTTGAATGAATTGAATACGGCTTTACAGTGAAAAGAAGTTTACGTTTCCAATTTTTTGCACTCCTGTTCAAGAGTGATGTCTTGAATAAAAGTGGAGTTCTAATAAAAAATCTTATGTTATTTGACAAGTAAAATATTTTCATTACATGTGCACGTAGTACCTAAAAATGTATGAAACTCCTTATTATACCATTGATATACAAGCTACCTTATATTACTTAGTAAATTAGGTGTCTTTTTTTTTTTTTTGGATAGTTGGATTGGGTGATAAGGGGAGAGGGATTGCAAGTATGAGAATTTGGAAAAAAAAAAAAAAAGTGTCATTTACATATCTTAACCAATGTTGTGGGGACACTCGTTAGAAAAATTCTTTTTATAAATAAAAGAATTAAAAAAATAAAAATTATTTTGACACTGCATGATGCATTCTCGCTTTTTTTTACTTAAGAATATAAATGTTTGCAATCATTACTACATGAGAGTTTAATTAAAAAAAAAACAAGAGTAGAGATTAAATTATAATTTTGAAAAGGATGGAAGAAGTCTAGGAACTAGAAGCAAACAAAATGCAATTAATGTTATTGGCAACTTGGCATGTGAGGAAGTTATGAAGGAAAGAATAGGTGGTCCCACAAAATTATTTTGACATATGAGGAAGTTATGAAGAAAAGAATAAATAGTCCCACAAGATTTTATCTCACATTTTTATAAATGTGTTTTCTATTTTTTTAAGTTAAATGGATGTATATGGATAAGATGGATAATCCATCTAAATCCACCAACATAATTGGATTTAAATGGTTATCCATTTAAAACCATTGAATTTATATGGATAATCCAAATCCATTTAAGGTTGGTTTATATGGATGGATTGGTGGATATGAATCCATTTTGCCACTTCTAGTGTATATATCATCAACGTATAAAAAAAACGAATAAGTGAAGGAAAATGGCTATACCAGCATGGCATCACCTGCCATGATTGCGACGGAAGATGGTGGGAAATCAACAGGAATCCATGTACCATCTTTTGATTGAATCTGCAACCCTTGTACACTATCTTGCTTAAGAACGCTCACAAAACTTGTGTCAGTATGAGGACTGATTCCAAGATTTGGCTCCTTCTCTTGGGAAACTCTATAAGCATTGGCTCTGAAGAGATAAGATGTTGATTCTATGTGAGAATCACTGTACCTACCAACACCATAGCTTTCAAAGATCATTTTGCTCACCATCCTGTTCACCTCTGATAGTTGCCTTGTGCAGGCGCATATTGTTTCACTAAGAATAAAAAACCAAACTAATCATAGTACAAATAAATTATAATGAGGTAAAAAAAAAATACGTAATGTCATTTGTGTGGTGTATATTTATCTAGAGTATCATAAATCGAAAAATTGGAATAAAAATGTTGTTTACTGTCGTAATTACTGTAAAAAAAATTAACCACAAAGTTTTTAACTTTGTGTTTCTAAATTATTATTTGTGTCATTTTTTATCTCAAATGAAACTGCAGTATCCCATTGATTTATCCCTTTTAATTTATTTTTTAAGTTAATTTATTTAAGACATCCGAGACAATACTAACCAGGTATGAATTTAGACAAAAACAGAAAGTACAATTGGCTAAATAAAACTTTTGAATTGTTTGGTAACTATAAGTGCATTATACCCTACTAATTCTAAGGAACTAAGCCAATTTATAGCTCCTAAAGTCTTCCTCATTGTCACCTTAATTCTTTATCGCTATAAAGTTATGCAACAATCGTAGACTTTCTTTTGGTGACAAATCCAGTCCTAAACCTAATTGAGCTGGTAAATTGGATCAAATTTGCCATGTTTGGAAAAAGGTACCTAAGGGATGTTTAAAGTCCACCACTTATATAGCCAGTTATACAAGTATTTGTATATGGAAGAATGATACATTTCAATTTTTCCAAGTAGACTTTCTATTTCTCCAGGTGCACTAATCACTTGTAAGAATATAGCCTTTTATTCCACCAATTTCAACATATAGGTCAAAATTTGGAATCAAATATCAGAAACATGAAAATTTCATCAATCTTTGTGCTAGTAGTACCATCTCTAGGCACCAGTATGCAGATTTTCTATAAACTCATCTTACCAAAAATGATCATTTCCAGATGGCCAGGCGAGATTGGCAAAGCTTTGAACCGCTTCAATAGTTGTTGAATCTTCAATAGAGATGGCTTCAAGAAGAGGGAAATTAGGTTTTGGTCCAAAATAACCAAATGCATCCTTATCAGGGTGAACGTTAAGCAATTTTGTCTCCATGGGAAGATTAAAGAACTCCTTCAGCGATGCAAAAACATCAATTTTGCACTCAGATTCAGCCTTGTCATAAACTGCAATGAAACAGCCAAAGTCCTCCAACGCTTCCCTCACAGCTTTGCAAGTAGAGAGCCAAGAACTTGTGCCAAGATTTAGGTTTTCTGTGGTGAAATATATGACTGGAATTGTTTTGCTTTTCTGCGTTTGGGAGTCGCAGACTTGAGGGTTGTTGGTCTGCATTATCGAACTTGTGGATGATGTTCTTGGCTTCAGATGTAGCTGTTCTAGATTTGGTCAAGGGACAAAGGATTCCTGATGAATCCAAATCAATAAAAAACATAAATCTACAGAAATAATCACAAAAAATCGACATACGAGGCAAAGTAATTTATTCTTGTATTGACAAAGGGCTCCGGGGGGATGCACCTGTTCACAAAAATAAAATGACCGACAAACAGGCTCTGACTATTCTGACCAAAACCCCGAAGCTGCTGACTTATTAGGAGGAGGGGCTGGAACGGTTGTCAGACAATCGTTTCGGAAGGTTCACGGTCATGATTAGGCCAAAAAAATTTGTGCGCCTCAAATCACTTCTTGTAACTCGATTTTCACGTCGTGTGGAACCCACAAAAATGTTGTTCTAGTGTTACTCACTATTGTTCTATTGTTACATCTTGTACAGATGATGTTACATCGTGTACAAATGGTGTTACACCTTCCGAAACGGTTGCTCTGACAACCGTTCCAGCCCCGGATCCGACTTATTAAGCCTTGTATGACAATAAGCCTCCTATGTAGAACAAATACTAGCTAAACAAATACTATTAACCACTGGGCCAATAGCTCAGTAGCTATCAGGGAGGGGTTTAAGTCCCTCCTTGGGCTGTAGGTGAGGGTTTAAATCTCACCTGCAGCGAAAAAAATCTAAGAGTTGTGCCATAACACTCTCTTAGTCTAGTTGGATCTGTATACCCACTAGCCCCCTATCACAGCCTTCTTAGGTTTTCCCTCCCCCCTAAATTAGGACAGAGTAGGTTATACAAATGTATCGTTGCTGACACAAAAAAAAAAAAAGTAGAACAAATACTAGACATATCTAGTAATTATTCCGTACTAATAAAAATGTTTCATGCGGACTGATAAAAAGTCCCATTTGATTTTATTTAATATGTTAAGTAAATTCCATTTAACGTGTAAATTAGCAAGTGGAATCCTTATATATCCACATGAATTTTTTCTATTAGTTTTGGATCAATAATAATTGTTTCGGACCGACATGAATTGCCTAATAATTGTTTCGGACCGACATCAATAATAATTGTTTTGGATCAATATATCCACATGAATTGCCTAATAATTGTTTCGGACCGACATAAAACTTCTTCGGCACTTTGTACAAACTGACTAGTACTAGTACTAACAAAGGATTTATCCCATGCCACTCCAATGCAAACTAGCCAATTAACTAATGACATATGCCCACAACTTAATATATTAAATCATACTAGCTTGGTTTAATTTTTCTACAAATTTGATGACAGATAAGTAATGAATTGTCTCTAGTTGCAAGAAACAAATTAGTTTAAGCATTCTGTCGCAAATATTTCAACTGTGGTTCGATAAAATATATGCTGTCTGCTCCACTATACCTAAAATATATGTTGTCTGCGCTGCTACCAACTTGTCCAGCTATACTATACCTTAAAGTAAGTGTTTCTTCCAAGATTGGGCTACAGGTGGCTTTGACACCTCTAGATCTAGATTTGTCCTTTATGGATATGGAGTTGTTTGGGAAAAAAAAATCTTTAGGGTCTGTTTAGATTGTAAGTTATTTAGGATTATTTGGGATATTTTTACTGTAGCACTTTTTGTGATGTGATGTATGTGAGATAAAAAGATATTGGAAAGATAAAAAGGTGTATTGGAAATTGTAAAGATGATGTAAGCAAATAAAATTGGGGAAATATGAAGCAATCCAAACAAACCCTATGTTTTTGTATAACAAGTTTCCTAATCACCCTTTTTACCTTTATAATAATTTTTTTATTTCACATAAGTCACATTATATAAAAAACATTACGTTGCTACCATAAATAATTCTTTTTTTTTTCTGTGAAAAATACAATTCAAAAGGATACATTTTTGTGTGATTTTTCTTGCTAATATGAAAACGAAGTTTAAACTTCATAAGTTGGAATTTTGGACGTGCATGACAAAAAAGTTGAAGCACATATCATAAAACATCCTTAATACCACAATAGGTTTTGACTCTTTCCTCAGAAGATAGAGTTGGATTTTTCAAACGGAAACTCAATAAGCCTAAACGGTCAAAAGATTTGAACTATTCCAGTGTGAAAGGAGAATAGCGCATTATAGAATCTCGCGGTCTTTGTCATCATAACTCTGCGAGAAAAAGTATAAAATTTTTGTCATCTTGGCACTATCATTGACTAAAATGGTAGAAATTAAGTAGGGCAGTGTTTTGAAAATCGGATCGGACCAGTCGGTTGGATCGTGAACCGATCATGATCCCGATCCGGTTTTATGCTATAGTTGATCAGGTTAGAAAATCGGTTAAAAATTGGTTAAACCGTGAAACCGTCGGATCGAATTGAACCGGCAGTTTCCGGTTTTAGAGATTTTCCTTTTTTTTTTTAACGTTTTACAAAATGCAACTATCAAGATTCGAACTCAAGACCTTTGTAATAGGAGACCAATGTAGTAACCATGGCACCATCACATCTTATTAGTTTTTTTTAATAACTTATTTATATAAAACAAAAACGCATATTTCTATTTGTCATTTTTTTTACAAAATCTAATCCTCTCATGGCTCTTTCTTTTTAATTTTCAACACACACACACACACACACTCTCTCACTCTCTCCTCTTTTTTTTTTGTCACTCTCTTTTTAATCAAACCACTTTATTTTTAATTTATTGATGTTTTCTTCCATCTTTTAATTTTATTTTTGTCCATTAAATTGAAAAAGGTTAAAAAAGAATTATTTTTCTTTAACCCAAATTATTTAATGCCACAACCACTCACTTTTATCTCATTTTTTATTTCTTATCAAGTTTGCATTTCTATTTTCGATTCTCTTGATTTCTTTCGAACTCCAAAATTCCTTTTTTAAATTGCAATCTCTAAATTCCAAAACGTAAATTAAAATTTAAGTTCACAAAATCTAAATTTTCATAGACATGAATTTTGTATAATTTTAAAATATTATGATATTTTTGGGTTAGATCTAAGATTTTTTTGGTAGATATAATTGAAATTGAAATGAAATTTATTTGTTTTAACTTATAATTTAAAATTTTTATTTTTAAAAAATCAAGTTATTCAAAATAGTAAACTTTTCATCATATAATGTATTAAATTAGTCCATTACATGTCTTATTTTGTGCATAAATATTTATATAAATTATTTTTTTAAAAATTCATTGAACCGAGGTTAAATCGGTCCGACCGGTTGAACCTCGACCCTTTCACGTCACCAGTTCAATTAACGGTCCGATTTTTAAAACATTGATGTAGGGACCAATTAGAAAATTTTCTCTAACCTCAACCTACCAGAGTTGATCATTTCCTGATGGCCACATGAGGTTCGTAAAGCTTTGAACCGCTTCAACGCATAATTATTGAATCTTCAATGTATACCAATGGTTTCATGAAGAGTAGTGTCACATCTTAGTCTTGATTGGTGTTAAGCAATTTTGTCTCCATGGGGAGGTTGAGCAACTTCTTTAGTGATCCAAAAACTTCACTAATAAACTCAGATTCAACTCTGCCGTAAACTGCAATAAAACAGCTAAACTCCTCCAATGCTTCCCTCACAGATTTGCCAGTAGATAACCAAGAGCTTGAGCGCAGAACTTTTTTTTTTTTTTTTGTGAAATATATGACAGAAGGGATTTCACTGTTTTGTTGTATTTGAGGAATCTAGACTGGAGCATTGGTCTCCATTATCAAACTTGTGGATGATTTTCTTGGTTTCAGATGTAGTTGTTCTAGGCATAGTTATTAAACCCGGTCCGGTCCGACTGTTCGACTAGTCAACCCGGTGAACCAGCTATTAAACCGGGCCGATTTTCTAATTAGATCGTTTTTACAAGTGAATTATTGACTTTTCAACGGATCGGCGGTTCAATCAGATTAAACCGGAAACCCCTGTCGGTTTGTGGACAAACCGGTTTTAAGGAAAAAAAGCTTTTCCAAGCGAACCCAAGACTAAAGGTCTTGTTAGTGCTTCGCTCACCACCAAGCCACTTCGTCACTTGTTAAGTAATGGCCATTCTTATGCTATATGAATGTTTTGTTAATTTTATCTTTATTTTTGTGTAATTCTCCAAAACAAATTTATTTGGAATCTTTTAATAAAACTTATGACCCCTATATTCTATAAATTATAAAATAGATTTCAAAAATAACATATTACATAATTTATTTTAAAGATAAATATTGTTTTTAATATTTTTTTGCACTTAAAATTTATAAATAGCCTAGATAATTACAGTAAACATATACACTTGAAGTTTGGTAGATTACTAATTAAATTTATGCTTTGTTGATTCTTATATGAATTAAATATTCTATAGCAAATTAAATTAAATGAATATTTGTTATGACATTATTTATTACAATTTATATCATATATCCTATATCAAAATTTATAAGATATAATAATTAAATATATTTAGTGACCCACTGGTTCAACCACTCACCCATCGGTTGAACCAGTAACCCGTTAACTCACCTCCTTCGCCGGTCTCCTCTCCGGGCCGAGTTTAATAACTATGGTTCTAGGGGTCTAGTTAGGGATGGCAACAGGTGCCGCCCCGCCCCGCCCCGCGCCGCCACCTGTTTAAAAAAAAAGATATATATATATATATGTGCATAATTATATATATAATGCTATTATCAATTATACTATTAATTATACATGTCTATTAATAAAAATTATTAATTATTTATACTAAATTTATTAATACATTTATATTAAATTCCTAACTACACTTAATACAATAACACTTTTTTCTAATAATTTAGTGATTGTATTTGTATCAAAAATAAAAATTTGATTATTTTAGTTATATTTGTTTTATCATATTAGATTGTATTCAAATAATTTTTGTTTACTTATTTTTATGAGTTCCAATTGTGAAGTTACAATGAATAATAATTTAGTGATATATTGATATTTTAGTACTTGATTATTTACTCAAATTTAATTATAATGAAATTAGATAAAAAAAAAATTTTAACCCCGCGGGGGAAAACGGGGCGGGATGGGGGGAAATAATAGGCAACGGGGCGAGGGGTGGGGGAGGGATCCCCCGCCGCGTTGCCACCCCTAGGTCTAGTTATAAGAAGTGAACTATTCCTGGTTACAAGAAACAAGATAAGGTGGATGTTTTATTGGAAAGGTTCTCATGTGCAGATTCATCTCACCATATACATAAGGTTTGGCCGACAAGTGCCTCCACTAGGCATAAGGGCTTCGATAAGAGTGTTATTAATTTGAAAAGTGTCCAAATCTATAGATACAATAAATATAAACATCTACATCATATGATGAGTATATTAAAGAGTGCTAATGGACAACTTTTAATAAATTATTAAATAATATCCATGATTAAGACCTTATAGACATCCCAATATTTTAAGCATTTACTACCCAACGCCTCCTTCAAGCCAAAGTTGAAAGTCATATATACATGTAAGTTTTCAATCCCCAATCCTTGCAAATAATATTAAATGAAAGATTCAACAAAGATTGAACTTAAATCTCATAAGCAAAAGCACTAGTATTATCTTAATCATAACACAAATCACCAAACCAGTTCATGAAATGAATTATTCCCAGCTAAAAGAAACAACTAAGGGTAAATATTTCTGCTGCAAAGATTCCAATGTGGTTCCATAAATTATATCTTTGTTGCTAACTGCTTACTTGTTTGGGGTGTTTTATTGCAAAGATTCCCGCCAGTGAGCAGGATTCATCACCCCACATACATACACGGCATGGAGAATACATATGGTTCTGTGTATTCTACAGAAGAAATGCTGCTATCTGGCTGCAAACGAAAACTTTTGTCAGCTTATTGTGTTAGAGAGTAGCATGTGTTTTCCAAGTCCCAACAAATCTGTCTTTTCTATTTTTTCTTTTCTGGGCAGGACAAGTAATCTATCCATACTACGACAAATCTATCTTTCTTGTCTCAATCTGAGTTGTTCACTCAGATATTGATTCATCAATCTCATGAGCAAATATTAGCATCAATTCTCTAATTCGACACTAACACCAATTGATTAACCACATCATGCAAGCAATTACAATTCACCTGTTCACAAATACTCGATATTTTGCTTCTTTTTTCCTTTGTAGCACAAAAACGAAGAACAAACTTCAATCCAAGTTAGAACTTTAGAAATATGGCAATGATACAAACCCTAATAGTTGATAGTTCATTTGAAACAAAAGCCTAAATTAATTTGGTTGAGTCTGGGAACCAACACAGGAATTAATACTCTCCCATGCATCCTTTATACCGCAATAGGCTTTGACTCTTTCCTGACAAGATAGAGCTGGATTCTTCAAACGGAAATTTAATAAACCAAAATGATCAAAAGATTTAAATCGTAGTGGGTAGTTATCATCAGCAAGCTCTTTTGGTACTTGAACAACTCCTTTGTGGAAGGAGAACAGTGCAATAGAAAATCTTGCTTTTTCTTTCATTATAACTCTGTGAAAACAAGGATGTACTCTGCCATTGCTCCATGCCTTCAACAAAGAACACAGCAACTTAGTCATCAATGACATTCACAATTCTTTCTGCAAAGAAAAATGTAATTGTTTTTCTTTCTTTCTTTCTTTTTGATAAAATTACTGAGAGATTGAAGAATTTAGGGTGTTTGTCATCAGGTCCTGGAAACTTTTTTTTTTCTGGATAAACTGTGTGCTCCTAAATTTAGTATGTAGCAATACGAGTTTGTTTTATATCATCCATTAAATACTGCTAGAGTAACAAATTATCTACACCAATAATATAGGAAAGATTAACCTATAACAATATTGAGTAAAAACACGAATTGATTTATGGTTTTCTATGGTGCCAGAAACCGGACTAAAATATGCCTATTATCAATCTTCCTCTAGCTGAAAATATTGTATGAATGAACTGTGTAAACATAAGTTATTAGAGCAAGGGGTTAATTTCCATTTGGCCTTTCAAAGTAGATCAAAGTATCAATTCAGACCCTAAAAATGATTAGGTCCCAATTAACCTGTCCAAAGGGGATATTTTGTCCCGAGTAGGCCCTTCCATCATTTCAAATCTGGTCAATAACGTTTTATCAAACTTTAGTGATAAAGTAAAGTCTCATCCCTTTGTTAGAGACTTAAAAGCAAATAATTTATCACCTAAATGAGTTAAAAAGGATAAGATATTGCTCTTCTAAATCTATTTTCAATCTTTCAAATCTGATTAGAAGAGCACTATTCTATCATTTTAGCTAATTTAGACAGAAGACTAATTGCTGCAAAGTCTCTAAAAATCAATATGCCACTAAGGTTTGGTTAAACGTTATTGACCAAACATGAATTAACAGAAGGGCCATGTTGAAACAAAAATTCCAGTTTAAAGGGCTGGAACTAGATCACTTTTACAGGTTGAATCGACTCTTTAACCTATTTTGGAAGACTAAATTGAAATTTACCCTAGCTCAAGTGATTATATGTATGCACAAGTAATTTTCCAACCTCAAATTGCTAGCATTACAACTTGTAGGTTTATACCACGTGCAGGTATAGTGTGCAATTAAGCTTGCAGGGTTAGGCAATTTTTCTAACCTGCATGCTCGGATGCAGGACGCACAACTTGCATTCAAATTTGAATAATTTGATGTTGAAATTCAAAGTTAGATGATGTGCCATTCATTCAACCCCGTCAGTGTATATACTGACAGTGTAAGAAAGATTAATCCATATGTGTATGTGTATAATATATATGTATAGAATGCATCCAAATTTATTAGTGTAAAAAATTTTACTTTGGCAGTGTGGGAAACATGGCAATGTCTTAACATGCATCATTCAATTGCATTAGTTTGAATCAACACAGTTATCATATTGGTCAACTAAATATCGTACTGATACTGTAGACAAGACAACACACATAAAATTCTATTAAAATATTTCACATGTCAGCATTTTTCATGAAATATCTTTTGAGATAAATTAGTTTTTGGAATATAAAATAAAATATTACATTTTATTGATAGTTGATACGGTAACTTACACATCACCCCCTTGTAATTTTACCCATTATCACATAACTCCTTAGTGTTTCAAACTATCCACTTCACTCTCCTATAGTTTCATGTAAAGTGGAAACTTAATGGAAAATAATGTCCATAATGTTGTTAGTTGAAATACTAGTATTACTCTTACTTAATATTATATCAATCAGCAGTGTAACCATAGGAGGTTAAAGTGGATACTCATGTGAAAAATTGGTGGTGGATATTATGATTTCATCACATGCAATTTTGGAGCGTGTCTGGTTCAATTGACGTATCAGATGGTGCATTCCATCCATATGCCACTTTAGATAAAATAGGGGTAATATGGCTCTACTTTAAAACCTTAGGGAATAATGTCAGACCTAAAATAATTTGTGAACAAAAGTGCTTTCGAGACTAAAAGTTTTCAAATGGTATGGGAAGCAAACAGATAGGGGAAGAAAATTACTCACCAGCATGGCATCACCTGCCATGACTGCAAAGGAAGATTGTGGCAAATGAACAGGAATCCATGTACCGTCCTTTAATTGAACCTGTAACCCTTGAACACTATCTTGCTTAACAACACTCACAAAACTTGTGTCAGTATGAGGAATAATTCCAAGATTTGGCTCCTTCTCATGGGGAACTCTATAAGCATTGGCTCTGAGGAGATAAGATGTTGATTCTATGTGAGAGTCGCTGTACTTACCAACACCATAGCTTTCAAATATCATTCTGCTCACCAACCTGTTCACCTCTGATACTTGTTTTGTGTAGGAGTGTATTGTTTCACTAAGATTTAACACAAGAAAAGGGGGGAATCATAGTTGACATATATGAAAATGAGGTAAGGTAAAAAAGAAATAGAAAAAGATATGCGCATAAAAATATACATGAAAATGTATATGCCCTAAAGTCAATTAACTTCTAGATTTTAGTATGCACTTGAACTATTTATGTTATTATAAATGACATCTTCATCACATTTATTGCAAAGATATTTATATTCGTATGATAAAATCCTTAGAGTAAATCTAATTGATAAAATTATAAGAGTTGTGATAATATGGTTCATTTGATTATAGATAAGATTTATTCTTAAATATTTCCATTAAAAATATTAACAAGACATGGCATTGTTAATACGATAAGACTAGTACTCCGTATATACTATGCCACTTCTATATGAGAGTAGTAAATCTCATCTACTATAGTGTGTGAGATACCTAAACTAATATATGGGTTCTAGATAAAACGATCAAATTCACTAGATTGATTCCCATAGAGATATCTAAACCTAGCAATTGGCCAGGTTGGTGATGGGTTTTTATTTAAATGGGTTTTATTCAACCTGCACAACAATAGATTTGGTTGATTTTGGGTTGGGTCATCTCAAACCCAGTAGCCCAAATATGACCCAACATATAATTTTATACATTTTAATATATAATTCCCTCTTACACACATTTGCACATACAAAATAATTTGTTTACACGCACAAACTCATTTTCACATACATGAACATATTTTCACACATTAAGCATTTTAGGTTAATGGCTAAGTACTTGGGTTAATGGTTACCCAAGTTAAAAACCCTACACGCCCAAAGCTTATTGGGTCATTTTCACCCACATCCAATTAACCCACCACCCAACTGATCCAACTCAACCTCTTAAATTGGTAAGCGGATTGGACCAGGTTGTTGGGCTTTGGGCATTTTTGCCAGTCGTAGAAATATCCTTTAAGTGCCAAAGGATTAATCTCTAAGTGACGTTTGTACAAGTGATCTTTAGACTTAACATTATTATATTATTTTGAATATGAATAGTTATACTTTGTTTGTTATATGATTGCTCCTATAACAAGGAATGCTCACATAATTAGTATATAGATATATATATATATATATATATATATGAAGTATGAAAAGGTGATAAATAATCTATAAGGATTTACCTTCACTTATAGAAGAGGAGTTATTTCATGTCTACCACTTCTAGAAGTATAATTTGGAATTCTTAAAACTAAATGGAAGAGTCTTAGAAAGCGTTTCTAAGTACTTTTTCACTGGAGTTGTATTTTAGTACAAAAAAAGAACATTAATCACATAATGATATGGGCACAACTTATTCCAAAATTAATGTGAGATAAGTATGATAAAAGAATATTAATTACATAGCAACATTCATTGAAAAAACGTTAAATCATCCACTTGACTTTTCTCACTACATGGGTGGTCATAATGCATTACTACATGCAAATCTTGATCCATAAGAATCAGTTGATTGATTAGTAGAATCAATGATATATAGATTAAAAGAATTTTTATTTTTCTAATTCTTATTTATTAAGAATTATAACTCATACTTATCGCAAACGTATATGAGAACCTAATAGATCACACAAATTAAGAATTTTTTTATTTGGATTAAAAGAATTTCAAGTAGGGACTTAAAAAATAAGTTTTTATAACTTATATTTTAATTTATAAGATAAATTAAACTTAAGGGACTTATGGTACAAATAAGTTTAAATCTTCCAAATAAAAGAGTTGTATTAGAATAAGGAAACTAAATCCTATTCAAAACTGGTTTCAGGGTTTTCATAAGGATATGTAAAACTTTTTTTATCTATAAATACTCACTAAGAACTAAGATTTTACTAGCAAAACTAATGACACACAAATTATCTTGTGAGATTTTTGAGAAAAATAATCTTGAGAGAAAAATACCTAAAATTCGTCCAAGAAAATAAGGAAAAAAATCACATCTCTTATTTCTGTTACTAGAACGGGTTTTTCACGGTGAAAACTGGAGTTTTTCTCAATAGTTTGTGTGAGGTGTCTTGGCAATATTTAGCACAAATCTAGATTTTTCTCAACCAATTTGTGTGAGGTGTCTTGGCAATAGTTAGCACTAATCTAGTTTAAACTAACTCAACCTAGTAAGTTCTAGCTAAGGAAGTTTGTGTAGCTCACTGTTAGAAGCCGAGCATCCATACAACGTGGATCATTTTGCCCCTCCGCATTAAATCTCCATCAGTTTAAGAAGATCCTCATGGATTGAGATAACCTTCTTAAACTAACTTTATATCACATGAATTTAATCGAAGATCGACCTACTAAAAGTAATAAAAAATTTTTAATTTTCTAGTGTGCGTGTATCTGTGATTCCTTACAATACATTCATGCATACATATAGATTATAGACCTACATCAAACATAATACAAATCATAGACTTTGCCTGTTTAGTTCTCCATTCCCTAGAGTTTTTGTTTTCAACAAGAATTTGGACTCTATTATCAGGAACATGGAAGTTAAGAATTAACAAGAGAATAGGCACAAATTAAAAGATCTTCTCTAACATCTCATCTTACCAGAAATGATCATTTCCTGAAGGCCAGATGACATTTGCAAAGCTTTGAACTGCTCCAATGGTTGTTGAATCTTCAATACCAACGGTTTCATGAACAGGGGTTTCAGGCCTTGGTCTTATATAGCCAAAAGCTGGCCTATCAGGAATAGTGTTAAGCAATTTTGTCTCCATGGGGAGGTTAAACAGCTCCTTAAAAGATGCAAAAGCATCACTAATGAACTCAGGTTCAACTTTGTCATAAACTGCGACGAAGCAGCTAAACTCCTCCAGGGCTTCCCTCACAGCTTTGCAAGTAGAAAACCAAGAACCTGTACCTGGATTTAGGTTTTCTGCGGTAAAATATATGACTGGTACTATATTGTTTTGCTGTGTTTGAGGAGTATAGACTTGAGGATTGTTCTCCATTGACAAACTTGTGGTTGATTTTCTTGGTTTCAGACTTAATTAGCAGTGTTCTAGGTCCAGTTATTAGTCAAATGATCTAGGTAACATATAAGGTGTAGATTCTTCCTTCTTGAAAAGATTCCCACGTGGTTAGATAAGGTATTTACGTCACTATCAAACTGCTTGTGTTTATGGAGTATTATACTGCAAAAAATTCCTGTCACCGAGTAGGATTAGTGGTGGATTACTATCACTACATGTACACATAATAAAGTGATTACCGCTCTATGTACAGTGCAGAAGAGTGCTGCCATCCGCAGGTTGCAATTTCGAATGTCATCAAATATCTTAATTGTGATCATTTTTGGGGTCTGGTGATACCAAGTACTTTCCAACTAACTATGGTATATTTTTTGTTTGCTAATAACTTTAAAAAAAATACTTTCCCATTCCGGAAATAGGTCTCTCCAATGTCAATTCTGTCCAGTTCTATAAGCTGATACATTTTTTATATAAATATAAATTATAATTGAGTTGGTGTAAAGTTCACTATTAGACCAATATACTCCCATTAATTTACACTGAGATTATATTAGTTTATATAATAGAACGGAATTGGATAGAACTAGGAGTAGCAATAAGGTCAGTAATGGTTGACTGGTCGGGTTGAGAACTATGTACAATAGAAAACCTGTTGATCCGAACACGACCTGCCACCCCACGATAGGTCAGGATATCTGACTTGAACCCAAAATTTTTGAATTGGCGGGTCACCCGAATGACCTGATATGACTTGAAACATAACTCCAATTTACTAATTCACCACTGTAGTTTCTAACAGAACCAATTCTGCACAAAACTAATTACATAATCAAGTAATAAAAATCTTGATAAAACAATCCCAAATTAGATCAGAAATAAATTAAAACATCGTAAAAGTGTTTTATCCCAAACCAAATTTGAAATAAATTAAAACACTATAAAAGTAGAAAATAATGTAATACATAATTTGTCCTAACATGACAATTCCAACTTGACACAAGTTAAATGAATTCATTTAGGATTAAGTGGTTAATGCTTTTCGGCAAAAAAAAAAAAAGAATAACTTAGTTTAGTTAGATAAAAATATTTTTTATATTTATAAATTTATTTTAATTCATAAACGGGTCGGGTCAACCCATGGGTGACATAAAATTCGACCTATTTTCTTTTTAGATTTATCGGGTTCGACCCAATTCTAATCCGAACCTGCGAAATCTCAATTCAAATCCATTAATTTCGTGTTAAATTCATATTATGTTTTCAGATCATGTCGAAAATGCCACCCCCCACGTAGAACCTCAATTGGAGAGGCCCGGATGCTTGTCGGCCGGTTTAATTTATCTAGCAAATATAAACTGCAGCAGCTGCACGGTGAAGTTTAACTTTTCAAATGGCAACTTAAAAAATCTGGAGTCATTGATGAGGTAGTTGAATTTTTTGCCATAACTAGTCTTGGTCGTCCATAAAACTGAAAATCAATCTTAAATAATGGTATAGCGGAGCCCCAGGGAGGCCTCCACGTGGCAAACCAAAAGTTTTGGTTATAGTAATTAGCAGTTTCCCGGTTTAATTGTTTCGGTTTACCAAAAATGTTAACTTAATTAAAATTAGTAATAACTACACAGTCGATGCTTGTACAATAAAGAAATAGATAATATTTATCATCATATATTTTGTATAAAATTTTTCTGGGTCTATCTAATGGGTGCCTATAGAGCATTCGTTAAGATGTATTTCAGATATCATATTTTTGGAAATGTAAGATTAATTACGAAAAGTGAATAAATATAAAGAAGGGTAAGTAAGATTAAGTCGGAAATATATATAAGTGCACAGAAATGTAATAATTGTTAGTATTTGCATACACATGGTAAGTTAGGTAAATGTTAGATACGTCAATGAATTCCCAATACGCACCCATTGGTAGTGGTAATACTTAGAAGCGGCTATGTTGAAAGCATACGCTTAATTAGTTAAAAGTAAAAAAATGTTCATAGATGGCTATCTTGACAACATGTGTATTAGGTAGTTAAAGTAGAAATAGTTTTTATAAGGGCAAAAAATAAAAATTCATAAAATGATAATAAATGTTCACCCCAAATCCATTCGTCTCCTTTTATATATGGTATAGATTCTAACTGATGTAAACTCCTGCATATAATTAAACTGTTGTCTCTATCGAATTAGAAACCTTTATGTACATACACACATACATACACATATATATCCCCACCACCCCCCCCCCCCCCCCCCCGAGGCCAAAAAAAAAAGATCTAAGATATGTGTGAGCAGATTGAATAGTTTGTTTGATTTCCAAAATCTGGAGTGCAGTGGCTAGTATGGAAAGTTTGGTTCGATTCCTTACTTAGATGCATTGGGTGATTTGAATAAACTGTACAATCTGTCAATAGCGTTATGAATTACCCTATTTGTAAATTTTTCTGATGAATGCAAAATTTCAATTCTCAAGCAACCAGAAATGTTATCTAACTACGGTTTGACGATGTCTATCAAATATAAGGATATTAGTGGTAAGGGCACACTCGATGTGTGTATGATTTAAAATCTCTTCTGTGGAAGAATTTAGTGTAAAATTTTCATACACAAAAAAAAAAAGGTAAACTTCGATATTTTAATAGTTTAACGCATAGAATTTTAATTAACTTGATGATTACAATGATGTTTGTGGATCATTATGTTGGTAATGTCAAATATGTCGTGGTTATACTGGTTGGCAATATCGATGTATAATTAAGTGACTGTGACGATAAAATTGAAACATCTAAAAGACGACAAAAAAATAAAATAAAAGTTTATATGAAATCAAAATCCCTCCCTTTATATAAAGTATAGATATCAAATTGACGCTACATTTGTTCCAAAAACACAAAAAAAAAAAAAAAAAAATGCACTTCACGTGGGATGTTACCATGTTGCCTATGATTCGAGATGATGGTAAAAGAGGAGGAGAGAATTGTGATAAGATCTTTGTTGCTTTTCTGTAATTTTCTTCATGATGATGATTGTTGTTATTGCAGTATTGGAATAGGGTTGGTAAAAGAAAGTTAGTTGGTAGAATAAGTGTCTTATAGATTAAATGTGTCGGTCAGACCACTAAATGAGATTGTACTTTTGACTGGGCAATAGCCCTTGTTTTATCTGAAGTTGACACCCTAAACTTCTGGATAAGTTCATCATCGATTTTGACTTCCCTTAAGTGCTCCTCTTGCAGTTCTCTAATTCCTTGGTTTACTGTGTAATTAAGTATATTATTCATTACTGATTTGGGATTTGGAGATTTTTGAAAAGGGTTAATTACAGTTTGTTTTTTTGAACTTGACCATCGTGCTATAAACTTCAAATATATCCACTTTATCCCCTTCGTTGACTAATCAAATATTAATGAGCAATTTTCCATCCAAAATTTTGAGAAAATGGCATTAATATTTATATCTAATGGTTCTAGAATAATCTATACTTTTAATTAGAATATGGAACATCTTATTAGGAACAATACGAAGTCACATGATATAAAAAATTAAATAATAAAATATAATTTGAAATTTTCTATTGTGGACTAAAAAAGAATTTAGAAATTTTTAAAACTTCTACATTAGTTTTCCATAGCTTATCTATTTTCCTTTACATCGTAAATAAATTGGTGTTGATAATTTTAATTTACCTTGCAACTTTCACAATATTCTCGCGAGTCCATAAGATGCGAATAGGTATTTTTATACCAATTATATCTTGCTTTGTATTTTGTTTGAATTCTACATTACTCAAAAGAAACTTGAGATTATCTAAATATGTTTTTCAATCACATTTTTATATCGTATAAAGCACATTAAAAAAGTGCTAAAGTGAAAATAAATCAAATAATCTTGATTCAAATGCATAATTAATTTTATTTCGTTTAAAATAAGTACCGCTATCGGCATTGTGATAAACACATTCAATTGTTTAAACTTCTTTTTCCAGATTATCTAATTAATTTTACTACTAAAAGGTCGAATGCATGGTGTAATTGTGTTTAAATAGATTCAGCAACTATTGAAGAAATTGGTATTTATTATGTTACAATTATTATATGTGTTCAAGAATTAGGCATGGATATTTTGGTCTTGCAAAATATAACTTCATCTTTATCCCGTCGAAAAGTTGACTAAAAAGGTTAAAGTGTGTGTGTTTATATATATGGTGTTTAGAGGAGCTAAGTGTTATTAAGGGCCATTAGTTTTATACCCCACTCTTTGAAAATCGCCTTATGTCAAGTGATAAATACAAATATAGAAATCCTTAAAATCAAGGAGATGAGTCATGATTTAATTTGTGTTTGTCGTATAAATCATGTGTACGCTTAGAGTAGGATTTTCTCCCGAAAAGAATGTGCAGGCGAAAGAATAATTGTCAACGTCCTAACTTTGACTCTCTGCTTGCTGTATGTCCTATTCTACCTTGCACTGAGATGCATGTTCGTAAGTCATGATTCAGGGATCAAAGGTTGGGACTTGATCTATTGGAGCAGAAAATGCCCGATATGCTGTTCTGTCCAAGATACTTCTGTATGGATCTTCCACCCTTTTTCTAAGCAAGTAGGCCATACTGTTTTCAACTTCCGACTTTATCTGGAGATACAGCTCTCTTGCTTTCTCTCTGTCTTCCAACAAGTCTTGCCTTCCTTTTGTCTGAATGGGCTTCCCGAACAAATAGTACAAGCGGCCAGGAACCTTAGGCAAAAGGCCTGGCATATATAATTCTTGGTTTGCAATCTCTCCAGCCACGTGACCTCTGCAATGCAACCACATTGGTTATTTCAAATGCTCATCAGTGGAAAATCTGGTTGTCTAAGAGGTTTGATAAGAACAGTATGAGCGACAAAGGGTCATCACCTTGCTCTAAAATTCCAGTCTTCGTTCTTTTTTCTAATGTAGTCATTCAGCACTGGGATCTTCATCCAGTCATTATAGTCAAAGACTAACTGCAATTACAAAAGAATTTGACATCAGAACACACTTAATGAAACATACTGCTGCTCACCACAGGCTGCCACACACAATTGTCCGTCGTGGTCCACATTTAACCTTCTGATTTAGTCAAAAGGAGAATTAAATCAGTGAAACCTAAAAGCTTTCGATTAGCTATAGTGTTAGAAGACAACGCGTTTTAATGTGACATGATTGACATATGCCATTGATACTTAAGGACACTGCAATGGCTCCTCCCTGCTAATATAGCCTCTTTAGCTTGTATAAGGAAATTGGAACAGATATTTTCTTCTGACAGGTTCAAATTCCATACCCATGTGGAGAATCATGGAATACAAAGCTAGCACAGATTCCCGCATCACTTTGTGACCAGCATGTGTATTGTATCCTTGAGCTCTAGTGTATGTCTTATTTAACCAAGGAAAGATCGACAAAATAAAGCAAGAAAGTTTATCTTGTAAAGGGAATAAACTTACCTCTGCCATGTCGTCCTCTCCAATGACTCCAAATGGTACAATTGTGGCACCAAATTTAGCTGCCATTCTCACAAATTCTGGCTGATCAGGCCAAAACAACTTGTACGTTTCACCCTGAGAAAGTAAGCAAGAGCATGTATTAATGCTGGAAATGACATTATGGATGAGAACAACAAAGTGAAAGCCATCAAACAAATACTACACATTTTCCTGTTGCTGTGGGAAAACAAGGTCACAATCAACACCTGCAGTAAACAGGGGCTTGTGATTATATTAAAGCAATATCCAAGTAGCAGTGGTGCAAATGACTACTTAAAAATTCATTGTCATGCAAGCTGAAATGTATGACAAGCTATGGAAATTTGAAGCAGGGCATATGCTAAAAGCGGGCTATACATTTTGATAAGCCATCCCAATGCCATCAGGATGATTATGTGCAGTCTCTTAACATGCATATCAAAGTGCATTCCTAAGGATTTAACTAAGCCATAATCTCACAAGATTCAAAAGGGAAATACTTAAAGCCATCTGAAGTACAGTAGATTAGTCACATTTATTAAGAGTTACTGTGAAATACCTTACGATGCAAAGCCTCACGAGCACCACCAGGATAAAGAAGAACATGTGATTTTGTTTTGAACAATTTGAAAAGGTTGGTTGCACTGACGGGTGTTGCACCATAAATTTTTAACGTATCATAGAATGTAAACTCTTTTGAGTCAGTCTCCACCAACTGTGAGAATAGCGTTGGATGTGCTATACCTCGGACCAGAATTTTCCTTTGCCTCAGGAATTCTTCAACAAGAGAAACAAGTTCCAAACCTAACAGCATGTGATAACCAACTAGTATGACTGGACCTTCACTTGGAACCCCTGACAAGCCTCTCACTATCTTCCCATCCTCCAATGTGGAAAACATTACCGAGCCAATAAGATACCGGTAAATTCTGCAAGAATTGTCAAGAGATATCAAATTTTAAAGACCAGAATGACCTAAGACTTCTTCCCAACCCAATCGAGGCTTCACATTTAGCCAAAATCAGTGTTGCTGCGTGGGAGTTAGAGATATATGTTATGGCAATGTTCTATTTCCATAATGAAGAACCTTAAAGCAGGTATTGCTGATAGAAATAAGCATTTAAATTTGAGCATAAGCTTTTGTACTACTTAAATTTTCTGGAGATATTTGTTCAGATGCTCAACCAAGAAAGGGCTTCAAAGGATTAATGATGACTTTCAAACACCAACTTACTCGTTAGATGTGAGGATAATGTACCTCAGAAGAGAAGAAGACAGAAAATGCAACACATGGAAAAAGTAAATGCGAAATATTTATTAGTAACACGTTTAGAAGTTTAATTATTGATATTTGTAAAGCCTAAAATAAGGTACTAAGAAAGCGGAACCATAATTATTTCAACAAGAGGTATAAAAAATTGCTACAGCACCTTAAAAAGGTATTGACAGAGAGTCGGATCAATGCAATCTGGTACAAGAAGTCTCCAGTTGCAATTTGAGAGGACAAACAGAGGTACATATGCTTGGACATTTATAGACATTATAAATGAAGGACCCTCTTAATGATCCAAAAGGTCGAGGAATGACTGAACCACCTAGCTCATGAAAATGCCAAGTATAAATGTCCAACAGCAACATCTTGACTTCACAAATTAAAAAGCTCACAAATGGTTTATCGCAGATTATCAACCACAAATATTGTGCCACATTTCAGAAAAGTTTAATGGAATCTGCAAGAAAGCCCATAGACAAGCATGATTCTTCCTTGTCCCCCCAAAAGCTACTATCTCAGGTCCTTAACTGACTACTTGCATCATACACGCTTAGCGTCAAAATCTCTTGACTACTACAGGAAAGCAAAACTTACTTTTCATCACATTATTCAGCTGTTTGCCTTTTCTATTAAGAAGTTTTCAGAAACTTAAAGCTTCCAAGAATAACTCTAAACAAATTTCACCTGCAGTGAAGTAAAGATGCTAGTCTAAACTCCGTTCAAGTTGAATAATATTTCATCGAGAAAGTATTCCAATTTTTCCTTTGTGAAGACCATTAAAGAAAATGTTAGAGAGCAGAAGTACATCACATGACGTATACTTACTTATTACTCTCAAGTGCTTGCTTGAACTCTGAATCACTAGGAGGTAAAAAGTCCATGACAACATCACGCTTTCTTGACTGACGATATTTGAAAGTACCTTTGATAACAGTCAACAAATTGACCCCATCTTCCTGCATGAAGAACTCTTGCACTTAATTCTCAAGTCCTTATACAATGAATTTGCTGCAATACATCTAAGATTTGATATACTAAAAAAATTTGTTGAAATCTGCAACAAATAACCCCATCAAATGCCTGGGATAGTAATGCTATCAATTGGATTCTACCCTATAGCAACTCGGAGTGACACAGTTTTTGTGTGTTGACAGATGGCAGATTGCAAGACAATTTGATCTACATGCAATGAAGCATATGTTTCATAGCTTTGATCTATAGTTTAATGCATTTATTCCCCACCAAGAAGGCTATTTTCTATGATACTGTATGAAGAGTTTAAACATAAAAAACTGAAGCTCTGGGGTGAGACCATTTTGGCACAAGTTTCATGTAGGCTCATAAGCAACTCAAAATGCTTTGCCAAAATTATTTTCATTTGACCCGTGAAGTAGTCAAAGATTTTAAGCAAATTCGGCTAAAATTTCTTTCTCAAAACATCGGTTTTTACAGCCAAAGGAACTAAAGCTGATCTATTTTCAGGCTTGTGTTTGCTACTGTACTAGGTCCTTTTATGGACACATCAAAAACCCTTTAAATCCAGTTACCCAGATTCTTGTCAGACACATTCTGGAATGGCACGTTGATGTTTGATGCTCTTTCAACCCAGTAGAAGACAGACATGATTACTGTTACATCTTAATCTCTAGGATAATCAAACTTAAAAAGCATTCAATTACACCAAAGAATATTAGGTAATATATAACATAGTGACAAAAGTCAACAGTTGCAGGGACTGATGTTTTGCAAAACTAGTTACTAGAAGTGAACTACGAGTTATTAAGAGATTTGAAGGTAAAACCATCATAAAATTTTCTCAAACAGCAAAAAAGCATGAATTTTCACCTACCAGTAAAATGGCATGGCCATTGTCCTTGAAGTATTTTACTTTGCAGTTTCTTAATGACCTTTCAAGCCTTTGTGCTTCATCACCACTAGGAAGCATATTATCCTTGCCACTGGAATAAAAAGGCTTGTTAGAACCAATTTCTGTCCAGAAAAGAAAAAGGAAATTTCTCGCAAGTTACATCTAAAAACTCGCATGATCACTGGTTGAGGTCTGCACTTGTTATTATGCAACGGTGACGTAACACATTATTCAATTCAAATTTATGACTTAAAAGTATCAGTCAAGATAGAATCATCTTTAAGAATAAAGGGATGCATAACAAGTAAAATTCTGAATGTGCAGCATTATCTTATGTTGTCAGAGCACAGTCAAAGTAGCCAGTGGATCCTTACACAAAACCGGTAAATGATAAAATGAAGAAGGTTTGATGCAATTTTCATTCTTTACATTTATTTTGCTAAAAATGAATTAAAACATCTAAGTGGTCAAAGAACTGAGAAACAAGGAACGCCTCACCTAGTCCACTAGCTGTTGCCTGTTGCTTAATAGACCCAAGCATTATGCAAAGTAAGATAGTTAGACAAAATATATTCTTCAATAGCTATTCCAACATTATTCATTTCTCTTCCCCCTTGATTTTCTTTGTTTCAACTAAAAGTAGACTGATATGTACGAAAAGATTAAGGGGTATTCATACCAGTAGTTCACTTTTCAACTAAGAAGGATAGAGATTTATTGTGAAAGCAGTATCACAGGATGTTTGAGGATAAACACCTAATCTGCTCTTAAGGTGATCACTCCACGAGATATTCAAGAAAGCAAAAAACAGAAGGAAGAAATATGATGCATGTTAAAGTTTGTACAGATCAAGACAGGGAAGAAAACCTTGCAAGCACTAGTACTTCAGCTGTTACAGCATGAAGACGGGAATTAGCATAACTGGCAGCCGATCTAAGAAGCTTGAGCTTCCAGAGGAGAGTGTCCTTTGGTATAATATCAGCCAATACCTGAAAGAAGTATTGAAAGACAACTGAAATCAGATAAGTATAGCCTGATGTGATCTGCCTTTTCTAAATTGATATGTATCCACAAGCAATAGGGAGCACAAAATTCTAGTGTTTGGAATATATAGGTAATGTGGAACTCTCAAGTCAAGAAGTCCATTTAGGAGTGCCATAAGGATAAGCCCTGCAATCTAGACCATAATCTCATCTTGGTTCACTTTAGCTGGATTTTGATTCAGATACATGATTTCATGCTACGAAGTCTAGAATATGGTTTTAATGTTAGGAATCCTTGTAACTTGTGCTAATTTGTCACATTATAGTTTCAGGTTTAGGGAATGCAAAATAGGCAATGTGAGAACAGATTGATGTGGTCTCTCTTCCCTCATCTTCTCCTTTCCTTCTGCTTTTCTGTCCATTTTCCCTCATCTTATAATCTAAGATCTTAGCATTGATATCTTCAATTTTACATACTAACGAATGAACAGCCTCTGTTACTCCCTGACTTCCTTTTAAAGCTCCTTGTACAATTGCTATCTTGTTACATAACTTAATCTGTTGTTATATCCCTTTATTGCTCAACTTTCGCCATCAATTCATATTCTATTACTTTTAAGGTCAGCTAAATATCTTGATCAGTTTTTTTCTGGTTTTTGCCATCTATTCCTACTATCATGACCATGTAATGGATGTCATTACCTCCAGTAACATATCTATCCACTAACCATAGATGGATGTAATGGATGTAAATTACTACTACAGGGAATAAGGAGCATCAAGGAACTCATAAGCAATTCTCCATCATTCCAATGCTATCCTAGATGTTTCTCAATATCTGACGGAATTCTCTGCCTATGTGATCCCTGTTTATGCCAATTAGTTTGTCAGGACTTGTATCAAAAGCTTACTCAGAGAAGCCTAAGAAGTGAGACTGCCATCTTGAAAGCAAAGAAATTTATACATGGCATTAAAACTCTTCAAATTAACAAACTACTGAACCACCAATATCTATATTAACTTGATATGATGTGCAAGCAATCTATATGATATTAAAAAGTAAAGAGACAGTTCAGAAAAAAAAAAAAAAAAAAAAAGAGGGTTCTAACAGAAGGGAAAATGTTATTAAAAAAGAAAAATTTGCAACTCACTGAAAGATGTGGTAACAAAGCTGTAAGCTTGCCCGCCAAATGTTCTAGAGCTATTCGTGGAGGAAGAGTAGCATCAACAGTAACCATTGCCATCTTCGCTGGTTCACCTGATACAACCATAGGATACTATTTCATTTAGAGCAGGGAAAACAATAAGAACTTGACATCGCCAACTAAAACAAAATTGGAAGGAAAAGGAAATTGCAGATGACATCAAACGATCAAAACTTTCAGGAGGATGGATAACCATTGTGGCACCAAAAGAGACATAAAAGTAATGCATTTACAGCAAATTTAGAAGGGTTAGTTCTTCAATACATACAAAGAAAAAGAAAGAAGGAAAGAAAAATGATTCTCTGAGAAAAAATTCATTTCTAACTTGAATCATCCGCATAATTGCTTTGCTGAACTCAAAGAAGTTAATGACAGAATTTGAGAAGAAAACATTTTGAGGCTTTCAGTAAAACTAACAAGTGATGTTATATTACTCTTTTGGATAATGGTTATTAGCCTTAAGCTAAACTAGGCATTTTGACATGTGGTGTATAACATCAATAGGCTGTGGAAATGATGGGAAACCATGTGGATACGAGGTTGGCAATGAGTATGTCAAGAAGTAAGCCTGGTTTTATGTCTAATGATCCAAGGGAAGATTTCCCAGCTCAGCAACTTGTAGGGTGTCACATACTCTGCAGACAACAACTCAAGCAGTCCTTCCAAAGAAATGCTAGCAAAATTAGCAAAACTATTCTTGAGAGTTTATACATGCCACAACACAGAAATGGTTTATGGTTTATTGAAGTCACAGTGAGACATTTCTGGTGCAATTGCAACAACTTTGGAGATTTCATACATGGAATATAAATTTCACAAGTAGTTTGTCTTGGTTCAGCAGATGTAGATTAGGATCTGACGCAGCATATTTCACAACATGTACAATTAGTATAGTAAACTACATAAAAGGGATGGTTCTAAAAGCAAAAAATGTTAAAAGATGTCTTTATGTACTGGGGAAATGCTTATGGAAGCAGCATGTAGGACCATATCTAGAGAATGATCAGAGAATAAACCATGTAATATTTCAAGATTCTATGCTCAGAAAGTTGAATAGTAATCTTATGTATTTAAGAATTCTAACGTACCCATGACAAAGCTTAAAAGGTAAGGGACTGTAAAATGAAGTTCGATAGGTATAGCCTCCAAGAAAGGTAGCAAAGGTTGCAGCTGTGACCTGTTAAATGACGTTGCTGAAAAAAGTGGAAGCAAACAATAGTTAGAAAGTAACATGTAAATTTAATCTGCAGAGACTCGAGATAAAATAGAATGATGGACTGTCACTTAGACGTACCTGGATTAGCTAATACTAATACAAGATCAATGACCGGATTACGTGCAGCAACTGCAAGTGCTAAGCATCCTCCAAATGAGTCTCCCACAAGATATATTGGCTTATTTGGAGACGAAGCATACTGATTCCTCACAGTTTCCTCAACAAAGTTTACCATCTCTGTTTACAGATAGGGTATTGGTGAATAACACAAGCATAAGATATACGTCATCCTTCATCCTCATTTACTATAGGAAGGAAATCAAAGATACCAGAGAGATCATTTCACAGCTAAGCCAAATCTCATTGAGAAAACAAAAGGGATAGTAAGTTGTTCAAATGGTATTATTCCCGACATCTTTTGAATTGCAAGCATTAATCGTTCGAAAAAAATAAGAAGGATGCTTTAAAGAACCATTATCGCACCACCATTTCTCAGTAAAATAGTAGCTCTTCTGTGGAATTTGACTACATGTAAGAGGAATATATCATGACTTCATATAACAAGTAACTCGTTTAATCTCCACGTACCCTTTCTTAAATTCCCCAATTGCAGCATGTACAAGGAACAGCTTGATAATTTTCCCAAGTTGTATTATAGGCTGGATCTAGCCTCGATCTTACTGGTAATTCTTGATTGTGAATTATCAGGCACAATCTATTCAATACAAAGTCCAATAAGTTTACTTTGCTACCATCCTATCATGCCTCATTTAAACCACCGGTGAGGTCCATGTAACTGCTTTGCCAAGCACAAGCAATTTTGGTTTTTCATAGTCAGTTGCAAAAATACATCCCCGAAACCAGAGTATCGATGTTTAGGCTCACAATTCTAAGTCTTCCAAAGATTCTTCTTTTTTTAATGCCAGACCAATTGTGGTCTCATTTAGTCATTGAGAAACCTCTTTTGCAAAAGAATTAAGCAGTTCGTTCCTCTAGAACCAGAGAACGAAAAGCATGATTGAGTAGTTAATACATCCAGGTCATTTCAAATGCATGATGCCACAAATCATTTGCTCATAGAGACACAATTTGATGCAATGCTCCTGCTTTACAACCAGTATTGTCTTATAAGGCATCAGTGGTAGCTGAGATTTGCATATCATTTTGCTGCTATTGAATTTGGCCAGTTCTTCATCTGTGAGACTTGATACTTCTCCCATAGAAGACTCAGTTTTCAAGAGAAAATTTTACAACCTGACAAAGGATCTTATATGTTAGAGCTTTCTCAGTGTCTTTCAATATTAACCTGATAGGTCCATATGTCTCTCATTCAGAAGTCAGAACCTTATATGGAATATTGTCAAAGCCTAAATTTGGAGTTTTAAATCATCAGAGCAGTACTTACAAGGGGAAGAACTTTCACCCAAGAGTACGTGTTGGTGGACATAAACAGAAGATAACCAGATGATGGGAAAGTGAGGAGATCAAAACCTTATACCACCTTAAGAAGATAAGAATTTTAAGAGCAAAACCTTATATCACCTTCAGATAATAATCTGATAAAGCAGCTTAAATGAATTTATAAAGATCATCAGGATGTGATCTACTCTTTAGTAACCAAAATTTTGTGGGTGAGGAAAAAAAGAGAAACCATCTCCAAACAAGAACAAATTTTAATTACCTTCAAATGGTGTTCGATCTTTCACAGGAATGTGAAGGCACCATACCTCAAAAACCCTGCAAGAGTGGTCATCCATTAGTAATAAGTAATGTAAGAGAAACATTGACACTCGTGTGATTTTACTAGGTTCTTTAAGTTCCTCATTTAGCATATACTAGTCTGAGAATCTGGTACAAAGATCATAAACCTCCTCAATACAGCAATGCAGATAGATAGACAGAAATCTACTAATTTCCACGATCAGATCTCCTGGATCAGGAGTTCAGACAGGTCCTGAGTTTGCATGAAAAGAGATCATGGTAACATTTGGAAGTCCTATTTGAATATCAATAAGATTTGAAGAGAAATCTGCTGACTCAGAAGAAGGCTACTCGAATGAAGCAGGCACATAAAAGTCCCCTCCCCCCACCCCTTTTTTTCCCAAAAGTCAACTAGTATTGCTGTAAACATTGTTACAAGGTATGTATATCAGCTGGAGCAAACGCTCCATCTACAAAAGTCTTTGACATTCACAGCTAAGAGGTTTCAAACCACTCTTCATCTTGGTTAATGCATGAAGCATTATATTTTCTATTGTAGTGAATGATAACATGTGCACAACACCCCCCCCCCCAAAAAAAAGTAAATTCAAATGCATCATATCCATCATTATGCAACACCTGCCTCCTTGGTGAAAGTTCGTAATTATGGGACGATAGTAAGAAGGATGACAAAGTAATTAGTTGTATGGGTCGATCAATATGTACTCCAAGGTACAAATGAAGCAATTTACATCATTCCAATTTTACAATCTAGACATATACCTAAAGAATTAATGAACCCTGAATTCTTTTCACTCAATACACATCTAAGTACCTCATTGAGTTTGACGAGGATAATGACTTGGTGTTTGTGTAGCATTTATCAAGAAAAGTAAATTAAACTCTCTTTAAACAGAGCTACTCTGGCTTATAGAACGAAAACTAAAATAATTTAAGCGAAGACCCTAAGAAGACTTCGACAGAATCAAAGTATGATACAAGGTAATTGAGAAAGTACTAATTTCAGGTGAAAATTGATTGCTACAGGTTCAGTTCTTAGACCAGGTGTTCATGCATAGTGTCAAACCAACTAAAATGACAGTACCATTTACTATTTTCAGTGACTGCTAGAAGCCTAGAACTAGTTAGACTCAGAAGTATACGAGAAAGAGTTTATACAACCAATACTGACCTTCCTAGAGCTTTGTGATGCAACATGAGCCCCAATCCAACGCCATCCATCCCTACATAAGCCAAAGCAATTTGCAGATAAGTATCCTAAACTAGGAAATGCCTATTTAAAACTTCCAGAAAGCAAGTAAAGCTCTTATTTCATTTCAAGTATTCTGTGCAGACCATAAAAACATAAGATAAAATCTAGACTAATCATGCATCTTCTATGCACTTTCTACAAAAGAAAAGTTGCAGTTCGAGTTCAAGACCACTGGCAAAGCATCATTTACCAGGTAGAAAGAGAAGAACAGGTGAATTCTTCAATGGAGGACCACATTCTATAGGTGAAAACCACCTTAGAGGTCCACCATCAGGCTTAATGACATCTTTTGCTGAGTCCATGTAATCCTCCACACTTCGAGTTCCATACCCATCATCCCACAACGGTTCCAGCTTTTCTTGCATAACTTCTTCCTCTCCCTTCTTCTTCTTCTCTCTAGTACTTCCACCAGCAGGTAAATGACCATTCCCCCTATCCATCATCGGAATACTTCTCTCCTGCTCCTTAGCTGAAGAAACTTCATTAAGTCTAACAGTATCAGTAGACAAGATAGAGGACTCCTGAGCTGCTAAACATCTAATTTGAGCTCTGGATTGAGGATTGAACTCTGTTAAAGCAAATGAAGAAGGTGCCCACAAATTACTCACAAGTGAAGCCATGATTTCCACAAACCAATGGCTTCCAACTTGGCAACTTCAAGATTCAGAATGAGCAACGAAAAAGCTCCGGGCCCAGAATTAGTTGTGTGCTTATATGCAGACCAATCCTAATATAGTTTTGAAATGTACTATTATGTACACAAACAACACTTGAGAAATAAAGGGTCACAATCAAAATTGGTAGAAATCCAGAAATCAACCTGCAATAGCACAAAAAAGGTTTAGAACCTCTGTATTTTCTGTTTTCTGCAGGTTTTTTTGTCAACCGTGTAAATGTAAAATTTAGACTCCATCGGTTCAAGAAAGTACGGAAATAGAGGGAACAACCGAACAACCTTTTTCTGGGGTCATGGAAGTTCAAGATAACAGAAATGGCTTAAGCAGACAATGGTTGGACAATGGACATGCAGTGTATTACACACACACATGTATATGTGTATGGGTGTATATATATGTATGTATACATATATGTATGTATACGCGTGTGTGTATATATGTTAGATGAAAACTGATACAAGACTGCAGCAAGAAACCAAAAACGAAAGATTATCCCAAACGTGGGGCTAAGAATGATGCCGACAGAAATGATAAGAAAGTGGAGTTAATGGGATAATCTGAGTTTATAGAAACTAATCATCAATAAGAATATTGCTGCATTAATTATTGAATGTAAAAATTTATTCCATGAGATTAAGTGATTAACCCCAAAAAGGGTAAATTGCATTTAATTCCCTATAACTTTACATAATGTCAGATGACCTCCTTAAGGTTTCAAAATAGTCAAAAAAATCTTTGTAGATTTATATAAAGTGTAAAATAAATGAAATGCACAATCAATTACAACGATTATATGAGACACACTTCAAAAGTGTGTGTGATCAAATCATAATATCTATTTAATCCTCCTATAGTTTGTATTAATATTAGCATTATTCTTTGTAACTTTTGCATTTATTCTCATAATCTCCCATAGTTTTATATAAGGTGATTAAGTCGTTATTTGATTTAGTATTTAAATAAGGGTATTACATACTAGTAGTTCAACTAACTACATTACATGAGTTATTTTTCGCCAAGTTTCTACTTTATATGAAACTATAGAGGGTGAAATGGATATTTTAAAATGTTAAAGGAATCATGTGGTAATAGATAAAACTACAAGAGGGTTATTTGCAATTTATACAATAAAGATTTATTCTTTTGCTCACAGACAAAACTTGTGCAATCTTCTTACCATGTAATGACAATCCAGAAATATATCCTTTCATAATCTTACCTTTTTTTCCCCTTTTTGTGGCACAAATTAAATTTACTTTAAAAAATTCAAAATATTCCAAAACACGTTTTCCAAATAATTTCCTATATTCTCAATCGTTTTTTTGTTTCCTACCTACATCACTTCTTATAAAAATCTACGGGATTATTTGGGTAACAGTACCACAAGTGCAATTTGTCTAATTTTAATGAACAAAGAAAAAAAGAATTTGTGCTATCTTTAACTCTAACATCTACAATACACCACAAACACATCACAACTTAATGTACATGTCTCAAAATCAACTTTAAATCGTTTTTTGAGGAACCGACTTCTCTTTTCTCCATTTGCTATTCACTTTTTTTTTTCGCTTTACTTTTGCAATCCAGATGACATATTAACTTACACTCTCACAAATAAAATAAAATACACACACAACAATAAACATATTCACACAATACTACTACATCAAATATTAGTTAGATCCATGCATATCAAAGCTCTACTCTCCACTCCTGAGAAATCAATGCATATCACATGATAGTCACACAGATGCTTTTGCAGAATTAGAAGAAGAAGAAAGTTAAAAAATAAAGGAGAAAAGGGAAACGGTTCTTTTTGGATTTTTAGTTTGGTGTCAAATTTCAAAAATTTGAGTACTATAGTTATGGTAACCAAATAAGTACATTAATATTTGTTTAACTTGAAGTTAAAATAACAAGAGTAATACTAGACTCCTCGATGAAGTTAATCCGAAATCATTTGGGGAATGAACCGGTTGAGTAGGATTTATTAGTGGTGGGCATTTTTTTAATTTACTATCATATGTAACAAGAAGGAATTTGGGAGAAAAATCACTTTCCAAATAACAAATCAAATTGTTTGGATAGCCCTTTTCTTAGAAAAAATTTTTTGTTACATCATACACACGATTTTATATCACTTTTTTTTTAACTACCTCCGTATTCACACATATCGCATCTCAAAAATCACTATAGTATTATCTAAAAATTTCTTTTTGAATAATCTTCTATTTAAACACTCTTTAACCAAGGTTATTTATTTCATAAATTCAAAGTTTGGGCCAATTAATCTCGAAGGATGTGCTAAAAGAATTTCTTATACAACACGACTAAAAGTTTGGCACCTAGAAAATTTTCAAAACATGACTAAAAGTCCACCAAAATGGGGGAAAGAGTATGCCATTATTGTGTATGAGAATATCCCCTTGGCATTTTCGCTTCTTTTTGGACACTGAAAAGAACTTTGTGGAGAGAGTAGCATTTATCTCAAGTAATATATTACTTGATCTATTTAAATCCTTCACTTTCAACCAAACATGTAAGCATGGAGTAATATTTAATACGAAATAAAAGAACTAGCAAATCCTAGAATATCTCACCGCCTTTTGCTTCTTTTAGACTAGTAGTAATATATATTAGTTTTTGCCTAGAAAAACATATATTAGTTCGATTATATGGTGAATATGGATTTGGAGGAAGATTTGATGATTTAAGCAATTGTCAACTGTCAAAGAATACTACTGTATTCCTTTCTTGTCTGCTTTCGTTCTTGTCTGGTTGTATTCATTTTAGCCACAGGATGTGACTATTCTTTTGATATGTCATATCTGCATCCAACTTTCAAGTTTCAAGGGCAGAGCTGGGGCCAAGTCTCGTTGCTTTTTATCTATAGGCTAAGCTGGAAGAAAAGGACATTCAGATCTTCAAAATAGCTGGAATGCCAAGAACTTTGCCGCTTGGCAATTCCATAATGGCCATTGTGCCCTTTGTCCAGTGGATACGGTAACCTTTCATTCACAAGATTTTGTTTTGGTAATCATATAGCTTGAACTGTGATTATTTGAAATATTATTTAAAATAATTAATATAATATTTTTTATGATATGATATATATGAGACCAAAAAATATGTTAAAAATATATTTATGATGTAAGTAAATAATTTTTTGACAAATAATTCCTATATTTCATATAATTGATTATTGAACCAACTTTTAACACCATATTAAAGTTCTTAACAGAAATTACTATATGTTTTCCTTGGATTTGAGTTTAGTATGAAAGATAGGACACCAGGCCAAACCATTGTAAAAAAAACCATTCGGATTGGTTTTGTACAAAATACACAAGATATAATTTTGTATGCACACGATGTAACTCACTTTCAACAACGTGTAACTATAGAACAAAATTTTGTGGACATCACACATGATGTGAAAAATGATGTAAAAATATGTAATCTAAACCTTACATTTTACCTTTAGAAACTACAACCGTTTCTACCCCTCCTCCGAAAAAATAAGCGTTGAAGTTCGTCTTATCAACTGCAAGTGACAATGTCAACTACAAGTGATAACAAAAATGAGAGACGAGATATGATTCTTGCAAAGAATAATACACGTAAAAAGTAGGCATGGGAAATTTATAAGATTTCGTACGGGGTTGCTTTTCTATCTCTAACAACTCTTCTATTAGAAATTGTAGGATTTATTCATAGGCTAAAAGTTTATACGGTATAAACATAAATCTAAAGTTAAACAAGACTAATAATAAACACATCTTTACTCTAGTTATTTCACACGTTAAGTAAATAAAAATGAACAAAAAAGAATGTAAAATGCGATACGAATATATACATGTATGTCTATCACTTCTAGCTAATGAAATCCTTATACAGACAACATCAAACAATAACCCAATCTAGGCTTTACATTTTGTATAAACTAAATTACAATGATAAATTTACAACACATGACAAGTGAAAATTCGAACATTATTTTCAACAGTTGATTCAGATAATTGACCCTATCCTCTCTCTCTTCCATCTCTCTCTCTCTCTCTCTCTCTCTATTACTTTAGAAAATCGCTACAATTAATATGCACCACTAACAACAAAAATGAGGCTTTCAATAAGTAGGATATGATTCGGTGTATACCATTTTATACATTTGTTTGCACTGAGTTAGTAGAATTCCATTAGTTGGATGATACAACCTATCAAACGCATCATGTATGTGTGTGTGTGTGTGTGTGTGTGTGTGTGTGTGTGTTTTTAAACTCCCCCTCCCGGAAATGACCCAATCCTACAGTTATAAACAAGTTGAATTTCTCATGTTTGAACTTTCTTTGTTAAATTACTTAAGCAATACTTATGCTTATTCGATAATTTTCTAACTCAAATCTCTGTTCGTATTTGGCTCGTTAATTAAAATTCTAATTTGAATTCGAACTTGAATTCGACTGATTTAACATAAACGAGCCAATCTCGAATATGTCTAAGAAGTTCAAATTCAGGCTCCTTTCTCTCAATTAATCAATTAATTCAATACTAAACTAATCATCTAACCTTAAATTTTGTGCAATGATAATTAGCCCCCATGTTTGCAAACAATCATTTAAATTCATGAACGAGATTCATATTCGTTCGATTATTTATCAAGTCAAAATGTTTGTTCAAACTCGAATCATATAAAATTTTGACCAGATCATTATTGTTATAAACGAATCAAGCAAACGAACAGATTGACTTGCAAAACAGCACTACCTGATCCCTCCCTAGCCCTAAACCTGGCAGCCAGATTTGAACCTGATCTGCTAGGCGGGACATCAAATCCCTGACCAACACCCTCCACAACGTCATGCATATTAAGTTATATACATAGAGTAATACTCTGGCGATTCTTTTTTCAATGTGGAAAATTTACATTACAGAAACTAACTGAATGGTGCACCACATAAGGGTTTGACACGTATTTCACTGTGGTCGAGTCCTCTCTCTGTTGAATTTTGATCACATTTAAGTGATTGACATTCGTTCATATGGGGTGGGAGTTAGTGTGGGATGAGAGGTCAAGGGTTTAATTTTTGCCTTCTATCAAAAAGTGTCATTTAATGTGGCTTTGCTTAAAATTCATATGGGTATAGCACCCATATGATCCGATTATGGTTTAGTTCCCGTCGGTTTCCCGTGATCCTGTTGGGTCACCACCTAGATTAGAATTAGAAGTAGGTATAGATGTAGACGATGACAAGTAATAAAAAAAAAAAAAAAAAAAAGACATTCGTTCATCTTCTCACGGGTACTTGTGATGTGTTGGGTATTTCACCCTGACACTAAAGTACAATAAAGTATAACAATTATTTGCCCCTCCTCATCCTTCTCCTTTAGCCACTTTATTGAATGAAAACATTTTGAGGGGTTGACCAACTCCTCCAGTAAAGCATGCTCTGCAATATTCTAAGCTGTGACATGTACATTAGGATAAGTTATTACAAGAACATTTTCTTATTGTCCAATGTTGAATATGATTTCAGATCTCTAAAACAAATATTAAATCATCGTAATCTCTGTACTGTAATACTGCTAAAGCAAGTTTTACTTAAATTTCTTATTTCTGATGAGTCCAAGATTTGGCACATGGTCACATGTGATGTTGAAAAGATCGTCTGACTTCTATTAAGTTAAGATTTGTAGGTTTGATTAAATCTCCCGAGGATTAACAGTATAAACTATACAATGATTCCGGCAGAAATTGTGATTAAATTAGAAGCACCTCGCCGATATGACAATAAAATACAAACGCGGCTAACTTAAGTAAACTAATTTTTATGGGATTTATTAATATTTTCGATGGTAGCATTTACCGTCACACATCAACAAAATTTTCAAGAACTCAATTATGGGCATGGTATAGGCTCCAATTAGCTTTAAAATCTAAGAATATCCAATGTTAATTAGGTAGGTGCATAGGATGAAGAAAGCTATTGAAATGCCCATACAATATGATCGATTGACCTAGAATTTTGGTTTTAGGTTTAAAGTTTAACGAGTACAATATCCAATCTTATGGATAACAGTGTTCACAAGTTGTTTAGGTACAATATGGCAAGGGGCAATAGTTGATTTAGATTGGAGTTTTGGTCAATGTTCTCAAACCACGATGGAGGAGAAAACCAGTATTGGTTGACTCTATATAATTCATCCAACAAAATTGGATCAAATTTACTGCTCAAATTATCTTACTATGCTGAGGAATAATTTAAGAAGTTTAACTATTGAACATGTGTTGTGTGTTCATCAACTCGTATTTTAAAAATATTTAGATTGTAGTGTAGAAATATTAAGGATCAAATACACTAAAATCTCCTAATGTTTTATTTGATTTGCACTTTTCTCCGTAACATTATTTTTGTTGAACTCGTCCCTCCTCTGTTAAGCTACACTAGTTTTGACTATTGAAAAGTATCCATTTTTCTCCATTTGATATTGAAAAATATTTAAAGCTCCAATTTTGCCCCTATATCCAATTTTTTGCCTCCTTCTTCTCACAGCCAAGCTTCTTTATAACCATTTTGCTGCTACAATTTGCCTTTTTTCTTAAGAAAATGAAGAACTAAGTTCCCAAAATATATATTCCTTTTTTATTTGGTATTATAAAGTCAAAATATTTCATTTCTATAAAAAGAAAGCCATAAAATTCAATAAATTCGACAATTTGTGTCTATGTAAGGTAAATTCCTCAAATTATGAACATCAATAAGAGGAGGGGAGCTGCAAATATGGTAAAATATCTCCATTATCATGTCATGGACATTTGAAAATCTCAAGAGGGAATTTTTTATTGTTAAAATTATACGTTTTTTTTGGTTACTATTTTATGAGTTCCTTTTTCACATAAAATGATATTATTTTATAGTTTACAACACTTTCAACGATATGTAGTTTCTTTCAAGAGGTTGGATCCCAATTTTAAGGACATTATCCTGAAAATAAAAAAAAATTGAATCTCCATTTTGGGTATTATTTTGATTAATTGCTAATTAAGGATAATAATATATCTTTTTACCATATAATTAGTGTAGTGGAGAAGTATAACAAAAATAATGACAGGAGGACAGTGAAAGTCACATTAACTGGCTTATTGCATTTAATCCAAGTGTAAGTTATGAAATTTGAAAAAAATAAGATAATTTGCAGCCTCCCATCATTGATTGAACGACTCAATTTTTGTATAGTCAACCATCAAGGAAAACCCAGTGCCTAATCAATTCTCGGTTAAACTTTTTCCACTAGTCAATCTGGTCCAAATTCAAAGTAAGTTCATCCCTTGTTATGTCTGTCTTTCCTCTTGGCCTAAATTTCTACATCAAAAGGCTGATTAGCTTTCTAAGTAGAATACAACCAGTTTGGATTGTTATTTTCTGAAATTTTTGTAAAAAAAATATACTTTAGCGATTTGATGCATATAAAGTAAAAAAGTAATTGAAAAATGTGTTTACGAAAAATGTAAAAATTTTTTGAAACAAAAAATGACAATCCAAAATAGGCAATAATAACCCCAATAATCTTTTATTGCCCATTGGTCAATGCATTGCTAAGTTCATATTAACTTGTAAGTCACAATTTGCAATAAAGTCGCTGAATTGATTGCTAATTGATCCAAATCATTCTCAACCCATAGGAGTATTATTGTGACGTGGACCGGAGATCCTCCCACTCTATCACATGATTTGCTTTATAGTTAGTACTCCTATTATTTATTCCATCATTGAGCTTTTGACAGAACACATAAGAATTGTTTGGTCTGTGTCATTGTCAAAGAGAACCCTTTTGAAAAGGAATAGGATTTCATTTCTTCTATCCTTTCATACTTCAACTGGCACTTGGTATTAAGACCTATTAAAACTTTTACTGTTGGAAAAGGCCCTTTGATCCTAAGCCATGGGATAGCTGATCATCTACAAAAAAAACCAATTCAACTTGTCACTTCCCAGCTAGAGATCAGTGATGGATAAAAGTTGTGGGAGAAATTATACTGGAGGAAAAGTGAAATGAGCTGAGGTAAAAGAAACAGAATCTGTAAGTTTCCCATGTTTGTTTAATAAAAAGTAGTCGGACAATTAGTTATAGATAATATTGCTAGACCAATATGAAGAGCACATATGTCAACTTAATTGAGATTTTATTTTGTAGAAATCAACCAAAAATACGAGAGAAAATAAATTGGATCTCACCAGTAAACTTTTGAAACAAAGAAGGAAAAAAAATCAAAAGAGCCAACCTCATTAACTTGTTTATATGAAAAATGTTAGATGGTTCCAAGATAATGAAAACTCAATAGATATCAACTGAAGAATAATCCAAATTTCATAAATACAAAAAGTGTTTATTTTTTAAATAACTTAAATTAAATTAGAATCCTGAATTATTGCAAGGAAGGTATAAATGCACGTTTAAATTAAGAATACTCGAGAGTTTTAAACGTGTAAGTTAAGAAGTTTTAAGGAAATCAAGTTCTGCATGTCAAAATGGACCACTCAGCTAACTTCCTGGATTCTCCAAGTTCACCCAATTCTTGGTTGATTGGTGTTTGGCTGGTTTGGTGGACATGTATGAACTTTTTTGTATCAAGGGAAACACACAATAACAAAAAGAAAAAGCAATAAATTAATGAAGGTCACTGTCAAAGTTGGTGGGGTGGGAGGTAAGGATTAAACCCTGCCTCCTACCTTTGGCCACAAAAAATGTGGCAAACCACTTTCAGTGACTTTCAGACGAGTGTATAGTGCACTCGTCTGGGCCAGTAAGTGGTTCAGTCCCCTTCGATTTTCCTTTGACTTCTTTAAATTCCTTCCTTCTCGTAACATAGAATAGATATAGATCTATCATAGCAGATAAAAAAAAAAAAGCAAGTGGTAATATGAACGTTTTATATTATCTACTCAAAACAACAAGGCAAAGTATTCACATTTTCACTAGCTGAATATTCTCTATTACTTTGCTGCATGTCCATCCATTTAGAGATGCCCTTTAGTCTTCCAAATTAGTTCTCAAAATAAGGATTCATTGACTATAACCCTTTTTTTTTCCAGCACATATTTGACACAAAAATCACTTTTAAACTGTACAGTCCAACCAGACACTAGGAATTCCAGCTGCCATTTAGCCAATCATTTCTAAAACCAAAAAGTCTTTCAACCCTCACTGCAACAAATGTTTTTTTTCTTCCCTTTTCTTTCAAGGTAGACAAGACATAGCTATACAAATGGTGGAATTAGATACAAAGGAATCTAGGATGAGCACAAAGGAAACAGCAGCTCTACATCAACATATCCCGCAGGTAGGCTCAGAATATGGGATACTGGAAGTGAGGGTTGGAGTAACATCAGATGTGACCAACCACGGCTTAGGTATTGGAATCAGCTTGACTCAAGGAGATCAAGGACCACACCGAGGATGGGCGCTACGAGCAAGAAGTTTAGGATCAACTCTGGTGGACGAAGCAAATGCACTGAAGCTGGCAATGTGTAAGACAGCCACAACGCAATCCGGGGAAGTGCAATTCCAAGTAAAAAACCCACAAATCCTCAACCATATTTGCACAAACCGAGCAAGTGAGATTAGATTAGCTACTGTCGTGGATGACATTCTTCAACTAAGAGATTTGTTTCATATGTGCTCCTTTTGCCTAGTTAGAAAAGATGAGACTCAACTAAGCTCCAAGCTTAGCATTCATGCCTTGGGCATTATTTTTTATGAGGAACATTGGTTTCCTTAGCGGTAAAAATGCTGCTTATAAAGTTCAATCGAGCCTTTGCTCGTACTTGTAAATCTTTTGTCAAGCAATACAATCAATTATCGTTTCGAAAAAAAAAAAAAAGACAAGACATAGCTTTATAAAGGACAATCACCAATAGCCATTGATGTCATATTCAGCTAAAATCAAATGTGCAGCGCCGTGGCAGGGACTTTAGACAAGATTTTCAAGTTTCAAATTTCACCACCACCTCATTTGTGTCTGTGGTACCAGGGCCGGGTACGATTGACAATTTCATTGGTTGTCTAGTTACAAACTTCGTACGCTGTATGATGTACATTTATATAACTTCATTGTACTTATAAATTTTATTTATATATATCTATCTTGTATATAAAAAGAAAGCCAAGTTACTATAGCTAACCATCTTTTTGACACATGTATTGTCTATATTTTTGACAAGTGAAACTTTGATTATTTTACCTAAATTTTCCCTTCCCTTTTTTGATTCAATTGGACTAAAGGATTAAAATATTTTTTCTCCTTGAGAAAATCAACTCCATCTCTTCTTTTTCTTCTTGCAGTAACTACTGTCATCCCTCACCTTTTTTATTTTTTATTTTTTTTTTAAAACTAATCTAACTAGGATTGTTGTCATGTTCTTTTTTTTTTTTTTTGTCAAGATGATAACTACTTAGCAAAAAGAATTCTTTATTATTTTTATCCCATTTTACATTTTCTTTTCTTCCTTTTTTCTTCATCTCTAATCTCGCATGTTTGCTCTATTTTTTTATCATAATGTTATAGCCAACTAGCATTTGTTTGTTAAATTTATAGGATGATGTTTTATTTGGTAGTTCTTCATGGATAAAAGGTGAAATTTTAAAATATGTAAAAAAAAACTTAGAATTCATTTTATACCAATGATCATTTTCTATGAATAATAGAACAAAAATTCAATCTTTTATTTTCTTCTCCTATGATTTGATTTCTTACTTCACATTTTGTTTGCTTTTCTTTGTTTTTTGGTTACATTTTGTAATTATCTACAATTTTGTGTATTTGTTTAGGAGAAAGATATATCATGTGATGTTTTCACCAAAATAAATCTAGCTAGGCATTCTTGTACCTCCGTTTTTCTCCATTTCTTTCTTTTTTCAATTAATTTATGGCCTATTTAATTGAAGGATCCAATAAGATTTTGTATATATTTAAACTAAAGTTAATTTTTGTTTGTTTTTTAATTACTCAAGTGTCGTAGTATGAATTGAGTTGGTATACAAGGATTGCAGTCGGTGGTGGAAGTCACAATTGAGGCTTTCGGCCTAGAGTGTGACTTGACAAAAAATTGTTAGAAATTTCAATTTTGATTAGAAAGATGTTTTTGCAATAAAAAAATAGTTCAATTCTAATTTGTATATGTAGACCAGGAAACATGGCAATTCATATTTTTATCTAACTTTGCTATTTATATTCAGGAGCTGCAGGATAATGTTGTCACCTTTAAGTAGAATTCAAATAGATGAACTGGATTCTTCTATCAAAAGAAAGAAAAATATGAAAGTTTATAGTAAGTTATATTGATGTTGAAGATTGTGCCATGTTTTAGTAGCTTCCTAAACTTTTTCTCATTATTAAAGTACTAAAAGTATTACGACTACTTTTGATTTAGTTTTAATTAAAACTATACTACTATTAATACACCAATGCACTTATAGTGTATTGCGTTTCTCTCCTTTTTGGGTATAATCATAAAAGTGATTCAAAAATCTTTATTCAAATCACAATAAATAGAGAGGTTGACTTCATAGATGGAATTTCTCTTCACAACAAATTTCGAGAGAAATTTTATTTATACTCCATATTGTATTAATTGTGTTCCTACAATAAACAAAAACTATACGATAAAAATAATAACGAAAGTATGATTAACAAAAATGAGAGTTCAAATAATATTTGTCAAATTTAATTGCTTTAATGCTCAATTTTTCTCCTATATTTCTATTCATTCATCATGTGTCAAAATAATTTGATGCTATGCATTCGACGGACAATAGGCATTTTGGTCATTTTATACAGCGCGTAACTTTGATTACACATAGCGTAACTTTGTTTGCACAACGTGTAACTTTAGTACAAAAATTTACGGGTCCCACATACGTTGTGAAAATTAATATACAACTTGTAATTTGGACCGCACATTTTTTTGACCAAAATCTAGCCGTTGACTGTTCAGGTCCCTGTCCCTTGTTGACATTCGACTAAATTTCTAGGGGACCCAAACTGTGCAAAAGCACCTCTAGTTATATCAATAGATAAAATATACCCGTTCATATAAGCATATATCCCATTACACATGGCAATACACCAACCACATGTAACTAGATCTGAGCCAACTGTACCTCCTTTGATACCATCTCTGTGACTCAAAGATGAAGTTTAGAATAGGGGTTGAGGATTCAACAAATTGTATTTATGGCTGTAATTTCTCAATCTTAAAATTGAATAGCCGGATCTAAAAGTTGGGAGAACGCTAAAAATATATAACAATTCGTAAGTGATCTATTTCCATTATATAGTCTATAATTTTTTTGATAAAAAAATTATTACAAAGATTATTAGAAATCATCTAATTTGAATTGCTTGAGAAAATAAGGTGAGAATTTCCATAGAGACTCCAACTTGTTCCAAGATTTGACAAAAATGCCCCAATTCATAGCCGACTATGTTAAATTCTCTATGAACCTACCAAATAACTTCACAATACAGTTTCAACAAAAGTTGATCATACTTGATTTACCAAAGAACCTATTCTAGTTGGATAATCAATGTTTGGTATAATCTATAGATTTAGTGTATTAATGTTTATTACATTTACTCTATTAGTTTCTATATCGTCTCACACAATTCAAAAGTTTGCTTTTGAGATATTAGATCCCTAGAAGACCTAAAGGTTGGCCCAAGAAATATATAGGGAAAATCATTCAAGACGTCCCTCACATTTTGTAAAATGAATTTTTTCGTCCCTCACTTTTAAAAGTATATTTTTACGTCCCTTATAAATTCACATTGATCAAATTTGATCCTTACGTAAGTTTCCAACTAGTTTTTGGTCGAAATACATCATGTGCCTTGCAGGTGATCATTTTTTGGGACAAAATTATCAAATTAAAATTTACATAATCCGATCTATAATCTCTTACATTTCATAAAATAAATTGTTTCGTCCCTCACATTTCACAAAATAAATTTTTTAATCTCTCACATTTCAGAAAATGAATTTTTTTTATCTCTCATTGACAATGTGTATAAATAGTTTTTTTTTTAAATCTATGTATATATCTATTTGATTTCACCTGAACAGTACGAATAGCATGTAATATATTTCTATTTGATTTCACCTAAACAAACTAACTGTAATTGTATACATGCTATTTAATAGATATATACATGGGTTTAAATCTAACAATTTTGTTTTAAACCCATATATATTTATTTATTTATTTGATTTTACCATGTGAATCTATTCAATATTTGTAGCATTTCTCTTGTGATAATAATTCATTTATTAAGTTCTGTAATAAAACCATCCAATTAATTAGTCCTAATTCAAATTCTATAGTCCTGCAAACAAATTGCAGTTTAAATTTGAGATTTTTACTCACCACCTTTAAGACCAACAGTTAAATTTCTTACCTTATGATTGCCTTAAAATTTGAAAGTGTTAATCACTTACTTCTTTTTGTTATACTTTTTCTTTGTTTATTTTTTCTGTCCAAATTTAATTTGATATAAATATTTGATAATGTTTAGAATTAAATGTCTTCTTTATTTTAAATTTTCGAGTAAAAAGAAATGAACATGAGTGAAAAACTAATAAATTTTTTAAATCCTTGTATATATCTATTTAATTTCACTTAAACAGTACGTTTAGGCGAAATCAAATAGAGATATATTACATATTATTCTGGTAAAATCAAATAGATATATATATATATATATATATATATATGAATTTAAAAAAAGTTATTCGTAAGATCAATAAGGGATGAAAAAATTTATTTTGTAAAATATGAAGGATAAAAAAATTCATTTTGTGAAATGTGGGGAACAAAATAATTCATTTTATGAAATGTGAGGAACTATGGATCGGATTATGTAAATTTTGATTTGATAATTTTATCCTTAAAAAATAATCACGTGCAATGGATTCCAATAAAAAATTGGTCGAAAATCTAGATAAGGACTAAATTTGACCAATGTAAATTTATAAGGGACTCAAAAGTATACTTTTAAAAGTGAGAGATGAAAAAAGTTATTTTGCAAAATGTGAGGGACGTTTTGAACGATTTTTTGAAATATATCCTTATACTATATAAGATTGAGTTTTGGTCAAAGAGGGAGTTGAATTTCAACCTTATGGGCAGGAGCATTTTGGAAATTTAAAAATGTGTTGCTTTGTTCAAGTTTTGTTACAACTGATTACAGTATGTGTTCCGGTGTTTTAACATTAAAACCCCCATATTTGTACATTTAAAACTTTTATTTATAGACACATCTGAGTATTTGTGGAATGCGGGCTTATTTTGCGATCATTTATGCATTTGGTCCAATTCATATAAGCACATGTTTTTGTGCAATTACTGAAATGAGTTATTATGTAATTAAAATAGAGCCATGCTGCTGATAACCCAGTAATTGCAGTATAACTCCATTTCAATTGTCTGAATCAATCATATATATATCAACACCTGCTTTCCTATATTTGAAACTCAGCCGTTTAAAATAGCTTCTCTACCAGCAATAAAATACTATTTATATCCTAATTAAATGGCCAATAACATGGGTATAGGGATGGCAACGGGGCGGGGTTAGGGCGGGGGATCTCTCCCCCGTCCCCCGGCCCACTGCCTACAAATTCCCCCCGTCTCCCGCTCCTCCTGCCCCGCTTCCCCCGCGGGGCTAATAAAAAGTTGTTATATAATTTTATTATAGTTAAATTTTAGCAAATAATCAAGTACTAAAATATCAATACATCACCAAATTATTATTCATTGTAATTTTACAATTGAAACTTATAAAAACAATCAAACAAAAGTTATTTGAATACAATCCAATATGATGAAATAAATACAACTAAAGTAGCTAAGTTTTCACTTTTGGCACAAATACAATCACTAATTCATTATTGTGCTTGTACTTTTTTTTAAGAAAAAATGTTATTGTATTAAATGTAATTAGGGATTTAGTATAAATGTATAAGTAAATTTAGTATAACAATTAATAATTTGTATTAGTACACATATATAATTATTAGTATAATTGATAATATCAATTATATTACATATACTAATATACATTATATAATACATATAACTAATAATATCATTATCATAAGTTTGTAACTAATTAAATTATATATTATATATATAATTATATACATATATATATTTTATATATTTATTTTTTTAAAGCAGGTGGCGGGGCGGGGGTACACTCCCCCGCCCCGTTTCTAAGAAAGGGGAAAAAAATTGCCCGCGCCCCCGCCCCCGCTCCACCCCCCGCCCCAACCCCTACCCCATAGTCCCCCGCAGGGGGGGTGACTGCCATCCTTACGTGGGTATGCTGCTAAATTATTGCCTGAGCATCAATTATGGTTCTTTCAATTATTCCTTCACATTCTTTAATATTTCACCTTTTGGCTTCTAAGACTGCATTATTTTTTTAGCCTTTACACTCAGCATTTCATAATAGTTTTTAGAAAAAGCTATATTTTCTTAATATTACTTAATATGCACTGTTATCTTATTTTTATTTTCATTTACTTGCTCACCATAAGCACCTAAAAATTCCTCTTTAACCACACATGCCAAATGCCCGCACGATGCGTGGGGATTCCCCTCTAGTATTAGTACTAAGGAAATGTGCTTGGCAAACTTGCAACTATTGAGGTTAAAATTAAGTGCAATTTGCCATTGGAAATAAGTAAACAAATATAAAATTTTTAATTTGAGCCTCCAAAATTAATGATCGTCTCATTGAGTTCTTCAGATATAATGATACAGTGACTTTGCTCCTCGAACTTCTTAAGTTGTTCCATTGCTTCCCCCTCAAATTTTATAAGATGGGACTACTTTGGTCCTTTTCTTGCTATAAGTGGCCAGATTGTTACAAATTAAGGGATAGTTTCAGAAATCTCCCCTAAGATTTCTAACTATTTCAGGAAGTTCTTCTCTAGTTTAAAAAATTACACTTACCTCTCCTATGATTAGCATTTCAGTAACAATATAGACCCAGTATACTAAATTTGTCCTCAAAAATCCTAAAATACCCCTTCATTATTTAGAAGGGTGAAAAACTCACTAATAAACTTTTTCTACATTGCAATTATTATAAACGATATAACCACCATCCTAACGAACTCAATAAATCACTTCAACTCAATCTCCATATTCTCACAATTTTGACAGCTTACTATTGCACCCCCAAAGCTTCCTATGCAAATCAACTATGACAATTATAATTTGCATTCAACCTAATCTTTAGCTCATTTTTTTCTGCCTAAATTTAGTGTTTGAATTGATCAATGTCACTTTCCAAACTCAATCTAAATTGCTGCAACATTATTGATGCTAAAATAATCTCACCCACCAAGAATTCCAATGCGGAGCAACCAAAAGCAACACTAGAGACTACATCCCATGTCTTTAGGCAAAGCTAATCGTAGTTTTTATATTCCAAAATTCTTTTTTACCCAATTGGTATAATAACATAACCTTTCTCAATTTATGTTCCCTTTTTAGCTATCGCTTTTATTTTCTCGTCTGTACTCTGTATCGTCGCCATCCTTTTCACCTTTATTTAGTTTGACAACAAATCTAATTTGGCAACTTGTCATTTGGCAATTTCAATTCAATAATACTTACAAAAAAAGGAAAACAAAAAAGGGATAGAGGATCTATTTCCATAATAATGAGGATTCGAGATATATTAGGTAATTGTGTAGATGGCAATTGTGGAAAAATAATGAATTATGAGATGTAGGAGAAAGAAGGTAGGAGAGAGAGTCAGAAAGAAAGAATAATAGTTTATTTGTGTGGTAGCCATTGCTTTAGAATAAAAGACTAGTTGTAGTTGTATGGTTTTTTTCATAGGAATTATTTTTAAATGAAGGATATTATAGTCATTTTACTATATGAAGGGAGGTTGGTGTAATTATTCAAATCTGAAGGGAGGTGAGTGAAATTGTTAGAAAACTTAGGGGAGGTTTCTGAAATTATCCCTTGACAGACTACTGATTTTCCAAGACTCATTTGACAATATCCCATGATTACCAGAGTTTGAAAATCCTTAAAATACTCGATCAATTGACATGTTTGGGTATTTCCAGACCCTAAATGTTATAATCAAATCCTTTTAATTCGGATTTATGTCTGAATATATTTCCAAGAGCAAACTTTCAGGCAACATTGAGGATTGAAAAGCACACAATTCAAAATTCACTTACCTAAGAGACGATGGAATGGCCCTGAAGATGCCAAATTCGCCAAAAACTTAAGTAGCACAAGCAAGTACAGGATAATAGGAATGGAAAGTGACTCAACTGGTAAAGTGTTCTATTTTATTCTTCTTTTTGGTGGACAGGATGACAACTGTGTCTTGATTTTGGATTTATTGTGTAACCTGCTTTAGTACGAAAGTAGCCCAGCTTCTTATTAAGATTTTATGATAGATATACATGCTATTCCAACCAGTTGCTTGGCCACTTTTTCTTCCGTCAATTTTATGGCCATCCTTTTTCTGTCAAAATTTATTGATTTTCAAGAAAAACAAAATGAGAAAGAGAACATACGTATTGTCATTTGCATTTAGATATCGAAAAATGACCAATTTCGTCTCTAAATTTTTTTTAGTGTCGATCGAGTCTCTAACATTTATTTCTGACTAATTTGATACTTGAACTTATTTCACAGTTCCAATTAAAGACCTTCGCGGTGGCATCACTACCTAAAACTGATCTAGCTCCTAATTGACTAATTAAATAGGGGTATTATCACGAGACTGTAATAAAACAAGTAAATCGTATAAAAAAATCACCAAATAAAACTTTTAAATCATGTAAAAAATCACTAGGTAACATTTTTTTAAAGTTTAATTACACTTATTTAGTTGGTCAATTAAGAGCCAGATTAGTGTTAAGTGGTGAAGCCGCCATGGAAGTTCTTAATTGGAACTGCAAAATAAGTTCACATATCAAATTGGTTAGGAATAAAAATTAGGGACTAAATCAGCACTAGTGAAAAGTTTAGGAATGAAATTGGCTATTTTCCCTTTAGATATTTTAGATTTTTCTTTAGCTAAATATGGTCTTGGGGAGTAGAATGATGGCAACAGAATGCTTCCAGGATCATCTCTCAACAACCGAGGAAACATATTGACTTGATATTAGTATATATATCTTGGCATGCCGTGAGAAACATAGAAACATATAAGAGCTGCATAAATGATAAGACCTAATCAGGGGAGCTTAATCTTTTCAATCCCTCCTGTTATTCTAGCCTACACCAAAAAAACATTACCAAAGAAAGGAGGAAACACAAAAAAAACACAGCGCACTTCAGCTATATAGATTTCACTTCACAACCACGAAGGCAAATCAGAATAATCGCGTCCAAATATTGTTGATTTGTCCAGTATCAAATCCTACAGCAATGAGACGAAAACAGAATTATCATACCAGTGATTGAGGCAACCAGTTGATAGGAGAAAACTCTCAAATAATTAGACAATTTCAAAAAAAATTTGATAAAAGTTGACAAGAGAGTGAGTTATTACCAAAGAATCTGGAAATGCCTATTCGTATGCCAATTTATAGGCAACAAGCACTAGTCTAACAAGTTACTTGATGAATAAAAAAACTCCGTGAACATCTACCCAATTAGACTTGGAAATGAACTAATATTGGAACCGTAAAAAAATTCAATGAAAAATTGAAACTAACTGAAAAATAAAAACTGGCTGTGACTAAGACCAGACAAAGTTTGGCCCAATGTCTGGTGCTAGATTTTGTCGGAACCAATCTCCCGCTTAGATCTGTGGATGGATCCCTGGGCTTTACTATGGGATCTGTCTGTGGATCCTTAATTACAAACGGACCTTCAAAACATTTTTTCTTTTACCACATAATTACAATCCTTGATTATAAATTTTACAAGAAAACTAATAAAAAAATATTACTAAAACTACTATGACCATCCACTTTATTTAATTAATTAATCTTTTATATACTAACAGTATATACACTCTTACCAATGAATACATGACACATAATTCAAATTTGAATTTGAAATCAAAATTTTGTATATGTGTGTGCATCCAACTATAATAGTGTATACACTGTCAATATATATAAAATTTACATTTATTTAATTATAATTGATTCCCGAGCGGTCCTAACAATACAGAAAGATGGATTGAAAAATTAGGGTTTCTCATTCAATAACAATGATGTTTCTTAAAAACTCAAGGTGCATTAGGCAACAAAACAATATTTGTGAGCCATTGACTGTTGGTAGGACAAATTGGACGATCACATACTATGTCATACTGGTATCTGCACAACGCTGTAATACAAAAAAAAAAAAGCGCGACTGAGCATAAACACCAACCACCGAAGCTTTCATGCGTTTTGTATTTTTCGAACCCCACATGAGGAAGTGCTAATATATCCTCCATCCACCAAATGACATGAATATGGAAGAGTTCTATAAAATTTTATATTGAAATTTCAACTGCAAATTGTTAATAGTGATAGAAAAATGTCTGTAAACTAGCATTGACAGCGATAGAAGCAAAGGCTATACCGTTTGAAGAATAGCACTTTAATGAACTCTCATTTATAGACCTCGCAATTGATTGAAATATTACAAGAACAGCAACATTTACAAGATTGAATTATTACAAGAACAACAAAATTTACAAAAGAAAATGCAAAGATTTTATCATCCACTTCCAGTTTTTGGATTGATGTGAAGCTCAACATTTTATTACTAGGCAAAAATTTCAACTTCATACAGTGAAGTTGATATGAACCCGATTCTCCAAGGACCGCTTGAGAAGAAATCAAATCAATCAGGTAGTAGAAGGATCTATCTTGATTAGATTATGGACATAAAAAAAATCTCAACCCGTTGTTTATGTGGATAACAAATCTTGGTATAAGAGATGCAACCTAATTCGATCAGGAACCGCTCAAAACGAATTAAGGTTGATAGGAAGGCGCCACAAACAAATGCGTTCTTTGATTGATATGCCATAGAACTCAAGAATCCATCTCAAGTATTCAAAGGGGTTGGCAACAAATCAAGAGTAAACTCTTTAAAAGTCAATTCTTCTTCTTTTTTGAATGAAAAAATAGAAATATTTATAACCCTACCATACCTAAACTAATGGACTCAACTTAACTTACCTAATACTAATCAACTAATTCACAACCCAATTAAGAAGTTTATTGCTGGCCAATTATTACACAAGAAAATAACTAACAAAATGACTCAATTAATCAAGGGACTTGACAACTAATTCGGATCCAACTCAACCTGAGGTCTTGGACCGAATTTATTCTTAACAAATTAACTAGAAATCTAGAAAATAAACTACTAATAAAAACTCGAACTAATTGAAGTTTGAAATGTGGCCCTTAAACAGCCCATATGCAGCCCACATTTCGCATCAGAAGTCATTTAAAATACTGCATCAATACTATCCCATATCCTCAACCAAATCTACAAATCTTTCGGACTCATCGGCTAAGCTTCTCTCAAGGTGCAAAAAAGACTAAATAGCTAATCCTCTTCTTCTTCAAAGGAAGAGGGAGAAAAGAAGGGGAATTAATACCAAAAAAAAAAAAAAATCAACTGCCCTTACACAAGTTGGGCTCAGAATAATTTCGAAATCTGCTGAGACCTTGAAGTTGCATGTGAGCACCAAATTCATAATTACCGACCATCCAAGTAGCAAATCACAACCAAGGATTCACAGAATTTTGCCGTGTTTGATTGTTTCCCAAATATACAAGAAATAAATAAGTATGATTGACGACAAACACTTCCTGAAGAACACAACATCAGAAGTGCTTTAGATTCACCAAAAATCCATAGAACAGGTCACTTGACTTGCATCATCCCTATAAGGAGTCAAAAAGAAAAAAATTGCTCAAACAAGTGAACAACTAAATTTGATACCTTGAGGCATATAAATATAAGCAACCAAACAAGAATAGGTGCCTGTGGATCTAAAATGCATTATGGGAGGAACTTCTGCAACACCAGAAACAAATCTTTATAGATGAAGCAAGTGGATAAATATAAATAACACATATCACTTAAGTTATACTTACAATATCCCGTTTGAGCTATGCACTGGAATTGTTATTTTTAAAAACTTAATAACATGAAAAGAGTTGAATTAGACAAGTACCATTTGAGTTATGTAAATTATTCCAAAATCGTTTATTATGATATGTTTATATAGTATTTTAATTTTATTTTAATTTATTATGATTTATGTAGTATTTTAATTTATTATGATATGTAAATTATTTCAAAATCGTTTATTATGATATGTTTATGTAGTATTTTAATTTTTATCATATTATTTTTTCATTTTAAAATAAACCACATCTTATTCAAAAAAAATAAAGATTTACATCCAATATGTAATACCAAATCTCTTGGGTTGGATCTTTAGAGAAAAATAGAAACCTTTAGGATGAGACTACCAAAAGCTTAGGAATTGGAGGATCTCTTGTGTAAAATGAAAAAGTTAGTGGAAGAAGATAATTGGTTAGTTGGGTTGCTATTCAGGCAACTTTCCTAATTCCTTTTCTTCTTCCACCCTTATCCTCTCATCTTCCAAATCCCTTTCCATTTCTCTTCCTTTCCTCCCAAATTAAGGTGGGATTTTCGACAATCAAGTTTAATCAAACGACAGGAGCTACGATATCCTTAATTTCCTATCAACTAAAGTAAATCTTGATACTTTAAATTTATTAGTGGTTTGGAAAGTTTGATTTATTGAGTAAGCTTTTGATGTGGTTAAATCATTAATTTAGTTTTCTTATGTGACACAATTTTGATTCGCTTTGATTCAAGATTGAGTTTTGGATTAAGTGCTTTCTTTTTGCTAGGTTTTTGGCCTCCCAACTTATGTGAAAAAGTTCAAAATTATTGGGTAATTGTCTAGGACCATTAAGGAGATGCCCTACTTATTTATAGGTCAAATTAGGTTTATTCCAAAAGCAAAAAAGTGGGAAAAACCTAGAAAATTCTATAGAGAAATTTCAGCAAGTTTTTGGTTTAAGCAATTGTCGTAAATTGCCCGATTGACATAGCAAATGATGTCTGATCGGCCTGAAATTTTAACTGAAGGTAGAGGACATCAATTCTGTATTCTGAATGGTTGAGATTGGATTTCAATGGTTCAATCTTTTGTTATAAATTTCGGATTGCTACTATTTTCTAGTGAAGTTTTTGACAGCTTTAGTTCTTTATTTGGGATTTGATGATTTTGTTGATTGTTTAATGCCATATCTCAATTGTGTACTTGCTGAAATTTGTACTCTACTTTTAATTGGTGATAGTGGAGTGTGGTGGGCTCAAGAGTCTCGTGGTTTTTCCTCTTCATATTGGAGAGGCTTTCCACATAAAAATTCTCGTGTCTTCTTGTGGTTGTTTCTTTTGTGTTCATGGGTTAATTTATCTTCTGTTAGTTGCTGAATTTTTGTCTTGCTTAATGCTCCTAATCTGTTCTAACAAATTGGGGAGGTTTTCGCTACGTGTTATGATTATTTGAAACCCAATACCTCTCAACATAGTGGTATCAGAGTTTGCTTTGATTTGTTAGACTTATGAAGGTTAATACAAGCAAGATAGTATCGTTGAATGGGTTGAATTATCGCAAATGGAAAGGTAAGATGAAAGACCTTTTATTTGTGAACAGTATGCACCTGCCTATGTTTGCTACAAAAAAGCTGGAATTCAAATCTGATGAAGAATGTGATTTTAAGTATCAACAAGTGTGTGGTTAAATCAAACAATGGGTGGAAGATAATGTTTTCAATCATATTGCCAATGGAAGATAATGTGGAATAAACTTGAACAACTCTATACTTCTAGGATTGGTAACAACAGATTGTTTTTATTCAAGTAGTTGATGTAGTTGAGATACAAGGAAGGCACTCGTATCTCTGACCATATGAATGAGTTTCAAGATTTGTTGGATCAGCTGTCTAATGTTGGAGTAAAATTTGATTATGAGATTCTTGGACTGTGATTGCTATGAGTTTCAAGATTTGTTGGATCAGCTGTCTAATGTTGGAGTAAAATTTGATTATGAGATTCTTGGACTGTGATTGCTAAATACTTTGCCTGATTCGCGAGAGACATTTCGGGTCTCACATACCAATTTTGCCCCTAATGGTGTGATGACCATGGACTATGCTAAAAGTGGAATTTTGAATAAAAAGGTGAGAAGAAAAACTCAAGATTCATCTTCGCAGACCAATATTTTGGTTACAGAGCAAAGGAGAAGACAGAAGAATAGAGGTAATGACAAAGGCAGGAGTAAAAACAAATTCAAATCACCATACAAGAATGTTGAATGTCATTATTGTCACAAGAAAGGCCACATCCAAAAGAATTGTTTCAAGTGGAAGAATGAGAATAAGAGCAATGGTGCAGGAAAGTCTGAAGATGGTAGTGCTGATTGTGTTGCCACCGCCATAGAGGGAGATCTTGTTATTGTTTTTGATGACAGTGTCATTAATCTAGTTTCTTCTGACACTAGTTGGGTGGTTGACACTGGTGCTGCAGTCCATGTCACTTCCAGGAGAGATCTCTTTGCTACGTACATTGCAAGTGAGTTTGGTTCATTGAGAATGAGTAACAATGATGTATCCAAAATAGTTAGCATGGGTGATATTTGTTTGAAGACAAGCAGTGGTGTAGACACCAAATTTTTCTTAATTTTATGTGTGCTATTTTTCACTTAAATTGCTTGAATGATTATTTTAATTTTTGTTTTGTAGGTTTATGCAAAAAAGAAATTTTTTTTTTTGTGATTTCACGTGCGCATGCAGTGCACACACGCGATTCTCTTTCTTCATGCAATGAACCAGCAATAATAAATTTTTGGGCAGATTTTTTGAATGGATTTTTCCTTCTTTTCTTTCTCTCTAAGTTTTGGATAGTACAAGTACAACTCATCATCCAAATTCTATCCTTTAATGCTTACCAAAAATGGATCAAAGGGAGGGGAATGGGACACATAATTCTATTTTATCCTAACCATCAATTTTAGGTTTTTATCCTAATGCACTCACCAAGAAGAAAAAAAACGGACCTTTTTTTTCTCCCTCTCTGAACTCTCGGTCCGGCTCCTAGAAAAAAAATCATACGCTAAAACTCTCTCTCCTTCTCCCTCTCGGACAGACCACACACACACAAAAAAAACACTATCACACACACTCACACAAAAAGACAAGCTCTCTCTAGGTTTCCTCCCCTCTGCTCCTACTTTTCCACAAATCAAACAGAAAAAAAATAAAAAAAGAAAAGGGAAAAGACAAAGTCAAAGGAGGAAGAGAAGGAAATCGTTGGTGGCTTAGGCCAACACCACTGCTATCTTCGGAAATCACCATTCGTCACCATAATTGATTAATCTCGCCACCATAAAACCTCTTTTAAGAGTTTATGCTAGAACTTCAATTGGCCTATGTTTTCATTTCCTTTGTTTGCTGGTTTCAATTGGAGAGTTTTCACATCAACATTGATTTTTCTTTCTCTTCCTTGCAATGAATACGTTAGCCATTGGTAAAATTTTGGCCTGAATCTGTACAAATTTTCATGAGATATGCAAATCATAATCATGCCTGTAGACACAAAAATTTTACTATTTTATTTTTCTTCATCTTATTCCTAATTTTGTTCATTTTAGTTAATTTTTTTTATTTTAATTCATTTGGTTTCATTTCTATTTCTTGAGAAAAATCATTTTTTTAGAAAAATAAAAAAAAAGAAAAGGAAGAAGCTGAAAAGAAAAGAAAAAAAAAGAAATGAATTGCATTTAAAAAAAAAAAAACCTTCACGCGCGCATCTTCTCCCTTGAGATGGTACGAAAACCAGCAACGAGCCATGGTACCAAATTTGCAGCTGGCAATTTGAACTCAATCCACTCTTTTTTGTTGTTTTCTTTTTTTCCCTAATCCTTTGCCACCTCACCCTCTTGATTTCTACCAGAAAAATCTAGAAGCCTAGCCAATCTAATGGCTTAAAATGGCCAAAAATGCAGCAAAACCTCTATCCTTGATCCTAGGTTTTGGGGAGGATTTAAGGCTGTAAAAGGAATAAAAATGCAGCCTTAAAGAAAAAAAGAGGAAGAGTGAGAGGCGGCGGAAGAAAGAAAAACAGAGAGAAAAGAAGAAAGAAAAGAGAGGAAAAAAAAGAAGAAGAGAGCAGAAAAATTTCCTTAAAAAATGTGAACTAGGGTTGGTGATTGAGTCACCTTCCCTGTTTGATTCCGATCTCGGTAGATCCTCTTTGGAGAAAGTATCAACTTCTGGGGAATCTATGATGATTAAGGAAGAGATTTCATGTTGGAAATTTTGGAGAAAACTTCAGAAACATCTTCGAATCAAGGGCCGAATTTGATGCCTTCACATTCCTTAAAAAGCTACAAAAGAAAGTTCTTGCTACTTTCCAGCGCTTTCGGCAAAAGATTTCACGTTTTCCCAAGCTGATTTCGTCTCCAACCATTTATAAGTAACAATAACTTCCCTTACAAGTTGATTTAATGTTTTTTCATGAGATCTTGGAACCATTTACATGAGTTTTCTCTTTTCATAGATGAGGTTCTTAGATTTTTTTTGTCTTTTTTGCATGGTTCCTGATGCTTTGTAGAAACTAGTTGTTGATGACTTGAATTCACTCAAAAGGTTTTAGGATGGTTTGATGTATGAGTATTCAATGATTTGGCTGGAAAAACATTAGCTTTCGATGGACCCAACTTTGATTTACCACAAGGTTGCTTCTTCCTTTCCTTTGCTGTGTTATTCTGTTTCGTTTCCTTGTTGGTTCTTCCAAAGATAAGCAATCATGTTTGGGTGTTGTTAATAATGATGGGTTGAAGTTTCTGTTGGGTTTTTGTTGATGAATCCACGAAGTTTGCTTGAGTTCATGGCTGGTTTTCGCGTGCTGAATAAGTTTTCGGGGTTGCTGCGGAAGAAAGGTTGCAGAAGATGCTTTCTTTCGAAACTTTGCATGACAATTTCTGAAATTTTCCTTTTACCACCCAACTTTTGCCATAATTTCACTATGGCCCAAAATCTAAAAAAAAATCAATTTTTCCCCTATTAAGTTTTAATCCTCTTTTTTATGTGTTAAGTAGGTTTTTGGGCAGAATAATTCTAAACTTTAGGGGATAAATAAAGCTTAATGATTTTTGTTGATTTAATATTTTGGTTGGGTTTTGTAAGAAAGTGAGTTTTTGGGTTTAGGGTTATTTTGATTGGGTTTGGCAAGTGGGTTTTAGTTTATTTTTATGGGTTTTGGTAATGGATTTTGGTTATTTTTTTGGTTGGGTTTGATATGGGTTTGAGAGCTAAAGCCCATGTTTTTTTAGTTGGGTTTTGTTTAGTTAAAATGGCAGGTAAGCCTGCTTCTTTCCTTAGGGCTTTTCAATGGGTCAGAGGGGTTTTAGCCCAAGAAAAGAAATACCATGGCTCAATGGCTTTTTATCAAGAAATCTCATAATGTAATTGCGTATTAGTCCCTAAATGTTTGAGAAATTATACTGTAGTCCTACAAACTTTAGATTTCTTTCAATTAGGTCCTTAAACTTTATTTTTATTTAATTTTGACCCCTAATCTTCATAATAATTATAATTTGACCCCAATAATTTTCTTAATTAGGTCCCTAATAGTTTTGATTTCTTAAATACAAGTTGTCTTTCTTTTTTAATTGTTAATTATACTTCGTTTAAGTGCTTTAATTGGTAGATTTCATGATTATTTCCATTTCTTTATAATTAAATTGGTGCCTTGATCATTTTTATTGATTTTGAAGTATAAGTAGGGCAAATTTCACCCCCATTTAACCACGACTTCAAGGGAGGTAATCTCTTTTATTATTTTAAATTCTCTGATGTGCTCCTATGTGTTTTTTATGTGTAATTGCATGCTTTGAGTGCTTTTTCCTTTAACTACCCATTTTATTCATTTTAACTTTCATTTATTTTATTTAATTTTTGATGACTATTCGAAAGGCATTTAAATGCCGTTTTGTAATAGATAGATGTTCAAGACATGTATTTAGTTAACCTATGTAATAGATAGGTTTTAATTTTTGCTAAAATGTATTTAGTTAGATAAATGTAATATTTATGTTATTATTTTTAAATTCCCCCTTAGATTGTAGTTAGGATCCCAAATGTAATAGTTAGACCGTTATGTGTGTTTTTTTGCTTGTGTGCTTGCATGTCTATGTGTTTATGTATTTATTCATTTTCTTTAGGGTTTTTGCATCTAGATATCATGCCTACGTGTTATGTGATCTATGTGTTTTATATGTTTATTTACTTTAATTATGTTTTATGTGATTTATTTAATTATAATAAATGCATGATATCACCACACTAGTCCAACGCTAGTGAAAACTTGTAGAAACGAGCTAGTCTAATACTAGACCTTTTAGGCCGTCTCGCGATAGAATCACATTTTTGTGTGACATTCATCGCATTTCATACATATTTTTCATTTTTAGGGTCTTTTCTACTCTTGCATGATATTTCTCCTATATATTATCTCCCTTACCCCTATATGTGCGAAATATGACATTTAGACTTGCCTTCTATTTAGAAAATTAGAAATAGGCTAATTCATTTGCTTGATTAGATTAGGGGAATCACCCTTCAAATATAGGAAATGGACGTGTATTGTTTCTTAGTCTTAGTACGCTTGTATCTCCTCTATAAAAAGAAAAAATTGAGTCACGAATCTTAGTCCCCTGTACCCGTTATGTTGCATTCCTCTCCTTTAAGTCATGTATATTTATTATAATTCTTCATTTTTTTTTCGAGTTTCATCTTTGCATATTCATGACCTCTTGTTAGGATCATTTTGGACATCACAATTAATGTGATTTGAACCAATTATATTTTGAAAAGATATTTCGACTCCTCGATATTCATTAGGTTTAGTTTTGCATCTATGTAGTAACATCCAAAATGTGATAAGTTTTATAAGTTAGATTAAGAAAATTTTTGACTAAATCACGCAACTAGTTTTGGTTAGGTTGAAAGAGTGCCTTAAATCAAATCTTTGCCTTCCTTTTTTTCAACCGTGACTCTCGAACTGTTTTCTCTTGTTTTCAAAGATCTTAAGTCGTCTAAAAAGGGTTACTTGTTTTTATTAAAAATATATTTTTAGGTGACTTGGTACACCTTAATTCAATACCAAGTGGTGGCTCCTATTTTTCTTAAAAACCCTTTTTGGACTATTATTTTGAGCCAAAACCGTCACACTTTTTAAGTCCCATTTTAGGCCATTTTTCTTTATTTATTCTCTAAAAATCAAAAACTCATTTTTCAAAATAAAAAATCCATTTTTCTAACACCTAAATACTATAGATATTATTTTTATTTTTTCAAAAAAAAAAATGGGGCGTGACAATGCCTACCACCTATTTGAAAAAAATGCCAAAATGAAAAATCAAATTAAATGGGGTTGTTTCTTGTTCATTTAAAGTCATAGTTGTAGTGTAGAAATCGCAAGTAGTGTTTTGGTATAACTTTTATAATGGATTAAAAACAAAAAAGCCTCCTGTGGTATAGCTATCATACAGAAAAGTCCCATGTGATTTCATATCATACAAATCGATACCCCATGGTTTGAAGTAAAGTGAATTTTTGATAGAAATCGTCAAATGTAACGTGTTTGTATTGAACGCGCTAGAAAGGCACGTGTTTCTTTTGAAAAATAATTTTTTAACACAAACTTTCACCAGAAATACCTATTGTGCCCTTCACACCTTAATAAAAAATCCATGTTGTGGGTCTTCAGCCAAAATTGCAGGAAACAAAGCATTTGCAAGCGGGCAAAGCATTTGCAGGAAACACAATTGTACTTCTTCAACTTGAGGTTCCAAGCCGCCAAAGGTAAAACTTTAACCATTTGCAATTTGCAGATACATATAGGGTCTATTATAAGGATTTAAAATAAAAATGTGAACTTTCTATATTTTTTTGTGTAAATATTGAAGGGAAATTAAGGAACCATACCACAATGTCTTCCTCAAGCTCTCGACCAACCAGCACTGGAAACGGAGCTAGAGGTTTTCGATACCAGTACAAGATGTGTAATTGTCGAAGAAAGGCGAAGGTAAAGATTGTTGAGTCAGAAAATCCATCGAAGGGAATGTTATATTTTGTGTGTGAAAAAGATGAATGTGGATTCTTTTCATAGTGTAATCCAATTTACAGAGATGAGCCAGATCGAGATAACTATATTGTGAACCAACCTGTTCAAGAACATTTATATTTGGATGGCGTGCTCTCAAAACTAGAAAATTTGGACAATGAGATGTAGAACTTGAAATTGCTAGTTGGAGGTTGTGTTATGGTATCTATGTTCTCTATTTTATTGTTGTTGATATCTACCAAATAAGACAATGGAAATTGGTAGGTTGTTGTATGGAGTTTTGTTGCAATGAAATGGAACTACCCGTTGATAATCTGCATTTTCATAAATGTTAGTGTTGTTCTAGTGTTTCCACTAGTTGTAAGAAAAATAAAGTGCTCAAAATTGAATAGCAAGTGGTATACCAGACAAAAAAAATGGTTTATCACTTGATGAAAAAATTCACTTAACATTACCATTAACCTGGTTGCCAAGAACTTCATTCAATAACTACAAAAATAGTAATACATAAGCCAAGTGTATAGAAAAGTAGACAGATATTTCCATCGACAACCAATCATTCTACAATAAAGATAGTTGCAGGCATCGTTACAACTAGATGTAATATTCCAAAACAAAGGTCTAACTACGGCTAGGCAAATATTAGGCAGGTAATTAAGCCTGGATAGCTTTTGATCCCTTTGGCCTTAACTTCTGTAGGACATCGGTAATAGTTGGAGCTCTAGCTCTTTTTGCAGGTGCAGTGGTGCCATCAGCCCTGTTACCCCTATTTGTATTTGTACCATCCATAGGCTGCAATTAAAATAAAAAGACAACTTAGATGTTGACGAACTCAATTATGTTTTTATGTAATTCAATAAATCCAATGTAAAAGTCATGCTTGCGATATAGATTGTTTACTATGTGTAGCTTTGGCCAAACTAGCAACTGTTGGTTGAGTGTACACCTTCCTAGCCTTTTTGCTAGTCTTTGTAGTACTTCGGGTAGCAGCAGCTCCTTCACAAGTTGGCTGTGGTTCAGTAGATGACTCACCAATTGGTTGTGATTGAATGGATTCAGCTGCACTGGCTTCAGGTGCCTACAAATGCCATTTGACATTATTAATACATATAGATGCTGTAACAATGACATTTAAATGTACCAAGGAAATATTACCTTATAAAATTTGGAGTTAGGGTGAATGGGATTTTTGCACGTCCGTGAGTTATGATTTGGTTGAAAACATCTCTTGCAATGTATTACAAGACCCTTTCTAGTTCATACTTGACCCTTCGTAGGTTCATCCTTTGGTCTACCAGGCATTCTCCTAACTGCGGGTGGGTTTAGGGTCTCTTCTTCGCATGTTTTCCAGTAAATATCACTTGGAACAGGTGTGATAGTATGTGCATATATTTTCAGATATTTTGTTCTAGTGTAGCAAGTATGCACATTATCTTTTACAGGTAATCTACACACTCTTATCGCAGCACATGCATGGGCACAAGGATAACCTATTAATTGAAAATACCTACAGGTACATGTCCATTCATGCAAATCTACTACTGCACATTTTCTCGAACCAGAGTCAACCTCATACTTGTGACCACCTTCCCAGGTCGCAACAAATGTCCTACTCAACCTCTGATTCTTGTCAATCTTTTTTTCTATATTAGGATAGATTTCTTCTTGAAACTTTTGCATTTTAGATCTCCTCGTTTAAATTCTCTGCATCAATCTCCTCCTTATCCATTCAAGCATCCCAATGATAGGTAACTCTCTGGCTTCTAATATGTAGTTGTTGAATGACTCATTTAGGTTGTTTACCAGAATGTCACATTTACTACTTCCCCTAAAATGTGATAACTCCAAAGAGTTGGTGGAATTCTGCTCAACCATTCAGCAACATCTTTGTTTGCCTTTTCTAGGTCATTCATTGCCACTTTCCATTCCCTTTCATTGCCAGCACTTGTAGCAGCCCAAAACATGTCTTTCATTTCCTTTCCTTTGAACTTTTGGTGAAAATTCTAGTACGTATGTCTCAAGCAAAATCTATGTTCTGAATCTAGAAATAATTCATTCACGGCATGTACAAGCCCTTTTTGTCTATCAAAGATGAAGGTCCAAGGAATGTTATCCCTTCCTATGCCTAAATCAACCATTAGCAATTTCAAAAATCATTTCCAGGAGTCATACCGCTCTACCTCTACCACTGCAATTGTTATTGGCACCATGTTGTCGTTGCCATCTCTACCAAGTGCTGACAATAATTGACCACCAAATGCTGTCTTAAGAAAACAGCCATCTAGACCAATTATTGGTCTACAACCATGAAGGAAACCTTGCTTGCATGCATGTAAGCAATAATATAACCTTTCAAATGTCCCTCTTGAACCATCAGCTGGTTTGTCAATCTGACTTTTTAAAGTACTTCTAGCATTTGTGTCTCGGACAGTGGCTGCATAGCTCCAGAGTTTTTGATACTACTCCATGTTCATGCTAAGCATCATATCCTTTGCCTTACGCTTAGCTCTACCAATCTTAGCAATTGATACATTGATCATTAAATCTCTTCTGATGTCATTCTTTAACCTTATCAAATCAACTTTTGGGTTATCCCTGATCTTATCTTGATACTTGTTGTTCAGATATGTGGTTGTTGCATGCTTGTTTATATATTCTCGAGCACACACATGCTCACTCTTCAATGACTTTATTTGGAAGGTTGATTCATCTTGAATTGGTGTTGCACGAATCCTCCAAGTACAACCTTTTGCATACTTGGAAATAATTTTCTTAGAGTAGTTTTTCACCCAAGTAGGTTCATAACCCTCTCTAACTAGCCATTCACACAACACAAATCTAAACACTCTAAAATTAGTAAACTTCTTCCTCACTTTTAGTTCAAAGTGTGGCTTCCTAAACTCAACTTCAGGATTAAAGCCAAGACAATCATCCTTTTCTCCACCACTAGATCTAAATTTCTCCACTAACTCTTCATCCGGAACTACAGGTTCTTGCCAATTCTCTTCGGTTAGCTCAGCATTCACTACCCTTTCATCTTGTGTTCTCAAATCTGATTCTCCAACTTTTGTAGTGTGTTTTTCAATGCTTACAGCTTCATCTTCCGATGGAATATGTGCTGGACTTTGAGATGAAACAGGTGGTGAAATTTGCTGAATCACATAAGGCCCTCTAGATTGTGAGGTTTTACAAGCCCTTTTCTATCTCGCAGCCCTACTTTTAGTAGAACTTTTTTCATCTGTCTGTCCAACAAATGAGAATACGTGCACAAGCAATTTGAGGAAGTAGTGGTGCCATCACCTTTCTCCTTGTCTCTATCACCTTTTTTTGGTATAAAAATGTCTTCATCTTCTATTGTTTCCCACCTTTCTTTTAACCATTCCGGCTCTTCATCATCTTCACATGCACCTGTCCCTGTAGTGTTAGTGACCCCACCATCTTCACATGCAACTGTATCAGGGCCTTTATTTTTTATTCCATCACTGACTCTACTATCTTCAGTCTCTTTTTCAAATGGCTCTCTCCATTGTAAGCATAAATTATCCTTTCCTTTGGCAAGTTCTAATATGCTTGGTTCATTAATTTAATATCATTATTGTCTCTAATTGGGTGTAGGCCACCTTTCAAATCAATATTTGGGACACAAAACCAAAACGTTACTCTAGTTGCTCCTTCATCTACTTTTTTAAACATTCTACACAGGCTCACTCTGAATAACTTTTCTTCAACTCTTTCTTTGAAAATGGCCATGTGGGTTCCTGTGTAGTGGAGCCTTGGTTTTTCTCTAAATATCCCACCAAAATACATGTGTATGTCAACTTTGTCCTCAGATTTCTCCTTTGTTGCTGCATAAGAAGCAATAAAGTTCTCATTTTTTAGTAATTTGTCTTCCACAATGACACAAAAAACACATAATAGAACCAGCACAAACAATCTACTTTCACAACCAGCGTGGGATTGGGGACCACATTTGACTACAACATTCATGAACCCCATATTAAGATAACGACAGATTATCTACCAACATCAATCTACTTTTTCTTGTGACAATGATACAAATAGAATAGCAAGACAGTAGTTTCTCAACACTTCTACTCAAACACAAACATTTAAGAGGTTGAGTTCAGATTCGTGAACCAAATAGCAGATTCTAAAGTTTTTCATTTCCGTACTCAACCAAACACAAAACCCTGACAAATCTGACCTTCGACAATCAAAATAGCAAATTGAGGGCATACATCAAAAACCTTATCTTCACTAACAACATCCATAAAAACATAAAAAATCTTATCTTTGTTAAATAATGGCCTCCTAATTTAATTTAAAATTAGTAAATCACAATTTTCCTTCCACAAAATAACCCAAAACCCGAATCAAAATATATGAGGGATGATATACGAACCCATTTTTCTTCAATTTTTCACCACAAATCTTCACTTCCTCATATTTTCTGTTGATCTTGTTATTTGATTAAGATAACAATCGAAAATTTTGCTGCAAAATATTGCTTTCTCTCTCTAGGGTTTGTATCTTCTCTCTCTCTCTCTTTGTTCGTTTCAACAGAATGAAAGTGCTACATTACTTCGGCTATTTTTGCTTATATCATTAGGGTATTTTCGTCTTTTCACTCAGTTCCATCTATTTTAATAATTTCCATCGAAGATTCACCTTACTTCAAACCATGGGGTACCGACTTGTATGATATGAAACTACAGGGAGTTTTTCTATATGATAGTTATACCACTTCTGTATGATAGCTATACCACATGGGCCTTTTCTGTATGATAGTCATTCCCCCGATTCCTCACTAGTCTAATGCTACTGAAGACTTCTAGAAATAGGTTAGTCCTATGCTAGACCTTTTAGACCCTCTCGCGATAGAATCACATTTTTGTGTAACATTTATCGCATTTCATACATATTTTCATTTTCAGAGTCATTTCTCATCTTGCATGATATTTTCTCTAGATATTATCTCCCTTACCCCTATATGTGTGAAATATGACATTTAGACTTGCCTTCCATTTAGAAAATTAGAAACAGATTAGTTCATTTGCTTGATTAGATTAGGAGAATCATCCTTCAAATATGAAAAATGGACGAGTATGACTTTTTAGTCTTAGCACGGTCGTATCTCCTCTATAAAAAGGAAAATTGAGTCGCGAATCTTAGTCCCCTGTACCCGTTATGTTGCATTTCTCTCCTTTAGGTCACGTATATTTATTATAATTATTCTTTCTTTGAGTTTCATCTTTGCATATTCGTGACATCTTCTAAGGATAATTTTGGGCATCACAATTAATATGATTTGCACCAATTAACTTTTGAAGAGATATTTTGATCTCTCGATATTCATTAGGTCTAGATTTGCATCCATGTAGTAACATCCAAAATGTGATAAGTTTTATAGATTAGATTAAGAAAAATTTCGACTAAATCATGGAACTAGTCTTGACAAGGTTGAAAGGGTGCTTTAGATCAAATCTTTGTTTTCCTTTTTTTTAACCGTGACTCCCAAACTCTTTTCTCTTGTTTTCAAAGATCTAGAGTCGTTAAAAAGGGTTATACTTATTTTTATTAAAAATATATTTTTAAGTGATTTGGTACACCTTAACTCAATATCAAGTGGCGATTCTTTTTTTCTTAAAAATCCTTTTTAGACTACTATTTTGGGACAAAAACGTCGCACTTTTTAAGTCCCATTTTAGGCCCTTTTTCTTTATTTATTTTCAAAAAATCAAAAACTCATTTTTCAAAATAAAAAATCCATTTTTCTAACACCTAAATACTATAGATTTTATTTTTATTTTTTTAAAAAAATGGAGCGCGACAATGCCTACCACCTATTTGAAAAAAATGCCAAAATGAGAAATCGAATTAAATGGGGTTGTTTATTGTTAATTTAAAATCATAGTTATAGTGTAGAAATCACAAGAAGTGTTTTGGTATAATTTTATGATTTTTGGAGAAGGTTTGAATGATTTTAGAAAAGATAATAACTAGTTATAATTTGCACTTTTGAGCATTTCCATGCACTTTTTTTTTTTTTGAAAAATCAAGCCCGGAAATGGATTCTACGTGAAAAATCGAGTGAAGAGATGTATTTCGGTGAGTTTTTGTGAACAGAAATATTGCCGATGACCGACGCCGAGGTTCCAGCGTTTGCCATGGCCGCCTGTGGCTGAAGCTTTTGGTCCACCGAAAAAGAAGAAGAGGAAAGGGAAGAAGAAGAAGAAGAAAAAGAAAAGAAAGAAAGAAAGAGAAGAAAGAAAGAAAAAGAAAGAGAATGGGTATGTTTCTTTTATTTTCGTAGGGACTGAAATTCCTTTTTGTTGGTTTGGCTTCTGTTATTTTGTTTTGGGTTTGTAACATTGGGCTTTGAGACTTCAGCCCATTTTTTTATTAGGTTTGAATTGTAAAAATGGTTTGGGTCGGGCTGTCTTTTAAATAAGATGATTTTGCTTAATTTTCTTAGGCTGAAATGACACGACCCAAATGCCTAAAATTGGCCCAATATATGTTTATGTAATCAGAATCCAAATTTTGCAACTTGGTCCCTGATCTTTTGAGTACTTTTATTGTGATCTTACAACTTTTGATTTTTTCACTTAAGTCCCTCATTTAATTGCATTATGATCCATAAACTTTATTTTCTTTTGATTTTGACCCCTAATCTCTTTAAAAATTATGATTTGACCCAAAAACTTCTCAATTTTTGTAATTAGGTCCCTAATTTTTATTATTTCATAATTATAATTATTTATCTTCTTTAAATTGCAAATCATGGTTCATTTAAAATCCACATAATTTGTAATTTTTAGAGATTTTATATTTATTCACATTTTTTCCAAAATAATAAGTTGAATTTGCTATATGTTTACAATTTTCTTTTAAAGTGTTATCAATTAAATTGGTATCTTGACCATTTTGTTGATTTTAGAGTATAAATAGAGCACTCTATCTCATTTAACCACTAATTCAAGGAAGATATTCTCTATTATTCTTTAAATTCTTTTTACATGCTCATATGATTTTTTATTATGTGTGATTGCATGTTTTATGTGCCTTTCCTTTCCTTTTATTCATTTTTTTAGCTTTCATTTATTTTATTTATTTAAATTTTGATGATTATTTGGGAGGCATTTAAATGCCAAGTTGTAATAGATAGGTCTTCTTTTGCTCAAGAAAAATGTATTTTGATAGATAAATGTAATAGATAGGTTTATTATTTCTAAAAATTTCCCTTCTAGATTGTAGTTAGAACCTCCAATGTAATAGTTAGTTTTTATTTGCTTGCATGCTTGTGTACTTATACGTTTTATTTGTTTTCTTTAGGATTTTTGAATCTAGATATTATACTTATGTATTATGTGATATATATGTTTTATGTGTTTACCTATTTTAATTATGCTTTGTATGCTTTATTTATTTATAATGAGTGCATGACGTTACTACACTAGACCAATGCTAGTTTTGGTCCTTTTTTTTCAATTTCTCACTAGTCCAATGCTAGTGAGAACTTTTAGAAATGACTTAATCCAATACTAGACCCTTTAAGTCATTTCGCGCTAGATTCATACTTTATCTGACATTTATTATATCTCATACATTTTTTCTATTTTTAAGTTATTTTCATTTTTACACGATATTTCCCATACTATTATTTCCTTACTCCCTATATGCGTAAATCATATCATTTGGACTTGCATTTCATTTAGATAATTAAAAAAATAAGCTAATTTATTTGTTTGTCTAAATTAGAAGAGTCATCATTCGAATATGAAAAATGGGCGAGTATGATTTTTTAGTTTTAGCACGCTATTACTCCTCTATAAAAAGGAAAATTGAGTCATGAATCTTAATATCCCGTACCCGTTATATTATATTCTCTCTTCTAGGTTATGTATATTGATTTATATTATAATTTCCTTTTTTTGAGTCTCATCTTTTGCATTTTTTGTGACCTCTTCAAAGAATCATTCTTGGCCATCACAATTAATGTGATTGTTACTAATTAAATATTGGAGACACATTTCGACCCTCGCGATATTTCTTAGGTCTAGACTTACAGCTTTATAATAACATTCAAAATGTGATAAGTTTTATAGGTTAGATTAGGAAAATTTTCGATTAAATCTTGTAACTTGTCTTGACTAGGTTGAAAGGATGCCGTAGATCAAACTTTTTCCTTCCCTTTCTTCAAACGTGATTTCTGAATTCTTTTATCTTGTTTTCAAAAATCTAGAGTCGCCTAAAAGGGTTTTATACGTTTTCATTTTAAAATATTTTTTTGAGTGATTTGGTACACCTAAATTCAATACCAAATGGCGATTCCTATTTTTCTTAAAAACCTTTTTTAGACTTTTATTTTGGACCCAAATCGTCATATTTTCTAAATTTTATTTCTAAAATATCAAAAACACATTTTTAAACGTTTCTTCCTCTTTTATTTTCAAAAATGGGGCGCGATAGTTTTGGCGACTCTACTAGGGATTTCTAGTGAGTCTAAACGCTTGATTTAGTTGATTTTTTTCTAACCTTTTTACATATCACATTGAGATTTTTTTGTTGCATTTTCCTTTTTCTTTTTCTTTTTCTTTTAAGTTTTTTAGGATTTTTTGCATTTTACACGCGTAATCGTCTCTCGCTCTCTATGTATGTGATAGATGATTAGTTTACTTTCATTTATATTATTGCGCTTTTGCATTTGGGGTAGGGAAATGTCACCTTAGAGCCTTCAAGTGTGCTTAATAATAGTAATCTCTCCCTTCAAAGAAGTACTTCGTACATGCATACACTATTCCTTTTAATCCTTCATTTTATTTTCTTTTAGTGGTTGTCACACCATTCTTCCCTCTTAGGATTAGGATAGATACACTTGGACATGTGACCGTGGCACGACGTGCACTTAGCAATGTCTGAGGGATCACTCCAACTATCGACTAAGGGTCTTGGGATTGATAACTCTTTGCCCTTTGGTTTGAAGATTTGGGAGTTTAAAATCTTATCAAATTTAGATGCATTAGTGAGTTCAATCTTATACATATATATATTAGTAAATCACCTAAAATACAGTTTACCTTATTCTATTAGTAACACTAAACACGAGTGGAGGGATTCTACCCTTCTCTTTTCTTTGTCTTAGCATTTTTGCTCCAATGTGTTTGTGCTATTTATCAACTAAACTAACCTTTCTTTGTCTTCTCTTTTCTTACATTCATGAGCTCTAGAAATAAGAGTCCTGATATGGCACTCTTTTAAGAACCTACCTTAGTAGATAGATTATTACACGTTTAAATTATAGTTTATTGCATTAATGTCTTAATAATTGCATCTCATTTTAGACCTACTCCAACATATCAAGGGAACTCCCTTAGGTCATATTTAACTTCTGTTATTGCATAGTTATATACTTTAATAAATTGGCATTATGCATTAACCTTACAGAGAATGCTACATAGGAAATCCCGCATTAAGAATAAACTATCTTTTTGCCTTGGATATGCAATCCAATGAGACTTGCACATTTATATTTTTTGTATCATTCAAAAGGGTAATGCATAAGATAAGATCCGATCATTTTCATGATGATGGAATTGAAGGTGACGGAGTAGTTTTTGTGCCTTAGAATTTGAGCCTCCAATATTCACTTTTTGGCCATTTTGTCAAAATTGGTAAAATCGCTTGCATAAAGGACAATAAATTGAATAAATTCATAAATGATTACTCATTGTTGAGATAATAAATATATTGAGGCCAAATCTTGATTTTAGAAGGTTTATAGATTAATACATTACAACGAAAATTGTGAGATTTGGAATTATAAATTGGTGAGCAATCCAGTCAATTTTTGAACAAATCATCAATTTCATTCGATCCATTTGATCAGTTTACTCTTTTTTAGGGTTTCGATCTACGGTTTATTGAAGAAACTAGTCGAAACATTGTAATCCTTTTAAGAGTAGGTTCTTTCACACTAAATTGACTTTTAGCATCACTTTATGTGTTGTCAATCAAAGTAATCAATCTATTCGAACTTTGCCCTCATCTTACTAGGTTGAATGTTTCTGCCATTCCAATTAGTTAAATTTTTAAATTGGTTTTTACATGAATGTCAGTAAAATGATCGGATCCATTAGGTGTTGTATGGTGTTTACCCTAAAGGGTTGCATTTTTCATATTAGACCAACTCTTGGCATAAAAGAGCTCCTCCCAGAGGACATACATATTGAATTTGCAGTTTTGTTTATTAACTATAGGTATTTTTCTTTTTCTTTTTCCCTGTCACCTGCATTCATAAAAGATATTTTAGTAAAACAAAAATGATTTTCTTAAAAATTTTTAAGTATTACTTGATTCTTGAAAAGATCTTACAATATAAAAATATGAACAATCCATCTGGAAGTACTAGTTTAAGGCATGTAAGAGATTTCATGATATAGTTGTTCGAAAAAAGAAAAATGGAATCGTTGTTTCTAAAGAAGGGAGAGAGAGTGTGTATATGTGAAAGTGTGTTCTTTAGAAATTTTTCTTTTCTCATTTGTATTATAATTGAGCAAAAATTTTGTTTCGAATAATTGCAATAATAAAATTTTTTATTTAAAAAATTATTATTTTGTATATATTCATATACATTTCATTCTTTATTTGTTCGTTGGGAGATTTCATGATGGACTTTAAGAAATAACATTAAGTTGAGATTCTCAATCTCTTGCATGAGATACCACAGCTGTCACCAAAGATGTCGCGCCCCATTTTTGAAAATAAAAGAGGAAGGAGTGTTTAAAACTGTGTTTTTGATTTATTTTAGAAAATAAAGAAAAAGGGTTTTAAATGGGATTTAGAAAATGCAACAATTTGGCCCCAAAATAATAGTTTAAAAAAGATTTTTAAAAAAAATAGGAATCGCCACTCGATATTGAGTTCAAGTTTACCGAATCAACCAAAATATATTTTAAAATGAAAACATATAAAAACCTTTCACACGACTCCAGATCTTTAAAAGTAAGAGAAAAAAATTCGAGAGTTACGTTTGAAGAAAGGGAAGACAAAAATTTGATTTAAGATACCCTTTTAATCTAGTCAAAGTTAGTTGTGAAATTTAGTCTAAATTTTTTCTAGTCTAACCTATAATACTTATCACATTTTTGATGTTTCTATATGGATGCAAATCTAGACCTATGGGATATCAGGAGGGTCGAAATGTCTTTTTAAAATTTAATTGGTACCAATCACATTAATTATGATGCCTAAGAATGATTTTTTGAAGAAATCATGAAAAATGCAAAAGATGAGACTCAAAAAAAAAAAAGAAAATTATAATATAAATCAATATACATAACCTAGAAGAGAAAATGCAACATAACGGGTTCGGAAAACTAAGATTTGTGACTCAATTTTTCTTTTTATAGAGGGGTAACAGTATGCTAAAACTAAAAAGCCATATTCCCTCATTTTTCATATTCGAAGGATGACTTTATTAGTTTAAACAAGCAAATGGACTACCCTATTTTTTTTCTAATTATCTAAATGAAATACAAGTTCAAATGATATGATTTGTGCATATAAGGGAATAATAGTAGGAAGAATATAATGTAAAAATGAAAATAACCTAAAAATAGAAAAAAAATACATGAGATGTAGTAAATGCGACATAATGTATGAATCTAACGCAAAAACAATCTAAAGGGTCTAGTTTAGGACTAACCTATTTTTAAAAGTTCTCACTAGCGTTGGACGAGTGAGAAATATAAGAGAAAGACGACAACTAACATTGGATTAGTGTGGTGACGTCATGCACTCATTATAAATAAATAAAACATACAAATCATAATTAAAATAGATAAACACATAAAACATATAGAGCACATAACATGTAAACATAATATTTAGATACAAAAACTCTAAAGAAAGCGAATAAACATATAAGCACACAAGCACACAAGCATGCAAACAAATAAAAACTAACTATTACATTGGGGACCCTAACTACAATCTAGAATTTTTTTTTTTGAAAATAATAAACTTATCTATTATATTTGTCTATCTAAATACATTTTTCTTGAGCAAAAGAAGACCTATCTATTACAATTTGACATTTAAATGCCTTCCAAATAATCATCAAAATTTAAATAAATAAAATAAATGAAAGTTAAAAAAATGAATAAAATAAAAGGAGAGATACATAAAACATACAATTACACAAAATAAAAAAAAATAGGAGCACATAAAAGGAATTTAAAGAATAATAGAATGTACCTCCCTTGAAATAGTGGTTAAATGAGGTAGAGTTTGCCTTATTTATACCCGAAAACCAGCAAAATGGTTAAGACACCGATTTAATTGATAACATTTTAAAAGAAAAATGTAAACATATAGCAAATTCAACTTATTATTTTGAAGAAATGTGAATAAATACAAAATTCCTAAAAATTACAAATTAGGTGCATTTTAAATGAAGCATGATTTGCAATTTAAAGAAGATAAATAATTGTAATTATGAAATAATGAAAATTAGGGACCTAATTGTAAAAATTGAGAAGTTTGGGATCAAATCATAATTTTTAAAGTGATTAGGGGTCAAAATCAAAAGAAAAATAAAGTTTAGGGACCAAAATGTAATTAAATTAAGGATCTAGGTGAAAGAAATCAAAAGATTTAGGGCCACAATAAAAATACTCAAAAAGATCAGGGATCAAGTTGCAAAATTCAGATTCTGATTGCATAAACATATATTGGGTCATTTTTAGGTATTTGGGCTGGTCACTTCAGCCCAAGAAAATTAAGCAAAATCATCTTATTTAAAAGACAACCCGACCCAAACCATTTTTACAATTCAACCTAATTAAAAAATGAGCTTAAGTCTCAAAACTCAATGTTGCAAATCCAAGAAAAAATAGTACAAGCCCAACCAACAAAAAAGAATTTCAGTCCATATGAAAATAAAAGAAACATGCCCATTCTCTTTTCTTTCTCTTCTTTTTCGTCTTCTTCTTCCTTTCTCTCTTTTTCTTCTCCAATGGACTGAAAGCTCTAGTTGTCGGCAGCCATGGCAGACACTAGTGCCGTCGTCGGCTTCTGATCGTTGGCAATACTTTCGGTCACAAAATTCATCAAAATACACCTCTCTACTCGATTTTTCGCGTAAAATCCGTTTTTAGGTTTGGTTTTTTCACAAAAATGCACGGAAAGCGCTCAAAGGAGCAAATCACAGCCAGTTATTATCTTTTCTAAAATCATTCAAACCTTCCCCAAAAATTATAAAAGTTATACCAAAATACTCATTGTGATTTCAGGCCAAAAGTTTACTAATGGCTGACATATTCATTGCAAGGAAGAGAAAGAAAAATCAATGTTAATGTGAAAACTCTCCAATTGAATGAGCAAACAAAGGAAATGAAAACATAGGCCAATGGAAGTTCTAGCATAAACTCTTAATCAAAGCTGTAAATGGGAGAAAGAACTTCACCGAGGCTTTATGGTGGCGAGGTTAATCAATTATGGTGACTAATGGTGATTTCCAGAGAAAGCAGTGGTGTTGGCCTAAGCCACTAGCGATTTCCTTTTCTTCCTCCTCTGACTTTGTCTTTTCCCTTTTCTTGTTTTATTTTTTTCTATTTGATTTGTGGGAGAGTAGGAGCAGGGGGGAAGCCGGGAGAGAGCTTTTCTTTTTGTGTGAGTGTGTGTGATGGTGTTTTTTTTTGTGTGTGGTCTGTCTGAGAGGGAGTTTTAGTGTGTGATTTTTTTTTCTAGGAGCCGAACTGAGAGTTCAGAGACGGAGGAAAAAGTGGTCCATTTTTTTTCTTCTTGGTAAGTGTGTTAGGATAAAAATCTAAAATTGATGGTTAGGATAAAATAGGATTATGTGTCCCATTCCTCTCCTTCGATCCATTTTTGGTAAGTGTTAAAGGATAGAATTTGGATGATGAGTTGTCCTTGTACTATCCAAAACTTGGAGAGAAAGAAAAGGAGGAAAAACTCATTCAAAAAATCTGCCCAAAAATTTATTATTGCTGGTTCATTGCATGAAGAAGGAGAAATCGCGTGCGTGCACTGCAGGCGCGCGTGAAACCACAAAATTTTTTTTTTCTTTTTTGCACAAACCTACAAAACAAAAATTAAAATAATCATTCAAGCAATTTAAGTGAAAAATAGCACACTTGAAATTAAAAAAAAATTGGTGTATACAAGTGGCTCTACATAACTACTCAAGGATGTCAAGCATGCTCTAGATATTCGCTTGAGCCCGATTTCTATAGGAAACTTGATGATGATGGCTTTGGTAATAACTTTGATGATGGTAAATGGTAGGTCAGTAAAGGGTCCCTAGTTGTAACTCGAGGTATGAAATTGAAGACAAAATTGTATTTGTTGTAAACTTCAATTTCTAGAGACGCTGTGAATTTGGTAGAGAAGCAAAATTCACCTGTGTTGTGGCACAAGAGGTTGAGTCACATTAGTGCAAAGGGAGTTGAGACTTTGGTTAAGAAGAATGCTCTTCCGGGTGTGAAGAATGCAAGCTTGGAGAAGTGTTCTTGTGACGACTGGAAAATTCGCTCATATTTTCTTAAAATTCTCTCTTATTTTGATTTAATTACTTTATAATATCTTTACTACTCATTTACTTTACCAATAGTTGTAAAAAGTAATAGAATTAAGAGTTTTGCCCTTAGTTTTATAGTTAGGATAAATTAGGATTTTCGTGTATTTTGGTAATGTGATTAATTGGGGAGATGTGTGTATTAAATTTGGTGGATAAGAGTGAGTATTAAATAAGAGAAAGTGTGTGATTATAATTGCTAATAATAAGTTAGTGAATCATAAGTTAAAACACAAGTACGAGAGAGTTAGAGAAAATAGGCTTGAACCGACGTGCACCGTTTGTTACCGGTTGAGTACTCCACTTGACCAATATTTTCTTACCCTAATCTCCTTGTTTTATTTCATTTAATTTCCCTTAAATTACCCTTAAGTTAGCCACCATTTTTGACTAAAGAAAAAAAATAAGAAGGAAATCTTGAGTGACAAGTGTCAAGGATCCAAGCAACCTTTGACCCAAAACATTTCCTTTCTTCTTATCTTTCCTTTTGGCTAAGTTTCCTTCATTTTCCTCTTGTGTTGGACGAAATTTGGGAGAGAAACAAGAGAGAAAACCTCCAACAACAACCTTGAATCTTGCCTTGTTTGAGTTGAAACCACAAAACTAATCCGATTAAACTAGCACCAAGGAGTTAAGGAAACTTGTTGTGGAGCTGTTTGGAGAGAACTACTTCACTTTCTTCAAGTGTTTTGGAAGGTATAAGTCTAAAACTTCTTTTTTCTTTCTTGTTTTAGCAAAATATGGGATAGATATCTTGAATCTTGAATTATGTTGAATGATCCTCTAGTTTTGGTGAAGATTAGTGAATTTCAGCTAGAATTTGTGATTTTTCAGCTTTGATTTATGCTGTTTATCTCTAATATGTTGGTATTGAGCTTGGAAATGGAATTTGTGAGATGATTAGCGGCTTGATTGTGATATTTAGTCTTAAAAGATGAAATTTCAGATTTGTCAAGCAATTTCCAGCTTTGATGAGTAGTTTTAGGGTTGATATGCAAAATTCTAGCATTTGGTGTTGAATTTAAGTTCTGCCCTGTTTTGGGAATCAATTTGGGATGCGAATTTCTCCATGTTTTAGACTGAATCAGCATTTGGACTAAACATGAAAGTTATAGGGATTTGAGTTAACTTTCAACCTGAAAAATTCATATCAATTGGATCATTTTAGCTGCGCAAAACACTCTAATTTTCCCGACCTGTTTTTCATGTGCTTCTGACCGTCCATTTTTTACCCTGAAAATGAGTGAACTGGGTGTCGATGTTTTCATAGGAAATGTAGGTTTATGGCTTGGTTTCGAAACACCATAAAATGTACCTCAATCCGATATACCTATCTATAGTTATGACCAAAACCCCGAAAGATGGCAAATCTGTCATTTATAAGTTCTTCTTTAAACTGGTTTCCAGTTTTGGTCCATGGTGGTACGTTTATTATTTGGGTTGTTTAGTTGGTTTTGAAGCCTTGAATAGATGTATGTTGTTGGTTATCACTTGTGGTTAGATTGGAGGTTTGTTGGCTTGTGAATCCAAATTGTACTTGGATGAGAAAATGGATAAATACAAAGGGCATGCCGCCCAAATTTTCGCTCGAGAGTTAGGCGAGTGAACTTGAGACTTGAGCGATGACTCGAGGTTGAAGCAAACTTCGATTGTTTATGGTATTCGAGTTTTCTTTAGTAAGAGGTACATAAGCTGAAATTTTTACCGAAACTCGTACCCTTTAAAAAGTAAAAGTAGAGACCCTTAAAATTCGATTTTCTAGATTTTCTCGAATTTCATACCAAGTGCGACTTCCAAAATATAAATCACTTCTTTATCGAACTAAAAGAGCGAGCATGAATTTTCTAGAGTTTGCCAAACCATATGACTACTACTTAAACAAGTTTCATTTACTTGATATTCTTGAAGCGAAACTCCTATGTTTCAAACCCTAGTGGATTTTAAACTCTTAAATGATATTTTATCGCAGATTTGGACTTCAACCAATGAGTTATTTTTGAGCATGATTTTGACAAGCACTAAGTCTTTGGTGAGTGCTTCCAAATACATGATTGAACTTTATTGGATAATATTTGCTTGGTTTGGTCGGGTAAGGGTATATTTTATCGCATTTGCCCTAATGTGATATATACTTGTTTATTTGTTGCAATTGACTTAATATACTTGTGTATGATGTGCACACTCTCTGGAATTTCAGAAACCATGTGGCTAGTTATTCGAGTCGAGTCGGCAAGGGTCTAGTTGATTAGATAATGAACCCTGGATCTTTTGTTTTGTTGAGTGGAGTATTATCTCCTTGACTAAACAATATGCTCGAGTATTACCATACTTGTTTATCTTGTTGTTCGGACCCGATAAGGGGGTTGATTGGTGGACGGAGATTGAAGTTAAAGTGGTGTACTACTAGACTGGTTACTTTACTTGAAAGTTGACGGAGTGTCAACTACTACTTGATCAAGTTACGATGAAGCAATGGGAATTTGTCTCTTGAGAGCCATCTGTATCCTTATACTTTGAAATAATGATTACTTGTTGTGATATTGCGTCTTTTTATGAACTTTTACACTCGCTCATTTTAATAGTTCAAGTTTTACATATGGCCAACTTGTTACTTGGGTCTGCATGAAGTTTTGGAACTTTCACAGAGGTTTAAATCTCTATTCCGTTAAATTTGTTTTCCTTACAGGGGGTACGAGCCAGGGCGTAAGACTGGTACAGACTAACATAGTCTAGTTTTTGAATTTTTGCAATTGTACTCGTGCTAGTGCTCGGTTAGGATTGAACGTATCTGAAATTCATATCTTTTGTTATATTTGAGATTATATGAATGTTTGGAATAGAGATGAATGTACATGTACGTTCCGAACTTGAAAACTGTTATTCCATTTACGCTTGAGGTTGTGAACTATTTTTGTAGACACCAAATTTTTAGGGTATTTTTGTATACTATTATTTTTTATTTACTTTTATTTACTTTTAGTCTTTTATTTTTAAGTCATTTTAGCATAGAATTTATCGGAAAAAGAAAATCATTCACAAAAAATATGTTTTATTTCTTTTAGATTCAAGTTTATTGTTTATTAATTGGGAAAAAGAAAAAAAGGGAAAAAATCATTAATCAAACACAAAAAAAATCTTAGCATTTTGTTTTTATCTTTTGTCCCTAGTTTTTGTTCATTTTATTCAAGTTTTTACTTAAATTGTTATTTTGGTTTAATTAAATGATTCATTAAAAAAAATGAAAATGACGAAAATGAAAAAAAGAAAGGGAGAGGCTCACGGACCATGAGAAGCATAGCATCAAAACCCTTCCTCATTTTTTTTTCTGCAAAACGCAGATACACAAAAAATTTTTCTAGCTCCATTGTTTGACTCATTTTTTCTCCTCCGTCTGATGATCTAAATAGAAAACACTTGGCATGATCCAAGGTTTATCAGAAACCATGAGGATCTAAGGTTGTAAATAATGTAAAAGAATGGAGTTTATTCCTGTGCCTTAGATGCTAGGTTTCGGTGATAAGGTTCCCTATAAAAAGCTGGGAAAGCTAAGGTTTCAAGGGGGTGAGGGGGCGACGGCTGAGAATCAGAGAGGAAAAACAGATGGGCAAGAAAAGGCTAGAAAGAAACGAGAGCTGAGGGTTCCATCGGAGAGTTTGGGAAAGCTAGAAACCAGGAAGGGATCTAGTGACGGCTGATGGAAAAAATGAGGTGACAGCTGAGAAAGGGTTTTGAGAGGAGAGCAGGTGGTGGCTAGGTTTTTGGGTAGGAAAAGAGGGTTGAAGAGGGCAACGGGAGATTGAGAAGCTACGGGTTTTAAAGAGGAAATAACCAGAAAAACAAAACCGAGGAGGGGCATCTGCGGCTGAGAGCGAAGAGAGCCACTGGAACTGTTAAACCTCACGCCATTTGCAGTCGCGGATCTTCATCAAGGGAAGCCCGAGCACTGTAAGTTATTCTTCAAACACCTACTCTTGAAATCTTCAAGCATGTATTTCGTGACCTGGCCTGGGGAAAGTTTATTGTTTTGCTACCTACTTTTCCGCCTCTATTTTGTTTCATCTTCATCAAAAATTTGTTGATTCATTTGTGAGTAAAAAGGCTAAATCTTGTAGCTGTGCGTAGATTATAATGTGTGTTTCGAATTTGTGTGATTGAAAGCTTGTGAACCTAAGAAGCCATCAGCTTTGCATTTTTCTTCCTCCAATAATGAAAGGAATATGGACCGTGCGTTTTCTTTGTGGTGGTATCTGATGTTCGGAAGATTTGGCTTTTTATGGGTCAAGGATGGTGAGATGTTAGAGCCTGTGTTACAGCTGCATCATTTTCATTCCTTGTTGGTTCTAAATCCCATTCCCTTCGTAAGCTTACATTGATATTCACAGCTGTTTTGTTACCCGAGTCTTTCTTTGCTGTCTTTCGTCCCCTATAGCAGCCCAGTGGGTTTGTTTTTGTTCTCAAATCCATTTTTTAAATATGTTCTGAGAGAAATGAAATCTGGTGGTTAATGTTGTTGCGGAAAGCTTTCTACTCCAAATTGTTTATTGGAGCTGATATACCGTAGTCTAGCTGAAAACTCCGATTGGTAAGAATAAAGTGAATAATTTTGAGCAAGCTTCCTTCCAGTTCTGTTTTTCTTTTCATTTCTATGTTTGTCATTACATTTTGATGTTAAACTTGGAGATTGAATCCTTGTTGCTGTCAAATTTTATCGCTGTCATGGGAGTTTGCTAACGTCAAAAAGCATCAGATAAGCTTCAGATAAGCTCCAGAAACTTGCTGAAGATGCATGGTTTTCCTTCGATTTCTTATGTGTTAATACCTAAGGTTTTATGGTAAAAAAGTGGAAAGCATGTTGGGTGAACTTGTTAATTTGCCCAAGTTGTGGTTGGTTGATCCGTTGGTAATGTTTGGATGGAAAAGAATTGCATCAGAAACTAGTGAAGAAGAAAGCTATCAACATAGCTTGCATGAATAATTTTTCCAAAAAATTACACTTCAGCCCTCAAGTCTCCCCTTGTTTCACTATAGTTCAAGCAATTGAAAAGATTAATCAAATTGATCCCTCAAACTTTCCTTTTCCTTTCAATTGGATCCCCATTTTGTGAATATGGACTGTTTGGTTATTTAAATGCTTTTAATGGCTCAATTTCATAGTTATGTGATTATTTGTTAATTAAAGTGATGCCTTGACCCTTTCTTTTATTTTGGAGGGTAAATAAGTAATTTTACTCTATTAGGGACCCAATTCAAGGGAGGTACACCCTAATCCCTTATTTCTTACTTTATTTGACCCTACGTGCCCTATGTGATTCTACGTGTTTAATTGCATGTCTCTTAAATGTTTATTATTATTATTTATTTATTTATTTCATTTATTTTCTTTGTTGGCTTTAGTTTGTATATTTATTTTTAGTTCAATTTTGATCATTTGAAAGGCACTTGAATGCCAAAGTTGTAATAGCTAGGTTATTATTTTATTTATTTTATTTCGTTTCCCCTCTTAGATTGTAGTAGGCATCCCCTTTTGTAATAGCTAGGGCTTGTATGCTATGTGCTTGTGCGCGCCTATATGCTATGTGTTTAATTGCTTTCCTTAGGTTTCTGCATCTAGATAAGCATGCTTATGTGTTACATGCTATGTGAAATTATGTGTTTTGCATGCCTATTTGCTTTTAGTATTATATCTGATTACGTGGATGGAATGTACGTTACCGTGGCTAGTCCAATGCTAGTCATGGTCTTTCCTTCGAGATCTTACAAGTCCAATGCTTGTGAGAGAACGTTAGTTAAGGACTAGTCCAACGCTAGACCCTTAGGAACCATCCGCACGTTAGATCATGATTGTGTGATAAAATCACTTCATCTCATGCATATTTTTTCACTTTTTATGGTTCTTATCATATTGCATGACACTTTCTTATATAAGTATATCCTTTATCCCACATTCTCTTCTATTTATATCCCATATCCCGTATTTTCCCTTATATGTATATTACTTACCCCTTTGTATGAAACATGACATTAGACTTGCATTCCATCTAAGCATTAGACCTGGGTTAGTACATTTGCTTGGTTAGACTAGAAAAAATCCCTTGCGTATGGGATATGGACAAATTTGGCTTTCTAGCCTTAGCACGCTCATATTCCCTCTATTAAAGGGAACAATTGAGTCACGAACATAAGTCCCCCGCACCCATTATGATGCATTCCTTTAGGTCATACACATTTGTATATTATTATTTTCTTTACTTTTTCTTTCTTTCGAGTCTCATGACTTGCATTATTCGTGACTTCTTCGAAAAGTTTTTATTGGGCGTCACAATTAATGTGATTGGTACCAAGTAAGTTTTGAAGATACATTTCGACCCCCCGACACCCTCTTAGGTCTAGGGTATGCATTCATGTAGTACATCCAAATGTGATAAATTTTTAGATTAAAATAAGAAAATCTTTGACTGAATCACGCAACTAACCTTGGCTAGGTTGAAAGGGTGCCTTGGATTCTTATCCTTGCCTTCCCTTTCTTTAAATGTGACTCCCAAATCTTTTTTTTTTCTGATTTTCGTAGACTTAGAGTCGTTTAAAAAGGGTTTTCTACTTTTTTCTTTAAAAATTCATTTTTAGGTGACTTGGTACACCTTAACTCTATACCAAGTAGCGACTCCGATTTTTCATTCAAAAAAATCATTTTCAAACTATATTTTGGGTCAAATTGTCGCATTTTCAAGTCCCATTTAGACCCATGTTTTCATTTTCTCTTTAAATCAAAAATTTCATTTTTGAATCAAAAGCCATTTTTTCTAAACTCGTCTTTTATTTTTATTATTATTTCAAAAAATGGGACGCGACAATTTTATTTGAAATGAGTGAGCGGGTCATGACGAGAGTTGGGCAGGCAGTCCGTTAAATCCTGGAATACACCCTAGGGGAAGGTGGGGTCATCATAGGTGGTATCAGAGTTCTGATCGTGCTCGTGCCGGAAGAGGGTTCTCGGACTGTGGGGATTGGCTTGTTAAATGTGGAAGAAATGTCTATTGTTGGCGACATTAGATATGTATGTTGGGTAAGCATATCCAAAGTAGTTGATTTCCTCTTGAGATTGTCCAGCTCGAGTGGCGAATTATCATATATTCGAATTCTTGTACCCGAGTACCAAAGAGTGATACTTTTATGATAAGTCGATATTTTGAATAATATTAGGATAAGTCTGTATGGCGAAAACCAAGGCACAGGGAATGCGAATAGTTTGGACTTGGGATATATTGAAAATAGAGTGAATGGCCCAAAAGGTCACTAAACTATTAAAAATGGCACCCTCTGGTCACTAAACTTTTTTGTGGCCGAAAAGGTCACTAAACTCGCAAAAACTCTCCAGCGAAGTCATTTTACCGAATTTCACCGGTTCCTCATCCGGTAACAGGGTCAATATGGAGTGGAGGAATATAGTAAAGGGGCAAAAATGTCAAACAAAATATGGTCAACCTTTTTGTCTCTCGCAAGTCGTGCTTTAAATCTAGAAATTAGCTGAGTCCTCTTTTCATTTGTTGAAAGACAAATCTCCTTCCATTTCATCCTGTCCAATGACTCATGGCAAGACGCAATAAACCGATTCATCAGGATATGAATCAAGAAAGTCAAGGAGAAATTTAAAAAAAAAAAAAGAAAAGAAGTGGCATTGTGCTAACATATAAGCTGAATCTAATTACTATCCATACCATTTCAAGTTCTTGAGCCATCAAAATACAGGGACCGCACCATGTTGCGTAGAAATCGATTATTAGTGGTACATTTCTCTCCCCCTTCACCAGATCTTGGACTTCTTTAGCAGACAGTTTTTTCTACACAAAGGAAGCAAAACAAAAAACCACCCAATAAGCCTCTGAAAAACATCGAAAAAAGCTTCCTTTTTCTCGCAGGAAAAAAAAAGACAAAAATGAAAAATATACTAGAAAAAACACTTTGTAGTTGTTGCATGCTAAACAATGAATTCTCTGCACCGCCTAATCCCAAGAAACCAGCCACTAACAGAGCAGTACTATGTAATCAGCTACAAAAAAAGAGTACCGAATATTACCACAAGATAATCCTCTCTGACATACTTGCCAGCAGGTGGTATGCAAAGCAACTTTCTTGATGGCTGTTGAGTTGAAAGCAAAGAGGGCCTATTGGCTGTGGAGATGGGATTTCTGTTGGGGATGGGGTTGAAGAAGAAAGAGCTGGAGTAATGGGTTTGTAGTAGATTCATGCCAGAGGGACCAAGACGTGGCGGAGCATGAAAGGAAGAAGAAGAAGAGAGAGCAGAGTCCATTTTTTTTGCCCGTCCGCCGTCCGTTTTCCTCCTTACCTGATGCTAAAGAGAGGAAGTCGGAAAAAGGAACTGTCACCTTATCTGATGTGCGGCATTTCCAGCAGAAAGGAGGAGGGGAGAAAAAAAGGTTGACCATATTTTGTTTGACATTTTTGCCCCTTTACTATATTCCTCCACTCCATATTGACCCTGTTACCGGATGAGGAACCGGTGAAATTTGGTAAAATGACTTCGCTGGAGAGTTTTTGCGAGTTTAGTGACCTTTTCGGCCACAAAAAAAGTTTAATGATCAGAGGGTGCCATTTTTAATAGTTTAGTGACCTTTTGGGCCATTCACTCTTGAAAATATTAGTGAGAATTGGGACCCCTTAGTATGCAAGTGTACATACTTGGTTGTACTTTTTCGAGTTTTGATTAAGTACAGTATTTGAGCAATACTTGGGTTTAATGTCCCAAAAGATATGTGAATTGCTATGATATATAGATAAAGAAAGTATGTTATTTTAAATATGCGTTATGATTTTTATTTTATGATTTGAAAATACTTTTATCGAATTTTATGGCTATTTTATTTTGCTCATACCTATATCGTCTATTTTCCAAAAGAGACATGGAGGGTAGACGAAATTAGGACTGTGGAACTACTCGAGAACGCAGTTCTAACCGTGGCTGTGGGGCTAGACAGGCACAAGAACTAGTATGGGAACCGAGAGACGAGAGAGGTAAAACGGTTGAACCACAATCTAGACCCCGATTTGAAGAGAGAATCGGGTGACAACGGCAATTTTACAAATGACCAATATTCTTACTCAACTGGTAGAGCAGCAGGGTCAAACCCCTGTTAATCAATCTAGGGACATGAAATGGCGCAAGATAGGGCCCTAGAGAGATTCCAAAAGTTTACTCATCTTAAATTTCTTAGAGGACCGGACCCTGAAGTTGACGAGAGGTGGTTAGAGACGATGATCAATATTTTCGCTGCCTTAAATAATATGGAGAATAGGCAGGTGAATTTAGCTGTATTTCAATTTGAGAGACCAGATAGAGTCTGGTAGAATGTAGTTAGGGCTAAGTGGGAGAGAGAGGGGACAGCATGGACGTGGTTGAATTTTGCACGGAAATTTAATGAGAAGTATTTTCCACCGATAGTCCAGGAGAAGAGGGAGGATAATTTTATTAAACTCCATCAGGAAACCCTTAGTGTCTCTGAGTGCGAGACTCAATTCACTAAATTATCTAAGTTTACTCCCGAATTGATAGCTACGAAGCAAAGGAGGGTAAGGAGATTTGTACAGGGACTCAATGTTGAAATACAGGAGGCCTTGGCGGCAGTACAAATTTCGGGTAATTTATTGGTGGCTGACTTAAGCGTAATTTAAGGGAAATTAAATGAAATAAAATCAAGAGATTAGGATAAGAAAGAATTGGTCAAGAGGAGTACTCAACTGGTAGCAAACGGAGCATGTCAGTTCAAGTCTATTTTCCTTAATTCTCTCGTACTTGTGTTTTGACTTATGATTCACTAACTTATTATTAGCACTTCTAATCACACACTTCCTCTTATTTAATACTCATTCTTATCCACCAAATTTAGTACACACACCTCCCCAATTAATCACACTACCAAAATACGCGAAAATTCTAATTTATCCTAACTATAAAACTAAGGACAAAACTCTTAATTCTATTACTTATTACAACTATTGGGGAAGTAAATGAGTAGTAAAGATATTATAAAGTAATTTTATCAAAATAAGAGGAAATTTTAAGAAAATATGAGCGAATTTTCCAGTCGTCACACTCTCTCCCCCTTAAAAGAATTTTGACCTCGAAATTCATACATTTATTCATAAATAACTCAGGATATTTTTCTTGCTTGTCTGATTCTAGCTCCCAAGTCTCACCATAGCCAAAATTTAGTCAAACAATGAAAAATACGAATCATACCTTCTACCACTATAGACGGGTTGAGCACTGGCTAGTGGTTTAAGGTATATACTCTGACAGGCACTCTAGTTTATTTCCTCCTACATTTGCTGATTTAAAGTTTAAGTTCGACCTACGGCAGCAGGTTGCAAGTTAGTACTCAGCACTACCACACCATAAACATTTTCGTGCCTTTTGAGAACAATCATTTTCAGTATGATTTGTCTTCCCACAATATCGACAAGATAAGTGAGGGGCTGGGGTTTGACCTTCTTGTGAGGCACCTCTCAGAGTAACTTTCTTAGGTGTCCCCAAAATTCATACACCACCAACTCCTCGACTCACCTCAAAGGGTGACATACCTAGATCACCATGTAACTGCCCTTGACCTCCAGCAGGCGCATCCCTTCTTTTTGCATAAAAAACCCTTACTTGTGCACTGGCAATTTCTATTCTTTAGACTTTCTCCAAAACCTCCGCAAACGTATTAATTTGTGCCGCTACCAAGACCTCCTGTATTTCCACATTGAGTTCTGTACAAATCTCCTTTCCCTCCTTTGCTCCGTAGCCATCAAATCGGGAACAAACTTAGATAACATAGTGAACTGAGTCTCATACTCAGAGACACTAAGGGTTCCCCGATAGAACTTAATAAAATCATCTTCTCTCTTCTCCTGGACTATCGATGGAAAATACTTCTCATTAAACTCCCGTGCGAAATTCAACTATGTCCATGTTGTCCCCTCTCCCTCCCACCTAGCCCTAACTACGTTCCACCAGGCTCTAACTGGTCTCTCAAATTGAAATACAGCAAAATTCACCTATCTATCCTCCTTATAGTTTAACGCAGCGAAAATATTGATCATCGTCTCTAACCACCTCTCGTCAATTTCAAGGTCCGATCCTCTAAAAAATTTAAGATGAGTAAACTTTTGGAATCTCTCTAAAACCCTATCTTGCCCCATTTCATGTCCCCAAATTGATTAACAGGGGTTTGACCCTGCTGCTCTACCAGTCGAGTAAAGATATTGGTCATTTGTAAAATTGCCGTTGCCACCTGATCCCCCCCTTTAGCTCGGGGTCCAGGTTGTGGTTCAATCGTTTCACCTCTCTCCTGTCTCGATTCCCGTACTGGTTCTTGTGCCTGTTTAACCCCACGGCCACGGCTAGAACTGCGTCCTCAGGTAGCTCCACGGTCCCAATTTCGCTTACTCTCCATGCCTCATTTGAAAAATAAACGATATAGGTATGAGCAAAATAAATTAACTAAAAACTCGATGAAAGCATTTTCAAATCATAAAACAAAAATCATAACGTATACTTAAAATAACATATTTTATTTATCTATATATCTTAGCAATACACATATTCTATGGGATATTAACCCCAGGTATTGTTCAAATACTATGCTTAATCAAAACTTGAAAAAGTACAACCAGGTATGTACAATTGCATACTAAGGGGTCCCAATTCTCACTAATATTTTCAATACATCTCAAATCTAGATTATTCGCATTCCCCGTGCCTTGATTTTCGCTATCCAAACTTATCCTAATATTATTCGAAATATCGACTTATCATAAAGGTATTACTCTTTGGTATTCAGGTACAAGAATCCGAAAATATGATAATTTACCACTCGATCTGGCCAGTCTCAAGAGGAAATGAATCTCTTTTGAGATTTCTACCCAACATACGTATCTAATATCCCCAACAATTGGCATTTCTTCCGCACTTAACAAGCCAATCCCACATTCCGAGAACCCTCTCCAGGCACGAGTTTGATCAGAGCTCTGACACCACCTGTGACGACCCCACCTTTCCCTAGAGCATACCCCAGAGTTTAGCGAACCGCTTGCCCAACTCTCGCCAGGACTCGCTCACTTGTTTTGTAGGTCTATGTCTTAGATTCGAAATGTCATAAAATTTACCTCAATCCGATATACCTAGCTATAGTTTTGACCAAAAGCCCTAAAAATGACAAATCTGCCATTTATAAGTTCTTCTTTAAACTGGTTTCCAGCTTTGGTCCATGGTGGTACGCTTATTATTTGGTTTGTTTAGTTGGTTTTAAGGCCTTGAATAGATGTATGTCAGTTATCGCTTGTTGTTGGATTGAAGTTTTGTTGGTTTGTGAATCCAAGTTGTACTTGGATGAGAAAATGGATAAATACAAAGGGCATGCTGCCCAAATTTTTGCTCGAGAGTTAGGCGAGTGAACTCGAGACTTGAGTGATGACTCGAGGTTGAAACGAATTTCTATTGTTTATGGTATTCGAGTTTTCTTTAGTAAGAGGTACATAATTTGAAATTTTTGTCGAAACTCATACCCTTTAAAAAGTAATAGTAGCGACCCTTAAAAATACGATTTTCTCGATTTTCATACCAAGTACGACTTCCAAAGTATAAATCATTTCTTTATCGAAACTAAAAGAGCGAGCATGAATTTTCTAGAGTTTGCCAAGCCATATGACTACTACTTAAACAAGTTTCATTTACTTGATTTTCTTGAAGCGAAACTCCTATGTTTCGAATCCTAGTGGATTTTAAACTCTTAAATGATATTTTATCGTAGATTTGGATTCCAACAAAGAAATTGTACCTGAGCGTGATTTTGACAAGCACTAAGTCTTTGGTGAGTGCTTCCAAATACATGATTGATCTTTATCAGATAATATTTGCTTGGTTTGGTCAGGCAAGGGTGTACTTTATCGTATTTTCCCTAATGTGATATATACTTGTTTATTTGTTGAATTGACTTAATATACTTGTGTATGATGTGTACACTCTCTAAAATTTCAAAAACATTGTGGCTAGTTGCTCGAGTCGAGTCGGCAAGGATCTGGTCAATTAGGTAATAAACCCTGGGTCTCTTATTTTGTCGAGTGGAGTATTATCTTCTCGACTAATCGGTATGCTCGAGTATTACCACACGTGTTATCTTGTCGTTCGGGTCCGATAAGGGGTTTGATTGGTGGACGGAAATTGAAGTTAAAGTGGTGTACTACTGGACTGGTTACTTTACTTGAAAGTTGACGAAGTGTGAACTACTACTTGATCAAGCTATGACAAAGCAACGGGAATTTGGCTCTTGAGAGCCATCTGTATCATGATACATTGAAATAATGATTACTTGTTCTGTTATTATTTCTTTTTATGAATTTTTACACTCGCTTATTTTAAGAGTTCAAGTTTTACACATGCCCAACTTTCTACTTGGATCTGCATGAAGTTTTTGAACCCCACTGAGATTTAACTCTCTATTCCGTTAAATTTTTTTTCCTTACAGGGGGTACGACTGAGGGTGTGAGATTGGTACAGGCTAGCATAGTATAGTTTTAAAATTTTTGTGATTGTACTCGCACTAGTACTCGGTTAGAGTTGAATGTATCTGGAACTCATATCTTTTGTTATATTTGGGATTGTATGAATGTTTGGAATAGAGATGAATGTACATATACGTTCCTAACTTGGGAACTGTTATTCCATTTACGCTTGAGGTTGTGAACTATTTTATTTGAAATGAGTGAGCGAGTTCTGGTGAGAGTTGGGCAGGCGATCTGCTAAACCCTTCGGTACACCCTAGGAGGAGGTGGGGTCGTCACAGGTGGTATCAGAGTTCTGATAGAACTCGTGCTGGGAGAGGGTCCTCAGACTGTGGGGATTGGCTTGTTAAGTGTGGAAAAAATCTCTATTGTTGGGGACATTAGATATGTATGTTTGGTATGAATCTCAAAAGTTATTGATTTCCTCTTGAGACTGGCCAGCTCGAATAGTGAATTATCATATTTTCGGATTCTTGTACCCGAGTATCAAAGAGTGATACCTTTATGATAAATAGATATTCCGAATAATATTAGGATAAGTCTGGATGGCGAAAGCCAAGGCACAGGGAATGCGAATTGTTTGGATTTGGAATATATTGAAAATATTAGTAAGAATTGGGACCCCTTAGTGTGCAAGTGTACATACCTGGTTGTACTTTTTTCAAGTTTTGATTAAATATAGTGTTTGTGCAATACATGGGGTTAATGTCCCATAGAATATGTGAATTGCTATGATATGTAGATAAAGAAAGTATGTTATTTTAAATATGTTTTATGATTTTTATTTTATGTTTTGAAAATGCTTTTATCGAGATTTATAGCAACTTTATTTTGCTCATACTTATATCGTCTATTTTTCAAAAGAGACATGGAGGGTAGGCGAAATCTGGACCATGGAACTATCCGGGAACGCGGGTTCTAGCCGTGACCGTGGGGATAGACGGCACAAGAACCTGTACGAAAATCGAGAAAGAAGAGAGGTGAAACGGTTGATCTACAACCTGAACCCCGAACTGAAGGAGGGATCACGTGGCAATTGCAATTCAGCAAATGACCAATATTCTTGCTCGACTGGTAGAGTAGCAGGGTCAAACACCAGTTAATCAATCTAGGGACTTTGAAATGGGTCAAGATAGGGCCCTAGAGAAATTCCAAAAGTTTGCTCCACCCAAATTTCTTAGAGGACCGGACCCTGTGGTGTACTAATTTCAGGGACACCTAAAAAAGTTACTCCGAGAGGTGCCTCACAAGATGGTCAAACCCCAACCCCTCTCTTATCTTGTGGATATTGTTGAAAGACCAATCATACTGAGAATGATTGTTGGCGAAAGACACGAAAAGGTTTATGGTGTGGTAGTGCTGAGCACCAGCTTGCAACCTGCCCCACAGGTCAAACTTAAACTTTAAACCAGCAAATATAGGAGGAAATAAACCCAGAGTGCCTGCCAGAGTATATACCTTAAACTGCCAGCTAGTGCATAACCCATCTATAGTTGTGAAAGGTACGATTCGTGTTTTTCATTGTTTGGCTAAATTTTGGCTATGGTTACTTGGAAGCTAGAATCAGACATGCAAGAAAAATACCCTAAGTTATTTATAAATAAATATTTAAATTTTGGGATCGAAATTCTTTTAAGGGGGAGAGAGTGTGATGAATAGAAAATTCGCTCATATTTTCTTAAAATTCCCTCTTATTTTGATTAATTTACTTTATAATATCTTTACTATTCATTTACTTCCCCAATTGTTGTAATAAGTAACAGAATTAATAGTTTTGCCCTTAGTTTTATAGTTAGGATAAATTAGGATTTTCGCGTATTTTGGTAATGTGATTAATTGGAAAGTTATGTGTACTAAATTTAGTGGATAAGAGAGTATTAAATAAGAGGAAACGTGTGATTAGAAGTACTAATAATAAGTTAGTGAATCATAAGTTAAAACACAAGTATGAGAGAGTTAAGAAAAATAGATTTGAACCGACGTGCACCATTTGTTACTAGTACTCCACTTGACCAATACTTTCTTTCCATAATATCCTAATTTTATTTCACTTAATTTCCCTTAAATTACCCTTAAGTCAGCCATCATTTTTGATTAAAGAAAAGTGAGAAAAGAAAAAAAAAAGGAAGGAAATCTTGAATGACAAGTGTCAAGGATCCAAGCAACCTTTAACCCAAAATATTTCCTTTCTTCTTATCTTTCCTTTTGGCTAAGTTTTCTTCATTTTTCTCTTGTGTTGGACGAAATTAGGGAGAGAAACAAGAGAGAAAACCTCCAACTACAATCTTAAATCTTGCCTTGTTTGAGTTAAAACTACAAAACTAAACCGATTAAACTAGCACCAAGGAGCTAAGGAAGCTTATTGTGGAGCTGTTTGGAGAGAACTACCTCACTTTTTTCAAGTGTTTTGGAAGGTATAAGTCTAAAACTTCTTTTTTATTTCTTATTTTAGCAAAATATGGGATAGATGCCTTGAATCTTGAATTATATTGGATGATACTCTAGTTTTTAGTGAAAATTAGTGAATTTTAGCTAGGGTTTGTGATTTTTCAGCTTTGATTTATGATGTTTATTTCTAATATATTGGTATTGAGATTGAAAATATAATTTGTGAGATGATTGGTTGCTTTATTGTGATATTTAGCCTTAAAAGATGAAATTTCAATTTTGTCAAGCAATTTTCAGCATTGTTGAGTAGTTTTAGGGTTGATATGCAAAATTCCAGCATTTGGTGGTGAATTTTAGTTTTGCCCAGTTTTGGAATCAATTTGGGATGTGAATTTCTCTATGTTTTAGACTGAATCGGCTGTTGGGCAAAACACGAAAGTTATAGGCATCTGAGTTAACTTTCTACCTGCAAAATATCAGATCAATTGGATCAATTAGCCAGAACACTCTGGACTGCGCAAACACTCTAATTTTCCCGACCTGTTTTTCATATGCTTCTAACCGTCCATTTTTTACCCTGAAAATGAGAGAACTGGGTGTCGATGTTTTCATAGGAAATGTAGGTCTATGTCTTAGCTTCGAAACATCATAAAATTTACCTCAATCCGATATATCTAACTGCAGTTATGACCAAAACCCCAAAGGATGACAAATTTGCCATTTATATGTTTTTCTTTAAACTGGTTTCCAGCTTTGGCCCATGCTGGTACGTTTATTATTTGGTTTGTTTATTTGGTTTTGTGGCCATGAGTAGATGTATGTTGTTGGTGGTTGGATTGGAGGTTTGTTGGCATGTGAATCTAAGTTGTACGTGGATGAGAAAATGGATAAATACAAAGGGCATGCTGCCCAAATTTTCGCTCGAGAGTTAGACGAGTGAACTCGAGACTTGAGCGACGACTCGAGGAAGAAGCGAACTTCAATTGTTTATGGCATTCGAGTTTTCTTTAGCAAGAGGTATATAAGTTGAAATTTTTTCCGAAATTCGTACCTTTTAAAAAGTAAAAGTAGCGACCCTTAAAAGTACGATTTTCTCGATTTTCATACCAAGTGCGACTTCCAAAGTATGAATTATTTCTTTATCGAAACTAAAAGAGCGACTATGAATTTTCTAGAGTTTGCCAAGCTATATGATTACTACTTAAACAAGTTTCATTTATTTGATTTTCTTGAAGCGAAACTCCTGTGTTTCGAACCCTAGTGGATTTTAAATTCTTAAATAATATTTTATCGCAGATTTGGACTCTAATCAAGGAGTTGTATCTGAGCGTGATTTTGACAAGTACTAAGTCTTTAGTGAGTATTTTCAAATACATGATTGAACTTTATCGGATAATATGTGCTTGGTTTGGTCGAGCAAGTGTATATTTTATCACACTTGTTCTAATGTGATATATACTTGTTTATTTGTTGTAATTGACTTGATATACTTGTGTATGATGTGCACACTCTCTAGAATTCTAGAAACTCTGTGGCTAGTTAATCGAGTCGAACCGGCAAGGGCCTAGTTGATTAAGTAACGAACCCAAGGTCTCTTATTTTGTCGAGTGGAGTGTTATCTTCTTGACTAATCGGTATGTTCGAGTATTATCATACGTGTTTATCTTGTCGTTCGGGCCCGGTAAGGGGGTTGATTGGTGGACGGAGATTGAAATTAAAGTAGTGTACTATTGGACTGGTTACTTTATTTGAAAGTTGACGGAGTGTCAACTACTGTTGATCTTGATCCCTATCTTTTGATGTTTACAAAACAAATGGATGATACTAATATTTCTTCAAAATATATTTTCAGTTATGAAATTATTTGATTCCATGAACAAGTGCAATTGGAAGAAGACAAAGTATGCTGAAACTGTCGGACGCTCAAAAAGACTGCATCGGACGTCCGACAACCATTGAGTATCTTCGGACGCAGAAAACCAGCCTATCGAACGTCCGAAAGAATTGAAGAAAAAGTCTTAAACTCTCTGCCTGCTGTCGGACGCATAAAACAGAGCTATCGGACGTCCGACACTGCCAACGGCTAGTTGACTGTTCAGCTACTTTCTATCCGTTGGAAGCATTAATGAGGCACTTTCTTGGTCCTATATAAATAGTGGTTGGTCAGACACTTAAAACAACTTTGGCACACTGAAGATACAAAAGATCTAGAGAGATTTTAGTGAGAAAATACTCCAAAAAAGAATATTTGTAGTCTTAGTGGTGTGAGGTTCATTGTAAGCTTTTCACTTGTGAGTGAATCTTTCATGAGTGTAGCTCTGTGAGGGTTGTCCTGAGGGATAGTAAAACGTCCTGGCTTGACCGAGTGCTGCTTGGGGCAAGGAGGAGGTGAACCTTCCTTTGTACACAAGAGTGATTGTAATTCATCAACTTGAAGTAGCTTGTTTCAATTAATCTACAAGCTCAAGAGGAGTTGGGTAGTTAATTGGTTTGCAATCCTTTCCTTTTTATTTACTTATTGTTTCGTTTATGATCTTTGCATTGGTTGTTTTGGGCCTTACAATTGGTATCAGAGTTTGGTCTCCTAGAGATTAAGCTCAATCGGCTTTGGAGTAAAGATGACAACCAATAATGCTATGTTTTTTGAAGGACATTCTGTTATTAGACCACCTGTGTTTAATGGGTCAAATTATATGAGTTGGAAAGAAAGAATGATTATCTTTTTGCAATCTATTGATATCGAATTGTGGTTTATTATTAGTGAAGGTCCATATGATGCCTCTCTTATAGATGAAAATACTCATGCATCTAGACCGAAAACAAGAAGTGAACTGACTGCTGTGGATAGAGCTCATCTCACCTTAAATGCAAAAGCCATGAATGTGTTATATTGTGCATTAGACTCAAATGAATCTATTAGAGTCAAGGGTTGCAAGTCAGCTAAAGAAATTTGGGACAAACTGAAAGAAATTCATGAAGGTAGTGAGAATGTTAGAGAACAAAAGAAGTCCATTCTAGTTACAAAGTATGAATCTTTCAAGATGGAACCTCATGAAAATGTTGATCAAATGTATTGTAGATTCAATGATCTCATTAAAGATTTAGAGGTGCTGGAAAAAGAATATTCTCTTGGTGAGAAAAATAGAAAAATCCTGAATGCCTTGTCCAATGATTGGGAAAATAAAGTGACTGCTATTGAGGAGGCTAGAGATTTGAATACTATGCCTATTGAATCTCTTATTAATTCTCTTACCTCTTATGAGCTGAAACTTAAGACTAAGGTGCAAGAGGAAGAGGATGCAAAAGTGCGAAAGAATATTGCTCTAAAAGCCTCACAAGATGAAAATGATTCTGCCTCCCTAGATGAAGAAGATGTGGAAGGTGATGACAATGATATCGCTCTCATCACAAAAAGTTTCAAACGAATACTCAACAAGAGGAGATTCAGAAATGGTGGATCTAGCAATTCATTCCCAAATCAGTTCAACAACTCGAGAAACAAAGGGAAGATAGAGTTCAACAAAAAGCAAACTGATCAGTGCTTTGAATGCGGCCAACCTGGACACTATGCAAGTGACTGTCCAGTGATGAAGAAGAAAGAAGGAAGAAAACAAAAAATAAACAAATTTCAATTCACATGGAATGAATGCAATTCCGATGGTGAAATTGAAGAGGAAGATCAATCTGCTCAATTGGCTTTCATGGCCATTGGAGATGATGAGGTAACATCTTCTAGCTCTCAATTTGAAAGTGATGATGAAGATGATGATGATCTTGAATCTTTCATTATAAAATTGCATGATAGTTTGAAAGAATCTTATGTTAGAAACAAGGAATTAAAACAGAAAATTAGTTTTTTGCTTCGAGATAATGCAAATCTTTTTCAACAAAATAAAAAGTTGAAAGCTGAAAATGATTACTTCAAAAAAAGTGAGACTACTTTACACTTGGATCTTGATAGAAAAACAAGTTTTTGTGAAATGTTCAAAAGGGGACAAGATGATTTGAAAAGAAGAATGGATGATTTAAATGAGTTGCTTCAACATAAAAAACAGGACTGTTTTCAAAGTAATAAATCAAAACCTCATTTTAAGATAAATTCTGCTGCAAATGAGTTTGCTTTCCATAGGAGAAGATAAGTAAGATTTATTAAACCTGTTCATATGAATAATTTCCTGATTATGTGTAATTTCTGTTGTCAAAAAGGTCACATGAAAAGTGATTGCTATGTGAGAAAGAATATAAAAAAAGGTATGAAATGCATGTGGATAGTTAGACATGATGCTAATTTTAACAAGTAGGAGGTTTTGTCTAATCATTGCTGTGATTCTTGTTCAGAATATTTTTTCTTTTGATACTTTGATCTGAGTTTTCGCTGATATCTTTGAATACTACTGAATCTATATGATGTCAAAAAGAGAGATAAAAGAATAATGCTGATCTCATGATGATTTGCTGTGATTGCTGTCATTTCTCTATTTTTTCTTGGAATATTGAATTCTCTGTTATTGTTGCTGGATTATAGTAGTTGATTTTTACTCTTATGATGACAAAAAAGGGGAGAAATGGATGCAATGTGTAAGGAGGAGTTATTCTGAGATTATGAGTTTGGCTCTTAAAAGTTTTGGTTGCAATGATTGAGGGGGAGCTTATACTTATTTTTGTTTCTTTCCATCCATTGTTTTGTCATCATCAAAAAGGGGAGATTGTTGATCTTGATCCCTATCTTTTGATGTTTACAAAACAAATGGATGATACTAATATTTCTTCAAAATATATTTTCAGTTATGAAATTATTTGATTCCATGAACAAGTACAATTGGAAGAAGACAAAGTATGCTGAAACTGTCGGACGCTCAAAAAGACTGCATCGGACGTCCGACAACCATTGAGTATCTTCGGACGCAGAAAACTAGCCTATCGGACGTCCTAAGGAATTGAAGAAAAATTTCCAGTTCTACATCATATCTTCGGACGCAGAAAACCAGCCTATCGGACGTCCGAAAGAATTGAAGAAAAAGTCTTAAACTCTCTGCCTGCTGTCGGACGCATAAAACAGAGCTATCGGACGTCCGACACTGCCAACGGCTAGTTGACTGTTCAGCTACTTTCTATCCGTTGGAAGCATTAATGAGGCACTTTATTGGTCCTATATAAATAGTGGTTGGTCAGACACTTAAAACAACTTTGGCACACTGAAGATACAAAAGATCTAGAGAGATTTTAGTGAGAAAATACTCCAAAAAAGAATATTTGTAGTCTTAGTGGTGTGAGGTTCATTGTAAGCTTTTCACTTGTGAGTGAATCTTTCATGAGTGTAGCTCTGTGAGGGTTGTCCTGAGGGATAGTAAAACGTCCTGGCTTGACCGAGTGCTGCTTGGGGCAAGGAGGGGGTGAACCTTCCTTTGTACACAAGAGTGATTGTAATTCATCAACTTGAAGTAGCTTGTTTCAATTAATCTACAAGCTCAAGAGGAGTTGGGTAGTTAATTGGTTTGCAATCCTTTCCTTTTTATTTACTTATTATTTCGTTTATGATTTTTGCATTGGTTGTTTTGGGCCTTACAACTACTACTTGATCAAACTATGATGAAGCAATGGGAATTTGGCTTTTGAGAATCATCTGTATCCTTATACTTTGAAATAATGATTAGTTGTTGTGTTATTGTTTCTTTTTTATGAACTTTTACACTCGCTCATTTTAAGAGTTCAAATTTTACACATGGCCAACTTGCTACTTGGATCTGCATGAAGTTTTGGGACCTCATTGAGGTTTAACTCTCTATTCCGTTAAATTTATTTTCCTTACAAGGGGTACGAGCGAGGGCGTGAGACTGGTACAGGCTAGCATAGTATAGTTTTTAAATTTTTGCGATTGTACTCGCGCTAGTGCTCGGTTAGGGTTGAATGTATCTGGAATTTATATCTTTTGTTATATTTGGGATTGTATGAATGTTTGGAATAGAGATGAATGTACATGTAAGTTCCTAACTTGCGAATTGTTATTCCAGTTACGCTTTAGGTTGTGAACTATTTTATTTGAAATGAATAAGCGAGTTCTGGTGAGAGTTGGGCAAGTGGTTCGCTAAACCCTGGGGTACGCCCTAGAGGGAAGTGAGGTCATCACAGGTAGTATCAGAATTCTGATCGAGCTCTTGCCGGGAGAGGGTTCACGGACTCTGAGGATTGGCTTGTTAAGTGTTGGGGATATTAGATATGTATGTTGGGTAGAAATCTCAAAAGTGGTTGATTTCCTCTTGAGACTGACCGGCTCGAGTGGTGAATTATCATATTTTCGGATTCTTGTACCCGAGTACCAAAGAGTGGTACCTTTATGATAAATCAATATTCTGAGTAATATTACGATAAGTCTGGATGGTGAAAACCAAGGCACGGGGAATGCAAATAGTCTGGATTTGGAATATATTACAAATATTAGTAAGAATTTGGACCCCTTAGTGTGCAAGTGTACATTCCTGGTTGTACTTTTTTCGAATTTTGATTAAGTATAGTGTTTGAGCAATACGTGGGGTTAATGTCCCTTAGAATATGTGAATTGTTATGATATGTAGATAAACAAAGTATGTTATTTTAAATATGCTTTATGATTTTTATTTTATGATTTGAAAATACTTTTATCGAGATTTATAGCAACTTTAATTTGCTCATACTTATATCGTCTATTTTTCAAATGAGACATGGAGGTAGGCGAAATCAGGACAGTGGAACTATCCGAAAATGCGGTTCTAGCCGTGGCCGTGGGGTTAGACGGCACAAAAATTAGTACGGGAACCGAGAGAGGAGAGAGGTGAAACGGTTGATCCACAACCTGGCGAGCTGAAGAGAAGGATCACGTGGCAACGGCAATTCAGCAAATGACCAATATTCTTGCTCGACTGGTAAAGCAGTAGGGTCAAACCCCAGTTAATCAATCTAGGGACCCTGAAATGGGGCAAGATAGGGCCCTTGAGAGATTCCAAAAGTTTGCTCTTCCCAAATTTCTTGGAGGACCGGACCCTGAGGTTGCCGAGAGGTGGTTAGAGACGATGATCAATATTTTCGCTGCCTTAAACTATACGGAGGATAGACAGGTGAATTTTGCTGTATTTCAATTTGAGAGAGCAACTAGAGCCTGGTAGAACGTAGTTAGGGCTAAATGGGAGAGCGAGGGGATAGCATGGACATGGTTGAATTTTGCACGGGAGTTTAATGAGAAATATTTTTCACCGCTAGTCCAGGAGAAGGGGGAGGATGATTTTATTAAACTTTATCAGGAAACCCTCAGTGTCTCTGAGTATGAGACTCAGTTCACTATATTATCTAAATTTACTCTTGAATTGATAGTTACGAAGCAAAGGAGGGTAAGGAGATTTGTACCAGGACTCAATGTGAAAATACAAGAGGCCTTGGCGGCGGCAGAAATTAATGCGTTTACGGAGGTTTTGAAGAAAGCCCGAAGAATAAAATTTGCCAGTGTACATGTGAGAACCTGTACTTTTCCCATTTTCTAGGGTTTTATTTATTTAATGGTTTGTTTTCTGCATTTTCTTTAGTAGGAAAATTTTCTAGATATTTTTAATGAGCAGATATAGTTTTTAGATGATTTTTCTAGTATTGGATAGTTTTTGAAAAAATAAGGATACATAATGGACGTGGGATCCACTAGTGCGAAAAGTTCGAAAAAATTCGGTCAATTAGGGTAAATTCCGGATACTGGTGGAAATTTATCGGGTGTTAAGAGATAAGTAGAGGTTGAGATGTGATTGATGTGAGAGAGACTTAAAGGATAGAAATGCTTTAAATGTAGTGACAAGTGTCACTTGATGAATGGTGGCACTTGTAGGACAACTATTCATTTTCTTGACTTTTTGACCAATTGCTTAAATATCTCAAAAATCACACAAAATTCATTCTTGTCTTCAACTTCTTGGCCGGCTCTCTCTCTAGGAAAAGAAGGAAAACTTCTCCAATTTTCAAGCTTCCAACTAGCTCAAATCCTCCAAAATAATTGCTTAAATTTGTTTCTACTCCATAAAATCCCTCCATTTGGTGCTAGTAAGTGATTTTGTAGAAGTGTTCAAGGAAGCTAAGGTGTCCTACAACTCTCCCTCTCTTGTGTTCTAGGTAAGTGGTGTTTGAACTTCCTCCTACACTTAATGAAACTTGAGTTGTGCTCAGTAGAAGCTAAAGGGATGACCTTTGTGATTTATTTCTTGCTTTTGGATGAAATGATGAAGTTTTCAATTTAATGGTGATTTTTCTGGTTTAATTTGATCTTGAGGTTGTGGCTGTCCATGATGGTTGGAAATGATGTTTAATGACTCTAGTAGGTGTGAATGATTGGTAATTGCAACCAATTTTGGATTTGGAAGGAAATGTGAAAAGTTAGGGTTTCATAACCCCCTTTTCTGTCCGGTCTTGTATCATATGGTTAGAGACCGAATTGGCCTTGGCTTAAAACATGAAAGTTGTAGGTATTGATGTTTTAAAGGTTCCTGTAAAATTTCAGGTCAATTGGAGTAGTGTAGAATGAAATAAGTCAAAAATACTGAGACTGGTCTAGGAAGGGGTGCTGCAAACAGGGTTGTCTTTTCACTCAGTTTGACCGTGACTTTTCACCCTTATCCTCACCGAATTAGATTTTGGCCAAAACATGAAAGTTGTAGCCAAGGCTATAAACTAGTTGCCTGTAACTTTTTGCAGCTTGATCCGACCACTGTAGCATGTGAAATGACCGAAATACCCTTGACTGTTTTCGAAACCTGTTTCGCGCCCAGATTTCTGTTTTCGTGTAGTCTTCCATTTTCGACCATGAAAATGCACGATTTGGCCTTTGAGGTCTTCTGATGAAATGTAGCTTGATGTCTTAGCTACCATATGCCTTTGGAATTTCTGAATTTGGACCTGTATAGACTGAGTTGTACTGATTACAGCAGAATGTAGTTTGTGAACCCGTTATTGTGGTTCCGGTTTAGTATCTTGCATATTTGACCTAGTTGTGATAGGAATTGGAATAAGTGACCTTCTACATTGTTGTAAGCCTGGTTCTTAGCTTCGAAACGGTGGGTCTTACACCCTCATCCGATAATCGTAGTGAAATTGGTGCCATTACCGCAAAATAAGGACAAAACTGTTTTTATTCAGGGCCAAAGTAAATGCCATTTTTTTTGAAATTCTGGTTACCTATGATGCTTATATATGTTTATAAACCCTATTGGGATTGTGATTGGCATTGCTTTATGACTCGTTATCGAGTCTCATTGCACTTGTTTGCATGTTCTAGGAAGTGATGGTGGTGCACGACGTTCGTTTAACGACGGTGCATGAAACATCACCTACGTGAGTGGTGAGTGGTGAGTATACTACTCACTTGAATGTTACAATGTGGCTTTACTATATGTGATTGTGATGCCTTGAAAACTTATTTGGCTAATGGAATTGGTTAAGGTGAGGGTGTACTTGACCGCCCTCACCCCCTTTGATACCGTTAATGACTGTTTACCGTTTCACTGAAATACTGAACTTGACATATGAGATATTGAATTCCATTCATGGAAAAACTGATTTGCTGTCGTTTGGACGAGTATCCAACGGCCTTACTATATTACTGAACTCAACCCCGTTGGTAGCCAATTGAATCGAGCAGGCGAGGGTTTGGTCGTGAAAATTGACATGCCACGGGGACTGTACTGGGGAATCTTGTAGTAATGAGACTCTTGATTCCGGTATACTCGAGTATTACCAAAAGCTACTGATTGGAGTGCGGGCCCGGTTGGGGTATGTTTGGTAGAAGGGATGGGAGTGAAGTGGGTTCTACGGTTGGTACTCTTAAACGTTGACGGAGAGTCAATGAGATTGGATCAAGAATGTAAGCGTGGAAATGGGCTCTTGAGAGCCGTCCGTATCCTTTTACCGACTTGTTTTACTTCTTAATTGTGTACTTGAAATGAAAGATTATGCTTATGTGATCTTTGTTGCTTATGTGGTAGTAACTCACTGGGGTTAAACTCATTCCGTTCCATTTGTTTTCCTTACAAGAAATGACCACTTTTGAAAAGGTCGTGTTAGTTGGTTGTCAAGTTGAGCTCATGTAAATGTATCTTTTGGATAGCTCTTTGAATGAAACCCTGATGTGTATTGGGTTCAATTTCTTTTGATTGGCAAACCGAACATGTATATCCATGATGAATCGTTTTGATATGCCGCTTTGGCTTGTAAATGTTACATTTCAATGTATATATGTTTGGTTCATATTTGGTTGGATTTCGGATCAACTCGTATTTCAAACGGCATAAGAAAAAATTTGGCTACTCTCGGCCTAGTATCCGGAGTCGGACGTGGCCGGTACTGTTCATCATCGGTTTCGATTTTTCTTCATTTTTTTTTATTTTGTGATTTTGACTTGGTTGCGCGCATTGGTAAGTTCCGGAACGTATTAGATCGACGTAAACTGATCCGTTAGTCCCGGCGAGAGTTGGACAGGCAGTCCGCTCACCCCTTTGGTTCGCCTTAGGGGAAGGTGGGGCTGTTACAGTACAAGTAAGAGTTTTTCATGCAAAAAGGAGCTGGTGGTGTACGAATTTCGGGGACACCTAAGAAAGTTACTCCGAGAGGTGCCTCACAAAATGGTCAAACCCCAATCCCTCTCTTATCTTGTGAATATTGTGGGAAGGCAAATCATACTGAGGATGATTGTTGGCGAATAGTACGAAAAAGTTTATGATGTGGTAGTGCTGAGCACCAGCTTGCAACCTGCCCCTGCAGGTCAAACTTAAACTTTAAACCAGCAAATGTAGGAGGAAATAAATCCAGAGTGCCTGCCAGAATATATACCTTAAACCGCCAGCCAGTGCTTAACCCGTCTACAGTGGTGGAAGGTACAATTCGTGTTTTTCATTGTTTGGCTAAATTTTGGCTATGGTGTGACTTGGAAGCTAGAATTAGACATGCAAAAAAAATACCCTGAGTTATTTATGAATAAATATTTAAATTTTGAGATTGAAATTCTTTTAAGGGGGAGAGAGTGTGACGACTGAAAAATTCGCTTATATTTTCTTAAAATTCCCTCTTATTTTGATTAAATTACTTTATAATATCTTTACTACTCATTTACTTCCCCGATAGTTGTAATAAGTAACAGAATTAAGAGTTTTGCCCTTAGTTTTATAGCTAGGATAAATTAGGATTTTCGCGTATTTTGGTAGTGTGATTAATTGGAAAGGTATGTGTACTAATTGTGGTGGATAAGAGTGAGTATTAAATAAGAGGAAGTGTGATTAGAAGTACTAACAATAAGTTAGTGAATCATAAGTTAAAACACAAGTACGAGAGAGTTAAGAAAAATAGATTTGAACCGACGTGCACTGTTTGTTACCGGTTGAGTACTCCATTTGACCAATACTTTCTAACCCTAATCTCCTGATTTTATTTCACTTAATTTCCCTTCAATTATCCATAAATCAGCCACCATTTTTTATTAAAGAAAAGTGAGAAAAGAAAAAAAATAAGAAGGAAATCTTGAATGACAAGTGTGAAGGATCCAAGCAACCTTTAACGCAAAATATTTTCTTTCTTCTTATCTTTCCTTTTGGCTAAGTTCCTTCATTTTTCTCATGTGTTGGATGAAATTTGGGAGAGAAACAAAAGAGAAAACCTCGAACTACAACCCTTAATTTTGCCTTTTTTGAGTTGAAACTACAAAACTAAACTGATTAAACTAGCACCAGGGAGCTAAGGAAGCTTATTGTGGAGCTGTTTGGAGTGAACTACCTCACTTTTTTCAAGTGTTTTGGAAGGTATAAGTCTAAAACTTCCTTTTTATTTCTTGTTTTAGCAAAATATGGGATAGATGCCTTGAATCTTGAATTATGTTGGATGATGCTCTAGTTTTGATGAAAATTAGTAAATTTTAGCTAGGGTTTGTGATTTTTAAGCTTTGATTTATGATGTTTATCTCTAATATATTGGTATTGAGCTTGGAAATGGAATTTGTGAGATGATTGGTGGTTTGATTGTGATATTTAGCCTTAAAAGATGAAATTTCAGTTTCGTCAAGCAATTTTCAGCTTTGTTGAGCAGTTTTAGGGTTGATATGCAAAATTCCAGCATTTGGTGGTGAATTTCAGTTCTACCCTGTTTTTTGAATTAATTTGGGATGTGAATTTGTCCATGTTTTAGATTGAATCCGCTTTTGGACAAAACATAAAAGTTATAGGCATTTGAGTTAACTTTCTACCTGTAAAATTTCAGATGAATTGGATCATTTTAGCTTATGAATTGGCCAGAACACTCCGGACTGCGCAAACACTCTAATTTTCCCGACCTGTTTTTCATGTGCTTTTGACTGTCCATTTTTGACCCTGAAAATGAGAGAACTGGGTGTCAATGTCTTCATAGGAAATGTAGGTTTATATTTTTTCTTTGAAACGCCACAAAATTTTCCTCAATCCGATATACCTAGCTACATTTATAACCAAAACCTCGAAAGATGACAAATCTGCCATTTATAAGTTCTTCTTTAAACTGGTTTCCAGCTTTGGTCCATGGTGGTACATTTATTATTTGGTTTGTTTAGTTGGTTTTGAGACCTTGAATAGATGTATGTTGTTGGTTATCACTGGTGGTTGGATTGGAGCTTTGTTGGCTTGTGAATATAAGTTGTATTTAGATGAGAAAATGGATAAATACAAAGGGCATACTGCCCAAATTTTCACTCGAGAGTTAGGCAAGTGAACTCGAGACTTGAGCCACGACTTGAGGATGTAGCGAATTTCAATTGTTTATGGTATTCGAGTTTTCTTTAGCAAGAAGTATATAAGTTGAAATTTTTACCGAAACTCGTACCCTTCAAAAAGTAAAAGTAGCGACCATTAAAAATATGATTGTCTCGATTTTCATACCAAGTGCGACTTCCAAACTATAAATCACTTCTTAATCGAAACTAAAAGAGCGAGAATGAATTTTCTAGAGTTTGCCAAGCCATATGAGTACTACTTAAACAAGTTTCATTTATTTTATTTTCTTGAAGCGAAACTCCTATGTTTCGAACCTTAGTGGATTTTAAACTCTTAAATGATATTTTATCGCAAATTTTGACTCCAACCAAGGAGTTGTATCTGAGCGTGATTTTGACAAGCACTAAGTCTTTGGTGAGTGCTTCCAAATATATGATTGAACTTTATCCGATAATATTTGCTTGGTTTGGTCAGGCGAGGGTATACTTTATCGCATTTGCCCTAATGTGATATGCACTTGTTTATTTGTTGCAATTGACTTGATATACTTGTGTATGATGTGCGCACTCTCTGGAATTTCAAAAATCATGTGGCTAGTTACTCGAGTCCAGCCGGCAAGGGCCTAGTTGATTAGGTAACGAACCCTGGGTCTCTTGTTTTGTCGAGTGGAGTCTTATCTCCTCGACTAATCGGTATGCTCGAATATTACCACACGTTTTTATCTTGTCGTTCGGACCCGGTAAGAGGGTTGATTGGTGGACGGAGATTGAAGTTAAAGTAGTGTACTACTGAATTGGTTACTTTACTTGAAAGTTGACGGAGTGTCAACTACTACTTGATCAAGCTACGATGAAGCAATGGAAATTTGGCTCTTGAGAGCCATCTGTGTCCTTACACTTTGAAATAATGATTACTTGTTGTGTTATCGTTTATTTTTATGAACTTTTACACTCGCTCATTTTAAGAGTTCAAGTTTTACACATGACCAAGTATGTACTTGGGTCTGTATGAAGTTTTGGAACCTCACTGAGTTTTAACTCTCAATTTGTTAAATTTGTTTTCCTTACAGGGGTACGAGCGAGGGCGTGAGACTGGTACAGGATAGCATAGTTTAGTTTTTAAATTTTTGTGATTGTACTCGCGCTAATGCTCGGTTAGGGTTGAATGTATCTGGAATTCATATCTTTTGTTATATTTGGGATTGTATGAATGTTTGGAATAGAGGCGAATGTACATGTACGTTCCTAACTTGGGAACTGTTATTCCATTTACGCTTGAGGTTGTGAACTATTTTATTTGAGGTGAGTGAGTGAATTCTGGTGAGAGTTGGGCAGACGGTCTGCTAAACGCCGCGGTACGCCCTAGGGAGAGGTGGGGTCGTCATAGGTGGTATCAGAGTTCCGATCGAGCTCGTGCCGAGAGAGGGTTCTCAGACTGTGGGGATTGGCTTGTTAAGTGTGGAAAAGATCTCTGTTGTTGGGGACATTAGATATGTATGTTGGGTAGGAATCTCAAAAGTGGTTGATTTCCTCTTGAGACTGGCGGGCTCGAGTGGTGAATTATCGTATTTTCCGATTCTTATACCCGAGTAGCAAAGAGTGGTACCTTTATGATAAGTCGATATTCCAAGTAATATTATGATAAGTCTAGATGGCGAAAACCAAGGCACGGGGAATGTAAATAGTCTAGATTTGGAATATATTAAAAATATTAGTAAGAATTGGGACCCCTTAGTGTGCAAGTGTACATTCTTGGTTGTCCTTTTTTCGAATTTTGATTAAGTATAGTATTTGAGCAATACGTGGGGTTAATGTCCCATAGAATATGTGAATTGTTATGATATGTAGATAAAAAAAGTATGTTATTTTAAATATGCGTTATGATTTTTATTTTATGATTTGAAAATGCTTTTATCGAGGTTTATAGCAACTTTACTTTGCTCATACTTATATTGTCTATTTTTCAAAAGAGGCATGGAGGGTAGGCGAAATCAGGACCGTGGAACTGTCCGAAAATGCGGTTCTAGCCGTGTCCGTGGGGCTAGACGGCACAAAAATCAGTACCGAGAGAGGAGAGAGGTGAAACGGTTGATCTATAACCTGGACCTCGAACTGAAAAGGGGATCACGTGGCAATGACAATTTGGCAAATGACCAATATTCTTGCTCGGCTAATAGAGCAGTAGGGTCAAACCCCAGTTAATCAATCTAAGGACCCTAAAATAGGGCAAGATAGGGCTCTAGAGAGATTCCAAAAGTTTGCTCCTCCTAAATTTTTTGGAAGACCGGATCCTGAGATTGCCGAGAGGTGGTTAGAGACGATGATAAATATTTTCGCTACCTTAAACTATACGGAAGATAAATAGGTGAATTTTGCTGTATTTCAATTTGAGAGACCAACTAGAATCTGGTGGAACGTAGTTAGGGCTAAGTGGGAGTGAGAGGTGATAGCATGGACAAGGTTGAATTTTGCACGAGAGTTTAATGAAAAGTATTTTCTACCGATCGTCCAGGAGAAGTGAGAGGATGATTTTGTTATGTTCCATCAGGGAACCCTCAGTGTCTCTGAGTATGAAACTTAGTTCACTAAATTATCTAAATTTGCTACCGAATTAATAGTTACGGAGCAAAGGAGGGTAAGGAGATTTGTACAGGGACTCAACGTGAAAATACAGGTGGCCTTGACGACGGCACAAATTAATATGTTTACGGAGGTTTTGAAGAAAACCCAGAGAATAGAAATTGTCAGTGCACAAGTAAGGATTTTTCATGCAAAAAAGAGGGGTGCGCCTGCTGGAGGTCAGGGACAGTTACATGGTGATCTAGGTATGCCATCCTTTAAGGTGAGTCGAGGAATTGGTGGTGTACGAATTTCGATGACACCTAAGAAAGTTACTCTGAGAGGTGCCTCACAAGAAGGTCAAACCCCAATCCCTCACTTATCTTGTAGATATTGTGGGAAAACAAATCATACTGAGAATGATTGTTAGCGAAAGGTACGAAAATGTTTATGGTGTGGTAGTATTGGGCATCAGCTTGCAACCTGCCCCCGCAGGTCAAACTTAAACTTTAAACCAGCAAATGTAGGAGGAAATAAATCCAGAGTACCTGCCAGAGTATATATCTTAAACTGCCAGCCAGTGCTCAACCCGTCTATAATGGTAGAAGATACGATTCGTGTTTTTCATTGTTTGGCTAAATTTTGGCTATGGTGAGACTAGGGAGCTAGAATCAGAGATGCAAGAAAAATACCCTAAGTTTTGCCCTTAGTTATATAGTTAGGATAAATTAGGGTTTTCGTTTATTTTGGTAGTGTGATTAATTGAAAAGATATGTGTACTAAATTTGGTATATAAGAGTGAGTATTAAATAAGAGGAAGTGTATGATTTGAAGTACTAATAATAAGTTAGTGAATCATAAGTTAAAACACAAGTACGAGAGAGTTAAGGAAAATAGGTTTGAACCGACGTGCACCGTTTGTTACCGGTTGAGTATTTCACTTGACCAATACTTTTTTACCCTAATCTCCTGATTTTATTTCACTTAATTTCCTTTAAATTACCCTTAAGTCAACCACCATTTTTGACTAAAGAAAAGTGAGAAAAAAAATTTGAAGGAAATCTTGAGTGACAAGTGTCAAGGATCCAAACAACCTTTGATCCAAAATATTTCCTTTCTTCTTGTCTTTCCTTTTGGCTAAGTTTCCTTCATTTTTCTCTTGTGTTGGACGAAATTTGGGAGAGAAACAAGAGAGAAAACCTCCAACTACAACCTTGAATCTTGCCTTGTTTGAGTTGAAAATACAAAACTAAATCGATTATACTAGTACCAAGGATCTAAGGAAGCTTATTGTGGAGCTATTTGGAGAGAACTACCTCACTTTTTTCACGTGTTTTAGAAGGTATAAGTCTAAAACTTCTTTTTTATTTCTTGTTTTAGCAAAATATGGGATTGATGCCTTGAATCTTGAATTATGTTGGATGATACTCTAGTTTTGGTGAATATTAGTGAATTTCAGCTAGGGTTTGTGATTTTTTAGCTTTGATTTATGCTGTTTATCACTAATATGTTGGTATTGAGTTTGAAAATGAAATTTGTGAGATGATTGGTGGCTTGATTGTGGTATTTAGCCTTAAAAGATTAAATTTCAGCTTTGTCAAGCAATTTTCAGCTTTGTTGAGTAGTTTTAGGGTTGATATGCAAAATTTCAGCATTTGGTAGTGAATTTCAGTTCTGCCCTTTTTAGAATCAACTTGAGATGCGAATTTCTCCATGTTTTAGACTGAATCAGCTTTTAAACAAACATGAAAGTTATAGAGATTTTAGTTAACTTTCTACCTACAAAATATCAGATCAATTGGGTCATTTTAACTTATGATTTGGTCAGAACACTCCGGACTGTGCAAACACTCTAATTTTCCTGATCTGTTTTCCATTTGGTTCTGACCGTCCATTTTTTACCCTGTAAATGAGAGAACTGGGTGTCGATGTCTTCATAGGAAATATAGGTCTATGTCTTAGATTCGAAACGCCATAAAATTTACCTCAATCCGATATACCTAGCTACAGCTATGACCAAAACCTCGAAAGATGACAAATCTGCCATTCATAAGTTCTTCTTTAAACTGGTTTCCAGCTTTGGTCCATGGTGGTACGTTTATTATTTGGTTTGTTTAGTTGGTTTTGAAGTCTTGAATAGATGTATGTTGTTGGTTATCACTTGTGGTTGGATTGGAGGTTTGTTGGCTTGTGAATCCCAGTTGTAATTGGATGAGAAAATAGTTAAATACAAAGGGCTTGCTGCCCAAATTTTCGCTCGAGAATTAGGCGAGCGAACACGAGACTTGAGCGACGACTCGAGATTGAAGCGAATTTCGATTGTTTATGGTATTCAAATTTTCTTTAGTAAGAGGTACATAAACTGAATTTTTATCGAAACTCGTACCTTTTAAAAAGTAAAAGCAACGACCCATAAAAATACGATTTTCTCGATTTTCATATCAAGTGCGACTTCCAAAATATAAATCACTTCTTTATTGAAACTAAAAGAGCGAGAATGAATTTTCTAGAGTTTGCCAAGCTATATGACTGCTACTTAAACAAGTTTCATTTACTTGATTTTCTTGAAGCGAAACTCCTATGTTTTGAACCCTAATGGATTTTAAACTCTTAAATAATATTTTATTGCAGAGTTGGACTCCAACCAAGGAGTTGTACCTGAGCGTGATTTTGACCAGTACTAAATCTTTGGTGAGTGTTTCCAAATATATGTTTGAACTTTGTTGGATAAATATTTGCTTGGTTTGGTCGGGCAAGGGTATACTTTATCGCACTTGCCTTAATGTAATATATACTTGTTTATTTGTTACAATTGACTTGATATACTAGTGTATGATGTGCGCACTCTCTGGAATTCCAGAAATCCTGTAGCTAGTTACTTGAGTCTAGCCGGCAAGGACCTGGTCGAATAGGTAACGAACCCTAATTCTCTTATTTTGTAGAGTGGAGTGTTATCTCTTCGACTAATCGGTATGTTCGAATATTATCACACGTGTTTATCTTGTCGTTCGGACCCAGTAAGGGGGTTGATTGGTGGATGGAGATTGAAGTTAAAGTGGTGAACTACTGGACTGGTTACTTTACTTCAAAGTTGACGGAGTGTCGACTACTATTTGATCAAGTTATAAAGAAGCAACGGAAATTTGGCTCTTGAGAGCCATTTTGTTGACCTTGGTCGATCAATCCTTGGTTTTGATGATTAACAAACCAAAATGTAGATTTGGGCTAATGTTTTTATGTGAGTAATTTGTTAGAACAGATTCTTGTGGCATAAAAGAAGAAGCAAAAACAGGGCACTCATGTCGGACGCTATCGGACGTCCGAAAGGATGAAGAACATCAAGAAGGAAACTCTGTCGGACGCTCGTGAGGAAGCATCGGACGTCCGGAAGGATCGGACGCACGCCTCGGACGCACATCGATCGCATCGGACGTCCGAGAAATTTCGCAAAGATTTGATGACTCTCTGCCTACGTTCGGACGCAGGGTTCGGACGTCCGACAGGCACCTGTCGGACGTCCGACAGGCCAACGGCTAGTTTTGACAGCAATTAATATTTGACCGTTGGAGAGTTTTTTGGAGCCATTTCTCACCTTCTATAAAAACCCCAAAGCACAAGAAGACTAGAGACTTTTGCCAACACAAAATACAAGCTTACAAGTGAGATTTTTGAGTAGAAAGATTCTTTGTTGGTTGTATAAGGGGTTGGGAAAGTTGGGTTGTGAGGTTGCTCAAGTGAAGGTTATTCTCTAGGAGGAGTAAAACCTTGGTGAAGGTGAACCTATCACTTGAAGTGGTAAAACCTTGGTGAAGGTTGCCTCATTTGTATAAAATAGTTCTTAATTGGGTGAGTGATCTTTCAAGTGTAGGTTGTTGAGGGTTAACTAGAATTGTTGTAAAACTCTTTGGCTCAACCAAAGAGTGTTTGGGGTGAGGAAGGAGTGAGCCTTCACTTGTACATCTTGGTTAGCATCACCATCAATTGAAGAGGCTATTGGATTGATATTTGGTTTGCATTTCTTATCTTTTTTCTTTAATTAAGTTTTCTTTATTGTGCTTAAATTTGATATATCCTAGTGCATCATTGTGAAATTGTTTGTACTCATTGGGTTGCACCGGGCACTTACAATTGGTATCAGAGCTTGGTCTCTTTTGATCAAGCTTAACCGCTTAGAGTAAAGATCATGGCAACCATAAAAGTTTCTTTTTTAGAAGGACAATCTATTGATAGACCACCTATGTTTAATGGTTCTCATTTTAGCATGTGGAAACAAAGAATGATGATTTTCTTACAATCTGTTTACATTGAATTATGGTATGTGGTAGAAGATGGTCCTTATGAAGCTAGAATAGTTGACTCTATCACCAATTTGACTAGATTAAAGACTAGACAAGAATTGAATGAAAAAGACAAGAGATACCTTTCTTTGAATGCCAAGGCCATGTGTATATTGTACAATGCATTAGATGTAAATGAATCTAGTAGGATTAAAGGTTGTAAATCAGCTAAAGATATTTGGGATAAATTGTGTGTATTTCATGAAGGTAATCAAGATATTAAAGAACAAAAGAAATCTTTACTTGTTTCTCAATATGAATTTTTTAAAATGCATCCTCTTGAAAATGTTGATAAGATGTGTAGTAGATTTTGTGACATTATTGAAGATCTTAAATTGCTTGGAAAAGAATATTCTTTGGGTGAGAAAAATAGAAAGATTTTGAATGCCTTGCCAAAAGAATGGGAAAACAAAATAAATGCTATAGAAGAGGCAAAGGATTTAAATTCTATGTCCATTGAATCTCTTGTGGATACCCTAACCTCTTATGAATTAAAGCTGGAATTCAAAGTGCAAGAGGAAGAAAATGCAAGAATGTATAAGAGATGCATAGCTTTTAAAGCATCTCAAGTGGGGGATAACCCATCCTTCATGGGTAATGAAATCATGGAAGTGGACAATGATATAACTCCTCACATCAAAAGTTTCAAGAAGATCTTCAACAAGAGATGTTCAAGAGGAGATTGCAAAATTACATGGGATGAATGCAATTCAAAAAGAGAAAAAGAAGAGTTGGCCCAAATGGCACTAATGGCCATTGGAGAAGATGAGGTAAGTTCTTATCACTCTTCTTGTGATGAAGATAATGAAGATGATGATGTGAAAATTCTTATGATTAAAATGCATAAAAGTTTGAGAAAATCTTATGCTAAAAATAAAGATTTGAAAACAAAAATAAATGATTTGTTGAAAGAAAACTCCAAACTGTTTCAAGAAAACAAATGTTTGAGAATGGAAAATGATGATTTAAAAAATCAAAAAAGTGTTTTTGATTGCAAAAATAATTTAAAAAGGAAGTTAGAAGAGAAAACAAAGTTTTATGAAAAAATGTTGGAGGAACAAAATGTGTTAAAGAAAAGAATTAATGACTTGAACGAGTTTCTCCAAAATGAAAAACAAAAGTTTTCTCAAACAAAAGAAAGCAAATCTTTTCAAGGCACAAATAAATTTGCTATGATAAGAAGTAAGAAAATTAGTTGCATTAAATCCACCTATGTGCAAAATACTTCTATCATGTGTAACTTTTGTTGCAAATTTGGACATATGCAAAATGATTGCTATGTAAAGAAAAATATGAGAAAAGGCATGAAATTCATGTGGATTGCTAGATCATGTCGTATTAACTCCCAAGGACCCTATAAAGAAAGGGTACCAAATGAAATTTCTCATATTTAGGTATATCATGAAGATTTGATCCAAGTAGTGCTATATGGTTGTAAGTACATTTGAAAATTTTGATATATGTTGGCACTTTCTAAGGGGGAGCTTTATTTGAACTTATTTGATAAAAGAAATCTTCATTTTGTTTGTCATCATCAAAAATGGGGAGATTGTTGACCTTGGTCGATCAATCCTTGGTTTTGATGATTAACAAACCAAAATGTAGATTTGGGCTAATGTTTTTATGTGAGTAATTTGTTAGAACAGATTCTTGTGGCATAAAAGAAGAAGCAAAAACAGGGCACTCATGTCGGACGCTATCGGACGTCCGAAAGGATGAAGAACATCAAGAAGGAAACTCTGTCGGACGCTCGTGAGGAAGCATCGGACGTCCGGAAAGATCGGACGCACGCCTCGGACGCACATCGATCGCATCGGACGTCCGAGAAATTTCGCAAAGATTTGATGACTCTCTGCCTACGTTCGGACGCAGGGTTCGGACGTCCGACAGGTGGTTCGGACGTCCGACAGGCACCTGTCAGACGTCCGACAGGCCAACGGCTAGTTTTGACAGCAATTAATATTTGACCGTTGGAGAGTCTTTTGGAGCCATTTCTCACCTTCTATAAAAACCCCAAAGCACAAGAACACTAGAGACTTTTGCCAACACAAAATACAAGCTTACAAGTGAGATTTTTGAGTAGAAAGATTCTTTGTTGGTTGTATAAGGGGTTGGGAAAGTTGGGTTGTGAGGTTGCTCAAGTGAAGGTTATTCTCTAGGAGGAGTAAAACCTTGGTGAAGGTGAACCTATCACTTGAAGTGGTAAAACCTTGGTGAAGGTTGCCTCATTTGTATAAAATAGTTCTTAATTGGGTGAGTGATCTTTCAAGTGTAGGTTGTTGAGGGTTAACTAGAATTGTTGTAAAACTCCTTGGCTCAACCAAAGAGTGTTTGGGGTGAGGAAGGAGTGAGCCTTCACTTGTACATCTTGGTTAGCATCGCCATCAATTGAAGAGGCTATTGGATTGATATTTGGTTTGCATTTCTTATCTTTTCTCTTTAATTAAGTTTTCTTTATTGTGCTTAAATTTGATATATCCTAGTGCATCATTGTGAAATTGTTTGTACTCATTGGGTTGCACCGGGCACTTACACATTTGTATCCTTATACTTTGAAATAATGTTTACTTGTCGCGTTATTGTTTCTTTTTATGAACTTTTACACTCGCTCATTTTAAGAGTTCAAATTTTATATATGGCCAACTTGCTACTTGGGTCTGCATGAAGTTTTGGAACCTCACTGAGGTTTAACTCACTTTATTCCGTTAAATTTGTTTTCCTTACAGGGGGTACAAGCGAGAGCGTGAGACTGGTACACGCTGGCATAGTATAGGTTTTGAATTTTTGAGATTGTACTCGCGCTAGTGCTCGGTTAGGGTTGAATATATTTGGAATTCATATCTTTTGTTATATTTGAAATTGTACGAATGTTTGAAATAGAGATGAATGTACATGTACGTTCCAAATTTGGGAACTGTTATTCCATTTACACTTGAGGTTGTGAACAATTTTATTTAAAGTGAGTGAACGAGTTCTGGCGAGAATCGGGCAGGCGGTCTGCTAAACCTTATGGTACGCCCTTGGGGTAGGTGGGGTCGTCACAGGTGGTATCAGTGCTTTGATCGAGCTCGTGCCGGGATAGGGCTCTCAGACTGCGGGGATTGGCTTGTTAAGTGTGGAAGAAATGTCTATTATTGGGGAAATTAGATATGTATGTTGGGTAGGAATTTCAAAAGTGGTTGATTTTCTCATGAGACTGGCCAGCTCGAGTGGTGAATTATCATATTTTCGGATTCTTGTACCCGAGTACTAAAGAGTGATACGTTTATGATAAGTCGATATTCCGAATAATATTAGGATAAGTCTGGATGGCAAAAACCAAGGCATAGGGAATGCGAATAGTCTGGACTTGGGACATATTGAAGATATTAGTGAGAATTGGGACCCCTTAGTATGCAAGTGTACATACTTGGTTTTACTTTTTTGAATTTTGATTAAGTATAGTGCTTTAGCAATACTTGGGGTTAATGTCCCATAGGATATTTGAATTGCTATGATATGTAGATAAAGAAAGTATGTTATTTTAAATATGCGTTATGATTTTTATTTTATGATTTGAAAATGCTTTTATCGAGCTTTATAGCTACTTTATTTTACTCATATCTGTCTCATCTATTTTTCAAAAGAGGCATGGAGGGTAGGTGAAATCAGAACCGTGAAACTACCCGAGGACGCGGTTCTAGCTGTGGCCGTGGGGTTAGACGACAAAAAAATCAGTACGGGAACCGAGAGAAGAGAGAGGTGAAACGGGTGATCTACAACTTGGACCCCGAGCTGAAGGGGGGAATCACGTGGCACTGGCAATTCAGCAAATGACCAATATTCTTGCTCGCCTGATAGAGCAGCAGGGTCAAATCCCAATTAATCAATCTAAGGACCCTGAAATGGGGCAAGATAGGGCCCTAGAGAGATTCCAAAAGTTTGTTCCTCCTAAATTTCTTGGAGGACCGAACCCTGAGATTGCCGAGAGATGGTTAGAGACGATGATAAATATTTTCGCTACCTTAAACTATACGGAAGATAAATAGGTGAATTTTGATGTATTTCAATTTGAGAGACCAACTAGAATCTGGTGGAACGTAGTTAGGGCTAAGTGGGAGTGAGAGGGGGCAACAAGGATATGGTTGAATTTTGCACGGGAGTTTAATGAGAAGTATTTTCCACCGATGGTCCAGGATAAGCGAGAGAATGATTTTATTAAATTCCATAAGGGAACCCTCAGTGTCTCTGAGTAAGAGATTTAGTTCACTAAATTATCTAAATTTGCTACCGAACTGATAGCTACGGAGCAAAGGAGGGTAAGGAGATTTGTACAGGGACTCAATGTGAAAATACAAGAGACCTTGGCGGCACCACAAATTAATACGTTTACGAAGGTTTTGGAGAAAATTCAGAGAATAGAAATTGCCAGTGCACAAGTAAGGGATTTTCATGCAAAAAGGAGGGGTGCGCCTGCTAGAGGTCAAGGGCAGTTACATGGTGATCTATGTATGCCACCCTTTAAGGTGAGTCGAGGAACTAGTGGTGTATGAATTTTGGGGACACCTAAGAAAGTTATTCTGAGAGGTGCCTTATAAGAAGGTCAAACCCCAACCCCTCACTTATCTTGTGGATATTTTGGGAAGACAAATCATACTGAAAATGATTGTTGGTGAAAGGCATGAAAATGTCTATGGTGCGGTAGTGCTGGGCACCAACTTGCAACCTGCCCCCGCAAGTCAAACTTAAACTTTAAACCAGCAAATTTAGGAGGACATAAACCCAGAGTACCTGCCAGAGTATATACCTTAAACCGCCAGCCAGTGCTTAATCTGTCTACAGTGGTGGAAGGTACAATTCGTGTTTTCCATTGTTTAGCTAAATTTTGGCTATGGTGAGACTTGGGAGTTAGAATCAGACATGCATGAAAAATACCCTGAGTAATTTATGAATAAATGTATGAATTTCGAGGTCGAAATTCTTTTAAGGGAAAGAGAGTGTAACAATTGAAAAATTCGCTCATATTTTCTTAAAATTCCCTCTTATTTTGATTAAATTACTTTATAATATCTTTACTACTCATTTACTTCCCCAATAGTTGTAATAAGTAAGAGAATTAAGAGTTTTGCCCTTAGTTTTATAGTTAGGATAAATTAGGATTTTCGCATATTTTAGTAGTGTGATTAATTGAAAAGGTATGTGTACTAAATTTGGTGGATAAGAGTGAGTGTTAAATAAGAGGAAGTGTGTGATTTGAAGCACTAATAATAAGTTAGTGAATCATAAGTTAAAACACAAGTACGAGAGAGTTAAGGAAAATAGGTTTGAACCGACGTGCACCGTTTGTTACCGGTTGAGTACTCCATTTAACCAATACTTTCCTACCCTAATATCCTGATTTTATTTCACTTAATTTCCCTTAAATTACCCTTAAGTCAGCCACCATTTTTGACTAAAGAAAAATGAGAAAAAAAAATAAGAAAGAAATCTTGAGTGACAAGCAACCTTTGATCCAAAACATTTCCTTTCTTCTTATCTTTCCTTTTGGCTAAGTTCCTTCATTTTCCTCTTGTGTTGGATGGAATTTGGGAGAGAAACAAGACAGAAAACCTTCAACTACAACCTTGAATCTTGCCCTGTATGAGTTGAAATTACAAAACTAAACCGATTAAACTAGCACCAAGGAGCTAAGGAAGCTTGTTGTGGAGCTTTGGAGAAAACTACTTCACTTTCTTCATGTGTTTTGGAAGGTATAAGTCTAAAACTTCCTTTTTATTTCTTGTTTTAGCAAAATATGGGATAGATGCCTTGAATCTAGAATTATGTTGGATGATACTCTAGTTTTGGTAAAGATTAGTGAATTTCAGCTAGGGTTTGTGATTTTTCAGCTTTGATTTATGATGTTTATCTCTAATATGTTGGTATTGAGTTTGGAAATGAAATTTGTGGGATGATTGGTGGTTTGGTTGTGATATTTAGCCTTAAAAGATGAAATTTCAGCTTTGTCAAGCAAATTTCAGCTTTGTTGAGTAGTTTTAGGGTTGATATGCAAAATTCTAGCATTTGGTTGTGATTTTCAGTTCTGCCCCGTTTTTGGAATCAATTTAGGATGCAAATTTCTCCATGTTTTAGACTAAATCAGGTTTTGGACAAAACATGAAAGCTATAGAGATTTGAGTTAACTTCTTACCTGCAAAATATCAGATCCGTTGGATCATTTTAGCTTATGATTTGGCTAGAAAACTCCGGACTACGCAAACACTCTAATTTTCTCGATCTGTTTTTCATTTGGTTCTGACCGTCCATTTTTTACCCTGAAAATGAGAGAACTGGATGTCGATGTCTTCATAGGAAATATAGGTCTATGTTTTAGATTCGAAACGCCATAAAATTTACCTCAATCCGATATACCTAGCTACAGCTATGACCAAAACCTCGAAAGATGACAAATCTGCCATTCATAAGTTCTTTAAACTGGTTTCCAGCTTTGGTCCATGGTGGTACGTTTATTATTTGGTTTGTTTAGTTGGTTTTGAAGCCTTGAATAGATGTATGTTGTTGGTTATCACTTGTGGTTGGATTGGAGGTTTGTTGGCTTGTGAATCCCAGTTGTAATTGGATGAGAAAATAGTTAAATACAAAGGGCTTGCTGCCCAAATTTTCGCTCAAGAATTAGGCAAGCGAACACGAGACTTGAGCGACGACTCGAGATTGAAGCGAATTTCGATTGTTTATGGTATTTGAGTTTTCTTTAATAAGAGGTACATAAATTGAAATTTTTTCCGAAACTCGTACCTTTTAAAAGTAAAAATAGCGACCCTTAAAAATATGATTTTCTTGATTTTCATACCAAGTGCGACTTCCAAAGTATAAATCACTTTTTTATCGAAACTAAAAGAGCGAGCATGAATTTTCTAGAGTTTGCCAAGCCATATTACTACTACTTAAATAAGTTTCATTTACTTAATTTTCTTGAAGCGAAACTCCCATGTTTCGAATTCTAGTGGATTTTAAACTTTTAAATGATATTTTATCGCAGATTTGGACTCCAACCAAGGAGTTGTACCTGAGCGTGATTTGATAAGCACTAAGCCTTTGGTGAGTGCTTCCAAATACATGATTGAAATTCATTGGATAATATTTGCTTGGTTTGGTCAGGCAAGAGTGTACTTTATCGCACTTGCCCTAATGTGATATATACTTGTTTATTTGTTGCAATTGACTTGATATACTTGTGTATGATATGCGCACTCTTTGAAATTCCAGAAATCCTGTGGCTAGTTACTTGAGTCGAGTCGGCAAGGGTCTGGTTGATTAGGTAACGAACCCTGAGTCTCTTGTTTTGTCGAGTGGAGTGTTATCTTCTCGACTAATCGGTATGCTCGAGTATTGCCACACGTGTTTATCTTGTCGTTCGGGCACGGTAAAGGGGTTGATTGGTGGACGGAGATTGAAGTTAAAGTGGTGTATTACTGGACTAGTTACTTTATTTGAAAGTTGATGGAGTATCGACTACTACTTGATCAAGTTATGATGATGCAACGGGAAGTTGGCTCTTGAGAGCCATCTGTATCCTCATACTTTGAAACAATGATTACTTGTTGTGTTATTATTTCTTTTCATAAACTTTTACACTCGCTCATTTTAAGAGTTCAAGTTTTACATATGGCCAACTTGCTACTTGGGTCTGGATGAAGTTTTGAAATCTAACTGTGTTTTAACTCACTCTATTCCGTTAAATTTGTTTTCCTTATAGGGGGTACGAGTGAGAGCGTGAGACTGGTACAGGCTAGCATAGTATAGTTTTTGAATTTTTGCGATTGTACTCGCGCTAGTGATCGGTTAGGGTTGAATGTATCTGGAATTCTTATCTTTTGTTATATTTGGGATTGTACGAATGTTTGGATTAGAGATGAATGTACATGTACGTTCCAAATTTGGGAACTGTTATTTCATTTACACTTGAGATTGTGAACTATTTTATTTAAAGTTAGTGAGCGAGTCCTGACGAGAGTTGAGCAGGCGGTCTGTTAAACGCTGGGGTACGCCTAGTGGGAGGTGAGGTAGTCATAGGTGGTATCAGAATTTTGATCGAGCTCGTGAGGTAGAGGGTTCTCGGGTTGTGGGGATTGACTTGTTAAGTGTGGAAGAAATGTCTATTGTTGGGGAAATTAGATATGTATGTTGGGTAGGAATCTCAAAAGTGGTTGATTTTTTCTTGAAACTGGCCTGCTCGAGTGGTGAAATATCATATTTTTGGATTCTTCTACCTGAGTACCAAAGAGTGATACCTTTATGATAAGTCGATATTCCAAGTAATATTTGGATAAGTCTAGATGGCAAAATCTAAGGCACGGGGAACGCGAATAGTTTGAACTTGGGATATATTGAAGATATTAGTGAGAATTGGGACCCCTTAGTATGCAAGCGTACATACCTAGTTGTACTTCTTCGAATTTGATTAAGTATAGAGTTTGAGCAATACTTGGGGTTAATGTCCCATAGAATATGTGAATTGTTATGATATGTACATAAAGTGATGTGAGCGCGGAAGCAAAAGCCTAGACCGTAGAGGAACACATTGCGAATTAACGGAGTCAAACCCAAACTTGGACCACTCAAGAACGGATTCAACGGTAGAGAACACCACAATCAAGTGTGTGTGCTTGATTGGTAAGTCAATAAACAACCTAAGAACCATTCTAGGATGTTCAACTTAACTTTTACAAGCTAAAGGAATTTGCCACAAGAATAGACGAAATTCTGAAATTTTATTAATAATATCGCAAAAATTGAATGTAAACAATGACTTGGGGCTATTTATAGCCTTGTCTAACCTTAATAGAATTTGGAAAATATTAAGGAAATTCGGCCAACCCATTGGGTCTCTCTTGACCGAAAGCTAACCTACTAATTAATTAATTTAATGACTAACTAAAGTACTATTGGACCTAAGGCCCACATGGCCGAAGCCAAGCTCAACAAGAGCTACTTAATCGAGGCCCAATCCTCCTTTTGAGACTTAATCACTTGCACCTTCAATTGTAAGCAATATCTTGATAGTCTTGCAAGGATCTTCCATGTTGATTCGTTCAATGGGCGGTTTCTCTTGGGTTTGGACGGTATGAACTAAGGCTTGAAGCGACTCCTTGAATCTTTTAACTCGTGTTCGTGTCACTGGGTCTCGAGAGACCTTCACGGGGTCTACTTGAACACCATGGGCCTCTTGCTTATTCGCATCATTTCTCTTCTCTTGAAAAGGATTTGTCCTCAAATTTTGGAAAAAATGGAACTCTATGTTGGTGCGCTTATAGGATAGCAATGTGGGGACTAGATGAATGAGCACCAGCCATGTCACATGTCGCTTGGACAGCCTTATCATGCTTTCGAACAATGACATTCTCCAAGACAAGAAACATCTTGTATAAAGCTTGGGAAAATTCCAGGTTCCACTCCAAACCTCTCTAATCAGTTTTTTGTCATGAATGGTCGAATTTGGACCTTCAAATTGTAGAATAAATTCAGGTTGTAAGGAATCAGAATTTGGAACAATAAGAAAAGAATTATCACCAACGGAATAAGAAGGAAGTTTATAACAAGTTTCAAGTGTAGAAATTCCCTTTGAAACTTCATTCGGATCACCAACAAACAAATCAACTCTAGGTGAGAGATTGGTCACTTGTTGATAACAAAGAGATACCACACTTAAAGCACAAACTCCATGAAAGCTCTTCAATTCTCTAAAGGATGTAGGAATAGACCATTTTAAAACCAAGGCGATTGCACTTTGTTTCACCTGCTGTTATTCTTGATTTTGATGATCACAAAGCACTTTGAAATGTTTATCTAATTCTCGTCAAATATAAGTATTTTGCTTTTTAGAGAATCAGGTACAAAGGTGTCAAGAAAAGAAAACCAAAAGAAAAAGCAAAAACAGGGCACTCATATCGGACGTCCGAAAGGAAGTTGTCGGACATCCGAAAGGATGAAGAACATCAAGAAGGAAACTCTGTCGGACGCTCATGAGGAAGCATCGGACGTCCGGGAGGATCGGACGCACGCTTCGGACGCACATTGATCGCGTCGGACGTCCGAAAAATTTCGCAAAGTTTTGATGACTCTCTGACGACGTTCGGACACAGAAGCTGTCGGACGATAAAATCCCATTGGACGTCCGAACGACAACTTGGCTGATTTTCGGACGATGTGTTTGGACGATGAACAAGCTGTCGGACCCCAACGGCTAGCTGACTCTTCATCTACCTTCTATCCGTTGGAAGCATAAATGAAGCCCATTTTTTGTCCCCTTTAAATACAATCGATTCTGAACCAAGGAGTGACTTTTGCACACTTTGTTTACAAGATCTCAAGAGATATTTTAGTTAGAAAATAGTCTCCTAAACAAGATTTGTTCTCCAAGTTGTGTGAAGTTCTTGTAAGCACTTCTCTTGTGTTTGAAATTTTCAATAGCGTAGTTTTGTTGAGAGTTATCTGAGTGATAGTAAAATTTCTTAACTTGACTAAGTAAGGCTTGGGGCAAGGAGGAAGTGATCCGTCCATTGTACATTGAGTTGATTAATTTTCATCAAAGAGAAGGTGCTCATATTTGTGTTTGGTCTTCAAGTTTGAGGAAAGCTTGGTAGACAATCGGTTTGATACTCCATCTTATTTTTTTTGTTTAATAAAATTCTCATTGCTTATATACACTCATATTTCTGATCAACATTGCTCTCTTCTTTAAATTAACTTGGCTGATCACTACTAAACAAGAAGGTAAATTTTTATTAAAGAAAAAGTGCATAAACTCAATAAAGTATTTTTAATCAACTTAATTCACCCCCTTTTAGGTTGTCTTTGGGCCTTACACCTGCACAAAACAAGAAACACTAGATAATGCAATGTTAAGATGGTTAGTACAATAAGAAGTCCTCTTCACATCCTTAGATTGTACAATAGATGTCGGCTTTCTCTCTTGTTTTTCTACTATGGCAGAATCGTGCATGAAATTTTTCATACTCAACTCTTTTAAATGTTCATTCTCTCTCTCTTTGACACTTTCCTCAACTTTTACCTTAAGTGTATGCTCACCATCACACTCAACTAGCTCTTTTTCAAGTTTTTGTTGGAGGAGTTGTTGGTATGTTTCCCATACTTTACTAACTCCTTCATCCATGGATAATGTATTGCCATGCTTTGTTGTCGAATGAACCTCCTCCCTTCTCTTTGAATATACTGACTTTGAAGAGGTTGGTTGGACGTTGGGGTGAAATTGTGGAGAACCTCTCCTCTTGACATCCTTATTCACCATTCGGTCAAGACGTCTATGAAGAGGCTCAAAAGTTTCATCCAGACTCTGCTTGAATTCTTCCATCATGGCCTCCATGTGTAGTTTTAGGCCCTTGGTTTGGTCTCCAATTCCACTTGACATGCTTAGGTATACCTGCCAAAACAAATAAAAGAACTACCTCTCTTTTTTTTTTTTTTGTACAATGTATAGGTCACTCACACTCGTGTTTGACTCAAGTATATCACTCTCTAATAATCTCACCAAACAATTCTTTGGCTTGCTAGTTGCTCGGATTGAAAAAGTTAGGCGTCACCGTAAGGCTCGTTCTTGACTAGTCAATAAGTGACACGAGATAGTAGTAATGAATGAACAATAATGGATGACCTAAGATGGGACCTAAAACTCAAATTATGACTAACAACAACTAACAACTCAAAAAGAAAGCAAGGCAAATGACCTCAAGGCTGAAATTTTGAAAATCCTAGAAACTCTACCCGAAGACCAAATTTTCTGGAATTTGTGGAGTTACTATTTCACAGCCTTTTGGTCAGGATTTTGGGATATTTTGGGTGCTATTTTGGTGTATAGGTCAGCCCTTAAATTGCAGGCCAATCGGATCACAAAGTGATGCTCAACCGATTCAAATTGCGGGCTGGTTTGGCATGGCAAGGTGGAGCTGTTGGCTTTTGGTTTTGGTAGCTGGATTGTGTAGTGGGCGGGCTGTTTTAGGTCGGTGAAGGGTTTTTGGAAGGTGATTGGGCTTTGGACAAATGGTGTCTTGGCAGCCTCTAATCCAAAAGTAACTAGGATTAGTTGTAGTTCAAGAGAGGACTTGGTTCACAATTAGGAGACTAGAGCCAATTTCTTTCTCTCCTTTTTTTGTTTTCTCATTTTCGTTTCTTTCTTTCTCTTTTTTTTGGCTCAATCAGATTCTTTCATGACATAATTCCAGTCCCAAGACTCCTTGAATTCGGATCCAAGTTCAAGATTTGCAAACAAGATTGAAGGTTCTCTCAAGTATCAAGAAACCCTTGATCGTGTAATCAAGAATCACCAAATCAGATTTGGTGGATCCAAGAACTTAAAGATTTTCAATCAAGAATCTCAAGAACTTCTCAAATTATGTTTTGGTATCCAAGATTTGCTAGAAACAACACAAGAGTTCAAGGTTCACAAGCAAAACAAGTTCGGCAGCCCCAAAGGAAAAAATTCCAGCAACGACTCAAGAACAAGGTATGCGACAAACTCTTTTTTTTTTTTTTTTACTTTTGCTGGTTGCTTGCACAACCAAAACGACTCAAAAAAGACAAGTTTCTCGCTACAATCTGGGCAAAATTCAGTAGCAAATAGCATCTAAAACTTTTGGACAGATTGCACACAAGACACAAGAACACGAGAAGGAAACAAGAACCCTAGCGACTGGTTTTTTTTTTTGTTTTTAAACCCTAACAACCCAAACACAAGTATAATAGATCCAAGTACGAAATTTGGACAGAAAACACAAAAAGACAACACCCAAACAGATTTTTGTGTTCGGATGAACAGTGTCACTACAGTACTTCGGATGAACAGTACGCCGCGGTGAATAGTGTCGCTATAGTAGTAATGAACAGTATGATGCTACAGTGCCTTTTTTTTTTTGGTGACTCTCAACGATTTCAAGACTCAAAAACAAGAAAAAGGGATATACGTGATACCTCAACCTAGCTCTGATTACCAGATGATGTGAGCGCGGAATCAAAAGCTTAGACCGTAGAGGAACATGTTGCGAATTGACGGAGTCGAACCCAAACTTGAACCACTTAAGAACAAATTCAACGGTAGAGGACGCCACAATCAAGTGTGTGTGCTTGATTGATAAGTCAATAAACAAACTAGGAACCACTCTAGGATGTTCAATTTAGTTTTCACAAGCTAAGGGAATTTGCCACAAGAATGGACGGAATTCTGAAATTTTATTAATAATATCGCAAAAACTGAAGGTAAACAATGACTTGGTTCTATTTATAGTCTTGTCTAATCCTAATAGAACTTGGGAAATATTAAGGAAATTCGGCCAGCCCATTGGGTCTCTCTTGGCCGAAAGCTAACAAACTGATTAATTAACTTAATGACTAACTAAAGTACTATTGGACCTAAGGCCCACATGGCCGAAGCCAAGCTCAACAAGAGCTACTTAATCGAGGCCCAATCCTCCCTTTGAGACTTAATCACTTGCACCTTCAATTGTAAGCAATATATTGGTAGTCTTGCAAGGATCTTCCATGTTGATTCCTTCAATGGGCGGCTTCTCTTGGGTTTGGACGGTATGAACTAAGGTTTGAAACGACTCCTTGAATCTCTTAACTCGTGCTTGTGTCACTGGACCTTGAGGGACCTTCACGGAGTCTACTTGAACACCACGGGCCTCTTACTTATTCGCATCATAAAGAAAATATGTTATTTTAAATTTGTGTTATGATTTTTATTTTATGATTTGAAAATGCTTTTATCGAGCTTTATAGCTACTTTATTTTGCTCATACCTATATCGTTTATTTTTCAAAAGAGGCATGGGGGGTAGGCGAAATCAGAACCGTGGAACTACCTGAGAACACGATTCTAACCGTGGCCGTGGGGCTAGACAGGCACAAGAACCAGTACGAGAACCGATAGAGGAGAGAGGTGAAACGGTTGAACCATAATGTAGACCCCGAGCTGAAGGGGTGGATCAGGTGGCAATGGCAATTCAGCAAATGACCAATATTCTTGCTCGATTGGTAGAGCAGCAGGGTCAAACCCCTATTAATCAATCTAGGGACCCTGAAATGAGGCAAGATAGGACCCTAGAGAAATTCCAAAAGTTTGCTCCTCCTAAATTTCTTGGAGGGCCGGACCCTGAGGTTGCCGAGAGGTGGTTAGAGACGATGATCAATATTTTCGCTACCTTAAACTATACGGAGGATAGACAAGTGAATTTTTGCTGTATTTCAATTTGAGGGACCAGTTAGAACCTGGTGGAACGTAATTAGGGCTAATTGGGAGAGAGAGGGGACAATATGGACATGGTTGAATTTTGCACGGGAGTTTAATGAGAAGTATTTTCTACCGATCGTCCAGGAGAAGCGAGAGGATGATTTTATTAAGTTTTGTCAGGGAACCCTCAGTGTCTCTGAGTATGAGACTCAGTTCACTAAATTATCTAAGTTTGCTACCGAATTAATAGCTACGGAGAAAATGAGGGTAAGGAGATTTGTGTAGGGACTCAACGTGAAAATACAGGAGGACTTGACGGCAGCACAAATTAATACGTTTACGGAGGTTTTGGAGAAAATCCAGAGAATAGAAATTGTCAGTGCACAAGTAAGGGTTTTTCATGCAAAAAGAAGTGGTGCGCCTACTGGAGGTCAGGGGTAGTTACATGGTGATCTAGGTATGTCACCCTTTAAGGTGAGTCGAGGAACTGGTGGTGTACGAATTTCGAGGACACCTAAGAAAGTTACTCTGAGAAGTGCCTCACAAGAAGGTCAAACCCCAACCCCTCACTTATCTTGTGGATATTGTGGGAAGACAAATCATACTGAAGATGATTGTTAGTGAAAGGCACGAAAATGTTTATGGTGTGGTAGTATTGGGCACCAGCTTGCAACCTGCCCCCGCAGGTCAAACTTAAATTTTAAACCAGCAAATGTAGGAGGAAATAAATCCAGAGTACCTGCCAGAGTATATACTTTAAACCGCCAGCCAGTGCTCAACCGTCTACAGTGGTAGAAGGTACGATTCGTGTTTTTCATTGTTTGGCTAAATTTTGGCTATGGTGAGACTTAGGAACTAGAATCAGATATGCAAGAAAAATACCATGAGTAATTTATGAATAAATGTATGAATTTCGAGATCGAAATTCTTTTAAGGAGGAGAGACCGTGACGATTGGAAAATTCGTTCATATTTTCTTAAAATTCCCTCATATTTTGATTAAATTACTTTATGATATCTTTACTACTCATTTACTTCCCCAATAGTTGTAATAAGTAATAGAATTAAGAGTTTTGCCCTTAGTTTTATAGTTAGGATAAATTAGGGTTTTCTCATATTTTGGTAGTGTGATTAATTGGAGAGGTGTGTGTACTAAATTTGGTGGATAAGAGTGAGTATTAAATAAGTGAAAGTGTGTGATTAGAAGTACTAATAATAAGTTAGTGAATTATAAGTTAAAACACAAGTACGAGAGAGTTAAGAAAAATAGGTTTGAACCGACATGCATCATTTGTTATCGATTAAGTACCCCACTTGACCAATGCTTTCTTATCCTAATCTCCTTATTTTATTTCATTTAATTTCCTTTAAATTACCCTTAAGTCAGCCACCATTTTTTTCTAAAGAAAAGTGAGAAAAGAAAAAAAATAAGAAGAAAATCTTGAGTGACAAGTGTCAAGGATCCAAGCAACCTTTGACCCAAAACATTTCCTTTCTTCTTAACTTTCCTTTTGGCTAAGTTTCCTTCATTTTCCTCTTGTGTTGGATGAAATTTGAGAGAGAAACAAGAGAGAAAACCTTCAACTACAACCTTGAATCTTGCCGTGTTTGAGTTGAAACTACAAAACTAAACCGATTAAACTTGCACCAAGGAGCTAAGGAAGCTTGTTGTGGAGCTATTTGGAGAAAACTACTTCACTTGTTTTATGTGTTTTGGAAGGTATAAGTCTAAAACTTCATTTTTCTTTCTTGTTTTAGCAAAATATGGGATAGATGCCTTGAATCTTGAATTATGTTGGATGATACTCTAGTTTTGGTGAAGATTAGTGAATTTCAGCTAGGGTTTGTGATTTTTCAGCTTTGATTTATGATGTTTATCTCTAATATGTTGGTATTGAGCTTGGAAATGGAATTTGTGAGATGATTTGTGGCTTGATTGTGATATTTAGCCTTAAAAAATGAAATTTCAGCTTTGTCAAGCAATTTCTAGTTTCGATGAGTAGTTTTAGGGTTGATATGCAAAATTCTAGCATTTGGTGGTGAATTTCAGTTCTGCCCTGTTTTTGGAATCAACTTGAGATGCGAATTTCTCCATGTTATACACTGAATCAGCTTTTAGACAAAACATGAAAGTTATAAGGATTTAGTTAACTTTTTACCTACAAAATATCATATCAATTGGATTATTTTAGCTTATGATTTGGCCAGAACACTCTGGACTGCGCAAACACTCTAATTTTCCCGATCTGTTTTTCATTTGCTTCTGATCGTCCATTTTTGACCTTGAAAATGAGAGAACTGGGTGTCGATGTCTTCAAAAGAAATGTAAGTTTATGGCTTAGCTTCAAAACACCATAAAATGTACCTGAATCCGATATACCTATCTATAGTTATGACCAAAACCCCGAAAGATGGCAAATTTGTCATTTATAAGTTCTTCTTTAAACTGGTTTCTAGCTTTGGTCCATGGTGGTACGTTTATTATTTAGGTTGTTTAGTTGGTTTTGAAGCCTTGAATAGATGTATGTTGTTGGTTATCACTTGTGGTTGGATTGGAGGTTTGTTGGCTTGTGAATCCAAGTTATACTTGGATGACAAAATGGATAAATACAAAGGGCATGCTGCCAAATTTTCGCTCGAGAGTTAGGCGAGTGAACTCGAACTTTGAGTGATGACTCGAGGTTGAAGCGAACTTCGATTGTTTATGGTATTCGAGTTTTCTTTAATAAGAGGTACATAGTTGAAATTTTTGCCAAAACTCGTATCCTTTAAAAAGTAAAAGTAACGACCCTTAAAAATACGATTTTCTCGATTTTCATACCAAGTGCGACTTCCAAAGTATAAATCACTTCTTTATCGAAACTAAAAGAGCGAGCATGAATTTTCTAGAGTTTGCCAAGCCATATGACTACTACTTAAACAAGTTTCATTTATTTGATTTTCTTGAAGCGAAACTCCTATGTTTTGAACCCTAGTGGATTTTAAACTCTTAAATGATATTTTATCGCAGATTTGGACTTCAACCAAGGAGTTGTATCTGAGCATAATTTTGACAAGCACTAAGTCTTTGGTGAGTACTTCCAAATACATGATTGAACTTTATCGGATAATATTTGCTTGGTTTGGTCGGGTAAGGGTATACTTTATCACACTTGCCCTAATGCGATATATATTTATTTATTTGTTGTAATTGACTTGATATACTTGTGTATGATGTGCGTACTCTTTGAAATTTCAGAAACCCTGTGGCTAGTTACTCGAGTCGAGCCGGCAAGGGTATGGTCGCTTAGGTAACGAACCTTGGGTCTCTTATTTTGTCGAGTGGAGTGTTATCTCCTCGACTAATTGGTATGCTCGAGTATTACCATACATGTTTATCTTGTCGTTCGGGCCTGGTAAGAGGGTTGATTGGTGGACGGAGATTAAAGTTAAAGTGGTGTACTATTGGACTGGTTACTTTGCTTGAAAGTTGACGGAGTGTCAACTACTACTTGATCAAACTATGATGAAGCAACGGGAATTTGACTCTTGAGAGCCATCTGTATCCTTATACTTTGAAATAATGATTACTTGTCGTATTATTGTTTCTTTTTATGAACTTTTACACTCGCTCATTTCAAGAGTTCAAGTTTTACATATGGCCAACTTGCTACTTGGGCCTGCATGAAGTTTTGAAATCTCACTGTGGTTTAACTCACTCTATTCCATTAATTTTATTTTCCTTACAGGGGGTACGAGCGAGGGCGTGAGACTGGTATAGGCTAACATAGTCTAGTTTTTGAATTTTTGCGATTGTACTCGCGCTAGTGCTTGGTTAGGGTTGAATGTATTTAAAATTCATATCTTTTGTTATATTTGGGATTGTATGAATGTTTGGAATAGAGATGAATGCACAGGTACGTTCCAAACTTGGGAACTGTTATTCCATTTACGCTTGAGGTTGTGAACTATTTTATTTGAAGTGAGTAAGCGAGTCTTGGTGAGAGTTGAGTAGGCGGTCCGCTAAACCCTGGGGTACACCCTAGGGGGAGGTGGGGTCATCACAGTCCTCATTGTCTTGTAGGAAAACATCATCGAGTATCTTTCAAAACTTATCCTCCTTGCTGAATGCGCAATTTGCTAGATTTGGTGCATTCAGATGTTTTTGGTCTTTTAAAAGTACGAACTTTTTGGGGGTGCATCTTACTTTGTTACTTTTATTGATGATCATTCCAGGAAACTATGGGTTTATACCTTGAAAACAAAAGGTCAAGTGTTTGGTAAGTTTAAAGAGTTTCAAGCTTTGGTCGAAAGGCAAACTGGAAGAAAGTTGAAATGCATCTAGACAGACAATGAGGGTGAGTATGAGGACCATTTGAAGAATATTGTAAGCAACAGGGAATTAGACAGTAGAAGATGCCTCCAAAGACTCCTTAGCTGAATGGTTTGGCCGAGAGAATGAATAGAACATTGATGGAGAGAGTTACATGCCTACTTGCAGAGTTGAAATTGCCAAAGTCCTTTTAGGGTGAAGTTTTGTATATTGTTGCTCATGCTATTAATCTGACTCCTACCGTTGCTTTGCAGGGTAATATTCCAAAAAATGTTTGGACTGGTAAAAACACCTCATATGATCATTTGAGAGTTTTCTATTGCAAAGTTTATATTCATGTTCCAAAAGATAAGAGGTCAAAGTTAGATGCAAAAAGTAGACCATGCATCTTTGTTGGTTATCGCCAAGATGAGTTTGGTTACAGACTGTATGATCTAGTTGCGAAGAAATTTGTGAGAAGCTGTGATGTTGTGTTTCTTGAAAACCAAACCCTCGATGATATTGAGATGACAGACTCTCATATCCATGATGACCTCACAGATTTCAAGTTAGTTTCTATATCATAGTTACCTAGAAGAGCTGATGGAAGGATTGATATGCAGCATGATGATGTTGTTGATGACCAGCATGATGGTGATACACATAATCCTATAGATGTTGATGATGATCAACTCACTCATTCTATAATAGATCCACAAGAAGCTCCACTCAGAAGGTCTACAAGAGTTAAACAACAATCTACTAGATATTCTCCAAATGAGTATGTGTTCCTAACTGATGGGGGAGAGCCTAAATACATTGAAGAAGTTATGGAGAATGCAGACAAGCCGCAATAGATGCATGCTATGGAGGATAAGATGAAATTCTTGTATGATAATCAAACATTTGAGTTGTTAAAATAACTAAAGGGTAAAAGGGTTTTGAAGAATAGGTGAATTTATAGACTAAAACAGGAATAGGGTTCTTCAACACCATGATATAAAGCAAGATTTGTTGTTAAAGGTTTCAGTCAAAAGAAGGGAGTTGATTTTGAAGAAATGTTTTCGCCCGTAGTTAAAATGTCTTCAATTCAAACTGTGTTAGGGTTAGAAGCAAACCTTGATTTAGAGATTGAGCAAATGGATGTGAAGACGGCTTTTTTTCATGGTGATTTGAATGAAGAAATTTATATGAAGCAACCAGAGGGATTTTAAGTGAAAGGAAAAGAGGATTATGTGTGTAAGTTGAAAAAAAGCTTGTATGGCTTGAAACAAGCTCCAAGACTGATACAAAAAATTTGAGTCTGTTATGCAATGGCAAGACTACAAGAAAATTACTTTTGATCATTGTGTGTTTGTACAAAGGTTTTCAAATGATAATTTTATTATTTTGCTGTTCTATGTTGATGATATGGTCATCGTTGGTCAAAGTGCTTTTAGAATTGCTAAATTGAAATAGAAGTTGAGCAAGTCTTTTGCTATGAAAGACTTAGGACTAGCAAAGCAAATTCTTGGTTAAGAATTTTGTGAGACAAGAAAGTAAGGAAACTTTGGCTATCACAGGAAAAGTACATTGAAAAGGTACTTCAAAGGTTTCGAATGGAGAAGGCTAAACCTATTAGCACTCCTCCTGCAACGCATATAAAGTTGAGCATCTCACAATGTCCTTCTACTGAAGAAGATAAGGAATATATGAGAAAGGTTCCTTATTCATCTGTGGTTGGTAGTCTCATGTATGCAATGATGTGTACGAGGTCTGATATAGCTCATGCAGTCAGTACCAGAGCTGATTTCTCTCAAAAATTGGAAGAGAACATTGGAATGCCTTGAAGTGGATTTTGAGATATCTCTGTGGTACTTCAAATTTGAAACTTTGTTTTGGAAGTGAGAAGTGAGTCTTCACTAGTTATACTAATGCTGATATGGCTGAAGATGCTGATACAAGGAAGTCTGTTCGGGTTACTTGATTACTTATACAAGGGGAGTAGTTTCTTGGCAATCTAGGTTGCAAAAATGTGTTGCATTATCAACCACTAAAGCCGAATTTATTGCAGCTACTGAAGCATGCAAGGAGTTGCTGTGGTTGAAAAAGTTTCTAAGGGAACTTGGTTGCTCTCAAGAGAGATATAGGTTGCTTTGTGACAGTCAAAGTGCAATTCATCTTGGAAAGCATCCAACTTTTCATTCGAAATCTAAACATATTGATGTGAGATATCGCTGGTTACGTGATGTGTTGGATGAGAAGTTGATTGAACTTAAAAAGGTACATACGGATGATAATGGTGCTGATATAATGACCAAGTCATTGTCAAGATAGAAGTTTGAAGTATGTTGTTCACTTGCCAGGATGGCAATTTCCTCCACATAGTCGGGAGAGAGGAGATTTGTTGGGTTTTTGGACTCCCAACTTATGTGGAAAAGTTCAAAATTAATGGGTAATTATCTAGGCCCATTAAGGAGTTGCCCTACCTATTTATAGATCAAATTAGGTTTATTCCAAAGGCAGAAAAGTGGAAAAAACGCAGAAAATTCTAGAGAGAAATTTCAGCAAGTTTCTAATTTGAGCAGTTGCGGTAAATTGCCCGATTGACATAGCAAATGATGTCTGATCAACCTAAAATTTTAACTAAAGGTAGAGGACATCCACTTCTAATTATGGATAGTGGAGATTGGATTTCAACAATTCAATCTTTAGCTATAAATTTCGGACTGCTGCTATTTTTTGGTGAAATTGTTCACAGTTTTTGTTCTTTATTTGGGATTTGGTGACTTTGTTGATTGTTTAAGGCCATATCTCAATTGTGTACTTGTTGAAAGTTGTACTCTACTTTTAATTGGTAATAGTAGAGTAATTTGTGGTGGGCTCAAGAGGCTCATGGTTTTTCCTCTTCACTTTGGAGAGGTTTTCCACGTAAAATTCTTGTGTCTTCTTGTGGTTGTTTTTTTTTGTGTTCGTGGGTTAATTTATCTTCTGTTAGTTGCTGATTTTTTGTCTTGCTTAAAGCTCATAATCTGTTTTAACAAATTGGAGAGGTTTTCACTACTTGTTGTGGTTATTCGAAACCCGGTACCTCCTAACACTTTTTGATAAAAAATAAATTCATTAACGAATTGTAGAAAATCGTTATGCAGTACCTCGACATGATATGAGTGTGTGAAGGGGGTTCAAGAATCAGTTTTCTTTTTTTAAGGGCTAAAATCACTTATTTTAGCTTTTTTAACCCATATTGTAGGGTGGCTCTAGAAAGATATCAAATATCTCCCTCCAAGTCGTACATACGACTTTCCACAAAATTCGATATGTATCTATGAGATTACTTTAAATTGAGTATCCCATTCCTACTATGATTAGAAATCTTGTATTTTCCATATCCATACGATTGAATCCTTAGGTTTCTGAAATAGTGTAAAAGAACTACTTCGAATTATTGTTATTTGATTCGGACCTATTCTAAAAAAGTTGAAGTATTTCGAATTATTTGTTGACACAGACAAAGTTAGGGAAAACCTCTGAAATTATTCCAATGTTGAACCTTGGACCTATGAGAGTTCTGAATCAAATCTCTTTAGAAAGAAAATTTTTTGTCTTATGGTAGCCTTATCTAGTCTCCTTATGAAACTTTCGTAATTGGATTAGCCATATACTTCACATGCCATTATGAAATAATACAAGTCTTGGATAATAATCTACAATGCACTAGAACGCCTTTGTTAACGATCCTTTACTCCAACAGCATGTAGGGTTCCTCAAACAATGTGATATCTCACACCAGATAAATCCTTAATCCTTCCCCTGCTTACTAAGAGTACAAAATGTTCTTGTAAATAATGGCCAATACCGAGTATATAAGCAATGATTTCAAATCCAGAGGTTAATCGTACTCTTTCAACTTTACATAAAGCAGAGTTTGGTATTTGATTTACATCATTGTTTTAATGGTGGGTTAAACATGCACTAGAAATAATAGATTTGCAATTTAATAGATACAATATACCAAAAATTTTTTAATTAGATCTGAAAAATACAAAATTTTCAAATTATTTTCTAATAAGATAAATCATTGCATCTCCTTTCTGTGCATGTTACAATTTGCTAATCAACGGCTTTAAGTTCCATGATGAAAGTTGTTGAGATAGGCCCAAAACAAAACAAAAATTCAGATCTAAAATAAATTTGGATGTAACAATAAAATATGAAAAATAAAATAAAATTCTCACTAGGAACCCCTATGAGAAATAAAAAATTCTCACTAAGAAATCTTAAAAGAGACTTTATTAGAAAAATAAAATACATGAAATTCACGGATGGGAGACATTTGGTGGTCTCCTTTTTGAAGAGGAAAGCCTTTTGAGAAGCAGAGAAAAAGTAGAGAAAAACTGAAGAAAATGAGAGATAGAGAGAGAATTTTAAAAAGTTAAGCCATTTTGAAAATGGATCAAGGGTTTTCAAGAATATGATGTTAAAATTCCATACTTAGGTTAATTGTGACTTGGGAAGACATTAGATTTGAGTTAAAGTGATTTGGGAAGAAGAAAAATGAACAGTTTTTGTCCAATTTTCTCGATTAAACTATTGAGGAATCTGCCCTTGATAGAATAAAGTTAGGCAACCGGTTGGCCGATCTAGTTGCTCTCTATCAAACCTACATCACTTTAGTAAATAGATCATATCTTTGTTTAGGAAATTCAGAATTGAGTGGCGTTTATTGGTTAGAAACTAGACTTAAAGAGCTTTAAGTCCACATAAAAATCTCACCCTATTTCTACACCTATAAGAGTCGATGAACCTTTAAAATTGACTTGTATGTTTCTCTTAAGCGTGAAAATGATCTTTGCGATGGGTTATTGATTGAGTATAGTGTTTAGATTCCTTTTTATGATAAATTATCATAGTTAAGAATCTTTAGAGTTTGAACTACGCACTTTTAATATACTAGTTTTTTCAGCCTCACGCGTTGCGTGAGGATGCCCTGGGTCTATGTTAATCAATATCAAATGAAGGCAAGTAAATTAATGTAAAATGTTTATATAGTAATACATGATAGTTGTTAAATAAATGTGGAGAATTTGACTTTATGTAAATTGAATATTGCTGTTACTCATTTACTCATTTGATTTATAATTTTTTCTTAAATAGTCAATCAATACCTTAAAATCTTTGTGAATTCTTGATACTATAAATAAATGATGCATTCATTTGAAATGTACAATTACATACAAATATCATAAATATGGTGACGCTGATCACTTTTAAAATTATGCACACACTATTTGTATCTAGTCAAGAATGAAATAAGTTTAAACAAGTAAAACCCTTCTTGAAACTTATTGTGAATGAACACAATGGTGATATCAATAATTTAAAAGAACAATCATCACATTTCTATGCAATAAAAAATGTCAAGAAATTGAGAATTATTCATGATGTAGTAAAATGAATATGCTTCTAGTAATTGTAGTAAAAAATATCATATTGACAGGTGTAGTTTCTTGTAATAATCTTTCCAATAAAACGCATCTTCCCAAACTTCTTGCACTCATTGCAACAATTTTTGGGTGTAGTACGTAGATCATGGTCATCATTTTTCTTCTTTGCATCTCTTTTTTTGTGCAGAGACCATTAATCAATGACGATGAACTTTTCCTTCTTTTCTTTTGTCAAGCATTCTTTGAAGTAGAACAAATTATAGTAATCTTGAGATATGCAACATGTAGTATATTTTACCTTATAACATGTAGTATATTTTACCTTATAACCTTAATAGCTAATTGGACCTTAACTACCATTTGAATCCCGTGAGGATGCCTGGATTTCCGCTTGAATTTGCTACAAAATATCTAAGTATTTGATTGGACTTGTTGCTAATTTCTGATACATTTGTGGGAATGCATTAGTAGGAGAATTACTTAGGAAGTACTAAACAATAGCTAGGAACAACCTGGAGAAATATATCATACTCAGATTCACTGCAATATATTATCCCTATTTTCGCAAATGCAAAGCAATAGTATCCCTGCATCTACAGCTAATCTTAGTAAGGACCATTCAATATTGATTTATAAATGACCAAACTACTTATTCGATTATCCACCAAACCGAATAGCTCCTATTCATATCTTTCTATCTCACTGATTTTTTGGAGGAAACTACTTATTGATCTTATTTCGGAGAAGATTTGGAATTTAGAGACCTTATTCACTGCATGAGGTAGTCTTTTAAACCTTTGCCACTTTTTTGTATGTATTTTTCCTCAAAGTTTTTGTGGTACTTGCATGATTAGGAAATTAAACTATACTTTGATGAAAAAAACATGTGGCTTTGACCTACAGTATGTCAAAATCGCAAGCAATTGATAGATAGTATTCAATTTCTGGTTTCTTTATATATTTGGCTTGCAGATTTTTCTTGCTAAGCAGACCCAGAATTCTTGTGCTTGTGCTTCAAACTTTACTGTTGTTGTAGTCAAGCAATGGTAATTTATGTGAAAAATCACCTAATTTTTTAGAGGATTGCTAATTGATTCCATTCTTGGTACTCTGGCCTTTTATTGTGGTCCTATAGTTCGACATATTAGTTTTCAGAAGGAAACAACAATCCTCAAAAGGTTTGTATCTAATTGTAATTTTAAGGGATAGCTGGATAATCCTTCTTCTTATCTTTAAAGCCATGAGTGGGTTATGGAACGAGCAAAATTTTGGTCCCCCCCTCCCCGGGCCTACTTCTGGCATGATATATCAACATAGAGACGATATTGCCCGTCTCCTTGCATTCTTCTCTGTATACGCTTCTTCTAAGTTTGCATATTTCCGTCGGCAGCCCATTAAAAAAGCTCAGCTATACATAAATAAGAAGATTTCAATAAAAATGCATTCCCAATCAAATTAGTAGTAGAAGGCAATTAATAAACAAATGAAAGATAGTTGTACGTCTAATATGCCAGTAAGAATCCATAACATATTCATTAACATGGCTCACTGAACTATTATAATCATGTAAACACTTTGACTCATTAAGCCTTTCAGTACAAGGACAAAACCACGGAAAGGTAGAAATAAACCACAATGAAACCTTTCAATTGGGAAGAAGGGTTGCCTGTGAGGGAAAAAGAAATACGAAAAAGTGGCAAAGGTTTAAGCACAGAATGGTGCGTAAAAAATCAGGAAAACCAAATACATGCATGGCATATCTTTAGAGCTGTTTATAAACCACAGAGCTCACCTTGCAAAATCAGACAATGAAAGCTTTCAATTGGGAAAAAGGGTTGCCTGTGAGGGAAAAAGAAATACGAAAAAGTGACAAAGGTTTAAGAACAGAATGGTGCGTAAAAAATCAGGAAAATCGAATACATGCATGGCATATCTTTAGAGCTGTTTATCTTTAGAATTGGGATTTCCACAGGCTAGTGGATACACAAGTGCACCGTAAGAAAAAGCAAATGATATAATCATGGAAGCATAGAATAGTGTGCTGTGGGAAGAGAAGATTACACGTAGCTTATAAACTATGCATGATACAGTATAGGTGTCCGTGATATGAGCAGCTTGCAACTGAGTGCAAAGTTCCCTTGTGCTGCCAAACATATAAAAGTTGGGAAACACGCGAGCGAAGGAACACGCGGACAGGAGCAAATTTCCAGCCAAGCCACTACCACCAAATGACCAAAACGCCCCTCAAAGTCACAATAATAACAGTATAACCGGACCACTTTCACTGTAGCTAAGCCAACTGACGCTTTTAGTATAGTAATCTTTAGAGTTTGAACTACGTACTTTTAATATATTTAGGTGGGAAATGATTTCTATTGGAAGGTTTGGAAATGAATTGGAAGCTAACACGCTTGGTGGAGATAAGTAGTTCACGTACTCTTCATCTTTGAAAACATATTTGTTAATCTCTTGTAATTTTGAAAGCTATTTTGTATATTAAAAATGGCATAAGCATGTGTATATTATTGATGTACTATAAATATAAGATCATCATTAAATAAGAATATGGATACTATATTGTTAAGCTCATCTATAAGGCACGACCTTACTTGAACAGGATCTGTTCTATAGGCGTGTACCTCTGTGTCCTTGAGTTCTAAGGAGACAGGAAACCAAGACTGGCGGATGAAATATGACCGCTTGACCAGAGCGTGATTAACAGCTCTTGTTGCTCGGCTTCCGAGCTCCCAGGGCAGTAGAGGATCGTTCCCAGCCCTTCGCTCAGGCATAAAAAAGAAAAAGCTCTTCTATAAGGCTGCTTTTGACAGGACTAACTCCTTATGTGGTAGTTAGCATTGATGAAAATGGATGTTATTGTTATCATTGAACGGGAAAGTCATATGGTAATTAGTATCATTAGAGGCTAACCGTTTTGTAGTCAGTGCCTTAAAACACGGTTAGCTAAGAACGGGATATCCATGGTCAATTAATAAATTTAAATCTTGAGTTTATTTGTAATTGTCTACATTGTAAATGCTATTGTGCCATTGAATTGCTTGCTCTAACTAATACTTTGTGAAGTTATATACACGTATCAATGGATGTTTGAATTGTATTTATATGTTAACATGCTTAGGTCAACTGGAAAGTGCATAAACTACATATTGAGCAAGTTGCATCTCACTCCCACGTATTAACACTTTGCAAATATTATAACATTCAAAGAGGCTTAAGATAAGGATTGAGGAGTCTAGAACTTGAAAGTGGCTGCAATGAAGGAAATAGAAGTTTATTTTTAAGTGTTGGCCTTCCTTTGTGTTAGGTTCATAAGTAAAGGATTATGTTCTATATTGGTCAGAGAGATAAAGAAAGAGTGGTTAATATGTAAGTAAGGATTTAAGACCTAATGGCTTAAACTTTTGGGTCAGAATTGGGTTCCTGACTTACATATTGGGCTCTTTGGTGGATTCTCTCGAGGTATTTTCTCCTATCAAATTGGTATCAGAGTTTTAGGTTACGGGACTGGGTTATTCATAGACAAGTGGATTCTTCTCGAAATTGGAGTGGTAAAAATTCTCTTCTTGATGATGGATCAAAGTGTCATGGAGTTTGGTTGGTGTTGGATTAGGTGTGCTATGGGTTTGGTAGGGGTCCGATTGGTGTTAGACGAAGGAGCCAAGGGTTGGCAGTGGTTCATAATACAATTTGGCTATTGAAGAAGAGTGAGTCCGTATTTGGGAGAAGAGGTGACCTTGGTGATAATGGTGGGCTTGCATTGAATATAAAAGTGGATTCGAAAAAGAAATTGTAAATTTGGATTTAATGTGAAGGGTTACTTATGAAGGAGGAGATTTGTTAGATTCATGAGTAAAGGATTATGTCCCATATTGGTTCGAGAGATGGAAAAAGAGTGGTTAATATGTAAGTAAGAACCCAAGACCTAATGAGTTAAGGTTTTGGATCAGAATTGGGTTCCTGACTTACATATTGGACTCTTTGGTGGACTCTCTCGAGGTGTTTCCCCCCATCACTTTGACCTTATAAACATTTGATAATAATTGTGTATATATTTGTAATCAGGTTCGATCCTTGGACTTGAATTCGTAAATGCATATCATGACTATATTCACTACTGTTTTGAAGGGAAAAATGTTGGCTTTGGTTGTAGACTAAGTGGATATTTTGATGGATTTGAAATTAGCTTAGCTTCATTACCTTGTGTCTTGTGAATTAGTCAGAGTACAGCAGTATTGTGTTCCATGGTATGGGATGTGACAATATATCTCTTCAAATAGGTGTTCCACCAAATCAAATTAGTTTTCTAATATATCTTCAAATATGTGCCCCGTGTTTATACACATGGTTACAAGCTACTATATATGTAATTCAATTACATCAACTTTATACCCCCACCCTTCCTTAACTGTAGAGCAGAAAAAGAATATGCAGGGGAAAGAATGATTGTCAACATCATGGCTTGACAATCTGCTATAAGTCCTATTCTACTTTGCAGTGAGAAGTATGTTTGCAAATCATGATTCAGGGATCAAAGGTTGGGACTTGATCTATTGGAGCAAAAAATGCCCGATATGCTGTTCTGTCCAAGATAGTTCTGTAAGGATCTTCCTCCCTTTTTCCAAGCAAGTAGGCCATGCTGTTTTCAACTTCAGACTTTATCTGGAGATACAGCTCTCTTGCTTTTTCTCTGTCTTTCAACAACTCTTGCCTTCCTTTTGTCTGAATAGGCTTCCCAAACAAATAGTACAAGCGGCCAGGAACCTTAGGCAAAAAGCCTGGCAAATATAATTCTTGGTTTGCAACCTCTCCAGTCGCGTGAGCTCTGCAACGCAACCACATTGGTTATTTCAAATGTTCATCAGTGGAAAATCTAGTTGTCTGAGAGGCTTGAGAAGAACGGTATGAGCGATAAAGGGTCATTACCTTGCTCTAAAATTCCAGTCTTCGTTCTTTTTTCTAATGTAGTCATTCAGCACTGGGATCTTCATCAAGTCATTATAGTCAAAGACTAACTGCAATTACAAAAGAATTTCACATCAGAACAGACTTAATGAAACATACTGCTGTTCACCACAGGCTGCCACAATTGTCCGTCGTGGTCCACATTTAACCTTCTGATTTAGCCAAAAGGAAAATTAAATCAGTGAAACCTAAAAGCTTTCGATAAGCTATAGTGTTAGAAGATAAAAAATCAATACAACGCGTTTTAATGTGACATGATTGACATATGCCATTGATACTTAAGGACACTGTAATGGCTTCTCCCTGCTAATATAGCCTCTTTAGCTTGTATAAGGAAATTGGAACAGATATTGCCTTTTGATAGGTTGAAATTCCATGCCCATCTGGAGAATCATGGAATACAAAGCTAGCACAGATTCCTGCATCAGTTTGTGCTAGCATGTGTGTTGTATCCTTGAGCTCTATTGTATGTCTTATTTGACCGAGGAAAGATCGACAAAATAAAGCAAGAAAGTTTATCTTGTAGTAAACTGACTTCTGCCATGTCGTCCTCTCCAATGACTCCAAATGGTACAATTGTGGCACCAAATTTAGCTGCCATTCTCACAAATTCTGGCTGATCAGGCCAAAACAACTTGTACGTTTCACCCTGAGAAAGTAAGCAAGAGCATGTATTAATGCTGGAAATGACATTATGGATGAGAATAACAAAGCGAAAGTCATCAAAACAAATGCTACACGTTTTCCTGTTGCTGTGGGAAAACAAGGTCTCAATCAACACCTGCAGCAAACAGGGGCTTGTGATCATATTAAGCAATATCCAAGTAGCAGTGGTGCAAATGACGACTTAAAAATTCATTGTCATGCAAGCTGAAATGTATGACAAGCTATGGAAATTTGAAGCAGGGCATATGCTAAAAACGGGCCATACATTTTGATAAGCCATCCCAATGCCATCAGGATGATTATGCGCAGTCTCTTAACATGCATATCAAAGTGCATTCCTAAGGATTTAACTAAGCCATAATCTCACAAGATTCAAAAGGGAAATACTTAAAGCCATCTGAAGTACAGTAGATTAGTCACATTTATTAAGAGTTACTGTGAAATACCTTACGATGCAAAGCCTCACGAGCACCACCAGGATAAAGAAGAACATGTGATTTTGTTTTGAACAATTTGAAAAGGTTGGTTGCACTGACGGGTGTTGCACCATAAATTTTAAACGTATCAAAGAATGTAAACTCTTTTATGTCAGTCTCCACCAACTGTGAGAATAGCATTGGATGTGCTATACCACGGACCAGAATTTTCCTTTGCCTCAGGAATTCTTCAACAAGAGAAACAAGTTCCAAACCTAACAGCATGTGATAACCAACTAGTATGACTGGACCTTCACTTGGAACCCCTGACAAGCCTCTCACTATCTTCCCATCCTCCAATGTGGAAAACATTACCGAGCCAATAAGATACCGGTAAATTCTGCAAGAATTGTCAAGAGATATCAAATTTTAAAGTCCAGAATGACCTTAGACTTCTTCCCAACCCAACTGAGGCTTCACATACTAGCCAAAATCAGTGGTGCCGCGTGGGAGTTAGAGATATGTTACGACAATGTTCTATTTCCACAATGAAGAACGTTAATGCAGGTATTGCTGATAGAAATAAGCATTTAAATTTGAGCATAAGCTTTTGTAATACTTAAATTTTCTGGATATATTTGTTCAGATGCTCAACCAAGAAAGAGCTTCAAAGGACTAATGATGACTTTTAAACACCAACTTACGCGTTAGATGTGAGGATAATGTACCTCAGAAGAGAAGAAGACACAGAAAATGCGACACATGGAAAAAGTAAATGAGAAATATTTATTAGTAACACGTTTGGAAGTTTAATTGTTGATATTTGGAAAGCCTAAAATAAGGTACTAAGAAAGCGGAACCATAATTATTACAACAAGAGGTATAAAAATTGCTACAGCACCTTAAAAAGGTATTGACAGAGAGGCGTATCAATGCAATCTGGTACAAGAAGTCTCCAGTTGCAATTGGGGAGGGCAAACAGTGGTACATATGCTTGGACATTTATAGACATTGTATATGAAGGACCCTCTTAATGATCCAAAAGGTTGAGGAATGACTGAACCACCTAGCTCATGAAAACGTCCAACAGCAACTCACACACTTCATGAGTTCACAAATTAAAAGGCTCACAAATGGTTTATTGCAGATTATCAACCACAAATATTAGGCTACATTTCACAAAAGTTTAATGGAATCTGCAAGAAAGCCCATAGACAAGCATGATTCTTCCTTGCCCCCCTAAAAGCTACTATCTTAGGTCCTTAACTGACTACTTGCATCAGACACGCTTAATGTCAAATTCTCTGACTACTACAGGAAAGCAAAACTTACTTTTCATCACATTATTCAACTGTTTGCCTTTTCTATTAAGAAGTTTTCAGAAACTTAAAGCTTCCAAGAATTACAACTTGTCTAATTCTAAACAAATTTCACCTGCAGTGAAGTAAAGATGCCAACCTAAACTCCGCCCAAGTTGAATAATATGTCATTGACAAAGTATTCCAATTTTTCCTTTGTGAAGACCATTAAAGAAAAAGTTGTAGAGCAGAACTACATCACATGACGCATACTTACTTATGACTCTCAAGTGTTTGCTTGAACTCTGAATCACTAGGAGGTAAAAAGTCCATGACAACATCATGCTTTCTTGACTGACGATATTTGAAAGCACCTTTGATAATAGTCAACAAATTGACCCCATCTTCCTGCATGACGAACTCTTGCACTTAATTTTCAAGACCTTATACGGTGAATTTGCTGCAATACATCTAAGATTTGTTTAATAAAAAAATTTATTGAAATCTGCAACAAATAACCCCATTAAATGCCTGGGATAGTAATGCTATCAATTGGATTCTATGCTATAGCAACTTGGAGTGATAGTTTTTGTGTGTTGACAATTGGGAGATTGCAAGACAATTTGATCTACATGCAATGAAGCATATGTTTCATAGCTTTGATCTATAGTTTAATGCATTTATTCCCCACCAAACAGGCCATTTTCTATGAAGAGTTTAAACATAAAAAACTGAAGCTCTGGGATAAGACCATTTTGGCACAAGTTTCGTGTAGGCTCAAGAGCAACTCAAAATGTTTTGCGAAAATTATTTTCATTTGACCCATGAAGTAGCCAAAGATTTTAAGCAAATTTGGCTAAAATTTTCTTTCTCACTTTTTATAAATAAGTTTTTACAGCCAAAGGAACTAAAGCTGATCTATTTTCAGGCTTTGTGTTTGCTACTGTACTAGGTCCTCCTATGGACATATCAAAAACCCTTTAAACCCAGTTACCCAGATTCTTGTCGGACCCATTCTGGAATGGTACATTGATGTTTGATGCTCTTTCAACCAAGTAGAAGACTGACATGATTACTGTTACATCTTAATCTCTAGGATAATCATACTTAAAAAGCATTCAATTACACCAAAGAATATTAGGTAATATATAACATAGTGACAAAACTCAACAGTTGCATGGACTGATGTTTTGCAAAACTGGTTACTAGAAGTGAACTACAAGTTATTAAGAGATTTGTGAAAGGTAAAACCTTCATAAAATTTTCTCAAAGAGAAAAAAAGCATAAATTTTCACCTACCAGTAATATGGCATGGCTATTGTCCTTGAAGTATTTTACTTTGCAGTTTCCTAATGACCTTTCAAGCCTTTGTGCTTCATCACCACTAGGAAGCATATTATCCTGGCCACTGGAATGAAAAGGGCTTGTTAGAACAATTTCTGTCCAGAAAAGAAAAAGGAAATTTCTTGCAAGTTACATCCAAAGACTCGCATGATCACTGGTTAAGGTTTGTACTTGTTATTATGCAACGGTAACGTATCATATTTTATTCATTTCAAATTTATGACTTAAAAATATCAGTCAAGATAGAATCTTCTTTAAGAATAGAGGGATGCATAACACGTAAAATTCTGAATGTGCAGCATTATCTTATGTTGTCAGAGCACAGTCAAAGTAGCCAGCGGATCCTTACACAAAACTGGTAAATGATAAAATGAAGAAGGTTTGTTGCCATTTTCATTCTTTACATTTATTTTGTTAAAAATTGAATTAAAACATCTAAGTGGTCAAAGAACTGAGAAACAAAGAACGCCCCACCTACTCCACTAGCTGTTGCCTGTTGCTTAATAGACCCAAGCATTATGCAAAGTAAGATAGTTAGACAATATATATTCTTCAATAGCTATTCCAACATTATTCATTTCTCTTCCCCCTTGATTTTCTTTGTTTCAACTAAAAGTAGACTTTGAAATGTACAAAAAGATTAAGGGGTATTCATACCAGTAGTTCACTTTTCAACTAAGAAGGATAGAGATTTATTGTGAAAGCAGTATCAAAGGATGTTTGAGGATAAACACCTAATCTGCTTTTAAGGTGATCACTCCACGTGATATTCAAGAAACCAAAAAACAAAAGGAAGAAATATTATGCATGTTAAAGCTTGTACAGATCAAGACAGGGAAGAAAACCTTGCAAGCACTAGCACTTCAGCTGTAACAGCATGAAGACGGGAATTAGCATAACTGGCAGCTGATCTAAGAAGTTTGAGCTTCCAGAGAAGAGTGTCCTTTGGTATAATATCAGCCAATACCTGAAAGAAGTATTGAAAGACAACTGAAATCAGATAAGTATAGCCTGATGTGATTTGCCCTTTCTAAATTGATATGTATCCACAAGCGATAGGGAGCACAAAATTCTAGTGTTTGGAATATATAGGTAATGTGGAACTCTCAAGTCAAGAAGTCCATTTAGGAGTGCCATAAGTATAAGCCCTGCAATCTAGACCATAATCTCATCTTGGTTCACTTTAGCTGGATTTTGATTCAGATACATGATTTCATGCTACGAAGTCTAGAATATGGTTTTAATGTTAGGAATCCTTGTGCTAATATGTCACATTATAGTTTCGGGTTTAGGGAATGCAAAATAGGCAATGTGAGAACAGATTGATGTGGTCTCTCTTCCCTCATCTTCTCCTTTCCTTCTACTTTTCTGTCCATTTTCCCTCGTCTTATAATCTAAGATCTTAGCATCGGTATCTTCTCTTTTACAAACTAACTAATGAACAGCCTCTGTTACGTCCTGACTTCCTTTTAAAGCTCCTTGTGGTATAATTGCTATCTTGTTACATAACTTAATCTGTTGTTATATCCCTTTATTGCTCAACTTTCGCCATCAATTCATATTCTATTACTTTTAAGGTCAGCTAAATATCTTGATCAGTTTTTTTCTGGTTTTTGGCATCTATTCCTACTATCATGACTATGTCATGGAAGTCATTACCTCCAGGAACATATCTATCCACTAACCATATAGAGACGTAAATTACTACTACAGGAAATAAGGAGCATTAAGGAACTCATAAACAGTTCTCCATCTTTCCAATGCTTTCCTAGATGTTTCTCAATATCTGACGGAATTCTCTGCCTCTGTGATCCCTGTTTATGCCAAATAGTTTGTCAGGACTTGTCTCAAAAGCTTACTCAGAGAAGCCTAAGAAGTGAGACTGCCATCTTGAAAGCAAAGAAATTTATACATGGCATTAAAACTCTTCAAATTAACAAACTACTGAATCCACTAATATCTATATTAACTTGATATGATGTGCAAGTAATCTATATGATATTAACAAGAAAAGAGACAGTTCAGAAAAATTTCAGAAAAAAAAAGAGGGTTCTAACAGAAGGGAAAATGTTATTAAAAAAGAAATTTTTGCAACTCACTGAAAGTCGTGGTAACAAAGCTGTAAGATTGCCAGCCAAATGTTCTAGAGCTATTCGTGGAGGAAGAGTAGCATCAACAGTAGCCATTGCCATTTTCACTGGTTCACCTGATACAACCATAGGATGATATTTCATTTAGAGCAGGGAAAACGATAAGCACTTGACATCGCCAACTAAAACAAAATTGAAAGGAAAAGGAAATTACAGACGGCATCAAATGATCAAAACTTTCAGGAGGATGGATAACCATCATGGCACCAAAAGAGACAAAAAAAAAAAAGGCATTTACAGCAAATTTAGAAGGGTTAGTTCTTCAATACCAAAAAAAAAAAAAAAAGGCAAAAGAAGGAAGGAAAGAAAAATGATTCTCTCAGAAAAAATTCATTTCTAACTTGAATCATCTGCATAATTGCTTTGCAGAACTCAAAGAATTTAATGACAGAATTCAAGGAGAAGAAAACATTTTGAGGCTTTCAGTAAAACTAACAAGTGATGTTATATTACTCTTTTGGATAATGGTTATTGGCCTTAACATCTACAAACTAGGCGTTTTGACACGTGGCATACAATACCAATAGGCTGTGGAAATGTGCGAAATCATGCGGATATGAGGTTAGCAAAGAGTATTTCTAGAAGTAAGCCTGCAAGTTTTTATGGTAATGATCCAAAGGAAGATTTCCCAGTTCAGCAACTTGTAGGGTGTCACATACTCTGCAGACAACAACTTCAGCAGTCCTTCCAAAGAAATGCTAGCATAACTAGCCAAACTATTCTTGAGAGCTTATGCATGCCACTACACAGTTGTGGTTTATGGTTTATTGAACTCACAGTGAGACATTTATGTTGCAATTGCAACAACATAGGAGCTTTCATATATGGAATATAAATTTCACAAAGGTGGAGGAGCTTATTAGTCAGCATAGGTGGAACAGAAACATCATATTCGGATACTTCAATAGAAATGATGCACAAAAAATTTTAGCTATTCCTCTGAGCCTAGTTGAAAGGGAGGATAGCTTCTATTGGCAACCAAAGGAGGGAGGGCTATACACTGTCAATTCTGGATATAAATTTCTGATGAAGCAACACAGAAAGAGAAGCAGGTGCAACCAGGAAGGAGCTAGCTCTAGCTATGCAGCAAGTGATTCACAATTAGCTCAGATGTGGAATACACTGTGGAGTTTAAACATCAAACATAAAATCAAGTTCTTCATCTGGAAATGCATTCAAGGTGCTCTGCCTGTGAAAGCAGCAGTAAGTAGACGAATTGGGGGTGGGTGATCTGATATGTAAGATGTGTGGAACAGCACAGGAAACAGTCGAACATCTTCTGCTGACTTGCCCCCACACGGAAAACATATTGAAGGCATCTCCCATTCAGTGGGATGGAGCAAAGGATCAGCAGGGAGACTTCAAAAGGTGGTGGCTAAGAATCTCAGAAGCAAGGCACAGGTCAGAAGGGATGGAACACATTGGATTAACTGCAAACATCCTGTGGCAGGTGTGGAAAGAAAGAAATAAAAGAGAATTCGAGAACACTACCTTTGTTTCTCCATTCAAATCTATAGGGAAAGCACATTCTGAATGGTTAGAGCAGCTGCAGCTAGAGTACAAGGAGAAAGGAGAGAGCACAGAACAAACAGTCCCTAGGCAAGATGTACAGGATCAGAATTATGTAAATGCAGGAGAAGTGCTAATGGAGATGACTACAACCACGAAGCAAGGGCAGCTATTTGTGGCAATTGGAGTCACAGTTAAGATTTTTGCAAGTAATACGATGATAGGGTGGGCGCTGAAAGACATTAGTTCTGGTAACAAACTCCTAGATGAAGCTCTGGCACTGAAGTTGGTGTTGTGTAAAGCTGTACAACGCAAGTGGAGCAAACTTAAGCTGAGATTTTGTAACAAGGAACTGTGGAGACAATTAAAACATCAGAGCCCAGCGGACAGCAAAATGGCAACAGTACTTGAAGACATCTCTCAGTTACAGAGATTGTTTTGCATGTGCTCTTTTGGTTTGTATAGGGAAGAAAATATGATAGTTAGTAAAAAAATGAGTGCTGATGCTTTAAGCATTATCGTGGATGAGGAGCGACAGCTTCCTCAGTGTCTTTGAACACTAGTTGTAGAGTTTCGATTGAGCCGTTGCTCGTACATGTAATTTTTTACCATTAAAGCAATGAAATCATCTTATCGTTTCGACAAAAAAAAAAAAAAAGAATATAAATTTCACAAGTAGTTTGTCTTGGTTCAGCAGATGTAGCTTATGATGTACCCAATCACCTTAAGCTACCGCAACATATTTCGCAACATGTACAATTAATATAGTGAACTACATAAAAGCGATGGGTCTAAAAGCACAAAATGTTAAAAGATGTCTTTATGCACTGGGGTAATGCTTATGGAGGCAGCATGTAGGACCATATCTAGAGAATGATCAGAGAATAAACCATGTAATATTTCAAGATTCTATGCTGAGACAGTTGAATAGTAAACTTATGTTTTTAAGAATTCTAACGTACCCATGACAAAGCTTAAAAGGTAAGGGACTGTAAAATGAAGTTCAATAGGTATAGCCTCCAAGAAAGGTAGCAAAGGTTGCAGCTGTGACCTATTAAATGACGTTGCTGAAAAAAATGGAAGCAAACAATAGTTACCAGGTAACATGTAAATTTAATCAGCAGAGACTCAAGATAAAACAGAATGATGGACTGTCACTTAGACATACCTGGATTAGCTAATACTAATACAAGATCAATGACCGGATTACGTGCAGCAACTGCAAGTGCTAAGCATCCTCCAAATGAATCTCCCACAAGATATATTGGCTTATTTGGAGACGAAGCATGCTGATTCCTTACAGTTTCCTCAACAAAGTTTACCATGTCTGTTTACAATTACGGCATTGGTGAATAACACAAGCATAAGATATACCTCATCCTTCTTCCTCATTTACTATAGGAAGGAAATCAAAGATACCAGAGGCATTATTTCACAGTTAAGCGAAATCTCACTGAGAAAATGAAAGGGATAGTAGTTGCTATTGTGGTCAGAGGAGTAAGTTGTTCAAATGGTATTATTCCCAACATCTTTTGAATCGCAAGCATTAATCATTTGAAAAAAAATAAGAATGATGCATTGGAGAACCATTATCACACCACCATTTCTCAGTAAAATAGTAGCTCTTCTGTGGAATTTGACTACATGTAAGAGGAATATATCGTGACTTCGTATAACAAGTAACTCGTTTAATCTCCACCTACCATTTCTTAAGTTCCCCAACTGCAGCATGTACAAGGAACAGCTTGATGATTGTCCCAAGTTGTATTACAGGCTGGATCTAGCCTCGATCTTACTGGTAATTCTTGATTGTGAATTATCAGGCACAATCTATTCAATACAATGTCCAATAAGTTTACTTTGCTACCATCCTATCGTGCCACATTAATCCACCGGTGAAATCCATGTAACTGCTTTGCCAAGCACAAGCAATTTTGGTTTTTCATAGTCAGTTGCAAAAATCATCCCCAAAACTAGAGTATCGATGTTTAAGCTCACAATTCTAAGTCTTCCAAAGATTCTTTTTTTTTAATGCCAGACCAATTGTGGTCTCATTTAGTCATTGAGAAACCTTCTTTTGCAAAAGAATTAAGCAGTTCGTTCCTCTGGAACCAAAGAATGAAAAACATGATTGAGTAGTTAATACATCCAGGTCATTTCAAATGCATGATGGCACAAATCATTTTCTCATGGAGACACAATTTGATGCAATGCTCCTGCTTAATAACCAGTATTGTCTTATAAGGCATCAGTGGTAGCAGAGATTTGCATAGCATTTTGCTGCTATTGAATTTGACCAGTTCTTCATCTGTGAGACTTGATACTTCTCCCATAGAAGACTCAGTTTTCAAGAGAAAATTTTACAACCTGACAAAGGATCTTATATATTAGAGCTTTCTCAGTGTCTTTCAATATTAACCTGATAGGTCCATATGTCTCTCGTTCAGAAGTCAGAACCTTATATGGAATATTGTCAAAGCCTAAATTTGGAGTTTTAAATCATCAGAGCAGTACTTACAAGGGGAAGAACTTTCACCCAAGAGTACGTGTTGGTGGACATAAACAGAAGATAACCAGAAGATGGGAAAATGAGGAGATCAAAACCTTATACCACCTTAAGAAGATAAGAATTTTAAGAGCAAAACCTTATATCACCTTCAGATAATAATCTGACAAAGCAGCTTAAATGAATTTATAAAGATCATCAGGATGTGATCTACTCTTTAGTAACCAAAATTTTGTGGGGGAGGGAAAAAAGAGAAACCATCTCCAAACAAGAACAAATTTTAATTACCTTCAAATGGTGTTCGATCTTTCACAGGAATGTGAAGGCACCATACCTCAAAAACCCTGCAAGAGTGGTCATCCATTAGTAATAAGTAATGTAAGAGAAACATTGACACTCATGTGATTTTACTAGGTTCTTTAAGTTACTCATTTAGCATATATTTGTCTGAGAATCTGGTACAAAGATCATAAACCTCCTCAATACAAGCAATGCAGATAGATGGACAGAAATCTACTAATTTCCACAATCAGATCTCCAGGATCAGGAGTTCAGACAGGTCCTGAGTTTGCATGAAAAAAGATCATGGTAACATTTGGAAGTCCTATTTGAATATCAATAAGATTTGAAGAGAAATCTGCTGACTCAGAAGAAGGCTACTCCAACGAAGCAGGCACATAAAAGTCCCCTCCCCCCACCCCTTTTTTTCCCAAAAGTCAACTAGTATTGCTGTAAACATTGTTACAAGGTATGTATATCAGCTGGAGCAATCGCTCCATCTACAAAAGTCTTTGACATTCACAGCTAAGAGGTTTCAATCCACTTTTCATCTTGGTTAATGCATGAAGCATTATATTTTCTATTGTAGTGAATGATAACATATGCACAACCCCCCCCCCCCCTCCCCCCAAAAAAAAGTAAATTCAAATGCATCTTATCCATCATTATGCAACAACACCTGCCTCCTTGGTGAAAGTTCGTAATTATGGGACGATAGTAAGAAGGATGACAAAGTAATTAGTTGTATGGGTCGATCAATATGTACTCCAAGGTTCAAATGAAGCAATTTACGTCATTCCAATTTTACAATCTAGACATATACCTAAAGAATTAAAGAACCCTGAATTCTTTTCACTCAATACACATCTAAGTACCTCATTGAGTTTGACGAGGAATATGACTTCGTGTTTGTGTAGCATTTATCAAGAAAAGTACATTAAACTCTCTTTAAATAGAGCTACTCTGGCTTATAGAACGAAAACTAAAATAGTTTAAGCGAAGACCCTAAGAAGACTTCGACGGAATCAAAGTATGATACAAGGTAATTGAGAAAGTACTAATTTCAGGTGAAAATTGATTGCTACAAGTTCAGTTCTTAGACCAGGTGTTCATGCATAGTGTCAAACCAACTAAAATGATAGTACCATTTACTATTTTCAGTGACTGCTAGAAGCCTAGAACAAGTTAGACTCAGAAGTTTACAAGAAAGAGTTTATACAACCAATACTGACCTTCCTAGAGCTTTGTGATGCAACATGAGCCCCAATCCAACGCCATCCATCCCTACATAAACCAAAGCAATTTGCAGATAAGTATCCTAAACTAGGAAAAGCCTATTTAAAACTTCCAGAAAGCAAGTAAAGCTCTTACTTCATTTCAAATCTTCGGTACAGACCATAAGAACATAAGCTAAAATCTAGACTAATCATGCATCTTCTATGCACTTTCTACAAAAGAAAAGTAGCAGTTCGAGTTCAAGACTACTGGCAAAGCATCATTTACCAGGTAGAAAGAGAAGAACAGGTGAATTCTTCAATGGAGGACCACATTCTATAGGTGAAAACCACCTTGGAGGTCCACCATCAGGCTTAATAACATCTTTTGCTGAGTCCATGTAATCCTTCACACTCCGAGTTCCATACCCATCATCCCACAATGGTTTCAGCTTTTCTTGCATAACTTCTTCCTCTCCCTTCTTCTTCTTCTCTCTAGTACTTGCACCAGCAGGTAAATGACCATTCCCCCTATCCATCATCGGATTAGTTATCTCCTGCTCCTTAGCTGAAGAAACTCCATTAAGTCTAACAGTATCAGTAGACAAGATAGAGGACTCCTGAGCTGCTGAACATCTAATTTGAGCTCTGGATTGAGGCTTGAACTCTGTTAAAGCAAATGAAGAAGATGCCCACAAATTACGCATAAGTGAAGCCATGGTTTCCACAAACCAATGGCTTCCAACTTGGCAACTTCAAGGTTCAGAATGAGCAACGAATAAGCTCCGGGCCCAGATTTGTTGTGTGCTTATATGCAAACCAATTCTAATATAGTTTGAAATGCTCTAGTATGTACACAGACAACACTTGAAAAAAAAAGGGTTACAATCAAAATTGGTAGAAATCCAGAAATCAACGTGCAATAGCACAAAAAAGATTTAGAACCTCTGTATTTTCTGTTTTCTTCAGGTTTTTTTTGTCAACCATGTAAATGTAAAATTTAGACTCCATTGGTTCAAGAAAGCACGGAAATAGAGGGAACAACCAAACAACTATTTTCTCAAGAAAACAGAAATGGCTTAAGCAGACAAAGGTTGGACAATGGACATGCAGTGTATTACACACACATATATATATATGTATATATGTATGCATGTGTGTAAGCATACACGTGTGTGTGTATATATATTAGGTGAAAACTGATACATGAATGCAGCAAGAAACCAAAAACAAGCATACACTTGTGTGTGTATATATATTAGCTGAAAACTGATACATGAATGCAGCAAGAAACCAAAAACAAATGATTATCTCAAACGTGGGGCCTTTTTTTTTTTTTTTGGAAAAAAAAAGTGGGGCTAAGAATGATGCCGACAGAAATGATATGAACGTGGAGTTAATGGGATAATCTGAGTTTATAGAAACTAATCATCAAGGAGAATATTGCTGCATTATTATTGAATGTAAATCTGAGATTAACCCCAAAAAAGGGTAAATTGCATTTAATTCCTTATAATTTTACATAATCTCAGATGACTTACTTAAGATTTCAAAATAGTCAAATAATTCCCTGTAGATTTATATAAAGTGTAAAATAAACAAAATACACAATCAATTACGACAATTATACGAGACACACTTCAAAAGTGGGTGTGATCAAATCGTGATATCTACTTAATCCTCCTATAGTTTGTATGAATATTCATTTTATCCCTTGTAATTTTTGTATTTATCCACATAATCATGATATCTACTTAATCCTCCTATAGTTTGTATGAATATTCATTTTATCCCTTGTAATTTTTGTATTTATCCACATAATCTCTCGCAGTTTTTATATAAGGTGATTAAGTCGTTATCTGATTTAGTATTTAAATAAGGTTAGTACGTACTAGTATTTCAACTAATGACATTACATAGGTTATTTTCCGTCAAGTTTCTACTTTACATGAAATTATTGAAGGTAAAATGGATATTTTAAAATGTTAAAGAAGTCATGTGGCAATAGATAAAACTATAAGGGGATTATTTGTAAGTTATCCAAAAAAGATTTATCCAAAAAGGATTTATCAATCCTTTTTTGTTTCCTACCTACATCACTTCTTACAAAAATCTATAGGATTATTTCCGTAACAATACCACAAGTGCAATTTGTCTAATTTTAAGGAACAAAAACAAAATGAATTTGTGCCATCATCAACTCTTAAACTTGTAAACTACAAAGCAATACACCATATTTTTAAGTCAATTGCTTAATGCTAATGGATCATATTTTAACGTATATTACTTAAAAATTGACCATCTTCAAATCATTCTTTAACTATCCCAATGCTCATTTTTCCATTTTTTCTATTTACTTTGCTACTTCTTTTCTTATAATTCACATGACATGTACATTTACATCATGCACAATAACATAATACCAAGACATTATACTTTAATGTCTACAATACACCGCAAACACATCACAACTTTATGTATATGGTTCAACATCAACTTTAAATCGCTTTTTGAGGAACCGACTTCTCTTTTCTCCCTTTGCTATTCACTTTTTTTGCCCTTTTCTTTTGCAATCCAGAAGACATATTGACTTGCACTCTCACAAATAAAATAAAATACACATACATAAATAAACACATTCACATAATAGTTGTACATCAAATATTAGATCCATGCATATCAAAGCTCTACTCTCCACTCCTGACAAATCAATGCATATCACATGATAGTCACGCAGATGCTTTTGCAGAATTAGAAGAAGAAGAAAGTTAAAAAAAATAAAGGAGAAAAGGGGAACGGATTTTTTAGATTTTTAGTTTGGTGTCAATTTTCAAAAATTGGAGTACTATATTTATGGTAACCAAATAAGTACATTAATATTTGTTTAACTTGAAGTTAAAATAACAAGAGTGATTCTAGACTCCTCGAAGAAGTTAATCCGAAATCATTTGGGGAATGACCTGGTTGAGTAGGATTTATTAGTGGTGGGCATTGTTTTAATTTGCTATCACACATGTAACAACAAGGAATTTGGGAGAAAAATCACTTTCCAAATAACAAATCAAATTGTTTGGATAGCCCTTTTCTTAGAAAAAAAATTTGTTACATCATACACACGATTTGATATCACTTTTTTTTCTAGCTACCTCCGCTTTCACACATATCACATCTCAAAAATCACTACAATATTATCTAAAAATTTCTTTTTGTTATGAAACAATTAAAAATATGGATGTCCCTTTGTATTCCCAAGAGGATTAATTATTGATTTATGGCTACATTATATATAGAAGTTACAATCCATAAATCTATTCATGTATTGGAAGAACCATTTCATAGGTTTCTTCATATTCTTATAGTAGTGGGTGTTTAATAGGATTAATATACCTTTAATCTTGTAGTACCTATATATAGAGGTACATTGACATCCTTTGGAAGGACCTTTTGCATTAGTTGGAATCATAAGAATATCATTCTCCATTTCTCTACATCTTTCTCTAATATCTCCATTTATACTATAGTAGTTTATTAGTTTTACAACACGTTATCAGCACGAGTCTCTATTTTTGAGCAAAAGGTGAAAACGGAACCTCTATCTTGAGTAAAAGTGAAACACGAGATTCTGTCCATATTTTTTCGGCAACTTCTGTCTACTTATTGAGGTATTTTTTTGACACATAAATTTATTTCAATTTCTTATGGTTAACTTTTGAATGATTGAAAAATACAAGTGCCTATTGCTGAGCAATCATTAAACACAAATATATACTGTTTGACATCTTTGAGGTAATATTTCATCTTTTAATTCTACTTATTTATCTTTAAAATTATTTGTTATAAATACTTATATTCTGATGCAACAAGTTTGGAGATGCTATTATAGAAAATCAATTATGTTTGAAGATCCACTTGTCCTTTGAAATACTTAAAGAAAAAGATTCGACCACCTGAAGATGGTCGTTCTTTAACAAAAAGATTTGGCCACCAGAAGATGGTCATTATTTCAAAAGTCTAGTATGATAAATTTACCTATGGTTACAAGAATATAATTCTGCAATTTTCAGAATTACTTCTCAGTTGAAATTGTGTCGAAAAAATTTTACTCATAAGATATATTGAAAATGATATTCTCTACAATTGATTTCTCGAATATGCTCCTATGGTAGCAATATTGAGAGAAAATTTGAGAAGTATTTTGTACTTATTGCATGCTAATTTTAGTCCATTCCTAGAAGTGAATGCGACTAACTTTCAATTTATTAGTTATGGTTGTTGTCATGACTATGATTTTGGTAAATATGTATTTTACCATGACAAGAGAAAAAGTTACCACTTGAAGTGGAATAATAATGATAAGGACAAGAAAATAAGGGTCCTAAAGATAAATGTCCCGAAGTACATTTGACGAATCAAACTTATAATAGTATTTTCACATGGCAAATTTCTTTAAATACCCCGAAGGTATATGATGATTGATTTAATTTATAATAGTAATTGACTTTTCTTCCTAAAGAAGAAATGAATGTTAAATATTTGAGATCAAAGAATTATGTTGATGATATTTCTCCCATTAGAATTATGGTGACAATGATATGTGTCTCAATAATAAATACTACTATATACACTATTTTCCAACAAAAGAGATAAACACAATCAATGGTAGTGCTTAAGTGATTGAAAGTTCCAGAAGAGCCACTGATATATTTCTTCCTGTAGGAGAAAAGTTTATGATAAATGAAGCACTACTTTTTACCATGTCTCGAAGAATTTATTGAATTTGAAAATCCGTTGAAATTGATATCAAATTGAGACACTAAATGAGACAATAATAGAGATCATGTTTAGAAATCAAATGAAATAAAGGTTAATTATATCATAATAACCATTCGAGAGAGAAATAGTTATCGATATAGTTGTTTTCATTCTCATTTGATTTATAATTATCACCTGCAGTAAACCAGAAGTTTGCTGATCCCAATGGATATATGATTTGATAAAAGTGAGAATATTTGAGAGCTGACAAGTATTTATACATACCCCTTTATATTATACATGGCTCTAAAAGAAATTTAAAATTTTTGTATGAATCACCTTTTACGATTAAATATTGTAAAATATTGATGGGTGATCTATTGAATGATTTATTTATTCTGATGAGCTACGATTCTCGACATTAGGGAAAGGAAAAAAATCAACCAAAAGGAAATCATCTGAAAAATTGGATTTCCTCGATCCTCATACAAAATAATGTGAACTAGAAGTTCAAGAAATTATTCATTTGCAAAAAACTGCAAACCAATTGTCAAATATATTATCGACTCCAGAAGAGTCATTAAATCAACTATTCCTGCAGGAAATACTCTCATTAAAATTGATGTCCCTGAAGGACATGCACAAGTGCTACAAATAAATTTAAGACCGGCCTACCTAAATAAGGTATAAATTGATTTCAAATATCTCTGGAGATTAAATAAATGTCATGACAAAATTCAACTTCTTGAAGAGGTCGCTCCTGAAGAGCCAACTCCTGAAGAGAATGAAATCATAGAAAATTTAATTGGAACCTAATAAAATGTAGCACTTGATATTATAGAAGTTGATAAGGATCATGAATCTATATCGATTGATGAATGTCGGTATAAAAATGATTGTTCAAAGTGGAAAGATACGATCCAATCTGAATTGGATTTATTGGTTAAAAGAAAAGTTTTTGGACTTGTAGTCCAAACACCTGAAGGTGTAAAACAAGTAGCCCAAGAATTTTGACAAATATTTGGATACCAATGATCCAATATGTCCATGTGTTTTTATCAAGAAAAATGGATCAAAATTTGTGATAATTACTGTATATGTTGATGATCTAAATTTGATTGGAACTCCTGAAGAGATTCAAAATAATATTGAATATTTGAAAAAGGATTTTGAGATCAAGAATTTTGGAAAAACAAAATGCTACCTTGATTTATAAATTGAGCATTTGAAAAGTGAAATTTTTATCCACCAAACTGCATATATCCGGAAGGTATTAAAGCGGTTTTATATGGATAAGGTACATATATGTATGTACTGCAATGGTCGTCAGATCATTAGATCTTAATAATGATCCTTTTAGATCGCGAAAGGAAGATGAAGAGATACTTGGTCCTGAAGTACCATATTTCAGTGCACTTGGCGAAGAATATTGGAATGCGACGATTAAAAGATCTCAAATAATGTTTTCATCAGGGGAGAAATTAATACACAAGAATAGTGTACTCTTTTTCCTTCACTAGGATTTTTGTCCCGATGGATTTTTTCCTGGTAAGGTTTTAACGAGGCATATTTTTTGTGTAATGGACATCCAATGGGGAGTGTTATGAAACAATTAAAAATATGGATGTCCCTTTGTATTCCCAAGAGGATTAATTCTTGATTTATGGCTACATTATGTATAGAAGTTACAATCCATAAATTTATTCATATAGTGGAAGAACCGTTTCATAGGTTTCTTCATATTCTTGTAGTAGTGGGTGTTTAATAGGATTAATGTACCTTTAATCTTGTAGTACCTATATATAGAAGTACATTGACATCCTTGGGAAAGACCTTTTGCATTAGTTGAAATTACAAGAATATCATTCTCCATTTCTCTACATCTTTTTCTAATATCTCCATTTATACTATAGTAGTTTATTAGTTTTACAACACTTTTCGAATAATCTTCGATCTAAATACTTTTTTAACCAAGGTTATTTATTTATAAATTCAAAGTTTGGGCCAATTAATCACGAAGGATTTGCTAAAAGAATTTCTCATACAACATGACTAAAATTTTGACACCTAGACAAATTTCAAAACATGACTAAAAATCCACCAAAACGGGGGAAAGAGTATGCCATTGTGTATGAGAATATCCCCTTCCCATTTTTGCTTCTTTTTGAGAGGTCTAGTATTTATCTCAGGTAATATATTACTTAATCTATTTGAATCCTTCACTTTTAACCAAACATGTAAGCATGGAGTAATATTTAATACGAAATAAAAGAGCTAGAAAATCCTAGAATATCTCACCACCTTTTGCTTCTTTTAGACTAGTAGTAATATATATTAGTTTTGCATAGAAAAACATATATTAGTTCAATTATGGGAATATGGATTTGGAGGAAGATTTGATGATTTAAGCAATTGTCAACTGTTAAAGAATACTACTATATTCCGTTCTTGTCTGCTTTTGTTCTTGTTTGGTTGTATTCATTTTAGCCACTGGATGTGACTATTCTTTTGATATGTCATTTGTTTGGGGTAGGGACGGTCTTTTTGATGACCATCCCTTCAGGATTTGGGGCAGGGACTCGGGGCAGGGACGGTTGCAGGTGCAACCGTCCCTGACAAATTTCCTCTTCATCAACAGCGCGTAACTTCTTTTGTTCACCGTGTAACTTTTTTTTCACAGGTTGTATTTTCACAACAGATAGTGGTGGGTCCCACACTTAGCGCGGAAATCGAGTTACCACTTGTTATCTGAGCCGCACATTTTTTTGAGGTCCAATCTGGACCATGAACCGTGCAGGGACGGTCATCAAGCGGACCGTCCCTGAGCAATCCTCTCACAAAAAGAAATGAGAGGACTGCAACAGGCCACGTACAATAGAGGCATCAGCAAAGGAAAACGACGTTGTTTTAGTAAGTGAGTAGGGAAAAAAATAAAAAAACATTTGAGGGGCTAACGGGCTCCGTTAAAATGCGTCAGCTGTCCGTTCCAAAAATTCCCGTTCAAATTAATGAGGCATGACTTTTCATCTGAAATCTTCAAATGAAATAAAATTTGGTCTCCCTCCAAAAACGTATATTGTGAACATTCATTCACAATTTCAGAGTATCAGCAAAATAATATCCCTACCCCAAATTGGGATGTTTCAGATGAGAGGTTTTTGGAGAAAGTGTTGCAGAAATATAGTGTCATCAATCAGTATACTGAGGGAACACAAGAAGTAACTGTTGTGGGACAAAATTTTTTCATAAAGGCTGCAAAAAGGCAGAAGTTGGTGAGATTTAAATCAGAAATAGACTCAATCGAATTGGACTAAACCCCAAAGGTAAGAATATTGCAAACTCATTGCACTATTTGGCTTGTTTTGCGATAGAAGAGGGATGAATTTACTTGCATGATTTTGTTCGTACAACTTGTTTAAAACAGTGTGACATGAATAATGAAATTGAAACTCTGGCAAAAACTCCTAAACAAGGAAATCATATGGGTAGCACAAATTAGATACATACATTGAGAGCCAACTTAAAGAACGTATGCACAGGGAACTTATGCATGGCAAGTGTTTGTAAATTTGACTCAATAGACGAATTAACTGACTTAGGATGTTTATATATATATATATATATATATAATAACAGGGAGAGTGTGAAGGTAATTGTTACTTGCTTTTTTTTTTGTATTCTTGTTGCAGGATAGCAGTGATACCGTATAGTTTAAACTGTATTACCGACTATGTATGGGCGCTTACATCACAGTAGACTGACACATGCAAAGATAAAATATAAGTAAAGTGAGTTATTGTAAATTACACGAATGAAATAGGGAGTACAATACTACAATGCCGGACTCACAATGCGTATATTTATGACTATAAACCGTAATTGTCATCTAACAACATGTATATTATTCGAAACTTATTATGCACAACTGTGACACTATGCGACCATTACTCACATATATGATTTTGTCATAGGTTTTGGCATCCATAAAGTCTACCTAAACAAGGATTAGGATGGCTTGACAACATCAAGAAGGTACACTTATTGCAAGGTATCCCATAACATGATTACAATGATATTTGCCTACTCGTAATTGCTTTTAAAGTATGGTGTAACTTGTTGCAAGGTATAAATTTTACTACTTGTAATTGCTTTTAAAGTATGGCGTAACCTTCGATAACTTGTAAGATTTTGCCTAGACAAGGTATGTGATGTACACCGTATTTATTGGAACGTATAGAATGTTAGTCATTAATAACATTTATATAAGATGTTTTTATTAGATGGTTATTTGTTCCAATCGTCTATGAAATTGACCATTAGTTCTTATGAGAGTGCATTAAATTAGATAGACAATTTACTTCAATGAATGGCAAGTACATACATACTTAGTAAATGTACAATCTGATTGAAATAATATACATCATGTAACCGACCAAATACAATGTGTACAAATTATTGAATATGCGATTAGTTGTCCACATGCATATTGCAATTAGCCGTTGCAGCCACAACTTGTACTGATTTTTAGTAAATGTTTTTTACTTGTATGAGTAGTATTGACTTGTCTGTAAACACCTTATACAGTGTGATGTATAAATACAATTAGTTTACGAAAATGTATATCATTTTAGGTATTAGTTACTTGAATGTGTATATCTATAAAAGATAGTGCAATGGTATGCATATCTTTGGAAAGGTCATTGGTGCCATGACCAACTTGGGCACCTCCTTACAAGCTGCAGTAGATGTGTAATATTACTTGTATGAGTAATACTAATTTGCCTATAAGCACCTTATACAGGGTGATCTATGAGGTACAATCAGTTTATAAAAATGTACATCATGTTAGGTATTAGTTACTTGATTGTGTATATCTGTGAAAGGTACTGCAGTGGTATGTATAACTTTGAAATGGTTATTGGCCTAGATAAGGTGTATGATGTACATCATATTTATCAGAATGTACAATATGTTATTCATCAATACGATGCATAGAAATTGTTAAACATGCAGTTATTTGCTCACATGCATATTGCAATTAGTTATCACAGCAATATGCATAGTTTGCAATATGCATGGTGCGATAGTATGCGTACATTTGGAATGGTTATTGATGCTTTGACCTACTTGTGCATCTCCTTGCAGGCTGCAGTGGGTGTGTAATTTTATCTATATGAATAATACTAATTTGTCTATAAGCACCTTACACGGAGGTAATCTATGATGTACAATCAGTTTACAAAAATGTACATTATGTTAGATATTAGTTACTTGACTGCATATATCTATAAAAGGTAGTGCAATTGTACACATAAATTTGGAACAGTTATTTAGCCCTTTGATCAATTTGTGCATCTCCCTATAGTAGATGTGTAATTTTACTTGTATGAGCAGTCTTTGTTTGTCTGTGAGTATCTTACACAGGATGATCTATAAGGTATAATCAGTTTACAAAAATTTACATCATGTTAGGTGTTAGTTACTTGACTATATATATATATATATATATATGTAAAAGAGAGATTAGATCGTTGAACCCATCATTACTTGACTATGTATATATGTTAGGTGTTAGTTACTTGACTATGTTAGTTACTTGAACGCTACATCGTTGAACCCATCGCAGTTGTGAGTATGAAATTTGGACTGCATCATATAATGTGTTAAATTTTTTCAGCATCATATCTAAATTGGTATTACGAGTCAGTACACTATTACTGATGTCTTCTACACTCCTTCCACTCGTCCATGTTAGTGGTTGCAGGAAGGAATTTTAAAAGTAGGAAAATTTGACAAGCAATCTGATGCCAGCTTATCTGCTAAGCTGAAAAAGCTATTCAAGATTCGCAATAACAATACAGGGGTTGATCCCGCGAATTGTCAGTGGGTATGTAATTAGCACCTTTAATCCAAGGCTTTTTTATTAGATGTTGAATATCCAAAAATGTAGAATCAGGTTACATACATTTTCTATGTTACTTTTTTTATACCTCATTCATTTCAAATACTTGTCCTACTTATAGCTGAGGGGTATTGGTTTGTCTACAACTTTGATGTCTCACAAAGACAAGTGCACCTGCTAGATCCTAATAGCGATCAAGCAAAGAGTAAAGACATAAGTGTACTTAATCGACTGATATGTTGGACTCACCCAAATGCATTAGAAGAGAAGATGACTATATTGTAGTGTTTTTAATCTGTTTGACATAATCTTTGGTGCTATAGAAACGTGCCTTGGGATTGGTCGCGGTGACAAAGTTTGGCAAGAAAATTGATTTCTCCAGTTTCTTGTTTGCACTTGCTGATGTCCCTCATCACTCACCAAATAAAGTGTAAATAGTTTTACTTCTCACACGTTTAATTGTTAGAGCTGCGAATATTTTATTACAACATATAAACTCCAACCTCCCTAATGTGAAGTCAACATGAACAGTTGTGACAGTGGTGTCTTCATCATGACATTCCTAGAGCATTGGAGCGGAAGGTTGGCTGTTCGGCTTACAGAGGTATTATAATTTGCCTATGTTTTTTTCCTAGTTTACATCTGAAATTGTGAAAAATAGTTGTTACCATGGACATGGAAAATTAATATTACATTTAAATTGGATAGGAAAATGTTGGCAAGTATCGAGTGCTGTACATAGTTCGATTGTGTATCTCAGCGGAGAACTCTAAGTTTTTGGACAGCTTTGCAAATCTGGAAGTACCAAAACGGGCGCAGTAGGATGTTGGTAATGCCTGAACTTCATTAAGTGAGATGTGACTGTAGTTTGACAAAATTGGATCTTCTCCCATTTGTACATTATTATGTGTACCTTGTTGCTTTTGGATTGGTGTAGACTAGAATCAGGTCCAATAAGAAGGACTACGTTAACCTTGTTGTATGTTAATGGAACGTTTAAATTGACAGTCTTCACATGTGCATAAGTGTACCTGTTGTTAAATTTGGATGACGAACACATTACAGTATGAGGTTCATACATGTCTCCCCATAAATTGTTTTGAAGGTTACCATTGGTTAACTGTATTTCAGCCAACACCACACATCATCACTCACCAATTGAATGCATGCTTCTCTGAGAATTTTGGGGTTATAATTTTTTCCCAGCCGTAGGGAATGCATAAAGTAGAAATATGACTTACTTTTTGATGAAACTTATTGTAACATAATTACCTTGCTACTTCCAAATATTAGAGGGTTTGGACCAATGACACCATTTAAATCGACTTGCTCGTAACTTCAATTCTCGCATGATATTTTTTAACAACAAAGCGTAAGTCTATGCCAACAATCGGGTTATAATGAGTAGATTTGTGGCCAAGAGTTGTTATGGAAAAGGCAATGTCACGTTTGGAGCCAAGAATAGCTTTCATAGTTCAAAGTGTGTTACACAGAGCACATATAAAGTTACAACACCAACATTGTTATACACCTTCTTGACCCGATTAGCAGCGATTACCAAACAACTCTGTTAGTAAATTGTTTGCATTATTATCGTAGTAGCGTTGGAAACATATGCGGCTACAGCACACACTAGCTTTTCTGTATCTTTAACAACAAAAAAGCAGCCTGGGATTTCATACATGTTCATTTCCGCACAAAATATTAGTTGCTAGTTTACATCTTCTAACGCCCCATAGTATCACGCACCTACCTATGTGACTAATCTCTTCTCAACAGCGCACCATTACTTCATCCTCCCACCGAACACTTTGTCTAACATAGCATCAAAGGAAAGGAGTTTTAGGCCGTTCACATGTCTTCATTTAGTAATATTGGTGGCGGATCTAGTGAGTTAAAGATACCAATATCGGTACTGTAATTGTGGAAAAAGGGCTAACCTGAAGATCGTGGAGTCACAGAAACCAACCAATGGCTTGCTGTACTTCGTTTGTGAGACAAAAGCTTGTTTTTTTTTCGCTTGGGCTCATCCAATAGGGAGGGATGATGAGCTTGTTCAGACTAATTATTACCCCACCTCACCTAATCGACAAGCAATAAGTAGAGAAAGCTCGTTCGACAGTGCCGGAACGGTGCTCCATCAATCAAAGACTTTCTCGCATCTTGTGTAACGCATCCAGAGTGACATTCGACAAATGAAAACCTTCTTGATGATTTCGGTATCGATCGCCCTGCTGCTGCTAATAATAGCAGTTTTTTGCTAACCCCGCGTTAGCTAGACTGAAAGACATATGAAGCGGACTTCACTGGTAGTTTGTCGTAGATGTAAGCTCATTTGCATAGTCTGTGACATCCCTGTGTTGTTGAATGAAGACACACCAATTTGTTGTACAAGTTATTGGGAAGTATTAAGTGTGTTACTTACATCTGAATTCACTTGCGCTACTCAATTGTTCTGTGTTAATGACATCAGCAAGCTTGCCACTATTATGTTTATTGAGCTTAACGAGATTGTATGATTACCTTAATACACGAACTTCATATTGCATAGTGGAACAACAACAACTCACTATGATGGTCAATACCAAAGTGCATATCTAGTCACAATTCGTGCGTTCTTACTTACAGCTTTGTTCATTCTTAGTTACAACAATGAAAATTATTAAGTGTCTGAGACAACCCTAACTACAAATTACTAGAGCATTGGATGAAAAGGACGTACGAATGGCGAGCAGAATGTTGAAAGGTTGGATCATAAACTGACCAAGGGCATAGAATGTTACAATGCAAAATGTTGGGCCATCCAACAAATAGAAGAAGGTAAAGTGCAAAATTATTTAGAGCATTAATGTATATGCAAACAATGAAACATATCGTCAATAATGTGTAACTCTGTATGCACGTGAACCCCAATGTTGGTGTACAGATCCTTTCAGGATAAAAGCTGCCAAAAATTGTGCTAAAGTCTGTAACTGATTTGTAACACAATGTAACACGAAACAAGACTATCGGTGCTACAAATTTCATGTTTTGTACTTAAGTATTCTGATCCGACATGGTTCAGGTGTTGTATGTAAGTCTACAGTTTCCACTCCCGTGATGTACTAGTTGGCCTCATATGCGTTGGGGTCTAATATTTTACCATATTAGAGGATATTGCGGACTATAAAAGTCCCTCCTTGCAGGTGTATATCCCTTACACAGACTCCAGTCTGTTCGTTCCTCTTTCATTTTCGATCGCATTATTATTCAATTTCACACTTCCAATTTCTCTTTGTATTAAAGTGGCAATGGACCCGTGTACTCAATTCATTTTTTGTTATCTTCAACCTCTCTACAACAGGGATTACAGTCTCATCAATACAGTATTTAGTTTTATACCAAGCTCTTGGAGCCAATTAAATGCATCCAGGTTTGTTTGATGTTTGGGAAGATTTCGCTATTTTAATGAGATGTTCGAGAAGGCCTCGTTACATCAAATATTATGGGGTCCGAAATGATCATCTCTATATTCTCATTAGACACTTAATAATGTGTCTAAGAAATTTAATGTGTCGAGGGGAGGAATTATTGTTTGTGCCAAGGGCAATTGCACAAACAAGAGAAGGGGAAAGGTTCATCGAATGATAACTAGTTGTAGCATCACTAGTTGTAACATCGGGGAATATCACTAGTTGTAATATCACTAGTTTTAACTAGAGAAGACGAAAAACTGCTGATTGCAAATTCATTAGTTGTAATGAATTATAATATATACCTAACTGGTTATAACTTAATCTGTACATCTCGTTATGACTATTTGTTGCATTTTAAATATTAGTTACCCCACTTTCAAATTAGTTGTTCCAACGAAGTATCATGTTCTTCTGCGAAACTGTTACTTGGCATGTGGCCATATGGAACCAATCCGAGATGCCAATTATAACTTCATTTCCGTACTAAAAGAGTAATACCTATTGAAGTGCCTATAATACTATCTGTAATACTTATCGTTAATACAACTGTAAACCACATGTCTAAGTTTTAACATAGACGAACATGACAAGGTGTTTGTACAAGCACATCAATAAATTGTAACAGCTTATTAACTTCTTGTAACGTACATATGCGGCATTCTCTGCAAAACTGGTGCTAGACACCTAATGTCTGAAGTAATTTTAGAGTTACAGTTAACAACCACTAATTCATTGAGAGATTGTACATTAAAACAAGCTTACAATACGGAACCGATCGAAATTGAGCAATATCTTCTCTGGACAAGTACGAACATCAGTAAATGAGGTGAACTTGGGGGACGGATATTCTGAACTCAATTGTTTGGAACAACCAATTGTTTTGTATTCATAAAAATTGTAGGTACACATCATTCATCAACCTGCAACTGAAGGGAGTTGACGTCAAAAGTTAGTCGCAATTCCTGGGTGTTATTTCTTTCCTGAAATGCATAAGATAGCAAATCAGCCAATACAGTTAATGGAACATACGATTAATAATATATGCTATCGAAGTATCCAATTAACAAGACACCATAAATATGTGATGTAATGATAAAAGTTTGTCACGTGGGGTGATGGTGAAAATACATGATATGCATCCTTATCACAGTGTGTTGAAATTGCCGCACGCTTCGCCTACATTATACAATATAACTATTCAACTATCAACAACTCATTAGTAATGCCTATATTGCTCAGTTACATAGCTAAATTGGACTAGACATTATAACAAAAATGATATTTCAGACCATTAAGATATCTCTGAAAGAGTTTTCCTTGAAAAATATAAAAAATTTAGGGTGCATCCATTCTGTAGGGACACTTCCATGAGACCCCTGATTAGCCAATCGGTGGACTTTCGGATAATACAAAACAACATGTCATTAAAGCATTATATGTTAACTACAAAATATGCATGCTTTGACAGCGTTTGGGTGCCCACCATTACAATTAAAGAAAAAATAGCTCTACGATACGAAAAAAGGACTTTATTTTATCTACTAAATGTATGCATACCATTGGACTTTCCTCGATTTTGAGAGCAACAGCGTTTGGAGGGCCATTCACTTATTGGCTCATTGAATGCGTCTACGAGTTTTGTATGGGCCAAATAATTGTGTAAGACAAACAAAAAGGTATATCAGGAGGTATCAGTCATAACAAAATCATTACACAATGTAACGTCATCATAACTAATTGTGCTGTTAGAAACATCCAAATAAAAGTTAAAATTATGCTCATTTTATACTAATTGAAACTGAGTCAGTTGATGAACGGCATTCCATAAACATGTGTTCATCAAATGAAATTGATGTTGACTCCGATTCTGAGACCTATATTATTGATACGACAATAATGTTATTTTATAGTGAATGGTACTTATGGATTAGTTAACCGCACAATGATAACATTGTTGTAGCATAAATGTTTACCATCATAGTTATTGGATCCTTACCGTAGTCTGTGTAGTTCTTGACAATCTAGATTTTCTTTTTAATCTGTCAAATTTATCGACCCAACTTCGCATTACTTTACTTCTCTTCCCACCGGCACGTTTTTTAATGCCTCTTGCGACTACTGCCTCTCATATTTCATTTACAAATTGAATCTTAGCACGTTCCTCCACATTCAGATTTTTAGGATTTTGTTCAGGTTGCTCTTCGCCTTCTGAGAGGAAGAGCTCAATTCTCTTTGTCAAATCGGATATGATGGTGATTACTACTTTGCTGGTGTCCTCCGACATTGCTGCTCGATTAGCGACCTTAATCATGGCTGGAACGAGCTCTCGATAACGAGTTGAATTGATTACTTTTGGATCTTCAACAATTTTCCGTTCTCGCCGGTCAAAATAGTCTCCAACCTGAGCTCTTTTTGTCCATCGCCTCTTAACGTATTCAAGAGGAATTGTCTTTATGCCCACGATAAACATGATAATGTATTCAGGAGAAATTGTCTTTATGTCCCTCTAAGCAATACGATAACCATTTTAGCTCCACACCCTATTTTCGTCGACGCTCGTGTCCTCTTTGGCATCATATCACCTTCGTACTTGCGCTTCACATCTTCCTTGAAGCAACTATATCTCTTAAACGTGGTCACGTCGTTTTTGTCTTTATTCAGATAGTCTTTGCGTACACTAAAACCTATTTTAAAGGTATATTTGTTGTAAAACTTGTACGCATCCTCTTCAATATTGAACTCTATTCCTAATTCAGGGGTCCTATCTTCTACCAGTTTGCTGCAATCCATTACTTCTGCTCCTATCAATTATGCATCTAACACCATAATTTGCAACACTTCATGAATTGTATGTACATAAACAACAAGATAAATGTATATTACCATTCATAATGTGTTATGAATCACATATTACTTGTATACCAAATTGTATTATTACGCTTATCGATACGATTAATGAATCACATTGCCTTACTTTTACTCTAAGACAACGGTATTATCTATATACTAATAGAACTCCATGTACACTAAGCTATACGGATTGTAATGTATTAGTCACACGATGTAAGTCTATTTTAACTGTATGTACATCCACTCTGCTGATTATATATAGGTTCTAGGTTCTTTAACTCACTGGACCTTATGTCATTCGTTAATGACAACCGCCTAAGCCAACTTCGCATTTTCTACTATTTCTATATTTTGAGGGTCAAATAAGCATTTTCTACTCATTGTAATATATTTCTTACATCATGTAATTAACTTACAACACCAGGTACACTCTTTTATTATTCACATATATGTCTTTTCCTCTGCTTCACCTCATTCAATTCTACACCTCTATTTTATACACACTGCATGGTCAGGAGAGGGGAAAACTAAGATTGTGTGATGAGCATGGACCAACTACTGGATGCGCAATGATTCATATCAATTGTAATACGATGGTTATAACCTGTAACTTATGTACAACACGATGTACATTTATTCACTTGTTAAATACGACTTGGATTCTCTCATCTTTCCCTAATTCCGCTCGACGCTTTACTTGAATACATACCTCTGGATCTTCGGATAACTACTATCCCATTATATTCCATCACTCAAAAGCTGAATGCTCACACACACACACACGGGCATAGTTGCGAACTTGGTTCAGTCACGTTACCTTGGTCTGCTAATACGCTTTATGTTTCGTCAAACTCGGAGAGCGCAGTTGCTTCTACTATTAAGTTGAACGGCAAATTCTGGTTTCGTGAGATGATGATTTTCCTCTGTTTGCTTCTGCCTTGCCGCCTGCCTTGCACGCATTCAAAATGGATACAACACTCTCATACCTAGTTTCAAAATGCATATAACACTCTCACTGCACTGTTTGCTTTCTTCTTTATTCCTGCAAAACCATACCCCAACTCTCTCCACCCAGTTCTCTGTCAATTGCTCCCTTCAGCAGGATGCCTACTCTCCCCTCAGTTTTGTTTTGTGCTGCTAATTCAAAATTTCAACTTGATTTTCAAAATTGAAACTCCTCCGTTTGGTCCGTCATCATCCCATTTGGGTTAAACATCTTTTTTTTGGAACAGCGTAGTTTTTGGGGCCTGTTGAAGGCTTCCTGATGTGGACTATTTCCCACCTCACATTTGGGTCTTGTGAGGAGACCGTTCAAGAGCGGTCAATCTGATGACCGCTCCTGCCCCTAATCTCTCCCTGAACGGTTCCCTCACAAAATTGAAGAAGTGGCCATCATCAATCCACGTTGACAAGGTTCAAAATAGAGTCATTTTGATTAGTGAGCAGGGAAAAAATTAGTAAAAAAACATGTGTGAGTTTAACGCCTCCGTTACCAACTATTGAAACTCGATTCCACAAAATCTCGCCCAAATTGACTCGTTATGACTATTCATTTCAATTCTTCAAATGAGGAACTCTTTTTGATCTCCCTCTAAAAAGTTGTTAATATTCATCCATAACTTTAGAACTAAGGCAATAATTAGTGAGTAAGAAAGTTGTAGACAAGGAATGGAAGAAGAGCAGTCAAAATACACTTAGGAAAAGAAAGAACTACCTATTGAACAAAAAAGTCTTGGAGACCTAATATCTATAAAGGCTTGGGGAAGGTCAGGACCGAACAATGAAGCTAAAGATGATGGAGTCCAAAGTAGTGATACCCAATTGCATTTATGTAAAGCCTTCAGGTAACAATATTGCAAGCCAATGACATAATTTCCATTGTTTGGTGAATGGCATCCCATGATTTTATATCATGGTTGTGGAAACCCTATGGATGTTAGCAATTAGATCTGTTCATGGCCCATATGGGAGAGTAAAGTAGAGAGAAATTTTGCACACCAAGTATTTGCAAAAAAAAAAGGAGAACTTCAAACCAATTAGTAAAAGGAGTTGTTAGGAGGGGATAAACAGTGGTCGTAACTCTCGCATTAATAGCAATAGTGTAGTCATTATATGAACCAAATGGGTAGGGGAGATTTTAGGTTGATAAAATAACAAGGAAATTTTGAAGTCAAAAATTTTTTTTGTTCTGTATGGGTGGGTAAGCAGGGATGCCTTCTAATGTGCATAGTATTACTGGGTATTTATGATCGATTACATTGAAGTAGTATGAGACATACATTAAGAGTAAAGGAAAGAAAAGTGAAAAACTTATGATAGATTACAAGATGGTCTACTAACTATGCATAAAAGCTAGAAGAGGAAGGAAAATGCATACACTATTAGACACCATTGGGTAGTGCCTCATGTTTGAAAATTAGTAGTCAATCATTCTATAGCAGTGTAATAGGTGAAGTAAATTTCTTCAAACTTGATTGGTATGAATATAAATGTTAATTTGCATGTGTTAGGTCGAATGTACATATTGTTGAATGTGACCCATTTAGTGTAATAAAACAGTTATAAGATGTTTTATTAGTAGTGTGTCTGTACATTATATTGGACACCTGTTACTTTTTGTGAATACATAGTGATAGTGAAAAAATATGTTCATGTAATTGTAAATTAGTAATCAATTAACATAATGATCTTAAAGAAGGGTCAAAGTGAAGGAAAAAAATAAAAGGAAGGTAGGGAGGAAAGTGCACACATTAAACATTAATATTGGTTGTTATCTTGTGTTTGAAAGTTAGTACCTGTTCATACAATAGCAGTCTAGTAGTTGAAGTGAATTGTTTAAAAGTCAATTGGTATAAGTATAGATTCTAATTTATATGTGTTATACTGAATGTGCATAGTATTTACTGTGCCTTACCTAGTTGTAGAAAACGGTTACAAGATATCTTAGTTAGCGTGTATATACATCATGTTGGATAACTATTATTATCGGTGAATAAATAGTGATACTAGACAAATACTTTCATTTAATTGTAACTTAGTAATCAATTAACATAATCATGTTAAAGCAAGGTTGGCAGGATTTACAGTGGAAGGGAAATAAATAAAAGAAAGAGAAAAGTGCACACACTATCAAATTGATAGTTTGTTATCCCATGTTTATAAACTAGTATCTATTTCTATAGTACCAATCTATGGGATTAAACTTGATTGGATAAATGTAGGTTGTAATAGATATGTATTAGGTTAAATGTACTTATTATGATTTTATAGCGTATCATGAATGTTGGGTAAAAATCTTAAACGAACCGGTTAGCTCCCACCTTTTCTCCTCTTCGCTTCTTCCCGACCAGTTCGCTTCTAAAGAATCTCTTTCTCTAAAATTTTTACAGATGACTTGAAGGAGATTGAGATTGGAGAAATGCTAGCTCAGGAGTTGTTTAACTTGGCTCCCCAATGTCATAGAGGATTCTAAAGATTGAAGATACTTTGCATACCAAGACCAAAGCATCATCCAGCAAGCCCAAATCAACGAACAAAGGGAAAAAAATCACTACAGGAAACAAAGGTTGCAAATCTAGAATCAAGCGACAAAAATTCTGAATATGAATATGAGAAAGAAGGAGATGACGACAAAGATGCCAAAGAAGATGATTTCGATGAAAATGATGATGAGGGCATAGATGAGGGAGCATCTGGAGCCAAGCAATTTAGGATTCCTAACTTAAAATGAAATAAACTGTTCCTGATCATTGTAACATTACCTAAACAAGTTGTAACTCCTTATTAATTGCTTGTACAAATTCACAATACAAGTGTGATAAATTTAGCAGCTGTTTCTATGGGTTTCATGCATAATAATCGCGTATCTATTATGTATTTATATAAATAGCTGACATTATCTTACAATCAGTTCAAACAATGTTACATTCATTCCTTGTCTACTTTCAACAATTTACAAATTCAATCAACATGAATATCAATAATATTTAATAATTAGTAACAATTTTATAATTCTCTCTGAATTCTATGTGGTTGATTTACCGATGTCTCAAACAGCAACTTTAGCCAACATGTATATAGTGGCCGAACTCCATTCTCATCAGATTGTTATCGATGAGTCGATTTCTAATCCATGGTTATATCTTATGCATATTTTCTACTACTATAAATATGGTTAAACTCAACATTTCTTAAATTCTATTAAGAGATGAGGACTGGCAGCTATCTTTGATGGAGATCTTGGGCACCAATAGTTGTCAGTAACAACTATTCTGAACAATGTAACATTTTTTTAACAAGGTATACCTTTACGTGAACTACTTGTAAAACTTAACAATAGAGACACAATTATTACATATGAGACCCATATGAACAGTAACAAAATATCACAATTCTGTTGTAAAGATGTACAAGTAGTTAAGGAGTTACAATTTTTGCAGAGAGAGTTACGCCGTTCAGGGACAGTTGATTTGACAACTATCCCTACCCCAAATCCATTTGCAGGGTGTTCTAGTTTTGTAACGGGTAGTAACTCATTTTCAACTACTTGTATGTCTTAGTGACATAGATGTTATATACAACTATTACTTGTACATCTCAGTTATTATTAACTCACAGTCACGTGGCACTTTCTGATGCTTACATATCTTATGAAAATCATTACTAACAAAGGTTATATGCCATTGAGTACAATCATTCCTCAAAGGTGTAATGATTTACCAATAAGTTATAAGACATAGGTAACTATTTGTAATTGCTCATAACAGTGATGCAATTACCATATCTGTGACCCACATCAACACTGGATAGAGCATCACATAGTTATTGTTTAGTTGTACATGTCATGCACTGTATCTAACAACTTATCGAAATGGCATTATACTATCCATGACATGATTCGCTAAGTTAATCAACAATTTGGAAAGCAAACAGTAGGCGGAAAAGTGAATAATAGCAATATTGCCCAACATTCGTATAGTTTACTATGTAATTTGTATGGTTACAGCAAACTTGCTTAATAATAATTGACTTCTACCAATTGGCACTGTCCAATTTTTTTATATATATTATAACAATTTGTGATATTTTTGAATATAGATGTAAAAGTGCCAAAATCAACTAAATTCTAAGAATGCAGGAAATGGTCTCAATTTTGGAATCAAATAGTACATTTGTCCAAAGAATTACAAATGTTTGGAGCATTGCCTTTAAAATTTTGAACTTAACTCTTGAACTCCATACATCTTGTTTTGTTCTGTTTCTTCCAAGATGGAACTGGCAATAGATAGCCATCTCAGCAACACATAGTTATGCTCCAGCTTTAACTCCAACATGTGGTAACTCCATCCTTGTCTTTATTTAAGTAGTCCTATCGAACACTAAATTTCATGGCAAATCCATATTTATTGCAGAAATTATACGCTTTGTCTTCTATATCAAACTCCATTCCAATTTGTGAAGACTCATCTTCTGTCCATTTCAAACATTCCACTACATGAATTTTATTTGCCTAGAGTGTATAAATTCATCCACATTATGTAAACATTTCATAATAGAGTGTATAATTGCATACATATCTTGTTCATGCTATCTTAGATCATGTGGAATCAAAACTGTAAAATAAGTTAAAGTACATTGCAATTAAGGACTCATGACAACTGAATCCAAGTTATCAATTAAGAAATTAGACATCCTAACAACCCAAATCCGACCAGAATCAAAAGAGATAAGTCCAAATAAACCAAAACAGGATGCAGAAGAAATGAGAACTATAATTCATTCCTCAAAAACTGCTTTACTCTAGAGCCACCAGTATATATTACCTCTTTTGGCTATCAAGAAAAATAAGCGAAAAAAACTATTGCTCTCTGTTCATATCTACTCTTCTCGTACCTAATTAATATGCCAAATCATCCAGGAAAAAATTCTAACAATTAGAGTAAATTTATACCGATAATATTAAATATATATAATCGGAACAATCTTTCCAAAAAACAAGCAAACTTGTATAGAAGCAACTAAAGGTGATTGTTATGCATTACAAAAGAAACTATCTAGCAAAGAACATCCAAACATGTGGCATATATAGGAACAAAGAGATAATAGGATCACAAAAGAACTGTTGTATAATATAATATAATTTTTTTCATAAAAAACACAGGTAAGAGAAGAGGCAACTATAATGTATAAATTATGGTGTCTCTCAATCCGATTATGCAACAAAATACCTGAGTATGTACAACATAACCATTACTACAATAATTCTAATCACGTGTTATACTCTTAAGATTTTCATATATCAACATGATGACTAAATAGTGCTCTAACAAGACATACTTGTACATATACCAAAACTCAATGTAATACTCATGAAACATATTGTGAATATTTTCTAACGTTGCATATAGACACCACATGTATATATTTGCTATTTTTCACCTTACATCTACATATCCAGGATTTAATCCAATTAACAACGCTTATATATTAACTATTATGATAGCAACGATTTTTTCACTTGTACATTCATATAATCGCACTATTCTTCCTGGGTAACAATGTTTACAATCAGACGAACACTCTGAACAAATAGAGCGTAACTTCTTTTCCATTTAGATATTAGTTTCTGCCGACATTGCTACCACTACAATTTCTATCCAATTCATATGATAATTAGCATCATTACCTTCATCAATCTCCACCGCATTGTTGTAACTATTTGCTCACCCTGTTATAATGTCTAGTGTCTTGGCCATTATTGTGTGCTACAAGTGCAATAGCCTTTTCTAGTTTAAATCACTTCTTGGAGGCAATGTTAAGCAAATACTATGATTGCTTCAGTATTTATACTCGCTCGTACCCTTGCTATCCCAGATATGGGTGGAGGTCCAAATTATCAACATTTAAAAAGCACCACAAGAAGACTTTCTAACCCTAATTTGGTACACAAATATGCATTTGCTATTTTTGCCCTCTCTTCTCTTGAGATAGATTGTTATTTCTCACAATTCTTCTCTTTCCACTATACTTTCAAAGAGCTAAAATGAGAGCCTTCTTTTTTGTCAAGGTTTTTCTGGATTTGTTTTCAAAATCAGTTTTGAATTCAAATTTTGAATTCAAATTTCATATTTTAACAATCCTGTTCCCATATAACGCCGTTTATGTTGGTGTTTTTGAGATTAAAAATTTTATGGAACTTACTAATTAAATAGTGTCGTTTTGATGCCTTCTTTCTACCTATCGATGTGGATGCATAATAACCACTTCTTAAGTTTTGTGAGGGGACCGGTCAGGTACCGTCCCTGACCCAAATCTATCATATGAGCATCCAACTTTCAAGTTTCAAGGGCAGAGTTGGGGCCAAAGTCTCATTGCTTTTTATCTATAGGCTAAGCTCGAAGAAAGGACATTTAGATCATCCAATTAGCTGAAATGCCAAGTACTTTGCCACTTGGCAACTTGATCATGGCCACTGTGCCCTTTGTCCTAGTGGATACTGTAACCTTTCATTCCAAAGATTTTGGCTTGGTAATTGTTGGGCCAAAAGATTATTTGAAATATTAATTAAAATAATTATTATAATATTTTTTGTGATATTATGTATGTGCTATAAAAATAATAAAAAAATTAAAAAATATATTAAAAATGTGTTTGTGATGTAAGTAAATAATCTTTTGACAAATAATTCATATATTTCATAAAATTGATTATTGAACCAACTTTTAACACCATATTAAAGTTCTTAGCAGGAATTACTATATATTTTCTTTGAATTTTGAGTCAAGTATGAAAAAAAATAAGCTCTGAAATTCGTCTTATCCACTGCAAGTGACAACAAAAATGAGAGACAAGAGATATGATTTTTGCAAATAATTATACACGTAAAAAGTAGGCATGGGAAATTTATAAGATTTTGTATGAGGTTGCCTTTCTGTCTCTAACAACTCTTCCATTAGAAATTGTAGGATTTATTCATAGGCTAAAAGTTTATACAGTATAAACATAAATCGAAAGTTAAACAAGACTAATAATAGGCACATCTTTATTCCAGTTATTTCACACGTTAAGTAAATAAAAATAAGCAAAAAAGAATGTAAAATACAATACGAATATATACGTGTATGTCTATCACTTCTAGCTAATGAAATCCTTATATAGATAATATCAAACAATAACCCAATCTAAGCTTTACATTTTTGTAAAAACTAAATTACAATGATAAATTTACAATGTATAACAAGTGAAAATTCGAGCATCATTTTCAACAGTTGGTTCAGATAATTGACCCTATCCTTTCTCTCTCCCATATCCCTCCTTTCCTCCCTCTCCCTCTATAGTACTTTAGAAACCACTACAATTAATATGCACCACTAATAACAAAAATGAGGCTTGCATTAAGTAGGATATGATTGGATATGTACCATTTCATACATTTGTTTGCACTGAGTATGTAGAATTCCATTAGTTGGATGATATAACCTATCAAATGCATCATGTGTGTGTGTGTGTTTTTTTTAACCTTCCCCCCCAATCCTACAGTTATAAATGAGCTGAATTTCACATGTTTGAGCTTTGTTTGTTAAATTACTTGAACAATACTCTCGTATTCATTCGATAATTTTCTAACTCAAAATCTCTGTTCATTTTTTACCTGTCAATTAAAATCCTAATTCGAGTTCAAACTTGAATTTGGCTCATTTAACTTAAACGAGCCAATTTCGAATGTGTTTGAGAAGTTAGAATTTAAGCTCTTTCTCTCAATTAATCAATCAATTCAATACTAAACTAGTCATCTAACCCTAAATTTTGTGATATGATAATTAGTCCCATGTATGCGAACAATTTGTTAAAGTTAATATGTCAATATGACATATAATTTTCTTGTATCAATTATATGATTTTTTGTATCAATTACGTCTAGTTAGATCAATTATAGATCTTTCCTTATGTAAAAGTTAGTCTATATTCAATGTATTTTAGTATGTAGAACTCTATATAGAGACATCTTATTGTATTATAATCAAGAGAAATATATCACAATTTTTCCATTCTAGTTTTCTAGCATTGTATTAGAGCTCTAGGTTCAAAATCTAGAGTCTCTTGATCCTTCATATTTCTCTCTTTTTAAAACCCAGCCGCTGTCTCTTTCATTCTAATTATTTTTTGGTTAGTTTCTTTGCCCTTCATAGTAGTCATTCACCCTCAATTTGGATCTTCTTCATTCTTTTTCACAAATATATTGACCGTTATTATGGCTCAAAATGATGTGTCCCAACTTATTAACATTATCCTTGATGGCACAAATTATTCTCACTAGGCATATGCCTTTCAAAATTTTCTTCATGGTTGTAAACTGTGGAAATATATTACTGGTCATGTTACTGCTGTTGTTGCTTCTGATAGCAAGTCTACTGAACAATTCGCTGCCCATTTTAAAGAGTGGGATAGTGATCATCACTTGGCTCACTAATACATATGTGCCAGCCATAAATCGTCTTTTTAGACACTTTGACACAACAAAAGGAGTCTGGAATTTCTTGGCAGATCGGAACACAACAACTGATCTATCCCAACAATACCAGCTTTCTCTTCGATTACATGCCATGAAACAACAGCCTGGACAATTTGTTCGGGACTTTTACTCTAACACGGTTTGTCTGTGGGATGAGATTGCTGAATCCAAACCAATGTGGACCTACTGTGGCGCCCCCACTTCTCTCTAAGGTGAACTAGAGGGTATTCGCGGGACGCCTGTCCAACTCTCGCCAGGACTCAAGCAATTTTCATTCAAGCTTAATGCAATACTAGACATCACCACTAAATAAGACAAGTTAAATAATGCGGAAGCCTTCAACTTAACGATTTATAATAATTATCCGAGCCTTACATCGAATATCCAAAGGATACTTCAATGCCTAAAATATACAACATCCAGACACATCAAATATCCAAATCATACATTAGGTTCCCAAAAGCACAACCAGTAAGAGGTCTAACCCAAATTACATTAGAAACCCTAAGCCAAATGTACATCAAAAGGGGTTTCCCCAAATCCATTCCATGTCCAATCCTGTTAAGGAAAACAAATCTACAGGGTGAGCAAAGCGCTCGTGAGGCCAGGAACACACATGCAAGCACATAGTCCAAATAACAAGTCCAAATAATAGGTCAATTGATAAAATAAAAGTAATTGATAATTCCAATAAGATGTAAACAGAAACAATTCAACGATATGGTAGCTCTCAGAAGCTAAGTTCCACTTGCTTTGCCAGGGTCATTTGTATACCTTCCCGCGATGACACTCCGTCAACCGGGTTGGTATTTTCAATCCGTAGATCACCACTTACTTCCATCCGTCCACCGTACATATCCCTACCAGGCCCGAACGTCATTTATAAGGCGATACTTCAACGAGTATGCCAAGTAAGATCTCTCTAATAGATCAAGTTTATCATGTAATTCTCATGGCTCGCCAAGGTTCCAGACCAAACCCATGCCGGCTCGAGTCCAAGGTTTACCTATGAGTTTGGGCGTCCCCAAGTTAACATTTATAAGTCGAGGAGATTCACTCCAGCGACATATGCAGCCATAGCATAACATTACATTTCATTCATTCATTCAATACATTTCAATCATTCATTTCATTCAATGCATTTCAATCCTTAAATATCATTTTTAATGAGAACGAGTGCGGTAAAGTAGACACCCGACTCCATTTTCAAAATCTCCAGTCATTAATAGCAGCTAAGCATGTGACAAGTTTACATACACTTGACACTCATCAAATCAATCAAGGAGAAATATTGCTTGAAGTTCAAGCGTCCACCGTAGGATCTTCTTGAAGGTTCTCGTGCGAGCCTGAGCAATTAATAGTAAACAATTACTTATAAACCCCAATTATCGAGAAAGATTGCACGCTTGTACAATTCTAAGAAATTTCACTAAAATGAGCCTAAATTACTCGCGAATTAAGGCTCAAAAGTGGGGTTTTAAGGTACAAGAGAAATCGACTTTTCATCTTTGAAATCAAGTATAAAACATTCAAGTAATATCGAAGGAATAAGGAGAATTCGAAAAACTCCATTTCCTTAAGATTCGAAAATTTTAGTTTTAATACGAGATTTTTGAAAAATCGTATCTCACTCTTTACAAGTCCAAAATTGGAAAGCTTGCCACCGTTGGAAACCTCTTAGAAAATGCTAAAAGTTCTTAGAAGACAATTTTTCATGATTTCAAATGGAGGGTATTCAAGAATTAGCTCAAAGTTGCTGTTTTGGGGCATTGAAGGCAGATTTAGATTGATTTTTGGCCAACTTTGAAAATTCGGCAAAATTTACTTGATCCGAACTAACCTCTGAAATTTAGAAAAGTATTAGAGTTGCACTCCAAGTTTAAAACAAAACAAATAGAACAAGAATTGAAATTTTGAGCACCAAGATATGATAGCTCAAAGTTACATAAATTTCCTTGTTAAATAAGGGTTTCCAAAATCAAGTCATGAACTTTGCAAGTTTAGTTGAGCAATGAAACGGACTCGGAATGACACCAAAATTAGCAGTATAATACTACCATATAAGGGCCACTTCTTTGCCAAATTTCATGGAAAAATATGTACGAAAATTGGTAACGAGACCGTTGAAATTACAAGAAATTCTAAGGCTAAGCTGCCTTTGAACTTCCGTTTTGCTGTTTCCAAACATTTGGTCAAGGAACATCTCAAATATGGTTCATTCCAGTAGGTAACGTCTAAAATATGCCCAAGGTACATTCGATAGGTGATTTACACTAAGAAACTTCGGATAACAAGTCCCAAATCATTATTAGTTTCAAATCTGTCCAAATGCATGGTATTCCTTCACAAGACCAAATTCGAATTTTGATCATAAATCACTCAATTCAACCCAGAATTGAGCATGGTTGGTGGCGTTAGAAAATTGACTCATAAGACTACATTTTCTCAGAAGAAACCAGTTTTCAAAATCTGTCCATAACTAGCTCGTTTGTGAGCATCAAATTACAGCTCATGTGCTGCCTTCCAGGAAGCAATGAAACAAGACAGTGAATTTCAAACGAATGGTTTGGCTTGCTCAAGTGGAACCAGGACAAAAATTTTATACCAATAGAAAGCTGAGAATCTCTAGTTTCCAGTGCCGCAAATGGCACTACGGCACTGGATTCCGACATCGGAGCGATGAGTTATAGCCAAAACAAGATGACTGCCTGGGCAGTGACGGGAACAAATTCCAGATTTCTAAGCTTCCGAAATTCCAATATTTGGGTGACCAAATCAAGTTATTTTTCAATAAAATTTTTTACACGCTCAATATAACATGTAAACAACATAAACAGGCCATTAGAACCTTAAAATTTCACACCAAAGTGCTCGAACAAAGCAGGGGCAAAATGGTCACTTTTGGTTATTGCACTAACTTGAGTTTCTATCAACAACCCAATATTAATCCACTAGTTTAAACACTAAATAAACATTATTACCAGCAAAACGCCCCAAATCAGTCCATATATCCATGGTGAGAGTTCATAGAGCCCACACAACAATTTTTCAACATATCCAAGCCACCCATGGGCATGCATGCTCTTAAATGTGCATTACTACTTCTATAAAACAAGGATTGAAGGTTAGATCGTTACCTACTTCACTTGGTGTGCTAGAACAGAATTTTTGGTCCTCTCCTTGGCCAAGAAAATCGTGAAAAACTCCCCCTTTTTGTAATTTAATATGATCTTCAAGTAATAAGCTAAGTGTGGGTAAAATTTGAAGTGAATTGGAGGAAGTTTGATGGAGGAATTTGAAGAAGAAAGTTGAAGCTTGGAGTGCTCTTTTCTCTTTGTGTTGCTCGGCTTATGAGAGAGGGAAGAGAGGGCAAAAAAATCTGATGGACTAGCTCCTTAGAGGTAACTTAAAGGTTAAGTGTTTGGTGCACCAAAGTCAACCGCAAATAGTGCGCGTACGCCCGCATTTTGTGTCCAATTCCTCTTAAGTTTGTTGCACTAGTGCACTAAACCTCTAATGCACTTACATCATATTAATATTATTCACTCTTAATTGCCCCAAAATAAGGGTCTAGAGTCCCTCAATTAAATCGCGCGTGTGGAAACGCGTATTTCCAATTTATGCGTGATAATGTGAAATCTCTAAAAAATTCTTATAACGATAGTATCACTAACTAATAATTGAGCATTTAATCATAAAAATACCTATTTTGAGACTAATGTACAAGTTTCCAATTTTCCAAATTTATTGTATTCTCGATTCGATTATTTACTCCAATCGCGTATTCACTATTTTCACTTAACACGCCTTCAGAAATTAAATTTTGAAACGAGTCACTTTAAAAATGTAACTAATCCATAGATCCCTCTAATTAGGTCTAAAAAGGTTAGAAAATAATAATCAGAGCAATTGGCCAAATAAATAATTAAATGAGATAGAATTAAGAGTTTAAAATAGATAAATTTTGTGAGTCTTTACATCCTCTCCCGTTTAAGAAAATTTCGTCCTCGAAATTTACCTTGATTGGTGAACAGGTCTGGATACTTTTCTCGAATTGCTTTTTCAACCTCCCAAGTCACTTCCTCCAACCCATGGTTCTTCTAAAGAACTTTTACTAGTAGTATCTGTTTATTTCTCAATTTCTTTACATTCCTGTCCAGAAACCTAACCAGTTTGTCCTCATAGGTTAATGTCTCATCGATCTTGACACTTTCCGATTGCAAAATGTGAGAAGGGTCTGGATGATACTTCTTAAGCATGGATACATGAAAAACATTATGGATCCGAGACAGACTCGGTGGCAATTCCAACTTATAAGCTACATTCCCTACACGTTGGATAATCTTATAAGATCCTACAAACCTTGGTTGTAACTTCTTTTCCTTCCCAAACATTAAACTAGCTTTCAGAGGCGTAATCTTGAGAAATACTAGATCTCCAACTTCAAATTCCAAGTCCTTTCTCCAATTATCTGCATAGCTCTTTTGACAACTTTGTGCGGTTTGAATTCTCTGACGCACTAGCTTTACTTTCTCACTAGTTTCCTCAATCCAGGGCACTGTAGTCGGGTTTAAAATCTTTCGCTCACCTATTTCGTCCCAACAAATCGGTAACCTAAACTTTCGACCATAAAATGCTTCATACGGAACCATTTGAATAGAAGAGTGGAAGCTATTGTTATAGGCAAACTCCACTAGTGTCAAAAATTTACTCATACTCTCCCCAAAATCCAAAACACAAGTTCTCAACATATCCTCAAGGGTTTGAATTGCCCGCTCAGACTGTCCATCGGTTTGGGGATGGTAAGTAGTACTGAAATTCAATTTAGTCCCCAACATCTCTTGCATCTTTTGCCGGAATCTCGAAACGAATTTTAGATCTCTATCGGATACAATACTTACCGGTATTCCATGCAACCTGCTAATTTCATCCATGTACAGCTTAACTAACTTCTCCAATGGGTATTTCATATTAATCGGCAGAAAATGAGCCGATTTGGTCAATCTATCCACTATTACCCAAATAGCATTATGGCCTTTTTGTATCCTCGATAATCCCGATACAAATCCATAGTGAGGTTCCCCCATTTCCACTCAGGTATTTCCAAAGGTTGCAAAAGTCCTGATGGTTTCTGATGTTCGGTTTTAACCTGTTGACAAATTAAACAAGTTTGGACAAATTGGACAATTTTCCTTTTCATGTTCTCCCACCAGTACAAACTCTTCAAGTCTTGGTACATTTTATTTCCTCCAGGGTGTACCGTAAACCTTGATCGGTGTTCCAAGATTTCATTCTTAAGCCTTTCATCCTTTGGCACTACTATCCGATTCTGAAATTTCAAAATACCATTTGATTCCAAGTTAAAATCCAACTTCTCTCCCTTTTTGACATTTTTCACCCACTTTTGCACTTCAGACTCCTTTTCCTGAGACTCTTTAATACGTCCCATCAAAATAGAATTTATTACAATGTTTTCAAGGATTAATTTCCTCGACTCCAATCGAGAATTTCAATAACTAATTTTTTCCAACAAGTGTAATTCCTTAATCATTAATCTGACCACTTGTACTTAACGACTCAAAACATCGGCCACTATATTGGCTTTCCCTGGATGATACTTTATCGTGCAATCATAATTTTCTAAAAATTTCATCTATCTACGTTGCCTCAAATTTAACTCCTTCTGAGAAAATAAATACTTAATACTTTTGTGGTCAGTGAAAATCTCGAATATCACTCCGTACAAGTAATATCTCCATTTCTTTAAAGCAAATACCACAGCCGCTAACTCCAAGTCATGAGTCGGGTAATTTCCTTCATGTGGTTTCAGTTTTCTATAGGCATATGCTATCACTTTGTCATTTTGCATTAAAACACATCCTAATCCCTCCTTGGAAGCATCTGTGTAGACCACAAAGCTATCTTTTCCATTCGATAGAGCTAATACAGGCACTTTTGTCAAACGTTTTTTTAACTCTTGAAAACTTTTTTCACATTTAGGATTTCATATAAACTTTCCACTTTTCTTGGTCAACTCGGTCATGGGTCCAGGAATTTTAGAAAAATCTTGAATAAATCTCCGATAATACCCTGCTAATCCGATAAAGTTTCGAACCTCAGTAGGATTTTCCGGTTATTTCCACGTTGAAATAGCTTCAACTTTGGCCGAGTCTACTTTAATCACATCCTTAGAAATTATGTGCCCCAAAGATGTCACTTCCTTTAACCAAAATTCACACTTGCTAAATTTAGCATACAATTAGTGCTTCCTCAAAGTTTGCAAAATAATTCTCAAGTGCTTCTCATGATCCCCCACATTCTTTGAATACACCAAAACATCATCAATAATGACTACCACAAATTGGTCCAGATAAGGTTTAAAAACCTTATGCATTAAATCCATGAAAGCAGCAGGTGCATTGGTCAGTCCGAATGACATTACTGCAAACTCAAAGTGTCCATATCTCGAGTTAAAAGCAGTCTTGCGTATATCCTCCTCCAAAATCCTCAATTGATAATAACCCTGTCTCAAATCCAACTTGGAGAATACTACCGCCCCTTACAATTGGTCAAACAATTCATCAATGTGGGGGTAATGGGTGCTTATTTTTAATAGTGACCTCATTCAAGCCTCGATAGTCTATGCACAATGTTAAACTCCCATCTTTCTTCTTAACAAACAAGACTGGGGCTCCCCAAGGTGAATCACTTTCTTTTATAAAACCCCGTTCCAACAAGTCCTGCAATTGCAACTTCAACTCCTTTAGTTCGGCTGGAGCCATTGTATATGGCGTTTTAGAGATAGGTACTACTCCCGGATTCACATCAATCTTAAAGGTTATCTCTCTTTCCGGGGGTAAGGATTTTAACTCTTCAGGAAAAACATCTATATACTCTTTCACTATTGGCATGTCCTCCAGTTTCACCTTATCACTAGGAGTGTTGATTAAAATGGGCAAATATCCCTGACCTCCTTTACTTAACATTTTCCTAACTCGGATTCCTGAGATAAGTGCAGATGAAGCTAATCTGCCTTTTACATCCAATTTCAAGATTGCCTTTCCCGGAATACACAATTTCACTATTTTTGTCTTGCAGTTCATTTGAGCATTATAACGGACCAACCAATCCATTCCTAAAATTACACCATACCCCTTAATTGCTAATCCTATCAGGTCGGCCAGTAACTACCATTCTCCAACCCCTATTTCACAATCTTTGTACACCAGTTTAGCAATTAGATTTTGATTTCCAGTAGGCGTTTTAACTTCTAAATCATAAGATAATTTAATTGGTTTCAAGTCTATTCCACTCATAAAATTAGGGTTTACAAAAGAATGAGTCGCCCCTGGATCAATCAAAATCTTAGCTAAACGGTGGAAGACAAGAATTGTACCTTCAACCACCTCAGTTGCATCAGGTATCTGCTGATGATCCAGCGCATAAACCCTAGCCGGCACCTTAGGTCGACTTCCTCCCGCACTGGTTTGTTTAGAGGTTGACTTCTCGGATCTTTGGGGGTTACCTCCCACTTTCAGTTTACTTGGACAAGTCGCGAGTTGATGCTCGATACTACCATAAACCAAGCACTTCCCAGACTTTCTCCAACAATCATTTTCAGAATAGTTGGATTTACTACAGTACCCACAAGTGACTTGAAGGGTCACGGCCGAACCACTAGAAGGCGTTACCCTAGCCTGAACTAGTCCACTATGTCCTCCTCTGGATAAAGCTCCCCTAGAAGATCCAGTAGTCCTTATTCCTCCCATTTCGCTTCCAACTTTAGAAGGTTATGAACTCTTACTAGTCTGTCCAGAAATACGACTAGAAAAGTTCCCTTTCTATTGTGAAAGTCTTTAACTTGTATTCTTGCACTTTCTACCCGTTGCGCTTTCTCTAAAGCTTCAATAAAGGTAGAGATTTGGGCTGCAGCCAAACCCTCTTGGATTTCTACATAAAGTCCCTGCACAAACCGCCTTATTCTCTTCCATTCATTGACTACTAGCTCAGGAGTATATTTAAAAAGTTTAGTAAATTTCCCTTCATACTCTGCCACACTAAGGGCTCCTTGTTTCAATTTGATAAATTCATCCTCTCTCTTTTCTTGAATCAAGGGTGACAGAAACTTTTCATTAAATTCCCTCGTGAAGTTCTCCCAGGTCCAAGGGGTTTGAACTCTCTCCCATTTCCCTTTTATCATATCTCACCAAGCACTAGCTACTCCCTCAAATTGAAAAGCAACAAAATTCATTCGTCTGTCCTCAGTGTAGTCTAAAGTGGTGAATATGTTAGTCATCCTCTCTAACCAATTCTCCGCTATTTCAGGATCAGGTTCTCCAAGAAACTTAGGCGGGTTGAACTTTTAGAACTTCTCTAAGGCTCTATCCTCACCCCTATCCTGTCTCCCATTTTGGTTAAGCGGTCCTTGCCTTTCAGTTAGGCGTTCTAGGATATCAGTCATCCTATTAATGGCAGTAACCACTTGATTACCCTCAATATTTTACTGGCCTTGGGTCGGTCCAGTTGCTGATCCCTGGTCATCCTTTTGAGGTTGGGTCTGTCTAGTCCCTCGCCCACGACCTCGATCACAGTCTCGACCATCTTTTAGTTCTTCCATAACCTAAGCGTGCCTAATGCAAGAAATAAATCAATTATGCGATGCAAAGTAAAAAGCAGGAATCAATCAAGAAAATATTGAAAATAACAATAATTTATATTCATTAGCATGTCAAGTTCATACAATTAGCAAGTCATGGAGTAGTCACAAAAATATAGCACACAGGTACCACAAGAGTACTTTTAGTCACAGAAGACTAAAGTAAAAGCAAATGCCTCAAAAGTATGCCACATAGTCATGCAAAAATACAATGGCCTCAGCACTTAGCATCATCCTTGCTAATCCTAACTGTACTAGTCAAAAGTCAAAATGTCAAGTATCAATCACTAGGGTCTAGTCCACAGCAGGACTACCGGGTGGAATCTCCTCCTCAGGATCCTCCTCCTCAGAGCTCTGGACTACCTCCATCGCCTCATCCACTAACCTAGTAGCATCAGTCAAGATGTCGGAAGCCCGACTACGGATCTCCTCTCTCAACCTTGTAAGTCGAGCCCTAGTACTCTGGAATTCCTCACGAACCACTACAGATGTGGCCACCTCGCCCTCTAGGACCTCCTCAAGCTCCACAATCCTCTCTCCCTGAGCGCTAACCATATGTTTAAGCTCATCCACCTCTGCCTATAAATCCCGATTAAGATCCACTAACTGACGATGCTCGTCGTCCAAAGCAAGTACGAGGTGGTTCGGGTAGGCGAAGGTCAACCTACACGAACATCGGGGATATCTGTCAGATGGGAAATAATGTACTTGAACTCCTCCACCTAGAGCTCAGTAGAAGATAGGTCTAAGAGACACTACATGACCATTCGCATGGCCATTCCCATTAGATGCGGGAGTCCCATTTCCGTTTTTCATCCCTGCAAAATAATCACACCTTTCGGGTTAGAAATTAAATCGCTATCTAATTCGGATGTCGTTTATGCATGTCTAACCCAATCACTAGTATGCCCCAAATACCTCTTAAGGTATAACTTAATTATCCGGTCTTAGGTCTTAAGGATAGAGTATCTAATATGTCTCCCATATAGATCTCTAACCTAGCACTCTGATACCAACTGTGGCGCCCCCACTTCTCTCTAAGACGAACCAGAGGGTATCCGTGGGACGCCTGCCCAGCTCTCGCCAGGACTCAAACAATTTTCATTCAAACTTAATGCAATACTAGACATCACCACTAAATAAAACAAGTTAAATAATGTGGAAGTTTTCAACTTAACGAATTATAATAATTATCCGAACCTTACATCGAATATCCAAATGATACTTCAATGCCTAAAATATACAACATCCAGATACATCAAATATCTAAATCATACATTAGATTCCCAAAAATACAACCAGTAAAAGGTCTAACCCAAATTACATTAGAAACCCTAAGCCAAGTGTACATCAAAAGGGGTTTCCCCAAGTCCATTCCATGTCCAGTCCTGTTAAGGAAAACAAATCTACAGGGTGAGCAAAACGATCGTGAGGCCAAGAATACACATGCAAGCACATAGTCCAAGTAACAAATCCAAATAACAGGTCAATTGATAAAGTACAAGTAATTGATAATTCCAATAAAATGTAAACAGAAACAATTCAAGGATATGGTAGCTCTCAGGAGCTAAGTTCCACTTGCTTTCCCAGGGTCATTTGTATACTTTCCTGTGATGACACTCCGTCAACCGGGTTGGTATTTCCAATCCGTAGATCACCACTTACTTCCATCCGTCCACCGTACATACCCCCACCGGGCCCGAACGTCATTTATAAGGCGATACTTCAACGAGTATGCCAAGTAAGATCTCTCTAATAGATCAAACTTATCATGTAATTCTCATGGCTCGCCAAGGTTCTCGATCAAACCCATGCCGGCTCGAGTCCAAGGTTTGCCTATGAGTTTGGGCGTCCCCCAGTTAACATTTATAAGTCGAGGAGATTCACTCCAGCGACGTATGCAGCCATAGCATACCATTACATTTCATTCAATACATTTCAATCATTCATTTCATTCAATGCATTTCAATTCTTAAATATCATTTCTAATGAGAACGAGTGTGGTAAAGTACACACTCGGTTCCATTTTCAAAATCTCAAATCATTAATAGCAGCTAAGCATGTAACAAGTTTACATACACTTGGCACTCATCAAGTCAATCAAGGAGAAATATTGCTTGAAATTCAAGCGTCCACCGTAGGATCCTCTTGAAGGTCCTCGTGCGAGTTTGAGCAATTAATAGTGAACAATTACTTATAAATCCCAATTATTGAGAAAGATTGCACTCTTGTACAATCCTAAGAAATTTCACTAAAATGAGCCTAAATTACTCGCGAATTAAGGCTCAAAAGTGGGGTTTTAAGCTACAAGAGGAGAATTCGAAATCAAGTCATAGCGAAGGAATAAGGAGAATTCGAAAAACTCCATTTCCTTAAGATTCGGAAATTTTAGTTTTAATACAAGATCTTTGAAAAATCGTATCTCACTCTTTACAAGTCCAAAATTGGAAAACTTGGTACCGTTGGAAACCTCTTAAAAAGTACTAAAAATTCTTAGAAGACAATTTTCCATGATTCCAAACGGAAGGTATTCAAAAATTAGCTCAAAGTTGCTGTTTTGGGGCATTGAAGGCAAATTTAGGTTGATTTTTGGCCAACTTTGAAAATTCGGCAAAATTCACTTGATCCGAACTAACCTCTGAAATTTGGAAATGTATTAGAGTTGCAATCCAAGTTTAAAAGAAAATAAACGGAACAAGAATTGAAGTTTTGAGCACCAAGATATGATAGGTCAAAGTTACCTAAATTTCCTTGTTAAACAAGGGTTTTCCAAAATCAAGTCATGAACTTTAGAAGTTTAGTTGAGCAATGAAACGGACTTGGAATGTCACCAAAATTAGCAGTATAATACTAACATATAAGGGCCACTCCTTTGCCAAATTTCATGGAAAAATATGTACGGAAATCGGTTAACGAGACCGTTGAAATCACAAGAAATTATAAGGCTAAACTGCCTTTGAACTTCTGTTTTGTTGTTTCCAAATATTTGGTCAAGGAACATCTCAAATATGGTCCATCCCAGTAGGTAACGTCTAAAATATGTCCAAGGTACATTCGATAGGTGATTTACACTAAGAAGCTTCGGATAACAAATCCCAAATCATTGTTAGTTTCAAATCTGTCCAAATGCATGGTTTTCCTTCACAAGACCAGATTCGAATTTTGATCATAAATCATTCAATTCAACCCAGAATTGAGCATGTTTGGTGGCGTTAGAAAATAGACTCATAAAAATACATTTTCTTAGAAGAAACCATTTTCAAAATCTGTCCATAACTAGCTCGTTCGTGAGCATCAAATTACAGCTCATGTGCTGCCTTCCAGGAAGCAACGAAACAGGACAGCGATTTTCAAACGAATGGTTTGGCTTGTTCAAGTGGAACCAGGACAAGCATTTTATACCAACGGAAAGCTACGAATGTTTAGTTTCCAGTGTCACAAACGGCACTCGATTCCAACATCGGAGCAATGAGTTATAGCCAAAACAAGATGACTACCTGGGCAGTGATGGGAACAAATTCCAGATTTCTAAGCTTTCGAAATTCCAACATTTGGGTGACCAAATCAAGTTATTTTTCAATGAAACTTTTTACACACTCAATATAACATGTAAAAAACATAAACAAGCCATTAGAATCTCAAAATATTGCACCAAAGTGCTCGAACAAAGCAGGGGCAAAATGGTCACTTTTGGTTATTGCACCAACTTGAGTTTCTATCAACAACCCAATATTAATCCACTAGTTTAGGCACTAAATAAACATTATTACCAGTAAAACACCACAAATCAGTCCATATATCCAAGGTGGGAGTTTATAGAGTCCACACAACAATATTTCAACATATCTAAGCTACCCATATGCATGCATGCTCTTAAATGTGCATTACTACTTCCATAAAACAAGGATTGAAGGTTAGATCGTTACCTATTTCACTTGGTGTGCTAGAACAGAATTTTCGGTCCTCTCCTTGGCCAAGAAAATTGTGAAAAGCTCCCCCTTTTTGTAGTTTAATATGATCTTCAAGTAATAAGCTAAGTGTGGGTAAATTTTGAAGTGAATTGGAGGAAGTTTGATAGAGGAATTTGAAGAAGAAAGTTGAAGCTTGGAGTGTTCTTTTCTCTTTGTGTTGCTCGGCTGATGAGAGAGGGAAGAGAGGGCAAAAAAATCTGATGGACTAGCTCCTTAGAGGTAACTTAAAGGTTAAGTATTTGGTGCACCAAAGTCAACCGCAAATAGTGCGTGTACGCCCGCATTTTGTGTTCGATTCCTCTTAAGTTTGTTGCACTAGTGCACTAAACCTCTAATACACTTACATTCATATTAATATTATTCACTCTTAATTGCCTCAAAATAAGGGTCCCTCAATTAAATCGCGCGTGTGGAAACGCGTATTTCCAATTTGTGCGCAATAAAGCGAAATCTCTAAGAAATTCTTATAACGATAGTATCACTAACTAATAATTAAGCACTTAATCATAAAAATACCTATTTTGAGACTAATGTACAAGTCTCCAATTTTCCAAGTTTATTGTATTCTCGATTCGATTATTTACTCTAATCGCGTATTCACTATTTTCACTTAACGAGCCTTCAGAAATTAAATTTTGAAACGAGTCACTTTAAAAATGTAACTAATCCATAGATCCCTCTAATTAGGTCTAAAAAGGTTAGAAAATAATAATCGGAGCAATTGGTCAAATAAATAATTAAATGAGTTAGAATTAAGGGTTTAAAATAGATAAATTTTGTGAGTCTTTACACCTGCTCTGGTGATGTAGACAAATTCTACACCTATTGTGATTCTCATCGACTTATCCAGTTCCTTTTCACTTACTTGATGACTATGACACAACACGCACATCTATTCTTAATAGGAAGCCGCTACCTTCCCTTGATGCTGCTCTCATGGATCTAATTCCTGAGGAAACTTGCCGCAATACCACAACTCTATGTACTGTTGATATGCTCCTTGCTGCTTCCCGGCAGCCTAATCCAACATATCGACAATCTCCTCCAACCTATCGACCACCTGTATCTGCTTTTTCAGGAACCAAATCCACCATTGAATGCAGGTACTATCACAAACTTGGTCATGACATTTCAGAATGTAACAAGTTTCAACGAAAAAGGGGAGGGCCAAGACAGCAAACATGGAACTCTTCTCCTGCAGCTCCTACCACTATTACCGGTCCTATGACTGAATCTACTAGTTCCACATCTTCTGTGCTTATAAATACTACTGCCCTTTCTGCTATTGATTTGGAGGCCATAATTTCCCAAGTTTTTGCTCGCACTGCTCGGCCTTCTACAAGTGCATTTTCTGCCACACCAGTTACATTTTCATGGCTTATTGATTTTGGCTGCTATAATCATATGACTTTTAACTTCGATATTTTTTGTTTTAAATCCTTACCTTCCCAACCAACCTCCATTTCTACAGTTGATGGTTCTATTATGCTGGTCACACACACTGATACTATTTCATCTAATAATATTTATCTTTTTGATATATATTTTGTCCCTCAACTATCCCTAAACCTTCTGTCTGTTGGTCAATTATATGATCTTGACCTTCACTTATTCTTCTCTCATACTGGTTGCCTTATTCAGGATCCACTGACGAAAACAATAGTTAGGACCGGCTGTAAGATTGGACGACTATTTGAACTGACATCCCTTCATTTTCCATCTCGCGTCTTTGCTGCTCCTACCATGTTTATTTGGCATTCTAGATTAGGTCATCCTTCTCATGCAAAATTGAAGTCATTAATTTTTGATGGAAAATTAGGGATTGTTAAATCTGAGTCTTTCGATTGTATGCCATGTCAATTAGCAGAACAACTTGTTTTACCTTTTAATAAAAGTGATTCTTATACCTTAGCACCTGTTGATCTTGTTCATTCTGATGTTTAGGGTCTAGCTCCAATCCCTTTCATTATTTTTATTGATGATTTTTCCCGTTATACGTGGATATATTTGTTAAAATCCTGTTCTAAACTGCTTTCCACTTTTTGTGAATTTAATGTCATGATCCAAACCCAATTTTCTAAAACAATTAAGTTGTTTCGATCCGATAATGCCCGTGACTATACCTTTAGTGATTTTGAAACTATATTCAACACTCAAGATGCCTTACCCTATTTATCTTGTCCGAGCACTTCACAACAGAATGGTAGAATGGAACGAAAGCATCGTCACATCTTGGATACCGTTCGATCTTTACTCATTTTTGCTTTGTTACCTAAACCATTTTGGGGGGAAGCTGCGCTTACTGCCGTCTATAACATCAGTTGATTGTCGTCTTCTGTTCTTCAAAACAAATCACCCTATGAAACATTATTTGATATTGTCCCTGATTACTAAAGTTTTTGATTGTGCTTGTTTTGTTCTTCTTCAATTGCATAAGCGATCCAAGTTAGAGCCTCGTGCTCTGTTGTTTTCTTGGCTGTGGGATAGCTCATAAGGGTTATATATATCATGATCCCATTTCTCATAGGTTACATATTTCCCGAAATGTCATTTTTTGGGAACATAAATTCTTCACTGAGATACCTAAAACTCATTTACCTTCCTTCTCTCTACCTTCTTATCTTACCAATCCCTTAGCTGATCTCTTTCCAAAAAATTCTTTTCCAGATTCTGAACAGTCACTTAAGCCTCTTGACGAATTGTCTTTACCAGAGGATTTGTTAACTCTTGACTGTTCTGCTCATGATCCATCTACTCTTGACTCCCCTCGTTATCCCTCTCGAATAAGAACTCAACCAACCTATCTTCATGACTATCAATGTTTTTCTGGTTTATTTGCTCTACATGAACCAACATCTTTTCGTGAAGCTTCTTCTCATCCACTGTGACAAAAAGCTATGCAAGAAAAGCTTGATGCTTTGCTCAAAACACATACTTGGGATCTAGTTGATTTACCTCTAGGCAAAACTCCAATTGATTGCAAATGGATTTATAAAGTTAAGACACATTCTGATGGTTCCATTGAGCGTTATAAAGCTCGCCTTGTGGCTAAAGGTTACACTCAGGAATATGGTGTTGATTATGAAGATACCTTTGCTCCAGTTGCTCGTCTTATTACTGTTCACACTCTTATTGCTATTGCTGCTACTCGTCACCAGTCTCTCTTCTAAATGGATGTGAACAATGCATTTCTCATTGGTGATCTTAATGAAGGTGTGCTCTATATGGACTTAAGCAGGCACCTCGAGCTTGGTTTGCCAAGCTCAGTTCTACACTTCATAGTTTTGGTTTCATCTCTAGTTCTCATGATTCTGCTCTCTTTCTTCGATGCACTGCTGCTGGCACTATCTTACTTCTTCTTTTATGTAGATGATAGGATCGTTACAGGTGATGATTTGGATATTATCCAACAACTTAAGCAATCCCTTCACCTTAGGTTTGAAATGAAGAATCTCGGCTCTCTTAACTATTTTTTGGGTCTTGAAGTCTCCTCGGACTCTAGTGGCTACTATCTATCTCAAGTTAAATATGCTTCAGATCTCTTGGCTTCAACTGGGGTCACAGATAGTAAGACTACTTCAACTCCGATTGAGCCAAACACACATCTCACTCCTCGTGATGGCACTCTATTGGATAATCCTATGCGATATCGACAATTAGTTGGTGGTCTTGTCTATCTGACTGTTACCCAGCCTGATATTGCTTATGCCATACATATTGTTAGTTAGTTCATGAGGGCTCCTCATTTAGTTCATTATGTAGCTATCCTCTGAATTCTTCGCTATGTCAAGGGTACTCTTTTTCATGGTCTTCATTTCTCAGCACATTTTCCTCTTCAACTTCGTGCCTACTCTGATGCTGATTGGGTTGGTGACCCCACCGATCAACGTTCAACTACTGGCTTTTGTTTTTTCCTCGGTGATTCTTTAATCTCTTGGTATAGTAAGAAATAGGTGGTCACTGCTCACTCCAATTCTGAGGCTGAATATTGCGCCTTGGCTAATACATCTCAAGAATTAGTTTGGCTTCACTGGCTACTTGAAGACATGGGTGTTACTCACTCTTCACCTGTTCGTATCTATTGTGATAATCATAGTGCTATTCAGATAGCACATAATGATGTGTTTCATGAACGCACCAAACATATTGACATTGATTGTCATTTTGTGCGTCACCATCTCCATCATGGTGCTTTGAGTCTCTTCCATGTTTCCTCATTGGACCAGATTGCGGATATTCATACCAAATCGCTATCTTTTGATCGTTTTCATCATCTTAAGAACAAGCTTAAGTTGGTTTCCTTGCAACCATCTTAAGTTTGAGGGAAGGTGATAAAGTAAACATGTCAACATGACATATAATTTTCTTGTATCAATTATATGATTCTCTTGTATCAATTACGTCTAGTTAGGATCAATTATAGATCTTTCCTTAGGTAAAAGTTAGTCTAGATTCAAAGTATTTTAGTGTATATACCTATATATAGGGACATCTTATTGTATTATGATCAAGAGAAATATATCACAATTTTTCCATTCTAGTTTTCTAACACAATCATTTAAATTCATGAACAAGATTCATGCTCATTTGATTACTTATCGAGCCAAAAAGTTTGTTTGAACTCAGCTTGTATAAAATTTTGAACGAATCGTTATCGAATATGAATGAGGCTAAACGAATCAAGCAATTGTCTAAATTCGATTTGTATAAAATTTTGAATGAACCATTATCGAATATAAACAAAACTGAACGAGTAGAACAAACGAACAGTTCAACTCGTATAACAGCATTACCTAATCCCTCCCTACCGCGAAACCTAGCAACCATATTTGAACTCTGGTCTGTTAGGCGGGACATCAAGTCCCTAACCAACACCCTCAACCATGTCAGGCATATTAATAAATGTTATATACATAGAGTGATACTCTGGCGATTCTTTTTCCAATATGGAAAATTTACAATACAGAAACTAACTTAATGGTGCACCACATAAGGTTTGACACGTATTTCGAACTGTTTGAGTCCTCTCTGTTGAATTTTGATCACAATTAAGTGATTGACATTAGTTCATTTGCTCACATCAATGTTCTCAAACCCGGACCGGACTAGCCGGGTCGACCGGTTCGACCGTGACCCGGACATGTGTCCGGTCCGGTCTATAGCTTATGTTGACTTTTATAAGAAACCGGTCAAAATCGTAAAAAACTGTTCACATCTTCAAAATCGGGTCGGACCGTGAACCGCGGTTCTCCAATTTTTGAGTCAAAATTGACAAAAACTTCAATTTTGACCGAACCCTAATCTTCATTCTTCACTTCGCTAGTTCGCTTCAGTCTTCCTCTTCGCACTTCACTTCGCCGCTTCGGTCTTCCTGGTTCCTCTCTCTACAATTGCTGAAATTGCCTTGCCTGCCATCTCTATTTCCTTCTCCCCTTAATGGCTTAACTCTAATCCCTTCTCCAAAGTGTGGTGTGGATCACTTTTGGGGAAACGGCGTAGATGACCACTGGTTGGCGGTGCTCGTTGTCGACTGTGGGCTTAAAATGAGGCTGAGCAGGGTGATTGAGGTGGTGCAGCTGCGGTGCAACTGGTGGTTTCTTGATTTTGTGGGAGTCTTTGCTTACTTTAGGTGGAGCTAGACGTGGGCCCTGTAGTTCTCTTCTCGGAGACAGCCTGCCGCCGGTGGAAAAATCCTGTGGATCCATGGTGATGGAAGATTTATCGAGCGATCGATTGGAGTAATTTGTAGAGGGAACTAGGAAGAAAGAAAAGACAACAGAGAGAAGCCAAATGGTAAAAAGTGTATGGACTTTGAAAGTGCTATGAATGTGCTAATTTCTGCTTCTATGTTTTGATGTTACTAAGTCCAAACTCCAAACTCCAATCTTGATCCATAGCAATAAGCAAAAAGGAAGCACCGAAGCCTGAAGTTTTTCCGCCTGCTGCTGCGATTCTAAGCCAAAAAAAATTGTGGAATTCAAGCTTATCTACTAATAGTGGAAGTCCAAACTTGTTCACACTTCACACCATCTTCATCAGCTTTTCTCGCAACCCTATCTCAGGTATTTTACTTCATACGCCTGCTGCGCTTCTATCTTCTTTTTTCAATACGAATTGGTTTACGGTACTGATATTCGGTAATGAAATTTGCATGCGAAACATGATTCTAATAATAGTCTAATAGTCTTAAGCTTCATTTATTTGGGAACTGAAACTGTCACCAACGAAGGCCAGAAAGCCAGATCAAAATCACATGAAATACATACTGATGCTTGACAAAGTTAACCCTGACCCCTGGAAGCTTCGAAAACCCAGGCCAGATTGTGTCATTAGGCGTGCGAAAAATTTTGAATATCTGCAAAACAAAACGACAATGATCTTTAAGGCCACAGAGAAGAAAATTAGCTTGAAATCCATACAAAAATCTACAGTAACATGACAGATGAAAGTTATTTGATGTCTTTAAATCTCTGTGCTATTATTTAAAAGTATATTTGATGTCTTTAAATCTCTGTGCAAAACCCAGTTATCGTGAAGATACTTAACACCCTCAAGAAATGCACAAGGCTTAGGGAATTAACTTCACTCGTGCTAAACGGTTGTTTCATTGTCTCCATTAACCCCAAATACGAATAGCCTTAGTAATTTGTTTCAGTTTGTGTATATTAATTATTTGTTAAGACTAGTTATTTTTAAATATCTCATTTTAGGATGGAGGCTGGTAGCGGTAGTAACTCACAATGTTCACCGGGGGGAGCATTCACTAGTGAGGGATCTGCAAGTCAGCCCCAAGGTCATAGGCAAAAGATAGATATAGCATGGGGATATGTTTCTGAGGGCAGAAATGCACAAGGAAGAAAAACCATGACATGCACTTATTGTTTTAAAGTGTTTCATGGGGGTGGCATCCACCGAATGAAGCAACACTTAGCAGGAGTAACGGACAGTGTTACTTCATGTCCAAATGTTGATCCAGCAGTGAGGTTTGCAATATTAACATGTTTGCAAGAGAATGATAAAAAATCTAAAGAAAAAAGAGGAGATTTGGGGTTGAAAGTCCTTTTGATCAACCAGTGCACGAATTTGTCGGTGATGAAGTGCAAGAGGTTCCACCTCCTCAAATAAGGGAAATTTCAATGAATGAGGCTGGTACATCATTAGGTAAAGGAAAGAGAAAAACCACTGCCCCTACAGGTATTCGTGCTTTCTTTAAGGGTGGACGTGATAGTGCTCAACCTACTATCAAAGCTTGTTTGCAAAGTAAGGATAAATGGCAAAATACTGATATGGCCATTGCTCTTTGGTTCTATGATGCATGTATTCCCATTAATGCTGTTAATTCTCCATTTTTTCAAAAAGCTATCGATCAAATTGCATCAATGGGTCATGGTTATAAAGCTCCATCTTATCATTCTTTGCAAGTCACTTTGTTGCGAGATGCTAAGAAAGATGTGCAGTTAGTTGTTGATTCATTTCGAAATACTTGGGCTGAAACTGGATGCACTATAATGGGTGATGGATGGAAAGATAGTAGACAAAGACCATTGATTAATTTTCTGGTTTATTGTCCTAAGGGTATATCTTTTATCAAGTCTATAGATGAATCGGACATTGTGACAAATGCAGAAAATTTGTGCAATCTGTTTGTTGAAATTGTTGAAATGGTTGGTTCAAAAAATGTGGTGCATTTAGTCACTGATAATGCTAGCAATTATAAGGCTGCTGGAACTTTATTAAATGAAAGATATCCAACTATTTGCTGGTCTCCATGTGCTGCCCATTATATCAATTTGATTTTGAAGGATATTGGTGAAATGGGTACTGTTAAATCTCTAGTGGCTCTTGCTGCTACAATAACTGTTTTTGTGTATAATCATAAATATGTTCTAAATTGGCTGAGAAAAACTAATAGGTGGAGGGAGATTATTCATCCGGGGGAGACTCGATTTGCCACCACTTTTATTGCACTAAAGAGCTTACATGATCACAAAGACAACTTACAAGCTTTAGTCACTAGCGGAGATTACAAAAAAGTTCTTGAAAATGAACAAAGGAAAAGAGGTCAAACAAATTGTTTTGGATGATAGATTTTGGAATAATTGTTTGATTACGATGAGAATAATGGGTCCTATTATTTGGTTGTTGAGAGTTCGTGACACTGATGAAAGGCCTTCTTTGGGGTATGTGTATGAAGGTATGTTTAGAGCAATTACTGGAATCAAGAAGCTGTTCAGGAGTAGTGAAAGACTATATAAGCCTAACATTGATATCATCAATGACCGATGGGATAGGATGTTGAGGAAAAATTTGCATGCTACGGCATATTTTTTAAATCCCGCTTTTCAATATGACACTGCCACATTCTCTACACATCTACAAATTACAAATGGTTTGTTGGATTACATAGAATCAAAGGTGGATTGGTGTAGTGTGAAAAATTTAACAAGAGAAATTGGAATGTATCGAGAGCGGGAGGGAAGTTTTGGCAGAAAACTTGCTATTCTTACTAGCAAGAAAGATAGACCAGGTAATTTATATTTTTCTAGCATTTGAATCTCTCTAATATATATATATATATCTAATTTATAAATATTTTGTTTATATTTAAATTTTGAATATGACAGAGAATTGGTGGAAGCTCTTTGGTTGTGATGCTCCCAACTTACAAAAACTTGCAATTCGGGTTTTGAGTCAAACAGCTTCTTCTTCAGGATGTGAGCGTAATTGGAGTGTTTTTGAACGTATTCATACTAAGAAAAGGAATAGGTTGGAGCATCAAAGGCTCAATGATCTTGTATATGTGCATTACAATTTGCGTTTGCAGTATAGGTATATGTAAATGGTTTATTTTTATAAATGACATTTCATTCTTTTTAAGAAAATATTTTAGTACTAACTAAGTGTATATGTTGTGTGTGTGTGTATATATATATATATATAGATGTTGTAGGCATAATCAGCAAAAGAGATCGTATGATCCCGTTGATTATGAGTCAATTGATAAAACAGAATTTTGGGTGGTTGAAGAAGAACAAGAAGGGGAGCTTGATTATGAGGAGTTAGAGGAAGAGCTTGAAGAACTTCCAATTCATGGTCAATGTTCAAATTCTGAACAACTTGAAGGTTAGTTTGACATAAATCATTAGTTTGATGCAAAAATAAAGCTAGTATGATATGATATTCAATTGTTGAATATGTATATAATTAAATATGTTGATTTTTTAGATAATGAAGATGAAGCAGAAGATGTTGATTTAGAAACATTTCAGCGTCGAAACTTTTTTAATGATGAAGATGATGATTGGCATTAAATGTTCAAATGGTAATTTGTATAGAATTATTTGTACTCTTTTATTTTTATTTTTAAGATTTGTATCAGTTGGTGTGATGAAACTAATATGATTTTATACTTTATCACTTGTCAGTGATTCATATAATGGTTTTGGATGATGATGACGACTTATCAAGATGGCTTTTTTAAAAGCTTTGTTGTCCCAAAATGACAAAGAAGATTATAGAAGCCTCGGAAATTGGACTTGTTTGGACTTTTTGATTGTTTTTTAGACTTGTATTGTTTTTTGTTAATTCTAATATTTAGACAATTGAACATGTAAGTTGGATAACTATGTTAATTGTGTGTGTTAATTGTTGGATATTGCTTTTATAGTTTTATGTTAATTGTAGTTTAGCATTTATATCTTATTCTGTGCATAGGTGTGTGTGTGTGTGTGTGTTTCCTGATATAGGAAACTTGCATTTACATTCAACTCTAATTCTGCTGTTCGTGGAGAGTCATGTAGATAGTACACTAACAGGAGATGCAAATTAGGATATATATATATATATATATATATATTATTTATTTATTTATTTATTGAACCGGGGTTGAACCGGTCCGACCGGTTGAACCTCGACCCTTTCACTTCACCGGTTTGCTTGACGGTCCGGGTTTTAAAACATTGGCTCACATATACATGTGATGTGATGTGTTGGGTATTTCATCCGAACACTAAAAGTACAATAAAGTATAACAATTATTTGTCGTCCTCATCCTTCTTCTTTTGCTACTTTATTGAATGAAAACATTGGGAGGGGTTCACCAAATCCTCCAGTAAAATATGCTCTGTAATATTCTCAGCTGTGACATATAACATTAGGATAAGTTATTACAAGAACATTTTCTTATTGTCCAATGTTGAATATGATTTCAGATCTCTAAAACAAATATTAAATCATCGTAATCTCTACACTATAACACTGCTAAAGCAAGTTTTACTTAAATTTCTTAATTCTAATGAGTCCAAGATTTGGCACAAGGTCACATATGAATCTGAAAAGCTCATATGACTTCTATTAAGTTAAGGTTTGTAGGTTTAATTAAAGAGATAATTTCAGAAACCTCTCTTGATGTTTTTAACAATTTCATTTAGCTCCCTCGAGATTTTAAAAATTACACATACCTCCCTTATCATTTAAAATGACAATACTACCCTTAAATATTTTGATGAAATTCCCTTGTTTGGTATGTTGATACTTAGAATGGCTTTTAAAATTATTTTTTTAAATTCTTTTCCTTCTCATTCCTTTTTTTTATATTTTTTGTCAATAAAACTATAGAACTACCATTATTATCTCTAGTTTTTATTGTAACCAAATATCAAACTAGTGATTTTTTTGATAAATTAACTTTATATGCAATCCAATGGTTTTGCTAATCTTTGTTTTTCTATTTTTGGTATTAAAATTAACAATAAATCAAAAGAAAATATCCAAAACCACTATTGAATTGTGATAATCGCACTGCTCAAAAAATTCATAAACTTTAAATGAATTTTTTCAACATTTTTTCTATCTTATAAGTTTAAATCCATAATAAAATACCACCAAAAGTATTCTATCATAGTAATAAAATTATTATTATAGTTGTTTATCAAATAGTAGGTGTGGAGATGAAAATTTTGGTACCTTTTCTTATAATTATACTAGATAATCTTATAATTGTATAGAAAAGTAAATTAAAACTCATTACACAGGGCATTTTTGGACATTCATTTAAAAATTTGACCAAGTCGATATTATTTTAAGGTTTTGTTTCTAAAACTGTCAAATCAAGGGAGGTAGGTATAATTTTCCAAACCTTAGAAGAGTTCAGTGAAATTGTCATAAACCACAGGGGAGGTTTCTGAAATTATCCCTTAATTAAATATCCTGAGGATTAACGGTATAAACTATACAACGATTCCAGCAGAAATTGTGATTAAATTAGAAGCGCCTCTCTAACATGACAATAAAATACAAAGGCGGCTAACTTAAGTGAACTTATTTCTATGGGATTTATTAATATTTTCGATAATAGCATTTACCGTCACACATCAATAAAATTATCAAGAACTCAATTATGGGCATGGTCATTGGCTTGAAGTAACTTTAATATCTAAGAATATCCAATGTTAATTAGGTTGGTCCATAGGATGAAGAAAGCAATTGAAATCCCCATACAATATGATCAATTGACCTGGAGTTTTGGTTTTAGGTTTAAAGTTTAAAGAGTACAATATCTAATCTATGGATAACAGTGTTCACAAGGTGTTTAGGTACAATATGGCAAGGGGCAATAGTTGATTTAGATTGGAGTTTTGGTCAATATTCACAAACCATGATGGAGGAGAAAACCAATTTTGGTTGACTCTATATAATTCATCCAACAAAATTGGATCAAATTTACTGCTGAAATTATCTTACTATGCTGAGGAATAATTTAAAAAGTTTAACTATTGAACATGCGTTGCGTGTTCGTCAACTCGTATAAAAAAATATTTAGATTGTAGTGTAGAAATATGAAGGATCAAATACTCAAAAATCTCCTAATGTTTTATTTGATTTGCACTTTTCTCCTTAACGTTATTTTTGTCGAACTTTTTCCTCCTCTGTTAAGCTACACTAGTTTTGACTATTGAAAAGTATCCATTTTTCTCCATTTGATATTGAAAAATATTTAAAGCTCCAATTTTGCCCCTATGTCCAATTTTCCCCCCTTCCTCTCATTGCCCAAGCTTCTTTATTACCATTTTTGCTGCTACAATCACTACAACAAAAATGACCTTTCCTGACATGCCTATAAGGACACTTTCTAGTTTGTGTCATTATAGTAATCCTATCATGACACTTATTATCAACTCAATAATATATACTATATATTTTTTATTTTATCTAATATAAAAATAATAATGTGCCTTTAGACTATCTATCATGACACTTGAGAAAATGTGAGATGTACAAAAAAAAAGACACAAAATGACAGTGTTTGATTTTGTCGGAAGATTCATTTGCCAAAACACTTAGTGAAATACTCCAAAGTTTCATTTTGGCGGCCAAAAGACTTAGTGAAAATTTTCTTCTTCTCATCTCTCTCACCTCTCCTCAAACAAGCTATCTCAGCCAAAAGAAAGTTATTGGAATCCAAGCACCTTGAAAACCATCTTCATCTATCTAACTTCAACTGTTGTCCCTCGGCTAATATTGAAAACCATCTGGTTCTTTGCGCAATTGGATTGATTATAAACAAACAGACAAAGACAAGCAGCCATCACTACAAGAAAATTGGTCTTTAGTGACATCACTGTTACTAGCACTATTTATTGACGACTTTCTCTAGTCGTAACTGATATTTGTTTAGTGACGACTTATTGTTGTCATTATAACTTTTAATATATTAGTAATAACATATTGTTGTCACTAAATTGTCTTCAATTTTTTACAATTTCTTGCAATATATATATTTTTGTCAGATGCTACAATACATTATTAATAGCATTGGATTGTTTATAATGAAACTATTTGAGTGCCATATAATTTGAACATCATTATTTTCAATAATAAGATGTATCCTATTTTTCCAATTATGAGAAATTTGTATAAAATTTTAGCACCTATAAGAACTACTAGAAATGTAATATCACTCATATGAAATTAATAGATTTTGCCACCTATGAATTATGATCCAAATCTAGTTAAAATTCAAGGCAAAAAAAGTGGCGGACTCTTGTCTAATTGTCTTTTACTGTGTAGAAGCAAAACAAAGCTTTTCTAAGTGTTGAACTCTCCCACAAATCATCTCTACCTCACTTTCACTCAGATGCCCACTCTCACCTCTACCTCCACCTCACTACTGCAATCTCAATCTCTCCGACGATTGAAGACCAGTGAAGTACCATGGCTCTCTGGCATGAAGACCAAGTAATTCTCCAAGTGTTTGCGGCAAAGGTTAGTTCTTTCCCTCTCCTCTTTCTCTCTAAAATAATTTGCAAATATTTTGGCCCTAAGGTTTTTTTTTCTGAAAATTTCTACTTGCATTCTTGTCGAATCTGCATTTAGGGTGTAATTTTATGGCTATTTACATGATTAATCTTTTCATCCCTAGAAATTTTATTGCCCTAATTTTTAACTTAGGGGAAAAATTGTTAAAAATTTTTGCCTTGTCATCATGAATCCCCTAGATTAATTGCATCATCTGCCTCTTGGCCCACTTGGGAAGGACTTGCTACTTCCCAACCATTTTTTGCACAAAACCCAGCTACGGCTGGACTTGGCAGGGGGAGAGTTGAACAAAAATTGACCAACGGTTGGAAAATTTTGGTTGTTGCCGTTGGTAGTGTAAAATGTTGACCATACTTTCTGCTTCTTTCCCTCATTAGACAAACCTACCCAACAAACTTAGAAAACATTAAATTACATGTGTTTTGCCACTAGATTTTGGGGTTGATTTAGTTTATCCAGCAAGCTAATTGGAGCTTTTGTATGGGTAGGCAGAATTGGAACAGATGGGATGTTATGTGCTTGATCTGACCCTATTTTTTTCCCTCAAATTCAATCTGATTGAGTAGGCTGAGTATGTATCATATGGAGGGGTTGTTCATGACTTGAAATCTCCTTTGGCTATTCTTTTTCAGACTTGGGAGTTGATGTTGTGTAGTTTGAGATGTATAATTTTAGGACTAGCTTAAAATTATAATGACACTTACAACTTATAATTCAGACTTTGGAGCTTTCCTTTGCATCTTCTGTGATGGGACATAATCTATCTTGTTTTTTAATGAATTGTTGTTATTCATACCTGACATGGTTGGAAAATTCAAGAAAAATGCTGAACAAGCTGAAAAGCGCTCAGCTGAGTTGGAAATTTAAGTCCAAACTCAATAGCAACTTATGCAAAGGCTGGAGAACTGACAAGCTGAAATGCAAAACCAACAAATTGAAATGCAAGACCTTCTTAAGGCTTTGAAAATTGAATTGCAGTCTAGGAAGTAGGGCAATGAGAGTATATCTGGCAATGATAAACGGTAAACTATCTTTCTCATACAAGCATTTGATTTAGCCTCGCTTTTGTCTTTACTAAAATTTGGGGAAACTATTTTTGCAGGCTTTGTATCAAGAAACTTTAGCAATGAATGCCTCTCCAAACAATTTTACCTTAAAGAAAGGAAACGGAGACCCTGCACAGGAACAAAAGCACGGCTTCTTTTGAGCATTAATGCAGAACTTCCCTCCTTTGGAGGTAAAAACTTTAAGACATTCCTTTTAGTATAGTTCAAATTTTTTGCGAAAGCAACGGATGCAATGCACATTTTGCTGTCAATGATTGCAATTTGATGTACTGAAAAGTTATTAGGTAATATATGGTTTCACCATAAATACGAAAACAACCTAGTATAGGTTTTGTATTGAGTGATCTCTCTTATGTTTCCATTTTATACATTCCCTGATTCACGGGGAAGCTAAGAAAAGATAAAACAAACTCCTGATTCATGTGCAAAACATTAACACCAAAAAGAAACTAAATTCTTGATCTACTAGGTAATTACATTAAGTATTTAAAAGGCCCTGGTCAAGGATAGGATAGCAATACATCATTAAATTTTCCAGTCTGTGTACCGGAAGGGCTGCTTTAAGTCTTCTCTAAAGGTAAATCTTGGCTCGTGATTTTTCTTGAAACTGAAAAATATGTGTTTTAATTTTGTGGGTTTTTGGTATAAGCTGATCAAAGAACGGTCTTTAGTCTTTGTGAGGAAGATTAAGGATGTTGCATGGCCTTTTCTGGATTTTAAGGATGGAAGTTGAGTACTAAAATGAGTTGATTTTGTACTCTGTTTTATGAATTAAAGAGCTTGCTTCTACTTTGCAGCTGCATTTTTGGTAGTAATCATGTCGGTGGTTAGTGGTTGTATAGTAAATTGAGGACTAGTGGTCAGTTTTGTTTGATTCAATTAGGCCTACAAATGATGTTCATTAGTGCTTTCCATGTATTTGTTGTGAAAGTGTTGTGAAAATTGTAAATGTTCCAAGAACCATTTCTTGTTCTATTCTTTCTTTTTTTGGTTTTCTTTTTTTGGGGGGGGGGGGAGGGTGGGGGAGAGGAGGGTCAGGGGGCATGAGATTGGGTTTATTGGACTTTGTGGTTGGTATAAGAGGATGAGTGGTGTGATTATGGTTGTTGGCAAGTATGAGGTGGTAATTAATAGATGAAATTAAAGCTTCCAGGTGGGAAACATTATGATATTTTCTCTAGCTAATATTTAAGAAGTAAATGCAACTAAAGCTTCATGATCAGCTACTACTGCACATTTATGTATTGGCTTTATGGGCATTGAGTTGCTAATACTTATTCTGAAAGCTTTTAACTTTACGCATTTATCTATCCTGTAATTGCCGATATGAAATGCATGTAACTAGTTTTGTTAGCAGTTGACTTTATGTTACTGAGTGGATACAAGGTTTAGTTTGTCATTGATAGCAGATTGATCTTAAGTGTGAGTGGGTTGCAAAATTTCCCCCTGGAAGTGATTATTTCGTGGAATACAAAAAATTTGAACAAATTTAAATCCTTAGAATGGTTCCTAACTTTGAATCAAACAAAATGACATGGCTCGTGGCCTAAACCATAGTGGAAAAAGGGTTCATGTCTTTACATTGTGGCTCTTAGGTCTCATCATGAATGGCTTCGTCTCTGGAATCATGGCAATTTAATTTGATCTTTAGCAAATATATTGTGGCTTTTCTGGGAAGCTCTTGTTAGTATGATGATCTAATGATCCCCACAAACTTTGTGCACAGGTGGGGACTTTGTGGTTATGACTGAAGGCTCTCATTTCATTAGAAAGTTTGGAAGCTACTATTAGTTCTTTTAACTTGTTAGGGATGAGAATCTTTTAGTTTTTGCATAAGAGAGTATTTCAAGTTTGTGTACATGAGAATCTTTTAGTACTTGCTATGTTTGTACTTGTTACCGATTTTTAGTTCAACAAATTATATTTGAGCATTGACTTTTTCTTTTAATTACTATATGCATTCTACTTTTTGGGATAATTTTACAAGTTATTTGGGTTTCTGATTGATGGAATGTACAGCAAGAAGAATTACTTGTAGGTTGCTTCCATATAAAAAAAAACAAAAACAAAAAAAAACTCCTGGCAATTAAAAGTGGCAGCATAGCTCAGCTTCTAAAGCAATATCTAATGACACATGGGAATGTCGTCCAAAGCAATGTAAATTGACTAGGTTAAGTGTCCTTAAAAGCCATATATTAAGACAACTCAAGATGCCTTCATAGAATTTGATATCCTATTGATATACTATACCTATCTTGACACTTTCGATTATCACGAGAAGAGATTTTTGTTGGCAGACGGGATACTATAACAGCATAGTTTTCTTAACACATTTCAATGCTACGAGGCTATCCACACATTGGAAGGGACGACACTCATCCTAGGTGTGAGGAAAGATAAAGTGTTAGGTTAGATTATCTATACTGACACTTTTTAATGCTGGTAAAGGTCATTTTTGTTGTAGTGAATTTGCCTTTTTTCTTAAGAAAATGAAGAACTAAGTTCCCAAAATATATATTCCTTTTTTATTTGGTATTAAAAGGTTAAAATATTTCATTTCTATAAAACAAAGCCATTAAATTCAATAAATTAGACAACTTGTCAGAATGTAAGGTAAATTCCTCAAATTATGAACATCAATAAGAGGAGGGGAGCTGCAAATATGGTAAAATATTTCCATTATCACGTCATGGACATTTGAAAATCTCAAGAGGGAATATTTTATTGTTAAAATTATATGTTTTTTTGTTACTATTTTATGAGTTCCATTTTCACATAAAATGATATTATTTTATAGTTTACAACACTTTCAAGGATATGTAGTTTCTTTCAAGAGGTTGGATCCCAATTTTAAGGACATTATCCTAAAATTTAAAAAAAAAATTGAATCTCCATTTTGGGTATTATTTTGATTAATAACTAATTAAGGATAATAATATCTTTTTACCATATAGTTAGTGTAGAGGAGAAGTATAACAAAAATAATGACAGGAGGAAAGTGAAAATCGCATTAAGTGGACTAATGCATTTAATCCAAATGTAAGTTATGAAACTTGAAAGAAAGAAGATAATTTGCAACCTCCCAATATTGATTGAACAACCCAATTTTTGTGCAGTCAACAATCAAGGAAAATCCAGTGCCTAATCAATTCTCGATTAAACTTTTTCCAGTAGTCAGTCTGGTCCAAATTCAAAGTAATTTCATCCCGTCTTTCCTCTTAGGATAAATTTCTCCATCAAAGGCAAATTTCACATCAAATTTGGTACAAATGATTAGCTTTCTATGTAGGATACTACCAATTTGAATTGCTATTTTTTGGAGTTTTTATAAAATATGTATATATAGTTTAACGATTTGACATATGTAAAATAAAAAGATAATTAAAAAATGTGTTCACAAAAAATGTAAAAATTTTTGGGAAAAAATGCAATCCAAATAGGCAATAATAACCCCAATAATCTTTTATTGCCCATTGGCCAATACATTGCTAAGTTCATAGTAACTTGTAAGACACAATTTGCAATAAAGTAAATGAATTGATTGCTAATTGATCCAAATCATTCTCAACCCATAGGAGTATTATTGTGATATGGAATGGAGATCCTCCCACTCTATCACATGATTTTCTTTATACTTTGTACTCCTATTATTTATTCCATCATTGAACTTTTGACAGAACACATAAGAATTGTTTTAGTCTGTGTCATTGTCAAAGAGAACCCTTTCAAAAGGAATAGGATTTCATTTCTTCTACCCTTTAATACTTCAACTAGCACTTGGTATTAGGACTTAAAATTTTATTGTTGGAAAAGGCCTTTTGATCCTAAACCATGGGATAGCTGATCATCTACAATAACCAATTCAACTTCTCACTTCCCAGCTAGAGATCAGTGATGGATAAAAGTTGTGGGAGATATTATATTGGACGAAAAGTGAAATGAGCTGAGGTAAAAGAAACAGAATCTGTAAGTTTCCCATGTTTGTTTAATAAATAGTAGTCGGACAATTAGTTATAGATAATATTGCTAGACCAATATGAAGAGCACATATGTCAACTTAATTGAGATTTTATTTTGTAGAAATCAACCAAAAATACGGGAGAAAATAAATTGGATCTCACCAGTAAACTTTTGAAACAAAGAAGGAAAAAAAAAATCAAAAGAGCCAACCTCATTAACTTGTTTATATGAAAAATGTTAGATGGTTCCAAGATAATGAAAACTCAATAGATATCAATTGAAGAATAATCCAAATTTCATAACTACAAAAGGTATTTATTTTTTAAATAACTTAAATTAAATGGGATAATATGAAAAACCTCCCCTGAGGTTTTTCATGGTTTTTCATAAAATCACTCAGCTCCCTTGAGGTTTCTAAAATCTCACTTACCTCCTTTGCATTGACATTTCTTATGACATTTTAACCCCTTTAGAGGAAATACAAGAAAGATAAAACTTTTGTCCCAATACTACCCTTATGTTATCCTACTTATGGAATTTATAACAACAATAAAAAAAATAAGATAAGGTTAAATTTGTGGATTAATCTTTTATACGCTGACAGTGTATAAACTTTCATCATTAGATACATGACACATAATTCGAATTTGAATTTGAAATTCAAATTTTGCATATGTGTAATATATCCAATCATGATATTGTACTCCCTCCCTTTTTTTTTATAACTGACGTTTAAGAAATTTGCTCTTAAGTACTTTTATCTGTCGTTGTATTATCCCCATGCAGCATTAATTATTTTTTCACAATTTTACCCTTTTATCTCTCTTTACCAATACAGGGCTCTTAATTACTACTCCTAGTAATTATTACTTCTCTCTTTGCTTTTGGCCTAGTAAAGCAGCACCATTTAATACTCTAGTGAGAGAAAACATGAGTGAATTGGACAATTAATGAGGGTACAAAAGGAAAGTAGTGTATAGATTTAAACAATGAAAAACTTTTCTTAATTGGTATGCAAAACCTTAAACGTCAGTTAAAAAAAAGGGAGGGAGTATCTATTGTCAGTGTATATAAGATTTACTCTAAATTTTTATAAGGTGTAAATTTCTTAATGTAAACTATTTATTATAGTTCTATTGGAACAGAAACAAAATTCAAACATTGAAAAATTCACACATATGAAGAGATTATTTTAGTTTTTAATACAACTTAAATTACGCCATGAATTAAAACATATTTCTCCAAAATAGCATCTTGACTTCCTTAATTTTAACTATGCACGAAATTTTTTAAGGTGCTAATTACTCTCCAAAATCCTCCTAAGTGGTTGATCTTGATTAGATTTAATTTATTAATGTCCTTTGCTATCCCACCATCCAATGTAAAAAAATATGAACCATTATTAGCTAGCAATTTGTTTTTTTAATATATATTTTTTGCTTTAAAATTTAATTTTATTTTGGCTTTTTGATTAAATAGTTATTAAGAGCAAGGGTAATGTTGTCAATTTATAAGCTTTGATAGAAATATTTAATCTTGTTAAGTTGACAAGGGAGGTAAGTGAAATTTTAAAAACTTAAGAGGAGCTAAGTGATATTATGACAAACCTCAGGGGAGGTTTCTAGAATTATCCCAAATTAAATTGGAAAAATGAATTATTGCAAGGAAGGTATACATGCACATTTAAATTAAGAATACTTGAGAGTTTTAAAGGTGTAAGTTGAGAAGTTCTAAGGAAATCAGATACTTCATGTCAAAATAGACCACTCACCTAACTTCCTGGATTCCCCAGGTTCACCTTATTCTTGGTTGATTGGTGTTTGGCTGGTTTGGTGGACATGTATAACCTTTTGGATTAATATTCTATACGCTGATCGTGTATACACTTTTACCATTACATGTCCGACACATAATTCGAATTTGAATTTGAAACTTAAATTTTGCATATGTTTCGAATATTTAACCGTGATAGTGCATATATCGTCAGTGTATATAAGATTTACTTTAAACTTTTTAGTATTAAGGGAAACACACAATAACAAAAAGAAAAGGTAACAAATTAATGAGATTAGCAACGTTTTATATTATCTACTCAAAATAACAAGGCAAAGTATTTACTTTTTCACTAGCTGAATCTCTATTGCTTTGCTGCATGTCCATTTAGAGATGCCCTTTAGTCTTCCAAATTAGTTCTCAAAACAAGGATTCATTGACTATAACCATTTTTTTTTCCAGTGCATATTTGACACAAAAATCACTTTTAAACTGTACATTCCAACCAGACCCTTGTAATTCCAGCTGCCATTTGGCCAATCATTTCTAAACCAAAAGTCTTTCAACCTTGACTGCAGCAAATGGTTTTTTATTTTTTCTTTTCTTTCAAATTAGTTCTCAAAACAAGGATTCATTGACTATAACCATTTTTTTTCCAGTGCATATTTGACACAAATCACTTTTAAACTGTACATTCCAACCAGACCCTTGTAATTCCAGCTGCCATTTGGCCAATCATTTCTAAACCAAAAGTCTTTCAACCTTGACTGCAGCAAATGGTTTTTTATTTTTTCTTTTCTTTCAAGGTAGACAAGACATAGCTTTATAAAGAACAATCACCAATAGCCATTGATGTCGTACCCAGCTAAAATGAAATGTGTAGCGCCGTGGCAGGGACTTTAGACAAGATTTTCAAGTTTCAAATTTCACAAACACCTCATTCGTGTCCGTGGGACTAGAGTCGAGTACGGTTGACAATTTTTTGGTTGTCTAGTTACAAACTTTCTATACTGTATGATGTGTGCTTACATAATTTTATTATACTTATAAATTTTATTTGTGTATATCACATCGATGTATAAAATATATCAGTTTCAGTAAGCATACATCACATTACACATGGCAATGCATCAGCCGCATTTAACCGGATCTAAGCCACCATACCTCCTCTGATACCATCTCTGTGACTCAAGATTAAGTTTAGAATAGGGGTTGAGAATTCAACAAATTGTATTTATGGTTGTAATTTCTCAATCTTAAAATTGAATAGCCGGATCTAAAAGTTGGGAGAATGTTAAAAATATAGAACAATTCATAGGTGATCTATTCCCATTATATAGTCCATAATTTTTTTGATAAAAAAATTGTTACGAAGATTACTAGAAATCGTTTAACATGAATTGCTTGCGAAAATAAGGTGAGAATTTCCATAGAGACTTTAACTTGTTGCAAGATTTGACAAAAATGCGCCAGTTCATAACCAACTATGTTAAATTCTCTATGAACCTACCAAATAACTTCACAATACAGTTACAACAAAAGTTGATCATACTTTATTTACCAAAGAACCTATTCTACTTGGATAGTCAATGTTTGGTGTAATCTATAGATTTAGTGTATTAATGTTTATTGCATTTACTCTATTAGTTTCTATATCGTCTCACACAATTCAAAAGTTTGCTATTGAGATATTAGATCCCCAGAAGACCTAAAGGTAGGCCCAAGAAATATATATTAGTACTACGGAAATGTGCTTGGCAAACTTGCAACTTTTGAGGTTAAAATTAAGTACAATTTGCCATTGGAAATATGTAAACAAATATAAAATTTTTAATTTGAGCCTCCATAATTAATGATCGTCTCATTTGAGTTCTTCAAATATAATGATACAGTGACTTTGCTCTTCGAACTTCTTAAGTTGTTCCATTGCTTCCCCCTCAATTTTTATAAGATGGGACTACTTTGGTCGTTGCTTGCTATAAGTGGCCAGATTGTAACAAATTGATAGAGTACTGATTTTCCAACACTCATTTGACAATATCCCATGATTACCAGAGTTTGAAAATTCTTAAAATACTTGATCAATTGACATGTTTGGGGTATTACCAGACCTTAAATGTTATAATCAACTCCTTTTAATTTGGATTTATGTCTGAATATATTTCCAGAGAGCAAACTTGTAGGCAACATTGAGGATTGAAAAGCACACAACTCAAAATTCACCTTCGTAAGAGATGATGAAATGGCCCTGAAGATGCCAAATTCACCAAAAACTTAAGTAGAACAAGCAAGTACAGGATAATAGGAATGGAAAGTGACTCAACTGGTAAAGTGTTCTATTTTAATTCTTCTTTTTGGTGGACAGGATGACAACTATGTCTTGATTTTGGATTTATTGTGTAACCTGCTTTAGTACGAAAGTAGCCCAGCTTCTTATTAAGATTTTATGATAGGTATACATGCTATTCCAACCAGTTGCTTGGCCACCTTTTTTTCTGTCAATTTTATGGCCATCCTTTTTCTGTCAAATTTATTGATTTTCTGGTTAACGTCCATACCAGATGAATCTGTCTTCTTTCAAGAAAAACAAAATGAGAAAGAGTAAACACGTATTGTCATTCGCATTTAGATATTTTAGATTTTCTATTGGTTCATTAGCTAAATATGGTCAATTTGGGGAGTAGAATGATGGCAACAGAATGCTTCCAGGATCATTTCTCTCAACAACTGAGGAAACATATTAACTTGATATTTGTATATCTTGGCATGCCGTGAGAAACATAGAAACATATAAGAGCTGCATAAATGATAGACCTAATCAGGGGAGCTTAATCTTTTCAATCCCTCCTCCTGTTCTTCTAGACTACACCAAAAAACATTACCAAAGAAAGGAGGAAACATAAAAAACACAGCGCACTTCAGCTATATGGATTTCACTTCACAACCATGAAGGCACATCAGAATAATCGCGTCCAAATATTGTTGATTTGTCCAGTATCAAATCCTACAGCAATGAGACGAAAACAGAATTATGATACCAGTGATTGAGACAATCAGTTGATAAGAGAAAACTCTCAAACAATTAGACAATCTCAAAAAAAGTTTGATAAAAGTTGACAAGAGAATAAGTTATTACCAAAGTATCTAGAAATGCCTATTTGTATGTCAATTTATAGGCAACAAGTGCTAGTCTAACAAGTTACTTGATGGAACTTTTGAAATAAATTGTTCAACATAAAAAAGACAAATAAAACATCCCATGAGTTCTCTTTGTGGGTTCTTTCTTGCGTCTTGCAAGTTTTAGTCTTTCCTAGAGTTTCGAGCCCCTCAAAACCTACTGAAAGTTTAGTCTCTGTCATCCGTTTTCTTTTCTCAATCCCATAGCCCTAAGCCGCTCAAAACCTAGGGTTTTGAGCCGCTCAAAACCTAGTGAAAGTTTAGTCTCTGTCATCCATTTTCGTTTCTCAATCCCATACCCCTAAGCCGCCGCCATACTTCTCCTTTTGTGGCTTGTCTCCCTCTTATTCGGTTTGAGTCTCTGTTTTCTATTTCTTATCAGTTTTCTTATCTCCTTACTAGTTTTCCTTTGCTCTTGCATTGCAGTCTCGTAGTTAGTGCGTGGTTTTATCTCTGTTCTTCCTTGGCTCAGTGCGTTTACGTGTTTCATAATTCCTCGATGGCTGAGGACTTGGAAAAATAGCGCGCTTCCTTGTCTATTTGAGAAGGTGAATCAAGTCGGGTTGTGCTCCCTCTCTTATCATAATCTGCCATGCAACATAAAAGCTCTCTATGCCTTCTTGGTAAGATTATCTCTGTGAGACCCGTTAACATGGAAGCCTTGGCAACTACGGTAAAAGGATTTTGGAACCCTCCGCATGGTATGTCCCATACCATAATTGGTGATAATATTGCTCTTTTTCATTTCTTTCACCAAGCAGACAAAACCCGAGTGTTACTTGGCTCACCATGGTTTGCTCCATCCTTTCTGAATATAAAGGAGATGTCCCTCCTGGGAAAATTCCTTTCTCCCATTGTTGCTTTTGGGTCCGGGTTTTTAATGTCCCACTGGACTTGATGTCCATTGAATCTGCAAAAGTCATTGGTGACTACCTGGGCTCCTTTGTCGATTTTGATATCGATGCCGATGGTTTGCCATGGGGTAAATATATGTGCATCCGTGTCTCTCTGGATATTAATCAACTATTGAGGCGAATGATGCTGATCTCGCATGGAGGGGAAGAGCTTAGGCTGCTGCTGCAATATGAAAGGCTCCCAAACATCTGTTTCTATTGTGGTTGCTTTGGTCATGGCGATCGAGAGTGTGAGGATCACCTTTTAGACCAGGCTACTGATAGGAGGGAACTTCCGTTCAAAGCTTGGGCAAAGTTCAACAGTGGTGCCCTTTCGTCCACTCGTGTGAAAACAACGGAGAAGCTTTCCAGCAAAAGAAGAGTTAGTGCAACGAAAGGAGATGTCCAACAGGAAATGGGTGAGGTTCAAATTTCAAAGTCGTCTGATCAAGGAGAGAATGACCAAGATATGCATAATTCTTGTGACGAGAATGTGGCATTATTCTCGCCGTTGAATCAGGAACCAAACATTATGAGCGGGGATAAGGATCTGGCTTTAAACAAGTCTCCGCAAACAACTCCTAATCATGTTGAGAATGTAGCAACTGCTGTTATTGTAGCAGACAAGGGCACAGTCTTTAATTCTAACACCGTACATGAGAAGGGACATAGCCTTATTCTGGAAATGTTGGAGGATATTTCAAACACTATGCTCATTGACGATGGACCTAACAAGGGCTCTCTTCTGCATTGTCCAGTTGCGGCCTCCATAGTCGCCCACTTGAGTAGCCAATTCCTTGTTTCAGTTCCCTTGCAAGTCAATAGCTCATAACGTCGAACCTGGAAGCGAAGGCAAGCTTTTGCTCCTCGGCTAACCCCTTCGAAGTCTAAGACTAGCACCTCTAGGAAAAAGGAATCACTCTTGCTGATAGCTTCTACTTCGGTTTCAAAGAAACATAAGTTGCTGGATGAAGCTGATTCCATGGCCACTTCCGAAGAGCTAATTCGCATTGACAGCACTATAACGACGGAGATTGGCTCCTCCAGCCAATCCCGCCGAGGCCGATGAATATTATCAGGTGGAACTGCCGAGGGCTTGGGAACCCTCGGACAGTTCGTGAAGTCCGTAACATAGCCAGACAGAAAGTTTCCAAAATTTTGTTTCTTTACAAAACTAAATGTAGAAGTAGTATAGTTGAAAGGCTAAAGTCGAAAATTAATTTCTTTGGTATCTCTGTTGATGCTAATGGTCGCTCTGGTGGGCTTGCCTTTCTTTGGGCTAAAGATATCAATGTCTCAATTCTAAGTTTTTCCCATCAATATATTGATGCAGTTGTCCGAGTTAATCCCGAAACGCAATCTTGGCGAATAACTAGTGTATATGGTGAGCCAGACACATCTCTTAGGCGCGATGCATGGCTAAGTTTAGGACCTTAAAACATCATTCACAGCTGCCTTGGCTTTGTTTAGGGGACTTCAATGAAATATTGGATCCAAACGAGTTCGAAGGAAGTGGCCCTCGGCCACAATGGCAAATTGATCAATTTCGAGACGCACTCGCTCACAGTGACCTCTCAGATCTCGGCTTTGATGGCTACAGAAATACCTGGTTTCGAAACACTAGTTCCCCCCTTGCAGCTAAAGCCCGCCTTGATCGTGCTTGTGACAACCCTGCCTGGTGTTTAATGTTCCCATGGTCTTCTGTGCAACACTTGTTTTCTCATGTGTTTGACCATAGGCCTATCATGGTAGTAGCAAAAGATTGACCCTTTGATTTTTCTACAAGGAGAAGGCGTCCTTTTCGCTTCGAAGCCATGTGACTAAAATCTGATGATTGTGCTCGTGTTATACAGCGTAAATGGAATTCTAGCAAGGATATTTCCCAAAATCTTAATGACCATAAGTTGGGCTTGATGCACTGGAGCAAAGCTTCATTTGGTAATGTCAAAATGGAGATGGAGCAGCTCAAGGAGCGAATCGATATCCTTCAACAAGGTCCTATATCCGATGCTTCAAAAGCTGAAGCTGGGAATCTTATGCAAAAGCTTGATGAGCTTCTGGATATAGAAGATGTGAAATGGAAGCAGTGGGCTAAGCAGCATTGGTATAAGTTTGGGGACAGGAACACTTCCTTCTTCCATGCCTATGCGTCCAATAGGCGTGAAACTAACACAATTAGAGGTCTTTATAATTCTGATGGTTCATGGTATGAAAATCTGAAGGACATCGAGGCAATAATCCTTGATCATTTTTGCAAAATTTTTGCCCATTCAAATCAATTAGAGAGGGATTTACAAATTGTCTTAGAACGTATCCGAGCCAAGGTAACACTAGAGATGAATAAGCGCCATCTCAAGACTTTCACGACAAAAAAGGTAACAAAAGCACTCTCTCAAATGCATCCTTACAAATCTCCTGGTCCTGATGGCTTTAGCCCTATCTTTTTTCAAAAATTCTGGAATATTGTTGGTCCCGATATTACTCATTTTGTCTTAATATTTTTGAATAATGGTACAAACTTTCCTCTAAAGTGCTTGGAAATAGGATTAAGTCTTTGTTACCGAACATTATTTCCACATCCCAGCTTGCTTTTATCTCAGGACGATTAATCACTGATAATGTTTTAGTTTCACATGAATTGCATCACTTCATTAAATCTAAGTGCAGAGGGAGAGACGACTTGATGTCTATTAAGTTAGACATGAGGAAAACTTTTGACAGAATCGAATGGAATTTCCTTATTCGAGTAATGCGTGCTCTTGGCATTGATGCTCGATTTGTTTCTCAGATCCATAAACACATTTTTTCAGTCTCCTTTTTGTTCATCCTCAATGGGGCCCAGGTTGGATCTTTACTCCCGCAGTGGGGACTCAAGTAAGGTGATCCTCTTTCAACTTATCTATTTATTATTTGTGGAGAGGCCTTTTCCTGTCTCCAACAGGAATTCTCAAGATGTGGAAAGTTGAAAGGAATCACAATCAACGCACAAGCTCCATCAATATCGCATCTTCTGTTTGCTGACGATACCTTTCTTTTTGGAAGAGCCTCTCTAGAGGAAACTGCCAACTTCCAACAGGTCATCCAACTATACGAAAGAGCTTCTGGGCAGTGTGTCAATTTTGACAAATCTGCAATTACTTTTAGTACCAATGCAGCACAAGATGTTAGAACTGCAATTTCCCAACTTCTACATATGTCAATAGTTGAATTGCACGAGAAATATTTGGGGCTTCCGTTAGTAATTGGTAGGTCCAAATCTCAAATTTTTACATCTATAAAGGATCGTGTCTGGCAGCTTTTGTAGAGCTGGAAGGAGAAGAGCTTGTCTCGAGCGGGTAAAGAAGTACTGCTCAAAGCTGTCATCCAAGCCATTCCTATGTATACTATGTCGTGTTTTCTCCTCCCTAACAACATCTTAAGGGACATCCAATCCATGGTTTCCGACTTTTGGTAGGGTGATCAAAGGGAGATGCAACAAAACACATTGGATAAACTGAAATAGATTATGTATCCCCAAAAATCAAGGTGGATTAGGCTTTCGGAACATGAAAGCCTTCAACTATGCTATGCTGGGAAAACAAGCTTGTCTAATACCCCTGACCAATATTGTCCCACAGTTAGCCACCCAGAAGGTCGTGGGTTTTGTTCTTGGAGGTGGGGTTATAACCCACAATAAGTGAAAAACCCAAACCCGCAGGTCAAGGAGCCCAACACCCTTCCAAAAGGCCTCAGTTAGGTGGGGGGACACCCATAATAGGTTATAAAGCAATCAGGACTCTCCTCCCTAACCGATATAGGATCATTACAATCCACCCCCCTTTGGGGACCCAACGTCCTCACTGGCACACCAGGGTCAGGAGTCAGCTTTGATACCAACTCTAACATCTCTGACCAATATTGTCCCATAGTTAGCCACTTAAAAGGTCGTGGGTTTTGTTCTTCAAGGTGGAATTATAGCCCACAACAAGTGAAAAGCTCAAGCCCGTAGGTCAAGGAGTCCAGCACCCCTCCAAAAGGTCTCGATCAGGTGGGGGGACACCCACAACAGGTTATAAAGCAGTCAGGACTCTCCTCCCTAACCGATGTGGGATCATTACAGCTTGTATGATTCTTACTACACCAACATCCCTTCTTCATCATGTACTCAAAGCTAAATATTTTCCCTTGACAGATTTTCTTCATGCGTGGTTGGGATATCGTCCTTCATTCATATGGAGAGGAATTCTTGAAGGTCGGAAAACCTTAAACATTGGTTGTAGACTACAAGTTGGTTCAGGTAGCTCTATTTGTGTCTGGCATGATTGTTGGCCACCCCGTCCATAATCCTTTTGTATCTGTTCTCCGCCTCGAGTGTTGGGTTATCATGCTTGTGTTGCAGACCTTATCCATCAAGATCTCCGCAACTGGAACACAGCCTTGATCGATGAAATATTCTGGGAAGAGGAAGCTTCTTTGATTAAGAGCTTGCCTCTTTCCAAATATTTGACAAAAGATAGATGGCTTTGGCACTATACAAAGAATGGCAAGTTCTCGGTTCGAAGTGCTTATCATGCAATAATGGATTCAGACATCCTTGATGTTGGTCAGACGGCACAAGCGTCCTCTAGCTCTGGTAATGATGTAGTTTGGAAGAAGATCTGGTCGCTTGATATCCCTAACAAGAAGAAGCACTTCCTTTGGCGTATTTGTCACAATTCTTTACCTACATCAGACAATCTCCAAAAACAGAGGATACCTGTGGAGAACAAATGTTCGGTGTGCAATGGACCATCTGGTGACTTATCCCATATTCTTTTTGAATGTCCAGTCTCCGTTCAAATACGAGCGCTCAGCTTCCTAGCAAGGAAAATCCGGGCATGTTGTCAATCCTTTGCAGATGCTTGGGTAAAGAAGATCCTTGGGACCTTACCACCTAAAGATTGCGAGGATTTTGCTGTTCTCAGTTATGAAATTTGTGGCAACAGAAATAACACTTTCTTTAATAGTACGATTTGGGACCCCTTAACTTTGGTTAGCTATACTCTTAATAGTCAGGCAGCCTTTTGAGAGGCTAACCTCTAGGTTACAACTATGCCGTCACCAAGGCCTTCTTCATTTTGGTCTCTACCGCTAGCTCCCCACTTCAAAATCAACTTTGATGCCTCTATATCAACAATTCACCGTGTTGTTGGGATTGGTGTCGTTATTCATGACTGTGATGGCCAATTCATTGCCGGCATATCCAATCCAAACTAGTGCAGAGTTGGCAGAGGCTCTTGCTGCAAGAGAGGCGGTATCGCTGGCTAGGACATTGATGATCCCAAGCTTCATACTTGAAGGGGACACGTCCTCAGTTGTTAAGCAAATTAGTAGCTCAGACGGGGTCCTCTCTGACCTCAGCACTGTTATACAGAACATCCGTCTTTCCTTGCTTGACCTACACATTGTGGATGCAGTCTGGACTTCTAGAGAAGCAAATAAGATTGCACATAGTTTAGCATAGTTTGCTAGATCATCCAACCTATTTGAATCTCTCTAGAACTCCCCCCCCCCCCGGCTTTTTGTCAAACAGTTGGTGTTGGACAATATCTAGCAATCTAATTGATTAATACAACCTCTATTACTTTTCCCAAAAAAAACAAGTTACTTGATGAATAAAAAAACTCCATGAACATCTATCTAATTAGACTTGGAAATGAACTAATAATGGAACCCTAAAAAAATTCAATGAAAAATAGAAACCAAATCGAAAATAAAAACTGGCTGCGACTAAGACCAGACAAAGTCTGGCTCAATGTCTGGTGCTAGATTTTGTTGGAACCAATCTCCTGCTTTGATCTGTGGATGGATCCTTGGGTTTTACTAAGGGATCTGTCTAAGGATCCTTAGTTACAAACGGACCTTAGAAACATTTTTTCTTTCACCACATAATTACAACCCTTGATCATAAAATTAACAAGAAAACTAATAAAAAATATTACTAAAACTACTATGACCACCCACTTTATTTAATTGATTAATTTTTTATACACTGATAGTATGTACACTTTCACCAGTGAATACATGACACATAATTCGAATTTGAATTTAAAATTCAAATTTTGCATGTGTGTCATGCATCCAACTGTGATAGTATATCACTGTCAATGTATATAAAATCTACTCTTATTTAACTATAATTGATTCCCGAATAGTCCCAAGTCCCAACAATACAGAAAGATGGATTGAAAAAATTAAGGTTCCTCAATCAATATCAAAGATGTTTCTTAAAAACTCAAGGCGCATTAAGCAACAAAACAATAAGGAAACCAATATTTGTGAGCCATTGAATGTTGGTAGGACAAATTGCACGATCACATATCATGTCATATTGATATCTGCACAACACTGTAAAACAAAAAAAAAAAGCGCAAACACCAATCACCAAAGCTTTCATGTGTTTTGTATTTTTCCAACCCCATATGAGGAAGTGCTAATAAATCCTCCGTCCACCAAATGACATGAATATGGAAGAGTTCTATAGAATTTTATATGAAATTTCAGCTGCAAATTGTTAATAGTGATAGAAAAATGTCTGTAATCTATCATTGATAGTGATAGAAGCAAAGGCTATACCATTTGAAGAATAGCACTTGAGTAAGTGAACTCTCATTTATAGACCTTGCAATTGATTGAACTATTACAAGAACAATAAAATTTACAAAAGAAAACGCAAAGATTTTATCATCCACTTCCAGTTTTTGGATTGATGCGAAGCTAAACATTTCATTACTAGGCAAAAATTTCAACTTCATACAGTGAAGCTGTTATGAACCCGATTCTCCAAGCAACGCTTGAGAAGAAATCCAATTGATTAGGTAATAGAATGATCTATCTTGATCAGGTTATAGGCACAAAAGAACCTCAACCCGTTGTTCACGTGGACAATGAACCTTGGTATAAGAGATGCAATCCAATTCGATCAAAGACTGCTCAAAATGAATTAAGGTTGATAAGAAGGCGCCACAATCAAATGTGTTCTTTGATTGATAAGCCATAGATGAATACTCAAGAATCCATCTCAAGTATTCAAAGGGGTAGGCGAAAAGTCAAGAGAAAACTCTCTAAAAAAACGTCAATTCTTCTTTTTTTTTGAATGAAAAAATACAAATATTTATAACCCTACTATACCTAAATTAATGGACTCAACTTAACTTACCTCATACTATCAACTAATTCACAACAATTATTACACAAGAAAATAACTAACAAAACGACTCAATTAACCAAGGGACCTGACAACTAATTCGGATCCAACTCAACTTGAGGTCTAGGACCGAATTTATTCTTACCAAATTAACTAGAAATCTGGAAAATAAACTACTACTCTACTAATAAAAATTCGAACTACTTGAAACTTGAAATGTGGCTCTTAAGTAGCCCATATGCTGCCCACTTTTCGCATCAGAAGTCATTAAAATACTACAACAATACTATCCCATATCCCCAACCAAATCTTCAAATCTTTCAGACTTATTGGCTAAGCTTCTCTCAAGGTGTAAAAAAGACCAAATAGCTAATCCTCTTCTTCTTCAAAGGAAGAGGGGGAAAAGAAGGGGAATTAATACCCAAAAAAAAAACTTCAATTGCCATTACACAAGTTGAGCTCAGAATAATTTCCAAATCTACTGAGACCTTGAAGCTGCATGCCAACACCAAATTCATAATTACCGACCGTCCAAGAAGCAAATCACAACCAAGGATTCGCAGAATTTTGCTGTGTCTGATTGTTTCCCAAATATACAAGAAATAAATAAGTATGATTTATGACAAACACTTCCTAAAGAACACAACATCAGAAGTGGTTTAAATGCACCAAAAACCCATTGAACAGGTCACTTGACTGGCATCAACACTATAAGGAGTCATTATCAAAAAAAAAAAAAAAACACTATAAGGAGTCAAAAACAAAAGAACTGCTCAAACAAGTGAACAACTAAATTTGATACCTCAAGGCATATAAATATAAGCAACCAAACAAGAATAGGTGCTTGTGGATCTAAAATGCATTGTGGGAGGAACTTCTGCAACACCAGAAACAAGTTTTTACAGATGAAGCAAGTGGATAAATATAAATAACACATATCACTTAAGTTATACTTACAATATCCCGTTTGAGTTATGCACTGGAATTGTTATTTCTAAAAACTTAATAACATGAAAAGAGTTGAATTAGACAATCACCATTTGAGTTATGTAAATTATTTCAAAATGGTTTATTACGATATGTTTATGTATTATTTTATTTTTTTTTATCATATTATTTTTTCATTTTAAAGTAAACCACATCTTATTCAAAAAATAATAAAGATTTACATCCAATATGTAATACCAAATCTCTTGGGTTGGATCTTTAGAGAAAAATAGAAACCTTCAGGATGAGACTACCAATAGCTTAGGAATTGGAAGATCTCTTGTGTAAAATGAAAAAGTTAGTGGAAGAAGATAAGTGGTTAGTTGGGTTGCTATTCAGGCAACTTTCCTAATTCCTTTTCTTCTTCCACCCTTCTCCTCTCATCTTCCAAATCCCTTTCCATTTCTCTTCCTTTCCTCCCAAATTAAGATGGATTTTTCGACAATCAAGTTTAATCAAACAATGAGGAGCTAGGACATCCTTATTGCCTATCAACTAAAGTAAATCTTGATACTTTAAATATATTAGCGGTTTGAGTTGGGTTGAAAGCTTCATTTATCGAGTAAGCTTTTGGTGTGGTTAAATCATAATTTAGTTTTCTTATGTGACATGATTTTGATTCGCTTTGATTCAAGATTGAGTTTTGGATTAAGTATTTTCTTTTTGTTGGGTTTTTGGGCTCCCAACTTATGTGGAAAAGTCCAAAATTAATGGGTAATTGTCTAGGCCCATTAAGGAGATGTCCTACCTATTTATAGGTCAAATTAGGTTTATTCCAAAAGCAGAAAAGTGGGAAAAGGCAAAAAAGTCTGAAGAGAAATTTTAGCAAGTTTCTGGTTTAAGCAGTTGCAGTAAATTGCCTGATTAACATAGCAAACGACGTCTGATCAGCCTGAAATTTTAACTGAAGATAGAAGACATCCAGTTCTATGTTCAGAACGGTCAAGATCGGATTTCAATGGTTCAATCATTAGTTATAAATTTTGGACTGCTGCTATTTTCTAGTGAAATTTTTCATAGTTTTTGTTCTTTATTTGGGATTTGGTGACTTTGTTGATTGTTTAAGGTCATATCTCAATTGTGTACTTGCGGAAAGTTGTACTCTACTTTTAATTGGTGATAGGGAAGTAATTTGCAGTGGGCTTAAGAGTCTCATGGTTTTTTCTCTTCATATTGGAGAGGTTTTCCAAATAAAAATTCTCGTGTCTTCTTGTGGTTGTTTCTTTTGTGTTCGTGGGTTAATTTATCTTTTGTTAGTTGATGATTTTTTGTCTTGCTTAATGCTCCTAATCTGTTCTAACAAATTGGAGAGGTTTTCGCTGTGTGTTGTGATTATTCAAAATCGAGTACCTCCCAACATGGTGGTATCAGAGTTTGCTCTAATTTGTTAGATTTACGGAGGTTAATACAAGCAAGATAATATCATTGAATGGGTTGAATTATCACAAATGAAAAGGTAAGGTGAAAGAACTTTTATTTGTGAAAAGTATGCACCTGCCTGTGTTTGCTACAAAAAAGCTGGAATTCAAATCTAATGAAAAATGTGATTTTAAGTATCAACAAGTGTGTGGTTATATCAAACAATGGGTGGAAGATAATGTTCTCAATCATATTGCCAATAAGACAAATGCCAAAACACTGTGGAATAAACTTGAACAACTCTATGCTTCTAGGACTAGTAACAACAAATTGTTTTTATTCAAGTAACTGATGCAATTGAGATACAAGGAAGGCACTCCTATCTCTGATCATGCGAATGAGTTTCAAGGTTTGTTGGATCAGCTGTCTAATGTTGGAGTAAAATTTGATTATGAGATTCTTGGACTGTGGTTGCTGAATACTTTGCCTGATTCATGGGAGACATTTTTTATGACAATATCATTAATCTAGTTTCTTCTGATACTAGTTGGGTGGCTGACACTGGTGCTGCAATCCATGTCACTTCCAGGAGAGATCTCTTTGCTACCTACATTGCAGGTGAGTTTGGTTCATTAAGAGTGGATAATAATGATGTATCCAAGGTAGTTGGTATGGATGATATTTGTTTGAAAATGAGTAGTGGTGTAGACATCAAATTTTTCTTATTTTCATGTGTGCTATTTTTCACTTAAATTGCTTGAATGATTATTTTAATTTTTGTTTTGTAGGTTTGTGCAAAAAAGAAAAAAATGTTTGTAATTTCACGCGCGCGTGCAGTGCACAAACGCGATTTCTCTTTCTTCATGTAATGAACCAGCAATAATAAATTTTTCGGCAAATTTTTTGAATGGATTTTTCCTTCTTTTCTTTCTTTCCAAATTTTGGATGATACAAGGACAAATCATCATCCAAATTCTATCCTTTAACACCTACGAAAAATGGATCAAAGGGAGGGGAATGAGACACATAATCCTATTTTATCCTAACCATCAATTTTAGGTTTTTATCCTAACACACTCACCAAGAAGAAAAGAAACAGACCACTTTTTCCCCCCTCTCTAAACTCTCGGTCATGCTCCTAGAAAAAAAAATCACACTTTAAAACTCCCTCCCCTTCTCCTTCTCGAACAAACCACACACACAAAAAAGAAAATAAACACTGTCACACACACTCACACAAAAAGAAAAGCTCTCTCCCGATTTCCCCTCCTCTGCTCCTACTCTCCCACAAATCAAACATAAAAAAATAAAACAAGAAAAGGGAAAAGACAAAGTCATAGGAGGAAGAGAAGGAAATCGGCTTAGGCCAACACCACTGCTATCTCCAGAAATCACCATTCGTCACCATAATTGATTAATCTCGCCACCACAAGGCCTCTTTGATTAAGAGTTTATGTTAGAATTTCCATTGGCCTATGTTTTCATTTCCTTTGTTTGCTAGTTTCAATTGGAGAGTTTTCACATCAACATTGATTTTTCTTTCTCTTCCTTGCAACGAATACATTAGCCATTGGTAAAATTTTGGCCTAAATTTGTACAAATTCTCATGAGATATGCAAACCATAATCATGCCTACAACCTATTTGAAAAAATGCCAAAATGAGAAATTGAATTAAATGGGGTTGGTTCTTGTTCATTTAAGGTCATAGCTGTAGTGTAGAAATCACAAGGAGTGGTTTGATATAACTTTTATAAATTTTGGGGAAGGTTTGAATGATTTTAGAAAAGATAACAACTGACTGTAATTTGCTCTTTTGAACACTTTTTGTACGTTTTTTTTTTAAAAAATCAAGCCTGGAAACGGATTATATGTGAAAAATCGAGTAGAGAGATGTATTTGGTGAGTTTTTGTGAAGGAAAATATTGCCGATGACCGGCAGCGTCGGCGTCGGCGTCGGCGTCTGCCATGGCCACTGGCGGCTGAAGCTTTCGGTCCACTAGAGAAGAAGAAGGGAAGAAGAAAAAGAAAAGGAAAGAGAATGGGCCTGTTTCTTTTATTTTCGTATGGGCTGAAATTCTTTTTTATTAGTTGGGCTTGTATTATTTTTTCGTGGGTTTACAACAATAGGTTTTGAGACTCAAACCCATTTTTTTGTTAGGTTTGAATTGTAAAAATGGTTTGGGTCGGGCTGTCTTTTAAATAAGATAATTTTACTTAATTTTCTTAGGCTGAAGTGACACGCCCCAAATAGCTAAAAACGGCCCAATATATATTTATATAATCAGAAACAAAAATTTGCAACTTGGTCCTTGATCTTTTGAGTATTTTTATTTTGATTCTAAAATTTTCATTTCTTTCACTTAGGTCCTCAATTTAATTGTATTATGATCCATAAACTTTACTTTTCTTTTGATTTTGACTTCTAATCTCTTTAAAAATTATGATTGGACTACAAAACTTTTCAATTTCTGCAATTAAATCCCTAATTTTTATTATTTCATAATTACAATTATTTATCTTCTTTAAATTGTAAATCATGTTTCATTTAAAATGCACATAATTTGTAATTTTAGGAATTTTATGTTTAATCACATTTCTTCAAAATAATAAGTTGAATTTGCTATATGTTTATATTTTTCTTTTAAAGTGTTATCTATTAAATTAGTGTCTCGATCATTTTGTTGGTTTTGGAATATAAATAGAACAAACTCAACCTCATTTAACCACTACTTTAAGAGAGGTACTCTCTATTATTCTTTGAATTCTGTTTACGTGTTCCTATGTTTTTTTATTATGTGTGATTGCATGTTTTATGTGCCTTTCCTCTTATTTTATTCATTTTTTAGCTTTCATTTATTGTATTTATTTAAATTTTGATGATTATTTGGGAGGCATTTAAATGCCAAGTTGTATTAGATAGGTCTTTTTTTGCTCAAGAAAAATGTATTTAGATAGATAAATGTAATAGATAAGTTTATTATTTCTAAAAATTTCCCTTCTAGATTATAGTTATTGCCCCCAATAAAATATTTAGTTTTTATTTGTTTGCATGTTTGTGTGCTAATATGTTTTATTCACTTCTTTTAGGATTTTTGAATCTAGATATTATGTTTACGTGTTATGTGCTCTATATATTTTATGTGTTTATCTGTTTTAATTATACTTTGTATGCTTTATTTATTTATAATGAGTACATGACGTCACCACACTAGCCCAATGCTAGTTGTGACCTTTCTTTCCGATTCCTCGTTAGTCCAATACTAGTGAAAACTTTTAGAAATGGGTTAGTCCAATGCTAAACCTTTTAAGTCGATTTCGCGCTAGATTCATACTTTGTATGACATTTATTATATCTCATGCATTTTTTCCTATTTTTAAGTTATTTTCATTTTTACATGATATTTTCCGTACTATTATTTCCTTACTCCCTATTTGCGCAAATCATATCATTTGGACTTGCATTTCATTTACATAATTAGAAAAAAAAAATAGGTTAATTGATTTGCTTATCTAGATTAGAAGAGGTACCCTTCGAATATGAAAAATAGATGAGTATAATTTTTCAGTCTTAACACACTATTACCCTTCTATAAAAAGAAAAATTGAGTCTCGAATCTTAATTTGCCGTACCCGTTATGTCGTATTTCCTCTTTTAGATTATGTACATTGATTTATATTATAATTTCCTTTTTTTTGGGTCTCATCTTTTGCATTTTTTGTGACCTCTTCAAAGAATTATTCTTGGGTATCACAATTAATGTAATTGGTACCAATTAAATTTTTAAGAGACATTTTGACCCTCCCGATATTCCTTAGGTCTAAACTTCTATCCATATAAGAACATCCAAAATGTGATAAGTCTTATAGGTTAGATTAGCAAAATTTTTTATTAAATCTTGTAACTTGTCTTGGTTAGGTTGAAAGGATGCCGTAGATCAAATTTTTGCCTTCCCTTTTTTCAAACATAACTCTTGAATTCTTTTATCTTATTTTCAAAAATCTGGAGTCGTCTAAAAGGGCTTTATATGTTTTCATTTTAAAAAATATTTTGGGTGATTTAGTACACCTAAACTCAATATCAAGTGGTAACTCCTATTTTTCTTAAAAACTCTTTTTAGAATTTTATTTTGAACCACAAATCGTCGCATTTTCTAAATCCTATTTCTAAAATAAAAATCAAAAACACATTTTTAAACACTCTTTCCTCTTTTATTTTCAAAAATGGGGCACGACAGTTTTGACGACTTTACTGGGGATTTCTAGTGACTCTAAACACTTGATTTAGTTGATTTTTTTCTTTTTCTAACCTTTTTATATATCACATTGGGATTTTTTTGTTGCATTTTTTCTTTTTCTTTTTCTTTTACTTTTTTAGGATTTTTTGCATTTCACACGCGTAATCGTTTCTCGCTTTCTGTGTATGTGATAGCTGATTTGTTTACTTCCATTTATATTATTGTGCTTGTGCATTTGGGGTGGGGGAATGTCACCTTAGAACCTTCACGTGTGCTTAATAATATTAATCTCTACTCTCAAAGGAGTACTTCATACATGCATACGTTATTTCTTTTAACCTTTCATTTTATTTTCTTTTAGTGGTTGCCACACCATTCCTGCCTATTAGGATTAAGTTAGATCCAACTGGACATGTGATTGAGGCACGACGTGCATGTAGCAATATCTAAAGGATCACTCGAACCACCAATTAAGGGCCTTGGGATTGATGACCATTTGCCCTTTGGTCTGAATGTTTGGGAATTTGAAACTTTGTCAAGTTTAGATGCATTGGTGATCTCAACCTCATACATCCATATTAGTAAATCACTTAGGATAGAAGCTGCCTTATCCTATTAGGAATACTAGACACGAGGGGAGGGATTCTACCCCTCTCTTTTCTTTATCTTATCATTTTTGTTCCAATGTATTATGTGCTATTTATCAACTAAACTAATCTTTCTTTGTCTTCTCTTTTCTTGCATTCATGAGCCCTAAAAATAAAAGTACTGGTATAGCACTCTTTTAATAGCCTACCTTAGTAGATAGGTTATTACACGTTTAAATTATAATGTATTGCATTAATGTCTTAATAAATTGCATATTATTTTAGACCTACTCCGACATATCAAGGGGGCTCCCTTAGGTCATATTTACTTCCTGTTATTGAATATTTATTTGTTTTAATAAATTGGTATTATGCATTAACCTTAGATGGAATGCCACATAGGGAATCCCGCATTAGGAATAACTTTCCTTTTGTCTTGGATATGCAATTCAACGAGAATTGCATGTTTATATATTTTACATCATCCAAAAGGATAGCGTACAAGGTAAGGTAAGATCCGATCCATTTCATGATGATGGCATTGAAGATGATAGAATAGTTTTTGCGCCTTAGAATATAAGCCTCTAATACTCACTTTTTGGTCATTTGTCAAAGTTGGTAAAATCCCTTGCATAAAGAACACTAAGTTGAAGAAATTCATAAATGATTCTTCATTGTTGAGATAATAAATATATTGAGGCCAAATCTTGATTTTAGAAGACTCATAGACTAATACATTGCAATGAAAATTGTGAGATTTTAAATTATAAATTGGTGAGCAATCCAATCAATTTTTGAATAAATCATCAATTCCATCCAATCCATCTAACTAGTTTATTCTTTTTTAGGGTTTCAATCTATGGTTCACTAAAGAAACTAGTCCATACATTGCAATCCTTTTAAGAGTAGATTCTTTTACACTAAATTGACTTTTAGCATCTCTTTATGTGTCAATCAAAGTAATCAAATCCATTCAGACTTTGTCCCTCATCTTATTAGGTTAGATGTCTCCTGCCATTTCAAATTGATTTTTACTCGAATGTCAGTAAAATAATCGGATTCATCAGGTATTCTATGATGTTGACCATAAAGGGTTGCATTTTTCATACTAGGCCAGCACTTGGCATAAAGGACTCCTCGAGCGGACATGTATACTGAATTTGTAATTTTGTTTATTAACTATGGGTATTTTTCTTTTTCTTTTTCCTCCTTACCTGCATTCATAAAAGATATTCTAGTAAAGCAAAATTGATTTTCTCAAAAAATTTTAAGTATTACTTGATTCTTGGAAAGATCCTACAATATAAAAACATGAAAAATCCATGTGAAAGCACTGGTTTAAAGCATTTAAGAGATTTCATGATATAGTTGTTCGTAAAAAAAAAATCTAGATTCGTTGTTTCTAAAGAAAGAAGAAAGTGTGTCTGTGAAAGTGTGTTCTTTAGAGATTTTTCTTTTCTCATTTGTATTATAGTTGAGAAAAAATTTTGTTTCAAACATTTGCAATAATAAAAATTTTCATTTAAACAATTATTGTTTTGTATATATTCATGTACATTTCATTCTTTATTTATTCGTTGGGAGATTTGTGATGGACTTTAAGAAATAACACTAAATTGAGATTCACAATCTCTTGCATGAGATCCTACAGCTGTCACCAAAGCTGTCACGTCCCATTTTTTAAAATAAAAGAGGAATGAGTGTTTAAAATGTGTTTTTGATTTTATTTTAGAAAATAAAGAAAAAGAGCATTAAAATGGACTTAGAAAATGCGACGATTTGGTCCCAAAATAATAGTTTGAAAGGATTTTTAAGAAAAATAGGAGTCGCTACTTGGTATTAAATTTAGGTGTACTAAGTCACCCAAAATATATTTTAAAATGAAAACATATAAAACCCTTTTAAATGACTTCAGATCCTTAAAAGTAAGAGAAAAGAATTCGGGAATTGCGTTTAAAAAAAAGGAAGGCAAAGATTTGATTTAAAACATCCTTTTAATCTAACCAAAGTTAGTTGCGAGTTTTAGTCAAAAATTTTCCTAAACTTGTCACATTTTGGATGTTCCTATGTGGATGCAAGTCTAGACCTAAGAGATATCAAGAGGTTTGAAATGCCTCTTCAAAATTTAATTAGTATCAATCACATTAATTGTAATGTTCAAGAATGATTCTTTGAAGAGATCATGAAAAATGCAAAAGATGAGACTCAAAAAAATGAAATTATAATATAAATCAATATACATAACCTAGAAGAGGGAATGCAACATAACGGGTACAGGAGATTAAGATTCGCAACTCAATTTTTCTTTTACAGAAGGGTAATATCATGCTAAGGTTAAAAAGTCATACTCCCCTATTTTTCATATTCAAAAGGTGACTCTTCTAGACTAAACAAACAAATGGACTAACATATTTTTTTTCTAATTATCTAAATGAAATACAAGCTCAAATGATATGATTTGTGCATATAGGGAGTAAGGGAATAATAGTAGGAAAAATATCATGTAAAAATGAAAATAACCTAAAAATAGAAAAAAAAAATGCATGAGATGTAATATACATCACACAATGTATGAATCTAGTGCAAAAACGACCTAAAGGGTCTAACATTGGACTAACCCATTTCTAAAAGTTCTCACTAGTATTGGACTAATGAGGAATCGGGAAGAAAGACCATAATTAGCATTGGACTAGTGTGGTAACGTCATGCACTCATTATAAATAAATAAAGCATACAAAGTATAATTAAAACAGATAAACACATAAAACATATAGAGCACATAACACGTAAGTATAATATCTAGATTCAAAATTCCTAAAAAAAAGTGAATAAAACATATAAGCACACAAACATGCAAACAAATAAAAACTAAATATTATATTGGGGGTCCTAACTATAATCTAGAAGGGAAATTTTTAGAAATAATAAACTTATCTATTACATTTATCTATCTAAATACATTTTTCTTGAGCAAAAAAAGACCTATCTAATACAACTTGGCACTTAAATACCTCCCAAATAATCATCAAAATTTAAATAAATAAAATAAATGAAAGCTAAAAAATGAATAAAATAAAAAGAAAGGCACATAAAACATGCAATCACATATAATAAAAAAACATAGGAGCACATAAAAAGAATTTAAATAATAATAGAGAGTACCTCTCTTGAAATAGTAGTTAAATGAGGTAGAATTTGCCTTATTTATACTCCAAAACTAACCAAATGGTTAATGGACCAATTTAATTGATAACACTTTAAAAGAAAAATGTAAACGTATAGCAAATTCAACTTATTATTTTGAAGAAATGTGAATAAACATAAAATTCCTAAAAATTACAAATTAGATGCATTTTAAATGAAGCATGATTTACAATTTAAAGAAGATCAATAATTATAATTATGAAATAATAAAAATTAGCGACCTAATATAAAAATTGAGAAGTTTTGGGGTCAAATCATAATTTTTAAAGAGATTAGACGTCAAAATCAAAAGAAAAATAAAGTTTAGAGATCAAAGTGCAATTAAATTAAGGATCTAGTGAAAGAAATCAAAAGTCTTAGGGCCACAATAAAAATGCTCAAAAGATCAGAGATCAAGTTGCAAAATTCGGATTTTTATTACATAAATATATAGTGGCCATTTTTAGGTATTTGGGCCATGTCATTTTAGCCCAAGTAAATTAAGCAAAATCATATTATATAAAAGACAACTCGACCCAAACCATTTTTACAATTCAAACCTAATTAAAAAATGGGTTTAAGTCTCAAAACTCAATGTTGCAAATCCAAGAAAAAATAGCACAAGCCCAACCAACAAAAAAGAATTTCAACCCATACGAAAATAAAAGAAACAGGCCGGCAGCCATGGCAGAAGCTAGCCCCGCCGCTAGCTGCCGGTCGTCGGCAATATTTTTGGTCACAAAAACTCATCAAAATACACCTCTCCACTCGATTTTTAGCGTAAAATCTGTTTTCGGATTTGGTTTTTCACAAAAATGCACAGAAAGTGCTCAAAAGAACAAATTACAACCAATTATTATCTTTTCTAAAATCATTCAGACCTTCACCAAAAATTATAAATGTTATACCAAAGCACTCGTGATTTCTACACTACAATTATCAACTTTCAAATAAGAAACAACCCCATTTAATTAGATTTCTCATTATGGCATTTTTCAAACAGGTGGTAGGCATGATTATGGTTTGCATATCTCATGAAAATTTAAATAGATTCAGGCCAAAATTTTACCAATGGCTAACATGAAAATTTACCAATGAAAATTTGACGATTATCAAAGGCACTTCCAAGTATCGTCGGTCAAGAAAGCATGATATCGTCATGGACTTTTTACCTCCTAGTGATTCAGAGTTCAAGCAAGCACTTGAGGGTAATAAGTAAGTTAACATCATTTAATGCATGTTTGCTCTATATTTATTCTTTACCAAGGAAAAATTGGACTACCTTCTCAATGAAATATAATTCAAATTGGACATTTTGGAGCTTAAGTAGGCATCTTTACTTCACTGCAGGTGAAAATTATTTGGAGTTAAACAAGTTATGCTGCTTGGAAGCCTTAAAATTCTGAAAACTTCTTAAAACAATTGCCAAATTATTAGGATGAGAAATAATTTTTGTTTTCCCATAGTAGTCAGAGAATGTGAAGTTAAGCATGTATCATGCAACTAGCCAAGTAAGGACCTAAGGTAGTAGCTTTCGGGGGACAAGAAGATTTATGCTTGTCTATGGGCTCTCTTGCAGACTCCATTAAACTTTTCTGAAATTCAGCATACAATTTGCTGTTCATAATCTTCCACAAGCCTTTTGTGAGCTCTTTAATTTTTGAGCTCAGGAAGTTCGTGTGTTGCTGTTGAATGTCTATAGTTTACGGGACATTTTCATGAGCTAGGTGGTTTAGTCATTCGACATTTTGGATCATCAATAGGGTCCTTTATAGATAATGTCTTCGATCTAATGTCCAAGTAAATGTACTGCTGTCTGTCTCCTTGAACTTTAAGTGGAGACTTCTTGTACCAGATTGCATTCATACTAGATTCTGTCAATATCTTTTTGGAGTGTTGTTGCGATCTTTAATACCTCTTGTTGAATCAATGGTTCTGCTTTCTTAGTACCTTATTGCAGGTTGTACAACTGTCATAATTAAATTTGGAATGTATTACTAATGAATATTCTCATTTACTTTTTCCATGTGTGGCATTTTCTGTGTCTTCTTCTCTTCTGAGCCAACATTATCCTCAAATCTAATGAGTAAGCTGGTAATTGAAAGTCATGATTAATCCTTTGAAGCTATTTCTTGGTTGAAAATCTTACAAATATTTCCAGCAAATTTAAGTGTTACAAAACGTTTGCCCAAAATTAAGTGTTTATTTCTACTAGTAATGCCTGCTTTAACTTCGTTATGGAAATGGAACATTGTCTTAACATGTATCTCTAACTCCCACACGACCAATACTGATTTTGGCTGGCATGTGAAGCCTCAGTTGGTTTGGGAAGAAGTCTTAGGTTAATCTGGCATTTGAAAGTTGATAGCTCTTGACCATTCTTGCAGAATTTACCGATATCTTACTGGCTCAGTAATGTTTTCCACATTGGAGGATGGGAAGATAGTGAGAGGCTTGTCAGGGGTTCCAAGTGAAGGTCCAGTCATACTAGTTGGCTATCACATGCTGCTAGGTTTGGAACTTGTTCCTCTCGTTGAAGAATTCTTGAGGCAAAGGAAAATTCTGGTCCGTGGTAAGAGTCGATGAATCTTTAAAATTGACTTATATGTTTCCCTTAAGCGTGAAAATGATCTTTGCGATGGGTTATTGATTGAGGATAGTGTTTAGATTCCATTTGATGATAAATTATCATAGTTAAGAATCTTTAGAGTTTGAACTTCGTACTTTTAATATATTTAGGGGGGAAATGATTTCTATTGGAAGGTTTGGAAATGAATTGGATGCTAACATGCTTGGTGGAGAAAAGTAGTTCACGTACTCTTCATCTTTGAAAACATATTTGTTAATCTCTTGTAATTTTGAAAGCTATTTTGTATATTAAAAATGGCACCAGCATGTGTATATTATTGATGTACTATAAATATAAGATCATCATTAAATAAGAATGACGGATACTACATTGTTAAGCTCTTCTATAAGGTTAGCATTGATGAAAATGGATGTTATTGTAATCATTGAACGGGATAGTCGAATGGTAATTAGTATCATTAGAGGCTAACCGTTTTGTAGTTAGTACGTACCTTAAACCACTGTTAGCTAAGAACTCGATATCCAGGGTCAATTAATAAATTTAAATCTTCAGTTTATTTGTGATTGTCTACATGGTAGCATTTAATTGCTTGCTTTAACCATACTTTGTGAAGTATGTACTATACATACGTATCAATGGACGTTTGAATTGTACCATGTATGTCAACATGTTTAGGCCAACAGGAAAGTGCATAAACTAGTTATTGAGCAAGTTGCAGCTCACTCCCACGTATTAACACTATGCAAATATTATAACATTCAAAGAGGCTTAAGATAAGGATTGAGGAGTCTAGAACTTGAAAGTGGCTGCAATGAAGGAAATAGAAGTTTATTTTTGAGTGTTGGCCTTCCCTTGACCTTATAAGCATTTGATAATAATTGTGTCTTGTGAATTAGTCATAGAGTACAGCAGTATTGTGTTCCATGGTATGGGATGTGACAATATATCTTTTCAAATAGGAGTTTCACCAAATCAAATTAGTTTTCTAATATATCTTCACGTATGTGCCCCGTGTTTATACACGGGATTACAAGCTACGATGTATGTAATTCAATTACATCAACTTTATACCCCCACCCCACCTCAACTGTAGAGCAGAAAAAGAATATGTTGGGGAAAGAATGACTGGCAACATCATAGCTTGACAATCTGCTATAAGTCCTATTCTACTTTGCAGTGAGAAGTATGTTTGCAAATCATGATTCAGGGATCAAAGGTTCGGACTTGATCTATTGGAGCAAAAAATGCCCGATATGCTGTTCTGTCCAAGATAGTTCCGTAAGGATCTTCCTCCCTTTTTCTAAGCAAGTAGGCCATACTGTTTTCAACTTCAGACTTTATCTGGAGATACAGCTCTCTTGCTTTTTCTGTCTTTCAACAACTCTTGCCTTCCTTTTGTCTGAATAGGCTTCCCAAACAAATAGTACAAGCGGCCAGGAACTTAGGCAAAAGGCCTGGCAAATATATTTCTTGGTTTGCAACCTCTCCAGTCACATGAGCTCTGCAACACAACCACATTGGTTATTTCAAATGTTCATCAGTGGAAAATCTAGTTGTCTCAGAGTTTTGAGAAGAACGGTATGAGCAATAAAGGGTCATTACCTTACTCTAAAATTCGAGATTTCGTTAATTTTTCTAATGTCGTCATTCAGCATTGGGATCTTCATCAGGTCTTCATAGTCAAGGACTAACTGCAATTACAAAAGAATTTCACATCAGAACACCCTTGATGGAACTTACTGCTGTTCGCCACAGGTCCGCCACAATTCTTCCTCGTGGTCCACATTTAACCTTCGGATTTAGTCAAAACAAAAATTAAATAAAGGCTTTTGATTAGCTAGTGTTAGAAGATTGAAAATCAACACACTTTCCTTTAAGGTGACATGATTGATACTAAAGGACACTGTAATGCCTTCTCCCTGCTCATATTGCCTCATTAGCTTGTATGAGGAAATTGGAACAGATATTGCCCTTTGATAAGTTGAAATTCCACACCCATGTGCAGAATCCATGGACTACAAAGCTAGCACAGCTTTCTGTGGCACTTTGTGACCAGCATATGTATCTTATCTTTGAGCTCTAGTGTATGCGTTATTTCACTAAGGAAAGATCCACAAATAATGAAAGCAAGAAAGTTTATATTGTAAAGGGAGTAAAGTTACTTCTGCTGTATCGTCCTCTCCAATGACACCAAACGGTACATTTGTGGCACCAAATGTAGCTGCCATTCTCACAAATTCTGGCTGTTCAGGCCAAAACAACTTGTACGTTTCACCCTGAGAAAGTGTGCGAGAGCATTCATCAATGTTGGAAACAATATTGAGGAGAATTACAAAGCGAAAGTCATCAAAACAAATACATGTTTTCCTGTGGGCGTTGGAAGAAAAGGTTACAAATGACACCAGCAGCAAAAAGTGGCTTGTGATCATATCAAGCAATAACCAAGTGGCATGGTGCAGATAGCTACTTAAACATTCATTGTCAAAGCTAATCCAAGCTGAACAGTTTGACAAGCAATGGAAAATCGAAACAAGGCAAACAGTTAAAACATGCTATACATTTTTATAAGCCATCCCAATGCCGTAAGGATTATTACTACGTAAATTCTCTTAACATGCATATCCGAGAAAGTTAATTCGTGAGGATTTAACTACGCATAATCTGATACGAACTCAACCCAACAAGAACCTATCTTGAAGAACCGAATCGATCAGGCAGTAGAAGGATCTATTTTGACCAGGTTATAGAACAATAATTACCTTGCTAGATCTAAAGAGAACTCGTCTCTAAAAACCTAGTGGATTGGTTATTAGCTTGAACAATAACAACATTGCTAGACCTAAAGAGAACCCGTCTCTAGAAACCTAGTGGATTGATTATTGGTTTGAAAGAACAAGATGATATGATCATCTTGCCTTGAACACCACAAGTATCCAAGCTAAATACTTGATATAGTTCAAGAAGAAACTCAAGTTCCATCAAGGAACTCCATAAAATGAGACAATTCTCTTTTTGTTAATTCATTTTCAATATCATATATTCGAATAGTTACATAAAGTTGGCTATTTATAGCCTTACAAGACTCTGAAACCTAATCTAAATTAGAAACAATACAAGTTTCCTTATTTAACTTGACTTCTAAACTTGACACAACTTCCTAAATAAATTTGGAATCAAGATTTGGAAATCAATCAAGATATCAATCAGGATTTTGAAACCAATCAAGAAATGGAAACCAATCAAGATTTGAAAATCAATCAAGATTTGGAAGCAATTAACTACTTTCCTAAAACTCTAATTCAACTAGAATAACAACTTAACTAACTGAAATTGGCTTAATTATGGTCAACATAACCTTAGCCTTTATTCCCCTTATTAAGGACTCAAAAATAACTCAAGACTAACTCTAATTAACTAACAATTATTGCTGAAACTTAATTAAATAAAGGGTTAATTACATTTACCTCCCCTGAGGTTTGACCATATTACCAATCAATCACTGTAATTTGTCCAAATAACGGTCTCACCCTTTGAATGATTAAACATTTAACAAAAACCCCCTTAATGCCGAAAATGCCCTTATTGAGGCCATGTTGCATTAAAAAAAGAACATATTTTTATTTTATTAACCCTGAAGCAATCCAAAAAAATAGGAAAAAGTTTTTGCTTATTATTTTATAAAAACCATATCTTTGCTTCCATAAATAGTTTTGAATCAATAATTATTTTAAATCTTAAAAATAAATATTAAAAATTAGATAAATTGAAAGAAAAATAAAAAAAGAAGAAATTATTTTAATTCCTGGAGTATGGTTCAAATTGAGAAAAACATGCCTTGTACTCTCCGCAACATACCTTGAACCACAAATTCGAATCATACTTGAGGATTTAAAATAATTGCTTCTTTTTTATTTTTCTTTCAATTTATCTAATTTTTAATATTCATTTTTAAGATTTAAAATAATTATTGATTCAAAACTATTTATGGAAGCAAAGATATGGTTTTTATAAAATAATAAGCAAAAACTTTTTTCTATTTTTTTGGATTGCTTCAGGGCTAATAAAATAAAAATATATTCTTTTTTTAATACAACATGGCCTTAATAAGGGCATTTTCGGCATTAAGGGGGTTTTTGTTAAATGTTTGCTCATTCAAAAGGTGAGACCGTTATTTGGACAAATTACAGGGATTGATTGGTAATATGGTCAAACCTCAGGGGAGGTAAATGTAATTAACCCTTAAATAAATAACAAGAAATAATCATGACACAAGTTCAGATCTTCAATGATTCTTGAGCTCGATCTTCATGTTCTCATCATTCCCCTCCTCTTGAAAGACGATTTGTCCTCAAATCGAGTGATTGTTTACAAAGGAGTAACTCGGAGAATGTCTTGATATATGCAATCCAAGAATTTCAAGAAATAACCAAGCCAACTACAAGACTCAAGAGCAACAAGAAACAAGCACAAGGTATGGGGGAGGAAAACAATTTCGGATGAACAGTACTGCTACAGTATGATGAACAGTATTGTTACAGTAGTGACGGGATGAACAGTAGTGAACAGTACTCCCCGTGAACAGTCCTTTTTTTGACAACTCGACACAAGGTTACGACTTTACTTGGAAGAAATTTAATGGGAGCTAAACCCTTGAAAAACCTGTTTTCAAGAACGTAATCACAACATGAAATTCTAACATCGATTAATCAAGGGGGTAAGTTAGACTCAAGCGATAAAATAAAAAAAAAGAATAAATTTTTTTTTCTTTTCAATTAAAAGGCGACTAGGGTTTTGGTAGAAAAATAAAAAAGAAAAGGATATTAACCTGAATCAAGAGCCGAAACTTTGATACCAGGTGATACGAACTCAACCCAACAAGAACCTATGTTGAAGAACCGAATCGATCAGGCAGCGGAAGGATCTATTTTGACCAGATTATAGAACAATAACTACCTTGCTGACCTAAAGAGAACCCGTCTCTAGAAACCTAGTGGATTGGTTATTGGCTTGAACAATAACTACCTTACTAGATCTAAAGAGAACCCGTCTCTAGAAACCTAATGGATTGGTTATTGACTTGAAAGAATAAGATGATGTGATTATCTTGCCTTGAACACCACAAGTATCCAAACTAAATACTTGATACAGTTCAAGAAGAAACTCAAGTTCCATAAGGAACTCCATAAAAGGAGACAACTCTTTTTTTATTAAGGGAAAATGATCTGTTTCATTCCTTATATTTCGCAAAAATATTCTTTTCGTCCCTTACTTTTAAAACGAAGCAAATTCATCCATAACATTTAAAAAGTAAAACTATTACATCCCTGAACCTAATTTCAATCTGAATCAAATCACCTATCAACCTGATTACAAATTTTGGAGGTATAATTGGTAGATCACTTGGTTAACTCAACTTGATATTCAATTGAAATTTAATGAACCACAAAAAATAAAAAATTATAACATAAAAAAGAAGGATTAATCTTTCCTACATTGTCATTGTATACACTGACGGGTTTATGTACCTGCCACATCATTTCAATTTAAATTTAATCACCAAATTTTGTATTTGTGCTATACATCTAGACTCGCAAGCGTATATACTAACGATGAATAAAAAGATTTATTCAAAAAAGAAACCTTACTATTCCAAATCAAAGAATAGCCTTTTATGTTATAATTTTTTATTTTTTTTGGTTTAATAAATGTCACATGAATATGATGGAGTTGACTGAATGATCCTTCAATCCTAACTCCGAAATTTATTACAGAATTATTGGATAGTTTGATTCAGATTGAAAATTAGGTTCAGGGATATAATAGTTTTAATTTTTAAATGTTAGGGACGAATTTGCTTCATTTTAAAAGTGAGGGACGAAAAGAATATTATTGCGAAATGTAAGGGATCCCACAGGTCATTTTCCCTTTTATTAATTCATCTTCAATATCATATATTCGAATAGTTATATAAAGTTGGTTATTTATAGCCTTACAAGACTCTGAAACCTAATCTAAACTGGAAACAATGCAAGTTTTCTTATTTGACTTGACTTCTAAACTTGACACAACTTCCTAAATAAATTTGGAATCAAGATTTGGAAATCAATCAAGACTTCAATCAAGATTTGAAAACCAATCAAGATTTGAAAATTAATCAAGATATCAATCAAGATTTGGAAACCCAAGATTTGGAAGCAATTAACTACTTTCCTAAAACTCTAATTCAACTAGAATAGCAACTTAACTAACTGAAATTGGCTTAATTATGGTCAACATGACCTTAACCTTTATTCCCCTTATTAAGGACTCAAAAATAACTCAAGACTAACTCTAATTAACTAACAATTATTGCTGAAAACTTAATTAAATAAATAACAAGAAATAATCATGACACAAGTTCAGATCTTCAATGATTCTTGAGCTCGATCTTCATGTTCTCATCATAATCTCACAAGATTTAAGAGTAAAAAGCTTGAAGTCATCTGAAGTACAGTGGATTAGTCACATTGATTAACAGTTTCTATGAAGTACCTTACGATGCAAACTCTCACGAGCGCCACCGGGATAGAGCAGAATATGTGATTTTGTTTTAAACAATTTGAAAAGATTGCTTGCACTGACAGGTGTTGCACCGTATATTTTCACCATATCAAAGAATGTAAACTCTTTTGAATCAGTCTCCACTATGCGTGAGAATATTTTGGATGTGCTCTTATAGGTAAAGAAATAGGGTGAGATTTTTATGTGGACTTAAAGCTCTTTGAGCCTAGTTTCTAACCCATAAACGCCACTCAATTCTGAATTTCCTAAACAAAGACGTGATCTATTTACTAAAGTGATGTAGGGTTGATAGGGAGTAACTAGTTCGGCCAATCGGTTGCCTAACTTTATTCTATCTAGGGCAGATTTCTCAATAGTTTAATCGAGAAAATCGGACAAAAATTGTTCATTTTTCTTCCCAAATCACTTTAACTCAAATCCAACATTTTCCCAAGTCACAATTAACCTAAATATAGAATTTTAACATCATATTCATGAAAACCCTTGATCCATTTTCAAAATGGCTTAACCTTTTAAAATTCTCTCTCTATCTCTCATTTTCTTCAGTTTCACTCTACTTGTTCTCCGCTTCTCAAAAGGCTTTCCTCTTCAAAAAGGAGACCACCAAATGTCTCCCGTCCATGAATTTCATGTATTTTATTTTTCTAATAAAGTCTCTTTTAAGATTCCTTAGTGAGAATTTTTTATTTCTCATAGGAGGTCCTAGTGAGAATTTTATTTTATTTTTCTTATTTTATTGTTACATCCAAATTTGTTTTAGATCTAAATTTTTTTGTTTTAGTTTTGGGCCTATCTCGACAACTCTCATCATGGAACTTAAAGCCGTTGATTAGCAGATTGTAACATGCACAGAAAAGAGGTGAAATGATTTATCTTATCAGAAACTAATTTGACAATTTATTGTATTTTTTAGATCTATTCAAAAAATTTTTGGTATATTGTATCTATTAAATTGCAAATCTATTATTTCTAGTGCATATTTAACCCACCATTAGAATAGTGATGTAAATCAAATACCAAACTCTGCTTTATGTAAAGTTGCTAGAGTACGATTAACCTCTGGATTTGAAATAATTGCTTATATACTCGATATTAGCGATAATTTACAAGAACATTTTGTATTCTTAGTAAGTAGGGGAAAGGTTAAGGATTTATCCGGTGTGAGATATCACATTATTCGAGGAACCCTATATGCTGTCGTAGTAAAGGATCATCAACAAAGGCATTCTAGTGCATTGTAGATTCTTATCCACGACTTGTATTATTTGATAATGGCATGTGAAGTGTATGGCTAATCCAATTACGGAAGTTTCGTAAGGAGACTAGATAAGGCTACCATAAGACAAAAAATCTTCTTTCTAAAGAGATTTGATTCAGAACTCTTACAGGTCCAAGGTTCAATATTGAAATAATTTCAGAGGTTTTCCCTAAATTTGTCTGTGTCAACAAATAATTCGAAATACTTCAACTTTTTTAGAATAGGTCTGAGTCAAATAGCAATAATTCGAAGCAGTTCTTTTACACTATTTCAAAAACCTAGGGATTCAATCGTATTGGATATGGAAAATACAAGATTTCTAATCCTAGCAGGAATGAGATACTCAATTTAAAGTAAGTAAATAGAATTTCATACTCAATCTCATACATACATATAGAATTTTGTGGAAAGCTGTATTCAATGAAAGTCATGTGTACGACTTGGGGGGAGATTTTTCATATCTTTCTAGAGCCACCCTACGACTTGGGTTAAAAAAGCCAAAATAAGTGATTTTAGCCCTTAAAATAAGAAAACTGATTCTTGAACCCCTTCACACCCTTATATCACGTCGAGGTACTACATAATGATTTTCTACAATTCGTTAATGAATTTATTTTTTATCACAAGTGTTGGGAGGTACCGGGTTTCAAATAACCACAACACGCTGTGAAAACCTCCCCAATTTGTTAGAACAGATTAGGAGCGTTAAGCAAGACAAAAAATCAACAACTAACAGAAGGTAAATTAACCCGCAAACACAAAAGAAACAACCACCAGAGAGCACAAGAATTTTTATGTGGAAAACCTTTCCAAAGTGAAGAGGAAAAACTAAGAGTCTCTTGAGCCCACCACAAATTACTCCACTATCACCAATTAAAAGTAGAGTACAACTTTCAACAAGTACACAATTGAGATATGGCCTTAAACAATCAACAAAATCACCAAATCCCAAATAAAGAACAAAAACTATGAAAAACTTCACCAAAAAACAGCAGCAGTCCGAAATTTATAACTAAAGATTGAACCATTGAAATCCGATCTCCACCATTTAGAATGTAGAATTGGATGTCCTTTACCTTCAGTTAAAATTTCAGGCCGATCAGACATCATTTGCTATGTCAAATCAGAAACTTGCTGAAATTTCTCTCCAGAATTTTATGTGTTTTTCCCACTTTTTTGCTTTTGGAATAAACCTAATTTGGCTTATAAATAGGTAGGGCAACTCATTAATGGGCCTAGACAATTACCCATTAATTTTGAACTTTTCCACATAAGTTGGGTGCCCAAAAATCCAACAAATCTCTCCCCTCCCGACTATGTGGAAGAACTTGCCATCCTAGCAAGTGAGCAACATACTTCAAACTTCCATCTTAGCAGTGATTTTGTCATCATATCAACACCATTGTCATCCATATGTACCTTTTTAAGTTCAATCAACTTCTCATCCAACACATCACGTAACCAATGATATCTCACATTAATATGTTTAGATTTGGAATGAAAAGTTGGATGCTTTCCAAGATGAATTGCACTTTGACTGTCACAAAGCAACCTATACCTCTCTTGAGATTAACCAAGTTCCCTTAGAAACTTTTTCAACCACAGCAACTCCTTGCATGCTTCAGTAGTTGCAACAAATTCGGCTTCAGTGGTTGATAATGCAACACATTTTTGCAACCTATATTGCCAAGAAACTGTTCCTCCTATAAAAGTAATCAAGTAACCCGAAGTAGACTTCCTTGTATCAACGTCTTCAGCCATATCAGCATCAGTATAACTATGGCACTACAAGAAAAAAGGTCATTAGTGACAACATTTCTTTGTGACGACAAAAAGTCGTCACAAAATGAGGTTGTTTAGTCACGACTTTGAAGGTTGTCACAATTGACTCAAAGCAACTGAGTTTTCAGTGACAACTTTTAATTGTCGTCACAAAACTACTTCGCGCCATGGGACTTGGAAGGCGCGAGTTTTGCGATAGTGACAACTTGATAAAAGTTGTCAGTAATTCTACCACTTTCTTTGACAACTTTTCGTTGTTGTCACTGTTTATGTTTATTGACGACCAATTTTTGTCAATAAAACTATAGTGTAGTTAGTGACAACATAAGTATCATCACTAACTTGAACATCTCTAATGCATTTATTTAATTGTGAACCTCAATATTAATTTATTTTTTTTAAATTTGATGATTTATTAACTATGACTTTATTTAATTGTGAGCCTCAATATTAATTTAATTTTTTTTAAAATTTGATGATTTATTAAACTAGTCATAGTTACTTAAATATTAATTTAAGTTATTTACGGACGACTTTTTGTTGTCGTCACTGATCACGAAAAAAAAAGTTATTAGTGACAACATTTTGTAGTGATGACAATAAGTCGTCACAAAAGGAGCTTCTTTAGTCGCGACACCTAAAGTTGTCACAATTGCATCAAAGCAACCAAATGTTTAGTGACGACCCGTTATTTTCGTCACAAACTACACTGCAAGAAATATGGTCATTAGTGACAACATTTTTTAGTGACGACAAAAGTCGTCACAAAACGTGGTTGTTTAGTGACGACAAGGAAAGTTGTCATAATTGCTCAAAGCAACTAAGTCTTCAGTGACGACCTTGAAAAAGTTGTCACTAAAATGATCTCTATAGTGACAACTTCTAATATCGTCACTGTCACTCTACCGATTCGGATTTAGTGACAAGAATTAATTGTCACTGTTTAAAGTAATTATTTTTAAGTCACTTTCATTAATTCTACTGTGTCACCCTAACTTTTGCGATTTAGCCCCAAATGTTGTAAAAAATTCCATTAATTCCATTATGATACCTTAACTTTTACAATTTAGCTCCATATGTAGTACACCGATTTCTTTAATTCTATTATTACTCCCTAACTTTTGTAATTTAGCCCCATATGTAATTCACCAATTTCATTAATTCTATTATGGCACTCTAACTTTTGCAATTTAACCCCCATATGTGATACATCAATTTTATTATTTCTATTATGGCACCCTAACTTTTACAATTTAGCCCCTATTTTTTTATTAGGAAATTGCGAATGGTATCTTGATAAACTATGCATAAATATTTTATAATTTTCTCAAACTTAAGTAATAATTTGTTATAAACTCTAAAGATATATCTTTCATTACAATAGTTATAAGGCAGGCAGGTCTTTTTATCAATGGAATAAGAAATTTATGCCAGATTTATCTTTTGTACTACATGCCAAGTAGTATTAGCAAAGGAATAACAAAGTACTACAAAGTAATTAACAAAATAGCCTTCAGAGAGTGTAGTTTATGGGCAAATGAGCATTATCTATTCAAAGTACCAACTTTTTATGGGTATTTTACTTTCAAACATATAATTTATGATAAATTTATAAATGTTTGTAAGTAAAATTCAAAAAGTGTTACACTGATTTCTTACAAAACGAAAACTGGCAGGTTATCTTTTCAACATAAATTAAATTTTTTTTAAAAAAGAAATGACCCATAAAGTACCAACTCTTTGTGGGTTTCCTCCATTACATGAACAAATATTCTGCTCTTTATGGGCATTTCACTCTGAATCATTTAATTTATGTTAAATACATAAATGTTTGTAAGTAAAATTCAAAAAGTGTTGCACTAATATTTTTTTGAAAGGGAAACTGGTAGGTTTTGTATTTAACATAAATTAAATATGTGAAAGCAAAAAAAAAAAATTACCCATAAATCTATGTCTTGCAAATCTAAACTAGTAAAATAGTTTCAAACAAAATTAAACATTAAAATAAACTGTAATTTATACACATTAAAATATCTGTAATTTATACACATTTTGCAACTACTACTTTGTGTTTTCTCTGTAATGAATTTTTTAACTATTGAGAACTTAAGTTTTATCTTGCAAATCTATACTAGTACAATAGTTTTAAACAAAATTAAACATTAAAATAAATGTTTGAAAAAGAACAAAAGCACATTTATTACTTGCAGTAATGTAACAAAATTTTCTCAACCATTATCAATATTTTCACAAAACTATTAAAAACTAGCAATTGACAATATTAAAAAGGGATAATTTCAGAAACCTCCCCTGAGGTTTCTGACAATTTCACTGACCTCCACTGAGGTTTCCACAATTACACTGACCTCCCCTGGCAGAACTTGGGACCCAATTGCTGACATCATATAATGCAAAATTACTATTATACCCAAGACATTTTGTGTTTTGGATAGTATTGGATTGCATTTCTATTTATTTAATGTATGGTTATGAAATTTGTAATGATATTACTCTTGGATTGCAGTTTTGGTTTGCACCTTATTACTGTTAAGGTTTTATAAATGACTGTTTTAGTTCTTGGATTGCACCTTACCTCCAAAATTAATTCCCAAATTTTCCATTTTCTAATATTCCTACAAATATGCAAAATTATGCATATCCCTCAAATCTACCTAATATTAATGTTTTGTTAAACTCTAAATAACAAAAATATGAAATATATTATTTAAATATATTTTAGTTACACACAAGTTGGATGGGTAACTAGTGTGTCAGAGAGTTGCCATAATCTCCTTAAACCCGCATGCGGGTTTAAAGAGTATTCGGATATTCTCATATGCACCTATGCAAATCGAACCAACCGGATATCTTATCCGTATCCCATTTTTTTAAATAAAAATCTTATAAATTTGAAAAATAAAATCAAATTTAGATGTATTAGGGTTTTAAAAATATTATATAAGTGATAAAAATTTTATAAATTGTAAAAATAAAATCAAATTTAAATAATTAAATGTTATATTTACATAAGAAATAATACAATAATCATAATAATCATAATACAATAATATTGATGTAATAAAACTGCCATTAATTTAAATATTTACTTATAATGCCCAAAGAGCCTAATTACCAATTTTTTCTTCTCGCGCTCAAATATAACATTAACCCGCATGCGAGCTCACCTTGAAATAGAAAAAACACAGAATCCCGCTTGCTGCAATAATGTTCTTTAGTGCTGCAATTATAAGAAATTAGTATAAAATATTAGCAAATTATAAAAGTACATTTTCAATTATATGAAATTAACAAATTTTGCCACCTATGTTGATGAAAATTTTTATTTTTTGCTAAAAAATAAAGAATAATACTATAGCATTAAAAGGCAATTCGTCAGGCAAATATCCTTCAAAAGGCAATGCTACTTTAAACATATTTTTCTACTTTTGCCCACGTCAATTCATCAGGAAAAGTTTTCGTTTTCCCACCATTTTTTTACCACCAATTTTTTTCCTTTTCGCCCAAAAAAGAATTTAGACGGACATTAACTTATAGTAGGTTGCAAAATGGCCTTCACAAAAGCCCCAATCTTCATCATCCTCTTCCTCATCACCCTCCTCCCGATCTCCACCAATTCTCAAGACCCCAGTTCGGATTTGCTCTTGCAGCTCGAATCCCTCCAATCCCAGTCCCCCAAAGGCGGCGTTATCCATCTCACTGATTCCCTCAAACGGATTCTATCCATTCCAACTCATCGTCCCTGTGCTTTCCTCGTCTTCTTCGACGCCCAACAACTCCACTCCAAACCCGAACTCTCCCTCCCTTCTCTCAAATCCGAGTTCTCCCTCGTCTCTAAATCCTTTTTAGCCAACAACCCTCCAACTTCTCACTCAAAACTCTTCTTCTTCGACATCGAATTTCAAGAATTCCAGTCCTTTTTCGCCCTTTTCGGAGTAAATTCTCTGCCCCACACCGATGTCAAGAAAGACTCCGTCCAGATAAATGCATCAGATTTCTCGAGGCTCGCCGAATCCATGGCTGAATTTGTCAAGGCCAAAACGAAGCTGAGCATTGGGCCAATTGATCGCCCCTCTTTGATTTCTAAGAAGCAATTGATGTTTCTCATTGCTGTTATTCTGATTTCGGCTCCATTCTTGGTGAAAAAAGTGATTTATGGGAACACCCTTTTGCACAATAAGAGTATTTGGATGACCGGAGAGATTTTTGTCTACTTTTTCAGTGTCTCCGGTTCAATGCATAACATAATTAGGAAAATACCCATGTTTTTGGTTGATAGGAATGACCCTGGGAAGTTGGTTTTCTTTTATCAGGGGGTCCGGGATGCAATTGGGAGCTAAAGGGTTCGCGGTTGGGTTCTTGTACACTGTGGTGGGATTGTTGCTGGCTTTTGTTACTCATGTTATTGTCTATGTGAGGAATAGGAATGCTCAGAGGTTGGTGATGTTTATTTCCTCCTGGGCTGTTCAGATGATTTTTGTTGGCATTCTTGTCGCATTTCTGGTTTCTTGATTTTAGTTTGTTCTACCGTGTTAGTTTTTGTTAGTGTTTCAGATAAGGAAAATTGACGTTTTATTTTTGGTGTAAATTAACAATGTACCTTTCATTTTGCTTTTGTGCTCATATTCTGTATTTGCAACTGTTGCTAAAAAAATTGAATCATGTAATTGGCAGTGATTTATGTATCTTTTTGGTGTTGTCTTGGTGAAATGCTTGTAATAAGCATAGCAATCACTTGTTTTCTCGTTTTCTATGGTATCTGTTCTAGATCTTCTTTCACATGTAGATATGGCGTTGAGATAAGTTTCCGACTAAATGAGGAAAGGTGCAATTTTGAATGGTAAACCTGCGGCCAAATTGCAAATCACATGCCAAATTATGAACTAGAGCTATAAGTTGGCATTTGCAGTTGGTAGTGGGTGTTTCTTCAGGAGTTGGAAGAATTTGATTCACAATTCCATAACATTTTAAAAGGCTATACTACGTACTCAGTAATTAGACTAGAGAGGATGATGCTTGAGTGCTAGAGCTTAGTGCAAGAGGATACTGCTATATTATTTGTGATATAAGTAATTCTCAATCAACTTGCACAACGGTGATCTTTATGGTAGTTTTCTAGTTCGAGTAAGAATAAGTACTTTGTAAAATCTGTTTTGCTTGCTTTCCTGGAATTTAAGTTTCATGTCTTACATGGTAGTTTCATGTCTTACATGGTAGTTTGTTCTCCATATAGCATTATTTTATACTATATAATCACAAACTTTTTGCTGGATGTAGGTTGGATTTTCTGTTAACGGAGTAATAATACTAACTTTTATGTGGGTTTTGAAGGCATTCCTTGAGGTAATACCTTTTCTTTTCACATGAATGGTTCCCATTTTTGGTGCCATTCTTGAAGTAAATTTCATTGTGAATGTTTTGCAATGTCCCGCCACTTGCCTAACTTACTAGTTTGATTGGAATACAATATTAAGGGGTGCTGGTTTTCTATGGAATTAATACACCATGACAAACAGCAAAAGTAATTTCAGAGATCTAGAACAAGAAAGTTGTTTTTTGCTTTTAAATGGCAAAGAAACATTCTAGTTATGTTGGTACACATTGCTCCTACTTGACACCTTATATCATGATCGACATTACTTTGGTTATCATACTTGACACCTTGTATCCTCTGTGGTGCATTAGTTTGGATTGTTTTGGTTTAGTTTAGTTTAGTTTATTTGAATGTTTTAGCTAAGCAAGTGAACTGAAGTTGCTTTTCCTTTAGTGTTGTGCTTATCGTCTTATCAACTGGTTATATTGTTCATAGCAGTACTTATATCAGTACTTGTTATAGTAGTGCTTGTTGCCTTATCAACTTGTTATATTATTCCTTTGAGGCTGAAGTTTAATAGCAGTACTTATTTCTTGAGCTAATTTGGTGCATTAGTTTGGGCCTGATTTTGATTTTCTTTGGGGCTGATTTTGAATGTCCAGCTTTAATTATTGAGGTTCTTATTGGATTGCAAATTTTAGCTAAGCAACCGAACTACAAGAGATATAGTGAAATTGGGAAATGGCAAGGTTTAGTGAAATTTTGTCTGATGTTAAAAATTCCCCCTTGTGTTGAAATTTGGTATTTTTTTTTCACGACAAAACAGCCTAGCAAATTGTCACACTTAAAAGACAGTATCTTTTATCGGAACAAAACAATGACTAAATTCGTTTATATTATTCCAATCTTGTTTGCCACATCCAAAGCATCGTAGTCTGGAGTCAACCGAACATATGCTTTCTTTGTTCCATCAGGCCTGATCATAGTGTTCACTTTCTTGATCTGTATGTCGTACATCTTCTTCACTGCATCTTTGATTTTCTTCTTATCAGCACGGATGTCAACTATGAATACCATGGTATTGTTATCTTCAATCTTTTTCATGGCAGATTCAGTAGTCAAAGGATATTTGAGAATCTGATAATGGTCCAACTTATTCCTAGGAGGAGCACTGATGCGTGGGTACTTCGGGTTCCCGTCCTTTTTCAATGTCTTAGGACGATGGAAGGTAACTTTGGTCCGGATCTTCTTGGCTTTCTTCTTAAAAGTTGTCCCAGATTTGACAAATTTGGCAACCTTGGCTATAGGGTGTTGTTGAACTTCATTATGATATTTGAATGCTTATATGATATTTTGACATTTCGTAATGCAATGGATGCATTCATTTGCTAATTATAAATCATTGTCATTTTTTTCCATTTATAGATATAATTGTTGTAGGAAAATTTTCAATTTTCATGGTGATAAAGAGTTATCATTGAATCAGAATTTTTCATTAATAACAATATATAGTTGCACTTAAATGTTCGCTTTTGTTTATATGCTGATTTTAAGTTTAAGGATGGAGTGTAATTACTTGTAAGATTTTTTTTGTTTATTGTACCAGTTGTCACTAGATTTGGTTCAAGAATGGCTAGCAGAGAATGCCAAGGAATCAATATTGGGACAGGACATGAGTATTAGTGGAATAGCAACTTATCAGCCATTTGATGGATTGATGGAGTTGAAAGTGGTAAGTACTTTGACATTACGTCTCATTTCTATCTGTTGTGCAGTTAATACTTGTTGAGTTGCGTAAAAACCTCTGAAGTTTATTGCATTTCCTGCTTCTACTGTGCAAATTTTTCTGAAGCAATTTCTGTTCTGAAGTGCTATTGACTCTATTAAAATTGAAGGAGAAACTTCCCATGCAGCAAGTAATTTGAATGAATGCCTTCTATCTGTTTTATGGTTAATACTTGCTGGGTTGCATAAGAATCTCTAAAGTTTATTGCATTTTCTGCTTCTACTGTGTTAATTTTTCTGAAGCAATATCCATTCTGAAGTGCTATTGACTCTGCTAAAATTGAAGTAGAAACTTCCCATGCGGCAAGTAATTCGATTGAATGGCTGCTTTGATGATGTATATTTAATTCATATGAAGTATCTTTTGGTAAGTGCTTTAGAATGAGTAGAATCTTGGTGAAGAATCTCCACTTGCGATACAAAATTGAGTGTGAAGCTAGTTGATATCCTGATTCTATCTAAACTAAAGACAGAAAAACAAGGGAAAGACATTCGAAATGAAGCAAATATGTCCTGCATGAGTCTAAATCATTCTGTCAATGCACAAAATCGTGTCATGAAGACAATCTTTGGCAGATGTCACAGCACAAATTAGTCATGTATGTTGTACTACTTCTTTGAACTACTGGAATTTGCAATGCGTTCCATTGGTAGCAGAGTACAGGCAAGAAAATGAAAAACTAGATTAAAAAAATTCCAAACGTATTTAAGACTCAGGGCTTGCTTTTGCCTGCCTAAAGTCTCAAAAATCTTGAAAATGATTACTGTTTCATGTTTTTTGGTAATCAATTTGTGGTTTTCAAACAATGAATTACAAGTTTGGTCACTACAATTTGTTGTATGTGATTTGTCACTTGTAAATAATGGCTTTGACATTCCTGTGTATCCTAACCAAAGTATTGTGTCTGCATAATTATGATATTGACAAATGTGCTTAATGAACACTAGTTGCTAACTCACTTTAGTTAAAAGATGATAGTTTTGAATATGTTTCTGCTTCTTGTAGTAGCACTTTCTCTCCCCCTGCCACTGTTGGAGTCTTAAAAGTAATTATTCTGGCAATAAGTCCACAGGTTACTATTAACATGGACTCGGATAAAGTTTGACTTTTTGGCTCTAGGTGTAGCTCTTATAGCTTCCAGCTATTAGGATATCCAATTTGTCTCTTCAATTAGCCAACTTGCAATCATGTGTACGGTGCTTGGACTTGCTTTTTATCTTGTTGCTGTATATGCTGATTCACTATTCTTGTAGGCAGTAGTTGGATTCATGTCTCAAGTAATGGACAAATTAGTATCCTTCAAAAGTGCTTGGTAGGTGACAATATTAACTTGTAGTATCAAGCCTCAAAAGTGCTTGGTAGGTGATAAGGCTGCTTTTTCTTGTTTATTAGACCTTATGTATAGTTACATATTTTTAGATATATGAAATCCTATGACATTCAAAGCTTCAAAGACTACTTTTGGTCTAAAACACAGTGAAGTTTGCAAAGTTGTTTCTCATAAATGTGGAATCGTTTGTTGCTGTCCTTTGACATCTTAATATTAAAATAAAGAAGTGGAACAATTCTGCCCATATAATCCTTGGCTCTTAATGAATGTTATTAAACTTCCATCCTCTAGTAGACTCTGTTTCCGAACTACCCATATAATGTCTCTTTTTCTACTCTTTGTATAGCCACTATCTAGATGAGACTTAAAACAAATGATTCACTTTATTTTTTGGTGACTCCTTAACTAATTTTCCTTGTTTTAATTTTTCTATCATCTACTAATAACTTTACTATTTTATTGCAGATATATTGCTCATTTTAGAGGTTTGGAAGATTAGCAGTACGGCTTACGTGTCGACTCAAAAACTATGGTTATAGTGCTATCTTAAGTTTAGAAAATGTTTCGGTAGCACGGAAAATGTTTTAGGACTTGGAATTGTTTTTTAGTGTAGCCTTGACTTATATGGCAAAATTTGCTCTATTGAAACTTATCAAACTATTTGTAGTGTGATGTTGCACTTATTTATGACATTTGAATATTTAATATGTTATTATGGCATTTCCTATTGTAACGGGTGTCTACGTTTGTTATTTATTAAACATTGCTGATGTTTTCATTTTTTAGATATTATTGTAGTAGGAAAATCATCAAACTACACATTGCAAGGTGTTGTAAATGAGTAGCATTTCTCAAGCAGGCTGTTTTTATTGACAATTGTTGTTGTCACTGAATCAAAACTATTCATTGATAAGAAGTTGTTGTCACAGTTGATAAGGGGTTTATTGACAACAAAGTTGTCACTAATTAATATATACACTGACTATGTTGCTTCATGCATCATTGACAAGAAAGCATGTCGTCACTAAATTTGTAGCTTTTATTGACAACATATCTTGTCATAAAAAAGTTTTTATCCACTGACGACTTTAAAGTCGTCACTGTATACTTTTACCGACGGAGATTCAGTGACGACTCTGTGACAACCGAAATGTTGTCAATAAAAGTCATCAGTGACGACTTTTTGCTTTTTTGTGACGAAAAGTAGTTGTCATTGAAGACCAAAATTCTTGTAGTGGTTACAGACTGTATGATCTAGTTGCGAAGAAACTTGTGAGAAGCCGTGATGTTGTGTTTCTTGAAAACCAAACCCTCGATGATATTGGGAAGACAGACTCTCATATCCATGATGACCTCACAGATTTTGAGTTAGTTTCTATATCACAGTTACCTACAAGAGCTAATGGAAGAGTTGATATGCAGCATGATGATGTTGCTGATGACCAGTATGATGGTGATACACATGATTCTACAAATGATGATGATCAACTCAGTCATTCTATGGTAGATCCACAAGAAACTCCACTCAGAAGGTCTATAAGAGTTAGACAACAATCTACTAGATATTCTTCAAATGAGTCTGTGCTCTTAACTGATGGGCGAGAGCCTGAATACTTTGAAGAAGTTATGGAGAATGCAAATAAGCAGCAGTGGTTCCATGCTATGGAGGATGAGAAGAAATCCTTGTATGATAATCAAACATTTGAGTTGGTAATATTACCAAAGAGTAAAAGGGTTTTGAAGAATAGGTAGATTTACAGACTGAAGCAGGAAGATGGTTCTTCAACACCAAGATATAAAACAAGATTTATTGTTAAAGGTTTCAGTCAAAAGAAGGAAGTTGATTTTGAAGAAATTTTTTCTCCCGTAGTTAAAATGTCTTCAATTCAAACTGTGTTAGGTTAGAAGCAAACCTTGACTTAGAAATTGAGCAAATGGATGTGAAGATGGCTTTTTTTCTCTCTCTTGGCTTCCCCCCTCCACTCCTACTCTCCCAAACCAAACAGAAAAAAAAATAAAACAAGAAAAGGGAAAAGACAAAGTCGGAGGAGGAAGAGAAGGAAATCGCTGGTGGCTTAGGCCAACACCATTGCTATCTCCGGAAATCACCATTAGTCACCATAATTGATTAATCTCACCACCATAAAGCCTCGGTGAAGTTCTTTATCCTATTTACAACTTTGACTAAGAGTTTATGCTAGAACTTCCATTGGCCTATGTTTTCATTTCCTTTGTTTGCTCGTTTCAATCGGAGAGTTTTCACATCAACATTGATTTCACATCAAGTTGTATGTTGGCCGAAAATTTCTGGTTGTTCCTCTCTTGTTAATTTCAAAATTTTGATGTTATTTTGGTGCAATAATGCTTGATACATGTTGGTGGTTATGTGTATAATTACCTTTCAAAAAGCTTTCCATTTAATTGTGTTTAAGTAGGGTTAAAGTGAGGTTGAATTTTGGAAATTTTCTGATCAGAAAACCCCAACCAGTGTTCATATTTTAGGTCATAACTTTCTGTCTGGGAGTTGAAATTGAGTGCTGTTTGTGTTATCCGACTAGACTCCGAGAGCTCAACCGGGAAATAACAGTTACTTGCCAAGTTACTTACAAACTATTATTCTTTCTTTGAGAGAAGTTGTTGTGCTTTAGCAAAGACAGCTTAGAAGTTGAGACATTATTTGCTCGGTTATACCACGTACCTGATTTCTCGTTCTGATCCTCTAAAATACCTGTTGGAAAAGTCAATGCCCACGGGACGTATGGCTAAGTGGCAAATAATCCTTTTTCAATTTGACATTGTCTTCACAACACAAAAGGCAGTCAATGACCAAACCATAGCAAATCATTTGGCAGAAAATTTAAGAGAAGATGATTACCAGCCATTGCATACCTACTTTCCTGATGAAGAAATTCTGTTCATTGGAGTAGTTGAGGACATGAGTGAGCAGTATCTTGGATAGAGATTATTTTTCAACGGTGCGTCAAATTCTTTTGGAGCTGGAATTGGAGCAGTTTTAGTGTCGCCGGGGAAACACTATCCTGCTACTGCCAAATTACGGTTTCCTTGTACCAACAACATGGCCGAGTATAAAGCTTGTATTTTTGGATTGAAAATGGCATTGGCATGGAGATCAAGAACCTGATAGCATTTAGTGATTCCGATTTACTAGTGCACCAGACGCTTAAGCAGTGGGTAACTCGGGATTCAAAAATTATACTGTATCATTGTAGTTTGCTTAGTTTGGCCAGTAAATTCAGGAATTTGGAACTCAGACATATTCTTCGCACTTGTAATGCCTTTGCTGATGCTTTAGCTACTTTATTTTCAATGATCCAACATCCAGATGAGCTAGTGATTGAACCTGTACAAATTCAACTTCAGGATAGGCCAACGCACTGTCTGGTTATGGAAAGGGTCTCTGATGTTCGTCCCTGGTACAATGATATTAAGAAATTCATGAAAATGGGATCCTACCCTTCTGATGCTGATTCTGTCGTAAAAAGTTTTTTACGCAGAATGCCATCAAGATTCTTTTTGAATGAAGAAGTGTTATACAATAAAACATCTGATTTGGGCCTTCTGAGATGCATCAATGAAGAGGAAGCCAATTATTTGATGAAGAAAGTGCACAGTGGAGTTTGTGAGCCACACATGAATGGGCATCTACTGGCTAAGAAGATCATGAGATCAGGGTATTTTTGCCTTACTATGAGGCATGACTGTGCAAATTTTGTCAAAAAGTGTATCAAATGACAAATGCATGGTGATGGTACACGTGCTCTTCCTACAGAGTTGCATAGTATGACTGTTCCGTGGCCATGTTCGATATGGGGAATGGATGTGATTGGAACTATTGATCCTTCTGCTTCAAATAGACATCAATTCATTCTAGTGGTGATTGAATATTTCACTAAATGAGTTGAGACCGCGTCCTATAAGCATGTGACTATGAAAATAGTGTCAGATTTTCTGAGAAATAACATCATCTATCGCTTTGGCATACCGGAGACATTGATCATCGATAATGCCAAGAACCTAAATAATGATATGGAGGATGGGTTATGTGAACAATTTAAGATCAGGCATTGAAATTCTGCCAATTACAAGTTTCAGATGAATGAGCCATCGAAACTGAAAATAAGAATTTGAAAAAGATCATTTGTAAGATGACTTAAGCACACCGGGATTGGCATGAGAAACTGCCTTATGCATTGATTGCGTATAGAACTACGATCAGGATTTCTACCAGTGCAACTCCTTAGTCTCTTATGTATGGAATGGAAGCAGTGAATATCCTAGATGTATGGAGCTAACTTCTCATAGTATGTAGAGGAAATCGTGACCAGACATTCAAAAGCAGCCTGTCGGATTTTGACATCAGGAGACAAAGTAGCTTCACACACAACTCTCATGATGTAATCACGCTCCATATCATTGGAAAATTTTGCTTGAGCAAATCCAAGAGCATTATACAATGCTCTGGTAGTTGCAAGCTTGACATCATTAGTCCCCTCATTTGCACTCATACCTTGGACAACTGCTGTCAGTATTTTATTCACTTGATCTTGGTCTACCTCATTTGGAGAAACTTCTTCACATAAATATCCTAGAGTTTCCAAAGTGGCTTGCTTCACATGAGCGGGGACCTGGTGAATATTTGATAGAAGTGAACCTATCAGTTCAGGCCACTGCTTCTGCAGCAACTCAATGGCTGCAATTTTTGCAATGACTTGTGAAGCAGTAGAGCGAGCATCAGGCACAGGTGAAGAAAGTATATGTAATAAGCATGTTTTTTATCTAGTTTTTCACACCCACATCTAATGCTAACCATCTTTGGACAAGCTCATATTTTCTATGTTGTTCCGTAGCATCCAAAGCATTTTTAAGGATCGAACCAGCTAGTTTACGGCTATCAATTGGTTTGTCCTCACCAGTAAGTTCCCCAGAAAGAGATAATAAGAATATAGAAACGTTTTGCTCCTGAAACTGCCTCAATGACTCTTCTGCATGCTTTCGTACAGTTGAATCCGCTGATTGTGCATTTAGGAGGACCTAGGTAACTTCCATTGCCATACTATCTCTGAAAACATTATAAGGGTTAGCTGTTAGACAACAAAGCATACTCCAAGAAATTACAGGGATCAAAAAAGCAATGAATAAACATTGGAGAGAAACAAATTGAAATGCAACCCTCTACAGAAAGGTTAAATTCAACACTAACAGCAAGAGTTTAATAGGAGAAAGAGGTCATACAATATTAATGTTAACTGATACATAATTGTGTACATACACATCATATTCCTTGGCTATCAGCACCAGTTTAACAAGTGCAAGCAATTATAAAATTAAACTTCTCTTCCACACAACCATGCGGTAAAAATCATGCAGCTTGTTTAATGATATTTCCTACATCAAGCTGATCAGCTGTGTCTTAAGGATGTAAAATCCAGGCTTGGACGCATAGGACAAAGGACTAATGTAACCAAAGAGGTTAGTGACAATAACAGCTCTAACATGCAACCTAGATCTTGAATTCCCCGCAAAAACAGAAGCATAATAAAAGAAGCTACCGGCACATTCATCTTCCAAAGCATTAGATACGTAAAGACATCAAATTTATCATTCAACTCAAGCTTAAGTGATAGAAACAGTCAAACTAATTATAATTGATCCAGAGACCGAGTCAAAATTAAGCCACGTGAAATTATAATATGCAACAGGAAAATCCCATGAATTGCAAAGCTGAAGCCCATAAACTAAATACCCGGATCCCACCTAAGTGCACAAACATCCAACCAACACATCCGAGCTCTAAAAACTTAACTCGTGATTTAAACAAACATAAAAGCTAACTGATCTAAAGAAAACTCGTCTGATTTAAGGAAAATGAATTAACTGAACGCAAAACGGAAGCTACTTGAGGCGCAAAGATATGACAATTAAAAAAAAGGAAAAAAAGAACTACGTAGATTAGGATTTCAAGTATTGTACAATAAGCAAGCATACAAAGTTAAACTTACAAAGCACTTTTAAAAGAGAAAAAAAAAAAGGCAAGAAAACATAGAGGATAGATCGAGCATTGAGTTGGCTCAAGAAACGCTAGTTTAAATTTGAGAAGAGAAAAACATAAATCCATGACGAAATCAGTAAGAACGAGGAGAATATTACCTAAAGGCGTGAGTTGACGAGATGGGAAAGATAGAGTACGAGTAAGAGAATCAAACTCTCAGATCGATATGAAACCCTAAGAGCGAGACAATGGAGAAGAAGAGAGAGAGAGACGCGGAGGTAAAGCTGAAGTTGAATTATGCAAATGTTTTTAATTTAATATCTGGCGGCGTAATTATTTCCTTAAAATGTCCGCGAATTTGAAACGTGGGATCGTTGGCTTGTTGGTGTCCTGTGTCCGTCCTCCACTCCGCGGTGCGCTTTGTTTTAAAAATCACGCACTCCTACTATCACCTCCCGGCCGCAACGGATCCTCTGTACCACAATCCTGTCTCACACCCTATCCCACCCCTCATAAACTTGCCAAGTGTCCTTTTATTAACCCAATCCTGAAACAACCCAACTCGAACCATGTTTAATTATTTAACCGATTAATCGGGGTGAGAAACTTAATCACACAAAACCAAAATCCATTAAACTAAAAACCCAAAAAACAAAATTAAAGATTAAACAAGGCACAAAAAAAAACCCCACAAGGCCACGATTCTGGTTTCCCATCAGATTTCACTCCTCCTCAAAAGCTTCATCACAAAATTCGGGCAGGACAACAAAGTGCAATTCAACGCAGCAGGCCACGATTCTGGTTTCCCATCAGATTGGTATCCTTCTCAAAACCTTCATCGCAACGCAGCAGGGCTGTCCGAGTTCATCATCTTCACCATTCAGCTTTGACGAAATATTCACGGAGCAAGGGACGTAGGTGAATTTTCCTAAACTGAAGCCTTTTCTCCTAAACTAAAGCTAGTCTTCAACGGAGCAAGGTACGTAGGTGAATTTTCCTTCAAATAAGTACTCTTCATATGCAACGAATTGCGTTATTTATGTGCCGCTTCTATCCAGGCTTTTAACTATTACAAAAACAATTAAGAGTTTGGTTAATAAGAAGAATAGTAAATTTAGAATCACCAAAGTGGTATGAAAAGCAACATGGTATTGATTCGGCAAAAGTTATATTCGGCGATTAATCCACAAGAAACGCCAGCGTCTGGCCTAGTATTGATTAAGTATGACTTTTTCTTTTTCTTTTTTGTTAAATCTTTTTGGTGGTCAGGATTCGACAGGGATCCTAATTTAGTATGACTTGACAATGTCAAAGGTTTCCTAAGGGCAATGTGCCGTAATAATATTTAAGAATTTCTAGTGCTAGCGATTTGCTTCCCTAAGAATTTCTACTCCAGCTTATAAACCTATAATTTTTCATTGACGAAGACATAATATTAAACAAAGTCTTCACATACTAATTACATGGCCATAGTAGTCTTTCCTGTTGAGAGGGAAAATGAGAACTTAATAACGAATTTCATTTTTTCTGTTTATTATTTATTTTTTAATATTCTAGTTTGGGTGTTTATACAGTAAGTTATCTGCTCTTTGTTTGATCATTCCCTATGAGGATATCTACTTTTCATTCATGGGTCGAGTACTTTTGCATGGGTTATTTTATTCTAGTGAAATTCTGTTGTGTGTGTGATATTTCTCCTGGTGACTTTGCAAATTGTGCCATTTCTTTGTGAATACTTTGATGCATTAGTTTTGGGCCTCTTCTCTTGTGTATGAATAGCTTGAATGCATACTCATTTTTCACATATTTTCCTCTGTGCTATTTGCTGAGTCATTCTTTTCTGTGGTTTAATAGGTGCATGATTTTCCCTACCATGTTGCTTTTCACCAAAAAGGGTAATAAATTATGTATTTGTATTCGGTAATTTGATACAGGTCATTTGTTGGGTTTTGGGGGAATATGGAGAATGATTTGCCAACTCATGAAGTCCAATCATGTCGTAAATTGGACTTTGAAGATGTTGACTTGCAGGAGATAAATGATAATGCCTTACCTCTTTGTATTACTGATGGCAATCAAGGAAATCAAATTTTTCTTCCTTTGGCTATACCTGATGACTTGGTCCCGAAACTTGACATGGAATTCGATACTGAAGTAGCTTCTGAATGTGATGAAGCTTATCAAATTGCTAAAGATGGATTTTGGAAAATGTCAGAACAAATGGATGCATGTTGTCAAGGGAAAAAGAAAATGAAAGAAGTGCGTATTGAAGAAAATTGTAGTGCGTATCAAGATGTTGACACTAATCCATCTGAAGTTGCCTATAATAAAATAAAAGGCATCAAAGTGAAAGAAAAAGTCACCTACAAGTCGAGCAAGAGGCCAAGAAGTGCACTGGAAATGGCTACTAAGAAACGCAAGTACAAGGTGAAAGAGAAGTCTTCATCGAAAAAATTACAGGTTAGACAATTTATTTAGTTTATGTGAACAATGGTTTTTGATTGTTTGACTATTACTTTTTTTTTTGGGTTCCTTAGTTGTCTGATGAATGATGAGTATAGAAATAGTATTAGGATCTTTATTTATAATTTGGATAAAAATGATTGTAGGAATTTGGAAATAATGTTGTTCATTCAAGTATGGATTCTGCTACAATTCAAGGTTTTGTTCGAGAATTACCACCCCAGCAGGTATCGTTATTCGTCATTTTTGTCTTGTATAGCATAGTAGATATGTAATTTATTTTAAATTTTTATTTGAATAATTTATTCTTTAGATGACTAAACTACATTAACGATATATTTTTTCAATGAAATTTTTAATTTGTGGTCGTCTCTCTTTAATTATATCAGGAATTTGGAATTCCAATAGAAGACATTTACAATAGGCGAAATCCTAAAAACATGACACAATTATTGCAAGTAAGCAAATATTATGCTTTTAATTTGTGTTGTTTCTTATTTATATTAATTTTTTATAGTATTATACTTTTACAAGTATATAGCTATTTTTATAATGAAGGGTGGTCTTCTATTTCTTATTTTTGGGCAGACGTTGGACCCTAACTTCTACCAAGGCTGTGACTTGCTGTCTTCAAGTTCAATAGCACACCAGCAGCGTCAATGAGTTTTGTCCAAGAAAGAAAAAATCTTGATTAATTACTTAATCTTATATTCATCATTCATAATCAGGAGTTATTATTCTGGATATGAAATTAGGAGTTATTATTGGCACTTCCGTTGACATTTTTAATTATTTGAGCTAGACAAAAAAACTGTTGACAATAACCTTTTTCTGTGCATACGGTATATCTATATAGGATCAGGAATAATGCACTTTTTGCACGTTGAAGCTCAATGAAGGATGAATTTTTTTGTGATAGTGAACTCAATGATAGTGATATTTTAATCACAGCTGACAATAACCTTTTCCTGCTTTTCATAATCAGATCATCCAAATTTGATGTATTTAGGGTTGGTATATGTATATGGGATCAGGAATAATGCACTGTATGCACTGTGAAGAGTTTTCTGCATATATTAGTTTGATAAGTTACACTTATAATTCAATACATTTGCTAACTTAGCATTTGTTTTTTGTAGGCACAAGAACTGGGAAATAATGATGATAGTGATCAACAAGTTGCTAAACATGAATGATCAGGGCAAAAATCTTGGATGGTGTGAAGTTATACATTTATACACCTCGGAATCTATCCACTCTTTTCTTTCTGTTCCCTTGTAGAAGAGGGATCATAGATTTTTATACACATTCCATTTTTTGTTTTCCTCTTTCTGAGGTTTGAGCACAATGAAATTGATGATTATGCTGCCAAAATTCAAATAATGCTAAAAGTCGTAGAGAAAATGAACTAGAATGAAAAAATTGCTATACAAAATTTATATTGACGTGCAGGACATAATGAACTAGAATTGCGGAATCAAACCACAACGTTATGTTTTAAAGCCACAAAAGCAATCCATGGAGACCAAAGCCAATAATTTTCAACTTTGACATGAAATAACATCTTAGCTGCACTTAATCAGACAAGGGGAATATCCACAACACCTTCCCAGATATTTGGGATTTCACTTATCATCTTACAATCAAAGCAAAAGGCTAACGATCTCACACACAATTAACTTGAGTCTGCATAGCTCTAGTCTCTCTCAAAGATACTGCAACAATATATGCTTAAAACACGCGAACATTGAAGGGAAGCATGCCAACCCCTTATTCAGTAATAGTAGTGGATCGAAATAACATGAACCCCTAGAATGCAATCTCTGAAGCAGAATTTACTTCGGAAGTCTCTAGAATGCAAAAGCAAGACATTGTAAATCAAACCAATCGTAACAAGCTCTAGAATGCAATCTCTGAAGCAGAAACAGAAGGAGAGGCTTTGTGGTCAGACACTGCAATACAGCATTGGCATAACAACTGCACAGTAAAATGAAAGAAATCTTGAATATACTTGACAAATAATAAAAAATCCTATGAAATTTGTTTCAGTACATTATTGCATTAAGAGTCTGTACATTTCCTATATCTATAAAATTTTTCTAGAGCTATTGATATGTAAAAGCACAAGAAAAGCAGGAAAAATTTTGAAGAAATACCTGTTTCCACAATTTATAAGACCTCTTGGAGACATGTTGAAAACTTCATAGTGAAAGGACTTCACAAAATCTTCATACCAAAATAGCATCTGTAAAATAAAAGAAAAAAATTTATCCATAAACTTTCATGAATGACTAGGCCCAGAATACACCATTTAGATTCATCAATCAAGCAGCTTAAGAACTGGCAAACAAAATCTTTGCTGAAATGTTTCAAACACATGCATTACTCCTATTTAATATTTTTGCTCTATCTGTTTAAATGATAATAGAATTGCTCCTATAATTCAGACCTTAACTTTCTTCAGCTGCCTGTTGACCTTAACTTTTTTTCGTTGACTCGCTCCATTTTCCTAGCAAGATATATGTAACCAGGGGAAGCACAACAAAGACCAGAAACAAAGCTGGTATATCAGTTTCCCTTGGCTAAAGCATGTCCTCACCAAAACAATCATGTCCCGTTTTCCTCTAAAACCTCTTTGGCATAGCAGATCGCACTTAACTACATGTAAGAATTATAGAAACAACACAGAGATCAGCTAAGTAGACCACATCATCAACTTCATCATTCAACTCAATTCACTAATCTGCTGCACATCATTATATAAGTGAATATCAACCAACCATCAGAGTTAAAGGCTATGACAGCTATAATTTGAGAACAGATTTCAGAAAGGAGTCACAATAAATCCGAATGACAGAATAATGGGCAAAGAAAACTGCGGGAAAACAAAGGCAAGAAAAACCTACGAAAAAAATGATTCATGACGCCTAGGCATTTGATCGAACAGGTGGGGAGCTTCGTCCAATTGCCCATTGATCACTCATAACCTGAAGAAAGGGCTCCGGAGAATGACCACGAAATTGGGGTTCCCAATGTTTCTCCACGTTATTAGAGATGCGCTAACCTTGGGATGCTTTACTCCTAACCCCACAAGGTTCCGAGATGGAGCACAACCTGAGTCTCGGTCAAGAACGGCGATTTTTGTGTTTTCACACGGCGCACGATTCCACCATCAGATTTCCTTCGACTTCGTGACGAAGGACATAGCATATGATCATCAGCCGAAATCATGCCACCAGGCATTTGAATTGTGAGTGATCTCTGATGAGCTGATGAGTGATATCTGACGGAAGCTTTTGAGGAGGAGTGAAATCTGATGGGAAACCAAAATCGTGGCCTTGTGGGGTTTTTTTTTGTGCCTTGATTAATCTTTAATTTTGTTTTTTGGGTTTTTAGTTTAATGGATTTTGGTTTTGTGTGATTAAGTTTCTCACCCCGATTAATCGGTTAAATAATTAAACATGGTTCGAGTTGGGTTGTTTTAGGATTGGGTTAATAAAAGGACACTTGGCAAGTTTATGAGGGGTGGGATAGGGTGTGAGACAGGGTTGTGGTACAGAGGATCCGTTGCGCCTCCCGGCTCTGCCCGACCTACATTCTACAAACTCAACTGCTTGAACTTTATGAGTTTTTTTCCCTATTCGAGTTTTCCTATTTTTTCCCTCCCGTATCCCCGCATCGCCCATTCCTGACAGAGAAGGTGTTGCAAGCGTCCCAAAGTAAACAATTCTAGAACCTTCGGTTGCCGTTTATTTCAGTGAGAAGTACTACAAGCATTTTCACATGAAACAACTACCACTTTTTAGTAGTAAAAATACGTTATTTAAATGGTTATAATTAACAATTAGCATATAGCCTACAAATGTTCAACTCACACATTATTTGATACAACATTTAATTCTATCAATAATAGAAAATTCTGTAGCAGTCCATTTGGATTAATTAAGGTGCATAGGTGGATTTGATGTGAAATCCTTATCCAAAACCCTTTCAACAAATGCAAATATTGTTTGGGTAACTTAGGGCATCCACAATTGAATGTGATAGATACACCCAACCATTATACTCTGTCCATAACTAGAGTGGGAGTATAGTGAAAGTGTAATAGTAATGATGTGTATCATGGCCATTACATGCATAATAGACTGGTTGTGGATTTCATTTGTCATTTATGGATTCCATTTGCTAGTTGTGATTTTGAAGACCTTGAGTTATCGTCTGTAAGACAGAATTTTTGATGTTGGACATCATGTTAATCTAGCTTTGACAACATGTTAAGCCCTCATTTTGGGGCTAGGGTACTTTTGATTAAAAAAAAAAAAGGTAATTTTGGATGTTAAAGTATTTTTTAGGTATTTGGTGAATGTCATTCCATAAAATCAAGAAGTGAGTTTTTGGTATTAAAAAACACTTTTAACAAAAACTCAAATTTGATCCTTTTAGAGTAAATTTTGTTGTTTAAAAAATAAAACATTAAATTTAACCATTTTGTCTTGCATTATGAACTAAATAAATGGATAAATACATTTTAAAATTTTCAAATTACATATTATTCAATACAATAAGTACTTATTGAATTATGTATCCAAATAACATATTTAAAAAAAATTTAAACACTTAATAAGTACTTTTATCAAAAGTTCTATCGATGAAATACTTTTCAATAAATTACCACAACTCCAAATGGACCCAAGTGCCATCTTCAAAGAAGAGATAGACTTCACACCACAATGGTTGTGGTTTCCTCCAACTTCAAATGTGTAAAATAAATAGGAAAATTCATGTTTTTTTTTTCCAAACGATAACATAGGAAAATTCATGTTCAATGCCTCAATTTTCTAAAAATTTTAAATGAATTCATCTCTTTATTTAGTTCATAAAATATAGTAAAATGATTAAATTTAATATTTTTTTTAAAAAAAATACAAAATCCATTTTACTCTTTGTTGATGGCTATATATATCTCATTTATGAAAAATTACAGTCATTGGACATGTTCAAAATTTTTAACACCGAAGTTGAGAACCAACTCAATAAAAGAATCAAAATCATCAGATCTGATCATAGTGGTGAGTGCTATGGTAGATATAACGGTTCAAGTGAATAACGCCCAGGACCATTTTGCTAAATATTTGAAGAATGCGGTATCATCCCACAATATACTATGTCAGATTTACCCACTATTAATGGTGTTGCAGAAAGAAGAAATAGAATGTTTAAGAACATGGTAAGGAGTATGATATGTCATTCTACGTTATCAGAATCACTTTGGGAAGAAACACTTAAGACTACAACATATATCCTTAACAGAGTTCCAATTAAAGTAACTATTAAAATCCTTTATGAGTTTTGAAAAAATAAAAAGTCTAGTTGAAGCGTTTACATATTTGAAAATGTCCAACTAAGGTAAGGCCTTATAGGCCAAATGAAAAGAAATTGGATTCAAGGATGATTAGTTGTTATTTTATTAGATATTCTGAAAGATTCAGGGATTACAAATTTTATGATCTTATGAATAAATCGAATTTTGAGACTAAAAATGCTTGATTCTTTGAAAATGTCGAATTTAGAGGAGAAGATACAGTTAGAAACCATGTCTTTGAAGAGAACTATGTTAATATTCTCACAAGTGTTATTGATCTTGTTCAGGATCCTATTCCTGACATTGATCATGACACAACAAATCAAGATAATGTCAAAGAACAAAATTTTTTTTTTCAAAAGTCGCACCGGTGCGATTAATTGGTGAATTGGGGAGTTAATCTCAAACTAGTAATAAGAGAAACTATCTTGGGAGTTTAGTAATTAAGAACAAGAAATAAGAGAAAAACTAGTGAGTGCATGCACTATTTGCAACTATTCCTAGTTAACGTCTTAAACAACTAAAATGTCAACTTTCATTTCATTTCAAATCATCATCCAAGTCTTCATCTTCCCTTCTTCTCTTTTTCCTTGGCCGAATCTTAGACTACAAAAGAGGGAAGAAAAAACTCCTTCTCCAACTACAAAATTTTGCTAAAAAATCTCCCTAATCTTCACTCACCCTTGAAAGTTGTTCAAGTTTGAAGAAAGATTTTGTCTTGTGGTGGTTCTTGGTGGATTTGGTGGTGCAAAACTTGGACTTAGGTAGGCTTGAAGAAGTTTGGAAGAGGTAATTAACTCTACTCTACTTGATCTTTTATTCCATAAAAGAATTAGTAGTAGATGTTGGTTGCTATGAAAGGATCTCTTGAACCCTAAAAAAATTTAGGTTAGATGATTTGAGAATCTTTCATGTTTTATGATGAAAGTTATGGTAGATTTTGATGCTATAAGACTTGATATGTGTTGGTTTGTGTTTATTGTGGAAATCTCATACATTGGATGAATATTGGATGTGATTTGTCGAAGGACAAAGTTCTGAAAATTTTCCCTGTGTGCTGGCCGATCTGATCAGCTGGTTTCCAGCCCTGATTTTTGAATTTTGGGGTGAAATCTAACTCAATAATCTTTGTTAGATGTTAATCTATGAATGTGTGAGTGGGTTGAGTAAAAATTTTGGACTTAAGAAGTCGAAAGAGAAGAGTTCTTGCTGCCCGGTTTTTCTGAAAAATTTTCGCTGGTCTTGCTGACCAGCTAGAAAAATCTCGATATTTTGGTGTAGAAATCCAAATCGAGTTCCATTTGTGGCGTTTGAAGCTAGACATAGAATTCTTTCAACCTTGTAAGTTTGAGATTTTTACTCAGTTTCTACAAGCGCCAGAAATTTCACAAAAATGACTGAAATTCAAACCTGATTTGCTTTTAAACTTGATAAAGCTATAACTTGAGGGCCAAATTTGACTTACTTGTGGATTGAATCTTATAAAAGTTCTCCCAGACAATTGTAGTGTTTTGAATCTCGTTTCCAACGGTATAAAGTTTGTATTTTTGGACTTATGAAACTTAAAATATGATTTTTCAATTAGCATCGCGCAAAGCTGAATTTTTTTGTTTAAAACAAAAATGTTCTTTTAAGGACTTCCAGCTTTCCTATGGAATTATTAGTCTGTTTTAAGTTTGATTTCATGGATGGATACAAGGTCTCTTGTGACTTTAACCCCTCGTTTTGAATGGTGATTTTCGAAGGATTTAAACCCCTCTCAATGTATTGCCTTAGTTGATTAAGTGAATGAATTTTTCCTCCTTGTGTGCTAAGTAACTTAAGGTGTATGTGAGTGCAGGTTTAAAGGGGGGATTTGGCTAAACACGGTTTGCATTTGGTGATTGTTGGTTGAAATTGTTTCGGGTATCTAAGAGGATTTCGAAGGGAATCCCGACGCGGAACCATAAAGGACTTGCTTGCTCGTTTGCTTTTGGTTATGGTGAGTGTCAAGTGCATATTTCTTGATATTTTGATTTGAATGATACCACATGTTATGTGTTGAATATTGAACTTGATGAGGCGATAGTGTACTGTATCACACTCGTCTTCCTTTTCTTGAATAATCTTGTACTTGCTTGAACTTGAGCGACCTGTACTTGTACTTCTGCTTATGCTTGATTTGTAAGTGCTGAACGGCAGCATGTACCATACTCAATCTGAGTGGGAGGTGCCTCTCATCACGTCTCAGTATCTCTGTCTTGATGAAATCGATTAGAGAGTTATCTCATCGATCACACCTGTTCTTGCTTGGATATTGTAAGTGTTGAGCGATAGCATGTACCACACTCAATTCGAGTGGGAGGTGCCTCTCATCCCGTCTTAGTATCTTTATCTTGATTAAATCGATTGGAGAGTTATCTCATCGATCATCCTTATTCTTGCATGGGTATACTCAAGTATTACCAAAATCCTTGTGGACGTTCGGACCCGGTAGAGGGTGAAACGATGGATGGGGATTCGTGTCAAGTGAATTCTATAGACTTGTTACTTGTTTAGTTGACAGAGTGTCAACATTGGAAAATCGTGGTTCAAAGGTACCGGCGTAGCATGAATTGTGGATTTAGCTCGTGAGAGTTTCTGTATCCTTTATTGATAGTTTTTTTGTTTCTCTTGTAAAATTTTACGTCAATATCATTGTTGTTTTTCTTGATTTACACTTTATTAATACTAATTGTACTTGTTTGCTTGCCTATTTTTCTTGGCTTCACTGAGCGTTAGCTCACTCTTTTAAGTTTGATTTCCTTAACAGAATTTTGAAGTGAAGAGACTTTTTGAAGACACTGGCCTTGACTATATTTTGGTCTAGCCATGGATGTAAATAATTTAAGTGATATTCTGATAGTTGTAATTTGGGACGCTTGATATATTTTTGGAATATTATGGTGTAGTTGATGAATGACATTTTGAAGGAGGTGACTTCTTCTATATATTAGTGACGTGTTGGTTGGGTAGTTCTAAGTTATAAACTTGGCTCGTAGTGAGTTCTAACGATGGCTAGGCAGACGGCTTGCCAAAACCCTAGGGTTTACAAGGAATGCTAGTTTTTGTGGGGACTTTCTGACTTCAATGAAGAGGAAGTTTTCCTTGCCATAGTATCAAAGCTATTAGTGAGGAGGGTCTGTCCTCGCTATTGATTAGTCCCATTAGTTAGAAAGACAATAGCATTATCGTCAATGACTTTTAGCAATGATCATCTATTGAGAAAATTGGCAAGGAAGCACTTTCCTCGCTAAAACTAATTGGCGAAAAAGTTAGCCTTTTGGCAAGGACTTTGGTTCCTTGCCAAATCCCTTTTTTATTGTAGTGTCCCTTATTTTTCCTTTTTTTCTAAATTTCTTTTAATGTTAATCCCTGAAACTTAGTTGTAATTGAAGTTTCGTTAAGCAGCTAGATTTTTATGAATATCATGCTAACTCACGCTCTTGTGTTGTTTAACCTTTGAAATTTCAGATTGAAATTAGGTATTTGCGAAGACACGAGCACAGGAGTTGGTACGAAGGGCTTTTTTTTGTTATCAGGTAAATAAAATTTCTATCCGCGTGCTTGCAATTTCTTTTTTTTATAGATTGTTGAGAAATTTTGCATTTTGTTGATTTCCATTATTTGCTCAGCTGCTTGATTTAGTAGACTGTAAAGTTTTGAACTTGATTAAAGTTACATTCAACTTTGCTCGCCTGTGTGGTTAAGAAAGTACATTGTGATAAACAAAGTGCAATTTCAAGTTTTCTCCAATTATTATAACTGGTGTATATGTTTTTAAAACTAAATGTAAGTCTTACTATGATGCCTATTGCAATTTTAATGCAATGTTATCGCATCATTATTTCTGTTTTCCTAGTTTGCCTTGTCTTTTTACCAACTTAATAATGGAATCTTGCAACATAATTTTGTAGCTTTTAATCTTGACACCTTGTACAAACTGTTGTTGTGTTTCAAATCTTCATTGCTTCTTATTCTTAACGATTTGATGGAAAATGCTTAGAATGACATTTCTCTAGTTTGTGGACACTAAAATTTGCATTTATCCTTATTTCAAAATTTTATTTTATTATGTTTTTTATTATTTTATTATTATTATTATTTACTTATCTATTTATTCATTTCATTTCATGATATTTTTACTTTTTAAGAAAAATCATTTCAAATCATTTTTAGAAAAATTGCAAAGAAAAGACAAAAAAAAACCAGGAAATCAAATTAGTTTTCATAAAATAAAAAGAGCACAGTGCACTCATACTATTCATCACTTCCTTTGTACAGAAGCCATGAACGAGCTCTAGTACTAGATTGCAGCTGCCATTCCCATTCCATTTTCACTCCGTTTTTCTTGATTTTCCTTTTTCCTAAAAACCTTTTGCCACCTCACCATCAGAATTATCAGGAAAGTTCCAGAGCTAAAGTCATCTAATGGCTCAAAAGATGGCAGCAATACCTGGGTTTCATCCTCACCTTTGAGGTGAGGGTTTGGGAGCCTTGGTTTGGTATAAATAGAACCAAAACAGAACCATTAGAGAAGAAAAAAGGGAGTGGCGGCGGAGCAATAAAAAGCAAAGAGAAAATGAAAGGAAAGAAAAAACAGAGAGAGAAAGAAAAAAAATTTTTGCAGTAAAATTCTTGGGAAAAACAGGCTGAACAATCAGCCCGTTTCTTCATCAAATTTCCAGCAAATCTCGAGTTTTTAGGAGGATTTATTTACTTCTGCACTTTATTGGGATGTATTAGAACCATTTTTGTTCAGAAACGATTAAGGGAAAACGCCTCCGAGACAGATAAATTGAAGCTCCAAGACGCGAGTTCATCAGTGCTATACCCCACTGCGACGAAAATTTTCTTGACTTCATTCTACGAATCAGCGCGCCTTCTAGGGAACATTTCACGTTTATCTGACCTCACAAACACTCCCACGTAATTATGGCTCCTATCCATGCCGATTTAACACATTTTTTGCAAAGATTAGAGCCATGGTTCGCCGTCGCGGGTCGCGATCACGTCGCGGTCTCGATTGTTCCACATCCGTCACGGCATATCAGTTAAATATCGGGTGATACGCACATTATAGTATATAAAATTTTTTTAATAATCTGAAAAATTTACTAAAAATAGAAAATACCATTAAAAACACAATTATCAAATTAAATTTACTAAATACCTACATTATCATATATAGTTACTGATTATTAAATAAAATAATACTGTCATTACCATAAGGGTCTATAGTATTAGTAATAAATGATTTTAGAATCAAATGTACATTCTAATTCTATTTTATATGAGATAAATAATTATATATAAGAATAAAATTATCATATCTTACATAATACAATACAAATCTCTATACACAAAGAAAATAACGGTATTTATTTAATATAATAAAGAAACAAATACTTATCAAATAATATTATGAAATGCAAAGATATAAAGAAACAAGCATTTTCACTTAATTACTTGGGCCAAACTTGAACTTTAGGTGCTTTCAATTTTTCCTTCTATATTTTTCCCTGATCCGAAACAAAAGCCCCAGCTTCTCTTGGCATAATAAAGCATGATACGTTAATTGCATGTTACTTCCAAGACAAAACATGCAACAACAGCTTTTTTGCACTATCCAATTGTCCCTTTTTCAAATCTTTCCAGCTTTTCTACAAAGCAGGACCCATAAATGAGAAAGGACGAGAGAGAAAAGACATCCCAAGGAGTAGCAACAGATGATGCAGAATCCAAGTCAGCAACGCTGTCTTCCACTTCTTCAGCAGCCAAGAAGAGTATACGATCATTGCAACTAGTGTTGTTCCTCTCAGATTTGGCCGTCCCTTTCTTCATTTTTTTTCCAATTTCCCTTTCGCCCTTTTTCTCCTCCTTCACGGCCAGACTGAAGACCCCTTCGCCCGGTACAGATGACGAAGAAATTGAAGATCCCTTCAGCTCCAGATGTGATATTCAGCAGTCAACTTCATTCTTTTTTTCACTTTCCCTTTCCCTCTGTTGTCTCCTTCCCTCTCTGCCGTCACCCTCTGTTTTTCTCCTCTCCTTCCTTCATAGCCGGATGATGAAGAAATTGAAGAGCCCCTTCAGCTCGCTTCTCCAAATAATCACTCCAGATACTGCTGTGATCCTCGTTCTTTCTTTTCCCTTTTCCTTTCTCTCTGTTTTCTCCTTCCCTCTCTGCAAAAGGCACACAGAAATTGACGGTATGTTTCTCCCCTTATCCTCCTTTTCCCCTAAATCTTGTCTTTGTGGTTGAAAAAGAAAACAAAAAAGCATGGGTGGCCGACTCTCTGTGTTCTTGTTGCTGTTTATGATCTGACTGGTTCATATCCGAGTCGAATCCGAGAATTTGGCCGGTATCCTTCTACACCGTTCTAACTCGGTCAATATCAACTGATTCGGAGCTATTCAAATCGGATGTGGTATAATCCGCGTTTCGGGTATCGGTATCGGAACGTTAGGGACTTTTTCGGTTACGACTCGGCCGAGTCATCTCGGACTCGGCCGAGTTGGCGAACCATGATTAGAGCTCATCGGACATGAACTCTCGAATTTTGTTGCTGGTTTGATGAGTTTGCCCATCTCTCTGACATACTTGTTTTTAGATGATTTTCTTGTTGAATATTCCCTTTTCTGTTTGTGAATCTTTGGTGTTGGTCTATGGAAACAAAATACATGAGTTACACAATCTTGTTGGCTCGGTAGTTACTTCGTATGGTTCTTATATTTGAGGAAACAAAGTTGCCGAAGAAGGCTGCAGAAGAAGAAGCTTTGAATCAAGCTACATGAAAATTTTAAAAATTGCACTTAGACCCCTTAATTTTCACATAATTCTAATATGGCCTAAAATCGAAAAAATTGAACCAATTTTTGGCCCTTTTAAGTTTTAATCCTCTTTTTCATATTTTAATTAGGTTTTTGGACAGATTATTTCTGGATTTTAGGGCATTATTAAGCCTTGATAATTTTTAGCACATTTTTGTCTTGTTGGGTTTAATAAAATAATTCAATGCTTGGGTTAATGTTGTTTTCTTTGGGTTTTTGGTAAATAGATGTGGTGCGTCTTTGTTGTTTTCTTTTGGTTTTTGGTAACTAGATGTGGTGCGTCTTTGATTGGGTTATGGCATGAACTTGGGAGGAAAGCTCGTGTATTTTGGTTGGGTTGAGTTGGCAAAACAATGATGGGCTGGTCTGTGTATTTGTTTTTAGGACTTTTGCTAGGCGTAGGAAATTTTCGGCCCAACCAAAAGAAAAAGAAAACGAAAGATGGCCCAAGGCCATTTTCTAGCTACTAGTTGCTTTGGACAATACACTTTTTCAGTTATCGAATTTTAGTAAAAGTAACTTTTTCATGTGAAACAATTAGTACTTTTGCATACAGTTTAATGTCCAAATTTGTGATTCTTTTTGTAGGTTATTAATTTCATGGAATAATAGAAGTCATTTTAATTGATTTGTGAAGATTTGAAGTGTTTTAGAGTGTATATGAAGTGAAAAATCGTCAAAGTATGGAAAGCATTCAATTGCAATAAAATGGAACTTTGACAGCTCTGACACATTCTGGTATTTCTCTCAAATCTTGAGTTACATGTATTAGATTGAGATAATTTTTAAACCATTTTGAATTAAGACAAAGATATGCAATTCTTATGCACAATCAAAATCTAGTTCAAGAGTTTACTTGTCAAAATGCTAAAATACGATCGGAAAAATTTGCTATCAAAAGTTGAAATAGAGGATTGACCAGTCAAGGGTACTTTGGTCAATTACCATTCTACAGACATCCAAATGCAATGATTTTTGATGCATTGGAAAGTTAACTTAAAGGGTTAGAATTTTTATGCTTTGTGCAAGAATTAGTTTAGCTTACATCATTGAAAAATTTGCAGTTGAAATTGATGGAAAAAAAGATCAATATTAAAGATTGAGCAAAAAGAGCCAAACCTGCAAAGAGAGGAGAACCATGAGCTGAACCGCAAGCCTACCTTGCAGATCTAGGGTTACAGATCCCTAATTTCAGATTTTAACTTGCTTTGCAACTTGTATTTTGTTCAAACAACCTTTTTGACACGTTTTCGTGATCAAATTTCGGTGGAAACTATCCGAGAAAGCGACAAAAGATGCTTTAGAACTCAAAGAAAACAAATTTATAGGTTCAAGAAAAATATTTACGATGATTGCGCTTTGTCTTTTGCATCCAAATTACTCTATAAATAGAAGAACTCTTCACAAGACTAAGTGTGGAGAGTAGAGTAGAGAATAGAAAAGAGGAAAACCCAATAGCTTAGCTTAGTATAGTTTTAATAGTAGTTGTTAGTCTAGCTTATTGAGAGATTAACTTGTTAGTCTTGCACTTTGCTTATTTGAGAGATTAACTTGTAAAGGAGTTCAAGGATTTAACTTTAAGAAATTGAATAAGAATTCTTCTTCCCATACTCATTTTCTCTTGTGCTTATTTTCAGTGTTTAGTTGCAAAGTATTATTCATACTTGGATACGCTTAACATGATGTTTAGCTAAGGTTTTCATATCTTAGGCAAAAGATGAACTTGCTATTGTTTTGATATGAAATAGTTTGGAATGATTATGTTATTTCATGGTTTTGTTATATCTAAGAATTTGTACTTGCTATTTGTGGTTGTTTGGCCACCAACTATGAATTATTTGATGATTGTATGAACAATGAAAGTTGTCTACATATAGATCTTAGTTCTAAGATCCTAGCCTTATTCTTACAAAAGTAGAGAATAATGGTTAGTCAGATTCATGTGATAACTTCATTAAGTTTATTTAATTTATTTCTTTCCTTTTCTCTATGAAAATAGGTGAAATGTGATTCAAAGAGTTAAAAAAATTGGTGAAAGCAATTTTTCACCAATTTTTTTAGGAATTAGCCAAGGAGGTTTCTCTTAAAAATGTTCATTGGCAAAAGCAATGACATATATTTGGAAGTTACTCATTGACAAATCATGGAAGTATAAACATAATCACCTTAACTTACTTCTAATTTTGATACAACAAGGGATTCTAATCCTTAGGACCCTTTCACTTAATCTTAAAGCAATCCTAATCTAACTTGTTTTTTACTTTTATTTCTTTTCTGGCAACCTATTGCCTACATGGTTTGTTCTACCACCTGATGGTTGGTTTTATACCGATTGCTTAAGCTATATGAGCAGTTATATTGCCTAGACTAACTTTTTTCCATGGTCGGTGTGACGACTTGAAAATTTGCTCATATTTTCTTAAAATTCTCTTTTATTTTGAATAAATTACTTTTAAATATCTTTTCTACTCATTTACTTCTTTAATAGTTGCAATAAATCGTAAAATCAAGAGTTTCATTTTTAGTTTTATAGTTAGCGTAAATTAGCGTTTTTGTGTATTTTGATAGTCTGCTTAATTAGTGAGTTGTGTGTATTAAATTTGATAGTTAAAAGTGAGTTTTAGATAAGGGGAAGTGTATGATTAGAAGTGCTATTAATAAGTTGGTGAATCATAAATTAAAATATTAGTACGCAGGAGTTAAGGAAAATAGGCTTAAACTGATGTGCGCCGTTTGTTACCGGTGGAGGACACCACTTGACCAATACTTTCTTACCCTAATTTCCTTATTTTTATTTCATTTAATCCTCCCTAATTTAACCCCTAAGGCTAGCCGAAATTGTTGACCAAGAAAAAAGAAAGAAAACAAAAAAAAAAATAGACAAGTTGAGGGATGCCAAGTGTTGGCACTTAAGCCAACTTTGACTAAGATTTTCTTTCCATCTTTATCTTCCAATTGGTCACAATTTCTTTCATTTCTCCTCCATGATGGCCGAACCTTAGAGACAAGAAAAGAAAGAAAAGCTTCTCCAATTTCACTTTGATTCCAAGCTAGAACTAGTAGGAAATCAACCTTAAACCTTAAATCCATCCGTAGAAGGTTGCAACAAGGAAGGAAGAAGCTTGGTGTGGTGTGATTTTGAGGGAAGAAAGCTATGGTTTGCTACCTTCTTTAGGAATTGAAGGTAATCTTGGTAAGGAACTATTTTTTCCCTTTAATCTTGCATTTAAGTGGGCATATGACTTGAATATGTAAGTTTTATGGTTGATTTCATGGATTTGTGATGTTGTTGGAATTTTTCAGCTTTTATTTATATTTTCCAGCCATGAATTGGGAGTTTTTAGTTTTGATTTGGATATGAAAGTTGAGATATGAAGAACTCTAGCTTTGGTATGAAATTTTAGCTTCAAAATAGGATTTTCCAGCTTTAAATGTGAAATTTCAGCCTTGGTGGAGGATTTTCAGCTTAAGTATATGTTGCTTACAGCTAGTTTATGGCTAAAATAAGTACTCTATGCATCCTATATCTTGTAAACTTGATTGGGGCTGTCTTGTGGTGAAAGTGTAGCTTTGAAATAGCTGGAAAAATTGGTAAATACAAAGGAAATGCTGCTGAAAATTTTGTCCGCTAGAACCCTTGGCAGCCTTAGGAAATCTGCAATATCTTGTTGTAGAAATGTTGGTATTGAGTTTTGTTTACTGTGTTTGAAACTAGAGTCAGAGAACTATCAACCATGGAAATTTAAGCCTTTTTTTTAATTCCTATGAATATCTATGATTTTTCAAATTTGACTGAAATTGCATACCTGTTCTGTCTTTTACTGGATGAAGTAGCAATTTGGGCTGCGAATTTCTCCATCAGATTGAATCAGCTTTTGAACAAAACATGAAAGTTGTAGGAGTTGAGTTACTTTCTACCCAGAAAATTTCAGCTCAATTGAATCACTGTAACCTGTGAAATGACTAAAATATCCCTGACTGTCCAAATGCCCTGTTTAACCGACAGTTTTCTATTTCTTTGAGATTTCAATTTTTGACCCTGAGAATGCGAGAACTGGATGTTGATGTCTTCATAGGAAATGTAGGTCTATGTCTTAGTTTCGAAACTCCATAAAATTTACCTCGATCCGATATACCTAGTTGCAGTTATGATCGAAACACCAAAGGATGACAAATCTACTACTTATAATTTCTTCCAATAGTCATCAAGATCAAGAATTATGATCTTCACTTCCTTATCAACAATTAGGACAACTTTCCTTTGGTTTCCTATGGAGCGGAAGGATGGACGAGGGAGATGAAGAAAGGGGGTGGAGGGTTTAAGAGCCTTGTTATTTTCTATAGCTGGGGATTGATCAGGGTTTAAGGAGAACATTAATTTAATTAGCCCAGTAGTCTTATTCAAAAAAGGTTATAATCTCCATTAAGCAGCTAAAAGCGCTGCCTTCGCATCCTTGAAATACTCTCTCTCTCTCTCTCTCTCTCTCTCTCTCTCTCTCTCTCTTTCACCGGGGTAGTAATAAATGAATAAAAATGTGTTGGTATATCCTTTACGGCCTAAAGTTATATATATATATATATAGTCAATGTAAAATTTTTTTTTATACGAGTAGATTTAGATTAGTATCACATAATATACATACACGTGTGATATACATCTAAAATTGTTAGTGTAAAAAAATCACTACATTATCAGTAGTATACAATACTAGCAATTTTTGAATATTACACTTTCATGTTTAAATTCTGCTGTATTTACTTTCGACTCTTAATTAGTAATAATTTTGATCATGTCAAATGCAAACTACTCAATGGATTAGTTTCTTATAAAGATTACAAAATGTTCTTCATCCGTAAACATGAGTACAACCCCTTTTACAAACAATAAATTATATAACTCGAGTAAGCAAAGAAAAGAAAACTATCAAAGTTTGCTCATTTTAAGCAAAGAATGAGTTTGGAAGTAGTAAACCGAGGAGGGATCAATCAAACCGCCTACCTATTGCGGTGTCAGCTTAGCACCGTTTTGTGACTTTTTAAAATTAACTTTGTTTGTCTACAAAATTACTAGATAGATGGAGACATGAGAATCTATATCTATATCTATATGTATTGGAGGGAGGGTTTTTAGAATGGTTAATTCAGAATGCATATAATTTCTAATTCTTTTTTTTTCTATAGAATTTTAAATTTTTTAATTATTATATATCCTTTTCATGCCTTTTGAATGTAGTCCACTTATATAGGAATTTGATTTGAAATCTATTCATGTGAGGGTAAATAAAGAAGAAAATCACCAACCGTACTAAAAGTGAAAAACAATATTTTCCTTTTTAACTTAGTAATCCTCATTAAAAGGGCAAATTATATAGAAAATAATATTCATTGGTCATTCCACTTATATAGGAATTTGATTTGAAATCTATTCGTGTGAGGGTAAATAAAGAAGAAAATCACCAACCGTACTAAAAGTGAAAACAATATTTTCCTTTTTAACTTAGTAATCCTAATTAAAAGGGCAAATTATATAGAAAATAAAAAGAAAATAATATTCATTGGTCATAGATTAAAATATCAACAATGGTACTATTTGTTAATCCTAAATTATGAAAGCACTAAATAGAAAACAAAAGTACAACAGGCTTGAAAAAATAAATTATGGATTTAAAGGGTTTGGGAGAATGGTGAAGGGAAAAAAATAGGAAATTCGGTGGCAAAGATAGAAAGTCAGAGGCTAGAAAGAGAATAGCAAGAAGTTAAAGAGTGGTGAGAAAAATCAAAAAAGGAAAGTAAACTAATTCAAGATTGGATGAAGAGAGGAAAGAAGAAAGAATGAGATTGTAGGATATTACAGGAAAGATGACAGTGTGGTAAGAGATCTGAAAGTGATAGAAGGCAGCAGATAACCAGTTAGCAGTTAAGAGATGATGGAAAAAATGATAGTTTTTAATAATTTTAAAAATTTTAAAAACACATATTACAAAGATTATTTTGAAAGTCATAAAAGGCACCATGATAAGAGATTTGAAAGTCATAGAAGGCAGTGAATAGCAAGTTAGGAGGCAAGAGATAATGGAAAGGATGATAATTTTAAACAATTTTGAAAATTTTAAAAACACATCTTACAAAGATTATTTTAAATCTATATTGAAATTATGAAGAATATTATTTTATAAGAACCCAACAATTTTAGAATTACAAAATGAGAGAAAATTTTCCTAAAATTAAGGAAAATGAAGTAGTTATACTTTATATTTTTAATGCTAAAAATTTTGATATATGGATATAACATGATATATTGATAAATAAGTTTATAATTGACGTGAATTTTTGGAAAAGAATTGAGCTAGTTTAGCTTCTTTTTTTTTTGTTTAACCTCTTCTGTATTCGTAACTTCGCATGTATTTGTATAGGTTTGGATACTCTGGCTTGTAATTTAAGTTGAAACGTTAGAGACTCCATTGTATATATTATGGATTGATTAATCGAAGTTAAATGTCACGTTTTAGTATGGTAAATGTGAATTTTGGCTTAGTAGTTCTGGCGAAAATTAGGCAGGTAGTCCGCTAACCTTTGGGGTATGCCCTAAGAGGTGGTGGGGCTGTCACATGATTCATACCAAAATCCATATATAAAACTTTTAAACTAATGATATAACCACATACATAAAACTGAAAATTTTCCAGCAACGAACTATCAAGAAGACAACTTGAAAACAACTAAAACCCTCCATAAAATTTCTCCTTTTTTGCTCCTATAACATCATACACCAAATAAAATAAAAAATAAGGTAAGAAAGATAGGTTTCCTTGCAAGTTTTACCTCTTTACCTTTAAAACCTAAGATGGAAGCAAATCAAGAAAATTGAAAAGCTTCCTTCTCCAAGAACCCCTCCAAGAGTTTCCGTCCAAACTTGACGCAAGGATTGATGGAGTAGATTAGGGCTTCTCTCTTGTTTGCTCACTAATTGGACAAGAAAGCAAAGCTAGAAATTAGTTTTTTTTTTCTCTCCCTAAATTTCTTTCATCCAAGGCTTGCAAGGAAAGAAGGAAATGGTGTTGAAATGGAAGTTTGGTTTGCGATAAGGATGAAGTTTAGTCTTGGTCAAGGTTGGTTAGATGATTGATAAGTGGCAAGATTGCAACTCAAGTCTATCTATTTGTCTCTAATTCACCCTCATCTTTATCTCTTCTCTAATTAACTCTTAACACCTCTTATCACATAATTTCTTTTGCACAAAATTCCCTCTTGTCCACCAAATGTATTCCACACACCTTACTAGTTGGTCACATTTGCATAACGTATTTTGAAACTCAACATGCACCAAGTTGAATAAGGCAATAGAATAAAAGTCATGATTTAACTATTAAATCAACCAAGAATTTAAGACAAGACAATTCAAATAAAAAAATATGAAAATAATTTTCGGGGTCTCATAGATTTAGCCGAGGGAAGCTTGAATATTATAATGGAGATCAAGTTTGAAATAACAATGCTTGGAAAAATGCAAAATAGTTACATCATGGACACAAATAAATCCATCAAGAAGGTTGCATAGCTGCAGAAATTATGAGGTATTGTAACTTTTGAATGGTTGAATTTGATCAATTGGGTAGTTTTGTCATTTTACATTAGTAATTGCGGAATAATTATTGTTGCAAACACCATGAGCTTGTAATTACTTCTTATGATATGATCCTCTGATGCCGGAAAATACAAAGAACATTATGACAAAACTGATAAGGGAGGCCAGGAAAGCTGAAACAGAGAATAGAAAGTTGAAATTAGAAAATGCAAAGCTAAAAAAAAAGGCTAGAGTATTGCTGTTGGCATTGGTAGGTAATGGCATTTTATTACCAGTGTTGTTGCTTAGCACTTCCAAAAATAAAGACTTTGTTTTAAACCTGAAAATGCTACAATGAAATTAATGAAAAGTTAGAAAAAATTTGCTGACATTTTGGTGAAATAGATGTTTACTAGATGATTAAGGAGCTTTGTCATATATTTGGATAGATGTTGACTAGATTGTTATGCAGCTTTTGTTATACATTTGGATAGCTATTTACAACCCTGTTTGTAAAGCTTCGGCCGTATTTAGTAGTAATGCAATTGTGATTTAGTTAATATTCTTGAAACCTTTTTACCTTCCTTTATTTTTTACCAAAATTTTGACAGAGTTTTGTCTTAAATATGGACAATCCAAACTAGAAAAAATACATAAAAACTATTCAGCAGTAATGCACACATTGTAATTTTGACAATAACCAAAATTCCATACACTTAATGATTGCAGTCATTAACAAAACAATTTCTATTGTATCCAGAAGATGATACAACAAAATTGCAACTTAAACTTGTTGTAATGCACTAAGTATCAACAGCATTAATCAGTCATGATTTCAACTTGGCGCTCCACTCTCTTCATATCAAATTCATCAATGAGCCTATAAGCCTACATTAGCATGGAAGTTTTCAATACATAATGTTATTAAGAAATAACTAAAAATTCAAGCTCTCATCATGCCCAAATAAGGCCCACTTTTTGTTTTGTCCTTGGTTTCTTCCCCACTGGTTCAACATAGGGCCACAAACATCTATTGCTACCTTTCTTCTTCTCCATGATTGTACTTGTTGGGAGGAACATGTTTTTCTGTTATGTCTAGAAGCTCGACAAATGGAGCACTTTATTGCCTTCTTTTTTAAGTTAGGTTGCTGATCAAGAGCCAAAGGTGTTATGCAAATGCTTTCAATTATTGCAACTTCTTCTCCATTAGCACTTGCAATTATAAAAGAAAAGAGAACAAAAATGAATATGTGGCACCCCCACCTCTCCTTAGGGCAAACCCTAGGGTATCAGCGGGACGTCTACCCAACTCTTGTCAGGACTCACACGCTTATTCAAGTTTAATAAAGAACCACTAGTCAACCATCGACTTAATTTAAAAATACTTCGAACATACAAGTCCCAAAACTCCCAAGTATACCATTTACAATTACAATCCAAAATACCCAAGTATAACAAAAGTTACACTTTAACGGTCTCCAATAACATATAAAAGTATACTAGCATCAACCAAAAGTCACTAATCTAGAATCACCAACTTCTACCTCCAAGTCTTGTTAAGGAAAACAAACTTAAAGGGATGAGTTAACACTCAGTGAGGCCAAGAAAATCAAGCAAGTAGCATCAATAAATCAAATAATATACTTGAAAGCAATGTTCACATGAAATTTAATTTGAGTGCATAAGTAGAAATTAAACACACATGGAAGGATAGAGGAGCTCTAAGGAGCTATTTCCACGTCTCAATCGATTCATGACCGTAGCGCTCCACTTACTTCTTCCATCCAACATAACACCCACTCAGATTCGAAACCGAACATTCATGTAGTGGCGATACTAGTCGAGTATCCCAAGTGAGATCTCAAAAGATCAAACTATATCATTTTCCAAGGTTCACCAAGCTTCTTGACCAATCCCTTACCGGCTCGAGTTACGAGGTTAGCCAATTGGCTGGGCATCCCTACAAGTATAATTGGTCGATGAGACAACGTTTCAATCGACTTAGAATTGTTCATGGCTTTGAGTTGGTATGAGAGGCACCTCCCACCTGATTAGGGTGTGGTACATGCTGCAGTTCAGAGAATCGATCATAGCACTGAGTCAGTATGAGAGGCACCTCCCACCTGAGAAGGGTGTGGTACATGCTGCCGCTCAATACTCACGAGTTAAAACATGTTCAAGTACAAGTGTAAGTCATATATATTCATTTAACAAGTATCATTCAATCAAGAGAAAGAGAGGACGACGGCGGTAAAGTACACTCTGGCCTCAGCAAGTTCACGTATGATATAGCACTTGTACAAATATCATTTCAATCATAGTAACATTGAACATGCACTTGACACTCACCAAAAGTTAAGGGTAGAACAAGAGCAAAGCGAGAGGTCAAACAAGCTCCTTGGCATCCTCGTGACCACCTGAAACATGCACAAGTTCACAAGTTCACGAGGTCACAAGTTCAAGTCAAGTTCAAGGAGCCTTTCTCGCTAAATCGTTGAAATAATACTCAAAGGAAACTCAAAAGTCATTTTTGAGTTAAGTCTTGACAAGAACCCTCAGTTTCAAAAAAAAGTACCATATTTACTTTTGGCACGAAAATTGAGAAAAGGGAAGATGGTTTTCATCTCTCAAAATTTCTAGTCCCACGCCTAAGTTTTAGAATATAAGGAGCGTTCACATTTTCTAAACTAATGGAGTCAGAATTCATCAAAACTCTACTCATTTCTATAGTAACTTTAACAGTGCCATCCTTTTGCCCTAATTGTTGTCCTAATAATTGCATCGATCAAGTTGAAGGATGGCATTGCTGTCCGCTAAACCCTAGAGTACGCCCTAGAGGGAGGTGAGGTTGTCACAGGGTTTGTTTTGTATAATTCTAGGTACAAGTTCAAGAGTGGTTTACCTGCGCTAAACCTTGTTTCTAAGTACAACTCCGATCATTCACTCAAAGTTCATAAATGATGAGAACTACAAATCTTAGTAGTACCACACCCCCCAAAAAATGATTAACTCAATGTTAGCCTTTAATTATCATTGCCTGGAATTTTGTAATGAACGAACTATGCAAAACATCTAGTTCGAACAATCTCTAGAGACTTGAGTTAAGTAGTAAAAGAATAACAAAGTAAAACATAACTTCATAATGTCTGTATATATGCAGTATGACCTTTTGACGTGCTTTGTAAATGACTTGTATATATGCAGTATGACCTTTGTAAATGACTTGTATATATGCAGTATGACCTTTTGACGTGTTTTGTAAACATAACTTAGTTTTGTCGTGCTTTGTAAATGACTTGTATATATGCAGTATGACCTTTTGAGGTTCTCTTTTGTGTGTTTCTTGTATTTCTTGTTATGTTTCGATTTCTTTATTTCGCTTATTCCCGCAGTACTAAATATACACATTGTTTCAATTATAGACCTTTTTTAACTTAAATGGACACTGGTGGTCGAGATAGAGGTAGAGGGCGTGGACGAGGCTCGGAGGGAAAGAATGAGAACGAACCCGACCAAGTAGCTACAGCCAACAGGGTCAGGGACAGGGTCAACATGCTGGGAACCCTGGGGATAACGCGGGGAATAATGATAGAGAGGACCGTGCGCTAGAACGGTTCCACAAGTTTGCCCCTCCTAAATTTGTAGGTGGACCAAACCCTGACATAGCTGAGGGTTGGTTAGACCGTATGCTAGATATCTTTGCCGCACTCGGATATACAGAGGAGCGGCAAATTTCTTTTGCAGTTTTTCAGTTTGAGAGAGCCGCCCGGGCTTGGTGGAATGTAATCAAGGCCAAATGGGAGCGGGAACAGACTCCTTGGACCTAGGTCAACTTCACCCGGGAATTTAATGAAAAATATTTGCCACCGATAGTACAAGAGAGGCGGGAAGATGAATTTATCCGCCTGCGCCAAGGGACGTCAAGTGTGGCTGAGTATGAGACTCAATTTACCAAACTGTCCCGTTTTGCTCCGGATTTGGTACTTACGGAGCAAAAACGAATTCGCCGCTTTATTCAGGGATTGAATGTGGAACTTCAGGAGGCGTTAGCGGCCGTCCAGGTCGATACATTTAGCCAGGCGCTAGAGAAGGCACAGAGGATAGAGGCAGCCAGGGGTCAGGTCAAAGCTTTTCATGATCGTAAACGAAGACAACCAAGCTCGAGTACCTACACCCCTGGACAGAGCTCGAAGAACGAGCCACCCACCAAGTGGGGTAGAGGAACAGGAAGTCCGCGGCCAGCAGGGATCCCAGGCCGAGGAAATTTTGGGCGAGGTCTGGCAGGGTGAGGGCCCCAGAGAGGTGGTCAACACGGAGGACCCAGTGTAGGACCCAGGCTGACCTGCGGCTTTTGTGGAGGCAATCACACCTCCGATAACTGTTGGAAGCAGAGTTCGGTGTGAAAGTGCTTCAAGTGTAGCAGCACGGAGCACTTGATTGCTCAATGCCCCAACCTGCAGCAAGAAGGAGCCAATACCCCTCAGTCAACAGGAACTGCGTCCAAGCCAGCCAATGCAGGGGGAAATCGACCTAAAGTGCCGGCCAAGGTGTATGCTATGGGTCAATAAGAGGTGGCTGAACCTTCGGCAGTCATCGAAGGTACGCTTTCTCTTTTTCGGCGTACCGTGAATGTTTTAATTGACCCTGGTGCCACGCACTCCTTTGTTAACCCTGCATTCATGGCTCATATCGATGTTAAAGCTGAAAAGTTACTGTATGACCTAGAAATCAAGACTCCTATCACTAATAAAAGTTTACTTGCCAATATGGTCTACAAGGGGTGCGAGGTATGGATTGGAGAACGAAAATTATTGGTGGATTTGACAGAATTGGCTCTTAAGGGGTATGATGTCATACTAGGTATGGACTGGTTAGCCAAATACCATGCGCAGTTAGATTGCCACACTAAGAAAGTTGATTTTTATATACCGGATGAACCCACACTCTAACTTGATGTTCGAGGAAAGCTAACCTCAGCCACTCTTATTTCTGGGATTAAGGCTAGGAAGTTGCTAAGTAAAGGGGTCCGAGGGTATTTGGCAGTATTGATTAACACTCCGCAAGAGCAGTTAAAAATTGAAAATGTTTCAGTAGTGTGCGAATTTCCTGAACTCTTCCCTGAAGAATTAACGTCACTACCTCCGAAAAGGGACATAGAATTTAAAATTGATTTGCATCCCGGAGCATAACCGATTTCGAAAATCCCTTACCGAATGGCTCCTGCAGAACTTAAGGAGATAAAGACTCAATTGCAAGAATTGTTAGATCGGGGATTTATAAAGGAGAGCGAATCACCTTGGGGAGCCCCGGTATTATTTGTCAAGAAGAAAGGAGGATTACGGATGTGCATAGATTATCAGGGGCTGAATAATTTGACTATTAAGAATAAATATCTCTTGCCTCTTATTGATGAATTGTTTGATCAACTGCAAGGTGCAGTTGTTTATTCGAAATTAGATCTACGGCAAGGATACTACCAATTGAGCATACGTAAGGAGGACATACCTAAGACCGCCTTTAATTCGCGGTATAGGCATTTTGAGTTTGCGGTGATGCCCTTTGGGTTGACTAATGCTCCAGCCGCATTTATGGACTTAATGCATCGAGTCTTCAAACCGTATCTAGACCAATTTGTGGTAGCTTTCATCAATGACATTTTGGTCTACTCTAAGACTCGAGAGGATCATGAACAACATCTGAGGTTAGTACTACAGACCCTTAAGGACCATCAGTTGTATGCTAAATTCAGTAAATGTGAGTTTTGGCTGGAGAAGGTGTCCTTTTTAGGCCATGTGATCTCGAAAGATGGGATAGCGGTGGACCCCGCTAAAATAAGAGCGGTAACAGAATGGAAGAGACCAGAAAGCCCGACTGAAGTTAGAAATTTCTTAGGACTCGCAGGATATTACTACCGCTTCATTAAGGATTTTTCTAAGATAGCTGGCCCACTAACGGATTTAACAAGAATTCACAATCAATTTATTTGGACTCCGAAGTGCGAGGCCAGTTTTCAAGAGTTAAAAGGACGATTAACTTCCGCCCCAATTTTAACACTGCCTAATGGAAAAGACAGTTTTGTGATATATACGGATCCATTTAAGATGGGTTTAGGCTGCGTACTTATGCAAAATGGACAGGTGATAGCGTACGCATCCCGGAAGTTAAAACCTCATGAGCAGAACTACCCTACCCACGATTTGGAATTAGCGGCTATAGTTTTTGCTCTACAAAAATGGCGTCATTGCCTCTACGGGGTAACTTTTGAGGTGTTCACCGACCATAAGAGTCTGAAATATTTATTTTCGCAAAAGGAGTTGAATTTGAAGCAGCGTCGGTGGATGGAATTTCTAGAGGGTTATGACTGCACCATAAAGTATCATCCGGGTAAAGCAAACGTGGTAGCAGACGCGCTTAGTCGAAATGTTCAAGTATCAAGTTTACAGATAAAAGAGTGGGAGGTACTAGAGAAAGTTGGGGAATGGAATCCTGAACTTAAGCCGCAAGGAGTGCTTTTTAGCAATATAACAGTTACTTCTACTCTACTCCCTCGGATAAAAGAAGCACAAAAGGAGGACATACAGGTGCAGAAGTGGAAGGAGAAAATCGAACAAGGAACGATACCTAACTTCAACGTGAACTCGGATGGGATTTTGTGGTACAGTAACCGGTTTGTTATACCGCAGGACCAGGAACTGAAACGAGAAATATTAGAAGAAGCACACAGGTCAAGGTACACAGTACATTATGGTACGACCAAGATGTACCAGGATTTGAAAAAGTTGTACTAGTGGGAGGGCATGAAAAGAGAAATAGGCCAATTTGTTCAAACGTGCCTAACCTGTCAGCAGATAATGACGGAAAACCAAAAGCCTTCTGGTTTGCTCCAACCATTAGAAGTGCCAGAGTGGAAGTGGGAAAATATCACTATGGACTTTGTTTCAGGGCTACCAAGAACCCAAAAAGGACATGATGCTATATGGGTAATAGTAGACTGTCTAACTAAGTCAGCCCATTTCCTACCCTTGAACATAAAATATTCCCTAGAGAAACTAGCTCAACTATACATGGACGAAATTGTACGCCTACATGGAGTACCAATGAGTATAGTTTCGGATAGAGACCCTCATTTTGTGTCACAGTTCTGGCAAAAGATGCAGGAAACTTTAGGCTCGAAACTAACTTTGAGTACAGCCTACCACCCTCAGACAGAAGGACAGTCGGAGCAGACGATACAAACGCTTGAGAATATGCTCCGATCGTGTGTTTTGGATCTGGGAGGAAGTTGGAGCCAACATCTTACTTTGATAGAGTTTGCTTACAACAACAGCTATCACTCCTCTATACGAATGACACCGTATAAAGCTCTTTATGGACGCAGTGCCGCTCACCGATCTTCTGGGATGAAGTAGGTGAGAGGAAGGTTCTAGATGCTACCGCAGTGCCATGGATAGAAGAAGCGGTGAAAAAGGTCAAAATCATTCGCCAAAGGATATTAACAGCTCAGAGCCGACAGAAAAATTATGCCAACCATCGAAGAAAGGATCTTGAGTTCGAAATAGGGGATATGGTGTTTCTAAAGGTTACGTCACTAAGGGGAACTGTTGCGGCCAGGAAAAGGAAGAAATTGAAACCAAGATATATAGGGCCGTATAAGATTCAACGACGGGTCGGAACGGTAGCGTATCAGTTGGAATTGCCAGCCAGCATGTCTCGAATTCATAATGTTTTCCACGTCTCACTACTGAAGAAGTACCGTCCAGATCCCACCCATATTTTGCATACTGAGAATGTAGAGCTAGACGAATCCCTCACCTACGAGAAACAACCAGTACAGATTTTGGACAGCAAGATGAAGGAATTGAGGAATAAGCAAATTCCTTTGGTGAAAATTTTATGGAGAAACCACGATGTAGAAGAGGTCACATGGGAAATAGAGGAAGAAATGCAGAAGAAATATCCTACCTTGTTTGCCCATAAAGGTAATAATTTCGAGAACGAAATTGTTTTAAGAGGGGGAGGTTGTGAGACCCCGGTTGCCCTAAATTGTGATTTTATGTGAAAATAATAAGTTAGTGTGATGTTATTCCAAATAATCCGAAAATCCCTAATAGGGAATTTGAGAGACCCTAATTGCTCAAAAATCGAAAATTTTTAAGCGAACCCTAGATAGCCATTTCTATTGCAATTGCATGTTTGAATGTGTATTAGACATGTGTAGGTATGTGTTTGTATAGATTGATATAGGGTTAAGTGGGTTTAAAAGGTTAGAAAACCCTAAACGAGGAGGAACCCTAGTTAACCCTTGGTTTAAAGTGTTTAAGTTAGTTTATACTCTAATTTTGGCCTTGACATAAAAGTGGTTATTTGGTTGATTTTAAGTGTGATAAAGATTGATTTAGAATAGGTAAGTAAGGTGTAAGGGTGATTAGAGCAATTGCTAAGTGAGATTAAGACATTTGGATTAAGCTAAGATTAAGTCCTATGGAGTAAAATGATAGAAAATGAAAGTTATTAGGGCAAGAGTGGAGGATTTGGCAAGACAAGGTTGAAAGGACTTAAAGGCAATTCCTATGCTATTTTGTGATTGGTTGATGTAGGAAAATATTTTTAGTTGTTGGATGGGTTTGTCTTATAACCCTTAAGTCATAAGACATAAGTGTCATAAGCCAAAACAACAAGAGAAAGAAAGAGAGAGTGAGCCGAGAGAGAGAGACAAGAGAAAAGGAGAAGAAACTTTGCAACATTCTTGCACTTAGAGCTTTCATCTTTGGTCTTTGAAGCTTGCTAGGAGCATCTTGGAGCTTGGTGGAGGTTGTCCTACTCTTGTACTACATCTTAGTTGGAGGTAAGAAACTCCTCTTGAAAGTTGCTTGGAGGATGAAGGCTTGTAGCCTTTGAAATTGTTGATTCTTGTTGTGTTATGTTATGGTGAATTCATGTTGTTTGGCTTGCATTTGGAGTGGTCTTATGGTTTAATTTTGCTCAAATTGGATGTCTTGAATTTCAGCCAAGATAAGACAAATTAGGGTTTATGTTAGATTAATGCTTTGGTGGTGAAATTGAGCTTGTAAATGACTTGCTTAAGTTGTTAATTTCGTTTGTTGGGTGAGGTGTGATGGTGTCCGAAATTTGGGTAAGGAACCCTAGGTTGAGGGGCTGATGTTTGGGGTTTGATTAGGGCTTAAATGATTATGCCTTGGTTAGATATGATTAGCTTTGGTTAGAAATGTTAATGAATGTAGAACTTGCCTTTTGGTTAGAAAAGGTTAGGGTTTAGGGGCTGTTTTCATGAGGCATTTCGGGAGTCTTGTTAGGGCAATTAGGGAGTGCTTTATATGTGTTAGAATGGTGTAGCCATGGCTTAGAATCTTGTGTGTGTGGTGCGAATTCGTTTCACGCGATTGCGCGCGTTAGTCCAGCAAAACAGCAAACCAGGACAGTTTACAACTGGAATTTTGGCTTCGAATTTGACCAGGTTACAAGCTGATCGGGCTCGTGACCAAAACACCAAACTTATAGCTCTATATCAGAGCTTTCCAACGCCTTTGGAATTTCATGAATCGGATTTATAAAACCTGAGATATAGCCAATCAAACAGGCTGTCCGCGAAAATGACCTTAATCTGTCCGAACCTGTTTTGGTCTAGATGACCTATTTACGTTTGGATTCCGGTTTTCCAGCCTTCATGAAAGTTGTTCATCTTGGAATGAGCTTTCTAACTGTCAAGTTTCAGATCAATTGGATATGTGTAGCATATAAAACGGCCAGCACCCCTGAAACTGACCATTTGACCTTGGACAGCTTTTGTGACCCAATTTGTTTGGTTTGTTTGGTACTGAAGATCCCAGTTTCAGTTCTTGAGGTCTTCACAAAAGTTATAGTGTATCCTCTTAGCTTCGAAACAGCATCTCATACGCCTTAAACCGACACTTGTAGCCCAACTTATGATCAAAATGAAAAGAGGTAGCAAATCTGCCATTTCCGCACTAACGGCCGTTTCCATTTCCGTTTCCGTCTGTCGTTTCCGTGCGCGCACGTGTCGTTTTTGCCGTTTTGCTTATGATTTGCTATTTGATAACCGTTTATGGTCTAATGTGACGCAATCATCTATTGCAGACAACGACGAGCTAGAGGCGGCTGCTGGGGCCCACTAGGGGAGTGGACGACGCTTTTGCTTAGTTGTAGCTCTTTTGTACTTTTGTAAGTATCTAGGGCTATGTGTCTAGGTCAACGCCCTTATGTGTTATGCTTTGAATGAAAGGGACTTTAGGTGAGGGTGTACTGTATCACACTCGACCTAAACTCTAAAATGTACCTGTACTTGTACTTGATATGTGTAAATAGCATGCTATTGGGATTGAACCCTAGAGCTTGTAGCTCGGGGTGACATTTGTGATATGTGTGACATGTGATATGTGTGGGGCCCGATCTCAGGACCTAGTTGGACTATTCGAGCCGGCAGGGGTTTGGTCGGAGCTAGTCTAACTTAGACTTGAGATCATCAGGTTAACTAAGGATATGAATTGGTTTGTGAACCAAATATGTGAACCTGTGTGCATGAACCAACCTTGCTCGAGCTATTATGTGTGTGCGGGTGACTGGCCAGTGTGGGTGTTAAGGTGGACGGCGGGTTGACAAGTGGGGCTCAATGGACCATAAGTTGCGGTCGACGGAGTGTCGGCAGGTGGTCAGTCATGACAAACGACTTGGCTTTAAAGCCAATCTGTATCCTACATCTGTGTTATTATTTTGCTTTTAACTTGGCACATGTGACTTTAATTGCTTCTATCATGTGAAATTTACGTTTTTACCCTTGCGTACTTACTAAACGTTTAGCTTACCCCTTCCCTTTGTTTTCCTTACAGGGGTCGACGCGGGGACCACATTTGGACGTTCGACTAGTTTAGTTAGGTTTAATACCTTTCTTTGGACAATTGAAATGCGTGTAATAGTAAAAGTGATACTTGTTCGGACCCACCTTAGGGTCCACCTTATGGTTATAGTTGTAGTGATAGCATGAAGCAGTAGGCCGGGCTTCTACTTTTGAATTGTACATAGAACACTTTTGCTGCTGTATATGATGTACATAGTGAACTTTTGAGCATGTATATAATGTGTATACTAACCGTTTGGGTGTGAATAGTTGTTATTAGTTTTTGATTTCGAGTCCTGGCGCGAGCTAGGCAGACGGCCTGCTAAGCCCTTTGGTACGCCTCTGGGTATGGTGGGGTCGTCACATTTTAAAGCATAATCTATTTAAAAGATCTTACTTGACATACTCGAGCAGTATTGCCTTTAATAATTGACATATGGGCCCGATTAAGGGGGTGTAAAGGTGGACGGAATTGTGAAGTAAGTGGAGTTTTATGGACTTAATACCTACCCGGTTGACAGAGTGTCATTCCGTGGAAGTATTGGATCGAGCCTTGGCAAAACAAGTGGAAATGAGCTCTTAAGAGCTCCCGTATCCTTTTGAGTGTGCTTTATTGTTAATTGTGAATTTCTTGAACTTTCTGGCTTTATTTATTATATAAGTATTATTGTTTCTTGAACCATATGCTTGCATGTTTTTTCTTGGCCTTACTGAGCGTCAACTCACCCCATTAGTTTGTTTTCCTTAACAGGAGCTCGGATTGGAAAGAATTTTGGGGAAGCCGACTTGATTACTTTTGATTGGAAATCTTGGGATGTAATTGACTAATCGACTTGTAGTGGTTGTATTTTGGGAAAGTTGATGTACTTTTAGTAACTTGTGGTGTAAGATTTGAATGTTTATATAAGGAAGTGATTTTTCTTTATATTGACTTTTATTATTGACTGTGTTTCCTTAAGTTTAAATTTGACTTATATCGAGTCCTGACGAGAGTTAGGCAAGTGTTCCGCGGATACCCTTGGATTCGCCCTAAGAAGAAGTGGGAGCGTCACAATAGTTCCCAAAATATTGACCCCTGTAAGGTAAACAAAGATAATGGGAATGAACTTTCACCCAATGAGGCACCAACAAGTCAAGCAATCAGGAATCACGGAAGTACACTTGACACAATCAAATAGAGACATCAAACAGATATAAAGGAACACCACAGTTAAAATTATTTCTCAGATGACAACAGAATAAAGCACAACCATTAAAATCAAAATGGAGAATTTCATATTTGGAAGTAGTCTTCTGAAAATGACAGTTAACCCTTCAAGCCCGTGATAATCAGGAGAAAGAACAGAGTATGAATCATATAGCAATTTTGACTTAGCTTCATAATACATAGACCTCATGTTAAGCTTGTTGACGCAACAAATCATGAAAATATAACATCTCAGGAACTCACTCAGGCAGTTGCTGATAAAAATACCAGCCAAATATCTCCCGGAGACAAGGATAAGACTAGTAGCTGCACATCTAAATCTCATGCATTTAGGAAACTACAATACAACTATACAACACAGAATATAACAGAACTGGGAGGCTTCAAGCACCAAAAAAAATTTTGATAAGCCAAAAAAAAAAAGCACAGCAATAATCTACCTTGAAACATAACGAGGGGAGTCAGACAGAGCCCCTAATGAAACAGACCTTGAGAGAGATCTAAATGGAGAGCGACGAGAGTATCTGGCCCTTGGAGAAGCACTATGTAAAAGCAAAGTCTGTCAATGGGTAGAGTAATTCAGACAAAAATTTGAAAGGCTGATAAATTTAGAATTCATCAGACCTCCTGCTCCTGCTGCTGTAGCTATAGCCAGGACTCCTACTCCTTGAATAGCCAGGACTCCTACTAGGACTTCTAGAGAAGCTTTTTCCTAGATCGTACCCATCCACCTAAAGTTTCACAGACCAAGAAAGAAAAATGATTGAAAACGACTGTCTAATAACACCAAGATAGAATATAAAGGGTTCATCATTACATACCCGTATGTAAGCCAGGGAATACTGATTGCGAAACAGAGAATTATCAAGTTTCCGTATCTGCAATGAATTGAGCAAACAAGTAAAGAACATTATATCATAGCCTGCCTGCCTTCTCCTCCTTTTTCAACAATGAAGAACTATTGAATGATACATATGGCAATTTTCAACAAATCAAGGGCAAATTACAATCAAAATAAAATCATGGACAGAAATCTAAAACACTGCAAAGGAAAGATTGAAGATCACTAACATTTAAAAATACTGGAACATAAAAATGGAACTCTATGTCCAGTATTAACTTACCGCGTACTTCATGTCATCATAGTTGGTGTAATGAACAATCCCCCTCATACGTACACATGAACCATGACAATAAAAACAGTTATCATTCCAAATAAAGTGTTACAAAAGAATCAAATCTTAGAAAGGCATCAACAGGGGAACAAGTACAAATATTAAAAAACTCAGAATGACAAACTTAAGATACTTAAAATTTAAAAATAGGACAGTCATAATAAACTGTTTGCTGACTGTAGTGGGGCAAATTTCCCAGTAGCCACGTGTCAGTTCGGACATGATGACCTGTCAACTCGGCCAACCAATCTATGAATGCCACGTGTCAGCTCAGATGCTGTGATATGGCAGCTCGAGCAGAGCAACTCGGACATAGAGAGCATCAATTCGGCCGCCCCGCAAGCCGTGTGGGCTTAATGGGCCGCGTCTTCCAAACCTTTCGGGATCCACGGGTGAAACCCTAGCAAGACTCCCCCTTGACTAGGACTCAAAATCCTATAAGGAAACTCTTTCCCTCCAGCCTATAAATATAGCGCCACAAGACGACACAAGGTACGCCATCCATAGTATTTCTACTGTTACTCTATTCATAAGCTCTACTGACTTCACCGTCGGAGCTATCCCGGGACCTTAGTCCCGCCGTTGTTCTTTCTTTACAGGATAGTCTGTTCAGTTTTCCCCTCTCAACTCGGCTGCATTCAGTCAGCTCGGTTCGTAACAGCTCAGCTCGGGTTGCGTCCTTAGCAGCTCACCAGGCCAGCTCGCCAGCTCGCTCCCTCTCAGCTCACTCAGCCCGTCGCAGCTCAGCTCAGATCTTGTTTTTGGCAGCCGCATCAATTGGCGCCGTCTATGGGAAGCAAGTACTCTCTTTTGCGAAAACATGCCGAAGACTAGATCCCAGAGGAATGTGGACGGATTTAAGGGGAACGAACAGAGTGATCCACCGCACCCCCGTCAAGATCCAATCTTGGAGGACGAAAGGATTGAACTCTCACGGATCCCATCAGAGCAGCTGGTGTAATCGGTGGCGGCGAATCTGCCTACCTTCGAAGCCATTGTGAACTACCTGAAGGGACAATCCGGAGATCATCCCAGCCAGGAACACGAGGCACGAAGACGACCGGAACTGGGCAGTCGGAATCTAGAACATGGAGCCCTAACCCCTGACCGAAGCGGGCCCGCAAGGAGCTCACGCGTGAGCAGATCGAGGTTTTGGAGCCCTCCCATAAGAACTCCCGAACTGATCACCTGGAGCCCATCCCAGGACTCTCGCGGATGGAGCTTCCTCCCAGGAAAGAGGAATACCCGAAGCAGGATGAACTGGATCTGTTGTCGGATGCAGAGGTGGACAGGTACACCGCTTCTCCCTTCATACCAGACATCGAAGATTATCCGCTGCCAGCGAAGTTCAAGATACCCTCCATGAAGTCCTACGATGCGACCACGGATCCAAAAGACCACTTGTTCGCATTCCAGACACAGATGCGCCTGCAAACGGCTGCCGACGCCGTGAGGTGCAAGACCTTCCCGATGTTCCTGGAGGGGAAGGCCCGTCAGTGGTTTCAGGGATTGCCTCCCAGGTCAGTTCGGTCCTTCGGCCAGCTCGCACGGCTGTTCGCAGCTCAGTTCGTGTCCTCACGAGCCTTTTTCAAGAGTACTGCTCACCTAATGACAGTTCAGCAAAGGTCCGAGGAATTGCTCCGTGAGTACATGGTCCGATTCAACGAGTCCCTCCAGGTCCGGGATCAGGACGATAAGGTCGTCATGGCCACCTTCATCAACAGACTACGCAAACAGAAATTATATACCGAGTTCGTGGAGAAACCTCCCAAGTCAGTTCGGGAGATGTTGGATCGAGCTCACGAGAAGGCTAATGCAATGGAAGCTAATCGTTTGAAGGGTGAACAGGAGAAACTACGAGGCCAGAGATGGTAGAACTTCTCTGTTCGGCCTCAAAACAGAGATGATAGAACTTCTTTGTTCGGCCTCAAAATCAAAATGGAGATGATATAATTTCTTCTGTTCGGCCTTCAAACAAAGAGAGTAGAATTCCTTTGCTCGGCATCTAGTCGAGTAATAACCTGCCGACTCTTCCGTTCGGTCTCCAGTCGCAAAGGAGTCAATTCGCCAATGCCATGTGTCAGTTCGGACATAAGCAGTTCGTACTAGTCAGCTCGGACCTTTACAAGGGCCAGTTCGGACAAAGCCACTGCCTCCCAACTGGATGGGTTTAGTGGGCCAAAACTCTCGAGCCTTTTGGGGCCAGTAGACATAATCCAAGGAGGAGTCCATCTCTAGCAGGACTCATAATCTTATAAAAAAACTACTACCCAGAGTCCTATAAATATGGTTCAACCAGGCAATACAAGTCCTGTAGTTCGTTCCTTTTGCAGTCGCATCACCGAACATGTCAGGGAAAATGGTCAAGAGGGCTGTGGAGTTGTCTGAGTATGACCTGGGTTACCAGTTTCGGATAGCCATCGGAGCCCAGGCACTGGTTGATTTCATAGCGGAAGGTATTCTCTTGGGGCAGCAGGAGATCGAACAGGCCGGAGAAACTGCCAAGGTCGTACAGGCCGCAAAAGTCGTCGAGGCCGAGCTGATTGGAGATGCAGCTGAGGCCAAGCAGGTCGGAGAAGCTGCCGAGACCGAATAGGCCGGAGAAGCTGCCGAGGTCGTACAGGCCGCAAGAGTCACCGAGGCCGAGCTGACCAGAGACCTAGCTGAGGCCGAGCTGGCCAGAGACGCAGTTGAGACCGAGCAGGTCGGAGAAGTTGCCGAGATCATACGCGTCGCAAGAGCCGCCGAGGCCGAGCTGGCCAGAGACGCAGCCGCCGAGGCCGAGCTGACCGGAGATACAGCTGAGGCCGAGCAGGTCGGAGAAGCTGTCGAAGCCAAACAGGTCTGATAGGTTGCAATTTTATCATTTATTTTATTGTTAATTTTCCCTATTATCTGATCCAAGGTGAATTAATTGTTAAATTCTATTCACTTTTAGTGTTTTACATTTATTTCATGGAGTAGAATGAAAATATGATAACAAGTGCCAATTTAATAGAAAAAGAGTCCAAGTAATAGAGCTTGTCCTAGGGGCATTTTTGGAACAACAAAACGTGAGCCCTTGTTGGGCAAATTGGGCCGAAGTCTTCATTTTTCCGCACAAGAGCCGCCGCAAGGAGCACTACTTCATATAGGAAAATTGTGTAGGAAAAAGGGAGCTTCTTCTTCCGCTTGAGGGGAGGCTGCCGCACAGGAGAGGAGGCAATACTTTGGAGTTTTTAGCTTTTGACTTTTCTTCTTCATTTTTAGTGGAGACACTTGGTAGCATAGAGTTTGACTTTTCCTTCTTTTGCTTTGTGGTAGTAGTTCTCCTCCGTGAGCCATAGGAAGACTAGTAATTACTTTTCTATAGCTTGCTTTTTCTCATTGAGTTGGACGAATTGAATTTCCCCAATTTCAAGGGACAACAGCCGCGGCTCTCTTTACAATTTCTTGTGGGTTTAGTTAATCAAATATGAACTAATTCCCTCACTCTAGTCAAGGGACAATGGATGCTTTGGATTGCCTAAATTTGTGAGATCGATTTAATTTTATCTTTTTCTTTTATTTATTGGTATTTGCATATTCTTTGATTGCAGTGCTTATGGTTATTTAATTAATTGATTGTCTTGGATCCGGATAATTAATCAATTTAATAATCTATTGTCAATTGAGGTATTGAATCCGTAATTGTTTAATTGCCTCAAAATAGTGATAACTGGCATAATTAGACTTGTGTCAGGGGAATACGCGGGCTAATCTAAAATAACCCTGGTAGTGCGTTATTTGATTAGAATATGACTCCTCTAATACGTAAGGCAATTGGGGAATTAAATTTTACGGGCGTACCTAGGATTGTTTCTCAATTAGAGCAGTGATTAACGGGCGTACCTTAATCATCGACACAGTAAGGAGGGGTTGACTGTCATCGCTTGTTTGGCAGTTATAACCTATTTATTAGTAAATAATTGGAATTGCCTTTGCTTATCGATGATCAATTAGGCGAACCATTGCTGAAGTTATTCTTTGGCTAGATCCTTAATTATCACTCGGTAGATTTTAGTAATTTGTTATTTAATTTCTAGTTGGCTATTTTATTTTTATTTTTATTATTTTACTTTTAGTTGAATTGTTTAAATTGTCACCCCTGAGATAAAAACACCCCCTTGTCACTGTGAATTTGGAAAGAAACAATTACTCCCAATCCCTGTGGATTCGACTCTGCTCACCGCTATCTACAGAAATTACTTTTAGTTTGAGTAGGTTTTATTATTGTACAGACTTCGACAACCTGTCAATTTTTGGCGCCGTTGCCGGGGATTGGCGCTAGTTATTTGTTTCTTTTTGAATTCATCTTGTTTACATTTTTTTTTATTTAGTTTATGGCTTCTTACCCTCCGTATTTTGGTGATATACTGGGTTTTATTTCCGGGGAAGGCAATGAGACTAGTTTTTTTGCTAAGTCTGCATATTCAGAGGCACTAAACTCTATTAGAGAAAGAATGGCTGCTGCAACCTGTAAAATTTGCTATGCCAGGGATCATTCAACCAGTATGTGCTCCGAATATCAAGATAATCTGAGTGTCCCATTCAATAATTACGGAGATTTTTCACCCTGGTCTCAAACGTGGTATAACCCTAATCCAAACGGGTATGATCAAGGATAATGGAATAACTCAAATTATAATTATACAACGGGGCCAATGAATTTTCAGTAGTATGAGTCTCAAGAATCGTCATCTATGTCAGGTATGTCTCTTGAAGAAATAGTTGAACCAATAGCTACTAATACATACCAATTCCAACAGGAGACACAAATGAGAAATGAGATGATGAAGGATGCAATGAGTTATCTGGCAGATCATATGTCTATTGACATCCAGAATAAATCGAATGGCTTCTCAAATGGAAGAATTGCCCTCGAAAACCATTATTGATCTAGAAGAAAATGAGAGTGCAATTTGCTTGACTAGTGATGATGAGATGCAAGAGTGTCAAAATGAGAAATCTACAAATGCAGTTGAAAAAGAAGCCGAAAAGGAAGAAATGAAACCCCAACCGCAACCCATTCAAGTGAAAGAATCCAGTGAAGAATCATCAAATATGGTGACACCACCTTCATTCCCTAACCCGCATTTTCTTAACTCTTACTCCATGATTTCTGTTAATGAGATTGATTTTATTTTATCGGAAGTTTTTGAGTCTCATGGCAGAAATAAGTTAAGAGTAGCTATGGTCAAATATCTTGAACCGTTGAGTGCTCTTGATGGAGGAGTGGATGAAGAATTGAGATCACTGTTTGATTATTTGGCGCCATCAACTAATCCATGGAAAATCGTAGCTCGTGTGTTCAAAAATTACTCCATCTATGAGGGTTACCAGAATCACATTGAAGATGAAGCATTGAAACGAGTCACAAGATTTTATCCTCCCTGAGCAAATATGACATGTCTAGCCAAAGACATTAAAGAAACGCGCTCATTGGGAGGCAACCCAATTATTCCTTTTAATTGTTTGTTTTGATTTCGTGTGATAGTTTAAATATGTTTTCCTTGAATTTGGCTGATTTCGGGTTTCAATTTTCGTTTTTAATGATTTGTAGGTGTCTTTCTGTCATGACGCGCCCGCGTCATGACGTCTGGAGAGCTCACGGTCAGAATCTTCCGAAGGGATTCTTGCCCTCATGACGTGCCCGCGTCATGACCCATGAAGAGCTCAAGGTCAGAGAGCTCCCCTGTCCTTATTTCGTGCCTTCGTCAGTGAGCTCAAGATTGAGTTCTGCAAAAAAAAAATTTTTTTTCTTTTTTAATTGACACAAAAATAAAAAATATAATAATAAGACATAAAAAAAATTCTTTTCACCGTTGTTTAAAGAGAAAAAAAAATCTTTCTTTTTCTTTTTCCTTCTTTTCTTTCTTTCTTTTTTCTTTCTTCCTTTCTTTTCTTTCTTTCCTTTCTTTTTCTTCTTCTTCTCCGCCGCTCCCCTGTTTCCCTCTTTTTCTTCATTTTCTTTCACGCCGCTGCCTCCCTCCTCTACCTCGAACGTTGCCGCCACTCCTCGGTCCGCCTCCAACCTCGCCGCTCCACCCAACTCATCCGCCTCCAGCAGCACCCACCTCGCGCCTCCACCAGCGACGACCAACTCGTGCACCGCCGCTGCTCACCAACCACGCGCAGGCCATCTCGCAGCTCTCCCTTCAGCTGCGACCACTTCGTACGCCGCCGCGCCTCTTCCCAGCAGCCGCCGTAGCTTCCCTCATCTCTCTCGCGCGCGCCGCCGTCTCGCCCCGCAGCAGACAACCTCGCGTGCGCCGCCATCCACGCGTACGCCGACCCCGCGCGCCTCCACCTGCTGTGGCGACGCACGCCACCCACTCGCGTGGGCTCTCCTTTTCATCTCCACCACCACCGCCGCCTTTCTCACCACAGTCGCGCGCCCCTTCCACCATCTCTCTCTCTCGTTCAGGCGAGCAACCCAAGCACGCGTTTATCGCGTGGCAGCCACGGACGCACGCCACTGCCCTGTCCATTGCCGCACATCCACACTCTCTGCTAGCGCGTCACAGTGGAGGTAATCTAGTTTTTGGACTCTAGTGTCGCTATTTGCTTTCTACATCGTTGCATTTGGGGTTTGCTCCTGCTGTTTCATCACTGAGTAGGCTGCCGTATATTAGTTAATTGACTTGCTCATCGTTGGATGGAATATTGGTATCACTGGTACTGGTTGGACTATTTTCGTTTGAAATTGCTGCTTCTCTTCAGTTGGATGGGTGGTTGCCTGCTAATGGCTTGGGATTGTTGTCCTTAAATTTCTGAATTACTTGTGGGTTTTAGGGTATTGTTCAACTTTTGGATGGAATTGTTGAAACTTTGAGTGAGCTGAATTGCTGTGATTGTTTGTTAACTTTGGAGGAGACTCTGAACCTCACGTTACTTGTGGAAATTGGTTGACTCGTTGTGAATTGCTGGGCACTTTTCTGCTTGAATTGCTGGAGAACTCGCTGAGGTTTCTTTTGGGATTGTGATTGAGTTATTTCTGAAAATTGCTTGTTGAATTAGAAAACCTGGCCACTTGAATTACTTGTTGAGATTGGTAGCATTCGGTTGATTTGTTGAGAACACTCTGGTTACTGATTTAAATTAATGATCAACTCAATTGCGATTTTGCCCGTGATTTGCCTGTTCAATGTGAGGGTTTTTGTCTGCTTGGTTCGGGGTCATTTGCATAGGTTCTTTGCTGAGATTTTGGGTACAATTAATTCTGATATTGCCTATTAAATTGGGAGATTGTGCTGCCTGGTTTCCCTGTTGAGGTTGGTAGAATTTCGTTTAATTGTTGGGGACATCCTGGTGATTGGTTAATATTGTTATTTTGGGACCAATGTCTGTGACCTCAGTGGCCGGGGTTCCTACCTGGTGGATTAGTACATACTTGGGGCTATTGCTTTACCACTGCTTTGATCTGCTATAGCATTTGTTGAAATTTCTGGGGACATTTGTTGAAATTTTAGTTAGACCGAGTTTACTTTTGACTGTGAGTTGGATTTCTCGTTACTTTGGGTCAGCCGTTGGAATTGTTTCATCAACTCTGTGGGTATTTTGACTCCACTAGATTAATTCTACTCTACTTGAATACTGCTTGGAAGCTGGGGGTTTGAGATTCAGTTGTTAATGTTAGAGTTTTCCACTACTATTGCTTGACTTGTTCACTTCTTGAGGCCCACTGCTGGGGGCATTTGTTGAGTCTTTAGGTGCTATTATTGGAATATTTTATCTGGAACTTGTTAACTCTAGTTAGTTGGGTATTTGATTAACTACCAAGACCGTGTGACTGTGTTGCTATTGCTAATTTTCTACACTTCTATTGCTGAATTTAGCATATAATCGGGGGCAATTGTTATGGTTTGACTGGTGGGGGTATTCGTTAAAATTTTAGAGTGCATTTGTTGAGATTATGAATGGCCAAGTTTGCTTGTTGACTGACTGAATTAGGTAGTCCCTATGCTTATGGACGTGACTGTGCTAGTTTTCAGTTGTTGATAATAGTTTCTGGTTGTTGATTTTGTAGTGCAATTGTTGCTTTGCTGATCATATTTGGGCCGGGGTGGCCCGTGTTTGCTTGCATTTGACTATTGAGTTGGAGAACACCAGTGACTATGAATTTGCATTTGTTGGTTGCTATCTTTGTTGGATATTCTGTCTTTTCTTGTTTGGGGTGATAATTTGCATCAATGGTGAGTGGCGCCACTTACAAGCACAGGTTCACAACGTAGATAAGCGAATGACGAACATCACCGGTCAAGTGGCAAGGATGTCTCAGAACTCGGCTTCCCTCCACTGTTCCCTCCTATCCCTTAGCTGTTCAACAGGAAAGTTTCATTGTTCTCTTCGCTTTCATTACTTTATTACCTCCATTGAGGACAATGTAAGATTTAGGTGTGGGGGGAGCAGTTATGGTGCTAGTGTCTTTCGTTCATTTTCTTTTTCTTCTTTTTAGTGATTGGCTCGTAAGTGCATGCCAAGGTTTGATGTTGGATTATTGCCTCTATTTCTACTTTTGCTAAGTTTTAATAATAAAAGAGTGTCAAGTTAATGTGGTTGAATCCAAGAACATTTTTTTGGTGAATATCGATGATTGTTTTACTCTTATAATTTTTTGCTTAACTCTCCTAGGCATAGGGAATGACTGTTGGCATTTTCATGTGAATTGATCCGGTTATTAACCTTAGTTCTCCATATTTAAAAATGAGACTAGCAGCTGCAAAGTTCCTTTTGATTTTTGTGTTATTTTGAATTTTTGATATTATTTGGCTGTGAATAAGAGTTGACTGTACTCCGCTAGTATTTACTATCGAGTAACCGGGGATCTTCACCAAAAGTGTCGATTCTCGCGTTAAAAAGTAGTAATTGCTATGAGTACGTAGTCACGTAACGATAGAAGCTGAGTAACCGGGCTCCTTCATCTGGCCAATGTTGGAGTTCGCGTCAAAAGGCTGAAATGGCTAGCGACTAAGTCTTTTGTTACTATTGAAAAAAAGAATAAAAAAAAAGAGAGAAAAGTAGGGAAAAAATGTGAAAAAAAGTGAATGTTGTGTTAGTGTGTAATAAAAGTCAGCTTGCCGAATTATGGATTTAATGTTGAGATTTTGGTTAATAGTTGGACCATTTGCTGATAAATGTTATGCGTCATTCCTTCTTCTTAGATTAGTTAACATGAAATTAGAGGATCTTGTGGTTTACAAGCTAACCGGAGTGATGTTTCTTGGAATTGACCATTGATGCTTGATTATTATATTTTCTTGGTATCTTGGCAATATGGTAGATGAAGTAATAGCCATTGTCAAATATTGGTGTTTATTTGATGTTCTCATGCTTGAGGACAAGCATGGTTTAGGTGTGGGGGGAATTGATAGGTTGCTATTTTATCATTTATTTTATTGTTAATTTTCCCTATTATCTGACCCAAGGTGAATTAATTGTTAAATTCTACTCACTTTTAGTGTTTTACATTTATTTCAGGGAGTAGAACGAAAATATGATAACAAGTGCCAATTTAATAGAAAAAGAGTCCAAGTAATAGAGCTTGTCCTAGGGGCATTTCTGGAACAACAAAACGTGAGCCCTTGTTGGGCAAATTGAGCCGAAATCTTCATTTTTCCGCATAAGAGCCGCCGCAAGGAGCACTACTTTATATAGGAAAATTGCGCAGGAAAAAGAGAGCTTCTTCTTCCCCTTAAGGGGAGGCTGCCGCACAGGAGAGGAGGCAATACTTTGGAGTTTTTAGCTTTTGACTTTTCTTCTTCATTTTTAGTGGAGACACTTGGTAGCATAGAGTTTGACTTTTCCTTCTTTTGCTTTGTGGTAGTAGTTCTCCTCCGTGAGCCATAGGAAGACTAGTAATTACTTTTCTATAGCTTGCTTTTTCTCATTGAGTTGGACGAATTGAATTTCCCCAATTTCAAGGGACAACAGCCGCGGCTCTCTTTACAATTTCTTGTGGGTTTAGTTCATCAAATATGAACTAATTCCCTCACTCTAGTCAAGGGACAATGGATGATTTGGATTGCCTAAATTTGTGAGATCGATTTAATTTTATCTTTTTCTTTTATTTATTGGTATTTGCATATTCTTTGATTGCAGTGCTTATGGTTATTTAATTAATTGATTGTCTTGGATCCGGATAATTAATCAATTTAATAATCTATTGTCAATTGAGGTATTGAATCCGTAATTGTTTAATTGCCTCAAAATAGTGATAACTGGCATAATTAGACTTGTGTCAGGGGAATACGCGGGCTAATCTAAAATAACCCTGGTAGTGCGTTATTTGATTAGAATATGACTCCTCTAATACGTAAGGCAATTGGGGAATTAAATTTTACGGGCGTACCTAGGATTGTTTCTCAATTAGAGCAGTGATTAACGGGCGTACCTTAATCATCGACACAGTAAGGAGGGGTTGACTGTCATCGCTTGTTTGGCAGTTATAACCTATTTATTAGTAAATAATTGGAATTGCCTTTGCTTATCGATGATCAATTAGGCGAACCATTGCTGAAGTTATTCTTTGGCTAGATCCTTAATTATCACTCGGTAGATTTTAGTAATTTGTTATTTAATTTCTAGTTGGCTATTTTATTTTTATTTTTATTATTTTACTTTTAGTTGAATTGTTTAAATTGTCACCCCTGAGATAAAAACACCCCCTTGTCACTGTGAATTTGGAAAGAAACAATTACTCCCAGTCCCTGTGGATTCGACCCTGCTCACCGCTATCTACAGAAATTACTTTTAGTTTGAGCAGGTTTTATTATTGTACAGGCTTCGACAACCTGTCAAGGTCGGAAAGGCTATACAAGCTGAAGAAACCAATAAGGTTGCTGGACAGGCCATCCCAACCTAAACATCGTATATTGGTATATCAAGCAAGGGTGTGGAGTCGGACCCCCTCCTAATCAGCCCTACGAGGGAAGAATTGACTTACGCCTTGAGGTTCGATTTCAGGGTCTTGAATAACGAGTCCGAATATGAGGCTCTTTCATTAAAACTCACTCACTCTATCCATACATGACCTGAGTTGTTTGGTCGCGCATGGTCCTATCTTTTCGCGCAAATATATGAACTATTTGGAAGTCAGTTCACGCGCTAGCTCGGAGTCTGTTCGCGCAAGTGTATTTAGACAGCATGATAAGAAAGACATGAATGAAAAATTTTGCTAAGTATAGGAGAAACAAAAGTCTATTCAATCCACAAGAGTCTATTTACAAAGGAGGAGTTCATACAAAAAACGAACTGGTCCTACTCAGTTCGGTCTTACAAGTTACTCGAGCAAGAGCCGTCATCTTGGAATCATGGGTCCCACACCGAACTGACTCTTCGCCCAAAAATTTGGTCCAGACTCATGCGACTTTTTCGATGACTCTAGACTCAAAGGGGGGCTAGTGTAGTGGAGCAAATTTTCCAGTAGCCACGTGTCAGTTCGGACATGATGACCTGTCAACTCAGCCAACCAATCTACGGATGCCACGTGTCAGCTCGGATGCTGTGATATGGCAACTCGAGCAGAGCAGCTCGGACATAGAGAGCATCAGTTCGGCCGCTCCGCAAGCCGTGTGGGCTTAATGGGTCGCGCCTCCCAAACCTTTCAGGATCCACGGGTAAAACCCTAGCAAGACTCGCCCTTGACTAGAACTCAAAATCCTATAAGGAAACTCTCTCCCTCCAGCCTATAAATACAGCGCCACAAGACGACACAAGGTACGCCATCCACAGTATTCTCTACTGTTACTCTATTCATAAGCTCTACTGACTTGACCGTCGGAGTTATCCCGGGACCCTAGTCCCGCCGTTGTTCTTTCTTTACATGATAGTCTGTTCGGTTTTCCCCTCTCAACTCGGCTGCACTCAGCCAGCTCGGTTCGTAGCAGCTCAACTCGGGTTGCGTCCTTGGCAGCTCACCAGGCCAGCTCGCTGCCTCTCAGCTCGCTCAGCCCGTCGCAGCTCAGCTCAGATCTTGTTTTTGGCAGCCGCGTCACTGACAATCTTAAAAAAGAACAAATAAAAGACAAACAAGCTGGAAAACAACCATTAAGTAATTTTAACATCCACAGAAGATGCTCCAACAAAATACATTTACTAAGATGGCCACCCAAAAAAAATTTAAGTAATATGCACTAGGAAAAAATGTTGTGTTATTCCACGCATAAGCACTGTGTTACACCTCTTCTCCCACCAAATATATTTGCAACTGGTACATAAATTCATGCTACTAATAATAAATTTAGAATCCTAGTTTAACTGTCAAGGTCTCTCTCCATCCCTTTAAGCTCTACCATTTACAAGGCCATTATAATCATGATAAATGAAAAACCACCCCAAATTATTATTTTTTAAAACAGGATGATTGTTGAGCATATCTATATGAATAGACACACAGGCATTCCTGCGTGGGGATTGCTCCTTTGAGCAATAATGGGTAGAGGTACTTTCCAACAAAAAGGTTTGGCAACATCAGAGGATCCAGAAGAGTCTACACTGAAGTTTAATAAGTTGTACAGTTCAGCTCCATAAAGCTAAATATTTGCGTCGTCCGGAGATGCACAATGTGTCCACGGAGAAAAGTAGTATGCTTCAAACAAGTAAAGATTTGCCAGAATTCTTTCTGTAAAAATCATCGATCAGCCCCCTCATCCACATTGAGAATAGCTACCAAACAGATGTAACAAAAATACACATAACCAAACAGCAGGCTGACATAGATGTGCTAGATAAACCTCTAAGTTCAACTAGTGCTATGAGCACACCCATGTCTGTGCAATTTAAATAAATAAATTTAATATAAATTAATGTGACATGAATTTTTCTTTATTAAATTGATAGTTATTTAGATAATTATACCTACAAGTGATTATGCTGGCACATGTTCTTAGACAGTTAGGTTGGAAATTATGTTGGTTATATATAATTGGGTAGTTAGAATAAAAATTAGCTTTTAGGTAGTTAGAGTGACTATTATGGAGGTTGTATATGATTGGGTATTTATGATACTAATAAGTTTTTCTAAGGATAACAATGTAACTTTAAAAAGTGGCAAAATGTGTTTACACCAACCCCCCTCCTTTCACTTTATATATGGTATAGTATGTTGCTAAGCCTACAGAAGGTGCTGAAACACAAAACCAGTGACACTTGAGCCCACAGAAATTTGCAATAGACTCTTCATATTAAACAAACACACAAATTTTTTCCAAATAGAAAAAATATTAGACAACTCACCATCACGATCACGGAAAACTTGAGAGAAACAGACATCACCTGCTCGATGCATGTGACCCTAATAAAAGAGATAAAAACTAATCAAGTTTAAGAAAGAAAGAACTAAAATCAGATAGCCCTCTAACTAAGAAAATCTGGAACTAAAATGGGATAGCCCTCTAACTAAGAAAATCTAGAATTCTCGCCTTCAAGTCCTGCCATGAAGCAGAAGGTGGCAGCCCTGTGACCAAAACTGCACAAGTTTGAAGTGTTACCAACAAATTCTACATGTATTACATCCTTAGCATAATGCAAACCAATTACACGTAGCAATGACTCACCACGATAGTCAGAGCGCCTTGAAACACCACCACGACTCCCTCCACTACTGTAACTGCTGTAGAGATCATATGATGATGATGATCCTCGCCGACCATGTGCGAGTTCAACCTGCAACAACATGGGGTAAACAGACAAAATAAAGCAATTTGACACACATCAATCAACATAGTCAAAACAAGGATGGGGAACTAACCCATAATCGGTGACCATCAAAGTTATAACCATCTCGACCACGAATAGCATCATCAGCATCACGGTAATCATCAAACTGAGCGTATAAAAGAGTTCATAAGTCAGAATAGATAGTGAAACACAAAGTTAGAACAAAAAAAAACTACTGTAGATTTTCTTTTTTACACATTAATCATCAATATTGATGATTTCATTAACGGTTTTCACAAAATTTGTTACCAAATTCTTTTCTAATTAAGAAGGAGAAACAAAGCATGAGCTTTACTCTTTCCTCTTCCCACATGTTATAGCTTGCCTGAACTGTCAAAATTTATGAGCTCTGCTTCATTGTTTTATTATACATAGCAGTCCCATGAGCATATCCACTTACTTGACGAATATCGAAGTTCCACCCATTTGGGTGAACCTGGACTAGCTCATACGTTACTCCACCCAAAATTGGAGATACACAAGAGCTAGTCCCGGACAAAATATTGAGACTACTATTCAAACTTCATCTTTAATAGAATTTAACAATTTTGCAGATCATCAAATCCGAAAAACACGCATCAATAGCTTCTGTCATAGCTTGAGAATAAAGGATATAGAGCCCATATCCTTCTAACATTAAACCACCAAGAAACACATTCAGAAAAGAATTGCAACTTGAAAATGAACTTTCTATATCAGAAACCTATGAGCCCTAAAGTGGGTAATCAAAAAAGCAATCTGCAACCTAGTAGAATCGGTACTCAAAAGCTCCAAATAGTATAATCCTTACTGAAAAAAGCAACTCATGTTATATATGACTTGCGGAGGATAATCATTTTCCATTTGTTTATAATGATTAAAACATGGGTAGCCAATTTTACCTTCTCTTTCCTAGTATAAGATTGATGTCCAAAGAAGCATTCCACTTTCTTTACCCATGTCAAGCATGCATCAGGATCTTTAAGACCATTGAAAGATGGCATGGATACGTTAGAGTTAGAAGAATCAACTCCTCGATATCCTCTTAATTCCTCCTCATGACGTCGCCAATCATGAATGTAATAAGGTCCTCTACTTGAATATCTAGAGGTGGATCTCTCCACTCGACCAAAAGTGTGTGTGAATCTGCAAGAATGGTTAGTGACACGAAAGAAATTTTCTCACAACACTCCCTTACGTGTATCCATTCACTCTCATGTTTATACTCAAGTAAGCACGCTCTATTAATGTCACTACTCTTTCAAGTCCTTAATCACAATCCTTGAGACAAATTGAATTTGCTCACAATTGAACAAGAAGATTTAACAATTCAATTAACATAGTGGCAATGGCTAGGAGTTCAAGACGAATGGCTGTGATTTGATGGGATTTGACTCAAATAAATTTGGAAATAACTCAAAAGATGCATGAAATTATACAAGAACAAAAGAAACAAATGGCTAGAATTAATACGACATTGACTCTGCAGAAATTTGGAAACTTAGAGACTCTACCCAATTGTATTTGGCTGGAATTTGAAAGTTTAGTTTGATTGATTCTTGGATTCACTTTTGGAAAACAAATTGCTATTTTAAGAAACTTTTTTATGCGTGTCAAGCAGTTTAACAAACCAAATTGGACAAGCATTTATGTGATCAGGTTTTGGCAATAATCCAAGTCAAATTAGGTTTCCAAATTCAAGACTATTTTCTTGCTTCCAAATTCAAAACTATGATCCGTCCAAGAACTTATTTCTTTCTTTTTTTCACGAATCAAGTTTTTTTTTTAATTCAAATCAAGAAACAAGAACAACCGCAATTCCAAGTTCAAGAAGATGAACCATGATTTTTTCAAGAATCACAAGAGTTTAAAGGTTTGATTCAAGATTTCTAAGAATCCAACTATGCAATCCAAGAACTTAAAAAAAAACACCAACCAACTACAAAACTCAAAAACAACGAGACAAATATAAGGTATGAAAAAAAATTATTGTTTCAGATGAATAGTAATGATGAATAGTATCACTTCAGTAATGATGAACAGTAATAGCTACAGTATGGTACTACAGAATTGATAAACAGTAACAATGCTACAGTACCGATTTTTTTTTACTCAATAAAATACAAATAAAGATGACTCAACAAAAAATCAAGGAAACAACTAGAAACAAATGACAAAAATAGAACTATAGAGATTCAAACCCTAAAGGTAAAACTATTTTTTTGAATTGGGTAGGGTTTGATAGAAGAATAAAGAGAAAAATAAGAAAAGAAACGGATATTTGCCTAGTCCTTCTAAACGTTTTTAGCGAAGCAGAATTTTGCAGAAATATCGTGGAGTTTTATCACTTTTCTCTTGTCCAAGACAGCCACCCTTGAATACTTGAGAAATTCTTGAGAGTAATTAATTAAACTTATCAATCAAATACATATTTTGGTTGTGGCATTCTTCTACCAATACTTTTGGTTCGTTAAATTATTAAGTTGTGGGATAAGAAATTCTGTTAGTTCATAACTTGAGGGCTTAGAGAAGTCGAGATTTTTCCATCAACTTTTATTTTATAACCTAATCAAGATAGATCCTTCCGCTGCCTGTGCAATTCATTTCTTTAAGAGCAGGAGTTTGGAGATTCGAGTTCGCATCCAAATACTTGAGTGATATACCAGGGTTGAGTGTAAACACGTAAGGGAGCGAGTGAAGAAAAAAATTTCTTTTTTAACTCTTTGGCAAGTTACATCAACATGTCAAAGGAAAGTGGAACTTCTACTTTTGATCCTATGCTTCTTACGGAGGCCATGACAAGTCAATTGTGCAAAATAATGAAAGTGGAGTATATATGCTACTCATTAGTTTTTTCACCAATTTTTCCCAAGATTTGAGGTCAAATCTTTTTCAAGAGGAGGTGAATATATGATGACCCCACCTCACCCTATGGTGTACCCAAGGGTTTGGTGGATCGCTTGCCTAACTCTCATCCAGACTCACTCACCACTATTAGAATCACGAGTCATAACTTCAAAAGCAAGAAGAGCAGTAACTTTCAAACTTAATATATATACATTCGATTACTGCAAATATATATACAGACCCAAAATATAATAAAAAATCCAAACTCAAACTGAGTTACTAACTCTAGAAGAGCACTAGCATTATTACAAAGTCAGGGTGTTCTAGACAAAATCTCAGCCATCTCCCAATCACATGCCCTTTCTCTCGCCCCTGTAAGGAAAATAAACTAATGGGTTGAGCTAAAAGCCAGTGATATTCCAAGAACATATGCAATCAAATTGGCAAGATATCAATCACATATCTCAAAATCTTAAAGTGAAGAAAGTAAGAAACAATAAGTGAAATCATTAACAGTTCACATATTCAAATAAACAATTTAACACCAACAAGAAAATGATATGGTACTGATACAGTGGCTCCCGCCAGGATCTAGGCAGAGCACCCAGGATTCAAATGTTGATACAACTGATATGGTGGCTCCTACCAGATTCCAGGCATAGCACTTAGTCCTGTATGGTATTTCACTTGCAACCACTCCAGCAACAGCGTTTTTCGAGTCCGTTGACACTCCGTCAACCTTTGAAATACAGTAATAATGTCTATAGATCACCGCTTTACTCCAATCTCCGTCCACCGTTCAACCTCCTACCGGGCCTGAATACCGAACAGTAACAGTGGTGGTAATACTCGAGTATACCGATTCCAGTGGATCATATCCAATGGATTAACAACAGTTAGTGGAGAATCAGTATTCAGTGGAATAAACAGTATACAATACCCATGGCTCACCAATCTCTTCTACTAAATCCTTGCTGGCTCAATTTGACCAACTAGCCAGTGGGATTTGGGATCCCAAGCAGTGAGTATAGTTGATGAGATAACATCTCTAGCCGACTCTCAAGTCATGCACACGTATATTCGTTTACTTGCAAACAGTTCACTTGTAAATAAGATATCAAGAGCTCAGTTAAGTTAGGTCGAGTGCGATAAAGTGCACACTCACCTATGCAATAATAAGCCAATTCAAGCAATAAGTCATGTTTGAGCAACAAGTAGCATAGAACATGCAGTTGGAACACTCACCAATTGATCACAACTTTTTTACTTCAAACCATGATTCTTTCACTTGGTTACTCTCGAGTCCTGTGGTCATATAAACTATCAAGAGTCTAGACCATTTCATGCCAATATCAATGCAAACTATGAATTTCAAAGCTTCACTTAGTTAATAAAGCAATTTACAGGTTTAACCCCCATATAGCTTTCAAAAGTGCATAGTTTCTTGTCCAAAACCAAGGGAGAAACCTTATGCATGATTGGTCAATGTGGCAAGCCTGATACGGTAACATGTCGCTTATAGCCAAAACTTGTAAAGAAAATGGGACAAAAGTCTCGAAGTTGAAAATTAGTTCAAGTAATTAGATTAATGACAACCTTCTCACCTGGCCATACTCAAGTACAATCTTAAAGATGCCACACTAATCCAAGCCACAACATCATAAGGAAATTACTTTCAAGTCAACTAAGTAAACTCAGCCCAAATCATATAGTTTCCAGATCAATTCAAGGGAAAAAATCATGTATATATTAGGTCAATGATTCAAGTAAAAGATGGTGCAAAAATATCTCCTTGCCATCCACGAATTTGAGTTTAAAACTGTCCAAAATAGTTTGGTTGTTAGGCCAAAAATTCAACACCTGAAACAAGAAAAAGTAAGGTTGTTACCTCCCAAAACCTATAATTTTTTCGCTCTCATGCTAAGATTATGATATAATCAAGTATTGGCATCAACAAGATAATTTCACCGTACAAAATCAAGAGAAAAGCTAAACAAAATTGCTTTCTCTCTCAACCAGCTTTGAACAAATTTCTAGCTTTGGTGATATTTTTTGAAAAGGTATAACTTGTGTTCCGTAAGTCAAAAAATCACAAAACTTATATTGTTAGAAAATAGACTTGAATCACTAACAGGTTTTAGAAGACACCTTCATGAAATTCAGCTCATAGATTTGTTGAATTTCAGGCTATAAAACACTGCTATCATAAGTGCAGAAACAAGACAGCCATGATTTTCAAGAAATTTTGCAGATTTTCTGGTCTTTATAGAAATTGAACCTAAGACGACTTGAAAATTTGTTTATATTTTCTTATAATTCCCTCTTATTTTGAATAAATTATTTTATAGTTCCTTTACTACTAATTTTATTCCCTCAATAGTTATAATAAATGATAGAATTGAAAGTTTTACTTGCACTTTGAGGGTGGTCATTTCAGCCAGGCTCCGCTAAGCAGACTCCCCCTCCCTTAATTTCACCTCGACCTTAATTCCGCCTTGGTCTTGTCATGCCGACCAAAGGTGAATATGCCTAAGGGTCTAATATTCGTCCCGATCATCTCGGCCATTGCGGTGGCCACCATAATGTTCCACTGTGACTGATGAGACAGCTGACGTCAGAGCACAGACTGACACCTACTAAGGGACAAGACGCCTGATAGGACCTGTCTGGCACAGACCCATCAGGACAGACTGATATGCTCAGTCTGCCAGGTCCTAGGAAGTTGAACCCAACCGTCATTCCTCCCAATTGTCCCCTATAAATACAAGAACCTCACTCAGAAAAAGAGAAAAATAATACTCTGTAAGAAGCACTATACTTTTAAACTCTTTTACAACATCCCTCTTAATCTAGACTAATTAGATCGTCAGAGGTAAACCAGGGAACTTTACCCCACCTCTGATCATTTGAGCAGGTGACTTCCGTGGGGCCGTACTCGCTTCAGGAGCATTACTCCTACGCTCAGGTATCGCCTGCTGAACCTGAAAATCACCTCTTCAATTGGCGTCGTCTATGAGAAGCTGAAGATATTGAAGAACGAAGCTTACACATTCTAGGAGTAGGAAGGTTCTCACCATTGGGGTTGAGCCCAGCGCTACAGCCCAACAAGATGTTTCTGAAGGACAGGGGTCTCCTGAGGCCCAACGCACTTCAAGAGTTCGTGGCTGAGAAGCCATGACCCGAATGGCTGAGTTCGTGGCTGAAAACCCCAACATCTTTGAAGACTTGGAAAGATATTCCAAGAGGCGAGACAAATAAAAGGCCGAATCCTCCAAGAGAAAATAAGAACAATCCCCTAAAATCCCATCCGAGGAAGAGTCTAATGGGAAACATTCCCTCAGAAGCACCCCGGAGCGAGGCTCATCTAAGGCTACTTCTATAATAGCCTCTATGTCTAAATCTCTTTCATGGAAATTGTTAGGGAAACGAGCTGAGGAAGAACCCCGGCTCCCTGGAAGGTTAGAAGTAGACTACATGAGGGCTCCGTCTTTCACGGACGACATCAACGAGAAGAGGCTTCCCTCAAACTTCAAACTACCCGTCATACCATCTTATGATGACCGAGATGATCCTAAGGATCACATTTACATGTTCATCTCGGCTTTTCAATTATACTGTATTTCCAACCCCGTTATCTATCGGGCTTTCCCGGTATTCCTACAGGGGACTACTCGAAAATGGTTCTGGAGTTTAGAACCTAGAAGCATCTTCACCCTGGGAGAGTTGGTGGATAAATTCCTCCACCGATTTATATCCTCCTAGCCGACGGTGAAAACCTCGGCATACCTGCTAAATATACAGTAGAATCCGGGGGAATCCCTCCGTGCTTATGTGCAGAGGTTCCAAAAGAAGAGCGTGCAAATACCTGATCCAACGAGCAAGTAACTATTGCCGCCTTCATCAATGGGCTTATTACCGAAGTGTTTAACACCGAAGTGCACAAGAAATATCCTCGCACACTCCGAGAGCTCTGGTAGAAGGTCGAAATGGGGATATAGGCCAAAAATCTAAACCGAATGAAGAAAGAAGCTTAGGTAGTTTGCTCGGGACATGATTTGCGAAGAAAAAAGGAATCAAACCAAGGTGAAGCTGGCTCTATTGGAGGCCTTCTGAGCCCCAACCGAGATCGACAAGATTGCCGAAGTATTTTTGACAGAATCGCTAAGGGAAAGTCAGCCATCCCTGATTCTGATCTCACCCCTCTAAACACCAACCGTTCTCACATCCTAACGATCATGGAGCAGAATCACCTTGGACGTGTTTCTTCCCGAATGGCAGAAAGAAGGGAAAAGAGGAATTTTAACCTCTACCGCGCCTATCATCGGGACATCGGCACGAAACTGAGGACTGTAATGATCTGAAGAAAGACATCGAGAATTTAATCAAGCGAGGGTAACCTAAGGCAATTCATCCGCAGAGATGGGGAACGCAACAAGGGTGACACCTGCAGTGATCACCGAGGTAAACAACGCCGAGAAAATAAGCAAGGAGGCCTCCCCGAAATAGATCTCCTGGCTGTGGGCCAGGTTACAGGCCGAACATAGCCAAGGTCATTAATACCATAGCTGGAGGTCCGACGAGCGGAGATAGTCAAAACTTCTGGAAGAGGACCTACAGGCAGGCTAACCCGGATCAGGCCGATGCAAGTTCTCGCTTTACTGAAACAATAACATATGGTCCAAGTGACCCCGTTCCAACTGCATCCAGCAATCACGAGGTCTTAGTGATTGAGTTACTGACCAATAACTACATAGTGAAGAATGTGTATGTTGACTCCGGGAGTTCGGTAGACATCATGTACTACCGGACTTTTGAAAGTTTGACGTTGACTAGGAATCAGCTCTTACCTGTGAAAACTCCTCTAGTGGGGTTCGGGGGACACGTTGTTCACCCCGAAGGGATGATTATGCTAACAGTGACAATTGGAAGACATCCTCAATGCCAAACTATCCCTATCAATTTTGTTGTTATCAAAGCTGATTCCCCGTACAACCTGATTGTGAGGCGGCCCACCTTGAATGCATTGCGAGTTATGTACTCAACATACCACCTAATCTTCAAATATCCCATGCCTGCAGGCATAGCTGAAGTAAGCAGTGATGTCTGCGCTGCACGAGAATGCTACCTCGCTACTCTGCAAGTCGTCTCTTCTTCAACGATCGGGCCGAAGACCGAGGGCACTAGGTCTAACATTCTCTCAATAGACTGCATAGACCCTCGACACTCCAGGAAGCCTCAAAGGTTGGAGGCCGGAGATGAGATAGAAGAAGTTCCTCTAGATCCGTTAAACGCTGATCAGACCATCCGCATCGGCACCAACTTATTCGAGCCTCTCGGAGGCTAGATGGTAACCTTGCTCAAAGAATACCAGGATGTCTTTGCTTGGACGGCCAAGCAGGTTGTGGGGGTACCCACCACCTCATGCTGCATGAGCTGAATATGGACCCTCATGTAAAATCTGTTAAGTAAAAAAGAAGGCACTTCAGCCCCAACCGTAAAAAAACTGTAGCCGAAGAGATGGATAAGCTCCTGCCAACTCAGATGATCAAAGAAATGCAATATCCCACCTGACTGTCCAACCCGGTTATGGTTAAGAAAGACATGGGGGGATGGAGGATGTACATAGACTTCACTGATCTGAACAAAGCCTGCCCGAAAGACTGTTACCCACTGCCAATGATCGATGCTCTGGTCGACTTGGCAATGAGATACGAGATCCTCTGTTTCCTCAATACTTTTAAAGGCTATCACCAGATAGGAATGAGTGAGGAGAACCAAGAACAAATGACCTTTTTCACAGATCAGGGAATCTACTGTTACACTACCATACCCTTCGGATTAAAAAGTACTGGGGCGACGTACCAGCGTTTGATCAATTGGGTGTTCAAGTCCTAAATAGGCAGAATGTTGAAGCCTACGTGGACGACATTCTCCTGAAAAGCAAGACCACCTCGAATTTTCTATCCGATGTAAGAGAGGTCCTCGAGATTCTCCATGACACTAGAATGATGCTCAACCCCAAGAAATGCGTATTCGGTATCACCTCGAAAAAATTCTTGGAATACTATGTGTCACGCCGAGGTATAGAGACCAATCCTAATAAGGTGAAGGCCATCCAAGAAATGTCTTCACCTCAAACTCTCCGAGATGTGCAAAGACTCACAGGCCGGTTGGCGGCTCTGAATCGATTCGTGTCCCAATTTGCCACCAAGGCATTGCCTTTCTTCAAAGTATGGAAAAAAGCTGACAAATTCTCTTGGACCAAAGAATACCAACAGACTTTCGAATAAATGAAGGATTATTGCACCACCTTCTCACCCTTACTTTGCTGAGACCAGGAGAGACGCTATACCTTTACCTCTCCGCTGCTAAAGAGACGGTAAGCACAGTGTTGATATAAGATGATGGTGCCCAAAAGCCGATTTATTACGTCAACCGAGTCCTCCGCGGACCAGAAACTCGGTACACCTGACCAGAAAAACTCGTGTTAGGGTTAGTTCACGAGGCCCGGAGGTTGAACCCTTATTTCCTAAATCATCCCATACGCTTGAGGATAGATCTGCCCATAGGCAGATCCAATCATGTCCTGAAGCTTCAGGATGCCTCATTAAGTGGACCATCGAGCTGGAGGAATATGATCTGACTTACAAATCTCGGGCTGCCACCAAGGCCCAGGCTCGGGCAAATTTCTTGGCTGAGCTCACTTTTTTTGTGAACCAAGAAGCCATTCCGGATGACACCAAGCTGCAAAAATGGACTTTATATGTGAATGGGTCGTCTAATAGTGACGGTAGTGAAGCTTGATTACTCCTCGAAGACCCTCACGAAGAGGCATGTTCATATGCTTTTCGATTTGATTTTATCGCTTCCAACAATGAAACCGAGTACGAAACAGTCATCGCAGGTTTACAATTAGCTCGGCGGCTGGGTGCTCAGAGTATTTTAGTCCACAGCGATTCCCGACTGGTTGTGTACCAGGTCCTGGGAGAATATGAGGCCAGAGAGGAAACCATGCAACGGTACCTCTCTAAGGTCCATCAATTGGAAGCTTATTTCAAATTCTTTGAAATTCAAAAGATACCGCGGTCCCAAAACCGGCAAGCTAATGCCTTGTCCCGGCTAGCCTCCACCTCATTCTCTGCGCTCAACAAGACTGTCCTCGTAGAAGTTTTATCCGAGCCGGACTACCTGGAAGACCAAGTCTACCCAGTGAGCTCGGGAGATATCTGGATGAGTACTCTAGTCAGATTCTTGGCTCATGGTGTTCTTCCAGACGACAAAGCCGAAGTGAGGAAAATCCAGCGCAAGAAGGTCCGTTATGCACTCCGCGACAGCAACTTATGCAAGAGATCCAACCTCGGACCATGGTTGCGGTGCATTACTACTGAAGAAGGGAAGAATGCCTTAAGGGACATACACGAAGGATTATGCGGGGTGCACGTCAGCTACCGGATGTTAGTCAAGAAAGCCTTATTTCTTGGCTATTTTTGGCCAACCATCAGGCGGGATGTCCAACTTCTAGTCCTTTGCTGTCATTCTTGTCAGCACCACGCCTCGGAGCACTACCAGCCAACTAATCTCATGATCTCTATCACATCCCTATGGTCTTTTGAGCAATAGGAGACAGATATTATTGGGCCCTTCCCTCGGGCCGTAGGCGGCTATGCTTATGTAGTGGTGGCCGTTGATTATTTCACAAAATGGGTTGAAGCCGAGCCCTTACGGATTATAACCGGCCTGACTGTTCAGAAATTCTTCTGGAAGTGTGTCGTCTATCGCTTTGGTCTCCCTCGGGTCATCATCTCGGACAATGAAAAGCAGTTTGCGGACAACCCTTTCAAGGCATGGTGCGAGAATCTGGGGATCAAACAACACTTCACCTTGGTAGGACATTCCCAGGCCAACGGACAAGCCGAAAATTTCAACCGAACCTTTCTCCATGGCCTCAAAACCCCTCTTGGTTGGATGAACTCCCCAGTGTACTGTGGTTCTACCGAACCACGCCGAGATCCGCTATTCAGGAAACTTCATTTTCTCTAACATATGGATCGAGGCAGTGGTCCCCGCTGAGTTCCTCACACCAGGTCCTTGAATGGCTGCTTTCTCCATCGAGGCAAATGAAGACGAGCGAAAAATGGATCTTGACCTTGCCGAGGAGAAAAGGATGCTGCGGCAGCTCGAGTTGCCGTGTACAAGAATATTTTGGCTAGTTACTATAACGCCCATGTCAAAAACCTCCGATTCATCCCGAGAGACCTTGTCCTGCACAAGAATTCAGTCAGCCGATCTGAGCCCCAGGACAAGTTAGCTCCGAGGTGAGAAGGACCGTACCGTGTAGTTGAAACTAGTCAAAATAGTTATTGTAAATTGGCTTACCAAGATAGTACTCTGGTACCCCGAACTTGGCATGCCGAGAAGATTGTATTATCGTTAAATTATTTATATTTTATGTCGAACTACTTGTGAAGTACCTTTTATTTATCTAGTTATTTTCTTAGTATCACTGTCTCGTGTTGTTAAAGAAAACAAGAGGACAAGTAGGGGTGGAATGAGTGAAAGAGCAAGTAGAAATGAGAACAGAAGAAGTGAATTCATTAAAAATATAACTATTACAAGAGCAGAAAAGTTCAAGTACAAGATGCCGGGGTGAGAGGCTCTTCTAAGAACCCCTCGCTCGGCCGAACCCTTTCCCTCTCCGACGTCGATCTCTCCTCCTACCTCGTCACTGGGCTCGCTACCCTCTGGATTTGGCTCAAAGTCGGCTATCTCGCGGTTGAACTCCTCCCGCACTTCAGTCAGGTCCTTCCCGGCCTGAATGCCCTCAACTATGCGGTCACACAACTCCTTAGCATCCTCATTGTAGCTGTCCTTGTCCTTGAGCAAGTCCAGTTGTTCTGAGGTGAGATAGGGAGCAGCATCCTGGATAGCTGAGGTGTAGGCGAACATGAAACTCGACATGGTCAACTCGCCAAGGTCACGTGTGAAGGTCTCGAAGATGCGGAAGGCCTCCACAGTCGAGCTCCCAGCCTTGTCAATGGCCTCCTTTGAAGACTGCTTCTCTTCAAGACGTCGGTTCTTCTCTTCTTCCAAGGCGGTCTTCAAAGAGTTCATCGTGGCCTCAGCTTGCTCCGTCTCGGCCATCGCGGTGTCTCGTTGCTTGAGGGTCTGACCCTTCTCCGTCTCGGCCAACTTCAGCAGTTTTTCCAGCAGGGATACTTTGTCTAAGAGTTCAGTTGAGGGCTGGTTCTTAACCATATTGGTGTACCTCTGCATCAGCTCGGAGAAGAAAGCCAAAATAGAAACCCAGACCACTAAAGCACTTTGCATCAGCTTGTTAGAATTAAAACTCGTGGCAAAGACGTGGTCCCGGGGCAGATTGGAATGGACTAAAAGATGATGGGCCACCTTAGGTTCCTTGCAGCGGTCATTGACACTGATGTCCCACTCCGGACACCAGCGCCACCCGGGGTGCTTCTTGTCTTCCCCAACGGGTTGGGATGACACGTGGTATCGGTTTCAAAGGAATGATCCCGTGACCGGCATCTCGGTGGTTTGAAGCTACTTACCCTGACCCGGCAGAAGAGCGGCAATTGTTACACCTCGAGTAGCCACTCCTTCGAGAATGGCTGAGGTCCTCGAGGTGTCCTCGAGAACAACTGTAACCGGTGTGCTGGCTGTGGCACCGGAGGTACCCTTCTTCTTTTTTTGCTGGGCTCCTGAGGTCTCGGCAGTGGCCTTTCGTTTTTGTTGCTTTTTGGCCACTGTTGCCACCCTCGAGATGATGAGATCGGACACCTTCGTCACTACACAAGGAAAAGGGATTACTATTTAGAATCAAGAGAAAGAAAAAACAAAGTAATGAATTGAAAAGTATAATATTTTTTAAGCCTAGTAGAGAAGTGGGAAGGACAGTCCATGCTGATAAGGGCTCGGCTAATCTTACCGTCCACGAGAACTGCTTCAGGGTAAGCCCAACTATTGATCCTGAGACCCGACCCGAGGAGTTTGCGAAAACTCTCCTCTTCATGCTGACCCGGGAAAGGATCCTTAGTCGAGATAGGTGGCCTCCACCAAAAATTCCTAAGGAAGTTCTCGGCGGGGACGAAGACAAAATTCAGTTTTCACTCTTTTATTGAAAAATGAGAGTCCATCACGAACTTCGGCACGCTCTTGCTTCGGTTGCCGAAGTGGAACCAACCCTTCTCGCTCCCGTTGTTTTTGATAGTATAACAGCGACGGAAGAGGTTGGCTGTAGGAGTCAACTCCTGCTCTCGGCAGAGCATCTCGAACCCGACGAGGATGCGAACTGCATTCGGGATCAACTAGATGATTCTAACACCTCACGACCTCAGGACGTCCTGGAAGAATCTTGTTATGGGCATCCTCAACCTGGCTTCCAGTTGATTAACATAGATGGCCACCCTACCATTTGGAGGCATTTCAGCTGTTTGGTCGGTCCGAGATGGGTATATACTGTAGTGCCGACGAAAAGGGTACTTCCGAATCACCTTGTTCGCTACTGAACAATGGGAGTTGACTGAAATCAACCACTGAGAGATCTGGCGGGGTGGCTGGCTCTTGCACTCCCTCGTCCCGAGGCACTTCGGATCCGAGTTCGTCGTTGTATAGCACCTCGGATCCTTCCTGACCCTAGTCCTAAGACGTCTCGTCCCCACCAGACGCCTCGGCTTCTTCTTCCCCCGAAGTCGACGAAGAACTCCCCTCTTCCTCGGCCGAGTCGGGCCTCTCCGCCACGTCTTAGCTCGGCCAGACAGTTTCCTTATGTGTGCAGGCTGTCCGAGCCATAGTACAAAAGGTAATGAAGGGGGTAGACTTACTGTTTATGGGAGAAAGCGGGCTGCGGTAAGCAGTTGAAGCAGTTCGAGGGAGAAAGCGGGCTGCGGTAAGCAGTTGAAGCAGTTCGAGGGTTCTCTCACTTCGGCTACTCACTCCGACTTCGAACTATTCACTATAATGGTGTTGTAGATTTCTACGGTAAAAGGATTAATGGCGAGAAAGGGATCCCCTATTTATACAAGCATAGGGGAAGATGAAAGGGCAGCATCCCTCGAGTTTCCCAAAGTTAAACCTTCTCTCCTCATTTATGACCGGCCATCATTCCTCCCCCCTGTCACGCATCCTTTCACATACTATCATTATGACTGACAGCCACATTATCACCCTTATGTCTTCTCACTGAGTTGACGTGTCATCCTGACACTCTGATGACCTGCGCCGTTCACACGGAAGCCCCAGGAAGGCAACAAGAAACCTGTTCCTTCCCAAGGCTTGGGGGGCTTATTGAAGGTGGTCATTTCGGCCCGATTCCACTAAGCAGACTCCACCTCCTTTAATTCCACCTCAGCCTTAATTCCACATCGGCCTTGTCATGCTGACCAGAGGTAAATATGCCTAAGGGTCCAATATCCGTCTCGATCACCTCGGCCATTGCAGTGGCCACCATGATGTTCCACTATGGCTGATGAGACAGCTAAAGTCAGGGCACAGACTGACACCTGCTAAGGGACAAGATACCTGATAGGACCTGTCTGGCACACACCCATCAGGATAGACTGACATGCTCAGTCTGCCAGGTCCTAGGAAGTTGAATCCAACCGTCATTCCTCCCAATTGTCCTCTATAAATACAAGAACCTCACTCAGAAAAAAAAGAAGAATAATACTCTGTAAGAAAATAATACTTTTAAACTCTTTTACAACATCTCTCTTAATCTAGACTAACTAGATCGTCGGAGGTAAATCGGGGGACTTTACCCCACCTCTGATAATTTGAGCAGATGACTTCCGTGGGGCCGTATTCGCTTCAGGAGAATTACTCCCGCATTCAGGTACCGCCTAATGAACCTGAAAATCAATTCTTCACACTTTTATAGTTAGAGCAAATTAGGGTTTGTGCGCATTTTGGGTAGTATGATTAATTGATGAGGTGTATGTACTAAATTTGGTGGTTAAGAGTGAGTTTTAGATAAGAGAAAGTGTGTAATTAGAAGTACTATTACTAAGTTAGTGAATCATAAGTTAAAACACAAGTACGAGAGAGTTAAGGAAAATAGGCTTGAACTGACGTGCACCGTTTGCTACCGACTGAGTACATCACTTGACTGCTACTTACCCTAATCTTCTTGTTTTTATTTCACCTAATACTCCCTAAATTACCCCTTAATCCAGCCATCTTTGTTGACTAAGGACAAGGAAAGAAAAGAAAAAAAAAGAGAGAAAACTTGGCTTTGACATGTGTCAAAGATCCATAGGTTGGTTGACCAAATGAGTTTTCTTTCTTCTTATCTTTTTTCTTGGTTCATTTTTCTTCATTCCCTTCTTGTGTTGGCCGAAAATTGGGAGAGAAAAGCAAGAGAGAAGAACCTCCAACTTCATCCTGATTTAGCCTTGTTTGAGTTGAAATCTCAAAATCTAAACTGATTAAATTAGCACCAAGGAGCTAAGGAAGCTTGTTGTGAAGTTGTTTGGAGAAAAAATCTTTTGTTTTTCACTTTCTTCAAGTGTTTGAGAAGGTATAAGTCTAAAACTTCCTTTCCCTTTCTTGTTTTAGCAAAATATGGGATAGATGCGTTGAATCTTGAATTATGTTGGATGATACTCTAGTTTTGTTGAAAATTAGCGAATTTCAGCTAGGGTTTGTGATTTTTCAGCTTTGATTTATGATGTTTATCTCAAAACATATTGGTATTGAGCTTGGAAATGGAATTTGGGAAGTGATTAGTGGCATGATTATTACTTTTTAGAGTTGAAAGTTGAAATTCCAGCTTTGATGACTAGTTTTAGGGTTGATATACAAAATTTCAGCATTTGGTGGTGAATTTCAGTCAATTTTCTGAGCTTTCCGGTAGGTGTAGGAGATGAAATAGAACCTGACTTTTATACCGTTGGAAACCTCAACGAATATAGTTTTAAACACCACTGACGGAGTTCAATTTTGATTTTTCTGCACCAAGTTATAGCTATTTTACCAAAATTGTTTAGTTATCCTGTTTTGGCTCCGACAGAATTTCTATGTCTCAGTTTTTGCCAATTTCGACCCTGATAATGCTTGAACTGGGGTTTGATGCCTTCATCAAAGTTGTAGGCCTATCTCTTAGATTCGATACACCATCTAATTTATCTTAATCCAATATACCTAGCAACAGTTATGATCAAAACACCGAAGAATGACAAATCTGTCACTTATAATTTCTTCTTTAAACTGGTTTCCAGCTTTGATATCCATGGTAATAAGTTTATTCTTTGGTTTGTTTGGTTGGTTTTAAGGCCTTGAATAGATGTATATTGTTAGTTATCACTTGTGGTTGGATTTGAGGTTTGTTGTGTGACGACCCCATTTCTCCTTAGGACGAATTCTAGGGTATCGGCGGGCCGCCTGCCTAGCTCTCGCCAGGGCTCAGTACGAATCAATCTTTAACTTAAAGGATAAACAACCAAAATAATAAAAGTCAATATAAAGAAAGATCGCTTCCTTATAGAAACATTCAAATCTTACATCATAAGATTCTCAAAAGTACATCAATTTTTCCGAAATACAACCACTATAAGCATTAATCAATTACATCCCAAGATTTCCAATCAAAAGTAATCAAGTCAGTTTCTCCAAAATTCTTTCCAATCCGATCTCCTGTTAAGGAAAACAAACTAATGGGGTGAGCGAACGTTCGGTGAGGCTAAGAAAATCATGCAAACACATAGTTCAAGTAACAATAACATTTGTACAAGAATTAAAGCTAGAAAGTTCAAGTAATTCACAATTAATAATAAAGTAAGATTAATAAGAATACGGGAGCTCTCAGGAGCTACATTCCACTTGCTTTGCCAGGGCTCGATCCGATACCTCCATGTAATGACACTTCGTCAACCGGGTAGGTATCAAGTCCGTCGAAACCCCACTTACTACCTCCATCCACCATTTCACCCTCTCAGATCAGTAACCAAACACGAATGAAAGGGCGATACTCCACGAGTATGCCAAGCAAAATCTCTCAAATAGATCAAACTTTATGGTTTTCTCATAGTTCACCAAGCTTCTCGACCAAACCCATACCCGCTCGAGTTACAAGGTTAACCAATGAATTTTGGGCATCCCTCACAAGTACATATATAATAGTCGACAAGATTCACTCCAATCGACACTGAGTCAAACACAAGTATAATTTCACGTATGAGCAAGTTAATTATATAATCAAATAAAAGAGAACGAGTGCGATAAAGTACACACTCGACTCGACAAGTCCAATTCGCATATTCAACAAGAAGTATTTCAAGTATTATGCAACAAATCATGCACTTGACACTCACGAGTTCAAAAGTAATTGAACGAGTAAAGTCTTTAGTTGTCCTCTCTAAGATTCTCTACAAGACACGTTTGAGCACCTGAAGAAATAGTGACCATACATCACTCACGTAAACTCGCGACCATTATCATTCAAGGAAGAAAGTGCATTCGTTTAAAAGTAAAACAATGCCTCAAGAGGGCTTTACTCTATTGAAATTCAAGATTCAAAATTCAGGATTTAGAGTCACAAGGAAAACTTGTATCTTCCATGAAATCATGTTTAAAATGGTCTATCAATATCGAAAGAAAGTGGAAAGTTTGTAAAAGCTCATTTCCTACGAAATCGGAAATTTTTAGTTTTGCGCGACAAAACTTGGAAAATTACATCTTGAGTTTGGTATGTCTAAAAATGGAAAACTTTATACCGTTGGAAACTAAATTCGAAGTACTAAAACTTCACAAAAGACATTTTTCCAAGATTCCAACCAGAAAGCATTTAAATTTCAGTTCAAAATTACAGTTTCATGAAGACAGGACATACCAAACTTGTTTGAAAATAACCAATTTAATCAAAGTGAAAATCAAGCAGCTCCAATTAAATACTACTTGAAAGTGATTAAAACTAGGACAATGCATCAAAAAGTTTTAATCCATCGAAAATCAAGTTTCAAAAAATGAGGTTTAAAGTCACAAGTTCGAGTCAAGTTAAAGAAGCTTTTCTCGCTAAATCATTGAAATAATGCTCAAAAAGAACTCAAAAGTCGTTTTTTATTCATGTCGTGGTAAGTAAATCGCAATTCCAAAAGAAAGTATAATATTCACTTTCGGCACGAAAATCGAGAAAAAGGTAGCTAGCTTTCATCTCCCAAAACTTTTTATCTCGTGACCCAAAAGTTTGAATATAAAGGGCGTTCACATTTTCCAAACTAATGGAGATAAAACTCATCCAAAACTCCACTCATTTCATAGAAATTGTCAAAGTTAATTGTTACTAGTCCCAATGTATCCGAAAAATTTTTTTAGGACTCAGATTTAAAGTTAGGCCCAGAGTTTTGGATCAAGATTCAACCATGAAACCACACCTAAAACAGTCCAACAATCGCAAAGGAAGGTGGAAAGTTCTTTAAAAGTGTATTTGTTTGAAATCAAAAATTCCCAGCTCAAAGTGACACTACTTGAAAAAATCGTATCTCGAGTTCCGTAAGTCCAAAAATTGAAAACTTTATATCTTTGGAAACTAGACTTAAAGAACTAAAACTTTCTAGAAGACACTTTTCTCAGACTCTAATTTGAAGTCATTCAAATTTTAGCTCAAAATCACTATTCTTGACAGGACAGAGCAAAACAGGCTTGCAAATTCAGTGAAGTTTGGAAATTCGGAATAATTTGTAGAAATGGAATCAACCCTTGAAATTTATACCACAATTAAAACTCCAAACCTAGTTTCAAATGCAGTAAACGAAACTTAATTCGGACCTTTCTATACCAAGATACAATAGTTCTAAGCAAACTGAAGTTTGGAATCTGTTTTACGAAATTCCAATTCTAACATACTAGACAGAGTTTCAAAATCTGATCATAACTAAAGCTACACAACTCAAAATTTAGCGTGGTTTACAGCGTTGAAAACTAGATTGAAAAGGATACAATCTTTGCTCAGAAGTAATGAAGGTTGTCAACTAGCAGTGAAAAATAGTAGGAGCGGGTGAACTCTTTTAAGGATCAACCCTCCAACGGAGAGCCCTTTTAATCACTTGCATGATCAAGCAACCAAAAATGTGTACGGCAGTGACCAAATAATCAGAATTGCCAATGGGTGCTTGACTTGTATGAAAAGAAAGCTCACCTAGAAACTAGCATCATTACTTAAAGAGTCATATTGCAGCTTCCTTCTCGTGGCAAGACCGACTCAGATGGCTGTAATGTACTGCAGGAAAAGGTCTGATTCAAGGAGCACTGGTTCCGTGGAGTTCAAAATAAGAATTCAGCTTCCAAGCTATCTCGTTATCAGGACCGTTCGCTGTGTCGTCATCGTTATTCACCGGAATTGACCTCTCACAGCCCTCAAAACGGTCAGCACTGTACTAGTCGGTATCAAACGTAACCGACGTGAGGGAAGCCAGGTCTTGCTCCATCTTCTTCCTCTCCTCTTGGGATCTCTTAATCTCACTACCTTCTGAGTCCATCTCTTCAAGTTATACAGAAATTGGAGCTTCAACAATAAACCCTAACCCTAACCCTGATCGAAACCCTAACCTAATTCTCACAATACGTCTCTCTAAACAAACAAATCTGGAAGTAATGGCAAAAATTAACCCACGATACGCACCTGAGAATAAAGAAATAAACGCAAATGATGGTTAAATAAACATCAACTGAAAATGGAAGAATGGAAGAATGGAAGAAAGGGTAGAGCTGTATGGAATTTTGCATCAACCAGAATAATAGAACCAGCTACAAGATAATCAAAAGGATTATAAACAAAACTAAAAAAAGAAATAAAAAAAAGGAGAAACTGACCTTGAAAATGGATAATGGTGCAGAGGTAGAGTGCGGAACTATGTGGCTGATAAGAGGGTTGAAGCTAGTTTCAGAATTTTTCTGGCTCTTTTATTTATTATTTAAATGCTCATAACCGACTGATTAAGTCTGTAATCAGTCGTTACTTGACACAAGGTGCTAGGCCTAATTGCTCAGAAAAGAATAGGTGCTGGGCCTAAAGCCCGGAACGGCGACCGTACAGTTCCCAATCTTAAGTCTCTTCAGATTGCTATCGTTTTGTGAAACAATTTTACGTTTCTATAAATATTCTTTTAAAATACGTATTTTCTCGTTCACCTCTTATTTTATGTACATCATATTTTAGAAAAATACTACAGTAATTTTTTTCTCTAAAAACTCTTGAAATGGGCTGATGCGGACGAGGCCCATGGCGTTCAAGTAGACCCTATGAAGGTGCCCCAAAATCCAGTGACACGAGCACGAACTAAGAGATTCAAGGAGTCGCTTCAAGCCTTGGTTTATGCCGTCCAATCCCAAGAGAAATCGCCCATTGAAGGGATTGAGTTGGATCCTTGCGAGACTACTAAAATGTTGCTTACAGTTGAATATGCAAGTGGTCAAGTTTCAAATGGCGGATTGGGCCGCGGTTAAGTACCTACGCTGAGCTGTATGGGGGCTGGCCGAGTGAAGGAAATGGGCTGGCCGAATTTCCTTTGTATTTTCCAATCTTTATTAGGGTTTAGTCAAGGCTATAAATAGCCTTAAGTGATGTTTTACATTCAGTTTTCCGATATTATTCAATAAAATTCCAGAATTTCATCCATTAATTGTGACAAATTTCTTTAGCTTGTGAAAGCTAGTTTGAACATCCTAGGGTTGATCCTAGGTTGTTTATTGACTTATCAATCAAGCGATCACACTTAATTGTGGCGTCCTCTACCGTTGAATTCGCTCTTGAGTGGTCCAAGTTTGGATTCAACTCCATCAAATCGCAAATGGCCCTTTAAAGTTGCTGGCTCGCCTGATGGTCTTAGAGAAAGTACATTACGGAAGCATTTTCGAGATATAATTTATGGGTTGGTGTATCTTCATGCAAATGTTAGAGAAGGACTTTTCATTTTTTATTGATCTTTATATGTTCACTTTCTTAACTCTAAGCTAACTAACTGGTCCAATCCATTACAATGTTATTCTTCCCTTGCATAGAAATAACTTTTCCATTTTTTTTAAAGTTTTGTTGTGATACTTGTGGTTGCACAAATTACTTGATGAAAAACTAATCCTTGCTGCTTATTTGTGTCTTTTTTTTTTGCTAGCCCAAGGCTTCTTCACTAAAATCGAATTTTTTTTATTTCTGACATGCTTTGAAATACCTTTGACTGCTAATGCATTGTGCATGAAGTAGACGCTAATCTTCTTTGTGGTAGTTTTGAGCTCAAAGCCATCCAAAATAGAGCTTCTTAGTGATAGTTGATGATCATATTTCAGTTTTGTTCACTACCAAGCATTGTAAGGGATAGGATTTCCATTTTTGTCTTCTACTTGCCAATGCATATTGTTGCTTCCCGATTAAGGTCTATTAGAGATGTAATCACAAAAACTTATTATTATTAGGTAGTATCCTAACTTGTGTTAAGACTACCCTTGCCAATTGTGGGTTTTACATGGTTTTACAGTTTGTATTCTTCTTAATTATTGCATTGTCTATAAGGCAATATAAGCTCTTCCCCTTTGACGGATTGCTACTTAAGCTTATAGCTTACCTCAAATAATTTTTCAAGTTGAATCATCTAGGAAATTTTTTTTCCATGATGTTGTTCTGTTGTAGATAGTTTATGGTATTCTTACCTTCATCTAAGACTCTGGTAAGATTAAAGTCTCAAAACTTGAGTGCTCTTGTAAATTATTTCACCTACTTATGTGCCTATAATTTGCTGAAGATAATGACCATTTGTTTTCTCCTATGACATCTTACGTATTCAACTTAACCTAAGCTTTTGTCTTCTATATCATTTGCTTAACATTAAAATGTTCTAATGTTTTGCACTAATTTCTTTCCAATTTCACAAAATGTAGTGCATGGTGATATTACAACTGATAATCTCTTGGTAGCTGCTTCTGGGATTGTGAAGATTGGTGATTTTAGTGTTAATCAGGTTGTTAAGGTAATGAACTGCAATTTTCGCAATATTTTTTCATTAAGATAGATCCTTACTTGGTAGAAGAACTATGTGTCTATGCCTGCACATTGACATCTGGATGTTGTTGTATATTCCTCTCTATAAGAGCTCTGTCTCACTAAATTGACTGTAGCTTTTTCATCTTGTATATCATGCCCAGTTATCACCAGAAAGACAGAATTTGAAAAAGGTTATTTTTGTTGTGTGGTTGTTGAAGAATTTCCAGAATGTCTGATCATGATTTTGGGTATAATTAGGTTCAACCTATCATACCAAAGCTGCTGACATGTCGGTAGTTGGGTTCATACGCATGATAATGTATTCCCACTGCCTCCTCACGTAAAAATGTCCTGTAAAGAACAGGAATGCTTGTTATTCTTTTTGTGCCTTGTTCATTTACTGGTTTCTATAGTCATTTGTAATTGGAGATTTGCACTTTTTGTAGATTGTTAATAACCCCTTGTATATCCCTAATGGGATGAATCCCCTACCAAAGGACTTGATTGAGGGGCTTTTCTACAAAGGTTTGTCTCTAGATTATTAGTGCTCCATTTCTTTGTTTAGCTGATGATGCTTAGCAGTTGATTTCCACACACATACTACCATTCCATTCTTGTGTTCTCTTTTCCTCCTCATATGGTTTTGGTTCATGTGAATCATTGAAAAGGAGATTAGAAACTTCGAAAACAATCTTTATTCAACAAAACTTTTAAAAGCTGATAGTTTCAATATTTGTCCCTGACCTTTTGGTGGTGTATGGTAAGGTTTGTACTTGGTGGTTAGATGAAATTTGGCCAGGAACCTTGAGAAAGAACAAAAATAGGCTAGAGAAGGAAAAAATATGAAATTAAAAAAGAAGGGGAAAAAACATAAAAGGCTGGAGAAGCTTTGGAAAAAAGAAGGAAAAACAGCAACTGATGGCAGGTTTTTCTTTTTAACCATTTCGTGTGTTTTCTTCCAAAAATGTTTGTTGAATTCGTAGCTCACAAAATGCATTCTTTTTGGTTCCATGGATTTTTAAGAATTAGAGAAATGAACCATTTTTTCATGATTGTTCATATAATCTCTTTTTTTTAGCTCTCAAAAGTTTCTTCCTTTTTTTCTATGGTTTACCCTTGCATCGGAACTTATGATTTTTTCATTAGGTGAAATAGTTTAACTTGTTTTTTCATATTCTTGGAAAGTTTTATTTCCTTTTGATATTGCCAGCAACTCTTTACAATCAAGAAATTCAAAGTAAAAGGGTATGGATTGGCTATTTCTCTTAAATTGTTTTAGTTAGTTGGTAATGATTTTGACATTTTTTGTCTTTTTGCAGCCAACTTTTTTATACTTTTTGGGCAACATTTTTTGGCCATGTGGGTGAAATTCCATCTTGGGGCCTACTTTGTTGGATTTGGATCAATATTTTTTTAATGGGAATAGAATAGATATCAAAAGTTTGATTAAACAAGTAGTAGCAAAAAATTCAGTAATTCATGTAATTTTTGTGAATATTAAATAGGAGCAACGCTGATACAAAATTTAAGACCAATTTTTAAGATGAATATCTTTGATTGCCTTTCACTTTACACTTGCTTATTATTTGCTTTCTTCTTGTTTCTCTCTTTGTCAATGCCTATTGGTTGTTCTACTAAGTATCTCTATGATGATTTGTTCTGCTAAGTTTCTCTATGCCCCTGGTCTTACTGTAAAACCCATGTAAATTGATTGAGTAAAGTGATGATTTTGGTTATATGCTGGTTTCATAAGACTGAGGATGTAGAAATGGAAGAAGGTTAGTGATGTTGAATGCACTTTAGTTTCTTTTATGGGTATCTTTGATTAGAGCTCTATGTTGTTAGGATGTTTAAATACTTATAAAGCTAGCAATTTCAAAAAATTTGTGGAATTCAACTAACATTGATACTGTATAAGTCTGTCACACATCATAGATTTGTTGAGAATGGTCCTCTTACTGGAAGGCAAGGAATTTTTGACGGTTTCTTGACAATGAATACTCAAATTCTCAACTCCTATTTAGTTGTTACTTGGGTTTTTCAAAATAACTGAAATCATAAATTTCTTGGTTCTTGTTCATGTCTCTGCCTTTGCATTTTTCACTGGTATACAAAGAATAAAATTGCAGATGAAATAATGGTTATGAGGAAATAATTTTGAAGTGGTATAAAGTGGTATTGATTCTGTAACACTAACAACTTACAGTGAGGTCTGAACTAACATTATATGTTCTCAAGAGTACCAATGTCTACATTTTTTTTTTTAAAACAACTTTCAAATTTTATTACCTTTTCTAAAACTTTGAACTCATATCTTAAACGTCAATAACTTTTGCAGCATCATTTTGTTTTGGGAATTTTAGCTGTGCTTCAGTTCTGCCATCAGTTGCTCCTCCTACATATAGGTTAGTTTTTCTAGCATTATTTTCTTATCTTGCTAGGTTTTTTTTTTTAACTGTTTTGAATATAATTTGTTACTTTATGCTTAGATGTAAATTTTGGGAGTTGAACTTCTTAGGAATTTCTGTTTTGGGTGTAGCTATGTTGGTTCCAATATGAAATCATCAGAAAACTTGTAGACCAAAATAAGTTCATGAAACTGAAATATAGCTAGGAAAAGTCAAAATTTCATGCAATTAATTGTGCCATTTGACTATTAGTTGCCGTTTAGTTTGAGCATCAAAGACTAGGTAAAAGGATAGTTGATAAATCAGTATTTTTTTTATTTTTTTTGCCAGATATCATGCAAAAAGTCCAGTCTAAATGGATGTGTAATCAACTACAATTCCTGATGTATTCTAACCTGCCATATAATACATGTACTGTTCAGCTGCTTATCTTTTAAGGTAAACAATTAGGTTAAAAATTACAAATCATTACCATATTAACAAACATTTTGTTGCTTTTGTACTCCATTAAATGCCTGCTGATTGGACATTGCCATGTGAGAGAGGCTTGTATCTGCAACAACTGCTGCTTTGAGCAATATTAAGCTTTTAAATAAAAGTAAATCTGCATTGCCTGCTTGGCAATGGCAGCATTCCCTTTATTTTTGTCTCATATACAATAATTTCTGCTCTATGAGCAAATGTTACCAACTAGCAGTTGGGGAAATATTAGCTATTGGATTGTGGCCAGAATGAATGAGGTTTCTAAGATTAAATTACTCCCTTACTCCCCCAGTACACAACAATGTAGAACCTGTGAATGTCAGTTTGCAATTTTGAATTAGTATTATACACTTGGAGAGTGGATATGAATTACTTTGACATGAAACGGGTAACTTTTTGTTAAAAAATTACTGTCACTTAGCCATCAAGCTAAGATTATGGAGCACGACTCCAAGTACATGAACACTCAATTGAACTTGTAATACACATTTGTCTTTTCCTAGAAGCAAATTGCAGGAAAACTCGTGACTGCAGCAGAAGCCAATGGTTCTTCAAAAGTTTGCTTTTGACTCGCTAAAAAGTTCGATGGTGCAGATAATGTGGAAGGAGATGACTCTTAAAATATGGACAGCTACTCCACCAAGGAAACAAGATTAAGCTGAATTCATACTATTCAACTTTTGTACAACTCGAACTTGATACTTTTTGCCTTCTTGATTTGCCATTCTAGATTTGACAGATTGCTTAGAACTTTTTGAAAGGATTATTGCTATATCTACGAATTGTGTACATCTGTGTGTGGTTATTCCTTGGGCAACTTTTGTGGCAGAGGCTGAACTATGTTTGGTCTCAACTTTGTATTAATTTTAGATCTCGTTCAGAAGACTTTGCTCCGCCTCGATTATATCTGTCTTTTTTGTTTGTTCTATTTTCATTGTATGCAAAAACATGTTGCATCTCACATTTTACGCACAAACAAGGAACATCTTACATTGTATGTAGAAACAAGGAACATCATAACGATCTCAGTAATCTTCTTATTATATTGTCTTGCATTTTCTTAACAAATTACTTATTTTCATTGCTTAATAAAATTACAAAATCGCAAAGATATTACTGTACTTTTATGTAACTTTTCATACTTAATATCTAAATTTGAATAACTGGGCATTTTTTATCGAGCCTAACAATTGTCGCGCGGTGTTTTTCCTCCTAGTACATACCGAAAGCTGAAAAACAGGGAAATGAAGTATATAAAAAAAAATAAAAAAAAAATAGAAACAGTCTACAAGCAGCATATGCATCATTAGCAGAAGTCAGCAAGAAAAAACAGCAGTACAAATTTATGCTAGGTAAAAAGAAAATTCGCACCATTGAATCACACAAGAACAGATTAAGCATTCTAATAGTTGAAGTCCCAACGAACATTTTTTTCAAATCTAACTCCTGAATTCAAGAGAATTACAAGAACGCAAGACAACTCTTATTAGAGCATATAAAGAAAACCAGCAGCAGCTCGAAAAGCAACAGCTAGCCACTCTTACATATTTAACCCACTGGACCTTCCCTAGCTTCATCTAAAACACGATCCAGCCTCATACAAACATCACCAACTCAGGCCTACTGTAAACATTGTTTTCTTCATCATCCAGCATCGGATAAGCAGCCACAAGGGCATCCTGAGCACCAATATATAGTGAATTGTAGATTTTCCAGTACACCTCTCTCACTTTCCTTGCTGGATGAAATAGCCCCTGAAGACAGTAATTAAGGACGATTGCTGCTCCAAGAGCCACCCTCATTCCTTCAATGGCTTCCGTAACCGCATTAATAACATGTGGTGATGTCTCAAAAATATTTGGCCAGACATAATTCATTAAATGAATCAAAGCATCCTCACACCCAAGTCCAGCAACTCCTAAAGCCATGTGCTTCACTGCTGAAGCAGCAGTTTGCCGGTGGACCAAGTCTCTATCCATGAGAGCATCCTCCAGCAATGGAGTAACTGCATAGATATAGTCTTTACCCATTTCACCAATATACTCAAAGAGGAAAGACAAGGACTTCAGAACACCATTCTGAACATTAAGCTCAGGTACACGATATTCATTCATCAGCGCTGGTAAAACTGTAAAGGGAGAACAAGTTTCAGCAACTATAGCAATTGCGACAGTTGTGCAGACACGGTTCTGACGTTCCTGAACTTTGAGATTATTCAACAGTGTTGCAAGGACGTCTTGTGGACCAATAGCTTTTGCAATATACCCAAAAGTGTTGACTGTTGCTCGACGAATACCCTTTTTGTGGGCTTTCAGCATCTCAAGAAGCTCAAAACAAATCCTCATCCATTCTCTGGCGGGAACAAATTCTGCTCCACGGTCAGCAATTCGACCAACAAGATCAATGCAGTTCTCCTGGACTTTCTCATGACGATTTTTCAAAATTGGAGTCAAGCGAGGAAGTAAATCCTTTATTGGAGGAGTCATTTTAGTCATACCAATGACATTAACAATAGCTTTCAGAGCACCCAATATTGATCCCAGAACTTCTGGGTACTCTTCCCCCAAATACTCGTACAAAACGACACCAAGATGGCCCATGAGTTGTTCTTCTCCACACTGCTTCATCACCACAGCAATCCTTGATATAAGATCTGCAGCTTGTTGTCTGACCTTTGCACTCTTATTATTTAAACGCCATTTAATAGTCCCACATATTTGCGGAAGGTAAGGCTTCACTCTCTGCCCAAGAGCATTAACAACAGCTCCAAAACCATTCAACATCACATTTGCATCATCACTGGTTTGCTCTTGGAACGCGTAGAGAATCCCATCAATCAACAGCTCTTCTAAGCGAGCATCAATATCAGACGCGCCCAGATTTGCAACCACCTTTTCAATTGTCTCCATGACCATCCTCCTATAAGGCTCACTCTCATCCTTGAGATCTTCAACAATCCTACCCACTATATCAGCAACCCCAACTTTGTTTGCTATCTCAACAGTAGTATCAACAAGTTGCCTGTAATTTCTGCGGTCCAAAGCCATTCTTCTCACCCAGAAGTTGCGGAAGAACTCAGGGAGAATGTCATTCCTGATGTAGTCTGGCTCAACACCTTCAGTGCTCACACACTGCTTCACAACTTTTAAAACAATTTTCTTCATTTCTTCATCAGGCGACTGAAACTCACGGATCAGTATATGCATCACTTCCTTGGTATAGTAACTAGCATATATAGCATCCATGAGAGGGATGATGAAACCGATGGCTTTCAAAAAGGCTGCCAAAACCTTCCCTCGGTGAGATCTAATACCCTTCCAGAGAGGCTTCAACACTGAATCGAAGCTCTCAATACCATATGGGGCAGCTGCCTCAGCAAGAGCAGCAAGGGAAAGAGCTGTGATAGTTCTAACCTTCTGATTCTCATCATTAAGACCATGTTCTATGATTTCTACAAGAGACCTCAAGTGTGGAAGAACAGCACAACCAATCAAAATAGCAATCTGCTGAACTATTTTGATACCTGTGTGACGGGCTTGCCAAGACTTCTTACTCTGACACACTGCCTTCAGAAAAGGTAACAAAGCAGGAATTCCAAGTGCAGAGGCAACAACACTGAATGCTCTTGCAGTAGTGTTTCTTACATACTCATCGATATTGTCAATATCAGGGCGCATTGCAGCAATCATAGTTGCCAACCCAGCAGCCTTGCTGAGATTGGAGATAATTTCCCTACCTTCTACACGGGCATAATAATCCTCATCAATCAGCAACGGCTCGATCACCACAAGAATTTTGTGCACATATGGACGCACCAACTCATCCAATTTGTAAAGCACCCTATCAATGACCTTCACCAGTAAATGTCTTTCTTGGTCCTCCAATGTTGGTTGCATGAGCAACGGAAGAATCCGATTGAACAGTGGCCCAGCACCAAACTCTCTGGCCTTATCAGTTAACTGCCGCAGAGCTGTTTTCCTCTGAGGTGGCGTGCCATTCTTAACCTTGAGCAGCAGTTTCATTATCTTTCGTTCTTTCTGCTCTTCCATAGACAATTCCTCATCGTTTTCTTCATTCAACAGTGCACCAAAATATTGATAGTCTTCAGGCTTCATGAAAGGCAGTCCACCAGGCATCTCTTTCGGCACATCAAACTGCTGACCTCGATTTTCTTCAGGGATATTATACAGAGGTGTGCCAATCGGCGTTGGGGTGGCAAGAAGCTTCCTAGCAGGAGTTCTAATTGGGACATAGGAAGCTGGGGGCTCCAAAATTTTGTAGCCCTCCTGGGGAAACATAGCATCCAACTCTTCATCGGTCAATGGACGATTCCTGTCCTCAATATCCTTCTCCCACCTCAGCAAATTATACTGCTCTGGCGTAATTGCACCCCGCAGATTAATAGCACTTGGAGTTGGCGTAGTAAGATCAGCTCCTCCAAAGGGGGTCACACCAGGGGTTGCTGCCGCAGCAGGGGTAGCATTGGACATCGGTGTTGCGCTACCCATAGTAGCAGGAGTCTCATCCCACCTTGATCTCTGCCTTTTAGGTGTAGGGGTCGCTAGCCCAGCCAGCTTTGGAGTTGCATCCCAAGTCATCCCAGCAGGGGTAGCACCAGGAGTAACTCCCCCAGCAGGGGTGACATCCGAATCAGCCAATCTCCCAGGGGTTGGAGTCTCATCCCACCTATTCTTCCTCACAGAAGGAGTCGCATCCCCAATCCTCCCGGGTGTTGGAGTCGCATCCCACCTACCACTCCCAATTCCAGGAGTTGAATCCGGCAAATCCCAATCAGAACCTCCCTTAGCTTTCTTTGCACTAGTGTCATCCTGCGACTGATCCCACCGATTTCTCTTCTTGGGTTTCTCCGCTTCCTTCTCTTTGCTTACTGGCTTAACTGCTTCTTCCTCCTTCTTCTTCGCTATTGCTTTCAGCACATCATCCTTCTGCCTCTTCAAAGCCTCCTCCTTCATGACATCAGCATACGACCTCATGTCCGGCCCTGGGGTTTTATCCAGGAAAGGGTCAACCCTCTCCGGAGATATCACCCGGTTCAACCTCCTCTTCCTATACTCATCCTCCCGGTCAATAATTCTGCTCGGCTGCTTAAACCCGAGGTCATCCTCATTCCCGGGCCTCGGAGCATCCTTGAAAAACTCTTTTGGAGCAGTATAAGAATTCAGCTTCCGAGCTATCTCGTTATCAGGACCGTCCGCTGTGTCGTCATCGTCATTCACCGGAATTGACCTCTCATAGCCCTCGAAACGGTCAGCGCTGTACAAGTCGGTATCAAACGTAACTGACGTGAGGGAAGCCAGGTCTTGCTCCATCTTCTTCCTCTCCTCTTGGGTTCTCTTAATCTCACTACCTTCTGAGTCCATCTCTTCAAGTTATACAGAAATTGGAGCTTCAACAATAAACCCTAACCCTAACCCTGATCGAAACCCTAACCTAATTCTCACAATACGTCTCTCTAAACAAACAAATCTGGAAGTAATGGCGAAAATTAACCCACGATACGCAACCGAGAATAAAGAAATACAAAAGATTCAGCAAATTTAACAACGCAAATGATGGTTAAATAAACATCAACTGAAAATGGAAGAATGGACGAAAGGGCAGAGCTGTATGGAATTTTGCATCCACCAGAATAATAGAACCAGCTACAAGATAATCAAAAGGATTATAAACAAAACTAGAAATAAAAAGAAATAAAAAAAAGGAGAAACTGACCTTGAAAATGGATAATGGGTGCAGAGGTAGAGTGCGGAACTACGTGACTGATAAGAGGGTTGAAGCTAGTTTCGGGATTTTTCTGGCTCCTTCATCTAATCTAAACTACATAAAGCGCGGAAGCTTCATCTACAGTTGATTGTTTCGCTGTGATTTTGCGGCTCATTTCTTCCTTTTTGGTCTTTTGGAAGGCTCCATGCAGCGGCTATGGTTCCTGGTGCGCTTTTCCTCATTTCTGCTTTTGTTCTCTTCTTCTTCCGATTGTGCCCTGTCCTGGTTTCTTTGTAATTTTGCAGTCAATTTTGTCCTTTTGTTTCTTGTATCTTTGACTGCTGCTGTTGCTATCTTCAGTCACTTTCTTTGTCTGCCTTTTTCTGTTTATAATTTTCCATACCCTTTTATATTTATTAGCTCTCTCCGAAATGTGTATATTAACCAAAATATTGATTTTCTAAAATTTTCTAAAAAATATACAAATAAGTGAAAATTCTGTGTGTATCTAATATATACAAATCAATGAAAGTTCTATGTGTATCTAATCAATATAAATCAATTGTACTACTTTGTATTAACATGCAAATGAATGAAAATCCTATGTGCATGTAATATTATAAATGAACAAAAATTCTATGCATATCTAATAAATCTAAAACAACTATACCGCTTTGTATTAACGTATAATAAATGTTATCTTATCTTCCTTAAACCACATAAAGCTGTAAAGCTCCATCTACAGTTAATTGTCCCGGTTTCAATGCAATTGTGTGGCTGATTTTGGACTTGCTGGCTCCATCTACAGTTAATTGTCCTGGTTTCAATGCAATTGTGTGGCTGATTTTGGACTTTTGTGTCTTTTGAGCTGGCTATGGAGTTGATTGTCTGCTGTTGCTGTTGTCCTCATTTTGGATTTTGTCACCTTATATTCTGATTACGCCCTTTTGTCCTGGTTTCTTTGTAATTAATATTTCAAATTTGCACTTTATGGTTTTAGTTTGTCGTATCTCTTTATTATTGTTTCTTTGCTTTTGTTTGTTAGGGCCGCAGCTGCTAGTGCTACCTTCAATTCCCTTATGAATGCGCAAATTTTTTTGGCTATTCAAATCTAGATATATTAGTTGTGTCCATTTTTATATATATTAATTTTTTGCAAAATTTATATATCAATAAAAATATTGATTTTCTCGGCAAGATAAATATATGGACGAAAATTTTGTGTCTATAAAAAAAAATTCATTTTCTCAACAAAATAAATATATGGACGAAAATTTCCTGTGTGTCTAATAAATATAAATCAATTGTGTCACTTTGTATTTGCTTACATTGATATAAAAATGCTACTTCAACAATAGTTGTTAATTATTTAATTATTAGCTTAAAGCTTTTACATTTTAAGATTGAGTGATGTAACATAGATGTAGTGAATACGAAATGATAGTTAATTAGATACTTGTCTATAAACGAATAAAAATGGATGCTTCTCTATAAAACTGATGATTAATTACACGCCTGTTTTGAAAAATGTAGGATAATTTTCCTCTATTTCAAAAATGTTAATTTGATAGTATTTCTTTAGGACATCACTTTTATTCTCTGTAAAAATGACGATTAATTAGTGCTTGCTTTAAAAAATATAGGATAGTTTCCCTCTATTTCAAAGATGTTGCTTCGATGATATTCTCTCTTAATTATTGTTTCTTTACTTTTGTTTGTTGCAGCTGTGCAGCCGCTACCTTACATTCCTTAATGTAGACGTGAATTTTTTGGGCTATACAAATCTATATATATTCTTGCATCCTATTTGTGTGCCTTTATATATATATATATTCATTTTCTCCAAAATATATATGTCGACAAAAATAATGATTTTCTAGAAAATATATATATCAACAGAAATTTTGCGTATATCTAATAATAATAAATCAATTGTGCCACTTTGTATTAGCTTCCATTAATACGATCAATGATTTTTAAAAATATAGGATAATTTCCCTCTATTTAAAAATTGTAACTTCCATAATATTTGTTAACTACTGAATTATTAATTTAAAGGTTTTGCATTTTAAGATTGAGCAACATAACATAAATGCAGTCAATACAAAGTGATAATTAATTGTGTGCCCTTTTATATATATATATATATATTCATTTTTTGCAAAATATATATATATCTACAGAAATATTGATTATAAGTATAAATCAATTGTGCGCTTCATATTAGCTTGCATTTATACAACTAATTGTTTTTTAAAATATAGGATATTTTTTGTAAATTTAAAAAATGTTACTTCGATAATATTTCAAAAATTTTTAAATTAGAAAATATACCACTTAAAAGCAAAATAAAAAAGACAAAATTTTCTCTAAAACTATGATAAAGATAACCAAACTACTAGAAATTTACATACAAATACTTAAAACCACAGCCCTATATATATATATATAGACAAAAATATACATGATGCAACTCAAAAAAAAAAATCATATTGACACATGAATCACAAGACAAATAGGAATGCCACAAATATAACAAACAAACAAAACTAGAAAAGATAGACACGCTAAAACAATATTAAACAATCATACAAGCTCAAATAAAATATTGAATATACATATATATATACACACACATATAAATAAATAAATAATAAAAATATAACAAACAAACAAAACCACAAAAAATATAAACACTAAAAAAATTAAAGCACTATATCACGTAAAATAAAATACTAAACACACACACACGCATATACATATACACATACATATTACAAAATATATTGTATACCTATATCTATATATCAATACAAAATTCACTACAACTTCAAGTAACCTAAAATAAGTCACATAAACATCAAACAATAAATATTTAAAAAATTCTACTGCAAATTACAGTGATTAAACTCTATAATTTTCACGTGCAATCATTTCTATTTCTTATAAAAAAAATTTATACGCATCACCTTACTTTCAATAATATCCATTTATCAATAAACTATTAATATAAAATCTCCTAGCTCTCAAAATTAATATTATTCTTTACTTATTCAGATTCTATTAATTAAAAAAAATACAACTTCCATATATTTCAATCACATTCATTCATAACTACTAAATCAATATCATCTTTACTTATCTAAAAAACCTACTTAATTATTAAACACATATTTTACCAAGCTATAATATCAAATTATTCCAAATTATTAATTTATCTCATCACACAACACCAAAACTATATCAAAATTTGCCAAAAAAAATATCTATTATCCATTTAATTTTTAACAAACTTCTCATTCTTTTATATGCTTTCCATAGACTTTTCCACTGCAACAATGCACACTCTCATCCTAGCTATCCAAATTATGAAAATATCATCATCCTAAAATACATAAACTACCAATGCCCAAAGTGCAATAAATTATAACACTCTTAATGTAATTCTCCACCTAATTTTTCATCCTATCAACTTTAAAAAATAATATATATTCCATTATTTTAAATAATATTTACTTATCACTAAATTAAAATAAAAAAAAATTTGAAACCAACATTACCCATCAAATTTTCAGATCATATTAATTTTAAAAAACACAATACAAATCACATCAATTTTACTATATCTATTTATAAATAAATCAATCCAATATATCACTCTTCTATCTACTATTCCAACTCTATTATCATACAAAATACTCTAAGTTTATGTTAGTAAATAAATCTTATATTACCCTAAGATAGTCAATAATGGACACCCCGCGGAACCGCGGGGCACCAAGCCTAGTTTATTGTTTAAACGCTCATAACCGACTGATTAAGTCGGTAATTAGTCGTTACCTGACACAAGGTACTGGGCCTGATTGCTCAAAAAAGAATAGGTGCTGGGCCTAAGGCCCGGAACGGCGACCGTACAGTGCTCAATCTTAAGTCTCTTCAGAAGGCTATTTTTTGTGAAACAATTTTACATTTCTATAAATATTCTTTTAAAATACGTATTTCTCGTTCACCTCTTATTTTATGTACATCATATTTTAGAAAAATACTACAGCAATTTTTTCTCTAAAAACTCTTGAAATGGGCCACTATTACTTTCTTTCTCTGTCTCTCTCTCTTCATTTTTTTCGTGTATCATTTTGTTTATGAGGAGTAAAAATGCAATCTATACACACACGCACACACACACACACACACATATTGGCACACTGGCATGGGTGCTTGAAAAAGTGTGAAACACACACACACACACACACACAGAGTGATGGATTTATCTTGAAACATCATAGCTAGTTATGGGTGATAGAGAAAATCATTTGTGCCTGTTATACACCCTTTCCCTAATTTTAAATCGGTGGAGGATTGTGGAGTTTTCAATTTTTCATTTTATTTTCAAGAAAATATCATAAGATGAAATTGTTTTCCTTTCTGTTATTTCTTTTTCTCTTTCTTCTCTCTTTCATGATTCCCAATAGAAAACTCCATTTCAACGAAAATTTTTATTTTCAATTTGTAATTTCATATTTCTGGGTGAAGGTTTAAAAGGCATCAAAAACTAATTTTGATTTTTTGTATGATGCCACATGTCACAAATTTCAATTGATGATTATTAATCAGGTCACAATTTCATCTTATGATATTTTCTTGGGAATAAAATGAGAAACTAGAAAGGAAAGAGGAAAACCCAAAATTAAAAGAATTGAAAGGCTAAACAAATTGTATTTTGGTAAATTGATTTGAATATTTTTTTAATCATTTAAGGAGAAGATAGATCTCTGCAATTCCTTTTTTTTTTAATTTCAATCATTAACGTGAAGATTTTTGGGGAAAAAAGGAAGAATTAAATAAAGAGGAAAGAAAAAAAGAAATAAAAGAAAGGAAAATAAGGTAAATGAAAAGTCAAAATAATACAAGGGCAATTTTGTCCTATAAGGGGGTTAAGTGAGCAAAATTAAAGGTTAGAGGGTAAACTGAGAAATGGAGTATACCTTAAGGGGATTAAATGTGATTAACCCTTAATTAACAAATTCCGTTAAATTTGACCGTTAATCTTGGGAGTAAAGTGACTAAAAGATAACGTTAAGGGAAAAATTAAGGGTTAATCACATTTTATCCCCTTAAAGAATGCCTCATTTCTCAGTTTACCCTCTAACCTTTAATTTTGCTCACTTAACCCCCTTTAGGACAAAATTGCCCTTGCATTATTTTGACTTTTCATTTACCTTGTTTTCCTTTCTTTTATTTCTTTTTCTCTTTCTTCTTTATTTAATTCTTCCTCTTTCCCACAAAAATTTTCACCTTAATGATTGAAATTAAAAAAGAGAAATTGCAAAGATCTATCTTCTCCTTAAATGATTAAAAAAATATTCAAATCATTTTGCTAAAATACAATTTTTTTAGCCTTTCAATTCTTTTAATTTTGGGTTTTCCTCTTTCCTTTCTAGTTTCTCATTTTATTCTCAAAAAAATATCATAAGATGAAATTATTTTCCTTTTTTTTTATTTCTTTGTCTCTTTCTTCTCGCTTTCATCCTTCGTAATAAAAATTCCATGTCAACGAAAATTTTTGTTTTGACTTTGTAATTGCATATTTTTTGGTGAAAGTTTAAAAGGCATCAAAAACTAATTTTGATTTTTTGTATGATGCCACGTGTCACAAATTTCAATTAATGATTATTAATCAGGTCACAATTTCTGATAGGGTATTAATTGTTAGTAATTTTATCATTAATTTTCCTCTTTATCCTTGCCAAATATTGTTTTAATTGTCAATATATATTTATATTTGGTATTTGGATATAATTTCAGAAAGTGGAGCAGAAAAGTGCTAAAAGGGGACCTTCGTGAGAAGATTTCTCCACACGTGAAAGCTTCTAAAAGCTTTCCACCATCAGCCCAAATTGTGCAAACCAACGGAATTGCTGAAGAATTGAATTGATATGATGAAATCCACTAGCAATAAGAAATCAAGCGGGGACCACGTAGAAAGTTTGTTCTTATTGTGGGAGATATACTCATTAGTCAAGGTGTTGGCTTTGATGATTGAGCTTTGGCTTTGATGATTGAGCTTTTCTAATTTGCTTCCTACGTCACTAGTTCTCTTAGGAAACTAGTGCTAAAATAAAATAAGGGAAAGGCACTAGACGAGTGCTATATAAGACATTAGATTAGTTTCTCTCGACAGGGAGGAAGATAGGTAGTCTTAGTCATAAAAATAGGATTTTGTTCTTTCATGTTTTGTGGGATGTGAAGATCTCTTCAGTTGGTTTGTTTTGTATTTTTCTTCCGTCTCTTCCTTTAGACTAGTTTCTTTCATGAAACTAGTTCTACTTCATTAGATTACGGAGACTAGCAAGAGTTATTTATGTTTATGAATTCAATTGAATTGCGTGGGAATTTTCTTATGAGGCGTGGCTAATTTTCTCCTCTAGTCAAGGATCAATACGAAGACGCAGTCCCATATATCTGTGAGATCTAATTAATTTTACGTGTTCCTTAATTTGTTAATATTTGCATGTTTTCTATTTTAATTTCCATGGGATTATTTTGTTAATTGGATATCAAGGGCCCGATGTGCAATTTGACTTATTAATCTCTTGTCAAATTAATCAATTAAATCCTTAATTGTTTAGTTGGTTAATATTAGTGACAATTAGTATTTTCACATACTAGGGGAACATGCAATCTGATTTAAATAACCCTCGTAGCGTGTTATTAATTTGGGTTAGGCTTTTCTAGTTTTTAATGCAATTAGGAAATTAATTCCTATGGTCGTACCTAGGAGTATTTCCTGGTTAGGGGTAATCAATGGTCGTACCTTGGTTATCAATAAATTAAGGAAAAGCTGGTCGTTAGAGCTTATCGACGACTATAACTAACCTGTTAATAAAATTAAGTGAACCTTCTTTGCATCAATGATCGGATGAATGGACTGTGTCTGCGTAGTTGTATCCTTGGCTAGAATTTATTTATCATCTATTTAATTGCTATTTACAATTGTATTAATTAATTATTTATTTTTGGTTAATTATTTTTAGTTAAATTGTTAAATTGTTTATTTTTAATTTCATTTTGATAAAAATCCCCCGTGTCTCGAATTTAAAAAGAATCGAATTTTTTCCCAGTCCCTGTGGATTCGACCCTGCTTACTACTATACACAGAAAATTTATTTTTCTTAAGCAGGTATTTATTATTGCACAGGCACGACACCTGTCAATTTCATCTTAATCAGGTCACAATTTCTAGTTACTTAGAAGCTTGTTTTAATTAAAATTAAAGAACATATTAAGAAAGACTCCAAAAAGGACAAAGGTAAACCTTCCAGAGATTGTCTTTGACTTTGTAGCATTCAGCATCTATGTATTCTAACCATAAACCATGTATCAATTGCTAAAAAACAAACACCAAAGTTAAGTAGGAATGTTAAACATATATTTATTAGAAGTAATTAGTGTATTAAAGATGTGATTATTTATTATATCAATTTGTCACTTAGCATTCTTTCATTTTCTTCTATCATAAGTTAAAGCGATAACTCCGGTAGTTTAATTTCCGTCTCTTACTCTTACTTTGGTTAACTTGTTTTACATTTCATTATCTTTTGATTATCACATCTCTTAATCTTATTCTTATTGGCACCTATTTTTTTTCTTCATTTTCTTAATTGCCATGAGCAATTTATTTATGTTCTCTTCTACATGTTCCCCTTGATTTGTGAGTGAAGATCCCACATTCTTCTCCAAGTTCAAAGTTTGAGACTATTGATTGAATTTTCTTGGAAGAAAACTTCAAATCAATTTGATCATCAAACTTATATTCCAATAGATAATTGATTTGGTAGATGATCAGCTTGTATTTTTTTAGTTCTTTTTTTGGCACTTGACTTTATTTGTGGTTATCTTTCCCTCCCCAACAAATAATAAATACTTGGTTATCGACTTGAAAACCCCCTATTTGACAATAGAAATATTGACCTACTTCCACACCAAATACATCATAGTGTTTGCTAATGTGCTCTTTCTTCTTTATTGTTTTTCTCTTATTCTTTGTCTTGTTCGTCCTCTTTCTTTGTATTTAATACTAATAAATTATTCATAAGATTTTCAATCATTTTCTCGAAACCAATCTCGATTTGCTTAATCATGTTAATTGGTCTTGAAAATTCTCACTAGATGTTAGAGGTGTTCCTTGCATGGAAGAGTTAGATTAAGAAGTATTTAGAGAATGGGAAAAAGATGCTACTTTAGCAATTGGACTACATGATCAGATCATGAACTGCATAGGAAATAATGTTCTTTGTAAAAAAGAAATTGAGATGTCATATGGTCCTAATTGGCGACATTCCTTGCATGGAAGAATTAGATTCAAAAGCATTCATAGAATGGGAAAAAAAATGCTATTTTGATAGTAAAACTACATGGTCAGGTCTTGAACTGCATACACGAGGAGATTCTTTGCAGAGGCGAAACTGAGATGTCTCTACTTTGTAAGAAGAGGGCCCTAATGGCAATTAGAACCGAAATTAATGATGGCATTGAAATTAGGATTAGAAGATGATCATCCATTGGAAGAATCAGATTTTTGACCAAATTTTGTGTAACCAATCAAGAAAGATTTCTATAGAGTAGCTTCGTTAAGTGATATAAAACGTTGTTTTGACAAGGATAAGGATGATGATCCTACCATTCGCAATTGGCAATATTTTGACTCTTGATTGACCATTTGGCATATCAAAATTATGTAATGATCTTATAAGATGTTGGTAGTGGTGGTGGTAAAAGTGCTAATACATTGAAAATTTAGAATAGAATTAGATAAAAGTTAGAAATTAAAAAAGAACAACAGAAGAAATCAATATTTGCCTGCATACATATTAGTGTATATACAAGAGATTTATAGTTATCAAATTTATATTTTGAAAATTTCTGAATCAAATATTCAGTGTATATATAATTTTTAAACAACAAAGTACTTTCACAAATTAGTAATAAAAGTATGTAATACAAACAAAACTTAATAAAAAATATGCATCTTTAATATGCTGTGCATGTGCGTATATTGTATTAGATATATATTATATATTTTAAAGATCAAATAGAAACACTAACAAAGGTACAAAATACAAAATTACATACTCAAGCAAATATGCAATGGATTTTTGTTCAGGGCAAAAGCAACTAGTACCGATTTTTCAAAAAAGCAATCTGCAAAGTGGAATACCAAATCTTCCTAGCTACTTTGACTTAAAAATATCACTTAAGATATAATCATCAGGAACAGAGGGATTACATAACAATTCAAATCTGGAATGCTCAGCATTGCCTTATATTGTCAGAGCACAGTCAGAATAGCCCAATGTCCCCACACAAAACTGGTAAATGATAAAATTAATAGAAGGCTTGTTCTCATTTTCCTCCTTTACATTTATTTGACAAAAATGAATGAGAACATCTAAATGGTCAAGAATTGAGAAAGAAGGAATGCTTTGCAGACTCCACTACCTGTTGCCTGTCACTTAATAGAACCAAGCACCGTGCAAAGGAAAATTCTTAGACAAAATATATTCTTCATGATTTCTCTTACCCCTTGAATTTTCCTTCTTTCAACCAAAAGTAGAGTCTGAAATGCACAAAAAGACGGGTATTCATACTGGTAGTACACTTTTCAACTACAAAGAAGGATAGAGAGGCATTGTTAAAGCAGTATCACAGGATGTCAGAGGATAAAGCACTCCACAAGATAATCAAGCAAGCAAAAAACAGAAAAAAGAAACATTATGCATGTTAAAGTTTGTGTACGTCAAGACAAGGGAAACCTTGAAAGCACTAGTACTTCTGCTGTAACAGCATGAAGACGGGAATTAGCATAACTGGCAGCCGATCTGAGAAGTTTGAGCTTCCAGAGGAGAGTGTCCTTAGGTATTATATCAGCCAATTCCTGACAGAAAACAACTGAAATCAGACAAGCACAACTCAATGCTTCAAGTGTAAATGTGATTTCTCCTTTCTAAACTGATGTGCATCCGCAAGCAATGGGGAGCATAAAATTATAGAGTCTGGAACTCCCGAGTCAAGGAGTCCATTTGGGGAAACCATACAATCTATGACAATAATCTCATCAAAGTTCACCTTTGCTAGATTTTGATTAAAACACATGAATTCATGCTATGACATCTGGAGTATAGTTTTAATATTAGGACTCCTTGCAAATTGTGCTGAGTTTGTCACATCATAGTTTCGGGTTTAAGGAATACAAAATAGGAAATGTGAGAACAGATTTGATGTGGCTTCTTCCCTCATCTTCTCCTTTCCTTCTGCTTCTCTGTCTATTTTCCCTCATTTTATTGTCTGAGCTCTTAGCATCAACATCTTCTCTTTTACACAGTAATGAGTAAACAGCCTCTATTGCATCCTGACTTCCTTTTTCAGCCCCCTTGTGGCATAAACAATGAGCTGTTTCATATCCCTTTATTGCTCAACTTTGGCCACATTCATGTTCTATTGCTTTTAAGGTCAGCTAATTACCTTGATCAGTTTTTTCTCTATCATTCCAATGCTTTCCTAGATGTTTCTCAATATCTCATGAAATTCTCTGCCTCCGCATTCACTATTTGTGCCAACTAGTAAAAAAATTTTCAAACTGGATCCAGACTAACTTAAGAGGTGAGGCCAAAATCTCAAAAGCAAAGAAATTTATACATGGACATGAAACTCGTCAAATTAACAAACTACTGAATCCAGTAAGACTTTTAATTAACCTGATATGATGTGCAACAATTCTATAAGATATTAACAAGTAAAGCAAGAGTTGACAAAAAATTGAGAAAATGTGAATAAGGGCTTCTAGCAGTGGGCAAGATACTATTAAACAAAAAAAATTAAGCAACTTACTGAAAGACGTTGTAACAAAGCTGTAAGATTGCCAGACAACCGTTCAAGACCTATTCGAGGAAGAAGTGTAGCATCAACAGTGACCATTGCCATCTTCGCTGGTTCACCTAATACAACAATAGGATAGTATTTTATTTAGAGCCAGGAAAACCATACGAACTTGACATCGCCAACTAAAACAAAATTGAAGGGAAAAGGAAATTACAGAGGACGTCAAATGATCATAACTTTCAGGAGGAAGGATAACCATCGTGGCACCAAAAGAGACACAACAACAGCAAATTTAGAATGGTTATTTCTTCAATAGAAAAATAAGAGAAATGATTCTGAGAAAGAATTCATTTCTAACTCGAATCATCCTCATTGCTTTGCAAAGAAGTTAATGACACATTTCAGGGGATGAGAACATTTTGAGGCTCAGTAAAACTACAAATGATGTTAAATTACTCTTACGGATAATAATCATTAACCTTAACATCTACAGACATGCAAAACTAGGCATTTTGACGTGTGGTTGTGTACAATATCAATACGCTGTGGAAATGATGGGAAACCATGTGGATATGAGGTTACCAAAGAGCAAATAATTGAAACGTATATCTACAAGTAAGCCTGGAAGTTTTCATGTCTAGCAATTTTCAGAAATGTAACTCAAGTGAGAATCAGGTCGACATGAGGGGCAGATAAGCATAGCAATATCTCAAGCATCGAACTATGAAGACAAAGAACTCTTTCTCTTATTCAAGGATGCATGGTCATGTCTGTTCAAGAACTAATATTCCCTTTGTACATCAAAGTAGCATGATAGACCAAAAGATGACTCAAGAAGACTACATTTGCCAACATTTTTAAACATGCATTTTCACTTGTGTCTAAGCATAACTGTTCTTCCAATGCTAGCGTAACTAGTAAAACTATTCTTTGAGAGGCTATATGTGCCACTACACAGTTATGGTTTACTAAAGTCATAACGAGACATTTCTGGTGAAAATGCAACAACCTAGGAATTTTCATATATCAGACATAAATTTCTCAAGTAGGTTTTCTTGTGTAGCTTAGAATGAATCCAATCACCTTAAGCTGAACGCAACATATTTCATGCAACACGTACAATTTTGTAGTGAGCTACATAAAAGGAATAGTCTTAAAAGCACAAAATGTTAAAAGATGTCATTGTGCTTTGGGGTAATGCTTACGCGAGCAGCACATAGGACTATATCTAGAGAATGATCAGTGAATAAACCATGTAAAATTTCACATTCTATGCTGAGACAGTTGAAAAGTAAGCTTGTGTACTTAAAGAGTACAAACTTACCTAGGACAAAGATTAAAAGGTAAGGGACTGTACAATGAAGTTCATTAGGTATAGCCTCCAAGAAAGGCAGCAAAGATTGCAGCTGTGACCCGTTAAATGACGTTGCTGAAAAAAAATGGCAGCAAACAAAAGTTACCATGAAACATGTAAATTTACTCAGCAAACACTCACGAAATAAAACAGAATGATGAACTGTATACTTAGAAATACCTGGATTGGCTAATACTAAAACGAGATCAATAGCTGGATTACGTGCAGCAACTGCAAGTGCCAAGCATCCTCCAAATGAATCTCCCACAAGATATATTGGCTTATTTGGAGATGAAGCATGTTGATTCCTCACAGTTTCCTCAACAAAGATTACCATCTCTGTTTACAGTTAGGTTATTGATGAATAACACAAGCTGAAGAAATATCGCAGTCTCACTTACTATAGGGAGGAAATCAAGGATACCAGAGAATTTTTCACAGTAAAGCCAAATCTCATCGAGAAAACAAAAGGCATAACAGTGGATATTAAGGTCTCAAGAGTAAGTTGTTCAAAAGGTATCATTCCATGACATCTTTTGAATGGCAAGCACTAACAATTCAAACATAATAATAATGATAATCTAAAGAACTATTGTCAGACCACCATTTCTCGGTATTTTCTGGGATTTTGACTACATCGGAGAGGAAAATATTGTGAGTTTTTCTAACGAGTAACTCATTTAATTTCTACCTATACTTCCACTGCAGCCATGTATAAGGAACATCTTGATCATGGTAACTACAAGAACAAATTTATTTTGGCTTTTGACTTCATTATGGAATATAAATATCCCCAAGTTGTTTATGGGCTGGCCCTAGCTCAATCTTACTGGTAATTCCTGATTGTGAGTCATCAGGAACAATCCACTCAATACAAAGTCCAATAAAGTTGCTCTGCCAAGCACAAGCAATTCTATCATAACCCACTGCTGAGGTCCATGTGACTGCTTTGCCAAGCACAAGCAATTCTGGTTTTTCAGTCACTTGCAAAAAATACATCCCCAAAACTATAGTATCGGTGTTTGAGTTCACACTTTAAACTCTCCAAGATTCTTGGTTTTTTTAATGTCAGGCAGATTGTGGTCTCATTTAGTCATATAGAGAACTGTATTTGCACAAGAAACAGTTCGTGCCCCTAGGAAAAAGCTAATACATCCAAGTCATTTCAATTGCATGATTCCATACTCCTGCTTCACAACCAGTGTAGTCTTACAATGCAGCAGTGGTAGAATGAGATTTGTATACAACCTTGGTCATTTTGAATCTGACCAGTTCTTCGTCTGCTTTTCATAAGACTAAATACTTCTCCAATAAAAGACTCAGTTTTCCAGGATCCTGTACATTAGAGCTTTCTTTTGTTATAAATCTGATAGCTCCATTTGTCTATTGTTCAGAATTCTGAATCTTCATTTGGAGATTGTCTAGGCTTAAATTTGGAGTTTTAAATCATCAGAGCAGAACTTACAAGGTAGGAATCCGTTCAAATTTTGCATTCACTCAAGAGTACGTGTTGGTGACATAAACAGAAGATAACCAGAGGATGGAAGAGTGTGGTGGGGATTATAAAAATTATAAAGAGCAAAACCTTATATCACCATGAGAAAATAATCTGATAAAGCAGTATAAATGAATTTGTAAATGTGATCAGAATGTGATCTTCTCTTTAGTAACAAAATGTTATTGGAATAAAAAGAAAAAATATCTCCAAGGAGAAAAAATTCAATGGCCTTCAAATGGTGTTCGATCTTTCACAGGAATGTGAAGGCACCACACCTCAAAAACCCTGCAAGAGTGATCATCCATTAGTAATCCATACCAAAGTAGAGTAAGAGAAACGACGATGGTCATGTAATTGCACTACGTTCCAGAAGTTCCTCATTTGGCACATATTGGTCTGACAATCCAGTACCAAGATCATAAACCTCCTTAATACAGCATCGCAGATTGATGAACAGAAATCTACTAACTTCCACAATCAGATCTGCCAGATCAGGAGTTCAGACAGGTCCTGAATTTATAAAAAGATCCAGAACATAGATCATAAACCTCCTAAATACAGCAATCCAGATAGATAGATAGAAATATACTAACTGTCACAATCTGATCTCCCAGATCAGGAGTTAAGAAAGATCAAAAAAAGATCATGTTAACTATTGGAAGTCCTATTAGAATATCATATGTTGATTCAGAAGAAGGATATTCAAATGGAGAAAGCGCATAAAAGTCCCCCACAAAAAAAAAAAACTTTTTGGGCCAAAACTCAACTTGTATTGCTGTAAACATTGTTACAGGTGTGCAAAATCAGCTGGAGCAAATACCTCAACTGCAATAGACTGTGATATTCACTGCTGCAAGGTTTCAAAGCACTCTTTCTTGGTTAATGCATGAAACATAATCTGCCATTTCACTAGTAAGACTGATATCTGATCCAGGTACAAAAGAGGAGCACTTGTGAATCAAAGAAGTTAGAATATGAATATATAAAAGTCCCATTGCAACTACCTCAATTAGGGTACAATTTGAGACCAAGGGTAAGCGTACGTTTGACCATAAATAGAGGCATTGCAGATAACTGACAATAACAATTACTCTGGCTTCTATTGCAATGTTTAACATATATTCAATTTATATATATATATATATAGGATTGAAATTGATGATGCAGCAACTTGAATGCCAACAACCCACCATGTTTTCTCAGGTGCACCTTATATGATGAACCACCAAGGTAAAATGATGTTAAGTTCAAAACCATAAGACAACAATAGAAAGGGCTGACATTGTGATAATTTAATAAGCCAAAGCATTACATTTTTGGATTGTAGTGAATGATAACACATAGCTGAACCACCAAATAATATATCCCTCTTCAAATGCATCTTATCCTTCATTCTGCACCATCTGTGTCCTTGGTAAAATGATGAAAGTTCATAGCCATGGGATGATAACAAGAAGGATGACAGAGTTATTAGTTGTATGGGCTGATCAACATGTACTCCCAAGGTTCAACTGCAGTACTTTTGGTCATTTCAAGTTTACTATCTAGACATTCTTTTTATTCAACACACATCTAACTACCCCATTGAGTTTGACAAGAAAATATGACTCAATGTCTGTGTAGCATTTATCAAGAAAAGTAAACTAATTCTCTTTGGACAGAGTTACTTTGACACATGGAAAGAAGAATGTTGTTTAAGCAAAGAACCTAAGAAGACATGGATGGAGTCCAAGTATGATGCAAGCTAATTGAGAAAGTGCCTACAAGTTTCAGTTCTTACTCCAGGAGTTCATGTATAGTGGTGTTAAACTGACTAAAGTGCTAGTACCAGTTGCTATTATAATGACTGCTACAAGCCTAGAACCAGTTAGCTAAGAAACGCACAAGCAAGTATTTATACAACCAAGACTGACCTTCCTACAGTTTTGTGATGCAATATGAGCCCCAATCCAAGACCATCCATCCCTACACAAACCAAAGCAAATTTGCTAGTAAGTATCCTAAACTAGGAAATGTCTATTTAAAACTTTTATTTCATTTAATTCTTCTCTACAGGCCATAAAAACATGAGCTAAAATCTAGACTAATCATGCATCTTCTATGCACTTTCTACAAAAGAAAAGTTGCAGATAAGAGTTCAATACTTGTGACAAAGCATCGTTTACCAGGTAAAAAGAGAAGAACAGGTGAATTCTTCAAAGGAGAGCCACATTCTATAGGCGAAAACCACTGTGGAGGTCCACCGTCAGGCTTAATAACATCTTTTGCCAAGTCAAGGTAATCCTTCACACTTCGAGTTCCATATCCATCATCCCACAACGGTTCCAGCTTTTCTTGCATAACTTCTTCCTCTCCCTTCTTCTTCTCTCCAGTACTTACACCCGCAGGTAAATGACCATGCCCCCTATCTATCAACAGAATAGTTCTCTCCTGCTCCTTAGCTGAAGAAACTCCGTTAAGTCTACAAGTGTCAGCAGACAAGATAGAGGACTTCTGAGTTGCTGAACATCTAATTTGAGCTATGAATTGAGGCTTGAACTCTGTTAAAGCAAATGAAGAAGGAGCCCACAAATTACTCACAAGTGAATCCATGGTTTCCACAAACCAATGGCTTCCAACTTGATAACTTCAAGATTCAGACTTGGCAACGAATAAGCTTCGAGCCCAGAATTAGATGTGTGCTTATAAGCAAACCAATCCTAATGTGGTTTGAAATGTACTAGTATGTACACAAACAACACTCGAGAAATAAAGGGCCACGTTCAAAAAATTGGTAGAAATCCAGAAATCAACTTGCAATAGCACAAAAAAGATGTAGAACCTCTGTATTCTCTGTTTTCTGCAGGTGTTTTTGTCAACGATGTAAATGTAATACAGACACTATTGGTTCAAGAAAGTCTAGAAATAGTGGGAACAACCGAACAACAAATTTTTCACTGGGGCTCCAGAGGTTCAAGAAGACAGAAATGGCTCAATGACAAGTTCATGCTGAACGTGCAACGTGTGTGTGTGTGTATGCATTAGGTGAAAGCTGAAATACGAATGCAACCAGAACCAAATACATATGTCTATCTTTGTGTGTGTGCGCGCGTGTTAGGTGAAAACTGAAATATGAATGCAGCAAGAAACCAAAAACAAAGGATTATCTCAAACATGGATCAACATTATTGCTGACAGTAATGATATGAAAGTGGAGTTAATGGGATAATCTGTGTTTTAGAAACTGATTATTAATGAGAATATTGCTGCATCATTATTGAGCGTAAAAATTTATTCCCTGAGATTACCCCAAAAAAAAAAGATTTATTCTCTTGTTCACCGACGAAACTTGTGCAACCTTCTTGCTATGTAATGACAGTCCAGAAATATGGCCTTTTATGATCTTACCTTTTTTTTTTTTTTCCGAAACGATAGAAATTTTATAACATGAAAAACTGTACACTTTTGGAGCAAAGGCTCCAATCTTTACAAGAGTGCATTTAGCACTACAAAGTGGCGTAGTTCCACTCCATATCACAAAAATTCAAAAGAGCAATTTTGCTCAAACTGTAGCATAAGCTATCAGTTTCTTCATTCAATCTTCCAAAAGTGCACGTTCGAAACCATAGTGACATTTGCTGGACGTCCTCCAAGCATGGTTCAAAGTCGCGGTCGCGGTCGCGGCGTGGAACGTTCCACATCGGTCTCGGCATATCGATCACGGTCTTGATGAGACGCAAATTTTAAAGCATTTAATATTCTAAAAACTGTTAATAATATAAAAAAAGTATGCTAAACAAAAATAATAAAAAATAACAAAAGAAAATTTGTAAAATGTACTATTTTTATACATATTATACACGATAAGTACTTTTAATTATTTAAAACAATGGCATCACAAATAAAATCAAAATAACATAGACCACAATTTTAAAACTAATAATTGCAAAAGTAATATCAACCATTAACAATACAAACTAAAGATTTATTTATAGCATAAAGTTGGAATATTTTGATCAATCTCCTGTCAAAAATAAAAAGAAATCATATTAGATAAAAGGTAAATCTATAAAAAGATATACTAGTACTTTATATTTTCGTACCTGTTACTACCAAGTAGAATGATGATGTGGTTCAAAATCATCCTCATTTGTCGATGAATGGTAAAACAGATATGGAAGTGGCATAGGACCTTGAGTAGGTAGTGTAAACGAGTTATCTGGTGTATTTACTGGATGTGAGGATTGACTAGATGTTCCATAATCATTGGACGGAAGAACTTCTGGATTGGAGATAATTTGTTGATGGTAGTATCCAAACCCTCAATAGTTAACACTATCGCTGGTACCATATGATGCAGTAGAATCATAACCATAAAATCCAATGTTATTGGAATCAAAAGAAGAACCATCATGAGACTTATCTATTTTTTTTCATAGTATCCACTACCATGAATGCTAGTAGACCTTTCAACCTGTCCAGGTCTGTCAAATGGCCGATATCCACTGTAATAGTCAGGAGTGATTCCATATGATTGGTCATAGTCATATCCCAATTGACTAGTACTACGGTTTTGACTAGATTCATGCTCATAAGTTGGGTATATACCCAAATTTTGCATCTGATCATTGACTCCTCTATATCTTTGTGATCCTAAATGGTGAGAGAAAGTATCCTCACTTGAAAATTGAGTTAAATCATTGAGGAATTGACGTTGTGCTTCTATACCAGGACGATAGCCATGATCAGTATCTTGAGTGGCATAATAATTATCTTGTCCTTGAGCCCATGACATACCTCCTGCTTGTTGGCTATCTTGATTGTAACCACTATGCCTGAAAGAATTGTTCCCTCCATCTCCATTGTCACCATTGTCATCATCATCATTACTGCTGTCACTTTTATTTGAAGATGACGGAACAGTCTGCTTACTGGTTTGTTTAGTCTTACTTTTTTGTTTCCTACTTGAGGATGCAGCAAGACCTTTCTTATTTCTTTTGGTAATATATTGGGACAATGTATCACCAAAATCATCGTTGTCATGTTCTTGATATTCACTACTTTCTGATTCAGTTTGATGAATGCCCTTATCCAACCAATCCAGATTATCTTCAGGCAATGTGGGTTGTTCATTTTCTCTTATCCAATCATCCAATATATCATCTTGGTGAAAAATGTGATTCAAGTCAATTTGGTTGTAGAAATCATCAGTATCTCTTTGATGCATCAAATTTTTCACCTTCAATCGCATATTGTAATGCACAAAAACTAATTTATGCAATTTTTTAACTGCCAAACGGTTGCGTAGTTTTGTATGAATTAATGATCATGTACTCCAATTTCGCTCACAACCAGAGGATGTGCAGGTTTGACTCAATATTTTCACTGCAATATTCCTTAAATTTGGCGCATCTTCACCGTAGTTAAGCCACCATTCAGCTAAACAAACAAAGTAATAATAACATTCATTTATTATTATTATTTTAATATTATAAAAATATTAACTTCATTTATATGATTTAGATGTTAATGTAAGTATGAATTAAGTTGAAACCTGGTAAAGATTTTGGTAATGCTCTTGCTGCAATAGCACTTCCAAAGCCTCCCTTTTTGTCTGCAAAAATTTTGATCTACAAAAATAATGTATACACAAGTGCTAAAATTTTAAAATTTGTTGATTAGTATAAATAAATAAAATAATCAAAAGAATACCTCATTTATTGAATCAACTTGTGCATCTAAATTTGGCTCCAACTTTGCAATGACGTTCTTTAACTCTCTTCGAACTTCATCCAGATTAAACTCACAAGTTCCAGAATATTGAAGGATCGGGTTCAAAAAATATGCTAAATACAATAAAATAACAAAATTAGAAAATAAATAAATAAATAAATATATTACATATTTAAATTAGATGTAATATTTTAAATTACCTGCCGCATGTAAATCCCGATGAAGTTGATTGTACCATCTATTATCAATCACTTCCCAAATTGTTTTCCAAGATTTCACCTACTTTTGAATAGCTATTTTTGCTCTATCCATTGCCTCATAAATAATTGGCAATGTTGGCTTATTATCTTGATCAATAGTATTTAAAACTTTGACCAGAGGCTCCATTATTGCACACACATTTCTAACTTTTTTCCAAAACTTCTCTGACAATATCAACTCAGCTACTTTAATAACTTCTGCTTTTCTCTTGGTAGTATTATTAAACTCTGTCCATTCATCTGAGGTGCACATTCTTTTCAGTTTTGTACAATGCCGAAGAAGACTTTCCATAGAAATGAATTCAGTTGCAAATCTAGTGATACCTGGACGTAGCAGTTCCCTTTTTTTTGTATATGTCTTCATCAGATTCACTACTTTGTCACTGTTATATATGAAACTTGTTATCTTCTTCCCCTAAGCAATAGTTTCTTTTACATTATCCATTTTACCAATATCCTCCAACATCAAATCTATACAATGCGCAGCGCAAGGTGACCAAAAAAGATTTTTTCTTTTTTTCATCAACAGTTGTCCAGCTGCTTTCATACAGTATTCACTATCTGTCACAACTTGCACAACATTTTTTTCTCCCACAACCTCTACTACATCATCCATTAACTTGAAAATATATTCAGCAGTTTTCTTGATATTGGTACAATCAACTGAACTATGGTATATCATGTGCCTATCACAGTATACCATAAAATTTATTATTGGATGTTTTGTACGAGTGCTCCACCCATCACACATAAGTGTACAACCAAAAGTTGAAAATTTATCATAAATATCTCCAAGATATTTCTCAAGCTCTTCAAATTCTTCATCTAAATATTCATTTCCAATTTGATAAGCTGAAGGGCCTTTAATACCAGAACCAGCTTTGGCAATTTCATCAATCATCGATTGATAATAAGGATTGTCAGCTGCATGAAATGGTATAGCATTGAAATGAAAAAACTTTGAAACTGCCTTACCAACTCTTTTTATATTTTCCTTCGGAAACATTGATTTGACTGATTTTTGTTTCGAAGGAAACATATGTGAGTCAATTCCTCTGCTTGTCATTTCATCTGCTTGTCTGACACTGAAATTACGTGACAATCCTCTTTTATTTTCAGAAGTCGTTGGGTTTGAAGTGCCAACACCCATATTTCCTAAAATTCACAATATTTAACAAATAAAAAATGAATGACTAAATTGCAACTTTATGTAATTATATTTAATAAAATAGTATCAAATTTGTTATAATATTTTAGTTTACAAATCATACCTGACATAAACATAGAAGGTCGACTCCCAGATACCGAATGCCTTCGTTGTTCGTCTAAAAATTGCAAGTATTGGCTCTCTCTAATTGCTTGCTTCATTTGTTTTTTTTCCAACGCCATCCGACTTTCTTCATCAATTTCAAAAAAGACTTCGTCCTCCTCGTCACCAACCATGTTGAAATTACCATACATACTTTCTTGTTGGAAAGAATTCAATATTTCTTCTTTTTTCTGTTTTATTGTAGCTCTTTGAATCTTACCAACCTTTGGATGCATTTTCATTAAATCTCTAACTTCGCTTGAGACCCTTGGACAAGGTTCAACTTGTCCTATGACATGACCGACATGTTCTTTCAACCTTGTAATGCCACCATGCATTATTTTTCCACAATAATTGCATCTCACAATTTTTCTATTCCCTCCCACGGGTTTACCATGTTCCCAACCAATATCCTTGCTCGTCATTGTAACTATTACACATATCAATATAAATGGTTAATACATCACAAAATAATTAAAGATATATGAAAAAAAATACAACAAGCAGTTTCTGACATTTTATAATTATAATAATTTATTTCTATTATATTAGTAAGTTAAACATCTAATCTATAATGTAAACCTGCAACAATGATCATTTTTTCATTTATTATAAGAACTTCGGCATTTTGTTTGTTGATGGGTGATTAACTTAAACATATAATTTAGCTTTCCATCTTCCTATAGTTTTTAGTTCATGATCATGATCATGATCACCAGGATGATTATGTATTATAATAAGTTGGAAGATAATACTAAATGTCCCTCTCTATTAGCACAAAAATATACACGTACAGTGGAAGCAATTCTCATATCTCTCTAATTTCTTTGTTAACCATCGTCATATATATATATATATATATATATATATATATATCTAGACATGATTTTTCACTCACTTTGCAACCTAGTCGTCCAAGAATTACAAAAGTTTTTGTTTTATACATAAGGATTACTAAATTTATAGAGGAAAAATTATTGCCAACTAAAAATCACTCGCCCATGCAAACAAAGTCAGACCACAACCAGACAGACTTCCTGAAAAGCAATTCCACCAAAACACAAGAAAGTAGTCCTATTGCATCAGCTAGTGCCATACGAAGGAATCACATTCTAAAATTTAAGTAGAGCCAATGCAACGGCTCTATTCTGTTACACTTTCAATCAATGCTTGAAATTGTCTGCCGACCCACTAAAGAAAATCTCTACACTTCTGCAATGTAACTTATCCATTGTGCCATAGTTTGTAATGGCAAAAAAAAAAAAGATAATGACCTGATTAAGAGTTATATGTGGAACTTCTGCGATTTTATTGATTCTTTTTTCTTGTTTGCAAATTTGGACTTGTTGGCATTAAAATTTTAGAAACTTGACCAAAAAAGATGTTAAAGTTAACAAATTGCAGCAGATCTGATGAACAAAAGATATAGGATAATGAACACAACCAACAATAAAGACAAATGTCATATACATTCGTGAACATGTACCTTTCGGAGTGGAATTAACACAAAAAGATCAATGAAACTAATTGCACAGAGATAACTGGTCATCCAACCAATCCCAAGTTCCTTGTAGCTGCCCGGAGGATTTCCCGCAGTGCTTACTTCTGCCTACTCATATGTTTTCTTATTTAGAGCTAACAAATAAGAACCAAGTCCGCCTGAAAGTTCGAAAACAAAGCAAAAGGGCTTAGGGAATCAAACAATACTAAGAAAAGAAAAGTAAAGTAAAGGTAGTATGTTTAACGTGGCAAATTCAAGGTAGTACCTTCAAAGTAAAGTGAAGGTAGTACCTTCAAGGTGGAAAAGAAAACGCATCTTTTCACGTGATAGTACTGTGGCAAATTTGTTTCTATTTTCCAATGAATGATTTCAACCTTTGACTTCTCCTTCTCATGTGTTAGGAACTAGCTGTAGTTTTTACTCCAAGGGTCAATGTAATTGAGCTGCGGTCCTAGTGCTTCTCCCAATTATGTCCGGTGTTTCAGATGAGCTTGTCCCAATTATGTCTGGAAATAGAATAGGGAACCACTATGATTAATCTAAAGAAGGCCCCATGAAGTCTTTTATAACTTGTCCATCACTCACATTTCTTTCCCCGTATGAAGGATCATCAGTACTAGCCATGGTTCGATATAGGCAGTAGAGAGGTCCTCGAATTTCCCTTTTTTAATCCTTTTTTTCCTTTTTTTCTAAAGATTTTTTGTTAAATTCACCTTGACTCGGGGTGACTCGGGGTGATTCGGGGTGACTCGGCCGTGACAATCCGTCGCGGTGACGTCTCGGCCAATTTCTCGGCGAGACGAGTATCTCTGTCTCGATTCGTCGCGGTATCGTCTCGGCCGGTTACGACTCGGCCGAGACGTCTCGGTCTCGGCCGAGTCTTCGAACCATGCCTCCAAGATGACGTCTCGGCCGAGTCTTCGAACCATGCCTCCAAGATAGCTTCTATCGCTATAGTCCATGCTTTCCCATTTTGGAACTGTGCCATCATCTTTTTGTTTTCAAACCGTATGTTGATTTTCCTCCATCCTTTCCCTGCTGCCTTGACCATGCATAATCTCACTGCCTCTGCCAAGTCTTGATCTTTGTTCCCTGATGATCTCTCTCTTAGTGACCAGGCTGCTATCCCTTGGTTTGCAGCATTCGAAGCTGTGATGCCAATGCCAAAGGAACTGTATTCCTTCTGATGTTGGATTGCAAGCTTCAGAATTACCGCCTCAGCATCTGCTTGTTCCCCTTGTCCATTTCCATGTTGCCTTCTTGTTTCTGCTGTGTTCTTCCTCGGATTGTGTTGAACTGCATCTAGGTGTTCCTTCCATTCCTTAGTTGCCTTTTCACTTACTTTAAAAGGCTCCTGTTGTAAGGAGTTGAAGACTCTTGCATTTCTAGCTTTCCAAATCTGCCATAGCACATTAACTGTTAAGGCTATGTGATCTTCACCTTCGTTCCTAGTTCTTGCATTCATCATCATGTTCCACCACTGTTTGAAGCATCCAGTTTGGTCTTGTAGTCCATCCCATTGCACCAATGCAAATTTCCATATTTCTTTTGCTTTCTTGCACTGCAATAGTACATGCTCAATGGTCTCCACACTCTCTCCACACCCACAGCATACCGGATCTCATTTTCTTGTTCTGTTGAAAATCTGAGCCTTGACTGGTAGTCCATTGTTGGTGCATTTCCACACAAATATTTTCATTTTGTGTTTAATAGGCATCTTCCATAGAGCTCCCCATAGTTCCCTGTTTGTTTGTTGATAGCTGCATCCCTCCTCTTTGCTTTGTTTTGCCTTCTTATCCCTTTCCTTTTGTTGCAAGATTTTGTATCCATTTGCCACTGTGTATTGACCATTGTTATTGTGCTTCCATATCATGCTGTCTTCCCGGTCAGACCAACTTAATGGAATGCTCAAGATGTGTTCTGGATCCTCTTTGTGAAACACTTTGTAGATCAGAGTTCTGTTCCACCTATGTTGGACCATGAGTTGTGAGACTTTTTGCAAATCACTGCCCTCTGGTTTCTGTGTCCTTATCCTCCCATCTCCATCATTGTTAATCCATTTGTCATTCTAGATGTTGATGCCTCTTCCATTCCCAACTTTCTTTTTACAGCCATCTTTGATAACCTCTCTAGCACTCATAAGACTTTGCCAAATCCAGGATGCATTCTTTGGCACTTTTCCTTCTAGTACTGAACCTCCTGGAAAGTATTTCTCCTTCAATACTTTACTTACCAAAAGATTTGGTTGTGTCATTATTCTCCATACCTGTTTTGCTAGCAAAGCTTTGTTGAACATTTGAATATCCTTGAATCCCATTCTACCTTCTTCCTTACTCTTGGTGAATTTATCCCATGCTATCCAATGTTGCTTGTCTTTCATTTCGTTTTGTCCCCACCAGCATCTTGCCATCATGGAGCAAATTTCCTTGCAAAGCTTCCTAGGGAGTTTATAACAAGACATTGCATAAGTTGGAGTAGCCATTGTCACTACTTTCATCAAAGTTTCCTTTCTAGCTAGGCTTAGCAATTTTGTCTTCCAATGGTCCATTTTCTTTCTGATCTTGTCCTTTATGAACCCAAATATTTGATCTTTGGTCTTTGTGATAATCATTGGCAATCCAAGATATTTCCCTTGACTCACTGCCTGGATCTTTCCCAGCTCCATTTTTATTGCATCCATTGTTCTCTGATCAGTATTTTTGCTGAAAAAAACTGAGGATTTCTCCAGGTTGATAAGCTGACCTAAAGCTGCCTCGTACTTTTTTAGAATTGTCTTCAATTCATTGGCCTCCTGTTGACCTACTTTGCTCAATATCAGTGAATCATCTGCAAAAAAAAGATGAGTTAGTGCAGGTCCATTTTTGTTGATCTTCATTCCTTTCATTTTTTGATTTGCCTCTACTCTTCTTAGTAGACTTGAGAACCCTTCTGAACAAATTAGGAACGGGTAAGGTGACAGAGGGTCACCTTGCCTTAGACCTCTTTCTGGCTTTACGAACTCTCTTGCTTCTCCATTAACACTGAAAGAATAAGACACAGTAGTAATGCATTTCATTATCCACTTTATCCAAGTTTCACAAAAACCCATTCTTTCCATCATAGCTCTCAAGTAGTCCCATTCGACCCTATCATAAGCTTTAGACATATCCAATTTAATAGCCATGCATCCCATCTGCCCTTTCCTTTTATTTTTCAGATTGTGTAGAAACTCATGAGCTAGGATAACATTATCAAGAATTTGTCTGCCTGCCACAAAAGCTGACTGGTTTTTGCTTATGCACATGTCTAACACAGGTTTGAGTCTTTTGACTAGAATTTTTGAGATGATTTTGTATAAAACAGAACACAAACTAATGGGCCTATAGTGCATTAAGCCAGTGGGAATGGGGATTTTGGGAATCAAGGAGACAATAGTATGGTTTATGGATCTGAGCATATGACTTGAATGAAAAAAAGCTTGAATTGCCTCGACAATGTCACTTTTAATGATGTCCCAATAAGTTTGGTAAAAAAGGGGTGACATTCCATCATTGCCTGAAGCTTTATTGGGATTCATTGAAAACACAGCTGTCCTAATTTCATGTTCGTCCACAGGTCTGATAAGGATTCTGTTCATTTGATCTGTGATTTTTGTTGGAATCCCCTCAAGTATCTCATGAATACTATCCTTTCTTGTTGGTGTCTTTGAGGCAGTGAATAACTGTCTATAGTATTTGGTTATTTCCTGCCCCACTGCTTCTTCCGAATTTGTCCAGCTCCCATCCTCTTTCTGTAGTTGGTTCATCCTGTTTGCTCTTCTTCATTCATTAACAACTGCATGAAAGTATTTAGAATTCTTGTCCCCTCCCTCAGCCATTGCAATCTTGCCTTTTGACTCTAAAATTTTTCTTCTTCCTGGTATGCATCTTTCAATTGTTTCTTCAAAGACCCCACTTCCTCTTTTGATAGCTTCCTCTCCTGCCCCCTTTTTCCTTCTAATTTGCATTTGATCTCATCTATCTTTTTTTTGGTATTACCTATCTTGCTTTTGTGCCATTTCAAGAGACTTATCCTGCAATTTGTGATTTTCTTGGTAACCTTAAACATTCTGGATCCTTCACATTGAGTTTTCCAGGCCTCTTTGACTACCTGGGATCCATCTTCATATTGCACCCATCTTTTATCAAAGAAAAATCTTTTTTTCCTCCTTTTGTTTGCTGGGCATGTGTCTAGCAATAGGATACTATGATCTGATGCCCAGTTTTCAACATGTGTGCATTTTGCATTGTGAAACACCTCTAGCCACTCAGGAGAGCATAAGCCTCTGTCTAGTCTTTCTTTTATTTCCACTTCTTCATCCCAACTATTCCTCCATGTCCATGGTACACCTTCAAATCCTATGTCCACCAAATTGTTCCTGTTGATGAAATCTCTAAAATCTCTAAAAGTCCATTCTTCTCTGTCCCTTCCACCCCATTTTTCCTCCTTACACCTTATATCATTGAAATCCCCTATAATCATCACTTTCTCACCCCACAGTCTTTTCCTCTCAGTTAATGTGGTCCATTGTTGTTTCCTCACCTGTCTTTCACAGCTGGCATAAATTGCTATTATCCTCCAGTTCGCCCTTGTTTCATCATCTTCTATCAATGCTTCAATGGTGAATTCAGTATGCTGTAGTTCCTTTATATGAACTGCATCAGTCCAGAATAATGCCATTCCACCGGCTTTATTAACTGCATCCACTACATAGCAAGTGCAGTTTACCTTCTTTGGTATTTTTTTGTCCCTCTCGCGGTGCAAATTAAATTATTGCCTACTTTAAAAATTCGGAATATTCAAAAAACACTTTTTTCAAACAATTTCTTATATTCTCAATCTTTTTTTTGTTTCCTACAGACATAACTTCTTATAAATAAATTTTGTAACAATCCTACAAGTGCAGTTTGTCAAGTTTAAGAAAAAAACAAATAAATTTTGTTGCTTAGGAAAAAAAAAAAGAATTTGTTTCCAAACCAGAGTGTCAAATTGGACATGTAAACTTTTATTAAGGTATGCAAAAGGTATGGTGGTCAAATTATTTATTGCAACCTAAATAAGAATATGAAAGTTCTTGTTTACTTTTTCAAAGAAATCAATTGGTCTTTTCTTTCTTCTCCTGTTTTTTTTTTTTTTTTCCTTTACTCTTTGCAATTCTCATGACACAACACCCATGTACCAACATGCATATTCACACAAAACAAATGCACTGTATTTTAATGTCAAATGTCAATTGCTTAAGCCTAATAAATCATATTTTAACGGAGATTACTTAAAAGTTAACTGACTTTAAATTATCTTATGAGGAACTCATTGCATTTTTTTATTTTTTGAGGAACTCATTGCATTATTTTTTCTATTTTTTTACGTACTTTGTTACTTTTCTTACAATTTGCATAACTCGTACACTTGCAATATATACAAGAACACAACACTAATCCGTTACAGTTTTAACGTATTATCATGCACTATAAACACATCACACCTTAATATTGATTTATGGCTTAAAAATCAACGTTAAATCATATTTTGAGGAATCAACTTCCCTTCTCTTTTCTCCCTTTCCATTTACTTTTCTTTTGCAAACTAGATGACATATTGACATGCCCTCTCACAATTAAAAACGAATACGTGCACCAACAAAAGCAACAACAAAGAAGCAACACCACAGAAACACCAGCAGGTGGTGTCCCCCATCCCCCACCATCCCCTTCCCCAACACACCTTGTAACAGAATATGATTTAAAAAAACAAAAAACACATTCACATGATAGTATTATATCTAATTTCAACTGAGCATAAACACCAATCACCAGAGATTTATGCTACAATTTCAACTCCAAATTGTTAATAAGTAACAGAAAATTGTCTGTAATCTATCATTGAAAGCGGCGACAGAAGCAAAGGTGATACCATTTGAAGAATAGAGTAAATGAATTCTTCTCATTGATAGGCCTCGCAATTGATTGAAATATTACAAAAACAATAAAATTTACAATAGAAAACAGGGCAAAGATTTTATCATCCACTTCTAGTGTTTAATTTGAAGTGAAGCTAACCATTTTATTACCAGGCAAAAATTTCAACTTCATACAGTGTGGTCATTGAAAAATACTGCATCAATACTATCCCATCCCAACCAAATCTACAAAGCTTTCGGAATCATCAGCTGAGCTTCTCTTAAGGTTAAAAAAGGACCAAATAGCTAATGCTCTTCTTCTTCAAAGGAAGAGGGGTAAAAAAGAAAGGAGAAAGAAAAAAAAAAAAAGATACTTCATCTGCCTTTACAGAAGCTGAGCTCAGAATAGTTTCCAAATCTGCTGAGAGCTTGAAGTTGCTTGCCAGCGCCAATTTTATAATTACCAACCATCCAACTAGGAAATCACAACCAAGGATTCACAGAATTTTGCCGTGTCTGATTGTTTCCCAAATATACAAGCAACAAATAAGTATGATTTACGGCAAACACTTCCCGAAGAGTTGTGCTTTAGATGCACCAGAAACCCATAGAACAGGTCACTTGACTTGCATCACCCCTACAAGGAATCAAAGAAAAAAGACTGCTCAAACAAGTGAACAACTAAATTTGATACATCAGCACATATAATACAAGCAACCAAACAAGAATAGGTGCCCATGGATCAAAAATGCATTGCGGAACAAACTTCTGCATAACCAGAAACAAGTCTTTACAGACAAAGCAAGTGGATATATCTAAATAACCACATATCACTTAGGTTATACTGACAATATCCCTGACAGAAGCAAGGGAAGAGGTCTCTATTTGTTGCTTTACAATTTAAGTTGCAAAAGAATTAAGGGGGCCGATTGACATTAGAAAAATCATATAAAGCTCTGAAGGTTAAATCGCAATAGACATTTGCAAGAAGGTTTCCAAAACTCGACTAAAATGAGGGGAGCAGAACTCCACAACAATATAGCTATGACTATAATATCTACATTATAAACTCCCATGCATTTCCTTGATTCCAACTAGGACTTGGGACTCCAATTTCACTATGATAAAGACTATTACTAACCAACCATGATGAAGAAGGGGTTTTTGGAAGACTGCTTACAGGAAAAATAAAATTACAGCAAAACCACCTACACATAAAACCACCAAAACAAACCCAGACTGAAGGCCAGCAAAGCACTTTATATCCGAATATATGTAAATACATACTCCTTAACTAAATTGCTAACAATCCCAGAGAGGTAGATCTCCAGAGTTACATTATTGAACTTGGTAGCTTTTCCTTCAACTCTTCATAAGCTGCAAACAAAAAGGCTATTACTTTCTAAAATCTGGATCACTCAACCACACAACCTACGGCCCCTGCTGCCAGGTCCCCCAAACTGAATGGGCAATAAGCCACTCACAAAAACAGGGAAAACAGGAAAGTGAATGAGGATGGAAATAAGCTCACATGCAATTTTCATTTTTTTTGCTCAAATGCCCATCAACGTATGGGCTTCCATCACCTGCCCTGCACCACTCGGTAGTTTAGCACTAGATCTTCAGGTTTTTTCCATATATATGTCCGGACAGTGGCCAAGCTCATGTCAGGGGATAAGACCTGGCAAAAGGGAAAAAAATGTTCCTTTAGTTCAGAAAGCCTATAAATTTAACTAATCAAGCAGAAAAGTAGCATTTCTGAGGAAAAAGGTTAAATTCAAGGAACTGCAGTATGTAAAGAACAATCTGCAAGCAAAGAGGGAAAATACTGAAAGTGAAAGAAGAATATTATCACTAAAGGAAAAATGCTATGACCACTTTCCGTCGCAATTCTTGGCTCATACAGTATATTATTTTTTGTGAACTTCTTTAGCCCTTATATTATTGTTGCACTCCACTTTGAATGGAAAGTGTACCAATTTTCACCTCCTCAGATTATTATATGATATTCAAGATTATTCAACAACTTCACTCATGTCTCTATGCATTTTCAAGAGTTCACCTATCCTATGAACACACATGGAGATATCTGTATTACAGAAACTAATTTCCTTGTAATTTATAACTATCATTTTTTTCGCCTCCTACTCTGCTGCCCTTGTTTTTCTACTATAAGTACAGCAAAAAGATCCTAAAAAGTGACTATTCTTTCATTCCACTTTAACTATAAAATCTATAATGAACTGATTATTTAATTTTGCGTGCAATATGACACATGAAAATGATTTCCAATTGATAATTTAAAAGGTTTGGTTGATGCCCCTAAAACAACATAACAGGTGGGGTTTCCTAAATAAATAAACTTACGCCTGCTTGGAGCATATTATCTGGAAATTTTTCATCCCAATTTCACCCAAAAGATGATGATACCTGGTTATTGCACAAAATCTCTATACAAGGCTTCAGCTTTTGCCAATGTTTCACCCCTGATCGGAAAGAACCATCTCCTCCAGCCGCTGGATGTGGCAACTGCCCTCCAGCCACGGGAAACATTCCATCTGAGTTCATATTATCAAGCGGCTTATCAAGAACCATCTTCTCTACAACATAGTTGACAACCTACAAACATAAACCAGATTATAAGCTGCTGGGACTCAAAACAACCCAAAAGTGGGAATAAAACACACAATTTCTGAAAGAAAACTAACATACTATTTCAAACTCAAATTACGAGGTAGTCATCCAACACATCATCAATTGTTTTTACTACCTTAAGCTGCAAGAACTCAGTTTTGATTCTTATTCTTGAGAGAGCATCTAGTGCCCTCAAAAAGAATGTAACAATGTTCTACGAGGAAGACAGGAAGACCAGAACAAACTTTTGGTTTATTTTAAATGAAGATCTTCCGGACTCAACTGGCAAGGAAAACAGAAAAGCCTAATTGCTTAAGGTGCAAAATTCTCAATCATGATGAATATGCTTGATATTAAGCCTAAAAACTAGGCATAGAGGTCATCATGTTCGGGTAACAACCAATACAACAGGGGATGGTGCTACATTTTCTTCTTGGCCTCTTTCCTCAGTACAAATAGGAATAATTGGCTTTGGAAACTGCAACAACTCTGAAGGCAGAACATACTGCGATGATGACTACAAGAAGTATAGTTTTACATTTCTGCATGAGCTTGTAACTTAAAGACCTAATTAACCAAATGCAATATAAGTTCTATGAATTGATATTTAACTTCATAACCATTAAACAAAAAATCTCATACACCTAGGCAAAGCTCTATCCCAGTCCACCATGTTATTACCTTATGTATCCGTAAAATACGGGGCGCACTCAGCTTTCCTTGTGTTAAGATCTGGATGGTTGAACCTTCACACGGATGTAAATAAAAACTACATCTGTCATGAATTAAATTAAAGTTAAAGGAGCCAAATCTCCTTGTCCTAAGTAGTATCTGAACATGATAATAAAAAATGTACAAGCACTGTGATGTAAACCAAGTTAAGATTCAAGCGAAATAACCACCAATCTGATCCAATAGCTAGTGAAATGAGAGAAAAGGTGGAAGCAAAAAAAGGATAGCTTGAAGAAGTTAAAAGAATCAGTAGAAAGCTAAATAAAAGAAAAGAAAATTGAAAGAAAAAGAACCACCAATCAGTAGAAAATGGTGTTCAGAGATTAACAAGGATGCTTCATCCCAAAGAGCAGATGTTGGAGAGCAAGATTACACGAACCAAAAGCAAAATAACCTCAAACAAAATGCCTTATGACAATTTCAAGGTCAAAAGAGAGTTTAATGTAAGAAATTACTTGGTATTTTCCCTGGGAGGAAGGCGATTATTCAATACACAATCCAAGACCCACCAGGGGAAGTCTTTCTCGTCTTCACTTCCATCTAAATCTGTGATTTTCTTTCTCCACGGACCACCTAGAGACCCCTCAGTAATAATAGAAGGAGGTGCAGCTACTGAAAATTCAAATGGCGGATAAACCATTGAATCATTTTCAGCATTTCCATCAACCTCAACTCTTGATAGGGTAATACTCCTAGAAGATACATCTTTACCAGATTGAACTTCCACGTTTCCCGAAGCCTGAGAACCAAACCGTTGCCTTCGTTTGGTTAACCAAGGAGCTAACAGCCCTTTAAGGGTTTCCCGGGCTAAATTAACCTATAGAACCAAATAGACAGAAAAACACGATGAGAAAACAAACTTGTCCAGAGATATGCTATTAACCATAGTCAATGTAAGCACATGAAACCATGACAAGAACCAAAAACTCAGTCACACTAAAGTGCCATAGAAGCACATCAGTAATCTGAAAATGAGAGAAGGTTAATCACAAATGCAAAAGTTAGTTTGCATACCACAGAAAGACAGATAAGCCAGGAATATTCGCCGCAGACACTAACATTATCTAATATGAGGCAGATGGTAAAACACTACAAATTACAAAGTGAAAGCCCTTGATTCTTGACCTTTATCAAACAACAAATAGTTATAAATCCATAATAGCAGAGGAAAAAGAAAATTATGTGTTCCTGTATAACTAAAACACCATTAAAGTTTCTGCCTAACCATCAGGGTGGCATTTGGGCATGTCAACAATGGATTATCACTAAATTGGTCACAACCCAACCTGCCAACATCAAAGCATCAATTCAGGTTGGATCTAGTGGCATCAACTCAAATCCATAAACCCAACTATGACACAACATACTTTCTCATTTGACTTTCACATGGACATACTTTTATTTCACATAATAAGCACATTTTCATGCACTTTCAGAATGCTGCATACTCTATCTCACGTATTTTTACCACACAAACGACATTTCATTCTTTCTCACACACATTTTCACGCCCTCACTGAAACAGTAGGGTCAAAAATATACTTCTAAATTGCTTCATTCATCTTTTGGCACTCCTAAAGCTATCTGTACTCAGACCACCAACAACATTACTATCACATGGAAGCTAATAATTCTAATTCTAATCAAACTCCATTTACTCAACTACCCTGGTCTTTACAATTCTTTCTTTTTTCCATTAAAAAAAACTGAAAAAAAAAAAAAGAAAATATGGAAGGTGAAATCCAAGAAAACAATAGCAGTTTGCGTATCAAAGAAGCCAGAGAAGGACAAAGAGAGAGAGTCAATGGTTGCCAGAATTTCACTGAAGAAGACTGCAGTAGATGAGTGGTCAGAGATCAGGGAGGGGGTTCAGTTGTGTGCAAGTTTAGGATCTGTTCCAAAGTATACATCTCCATTAGCAAAAGGCTACCAGATGGTAGTTATGGTTGGAGAATTGGCTTGCCAGAGGACTGAATTTGATAGTAAGTGTGTGAATTCATGTGCTTGTCCCAACAATTGATTTAATATTTGGCTTACTTGGGTGCTCAAATTGGAAAACCAACCCACCTAGAAATAGTTGGTTTTGTCCACCAACCCAAACTTTCAAATAGTGGGCGGATTCTTGGCAGTTCATTGGACTTGGGTTCAATTTCCAAGCTTACCTAACAAAGAGGAAAAAGAAGACAGCTCTTGCATTCGGTGTGAATTACACCTCAAACACTCCCAATTGATGGAATAGGAGGGAAGGGATGCAAAAAGAGTAGAAGGGATAAGATTTCTTGCAGTTCGATTGATATTCAGAGAGGAAAAGGAAAAGGAGATGGATAGAAGTGAGGTACTGGACTTGCTTGTATTCTTTAGATTTGACTACCATCCAGAGGTGAGTGGAAATATAGAAAGCAAACCAACTTAGAAAAAAACTTTGTACTTCCGAAAATACATTTGATCCTTTCCTTTTCCTTATTTTCCTTCTGCTCTCCAAACAATATCCAGTCAAAACTATCTTTTTTTTCCAGATCCATTAAAACGGGAATGGTTCTACCTTCCCCTACTCTACTTTCCAGTCTTTTATACTAAGCTAGTATTGTTTCATTTGCAATCCAAACAATGCCTAAAAATTATACAGATATTTATTTAGTTTTCCATAACACTTTAATCGCTGCATAAAAACTAAAACATGAACTGCCATGACATTTTAATTAGCTTTCCCTCATGTAAAAGTGTTTGAATGCTATCAGAATATGGTCATCTTTCTTCAGACAAGCAGGTTACTACTTGTGGCCTTAAAATTTTAGTGGAGCAGGCACCTAATAAGTATGGATAAATTTGAGGGCATGTGCTATACACATCACATGCTTAAGTTATTCTAATCCTTCTAAAGAAAGAAACCTTTTAGTCTCTTCTCACTCTCATTTGCTTAATTTTAGAATTTCCCATATCCAACAGACTTCTAGACAACTAATGAATTGTTTCAGCCAACTGCTTTCTCAAAATAAGAAATATAAACATTTATCGAAAAAAATCCCATGAAATAACTCAAAGCATTTATTTGAAAATTTTCATGCTCTTTGAATTCCGAAAAGCTGAAGGACAACAATAAGAATAAACTAAAACTAAGATGCATCTTAAAATATTAGACTGCACCATTTTCTTGACTTACATTTACCAAGTATTGCAATTATGAGCAAAAATCAATTCACTCCCAAGAGAGAATGTTTCATGTGTCTAGTAGTCTTCAGACTTTTACCAGACATATGATTTGCAAACATTTATGTTCCAAGACATAAAGCTCAAATGACACAAAACAACAAGTGATGACTCATAAAAACTTATAATAAAAACCAAATTAAAGTCACAGTAAGAAGAAAGTGAGAAACACAGGAAAGTTCAGGTAAGGTAATCATGCCAAAGAAAAGGTCAAAAAACACGGAAGTCTATTTTTTAAATACCTTGTCATCCTCAGGTTTTCCAATGATGTTCAAGTCAGCAGAATACATCTCCGCAGAAAAACATTGTGGTGTATCCAAATGAACAGCCAAGTTCCCAAGCCTTGTATCTACAGTGAACCAAGCAGGAATACTTACCTGGAGAAAAGAACAGAACTCAAATAAAATTCAAAAATCAGCGGAATGATGATACAAGACACAGATCCTTACCATCTCAAACAGTTCTTCTTTCTTCTTCTCAAACGAAACCTATATTAACACCAAACAATTTAGAAAGAATTATCACATTTCGGCGTCAGAACATAATACTAAAACTAGTGTCTAATACTTTCAATTTTCAATATAGATTCAGGATCTAATATACAGGCATGCGCCCTGCCACTGAGTTATGATGTTCATGAAATTCATTAGAGACACAAACTGGCACAGGTTACCATGTTAAGAAACTTATCACTAACCTCTCCATAGTTTTCAATTACAACGCCCCTTGTGATTTCCCATAATTTCACCATACCAGCAGTATCCTGACACAGGGATGTTGCACATACAGTTATTGTTATATTGAACATGAAAACATGTTCATGGAATAGAAAGATAATGGAAAAAGTCGAGTAGTCCAACACAAGACAAACCTATCATAGTACCTTTGTTAGGACATGTCTACGATTATTCAAAATCTCATGCTGCACTATTCCTGCAGTGCCAAGGATGCTAAACGATGGTTCCTTATAAACAGGCACCTGATCCATTGTAAAAATGTTAAAATATGGGAATCAAACTCCAAAATGCTGTACATGGACACAAGGAAGAACAATAATCTAAAAAAGCAAAGTCCCTAAGAAATTGCATCAAGCAAAGGTACTGAGACTTAGTTGAAAACCTTATAACAAGTCCCACACAAAAAAAAAGGATAAACAGGGTTCGAACAAAAGGAGAGATGACTCAGACGCCAGCCCAAGCACAAAGAGTTGCCCAATACCCCTGCTGCATTATAGTCAATTTATAGTACATATAACAACTAATTGCGCCATTGCAGGCAGATTGAACTCCGCCATTCTCTAAGGCCAGAACAGCCAGACAAAATGTTTCCTTCACAAACATGTAATTGAACTAAAACAATAATCAGAAGAAAAAAAAAAACACATCTGATGCTGCTGACAGAAACAATCATTTTTGCCTTCCACTGATAACAAGAATATTTTAAGACAATGATATGATAAGATGCTGACATATGACTCAATACAAAATCATGACAACAGTAAATATCAAGAAATGAATATAGTTCTTTAGTTACAGTTACAGCATGGATTTCCACAAGACGAAAGTAAATAAATCCCACAATCAAGACGTTGGCTGAATCCCATCAAACCATTTCATAGATATCTCCTTGCTACCTGCCTCAGGTACTAGTCTTTGATTGCCTTTCCATTTCCAAGGATAGGACCTCATAATAGTTTTGCATGTGACAGTAGTAATTAATCAACAAATAGGTCTGTCCAAAAATTTGGTTTCCATGTACCTACATTTCAAAATACTCCCTGGATGTCCATCAGAAGTGAGGATATCCACAACTCTTAGACCATTCCTGAGTTACTTGGAGATAAAAACCAATAGACCCACACCTGAAAATATTTAGCTTGGTACTTGTGCTGATTACAAAGTTAGGCTGCAACTCTATACAGCACCTATTGCTTCATCATTTGAAATTTGGAATGCAGCTTCTCTCCTTTTAGCAATTAATTAAAACAACTAGATTACATGACTTGTGCTTCCATATCCTCGAACATTATAACAACAAAGGAAAAGGGGCCAAATTACAACAAAAGTTACACCAAATGGAAAGAATGACTCACCGGAGTTGAACCCTCTAATGAAATCCTTGCCCTTGAAAATGACAAGTTGCCAGCCAAAAATGAACCACCTCTTTGGAAAACTTTCTGAGGATTCCGTCCCTCAGCTGGCCATCTATGTACAGAAGAATCTGTCGTTGCAACCCAAATCCCATCATCATGCAATGCCAACTGCAAAATAGGATGTTCCTTTGTACAAAGCAATACACTTTCTCTTGTTGCCAAGTCAGTCAAGTATAACTGCAATCCAAACCTTTTGCTTCAGATGGATGAGCCACTAGAGATTAATGTCCATTGGCAAGAGAAGAACAAAGAAAGGAAACTTAAAAGTTCTGAAATGCACTAACCGAAAGGTCTCTTCCGCCACTGTAAACATGACTAAAAGTTGGAGTGCTGGCAAGTGCCCAAACAGAATCAGTATGTACAGCATAGGAATGGATACATCGTTGCTGACCAAGATCCCATAGTCTGTAAAATAAAGAGGATGGTTATTAACAAGAACAATGACAAAAGAATGACAAGATATCTCATTAACAATCATCACACCAGCTCATGGAAGCAGAAAAAACTGAACAGATGCTACAAGCTGTGGAGAGACATAAAGCACTCTCAAAAGTTAGAAACAATAAAGTACCATTATGGAGATATATAAAGCAACAGACAAACAAAGCTTTCAAATTTGAATATTTTATGTGGATGAAAAACCACTAGAACCTAGACGAAAAGGTAGGATGAAATTTTTGGCCAAATTTCTGAAATTTTCTACACTCCAAGCAACATTATCTGATTCAAATGCTGAGTAATGCTCTTTGATTTGACATCCCCACGGGCCTATGCTGCCATGCATTTGTTGCCTTACCTCCATACTTAGAAGAGATTAAGAACGTTCATCTTCATGCCATGTATATCTGTGTGTTTCATTCGTACTTGGCATGTATATTCTATGTATATGACATGTATAGACATAGTACATGCAGGTGGTAAAAGCCAAAATCACCTCAAGACTATTAAATCAATCCAGCATTGTAATTCCAAAAATATCTTAAAAAGAATCAACCTAACAACATAATACAGAACCCACTTTTAATTTCCAGCTTTTCAGAGAAATAGACATCTAGGTGCACAGCATATATACATGCACCAAAGCATCTCTTTCTTGCAATTTCCACAGCATGCAACAAAGAGAGAGTAAAATAGACAGAAACATATCTGCTCTGACAAGACAGGCAAATGCAATGACACGTTTGCAACACTGCAGTGCCAACCTTATCTACCCAAAACCGAATATAAATATTTCTGTAAAGTGGTTCAGGCTGCTACTTGCTCAAAAAGTTTAGCTGAACAATGACATTACATATTTGTATTCTCAAAGTCACAGCATGGAATCAGAGTTTTTTGTGCCTACCTGATCATTGAGTCAGAAGATCCTGATAAGCAAAATCTGTAAAATGACGGTAGAAGAATTAGCTTAAAAGATCAGAAATTCCAAAATCTGCTTGCTGAAAGTTTGGTGGAAAAAAGAAAGAGAACAGCAGTTTGTTCAAACTTTGAACCACACTACCCCTGCCAAAATAGCAACTACCTTCAAAACCAAAAATTAAAGCAATCCATAAAAGCCAGTATGATCATATTCACATTTACAAACTTACAAATAGGAAAACTAAATCTGTTGCAAATCATCCTTAAAAACAAGCAGTCAAAAACAATGTTGAACCTATAGTTTAAAAAAATGCAAATTTCAAGCTAGTATTAACATAATAAAACCTCCCTTCTTGAGAATGTAAAGGCCATGCAACATGGACTGAGGTGTAGATGTTGGTTGTTAAAAGGTAACAACCACAAGATTAACAAAAACAATGAGATTTTTTGACACGGAGGCAGAGGTGCAGGTTTGTGTCGAATATGTTCATATATAGTAACAGGTTAGCAAAATATGAGGACACACAAATTTACGTAAAAGATGCTATTGAACCATATCATCATCAAAATATTTGTTTCAGATCACCCAGTCAACTCCTAAGAAACAAATTGTGGTCTAACTGTAACTCATAGCCATTAACTCCAATGTTAATTTAATCTTCGGTAGGGGGTAATTGTCTCGATTTTTTTCTCATTTTCCTTTTCTCCATTCCATCTTCTCTTGTTCTTGCACCCACTTCACCAGGACCACCCCACTCTCCACAGCACCACCAAGCCTGCTCTTCTTCCCCACTGTCCCATTTCCCCATTCTTATGTAACCTCCTCCATTTCCACTCTTGCTGGCACAAATCTTTCCTCTGACTACTCCACCTGTCAGCCTTCAGGCACCTTTCCCTCATAACAGATTTATTTTCCTCACAAGTAAAAGAGCAAACCTCCACAAGCCATTACTTCAACTTAGGAGAAATGGGGCTTTCATTCAGTGAAAGGATGTCAATCATGTTAACTGAACAAGGTAGAAGTTCAGGAAGGAATTTGAGGCATGAACTCTGAAATGTAGGGATAATCAGTTCCCAAATTAACACAAGAAAATATGTTCTTGGGTACTATATGCAGTTTCAGTCATGACAATGCAAATGCTTTTGTGTGAGATACATTTATCATGTCAGCATGATGAGCTAGAATGCATTGCCCTGGTAGAAGAGGAAGAGCATGAAGGGGGCTTGGGGTGCAGCAGCAGTAGGGTTGCAAAGCGCTTTGGAAAGTAGAAGAGAATGAGAGCTAGTGAGGGGTATTTTCATTCTAACTGCAGGAAACAATCGTAACACCGCAAACTTACGCTTGCAGAAGTTAAATGACGATTTGTGATAGACGATACTCTGGTATCAAAAGTATAAAAGGCCTCCAAAGTTCTCTAGGTCTTCTAGCTGATGTGATGGCTTCTTTTAGGCTGTATTTACATCCCATTATGACATTATGATCTGCTTTATTTAGTTTAAAGCACCCTAACCCTGGGTGATTATTCCTAAAAAGTTCTTGGTCGAATTCCTCGATATCTAACTCCTCCTTCTCATCTTACCCTTTCTTCCTCTAAAATTCTTACCATGACAAAAAGGAAAAACGCTATACAGGATAAGTTTTTTAGTGAAGGAGAACCAATAACTAGCCTGGAATATCCTGTTTGTTGACATGCATCCAAGTTTCAGCATTGTATATCTCTACAGAATAAAGTCCCATCAACCAACATCTAGAAAATGACAACTTTGTGCAATGTAAAGCATGAAAGATCGGCATTGGATCAACTTCTGAAACTGACATTCCTGAGTTATCCCTATAAAGATTACTACATAGATTCTCCAGTTCTTACTACAGCTTGCTTATTCACCTATGAACTCTTGACATGAAATTTTAACTGTCTTAAAAACCCTTTCATAGAATTGGAAAGCACCAAAAAATTTCTTTATAAGACAAACCTGCCAGTAGAATCTAACAGCAGCGCCCTAATATTATCTGTGTGTCCTCTAAGTTTCATGGTCTTCGAACCAGTCCTTGGGTCCCAAACACGCACAACCTACAACAAATTCGTGGATTTGACGCAAAAATGAAATTACATCAGCTACTGGACAATTGAGATGACACTTATGTTAGTAAAAATTTAATAAATTCCTTTAATCAAAACAAAAAATTGCCCAAAAGGGGGGAAAACACACTAACAAACTGAAAGACAAAAAATAACCTATCATATAACATATACCTTCTCAGTTCCACCAGAAACAAGAAGTGTTCCACTTTCATTCATGGCCAATGCATAAACTGACTCTTTATGGCCTTTGGCAGCAATAGGAACATATCCTTGAGACTGAGTTGTGTGTAAGGAAATGCTATTGCTTGAGTTAATGGGTCGAAGACTAACTGGCAAGGAACTTCCCGACCCACAGACTCCATTTGAACAGTCATCTTCAGTTGCATCGCTTGACTTAGAATGTGGAGCAAGTGCAGTTTCAAGATCCCATATGAATACTTCTCCACCTAACCCACCGGAGGCAACAATATTGCTCTGTGGTCACGTTAATCAAAAAACATGAAAAAGAAAAAGAAGAATCAGAATCTGACAGCAGTGCAACACAATCTATGTTCAGTGAGCTCCATTCAACGCTAATTACCAATGGAGTTGAGATGTGAAAATATATTGAACTTCTAATTATCAACAAAGGGAGAAAATGTGGTGAAGATAGATTACATTTTTTTCTGCAGCGGCAAGGCAAGTGACATAGTCAGTGTGCTGACGAAGGGTCCTCACACATGTTCCATCAGACAAGCAATTCCAGGCCTGATAAGCACAGCATAGCCAAAAAACAAAGGGTGAGTAGAATACACATATACGTTATTTGTTTATGTATTAGAACAGAAAGCTGATGGCATCTATACCTTAACAGTTGTATCTGAGGAGCAGGACACAAGTGTGTTTCCACCTACAAGGACAGCATCATTGACCTGCAGGAGCAATAAACATTTGAACATTATAAGCAACACTCAGAACACAGAAAAATGATGGGACGATTATTAATATCAAACAAAATCTCCAGGTCTTGTTTCTTGGAGGATCTGGGTTAAACAAATTCCCTTTCATCCTCTCCCAACCAACACTACCTCAAAATTCAAAATGAAGAACACGAGATGGAAACACAGGAAACAATCCTGTCAACTAAAAACAAATGAATCACTTTAAGGCAGCTCAGCTGGTTTCCAAATTAATCCTGCCAGCATCAATCGTTGAAGAATTTAAATTATATAAATATATAACATTTAACACAAAATGATGACTTACCCAATCAACATGTGATTCAAAAGTAGTGGAGCAGGTAGCACCATCTTCAGTCAGTTCCCATTTCTTTAACGTGCCATCGCGACTCCCAGTGAAGAGGTGGTCAAGCCCATCAGGCACTGTGGGTTTTAGCACAGCCAAACAATTGATACCTGCACAGTGCTGAAAGATCAATTTCTATCAGTATAGAGTGTCCGGAGAAGAAGATAGAAGAGAATAACATACAAGCTCCTCTAGCAGTAATGAACATAAAAATATCATTGCCTGTCAAACAAGTGGGCACCGAAATCAATTTAAGAACGTGCTATATTACTTATACATGCAACAGGTCAAAAATAACAGCATGTCTAAGAAGCAAGTCCAAGATTTGATTACTTGTACCTTCAGAAAAAACAAAGAAAGCATTTGTCACTTTGGATGGCTTAAGGAAAAAGAAAATGTTAAAAACAAAATTGCAGCAATACAATTAAAATATACCTAGAAAACCATCAAAAAGAGTAGAAAAGTTTATTTGACAACTCATCGACCTATCTGCAACACAATTTCAAATTTAATGAAGACAACTCATTGCTCCAACCACGTTCCTCCATTTACACCAAGAATGGATAGATAGACAACAGGGTATCCAAAATGTATCACAACCTACCAAAGCATAATTGATGGCAGTTTTATTGAGTCGTAGTTCTAGGACAAGTCTAAGGTTTTTGAACACATACGGTTCATAGAAAAGAGTACCATTCCTGCTCAAATCTCAAAAATGCAGTCAATATACAAAACGCCAGAAGTAGTACCTATTCCCACAGATTAATAGAGTTAAACATCTAAATTATTCAGAATTTGGAATTAACAAGGTATTAAGCCTCACCTTTGTGTCATCTGCATCATTCAGAACATAAGTCAATCTCTTCTCTTTTCGGGGCCGAACAGAACTTGACGTATTCCCTGCACTCGCTACACGGTGCATGGCAAAAACTCCTAAAGCACATATAGATAAACCAATAGGTCATCATCTATTACAATTCAATCCTACAGCAACGAAATGACAATTCTTTAGGTGATTGAACAGCTGGCATTCAGAAAGTTGTACTACTCAATTTAGACGAGAGATTTCAGACACTCCTAAATGTATTGATACATGGAGCCTCGTATAAAAAGGGCCAGCTATAACTTTGCAAAAACCTCCAAGCCATAGGAGTTCGATATATAAGACCATTTGGAATTTTATGAACTGCACATCTTACTCATACATAATTCAAATCTTCCAAACTTCACAACAACAACACACTTAGCTACAAAAAATGGATAAAAAGAGACAGGTCAGCACATTACGAAGATGTACTAGTAGATACATTATCATCTTAAGATTATTTCCTATTAGCTGATTATTCATAGCAATTATTGTGGTTAAACGGGAAAACCCACTCTAAAAACCCAAGGAAAGGCTTCACAGCAGTCATAGGAGGCATTAAGACCAGATCTTTTTTAAGTGATAAAAGGACTAGTGACTACAGGTTCTTTTATACTATAGAGTTACTGCTCGGGCTCACTATTTTTTATTTTATTCTCCAATATTGATACCAATCAGAGGTAGGCAATCAAGAGGTAAGGACAAACTGGTGATATTGACAAAAGCTCCTTAAAAGAAAAAATGTTAATTGAAAAAGAGACTTCGGAGGGACAAACGGTAATACAAGAGAATTTCAAAGTAGCAAAACCCTAGAAAGTCAATAAAATGCAAGTGCTCCATGGAATGGAAGCACTGGGAGCAGGAGGGAAGTAAAGTTCTCAAAAGACTTTCTATTCTCAAATAAAAGAGTTAGACAATATCTAATATCTGCTAGCTCACAAGAATATCTATTATCCACTAACCCACTAGTCAGTGGGGTTACCTAAAGCCCTTTAAATCACTGCTGGATCATGGACTAACAACGACAGGGAAGCCCCCTCTTAGATTTTAAAACATGGCTCTCTGGCAAAAGTTTTATGCAAGAGATCTCTTACAGGGGCTCAGAGCAGAAAATTCTTCATTTTCACATCACCAGCAAGAGGCAGATGAGAAAAAGCTTTTGCAGAGCAGAGGTTAAGTTGATTGTTTCTTCTAGAGCTACAACAGCTTGAAAATGAAGGCAAGAAGGATTGCAAGAATATGAAACTGATAGGGTTAAAAAGGGAAAATATGTATAATGGCTTCAGGCTCAAGCAATAGGTTGGAGGCGACAATAAGAATTCTACCCTTAGAACGAGACAATTAACCCCTATATAAAAAAGAATGGCATATATTCAGTGAAGAATCATCGTTATTGGGAAATTAAAAAAAAAAGAAAAGAAAAAAGGAGTAGTCATCAAAGAGAAGCAAGTGGTTTCATAGTGAAGATCTTCTGAATTTTCATGATAGCCTGTGCTCTTAGACAATAGTTGAATCAGACATTAAAGGAGCTAGTCTGAATAGTTTTCTCAGCACAAACTACTGAGTTGGAGATGCCCATTAAGGAAGAACATCCACAGTTGTCAATTATTGCAAACCACTGGGATAATGCCAGAGAACTGTACCAACATTCAGTAAATTTAAAGAAGCATATCACAAGAGCTTAGTCTTTCTGTATCTAATTGATGCCACAGAAGGACACAATCCCAAATCTCAATATCAGGGCTTTCAGACCTCCAAGCATATCCATTTTTGTTTTTTCAGGTAGATCTCCAAGCACATGTAAGAATGAAGCAAAATTTTGTACACAGGATAAGCAACATTTCCTGTATCCTAAATGAATCAGGAGGAAAATCTTAGATGGAAGCCTTATATGACAAAGCAAATTCCAACCCAACACAACAGCTTGTTAAATTTAGAGAAGGACAACGATGACATGTGGCAGTTGCTTAGCATATTGGAAGCCTAGCTGTTTTCTAAATTTTCATTCTGCTCATGGAACACAGTACACTTTAGCAGCACATAGCTCCAAGAAAAGAATTTTCGAGGAACTCTACATTAAAGGGAGTAAAATAACTAGTTGTCAGTTTCACGATAAAACCCTCAGTATCTTATCAAAATCTCTCCCTACATGTAGCACCATTCAAAGACACTACCACCTTATACTAATCTAAGATGCTTTTGACAGCTAACACCATTATGAGTGTCTATTGCAATTTGCAAGCTGAGCTAAGAGCAAAGGCCTTCAAGAGCTTAAGCTTAAGCACAAGGGACCGAAGCAAAGGCAAAAAAAAGTTGAACATGCTACAGAATAACATTAAACAATTAAAGATTAGCAAACTGATAAACTAATTACGGACAAATCTCAATTGTAACACGAAAACCTCATAAATAATGTCCAAAGGGATAGTACATTTTAAGTCATTCTTTTCCAAAAATTTCCATGATACATCAGAACAGCCTTTTATAGGAAGGCATTGCAAATATATTGAATAAAAATCACTACTTCCATAATGACAATTGCTATTATTGACCATAACATAATTCTCTTCCCATACGTGAAGCTAAAAGTTTCCTAATACGGCATCAAGAAATGAGTTATTCAAAGAAAAAAAAAAAACTTCACAAAACACAAATCATATTACCCGCAGAAAAGCTTCCTCCTTGATAACAATTCAACTCACCCAGAAATTCAATGAAACATAAACAATTAAAACATGTCCAATACTCAATCCTCAATCCAATTCGCTCCCGGAAATTAAAAACCCAATACTGACAATCGTCGTACATAATCACATACATACATGAACAAACCTGAGGGTTGCCAAGGAGCTGAATTGAAAGAGAATGCGTTCGATCAAAGAAAGAAGTCCGGACGGTGTGGTCAATGGCAGCTGGGAGCAGAGAAAGACTCACTTCCGATAATTCAAATCAACTCAATGGTGGCGGTGGTGGTGGTGCCGATGGGGGCAGTGGCGGTGGCGGAGCGATGAGGTGGAGGCCGTCTCCGACTGTATTAAGTCCGACTAAAAGCTTAGGGCTTTGGAGCTTTGAAAGAGAAGAAGAAATGGTAAAACCAAGGACAAAGCTAAAGCTTCTCCCATGCCCATGGTAAACGCCCTGAATAAATAAATATTTTAATTTTTTTTTTTTAATTTTCTGTTTTGGGGACAGCAGTTGTTTATTATATAGTGTAATTAGTACTATTTTTTGCTTCTTTTCTTTTTTCTCTGACCGAGGGATCCGGGAATTCAAATAGATTTGAAAAACGGCAAATCTCATGCTATGTAATTCACAACCAATTTTTTTTTTCTTTTCTCTCTTTTTTTTGTGCTTCTTCCTAGCTATGAAAGACCTTTCCCATTTGGATATTCTATTCTCATATTTGGTATGGAGTTTCGAGTTGATAAACCTAAACCTTGAAAATTTTATTTCGATTTTTTCTTGCAAACCCCGTTCATCATGTAATTTTAAGGAAAATTCTTTCCACTTTTATGATGAAATATTCAAAATTATTGAGTCAAGTTTATGCTCGTACGATACGAGACTTTGTTTTATTACTAATTAGTATACTTTTTTGTCAGTTTAATCAATAATTGACCATAATTAACAAACTATTCTAGTTATTTTTTTAAAAAAATTTCTTTACTAATTGTAAGATATTATTCTTTAAACTTCTATGCAAATGTGTAAGAATTCATTTTTTTTTTTTTTGCATTTGACATGAATGGTAAAACAATAATAAAGAAAGAATATAAATGTTTAACTTCATGTGATTTAATTTATTATTTTTTTTTGTAAACTAGCAATTACACTGTTATAAAATTTAAAATAAATATGCATATTTCAAAAATAATAAAATATTATAATCAAATTATTTCAATAAGTACGTAAGTTATTCATAATGTAAGAAAAAAGAGTTAAAGTTTCTCGTACAAAGTGACAAATATCATAGCATGAATAAACAAAATATGTAAAAATATATAATGCTCAAAAATAAATTTTAAGGTAATTAAATCGATTATATATTTTTTATTTCATGCTAATGTCTAAAAATTGATTGTAGCAAATGCTAGAAATGGGATCAACACTCCATTCTGATTGTACCAAATCTGTATCCAGAGGAAAAAAAAAAAAAAAAAAAAGGAAGGAAACAAACATAAGATTCCACATTTGATTAATGATAAGATATTATAACTAAGAAGTACTTTTTTATTTTAAACTCTTCAATCATCCAAAGTCCTTTATATCGAAACCAATAGGATTCGATATTGGGTTTTTAGAAATAATGCTATAATGTTACTTTTAGGAATCATCCTAATTTTTTTTCAAAAAAGAGTTACTCATAAAATATGAAAAAGAAATGCTATAATCATTTCATAATACTTTAGTATTGATCAATCTAGTCTTTTTACTATGTTTATTGCCTTGGTTTTCTTATTTTTCTTCCTTGAATTTTGCTTTTCGCGTTTGCATTTTGAGTGCAAATGTGGAAATCAACAATCACAAGGTAGAAAAAAGTGAATAGTATAACAATAAAGGATAATTTCAAAAAGCCTTTTCCAAGGTTTCTGATAATTTCGCATTGCACACCTCTACATTCAAATACTATGCTTGTTGTGCTTTTTTAGAGACTCAAAATCACTATAGCAATCTTCATAAACTTTGCAAAAAATTCTGGCCATAATTTTTTGAAAAAGGGAAAAAATAAGTGATAAAATGCTTAACAAACTTGAAAAATGTATCACCAAGAATCTGTCCATTACAAAGTACTGTATTACCCCTATGCTGCTTCTTTCCAACAGCTTCAATCTACCTTTTTTTTTTTCACTATTAAAAGTTTTCTTATCCTTTCCATAGTCCAAATCCCCATGTCTCACAAATTTTAGTGTTAATAAATCGACCCATCTCTCACTCGTTCCATTTATTCTCAATTTTTTCTCCGAGAAAAGTTTAATAAATAATTGCAAACACAAATATACAATAGTAAATTTGGCCAAAGGAATATGGAGGGAATGATTTAGGCCTGAGGCGAGACTATTTGAGAATAGGAGAAAAACAAAAATATATACATTGAATAATTTGATTGAAATATGAGACTCCTTAAGGGAAATTTGAGGCAATAATATGATATTTTTTCCCCCTTACATCAGCCAAGTAAAACCTAAAACTACCATTCTAGAAAGGTATGCATAATATTTTAGGGAGCTAACTATATTATAATTGTCATAAATCTTTTGGGAGGTTTGTGAAATTATCCCTTGGAAGACAGAGGAGGTATGTTGACATGAGATCCCACAACATTTAAGATGAAAGTTTACGAGGCATAAAAGAGATTAAAAAAAGTAATAATTTGTGAAAGAGCATTACATTGGAAATATTTTTCCTAAAGAAGGTTATTTTGGAAATAAACTCCTCGAACTAGTAATGTCCTTAACATTTTGCCCCAAAAAAAAAGGTATAACTTGAAAACTTGGCCATTTTTAAAAAGAGAGGGATAACTAGCTAAGAAATAGAAAAAAAAAAATTTATGGTTGTTTAAATTATAACTTCATAGGAGAATTAAGATTTTATTTGAACTCCCCATGACAAAAATTATGCTAGGAAAAGCATCTTCTTGCTTGGTATCATAAATGACAGCATAATTGATGATATAACCCCTCGATTGAACAAAACTCGACAAGCTTTTTTTATTTAAAAAATAGTAAAGGCTAAAGGTAAATCAAACAAATTCGAAAACTACCAATTATTTCTACACACTTCCACACAACAGTTTCGGTGGTAAATCAAAGAAAGCACATGCATCAGGCAAAACTGTGATGAACTTGCGCAATTCATCCACAATCTCTCATCTCCTTGATTGTAATTAAGATCAATCACTTGCCAAATCTCCAAAATTTAGCTGCCACCAGTTAAATACTCTCAACTAATTTATCCTTGTGCCAGAAACACGAGAATTTGGAACTGCAGGTCTAACTTGACTTTACTTGCCTGCTCAATCAAAATGCCAAAGATTCAAGATGCCATCTTCTGGATAAGAAATCCACCAGTTTCTGGTGGATTAGCAAAGCCCAATGATTTATTGCTTTTCTGGTATTTCAAACATAGGTACAAGAGCTCAAAATATTTGTCGACGTTGTTTCAGATTAATTGATAGTACGGAGATTTTAGCAACTGCAGGAGGGTTGGGTTGGGTTGGGTGGTACAGGGGAGGGAGTGTAAGTGAGAGGTCTCGGGTTCGAGTCCTCCTACTTATACTAAAAAAAAAAAATAATAATAACTCAAGAAGCAATAATGAATTATACTTGACTGCATTTTATTCATTTAAGTGTTTACCTACTGAAATTTGGTTCCACACCACGGTGAGGAATATGCAAGCTTGCTTGTCTCGATCATCTAATTAGAAACAAGAGGGTCTCATAAGTTGAGTTGTTGTCTAGTAAGTTGTGAAATTCTTACAATAATTGATGTAAACTAGTATAATTTTAAGGGTTAATCACAGTTAATCCCCTTAAAGTATACCTCATTTTTCACTTTACCTCCTAATCATTTTTTTGTCTCACTTTATCCTCCATTGGACAAAATTATCTCTCTATTATTCTAAACTCTTATTTTTCTCCTTTTTTTTTCCTTCCCCTTTTGTGCTCCTTTATTTTTCTTTGCCTCTTTCTTCTTTCTTTAATTCTTCCTCTTTCTCACAAAAAATCTTCATCTTAGGATCTGTTTGATAACATAAAAAAGTACTGAATCTGAATTGTTTCAGACATTCAGATGTTTTGAATGTTTGATAAATGAAAATCTATTTGCTGAACTTGTTAAGCATTGCTGAACATGTTAAGCAGTGCTGAACCTGTGTGTATTTTTTTTAGCACAAGAATCCTAACTGAATGCTTAATTCTAATAAGAATCAATAGAATTACTTCAACTACCTTATCTTATCTACCAAATTTACCCTTGTTTGTTAATTATGTTCAAAATTCTTATCTAATTAAACAATCTAATATTCTCTATCTAACGTTTTTTAGTTTCTCTTTTCTCCCTTTTTAATGACTTTCACATATTCTCCATACTCCTCGTATAATATATTTCATCTTTTATATTAATTTGATTTAAAAATGAATATTGTCATTTTCATACCTAACAAATTTAAACTAATTAAATCATAGATTCTATTTCTTTTTTGAATGAAATGATATAAGGGCAAAATTGTCAAATTAAACTTATTAACCATTCAGCTATAAATATTTATCAAACAGTATAAATAGGTTTAGCATTAAAATTCAGACATTCATATATTTTTTTCAGTGCTTAAAATTCAGCAAATTAATTGTTTCAGTATTCAAACTTCAGAATTCAGATTCAGTTTTATCAAACAGAACCTTAATGATTGAAATTAAAAAAGAGGAATTGCAGAGATCTATTTTCTCATTAAATGATTACAAAATATTCAAATCACTTTCCTAAAATACAATTTTTTTAGCCTTTCAATTCTTTTAATTTTGGTTTTTCCTCTTTTCTTTCTAGTTTCTCATTTTATTCTCAAGAAAATATCATAAGATGAAATTGTGACCTGATTAATAGTCATCAATTGAAAATTGTGACACGTAGCATCATACAAAAAATTAAAATTAATTTTTTATGCCTTTTAAACCTACACCCAGAAATGCAATTACAAATTCAAGATAAAAATTTCCGTTGAGATGGAGTTTTCTATTGGGAAGGATGAAAGAGAAAAAAAAGAAGAAAGACAAAAAGAAATAAAAGAGAGGAAAAAAGATATATGAAAAGTCAAAATAATGGAAGGGTAATTTTGTACTATAGGGGGTTAAGTGAGCAATATTAAAGGCTAAGGAGTAAAGTGAGAAATGAGGTATGCCTTAAGGGGATTAATTGTGATTAACCCTAATTTTAATATAGAACTTAAAATTGTAATTTATGTAACTAACTTTATGCAAAGTTCACAATTAGAAAGAAATTATATGAATTTACATCTGATATTGTTAGATTTACATAATTTGTTTGAAATTGAACTTGCGAGGCTCCAAATCCTCATCTAATGTCGTACCAGATATTTTGCCGGCTAAAACACGTCTTGATATTTTGTACAGAGTATTATTAAACATTGTGAATTAAGATTACAAAATTTTTTTTTGTTTCAACAAACTAGTAGCTTGAGATTTAGCACATAAAGGATGTAAAGAAAAGTAGATAAACAAAATGTGTGACCACGCACTATCTTATGATCTATCATTTTTTCACACTTTGATGTACTCGTAATTCTGTAGATAATTTTTTTTTCGTAAAATGAGTAATATTTGATTGAACAAGGCGAGAACCTATCCAATTAACCATCCACATAAACAACAAAAAACATTTTAAGGAGAGAACTTTGAACATTACATTATTGTATATGTAATTCTAGGATTGAATATTTTCATCGATATTTCACTCTTTGTGCATTTATTTTTTTTTCCTCATTCAACTTTGTGGCAACAGGGACAACTCTTGAGGACCAAAATGCACTCTATTCTATTGAAAACCTTTTGTTATGACTACGCGATAAATTGTACAGACAAGACGCATCATTTCTGTGTCAAGACAAGACGCATCATTTCTGTGTCAAGATTGTGCTGGTGGAACTAGAGTTACAAATGAGCCGAGCCGAGTCGAGTCGAGTTTTGGCTTAATCGAGTCGAGTCTTGACTTAATTTTAGTGAACTCGAACTCGAGCTAGAACTCGACGAGCCGACAATTTCAAGTTCGAGCTCGAGCTCGAAAAAAAAAATTATTTTATTTTTTAAAAATAAATAAAATAATATTTTTTTAATAAATAATAAATTTTAAGGATATATATGTAATTTTACTATTAAAATAAAAAATATATATATACTTAAAATAAAAAATATATATACTTAAAATTAAAAAAAAGTATATATATATACTCGAACTCGTGAGCCGACTCGCAAACTAACGAATTTAATATCTTGAGCTCGAGCTCGATATTGACAGAGTTCGAGGTTCCATCACAATTTAATTTTTCGAAGGCAATGGACCATTTAGCCTTAATTGCACTGAAGTATAACTACACTTGACTTTTTCAATATTCTCTGAAAATTTTCCTCTACCTTGATAGCTTTAGTCAAAGCTTTCATTATGCATGCAAGGACTTGGATATTCCACTCCTGGCTATATACGATCGTACATACCATGTTTACAACCCATGTTTAATCTACGATTGTATGTATCATATTCGCATGTGAGAAGGGATGAGTTGGATGGTTCAGCAAAAGGGAGTGTAAGTGAGAAATACTTATTCAAACCCTCCTACTTATACAAAAAAAAAACATTTTTATTCAAAAACTAGTTTAAAATTAATAAAAAAAGAATTTCAAACAAATATATCAAGGGTTTGACAATTATGAAGGGTTTGACAATTACTTACATCATACTACTTGACTTAACATGTACATTTGCCTAAAAACCTTGCATGCAAGTAATTTATAATCATGTGGGAAGTGGCATATTTTAGACCCTAAGTATGGTAGGGATGCTTCTATACATATAGAAGATTTAACTATTAACTAGTTGAAGAGAAAATTACTTGATTAGTCCTCAAAGCATTGCTGAAATTTTAATTTAGTACATAAGTATGAAATTACGCAATATCATCTTCAAAATTTTAATTTTCTTTCCTTTTAGGTTTGCTATAGGTAGAGGCTGAGTTTATATCAAAGAAAAGCATGCATTTCCATTTATTGTAGTATGTAATCAACTCATCATCTTTTGCATTTGTCTTTGTAACAGGGCATACATCGAAATTGCATGATTCTTTTTTTTTTCTCTTCAAAAGATTGATTTTCAGGCTATAATACAATACAAATTTTAAACATTAAGGACCAACTGCACTCTTTCATATTTTAGAACTACTAGGGGAAAAAGCCCGCGCCATGCGCGGGAGTTTAGTACATATAATTAAAGATAGTTAATAATTATTATTTAGTATTTTGTAGTATAAGAATTGAAGTATGCCAATTTTATTATGTGATATTAAACAGAAAAATCATAAATTACATATTGAGTAAAAAATATAATATGCACTGAAATATAATTATAAAACACAATTAACCACTTTGAGTCTAATCTAATAGAATAAAAGATTTACTTATATCTGCTCATGCACTTTAGGGATATTAAAATTTGTTGTTTAGTTTGAATTTGACTTTGATATGAGGCAATCCACCTCATTATCTTGTCATATAAGTGAGATTTGAATAATTAGCATACTTGAAGAAATCATTGCTAGTGGAATTTTGGTTCTTGCAAGCCAAATTCTTTGATTTATATTGATTCTAAGGGCATATCATCATGAAACATCCACATTGACCAATCAATCAATTTTTATTTATTGTATGATTTAGGATATATAGCAAAGCATCTCTTTCTCAGTAGGGGTTACAATCACAAAACATCAGTTTTTGACCTAGTTGCAAAGATATACAATAACTAACATGCTAATCTAGATGAATAATTACCTCAAAAAAGTACTAAAACATCTTAATCTACTCAATTCAAGAAAACAATTAAAAGTAATGAAGTACATACTTTGGATCTACAGTCAAATAGTTTTAAGTAGATAGTTAAACATATTGGCAAATCAAATGAAGTAAAAAATTGCCTAAATGGAATCATCAATAAAGCAAACAATTTGAAAATTACCGTAACTAATAATTAAAACAACAAAAGAAGTAAATGCAATCTATAAATGAAAAATTTTATGATGATAAACTTATTCTAAACCACAAATAACAATTAACAAATGTGATCTCCTCCCTATCAAACCTATCTAACATGGGCAATTGGATTAAAACACTAAAAAAGTATTGCACATACAACTTGCAAGATTACAGATTTCTTACAACCAAAAAGTATATTAGTTAAAAAAAAACATACCTATTGAAAAAGATGTTGCAAAATGGGAAAGAGGGGTAACTAATATAGCAACATCTGAATTCAATAGACTACATGATTGTAGTGGAACAAAGTTATAAGTAAATGAAATGAATTTGAATAGATAGGGGTTACTATGGTAACGGCCAAGAAACCAAACTTCTCTACTAATCAGTATTAATTGTGTTTTAACATCTATATATCATAAGTTTGCAAATAACTGATGAGAAAGGCTTTAAGAAATTAAGAGACTTGGATGTTAATCCAATTAAATGATTAAAAGGATTCTTATGTAATTCCACTAAAATACAAGTTGAATTCAATTGCACCCAATGTTTAATCGGATATTGAATATTGCCACATGTTAAACTTACCCATAGCTTTAAATGTCTGACAGAACATTTAAGTAATTATAAAAAAATCAAATTAGCTATAATGATTCATATTCAATACTTCAATTGCACTTCAAATATTCTCATATTTCCAAAATAGCTCTACCCTTGCGGTTGAAATTTTTGCCCTAAACTCATTCTTAAATAGTATAAGGTTATTAGAATTTTGAGCAACTAAATTTGCTATACTTACTAGTGTTAGATTAGAATCAGGAGAAGGAAATTACAGTAGAAGGCCTTGGATATTATACTTTTTATTTGCTCCTATCTGAAATTTGTGTTTTGATTCTTAAAAATAATCAAACATAGTATTAGCTCTCTCATGTTTCATTCTCAATCACCAGTTTGGTTCAAAAGGTCCCATCTCTACCATGTGTGTTAACTACACGACAAAAATAGCAACACATGACCAAAAAAAAAAGAAGAAGGAACAAACACATGCATTAATCACCATTCCCTCGTTTAAAAGGAAGTTCATATGTAAGTTAAAAAAAATAAAACAAATCTTATATATATTGATAGCGTGTACACTATCATCATTATATTCATGAAAGATGTGCAACAATTGAATTTCATATTCAAATTTTGTATAATTGTCATTTATCCAAAACTGATAATATATACACTATCAGTGTAGAAAATATTAATCCCAATAAATAATACATATATAATTGTTTAACTTTTTTTTCAATAGCTATCTAAGTTGTGTATTTGTGACGCCCCCACTTCTCCTTAAGGCGAACCAAAGGGTACCCGCGGGATGCCTGCCTAACTCTCGCCAGGAGTTAAGCAATTCCATTCAACCTTATTATCGAACTACACAACACAAGTAAATAACCTAAGTACAGTAAATGCGGAAGCGTTCAAGTTTAACAATAGTTATCCATTATCCAACCCGCACGTCGGGTGTTCAAAGTACATCATGAATCCCAAATATACATCACGCCCCAAAAGTTACATTTCAATTCCAAAAGTACAACCCAAAACCAAGGGCATAGCCAAAATATAATAGAAATTCTAAACAAAAGCACATCAGGAGGGTTTCTCCAGTACACCTCCGAGTTCCATCCTGTTAAGGAAAACAAATCTACAGGGTGAGCAAAACGCTTGTGAGGCCAAGAACACACATGCAGACACATAGTTCAGGTAACAAACCCAAGTAACAGTTCAAGTGATAACTTGCAAGTAATTAATAATGTCAACAAAATGTAAACAGAAACAATTCAAGGATATGGTAGCTCTCAGGAGCTAAATTTCACTTGTTTTGCCAGTTCAGTCGTATATCTTCCCGCGATGACTCTCCGTCAACCGGGTTGATATTTCCAAACCGTAGATCACCACTTACTTCTTATCCGTCCACCATACACCGTTTCGGGCCAGCACGACATTTATAAGGCGATACTCCACGAGTATGCCAGCAAGATCTCTCAATAGATCAAGCTTATCATGTAAATCTCATAGCTCACCGAGATTCCCGACCAAGCCCATGCCGGCTCAAGTTCCAAGGTCGGCCTATGAGTTTGGGTGTCCCCCATGTATCATGTAAGTGTCGAGGAGATTCACTCCAACGACGTATGCAGCCATAGCATACCATGTCATCTATTCAAGCATTTGACAGGTTTAAGTATGTATTTCAGGTCATGTAAACCAGGCAAACCATGTTAAACATGAGTCATTTGTTTCAAATGAGAACGAGTGCGATAAAGTACACACTCGATTCCATTTTTCAAAACCAGGTAGGCTAAGCATGTAATCAGGTAAGCCAAGCATGAATCAAGTCCATAGAGTTCAAATAGTCATACACTTGACACTCACCGAGTAAATCAAGAAGAAATATTTTTTGGAAGTTCAGGTGTTCACTGTAGGATTCTCTTGAAGGTTCTCGTGTGCGTCTGAGCAAATAATAATGTATTATCATTCACGTGCCCCAATTATCAAGGAAGATTGTATATAAGTACAATCTAAGGAAATTTAACGAAAACGAACCTCAATTACTCGTAAATCGAGGTTCAACTAGAGTTTCTTAAAGTACAAGAGCGATCGAGTTTTCATTTTGGAAAATCAAGTATAAAATGTCCAAGTAATATCGAAGGAATAAGGAGTGCTTGAAAACTCCCTTCCTTTGGAATTCGGAAAATTTTCAGTTTTGATATGATATTTTGAAAAATCGTATCTCACATTTTACATGTCAAAAATTGGAAAACTTGGTACCGTTGAAAACCTCTTTGAAAGTACTAAAAGTTCTTAGAAGACACTTTTCCATGATTCTAAATGAAAAATATTCAAAAACGGGCTCAAAGTTACTGTTTCAGAGTACTTAAGGTTGTGTTGGGGTTGGTTTTTCGCTAACTTTGGAAATTCGATAAAATTCACATGTTGCGAGCTAGCCTCTGAAATTTGTAAATTAGTTAGAGCTGCAAGTAAGGTTTATAACAGAAAAAGCAGATCAAGAATCGGAGTTTCGAGCACCGAGATACGGTAGCTCAAAGTTAGGGAAAAAATCCAAAACTGGTGAACAAATTTCCAGATTTGAGCTTCCAACTTTGGGACTTTAGTTAGGTATCAAAATGAACTTGGATTGGTACAAAATTCGGTAGTATAATACTCCTATATAAAGAGTATCCCTCTATCAAATTTCATGGAAAAATACCTTCGGGAAGGTAGTCAATCAAACAACCAAAGTTTCGAAAATCCTAAGACAAAACTGCCTTGAGCCTTTTGTTTTCCATTCCAAACATTTTGTCAAGGAAAAATTCCTCAAACATGGCTCATTAGTGTAGGCAAAGCCTAAGGAACATTCATGGCCATTTCATAAGTGTTTAGCACCAAAATATTCAGTTAGCAAATCTACACCAAGTCTTGCATCAAATCTGTCCAAAAGTTAGGGTTTTCAAGAGCAGGGCAGGTTCCGTATTTTGATCATAAATCACTCAACTTAACTCAGAATTGGGCATGGTTTATGGTGTTGGAAAACACATTCATAGAGATATAATTTCACAGAAGAAATCATTTTGAAATTCGGCACACAACTAGCTCGAATTCGAGCCACAAGTTGCAGCCTTAGCATTTCGTTCCAGGAAAACAGAGAAACAGAATGGCCGAATTTAAATGGTTGGTTCGGCTCACATACATGGAACTAGAACGTGCATTTTATACCGTTAGAAAGGTGGGAATGTCTAGTTTCAAATGCCGCTTACAGAACTTGATTTTGACATCAGAGCACAGAGTTATGGATAAAACAAGAAAGCTGGTCTGAGCATGTCGGGAAAAATTCCAGGTTTACCAACTTTGTGAAATCAATTCATTTGACCAACCAAACCTCAATATTTTTCAATGAAATTTTATACACCATCTATACAACATATAAACATCATATATGAGTCATTACAACCTCAAAATTCCGCAGAAATAGGTACGTTCAAAGCAGGGGCAGAATTGGAACTTTTTCCCTCATGCATTTCTTGAAGTTCATACTAATAATACCCCATTAATCTACCATTTTGGGCACTAAACCAACATTAAACCCATCATCAAACATCACGTCAGCCATCATCCAAGAGTGGGAGTTCATAGAGCCCACATTCAAAATTTTTCAACAATAACAACCACCCATATGAATATCCAAACTTATAAGTGTAAATCAACTCACATAAACCAAGTTTCCAAAGGTGGATCGTTACTTGCTCTAGTTGAAGACCAAGGCAGTGATTTTCGGTCCCCTTTGCTCCAGAAAAACCGTGAGTTTAGCGCATTTTTGCAGCTCAAAGTGATGTCCAAGAGTGGATCTAAGTGTGTATGAAATTTGGTAGGATTTGGATGGAGATTGGTGAGGTTTTTGTGAGAAGAAATTTTGAAACTTGGAGGTTGAGGGAGAGAGAGGCTGGCTGGCTATCTTTGGAGAGGAGAGAGAGTGCGGGTTGATCTAATTTGGCTTCCAAGAGAAGCTTCATTTGTGTGGCCCATAATTGTACAAAAGTCAACTTTCACTAGTGCGTGTACACGCGCGATTCGGGCTCGATTTCTCTCGCATTTGTTTCACTAGTGCACTAAACCTCTAATGCACTTATATTCATACAAATATTATTCACTCTTAATTGTCCCAAAATAATGGTCTAAAATCCCTCAATTAATCGCGCGCGTGAAAACGCGTATTTCCAATTTAGACGCGATAAAATGAAACCTTCAAGAAATTTTTATAACGATCGTACCACTAACTATCACTTGAGTACTTAAACCTAAAATTACCTATTTTAGGACCATTGTACATGTCTCCAAATTTCCAACCTTATTGTACTCTCAATTGGCTAAAGTTTTCAGACACATTTTTACTATTTACATTAATCGAGCTTCCAAAAAATTAATTTTTGAAACGAGTCACTTTAAAAATATAATGAAGTCATAATTCCATGTATTTAAGTCTAATAAGGCTAGAAAATAATAATCGAAGCAAATATTCGAATAAATAATTAAATGAGTAAAAATAGGAGTCGAAAAATAATAATAATAATTTTTTTTTACGAGTCCTCGCAGTATTTACACATGCTAATCAACTTTTCTGCACAAAAAATTGGTTTGATACATATAGAGACCAAACTGCATGATTTGTATGTAAGAAAGTAAAAAGGAAGGAGAATTGCAGACACGAGGGACCATTTTTGCAGTTTTTCCAAACACTAATCCAAACCATTGGTGAGTGGTTTTTCAGGAAAAAGTACACATAATCCAACAAAATCCGTTAGTATGCGCACTTAAGGTTATCCCATGATTTATGTTGTAAAGCAAAAAGCTAAGCCGGCAGAATTGAGAAATGCTCACTTTTCAGTGTTCCCTCCGCTCCTTCACGCTCCCGCTTCCTTAAATCCATTGTTCTAAAAAGTAAAAACATCTCATGTCAGATTCTTACATCTCAGCTTAATATTAGATCTGCTAACCAACTGTCAGGTCCCCTTTTCTCTCTCTGTCCCTGTTTAGTAACTGTTAAAACTTTTTTTTATTGGCTATTGTAACGTCCTAACTGTCCAAGTAGCTTTTCAGGTTTTTCCACCTCCTAATCAGAGTCCTCATGGAGTGATCAATCATCAATCATTGCATTGTAAAAAAAAAAAAAAAAGTATTTGAACGAAAGAAAACTAATCACCCTGAATTCTAGGGAGAATCCAAAAAATTCAAACGTTGTTGCTTCAATCTTCTACCATATTTCCTCAATTTGGGCTCCCAAGAACAAAGGGTGTTTGAAAAGCTTTGTTCTACTATACTTTACTATTTCTTGCTCTTTTTTTTTGGCGCTTGAAATCTGGGATGGCTTCAGTTTTACTCCATTTTTAAATTGAAATAAAATATGTCGTGTGCATATATGTATGCATAGTTTATACTACTAGGACATAGGATCTGCTTTGTTTGTTGATCTTACAGTTTTCTCCATGTGGGTATGTTCAGTTTTTTTATTCTTTTTCTGAAAATTAGAGTTGAATACAATCTTCTTTTGAAAAGAAATTTTCTGGGTTTTCCTTGAATAGCAAAGCAATCAAAGCATTTCTTCATTTCTTGAAATATTTAGATTTTTCTGGGAAGTGATTATAAGATTTGAATTTTTTTGGCTGAGACTTTTGAGAAATGTTCATTTCTTCTGAGAAAGAACAGATCTCATTGACTGTTGATAATGGGGGATGTTTAGTAAAAGCTCTTCCAATGGACTCAAATTCGAATTCAATTAATGGGGTGTCTGCGGCTCCTGGATTGGATGAATCCTCGGGAGAGGTTTCTGGGACTTTTGCAGATACTAATGCGGTTGCAAAGCAGGAAAAGGATCAGCTTGAACTAAATATGAAGGATTTAGAAGGTAAAATTTTCTGGGATTCCGATTCTTTTTGTGGGATAATATCTTGCTTCATTATCTGAAAATGTCTCTTGTTGGGTTATGCAGGAGAGATTGAGCGTTTGAAGATGAAAGAGAGATCTCTAGTTGAAAAAAGAAGAACAGCACTTAATAAGATTCTAGACATTAAAGGTGATATTTAATGTTTGTTTATTTATGATTTTCTTGAACAGTGCCCTCCCCCCCCAATCACCACATTCTTTTTAAATTTTTTCTTCCTTTTTGGATGTTTCTGTGCTTCTCTGTTGTTTCTTTGCTAAGGAATGGGATTAACTTGTAGGTTGCATTCGAGTATTTTGTCGTGTTAGGCCCTTTCTATCTACAGAGAAGAGGACATCTCTGCAACCGCTTTCAATTGAACCGGAGAAAATTGTAATTAAATATGGTGGACAAAAGAAAGAATTTGGATTTGATAAAGTCTTCCCTCAAGAAGCTAGCCAAGGTTAGTTACTAAGTTTCGTTTCATTTTCTTGTGTTTTCCCAAGTTTGGCTGGTTAGCTTTTCTGGGTATATAAAGGCTTTTATTTTATTTAAACACTCTGTAGAAGATGTATTTGTTGAGGTTGAGCCAATTCTCAGATCTGCACTTGATGGGCACAATGTATGTATATTAGCTTATGGACAAACAGGCACAGGCAAGACATATACAATGGTTAGTTATTCAGTTCTTTGTTGCCTGAATGTGAATTTTATCTGCTCATTTTAATTTGAAAAGACTGTCATCAGTTAGTTTTGGGGCAAAACATTTCAATCTGATGCTGTATGGGATAAATGATAACACCAAACTCTTTGACTGTTGTTCTTTAGGATGGAAAAAGTGAGTCACCTGGAATTATCCCTCGTGTTCTTAAAGCACTCTTCAATAAGACATCCTTAGAGAGCTGCACTTCCTTTGCATTTTCCATCAGCATGGTGGAAGTTTATTTAGGTAGTCTCAGGGATTTGCTTGCTCCAAAACCATCCTGCAGATCTTATGCTGTATCAAAATGGTAATTATTCTCAGACACCCTATTATTAATGCCAAGAGACAAGAATGTATTCGACATTTAGTTTTTAGATACTTTTGGCTGACTCTACTACAGCAATCCCACTATACAAATAGATTCAAAAGGATCAGTTGAAATTGAAGGTCTCACTGAGGTGCAAATTTCAAATTTCACAAAAGCAAGTTGGTGGTACAATAAGGGGCGGCGTGTTAGGTCTACTTCATGGACTAATGTGAATGAGGCATCAAGCAGATCGCACTGGTAGGTTTAGGGCTTTTTGGGCAGATTTATTGCTAGCTATTAGATTATTTGACTTGATAATAATGTGATCTATTTAGCTTAATGTGTTTAGCTTAACAAGGATCTCTATACACCGCCTTGGGGATACTTCAGGAGCCAAAGCTGCAGTAAGCAAATTGTGGATGGTTGATCTTGGGGGCAGTGAGCGCTTACTGAAAACAGGAGCTACTGGACAAACACTTGATGAGGGGAGGGCTATCAATCTTTCTCTTTCAGCCTTAGGAGATGTCATTGCCGCCCTTAGAAGAAAGAAAGGCCATGTACCATACAGGTGCCTGCTCAGTTTATTTTTGTTATTGATCTTTAAGGTGAAAGTGCAGTATGTGGTTCTAAGTTCTTGAAACTGTTTGCAATGGCTTCCCCATTATCAGAGGATTTATAGACTAACTAACGGATAAACTTCCACAGAAACAGCAAATTGACTCAAATCCTGAGAGATTCGCTAGGTAAAAACACTTGCCTTCACAAATTTCAACTGATTATGTTGTGTCAGTGATTTTCATTTACTGTTCAAATTGGAAATACCTTGTGTACCTTGATTCCTTTACTTTAGGTGATCGATCAAAAGTCATGATGTTTGTGCATGCGAGCCCACATGAGGAGGATGTCGGAGAGACATCTTGTTCGTTTTCTTTTGCTAAGAGAGCAAGAGCAGTGGAGTGCATTAGAGAACTTTCAAATGTATGTGTTTCAAATATCTTTGTCACCATTTCTTTGTTCCTTGTACAAATGACTACAGATCATAACCTATCCTTAGCACATTTCACTCAGGAGCTGAAAAGGCAAAGAGAAAAAAAGATTTCTGAACTTGAGGATGAGATGAACGAAGCTGAGGAGGAGTGTCAAAAAATTCGAAAACTGATTCTAAAGGTTGAGTATCTGCTGCCTGAGAATAAAAGTATTTCTTTGGTGACTTGTCAAAATCTTGAAGAAGAAGAAAAGAATCCCACCAGCCCAAAAGAATATTTAGGTGAAGTGTCAGGGACCCCTAGAGTGTCTGCCAAAATTATTCGGAATACTGTTGGAAATTCATTGCCTCGATTCATGAATTCTACAGTTGCTAGTCGGCAAAGAAAGAGCACTGCAGAAAGAGAGATGATTAGCAAAACAAGAAGTGTTAGGTCAGAGACTCGAAGTTCAATCCAAATTTCAGGGTCACAGTCCATCAGCTGTTCTGATCCCCGATTTAAAGGGCTTTTGCGGAAGGCAAACAAAAAGCCAAGATATGGAGAACCGATTAGTTTGCTGATGGAGGATGCTAAATGTGAGGGCCTAGATTCAAATTCGCCTGCCATGACTCCATGCACCACAATTGCTTCTTCTGATCCCTACTTGAAAGTTGGACTTAATCATCATAGAAGAAGGATGTCTGATGTCATATAACAGAAGAAGGAAAGTGTTAACTACTTTAGGTCCAAAATATGTGATTTTTTTACTTTCAAGATGGCTCTTACCGTTCTCCTATTTTTCAAAGGAGCAGTGTGTTTCTTACACTTACAGGTTTTGGATAAAGATTTGGAATTGTTTTCAGCTCGAGGGGATCATCGAATTATTTGTTCCCATGATCCTCACTCTGACATGTGTTATTTGGGATTGAGGTCTTTGAAATGTTCACTTTGTGCCATACATTTAAGCTGCATATAATGTAAAATCTTGGTTTGAACTTTTTGATAAATGGTGCTTAAACATTTTCTGTCTATATTTTTCAATCATTAAAGCTGTCATAAAGCTATCCAGCTTCTCATTCCTTATCCCATTTGGATGTTCAATCTTTCCTGTGCTTTAGAAGTTGAACTTCATGTTTAACTTCCTAGTCACTGCTCTTGGTTCATTGGATTCTTGAGAGGATAGGACCTTTCTGTTTTGCTTTATATGTTCTGCAACTACCTTGCAGAGTCCTCTACTTTTCTCCACGTGTTGATTCTTTACTTGAGATTGTCAAACTTGGTTGGAGATTTTCTCTTTCTCATCTTTTCTTTGGCAAAACTATTTGGAAAATTTTTAGTGCATTCAATCTCAATGTGGAAAGAGACCAAAATGGAACAACTATCAGGAACTTCTATTGGAAGGGAATAAATTTCGACCCTCATTCCCTTTCTCTGCAATAACAAACCATTTATATGATCATTCATTCAGAACTTCAACTACGAAGTCATTCCTGAGAAGGGAAATCGTCCAGGGTCTAGTTATTGATTTATTATACGATGATTTCTTAGATAGTCCTGATGTGTCAAGTTTATGCATTAAATTACCAGTCTATAGGATGATTTTCCTTTTTCTTTTTTTTTTTTAATGATTATATCAAAAGCGATTCAAGGTCTTGGAATGAGAAGGGGGGAAAAGAACTGTTTGAAAGTTGGGCCAAGAAACTCAAAGTCGCCTAGTTAATGTTTCTGCTAACTAAATCAAAATTTGAGGACTGACATGATGATCTTTCTAATAGAGTTGCTTGCAGTACAAATTGAAAAATCTACCTGAGTTGCGTGAATTATACAAGAAATTTTCAATATTTGTTTTGCTCAAGATTCTCAAATTCCTCTGAACAAAGTTGTGATTTTTTTCCCATTTGTTTTGTAAGTACTTCATTTTTGTGAAATCTACATAACCCATACAAGTCAAGTGCAAAGAAAATGTAAAACAAGATATTAGTGTGTTAAACTTGTCGTAAAGGTAAATCTTTGATTTTTTGCCAAAAAAAAAAAAAAAAAAAATTTCAAACCAGGCGCAAAAGAAAAAGAGCGTATGTTTAGAATCGAATAAGCGGTAAGGACGATTATTGTTAACAAACTATGTACGAAACAAAATTTTTTTTTGAAGGATATATGAACCAAAATTGATTAACAAGACCAAAAATGCAATTTGCCTGAATTACATCTTGTTGAAAGGGTGCTAAAATGTTCTGAAATCGTTAAGCCGATAATTATTCTTGCCCCTCTCCCTTTCATGATGGACCTACCAACTTCAAATTGATCAAACTTCAGTTTCACTCAATTCCTAATACTTTGACTATGGGGCTTGATATGCCATCAAGTAAATAACTGCATAATTTAAATCTGCCAGCTCAAAACAAATAATTGCACCCCATGCATTTCATTCGGCTGGTGATACTGTCAGAGCAAAAATTAGGATTCCGAGCAAATTTCTGTTCATGAGACAACTTTGCCCATACTTAAGATTTTGCAGTTAAATTTCAAATTTTTGGGATTTCAAACGAAACTCCTAAATTTTAATTGCTTCTCCTACATTTCACAAATCAATTAATCATTCCTTGTCTATTCTCTACCCCACAATGCTTACCGTCGTCATTCTCCTTGCCCCTGTGTTTGGATTGCAAGTTTATCTCAAATAATATTTCGCTTACATCATAAACACATTTTTCAATCCACCTTTTTATATTTCCAACTACTTTTTATCTCACACACATCACATCACAAAAATTGTTACAATAATTATTCCAAATAATACTCTAGCCAAACACACCATGTCCCAATTAGCAATGCAAGCAACAAATTAGAACCCAAATGAACCTTGTGAATTGTTTATTCATTTCGCACCTATTGGCGACTCTATCAATATCCTCCAATACTGCGAATCACTTCTTTTTCGTTTCTTATCTTCTGAAATTGAAATCAATGATCGTGAAGAAAGAACAAACAAATCGGTTCCAGAAGACATTTGTTTTTTTCCCAAGTATTTAATTACCCTTTTATTTGTTGAACTTTGCATATTATTTGTTTGGAAAAAATAGTCAAATGGGAAGTTTGTCAATTTCAATTAGGGAAGATTTAGGCCCTGCTTGGATTGCATTTTCCACCGGAAAATGCTATTTCTGTAGGATGGGCCCCACATTTTTACAATGGAAAATACCCTACGTTTTTCACAGCTTCAGAAATTACCCATCAAAAATTTTGGACTGTCCGACTTGTAGCTGACAAGACATATACCTGTGAATGGCCCTCACTTTATTACTTTGCTGTAAACGGTCAGGAATCTTGCATCAATGCTTTTTTGGGTTAACTTTTGTTTCAAAACATATTCTTTGAACTGTTTTCCTTCTCCGCCATCTCAACGCACTCCTCTTTGGAAATTGCAGGGATCATTCACATCCCAAGATTTGTCTATCGTCTTGCAGCAGATTAGCAACCATTTACTTGGTCGGCAGTAGTTTGTGCCGGGGGAGAGCCTACTTAGTTTGGCCGTAGATTGCTGCTACTACGGCTCAAACGTTGCTGCCTGATGGCGGTGACGGAGGCCTATTTTTTCAGCGGAGATACTACATACCAGGTTCGTAGCCCTTTTATTTTTACTAGATCGAAAACCAACATTGTTCTTGAAGAGGAGAAACATACTGCTGAACTTGTGCATTCGCTAATTAGTACTGTTGAATGGGTTTGTACATTGGTGTTAGCTGTACGGATCCACCGAAATGGCTGGCCATGCCGGCCGTGGTTATTTGGTTGTCGAAATTGACGTCACTGTTTAACCAATGCAATGATCATAAGCATTGTATTTGCGGGTAATTTGGAGTGCACATTGAAATAAAAATGCATCTACATTTATGCTATTTCCCTTTGGTTCGTGAAACATAGCTCCCTATCCTGCTTAATCCCCTATAATTTCTGAATTGTTTGTCGATTGTTTTGGGTGTACCAAGTGTATCTGTTGTAGGGAAATTTGCTGGTTTACTCTCTATACATCACGATAATATTGTACCTACATTTTTTTGGATTGGGCTCTGACATACGAGTACCCCTTACGCGAGTGTGGTTACGGGTTGCAAATTTCTCTATGATTGCCAATATGAATCTTTTCATTTCAAAACACAGAGATGAAGCTGTTTGTGCTAAAATTTGATGCCATTGTTTGTCATATTCTAGCATCTGAACACGCCCCTACTGAGGTCATATCGTTTGAAGTGTGTATTGTATTATAGGTGCAATGAATGTCCATTATTAGTATCAATGCTTGTCACCAATTGTAAAATAAGCATCCTTTTCATAACTGGAATTATATAACAAGAACGTAATTTAATTTATTGAAACGGGAGCCTGTTGTGGATCTAGTTCAGGGTCTTTTAGAAAGTTTTTGGTATTGCTATTCAAACCGCTGTTTAATACAATTGAAACAGGCCAGATGGTTGGTTAATATTATCAATGACGTCTTATGTTCTGAACCTTTCGGCAACAGAAAGCTTTTTTAGCTACGTCTTTGTTTTGGTTGCATTCCTTCCAGACATTGGCATACTCTCTGATCTGTGCTGCATCTATTTCGATCACCTGCTCACCGTTTCATGTCTTCGAGTCCCCATAAATTAAAAGGTGAATTACTTATGTTTGCCTTGTATTCATGGGTGCATAGTAAATTGTCCTAGTAGTATATATGCCACTGCTTTGGGTTGCATTTACACGCACTACACCTTATTTTTCCTAACAGTAGTCTTATCGTTTAGGAACCTCCCCTACGCCGTGTTCTAGTACCAGCAACTGTTGTCAATCAAAGAGTGGCTCAAACGACCTTGAGGTGTGCTTGAAATACTACCACAATCGTATTTCAGTGCAGGTTTTCAAAGACAACCCTATTTGTTGTGCGGTTTTTAATGTCTTTCAATATTGCCATTAATGGTCGACTGATACTACTTTATTTGGAATTTACGTCTTAGATGGCTCGAGGCAAGACTAATGACAGTGGGGGTTCTAGTGCCATAGCCAAGTGGGAATACGAAATAGAGTGCTATTATGTTCAGCTGTTGCAGGAACACAAGGAAGTTGGCAACTTGTCTAAAAATAACATAAATGCCTGTGTGTTTGAGGATGTGTGGAATAGGCTGAACATGAGGTTTAGCCATAAGTCATACGATTATGAGCAAGTGAAAAGGAAGTACTACAGTTTCATGAGGGTTGCATGGCTATTCAAGTAAATTGGGGGCCAAACTGGCGTAGGGTGGAATGAAACATTAAAGTGCTTTGCTGTACCAGATTATGTTTGGAGATACTATGGCCAGGTTAGGGACTTCTACTTAGTCAATCCAATTATCTAATACTCTTTACGATTGTCGCGTCCAGAAACGTCTTAATTTGTTTCATTCACATTCAAGCTAAGGCTGTTGCGTATTTTGTGTAGGACAAAGACATAAGTCTTATCAAGAATTGGCCCAGCGACCATTACTGGAATTTAGTTGAACTTTTTTGCAGATATTGGCGCCCTAGGAACTTACGGCCAATCTTTGAATGACCCACCTCTAACTGGGGAAGAGGCCCGATCAAAGCAATGAACTATGGTAGAAATGAGGGTAACTGTACAATAGGTACAGAGGGGTCTGCGCCAGGGTTGGAAACGCCAGGTGATGTAGATGCTGAGAACTGCGAAACGGTCTCTAACAAGGAGCCACAATGCCGGGATGCCCAGAAGGGAAAGTGTAAGAATAGTCGAGGTACCTCTTCTTTGCAAGAGGGTTCAAGGTCTTTGTCTAGGAAGAGAAAGCGTGATGAAATATATGATTGTGCTTACGAGGAGTTTGGCCTTGTAGTTAAGGCAAAGCGTGAATACTACTCCAGTAAGTCTGGATCATATAATTCTCAGTACTTCACCGCCACTGTGTACAAGAAGTGGACAAATTGGAAACATTCCTTTTTCCCTGCCAGGCCAAGAAGGCATACACTTTTTTTAAGGAAGATGTATGGAGGTAGATGCTTATAGCAATGTCCGCTGCCCAGAGGATTTCATGGATTAATAGCCTGTAACGTGATAGGTTGTTGATCTAACAAATCATGTTGTTCTTCCTAGGCCCGTTCACCTTCTACTTGAGAGCACTTGGTCAATTTTAACATAGGTTGTTGTACGCTTATGCAGAACGAATTTCGTGTTATATTAGGGATTAGTTGTACTTAGATGTTGTTCGAACTTGTACTTCATTGCTTTGCAGGGCAAAACTGATGTTACATTTTTAGTTTTCTCCGCTTTTATGAACAGCTGCCTGTTTTTTTGGCATTGGGTTTTGTTTTATGAACTTGGTTTCCATTTGCGCCTTCTTTGTTCACCCAAATATATCTTCTTTTTCTCTCTCTCGGCTGGATATCCTTCAACTCTTCAAACTTCCAATGCACTAGGACCAACTCTGTATCCTTAACTGGAGACCATATAGTTTGCAGGTAAAAGCCACAATGCAGAATGCCCTTGAACCACAACATGGTGATTCATCGTCAGATGATGAAGAACTTGAGTTCTTAGCTTTGTTTGGTATGAATGCACATTTGAATCCACGTTACACAGTAACGGGTGTGGTTGGCGAAAAGCGAATATGTCATGACTCTGCACAAACTGGAAAAGACTGGATCAATGAACTTAAAGCAGGACATCATGATAGAGTGCAAAATGCCATGAGAATAGATGTTCCTTCTTTCTTAAAGCTATGTGAAATCTTACAAGCAGGGAATTTCATTAAACAAGATTATCGCAAAAGGGTTCAAGTTGAAGAGGCTATACGCATGGCTTTACATTGTGTTAGCCATGATGAACGGCACCGAAATCTTGCCGAGAGGTTTCAACACACTACTGAAACGATCCACAGGAATATTAAGGAGGCGTTGCAAGCTATTATGCGTTTAGCCCCGATTCTGATAAGGCCGAGAGACGAGACTGCTGTGCATACCAAGATATACAGTAGCAACACCTTCTATCCATGGTTTAAGGTAAACACATCTAATTGTCCCATCAAATTTTACCCGTTCTCTTGGCTACAATTTCAGTTGATATGGATGCGTTTGGTAATTGTCTGCTTTTAATACTACTATACACTTAACTTTGCTCAAACAATAGGACTGTGTTGGTGCAATTGACGGCACTCTGATTTTCACCTTTCCATCATTGACTCGGCAACGTACTTTTTGTAGTAGAAAGGGCGAAATTTCACAGAATGTGCTAGCTACTTGTGACCACGACATGCACTTCACTTATATTTATGCTGGTGTTGAAGGGAGTGCACATGACGCTAGAGTTTTTCAGCATGCTGTCCTGTCCCCTGATTCCTCATTTCCAATGCCTCCTACAGGTTAAGTTAGCCTTCACAATTTGATTGGTTTTACAAGTATCAAACTGGTCATTAATCTTGATTGTGTAAGCTCTCTTGGCCTAATTAACAGGGTTTGCTTTTGTCTATGTCCTCAACTAGGTAAATACTATCTTGTGGACTCGGCGTATAAGAATATGCCTGATTTTTTGGCCCCGCATAAGGGCCATAGATACCAACGAGATCAGTTCGACGGGAGAGCAGGAGGACCAAGAGGCAAGTATAAGCTTTTCAATCATCAGCACTCGTAACTTCGCAATGTCATTGAGCGGACCTTCGGAGTGCTAAAGGCTAGATTCCTGATCTTGAAAGGGCCAATGCCAAACTATTTGATGAGTAGACAAGTAGAATTGGTAATTGCCTGTTATGTATTACATAACTTCATTGGAGATGAGTATCCACATGATGAATTGTTTGCAAGGGAGTCCTGCGAAAATGAAGACTTAAATGCGGATCCCGATGCACAACGTCAGCAAATTGACTTATCTGCTGCGGCACAGCGCGATTGGAATACTTTCCGAATGGCCATAATTGATCATATGTATGACCACCGGAATGGGAGATATAGTTACTCCGGTGGCAAAATTCCATTACGCCCAAAATTAGAAAGTGCTTGCTATTCTTACTGATGCTTTTATATATGATTGCTAGTAGCTATTTTTGAAAATGGAAATGGTCGTACATCTAATGTATTTATGCAAGACTGCAACACAATGTAAACTCGTGAGAACTTGCTGGTTCTGTGTTTTGAACGAACTGTTCTGGTTTGTTGTACTTTTGAGTATAAAAGTGTGTATTGTGAGAAATTGCTCTAACGGAAGGAATATTTTAAGTCTGTATGGAGAATGTTTCTAATAACGCTTTACTTAGAGTGCTGCTCTATTGGTTGTGTTATATAGATAGATATAAACTAACTATTATGCTGGCAATTCTACTGATATGAATAGATTTTGGTAATTGGATATTCGTGATTTAGAAGTTTTAAATGGTCAAAATTGGGGCGAATCCCTACAAACACCGGCGCCAGTTAACACAGGACTAACTCGAGCCAGGCTAACAGATCATATAACAATCGGCCTCCTAGAGGGCAGACAGATACCGGCGTCGGAGTTTTATAGATTAGGGACGCTGGTGTTTGTCTGATTCGCAAACGTAACGACCTTGGTTATACAAATACCGGCGTCGGTGTTTTCATTTGGGCCTGCACCGGTGTGCGTCTGGTTCGCGAAAATGAGGCCCAAACTTTGAGAACAAACACCGGCGTCGGTGTTTTTTCGGCCGGTCTTTGTCTGATAATAATAGCCAACTGTTCTACAACTGCTACCAGGTTCATTTTTTCCAGCAGTATAACATTGGCGATAAGATCCATGTAAGATTGGCGCCGGTGTTCTATTTTAACAATAATTGGATGTTCGTATTTCTAGAACCCTTTCACTTCTATTTGTGTATCTGAAGGTAGGGTTGAATTGCACTTTCAAACACACCATATTGGCCGCCGCACTCAACGACTATTGCTCCGCCCAAATACTCCTACAGTCGAAAGACCTCATTTCGGCATTATCAGGGATGCACCGCTCATCTCCGGTTCGTCGCTGCCGAACCGGTGCACACACCAGGTTCATTGCTGTGCTGGCGCGCGCGGGTAAGTTCACTGAGACCCATACTTTCTTTTCTGTTTTCCATATTTTCGCTTAATGGCTTTTAGGGAACACGTCCTACCATGTTCCTTCTTAATATGGTTAGGGTTATGGCTAATTACTGCGGGGGACGAATTCGAACCCCAATTAGTGGATTAAAGTAAAGTGTTTCCCTGTCAAAGTTGATGAAAGGTCATGTTAAATAAATTTAAAGTTAGATGAAATAACTATGGACCAGTATGCAATCTGAGAGGAATCGCAAACCCATATGGTTCGGATATTTGTGATGACAGAATAACATAATCCCTCCAAAAACAACCGTTATTCCTAAGTGTCTTGTAATGCAAGTTGATGTAACATTCGTTACTCAATAATGCATGTGTGTCAAGTCAGGATCAAACTTTGCCTTTTGTTATTTTCAGATGCTTAATTGAGTGAGATGCAAATTTATCTACAACCTAGGGCTAATGTGTGTAACAAATTACATAAATTGGATGTTGATTTTGCTTGATTTGGTCAGGGAAGCAGCATTGTAAACTCAAAAATAGGAAAAAATGCCACCTAGGACTAGAAAAACAATCGTGGTCAAGAGTAATCGGGACCATTTTTTTGGTGGTAGCACCAGTCAAGTCCCCAACTTTGATGCATCTAGGTTCAGTTGTGTTGAAAACCAAGATTGGTATGTCATTCGGGCTAATAATAGGATTCTAGTTGAAGTCGACCTTGATCCAGGGTTTGATGGCATATATCACTTTCGTGAAAAGTTTGAAACAATGGGTTGGGATTGTATGTTGAATTTACCTCGACGGTATTTCCCGAATTTGGTGCGACAATTCTGTGCGAACATCTCGAACAAATGAATTGTCAGTTCCATCAAACTAGAGAGTTATGTTAAAGGTGTACGTATAGTTCTAACAAGACAGTCATTGTTTGAGATTTTAGGAGGAATGGACGAGGGTCCCGTGTTTGAACATGGAAAGTACATTGTTCGAGGGGATCCGACATGGCAATTCGAGATGACTCTCCATAAGTATAGCACTAGCTTTAATCCTTTTAAACAGGTAGTAGATCCTGTGACTGGGGACGTAAGAATGGAAGTAGCACCTATTCCCACTAAGAGTCTTAGGCTGCGGCATAGCTTATTAGTGTATTTATTTAATCACAACATTCTTTCGACTTCAAGCAGTAAAAATGAAGTCCGGGTAATGGATATGTACTTCTTAGACAAATTGGAGGCTGGATTAGGCAATGTATCAGGATTCCGATATCTACAATCATACTCGGAGCCATGTCAAGAACTGCAGCGTTTAAGGGGGCTAAGAAAGCACTACTATATGCTAGAACCTTGACGTGTATTTTTGAGCACTTTGGTGTAGATTTGACAGGAGAATTGTACAACACTGCATCAACCATAGTGAACCAAGCCACTATCAATCGAATCGCCTATTGCCATGAAGAGGAATTGGGAGACGAAGAGGAAGAAGATGAAGAGGAACATAGGCAAACTAGCACTGCAGCAGGCAAGGTTCGCCAACTCGGCCGAGTCATAACTGGAACGGCAAGTGCCGTTCCGATACCGATACCCGAAACGCCGATTACACCATATCCGATTTGAATCACTCCGAATCAGCCGATATCGTCCGAATTGGAACCGTGTAGCAAGATAACGGCCAAATTCTCGGATTCGACTCGGATATGTACCGGTAAACAAGTTTAAACAGCAACTGGGAAGCCATAACCAAACAAAAAAGGAACAAACACCGAAACGACACAAAAGGCATCGCACCACAGCTAGCTACGGCTGTTGCAGAGCCTTTTACAAAACCAAATAAAGTTCAAACAGAGAAGTAAATTATTGTCCTACAATTACAAAAGGTGGTCCACCACAGCTATACGGTTGTTGCAGTCTTTTCCCATGCTTTATTTTTTCATTTTTCAATCACAAAGACAACCGGCTGGAGAAAGGGAGAAATTTAGGAAAAAGTGAGGCCCAAAGCATACCAGCAATTTCAAATCGGCTAAAGAAATTTATGAAAAAATGGGCTCAAAACAACCGGTTGGAGAAATTTAGGGAAAAGTGGGGATAAAGGGAGAACCATATTAGCAATTTCTGCATAATCCATCACTACTTTTTGAGCTTTACTCCAAAATCAAGGTGATGGCCGGCTGGAGGTACAAGCCGATCGGTTCTTCAATTTCTTCATCGTTCTGCTGCAGCTCAAAACAGAGGTGACGGCAGGCTGTTGGAGGAAGACAATAATAGCGGGAAAGGGAAAGCAAAAGAAACAATAAAGGTGACGGCCGGCTCTTCAATTTTCACATTATTTGGCCGTGAAGGAGGTGAAAAAAGTGAGAAACGGAAATTGGGAAAAAAATGAAGGGAGGAGTCAGAGGAAGATACGGCTAAAAATGAAGGGCAGACTCGGGAAAGACTCTAGTGAGGTGTGGCTGCACTAAACAGAAGATGGGCTTTTGTATCGTGTAGCAATTGTTTTTTTATTGTATTAAACTAAACACCGCTACTTCCTTTGTGTACTGAGATTTGTATTGTATTATGTAAGATATGATGATTTTATTCTTATATATACTTTTTATCTCATATAAAATAGAATTAGAACGGACACTTTATTCTAAAATCATTTATTGCTAATGCTATAGGCCCTTATGGTAATGACAACATTACTTTATTTAATAATTAGTAACTATATATGATAATGTAGGTATTTAGTAAATTTAAGTTGATAATTGTGCTCTTTATGGTATTTTCTATTTTTAGTAATTTTTTCAGATTTTTTGAAAATTTTTATATACTATAATATATATATCACCCGATATTCATCCGATATGCCGCGACGGATGTGGAACAATCGAGACCGCGACGCGACCGAGATTCGCGACGGCAAACCATGGCAGCAGGCTCATCTGAGGCTACCAATCACCCAACCATTCACGACCTCCTTCAAACCATGATTGCCGAGGTTCGTGGAATGCGTGAGGTTGTTGATAGGATGAATGGGAGAGTGAATGCTGTCGAGGGTCGATTGTCTACCATCGAAGACAGACCGGCGGCGCGGAGTCAACAAAATTAAACACTGTACCAAGTGTATTTCACTGCAATGGGGTAATCGCTTATTTTTTGGATGAACCTTAGCCGAGATAAGTTTGTACCATGAATGTGCTATCCAAACGAAAGCAAGTCATGGCCAGTTGTGTGGTCTATTTTGGCTTTAAACAACCTGAATGCCACTAATTTTGTACACTTACCTTTGTTCATGTGCTTTAGATCCTTTTTGTAATTGAAAATTTGTCCGTAATTCGTTATTTTAGCTTGTATGTCCTGAAGATGTGATGCTTTGGTGAATGTTTCACGTTAGAAAAAACCAAAGGTGGTGTTCTTCTTTAGCTGCCTAAGTTGAATCTTTTTGCTTTTCTCCCTGATGGACTCCCCTTTTTCTAAACATTTGATGACATGTTGATCACACTGTCCTGATCCACTTTGGATACGATTGACTACTTATATTTACCTATATGTTGCATAAGGATGGTATCTCCATTTCAACACAGGCTCAAACTGGTCTCTGATTTCTCCTTGGTTTAATGCAGACCATATGGCCTGGTATATACCATCGTTCAACCCTTTATCTAAAGGCATTGTCATTAGAGGGTCTAGCCCAAAATTTAAACCAACAACATGTAGGCTTGTACAACATTGGTAACCTTTTTGGCATGCTACTCGTGTTTAGTAACTGTACACGAGTTTGAAGTGCACCTTTTAGTTCCATTATAGCAACCTAAGCAATGTTCATATGCAAGCATCGAAATTGCTTGCAGATATCTCACATTCACCAACATGTTTGCATTTACCAATAGCACCGCCAATTTTGTCCAATCGTTAATAATCACGGTATTACCAAGAACGCGTATGGATGCTATTTTTTATAGCTACGCCTCATAGCCTTCACCAAAGACTTTGGTCATACATATGTGGGGGCCTTATTGCAGTGCCTTTAACCAGAAATTCACCTTCATTTTGCTTTTTATCTAGACCAAGGTCATAATAAGGCATAAGGAGCCAGTCGTTAGCACAGTATTATTCGAAAAAGGTTGGTGCCATATTTTTCTGTTGAAAAATCATGCAATCCAAACAACATATTTGAACAAGTGCAATCCAAACAAGTTTCCGCATTTTCCGGTGGAAAACTACAGTGATTTTCCGTTGAAAAATTGCAATCCAAACGCAACCTACGCTTTTGTTCAATTTTTTAGATGAAGCTAGGTTGAAGATTAATGGTTGTGGCAGTGATAGTGGCTTTATTGTCATGGCGATCATGATGATCAAGAATTGAAAACTTTTTGTAGTTAGGAATAGGAAAAGGAAAAAAAAGGTTTGTCATGGGGTCTAGAGAATTTAGTTGAAAGAATGATTCTTAATATAAGGAAGGGCAAAGTTGTCTTGTGAAGTGAAATTTGCTTTGAATCCTATCTTTTGCTCTGGTAGTATCATATTTCGGACCAACGTAGAGAGCATAAAAATTAGCTAAATTATTTCTAAGCAAAGTAGCAAAAAGAACACAATCAAGCAAAGTAGGACGAAAAAGAAAACACTACACCACGAACTCTTCAAAAAATTCCCTAAAAATAGCAAAAAATTCCCTCTTCACTAGTGTAGAAGGGAAAAGGGAAAAAATGGAAAAGAAATACAACCAAACAAAGTGGGAAAAAACCACTAAATCACCAGTTCTTCGTGCCCTGAATTTTCAGATATTTCAAAACACCAAAACTAAGTATCATAAAAAAAAGAGAAAAATCATAATAACAAAAACTCAAAAAATGATAAAAATGTCACACACAAACGTTGCCTAATATTTCACATGTAGAGAAATAGGAAGAGAAGAGGAAAAAATTATAAAAATAAAAAAAACTTAAAAACTTGCAATCCCTCAAAAAAAACCAAATCTAACCATATTCAATACTTCCACAGACCTTTAAGACACCCAAATGCTGCCTAATATTTCACCCGGAGAGAAACAGAAACAGAAGAGTAAAGAATTATATTGGGCCAATAGAAAGCAACCGAACAAAAAAAATTAAGAAAAAATTAGTGATTCTATACACTTTAAAACAACCAATGCAGCCTAAGGAAGAGAAGAGAAAAGAATTATATTAGGCTAGCGCAAAGAAAATGAATTAAAAAATTAAGAAAAACAAAAGAAAAAGACACCTGCTACAAACCTTTAAAGGGGATGTTGCTGCAGTATGTTTAGGAATCAGAGAAGAGGTGTGGAAAGTTGCTGCGGTATGATTGTGACCACAAATAATAGGGGAAGTGTGGGTGATGGACACCTGTAAAGGGCTTCTTTACCTGCAACCTGGAGGGCTGTTGGGTGTTGGGGGATTACAACTGCAAATGTAAAATGTGGAGTGCCTAAATTAGGCAACTTCCAAAGTGAGGGGGTCGTACGCTGAAGTAAGGGCAGGGAAAAAAGGCGCGAAGCTTGGTGGTAAGCTAAACACAGTATGCATAGTAGTAAGGAAGAAGTACGAAATCGGACGAAAGCATTGAAAAGTGGGATTCTTTTAATAAACACCGATGCGTTTATTTTGTATGCTTTCCGATAAATGAAGTACCCAATTTAAGAAAATTGGGTACTCCTGACCGTATGATGGATGAAAGTCATAAAGAGCTGGTCGTTTATAAGACAACGGGTTTAACTATACTTTTTTTTCCGATAAATACATTTCTATTTAAGGCACCTTGCTACTCTGTTCGTGTAACGGTCCAAAAGACATAAAGAGCTGGTCTTTTATTCAACAACGGGATTATTTTCATTTTATCTGATAAAACATTGTGTCTTTAAGGCACCTTGGGTATTATGTTGTTGTAAGAGAAGAAAGCCATAAAGAGTTGAAACTTTTAAATTGAAACACACGTTTGAATATATGAATGCGCCTCTACGGAAAATGGGTTTAATCTTTACTTATAATAGGGGAAAGCCATATAGAACTGGTTTTATTATCGAAAAATGCATTTCAATATAATGTTGTCAGATAAATAAATATTTATTTAAGGAAAATAGGTACTCCGTTCTTATACTTTTTTTCGATAAATACTTTTATACATTTCTATTTATTAGTAAGAATTACTATTTATGTATAAAAACTTACTATTATTTGAACTAAACTTACTCTTTTAAAAGTAAGTTTGGGATATAAAGTAGTAATCTACTTATTTAAAAATTAAGTTTAATATTTATTCCAATTTACCTTTTGAGATATAAAAGTTACTAATCTATTAGGCTTAACTTACTATTTTAGATAGGAAACTTTCCATGATTTTAAGTGTTATTCTATTTAGGTGAATAGGTCCAACAATAAATCAAATGATCGCTAAAAGTGCAACAACATGTTATATTAGGTAAAAGCTATTTCGCTACCATAACTATCATTTAGTATATCTATATGTATTGTTGAGGGGGTTTTGGATAGGGAGCTTCCAAAATTGTCAAAAGTTTGAATGCTATTTTAATAGAATTTTACATTTTTATAATTAAAAAATGTTTATCTCTTAACTAATCATGTAACCGCTCCTACAAATCCTATAATTATGCTCATATTTTTCCCACATTTCCCGCACGTTTTTTTCACTACCCCGTAAAATTCAAACTCCTAAACTTTAACTAACAGATAATAACCACCCCTGTAAAATGATATCTGCAAATTTCAATTCACATCTCACATTTATTACTGACACTTATCATATCACTGATAGTAATAACTAACGGTCAATTTAAGAAATTCGCAACTACGAAAGTCAAATATCCAAAATTTAGTAACCTGTTTAAATTACAATTTTCACAATTCAACGTATCTTATTGTTATAATATATTTTACTCTCACAATCATTCACAAATTATAAAGGGATTAAAAAATAAATAATTTTTAATAAAAAATTAATTCAAAGGTATTTAATTCACACACACACACGCATACATATATATACATATATATATTCATAATATAAACTAAAATTATAAAAAATTAGAAGGGCTAACTTTTTTTTACACAAATATTTACACAATATGAATTAAAATTTTTAAAACTTTGAAAAGAAGGGACCTATGGCCCCGATTAGCCCCTATTAGTTTGGGAGTGTTTGGATAGCAGATTTTTTCAAATAATATTTTGCTTATATTATAAACACATTTTTCAATCCATTTTTTTTTATCTCACATACATCATATCACAAAAAATGCTATCATAATTATTTCAAATAATATTTTAAATAACACTCTATCCAAACAAATTTCAATAGCATCTTAGTTCCAAACCTGCAAGATTACAAAAGAGAAAATAACTTATCACAAAATGAATTTTACACTATGGTGATCCCACCCAAATGTAGTTATTTCACGCACACACGTACATATATATATTTATATATTCTCATAATATAAACTAAAATTATAATAAATTTGGAGGACCAGTTTTATTTTACACAAATATTTATATAATTTAAAATTTTTAAAACTTGGGGAGGAGGGCTATGACCTCCATTAGCCCCCATTGGTTCCATTATTGATTTCAACAGCATCTTAATTTCAAACCTGTGAGATTACAAAGAAAAAAAATAACTAATCACAAAGCGAATCCCACTCCATAGTGATCCCAATGAAATATTTTAAAAAGATTCAGCAAGTTCACTTCAAAAAAATACAAGTCTTGCTGAACTTTTTTTGTAGTACGAATTCTTCAAAATTCAATAGAATTAATTAAACCACCAATATTAATTTTCATACTAAAAGTTGATTGGTGTAAAAAATATTTGCACCTTTGTACAAGATTATCAAATCGAATGCATAATATTGGTAAGTATTTCATTTTAAAATCAAATAAAACATGCAATTACATTTATTTCTATCCAAATATCATTCATTTTCTAATATAAATTATTATTATCATTTTAGGATTCATCTTTCGCAAAAACACAATTCTTGAATGATTTACAGTTTTTGTCATATTTTGAACTATTGTTAGTCAAATCTTAAATTTTAATTATGTTGGTATAATTTTTTTAACTTTTTTCAAATTAAAATGGTATAATCTTTTAATTTATTTTAATAATGTAAGCACCGTGCGTAGTATGGATATTCACACTAGTTGTCCTTGTATGACCGAGCCTGAGAGTTTGAGCATGTTTTGGTTGAATGTTATAATTCAAAATTTGGGGTTTGGAGGGAATAGGTTATATCCATTGTAATCAAAATTCAAACAAATGTGGGAATAAGCCTGGTTGTCACAACGAACTATATAAAGTGAATTTTTTTATTTATTTGCATAATGCTACCTTATTTTTACATGCATCAGAATGGATTGATTACAAGTTGCATTTGCTTGCCTTTTGCTAGAATTTTGGCTAATTAACAAATTATACTAATTGTAGAAAAGTAAGTTTGTAATCATTTTCAATTTTTAAAAAGTTTGAAAGTTTGGATAACAATAACAACAAATCTTCCTAGTTACATGTAGAATATCACTTGTTTCTATATCACAATTTTTATAGTTTAACACCTATGAATATAATAAGATAAAATTATTATTTTATAATACGATAAAATTTTATTATTTTCTAAGGTTATGTGAAAGGTCAAAATATTTTTCACAGAATATTTTAAAATATATAAGTACAAAAGAATATTAAATTATACATATAATCATATATTATACAAGTATGTTACGAGTACTTACTAACTAATGTACTAAATTTTAATCAGTTATAAAATATTTTATTCTTATTTCAAATAAGCTTCCTAGTATTGATTTGGTATAAGCCATAAAGGATTCAGTGATTTGAGTCAGCTACTTCTGTGTTAATTTTGACTGTGGTTAACAAACTCAATGATTTAGTCCGTCTACTTTAGGTTAGTGGGAAAATGGGTCGCAGTTGGCTGGAATAAAATTGTAATAAACCCGTTTTTCAATAAAAAAAATGAACTTTTTATGACTTTCCTTCATTATAAGAATAGAGTACCCATTTTCCTAAAAAAAATTATTTATCGGATAAAATAAAAATAAACCCATTTTTCAATAAAATCCTAACTCTTTATGCCTTTCCTCTATTATAAGAACCGTGTACCCATTTTGTCATAAATAAATTTATTTATCGGATAAAAAAATTATTTATCGAAAATATAAAAATGAACCCGTTTCTCAATAAAATATCAGCTCTTTATGGCTTTACTCCCTTATAAGAAAAGAGTATCCATTTTGCCATAAATAAATTTATTTATCGAATAAAATAAAAATAAACTCTTTTTTCAATAAAAATCAGTTCTTTATGACTTTCTTCCATTATAAGAATATAGTACCCATTTTTCAAAAAAAAATATTATTTATCGAATAAAATAAAAATGAACCCGTTTTTCAATAAAATATCAACTCTTTATAGTTTTCCTCTATTATAAGAACAAAGCACCCATTTTTTCATAAATAAATTTATTTATCGAATGAAAAAAATATATTTTAATAAAACATCAATTTTTTATGGCTTTCCTCCATTTACTACAACAAAAAAGGGTATTAGCGACAACAACTTTAGCAAGAAGTAGAAAACTTGACGCTATTAAGAGGCTTATAGCAAGGAAAAGGACAATGCCTCACCAAAAATTGGCGCCATCACATACTCTGCGAGGGCAAAGACTTTTCTCGTTTAAAATTCTCACCAAAATGAGTGCGGGAAAGCTTCCCTCCAAATACTGATTCTAGTGGGTCAAAGTTTATGTTATTGGTGAGAAATTATGGGTGCTCTTTTGTGAAAATTTCAAAATTTTGCTCCATTCCAATATTTAGCAGAGCCCCGCATTGAAAATTTTTTAACTATTCCCGGCACAGCACTTGTTAAGCGCAGCACCACATGAATTCCAAACCTTCCATACTTGCAAGGCTACTTTCCCAAATATATTGTTCTCAATCAGAGCCCTCGAAAGTTCAATCGCAACCTCCCCTGCACCTTTCTCCTTCTATCTCTCTTTCCCTCTCTATCAATTTTCAGTTTCCCGTAGACATATGGTTCCCCTCTTCCTCTCTAGCATCCAGATCTGAATTTATACAATCATGAACACACTTTAAAGACCCTTCCGATGCAATGGCAGACTTCAAGGAAAAGCGATGGTGTAGGTTTTTTAATGTGTTATTTTAGAAAATGGGTCCGTGATCCCGATTTTGTTAGGAATTGTTGGGGTATGTAGATTGTTAATTTTGATTGCCAAGCTTTCATTTGAGCGATCAGCTTCTAAAAGGTCAGAGAGGCTGTTGAGTCTTGTATTTGGGGTTCTTGGGTTTTTCTGGGGCCTCGCGATTGTTTTGGAGATGGTTCCCGGTTGGGGTCTTGATTTTGATTTTGAATCGTTGGACGGATTTGGGAAGTTCTTTATTGCTGTTCTAATGGGCTGCATTGTGGGTCTCTTTTACATCCCAGCTACGAGGAATGCTCGTGCCTTTTGGTTTGGAACTGATCAGATTCGTTTTAATTTGTCCATAATTTCCTGTGGATGGTTTGGAAGAATGCTTCTTTACATCCCAGCCGACATCTTTGCTAATACGTTTATTCAATTGTTCGTTCATCAATGAATTGATCCACAAAAGGGGGGGGTTGGGTGGGTCATGGGTGGGTGTCTTGTTTTTGGTTCGGATGATATGCTAGCTACTATAACATTGGCTAATATATTAGCAAAAGATTGGAACTTTTTGTCATTTGTTGTAGATGTTCCGGTATGAAATTGCTTTTCTGGATTTTGGGTTTCCTTTGTTCTGATTTCTTGTGTGAATGGTGATCTAATACAGGTGCCGCAGCAGCAACTATTAGCCCCATTGAAAATGAAACTCCTCTAAAGAAGTTGACGGATGGGTTGTTAAATGTAGCCTCCCCGGAGGACCGCAAAGAGGCAGCTGCTTTTGATATCAATAGAGATAAATCCACCGTCAGCATCACTGTAGTTGGTGCCTCAGGAGACCTTGCCAAGAAGAAGATATTTCCTGCACTTTTTTGCACTTTACTATGAGGGTTGCCTCCCTGAGGTCTTCATCTTATTTATCCTGTTTCCACTTAGTTTGACTTGCACAAATCGTGTTGGCCCAATTTCCACATGCTTTTGTTCCGCTGAATAAGTAAATATTTATTTCTTTTCATTGCAGCATTTCACTGTTTTTGGTTATGCTCGGAGTAAGATGACGGATGCTGAACTTAGAACCATGGTTAGCAAAACTCTTACTTGCAGGATAGATAAGAGGTGGTCTTTGCTTTGTTCTCCTTGGTTTTATGTGCTTAATGTTACCTGTCGATGCTATTGTTACTCCTGCCACAAAGCATGTTGTTTCCAGGTGCCATTTGTGGTAGTTTTGAACTTGTGCTTATGCAGTTGACTAAAACTTTCTTGCATAACTTTCTCCTTTGTAGAGAAAACTGTGGTGAAAAGATGGAAGAGTTCCTAAACAGGTGTTTTTACCACTGTGGTCAGTATGACTCCCAGGAACATTTTGGAGAACTTGATAAGAAACTCAAGGAACAGGAGGTAATTAACGTTTGCAGACTTCAGCTGTTTAGCATCTGTTAATTTTTGCTTGCCTCATGTTTGTACTAAAAAGCTAATCTAAGGCAGGACCAAACTTTCTAGGTATTGTGACATATTGAAGTCAGAGCCTTTTCTGGTTTTATCATGTGACGTGGAGTGTGTTTTTGTAACTTGATGAAGTCATGCATACAATTTTACAATTACGAGGTTCATTTGATTTGAATATGAGACAACCTTAGAATTACAGCATCTCCACTTTTGCTTGTTTATACGGTGAATTGTTGTGTGCGCTTGTCAATCACCTGTGATGGCATCCTAAGAGTAAAAGTTTGATGGAAGGTTCGATCTTGGTGCATATATTGGTAAGAAAATTTGACAAGTAGAATACTTTGGAGTTCTCTGTTGCATTCTTATTAAAATTGGGAATCCTAATTTTATGACTACAGTTGCCACTTAAGTTATATAACTGATAAGTATAATTAGCCAAGTAATGAGCGTCCCTTTTTTTAACTTGTTATGGAGATTAGAGATGAGATTTATTGCTTCTGATTTTGGGCTGTCAATGAAGTTCGGCTAGGTCAAAGTGAAATATGTGTTTCATTTAAAGAGTGATATTCCAACTGTTCCATTGTGCTTTCAAAATTGTTTTTGGTCACTTGATTTTTCTATTAGGATCTCACCAAATTCCAGCCTTGTGATTCGCATTGTTTTTGAAGCTTGAATGTTTCAGAATTGCTTGTGCAGTATCATAGCATATCCCTCTATCTTCCTCACATTTTTTATGATAACTATTTTTTTGTAGGCTGGCAGAGTTTCTAATCGACTTTTCTACTTATCAATTCCACCAAATAATTTTATAGATGCTGTAAAATGTGCGAGCCTCTCTGCATCTGCTGCAAATGGCTGGACTAGGGTCATTGTTGAGAAACCCTTTGGTCGCGATTCTGAATCTTCTGCTGCTTTGACAAAAGCTCTTAAGCAGTATTTAGAGGAGGACCAGATTTTTAGGTGCTTCTCTTTGTACTGGATTTGGTTGTCATCTTTAAATGAATAGCCAATGACAGTTTTTGAGTTGCTTATCTGAACTTGATTTGGTTCAAATGCCTTACCCTTTTGGTAATTCCCCTTCAACAGGAAAATGTTAAAGTAAGGGCTTTGTCTGATCCTTCAGTGCTGAGTTAACCATGATGATTTGTTATCAAAAATTTCAATTGTTTTAACTCTCTTACTTCCACCCTTTTGCAGGACGAGCTGTAGGAAAATACGTGCGAGTGCTGTGGTTGGCCCAACATGCTGCTGCTGCGAAGAACTTTGTTGGCAATTGAGCTCTCGACATTTTTCATTTTTCTTTTGGCTTTTAGCTGTAGAATTGCTGTTTAGGGAAAAAAGATATTGGCTTTTGGCTATTGGCTTTGAGTATCTTTGTGCTTTGTACCGTTGAAAAATGGTTGAAAAAAAAAGTAGCAACTACAGTCACAAAACTGCTTTTGGCAACTTTCTTGCAAGAAAATCATTTAGTTGCATTTGATCGTCTTTGGTAAGGGGTCGATGGTTTCTAATTAAAGAAGTTACTTGTTTATGATAAAATGGGCACTCTTTTCTTATAATGGAAAAAAGTCATAAAGAGTTGATGTTTTATTGAAAAATGAGTTTATTTTTATTTTATACGATAAACAAATTCCTTTTTACTTTCAAAATGGGTACTCTGTTCTTATGATGGAAGAACGTCATAAAGACTTGGTGTTTTATTGAAAAAATGAGTTTATTTTTATTTTATCTGATAAATAAATTTGTTTATGGAAAAATGGGTGCTCTGTTCTTAAAATGGAGGAAAGTCATAAAGAGCCAGTCTTTTATTGAAAAACGGGTTTATTTTTATTTTATCCGATAAATAAATTTATTTATGAAAAAATGGGTACTCTATTCTTATAATGGAGGAAAGTCATAAAGAGCTGGTCTGTTATTAAAAAATAGATTTATTTGTATTTTATCTGATAAATAAATTTATTTATGAGAAAATGGGTACTCTGTTCTTATAATGGAGGAAAATCATAAAGAGCTGGTCTTTTATTAGAAAATAAATTTATTTTTATTTTATTCGATAAATAAATTTAGTTATAAAAAATGGGGTACCCTGTTCCAATAATGGAGGAAAATCATAAAGAGCTGGTCTTTTATGGGAAAGTGATACTTTACACAAAGTGATCGCAATTTGGTTTATGAAATAATCCCAAATAAAAATTTAGAATGAATTTATTTGTTTTGAAAGTTGTATAACGGTCGTTAAAACTCCAGAGATTGGCAAAAAAATTTTGGGGTTGCATAAAGGCAGAGCGAAGAAGGAGAAGAATTGAGCTTTTTGTCCGTTGCAATTGTTCCATTAAAAATGGCTCTATTCGATTTTACCCATTTTTTGTTGGGTAAAATCGTTGGTTCTAACGATCTATTTTTCATTTCCCGTCAATTGTCCTTAATTGGCCAAAATTACGAAACTTTGAGGATGCTATATGTTTGGGGTGAAACTTTGAGGATGAAAAGTGCATTTTTTCCTATAAAATATTTAATCAAATGTTATTTCTTGTCTTAATTTTTGTTATGACTATGTTACATATTTATTAAATAGACATACCTTTATAATTAAAGTTAATATTTGATATTTTAGGATGCCATATATTTAAATAGATGAAAATTATTTTGAATATAACATATTAAAATAATTTTATTTGTCAATCATTTTGGCCCTCCCTCCAAGGAAAAAATCTTGATTTCCTCACTGCTTAGGAAGAAATTGGGGTCTATTGCTAATAAAAGATTGTGAAAATTTACCTTTATATCTTAATTATTTGAAAAAATCTAATGAACAAATTTTGCAAAAAAAAAAAACCTTGTTTCTTACCAACAAATTAAGTAACTAATAAAATCACCTGTAATGTTGTTTTAACATATTTAATTTATGTTAAATACAAATTTTACCAGTTTCTCTTTCGTAAAAATATAAGTATAACACCTTTTCAATTTTAGTTACAAACATTTATTTATTTTACATAAATGTAGTGATTCAGAATAAAATGCCCATAAATAGCTAGTATTTTGTTAATGTAATGCAAAAAATCCATAAAGAGCTGGTATGTTATGGGCGCAATCTTTTTTACTTTCACATATTTAAATTTTATTAAATACAAAATCTACCAGTTTCCCTTTCGTAAAAATATAAGTATAATACTTTTTCAATTTTAATTACAAACATTTATGTATTTTACATAAATATAATGATTCAGAGTAAAATACTCATAAATAGTTAGTATTTTGTTGATGTAATGCAAAAAACTCATAAAGAGCTGGTATGTTATGGGCAAAAACTTTTTACTTTCACATATTTAAAAATTGTTAAATACAAAATTTACTAGTTTCCTTTTTGTAAAAATATTAGTGTAACACTTTTTCAATTTTAGTTACAAACATTTATGTATCTTACATAAATGTAATGATTTAGAGTAAAATGTCCATAAATAACTAGTATTTTGTTGATATAATGCAAACAAAAATTATAAAAAGCAAGTATGTTATGGGCAATTTGTTTTTTACTTTCAAAATCAGTTTATGCTAAATACAGGACAATCAGTTTACCTTTCACAAAAATATTAGTGTAAAAGTTTTTCAATTTTAGTTATAAACATTTATTTATTTTACATAATTGTAATTATTCAGAGTAAAATGCCCATAAATAAATAGTATTTTGTTGATGTAATACCCATAATCGGGAGAATCAATTGGAATCCACTATTCCTCAGTCTTGGACGCTTTATGTAAAGTAGAGATATTTGTATTCAATTAAATATGAAACATGCAACAATCTGTCTTCCCATGAACCCAGTTTCCACAAATGTTAATATTTTACTAATATAACAATTAAAATCAATTTCAATAATTCAAATTTAGTAGGTTAGATAAAAGTTGTTAGAAAAGTGAGAAACCCAAAAAAAAAAAATAACTCAAATTTATTAAAAGTCCAATAACCGTTGGGGTTGTTTTAATAAAGTTAACGGGTTTATTTTTACTCCTTAGGCCATTATATTTATGTTAATTCCATTTCATCCCAATGCATTTTCAGCTTGTGCAGTACGCTACATTTCCAATGTCCAAACCGCGGTTATAGGTCATCACTTCCTTTTCTACAATTATTCCCTTTCGCGTCCGTACTTGTCAGATTGCAACGTGGAGGCTTCTTTGCCATATTTTTTGCTTTCCACACCTGTTTTCTGAAGTTGCGAATGCACTACAGAAATTACCCCTTTAAAGGACCCAAATGCTACATAATATTTTGCCTAGAAAGGAACAGGAAAAGAAAACAAAAGCAAGAGGAAAAGTTTTAGAGGTTGGGAAATGCACAATACGAGTGATAGCAAGAGAGAGAGATGAAGAGAAATGGAGCGGAGAGAAAGTTTGAGAAAGAGGTGTCTGTATCTAACCCTACGTCGCCGATAGAGGATTAGAGGAATGGAGACAAAGTAAAAAATGGAGAGAAGATGAGAGTGGCCTTTGACTCTCTAAATTAGGGCTTGAGTCTGATTTATAAGTAGAAGAGGTCTAATAACTTAAGTTTGTGCAATGTGCTCAAAAAAATGGAAAGGAGGGTCATGTGAGGACAATGAAATTCACACGTAGAACGACGAAACTCTTAGCTCTTTTATTACTTATGTAGAATAATAAAGATACGCATTCAGGTATGTGTTGTAGAAAATGGAGTGAAATTACTGGAGAGGAGCCAAATTTGTGCCAACCCCGCCCTATTAGTTCCCGCCTCACAATTAGTATTACCACATTGGTGCAAACAAAAAAAATAAATGTCTGAATTAGTGCTACCATTGGAGAAGTATAATCAGTGCTAGAGACTTACTTGAAAGAGGTGCTAGGAAGAGAGTAGGGGATGGTCCCACTATAGACATTTGGAGAGGTAGATGGATACTAGATAGAGGAAAAGGAAAGGTATCTACACCAAACTATCAAATTGCCAATTGCAGAATGTGCATGAACTAATACAAAATGGAAAATGGAATGTGGATAAGATAAAGGGTAGTCTGTAGTGAAGAAGACTACAAGAATATTATCAACATCACAGTTAGCCTATGCAATGGAAAAGACAGATTATTATGGCCCTATTGAGCTACAGGAGAGTATACTATCAAAACGGGATATATCGTAGCAAAGGAGATGCAGAAGGAAAAAATGGAAAGGATACAACAAGAAGAGAATCTAAATATGAAGCAAAAGCTCAAACATTTCATATGGAAATGTCTCCACAAAATCATTCTAGTGAATGAGGTGATTAAAAGCAGGACATGAAAAGGTGATGATAAGTGCAGGTGTTGTGGAGAAGGAATAAAGACAATTGAATATATACTTTTCTTCTGTACACATGTTGAGTTATATGGAAAGCTGCTCCAATAAAATGGGATGGAATCTAGGAGTTCAGAAATAACTTTTGACTTTGGTGGAACAGCATTTTGGAAGCCAAGGAAAGACCTAAGGGGAAAGATCATATCATACTGACGGTTAATACGCTACGATGGGTTTGGAAGTCAAGAAACCAAATTCAATTCAACAGCGAAAGGAAATGTTCTGGTATGATAGTTAACAAGGCAATGCATGAATGGATAGAACATCATAAAGCACATCAGGAGGAGGCAGGTGAAGGAAAAGAGAAGAATGAAGATATAAGAGTAGAGATCAAATCGCAACCACCACAGGAGGGCATAATCAAGCTCAACATTGATGCTGCAGTAGACATTAAAAAAAAGGCAAAGCTGGATGGGGAATTCTAGCTAGAATAGCAAATGGAGCAGTCATATGCATTTGGGTGGACCTGATGCCACTGGTTGAAGAAACAAGCGAATGAAGAATGCGCTTATCAAAGCAAAATTAGAAGGTCGGAGGAAGGTGAAAACTCAGTCAGCTTGCAAGGTGGTGGTGGAAAAAATCAATTTGGAGAATACAGATGATCAAAAAATAGGTACAATCCTCTAGGATATCAGAGTGCTTAGGAAAAATCTTATATGAGTGTTAATTGTCCTTTATTAAAATGCAAGGCAACCATGTCAATCACAAGTTGGTAAAATATGCCATAAACCTGCTTAGTGAAGTTGTGCGGAAGGTTACTTCCCTCTTTGGTTAGACAGTCTAGCTTGGAGAAGATGTGCTTTTACAGTTACATATGCATATGTTATTGTTTGGCAAAAAAAAAAGAAAGAAAAGAATTAGTTATTTCCAAAAATACTTAATCTTTACCTGAACCTTAGAAATAAGAAAACCCAAAATTCATATTCCCACAACCCAAACCTTAACAAAAACCACCCAGGCATCCGCCCATACGGGCACAGAGCCTAGCAGAGCAACAGGCAATCACTAAAAATTCTCACTCACCATGGCTCTGTCATCGGCAACATCACCAAAGGGGGTGGTGATATCAGTCCCAGTACTGGTTCTCTCAGTAGCCACCGCTGCAATTTTTTTCTTCTTCCTACTATCCTCCCTTTCTTCCTCCCCTCCTCCTTGCTCCTGCCCCACCACTCCTATTTCCACGGGGTATTCTAGAACTGATGATAAATCAATTGGGTTCTCGGGCCGGATCTCGGCTTCAAAAGAGGACATAGATTGGGTTAAATGCCAGATCGATGCCAATGGCCTCCACATGGCCGAAAATGTGCTCCGTAAAGGCATTAATCCCAGAACCCGCGAACAACAGCTTCAGGATCTCCTCCAGTGAGTACCCTTTTCCTCAGTTTTTTTTTTGTGTTTATAACTAAATCAGGGATATTTCTGCTTTTTAATTTGCTTTTACGAGGTTTTAGCAATGTATGTTAAGATTTTTTTTTTCTTCTTTTTGATGTAATCGTTGCATCTTAGATGTGAAATTGAGGGTGGTTAAATAGTTTGTCTTATCCAATTAGTGGGTTCACGATATTGGAAGTGTTGTAAGTTTATGAAGTTCCAATTTTAGGCTAAGCATCAGCGGTTGTAGTAAATTGTTGGGTTTGCATTGGTGCTTTTACGAGGTTTTAGCAATGTATGTTAAGATTTTTTTTTTCTTCTTTTTGATGTAATCGTTGCATCTTAGATGTGAAATTGAGGGTGGTTAAATAGTTTGTCTTATCCAATTAGTGGGTTCACGATATTGGAAGTGTTGTAAGTTTATGAAGTTCCAATTTTAGGCTAAGCATCAGCGGTTGTAGTAAATTGTTGGGTTTGCATTGGTTTTGATTTTAGCAAGGAAACTTTTGAGTCTTGTGTTGCGCTTTTTTTGGTAGGGATAATTGTTCCATATGTGTTGATTGGGGTGTTATTGGCCAGCCTTTCGAGCCTAGGGGAATTGTTAGGTACTATAATTGTGGATAAGCCTGGAGTGCAAACTATTCAAGCTACTCGTAGGTAGCTTGATGCTTGGCTTGAGAAAAATTCGCCATATATGCTAGGTCATATGTTGTGGTTAAATATAGAGGATGTGAAACAGGGCTTTTGTAGCACTCAAGGAACCCTGTTCTGGGGATGAACATCTAGGAAATGAAGAAAACCCCTAACAGGCCAACTAACCATCAAGTTACTAGGGCAGTAGTTAACTCAAATGATTTGCACTAGCCGATGCTAGACAGGTTTGGTTGATATGTGAGAGGAGGATGTTATGTTAGATGATTTCATGCATTATTAGTATACCATTGTATGCTTTAACTGAGAATCATATGTGATTTGTATAATGTGCACTTTCCTTTAAAATGGGTTGATAGTATATCGTTGTACGCTTTAACTAAGAATCATAGGTGATGTGTATAATATGCATTTTCCTCTAAAATGGGGTGTTTTGTCTTGCGCTTGGGCTTTGACAGGCCTCTTGTGCGTAGGTATCTTTATGCCTTTAAGTACTGTGGTTGAATTGATACTGATGGATACTAGTAGGTAATGGAATCGTAACTTGGGTTCTGACAAATTTGTTCGTTATAGAACAAAATTCTGATTCTGTTTCTTATGCAGTTATGTGGACCTTTGGATTGTAGTGTTATTTTTTTCTTCTTTTCTTCTTCTTCTTCCCAGTACTGCTGTTTGATTGATTTCTTAACTGCCTTGATTTGCTGCGTGTTTGCCACCTCTGCCTGATACAGAGATTAGAGGTGTAAGTGGCAGGGGTTTGTAATTTTTTTTTTCTGTTGTCCCCACTACTGCTGTTTGATTGACTTTGTCACCACCTTGATTATGTTGATGGTGGTTTTCGCGCCTCTGCCTGATAGAAAGATTAGAGGTGAGAATGGCAGGGGATGACAACATGGATTGCTATATGGATCGTAGCCTAATGGCATAATATTATAATCACCATGACCATGAGACTCTTGAATCTTTGGATCTTCCACATTGTTGCTCAAGACAAAGCCTACCCAAGTATTTGCCTTGGTTATATGGTTCTCCTTTGATGATGCCTGATGTCTCATTAGTTAAATTACCTTCTTTTGTGTGGGGCTATTTTTAATTAGCCATATCGTCTTTCTTAAGGACTTATTTTAAAAATATATATGAACAATTTTTTTTCATATTTTTATAATGAAAGAATTAGACTGTCAAGCTACACCTCAACACTGGATGTTGCTTTTGACTTTTTCTTATATCTTTGCTCCTTTCTTTTTCTAAATCTTTTAATTGTTCTTTACTTTTGACCAGTGGGTACGGTTGCAGTTAGCTTTTTAATGTCCATTTCCAGGCCATATTTGATAAATGATTGAATTATTTTTGCCATTTTTCAGGTTTAAGGGCATATCACACTATGAAGGAGAGGAAGGAAAAAATCACACTGCTCTTCCATGCCCTGGTGAGCTCCTCGTAGAACAGCACCACAGCAACTATGGGGAGCCTTGGGCTGGAGGCCGAGATGTTTTTGAATTCCTTGCAGAGTCAATCCACCTGACTCCTGACTCTCGTGTTCTTGAGATTGGATGTGGAACACTGCGCGTCGGCTCGCATTTTATACGCTACTTGAACCCCACACATTTCCATTGTTTAGAGAGAGATGAGCTTTCTCTAATGACGGCATTTAGGTACGAGCTTCCTTCTCAAGGTTTACTGCATAAGCGTCCTCTGATTGTTAGAGGTGATGACATGGACTTTAGTAAGTTTGGATCTGAAGATTTGTACGATTTGATATATGCGAGTGCCGTTTTTCTCCATATTCCAGATAAGCTTGTCTGGGTTGGATTAGAGAGGTTAGTGAATAGATTGAAACCTTTAGAAGGTAGAATTTTTGTGTCACACAACATAAAGTTCTGTTCGCGGCTGGGAGGAGAAGAATGCACGAGAAGGCTAAATCATTTGGGAATGGAGTATCTTGGAAAGCACACTCATGATAGTTTACTTTTTAATCACTATGAGATCTGGTATGAATTTAGGCGATCAAAACTTTGAGTTGGACAGAATATTTGTAGCCAAATTTCATGGCATCATGAAGCTCGATGGGGCTGCCCCAAAAACTTGCTGCAGTGACATCAACCATGTTGAGGCATTCTTTCTGTGCAACTTATTGTGCTGCATACATGTTGTCTGTTGCTGATCTTTATTATAAGAAGAATCGGACTCATTCTCTACGACAGATAAGCTGAGTGGATTATGACTTTGTTCAAGTGACAGGGCACCTGCTTCACGTTTTTCATGAGAAAGTGGGTATACATGCGCTTGTATTCTATGTGCAGACGCTGGTTGTGGAGGCAGCTGGTGGTGCATTTATCCATGTTTGCAATGCTGGAGAGGGTTCTATCTGGAAACATCTGCTGACCTGCATTTCTCTCCTGTGAATATTGGTCGGTGGTCAATGATTTTGACGGACATCGACCAGTGATCCAAATTCTGTTTTTCATCACTGAACCTCATTCTGACCGACTTCATTTGTACTTCTATGACTGTTCTGCTTGCTTAATGATGAAAGATTTGCTGATTTCTGCCATGTTTAAGCCCTGGTTCTGAAGCAGCCAGCATCAAAGGAGGGCTGCTCCTGTCAAAGGGTACTTCACTTTTTGTATAAACCATTTTATTTAGGACAAACTTTGTGGTTGATCATAGCTAATGCCTACAACTACTTAACTAAGAAAGCTAGACGATTACTACAAGTGTCTTTTGCAAATAGACATTTCAATGCTTCAAGAATCCATATTCGTATTCTTTTCAAAAAAAAAAAGAAAAAAAGAATCCATATTCGTAAAATTGGAATTTCAAGAGCCCTCAAATGTTCTTTTAGTCCATCCACCTTCGCAAAAATGCATTAGTTAAAGCTATGAAAAAATTGCTCAAGTCATGCGTAGTTTTTCAAATTGAAAATGTTACATTGATTTTAGTCACTTACATAATTAAAGCTTTTATTTAATGGGTGTATTTTCTCAATCTAAGGCCTTGTTTAATAATTTAATTCAACACTTAAAATTAATGTATTTAGATCGTTTGAAAACAAAAAATTGAACATCTGAATTAATTAAATGACACTAAATTTCTTAGGCAAAATTTGCTTTCAAAATTATGTGATAATCTATTCATTTATCACTGAATATGATATGCACTCAAATGTATTAGATTTAATACTTAATAATTTTATAATTTAATAGATTCATACTTCAGATTTCAAATTTCAGACTTCAATTTTCAGATTTCAATTTTATGAAACGCACCCTAAATTAAAAGCACAGATTCAAAAAATTGGATTCGACCTCCAAAATAAAAAGCACAGAAGGTAAAAGTTCGGATGAAGAAAACATTTTTTCAAATTTAAGGGACTAATGTCAGAGCATATAACCAAAAACGAGAAAAACAAATATATAAAAAGTTGATATCCTTGTGACGACGTCGTATTTACTATTCCAAAACCCTTGAACTAAAACCCTTTTTTCTTTGCGCTTCTTCCTCACTTCCACTCCGAACTCTGCATTAAACATTTTTTTTTTTTTTTTTTTTTTGCAAACTACTACTATTGATTCAGTTATCAAAATGCTTCGTCCGAGAAATTTGTTGATCTCTTCAGCCTCCGCATTCTTCCGTCACCGTCACGGCCACCTTCTTCCTTCACAGCAACGATGGATCTCCTCCACGTCGCAGCTCCATTTCTCGTGGATGGACAAGATCAAAGGGGTCTTCACCGGCCAAAAGACTTCACCCGATACCACCTCCACCTCTTCAGAGTCCTTCACTCTCCTCCGTAAGCTCCTACCGTCAACCCGCTGCCCTTTTTTTTTTTTTTAAATGTTCATTTTCTTTTCTTGTAATTGGTTGGTTTGAATTTTCATTATTGATAATATCTACTTTTTTATGCTGAAAGATTTTTGATATTTGAGATAGTGAAGTTTTTTTTTATATATATAAAAAAATGTAATTTAGTTACGAGAAAATAAAAGTGAATTTAAAAAAAAAAAAAAAGAAAACAGGTTATCCATTGTAGACAATAATGAGTGGGTTTGCCTTGGGGAGAATGGAAGTTTGGGACTATAATAGGATAAAAAATTCCGAATCACAGAAAACCGGTGTTAAAATTTAAGGGGACAGATATTTTTAAACTTCAGCTGCTTTCCCTGTTTGTGGGGAATTTTGAATTAGGAGTGAGAAGCATCTCTTGATAAGAAGGGCTAAAGGTGGCATCTAAGATACAATCAAGGTAGATAAGACAGGCTAAAGGAAGTTGTTGGATGCTACGACTGCTTAATATATGGTTATTATTTTTCTTGTACGTAAATGAGTTGTGTATACACTAGAAAATATGTTATGTTGCTTGTCTTTTTCTTTTTCATGTGTACCAAATTTGTTGAGATTTTGGAGTTGATGGATTTTAGGGTTTGCGGATGAGTTGAGCAAAGCTAGGAAGGTAGGGGCATTCAAGCAGTATATAGTGGGGCGAAGTAGTGAAGCTACTTTTTCAGACGCTTTTGAAAAGCAGGAAGCTATAATTCGTTATCTAGGGGGTTTTGACACTACTGGAGAGGTAGCCATTTGACTACTTTTCTATGTAAGATTTACATTTGCACAAGTCTTAGCAGATGGAGATTTTGTTTTTCCTTTGTGGAAACAGTTGTCATGATTTTACAGTATGGATTGAGGTCGCTCTTTGGTGTTAGGATAATGTGGGATATCTGGAATTTCTGAATATGTGGTTTCGTGGCTGAACATCACTTACGCTTGTGTGCTCATTTTCATCATGTTCATACTTTGTGCTTTACTCTGTCAAAATTGAAATTTATTTTAATACATTGTTATATAAGAACTGACAAAGGGAACTTTAGGGAGCTATCTGTGAATTAGAATATATGTAGTGAGTGCAGGTTATGGGCCTCTGTGATGAGGACATCTTTGGCAAACACAAAGACTGTTACACCTAAGAACACCGGGTGCTTATGAAAGTAATAATTTTTCATGACAGTAATGTTTCATTTACTTGAGAAGGTGCTATAACTGAACCCATGGAAAGGTGGCAACCACTTGATGTTGCAGGGCATGTACTGTCAGATTTTCATGCTTGATACTTTCTTCACAAATGTAGTATAACCATTGTTCTTCAATGGTGAACAGCTTTCTGCCTTATACTGGAAAAAATTGATAGTGCAAGACAGTGTAGAGAAAATGCTTGTATAAAGACAAACTCTTTTCCATGAGGATTAGTTTTATGAGACTGAGATATATGCCGAAACCACAGCAAACTTCAACTCTTAAAACATGTCTAATGCTTTTCTTTATTACTCTTATCCTGCATCTGGCCAATTGTGCATATCAAGTTGTCAATGTGCAGAATTTTACAGACTTGAAATGGTGTATCTGGATCTAGTAAGGCTTATTCTCTCTTTTGTAGCCCTGCCAAAACTAAACCCCTCTAGCCCCCAATGTTCACTTTAAAAGAGGAAAAAGAAACATTAGATGATTGAGGAAAGCTTGTAATAAAATGAAAAACTAAACCTCTACATACTACATAGCAGATGAACATCTGAAACTTTTCAATTGTCAAGTGTACATTCAGATGGAAACCTTGGGAACATGTAAGCTTGTAAATAGCTACTATGGACTATGTTTTTTTCCATAACCAAGCATCTGACCTACTCCCATGGTTGTCACTTAAAAATTGCGAAGCTGTTCCTGCTTAATCACCCATGGAATTTCTACTTGTTGGCTTGAAAATTAACCATGTTGTTAGGCATTTCTTTCATGATTTTTCTGATAAGTAGGTCTTGATGCTGATTCATTCTGAGTTATTGTACTGGAAAAATATTTGAAGTTGATATTGGTTCATAATTGCAAATTTTAACCAATATTTTAACTGAACAGCATACCCAACTTGGCACATCCATATCTTTTATTATTTTTGCCTTTTGAGATTGTTCATGGGGCTTTTCTTTACACACTTTTCCTTATAAAGTTATTCATTTTGTAGAATCTCCTAACTAGCCAAAAGCAAGAGGCTGCAAAGCACTGTAATTGCACAATAGCAGATGTTGAAAATGCACTGGCAAAGTTTACATGGGCTAAAGAAGCACAGAGAAAAATTGAGAAGTTAAAGGAAGAGGGTAAACCAATGCCGAAGAGTTTGAATGAGGTACTTTTTTTTTCATTTATGAACAATGTTGTCTTCATTTTGCTCTGAAGAGTTTTTACCTATCTTTCTTTATACATCCTGGATACTTCTGTATGAAGGGGTGTGCTTGTGCTGGCTGGGAGCCTGGTACTCTTTTCTGTGTAAGCATGTGATTGGTTAAGTTTGTAATAATGTGATCAGAAATTGTTGATCGCATTTGTTCCAGAGTCCCAGTGAGTTAACTGATGCATTCTAATTGATGTCTATGTTAATTTTATGCGGTTGCATCCATTTCAGTTTGTGTGAATTTTTTGGGGTAGCAATATTCCTATTTTTTTGAAGAGGTCTGAATTTTGTTCTCAGTTATGAGTTAAGAGCTTTTCTTTGTTCAAGGCTTCATAAGCACTGAAAGGATCCTTACAGCGGGTGAATCCAAGGTCAGCCAGCCAAAATACCTATAAAACATCTTAAGCAAATAACCATGCTCGGCTAAACAAAAACAAGTGGATTTACTGAATTGCATCGCAATAACTTAATTTTGTATCTGTTCCCTGGTATTCCTGACCTGACTAATTATATATACCAAATCTCAGTTTTCACTGTTCTCCAAACAGCCTTGGGGTCTTATTTGGTGGTCTCTCAAAAATTGGAAAAGAAATTTTTGTGGTGCATATTCTTCCATCATCTTGGTGCTTGAATCCTTTGAGCTATTCAATACTGCTAATGCAGGACTTAAGAACTTGATAGTTATCGCTGATTTTATCTTTCCCGTCTGCTTTGGCAGTTGGCTTATTCTGTCAAGTGAAGATGCTTTTCTGTTATTTGAAGTTCACTTTGTTTTTATCATGGATATTTTGTGTTTTTGTTTTGTGTTTTTTTGGTAAACTTTTTTCTAGTGTAATAGGATATAACAAGATTTTGGTACCTGAAATGTTTGATCTACTATATCTTTTGTAACTTGTGTGAGATATACTTCACCATGGAGAAGAAGGAAAGAAGAGGGGAAAAAATTTATCTGGGAATATAGGAATTGCAAACCATTATGGCCGCTCCAATCTAGTCTGTGTTGTGAGATTTCCTGAGTACATGTGTTGCATCTTACTTTTGAGGTGAAATGTTAGTTAATGCTTAAGTTTCTGTAATGTGTTTTCTTTTCAACTGAAAAGCAATTGCCTACATCTGGAAAAAGTAATAGCTTAATCATTAGATAAACTTTTCCATACATATACTTGTTCTATCTATGGAATATCAATCATTTGAAGATTTGAACAGTTCGTTTTCTAAAGGATAACCAAGGTGAATTGTGAGAAATTATCGTCAAGTGACTTTTCAAAATAGAGATGCTGTTGCTTAAAGAACAGTAGGAACATGAGTATTTATTTGTGTTGCTTGCTAATGGGAACCAAAAAAGTGCCAGATTATAGTAGTTGCTTTGGATAATACATTTATCAACTGTTCTATGATTCTGGAAGTTGGATAGTGATGTTCTGAGAAAAGACACGTTGATTTGCGCATCATTTCCAGTTCTGTTGACCTGGCAAAAAAAGGGGGGGGGTGGGGAAGAGACTTTATAATAGAGCATTCTCCATTCTTTCATTGCTATGTTGATGTGATTCCTTTCATAAAATCTGCTAAAAAGATGGAGCAATTTTACCATAATCTTCCTTGATTATGAAGATTCAGAAGGCCGAAAGGTGTAGTTGATGGACAATAGGTGAATTTATTAGTTGCCTTCGTTTATCTATAGGTCCAGAAGTTGATGGGATCAACCCCAATGGATGTTGCTCGGTCAAACTTGGCTAAGAGTGGGCAAATAAGTAGGAATGCACCTTGTCCTTGTGGGTCCAAAAAGTTATACAAAAGGTACTTCTCCTTAACTGTTGATGAATAATACTGTGTTTTTGAGAGTTTTACTCTTCATGTTGAGAAGTGGTTCAGACTTTGCTGTTTAAGTAATAAAGCACCATGATGCACTTGAGATGCTATATGAGACAGGACAGTTTCTAAAAATTTTATGAAGTCAAAATAATATTATGGAAGACGAGCTTCCTCAATTGGATGATTTTTTTCTTTGACAGTGTTATCTTTTCTCAGTGATGCATCTTGATTTGAGGGCTGGTAGTAGCATAGTTTTCTTTATACAATACAAAGGACCTGAGATGACATTCCAGTACAGATTGTCTCAGTGCATATTATTCTCAGTTTTGATTTTTATAGCAAATGCATTATTTTTCTAGGTAGAGGGAAAGATCTACTTGATGCAAGTTTTGCAAGACATTTACAGTTGAGGCAAGGGGCATAATCCAAGTATACGTATCTAGTTTTCTTGAATTGTTTCCTGGGGGAAGTTCCTTGAACAATTCAATTGCCGAACCCCGAACTTGATAGCAGTGTGTGTGAAGCTTAGCTTATTGTATCTTACTTTCTTTCCTAACAAGATTTGATAAATTCCAACTTTCTCCAACTGTCCAAAACGTGAGGTCGGTGTGATCAATTATATCATTTATTTTTGAACTTCATTACAACCCAAAAACACTATCTCTAGTTTACTTGAGATGTTTCCTGCAGGAAGTTCCTTAAACAATTTTATAGTTGTCCATATAAAAAATGGCCAAAACCTGAACTAGACCAGCTTGTGAACTTTAGCTTACTGTATTTCATATCCTCACAAGTTTCCATTAATTCCAACTTTCTCTAAATATCACAATGGAAGTTGTTGTGATCAATTATACCATCTATTTTAACCTTTTTTACAACTGAAGGACACTATCTTGTGGTGTGATGTTGGCATTATCGCAAAGAAAATGTTCACTGGTATTCCCATTAGTCTCTGTAGTTAGGAGCACTGTTTCACCTTAACGAATGTTCACAAACTTTTTATTTTGTTATTTCAAGGCTTATCTCTCATGTTTGCTTTGAAGGTGCTGCGGAAAGGATGGGAAAAGTTTAGGTCAAACAAAGCTATAAGTACAGAGAATGCTTCTTATATGAATTCTGGATGGAGATTTTGGAGAAAGGTAAACCTGAAGTTGATCTTTGGTAAGAATGAAGTAAAGAAGGTTTCTAGACTGGATTTATTATTTCTTTTTCTGATCAGAGTACGGATGTACCTCATATTGGCTGATCAGATGAAGTTTTGTAAGTTGCATCTTTAGAACAAAAGTGAATTAATCTTTCCACAGGAAGTGAATAACGAAGTCCCTTATCCTCCCTTGTACTGTTCTATTCTTCCCTCCTGAAAGACTGCATTTTACTCCCTAGTGAATACTTTTACCAAATTTTTCGAGAGAATCAAAAGCAAGTGGAGAAATGCATGATCTGAGATCTTCAAAGAAAGCTAGATAATGCACTAAATAGTGTTTGATGAATAGTGTCTGTTTTACGAGAAGGAACTGCTCTTCAGTTTTAAAAACTTAATCTTCTCACTGTTAATAGTGTCTGTTTTCATCTCCTCCTTTCTTCTTTAAAGTACGGTGAATGCATATGGTGTTTGATGAATGCGAGACAGCTCTCAATGAAGCAACCCAGAATATTGAAAAGATAGGTTGGACATTCTGCACTTGAAATTGTCTACCTTAGGAATTTGGCAATGGTTTAAATCCGTGTTTGTCAGATTTCTTGGAGGTAATGGCGATAACATTTGCACCCATAATTCCCATTAAGAAGGGAAGATTCCATCAGATGCAACATTGGAAAAGATAAACAGACAACAAAGATAGCTGGAGTATGCGAAACACAGCAGGAATTTGGGGACTACCATTTTAGCCTTGGCAAGTCCTCCATCATAACACCACATGCGGTTGTTTGGAAAAAAAAAAAAAAAAAGAAGCAATACCTTTTCTCTAGATCACTGCATGTCAAGATTGTCATCTGAGAATGAGAATAAATTATCGTGCGTACGACTAAACGTTTTTTTTCAAAAAAAAAAAAAAATTCCTGGGCCATATAACAAACCTTTTTTTAATGTGATTAGTCCAAAATGTAATATAATCGTGCTTAATTAGATTAGTTCAAAATGTGATTAAGATTGTTAATAGGGTCGGATCAACTCAAACTCACTCAATTCGACCTGATAAAAAGTTTGACGAACCTAACCTTTCATTGGATTGGGTTAAGTTTAGATTTAAATGTTAGGTTCGAATTAAATATGAGCCAAGTTTGGGTCTTACTAGACTTAAATATGATATAGAATTAAATGTGAGCCGAGTTTGGGTCTTACTACACTTAAATATGATATAGGTTAAATCCGTTAATTTGTGCCTATACATTTAGACAAAGGAACGACGAGAGCCTTAATCCCTTTGGTTTCTCACCTCTCCTATTAGTACACTAGCCTCTACTTTTCCAATCCCCACTCCACCTGTACGATTGGCCTCTCCAATCTTCACCTCTAATCTCCAATCTCCACATCCGTAAAGCATACATTGGTAGTTTCAATGACAAAGCATCAGCTTAATCTCAACCTGAATTGATCACCATCATTTCTTGGTCTATTTTCTTCTTTCTTGTAGGTTCTTGTATGACTCATGACTCATGAGACAAATCAATTTGTTTACTTCTATTTGGATTCAAATGCTGTATTTCTGTTCAAATTTGGACACTATAAACAAAATGAGTGGAGAAATATTAGTAGGTGCAAATTGAGAAGGTTATGGCGAAGTTTCAACCTTTGAATATGTATTGATTGATAATCATATTTTATTACTATTTTTCATGTATTTTGAACGAATTAGATAATTATTATTGAAAATTTCTTGATTTATATACTTTTTTAATGGACTATTGTTGGTTCGTGTATAGTTTTAATGTTGTGGATGTTAAATTAGCTTTACGAATTTATAGTTATAGTAATTATATTAAAGAAATTAAGGAGTAACAAGTGAGTTTGGGCTAAGTCTGAATTAAACTTAAAACCCCAAATGTTTTGTAAGTCAAGTATAAAGTTCACATTTATTAATTCAAAACTCATGGTTTGAAACCCGAAAGTCTTACTAATTAGATGAGTCGAGTCTGGGTTTGTTAACGTCCGATTCAAATGGCCCGATTGACGAGCTTAAATATGATTTTCAACTTTTTATCAAATAGTAATGTTGAAAAAAAAAATAAGAACAATGGGAATATGGTTACTAAATAGATTGAATGCTAAAATAATTATATAGTGGAAATTGAATGTAGAGAAATGCTTTCACTTGGAAATTATATGTATTTATGAGAAAGCGCCAGTGACCAGTGTACCTAAATTTGCAACTTTTATCGGCGCCAGCTGAGAACTGGATACAAGTATCCATCAGATGCTGTTGAAAAACATGTATTTTGTAATCCCGGACATCATGAAAGCGGCAGTAATAGGGTGAAGGGGTTCTTGGCATTGCTTCCTGGAAGAGTCATTATTTCATGCAATTTTCGGGTCACCATTTCTTGATGGTGCTGAATTTCTGCTTGGATTGATCTTCACAGAAGAAGTCCTGCATGTTCTGCACCCATTAGTATTTAATCATAACATAATTGAATTATAAATACCACACTCCGTGAACCATTTTGTAGACTGACACAGTTCCTAAATTTGATCAACTTCATTGCACCTACTCGAACGCTAAAATCTAACAACAGAAAACCAAAATAATTGCTCTTTATTTATTTTTCCCTTCTGCTATGGGTACAAAAATTGTCACCCTCGTTCTATTGCCATTCTTTTTCTTCCTCCATCTCGTTCTGGCAACAACCAGAATCCCAGCAACCTCACTGGCTACAGCTATTCAAGGAGAATGGCGTCTCTTGCAGGAATGTATTGGCATATCAGCAATGCATATGCAACTCTTGCACAACAACAGAGTTATTATGTTTGATAGGACTGACTTTGGCAATTCTAATATCTCTCTTCCGGGCGGGCGCTGTCGTCGTGATCCACATGACGTAGCACTTAAAACGGACTGCACAGCTCACTCTGTTCTGTATGACATTGGCACCAATAACTTTAGGCCGTTAATGGTACAGACAGATACTTGGTGCTCTTCAGGGGCAGTCCTCGAAGATGGAACACTGGTTCAAACAGGTGGATACAATGATGGAGATCATGCTGTACGAAAATTTTCCCCTTGTGGTGGTGAAGATTGTGATTGGGTTGAGTTTCCAAATGCTCTTATGAGACGTAGATGGTATGCAACAAATCAGATTCTGCCTGATGGAAGAATAATCATAGTTGGGGGGAGAGGACAGTTTAATTATGAGTTTTATTCTCAACCTGCAACCGTTTCTTATGATCTGGAGTTTCTTAAAGAAACCAAGGATGAAGGTGAGAATAACTTGTATCCATTTCTCCATCTCTTACCAGACGGAAACTTGTTCATTTTTGCAAACACAAGGTCCATTTTGTTTGACTACCGTCAAAGCAAGGTTGTCAGGGAGTTTCCTCAGATTCCTGGTGATGCTTCCAGGAACTATCCTAGTTCAGGCTCATCAGTGCTGCTTCCTATCAACGAAAATGGTCCAATAGAGGCAGAGATCATGGTCTGCGGCGGTGCACCTCACGGGGCGTTCACGAGTGCAAGGCAGGGATATTTCATCCGTGCAAGCTCCACATGTGGTCGCCTAAAAGTCACTGACCAAAATCCTGCCTGGGAAATGGAGACAATGCCCATGGCACGAGTAATGGGTGACATGCTACTTCTTCCTACTGGAGATGTCATCATAATCAATGGTGCAAGTTCAGGAACTGCAGGTTGGGAAAATGCAAGAAATCCTGTCACAAGGGCAGTGATCTACAAGCCCCGCGCAATGCAACATAATCGGTTCTCAGTTATGGAAACTGCACAAAGGCCAAGAATGTACCATTCTTCTGCCACACTACTCATTGACGGAAGAGTGCTAGTTGGAGGAAGCAATCCACATGTATACTACAAATTTACTGGTGTACAATTTCCAACTGACCTGAGCTTGGAAGCCTTTTCTCCACCTTACTTAGCACAGCTGCATGATCCGGTGAGACCGAGGATTGTTGGAATGGCTGAAAATATAACATACCAGCGGAAGTTTTCAGTGACTTTCTCAGTCAACAATTTTCTGAAAGTGGCAAGTTTATCAGTGAGAATCATTGCACCATCTTTTACTACGCATTCTTTCTCAATGAACCAAAGAATGGTGATTTTGAAGTTTGTTGAGGCCGTTAATGTTGCCTCGAGTACTTATAGGATTACTGCAATTGGACCATCCTCACCTGAGATCGCACCAAAAGGATACTATATGCTCTTCGTGGTGCATGAAGATATACCTAGTACTGGGATGTGGGTGAACGTTGTCTAATATGTATTGCATATTATTCATACGAATATTCATGCTTAAGAAAGTACGTCCTGTAAACTATAATCTCCTTATAACATGATGTAATGGCCTGAGAAGCTATAGATTATACTGCAATAATACTAATATCAGAATGATACTAGTAAAAGATGTTTGGAGGTTGTAACCATTTTCTTAATTTCTTGTCTAAGTTGTTTGCTTGCCTTAATATAACATGACTCCAAGTTGATATCTACAATTTTGGCAAACTAAGCTTGAGAATACACTAAAATCATAATTTTAATTTAGGATTATGTATTATTTAAAGTACGAACTTCTCATATTAAGGTGTTCCTGGCTTCGTTACTCTTCTTTCTTTCTTTTCTTTTTTTTTTTTCACTTAAAAATTGTATAGTCAAAGAACAAGTAATACAGCGTTTCACCTTAGTTTTTTCCCCCCCTCAATTATACACTAAACAACTTTGATCGAGTTCAAGAAAACTTTCGAATAGTTAATGAAAAATGGTCAGAAATCCCATCAACTAAACCTTTAGAAAAAAAAAAATTAAAGGTAAGAAACCCCATCAAATTTTTTCTTTCTTTATTTATTTCGGCATTTCGATAAAGTAATTACTGAAATGGATTCTAAAGTCTTATTTTTCTGTGATGGCTTATCCAAGGTTCCATGAAACATTGATGACATTCTTGTAAGATTTAAGCTCTTGCTAGAGGCTGAAATTTTGCTTCTACATACGTTCTTAGAGGGGAGAATATATGATTTTTATTCCTTCAGAATTTTTCAGAGAAGTCAAAGGACTTCATTAGTTTGATTCAATGCATATATTTAGAGACAGGGCCTGTGTCCACTTGAATTCATTCGCTTCTACGAAATTGTTGACAAAACCTCTTGGTGTCCCCTTGTCCATACCAAAATTCCGAGAATTTTAATGTTAGTTTTTTCTGTTTTTTGAAAGATTAAACCTCAAGAAAGTGGTTTTTGGTTTAAAATCTAGTTTTGATCTTCCAATGATTAGTTGGCTACACAATCACAGCTCTACTCAGCCACCTGTTTGGTAAACACTCTGAAATGGCAATGAAAATGGGTATCAAAAAAGTCCTCAATGATAATAGATTTTGGTCATTCCCATTTCACTTGTTGGTAATTGTACCGCAATGGCAATGTATTGTATCATTGTCACGATGTTTGCTTTGTTCTTCTATTTGGTCTAAACCAACAATTTTGGTACTCCGTAATTAGCTTTGGAAACTCCATTACTATCTTTTCATGAATCAAAATGGTTTAAATGACTTTTATAAAAGGAAAATTTGCCAAATTGGTCCTCGCATTTTGAGAAAAAAACTTTTTTAATCCTTCACATTAATTTAAAATCAGTCACAATTTGTCCCTCAGATATAAAAAAATGTCCACCTGATTGATTTCAAAACTCATTTTCGCTTACTTTTTCAGCCAAAAAGTGCACACCTCTCTCTTCCACCCATAATTTCAAGGGCAAATGAAAATACACTTTATTTCCTCTTTTTTTTTTAAAAAAAAAAAAAAGAAGAAATGTAAACCACCAAACCCTTTTTTTTAAAAAAAAAAGAAGAAAATGTAAGTCGCCAAACCCTTTCTTCCCCCTTTCCCCTATTTTTTCAGCTACCAAAATCCTAATTGTAAGCCACCAAGCCTCTAATCAAAGAAGAAATTTTCAGTAGGGTCACGTGCAAGTAGTAGAAAAGAGCAAGAAAAGATATAAAAGGAATTCACTCATTGAAGAGTACAATGGAAGCAAACAATTTTTAATGCTATGTGACAAAGAATCCATGATTGTGACTTCTTGGAAACCTGCAAATGTGGGAGGGAGATTCTATAGCTGCCCAAATTATGGAGCAAGTTTGAGCATATTTCATTTTGATTGTCTTGAAAAAAACTTGTTCTTGATATGGGGTGAAAATTGGTTCTTAATATGTGATATTCTTGCATTTTAGGTGAATCGTGCTTGTCGTTAGTTCAAGTGGTATGATCCTCTATTGTGCAGTAAATTGCTATCAATAATATTTGACTTGTTAAAAACTATCAATCGGCCAATGTGTTTCTTAAAAGGTTTATATTTAGGGTTTTGATGGATGATGTGTTCCTTAAAAGGAAACGAAGTGTGTTTTAATTTTTTGTCCTTGAAATTATAGACACATGAGAGAGGCGTGGGTTTTTTGGGCAGAGAAGTGGGCAAAATGAACTTCGGAACCAATTGGATGGACTTTTTACATCTGAGGGACTATAGTGAACGATTTTGAACGCGAGAGACTAAAAAAGTTTCTTTTTTCTGATAGTGTGAGGAACCGATTTGGCAAATTTTCCTCAATAACAAAATTGACCTTCTATACCTAGTCTTTTTAACTTCCTGTGTAACTGTAAAATGAAAAAAAAAAAAAATGATGAACTAAACGGTCACGACTATGTGACTATGCTGTGCGTTGATCGACTAAAATTAATGATCTCACTCTTTATTCTCTATATCTTTCACTTGCTAAGTCCAATGCTCCTAATCTGTCGCAAAAAAATGTCCCAATCTACTATTCCATTGTTTAGCATTACAATCCGTAAATATGTTTGTGTTTTATGAACAAGTTCATTTAGCTGTGTGTTTATTGAGCAAAAAAATCTCAGTTAAGCATTGTAATGTGATCTTGCTATCAAAAATTCAAAGAAGGATCATTTATTAGAACAGGACACTTGATGTCATAATAAAACAGCTATTTACTCAATTTTTATTAGTTTAGATTAAAACAGAATACACTAGCTTTAGATTCTTCTAAAGTAATAGGATAAGGTTATTTTGACAAGAATCCATATCAACAAGAAGTCATTTTCTGTTCCAAAAAAGTAAAAACAAAATAAAGAAGTGATCTATTTCATGTTCCTTACTCCAACACTCAAAATTATTGTTTTCAAAATGTATGGTAAAAATGCCTTTCCATGTGTTGGCTATTTTCTCTTTGAAAAATTGTGTGGACGTAGATATTTCTACTTAATTTAAGGATCCTGAATAATATGATGATATATTGTCTTCAAACTAGTATAATTAGAAAACATTTTTGTCAAATTTCCCATATTCATGCATATAAAGGTACACACACACACAAATTATGTATACACATTTTCATTTTTTTTTTGAGTCAATCTTATATGCACTGACATTGTATGCACTATCGTGATTGGATGCACTACATATATGCAAAATTTAGATTGCAAATTCAAATTCAAATTATGTGTCATACATTCAGTGGTAAAAGTATACAATATATTATTATCTGTGTACAGAACATTAATCCCTTTTTTTTTTCTAATGGAGTGCATATAATGCAGCTCAACCTAAAACAAGAGTTCTATTGATAGTTTTAGAAATTCTGTAACTTTATCCAGGAAAAAGAGGTCTTATTTACTCTGAAATGTTGTTGAAATCAGTTTCAGCTAAAAACTTTTAGAACATTTCAGTCTACAAAGATTAATTGGTTGGCAGTTCCATCAAAAACCTTACCAAAAATAATTCACCAATGTCCACCAACATGCATTGACAAACTTCCACATGTATGGCATTGACGAAAGTGCTAAATTTACAGCACGAAATTTGTAACTAAACAATTTTTCAGCCAAACCCAAAAAATAAGAAACAAAAAGAGAGAAACAAAATGAATTGTATTTGTTCATGTTTAAATTTTCATGTACAATGCACTATTTTGAAGTACCCAACTGTGTCTTGGTATTGATTGCAAGTTAAAGGAAAAGAAAATAGGAAAAGAAAAGGAAAAGGTTTGCATTATTTCCTGTTGCTATTGACTTCTAGTCTTCCCTTGGGTCCACCCTGGTAGTGGGTTCTCTTTAGTCTTTACTTTCTTGATTCTTTTCTTGATCGCTGAAGTTTAACCAAGGCATTGAGGCAATAAGGAAGGCTTCCCTGGCATTTTTCTGCAGATTGTAAGAATTAAAGATTTGCATCATTGATGTTTCAATTTTGGTTCTGTGAATTTGAATTGCATTTGCAGATGGTTTTTCATATTTGTTTATGCATGCATGCATTTGATGAATGAGTGTGGCATGAAATGGTCTGATCATTGTTACTACTTAAAAAAGGGTGAAGATTATTAAGTACGGAGCAAAAAGATAGAGAATTTGAAGCAACTTTTGAACGAGAGACGGATAATACTTGAATGGCAATGCTGCTCAAAAAATCTTAATTCATGATTTTCCTAATTGACAGCCTTGAGGGTTTAAATTGTAGCCATGTTTCTTGAATTCCTTCTTACTTGATTTTGCTGTCAATAGTTGGAATGCATGTCTTCTGATGTTTCCTTAATTGCTTGCACATCTTCTCCTTTTCCACTTGATTACATGTACTACTATATTCCATTTACTTGTGTATATGCTGTCATAACTCATAAGTATATGGTCACAAACGCAGATATGATTTTTTTTTGGTTCTTTACAACATGAGAGTAAAAATTTTACTTGTCTTAATGATTCAGTTCCACTCTTTCTGGTTTTTTTTTTTTTTAATAATATTTTGCATATTCTCGAATCTTTCTGACATTAAAATAGGGTTGGAATCTAGCAGATGACAAGGCCTGCTTTAAACTATTTGGTGGGCATATTCTTAATTCTTTCCTCTTGAAGTACCATGTTCTCATGAGAAATTCAAAGTTAACACCCAGTGCGATAGCAAATTTTCTGTATACTCTGTAATAACAACAATAACATGTTCAAACTCAATTTGCCTCTTGCTATTACTTGATCATATGACCAAGTTTTTGCAATTTCTTTTGGTTGCACTAGCAGCACTACACTGTTACTGGAAACAACATAAGCATGAGTAGAGTTCAAAAGGTGAACAGGAATGATGAATGCTCTGTTATTGGAGACAAAGGTGAGATCAGCTTTATCGATTTTGAGCTTGATGGTCCTGTTTGCTCTGATGACCAAAATGAAGAGGATCCAGTGATAATCTCAACTCCTTTTCCCTTTACCCGAGGGAAGCCTCGGTCTGCTTTTGTTGGGGAGACTTCTTATGATGCAGTCACTATAACTAATACAACTAGAGAGCCTGTGCCACTTTGGGGAGTGAAAATTTTTGGTTCAAACCCTGCAGACTCGTTCACTATATCACTGCTGAAACCACCTTCAATGGATTCTGATGATGAATACATTAAAAGGTTTCTGGAGGGATTTTCTCTTGAAGATAGAACCCTTCAGCCAGAAAAAACGCTCACCATTTGGTTATCTTGCAAACCTAAAGACATTGGATTGCACACAAGTATAGTGCATTTTGATGTAGGGGATGAAAGGATAGAGCGTGTGATATTTCTCTTGGCTGAGGACAAGGTTTCCCAGTCTCTGGCTTCAAGGAAGTCATATGCAAAATATCAAAGAAATAGACAATCTACTTCTGAAACATTTGCTAGATATCCTGCAAAGAGATCCAGCAGAGGGTGGAAATATAAGCTTCGTCAGTTTGAAATGCCAGAAGGAACTAGGAAGTTATTAGAAGATAAGCAAATCCCTGCAGTTATATTAGAAAACTTAACGAAGGAGAATTATGCTTCTTATTTCGGCACCTTACTATACATGGAAGAGCTACATTTGGAGGTAACTTTCATTCAGTTATAAACATTATGGCTCTCTCGTCTCCTTTCTGTTGGTATAAAGTTATAAATATTTTGCAAACAGAAAGAAATGAGGAATTACGACATGCGGACTGTGGAACTGAGACGAAGGAAGGGTAACTTAATGGCTATTGAGGTCCCTGGGCTGGCAGAGAGAAGGCCTTCACTTGTACATGGTGACTTTGTATTTGTTGGGCCAGCCTACCAGCAGAGAAATGGTCTTAATTTCCAGTATCAGGTTAATTTCTTTTTGCAAACATGAAAATATGTAGGGGCTAAAGTTCTGAACTCTACCACTTCAGAAGTAGCAAGCACTTCAAAATTTTGGATTCCCAAACTTCAGGTTGCTCTGTCCTGGTTGAGTTTAAATTACATCTCGTATCAAGTTCTTCTAAGTTATTTTATCTAGTCTCATGAAGACATCATGACAACTTTAGTTGGATATACATCACCATTTGGTGTAACAGATGATACGTTTCTAGAACCATACCGCTGTTTTTGCCAAAGTCAGTATTTGGTTGGCATAGTATAGTGATTATATTTGGGTTCATGTAGTTAAATATGATCCTAGCCTCATAAGCTCCTGAACCTTGCTTCTTGAAAAAGTTCGTGCTTTGGATGATATTTTTCCAGAAACTAGCTCTCAAAGCACTGATCTCCCTTGTCATAATTCATCTCTTAATAGCTGTTGCAGAGTTTCTTTGATTACATTAGAAGACCAGGGCTAGATAAATTTTCCTATTTATGCAAAGAAATATTCTTGAGCTTTTATTCAAAGGAGAAACTCTAAATAAAAAGCAAAGGTTCTAATTCTGAAATCCTATGATGAATTTGATAACATGAAAATGTTTCATTAATCTTCTTGGTGGGCTACTATATTTATTAGTAAATTATCCAGTTTGCTTGGTATCTGTCATCCTTCTTTTTATGCCTTCATTTATGTCTTGTGCCTTCAGCTACAATTCATAGGGAGTATCAAAATTAGGTAAGCACCATATGCAAGATCGTATTCTTCTCTTTAAAGCATTAGATAAGAAATTAGATCAAAATATGAATTATGTATACTTTCAGGGTTCCATCTACCGGATTGAGGCTGATGAAGTTCTTTTGAAGTTTGGCAAGGACTTTCACATGCAAAATCACCCAGGGAGTTTTTATAATATTTGGTTTACTTTCAATAGGATAAACCTGCAGAGATTACATCAAGCAGTTGAATCTGCACAATACCTGGACATAGATTTCCTGTTCCCCTCCCAACTTAAAGAACAGTCAAGTAATGGGATGCCAGTCACGCCTTTTACAAGTCTCAATCAGCAGCAGCTGCAAGCTGTTGAGAAGATCCTTAGTTCTGAAGGGGCACCTCCTTATGTCATCCATGGACCTCCAGGTACTGGCAAAACAGTGACTTTGGTAGAAGCAATCCTACAACTTTATACAACAAGAAAGAATACCCGCATTCTTGTTTGTGCTGCTTCAAACAGTGCAGCCGACTACATTTTAGAGAAACTTGTTCTCAATGGAATTGTTGAAGTAAAAGATAAAGAGATCTTCAGGCTCAATGCCACCAGCCGTCAATACGAAGATGTTCGGCCAGATTGCATTCGGTTTTGCTATTTTGAGGACTCTATTTTCAAATGTCCTCCTTTGGAGGCCTTAATGTGTTACAGGATCATCATCTCTACTTATATGAGTTCATCTCTCCTTTATGCAGAAGGTATAAGTTGTGGTCACTTCTCCCATATATTCTTAGATGAAGCCGGTCAAGTTTCAGAACCAGAAACCATGGTACCTATGTCCAACCTTTGTCAAAGGGAAACTACTGTTGTTCTTGCAGGAGACCCCAAGCAATTAGGCCCTGTTGTATTTTCCAGAAATGCAATGACTTATGGCTTGGGAAAATCTTACTTAGAAAGACTTTTTGAATGTAACTGCTATTCACATGGGGATCCAAATTTCATCACGAAATTAGTTAGTAATTATAGATGTCATCCTGCAATTCTTCAACTCCCCTCAAAACTATTCTATGAAGGGGAGTTGCTTGCATGCAAAGAAGATACTTCTTCAGCAAAGTCTTGGCTAGGTATTCTTCCTCGTGGAGAGTTTCCTATTCTCTTTGTTGGCATTCAGGGATGTGATGAGAGAGAAGGGTACAACCCCTCATGGTTTAACAGGATTGAGGCAAGCAAGGTGGTTAACTTGATCATAAAGCTGAGAGCCTTGCCAGATCTAAGAGAAGGAGACATTGGTGTAATAACACCTTACCGTCAACAAGTGGTTAAGATTATCAATGTACTTGAATCAGAAGATATATTTGGCATTAAAGTTGGGAGTGTTGAGCAGTTTCAGGGACAAGAGAAAGAAGTTATAATTATCTCTACAGTCCGGTCAACTAGCAGACACAACGAGCATGATAAAACGTTCAGCCTTGGATTCCTTAGTAATCCTAGAAGGTTTAATGTTGCACTTACACGTGCAAAATCATTGCTTGTCATAGTGGGCAATCCACACATTATCAGTAAGGTACTAATGCTAGATTAGACTTCCTCATTCTTTTTTCAATTGCTTCATCTGTACTTCTACTAGTTCTTACAGTTTTTGTTATACTCTCATGCCTTTGGATAATGTGCATAACATTGATGGTGTCAGATGTGTTAAAAATCAAACATTTGACTAGTCTCTGGTCATCAAAGCCAAGGAAATCATGCCGAGTGTCTGGTCTGTCCTTTTCTGCATACATTTAGGGTTCCCTTCTGCTGATACCGTCTGGCGAAAAATGCCTTAAGAAACAACAGAGCACCACTATCAGATAACCTGGATGTGATGTACTTGTTTCTATGTCAGTCTTGTGATCAGCTAGAATTTAGTTGGAATTCTAATTTCTTGCTTAGAGATTTCAAGAAGAGGAAATAGATATAATTTGCAGTTCTCCAACTTTACGAACCTCAAAAAACGGATATCCAACAATTGTGTCTAACGCAGCTTCATGTGAGTTTTACCAGCTGTTAAAATCTCAAAGCCAAAAAGAAACATGGTATTAGCACTTATGGTCCAACTACATATATAATGCCTCCATGCAGGAGATACTTTAGTTCACTTACAAAGTCATACATTTCTGTTTGTGTCTGTGTGTCTGAATTTTGTGCCTGCTCCAGGACTGTTGACTGACAAAGATATACAGATTTATGGACTATATAGAGATCTTGGGAGAAGAAAAGCCAGAGAATATTTTTGTACTCTTATATCTAATCAACTTATGAACCACATCATGGGCTTGTGTATCAGTTGCCCTATTCTTTTTTATACCTTTGCTTTTGGAAAATGCATAGGACATAAATCGATTCGTTGAATTATGTTGGTATAATCACCTCAATCCCCCAATTGAATCCGGAGCACATAACTGGTAAAAGATTATTTTGATTTCTGCATGGTTTGTTTTATTTTGATCCTTATTCTGTAGAATTTGTCATCAGAAAAAACGTGTGGAGCTCTAGGAAAATTTACCACTACTCTTGACACATATATGCTAAAGCAACCTTAGCATGCTATTCTCCTGACTTTGAGAAATTTCTGATCTTAGCTAAGGCAGAGAGTAAGTAAATAAATTAATCACATAAAACCACATCTTCAGTTTGTGTAGTATTCCTGCCATGTTTTCATTTCATCCTAAAAGCCTTCTTCTTCATAGAGTGCTGCATATAAACAAGAAAAAGGACAGCTAAACTTCCAAAACAGGTACTACATCTTATGTTCAACATATTGAGTTTCAAAGTAGTAGAGCTGTATGACATGTGAACAAATTGCACCGCATGACGTAAACACAACTTTGTAAAGCCAGTAAGTTGTACATAGATCATATCAGTTGCTTTTCTGTTGCAGGATCTTTATTGGCATAAGCTTTTTTGGGTTTTGCATAGATCATATCTGTTGCTTTTCTGTTGCAGGATTTTTATTGGCATAAGCTTTTGTGGTATTGCAAGGACAATAATTCCTACCAAGGTTGTCCTTTGTCTGAAAGAGAACTTGATATGGTGGAAGACCTAGAGCCAGAGCACTGAATCAGAGTTTGTGGGCTCATATTATGAACAAGCAATCCTCTATATCCAACAGGTTTCACATATGATTTCATTGAACTCAATAAAACAGCATGTGGATTTAAGGACTCCCTCAGCCAGATTTTCAAGACCTTTTACTTCATTCTCTCTCGCTCAGCATGTGTATTACTGATTAATATATGGTTTTGGAGACCATGAAAGTCTCGGGTCATGAGTTTGTATTTACATCCTAGTCCAACATTGATAATTCAAGGTTGTATTTTTGAAGTTTTTCTGCTTTCTGCTACTGCTTCTTGTCACACCTCCTGTTAAAAGTACTGCAAGCGTTGACAGCGGCCAAAGCAAGTGCTGTAAATTGATCAGTTTTACTCTCAACTGGTCCAGTTTATTCCAAACCAGTATACTTATGGTACCTGTGGTATTCTATCTATTATTGTACAAAAGGTTATAGGATATCTCCTTGAAGAACTAGTTTGAGAAAGTTTAAGGAAGAAAAGAAAATTTGCGAATAATGGATCAGAAGAGGATATCTCCTTGAAGGACTAATGAGAGAAAGTACAAGGAAGAGAAAATTTACAAATAATGGAATGGAAGATAGGACCTAAGTGTTAAAATACCATAAGAAATTGAATTTACAACTAAAGGAAAGAATTTCACTTCACACTACAAAAACATGATTGGCAACTCATTTCCTTGTCCGAAAAAAGGGATTGGCCAATCTTTCCAAAACAATTACCTTTTAAAAGGCAAATTGGCTGCCATTCCTTTTTTTTTTTTTTTTTTTATAATTTTCTTCTCCCCATCATCAGAGTTGTTCTTCGCTTCAGCTGCCTTCTCATTTAGCGTAACAAGGGCGTTTTGGGCAGCCAATCTATGCCATTTTCTTCCGATGATTCTGAGCTGATCCCACGAGAACACCATCAACATAGGCTTTTAAAGTAGCCAAAAGCCAACTGCAAGCCAGTGGCTTTAAACTGGAGGTTCCTAAGCCTGCGGCTGACATCTCTTTCTCCAACTGATAATTTGATGCGCAAAGCAGTTTCAAGCAAATCAAAGTTGATACACCTCACAACATTCTCTGGACCAATCTGGACCTATCAGGATGCTCATTCTACTTCAGATCAACATCTGCATCTATGCCAATCCAATTCGCTGCTGAATTTTCCACCTAACAGCTGCCAGCATTTTGCTAGAGAAATCTCTATAACCTTGAATCATTTTCCGGCTCACCACCTTCAACTCTTCATCTTGATGCACATCATCATTTTGATAGTTTTAGCTGCCCTAGTCTCGTCATGCAAAATTAGGGGATCAAATAACAATGGTTCACCTTCCTTTGAGTCCTTTTCAAAGAAGGGCAGCGTCCTGGAGAGGCTAACATAGATGGAGCAAACCCATCTGCTTAAATGCTTGGCTTAAGCCATTAAGCCCCAAACCAAAAATGCATACCTAAGCATCACCCTATTGATGAAAATTTGCTGCCACATCTAAGTGAGTAACCTTCATGTTTCTGGGACAGAGATTGACTAACAACCCTTTCATATAAGCACCACCCAATAGCTTCACTCTTCCACATCAAAAGTCCTGGCAGGAACCAACAGACAAAGCTTCCAGTATCTGCACATATAAGGGTTCAGATGTCAGCTAAGTAAACATATCTATGAAATTAGTGTCTAAGATATCATTACACCTCTGAAGCAGGGACTGAATGAACAATTATATGCCAAAACTGCACAGCAAACAAAAGATTATTGTTAACTTTATAATAAATTTCTTTGAGCACCCAAAAAACATAATATGAGTTTTCAAGACTTAAGAGGTATAAAAACAAAATTTCGAAACTAGTTCTTCAATACAAAGATGAGAAGATAACCAGTCAACATGTCAGAGTGAAAATGTCAAGCACAAACCCAGAGAAGAGAAGATTCTTGCAAGTATGAAACACCATGGCCTCTTATTTGAGGTGGTAGTTCAAATACCATATGTGCAGGTAGTTATAGACTAAACAGCCATAGCTGCCACACTGTTGGCAATGGCACCACCAAGGGTCACCAACTTTGAAAGATGGGTTTTACCCAAAAACATACACCCCACTCAAATTTTCGAGTAAATCTCAATTTTGACCCTAAACTTATCAAAACAGAGAAACCACACAAAATCGCCCACGACAAGGGCAATATTGGAGAGTTTTCTCCCAATCAAGCATAATTTAAGTTAAGATGTTTATTTAAACAAACAGAATGTAAATCTCAGGACAATCAACCATAACAAGGAGAAGAACATGAACTGAAGCTCTAAATCAGAATATCCAAAGCCCCTAAATCTTAACATACATGGGGTCAGCACCCAAATGAATCACGATAAGCAATCTTTATGCCTTCAGCATCCTAGTTTTCCAGACAGACTCAGACAAAATGGCCTGAAAGGAAGGGACCGAGTCAGGTCAACCAAGAAAAACCCAGGCATAAAGGTGTAGTTTCTTGTCTCCAAAATCAAAGATTTTCATCCAAAACAACCACTAAAGCTTTGAGAAACTCAGAGAAACATCATCAGTTGTTGATATTTCACAAGCAAAACAGTAGAAATTGGATTTTTTTTTTTCCTCTCAAGCATTTTTACAACAAAGGCAGAAATATTTTAAAACCAACCCAAACGATTTAACCCATGATTCTCAACCACTCCCACTTCCACAATCTCCACTTCATGTTAGCCCAAGAAAGAAAATTAACTATAGAAGAAACAAGAAGATAAAAAATTGTGAAATCATAAGAAAATTAAGAAAAGAAGGGGGATATGAAAATGTACTGGGCGTTCAGCATTCCAAAAAAAAATTCCACTTTTAAGGATTATGCGTTATGCCTTAGAATAAGTCCTTAAACTGTGGAGAAAAAGAAATGAAAAAAAAAAAAAGTGCATTGTGAAACTTCAAACAACTAGAACAAGTCTTCTATTTATATATTTACACATCTACAGCCCAAAAAAAAAATCATTTGCACAACTATAAACCAAGAATATCAGCCGTGGCAAATCGAAGAATTGAAGCAGAATAGGAGGGACTTCCTTGGAAGAGCCTACATCAACACAAATTTGCACACACAAATATTTAGATCAAGCAATCACATTCTGTAAGGTGTAAATTCACCTTTTGAGGACCATCCCGCATGCTAAGTTTGACATTCTGGACTTTAATGGACAGTAGCTGCTTATGTTCCTCTATATCCTTCAAAACCGAGAGAAGATTTCCACGATAAACTTCACATCTTCGATTAGCAGATTCCACCTCTTGCATAAGTTCATGAATTTTCGTATCCATGTCTTCCTACAATATTGTGAAGAAATTTATTAAGCACAGATATTTTTCTAATCAAAATACAGAATACAACATTTTACTATGGATGCATAATTTGGAATGTATAACAACTTCTACTAGACACGAAGTGGGGAAAATACTGCAAAACATATGTTTTCTATTTTATTGAGCTTCAATATTCTATTTTTAATCTCCAACCATTCAATGTTCAAAGGTAGTTCTCCATGTATTCAAAAGCCCAAGAATATTTTGCAAATCAATTTTATGCTGATTTTAAACCTGTCAATGAGGACAACTTAAACATTTAATCAAAAAAAAAAAAAGTCCACAGAAAATGGAGATTATTTCCAATCATGTATAAGTACAGGTATCAAGTAAAAAAGGGAAAAAATGCAAAACAATAAAGTAAAACCAAAGAAACAATCTACACTCATACCAAAACAGGATATCCAGAAAAAAGGTTGAGTGATCTACACTCATACCAAAACAAGATATCCAGAAATAAGGTTGAGTGATCAATAAATACAATTACTAAACAAGGTTAAGTGGTCAATAAATACAAATTACAGCTCACAGCTTGAACTGATAAAGAGAAACTTGGGAAATAAGAATCCTTAATATAGCCAAATTACAAGCATTTCCTCAAAATAGCTGAATAAAAAGATGCAGAAAAAAAATCCATGATCTCATAAGCATAACAGCTTGCAGAAAATTGTAAACCAAAATATCCGCAGAACATAGTTTGAGATAGTACATCATGAAGCTGATATAAAATCTGGAATGATACATATAGACATTCTTAAAGAATCAAAAAGTAAGAAGGGAAAAGTAAGGAACCTTGTCTTGGGAAGAGTAAGTTAAACCAAGCAACAAATTGTTAGATGAGTTAAATACTGTAGAAGTTGCACCAAAATTCATGAACAAAGACCACCACAATACCATAAAGAACAGAAGGCTATCATCTTATCAAACTTTGCAGCAATCTGAACCTCTTGAATTTTCAAATCCCGGTCAAAACCACGCATCACTAGAGATATAAAGCAGGATTCAACTCAGCTAACCTACATTAATATCTTTAATTTTTAAAAGCCTGATCTAAATCGCTTTATTATATTATGAAAACAGAAAAAAGGAGATTCCAGCAAGGTCTGAAAAAGCATGGGATGCCTCTTGCTTGGAGCAAGAGGTAAAAGTGATTCCAATAGAAAGAAAATTCAACAAAAAAAAAAAAAAAAATTAACGGCTAACCTCAGAAAGTTGTTGGGCAAAGCTGCCTTTATTTTGATCCCGGTTTTTATGATTTGCCTGGATCCCATTCCTCCTAGAGTCATCCCTAAAACGTCCATTATTTGCAGAAATCCTCCCCTCATTTTTTGTCTCCAGGGAAACTTTCTCAGAAGCCTCTGCCAGAGCTGCCATTGCCACATTGTACAAGTCAACAGATTCTGCTCCGTCATCTACAAATTTTAAGGCTTCATGCCGTAAAGTGTTATATCGAACAGTATGTGACTCCAGGTAGCTGCTAAATACATCACTAATATGTTCTTCTAATAGAACACTGCTCTTGGCATTTCTCGTCCATCGCTTCAAGATGTAATGTGATGGAAGAGTAAGAACGTTTGTCACCCTAAAGACTGCCAATACATGTCTACAAAGAAGGCCAGAAAACTCAAACATTCGGCAGCTACAAAAAGCTTTCATCTCTAAAACATTAAATCTGACATAGTAATCTCTGTGGTCCTCCCCAAATTTCGCGACCTGATACGTAGTGACATCTCCATCATCCTCTGCTTTGGATGCCATAAAAGTCAAAGTACCTACCAACTCCTCCTGAAATCTCGTAAACAGTTTCCTTGTGTAAAGCTCAGATGCTTGTTTCTCCATAGGAGACGGGGTTCTTAAAGTTGGTGAAGTATTCATTGTATCATAATCTGCTTTAACTTCTTTCTCATTGCGACTTTCCAATGCTTTTTCATACAATCTAAAGAACTGATTCAAATTTGTTGATGCATTCACATAACCGTCAAAATATGAGTTCATACTGTCACTACGCTGGGTAATAGACATTTCTGCAAAAAATGTATCACGCAGGTAGACAGGGACCCACTGACTACGAGCACTATAAAGTGCCTGAAGCCACTCATGATCCCTAAGTTCAAATTTATCAAGAAGAGAGAACCAAGAGGACTCAAACTCGTCAATGGACTCTGTCAAGTTTACGCACTTTTGGAGGTCTGCTTCAAAATTTGGATGTTTAAGAAATACATGGGACAATTTCTCCTGGCATTTCTTGAATATATGCCACTCGCAAAAACGGTGACGAGTGTCAGGAAGAACCTGCATGACAGCTGACTGAATTACAGAATCATGATCAGTGGTGATGGACACTGGAGGACAACCAGACATAGCCGCAAGCCAGGTCTTGAAAAGCCATACGAATGATGCTTCTGACTCATTTATCAGGAAAGCACAACCAAACAGAACAGGCTGTCCATGATGGTTTACCCCAGTAAACGGTGCAAAGGGTAATCTGTACCTGTTGGACCTGTAAGTCGTGTCAAAGGTGACAGTATCCCCAAAGTAAGTATAGTTGGCCCTGGCCTTAGGATCAGCCCAGAAGACATTGCCAGTAGAGTGATCCTCTTCTCCCTGAACTGCATAGAAGAAATTGGGGTTCTCAGCCTGCATTTGCCTCAGACAATCCAGAAGCAGCTGAATATCTCCTTCGAGACTCCTCTGACGATTATTTCGCATGTAATTTCTGCAATCAACCTCCGTGAATCCAACCTTGCTAATACCGCCATACTCCTTAATGAGAGCAGACATAATTCTGCGGGGGCCCATGCCAGCAGCCTGCAGGGTATCAATCAAGGTCTTGGCAGGACCAGAGATTTGGCGATGAGAACGGAGGCAATGGACTTGGTCTGGGGGGACCAGCTGGTGATTATGCTCTCTGACAAAGTTGGACACAAGCCATTTACCAGAGTCCTGTATCTTGACAGATAAAGAGGCCTTGCAACCCACACGGGTGATGGTCCGGGGACGCTTGATTTCTCGGTCCTTGGTGCGCTTCTCATTCAAGTTGCGGAACCCTTCTTTAGCACAAACAAAGGACCTCTGGATGATGGCCCCATCCTTCCTGGAGCGACGGGAGGAGCTGACGCGGGTACTGAAGCCAACACGCCGGGCATATGAATTGTAGAAAGCCTTAGCAGCCTCCTCTGATTCGAATTCCATCCCCTCGTAAGGTTCTAGATCAGGGTCTGCCTCAGGAATATAAGTTTCTAAAGAGGCACTGCCCTGGAAGCCACCCACAGCACCAGCACCAGCACTACTACCGGCAGCAGTGGGAGAACCATCAACCACTGGCTCATCCTCTTCCTGTTCAATATACAGGCCATCATCTTCACCTCCACCTCCTGAACCTCCCAAACCTATATCGTAGTCCATCACCTCATTCTCCATATCAGTTCTCCAGCAGGTCAGCTTAAAATGTAAAATTCACTGCACTGGCAAATCAAAACCACAAAAAATAAGTAACTGAAAAAAAAAACTAAGTACCAAGAAAATTGCAAGAATGAGCACCTTCACTGAATGCTCGAATATTCAGACAAAACTTCTATCAATTGAAAATGAAAATTTATTCAGATACATTAATAATCCCGTTTCTAATAATTCACAGAACCCAGACTGCAGAAACACAGAAAATAACTAACTAGAACACAAAATTCTTCTTTAGAGATGCTAGTTGCACTGTTAAAATTTCCAACCCAAGTAAAATCATGTTCCTTTTCTCACCCCATAGTTTCTTTTAATATTGTTTATTGTTGTTACTAAAATTCATACTAATTTATATCACCATTTTAGCAGTGAAAATCGGCACAACAAAACGCAGAGAAAATCCAAATAATATGCAGTATTCTCCTGAAATGTATTGAATTGGCAAAAAATTAAAAGCAGAGGGACTATTACCTTATAAGCTTGAGATTAAATCACAAACCCTAGATCGTCGATGATGCTAAGAATTGGGAATTTGGCTTTAGTTTGCAAGCTTTGATCTTGTTAGAGCCAATGCCGAGAGCGAGAAGAAAGCGGGAGAGCCTATAGAAATGGGGATTATACAACCCACTACAATTGGGCAAAAGCCCGGTAAAAGTCTTAGGTGGACCCCTGACTATAAAAATGTGTGGAAATTTTATTATTTTAATTGATACATTATTATTTTAATTGTGTTCTTCATTCACCGTCAAATAGAATTTAAAGGTTTTTAAATTCGCCTGTAAAAAACAACTGAAAATAAATTATGAGAGAGATAGATAAAAAAATTTCTATATCTGATAGATATATTCATAAAAATAACAAACTATCTTTTACTTTTATATAATATACAGCATATATGACGTATAGAATTTTTTTTTTTTATGATTCCATTAATGACATCAACTAAAATGGTTTTGACCTATATTACACATTTGAATGTAACTCCCATCACAAGCAAGAAGTTGGAAGATTGAGAGTTTGGATATCTCCGTTTGGATTTGGTTGATTAATGGTTGTGTTAGTTTGACTAGACCGGTGATTCAGAGGGATAGTGGATACAACTTAGGGCCTAATGAACAAATTAATGATGAGCTTGGCCTAATGATGAACTTATCGAAATGGTCTACGCCACTCTCTTTGGTCTCCTCCACCCCTTCTATGGAAAGATAAAATTGAAAAGAGAATCAAAGCATAGACGCTAATAACCCCCCCCCCCCCCCCTTTTTTTTTCCTTTTTCTGTTGGATTAGTGGTCAAGTGCATAATTAGGACTGAAAAATGGACCAAACTATTCGATACTCGAATCGAGTTTGATTTGATATAGGCCTGTCAACGGGTTGGATTTGGGACGAAATTGAAAATTTCGGACCCTAACCCATTATAATGTACCGGTTTTGGATCCGATCCGTATCCCCGACGGGTCTTGTGCTTAGGGTCCCGGAACCAGGTCCGATGGGTCCCGGGTCTGCCTCGAAAAAATAAGACCAACAAAAATAATGTATTTAAAAAAATTATTGTATTTAGAAATATTTTATTATATTTATAAATATTATTGTATTTAGAAATAAGGCCACAACAAGATTAGGATTTGTTAATTTGGTAAAAGAATAATTATTGAATTTAGAAATATTTATATTTTATAATTATTAAAATATTGTCCTGGTTCGGGTCGGATATGAGTCAGAATCCTATATTTTGTATCTGACCTTTTTTGTTGTTAGAATAAACGGGTCTGAATCTTGGTAACCGATTTATTTCTCAACCCGTACCCAGAAAAAACTATTGGGTCCGGATCCAAACCCGAACCGCTGATAGCCGTAGTTTGACAAGAGTTTGTTCAAACTTGGATTGCCAATTAGTCAAGTTAAATTTGAACAATATTTTATGTTAAATAATATTCAAATTCGATAAAAAATTCATTCAAATTTCATTCAGCGAATAAACAAAAATAAGTTTAAACAAAACTTTGAACTTGTTAAAATAATCAAACAAATTTGAACGCTAGAGTGTTTGATTTAATTAGATTCGTTTACACCCTATACATAATTGCCTCTTTTTTATACAACTAGTATATGAAGGATTTAAACATAGTACTTCGCAGTGATAGTTGTGTTAATCAGTACTGTTAGCACGCCAATTCTGATGGTCGACGTATGCACCACTCGTCAAAATGAAATCATGATTATGTAAAACAAGGTTGGACTTGACTAAGTGTTCTTGCAGTGCACAGCAGAGACACATTATCTATAAATTTGATTGATTGATTATTTGTTTATGTATGGCAGTACTGAGTTGTACAACAATATATAACGTTCCATTTGACTTAAAAGGCTAGCATATTCCTTGGGAGACCTTTCTTTAACCACTCTTTGTTCTGCAACCATTTCCTCCATTTTCACATTGTTATGGACCTTTCACGCATCACGCTCCGTCCATTCAGGCTGTCGGACGCGGATGATTTACTTCTGTGGGCAGGTGATGATCGAGTGACTCGGTCCATCAGATGGAAGACTCTGGCATCAAAAGAGGAGGCATTGACCTTCATCGGGGAAGTCTGTATACCCCATCCTTGGCGTCGTTCGATCTGTGTCGACGATCTTTCGAAGGGTTTTGTATCAGTTTTCCCTGGATCAGGGGATGAGAGATGCAGAGCAGACATAGGATATGCTTTAGCAGTTGAATATTGGGGCCAAGGCATCACTACTGAGGCTTTAAAGTTGGCTGTTCCTCAGGTGTTCAAGGACTTCCCTGAAGTTTTAAGGCTCCAGGCTTATGCTGCTGCGGAAAATATAGCCTCGCAAAGGGTACTGGAGAAAGCTGGGTTTCTGAAGGAGGGCACATTGAGAAAGTATAGCTATCTCAAGGGGAATTTATGCGACTTGGTTGTTTACAGCTTCCTTTCTACAGATATCAATCCATCAGTCTAATTTTCATTTTCTGGGTGTTCACACAAACGCTGTCCTTTCTCAAATGCCAAGGAATCTCGTTTGTAGTAGCTCATTCTGAAGCTAGCCTTTGTTCGACCTATAGCCTACTGTTAATCAAGCCTGTCCGCCTAAACTTTGTTTATCCGGAAAAATCCACTTTTCGTTCCTAAACTTTGAAATAAAGATACATTTCGTATCCAAACTTCTAGACGCATTACATTTGGTATATGAATTAATTATTTTTTGCCGTATTTTATCCAAAAATGGTAAATTACTTGATATGGATGGAGAAAATCACGTGTTTAGCCCATACCTGTTAAATAAAAATAATTTCTCGATCAAAATCATCGACTTTTTCCGTCCAAATTGAATATTTTACCCTTTTTGGATTAAATGTGATCCAAAATAATTAATTTATATACTAAATATGGTGCGTCTAAAAATTTTGGAACGAAAGTTTAAGGACGAAAAGTGAACTTTTCCCTTTGTTTAGCCAAAAAAAAAAAAAAATTACCGTTGCAGCCTATAAAAAGTTTGGGGTTTTATAACCAATCCGCGTGCATTCTAGTAATAAAAACTTCAAATATTTTCACTCTTGTAAGTTTTGCATGCACCAAGGGAAAGGAAGAGCTACGCAGGCTGAAGCCATGTAAATTTCTCCCTTTCTCCCTCCAGGCTCATACATGGGGTGGAGTTCAAGTCAAGACTTTCTCCAGGCAAAAAAATATACATATATTGAGCATGAATTTTGGAATAATCAAATAACTTTAACTGTACAAAAGGGCTCAGAAGACTTTAGATTCAATTGGTTTAACAGATTCCAAAGAACGTACATCAGTAGCTTGATTCTGATGATGGTCAACCTCACCCTGCTCATCCATCTGAATTTCAGTATTTTCAGTTGACCCAGATGAAGCGCTGTTAGCATCATCATCAGAATCACCTACAGAATTTCTATCATCAGAATCATAAAGATCTGTGGCTTTAATTCTGACACGCTTTCCCTTGATATATCTATATACCCACTTTGGTGGTGGATATTTCTTGTTCAGCTTTTGGCACTTGTCCATCATACCAAGCTTCTGAAACACATCTCCAATCATTTTCACAATTGACCTAGTAGGTGTTACTCCAAGCTCTTCCATGTCAGCGAATACCTATGTTTAATACAGGAGCTCGTAAAGGCAAAATCCCTTTTAGATGTAATTAGGAACTGGAGAACTCCACAAAGCAAATATTTTCAGAAAGGAATGCAAGACAGCAACTCAAGCAAAGCAAATGGCATCCAAAGATCTTCTGAGTGAAAAGGTTATATTAAGGGTACCAAAATATTAGCAATGAAGTATAAAGTGACATAAGTTAAATGATATAATAGTATGTCTAACCTTGTATGTTTGCCAAATAAAGTTGGTCCATTACATGAACTAGAAATGGATGTTGACTTCTAAGTAATGTTCCCAGTTTCAAGCTCATCCAGATTTAGGAACTGAACTAACTATATTTGTTGGTTTCAATGCCAGGTCTATACGCTTTCACAGGCCAAATGCAAAATGAGTTGAATAAATGTGAAAAACATGTGTGAGTGTGGTGGTGGTTTTTTTTATTGGAGGGGGGGCAGGGGGCGGAGAGAGAGAGGAGGAGATTCCACTGAACTAAAAAGGAAAAAAGGCACCAAATGATGAATGCAAATGAAAAAGCAAAAATGGTACCTCAAACATCTTGTCATGCATTTCCCTGCGATAGTATATGGATACCATTTTCTCAAAGAAAAGACGAGGCATGCTTTCCAGATTTTCGGAGAATAACTTAGTCCAGAGTTCTTCAGCCTCATCAAGCCTCCCATCCTCAGCCAAAGCATTAAGCAACGTGTAATAGGTTCCCATGGTCCTTCCTTGACCTTTGCTTAGCATCCACTTTGTGACCTGCAATCAAAGGGGTCCTATTAATTTGTTAATAAGATAAGGACACCAAAAACCCTTGAAACAGCAGCAAGGGCCACTGGATTCATATTACCTGAATTATTCTCTTCCATTCCTTTTCATTTTCAAGGGTCTTTAAAGCTTTCTTAACTGTAATTAGAGGGAACTCCAGTTCCCAGGCAATAAATGAATCGAGAGCACCGTAAACTTCTTCCTTGACGTTCGATAATCCCTTTATCTACAAGGATTGTTAACAAAAAAAGTTTTAAGTGGTTCAATTCTGGCTTCGGCTGAAAAAAAAAAAAGGAAATCACAAGCCATAACACAAGAAGCATTCTGGTGACTTTGCGAAACCATGAAGGGAACCTCATGAGAGCTGAGGAACATTCTAGACTATAAAGATTTCATTTAATTCGAGCACAAAGATACATCATATCTTCCAGTTTGATATACTATCCTGTCGATAAAATAGTCTTTTCCTTTCTCCAATACTGAATTACAGTATAAGTCATTTAGTTTCAGTAAGTCCCTAGAAGAAATCAAGAATGTGTGATTAATTACATAGGTAAACTTGGAATATCATAGAACCAATACCAATTATCTAAGATAGAATTCCCTAAAATTTAATTTCAGCCTATTCCAAGACAGAAGCATTAGGAATTTTCCAGTCAAAATGTATGGAACTTTATATTCACGCTCAAAACTGTCCTAGCTGGACTAGCATCGAAGTTCCATGCATTGCGCACAGAACAAGACTCCAGATAATGGTTTTCCTTTCAATATGTATTAAAAACTTCTTTCTGTTTTCCGGTCAGCCTCAAAATGGAATGGCTAGCTCAGGTATGAAAATTATAGTTTCTGAAGCTGTTAAAAATCTTAGTCATAGCTATCATATTTTTGACAAAAAAAAAAAGGTAAACCATTAGCTTCTTCCATATGCAACAGTCCAACAAAACTCAAAAGTGGTATGCAATAAAAGAGTACCTAAATCACATTCTAGAGAGGCAAAGAGAACTTACACATTCAACAAGTTTTATAGACTTGGAGATAGTCCCTATTTTCCTTCTGGTTTTCCAAACTCTGGGATACCTTGGTCGAGGACCTTTAGCAGCACATACCTGAGGTATATTAAACTGTATTAAGCAGAAGACAGAAAAATACAAAGTTCTCACAATGACAAAAACCAGAATCAACTCATCTACCTTCATAACCTTTTTCACTTGCAAGTTTCAGTTTGATCATTGTCTCTGTACATATTCCAGCCAAATTATAATTAAATTTCCAAAAGCGATGCAGATGATGTTGACTGACATGTGCCTATGTATAATCTGAATAAAGACATACGAGGCGCCAGTTTTGTCTAATGCGATAGATAGATATATACTTATATTTTTTATGATCATGAGAGGGAACATTATGAGTCAGGTGGACCATACAGTTGACCACTACCACACAAAGGTTGTAGCTTACTAGAACAGTATCCAACAACAAACATATTTTGCCATGTACAAGGCTACGCTATAGGATAGCTTATGAGAAAAGATAAATAAGAGATTATAGATCATTAGTTTAATAATAGCTTTTAAGCTTTAAATTCAGCAAACTCATCAAGAGAAGTGCCATATGATATCAAACAGGTGATGTATATAAATCCCCTATCTGAGAAATTGAGATTAACTTACAATGCTTGTAAAGATCGGCTGAATTAATATCTTGGGCCCTTCTGAACCAAAATTTTACTTATTCCTTTAATAAAAATCTTATTAAGGTCCATAAGTATTTATCTGCAAGTTAATGATATCCAGGTCCGTTTCATCTGAGCAGTAACATATTGTGCCATGGAGATAAGGTTCCAAACAAAATATGGAAGAAAGAAGTGTTCCATTAGCATACTAAAAATCTACAGCTTTGACTAAAATCATATAACATCTTATGCAACAAACAAGTTCTGAATTACCAGTTAGTGAAAGAGCAACACCTAAGATTTTGGTCATAGTAGGGGAGAACAAAGAAAGACAGGTCCATCTAGTATTTTGCAAATAATCTGTCAGACTGCGAACATTAACGACCATCTGAGTTATGACTCAATCGAGTCAACTTCTTACTCACCCTACAAACCATATTCCTAGGATAAGCAGGTAACTATAGTGGATAACTTTATTCCAATTGTGAAGTAGGAAAACCATATGAATCAATCTCTGTCACTAATTTGAAGCTCCTTGTATATACAAAAGCAGGAAAATTAACCATTGAGCCAATTCTAACACCTGACCAAATAATGAAGCAAAGAAATACTGCAGTTGTCAAAAAATAAGTCCTACTGTTAGCATTATGGAAAAGGTCCTAATACAGTGCTTGAAAACATCTAGATAGAAATCTTAAACTGTTGAAAGTCAGATGCTTAAAAGCACTGTCCTATATAGTACTATACATTATCCAGAATGTCACAGACCACTGACACCTAGAAAACTACTAAACCCAATAAAGAGTAATAAATATGTACTGCAGGGAATGGAGAAACTTACCACAACATTTTTATTCATGCGGTGAAATTGAACCGGTTCCCACCATTTAGTGAAACTAACCGGAGTAAACCTCAAACAAAGCATTCTGAGAGAACACCCATAGCAGATTAGTATGAAAAGCCCATCATCCAATAATCATCATAATAAGAACTCTGAATGCAACCTATTAAAGTTTCCTTCTTTTTTTAACAGTTACAATCTTCACATTATTTGAAAGCAGATAAATTTAACAAAAGGGAAAAACTAAGAAGAGTTAGAGAATATTTCTCTGCTTTAGAGCGTCTGGGATACGCAGGGAGGGTCCCAAACAAGACCTTCAGTTCTGCGATAAAATGCCTTTTTCTATCAAATTAAACCAAACCAGCTGTTTTCTTATTTTTATTTTTTTTGACTCCCCTGTTTCCCTTCAATTTCTGAGACCAAAAAACAAGGTCAATTCGCTTTAGGACTATTTTGCAACACTAGACTAGCATAAAAAATGGACAAAGGAGGCACAAGAAAGACTCCGAGTCTTCACTTTCTCTCTCTCTTTTCAGCCAGCAGCATCAGAAGTTGTTTACGTGCTTAATCAAGCTTCTGACTTGCAAAACAACCTTATCTATTCTTTTTTTTTTTTTGGAGGATGTAACATTAAAACAATAGGGGGGAGTTCTAAATCTATGGCACAATAGGAAAGTTAGATAGTAGATAGTTAAGAAGCAAGAATGGCTACATTAGGTACACGCCGAATTCAGCAACCGTGATGTACTGAAGCCATTTTACCATACCATATGAACAATGGTCTTTTAACTTCAATATTCAGATAAAATTGAAGAAAAGCCACACAAAAAAAAAAAACCAACAATATTTTACACCAAAATGAAGAAATAAAATATCCCTTTTCCTTCATGTCAAGAAAATGGGATTGAAGGCAGGTCGTTGGACTAACACGAGTCAGGCAGAGAGGTGCAATGGAAGCAGCCACATATTTGGTACAAGTCAAGAAATTACAGAAAATGATAGAAGTAATAAAAAGGGGGAAGATGAAGCTCACTTGAGTTAACCAGCTGCCGGAATTCTGGGCAAAATAAAGGTGGTGAACCCTTGCCGGTGGGGCTGGTGATGGTATGGTGGTGGCGGCACTGAAAGATACAAAGAGAGTCACAGCAGAAAAAAATTTCAGAAGAGATGTGTGATTTGAGGCAGTTGGCACAAGCACGACAAAGCACATATGGCAAAAGCACAGCAAAGCGCATACGGTGGTGGCGGGACAGAAAGACAGAGAGAGAAGGGCAAAATATGCATTTTAATCTTTGTTTTCCTATTTTTTTAATTGTTTTGTCATCTTAAAATTCATCATAATTGAGGTAATAATTTATTTCACATAACCCCTAAACTTATGGGTTATTAAAAAATTTAGCACTAGTGGAATTTATCCATTCCAAGGTCGGGCATATGATATTGGCCCAGCGTGGCATAAGGTTTATATCCACTATGGGATAATCGTCTCTCTCGGAAGTATACTTAATATTGCATTTAAGAGTACGGACTACGGGCATGTTATATCCACTGGGCATCAGCCCCAATTGCCTTGCATAGTGGTTATTATAGATCATAGCTTCTCTTGTAGTAATTATCTACCCATTGTTGTTTGATCAAGTGACAATAAGTTTGATATTTGTGGGACCTGAGTAGGAATGGCTTCGGGCCGCGAGGTGGGACAGGGAATTTTTAGCAAAATTACTTGAACAAGCATGCTAAAAATAATTTTAAATTGATTAATTGGATTTAGTGGATATCTACGTTAGGGATGTAATCGAGTCGAGTCGAGCTCGAGTATCGCTATACTCGAGCTCGACTCGACTCATACACACAGAGGCTCGAGCTCGACTCGAGCTCGATCGAGCCCGAAAATCGATACTCGAAGATCGACTCGAAGAATTTCCTTAGGCTCGAGACTCAACTGGATAAGGCTCGATCTTTAATCGAGCCTTATCAAGTCGAGTCTTATCAAGCTTTTTGACTCGATTTGACCAAAAAACCAGATCAAAGGTGACTGTAAACAGCTTTATACTTCTATACGCGGGTAAACAAGGGAAGAAAAGGAACTCTTCTACCACGACAAATGCCTCATAGCATAGGACCATAATAAGTTGTTAAGTCCTGCCCAACAATGGAACCCTGGGATTAATGTCGGTAAAACCATATTTCCTTAAAAGAATCATAATAGGAGATGACAGCAATAGTGTAGAGATGCAACCAGTCAACTCAGTATCCAGGAGTTGAATCTAAAGAGAGAGAAAGGCATGCGCATGTGCTCAACTGAGGAGGTCATAAGGGCATGTATGAAGACCGATAAACTTTGGCACAGCTACACGCATAAACACAAGTATAATCATCTACGTACAAAGCAGATCTAAATCCATTTGTAATAAAAGTAAAATTAAAAATAGCAATCAACAGCACTCAAGATCTTATTTTCAACATGCAAAAATGAATGCTCAAATACAGCTACACCTCTCTCTCTGATGGAATATAACTTGAATAACAAGAAAATGAAAAGAACAAGTTCCAAACTAGAATCACAAGAAAACGACACAGATCTAACAATTAATATTTCTGAGCAAAAAAATTAATGCAGGCACGAACTAATGCAACAAAACTAGACAATAGTCATTAAGTTTATACAAACGGCAGGCAAAAAAGGAAAATGCAGCAGATACTAGAGCAAAATCCTCAAACAACACTAACAACTATCTGATGGAATGTAGCTTCTACTACAAAAACTTCAAATAAAGGTTTTAACTACCCAGGAACACATAAAATAAGCAAATTTATTCCTTTCAGCCATGAAATTATAAAAATTGACTAAATAGCACAGAAATCACATTGTACTTAAAGCTAATACATGTGTGGTCCCAGAAATGTAAATCTTTCAGAAGTCGCAAGGGTGCAAACTCTAGCATCAAACAAGCAAGTTAAGACCTTCAAGACTCCGTAAACAAAACACCCGAAGTGGAACACCAACACATAGCCTCAACCCCACTTTCTACAAGATTACAAATGTCTATACATAGCCTCAACCCCAAGGCCTTAACTTTTAAAGGCTGCACAACTGGAGAGAGCTTCTTGTGTATAAAATACAAAGCTTATGTTATATCACACCTAATCTAAACTACTACAACAGTTAGAGTTTGCAATTGGAAGCTCAGATTTCGTCCCCTTATCAATTCAGGATAACAAGTTTCCTAGTCGATCTTGGCCCATTTTAATGCCAGAGACACAGAGCCAAAAACAGAGGAGCACTTACCTAAGTGCTCCAGAGATGAGCCAGAGATGAGCAGTGATGAACCAGCGATGAACTAGTGAGATCTTGGTGCTTCGTCTTCGACACTCGGCAGCGATGAACCAGCACGGCAGGACACAGCCGACAGGAGACGTACAGCGCGGCGGACTGGCGGAGGCCGGAGAGGCAGAGAGCAGCTTCGATTTGGGACTTGGGACTTGTTAAGGCGATGGCGATGGCGATGGCGATGGCGATGGCGATGGCGATGGCGATGGAGTCTCGGCGATGCGGCGAGCAACGGCGTCGGCGACGAACGGAGTGAGGGTGTAGATCTAAATCAGTCAGAGTCGGCTGCCGGCTGGTAAAGTGAATTTTTTTGCTAGGCTTTCTTCGAACAGAGAAGAAAGTCGCACAGTCGGCACAGAGAAGGAAGAAAGTCTTTTCTTCCTTTTTTTTTTAGACATTTTTTCTTTTTAGTGTTTTTTACAATTATGTTATTACTTTTTTGCCATTATAGGATTTTATTATAAAGAAGGTAATATTGTAAATTTCATATAACCTATACCCATAATGGTCATTTTATAATTATAATAAATATATATTATTTAAATTATAAATATTTTATTTAATTAACTCTGGCTCGTCGAGCTACTCGACGAGCCACGAGCTCGGAATATGCGACTCGATACTCGACTCGATTTGGAGTCGAGTTACTCGAAACTCGACTCGAACTCGGTCAACCCGAGTTGGAGTCGAGTTACTCGAAACTCGACTCGAACTCGGTCAACCCGAGTTCGAGTCGAGTTGTTGACCGAGCTACTCGAGTAGCTCGGCTCACGAACAACTCAAATCTACGTGTGTGTGTGTGTGTGTGAAAATAGTTATTTTAATCACAGTGTTTCTCACTCCTACGTGGCATGTTTAATTGAAAAGAATTAACGGGTTACGGGTCATTTGAATTTTATCCATGCTAATTCTATTTGGATTATATTATATGTTTAAAAATTATTTCTAATTTTAAAATAACTTTAAAAACCAACAATCTTAACTAATCTTATCTTAATGATTGCTGCTTTCCATCAAATTATTACAATGATTATATTATATGTTTAAAAATTATCTTTAATTTTAAAATAACTTTAAAAAATAACTAATCTTATCTTAATAATATCTACTTTTTGTCAAATTATTACATACAAGTATAGTAAAACCTTTGATGGATCTGCATTTATGGATGATAAATCATCAAGGGTCGGTGTTATTATCCGAAATGATAAAGGAGGTTTCATTGCTGAACTTTCCAAAAAAATTCTCGGGATATTGGAGCCAAATGTAGTTGAATCATATGCGGCCAAACATGCTCTTCAATTACTACATGATTTCGGTTTCAATAAGATTGTTTTGGAAGGAGATTCACAAAAGGTCATTAAAATGATGGACCATTTGGAATTTGATGATTCATCATGTGGTTTGTTGATTCATGATGCCATTATCTTATGTCAAAATTTCATGTGTTGGGAAGGTTCATGAATTCCTAGATCTTTTAATATTCCTACGCACAACCTTGTCAAATATGCTGTTAATCTTTTAGATTGTATATATGGAAAAACTCTCCTCCACCTTTTATTAGTTCTGCACTTGTTTGCAGATTTGATCTCATAATTAATAATATTATTCTATTTATTATAAAAAAAAAGTATAGTAAAACCTTTTTAAATCACAATTATTGAAACCTTACATCCCAAAAAATTACTTTCTTGCACCACCATAATCTTAATTCTAGCAAATTATTACATAGAAGTATAGTAAAACCTTTCTAAATCACAATTATTGAAATCTTACATATCCCATAAATTACTTCACTTCATCACTATATCATTGATTAGTATTCAAATTGCTCATCATCTTTTCTCTTAATTTTAAATTAACTTAGTGTAAAAAAAGAATTAACTGTTACATTGATAGATTTATCAATATTATTGAAAACTAAATATTTATTGACAAAGAAAAATGGATTGCTAGATCTTTTTTCTACTTAGTTAAATATGAATATATAGTTCTAGGTTTATGGTCATTATAAAAATTTAAATTATCTAAAAGAACATTTATTTAAAAAAAAAATATCTACCAAGTTTTTGATATGTGGTATATTATTTGATGTATACTATCAGATTATAGTAAAAGCATGTAAACACATTTTTAAAAATTAGTAAATAATTGAACATTTAATATACATTAATTTTAAAATTTTTTTAAATTAATATGAATGAATAGGTCAAATTATTGTTAATTTTTATATTTAAATTATTGGTATTTGTATAAATTCACAATGAATAAATTTTTTTTAAAAATTAGTAAATAATTGTACATTTAAATTACAGTAATTTTTTAAATTTAATATGAATGAACATGTAGAAATGTTGTTAATTTTTATATTTAAATTATTTATATTTGTATAAATTCACAATAAATAAATAAATAAGTCCATGCTAAGGCATGGGCAATATTCTACTTGTTGGGTAACCCATTTTATATCCATATGTAAAAACTTAATACACCCATATCCAACTATTCATGGGTAGGTATAGGTAAAATTATCTAAATGGATTTATTTGCCACCTATAAAGTAAATGTAATGCCTTCTTGCTAGTGGTACCAGCACCAACACGAGGTAATCAAGAGTAGGGGTGTAAACAAGTCAAATTTTGGCCAAGCAGAGTCGAGTCTCAATTTAGTTTTATGAAACTCGAATTCAATCTCTCAATGTAAAGTTCCAGTTAAAAAGAACTAAAAAATAATTATTTTATTTTTTAAAAAATAAATAAAATATTAATATTTTAACAAATAATAAATATTAAGAATATATATATAATTTATTATTAAAAATAAAAATAAAAAATTAACATATATAATCGAACCGGCTCGCGAACTAATGAGTCGGGTATTTTTTGTATCTCAAATTCGACTTGATTAGCTTAAACTCGATTTGGATCTCGATATTGACCGAATTTGACTCGAACTCGGAGTCGAACTGCTTGTGCGCGGCTCAATTGGTTTGTAGCTCTAAATTCAAGAGCAATCAAATAGAACTGCTAAGGTTGAAACCAAGGCCATAAATATTGTTCATTTACAACCACAACCAAACTAAACACTAACTAAAATTCAGTTACATAGGGCATTGACAAGTAGAAATTAACCTATATTTTTGTATATATCTCTTATAGAGATGGGGAACGGCGCGATGAATGGGGTGGAGATACCTTATTCCACCATGATTTTTTTTCATGAAAATAGGTACTCTTTGTCACTTTTTATCATGTATCAACTTTATAATCTTTCTATAATTTCTCTGTCTTCTAATAAAAAAATTCTGTCTCTCTGTCTTTTGATAAATTTGAGATTTAAATTGCTACATTAACTTTACTAGAGGTCTTTCCTCCAAAAAAAAAAAAAGAACATTTACTAGAGGTCTAAACTTCTCCATAAAAAAGTAACGCATTCATAACGATACACTCTAAAGATATATTCATGGGTGATACAAAATTGTCAATCTGGTTTTAATGCAAGTCCGGAAAATCGCATACATACCAAATTCCCTTGAACTTGAGAAACGGCCTGTTAACGCAACATTTTGACTTGGGATTTAATATCGCAAATCATCTGTTCACCCCCATTATAATTGAATCAGACAATTTGCCAAAGAAAATGTGTTCCAATGGCAAATAGCAGCAATTATTATCGGCTTAAAATGATTTTTTTTTTTTTTTTTGCGCCGAGCAATGATAAGATGGTAGCTTTTCAATATTTTTAATGAGACCAACAAGAAATATTACAAGACATCAAGCTATACATTTTAAGCATTGGGATCACATATGCACAAGCCACTGTACAAGAAGAGCCACAGCAAGTTTCGAGCTGCAGAAACAATACACACACATTAACTTTTGCTTTTGACCTTAAAACTGCATTCGCAAATTTGAGTTCTGGCTCCCAACTCAAACAGCAAATCCCCAGCTTTTGTTTCCATCAGGGAAGCGACTCCAAAACTTTATCACTTTCTGAATAGTTCATGTTCGTCATCCTGTGCAAACACAACAATATTTTTTCACAGTTGAGGATCTGAGATGTGTCTTAAGGCGTGGAATTCACTGAGATCTCCTGAGGCATGGGTTGGCTTGGCTGATCTATGTGCGAAGGGATGACAAGCCGCTGCAATGGTTTCAATGCCACTGTGAGTTGATTAAATGAAGGGCGCAGATTTGGGTCCCTGGTAAAAGAAAATGGCATAGAACAGGCAAGGCTGATTAGTTGAGGAAAAACTGACAAAATGAAAGAGAAAAATGCATCGCTGTAGTCATATTGTGCAACTTACGTTTGCCAACATTCCCAAATTATTCTAGCTACTAATGGATCAACTTCCTTTGGTATATCAAGACGGCGATTTTGAAAGCCTACAGCACCCACAACCTGCATTGGATTCATCCCATTCCAAGGTAGTCTGAGGGTTGCTAATTCCCACAAAATGATGCCAAAACTATAAACATCACACCTGCACAGAAATCCACAAACCCCTTAGTGCAAAGCTCCCTGCCCTAAATACCAAAAAGCACAAAAGACACTGGATAAAGCTCCCTGATTAACCCATATCCATTTTGTGCCCTGTGTTGGAGATGGTAATATCCAAAATTTCAAAGAATGGTGCTAAACTGCTAAAGCAATGTCCGTTCAAATTTCTTGCAGTTTCATCAACCTTTATTCAAGAATGAAAAGGGCAAAAAAAAAAAAAAAAGGATTTGTGATGACCCATGTATACATTTAAGTAATGAATACAAACAATTATTGCCAGAAACTAGAAACCACCAGTGTCACTTCATACATCATAATCAGGACAAATGCGACTTTGCATTTCTAATGCTTTTCCCAATTTCCAGTTTGCACCTGGAACTTCTATATGGGCATATTGCACTCTAAAGTTATCAAAATTTCCAAATAATCCTGCCAATTACTTATAATGTTAAATTTAAAGTATACGCAAACACATCATGTGTGTGTCCCAAAATTGTTGACTACATATGTTCAAAACATGATATGGTCACTTTATGAAGCATGATGTACAAACACATAAGCAATTGGGCTAATATGGGACAATTTAGAAAGACTAAGGTAAAAAATGTCCACAACAAGAGTTTGGGAGTCAAGGTTGAAAAAATGAAATGTAAGGGAAAATCGGTTTCGCCACTGATTATGGACTCAATTTCTTGCATCAGCCATCAGTTGCACGGCTCAATCACATGTTCGCCCCTTTAGACTATTGCTTTGACTTTTATGGAGCCCCTAGCCAAGAGCCATACTCCAATTCTCAGGAACAAGGAGAATTGGAGTATGGCACCCGCCTAGGGCTTCCGGAAAAGTATTTTTGTGCAGAGTTACTAAAAGACAATTGTGACTAGGTTCTTGTTATAATGAGTTTAGATATAGAATCTGGTAGTATTTCTAAGTTTTTAAACTCTCTCTGTAAATAATACTTTGAAAAAAAAAAAAACTCTCTTTGTAATAACACTTGATATATCTTAGATAAAATGATTTAGTTTGCTTTAAAAACTTGGTCAACCTACCACACAAAAAAGAGCAAGCAGACAAAAATAGCCTACTTATAATATCCCGAGGGCGCAAGGACTTGCTAGGTTCAATTTAGCAATACACGAGATATAAGCATATTTCAAGTAAAGAAGAAGTTGTAAACAAATTTTAGGAAAGAAAAGATGAACATGAGCTCCAAACACATCGTGTGCTGCACAATGGACATTTTTAGGATCAGATTATAATGCCAACTCACTTCTCATTAGAAGGCTCATTTCGGAGTACTTCTGGTGCCATCCACTCTGGCTACAGGGTAAAAGTTATTTTCATAAGAAACAAAAGAACAAAGCAACTAAAGATTGAAATCTAATCTACTAAAGCTTGAAAGTGGTCATCCTTACTGTCCCAGCTGTCGACTTCGATGACAAAAATGTATTGTGCTTCAAACGTGACAACCCAAAATCACATACCTGCATGATAGACGTTATATACATGGAAATAAACAAAAGATAAGCATAAAGAAAGAGCTACAACTTGGAAGACAAGATGATTCTTGATTAGTTAATGAGAGAGCATTATGCAAACATCGAAAGGCGGGGGCAAAAAAAGAAAAGAAAAGAAAACAGCAATAACAATTTTCAGTCATATAGATGATTCCACCCCATTATACACAGAAGCTAACAGGTCTAGCTAACAAATGAACCATTGGTCTCCTTTCATCACTAGTTTTAAGTGCTGCTTCATTGAAAGCAAGAAATATCAATTTGACATCCAGACAACCCCCATTAGGAGCACTTTTTCTCAGTTAAGTCATCCTCCCACAATAGTTCAAAAGGCATGACTCACAAAAGCAGCCACGAGGATTACAAAAGAATAAATGATACTACGATTTTAGTTTGTGGACACCATAGAATGAGGCTACTGTTGAGCTGACTCGAGTTGTTGCCGAATTCAGAAAAAAAAAAAAAAAAATCTCAACAGTGTACATACCTTCACATTCCAATTATTATCAACCAACAAATTTGGTGACTTCAGATCACGGTGGACGATTGTAGGTATGCTAGTATGTAAGCAATTCATGCCCTTTGCCTGAAAAACAGAACCTCAAATGCAGCTTATAAGCAAAAGAAAAGTAGGAAATCAGCCAAAACAACTATCAACTATTTCATTATGCCATACCACATCTAAAGCCATTTTAATTCTTCGCTTTTCATCAATTTGACACTGTGGGCGATGAATAATCCGATATAAGCTTCCTCTGCAAAATAAAAGAATTAATGAATGAACTGAACTCACAAAATCTAGAAAGGAATGTTGAGGATAAAGACACAGTGATAACAACTATCAGCTTCTGACATCTGACAGCAGTACCAAGGGGCAGGGGACAATATTCGTCTTAAGCTATCTCCTACGAGCAATAAACTCCCAAGTGACACAATGAATAGCTCACATATAAATTCTATTAACACTTCCTGAGCACTATAGATGAGTGCAGTTGCCACTTAAACTATTGACCAGCACTTCTACTTTTAGGCAGTTATCATAATTTTATCACCATTGGCAAAACATATTACAACTGCAGCATAATCACTGTAATTCTTATAAAAAATGCAAAGCTTTGAGTTCACAATTTTGATGGGGGGACAGCCACCAGCATTTTGAGAACTGATACTTAAAAAACTGCCTTGTCTTTTGAGTCTGGTATAATTACTGCAATTCTTAAATAATGCAAAGTTTTGAGTTCACAAATTTGTGGGGACATAACCACCAGCATTTTGAGAACTGACACTTGGAAAATTGTCTTGTCGTAATAGCCTTGACATGTTTCTTTACATTTTGTTTTTGGTCCATTCTTTTTACATCTTTTGATAGCAAGAACCAACAGAGACAGTTACTATAGATACGTAAACTTCAATACTAAGGAGCAACCACTATGAATTGACAATATCTGATGCATCAAATCATCTCAAAAGAACCAACTGTTAAAATAGGTAAGTCTCCATGAAAAACTAACGACAGAAGAAAACAGGGAAGCTACTTCACATGAAGCAGATTCCAGGATAATTTACAAAAAGTAAAGCAAAAACCATAGCTTGTCTTTTAATGGGATGAATTGCCAGTAATTCAGCAAAACCAAATGCAACATGATATGCTATCTTGCAAAAGAGTAGCACCCCCTTAATAGGTACCTTTGCACATAAATGCTAACTATAGATAATAGAACAGGGGAAAATTAAGAAAAGAAGGTAGCAAACGTACCGTGGTAAAAACTCCGTGACAATAGAGAGATTCGGAGGCCGAGTTACAGCACCCATAAAAAGAACTACATTTGGATGGCGTAACCTTTGCATTATGCGCACCTGCATGCACGAATAAGCGTTGCTCATCCCTTGTGAACCGATTTATTGTAAAATGGAGATTTATATCAATCTCTGTTTACTCTTACCAAGAAATTGAAAGGAGAACAAGGTAAATAAACATTGAGAAAATCTAAAAAACAGCATGACCTCATGTGAATAACAACGGCTGTCTTTTAGTTTGTATTGTAACCACACATATCATATGTCAATGTACACTAATAAAGGTTATAGTATTTCACTCAACAAGTGGAGGACTTTAAGATAATTCCTCACAAATAAATTTCAACTTCAGCATCAAAATTCATTGTTGCACCCAGCGCTTCAAAACCCGCACTCAGATTTTTTTTTTTATTTCCATTTTTAACACTTCACCTTATGTTATCGGCTTAACTAAGAATAGTTCACAATGCTTGCTATAATAATGATGCTATAATCTCTGATTTCTGTAAAATTCTGCTCTCGTGTATACCAAATATTTTTGGGCAAATAAACAGAACAAGACTAATGTACTTTATTATGCGCATAAAGGCACATAGATTAACACGAATGACATCACAGTTACCAGTCAAATGAAGAAGAAAGATGCTTCTAAGAAATAGTTCTTACTTCTCTCCTAAACTCAGCCAAAGCAGCACCCGAGAAATCTTGGTCAAGGAACTTTTTCACAGCAACTTCCTGATCCAGACAATTCACCAGACAAGTCATTAGAGCCAATGACATGCTTTCTTGCAGGAAAAATGAACAGCTATGTCAAGTTCAATATCACAGAAGACTGTCCTCTAGAAAGAGGATTAAAGTCCCAATAAAAACAGATGCAAACATATCTCATCTTCAAGAGTTTCAAAAAGTTAGTGATGAATTAACAAATGACTGCCGAGTTGATACTCACCAAGGAGGAGGAGGAGGAGGAGGAGGAGAAGAAGAAGAAAAGAGGGGCAGGGGGTTGCAATCCATGCTATGACGTATAATCAATATAAAGATTTTTGAGCATAACATCAGAAAGATGTAATCCCCTTTCCGCCAAGCAGTATAAATGGTCCCTTCGTTATACTTTCAAGTTTTAACTACAGTAGTGATCTTGGGTCAAGAAATAAGCAATTTAATATCAGATAAAGCCATCTATAATTAAGTTGATCAAAAAAGTGACTGACACAAATTCTAGTATTGACACTTGAGCTTAGCAGCAAAGCAAATTTGTGTACTTGTCCCTTCATTCACCCATTAGCCTATACCAGCTTCTTTTACGGTTGCCTGATATTAATTCATTTGAATAGGGTATCAGCTAGTTTAAAAATTTAAGTCGACAATAAGTAACATTAAAGGATGGCTCCTTCCTCAATTTTCATAACGATAGCAAGCTGGAAAAACTGTTCAAGAATGCCTTGGAGCCCAGAACTACTTCCAAATCCAGTTGCAAACAAGCAGAAAGCTCTATAGGTTCCTTTAAAAGTGAACTACTTGCTGAATTAAACCTTAGTGGAATTTTAGAAGTATCCGCTTTACGAAGAACTTGTTGGTAAAAAGATTAGGAATTATTCCAAAGAACCTTTACTTAATATTCCTAAGAATGAAATAAAAAAGAAAAAAAAAAAGAAAGAAAACATCGCAAAATTAGGCATCTGGATCACCAGTAACTTTCAATTAAAAGTTTCACAAGGAGAATCTCATAAGAGACAAACTTCTACTTCTCAGATATCAAGTATGAAAGTAGCAGAAACAACAATATTAAGCATGAAAAAAATGACTTACAGTGCCATTCCAATCAGCATGATATACTTCACCATAGGAACCTGTATATAAGGTGGATAATTAAGTATCAGAAAGTTACGACAAGCAATTATATGTCAATGCTAACTCTAACGGGTCGGAGAACCTTAAAAAGTAAAGCAGGCAGTTCCATGTATATACCTAGTCCAATCCTTTCACCAATAACTAGATCTTCCCATGGAATTTCACATTCACTGACATCATCAATTACAGGATCAAGTTGAGGAACAGCTGGATTAACAGAAGAGCTTGGATATGCTTGATCCTTGAATCTTAAATCAGTCAATGTAAAACCATCTTGCTGATTGTTTCTCTGGTCATGCATCCCACTAGCATCCTTCCCATACTCTTTTGTAATATTTGATTGGCCATTCTGAAGCATTCCACCACCACTTTGATAAGTTTCTTTCTGATCAATGCCCTGGTCATCCTGTAGAGACAACCGATTGAATTGCACCTCAGCTATTGCCAAATTATTAACAGCATACATGTTTGCATCATCCTCTCTGTAGGCATCATCAGACTTTCTAGCTACGACTGGAGGAGTGAAGCTTGTAGAAGGAGTTGACAACATACTGCATTCACCAGCTGTGCGATTGCTCTTTGAGAAGAGGCTCTCAACAAAGTCATATTCATTTTTCTTGGAAGCCTCATTATATATCTGGTTACTTTTTTGTGCCAAAGGTACTGGAGGTCGGCCACTAAGAAGGTTACCTTTTGGCCGTGGTATTTCATTAAAGTTTTTCCTACCATAGTCCCCTTGCAACGAAGCCTTACCGGATCCTTTTATTTGGAATGGATTAAGATCAGCAAAAAGATTTTTTGGGTCTTCAGTACTGCTCTGATTATATGGAACCAGATTCACATTCATTCTTGCACCATCACCAGCTGCATTGGGCCCACGACCACCTTTGTACAAAGAAGTCCCAATAGCCAAGGATGGGATATGATCCATCTGGTTGGAAGCTGGTGCCCTTTTGTTCAATCCAGAAGAGCTAACACTGCTACTGGTTCTTCCATTCTGAGGAGAAGGCAATGAATCTGTCTTTTCGGAATCTTTTTGTGAAGAGAAACTATTTTCCTCTGCGGAACTCTGTCCAGATAATAAATATGGATTTGATTGAGCAGCTCCAGTATCACTGGTTGCCTGAAAAGTGGGAAGTTTGCCTAATTTCGGAGGATATGACTTGAAAGATCCATCTTTTGCACTCAAAACATCAGCAGGTATGAGTGCCCCAGGTTCACCCATGAGATCAACTAAGAACTCACTGCAGGTAAAGAGATTAATTTAGGAGCTTAAATTTGGAGAGCAAATGTATAAAAGCATTAATCAACTAGAACCATATATAGGATTATACACTTACAAGAGTACCAAACGTTGACTGTTCTATAAAACAGCTATAGAGTATTCTTCAACATTTCAGCTATAATTAGAGACCCAAATTCCATTATCATTCATTATGAATTCGTCCTAGTAAGTCTTCAAACTCACCCCAACCCAAAAAACAAATGATGGAGCACTTGTTGATCATTCAATACCTTAAATGTGAAAGGATTGGAAGAAACCAGGAGGAGGAAATTAATCATTTAGAAAGCATTAATAACCACGCAAATAGATAGGGTAAGCTCCAAAGAATAGTTCTTCTGATGGGTTTGCTTCTTTTATTTATGATATTTATAAGGTTATGAGTTAGTGCTATGAACAAGCAGAGATAAGAAGCAAAAATGTACTGTTTCAGTCAAAAACCAAGTCTTCAAGTTTAATGAGGTCGCTATAGAATGTAATGCTTTACAAAAGAAAGCAAACAAAGGTAGCTCAACAAGAATAACCAAAAACATACCACTGGACAAGAAAAAGTAAAAGAACTGAAAGCCAAAAATAACTTAAAAAAGTACTGCTAATCTAAAATGGTGTCAACTGATACAATTAATCGAGTACTGCAATACACGCGTTAGTTTACTGGAAAGAATTATTTATCTCTCAATGAGGCATGAATCTTCACGTTCATGTAAATGAAATGGTAAAACAAGGGGAACAAACGTAGAATAGATATCCTACAAATTTTCTTTATCCACACAGAATCCATAAATTTCATCACATTCTTTCACCAGGCAGCAATTAACTTTAGTCTTTTGTGCACGTGTTGAACTATACATGTCAGTGTTTTCCAAGAACTTTACCACAGCAATACGATTGAAACCATCAAGATATAAAGGGAACTAGATAAAAACACAAACCTCAACCTTCTCAGTTTAAAATACAGAGTACAATACTGATATTAGAAGATTGAATCATGTATCCTCCATTTTTGTTCAGTGTCCTTATCTAATTATTTTACAATGTCAAACGGTTTTCATTGTGCTGAGCATTGATACAATCTTCATGAAATCATAGAATTTTAAAGATGGGCCTACAACCTTCAAGTTGGTATAAACTAATTATGATAATGAACATAATCAGTTCAAAAATTCGCTCTTGCTACTTAATGTCCCAGTTGGTACCCACAGACAGGATCTATACACAATCAGGAAAAGTCCTCAAAAGACTAGTATTAATTCTCTTCCACTGGCGTCCACATAATAGAAATCTTTGGGCTGTTGTGCTCATTTTTGAATTGTAAGATGCTACTCAGACATCAATGATACTGATGCAAAAATCCCTGCAAATCGGACATCTAAACAAACCAATTTCTGAGTGCATTCAAAGACTTAAGGACACAAGAACAATACCAAAACCCTTGTTTCAAGAAATTCAGTCAAGAAACAGTTGAGCAGCAGTCCCTTTTCCAGCACTACTTGTGACTCAATCCTTTGCAATTTATTTTCGATCAACATCCTTGGACTTAACAACTCAAAATACAGAAAGACTACTTGTTTCCAATTATATGCAGCCTTCAAGGAATTATGCACAATTAAGTGACGTACAAGAACTTGACATCAATCTTGCAGCCTCTAACAAGTTACATCAAAAGCATCCTCATCCTAATCCCTATTGACCAATATATAATTGGTAGAGAGGAACTAAGCAACTTCTACAACCAGGTTAAATATAGTTCAGTAGTTCATCTTGACTCCTATTTCAGCAAAACAGCTGTACGCAACATGACACATACATGAAAAAGGTTCAGCCAGTTTTATCAACTATCCAACAAAATCCACAATATCCAACCGCATTACCAAGAACTAGGAAATCTGCCATCTCTAGCACACACGCAGACTAAGGAAATAAACAATTGAAGGTACTGTCATCCAATCTTTTAAAAACACAATGTACAATCAATAACTCAAAGGTGCATGCCATAACCTTCAAAGTTATTAACCTAGAAAGCTGAGAAATAAGAACAAATACCCCCCAATTCAGAAACATATGAGCAAATCATACTGCTATAAAGTTCTGAGATAAGTGGTCAATTTAAAAGTACATGAAGAGTAAAAAGGAAAAGGAAAGGCACAAATTTTACCTTCCGTCTGAAAACTTTACAAAGTTCACAACATCAACCTCATTTCCAGTGTATTTACTCCAATTCGCCAATTTACAAGGTATACCAACATTGTCAGCCAATACCTGCATTCAAGCAAAAACAAATAAAAAAATCAATACAAAACCGAAAAAGGTAAGACATGAATTAAAGTTTTTACAGCATTTTCTAATAAAATTTGGTGAAGTACAGAAACAACACTAGATATATAGCAAGCAAAGGACACAATTAAGTTCAAAAGAAATATATTAACCCCAACCTTAAAAAGCAGCGATCGATGACGTAAAAGCCCAAGTCTTAATGACCCAAGAGGTCGCACAACTGTGTGGAGAGATGTCCTTAACTCTGTGCTTCTTTCCAGCCATTTTGCCATTATGACATTTGCATCCTTCACTGGTCCACCCATTTGGTCTGCAACAAGTTCAGCAAGTCTCTGTACTTGAAGACCAATCTCAGTCGTTGCTACTATACACCGTGCAATCTCCGCCAACTCTCTCAAAGCAGGATCAATAGATTTGTTGACTATTACTACTTCAAAATCAGAGCCACCAGGATTTGTCTCAAGATCAGTAAGAGATGGCATTTTTCCTTTGCTTGCTGGATCTATGGAGAGACTGAAGACATCATAGAAGCCTTCAACCACCTTTTCCTCATAGTCAAGTCCACTATCTTCCTGACAAATCAAAGATAAATGCAAAATGCTAAATAAGTATTTTATTACTTTGAACAGGAAAATTTCCATTCTCATTACTTGATATCCATTATTCTATTTCCTAATAGTTTGGCATAACGCAAAATGCCTCAAAAGTATTTGTCGCATATGAATTTTAAAAGTTGAAATCCACAAACCAAAACACGTCTAATACAGCACTCAATGGCGCAAGTAAAGCCTGTAAGGCAAATGAACCAACAACTCTCTTCTCAAATCAGTAGAGTGCGCCACTACAATAATGGTCTGGCAATTAAAATTTCCAACAATTCTCAGTATCGTGCATTGGATGAATAAATGCATCACTAACCCCAAGACCAAAATCTGTGCAGAGTGGCTGCAAAACTTGCACATCAGAAACAATTATCCGTCATTTTAACTCTTACTGCAGACAGATTCTTACTGCTCTAGATTAGATATAACTGAAAATCTCAAATGTGCCACGATTAAGTGTGCAGGTTAGTCATTAGTCCTAAGTGACAAGAAGAATATTGTCAAACTGCATAAGGAAAGAACACTTCAATATCGAAAGGCTAATGGAAAAGGAAAGGATACTTCCCTGTTATTTGAGTTTGAAATAGACAATGCCAATTTCCTTGTTATGTGAGTATGATTCAATGTTTCTAACCTGAATTATATTACTGCTCTACCACAGAGAAGGTTCACCAATAAAGGAAACTATTTCAATCTCTTGCCGAAAAAAGCTCTCCTTGTCATTGTAAGGGATTCTAGAACTGAACAATTAGCAATGACCAGTATTCAAGCTCAATGATAAGTTGCTAGATGCATATAGTTGCTAAAGAAAAACATTGCACAGCTACACAGAGCCACCACTCAAAACCAGGTCAAGCTTTCATTCAACAGTCTCCCTGATTTTAATCAGAAAAATTAGAAAAATCAAATTCTCTCATTCACTAACCTTTGATTTGCCAACACATCTTCATAACAATAATCTGCACTCAGAAAGAGTAAAAGAATTCTTGCATTAATTTGCACTAATTTACACTACCAACATAAGCAAATGTAGATGTCTGTACAACACCCAAAATGGCTAAATCAAGCATGTCAAGCACTTCCTAATTATGCCTAATATTCTTTCTCACTCAACTCTCCCATTTTCTCGGCCATTTTGGTCTCTAATTTTTGTAACTTCACATAGCTATGAACTCAGCAAATATAGTAAGAAAGAAATCTAAAGAGATAACAACATCACTGAATAAAGAAGCAGAATAAAATCTGCAGAATAAGAGCATTTTTTAATCCAGCTTCGACATTTACATGAAATTAATCAAATTTACCACCTTATTCAGATTCGACTTAAAATAATAAAATTTTCCAATTCAGAAGAATGCAGTAGCCTAACTGAATTTTGGAGTAGAATTTTTTCAGGAAAAAACAAAAAGAAAGCTTTAGACAAAATTAAAGCAAATTCGACAAGGACAAAAGCTCACCCAAAACCGCCTGGACAACAAGTCCGCAGCAGCATCATCCCTGTGGCCCACAGAGTCGCCACCTCGGCCTCCTCCGAGAAAACTCTGATGATGATGATGATCAGTATTCCCATCGATAGTACCAGACTCCTGCGCCAAAGAGGCCGAGACGCTCATTGCCATGGCTAGCTGCATCTCAAATTCCTCCTCCGAATCAAAATAATCCTTCTTCTGCTGCTGCTGCTGCTGCCTATCCGCCGCAGCTGTAGCCTCCGGAGAAGTGGCAGGAGCAGCAGAAGTCGGCGAAGTTGTAGTAGGAGAAGCAGCAGTAGCAGTAGTGGGAACACACGCCGGAGCGTTGCCGAAGTTGGAAGGACGGTGATCGGAGACACCACATGACGCTGACGTTGACGCCGGCGCCGACGATGATGACGTGGACGAAGAAGTAGAAGATGGAGTTTCGTTGGATCGATTAGGGTGGTGATGAAGCTTTTTCAAGAGGTGCTTCATTTCTTTCCTCCTCTTCTTCCCTCTTTCTTTCGGTCTTCGTACTTTATCTCTCTAAATTTATACACAAACAGTCCATATGGATAGAAGAAGACGAGTGTTTTACTTCACTGAGTCCTACTACGCGGTATGGGTTAACAGTTACGGATATTTATTTTTAGAAACATAACCAATTTTATTTCTCACATTTTACAAAAATAATTTTCGCTCATGCTATAATTGCGAACCAAATTCATGATATTTAAAAGGGTTAAAAACAAAAAAAATCCCTGCGATACTTAATACACAAAAAAGTCCTTCATGATTTCAAAATATATAAAACAACACTTCATATTTTGAACTAAATTATAAACTAACAGAATTCGTTTAAACTTAACAAAATTCGGTAAACTTAACAGTTGAGACCGTCATTTTCGTTAAATTTAACGAATTCCGTTAGTTTACAATTTAGTTTAAAATATGATGTGTCATTTTGTATATTTTGAAATCACGGGGGGCTTTTTTGCGTATTAGATATATCACATGAAGTTTTTTTATTTTTAACCCTATTTAAAAATTGAAACTATTATATCTTTAAAATCAACTTTCAATCTGAATCCAACCACCTAGTAACCTGATTACAAAATTTGGGGATATAATTGATAGATCACTTGGTAAACTCAACATGATTTTTAAGGAAATAAAAACCCAACAAGGAAAAATAAAAAATTATAACATAAAAAGGAAGGATTAATTTTTCATACATTGTTATTGTATGCACTGACGGACCTAGTTATCTACTGCATCATATCAATTTAAAATTAAACACCAAAATTTATATATATGATATACATCTAGACTCGCAAAATATATATACTAACGGTGCATGAAATGATTGATCCAAAAAATAAACCCATTATTCCAAGACAAAGAACGCCCTTTTATGTTATAATCTTTTAATTTTTTTCCTTTTTTGGGTCAATAAATGTCATGTAAATATGTTAAACATAACTGAGTAATCTATCAATTCTATCCATATATATATATATATATATATATATATCCTTTCATGATACTACAAAAAGTTTATGATATGTTGTACATGGATAATTTTAGAAACCTCCCTTAACGTTTGTGACAATTTTATTTAGCCCCCTGAACTTTAAAAAAATTGATTGCCTCCATTATTTTTAACTTTTTGTAACATTGGTAGCACATTTCAAAATATATTATCAAAAAACTTATTTGTGGATAGAGAGTATATTTTCATTCCAATATTTTCTTGTGAACCATTTTGTTTACATAACAAATATAGTTAATCTCTTAACTTTTGAACACTTGGCTGATGTGATTTTTTAATTAGGAATTATAAAGTAGTTAACAAGGTTGAAACACGTATTCTTAATTTTCGTGCCATTATTCTACACAAGAAATTTGATAAAATTTTGAAATTCTAAATAATTTAGAAAATTCTAAAAATTTGCATGAGAATTTTTCAATGATAATAATAGCATTTTGCACCTTGAAACACCTCAAATGAGTTTTTAAATTTATAGTTAAGAATTTTATGTTATTCAAATTTTCAAGCCATTGATCTAGTCAAAGAATTAGCAATTCAAAAAATTTATACACAATTCATAAATCTTTAATTTCATTCATACATATTTTTGAATTAAAAAAATGACTTTTTTCTTTGAGAAAATCTCAAATGAATTTGTAAACATAAACATTTTATCTTTTTAATGATTTACAAGGCATCAATCTAGAAAAGAAATTTACAAACTTTTAAAACTTTAAAAATTTGAAAAACTCCTCAAATTGACCAAAAACACTTTATAATAAAGGAATAATCTTTTTTTTGTCTTAAAAACACTTTGAATATATTATTAAAATAAATTTTGTGTACATTGATATACTTACAATTATATTGTGTCTTTCAAAATTACACATTTGTACAATTCGTCTTTATTTAACTTTTTATGACAAGTTTACAATTTTGAAAAAAGTAGGACAACAAAGTGTATTTTTGAAATGAAAACATCTCCTCTATCCAAAAAATAAATTTTTGTATATTATATTTTGAAATGGGTTGACAACATTACAAAAAGTTAAAAGTAACAAAGACAAATGATATTTTTCAAAATGATGTGATGCTAAGTGAAAATTTGAGAAACCTTAAGGGAGGTTTGTGAAATTATCCCATCCATGGCTTAGCGCGTTTAGGAAACTTAAGGAAGAGGGGAATTGAATTGACGGTGGTGATATGAACAAAACGGGCCCCACTTCTCTTACATTGTGACACGTGTTTGCGCGCCAAATTTATTAGCAATGGCGAGTCCCACATTGGCAATGAAATTTTATTTATTCGAACTAACTTCTTTTTTTAAATCCTACAAACAAAGTATTGCTTCAAGCTTTTTTAAGAATTAGTGAAAAATTATACTCTACTGATAGATTTCAACTCTTGTCTTCCCTTTCCTCGAGTCGTCCCAAGAAAAAATAGGGCCAAAACCAGAATAATGGAGAAAAGGAGGTATTTGATAAATAATGTAGAAAATGCAACCAGAAAATATTTGCTGAATTTACACCAGAATTATTTGGAACAAATACACAAATAGCGCTGCAAAAACAATGGGATACAAGATCAGAATTGACGATGGTGTTATAAGAGAAAATATGGATGAGAATCTCCAGTATTATACTGGAAATGTGGTTGGAAAGATTTAAACATGTCCATTGACAATGGAATCATAATTCCTTCTGAAAAACAAAAGCTTGACAAGATGCAAATCCTCGTCATATCAGTTCAGAATTCTCAGTTGACCACCGGAAGATGAACTAAGTCCCTCCCTAGGCGCAGGTCTTGGGGTCGAATCCCCCTAACTGCGTTGCTTCCTTCCCTAGAGCATGACTGAAGGTTGTTTAGCTCTCTTCGAACCTCTCAATAGATTAGATAGGACCATTCTCGTCCACTTCCAGTATAGGACTAATTGTAACAATATTGTACTGAAAAAAATTCAGAATTAGATTGAAATGGTACAATGAGTACAGCTACTGATACAAGCCGGTTTGGCAGTGGGCAATTTTGTTCTAATACAGGCAAGAAGGAGACTTGATGCAACAAATGTCACATTGCTCCCTCCTCTGTAATGCGAAAAGCCTACAAAACTGAGTTACAGGGTTCCTTAACTGGAAGAGCTTGCTGCAGGAATTTGTCCAAAGGATCAAATCATTCTCTCTCTTCCACAAATTATCGACAGCACAAGCAGATGGCGAACCCCTAATCTTATAGCAGGGAGTCCGGGATGATTTACAAACTCGTCTCTCTTTGGAGTCTCATGTTTCATTACTCATAAGTTATCTTCTATTTCATCCGGTACATGCAATTTTTCAATGGCAGCCTGTTCGAGGAAGGAATGAAGGGTATACTTAAGCAATGATCAAATAAATTGCCCAGCTTAGTAAACCACAAGAGGAAGTGCACCATAATCTATAATTGATTATGAAGATGATAAATGACTTCTCTTGATATCTGAGCTATAGAAGTACTATCAAAAGATTGAATCGGTAGGAAATACTTGTACACATAAAATGTAGGGATGGAGAGGGGTCAAATTTTGTGATTCAACAGAATGCACTAGACCAGTATTAAACATGAGTTGCAATCTCACGGTTCAAGTCAAAGTTGATGGTTTATCCAAAAAATAATACTAACAGTATCTAGTTTTAGCAATTTCTCATGCTGAAATAATAAACAAATAATACCAGTGATTCTTGTATCAGTACTTCAGTAGCACCTATTACAGGTAGAAATCATAGATAAGAAGCTATATTGTTACCTTAATGGTAGCAACATCAGTTGCAGATGGTTTCATATCCAAAGCGAGTCCAAAATGTAGCATGGCCTTGTCGTACATATCACGCCTTTTGTAGATCCTACCCATCAGTGCATACACGCTGCTCTCCCGCGGCGCATACTCCTTAAGCTCCTCCAAGACTTCCAAAGCCCCATCGAAATTCTCCATGGTCACAAGAATATTAGCCTTCTGATAAAGTGGGAGAGGATTCTTCTTATCTGCCATAATAGCTTTCTCCATAATCTCCAATGCTTCCTTATTTCTCTGCCAAATTTAGAAGATGCCAATGGTTAAAATTGAACTGTCTTGATAAGGTTCCCAGCTCATAAAATTTGACAAACCTTCAACGCATGTAGAGCTGTCCCAAGATATGACATTATAACAGAAGAACGTGGATTTATTTGAAATGCCATTCGGAAGTGATGCTCTGAAAACTCAAACTTCTCTTGCCGAAGGTAGACCATTCCAAGACCATACCAGGCATTGTAATGTCGGGTGTCAACACGAAGAGCACTCTGATAGCTCTTTATACCATTCTCAAAATCCTCAAGGGCCACATATCTGTGAATATAAGAACCTCAAATTAAATAATCTCTAAACTGATACTACGTTTAGGTGAAAAAGAAGAGAGATCCCATCTAACTCCTGGTTTCATTTTTTGCCTAAAAGAGCAGATATATATTCATACTCATGACCACAAAGGGTGTGGGCATATGCAAATCTTGAATCTAGCTGCACTGCACGCTGGAAATTTTTGAGTGCCGTTTCATGGTCTTTCTGCAAGCTATAGCAATTTCCCATAGCACACCTGCCATATCAACATAAAATTTTTTTAAAAGAAAGTGACCAGAAGCAAAAATGTCTGACAGAAGAAAGGTGTTCTATGCTCATCAAAAGACTGCTTATATGACTGCAACTAAAGGATTTATAACCAAAAAGTGTCATCATATTACAGTGACAGCAATAAGCACCAACTTGAAAAAGCAACAGAACAAAAATAGCAGGTAATATTAAAATGGCCAGTTCCAAAATAGGATGGAAAAACGACCATTTTATGATTAAAATACTCAAGACCATCACAAAGCACGTAAAAGTGTTTAATTTCAGATAAATGACAGATTTCATCAACTGGCAGTAAATCAGCTCACTTAAGTCCCAGGCTCAAAAGCTATACTGCACAGATTTTGCATCAGGTCAGAGACCATTCAGCAACCGTTTTTGCACGGATGACAACTTCAGGAAACCAAGGAACCCATCTCTATTTAACATGTGAAAAACCAAGGAACCCATGAAATGTTGCATTTTCCAAAACCAATTGATTCTCTCAAGTGTAAAAGCACAGAAAAAGGGAATGTGTGCTGCACACAATGTTCTATTGAGAAGAGAAGACACCTGGCAGAAACTAATTTTTCAAGATTAATAATTTAGTCAAACAAACACAATCACAAATATAGCATATCTACCATGATTGGGGAGCCAGACGGTCAGTTGATATCAGCTCTTGAGCCAGGTAACTCAACTTCATATCCTCCTTGAGATGCTGATATACACGGTTCACATAAAATTCAGTTAGGTTTTGAGGGGTCCAGGAAAATGCAGTTGGAAATGAAGAAATCAACTTTCATGATAACTAAATAAAAGCAGCATAATCCTTCTTTAGTAATTCTTTTATTTTCTATGTTGATAACCTTGAGTTTTCAGGCTAAATGAATAAAACAACCTCCTGCTCACACTATCTCCACAACTACTTTTTACATTGATTGGAAACTATTAAAAACAGTCAATTACTTTAGCATCTTTAGGAACAAACAGCAGGGAGCTTTTTTGCAATGCACAGCGCCTTTTTGTGCTCATGATTCAAAGAATAAACTTTCCAAGAGTGTTGAAAACTCACATATAATACTGTAGAATAAACATCCATTCCTTCTAAGCTATAGGGGGAGGCAAGACGAGCCAGATTGAAGGCATGATCTGCTTCTACATAATCAACCATTTCAAAGTATGCTTTTCCGACCTGCAACAAATCCGTATACATGAAATAAGTATGTAAGACATGTCACTGATTATACATGGTTAGTAAGGAAGACCTATCACTATGTTCTGCCTAAAACGAACATAAAGATGTAAATTGCAGCTTTGTCCTCTGGAAAAACCCATGATACCATTAAATAGAGTTAATTCACTTTATCCCAAAGTGAAAGTTGCCATTCGACAGGTCTTCCTTTAATGAGAAGTTTGGAATATTCAATAGTCCAAGGAAAAAATAGCAACCAGATGGGGCCCAACACTTAAAGTGCAAATGTACAAAGGAAAAAGCGAAGAAAAAACAGGTCCCTATTTTTTTGGCTGCACCAAGCATGTCAGAGTTCAAGATTTCCAGTTGAGGAAAAGTCTAAATTAGTTTGGGGAAAGGAAAGTAAGACACTCAATTTGGACATATTCAGCTCAACACACCACGTTTGAAGCTATCTTTTCTTTTCCCCTCAAAATCAACCACATCTAAAAGCTTGAGAACAAAGATTCTGACCACTGGTAGTGGCAACCATCTCTCAAGGAAAATTTCTAGATTCAACTCACACTCCCAGTTCATTTATCCCACTAATACACAGAAGAAGCCAGAAGAAAAGCTTTGCAGGTGATGTAGAGAGATGGGATGCCAATGTCTGTGAAGTCAATTGCTTGAATTGGTGCATGCAAATCATAAGATCCACAAGACATAAAGCACGAAATAAAGCTAGCAAAGATACCTGGGATAGTACCCAGCCTGTATTATATTGCTTCTGCGGGAGTTTAACATAGACATCCAATGCATCCTGTCCTAGCAAGAGGATTCATACAACTAAATATAGTTTCAAGAGAGACTGGAGATTTCATTTCTTCAGGATGTCAAATGCATACCTGACATCTATATCCACAAGAGAGTCTATAACCTTCCCCAAGTATTCTCAAGAGCGCCAATAAATCCGAAGCACCAACTGCGACTCTTGAGCCGCTCAGGCAAACCCCAGCTGCAGACGTAGGCCCTTCTTGATCCAGAGATCTAGATTCACTAGACGGGGATGAACAAGTTGTGCTACTATTACGAGAATCATCATAACCATCATGCTTAATCCCTGCAAACGTTAACCACTTCTTTTAGCTACTGGAATACTTCATATATAAGAGGCCTGACACTGGGAGAAATAGTGGAATATCTCTTATTAGTCCTTTACTTGCGACATCAGTTAAATTCCTATTTTGACGTGGTTGTTACTTGACAATTGCTCAAGAAGTTTTTTCAACTAATGTCTGTCTTAAAATCAAGCAGACCAACTTCCCTAATTACCAAGTATCATAAGATCTTTATGCACAATAATTGCTCATACACCCCCAAAAGCAATATGAGAACATAATAATTACCTTCCAAAACAAAGAATACAATGCATATGAACCCGTTCTGACTAGTTAATGGGCTTAAATGGAAATTTCTACTCAAACTCAAAAAAAAAAAATTAAAACAAATAGTGAACAAAACTTTGACCTTGTAGAATTAGGCAAATGCTATTAACTTGTATCTATTGTATGAGAATAATTTCATAAATTTTGTAGACAGTTAAAAAGACAAGAATATTGTAATTTGCGGAATTATCCATACAGATCAGAACTTTTAGTATAACCAGCTAGAGACCTAGTAAAGGAAGAAAAAGCCCTACAGCGAGCTCAACCAGATTATATTCAATAAATTACAAGGGCCAGTATGAAGAAGGGAGTCTCAGCCCTAGAAAGCCACCCAAAATTGGAATTGCAGCTTGGTTTTTTCTGCAATCCTAATCCTTGGAATTGATGCATACTAAATATTTGAACGCGTGCTGATATTTTACATCCAAGCCTACCAATCAACTGATATATGAAAAAGTTAACAAACAAATGAGCAAGATAGATTATCAGGAGCTTTGCCAACAAGATTCATCACCTTCATCAAAATTTTCATTAGACCAAGACTGTCCTTTCCGACCTGTCACTGGACGTACTGATCCAGTTGCAATCTTGGAACCACCAAGGTATTTTGACGAATGATTTGTCCCATTGCCAGACACTGTTGACACATTTGAATTAGTGTTGGCCACAGAATCTCCAGTGGCAAGTCTTATGCTCCGTCGAGGGGCAGAATCAGCAAATAACCTCCCTGATACCTTACCACAATCAGGATGAGTTCAAATCAGTAACACAAGACACTATCAGCCACAAATACAATGTCAGATGAGACTTATATATGCTAAATAGAACTCGATGTGCAATATGCACCTAAAAGGAGAACAAAAGCACAAAAGGATGCAAAGCAGACGTACAACTCTGTGATGCCCAAGAGTATTAGGTTTCAAATGACCTTAACCAATAACAAATCGAAAAGCCAACTTCAGGTTGAATCTTGCCTTCAACATGACTCTGAGCTTTGATGGCCCAGCATAATCAATATCCACCTTACCGTACAAAGACCATCTAAAGATACAGTCCTGAAGTTTCCTTTCTATTTTCCATATCATTTTACTTGTACTTACTACTTGAGAGTTTAGACTAGATGCCCACCCCATCCATTTATTTTAGCCTATGTTCCATCTCAAGGCAGAGCCTCACTTCCCTACCAACATAACCCAGATCTGGATAGTTTTCATACATCTGAAAGGTTCTCAGCTCATTTCCGTAGTCTCTCTCTCTCTCCCCCCCTTCCCCATCCCCCCACATAACTTATCTAATGCTTTTACTATATTTTACTTTTTAGACTAAAAGAAACAAATACAAGAGTATCCAAGTTACTTTGGTCTGAAATAGCAGGGTAGAAAAGTGCAATATATGGTGAAGTGTGCTACCAGAGTACTCATTAGTGTCAAAGCCTAAAACTACCTTAGCAAAATTAAGGACCTTTCTACAGCACACATCTGGGTTTAACAAATGCCATCTACCTTTTAGTTACTACAGTTGATGCAGCTTTACAGAAAGCAGGCACCAATCTCTCCTACAAACATTATTTTGGTTACAATCTAACAATCAGGAGGTGAGACAACAATTTCAAGCTAGAGTTGTATCCTTATCAGCCTTCAGGTGAAAGACACATAGTTCTTATGCATTACTATGATATGCTCCGTCCAAGCATGACATACTTTAAAAACATTGCAGGGGAAGTTTGAATAGGTAACAGAAAAAGATGGTTATCAGAAGGTGCAACAAACCATGGATGGCATGTGGAACCAACACTCCATTTCCCTAGAGATCCTATGAGGTGCTTGAAAGCAGTCAAAAGTAGTTGACTAGGAGCATCACTATTACTGGTTGTCCTTTGAACAGGCACAAAAAGCAACATAACAACTTTCTAACCTTTCTTAGTTTTCCTTCATCAACAAATTTCCTCCGAGGGGCCTGAATCGTTGAGTTCACAGTTGATCGTGGAGAACTATCAGCCCCAGTTGCACAAGAATTTGGGCCATTTATTTGCATATTTCTGCATATAGGAGGTGGAGCTACACCTGACAACTGCAAGATATTAAGAAGCTAAGACGGGCAAGCTATCTGCAAAACTCATAAAGAATATGCAGCTATTGAAGCTTAGAAAAAGAAAAAGCTACTATCTAATTTATGAAATTAAATAAACTTAATTGCAATTATAGAATCTCCAAAAGTAACAATAGAATGATATTATCTGGCCAAGATCACCCAATTGCCCTTCCCTGGCAAGATACTCTTCGTAAGCTATAAGCTGATTGTCATACCTGGGAGGCCGCAGCCATTGGTGAAGGAGTACTGTAGAATGACAAAGTAGTAGGACCACCATTTAAAGGCTGACTACCAGTTCCTCCAGGCTGAGGTGCACTGTGATAGTTCCCAGCAGCATCTCGTTGACTATTGCCATGGATATTTTTCAAATGCCTTGGACTCAAATCTTCTGCACCAACATTCCTGCTAGAGATTAGACCCTGATCTTCAGCAGATGCTTGCATACTTTTGGAACCCAATCCATGAGGCAAATGCTGCTTTTGGATACAAAGAGAAGCAGCATCACCAAAAACTGTAGCAGCCTCTTCAGCAGCACCTGTCTCCAAAGTGTGTTTTTAGCTCAATCTTATAGCCACAATACAAAACAATTCCAAGCAATGTTAGACAAATAAAATAAAGGTAGGTAGTAGCTTAAGAGGAATATGCAACACAAAAAACCGAATTGCTCTACTGGTGAAGACCTTACTTCAGCCAAAACAAATCATACTGTTTCCATAGTAATCCAAGGGACTTTCTTTAATCATAAAACTGGAAATTGGCCAAACAGAATCTACATTAACTGCTGACAATTTGAGCTGTGAAAATCATATTCAGTGGATAAAATGGAATAATACCTCAAACTGGCAAAGAATTTTATTCCTATCTTTGTTCATAGAAATTCTTTTTTCTTTTGATTTCCTTATTGTGCTGATAAAATATAGTTTTAAAACACGATCACAAGCTGTATGACTTCAAATTAAAGGTACTATAATTGAGTTGACCAACATGATGACGGCAGCCATCATTTTCAGGTTAAATGGGTGCAAAATATGGAGAATGATTCAATCTTTCTCGAGGAGATAGAGTTCTGCGTCTGCTATCTGGTCACAATTAAATCAAACCAAGCAACTAAAACCACAAATCCCGTGGAAATTCAGGTCAAGATTTTCCCTTTAGTCCATTTCCCCAATACCAATGAGATATAAAAAATGAAAACTATTCATGGTTGCTGGTCCAAAATAAGAAGTAGCCAGCACTATCAACTACTTATCAAATAACTCAACAAGATTAGTGTAATAAATTCTGCCAAAAGAAAAAAGGAAGATTGAATAACGCCAATGTTCATATACAAACCTAATATGCACAATTCCTCATAAGCAGCCCAGAGCAATGGATCCAAGGACAAAGCTTGATTAAAGTGATAAATGGCACTCTTTCTTCTATCTGTGCATCTGAAATACATGGTGAAAGATCAACAGATCAACAAAAACTTATAGAAGACACTTTTCTTAATAAATACACAATTTTGGAACCCAGTACAACAGAAGTCAAAAAAAATAAAAATAAAAAACCCAAGAAACGAATGAAAAAACAGTAAGAAGATAGCTGAAAAAGAGGAAAAAACAACAAAGCTGTGCAGACAGGCCATAAACTGTGAAATACCATTCAGAAAATACTACTAGCTAGTAGCAGAAATTAATAAGCAGGTTATAAAAGGAAAGCCAAATCATAGAAGTAAACTGTTGCATTGATAAAAAAGCATCATCCACAATCCAAAATTCCAGTTGCTGTAAAGAAACTTTAAAAATGTTCATACATAATAGCTCAAAGCACTTGGGAAAAACAAAAGAAACTAACAACCATGATATAAAGTTATAATATGTCCAAAACCAGACACATTAGAAATTGTATTTGTGAAGATACCAAGAAAAGAAATCTGTGCAATAGTATCATTAATAAAAGTTGACAAAATATTTCAAGAACACACCTACACAGCCAGCCCACATTCTCATGTTTCAACACAGGTAAACTTTGAATATGCCATTGTTCTGAGGTTGGGATATTAAATGGTGACAATATGGACCAAACTTTTAACAGAAAAAGGAAAAGAAAATTTCTGAAATGCTCATCTCTAGTCAAGAAAGAACTTTTGGGAAGTGATGTTACAAAGTCACACTTTGGATGTATCTAATTACATCAAGTTTTAGCAAATTAAGTACTAAGGTAGCAGACTCCATTATCCATCCAGAGGAAGCTTCTCCAAAACTTGCAGACATAATGGAAAACGAATGATCAATTCATAGCAAAACTCACATAAATATAATGACTAAAAAATGATAAAGAACTAATGAGAACCTGTAAATAAGCCCAAGAAGGTAATGCCCAGCTGCACCATTTGGAATCTGCCAAAAAGACATACTTCAAGTAAAATCACCTGAATATAAGGTTGATAACTACAAAAGAAGGTGGCACTTGTATTTGTCTAGATTCTAAGAAAGCATTGTAGAAAGGTTTTCTATTTCTGCCATAATACAGTGCCTACTTTCTACTAACTTTTTCCCCCTCTTGATATCATCATTATTTCTCCATGTATATTACTGCACCTTGGGTTATACTTCCAACAATTTAAAATCAAAATGAAGTTTATCTATCGATATTTAGTTTAATCCTGCCACCGAAAACATTTAACCATGACCAATATACGGAGTCAAGCAACTTAAATTTCACAACTCTAACATAAAGCAATTGAAGTGTATTTTTCACTCAGGAAATATAGTGCCCAAGCTACTGAAAGCAAGGAAAACAATATAAAGCAAAGTGGTCAGATATAATTTCAAAGTCAAAACAAAATCCTTAGACACTGCCATATATGAGTCTGTGCCATTGCCTCCCATCCAAAACATTATGCTCTTTCCAACTCTCTAGTCAAAAGTATTAATCAACTCATAGCTACATGCTTTAGCATCAAGCAAAATATGTAAACTTTTATTCAAAATATTTACTTCTTTGTTCCAGCACTTAACTGGAATAAAGTTTGCACTTTCCATAACACTAACCAGCATTTTGAAGCTCATATTGGACTCATCATGCATTATCATTGTCCAGTAAAGACCTGTTCTACATCTAGGGTGAAATTTAAAACATAATACGCAGACAACATCCTGAAGAAAGAAACAGTTATTGTTTACTTCCATAAATAAGGTCATAGGTAATTATTCTGGAGGAAAAGGGTCCTTTACTTATTAGACCCTTTTTTTTCCACCAGAATTGTAATCCCAGAGTGTTCCTTTATCCATTTTTCACTGGCTGTTAGCTTCTCCAGCTGAATACACTACGTCACATCTTCAAACAAACAAATATATCCAAACTAATCTACATGTAACACAAATTTATATAGCAATACAAGCACACAAATGCACAAGACAGTTCCAGAAGCTGACTTCCATATTTGTACCTCTGCAGATGATTCATTAGGTGGGCACAATGCCGCTTCCGCTTCATTTAAAAGGTCCATCTTAAAGCATGATTGTGCAAACAAGTACCGGGAATGAGCCATATGGTTTCCTTCAGAAGATATTTGAAAGGAAAAGTAAGAAGACCAGAATAAGAACTACTGTGCCAAACAAAAAAGAAAAGCAAAAAGTAAAGAACCAAGGTGCATGAGAGAGTAAAACTACTAGCATAACCAGTAAAACATACCTTTTAAGATGTGGTATGCAGAGTAAGCCTGATTGTTCTGCAAGTAACAGACAGCTAAGAGCTGCGAATTTGTCTGAAATACATGAAGAAGACATTGAAAAGTAAGAAAAAAGTTATCAAAGAACCAAAAGGCTTGCTGAAACCTACCTAATGAAAATGCATGGCGGCAATCACTAAACATATAAAAACACGTGGACCGTATGCTTCAAACTCAAAATAAATTTGGAATTATATAAAGGATACTGGGGCTTCTTCAGAACTTCAAAAGGCACAGTACAACTAACCCTCAGCATCGAAATGTACTTGAATAAATTTCAATTCCTAATTGTCCAAACTTTCAAAGCAGCTAGCCCTATTTTGCCTCGTAAAAATTGCCAATGCACAAATATTCAGATTTTCCATAAAACTACATCTCCATTTTGTCCAAAACATCTCTATTCATCTATAGATACCTAAACTTCAATTTTCCCCTTTCCATAAAACTCATCACCGAAACCCAAAAAACATATACCCAAAATTTTCAAACGTATCCACTAATTTTCCAAAAAAGGATTCTACTTTGCCTACACTTAAGAATACTAATAACAACAACACTAAATTGTACCTAAAAAATTAATTACTAAGCAACTCTAGGGTTCAAAATAAGTAAATTCGTTTAACTTTTACTCAAAGAATTAAAAAAACAGAGGAAAAAAAGTGAATTATAAGCTACCTCAGAGGGAAACTCAGCGCAAAGGCGTTCGCACATGAAAATGGCGTTGCGGTACATGAAATGCCGTAAGCTGTTCTGCACACACTCCGTCAGTATTGCCTCCATGGATTCCGATTTTTAGACGCAGAACACACAGTAATAAAGAGAGGGGTTTTGATTTGAGGGGAGAGTGAGAAAAAGGGTTTTAATTTTGGGATTTGGAGGATTCTTGTAATTTTATATCCAGATTTAATTGGAGTAGTCGGAGGAGGAAGACGAGGCACGTGACATTCGAACTCTAATTCAAAATGTGTCACGTGATGAGGGGGGACTGTGGCCGTTGGGGCGGAGCTGGTAAGGAGTTTCCATTTTCCGCGGACGCCATTATATGAGAAAGAAAGAGGGGAGACACCTTTGAAAAGATTAATTTTGGGAAAATTGCTAATAATGTCCCTCAATTTCTCAAGTGTATCTTTTGGTCATATACATTTTACATAAAATGCAATTTTTTTACTCACATTAGTCACATTTTTTAAATTTTTTCTCAAGAATTCTAAATTCGGGGCTCAAGCCACTAGATTAAGGCCTCCTTGGTTATGGTAATCCATATCAGTTACATGTATGCTATACGCGTAATTTAAGGGCGTGCTTGGCATCTCAATTCTTTCCTTGTTTTTATTAGATAAGTTTTTTTGTCTATAAGAATCCTTAAAATACATACAAAAAATGTGTTTGGATTGAAATGTTTTAAAATAAAATAATTTGTTTTATAAATTTCAATCACCTTTTTATCTTTCCAATCATCTTTTTACCTCACATAAATCACATCACAAAAAGTGCTACAATAATTATCTTAAATAAATTATCCAAATAAACTCCTATCCAAACAAACCTTTAGTTTTTTAAATATACATTTCAAAATATCAAACACACACCCAATCCCTCTTTTACCACCACTATTCCTAACCATTTGTACCTCTACCACTACTGCCCCTACCTCATCCCACAAACCACCACTTGTAGTCACCTCATTAGCATAGGTCACCCTTCTTCTTTTTTTCCCCTTCTCCCTTTCTCTCTATCTCTCTCCCTATGCTACTCCCTCTTTCCCTTTTCTTCCCTTAATTGTCTTCTCCTCTCCCCTTTTCCTTCTTCACTCTTTTCCTGACACTCTTTCTCCTCTCTCCATCCCCCGCTGTACGCAATAAAATTTTAAGTCTACAAAATGACAAAAAAAAATACACCGATAAATATGTAAAATATAAATTTAAGAAAATATGTGAGTACATTCTCCGGGATTTTCTCAAGCTTATAGAGAGTTTCCTTCGATTCTTCTCCTCAAACGCCAGTCCAAGGGTTTCGCAGTTTATTCTTGGATCAACCACTAATGCCTTCAAATCTTAATATGAAAGATTTGAAAAACTTGAAAGATATTTGAAAATTCAAGTCTTGATATATGAAAGACTTGAAGGGCTTAAAGATCCAGATCTTTGTAACTTGGAACTTCAATACTTGAGCGTATGAGATGCCTCTTTTTTTTTGTCCCTTGATTTAGTAGAGAGACCCCTATTTATAACTGTAATATGAGATAGAAATTGAAGACATTGTTGTATTAGGACTGTTCCAGCTTAAATATTATCTATTCTTTTTGTATTTATTAATAAAGAGATAATATCAATGAGTGGTTCCTTGATTGGCCAAACTTGCAGGGACATATGACGTTGTGCCATTTGGTTGGACAAGCTATTGCAATATATAAGACATCTACATATATTAAATAACCCTAAATATTATTTCTTTAATAAAGAAATAATTATTTAGATATTTATCCATAATTTTGCTAAGTCATATAGACATGTGACATGGTATAATTTGATTGGCAGAGATATTCTGATAATTTTAATTGGCCGCAACACCTCATTTCGACAATGTGGAGAGACATGAATAGCTGCCAAATAGCACAACTTCCAAGTGTGCATGATATATGGCAATATCCGATTGGCTAAGTATAAGCCACAGAAATCATTTATAGACTAATGGTAATTTTAGAATTTAATTAAAATTCCATTGTCTATAAATGTCCCCTCGAAACTTGTTCGTGATTGCTAGAGACTTGAAGCAAGATTTGAACGGACAATCTTTGCATTTTTTTTTTCAATTTGACTTGAATGCCATTGGAATATTTATTCTAAAAAAAATGGACTAGAACTTGAAGCTTTACAAATCACATGGCTGTGGCTTTTGAATGGACATAGGATGGCCATGTAAAATATTTCCCAAGTCATCACTACTAAATATCAAATGCATGCATAACTTGGTGAAGTCAATGGTTTCAATTTCTAAGACTAAATCCCTCCATGCAATAGTTACACCATGGCCGTAGCTTTTCCGTTGCTTTCGGGAATTCAAATATTATATACACACGAACTCTTTTCCTTTTAAGACTCGAACAACCTCTTTGAGCTAGACTTTGCAATATTGGTAATTTGTGCAACTTTGTTGTCGAATTGAATAAAAAATCCAATGTGGATTCCAATATGATTCTAGTTGTCACAATCATGGCCAATGAATTACAAGTCTTTTCCTATTTCAGCTATGCTTGCTCAATTCCAAGTCAAATTGGAATTCTTTGTCATTGCAAATTAGTTAGTCGAGTATTACTAATGCAGTCCATAAGATCTTGACAAACCGGTTTTGGATCAATAAATCTATTCCAAAAAGGAATAGACTTTTTTCCAAATTTATATGGAAGAAAACTTTCTTTCAATAAGAGCAATCCTTCCACTATATATAGTCAAGTCAAGGCCACAATTTCTTGGACATGTTTTATTCCTCTCCTTTAGCTGCATCGTTGAGTCGTCATTGTTGCTAATATCTGTCATTGCTGCCGCTATTAAATTGGTGTCGCTTGCTAGTGCTCTTCAACAATATTGCCTTTTTTCTCTGTCTTGCCCATCAGGTACATGAAGCTTTCCCTTTACTCACAATATTTAATTGTTACAAGAGATTTCGGACAAAACGGTTCCTTGAGTGCCATGAATCTTATTAGTACTTGAAATTTGCATGTCTATTGGGCACGTGTTTTTAGACTTATAGAATTGCATCGCCATATATTATAAAATAGCCTGGCCGTTTGATTCATCTATTAGAATAATACCAAACATGACATCTGAGCAATATCTTGTGGCTAAAACTCTGGTCTTAATTTTCACACCAGTCCATATTAATGTTTCAACTTTGTTAATTTGCTCCCTTGTAGAGAACCAAAATCGCGCTTGAAGTGGAGTTTGAAGCAATTTCGGGGACTCGAGAAAAGGACAACCAATTAAGTAATTTAATTACCAAAATTTTGTAAGAATTTCCTTTCATCATCTAATATTTCTTTTACAAAATTTCATCAACTATGCAAATTAAAGATTACGCCACACTATTACCACATATTTCATTGACGGACAAACGAAAAGGATCTGAATCGAAAAGTCTATCATTATATGTTAATAAGCAAGCAATCGGCTCCTTTGTTGAGTCTTTTATACTCCTTGAAGGATGCTTTCATCTTGAAAATTGGACTAGCAAGTGGACTAAGGAAGTTGTAACACCATCGACTTTTTTGACTATGTCGAGGATAGAAAAAGTGGTCGTATTAAACTCGTCACTTCATAATGGAGATCCAAAAATAGTCAAATTTACGCTTCCATTTGTGGGATACAATAATGACAAAATTACATGGAAGATTCATTCTTTCTTCTTTGGCGAGCCGTGCTTCACTTCCTACTATTGGGATTGGGTCGTGGACATCATTGGAAGGCATAAAGAGGTACTCACACGTGCTGGCATATTTGAAACCGTCTACTCGTCTAGATTTTTCGACAACCGTTGTGAAAATATCTCGCGAGGTTTCTTTAAATATTGGTGTCTCTTAACAAATACACTCCATACGTCTGTTGGGGAGTTATTTATTATGCTTTGGGACCTTTATCAATTTGGTGGTCTTTCAATTGATGGCTTATTCTTTGATGAAGTTGTTCTTTCGGCGCAAGAACTTCTCACTTGTAACAAAGAAGGGAAGCCACTTCTTCCTGAGAGTTGTAGGCATCTCTTTTTCGCTTACTACCACCTTTGGACGAATGATTAAGGAGTGTGGATGAAAGACTGGATCCATTTCTGGTTCAAAGGAGAGATTAGATATAAGGCTCCTCTGAAGAGGGCGAATAGAAGAAAGACCACATCTAAATAAAAATGACCTATAACCCTTCTGGAAGCATAGAATCTCATGACCTTGCTGATACAAAGGACTTCAACATTCCTTTTGACACATTGGATATCCCAGGATCCTTGAGAAAGGAAACCTATATTGCGGCATTCATAGCGTGTTGGATTTACAAGTTTCTTTTGCTAAGCAAAAAGATTGATCGCATTCGTCCAAGTGTCTTCAAGGTTGCATACTTAATGTGTGACGCCCCCACTTCTCCTTAAGGCGAACCAAAGGGTATCCGCGGGACGCCTGCCTAACTCTCGCCAGGACTCAAGCAATTTCCGTTTGAGCTTAAAGCAATACTATGCATTACAATCAAATAAAATAACGTCAAAAGTACGGAAGCTTTCAAACTTAACGATGTTCAACAATTATCCAATCCTTATCTCGAATTTCCAGATTACATCTCCAAACCCAAAATAAACAACAACCAAGATGTCTAACCCAATACATTGGAAATCCTATTATAAGAGTACATCAAAAGGGAGTCCCTTCGAGTCTCATCCCAAATCCATTCCTGTTAAGGAAAACAAATCTACAGGATAAGCAAAAAACTCGTGAGGCCAAGAACACGCATGCAAGCATATTGTTCAGATAACAATTTCAATTTAACAAGTCGGGCAATAATATTCCAATAAATAACAATTCATGCTAAAAAATAAACAGAAATAATTCAAAAATATAGGAGCTCTCAGGAGTTATTTTCCACTTGCACGATCACGAACCTTTACAAGTTGACACTCCGTCAATCGGGTAGGTTTAGTCCGTAGAAATTTCACTTACGCTTCCTCTTTCACCTTGCATACCACACCGAGTCTGCAATACATTTATGAGGCGATACTCTGCGAGTATGTCAAGTAAGACCTCTCAATAGGTCAAACTTATATGATCTCATGGTTCACCATGGAGTCCGTCCAAACCCATGCCGGCTCGAGTCCAAGGTTAGCCAGTGAGATTTGGGCGTCCCCCACTTACCACTTGAGTCGAGGAGATTCACTCCAATCGACTTATGCAGCCATAGCATAAATAATCACTTAAATATTTCACTTAAATTCACTTAACAAGTCACTTCAAATATTTCATATCACGAAATTCAAGTACACTTAACTTAAATGAGAATGAGTGCGATAACATACACACTCGATTCAGTATTTTCAAAATCTCTATTTTTGATAACACTTAACACTTATCACGTATATCACATAATCGACACACTTGACACTCACCAAGTAAACAAAAGAAGAAGTTTCACTGGAAATTCAGGTGTCCACCGCGGGATCCTTTTAAAGGTTCTCGTGCGAGTCTGAGTAATTAATAATGAACAATCACTTATAAATCCCAATCATTAAGAAAGATTGCATACTTGTGCGATTTCAAAAAATTTCACGAAAATGAAGCTTAATTATTCGTAAATTGAGACTCAAAAGTGGAGTTTTAAAACACAAGCGAAATCTGATTTTCGTTTTTGAAATCGAGGGTAAAACGATCAAGTGATATCAAAGGAAACGAGAGAGTTTGAAAAAAACTCCATTTCCTTTAAGTTATGAATTTTTAGATTTGTTACACTCACTTTGCAAAATCGTATCTCACTCTCTACAAGTCCAAAATTGAAAAACTTGGTACTGTTGGAAACCTCTTAGAAAGTACTAAAAGTTTTAGAAGACACTTTTCCATGATTTCAAATAGAAGGTATTCAAAATTTGGCCCAAAGTCACTATTTTGGACACCAAGGCAGTTTTTGAGGTCGGTCTTCGGCAAAATTGTAAATTCGGTAAAAATTCACACAATGCAAACCAGCTTCTGAAATTTGGAACTCCATTAGAGTTGCATACAAGGTTTAAAACACAATAAGCGAGTCAACAATCGGAGTTTTGAGCACCAAGATATGATAGCTCAAAATTGGTGAAAAATCGAAACTGTTAAACAAAATTCCAAATTTAAACTTCAAACTTTGGGACTTTGGTTAAGTATCGTAACGAACTCGGAATGGTACCAAAATTAGCAGTATTACACTACCATATAAGGACAACTCCTCTATAAAATTGCATAGAAAAATATGTACGGAAATCGGTTAACAAGACCATTGAAATCACAAGAAATTCTAAGGCTAAGCTGCCTTTGAACTTCCATTTTGCCGTTTTCAAACATTTGGTCAAGGAACATCTCAAACATGGTCCATTCCAGTAGGAAATGTCTAAAATATGTCCAAGGTACATTCGATAGGTGATTTACACTAAGAAGCTTCGGATAACAAGTCCCAAATCATTGTTAGTTTCAAATCTGTCCAAATGCATGGTATTCCTTCACAACACCAGATTCGAAATTTGATCATAAATCACTCAATTTAACTCAGAATTGAGCATGGTTGGTGGCGTTAGAAAATAGACTCATAAGGGTATATTTTCTCAGAAGAAACTATTTTCAAAATTTGTCTATAACTAGCTCGTTCGTGGGCATCAAGTTACAGCTCATGTGCTGCCTTCCAGGAAGCAACGAAACAGGATAGCAAATTTCAACGAATGGTTTGGCTTGCTCAAATGGAACCAGGACAAGCATTTTATACCAACGGAAAGCTGGGAATGTCTAGTTTTCAGTGCCGCAAACGGCACTTAATTCCGACATCGAAGCAATGAGTTATAGCCAAAACAAGATGACTGCCTGGGTAGTGACGGGAACCAATTCCAGATTTCTAAGCTTCCGAAATTCCAATATTGGGTGACTAAATCAGGTTATTTTTCAATGAAACTTTTTACACACTCAATATAACATGTAAACAATATAAACAAGCCATTCGAACCTCAAAATTTTGCACCAAAGTGCTCGAACAAAGTAGGGGCAAAATGGTCACTTTTGGTTATTGCACCATTCTTGAGTTTCTATCAACAACCCAACATTAATCCACTAGTTTAGGCACTAAATAAATATTATTACCAATAAAACACCACAAATCAGTTCATATATGCAAGGTGGGAGTTCATAGAGCCCACACAACCATTTTTCACCATAAACAAGCTGCCCATGAACATGCATGAGTATATAAGGGCACTAGAACTTCCATAAACCAAGTTTTGAAGGTTAGATCGTTACCTACTTCACTTGGTGTGCAAGAACAGAATTTTCGGTCTTCTCCTTGGCCAAGAAAATCGTGAAAAGCTCCCCCTTTTTGTAGTTTAATATGATCTTCAAGTAATAAGTTAAGTGTAGTTAAATTTTGGTGCAAAATGGTGCAAGTTTGGTGACGGAAATGGAGAAGAAAATTGAAGGAGCAAGTTTGGTTCTTTTCCTTGGAGTTACACGCTGGAAATGGAGCTAGGAGAGAGGGAATTCTGATCTAAAATGAAACTTCCAAAGGAAGCTTTAGTGTGTGGTCCAAAGTTGACCAAAAGTCAACCCTCCTTTGCGAGCGCACGGGCGCGTTTTATGCTCGATTTCTCTCGAGTTTATTTTACTAATGCACTAAACCTCCAATACACTTATATTCATATAAATATTATTCACTCTTAATTGTCCCAAAATGAGGGTCTAAAGTTTCTCAATTAAATCGCACGTGTGAAAACGCGTATTTCCAAATTAAGCGCGATAAAGCGAAACCTCTAAGAATTTCTTATAACGATAATACTAATAACTATTACTTGAGTATTTAAACATAAAATTACCTATTTTAGGACCATTGTGTAAGTCTCTAATTTTTCAAACTTATTGTGTAAGTCTCTAATTTTTCAAACTTATTGTATTCTCGAATCGATTATTGACTCCAATCGCGTATTCACTATTTTCACTTAATGAGTTTCCAAAAATTAAATTTTGAAACAAGTCACTTTAAAAATATAACGAAACTATAGACCCATATAATTAGGTCTAAAGAGGTTAGAAAATAATATTCGGAACAAACGGTCCATTAAATATTTAAATAAGCTCGAAATGGAATTTAAAATAATAATTTTTTGTAAATCCTCACATAATGGCCACAGAAAAAAGATTTTGCCTTGCAATTTTCGTCCTTGCGAGCATATATCATGGGTTGCGGGAGATCGTCTACATCCTTAACCTTGGAGAATGTGGGATAGTTTTTTCAATCCATTACGTCTATGATTGGATTGGCCAATACTTTGACGTGTATTATGAGAATAACCAAGTGAGTAGCCACCACGCATGCATAACAAGATTTATTGGTGAGAAAATGACAATATTTTATAGTAAATCAGAAGTTGAGGAAATCTTCAAAAAAGTGAATCCCTTGATACTTTCCAAATTGTGCTGGATTGAAAATGAAGAAAAAATGTTGATCGACAACGGATCCTTATCATTAAGGCTTATGAGCTATTTTATCAGTCAATACTCTTGCCACTTAACTCTACGTAGGGACAATATCTTTATTATTGAAAAATATTATCCTTGTAGATTTAGTAGGTAATTCGGCTTCTGTCAGGATATTCCAAATAATTTGAAAGAAATTACTCACATTTATACTTTGGGTGAGACTATTCAATTATGGGATTTCTCAAATCGCACGCAGACGCGATCTCGGATGACTATACCTATGCATAGGAAGCATTCATTAATGACAAAAGACTACGATACCTGGTAGTCAATACGATCAAATAGCGTCTCTTCAACATGTTTTAAATTCACAGTTAAGATCTCTCAGTAATCATCAAAGAAGGGCAAGGTTACCTCTATCAATGAATCAAAGCATCACTGTAGACACTAAAATTTCATTTAGCTTGATTTTAGCTTTATCTAATTTAATTGTATTTTATTATTAATTAAATGATAGTTAGTGTCCATTTTGATTATTTTTACAAATTAGGCTCATTATTTTTAAGGTATTTTTGCATTATATTTCAAAAAAAAGGAAAAAAAAGAAAAAAAAGAAAAAAAAGGAAAAATCCTCACAAAAATTGTTTTAGCCCTTTAGTTTTAATTACTTTAAAATAAATAAATTTTCTATTAATTTTGTTGTTTAAAATTGATTTAAAAAAAAAAGAAGGAAGGGAACTATTTATCATCTCTTTCGTACAAGTCACGAACCAGAATTTTGCAGCTGGCAAGGTGAACCCATTTCACTTCTTTTTATTTTTTTCCAAACCATTTGCTCTCTCATGCTCCTAATCTATATCAAGATGTTTCTAGAAGAATGCCATCGGATGGCTCCAGTTTTTCTGTAGAAACCCATCCTTCATCCTCACCTTTGAGGTGAGGATTTTGGAGTTGCTGGTTCCTATAAAAGGGATCCAAAAGAAATGCAACCAGGGGGGAGAGAGAGAGAACAAGGGCGGATGAAACAAGAGAGGAGTGACGGCTGGGGGTTGAGAGGAAGAGAGATTTGGACGGCTAGGTAAGAAAGAAACCATAGAGCTGGAGTTGCGGCGAGAGAGGAGAGAAAACAGAAAAGGTGACGGTTGGAAAAGGGGTTTGGGGGGAGAAACCGAGAGAGGGCTAGAGAGAAAGGGAGTTAGCAAAAGAGAGATAGTTAGAGGAAATGAACGAAAAGAAAGAGCTTCAAGAGGAGGAGGTTTTTTAACGGCTGGAAAGGAGGTGAGGTCTGATGAGAGCTGGGGTTGACGGCTGCGCTGGGAAAGGAAAAAGCAGAAAGAGAAAAAGAAAGGAGCTAGAGAAAAGACATTGTCGGCTGGAAACAAAAGAGAGAGGGGAGAAAGAGAGTGGCGGCCAGAACAAAGGCAGCAGAAGAGCCCTTAGACGATCTTCACCAGAAATCTGCTACTTCAGCATCTGGACGCAATCTTGTCAACCAACTCCCAATTCAGTAGACTCTGCAAGACGTCAAAGGTAATCTCTTTTGCCTTCTACTTCTTATACAAGCCTAGATCTTCTCTGAATATGCCAAAGATCTTGCTGCGTTTTGTTATGAACATGCTTTGCTGTTTTGCTTCTTATGGCAGCCGAATGGATTGAGTTTTGTTGAAAATCTGTTGTTTAATCTTGTCCTGAGAAAATAAAATCTGATGGTTAATGTTTTGGTGAAAATTTTTTGCTCCAAGTTGCTTGTTTGATTTGACATGCCACAGATTTGAAAAACCAGAAATTTGCAAGGTTTCATGAGCAAATCTGGTTTTTGCTAGCTTTTCCTCCCACTCAGATTTTACTCTTGTTTGCATGCTTGGTATTGGATCCTGATGAGGTGTTTGGGAGTTTTTCTAACGGTCTTTTCCTGACGAATCTATGAGATTTGTTGGAGTTCTAATTTGGTTACGTTTGCGTATGAAGGTCTGCTGCAACAGGTTTGAAGTTCTGGTTTTTGTTGCAGCAGTTTTTGAAAAAAATCAATCTTTTGGGCTGCTAAAGTTTTCCAGAATGGCTTAAACTACCCCTGGGGTTTTGTTTGTTGTTTCATGGTATCCCGTGTATGTGCTTGCTGCCATTTCAAGTAGCAAGGTGCGGTATACCATTAAACTGCGACAAGTAGCTAAAATCTGCGGCAACTGTGATTTTTCCTTTGTTTGTTCAAGTTTTGGCTTGCTTGAGACTTATATTTTCTTTGGTGTTCGGTTGATATTGGTATGCCGTGGGCATGTTTGCTGCGAGTTTCTCTCTTTGAGCATCTGCTGCATTTTTACATTCAATGGCATCATGAAGCTGCTAATGCTTGTAATTTCTTCCTGAGGCAATACAACGGCTTGCGTCCCTTGCTGCATTTTTTTTTCTCTCTTTTGCTGTCGGTCAGACCAATTTTGTTACCTTAATCCAGCAATAAAAGTGTGGTATTTGATTTGGTTAATGATTGGGAGTTGTGCTTTGTGGTTGTTGATATTTGTTGGTAATGTATTCGGTTGGTAATGAAGAGCAGCAGAAATTCGCAAGAGCAAAGAAAGCTTCGGTTTGCATGAAGATTGCATTATAAGTGTTTACATTATGAGTGTTTGCATGAAGAATAGCTTTCAAAAATTGTACTTTACTCCCCTTAGCTTCTATCTATGCTACGAAGGTCCAATTATGTTCTATTTGCTTGCGAATAGGTCCTAGAGTAATTGCGAGTTGAACCATTTCTTGACTTTTTCTTTATTTATGGACCTTTAAAGTTCCCAAAATATTTTAATTGGGTTTGAATGTTTGATTAATGTTTGCTTTTGGGTCCTTAGTAGTTTTCTATGTTAGAAATTTGATTGATAATTTACTCTCTTTGTAATTATACATTATTTGATTACATTTTAAGTTGGAGTTGGGAGGGATTTGGTGATTTGTTAGTTTAACTTAATTTTGTGTTTTGTTTATATTTTACTATTTAATTGGTGCCTGATCTTTTTATTGTTTTGAAGCTATTTTTCCTTCATTTGATTACCATTGCAAGGGAGGTACACTCTATCCCTTATTTTCACTTTATTTGACCCTATGTGTCTATGTGACTTTACGTGTTTAATTGCATGTCTCTTGAATGTTTATTTATTTATTTATTTATTTATTTGTTTATTCGTTTTATTGGCTTTAGTCTGTATATCTATTTTTAGTTCAATTTTGATTATTTGAAAGGCACTTAAATGCCAAGATGTAATAGTTAGGTATTTATTTTGTTATTTCATTTTATTTTTTCCTCTCTTAAATTGTAGTAGGTTTCCCCCGAATGTAATAGTTAGGATTTTATTTGCTTTATTTGCCTTATGTGTGTTTTGCATGTCTATGTGCTATGTGTTACCACTTTTTTAGGGTCTTGCATCTAGATATCATGCTTTTGTGTTATGTGCTATATGTGATTTATGTGTTTACATGCTTTTATTAGGTCTTACATGATTTATTTGATTGTAACCGATATGTGACGTCACCACACTTGTCCAATGCTAGTTGTGGTCAATTTCTCGAATCCACACTAGTCCAACGCTAGTTGTGACCCTTTGTTCCGACTTTTCTCACTAGTCCAATGCTAGTGGGAAATTATAGACATGGGCTAGTCCAATGCTAGACTCTTAGGAACCATCCGCACGTTAGATCATGATGGTGGGACAAAATCACTGCCTCTCATGCATATTTTCACTTTTTAGGGTCTTTTATCATTTTTTGCATGACATCCCTCCTTAAACGTATATCCCTTCCCCCATATTTTCCCTTATATGTATACTACTTACCCCTTTGTATGAAACATGACATTAGACTTGCATTTCATCTAAGCATTAGATCTAGGTTAGTACATTTGCTTGATTAGACTAGAAAGTTAACCCTTGGATATGGGATATGGACGACTTTGGCTTTTTAGTTTTAGTACGCTCGTATTCCTTCTATTAAAGGAAAAATTGAGTCACGAACATTAGTCCCCCGTACCCGACATGATGGATTCCTTTAGGTCACATATATTTGTATAATTATTTTATTTTTCTTTTCTTTTCTTAGAGTCTCATATTTTTTGCATTATTCGTGACCTCTCCAAAGAGTCCACATTGGGCATCACAATTAATGTGCTTGGCACCAATTGAGTTTTGAAGAGAAATTTTGACCCCCCGTTATTCTCTTAGGTCTAGGGTTTGCATTCTTATAATATATCCAAATGTGATAAATCTTTAGGTTAAAATAAGAAAATCTTTGACTAAATCGCGCAACTAGCCTTGGTTAGGTTGAAAGGGTGCCTTGGATTCTTATCCTTGCCTTCCCTTTCTTTAAATGTGACTCCCGAATTTTTTTCTCTGATTTCGTAGACTTGGAGTCGTTTAAAAAGGGTTTTCTACTTTTTTCTTTAAAAATTCATTTTTAGGTGAATTGGTACACCTTAACTCTATACCAAGTGGCGACTCCATTTTTCATTCAAAAAACCCTTTTTAAACTATATTTTGGGTCAAATCGTCGCATTTTCAAGTCCCATTTAGACCCATGTTTTTCATTTTCTTTTTGAATCAAAAATTCATTTTCCAATCAAAATTGAATCAAAAGCCATTTTTCTAAAATTCGTCTTTTATTTTTCTTATCAAAAAATGGGGCGCGACAGCTGGCGACTCCACTGGGGATTTAGAGGGTCCAAGCATTCGATTTAGTCCACCTTTTCTTCTTTTAACCTTCTTATATATCACATTTGGAGTAGTAGGTTGCATTCTTCTTTTCCTTTTTCCTTTTTTTCTGTTTATTAGGGTTTTTGCATCTATCACGCGTGTAATCACTCCTCGCGCACTATGTATGTAATGAATGGATGATTTATTTGTATCATGCTTGCATTGTTGGGTGGGGGGTAGTCACCCTAGAACCGTCGACCGCATTGTGATGGTATTATAATCCCTCCCCTCAAAAGGAAAATCACTTCATACGTGCATGCATAATTTTTACCATATTTTTTTCTCTTTGTCGTGGGCGCCATCCCACATCTTCCTGTGGGATTAGGATCGATTGCCTTAGGTATGCGGATGGTGTGCACTGCGCCCATAGCGATGCCTAAGGGATCACTCGAGCCACCGACCGAAGGCCCTGGGATTGATGACCCTTCGCCTTTAGGTCTGAAGGCTTGGGAGCCTAAAGCCTGATCGAGTTTAGATGCATTAGTAAACCTAACCTCATGTATCCATGTTAGAAGTGCCTAGGATAAAATCAACCTACCCGACTAGGAACACTAGGCATGAGGGGAGGGATCCCACCCCTCTTTCCTTATTTATCTTTTTGCTTTTAATCACCCAAAGTGTTATGTGATTATGTGTTGAACTAACGTTTCTTTGTCTTCTTGTCTTTTGCATTCACAAACGTTAGGAATAAGAGACCTGGCATGATCCTCTTTTAGGATCTACCCTTATAGATAGGCTATTGCACGTCTAAAATTTTTGATGTATTTTATTCATAAATTAATAATGCCATATAATTTTAGGCCTAACCTGACGTATAAAGGGTTCCTTAGGTCATTTTTCATTTCAAATTGCATGTTTTATCGCTTTGATAAAATGGCATCATGCATAAACCCTAGAGAGGGAATGCCATTTAGGAGATCCCGTATTAGGAATAAACAGCCCTGTGTTTCGGATATATAATCCAATGAGACTTGCACGTTTATATTCCTTTTACCTTCCAAAGGGGTAGCGCACAAGGTAAGGTAGGATCTGATCATCGAGCAATTTTTAGAATATAAGCATCTAATAATCACTTTTTTGCCATTTTAAACCTAGTTGGTAAAAATTCCTTGCGTAAAAGACATTAATTTGATGAAATTCACAAATAATTCCTCACTATTGGGACGATAAATAAATTGAGGCCAAATTTTGATTTTAGAAGTGCTCATAGACTAATGCATCGCAATAAATTTTTGAAACTACCAGTGGATAGATTGATTTTCAAATAAGCTGTCAATTCAATTCCCTCCATTGGCCCATTTTATTCATTAATTTCATCCAGTTTATGTTATCAATTTGTTCATTTTTAGGGCAACATAGTCGATTTTGAAATTATTTGACTAGTTTACCAATTCTTAGGGCAATCTAGTCGATTTTGAATAAGATCACCAATTTCATTCAATTCATTTGATTGGTTTACCCATTCTTAGGGCAATCTTATCGATTTTGAATAAATCATCAAATTCGTCCAATCCATTTGACCAGTTTACCTATTTTAAGGGTAATTCGATCGATTTTGAATAAATCATCATTTTACTCGATCTGTTTGATCAATTGATTTCATTCAATTCATTTGATTAGTTTAATCATTTTTAGGGTTATCCATTTAATTTTGAATAAATAATCAAATTTCATTCAATACATTTGACTATTTTACCATTTTAAGGTAATCTAGTCAATTTTCAATAAATAATCAATTTCATCCTATCCTCAGGACTTGTTTATTCCTTTTTAGGATTTAAGTCTAAGATTCACTGAATAAATTAGTCGAGATATTACAATCCTTTTAAGAGCAGGTTCTTTTGCACATCATGCGCCAATCAAAACAAGCAATCCATTCGGACTTTGTCCTCGTTTTTTAGGGCACATGTTTCTTCTCACTACAGTTGGCCGAATTTTCTAAACTTATTATTTTTTACTCAATAAGTTGATCGGATTCATCAGGTATTATATAGTACCTATCTCAGAGGATTGCATTCTCATAATAGACATACCCTTGACACTAAAAGGGTCCCCTAATAGGACATGCATCCAAATTACTGTAATTTTTACTAACTCCTGTCTTTTTCTTTTCCTTTTTCTTTCTTTTCGACAACAGTCAATCAAGAAGGGCGTCTAATAAGGGTTTTCCTACATTCTCAGGTAGTAATCACAAATATTGCTACACAAAGAAGCCCCATTATTACCCGATCACATAGCCGAATTTCAAAAGAAAGTGTAAACATGAGTACCCATCCAGAACCATCTGATAGGCCTACAACGACATCACCAACTGACCTGACAAATCTGGGAGCTCAACTGAGCGAGGTGCTAAACAGATTTAATGAGTTAAGTGTAGAAATGATCGCACAACGGCGCGTTATTGATCAGTTGGTCGCTGGTGGCAGTAGTGGTGTCCAACATGAGCCTTTAGCCTTTAGTCAACCCAAACCACAACCTTTGTCCTTACCTTACAATCAAACCTCTTTTGCTTTACATGTCACAAATCCACATGAGGAAACTTTCACCTACCCCACTCATGGCTTACCACATATTTATGCACCCAACACCCAAGACAATCTTTCTCACACTCAGATTCCTCCAAATTATCCACATACTAACTTGAACATGCCACTTGAAGCTCAAGGACCATATTACTATCCCACCGCTGAATCATTCACCATGGACACCGCTGCCCAAGGAAAAGTTGAAACTTGGGAATCCTTTGCGCCGATCGACAAGAATTTGTTAAAAAGGTTGGATAGATTTGACGAGTTTATAAGGCAAAGTCAGGGTTTGAGCAAACAGGGAGGATGAGATTATAATGAGTTGTGCCTGTTTCCTGATATGCAACTTCCCGTAGGTTTTAAGACACCCAAATTCAGTAAGTATGACGGAACGGGCAACCCTAAGACGCATCTCCGAATGTTTGACAACAAGTTGGGCAAGCTAATAGATGATGAAAATTTGCCAGTTCGATTGTTTCCCGAGAGCTTAGAAGGCAATGCACTAGAATGGTATTCCAATTTAAAGCCTGAAGATATGAGGACATGTGTGGATTTATCAACTGCATTTGTAAGACAATACGAGTACAATTGTGAGCTTGCTCCAATAAGAGCCACACTTGAGGGGACTAAAAGAAAGCTATATGAGGATCACAAGACGTATGCAGGAAGATGGAGAAAATTGGCTGCCAAAGTGGAGTCTCCCATGACTGAAAATGAGATTGTTCGCACGTTCATCAAAACTTATGACCCGCCCTATTTTGAGAAAATTTTTCGAATGACTGGGTGTTCCTTTGCCGAAATTGTCAATAAATTGGAGGAATTTGATGAGTTTGTGAAGGCCGGAAAAATTGTTAATGTGTCAACATTGAAAATGCAACTAGAGGCTCTGCAAGGCCAGAATAACAGTGGGAAGAAATCCCAATTTAAGGGAAAAGAAGGGGAAACTGCTTTTGTTGGGAGTCAGGGCTGCTCGGCCAGACCTAGATTTTCAAACCACATTGCTTATTCATCACCCTATCCATACTACCCAAACTCCCGTCCTATCCACCATACTACCATTAACCATTCTCGATCTCGACCAAATTATCCAAATGTGCTCACACCACCCTTTCAAAATCCCCAACCAAATCTCCAAACTAGACCTCACCCTCCTTTTAACCCAAGACCTATTCCACCCCCTAACCCAAATTACTACTACCAACAAACCAGTGACACCCAAAATTCAACGCCATACCGAACCTTTACCAATCTAGGTCAGCTTGTTGACTAATTATATGAGCAATTGAAAGCTGCCGGAAAAATTGGTGTTATACCTCCTAAGATCTATTCTAAGCGCTTTCCTTCTGACTATGATCCTCAAGCAGTCTGCGCTTATCATTCTGGAGCTCCCGGGCATTCCACCAATGATTGTCGGGCATTAAAACATAAAATCCAGGATATGATCGAATTCGGAGAAATAGTGCTAAGAAAAAAAGGTGAACAAGGACCGAATATAAGTACAAATCCCTTTCCTGAACACAAGGACGCCTTTGAGGCATCCACCCCAATGAAGAAATTTGAGAATCCTGGAAGGGGTTGAATTAGTGAGATTCCTCTCCCTTGAAGGGAGTTTCGATAAATTTGGAGAATTGTTTTGGTTAAAATCAATGAAAAATCGTTCACGCGTATGTTTTTTGTTTAACTGGTTTTTTGAAAATAGTTTTCAATCAAGTGACTTTTGAAGACACGTTTTGATCTTCATCTTGAATTCAATAAAATGTACAGTTTTCTATACTCTTTGTTACTTACGCATTCTTTTCAAATGGCTAAGAATAAAATCCTCCTACACTTTTGGATATCACTGTTCTGAAGTTTGATGATGACAATATCTCACGAATGTGAATTTGAATTTCAAAATGAAAGGAGTAATAAGGAGATATCCGAAGGTAGTTCAAAGAGACTCGGATGGTATAAAGAGAAACTCGAACTGAACCGGGGTCAACATTAAGAAAATTAAATTAGCATTCATTTTGAATGAAAAGTTGAAAAATGTTACAATAAGAAGGACAAGCCATGATTATTCAAAAAGGAGATAAAGTGTGGAAATGGAGTTTACCAGTGCAAAGAGGAGGCTAAGGGCAAATTGACACTAAACTGGCAGCACCCTTTTATTTGTCAAAAGATATTTTGCCTGGGGGAGCACTTGTTATCACAGAAATAGAATGGACAAGTTTTTCTCAGCCGATCAATTCGGATATGTGTAAGAAATTCTTTGCCTGATAAATGAAAGTTTTCTTTTAGAGTTAATGCGAAAAATGGAATGAAAGTCAGACCCTCTTCCTTTCCCATTAAGACATTATATCCCTAATTATCCCTTTTGAGCCTTCAGAATAAATCGTTTCGTTTGGCAACCTCTGAGAATCGCAAACCCCACACTGAGGCAAATTTAGTTTTGAAAGCAAAAGAAAAAGAGAGAAACTCCACACTGGAGCAAATTCAAATTTTGAAGGAAAGTTGAAAGAAAAGGAAATAAACAAAAGAAAACCTCAGTTAAAAATAAACTAGGGCAAATTTTCAAAATTTCGAAAGATGAATGAAAAAAAGGGGAGAAAATAAAAGAAAACAGAACCTCAGTTGAGAATAAATTGGGGCAAGTTGTAATTTAACTCTAAAATAGGGTTGATACAATAATGCGATTTCAGATCACTTTAACCACTTTTGAAATCCGCCTTCAAGCCTTAACTTTTCTTAGCACCTCACCTGACCCCACTACAAAAGCCGAAAGTCCTGACTTCTGTTCTTTGCATCACCTCTTTCAGAGATTTTCTAAGTCACATGGCAAATAATGTCAATACACCTTTATCCATTTTGCAAAGGAAGGATTGTCGCATTGATGCCATTATTTGTTAAAACACTTCTGAGTTGATAAGGGCTATTGACAAGGATTGGTTCAGGTTAAAACTCGAAATGGAACCTTTGAAAAGAGAAAAAAAAAAGAAAAAAAAAAGAGACAAAGAAGAAAATGAAAAAGAAAAGAAAAAAAAAGAAGAAAGAAAATAAAAAGGTGGAGTGGTAACCTTAGTGAAAACCTGAAAGGGCGCTAAGATAGGATTTTATAAGGCGAAGTAAGCTTGGATTTGAAAGGCTGGTGACTTAGTTCATTAGAATTTCTATTCACCTTGTGGTTCAGTTGCCGACATTAAACTCCGGAGGAACGATATCCAAAAGGTCAAATGCGGCGTTTTGTTCGAGAATCAAAGTGTTTTGGTTCATTGTACATAAAATTTTAAGTTTACAGGTTCATTTTTCTTAAATTAATTTTCTTTCAAAATGAATGATTATTTTCAAATTACGGAGACTTTCATCATTGTTGTGTAAATAGAATATTCTTTCATTTGTTTCATGGTTTCATTTTATTTGGATTTATCCAATGGCAATCCCAGTGATTTATTGGAATTACCTGGATACCAAGTGTCTTATTAGCATTAAAAGTCAAGAAGATCTAATGTGATTGGGGGAGCGCAGTTGGGTTAAGAATTTATCAAACGGCAACCCCTATGATTGGCTAAATATCAAGGGTTTTGGTAGTGGTGGAAGTTGAGAATACTTGACACAGTTCACAAAGTAAAGTTCAGTTTTCGCTACATCGAGGAAGAAACGCCCAAGTACTCATGTTTACACATTTCTTGAAAGCAAGATTGATCGGATGGTGGTGGTATTATCTATCATTACGGTTATTTCTATTTTTTGTAGGCCCAATGGTCCAATAGCAACACACTGGGGCAAATTTTATATGATTGTGGAATGTCACCCAAGAATTGAAGGGTTCGGACCAAGGAAGAGATGAATCAAAGTATTAAGGAGAAGCAACCATGCCGTAATGCAAATTGAAAGATCGGTGGCACAATAATTGATCAAAACTGGGGATTGGATCTTATCCCACTGACCATTACCATCACGTTGGGGCTGGATTTTGTGCCGCCAACATTACAAATATCACGTTGGGTTTGGACTTGGAGCCACCAACATTACAAACATCACGTTGGGCCTGGATTTTGTGCCGCCAACATCACAAACATCATGTTGTGCTTGGATTTAGTGCCACCAACATCACAAACATCAAGTTGGGCTTGGACTTGGAGCCACCAACATCACAAACATCACGTTGGACTTGGATTTAGTGCCACCAACATCACAAACATCAAGTTGGGCTTGGACTTGGAGCCACCAACATCACAAACATCATATTGGGCCTGGATTTTGTGCCGCCAACATCACAAACATCACGTTGGGCTTGGACTTGGAGCCACCAACATCACAAACATCACATTGGGCTTGGATTTAGTGCCACCAACATCTAGTGCCATCAACATCACAAACATCAAGTTGGGCTTGGATTTTGTGCCACCAACATCACATTGGGCTTGAATTTTATGCCACCAATGTCGTTGGGACCGGTTTTATCCCGCTGGCTGTTTTATGTTTATGTGTTTCATGGCAGAATAACTGTAGGTCAATATTTGGTGTCTACGTCTTTGTCTTGAATTTCTACGAAACTCAGAGAAAGAGAGGCAAACTGTAGACACCAAAATTTCATTAGCTTGATTTTAGCTTTATCTAATTCAATTTTATTTTATTATTAATTAAATGATAGTTAGTGTTCATTTTGATTATTTTTATAAATTAGGTTCATTATTTTTAAGGTATTTTTGCATTATATTTTTTAAAAAAGGAAAAAAAAGAAAAAGAAGGAAAAATCCTCACAAAATTTGTTTTTAGCCCTTTAGTTTTAATTACTTTAAAATAAATAATTTTTCTATTAATTTTGTTGTTTAAAATTGATTTGAAAAAAAAAGAAGGAAGGGAACTATTCATCATCTCCTTCGTACAAGCCACGAACCAGAATTTTGCAGGTGGCAAAGTGAACCCATTTCACTTCTTTTTGTTTTTTTTCAAACCATTTACCATCTTATGCTCCTAATCTATATCAAGATGTTTCTAGAAGAATGCCATCGGATGGCTCCAGTTTTTCTGTAGAAATCCATCCTTCATCCTTACCTTTGAGGTGAGGGTTTTGGAGTTGCTGGTTCCTATAAAAGGGATCCAAAAGAAATGCAGCCAGGGGGGAGAGAAAGAGAACATGGACGGATGAAATAAGAGAAGAGTGACGGCTGGGGGTTGAGAGGAAGAGAGATTTGGACGGCTAGGTAAGAAAGAAACCATAGAGCTGGAGTTGCGGCGAGAGGGGAGAGAAAACAGAAAAGGTGACTGCTGGAAAATGGGTTTGGGGGGGGAGAAATCGAGAGAGGGCTAGAGAGAAAGGGAGTTAGCAAAAGAGAGATAGTTAGAGGAAATGAACGAAAAGAAAGAGCTTCAAGAGGAGGAGGTTTTTTAATGGCTAGAAAGGAGGTGAGGTCTGATGAGAGCTGGGGTTGACGGCTGCGTTGGGAAAGGAAAAAGTAGAGAGAGAAAAAGAAAGGAGCTAGAGAAAAGGCATTGTCGGTTGGGAACAAAAGAGAGAGGGGAAAAAGAGAGTGGCGGCCAGAACAAAGGCAGCAGAAGAGCCCTTAGACGATCTTCACCAGAAATCTGCCACTTCGAAATCTGCATCCGGACGCAATCTTGTCAACCAACTCCCAGTTCAGTAAACTCTGCAAGACGTCAAAGGTAATCTCTTTTGCCTTCTACTTCTTATACAAGCCTAGATCTTCTCTGAATATGCCAAAGATCTTGCTGCATTTTGTTATGAACATGCTTTGTTGTTTTGCTTCTTATGGCAGCCGAATGGGTTGAGTTTTGTTGAAAATCTGTTGTTTAATCTTGTCCTGAGAAAATAAAATCTGATGGTTAATGTTTTGGTGAAATTTTTTGCTCCAAGTTGCTTGTTTGATCTGACATGCCGCAGATTTGAAAAACCAGAAATTTGCAAGGTTTCATGGACAAATCTGGTTTTTGCTAGCTTTTCCTCCCACTCAGATTTTACTCTTGTTTGCATGCTTGGTATTGGATCCTGATGAGGTGTTTGGGAGTTTTTCTAACGGTCTTTTCCTGACGAATCCATGAGGTTTGTTGAAGTTTTAGTTTGGTTACGTTTGCGTATGAAGGTCTGCTGCAACAGGTTTGAAGTTCTGGTTTTTGTTGCAGCAGTTTTTGAAAAAAATCAATCTTTTGGGCTGCTAAAATTTTCCAGAATGGCTTAAACTACCTCTGGAATTTTGTTTGTTGTTTCATGGTATCCCGTGTATGTGCTTGCTGCCATTTCAAGTAGCAAGGTGCGGTATACCATTAAACTGCGACAAGTAGCTAAAATCTGCGGTAGCTGTGATTTTTCCTTTGTTTGTTCAAGTTTTGGCTTGCTTGAGACTTATGTTTTCTTTGGTATTCGGTTGATATTGGTATGCCGTGGGCATGTTTGCCGCGAGTTTCTCTCTTTGAGCATCTGCTGCATTTTTACATTCAATGGCATCATGAAGCTGCTAATGCTTGTAATTTCTTCCTGAGGCAATACAACGGCTTGCGTCCCTTGCTGCATTTTTTTTCTCTCTTTTGCTGTCGGTCAGACCAATTTTGTTACCTTAATCCAGCAATAAAAGTGTGGTATTTGATTTGGTTAATGATTGGGAGTTGTGCTTTGTGGTTGTTGATATTTGTTGGTAATGTATTCGGTTGGTAATGAAGAGCAGCAGAAATTCGCAAGAGCAAAGAAAGCTTCGGTTTGCATGAAGATTGCATTATAAGTGTTTACGTTATGAGTGTTTGAATGAAGATTGCATGAAGAATAGCTTTCAAAAATTGTACTTTACTCCCCTTAGCTTCTATCTATGCTACGAAGGCCAAATTATGTTCTATTTGCTTGCGAATAGGTCCTAGAGTAGTTGCGAGTTGAACCATTTCTTGACTTTTGCTTTACTTATGGACCTTTGAAGTTCCCAAAATATTTTAATTGGATTTGAATGTTTGATTAATGTTTGCTTTTGGGTCCTTAGTAGTTTTCTATGTTAGAAATTTGATTGATAATTTACTCTCTTTGTAATTATACATTATTTGATTACATTTTAAGTTGGAGTTGGGAAGGATTTGGTGATTTGTTAGTTTAACTTAATCTTGTGTTTTGTTTATATTTTACTATTTAATTGGTGCCTTGACCTTTTATTGTTTTGAAGCTATTTTTCCTTCATTTGATTACCATTGTAAGGGAGGTACACTCTATCCCTTATTTTCACTTTATTTGACCCTATGTGTCTATGTGACTTTACGTGTTTAATTGCATGTCTCTTGAATATTTATTTATTTATTTATTTCATTTATTTATTTTTTCGTTTTATTGGCTTTAGTTTATATATCTATTTTTAGTTCAATTTTGATTATTTGAAAGGCACTTAAATGCCAAGATGTAATAGTTAGGTATTTATTTTATTATTTTGTTTTATTTCTTCCCCTCTTAGATTGTAGTTGGCTTCCCCCGAATGTAATAGTTAGGGTTGTATTTGCTTTATTTGCCTTATGTGTGTTTTGCATGTCTATGTGCTATGTGTTACCGCTTTCTTAGAGTTTTGCATCTAGATATCATGCTTATGTGTTATGTGCTATATGTGATTTATGTGTTTACATGCTTTCATTAGGTCTTACATGATTTATTTGATTGTAACCGATGTGTGACGTCACGATACTTGTCCAATGCTAGTTGTGGTCAATTTCTCGAATCCACACTAGTCCAACGCTAGTTGTGGCCCTTTGTTCCGACTTTTCTCACTAGTCCAATGCTAGTGAGAAATTGTAGACATGGGTTAATCCAACGCTAGACCCTTAGGAACCATCCGCACGTTAGATCATGATTGTGGGACAAAATCATTTCATCTCATACATATTTTCACTTTTTAGGGTCTTTTATCATTTTTTGCATGGCATCCCTCCTTATATGTATATCCCTTCCCCCATATTTTCCCTTATATGTATACTACTTACCCCTTTGTATGAAACATGACATTAGACTTGCATTTCATCTAAGCATTAGACCTAGGTTAGTACATTTGCTTGATTAGACTAGGAAGTTAACCCTTGGATATGGAATATGGACGAGTTTGGCTTTTTAATTTTAACACGCTCGTATTCCCTCTATTAAAGGAAAAATTGAGTCACGAACATTAGTCCCCCGTACCCGACATGATGGATTCCTTTAGGTCGCATATATTTGTATAATTATTTTATTTTCCTTTTCTTTTCTTAGAGTTTTATATTTTTTGCATTATTCGCGACCTCTCCAAAGAGTTCACATTGGGCATCACAATTAATGTGATTGGCACCAATTGAGTTTTGAAGAGAAATTTCGACCTCCCGATACCCTCTTAGATCTAGGGTTTGCATTTATAAAGTATATCCAAATGTGATAAATCTTTAGATTAAAATAAGAAATTTTTTGACTAAATCACGCAACTAGCCTTGGTTAGGTTGAAAGGGTGCCTTGGATTCTTATCCTTGCCTTCCCTTTCTTCAAATGTGATTCACGAATTTTTTTCTCTGATTTTCGTAGACTTGGAATCGTTTAAAAAGGATTTTCTATTTTTTTCTTTAAAAATTCATTTTTAGGTGACTTGGTACACCTTAACTCTATACCAAGTGGCGACTCAATTTTTCATTCAAAAAATCCTTTTTAAACTATATTTTGGGTCAAATCGTCGCATTTTCAAGTTCCATTTAGACCCATGTTTTTCATTTTCTTTTTAAATCAAAAATTCATTTTTCAATCAAAATTGAATCAAAAGCCATTTTTCGAAAATTCGTCTTTTATTTTTCTTATCAAAAAATGGGGCGCGACAATCACAATAGAGCCATAGATACTAGAATGAATTCTACTACATCTACCTTGCAAGAGGGCAAAATGACAAGCACTCGCTTGAAAAGTGTTCTCACGAAAAATAAGTTTTCAAAGAATTCTCAACGGGCTATCAAAGAGACGAAACTAGCGACTCCAATACAGAAGACGCCATCAATAATTTCAAAATCTTTAACCATGACTTCTATGGGAGAAGATGTCAAAATTGAAATATTGAATGATCACGATTCTATCAAGACTATTGAAAAGAAAGAAATTCAAGTCCAGGGCACCGTATCTACCCAAGGAGGAACCCATTCATTGGCAAGCGACAGTAGTAGTCAACACCGTCATTGAAATTAATCAAAAAAGAGGATTTCTTCTGATTTGGAAGAAATTTTCTTTATATCATCATTAGTTAGAGTGTCACCACTTAAGATAATTAAACTTATATTATCTCTCTTTTTTTTTCTTTTTTTGTAAATTTTTTTTCTTTTTTTGTAAATTTTTTTTCTTTTTCAACCCTATTTTCTTGAATTTCGTCAAGAAGATGTTGGTAACAATTCACCAACTGAATTTGAAGCTGATAGTGCAATTTCAAACAAGAAAGGTGACAAAATCGTCGTCAGCATTTCAAAATAATTTGCCACCAGTGGATGTACCTTATCAATGCATAAGAAGGAACTGAGTAGTTCGTACGAGATCCAAAAGAAGCCTAAGGCAGTATTGGTTTCAGAATTTCATAGACAAAAATTAATCCAAAAGCATCGAAGAAAATATTTGTAAAATTTGTGGATGAATGTTCGTGAGCAGATTTTTGACACTCCTATCGAACATATCTCTTCTTTAAAAGAGTGCGCAGAGAAAATTATTGCAGAAATCATAAGGATAGATCTTACCAATGGTCTTCCTTTAAAATATTCTTTTTGATAGAATTGTTCGCTAAGGCAAAGACATACGATATTTTGGCATCTTCATCCTGGGAAAAGATGAGTAAAGAGACACATGCAGAACTTCTTTCTAAAGTGATTGCACAACTCGGGAGAACTAAGGTAAAGGAAGAAAAATATGAAGGTTTCTAAAGGTGTTCTCATTGTAATGAAAGTTTACAGGGTTGATAGTTTATATATTTTACAGGGATCTACTATCATAGGCTCGGCTGCAGTTTCATCATCATCATCTTTGTCTGATTTTAACATCACCAAATTGTGATATATGCGTTTGGGACATATGAGCGAGAAAGGCTTGGACATATTAAGTAAAAAGGTACTTCTTTGCGATCAGAGTACTGGGTCACTGAAATTCTGTGAACACTGTGTCTTTGAAAAGTAAAAAAAGTTAACTTCAGTTCTCCAACAATCCAAAAAGAAGAAAGGTATTCTTGAAATAGCAAATATGATAACTAGAGCTATCGAAACTTTCAAACTTGAGTTTGTTGGAGATGGCAATATATTAAGAGATAAGAATAATATTAATACATATGCTACTTCATTAATAAAATTACATTTATGTGGCATGTACGCAATTAAACGATATATTTATATATTTCAAGAATATTATTATTATATCCACAATCAAATGGATAATGCTAGTGCTTACTTAAAAATGTTTTTTTACAAAAATTTTAACCCTTGGAAACGAATGCTCAATACTACATTTCAAGTAAGAATAGAACAAGCAGATATCTTAGGAAGAAAGATAACATATGTATGTTATACTTTATAAAAAGAGTAAAGGATTAAAAAGAAAAAATGCAATATACTGTCAGGATATTCAAATGCCAATTTTGATTGGATGTCATAGTCCATATTATTATAATAAAATAAGACAGAGATATAGAAAGTGATACAAACATGAAGAACCTGCTCCCTTCCAAATCCATAAAGATTATTCAAAACTGAATTGGTGGTGTTACTTTACTACAACTTGTTATCATTCATAAAGAGTAGAAGCAAGTTAGTTTAGTTATTTGTTTTTTTAGTAAGTGATGTTTATTGGCAGTGTCAAGTGAAGGGTTTAATTGTCAATTTAGTTGCTGTTTTAGTGGTTTAATTATAGAGTTAATATTCGGCCAGATTAGTCTTCAAAGAGGCCGAATCTTAGTTGGATTTTTAGTCCAAATCATATTAGGGTTTTGAGTCAATGTAAGGTTATAAATAGCCTAGTCTTTCCAATATTTATGATTACTGAGAATTTTCTAGAAATATGTGACTTATCACTTTTCTCTTGCTCCAAGAGAGCTTTTCTTGAATATTTGAGAGTTTTTTTAAGTTATTCAATTTGAACTTATCAATCAAGTAGACACTTTGGTTGTGGTGTTCTTCTACTTTTAACATTGGTTCACTAAATCATTCAATTGTGAGTTGAGATTCAATTCAAGATTCGCAATCTTAGGGTTTAGAAGGGTCAAATGTTATTGCGCACTCCAACTTGATTTCTTCATCTAGATCTAGAGCTGTGTGGGATACGAGTTCATACTTTCGGACAGGTTCGTATAAGCTTGGTAATCAAATTTAGTTGACGAACTCAAGTATATCTTGTTCGTGTCAAAGTAAGTTTCCTTTGTTTCAAATCTGGTCATTATTCTTGGTAGTAATACACTAGGATTTCTTGTTGGTTTCTTGTTGCTGTCCGCTTGTGTTTGTTGATTACATCATGTTTTTCTAGTCTTCTTGTCTCGTTTCTTGAGTCTTGAAGTTTCTTAAAGTTAAAAGAAAATCGACTGTTCACGGTACTATTCATTGGCACTGTTCACGGTACTGTAGTGCACTGTTCACCGTTACTGTTCATCTAAAAAAAATTTTGGTCAGTAGTTGCTTTGAATCCGTGACTGGTTTCTATAAGTTAATTCGTGGCTGCCTTTGTGTTTTGGTGTCAAATCGTGGCTGATCAATCTTGCTCTTGAAAGTGTTTGAAGTTTTTGAAATTTCTTGATAAGAATCTTGAATTTTTGGAATTATCTTGGATACTTTCTTGACAAATCTTGAAGCTCTTGGGGAAAATATTTGGGTTTCTTGAATTCTTGAACAAAAGTTTCCAAATCTTGAAATTCTTGCAAAACCCTAGTTCCTATTTCTTGAACAAAGTAGCGGCTAATTCTTGTTTCTTGTTGCGGCTTGAATTCTTGTCCTTGACTGTTTGATCCGAAGTGGAAAAGAAAAGAAAGAAAGAGTTGTTGTGAAAACAATAAAGAAAACAAGAAGTCGGATCACTCTTGGATTGAAACAAGAAAGCAAATCTGATTTGGGAAACCAAGTTGACTTATGATTGTAAACAAATCCCAGTCACCACATAACTAATCCAATTTAGATTTTGCTAGCTACTTACACACGAAAATTACTCCAAAAATCAACAGCTTATCTTCCAAAATAAATCCAAGAACCAATTGGATTCAACTTCCAAAATTCCAACCAAGGGTACAATCGGGTAGAGCAATTCTAGGCTGTTGATCTTGATCCCTATCTTTTGATGTTTACAAAACAAATGGATAATCTAATATCTCTCCAAAAAATATTTTCAGTTATGAAGTTATGTGATTCCATGAACAAGTGCTATTAAAAGAAGACAAAGGTTGCTGAAAGCTGTCAGACGCTCAAAAAGACTGCATCGGACGTTTGACGACCATTGAGTATTTTCGGACGCAGAAAACCAGCCTACCGGACGTCCTAAGGAATTGAAAAAAAATTTCCAGTTTTACATCATACCTTCGGACGCAGAAAATCAGCCTACGGGATGTCCGAAAGAATTGGAGAAAATCTCTTAAACTCTCTGCCTGCCGTCGGACGCATAAAACAAGGCTATCGGACGTCCGACACTGCCAACGGATAGTTGACTGTTCAGCTACTTTCTATCCGTTGGAAGCATTAATGAGGCACTTTCTTGGTTCTATATAAATAGTGGTTGGTCAAATATTTCAAACAACTTTTTGCACACTGAAGATACAAAAGATCTAGAGAGATTTTAGTGAGAAAATACTCTTCAAGGAAGATTTGTAGTCTTAGTGGTGTGAGGTTCTTTGTAAGCTTTTCATTTGTGAGTGAATCTTTCATGAGTGTAGCTCTGTGAGGGTTGTCCTGAAGGATAGTAAAACGTCCTGACTTGACCGAGTGGAGTTCGGGGCAAGGAGGAGGTGAATCTTCCTTTGTACACAAGAGTGATTGTAATTCATCAATTTGAAGTAACTTGTTTCAATTAATCTACAAGCTCAAAAGGAGTTGGGTAGTTAATTGGTTTGCAATCCTTTCCTTTTTATTTACTTACTGTTACATTTGTGATCTTTTAATTGCTTATCGATTGGTTGTTTTCGGGCCTTACAATTGGTATCAGAGTTTAGTCTCCTAGAGATTAAGCTCAATCGGCTTTGGAGTAAAGATGACAACCAACAATGCTATATTTTTTGAAGGACATTCTGTCATTAGACCACCTATGTTTAATGGGTCAAATTATGTGAGTTGGAAAGAAAGAATGATTATCTTTTTGCAATCTATTGATATTGAAATGTGGTTTATCATTAGTGAAAGTCCATATGATGCCTCTCTTATAGATGAAAATACTCAGAGATCTAAACAAAAAACAAGAAGTGAACTGACTGTTGCGGATAGAACTCATCTCACATTGAATGCAAAAGCTATGAATGCGTTATATTGTACTTTAGACTCAAATGAATCTATTAGAGTCAAAGGCTGCAAGTCAGCCAAGGAAATTTGGGATAAACTGAGAGAAATTCATGAAGGTAATGAGAATGTTAGAGAACAAAAGAAGTCCATTCTAGTTACAAAGTATGAATCTTTCGAGATGCAACCTCATGAAAACATTGATGAGATGTATTGTAGATTCAATGACCTTATTAAGGATTTAGAGGTGCTGGAAAAAGAATATTCTCTTGGTGAGAAAAATAGAAAAATCCTGAATGCCTTGTCTAATGATTGGAAAAATAAAGTGACTACTATTGAGGAGGCTAAAGATTTGAATACCATGCCTATTGAATCTCTTATTAATTCTCTAACATCTTATGAGCCGAAGTTTAAGTCCAAAATGCAAGAGGATGAGGATACGAAAGTAAGAAGGAGTATTGCTCTAAAAGCCTCACAAGATGAAGATGATTCTGCCTCCTTGGATGAAGAAAATGTGGAAGGTGATGACAATGATATCGCATTCATCACAAGAAGTTTCAAACGAATACTCAACAAGAGGAGATTCAAAAAAGGTGGACCTAGCAATTCATTCCCAAATCAGTTCAACAACTCGAGAAATAAAGGGAAGCTAGAGTTCAACAAAAATCAAACTGTTCAGTGCTTTGAATGCAACCAACCTGGACATTACGCAAGTGAGTGCCCAATGATGAAGAAGAATGAAGGAAGAAAACCAAGATTCAACAAATTTCAATTCACATGGAATGAGTGCAACTCCGATGGTGAAATTGAAAAGGAAGAAGAATCTGCTCAATTAGCTTTTATGGCCATTGGAGCTGATGAAGTAACATCTTGTAACTCTCAATTTGAAAGTGATGATGAAAGTGATGATGATATTGAATCTTTCATTATAAAGTTGCATGATAGTTTGAAAGAATCCTATACTAGAAACAAGGAGTTAAAACAGAAAATTAATTTTTTGTTTCGAGATAATGCAAATCTTTTTCAACAAAATAAAAAGTTGAAAGCTGAAAATGATTACTTCAAAAAGAGTGAGACTGCTTTACACTTTGAGCTTGATAGAAAAATAAAACTTTGTGAATTGTTCAAAAAGGAACAAGGTGATTTGAAAAGAAGAATGGATGGTCTAAATTAGTTGCTTAAACACAAGAAACAAGTTTGTTTCCAAAAGAATATGTTGAATTATAATTCCAACAAATTTGCTATTTATAAGAGAAGACAAGTAAGATTTATTAAACCTGTTCATGTAAATAACTCTTTGATTATGTGTAATTTCTGTTGTCAAAAAGGTCACATGAAAAGTGATTGTTATGTGAAAAAGAATATGAGAAGATGCATGAAATGGATGTGGGTAGTTAGACATGATAACTCTAACAAGTAGGAGATTTTGGTAAGAATGAAGAGATTCTTGTTTATAATGTTTTTTGTAATTCTCTTTTGATGTTTCTGATGTTTGAACTGAATTTGTCTTGATTTTTTGAATATTACTGAATCTGTATGATATCAAAAGGGAAAGAAAAGAACAATTCTGATCTAAAGATGGTTTGTTTTGTTAAAAATCTCTATTATATGTTGATTCTTCTTTTGATATCAAATTTCCTGTGATATGTTGGTGATTGCTGTCTTTTTCTGTTTTTATACTCTGTTTTGTTGCTGGATTATGATAGTTAATTTTTTTTACTCTCATCTTATGATGACAAAAAGGGGGAGAGATGGATGCTATGTGTAAGGAGGAGTTTTTCTGAAAGATGGATGCTATGTGTAAGGGGGAGTTTTTCTGAAATTATAAGTTTTGGATGCGATGATTGAGGGGGAGCTTATACTTATTTTTGTTTCTTTCCATCCATTGTTTTGTCATCATCAAAAAGGTGAAAAATGTTGATCTTGATCCCTATCTTTTGATATTTACAAAACAAATGGATGATCTAATATCTCTCCAAGAAATATTTTCAGTTATGAAGTTATGTGATTCCATGAACAAGTGCTATTGAAAGAAGACAAAGGTTGCTGAAAGCTGTCGGACGCTCAAAAATACTGCATCGGACGTCCGACAACCATTGAGTATCTTCAGACGCAGAAAACCAGCCTACCGGACGTCCTAAGGAATTGAAGAAAAATTTCCAATTTTACATCATACCTTCGGACGCAGAAAACCAGCCTACCGGACGTCCGAAAGAATTGAAGAAAATCTCTTAAACTCTCTGCCTGCCGTCGGACGCATAAAACAAGGCTATCGGACGTCCGACGCTGCCAACGGATAGTTGACTGTTCAACTACTTTCTATTCGTTGGAAGCATTAATGAGGCACTTTCTTGGCTCTATATAAATAGTGGTTGGTCAGATATTTCAAACAACTTTTGCACACTGAAGATACAAAAGATCTAGAGAGATTTTAGTGAGAAAATACTCTTCAAGGAAGATTTGTAGTCTTAGTGGTGTGAGGTTCTTTGTAAGCTTTTCATTTGTGAGTGAATCTTTCATGAGTGTAGCTCTGTGAGGGTTGTCCTGAGGGATAGTAAAACGTCCTGACTTGACCGAGTGGAGTTCGGGGCAAGGAGGAAGTGAACCTTCCTTTGTACACAAGAGTGATTGTAATTCATCAACTTGAAGTAGCTTGTTTCAATTAATCTACAAGCTTAAAAGGAGTTGGGTAGTTAATTTTTTTGCAATCCTTTCCTTTTTATTTACTTACTGTTACATTTCTGATCTATTAATTGCTTATCGATTGGCTTTTCGATTGGTTGTTTTCGGGCTTTACATAGGCTTCCAAATTTTTGCTATTTTGTTTCTTACTTAATCGAGTTTTGTAATCTATCCAGCCATTAAATTTGTATCTTTTGAGTCTTTTTCAATCTGTAAATTCGTGTTCAAAAGGTCCCAAAAGGAGTCCAAATCAATCTTGGGTTCCAACAAGTTTTAGTTTCCTAATTTGAGTCACTAGTCAAGTCTAAAGTTTCCAAATTCTTGAGTCATCTTTTAGCGAACAAATCTGAAAATTTTCCAGCATATTCATGGTGTCTTTTGAGTTGTTTAACAGTCCATTTCACTCCAAAAAAAAGGTCCAGCATTCATCTGCCACCATCTTGTGTGAAACTTGGTGAAAAGTTTGATTGATTCTCATTGAGAAAATTCTAATTTCTTCAAGAGAAGTAAGCAAATGACTTGAGAAGTGATTGGTGAGATCACTAGAGTGTTAAAATACACTTGAGTGATGATACACGAGCGTTAGTGAAACACGTGAGGGACCAAGTGAGGTGTTCAATTGTTTGTTGTTTTGCAGGTTTAAACATGCCCAATGAAAATGAGCTTACCATTGCCCAACTTGCACTAGGCAGAATTGCAAAGGAGGTTCGACCTTAAGATCGAATCCATACATGAGCGATTGGATCATTTGGATTCATTAAAGAGTTCCTCTAAGAAATCTAGAGGGAAACAACCTTTGAATGAGTCTAGTGATTCAAATATAGACACCGAGCTTGAAGATTTAGAACAAAGGCCGAGAGAACACAACCATAAATCTAAGCGTGAAAATGAATCTCTCAAGAGGAAGGGTTCCATGCAATCTATCTCTTTAAAGCCAATGTATACAATAGGTGATAAGAAGGGTCATTCAACATCTTCTAGGCTTAAACCTAGAGTTGAACCATCTCATGAGGAGTCATTTTGGGAGACATATCAATGTCTTCTACACCAAAAATAAATGGAGTCAAATAGATGCCATCAAAGAGAGTTTTCTAAGGAGGAGGTAGCCGAGCCTATTCCTAACAAAGGAGTATCTCATCCTATTGAACCATTTGTTGAGGAGGTTGATAATGAGGAAACAATTGAGGACATTGAACTAGAAAAAGAGATGGAAAAATTTGATGAGATGAGTGGTAAAAAGGAAGAAAAAAGAGAAAGTGAGCTTTTGAGCAAAAATGTGAGGGTTTATTATTTTTCTAACGAACTTATCTTTGTTTTGTTTAGTGTTTCTTCTTTTGTGTAGATTAAGGAAAGTCAAGTGAAGTTAGTCATGCCATGCTCCATTCCAAAGTCACTTGTACAATTCACTAGTTTCCAAGGAGTTTGTCTTGTAGGAGTTAATTCTATTTGGGATCACTTCATGGAACAATTGTAATTCAAACGTGTCCATACCAATGGGGAATTAATTCAAACCCACCATGAAGGGAGAATTCCAAATTTTGATTCTCATTTGCTACCTATGGTTCATTCATCATCTTTACCTTCTTTTGAGCATAATTTCTATCCTAACACTTGTATTTCTTATGCAAATTTTGAAGAAAAGTGTACAAAACTAGCAATGCTTTTTCAAGTTGAATCAATTGGTGAAAGGAATAATGAAGTGTCAAAGGGAGTTTTCACATTTAAATCTTGTTCTATATCTTCTTACCATTTAGCTAATGATGTTCCATTGCTTCTTTATCCAATTTCTGATTTGTTTCAAGTTGAAGGTTACTTTGTTTTTGTAAGTTGTAAAGCTGTCCAAAATTTTCTAACTTTGATTAAAGACTTGCAACCAGATTTCATGCTTATTCCAGCTAAAAGTGGTGATCTTTCATGCTTATTCACACGTCCAAAAGCTAGTGGCCAAGTGCTCAATTTGTCAACTTCAACTTGTGCTAGTTCGAGTAACCTTCATGAAGTGGAATTTAATTGTTTGCTACCCCATATGTTGGAAGATGAGAACTTGTGTGTCACACAAAATCCCAAAACTGTCCTCCACGAGTTGTTTAGTGCCTTATCCATGCAACAAGTTGCTCTCGTTTTATCCATGCGAGATGATCCAAATCAATGTCAACTAGTGATGGATTTGATACCTTTGCACAATCAAAGTCCCAATGTGCAAATCCATGACCAAAGGCTGACAAGAGAACTTTGAGTGCAACTTGGAATTTCCACAAGTTATACATAAGCTGGTTCCTGTCTTGGTGAATGTCTTTGTTCGAAAGCAACCTAAGGCTGACCAAACTGCATATAGCTTGGCTCGTGATCCTTCATATATTCCCAACGTTGCTGTTCTCTAAGCACACTACCGATTTGTGGACAAATCAATTTCAAGAGGAGGGGAATGATGCAAACATGAAGAATCGGCTTCCTTCCAAATCTATAAAAATTATTCAAAATTGAATTGGTGGTGTTACTTTACTACAACTTGTTATCATTCATAAAGAGTAGAAGTAAGTTAGTTTAGTTAGTTGTTTTTTTAGTAAGTGATGTCGTTTATTGGTAGTGTCAAATGAAGGGTTTAATTGTCAATTTAGTTGCTGTTTTAGTGGTTTAATTATAGAGTTAATATTCGGCCAGATTAGTCTTCAAAGAGGCCAAATCTTAGTTTGGATTTGTCGTCCAAATCACATTAGGGTTTTGAGTCAATGTAAGGTTATAAATAGCCTAGTCTTTCCAATGTTTATGATTACTGAGAATTTCTAGAAATATGTGAGTTATCACTTTTCTCTTAGAGAGCTTTTCTTGAATACTTGAGAGTTTTGTTAAGTTATTCAATTTGAACTTATCAATCAAGTAGACACTTTGGTTGTGACATTCTTCTACTTTTAATATTGGTTCATTAAATCATTCGATTATGGGTTGAAATTCAATTCAAGGTTCGCAATCTTAGGGTTTAGAAGGGTCAAATGTTATTCCGCACTCCAACTTGATTTGTTCATCTAGATCCAGGGCTGTGTGGGATACGAGTTCATACTTTTGGACGAGTTTGTATCAGCTAGATGATATGACCTCGACCCAGCAAAAACCTGTCTTAAAGAACCGAATCAATCAGGCAGCGAAAGGATTTATCTTGATCAGGTTATGGATAAATTGGACGGATTCTACAAGATTTACTATTGCTGAAATAAGATTGAACCATTGCTGAAATAAGATTTACTAATACATTTTGAAGTTTACTACAAGATTGTGAAATAAGTTTACTATTAGATTTTGAAGATCTAGGAGTTAGGAATCTACAGAAAAAACCATACTAAAATACAGCCTGCTAATATTTTGCTAATTTTTAGAGGAAAAATTTAAACTTACATCAAAATAAGGATTTCTTTGCAAGTCTATTTGCATCTGTTGAGAACATTAAAAATGTATAGTGAAAATGCAATCATCAGAACATAAATAAAGCAGATACATAATGGGTAGAGATAAGTCGCCTTATGCATCTCTTCTTCCAAGTTATATTCCCGGTACGGAATAGAGAAAAGAAAATCACCTCTGCGAGCCATACTATCTTTCAAAAAAGACATTTCCAGAAAAATGGCGCTCTAGGTAAGATGCAATGCTGGGGCTGAGAGGAAGGAAATTACTTAAACCCTAAACCCTAAGACTCGATCAATAATATCTTGGATTCCATTGCAACATTCTATTTCATACTTTGTTTGGTTTTGAGTATCTACCAATTAAATGTGAATATAAAACTTGTGGCCAATTCGACAAAATAAAGTATTGCACATTTATAAACTATTGTATTTGTAGTACTTCATCATATTTTATTTTTTTAATATAAATAGTAAAAGATATTTATAGATGCCATATAGCACTAGATCTTGACAACACTGATTAATCATAAGTTAATCAACGTAAACCAAATTTCAATTTAAACATTAACTTTATTTACATTTTCATAATATTTTACAATAGAGATAAATATTTCGTATATGTTCAACAAATAGACAAAAGAAATTGAATAATAGTTAGCTATTAGAAAAAACAAAAGAGATATTTTTTCGTATGTTTTGAGTACCTACCAATTAAATGTGAATATAAAACTTGTGGCCAATTAAACAAAATAAAGTATTGCACATTTATAAAATATTGTATTTATAGCACTTCATCATATTTTATTTTTTTAATATAAGTAGTAAAAGATATTTATAGATGCCATATAGCACTAGATCTTGACAACACTGATTAATCATAAGTTAATCAACGCAAACCAAATTTCAATTTAGAGATTAACTTTATTTACATTTTCATAATATTTTACAATAGAGATAAATATTTCATATATGTTCAACAAATAGACAAATGAAATTGAATAATAGTTAGCTATTAGAAAAACAAAAAGAGATATTTATTGTAAAGAATGAAGAAGATAGGCAAAAGAATCAATAATCAAAACAACATTTTATGATAAGATCCAAAAATTAGATGAAAACTTTTTTTTTATATAAATGAACAACTAGCCAACGAATTGCTTTCATGTAGATTATAATAAATACTAAGTACTTCAAAAAATATGCCAACAAAGTGAAATAAAAATAGTTACTACTCGTATCTCTTATAAAAGAGCAATTCAAGAATTTGATCAATTTAAAATTTAAACATAGGATATTTTAAAATTTGTAGATAATAATTTTGAAATCATTTGAAGTGATTATTGAAAAGAATAATAGGTTTGACCAAAAAGCGGTGAAATGGACAAAAATTGGTGGAAGAAGGGTTGATAAGAAAAGAAAAATTACGACAATTGTAAATAGACGATCTATGTGGCAATGAGATTGGCACGAGATGAAGAGGGATGCTGTGACAAAGAAAATATTTAGTTCATAGTTTAACTATGTATACATTATTCACCTATTATATATACGAAGATATAGAAATAGTACTCATAATTTAATTATTTTGCACTTTTCTACAATTTTTGTACATAGTTTTAATCATTAGGTAATTTTAGACCATTAGATGGATTGATAAATATTGCAAATAAAACAATTTGTCAACAATTCTTTTAAAACCATTTTAATATTGAATAAAGTAGTGTACTCATTGAAAACATTTAGTTATTTTAAAAATCTATAATACATTTTGAAAATGCTAATATCGTTACAAAAAATTTCGCACTATTTTTTGGTATCATACTCTCAAGTTAAGTTTACTATTAGATTGTGAAATAAGTGTCTTGTGAAATAAGTAATCAGCAATCAATTTATATGAATTATTTGTATACACTTTTCGGACAATATATGGATCATCCCATCTGATTTGCCTTGACAGCAAATCCTACTAGATCTTCAAAATAGAAGGCTATCCATCTGATTTTCTTGAACAAAATTCTCACTAAACAATTTCAAGAAAGAGAAGCAATTACAGCTCTTCTTTAAGACTCAAATCTTTAAAACATTATTTGATCAATTTTGGAAACACAAGGAAACAAATTCGTGGTTGAACAAGAATAAAACAGCTGCTATTTGATTATTTTCCAAGTTAGATTCAGATTTTATAAAAACAGCTTCCTAATTCAATCTTTTGTCCGAATACACTTTGGATTGGCTTCTTAAGTTGATCATGTCTCTTGTCAAGAGTTATGGCTTATCAATTCAAAGACCATGTTTGAATTGTGGTGCCATTCCACCCCCTTCTATTTCACGGTTCACATCATGTACTAGATGTTAGGTTGCGATTGTATCAAGATTCTTCACTAGTGTGTGGTGATAGGTCGAGAATTCCATCCATCATGTCCCTTAAATTTCAAACCTTAGTTCTCTTATTCGTTTAATTGTGGGTCAAGATAGTATCAAAAGGTTCACAACTATAGGGAATTGTAGGGTTGAGGGGTCATACCACCCTCCCAAATTTGATTCCATGGGACGTAGATCTTGGGCTGATCATATACGAGGTTCGTATCAGTTGGTATCAGAGCTTTGTTCCATGCTAATCAAATTATATCCTTTTGTTTTCTTGTTTTCTTCTCTAGTTTTCTACCAACTCCAAAGATGAAAAAATAAAAAAAAATTGTCTACTTCTTTAGGGTTTGAAAATCTATCTTTTGTCGCTGTTTTGAATTTCTTGTTTGTGTCATTTGTTTCTAGTTGTTTCCAGTTCATTCATCTAGGGTTTTGTTTATCATTGCATCCAGCCTTATTATGTCATGTTCTTGTTGATCAAGTCAAAAAAAAAGTTACTGTTCACCATTGCAATAGCGATACTGTAGCTGCACTATTTATGTTACTGTAGTAGTTACTATTCATCCAAAGTTATTTTCTTGTTTCTTGTTAATCCGTGATTTCATTGTTTCCTAAAACAATTCCAATTCATGTATGTAGTCTATTTCCTATTGTGTTTAGGATTTGTTTAGCAGTTTGTATTATTTTTTCTTTTCTTATGCGAGTCAAATTTGGAAAGTTGGGAGTGCTTGAGTCACATGTCTTTGTGTTTCCTAGTTGAGTTAGGATTTCTTGTGTCTTTGTCTCTCCAATCATTTAATTGTCTTTGAATCACATTCATCATTGTGTCAAGTTTGTTAAGTATTTTATTTGAGTATTTGGTATCCTATAGTACAAAATGAGAGTAAGTGTAAACATGTGAGGGAATAAGGTGAGGAATCTTTCTTGCTTCATACTTTCTTGCAGGTTACCAAGACCATTGGTGTGTCCTGTTTTACCCCATTGCAAACTAGACTTTAATTTGAGCACAAATCGCTTTCAAGTAGAGGAAAATGATACAAAAATATATGCATCAACCTTAGCATCAGTTCGAGCCATCATTTAAGTTTCTTTCTAGTATGTTTAGTGAATAAAGTGGCCAACTTTTGTGTTAAACCTTGAACTTAATTGGTCTTAGATAATTAGCTTAGTTTGTTTAGTAGGAATAAATGATGTAGTCCCCATCCAATTTGGATTTGGGCTAGAGTAGGGTTTTCTATGTTTTCATTTAAACTGCAGGTCCCTACATTGTAAAGGACTTTTGGTTGTCTAGCTAATGGGAATTGAGAGTTTCCTCATTCTGCTTCTTGTTACATGTTGATTGTGTCTCCTTGTCAAGAGTTATGGCTTATCAATTTAAAGATCACGTTTGAATTGTGGCACCGCTCTATCCTTCTATTCTGAGGTTCACATTATGTGCTAGATGTTGGGTTGCAATTGTATCAAAGTTCTTCATTAGTGTATGGTGATGGGTCGAGGATTCCATCCATCATGTCCCTTGAATTTCAAACCTTGGTTCTCTTATTCGTTTAATTGTGGGTTGAGACAATATCAATAGATTCGCAACTATGGTGATTTGTAGGGTCGAGGGATCATACCACCCTCTCAAATTTGATTCCATAGGACGTAGATCTTGGACTGATCATATACGAGTTTTGTCCATTTATGGGGTTCATATCAATTATTTTTGTGTTTATGGTACATTTGAAGCTCTTGAGTTGATAAGGATACTTCTTAAAGTCATTTTTTTGCATGAAGTTCTTTGTTCTAGTTTTCATGTTGTCCATGTAAGTAATGGTATGCGTCAACTTGATCCAAGTGCTTTGGAACATTTATTTGTGTGGAAGTTTAAATCTACCATTGGTGCAAATTCTAATTTGCTTGGTGGTTCAGGTGTACTGTTAGACCATGTAAAACGTCTTAAGATTGTGCATGGCATTCAATTGTTTCCTTCTTATTATCAATTTGGTGATTTTGGTGATTATAAGTATCTCATCGTCATTCATTCCTCATTTTTCATGTTTGATCCAGGCATAGATCTATAGATTGCTTGTTTTTAGGAGAGGGGGAATGGTGCAAATGGAGCAAATGATCCCTACAATGCTATAGCGCGTGGTGTTCTTGGATACATATTCGTGACAAGATTAAATAGACGTCGTGACTTGCATTTTTCCAAAACACACAAGCCCCGTACCTAGAATTGGATGGTATCAACGTTTGGCAGTGAAAACCTAAACGTTCAAGGATAGCTCAAGAATGTGTACATTGGGTAGATGAGGCTTCAATCAAGGTGACTACTTGATTGATAAGTCGATAAGCACCTTAGCAATAAATCATCAGCAATCAATTAATATGAATTATTTGTATACACTTTTCGGACAATATATGGATCATCCCATTTAGGTGTGAACTTCCTTTGCCCCTATAAACGAGAATGATCGGTCTTCGAATAGTGAGTACTAACTCTCTAATTTGAAAAGAGCGTGGTCAGATATATCTATTGAATGCTTTTGAAAGACGAGTTTGATAGCACTCAATCCATTGTTGAGCTTCCAATCTCTTTTCATCAAGTGATTCTAACTCCTCAAGATGAAGACAAATATTATCTTTTTCACTGAAACCTTCTTGAATAGTAATTCTTAGTGAAGGTATTTAACATTCAAGTGAAAGAACAGTTTCAATACTGTAAACAAACGCGTATGGAGTTGCTTGCATGGGAATTCGAAAAGTAGTTCTATATACCCAAAGAGCTTCTCCTATTCGAATATGCCAATCCCTTTTTGATTTATCAACAATTTTCTTTAACAAATTACATAAGGTATTATTGAAGGATTCAACGAGTCCATTTGCAGCAGCGTAGTACATAGAAGAATTATATTGTTTGAAGTGAAACTTTTCGCAAATCCTATTCATTACTGTATTGCTAAAAGACTTACCATTATCGGTGATGATATAACGTGGAATTTCATACCGGTAAATGATGTGTAAACGAATGAAATCTACTTTATTCTCCTTTTGATCTCTCTTAGAGAAACTGGTTCAATCCACTTTGAGAAGTAATCTGTCGCCGCCAAAATAAAAATGTGTCCACTAGAAGATTTTGAAAGCGGTCCAACTATATCCAAACCTCAAGCATCGAATGGCTAAGAAATCACAGTTGGGTGCAATGGTTCAGGAATTTGATGGATGAAATTGCCATGAAATTGACAAATTTAACATCTTCTAGCAAAATCGATGCAGTCCTTCACCATTATCGGTCAGTAGTATCACATTCTCTTAATGCGAAAATATAATTTCGAACCAGTTTAATGAGCAGCGCATACTCCAGAATGAGTTTCTTCCATTGTTTGCATGGTCTCATTTTCTCCAAGATATCGTAGAAGTACTCCATCAAATGATCTACGATAAAGCGTCCCTTTATAGTAAATGAAACGTGGCGTTCAACAGCGTATGTCAACCATTTTCTTGAAATTTTCTGGTAACTTTTCATGATTAAGATAATCAATGATGAAATGACGCCAATCCTTTTTTTCAATCTTATGGATGTAAATATGACAGGCATTTTTTTGAAATTTTCTTGAAATTTTCTGGTAACTTTTCATGATTAAGATAATCAATGATGAAATGACGCCAATCCTTTTTTTCAATCTTATGGATGTAAATATGACAGGCATTTTCTTCCCTACCATTATCTCCTTCATCGAACATTAGAGGTATGATCTAATTTTGACATATTAAGATTTGATTTCAATGAGAAGACAGAGTGAGCATAGACACCAATCTTGCCAAAGAGTCAGATTGTTTGTACAATTTTTTAGAGATATGTTCTATGGTGACATTGTCTAAATATCCTATGAGTTGTCTTGCATAATCATAATATAAAATTAATTCAGATTTCTTGACATTATAAATACCAAAAAGTTGATTTATCACCAATTTTGAATCACCGTAGTCCCTAAGATGTAATTGTTTCATGTTTGTCTTGCATAATCATAATATGAAATTAATTCGGATTTCTTGGCATTATAAATACCAAAAAGTTGATTTATCACCAATTTTGAATCACCATAGACCCTAAGATGTAATTGTTTCATGTCTACAGCCGTTTCAAGACCAAGAATTAACACTTGATATTCGGCCACATTGTTTAAATATCGTCGTATTAAAGTGAAAGAGTACGACAATATATCTATCTGAGGAATAAAAAAATGGCTCTTGCACCAATCCCATCAAAGTGGGCAGCCCCATTGAAATACATCGACCATAAATACTTCTTCATCTTCATCTGTCAACTTTCATTCGCCAGGCATGGGATGATCAGTTAGAAAGTTTGCTAATACTTGTCCTTTGACAGCCTTTGTAGGTACATAAATAATTTTAAATTATTGAAATTGAAGATAGCATCTAGCAAAGCGGTCAGATAGCACAGGTCTTGTCATGACATATTTAATGGAATTAGATTTGGATATTAGTCGAATAGTGTGCACTTGAAAATAATGTTTCAACTTTTGAATGGCAAATATAAGTGTCAAACACAACTTCTCGATAGGTGAATAATTCAACTCATTTGAGGTCATCATCCGATTCAAGTAATACAACACATTCTTCTTACTTTCATCATTTTCTTGAGCAAGTAGGGCTCCAACCGATCGTTCTTGAGCGGCAATGTAGAGAATTAATGACTTTCCGAGAACTGGTGCAGCTAACACAGGAAAATTCATGAGATAAGTTTTAATATTTGCAAAAGCATTTATACACGCTTCATCCCATTCGAAAGGTCCCCCTTTTTTCATTAATCGACTAAAAGGTTACACCATCCGGCCAAATTAGAGATAATCTTTGAATATATGCCAATTTTCCTTAAAGGGTTTTTAATTTATGAATATTTTGCAATTTAGGCATATGCACAATGGCATCAATTTTAGATCAATAAACCTCTATTTCCCGTCGGTGAACTTTCAAGAAATGACTCCAAATGCACACTTTAAAAGATTTATTTTCAGCTGATATCTTCGAAGGCGTTGAAAAACTTTTCGAATGTCTTGAATGTGATCTTCTCGCTTTTTTATTTCACAACGAGGTCTTCAAAGTAGTACTCCATATTTCAATGAAACATATTATCAAAAATTCTCTGCATTACCCTTTGTTACGTTGTTTTGACATTTTTCAATCCAAACAGCATTACTGTATAACAATAATTCGTTTGGGAGTTCGAAAAGCAGTGAGTTCCTCATCTTTAGCTGCCATGCATATTTGATTGTAACTAGAGGTTCTATCGAGAAAAGATAGTGTTTCGTGTCCCGTTGTAGCATCTATTGTCAATTCTGTGATGGAGAGTGAAAAATCATCTTTTGGACAAATTTCATTCTAATCTTGAAAATCTATGCATACTCGTATTTGTCCATTCTTTTTTTTTTCAAGCACGATACTCGAAATCCATGTTGGGTATTTCACTTCTCGTATGAACTCAGTTTTAATCAACTTATTTATCTCATTTTCTATCAAATGAATTAATTTGGGTCGAAAGCGTCTTTGACCTTTGCTTAACAGGTTTTGTTCATCGTTTGACCGACAAATTATGAACAGCGACTCTTGGATCCAAACCAAGCATTTCTGAGCAATTCCAAGCAAAGACATCCTTGAACTTGAACAACAAATCAATATATTCTTTTTCTTCTTCAAGAGTCATACAAGAACTTATTTACATTGGACGAGAATCATCGCTTGTGCCAAGATTAATTTCTTTTAGCATATCAGCTGTATTTTTTACTTCTTGTTCAAATTTTGGGGGAGCATCATCTGCATCTTCTTCTTCTTCAGATCATTGATCGTAATATGATGGCAAAAAATAATACTTTCTTGACCCTGCTCTTTAAAAATGGTTTTAATTCTTACATTAAACAAGTTTTTATAGTGTATGAAGAAATTGGAGGCTTGCTTTCTCGAGCTATTCTTTTTTATTGGAGCGAGACTTTCTTTCCTGACAACTTGCTGCTCCCCTTTTTTATTGCCTAATCTCTCATGGATAAGCGGCTTCAAACTCTTTGATTGTGGGTCAAATCTGTCAAATACAGCAGTACGATTTGACTCAATTTTTAATCTATTGAAAACAGACATCTTCTGACTTGTGACTTTCATTTTTTCGTCACATAATTACAGCCTTTTGATCACTATATGAATAGGAGAAGGCTGTCGATAATCAAGACCTTTTGATGAACTTTCACCATTATAATCTCTTTTTTTCAATATTTTCTACGTAGGTGTCAATTCATGAGTCTTCTCGTCAGTTATTTTAGGAGGAAGTTTGTCCAATGCATTCTTTTTACTTGGGTTATAACCCACCTTAACAAGAAGCATATATAGGTTTGGATCAAAACTTTCTTGAATCCGATTGGTTAATAATGAGTGATGTTCCACTGCAGGTTCTTCTCTGGGACGGACAAATCCTTGCAAGTTCATTTTTTTCACTTTTAATCGGCTCTATTTTGGTGAGTGGAACATTTAATGCATGATAAAAGAAGATTGACCTTCTTTTCTCTTTGATTTTGGGATGTAATGCAAAATAGGTACTTTGAAATCTTGAATTTCTTCTCTCACTGATTCTTTTCTTTTTGCTTCTTTTTGAAAATAAAATTTGGCATCGACAAAGTATGTTTCAATTTCAGTGAAAGGCTTATCATCAGCAGTAACCTTCTTAACTATACTATCTCGACAATATTTAAAATATTGATGAAGAGTAGATGGTATAATTTCGTTCTCATGAATTCAGAGTCTTCCTAGGAGCATGTTATAAAAGGTTTTGGCATTAATAATATGAAATAACGTACTTGAAGACATCTCACCAATAAGCAATTCAAGTCTTATGAGGCCAATCACTCTTTGCCCCATTGATTAAATCCTTGGATTATGAGACGGTTTTGGGAAAGCTCATCATTTGAAATTTTAAGTTCTTTCATAGCATGTACGGATATGATATTGATAGCAGATCTCCCATCAATGAGTATCCGACTCATCTTCTATTTTTGGACATATGCACTAACAAATAAAAATCGATTGTGGGTTTTAGAGTCAATTGTCAAATCATCATTATAAAAAATGTTAGTCGTTGCACAATCTACAGGCAATTTATCATCGATTTTGAGCTTTTCCTCAAATTCGGTGCCAATTTGTGTGACTTGAGGGTTTTCAACCTTGATGACGTTACAAGAAATAAAATCATCATCATCATCACTTAAACATCTTTTTAGCAGAAACTCTCTCAGTGTCACAAGTTGTCGAATCTCTTAAAGAAACTAATGATTTGAAGGAATTTGTGTTATGACTTCTTTTTGTTTCTTTATTGCATTTCGTTGTTTCTTTTTCGCTTTAAACTCTGTTGGACGAACGTTGAAAGAAGCATTCTTCTTTATCTTCAACTTGTAAATTTTCTTCCGAATGACTGAAGTCCATCTTTCATTATCGTCTTCGACGACACTTTTAATTGGAGATTTTTTAACCTCCTTTCTTACAGGAAGAGTATTGTTCAATGCGGATAGAACTTCTATTGGATAACATAAAGAATCAAATATTATTATTGTTTGATTTGCTGACACTTTGTTCTTCTCGAGAAGGATCTTCCCTTGACGGGTTAATTTCATGATTTTGTCTTTAAAAACAAAGCATTTGGTGAGAGGTTGGCCAATCAACCGATGATAACAGCAATAATTTGGATCATTGGCTTGACTGACTTCCTCTGGGTGCTTCATGTCGGAAAGTTCAAGGAGTTTCTTCTTGGAAAAATCATCAAACAAATCCCTCTAAGTCAGATTCAAGGAAAGAGTATTCATTTTCTTGCATATCTTTTAAATTGGGCTTTCTTACTGACTTATTTTGGGGGAGTCTAATTTCTTCGTGACTTTTCGACTTACCTTAGTAGCAATCTTCATGGAAGTCGTGTTTTTTGCCATGGACTCTTTATTACTGATTCTTGAAGGAAGTTTATCCCCTTTTTTATTCTCTTGTCTCTTATTGCTTTGGCGAAACGGTTGTATTCGTGGAGTTTGAATAGGAAGTCCATCAGTTGCATTGGTTGCGATGCTCAATTCCATATCATGAGTACGAGTAGTTAATTCTTGAAAAGTGTTTGGACGTATACCTTGTAAAATGTAACTTAAACTCCAATGCATATCTCGGATGCACATTTCTATGGCAGAGGGCTCAGATAGTCTATCTTTGCAGTTAAGATTCAAACTTCTTCACCTATCGATGTAGGTGACCACAGGTTCATCTTTTCATTGACAAGTGTTAGTCAATTTCAGTATATTAACGGTTCTTCTGGTGCTGTAGAAGCGATTCAAAAACTCTTGTTCAAGTTGTTCCCAATTGTAGATAAACCCTAGTATAAGATCGGTATACCAATCAAACGCGTTGCCTTTCAAAATCTAATAAACTGTTTGACTAGCAGGTCACCATAGGTTCCAATATTATTGCAGGTCTCGATAAAATGGGCCACATATTATTTTGGACTGCCTTTTTCATCGAACTATTGAAACTTAGGCTGTTGATATCTAGCAGGCATTGTTAGGTTGTCAATTCTAGCAGTGTAAGGTTTGGAGTAAGTAAAGTTTTACTTTGAGCCACCATCATTTTTGTTTTTAATCACGTCTTCAACAAGTTCCTTCAATTGTTCTACAGGGATAGTTCCCTCGGAGGTCACATATACTTCCTTCACCTTGTCCTTGCCTTTAGATGAGGAAATTTCGTGCTCTTGATACTCCTTAGAGTTCAAATGGTTTCCTTCAGGAGCGTGATCTTTCTGGGTGAACAGTTGGGTGATACGAGCGTCTTCGTCCTTGATGTGCTTTATCATGGTCTCCATCATTTTGGATATATTCGAAACTTGTTTTTCGAGACTTAAAGTGTTTATCATAATAGCAGATATTACAGCAGAAGAAACAGCAGAATCTTCAATAGAAAACTTTGATTGAAAAGTTTCATGTGAAGAGATTGATCCAGTGCTTGATGAATCATCATTATCATGCTTAGAAAATTTGGATCCGGATCCAAATTCGAGCATGGCAAGAGTCTTCTCATTCAAGGCAGGAACGTTTTTGATCCCCACTGTGGGAGAAGAGCGCATTGGTGATGTTGAACCAAATATGGGAGTTGATGCAGATGGAACCTCCATGCTACTTTGGGTGGAAGTTCGCGTCATACTCCTTGTCACAGGACCAATGGCACGAGTATTGGTGGCAATATGTGCAATTTCCTGAACAAGTTTGGCATTAGTAGCTTTAGAACGAGTAGTCGTAGATTGTTGCTCTTTTGTGCCATCGATGATTCATGTAGTTAAATATTCGAAGAGAAGAAATGGAAGGCAGAGATGGTCCCACTGGGCGTGCCGAAAATTTGTTACTGATAAAATTTCAAATTTACAAAATGACAAGAAAAAATACACCGACAAATATGTAATATATAAATTTAAGAAAATATATGAGTACAGTCTCCGAGATTTTCTCAAACTTATAGAGAGTTTCCTTCGATTTTTCTCATCAAACGCCAGTCCAAGGGTTTCGCAACTTGTTCTTGGATCAACCACTGATTCCTTCAAATCTTGATATGGAAGATTTGAAGAACTTGGAAGATATTTGAAGATTCAAGTCTTGATATATGAAGGACTTGAAGGGCTTGAAGATTCAGACCTTTGTAGTTTGGAGTTTCAATATTTGAGAGTATGAGATGCCTCTTTTTTTTTGTCACTTGATTTAGTAGAGAAACCCCTATTTATAGCTGTAGTATGACGTAGAAGTTGAAGACATGTATACCACTCTATTTGTCTTGCAAGACATGCAGTCGTATTAGGACTGTGTCAGTTTAAATATTATCTCTTCTTTTTGTATTTATTAATAAAGAGATAATATCAATGAGTAGTTCCTTGATTGGCCAAACTTGTAGGAACATATGACGTGCCGCCATTTGGTTAGACAAACTATTGCAGTGTATAAGACATTTACATTTATTAAATAACCCTAAATTTTATTTCTTTAATAAAGAAATAATTATGTAGATTTTTATCTATAATTTTGCCAAGTCATATAGACATGTGACGTGGCATAATTTGATTGGCAGAGATATTCTGATAATTTTAATTGGCCGCAACACCTCATCTCGACATGTGGAGATACATGAATGATTGCCGAATAGCACAACTTCCAAGTGTGCATGACATATGGCAATATCCGATTGACTAAGTATAAACCGTAGAAATAATTTATAGACCGATGGTAATTTTAGAATTTAATTAAAATTCCATTGTCTACACCGGCGACTCGCTTTTCTGGTCAATTTGGACCAAATTCGAGGAAAAAAAGGAGAAGGAGGAGGGAAAAGAGAAGAAAGAGGATAAGGGGAAGGAGGAGGAGAGAAAGAGACAGGCGAAAAAAGGTGAGAGCGATGATGGCAATGTTGGCGGTAGTGGTTGGAATAGCAGTGGTGGCAGGGGGAAAAAGGAGGAGGAAGGAAGGGGAAAAAAGAAAAATAAAAGAAAAAATAGAAAAGTTTTTCAATTTCTTCGCAAAAAATTTCTACACTAAATTATAGTAAGGTTTTATACAAATTCAAGGCAATCAATTTCTTTTTTTTTTTTTTTTGGGTTCATTGGTTCTATTTTGATAAGAGTAATATTCCGATATTATGCAATTCCTTTTTGCATTGAAATTTCCTTTTTCCTAGCCTACTAGAGTTTAAGTTTCTTTCTTGTGGAGAAATCCACCAATCAATAGATCATGCTAGTTGTTCTTTTCAAGCATGAGTGTTCAACCATTTAACTATAACAAAAAAAAAAAAGACGAATGTTCTAATAGTTGTTTGTATGAATTTTTTTTCTTAAACAAAAAGATAAATAATATTGATGATATGTTTTGTTTGGGAACCTTTTGGATTAAGATTATGGGATCCTAAGTATTTTCTTCGGCATGATTACATGGGAGAGCAGTCGCCTACCTATTATAGTGTATTTTTTTTTGTAACAACTATATATAGTGAAACTTGCTTATGTATTTAAGGAATGCAAAGTTATTCAAATTGAGGAATGAAAGAATGCCAATGATAAGTTTTTTCGTGATACAATCAGCACTTAATTTGTATGCTTTTATTCGCAGGATCATCAAGCTTGCTATTCCTGATTTTATTGCAAGTACTAACATTTTACACTCTATACATTTGTTGATTATGCATTTTTAATGTGAAAAATTTGGGCACATGACCAAAAGCTACACTCATTAATATGGTGTAGGTATCAGCATAAGTAACACTAATTATTTATTTGGCTTATGGTTGTTTGTTGACAAAATTCAATCTACGGTCTTGAAGCAATATAATCCTTTCTAGACTCTCGAGAATGTAACATTCATCTATTGATGGTGATCATAATTTTTCAAACAATTTCTGATACAATCATGGGTCAAATCTTGATTTGAATTCGATGTAGAGTTAGAAGCAGTTTCAGATACATTAAACATCTTGAAACTTCAAAGGGTTATCAAATTTAAATCCTGTATCAATCTAGGTCCCAAATTCAAATATAATGTTTTTTTTAAAAATATTATAATTTCATTAAAATCTACACTAATGGCAGAAATTACATCATCAAACATATACAGATATCAAAGAGCAAATATGAAGAAAGGATACTCCAGATCTGAAGAATAATAAAAATTATATTATAAAGCTCCAAATTTGAAAAATGAGATAAAATAATTGTAACTCCATGGATATTTGTGCATGCTTCCAATTGCCAGATCTGCTGATTAACTACTTCAAATCCAGATATTATGGTGAGATCTGCTGAATAGATCCAAGAAATTTCAGATTTGATAATCAAAATTTAAAAAAAAAATCAGATCTAATAAAAGAAAAATGAAAAAATTATCAAAAACTCTCACTGGAAATCCCTAGGTGAGAATAAAACTCTCACTTAAAAATTTAGGAGAAAAGAAAACTCTCACTAGACAACTCTAAGGAGAGAAGAAACTCTCACTAGAAAATGTTATGAAAGATTTATTCACAAAATTGAAAATTCTGATCTTTGTCCCATGGGAGAGTTGAAGGGAGTTTTAGTTAGAAAGTTTTTTCTAGAGAGAAGAAAGAGAGAAGGAGGAGAGGAGGGGTTTATAATGTTGTAGAGGTACAATTTATCTGCTGGATTCATTGATAAAATTTTGAAGAGACCTAAATTTATATGGGATAATAGCAGAGATGGAAAACAACACAATGTACTTGAAAGTATTAATTCAGGTTTGTTAATTCACATCGGTTTCTTGCCAATCGAAATGCTTTGATCTTTTCTAATTTTCAATTTGATCACATCCCCACTCAAATTAGAAATACCCCAAAATCGCATGTATGTAAAATATAATACTTGCACATTCATCTAAATTGTATATATTATTTGTCAATATAACATATGTTTCTTGCCAAAAGTTTTAATATTTGTAATTAGGTAATATGCTATGGTGAGTTAAGCATGCATATTAATAGTCTAAAAAAATCATACTCTAGTTTAATCATCAATTCTAATGTGTATTATATTTCTTCATGATCTGTTTATTTACACTGAATTGCATGACGCTTATATATTCTTTAGTCTACATGCACTGATTTGCACTTTCATATACCATTGAGTTTGTTTGTTACAAACCAAAAGTTATCCTATACTATTTGGTTCGGTTGTCATTAACCAATATCAGAAATTGCTAAAGACCATTACTTGTGTTGGGTTGTTATTATTAATTTAAAAAATTTAAATTGGATAAATTATATTTTTCTTATTATTGTTGAACCAAAGTGATTTTATTAGGAAAGGAAAGTGATTTGATTTACCACCTTATGAAAAGGTGTTTAACTTGAGTAGAAGAATAGAATACTAGTTCAAAAGCACCCTAAGAGGCTGATTTACTTTTCAAAGTATTTGACAAAACACGCAAAGAAAGCAAAAAAAAAAAAGATCAACAATAATTAATTATAAAAGTAGGAAAAGAGACTTGAGAAATCTTTATTTATAATTAATATTCGAGGCACATATGAATGTGCGTGCAAATAATAAAGGAAATTTGTGCCAAATTTTTTTGAGTATATTTGAAATCATTTTCAAGAGAATTTGTTTCATGCTCTAATAGTAACTATCTAGAAAATCCACTAAAATAAAATATATAAATAAATAATTATTTCGTAGTAATTCATAACCATAATAGGCAGTTACTAATAAAAATTAAGGTTTATTAAATATGCTGAAAAATAAAATAATAAGTAGCACGCCCCATTTTTTGAAAAATAAAATTTAGGTGTTAAAAATGTATTTATTGATTTTAGAGATAGAATAAATAAAGAAAAAAGGGTCTAAAATGGGACTTAAGAAATGCGACGATTTGGGCCCAAAATAATAGTCTAAAAAAGGTTTTTAAGAAAAATAGGAGTCGCCACTTGGTATCGAGTTTAGATGTACTATGTCACATCAAAATGTATTTTTAATAAAAACTAGATAAAACCCTTTTTAGATGACTCCAAGTTTTTGAAAATAAGAGAAAAGAGTTCTGAAGTCACGGTTGAAGAAAGAGAAGGCAAAGATTTGATAGAATCAAACCTAAAACACCCTTTTAACCTAACCAAATTTAGTTGTGAGATTTAGTCAAAAAATTTTCTAATCTAACTTATAAAATTTATCACATTTGGATGTTTTTGTATGAATACAAATCTAGACCTAAAGGATATTGAGAGGGTCAAAATATCTCTTCAAAATTTAATTGGTGTAAATCACATTAATTGTTATGCCCAAAATGATTCTTAGAAGAGGTCACGAATATGCAAAAGATGAGATTGGAAAAAAAAGAATTATAATATATAAATATACATGACCTAAAAGAGATGAGTGCAACATAATGGGTATGGAGGGACTAAGATTCGTGACTCAATTTTTCTTTTTATAGATGGGATGAGAGTGTGCTAAGGCTAATGAAGCCATGCTTGTTCCTTTCCCGTATTTGAAGGGTGATTCTCCTAATCTAGTTAAGCAAATAGACTAGCCTACTTCTAACGTCCTAAATGGAATGCAAATCTAAAGGTCATGTTTCACGCACATAGGGATAAGAAAGCTAATATATAGAGAAAATATCATACAAGATGAGAACATATTATAAAAATGAAAACAACATGTATGGGATACGATGAATGTCATGCAAAAATGTGAATCTAGAGCGAAACGGTCTAAAGAGTCTAGCATTTGACTAATCCATTTCAATAAAATCTCACTAGCATTGGACTAGCGAAAATCGGGGAGAAAGGCTACAACTAACATTGGACTAGTGTGGTAACGTCATGCATTTATTATAAATTAATAAATCATATAAAATATAATTAAAACAAATAAATAAACACATAAAGCACATAGAACACATAACACGTAGGCATGATATCTAGATGTAAAACTCTCAAGAAAATGAATAAATACATAAGCACATAAACATGCAAGCACACAAGTAATAAAAACACACATAAAACCCTAATTATTATATTTGGGACCCTAACTACAATCTAAGGGAGAAATTTGAAAAATAATAACCTAACTATTACATTCATCTAACTAATTACATTTTTTACAAAAATAAAACTTATCTATTATATAGCCTAACTAAATACATTTCATGGATATCTATTTGTTACAATTTGGCATTTAAATGCCTCTCAAATAATCATCAAAAATTAAATATAATAAATAAAAATTTAAAATGAATAAAAGGAGTAAATACAAGAAAAATCACTCAAAACATGCAATCACACATAAAAACACATAATAGCACATAAAGGGATTTAAAATAATAATAGAAAATACCTCCCTTGAAGTAATGGTTAAACGGGGTGGAATTTGCCCTATTTGTACTCCAAAATCAACAAAACTATCAAGGCACTAATTTAATTAACAAATAAATTATAAAGCAATGGAAATAATCATGAAATCTACATATTAAAACATTTAAATGAAGTATAATTAACAACTAAAGAAAATAGATAAATTATATGTAAGAAATTAAAACTATCAGGGACCTAATTGCAAAAATTAGGAAAGTTTTTGATGTCAAATTATAATTATTATAAAGATTAGGGATCAAATTGCAATTAAAAATTGAAAGAAATCAAAAGTTTTAAGTCATAGTAAAAGTACTCTAAAGTCTAGGGACTAAAATGTAATTTTCGTATCAGATTTTGTAAAATAAAAGGCCACTTGGGCCAATTTTATTAGTTTCTTGGGCCAAAAGCCTCCCAGGCCCAATCGAAAGTTTGAAAGAAAAAGGCGGGCCAACTCAGCTTTCGGTCCAAACAAATCCAACCAAAAAGTTTGGGTTTTGGCCTCTCAAACCCATATTGAAATCCAAAAAAAATAAGTAAAACCCACTATCAAAATTCAAAAGAAAACATTACCCAAGTCTTGATTTATTTTTACCAAAACCAAACAAGATATTAAATCTTTCAAAAAATTTTAAACCCTAATTATGTGTGTAATCAAAAACCCACTTAAAATATACAAAAGAGGATTAAAACTTAAAAGGGGTGAAATTGATTCAATTTTTCCAAATTTTGGGCCACAGTGAAATTATTTAAAAAGTTAGGGGTTAAAATGTAATTTTTTGAAAATTCCATGCAAGCCTTCGAAGCCATCTTCTGCAACTTTAGGGGATTACCTTTGACGTCTTGTGGAGTCAGGCAGGCGTGGTAAAACTCGAAAATAGATCCAAAAGTCAATGGATGAACTGGTGAAGTTTTCTTCGAAACTCAAGGGTTGTCAAGTTGGCGAATTCCAACCCCAATTCAACACATTTAGAGGTGTTTTTCTAAAAAATTTGTGAATGAAAGTTGTCCTTCTTCAAGCGTAGATAGCGTAGAAATGAAGAAGTCACCTAAACGACTCAAGCTGAGATCAGATTTTGCTCATGAAGGAGACAAGATGATCAACCCTGGCTTAGAATTTTTCTGTTCTTCTTTTTCCTTCTTTTCTCCCTTTTCTTTTTGTTTTTTCTATCCCCACCGCTCTCCGCTTCTACTCTTACCCTAAGGATGCGTTTTGAAGCCTTTTCTACAAAACAAGGGTTCTTATATCAGATTTTACTGCCATTTTTTAGAGTCATTAGATGGCTTTGGATTCTAGAACTCTCTTGATAATTCTAATGATAAGGTGGCAAAAGGTTTGGGGAAAAAGAAAGGCCAGAAAAATCGAATGGAAATGGATGCGAATTTGCTGCTGCAATTTTCTTCTTGCTAAATTTCCTTTTCTTTTATGCTTTTCCTTTGCTTCTCTTCTCCTTCCTACAAAACAAAACAAAATAATCAAATAAAATCAAATAAAAAATGAATTCATTTAAACAACAACTTGTACTTCTTTTTTTTTTTCTTTTTTTTTTTAAAATAAAAAATAGCAATAAATTGAATTTAATAAAATTTTGGTGTCTACAACTTGCCACTTTTTGTTTGGATTTCGAAGAAACGCGAGACAAAAATATAAATACTAAAATACTTACCTGTTTGCTTCAACCGTAATTGAATCAAAACAAACAAAGTGAGTTTTTAAACACAATTGAAATTACTAAGCATTTGAATCGATCAGTGGGATCCAACCCAATCTCGAGCAATTAGGAAATTTACAAAATCATTTTGAAACTAGATTGATCGATGGGATATAACCTAAGCCACAAATGACTAGTAAAACCTAACAGACCGGTGGGATAAGATCCAAGTCCAATTAAACGAAAAGTTAGTGGGATAGAATTTAAAACCAACAAAAATTGATGGGTGGGATACAACCTAAACCACAAATGACTAGTAAAATCTAATAGACCGGTGGGATAAAATTCAAACTCAACAAAATAAAAGTTGGTGAGATAAAAACCAAACCAAACAAAATAAATGTTGGTGAAATAAAATTTAAATCCAACAAAATAACGGTTGGTGGAATAAAATTCAAATCCAATAAAATACGAATCGGTTGGATGAAATCTAAATCTAACAAAATAACGATTGGTGAGATAAAATTCAAATGCAACAAAATAAAGGTCGGTGGGATAAAATTCAAATCCAACAAAATAATAGTTGGTACGATAAAACCCAAACCTAACAAAATAACGGTTGGTAATATAAAATTCAAATCCAACAAAATAAAAGTTGATGGAATAAAACCTAAACCCAACAAAACAACAATTGATGGAATAAAATCCAATCTCAACCAAATAACGGGTTGGTGGGATAAAATCCAAACCTAACAAAATAACGGTTTGTGGGATAAAATTCAAATCCAACAAAATAAAGGTTAGTGGAATAAAATCCAATATCAATAAAATAAAGATTGATGGAATAAAATCCAATCTCAATAAAATAAAGGTTGGTGGGATAAAATCCAATCCCAACAAAATACGATAAAATGAAAATGCATCTCAAACCTAGGTAGTTAATTTTTTTTTTCAAAACTAATTGCTAAAGTAAGCTCTTCTCAATGGACAGGCTAGCCCACCACTTTGCCACGTAGCATTATTGCCCATTTTTTTGTGTGCTTGAGATCCAAAATTTTTTTTGGGATTTCAACTTGCACATTTTCATCGATATTGGTCATAAATGCCTGTATAGAGGAGATTTGTCAAAGTATAACATGTACTTGAATTTTCACAAAAAAAATTTCTTACTTTATTCTGAAAAATGATGCAATTACTGCTCAGGAAAGGAGCGATCTTATCGAAATTAAATTTTGAAAGATAAATTCGAAAGTATATTACTTGACTCTTGGGTGAAATCCCACAAATGTAGTACAAAAATTTGCTCCAATTTGGGGCTATTTGGCGAAATCTCACAAATGTCTAACAAAAATTTGCCTTAGTTTGGCATATTTTAATTGCAAAAAAAATTTTTTTGTTCGGATGATACTATATTTATTTGGACACAACAAGAAAACCATGTTTTCTAAAGTTTAAAAATACTCACCTACTAACATGCAATGTGAATTGATGTACAATAGAAATTGCATTTTTTAAATGAAGAAATTTAAATATTGTCTTCAAATTCATGTAGAAAACTCCATGATGAATCTCTCAAAATAAGACCAAATTGCAAAAGATCTCTTCCTCACTTTAATATCGGTATTTAGGAAAAAGAGTCACCCCTTCTTGTTAGCTCATCTTTCAGAACCAATCAAGTGGGTGTTATTTCTAATTTTTAGATGGTTAAGAAAAATGATAGTTAAAGATGGTATGACAGGATCTGTCTTACTTCGTACCCATATCGTGTCTAACCCTATTTAATATCACAAGTTGGTGAAAGTAAATAGTTTGTCACCCTTATTTCTTAAGAAAACTCAGTCAATATATAAGTTTTATAAGTTTGTAATATATTGGTAGAAGCGATAGCTAAACATATGGAAACTGATTATGACCTTGTGATCACGAGTGATTGGCAAATCATTTAGAGGCACGATCCTTACTTCAAGTTGTCATGAATAATAAGTCAGCAATAGATTTTATGAGTTTGTAATTTGGTTTCACAATGATAGCCAAAAGAAATAATATTTTCAAGAACATTGCATTTAAGATTGCATTTCTTCTCAAAATTGCTCCAATTTTGGACTCAAAGATCATGGATTCCTTTTTGACTCTTATCATCAATTACTAGAGGGAATTCAGCATTGGATCTCTTTGCATTTTTTTCTCTCTTTTTTCTTCACATTTTCCTCTCTCTCTTTTTTTTTTCTTTTTTCTTTTTCTTCTCTTTTTTTACCAATACCGAAATTCGAAATATCAATGATAGAATTGAAAACCCCCAAACTTTTAGACGATATATGTAGTTTCTCTCATTTTTTCTTCATTTCTTCACATTTTCCTCTCTTTTCTTTTTTTTTCAATTTTTTTATTATTATTTTTACTTTATGTCCCTTTCAAAATTTTAGCATCTTTGCTATTTTTTGAATATTCTCAAATCTCCTTCCACTAGTGTGGGGTGCGATCATAAGTACTTTTGAAACAAATCACCAATTTAAGATCAAATGTGGATGCAAACGATAAATAATGTTTAGATAAGAGAAACAATAGCCAAAACATCATTCTTATTTCACATGACAACCAAAGTAAAGAATAGTCCATTGGGAGAATCCATTCTCTTTTGATATTTGAAATTTTTTTTTCAATGTGGGGTTATAATCAAGAAGCCTCTCATTTGAAACGAAATTATACTTTTAAAGGTTCAAATGGGAGAACAAATGATAAAATATGTATAGATAAAGAAACGAACGTCTAAAGCATCATTACAAATTCTCAAAATAAACCCGAGTAATGTATATATATTTTTTCTTTCACTTAGATGTGGATTGAATTTAGTTAGATACAGTGGACATTTTCAAAGTAAAAATTGCCCCACTTTGAAATTTGTCAATCAATGTGACTAACTTTGAAGGATTGATAGAAGTAAATAAAATATGAATTGTAAAATGAAAAGAGAAAAGGTATCGTAGTTGATCTTGTAAGACAAATTGCCAGGTTCGAGTAATTCCTTTTGATTTCGAGCACAAAGATTTTTAGAAAGCCAAACACCCTCTTGTAAATTTTATGCAAGAGATTCAAAATCTCAATTTAGTCTTACTTCTTAAAATTCATCACGAAATCTCCTAATGAGCAAATAAAGAATGAAATGTACATGGACAAAATCATATGTTATATTGTTTTATTGAAATTGACCGTGTGGTAGGTCTCGAATCGTTAAACGAAAACTCATCCAATTCACTTAATGGTAGCTAGAGAAAAAAACTAGGGCTTCGGGCTTCGCCGTTCCTTGTTTAGCAAGTTGTTGCCTGGGCTGCCATGGTTGCCTTTCAGTCGGCGGCTGGAGGGGCGGTCTTGGCTCCCTCCAAGTCTTTCGCCGACATCCTCCTCCAGCACCCTAAGCCAACGCCACCAGCCCATCCCTCCATCGTACCGAAACCGTTTCTGTACAAGGGAAGACCCGCTGTTTTTTTCACTACTGAGGACATCGAAGCCCTGTCCGCTCCCTTCCGGTTTGCTCTCATTGGAAAATTTTCTAAAGGTCGGCCTAATCTGGAGTCTTTGCGGAAGGATTTTCACACGATAGGATTCAAGGGGGAATTCACCATTGGCCTGTTGGACCCCCGCCACATCCTGATACGTTTTGACCAGGAGGAGGACTATCTCCGTTGCTGGTTGCGTGGAGTTTGAAGTTTCCAAGGTTTCCCCATGTGCACGTTCAAGTGGACACCCTCCTTTACAGTGGATTTGGAATCGCCTTTGGTCCCGGTATGGGTTTCTCTCCCTCACCTCCTAGTCCATTTCTTTGCCAAAGGGCCGCTTTTCTTCATTGGCCGCCTCCTTGGAGAGCCTCTCAAAATCAATGCTTCAACAACTTCGTTAACCAGACCGGGTGTCGCCCGATGCTGCGTCGAAGTAAACATTCTAGGTGACCTCCCAGACAAGGTTTGGATAGGGACTGGAAACTCTGATTTTTGGCAACCAGTCCAATATGAAAACCTTCCCGAATTCTGCACTTTCTGCCACAGGCTAGGCCACACTGAGGCGCGATGCCGCCTTCATCCAGCAAACTCAGACAAAAACACTCCTCCCAACTTGACCGAGGTGCGAAAACCAGACCAGCACTGGATCTTCACAGCAAACGTAACAGACGCAGGAGAGCTGCCGGGCACATTGGGGTTTTTGAACTGTGACAAGGAGCCAGAACAGCAACTACACCATGATCAAATGCTGGTCATCATAGGCGATGTCTAGGCACGACGATCGCATAGCCCTAACCCCCCTCAAGCGTGTGCTAAGCAGAATCACAAGAGCAAGAAGAAGGTTGCCACGACGCTGCCCCAAGAGGCCAACCCAGTCAGCTTAGAATCCAACAATTTAGCTGCCCATTTCCTGGATGATCAGCGCCTTCTGTCTAAAAGCAGATCGCATGCCCTTAACTCCCTCTTTGACTCGGAAGACTTGCCACAGGATAAGCCAGAAATCTTGTGCTAGAGGATTTTATTTTGCTGAAACAAAAAATTGATCATCTCTTCCCCATCATGAACCAGTGAAACGGGGACGGAAACGCCGTTTCTTAAACTTACCGAAGACAGTGGTAACTAGGCAATCGTTTAGGACGGTTTCCGCTCACGTTCCTCCACTGCGATCTGATGATTAACACGCTCATACGGAATATTCGAAGGTGGTTGGCCGTGCTACGGCCCGACACCTGTGGAAACTCTTATGGCTACATACTATCACTTTCTTAGTAATTTTGGAACCGATGGTTGACCCATTTTAGCTTGACACATTTAAAAATAGGTTTGGTTTTCACCTTGCGGTCTACAATATTTCCAACAAAATCTGGGTTTTATGGAAAGCAGATTTCGCTGTAAATGTCCTCCTTAACGAGGACCAAATGATTCACTTAGCAATTCCTCATGCAACATGGACGGGGAAGGTTTTCTGTTCCTTTGTTTATGCTAGCTATTCCCAAGTTGGTACGAGACATCTCTGGTCTAGCCTGCTTTCGCTGTCGGGGACATTAGCCTCCAAACCATGGCTGGTTGGAGGCGATTTCAACATAATAGCAGACATTGACGAATACTCTGGCCATACACCTCAGAATTTGGCGGCAATAAATGAGTTCGCTGAATATGTCTCAAGCTGCGGGATGAAAACTATGACGCCGCAGGGGGGCCGTTTCACTTAGACTGGTATTCGCCGTGGCCGACGCGTTTGGAAATGCTTGGACCATGTGTTGATGAACGCGACTTGGCAACATCATTTTTTTGGCTCGGTTCTGCAACACCTTAATAGAGCAGGTTCGGACCACAACCCCTTACTGGTGCAACTAGCTGACGGGGGTAGACATGAACACGGTTCCTTCAAGTTTCAGCACATGTGGTTAAAATACCCAAATTTCTTAGATATTGTTCGACAGAGTTGTACGCAGCCGGCGGAAGGATACGGCATGTTCCGTCTTGCGCAAAAGCTGAAACGCTGGTGGGTGAAGCTTAGCGGCTGGAATAAGCGAATTTTTGGGAACATTTTTGCTAAGACCTTGGCGGCAGAGGAAGGGGTCAGACAAGTAGAGATCCGTCTAGAGGAGAGCGACACGTATAAGACGAGGTCACAATGGGATCAAGCCACGGCTGCTCTAAACAGATGCCTTGCCACCGAAGAAATTTATTGGAGACAGAAAAGTCGTGTTAGCTGGTTGCGCGAGGGTGACTCCAACACTCGTTTTTTTCATTCTACGGTGTTGGATAAGAGAGCTAAGCTCGCAATCTGCCAAATGAAAAGTGCGCAAGGTACCTTACTGACTGAGGAGAGAGCGATAGGTGAAGAAGCCTGCACTTTCTTCCGCGAGCTTCTGTCGGCTCCAGCATTGGCGGATGAGCACGCAATGCAGACCTTATTAGGAAACATCCCCACTTTGATACCCCAAGTAGAAAAAGACCATCTAGCCCAGGAGCTCACTAGTGATGAGGTGAAACAAGCGATTTTCCAACTAGATGGCCAAAGCGTGGCAGGGACAGACGGCTTCACGAGACTGTTCTTCACTCATTGTTAGGAGATTATTAGGGAGGATGTTTGTCAAGCAGCAAAGGAGTTTATATGTGGCGTCCCTATACCGAAAAGCATTGCGAGCACTCTCATAGTGGTTCTTCCAAAGATTGGATCTTTGCAAACTTTCTCTGACTTTTGGCCGATTAGCTTGTACACTTTTTCAACAAAATCTTCACCAAAATCCTTTGCAACCGCCTTAAACTAGTCATGCCTTTGGTTATCTCCTTGGAGCAGTCGGTTTTTGTCCGGGGCAAGGAGATTTCTGACAATATTCTGATAGCCCAGGATTTGGTCAAGGGATTCGATAGGAGGGTGCGAGACCATAACTTAATCTTCAAATTAGATATGATGAAGGCGTTTAACTGAATGTCCCAAGAATTTTAGTCTCGCCTTCTTCTTTGCTTCGAGTTTCACCCTCGTATCATAGCCTTGGTGATTAATAACTTGCCCTCCTCTTGGTTCTCCGTGCTTATAAACGGGAAGCCAAATGGTTTCTTCCAGGCTAGTCGGGGCTTAAAGCGTGGTAACCCCCTGTCGCCTCTCCTGTTTAATTTGGTTTTAGAAGCGCTAAGCCGTGGGCTCGGCTCCTTGCTTTCGTTGGGGAAACTTAAGGCCTACGTGCAACTGTGAGGCGCGATGCCGATCTCTCACCTAACCTTTGCAGATAATATTGTCATTTTCACCAAGGGGGATTGTTGGTCAGTGCGATGCTTAATGGATTTTCTAGAGGTCTACCAACACGGTTCGAGGCAGCGGATTAACATCGACAAGTGTTTCTACATCCCTTCTGTTCAATGCTCCGCAACACATAGACGACTACTAACCAGATTAACGAGCTTCCGACAATAGCATCATCCATTCACATGCCTCGGTTGTCGCTTCTACAAGGGTAGGACCAAAAGGGAGTACTAACAACCCCTAATAAGCAAGCTGCAGCGCAAATTTGCGGGATGGAAGAACAAGATGCTTTCTGTGGGGGCCGATTAATTTTGATCAAACATGTCCTGGCAGCAATACCTCTATACACTTTTGCAGTTCAGGAGCCCCCAAGAGCAGTCCTCCACCAAATTCGATAGATAATGGCCTGGTTCTTTGGGGGTGAAACAGAGGGGGCGTGAGAAATGGCACTGGAGAAACTGGAATGCACTTTGTCATCCCACAGAGCACAATGGTCTCGGGCTTCAGAGGCTTGAAGACGTGATGCTGGTTTTTGGTTGCAAGCTGTGGTGGAAGCTGAGAAATGGCAACACACTCTGGGCCCGTTATATTCTATCCAAAAATATGGCAATGCACGAGCATGTGATGATGGCACCAGTAAGGCCCTCAAGCTCGCGAATCTGGAAACGATTGACGGGCGTCCGAGCTTTCATAAAGGATCACATGCAGACTTTGGTTCATGACAGTAGTGCATCATTTTGGTTTGACAACTGGCTGGGCACGAGTCCACTTGCCCACAGCAAACCAACTATCCCTCTACCCACCATCAGAGTTGCGGAGCTGCTAACGGAGGGGGTGTGGGTTCTGGATCATGTTGGGAAGTCCCTCACCAGGGAGGAAAGGCAACACATCCTAGCTTTCCTGATTCTTCCCTCGCCAGGTAAGGACCACGTGGTTTGGTAGCCCTTCGCAGTTAGTGCTTTTAAGGTTTCATCAGCGATGGAGAGGCTTCGGCCCCCCTCCAACCCTTTAATCTCCCGCAGGCTCATTTGGGATCAACGTATACCGCTTAAGATCTCCATTTTCATGTGGCGCTTACTTAATCACCTGCTACCGTTCCCTAATATCCTGCAGCAATTTGGCCTCCAATTGCCTTTCAAATGCCCCTTTTGTCCTCACGAGGACTCTCTGGCTCACTACTTCGCCGACTGCCCAGTAGCGGTTCAGGTCTGGGGTTGGTTTGAGTGAGGCCTCAATCTGCATGTAGGCGCCTCAGACTCGCTGTTACTTAAGCTGCAGGGTTGGTGGATGCACTCCTCCGGGAAGACACTTTTGGCCACCATCACCCATCTGTTGCCGGTGCTTATATGTTGGGAGCTATGGAAGGCGCGAAACAAGGCAGTGTTTGAGAACATTGTGATTTAGCCAACGCAGGTCCGCCGTTAGGTTGTGGCATTACTGAATAGTATAGGTGAACCGCACCCCTTACCTTACTCTCCCCCTTAGGATTCCACCTTGCGACACTTGGATTTGAAAACGACAGTAGCGCATCAACGGGGTGAGACATGCGTTCCACTCTCATGGTCTTTGCCGCCTTACCCTTACGTAAAACTGAATGTAGATGACTCCTCCCTTGGCAACCCGAGTTACTCAGGGGGAGGGGGGATTATACGTGATCACACTGGTCGTGTCCTACAGGCTTTCTCTACTTTCTATGGCCCACGTACCAATATGGAATCGGAAGCCATGGCTTTTTTGGAGGGACTTAGGCTGTGCATCTCTCTGGGGTTGCCGAAACTGATAGTGCAGGTGGACTCCAAACAATTGCTTACTATAGTGCAACAAACTTCAGGGGTGCCCTGGAAGATCGATACCATCATCTGCCAAATACGCCAAGTTCTATCCATTGCAGATTTCATCTTGGAGCATTGCTACAAGGAGCTTAACACCGCGGTGGACATTCTGGCGAAGGGAGCAGCTACAAGCCACCAATCAGCCACTTATGACGCAACTAGTTTGCCACCACAGGTGAAGGGCATCTCGGCCTTGAATACTTAGCATTTCTCGTGTTTTCGTCTCATGCGTGTAAGGGAGTAGTACTCCCTGTTTTCACTATCTTTTAGCCACGTTCCTGCGTCAGCTCTTTTCCAAGTAATAAAAGTCTAATTTAAAAAATGTACATGAATATATATAAAAAAAATAATTGTTTAAATGAAAGACTTTATTATTGCAAATATTTGAAACAAAATTTTTGCTCAACTACAATACAAATAAGAAAAAAAATCTCTAAAGAATACACTTTTATATATATATTCACACTTTTTCTCTCTTTTTTCTTTTGAGACAAAATGTGTTAACAAATCAAATAAAAAAAGATTTTTTTACAAACAATTATGAAATCTCTTAGATACTTTAGACTAGCGCTTCCAGATAGATTCTTTAAGTTTTTGCATTGTAGGGTCTGTCTAATAATCAAGTAATACTTGTTATTTTTTAAAATTTATTAAACTAAAATTGTTATCAGATATAGAAAAAATATTTTTACCTTACTAAAACATTTTTTATAAATGTAGGGAAGGGGGAAAAATAAAAGAAAAATATCCAGAGTTAGTAAACAAAATTATAAAATTAGTATGTATGTCCTATGAGGAAGCCCTTTTATACTAATGGTTGGTCTAGCATGAAAAATATAATCTTCAAGGTTAGACACCATACAATACTTGATGGATCCGATCAATTTATTGATATTTGAGTGAAAAATAATTTGAAAAATTTGACTAATTGGAGGGATAAGAGACATTTGATCTAGCAAAATGAAGAGAAAGTCTGAAATGGATTGATTGCTTTGGTTGGCACATGAAGAGATGTTACAGTTAATTTAGTATGAAAGAACCTACTCTTGAAACGATTGCAACATCTCGAGTAGTTCTTCAGTAAACGATAGATCGAAATCCTAAAAGAGAATAAATGGGTGAAATGAATCGGATATAATTAATGGTTTATTCAAAAATTGACTGGATTGCCCTAAAAGTGAATAAACGGGTCAAATAGATTGAATGAAATTAACAGTTTACTCGATAATCGAATGGATTGTCCGCCTATTTGTAGTTTCAAATTTCATAAATTTCGTTATAATGCATTAGTCTATGAGTTTTCTGAAATCAAAATTTGACCTTGATATATTTATTATTTCAACAATGAGGAATCATTTTTAAAAATTTTCAATTTAGTGTCCTTTACGCAAGAGATTTTTTCCAACTCTAATAAAATGATCAAAAAATGATTATTATAATCGCATATTCTAATGTGCAAAAGTTGCTCCATCATCTTCAATGCCGTCATCATGGAAGCGACCGGATCGTACTTTACCTTGTGTACTATCCTTTTGGATGATATAAAAATATAAACATGCAAGTCTTTTTGGATTATATATCCGAGATAAAAGAATAGTTTATTAATAATGCGAGATTCCCTAAGTGGCATTCCCTCTGAGATTAATGCATGCTGCCAATTTATTAAAACAAGTAAATATGTAATAACGGAAATTAAAATGACCTAAAAGAATCTCTTTTATATGTCCGGGTAGGTCTATTAATGAAGTGCAATATTAAGGTATTAAAATGCAATTACTTGTAATTCAAACATGTAAAAATCTATCTATTAAGGTGAGTTCTTAAAAGAGTATCATGTTAGAACTCTTATTTCTAAGATTTGTAAATGCAAGAGAAGAGAAAACAATGAGAGATTAGTTCAATAAATAACACATAACACATTGAAACAATAAAATGATATAAAAATGTAAAAGAAAGAGGGGTAGAATCCCTCCCCTCGTGTCTAGTGTTCCTAATTGGGTTAAATCGACTCTATTTTAGGTAATTTCTAATATGGATGCATGAAATTAGCCTCACTAATACATCTAAACTTGATAAGATTTCAGTTTTCCAAACCTTCAGACCAAGAGGCAAAAAATCATCAATCCTAAGGCCTTCAGTCGGTGGTTCGAGTGATCTCTCAGACATTGCTATACGCACGTCGTGCCATGCCATATGTCCAAGTGGATTGGTTCTGATCCTAATAGGGAGAAGTGATGTGACAACCACTAAAAGAAAATAAAATGAGCGGTTAAAAAAATAGCGTATACACGTATGAAATGCTCCTCTGAGTAGAGAGATTATTATTAAGTACGCACGAAAACTCTAGGGTGACACTGCTTGTGACGACTGGCAAATTCGCTCCTATTTTCTTAAAAATCCCCTTTTATTTGGAATTTATTCCTTTATAATAGCCTTACTACTCATTCACTTCCTCAATAGTTACAATTAATCATAGAATCAAGAGTTTTCCCTTTACTTTCATCGTTAGGGCAAACTAGGGTTTTTTATGTCTTTCGGTAGTGTGATTATTCGGTACGGAGTGTGTACTAAATTTGGTGGTTAAGAGTGAGTTTTAAATAAGAAAAAATGTGTGATTAAAAGTAATAATAATAAGTTAGTGAATTATAAGTGAAAAACCCTAGTACGTGCGAGTTAAGAAAAAACGGTGAGAACCCAACATTGTTCTTATTTTCTAGCCCTTATATTTTCATTCCGTGCATACATTTTCTATACTTTCTTCTATTATATTAATTTTTTAGCTACTTTATAAGGGAATTAAGTTCCAAGACATTTTTCCGCTATAAGTTAGTTCATGTGACATTAGTAGTGTATATTGGACATGGGATCCGCTAGTGCGGTACGTGCGATAATTTTTGACAACTAGTTGGTGAACTATGGAGTTAATTGCAAAGATTAAAAGTTATTGGGGCCATAGTGTGAGGATTAGCAAAGTAAGATACTAGGAACCTTAGAGCTTCTAGGATTTTCCTAAGCTCAATTTTGATTGGTGGAGAAAAAGTATCTTTGACTTTAGCTTAAATATCTAAGTTATTAGTAAATGAAAGGAAACCAAACAAAGCCAAATTAAGAGGAAAAAGAGAGAGGGAAGCCGTGAGCCTCATGGAGAGAGCAAGAGAAAAGCTTCAATTTTGGGTTCTTGATTTCTTGCCCAATCTTACAAACTAACCAATAGATTCACCAAATAATCCACAGAAGTTGCTTAGGAAGGTGGATTGCTATCTTGGAGTGGAAACTTTTGGTGGTTCAAGCTTCCTAGGGGTTGTTGTGCTTCACCAATTCTAGGTAAGGTTGGTATTAGTTCATGATTATGCTACTTATTGGTTTACAAGTAAAAGTTATGGCTTGTTTAGGTAGATTTCATGATTTTAGTAGTGGTTATAGTAAATTCCAGTTTTATGGTGTAAGTTTCAGCTTTGGTTGTGGAATGGATGGTTGTTCTTGGTGTTCATGTATAGTAATGCTTATACTTAGTTTATGGAAGTAAATTCATGGTTAAACCTTGTTAGTTTTGTAGCATATAACATTCGGCCAACATGAAGGGTTTGGATTAGGGTTTTGGTTGATGAACTTATATGTAATCTTGTGTTAGTGATGAAACTGCCCTGCTTCTGACCTATTTAATTCATCCATGTTAGAGGCCGAATCAGACTTAGTTCAAAACATGAAAGTTGTAGGAAATTGTGTTAACCAGCGTCTTGCAAAATTTCAGATCAATCGGAGCACTGTAGCATGTGAAATGACAAAAATACCCTGACTGCCAAGTGCCCTATCTCGCGGACAGTTTTGAGATTTCACATTTTTGGCTTCGTTTTTCACTTTGATCCGTATCAAATCAGCCTTTGGCCAAAACATAAAAATTCTAGCCCTATGTTTCATCTTTCCAATACATCTAAAAACGCCTCAATCAGAATTTTATAGTTTGAGTTATTGCCATTTAAATCCAGTGCTGACAACCAAACTGATAATGAAATTCTGGTTCTGTAATCTGCAAATTCGACCTGGATAAACTATGAACTGGGTTGACTTGTCTTCATGAAAGTTGTAACCCTTTCTCTTAGCTTCAAAATGGTATAAAGTGTACACCAATCCGAATCAAACCTGCTATTTAGCTTTTGTCCTTAAAACTTGGTATTCGGTTGCATTGTTAGATTTGTGTGGTAATTGAATGACATTAAGTCTAGTTGTAGGGCTATTGTGATAACATTCCTTATGTGTGACTTTGGGCTGAATTGAGAAAAAATAATGAAGCTATAAATGGTTGAAAAATAGCTAAATACAAAGGGCATGCCGTCCAAATTTTTACTCGAGGGTTAGGCATGTGTACTCGCGAATTGAGCGAAGATTTGAGGTCGAATTGAACTCGAATTGTCTAGGGTATTCGAGTCTTCTTTTGTAGAGGTATATAAGCTGGAATTTGGCTGAAACTCGTACCCTTGGAAACATGAAAGTAGCGATCAATAGAAATACGTTTTCTTCGTCTTTTTGACTCAAATGAAAATTTCAAAGTTTTAATCGCTTCCTTACCAAAACTAAAAGAGCGAGCATGAGTTTTCTAGGGTGTGATAAGTAATATGAATATTACTTAAATGAGTTTTAGTTACTTGATTTTTGTTAAACGAAATGCTTAAGTTTCGCACCGTAGTTAATTTCCAAACTCTTAAACGATGTTTTATCGCAGATTTGGACTCCAACGAAGGAGTTACACCTGAACATGATTTTGACAAGTACTAAATCTTTGGTGAGCGCTTCCAAATACATGATTGAACTTGATATTTGCTTTACCAATGTGATCGGATAAAATTTGCTTGGTTTGGTCGGGCAAGTGTGCACTTTATCACACTTGACCTAACTCAACTAAATACTTGATATCTCTTTCATGCTTGTACAAGTGACTTGATTTGCATTGACCTGTACTTGTATTTATACTTGTGCTTGACTTGTAAGTGTTGAACGGCAGTATGTACTACCCTCGATACGAGTGGGAGGTACCTCTCATTCCCATCTCCGTACTTTCTCTTGACTAAGTCGATTGGTCATCGACTGTAGCGACTACTTGGGAACCCAGACCTCACTGGCTAGTTAATCGAGTTGAGCCGGTAAGGGTTTGGTCGATTAGATAACGAACAATGGGTATCAAGTGTTGTCGAGTGGAGTGTTATCTCCTTGACTAATCGGTATACTCGAGTATTACCATCAGTGTTTAGTTGGTGTTCAGACCCGGTAAGGGGAATGAATGATGGACAGACAGGTGTTAAGTGAAGCACTACTGAATTGGTTTCTTTACTTGAAAGTTGACGGAGTGTCAACTAATACTTGATCAAACTCTGGTGAAGTAACGGGAAATTGGCTCCTGAGAGTCATCTGTATCCTTATACCTTGATTATTATTTGTGGTATTATTGTTTCTTTTAGAAAAGAATTTTACACTCGCTCATTTTGAGATTTGCTATTTGAAGTGTTATTGCTCACTTTTATGGACTTGTTACACTCACTACTTTGCTACTTTGATACGTGAATTTTTCAATAATAGTCAACTTACTATTTGGAATCTCACTGGGCTTTTAGCTCATTCCACACCATTTGTGTTCCTTACAGGGGGTATGAGCCATGCGTGAGACTGGTACAGACTAGTGTAGACTCGTGTTTTTGAAACTTTGTAATTGTACTCGCACTAGTCGCCCGATTAGGGTTGAATGTATTTAGAACTCCAATTTTTTGATGTATTAGGGGTTGTATGGATGTTTGAGACAGAAATGAACGTATTTGTACTTTTCAAACTTGATAACTGTTATTTCCTTTGTTCTTGAGATTGTACCCTATTTTATTTGAAATGAGTGAGTGAGTCCTGACGAGAGTTGGGCAGGCGGTGCGCTAAACCCCGGGGGTGCGCCCTAGGGGGAGGTGGGATCGTCACACTACCTACCACAAATGCAAGAGCGCGATAACAAAAAATGAAAGTAAACAAGTTATTCATCATGTACATGGAGAGCGAGAGACGATTACATGTGAAATGCAATAATCCTAAAAAGGAAAAAAAGGAAAAGAAAAAAATGCAACCTAAAACATTCTAATGCGATATACAAAAAATAGGTTAGAAAAAGAAAAGAATTGACTAAATCAAATGCTTGGATTCTCTAAAATCTCCAATATAGTCGCCAACTGTCATGCCCCATTTTTTTAAAAAAAATAAATTTTTTGTGTGAAAAATGAGTTTTTGATTTTACATAACAAATAAAGAAAAAAGGCCTAATATGGGACTTAAAATATGTGACGGTTTTAGTCCAAAATAATAGTTTTAAAAGGGTTTTAAGAAAAAATAGAAGTTACCACTTGATATTAAGGTTAGATATTCCAAATCACCTAAAATATACTTTTAAATAAATAATAAATAAAACTCTTTTTAGACAATTCCAGATCTTTGAAAATAAGAAAAAAGAGTTCGAGAGTCATGATTAAAAAAAGGAAAGGCCAAGATTTGATAGAATCAAACCTAAGGCATCCCTTCAATCTAACCAAAGTTAGTTGTGAGATTTAGCCGAAAATTTTCTTAATCTAATCTATAAAAACTTATCACATTTAAATGCTTCTACATGGATGCAAATCTAAGGGAGTATCGAGGAGGTCAAAATATCTCTTCAAAATTTAATTGGTGCGAATCAAATTAATTATAATGCTCAAAATGATTTTTAGAAGAGGTCATGAATATGCAAAATGTGAGAGCTTGGAAAATTGCATATATATTTTTATTTTATTTTATCTTCATATATTATCAAAAGTGTTGCATATACTATATTATTGATTAAATTATATGTCTAATTGATTTCTTATGAATTGAATATATGGAAATACTCTAGATTAATGTCAGAAAATTTTGTAGGAATATACAAATTAGAACAAAATAAAGTGTTGAGGCAGTGCATGAAGATAATAAAAATATAACACCTTAGTAAGTAAATAAACTAACACTAAATGACCATATTAACCCAAGACTTGGACAAACAACGATGCAAATGCTAAAATTGTGGGGAAGATTCTACAACCTTGTGGAATACTCTAAGAGACATCAGATTTCTAGAGGAATACCAAAAGGGAGTGGAGAATTCTGCATTCTCCTTTGGACAGCCACCACCGATAGGAATTGGAAGAGAGAAAACAGGGAAATGAACCATTTCATCCTTCCAACAGGAAAAAAAAAAGAAGAGAGAGCTAAGGTGAGGGATAAGAAGAGAAACTTATCTAGCTTCAACACTTATCAGCTGCAAACGGGAGAAACAGGAACGCAAGGAAGGAGAAAGAGAGTGAGAGCTAGTGCAATTTTGAGGAACCGATGCTCAACTTGGAGCCGTCTGCACTTGCTGAATTCTAGAGGAAAGGAGGTAAAAAAAAATCTGTAGCAAACTTTTACTTACTAGGTATAAGTGAATATATGAGCTGCATGTTAAGTTTTGGCAAGGAAATGAATATTTGAGAGAGGAGAATTCTGGTTTGAGACTAAATAGCTGCTGAGCTGAAATTTTGTGAGAACCGAGGGTTGTTTGTTGAATTGCAACTTGTTATCAGTGTAGGATGGAAACTAATGATAGGAAATGCATGGATTATGTCTACTTTAAGTACTATAAGAGATTTAGCAGTAGAAACTTGTGAAAAGTTGGAATTTAAGATGGAACCGATGGAAGAACCTTGCTGGAATTTTTCCAACTTCATCCGAATGGAGGGAAATGGAAAAGTTTCAGCTGTCATTTGTGAATAATGACTCTAAAATTCTGTATTAATCTGTAATATGTTGTATAATATCTTGATTTCTTCATGCATGAGAGATTTGAGCATAAAATGGAGGGATCTAGTAGAAGAAACTCGTCTTTAGGCATTGCTTGCTGCTATGAACCAGCTTTATAGCCGAGAGAGGATATAAATTTTGGTTCAGTTTTTCTCTTGGATTTTTGGCTATAAATTTCTATGTTTTGCTTAAGATTGTCTGTAGTTGAATGATTATCCCTTGCATGTCTAGTTGGAGCATGCAACTGAAAAGAAAATTAGGAGAAAACACTATATGTTAAACTGCTGGAAATTGTAATTAGTTGATGGCAGAATTAGTTAAGGCCTTTAGTGAGATCATTTTCTGGAATTGTCTGTTATGTGCTCTGGTTTTGGTTGGACAGAAAATAAGCTAAGTGTTTAGTGTTTAAGCAATTAAAAGGTGGAAATTTGTTGAAAATTTTGAAGTGATATTGCTGGAAATTTTGCTTGCTAGCCAAAACAGTGAAGAGTTGAGTCTTCTATGATGTTTTCGGAAATTCTAAGATAACTTGTTGCATTTATATACATAAAACAGCTTATAACCACTTAACCTTGTCTTCATGAGTATTTTAAAGAATTTAGAACTTGAGGGGCTGGTGTGTGTGTATATCTTCATCGTTTTGAGCCAATAAACTTGATAAATTTTAAAGAGAAATGTGAGAGACATTTTTGGAATTTGTATCTTGTTTAATAAGTCAAGAAACCTAGTTTCTAGTAATCTATACTCCAAATTTGGTGAGCGATTGGTGGCTGGAAATAAAATCTAAATAGTTAAAATGGAAGGGAAAGGTTGCTATACCAACTATAGGAATCAAAGGAGTCTTGTAACTTATAGAAGAAGATATCCAACTATTGCTTGGTTTAATAGGCTCTATATAAATTGTATACACATCTTAAGGTAATAAACTAGTTATGCATGTGGATAAAAGATAATTATGGGACAAGAAAGTACTTTAAGGTTTGCCACTTCAAAACTGACGTTAAAAGTTAATGTTGAGTTTTAGCACGATAAATCTAACAGTATAAAAGTAGTGAAGTCACAATACTGGAATTGCTACTTAAACTTCTTTTCTTTTGGAAATTAAAAGTCGAAGTGACGAGTGAATGTGAGAAATGCACTAGTCGCCTCATTTAAACATAGCAATAACTTAGAATTCGGGTGGAATAGTGACTAGATGCTAGAAAATCGCATGTTGATTATACTTTAGAACTTCACCAAATGAGTAGTTAAATAATTATGGCAATTTTAACTTGTCTCACGAGACAGCGGTGTGCAAGAAAGCAATTCCAAGATCGAAGTTTAACTTTTGATTAGGGTGAGTGTTTCCACATTTGTGTGTTTAAATTGCCTATGTGTTATTTAAATGATGTTTATATGATTATGCCAGTGCTTTATTATGAAGTGTTTTCAATTGTCCCTCGACTTCTAAGTCGGGAGTGTACTTTATCGCATTCAACTTAGTTTGAGGTTGAAGGTTGATAATTGACCAAGGGTTTGATCTTTTGTTAAGGGTTGTTTATGTGCAAATTTTCATGGTTTTTCTTACTAACAATCTTGGCTATATATTGTTTGATATGTTTATGGATTTATTATGGGAAAATTGGGAAGATTTGATGGAGAAATGTTTGGAAAATTCTTATGGAAAATTTTTGCCTTTGCTATCCAAAACAGGGGAAGATATTCCAACCTTGATTTTCACATTTTCTTAATAATTTTGGGAAGTTCTTGTTCAAGAAACTTGTTAACACATCACTCTTTACTTGTATGTTGAATTTGAACCAAAATTATGAATTTCTTCCTTGTTTTCTTGTTGGAAAGTTTGTAAAATGGACTGAAACTCAGAGAGCATTTTCAGTCAACTTGTCAGATTTTCTGGTATTAATTGAAAATGAATTAGAGTCTAAATTTTATACTGTTGAAAAACCCTTTGAGTCTAATTTCAAACATAATAAACAGCATTCGATTTTGATTTTTCTACATTGAGTTATAGCCGTTTTCCCGAGACTGCTCAAATGCCCTGATATGACGCGACAGCTTTCTTGTACCTCTGTGATTGCTATTTTTGACAATGAAAATGTATGAACTGAATTTTTATGTCTTCATAAAAAATGTAGATCTATGTCTTAGCTTCAAAATGCCATAAAATTCGTCTCAATCTAATAAGTGTACCTCTAGTTATGATCAAAATGCCGAGAGGTGTCAAGGCTGTCATTTTGATTTTTCTCCTTTGCACTCTTTCCTTCACTTTTCTTGGTTCAATTTAATATTTTTCACTCCATATTATACCTGAACCATTGGCCTAACATGTACATGGATTTTTCATTTGAATTGAGCTTGAAAACATGTGTTTTGGAAGACTTTTAGGGACGTAAAAAATATGGAAATCTTAAGGAACATCTTAGGACTTCTAAGTTGGGACTTGGGAGTAGTTTTGATGAAAGAGTGGTTTGGAGTAGTGAATCTCATTGTACTCTAATTACTTGGTTTTAGAACTTGGAAGTAAACACAAGATTTGCACTCGAGGCGAACGTTTGAACTTTGCTTTACATGGTGAGTGTTCTAAGTGCATGTTGCATTTCATACTTGCTTGACATGCGTGTGCCCTGTGAAATTGCCTGTTATTGAACTGATTGATATTTGACTTGGGTGAGCATGTACTTTATCTTGCTCAACCCCCCTTTCTTGCTTATACTTGTCTTGTTAGTCGTTTGGGCTGTTGTCCCTTTGACTCTTTATTATGAACTATTCTTCTATGACTATTTGATTGGTTGGTTGGGCTGTTGTCCCACCAACACCACTGCATGTTGGGAATTCCAAAACCCTATTGGTTAGTTAATCGAGTCGAGCCGCAAGGGTCTGGTCGATTAGATAATGAACCCTGGGTTTACTATTTTGTTGAGTGAAGTGATATCTTCTTGGCTAATTGGGTATACTCGAGTATTACCATCACTGTTTATTGTTGCGTGCGGGCCCGGTATAGGGGGTAAAACGGTGAACGGGAATTGGAGTAAAGTGATGTTTTACGGTTATTGGTTTGATAAATGTTGACGGAGTGTCAACCACTTGCGAGAGAGATGTCCAAGCTACGTGGATCTGGTTTTTGGAAGCCCTTGTATCCTTGAATTGGATTGTTACTTCTTAACTTGCGCTTTAAGTATTGTCTTATTCTTTCTTGAATTAGTCTTGAATTAAATGTTCTTGTTGGTTTGACTGCATGATTTTCTTAGAATCTTATTGGGCGAAAGCTCACTGTATGTTTGTTTTCCTTAACAGGGGGAAAAGTGTTAACACCCTGAGACTTGTGAGCGTACCAGCACTTGGTATATTTTGTATTTTGTACTTTTGGGCTATAAGTTGAACCTTGAATTATGTATTAAGACATTTTGGAGATGAATGTTTCGACTTGTAATAGTTAGTATTTATTGGTATTATTGAATGTTCTACTCGTACTTCTTGTCTTGAGGTATTAGTGAGTCCTGGCGAGAGTTGGGCAGACGGCCCGCCGACCCCTCTGGTTCGTTTTAGGGAAAAGTGGGGTTGTCACACAAAAAGTGAGACTCAATCAAAAGAAAAATTATAATATATAAATATACGTGACCTAAAGGAGAGGAATGCAACATAATGGGTACGGGAAACTAAAATTCGTGACTCAATTTTTCTTTTTATAGAGAGGATGAGAGCGTGTTAAGGTTAAAAAGCCGCACTCGTTCATTTTTCATATTTGAAAGATGACTCTCCTAACCTAATCAAACAAATGGACTAACCTACTTCTATTTTCCTAAATGGAATGCACTCTAAATGTCATGTTTCGCACATATAAGGATAAAGGAGGTATTATAAAAGGGAATATCATGCAAGGTGAGAAAAAATATCCTAAAATGAGAAATATGTATGAACTGTAATAAATGTCACGCAAAAATATGAATCTAGCATAAAAACGGCCTAACGAGTTTAGCATCGGACTAACTCATTTCTACAAGTTCTCACTAACATTGGACTAGTGAGAAAACAAGAAGAAAGGCCACAGCTAATATTGGATTAGTGTGATGATGTCACACATTTATTATAAACAAATAAATCATGTAAAGCATAATTAAAATAAATAAACATGTAAAGCACATAGAGAACATAACACGTAGGCATGATGTCTAGATGCAAAACTCTAAAAAAAATGAATAAACATATAAACATACAAGCATGCAAGCACACAAGTAAAGAAACGAGCATAAAAATCTAACTGTTACATTTGGAGTCCGACTACAATCTAAGGCAGAATTTTAAAAATAATAACTTAACTGTTACATTTATTTAACTAATTACATCTTTGACAAAATTAAAACCTATCTATTAAATAGCCTAACTAAATACATGTCTTGAACATCTATCTATTACAACTTGACATTTAAATGCCTCACAAATAATCATCACAATTAAATAGAATAAATGAAACTTAAAGTGAATAAAATGAGTAATTAAAGGAAAAAACACTCAAAACATGCAATTACACATAAAAAAACACAGGAGCACATACGAGGATTTAAAATAATAAAAGAAGGTAACTCCCTTGAAGTAGTGGTTAAATGAGGTTGGATTTGCCCTATTTATACTCTAAAATCAACAAAATAGTCACGGCACCAACTTAATTAACAAATAAATTATAAAGAAGTGAAAATAACTATGAAATATACCAATTAAAAGCATTTAAATGAAGTATAATTAACAATTAAAGAAGATAGACAAATTATACTTAAGAAATCAAAACTATCAGGGACTTGATTGCAAAAAATAAAAAGTTTTTAGGATCAAATTATAACTATTACAAAAGGTAGGGGTCAAATCAAAGAAACTAAAGTTTAGGGATCAAATTATAATTAAATTAGGAAACTAATTGAAAGAAATTCAAAATTTGTAGTGTCATAGTGAAATTTCTCAAAAGTATAGGGACCAGTATGTAAAAATATGTTTTCTGATTTGACCAGAAAATGGCATTGGGCAATTTTTCATTTTTTTTTTAATTTTTGGTTTTGCCAACAACCCACCAAGCCCATCCAAAATCCAAATAACGAATTGCGGGCCAGCCTATTATTTTTATCAAACAACCCAACCAAATGCATGGGTTTCATCCCCCAAACCCATGCCAAAACCCAATCAAAATAAACCAAACTCTTTACCAAAACCCAACCAAATTAACCCTTAACCCGAATCATAACTCCTTTCTACTAAACCCAATAAAGCATTAAATCCACTAAAATATTAAGCTTTAATTATGCCCTAAAATATGAAAATAAGTTGCTAAAAAACACATTTAAAATATACAAAAAAAATTAAACCTTAAAAGGGAGAAAATTGATTTATTTTTCCACATTTTGGACCACAGTTGGATTATTTGAAAGTTGGGGGGTTAAATTACAATTTTTTTGGATTATCATGCAATGCTCCGAAGCCTTTCTGCAACATTCTTTCTTCTGCAACTTTGCAACTCTAGGATTCATGTCAAACGCAGGTAACGAAATCCAAACGAACATCAAACTTTCAAACCAAAACAACAAAATTATGCAACTCTATCATCAAAACCCAACCCTATATTCTGCATCCTTAAGGATTTTCAAATCCAGATCGCGTACAAAGAAGAATCAAAACAACAGCCTTCGGTTCATCAACTGCAAAAAATGCACATAGGAGGAAGACACTCTTTGTTCATGGCTTCTAAATTGAATTCATAGTTCCTGATACACGTCAAATGAGTAAAGGCACCAGTACCAAGCCTATCATAATCATAAGAACAACACAACAAAGGGATAGTCACAGTCATCAAGAGTCGGCAATGGCAAAAATTAATTAAATCATGCGTAATGGACTTAAATCTTCATGAAAATTGTATTAAACTGACAGGAGGAGAAGCCATGATTACCTGAGAGCATTGGTGCCGCTAAACGGACATGAGATGCCCCAAGAAAGTCGTGCTAATCTCTGGAACGAAACCCAGAGAGCTTTGTCGCAGAAATTTCAGCAGTGACGAACTCGTTTCTTTAAGCCTCAATTTGACAGGGTTCCGGATGTTTTTTTTCCTAATTTTTTCAAAACAAGAGTTGGTGCACTAGTACTAGAGATGGTGCAGAAACACGGAGACCGCTCAAAAGTCTAACATTGACGTCGGAATTTGGTAAGAAACCAGGCTGGTTTGTTAGCCTAGTAGTAGATTTTTCCAGAGATTTTTCTTGTTCTTCCTCTCCTTGTTTTCTCCCTTTTCTTGTCGTTTTTTCTTTCTCCGCCGCTCTCCCCTTCTTCTCTTACCCTAAGGATGCGTTTTGAAGCCTTTTTTATACAAAACAAGGGTTGCTAAACCCTCATATCAATGATTCCTACGAAACCAGATTTTGCTGCCATTTTTTAGAGCCGTTAGATGGTTTTGGATTCTAGAACTCTCTTGATAATTCTGATGGTGAGATGGCAAAAAGTTTGGGGAAAAAGAAAGGCCAGAAAAATCGAGTGAAAATGGATGCGAATTTGCTGCTGCAATTTTTCTTCTTGTATTGGTTTTGTTGGATAAATGGCTACGACAATGTTAACACTATCTGCTTGAGTCGTGCGTAGCACTGTCCTAAGAAACTATTTCATGAAATTGAAATGTTTCCCCAGGATTAAACAAGCCTTCTTCTATTTATTGCGAACAAGAAAGACAAGCTTTCTTCTTGTTGCAAACTAGAAGGACCAGAACTAGCAAATTAAAACCAGCAGATATATATATAAAAAAAAAGGTGATGAGAACAGAATTATCAGGAAGATATCAACTAACAAAAAATAAAAGAGAGAGAGAGAGAGAGATAGAGCAGCTATCAAAAGATATCAACTGAAGCTGCTGGGGTGATTTTCTGATAAAGGAGTGGATCCTATTTATAGACTTCAGAATGAGGTGCAACCCTTCTCACTTCCGATGTGGGACAAAGACTGCAACCCTTCTCACTTCTCAATGTGGGACAGAGAAAGCAATACTTCTCATTTTTCGATGTGGGACAAAGAATATTTTGAAATACTATATATTTTACAACAATCTCCTTCCTATTTTCAAAAAATTCTTTGGATAAAAGAAGAATATTAAAAGTACTCTGCTGGACTTGGTTGAAATGTAATTAGATTGGTGTCTTTTGGACTATGAACCAAACATAGATTGATAAAACATGATCTACAGAATTATTGGTGAAATATAAATTTCTTTGAACCAATAACTCTTGATGTATGACAGAGATTTTATCAATCACATTACAACCCATAATTTGCTGTTAACGCGATTTTGCGCCTTTTGGCCGTGCGCCTGCCTGGTTATTCATGAGAGCTCTAAAGATTTGACCAATGAATCTTATAGGAGCGGCCCCACTCCACTCTCATATAGGTGAATTCATCAAGTGTGTATTGCTTTAACTACACCTCCCTAATGGGATATGAATTCATTAAGAGTTTTAATTCATCCTCACAATTACTCAAAGCACTTATCTCTGGAGGGACTTAAATTGGAGTGCTTTACCATCAATATTGACTTGTTATTACCCATATGAACCTACTTCATGGGATCACCAATCACATAGATTGGGTTACCGTCTCTATTGATAACTTGTTGGTCGAAGTCCCATTTCTTTTGTAGTTTGAAGAATCAATTTTCTTCCTACGGGTTTAGTCAGAGGATCGGCCAAATTCAACTCTGACTTTACATAATCAATGGAAATAATTCCATCTCTAAGCAGCTGCTTTATGACATCATGTCTCAATCTCACTAGTGGATTTTGTATCATTTGAATCAGAGATCCAATTAGCATCACTGTAACCCTCTAATACAGTGGGAAATCCACTATACAGGATACCAAAATTCATGGTACCTCTCAAATATTTCATTAGTCTGACTAATGCAAACCAATGCTCACGGTTGGGATTATGAGTATATTTACTCAGTCTATATATAGCATAAGCTATATCAGGTCTAGTGAAATTCATCAGATGCATCAGACTCCCAATAATCTGAGCATATTTAGACTGAGCAATTGGGTCACCATTATTTTTCTTTAATTGAGTGTTAGCGTCACAAGGAGTACTCACAGATGTCACATCATAATTTTCAAACTTCCTAAGAAGTCTCTATGTATAATGTTCTTGTGACAACATTATACCATTACCTTTCCTTATAATTCTAACACCCAGTATCATTTTGGTTTCACCCAAATCTTTCATATCAAAATTAGAAGACAAAAAATATTTAGTACTATTTACAATATCTAGACTAGCACCAAATATAAGCATGTCATCAACATATAAACTGATTATCACATATTGATCATTTATAATTTTGACATATACACATTTATCCACTTCTACAGACGAGAATCCATCTTTTATCACTACTTGATCTAATTTCTCATGCCACTGTTTAGGATCTTGTTTCAGACCATAAAGAGATTTAATTAGTTTGCAAACCTTATTTTCTTGTCCAGATACAATACATCTCTCAGGTTGAAACATATAAATTTCTTCTTCTAAATCACCATTTAAAAAGGCCGTTTTAACATCCATTTGATGAATAACAAGTTTATGGATAGAAGCTAAAGCAAATAAAGCTTGAATAGATGCAATTCTAGTTACTGGTGCAAATGTATCGAAATAGTCAATATTTTATTTTTGAGAAAATCCTTTTGCTACTAAACGAGCTTTGTACTTTTCTATAGAGCCATCAGAGTTATATTTTCTTTTAAAAACCCATTTGCAACCAATAGGTTTTGCACAAGAAGGTAAGTCTACCAAAATCCAAGTTTTATTTGTCAAGATAGAATCAATTTCAGATTTAATTGCTTCTTTCCAAAATTTACAATCAGGAGAAGAAATAGCATCGGAGTATGTTAAAGGATCATTATCAATAAGAAAGGTTTGAAAATCATTTCCATATGAAAATTCTTTTCTTGGCTTTTTGCTCCTTCTTAATTCCTCAATTGGAATAATTTCCTTATTTATTTCAACAGGTGCATCAGAAATTTTACTAGACAGTGGAAAAATATGTTCAAAAAATTCAGCATTCTTTGTCTCAATAATTGTATTACAATCCAGCACATCACTTTTTAAAACAAGAAATCTATATGCAGCACTATGTTCAGCATATCCAATAAGCATACATTCAGAAGTTTTAGAACCTAATTTTCTTTTCTTAGGTTCAGGCAACAATACTTTAGCAAGACATCCCCATACTTTTAAATATTTCAAATTAGGTTTATAATTTTTCCATAACTCATAAGGGGTTTTGCCAGTTTTCTTATGAGGTATACTATTTTGTAAGTGACATGCAGATAAGATAACCTCTCCCCATAAATTATCAGGAGCATGAGAACTAACTAACATAGAATTCATCATTTCTTTTAATGTTCTATTTTTCGTTTCAACTACTCCAGTAGATTCGGGTGAATAAGGAGGTGTTATTTCGTGTATTATGCCTTCAGATTCACAAAATTTATCTAAAGCTAAATATTCACCTCTTCTATCAGATCTAATTCTTTTTATCCTTTTATTAAGTTGATTTTCTACCTCAGACTTATAAGATAAAAAGGCATTATGAGTATCATCTTTATTTCTAAGTAAATAAAGTTTAGTATATCTAGAGTAGTCATCTATAAAAGTAACATAATATCTTTTGCCTCCTCTAGTCATAGTTTGTTTTAAATCACCTAAATCTGTATGGATTAAATTTAATAGTTCAGTTTCTCTTTGAACAGTTATACAAGTTTTCTTTGTCATTTTAGTTTCTGCACATATCTCACATTTGTCCATTTTTTCATTAATACTAGAAATTAGACCACAAGATTGCATTTTCTTTATATAACTCATATTAACATGTACTAATCTTGCATGCCATAAAGAAATTGAATCAACAATATAAGCAGAAGAAGAAGCATTCTCATTGATCACATTGGAAATGTTAAGTACAAAAAGTCCCTGATTACAATACCCTTTCCCTACAAACACATTATTTCTTGTCATTACAATCTTTTCAGATTCGAATGACACTTTCACCCCAACTTTTCCAAACAAAGCCACAGAAACAAGATTTGCCCAAATATTTGGAACATGCAGCACATCATTAAGAGCCAAAGTATTTCCTGAAGTGAGTTTCAATAGTACTTTGCCCTTACCCAGAACTTTAACAGTTCGTGAGGCTGCAAGGTAGACTACTTTTTCATCATCCCCTATTGAAATATAGGAGGAAAACGCTTCTTGATTTGCACATATGTGCCGAGTAGCTCCAGAGTCTACCACCCATTCTTTAACATTAGCTGCAATGTTCACTTGAGAGATGACTGCAGCAATTATTTCATCTCCTTCGGTTAAATTAACCTTAGGAGGATTACCATTTGCTTTGTCACCTTTATTGTATCTATACAGGGCAGCATAATGTTCTGATTTTCTACAATAATGGCAATTGCCTTTCTTTTTCTTAAAGTTGGGAATATTAGGCTTGTAATTGGGATTTTTTGGTCTATTATATTGGGACTTATTGGCTTGCACATAGCTACAATACATATCAAATAATTCATTTAAGGGTGTTTGTAAAATAGAGTGTCAACATACCTTATTGGCATATTGCCATGACTTTTGTATCTTGACATCTACAGTTGCAGCAGGTTGAGATTCTGTTAGTGCATAGGCCACTCCATGAATGTCGAGTAGAAAACGTAGTGCGACTGCAACTGATCCTGATGCAGGTTGCGAGGTGTTAACATTGTTGGAGGCCATAGTTTCTTAGATTGTTGGATAAATGGCTACGACAATGTTAACACTATCTGCTTGAGTCGTGCGTAGCACTGTCCTAAGAAACTATTTCATGAAATTGAAATGTTTCCCCAGGATTAAACAAGCCTTCTTCTATTTATTGCGAACAAGAAAGACAAGCTTTCTTCTTGTTGCAAACTAGAAGGACCAGAACTAGCAAATTAAAACCAGCAGATATATATATATAAAAAAAAAGGTGATGAGAACAGAATTATCAGGAAGATATCAACTAACAAAAAATAAAAGAGAGAGAGAGAGAGAGATAGAGCAGCTATCAAAAGATATCAACTGAAGCTGCTGGGGTGATTTTCTGATGAAGGAGTGAATCCTATTTATAGACTTCAGAATGAGGTGCAACCCTTCTCACTTCCGATGTGGGACAAAGACTGCAACCCTTCTCACTTCTCAATGTGGGACAGAGAAAGCAATACTTCTCATTTTTCGATGTGGGACAAAGAATATTTTGAAATACTATATATTTTACAACAGGTTTCGTCCCTGGTTTCTAGTACGAAACCATGAAGATGATGTGCTCGTGAAGATGCTGAATCTCCTTTTCTTTTCTACTTTTCCTTTGCTTCTCTTCACTTTCCTACAAAATAAAACAAAATAATCAAATAAAAAAATGAATTTATTTAAACAACAACTTCTACTTTTTTTTTAAATAAAAGATAACAATAAAGTGAATTTGATAAAATTTTGGTGTCTACAATAAGAAATACATATTAGTTGGAAGTAGGATATATTGGAAGTTGGAAATGGGTAGCTATCAAGGATAGTTTAGAAAGAACATAAAATGACATAAAAAAGTTGGATTAATCTTATATATACTGTCAGTGGAAAAGTCTGAAGTAACGAGCGTTATGATAACGAAACTGTTTTTACCTGATATAACAGGTAAAAACACTTTTAGCGACCATTTGATTACCTGTTATACTGGTCATCTAAATAAAATAGTACCTAAAAATATGGTTAGTAAGTTTTACATTAAAAATAGTAAGTTAACTCAAGAAATTATTAACTTTTTTGTCTCAAAAAGTAAATTTGAAGAAATATGGAACTTACTTTTTTTTTTTGAAGTAGATAACTACTCTATATCTAAAACTTACTTTTTGGAGAGTAAATTTAGTTCAAATAATAGTAAGTTTTTATAGACTAATAGTAAATATTGTTGATAGAATAGTAAATTTGGGTTAATCATCAAAACTTACTAGTTTATGGCATAAATTTACTATTTTACTTAAAGAAACTTATATAGAACAAGTATTAGGAAGTTTATTTGAAATAATGCTAAGATTTTTTATTAATAATTGAAACTTAGTATTATAGTTAGTAATTACTCGTAATGTAAATGTATGATACACAATTGTACGTATCATTTATAAATGTTATATGTTTTAAGCATTTTAAATAAACTATGAAAACTTTTTTTTTGCATATGACCTTATAAAATATGTAAGAATAATTTGTCATATTATAAATTTTGAATTATTTTTAAATTTGTGAAAGGTTAAAAAGTTTGGATGACAGTAAAAAAAAAATCTTTTGAGTTATATATAGAATTGCACTTATCTATACATCACAAATTCCATATATAGACATCGATGAATATAATAAAATGGTACGCAATTTTCATATATTAATGCCTATGAATTTAATAAAATGGTAAAATCTTAATAAATTTATTTTCTGGGTCACAAGTATAAAAATTAAAGTTGTATTAACATAGCATAATCTTTGAAAATTATAGTAAAATTACCCATATGTTAAGTTTTGTGACTTTCAAACATACTTTGTATCATTTACATTATGGATTTGTATCCATATGTTTTCTATCAAACTCTTTTTATTGGCAAATGGTAAGTAAATTATTATAAAAGGGCATTTTATAATAATCATAATTTTTAATAGATGAATTTTATGTAAACTGTTAAAATTATGAATTCACAAACGACTAAATCTGACTACTTTATGGCACATATTAGTCTAAATGACTAAAAAATTACTGTAATCATGTACACGTTGATTGTTGAATTGAAATTTCTTTTATTACTAGTACAAGTTCTTCTAATCAAAGCAAAATAAAATCAAATATCTTTTCTCATGACAGAGCAAAGACGGTGATATAATTGATTGTGTCTATATGTATCAACAACCAGCATTTGACAATCCTTTGCTCAAAGACCACTGGATTCCGCAGGTTTGCCCCATGCAACACCACTCAAAAGAAAAATAAACAAAAAAATGCAAAAATATGAAGTATGTATAACACCATAATTAATTGATGGTCGGAAATTGTTCTATGAATTTTCTCTCCTTTCCTGACTGAAGAAGAGGGAAGATGTGATTCTACAAAATCTACATGTATCATAGGATGGTAATAAGAATTGCTTCTGCAACACAGATTTACAAGAGTAATAATGGCCAAATTTTCGTGGCATTGCAGATGTTACAATGGAGTAAAAAATTCAAGAGGCTGATAATAAATTTCCATAGATGGCCAAATTTCCGTGGCATTGCAGACGTTAACATGGAGTAAAAAATTCAAGAGGCTGATAATAAATTTCCATAGAAACAACAGATTCACAACAATGATTCTAGATCAGTTCAGTTCAATAACATCTGCTCCATCAAGCGTATCAACTTAGAATTCCAAAACGGGAGAAACCTCTCTTGCCTGAAGAATTCAAGTTATAAAGCTCATGTTGAGTTACTAATATATTAGTAATTCTCACCCGCACAGAGTAGCAATCACAACATACAAATTTCTCTTTGACATTTCACCAAACATCTTATATACATTCACAAATTAATCACATTTAACTTAAACGCCTGGTCTCAAGTCCTTTCCTAGATGTTTCACATGGCTATTAAGCATATTTTACCCGTAGACAATCAAAACTACAACCATTTCCTAGATGTTTCGACGGACATTTTCGGCCCCAAAATTGCAATAAAATCTTCAAATTCTCAGCCTTGATTTCCCAAGAAAATCTTGACAAACAAAACAAATGAAATATAAATAAATTACAGCAATATAATCAAACGATTTCAAGAGAACATGATGATCTAACCTCGTCACTGCTATTTTTCATATGCTCTTGGGCTGGCTACCACCGTCGCTAACCCTTTTGTTGTGTTTGCATATGGCAGCACTCAAACCCAACCGAACGATGAGAAAGGATAGAAGTAAAGTGTGAACTAAAGATGAAAATTTTGAAGTGAGAAGATTTATTCAATTGTAACAAAGAAAAAGTGTGGATCAAAGTGGAAACCTTTGCCTGGGAATTCAATCGTATCATTGGAACTGAGAACTGAATAAGAAAAAGGTAGATAACTTTAAAGAGAAAGGTAATACCCAAAACCGTTTTCAGGAACCCAAAACCGTTTTTTTTACTTAAATATGTACATTTTTTACTTTTAGTATTGGTAAGTTTAATTTAAACATAAGTAAATTTTGTCAAATAATAAGTAAATTAAATTACTCAAAGTGTAAATATCTATTTCTGACTAAATCTTATCTTTCAGGCATATACTTACTAGTTTTAATTAAAAACTTACTAAAGTTAATATTAATTATTTTAATATAATATTTAAAAAGTCACTAAAAGATTTGATCTGTCACTAAAGGTAATAGAAACCTATAATAACAGGTTTCCCTAATATCGTTACCATAACTATAGGCACTGTAGCACTGTCCTCCTGTCAGTTTATACATTATCACCATTAGATATATGACATATGTATAAAATTTAAATTTGAAATTCAAAATTTACTCATGCGTCATCCATTCCAACCGTGATAGTGTATACACTGACAGTGTATATAAAATTTACTCAAAAAAGTTTATGTCAACATTTTTCATTCTCTTTATATATAGTATAGATGGTTCACAATCTACCATAACTCCTATATGGCTACCCAAACTCCTCATACTCACTATTTTCACAAGTTCTATTAGGTTATTCTATTCCGTGGGTAACATTAAAATCCTTGTATTATCTGAGTCTCAATCTTGCTCCTTGAGAGCCTTTATTCTAATGGAGTCAAGATTTTATTATCCTCTTGAGAAACCTCATATTACTTTAATCAATCTCAAATATAAATGCACTCCCACGTGTCATAAACAAATTAATCTAAAAAATACAATTTTTTTTACAATTTTTATCCCTTTTAAACTCGAAACCATTATATCGTATGAAAAGCTTGCTATAAAAATCTAAAAATTAGCTCTTAGAAAACTAGTAGTTAGAAAACTAACCCAATAGAAAAATGAGTTGTTTGAAAACTAAGCGTTAGACAATTAACTATTAACTAGGAGGGGTCACCGCGCGAGTGCGCGGTGTGAAATTTTAATTTTGCCCAGTTATTTTTAATGTTGCCTAATTATTGCCCTCTAAACAAAATTTCTATGAAAAAAATATATAATGTTGCAATTGTAAAAGATTTAAACTAAAAAAAGTTACAATTACAATTTGTCATACAGTGAAAACTTTGATATTTGTTCATAGTCAAGGAATTCATAATAAATAGATGAAACAATAAAATCAGTCTTGCAAAATCTCGAAACATGAAGTCTAACTTTCATGATTCCAATAGAAACATATTTTAACGCAAACCAAAAACAAAAATTTCTTTCATTCGTACTCGTCCAAGTCCAAGAAGTGTAATGAGCAACTTTGGAAAGAAACTACTGAAAGAAACCTGCCATGTATAACACCGAGAAAGTAAGATATAATCCATCAGAATTAGTTTACTATATAACACCAAGTTAAAAATAAATCAAGAGAATTGAATGATGCCACCAAGGACAGGACAAATTCAGCAAACAACAGCACTTGTGGTTACTCATAGTCCAATACAAAATTTGTTACCCTTGTTTTTTTCAACCCATTTCACAATCAGGAAATTTTTTTCCATTTTATTTGGCTACAATAATTGTTGAAGTTGATAGATGAAAAGATTCTTACACGCAAAGCTAAAGTATCTTGCTTGCTAACTCGGGTTCTGACTGAAGTGAAAGTATTGGATGTGCTACAGTGTTAGATCCTTAGAGAGTTAGAGATGGTACGCAAGTAAACTTGTCCACAACTTGATCATGCAACTATGCAATTTACACAAAATGCCAATGGAAAATAAGGTGAAAATGGAAATAAAATGATCATGCAATCAAATAGGCCAGGAAGATCCTAAAACGTTAAAATGAAGCAGAAGCTTCTTCAGAGAGGATGTCTTTATATTCTAATGACATACTCCAACCCAAAAGCCAAAATACATGCAGCTCTAAATAAGGTTATGTAATTCGGCTTTTATTTCCAGTAAGGTTCATATTACTCCAACACAGGCTAACCTATTTCCTTATTCCCTTTTTCTTTATAATGACAAAAGTCAAATCTTGACAAATCATTGAATAAGTCATGTAGATAGCATACTTAGCAAAGTGAGCATGATGTTATAGACTTTCATCAAACAAAATTGATACAAATTCCCAAAAAAAGGGGTCAAAGATGGAATTTCACTCACTTTAAGCATTAAAAAGTTGTCCACAAAGTGTAATAGTTGGCTGCAAAAAGGCGAAAAATGACAAAGTCATTACCAAATAACTAAAACAGTTTAATAGAAACAGTCAATTGACACCATCTTACACTAAATTTCTTACCTGTAAAGAGTTGCTGGCAATATCAACTTGGAAAAATGAAACTTTCTAAGAACATGAAAAGGAAGTCAAACGATATTATCTAAGGACACAATCATAAGTTCCAATGCAAAAGCATGAAAGCATAGAATATTGGACCTCAAGTAAGGATGATTACTGAACGGAACTGTTTAAAAAAACCTTGACAACCTCTTAATCTGTTAATCATGACTTCACTGGAATTTTAGGGAATACTTTAATAAGAGGCAAAATTTTCCACACTCCATTTCTCAAACAGCTCTGAAATAGAGATAAAGATAATAGAAAATTACATTTGAAAATTTAATCAAGAGGAAAAAAGTATACATCGAACAGGAATGGAGAAACAAGCAGATTTCAGAGAGAAAGAAGGAAAAATAAGAATAGAAGGGAATTTTGAGACAAAAGGCTCAAGTTCGAGAGGATTGAGCTATGAAAAATTTTCAGATGGGAATTGATTAGTCTTCTCGGTGTTGAACCCAAGAAAAAGAATGACTGAATAACAAACCATACCTGTTAACACCAGCTATTACTTCTTGAACGAGTGCACCAAATGTAGCATTTGAAGGACCTAAAACGCACAAACAAAACCACATAAAAGTTGTTGCATTCTGGAAATATAAGCTGGGCAAATAGATATGAGACCCAAATTCATGCCTTAGTACAAGAAGTCACGAATGAAGTGGAAGGGAGGCATCCAACCTCTCAAGTGAATACAAAGATTTCTAGCCTCGAACACTTATAATCCAAAATAATACTCTCTGTCCCTTGGGTATGGCGAAACCTTCAAGATTTTAATCCACTTTTAATTTAAGAAAAAAAAGCCACTGAGATGTCAAAGTGAAACACAAGAAAAAGAACGATTGAATAACAAAGCATACCTGTTAACACTAGCTATTACTTCTCGAAGGAGTGCAGAAGAGAGGTTTACCAAATGCAGTGTTTGAAGAAGTACCTAAATCCACAAACAAAACCACATAAAAGTTTTGCATTTTGGAAATATAAGCTACTAACAGATGTAAGACTCAACAATTCAGAAATATCCTAGAAGTTGTGTATGAATCAGAATTGTTCACTTTAGTAAAGAAGCATTTTTCATGTGAGATTTTAAAGTAAATAAAACAGAATAACAAAACCGCTAAACAAAAATAGGTTACGGCACATAAGTTGCCATCTTTACAGACTATTAAATACAAATTTATACACAATACACATCAAGTAGTCAGGACAACCCATCATTTACAAGCAATAATAGGCCCCTAAAGAATTATAGAATGACAGGTTTGACAAACAAAGCAAGGAAAGGGGAAATGTATAAACAACAGATTATCCCAAAACTATATGCAAGCAAAGGAAAAAGAAGAATTTTAAGAAATCCACAATATCATATAAAAATAAACTGCATTTGATTATGCAGGGAGCAAACAAAGAATGGAAGGTTGTTAGAAAACAAATTTAAGAAAATAAAATCAAGCTTCTAAATGCAGAAAGAATTCAGTTAAGATTTAAGAATATTATCGAATCAATTTGCCAAGTGGCCAGGGAAAAATATGCATTTACATGTGAAAAAAAAAAGAGCATAGATTTCAAGTAAAATGAGAAGGAAAAACCTGGAACAAGAATAGTAAGTTGGTATTAGGAATAAACCGACAAATTAAAATGATACAAATAACTAATTCTGAAAAACAAAATTACAGAACACGGAGAGGCAAGCCAAACCGGGAGGTTCAGAAACCTACAAGATTTCTCAAGCCTAGGGTCAGAGACCTTGTTTTAGGATTTCCTGACTCGTTAGCAATTTTTATACCTCAGAAATCATATACCCACCTTCCCTATCATTTAAGAGTCCTCAACATTGTACACTTAAAAAAAATATGCTTGTAGTAAGAAACCATTGATAATAAACCCAGCAGGGCCTCGTATGGTTCTACTTTGACCATCAAGTAAGATCACTTACTTCAAAATTTTTCAATACAAAAAAATTATACTCCAAGCAATTTAAACTACCAGTAATTTAAAGCAAATTTTACTAACATAAGGATATTTGCACTAAAAAAAATTCATAGTTGAAACTTAATTAATCAAAAGTGGATTTAACAGATAAAAACGGACACAGAGAGAGAGAGAGAGAGAGAGAACCCTTCTGGGAAGCTTTAACAGATAACCCTAAACCCGTCAAATTCTTCTCTTAATTCTTCATTTATACCCTAACAATAACAAATAAACAAATGAAAACACAATAAATCAATTCATACAAATACATAAAACGGCACTTCAAATTTTTCTGAAAGATCCTAGATCTCTTAGAGCATATTAGTTAACAAAAAAATACAAGAAAATAGAAAGTGACAATTTTTTCCCATCTCTTTTTCACAAAAAAAAAAAAAAACTACAAGTAGTCCTTAGGCAAGAAAAGGGGAAAAGGGGTTTCCTTTCTAAAGAGAAAGAGAGAAAAGTAAAAAACTCTGACTTTTGCTTCTCCAAATAACCCATATAAAACATCAAGACACGAGATGGGGTTCCAAAATTCTAACCATAGGATTTATGCAAAATCTTGACAGTAAGGGCTTCTTTGGATCCCAAACTCTAACCGGAAAGCTCTTTAACATATACATTCCAGAGGATTCCACTACCAGTTGCTAAAAAATCAGGCAATAACTTAGGAAGGAAATAGAAAAACAAAAGAGACGCACTTTATAAAAAAGGGAAAAAAGTTACACAAACTCACTCTCATCGGGATGCTGGATGCTAAAAGACATTTCCATTTTTTTTGCACCTGCAACATCAAAGATATATACAAATTAATATATAAAAATTTGACTGCTAAACCCCCACACAAAAAAAGATCCAAAAGGCTAGAGAGAGAAAGAAGAAGAGATTAGAAACCCAAAAAAAATCCCAACCATCCTCGTTGTTGTTGTTGTGCTCAATCAAAATCGGAAAGGAAAAAAAAATGACGAAGAAGATGAGAGAGATGAGGGGATAATTGAAGAGAAAGATAAGGAAAAGAGGGACGATGATGAAAAAATGAAAGAGAAAAAAAACCGTTTCTTATTTTTTTCAAGCCAACAAACCTCCAAGCAAAATATGGAACCATTTTTTTTCTTTATCATTCTTCTGGGTTAGATTAGCTTAGAAGATAAAGGTAAAGAAAACATAAAAATGAAGAGAAGATGAGGGCTTTCTGAAGAAAGAAAAAGAAAGAGATGATGATTGAGAGAGGCGATTGACGGAGAGAGAGAGGAAAGAAAGTTCTTCTGAAGCATCGAGCCCAATGCGAGAGTCAAATCTCACCAGAAACTCTGATAACAGGTCAATCTGTCCACTGGGTTTCTTCCCCCAACAAAAGAAAGAGAACACGTTAGTGGATGACCAAAGTTGACGCCTAAGCCACATTACCAACACACCCTTGTTAAAACAACGAACCTGTATAGATAGAAGGACGTAAATAGGTGAAGGCGAAAGGGCTACAACCGTAATATTAACTAATCTCCTAGCCCAACGACCCATTACCAAATAACAACTCTACTGTTTGTGACCAAACAAAGAAGCAACCGGGCACCACCAACGTCTGACAAGATTCATGTCATCAGCAGCCAACCAATCACCCGGCGACACACCCGAGGACGACCACACCGACGTCTGCTACGTTTTGAAAGACACAAAAACAGAAGAAGGAACAGACGACGTCGTTTGGTTTATCGGGGGAAGAAGAAGAAAAGCCCTCAAACAAATACAAGAGGGAGGACAACCAAGTGCCATATCACCTCCAGCCAATCTCCAGTTGCCACATGGGCGGACGACCATCCTAGGTGGCAGGGGGCGGTTCCCTCTTTATCTATATGGTTAATAATTTTGAACAACTAAATATCTTTGCATTGTCCTATAGAGCTGTTGATGTATTGGATCTAGACTAGGACTCAGCCTGCTCTAGACCATTTAGATAAAGTTTTAAGGGAAATTCCAATCGTTTGAATCCAATTCAAATCCATGTAAACATATATATTAAATGATTGGACAATATAAGGATGTCATCATTCTGATATGGTTACCGTGCAGACACATTTATTTATTTATTTTATGGGCATATGAATGATGAATAAAGGCTCGCATAAATATATCTTAATTGTGATCACATGCACAAAGATAGATATTGATTAAACCTATTTGTAATTATAAAAAAAAGGGTTTCTATAAAAATATGAAGATATTGTAAAAAATCTCTACGTTAATAAAATTAATATCAAAGCATGAGGTTGATTTCGAATCCAAATTCAATAATAGCCTACAAATCTAGGCATGTATTGAATATGTCGACCCTTAAAAAATGAATGTAAGTCAAAATCTAAAAATATTTATGGGATCTAAATATGGATTGTCAACTTCTATTATGGACTTACCTGTATGTAATCCTATCATCCTATATTTACGTCAAAAGTAACTTTTGAAGTCATTTTTTTAAAATTCCATTGGATTACTAGACATCACGCATCATTCTAAATCTTTGCCTGTTTGTCGTTGGATGATCATTCCTCTTTGAGTTGCATCCATACTTTTTTTGTTAGTGCTGTCATTAATTTTTATTATTTTAATTTTTCAATTGTCAACACAAATTGGTTATTTGCACTTCTACTTTTTAGAGTGCCATCCTCGTGTGATATATAGGAAAAATTCGCCATTTTGGTCCTTGAACATTTACACTTAAACCAATCTCATTCCTTATGTTTTTTAGCCTATTCAGTCCTTAGTGAGCAATTTGTACAAAATGCAACTAAACTATTGTAATGTGCATCTTTTTGTCACTAAACTATTTTATTAGCAAAAAATGTCACCGAACTGTAAATCTGTAATATTTAGCTCATTTTGTGTATTTATACTATTAAGAGAGACGGAAACTCATTTTTTCCAGGGACAATTTCATTTGTACAGCTTTTTGTGGCATATAAGGGACAAGAGTGGGGTGAGTAGGGTTTAGAATATTGGCAAAACTTTCGAGAAATCAAACGATCGATGAGAAAACTTGCTCCATTCATCCACCAAAATTAAACTAATTAGTGAGGAGATCCAAAGCACCAACTAAAGATGAAGATTAGCAGTGAAGCACAAGTTATCAATGGCATCAAAATGGGTAAAAAGGCAAAGGGATCAGTTCATCAATCCATACGCACTGTATCGTAAGAAATCATACGAACCCACCCTTGTAGATTTGGTTAATGTTTGATTAAATGTGTTGTATGTGTTATGAGTATAATGAAGTATTTAGCCATTGTGTTTATTGGGTTTAGGGTTTGCTAATGTGATCTTGCTGTTTAGAAACGGACATAAGAACAAGAATATTCCCCTTTGTCGTAGTAATGGGTTGCAAAGGGATCTACAAGAGCCGTCTCTCCAATAATTTACTTAGAAAATTATAAACTTTTGTGGCATTTGTCTGATTGGGATTAATAAACAATTGGTATTTATGTATTACTATCGGAAGAATAGCTTGTATGACAATAAAAATGGTGATTAACAAGATTTTTTTTTTTGTCTTTTTTGTCATTGCAGTTCCTGATAAACATGTATTTTCCATTAAACTTCACCATGGGAGTAAAATTTAGTAAGGCAAATACAAGAGTTATGTGGGTGGAGAGATAGATTACTTTAATCTTTGTCATGTTAACTTTATGTCGATTTGTTAACAAATGAAATGGTTGAAGAATGTGTGCACAATGATACGACGTTATATTATTACATTGACCCTAGAGGTAATTTGAACCATGGATTGATGGAACTTCAAGTCAATGAAGGCATTGGACAATTCTGTGGTTGGGTTTTGAGTATAAGTTGATGGAAGTCTACTATCATCATATCACACTTAGAGGAAATATATGAGTTTCAGAAGAAAAAGCAATTGGAGGAATCCTCAAAGACAGAATTCATTTGTAATAAATGAGATCTTGGATGATGGTGAAGTACTTATACAATAGACAACAGTACCTCCTAGCAGTAAACAAGGTGCTAAAGCTGGTAATTAAATTAGTTTTGCTTTACAGTGGAAGCATGACCATGCTGGGGAACAGGTGTTTTCACACTAAGAAACTTGTAGGAGAGGTGACCAAGTTAACATGAATAGCAAGACAAGTACTTATGCTGGTAATGAATACAACAGAGATGACCAAGCTATTAGGGGAGGTGAATGGTGATCAAGCTAATAGGAATAGTAAGGCAGGTAGTAATACTGGTAATAAACCTAATAAGGATGATCAAGTTACTAGGAGAGGTGATCAAGCCATTGAGGGAGGTGACCAACTTGTTAATAATTCAGCCTATGATGATAGAAGGGATTTCAAAGAGTACAATGACTAGTGTAGATATGACTACATACATGAACATGAGTCTAAGCCACAAACGCAGTGCCAAGTTGATAATGACCCAACTCCACTAAGTCAGAAGAGGAGGGATAATGTAGCTCTAGTAATAGAAGAAGAATAGATAGTAGGAAATCTCATACTTTAGAGACCACTTCTGATTTAGTTAAAGGTACATCAAATGGATGTGCAACAACTCAAGGTGCATCAAATGAAGGTGCAGCAACACAAAATGGAGTGGAGCACAACCCACTCTTAGATGATCAGGTTGAAGTGGAGCTAAATAGTAATCCAGATTTAGAAAATGAAGATGATCAATTGAGATACACTATCTTCAATGTTGCCAAGGATGGAATTAATCCCCATTTTTATGTTGGGTAAAAATTTGGTACAAAAAAACAATTTAGATGCTCTCAAAAATTATTGAATTATGACCGAAAGACCTCTATACATGTAATTCAATGACAAAACAAGAATGAGAGGTAACTATGCATATCCATGCAAGTGGGTATATTTATGCTTCCCAAGTTCCTGCTCTAGGTCCTCAAGAATTTGTTGTGAAGTGAATTTATGATGTCCACACACACTGCAACCATGCTTGAAGAAATAAAAATATGACATCCAATTACATTGCCGAAAAGCATGAAGAGTCAGTTAGATCAAATATGAATATGCCTGTTAGCGAACTGCTGCAAAGTATTAATGAGTAATATAATTGTGAGATTATAAGAAATAAAGGTTACAAAACACTTGCTATGGCTAGGGCTGCTATCAAAGGGTTACCTGCCGAACAGTATGCTGATATTTGGAGGCATGCAGTAGAACTACAAAAAACACATCTCAACACCACCATAGACATTAAGTATTTCCCACGACCTAATTCCCAAAGTAAACCCAAGTTTATGAGATTCTATTGTTTTCTGGGACCATTAAAAAGGGAATTTAAGGAGGAATGTTGGCCCCTTCTTGCTCTAGATAGCTATTGCACTAAGGGGACATATCCTGGTCAATTGTTGACTGCTATTGGAGCAAATCTAAATAATGGTTGATGGCCATTAGTCTGGGCAGTTGTTGACAGGAGGTTTGAGAACAATGGCATTGGTTTTGACTTTATTGATTGATGATCTAGAAATACCTCAAACAGTAGTGAGTACATTTTTGTTTTATACCAACAAAAGGTTAGTATTCTTGTACTCTGCTGATATTGTATGTATTTTCAAATCATATTTTTCCAGGCAATTAATATTGAACCACACTTGTAGGGTCTTGACAATGTATTGCTTGAGCTATTGCCAGAAGTTGGGCATAGATATTGTGTACAACACATGATAAAAACTTTCAATAAAAATTCCCTAGTGAAGTGCTTAAAGAGAGATTTTAGAGCATTGCACCAACGTCAATAGTGGAGTTCTATGAGGCAATATTGGAAGAGTTGAGAACATATGACCAACAAGCTCATGCATGAGTCAAAAGAGCTACACATTTCATTATTGGTATAAAGCCTTTTTCCCACTTTATGTGAAGACTAGCATGTTAGTTAATAATTTATTAAAGATATTTGATTTTCATATATTGAATGCTAAAGAATTTCTAGTGATTGGGGATGGTTGAGTGGATTAGACAATTCATAATGGAGAAAATATAAAAAAGGGTTGATTGGATGAGAAAATGTAGTGGTCCTGTGAGGCCAACAATAATTGCTTTGATTGAACCAAAGGAAAAGCTTTCTAGGAAATAGAAGCTAATGTCAAATGCTAAAGGGGGATATCAAGTTAGGGAATCAAGAGGGGAACAATTTGCTGTGTACCTAGAAGACAAAACATGTACATGTAAGTTGTGATAAATTAGTGGCGCTACAAGAAATTTGATCTTTGGTGACAACAAAATGTCGTCACTAAAAACCAAAAAGTCGTCATTATACGAGTACAGTGACGACTTTTTCCAATGTCATATGGTTGTCATTGATTCTATGTCACAAATAGATCCATGTGACAACCCTTTGAAAGTCGCCACAAAATCTTGTTATTCAATGATGATGACAAAGTCGTCACTAATTGTTATCATTCTGTGACGACTTTTCTTGTCACTGTTTCACATATTTTTTTGTCATAAATGTAGCAAAAGTCGTCACAAATTTAAAGTCTACAATGACGACTTGGGCTCGTCACTACCAGTCCTAGTATTCAGTGACAAGAATAGTCATTACTTAATGAACTTGCATGTTAGTGACAACCTTCATGTCACTGAGCTTTGTCTTAAAGAGCTGCAATTGATCATGAGAAGAAAAGGACATCAACAGTACATTTGTATTTCATATTAACTCTTCCTACACAGACACATTTACAGGGCTAAAATGTACAATTTAGGATGTCATAACATAATTAATAAAATTTATTTACAAGATATGAACCTTATTAAAAAAAATTAGGGTTGCATATGGGGCTAAAATGTAAAAGTTAGGGTGTCATAACATAATTAATAAAATTTATTTAGGCTAAAATGTAAAAATTAGGGTATCATAATATAATTAATAAAATTTATTTACAACATATGGGCCATATTGAAAAAGTTAGGGTGTCATATGGGGCTAAAATGTAAAAGTTAGGGTGTCATAATATAATTAATAAAATTTATTTACAACATATGGGCCATATTGAAAAATTAAGGTGACATATGGGGCTAAAATGTAAAAGTTAGGGTGTCATAAAATGATTAATAAAATTTATTTACAACATATGGGTCATATTGAAAAAATTAGGGTGGCATAATAGAATTAATGAAAGTGGGTTAGGAACAAGCACTTTAGATAGTGACGACTAATTGTTGTCACTAATTTTGAACCAGCAACCCTATTGTGACAACATTGTAAGTTGTCACTGTAGGGCCTATTTCAGTGATAACATTTTCCCAAGTCGTCACAATGCGAACCTAAATTGTAAAAAATAAGGTGTCTGGTAGAGTTAATGAGATTAGTTACCACATACGGGGTTCAATTTTAAAAGTTAGGATGTCATAGTAGAATTAATAAAATTTATTTACAACATATGGGTCAGATTGAAAAAATTAGGGTGATATAGTAGAATCAGTGAAAGTGAGTTAGAAACAAACACTTTGAACAGTAACAACTAGTTGTTGTCATTAATTCTGAGCAAGCAACCATGTTGTGATGACATTTTAAGTTGTCACTATAGGACCTATTTCAGTGACAACCTATTTTCCAGTCGTCACAATAGTGATCTCCCGCCATACCGGCTAGTTGCGCCTCATTCATATTGTGACGACTTATCTGGTGTTGTCACTGTTGACAAGTGTACCCACAGTCAACTATGACAACATAAAAAATCGTCACGGAATCTTCTTAATTGTGACTAATTTCTCTGTTGTCACTGAGAATGTTATCACAAAAGGCCAAATATCTTGTAGTGTGGGCTCCCCTACTGCCATGCAATTTCTGCCATTCTTGAAATTGATAGGGACGCAAGTAACTATGCAGATCAATCTTATAGTATAGATCTATTCTTCCAAAAATATGAGAATATTCTATATTCAATTACTGGCAAGTCTATATGGTCCCAAAATGACAGTCCCATATTGAATCTTGTACTTGCATGTGTCCAATCTAGTAGGCCAAAAAAAATCAAGAAGGAAAGATAGTTTTGAAAATAGAAATGGTGTTCATATTGGAAGAGACAATATGCAAAAATTAAGAAAGCGTGTGATCATGCACCATAGAAAATATGGCTAGGCAAGTCACAATGTTGCTACCTGCAAAAGTGTACAAGAAAATATAGGTGAGACTTGCAGTCAACCTGCTCCAGATCCTAAACATGCTATAAAGTCTTCACAGGCTATAAAGTCTTCCAAATGTAGCATAAATGTGTCAAGTTTGGCACCAGCTCAACTTTCTATTCATCAAGGAGCTGAAGAGCAACTGGTACTAATTCTTAGCAAAATGGAGCTGAAGAGCGATCTACTTCATATAATGACACCTTTTCACATGCTAAAACTAATGTACATGCAACAGGGCCATTAGAATTTTAGAAACAACCAATTCATAATATTGATGCCACCAATACTAAGTAGAGCTGTTAAACGAACCAAGCTGTTTGGTAGCTCGGTTCGTTTTGACTCGTTCGTGTTCATCAAAGGTTCATTTGAAATCTTAAACGAACCCAGTTCGAATGAATTTTTTTGTTCGATTAATAATCGAGCGAACACGAGCATGTTCGTAAGTTTTGACGAAGGTTCGCGAACATGAATATAATTATTATTTGACAAATTTTAGGATTAAATTTATGGATGGACTATTATATTTGGAGGGCAAATTGCTTTTTTTATTTGTTGCCTTTATGTTAATGTTAGTTATATAATTAATGAATAATAGAATTTACTCATTTAGTGCTTTAATTGTTTTTAAGGATGATTAATGATTTGTATGTCATATTTAAGGCTTAAAATAATTTGGATTCGAGCTTTTCGAACATGTTCGCGAAGAACTCGTTTATGTTAAACAAGCTGAACACGAATTCGAACTCGAACATGAACTTTGCTTAACGAGTCGAACACAAACACAGGTTTGGAGTTCGAAAATTAACAAACGAACACGAACGTTGTTCGAATTGCTTAACGAACAGAGCTCAAACATGAGATACTCGGTTTGATTCGGCTCGTTTACAGCTCTAATACTAAGAAAAGCAGGAGATTAGGAAGACTAAGACACCTATAGGTGTTCAATTTATTTTCAAATTTATCTTTAGTTTACTATGATAAATAGCTAATGTAGCTATTATCTGACGTGTATAAGTGAGAAGAGTTAAGCCTGCCAATAATGCTAACCAGTTAACTACAAAAAGCCATAGCTAGTCTCTCCATTCAAAGAAAAAGCTGTTTGATATAGACAAAATAAGAATCAATACCAACTATGAGTACTTGGACAAAGAACCTCCTTTCAAAATTGGTAGATAGGTTGGAATATCAAGGAGCAACAGAGGTGGAAGATCAGATTAAAGGACTTATGAATATATATATATATATATATATATGATTGGCTTTGACTTTTGTTTTATTGGTAGTACTTTACCAAGTCTTTTGTTTGGATGTATTCTATGGCAAGGACAATTTTGGACTATTGACATATAAAACAAGTATAACTTTGTTGGCAGTTTTCATTAGGAAATTCATGCTAATGACAGTGACAATTTCATGAAAGTTGTACTCTTTAGTTTAGAAGTGTGCATGTTCAATCTCATTTTGCTAAATCCACTTATCTTTTGTTATATTTGGCATTTGTGCAGATGTATTTGTGAGCTAGTTTTCTATTGAATTGAACATATGTAATTTGCTGAAAGTCTGGAGCTAATGCTTCACTCTTTTGTCCATAAACTACTATCTCATATATTACATCCAAGATGAAAACAACACCAATCAAAATGAGGTGTAAACAACAATAGCACCATCTCAACAAAACTAACTATCTACTAAACTATTTGGCAGCATTGGTATAGGATTTAGAAAATACAACCATATTCTAGTAGCCATCAATTTGCAGTCTTCCAAACTTGTGTTCCTTTTTAGAGCCCCAAACCTACATTGATACACTGAGAGTTGTCCAAGTTGCAACAAAAAGAATAGTGAGCATTTTTTTCCTATTCTTTTTTCCAAACTTTTTCTTCAGATTTTTTACATGAACCTCCATTTTCTCAACTTTGTTTTGCCACTTGAGAACTTGCTCCTACAAACTTCATTCTTAGTTTCCAGCCTATTTGCTTTTCTTAAAAAACCAAGTATGACTTGCTTGGAACACTCATAGATTTCATCATCACACCAATTCCAATAACCACAACCATCACCCTACAAAAAAAGGAGTTCTTTTCTCCTGATAAATGTCCAAAAATTTACATGTTAACCTAGACCCCATTTGGCAAATGAGTTTTTTTTTGAATATTTGTCTAAAATTTTACTACAAATTGTAGAATTTGGAAATTTTTTTTTTGAGGTATGTAAAAATTTTCCTTTTTAACAAAAATTTTTTCTTTTTTCTCTATTCTTTTTCCTTTTTTTTTCTTTTTTTCTTTTTTTCTTTTTTTCTTTTCCCCCACCCTACTGTTCTTCTTCTCCTTCCCTGGCCGGTGTCGGCCGCTACAGCCAGTACCTCGCCAGTGATAGCAGTTTATTTCATTTTTTCTTTTTTCTCTCTCTCCCTCCCTCTCCCTCCCTCTCCTTTCTCCTCTCTCCTCTCTCTCTTTCCTCCCCTCTTCCCCGCCAGCTTCTCTCCCTTATCTCCTTTCTCCTCTACCCCCTTCTCCTCTTTCCATCTCCCTTTCTCTCCTCCCTTGCCCTCCCCATTGCGCATAGGAGAGAGGAGGGTGGGGGGAGAAGGGAAAAGGGAGGCAAAGTAGGCAGAAGGGAAGAGGGGAGAGAAGAGGAAAATAGGAGAAAGGAGGAAGGAGGAAGGATAAGAAAGAAAAGGAGAGGGAAGAGAGAGAGAAAAGAAAAAAATGGTGGCCAGCAGTTGGCATCGGTAGAGTTGCCAGTCACCGCTGGCTGGCGACGGAGATGATGGTGGATTGAGGTGGGGGAAAGAAGAAAAAGAATAGAAAGAAGGAAATTTTTTGTGTATTTTTTGGTATTGTAAGGTGTATATTTTGAAAATTTTGAAGAGTTTTTTGACATTATTGTAGTTAAAGTTGTTAAAAAACTTATTTAAAAAATTTGGTAAAAAATTCATTTTGTCAAATAGGACCCTAATCATTTTCATCTTCTAGTTAATTTGATGAATTTTCTAGATTTTCACACACTTATCTCGCCATGAGCACATTCAACATATATTCTTGTTCGGTTTCTATCAGTCCATGAAAATTTCAAATTGGTTTTGGTGCCACAAGTGTAGGTTGGAGTTGATTCCTTACATCTTGCTCTCATGAAACTTCAACACATTCCCAGCAAATTATAGATGCTAATATTGCCTCTAAAACTCCATATTTGAGCACAAATCGATTAAAGGATTAGGATTTGGGCTTTCTAATTGAACCTGGAGTTGTCTGGGCACATTGAATGACAATTTATGTTAGAGTGCTTTAAGGAAAAAGCTATACAGATGAAATTACCCTTGAAAAAGTGACTTTTCATTTCTCCGAATAGCATAAATACATGATATCACCTAAACATTACAGATTTACTAGTTTAATAACATTTTTGACTAAGAAAATATTTTATTAATCAAAAGCGGCACATTACAATAGTTTAGTGACATTTCGCACAATTTACTGTTAGTTACCTAATGTAGTATTTCTACGATGCAATCACCAAATTTTACACATATTTGTCTCATCCGGTCATATTCCATATCAACGAAATCTAATTAACATTTCTAAAAGTTAAGGAAAATAATAGGGTAAAATAAAAAAAAAACCCCCTCATTTGTGGTTTGGGGTTTGATCATGATACCTTTTATTATTAGAAAACCCTCACATAACCGTCTTGTACTTTGGACTTTTTTGGATTTTGACCTGAAAACCTGTTGTAACCAATAACTAAGAGAAATACCAAAAGTATGATTGTGAAAGGTGCTTCATCGTCATCATTTTATCTTCAACCGTTACCATTATTTTGAAAAAATAGCCTTCACTATTGTATCAGAAAACCCACAGTCCTGCTTTATCATCATCATTTTATTTTCAACCTTCACCATTATCTTGAAGAAATAGCCTTCATTATTTCTTTAGAAAGCCCACAGTAATTTCATCATCCTTCGTCTATCAATTCTTAAAGAATCATTCACAAAAGGTTCTATCCTTCACCAAACAAGAATGACCAGTGGCCACCATTATCTTCCACTATGAAAGCTTTATGAACTCTTCTAAAGAAATAACTTGCCAAACCTTAGTTTTGAGGACCTCAAACCCCATCAAAAGTAAAGGAAAGAAAAAATAGAAAAAAGAAAAAAAAAAGGCAAAAGAAACAAGAGCCGATGGGGAAGGGGGAGGAGCTACTACTGCCGCTACCTTTTCATGGGAATGAACCACCATCCCCACCGTGAGTCTTCATCGGAAAGCAAACCTCCCTTCCCTATTTATCTACTAATATTGTGAAAATGGCAATTCTTAATTATTTTGGTTTAAATTTTTACCCCCTAAATATCTCTTGAAATTTCAATGTTTTGTTATTGGATTTGAATTAGTTTAGTTTTTAGCAAAATTTTGGCCTGATTACTTTTGAACTTCTTACAAAAGATTCAATTTTTGTTAGGCCCAAAATCTATTCGATGAAATATCTTTATAAAATCTTGTGAAAGAGAAGTTTGGACTCTTCAAATTTGTATGAGCAAAAGGAAGGAACTCCGACTTGTTCAACACTTGTAAGGATCCAAGCGCGGAACACACAACTATTAAGATATCAAGTACACAACAATTTAATGCAAACAAACTACAAGCATGAAAGATAAACGACACACAATATTTAACGTGGTTCGGTTCCACCATTGAACCTACATCCACGGAGAGAAATCCGTTCTTGATTATGAGAGAAAAATCCTATACAAGAATACAACTTAAACCCAAGTTCAACTCTTGTATATCATTTCTCATCTTCCAAGAACCCTTTCTCACACCCATTTATAAGGTACATGTTGCCCTTTTGTACTCCTTGTGTCCCTTTGTAGTATGCCAACCCATCTATTTATAGAGAATATTATCTGGTAAAAAATCCAAATAACAATAGGAAACCAATTCTAATTCCTAGACTTGTACAAAATAGGAAATAACTTCTAATTCTAAACAAAATAGAAAATTCATTGACTACTATTTCAAGTAATTAAAATCAATTAGGAAACTAATTACTTTCACACAAAACAAGAAACCTACCTAAAAAAAATTAAGCCAATTTTCTAACAAATTTCCACCTTGATGAAATTTTCTTTAGTAATTATTTGCCTTCAACTACCAAATAATATGGTACCAAACAACACACCCGAATCAATACAGTCCTAACACCAAATTGATTTAATCGGCAAATGAACATGTGTGTGTAGTTACCCCGAATCCAACTTCTAGTTGACTTGTCAAAAGATGCCTCAATTCAACATCTCCTTTTGCAGAATTTATTCTCACCACCACTTGCAATCCGGAACCCCCTTTTGTGAGCTCTAACCCTAATCATTGAAGCAATCAAGTGATAAAATCACCACAGTTCTTCCCATTCTCACGATTGTCTCGCAATTTATGATTTCCAAAATTCTACCTAAGATGAAAAACTCGTAACTGTCAAAATCTTTTGGCACATAGACATTATATCTCTTTGTTTCTTTGGGACACATGCCACACCACTCAAAAAACATAACCAACATCTAAAAGTCACGGGGATGAAGTATCAACCATCGGAGGTGTGAGAAAGTCTCCAACGATTCATGTCCAAAAATCAACATTAGACTCCACCTTTTCCTTGACCATTGAATTACCTATCTAGATTCACCATCAAGTATCTCCATGCTTTTCGACTTTCCATCTTTCACTTTCAATACTTCTTACCAAACTCTTGAAATAAGGATACCATCCGTTAAATTATTCAATTGGTAACAACCACCAACCTATTTGATCTCAATAGTTAATCAGGATCCAACCTTGAACAACCAAACTCTTGATCCAACCATTTAGTTTGTTGGGATCCAAGTGCTTGTGAGCAGTCCAGTTTCGCAACCAATCTCTGATATCACTTGTTAGGATCCAAGCGCGGAACACACAACTATTGAAATATTAAATGCACAACAATTTAATGACAAATAAGTCACAAGCATGAAAGATAAATGACACACAAAATTTAACGTGATTCAGCTCCACCATTGAACCTACGTCCATGGAGAGAAATCTGTTCTTTACTATGAGAGGAAAATCCTATACAAGAATATAACTTGAACCCAAGTCCAACTCTTGTATACCATCTCTCATCTCCCAAGAACCCTGAAAATACTAGTTGCCACTAATATTAACCAACTAAATAATTACGGATTTAATTGATTAATTTGACAAGAGATTAAAAAGTCAAATTGCACATCGGGCCCTTGATATCCAATTAACAAAATAATCCCATGGAAATTAAAATAGAAAACATGCAAATATTAACAAATTAAGGAACATGTAAAATTAATTAGATCTCACAGATATTTGGGACTGCGTCTTCGCGTTGATCCTTGACTAGAGGAGAAAATTAGCCACGCCTCATAAGAAAATCTTCACACAATTCAATTGAATTTAAAGACATCATCTTTCTTCGATAATTGAGAGAGTGAATAACAAAGCTCTCGGAAGAGAATAAGAAAATTGCACACTAAAATTCAACAAACCAAAACAACTCCCTATTCTCTCCTCTGGAACATCCCTCGGAGAAAAACTAAAACTCCTCTTCCCAGACGGAAGAGAGGAAGAAAAACTCACCCCTGAAATGTGCGGCTCTCCCCCGCATAAAAACAAGCCAATTCCAAACTTCACTCCACGCTCACAAAAGAAAAACATTCCTTCCCTACCTAATCAACTCCACCGAAAACAAAAGCAAAGCCAACTATGGTTTGTCGGTTCCCTTTGACCAAGTGCACACGTTCACAAATAAGAGAGCAAACCAAAAATGTGCAAAGAAAGCACACTTTAGACAATACAACTTATTTGCGGTCCCCACTAACTTTGACATGTTGTCTAGCCAAATTGAATTCCCAAATGCAATTCCATTCTTCTACGTTGGTTTGCACCAAAATTGTGCAAAGTTCCACAATAATTTTCTCAAGAGGTTTCTGCTCCCAATTCTGAAATTATATCCAAATACCAAATATAAATATATATTGACAATTAAAACAAATTAAAGCAATATTTGGCAAGGATAAAAAGGAAAATTAACAATAAAATTACTAACAATTAACATCCTATCAATTCCCCCCACACTTAAATCATGCTTGTCCTCAAGCATGGGAACAACTAAATTCAACAATGGCTAACTCTCATTTCATTTACTACCAAGCTATGCTTATCCCAAAATCAAGTTTTAGTGGCTAAGTGTCAAGACATATTTCTCCCGATTAGCTCCTGAAATCATAGACTCGTCCAATTCATGGCTAACTCGTCTAAGAAATTAAAATATTAAACTAGCAAAAGTTAGCAATTGAGTCAACTGAAAATCAAAATCTCAACATTGAAGAACAAGGATCGGCAGGCCAATATGATCATAAGTTTACACATTATTTTATTCTCTCTCTTTTTTTTTTTTTTTTAACAATTAAATTTTTTTTTTTTTCAAAAATGCTCAGTCCCAAGCTATTCAAGTCTTTTGACGTGAACTCTGACATTTTTAGATGAAAGAGCCCAGTTACTCAACTTTTCACAGCTTCAGGACTAACTACTCATAGATATCGCCACTTTTTGACGCGAAAGTCGACACTTGTGGTGAAGACTCCCGGTTACTGGGTGACGGCACTAGCGGAGTAGAGTCATTTATTAATCACAATTAAAGTATCAGAATACCAGATAATTAAAGATCATGGCCCACGTCATCTCCTAATATGGAGAACTAAGATCAACAATTGCCCAATCCACATAACAATTGCTAATAAAATATTTAAATTGCCTAAACAAGTTAATCACAATTTGCACCAAGTCATTAAACTCATGATATTCACCAAGATAACATGCGTTTACTTGCCATCTAAACAAAATTCATAGGATAAATCACAACCAGCAATAAACGAATGAATTGCCATATTTATTCATCAAAACACTAGTAAGAAAGGCAGTAAATTAAAGAAACACCAATCAAAACTAAACCCAAATCCCCCCCACACTTAAATCACACATTGCCCTCAATGTGATAATGAAACAGTAAAAATAAGAAGAAGGACAACGAAACTCCCCTGAAGCTGGTGCCAGCTATTAGCACCTGTAGTTGGAGGAGGCGGAGCGGAGGTCAAAGGGTCGGGATCGTGGTTTCACCATTCTTTCCAAATTGTACTAAATAAATAAAAATCAAGCAAAGTAAAAAGAAACAAGCAAAGTAACACAGAAGTATCCAACTAAGGATGAATAGAAATGTCAGGTAGTCCAAACACGCAAAATTTTCAAAAACGTACTGTAATAAAAATAATAAAAACATACTGCAATAATAAAATAAGGAAATAAAAAAAAATAATAGAAAGAGATTGAGGCAGGCGCGTGCATACGAAGCCAGTGGTGCGATGAAGGTGGTGGCTGTGAGAGAGAAGAGTTTGCGGCAGCTGGATCTGGTGGTGCTCAGCGACTGCGGGTGGTGGGCGACGGGTTGGGGTAGCGCGCGCGAGGGAGCGGCGGGCTCCAGGTGGCGCGCGTGAGGAGCGGCGATGGCGTCGGTGGAGCAGGAGGAAGGAAGGAGACCTGGGGCGGCGGCGGCGGCTCTGGTTGAAGGAACCAGAGAAAAGGGAAAAACAGGGAAAGAAGAAAGAAAGAAAGAAAGAAAGGAAGAAAGAAGAAAGAAAAAAGAAAAGAAGAAAAAGAAGGATTTTTTTTTTTTTTTTTTTAGGTCGTCAAACACCGCGTGGGTACGCCAAGATTACGAAACGTCCCTAACCTCAGGAGATACCAACGCCGCGTGGGCGCGCCAAGATTGGCCTTCGTCCCCTGACCTCAGGAGACACCAACGCCGCGTGGGCGCGCCAAGATTTCACTTCCTGATTTCAGTAAAGGAAATATGAGTACTGATACTACCCAACGAGTAAATGACCCAATGCAAAAGAACCAACTAGAAAGAACAAAACAACTAGAAATAACAAAACTAATATTTGGGTTGCCTCCCAAACTAGCGCCTTTCTTTAATGTCTTTGGCTAGACATAGCCCATAATTTGCTTAAACCAAGCAAATTGGGTCCTCCAAATGCGTCATCTCTACTCGCTCAACTGGAGCCTCATCATAATAAGGCTTGAGACGATGACCATTCACCACAAATTTCTTCTCCGTCTTCAGACTCTGGATCTCCACTGCACCATAATCAAAGACATTAGTTACAACAAAGGGACCAATCCAACGAGAACGTAGCTTACCTGGAAATAACTTCAATTTGGAGTGGTATAGTAAACTTTTTGCCCGCAGACGAATGTCTTCCTAGAGATCTGTTGGTCATGAAAGATCCGATTCTTCTCTTTATAGATCATTGCATTCTCGTACGCTTCATTTCGGATTTCTTCCAACTCTTGTAATTGCAACTTCCTTTGAATTCCGCCCTCCTCGATATCCATATTGCATTGCTTGACCGCCCAAAACGCTCTATGCTCAAACTCTACCGGGAGATGACATGGCTTTCCAAATACCAATCGGTAAGGGGACATGCCAATGGGTGTCTTGTATGCCGTCCTATATGCCCATAGTGCATCCTCTAGTCTCACACTCCAATCCTTCCTATCGGGTCGGACCATCTTTTCTAGAATTGATTTGATCTCTCGGTTCGATACTTCCGCCTGACCATTTGTCTGAGGATGGTAGGATGTAGAGACTTTGTGCAAGACACCGTATCTCCTAAACATTGCAGCGATCATTTTGTTGCAGAAATGAGTACCCCGATCACTTACAATTGCTCGTGGCATCCCAAAGCGGACAAAAATATTAGACTTAACGAATTCTGCAACCACTTTGGAATCATTAGTGCGGGTGGCCTTTGCTTCTACCCACTTCGAAACATAATCTACAGCAAGCAATATATACAAAAAACCACAGGACGAAGGAAAAGGACCCATAAAATCAATGCCCCAAACGTCAAAAATTTCAACAAAAATCATTGGGGTTTGAGTCATTTGACCCCTACGAGAGATATTACCCACTCTTTGACACTTATCACATAACTTACAAAATGAGTAGGCATCCTTGAATAGAGTTGGCCAATAGAATCCACTCTCTAGCACCTTACGAGCCGTTCTCTTCGGTCCAAAGTGACCTCCACATGCAAAAGAGTGACAATATGCTAGAATAGATTGAAATTCAACTTCACTTACACATCTACGGATGATTTGATCGGCACCCCGCTTCCAGAGGTAAGGATCATCCCAAATGTAGAACTTTGCATCGCTCCTCAACTTGTCTCTCTTTGCCTTAGGCCATCCTGTAGGAAATTTGTCAGTGACTAGAAAATTAACAATATCTGCATACCAAGGCAAGGATGAATTAATAGAAAATAAATGCTCCTCGGGAAATGCTTCTCTCAATGGGAGGTCCTCTTCGACGACTTGTACTCGACTCAAGTGATCTGCTACCAGGTTCTCTGCCCCTTTCTTATCTCGGATCTCCAGGTTGAACTCTTGTAACAACAATATCCACCGTATCAATCGCGGTTTTGCCTCTTTCTTGGTCAATAAATACCGTAAAGCTGCATGATCAGAAAAAATAATAACTTTAGCACCAAGTAAATAAGACCGAAATTTTTCTAAGGCAAAAACAACTGCTAAAAGCTCCTTTTCGGTGGTTGAATAGTTCAATTGAGCTCCGTTCAAGGCTCGAGATGCGTAGTAGATAGCATGAGCTGCCTTTCCTACTCTTTGACCCAATACCGCACCCACTGCATAGTCGCTGGCGTCACACATGATTTCGAATGGGAGGTTCCAGTCAGGGGGTTGGATAATAGGTGAGGTGGTCAATAACTCCTTTAACTTATTGAATGCCCCCTTACATGTTTCATCAAATTCGAAGGATACATCTTTTTGCAAAAGTTGGAACAAGGGTGCTCCAATTTTCGAGAAATCCTTGATGAACCTTCTATAGAAACCTGCGTGACCCAAGAAAGAACGAACTTCCCGCACACTCGCGGGGTAAGGTAAAGTAGATATAACATCTATTTTTGCCTTATCAACCTCAATACCTGTAGATGATACAACATGACCCAAAACTATCCCGTGTTCAACCATAAAATGACATTTTTCCCAATTAAGCACGAGATTAGTTTCTATACACCTTACTAAGATCAATTTCAGGTTATCTAGACAGTTTTCAAAACTTTCACCATATACACTGAAATCGTCCATGAAAACCTCAATAATCTTCTCAACATATTCTGAAAAGATACTTACCATGCATCTTTGGAAGGTAGCAGGTGCATTACACAATCCAAATGGCATCCTTCGGTATGCAAATGTTCCAAATGGGCAGGTGAAAGTAGTCTTCTCTTGGTCCTCGGGTGCGATGGCAATTTGAAAATAACCTGAAAATCCATCCAAGAAACAATAGTAAGCTCGACATGCTAGTCGCTCCACCATTTGGTCAATGAAAGGGAGGGGGAAATGGTCCTTTTTCGTGACGGCATTTAGCTTTCGGTAATCGATACACTGTCGCCATCCGGTGGGCTTTCGAATTGGTACGAGCTCACCCTCTTGGTTTGATTCTACCGTCACCCCTGCCTTCTTCGGGACCACCTGTACTGGACTTACCCACGGGCTATCTGATATTGCAAATATAATTCCAACGTCCAGCAGTTTTAAAATCTCTTTCTTTACGACCTCCATCATGAGAGGATTTAATCTCCGTTGAGCTTGCCGTACGGGTTTAGAATTCTCCTCGAGTCGAATTCGGTGCATACACACCGCGGGACTAATTCCCTTGATGTCGGCGATGGTCCATCCTATCGCCTGCTTATGTTCCCTAAGAACTCGAAGTAGTTTCTCTTCTTGAACCTTTGATAAACCCGCGGAGATGATCACTGGAAGTGTCTCCCCTTCACCCAAGTATGCATATTTCAGGTGTTTCGGCAGCGGTTTCAGTTCCAAGACAGGTGCCTGCACCACAGATGGAAGTAACCTTTTGTGAGGTTCAGGTATAAAAATGGGTGCGAGGTCATACCTTGTCTTCGTGGTTGGTAACGTTTGCAACGATCCAATCACGCATTTAAGCTCTTCACTCAACTCTACTCCAGAGGTTGTTTCGGACTCGAAGTGCCTGGTCAGAACGACCTCTAGCTCATCCCTGCCTTCAATTTCAAAAACCTCCTGTATAGCAGGGTCAATAACATTTACCGAGAAAACAGAGCCAACATTTGAATCGGATGGATATTTCATGGTCTCAAAGATGTTAAAGTGGACAATCTCACCATCAAATTCCATAGACAAAGTACCCTTATTAACATCAATTTTGGTTCGGGCTGTGCTCAAAAAGGGTCTACCTAACAACAAAGGTGACGGATCACGGGAGTGTTCATCCTCCATGTCGAGCACATAAAAATCAGCTGGAAAAACCAATTCATTAATTTTTACCAAAACATCTTCAATCAACCCGTCAGGGTATGCATTGGTCCTGTCAGCTAGTTGGATTATTATTCCAGTTTCTTTCAAAGGGCCTAAGTTCAAAGAAGCATAAATAGATTTCGGCATGACATTAATCGATGCTCCTAGATCTAACATGGCCTTTCCAATCAAAGTATTACCTATCCTACAAGGAATAGTAAACATACCTGGATCTCCGCATTTTGGTGGAAGTTTCCTTTGTAGAATTGCCGAAACATTCTCCCCAACTATAACTCGTTCATCCCCTTTCAACCGCTTGCGATTGGCACACAGGTCCCTCAAAAATTTTGCGTACCTGGGTACTTGTTTAATCGCATCCAGTAGGGGTATGTTGATCTCCACCTTGCGAAAGATCTCCAGGACCTCTTTTTCCTTGTCTTGCTTCTTTGGTTTCTCTAACCTGCTAGGAAAGGGAGGTGGATTAGTTTTAGTTGTAGGAATTGGGTTCGAGGGTACCTTTGCATTTTTGTTGTCTGTGCCCTCCTCTTCCAATTCTTTTTCAATCCGTTCCTCGTCCTTGTCTTTAGGAATCACCGGTTCGGGTCCTTGAACTTCCTTGCCACTCCTTAAGGTCATTGCACTTACATTCTTTGGATTTGCCTCAGGTTGAGATGGCAATTTTCCTTGAACTTGGGACTCCAAACGGTTGATTGTTATAGCCATTTGATTCATTTGATTTTGCAATGATTGCACCTGTCCCAGTTGATTTCTCATGCTTTGCAGGTCTGAATCCGTCTTTTGTTGATTGGCAAGTAATTGCTTCATCATTTCTTCCATGGACGGACTTGAGTTTGAAGGGGGTGGTGGTGGTGGTGGGCGAGGATGATACTGCTGTTGGTGTCCTTGCTGTCTATTTGGCACAAAGTTAGACTGCCTATTTCCTCCATAGCTAAGGTTGGGGTGATCCCTCCAACCAGGATTGTAGGTGTTTGAGTATGGATCATATGGCTTTCTTGGCGCGGGCGCGTGGCCAGCCATGTTCACCTGTTCTGCAGTTTCTTCTTGAACCAGTGGACACATTTCCGTAGGATGACCCACGGCAGTGCACACCCCACACACTTTGGCTTGTGAAGCATTCCCCACAGCTAATTGTCTTACAAAAGATGTTAATTCGGAGATCTGCTGTTGGATAGAGGACGTTTCCACCTCATTCACCCTGCGCGTCGGGATGTCCTCTCTTGAACCAAACTGTTGTGAGTTCTCAGCCATCCCTTCAATCAACTCCCATGCTCCTCGAGGGGTTTTGTTCACCAACGCCCCTCCACTTGCAGCATCGATTATGCTTCTGTCCCTGAAAAGTAATCCCTCATAGAAATATTGGATGAGCAGTTGCTCACTTATCTGATGTTGAGGGCATTTGGTGCACAGTTTCTTAAACCTCTCCCAGTACTCATAGAGTGACTCGCCTGGGTGTTGTTTGATGCCACATATCTCTTTCCTTAGGCTCGCAGCTCGAGACGCCGGAAAGTACTTGTCCAGAAATTTTTTCTTCAATTGATCCCACGTGGTGATACTACCAGGTGGTAGGTAGTAGAGCCAGTCTTTTGCGGAGTCCTTCAAAGAGAAGGGGAAAGCCCTCATCTTTATTTGCTCTTCTGTAATTCCCGGAGGCTTCATACTGTTGCAAACGACGTCGAACTCTTGCAAGTGCTTGTAGGGCTCCTCACCTGGTAGACCATGAAAAGATGGCAAGAGATGAATTAGACCAGATTTTAGTTCAAAGGGAGTGTCATCATTTAAATTTGGAAAAGTAATGCACAAGGGCTGCTGATTTAAATCAGGAGCAGCCAACTCCCTTAATGTTCGTGCATTTGCCATAGTGACTTCCTCTTGGTCTGAATCACTCGAATTGTCACCAGACAAATTTGTCGGCTCAACCTCTGGATCAAGTCCCTGAGGTGCAATACCGTATTGCTCTTCTCTGAGTCGCCTGGTTTCTTTCCTCGTTCTACGCGCGGTCTTCTCTACTTCAGGGTCGAAAACTAATTCGCCTGTACGAGAAGAGCGAGGCATAAACTAGAAAAAAAATACCAGAAAATTAGAACAAAAATAAACTTAAAAAGAAACAAATAATTAACACCAGTCCCCGGCAACGGCGTCAAAAATTGACAGGTGTCGAGCCTGTGCAATAATAAATAACTACTCGAGAAAAATGAATTTTCTGTGTATAGTAGTGAGTAGGGTCGAATCCACAGGGATTGGAAAAAAAAATTCAATTCTTTTCAAGTTCGGGACACGGGGGATTTTTATCAGATAAAACTAAAAATAAATAATTAAACAATTTAGCTAAAAATAATTAAACAATTTAACCAAAGATAAATAATTAATTAATACAATTGTAAATAGCAATTAAATAAATAATAAATAAATTCTAGCCAAGGATACAACTACGCAGACACAGTCCATTCATCCGATCATTGATGCAAAGAAGGTTCACTTAATTTAATTAATAGGCTAGTTATAGTCGCCGATAAGCTCTAACGACCAGCTTTTCCTTAATTTATTGATAACCAAGGTACGACCGTTGATTACCTCTAACTAGGAAATACTCCTAGGTACGACCGTAGGAATTAATTTCCTAATTGCATTAAAAACTAGAAAAGCCTAACCCAAATTAATAACACGCTACGAGGGTTATTTAAATCAGATTGCATGTTCTCCTAGTATGTGAAAATACTAGTTGCCACTAATATTAACCAACTAAACAATTACGGATTTAATTGATTAATTTGACAAGAGATTAAAAAGTCAAATTGCACATCGGGCCCTTGATATCCAATTAACAAAATAATCCCATGGAAATTAAAATAGAAAACATGCAAATATTAACAAATTAAGGAACATGTAAAATTAATTAGATCTCACAGATATTTGGGACTGCGTCTTCGCGTTGATCCTTGACTAGAGGAGAAAATTAGCCACGCCTCATAAGAAAATCTTCATACAATTCAATTGAATTTAAAGACATCATCTTTCTTCGATAATTGAGAGAGTGAATAACAAAGCTCTCGGAAGAGAATAAGAAAATTGCACACTAGAATTCAACAAACCAAAACAACTCCCTATTCTCTCCTCTGGAACATCCCTCGGAGAAAAACTAAAACTCCTCTTCCCAGACGGAAGAGAGGAAGAAAAACTCACCCCCGAAATGTGCGGCTCTCCCCCGCATAAAAACAAGCCAATTCCAAACTTCACTCCACGCTCACAAAAGAAAAACATTCCTTCCCTACCTAATCAACTCCACCGAAAACAAAAGCAAAGCCAACTATGGTTTGTCGGTTCCCTTTGACCAAGTGCACACGTTCACAAATAAGAGAGCAAACCAAAAATGTGCAAAGAAAGCACACTTTAGACAATACAACTTATTTGCGGTCCCCACTAACTTTTGACATGTTGTCTAGCCAAATTGAATTCCCAAATGCAATTCCATTCTTCTACGTTGGTTTGCACCAAAATTGTGCAAAGTTCCACAATAATCTTCTCAAGAGGTTTCTGCTCCCATTTCTGAAATTATATCCAAATACCAAATATAAATATATATTGACAATTAAAACAAATTAAAGCAATATTTGGCAAGGATAAAAAGGAAAATTAACAATAAAATTACTAACAATTAACATCCTATCAAACAGGAAACCAAAACAATTCCTAAACTTGTATAGAATATGAAATAACTTCTAATCCTAAACAAAATAGAAAATTCCTTGACTACTATTTTAAATAACTAAAATCAATTAGGAAACTAGTTATTTTCACACAAAACAAGAAACTTACCTAAAAGAAATTAAGCCAATTTTCTAACCACACTGGCCAAATCCCAGGAGTTCACCGGTGGTGTGAGAGAGAGATTTGACAAATTTTTGGGGTTGGGTTTTCCATTTTGCTTTTATTATTTTTGTCTTATTTTGTTTGAATTTTAGTATAGATGTTGTGTGCCGTGTATGAAAGAGAGAAGAAAAGCAAGTTGAACATAGCAGTTTTGGTCTGATGAATTCTCGTTAAAGAAGAAAAGTAGTAGTCCATAGCAGTAATTAAGCTTAACGATGTATGGTGATTGAGAGTACTTTTGGTATTTTGAGTGAAAATTGACTAGCATAGGTTTTCAGATAAAAATTCAAAAAACTCCAATGTACAGGGGGTTGTGTGGGAGTTTTCAAATGATGAAAAGTTATCGTAACCAAACCCCAAACCATAAGGAGGTTTTTTGTATTTTACCCAAAATAAAAACTAATTTTCATTAAAGTAGGATGAAAATAAAAAATTTGCAAATATAAAATTGCCAAATCATGCAAATCAATCCTTCCTTTACAAGCATGCTCCTTCAAAGCACATAGCTACTACTCTAATAAGAAGAAGCTATAGTAGAAGAAGTATTGACACCTATAGTGGCCCTACTCAAGTAGAGGCTACCAAGAAAAGATGGAAGGAAGGCCTTTCTGCTTTTAGATTGAGTAAGATTGGAATTTCGTTGAAAAAAAAAGTGAAAATGTTGAGAGAAATTAAGTGTAGAAAAAGATTAGAAAGCCTTAAAAGGACTTAGATTGCAATTCTAAAAGAAATTTGTCATCTTTATTCTCTATTACACAACCTCAAATCAATCACTGGCCTTTTAAATTTACTGAGATTCTTTAAAAAATCCTTTAATCGAAAAAAATGCAAATAATAGGATGGAAAGCACATCAACACTGACCTGAGCTGACCATTGCTATAACTACACTATTAAAACCAAGCTCAATATAGCACTTTGAAATGATTCCTGTACCTTTCTTGCCTCACATCTTGTTTTAAACTCAAAGACAAGAAAATAGTTTTGGAATCAAGTCCTCTTTTAAGTCCTCTTTTAAATATGCTATTGTGGGTAAAAGACTAAACTTTTAATTGGATTAAAACATTTAGCCTAGATTGGATTATACAACAATTCTCAAAAGAAAAAGTATGTCAATTAATGCCCTCCAACTGCTTGTGAAAATGACAAAATGTAAAATTGATAATGAAAATGAATTTGTAATTATGTGTATGTTATATGTTTACATAATAAGAGGAACCGTTGTCTATTGTGAATTTTGCTGGCGACAGAGACTAACACGTGTATGTAGTTTCTGCATGCTTGGATGTGAAAGGGTGAGAAAATTCTTGCGAGTCTACTAGCTGAGAGGGGAGAATAATATGAAGAAATAGGGGTGACCACAGTTCAGATTTGAATCCAAACTGGATCAAAATCGGCCTTGTGGCTTGTTGAATCGAAACCGAAACTAAATTTTGGAAATTGAAACCAGAACCAGAATGCGACTAAAGGTTTAGTTCAGGTTCACCAAAATTTTGAGCCAGAATCGGAATTGGTAGTTTACAATCTGTTTAATAATCTAAAAATATATTTGCTATCTAAACCTATTTGCTAGTTTAGAATTTAATGTCAATAGTCAATATCTAATACTAGTAGATCCAATCTTAATCCAACAACCCATGGTCTCATTCCATTAGTAAGTCTATATCCTATAACTAATCTAAATTCAAGACCAATCTAATCTAATCAACAATGAGATTTTTTTTCATAAAATTTGCATCATTTTTTCATTTTCCTTACACATGATAATACAATAATTTTTTAACATTCATTGTTATATTTTTTTAGAATCAATTTTATAACAAGTGTTTAAATATAACTAAACCGGAGGTTCAAAAACTGTAACCATAATCGTCCCTAAAAGGCCGCTTTAGATTCCACCTTTCAGAAGAATTAGAATAGTCGGTTTTTGAACTGTAACCATAATGTCTGGGTTTGGGAAAAGTTTACTAATTTCTATTTTTTACTCCAATTTAATTGAAAGTTTAGTTTTCCTCCCCAACTTAGTTTAATATATTTATTTTCCCTCATTTTTATAGAGGAGTTCACTTGTCGCTCCTATATTGCCCATGATTTTTTCATTGAAAAAATCATGGGCAATATAGTGCCGTCATTGAAAAAATCAAAAAGAGTAGTGCCGTCATGAAAGGATTTGATTGGATAGTAAATAAAACTTGAAGGACTACATTGGTTAAAAAATAATTAAGGACAAAATTGATTTTAGTGAAAAAGTTTAAGGACGAAAATGATGATTTTTCCCAATATATTTAATATGATCTTTTCTGACATCATATATTCAGAATGGGAAGACAACATTAGTCATAAACTTTTCAAGTATTTTTGGATATCAAATATGTAATGAATCTAAAAATCAGTTGAAGTGCCTATTTATATTTGTCTTTTGTATTTCAAAGAGAAGAACTATGGAGAAAGAGTAGACAAAGGAAAAGGAGATCCCAAAACTAATATGTTTGCTTTCTATTTTTCCTCGATCTATGGATGGAAAAATTTATAAATTCAGGGTACCATCAAATACCCATGTATTCAAAAGAATAAAGGAAAGATAACTTGAACAAACAAAATAATGGACTTTCTTGATGGTTAATATTTCATGAGCAAGATACAACTTCATAAATAACTCACTGGGACATGCAAGCTAGGAACTAAAAAGAAAAAACTCTAAATCAAACTTTTGCCTTCAAACACAATTAGGGCACCTTTCTCACAAGGATTTTAGATGACGTAAACTTAGAGCTATGACAACAAAATAAAAGAAAATAGTAAAACTGAGAATAACTTGACAGTTGACACCAACATCTTCTATGTCCAAACATATTTGGTGAAACAGCTAAATTAGTTTCCATGGTGCGTGTTGGGACCATCAATTTCGGGTGCCTTGATATTTAGATCAATTCTTATAGGAGAATCAACAATCATAGCACCAAAAGAAGATGACGTACTAAGGCCAAATACCCTAATACCATATGTGACACCCATAGCAATGGAATGACTAGCATTTCTTCCAAAAGCTCCTTCCTCAAATAGGTATCAAGATAAATTTGCTGCTTGAATTTTGCGGTTATGCAAATCATTCTCAATTATCTTTTTGAGACCTAAGAGTGCCTTCTCCAACTTTTGAAGTTGCCACAGATTCAGCTCTCCAATTGGAGCCTACCAACAGTACTTGTGCTGGCCTTCCTTTCTCATTCGAGCAAGGATTTTTTTCACGTATTTTTTCAGCTTCAAAGAGTTTTTCAAAATTCGTGAGCTTTTGACTTAGCTCAACAACATTTTCAATATAGTGATAGTAGGGCGACTGATGCTACTATTAATGCTTAGTAAGGGGTTTTTGCCAAGATACTTGTCAATGATGAATTCAAAACATGGATGCCAAAAGAGTGAGCCTTTTGTCCAGGAGAAAATACAACCAAAATAAGTTGTGCACCAGTAAGATTACAAAATTCACTAGCCTATTTGAAAGACCATTGCGACGTTTTGAAAAGGTTGCTTGTAGGTTGGTTTTCATTTCAATTTTTACTATAGGAACCTTCTGGCAACCATTAGTTAATTTCTTGGCCATTGCTTGATACGATGAATTGACTATGTGAATATTTGACAAGCTTAAACTATGTTTCTATTGTTTGAGGTAGAAGGCCTATTTATAGGCATTTTATTGTGCCTATTTTATGCATCCTCCCTATCATGCCTCATGTTGTATGGCAAGAAATTAATTCGGCCTCATTGTATGGTAAGAAATTAATTCATGCCGCATCATTTTATATGGCAAGAAATAAATTTGCATATATTGTAGGAGATTCAATTTTCAAATTTGAATAGTTTTTCAAATCTGCAATAAGTTGTCAAACTACCTGGGATGAAGGAATTTTACAATGTTAAAGATTAAATAAATGGTACGGGTGTCTAATGGGCACTCATTAATATGGATAAAGTTACCATAATTGATAAATTTTAGCATTTAAGAGGTGATATCTTTAGTTTTGGAAAACTTTTAGTAAAGTAAAGAATTTTGCAAATGACAAAAAAGACCATTTCAAATAAACGAACAAACACTGGATGAAAGTTTGACTATTTGCACTTCAACTTTATCATTTTTTTCTTTTTTGTTTAGTTGTCATTTTTTTTAACATAAGTTTAGAAATCTAATAATTCATTTTCATAAAACTAAGAACAAAAGTGTGGCCAACTTTGTTGCTATTTCTTTCTCTTTTTTTTTTTTTTTTTTGTCTAAACGATGCATAATACTATCAAGGTTCCTAAAATATCTTATTTTATAATTTTATTTCTTTTTAACTACAAAGAGATAGTAGATTCTAGCTTAAATTCTAGACCAAACCAAAATAATACTACTATGGCTTAAAAATAAAGTAAGAGACCATTATGAACTTGGAATTTTTATCCCCATACAATGACAAGTTGAAAGGAAAATATAATTTATTTTGGAAGAAGACATAGAATAATAAATTTTGTAAGACTTGTGAAAGATACAAAAAAATAAATTCAAAAAAATCGACAAAAACAAGCATATCATATGTGATACTCTAATTCTCTTAATTAAACAAATTATATGTGGTTGGTTTATAGGTTTCCTTTCTCTTTTATTTGATAAATGAATTTAAGATATTTCTCGTGACTTTTGACAACACTAATCTAAACCAAATTATTGCTTTTAATGTGAAACGATGTTGAAATACAAAAACATTTTCAACTGAAAGATAATTTCTTTCTTGGATTTTGCATTTATTTGTCTTTAATCTATTTTCTCAAATCATTGAAGATTTTAAATATGAGTTAAAATTTTCATAACTCCAAATCATGTTCCTAAGTGCCAACGGAAGATTTTGTGATGTTTATTTTAGAGAAAAGGTTAGGTATGTCATTTAGCATGTGAATCCCTTAAAAATAGCTTTCTAAAATATGAAATAATTACTACATTAATTAAGCAAGTTGTTTCTTATCCATATTAACAAGTGCCCATTAGGTGTCCGTTAAAAAATCCTTTAAATAAACAAAAGCTCAATGCTAACTATTATTATTCTACCACTTTTTCTCCTTTTTTTGGCACTTTAATCCCTTAGTCCAAAATTGAAGATTTTGAAACTTACGTTGCATATATGAAGTAGCAAATTTAAAGATAGTTGTACTTAACATTGTTAAATTTATAGGCAAACAAGTGGCAGTCGTAAAAATTATTAATCTCGATATTTTCTTCTAATAGTGAAAAATTTTGAGTTCCGATTTTTAGATATTAGTGTTTAGTTGTCAATTTCTAAAAAAATATTATTTTTATTAGTTGCAAACGTATATATTGTATCTTAATCACTGATGTCTATAATGTGTGTCATTTTATTAAAAGATTATGTATGTTGCATTTGATTTATTTAAAAGATTATCTTTGCTTACACAAAATTTCCCTATATTTAACAAAGTTGCAAAAACTATAGGATTATTATCACTTTACTCCATTAAACTATATCACTACTATCAGTTTATCCCCTAACGTTATCTTTTAGTCACTTTATCTCTATAAGTAATTCAACTCAACATGTTAAAAAATTTTGAACAAAAATACCCTTTTATTTTATAGCATTACTACATTGTTATTATCACTTTATTCATTTAGATTATAGTGATACAATCACTTTAGTTCCTAACATTATTTTCTAGGCATTTTACCTCATCGTTAATCTAACTAGTATGGTCAAAAAATTTTAAATATATTTACCCTTTTTATTTATAATTAAAAATAAAAAAGTTGAAATGGTTATTTTTCTTTTTTCTTTTTTTACTTTAAGAGATCAAAAAACATAAAACTAAAGGGTTTTCTCAAGTTTCTTTTTTCACATTTATTAATACTAGGAAAAGAAAAAGAGAAAGGAAAGAAGGAGACAAAAAGTTAGATTTTGTAAAAAAGAAAATAAAGAAAAGTCTAACATTATCGTATTACTTTAAAGTTGTCGAGATTAGGATTGGAATTTGGTGGTAAACAAAAAAGTGAAATAATTTTAAAATAATAAAAGTATTTAATTTTTTTTATTTGTAATTTTTTAAAAAAAGAATTGAGCTCTCTCTCTCCCTCTCCCCCTCCCCCTCCCCCTCCCCCTCTCCATCTTTCTATTTTTTTTCAATATTAATAAAATTGCCAAGAAGAAAGAAATTAATACTTTGACTTTTTCTCTTGATAGTAAAAAGGAGAAGAGTCACTTTAAATTTTTTATTATTTTTATTATGCAAAGAGGAGGGTATTTTCTTATAAAGTTTTTTAACTTGGTAAGTTGGTTTAATGGTAGGATAAATTGTCTAAAAAATAACTGTAGGGGGTAAATTGATAATGAGACTATATCTTATGGGGGTAAAGTGATAATAATTTTAAAGATTAAAAATATCTTTTCACTTTAATTAACAAACTCCATTAAGTTTGACCATTAATCTTGGGGGTAAAGTAACTAAAAGATAACGTTAAGGGGAAAATTAATAGTAGCAGCAAACGTTAAAGGGGTAAAGTGATAATAACCCAAAACTATAAGCTAATATCCCTAATAGCATGGATGGAACAAAAGCTCCTCAAGATTTGGAAAATTAAAAATTTTCTTTATTGAAAAATCAAAAGTTTGAAAAAGCTTCTTGTAAATTTAAATATTTCCCCCGCAAGAAATTAAAAAAAAAATACTTCAGGTTATATACTTAAGTTTTGGTTGCATTAAAGTTCACCCTTTCATAGGAAATTTCCTGGTTCCTCCTAACAAGTAATGAAATTAAACGCACTAATTCTTTATGCACAAATATAGGAGTAGTTTAATTCTTTTTTTTTTTGGGTGCGTTGAAGGGTCTAAGAAGTAAGTAGGGATGGCAATTCGGAGCGACCACGTCATGGAAGATTGATTAGAGAATCTAAGGAGTAAGCATGGATGATAATTTACGGTACCCACCTCGCAAGGGTTGATGAGGCGGGGAGATAGGTGGGGCGATAGGTTATTTTCTCCTTTGTTAAAAAACAGGAGAGGGGACGAGAGAGTATATCCCCTCCATATATATATATATATAATATCATTAGTTATACTAATAATTATATATTTTTACTAACATAAATTATTGATCAGTTACACCAATACATTTCCCGCATTGCAGACGCGAGGTGGGGCGAATATTTGGGCAACGTGGCGGCGAGGGGCAAGGGAAGGGCCTCCTATCCCATCACCGCCGTATTGCCATTCCTAAGAGTAAGGCCCATTACAGAGTAATTAACCGAGGATGGCCAGTTTAATTCACTTTCATCTTTGCTCAAGTCAGTTTTCCTTTAAATTATTGTTCCCCATATCTTCCAACAGTCAGTTGCCCTTAAAGTTGGGGAAAATATACATTTATGCCATCATGTTTTGGAAATACAGTTAACCCCTTGTTTGGTATATTTTCACCCAGAATGGCAATTTTTTTTAATTATTTTAGGATTTGGTAGGCAAGTCAGAATGGAATATTTACTCCGTTTCCAATATTTTGTATAATTAATATTTAGATGTCAGTGTGGAATATACTAAGTATAAATTTAACTTAGTTGCCTTGGATTAGTTTATAGGATGTAATATGTCTTATTACTTTTTTGTTTATTTGTTCTATAGTATTTGTCTATTTACGTGAAATTTTGATTTTTTTACTTCAAAAATAAATGAGAATTGGTATCAAAATTCTTCAATTATAATACCCGATTCATTCTAATTTATAGATTTTTGAGTTAAAATTTTGCAATTACTAGCAATATGATTAGCAACATAAAGTATCAATTACATGAAGTCAAACAATTATAATGTATATTTAATCTATTTTCAATTTTGTTAAGATTCAAAAAAATTCTTGCACAATTGTTCAAAAGTCAAAGAATAAAGTATCTTAAAACGTTTTTTCTAGTATAAAAGAAAATATTATTTTAAATACAAGGAAAATTAATTATTATGAAAAATTACATTTAAATGTTAATTGAGCTTACAAATAGTCTAAGATATCATGATGTAGTGTAAAAATGTATAAGGATAAATTTGACATCCTACTATTTAGGCATTGTAGGATAAAGGTAGAAAGCGCATTCCCTAAGTTGGTTTAAGAAATGGAATTTCGGAAAAAAGAAAAAATGTTGGAATGAGCAATTCAGGAACAAAAGGATTTCCCACTTAATTAAACCATACTAAACGCTGAAATGCAATGGACAAGTTGAAAAGGTCTTTTATTTCCATACCATTCCCACGTACCAAAGGAGGGGAAAGAACTTTATGCAATGATTTCTGATACTTTCGCTAGTTCAGTTCATTTTCCATGATGAAATGAGCACTGAAGTCTGTGATCTTTTCCCTTTTTCTGAATTTTGGAGTTGATACTTATGGCCTGTGCCTAGCTGTTCTGATCCTTGTTTTTGCGGTCAATTCTTTTATTCTCAACTTTGAGTAAAAAGATTTTGACTTTGTAAAGTAACACATATTAGAGTTATTTAACTTGTCTAAGATTGTTAAAGGTAATATTTACCCCTTTTTTAAGGCCAACTTAAAACTCAAAGATAATTATGTCCAACTAAGAGTAACTCAAAAGCCTGTGAATTACTCTATCTAAACGCTTCTAGAAGCACAAAAATGTGATATGGTAACTAATGATAGTTGTGTAAGGCTCTAGAGGAATAACTGTTTTGGCATGCTTTTACAAAAAAATAAAATTTAAAAAAAATCTCTCTTTCTTTCTTCTGTTTTGTGCTAACAGCTTTGATAACTAGAAAATAGACAGATAGAAGTATGCTAGAAAAAAAAATATTTTTTTGCACAACCTGAAGACCAAGTCACATTTACTGGTTCAACAGCCACTTCTATCTCACCTCCAATTTTGCTCCCCCAAGCAAAGCAGTGTGATTTAGCCCACCACGTGTTTAATTCAGCGCAAGAATCTGGCTGTGTTTGGACACTTGTTGCACTAAAATCAAGCATATTCTCGACCACTCTTCATCACTATATTTGTGTCAATTTCATTGCAAACTACTACTGCCACTATTATCTTCACTGGAATTTCATGAATGTTACTAATATTTACTGATTTAAATTTCGTGTTTTAGCTCAAAATTCATATCTCCAGCAGTGGAAAATGAGTCGAGAACAGCTAATTAGGCCTCAATCTGAAGAAGAACAAGTGAAATGTGGTGGTGATGTTGCATCAAAGGAAGCTGTCCTAGCTCATCTGGCACAGGTTCTCTTTTTTTTTTTTGTAATTTTTTTTTTTTTAGTATAAGCAGGAGGACTCGAACCCGAGATCTCTCACTTACACTCCCTCCCCCCGTACCATCCAACCCAACCCTCCCTCCCATCTGGCACGGGTTCTCTTTATTTTGCATAGCTCATTATTTTAACTTTACTTTTTTTTTTTTTTTGAAATATTGTATTGCTATTGAGAGCACGCATGATTTTTCTTTGTTTTTTTTTTGGGGTAATTACGATACTTATTCTAATTAGTGAAATATACATTCTATGCATGAAAACATATAGCAAAAAAGTTAGATACATTGGTACATACTAGCTGTTAATTTGGAGGAGTAAATGTTTATCCAAAACTACCCTTTAATTTATCTTTCTACTCACCCATAAATCTCCATAATTAATGCCTGTAATCTACTCTCTCCCATTTTCTAATGTTTAACGCTACAAACACTGCATTTAATTTCTCATAATCCCAACTCAAAGAAAGTTGGGAGTATAAATAAGGATAAATTTGGACCAAAAAAAAAAAGTTCATAAATACTTTCTTGTTGATATAATAAAAGAACAGATAAAAGGAAAAATTGGGTTAGGGTCATTTAAATAGGAACGGAGGGAGTACCTTTGTGAATCTTTCCTCCACCTATTCACATAGATCATAGGTCATATAGATCGTATGCACCCACCCACCTATTCACATAGATCATAGGATTTCAAGTTCTTAACAAGGCATAAGTTATAGGATGTGCTCAAATGACCTCAAGAACAGAAATATATGAAAAATGTTTTCCAAATTATACCGTGCACCCCAAGTTACCAAGAGGTGGTAGCTAGAGAAGTTCTTAGATTTTCATCCTCAAACCATTGAAATGTTTAAATCAATAGATACTATTCTAAGAAATTAACCTTGATCCACCTGTTGATTTAATTGTTTTTACACATTAATTCGGTTAATCCAGTTGTAGGTGTAATCGTAGGTAACAATTAGTGGTCCAAATTAGATTGCCATAATGTGTTCCAATTAGATTAGGTTCAAATATCAAAGTTTTTATTTTATTTTATTTTTTGTTTCCAAAAACAAATTAGGACAATCCAAATTGAGCCACATCGATTACAACTCGTTTTGGACCGCTAATTGGCCTCTACTAAATTGCAGTTGCAACTATTAAGGCCTAAGTCCACGTGATGTTCTTTCATTCATTATAAAGTAAAGAGAAGATGAAAAAGGAATCCAATACTTACTTGTTTGAGTTGGGAACATATATTGTGCTAGGTTGGCCAGCAAGATGGCCAAATAGCTCTTCCACACGAACTGAGGAGCAGCATCACCATTGGTGAAGCACTTGAGGCCGCAGTTCTCACAGCAGGAAATAAGCCTGTGGATTATAGTGATGCAGCTGCAATACAAGCAGCGGAAGTTAGAGCAACAGGTCGTACCAACATTGTCCCTGGTGGCGTTGCTGCTGCAGCTCAATCTGCAGCAACCCGTAATGCTCGAGTTACAAGGGATGAGGACAAAACAAAGTTGGCAGATGTTTTATCGGTACAATATTACTTGCATCTTTTTGTCATCTGCATGCTTATACTTTGATCGATGTTTGATATTCATAATGGCGGTGAATGCACCAGGAAACTTCAATCTCATATTTAGGTGTGTTATGTGGTGTAGTTGTGCAAAGTCTAAAAACATACTCCCTCTCTGTCCCATTTTGATAGTTCTAGTTCTTTTTTTACGCAGTTTAAGAAAAAATAGTTAATTTTGTTGAAAAAATAAATTTAGATTGCTATTTTTCTAAAATACCCTTACATTAAATAGAGTACAACTTTATATTAATTATTCATAGAAACTTGAATCGATTGTTTATGAAAATTTGAATTGATGGTCAAGAAAGAATCAATTCTCATTTTACATTAAACGGGGTAAATAATAATCTATATTAAACAAGGTAGTCTATGCTAATAACAACCTACATTGAATAAAAATATTTTAGAGAAATTAAAAGATAACTACATTCTTCAATTGGAAAGTGGACTACAAATTAAGACAAACGAAAAAGGAAAATAGGACTATCAAAATAGGACGGAGGGAGTAATTACTTTAAATGAGCTAATAATCCCATGAATACTCTCCGTCATTTTTTTTGTTTTTTTTGGTATTTTAGAATGGAATGTTATGTCATGGCATTTGCTTTTGGGTAGGAGGCATGCACGAAATTGCCAGCAGACAAGCCGGTGACTCGCCGAGATGCTGAGGGGGTGATAGGTGCAGAGCTGAGGAATGATCCAAACCTGACCACTCGTCCAGGTGGCGTTGCAGCTTCTTTGGCTGCAGCTGCAAGGCTCAACCAAACGATGAACCGGAACAGCCAGCCAAGCTAATCAGAGACTCCATCTTAGTGACTTGTATTTCAGATCTAGATTCATCTAAAGATCCAAATGTAGCTATCAAGAACCTTGTTGCATTGTTTGAGGCCGTGATTTCATATTTATTGGTCTCACATTAAGAAACTCCATGCATTGTTCGTGACCATGATTCGTTTATTAGCAGAACCATCTTATCATATATACATCCTCCTCCTATAACATGTTGAGAAAAATCTGAGGTATGGGTTTTTAGCGATTCTATTGAAAGATGGATAATCCAATCCAAGGACACTGCCGGAGTCAAATATGTTTGATATTGAGTTTGACTTCTCTAGGCCTATTTCCTTCGATCTAAATTCCATGTGGTAAGTTTAACCAGCCAATCTGAATTGAAATAATGTGACATTTTGTAATAACAATGAAAGACGTGTGGAATCCCCTTGCAATTTCCATATTTCTTTAAACATGTACATCTTGAATCCGCTGGCTAAAAGCTCCAATCCCATGCAACTATTCATGTTAATTATAAGATTTTAACTTTACGAAACTGACATAATTATTTGGAGCTGGTCAAAAAAGAAAGGGGTAATTTCATATTCCTCCCTCGAGGTTTCTAACAATTACACTTAAATACCATCTAAAATTAAAAATTACACTCATCTCTCCTGGATGGACACATTTGATAAATATTGCGGCCCCTGTCAGCAAAAGAAAGTTAAAAAAAAGCGGGAAATGGTATTGACATACAAAATTTTGCCACCTTTACCCTCTTTATATTCTGAACAAAACATTTAACACTTTGTTTATAAAAATTAATTAAAAAAGGGAAAAAGAGATGAAAGTAGTAGTGATCCTCTCAGTATAGCAAAGAGTAGATATGCAATTCTGCACTTTTGACCGTTCGAAGCAGGAAGAGTTAGGCAGATTGCAGTGGCTCTATCAGTTGGAAGCAATTAAATTTCATCAATCGAAAAGCTGACAATGGAAAATTTGAGTTTACTAGCTGCATAAATATTCATACAAACTGTAAAATTCATTTGATTAGTCCATAGTCATGCAATAATGTACCACCAACATGCATAGCCTCAGTAGTTATGTAGTGATGAAACCAAAAGGCAAATGCTTGGTGGACACATTGTAGCAACAACACCTTTTGCATGCTAGTTTATGAATTTCAGGTTTGAGTTCTGGTATCAGAGCCTGGTCAGAAATTGTTTTAATTAAAGTTACTATTTCTGCTATATTCTGACTGTTTTCTATGCTGTGTTGGTAAGTCATTGAGACTTAGTGAGACCGTTGGTAAGCCTAAAGAGTTGGTGTTCCCGGCATAAGACTCTGGTGTTCCTATAGGATAGATGAATAGAAGAGATTAGCAAAAATGGCAGCTAAATTAAAGCGATGGATGACTAAATCGGATTCAAAGAATTCAGACTTGGTGTTAAGTAATGAAATTAAGATGGAAATAGATAGTTCAAATTGGACTATACCTGAATAGAACATTGAAGAAATTTACAAAGTAGGATTATTTGATTTCAAAGTAGCAATGACTATAAAAATACATGAGGAGTCGATCTATAAACGAACAATTTCAAACTATATATTTATTGAATGACCAATCATTACAAAAATATATTAATAATGGATATAGATATATTCAGATAGGTTTGGTACAAGTAGCCGTAAAACCCTTAGTTCATATGGGGGTTGATGCCCCAATCTTCATGGCATTAAGAGATAAAAAGCTTAAAAGATATAAAAGCTCTTTATTAGCATTAATTCAAACCAACACATGTAGTGGTCCTATTTATTTTAATTGTGCACCTAACTATTCATTAGACATGACAGACCCATTAATAATGGATTCATTAGTCTTAGATATTCACTTACAAGGAAACGAATTTCACAAAAAATGTAAAAATTTTGCTATAATATATAAAGTATATTTTAAACTATTATCCTCTCAAATTTCACCAAAATGTATAATGGTACCTAGTTCAAAAGATGAAACAGTTTTATTAGAATTACAAGCAGAAAAATCTAATGCATTTACTCCTAAAAAATTAAAATGGAATGAAATAACTATTCCACAAGAATTTCAAATAACTAATCCACAAATTCCTATAAATATAGAACAAACGGAAGTAGAACAAATTATTGAAGAAGTAGATGGAACGGTAACATTACAATTTCCTTTTTAGAGAAAGACCCCTAGTTCTTACAAATCTTATTCATATACACAACCTCCTAGGCACTCTATGTCAGACTTTCCAGAAACCGTTCAACCAGTTCAAAGTCAAGATACAAATTATAAGTTTAAAAGTCCTATTCCAGAAATAATACAGACAAACAAAAGTGAATATTCACCCACACATTCACAAATGGCAGGAGAAATTAATATGATAAAATTAAAAAGAAAAATAGATTTTAATAAATTAGAAGAAGAAATATTTGATGAAGAAAATAATGAATATAGAGAATGGTTTTCAAAATTAGATCAAATATGTCAGAAAAAATTAAAAGAATTATGGTATAAAGAAGTAGAAGAAAGACAATTAGAAATTTATTTTTTCAAATGGATAGAATATTATATGATTAAAAATAAAATTACTAATACACCATATAATATCCCTACTATAAATGTTCAAACTAGTCTTTACAAAAAATGGACATTAGCAGATAATACTATAGTTACTTCAATACATCCTCCATTACAAGAAATCAAAATTAATGATTTAACCACGGCCTCCCCATTTAAAAAAGGCAGAGTAGCGCAAGATAATGCAATATTAGTTTATGAAGATATTAAAAAGTATATCATCAAAATAATTATACAAATCAATTATTACATTCGGTATCCCAAAATGTAGAATATTTAGATACAAAAATTCAAACAATAGGAAATAAATTAGAAAAAAGGATAGAAGCTATTCCAGGAATTTCCACACCCAAATTTCCTAATGATATTTCAGCACCACATTTCCAACCTAGAAGCCTGCAATATAAACAAGAAGAAGAATTAGCACAAGCACAAATATTAGGAAGAATTCAAAGAAGTTTAACAATTACAGACCCTAATACATCAAGAATTCATACGATAGAACAAGGAAAAATTAAAGAGATTTCAGAATCTGAAAAAACAAGCACTCCAGAAGAATTTTCAGACATAGAAGAAGAAAACCAAAACAATCAGTTAATAGATATAGTTGAAGGACAATTTGATAATACTATAAATAAAATTTCTAGAAAAAATATAAAAAAACCCCAAAGAAACTATAAAAATTGGAAAATGATAGACACTAGAAATTATTATACAAGACCTACACCTCCAGATATTCAATATGAAGAAAGATCAAAATTTCACACCAGTAAATATGATGGAAAATCAATATATGAATGGAATATAGATGGCAAAGTAGAATATGAGATATTAAATACATTACAAGAAATGGGAATGGCAAGATTAGCATATAAAGTAAGACATGCAGATGAAAAATAAATTGCAACAATATTAATATCAGGATTCATAAGCCAATTAAAAAATTGGTGGGATAATGCTTTAACATTAGAAAGCAAAACTGCAATATTAAATCACACTATAGAAGTTGGAGATGAGCAAGGTAACATCACTACTAAATCAGATGCAGCAGAATTCTTGATAGTAACAATTGCAATGTATTTTGTAGGAAATCCAAAAGAAGAGTTACATTCTAATAAAATGTTTTTGACCAATTTAAGATGTCCAACTCTTACAGATTACAGATGGTACAAAGATATGTTTTTAACACATGTATTAAGAAGACTTGATTGTAATATGTCATTTTGGAAAGAAAAATTTATCACTGGACTACCAACTTTATTTTCTCAAAGAATTATGACTAATTTACAAAAAGAAATGGGTACAGATATATTATCATTAGAAGGAGTCACTGGGACAATTATTAGGATTTATTAAAAAAGAAAGATTAGCATTATGCACAGAATTAAAAATGCAACAAAAGTATGGATCACAAAAATAAGAAGTAGGATCATTTTGTGAAACTTTTGGTATTCAAGGTATTAGATCACCTTCTGCATTAAAAGGAAAATCTTACAAAAAATCTGATTATATTAAAAAAGGGAGAAGACAACCTTCTAGGATTTCCAATGAACCCTATTATAAGAAATTTAAGAAAAGATTTCAAAACAATAGAAATATTACTTGCTGGAAATGCGGAAGATTAGGACATAAAGCCAATAATTGCAAAGTAAAGCAAAAGATACATGAAATATTTTCAAATAATTCAGAATTAAAGGAAAAAATATTAGCAATCATGATAAATGAGGAAGAGGAAGAAGATATATCAATGCTATTCAATGCAAAAAAAAAATGCATATTTGAGTTAAAAAATTTACAAAACACTTACTCAGAGGATTTTCCCAGAAGAATGCTATTGGTGTCCTGATGACCCCCTCAAAAATCAATCTTATTATGAACTGATTCTAGTTGATACTAGATCAGTCGAAATTATTGCAAAACCCAATCCTTCAAATCCAAAGGAAATAGTCCATTGCAAATGTATAATTAAAAAGGTTTGCTCCCCAGGAGAATGAGCCTCCATTTAGTCAAAAAGAATTTTTCACTCCGAAGGATTCCAGAAGGATTCACATATCAAGATTACAAACAGGCCTGGTATAGAGCTTTTCTATACAGACCATTTGATCATTCATGGTTTTTTATATTCCATGAACATTGCCCAAAGGATTTTCCAATTTGGTTCTATCATTGGTGGAGATATTATGAACCTCAATAGGAGATATATCCTCCAAAAGTGTTAATGGGATTTTAGACTTATTGCAAAAAGATTCAAGGAGAAGAATACACTCGCTCAATATTATTTCACGCAGAATTCAAAGTACCTTGGATATTTTGCTGGAGTTTTAAAATTATGCAAGATTTAGAAGCACCATTACCAATGTCTTTGGCTCGTGAATTCAAAGTTAAATGGTGGGATGAATTCAAACAAGAAATATGCTCCCAAGAGACAGTACTCAAATTTCTTCAAACAGGTGAAAAACTCAAATGGACTATGCAGCAATTAGTGACAGTTCAAACAAAAGAAAAAGGTCCGCTTCAAAAGGTCGCTGCCTCTTCAAGTATTCAAAGGCCAAACACCCCTTCAAAAGGAAAAGAGACAGAAGTAGCAAATCCAACTCAAGATTTTTTCCTTTAAAAAATGATGACAAATCCGGATATGCTTCAAGAATATCTGAATTATTCGAAGGAACAAACAAAAGAAGACAAAGGAATTTCAAATCAAGAACCCACAATAACTGGATCCACTACGGCGGAGGAATCTTGGTCATCACCCACTCAAACATCTGACCCTTTTGGTGGACCATGCGCACAAGATCCGTATGACTACTAAAAGTTAGGATTGTTGGCTACATTTCAAAAGCTACGGATTGTTCCATCCAATCAGACGAAGATTTCAAGATTACGAAGATAAAAAGATAAGATTCAAATGAAATGAGCATTTCAATTCAATTCATGTATAAATAGATGTAGGATTTCAAAAGACAGGCATCGATCAATTTATGTGATCTGAGCCTTCCCTATTGTAAACATTCTCTTAGTTTCCAATAAAATCCCAAGCTTTCATTCATATTCGCTTCCACGGCCCACACTCATCTAATATCTAAATTCAAAACTATTCAAGAACTTTAATTACAAGTAAGTTCAAAACTCTCTCTTTATTTTCTTTCAACAAGCCTGATTTCAATTATTTATTTCCTTTTTAATTAATGCTTTCATGCATGGGCTGGTTCTGTATAGCAGCGACCTTTTGTGCAGTATAGAAGAATTAATTAAAAAAGAAGTATGTGCAGACATTCCAAATGCTTTTTGGAAAAGGAAAAAACATATAGTAGAATTACCATATGAAATAAGATATTCAGATAAGGATATTCCTACTAAAGCTAGACCTATTCAAATGAATAAAGAATATTTAGAATTTTGTAAAAAGGAAATACAAACTTTGTTAGAAAAGAAATTAATAACTCATTCAAAATCACCTTGGAGTTGTGCAGCTTTTTATGTAATGAATCAAGCTGAAAAAGAAAGAGGAGTTCCAAGATTAGTTATTAACTATAAACCATTAAATAAAATGTTACGATGGATTAGATATCCAATTCCAAATAAGAGAGATTTATTAAATAGATTATTTAATGCAAAAATATTTTCAAAATTTGATTTACAACCAGGATATTAGCAAATTATTATAGCAGAAAAAGATAGATATTTGAAATCAGGCTCGTGGAAAGAAAATGAAGAGAAAGTTTTGAACTTACTTGTAATTAAAGTTCTTGAATAGTCTTGAATTTAGATATTAGATGAACGTGGGGTGTGGAAGCGAATATGAACAAACTTCTGATTTTATTGGAAATAAGGAGAAGGTTTACAATAAGGAAGGCTCAGATCACATTAATTGATCAATGCCTGTCTTTTGAAATCCTACATCTATTTATACCTTTTTTATTAAGAGTTGATTGCAAATCAGCAAAAGAAATTTTACAAAAAGATGTTAAAAATTTTGTTTCAAAACAAATATTTGCTAGATGGCAAGCTATTTTATCTGTTTTTTATTTTGAAATTGAATATATTAAAGGTGAAAATAATTCATTACCAGATTTTCTTACTCGCGAATTTCTTCAAGGGATTGAATCGTGAGTCACACAAAGAATACATTCGAAGATTACGAAGTTTTGTACAGTTGCATATGCCTATTAAACATATAACTGGAAAAATAAGTCCACTACAAGCCTTAAACAGCATAAGGACAAGTAAGTATGTTCCACTTAATTACATGTCCATGCTAAGCAGTCCAAGCAACAAAAGAAGATAGTTTGAAGACTATTATGTGGGCCACAACACTAATACATATGCAAGGCAATCCGTAGAACACAAAAACACCATCTCAAACTATCGTTTAAGATGGTAAGGATTGCCTAGCCTAAGAGACTATGCACTGCCAAGTCCATGACCGTTTCTGATACGCAAAAGATCTACATTCTGGAGTGCATTGCCATATAGCATTACATTGCAACACCCCATTCAAAAACTCATGCTCATGCTGCTACTAATGTCTTGGCAATTACAATTTGCTGTAGATGCTCGCGCCAAGAAGCAAATAAAAGAAGTATTATTATTGTAGGCAATTTTTTTCCTTTGTTTTTGCAATAATATTAGCCACAATCTTTTGAGGGCAAGTTGGTCATTAGAAGGCTTCTGGTGCTGACATGTTGTCACATCCATCACAAAGGGGAGGTGCGTGTAATTTTTAATTTTAGAAGATATTTAAGTGCAATTGTCAAAAACCTCAAGGAAGGTATCTGAAATTATCCCAAAAAAGAAAGTAGAACGTTCATATACTAGCAATGCATCCTCACTTTGTTGCTTTCTCGTGATAGAGCACAACCGCTATAACTAGGGGCGGGCACGGGTCGGGTACCCACCCCTAACATGATTTGGCTGACCCGACCCTAATATATCGGATCAGCCATTTTGCGACCCTAACCCGCTCCTAATATTTTCGGGTACCCGCTAAGGGCACGGGTCGGGTACCCACCCCTAACATGATTTGGCTGACCCGACCCTAATATATCGGATCAACCATTTTGCGACCCTAACCCGCTCCTAATATTTTCGGGTACCCGAATAGCGGGTACCCGAAAAAAAGGGGCGGGTCATAGGGTACCCGCCCCTAAAAAAAACTATTTTTCAATAAAAAAAAATTATTTTCTACTTAATATCAACATGTTTTTCAATAAAAAAACATGCTTTTCCAATTAATATTGGTAGAGATATTATAATTAAAGTCCATACATCACCATTTTCACACATTTCATCCAATAATCAAATCGATCTCATAAATTTAGTACATATTAGAATATCTAATGGACAAAACGAAGTTTCTTAATAATTTTGAGTACATCACCATTTTCACACATTTCATACTTCTACAACACAACAAACACAAGGATAATAAGTATTTGGTAACTTCCCCAAGGATATTATGGTATAAGACCGTATCTCAAATAAGTCAATTGTGAAATCAAGTTCGGAAAAGAATTGAATAGAACTAATTATTTTTGAAAAAAATATAACCAAAATAATGTTAAAAATCTTCCCCAACTTCTTTACATCTTTGGAATAGACCTTATGGTATTAAGGTGATGAAAAAGAAAATAAATTTCTTACACTAAATAAAAGAGACAAATTTAAGAGATATAATTGCAAATGAATGACACAAATATTTTAATTATCTAGCTAACAGAAAATTGAGACTCCAAACAAAAATCTTTGATTGAATTGATGCAAGATTTGCAGGAAAGATCGATGGAGGTAGAATAAAAATAAAAAAGATGAAAGGGATGAACAATTTTTATAACAGAGTTTCACAAATTTTTTTTTTCATTTTGTTCATGTTTCACCGAGAATATTCACTTTCTTCAAAAAAAAATGAGAAGAGTAGATCATATAGGATTAGAATATGAGGCTGCGAGCCACTTCACTTGCACTTAGGATTAAAAATTACAAAATTATAAAATGATCCATACTTTTTTAATATTTATAAAATATACCCTGCGGGTCGGGTACCCGCGGGTTTTTATTTTTCTGATCCGTATCCGTACCCGATTTTTCGGGTACCCGACCCTCATCTGCCCCGCTAAGAAAAATCGGATCGGGTATCCTATTTTTCGAATCGGATCGGATCGGATTCATCGGATTTTCGGATCGGCGGGTTTTTTTGCCCACCCCTAGCTATAACAACTACAAATGGTAAGTACCAAATCATAGTTATTTGAGTCCCGGGAAGGAGTCCTTACCACTGACGCACACTGTTGCAGGAATACATTCTTAGGATCTACAAGTCGCGTTCCATCCATGCCAACTCCTCTGCGTCCGATATCATATTGATGCGCCGTCAAATAAAGCAAAACCAGGCGAATAAAAGCAAAGGGATCTGGCTCAGCCGCATAACCACTTAATAGAAATAGCAAGTTAGCGGGGAAAACAATCACTCTTACATTCGTAGAAATACTCAAATTGCAGAGGCTGGAAACTTCGCCAGTCAAGGCCACTGTCACATTGATATCAATAATAATATCAATAATACCTTCAGGAATCTCAAAATCCTGATGCTTGACAATTAACTACTTTTGGCTTTGTACAGGAAAAGTAGCAAGAAGCAATATATAAACAAATTTACAAGAAAAACTACAGGAATTTCTGTGTTACGCATTCTTCTTTTTCCTGTACAGCTACACAAGTCATTTCCAACTATTCTCCTATCCTTTATACCTAGACAAACACATACCATATGATTCCAATAATTAATATATATATATACATATATATGTATATATATGTATATATATATATATATATATATATATATAGTGGTACAACATCGACTGATGGAGGAGACCCAAAAAAATTCCTCACATACACGTGAACACAAAAAAATGGAACTCAAATATGCACTCAGGAGCCGCTTTCTTCCACACATTAACTTGCTAAACTCAGCTTCTGCAGACCCAATTCTGCAGCTATAAGTCTAAGCAGCACTTGTACTAGCTCCCTGACTCTTGATTCTCTGCATAAGAAATGGTCGTGAGGTGTATACCGTAATCTCCTTTCAGTGGGAAAAGCATACAAATAAAAAAGCTAGTAGTTTCTTGCTTTTTTTGCATCCTACAAATTTCATAGCAGATCCACAAAAGTTGTAAATAATCAACCACAGCAAGCTGTCTATTAGTAAAGCAACATCCTTTTTGTTGTGGTCAGGGATGTATTAGATACTAGGAAATATCAAGATACACTACAATGTATGCACCACAGCCGGCTGAGGGCTCACTGTTAAAATTAAAATTCAGGTTTTGTGCGTCTTTCCTAGTAAACTTTCATTTACCATAACTAGATGCTTGAAAAAGAGGAATTCCATGACCAAATTGTGGAGTGACTATCAGTTTGATTATGTGATAATGACCGCATCTTGACTTGTGCAATTATCATAATTTACTGAACAAGACTACCAACAAGAAATATGTCTCTGTACCTTGATACAACAAGTTCACAAAAGGATGGGAAAAGGACAAGCAAATGTTTACGTCCCCCGCTTCCCCCTGACAGGCCATCCGTCAAGGAATGATTTAAAGGAAGGACTGATGACGTATCTGAATGAATTACAAGACGTGCTAGCTCCTGGAGGACAAAAATGACTTCTTCCACCCTTGCATGTGGCAAGGGACGTTCACCTGAAGGAAGACATTCATGGTTCACGTGACATATAGCTTAGATCAAAAAGAATAATAAAGGTGAGATATTTATAAACCAAAAGTTAAGGCAGGGCAACACACCTATATCATTTTCATCAGTCAAAAACTTATTCAATATGAACTCACATCTGGCCATTAATATCACTACTGATACTTTGCTTACTTCAGATCTAGAAAGATTCCAGTCCACGGTCTCGTGATGGTAACTGAAAACACATCCAGGAGTCAACAACAACAAATGAAAGAAACAGATGGGAACTTTATATGCTCAATTTTTCTGAAGTTTGAAATTACCTGCACAAAGAAAATATTTTCTGCAAGCAAGTCAAGGAGAAGTGGCTACAATACGAAGGCATGAGCTCAACAGTTTCAACAGGCAAAGAACAGGTACGTGATGCACATCGGTCCAAAGTAGTAATTAATCGTTGCAAAATCTGTGAACATCAATATAAGTTGAATAGGACCTTAGAAGCCACGTCTTATCACCAGCTTGAAGAAGCAAAATCAAAATTTTTGGTTCCAATAGAGTTGCTTATCAATGAACAGGGGGAGCAAGACACGAAATAGAATAGTGCATAAAAGAAAGTTGCAAATTTCCAAGGCAAAATAGAAAAAGTGTATAATTTACATGAGACTGCAAGCCAGTTACTAATACACTAGGTGAAGTCCATAAATGAGATCAAATACCACAACAAACGTGTTACATGCTCAAGCATATCTTTTTGGGCAACTCAAAATAAAGATTGTACTTTATGTCCAGATTTCATCAATGCTCATACTTATAGTTCCGTTTATCAAGGCTTAATTATAAAAATGTTTCTAAAATATCAATTTCCACTCCTATTTTTTTCTGGGTCTACTGAAAAACATAATGTACAGGCACAACAGTTAAAAACCAGAAAAAATCAGGTGTAAGGGTATTACATCAATAGGTGCATCAATCTGAGATTTAAGAATCTTGTCTCCCAGTATGTCTAAAACATTCATCTCCAATGATTCATCAGCCTTAAGCACTGCCACAGAGAGTGCACTGGAAGGAAGGGCACGACCACAATGGCTCACTAGAAATATCTCATACACATCAGCAACTTCTTTCCAGACACGTATTCTTGCTGTTCTGGGGAAGGTCAGGTCACTAGAGTCTACAGTTACTTTGATCACATCATCAACAAGAATGTTGTTGAAGCCATCAACAGCCAATCTCCAAAGTGAGCCATCAGGATTATCTCTCCTTGTTGCCATACACCTATCAATAAACAAGAAAGTGAAAATAAGTTTTAGGTCTCCCAACAAAGAATACACAGAAAACAATGACATCCTAATGTTCTACGATGCATGGAAGAACATGTAAAATCTTGACATTTTAAGTTTCTAGTTTTCCCAAAATTGTAATAGCCTTCCAGTCTTTTAGGTACAATGAGAAAACAACATACTCTATCCGCTTAAACTACATAATGCCTGACAAAGATCCTGGACAGTCATATAATTCAGAGAAGACAAAAATGCCAAGCACCAAAGGAGATGGTGGAAACAGTGTCTGGGCTGTCAACAAGCTAGAGTTTAGAAATCTACCATTTTGTTTATCGTTTAACAGTGTAAACTTCTAAAGTGGCTGCCAGAGAATGAGCATTATGTTTACTTCAACTACTTTCCAAACTCCCATGGTTTACATTAACTGAGCACACTACAAGAAAAAGGTAAATCCATCACTTTATCAATGTGCAGAGGAGTATTCTCTTTTTAAAGGAACTAATGCCTAGCAACTCAAATTTAAAAAGTGTTATTAGAATCCACCATGACACTCGACACAATAAGGATTCAGCAGCTGAGCTTTGTGGGCAGTCAATCTGATATCAAATTCTCACCTTCCCAGACCTTGAATAGTTTCCACATAAATATTGTACTTCTCTGCAGCTGGAGCCTGCAAAAATAGATCCACCAGCACAGGAACAACCTTCTCTGCAAATAGATAACTGGAGCTTGTGACTGATTCAAGACCATTAGGAGAAGCTTGCCCTTTCTTTTGGGGTGTTGAGGCTATCCCATTTGGGACCTCCTTTATACTCTTATGAGCTGTGAAAAAGTCAGAATACGAAATAAGATCCTTTTGTTTGTGTAAAGAGCAGTATCTTTATGCAGTATTAATACCATGGTTTTGGTCCTTGCTCTCAGTTGACTCTAAGTCATCATCCTTGTTTTCTATGCCCAAACTAGGTTTTGGTAGATACTCCAATAGTTTCCCAATGAGGAGTAACCACATCGCTGAAAGGTGTCTTGCTGGACGTAACAGAGGCAAGATTTCCAGTGCAGTACGTTGAACTGGTGGAACATTGCCCTATAAACATGAAAATCTCCACATTATATGGAAGTTTACTATAAACTCAGGATAAATATACTTACTTCAGAATAACCATTTCGCTGAATTACAGTACACTTGAGTAATTTCAACTCAAGATTGAAACTGATAATTAAAATGAAAGAAGTTCAAACAGAGAGACATTTGCTCCGATAACGCAATACAATCCCAAACATATGGATAATGCAGCAACAGTTCTCATATTTTCATCTACCATAATCCCGTTAATCTCCTACCCATTTAACGAACAAACGAAGCAAACAGCATGAGTATTTACAAATCTAAATATATACACAGACAGTGAGAGGCCAGGAGAAGACTTTTTGAAACAAACAAAGCAAACAGCTACACACACACACAAAAAAAAATCTGTCTATGCACCCACAGAGACAGAGAGAGAGCAGGAGAAAACTTCTTGACTTAAATCCAGTTATTAGATAAAATAACTCACATATTCAGCTTCAAAGTTATCACTGGCGAATTTGGCCTCTTTAATTGCAGTATCAATAACAGAGAGCAACTGCTTATACATGTCAGTGTCAAACATCGCTTGTGCTTGTACATATACTTCTCCTGTCAAGAGTTTATAGCAAAAAAATAAATTAACAAAAAGAGAGGAAAGGAATTGAGCATGTATAGGCACACCTTTTGGTGATACAAAGGACATACTTATAAAATTGCTAATCCACATTTTACGGAATAGGATACAAATAATTAAACCCCACTGACCCACTGATCTTTCTACTCCAAAGAAGTTGTAGGCCAAGACAAGGGGACCTCCAAAAACATTGCAGTTTAAGAAAAGAGAATTTGATGTCCTCTGACTAATATCATTCTTGAACACCTACACATGCGTGAATATTGAAGACAAGCATGCAGACAGATATTGTGTATTCACTGAGATAATTAATTTCATTCAGCAAAGGGCAATAAATTTTATTTATTACCTAAACCATGTAAAATCTCTTGCTTGACCTTGCTTGATGCACTATCACTGCAGTTGGGTGATTTTTGAATAACAAGTTCATAGACATCGAGCACTGATCTGAGATATGGCATTGGCAAATTTCCCTAGGACATTTAAGATTCAACATTAGTGCAGAACTTATTATTCAACGAAACTGGTTTGAATGCGTTAGAAACATCATAAACAAGCAGATGCATTTCCTAAACACACGGCATTAGATATATTTGTTTATCTCTGCATACTAAGCAGAAAAGGCATTTCCTAAACACACAGCATTAAATATATTTGTTTATCTCTGCAACTAAGCAGAAAAGGCACTCAAAATGTCGAGAATCAAATGGCTACCTTTGGAGAATGTGAGATTACAGTTGATTGTAAGCAGTTTATTGCAGCTAGGGCAACCTCCTTACTACCATTTAAAATACTATTCTTAACAAAGATGAGCAACGTCTCCCATCCTGCGCCATAAAAAATCATCCAGACTTGTGATAAAGAATTTTATAAAATCTAACATTTTAACAGGGAATAGTAAATCAAAATATGCAACCCAATTACCAGACTGAAAATTATTTAAATCTCTGAGAAAAGGGAAAAAAGAGCGCAGTATTCGAGCTATTCCACCTAGGACCAGGACAAGTGTCTCATCCCATTGTTTTTGAGCTGTATTACGACTGTAAATTCATCCAAAAGATCATAAATTTTATCAATAATCAACATAAAAAAGGAGTTAGGAAATAATGGGAGGAACTAAAATTTGCTTGCAATGAAGGAAGTCAAATTGATATACCTATGATGTATGAGCATATGAACAGCTTTTCCTCCTCGTGTTCCAAGCTCTTTCCCTTGCCATTCATCCCTAGATGATGTTGCAGCCTAGGACCAGAAAGAATAAGATTAAAAAGGAAAAATTAGAGCTTCTAGAACTTTCTTTATCCATTTCAACTTACCATATGGGACACACGATCTAATGTAGGAAAAACATATTTCCAGAGACAATCCTCCCACATGCTCTTTGAAAGTTTCTGCCCATGGCTTCCAAGAATTTGGAAAAGCGTCCGGATAGCAGAGTTCCTAACCTAATGATGTAATAATTCAATGAAAGTGAGAAAATAATTCAAAGCAACAGTCATAAGTTGCATAAACATGATGTAAAGTTCCCCTATCTGCATTATGTAATCAAGCCCAGTGAAGAGTCACATCATTAACAGTTATTCACTATAATAGAAGACTCCACTTCATTGCTGGGTCAACATTCGACGTCAGCATGGACAAATAAAATAAACTAAATAGAGAACTAACTTTTCAACTGAATAATTTAGCAGCCAACATGGACACATTGGACAAAGCCAAGGCACATAAACCTTTTTGGCAGAACCAAACTAAGAAAAATGGATGTTAATATGTTCTGAAATTTCAAGCAGCTGAACATCCAAAACATATATTGGTAGACTTCATAAACAATTAGTTGCCAAAATGCACAATCAAATGTTAAATACCAACGAACACATAAAGAACAATTTTGTCAGATAACTTAAAGCAATACGAATAAAACCAAAGTCATAACATGTCATTAAACAGCTTAGAACGCAGAAGCAACCTATAACAGCCTGAAGGTATAATTCAATTACTCTATGGCGTAAGTAGTCCAAATTGGTTAATCATTTTAACATTGAGATTCAGAGGCAGCAAAATGTTAAAGGTTAAAAAATGAGTATTTAAAGAATGTTGAGGACACCACCCTTGTATGATATTCCAAATAGCATCGAAACCAATCATTGGTGCATGGAACAGATAAGAAGTTTCCACAAAATATGCATTTGAAATGATTAATATGCTGCAAATGTAACTATTGCTTTTCCAGGAGTAGCAGGACAAGCAACTGATTGTATTGTATCTCAGTCATTTCATACCAAGTACCAATTAACAACAATCTTCTACCTAGAAGTTTGGTTTACATGCTGATGTCTACGGTATTACAAGCTCTTATTTCATAGTAGTCTTTTTAGATAAATTGAAAGAAAAAGTCATGTACTCACCAAATAAAAGTCTAAAGAAATTAAGAAGTTTGAACTCCTTAGGCACTTTAAAGTTCTGGTTAATATCTTTTGGATCAATCCAACAGAATCTTTCAGTATCTCCTTGTCACAATTAAGACCCGCTTAAAACCCAAAAGTAAATGTTCATCACTAAGGTGCTAAAGCGCTGAATTTCTAGCATTAAACACCTTGGAGAAGGGGAGGTTATTCAATCCCAGAGGGTATGCTACTTACTATCAGAGACGAACCAAAGCATAAGAAAAAAGAATCATAGAGATGGTGCCTAAACCATTTGGTCTATAACCTTTTTAAATTTGATAACAAACATTCATTCAAATAAGCAGGATCCAGGTCCAAAGATGTTCAATCAATACCAAGGCAAATATTCAGGAAAGATTTTTCAATGTGAAAATTTGACATGTTCCAGCAAAATCATAGTGTCTTTTGGTAGGGTCAGTTCAGCTTGCTCTTGAAATGGTTTTGCCCTCCTGGGACAACTTTAGGAATCAGAAGTTTCAAGGAATGTCATTCTCATGAGTTGGATATATGCAGAAGTCTAAATCCTTTGAAGAACTGCAATACCTCAGGTCTCTCATCATCACCCAGCTTTTGAAGTAAAGAGAAAACAGAGAAAAGCAACTTGTCACGAACAACAATACTCATCAGCAATTGATCATCGAAAGGATAAGAGGAATTGAGAATCTGTTCATTCTTTTCACTGTTTATTTGATCTGCAAAAAGAAACAAGCTCAGAATACAGCAAAAAGGCCAAAATTAATGATAGTTTTTTTTTAAAGCAAAGTTAATCATAGATTTGAGTTCTGAAGCAAAGCATGTATAGCCAACACACCTGTTTCTTTCTCTCTTTGAGGTCCATAAGAAGCACCCTTGACAATAAAATCGGTTGATGTCCACAGAAGTCCAATAGCTGTCAAACTTATATTCAATTCATTCTTCTGAGCACTATAAGCTCCTGCTACATCAATGCATCTGAAAAACATCAGACTAAGGATGTTATGTGTTGGTAAAGAGCTAATGGTTGCACCAAAGCACAAGGCATTCATGAAGGCACACAGAGAGGGTACTTATTGTGTAGAAATGCACCTAAGGAAAGATAAACAATCTTCACAATGTCATTAAAGAAAACCTTCTTGAAAAGCTCTAATAGAACGACGTCACTGTCATGTAACATCAACTAATTAAATGGTTATACTATGTTTGACTGCTAACTTTATATTCTGGAATTCACTTTTACATCATTTCTTTACCTACATATTTGAAATGACTGTAAGACCCTAAACTCATAAAGTTAAAAAAGGAATCAGTGTTGTTTTTCTCTTCATAAATCACAAGAATTGAGAACTTATTATTATTATTATTATTATCCTTTAGAATTTCACAGTAACCACGTACAAGATGTACAAAACATTGCGTCATGTCTGTGCACCATTAGCTAACAACAACTCATGGTTTTGAAGTCCTAATAACAGCATATATGACAAAGGAATAGTAATCTAATAACATTCTTAATCTGTTGGTATCAATTGACGAATAATTTGTCCTATCCATGCCTTGGTTTAGACCAGAACAATAGACTGTAAACCTGCTGTAAAATGCACTTACACATGGAGGCAGTCAGCAGGTATCGTTGAAAGGCCATCATTCATTATCACACGAAGACTCTGAGTCAGAAAGGAATACATGTCAGTTGAAATTTCACATATGAACAAACAGCACCAATTCTGAAGTATCAGAATTAGGTATAACCAAGAAATAAAAATGCAAGCAGTTCTAATTGAAAATAAAAGCTAGCATATATGCAGCAAAGCACATGTCAAGCAGAAACCACTCAAAAATAAAGAAACTGAACCTTCTAGTCTACTGTACAAATCCTAGCATAAGCACTCAAATAGTTTTTTGGGAAACTAATGTTGTACCGCATTTCTTCATTTATTTCTCTTTATGGGTGAAGGGATACACACAGACACACATGGAAACCAGGATTTTGAAACCTCGCAAGGCACTCCGCCCTGGCCACTGGGGCAAACACCAGTTGCTTATTATTGATTAGAGAAAAATTCATGCCAAACATGAGGAAATTTAATAGCAACAAAAACAAAAGGCTATGAAAGAAACTATTGGAAATGACCGCAACCACCAAGGTACAAAAGACCAAATCCTTTCAAGAGTTCATATTTCATTTCCAGTCCCTTTAACTGAAGCATTTCCCATGAGAAATAGTCACTGTAACCTAATAATAACAGTTCCAATATACCAAGAGACTATCAAGCGTGCGCATCAACAGATTATCAGCATGCTTATCTAAATTGGTGTTTACAATAGGAAAACTAATTTACTCTTTCCGGTCATTCTCAATGGTTTTCCCCCTGCATTCCATGATTGGCAATGAGAAATAGAAAAGAATTGATATATTTTGCATTTTTACCTATCTTTAAAACATACTGAGTCTGATCTACAAGATTCAACACCAAAACATTTTCCATAAGAGTCATATCACTCTTACTGATTCACATACTCTTTAAGCCTAAATTCGTAGGCACAAGATTACAGAACTCTACATATTACAGAACTGTTTGAAGAGTGAAAGAAAAACATGCAGGCACCACCAAATTAGGTAATTAAAATTTAAGCAGGTAGAATAGAACACATGGGACCGCTATTCTTTCTCCACATAAGGTGCTCCACATGAAGACACTTTTTATTAAAAAAGAAAAATGTAGCAAGACATTCAAATAGTTTTAGCACATTTATGTTGATAGTGCATTACACTTTCCCATCTTTAGCTGAAGCAAATTTGCATAACAAAAATCATTAAAGGACCCACTTATCAATGCAAACTGACAAAGAAAAGTAAGGTGTGAGCTGGGCCTCAAACCTTTTGTGCTTAGTAAAAACCAGGTCTTTACTACTTCAAAATCACTAAGTGACATAATTTTCTCACCTGGAATCCCAGAGCGATGAGATCCTTCTCTGATGCAAGAGCAACAGACCTGAAAGTATGAGCATAAAAACTTGGTCATGAACCAACGGCAAGCTTACTGTGGCAGCTAAAGCATACCAACAATTAACAGAGACCTTAATGTTTCAAGGATATTTTGCCAGCTGTAGCACAACTTCTCCCCATGCCTCTGAAATAAAACTTATAAGCAAAGGAAAATAGGTAGTTTAACAACAGCAGATAGGGACAAGCATCACATTAAGGATTTAAGACATACTTCCAAAACGTGAAGAAGAATTCTAAGAGACCCAGCACGAATGTCAAAGCTTTTCGAAGAGGAATATAGAGTATCTAAGGGAGAAATGACAGCACACTCCAATGTTCTCAAGTCTCTAAACTTCGTTTGTGTCTGCACAGATTATCAATCAGAAGCAAGTCAATATCGAATCACAACAAACAACACCTTTCAGTGAAACTGCATATGCAATTCTCACATTATCAAATCCACCATGTTTTTTCCCCTGAAATAGCTCAGAACCTAAAACGGCACAGATTGACTTATCCATTGCATCCAGTGCCATATTGCGTAAGTGCTGACTAGAGCTATTAGAAAGCTGCAAGGAATTCAATACACCTAATCAGGGAAAAGGGGTTAATTGGTATAGATATTGCACAATCAATTCATGCTTAGATTACCTCCAGGAAATGGCCAACAACTTCATCCCATAATGGCTCTACCCCTGTTGCCAAGTATACCAATTGAGGGATGTTAAGTATAGGAAACAGATCTACCAACACAAGATACTGAGGCCTCAAAAGAACACAGAATCTTCTGAGTGTCAAACTCTAACTACACGTCACAGATTATTCAGAGCGATTTCAATCTTTAAGCTCTATTCATAACATGAACATTATATTTTTTTAATGAAAATGAAAAACCCAAGCAACAGACATGCAAGGAGCACTGTGACAAATTCCAACTAAAATATTTTTCTGAGTGTGAAATAAAAATACAAAGACAAAAAGATATGCATGTCTCCAAAACCTAACCAACACCACCCAGACACTAACAGTTCATTCAAAAAGAAACAAGATTTCAGATGATAAGAATCCTAAATCTCATGCCAAAGGTTGAAATTCCTAGGCATCATCAAATGCTCAGAGACCAAAAAGAACAATAAAGGATTAGCCCTATGATATAAACTCAGCAAGGCCTTATCTCAAGTACTTGTGGCCAGCTTGGAGGAAGTTTCAAGCTGTGCTCAATCTAGGATGTCCTTCCTTGGTCGATAAAACCTGTGCCTAAGAATGACTCCTCTTATCCCTTTCCCCTTTCTGGTAAATCATATAAATTGAAGTGAAGATATCCTCTTCTCAAAACCTAACACCACTTTGATACTGTAGTATTTGTTCCTATATGTGAGACTTGAGAATACAACTCTGAATTTCAAGTTGGAACACCCATATCCAGAAAAGTAGAAAAACGTACAACTGATATCACACATTCAGTTAGCAAAGGCTGATATATTGTCAATTTCCACAATCAGTACTTTTTCCTCCTCTTTTTTCACATGTTTAAATGCAAATATGTAATGATATTAAACGGAGCCAATTTGCATTCTAATATTGGACTTACTATGCAGATTGTTGACTAATATCGTTAGCATCCTCTCCACTGCAAAACTAATAGTCCCGAATTTTTGATTGGATGCTTGTGCCAAGCTACCAGAAGTAGCAAACATGTATTGATGAGACAATTGTCGTAAAGCTGAAAGAAGTGATTTCACTGCAGACACATGCATTAGGGCAGAGCTCTCGAACAGCTAAACAAAACAAAAAAAAAAAGAAAGAAAAACACAATTGTAAGCTAATGGAGATGATTATACACACACACACTAAAGAATTACAATTATATACTCCACAAATACCCAAAGAGAATAGTAATAATAATGATAATAATAACCTGAGAATTCAGTGAAGAAAGGATATGAAAATCACTATATTGACCAGAACCAGATGAATCTCGTGTAAGCCTTGGCACAGCTGTAGATACCTCCTATATGAACATGGAATATAAAACTTGTGAGCACATCATAGTAAAATTTAGTCATAATTGAAACTTTTTGATGGATCTTTACAAGCATCTTGTTGGATATTAATTTTAAAAAATGTTCAAACTTGTTAATTGGCATAAATCTGAATTATAGGGCTCATTGGGCTTGATAGTCTGCATTTTTGGATACATTTCTATAGTGCACTCAATCTTGGACAGGAAAGGAATTGTCATACCTGCGTTGAAGCATGTGGTGAATGAATTGCTCGGTCAAGAGCAGCTAATGTTTCCAATACCTACAATTTTTTAGAAAAGAAATAAGAACATGTAATCTTCTTTGATATAGATGAAGAAGCTAAAATCACATACCAGGACCCATGAAGGACCCAAGAAATTGTGCAGTCGATGGGCTATATTGAAGAGGGTTCTTAAAGCCTGGGTATCACAAACATTAGCATAAATCAAAATACTGTTTAAATCACTAACATGTAATCAATTGATGTCAGAAAACAGAGCTAACCTGAACATTTTTAGGAGTGAGGACAATGTTTTCCCTCAGATCAACTACTACTTCTGACCTCTTTGACCCAGGAGACTGTATCAAACTGCATAAAATTCAATGGTGAAGTCAAAGCCAGGCAAAATATTTATTGCAAATAACTTACTCCAACAAAAGGAAAAATAGTCTGCCACATTCCATACCCAACAGATGTTACATTTTATTTTTACTACATTACCACTGCTGGTAAGCAGTCTAATGACTCAGAGGACCACTAGGAAGAATCCAAAGGGACGGCTCTGGTACCACATGATGAACAAAATTTCTCATTTGGCAAATTCATGCAGGCAGTGCTCCAGAAAACACGTTTTAGTCGAATATTTGATTGTTAATATAGCCTATAGCCAGTTAAATTATAACTAAAGCGGGCTCCAATTTAATTTCCAAGTCAGGGGCCAACAAAAAGATTTAAAATACAGCAGAAATGGCAAATCTTAAGACACCAACTCGCAAACCTGTGGCTGTTTTGCTACTGTGGCAATCATTTATCCAAATAGATATAATCTTGACATTAACATCAAGAAAAGACCTAAATTACAGAACAATTGGGAAATCTCGAGATGGAAACTGACAACCCTGGGGTTGTCTTGCTACTGTGGCACCATTATCTAGACATATAGCACAAAATTCCAGCATCAACGCAAGAATACTCACAGAATGAGTTCCCCACTAACATGCCACTAGTAAGACATCAACGAGTTATAAAGGAGTAAGAAGAGCATGACATCCTGAACAATAAAATTGTGATACCTCTTCTTTTCAACTTCATTGGGTATGTTGATGGTAAACTTGCAAAGGGAGGCAAGAAAAGAATTCAAAGGCTCCACAGCACGAAGAACTCCACAGGCCTAATCAAAAAATACGCAAGCCATTATCATCTAAAGTAAAAGATGATGACAATATTGAGATAGCAGTGTTTGGGTTTCAAGTTACAAGACAAGCAAGTGGTTGGAATATAATTAGCAGCTTTAAAACAAGAGACACTAATCTAAATAAGCAGACCATCAATTTGCTCCCAAAGATTCCAAAAGTAAAGAACAAAAATCATAGTATCCATAAACAGAACATGAACATAATTTGGAGACAATGAAGAATACCTGAGTAAATGCTTGATAACCCTTCAATATCTCTAACACAATAGCCTCTCCTTGTGACCTGCAATACCGACTTTGTGTCAGCATACACATCAGCTTATCAACACTAAAAATACTAAATGATCTTTTACTTACTTTGTCAAAATCAGAGACAAAGCATCAAGTATTGTCAGCCACATGGAATCAACCATTGAAATACAAAGAGTAGCAGTTTTCCCGGTACATTTTTCTGGTGAATCAGAATCATAGCGGGGGGACTCAATCTGGTGGCTCCAAGATAAACAAACAAAATAAGCAAGTGGCAAAACTAGATTTGAGCAAATTGTACATGCTTTGATTCCTACACGCACCTCACCAACATCAACGGCCTCATCTGTCAAAGTAGCCACAGTGAAAACAACACCCAACAAACCCTCAATTGCCAATGTTATTGAATGGGCTTCACTGGCAACCAAGACAGCAGCATTGGATGCATCGTTATCTAAACTCCATTCAATCCCTGGCACATTTTCAAGTTTTCATCTTTTGTGTCCATGACTGACAAACAAATCACAATTGGGAAATTCATGTATTGCAGACAATTATTTACAGCATAATCGTGAACCATACATTATTCAATTCCAGCCATTCAAAACAAGTACACAATTTTTATGGCTATTTAACAAAAAAACAAAAAGCAATTAAATCCCTTCAAATGCAAGATCAAGAAAGGTTGCATGTTGTATAGAGATGATCATCATCAATAGAAGAAGCTATTGACTTGCACAAGAAGGAAGTATAAGCACTTCATACTCTTAAGACTAAAACACACACGAACACGCACCCAAAAAGTTAGAAACATGTAAGCTCTTTCCAAACTTCCATACCTAGCCTAAGACCACTTCTTATGTCATAATTATTTGAAGCAATTGAGCAACTGATCTACATGTAGTAAATGATGGCCGGCCTGACTGACATAACACTCTGATTAAGTCATCCTGTTATTAATGTATAACATTTGCAGCAAAACATGTTGCAACCTATCATAGACAATGCATCCAAAAAAAAAATGAGGGTCCAAGCCCTTCTTTTCCTTCTGGGAAAATAATAAAAATTCATATCCTCACTCTATACTCATAGTGGCTCTACCATAGCGCTAGTATGCGCAGCCTCAATCTCCATAATTAAATCAGAATAGTAAACTAAAACAAAGTTTGCTAAAACTCCTGATATCAAAAGCAAACAACTTTAAGGTGAAAGTAAATTAATGCACTACTGTAAGATAGTTTATTTTCAGGCAATAAAATTTAGATGATTTATTGTCAAAATCTAGGTGATTATGTTGATCTGATCACAACTTGATGTGAGAACTGCACTCTACCACTTGAGTTTTTCTTACTTGAGTCAGACAAAAATCTGATATTTCCACCAAATTTTTCAAATCTTATTATCATAAGGTGTCTTTCATAATAAATACAGAACAAGATTGTATATTCTATAAATCCAAAAGAAAGCTGCCAAGAAAGTTTAGCTACATTATAAGAGACAATAAAAAAAACTCACACTTGTAAAGCCTAGTCTAATTTAGTCCATGTTACCATCAAATGTGTCTATTTAAAAGGTTTCATTTTGATGTTTTTTTTCTCTTCATTTAAAAAAAAAAAAATTTTTAGCAAAGAACCTAAATGGTCCCTAGATTATATTGATAGTCTACCTTTAGCCACTAATTCTGTTGGTTTCTAAATTAACCACTTTAAAATAGAGCTGATCTACTTTTAACAATTCCATTGAATTTCAAGGTTAAATCTCATGAAAAAGACCCATTTCCTCGTGTAGCACATTTGATAGTTCTGCTTAGATAACCCCAAAATGAAACAGAATGGCCAAAAGTATGCCACTATAGAAGTTCAGTGGATAATTTGAAAACAAACACAGTCAAGTGGCCAAAAGCAAGTTATCCAAATAGTTTAGGGTCCATTTAGGTAGTTTGCCATATTTGTAATTCATATCATAGGTTGCACATTAGACACATGTTTCTACACTTGGAAACGGATTCTTTGTTTCTTATTTATATTATATTTCAGTCAGAGAGCATGGAGAAAATCACTGAGGACAATTTTATCTTTGCACATGTGCAAGCATCCAAGATCAACAATAATTCCAAAGAATACCAATACGTTGAATTGCCAATTTTCTGTAACATTTAATAAGGTCAAAAGCACATTTAGCTCTGGGAATGCCCTTTCATTTGCTCTACATTATTCTATCTCACTTGAAATACCTTTAGCTTTACTGCTAAACATTCCAGCAACAGCTGCAAGGCTCTCCTCACTTGTGTCCTGAAACTGTAAAATGAATTAAGAGTGATCAATCTAAATCCTATGTCTTCTGATTTGTGAAGTCAAGAGGACAAAAAGGGCACAAGAATAGCTAGAAATAGTCCCAATACAAACAACAGGGTATATATTCAAGAACCTTTACTTGGAAAAGGCACAATTACTTCTCATTCCCTCATTCACCAAGTACCGATAATGAATATGAAATGAGTAGCATCATTTGAAGATAATCAAGTAAAGCACAGTAAAAAGAAACTAGGATAGATCATAAAGGTGCAACTTTCCCTGCACACTCAAAAAACGACTTGAGTGAACATATATTGAGAATATACAACAGCAAAAAGAATCCTCAAGGTGTAATTTTTACCTGAACATTGGAAACAACTCGAGCCAGAGCTTTTACCATATCCTCAACGATATTGGTGTTCTTCGGATGCCTGCAACACATCATAATTATCAGATTCTGTAACCAAAGGACTATAATAGAAGCACGTCTGAACTATTTTTGTTCTTGGGATGACTTTAATATGTCATCAGTTATCCAAACATTGATTTATAGTTTCATGTGAATGACTCCTTCCTAAAACTTTTCTTTAAATTCATCTTCCAACATGATATCAAAGATCATCCAGGACCCTTTACAATATCATCAAAGGGAGCCAAGGAAAGCATCATCAGAGAGCCCCATTAATTTGGAATGTGTTAGTTGTGTCTAAATATTCCCCATCACCAAATCTTCTAGGCATATCATTCCACAAATCAATCCAATGGTCCATTTGGATTGCTGGATTTTAATTTAAGGAAGAATTTGAAATGAGTTCATTTGAAATCCACATTAATTCAATTACCTTATTTGGCAAACAATTTGAATGTACAAGGTGGATTAATAATTAACAACCACATTGTTTGAAAATTAAAAAAGTTTAATAGTCATATACTAAATTTTCATAAGTTTCCTTTTCTTCTTCTAAAGTCCCCTGAAGTGGTTCTTTTCGTAAGTGGCTTCCACAGCAAAGCTGCTGTTCTAATCCTTTTTTCTTTTTTGGGTTGGTGACTTTCCTGAAGGTGGACATCACTTAATTGCACAGACCAATTTGTGAGAGTCCTCAAACCATATAACATCACAGACCAAAATGACGTAGCAAGCTGCCTTTGGTGTCCTATTTTTGGATGAATTTACCAATGGCCAAAAATTATGACAGCGAAACCATGGTAAAGTAGCCTGGTCTTCTCTGCTAACATATACAAACGCATAACTTGGATGAAGTATGGAGAAATATAAAAGAGAAGGATTTTAAGTGATACCTAATCTGGGTGCATTTAAATTTCATTAGTTTTAACTCTGCAAAGCCTTATAATCAATTGGTGAATCTAAATCTCCTGTAAGTTATCCAAAATGTCAAGAGATTTGGGGGAAGGATTTGAAATTGAAATCCACTCAAATCCCCCTATCCAAACACAAACTAAGTAAATTTTCACAAAAATCTATCATACACAGGCCTCTTTAAATTTTGGTCCATGTATCATTGAGCTACTAGATACAGAAGCAGAAATTGCCAATCTGCTATACCAGTTTATTGACAATTACAGTTCTCCTAGCATCTTCACGAAACACAAGATAGAAAACCAATCAACAAATAAATTGTAAAAATCAGCCACAAGCCACAAAAACATGCAGGTAATAGAAAAATCATCTGAAGTAAATCAGATGACACACTGTTTAGCTACACAACTACAGCAAATTCGAGAAGATATATGCAAACCAGTAAACTCATTAAGAAAGTGGATTCTCAGTTCTATCAAATCTCCCAACAAGATAATTTCCACTAAAGCAGAAGGTTACAGCATTAGTAAGAGTTAATCAGAGTGAAAAAGCTTACATGTCAAAATTCTGAAAAAGAATTCTCAAAGTATGCACCTCCACACAGAAACCCTGTCAATTTAACAGTCATTAATCATCATGAAACATAAGCTTACGTAAAATGTCTTAATGTATTCATTAACATTGACTAATTCATCAAGATATCCTGTATTAGGGTTCATTCTACCTACCCTCAAGATTTCAAGAACAAGAATGCGATGCCATAACGGTAAATCAAGAGATATAACTCTGATCAACATGCTAAGAAACACCTGCAATAGAATTAAAGAAGTTTACACACATAAGAATCTTCCAGTGAATTGAATCTATGAGAAAGAACAAAAGCGACATGTGAAGTTCACTAAGCAATCAAACATTTTTCCTACAGACTGAACATGGTAAGAAACCAATTTAATCAAATGGAAGAAGATTTTTCCTGTTTCAACGGAAGTTTATGTTCAGATTCTTTTTCAAACCATACAGAGCTTATTAGAAGTTTCACATTAGAGTCCAAACAGTGGCAAGAATCACCAGAATTAAACTGGTTTCAAGGACGAGTATTCAGTGAGGAGCTTGGGCAAGAAAATGAAATGGAACAGCTAGTTCTTTGGATTTCTTTTCAACATGTAGTCCTCATGACAAAGAAGTGTACCTCCTCCGCTCCCCTTCCCACCCACTGCTCACCCCAAAAAAAATATTGTTCTTTGGGTTTACACCACTACTCTTACCTCCATTTCTTTGGCCTGTTCCCCTTCTCTCTCCCCCTCTCCCAGTTCATCTTCATTCCTTATATCTTAGGGTTAATTACAGTTTGCCTCCCTGAACTTGACCCATTATAACACTTTGCCCCTTGAACTTTAAATATACACACTTTACCCCCTTCATTGATTAGTCAAACATTAATGATGAATTCTCCATCCAAAATTTTGACAAAATGACATTAATGCCCTCACACAATAGTTCTAGAAACTTTTAATTGGAATATGAAACATCTTATTAGAAAAAAACACAAAGTCACATGATTTAAAAAATTAAAAAATAAAAGATAGTATAATACCAAAGAATTGAAAATTTGTATTGCAGAGAAAAAAAAGAAATTAAAAATTTGTAAAACATTTGCACAAGTTTTCTATCACTTATCTTTCTTCCTTTAAATTGTAAATAGATTGATTTTAATAATTGTCATTTACCTTGCAGCTTTCACAAGATTTTCACGAGTCAATAAAATGCTATTCGGTAATTTTATACCACATTCATACCTTGTTTTGTATTTTGTTTGAGTTCTATATTTAAAAAAAAATAAAAATTTTCTAAATATGCTTTTCAATACATTTTTATTTTTAATCATATTTTTATCTCATATAAAACACATTAAAAAGTGCTATAATATAAAATATAAGCAAATAATTTTTATTCCAAATGCACTAATTAATTTTATTTCATTTAAAATAAGTACTGCTATCGGCAATGAAATAAATACATTGAGTTGCTTAGGCTTTTTTTTTGTAAATTATCTAATTCATTTTAGTACCAAAAGTTCGAAGTGCATAGAGTAATTGTGTTTAGATGCATTTAGCAACTATTAAAGAAATAGGTATTTATTGTGTTACAATTATTATGTGTGTTTAAGAATTAGTCAGGGATATTTTGGCCATGAAAATATAACTTCATTTTAACCCCATCAAAAAGTTGACCACAAGATGTAAAGTGTATATAATTGGAGTTTAAGGGGGCAAAGTGTAATTAACCCTATATCTTACATCAACATTTATGCTTTCAATTACTCTAAAATGCATCAGTTGAAGGAAAATACAACAGGCTTTTGAACAATTATTCCAAATGCTTTGTGACAAAATAAGAACAAACATACCTCAGATTCAGTGATGAGTGATGAACTATAAAGTCTGATAATATGAGCTACTGAACGCAAGACCAAGCGACGGAAATAAGGCTCTCCAGTTTCACCATCAAGCTGATTCAAGAACACAGACCAAGGTGGAAGAGAAAAGTTAAAAAATATTTTTCCAGATAGATCATCAAACCTGTATAAAATTTTTGTGGCTATATTTGAAAGACAAGCACCTCAGAATTTGTTCGAAGTGAGGTCATAAGCAGTGAGCATATTTGGTGACGCAGAACCTGTTGGTTGTCCAGCCCATATTTAAACCAGGAAATTAAAGGAAAACAGAATTATAAAAGTTTTGAGGGCAGGAGGACTCATAGCACCTGATCATAAGGAATCAAGACCCTGAATAATACCACATAATTGGATAGGATAAACCTGAAGAACCATGGCATAAGAAAATCTAATTAAACTCATATCCTTTCGATTATTTTATCATCACAAATTCATATCAACATACACAAGTAACCTGCTCCAACAATTCACATTTCCTTTCCCTAAAATTTCAGAAAATGAGATGCTACTTCCCATAAAAGTTGTTTGTCAAACATAATAGTAAGAAGTTGCTTGTAAACATAATAGTCAGATATCAGTTTGACTTAAATGTCCTTAACTGATAGGAATATGTTTCAATTTCATCAATATGCATAACAGTATTTATGTAATAACAAATAAAACTAAAAATAAGAGTACATTGACAATTACTTGAAAGAGAATTGGAATTCATATTTAAAATGTTAAAACACTCCTAATTTCAAAAGGCTTGCATCATTATGAAAAAGAAACCGAAATTCTCGTAAGAGGCCTATCATTCAAATACTTACCATAACTTCATAGATACAGTTACTTGAAGCTACACCAAACAGATAGCAAGAACACATTAATTCCAAATCAAACTTTAAATCCTACCTACATGAGTTGGTTTTCAAGCAGGGACACCCCTAGGAAAAGGCGTTTCCATCATTCAATATTTCACCCACTATCAGGCAAAATGCACATTTATGCTTGTTACAAAGTTCCTACCAGGTAAGCTATTGAAATTAAGCAACCAGAAGCATAGAAGAAAGGGAAGACTCTTACTCAAGTATATCAAGAGCAAATGTCCGTTGAATTGAGCCAACTCGTAACCAGATGCCCTGAGACATTGAAGCAAACAACTATTTCATCTCGAAATAAACTACAGATGATGTTTGAAATTGGAAAATCTCACAACTGAAATTTTTTCAAAAAGTAGCTGGTCTGTCAATATTGCATTCTAGTTATCACAAAAAGCAATTTATCAATGTTGAATTAGCACATACAGATCCACCTGCAGCAAGAGCTGTCAGGTCCTCAAGCAAACGAAGCCCAAGCTTTCCAGAATTAGTTAAAGTGTCCCTCATTAATGATGGCCCTCCAGAGACCAATTCTAGCTCCAATGCCCTATAGTACAAGGTTCAGGTGAGCACACAGTAAGGACCTTCAAAGCCTAATATAATACGATAACAGAAAAACTCCAGTTCAATGACCTGATATATGCCATCATATCTCAACAAACTCAACAGCTAGCAAACAAGATATAAGAATACAAAGCTTTAAATCTAGATCTAAGAATCTCAATTTCTGATGCAATCTGGACAACTCACACATGGATAGCGATCTACAATAGCGGTCTACAAGCCAAAAGATGATCCAACCAACATGGGATACACATATATGGATAATAAGAAAGAATTGCTTCGTAAAAGGAAATTACATACTCTAGGCGGTTTAAATTCCGATTGACATCACTAGTTACTGAACTAGCACGAGAGATGTATCCTCCAGAACCACCTTTCCCTGTAGGAAGTGACTCAGCACAAACCACATGATCAAATATCAGTGCTACTGCCTGTCGAAAGGTTGCTGCAGCAGTGCTGCATAAGTTTCAAAGGGGAGATAAGAATCACTTTTGCTGCTAAATAACAGAATAAGTCAACTAGGAAGGGAGATACAAACAAGAAAGATAAATGGCATAAAAATATGAAATAAATTTGGCACCTATCTAAGCTAATAAAGAATGTCATCTTACTTCCTCACGCTGTCAGAAGATCTGCTGCTGTCAAGAAGCCGAAGACAGATACCAAGAGCTTGAGCCATATTCTCCTGAAATTAAATGATTACTTCCCAATCAACCAGATAAGTTGATAAATTCTTTCACAAGTTCAAATTACCTCACCAAAATGAATAAACATAATTTAGTGATCGTATCAATCTTTTTCAAAAGATGCACCTTTTCTCCTTCTAAATGATTCAAGGATGGGGAGGATCAAGGCCTTTCGGGACTGGGCTAAACGGCCATTATGTTATTACATATTGAGACTTGAGAGTGCTGAAAAGAAGAAAGGGTGCAAGACAACGAAGAAAAGGAGAAGGAGATGCAAAAAGTCCGGGCCCAAGCAACACTTAGATAAACACAGTCTAAATTGTCAATTTTGCATTATTGACTGAAGTATTAAGAACTCACATCCACAGGAGGACTTTCCAAAAATGTGTAACAATAGTTAAAGGAAAATTGTTTTATGAACTACATCTGTGGCTCCTCAATGACTCTAATTTGGCAATATACTGAGATATGACATCAACAATATTACTGGCGCAGAGAATAGAATTAGGTGAAAAGACAATATCATCATAATCAAAAACAACTGTGAAAATTTCAGGAGACTTCCATCTTAGATACTGTCAAGCTGCATTACGAAATCCACTTCCAAATTTGTATTAATAAGACACAAAGAAAACCACAATTGACGAGCTCCTTATAGTCAGCCTGGTTAGTGGTTTATTAGCCAATTACGCATTGTAACACAGTATAGCAATAGGCTGTTGAAGTAAATAAAAATGATGGTCAGAAAGTCTATGCTCGCATGGTTCTCAGGACTCTGGCAACTGAAGCGTCAGCAACCGACACAATCCCAAAACACATTGTAGGATGAGGGAATGAGAAGCACTTCCACTACATCAAGGAGCACAATGATCTCCTCAATACCTTTCTTATGCAATTGAACACATATACTGCTGCTAAACACAAATAGAGCTTCAAATAAGACATGAAAAGAGTAGAGTTGTCGACAATAACCTCAATATCAGGTTGCAAACGAGACTGAAATATTATGAGGATGGTTTGCAGGGTCTTTAGTTGGATGCTGTCATCTGCCATTTCACCATGCTGCATGCAAATGAGGGAAAAGAACACAAAGAAAAAAAGAAAAAAAAGGATCAAGAGTTAAAAATCTAAACACTGAAAAAATTGAAACAACAACCTGTAGTCAATTTTTCTTTTAAGGAAGAGGAAATATAAGTGACAGTAGAGGAAAACTAACAAAAAAACACTTCTTAGCATGAAAATGGGCCATAAAGTACCAGAAAAATGCATCATAGTTGTCAGACATGCCTAAACTCCTGCACTTTTTATCTCATTTTCAGTATTAAAAAAAGTCCTTTCTGCCATTAGTAGAACGTTCAGCATATTGATCCATTTCCTTGACAATGTAAAAGAATATTTGCAACTGGCAAATAAATGAAGACAGAATGACAAAGTTCCTACGAATTCTAAGTGTATCAGCAGGGTCCCAATCCCAGGCCAACCCCCAGCCAACCTCTCACATTCCTTATTAAGCATTTTAAGACTTTGATAAAGCTTCCTATGATCAAACATCAGAGAAAAGCAAATGTACATCAACAAAACCTACCAAATGTTGAGCAGCAGAGAATTGTTTTACTTTTTCTAAACAGTTCTTTCTCCGTTGACCTATTATAACATGTAAGTGTCATAGCATTCTAAAATTTTCTTTTCAAACTTAAACATCAACTTTTTTCATTAACCTTTAGCTCAATTAAGGTTTTTCCTTCCAGAAGCTCTACAAGATCATCATTGCAAGCAACTCTAAAAACTCTTGGTCCACAACTCCCATAAATTGCTGTTGCTTTTTTTTTTTTTTGGGTTTAAATTTCAAGTTTCAATTTTTGACATAGACAGGATTAGCACCATTTCCATGCCTCTAGGAAACTAACCAACAGATATGTGGTACAATGTGTTTCTGAAACTGAACATTGGCTCTCAACATGTATACATTTCAAACAGTCTAATAATTGTGAGTACTGCCTTGGATGTTAACCCATTTTCACAACCTGCCAAGACATCATTTAAAATTGCTCCTAAACCCATGTACATAATTTTTCTGATTCTCCTTTTTCTTATTGTTATCTTCCTACTAAGATTGGCAAGGAGGGGCAATGAGTAAAAGGCATCCTTTTAAAGAAGCATCAAAATTTTTGCTACCTACAAATTCACTTCTAGGTGGAAATAACTGTTTTATCTGGGTAAGCTTCTACAACCAAATTATTTCATACAGACTCTACTTCAGTTAGAAAATCAAGCAGAATCAAACAGATGGTATCACTACATACAAAAACCCCCTCCAACAATTGAATTCACAATATACTAGGTCTGAAATGCCAGTTTTCATAAGGAAAAGTCCTCTGATTTGACCCCTCCAAACATAGCATATACTTGCTGCCAGGGTCAATGTGCCTACATGCCCAGCAAAGGATTTTGTTGAAAATGTATGTCAGGCCAAGGCAATTCCTTGGACCACAGATAGGATACCCTACATAGTGCATTAAGTGCCATTACTTGCTGCGAGATGCTGAAAATGGACAAAAAAAATTTTCAAGCTCTCAGCTGCAGCGTGTGTCATAAGCCTTCCTTTACAAACCAGTCACAGTATGAAAGAAGAATGAGGTGCTATACCATTAACCATACCAGTTTAAACCAATTAAAAAAAAAAAAAGGAAAGTTCAGGTGTACTGCTTTGAAAGCAGAGGCAACCAGCAATCTTGACCAAATTTAAAAGTTTGATAACCTCCTCTGAGCTTCTTCTACCTATAGGTTATGTACACTTTTGTACTTGCAAAATCAAATCAATACTACTTGCAAATGGCAAATCCAAATTAGCCACAAAAGAGGGTAAAAAGTATCCAAAAATCTATTATATACCTTTGCAACATTACTTCTAGTCCTCATTAAATACTTTGTCCGGCTCTCTAAACTTTCTGCAACAATGGATATTAGAAAACATAAAAATGGCGGCTTGCTGCTGGGTAATGCATTCATCCTGAAATACATGGCAGAAGGTTTGACGCTGAAGACTATCTAAACTACTCAAACCAGAAACCAATTAAGGTCATTTAGAATGGAGATGTCACGAAACACTACACCACATTTAACTCTTTGCTCCCATGTGATTAAATTTGATTATAGCTGATTACCACATCAGTATAGAAGTCAATGCCTAAAGCTACAGTGCATATGCACTAATGCTCTAACATTTCAATTTTCTTATTTGATTGCTCCGAAGAAGGGACCTTAATCCCACTTGCTCAACCTTATGTCTTCCTCTGTCTCAAGCACACGATCTCTTATAATTATACTATTTCCCTCCTTCCCCTACATCAACAGATTCGATAGGCACTCAATAGTACAGTCCAGGATAACATTTAACAACTACTAAGGACAAAGAACAGTTTTGATATGTTCTACATTTGGTTCTATATCAGACTTCAAATTTTATTGGCATTGGAATAGCGTCCTATCCATATTAAGCTCATATGATTCAATTCTAAGTCCAGTTCTTATAGAAAACCAAACACGGCATATCTGGAATGCGTTATTCAAGCGTGGTAAAGAACTGCTTGGTTCTTCTCATTTGACTTATTAAACCTCACCATTGCTAATCTTCAATACTTTCTTCAAGCCTACACTACAAGAAATTAAACATAGAAGGTCCAATAACAGGAGCGGAATACGGAACTTTCCCACTCAAATTGCAGTTGTAATGAGCAGAAAACAAAACAAATTATTTGCAATGACATCGTTGAGCATCTAGTACAAAAACTTACATCTTTTAATGTAGCGAGAATCTCCTTAAGTGCTGATGGAGCAACTGCATCATGAGATATGAGTTTTTGCAAACAAGACAGCCCAATCACACTCAACTTCACATTTCTAACTTCACAAGCCATCAAAAATATCCGCAGAATATCCTCATTATGCGCAATTTCACTCGGACTCGACAATGATCTTAGCTGCAATTTCCACATTCACTCTTCCAATATAGAAAAGTACTACTAACTTATTGCATTCAGTATAAATCAAAATGATAGGAAAAAAATTGCAAATTGGATCGGACCTTAAGAATAGCATGTTCAGCAGCGTCTTTGACGGCGGGGTAACGGCGGCGAGATTCAGCGGAGAGAGCTCGCAGATCTGCCTCCAGAACCGCCATGAAAGCAGCCATTTCTCTCTCTCTCTCCCCTCTCCCTGTAAAAAACTCAGATTGTCTGCGTTATTGTTTGTATATATATACGTATGTGCACTGAAATCCAGGAAGTGCAACTATAAAACGACACCGTTTTTAAGATCTCCGGTGCAATTGTTTTATGTCAGAGAATTTAGAAGTCGGAAGCTCTTGCAGGGGAAGACAATTTTTGATATTTCAACTTTTGGTCTTACTCTTTTACGTATTTATGAAAAAGACCCTCATATTAGCATAACAATTATTCTCGTCCACGTCAATTTTGCCCCCTCCCCACAGCGTCCAAATATTCCTGGTTTGGTGGCAGCCTGTCCTTCAGTCAGAACTTAGAAGGGGCATAAAAGAGGGTTGACATGTAAGAACGGTGAATAACTAATTTGCAATGAATAGGATAATTTCTTATCCTGCTGGAAAAAAAAAAGGATACCTGATATTTTGGCATAATCGATACATGCATCATACGATCGCAAATCGAGAATTGAATTTGGTATAATTATTAAAGTTCTTTCTTTCTCGTCTTTAAAATAAGAATTCGATTTTTCGCATGCCCATTCGTCATTCCCATTCTTTTGATTGAGGATAAAGATAAAAAGGGCTTGAATTTTCAAACCCTAAACAGGCTGCGTTATGTGAATGTGTCCAAAATTATCAAACCAATTAAGGATGCAAGTTCCATCCACAATAAGACCTCTTGAGCTTGAGAGCAAGGGTTGCTTAAGTGTTAGAACCACCTTTCCTCCCATGTATCTGCCAAATATTCCACAATCAAGCCTCAAGCCTCGTTGTAGTTGTATTGGCAACACAAATTCCCCATTCCCCTTGAATATACTTGAACAAAAAGCCAGCATTTCAACATAATCCTTTCCATATCTGGTAATGTCATTATCATGTCATAACAAGCAGTATATGAGCGAGAAAGTGTCGATCTCCAGTCAAATTTGTAGAGGACTCAAACTGTATAACCAAGTAGCAAGTAATATTAGTAATCAAGATGCTTGCAAGTCATTTAACATGTTCAACAAAAGTGGTGTTGACCAGGGCTTCAGGGAAAACTTCAGGATACAACACAAAAGTATGATGACAAAGGACAAACTAGGTGGAAGAGAATTCTGCAACAAGAGGAACTGTGTCTATATCATGTATGGAGAGGCCACTTTCCACTAATCAAAGAAGTACTCAACAGCTACAGTTGTGGCTGAGCTTCAAAAAAGGTAAATAAAAAGATATATCACTCAAAAGTCCTGTGAACTGTTTCTGAAAATGCAGGTGCGAGTGTGGAGCACTTAGTTGAAATTCAGGTTTGCTGCTTCTATCCGCAACGAGTCAAACAGGACTGTAGAGATATAACGCTCCCCAGCACTGGGAAAGATTACCTAAAAAGAAAGAACAAACAGATGGCATTAAAAGGGGAACTGATGGAAGTCAGATTCATCTGTATAGAACAAGAAAATGCCTACTATTATGATAGGCTGCCAAGACTAATCTAAAATGTCAAGGACCGCAACCCAAGTAATGCCTGAAATAGATTGTATCTGCAGTTTACATGTCAATGTGGGATACACTTTAGTAAACTTAAAGTGGATTATAATTTCCAGCATAAGGTGAAAGCCTTTAAGGGGCAACAGAATACAAGCCAAAGGGAAAACTTGTTGGTCTTTTTATTTGGAATTTTTTTCTCAATTTCTGATCATCGCTTTGATTGCTAACGCTCACTTCGGTCTGACTTAAAGGATCTTGTGTTCTTTGTCATACCTGGATTTGAAACAGAAATAAATGGACTGATATATTTGCAACTCTTTTATGGATATAGCTTGGAGCATTTGCAGGTATCAGAGAGAATAGGGTCTAATAGGGGGTTTGGGGTTGACAGATGACATTGGAAATCCATACATGCTCAAGTTTATCCCCAAAGCCAAAACGTCATATATCTGTTTAGGCCTTGGCTGTAAATCTGCTGTTCTTCACTTGCCTTTTTATATTTGACATATCCTGTCTGCTTTAGCAATAGGAAGCACAGAAAAATAAAATCTTCAAAGCAAGAGAAATAAGTGGATGGGCGCAACCCTATAATAACAAAGACATAACCTAATCCTGAACTGATAGGTGATATCACATTTCAAAAAACATGTCAATGAAATAAGAGATCTGTAGCTTGTCCACAGTTTTCACCCTATCGCCCCAAAAAAATAATAAAGGATAAAAAATAAGGAAAAAAAAATCCAGAATATTGTTGCAGATTTACCTAAAGTGAAAATTCCAGCTTGAATCACAATTAAGTATCTTAGACATGAGCAGTCGTTAGGAAAACGAAATGAAGTATCCTTAGTATAATGGATTGGTCTACAGGAGAACAAGGAAAACTAGAAACTTAATTTTTTTGACATAAGGGTGTTCAAGTAGTCAATAGAATGACCAGGGTAATAACTGATATGCTGAATTGGAAAGCTTTTCAAGAAGTTGAGCAGTTAAAAATTAACTGCAACATCTGCATCAGCTAAGAAAAAGTTCAACTTACTACTATGAGTTTTCCAGCATATTCAGGCCTTCTTCCTAACTTTATCGCAGCAGCTGCAGCAGCACCTGAAGAAATGCCCACCTACAAACCCGAGAGTCAACGTGATATATATTGAAGCAAAAACATGTCCGTAGTGGTTGGCCAGAGAAGAAAGGGTTAGAGATGCCTTCGAAACTTTCAACTTACTAGCAAACCTTCCTTGAGTGCAAGAAGTTTTGTCGTTTCAATAGCTTCATCACTTGATATCTAAAAGGGGCCAAGAGAAAAGAAGAAGCAAAATATGACATCAAATAGAAAATTATGTTGCAGGAAATCATTAAATGGAAATTGGAATGAAAATGTTTATGTGCCTCTAAAATATCCCAGCATATGCACCCAGCAAACATATTTCCTAGACTACATTTTACTTGACACACCAATGCATTTTTAAGCTTTTGAAAACAAAGACGGTCTTTCAACAGATAATGACTTAAGTAAATACTTTTCAAGAAAAGTATCAACAAGATAGATTTAGAACCAATGTACTGAAATAATCAAAAGAGATGATGTCATTCCTCGAAGCAAAACTTCTACAATGAAAAAGAGAAGCTTTGCTAGAACTTGAGGAAAAATATTTAGAGGGCCAAAATGCTCTGTACTAGTCCAATATAAGATGTCTACTTTTATGTCGGTTCTAGACTTTTTGTCCTGTTATAGCATGTGCTACCAAGTGAGAATAAATGCTGTTGGAGAACATCAACTGTTACATAACCAGATTATACATGATAAAAATAAGCAAGACTTGATGAACTGATGTAAGATCCTTCAAGGGGCCAATATATGTAAATAGTAAAAGAAAAACCAGAAAAGCAAACAGAATTTGAGCATATGTTCTCATTCTATGGCACCAAAAGTTTAAAGCAAAAGCTGACAAGGAATCTTGTCAGAAGGGCCGAATGTAGGTAAATGTTGAACTCAAAAAGGAACTAACTATCTAATCTAACTTTTTCAATATACAAAAGATAGCAGATATTGGGGGATTTCCACACTCATTCTAGATGAACCAGGAACTTGATCAAAGTTATGACTCCTCAAAGCCATTCTAGATAGCACGGTCATTCAACCAGTTTCATGAGTCCAAAATAAATACTTAAAAATGCATTTGTTGGACTCCAAAACAAGGTAAACTGTAAGGAGAATCATTTGAGCAGATTAACTACACAGAATAGTACATACTTGAGGCCAATGCGTTATAGACATGCCTCAAAAGCTTTCTTTAAGCACATTCTTCAGATATTTTATTCTTGTTTTCCATATATAGCACTAGAACATCCAAATTTTACTACATTAGTGCATAAAATATCAAGAATCAATTTGAAAAAACTCTAATTTCTGCTAAACAACGATTTAATGAGCCTAAAAGATCAAAAAATAGTGAACAAGGAGAATTTGTACGAAAAGACTTATAATGACTTCTAAAGCATTTTCCACACTCTGCTCTCATTAAAATATGGAAAAAGAAAAGAATGTGGATTAACCATCTCTTGGCACTTTATCTTCCATTAAAAATATGGTTCTATTTATGACGATTTAGTGCAATTTTGATACAAATAAAAAAAAAAATTTGTCCACACCATTATCTACAACACACCAGATGCCGAGTATTCTATTTAACTTTCATAATACAGAATTAATTTCTTAACATAGAAGAGTCCACCATTAAATCCAGGTTGAACATCCAAGAAGGTATGAAAAGAATAGAGTGCCCATAAATATATAAATACAATGACCTGTGCAAGATATTAACATACAAAGTTTCTTCTGGTGTCTCATTGTTATTATGTATCAAGGAAATAATCCTAGGTTAGATGTATTAGTAGACATAGCAGCTTAATCAATCAAGGAGGAATTCTAGATCTTTATACACTTAGCAGCGATGCTACTTGTTCAATCTAGTAGACAATGTCATCATGACGGTCAGAACCAAGGATATACATTAGAATAAAAAAGCAAGATCTGGATAAGGAAGTCTTCTCTTTATTATCCATCTTCATTAGACTGTTTTATGCACATTACTTTTTCTTCCTAAAGTGCAAGTATAATGTGCTTTTGTGACAAAAATACAAATGGATGAAAGGATATAGTAAATAAAATTTCATACTTGATTCTATTTCACTTTCATGCATAATTTTCTTTCATGAACATGAGATACAAAAAGATACAAATTACTTACTTGAATAACTTCATCAAGTATATTGATGTCTAAAACTGGAGGGATGAAGCCAGCACCAATTCCTTGAATTTTATGAGGACCTTTCAGATCAATACAAAAAATTTGTAACTGGAAAACATGAGTTATCTCAAAAATAGGATAAGAGCTTCATTAGACTCATTGCAAATCAACAATTGTTATTTACAATATTATCAGAAGTCAGAACCAAAAAGAATGAAAAGTAGGATAAAGCAGCATTACCAATAAAAAAGGTAAACATCAATTCATCAAAACAGAACACTTATATTGTGTGATTACAACACAACAAAAGGAAGCACTTGAAGAAGTGATGACTGAAATGTAGGAAGATCAACAGGCACATATCATAGGAAGAAGAGATAGTGAAACAAAAAGCTTTTCACTAGGTGCTTGAGTAGCCTTTATTAGTACTCTAGACATCCATTAATGATTTTATGCATATTAAACCAACTCTTTATCGAGGATCAAGTAACAGGACATTAAGAAAAAAAACTGTTCCAAGTTAGATCCAAGATCAATCAGGTGTGTGAGAAAAAGATGCAGCACAAAGTTAAGGTTGCCCTCCCTTTATCTATTCTGTGTTCTGGGTGCCATGATCATTACCAGTCAAAAGTTTAGTTAAATATGAGAGACATACACTCGTATGCTTGAACAGCTCGAGGCCATAGCCATCAAATCAATATATGCTTTTAACCAGATCTAATTGAAAATAAAGCCAGAATAGCAGAAAAATCAAAATGTTTCTGAATCCTACTTCTAGAACAACAAAAATGACAGTAGAAAACAATTCAAAACTCGCTGTATATGAAATATGGTATCATTAAAGGTTTTTCTCAGTGCTGAGCAACTTTGAATGAAAAACGTATATGTTCAATCATGAAATTAACTTGTTCCTATTAAGTGGCTCAAGAACTAAGATTAAATTTCTCATTTTACATGACTCAAAAAATATGAAAACTCCAGCCTATTTTTTTCCAATTCTCCTAAGGAAAATTCAATTTAAGGGAACTATCGACTTCCATATATAGTCTGCAACTATACTTGTAATTGAGTTTAAGAGATGAGAACTTCATAAGGGCTTATGAGTTTTCAAATCCAAGTCATGGACTCTAAAACACATTCAAGACACTAATTTGAGATAACTAATATTTGTCAAGCAGCCTTAGGATAATCAAAAAGTTATGAACTAGATGCAAAATGAGACATTTCACATGAGAAATGTGATCTAGTAGAGAGGATTTGATCGACAAGGACATGTTATCACCAAGTCATTTATTCGAGTGTATTATGCACCTAACCTAACAGTAAAACAAGCCTAAGAGCAAACAATCTTGAACATAATAAAGACCATAAAAGATGAGAAAAGCTAGATCTAGATTATAATCACCTGGTTTTTCTCCACTCAGTATTGCACTTTCAGCAGGTTCAATTCCGTATACCTGTCAACAATAGTTTACTCAAGACAATAACGACAATGAATAATTAAATAGACAAAAGAGGCATCAGAATAATAAGAAGAAGAATCTGACTTTGATGTCCGCATTCTTCTCCTTAAGAAACTTTCCGGCACCAGTAACTGTACCCCCAGTTCCAATTCCTGCAACCAGTGCGTCAACTTTCCCTTCAGTGTTTTTCCATATCTCTGGTCCAGTGGTTTCGTAGTGTATCTACACATTGAGAAATGCTAAGTGGCATATTGCGATCATCTGTATTCACTTTATCTGGATGTAATGTACCTTTGGATTAGCAGGGTTCTCAAATTGCTTGAGAAAAAAACAATTTGGTGTTGCCTCCATTATTTCCTCGGCTTTCTTGAGAATTCCATCAATACCTATTGCTGCATCGGTGATGTATAACTCAGCTCCAAAAGCACGGAGGATAATCCTTCTTTCGAGACTATACGTGTGTGGCATAACTATGATAAGTTTGTAGCCCCTAGTTGCTGCAATGAATGCAAGACCAATGCCAGTATTACCGCTGGTCACCTCGAGAAGGACCGTCTTCAGCCACCAAATGTCCATATCCAAAACCAAGAGTACATCGTTAGTACAAAATTTTAGTGAAGTTGAACGACCACAAATGGGGCCCATAACCTTTGTAGTTTTTCTTGAAAAGAGGACCAATTTTTTGTCATCAGTAACACAATACAAACAAAAAGTTTCCACAGTAATTGTTTCATCTTTTAAAGATCCACCATACAAAGTATATAATTTTGGTGGAAGAGCATAAAGATGGATACAAGTGCAAATTTATACTCATGGTCTTCAAGAAGTAAAATGTGAAGTTAAAAGAAGAGAGATGGAAAAACTTAACTAACCTTGCCAGGGGTAATTAGACCCTTCTCTTCTGCATCTTTTATCATACTGTATGCGATCCTACATTTAGGTAAGGAGAGATACAACATGTTCACTTGGTCTATTGACATCTATACTCAGCATGCAGGAAACAAGACGTGGAACCACTGGGACAATACAGTGAGAAAAATTTTTCAGAAGAAGAACCAGTTATAAGTGGAACATTTTTACCTGTCTTTTACACTTGAGCATGGATTCATAGTCTCCAATTTGGCAGCAATACGTGCAGCACAACCATCCACAACATTCTTGAGATATACCATTGGGGTATTCCCTATGAGCTGTAAACAGTAAATATAGCAAACAACAATCATGCTTTCTTATCTGCCTTCAGAAAATAACCAATCAATAACAAAGGTTTACAAGAAAAATAATTACTTCAGTGATGTTATTCGCAATTCCATACTTCTCTTCCATTGATAAGTCAGGAGTCACTGCACAAAGATAAGAAAATATTGCACAAAGATAAGAAAAATAAAGTAACTACAAAGAAGAGAGTAAAATTAGATTTCAGAGATGCAAAAGTATGTATTACATATTGCAAAACTAGATGCAAAAGTATGTAAATATTGCAAAACTAGAAAGAAAAACATCTAAAAAAAATATGCCAGAAAAATGACGATGATGCCACCAAAAAGTTAAGTTCAGTGCAGATGTGTGCAACTACACATGCAAATTAGATGCGACTCATTTAGCTAAGAAGGTAAATAAAATGTCCCGAGTCATTGATAAGTTTCAATATAAGCCACAGATGGAAAACATTCAACTTTAATGCAAAATAATTTGTTAGACCATTCTGTTTCTGAGAAAAGCCAAGAATAACACATACCAAATCACAAGGGAGATTTCCAGGAGACCCTTTGCCTTTTTCACAGGACTGACAATCTATATCAGCTTCAATAATCTGTAAATGTTCTGTCATCAAGAAAACAAAAAAAACTTCAGGAAATCAATCAAGCATATATTGAGAACAGTGACTATGGATGTCAACAAGAACATATCAAATCAATCAAAGCAAAGCTCAGCCTAAAGTTTCTTTAATGGCTTCCACTCAATGAAAGTTATCCCTCTTGAGTTGCTAAACCCAACTAGTCCAAAATACTTCATAGCTGCCTCTCCAACACCCACAGTGTCCAGTTTTCAGAGCCCAAAATATTAAGGCCAAACCAAGGAGCAGCATTTATCTCACAAAATAGTCCTCCTAAGGCTTACCTCTCGAATGTGATTTGCAGAATTGGGAGTGAAAATCAAAACCAACCAGAATTAAAGGGAAACCTACCTGTGTAGTAGAAAATGCAAGAATTGTAAAGAAATAAGCTAGTTGAGAATATTTTCTCAAAGAAAAATTTGCCTACCCCCTCCCAACTCTCCCAAGCCCAAAATAATGAAATCAAGAAAGTCAGCAAAGTTTGAATATAATGAAGATTTAATACCTAAAGTAAGACATTTTTCTTTAAAATTACACAAGGGAATCTTTACCGCATTTCACAACATTCCAACCAGACTTTAATTTAAAAAACAAAAGCTCAAGTACTTTTAAATTGAAGGAATAGAACACCTAAATCCAATTCACAATCTGCAAAGTAGAAAATTACAATGAAATGACACAACATTGAGAACACAGTACAAGAGAAAATTGTTCATCCTTTGGTTCTTACTAGTTAAAATCAAGTTTGTAGAGGAACCAATATAACAGCTCATTGCAAACTTGGGATTCTACAGATAACAGCAACATATCATTACCAACTTCTCCAGATACAAAATAAATAAGCAAAACTGAATGAAAGATAAACTTGCCTCAGGTTTTGAATCTGTATATGCTATTAACGTCAATAATCAAAGAGCCCCCTTTATGCGGAAAAACCCAATAGAGCAGAATATTTTCCCAATGCCATAAACAAAATCTTGAAATTTATAGCAATACCTGCTCTAAAGTCTCCAGTCTCCACATGCCGTCGGTCTCTGATGAGTCCTTGAGATGATGAATTTGACTTTTCTAATGCATGCTTACAAATATAATATACATTTGCTAGTGGATATTGTGCCTTTGACCAAGAAAGAAGACCAAAAAAAATAACCATAAGAAAGTATGAAGACAAAAAGAAGATGAAGAAGAATGTATCCACAGAAGGGAGAAGATTGTATCCACAACAAGAAAGTTTTTTGATGTTTTTTAGATGGATTGTTGTCTTTGTGGTTTATTAATGCCGTTCAATACTTGGGAATTGAATGGACATTTGGTCTCTCATATGAAGTTAGTTGAAGTTCGCGGGAAAAGACTTCTGATTTTGTTTTTTTTGTTCTTTTCAATCCATTTTCCGTTCCACTAGTTTTCGAGAAAACTTGTAGGAAATTATTAAACCAAGCTAGTGCAATTGGTTTCTAGTACTAGGAATTTTGTTTGGTTAATATGGTGGGGCGGAGTAGAGTTCAATTTCAAGTTGTACCAGTACTAGTAGCAGTCAGGCCATGATATATATGTGTTTGTCTGTGCAAGGGCCGAGAGTCGCAATATATGAGCTGAAGTAGTACAAATGCATCTCTATTTGTGTTTTTGACTTTTTGTAAGTAGTAATTTCGGTCGTACTTTTCATTGTGTGTAGTCAAAGTCCCGCTTGATCAATAGAAAAATCCCTTTGCCTCTTTAATTGTTTACCTTGAATATTTGTCTGTGGATTTGTGATTGATTATCAATTTAGGTTCATCAGGAGGGTGGTACCAGATCTACGGTAGATTGAAGTATGACAAATCCTAACCCTAATATTATTTTTTCTGTCCAAAAACTCAAAATAAAGGCAAAATTCTATTTTTGACAGAAATAGATAATAACTCATCTTAAGATATGTAAATTACATCGATATATTGAATCTACACTTGCTCAGGATGCTAATGAGGATAATAAGACGAAAGATAACTTAGGTTTGTCACAAATTCATCACGCATTTGACATACTAGTTTTTTGAAAAAAAATTTACGGCTAATACGGCAAAGGAGGTTTAGAATATATTGGAGAAAACATACAAAAGGATTGACAGGGTTTGGCAAAATAATTTGATGATATTGAAAAGAAAATTTGAACTTGTGGCGATGGAGAAGTCGGAATCTATCGAATCATATTTTTTTCATATTTTTCTCATTTGTGAGATATTAAAAATGAGATAAAACTCAATCAGTATGGCTTTCCTGACAAAACATTTGTGGAGAAATTTCTCAATACCCCACCCATAAAAGTTGATCATGTGATAGCTATTATCCAAGAAACAAAAGACTTGGAGCATTTGAGTATTAGAATTATTGGAAAGTTAGAGGATACTCCGGAAAAAGATACAGTAGAGAAGGCACTACAGACGCAGTTGAATTTGAGAAGCAACAGCGATGCCAAGGAACAAGGTGAACCCAGTCAGAGAAACCCAAGGTATAATAATAGAGGTGACTACAATAACAGAGGTAGTCGTGGTAACACTAATAGAGACAAAGGAGGTACATCAAATCCTGAACATAATAGAGGTAACAATTTTAATTTTAGAGGTGGTCCTGATAGAGGCAGAAATGGTAATTTTGGTAGAGAAAATAATTTTCAGTATAATTTTTGATAGAGAATTTAATGTTATATTTGTGAAAAATTGGGTCATAGACAATTTGAATGTAGATTTGAAAAAAAAAATGTAGAAAGGAATTTTCAGCCTAATATTGCTAACAATCAAGTGTAAGATAATAATAAAAAATTTTAGACTTTATTATTAGCCTGTAATTCTATTGATGTGGTTGATAAAAAAAAAAAAGTGATATTTGGATACGGATTGCAGTAATCATATGTCTGAAAAAAAAAAGAATTATTTATTGAATTTGATGAATCTATCCGGAGTGAAATTAAATTTGAAAATAACACGATTTTATCAATATTTGGCAAGAAAAAAAATTTTCTATTGGCCTAATGATAGATGTGGATTTACTAATTTTATTTCTGATGTTTTCTATGTTCTTGGGCTATATCATAAATTGTTGAGTATGAGACAGTTGTTTGAGAAAAAATATAATATTCGTATCTCTAATTGTACTTGTACCATTTTTTATAAAAATGTTGGAATGATTGTTAGTGTGTCAATGACTTCAAATCCCTTATTTACATTGAATTTGAGTACTACCAATTTTTTCTATTTGAGTATGATGATAGATGACAGTAATTGGTTATGGTATATGCGATTTGATCAGTTGAATTTTGATAATTTGAGTTTTTTGGCCAGTAAAAGAATGGTTGGTTGGCTGCCTAGTATTAGAAATTTTGGTAGAATCTGTGATATGTGTATTTTGAAAAAGCAACACAGGGATGCTTATGGGTCCGTTTGGATTGAGTGTTTTTGCACCTGTTTTTGAAAAACTGTTTTTCACATTCTAAATGCTGCAGTAAATGTGTATTTCAAAAACACCATATCCAAACAATATATCAAAAACAACTCCTAATATATTTCAATTATGTATATTTAATTTGTATATTTTAATAAGTATATTTCAATTTGTATATTTTAATTATGTATTTTAATATGTATATTTCAATTATATTTTAATATGTATATTTCAATTATGTATGTTATATAAATATATATATATATATATTATATTAATATAAATATATTTATTTCAATTATGTATAATATTATATATATTATATCAATTGAAATAAATATTATATATTTATATAAATACATTTATTTATATATAAATTTATAAATATATTTATTCAATTTTGTTTTATAATATATATTACTATATATTAATATGTATATTTCAATTATGTATATTATACATAAATTATATTAATAATAATGTATATTATATATATTATACATTTCTAATATTATATATTTATACATACATTTTATAAATATTTTATTTTATTTATAATATACTTTTATATATTTATAATATATTTACATAAATATTATATGTTATATAAATTATATATAATATATTATACATTTATATAAATGTACATTTATACATAATATATAAATATTTATGTATATTTATAATATAAATTTATATTATGTATAATATATAATATAATACATTTATAATACATTTATACATTTATATTAATATACATAATATTAATTTTACATTTATACAGAATATTAATACATGTATACATTTATATTAATTATATTAATACATTTCTACATAATATTAATATATATTTATAATATATTAATTTATACATTTATATAATATTCATTTATAATTTATACATTTTTAATAATATACACTTATACATTTAAATATACATTTATATTGTGTATTATATATAATATAATACATTTATACATTTATATTAATATACATAATATTAATTTTACATTTATACATAATATCAATACATATATACATTTATATTAATTATATAAATACATTTCTACATAATATTAATATATATTTATAATATATTAATTTATACATTTATAATATTCATTTATAATTTATACATTTATAATAATATACACTTATACATTTATAAATATATTTATATTATGTATTATATATAATATAATACATTTATATATTTTTATATGAATATATAAATATATTTATTTGTAAATATCTATAAATGTATTATAAATGCATAAATGCATATTTATATAAAAATATATAATTTATAATTTATACATTTATATAATATTTGTTTATAATTTATACATTTATAATAATATACATTTATACATTTGTAAATATAAATGTATTATAAATGCATAAATGTATATTTATATAAAATATAAAAATTATAATATTTTAAAAATACTCAAAAATATGTTTCAAAAATACCTCTAAAAATAATCCCAAAAAAATCTACAGTAAAAGTTTTTCATATAGTTTTTGAAAAACAACCCCAAAAACAACTAATCCAAACGAACTTATTTTTCAGATTCAAAATGCTACAGTGGTGTTTTTGAAAAACAAACCCAAAAACAGCTAATCCAAACGCAACCTATGTTTTTTGAACTGATAAATCATGGAGAGTCAGAATACCATTAGAAATTATTTATTCAGATTTATGCACTATGAAAGTCCCTTCTAATGGTGGTTGCAGGTACCTTTATTGATAATTTTAGTAGAAAAGCCTTAGTGAATTTTTTGAAGCAAATACTCGATACTTGTGATGTGACGCTCTCACTTCTCTCAAGAGCGAATCCAAGGGTATCCGCGGTTCAACTCTCACCGGGGCTCACTACAATTCATAATTCAAAATTAGAAATATTTCAAATATTTTCAATATACATTGAAAGAACTCCAAAACACAATTAGTTAACCTTCAAGGTTAATACAACTCAAAAGAATATGTACTACAGTCATCTGCTATAATACAACTTAAACCTTTCAAAAGAAAACAACTTAGTACTATTCGTGAGTACTCTCAGTCTTGAATCCTGTTAAAGAAAACAAAAGTGTGAAATGAGTTAAACAATTCAATGAGGTTCCAAAACACCTAAACAGTTCTAATAAATCAAGTAAATCGAGCATAACACATGTACGGTTCAAGATTTCACATTGGCGCATTAAAATGAGACATTTATCATTTTACAGAAATAAACACACATTAAAAGGATACGGTGTTCACGTGGAACTGTTTTGGTCAGCTGCACCTTATAACCCCAATAATTTTTTCGGTTGTCTGGTCATCATCTTATTCCTCCAGTGGTAATATTCGAGTATACCGAAACTGTGGTCCAAAATTCCAACCTACCCGACCCGAGTCCAGTCCTGACTCGAGCAGGTTAGTAACCAAGGGCAGGGTCCAATTCAGCTAAAAACTTACAACATGCGCAAATAATCAAATAAAAAGATAAACGGTAGAAATTCATGATTAAATAGTAGAAATTTGTCATTTTAGTAGATCGAATGAGATAAAGTACACACTCGCCTTAAAACGGTGGAAATTTCATAGAAGCAATTATAAGTAGCACTTAACACTTAAACATAGAAGGAACACTTAATGAAATCAAGAGTGTAAAACAAGAGCGAGACAAGATCAAATGAGTTCCTCGGGATCCTTTTGATCACCTGAAACATGTACAATTACAATTCACCTAGGTATTCAGCCAAGATCTAGTAGTATTCCCGCTACTCTCACTTAAGAGATAACCCGTTCAAATTGAATGCAAATATCACTTAATAATTTAATCCACGAGCGTAGCATTTGAAAATACTCAAGAATACATTAATCCAAATCAAGTCATGTCCAAGATTCTCCAAGTTGAAAATTAAACAAATTTCTAAGTTTTGGCACAAAAATCGAGGAAGATGGATATATTTACAACATGCGCAAATAATCAAATAAACCGGTAAACGGTAGAAATTCACGATTAAATGGTAGAAATTTGTCATTTTACTAGGTCGAGTGAGATAAAGTACACACTCGCCTTAAAACGGTGGAAATTTCATAAAAGCAAGGGATAATTTTAGAAACCTCCCCTGAGGTTTCTGACACTTTCACTGACATCACTTAAGGTTCTCAAAATTTCACTTACCTCCCTTGATAAAAAATTGGGCCCCTTTTCTGACGTCATCAAGGCCAAAATTACAAATATATCCCAAGTGGTTGGGGTTAATTACTACCGTTTAGTTACATAATGGCATCTGATGTGATTAATTAAGCTTAACAACAATAATAGAAACTTGATTCCTGATACATGAATTAATCCAGTCGTTTTGGGAGTAAGGCGCCAATTGAGCTGTAATATTGGCGCCATTTTTTGTGCCTGCTGTGATTTGACAAGAGGAAATAACAAGATCACATATAAGATCACTTATATGTGGTCTTATACGACATTCTGGATATAGGAAAAGAAACAGAGGAAATAACAAGAACAAAAATGGAAAGGAAATTGTGATCAAACCAGTGGTCCTAATATGCATTGGAGTAGCAGCAACAAAGTGAGGAATTAATTGTTATTTTGAAATAGTTGCAAACACAACAAGAAAGGTACAAATTTATTTGTTCATTTAACTTTCCTTTACTGGTGCTGCGAAAAGCTACATGACACCTTTACTAGTGTTGCTCAATTCCACCTCTGTCTTTTGTCTAAATGTTGATATTGAACATTCAATTTGGTTGTTAAGTGGATTTTTGAGTTAATCATTATGTCTTAACTTAAACCATTGCATATTATGTGTGAGACTACCATGAACTCTTGTGCTACATGTATGCTGTGAAGCCAAGCTGATCATATTTATTCTTATGTTAATGAAAGTTGAGTAGCATGCTACTGACTTATATAACCAATATTTCTAGTTTCTAGATGATGTTTTCTCAAACTAGCTTTGGTTGTGATCATCATCATATTTGAATGCTGAGATTGTAGGATGGGGAATCTTGCTGTTGCCTATGACATTATGGTTCACTGGAATGGGAACAAAATCAGGATACCAAATGTGGATCCAACTGGCTATACGTACATCTCCTTGCTATTTGATGTAACTGAGAAGGCATTGAGTAAAATGCCTGGCAATGTTAATATGCTAATGCAGATGAGATGTGAAGTTCCTGAAAAAAACTGCATGATGGATGTTAATGATGATGATGCAGTTGCTGAGATGTTCAAAATACATAAATCTAAATTAGTAATTAACTTGCATGTGTCTGATATGGAAATTATTCTAGTTGGTGAAGAGAATACCTCAGTTAATGTGAGAGAAATGAACAAAGAAGATAATTTAGGCATTGAACACATTCCTAGCAAGGCAGTAGTTGTAGACATTGGACAGTCGGATGATAATTATGGTGACTCTAGCTCTGATTCTTCATGGAAACACAACCTACATAGTGACACTAATGAGGAAGTAGTTGATGGGGGGCAATAGATGCATATAGTGAGGACAGTGACTCTAATTTTTCTGATTTTGAGGAAAATGAGGCTCTTATTGTGGTTCCTGATTCTGAATCTGAGGAAGAAAATGATCCTATGAGAGAAGTAATGAGACAAAAAATGTGGATTTACAACAGCAAAGATGTGATAGAGTTTCAAAAGGATCAGTTATTCACCAATGTAGATGCCTTCAGAGCTGCATTGAAAGACTATGTCATTCAAAAAGGCTTTCCTATTTTGAGATTAAAGAATGAGAAGAGTCGAGTCACTGCTGTCTGTGGTGTTGAGGGATGTCAATGGAGAATTCATGCTTCACCAGTGGCTGATTCAATCACTTTTCAGGTTAAAAGCTATCAGCAAGAACATACGTGTGTTATGGATAAACAATGTGCTGAGGCCACATCTGACTGGATGGCCAAGAAGTTGGTTCCTGTTATGAGGGATCATCCTAATATGACTAGTAAAGGGGTAGAGGCAGAGCTAAGGAAGTATGGTGTGAGGCCTAGTAAAATGCAAATTTTTAGAGCTAAAAACAAAGCACTAGCTGAAATAGAAGGCACAAATGCTGAATCATATACAAAATTGCCAACATATGCTGAGCTGCTAAGAAAGTATAATCCCAGTAGCATATGCAAAATACATTATGATAAGCCAAATATCTTAGTTGAGCCTGCCTTCCTAAGAATCTTTGTCAGTTTTAGAGCACAAAAGTTAGGATTTCTGAAAGGTTGCAGGCCTTTTGTGGGGTTTGATGGCTGTTTCTTGAAGGGTCCATTTGGTGGTGTATTGTTCACGGCAGTTGCTTTGGATGCAAATAACAGCATATTTCCTTTAGCCTTTGCTGTAACTGAATGTGAGAGCAAGGATACTTGGAGATGGTTCTTCTACTATTTTTCTGAGTTTTTTGGACCATTTGATCACAACAAACCTTTAACATTCATGAGTGATAGGCAAAAGGTAAAATTTCTGTCCATAACTTTTCATGTTTAATCTGAAAATGGTTGCTGAGTCATTTTGTTATCGTTACAGGGATTGAATCTTGCATATGAGGAGATGATTCCTGAGGCAGTTGGAAGGCATTGATGCAGGCATATATGCAGCAACTTTAAGAGTCAATTTCCAGGTATCTTACTTAGCAGTTTCTTTTGGAAGGCAGCGAAAAGCTATGATGCAGTAGGACATAATGAAGCAATGGCTAGCATTAAAGACATTAACATAAATGCTTGAAAATATTTGGATAAAATTCCAAGAACTACCTGGTGTAGACATGTATTCTCAACTGAGTTGAAATGTGATCATGTCACAAATAACTTTACTGAGTCTTTTAATGCTTGGATTGGTAAATTAAAAGAAAAACCAATACTGACTTTGGTTGATGGCTTAAGAAGAAAGTTCATGAAAAAAATGCACAAAAGATACCAGAAAGGCTGCACCTTGACTGGTCACATTACTCCCAGAATTGTTCAGAAACTGAAAGAAATTGGCCAAGCATCAAGAAAATGTGAGATGCATATGGTTAGTGAGGATACGTTTGAGGTTGGTGATATGGACAGGACCTATGTAGTCAACCTAAGGCAAAGAATCTGTGACTGTGGTGCTTTTCAAATTTCTGGAATTCCATGTAAGCATGCAGCATTAGGAGTTATGTATAGAAGAGAAAAACTAGAGAACTACTGTGAAGTTTGGTTCACCAAAGACATGTATTTAAAAACATACTCGCACATGATTCATCCCATTCCTGATGTCAAGAGATGGCCTCCTATGCCTGAAGTGCTACCAACAACTGTCTTGCCACCACCTCTGAGAAGAGCTCCTGGGAGACCAAGAGTAAATAGAAGAAGGGAATCTGATGAAACTGCTTGCACAGCACAGGCAAAGAGGTCAAGCACTCTTAAATGTGGAAATTGTGAAGCCTTTGGTCACAATAAAAGGACTTGCAAAGGAGCACCTGTGCAGAAAAGCTCTAGCAAATTGACTCCTACTGAAAAGGTATACATTGCCCAAAATATGATATTATCCATGTCTCCTAACTATTACTTATAGGTATATTCAATTTGGTATCACAGATGGCAATTAGAAGAGCTAGACCTGGTAGAGGAATGGCTAATACAGGCCTCTTAGGAGCAGTTCTCTGGGTAAAGTACAATTATCATAATCATTCAGAAGTCACCTGAGTAGTTTATCTACAACCTGTCTCATTGCAGCTTACATCTCATGCTTTAGGATCATGCACATGGTGCTTATCCTGTTGTGCACTCCAGTCAAGGGAGCAATCCAAGCCCTCCAAGTCAAAATGATGCAGCACATATTCAAGTGAATGTGCAAACTACTGCAACTACTCATACTAATAGAAAGGTAATCTGCTAATCTGCTATCCCAAATTTCTGTTAATTAACATAATTGGTAGCTGCTGTTTCCTATTTATGATGTAGTTTATATCTCGAATGTAACAAAGAGGAAGGCGTTTTGGACACAATCCTGCAACTTCTGCAACAAGAGTTGGTGGTAGAACAAAAAATTTCAACTCTGCTCTAACTAATCCAGTTCCAGTTCCACCTACCACTACATCTCAAAATGCTACATCTGTTAGCATAAATGCATCTACAAATCAGCACACCAAAAGCATCAGTAGTAGTAGTAGTTTCAGCATGCTGTTTTGATAAGATGGTGGTGAATTCCAGTTGTTAGTTATGTCTACTTCAATCTCTTTTGTTCAGGCTTTTGTTAATGCGTGCTTACAGTGAACTGTCATGAACCTCAAGGGTATTGCAATCCTCACCATCTGCATATAGTGTTTTGATGCAGATGGTGTTTTGTACTGTTGGATTGCAGTGACTGCTACCCATGCATATTGTATAACTAACGTCACAACTGGAATTTTAGCTAATGTAATGTCCTGCTTTGATCTTTAATCTGCCTTTTTTGTTTAATTTTCAATATAAATTGTTTGCAAACTTGGCATAGCGGATGACAAAAAGTGAAATAATGTAGCTATTCATTGCTTCACTCTGAAGTCTAAAAAGCTGCATACACAGTTTCACATTGGTGCTCAAAGAATTCCAAGTAACTTAGCCTTCTGGTATGAATCTCCTATCACCAGAAAAGGCATCATATTACTTGGTACAGTATTGCAGCACAACAACATGAGTTCATCGAACTGATTTTACAATTTGAATGAAAATAAATATAGCTAATAGGGTGAGGTTTATGATGATCAGTGCATAAGCTAAGGGTCCTGGACTCAGAAGTTGCTTTGGCTATTGCATTGGCCCCGTAACTTGCCTAACTGGAATGCCTTCTCCATTTCTAGCATTAACTTGTCCTCTTTCTGCATTGAGGTTGTTTCTTCCACTATTTACTTCTTTTTCTTCACCGCTATACCATTGAAAGTATCTACACTTTGCACAATAGAAATACAACTTGTCTGCATTCCTTTCACTCTCTGATATCATTACGGTTGCTTTGCTATTACAGCGGCAAAACCTGTTTTTAATGGAGAAAGATGTAGGTGAATTCCATGATTCTCCCCTATGGCTTGGAGAGGCCATGGTTGCAGCTAAAACTTTTAACTCAGAGCTTTAATTGTAGCACAGCAAATGCACTTGTTATCACTCCAAATCAACAGCAAAGAATGATAATAGCTTGAAACCTCAGAGGTAGTTAAGTTGCTTTGCTTTATATGCTATTGCTACTGAAACAGCAAACCTTCTGGCCGTTGCAAAATCTGCCAAATAACTGTTGCATGGCACATCTAGGTCATGCAATTTTTTGTATTGCACTTACCCCCCCTCAACTTTACTAATCAGTCCAAATCATTTATTTTTCTTTGAATCTTCTACTAATACAACTTCTGCAATGGGTAGCTATGGAATAAAAATACCTTCTCACACATGAAAATAATATTTTAATCTGATTTGGACTGGATTGTTACCACAAAATCAAAAGCAAGGGAGGTAAGTGAAATTTTGAGAACCTCAGGGGATGTCAGTGAAAGTGCCAGAAATCTCAGGGGAGGTTTCTGAAATTATCCCTAAAAGCAATTATAAGTAGCACTTAACACTTAAACATAAAAAGAACACTCACTGAAATTAAGAGTGTAAAACAAGAGCGAGACAAGATCAAACGAGTTCTTCGGGATCCTTTTGATCACCTGAGACATGTACAATTACAATGCACTTAGGTATTCAGCCCAGGTCTAGTAGTATTCCCGCTTTCCAATTTAGAGTGACATTATTTTGAAAAATCGTATCTCGATTTTCGTAAGTCCAAAAATGAAAAACGTTATACCGTTGGAACTAAATTCAGAGTACTAAAAGTTTTCAGAAGACACTTTTCCATGATTCCAACTAGAAAGCATTCATAATTCAGCTCAAAATTTCAGTTCCAAGAAGACAGGTTTGAACCAGTCTTGGTTTTTCAGCAAACTTTGGAAATTCGGTATAATTCACAGAAAGTGAATCAGTCTTTGAAATTCATAATACAATAAGATTTCTAAACAAGGTTTCAAACACAATAAATGGAACTAAATTCGGAGTTTCGAGTATCAAGATACATCAGTTCAAAGTTGATCACATTTTGCAAACTGTTCAGTCATTTTCTAGATTTAAAAAGCTATCTTTGAAGTATCATTTAGCCATCAAAATGACATTGAAAATACATCAAATTTGGTAGACTAAATCTTCCATATGTGAACTATATCTCTACTAAATTTCATGCAAAAACTCACGTGGGAAGACAGTTAACAAAATAGTCAAAATTCAGGAAAATTTTAAAGCAAATCTGCTGTCCGTGGTTCTCTTTCTTTTCAAACGTTTTGTCCCAGACAATCAACCTCAATTAGCTCAAATGTTGAAACTAAAGTTCCATAAACATCTAATGAGTAATTTAGGAGTAATTGACATCAAAGTTTTTGAAACAAAACATTAAAAAATAAGTTTGACCATTCGGCCAGTAAGAGGGAAGAAACTTTCTAGTTTCCAATTTTGCTGCAATTTAAAAATCAGGCCATATCTTATTCTATACAAACTCAAATAAAGAATAGTTGGTGGCGTTGAAAACTAGGTTCTGAAAGCTACATTTTATCAGACGAAATCATTTCCAAAATTAGTTCACAAATAGTTCAAATTCAAGCCACAAGTTACAGCTTTTCATTTCCATTCGAATGAACAGGCTGAACAGAACAGCCAACTTTATCAGTTCACCGCAGTTCACATAAAACAAACTAGACAGTGATTTTTATACCGCTTTTAATCTAAGAATGTCTAGTTTCAAATGTTGCAAATGACACTCAATTTTGACTTTTGTACAAAGAGTTATGTTCAATCAAAGATACACTATTTAGACCATCGGATGACCATTTCCAGATTTCTTGCAATTTCGAAAATTCTAGTTTTGATCAACCAAATGACATGATTTTCGGAAGGCATTTTGCACATACAATATACCACATATTTACATCAGTTTCACAGTCAAACAACTAACAAAATTTCGAAATACAATCAAGATAACAACAGGACAGATTCGGCCAGCTTACTTCCTCTCACGATTTTCTCTCTTTCTTTTTCCTCTTCTAGTAAAACTCATCACAAACACTCTAACACACACATAAACATCATGGCAGCTCTCATTTAACCAAGGTGGGAGTTCATAAAGCCCATTTCAACCAACCAAATCTAACCAACAATAACAAGAAGGAAGCTACAAGCTTCAAAACCAAGAAATGAAACAAGAAAGCAAAAGCTTTGGTGGAGATGTTTATACCTTCAAAACTCAAGATGAAACCCTAGATGAAACCAGAAATTTTTAGCCAAAACTCTCCAAGAAAAGTCCTCAAGATGATGCCTTTCTCTAAGATGAAACTAATCTCCAAAGTGTTTAGGAGTTAGGTGAAGATTTAGAAGTTAAATGGTGCAAGATTGAGCAAGGTTTTGTGGAACTTTCTACCTTCCTTTTTCTTTCCTTTGGCTGGAGTGAGGGAGTGTTTTGTTGTTTGGTTTTCTTGGAGAGAAAGAATGAAATAGTAGCCATAAGTGTTGGGCAAAAAGTCAACTCTTAATAATGCCCAAATGGGATTTTGTACTACCACTTTTTCTCGGATTTGATACACTCATGCACTAATCTTCTAAGATACTTCCTTTAATATGGTAATTATTCACTCTTATTAGTCTAATATAAATTCCTTAAATTTTCACTTATTCGTTCCGACGCGAAATACGTGAACTTACGACACGCGCGCAAAAAATCGAAATTTAAAAAAAAAAATTCATGCACTACTAGGGTAATTAAATATAACTAGGTAAATAATTATAAAATTGACTATTTTAAGAATAAAAATATGAGTCCTCACATGTGACACTTTTAAAATTTTTAAAATTTTTGTTGAGAGACAAAATGGTTGTCAGATTAAAATTTTGAGAACAAATAGGGGTCAGAAATATTTGATTTGTGATTATTTTCTTGAGAAAATGGAAGTCAACCAGGTACACTCCACAATAAAATGAAGTGACAGAGAGGAAGCATAGGATAGTTATGGATATGGTGAATTGTATGTTAAAATTAAAAAATATTCCAAAATCTTTTTGGACAGAGACAATTTTCTGTGCAATTTATTTGTTGAACAGGTGTTCCACTAGAAGTGTTCCTGAAAAAACTTTTGAAAAATTTTGGAGTAGTAGAAAACCATTTATTGGGCGTCTCAAAGTTTTTAGGTGCATTGCCTATTCCCATATTCCTATTTAGTTAAGGAAAAAACTTGATGATAAGAGAGAGAAGTGTATATTTATTGGTTATAGTGAAGTTTTTCAAACTTAGAGGTTGTATAATCTTGTGACACAGAAAGTGATAATGAGTAGAGATGTGACCTTTGATGAAAGAGGTGTTTGGGACTAGTCTACTGAAAATCCTAAAACAGCAGAGCTCACTCTAAATTATTAGCAAAATGAGGATAATTATTATATTCAGCCATCATCAATTACTCAGGATCCACAAACTGAGTTAACTGGACGTCCACAACATCAGCGACAGATGCCAACTCGTCTTCAGGATTATATTATTGCAATAGATGATGTTTCTTCTGACAAAAATATTATTAATTTTGCTTTTGTTTGCAGATTATGATCCTATTGTGTATGAGGAGCAGCCGGTGATGATCGTTGGCTGAAAGTAATGGCGGAAGAAATTCGTGTAATAGAGAAGAATAATACTTAGGAGCTTACTTCTCTTCCAACTAATAAGAAATTTCATTGGAGTGAAATAGGTATATAACACAAAATTTAAACTCAGTGAAAAAGTTGATGGATACAAGGTGAGATTAGTGGTGAAGAGATACAAGCAGAAACTCGGGATTGACTATTTTGAAGTATTTGCACCCATTGCCAGGTTTGACACAGTCTATATGATAATTTTTTTTAACTATCCAAAATAGAGAAGAATAATATAGAAAAATAACACCTAGGAGCTTACTTCTCTTCCAACTAATAAAAAATTTCATTGGAGTGAAGTAGGTATACAAGACAAAATTAAAACTCAGTGAAAAAGTTGATAGATACAAGGTGAGATTAGCGGTGAAGAGATACAAGCAGAAACTCGGGATTGACTATTTTGAAGTATTTGCACCCGTTGTCAGGTTTGACACAGTCTATATCATAATTTTTTTAGCTATCCAAAATAACTAGAGAATTTATCAAATGGATATCAAGTCAACTTTCTATATGGTGTTCTTAATAAAGAAACATATATAGAGCTGTTTGCAGGATTTATTAGAAGAGGTCAGAAAAATAAAGTGTATAGATTAAAGAGAGCTTTTATATGGATTGAAACAAACTCCGAGAATATGGTATACCAGAATTTATTCTTATTTTCTAACTCATGTTTTTCAGAGGTGTCTATATGAGCACAACTACTTTAAAAGTTTGATAGTGAATTTGAAATTGAGATATTTGATGCCTACGAGGCCAGATATCAATTTTGCTGTTGGTTTGATTAGTAAGTTCATGAAAAATTCATGTCAGTCACATTTGCAAGCAGTTAAAAGAATTTTGAAATATATTGAAAGTACTCACAATGATGACATTTTTATTTAAGAAATGATCCAATTAAGTTATTTGCCTACATAGATAGTGATTGCGTGAGTGATACAGTTGAAAAGATGAGTACATTAGGTTATGCATTTTTCATTGGTTCAGAAGTATTTTTTTGGATTTCTAAGAAGTAGCAAGTGATTGCATTGTCTACTGCAAAAAATGGAGTATATTACAACGGTTAATAGTGCTACTCAAGTTTTGTGGTTGCAACGCATATTTGGTGTTTTACAACACAAGCAGATTGATTTTACGAAAATTTATTATGATAGTAAGTCAGCGATTGAATTGTCCAAGAATCCAATACTCCATGGGCGTAGCAAACATATTGATATTAAATTTTACTTCATATGTGAGTTGGTTCGAGGGAGGGAAATTGAAATTTATTATTGCAGAATTGAAAACAAGTGACTGACATTTTCACTTAGGCATTGAAGACGAAAACTTTTGTCAAGTTGAAAAAGATGTTAAGTATGTGTCTAAATTAGAGGAACTTGGTTTAAGAGATGCTATGTAAGAAATTATTAAACCAAACTAGTGCAAATGGTAGAGTTCAATTTCAAGTTGTACTAGTACTAGTAGTAGACTGGCCGTGATATATATGTGCGTAAGGGCTGAGAGTCGCAACACATGAGTTGAAGTAGTACAAATCAGTGGCATCTCTATTTGTGTTTTGAATTTTTGTAAGTAGTCATTTCCGTCGTACTTTTCATTGTGTGTAGTCAGAGTCTCGCTTGATCAATAAAAAAAATCCCTTGCCTCTTTGATCATTTACCTTGAATATTTTTCTATGGGTTTGTGATTGATTATCAATTTGGTCCATCAAAACTATTTTATGGGCTTGGAGTTTTCAAAATTTTAGATACCTCCTACTTGTTTATTTTCAATTCTTCCAATTTTTTTTTGTTTGCGTAAGTGTGATATGTCTTAAACTCAAGACTTTTCACTTATATTCCTTCCCAATACCACTCAACTCATCCCTCCCCTCACAATTCTTCCAAATAAATACAAACTGACATGACCCAAGTTTACGGGATGGGGGGGGGGGGGTTGGGGCCAAATATGGTTGAGTTAGGTACAATTAGGTACAGTTATAGTACCTTTTCAACATATATAGAGTAAGAGCGAGTGGGGGGTTTTGGTCTGAGGCTCTTTTTCGTCGACCCTGAGGCTCATTTTTTTTCGTCGGCCCTCGTGCTCCTCGCGTGCCAGGCTTTTTTTCGTCGGCCCTCGTGCTACTCACGCCACTCTCCATTCCTTCTCTCTCCTCCTTTTTCCATTGTCTTCTTTTCAACCCTAAACCTCAGCCGCTTTCTTTCTTCTCCCTACTCTCCATTTCTTCCTCCTTTTTCCTTTGTTTCCTTTCAACCCTAAACCGCAGCTCCAGCTAGGCAGAATTCCAACAAAAAATTCTCTCATATCCCTCCAGGCCGCAACTCCAGCCCACTTATACCCTCTCCTCTATAAAGAAGTTGTCAATCACCTCTCTCTCCTTCTCCGATCAACTGCAAAGCTAAAGTTTCCTGGATTCTCGCTTAAATTTTAGAAAATTTTTGGGCAATTCTTCTCCATTTCCCACAAAAAAAAGAAACATGATTTCAAACAGATATCCATGGCCATGATGTAAGCATTTCTGATTTTGTTCTGCTTTTTTAAGGTATTGCCTCCATTGTTCTGCTTTTTTAAGGTATTGCCTCCATTGTTCTGTTTCATGCTTTTTGTTTTTTTTTGTGCTATTTTCCCAGCTGTTTTTTAGCTTCTGGTGGAAAGAAAAGGGGGCGTTTCTTACTGTTTTTTTTGCTTCTTGTTGTAACAAGAAAATAATGACTCCTTGTTGAAACTTGTTACTGGTTTGATTTTCCTTCGGTTTTTTCCCCTTTTTTGCATCCAGCGTTGTATGTATGTTTTGTCGAATGAGTTTTTGTTGTAGTTTTTTTGGGACTTCTACGATATAGATTTTGTCTTTCTTGTTCGATGGTTTTTTTGAAAATGTATTTTCGTCTTTTTTTTGCTTATGTGGATTTTTAAGGCCAACTATATGTTTTGTTGGTGTCCGTGGTTCTTTTTTTTTGTAGTTGGATGTTGCCTTTTATGAGAATTTTTTCCCTTCGAAAGTGGTCTTTTTTTTGTATGTGTTTGTTTTCTTATTTCTTTGTCAATGTATTTTTTCTTTGAATTTATTTTTTATTCTGTGTCTTTTGTAGCTTTCTGCTTTTTTTTTTTTCAGGTTTCTTCTTTGTATTTTCTTATGTGGGGTTGTAACGCTGGCTTTTTTAGTGGTTTGTTTTCGCAGTGTGAGGCTGGTTTTACGTTTTTTTTAGTGGTTTGCTTTTGATTGACAATTTGTTTTTCTTTTTTACTTTGGTAGCATATTGTTATCTGCTTTGCTTTGTTATTGTACTTTTGTGATTTGTAAATTGTTTTTCCTTTCTTCATTTGTTTTTTATTTTATTTTTTTTATGGTTTGGTTTGTTTGCTCCATTTGCTTCTGGCATACCTGTGATTGTTTTCTGTTTTTTTTTTTTTTGGAATTTTAGCTTTGTGGTAGTTTCTTGTTTGGTGCTCTCTTGAAGTTTAGTGTTTTTGCTTTTATTCAGTGTTTATTTGTGGTGGCTTTTATTGTGTGTTGCTGTCATTTTTTTGGGATGCTCTTTTTCTAATTGGTTTTTATCTTTGTTCCTATTCTTTAGTTATGTGGTCAGAACATATTGAGGGGATATTACGCACGCACGCCGGAGGTTGATTCTTGCCTGGTTCATTGGACGTGTCAAGTTCAACTTATCGAGGCATCGCATGTAAAGACAACCTATGGAAGCGATTTACCGAAAAAATTCCGCTACTTTATTTTTTGTGATTTCCAGGTATAGATTTCTGCTGATCTGTTGTTTTACTTTCCTTGATGCTTTCACTGACTGTGCATTTGTTTCTTTTAGGGCGTGAAGGTTACTGCACTTGCAATTGATGGTAACATTGATTGTGTTAGCCAGTTACTTGTACCGTTTAGAAAGTACCGTATATCCAAGGCTCGTGTTTATAAGATCCCTGATTGCGTGGCTGTTGGATCTTATACCTATTATTGGGTTTTGACCGACGAAACTGTGCTTGATGAAGTATTTGAAATAGAGGCTCCAAAACTTCCATATTATTTTGCGTTGGCTTCTATTTCTTCTTGTCACACTGTTGCTGAGACAAAAAAGTTTATAAGTAATGCATTATTGATTAATCTGTTTTCTATGCAATGGATACAACTATATCTGTATGTTCTGGTTTTCACTGGTTTTTTTTTTTTTGAACTTGGCAGATATCATGGGAATTGTTCTCTGTGCTTTTCCTGCTAGGGATGTTTATTTTGAAGGGGGACCATCTGTTGCACGGGACTATGTAATTGTTAATTATGAGTACGTGTCGATTTTATTTTTGTTCTGTCTGTTATTGGTACTGGTTGTATTTGATTTCATAACTTTTGTTTGTTTGGCCCTGTGATTGAAGCATGAAGCCTATTATATTGACACTCTGGAATGAGTTCGAGGCCCTGGAGGGGACTGAAGAAATTGATGCTTTTTACTGAAAGATCTCCCTGGAAAACATGAGGATCTAGAGTTTTCGAGACCACGGGATCATACCAAATTTGCCTTCAAAGTGGGAATTTAAAATTGGGCATAAGAGATGAAGCTTGGTGGTGATGCCTTGTCGGCTTTCAAGCTCTGTCATCCCTTTTTTTCTCCCAAGAATAGTGAAAGGTGAGAATTTTTTGTTTTAATTTTGATTCATCAAGTTTGATAGGTGTCATTGTTTGTGTTGTTTGCAGTTGGTTTCTTTTTTGGTAATATTCTATGGGATTTTACTTCATCTGTTTGGTAGCTTGCTGTGTTGGGTTGAGGTTTTGGTTTGTGAATTTTGTGATCCAAGTCCCATAATTCTGGCTTCAGACGTTCTGAAATAGGTTCATGTTTTGAAATCTGAAATGGGCTTTTAGAATTTTTTTGATTTTAAGGAAATTTATTTGCTTTTGATGATGAAATTGATTATATCAGGCTCAAGGTTTTGAGAATAAGTTCCGAATATGTTGCTTTATACTGATTGCTAAAAAGGTTCCCATTTCTGAAATGATCTTTGTGTTGCATTGTTATAGTTCTGTTCTTATTTAGGAATGTTTCCTCAGTATTTACTTCCTCTTTTGTTGTGTTTTTCATGATTCAGCCATGCATAAAATAGGTTCTCATTTTTTCTAAGGTCGAGATGCCTATGTTTCTTAATTACCATTGGCATATCCCTTCACTGAATCTCTGGACAGGATTCATTGCAATTAGTTTTTTCCCTTTAAGGAATGGATTCTAATTTGTTATTCCCTATGTTGTTGCATGCTGAAGATTTTTGAGACTGGTGACAAAGCATGAGGAATGAAAAGTTGGGCAAAGAGCAGAAAATGGCTCAAGTTAAAGTTAAATTGCGAAAGGCCATGAATTGCCTCTGCTTAGGGGAACTTGCAAAAGCAGATGAAATGATCCCTTCTTCTGAATCACTTGCAACTAAAGATTGTTCCACAAGTGTTTATTCTTCTCAAGCTAGAGAAGCTGAAATGAAGCCTGATGCAGGCAACATTGAAGAGGTTGAATCGTCTCTGCGTGAGAGTGGTTCTTTGAATTATGAGGGGTTGTGAAAAGCTTTCTTTTCTGAACATCTTTTACTTAAGTTTTGCAGTTTCTTGCTTGTGAATGCTTTCTTAATTTGTGTTTTTTCAAAGTTAAATGATTTCTTGGCTGATCCTTTGCTTGCACTAATTTGTCCTTACTTTTCAGGAAGCTAGAGCACTGTTAGGAAGATATGAATATCAAAAGGGAAACATAGAAGCTACTTTACATGTTTTTGAAGGAATCAATATTGTTACAGTTACTCTGAAGATGAAAATCACACTTACCAGACGAGGAGACCATCCCAAAAAACAATCTCAAAATTATTCCTCGCTGCCCATGTCATTACATGCTGTTAATTTGCTCCTGGAAGCAATATTTCTAAAAGCGAAATCTCTTGAGGCTCTCGGGAGATATAAAGGTAGTTTTCAACTACTTGGTGAAACTTCAATCTGTTTTCTATAAGTCCATATCATACATTTCTGCTGGTTTTTTGAGTTTTGAATGTCTTTACCTACTTTTGCTGCACTCTGATCATTCTTCTTAGATGTTCTTTTGATAGTGATGTCATGTTAAGACTACAGTACATTTTTTATTGCTCATAATTATTAGATTTTACGGTCACTTTCTTAAAATGCTTGTAAGACTTTTCCTGACATTTATTGCCCTTTTGCCAGATTACTTGGAAAATAGAGATTGCCCCCTCATTTTGTTATTCTCCCAGTACTGTCCCATGTATTACTATAATTTTCTGCTTCATGCAATTGAAAATTTGAACTTGGAGGGCTACCACAATCAAAACACCTTGACTCAGAAGTTGGATTCCAAAAGACTTTCTATAATTTCATGACAGAGATGGTGGTGTATTTCATTGTACTGGAATTTGTGGGCAATAGATTTACTACTACTGAAATTTTTAAATTTGCAATGCAATGGATATATAACTATTTAATTCGGTCTACCGACTGATGTAAGCGAGATCATTTCTATTGAATAACACTTATGCCTAGCTTTTGTACTTCCCTTTGTGTTTTGGGGGTTTGTATTCTAACACTGACATGCATGAATGTAAAGCTCTTGCTTTTTGCAAATTTTCCAAGTTTTCCTCTGTATTGGTGACAAAGAGAAGGAGGATTTCCAAGGCCAACACATAAATTTTTATTTTCTGGATAATACATAATTCCTATTATCTTGCAGAAGCTGTTCAATCATGCTCAGTTATTCTAGACATAGTTGAATCTTCATTAGCAGCAGACTTGCCTAAAAACTTTGCTGCTGATTGTAAATTGCAGGAAACACTGAGCAAGGCTGTTGAGTTACTTCCAGAACTGTGGAAACTTGCTGATTTTCCCAGTGAGAGAATCATTTCATACCGGAGGTCCCTTCTTCATCCATGGAATCTTGATGCACACACTGTTGCCAGGATTCAAAAAGAGTTTGCTGTCTTTCTTCTTTACAGTGAAGGTGAGGCAAACCCTCCAAACGTGTGATCCCAAATGGACAGTTCTTTGTTCCTAGAAACAATATTGAAGAATCTATTCTTCTTTTGATGATTCTATTGAGAAAAGTTTCTCTCAAAAGAATTGAGTGGGATCCATCGGTTTTGGATCACCTTACTTATGCATTGTCTGTATCAAGGGGTTTAAGGGCTTTAGCTTACCAAGTGGAAGAATTGCTTCCGAGGACAATAGAGCAGAAAGATAGGTACGAGAAGCTAGCCCTCTGTTATTATGGAGAAGGCGATAAATGGGCTGCTTTGAATTTGTCAAGGAAGTTGTTGAGTAGGGCGGTTGATCCGACATGTGTTCTAGCTTTGCTATTGGCTTCCAAACTTTGCGGGGACAGGAACTCTGCAGAGGAGTTTGGTTGAAGGGGAGGGGACTGTTGGCGTTGAAATGGAGAGATAGCTTTGAGAACCCAAATGGAAAAGACGACGAGAAAGGTTAAAGAGGAAGAGATTGTAAGAGGAAACACCAGAAATCTAGCGGGCTTCATCGAAGGACTTCTCTGCTTCTCCATTGTAGTGGGTACTAATCATTGTAACTTTAATTAGGAAATAGTAGGATATATACTACACATTAAATGGTTTTGATTACAGCATTGCAGAGAATCAGTAGTCAAACTAGATTTGGTACCGTTAATAGGGAAAGGAGGACATTGCAGTGTCAACTTGAGAACAACTGATGCTTCTTTTACCGAGTCTCTTTGTGGGTTACATTATCAGAATCATTGCCAAATTCATGTAATGGAATAGATTTAAAGTCTCTGCACTTCCTTGAAGTTTATAGCACTTTGGATTATCAACCTTAATCTATATGGCTCAGTTCTATTTTTCCCTTTGTCAACTGCCATGCAAATTCATATTGATATACAAAAAAATAAATAAATTTGCATAACATGCTGGATAAAAGAAGAATGTACCGAAATTCAATCACTCCCTTGATCCTCATACTTGGCAGGGCATATTGTCTTTAGTTACCTACGCGCATCGCGCGTTTTATACCTCCTAGTTCTATCTATAATTTGTGAATGTAACAACAGGACATCACATTATGTAAAAAGTATAACAATTAGACCACTGCATCAAAATTCCAATGTATCTGCCCCTAGTCCATTCCAGTGATATTATTTTCTTTTAAATCTTGATGGATGGAATTGAGAGAAACTGAAGTTCCACCTCCATTGATTTTTTCCGTTCAAATTATAAAAATGTTAATGTACTCATTCTATTTCCATGGATCGGGAATTCGATCTTTTTAAATTATACTTTAGTGATCGCCTTTCTAAACAAGGAAACCAAATGAAATATATGAAAAAGTCAAATATAAGAAAATTGGACTTTAACTGATTTAAATCAAATTACAAATCCTTTTTTTTTTTTTTTTTTGAAAACGAGGTATCAGGCCTACATAAGGAGAAAGAGAAGTTCTTAAATGGAATCTTTTTCGTTGCTCATTCTACCATGGAAGGTAAACTTATAGCAGCTTAACTTGCAGCTCTGAATGAAGCAGAATGATAGAAGGCCTTTATTGTTTGATGTCAAGTCGTGGTAGCTACAACCCGTTCTTTGCATTCCATTGGGAAGCAATTATGTTTAGAGCATTGAACAAAGTTTATAATGATAAATTCACTATATAAGCCTAAAATATGAATACACTAAAAAAATATTGAATTCTATCCCAAAATATAAACAAATATTGATTGATGGCACCATCATTATTATGTATGTTGACTAAGCCTCTTCCAAAGAAGATAAAATCGGTGTCATTGGGAATGGGATCAAACCCCTTGGTACAATAGGCTAATGCCACTAGCAATAAGAAAACTACCTTTTTTTTTTCTAACAATCAAACTAGATTAAAGATTTCAAAGATAACAAAAAAATTCTAATAAGCGGATGTAAGTATTGAAAGTTTTGAGTAAAACATTGCTAGTGAATAGTTGTAAATCAAAGAGGATGAGTTTGCACTCTGAATGAAATTCACAAATTATTCTTTAGTGCTCATTTGCAAAAATTTAGGTGTATTTTTGTGTATGATTATGAATTTAGGATGGAATGAATAGTTGGTAATAGTGGCAAACTAGTAATGTCAAAATCTTAATGTAATATATAATGGGTAATGTTATTTACATTCTTCATATATTATTTGCACTCCCACTATCCTATTTTATTTTGATGAAACCATATTACCCCCTCCCTAATTTCATCTCTTTGCCTATGAGTTAACTTTATTAGATTTTCTCTTACACTCTAAAACCAATTAATCATTCCATTACACATTAAAATAATTAATTTAAAATTGTCACTAATATGTATTTTTTGTTTTCTACAAAACTTCTAACAATGTAATATAAGCAAACTCCAAATTTCAAGCCCCAAAATAAATAAATAAATCAAAGATAACCAAAACTGAGTATAACTACAATGTCTCATCTATAGGACACTAATACTTCAAAAAATCTACTAAGAATAGCTCATATAGCCACCATAGAGGGAGTGAAGCTTTTACTCCTTCTATCCCATTGAAAGTGCCATATTTTCATTTTTTGGTTGTCCCAAAATATTTGTCATGTTTGACATTTCTAACTACTTTATACTCTGAAATTTCCTTTATGCCTTTCATTAATAATGCATAAAGACAAATATAATGGAATTGCTTTGTACATTTTACTTTGACAAGCACATAATTAAGGGCAAAAGTGAAACAAAAGGAAAAACTCTTTGGTAGAATGTATTATACATAAAAAAATATGTATCCTCAAACATAACTAAATATATGGGATGGAGGGAGTAGTATATTTCAACAAAATTATAACAACATCTAGTATCCAGATAATGCAATAGAACCTCAATTGTAATAAAAAATTTGCAAAATTGAAATTGAAATAAGAATATAAAAAATTAATTAAAAATAGTTATATAGATTTAGAAAAAGAGAAGTAAAAGTTTTTTTTTTTTTTTTTTTTACCTTTTGGATGACAATTGTATCCAACTTCCCTGCATGTGAACACAAGATAGGATATGAAAAGAAATTAGAACAAGAATAATATGATCTCATCAAGATGAAACTGGAGTAATGCGAGTGCAAATAATATTTCCCTATATAATTTGATTTGGCGGTATTTCTTATTTAATAGGTTAAGCTATATAGCCATTTTGATTTAGTTAGAACAAGTGATTTATTTACGCTAAAGAAAAATTTTACGTCAAAAGATATTTCTCTTCATGCATGAAAATATTGAGATTTGTTTTGATTCTCACTGCACAAATTAAGTTAGGGATAGCTACTATTAGTGTTGCACCCCATTTTTTTTTAAAATAGAAATAATAATAAAAATAAAAAATGAAGTTTGTTGTTATTGTGTTTTTGCAAAAATATAAAAAGAAAAGTACAAAGAGCCTACAATAGGACTTGACAGAAGCGACGGATTTCAACCCACTAGAATCTTAAAAAAGGATTTTTGAAAATTTTGGAATCACCACTTATAAGTTTAGATATATTGAGTCACCTAAAAAGAGTAATTTTTATTTTCGAAACACAAATTAAAACCCTTGACTATATAACTCCAGGTCTTTTAAAGTTACAGAAATGAATTAGGAAGCTACATTTATGAAAGGGAAAGGTCAAGCTTTTACTCTCAAGCACCCACCACCCTCAATAAAACAGATTGCGAGTTTAATTTATTCTCTTAATTTTAAGGTTAAAATGAGTTAATCTATTGCTAAACACATAACACATAAAGAGTGAAATAAAATAAAATGATCAATTCCAAGGCTTTCCGTTGGAAAAGCCATGAAACAACGTGCTCAAGGCTCACTCGATCTCACGTGACAAAATAAAAATTAATTAGGAAAATAAAAAAGAAAAACATTACAAAATTGGAATGCTCCTCTGTCCCATATGGGTTACATCACTTCTAAAAAAAGAAAATAAAATTAATTACAACTTAACTTGACAAATGAAAAAGCTAATTGAACTAATCTCCTAGGACCTAATTGAAGGTATAAAAGCAAGGTTTTCGGGGTCAAATTACAAAGTCTTAAAACTTTGAGGAATAAATTACAAAATAAAAATTGAAGGACTAGAATTGCGATTTCCGGAATTGGGTCGTCTTCCCCAATCGATGAGAACTCCAGACAGCTGCTGCTTCTTTCACATAATAAAATTCGAATTCATACAAACAGAAAAAGTACAAAAAAGAAAACCCGCGCGTCAAAATCTCTCAAAAGTCTCCCTTCTACCAGGAAAATTAACGATTATCTTCCGGCAAGCATTGTACTTGCTGGGATTTCACTTTCCTCACACGCACAAACGTAGATCAGTTGTCCTTTTTTTTTCAAATTTTGTTTGGGCATTTTGTCAAACAGGTGATACGCATCCGAAAGTTGAAGGAAATTCCTCCTCCTTTTTGTTAGATAGGGGCCCAGAATTTTGGGGGTTTTTTTTTTTTTTTTTGTTAGATCGTTCTTTCGAGCGTTCTGCCACGAGGGGCTCATTCTTGGATCGGCAAAAAGAGTCCATTATGACTTTCTCGAGTGCAGGTCTGGTGATGATCATCGAGAGGCGGTGGGTTCTCGTTCTTGATTCTTGAATGCTTAGTTTAAAACCAGAGACTAAGTTCTAGTTCTCTTGGGTCTAGAAAAGTAAACAAAATAAAGCGTATTTTGCTACTCATTTTTTTATAGGAATAATTGCAGAAACCTCCCCTGAGGTTTCTGATATTTGCACTGATCTCCCTTATGGTTTGAAAAATTACACTGACCTCCCCTGAGGTTACTAATCCTTTGCAAATTTAGTCCAAATGATTAAAATATTATTTTAGGGAATGAAATTAGAATTTTGTACCAGATTTGCCCTTTGTGCTATATATCCAATGAATAACAAAGTACTATAAATCAATTAACAATTAATAAATTTTAAGGAGTTTAATTTATGGACAAACACGCATTACTCATTTAAAATACCAGTTCTTTACGAGTATTTTATTTTCAAATATTTAATTTATGATAAATATATCAATATTTGTAAGTAAAATTCAAAAATGGTTATAGTAATATTCTTGCAAAAAGAAAATCGATAGGTTATTTATTTAATATAAATTAAATATTAAAAAAAAAAATAAATAGCCCATAAAGTATTAATTTTTTATGGCTTTCATCCATTACACGAGTAAAGTATTTGTTCTTTATGTGCATTTTATTCTGAATCATTTAATTTATGTTAAATACATAAATGTTTGTAACTAAACTTGAAAAAGTGTTATATTAATATTTTTACGAAAGGGAGATTGGTAGGTTTTGTATTTAAAAAAAGGGTAAAGTACATAAAACCCTCCTGTGGTTAAGGAAATTGACACGAAACCTCCTCATTGTTTAGAAACTCCCACTTAACCCCCTTGTGCTTTGGACTTGTTTGGCTTTTACCTGCTAACCGGCTAGGGAGCCGGTAATAATATGAAATACCAAAAATACCCTCATATATAATATGTGAAAAGTTACAGGTGCAATGAGTCAATTTGAGAAATTGCATCTTGAATAGGCTTCCCTCCATCATGGGCTGAGCATCGTCCCTTCCTTTCCTAGCGGCAGGATCTCTTTGTTCTTCGCATTCGCTGGAGCAGCATTCCGCATCCCAAAACATTCTTCGCTAGCAAGCGTTGTCCACAAAAGCAGCACCAACTCCAAAGTCGGCATTCCTTCTTCCTGTTCCTGAGGAAAAACCCATCTTCAATGCACACCGTCTGCTTCTCGCCTGATTCTCTAGATCGTTCCCGGGACCAGCAACAACGAACGAAAGCCCAAAGAAAATCCTTGCCAGTGTAAACAGCCCTAATTCAGGGCGCGTAGATCAATGCCAAAGTAAGCTAAAGCTTCGTATTTTCCGTTCTGGGTACAGAATCTCAGGGATTGGCTCAGAAGCCGCAGGCGCTTTTTCTGATCGGTTTGTTGCTTTGCTTGCTCCCTTCTCTTGCTTACACATTCTATAGCTTTTTTTGTTTTTCAAGGCTTTGATTGCCTGTTTGATTAGGCCTAGATCTGGCTGAAACCTTTTCAAAAGGAGTCGAATCAGTCTGGCGACTTCCTCAATTGCTAACCAACTAAACCCAGAAGAGATGCCATTGTGGATGGAAAGGCTAACTACGCAGCTATGCGATAGAAAGATGGGCGAAGTGGATCAAAAAGGTAGATTTGTGGCCCTTGAGAACTGCCTTTGGGGATTGAGCAAGCCAGGGATTAAGAGCGTATGTTAGGTAGTTCAGATTGGTAGCAAGTAGTGCCCATGAATCTGAGTTCGGAGTGAGCTGGAGATGCTCCCTTTTCTCTATGAATTGCGAGTCACTCAAGAAGCAGTGCCCAACCTAGGACTACTATGAACCATTGCTTGCTTCCCGCCTAGCAATCCTGGTAATTGGAACGAAGCTATAGCCCTTTCTTTCATTCTCTTTCGAAATTAGGTATGAAAGGCTCTATTGCTTTCCCATTGAAGAAGGGTTAGGGTGACCTGGAATCCAATTGAATAGAGGTTGGGTCTTCGTTTTGCATCTCTGTCGAAATTTTTCATTTGCAGATCTACAACTATGGTGGGTGCAAGCTTGGAAGAGACATGGAGGACAAAATTGGAATGAAATGAGTTTCTGCTAGACACAAGTTACCATTAAGTCGCGTAAATATCACTCGCTAGCTCCCCAGCCGGTTAGCAGGTAAAATCCAAACAAGTCCAAAGCACAGGGAGGTTAAGTGGGAGTTTCTAAACAATGAGGAGGTTTCGTGTCAATTTCCTTAACCACAGGGGGGTTTTATGTACTTTACCCTTAAAAAAAATAAATATTTGAAAGTAAATACAAATATGTATTTGAGCGTAAATATTTGTATTAAATTAAATATTTGAAAGTAAAATACCCTTAAAGAACCGGTACTTTAAATAGTTACCGATTCTTTATAGGTAAACGCGCATTACTCATTTAAAGTACCGGTTTTTTACGGATATTTTACTTTCAAACATTTAATTTATGATAAATATATCAATGTTTGTTAGTAAAATTCAAAAAAGTGTTACAGTAATATTCTTGCAAAAAGGAAATCGGTAGGTTATTTATTTAATATAAATTAAATATTTTTTTTAAAAATGACCCATAAAGTATTAATTCTTTATGGTTTTCATCCATTACATGAGTAAAGTATTGGCTCTTTATGAATATTTTATTCTGAATCATTTAATTTATGTTAAATACATAAATATTTGTAACTAAAATTGAAAAAGTGTTATATTAATATTTTTACGGAAGAGAGATTGATAGTTTTTGTATTTAACAAAAATTAAATATTTGAAAGTAAATACAAATATGTATTTGAGCGTAAATATTTGTATTAAATTAAATGTTTGAAAGTAAAATACCCATAAAGAGTCGGTACTTTAAATAGGTAATGCATATTTGTCTATAAACTATACTCCTTAAAGTTTATTAATTGTTAATTGATTTGTAATATTTTGTCATTCATTGGACATGTAATACAAAGGACAAATTTGGTAAAAAATTCTAATTTCACTCCCTAAAACAATATTTTAATCATTTGGACTGAATTTGCAAAGGATTAGTAATCTCAGGGGAGGTCAGTGTAATTTTTCAAACCACAGGGGAGGTCAGTGCAAATGTCAGAAACCTCAGGAGAGGTTTCTGCAATTATCCCTTTTTTATATTATTAACTACCTTTTTACTCCACAAACATCATATCATAAAAAGTGTTATAATAATTACCTCGAATGATATTTTATCCAAACATGCTCTAAGCTTCCAGTTCTCTCAAAGCTACGTGTATTAATGTGTGCAAGGGTCTAGTGTGTTCTTACAAGGGTGGAAGTAGGGGTGAACAAATTCGGTACATACCGAATTCATAACCGAATTTAAATTCAATTTTATAATTTGAAATTGGGTATTTGGTAATTTGGTACAAATTCGGTACGTACCGAATTTACCGAATTCTAATATGGTATAAAATAGGTAATGAGATTATGAATTTGGTAATAACCGATTTTGCATTCAAATTCTGTAAAATGAAATAGGGTACCGCATTACCGCATTCAAATACCAAATTAGTTTATAAAATTATATAATATATAGATAAATGCTATTTAGTATTAGTATATACTACTAATATATTATTATATTATATAGGTAAATGCTATTAATAATAGTTAGTATATGGTATTATCACGTACTTATAATAATAATAATAATATATAATAATGTACAATATATAATTTTTGTGTTTGTTAATTGTTATATAACTATAATAATACAAATATATAGTAATACATAACAATATAACATAACTATAATACTTATTATTTTATACATGAGTAACATGACTAGAATTAGATAATAATTAATACGTATATGTATAATACTAAATATTAAACAATAAAAATAATTAGTAATTAGAATTTAGATATTGGTGATTGATACATCATTCATGTTTGAATTATTGAATATTTGAATGCGTAACCTGTAACTTGCAAGTATTAATGTGCTCTAAATTTACATTACATATTTAATATAAAGTTCATATTCTTTATTCATTAATCTTAAGGTTTTAAGTATAGATAAGACAACTAAGCAGTTTAAGTAAATGCATACGAATTGCAAATCAATGTATTAGTGTAGTGACTTTCACAATAACATATGTAAGTAAATAAGTTTTATTTTGATTTGAAATAAATTATAAGTTTGTAACTAATATAACTTATCACTAATCATTGTAATTTGTAAGTTTGTAACTAATATTACTTATTATTAATCATTGTAAATTATAAATTCATAAATTATCTAGTCTAAGATTTATTCTAGTTTAAATTAATCACTTTTTATGTGGTCCATAAATCATATACTAAGGATTCTAGGTATAAGTGATCAAATAAATGCCAATTAAATTAAATCATAAAGTGATTATAACATAAGTAATGTGTTAAATTATGAATAATTTTGAGGATCAAATCAGTAATAATTTTTAAAAAATCAGTTTTTTTTTAATAAATGAATTCGGCTAACCAATTCATTATCATTTTCGAATTCGAAATCAGTTGCGAAATAAATTTGGTTATAGCCAATTCGAAATTGAAAGCAGTTTAGATTTCTATAAGTCAAATAATCAAATTCACCGAATTCAGCTAATCGAATTACCGAATTTGTACCGTTTGCTCACCCCTAGGTGGAAGACTACAATCTAATCCCATTGATTGGTGGTGAAGGATAAATAAGTGAGAGTGAGGCGCGTTAGTGTGCAAGGGTCAAGTATAGACTATGATCTAATCTGTGGATTGGGAAGGTTTTGAAATCATGCTAGCTTTGATTAAGTACTAAAAAATGAGTGATTATGGTGGAATATGATCTATCATTGAGTGATTAGGATAAAGAAGTGGGGTGGATTCTTCTGTCCATATAAGCTAATCCGTTGATTGGGAAGTGAGGTGATAAAGTGAGTTAGGTGGTAAAGAATAGGTAAGTGGGGTGGGTTCTTGTCTCTAATGGTATAGCAGAGTTTGATCTAATCCGTTGATTGGGAAAGTTTTGGAATTATGCGAGTTTTGATCGAGTACTCAACCGTGAGTGATTAGGGCGGAATATAGATTTATCATTGAGTGATTAGGGTGGAATATGGATCTATAGCGAAGTCGGTGCTAGGAAATTTCCTAAAAGCTCACTATTATTATTCTATTTTTTTTCATTTTTTCACAAAATTGGAAAATTGAAACTTGGTGCCCAAAATATAAAATAAAAAGGTGAATTTTTTTGTAATTTAAGATTATTCACTTACCCTCCCTTTTCTAACAAAATTAAAATGACAAAACATCTGTGTCTATAGTTAGATTGCAAGAGAAATGTTATTTAACTGGAGTTTCTAATTGGAAGTTATACCAAGGAATTAGAATTAGAAATTGTACTAAGGAACGAGTTGTTTGGATAGTGAATTATTTGTCAAAATTTATTTACTTGCATCATCAATACTTTTTCCAACCACATTTTTATCTCACATACAACATATCATAAAAGTGTTACACTATTTTTTTCAAAAATTATCCTAAATAATGTACTATCCAAATATATTTAAGGATTACAAAGTTATGTCAAAAAACAAAAATGCACACCTTTTTCATATCTGATTTGTCCATTCTTTGTCTAGCACTATTATCTTAATGTTGAAGAGATATGCTTGTTCTAGGTATCTTATTAGGAAAGGGTTGGATTGGGTGGTAAGATGAGTCGGATTGTAAATAAAAAGTTTTGGGTTCCCAAATGCCCAAGACCTCTTAAAAAATTTTAAAAAAATTGTGCTTTTATTGGACTACGGTTGGGTTGGGTAATAAGGTGGAAAGGGTTATAAGTAAGTGTTGGTTCAAATCCTCCCATTTACACAAATAAAAAAGTTAAAAAAAAAAGACGTCTTATTACTTTCAATTGGAATGTAGTTATTCTCCTATAAAAACAAGTTTTTCGACAAGGAAAACTAAATCTTTAGGTTCTCCACCCAACTAAATCTTTGTTGCTTCAATTAGATAGAGAAATTTAGTAGTGCTTTTCCTCACATAGCACTTCTTCGCCAAGTTAAATGGGTCTCTCACTTTGTTTAACAAAAATTTATTATTTTCATTTTTATACAAAAATGAATGTTATAAGTGGATGGTGCTTAAGGGAGACATAGGGCTATCAATAGAGTTGGGCTAGACGAGTTCGACCCATTATGTTTGAAAAAAAATGAGCCGAGGTTATTGTAATTTTGGGTCAGGCAGAGTTTGGGTGTAGATTTGAAATTCAATTAAAATGTGGACAGAACTTGGGCCTCCATAGGCCCAGTCCAATTAAAGTTCAACTCGTTATTATATACACATACAATATTTATAATTTGATATATATTAATATATATGTGCACCTTAATATATATAACTATAAATGTATTATTTTTAAATATGTAATGTATCATTAGATGATTAGTAATTAGCAAAAAAAAAAAAGAATTAGGTCCATTAAACATGTAATGAATAATTGACAGTTGATCATGTTTTGTTATTATTTTTCATGTATTTTAAAAGAATTAGATACAATTGTTGTTGAAAATTTTTTGGTTTATATACTTTTAATGAACTTTTTTAATGGTTTATGTGTAGTTTTAATGTTATAGATTTTAAATTAGTTTTACTACTTAATGTTCATAGTAATTATGTAATGGAAATTAAGCAGTGATAAGTGAATTTGGGTTGAACTCGAATTAGGCTAAAAACTCGAATGTACTCTGAGTTAAGTACGAGTTTCACATATATTATCTCGAAACTCATAATCCAAAATTCGAATACCTTACTAACTAGATGAATCGAGTTTGAATTTGTTAAATTCCAACTCAGATGGCCCAATTGCAACTCTACGGGAGCTTGGAGTACGGACAAGATGGCTTAAAGCACTCCTGCCCTACTGCAATTTTTGCTTTTCTGGATATAAAGGTGGTTTTTCATTGAAAACCTTTATAAAAAAGGTCACACTTTAGCTAAAAAGTAATAAGAAAGTGCAAATTTTTGCACATTTTTCTCTAGTTGTATATCTAGCAAAACGTATTCTATGTAAATTATAGATATTTTACACGTGAAGTAGTACATTTCATATTTGAAACTTTTAACAACATATAGATAAATAATGTTCTTCATCTTCTTTATTTTTTTATACTCTCAAGCACTACTTTTCAAAAAAATTTCTCTAAATCATTTAGAAATTAAGGAATTCCCCATTAAAGTTTTTTCCTTTTTTTATACATCAAAATCAATCGGATTGGCCCCAATCCAATTCTAACTTCTAAAGGGAACACCATAGGCAGGTTAGAGAAAACCTTAATTGCCCAAGGAAACTTTGAGGTTTAACCAAAATCACTGACATCCCTTGTTGCCTAAAATGAGGGGGAAAAAATGAAAAGATGTATAAGTACAGGGATGTATAAATGTGTGTGTACAAAATAACTTAGTATTACTATTAATTAGGTGTGCTAACGGATATCATTGGGCTCAAGATAAACAAAATCCTAACAAGTTACAATATAATTAAACTTCTAAATTGGATTATGATTTTGCAAATGTACTTTTCAATTTAAACTTCTGTTTTGCAAAAAATGATAAGATGAGTCAAAACACTTGATAGAGCAAAATTAAAGATTAATCGAAACACACTTGTTCAAACCCAAGGCTAAAGAAGATTCATCTTGTGATCAAAGGTGATGAAGATTGTATGTGAAAGTAATAAATCTTATTTATCTTCTATTGTAAATACATAGGTCGTATGCTATTGATGTATTGAGAAGATACACTTCCATTAGTAATCCTCCTCCGTTTTTTGGTCAAATGCAATTTATCTCACTAAGGCCTGTGAAACTTCCTTTTTTCTTTTTTTTGTGTGTGTTAAGTAGTTGACCGTCCCCTATGCTATTGATATATTGAGAAGATACACCTGCATTAGTAATCCTCCTCCGTTTTTTGGTCAAATGCAGATTATCTCACTAAGGTTGATATGTAAGCAAAGTTTCTTTTCCGTAGATTTCTTGAAGTTACAAGCTAATGAAGCCATTTTGGTTATTGTACTACAAAATAATGTGTCTTTCTTTGCAGTCTTTGGGTTAATTTGATGCAATTACGAAAACAGTGGATTGGTTGTATCAGAGTCTAAAAATAAGGCCAAGCCTTGCCGCAATACTACACTGCTCTCTTTTTAATTTTTTTTTTTGAGCTAGAAAGTCACAGATTTTGGTGTACATAAAAAATATAAGGCAGCATTTCACAGTGATATATTATTTTCAAACTATTGACATTGCCATTGCTGTCCAATTAGTCGGCATAACAAAAAATGACTGTCATTTGGCAACCAGGCTGAAATTGTGGCTCTCTTCGTTACTTAATAAAATTACAAAAAATAATCACCGAGCTTTGGGTGCACCTTCATGTAACTCTTTATATTGAATATCCCAATTTGAATAATTGAACATTTCTGGGCAAACCTGAAATTTACACCACGCATCGCGCAGTGCTCTACTCCTAGTCATGTCAAAACAAGCAGTAAATGAACGAGAAAGTGTCGATCTCCAGTCAAATTTGTAGTCGGCTCAAACTTTATAACCAAGTAATATTACTGTTTTCAAGAATCAAGATGCTTGCAAGTCATTTAACATGTTCAACAAAAGCGGTGTTGAACAGGGCTTCAGGAAAACTTCAGAATACAACACAAAAGTATAATAACAAAGTATGGCTGCAAACGTACCGAACCGCTTTTGATCGGCTCGAGTCAAAGCTCAAATCGAACTCGATCAATATCGAACTCGAGTTAGCCAAATCGAACTCTTGTTTGAAATATTAAGCTCGTTAACTCGCGAGCTGGCTCGTGAGCTCGAGTATATATATATATATATATTATTTTTATTTTTATAGTAAAATTACATATATATATCCTAATATTTTATTATTTATTAAAAAATAATCAGTTATTGTTTTTATTAGATTAATTTCCAGAAACTCGAGCTAACGAATTACTCACGAGTCAAAAATTCAAGTTACGTTACGAGCCGACAATTCGAGTTGCTCGCGAGCCAGAAATCGAGCTACAGCTCGCGAGTCTTGTCAACTTGAGCTCGAGCCTGGCTTTTCCTTGGTCGAGTCGGGCTCGAGCTCAATTTTCTTGGCTTGTCAAGCTTGAACTCGAACTCGAGCCTATTGTTATTAAGTCGAGATCGACTCGATAAGTCCAAAACTCGACTCAACCAGACTCATTTGCAGCCCTATGACAAAGGACAAACAAAGTGGAAGAGAATTCTGCAACAAGAGGAACTGTGTCTATATCATGTATAGAGAGGCCACTTTCCACTAATCAAAGAAGTACTCAACAGCTACAGTTGTGGCTGAGCTTCAAAAAAGGTAAATAAAAAGATATATCATAATGCCACCTTAAACCACTCAAAAGTCCTCTGAACTGTTTCTGAAAATGCAGGTGCGAGTGTGGAGCACTTAGTCGAAATTCAGGTTTGCTGCTTCTATCCGCAATGAGTCAAACAGGACTGTAGAGATATAACGCTCCCCAGCACTGGGAAAGATTACCTAAAAAGAAAGAACAAACAGATGGCATTAAAAGGGGAACTGATGGAAGTCAGATTCATCTGTATAGAACAAGAAAATGCCTACTATTATGATAGGCTGCCTAGACTAATCTAAAATGTCAAGGACCGCAACCCGAGTAATGCCCTAAATAGATTGTATCTGCAGTTTACATGAAAAATATAAAACTTTCAATGTGGGATACACTTTAGTAAACTTAAAGTGGATTATAATTTCCAGCATAAGGTGAAAGCCTTTAAGGGGCAACAGCATACAAGCCAAAGGGAAAACTTGTTGGTCTTTTTATTTGGAATTTTTTTCTCAATTTCTGATCACCGCTTTGATTGCTAACGCTCACTTCAGTCTGACTTAAAGGATCTTGTGTTCCTTGTCATACCTGGATTTGAAACAGAAGTAAAAGGATTGATATATTTGCAACTCTTTTATGGATATAGCTTGGAGCATTTGCAGGTATCAGAGAGAATTGGATCTAATAGGGGTTTTGGGGTTGACAGATGACATTGGAAATCCATACATGCTCAAGTTTATGCCCAAAGCCAAAACATCATATATCTGTTTAGGCCTTGGCTGTAATTCTGCTGTTCTTCACTTGCCTTTTTATATTTGACATATCCTGTCTGCTTCAGCAATAGGAAGCACAGAAAAATAAAATCTTGAAAGCAAGAGAAATAAGTGGATGGGCGCAACCCTCTAATAACAAAGACATAACCTAATCGTGAACTGATAGGTGATATCACATTTCAAAAAACATGTCAATGAAATAAGAGATCTGTAGCTTGTCCACAGTTTTCACCCTATTGCCCCAAAAAAATAACAAAGGATAAAAAATAAGGAAAAAAATCCATAATATTGTTGCAGATTTACCTAAAGTGAAAATTCCAGCTTGAATCACAATTAAGTATCTTAGACATGAGCAGTCGTTATGAAAACGAAATGAAGTATCCTTAGTATAATGGATTGGTCTACAGGAGAACAAGGAAAACTAGAAACTTAATTTTTTTGACATAAGGGTGTTCAAGTAGTCAATAGAATGACCAGGGTAATAACTGATATGCTGACTTGGAAAGCTTTTCAAGAAGTTGAGCAGTTAAAAATTAACTGCAACATCTGCATCAGATAAGAAAAAGTTCAACTTACTACTATGAGTTTTCCAGCATATTCAGGCCTTCTTCCTAACTTTATCGCAGCAGCTGCAGCAGCACCTGAAGAAATGCCCACCTACAAACCCGAGAGTCAACGTGATATATATTGAAGCAAAAACATGTCAGTAGTGGTTGGCCAGAGAAGAAAGGGTTAGAGATGCCTTCGAAACTTTCGACTTACCAGCAAACCTTCCTTGAGTGCAAGAAGTTTTGTCGTTTCAATAGCTTCATCACTTGATATCTAAAAGGGGCCAAGAGAAAAGAAGAAGCAAAATATGACATCAAATAGAAAATTATGTTGCAGGAAATCATTAAATGGAAATTGGAATGAAAATGTTTATGTGCCTCTAAAATATCCCAGCATATGCACCCAGCAAACATATTTCCTAGACTACATTTTACTTGACACACCAATGCATTTTTAAGCTTTTGAAAACAAAGACGGTCTTTCAACAGATAATGACTTCAGTAAATACTTTTCAAGAAAAGTATCAACAAGATAGATTTAGAACCAATGTACTGAAATAATCAAAAGAGATGATGTCATTCCCCAAAGCAAAACTTCTACAATGAAAAAGAGAAGCTTTGCTAGAACTTGAGGAAAAATATTTAGAGGGCCAAAATGCTCTGTACTAGTCCAATATAAGATGTCTACTTTTATGTCGGTTCTAGACTTTTTGTCCTGTTATAGCATGTGCTACCAAGTGAGAATCAATGCTGTTGGAGAACATCAACTGTTACATAACCAGATTATACATGATAAAAATAAGCAAGACTTGATGAACTGATGTAAGATCCTTCAAGGGGCCAATATATGTAAATAGGAAAAGAAAAACCAGAAAAGCAAACAGAATTTGAGCATATGTTCTCATTCTATGGCACCAAAAGTTTAAAGCAAAAGCTGACAAGGAACCTTGTCAGAAGGGCCGAATGTAGGTAAATGTTGAACTCAAAAAGGAACTAACTATCTAATCTAACTTTTTCAATATACAAAAGATAGCAGATATTGGGGGATTTCCACACTCATTCTAGATGAACCAGGAACTTGATCAAAGTTATGACTCCTCAAAGCCATTCTAGATAGCACGGTCATTCAACCAGTTTCATGAGTCCAAAATAAATACTTAAAAATGCATTTGTTGGACTCCAAAACAAGGTAAACTGTAAGGAGAATCATTTGAGCAGATTAACTACACAGAATAGTACATACTTGAGGCCAATGCGTTATAGACATGCCTCAAAAGCTTTCTTTAAGCACAATCTTCAGATATTTTATTCTGGTTTTCCATATATAGCACTAGAACATCCAAATTTTACTACATTACTGCATAAAATATCAAGAATCAATTTGAAAAAAACTCTAATTTCTGCTAAACAACGATTTAATGAGCCTAAAAGATCAAAAAATAGTGAACAAGGAGAATTTGTACGAAAAGACTTATAATGACTTCTAAAGCATTTTCCACACTCTACTCTCATTAAAATATGGAAAAAGAAAAGAATGTGGATTAACCATCTCTTGGCACTTTATCTTCCATTAAAAATATGGTTCTATTTATGATGACTTAGTGCAATTTTGATACAAATAAAAAAAAAATTTGTCCACACCATTATCTACAACACACCAGATGCCGAGTATTCTATTTAACTTTCATAATACAGAATTAATTTCTTAACATAGAGGAGTCCACCATTAAATCCAGGTTGAACATCCAAGAAAGTATGAAGAGAATAGAGTGCCCATAAATATATAAATACAATGACCTGTGCAAGATATTAACATACAAAGTTTCTTCTGGTGTCTCATTGTTATTATGTATCAAGGAAATAATCCTAGGTTAGATGTATTAGTAGACATAGCAGCTTAATCAATCAAGGAGGAATCCTAGATCTTTATACACTTAGCAGCGATGCTACTTGTTCAATCTAGTAGACAATGTCATCATGACGGTCAGAACCAAGGATATACATTAGAATAAAAAAGCAAGATCTGGATAAGGAAGTCTTCTCTTTATTATCCATCTTCATTAGACTGTTTTATGCACATTTCTTTTTCTTCCTAAAGTGCAAGTATAATGTGCTTTTGTGACAAAAATACAAATGGATGAAAGGATATAGTAAATAAAATTTCATACATGATTCTATTTCACTTTCATGCATAATTTTCTTTCATGAACATGAGATACAAAAAGATACAAATTACTTACTTGAATAACTTCATCAAGTATATTGATGTCTAAAACTGGAGGGATGAAGCCAGCACCAATTCCTTGAATTTTATGAGGACCTTTCAGATCAATACAAAAAATTTGTAACTGGAAAACATGAGTTATCTCAAAAATAGGATAAGAGCTTCATTAGACTCATTGCAAATCAACAATTGTTATTCACAATATTATCAGAAGTCAGAACCAAAAAGAATGAAAAGTAGGATAAAGCAGCATTACCAATAAAAAAGGTAAACATCAATTCATCAAAACAGAACACTTGTATTGTGTGATTACAACACAACAAAAGGAAGCACTTGAAGAAGTGATGACTGAAATGTAGGAAGATCAACAGGCACATATCATAGGAAGAAGAGATAGTGAAACAAAAAGCTTTCACTAGGTGCTTGAGTAGCCTTTATTAGTACTCTAGACATCCATTAATGATTTTATGCATATTAAACCAACTCTTTATCGAGGATCAAGTAACAGGGCGTTAAGAATAAAAAACTGTTCCAAGTTAGATCCAAGATCAATCGGGTGTGTAAGAAAAAGATGCAGCACAAAGTTAAGGTTGCCTCCCTTTATCTATTCTGTGTTCTGGGTGACATGATCATTACCAGTCAAAAGTTTAGTTACATATGAGAGACATACACTCGTATGCTTGAACAGCTCGAGGCCATAGCCATCAAATCAATATATGCTTTTAACCAGATCTAATTGAAAATAAAGCCAGAATAGCAGAAAAATCAAAATGTTTCTGAATCCTACTTCTAGAACAACAAAAATGACAGTAGAAAACAATTCAAAACTCGCTGTATATGAAATATGGTATCATTAAAGGTTTTTCTCAGTGCTGAGCAACTTTGAATGAAAAACGTACATGTTCAATCATGGAATTAACTTGTGACTATTAAGTGGCTCAAGAACTAAGATTAAATTTCTCATTTTACATGACTCAAAAAATATGAAAACTCCAGCCTATTTTTTTCCAATTCTCCTAAGGAAAATTCAATTTAAGGGAAGTATCGACTTCCATATATAGTCTGCAACTATACTTGTAATTGAGTTTAAGAGATGAGAACCTCATAAGGGCTTATGAGTTTTCAAATCCAAGTCATGGACTCTAAAACACATTCAAGACACTAATTTGAGATAAAACTAATATTTGTCAAGCAGCCTTAGGATAATCAAAAAGTTATGAACTAGATGCAAAATGAGACATTTCACAATTAACAAATTGTATAACAAGATTATATTTAATTATAGGTAAAAAGAGTGAAATGTGATCTAGTAGAGAGGATTTGATCGACAAGGACATGTTATCACCAAGTCATTTATTCGAGTGTATTATGCACCTAACCTAACAGTAAAACAAGCCTAAGAGCAAACAATCTTGAACATAATAAAGACCATAAAAGATGAGAAAAGCTAGATCTAGATTATAATCACCTGGTTTTTCTCCACTCAGTATTGCACTTTCAGTAGGTTCAATTCCATATACCTGTCAACAATAGTTTACTCAAGACAATAACAACAATGAATAATTAAATAGACAAAAGAGGCATCAGAATAATAAGAAGAAGAATCTGACTTGGATGTCCGCATTTTTCTCCTTAAGAAACTTTCCGGCACCAGTAACTGTACCCCCAGTTCCAATTCCTGCAACCAGGGCGTCAACTTTCCCTTCAGTGTTTTTCCATATCTCTGGTCCAGTGGTTTCGTAGTGTATCTACACATTGAGAAATGCTAAGTGGCATATTGCGATCATCTGTATGCACTTTATCTGGATGTAATGTACCTTTGGATTAGCAGGGTTCTCAAATTGCTTGAGAAAAAAACAATTTGGTGTTGCCTCCATTATTTCCTCGGCTTTCTTGAGAACTCCATCAATACCTATTGCTGCATCGGTGATGTATAACTCAGCTCCAAAAGCACGGAGGATAATCCTTCTTTCGAGACTATATGTGTGTGGCATAACTATGATAAGTTTGTAGCCCCTAGTTGCTGCAATGAATGCAAGACCAATGCCAGTATTACCGCCGGTCACCTCGAGAAGGACCGTCTTCAGCCACCAAATGTCCATATCCAAAACCAAGAGTATATCGTTAGTACAAAATTTTAGTAAAGTTGAACGGCCACAAATGGGGCCCATAACCTTTGTAGTTTTTCTTGAAAAGAGGACCAATTTTTTGTCATCAGTAACACAATACAAACAAAAAGTTTCCACAGTAATTGTTTCATCTTTTAAAGATCCATCATACAAAGTACATAATTTTGGTGGAAAAGCATAAAGATGGATACAAGTGCAAATTTATACTCATGGTCTTCAAGAGGTAAAATGTGAAGTTAAAAGAAGAGAGAAGGAAAAACTTAACTAACCTTGCCAGGGGTAATTAGACCCTTCTCTTCTGCATCTTTTATCATACTGTATGCGATCCTACATTTAGGTAAGGAGAGATACAACATGTTCACTTGGTCTATTGACATCTATACTCAGCATGCAGGAAACAAGACGTGGAACCACTGGGACAATACAGTGAGAAAAATTTTTCGGAAGAAGAACCAGTTATAAGTGGAACATTTTACCTGTCTTTTACACTTGAGCATGGATTCATAGTCTCCAATTTGGCAGCAATTCGTGCAGCACAACCATCCACAACATTCTTGAGATATACCATTGGGGTATTCCCTATGAGCTGTAAACAGTAAATATAGCAAACAACAATCATGCTTTCTTATCTGCCTTCAGAAAATAACCAATCAATAACAAAGGTTTACAAGAAAAATAATTACTTCAGTGATGTTATTCGCAATTCCATACTTCTCTTCCATTGATAAGTCAGGAGTCACTGCACAAAGATAAGAAAAATAAAGTAACTACAAAGAAGAGAGTAAAATTAGATTTCAGAGATGCAAAAGTATGTATTACATATTGCAAAACTAGATGCAAAAGTATGTAAATATTGCAAAACTAGAAAGAAAAACATCTAAAAAAAATATTCCAGAAAAATGACGATGATGCCACCAAAAAGTTAAGTTCAGTGCAGATGTGTGCAGCTACACCTGCAAATTAGATGCGACTCATTTAACTAAGAAGGTAAATGAAATGTCCCGAGTCATTGATAAGTTTCAATATAAGCCAAAGATGGAAAACATGCAACTTTAATGCAAAATAATTTGTTAGACCATTCCGTTTCTGAGAAAAGCCAAGAATAACACATACCAAATCACAAGGGAGATTTCCAGGAGACCCTTTGCCTTTTTCACAGGACTGACAATCTATATCAGCTTCAATAATCTGTAAATGTTCTGTCATCAAGAAAACAAAAAAAACTTCAGGAAATCAATCAAGCATATATTGAGGACAGTGACTATGGATGTCAACAAGAACATATCAAATCAATCAAAGCAAAGCTCAGCCTAAAGTTTCTTTAATGGCTTCCACTCAATGAAAGTTATCCCTCTTGAGTTGCTAAACCCAACTAGTCCAAAATACTTCATAGCTGCCTCTCCAACACCCACAGTGTCCAGTTTTCAGAGCCCAAAATATTAAGGCCAAACCAAGGAGCAGCATTTATCTCACAAAATAGTCCTCCTAAGGCTTACCTCTCGAATGTGATTTGCAGAATTGGGAGTGAAAATCAAAACCAACCAGAATTAAAGGGAAACCTACCTGTGTAGTAGAAAATGCAAGAATTATAAAGAAATAAGCTAGTTGAGAATATTTTCTCAAAGAAAAATTTGCCTACCCCCTCCCAACTCTCCCAAGCCCAAAATAATGAAATCAAGAAAGTCAGCAAAGTTTGAATATAATGAAGATTTAATACCTAAAGTAAGACATTTTTCTTTAAAATTACACAAGGGAATCTTTACCGCATATCACAACATTCCAACCAGACTTTAATTTTAAAAACAAAAGCTCAAGTACTTTTAAATGGAAGGAATAGAACACCTAAATCCAATTCACAATCCGCAAAGTAGAAAATTACGAGGAAATGACACTACATTGAGAACACAGTATAAGAGAAAATTGTTCATCCTTTGGTTCTTACTAGTTAAAATCAAGTTTGTAGAGGAACCAATATAACAGCTCATTGCAAACTTGGGATTCTACAGATAACAGCAACATATCATTACCAACTTCTCCAGATACAAAATAAATAAGCAAAACTGAATGAAAGACAAACTTGCCTCAGGTTTTGAATCTGTATCTGCTATTAACGTCAATAATCAAAGAGGCCCCTTTATGCGGAAAAACCCAATAGAGCAGAATATTTTCCCAATGCCATAAACAAAATCTTGAAATTTATAGCAATACCTGCTCTAAAGTCTACAGTCTCCAGTCTCCACATGCCGTCGGTCTCTTATGAGTCCTTGAGATGATGAATTTGACTTTTCTAATGCATGCTTACAAATATAAGGATGTTGCTGCGGTATGTTTAGATGTCAAAACAGAGGTGTGGAAAGATAAGCGAAAAGACATTCAAGTATTTCGGGCCACAAACGGTAGGAGAAGTGTGTTGGCCGGACATGTGGAAAGGGATTTTGTGACGTGCAACCGGAAGATGTATTGGGCGTTGAAGGGGACTCCAACCGCGCATGTGAAATGTGGAGGGGGCGAAATTAAGCAACCGGAAAAGTGAGGGTTTGTACGCGAAAGTACGGCAGGGAAAAAAGGCGCGAAACTTACTGGATAAGCTAAACAGTGTAGGCGTATTAGAAAGGAAGAAACGCCAAAACCGGAGCAGGCGGAATAGCAGAGATAGGGATTTGTTATGGAGCTGGCGGCGGAAATAGATGCTTCGGATATGCAGTGGGACAGTGAAGGAGAAAGCGAAAATGTAGTATCGCTGATGCATGAGAGTGGAACACCTTCGAATTATAGAAGTTACAGCAGTGAAAGGAAGGCCATTCGTCGGACGCCGGAAACAATGGTAGTATCGTTGATGCATGAGAGTGGAACACCTTCGAATTATAAAAGTTGCAGCAGTGAAAGGAAGGCCATTCGTCGGACGGCGGAAACAATGGTAAGCCACTCAACTCATTCCGTGAAGAATATGGTGGATTGGATCTCGGATGAGCAGCGGCAGGCTGTCAGAGAGTTTGGATTCGGGTCAATTTTGAATGTGAAGGGAGTAGAGGTTGACGAAGAGATGTTGAAGTGGCTGGTGGATAACTTTGATGTAGATCGGAGGACACTGAACGTTCATGGGCACTGTCTACAGGTGACAGGCGAGGATGTGGAATGTGTACTTGGCTTGAGCAGCCGTGGGAAAGATATTGAAAGCGAAAAGCGAAGGCAAGAGATGGATACAGAGTTGGAAAGAGAATTGAATATCAGAATAAATAGCAGTGAAATTGTAGTGGAGGAATTGAGACACAGTATATGTAGTTTGCATAACGAAAGCTTAGAATTCAAAGTGAAGTTCGTACTGTTTGTTGTTGGTAGGTTATTAGCACCAAGTTTGGATGACACAGTGAGCCGGGATCTGGTGGCTGTAGTGGCTACAGCGGAGAATATGAAAATTTTGAAATGGTCGAAATTCATACTTGACAATTTGGTGAAGAGCATCCGTGATAGAGACGGCAACGGAATAGCGGGATGTGCACTTTTCTTGATGGTATAAGAAAGACGCACCATTTTGTATTAGAGATAGGAATTGCTGGAATAATGAAATTAAACTTTGATAGAAAAGACCCGTAAATGATGGTAGGCGTTTTTGTCCCTGCAGATTTACTATCTGGAACGATTTTATATCGAGGGTGAGGACGAGTTTCACAAGTTCCAGTCGAGAGGGTCGAGGCTAAGATTTTGGAGAAGGTACGAGATTAATGAAAGCGTGCGAATATTGAGGAGGAATCACATATTTGAGAGGGAACACGTAATGTAAAATCCTTTCGTGTGAATTGTTGTTGAAATTGCAATCTGCATTTTGTGACGTTACTAGTAGTACAAAACTGAAGGCTTGTAGTGACAAGGCAATGTGCAGTTTTACAATAACATAAGCTGTAGAGAAGACATTGAAAGAAGACTGATTGAAATTGAATGTGGTAATAAAGATGTGAAGGATAGTATTAGTAGAATGGAAGCAATGATTGAATGTCGTTTTGAAAGGCTGAGGAGCATGTATGAAAGTGGAAGGGTGTGCAAAATAAACCGGGCACTTGGTGTGGAGGGTGGGCAAAAAGACGATTGGCGCGGTAATGTTAAAAGAGGGAGTGAGTTACATAAATTTAGTCCTACAACGCCAGATGTTAGGTCCAAAAGCAGGAGTGAAAATGATAGAGTCACTACGAATAGTACTGTAATGGGTGAAAAGAGTGCATCGAAAATTACAAAGTGGAGAAGTAGAAAGAGACTAAGCATGGACAATACGGAAAAGCCTGTGTGGGAAGATAAACAAAACAGAAGGCAAGGTAAAAGAATAAAGGTATGCATCGGTTTGTGCCAAGGTATTTCTAGCATTAGAAAAGTAAAGTATAAATTGTAGTTTTATGTACAGATGGATAGCAGTGGGATGAACAAGTGTCAAACGAAGATGGTTGCTTTATTGGCAAAGGTGAGTATTCCAACGTTCAAGAATTACTGAAGTATGGGAAATTATAGACAATGAAAGATGACATATTTTTGTAGTAGCAGGAAACGAAGCTGGCATCTATCGGCGAAAAATTGAGTGAGGGACGAGCAAAAATACTGAAGTTCTTGTTTGACACTCAGCTGTCGCAAAGGTATGTACTGGATCATGGATTTGTTAAATCAACAGTTCTATTTTGTTTTATCCCTTATTTGAAATTGCAATGGGAAAAGGGATAGAAAAGTATTTGCAATTATAAGGTTGACTAAATATGTAGTATGATTATCCCCATAGGGGAGAGGGCATAGGAACGAAAATCTTGGAAGCAGTTAAAATTGGTTTGCAAGTGAGCATAAAACTTACAATTTGTGTGCTGTCAATCATGCTTGCTTATATAAAAAGCAAGGGTAGGTAACATGCTTGCATATAGAATAAAAGGTGAGTATTCCAGAAGTTTGAGAATGGAACTACAATGATAACTCAATGACCCTTATGGTGAGTACATAATCGCCTTGGGCTAACTCAATGACCCTAAGGAACGATTGAGTCATTGAAACCGTGATTGCTGGTTGTATTAGTGAGGAAGAGCAAACCTACTCTGGCCGTTTTAACTCAAGTCATTGAAAATGATGATATCAAGTTTGTAGATTATGAAACCGTAATACACATAAGGAAAAGATTAATGTACCCTGTTGTAATGACAGGGAAGTACTGGTGTCAATTAAGGGGCAGACAGCAAGTCGGGATGCAATGGGGTCCTTGCTTCCTCAAAAACCCATGGCATGTGATGTGAGTAAATCGAGGGATTGAAATTGGGTGGTGTTATGTGGACTGTTTCATGGAGGACGAAGTGATATGACTTGAGTTTGGTGCAGATAATCAATTGCTATTGTGCGATGAAAACAGCAAGGCAGCAAAGGCGTGCTGTAGATCAGTCAATGCGATGGTGGTTCATGCCAACTTGGTTTCAGGTACAAGTGTTTGGCCAAAGTTGGGGGGAGTGAGTACGTACATTCATATTAAAATGTCATATTTTACTGTCGTGTTGTAGCAAGAGATTTTGGAGTTCAACAAATCAGCAGACGAGCTGTACTCTACATATCTACAGGAATGTAAAGTAGGAGGTAATATAAAAAAGTGTGAGAATGTACGAGAAGCTGCTCTGTTATGTAGCATAATGGAATAAATACAGATTCCCATGATGATGACTAACTAACCGCTGCTATGCTTCAGATATTCGTGCCAATGTGGCACGACGAGCATTGGTATATGTGTGTGGTGGACATGGGAAGCGAAAAAGTATTAATTTATGATTCAATGAGAGGACACGAGCAAACGGATATGAATAGGCACAGCTCCGTGGAGACTATGGTAAACTAAGTTGGTTTGTCAAACATTTCATGAACACGACCATCACCTTTACAATTGGTGGCAGTAAATTTAAAATTGCATATGTTTTTCTTGTATGGCCCTCAGATTGAAAGGTTGGAAGTAGCGCTGACTTATGGTTTGGAGGGGCAGTATTCGTCATGCATTTGGCTGTACAAAATAAAAGCTGCAGCCACATGTCCACAGCAACGGAATGCGTAAGTTGCATGTGCATAGGTTTGGAATTTTTTTGCATAGTTCAGCAACGGTTGTCTAAATTTGTGGTTATGGTTTGTAATGCAGGTGGGATTGTGGGTTATTCATGCTGAAGTACATGGATATGTTATCAAGTGGAATTGGAAGCTGGAAATGGAATCAGGTAAGGAAAAAGGAATGGCGTCGTGTGCTTTAACAGTAAGTATGTTTGCTTGCATTGGTTGCGAATGATGGAGATAGTAACAAATTTATCGGTGCAGTACAATTCGGAGCAGGAGCGGCGCAAAGTAGCACTATTTTTGGTTCTGGATGATGCCAACGTTGTCCGTCATCAAATTATGCGGAAAGCGAACACGCACAGGAGGTTGGAGATGAATAAAGTTGAGGTTGGATGAAGGTGGCAAGATAGAAAGACAAAGTAGCGGCATTTTGTGGAAAGGGCCATGTAATAGGGGCTGTCATAGTCGGATGGACGTCGTCGTAGCCTAAAATGTAGAAGACGGAGACAGAGAGTCCAAAAGCTGCCATAGTAAGGCAAGCGGTTGGTATGTATCTATGAGTTTCATTAGACGAAGGGAAAGCAAAGTTCAACCGAGCAAACTCGCCGGCGGTGGTGTGGGGAGACCTTGGCATGGGGATAACGAGTACCACAATCTTCATGTGGTCGAGAGTTAAGAGAAGATTTGTGGTTGGTTATGACTAGCGTACAGTGATCCATGGTATGCAGTCATTAGAAATAAATGAAAAAGGATTGAAATATTTGATTTGTGGTAATTAATAATTAACGCGTTTAAATTTATGTTTCCCGAGAGTTTATGAATTAGGTGTCTTGATGTATCCGAAACAATGTCTTAACACGGAGTTTAAACCTGCAATAGGTTAGTTTCTTGCTCTGCATTCTATGCTAAAGGGTAAATGCCTATACGTCCTTTTCTATGGTATGGTCCGTACTCAAAGCGAAACTGAAAACCTTCCAGCTTTTTCCAAGAATTGGATTTCAGTCTATAAAGCTTGACTTCGAACAAGGCTAGGTTATTCGGAACAGCGAGCTTCGGATGATGAGCTATCCTCACCACCTTGTAGTCATCCGCAGTGTTATCATACCCAAAACCATATTCCAAGTTTAAGCTAATGCGATACCGTCCAACAGGACGTTGGATGGGAGATTTAGGTAATCGAAAGCATTTCCTAATCCATGGGTTCCACAAAAAAAACAAAAAAAAAACTAGTTTTTTTATGCACTACGCAAAGCAGGCCATTGCACGAGCCTATTGATCATGTTCTCGAGAGGACATTTTATCTTTCCAAGAGTACTATTGAATTCTCTGCTGAATCAAAACTGGCAGAATAAATCTTGGTAGTGATTGTGTACCCTCTATAAAAACAGGCCTCGAAAACGTGCCTGTGAGCTTTCGAGTCCATATTTTGATAGCTTCAGATGCATTTCTACCAATTCACGCCTGTCAATTACAGCACGCCATGATTTTGATACGCATTTAAATCGCATAAGAGAACATGGTGGTAACCTTGCAAAAACGTGAAGCAGTAAATCTTCTGAAAAGCTTGAGATTTCATTGCGGTTTCTAGCAGAATATCACAATCGATTAATCACAAGGATGTAGCAATACCTAACAGTACAGACAGCTTAGTGATTATAGGATTCTTGTACGGCATTAATCTTTTACTTCTTTTCCCTCTTATTCGTCATGCAAAGCCTTCATGACACCAATTCTATACTGTTTTAATCTCCCTGGATGAATCCTGATTACGAACTACTTCTTTCCTAGGCATAATTCTAATGACACTACACAATGAAACATCTGAATAAAAAAATAGGATTGCAGTATGATTTACATAATGTACTATTGTTTTGAACATAAACAATTTTTATAGGGTCATTTTACCTCCTTAACCTTTGTGCTATTATCAAGGGTTAATCTCAAAATCTCCCCTTAAGGTTAATGAAAGTTGTAGTTTGCCCTCTAACGTTCATTTTTTTTCTCACTTTATCCCCTATTTCAATCTGGATAATTTAGTTGACCATTAAAGTATGTGAGTAGACAAAAATGCTTTCTGAATGTGTAAGGCCTGGTGCAACCCAATGAGTACAAACAATATCACAATGATACACAAAGATATATCAAATTTAAGCACAATAAAGAAAACTTAATTAAAGAGAAAAGATAAGAAATGCAAACCAAATATCAATCCAATAGCCTCTTCAATAGATGGCGATGCTAACCAAGATGTACAAGTGAAGGCTCACTCCTTCCTCACCCCAAACACTCTTTGGTTGAGCCAATGAGTTTTACAACTATTCTAGTTAACCCTCAACAACCTACACTTGAAAGATCACTCACCCAATTAAGAACTATTTTATACAAATGAGGCAACCTTCACCAAGGTTTTACAACTTCAAGTGATAGGTTCACCTTCACCAATGTTTTACTCCTCCTAGAGAGTAACCTTCACTTGAGCAACCTCACAACCCAACTTTCCCAACCCCTTATACAACCAACAAAGAATCTTTCTACTCAAAAATCTCACTTGTAAGCTTGTATTTTGTGTTGGCAAAAATCTCTAGTCTTCTTGTGCTTTGGGATTTTTATAGAAGGTGAGAAATGGCTCCAAAAGACTCTCCAACGGTCAAATATTAAATGTTGTCAAAACCAGCCGTTGGCCTGTCGGACGTCCGAACCACCTGTCGAACGTCCGAACCCTGCGTCCAAACCACCTGTCGGACGTCCGAACCCTGCGTCCGAACGTCGTCAGAGAGTCATCAAATCTTTGCGAAATTTCTCGGACGTCCGATGCGATCGATGTGCGTTCGAGGCGTGTGTCCGATCCTTCCAGACGTCCGATGCTTCCTCACGAGCGTCCGACAGAGTTTCCTTCTTGATGTTCTTCATCCTTTCGGACGTCCGATAGCGTCCGACATGAGTGCCCTATTTTTGCTTCTTCTTTTATGCCACAAGAATCTATTCTAACAAATTACTCACATAAAAACATTAGACCAAATCTACATTTTGGTTTGTTAATCATCAAAACCAAGGATTGATCGACCAAGGTCAACAATCTCCCCCTTTTTGTTGATGACAAACAAAATGAAGATTTCTTTTATCAAATAAGTTCAAATAAAGCTCCCCCTTAGAAAGTGCCAACATACAAAGAAATTTCAATAAATCCTACTCCCCCTTTTGGCATCAATCAAAAACAAACTCCCCCTTTATTTTTCAAATCAAGACCATATTGAATATCAAAATTTTCAATTGTACTTACAACCATATAGCACTTCTTGGATCAAAACTTCATGATGTACCTAAATATGAGAAATTTCATTTGGTACCCTTTCTTTATAGGGTCCTTGGGAGTTAATACAACATGATCTAGCAATCCACATGAATTTCATACATTTTCTCATATTTTTCTTTACATAGCAATCATTTTGCATATGTCCAAATTTGCAACAAAAGTGACACATGATAGAAGTATTTTGCACATAGGTGGATTTAATGCAACTAATTTTCTTACTTCTTATCATAGCAAACTTATTTGTGCCTTGAAAAGATTTGCTTTCTTTTGTTTGAGAAAACTTTTGTTTTTCATTTTGGAGAAACACGTTCAAGTCATTAATTCTTTTCTTTAACAAATTCTGTTCCTCCAACATTTTTTCATAAAACTTTGTTTTCTCTTCCAACTTCCTTTTCAAAACATTTTTTTGATTTTTTAAATCATCATTTTCCATTCTCAAACATTTGTTTTCTTGAAAAAGTTTGGAGTTTTCTTCCAACAAATCATTTATTTTTGTTTTCAAATCTTTATTTTTAGCATAAGATTTTCTCAAACTTTTATGCATTTTAATCATAAGAATTTTCACATCATCATCTTCATTATCTTTATCACAAGAAGAGTGATAAGAACTTACCTCATCTTCTCTAACGGCCATTAGTGCCATTTGGGCCAACTCTTCTTTTTCTCTTTTTGAATTGCATTCATCCCATGTAACTTTGCAATCTCCTCTTGAACATCTCTTGTTGAAGATCTTCTTGAAACTTTTGATGTGAGGAGTTATATCATTGTCCACTTCCATGATTTCATTACCCATGAAGGATGGGTTATCCCCCACTTGAGATGCTTTAAAAGCTATGCCTCTCTTATACATTCTTGCATTTTCTTCCTCTTGCACTTTGAATTTCAGCTTTAATTCATAAGAGGTTAGGGCATCCACAAGAGATTCAATGGACATAGAATTTAAATCATTTGCCTCTTCTATAGCATTTATTTTGTTTTCCCATTCTTTTGGCAAGGCATTCAAAATCTTTCTATTTTTCTCACCCAAAGAATATTCTTTTCCAAACAATTTAAGATCTTGAATAATGTCACAAAATCTACTACACATCTTATCAACATTTTCAAGAGGATGCATTTTGAAAAATTCATATTGAGAAACAAGCAAAGATTTCTTTTGTTCTTTAATATCTTGATTACCTTCATGAAATACACACAATTTATCCCAAATATCTTTAGCTGATTTACAATCTTTAATCCTACTAGATTCATTTATATCTAATGCATTGTACAATATACACATGGCCTTGGCATTCAAAGAAAGGTATCTCTTGTCTTTTTCATTCAATTCTTGTCTAGTCTTTAATCTACTCAAATTGGTGGTAGAGTCAACTATTCTAGCTTCATAAGGACCATCTTCTACCACATACCATAATTCAATATAAACGGATTGTAAGAAAATCATCATTCTTTGTTTCCACATGCTGAAATGAGAACCATTAAACATAGGTGGTCTATCAATAGATTGCCCTTCTAAAAAAGAAACTTTTATGGTTGCCATGATCTTTACTCTAAGCGGTTAAGCTTGATCAAAAGAGACCAAGCTCTGATACCAATTGTAAGGCCTGGTGCAACCCAATGAGTACAAACAATATCACAATGATGCACAAAGATATATCAAATTTAAGCACAATAAAGAAAACTTAATTAAAGAGAAAAGATAAGAAATGCAAACCAAATATCAATCCAATAGCCTCTTCAATAGATGGCGATGCTAACCAAGATGTACAAGTGAAAGCTCACTCCTTCCTCACCCCAAACACTCTTTGGTTGAGCCAAGGAGTTTTACAACTATTCTAGTTAACCCTCAACAACCTACACTTGAAAGATCACTCACCCAATTAAAAACTATTTTATACAAATGAGGCAACCTTCACCAAGGTTTTACAACTTCAAGTGATAGGTTCACCTTCACCAATGTTTTACTCCTCCTAGAGAGTAACCTTCACTTGAGCAACCTCACAACCCAACTTTCCCAACCCCTTATACAACCAACAAAGAATCTTTCTACTCAAAAATCTCACTTGTAAGCTTGTATTTTGTGTTGGCAAAAGTCTCTAGTCTTCTTGTGCTTTGGGGTTTTTATAGAAGATGAGAAATGGCTCCAAAAGGCTCTCCAACGGTCAAATATTAAATGCTGTCAAAACCAGCCGTTGGCCTGTCGGACGTCCGAACCACCTGTCGAACGTCCGAACCCTGCGTCCAAACCACCTGTCGGACGTCCGAACCCTGCGTCCGAACGTCGTCAGAGAGTCATCAAATCTTTGCGAAATTTCTCGGACGTCCGATGCGATCGATTTGCGTCCGAGGCGTGCATCCGATCCTTCCAGACGTCCGATGCTTCCTCACGAGCGTCCGACAGAGTTTCCTTCTTGATGTTCTTCATCCTTTCGGACGTCCGATAGCGTCCGACATGAGTGCCCTGTTTTTGCTTCTTCTTTTATGCCACAAGAATCTATTCTAACAAATTACTCACATAAAAACATTAGCCCAAATCTACATTTTGGTTTGTTAATCATCAAAACCAAGGATTGATCGACCAAGGTCAACAGAATGGTTTACAAATAAAAAACATTAAAAAATAACAAAAAAGATAGATCACCACCCCTTTCTTCCGCCATCATCACCATCTTACCACCTTCTTCTTCATTCCCTCTCCCCTCCTTCGTCCTCTCCCTCTCCTTCGACCTTCCTCCTCCATCCACCGTCATCTCCCCTTCCCTTCCTTACCCACCACACACCCTGCTCCCCCTCCTTCTCGCAACTAGATCTACTCGCAATGGCTGACCACTTTGGGCGACACGAGCAGGAGTGGGGTTGGGGAATAAGGAGGGGAGGAGGAGGTAGCGTGGGGAATAGGAGGAGGAAACGGAGGAATAGTAAATAATTTTAAAAATACCCCAAAAAAGTCTAAATTCTAAAACACTCTAAAATACAATTGTATAATATAGATTTTAAAATACCATACTACAATAAAATGTTTTTTTGAAAGCGCCTTAAAAGAATATTTAATCCATATGGGACTCTAGTTTTCGGAATCCTCCTCCATCCTTCAACATCCTGATGGATGATGCCTAACAATCTCAAATCCGACAAATGGTGGCTGAATATCATAAATGAGAGGCATGACAATGGACAGCAAGTTAAGGAAATTAAATCTTGATTAATTTTACAAAACACAGAGCGCATAGGAAGGAATGGACCCAAAATTCTATGGAAGGATATAATTCTTTTTTTTTTTAGGCTACAACGATAATATTCGTATGACCCAATCTATTCTATTGTACAGGAAGAAAGAGTCTAAAGAGGTTATATAAGAGACTAGTAGGTATATAGAACCAACTAAATCAAAGGAGTGCTCTGACACCTTTTTAAAATTTTTTTTATTACAGGTAGAGTTCGAATCCCTGACCTACAACTCAAAAAGGGATTTAATCCCTTTTCGTGGCCACTGAGCTTTTTGGAAGGATATAATTCAGTGTGGACTGGTCCCATTTATTTTGTTGAAGGACAAGAATAGTCACATCCGGGGTGTACGATGATGTTAGTGTCAATCAACGTCATCTACCATGAAGAAAATGTGCATAGATTGTGGTACTCAATATCTTTACTCAAATATTATGCACCCCGAAGGACGTACAAGTGAACTCTTGTTCATTAAATTTGCATAAACAACTTTTATAAACTAAGAAAAGTTCACACTAGGATGTTCAAGTACGAGATAATCTTGAGTGAAGACAGAAGGTTTATTTGGACCTATGCATCATCAATTTTGGTAATGATAATCAGTATCAAGTGGCACAAGAAAACAATGCGAAACCTGTCTACATCAAATTTCTTTTGTTTTTCATCTTAATGCATTGATTACACTTTATATGCCAGAAGAAATAATATCTGTCAGACTAGCCACCATCACCCTGTAAACCTACGATATTGAAAGAACATCAATGTAGACAATGGTTAGGTGATGAAAATTGGATGTGCATTTGAAAATGAGCCCGCAAAAGGTGTTAGAATATTATTATGGTCCGTTTCATCACCCCATGATAAGATACCATGAATACTTAATTGTTTCTCTCATCAGCTATATGACAAACTATTATGTAGGACAAGTTACCACACGGATAAGATATTATGAATATTTAATTGTTTCTCTCATCAATTAAATGACAAATTATTTGTAGGAGAAGTTACTACACGTAATATGCATAGATAGATAAGTATAGAGTTTGATAAACATAACAACTGAAAGGGTATGATTATTTGTAGGTGACGGGTTTTTACTACAAGTGCAAGTTTAAATCTGATTTTATACCCGTTGTCTGCAAGTATACAGGTCAATCAAATAATATAGGACATGTATCGGGTCGATTCTACGAGCAACAATGTCTACAAGTACTAGGTCCTTATTTTCTCTATTATTTAGACTTATAATGAATTTGAGCAGAGAAATAATATTGCTACTGTCTACAATTCTGAGTTAACCAATGCAAGATACAAATGGAGATTTTTCACTAAAGACTTAAATCTAGGAATATAGATTCCACTTATGGCACAAAAGATCTGATTTGATGAACTTAACACTTGTTACTACTCTTGTTTAATCAGGGATTCATTTCCTAACAAATACCAAAATTTCATTCTCATGATAATAATGGTCTAGAACAGTTTAGTTTTTCCTAATTTCTTGGTAAATAACTAACTCTGTTCTTGTTCATGCATGAAATGTAGATTTCATCCACTTGACTGTTTTTCTATTCTCATGAACATACAACTCAAGCTCTACGCATGTTACTCCATTTTTACTACCATCTCTCAATGAGTAATAACAACTATAATCTTGCTATTGGTGATCAAACAACAACAAGTAATCAATCATGCACAAGTAAACAAGTTATTATAAGATATCACAAGTGTAAGTCACATTCAATTCATATCACTTGGTCATAAGTTTAATCTACTCCCTAGTTATAGAAAATTAGCTACTCATGGATGATATAACAATCAAACTCATAACTTCATTAATGAAAAACATCTCAAGTTACAAGTACAAGAAGGTTAAGAATAGCTTAGCCAAGTTAATGGTGAAGCCTTCCAATTTCTGCTATGTCTTGCACTGAAAATGATTACAAGATGAAGTCTCTAAGTCTTCCTTCAAGAATTTCTAGCTAGAGAGAAAATGTTACAAGAAGAAAACTAGTTACGTATGGTCTCTATGACTTCTTCCTCTTGTTTTGCATAAAAAGATGGTAGAAAGTGCCTTTTTTCTCCTCTCATGATTCCAACATCTCAGATTTGTTAAGAAAGTCAAAAGAAATGTTGTTTTGACTTGACAATAAATCATTTTGTCCTTCTTTTTGCTTCAGAAGCATGTGCCACAGAAATCTCTTACCAAAAATAGCTGGAAAGTAGTGTGAAAAATGGCTGAACCACTTGCAGAGAAAAGAGGCCGATCCGAGGGGTTCAGTATGATTCGAGCTCGGATCCTCAATTGATCTGACCTCGGATCAACTGACCTCGGATCAATTGCTCCAGATATTTAGATGAGGACTCGGATCCTTTTGTTGCACATGGATCCGAGCTCGGATCCTTGTGATAAATTTCCAGATTTTCAATTCCTTCCTTTTTTTTCTTCATTTTTGCTTCTAGTTTCCTTTGTATTTTATCCTCCAAATGATCCTTGCTTTTTTCTTTATCTCGTACATGGACTTCACATATCAATATCCTTCAAAATATCACAAATTAAAGCATTAATCCATTCATTTATCAAGTTTTGAACGCTTAAACAACATTTAAGTCGTTAGCACCAAAAGAGTTCAACTATGGCTTTAATCTTCTCAAACATACCAAAAGTTCATGCCAAACTTGTACAAAATATACGTTAAATATTCACTTATCAGTAGGGATAATTTTAGAAACCTCCCTTGAGGTTTCCGACAATTTCACTCACCTTGGTTTAAATAATTACACTAACCTTCCTTCATGCGGTAAAATGACTATAATATTTTTCACTTATAGATAATTCCTACAAACCCAAAAATCATACAACTATAACTAGTTTTTCATTGCCATACAAAACAAACTCGTATCATCTCTCTCATATCTTCTCTTTTATGCAACTGATAATCCACTTTTTTTCCACAGTCACAATCTACACAACTGACTAATATATCCCAAATCCTCATTATTATGGAAATAGTTCTCGCTCTCTTTTTTGTTTTCCTTTTTTTTTTTTGTAAGTATTATCATATTGAAATTGCCAAATGACAAGTTGTCAAAGCAGATTTGTTGTCAAACTCAATGAAGATCAAAAGGATGGCGATCACATAGAGTACAAACAAGAAAATAAAAGTGATAACTAAAAAAGGAAACTGGATTGAGGAAGGTTACACTATTATGCCAATTAGGCAAAAAAAATTTTAGTATATAAAAATTGGAATAAGATTTATCTAGAGACATGGGATATGATCTCTAGTGTTGCTTTTGATTGCTCCGCATTGGTATTCTTGATGGGTTATATTATTTTAGTGTCAATAAGGTTGCAACCATTTGGATTGAATTTGGATAGTAGCACTGGTCTATTCAAACGTTGAATTTAGGCAAAAAAATTAAGGCTAAAGATTAGACTGACTGCAAACTTTAATTGTCATAGTTGATTTGCATAGGAAGATTTGGTGAGGCAAAAGTGGGCGGTCAAAATTGTGAGAAAATAGAAATTAAGTTGAAATGGCTTATTGAGTTTGATGTGCGCGGGGTATACATATACAATTAGTTCATCCACAATCAAGTTTTACATTTATAATTCCTAAATACCCCACACGTGATTTGTCACAAGTATACAAATCGTGAGTGAGTATAGGGTATTAAGGGTCGATCCCACAGGGAAGATTGCAATTACCGGTGCTTTTCGAACTCCTTTATTATCTAAACTACCATAAACATATAAAAGTAATGAAAATTAGCACTAAAAAACTCTTAGAGATATGGAATTCCTTACTACTCTTGCAAATGAGATTACAGGTTAAATGAATGTTATTATCTTGGTCAGTTATGGCATAATTTCCTAATGTATGTGAAACCTACTCTCGTAGTGAATCAACTATACTTATAGCTAAATCATACCTACTTTTGTGGCTATGAATTAACTATAAGTTCATTCCTTCTATGAAATTACATGAAACAAGTCACTTAAACCACATAGGTGCACCTCTACTCTCTTGAGTGTACTCCCTAGGTTTATCACTTCCTTGAACTAGTGTTAAATTCCAATTCTCATTGCAAACTTAACACCTTTAGATAATCACAACTAATGGACAGTTAATCATGATTAGAAAGCAAAAGTGATAAATACCTTGCTCAAAATAATATCATCAAATAACCAAGTAAACATCACCAAGAAGATATTGCAAGTTCATCCATACTCTAGGCATAAACTTTAGCAAAACATGAAGAAAAACAAATACAAACTTGTATTATAGTTAAACATGAAATCAAATACAAAAGAGAAAGTGATAGGAGAGATATCACCCTTGTCACATGAGGTTCAAACTCTCCATCTTTGCTCCTCCAATCTTCATCCAAATCTAACTACAAATACAAGAAGGAAAACCTACACTAACTATACTATACTACTGTAACTAATGAACTAAGAAAAACTAGTGAAGACTACATTTTGGTGAGTTTCTCCAGCCTTCCAAAGTTATTCAATTATTCTCCAAAGGCTGCTATTTATAGAGGAATTTAAGCCACAAGTGAATTGTTTCTTGGTTGGCAAAGTTGGTTTTTGAACTCTCAAAGTTCCCATACTCATTTGATCATTTCTAGCTAGAATCTTTGCAGAAAAAGTAGTAAAAAAGGTTGTGTGAAAAGAGCACAAATTGCAGAGCAAGTTGCAGCTGAAATCTAATAAAACGCGGCCACTGCCGTGTTTTGAGCTCCCGTTTTGCTCTTTGCAGGTTTGCACTTTTTTGGGCAGAATTCATCCTTGCTCTGTTTTTTGTCTAACTGCAACTGATATTTTCTTGATATTAGAGGCTAAACTAGCTCTTGTGTAAAACATGAAAGTTGTATTCTTTTGAGTTAACTTTCCAATTCATGAAGAATCATCCAATTTGGAGCTCTGTGAACCATGAAATGACCAAAATACCCCTGACTGGTCAGAACCTTGTTTCAGCTTTCGACCATGAAATTGCACTTCTGGATTTCGACTTTTTGACAATGAAAACAACTGAACTGAACTTCAATATCTTCATACCAAATGTAGATCTGTCTCTTAGCTTCAAATTGGTATAAAATTCACATCAATTCAATACTTGTAGCTCAACATATTGCTGAAATACCACAAGGTATCAAAGCTGTGAAATTTGCTTCCTTTTGTTCTTGATTGCATTTCCTCTTCTGCACTTCATATTCTCTTTTTATCACTTCAAACCGTCATCAATTATCCAATTATCTTCTCAATTCACTCCATTTGATTATTGAATCATTAAACCTACAAAAACATGAAGTTTTCACCGTAAAAATGCACTCTTTGCCACTTTAACCACAAAATGCATATTTTCACTAGAATCTTAGTTAATTAGCTATAAAACTAACTAAAATACACCAAAACTAAATAATAAAATACACTTAAAACATGTAAAATATATTCTTATCAGAGTTCATTAAAGTGGTGGTTATATCGTTTGTAATAGTTGCAATGTGGAAAAAATTCATGAATGAGTTTATCCCCCTTCTAAATAACAAAGGGGTATTTAAGGAATTTTGGGGACGAATTTAGCATATTGGGTCTATATTGTTACTAAAATGCTAACAATATGGGAGGTAGGTGTAATTTTTTTAGTTATAGAGGAGCTACTTGCAATAGTCAGAAACCTTAGGAGAGGTTTCTTAAATTATCCATTAATTGTATACAGATATTGAGATTTTCTCCTCCTCTCTTATTGCCTTTTCTTTTATTCATCTGTCTTAAAATTCTTTTCTATTGCCCATCGTACAAAATCTTGATGAATTAAGGTCAGGTCAGTACATTAGTGGTCTCGAGGGTCAAAGACAAAAAAAAAAATCACAATTGTGGGCACAAATGTTCGGATTGGTTATTGATTGACAATTTTGAAAGTGACCGAAATCAATCCCAATAATACTTCACAATCAATCACCTAGAGAATTCTAAGGATCGAACTCATTTTTTGGTAACAGTTTATTAGACCACATGTGCCCACCTTTCTTCAAAAAAATTATAAAATAGTGTACTTAAAACCAATCCCTTAGGCGCTCGAAAATGTCTTTCAAGTCTGAAGGTGCAATTCTGTTGAAAGAGGAGAGAGAATACATATGCAGACTTCAAAAATGGCATTAATTTGGTGATCTTCTCTGTAGTACATGATCTTAACCTCGGTTAATGACTAATAGTTAAACAAGAAGGACCAAATGAACAAATAACTTTGATCTTCTTATAAACTACGGCAACATCTCTGGCTTTCCAGCTGTCTCGAACCATAATCAATATCAAGTTTTGTTTTAAAAAATGTCATTTCATCCATTCAACTAATTTTAGCACTAATAGCCTAGTGAAATCTTTAAGATGATTCATCTCAATCATTACGATCGATGCTGCCGTTAAAACATAACGAAGTTGACCATGCGTGAGGCACTTAACCATTCCATGTTTCTTTTGTATATATCAAATAAATTTGTCTACAAAAAATTTTTCAAAAACTCCAATCCAGATGGGATCTTAGATTAGATTTTGTGGAAATGCGAATTCTGTACGTGCAATAAAACATTGAGCACGAGGCAACTAAGGTGAATTCCTGTCTCGACAACTTTCAGATTAGGTGAAGATGTATTTTCGAGGTGTGCATTGTTTAGGCAAGAGCAAAACAACCAATAAACCCTACACAAAAACCATGACTAAGGAGCTACCATAACTCATGAACAATGCAACAAACTCTATACACTTAATACAAGATGTTAATTGAAAAATTGCCATTTATATTTTTGGAGAAATATATTCAATTCATAAAAAATTTTCTGAGTTGCCACAAACAAAATCTGAAATGCATATTTTACCATTTTGCGATAGAACTTGGCCAAACTTCAGAATTTGCCCGGATTCGTCGTAAATTTGGGCACACTATCTTATTTGTTCATTTCTTGATTCCGCTTTCTTTTCATATTTCAGAAGCTCTTTCTCTTAAGCAACAGATTCAATACCTGTAGGACCTAATCAACAGATTCAATATCAAGTTGTTCGTTCATTTGTTTGTTTGTTTGTTTGTTTGTTTGTTTGTTTTTTTGGTAATAATAAACAATATCATGTGCCACGGGATAACAGTGCGAAACCTTTCTACATCAAATTTCTTTTGTCTTTCATCTTAGACTAGCCACCATCACCCTATTAACCTACGATGTTGAAAGAACATTAATGTAAACAATGGTTAGGTGACGAAAATTGGATGTGCAATTGAAAATGTTCATGACCACATGATAAGATACCATGAACACTTTAATGTTTCTCTCATCAGCTATATGACAAATTATTATGTAGGACAAGTTACCACTCGGATAAGATATAATGAATACTTAATTGTTTCTCTTATTAATTAAATGACAAATAATTTTGAACCTTTGGTGGGGTTTGGGGATCTGGTTGTGTGGGAGGGATGTTCACCTAGCGTACTCCATACAAAAGCTGCCATGAAACTTCTTAGTGGCTCAAGAGAGAAGATGACTTGGGCAAAACTGGTTTGGGGAAAAGGATTTGTACCAAGATTTGCATTTATTTTATGGCTGCTATGTAAGAAAAGGCTCCCTACATTAGACAGATTACAAAAGTGGGGTGTTTCTTTACCATCTAGTTTGTGTATACTCTATAATGAAGAGGAGGAAAGAATACACCATATGTTCTTTAATTGTTGTACGACAAGACCAGTATGGACTAAAGTGCAACACATGTGCCTGGTATTCCGAGGTTCTTATTCTTGGGATGAAGAACTTACCTGGCTTCCAGCTCACTGAAAGACAAAATCATTTGCGGACCAGCTGAGGAGATTAGCTTTGGCTGCTACTGTTTATCACATTTGGAGACTCAAGAATGAAATGATCCATCAATTAAGGTTCATTGTGTGTGCTAAACTGCAAAAAACCATTAAAGAATCTGTGTTATGTGGTCGATGGACGATCTAGTTTCCCAAGAACACAACAAAACTGGAAACTTGTAATGTAATGGGGAGTTGACTAGAAATATGTGACAGAGTAGTTGTTTTGAATGCTGTAACTATAGTAGTATGATGAGGGAAGATTGCTCAAGAGCTTCCTGTTCGTCATGACGCGGGCACGTCAAGAGGGCAAAAGAGCTCTCTGACCGTGAGCTTTTCAGACGTCATGACGCGGGCGCGTCATGACAAAAAGACACCTATAAATCATCAAAAACGAAAATTGAAATCCGAAATCAGTCAAATTCAAGGAAAACATATTTAAACTATCACACGAAATCAAAACAAACAATTAAAAGAAATAATTGGATTGCCTCCCAATGAGCGCCTTTCTTTAATGTCTTTGGCTAGACATGTCATATTTGCTCAGGGAGAATAAAATCTTGTAGCTCGTTTCAATGCTTCATCTTCAATGTGATCCTGGTAACCCTCATAGATGGAGTAATTTTTGAACACACGAGTTACGGTTTCCATGGATTAGTTGATGGCGCCAAATAATCGAGCAGTGATCTCAATTCTTCATCCACTCCTCCATCAAAAGCACTCAATGGTTCAAGATATTTGACCATAGCTACTCTTAACTTGTTTCTGCCATGAGACTCAAAAACTTCCGATATAACAAAATCAATCTCATTAACAGAAATCATGGAGTAAGAGTTAAGAAAATGCGGGTTAGGGAATGGAGGTGGTGTCACCACATTTGATGATTTTTCACTGGATTCTTTCACTTGAATGGGTTGCGGTTGGGGTTCAATTTCTTCCTTTTCGGTTTCTTTTTCAACTGCATCTGTAGATTTCTCATTTTGACACTCTTGCATCTCCTCATCACTAGTCAAGCAAATTGCACTCTCATTTTCTTCTAGATCAACAATGGTTTCCGAGGGCAATTCTTCCATTTGAGAAGCCAATCGATTTATTCTGGATGTCAATAGACATAGTTGATCTGCCAGATAACTCATTGCATCCTTCATCATCTCATTCCTCATTTGAGTCTCCTGTTGGAATTGGTATATATTAGTAGCTATTGGTTCAACTATTTCTTCAAGAGACATACCTGACATAGATGACGATTCTTGAGACTCATACTGCTGAAAATTCATTGGCCCGGTTGTATAATTATAACCGGAGTTATCCCACCATCCTTGATCATACCCGTTTGGATTAGGGTTATACCACGTTTGAGACCAGGGTGAAAAATCTCCATAATTATTGAGTGGGACACTCAGATTATCTTGATATTCGGGGCACATACCGGTTGAATGATCCCTGGCATAACAAAATTTACAGGTTTCAGCAGCCATTCTTTCTCTAATAGAGTTTAGTGCCTCTGAGTATGCAAACTTAGGAACAAAACAAGACTCATCGTCTTCCCTGGAAACAAAATCCAGTATATCACCAAAATACGGAGTGTTAAAAGCCATAAATTATATTAAAAAAATAAGAGAAAAATAAATAAAAAATGAAAACAAGATGAACTCAAAAGGAAACAAATTAATCTGACACCAGTCTCCGGCAACGGCGCCAAAAATTGACAGGTTGTCGAAGCCTGTGCAATAATAAAAACCTGCTCAACTAAAGTAAATTTCTGTAAATAGTGGTAAGCAGGGTCGAATCCACAGGGACTGGGAGTACTTGTTCCTTTCCAAATTCACAGTGACAAGGGGGTGTTTTTATATCAGAGGTAACAATTTTAACAATTCAACTAAAAGTAAAATAATTAAAATAAAAATAAAATAGCCAACTAGAAATTAAATAACAAATTATTAAAATCAAATGAGTGATAATTAAGGATCTAGCCAAGGAATAACTTCAGCAATGGTTCACCTAATTGATCATTGATGCAAAGGCAACTCCAATTATTTATCAATAAATAGGTTATAACTGCCAAACAAGCGATGACAGTCAACCCCTCCTTACTGTGTCGGTGATTAAGGTACGCTCGTTAATCACTACTCTAATTAAGAAATAATCCTAGATACGCCCATAAGATTTAATTCCCCAATTGCCTTACGTATTAGATGAGCCCTATTCTAACCAAATAACACACTACCAGGGTTATTTCAGATTAGCCCGCGTGTCCCCCTAACACGAATCTAATCGTGTCAGTTGTCACTAATTCAAGGCAATTAAACAATTACGGATTTAACGTCCCAATTGACAATAGATTATCAAGTTAACTAATTATCCGGATCTAAGACAATCAATTAATTAAACAATCAAAAGCACTGTAACCAGGGAATATGCGAATACTAATAAATAAAAGAAAAAGATAAAATTAAATCGATCTCACAATTTTAGACGACCCAAAGCATCCGTTGTCCCTTGACTAGGATGAAGAAATTAGCTCATAGTTGATGAACAAAATCCACGCAAAAGTGAAACAAGAGCTGCGCCCATCAAGTGGAAAATAGGCAAACTCAATTCGTTCAAAGGAACAAAGAAAAGCACAGCTACAGAAGGTAATTCAATGTCCTCCTAAATGTTCCTGCCATCCGAGGAGAAAAGAAGTACTAAAAGACAAAAACAAGAAAAGTCAAAGAAAGCAATTCCTAATTGCTCCTGACAAGCACCGCAGGAGTCTTCCTAAAAGCATTCCAAACGAAATATCAAAAGCTAAGCCTAAAAGTTATTGCCTTTCCTCTGCAATTTCCATTTCGTCCTTAGTAGCCTCTCTGCACTGTGCGGCCGCCGGCCTCCTGGCGGAGAGGACCTCCTGTGCGGCACTCCAACTCCCCTCGCAAAAACCTACGCCGTCCACCCTTTGTAGCAATTACCAACATGGGAATCAGTTTTCCTGTTCCAAAAATGCCCCTGAGTTAAGCTTTATTACTTGGACTCCTTTTTCTATCAAATTGGCACTTGTTATCATATTTTCGTTCTACTCCCTGAAATAAATGCAAAATATCAAAAGTGAGTAGAATCTAGCAATTAATTCACATCGGGTCAGGTAATAGAGGAAATTAATTATAAAATAAATGATAAAATTGCAACCTATTAATGAGGGAAGATTGCTCAAGAGCACAAGTTGAATGCAGTAATCAAATCAAATCCTTATTATTTGCTCAAAAAAAAATTATGCAGGGGAAGTTACTGCACATAATATGCATAGATAGATAAGTATAGAATTTGACAAACATGACAACTGAAAGGGTATGATTAATTGTATACAGATATTGAGCTTTTCTCCTCCTCTTTTACTAGTTTTTCTTTTCCTTCATCCGTCGTAAAATTATTTTTTATTGCCCATCGTACAAAATCTTGATGAATTAAGGTTAGGTCAGAACATTAGTGGTCTCGAGTGTCAAAGACGAAAAAAAAAATCACATTTTTGGGCATAAATCACATTATTGATTGACAATTTCTGAAAGTGTATGTAATCAATCGTAGTAATAAATCACTTAGAGAATTTTAAGGATCGAACTCATTGGGACGAGTTCATTTTTCGGTACCAATTAATTAGACCACAAGTGCCCACCTTTCTTCAAAAAAATAATAATAAAATAAATATAGAACCAATCCCTTAGGTACTCGAAAATGTCTTTCAAGTCTGAAGGTGCAATTCTGTCGAAAGAGGAGAGAGAATACATATGCAGGCTTCAAAAATGGCTTTAATTTGGTGATCTTATCTGTAGTACATGATCTTAACCTCGGTTAATGACTAATAGTTAAACATGAAGGACCAAATGAACTAATAACTTTGATCTTCTCATAAACTACGACAACATCTCTGGCTTTCCCGCTGTCTCGAACCATAATCAATCTCAAGGTTTTTTTTTGGTAAAACAGTCGATTCTGTGTTTATCTTGTACTCAAATAATAGCAATCAAACTAGCCACCATCACCCTATCAACCTACGATGTTGAAAGAACATTAATGTAAACAACGGTTAGGTGGTGAAAATTGGATGTGCATTTGAAAATGAGCCTGCAAAACGTGTTAGAAATGGTGCGTTTCATGACCACATGTTAAGATACCATCAATACTTAATTGTTTCTCTCATCACCTATATGACAAATTATTATGTAGGACAAGTTGCCACATAGATAAGACGTACATTATGAATACTTAATTGTTTCTCTCATCAAATAAATGACAAATAATTATGTTGGAGAAGTTACTACACGTAATATGCATAGATAGATAAGTATAGAATTTGATAAACATAACAACTTAAGGGTATGATTAATTGTATAAAGAATACTGAGCTTTTCCATCTCTTTTACTATTTTTTCTTTTTGTTCATCTGTTTTAAAATTCTTTTCTGCTGGCTATCATACAAAATCTTGATGAATTAAGGTCAGGTCAGTACAGTAGTGCCCTCGAGTGCCGAAAGCAAAAAAAAAAAAAATCACATTTTTTTGTGCATAAATGTTTGGATTGGCTAGTGATCAACAATTTCTGCAGGTGTACAAAATCAATCCAAGTAATAAATCAATTGGGCAATTCTAGGGGTTGAGTTTCAAGGACGAGTTAATTTTTCCTACTTTTAATTATTATGCAAACAACAATAAAACACAAACTCAAGAAATTTATTATTCACTAACTATGAATAAATTGAATAGTCAAGTCAAAGAAAATAGATTACACTAAAACAATTGGCAAGAAGCTAGGGCTTGTCGGATTTTGTTCCAGAACTTGAAGTAATTATCCAATTATTTTCTTAATATATCAAGAACGTATTCCACAAAGGTACTTTAGATTATCTCCCAGTATATATCTAAATTGTACTCAACTAAATATCATATCTCTTTCAAGATCACAAGTATTCGACCGAGTCCTTTAGGATCTTAAGTGATTTGATTACGGCATATAAACCCTAAATCACCCTCGCATTTAGCCTAGGAATGTTAACCTATCTAGTACTTGATTGTGTAGCACTTCTTAGTACATACAAACCCAAAAAGCATGTCCATAATGAATAAGCATAAACATAAAATTAAAATAACATAGATAAATCAAGGCAAAAATTGACAGAAACATCAGGGAAGGTTTTTGAAATTATGGCTAAACATTATACATGCAAATACATATTTCTATCATGGTTATTTACTCTTGCAATGGCAGGATTCTCAATTTAAAATATTAGTTCAGCAACGGGAAACCCACAAGTCAAAAAGTGGTACTGTATGTGTGGAATATGATAAGTGTTGATAAAAGTTCAATTAATTTTTTTTAATGAAAATTCTAAGCCATGAATTGGTCTTTTGATGCAAATATTTTTCTTGCATTGATAATGTATATATTAGTGATTTTTGATGCATAACGCATATGGAGGATTCTTTTTATCTATATATGAAGGATTTAGAATTTATATCTAAATTAAAATTAATTGTCATGTATTAAAACCTGTATACTCTAGTATCATTGAAGAAAAATTAACTCAAATTATTAGTGTTATGACTTATAGTTTGTTTATCAGTATAAGGAAACTCCAAGGTATGTGTGGAATATGACTAATAGTTTTTGTGCATGTCTCGTACATCTATATCTGTTAGTGTAAAAAATCTTTACATGTATATAACATCAATCCATAATAAATAGTCTAAAATGTACCGAAGGTTGTCCAACTTTTTAAAAATGTCATTTCATCCATTCAACTATTTTTAGTACTAAATAGCCTAGTGAAATCTTTAAGATGATTCATCTTAGTCATTACGATCGATGCTGCCATTAAAATATACCGAAGTTGACCATGCGTGAGGCACTCAAGTATAATATCGATCTGATTTTATCGAACAAATAAATTAGCCATACATTTTTATCCGATAAGTGAATTAGTAAGTATGGGATATTGGTACTCTGTTGTGATAGTGAAGGAAATCGATAAAGAGCCGGTGTTTTATTGGAAAAGGGGTTTAATTTACACGTAGCCGATAAATGAATATTTGTTTAACGGAAAATGGTTACCTCATACTTAAAACGGAGAAAGCCATAAAGAGCTGCTCTTGTATTCGACAACGGTTTAAGTACATTTCAACCGGTAAATACATCTGTGTTTAAGGCACCTGGATACTTTCTCAGTGTAACACGGTCGCAAGCCATAAAGAGCTGATCTTTATTCAACAACGGCTTTAACTATATTTCATCCGATAAACATTTCTATTTGATGCACGTTGGGGACTGTGTCAGTTTAACGGAAGAAAGCCCTTTTTTATGAACAACGGGTGTATTTTTTCGCTTTTCGATAAATGAATTTGTATTCGACAACGCCTTTAACTATATTTTGTCGTCCGATACAAGAATTCATTATTCCCACTATATCCTAAAATAAATTTGTAAATGCACTGCAAAGCTCCCTGTGTCATGTACTGTCTCAACTTCCAGCATGTTGAGAAATCAGAAAACTGGGCTTTCTTCCGTTCTTCACCCATAATTCACCAATAACTAATATTTTTCCTTTCTTCACCTATAATTCACCCGTAATTCTCTTGTTCCGTTCTTCACCCATAACTAATATTTTATATAATTATAATTATATAATTTATTAATATTATATACACATATATATTATACGGGATAATTTCACAAACCTCCCCTGAATTAGCGTATGGGAAAATGGGTACTCTGTTTACTCATTTTGGAGGAAAGCCATAAAGAGCTGGTGTTTTAGTAGACAACTGATTTATTTTAATTTTATTCGATAAATAAATTATTTTATGGAAAAGGGTACTCTGTTCTTATATTGGAGAAAAGCCATAAACAGTTGGAGTTTTATTGAAAAATGAGTTATTATATATTTTATCCGATAAATAAATCTATTAATGAAAAAATGGGTGCTTTGCGAATATAATGGAGGAAGGTCATAAAGAGCTGATTTTTTATGGGAAAGTGATACATTACAGAAGTGACCGCGATTTGGCTTATGAAATTATCCCAAAAAATTTAGAATTAGTAAATTTATTTATATAAATAATTATAATATATATTTATATAATACATTGTATAGTTGTACTAATATTTTTTATAATTATAGAGAATATTATATATTAATAAGTATAATTTTTAGTATATATTAGTATATTTGTAATAACAAATATAAGTATAATTATATAATATATTATTACTACATACACATATATATTATAAATATAAATGCACATATAATATACATTTATAAATATATATGTGGAATCTCAATGAGGTGAAGGTTAACATTTGAGTAAAATTGGGCAAATAGTTCAAGATGCCAACATTTGTAGCAGGAGTATATGGCTGACGCATCCTGCATTTGATAGCAATTACAGGTATTATCTGATAATTTTTCCTCATGTACATTCCGGAACCTGCAGACAACATACGTCATTCCAAACTTCGACATTTTTAGAATTTGCATAAAAAAACTCAGCGACGGGCCTTTGCAAACAAAAACACAAGTAAGGGAAGAAAGTAGTACCAACATATATGAATTAGACAGGCCCAATGTCTCACTAAAGCACAAAAGTTTTGCTTGTGTGTCCCATCAGAAGAGAGGTTCTCTACTTCCAATGGTTTGGAGAAGCTTCCGTACTGTGAATACTGATCTTCCTCATGCTTTCAAATTTTCCTTTTTTTCTTGGTCTGTGCATATGACCAGACGCAATTTTAGCTATCATAACGAGGTGTTGAACTATTGTGAACATATTCCTGAACATGAATGCAATGGATACCTCCGGATAATATCTGTTTGGGGCTTCCCGTCTGCGTGTCACTTGCTTTGCTGTGTTCTGCAGTCCAAGCTTGCTGACAACATTAACATAAAAGTTCCACTCCACACTGCCTTCTGTTACGGGTGATTGTCCAAAACGGCTTCGCTTAATGAAATCTTGTACATTATCAGCACTGGCCAATTTCTTCAGGTGTCGTACAAAATCTCCTTCAGGATCTGCAAATAAGTTTTGTGTCAGGCCAATCTTTCACCCTGTGCTTACCGTAGCAAAAGCCACATTTCAATGCATCGCGAATCGCGTCTTACCCAAATAATTGTCTTCTACAGTGTAACATGTATAAGAAGTGGGGAAGATGGCATTGTACGGCTGAAGAATGAGCAATATGGAAACAGTTAGCCCTGATCATGTTGTTTGTGCATACTGGAATATATACAACATAACGATCAGTGGGTATGGTACACTTACAGAATTAAGGAAGGATTTATACGGAGAATCATCGACTAATATCATATTAGAGCTGTTGTACGACTTATATTCTCCCCACACATGTTTCAGGTTCTTAAACATCACCGGTTTGTCTGGATTTTCCCTAAGGCTGGTTTGTGTCATAGTGCACCGCGACTGATCCTGCGCAATATTGATTGTTTCCGACTTTCATTTATCAGAAGTCTTACACACGGACTGACTACACACAATTGAAGTAATTTGTGAATGACATCTCACCTAAACAAATAACAGTCTCTGCTCCAAACGTTCATTCATTTTTTTGGATAGACTGTCCAACATTGGTTGAATGTTGTGGCTCCAGAAAGCACAACTGTCTTGAATTCAGAACATAACAGAAAAACTTGTGGACGTTCTAGTTAATGAAGTAATTCAAATATAGGTTGGCGGATATCTTAGCTTTGATGACCAAACAGCCACCTCAAAATATGACAGACAGACCTTCAAAAATTCAAAGCAACGTGGTCTGAAGTTAAAGTCCCGATTTCTGGTCATCCTTGTAAATGCACTGCCCAGAAGCACTCCATTCAAATCAAGAATAAGAAGCTTCTTCTTTGAATCATTGGCGGACGCAAGTTCTGGCGGGCTTGTTTTCACCCTTGTACCTTCGACTGGGGAAAAACTGAAGGCATACAGCATTTCAGCACATGAATTTTGCATGTGAGATCCAATTTGAGTGTCATAATGCGAAATCTAACAAGAGGAATTGGAAAGTGTAAAGCAAAGTTCTGGGGTCGAGAATTTATGACAAATTTGTGAGCAGCAGCCCTGCAATAATGGAATAGCTGGAGTAGAAAAATAATTTGTGAATGCAATGGTCACAAGGAGATGCATTGGCACAGAGGTACATACACTTTTTATGGTTTCCTTTATACAATGATTAATTTCGTACCAATAATTTGCTACAGCCCCAAAGAATTTAAAATTTAATATTGCCTTCATATGCAACGAACCAATTACAGTAAAGGGGAGACATAATGTACCGTTCCCTGTTTCCTGATGCCCCACATCCTTAGTAGCATCATCTTGCAAATCTCCTCTGGTTACAGCCTCATGTGCCTGTTTATTTTCTATCAGGAAAGCAGCATAAGCGAACGGGTCCACAAGTTTCCCCAAAGCGATCTCCCAGGCAATAAATTTTCTAGCAATGACAACATCAAGTTGTACATACTTTCAGAAACAATGTCAGACGCAATAGAGTGAGCTTGCTACAAGGGGTTGTCCATTTGTGCACTTACAAATTATGGCCGACACCCATTTGCCCAACATTGCGCAAACTTCAAAGTGAAAACCCCCGCAACTTGCCGCGTCTGTCTGTTTTAGTTTGTGTTTTACAAGATTAAATGTCCAGGGTTGATTTTCGTGAAAAATTTCCATCAAAATCCATTCCTAAAAAAGGAAATAAATACAACAAGTATCGAATGTTAGAAATATGTTACCTTCTTCGGAAATAAAGCTAAGGTACGCTTTTGAAGTTTACTCACCACAGATTGTATCAAACCTTGGTAGAAGGTTTTGTAATTGTCCATAGAATCAACAATGTACACTTGTTTGTCCTTGACATGTGCAATCATGAGCAACCAATGATTTGAATAAACGATTGGAAAAAAAATCTGCAATCGCATACAACAAGCAATGTTGAATGTGTTAAAAGCTAAGGCATGTTAGGCTGAATCCAATTCCACTAACATGCAGCTGCTACTCATATTGTATAAGAATGTAAAGGCGAGAATGATAGCTAATGTTTACCTTTTCAGGATTTGTCATGGAGTCGTCATTGCTCTGATCAACGAATGTTTTTTTGGTTGCGGGAGATATGCATGGATAGTCTAACACGCATTTCAGCTACAATGAAGTGATTGAGAAGCAAGTATTAGGTCCACATTTTGCAAGGCACAACAGCACATACAATAATTTTCGTTACGTACCCAAAACATAGGATTGAAGAAAACAAATTGCTTATATTCTTTCTGGAGTAAGTGAAGGTACTGGGTCACAACCTTCACAGAATGGAACAAATTCAAACATTCAACATTGAGTTATTATTTTTAGCGAGATTAGTGAACAAGGTAGGCATGTGCAATCGCATAAAAAACTTACTCTGTCACTGAGACATGTCTCCAGAAGCATCACTTGCTCCAGTTCTTCTCTTGTAATATCAAAGAGATGCTGCCTATCTAGTGTATTGACACAGCTGTGAACAATGATTGACATGAGTACAATAAACAGATGAAAGCGAGATCAGTGTTAGCCATTGACAGTACCGATATTTTAACATACATCTGCGGGACGAGTTGTCTGACATGAAAGCATACGGCTTCTTTCAATTCATCAGGTGCTACGCCGGACGCTTGTGATAGACACTGGACAATAAATGTATTAGCATATATAAAGGGGATTACAGGAGAGCGCAAGAGCATGTCTTACATCTCGTTGAAATGACAATTCCTCAAATCTGCAGTCCTTCACTTCGCTGGCACCAACCCGTTGTAAAATTTGTGTCACTTTATCCACAACCTAGTCATACAAATATTGGGTTATGCTCCTGTGTTGCCATCGAGAAGAAGAAACAAAAAGGAGTAAAATAACATTGTCACATACACTTGCCCCTTTTCTGGTTTGTTCAGATAGTAAGACAACATCTTCAAGATGTGCCTTTTCCCCCACAACCGGCCTCACCTCGACCCCAGCACACTTCCCCCCCTTATCCATCTCTTTTATTTCTTCAACTTTTCTATTCGCGTCCCCAGTCTGACCAATGACAGCATAAGAGGTATAGGATTTCTTCCACATCCAACCACCATCTTCAGCTTTGAATGTCAGTTTTTTGAAGTACGATACTCCTATTTTTTGGGCGTAAAATCCTTTGTCAACATGGTCAGCCAAGAATGGCACATTAAAGCGCCTAAAGAGCCTGGTCAGCAACATACCAAAAGGGAGATGTATTCTCTTATTCTCCCTGCTCTTAATCTTCCTAATCCTGTTGAGCATCGTTGCAATGATCAAATTGCCTATGTTGACGGGTTGTTTGTGTAACATATGCCACAATATAACTCTTTCTAATACACTAACGGAAGTGATACTTCCAGCTTTGGGTAAAATATTATGAGTTATTATCAGATGTAACAGCCGTGGCAACACTTTCATATACGGCCCATAAAACTTAGTTTTCTTCCCTATGTTCAAAACTCTGTCACCATTTTGTCTAATCTCTCCAAAAAATTCTAGGTCATTGTACTCCTTCACAGCAACCTTATCTACATTCTTTGCGCTAATCCGTTTATAGTCAACAGTGTATCCACTGTCAACCAACCCAAACTCTGAACACAAAACCTCAGTAGACAATTCCATGTGTACATTCCTAACCACTGAACGCAGAACAGACTTCTGCTTATTTGCCCTACAGTTAGCATAGAATTCCCTAACCATCGCAGCATAGCACTTGTCATTATGTGCCAGCAAATTTAACAAATTTTGGGCATTAAGATATTCCGTGATATCGATACACTCACCAGCGAGAGCTTCTACGTCGACCCACATGCCTTCATACACTGGAAGACTCATACAGGCCTCCATGTTACTGGCTATGCTTGCTTCGAGTTGCGATTCAAGTGTTGAGTACTTTGAGCAACAGAGGAAGCGAACGCGATAAATCCGATTTATTTGGACCTTGCCGCCTAAAACTGTTCGAAATGCTCCAAATTTCAAGAGGGGGGGAAGTTTAAACCGAAGCTGTTCAGTGTGTTCACACAACACCCGCTGCGTTTGATGGGCTTAACAAGAGAAACGATGAGAAGTTCAAGAAAGACAAGTTTTTTGTGGGATAATTGATCAGGCAGGGACGGGCGTGGAGGGAGGCAAACCCGATTTAGTCAAACGAAAATCAACCCGATTCGGTATTGGATAGATTATTCCGAAGCGGTTTATGCGCAATTGACAATTTACAGGCAGTAGATTACAATCTATTCATAATAACAAATGTAATTTTCTATTTATATAATTTATTAATATTATATACACAGCATGTTTTTTGGGATACTTTCAGAAACCTCCCCTGAATTACCTTATGGAAAAATCAGACATTGGATAATTTATGGACGATAGCCAAAAAGAGCTGGCGTTTTATTGAAGAACTTGTTTATTTTCATTTAATCCGATTAGGGCATTTGTTTACGAAAAAATGGGTACTCTTTTTTTATAATAAAGGAGAGCCATAAAGAGTTGGTCTTTTATTGAAAAGCGAGTTCATTTTTCCTCTTTATCCGATAAATAAATTTAGTTATGGAAAAAAGGGTACTCTGTTCTTATAATGGAGACAAGCCATAAAGAGCTGGTCAATTAAAGTAAATCAATTTTTTTCTTATTTTACTGGATAATTATAATTATTTATGGGAAAAATGGTACTCTGTTATTATAATGGAGGAAAGCCATATAGAGCTGGTCTTTTACGAGAAAGTGCTACTTTACAGATTGGGACCACGATTTGGATTATCAAATTATCCAAAGAAAATTTAGAATGCATTTTTTTTAATTAAGCCTTTATTATATATATTTATGTGTTGCATTGTATAATTATACTAATATATTATATGACTATAAAGTATATTATAAATTAATTAATATTTTTATAAATGTATATTATAAATATTTTTATAATATATATTTACATATTACTATTTATATATATTTATAAATGTATTTTATATGTGCATATAATTATAATATATATGTGCATATAGTAATAAAATGTTATATAATTATAATGATTCCTAATACTTATACGTATACTAATATATACTAAACATCATAATAAATATATACTATACTTCGTACCATATAATATATTTGCATAATTATATAATGCATTATATGAATATATATAATAATTAATTAATTATATTGACAAAATCATTCTAAATTTTCTTTTGATAATTTCATAAATCAAATCATGGTCGCATTTCTAATTAGTATCTCATTCTCTTAAAAGACAAGCTCTCTATGGCTTTCCTCCATAAGTAATTTTTTTTGCAATATCTAATCTAGCACCATTTCGTATGTAGTTAGTAAACTTCTCACTTCAGTACAGTATCCGTCACGTAGATCACTGCTGAGGAGTTCCCTCTTTACCTTCTAACTATCATCCTTTATTCTTACATTTCATACACGTTTGTCTACAACGGCGTTTTGTTGAGTTTGCATATGTATGTGGTTTTGTACTGAAGGAGCTTCGAGCGTGTATATGTACATTGCTAAATATAGAGCGTAACGAGCCCTGTAGACCACCGCCCAATCTCCTCCGACGACCCTGAAAAACATTATCGAATCGTATTTCAGTGTGCTAATGTTTTGTTAACGCACCGGATTTTTAGAAAATCGTATACTAACTTCATTAATGATTCGATCAAATACAGAACATAAAAGGGCCAAGATAAGCTATTTAGCTGGTGAAAATTAATTTGTACACGATGGTGAAAAATTTGTGCTGTCAAAGGAGTTCTCAACATTCAATCTTACACACTAACGATAAGGTAGGGCAGCACAAATTGCTCCAATTTCTTCATCGCAAGCGCAGCCTTCATATGTATTCTCCTTCACGTCATCCGCATCCATAGGCCATGAAGATGTTTTCCTCTCATGTGTCATGGCACAACAAATGGGCGTTGGGTTTGCAAACATAGGATTCTTGACCTATATCATCCTCAGCAGCGCTCGCAAATTGTCACGGCAAAGTTTCACTCTGCCTTTCAGAATTCCGGATTTTTTCATCCCGCTCAGCAGGCTCATACCTTTGCGCTTTAACTCGTCCCCACCAACAAAGATGTAAATTATTCCCAACGCATATGCAGCATCGGCATGGCCTGAATTAGCAGCTTCTTCCAAGCATTCCAATGCTGAGTCCCCATGCTTGTCCGTAAAGAAATCAACCTAAGCAGTGCCAAGGTTGATATTACAGTCTTGCTTACAAACTTAGTAACGAAAAAGTTAAAAAGTGTAGGCGGAACAGTGGCGACGGGACAACAGTTATTTACTAGGGCCCAAAGCTGCAGTAACGTGTTGTAAGCCAATCTTTTGGGGGTGAAGTGTGCTGACCAGAATCACAATGAAGTTCAAATGAAAGACATGATGCGAGCTTAGTCTAGAAATTTTGTAACTCAAGTATGCTTATGGAATGTTAGTTGACAACTATTCCATTTAAAACATTACCGAATTTTCCCATAACTATTGAGTCTTACGTTCCTAATCAAAACCCAACTTGCCAAACACGTTGACCAGGACTTATACTGTACAGGACTGGCGGTTGTTCATTACCAACTTCAATTGAAAAGGTAGAATATTCAAGGGAATGAGTTTTATCGGCCAGATGCTTACCACTCCTTTTCGATACAGTGCATCTGGATTTTTGCATTGTCTACACTTCTTCAAGAAGCTCGACACTTTGTGGTTTTTGTGCCACGGAACGAGTTCGAACTTGGCGAGTGACACCCGCTGGTAAACGATGTCTGCGTCCGAAACTTCGTTAAGCAACTTACAGCTACACAATAAGAGAAATGATCCATTAACCTAAAACGAAAAGCACAGAATGGAACGAGAATTCGCCTCTTCCTGTTTGTATCATCAATAGCAGAACGAACCACAGTTTTGCCCGGAAAAGATCAGTTGATGAAGAAGATGCGACACGTGCAAGCACCTCGGATAGCACCTCGGTCGGAAGGGAGAGGATGGAGGTTCCTGAAAGCCTTTTTTGTTCGTTGGCCATGACCGGTTAACTCCTTTTACTGGGCACAGTTGAGTGAATCCCTGAAAGCCCCAAGAATGGAGTAAACTTCAAACAACAACTACTTCCTCATAAAATCCAATAATGATTGATCAGGTATGATATCCCGAATTTCTGGACATCCGACTAACCGTAGCGATAAACGAACACAAATGGGAAAGTGGTGACTTCTCCTGCAAACGACGCAACATTCTATCGTCAAAAAAACTGTCATCCGAAACATTTTTACAAACCGACCAACGTATGTGTCAATACGTTTAATTCATCCGAACCGTAACAATACACCGATAGCAAGGGAACATGAACAGTCCTGAACTACACGTACATCGTCAATTTACGGACGTTCATCGCAGAGCAGAGGAGGTTCCACAGTGATAAACAGGGAGGGTTAGTTCGTACCTGTGGTCGTCAACCAGCTTCTAGAAGTCGGTAGCACAGATTTGGCAGACAGGTTGGGCGGGGTAAATGGCAACCAAAAGGTCGCGCCCGACGCATATACTGAAGCAAGACTGACTTCTCGTATGCTGCCACGACCGTCCTAACTGGAACCCATTAATTGGGAAGAGGCGTAAAGAGCTGGTGTTTATTCGCCAAGTAGGGTAAATGGCATAAAGAGCTCTTATGTTTCCCATAAAATGTTGATACAATGTTTCCCATATAGAGCTGGTATGTTATGCGCTATTTCGTTTTCTTTTTTTTTAACTTTCACATATTAAATTTATGTTAAATACATAAATTTAACTTTCAAAAATTGGCGCCTAGCAGTAATAATTTTTTAATCACCTTCATTAGATATTAAATTTTTGTTATTCACCAACCAGCTTATGGAATTGTCTATTAGTTTATGTGAGTAAAATTTAAAAGGTGATATACTAATATTCGTTTTGTATACGTTTCCTCTATTACGACTTTCTTGCATTTAATTGGTTCTCTCTCTCTTCCATTTAATTAGTTTAATTACTTACTTATTTTATGTTAAATAGATAACCTACTAGTTGACTTAAAATTTGTGAAACTCGGCATTTTTTCTGGCACATCTGGTGCTAACAACCGTTTTTTTTTGTACTTATAACCCCTCAACTTTAGTAATCATTCTAATAATTTATTCTTCTTTCAATCTTCTACCAATACAAGGACGAAAGGGGCATCCATGGAATAAAAATACCTTCTCACACATGAAAATAATATTGTAATCAGATTTGGACTGCGTTGTTACCAAAAACGCAATAGAGTAAGGGAGGTCAGTGAAATTCCTGTTAAATGCCAGGGGATGCCACTGAAATTTAAATCAACCTCAGGGGAGGTTTGTGAGAGTATTCATATTTATTGTATTCGTTCCGAAACATCAACTATACATGATGGGCGACTCCAAGTACTCAACCAAGCAATAACCTCATTCCACGCCCAAATAAGCAAACAAATGTGTTGACTACTGTTGGGGAAAACCTATTCCCTCCAACCCCCAAATTCTTGTTAAAGGCGCTGTCCGTCGACACCGTGGGAGCGCCGTGTCCTTGTGTTTGGCAGAGATAAAGTTAGGCTGTGTAGCGGAGGAGATTAACCTTTGCGAATGGCTTCTTCGTCTTCAGCCGGATAGGTCAACAGCACGGTCTGGCCTACATTATATTGCAATTGTGGTCGAAGCTGTGCAGTTCGTGTTGTCTGGAAGTCTGAAGCTAACAGGGGGCGCCACTACTATCGCTGCGCTAACGCCCTGGTAAGTTCTTCGGTAGAACTGTTTCTTCCATTAATTTCGGATTGCTAAGGTAGTTGTATTGCAGAGGCCCTGTCGAACGTTCATTGGCTGGTGTGATGAGTTTGCTCGAGTAACGGGGTTTGAAATTCCCGATTCGGCCCCGTCAAGTACCGCCCCCGTCACTAATACACCCGCGGCGGAGGTGTCTGCCATCATATCTGAACTGAGAAGGATGCAAACGAACGTGACGATCCTTAACATTGCTGTGGTAGCTGTGGTGGCGGTAGTCCTTGTTCTGGTTCTGAAACCATGAATTAATGTGTTGCCGTTGATTGCATTCCCTCCAAAACCCCCCATCCTCTGTACAGTGCTGGACTATGGTGTCCGTAAGGATAGAATGGCCATTAAGGCTCGACTATCTCCCTCTTGTATTTTTGGTTGCCACTGCTGTGGCATTGCCTTTTGTCCATCCGTTGTCAACCACTCCTTTTCCGCATCTGCCACTGAGTTCACCCAACCGGCGGAGTGTTACTGTTTAAATGGTGATTTTGCGTTATACATAACATATTAGGTTTTCCTATTTGGTTTTTTGTTTACATTGTGCATTATGTGATTTTTCGAAATGCCTTTTCCCTTTGTCCCCCGAAATGTGTGTGCGGATGAGGTACTAGGGATCGTTGATTGATCGATGAACGTCATTAGTCATTGGGATGGCAATCACTGCGTTGTTAAATATGAACTTCAGCTTAGCCAGGCAACTGAACAAGCTGAAGCTTATGTACAACCAATTGGGATGTGGGACAGCATTGTTAGGTTTATCACAGCCAAATTTGTGGAGTTGAACGACGAAACAAGTTCTTACTTATATATTTGGATTTAAGTACCTCCGCTTACATATCCGACAAACGGTGCCCTCCTAATTTTCAGGCCTTGCATATTATCATCCCCTAACCCCTACCCTTCATACGCTAACAATCAAAACCATGCATAGTACGCCCAACAACAGCAAGGGGCATGAACAAAAAACCACCCACCATCAAAATATGATCTTGAACAAAAAAATTAAAAGCACACCGCCGTACATACGAACCTTCACTCGAAACGCTCCACAATAAGACCAAACATAGGGTTTAACGAGACAACCGTGGTAGCTAGCCTGAGAAAGCTGCGGTATTTTTTGCGCCACACAGTGAGGAGAAGGCTGTCAATAGCATCTCTGTCTTCAAACGTGATCTCTACAGCTGATGGATTCCAACAAATGGTTGCGGTGTGAAAGTTGTCCACAATGGCAACGTTGCGTGTCATACTGGCGGGATACCCCTGTTCAGCCAGAAACCTTGTTACAGACCAGTCTTCAAAGTTGGCGCCGAAGAGGATCCAGACGTCGGTATGGAGCAGTGGTTTTAGACCGAGGAAATGGGCAACAAATTTCTCCTTGCCCACAAACCATGCATTGTAGGTCATGATGTAAAACGCCTTCAAGTTCTGCATAAGCGGGAGTGGACGGCGGCGCCACTTGACCAGCGACCGGAATACTTCCTCGTTCGCAATGGGGTTGCGAACGGGGATGCAAGACACCAGCATCGACTGCGAAAACTCTGCTTCGGGAAACCTATCTAACCGAACCAGCGCTTCCTCAACTATCCACTTCACTCCAATGTGGTGAAGTGGTAAGACCTCAAGTTGAAAGTAGCCGACCATGCCTCCGTTGTTGAGGACATGTATTTCAGGGAGTCATCCAAGTGCCATGAGTCAGTCTGCAAAAGGATTTGTTACGAGGAGGCTGGTCGGTTCAGGGGTTAGAAAATGCAGAACGAAGCGAATCTTTCGTCTACTTACGTGTTACAGGTGATAAAGAAAGATGCGAAACTTATACAAGGTGGTTGTATGAAGTTGATGCGGCATGCAATAGCGAAGGTTGTTGTGCGAAACCAATGCTAAAGTGAATGGGCATGCAAGGAAGAAGTTTAGTTGTGGGAAGCTCTTATAGGAGGAGATATGGATGACGGACCTGAGTTTAAATGGAGGAGCTTGCAGTGCATCGACTGATTCGACTGAGTGGTTAAGAGCAGTTTGACCTCTTTCAGGCATCCTTTTGCAGACCACGGTTAACCAACCAAAGCTAGGTTAGTGCGATAATAAGTCACAGTTGGCACTGCATCTAAATTTTTATTTGGGAAAATTAGAAGAACCAAATCGCATGCATATTTCTGAATTGCACTACCCCACTGTAGAAGACCAGCTGTGGACGGGTTCGGGAGGCATATGAGAACAGAGTACCCTTTTCCGTAGACAGACATGTTTTTCCGAATACAATAATAACAATTATTTTTTCCAATAAAATACCAGCCTTTTATGTGTTTCCGGCATTACAACAACAGGGTACTCATTTTCCCTTGTACAAATACATTTAGTTGTGGGTCGAATAACAATGCAACCATTTTCGAAGAAATTACCAGCTGTTTACGGCATTCCTCCATCACAACAAAAGAGTACCCATTTGTATCGTACACAACTTAATTTAAGGGATAAAATACAGATAAAAACATTTCTGAATAAAACACTACGTATTTTCAATAAATCCTCCGTTATAAGATGATGGTACTCGGTTGGTAATTCTCCAAGTTGACGAGACTGGCGCCAGAGCTTGGAGAGCAATTTTTGCTTGGTTGGCGGGGTAATTCCAAAAGGTGACGAGACTGGCGCCAGTCTCGCTTATCGGACAAGATTTACAGCCTCGTGTACGGATTGACAGATAATGTGCGGTCATACTTCATTGGTGGCCCGCCTTTCACCGTCAAGTCCAATGTGATGACTACTGCAGCGTGCCTTTGCTTTAAGGACGAAGCATGTTCCCGCCTTTAAATTTAACTAGTATATTAATCATTCTATTATTTACTCAAACTAAAATTGGTCATTTTATCTTCAAATTTAACTAGTATATTAATCATTCTATTATTTACTCAAACTAAAATTGGTCATTTTATCTTCAAATTTAACTAATATATTAATCATTCTATTATTTACTCAAACTAAAATTGGTCATTTTATCTGGGAGAGGGTTGACGTGGGTGGCAAGGGAGGAGGGAGTGTAAATAGGGGGTTTTGGATTCAATATCTCCCACTTACACAGAAGAATAAAAAAAAATTGGCCATTTTATCTTATATCTTATGTATTCCATGAGGAACAAAATTACAATTCTCAACAATTACAACTTTAGCTTACATCTAGTTTTGCCCAACATAAAATAATCTTTTTCAAGCAAAACATATTAATTGCAAAACATCGAGCACTTTACACAATGGAATAAGTGATGCATGACATGCTAAAAAATTTTGTAATCTATAATAATTTACATAACAGAACGATTGTTAAATACAGTGAATGAGAGGGTTAGGTTGGTTGGGAAGATTAGAAATAGTTTTTGTAAAATGTATCGATATCCGACAGATCCATATTAACAAATACCCATGTACCATAAAATTGGTATGTCGTGGCCATAAAATTGTTGACTGTAAGACTGTGAATATTTACGGTAGCAATTCTGATAAAATTTTTATATTTTATTATGATACATAAAGTTAAATGTACGGGGTCGCAGCGACATGAATTTAGAGGTTACGTAGCAGAGGAGGGAGGGAACAAGATGGTGAGAAGTTGAAGAGTGATAGGGAATATTGCCAAAAAGTATGGGTTACAGGGATGGATGGAAACGGGAATAAAAAATAAAGGGGATTGAAGGGATACGATATAGATGATTGTGATTTTGAATATTCGTAAGAAGTCTAAAAACACATATTGCAGACATTTTTTTAAAAATACGACGTTAAACTTTGTAAAAAATGGTAAAGTAAATGCATTCAACAATTTTAGGGGCACAAGATAGGAGAATGATTTTTTTTGAAAAATGGAACAAAATTAATTGGTTGAGAACTTGAGATCCTTGTTTTTTATTATAGGTTTTTTGTATATGGACCTTAACATCATATGTTCTGTCCAATATTGATGCATTGAATTATTTAAGAAACGCTTTTCATCTTACCACACATGCTAACTGTTTCTTTAAATGCATTAAAAATTCTGTTACCATGTACATGATTCTAGATTACTTTTTTCCCGAAATATTAAGCATCTCTTCTTCAAAAAGTGTTAGTATAGATATGTTTATTATTTTGTACCACAATATCTACCTATTAATCCATTATATAAGAACAAAGTGGAGTTACTATAGCAGTTTCAATGATTGCCAAGTGGATCTCTCTCATTTTCACACGTGGCCTATTCCTTTCCTTTTCTTTTATTCATTCTGCTTTATTTTTTCTTTTGTTCGCTTTATTTCCTTTCTCTTTTTTGATTGAAGATAAAGGTAATTAGACAAATCCTCACGTGCACTACGTGTATCTTATATAGTTTCTACTTTGTACTCCGTTTTTTCCCCTATCATCCTAATCATTTATTCTATTTTTTTCTCTATTGGATTAGTTCATGCACTTTCTTTCATTTTCCCCCATAATTAACTAAATGAATGATTTCATTTAAGGAGATCAAGAATGGGTTTCAAATTTCCTTTCTTCCATAGTCCAATAATTATGATTCATAATCTTCTACGTTTAATGTCTCTTCTTGGTATATAATATTTGATATTTATTTTGTCATTTTTTGCATCTTGATCAGCAACCTTTTCTTATTGCTTTTCTCACCTATTTCTTCCTCATCTAACTTTCTTTTCTGCCCAAAAGAGGTATGTGCTGCTATGAATATTTTCCCCCAAATCTAAAGAAACATTTTTTTTAGTTTTTATATTTTATTTATGGCCACACTACTTTTTGATATTTTTATTTTTGGAAAAAAATAAACTAAGGTTGACAACAGGACGAGTGGTGATTACATGAAAAATTTTTAGGCTAACAAAAAAAGAATTGTTAGAGGTATCAAAAAGAGTGATTTGGGCAGATTTATTTTATCATTCTAATTTTTTATTTATTAAAATTGTTATTTGATAATAGGGTGATAGTACTACAATAGAGGAGAAAAAAATCTAATAAATGAAAATCCAAGGTAAACAATGATCATTTAGAAAAAAATTATGCTTATTAAATTAAATATTAACCCAATCCCTTAATTGATGGATAGGTAATTATATTTTAATATATATATAAAGTTTATTAATTGTGAAAAATGGGATCCAACTGGATAAGGTGGGTGATGTGTAAAATATTTGTTGGGGCTAGCAATTTAGAATGTGAAGATAATATTTTATATCTCTTCATTCAACATTTTGAATGACTAGCTTGTATCCATGATAGGTAGTTTATTTTCATGGTTTTAATTTTAGCAAATGATAGCTTGGAAATAAAAGAAGTGCAAAATTAGATTTCAGAATCTTTTACTTAAACTGGTTCTATATGACTTACTCTTATCTTTTTTTATTGGCCATAATGATAGATAATGTAATTAGAGTTTGAGATTGTTAGGCATAGGAATGGACATGTCATTACTATTTGACTAAAGAAGTTAATAATATTTTGTTGATTTGATTAGGTAAAACAATTTCAGTTTTCAAAGGAATGCAATTGGTGGTGGAAGTTAGTATTGAGGCTTTTAGCTTAGAGTGTCACTATACAAAATATTATTAGAAAAATCTATTTTCATTAAGAAGACATATTTGCATTCAAACAAAATGTTGTATTTGAATTTGCATATGTAGATTTACAAAGATGGCAATTCATGTTTTTATTTAAACTTGCTATACATATTCTATAACTATTTCGTTAGATAATGTTTTCATCTATTTGTAAGGCTATTAGACATGATTTAAATGGATAGATTAACTCGTTATTTCTCTCAAAAAAGAAACAAAAATATGCAAGTTTGTATTTTTTTTTATTTGATGTTGAAGCTAGTCACAGGTTTTTGTGGCTTTCTATATTTTTTCTAATTAATAAAATGTAAGAAACATTATGACTACTGTTTATTTAATTACAACTAAAACTATGCTGCTATTAAACCGATAATGCACACATAATGGATTTGCTTTGTTTTCTTTTTTGGTATCATTACGTACACATAATGTTGGTTAAAAATTCTTTTTCCAAATCACAATAAATTGGGGTTAACTTTATATATGAAAGTTCTTTTCACAGCAAATTTTAATTGTTTTTATACTTAATATTTTTCCTATATTTCTATTCATTGTGTACTAAAACATTTGTTGCTATGTATTTAACTAATGTTCTAGAAGGCCCTGGCCGTGCAACAACATAGTGTCAGTGGAGTTCTGGCAACCCGTATTCATTTATCGTCCGGACCATCCATTACGGGTGCTTTTCAATTTTAGCTGTTAATGTCCCTCAATTGCGGTTTGTGTGTTTTTAAATTCAAATTTTTTCATCTTATCTAATCCAAATTTCCCCCTTGCTATAATGAAACGTTCGGAGACATTTCATTGCTTACGACGCGGAGGTTGGCAACAATACTGTTTCCTTACTCGTCCAAGTAAAACTGATAAGGGTATGTATGTCAAGGCCAATGAAAACATGCATAGCACACGCGCCGACCGTCACTGTAGCACATATTTTCCAATTTGCAACCCTACTTACAAGGTACAAGCCCATTGCACGCCCAACCTGGCCACAGCCGTCCAAAATGTATAACTATTCAAATGTCAGGCGAAGAAAGACGCCTACGCACCTGCAAGGCCGCAGCACTTAACGGCAAAGCTGTTCATAATCGCGGGTGGGGCGACAGGGATTTTGATATAGGCTCCGCCGTCACAATATTCGTCCAAAATCCAACTCCAAAAGCCGTGCGATGGGCAGGCTCCATCGCTACCGGCCACCGCGTGATGAAGAACACTCGCAAGAACTGCTGGTTGATCGAAAAACCCACATATCGCACATTTTCCTTCACAGGGGGTACATGTTGCACAATCAATGTCGACAATTACTTGTGCTTATTTTGCCCTAAGTCCTCATTTGGTTTATACTTATATATAACTGCCTGAATTGGTTCTACATTAATGCACAGGAAGTCTATTCAATTTATCCTAGAGGGTCGTCAGTCGAAATTATGGAGTGGTGGAAGAGGCTGCCTCGTAAGGTGGCCGCGAAAGTTGTTAGTGCTGGGTTTGGGGATTTTCTGAGCCACTTGCCCGTGGCCGATAGAGATAGGAAGTTGCCTGTCGCACTTGCGGAGCGATGGTGGGACTCAACAAACTCCTTCCACTTGCCTTTCAGAGAGATGACACTGACACCCTTGGACTTCACCTGTATAACCGGTGTTGCAGTGGGCGGCTTGCCCATTCCGTGGGATTACAATGTTAGCGAAAATGCCAATTACATCAACGAGCAATTGGGTTGGGTGCCAGCTTTTGCTTCGGCCGGTGCCATCAGAGTTACCGATATATTGTCATTCTACAAAGACAAAGCGATTGACGACAACGACGACGTCTAGCTAGCACATCTAACTAGAGCTTTCTTTCTCTACATGCTTGGCCGCACTTTACTTAGTAACACGGCCGAAACAATTCACCTGTGCTGTCTGCCTGCGCTGGAGGACGTAGATCGTATAGGAGATTATAACTGGGGAGGGGCGGGGATGGCAACCTTGTACAGATTTATGTCCGCCATCTCCCGACGTCGGACGAAAAGCCTTGGCGGCTACAGCTTCGTTTGGGAGGTAAGTCCAGAATTGCCTTCACTCTGTGTCAATTCGACATTACCATATTCCGTTACATAAACTTTTCAGGCAGTTAGTGTTCATCTCGAACGCTGGACATAATTTGTACGACAACCTGTAGGTGGGGGCTTATGAAATTCTTCAGTTAAGTCCGTATAAACTGAAATAGGACGAGAGGGACGTATTGCCCACAATGTGGCGATGGCGCTCGTGTAATAGAGCCAGCCGACAATCACCGTCTACGGTCGAACATTTTCGCCGCGCAATTGACACCATTAACCCGGAAAACGTTAGTTCCCGTACTTAGGACATCCAATAGTTTCTACCGCCTAAGTGTTAACTGTTGTTATGAATTTGTTCCGCCTGTTGAACAAACCAATGTTACATCGCTTGTTAATTGTGTGTCATAGGTCAACTGGCTGCCATTCCCTGCAATGGCATTGCCGAGTCGGTATCTCAAATCCAAGGAATTAACTGCAACGAGATTGCTTTTGGATGGCCCCATGGGACGATTTTACTACCTGGGCGAGAGGGTTATTAGGCAGGTGTATGCAGGTATATGTGCAAAGCAACCTCCCCATCGGTCATCAGATATGTACAGCACTGATACAATTTCAGGAAACACGCTACATGATTTGCTTCATGGACTGCCCATTGCAAGCCTTTTCCCAGATCCCCCTCCATATGCTACGTATGACGAGTTTGTGCGCAGCAGGCTAATGAAACCAATGACTTCCTCCGCGTTGCCACCCAGTGGGAAGGATTGCCTAATTCATATATGTGACCACTTGCCACTAAGTGAGGCTAGAACACCGACACTGCAACATCCAATTAATTACCCTCCCTGGTCTGTGTTGTGCATACAAACTGATGGATCACTGCAGCAAGAGGGCATTTACAGAGTTGGTGGCGATGTAATAGGGTTGCCTCTTCCATGTGCTGTTGGTGATGTGGTATGGCATTCTTCGCCTTGTACTTCACTCGGCATTTAATTTTAGCAATTTGTGTAAAATTAATACAGCCATCTGTGTTGTTTTCACTTAGGTGCCTAGACAATGGTACGGGAACCTGCTTGTTCAGTGCATGGTGCTCAGAAAGAAAGTGTTAGAAAAAAGTGCAGAAATATTTCGTTTGGCATCCAATGTGTCGGACAACTCACAAGTGGTGAACCAAAGGCTACATCAAATACAGGTAATTTTGGAAAGTGCATTGAAGCTCCAAAAGGGGGCAGGGAAACGCTGCCTTCGCGGTGGAATTGGTGGCCCGGAATCCTGTGTTTCTAAGCGTCCGAACACAAGTGCCGGGACGGAGACATTTGCGGATGACCTTGGTAGAGGCAAAGCTCACGAATGTCAGGGAATTCATAATGCCAAAGACTGAGCACCCATGACCCATAACCGCAAACAAGGTTGTGTAGCCGGAGGAATGAGCATGCAAACTAGTTGGGAGTCCCCACCAACAAAGCCGAGCTGTGAGCAATCGCCACGTCTGTTGTGTACTTCTGATACAATTTTAAACTTGAACACAGAAAATGTTAACAGTTGACAGATAATTGGTAATATTGAATTTGTTTCTCTAAATTTGTACCGTTTAACTGCTTTGATAGAAAATTTGTCACCGTCAATTTCCCACAACTAATTTATAGTCTTGTTCTTATTTTTCGTCTTACAACAAAACAATTTAAATGCAAGTTGTTGTTACTATAAATCTATCATACTTAATGCATTACATTGTTCGAACTTATTTATATCAGTTCAAGTTTCCACACAGTTGTACAAGTAATTAGTGTGAGGGAGGCTGACTGAGCATTGCTACCTAAGTGGATTGTTCCAACAGGGTATACCAATTTTTGTTAAACTATGTCACCAAAATAAATTGATGTATCAAAGTTGTTCGGATGGAGTGTCAGTAAACATGTGGAATTTTTTCTACAGTTCATAGGAATTTAGATTACGTACATGACGCGGACATTGCATAACTGTTATAAATCATATAGAAATTCATTAATCGTGTGCAAACAAGTTACGTAAAATAGTAAACTCCAACGGAAATGTACAAATGCTGTAAAAATAATTAATCATAATTGATAGTTATTGGCTAATTAAATATATTAGTACAAATGTATTATTAAAGTTACTCGAACTAATTAATAATTTCTATTAGTAAATATGTATAATTATTAATATAATTCATAATATTAATTATATTACATAAATTAATATACATATATAATACATATAACTAATAATACCATTGTTATTATTGGTGCACTGAAGAGACGCATAAGCATTGTGAGCAATGAAAATAGATGGGGAGAAACAGAAGTTACTGTTCCTACACCTGAATGGAACGATGGGCAAAAGAAAAGGCGTTGGGCCTTACGGTCATTGGTTAGGATAGCAAGGAGAGAAACAAACAGCCCATATCGTAAAAGCTGTTTATAGCAGCAGCGTAAGGCACCAGTTTACAAAACCTGGGCAACTGAAGCTGATTCCCAAGTAGCCACTTCGGAAAACATCTATCCCACGAAGAGATTTTGCGCAACATACGTTTCCACTTAATTTCCTATTTACAAAAAAGGACCGTAACAAGTTTGGTTCCTCTAATACACTATTTGTCAACTACTCGCTCTCCTATTAACCAAGTGCTGTAGCACTATTTGCTACAACAGTGCTTACGACGCAACCATGACAGTCATGCATCTTGTGCATCCTTCTGTGCATGACCCCTTCGGTGGAACTACAATGACTTACCCATCTAGACCTAGCAACCTTGAATACTCTTGCACCTCAACTCACCAAAACGTGCCTTATTTATTGCGTAACTGCAAACCGAAGCATCACAACAGTAGTGCCTCATCTTTCTCCTGGACTTCTTTGTTGGTCACCTGTGTCCCTTCCACCGCTACCGAATGGTTGTGCTACAAATGCTTGTCCTCTCCATTCGCCTGAGTCGCTCCACCCCGTACCAATTTCAAATAATTTTTCCAGCGAGTCATCCAAACAATTTTCCATATGATCTTCATGAACTGCTATGTTGTGCGAATTCTTTTTGTATGGGCATGTTCGTTGGTTGTGGCCTGCCTGCAATCTTCAACCCATATATCACATGTCAAATCATTTGTGACTGCAAGTAATCACGTCAACTAAGCACAATGCTAATATTACACCACTTCAACTTTCTTGCATTGCCAATAACTTTGTATACTTTGTATGCACTTTTAATTATGTGTTTATTTTCTTACTGTTGATAATAAGAACGAAAAATACCCACTTCTTCATTATTACGTTCACTGTCCACTTCATGTATTTTATCAATTAACTACTGTATAACTACGTATGCATTTCCGATAGTACCTGCAATGACCACACTTTCTTTTCTTCTTTGCTTCTGCATGCTTGTGATCACCTTTACACCGAGACACCCTGGGATCTAACAGCCCGAATGTTCTTCTACTTCTATCGTTCATCACTCTTGAATCCATTGCAAATCCGTCTCCCCCATATCCCCTTGCAATCCACTTCTCCTTTAGGTCCACAGAATGCTTGTCAAACATCTGCTGCAGGTCAATAAACGCATCATCCATGTAGGACGCATAGTAACACATAGTATTACAGCTGGACTTTAAAGTGCCATATCTGGCCATTTGTGTCAGCTGTTCGTCTGAAACAAATGTTTTCATTCCATTATTAGTACAGTAAACTCCCTTTGTCCACCGCTTCGAAATGCATGCTTCTGGGATCCTGTTCATTCCTTCTACCACCATCACGCGAAACATGTGAGCACAAGGAATCCCCTTTGACTCGAATTTCATGCAAGAGCATATTAGCTTCTCCATTGACCTATCATAATCCACCCTCCAACTTATTTCGTGTCCACCATATTTCGAGTAATAATATGTAAGACTCCCTCCATCCTCGCTCCAGCCCTCAGAAATTAGAAGTTCTTGCCTGTTCAAATGCTTCCTCACCATGAAGAACACATTCCTTGTAAACACCTCCGCTGCACTCCCCTCTAATTCGGGTAGAATTGTGGTTAAGACTGGTTTTGTGTTTTCGCTTGTGTAAACTGCTTTGCTCTTAGTATGTCGAAGCCATGCTATTGCCAAATCAAAACTTCTAACGAATTCATATAGTCGCATTTTTTCATTCAAGTACTCATTCAAAAAAGCATTCATTTTCTCACACCTTTGAGTACTTCTCATACCTGCAAAAAAATGACCGCGTAAATAGGCCTTTGCCCATAACCTTCTCCTACGGTACAATTTCTTCACCCACTCATTCTCTACCACCCCACATTTATTAACTAACCTAGCCCACCGATCCTCAAACTCAAAAGTGCTACACTTTCTCGCCATCAGGTTATACAACCTATTATTAAACTCCTCGCAGCGAATATTACTCCGTGCATTTCTATGCAAGTGCCACGAACATAGCCTGTGACAAGCATCCGGGAGAAGATTCTTTATCGCTCTTCGCATTGTACTGTTCCTATCTGTCATCACTGCTACTGGCTTTCTACCTTTCATAGCCTCTACAAATGTACTTAGCACCTATTCATATGTTTCAATCCTCTCATCTGATAGCAGTGCACAGCCAAAAATAGTACTGTTCAAATGGTTGTTTACCCCTGCAAGTACAACTAGTGGCTTGCGGTATTTATTTGTTTGGTATGTTGTATCAAACACCAATACATCTCCAAATACACTGAAATTCACACGAGATTTAGAATCTGCCCAAAACAACCTTACCAATCTTCCTTCGTTATCTACATGATATTTATAAAAGAACATGTCATCGGCATCCTTCTTCACTGCCAAGAACCCAAGTGCCCCTTCTGCATCGCCATTCAAAATATCTTTTCTACGTTCCTCGTCCATTCGGTTATACAGATCCTTAATGCAAAATCCCACGTTACTATACCCTCCGGCTTTGATAACAAAATGTTTCGTTATCTGGCATATTCTGGCCCCAACCAACTTTAGACTTTTTGCCTGCGCATATTCTGCATCGCTCACTTTTCTATGCGACCTAATGTGTTGCACACTTGCCTCTGATGCCAGCGGGTGATTGTGCTCCATAACGAAACGTGTCACCACATACTTTACCGATTCTATGTCATATTTCACGCGAAAGCAAGCCTCACATCCGGTCCTTGTGACTGGTTTTGCTTCTTTTTTCCGGTCTTCATAATTAAACCACTTTTCATTCCTATAACCTTCACAGCAACATACCCATTTTCTAAATCTTGAAATGCCATCTGCATCTCGTTTGGCATTACTTTTACGAATCCCAAATCCGCTTAGTTTCGCATACAAATTATAGAATTCCCCAGCTTCTTCTTCCGTGTCAAATGTTAATTTCATTACGTCATCCACGCCTATTGCGCCCACCAATTCATCTGCCTCCTCATTTTCGTGTCCTCCTATTGAACCACCGCTTTCTTCACTGAATGTGTCTCGGTCACACTCAGGTTCTTGGTTAAGGTCGCAACCATCCATCCCAATTTTTCCGTTCTCTGTTTCCTGCAACATGTCATGAGTTTTAAGCGCCCCATCCTGCCCCATAGTTACAACCCCTGTGTGGTTGTTCAATGTTTTTTCTAACCATGGTCGCTTAACTTTTTTTTTTCAGCCTCCCCATATGCTTTCGTTTGTAACATAAATACTGATCGTCTACTAATGGAACAAAACATATATACACGATCATTTCAGTTAACAAACCATACTTTACCTCACAACTTTCACAAAATGCAGACGATAAACATTACTCTAACATTCATATACACAGTTTTTATAAGTGTGGCTGATGCAATTATAACAACCTTTAGCACAAAATACCACTATCGACATGCATTTTCATTAACACCCACTAACTCAACCTCTACTGTGTGTTTCTTTACTTCTTTTCACATAACCATTCGCAATGCAGTACGGGGCCCATTATCGATGTCCACACGGCCATCCAAATCACTCTGTTTTAAGACTTTAGTCCTGTTACAACGTCTTCTTCACGTCTTCACTCATTTCTGCTTAATTTCCTTTACACAATTTAATACAAATTACAGGACCAACACTTCCTACGTACGTACACAAAGCTCGGTGCACAAATAAACTGCGATAATTTCCCGGTTTCGTTTCATCTTTGTTCGAAGACGCAGGGTCTTACACCCCGTATTTCGTATTCCTTATTCCTCTATCATTGCCTCTTACAAGAACTGTAGAAATCACCCTACTAGACGTACAGGTGTTTTACTCGTTATTTTACTCCATTTGTCAAAGTTATGGACAAAAGTACTCACCTTTGATTTCTCTGCTTTTGTTCCACGCCGCTGCATTCTGTCACCACAGCTTCGGAAGGACCTTCCTCAGATATATCTACCGTCACCGCCTGCGCCTGAATTTACGCCAGTAGACACCACCTCTGTCTATTCCGGCCTTGACTTCTTCTTTACCAAATTTTTGCCTTCGATTCCGACCTCACCACCTGTCTTCAAACACACGCATCACTGCGGGCCCCAACATGGCTGTGTGTTTAGTACCTAATACGCTTCCTCTTCCGTGGCCCCAGCATGGCTTTGTTTAGTACTATACAACAGAACCGACACAGGCTGTTAATTTTTATGCTTCCCGATAAAAAATTTTGTATTCAAGGAAATTGGGTTCTCCTGAACGTCTGATGGACGAAAGCCGTAAAGAGTTGGTCGTTTATAAGACAACCGTTTTAACTAAATTTTATCCCTTAACCCAACATTTGTATTTAAGGCACGTTGTGGTACTCTGTCACTGCAATGGTTGAAAGGCACAAACAGCTGGTCTTTTACTCACCACCGGGTTTAATTTCATTTTATCCAATAAATCAGTCTGTCTTTATGCCACCTTGGATTTTATGTTGTTGTAATGGAAGAAAGCCAAGGGGAGCTGACACTTTTAAACTGAGACACTTTTTGAATATAATAATGGTCCTCAAAATGGATTTAATCTTTAGTTGTAGTGCAGGAAAGCCATAAAGAGTTGGCTCTTTATTCAAAAATGCATTCGAATATGCTATTGTGCGATCACTAACATTTGTATTCAAGTAAAATGGGTACTCTCCGTTGTTATTATGGACGAAAGAGTTGAAAATTGGGGTTGTTTTAATAAAGTTAACGGGTTTATTTTTACTCCTTAGCCCATTATATTTTTGTTAATTCCGTTTCACCCCAATGCATTTCCAACTTGTGTAGTACGCTACATTTCCACTGTCCAAACCGCGGTTATAGGTCATCACTTCCTTTTCTAGAATTATTCCCTTTCGTCGTTCGTACTTGTCAGGTTGCAACGTGGAGGCTTCTTTGCCATATTATTTGCTTTCCACACCTGTCTTCAGAATATGTGAATACACTACAGAAATTACCACAAATATAATACACATTTGCTAGTGGAATTGTGCCTTTGACCAAGAAAGAAGACGAAAAAAAATAACCATAAGAAAGTATGAAAGACAAAAAGAAGATGAAGAAGATTGTATCCACAAAAGGGAGAAGATGGGCAGCCATTTACTTTTATTTATTGATGTTTTTTGATGTTTTTTAGATGGATTGTTGTCTTTGTGGTTTATTAATGCCGTTCAATACTTGGGAATTGAATGGACATTTGGCCTCTCATATGAAGTTAGTTGAAGTTCGCGGGAAAAGACTTCTGATTTTGTTTTTTTGTTTTTTCAATCCTTTCTCCGTTCCACTAGTTTTTGAGAAAACTTGTAGGAAATTATTAAACCAAGCTAGTGCAATCAAACTTGTAGGAATTTTGTTTGGTTAATATGGTGGGCCAGAGTAGAGTTCAATTTCAAGTTGTACCAAAACTAGTAGCAGTCAGGCCATGATATATATGTGTGTTTGTGTGTGCAAGGACCGAGAGTCGCAATATATGAGCTGAAGTAGTACAAATGCATCTCTATTTGTGTTTTTGACTTTTTATAAGTAGTAATTTCGGTCGTACTTTTCATTGTGTGTAGTCAAAGTCCTGCTTGATCAATAGAAAAATCCCTTTGCCTCTTTGATCGTTTACCTTGAATATTTGTCTGTGGATTTGTGATTGATTATCAATTTAGGTCCATCAGAGTGGTACCAGATCTACGGTAGATTGAAGTATGATAACTCCTAACCCTAATAGTATTTTTTCTGTCCAAAAACTCAAAATAAAGGCAAAATTCTATTTTTGACAGAAATAGATAATAACTCATTTTAAGATATGTAAATTACATCGATATATTGAATCTACACTTGCTCAAGATGCTAATGAGGATAATAAGACGAAAGATAACTTAGGTTTGTCACAAATTCATCACGCATTTCACATATCAGTTTTTTGAAAAAAAATTTTTACGGCTAATACGACAAAAGAGGTTAGAATATATTGGAGAAAACATACAAAAGGATTGACAGGGTCTGGCAAAATAAATTGATGTTATTGAAAAGAAAATTTGAACTTGTGGCGATGGAGAAGTCGGAATCTATTGAACCATATTTTTTCATATTTTTCTCATTTGTGAGATATTAAAAACGAGATGAAACTCAATCAGTATGGCTTTCCTGACAGAACATTTGTGGAGAAATTTCTCAATACCCCACCCATAAAAGTTGATCATGTGATAGCTATTATCCAAGAAACAAAAGACTTGGAGCATTTGAGTATTAGATTTATTGGAAAGTTAGAGGATACTCCGGAAAAAGATACAGTAGAGAAGGCACATAAAAGTTGATCATGTGATAGCTATTATCCAAGAAACAAAAGACTTGGAGCATTTGAGTATTAGAATTATTGGAAAGTTAGAGGATACTCCGGAAAAAGATACAGTAGAGAAGGCACTGCAGACGAAGTTGAATTTGAGAAGCAACAGCGATGTCAAGGAACAAGGTGAACCCAGTCAGAGAAACCCAAGGTATAATAATAGAGGTGACTACAATAACAGAGGTAGTCGTGGTAACACTAATAGAGACAAAGGAGGTACATCAAATCATGAACATAATAGAGGTAACAATTTAATTTTAGAGGTGGTCCTGATAGAGGCAGAAATGGTAATTTTGGTAGAGAAAATAATTTTTAGCTTAATTTTTTATAGAGAATTTAATGTTATATTTGTGAAAAATTGGGTCATAGACAATTTGAATGTAGATTTGAAAAAAAAATGTAGAAAGGAATTTTCAGCCTAAGATTGCTGACAATCAAGTGTAAGATAATAATAAAAAATTTGAGACTTTATTATTAGCCTGTAATTCTATTGATGTGGTTGATAAAAAAAAAGGTAATATTTGGATACGAGTTGCAGTAATCATATGTCTGACAAAAAAGAATTATTTATTGAATTTGATGAATCTATCCAGGGTGAAATTAAATTTGAAAATAACACTGTTTTATCAATATTTGGCAAAAAAAATTTTCTATTAGCCTGATGATGGATGTGGATTTACTAATTTTATTTCTGATGTTTTCTATGTTCTTGGGCTGCATCATAAATTGTTGAGTATTAGACAGTTGTTTGAGAAAAAATATAATATTCGTATCTCTAATTGTACTTGTACCATTTTTTATAAAAAAAATGTTGGAATGATTGCTAGTGTGTCAATGACTTCAAATCGCTTATTTGCATTGAATTTGAGTACTGCCAATTTTTTCTATTTGAGTATGATGATAGGTGACGGTAATTGATTATGGTATATGCGATTTGATCATTCGAATTTTGATAATTTGAGTTTTTTGGCCAGTAAAAGAATGGTTGGTTGGTTGCCTAGTATTAGAAATTTTGGTAGAATATGATATATGTGTATTTTGAAAAAGCAACACAGGGATGCTTATGTTTTTCGAACTGATAAATCATGGAGAGTCAGAATACCATTAGAAATTATTTATTCAAATTTATGCACTACGAAAGTCCCTTCTAATGGTGGTTGCAGGTACCTTTATTGATAATTTTAGTAGAAAAGCCTTGGTAAATTTTTTGAAGCAAAAATTCGATACTTGTGATGTAACGCCCCTACTTCTTCCAAGGGCGAACCAAAGGGTATGCGCGAAACGCCTGCTCAAGTCTCGTCGGGGCTCACTACAATCCATAATTCAAAACTAGAAATACTTCAAATATTTTCAATATACATTGAAAGAACTCTAAAACACAATTAGTTAACCTTCAAACTTAATACAACTCAAAAGAATATGTATTATAGTCGTCTGCTATAATACAACTTAAAATTTCCAAAAGAAAAAAACTTAGTACTATTTACGAGTACTCTCGGTCTTGAACCCTGTTAAGGAAAACAAAAGTGTGGAATGAGTAAAACAACCCAATGAGCTTCCAAAACACCTAAACAGTTCTAATAAATCAAGTAAATCTAGCATAACACATGTGCGGTTCAAAATTTCACATTGGCACATTAAAATGAGACATTTATCATTTTACAGAAATAAACACACATTAAAAGGATATGGTGTTCACGTGGAACTGTTTTGGTCAGCTACACCATATAACCCCAATAATTTTTCCAGTTGTCTGGCCATCATTTTATTCCTCCAGTGGTAATACTTGAGTATACCAAAATGATGGTCCAAAATTCCAACCTACTCGACCAAGCCCAGTCCTGGCTCGAGCAGGTTAGTAACCAAAGGCAGGGTCCAGTTCAGCTAAGAGCTTACAACATGCGCAAATAATCAAATAAATCGGTAAACGGTAGAAATTCATGATTAAATGGTAGAAATTTGTCATTTTAGTAGGTCGAGTGAGATAAAGTACACACTCGTCTTAAAACGGTGGAAATTTCATAGAAGCAATTATAAGTAGCACTTAACACTTAAACATAGAAGGAACACTCAACAAAATCAAAAGTGTAAAACAAGAGCGAGGCAAGATCAAACGAGTTCCTCGGGATCCTCTTGATCACCTGAGACATGTACAATTACAATTCACCTAGGTATTCAGCCAAGGTCTAGTAGTATTCCCGCTACTCTCACTTAAGAGATAAAGCGTTCAAATCGAATGCGAATATCACTTAATAATTTAATCCACGAGTGTAGCATTTAAAAATACCCAAGAATACATTAATCCAAATCAAGTCATGTCCAAGATTCTCCAAGTTGAAGATTAAACAGATTTCTAAGTTTTGGCACGAAAATCGAGAAAGATGGATATATTTACAACATGCGCAAATAATCAAATAAGCCAGTAAATGGTAGAAATTCACTATTAAATAATAGAAATTTGTCATTTTAGTAGGTTGAGTGAAATAAAGTACACACTCACCTTAAAACGATGGAAATTTCATAGAAGCAATTACAAGTAGCACTTAACACTTAAACATAAAAGGAACACTCACTGAAATCAAGAGTGTAAGACCAAAGCGATGCAAGATCAAACGAGTTCCTCGGGATCCTCTTGATCACCTGAGACATGTACAATTACAATTCACCTAGGAATTCAGCCAAGGTCTAGTAGTATTTCTGCTACTCTCACTTAAGAGATAACGCGTTCAAATCGAATACGAATATCACTTAATAATTTAATCCACGAGCGTAGCATTTGAAAATACCCAAGAATACATTAATCCAAATCAAATCATGTCCAAGATTCTCCAAATTGAAGATTAAATAGATTTCTAAGTTTTGGCACATAAATCGAGGAAGATGGATATATTTACTTGGAAGTTTGGCCAAAGCATTCCAGGCATTACTAATTAAGTTCACAAGAACGCTTTCAACTCATTCTTTTAAAATACTTGTATAATTGCCAACTCTAATACAATTATCAAGGCCATAAGAATAGGGGTTAAAGTCCCTTATTTAAGTACGAAGAGAAGTACCATTAACCAAGAGAGTTATATGACCAAATAATTGCAACAAGAGAGGTTTAACCTTCGGAGACCAAGATTTGAAATGAAAGTTCAAAGTTCCAAAGAGACCTTGTATTAAACCATGAAATCAAACTTAAAACAGTACAACAATCACGAAGGAAGGTGGAAAGTTCTTAAAGGAGTAATTTGGTTGAAACAGAAATTTTCCAGTTTAGAGTGACATTACTTTGAAAAATCATATCTCGATTTTCGTAAGTCCAAAAATGAAAAACTTTATACCGTTGGAACTAAATTCAGAGTACTAAAAGTTCTCAGAAGACACTTTTCCATGATTCTAACTAGAAAGCATTCATAATTCAGCTCAAAATTTCAGTTCCAAGAAGACAGGTTTGAACCAGTCTTGGTTTTTCAGCAAACTTTGAAAATTCGGCATAATTCACAGAAAGTGAATCAGCCTTTGAAATTCGTAATACAATAAGATTTCTAAACAAGGTTTCAAACACAATAAATGGAACTAAATTCGGAGTTTCGACTATCATGATACATCAGTTTAAAGTTGATCGCGTTTTGCAAACTGTTCAGTCATTTTCCAGATTTGAAAAGCTATTTTTGAAGTATCATTTAGCTATCGAAATGGCATTGAAAATATACCAAATTTGGTAGACTAAATCTTCTATATGTGAACTATATCTCTACCAAATTTCATGCAAAAACTCACCTGGGAAGACAGTTAACAAAATAGTCAAAATTCAGGAAAATTTTAAAGCAAATCTGCCATCTGTGGTTCTCTTCCTTTTCAAACATTTTGTCCCACACAATCAACCTCAATTAGCTCAAATGTTGAAACTAAGGTTCCATAAACATCCAATGAGCAATTTAGAGGTAATTGACATCAAATTTTTTGAAACAAAACATTCCAAAACAAGTTTGATCATTCGGCCAGCAAGAGGGAAGAAACTTTCTAGTTTCTAATTTTGCTGCAATTTAAAAATCAGGCCATATCTTATTCTATACAAACTCAAATAAAGAATGGTTGGTGGCGTTGGAAACTAGGTTCTGAAAGCTACATTTCATCAGACGAAATCATTTCCAAAATCAGTTCACAAATAGTTCAAATTCAAGCCACAAGTTACAGCTTTTCATTTCCATTCGAATGAACAGGTTGAACGGAACAGCCAACTTTATCAGTTCACTGCAGTTCACACAAAACAAACTAGACAGTGATTTTTATACTGTTTTAAATCTAAGAATGTCTAGTTTCAAATGTCACAAATGGCACTCAATTTTGACTTTTGTACAAAGAGTTATGTTCAATTAAAGATACACTATTCAGGCCTTCGGATGACCATTTCTAGATTTCTTGCAATTTCGAAAAATCTAGTTTTGATGAACCAAATGACATGATTTTCTGAAGGCATTTTGCACATGCAATATGCCTCATATTTACATCAGTTTCACTGTCAAACAACTAACAAAATTTCGAAATACAATCAAGATAACAACAGGACAGATTCGGCCAGCTTACTTCCTCTCACGATTTTCTCTCTTTCTTTTTCCTCTTCTAGTTTCTTCTAATAAAACTCATCACAAACACTCTAACACACACATAAACATCATGGCAGCCCTCATTTAACCAAGGTGGGAGTTCATAAAGCCCATTTCAACCAACCAAATCCAACCAACAATAACAAGAAGGAAGCTACAAGCTTCAAAACCAAGAAATGAAACAAGAAAGTAAAAGCTTTGGTGGAGATGTTTATACCTTCAAAACTCAAGATGAAATCAGAAATTTTTAGCCGAAAATCTCCAAGAAAAGTCCTCAAGATAATGCCTTTCTCTAAGATGAAACTAATCTCCAAAGTGTTTAGGAGTTGGGTGAAGATTTAGAAGTGAAATAGTGCAAGATTGAGCAAGGTTTTGTGGAGCTTTCTACCTTTCTTTTTCTTTCCTTTGGCTGGCCGAACAAGAGAGAGAGTGAGGGAGTGTTTTGTTGTTTGGATTTCTTGGAGAGAAAGAATGAAATAGTAGCCATAAGTGTTGGGCAAAAAGTCAACTCTTAATAATGCCCAAATGGGATTTTGTACTACCATTTTTTCTCGGATTTGATACACTCATGTACTAATCTTCTAAGATACTTCCTTTAATATGGTAATTATTCACTCTTACTAGTCTAATATAAATTCCTTAAATTTTCACTTATTCGTTCCGACGCGAAATACGCAAACATACGACGCGCGCGCGAAAAATCGAAATTTAAAAAAAAATTCATGCACTACTAGGGTAATTAAATATAACTAGGCAAATAATTATAAAATTGACTATTTCAAAATAAAAATATGAGTCCTCACATGTGACACTTTTTAAATTTTTAAAATTTTTGTTGAGAGACAAAATGGTTGTCAGATTAAAATTTTGAGAACAGATAGGGGTCAGAAATATTTGATTTGTGATTATTTTCTTGAGAAAAATGGAATATATCGTTAGTTGACTACCAGGTACACTCCACAATAAAATGAAGTGACAGAGAGGAAGCATAGGACAGTTATGGATATGGTGAGTTGTATGTTAAAATTAAAAAATATTCCAAAATCTTTTTGGATAGAGACAATTTTCTGTGCAATTTATTTGTTGAACAGGTGTCCCACTAGAAGTGTTCCTGAAAAACTTTTGAAAAATTTTGGAGTAGTAGAAAACCATTTATTGGGCGTCTCAAAGTTTTTAGGTGCATTGCCTATTCCCATATTCCTATTTAGTTAAGGAAAAAACTTGATGACAAGAGAGAGAAGTGTATATTTATTGGTTATAGTGAAGTTTTTCAAACTTAGAGGTTGTATAATCTTGTGACACAGAAAGTGATAATGAGTAGAGATGTGACCTTTGATGAAAGAGGTGGTTGGGACTAGTCTACTGAAAATCCTAAAACAGCAGAGGTCACTCTAAATTATCAGCAAAATGAGGATAATTATTATATTCAGCCATCATCAATTACTCAGGATCCACAAACTGAGTTAACTGGACGTCCACAACGTCAGCAACAGATGCCAACTCGTCTTCAGGATTATATTATTGCAATAGATGATGTTTCTTCTGACGAAAATATTATTAATTTTGCTTTTGTTTGCAGATTGTGATCCTATTGTGTATGAGGAGCAGCCGGTGATGATCGTTGGCTGAAAGTAATGGAGGAAGAAATTCGTGTAATAGAGAAGAATAATACTTAGGAGCTTACTTCTCTTCCAACTAATAAGAAATTTCATTGGAGTGAAGTAGGTATACAAGACAAAATTTAAACTCAGTGAAAAAGTTCATAGATACAAGGTGAGATTAGTGGTGAAGAGATACAAGCAGAAACTCAGGATTGACTATTTTGAAGTATTTGCCACCCGTTGCCAGGTTTGACATAGTCTATATGATAATTTTTTTTAACTATCCAAAATAGAGAAGAATAATATAGAAAAATAACACCTAGGAGCTTACTTCTCTTCCAACTAATAAAAAATTTCATTGGAGTGAAGTAAGTATACAAGACAAAATTTAAACTCAGTGAAAAAGTTGATAGATACAAGGTGAGATTAGCGGTGAATAGATACAAGCAAAAACTCGGGATTGACTACTTTGAAGTATTTGCACCCGTTGTCAGGTTTGACACAGTCTATATCATAATTTTTTTAACTATCCAAAATAACTAGAGAATTTATCAAATGGATATCAAGTCAACTTTTCTATATGGTGTTCTTAATAAAGAAGCATATGTAGAGCTGTTTGCAAGATTTATTAGAAGAGGTCCGAAAAATAAAGTGTATAGATTAAAGAGAGCTTTTATATGGATTGAAACAAGCCCCAAGAGTATGGTATACCAGAATTGATTCTTATTTTCTAACTCACGTTTTTCAGAGGTGTCTATATGAGCACAACTACTTTAAAAGTTTGATAGTGAATTTGAATTTGAGATATTTGATGCCTACGAGGCCAGATATCAATTTTGCTGTTGGTTTGATTAGCAAATTCATGAAAAATTCACGTCAGTCACATTTGCAAGCAGTTAAAAGGATTTTGAAATATATTGAAGGTACTCACAGTGATGACATTTTTAATTAAGAAATGATCCAATTAAGTTATTTGCCTACATAGACAGTGATTGCGTGGGTGGTACCGTTAAAAAGATGAGTACATTAGGTTATGCATTTTTCATTGGTTTAGAAGTATTTTTTTGGATTTCTAAGAAGTAGCAAGTGATTGCATTGTTTACCGCAAAGAACGGAGTATATTACAACGGTTAATAGTGCTACTCAAGTTTTGTGGTTGCAACGCATATTTGGTGTTTTACAACACAAGCAGATTGATTTTACAAAAATTTATTGTGATAGTAAGTCGGTGATTGAATTGTCCAAGAATCCAATACTCCATGGGCGTAGCAAACATATTGATATTAAATTTTACTTCATATGTGAGTTGGTTCGAGGAAGGGAAATTGAAATTTATTATTGCAGAACTGAAAAAACAAGTGACTGACATTTTCACTAAGGCATTGAAGACGAAAACTTTTGTCAAGTTGAAAAAGATGTTAAGTATGTGTCTAAATTAGAGGAACTTGGTTTAAGAGATGCTATGTAAGAAATTATTAAACCAACCTAGTGCAAATGGTAGAGTTCAATTTCAAGTTGTACTAGTACCAGTAGTAGTCAGGTCGTGATATACATGTGTGTGTGCAAGGGCTGAGAGTCGCAACACATGAGTTGAAGTTATACAAATCAGTGGCATCTCTATTTGTGTTTTGAATTTTTGTAAGTAGTCATTTCCGTTGCACTTTTCATTGTGTGTAGTCAGAGTCTCGCTTGATCAATAAAAAAAATCCCTTGCCTCTTTGATCATTTACCTTGAATATTTTTCTATGGGTTTGTGATTGATTATCAATTTGGCCCATCAAAACTATTTTATGGGCTTGGAGTTTCCAAAATTTTAGACACCTCCTACTTGTTTATTTTCAATTCTTCCAATTTTTTTTTGTTTGCGTAAGTGTGGTATGTCTTGAACTCGAGACTTTTCACTTATATTCATTCCCAATACCACTCAACTCATCCCTCTCCTCACAATTCTTCCAAATAAATACAAACAGCATAGTTTTTTATTTTTTTTGGTGAGTTGGACCGGATCTAAAAGTATGAAATACATGACCCAATTTTACGGGGTAGGGGGGTGGGAGACAAATATGGTTGAGTTAGGTACAATTAGGTACAATTATAGTACTTTTTTCTATCTATAAGAGGGCGTTTAGTAAAAGAGTATCGGAATAAAGGAATGGAATAAACTCCATAGTTGGTGTTTGGTTCACTAGAATGGGAATTGAAATCTTGGAATGATTTTTAAAAACCTGGCATCCCTCCATTCCTTAGTAAAAGGGTAGGTTTTGTCCAAAACCCAAGTGTGATTCCAAAATCTTTACCGATTACATAATATTTAGTATAATTAATATTTTTATATATTATATATATTAGATATATTATAATATATAAATAATTATAATATATTATAATTATAATATTTTATTATAATATTAGTATATTATATAAATATATATTATAATTAGTTAGTTAAATATAATTATATTTATATAATATATATTATAAATTTATTAATATTATATAATAATATATCTATAATATATGTATATTTATAAATGCATATTATATGTGCATATAATTATAATATAAACATGTATATAACATTAATAAATTATATAATGATAATTATATTTATTATTTTAAATATAATAATATATAATAATAACTATATCTAATATTAATATGCATTATATTTATATAAAATATTAGTACAATTAATATTTATATATTATATATTTATAATTATATATTTATATTATAACATTTGTATAATTATAATTAATTATATATATAATATTTAATTTAATTAGTTACAAACTAATAATAATGATATTATTAGATTATATAATTATATATTATAATTATTTAGATATCATTATACTTATATAATATATATTATAAGTTTATTAATATTATATAATATTATATTTATAATATATATGTATATTTATAAATGTATATTATATGTGCATATAATTATAATATATACATGTATGTAATATTAATTAATTATATAATTATTATTATAATTATTATTTTAAATATAATAATATATAATAATAACTATATTTAATATGTAATATATATTATATTTATATAAAATATTAGTATAATTAATATTTGTATATATTATATAATTATATAATTATATTTATATTATAACATTTGTATATTTATATTTAATTATATATATAATATTTAATTTAATTAGTTACAAACTTATAATAATATTGTTATTAGTTATATGTATTATATAATGTACATTAATTTATGTAATATAATTAATATTATCAATTATACTAATAATTATACATGTTTACTAATAGAAATTATTAATTAGTTAGACTAAATTTACTGATACATTTATACTAATATATTTAATTAGTGAAAATTTCTTATATCTCATTTACAAAGAGCCAATAACTATCATTTATGATGTGGTTTATAATATATTTATTATATTCTATTCCGAAAGAGTCGACAAACCAAACATCAACTATAGTAATGATACACATTCCAGGTACTTGAACCAAACAAATATATTGGAATGAATGATCTCATTCCAAACCCAAGATATCCGATTTCGAATCCGATTCCGATGTGCGAACCAAACGCCACCTAATTTGTGAATGTAACAACAGGACATCACATTATGTAAAAAGTATAACAATTAGACCACTGCATCAAAATTCCAATGTACCTGCCCCTAGTCTGTTCCAGTGATATTATTTTCTTTTAAATCTTGATGGATGGAATTGAGAGAAACTGAAGTTCCACCTCCATTGATTTTTTCCGTTCAAATTATAAAAATGTTAATGTTTCTATTTCCATGGATCGGGAATTCGATCTTTTTAAATTGTACTTTAGTGATCGCCTTTCTAAAGAAGGATACCAAATGAAATATATGAAAAAGTCAAATATAAGAAAATTGGACTTTAACTGATTTAAATCAAATTACAAATCTTTTTTTTTTTTTTTGAAAACGAGGTATCAGGCCTACATAAGGACTTTAACTTGCAGGTCTGAATGAAGCAGAATGATAGAAGGCCTTTATTGTTTGATGTCAAGTCATGCTAGCTACAACCCGTTCTTTGCATTCCATAGGGAAGCTATTATGTTTAGAGCATTGAACAAAGTTTATAATGATAAATTCACTATATAAGCCTAAAATATAAATACACTAAAAAAATATTGAATTCTATCCCCAAAATATAAACAAATATTGATTGATGGCACCATCATTATTATGTATGTTGACTAAGCCTCTTCCAAAGAAGATAAAATCGGTGTCATTGGGAATGGGATCAAACCCCTTGGTACAATAGGCTAATGCCACTAGCAATAAGAAAACTACCTTTTTTTTTTCTAACAATCAAAACTAGATTAAAGATTTCAAAGATAACAAAAAAATTCTAATAAGCGGATGTAAGTATTGAAAGTTTTGAGTAAAACATTGCTAGTGAATAGTTGTAAATCAAAGAGAATGAGTTTGCACTCTGAATGAAATTCACAAATTATTCTGAATGAAATTCACAAATTATTCTTTAGTGCTCATTTGCAAAAATTTAAGTGTATTTTTGTGTATGATTATGAATTTAGGATGGAATGAATAGTCGGTAATAGTGGCAAACTAGTAATGTCAAAATCTTAATGTAATATATAATGGGTAATGTTATTTACATTCCTCATATATTATTTGCACTCCCACTATCCTATTTTATTTTGATGAGACCATATTACCCCCTCCCTAATTTCATCTCTTTGCCTATGAGTTAACTTTATTAGATTTTCTCTTACATTCTAAAACCAATTAATCATTCCATTACAATTAAAATAATTAATTTAAAATTGTCACTAATATGTATTTTTTTTTCTACAAAACTTCACGATCATTCTAACAATGTAATATAAGCAAACTCCAAATTTCAAGCCCAAAATAAATAAATAAATCCCAAGCATCAAAGATAACCAAAACTGAGTATAACTACAATGTCTCATATATAGGACACTAATACTTCAAAAAATCTACTAAGAATAACTCATATAGCCACCATAGAGGGAGTGAAACTCTTACTTAGGGATGGCAATGGGGGCGGTTGCCTGCGGGGGGTCTCTCGGGGCGGGGGGGAATTTTTTCCCCTCCGCCCCATCCCCTGCCCCGCCACCCGCAAAAAATATATATACATATATAAATAAGTATATATATAATTATATATAATATGTAATTTAATTAGTTATAAACTTATAATAATGATATTATTAGTTAGATGTATTATATAATGTATATTAGTATATGTAATATAATTAATATTATCAATTATACGAATAATTAGACATGTCTACTAATAGAACTTATTAATTAGTTATCCTAAATTTACTAATACATTTATACTAAATTTCTAATTACACTTAATAGAATAACACTTTGTTCTCAAAAAAAAAGCACAAACACAATAATGAATTAGTGATTGTATTTGTACCAAAAACGAAAACTTAACTATTTTAGTTGTATTTATTTCATCGTGTTGGATTGTATTCAAATAACTTTTGTTTGATTGTTTTTATGAGTTTCAATTGTAAAATTACAATGAATAATAACTTGATGATGTGTTGATTTTTTAGTACTTGATTATTTATTAAAATTTAACTATAATAAAAATTTATTAACCCCGCAGGAAAAATTTTATTAACCCCGCGGGGGAAGTGGGGCGGGGGCGGGGGCGGGGGTCGGGGGGAATTAATAGGCAACGGGGCGGGGCCCGCCCCAATCCCGCCCCGTTGCCATCACTACTTTTACTCCTTCTATCCCATTGAAAGTGTCATATTTTCCTTTTTTGGCTGTCCCAAAATATTTGTCATATTTGACATTTCTAACTACTTTATACTCTGAAATTTCCTTTATGCCGTTCATTAATGATGCATAAAGACAAATATAATGGAATTGCTTTGTACTTTTAACTTTGACCAGCACATAATTAAGGGCAAAAGTGAAACAAAAGGAAAAACTCTTTGGTAGAATGTATTATACATAAAAAATATGTATCCTCAAACGTAACTAAATATATGGGATGGAGGGAGTAGTATATTTCAACAAAATTATAACAACATCTAGTATCTAGATAATGCAATAGAACCTCAATTGTAATAAAAAAATTTGCAAAATTGAAATTGAAATAAGAATATAAAAAATTAATTAAAAATAGTTATATAGATTTAGAAAAAGAGAAGTAAAAGTTTTTTTTTTTTTTTTACCTTTTGGATGACAATTGTATCCAACTTCCCTGCATGTGAACACAAGATAGGATATGAAAAGAAATTAGAACAAGAATAATATGATCCCATCAAGATGAAACTGGAGTAATGCGAGTGCAAATAATATGTCCCTATATAATTTGATTTGGCGGTATTTCTTATTTAATAGGTTAAGCTATATAGCCATTTTGATTTAGTTAGAACAAGCAATTTATTTACGCTAAAGAAAAATTTTACGTCAAAAGATATTTCTCTTCATGCATGAAAATATTGAGATTTGTTTTGATTCTCACTGCACAAATTAAGTTAGGGATAGCTACTATTAGTGTTGCACCCCATTTTTTTAACATAGAAATAATAATAAAAATAAAAAATGAAGTTTGTTGTTATTGTGTTTTTGCAAAAATATAAAAAGAAAAATACAAAGAGCCTACAATAGGACTTGACAAAAGCGACGGATTTCAACCCACTAGAATTTTAAAAAAGGATTTTTGAAAATTTTGGAATCACCACTTGTAAGAATTTAGATATACTGAGTCACCTAAAAAGAGTAATTTTTATTTTCGAAACACAAATTAAAACCCTTGACTATATAACTCCAGGTCTTTTAAAGTTACAGAAATGAATTAGGAAGCTACATTTATGAAAGGGAAAGGTCAAGCTTTTACTCTCAAGCACCCACCACCCTCAATAAAACAGATTGCGAGTTTAATTTATTCTCTTAATTTTAAGGTTAAAATGAGTTAATCTATTGCTAAACACATAACACATAAAGAGTGAAATAAAATAAAATGATTAATTCCAAGGCTTTCCGTTGGAAAAGCCATGAAACAACGTGCTCAAGGCTCACTCGATCTCACGTGACAAAATAAAAATTAATTAGGAAAATAAAAAAGAAAAACATTACAAAATTGGAATGCTCCTATGCCCCATATGGGTTACATCACTTCTAAAAAAAGAAAATAAAATTAATTACAACTTAACTTGACAAATGAAAAAGCTAATTGAACTAATCTCCTAGGACCTAATTGAAGGTATAAAAGCAAGGTTTTCGGGGTCAAATTACAAAGTCTTAAAACTTTGAGGAATAAATTACAAAATAAAAATTGAAGGACTTGAATTGCGATTTCCGGAATTGGGTCGTCTTCCCCAATCGATGAGAACTCCAGACAGCTGCTGCTTCTTTCACATAATAAAATTCGAATTCATACAAACAGAAAAAGTACAAAAAGAAAACCCGCGCGTCAAAATCTCTCAAAAGTCTCCCTTCTACCAGGAAAATTAACGATTATCTTCCAGCAAGCATTGTACTTGCTGGGATTTCACTTTCCTCACACGCACAAACATAGATCAGTTGTCCTTTTTTTTTCAATTTTTGTTTGGGTATTTTGTCAAACAGGTGATACGCATCCAAAAGTTGAAGGAAATTCCTCCTTCTTTTTGTTAGATAGGGGCCCAGAATTTTGGGCTTTTTTTTTTGTTAGATCGTTCTTTCGAGCGTTTTGCCACGAGGGGTTCATTCTTGGATCGGCAAAAAAAGTCCATTATGACTTTCTCGAGTGCAGGTCTGGTGATGATTATCGAGAGGCGGTGGGTTCTCGTTCTTGATTCTTGAATGCTGTCACGAACTCAAGGTTGTTTCTGGAATTTGGTTGATTGAACTTGGATGAACTGGTAGAGTTTAGGAGAATTGGGGGAGAAGCAGGGAATTGAAAATAAAGAGAGGAAAAGGAGAAGATTCAGAGGAGAGGGAATGGAAACAATGAACGTATATTTCTATTATTCCTCATTCATGTGGGCCCCGCTTATATAACCAATCCTAACAACTTTGTGTCAGATGGTTAACAACCGAATTACCTAACTGATGGACTTCATTACATGAAACGACATCGTTTGCTAATGCTTAAGTAAGCCCAAAACAGCATCGTTTTTACTAACCTATTGAATTAGCAGTCTAATGCTCAGATTGAGCCTTTATTATGCTTAAGTCCCTACACTTTGCAGCCTGACAATCCCTTCCTCTTAACAACAGACTTGTCCTCAAGTCTGAAATGTAGGAAATTGTTGTTCAATGAAAGACTTGTCCTCCCAAGAAGCTTCCTCAGGCTCCAGTTGGTTCCATTTAATCAGGAACTGAATGACAGGTTGTCCATTTCTCAAGATGACTATTCTGCGCAAGATTGCCTCTGGCTGTAATGGACATTGATCCTGTGCGTCGAATTCGGGTAGTTTAGTAGAACTCCCTTGCACAAGACCAAGTTTCTTCTTAAGTAGCGAAACATGAAACACAGGGTGTAGTCTAGTGCCTGCTGGCAACTTCAGTTTATAGGCCACTAAACCAACTTTCTCCTATATCTGGAAAGGTCCATAGTATTTGGCAGACAGCTTGAGACACTTTCTTACTACCACTGTTTGTTGCCTATATGGTTGAAGCTTTAGAAAGACCCAATCCCCTACGGAGAATTCCCTCTCACTCCTGTGTTGATCAGCAAAATATTTCATTCTTTGTTGAGCTTTGGCTAGGTTGTCTTTGATGCAATTGGATATCCTGTTTCTTTCCTGTAGTAAATTGGAGGCTGCAGGAATGACCGAATCCAAATAAGGTCCTAATGGTAGAGGCACTGGTTTATATCCAAACAATGCTTCAAATGGTGTCATATTGAGACTGGAGTGGTAGGTAGAGTTGTACCACCATTCAACCATAGTTAGCCATTTGCTCCACTGGGATGGCATTTCTCCTGTCATGCATCTCAAATAGTTCTCCACACACTGTTTGAGCCTTTCACTCTGGCCATCAGACTGGGGGTGGTAAGAGGATGTATAGTGTAGTTCTGTCCCCATTACCTTGAATAGTTCCTTCCAGAATCCACTGGTGAAGATTTTGTCCCTGTCAGTGATGATGGATTCAGGTAATCCATGCATCCGGTATATGTTGTCCAGGAAGGCTAGTGCAACCTCCTTGGCAGTGAAGGGATGAGTGAGCTTAATAAAGTGGCCAAACTTAGTGAATCTATCAATCACTACTAATATGGTATCATAACCCTGTGACTTAGGTAGTTTCTCAATGAAATCCATGGCAATATGGGTCCATGCCTGGGTGGGAACTGGAATTGGTTGCAATAGACCAGGGTAAGGCACATTCTCAGATTTGTTTCTTTGGCATGTATCACAGTTTCGTATGAAGGTTATTACCTCCTGTTTCATCCCTGGCCAGTAAAACAATGATTTAACCTTCTACCAGCGGCTTTTCTGTCCAGAATGTCCCCCTATTGCTGAAGCATGAAGCACTTGTATAATTTGGTTTCTGATGTTATTGGCACTCCCCACATACAGTTTCCCTTGATACCTCAGCATTCCATCCACCATAGTATACTCAGTGTGAGCATTGGAATCCAGTATTAGCTGAGCCATAATGTCCTGGCAGTGACCATCCCCTTCATAGCTTTTCTGCAATTCTTCCATCCAGACAGGTTTTACTGCAGTAATAGCCAAGCATGAGTGGAGGGGAGGGTCTGCAACAGCTTCATGTCTTCTAGATAAGGCATCTGCAACCTGATTTTCAGTCCCTCTTTTGTATTGTATCTCATAGTCCAGGCCCATTAGTTTTATCATCCACTTATGCTGGAGAGCAGTATTCAGTTTTTGATCCAATAAATACTTCAATGATTGGTGATCTGTCCTGATAATGAAGTGACTCCTAACCAAATAATGCCTCCATTTCGTGACTGTCATTACTAGTGCAAGAAGTTCCTTTTCATAAACTGATAGCCCCAGGTTCTTGGTTGACAGTGCTCTGCTCAAAAATGCAATGGGCTGCCTTTCCTGCATCAAGACTGCCCCAATACCTCTCCCACTGGCGTCTGTTTCAACCACAAATGCCTTTTTAAAATATGGTAAACTAAGGACTGGAGCTGAACACATCAACCTTTTCAAGTGTTCAAAGGCTGCCTGTGCCTGCGAATTCCATTTGAAGCTGTCTTTCCTGAGTAGTTCAGTCAAGGGTTTGCACACCAATCCATACTGCTTTATAAACCTTCTGTAGTAGCCAGTTAGACCCAGGAATCCCCTCAACTCCTTGACAGTTTGTGGTACAGGCCATTGCAAGATACTACTGACCTTGGAGTCATCCATCTTAACTCCCTCATCAGTGATAGTATGTCCCAAATAATCGATTCTTTTCTGCGCAAATTCACATTTGGATTTCTTCATATATAGTTGGTTATCCTTCAGTATATTCAGAACAATTCTCAAGTGCTGGAGGTGATCCTTTAGTGTGTGGCTATATCTTAGTATGTCATCAATGATTGGAAGGTTGCAGGGGCATTTGTGAGGCCAAATGGCATAACCAGGAACTCAAAATGCCCACAATGCGTCTAGAAAGCTGTCTTGTAGGTGTCTTGAGGTTTGACTTTGATCTGATGGTAACCTGCAGTCAAATCTAGCTTAGCTTTGAACACAGCTCCTGCCAATTCATCCAGTAGTTCATCTACATTAGGTATTGGAAATCTGTCCTTGATAGTGAGTTCATTCATCTTCCTATAGTCCACACAGAACCTCCAAGTTCCTTCTTTTTTTTGACCAGTAACACATGAGAGGCAAAGGGGCTGTTACTGTGTTTTACAATGCCTTTCTGCAGCATTTCAGTCACCTGCCTCTCTATTTCCTCTTTGTGGCAGTGAGGATACCTGTAAGGTTTGAGTTTGAATGGTTGAGCGTCTGGTTTAAGGGGTATCTCATGGTCTACACTCCTGCTAGGGGGTAATGAACTGGGAGACTGGAATATGTCTTCATACTCCTGCAGTAGTTCCTGCACTTCCTGTGGGGTGGACTCCAGTTTGCTTCCCTCCTGCTGTTGAGAAGTCATGGCCATGCACATCTACTTTTTGTATTCAATGAATGTCCTCAAGTCCTTGCCCCTGATCAGGTCCATGTCACAATTGTCTGCTTGCCCGTGTAGGTGAATCTCCCCTCCTTCATGATGCAATGATATCTTGAGCTGCTGAAAATCAAATGTGATGGGACTGAAGTGTGTCATCCAGTCCACGCCTAGTATTATATCCCACCCTCCTAGTTCCATCACTTTGAGGTTGAATTTGAATTTGTGTTGGTTAATGCTCCATTGTACCCCAGGACAGATAGCATTGCTGGTGATAGAAGTCACATTTCCCATAATAACGGAGAAAGGCTGATCCACCCACTGGTACTTGACATCCATTCCAATAACCAGTTCACTGCTAATATAGCTGTCAGAACTTCCAGTATCTACTAAGATGAGCATCTTTTCTCCATCTAAGACTCCTGTGAGTGTGATTGTCTTCCTCTTTAAGGCCTCAGATAATGCATGCAGGGACATTTCCATGGTTTGACCAGGATTTCCAGTATGTTCATCCTGCTCTCCCAGAGCATCTTCAAATGCAGTTTCCTCTTCTTCTTCTAACATCATACAGTTCGTATGGCCAACCTTGCACTGATGGCCAACTCCATATTTCTCTCCACATTTGAAACACAGTCCATTGTTCCTCCTATACTGCATTTCCTGTGCAGAAAGCCTTCTAGGATCCTTAGTGCCTTCTTGCCAATTGACCAATTTAGGATGTTTGGGGTTGCTGTGGAGTGGAATCCTATATGAGTTAACCCCCAATGCTGTATTAGTGTTTCTTGACAATCCAACCCTGTTTTCTCCTAATGGTTTGACATTCTCTTTAAAACTCTTATTCTGCAGTTTCAATGAATACTCTTGCCACTGAGACAGTTCAAATGCTTCAGCCAGGGTAGCAGGTTTCAACATCTTGATCATAGGTTTGATCTCTTCCTTCAGTCCACTTATGAAACTAGAAATGAAATAGGTCTCATCCAGATTTCGATTTCTTATCATCATCAAGGCCTTTAACTCCTCAAATTTCTCCTGATATTATTCAACATTGCCTATCTGCTGTAGCTTATTAAATTCTTCCACTATATCTCGACAAGTCCTATCATTAAACCTGCAACATAGCAGATTCCCAAATTCTTCCCAATTTAGCTTAGGTTTCTCAATTTTTACTCCCTGGAACCATTTATCAGCCCTGCCTTCCAAATACATTTCAATTACATCCACTTTATGTTCTTTTGGAACTTGATAGTTCAAAAAATATTTATTGCATTTACGTAACTATTCCCTAGGATTTTCTCCAGCAAACATCTGTAAATCAATCTTAGGAGGATTTGGAATTTGAAACTTACTCCAATCCTTCCTGAAGGATCTCTGAGCCTCGCAGTCTATGGTTAACCTCTGATGAGCTGGTGGAGTTGGTAGAATTGGCGGTTGGTCGATCATTCTGCCACTCCCCTCGGTTGCTTGTTCCTTGCCAGAATTCAGCTTTAGTAGCAGATCATTGAATTTCTGCTCAAGCATTTGAGTGAAGTTTTGCTCCATTCCTAATAACAGGCCTTCCATCCGCCTGTTGTTTTCTTCAAGCTCCATCTTCAAATCTTTCTTGATTTGCTGGTGTTCAAATTTGGAAGTGTGTAGGGATTCTATCAATTCTTGTAGCTTGATTTCTTATTTCCTGACTTGCTCTTCGATGGTGCGGAATCTTGTGCTTTCTACCATGATTGTGTTGTAAATTCCAAGGATCTACTGCTCTGATGCCACTTTGTCACGAACTCAAGGTTGTTTTTGGAATTTTGTTGATTGAACTTGGATGAACTGGTAGAGTTCAGGAGAATTGGGGGAGAAGCAGGGAATTGAAAATAGAGAGAGGAGAAGGAGAAGATTCAGAGGAGAAGGAATGGAAACAATGAACGTATATTTTTGTTATTCCTCATTCATGTGGGCCCCGCTTATATAACCAATCCTAACAACTTTGTGTTAGATGGTTAACAACCGAATTACCTAACTGATGGATTTCATTACATGAAACGACATCGGTTGCTAATGCTTAAGTAAGCCCAAAACAGCATCGTTTTTACTAACCTATTGAATTAGCAGGCTAATGCTCAGATTGAGCCTTTATTATGCTTAAGTCCCTACACTTTTCAGCTTGACAAATGCTTAGTTTAAAAGCAGAGACTAAGTTCTAGTTCTCTTGGGTCTAGAAAAGTAAACAAAATAAAGCGTATTTTGCTACTCATTTTTTTATAGGAATAATTGCAGAAACCTCCCCTGAGGTTTCTGATATTTGCACTGATCTCCCTTGTGGTTTGAAAAATTACACTGACCTCCCCTGAGGTTACTAATCCTTTCCAAATTTAGTCCAAACGATTAAAATATTATTTTAGGGAGTGAAATTAAAATTTTATACCAGATTTGCCGTTTGTGCTACATATCCAATGAATGACAAAGTACTATAATTAACAATTAATAAATTTTAAGGAGTTTAATTTATGGACAAACACGCAATACTCATTTAAAGTACCAGTTCTTTACGAGTATTTTACTTTCAAATATTTAATTTATGATAAATATATCAATATTTGTAAGTAAAATTCAAAAATTGTTATAGTAATATTCTTGCAAAAAGGAAATCGATAGGTTATTTATTTAATATAAATTAAATATTTTAAAAAAAAATAAATGGCCCATAAAGTATTATTTTTTTATGGTTTTCATCTATTACAGGAGTAAAGTATTTGTTCTTTATGTGCATTTTATTATGAATCAATTAATTTATGTTAAATACATAAATGTTTGTAACTAAATTTAAAAAAGTGTTATATTAATATTTTTACGGAAGGGGGATTGGAAGGTTTTGTATTTAAAAAAAATAAATATTTGAAAGTAAATACAAATATGTATTTGAGCGTAAATATTTGTATTAAATTAAATATTTGAAAGTAAAATACTCTTAAAGAACCGGTACTTTAAATAGTTACCGATTCTTTATAGGTAAACACGCATTACTCATTTAAAGTACCAGCTTTTTACGGATATTTTACTTTCAAATATTTAATTTATGATAAATATATCAATATTTGTTAGTAAAATTCAAAAAAGTGTTACAGTAATATTCTTGCAAAAAGAAAATCGGTAGGTTATTTATTTAATATAAATTAAATATTTTTTAAAAAAAATGACCCATTAAGTATTAATTCTTTATGGCTTTCATCCATTACATGAGTAAAGTATTGGCTCTTTATGGATATTTTATTCTGAATCATTTAATTTATGTTAAATACATAAATATTTGTAACTAAAATTGAAAAAGTGTTATATTAATATTTTTACGGAAGAGAGATTGATAGTTTTTGTATTTAACAAAAATTAAATATTTGAAAGTAAATACAAATATGTATTTGAGCGTAAATATTTGTATTAAATTAAATATTTGAAAGTAAAATACCCATAAAGAACCGGTACTTTAAATAGGTAATGCATATTTGTCTATAAACTATACTCCTTAAAGTTTATTAATTATTAATTGATTTGTAGTATTTTGTCATTCATTGGACATGTAGTACAAAGGACAAATTTGGTAAAAAAATTCTAATTTCACTCCCTAAAATAATATTTTAATCGTTTGGACTGAATTTGCAAAGGATTAGTAACCTCAGGGGAGGTCAATGTAATTTTTCAAACCACAGAGGAGGTCAATGCAAATATCAGAAACCTCAGGGGAGGTTTCTGCAATTATCCCTTTTTTATATTATTAACTACCTTTTTATTCCACAAACACCATATCATAAATTTACAATGAAATTGAGTAGATAGCGGAAGCTTTGAGCAAAGTAAATCCTTGATTCTTTTATTGAATAAGCTTGACAATAGCTAGAGTACAGGAGTTGTTTGAAGTAGGTGAGAGTAGGTTTGAAGTAAGTGAGAGTAGGTAAGAGGTTTGTACTTTTAGATGTAAACTGAAAATTTTCTCTGATCTATTCGCCGATGCCTTTATTCTGCAATCTTCCTTCAATTTATAGAGGCTCGGGACTTTGTCATTTGAATTTCATTTCTTCTTTATTTGAGTTTCATCTTCTTTTTATTTGTGGCCGACATCTTTTTCAAAAGTGATCGATCTCTTTTTTAAAAGTCGTTTGGATCTTGTCCGCATGGTCCTCCGAATGGATCAAAAGTTGATTCGGATGATTCTGCCAACTCGTCAATTTTGTCGGTTTCTTCTTTCTTATCCGACTTTTGTAAATAATCCAGATATTCTTTGAGTAGCCTTGGATCTTGTATCATCTTTTTCATCAAAAAGTCATTTGAAGTTGTCTCGAATACCATCTCGATATCTTTTTCTTTCTTTATTGGAGTAGTGGTTGGAGTTGGTGCCGTAGTGGTTGGAGTTGGTGAAGACTTTGTTGTAGTGGGTACAAAAGTTGTTGGAGTAGATGTTGGTTTGGTCCATTTGAGTTTATCTCCGGTAATTAGGAATCTGATAATATTTACTTGATCTCCGAATTCTTGGTTGAATCCTGTCCACCATTTAACTTTGAATTCTCTAACTAATGACATTGGAAGTAGTTTTTCAAGCTCTTGATGAATTTTGAAACTCCAGCAAAATATCCACGGGACTTTGAACTCCATATGGAATAAAATTGGTCTTGTATATTCTTCCCCCTTTGCTCTTTTTAGATACGTTTGAAATCCCATAAGCACATTTGGAGGTAGTATCTCTGGTTGTGGTCCAAACCATTTCCACCAGTGATTGAACCAAATTGGAAATTCTCTGCTGCAATTTTCTTTGAACGTGAAGAACCATGAATAATTGAATGGTCTAAAAAGGAAGGCACGATACCATGCCATTTTGTAATCTTGATATGTGAATCCATCTGGAATGAACCTTACTGAAAAGGATTTTTTAGAATAAAGAGAAGTCCATTCATTTGGAGAACAAACTTTCTTTATTATGCATTTTGAGTGGCTAATTATATTTGGATTTTTTCTGTCTGGAATTGGGAATATTTCTACAGATTGAGTATCTGTAAGAATTAATTCATAATAATCCAAATTTTTTGAGGGATCATCTGGTTGCCAAAAACACTTTTGAGGAAAGATTCTTTGGGTAATTTGATTGAGTGTAGAATACAAAGGTACTTCTTGGAATTTAGTTAAAGTGATATGTTGAGTAAATGGCTTGGTAAAATAAGTATTTTCATTGGATTTTTCTGGGGTCTTTGGAATCTGTTGAAGAGGTCTTATTTGCGAAGAAGTTGGAGTACAAGCAGCTTGACTATAAGTCAATGCTGGAAAATCTGATAAGAGTTGGAATCTGTTTTGAGTAACAGGAGTAAGACTCATCTCATAATCTTGAGGAGTCTTTGGCCTGGAATTTCCTGCTTTTGAATCCATAATCCTGCAATATTAATAAACAATATCTTTAACTTGGTCAGATAATTGCTTATTTTGTTTTCTGTGATATTGAATAAATTCCTCACTTCTCTCAATTCTTTTCATAACTTTGATTCGAATGGTATTTTTCTGAATCTCTCTTTGAATAAGAAAGGCTCTTTCTTGAGGAGTGATAGTAGCGTAAGGGCTTTTTCGAATGTATATGGTGTCATATTTAGGAATTTGATGAGTTGGAATACTTTGTCTGCCATAGCTGGTTTGGGCAAAATATTGATATCCTCTGGATTGGATATCTTTTTCTTTGTTTTGGAGTTTGGGAGAATCCCTTTGAGCTCTCAAATAATTGGTATATTCTCGTTCTTCTCTTTGAGCCAACATTTCACGATCCATGTCCTTGTAGAAATTCTCTAGTAAGAAAATCTGATAAAGAATTATTTTCTCCTTTGATAAATTCTATTTCAAAATCAAATACAGATAAAATAGCCTGCCATCTAGCAAATATTTGTTTTGAAACTATATTTTGAACATCTTTTTGTAAAATTTCTTTGGCAGATTTACAATCTATTCTAATTAAAATTTTTTTATTATATAAATCATCTTGAAATTTTGATATGCACAAAACTATGGATAAAATTTCTTTTTTAATGGTTGAATAATTTTTTTGAGAATCAGACCATGTTCCGGAATGAAATCTAACTAATTCTTCTTTTGACTTTTCTATTATTTATTTTAATATTCCTCCATATCCTAATTCTGATTCGTCTGTTTCAACTATCATGAATGCTTTAGGATGAGGTAAACATAGACATGGTAAAGATTCAATTTTTTCTTTTAAATATTTTATTTTTTGAGCATGTTCCTCTGTCCAAGGTTTTGGATTTTTCTTTAATCTATTAAATAATATAGAACATTCTTGTCTTAATTTAGGAAAGAAGTCTGATATATAATTTAAACATCCTAGAAATCTTTGTAGTTGATTTTTATCTTTTATTTCATTTGGAAATTTAGTAGCAAAATCTAAAGCTCTATTAATTGGTTTTATTGTTCCTTGATATATATTATGTCCTAAAAATCTTATTTTTGTTTGAAATAATTTCATTTTTGGAGCAGAAACAACTAATCCATTTTTCTTAACTATTTTTAAAAATATACTTAAATGTTTAAAATGTTGTTCTATTGATTCTGAAAATATTAATACATCATCTATATAGACTATACTGAATGAACTATAAGGATTAAAAATATCATTTATTATATTTTGAAATTCTGATGGTGCATTTTTTTAATCCAAATGGCATAACTTTCCATTCATAATGTCCAAAAGGTGTTGTAAATGCTATTTTATATCTATCTTTTGGATCTATTATTCTTTGCCAATATCCTGATTTTAAATCAAACTTTGAGAAGATTTTTGCATTAAATAGTCTATTAAGCAAATCTTTTTTATTAGGAATAGGATATCTAATCCATTGTAGAATTTTGTTTAAAGGTTTATAGTTTATTACTAATCTTGGAACTCCTCTTTCTTTTTCAACTTGATTCATTACATAAAATGCAGCACAGCTCCAAGGTGATTTTGAAGAAGTTATTAATCCTTTATCTATTAATATTTTTATTTCCTTTTTACAAAATTCCAATAAATCAGAATTCATTTGTATTGGTCTAACTTTTGTTGGAATATTTCTTTCATTAAAATCTTTTTCATAAGGTAATTCTATCATATGTTGTTTTCTATCCCAAAAAGCATTAGGAATATCTGCACAAATTTCTTTTTGTAATAATTTTTCTAGTTCTGATATTCTTTTTTGTAATTTAATTTCTTTCAATTGTTCTTCAATTTTTAAATAAGATTTTTCTTCCTTAATATAACTTATATGTTGTTTTACTTTTGTAATAGTATTTATTGTTTTATAAATAGAAGAGGCTTGTAAGGTTTGCAATTCTCTTTGTTTCATTGGAGTTAAAAATTTAAAAGTAATAATTTTTCCCATTATATTTATTGAAATTCCTTCATGGCTTACTAAAAATGGATATATTTGAATTAAAAAAGGGGTTCCTAGTATTACATCATGATTTATATTTTTTACAACTATAAAATTATGTTTAATACAATATTCATTATTGCATATTGATCCTTTTGTAAATTTATATTTTACTTGTAAATTTTCTCCATTTGCTGCAATTAATGTTTCTTTTGTTCTTTCACAATATTTAGTAGGAATTATTCCTTCTTTAATGCAACTTGCATCAGCTCCACTATCTATTAGAGTTACATAGGTTTCTTTGAAATCTTCTACTGTAATAGTTACTAAAGTAAACCATTTTTGAAATGTTATTTTTTCTATAGTATTTAAATATTGAGATTCTTCTACCGGTTTTTCTGATATTAATATTTCTTGTGTTTTAGAGGTTGAGGGCTGATTATTTATTAATGCTATTTTTTATTCTATTTCTAAATCTTTTAAGTTTCATTCTATTATTTCTTGTTGTAATTGTTTTACCTGTATTTTGAAATTATTAATTTCTGTTTGAAGATCTTTAGTAGTTTCCTTTTTCATTATATTTATATTAGGATATTTGTCTATTAATTTAGAAATACTAAAAGGTTCTATTATCTTAGGTATTTTATCTTCTTGAATAATTAAGTTTTTTAATTATTCTAAATATTCTTTTTTAGCTATTGGATCTTCAATTTTATCTATTATATCTAATAAAAATTCTTTATCTTCTTTTTTAGTTATAACATTTATATATTTTGGAGTACAATTACAATTTTCTTCACTTTCTGAACTAGTTATATCATTATAATAATCATCTTCAGAACTTTGATTTTTTTCATTTATTAATAGATTTATTAATTTATTCTTAATTTCTTCTTCGTTAACACAGATTTCTGTAATTTTTTCTTTTAATTTACATTTATTTGCTTTATATCCTATTTTTCCACATTTGTAACAAACAATTTTTCTTTTTATGAATCTTTTCTTTTTAGTTGGTTCATTTTCCTTGGGTTTTTTATATCTTATTTTCTTATTATATTTTTTAACTTTCTTTTTATATGCTGATGGGGATTTTTTTCTCTTAATTCCAAAAGCATCACAAAATGATCCTACTTCTTTTGTTTTTGAACCATATTTTATTTGCAGTCTTAACTCTGAACATAACATTAACCCTTCCTTTTTTACAAAAGCGAATAATTGTCCAAAAGTAATACTTTCAAATGAAATTACATCTGTTCCCATTTCCTTTTGTAAACTATCCATTATTCTTTGTGAAAATAAACTTGGTAATCCTGTTATGAATCTTTCTTTCCAAAATGAAGCATTACAATCTGGTCTTCTTAATACATTAGTTAAAAACATATCTTTATACCATTTAAAATCTGATAATGTTGGACATCTTAAGTTTGTTAGAAATGTTTTATTAGAGTTTAATTCTTCTTTTGAAAACAAGAAATAAAAAAGAAGTTTTAGACTTATACCTTCTAAAACACGTGAAAAAAGTGAGGTAGTTCTCTCCAAATAGCTCCACAATAAGCTTCCTTAGATCCTTGGTACTAGTATAATCGATTTAGTTTTGTATTTTCAACTCAAACAAGGCAAGATTCAAGGTTGTAGTTGGAGGTTTTCTCTCTTGTTTCTCTCCCAAATTTCGTCCAACACAAGAGAAAAATGAAGGAAACTTAGCCAAAAGGAAAGACAAGAAGAAAGGAAATATTTTGGATCAAAGGTTGTTTGGATCCTTGACACTTGTCACTCAAGATTTCCTTCAAATTTTTTTTCTCACTTTTCTTTAGTCAAAAATGGTGGTTGACTTAAGGGTAATTTAAAGGAAATTAAGTGAAATAAAATCAGGAGATTAGGGTAAAAAAGTATTGGTCAAGTGAAATACTCAACCGGTAACAAACGGTGCACGTCGGTTCAAACCTATTTTCCTTAACTCTCTCGTACTTGTGTTTTAACTTATGATTCACTAACTTATTATTAGTACTTCAAATCATACACTTCCTCTTATTTAATACTCACTCTTATATACCAAATTTAGTACACATATCTTTTCAATTAATCACACTACCAAAATAAACGAAAACCCTAATTTATCCTAACTATATAACTAAGGGCAAAACTTAGGGTATTTTTCTTGCATCTCTGATTCTAGCTCCCTAGTCTCACCATAGCCAAAATTTAGCCAAACAATGAAAAACACGAATCGTATCTTCTACCATTATAGACGGGTTGAGCACTGGCTGGCAGTTTAAGATATATACTCTGGCAGGTACTCTGGATTTATTTCCTCCTACATTTGCTGGTTTAAAGTTTAAGTTTGACCTGCGGGGGCAGGTTGCAAGCTGATGCCCAATACTACCACACCATAAACATTTTCGTACCTTTCGCTAACAATCATTCTCAGTATGATTTGTTTTCCCACAATATCTACAAGATAAGTGAGGGATTGGGGTTTGACCTTCTTGTGAGGCACCTCTCAGAGTAACTTTCTTAGGTGTCATCGAAATTCGTACACCACCAATTCCTCGACTCACCTTAAAGGATGGCATACCTAGATCACCATGTAACTGTCCCTGACCTCCAGCAGGCGCACCCCTCTTTTTTGCATGAAAAATCCTTACTTGTGCACTGACAATTTCTATTCTCTGGGTTTTCTTCAAAACCTCCGTAAACATATTAATTTGTGCCGTCGTCAAGGCCACCTGTATTTTCACGTTGAGTCCCTGTACAAATCTCCTTACCCTCCTTTGCTCCGTAACTATTAATTCGGTAGCAAATTTAGATAATTTAGTGAACTAAGTTTCATACTCAGAGACACTGAGGGTTCCCTGATGGAACATAACAAAATCATCCTCTCACTTCTCCTGGACGATCGGTAGAAAATACTTTTCATTAAACTCTCGTGCAAAATTCAACCTTGTCCATGCTATCACCTCTCACTCCCACTTAGCCCTAACTACGTTCCACCAGATTCTAGTTGGTCTCTCAAATTGAAATACAGCAAAATTCACCTATTTATCTTCCGTATAGTTTAAGGTAGCGAAAATATTTATCATCGTCTCTAACCACCTCTCGGCAATCTCAGGATCCGGTCTTCCAAAAAATTTAGGAGGAGCAAACTTTTGGAATCTCTCTAGAGCCCTATCTTGCCCTATTTTAGGGTCCTTAGATTGATTAACTGGGGTTTGACCCTACTGCTCTATTAGCCGAGCAAGAATATTGGTCATTTGCCAAATTGTCATTGCCACGTGATCCCCTTTTCAGTTCGAGGTCCAGGTTATAGATCAACCGTTTCACCTCTCTCCTCTCTCGGTACTGATTTTTGTGCCGTCTAGCCCCACGGACACGGCTAGAACCGCATTTTCGGACAGTTCCACGGTCCTGATTTCGCCTACCCTCCATGCCTCTTTTGAAAAATAGACAATATAAGTATGAGCAAAGTAAAGTTGCTATAAACCTCGATAAAAGCATTTTCAAATCATAAAATAAAAATCATAACGCATATTTAAAATAACATACTTTTTTTATCTACATATCATAACAATTCACATATTCTATGGGACATTAACCCCACGTATTGCTCAAATACTATACTTAATCAAAATTCGAAAAAAGGACAACCAAGAATGTACACTTGCACACTAAGGGGTCCCAATTCTTACTAATATTTTTAATATATTCCAAATCTAGACTATTTACATTCCCCGTGCCTTGGTTTTCGCCATCTAGACTTATCATAATATTACTTGGAATATCGACTTATCATAAAGGTACCACTCTTTGCTACTCGGGTATAAGAATCGGAAAATACGATAATTCACCACTCGAGCCCGCCAGTCTCAAGAGGAAATCAACCACTTTTGAGATTCCTACCCAACATACATATCTAATGTCCCCAACAACAGAGATCTTTTCCACACTTAACAAGCCAATCCCCACAGTCTGAGAACCCTCTCTCGGCACGAGCTCGATCGGAACTCTGATACCACCTATGACGACCCCACCTCTCCCTAGGGCGTACCGCGGCGTTTAGCAGACCGTCTGCCCAACTCTCACCAGAATTCACTCACTCACCTCAAATAAAATAGTTCACAACCTCAAGCGTAAATGGAATAACAGTTCCCAAGTTAGGAACGTACATGTACATTCGCCTCTATTCCAAACATTCATACAATCCCAAATATAACAAAAGATATGAATTCCAGATACATTCAACCCTAACCGAGCATTAGCGCGAGTACAATCACAAAAATTTAAAAACTAAACTATGCTATCCTGTACCAGTCTCACGCCCTCGCTCGTACCCCTGTAAGGAAAACAAATTTAACAAATTGAGAGTTAAAACTCAGTGAGGTTCCAAAACTTCATACAGACCCAAGTACATACTTGGTCATGTGTAAAACTTGAACTCTTAAAATGAGCGAGTGTAAAAGTTCATAAAAATAAACGATAACACAACAAGTAATCATTATTTCAAAGTGTAAGGACACAGATGGCTCTCAAGAGCCAAATTTCCATTGCTTCATCGTAGCTTGATCAAGTAGTAGTTGACACTCCGTCAACTTTCAAGTAAAGTAACCAATTCAGTAGTACACTACTTTAACTTCAATCTCCGTCCACCAATCAACCCTCTTACCGGGTCCGAACGACAAGATAAAAACGTGTGGTAATATTCGAGCATACCGATTAGTCGAGGAGATAAGACTCCACTCGACAAAACAAGAGACCCAGGGTTCGTTACCTAATCAACTAGGCCCTTGCCGGCTGGACTCGAGTAACTAGCCACATGATTTTTGAAATTCCAGAGAGTGCGCACATCATACACAAGTATATCAAGTCAATTGCAACAAATAAACAAGTGCATATCACATTAGGGCAAATGCGATAAAGTATACCCTCGCCTGACCAAACCAAGCAAATATTATCGGATAAAGTTCAATCATATATTTGGAAGCACTCACCAAAGACTTAGTGCTTGTCAAAATCACGCTCAGATACAACTCCTTGGTTGGAGTCAAAATTTGCGATAAAATATCATTTAAGAGTTTAAAATCCACTAAGGTTCGAAACATAGGAGTTTCGCTTCAAGAAAATAAAATAAATGAAACTTGTTTAAGTAGTACTCATATGGCTTGGCAAACTCTAGAAAATTCATTCTCGCTCTTTTAGTTTCGATTAAGAAGTGATTTATAGTTTGGAAGTCGCACTTGGTATGAAAATCGAGACAATCATATTTTTAATGGTCGCTACTTTTACTTTTTGAAGGGTACGAGTTTCGGTAAAAATTTCAACTTATATACTTCTTGCTAAAGAAAACTCGAATACCATAAACAATTGAAATTCGCTACATCCTCAAGTCGTGGCTCAAGTCTCGAGTTCACTTGCCTAACTCTCGAGTGAAAATTTGGGCAGTATGCCCTTTGTATTTATCCATTTTCTCATCTAAATACAACTTATATTCACAAGCCAACAAAGCTCCAATCCAACCACCAGTGATAACCAACAACATACATCTATTCAAGGTCTCAAAACCAACTAAACAAACCAAATAATAAATGTACCACCATGGACCAAAGCTGGAAACCAGTTTAAAGAAGAACTTATAAATGGCAGATTTGTCATCTTTCGAGGTTTTGGTTATAAATGTAGCTAGGTATATCGGATTGAGGAAAATTTTGTGGCGTTTCAAAGAAAAAATATAAACCTACATTTCCTATGAAGACATTGACACCCAGTTCTCTCATTTTCAGGGTCAAAAATGGACAGTCAAAAGCACATGAAAAACAGGTCGGGAAAATTAGAGTGTTTGCGCAGTCCGGAGTGTTCTGGCCAATTCATAAGCTAAAATGATCCAATTCATCTGAAATTTTACAGGTAGAAAGTTAACTCAAATGCCTATAACTTTTATGTTTTGTCCAAAAGCGGATTCAATCTAAAACATGGACAAATTCACATCCCAAATTAATTCAAAAAACAGGGTAGAACTGAAATTCACCACCAAATGCTGGAATTTTGCATATCAACCCTAAAACTGCTCAACAAAGCTGAAAATTGCTTGACGAAACTGAAATTTCATCTTTTAAGGCTAAATATCACAATCAAACCACCAATCATCTCACAAATTCCATTTCCAAGCTCAATACCAATATATTAGAGATAAACATCATAAATCAAAGCTTAAAAATCACAAACCCTAGCTAAAATTTACTAATTTTCATCAAAACTAGAGCATCATCCAACATAATTCAAGATTCAAGGCATCTATCCCATATTTTGCTAAAACAAGAAATAAAAAGGAAGTTTTAGACTTATACCTTCCAAAACACTTGAAAAAAGTGAGGTAGTTCACTCCAAACAGCTCCACAATAAGCTTCCTTAGCTCCCTGGTGCTAGTTTAATCAGTTTAGTTTTGTAGTTTCAACTCAAAAAAGGCAAAATTAAGGGTTGTAGTTCGAGGTTTTCTCTTTTGTTTCTCTCCCAAATTTCATCCAACACATGAGAAAAATGAAGGAACTTAGCCAAAAGGAAAGATAAGAAGAAAGAAAATATTTTGCGTTAAAGGTTGCTTGGATCCTTCACACTTGTCATTCAAGATTTCCTTCTTATTTTTTTTCTTTTCTCACTTTTCTTTAATAAAAAATGGTGGCTGATTTATGGATAATTGAAGGGAAATTAAGTGAAATAAAATCAGGAGATTAGGGTTAGAAAGTATTGGTCAAATGGAGTACTCAACCGGTAACAAACAGTGCACGTCGGTTCAAATCTATTTTTCTTAACTCTCTCGTACTTGTGTTTTAACTTATGATTCACTAACTTATTGTTAGTACTTCTAATCACACTTCCTCTTATTTAATACTCACTCTTATCCACCACAATTAGTACACATACCTTTCCAATTAATCACACTACCAAAATACGCGAAAATCCTAATTTATCCTAGCTATAAAACTAAGGGCAAAACTCTTAATTCTGTTACTTATTACAACTATCGGGGAAGTAAATGAGTAGTAAAGATATTATAAAGTAATTTAATCAAAATAAGAGGGAATTTTAAGAAAATATAAGCGAATTTTTCAGTCGTCACACTCTCTCCCCCTTAAAAGAATTTCAATCTCAAAATTTAAATATTTATTCATAAATAACTCAGGGTATTTTTTTTGCATGTCTAATTCTAGCTTCCAAGTCACACCATAGCCAAAATTTAGCCAAACAATGAAAAACACGAATTGTACCTTCCACCACTGTAGACGGGTTAAGCACTGGCTGGCGGTTTAAGGTATATATTCTGGCAGGCACTCTGGATTTATTTCCTCCTACATTTGCTGGTTTAAAGTTTAAGTTTGACCTGCAGGGGCAGGTTGCAAGCTGGTGCTCAGCACTACCACATCATAAACTTTTTCGTACTATTCGCCAACAATCATCCTCAGTATGATTTGCCTTCCCACAATATTCACAAGATAAGAGAGGGATTGGGGTTTGACCATTTTGTGAGGCACCTCTCGGAGTAACTTTCTTAGGTGTCCCCGAAATTCGTACACCACCAGCTCCTTTTTGCATGAAAAACTCTTACTTGTACTGTAACAGCCCCACCTTCCCCTAAGGCGAACCAAAGGGGTGAGCGGACTGCCTGTCCAACTCTCGCCGGGACTAACGGATCAGTTTACGTCGATCTAATACGTTCCGGAACTTACCAATGCGCGCAACCAAGTCAAAATCACAAAATAAAAAAAAATGAAGAAAAATCGAAACCGATGATGAACAGTACCGGCCACGTCCGACTCCGGATACTAGGCCGAGAGTAGCCAAATTTTTTCTTATGCCGTTTGAAATACGAGTTGATCCGAAATCCAACCAAATATGAACCAAACATATATACATTGAAATGTAACATTTACAAGCCAAAGCGGCATATCAAAACGATTCATCATGGATATACATGTTCGGTTTGCCAATCAAAAGAAATTGAACCCAATACACATCAGGGTTTCATTCAAAGAGCTATCCAAAAGATACATTTACATGAGCTCAACTTGACAACCAACTAACACGACCTTTTCAAAAGTGGTCATTTCTTGTAAGGAAAACAAATGGAACGGAATGAGTTTAACCCCAGTGAGTTACTACCACATAAGCAACAAAGATCACATAAGCATAATCTTTCATTTCAAGTACACAATTAAGAAGTAAAACAAGTCGGTAAAAGGATACGGACGGCTCTCAAGAGCCCATTTCCACGCTTACATTCTTGATCCAATCTCATTGACTCTCCGTCAACGTTTAAGAGTACCAACCGTAGAACCCACTTCACTCCCATCCCTTCTACCAAACATACCCCAACCGGGCCCGCACTCCAATCAGTAGCTTTTGGTAATACTCGAGTATACCGGAATCAAGAGTCTCATTACTACAAGATTCCCCAGTACAGTCCCCGTGGCATGTCAATTTTCACGACCAAACCCTCGCCTGCTCGATTCAATTGGCTACCAACGGGGTTGAGTTCAGTAATATAGTAAGGCCGTTGGATACTCGTCCAAACGACAGCAAATCAGTTTTTCCATGAATGGAATTCAATATCTCATATGTCAAGTTCAGTATTTCAGTGAAACGGTAAACAGTCATTAACGGTATCAAAGGGGGTGAGGGCGGTCAAGTACACCCTCACCTTAACCAATTCCATTAGCCAAATAAGTTTTCAAGGCATCACAATCACATATAGTAAAGCCACATTGTAACATTCAAGTGAGTAGTATACTCACCACTCACCACTCACGTAGGTGATGTTTCATGCACCGTCGTTAAACGAACGTCGTGCACCACCATCACTTCCTAGAACATGCAAACAAGTGCAATGAGACTCGATAACGAGTCATAAAGCAATGCCAATCACAATCCCAATAGGGTTTATAAACATATATAAGCATCATAGGTAACCAGAATTTCAAAAAAAATGGCATTTACTTTGGCCCTGAATAAAAACAGTTTTGTCCTTATTTTGCGGTAATGGCACCAATTTCACTACGATTATCGGATGAGGGTGTAAGACCCACCGTTTCGAAGCTAAGAACCAGGCTTACAACAATGTAGAAGGTCACTTATTCCAATTCCTATCACAACTAGGTCAAATATGCAAGATACTAAACCGGAACCACAATAACGGGTTCACAAACTACATTCTGCTGTAATCAGTACAACTCAGTCTATACAGGTCCAAATTCAGAAATTCCAAAGGCATATGGTAGCTAAGACATCAAGCTACATTTCATCAGAAGACCTCAAAGGCCAAATCGTGCATTTTCATGGTCGAAAATGGAAGACTACACGAAAACAGAAATCTGGGCGCGAAACAGGTTTCGAAAACAGTCAAGGGTATTTCGGTCATTTCACATGCTACAGTGGTCGGATCAAGCTGCAAAAAGTTACAGGCAACTAGTTTATAGCCTTGGCTACAACTTTCATGTTTTGGCCAAAATCTAATTCGGTGAGGATAAGGGTGAAAAGTCACGGTCAAACTGAGTGAAAAGACAACCCTGTTTGCAGCACCCCTTCCTAGACCAGTCTCAGTATTTTTGACTTATTTCATTCTACACTACTCCAATTGACCTGAAATTTTACAGGAACCTTTAAAACATCAATACCTACAACTTTCATGTTTTAAGCCAAGGCCAATTCGGTCTCTAACCATATGATACAAGACCGGACAGAAAAGGGGGTTATGAAACCCTAACTTTTCACATTTCCTTCCAAATCCAAAATTGGTTGCAATTACCAATCATTCACACCTACTAGAGTCATTAAACATCATTTCCAACCATCATGGACAGCCACAACCTCAAGATCAAATTAAACCAGAAAAATCACCATTAAATTGAAAACTTCATCATTTCATCCAAAAGCAAGAAATAAATCACAAAGGTCATCCCTTTAGCTTCTACTGAGCACAACTCAAGTTTCATTAAGTGTAGGAGGAAGTTCAAACACCACTTACCTAGAACACAAGAGAGGGAGAGTTGTAGGACACCTTAGCTTCCTTGAACACTTCTACAAAATCACTTACTAGCACCAAATGGAGGGATTTTATGGAGTAGAAACAAATTTAAGCAATTATTTTGGAGGATTTGAGCTAGTTGGAAGCTTGAAAATTGGAGAAGTTTTCCTTCTTTTCCTAGAGAGAGAGCCGGCCAAGAAGTTGAAGACAAGAATGAATTTTGTGTGATTTTTGAGATATTTAAGCAATTGGTCAAAAAGTCAAGAAAATGAATAGTTGTCCTACAAGTGCCACCATTCATCAAGTGACACTTGTCACTACATTTAAAGCATTTCTATCCTTTAAGTCTCTCTCACATCAATCACATCTCAACCTCTACTTATCTCTTAACACCCGATAAATTTCCACCAGTATCCGGAATTTACCCTAATTGACCGAATTTTTTCGAACTTTTCGCACTAGTGGATCCCACGTCCATTATGTATCCTTATTTTTTCAAAAACTATCCAATACTAGAAAAATCATCTAAAAACTATATCTGCTCATTAAAAATATCTAGAAAATTTTCCTACTAAAGAAAATGCAGAAAACAAACCATTAAATAAATAAAACCCTAGAAAATGGGAAAAGTACAGGTTCTCACATGTACACTGGCAAATTTTATTCTTCGGGCTTTCTTCAAAACCTCCGTAAACGCATTAATTTCTGCCGCCGCCAAGGCCTCTTGTATTTTCACATTGAGTCCTGGTACAAATCTCCTTACCCTCCTTTGCTTCGTAACTATCAATTCAAGAGTAAATTTAGATAATATAGTGAACTGAGTCTCATACTCAGAGACACTGAGGGTTTCCTGATAAAGTTTAATAAAATCATCCTCCCCCTTCTCCTGGACTAGCGGTGAAAAATATTTCTCATTAAACTCCCGTGCAAAATTCAACCATGTCCATGCTATCCCCTCGCTCTCCCATTTAGCCCTAACTACGTTCTACCAGGCTCTAGTTGCTCTCTCAAATTGAAATACAGCAAAATTCACCTGTCTATCCTCCGTATAGTTTAAGGCAGCGAAAATATTGATCATCGTCTCTAACCACCTCTCGGCAACCTCAGGGTCCGGTCCTCCAAGAAATTTGGGAAGAGCAAACTTTTGGAATCTCTCAAGGGCCCTATCTTGCCCCATTTCAGGGTCCCTAGATTGATTAACTGGGGTTTGACCCTACTGCTTTACCAGTCGAGCAAGAATATTGGTCATTTGCTGAATTGCCGTTGCCACGTGATCCTTCTCTTCAGCTCGCCAGGTTGTGGATCAACCGTTTCACCTCTCTCCTCTCTCGGTTCCCGTACTAATTTTTGTGCCGTCTAACCCCACGGCCACGGCTAGAACCGCATTTTCGGATAGTTCCACTGTCCTGATTTCGCCTACCTCCATGTCTCATTTGAAAAATAGACGATATAAGTATGAGCAAATTAAAGTTGCTATAAATCTCGATAAAAGTATTTTCAAATCATAAAATAAAAATCATAAAGCATATTTAAAATAACATACTTTGTTTATCTACATATCATAACAATTCACATATTCTAAGGGACATTAACCCCACGTATTGCTCAAACACTATACTTAATCAAAATTCGAAAAAAGTACAACCAGGAATGTACACTTGCACACTAAGGGGTCCAAATTCTTACTAATATTTGTAATATATTCCAAATCCAGACTATTTGCATTCCCCGTGCCTTGGTTTTCACCATCCAGACTTATCGTAATATTACTCAGAATATTGATTTATCATAAAGGTACCACTCTTTGGTACTCGGGTACAAGAATCCGAAAATATGATAATTCACCACTCGAGCCGGTCAGTCTCAAGAGGAAATCAACCACTTTTGAGATTTCTACCCAACATACATATCTAATATCCCCAACACTTAACAAGCCAATCCTCAGAGTCCGTGAACCCTCTCCCGGCAAGAGCTCGATCAGAATTCTGATACTACCTGTGATGACCTCACTTCCCTCTAGGGCGTACCCCAGGGTTTAGCGAACCACTTGCCCAACTCTCACCAGAACTCGCTTATTCATTTCAAATAAAATAGTTCACAACCTAAAGCGTAACTGGAATAACAATTCGCAAGTTAGGAACTTACATGTACATTCATCTCTATTCCAAACATTCATACAATCCCAAATATAACAAAAGATATAAATTCCAGATACATTCAACCCTAACCGAGCACTAGCGCGAGTACAATCGCAAAAATTTAAAAACTATACTATGCTAGCCTGTACCAGTCTCACGCCCTCGCTCGTACCCCTTGTAAGGAAAATAAATTTAACGGAATAGAGAGTTAAACCTCAATGAGGTCCCAAAACTTCATGCAGATCCAAGTAGCAAGTTGGCCATGTGTAAAATTTGAACTCTTAAAATGAGCGAGTGTAAAAGTTCATAAAAAAGAAACAATAACACAACAACTAATCATTATTTCAAAGTATAAGGATACAGATGATTCTCAAAAGCCAAATTCCCATTGCTTCATCATAGTTTGATCAAGTAGTAGTTGTAAGGCCCAAAACAACCAATGCAAAAATCATAAACGAAATAATAAGTAAATAAAAAGGAAAGGATTGCAAACCAATTAACTACCCAACTCCTCTTGAGCTTGTAGATTAATTGAAACAAGCTACTTCAAGTTGATGAATTACAATCACTCTTGTGTACAAAGGAAGGTTCACCCCCTCCTTGCCCCAAGCAGCACTCGGTCAAGCCAGGACGTTTTACTATCCCTCAGGACAACCCTCACAGAGCTACACTCATGAAAGATTCACTCACAAGTGAAAAGCTTACAATGAACCTCACACCACTAAGACTACAAATATTCTTTTTTGGAGTATTTTCTCACTAAAATCTCTCTAGATCTTTTGTATCTTCAGTGTGCCAAAGTTGTTTTAAGTGTCTGACCAACCACTATTTATATAGGACCAATAAAGTGCCTCATTAATGCTTCCAACGGATAGAAAGTAGCTGAACAGTCAACTAGCCGTTGGCAGTGTCGGACGTCCGATAGCTCTGTTTTATGCGTCCGACAGCAGGCAGAGAGTTTAAGACTTTTTCTTCAATTCTTTCGGACGTCCGATAGGCTGGTTTTCTGCGTCCGAAGATATGATGTAGAACTGGAAATTTTTCTTCAATTCCTTAGGACGTCCGATAGGCTAGTTTTCTGCGTCCGAAGATACTCAATGGTTGTCGGACGTCCGATGCAGTCTTTTTGAGCGTCCGACAGTTTCAGCATACTTTGTCTTCTTCCAATTGTACTTGTTCATGGAATCAAATAATTTCATAACTGAAAATATATTTTGAAGAAATATTAGTATCATCCATTTGTTTTGTAAACATCAAAAGATAGGGATCAAGATCAACAATCTCCCCTTTTTGATGATGACAAAACAATGGATGGAAAGAAACAAAAATAAGTATAAGCTCCCCCTCAATCATTGCAACCAAAACTTTTAAGAGCCAAACTCATAATCTCAGAATAACTCCTCCTTACACATTGCATCCATTTCTCCCCTTTTTTGTCATCATAAGAGTAAAAATCAACTACTATAATCCAGCAACAATAACAGAGAATTCAATATTCCAAGAAAAAATAGAGAAATGACAGCAATCACAGCAAATCATCATGAGATCAGCATTATTCTTTTATCTCTCTTTTTGACATCATATAGATTCAGTAGTATTCAAAGATATCAGCGAAAACTCAGATCAAAGTATCAAAAGAAAAAATATTCTGAACAAGAATCACAGCAATGATTAGACAAAACCTCCTACTTGTTAAAATTAGCATCATGTCTAACTATCCACATGCATTTCATACCTTTTTTTATATTCTTTCTCACATAGCAATCACTTTTCATGTGACCTTTTTGACAACAGAAATTACACATAATCAGGAAATTATTCATATGAACAGGTTTAATAAATCTTACTTATCTTCTCCTATGGAAAGCAAACTCATTTGCAGCAGAATTTATCTTAAAATGAGGTTTTGATTTATTACTTTGAAAACAGTCCTGTTTTTTATGTTGAAGCAACTCATTTAAATCATCCATTCTTCTTTTCAAATCATCTTGTCCCCTTTTGAACATTTCACAAAAACTTGTTTTTCTATCAAGATCCAAGTGTAAAGTAGTCTCACTTTTTTTGAAGTAATCATTTTCAGCTTTCAACTTTTTATTTTGTTGAAAAAGATTTGCATTATCTCGAAGCAAAAAACTAATTTTCTGTTTTAATTCCTTGTTTCTAACATAAGATTCTTTCAAACTATCATGCAATTTTATAATGAAAGATTCAAGATCATCATCATCTTCATCATCACTTTCAAATTGAGAGCTAGAAGATGTTACCTCATCATCTCCAATGGCCATGAAAGCCAATTGAGCAGATTGATCTTCCTCTTCAATTTCACCATCGGAATTGCATTCATTCCATGTGAATTGAAATTTGTTTATTTTTTGTTTTCTTCCTTCTTTCTTCTTCATCACTGGACAGTCACTTGCATAGTGTCCAGGTTGGCCGCATTCAAAGCACTGATCAGTTTGCTTTTTGTTGAACTCTATCTTCCCTTTGTTTCTCGAGTTGTTGAACTGATTTGGGAATGAATTGCTAGATCCACCATTTCTGAATCTCCTCTTGTTGAGTATTCGTTTGAAACTTTTTGTGATGAGAGCGATATCATTGTCATCACCTTCCACATCTTCTTCATCTAGGGAGGCAGAATCATTTTCATCTTGTGAGGCTTTTAGAGCAATATTCTTTCGCACTTTTGCATCCTCTTCCTCTTGCACCTTAGTCTTAAGTTTCAGCTCATAAGAGGTAAGAGAATTAATAAGAGATTCAATAGGCATAGTATTCAAATCTCTAGCCTCCTCAATAGCAGTCACTTTATTTTCCCAATCATTGGACAAGGCATTCAGGATTTTTCTATTTTTCTCACCAAGAGAATATTCTTTTTCCAGCACCTCTAAATCTTTAATGAGATCATTGAATCTACAATACATTTGATCAACATTTTCATGAGGTTCCATCTTGAAAGATTCATACTTTGTAACTAGAATGGACTTCTTTTGTTCTCTAACATTCTCACTACCTTCATGAATTTCTTTCAGTTTGTCCCAAATTTCTTTAGCTGACTTGCAACCCTTGACTCTAATAGATTCATTTGAGTCTAATGCACAATATAACACATTCATGGCTTTTGCATTTAAGGTGAGATGAGCTCTATCCACAGCAGTCAGTTCACTTCTTGTTTTCGGTCTAGATGCATGAGTATTTTCATCTATAAGAGAGGCATCATATGGACCTTCACTAATAATAAACCACAATTCGATATCAATAGATTGCAAAAAGATAATCATTCTTTCTTTCCAACTCATATAATTTGACCCATTAAACACAGGTGGTCTAATAACAGAATGTCCTTCAAAAAACATAGCATTATTGGTTGTCATCTTTACTCCAAAGCCGATTGAGCTTAATCTCTAGGAGACCAAACTCTGATACCAATTGTAAGGCCCAAAACAACCAATGCAAAGATCATAAACGAAACAATAAGTAAATAAAAAGGAAAGGATTGCAAACCAATTAACTACCCAACTCCTCTTGAGCTTGTAGATTAATTGAAACAAGCTACTTCAAGTTGATGAATTACAATCACTCTTGTGTACAAAGGAAGGTTCACCTCCTCCTTGCCCCAAGCAGCACTCGGTCAAGCCAGGACGTTTTACTATCCCTCAGGACAACCCTCACAGAGCTACACTCATGAAAGATTCACTCACAAGTGAAAAGCTTACAATGAACCTCACACCACTAAGACTACAAATATTCTTTTTTGGAGTATTTTCTCACTAAAATCTCTCTAGATCTTTTGTATCTTCAGTGTGCCAAAGTTGTTTTAAGTGTCTGACCAACCACTATTTATATAGGACCAAGAAAGTGCCTCATTAATGCTTCCAACGGATAGAAAGTAGCTGAACAGTCAACTAGCCGTTGGCAGTGTCGGACGTCCGATAGCTCTGTTTTATGCGTCCGACAGCAGGCAGAGAGTTTAAGACTTTTTCTTCAATTCTTTCGGACGTTCGATAGGCTGGTTTTCTGCGTCCGAAGATACTCAATGGTTGTCGGACGTCCGATGCAGTCTTTTTGAGCGTCCGACAGTTTCAGCATACTTTGTCTTCTTCCAATTGCACTTGTTCATGGAATCAAATAATTTCATAACTGAAAATATATTTTGAAGAAATATTAGTATCATCCATTTGTTTTGTAAACATCAAAAGATAGGGATCAAGATCAACAGTAGTTGACACTCCGTCAACTTTCAAATAAAGTAACCAGTCCAATAGTACACTACTTTAATTTCAATCTCCGTCCACCAATCAACCCCCTTACCGGGCCCGAACGACAAGATAAACACGTATGATAATACTCGAACATACCGATTAGTCAAGAAGATAACACTCCACTCGACAAAATAAGAGACCTTGGGTTCGTTACTTAATCAACTAGGCCCTTGCCGGTTCGACTCGATTAACTAGCCACAGAGTTTCTAGAATTCTAGAGAGTGTGCACATCATACACAAGTATATCAAGTCAATTACAACAAATAAACAAGTATATATCACATTAGAACAAGTGTGATAAAATATACACTTGCTCGACCAAACCAAGCACATATTATCCGATAAAGTTCAATCATGTATTTGAAAATACTCACTAAAGACTTAGTACTTGTCAAAATCACGCTCAGATACAACTCCTTGATTAGAGTCCAAATCTGCGATAAAATATTATTTAAGAATTTAAAATCCACTAGGGTTCGAAACACAGGAGTTTCGCTTCAAGAAAATCAAATAAATGAAACTTGTTTAAGTAGTAATCATATAGCTTGGCAAACTCTAGAAAATTCATAGTCGCTCTTTTAGTTTCGATAAAGAAATAATTCATACTTTGGAAGTCGCACTTGGTATGAAAATCGAGAAAATCGTACTTTTAAGGGTCGCTACTTTTACTTTTTAAAAGGTACGAATTTCGGAAAAAATTTCAACTTATATACCTCTTGCTAAAGAAAACTCGAATGCCATAAACAATTGAAGTTCGCTTCTTCCTCGAGTCGTCGCTCAAGTCTCGAGTTCACTCGTCTAACTCTCGAGCGAAAATTTGGGCAGCATGCCCTTTGTATTTATCCATTTTCTCATCCACGTACAACTTAGATTCACATGCCAACAAACCTCCAATCCAACCACCAACAACATACATCTACTCATGGCCACAAAACCAAATAAACAAACCAAATAATAAACGTACCAGCATGGGCCAAAGCTGGAAACCAGTTTAAAGAAAAACATATAAATGGCAAATTTGTCATCCTTTGGGGTTTTGGTCATAACTGCAGTTAGATATATCGGATTGAGGTAAATTTTATGATGTTTCGAAGCTAAGACATAGACCTACATTTCCTATGAAAACATCGACACCCAGTTCTCTCATTTTCAGGGTAAAAAATGGACGGTTAGAAGCATATGAAAAACAGGTCGGGAAAATTAGAGTGTTTGCGCAGTCCAGAGTGTTCTGGCTAATTGATCCAATTGATCTGATATTTTGCAGGTAGAAAGTTAACTCAGATGCCTATAACTTTCGTGTTTTGCCCAACAGCCGATTCAGTCTAAAACATAGAGAAATTCACATCCCAAATTGATTCCAAAACTGGGCAAAACTAAAATTCACCACCAAATGCTGGAATTTTGCATATCAACCCTAAAACTACTCAACAATGCTGAAAATTGCTTGACAAAATTGAAATTTCATCTTTTAAGGCTAAATATCACAATAAAGCAACCAATCATCTCACAAATTATATTTTCAATCTCAATACCAATATATTAGAAATAAACATCATAAATCAAAGCTGAAAAATCACAAACCCTAGCTAAAATTCACTAATTTTCACTAAAAACTAGAGTATCATCCAATATAATTCAAGATTCAAGGCATCTATCCCATATTTTGCTAAAATAAGAAATAAAAAAGAAGTTTTAGACTTATACCTTCCAAAACACTTGAAAAAAGTGAGGTAGTTCTCTCCAAACAGCTCCACAATAAGCTTCCTTAGCTCCTTGGTGCTAGTTTAATCGGTTTAGTTTTGTAGTTTTAACTCAAACAAGGCAAGATTTAAGATTGTAGTTGGAGGTTTTCTCTCTTGTTTCTCTCCCTAATTTCGTCCAACACAAGAGAAAAATGAAGAAAACTTAGCCAAAAGGAAAGATAAGAAGAAAGGAAATATTTTGGGTTAAAGGTTGCTTGGATCCTTGACACTTGTCATTCAAGATTTCCTTCCTTTTTTTTTTCTTTTCTCACTTTTCTTTAATCAAAAATGATGGCTGACTTAAGGGTAATTTAAGGGAAATTAAGTGAAATAAAATTAGGATATTATGGAAAGAAAGTATTGGTCAAGTGGAGTACTAGTAACAAATGGTGCACGTCGGTTCAAATCTATTTTTCTTAACTCTCTCATACTTGTGTTTTAACTTATGATTCACTAACTTATTATTAGTACTTCTAATCACACGTTTCCTCTTATTTAATACTCTCTTATCCACTAAATTTAGTACACATAACTTTCCAATTAATCACATTACCAAAATACGCGAAAATCCTAATTTATCCTAACTATAAAACTAAGGGCAAAACTATTAATTCTGTTACTTATTACAACAATTGGGGAAGTAAATGAATAGTAAAGATATTATAAAGTAAATTAATCAAAATAAGAGGGAATTTTAAGAAAATATGAGCGAATTTTCTATTCATCACACTCTCTCCCCCTTAAAAGAATTTCGATCCCAAAATTTAAATATTTATTTATAAATAACTTAGGGTATTTTTCTTGCATGTCTGATTCTAGCTTCCAAGTAACCATAGCCAAAATTTAGCCAAACAATGAAAAACACGAATCGTACCTTTCACAACTATAGATGGGTTATGCACTAGCTGGCAGTTTAAGGTATATACTCTGGCAGGCACTCTGGGTTTATTTCCTCCTATATTTGCTGGTTTAAAGTTTAAGTTTGACCTGTGGGGCAGGTTGCAAGCTGGTGCTCAGCACTACCACACCATAAACCTTTTCGTGTCTTTCGCCAACAATCATTCTCAGTATGATTGGTCTTTCAACAATATCCACAAGATAAGAGAGGGGTTGGGGTTTGACCATCTTGTGAGGCACCTCTCGGAGTAACTTTTTTAGGTGTCCCTGAAATTAGTACACCACAGGGTCCGGTCCTCTAAGAAATTTGGGTGGAGCAAACTTTTGGAATTTCTCTAGGGCCCTATCTTGACCCATTTCAAAGTCCCTAGATTGATTAACTGGTGTTTGACCCTGCTACTCTACCAGTCGAGCAAGAATATTGGTCATTTGCTGAATTGCAATTGCCACGTGATCCCTCCTTCAGTTCGGGGTTCAGGTTGTAGATCAACCGTTTCACCTCTCTTCTTTCTCGATTTTCGTACAGGTTCTTGTGCCGTCTATCCCCACGGTCACGGCTAGAACCCGCGTTCCCGGATAGTTCCATGGTCCAGATTTCGCCTACCCTCCATGTCTCTTTTGAAAAATAGACGATATAAGTATGAGCAAAATAAAGTTGCTATAAATCTCGATAAAAGCATTTTCAAAACATAAAATAAAAATCATAAAACATATTTAAAATAACATACTTTCTTTATCTACATATCATAGCAATTCACATATTCTATGGGACATTAACCCCATGTATTGCACAAACACTATATTTAATCAAAACTTGAAAAAAGTACAACCAGGTATGTACACTTGCACACTAAGGGGTCCCAATTCTTACTAATATTTTCAATATATTCCAAATCCAAACAATTCGCATTCCCTGTGCCTTGGCTTTCGCCATCCAGACTTATCCTAATATTATTCGGAATATCTATTTATCATAAAGGTATCACTCTTTGATACTCGGGTACAAGAATCCGAAAATATGATAATTCACTATTCGAGCTGGCCAGTCTCAAGAGGAAATCAATAACTTTTGAGATTCATACCAAACATACATATCTAATGTCCCCAACAATAGAGATTTTTTCCACACTTAACAAGCCAATCCCCACAGTCTGAGGACCCTCTCCCAGCACGAGTTCTATCAGAACTCTGATACCACCTGTGACGACCCCACCTCCTCCTAGGGTGTACCGAAGGGTTTAGCAGATCGCCTGCCCAACTCTCACCAGAACTCGCTCACTCATTTCAAATAAAATAGTTCACAACCTCAAGCGTAAATGGAATAACAGTTCCCAAGTTAGGAACGTATATGTACATTCATCTCTATTCCAAACATTCATACAATCCCAAATATAACAAAAGATATGAGTTCCAGATACATTCAACTCTAACCGAGTACTAGTGCGAGTACAATCACAAAAATTTTAAAACTATACTATGCTAGCCTGTACCAATCTCACACCCTCAGTCGTACCCCCTGTAAGGAAAAAAAATTTAACGGAATAGAGAGTTAAATCTCAGTGGGGTTCAAAAACTTCATGCAGATCCAAGTAGAAAGTTGGGCATGTGTAAAACTTGAACTCTTAAAATAAGCGAGTGTAAAAATTCATAAAAAGAAATAATAACAGAACAAGTAATCATTATTTCAATGTATCATGATACAGATGGCTCTCAAGAGCCAAATTCCCGTTGCTTTGTCATAGCTTGATCAAGTAGTAGTTCACACTTCGTCAACTTTCAAGTAAAGTAACCAGTCCAGTAGTACACCACTTTAACTTCAATTTCCGTCCACCAATCAAACCCCTTATCGGACCCGAACGACAAGATAACACGTGTGGTAATACTCGAGCATACCGATTAGTCGAGAAGATAATACTCCACTCGACAAAATAAGAGACCCAGGGTTTATTACCTAATTGACCAGATCCTTGCCGACTCGACTCGAGCAACTAGCCACAATGTTTTTGAAATTTTAGAGAGTGTACACATCATACACAAGTATATTAAGTCAATTCAACAAATAAACAAGTATATATCACATTAGGGAAAATACGATAAAGTACACCCTTGCCTGACCAAACCAAGCAAATATTATCTGATAAAGATCAATCATGTATTTGGAAGCACTCACCAAAGACTTAGTGCTTGTCAAAATCACGCTCAGGTACAATTTCTTTGTTGGAATCCAAATCTACGATAAAATATCATTTAAGAGTTTAAAATCCACTAGGATTCGAAACATAGGAGTTTCGCTTCAAGAAAATCAAGTAAATGAAACTTGTTTAAGTAGTAGTCATATGGCTTGGCAAACTCTAGAAAATTCATGCTCGCTCTTTTAGTTTCGATAAAGAAATGATTTATACTTTGGAAGTCGTACTTGGTATGAAAATCGAGAAAATCGTATTTTTAAGGGTCGCTACTATTACTTTTTAAAGGGTATGAGTTTCGACAAAAATTTCAAATTATGTACCTCTTACTAAAGAAAACTCGAATACCATAAACAATAGAAATTCGTTTCAACCTCGAGTCATCACTCAAGTCTCGAGTTCACTCGCCTAACTCTCGAGCAAAAATTTGGGCAGCATGCCCTTTGTATTTATCCATTTTCTCATCCAAGTACAACTTGGATTCACAAACCAACAAAACTTCAATCCAACAACAAGCGATAACTGACATACATCTATTCAAGGCCTTAAAACCAACTAAACAAACCAAATAATAAGCGTACCACCATGGACCAAAGCTGGAAACCAGTTTAAAGAAGAACTTATAAATGGCAGATTTGTCATTTTTAGGGCTTTTGGTCAAAACTATAGCTAGGTATATCGGATTGAGGTAAATTTTATGACATTTCGAATCTAAGACATAGACCTACAAAACAAGTGAGCGAGTCCTGGCGAGAGTTGGGCAAGCGGTTCGCTAAACTCTGGGGTATGCTCTAGGGAAAGGTGGGGTCGTCACAGGTGGTGTCAGAGCTCTGATCAAACTCGTGCCTGGAGAGGGTTCTCGGAATGTGGGATTGGCTTGTTAAGTGCGGAAGAAATGCCAATTGTTGGGGATATTAGATACGTATGTTGGGTAGAAATCTCAAAAGAGATTCATTTCCTCTTGAGACTGGCCAGATCGAGTGGTAAATTATCATATTTTCGGATTCTTGTACCTGAATACCAAAGAGTAATACCTTTATGATAAGTCGATATTTCGAATAATATTAGGATAAGTTTGGATAGCGAAAATCAAGGCACGGGGAATGCGAATAATCTAGATTTGAGATGTATTGAAAATATTAGTGAGAATTGGGACCCCTTAGTATGCAATTGTACATACCTGGTTGTACTTTTTCAAGTTTTGATTAAGCATAGTATTTGAACAATACCTGGGGTTAATATCCCATAGAATATGTGTATTGCTAAGATATATAGATAAATAAAATATGTTATTTTAAGTATACGTTATGATTTTTGTTTTATGATTTGAAAATGCTTTCATCGAGTTTTTAGTTAATTTATTTTGCTCATACCTATATCGTTTATTTTTCAAATGAGGCATGGAGAGTAAGCGAAATTGGGACCGTGGAGCTACCTGAGGACGCAGTTCTAGCCGTGGCCGTGGGGTTAAACAGGCACAAGAACCAGTACGGGAATCGAGACAGGAGAGAGGTGAAACGATTGAACCACAACCTGGACCCCGAGCTAAAGGGGGGGATCAGGTGGCAACGGCAATTTTACAAATGACCAATATCTTTACTCGACTGGTAGAGCAGCAGGGTCAAACCCCTGTTAATCAATTTGGGGACATGAAATGGGGCAAGATAGGGTTTTAGAGAGATTCCAAAAGTTTACTCATCTTAAATTTTTTAGAGGATCGGACCTTGAAATTGACGAGAGGTGGTTAGAGACGATGATCAATATTTTCGCTGCGTTAAACTATAAGGAGGATAGATAGGTGAATTTTGCTGTATTTCAATTTGAGAGACCAGTTAGAGCCTGGTGGAACGTAGTTAGGGCTAGGTGGGAGGGAGAGGGGACAACATGGACATAGTTGAATTTCGCACGGGAGTTTAATGAGAAGTATTTTCCATCGATAGTCCAGGAGAAGAGAGAAGATGATTTTATTAAGTTCTATCGGGGAACCCTTAGTGTCTCTGAGTATGAGACTCAGTTCACTATGTTATCTAAGTTTGTTCCCGATTTGATGGCTACGGAGCAAAGGAGGGAAAGGAGATTTGTACAGAACTCAATGTGGAAATACAGGAGGTCTTGGTAGCGGCACAAATTAATACGTTTGCGGAGGTTTTGGAGAAAGTCTAAAGAATAGAAATTGCCAGTGCACAAGTAAGGGTTTTTTATGCAAAAAGAAGGGATGCGCCTGCTGGAGGTCAAGGGCAGTTACATGGTGATCTAGGTATGTCACCCTTTGAGGTGAGTCGAGGAGTTGGTGGTGTATGAATTTTGGGGACACCTAAGAAAGTTACTCTGAGAGGTGCCTCACAAGAAGGTCAAACCCCAGCCCCTCACTTATCTTGTCGATATTGTGGGAAGACAAATCATACTGAAAATGATTGTTCTCAAAAGGCACGAAAATGTTTATGGTGTGGTAGTGCTGAGTACTAACTTGCAACCTGCTGCCGTAGGTCGAACTTAAACTTTAAATCAGCAAATGTAGGAGGAAATAAACTAGAGTGCCTGTCAGAGTATATACCTTAAACCACTAGCCAGTGCTCAACCCGTCTATAGTGGTAGAAGGTATGATTCGTATTTTTCATTGTTTGACTAAATTTTGGCTATGGTGAGACTTGGGAGCTAGAATCAGACAAGCAAGAAAAATATCCTGAGTTATTTATGAATAAATGTATGAATTTCGAGGTCAAAATTCTTTTAAGGGGGAGAGAGTGTGACGACTGGAAAATTCGCTCATATTTTCTTAAAATTTCCTCTTATTTTGATAAAATTACTTTATAATATCTTTACTACTCATTTACTTCCCCAATAGTTGTAATAAGTAATAGAATTAAGAGTTTTGTCCTTAGTTTTATAGTTAGGATAAATTAGAATTTTCGCGTATTTTGGTAGTGTGATTAATTGGGGAGGTGTGTGTACTAAATTTGGTGGATAAGAATGAGTATTAAATAAGAGGAAGTGTGTGATTAGAAGTGCTAATAATAAGTTAGTGAATCATAAGTCAAAACACAAGTACGAGAGAATTAAGGAAAATAGACTTGAACTGACATGCTCCGTTTGCTACCAGTTGAGTACTCCTCTTGACCAATTCTTTCTTATCCTAATCTCTTGATTTTATTTCATTTAATTTCCCTTAAATTACGCTTAAGTCAGCCACCAATAAATTACCCGAAATTTGTACTGCCGCCAAGGCCTCCTGTATTTCAACATTGAGTCCCTGTACAAATCTCCTTACCCTCCTTTGCTTCGTAGCTATCAATTCGGGAGTAAACTTAGATAATTTAGTGAATTGAGTCTCGCACTCAGAGACACTAAGGGTTTCCTGATGGAGTTTAATAAAATTATCCTCCCTCTTCTCCTGGACTATCGGTGGAAAATACTTCTCATTAAATTTCCGTGCAAAATTCAACCACGTCCATGCTGTCCCCTCTCTCTCCCACTTAGCCCTAACTACATTCTACCAGACTCTATCTGGTCTCTCAAATTGAAATACAGCTAAATTCACCTGCCTATTCTCCATATTATTTAAGGCAGCGAAAATATTGATCATCGTCTCTAACCACCTCTCGTCAACTTCAGGGTCCGGTCCTCTAAGAAATTTAAGATGAGTAAACTTTTGGAATCTCTCTAGGGCCCTATCTTGCGCCATTTCATGTCCCTAGATTGATTAACAGGGGTTTGACCCTGCTGCTCTACCAGTTGAGTAAGAATATTGGTCATTTGTAAAATTGCCGTTGTCACCCGATTCTCTCTTCAAATCGGGGTCTAGATTGTGGTTCAACCGTTTTACCTCTCTCGTCTCTCGGTTCCCATACTAGTTCTTGTGCCTGTCTAGCCCCACAGCCACGGTTAGAACTGCGTTCTCGAGTAGTTCCACAGTCCTAATTTCGTCTACCCTCCATGTCTCTTTTGGAAAATAGACGATATAGGTATGAGCAAAATAAAATAGCCATAAAATTCGATAAAAGTATTTTCAAATCATAAAATAAAAATCATAACGCATATTTAAAATAACATACTTTCTTTATCTATATATCATAGCAATTCACATATCTTTTGGGACATTAAACCCAAGTATTGCTCAAATACTGTACTTAATCAAAACTCGAAAAAGTACAACCAAGTATGTACACTTGCATACTAAGGGGTCCCAATTCTCACTAATATTTTCAAGAGTGAATGGCCCAAAAGGTCACTAAACTATTAAAAATGGCACCCTCTGATCATTAAACTTTTTTTGTGGCCGAAAAGGTCACTAAACTCGCAAAAACTCTCCAGCGAAGTCATTTTACCAAATTTCACCGGTTCCTCATCCGGTAACAGGGTCAATATGGAGTGGAGGAATATAGTAAAGGGGCAAAAATGTCAAACAAAATATGGTCAACCTTTTTTTCTCCCCTCCTCCTTTCTGCTGGAAATGCCGCACATCAGATAAGGTGACAGTTCCTTTTTCCGACTTCCTCTCTTTAGCATCAGGTAAGGAGGAAAACGGACGGCGGACGGGCAAAAAAAATGGACTCTGCTCTCTCTTCTTCTTCTTCCTTTCATGCTCCGCCACGTCTTGGTCCCTCTGGCATGAATCTACTACAAACCCATTACTCCAGCTCTTTCTTCTTCAACCCCATCCCCAACAGAAATCCCATCTCCACAGCCAATAGGCCCTCTTTGCTTTCAACTCAACAGCCATCAAGAAAGTTGCTTTGCATACCACCTGCTGGCAAGTATGTCAGAGAGGATTATCTTGTGGTAATATTCGGTACTCTTTTTTTGTAGCTGATTACATAGTACTGCTCTGTTAGTGGCTGGTTTCTTGGGATTAGGCGGTGCAGAGAATTCATTGTTTAGCATGCAACAACTACAAAGTGTTTTTTCTAGTATATTTTTCATTTTTGTCTTTTTTTTTCCTGCGAGAAAAAGGAAGCTTTTTTCGATGTTTTTCAGAGGCTTATTGGGTGGTTTTTTGTTTTGCTTCCTTTGTGTAGAAAAAACTGTCTGCTAAAGAAGTCCAAGATCTGGTGAAGGGGGAGAGAAATGTACCACTAATAATCGATTTCTACGCAACATGGTGCGGTCCCTGTATTTTGATGGCTCAAGAACTTGAAATGGTATGGATAGTAATTAGATTCAGCTTATATGTTAGCACAATGCCACTTCTTTTCTTTTTTTTTTTTTAAATTTCTCCTTGACTTTCTTGATTCATATCCTGATGAATCGGTTTATTGCGTCTTGCCATGAGTCATTGGACAGGATGAAATGGAAGGAGATTTGTCTTTCAACAAATGAAAAGAGGACTCAGCTAATTTCTAGATTTAAAGCACGACTTGCGAGAGACAAAAAGGTTGACCATATTTTGTTTGACATTTTTGCCCCTTTACTATATTCCTCCACTCCATATTGACCCTGTTACCGGATGAGGAACCGGTGAAATTCGGTAAAATGACTTCGCTGGAGAGTTTTTGCGAGTTTAGTGACCTTTTCGGCCACAAAAAAGTTTAGTGACCAGAGGGTGCCATTTTTAATAGTTTAGTGACCTTTTGGGCCATTCACTCTATTTTCAATATATCCCAAGTCCAAACTATTCGCATTCCCTGTGCCTTGGTTTTCGCCATACAGACTTATCCTAATATTATTCAAAATATCGACTTATCATAAAAGTATCACTCTTTGGTACTCGGGTACAAGAATTCGAATATATGATAATTCGCCACTCGAGCTGGACAATCTCAAGAGGAAATCAACTACTTTGGATATGCTTACCCAACATACATATCTAATGTCGCCAACAATAGACATTTCTTCCACATTTAACAAGCCAATCCCCACAGTCCGAGAACCCTCTTCCGGCACGAGCACGATCAGAACTCTGATACCACCTATGATGACCCCACCTTCCCCTAGGGTGTATTCCAGGATTTAACGGACTGCCTGCCCAACTCTCGTCATGACCCGCTCACTCATTTCAAATAAAATTGTCGCGTCCCATTTTTTGAAATAATAATAAAAATAAAAGACGAGTTTAGAAAAAATGGCTTTTGATTCAAAAATGAAATTTTTGATTTAAAGAGAAAATGAAAACATGGGTCTAAATGGGACTTGAAAATGCGACAATTTGACCCAAAATATAGTTTGAAAATGATTTTTTTGAATGAAAAATCGGAGTCGCTACTTGGTATAGAGTTAAGGTGTACCAAGTCACCTAAAAATGAATTTTTAAAGAAAAAAGTAGAAAACCCTTTTTAAACGACTCTAAGTCTACGAAAATCAGAAAAAAAAAAGATTTGGGAGTCACATTTAAAGAAAGGGAAGGCAAGGATAAGAATCCAAGGCACCCTTTCAACCTAGCCAAGGTTAGTTGCGTGATTCAGTCAAAGATTTTCTTATTTTAATCTAAAAATTTATCACATTTGGATGTACTACATGAATGCATACCCTAGACCTAAGAGGGTGTCGGGGGGTCGAAATGTATCTTCAAAACTTACTTGGTACCAATCACATTAATTGTGACGCCCAATAAAAACTTTTCGAAGAAGTCACGAATAATGCAAGTCATGAGACTCGAAAGAAAGAAAAAGTAAAGAAAATAATAATATACAAATGTGTATGACCTAAAGGAATGCATCATAATGGGTGCGGGGGACTTATGTTCGTGACTCAATTGTTCCCTTTAATAGAGGGAATATGAGCGTGCTAAGGCTAGAAAGCCAAATTTGTCCATATCCCATACGCAAGGGATTTTTTCTAGTCTAACCAAGCAAATGTACTAACCCAGGTCTAATGCTTAGATGGAATGCAAGTCTAATGTCATGTTTCATACAAAGGGGTAAGTAATATACATATAAGGGAAAATACGGGATATGGGATATAAATAGAAGAGAATGTGGGATAAAGGATATACTTATATAAGAAAGTGTCATGCAATATGATAAGAACCATAAAAAGTGAAAAAATATGCATGAGATGAAGTGATTTTATCACACAATCATGATCTAACGTGCGGATGGTTCCTAAGGGTCTAGCGTTGGACTAGTCCTTAACTAACGTTCTCTCACAAGCATTGGACTTGTAAGATCTCGAAGGAAAGACCATGACTAGCATTGGACTAGCCACGGTAACGTACATTCCATCCACGTAATCAGATATAATACTAAAAGCAAATAGGCATGCAAAACACATAATTTCACATAGCATGTAACACATAAGCATGCTTATCTAGATGCAGAAACCTAAGGAAAGCAATTAAACACATAGCATATAGGCGCGCACAAGCACATAGCATACAAGCCCTAGCTATTACAAAAGGGGATGCCTACTACAATCTAAGAGGGGAAACGAAATAAAATAAATAAAATAATAACCTAGCTATTACAACTTTGGCATTCAAGTGCCTTTCAAATGATCAAAATTGAACTAAAAATAAATATACAAACTAAAGCCAACAAAGAAAATAAATGAAATAAATAAATAAATAATAATAATAAACATTTAAGAGACATGCAATTAAACACGTAGAATCACATAGGGCACGTAGGGTCAAATAAAGTAAGAAATAAGGGATTAGGGTGTACCTCCCTTGAATTGGGTCCCTAATAGAGTAAAATTACTTATTTACCCTCCAAAATAAAAGAAAGGGTCAAGGCATCACTTTAATTAACAAATAATCACATAACTATGAAATTGAGCCATTAAAAGCATTTAAATAACCAAACAGTCCATATTCACAAAATGGGGATCCAATTGAAAGGAAAAGGAAAGTTTGAGGGATCAATTTGATTAATCTTTTCAATTGCTTGAACTATAGTGAAACAAGGGGAGACTTGAGGGCTGAAGTGTAATTTTTTGGAAAAATTATTCATGCAAGCTATGTTGATAGCTTTCTTCTTCACTAGTTTCTGATGCAATTCTTTTCCATCCAAACATTACCAACGGATCAACCAACCACAACTTGGGCAAATTAACAAGTTCACCCAACATGCTTTCCACTTTTTTACCATAAAACCTTAGGTATTAACACATAAGAAATCGAAGGAAAACCATGCATCTTCAGCAAGTTTCTGGAGCTTATCTGAAGCTTATCTGATGCTTTTTGACGTTAGCAAACTCCCATGACAGCGATAAAATTTGACAGCAACAAGGATTCAATCTCCAAGTTTAACATCAAAATGTAATGACAAACATAGAAATGAAAAGAAAAACAGAACTGGAAGGAAGCTTGCTCAAAATTATTCACTTTATTCTTACCAATCGGAGTTTTCAGCTAGACTACGGTATATCAGCTCCAATAAACAATTTGGAGTAGAAAGCTTTCCGCAACAACATTAACCACCAGATTTCATTTCTCTCAGAACATATTTAAAAAATGGATTTGAGAACAAAAACAAACCCACTGGGCTGCTATAGGGGACGAAAGACAGCAAAGAAAGACTCGGGTAACAAAACAGCTGTGAATATCAATGTAAGCTTACGAAGGGAATGGGATTTAGAACCAACAAGGAATGAAAATGATGCAGCTGTAACACAGGCTCTAACATCTCACCATCCTTGACCCATAAAAAGCCAAATCTTCCGAACATCAGATACCACCACAAAGAAAACGCACGGTCCATATTCCTTTCATTATTGGAGGAAGAAAAATGCAAAGCTGATGGCTTCTTAGGTTCACAAGCTTTCAATCACACAAATTCGAAACACACATTATAATCTACGCACAGCTACAAGATTTAGCCTTTTTACTCACAAATGAATCAACAAATTTTTGATGAAGATGAAACAAAATAGAGGCGGAAAAGTAGGTAGCAAAACAATAAACTTTCCCCAGGCCAGGTCACGAAATACATGCTTGAAGATTTCAAGAGTAGGTGTTTGAAGAATAACTTACAGTGCTCGGGCTTCCCTTGATGAAGATCCGCGACTGCAAATGGCGTGAGGTTTAACAGTTCCAGTGGCTCTCTTCGCTCTCAGCCGCAGATGCCCCTCCTCGGTTTTGTTTTTCTGGTTATTTCCTCTTTAAAACCCGTAGCTTCTCAATCTCCCGTTGCCCTCTTCAACCCTCTTTTCCTACCCAAAAACCTAGCCACCACCTGCTCTCCTCTCAAAACCCTTTCTCAGCTGTCACCTCATTTTTTCCATCAGCCGTCACTAGATCCCTTCCTGGTTTCTAGCTTTCCCAAACTCTCCGATGGAACCCTCAGCTCTCGTTTCTTTCTAGCCTTTTCTTGCCCATCTGTTTTTCCTCTCTGATTCTCAGCCGTCGCCCCCTCACCCCCTTGAAACCTTAGCTTTCCCAGCTTTTTATAGGGAACCTTATCACCGAAACCTAGCATCTAAGGCACAGGAATAAACTCCATTCTTTTACATTATTTACAACCTTAGATCCTCATGGTTTCTGATAAACCTTGGATCATGCCAAGTGTTTTCTATTTAGATCATCAGACGGAGGAGAAAAAATGAGTCAAACAATGGAGCTAGAAAAATTTTTTGTGTATCTGCGTTTTGCAGAAAAAAAAATGAGGAAGGGTTTTGATGCTATGCTTCTCATGGTCCGTGAGCCTCTCCCTTTCTTTTTTTCATTTTCGTCATTTTCATTTTTTTTAATGAATCATTTAATTAAACCAAAATAACAATTTAAGTAAAAACTTGAATAAAATGAACAAAAACTAGGGACAAAAGATAAAAACAAAATGCTAAGATTTTTTTTGTGTTTGATTAATGATTTTTTCCCTTTTTTTCTTTTTCCCAATTAATAAACAATAAACTTGAATCTAAAAGAAATAAAACATATTTTTTGTGAATGATTTTCTTTTTCCGATAAATTCTATGCTAAAATGACTTAAAAATAAAAGACTAAAAGTAAATAAAAGTAAATAAAAAATAATAGTATACAAAAATACCCTAAAAATTTGGTGTCTACAAAAATAGTTCACAACCTCAAGCGTAAATGGAATAACAGTTTTCAAGTTCGGAACGTACATGTACATTCATCTCTATTCCAAACATTCATATAATCTCAAATATAACAAAAGATATGAATTTCAGATACGTTCAATCCTAACCGAGCACTAGCACGAGTACAATTGCAAAAATTCAAAAACTAGACTATGTTAGTCTGTACCAGTCTTACGCCCTGGCTCGTACCCCCTGTAAGGAAAACAAATTTAACGGAATAGAGATTTAAACCTCTGTGAAAGTTCCAAAACTTCATGCAGACCCAAGTAACAAGTTGGCCATATGTAAAACTTGAACTATTAAAATGAGCGAGTGTAAAAGTTCATAAAAAGACGCAATATCACAACAAGTAATCATTATTTCAAAGTATAAGGATACAGATGGCTCTCAAGAGACAAATTCCCATTGCTTCATCGTAACTTGATCAAGTAGTAGTTGACACTCCGTCAACTTTCAAGTAAAGTAACCAGTCTAGTAGTACACCACTTTAACTTCAATCTCCGTCCACCAATCAACCCCCTTATCGGGTCCGAACAACAAGATAAACAAGTATGGTAATACTCGAGCATATTGTTTAGTCAAGGAGATAATACTCCACTCAACAAAACAAAAGATCCAGGGTTCATTATCTAATCAACTAGACCCTTGCCGACTCGACTCGAATAACTAGCCACATGGTTTCTGAAATTCCAGAGAGTGTGCACATCATACACAAGTATATTAAGTCAATTGCAACAAATAAACAAGTATATATCACATTAGGGCAAATGCGATAAAATATACCCTTACCCGACCAAACCAAGCAAATATTATCCAATAAAGTTCAATCATGTATTTGGAAGCACTCACCAAAGACTTAGTGCTTGTCAAAATCATGCTCAAAAATAACTCATTGGTTGAAGTCCAAATCTGCGATAAAATATCATTTAAGAGTTTAAAATCCACTAGGGTTTGAAACATAGGAGTTTCGCTTCAAGAATATCAAGTAAATGAAACTTGTTTAAGTAGTAGTCATATGGTTTGGCAAACTCTAGAAAATTCATGCTCGCTCTTTTAGTTCGATAAAGAAGTGATTTATATTTTGGAAGTCGCACTTGGTATGAAATTCGAGAAAATCTAGAAAATCGAATTTTAAGGGTCTCTACTTTTACTTTTTAAAGGGTACGAGTTTCGGTAAAAATTTCAGCTTATGTACCTCTTACTAAAGAAAACTCGAATACCATAAACAATCGAAGTTTGCTTCAACCTCGAGTCATCGCTCAAGTCTCAAGTTCACTCGCCTAACTCTCGAGCGAAAATTTGGGCGGCATGCCCTTTGTATTTATCCATTTTCTCATCCAAGTACAATTTGGATTCACAAGCCAACAAACCTCCAATCTAACCACAAGTGATAACCAACAACATACATCTATTCAAGGCTTCAAAACCAACTAAACAACCCAAATAATAAACGTACCACCATGGACCAAAACTGGAAACCAGTTTAAAGAAGAACTTATAAATGACAGATTTGCCATCTTTCGGGGTTTTGGTCATAACTATAGATAGGTATATCGGATTGAGGTACATTTTATGGTGTTTCGAAACCAAGCCATAAACCTACATTTCCTATGAAAACATCGACACCCAGTTCACTCATTTTCAGGGTAAAAAATGGACGGTCAGAAGCACATGAAAAACAGGTCGGGAAAATTAGAGTGTTTTGCGCAGCTAAAATGATCCAATTGATATGAATTTTTCAGGTTGAAAGTTAACTCAAATCCCTATAACTTTCATGTTTAGTCCAAATGCTGATTCAGTCTAAAACATGGAGAAATTCGCATCCCAAATTGATTCCCAAAACAGGGCAGAACTTAAATTCAACACCAAATGCTAGAATTTTGCATATCAACCCTAAAACTACTCATCAAAGCTGGAAATTGCTTGACAAATCTGAAATTTCATCTTTTAAGACTAAATATCACAATCAAGCCGCTAATCATCTCACAAATTCCATTTCCAAGCTCAATACCAACATATTAGAGATAAACAGCATAAATCAAAGCTGAAAAATCACAAATTCTAGCTGAAATTCACTAATCTTCACCAAAACTAGAGGATCATTCAACATAATTCAAGATTCAAGATATCTATCCCATATTTTGCTAAAACAAGAAAGAAAAAAGAAGTTTTAGACTTATACCTTCCAAAACACTTGAAGAAAGTGAAGTAGTTCTCTCCAAACAGCTCCACAACAAGTTTCCTTAACTCCTTGGTGCTAGTTTAATCGGATTAGTTTTGTGGTTTCAACTCAAACAAGGCAAGATTCAAGGTTGTTGTTGGAGGTTTTCTCTCTTGTTTCTCTCCCAAATTTCGTCCAACACAAGAGGAAAATGAAGGAAACTTAGCCAAAAGGAAAGATAAGAAGAAAGGAAATGTTTTGGGTCAAAGGTTGCTTGGATCCTTGACACTTGTCACTCAAGATTTCCTTCTTATTTTTTTTCTTTAGTCAAAAATGGTGGCTAACTTAAGGGTAATTTAAGGGAAATTAAATGAAATAAAACAAGGAGATTAGGGTAAGAAAATATTGGTCAAGTGGAGTACTCAACCGGTAACAAACGGTGCACGTCGGTTCAAGCCTATTTTCTCTAACTCTCTCGTACTTGTGTTTTAACTTATGATTCACTAACTTATTATTAGCAATTATAATCACACACTTTCTCTTATTTAATACTCACTCTTATCCACCAAATTTAATACACACATCTCCCCAATTAATCACATTACCAAAATACACGAAAATCCTAATTTATCCTAACTATAAAACTAAGGGCAAAACTCTTAATTCTATTACTTTTTACAACTATTGGTAAAGTAAATGAGTAGTAAAGATATTATAAAGTAATTAAATCAAAATAAGAGAGAATTTTAAGAAAATATGAGCGAATTTTCCAGTCGTCACAAGAACACTTCTCCAAGCTTGCATTCTTCACACCCGGAAGAGCATTCTTCTTAACCAAAGTCTCAACTCCCTTTGCACTAATGTGACTCAACCTCTTGTGCCACAACACAGGTGAATTTTGCTTCTCTACCAAATTCACAGCGTCTCTAGAAATTGAAGTTTACAACAAATACAATTTTGTCTTCAATTTCATACCTCGAGTTACAACTAGGGACCCTTTACTGACCTACCATTTACCATCATCAAAGTTATTACCAAAGCCATCATCATCAAGTTTCCTATAGAAATCGGGCTCAAGCGAATATCTAGAGCATGCTTGACATCCTTGAGTAGTTATGTAGAGCCACTTGTATACACCAATTTTTTTTTAATTTCAAGTGTGCTATTTTTCACTTAAATTGCTTGAATGATTATTTTAATTTTTGTTTTGTAGGTTTGTGCAAAAAAGAAAAAAAAAATTTTGTGGTTTCACGCGCGCCTGCAGTGCACGCACGCGATTTCTCCTTCTTCATGCAATGAACCAGCAATAATAAATTTTTGGGCAGATTTTTTGAATGAGTTTTTCCTCCTTTTCTTTCTCTCCAAGTTTTGGATAGTACAAGGACAACTCATCATCCAAATTCTATCCTTTAACACTTACCAAAAATGGATCGAAGGAGAGGAATGGGACACATAATCCTATTTTATCCTAACCATCAATTTTAGATTTTTATCCTAACACACTTACCAAGAAGAAAAAAAATGGACCACTTTTTCCTCCGTCTCTGAACTCTCAGTTCGGCTCCTAGAAAAAAAAATCACACACTAAAACTCCCTCTCAGACAGACCACACACAAAAAAAAACACCATCACACACACTCACACAAAAAGAAAAGCTCTCTCCCGGCTTCCCCCCTGCTCCTACTCTCCCACAAATCAAATAGAAAAAAATAAAACAAGAAAAGGGAAAAGACAAAGTCAGAGGAGGAAGAAAAGGAAATCGCTAGTGGCTTAGGCCAACACCACTGCTTTCTCTGGAAATCACCATTAGTCACCATAATTGATTAACCTCGCCACCATAAAGCCTCGGTGAAGTTCTTTCTCCCATTTACAGCTTTGATTAAGAGTTTATGCTAGAACTTCCATTGGCCTATGTTTTCATTTCCTTTGTTTGCTCATTCAATTGGAGAGTTTTCACATTAACATTGATTTTTCTTTCTCTTCCTTGCAATGAATATGTCAGCCATTAGTAAACTTTTGGCCTGAAATCACAATGAGTATTTTGGTATAACTTTTATAATTTTTGGGGAAGGTTTGAATGATTTTAGAAAAGATAATAACTGGCTGTGATTTGCTCCTTTGAGCGCTTTCCGTGCATTTTTGTGAAAAAACCAAACCTAAAAACGGATTTTACGCGAAAAATCGAGTAGAGAGGTGTATTTTGATGAATTTTGTGACCGAAAGTATTGCCAACGATCAGAAGCCGACGACGGCACTAGTGTCTGCCATGGCTGCCGACAACTAGAGCTTTCAGTCCATTGGAGAAGAAAAAGAGAGAAAGGAAGAAGAAGACGAAAAAGAAGAGAAAGAAAAGAGAATGGGCATGTTTCTTTTATTTTCATATGGACTGAAATTCTTTTTTGTTGGTTGGGCTTGTACTATTTTTTCTTGGATTTGCAACATTGAGTTTTGAGACTTAAGCTCATTTTTTAATTAGGTTGAATTGTAAAAATGGTTTGGGTCGGGTTGTCTTTTAAATAAGATGATTTTGCTTAATTTTCTTGGGCTGAAGTGACCAGCCCAAATACCTAAAAATGACCCAATATATGTTTATGCAATCAGAATCTGAATTTTGCAACTTGATCCCTGATCTTTTTGAGTATTTTTATTGTGGCCCTAAATCTTTTGATTTCTTTCACCTAGATCCTTAATTTAATTACATTTTGGTCCCTAAACTTTATTTTTCTTTTGATTTTGACCCCTAATCACTTTAAAAATTATGATTTGATCCCAAACTTCTCAATTTTTACAATTAGGTCCCTAATTTTCATTATTTCATAATTACAATTATTTATCTTCTTTAAATTGCAAATCATGCTTCATTTAAAATGCACCTAATTTGTAATTTTTAGGAATTTTGTATTTATTCACATTTCTTCAAAATAATAAGTTGAATTTGCTATATGTTTACATTTTTCTTTTAAAATGTTATCAATTAAATCGGTGTCTTAACCATTTTGCTGGTTTTCGGGTATAAATAAGGCAAACTCTACCTCATTTAACCACTATTTCAAGGGAGGTACATTCTATTATTCTTTAAATTCCTTTTATGTGCTCCTATTTTTTTTTATTTTGTGTAATTGTATGTTTTATGTATCTCTCCTTTTATTTTATTCATTTTTTTAACTTTCATTTATTTTATTTATTTAAATTTTGATGATTATTTGGAAGGCATTTAAATGTCAAATTGTAATAGATAGGTCTTCTTTTGCTCAAGAAAAATGTATTTAGATAGACAAATATAATAGATAAGTTTATTATTTTCAAAAAAAAAAATTCTAGATTGTAGTTAGGGTCCCCAATGTAATAGTTAGTTTTTATTTGTTTGCATGCTTATTTTAAAAAGACATTTCGACCCTCCTGATATCCCATAGGTCTAGATTTGCATCCATATAGAAACATCAAAAATGTGATAAGTATTATAGGTTAGACTAGAAAAAATTTAGACTAAATTTCACAACTAACTTTGACTAGATTAAAAGGGTATCTTAAATCAAATTTTTGTCTTCCCTTTCTTCAAACGTAACTCTCGAATTTTTTTCTCTTACTTTTAAAGATCTGGAGTCGTGTGAAAGGTTTTTATATGTTTTCATTTTAAAATATATTTTGGTTGATTCGGTAAACTTGAACTCAATATCGAGTGGCGATTCCTATTTTTTTTAAAAATCTTTTTTAAACTATTATTTTGGGGCCAAATTGTTGCATTTTCTAAATCCCATTTAAAACCCTTTTTCTTTATTTTCTAAAATAAATCAAAAACACAGTTTTAAACACTCCTTCCTCTTTTATTTTCAAAAATGGGGCGCGACATCTTTGGTGACAGCTGTGGTATCTCATGCAAGAGATTGAGAATCTCAACTTAATGTTATTTCTTAAAGTCCATCATGAAATCTCCCAACGAACAAATAAAGAATGAAATGTATATGAATATATACAAAATAATAATTTTTTAAATAAAAAATTTTATTATTGCAATTATTCGAAACAAAATTTTTGCTCAATTATAATACAAATGAGAAAAGAAAAATTTCTAAAGAACACACTTTCACATATACACACTCTCTCTCCCTTCTTTAGAAACAACGATTCCATTTTTCTTTTTTCGAACAACTATATCATGAAATCTCTTACATGCCTTAAACTAGTACTTCCAGATGGATTGTTCATATTTTTATATTGTAAGATCTTTTCAAGAATCAAGTAATACTTAAAAATTTTTAAGAAAATCATTTTTGTTTTACTAAAATATCTTTTATGAATGCAGGTGACAGGGAAAAAGAAAAAGAAAAATACCTATAGTTAATAAACAAAACTGCAAATTCAATATTCATTCATTTGAAATTAGAACAGGTACGATAAAGTACGCACCCGTCCCATTTTCTTAAAATTCCAACAATTACACAAATAAGCAAGTATCAAATTTCACACACTTGACACTCACCGACCCAATTCAAAAAGAATTATTTTCCGGAAGTTCAAGTGTCCACGGTGAGATCCTCTTGAAGGTCTCCTTGCGCGCCTGGCAATTTAATAGCGAATAATCACACAATTAACCCACTTATCAAGGAAGATTGTACACTAGTACAATCTAAGAATTATTTTGCAAAAAGAAACCTCAATTACACGTAAATCGAGGTTTAACTTGCCTTTTATTATGTACAATATTATTTGAGTTTTTATCATGAAAATCGTAAGCAAAACGTTTTAAGAATATCGAAAGAACAAAGAGTTTTTGAAAAAAACTCTATTTCTTTGGAATTGGAAAATTTTTTCAGTTTTATGATGAATCTTTGAAAAATCATAACTCGCTCGGTATAAGTCGAGAATTGGAAAACTTTATACCGTTGGAAACCTCTTAGAGAGTACTATAAGTTCCTAGAAGACACTTTTCCATGAATCGAAGTGAAAAGTGGTCAAAAATGAGCTTGAAGGTGCAGGGTTGGTTCACAAGGCAGAATGAGGTTGAGATTTTGGCCAACTTTGAAAATTCGGCACGATTCGCACGTTGCAACACCAGCCTCTGAATTTTGCAGCTCAATTAGTGTTGCAAGTGAAGTTTATAACAAAACAAGCGGATCAAGAATCGGAGTTTCGAGCACCGAGATACGGTAGCCCGAAGTTGAGCAAATTCAAGACTGGATGAGAATTTTCCAGATTTGAACCTCTAACTTTAGTAATTCAATTGGGTATCGAAACGAACTTGAATCGGCACCAAAATGGCAGTATTTCAATACTATGTGGAAGGTATCTCTCTATCGAATTTTGTGGAAAAATACCTTCGGCAAGGTCGTTAATTAGCCAACCAAAGTTCAAGAAAAATCCTAAGGCAATCTGCCTTTGACTTTCATTTTCCAAATTTCCAATCGTTTAACCAAGAAAGTTATCCAACCATGGTTCATTTGTGAAATAAGGGTCTAAGATACATCCATGATACCTTTGGTAAGTGTTTAATATCAAAAACATCAACTAACAAGTTCACTCCAAGATTTTGTTCCAAACCAGTCCAAAGATTAGGGTTTTCCAAAACAGAGCAGTCCACTTGTTTCAGTCACAACTCAGTCAATATAGATCGAAATCGAGCATGGCTTATGCCGTTGGAAAATACATTCATAGAGTTAAAATATCACAGAAGAAATCGTTTCCAAATTCGGCACCCATCTGATTCAAATTCGGGCATCAAGTTGCTTGCCTGAACACTTCATTCCAGATGAACAGAGTAACAGGACAGCGAACTTAAAACATTTGGTTCGGCTCGCTCACAAAGAATCAGAACGTGCATTATATACCAAATTAAAGCTAGGAATGTCTAGTTTCAAACGCCACCGACGGCACATGATTTCCACATCCGAAGACAGAGTTATAGCCCAAAATACTACTGCTGGTCAGAGCATACGCGAATCAGTTTTCCAGATTTGCTGGTTTCGAACAAAAATTCATTTGCCCATTCAACCTCATTATTTTTCAATGAAATTTTTCACACATCTAATACATCCTACGAAACATCCAATTCAAGCAATTAAACCATTAAAAATTGGCCTGGAAATGGCCGAACATGGCAGGGGCAAAATCGGAAATTTTAGCTTCATACACCCAATGAAGTTCCTACTAATTACCCACCACTAATGCATCATTATAACCACTAAACCAACAATATAATCACCATCAATCATCAAATCAGCCCAGCAATGATAGCTCAAAGAAATGCTCGTGAATATTCAAATTATTTGAGATCACAACGAGATTCTCCAAAGCTTCAGAACAAAGAAAAAATGATTCAATCCAGAGGATATGTATATTCCATTCAGACCCAGAATGGAAGACAAGTTATTCCAGCCTACCAAATTCCTAAATACGATGAAATTTATGTTCAAAAAAGCCCTTATGCAACCATTACTCCAAAAGAAAGAGCCTTTATTATTCAAAGAGAAATTCAGAAAAACACCATTCGACTCATTACCCATTAAAGAGCAAGCAGAAGTGAAGATTTTCTTCACAACGAATTTATTCAATATTACCAAGAACAGAATAGACAATTATCTGACCAACTTAAAGATGTTGTTTATTAATTGTGCAGGAAAATGGATTCAAAAGCAGGCACTTCCAGGCCAAAGACTCCTCAGGATTATGAGATGAGTCTTACTCCTGTTTCTCAAAATAAATTTCAAATCTTACAGGACTTTCCAGCTTTGACTTATAGTCAAGCTGCTCGTACTCCAACTTTTCCTCCTATAAGATCTCTTCAACAGATTCAAAGTCCCATTGAAAAATCCAAAGAAAATATTTACTTCACTAAACCAAACACTCAACATATCACTTTGACCAGATTCCAAGAAACACCATTATATACTACACTCAACCAAACTGTCCAAAGAAATTTCCCTCCAAAATGTTATTGGCAACCAGATGACCCTTCAAAAAATCTGGACTACTATGAATTAATCCTTACAGATACTCAATCTGTAGAAATTTACCCTATTCCAGATAGGAAAAATCCAAATGTTATTAGTCATTCAAAATGCATCATAAAGAAAGTTTGTTCGCCCAATGAATGGACTTCTCTTTATTCGAAAAAATCCTTCTCAGTCAATTTCATTCCAGATGGATTCACATATCAAGATTACAAAATGGCATGGTATCGTGCTTTTCTTTTTAGACCATTCAATCATTCCTGGTTCTTCACTTTCAAAGAAAATTGCAATCGAGAATTTCCAATTTGGTTCAATCACTGGTGGAAATGGTTTGGACCACAATCAGAAATACTCCCTCCAAATGTACTTATGGGATTTCAAACCTATCTAAAAAGAGCAAAGGGGGAGGAATATATAAGACCAATTTTATTTCATATGGAGTTCAAAGTTCCGTGGATATTTTGCTGGAGTTTCAAAATTCATCAAGAATTAGAAAAGCTACTTCCAATGTCCCTTGTCAGAGAATTCAAAATTAAATGGTGGACAGGATTCAATCAGAAATTCGGAGATCAAGCAAATGTGATAAGATTTCTAACAACGGGAGAAAAGCTCAAATGGACAAAAGATTCAACCACTACTTCAACAACTTTGTCGCCCACTCCAACGACAATGCCACCCAATCCAACTACTATTCTACCTAATCCGACCACTCCAAAGAAAAAAGATAAAGAAAAAGTGACAAGTATGGCATCCGGGGCATTTTCAAATGACTTCCTGATGAAAAAGATGATGCAGAATCCCGAGATACTTAAAGAATATTTGGACTATCTACAAAAGCAAGATAAGGATGACAAAAGCGACAAAATAGAGGAGTCAGCAGGCTCATCAGATTCAACTTTTGATCCGTTTGGAGGACAAGACCCAATAGGCGGACAAGACCCCAACGACTTTTAGAAAAAGATGTCGGCCATTCAACAAGAAAAAGAAGATGAAATTCAAATGAAGATGAAATGAAGTTCAAATGTAACTTCCCGAGCCTCTATAAATAGAATCAAAATGTTAGACAGAAGGTATCGGTGAATTAGCAATTCAGAAGTAAGAAAACCATTGTAAACACTCTCAAACACCATTCTCAACTTCAACTCACTTTTCAACATATCCCAACCACTCTTGTTTCAAAAGTCTTACTTAAAGTCAAGATTCAAGAAATTGTGAAAAGCTTCCGTAGAACTTATTGCAACTCTCAAAATTGATTGTAAGTCCAACTCTTTATACTAATTACAGTTTCATACATTCATGTTATTTTCATGTTACCTGGGTAGAAGTGGTATCAGAGCCACACCCTTGTTTAATTTGCATACGCATATTTAAACTTTGATTTACATTTACTTTATTTGAATTACGCTTCTATTTTGACTTGGCTATTTCATGCATTTATGTTTGCATATTTTATTAAACTTTTACTGAAAACGTTGGTAAGACTTGATGCTTTGTCAGACCGTTGGTAAGTCCAGGATAGGATGTTCCAGGCATAGGCTCGGTTGTTCCCGTCTAAGTAAAAATTTAATTAAATATTAAACATGGCTGCATTTCTTAGACAATTAAAAATCTGATGAGCCTGCTGACTCCTCTATTTTGTCGCTTTTGTCATCCCTATCTTGCTTTTGTAGATAGATCCAAATATTCTTTAAGCATCTCGGGATTCTGCATCATCTTTTTTATTTAATAGCAAATGGGGAGGAATATCTCGTTTGGAAATTTAGTAGCAAATTCTAAAGCTCTATTAATTGGTTTTATTGTTCCTTGATATATATTATGTCCTAAAAATCTTACTTTAGTTTGAAATAACTTCATTTTTGGAGCAGAAACAACTAATTCATTTTTCTTAACTACTTTTAAAAATATATTTAAATGTTTGAAATGTTGTTCTATTGATTCTGAAAATATTAATACATCATCTATGTATACTATACTAAATGAACTGTAAGGATTGAAAATATCATTCATTATATTTTGAAATTCTGATGGTGCATTTTTTAATCCAAATGGCATAACTTTCCATTCATAATGTCCAAAAGGTGTTGTGAATGCTGTTTTATATCTATCTTTTGGATCTATTATTATTTGCCAATATCTTGATTTCATATCAAACTTTGAGAATATTTTTGCATTAAATAATCTATTAAGCAAATCTTTTTTATTAGGAATAGGATATCTAATCCATTGTAATACTTTATTTAAAGGTTTATAATTTATTACTAATCTTGGAACTCCTCTTTCTTTTTCAGCTTGATTCATGACATAAAATGCAGCACAACTCCAAGGTGATTTTGAAGGTGTTATTAATCCTTTTTCTATTAATATTTTTATTTCCTTCTTACAAAATTCTAGTAATTCAGAATTCATCTGTATTGGTCTAGCTTTTGTTGGAATATTCTTTTCTTCAAAGTCTTTTTCATAGGGTAATTCTATCATATGTTGTTTTCTATCCCAAAAAGCATTAGGAATATCTGCACAAATTTCTTTTTGAAATAATTCTTCTAGTTCTGATATTCTTTTTTGTATTTTAATATCATTTAATTGTTCTTCAATTTTTAAATAAGATTTTTCTTCTTTAATATAATTTATTTGTTGTTGTACTTTAGTAATAGTATTTATTGTTTTATATATTGAAGAGGTTTGTAAGGTTTGTAGTTCTTTCTGTCTTATTGGAGTTAAAAATTTGAAGGTAATAATTTTTCCCATTATATTTACTGAAATTCCTTCATGGCTTACTATAAATGGATATATTTGAATTAAAAAAGGTGTACCTAATATAACATCATGATTTATATTGTTTACAATTATGAAATTATGTTTAATACAATATTCATTATTACATATTGATCCTTTTGTAAATTTATATTTTACTTCTAAATCTTGTCCATTTGCTGCCATTAGTTTTTCTTTTATTCTTTCACAATATTTAGTGGAAATTATTCCTTCTTTAATACAACTTGTATCAGCTCCACTATCTATAAGAGCTACAAATGTTTCTTTGAAATCTTCTACTGTAATAGTTACTAATGCAAACCATTTTTGAAAAGTCATTTTTTCTATAGTATTTATATATTGATCTTCTTTTATTGGTTTTTCTGAGATTATTATTTCTTCTGTTTTTGAATTAGAGTTTGAAGGTTGATTGTCATTTATTAATGCTAATTTTGATTCTATTTCTAAATCTTTTAATTTTAATTCTATAATTTCTTGTTGTAATTGTTTTACTTGAATTTTAAGAGTATTAATTTCTGATTGAAGATCTTTAGTAGTTTCTTTCTTCATTACATTTATATTTGGATATTTATCTATTAATTTTGAAATGCTAAAAGGTTCTATTATCTTTGGCATTTTATCTTCTTGAATAATTAAACTTTTTAATCTTTCCAAATATTCTTTTTTAGCTATTGGATCGTCAATTTTTTCTATTATATCTAATAGGAATTCTTTGTCTTCTTTTTTAGTTATAACATTTATATATTTTGGATTACAATTACAATCTTCTTCACTTTCGGAATTAGTAATATCATCATAATAGTCTTCTTCTAAACTTTTATCCTTTTCATTTATTAACAAATTTATTAGTTTATTTTTAATTTCTTCTTCGTTTGAACAAATTTCAGTTATTTTTTCTTTTAATCTACATTTGTTGGCTTTATGTCCTATTTTTCCACATTTGTAACAAACAATTTTCTTTTTAATAAATCTTTTCTTCTTAGTTGGTTCATTTTCCTTGGGAGTTTTATATCTTGTTTTCTTAGAATATTTTTTAATTTTCTTTTTATAAGCTGATGGTGATTTAATTCTTTTGATTCCAAAGGCATCACAAAATGATCCTACTTCTTTGGTTTTAGATCCATATTTTATTTGTAATCTTAATTCTGAACATAATATTAATCCTTCTTTTTTCACAAAAGCAAATAGTTGTCCAAAAGTAATATTCTCGAATGAAATGACATCTGTTCCCATTTCTTTTTGTAGATTATCCATTATTCTTTGTGAAAATAAGCTTGGTAATCCAGTTATGAATCTTTCTTTCCAGAATGAAGCATTACAATCTGGTCTTCTTAATACATTTGTTAAGAACATATCTTTATACCATCTAAAATCTGATAAGGTTGGACATCTTAGATTTGTTAAAAATGTTTTATTAGAATTTAATTCTTCTTTTGGATTTCCTATAAAATACATTACTATTGTTACTATTAGAAATTCTGCAGCATCTGACTGTATTTGAATATTTCCTTGATCATCTTCTATTTCTTGAGTATGATCTAGTATTGATAATTTATCTTGTAATGTTAAGGCATTATCCCACCAATTTTTTAATTGTCCAGTAAATCCTGAGACTAATAATGTTGCAATATTTCTTTCTTGAATGTTTTTAATTTTGTAAGCTAGTCTTGCCATTCCCATTTCTTGCAAATTATTTAATACTTCATATTCAGCTTTTCCATCTATTATCCATTCATATATTGAATCTCCATCATATTTAGTAGTTCTAAATTTTGATCTTTCTTCATATTGAATATCTGGAGGGCTTGGTCTAGGATAATAATTTTTTGAACTTACCATTTTCCAATTATCTTTGTTATTATAATTCTTTCTTTTTATTCGATTTATTTGATTATTTTCTTCTTCAAATTGGTTTTCTATTGGTGAAAGTATATTTTCTTCTAGATCTGAAGCTATTGATTCTTCTGATAAATCTTCTGATTCTTCAGTAGAATTTTCTTCCATTATTTGGTCTAATGTGTTTATTTTTGGAGTTGAAGGTTTAGAATCTGTAGTTAGATTTTGTAATGCATTAGATATTTTATTTAGTAAATTATCTGTAGTATTTATTTTTTGACTATTAATATTTTGTACTAAATCTTGCTCTTTTTCTCTTGTCAGACTTCTAGGTTGAAAATGAGATGCTGATATATCATTTGGGAATTTTAAATCTGGTTTCTTTAGAGTATCAATTTTTGTATTTAATACTTCCATATGTTGAGATATCGTATGTAGAATTTGATTTGTATAATTATTTTGTTGATAAACTTTTTTAAGATCTTCTAGATTTATTGAATTATTTGTACTTGATTCAGCTTCTCTTCCTTTCTTAAAAGGTGAGGTTATAATTTCTCCTTGTCCCATATTAATTTTTACTTCTTGTAATGGAGGGTGTATTGAAGTTATAACTTGTTCATCTTTTAATTTCCATTTTTTATATAAATTAGTTTGAACATTTATTTGAGGTGTATTATATATATCATTTATTCCTAATTTTGACATATAAAATGATAACCATGTAAAGAAAGGAAAATCAAACTTTTGTTTATCTATTTCATTTTTCCATTCTATAATTAATTTTTCTTTATAATCTGATTCTAATTGAAAAAATCAAATTCTTTTTTCTGTATTTTCTTCATCATCAAAATCTTCTTGTAAATATTTATGATTTATTTTATATGGTCTATCTATTACATTTATTTCTCCTTGCATTTGTGAATGTGTTGGAGAATAGTTTGATTGATTTTGATTTATTACTTCTGGTATGGGTGTTTTATACCTAAAATTTGAGGTACTTTCCATAGGAAAATTAACTTCAGTTGACTCATAATTTGAACGTCTAGCTGGTAACCATGAATAAGAGGATTCTGGTCTTTCTCTTAATGAGGTGAATCTTATGAGTGTACTACCATCTGCTTTTTCTATAATATCTTCTGCAGTGGTTTGTTCTATATTTCTAGCTATTTGTGGATTTTTAATTTCAAATTCACTTGGTATAGTTATTTCGTTCCATTTTAATCTTTTTGGTGTGTATGTTGTAGGTTTATCTGCATCTACTTGTAATAAAGTTGTTTCATCTTTCAGAGTTGGAGTCATTATAAATTTTGGATTTAAATGAGATGATAAAGGTCTGTAATATATTCTATATATTATTGCAAAATTCTTTGTATGTTTTTCGAATTCATTTCCTTGTAGATGAATGTCTAATATTAAAGAATTTAGAATATGAGGGTCTGTTAGATCTATTGAAAAATTTGGAGCACAGTTAAAATATATTGGTCCATTACAAACATTTGTTTGAATTATAGATAGTAAAGAAGTTTTGTATCTTTTGAGTCTAGTATCTCTTAAGGCTAGATATATAGGAGCATCTACTCCTAGATGGAATAAAGGTTTTACAGCAATTTGTATTAAACCTATATGAATGTATCGATATTCTTTACTTAAATATTTTTGAATTGTATTATGATTTAATAATTGTATGGTTTGATATTCTTCTTGAATAGATATTGTTTCTTCATGAGTTTTAACTGATAAAGCAGTTTTAAAATCTAAAGGGCCAATTCTATAAATGTGTTCAATTTTTTCCTCTGGGATTGTCCAATCTAAATTGTTTATAGGCATATGATATTCATGACTTTGTACTACATTATCTTTCCTTGAATTAGATCCTATTTTTAATTGTCTAAGAAATGCAGCCATGTTTAATATTTAATTAAATTTTTACTTAGACGGGAACAACCGAGCCTATGCCTGGAACATCCTATCCTGGACTTACCAACGGTCTGACAAAGCATCAAGTCTTACCAACGTTTTCAGTAAAAGTTTAATAAAATATGCAAACATAAATGCATGAAATAGCCAAGTCAAAATAGAAGCGTAATTCAAATAAAGTAAATGTAAATCAAAGTTTAAATATGCGTATGCAAATTAAACAAGGGTGTGGCTCTGATACCACTTCTACCCAGGTAACATGAAAATAACATAAATGTATGAAACTGTAATTAGTATAAAGAGTTGGACTTACAATCAATTTTGAGAGTTGCAATAAGTTCTACGGAAGCTTTTCACAATTTCTTGAATCTTGACTTTAAGTAAGACTTTTGAAACAAGAGTGGTTGGGATATGTTGAAAAGTGAGTTGAAGTTGAGAATGGTGTTTGAGAGTGTTTACAATGGTTTTCTTACTTCTGAATTGCTAATTCACCGATACCTTCTGTCTAACATTTTGATTCTATTTATAGAGGCACGGGAAGTTACATTTGAACTTCATTTCATCTTCATTTGAATTTCATCTTCTTTTTCTTGTTGAATGGCCGACATCTTTTTCTAAAAGTCGTTGGGGTCTTGTCCGCCTATTAGGTCTTGTCCTCCAAACGGATCAAAAGTTGAATCTGATGAGCCTGCTGACTCCTCTATTTTGTCGCTTTTGTCATCCTTATCTTGCTTTTGTAGATAGTCCAAATATTCTTTAAGCATCTCGGGATTCTGCATCATCTTTTTCATCAGGAAGTCATTTGAAAATGCCTCGGATGCCATACTTGTCACTTTTTCTTTATCTTTTTTCTTTGGAGTGGTCGGATTAGGTAGAATAGTAGTTGGATTGGGTGGCATTGTCGTTGGAGTGGGCGACAAAGTTGTTGAAGTAGTGGTTGAATCTTTTGTCCATTTGAGCTTTTCTCCCGTTGTTAGAAATCTTATCACATTTGCTTGATCTCCGAATTTCTGATTGAATCCTGTCCACCATTTAATTTTGAATTCTCTGACAAGGGACATTGGAAGTGGCTTTTCTAATTCTTGATGAATTTTGAAATAACCACTACGAGCAGCTTGACTATAACCGGTTCTTTAAGGGTATTTTACTTTCAAATATTTAATTTAATACAAATATTTACGCTCAAATACATATTTGTATTTACTTTCAAATATTTATTTTTTTTAAATACAAAACCTACCAATCCCCCTTCCGTAAAAATATTAATATAACACTTTTTTAAGTTTAGTTACAAACATTTATGTATTTAACATAAATTAATTGATTCATAATAAAATGCACATAAAGAACAAATACTTTACTCGTGTAATAGATGAAAACCATAAAAAAATAATACTTTATGGGCCATTTATTTTTTTTTAAAAATATTTAATTTATATTAAATAAATAACCTATCGATTTCCTTTTTGCAAGAATATTACTATAACAATTTTTGAATTTTACTTACAAATATTGATATATTTATCATAAATTAAATATTTGAAAATAAAATACTCGTAAAGAACTGGTACTTTAAATGAGTACTGCGTGTTTGTCCATAAATTAAACTCCTTAAAATTTATTAATTGTTAATTATAGTACTTTGTCATTCATTGGATATGTAGCACAAACGGCAAATCTGGTATAAAATTTTAATTTCACTCCCTAAAATAATATTTTAATCGTTTGGACTAAATTTGCAAAGGATTAGTAACCTCAGTGGAGGTCAGTGTAATTTTTCAAATCACAAGGGAGATCAGTGCAAATATCAGAAACCTTAGAGGAGGTTTCTGCAATTATTCCTATAAAAAAATGAGTAGCAAAATACGCTTTATTTTGTTTACTTTTCTAGACCCAAGAGAACTAGAACTTAGTCTCTGCTTTTAAACTAAGCATTTGTCAAGCTGCAAAGTGTAGGGACTTAAGCATAATAAAGGCTCAATCTGAGCATTAGCCTGCTAATTCAATAGGTTAGTAAAAACAATGCTGTTTTGGGCTTACTTAAGCATTAGCAACCGATGTCGTTTCATGTAATGAAATCCATCAGTTAGGTAATTCGGTTGTTAACCATCTAACACAAAGTTGTTAGGATTGGTTATATAAGCGGGGCCCACATGAATGAGGAATAACAAAAATATACGTTCATTGTTTCCATTCCTTCTCCTCTGAATCTTCTCCTTCTCCTCTCTCTATTTTCAATTCCCTGCTTCTCCCCCAATTCTCCTGAACTCTACCAGTTCATCCAAGTTCAATCAACAAAATTCCAAAAACAACCTTGAGTTCGTGACAAAGTGGCATCAGAGCAGTAGATCCTTGGAATTTACAACACAATCATGGTAGAAAGCACAAGATTCCGCACCATCGAAGAGCAAGTCAGGAAATAAGAAATCAAGCTACAAGAATTGATAGAATCCCTACACACTTCCAAATTTGAACACCAGCAAATCAAGAAAGATTTGAAGATGGAGCTTGAAGAAAACAACAGGCGGATGGAAGGCCTGTTATTAGGAATGGAGCAGAACTTCACTCAGATGCTTGAGCAGAAATTCAATGATCTGCTACTAAAGCTGAATTCTGGCAAGGAACAAGCAACCGAGGGGAGTGGCAGAATGATCGACCAGCCGCCAATTCTACCAACTCCACCAGCTCATCAGAGGTTAACCATAGACTGCGAGGCTCAGAGATCCTTCAGGAAGGATTGGAGTAAGTTTCAAATTCCAAATCCTCCTAAGATTGATTTACAGATGTTTGCTGGAGAAAATCCTAGGGAATAGTTACGTAAATGCAATAAATATTTTTTGAACTATCAAGTTCCAAAAGAACATAAAGTGGATGTAATTGAAATGTATTTGGAAGGCAGGGCTGATAAATGGTTCCAGGGAGTAAAAATTGAGAAACCTAAGCTAAATTGGGAAGAATTTGGGAATCTGCTATGTTGCAGGTTTAATGATAGGACTTGTCGAGATATAGTGGAAGAATTTAATAAGCTACAGCAGATAGGCAATGTTGAATAATATCAGGAGAAATTTGAGGAGTTAAAGGCCTTGATGATGATAAGAAATCGAAATCTGGATGAGACCTATTTCATTTCTAGTTTCATAAGTGGACTGAAGGAAGAGATCAAACCTATGATCAAGATGTTGAAACCTGCTACCCTGGCTGAAGCATTTGAACTGTCTCAGTGGCAAGAGTATTCATTGAAACTGCAGAATAAGAGTTTTAAAGAGAATGTCAAACCACTAGGAGAAAACAGGGTTGGATTGTCAAGAAACACTAATACAGCATTGGGGGTTAACTCATATAGGATTCCACTCCACAGCAACCCCAAACATCCTAAATTGGTCAATTGGCAAGAAGGCACTAAGGATCCTAGGAGACTTTCTGCACAGGAAATGCAGTATAGGAGGAACAATGGACTGTGTTTCAAATGTGGAGAGAAATATGGAATTGGCCATCAGTGCAAGGTTGGCCATACGAACTGTATGATGTTAGAAGAAGAAGAGGAAACTGCATTTGAAGATGCTCTGGGAGAGCAGGATGAACATATTGGAAATCCTGGTCAAACCATGGAAATGTCCCTGCATGCATTATTTGAGGCCTTAAAGAGGAAGACAATCACACTCACAGGAGTCTTAGATGGAGAAAAGGTGCTCATCTTAGTAGATACTGGAAGTTCTGACAGCTATATCAGCAGTGAACTGGTTATTGGAATGGATGTCAAGTACCAGTGGGTGGATCAGCCTTTCTCCGTTATTATGGGAAATGGGACTTCTATCACCAGCAATGCTATCTGTCCTGGGGTACAATGGAGCATTAACCAACACAAATTCAAATTCAACCTCAAAGTGATGGAACTAGGAGGGTGGGATATAATACTAGGCGTGGACTGGATGACACACTTCAGTCCCATCACATTTGATTTTCAGCAGCTCAAGATATCATTGCATCATGAAGGAGGGGAGATTCACCTACACGGGCAAGCAGACAATTGTGACATGGACCTGATCAGGGGCAAGGACTTGAGGATATTCATTGAATACAAAAAGTAGATGTGCATGGCCATGACTTCTCAACAGCAGGAGGGAAGCAAACTGGAGTCCACCCCACAGGAAGTGCAGGAACTACTGCAGGAGTATGAAGACATATTCCAGTCTCCCAGTTCATTACCCCCTAGCAGGAGTGTAGACCATGAGATACCCCTTAAACCAGACGCTCAACTATTCAAACTCAAATCCTCACTGCCACAAAGAGGAAATAGAGAGGCAGGTGACTGAAATGCTGCAGAAAGGCATTGTAAAACACAGTAACAGCCCCTTTGCCTCTCATGTGTTACTGGTAAAAAAAAAGAAGGAACTTGGAGGTTCTGTGTGGACTATAGGAAGATGAATGAACTCACTATCAAGGACAGATTTCCAATACCTAATGTAGATGAACTACTGGATGAATTGGCAGGAGCTGTGTTCAAAGCTAAGCTAGATTTGACTGCAGGTTACCATCAGATCAAAGTCAAACCTCAAGACACCTACAAGACAGCTTTCTAGACGCATTGTGGGCATTTTGAGTTCCTGGTTATGCCATTTGGCCTCACAAATGCCCCTGCAACCTTCCAATCATTGATGAATCAAATATTCCAGCCTTATCTGAGAAAGTTTCTCCTAGTATTCTTTGATGACATACTAAGATATAGCCACACACTAAAGGATCACCTCCAGTACTTGAGAATTGTTCTGAATATACTGAAGGATAACCAACTATATATGAAGAAATCCAAATGTGAATTTGCGCAGAAAAGAATCGATTATAATAGAACCTTTTAGTATTTCTAAATTAATAGACAAATATCCTAATATAAATATAATGAAAAAGAAAACTACTAAAGATCTTCAAACAGAAATTAATAATCTCAAAATACAGGTAAAACAATTACAACAAGAAATAATAGAATTAAAATTAAAAGATTTAGAAATAGAATCAAAAATAGCATTAATAAATAATCAGCCCTCAACCTCTAAAATACAAGAAATATTAATATCAGAAAAACCGGTAGAAGAATCTCAATATTTAAATACTATAGAAAAAATAACATTTCAAAAATGGTTTGCTTTAGTAACTATTACAGTAGAAGATTTCAAAGAAACCTATGTAGCTCTAATAGATAGTGGAGCTGATGCATGTTGCATTAAAGAGGGAATAATTCCTACTAAATATTGTGAAAGAACAAAAGAAACATTAATGGCAGCAAATGGAGAAAATTTACAAGTAAAATATAAATTTACAAAAGGATCAATATGCAATAATAAATATTGTATTAAACATAATTTTATAGTCGTAAAAAATATAAATCATGATGTAATACTAGGAACCCCTTTTTTAATTCAAATATATCCATTTTTAGTAAGCCATGAAGGAATTTCAATAAATATAATGGGAAAAATTATTACTTTTAAATTTTTAACTCCAATGAAACAAAGAGAATTGCAAACCTTACAAGCCTCTTCTATTTATAAAACAATAAATACTATTACAAAAGTAAAACAACATATAAGTTATATTAAGGAAGAAAAATCTTATTTAAAAATTGAAGAACAATTGAAAGAAATTAAATTACAAAAAAGAATATCAGAACTAGAAGAATTATTACAAAAAGAAATTTGTGCAGATATTCCTAATGCTTTTTGGGATAGAAAACAACATATGATAGAATTACCTTATGAAAAAGATTTTAATGAAAGAAATATTCCAACAAAAGTTAGACCAATACAAATGAATTCTGATTTATTGGAATTTTGTAAAAAGGAAATAAAAATATTAATAGATAAAGGATTAATAACTTCTTCAAAATCACCTTGGAGCTGTGCTGCATTTTATGTAATGAATCAAGCTGAAAAAGAAAGAGGAGTTCCAAGATTAGTAATAAACTATAAACCTTTAAACAAAGTTCTACAATGGATTAGATATCCTATTCCTAATAAAAAAGATTTGCTTAATAACCTATTTAACGCAAAAATCTTCTCAAAGTTTGATTTAAAATCAGGATATTGGCAAATAATAATAGATCCAAAAGATAGATATAAAACAGCATTTACAACACCTTTTGGACATTATGAATGGAAAGTTATGCTATTTGGATTAAAAAATGCACCATCAGAATTTCAAAATATAATGAAAGATATTTTTAATCCTTATAGTTCATTCAGTATAGTCTATATAAATGATGTATTAATATTTTCAGAATCAATAGAACAACATTTTAAACATTTAAGTATATTTTTAAAAATAGTTAAGAAAAATGGATTAGTTGTTTCTGCTCCAAAAATGAAATTATTTCAAACAAAAATAAGATTTTTAGGACATATTATATATATCAAGGAACAATAAAACCAATTAAAACAGCTTTAGAATTTGCTACTAAATTTCCAAATGAGATAAAAGATAAAAATCAACTACAAAGATTTCTAGGATGTTTAAATTATATATCAGACTTCTTTCCTAAATTAAGACAAGAATGTTCTATATTATTTAATAGATTAAAGAAAAATTCAAAACCTTGGACAGAGGAACATACTCAAAAACTAAAATATTTAAAAGAAAAAATTGAATCTTTACCATGTCTATGTTTACCTCATCCTAAAGCATTCATGATAGTTGAAACAGACGCATCAGAATTAGGATATGGAAGAATATTAAAACAAAGAATAGAAAAGTCAAAAGAAAAATTAGTTAGATTTCATTCCGGAACATGGTCTGATTCTCAAAAAAATTATTCAACCATTAAAAAAGAAATTTTATCCATAGTTTTGTGCATATCAAAATTTCAAGATGATTTATATAATAAAAAATTTTTAATTAGAATAGATTGTAAATCTGCCAAAGAAATTTTACAAAAAGATGTTCAAAATATAGTTTCAAAACAAATATTTGCTAGATGGCAGGCTATTTTATCTGTATTTGATTTTGAAATAGAATTTATCAAAGGAGAAAATAATTCTTTATCAGATTTTCTTACTAGAGAATTTCTACAAGGACATGGATCGTGAAATGTTGGCTCAAAGAGAAGAACGAGAATATACCAATTATTTGAGAGCTCAAAGGGATTCTCCCAAACTCCAAAACAAAGAAAAAGATATCCAATCCAGAGGATATCAATATTTTGCCCAAACCAGCTATGGCAGACAAAGTATTCCAGCTCATCAAATTCCTAAATATGACACCATATACATTCGAAAAAGCCCTTACGCTACTATCACTCCTCAAGAAAGAGCCTTTCTTATTCAAAGAGAGATTCAGAGAAATACCATTCGAATCAAAGTTATGAAAAGAATTGAGAGAAGTGAGGAATTTTTTCAATATCACAGAAAATAAAATAAGCAATTATCTGACCAACTTAAAGATATTGTTTATTAATATTGCAGGATTATGGATTCAAAAGCAGGAAATTTCAGGCCAAAGACTCCTCAAGATTATGAGATGAGTCTTACTCCTGTTACTCAAAACAGATTCCAACTCTTATCAGATTTTCCAGCATTGACTTATAGTAAAGCTGCTTGTACTCCAACTTCTTCGCAAATAAGACCTCTTCAACAGATTCCAAAGACCCCAGAAAAATCCAATGAAAATACTTATTTTACCAAGCCATTTACTCAACATATCACTTTAACTAAATTCCAAGAAGTACCTTTGTATTCTACACTCAATCAAATTACCCAAAGAATCTTTCCTCAAAAGTGTTTTTGGCAACCAGATGATCCCTCAAAAAATTTGGATTATTATGAATTAATTCTTACAGATACTCAATCTATAGAAATATTCCCAATTCCAGACAGAAAAAATCCAAATATAATTAGCCACTCAAAATGCATAATAAAGGAAGTTTGTTCTCCAAATGAATGGACTTCTCTTTATTCTAAAAAATCCTTTTCAGTAAGGTTCATTCCAGATGAATTCACATATCGAGATTACAAAATGGCATGGTATCGTGCCTTCCTTTTTAGACCATTCAATCATTCATGGTTCTTCACGTTCAAAGAAAATTGCAGCATAGAATTTCCAATTTGGTTCAATCACTGGTGGAAATGGTTTGGACCACAACCAGAGATACTACCTCCAAATGTGCTTATGGGATTTCAAACGTATCTAAAAAGAGCAAAGGGGGAAGAATATACAAGATCAATTTTATTCCATATGGAGTTCAAAGTCCCGTGGATATTTTGTTGGAGTTTCAAAATTCATCAAGAGCTTGAAAAACTACTTCCAATATCATTAGTTATAGAATTCAAAGTTAAATGGTGGACAGGATTCAACCAAGAATTCGAAAATCAAGTAAATGTTATCAGATTCCTAACTACCGGAGATAAACTCAAATGGACCAAACCAACATCTACTCCAACAACTTTTGTATCCACTACAACAAGGTCTTCACCAACTCCAACCACTACGGCACCAACTCCAACCACTACTCCAATAAAGAAAGAAAAAGATACCGAGATGGTATCCGAGACAACTTCAAATGACTTTTTGATGAAAAAGATGATGCAAGATCCAAAACTACTCAAAGAATATCTGGATTATTTACAAAAGTCGGATAAGAAAGAAGAAACCGACAAAATTGACGAGTCGGCAGAATCATCCGAATCAACTTTTGATCCATTCGGAGGATCACGCGGACAAGATCCAAACGACTTTTGAAAAAGAGGTCGATCACTTTTGAAAAAGATGTCGGTCACAAATAAAAAGAAGATGAAACTCAAATAAAGAAGAAATGAAATTCAAATGACAAAGTCCCGAGCCTCTATAAATTGAAGGAAGGTTGCAGAATGAAGGCACCGGTGAATATATCAGAGAAAAATTTCAGTTTACATCTAAAAGTACAAACCTCTTACCTACTCTCACTTACTTCAAACCTACTCTCACCTACTTCAAACAACTCATGTACTCTAGCTATTGTCAAGCTTATTCAATAAAAGAATCAAGGATTTACTTTGCTCAAAGCTTCCGTTGTCTACTCAATTTCATTGTAAGTTCAAATATTCATCCTTATTACAAGTTTATATTGCCGGGTAGAAGTGGTATCAGAGCCACACTCAGACAAATTATACGTATTTAGACTTTGAATTTATTATCTTGGTTGAATTATCTCTCTACTTTAAATTTGCTAATTCATGCATTTATGTTTACATATTAAATTAAACTTTTACTAAAATCGTTGGTAAGACTTGATGCCTTGTAAGATCGTTGGTAAGTCCAGGATAGGATGTTCCAGGCATAGTGCTCGGTTGTTCCAGGTTATGTAAAAATTTAATTAAATATAAAACATGGCTGCATTTCTTAGACAATTTAAATTAGGATCTAATTCAAAGCAAGCTAATATAGTACAAAGTCATGAATATCATATGCCTATAAATAATTCAGATTGAACAATTCTAGAAGAAAAAATAGAACATATCTATAGAATTGGCCCATTAGATTTCAAAACAGCATTATCAATTAAAACTCATGAAGAAACAATATCTATTCAAGAAGAATATCAATCAATTCCATTATTAAATCATAGTACAATTCAAAAATATTTAAGTAAAGGATATCGATATATTCATATAGGTTTAATACAAATTGCTGTAAAACCTCTATTCCATCTAGGAGTAGATGCTCATATATATCTAGCATTAAGAGATACTAGACTCAAACGTTATAAAACTTCTTTACTTTCTATGATTCAAACTAATGTTTGTAATGCACCCATATATTTTAACTGTGCACCAAATTTTTCAATAGACTTAACTGACCCACACATTCTGAATTCAGTTATACTAGATATTCATCTACAAGGAAATGAATTTGAAAAACATACAAAGAATTTTGCAATAATATATAGAATATATTATAGACCTTTATCTTCACATTTAAATCCAAAATTTATAATGACTCCAACTCTTAAAGAAGAAACAACTTTATTACAAGTAGATGCAGATAGACCTACAACTTATACTCCAAAAAGATTAAAATGGAATGAAATAACAATACCAAGTGAATTTGAAATTAAAAATCCACAAATAGCAAGAAATATAGAACAAACTACTGCAGAAGATATTATAGAAAAATCTGATGGAAATACTTTAATAAGATTTGCTTCATTAAAAGAAAGACCTGGTTCAAGTTATTCATGGTTACCAGCTAGACATTCTAATTATGAATCTACTGAAATAAACTTTCCTATAGAAAATACTTCAACTTTTAAATATAAAACTCCAATTCCAGAAGTAATAAATCAAAATCAATCAGAATATTCTCCAACACATTCACAAATGAAAGGAGAAATAAATGTTATAATTAAACCTTATATAATAAATCATAAATATTTACAAGAAGATTTTGAAGATGAAGAAAATACAGAAAAAAGAATTTGGTTTTTTCAATTAGAATCCGAATATAAGAATAAATTAATTATAGAATGGAAGGATGAATTAGATAAACAAAAATTTGATTTTCCTTTCTTTACATGGTTAACATATTATATGTCAAAATTAGGAATAAATGATATATATAATACTCCTCAAATAAATGTTCAAACTAATCTATATAAAAAATGGAAATTAAAAGATGAACAAATAATAACATCCATACATCCTCCATTACAAGAAATAAAAATTAATATAGGACAAGGAGAAATAATAGCCTCACCTTTTAAAAAGGGAAGAGAAGCGGAATCAAGTACAAATAATTCAATAAATCTAGAAGATCTTAAGAAAATTTATCAACAAAATAATTATACAAATCAAATCCTTCATACAATATCTCAACATATGGAAGTATTAAATACTAAGATAGATACAATAAAGAAACCAGAATTAAAATTCCCAAATGATATTTCAGCACCCCATTTTAAACCTAGAAGCCTGACAAGAGAAAAAGAGCAAGAATTAGTACAAAATATTAATAGTCAAAAAATAAATACTACAGATAATTTATTAAATAAAATATCTCAAGCCCTACAAAACTTAACCACAGAATCTAAACCTTCAACTCCAAAAATAAATACATTAGATAAAATAATAGAAGAAAACTCAACTGAAGAAATAGAAGATTTATCTGAAAAATCAACAGAATCAGAAACAGAAGAAGAAGATATAATTTTACCAATAGAAAATCAATTTGAAGAAGCAGAAGGAAATCAAATAAATAGAATAAAAAGAAATAATTATAATAAAAGAAATAATTGGAAGATGGTAAGTTCAAAAAATTATTATCCTAGACCAAGTCCTCCGGATATTCAATATGAAGAAAGATCAAAATTTAGAACTACTAAATATGATGGAGATTCAATTTATGAATGGAATATAGATGATAAAACAGAATATGAAGTATTAAATAATTTACAAGAAATGGGAATGGCTAGACTAGCTTACAAAATTAAAAACATTCAAGAAAGAAATATTGCAACATTATTAGTTTCAGGATTTACAGGACAATTAAAAAATTGGTGGGATAATGCTTTAACATTACAAGATAAATTATCAATATTAGAACATACACAAGAAATTGAAGATGATCAAGGAAATATTCAAATACAGTCAGATGCTGCAGAATTTTTAATTGTAACTATAGTAATGTATTTTATAGGAAACCCAAAAGAAGAATTAAACTCTAATAAAACATTTCTAACAAACTTAAGATGTCCAACATTATCAGATTTTAAATGGTATAAAGATATGTTTTTAACTAATGTATTAAGAAGACCAGATTGTAATGCTTCATTTTGGAAAGAAAGATTCATAACAGGATTACCAAGTTTATTTTCACAAAGAATAATGGATAGTTTACAAAAGGAAATGGGAACAGATGTAATTTCATTTGAAAGTATTACTTTTGGACAATTATTCGCTTTTGTAAAAAAGGAAGGGTTAATGTTATGTTCAGAGTTAAGACTGCAAATAAAATATGGTTCAAAAACAAAAGAAGTAGGATCATTTTGTGATGCTTTTGGAATTAAGAGAAAAAAATCCCCATCAGCATATAAAAAGAAAGTTAAAAAATATAATAAGAAAATAAGATATAAAAAACCCAAGGAAAATGAACCAACTAAAAAGAAAAGATTCATAAAAAGAAAAATTGTTTGTTACAAATGTGGAAAAATAGGATATAAAGCAAATAAATGTAAATTAAAAGAAAAAATTACAGAAATCTGTGTTAACGAAGAAGAAATTAAGAATAAATTAATAAATCTATTAATAAATGAAAAAAATCAAAGTTCTGAAGATGATTATTATAATGATATAACTAGTTCAGAAAGTGAAGAAAATTGTAATTGTACTCCAAAATATATAAATGTTATAACTAAAAAAGAAGATAAAGAATTTTTATTAGATATAATAGATAAAATTGAAGATCCAATAGCTAAAAAAGAATATTTAGAATAATTAAAAAACTTAATTATTCAAGAAGATAAAATACCTAAGATAATAGAACCTTTTAGTATTTCTAAATTAATAGACAAATATCCTAATATAAATATAATGAAAAAGGAAACTACTAAAGATCTTCAAACAGAAATTAATAATCTCAAAATACAGGTAAAACAATTACAACAAGAAATAATAGAATGAAACTTAAAAGATTTAGAAATAGAATCAAAAATAGCATTAATAAATAATCAGCCCTCAACCTCTAAAACACAAGAAATATTAATATCAGAAAAACCGGTAGAAGAATCTCAATATTTAAATACTATAGAAAAAATAACATTTCAAAAATGGTTTGCTTTAGTAACTATTACAGTAGAAGATTTCAAAGAAACCTATGTAACTCTAATAGATAGTGGAGCTGATGCAAGTTGCATTAAAGAAGGAATAATTCCTACTAAATATTGTGAAAGAACAAAAGAAACATTAATTGCAGCAAATGGAGAAAATTTACAAGTAAAATATAAATTTACAAAAGGATCAATATGCAATAATGAATATTGTATTAAACATAATTTTATAGTTGTAAAAAATATAAATCATGATGTAATACTAGGAACCCCTTTTTTAATTCAAATATATCCATTTTTAGTAAGCCATGAAGGAATTTCAATAAATATAATGGGAAAAATTATTACTTTTAAATTTTTAACTCCAATGAAACAAAGAGAATTGCAAACCTTACAAGCCTCTTCTATTTATAAAACAATAAATACTATTACAAAAGTAAAACAACATATAAGTTATATTAAGGAAGAAAAATCTTATTTAAAAATTGAAGAACAATTGAAAGAAATTAAATTACAAAAAAGAATATCAGAACTAGAAAAATTATTACAAAAAGAAATTTGTGCAGATATTCCTAATGCTTTTTGGGATAGAAAACAACATATGATAGAATTACCTTATGAAAAAGATTTTAATGAAAGAAATATTCCAACAAAAGTTAGACCAATACAAATGAATTCTGATTTATTGGAATTTTGTAAAAAGGAAATAAAAATATTAATAGATAAAGGATTAATAACTTCTTCAAAATCACCTTGGAGCTGTGCTGCATTTTATGTAATGAATCAAGTTGAAAAAGAAAGAGGAGTTCCAAGATTAGTAATAAACTATAAACCTTTAAACAAAATTCTACAATGGATTAGATATCCTATTCCTAATAAAAAAGATTTGCTTAATAGACTATTTAATGCAAAAATCTTCTCAAAGTTTGATTTAAAATCAGGATATTGGCAAAGAATAATAGATCCAAAAGATAGATATAAAATAGCATTTACAACACCTTTTGGACATTATGAATGGAAAGTTATGCCATTTGGATTAAAAAAATGCACCATCAGAATTTCAAAATATAATAAATGATATTTTTAATCCTTATAGTTCATTCAGTATAGTCTATATAGATGATGTATTAATATTTTCAGAATCAATAGAACAACATTTTAAACATTTAAGTATATTTTTAAAAATAGTTAAGAAAAATGGATTAGTTGTTTCTGCTCCAAAAATGAAATTATTTCAAACAAAAATAAGATTTTTAGGACATAATATATATCAAGGAACAATAAAACCAATTAATAGAGCTTTAGATTTTGCTACTAAATTTCCAAATGAAATAAAAGATAAAAATCAACTACAAAGATTTCTAGGATGTTTAAATTATATATCAGACTTCTTTCCTAAATTAAGACAAGAATGTTCTATATTATTTAATAGATTAAAGAAAAATCCAAAACCTTGGACAGAGGAACATGCTCAAAAAATAAAATATTTAAAAGAAAAAATTGAATCTTTACCATGTCTATGTTTACCTCATCCTAAAGCATTCATGATAGTTGAAACAGACGAATCAGAATTAGGATATGGAGGAATATTAAAATAAATAATAGAAAAGTCAAAAGAAGAATTAGTTAGATTTCATTCCGGAACATGGTCTGATTCTCAAAAAAATTATTCAACCATTAAAAAAGAAATTTTATCCATAGTTTTGTGCATATCAAAATTTCAAGATGATTTATATAATAAAAAAATTTTAATTAGAATAGATTGTAAATCTGCCAAAGAAATTTTACAAAAAGATGTTCAAAATATAGTTTCAAAACAAATATTTGCTAGATGGCAGGCTATTTTATCTGTATTTGATTTTGAAATAGAATTTATCAAAGGAGAAAATAATTCTTTATCAGATTTTCTTACTAGAGAATTTCTACAAGGACATGGATCGTGAAATGTTGGCTCAAAGAGAAGAACGAGAATATACCAATTATTTGAGAGCTCAAAGGGATTCTCCCAAACTCCAAAACAAAGAAAAAGATATCCAATCCAGAGGATATCAATATTTTGCCCAAACCAGCTATGGCAGACAAAGTATTCCAACTCATCAAATTCCTAAATATGACACCATATACATTCGAGGAATGGAAACAATGAACGTATATTTTTGTTATTCCTCATTCATGTGGGCCCCGCTTATATAACCAATCCTAACAACTTTGTGTTAGATGGTTAACAACCGAATTACCTAACTGATGGATTTCATTACATGAAACGACATCGGTTGCTAATGCTTAAGTAAGCCCAAAACAGCATTGTTTTTACTAACCTATTGAATTAGCAGGCTAATGCTCAGATTGAGCCTTTATTATGCTTAAGTCCCTACACTTTGCAGCTTGACAAATGCTTAGTTTAAAAGCAGAGACTAAGTTCTAGTTCTCTTGGGTCTAGAAAAGTAAACAAAATAAAGCGTATTTTGCTACTCATTTTTTTATAGGAATAATTGCAGAAACCTCCTCTAAGGTTTCTGATATTTGCACTGATCTCCCTTGTGATTTGAAAAATTACACTGACCTCCACTGAGGTTACTAATCCTTTGCAAATTTAGTCCAAACGATTAAAATATTATTTTAGGGAGTGAAATTAAAATTTTATACCAGATTTGCCGTTTGTGCTACATATCCAATGAATGACAAAGTACTATAATTAACAATTAATAAATTTTAAGGAGTTTAATTTATGGACAAACACGCAGTACTCATTTAAAGTACCAGTTCTTTACGAGTATTTTATTTTCAAATATTTAATTTATGATAAATATATCAATATTTGTAAGTAAAATTCAAAAATTGTTATAGTAATATTCTTGCAAAAAGGAAATCGATAGGTTATTTATTTAATATAAATTAAATATTTTTAAAAAAAAATAAATGGCCCATAAAGTATTATTTTTTTATGGTTTTCATCTATTACACGAGTAAAGTATTTGTTCTTTATGTGCATTTTATTATGAATCAATTAATTTATGTTAAATACATAAATGTTTGTAACTAAACTTAAAAAAGTGTTATATTAATATTTTTACGGAAGGGGGATTGGTAGGTTTTGTATTTAAAAAAAATAAATATTTGAAAGTAAATACAAATATGTATTTGAGCGTAAATATTTGTATTAAATTAAATATTTGAAAGTAAAATACCCTTAAAGAACCGGTTATAGTCAAGCTGCTCGTAGTGGTTATTTCAAAATTCATCAAGAATTAGAAAAGCCACTTCCAATGTCCCTTGTCAGAGAATTCAAAATTAAATGGTGGACAGGATTCAATCAGAAATTCGGAGATCAAGCAAATGTGATAAGATTTCTAACAACGGGAGAAAAGCTCAAATGGACAAAAGATTCAACCACTACTTCAACAACTTTGTCGCCCACTCCAACGACAATGCCACCCAATCCAACTACTATTCTACCTAATCCGACCACTCCAAAGAAAAAAGATAAAGAAAAAGTGACAAGTATGGCATCCGAGGCATTTTCAAATGACTTCCTGATGAAAAAGATGATGCAGAATCCCGAGATGCTTAAAGAATATTTGGACTATCTACAAAAGCAAGATAAGGATGACAAAAGCGACAAAATAGAGGAGTCAGCAGGCTCATCAGATTCAACTTTTGATCCGTTTGGAGGACAAGACCTAATAGGCGGACAAGACCCCAACGACTTTTAGAAAAAGATGTCGGCCATTCAACAAGAAAAAGAAGATGAAATTCAAATGAAGATGAAATGAAGTTCAAATGTAACTTCCCGTGCCTCTATAAATAGAATCAAAATGTTAGACAGAAGGTATCGGTGAATTAGCAATTCAGAAGTAAGAAAACCATTGTAAACACTCTCAAACACCATTCTCAACTTCAACTCACTTTTCAACATATCCCAACCACTCTTGTTTCAAAAGTCTTACTTAAAGTCAAGATTCAAGAAATTGTGAAAAGCTTCCGTAGAACTTATTGCAACTCTCAAAATTGATTGTAAGTCCAACTCTTTATACTAATTACAGTTTCATACATTTATGTTATTTTCATGTTACCTGGGTAGAAGTGGTATCAGAGCCACACCCTTGTTTAATTTGCATACGCATATTTAAACTTTGATTTACATTTACTTTATTTGAATTACGCTTCTATTTTGACTTGGCTATTTCATGCATTTATGTTTGCATATTTTATTAAACTTTTACTGAAAACGTTGGTAAGACTTGATGCTTTGTCAGACCGTTGGTAAGTCCAGGATAGGATGTTCCAGGCATAGGCTCGGTTGTTCCCGTCTAAGTAAAAATTTAATTAAATATTAAACATGGCTGCATTTCTTAGACAATTAAAAATAGGATCTAATTCAAGGAAAGATAATGTAGTACAAAGTCATGAATATCATATGCCTATAAACAATTTAGATTGGACAATCCCAGAGGAAAAAATTGAACACATTTATAGAATTGGCCCTTTAGATTTTAAAACTGCTTTATCAGTTAAAACTCATGAAGAAACAATATCTATTCAAGAAGAATATCAAACCATACAATTATTAAATCATAATACAATTCAAAAATATTTAAGTAAAGAATATCGATACATTCATATAGGTTTAATACAAATTGCTGTAAAACCTTTATTCCATCTAGGAGTAGATGCTCCTATATATCTAGCCTTAAGAGATACTAGACTCAAAAGATACAAAACTTCTTTACTATCTATAATTCAAACAAATGTTTGTAATGGACCAATATATTTTAACTGTGCTCCAAATTTTTCAATAGATCTAACAGACCCTCATATTCTAAATTCTTTAATATTAGACATTCATCTACAAGGAAATGAATTCGAAAAACATACAAAGAATTTTGCAATAATATATAGAATATATTACAGACCTTTATCATCTCATTTAAATCCAAAATTTATAATGACTCCAACTCTGAAAGATGAAACAACTTTATTACAAGTAGATGCAGATAAACCTACAACATACACACCAAAAAGATTAAAATGGAACGAAATAACTATACCAAGTGAATTTGAAATTAAAAATCCACAAATAGCTAGAAATATAGAACAAACCACTGCAGAAGATATTATAGAAAAAGCAGATGGTAGTACACTCATAAGATTCACCTCATTAAGAGAAAGACCAGAATCCTCTTATTCATGGTTACCAGCTAGACGTTCAAATTATGAGTCAACTGAAGTTAATTTTCCTATGGAAAGTACCTCAAATTTTAGGTATAAAACACCCATACCAGAAGTAATAAATCAAAATCAATCAAACTATTCTCCAACACATTCACAAATGCAAGGAGAAATAAATGTAATAGATAGACCATATAAAATAAATCATAAATATTTACAAGAAGATTTTGATGATGAAGAAAATACAGAAAAAAGAATTTGATTTTTTCAATTAGAATCAGATTATAAAGAAAAATTAATTATAGAATGGAAAAATGAAATAGATAAACAAAAGTTTGATTTTCCTTTCTTTACATGGTTATCATTTTATATGTCAAAATTAGGAATAAATGATATATATAATACACCTCAAATAAATGTTCAAACTAATTTATATAAAAAATGGAAATTAAAAGATGAACAAGTTATAACTTCAATACACCCTCCATTACAAGAAGTAAAAATTAATATGGGACAAGGAGAAATTATAACCTCACCTTTTAAGAAAGGAAGAGAAGCTGAATCAAGTACAAATAATTCAATAAATCTAGAAGATCTTAAAAAAGTTTATCAACAAAATAATTATACAAATCAAATTCTACATACGATATCTCAACATATGGAAGTATTAAATACAAAAATTGATACTCTAAAGAAACCAGATTTAAAATTCCCAAATGATATATCAGCATCTCATTTTCAACCTAGAAGTCTGACAAGAGAAAAAGAGCAAGATTTAGTACAAAATATTAATAGTCAAAAAATAAATACTACAGATAATTTACTAAATAAAATATCTAATGCATTACAAAATCTAACTACAGATTCTAAACCTTCAACTCCAAAAATAAACACATTAGACCAAATAATGGAAGAAAATTCTACTGAAGAATCAGAAGATTTATCAGAAGAATCAATAGCTTCAGATCTAGAAGAAAATATACTTTCACCAATAGAAAACCAATTTGAAGAAGAAAATAATCAAATAAATCGAATAAAAAGAAAGAATTATAATAACAAAGATAATTGGAAAATGGTAAGTTCAAAAAATTATTATCCTAGACCAAGCCCTCCAGATATTCAATATGAAGAAAGATCAAAATTTAGAACTACTAAATATGATGGAGATTCAATATATGAATGGATAATAGATGGAAAAGCTGAATATGAAGTATTAAATAATTTGCAAGAAATGGGAATGGCAAGACTAGCTTACAAAATTAAAAACATTCAAGAAAGAAATATTGCAACATTATTAGTCTCAGGATTTACTGGACAATTAAAAAATTGGTGGGATAATGCCTTAACATTACAAGATAAATTATCAATACTAGATCATACTCAAGAAATAGAAGATGATCAAGGAAATATTCAAATACAGTCAGATGCTGCAGAATTTCTAATAGTAACAATAGTAATGTATTTTATAGGAAATCCAAAAGAAGAATTAAATTCTAATAAAACATTTTTAACAAATCTAAGATGTCCAACCTTATCAGATTTTAGATGGTATAAAGATATGTTCTTAACAAATGTATTAAGAAGACCAGATTGTAATGCTTCATTCTGGAAAGAAAGATTCATAACTGGATTACCAAGCTTATTTTCACAAAGAATAATGGATAATCTACAAAAAGAAATGGGAACAGATGTCATTTCATTCGAGAATATTACTTTTGGACAACTATTTGCTTTTGTGAAAAAAGAAGGATTAATATTATGTTCAGAATTAAGATTACAAATAAAATATGGATCTAAAACCAAAGAAGTAGGATCATTTTGTGATGCCTTTGGAATCAAAAGAATTAAATCACCATCAGCTTATAAAAAGAAAATTAAAAAATATTCTAAGAAAACAAGATATAAAACTCCCAAGGAAAATGAACCAACTAAGAAGAAAAGATTTATTAAAAAGAAAATTGTTTGTTACAAATGTGGAAAAATAGGACATAAAGCCAACAAATGTAGATTAAAAGAAAAAATAACTGAAATTTGTTCAAACGAAGAAGAAATTAAAAATAAACTAATAAATTTGTTAATAAATGAAAAGGATAAAAGTTTAGAAGAAGACTATTATGATGATATTACTAATTCCGAAAGTGAAGAAGATTGTAATTGTAATCCAAAATATATAAATGTTATAACTAAAAAAGAAGACAAAGAATTCCTATTAGATATAATAGAAAAAATTGACGATCCAATAGCTAAAAAAGAATATTTGGAAAGATTAAAAAGTTTAATTATTCAAGAAGATAAAATGCCAAAGATAATAGAACCTTTTAGCATTTCAAAATTAATAGATAAATATCCAAATATAAATGTAATGAAGAAAGAAACTACTAAAGATCTTCAATCAGAAATTAATACTCTTAAAATTCAAGTAAAACAATTACAACAAGAAATTATAGAATTAAAATTAAAAGATTTAGAAATAGAATCAAAATTAGCATTAATAAATGACAATCAACCTTCAAACTCTAATTCAAAAACAGAAGAAATAATAATCTCAGAAAAACCAATAAAAGAAGATCAATATATAAATACTATAGAAAAAATGACTTTTCAAAAATGGTTTGCATTAGTAACTATTACAGTAGAAGATTTCAAAGAAACATTTGTAGCTCTTATAGATAGTGGAGCTGATACAAGTTGTATTAAAGAAGGAATAATTTCCACTAAATATTGTGAAAGAATAAAAGAAAAACTAATGGCAGCAAATGGACAAGATTTAGAAGTAAAATATAAATTTACAAAAGGATCAATATGTAATAATGAATATTGTATTAAACATAATTTCATAATTGTAAACAATATAAATCATGATGTTATATTAGGTACACCTTTTTTAATTCAAATATATCCATTTATAGTAAGCCATGAAGGAATTTCAGTAAATATAATGGGAAAAATTATTACCTTCAAATTTTTAACTCCAATAAGACAGAAAGAACTACAAACCTTACAAACCTCTTCAATATATAAAACAATAAATACTATTACTAAAGTACAACAACAAATAAATTATATTAAAGAAGAAAAATCTTATTTAAAAATTGAAGAACAATTAAATGATATTAAAATACAAAAAAGAATATCAGAACTAGAAGAATTATTTCAAAAAGAAATTTGTGCAGATATTCCTAATGCTTTTTGGGATAGAAAACAACATATGATAGAATTACCCTATGAAAAAGACTTTGAAGAAAAGAATATTCCAACAAAAGCTAGACCAATACAGATGAATTCTGAATTACTAGAATTTTGTAAGAAGGAAATAAAAATATTAATAGAAAAAGGATTAATAACACCTTCAAAATCACCTTGGAGTTGTGCTGCATTTTATGTCATGAATCAAGCTGAAAAAGAAAGAGGAGTTCCAAGATTAGTAATAAATTATAAACCTTTAAATAAAGTATTACAATGGATTAGATATCCTATTCCTAATAAAAAAGATTTGCTTAATAGATTATTTAATGCAAAAATATTCTCAAAGTTTGATATGAAATCAAGATATTGGCAAATAATAATAGATCCAAAAGATAGATATAAAACAGCATTCACAACACCTTTTGGACATTATGAATGGAAAGTTATGCCATTTGGATTAAAAAATGCACCATCAGAATTTCAAAATATAATGAATGATATTTTCAATCCTTACAGTTCATTTAGTATAGTATACATAGATGATGTATTAATATTTTCAGAATCAATAGAACAACATTTCAAACATTTAAATATATTTTTAAAAGTAGTTAAGAAAAATGAATTAGTTGTTTCTGCTCCAAAAATGAAGTTATTTCAAACTAAAGTAAGATTTTTAGGACATAATATATATCAAGGAACAATAAAACCAATTAATAGAGCTTTAGAATTTGCTACTAAATTTCCAAACGAGATATTCCTCCCCATTTGCTATTAAATAAAAAAGATGATGCAGAATCCCGAGATGCTTAAAGAATATTTGGATCTATCTACAAAAGCAAGATAGGGATGACAAAAGCGACAAAATAGAGGAGTCAGCAGGCTCATCAGATTTTTAATTGTCTAAGAAATGCAGCCATGTTTAATATTTAATTAAATTTTTACTTAGACGGGAACAACCGAGCCTATGCCTGGAACATCCTATCCTGGACTTACCAACGGTCTGACAAAGCATCAAGTCTTACCAACGTTTTCAGTAAAAGTTTAATAAAATATGCAAACATAAATGCATGAAATAGCCAAGTCAAAATAGAAGCGTAATTCAAATAAAGTAAATGTAAATCAAAGTTTAAATATGCGTATGCAAATTAAACAAGGGTGTGGCTCTGATACCACTTCTACCCAGGTAACATGAAAATAACATGAATGTATGAAACTGTAATTAGTATAAAGAGTTGGACTTACAATCAATTTTGAGAGTTGCAATAAGTTCTACGGAAGCTTTTCACAATTTCTTGAATCTTGACTTTAAGTAAGACTTTTGAAACAAGAGTGGTTGGGATATGTTGAAAAGTGAGTTGAAGTTGAGAATGGTGTTTGAGAGTGTTTACAATGGTTTTCTTACTTCTGAATTGCTAATTCACCGATACCTTCTGTCTAACATTTTGATTCTATTTATAGAGGCTCGGGAAGTTACATTTGAACTTCATTTCATCTTCATTTGAATTTCATCTTCTTTTTCTTGTTGAATGGCCGACATCTTTTTCTAAAAGTCGTTGGGGTCTTGTCCGCCTATTGGGTCTTGTCCTCCAAACGGATCAAAAGTTGAATCTGATGAGCCTGCTGACTCCTCTATTTTGTCGCTTTTGTCATCCTTATCTTGCTTTTGTAGATAGTCCAAATATTCTTTAAGTATCTCGGGATTCTGCATCATCTTTTTCATCAGGAAGTCATTTGAAAATGCCCCGGATGCCATACTTGTCACTTTTTCTTTATCTTTTTTCTTTGGAGTGGTCGGATTAGGTAGAATAGTAGTTGGATTGGGTGGCATTGTCGTTGGAGTGGGCGACAAAGTTGTTGAAGTAGTGGTTGAATCTTTTGTCCATTTGAGCTTTTCTCCCGTTGTTAGAAATCTTATCACATTTGCTTGATCTCCGAATTTCTGATTGAATCCTGTCCACCATTTAATTTTGAATTCTCTGACAAGGGACATTGGAAGTAGCTTTTCTAATTCTTGATGAATTTTGAAACTCCAGCAAAATATCCACGGAACTTTGAACTCCATATGAAATAAAATTGGTCTTATATATTCCTCCCCCTTTGCTCTTTTTAGATAGGTTTGAAATCCCATAAGTACATTTGGAGGGAGTATTTCTGATTGTGGTCCAAACCATTTCCACCAGTGATTGAACCAAATTGGAAATTCTCGATTGCAATTTTCTTTGAAAGTGAAGAACCAGGAATGATTGAATGGTCTAAAAAGAAAAGCACGATACCATGCCATTTTGTAATCTTGATATGTGAATCCATCTGGAATGAAATTGACTGAGAAGGATTTTTTCGAATAAAGAGAAGTCCATTCATTGGGCGAACAAACTTTCTTTATGATGCATTTTGAATGACTAATAACATTTGGATTTTTCCTATCTGGAATAGGGTAAATTTCTACAGATTGAGTATCTGTAAGGATTAATTCATAGTAGTCCAGATTTTTTGAAGGGTCATCTGGTTGCCAATAACATTTTGGAGGGAAATTTCTTTGGACAGTTTGGTTGAGTGTAGTATATAATGGTGTTTCTTGGAATCTGGTCAAAGTGATATGTTGAGTGTTTGGTTTAGTGAAGTAAATATTTTCTTTGGATTTTTCAATGGGACTTTGAATCTGTTGAAGAGATCTTATAGGAGGAAAAGTTGGAGTACGAGCAGCTTGACTATAAGTCAAAGCTGGAAAGTCCTGTAAGATTTGAAATTTATTTTGAGAAACAGGAGTAAGACTCATCTCATAATCCTGAGGAGTCTTTGGCCTGGAAGTGCCTGCTTTTGAATCCATTTTCCTGCACAATTAATAAACAACATCTTTAAGTTGGTCAGATAATTGTCTATTCTGTTCTTGGTAATATTGAATAAATTCGTTGTGAAGAAAATCTTCACTTCTGCTTGCTCTTTAATGGGTAATGAGTCGAATGGTGTTTTTCTGAATTTCTCTTTGAATAATAAAGGCTCTTTCTTTTGGAGTAATGGTTGCATAAGGGCTTTTTTGAACATAAATTTCATCGTATTTAGGAATTTGGTAGGCTGGAATAACTTGTCTTCCATTCTGGGTCTGAATGGAATATACATATCCTCTGGATTGAATCATTTTTTCTTTGTTCTGAAGCTTTGGAGAATCTCGTTGTGATCTCAAATAATTTGAATATTCACGAGCATTTCTTTGAGCTATCATTGCTGGATCCATGTCCTTGTAGAAATTCTCTAGTAAGAAAATCTGGTAAAGAATTATTTTCTCCTTTGATAAATTCAATCTCGAAATCAAATACAGATAAAATACCTTGCAATCTAGCAAATATTTATTTTGAAACTATATTTTGAACATCTTTTTGTAGAATTTCTTTTGCAGATTTACAATCTATTCTAATCAAAAATTTCTTATTATATAAATCATCTTGAAATTTAGATATACACAGAACTATGGATAAAATTTCTTTTTTAATAGTTGAATAATTCTTTTGAGGGTCAGACCATGTTCCTGAATGAAATCTAACTAATTCTTCTTTTGAATTATCTATTCTTTGTTTTAATATTCCTCCATATCCTAATTCTGATGCATCTGTTTCAACTATCATGAATGCTTTAGGATGAGGTAAACATAAACATGGTAATGACTCTATTTTTTCTTTTAAATATTTTATTTTTTGTGTATGTTCATCTGTCCAAGGTTTTGGATTCTTCTTTAATCTATTAAATAATATAGAGCATTCTTGTCTTAATTTAGGAAAGAAGTCTGCTATATAATTTAAACATCCTAAAAATCTTTGCAATTGATTTTTATCTTTTATCTCATTTGGAAATTTAGTAGCAAATTCTAAAGCTCTATTAATTGGTTTTATTGTTCCTTGATATATATTATGTCCTAAAAATCTTACTTTAGTTTGAAATAACTTCATTTTTGGAGCAGAAACAACTAATCCATTTTTCATAACTACTTTTAAAAATATACTTAAATGTTTGAAATGTTGTTCTATTGATTCTGAAAATATTAATACATCATCTATGTATACTATACTAAATGAACTGTAAGGATTGAAAATATCATTCATTATATTTTGAAATTCTGATGATGCATTTTTTAATCCAAATGGCATAACTTTCCATTCATAATGTCCAAAAGGTGTTGTGAATGCTGTTTTATATCTATCTTTTGGATCTATTATTATTTGCCAATATCCTGATTTCATATCAAACTTTGAGAATATTTTTGCATTAAATAATCTATTAAGCAAATCTTTTTTATTAGGAATAGGATATCTAATCCATTGTAATACTTTATTTAAAGGTTTATAATTTATTACTAATCTTGGAACTCCTCTTTCTTTTTCAGCTTGATTCATGACATAAAATGCAGCACAACTCCAAGGTGATTTTGAAGGTGTTATTAATCCTTTTTCTATTAATATTTTTATTTCCTTCTTACAAAATTCTAGTAATTCAGAATTCATCTGTATTGGTCTAACTTTTGTTGGAATATTCTTTTCTTCAAAGTCTTTTTCATAGGGTAATTCTATCATATGTTGTTTTCTATCCCAAAAAGCATTAGGAATATCTGCACAAATTTCTTTTTAAAATAATTCTTCTAGTTCTGATATTCTTTTTTGTATTTTAATATCATTTAATTGTTCTTCAATTTTTAAATAAGATTTTTCTTCTTTAATATAATTTATTTGTTGTTGTACTTTAGTAATAGTATTTATTGTTTTATATATTGAAGAGGTTTGTAAGGTTTGTAGTTCTTTCTGTCTTATTGGAGTTAAAAATTTGAAGGTAATAATTTTTCCCATTATATTTACTGAAATTCCTTCATGGCTTACTATAAATGGATATATTTGAATTAAAAAAGGTGTACCTAATATAACATCATGATTTATATTGTTTACAATTATGAAATTATGTTTAATACAATATTCATTATTACATATTGATTCTTTTGTAAATTTATATTTTACTTCTAAATCTTGTCCATTTGCTGCCATTAGTTTTTCTTTTGTTCTTTCACAATATTTAGTAGGAATTATTCCTTCTTTAATACAACTTGTATCAGCTCCACTATCTATAAGAGCTACAAATGTTTCTTTGAAATCTTCTACTGTAATAGTTACTAATGCAAACCATTTTTGAAAAGTCATTTTTTCTATAGTATTTATATATTGATCTTCTTTTATTGGTTTTTCTGAGATTATTATTTCTTCTGTTTTTGAATTAGAGTTTGAAGGTTGATTGTCATTTATTAATGCTAATTTTGATTCTATTTCTAAATCTTTTAATTTTAATTCTATAATTTCTTGTTGTAATTGTTTTACTTGAATTTTAAGAGTATTAATTTCTGATTGAAGATCTTTAGTAGTTTCTTTCTTCATTACATTTATATTTGGATATTTATCTATTAATTTTGAAATGCTAAAAGGTTCTATTATCTTTGGCATTTTATCTTCTTGAATAATTAAACTTTTTAATCTTTCCAAATATTCTTTTTTAGCTATTGGATCGTCAATTTTTTCTATTATATCTAATAGGAATTCTTTGTCTTCTTTTTTAGTTATAACATTTATATATTTTGGATTACAATTACAATTTTCTTCACTTTCGGAATTAGTAATATCATCATAATAGTCTTCTTCTAAACTTTTATCCTTTTCATTTATTAACAAATTTATTAGTTTATTTTTAATTTCTTCTTCGTTTGAACAAATTTCAGTTATTTTTTCTTTTAATCTACATTTGTTGGCTTTATGTCCTATTTTTCCACATTTGTAACAAACAATTTTCTTTTTAATAAATCTTTTCTTCTTAGTTGGTTCATTTTCCTTGGGAGTTTTATATCTTGTTTTCTTAGAATATTTTTTAATTTTCTTTTTATAAGCTGATGGTGATTTAATTCTTTTGATTCCAAAGGCATCACAAAATGATCCTACTTCTTTGGTTTTAGATCCATATTTTATTTGTAATCTTAATTCTGAACATAATATTAATCCTTCTTTTTTCACAAAAGCAAATAGTTGTCCAAAAGTAATATTCTCGAATGAAATGACATCTGTTCCCATTTCTTTTTGTAGATTATCCATTATTCTTTGTGAAAATAAGCTTGGTAATCCAGTTATGAATCTTTCTTTCCAGAATGAAACATTACAATCTGGTCTTCTTAATACATTTGTTAAGAACATATCTTTATACCATCTAAAATCTGATAAGGTTGGACATCTTAGATTTGTTAAAAATGTTTTATTAGAATTTAATTCTTCTTTTGGATTTCCTATAAAATACATTACTATTGTTACTATTAGAAATTCTGCAGCATCTGACTGTATTTGAATATTTCCTTGATCATCTTCTATTTCTTGAGTATGATCTAGTATTGATAATTTATCTTGTAATGTTAAGGCATTATCCCACCAATTTTTTAATTGTCCAGTAAATCCTGAGACTAATAATGTTGCAATATTTCTTTCTTGAATGTTTTTAATTTTGTAAGCTAGTCTTGCCATTCCCATTTCTTGCAAATTATTTAATACTTCATATTCAGCTTTTCCATCTATATTCCATTCATATATTGAATCTCCATCATATTTAGTAGTTCTAAATTTTGATCTTTCTTCATATTGAATATCTGGAGGGCTTGGTCTAGGATAATAATTTTTTGAACTTACCATTTTCCAATTATCTTTGTTATTATAATTCTTTCTTTTTATTCGATTTATTTGATTATTTTCTTCTTCAAATTGGTTTTCTATTGGTGAAAGTATATTTTCTTCTAGATCTGAAGCTATTGATTCTTCTGATAAATCTTCTGATTCTTCAGTAGAATTTTCTTCCATTATTTGGTCTAATGTGTTTATTTTTGGAGTTGAAAGTTTAGAATCTGTAGTTAGATTTTGTAATGCATTAGATATTTTATTTAGTAAATTATCTGTAGTATTTATTTTTTGACTATTAATATTTTGTACTAAATCTTGCTCTTTTTCTCTTGTCAGACTTCTAGGTTGAAAATGAGGTGCTGATATATCATTTGGGAATTTTAAATCTGGTTTCTTTAGAGTATCAATTTTTGTATTTAATACTTCCATATGTTGAGATATCGTATGTAGAATTTGATTTGTATAATTATTTTGTTGATAAAATTTTTTAAGATCTTCTAGATTTATTGAATTATTTGTACTTGATTCAGCTTCTCTTCCTTTCTTAAAAGGTGAGGCTATAATTTCTCCTTGTCCTAAATTAATTTTTACTTCTTGTAATGGAGGGTGTATTGAAGTTATAACTTGTTCATCTTTTAATTTTCATTTTTTATATAAATTAGTTTGAACATTTATTTGAGGTGTATTATATATATCATTTATTCCTAATTTTGACATATAAAATGATAACCATGTAAAGAAAGGAAAATCAAACTTTTGTTTATCTATTTCATTTTTCCATTCTATAATTAATTTTTCTTTATAATCTGATTCTAATTGAAAAAACCAAATTCTTTTTTCTGTATTTTCTTCATCATCAAAATCTTCTTGTAAATATTTATGATTTATTTTATATGGTCTATCTATTACATTTATTTCTCCTTGCATTTGTGAATGTGTTGGAGAATAGTTTGATTGATTTTGATTTATTACTTCTGGTATGGGTGTTTTATACCTAAAATTTGAGGTACTTTCCATAGGAAAATTAACTTCAGTTGACTCATAATTTGAACGTCTAGCTGGTAACCATGAATAAGAGGATTCTGGTCTTTCTCTTAATGAGGTGAATCTTATGAGTGTACTACCATCTGTTTTTTCTATAATATCTTCTGCAGTGGTTTGTTCTATATTTCTAGCTATTTGTGGATTTTTAATTTCAAATTCACTTGGTATAGTTATTTCGTTCCATTTTAATCTTTTTGGTGTGTATGTTGTAGGTTTATCTGCATCTACTTGTAATAAAGTTGTTTCATCTTTCAGAGTTGGAGTCATTATAAATTTTGGATTTAAATGAGATGATAAAGGTCTGTAATATATTCTATATATTATTGCAAAATTCTTTGTATGTTTTTCGAATTCATTTCCTTGTAGATGAATGTCTAATATTAAAAAATTTAGAATATGAGGGTCTGTTAGATCTATTAAAAAATTTGGAGCACAGTTAAAATATATTGGTCCATTACATACATTTGTTTGAATCATAGATAGTAAAGAAGTTTTGTATCTTTTGAGTCTAGTATCTCTTAAGGCTAGATATATAGGAGCATCTACTTCTAGATGGAATAAAGGTTTTACAGCAATTTGTATTAAACCTATATGAATGTATCGATATTCTTTACTTAAATATTTTTTAATTGTATTATGATTTAATAATTGTATGGTTTGATATTCTTCTTGAATAGATATTGTTTCTTCATGAGTTTTAACTGATAAAGCAGTTTTGAAATCTAAAGGGCCAATTCTATAAATGTGTTCAATTTTTTCCTCTGGGATTGTCCAATCTGAATTGTTTATAGGCATATGATATTCATGACTTTGTACTACATTATCTTTCCTTGAATTAGATCCTATTTTTAATTGTCTAAGAAATGCAGCCATGTTTAATATTTAATTAAATTTTTACTTAGACGGGAACAACCGAGCCTATGCCTGGAACATCCTATCCTGGACTTACCAACGGTCTGACAAAGCATCAAGTCTTACCAACGTTTTCAGTAAAAGTTTAATAAAATATGCAAACATAAATGCATGAAATAGCCAAGTCAAAATAGAAGCGTAATTCAAATAAAGTAAATGTAAATCAAAGTTTAAATATGCGTATGCAAATTAAACAAGGGTGTGGCTCTGATACCACTTCTACCCAGGTAACATGAAAATAACATGAATGTATGAAACTGTAATTAGTATAAAGAGTTGGACTTACAATCAATTTTGAGAGTTGCAATAAGTTCTACGGAAGCTTTTCACAATTTCTTGAATCTTGACTTTAAGTAAGACTTTTGAAACAAGAGTGGTTGGGATATGTTGAAAAGTGAGTTGAAGTTGAGAATGGTGTTTGAGAGTGTTTACAATGGTTTTCTTACTTCTGAATTGCTAATTCACCGATACCTTCTGTCTAACATTTTGATTCTATTTATAGAGGCTCGGGAAGTTACATTTGAACTTCATTTCATCTTCATTTGAATTTCATCTTCTTTTTCTTGTTGAATGGCCGACATCTTTTTCTAAAAGTCGTTGGGGTCTTGTCCGCCTATTGGGTCTTGTCCTCCAAACGGATCAAAAGTTGAATCTGATGAGCCTGCTGACTCCTCTATTTTGTCGCTTTTGTCATCCTTATCTTGCTTTTGTAGATAGTCCAAATATTCTTTAAGCATCTCGGGATTCTGCATCATCTTTTTCATCAGGAAGTCATTTGAAAATGCCTCGGATGCCATACTTGTCACTTTTTCTTTATCTTTTTTCTTTGGAGTGGTCGGATTAGGTAGAATAGTAGTTGGATTGGGTGGCATTGTCGTTGGAGTGGGCGACAAAGTTGTTGAAGTAGTGGTTGAATCTTTTGTCCATTTGAGCTTTTCTCCCGTTGTTAGAAATCTTATCACATTTGCTTGATCTCCGAATTCCTGATTGAATCCTGTCCACCATTTAATTTTGAATTCTCTGACAAGGGACATTGGAAGTGGCTTTTCTAATTCTTGATGAATTTTGAAACTCCAGCAAAATATCCACGGAACTTTGAACTCCATATGAAATAAAATTGGTCTTATATATTCCTCCCCCTTTGCTCTTTTTAGATAGGTTTGAAATCCCATAAGTACATTTGGAGGGAGTATTTCTGATTGTGGTCCAAACCATTTCCACCAGTGATTGAACCAAATTGGAAATTCTCGATTGCAATTTTCTTTGAAAGTGAAGAACCAGGAATGATTGAATGGTCTAAAAAGAAAAGCACGATACCATGCCATTTTGTAATCTTGATATGTGAATCCATCTGGAATGAAATTGACTGAAAAGGATTTTTTCGAATAAAGAGAAGTCCATTCATTGGGCGAACAAACTTTCTTTATGATGCATTTTGAATGACTAATAACATTTGGATTTTTCCTATCTGGAATAGGGTAAATTTCTACAGATTGAGTATCTGTAAGGATTAATTCATAGTAGTCCAGATTTTTTGAAGGGTCATCTGGTTGCCAATAACATTTTGGAGGGAAATTTCTTTGGACAGTTTGGTTGAGTGTAGTATATAATGGTGTTTCTTGGAATCTGGTCAAAGTGATATGTTGAGTGTTTGGTTTAGTGAAGTAAATATTTTCTTTGGATTTTTCAATGGGACTTTGAATCTGTTGAAGAGATCTTATAGGAGGAAAAGTTGGAGTACGAGCAGCTTGACTATAAGTCAAAGCTGGAAAGTCCTGTAAGATTTGAAATCTATTTTGAGAAACAGGAGTAAGACTCATCTCATAATCCTGAGGAGTCTTTGGCCTGGAAGTGCCTGCTTTTGAATCCATTTTCCTGCACAATTAATAAACAACATCTTTAAGTTGGTCAGATAATTGTTTATTCTGTTCTTGGTAATATTGAATAAATTCGTTGTGAAGAAAATCTTCACTTCTGCTTGCTCTTTGATGGGTAATGAGTCGAATGGTGTTTTTCTGAATTTGTCTTTGAATAATAAAGGCTCTTTCTTTTGGAGTAATGGTTGCATAAGGGCTTTTTTTTGAACATAAATTTTATCGGTGAATTAGCAATTCAGAAGTAAGAAAACCATTGTAAACACTCTCAAACACCATTCTCAACTTCAACTCACTTTTCAACATATCCCAACCACTCTTGTTTCAAAAGTCTTACTTAAAGTCAAGATTCAAGAAATTGTGAAAAGCTTCCGTAGAACTTATTGCAACTCTCAAAATTGATTGTAAGTCCAACTCTTTATACTAATTACAGTTTCATACATTCATGTTATTTTCATGTTACCATTTTGTAATCTTGATAAGTGAATCCATCTGGAATGAACCTTACTGAAAAGGATTTTTTAGAATAAAGAGAAGTCCATTCATTTGGAGAACAAACTTTCTTTATTATGCATTTTGAGTGGCTAATTATATTTGGATTTTTTCTGTCTGGAATTGGGAATATTTCTACAGATTGAGTATCTGTAAGAATTAATTCATAATAATCCAAATTTTTTTTGGGATCATCTGGTTGCCAAAAACACTTTTGAGGAAAGATTCTTTGGGTAATTTGATTGAGTGTAGAATACAAAGGTACTTCTTGGAATTTAGTTAAAGTGATATGTTGAGTAAATGGCTTGGTAAAATAAGTATTTTCATTGGATTTTTCTGGGGTCTTTGGAATCTGTTGAAGAGGTCTTATTTGCGAAGAAGTTGGAGTACAAGCAGCTTGACTATAAGTCAATGCTGGAAAATCTGATAAGAGTTGGAATCTGTTTTGAGTAACAGGAGTAAGAATCATCTCATAATCTTGAGGAGTCTTTGGCCTGGAATTTCCTGCTTTTGAATCCATAATCCTGCAATATTAATAAACAATATCTTTAAGTTGGTCAGATAATTGCTTATTTTGTTTTCTGTGATATTGAATAAATTCCTCACTTCTCTCAATTCTTTTCATAACTTTGATTCGAATGGTATTTCTCTGAATCTCTCTTTGAATAAGAAAGGCTCTTTCTTGAGGAGTGATAGTAGCGTAAGGGCTTTTTCGAATGTATATGGTGTCATATTTAGGAATTTGATGAGCTGGAATACTTTGTCTGCCATAGCTGGTTTGGGCAAAATATTGATATCCTCTGGATTGGATATCTTTTTCTTTGTTTTGGAGTTTGGGAGAATCCCTTTGAGCTCTCAAATAATTGGTATATTCTCGTTCTTCTCTTTGAGCCAACATTTCACGATCCATGTCCTTGTAGAAATTCTCTAGTAAGAAAATCTGATAAAGAATTATTTTCTCCTTTGATAAATTCTATTTCAAAATCAAATACAGATAAAATAGCCTGCCATCTAGCAAATATTTGTTTTGAAACTATATTTTGAACATCTTTTTGTAAAATTTCTTTGGCAGATTTACAATCTATTCTAATTAAAATTTTTTTATTATATAAATCATCTTGAAATTTTGATATGCACAAAACTATGGATAAAATTTCTTTTTTAATGGTTGAATAATTTTTTTGAGAATCAGACCATGTTCCGAAATGAAATCTAACTAATTCTTCTTTTGACTTTTCTATTATTTATTTTAATATTCCTCCATATCCTAATTCTGATTCGTCTGTTTCAACTATCATGAATGCTTTAGGATGAGGTAAACATAGACATGGTAAAGATTCAATTTTTTCTTTTAAATATTTTATTTTTTGAGTATGTTCCTCTGTCCAAGGTTTTGGATTTTTCTTTAATCTATTAAATAATATAGAACATTCTTGTCTTAATTTAGGAAAGAAGTCTGATGTATAATTTAAACATCCTAGAAATCTTTGTAGTTGATTTTTATCTTTTATTTCATTTGGAAATTTAGTAGCAAAATCTAAAGCTCTATTAATTGGTTTTATTGTTTCTTGATATATATTATGTCCTAAAAATCTTATTTTTGTTTGAAATAATTTCATTTTTGGAGCAGAAACAACTAATCCATTTTTCTTCACTATTTTTAAAAATATACTTAAATGTTTAAAATATTGTTCTATTGATTCTGAAAATATTAATACATCATCTATATAGACTATACTGAATGAACTATAAGGATTAAAAATATCATTTATTATATTTTGAAATTCTGATTGTGCATTTTTTTAATCCAAATGGCATAACTTTCCATTCATAATGTCCAAAAGGTGTTGTAAATGCTATTTTATATCTATCTTTTGGATCTATTATTATTTGCCAATATCCTGATTTTAAATCAAACTTTGAGAAGATTTTTGCATTAAATAGTCTATTAAGCAAATCTTTTTTATTAGGAATAGGATATCTAATCCATTGTAGAACTTTGTTTAAAGGTTTATAGTTTATTACTAATCTTGGAACTCCTCTTTCTTTTTCAGCTTGATTCATTACATAAAATGCAGCACAGCTCCAAGGTGATTTTGAAGAAGTTATTAATCCTTTATCTATTAATATTTTTATTTCCTTTTTACAAAATTCCAATAAATCAGAATTCATTTGTATTGGTCTAACTTTTGTTGGAATATTTCTTTCATTAAAATCTTTTTCATAAGGTAATTCTATCATATGTTGTTTTCTATCCCAAAAAGCATTAGGAATATCTGCACAAATTTCTTTTTGTAATAATTCTTCTAGTTCTGATATTCTTTTTTGTAATTTAATTTCTTTCAATTGTTCTTCAATTTTTAAATAAGATTTTTCTTCCTTAATATAACTTATATGTTGTTTTACTTTTGTAATAGTATTTATTGTTTTATAAATAGAAGAGGCTTGTAAGGTTTGCAATTCTCTTTGTTTCATTGGAGTTAAAAATTTAAAAGTAATAATTTTTCCCATTATATTTATTGAAATTCCTTCATGGCTTACTAAAAATGGATATATTTGAATTAAAAAAGGGGTTCCTAGTATTACATCATGATTTATATTTTTTACAACTATAAAATTATGTTTAATACAATATTCATTATTGCATATTGATCCTTTTGTAAATTTATATTTTACTTGTAAATTTTCTCCATTTGCTGCAATTAATGTTTCTTTTGTTCTTTCACAATATTTAGTAGGAATTATTCCTTCTTTAATGCAACTTGCATCAGCTCCACTATCTATTAGAGTTACATAGGTTTCTTTGAAATCTTCTACTGTAATAGTTACTAAAGCAAACCATTTTTGAAATGTTATTTTTTCTATAGTATTTAAATATTGAGATTCTTCTACCGGTTTTTCTGATATTAATATTTCTTGTGTTTTAGAGGTTGAGGGCTGATTATTTATTAATGCTATTTTTGATTCTATTTCTAAATCTTTTAAGTTTCATTCTATTATTTCTTGTTGTAATTGTTTTACCTGTATTTTGAGATTATTAATTTCTGTTTGAAGATCTTTAGTAGTTTCCTTTTTCATTATATTTATATTAGGATATTTGTCTATTAATTTAGAAATACTAAAAGGTTCTATTATCTTAGGTATTTTATCTTCTTGAATAATTAAGTTTTTTAATTATTCTAAATATTCTTTTTTAGCTATTGGATCTTCAATTTTATCTATTATATCTAATAAAAATTCTTTATCTTCTTTTTTAGTTATAACATTTATATATTTTGGAGTACAATTACAATTTTCTTCACTTTCTGAACTAGTTATATCATTATAATAATCATCTTCAGAACTTTGATTTTTTTCATTTATTAATAGATTTATTAATTTATTCTTAATTTCTTCTTCGTTAACACAGATTTCTGTAATTTTTTCTTTTAATTTACATTTATTTGCTTTATATCCTATTTTTCCACATTTGTAACAAACAATTTTTCTTTTTATGAATCTTTTCTTTTTAGTTGGTTCATTTTCCTTGGGTTTTTTATATCTTATTTTCTTATTATATTTTTTAACTTTCTTTTTATATGCTGATGGGGATTTTTTTCTCTTAATTCCAAAAGCATCACAAAATGATCCTACTTCTTTTGTTTTTGAACCATATTTTATTTGCAGTCTTAACTCTGAACATAACATTAACCCTTCCTTTTTTACAAAAGCGAATAATTGTCCAAAAGTAATACTTTCAAATGAAATTACATCTGTTCCCATTTCCTTTTGTAAACTATCCATTATTCTTTGTGAAAATAAACTTGGTAATCCTGTTATGAATCTTTCTTTCCAAAATGAAGCATTACAATCTGGTCTTCTTAATACATTAGTTAAAAACATATCTTTATACCATTTAAAATCTGATAATGTTGGACATCTTAAGTTTGTTAGAAATGTTTTATTAGAGTTTAATTCTTCTTTTGGGTTTCCTATAAAATACATTACTATAGTTACAATTAAAAATTCTGCAGCATCTGACTGTATTTGAATATTTCCTTGATCATCTTCAATTTCTTGTGTATGTTCTAATATTGATAATTTATCTTGTAATGTTAAAGCATTATCCCACCAATTTTTTAATTGTCCTGTAAATCCTGAAACTAATAATGTTGCAATATTTCTTTCTTGAATGTTTTTAATTTTGTAAGCTAGTCTAGCCATTCCCATTTCTTGTAAATTATTTAATACTTCATATTCTGTTTTATCATCTATATTCCATTCATAAATTGAATCTCCATCATATTTAGTAGTTCTAAATTTTGATCTTTCTTCATATTGAATATCCGGAGGACTTGGTCTAGGATAATAATTTTTTGAACTTACCATCTTCCAATTATTTCTTTTATTATAATTATTTCTTTTTATTCTATTTATTTGATTTCCTTCTGCTTCTTCAAATTGATTTTCTATTGGTAAAATTATATCTTCTTCTTCTGTTTCTGATTCTGTTGATTTTTCAGATAAATCTTCTATTTCTTCAGTTGAGTTTTCTTCTATTATTTTATCTAATGTATTTATTTTTGGAGTTGAAGGTTTAGATTCTGTGGTTAAGTTTTGTAGGGCTTGAGATATTTTATTTAATAAATTATCTGTAGTATTTATTTTTTGACTATTAATATTTTGTACTAATTCTTGCTCTTTTTCTCTTGTCAGGCTTCTAGGTTTAAAATGGGGTGCTGAAATATCATTTGGGAATTTTAATTCTGGTTTCTTTATTGTATCTATCTTAGTATTTAATACTTCCATATGTTGAGATATTGTATGAAGGATTTGATTTGTATAATTATTTTGTTGATAAATTTTCTTAAGATCTTCTAGATTTATTGAATTATTTGTACTTGATTCCGCTTCTCTTCCCTTTTTAAAAGGTGAGGCTATTATTTCTCCTTGTCCTATATTAATTTTTATTTCTTGTAATGGAGGATGTATGGATGTTATTATTTGTTCATCTTTTAATTTCCATTTTTTATATAGATTAGTTTGAACATTTATTTGAGGAGTATTATATATATCATTTATTCCTAATTTTGACATATAATATGTTAACCATGTAAAGAAAGGAAAATCAAATTTTTGTTTATCTAATTCATCCTTCCATTCTATAATTAATTTATTCTTATATTCGGATTCTAATTGAAAAAACCAAATTCTTTTTTCTGTATTTTCTTCATCTTCAAAATCTTCTTGTAAATATTTATGATTTATTATATAAGGTTTAATTATAACATTTATTTCTCCTTTCATTTGTGAATGTGTTGGAGAATATTCTGATTGATTTTGATTTATTACTTCTGGAATTGGAGTTTTATATTTAAAAGTTGAAGTATTTTCTATAGGAAAGTTTATTTCAGTAGATTCATAATTAGAATGTCTAGCTGGTAACCATGAATAACTTGAACCAGGTCTTTCTTTTAATGAAGCAAATCTTATTAAAGTATTTCCATCAGATTTTTCTATAATATCTTCTGCAGTAGTTTGTTCTATATTTCTTGCTATTTGTGGATTTTTAATTTCAAATTCACTTGGTATTGTTATTTCATTCCATTTTAATCTTTTTGGAGTATAAGTTGTAGGTCTATCTGCATCTACTTGTAATAAAGTTGTTTCTTCTTTAAGAGTTGGAGTCATTATAAATTTTGGATTTAAATGTGAAGATAAAGGTCTATAATATATTCTATATATTATTGCAAAATTCTTTGTATGTTTTTCAAATTCATTTCCTTGTAGATGAATATCTAGTATAACTGAATTCAGAATGTGTGGGTCAGTTAAGTCTATTGAAAAATTTGGTGCACAGTTAAAATATATGGGTGCATTACAAACATTAGTTTGAATCATAGAAAGTAAAGAAGTTTTATAACGTTTGAGTCTAGTATCTCTTAATGCTAGATATATATGAGCATCTACTCCTAGATGGAATAGAGGTTTTACAGCAATTTGTATTAAACCTATATGAATATATCGATATCCTTTACTTAAATATTTTTGAATTGTACTATGATTTAATAATGGAATTGATTGATATTCTTCTTGAATAGATATTGTTTCTTCATGAGTTTTAATTGATAATGCTGTTTTGAAATCTAATGGGCCAATTCTATAGATATGTTCTATTTTTTCTTCTAGAATTGTTCAATCTGAATTATTTATAGGCATATGATATTCATGACTTTGTACTATATTAGCTTGCTTTGAATTAGATCCTAATTTAAATTGTCTAAGAAATGCAGCCATGTTTTATATTTAATTAAATTTTTACATAACCTGGAACAACCGAGCACTATGCCTGGAACATCCTATCCTGGACTTACCAACGATCTTACAAGGCATCAAGTCTTACCAACGATTTTAGTAAAAGTTTAATTTAATATGTAAACATAAATGCATGAATTAGCAAATTTAAAGTAGAGAGATAATTCAACCAAGATAATAAATTCAAAGTCTAAATACGTATAATTTGTCTGAGTGTGGCTCTGATACCACTTCTACCCGGCAATATAAACTTGTAATAAGGATGAATATTTGAACTTACAATGAAATTGAGTAGACAACGGAAGCTTTGAGCAAAGTAAATCCTTGATTCTTTTATTGAATAAGCTTGACAATAGCTAGAGTACATGAGTTGTTTGAAGTAGGTGAGAGTAGGTTTGAAGTAAGTGAGAGTAGGTAAGAGGTTTGTACTTTTAGATGTAAACTGAAATTTTTCTCTGATATATTCACCGGTGCCTTCATTCTGCAACCTTCCTTCAATTTATAGAGGCTCGGGACTTTGTCATTTGAATTTCATTTCTTCTTTATTTGAGTTTCATCTTCTTTTTATTTGTGACCGACATCTTTTTCAAAAGTGATCGACCTCTTTTTCAAAAGTCGTTTGGATCTTGTCCGCGTGATCCTCCGAATGGATCAAAAGTTGATTCGGATGATTCTGCCGACTCGTCAATTTTGTCGGTTTCTTCTTTCTTATCCGACTTTTGTAAATAATCCAGATATTCTTTGAGTAGTTTTGGATCTTGCATCATCTTTTTCATCAAAAAGTCATTTGAAGTTGTCTCGGATACCATCTCGGTATCTTTTTCTTTCTTTATTGGAGTAGTGGTTGGAGTTGGTGCCGTAGTGGTTGGAGTTGGTGAAGACCTTGTTGTAGTGGATACAAAAGTTGTTGGAGTAGATGTTGGTTTGGTCCATTTGAGTTTATCTCCGGTAGTTAGGAATCTGATAACATTTACTTGATTTTCGAATTCTTGGTTGAATCCTGTCCACCATTTAACTTTGAATTCTATAACTAATGATATTGGAAGTAGTTTTTCAAGCTCTTGATGAATTTTGAAACTCCAACAAAATATCCACGGGACTTTGAACTCCATATGGAATAAAATTGATCTTGTATATTCTTCCCCCTTTGCTCTTTTTAGATACGTTTGAAATCCCATAAGCACATTTGGAGGTAGTATCTCTGGTTGTGGTCCAAACCATTTCCACCAGTGATTGAACCAAATTGGAAATTCTATGCTGCAATTTTCTTTGAACGTGAAGAACCATGAATGATTGAATGGTCTAAAAAGGAAGGCACGATACCATGCCATTTTGTAATCTCGATATGTGAATTCATCTGGAATGAACCTTACTGAAAAGGATTTTTTAGAATAAAGAGAAGTCCATTCATTTGGAGAACAAACTTCCTTTATTATGCATTTTGAGTGGCTAATTATATTTGGATTTTTTCTGTCTGGAATTGGGAATATTTCTATAGATTGAGTATCTGTAAGAATTAATTCATAATAATCCAAATTTTTTGAGGGATCATCTGGTTGCCAAAAACACTTTTGAGGAAAGATTCTTTGGGTAATTTGATTGAGTGTAGAATACAAAGGTACTTCTTGGAATTTAGTTAAAGTGATATGTTGAGTAAATGGCTTGGTAAAATAAGTATTTTCATTGGATTTTTCTGGGGTCTTTGGAATCTGTTGAAGAGGTCTTATTTGCGAAGAAGTTGGAGTACAAGCAGCTTTACTATAAGTCAATGCTGGAAAATCTGATAAGAGTTGGAATCTGTTTTGAGTAACAGGAGTAAGACTCATCTCATAATCTTGAGGAGTCTTTGGCCTGAAATTTCCTGCTTTTGAATCCATAATCCTGCAATATTAATAAACAATATCTTTAAGTTGGTCAGATAATTGCTTATTTTATTTTCTGTGATATTGAAAAAATTCCTCACTTCTCTCAATTCTTTTCATAACTTTGATTCGAATGGTATTTCTCTGAATCTCTCTTTGAATAAGAAAGGCTCTTTCTTGAGGAGTGATAGTAGCGTAAGGGCTTTTTCGAATGTATATGGTGTCATATTTAGGAATTTGATGAGCTGGAATACTTTGTCTGCCATAGCTGGTTTGGGCAAAATATTGATATCCTCTGGATTGGATATCTTTTTCTTTGTTTTGGAGTTTGGGAGAATCCCTTTGAGCTCTCAAATAATTGGTATATTCTCGTTCTTCTCTTTGAGCCAACATTTCACGATCCATGTCCTTGTAGAAATTCTCTAGTAAGAAAATCTGATAAAGAATTATTTTCTCCTTTGATAAATTCTATTTCAAAATCAAATACAGATAAAATAGCCTGCCATCTAGCAAATATTTGTTTTGAAACTATATTTTGAACATCTTTTTGTAAAATTTCTTTGGCAGATTTACAATCTATTCTAATTAAAAATTTTTTATTATATAAATCATCTTGAAATTTTGATATGCACAAAACTATGGATAAAATTTCTTTTTTAATGGTTGAATAATTTTTTTGAGAATCAGACCATGTTCCGGAATGAAATCTAACTAATTTTTCTTTTGACTTTTCTATTCTTTGTTTTAATATTCTTCCATATCCTAATTCTGATGCGTCTGTTTCAACTATCATGAATGCTTTAGGATGAGGTAAACATAGACATGGTAAAGATTCAATTTTTTCTTTTAAATATTTTAGTTTTTGAGTATGTTCCTCTGTCCAAGGTTTTGAATTTTTCTTTAATCTATTAAATAATATAGAACATTCTTGTCTTAATTTAGGAAAGAAGTCTGATATATAATTTAAACATCCTAGAAATCTTTGTAGTTGATTTTTATCTTTTATCTCATTTGGAAATTTAGTAGCAAATTCTAAAGCTGTTTTAATTGGTTTTATTGTTCCTTGATATATATAATATGTCCTAAAAATCTTATTTTTGTTTGAAATAATTTCATTTTTGGAGCAGAAACAACTAATCCATTTTTCTTAACTATTTTTAAAAATATACTTAAATGTTTAAAATGTTGTTCTATTGATTCTGAAAATATTAATACATCATTTATATAGACTATACTGAATGAACTATAAGGATTAAAAATATCTTTCATTATATTTTGAAATTCTGATGGTGCATTTTTTAATCCAAATAGCATAACTTTCCATTCATAATGTCCAAAAGGTGTTGTAAATGCTGTTTTATATCTATCTTTTGGATCTATTATTATTTGCCAATATCCTGATTTTAAATCAAACTTTGAGAAGATTTTTGCGTTAAATAGGTTATTAAGCAAATCTTTTTTATTAGGAATAGGATATCTAATCCATTGTAGAACTTTGTTTAAAGGTTTATAGTTTATTACTAATCTTGGAACTCCTCTTTCTTTTTCAGCTTGATTCATTACATAAAATGCAGCACAGCTCCAAGGTGATTTTGAAGAAGTTATTAATCCTTTATCTATTAATATTTTTATTTCCTTTTTACAAAATTCCAATAAATCAGAATTCATTTGTATTGGTCTAACTTTTGTTGGAATATTTCTTTCATTAAAATCTTTTTCATAAGGTAATTCTATCATATGTTGTTTTCTATCCCAAAAAGCATTAGGAATATCTGCACAAATTTCTTTTTGTAATAATTCTTCTAGTTCTGATATTCTTTTTTGTAATTTAATTTCTTTCAATTGTTCTTCAATTTTTAAATAAGATTTTTCTTCCTTAATATAACTTATATGTTGTTTTACTTTTGTAATAGTATTTATTGTTTTATAAATAGAAGAGGCTTGTAAGGTTTGCAATTCTCTTTGTTTCATTGGAGTTAAAAATTTAAAAGTAATAATTTTTCCCATTATATTTATTGAAATTCCTTCATGGCTTACTAAAAATGGATATATTTGAATTAAAAAAGGGGTTCCTAGTATTACATCATGATTTATATTTTTTACGACTATAAAATTATGTTTAATACAATATTTATTATTGCATATTGATCCTTTTGTAAATTTATATTTTACTTGTAAATTTTCTCCATTTGCTGCCATTAATGTTTCTTTTGTTCTTTCACAATATTTAGTAGGAATTATTCCCTCTTTAATGCAACATGCATCAGCTCCACTATCTATTAGAGTTACATAGGTTTCTTTGAAATCTTCTACTGTAATAGTTACTAAAGCAAACCATTTTTGAAATGTTATTTTTTCTATAGTATTTAAATATTGATAAGTTAAAAGGGTGTCTTGAATTATTATCCTTGCCTTCTCTTTTTTCAAATGCGACTTCCAACCCCTTTTCTTTGATTTTCGAAGATTTGGAGTCGTTTAAAAAGGGTTTTTTTTCCTACTTTTTCTTCAAAAATTCATTTTTAAGTGACTTGGTACGCCTTAACTCAATACCAAGTGACGACTCCTATTTTTCATTAAAAATCCTTTTTAAACTATTATTTTGGGTCAAAACCATCGCACTTTTTAGTCCCATTTAGGCCTATATTTCTTTCTTTATTTCCTAAAAATCAAAAAATTATTTTTTAATCAAAATTAAATCAAAATTCATTTCTTTATTCATTTTTCTGAAAGTAAAAAACTTATTTTTCACTCAAAAATTAACCAAAAATCCATTTTTTCTAAATTTATTATTGATTTATTCTTCTATAAAAATGGGCCGCGACAAAAAGCAGATGGACAACATGAACAAATAGTAAAGCTCATGGAAGAATTCATCATGGTACAAGGATAACTTGCAACTTGGTGAAAGGAGGATGTTGATGATGATTTAGAATTATGATAACCCATGTGGTACTTGAAGTAAGAAGCTCACCTCTTGTAGTTAATAGCAGGTGGTTACTTTTTAAAGCAAGTTTTGGAGTAATTAAGCAGTTGTAACAATTTTATCTATCAATTTGAATCCCTTCTCTTGCACATAACAATGAGATTATTTACATGATGGATGGAGATTTGTGTAATGTTAGTCTTTTATGTTGGAGATCGATTGATAAGCTTCAGTTTGCTTTTGGTTATTTCCTGTAATTGTTCCATTTCCTTCTAATTTATTGCCCTTTCAATTTCTTGATTTTTATGAAATTAGTTGGAGGCTTGTATGGAGTGAGGTTGTGACGTAGAATTATAGCAGCAATCTTCTAAAGTTTGAACCCTACTAGCAACGGATCAATGTCGTGCATCACAAACCAGTTTATGTACTACAAACTAGTTTCCCTTGTGTCAATGCCAAAATTATAATATGGTTTATGTAACTTTATGGATCAATGTAGTGCATCGCAAACCAAACTTGAATATTATAAATCAATGTAGTGCATCACAAATCAAACTTTAATAACTAAGTATTTATGGGCAAACTTGAAATCTTTCACTGCACAATCAGGAAATTGATCAAGGCTTTGTTGTTAGGTGTACATAAATATTGCAAAGTTGTTTCATTGACATTCACAATGAAACATCTGTGGTGAAGAATTAATCATCTCTTGTTTAGATTTGAGCCTAGACAACGCCTTTAAAAGCTCAAGATGCACTGGTTGCTTTAGTTAATTGGTAAAACTGGTGGAATACCTTTCATGATCCTCGGCACATGTTACAGTTGTACACTTTAATGATGATGCTAAATAATATTGGATAGCTCTTTTTTAAAAACCTCAACATATTCTATCTAATCTTTTTAGCATTAATAGTGCTTAATTGTTATATATAATCTATTAACTAGTACGATCCCTAATATCACTAATCTAACCAATACAAAATACCAACCCAATTAATATTTCATAGTTACTATTAGATTTTTAAGATATTTGAAGTAAGCCTTAGGACAACTAATTCTACATCAACTACACATCAACTATTGTTAATATATATCTAGTACTCAGATCTTAGTAAAATTTTAACTCTATTATCAAAGTAGTACAATATAGTATACACATTACTTCTATCTTATTAATTGACTAGATAATATTGTACATTTTGTCAAAGAAAAATGTTATTTTTATACAAAATGCTAATGTGATAATTAACTAATTCAATAAATTGCTCAACAATAGGCATACTTAGATAGCACGGGAAGTGGTTGAATTTAAAAAAGATTTACAACAGGTACGAATCCAATTATGGGATCAGGTAATATTAGTGTTTAGCTAATGTGAAATTCAAGATCAATGGATAATAACCTAAAAATTCAATCTTTGTAATTTTACAATATAAAAAGCAAAATCCACACTCAAAAGAAAAACAAAAATGGTTTGCTTGAATTTATAAAAAAAATAAACAAAAATGTTTGAGCATGAATTTATTAATATTAAAAAACTAAAAGGTTTCAAACCTTGCATATGTTAAATGCGAGATACTGGACCTCACATTTGACAAATGTGATTGAAGCAATTTTTTTTTTTTTGGGTTTTTGCAACTAAAAAATTCAATGATAAATCGCATCTGCAAAAATGTGAACTTAGTGAGCTCGCATTTTGCAAATGCGATCACCACTTGATGGAATGCTACATACAAAAAGCCCCATTTGTAGAAAAATTTTAAATTTCATCACAAAATTAGGAATTTCTCCTGGTTTTTGAAGGTTTATCTAGTCTACTAAATAATGCCATGAGGGAACACAGGATATCAGGATTAAAAATTGCTCCTGAAAGTCCTACTCTGTCATATCTCTTTTTTGCATATGACACATTAATCTTCTGTAGAGCATCTAAAGAAGAAGCAGGTAAGGTCAAACAGCTGCTAGAGATATATGGAGAGGCATCAGGACAACGTATAAACACAGAGAAATCATTTGTGCTATTTAGCAAGAAAACGGAAGAGAGCAGCATTGAGGAGATTCTGAATGTGTTGGGAGGAATGAAACAAGTGAGGCAGAGTAAATACTTGGTGCTTCCTATGATAATTGGGAGATCTAAGAAACATGTTTTCAAATATATAAGAGAAAAAGTGAATAGTAGAATCAATGGATGGAAGGAAAAACTGCTAAGCCAAGCTGGTAAAGAGGTGTTGTTGAAAGCATACCAAACTATGCTATGAATTGTTGCAGATTACCAATTGGACTGTGTAAAGACATAAGAAGAGATATGGCTAAATTTTGGTGGGGAAGTAAGGATGATGAAAGAAGAACACATTGGATGGGGTAGCAGAAATTGACTGAGGTGAAGGGTAAGGGCTGATTGGGGTTTAGAGATTTGCAAGAGTTTAATAAAGCCATGTTAGCAAAACAGTTGTGGAGAGTGATAACCAAGCCAAATTTGATGATCAATAACATTTTGAGAGGAAAATATTTCAAAGGAGAATCTATATGGACAATGAAAACTAGAAATGCTGATTCATGGATGTGGAAGAGTATGCTCAGTGCAAGGGAGGTGTTGGAAAAATGTGCTAGGCAAAGAATAGGGGACGGACGTGCGGTTAACATATGGAAGGATAGATGGCTTTTAGACAAAGGTCACGGTAAGATAATATCTGCAAGGCCACTAGATTGTCAAATAAAAATGGTGCAGGAAATAATACAGAATGGTGAATGCAATAAAACAGTAATGCGGGGAACTTTTAATGCAAAGGATTTCAAAAGGATTATGGCCATTCCCATTAGTTTATATGGAGGAAATGATAGACTTATATGGCCTTACACCACAACTAGAGAGTATTCAGTGAAGAGCAAAAGAGATGCAAAAAGAGAGAAAAGGTGTGACAACCCCACCTTCCCCTAGGGCGTACCCCAGAATTTAGTAGACCGCCTACCCAACTCTCGCCAGGACTCACTCACTCATTTCAAATAAATATTTCCCAACCTCAAGCGTAAATGGAATAACAGTTCCCAAATTTGGAACGTATATGTACATTCATTTCTATTTCAAACATTCATACAATCTGTGACGACCCCACCTCCCCCTAAGGCGTACCAAAGGGTTCGGTGGACTGCCTGCCCAGCTCTCGCCAGGACTCACTCACTCGAATCATGTGCATACATCCGTGGACCATAAATAACATTGCAATTCAAGCTTATAATTTACATTGATGCACAATCAAGATACAAAGCCTCAATATACCCAAACTGGTTCAAAGTGTATACAATCCAAATACATAACATTCTATTTGAGGAATAGCGCGAGTACAAGTCAAAAGTCAAAACAACTAGACTACGCTAGTCTTTACACGTCTTTACACGCCTCGCTCGTACCCCTGTAAGGAAAACAAAACTAACGGAGTGAGCCAAAGCTCAGTGAAGTTCCAAATATCAAATTGGCCATCAAACAAAGTAATAACAGTGTGATAGTGAAATAGCGAGCAAACAAGTCTAATCAAAGAAATAATACTTCAGGTAGTCAAGAAATATATGGATCATGTTCACATGTAAGGATACAGTGGCTCATGTCTTGGTTCCATCCCAGCTTGATCGATTATTAGTTGACATTCCGTCAACTTTCAAGTAATAAACTAGTCCAGAAATAAAACCCCACTTCACGCCAGTCTCCGTCCACTGATCAACCCCCTTTTCCGGGCCCGCACGCCACACGAAACACGGGTGGTAATACTCGAGTATATTGATTAGCCGAGGAGATAGCACTCCACTCGACATTACTAGTTACCCAAGGTTCGTTATCTAATCGACCAAGCCCTTGCCGGCTCGACTCGATTAACTAGCCACAGGGTTTCTGGAATTCCAGACAAGATACAATTCATATGCATGTAGAACAAGTCAAGTGAAATCGATAAACAAGAACAAATATGGTTAGGGCAAGTGCGATAAAGTACATCCTTGCCCTATTAAATCACTTATATATCACGTAATCACGTTGGTCAAAGATAAATTACAAATATCAAGTTCAATCAGATATTTGGAAGCACTCACCAAAAGTAGTGCCTCTAGTGTTCGCGTCTGGGTGGTACTCCGGGTTTGGAGTCCAAATCAGCGATAAAACTTGATTTAAGAACTTTGAAAATCGACTAAGGTTCGAAACTTAGACGTTTCGTTCAATAAAAATCAAAAAATTGAAATTCACTTGGAGAATAGTCGTGAAACAGTTGCTCGCTTTTCAAACTGAAAAATTTGATAACATGTTTGCTTGGAAATAACTTTTGAGTCGAAAGTGCAAGGAAAACAGATTTATAGTGATTATTACCGCTTTTCCTAAGGGTACAAGTTCGGCTAGGTTCTAATGTATAACCCTCGATAAACAAGGTAGCAATGGTTCTAGATGGTTCAAGTGATATTCATTTATCAACTTTACCCAAGTCGCAAGTGTATTTCTCTAGTCCTTGAGCATAAATTTGGGCAGCATGCCCTTTGTATTTTCCTATTTCCAGCCATTTATGGCTTTATTCTTTTGCTCAATCAAACCCAAAGGTACACACAACACAAATTCATTTCAATAGCCGTTCAATAGGCTCAAGACAATACAAGGACAAAAATCAAGCTAACAACAGGTGCGGAAATGAAGTTTAACAAAAGACAGATTTGACGAGTTTTTGCGGAATGGACATATCCGAGGCTACGCTTATCAGATTGAGGTGAAACTTGTGCTGTTTCGAAGCTAAGACATAGGGCTACAATTTTGATGAGACCACTTAGTCCAAATTCTAGTGTAACCTAGTCAAATTCCCAATTCACAGAACCAAATTCCAACTAACCGGCTAGTTAACTGTACTACCTTTAAATGGTCATATCTCAGGCTACCAAAGTCTGTTTAAGGCATTCTTAGAGGCGTTGAAAAGATAAGATAGAGTAATAAAACTTTCATGTTTTGGCAAATGACTAAATCAGCACGGATCATAGTGAATAGACACGGTCAATTGGATGAACTGTCTAAAATGGATCACTGGAACCGTCATCCTAGGGTAGTGAGGGTATTTTGGTCTTTTCACAGGATACATTGCTCCGATTGAATATAAATTTTGTAGGTACCTATAAAACATCATTCTCTACAAGTTTCATGTTTTATACTAAGCCTAATTCGGCCTCTAACATCATGAACTGGAACCGGACAGAACTGAACTACAATTTTCCAGAAATCTGGAATTTTACAGTTTCAATGGAAACTTTCTTCATTTCTTGCTTCAATCACTACCACAACCTCTTATATAAGCTTAGATACAACATATACATCCATACAACAAGTATAGGCAGCAAATCCTTCAAACCCTAACTCATGTAACTCAAGAAAACATACACTATATCCACCTAAATCACTATAATAGCTATCATCCACCACAAATTTAAGGTGCTATGCCAAGTTAAACAAGATTAAGAGTAAGAAATGGGGAAATCAGCATTATTACCTTGCTAAAGTGACTACCAAGAGCAACCCTAGCTTTTCCTTCCAAAAATTCACCAACACACCACTAGCTAAACACTCAAGGAAGGTTTTAATCGGTTTAGTTTCTTGTTTCCTCACTTAAGATACTCAAACTCAAGATGAAATGGTGCAGCTTTCCATTGGTTTTTCTCTCCCTCTCTCTCGGCCAAAGCAGCAGAAAAATGATGAAGAAAGGCAGCTCCATGGTGATAAGAAGGCAAGACTAGTTGGTCTTGGTCAAGGCCCTCAATAGCCAACAAGTGTCACCACCAATTCCACTCATTTTTTTGTTTCTTTTCCTTGCAATTTTTGGTCAACATTTTCGGCCAAAGCAGCTGAGATTGAGGGGATATTTTGCTCAAATAGTAATGAACTTGGATGGTAAGAAAGTGGTGATCAAGTGGTGTGTTCAATCGGTAGTACATGGTACACGTCGGTTCGCACCGTTTTTCCTTAAATCACACGTACTAGGGTTTTTACTTCCTATTCACTAACTTTTTATCATTGCTTCTAATCACATATTATTTCTCACCTAAAAGTAATTCTTAAGCACCAAATTTGATTCTTACTCCGTACCGGATAATTACACTACGGATACACGTGAAAACCCTAACTTGCTCTAACTTGAAAACGAAAAGTGAAACCCTACTTTCTAGGTTCATTTGCACTTATTGTGGAACGATTGGGTAGTAGGGCTATAATAAAGGAATAATTTCCAAATAAAAGGGCAATTTTGAGAAAAATATAAGGAATTTGCGAGTCCTCACACAATCCCAAATATAACAAAAGATATGAATTCCAGATACATTCAATCCTAATCGAGCACTAGCACGAGTACAATCGCAAAAATTCAAAAACTAGACTATGCTAGCCTGTACCAGTCTCACGCCCTTACTCGTACCCCCTGTAAGAAAAACAAATTTAGCGAAATAGAGTGAGCTAAAACTCAGTGAGATTCCAAAACTTCATGCAGACCAAGTAGCAAGTTGGCCATATGTAAAAGTTCATAAAAAGAAACAATAACACGACAAGTAATAATCATTTCAAAGTATAAGGATACGAATGGCTCTCAATAGCCAAATTCTCGTTGCTTCACCAGAGCTTGATCAAGTAGTAGTTGACACTCCGTCAACTTTCAAGTAAAGTTGATAAGTGACTAATTTACGTAATAATTGTATGACATTTTATATTATTTTTAGTCACTTTGGGTATATTATTGGAAGAAAATGATTCATTTTGGCTATAATTGGTGAAAAATGTTTTTAAGTGGTTAAATGAGGTTTTTATCACTTTTTACTTGGATTTTGTGTATTTTGACAGTTTTGACACATTTTCGTATTTCGGCTATAACTTGAGCTACAGTGATCGGATTAAGATGATTCTTGAACCAATTTGAAGATAAGAGATAGATCTACAACTTTGGTGAAGACATCTAAATCCAGTTTGAAGGTTTTCCAGGTCAAAATGCCGAATTACAATAGCAAATTTCTACTGGTCGAAACTGGAACAGGGCAATGAGCAGGTAAGGGTATTTCGGTCATTTCTCAGCCTACACAGATCCAAATGAGGTGATTCTTGATGCATTGGAAAGCTAACTCAAAGGGCTACAAGTTTTATGTTTTGGTCAAGAGCTAAATCAGCTTTTATCATCAAGAAACGTTCAGTTGAAGTTGAGTCAAAATCGGAGCAGAGCTGGAAATTGAACCAGAAGTGACCAAATGGTCACTGTAGCAATCCGGCCGGAATTTGGCCGGATTTGTGGCCAGATTCCTGGCCGGATTGTGGTCAGAAAAGGTTGCTATGTACGCGTAAAACTCAATTTCACCTCCACCAACTCACATGGGATGCTATACATGTGAGAAACATTCCCAGCTGTAAAAGGGAGATGTAATCCTCATTTCTTGACCATATTTCATCATAAAATAGCCAAGATTGCAAGATTGAAGGGGATCCAATAATATAGAGATGGGAGTAGATAGCAGAGAAGGGAGTTCATAGCAGAAAAAATAGAGAGTGAGCTACGGGAGAAAGCTTGAAGCTGCAGAAATGTAGCTCTTTCATCTTCCTAGTGTTAGTTTAGCTTAGTATAGAGTAGTATAGTTCATCCATTCTTGTTTATTATCTAGATTAGGATGAAGATGGAGGATGAAGAAGGCAAGGAAGAAAGCTCATGTGACAAGGGTTGTATTCCTTCCAAACTCTTTATCTTTTGTATTTGATTCCAAGTTTAGTTAATATACAAGTTCTGGATTTTGTGTTCATTATGTGTTTCTAAAGTTTAAGCCTTGGGTTTGGTTGAACTTTCTATGATTGTTAGTGTTTATTATTTGGTTATTTGATTGCTATGATTTGAGCAAGTTATTTAGCACTTTGGCTTCTTAAATCATGATTAATCTGGTACCATTAATTGTGATTATCTAAGGTGTTGTTTCTGCAATGAAAATTGAGATTTAACACTAGTTCAAGAAGTGCTAAACATAGGGAGTACACTCACGAAAGTAGAGGTGCACTTATGTGGTTTTTAGTGATTCATTTCATGTAATTTCATTGAAGAAATGAACTTGTAGCTAATTTCATAACTATGAAAATAGGTATGGATTAGTTATGAGTATAGTTGATTCTGTGACGCCCCACATCTCCCTAAGGCGGACCAAAGGGTATCCGCGGACGCCTGCCCAGCTCACGCCAGGACTCAAGCAATTCCATCCAAATTCAAACCGAACTAAACACTTCGATGAGAGCAACATGAATACAATAATGCGGAAGCGTTCAACTTAATAAATCACTTAATGTATAACCAGTACATCGGTAAATCATGAAACGACTTAAATTCAAAGTACACATCAGGGCCCAAATCTTTCAAGTTTACAATTTCCAAAAGTACAACCCAAACCAGGGCCTAGTCAAAATATATAACAGGAGTCTTAACAAAATTACAACGGATGGTTTCTCCATATTTCTCCAAGAGTCGGTCCTGTTAAGGAAAACAAAACTATAGGGTGAGCTAACGCTCGTGAGGCCAAGAACACACATGCAAGCACTTAGTCAAATAACAAACCCAAATTTAATAAATAAAACCATGTCTTTTCAATAATCAATTATTCAAACAGGAAAAGTAATCAGAAACAATTCAAGGATATAGTAGCTCTCAGGAGCTAAGTTCCACTCGATCTGCCGTTGTCATTCGTATACCTTCCCGCATTGACCCTCCTGTCAACCGGGTCGGTATTTCCATTTCCGTAGATCACCACTTACTTCCCTCCGTCCACCGTACACCTCAAGGGCCCACAAGTCTATTTTTAGGGCGATACTCGACGAGTATGCCAAGCAAGACCTCTTATTAGGTCGAGCTTATAATCTCATGGCTCGCCCAAGTTCCCGACCAAGCCCATTGCTGGCTCGAGTCTAAGGACGGCCTATGAGTTTGGGCGTCCCCCATTCATTTGAAAGTCGAGGAGATTCACTCCAACGACACAAGCATTCATGACATGACATTGCATTTCATTCATTCATTCAATACATTTCATTCATTCATTCATTCATTTGAAATTAGAACGAGTGCGATAAAGTACGCACCCGCCCTTATTTTTAAAACTCCCAACAAGTATCACAAATAAGCAAGTATCAAATTCATACACTTGACACTCACCGAGCTATTCAATAAGAATTATTTTCTGGGAGTTCAAGTGTCCGCGGTGAGATCCTCTTGAAGGTCTCCTTGCGCGCCTGGCAATTTAATAGCGAATAATCATACAATTAACCCACTTATCAAGAAGATTGTACATTAGTACAATTTAAGGATTATTTCGCAAAAAGGAACCTCAATTACACGTAAATCGAGGTTCAACTTGCCTTTTATCATGTACAATATTATTTGAGTTTTGATCATGAAAATCGTAAACAAAACGTTTAAGAACATCAAAAGAATAAAGAGTTTTTGAAAAACTCTATTTCTTTGAAATTGGAAAATTTTCCAGTTTTATGATGAGTCTTTGAAAAATCATAACTCGCTCGGTATAAGTCAAAAATTGGAAAACTTTATACCGTTGGAACCCTCTTAGAGAGTACTATAAGTTTCTAGAAGACACTTTTCCATGAATCAAAGTGAAAAGTGGTCGAAAATGAGCTTGAAGATGCAGGGTCGGTTTTCATGGCAGAACGAAGTTGGTTTTTGGCCAACTTTGAAAATTCGGCACGATTCGTACGTTGCAAACCGGCCTCTGAAATTTTCAGCTCAATTAGTGTTGCAAGTGAAGTGTATGAAAAAACAAGCGGATCAAGAATCGGAGTTTCGAGCACCGAGATACGGTAGCCCGAAGTTGAGCAAATTCAAGACTGGAGAAGAATTTCCAGATTTGAACCCCCAACTTTGGAATTTTAATTAGGTATCGAAACGAACTTGAATTGGCACCAAATTTGGCAGTGTTTCAATACTATATGGAAGGTATCTCTCTATCGAATTTCGGGGAAAAATACCTTCGGTAAGGTAGTTAATGAGCCAACCGAAGTTCAAGAAAATCCTAAGGCAAACTGCCTTTGACTTGCATTTCCCAATTTGCAATCGTCTAACCAAGAAAGTTATCCAACCATGGTTCATTTGTGAAATAAGGGTCTAAGATACACCCATAATATCTTTGGTAAGTGTTTAATACTAAAACATCAACTAACAAGTTCATTCCAAGATTTGGTTCCAAACCAGTCCCAACATTAGGGTTTTCCAAAACAGAGCAGTTCACTTGATTCAGTCACAACTCAGTCATTATAGCTCGAAATCGAGCATGGCTTACGCCGTTGGAAAATAAATTCATAGAGTTAAAATATCACAGAAGAAATCATTTCCAAATTCGGCACCCATCTGGTTCAAATTTGGGCATCAAGTTGCTGCCTGAACACTTCATTCCAGATGAACAGAGCAACAGGACAGCGAACTTAAAACATTTGGCTCGGCTTGCTCACAAGGAATCAGAACGTGCATTATATACCAAATTAAAGCTAGGAATGTCTAGTTTCAAACGCCACCGACGGCACATGATTTCGACATCCGAGGACAGAGTTATGGCCAAAATACTACTGCTGGTCAGAGCATACGCGAATCAGTTTTCCAGATTTGCTGGTTTCGAACAAAAATTCATTTGCTCCATCAAACCCCAATATTTTCCAATGAAATTTTTCACACATCAAGTACATCCTATAAACATCCAATCCAAGCCATTAAACCATTAAAATTTGGCCTGGAAATGGCCGAACATAGCAGGGGCAAAATCGGAAAGTTTAGCTTCTTACACCCAATGAAGTTTCCACTAATTACCCATCACTAATGCATCATTATAATCACTAAACCAACAATATAATCACCATTAATCATCACATCAGCAACAACAACCCAAGTGTGGGAATTCCAAGAGCCCACAATCACATTTTTACACCATAAACAAGTAACTAAGTGCATGCATGAGCTTAATCTTGCTATATAACCTCCAAAAGACAAGAATTCATGGGTTGATCATTACCTCTTCCTTAGGTGTGCAAGACCAGAAAATTTCGGCCCTCTTGAAGCTCCAAGAAACCGTGAAGATGCAGCCTTTTGTTAGCTAAATGTAGTCTCCAAGTGGTTTGCTAAGAGATCTCCAAGTTTGGTGTGATTTGGGTGGATTTTGGTGCATGGATTGAAGATGAAAAATGAAGACAATGGAGAGCTCTTCTCCTTCTTGTTGTTCGGCCAAGTGAGGTGAAGAGAGAGAGAGAGTGCTGATGCAATTGGCTTCCAAAGGAAGATTCTTTGTGTGGTGCAAAATGCACCTCAAAGTCAACTCGAAATAGTGTAATTTAGGGTGCGTTTGGACTTGATTTCTCGCGCGTTTGGTTCACTAGTGCACTAAACCTCTAATGCACTCATGTTAATATAGATATTATTCACTCTTAATTGTCTCGAAACAAGGGTCTAAAGTTCCTCAAATAAAGTCGCGCGTGTGAAAACGCGTACCGCCCATTTTACCGCTATAACGCGAAACTTTCGAAAAATTCTTATAACGATTGCACTACTAACTATCACTTGAATATTTATGCTTAAAATTACCTATTTTAGGACCATGGTACAAGTCTCCAATATTCCAAGCTTATTGTGCTAATACGCGGATAAAATCTCCAAGTACTATTCACTATTTTTACTAAACGCGCTCTAGGAAATTAATTTTCGAAACGAATCATTTTAAAAATATAACGAAGTTATATTACCATGTATTTAGGTCTAATAAGACTAGAAAATATTCCTTGGAAATAAAATCCAATTAAATAATTTATTAAGCCATAAATTAGGCATAAAATAATAGTTTTTGCGAGTCCTCACATCCTCTCCCCCTTAAGAAAATTTCGTCCTCGAAATTTACCTTGGTCGATGAACAAGTCTGGATACTTCTCCTTGATTGTCTCTTCAACTTCCCATGTTGCTCCTTCTACTCCATGGTTCTTCCATAAAACTTTCACTAGTGGTATCTGCTTGTTCCTCAATTCCTTTACCTTTCGATCCAGAAGTTTTACCGGTCTCTCCTCATAGGTCAGGGTTTCATCAATCTCAATATTCCATCTGATCCCAAAGTGAAATCGGTCTGGTCTCCCATCTTGACTTTCTCCACCAACTTTTGCATTTCAGGGTCCTTTTCCTGAGATTCCTTAATACGTCCCAATAAAGTGGAGGTTATCACAATGTTCCCCAAAATCACTTTCCTTGGTTCTAATCGGGGATTCCAATAGCTAACTTCTTCCAACAATCGAAATTCCTTAACCATCAATCCAGCCATTTGTACCTGACGGCTCAAAGCATCGGCCACTACATTGGCCTTCCCAGGATGGTACTTAATCGTGCAGTCATAATCTTCCAAAAATTCCATCCATCTACGTTGCCTTAAATTCAGCTCCTTCTGAGAAAATAAGTACTTAAGGCTTTTGTGATCTGTAAAAACCTCAAATGTCACTCCGTATAAATAGTGTCTCCATTTCTTCAAAGCAAAGACCACAGCCGCTAACTCCAAATCATGGGTCGGATAGTTCCCTTCATGCGGCTTCAATTTTCTAGAGGCATAAGCTATCACTTTATCATTTTGCATCAAAACACATCCCAAACCTTCCTTAGATGCATCTGTGTAAACCACAAAACTATCATGTCCATTTGGTAGAGTTAGAACAGGCGCTCTAGTCAGCCGTCTTTTCAACTCCTGAAAACTTTCTTCACACTTAGAACTCCAAATAAACTTTCCATTTTTCTTGGTCAACTCAGTCATAGGTCCAGCAATTTTCGAAAAATCCTGAATGAATCTCCGGTAATATCCTGCCAATCCTATAAAACTCCGAACTTCCGTTGGGTTTTCCGGTCGTTTCCATTTCGAAACAGCTTCCACTTTAGCTGGATCCACTTTAATCCCATCCTTAGAAATTATATGCCCTAGGAAAGTCACTTCCTTCAGCCAGAATTCACACTTGCTAAACTTAGCATATAACTGATGTTCCCTCAAGATTTGTAAAACAATTCTCAAATGTTTCTCGTGATCTTTCACATTCTTAGAATACACTAAAATGTCATCAATGAAAATCACCACAAATTGATCCAAGTAAGGCTTAAAAACCCTATGCATTAAATCCATGAGAGCGGCAGGTGCATTGGTTAACCCAAAAGGCATTACTGCAAACTCGAAGTGCCCATACCTCGAGTTAAAAGCAGTCTTAGGTATGTCCTTTTCCAAAATCCTCAATTGATAGTAACCTTACCTTAGATCCAACTTTGAAAACACTACCGCCCCTTGCAATTGATCAAACAGTTCATCGATGTGGGGTAGTGGGTATTTATTCTTAATCGTAACATCATTTAAACCTCGATAATCTATACATAACCTCAAACTCCCATCTTTCTTCTTTACAAACAAAACTGGGGCTCCCCACGGAGAATCACTCTCTCGTATAAAACCTCGTTCCAACAAATCCTGTAATTGTAACTTCAACTCCTTCAACTCAGCTGGAGCCATCCTGTATGGTGTCCTTGATATAGGTGCTGTTCCCGGAGTTAAATCAATTTTAAAAGCTATTTCCCGTTCCGGAGGTAGAGACTCCAATTCTTCAGGAAAAACATCAGAAAATTCTTTTACTACCGGTGTGTCCTCCAGATTCACCTTATCGCTAGGAGTATTAATAAGAAAAGCCAAATACCCTTGAGCTCCTTTACTTAACAACTTTCTAGTCCGAATTCCCGAAATAAGTGCAGACGAGGCTAACTTACCCCTTACATCCAGTAGAGCATGGCTTCTATAATAATCACTTATCAGGTTCAAGTATTACATATCACACCAATCCAACCTATCAAATAGTCATGGTCCAATATGGAATTAATCGCGTAATCAGATAAAATAGGCAAAAGGCTTGAAGTCGGACGTAGAGTCCCAGACATTTGGAAGAAATTCAGGATATAGCGAAGTTTCAAATCAAAAGTTCATCCCTGGGGGTGCTGGACAACACAACAAGCAATGCCCCACCAGAGAGGTTCAGTTCAACCGCTACAGAAGAGTAGTAGCCGGTCTACAACCACACCAGTACGAATAAGTTCAAGAGTAGGGTCAAAGCGGAGCCAAATACTTCAGGTTCATGGTGCATGAGTACGAACAAAAGTATAAGTTCAAGTTCAAGTGCAAGTTCAAGTTCAAATTCAAGGGTCATGAGTACGAGTAAGAACACACTGGCCTAACCTCTGTCCAGCAATTCACATTCTTAAACAATCACAAAATTCAAGTCCACATTCCATATATTCAGTCAAATTAGGTCCATTGAGGATACGCAAGAGCACACTAGCCTAAACAGGTTCAAGTCTCAAGTAAGCTCAGTCTAATCGGTTTCAGGCAGTTCGAGTTCTCTTACCAACCCACGGCAATACTTTCGGAGTTCAAACTTCCTAAGATTGAAATACTGGCACAGAACCAATCATAACAGATGTTGCGCACAAGAAAAGCTCACCAAGTTTCTAGCTAGGTTAATCCATTATACACTAGTAGATCGGATCTTCGGGTTTATGTTCGATTCATATTCGGTACTAGGGACCTATTAAATTATATGAAACTGTCTATCAATTTGTCTCACAAGTACAGGGTTGTCTAAGCCCTCGGTCACGGTCCCCTTTTCTCGTTCCTGCTACCCTACTTAAGAAAAGTCTATAAGCACAGGAAAAGGCATAACTAAGCATAAAGAGCACATTGCGTATACAAGTTGCAAACACATTTAAAATCAGGTCATGATTCATTACATGTATCAAAAGTTATGGCACGGTTAGAAGTTACAAAACAAGACCAATATGTCCAATATTGCACATAGGCAATTAAGTGCCACAAAAGTATAGAAGTACATACAAGCAGGATACAAAAGGCCTCACAGCGTGCACTACCCCTTTCTAGGTCCATAGTTAAACCAAAGGGTCCAGACATCACTAATTTCAATCAGATCACACGCCTTTACGAAATTAGATCCAATAAAGCCATAACACAAGCTAAAACCAAGATTATCCATTCGAAGTTCAAAATCTTTAATAACCAGCCACCAGTCGGAACACCATTATCTCCAAAAATAACCAGTCTTAAGGTTTTGTAATTAAAGTTTCAAGCTCCAAGTTCAAACCCAAGAATAAGTACAACTTACAACCTTACGTGTCAAATGGAAACCAAATCAATTCACACTAACTTGTACTCTTGAATGCAGTTGCTCTCTATATCTCAAAGTTGCCTCAGTCCGTACATTTAAAATTGGCTCACTCTTCTTGAAAGTCAAGAATTTTAAAACATAAGAAGAGTATTTCAAGTAATCAAAAATCTTATCAAGTTCAGGATTCACATTATTAAACATAAGCTTGCCATTCTTTCGAAAACTCAGGATATATATATATATATTTTTCTTCGTGTAAAGCATGGACAAATTCAAGTGTGAGATTACACCAATATACAATCAAGGGGGAAAACTTAGTTTAGAAAATGTTAATCTTGTATTAACCCATCATACACAAAGTTCAACCACTCATTAGTTATTCACAAATTTTCAAATGTGAAATTCAAGTAAAACTCACCCTTTTACCAAAATCGGAAAATTACACATATTTAAAGCATATATATATCTTACTTCCACTCATTGCTTACAAATAAAACTAGTACATCCTAGTTTTTCTTTAAATTTTCAAAGCAGAATATCTTTAGAAGATATGTGGGCGGAAAATACATTTTATTCCTTTGTACTTTTATCTTGGTTCAAAATCATCACACATGGAGTTCGACTATCAAATCTCGGTCTCTTACCCTCCATAGCCAGTACTAATAATTATCTCAATTCTTTCCACACTTACAAATATAATGATAATTCAAATTCATCCAATCTTTCACTACAAATCTCTCATCCCATATCTTCCTTCAATATAACATCACCTAATTCCTCAGTTTCTTCTGCAAGTCCCAAATAAGAACTCCCAAATAATATATTTTTTTAACCCCTAAGATACAATAGATCCTTGTCACATAATATCCAAATTAATCCCACAGTCAAGCATCCTAAACTTTAAGCCTAGGATACGCTACAGAGATCTGAAGCCTAAGCTCTGATACCAACTGTGACAGTTCTCAGGGTCACATCACGGGGTACCTATCAGCTTGCCACCCGCACGCGGGCATCCCCTACGGAGAGTTTCGCTTCGTGACTCTTCACGAACGAGAGGCTCGGGGCTTTTCCAGACGAAGGACGTAAAGTCCCAACTGTCGGCATATGGCTCTGATACCACCTGTGACGCCCCACATCTCCCTAAGGCGGACCAAAGGGTATCCGCGGACGCCTGCCCAGCTCACGCCAGGACTCAAGCAATTCCATCCAAATTCAAACCGAACTAAACACTTCGATGAGAGCAACATGAATACAATAATGCGGAAGCGTTCAACTTAATAAATCACTTAATGTATAACCAGTACATCGGTAAATCATGAAACGACTTAAATTCAAAGTACACATCAGGGCCCAAATCTTTCAAGTTTACAATTTCCAAAAGTACAACCCAAACCAGGGCCTAGTCAAAATATATAACAGGAGTCTTAACAAAATTACAACGGATGGTTTCTCCATATTTCTCCAAGAGTCGGTCCTGTTAAGGAAAACAAAACTATAGGGTGAGCTAACGCTCGTGAGGCCAAGAACACACATGCAAGCACTTAGTCAAATAACAAACCCAAATTTAATAAATAAAACCATGTCTTTTCAATAATCAATTATTCAAACAGGAAAAGTAATCAGAAACAATTCAAGGATATAGTAGCTCTCAGGAGCTAAGTTCCACTCGATCTGCCGTTGTCATTCGTATACCTTCCCGCATTGACCCTCCTGTCAACCGGGTCGGTATTTCCATTTCCGTAGATCACCACTTACTTCCCTCCGTCCACCGTACACCTCAAGGGCCCACAAGTCTATTTTTAGGGCGATACTCGACGAGTATGCCAAGCAAGACCTCTTATTAGGTCGAGCTTATAATCTCATGGCTCGCCCAAGTTCCCGACCAAGCCCATTGCTGGCTCGAGTCTAAGGACGGCCTATGAGTTTGGGCGTCCCCCATTCATTTGAAAGTCGAGGAGATTCACTCCAACGACACAAGCATTCATGACATGACATTGCATTTCATTCATTCATTCAATACATTTCATTCATTCATTCATTCATTCATTCATTTGAAATTAGAACGAGTGCGATAAAGTACGCACCCGCCCTTATTTTTAAAACTCCCAACAAGTATCACAAATAAGCAAGTATCAAATTCATACACTTGACACTCACCGAGCTATTCAATAAGAATTATTTTCTGGGAGTTCAAGTGTCCGCGGTGAGATCCTCTTGAAGGTCTCCTTGCGCGCCTGGCAATTTAATAGCGAATAATCATACAATTAACCCACTTATCAAGAAGATTGTACATTAGTACAATTTAAGGATTATTTCGCAAAATGGAACCTCAATTACACGTAAATCGAGGTTCAACTTGCCTTTTATCATGTACAATATTATTTGAGTTTTGATCATGAAAATCGTAAACAAAACGTTTAAGAACATCAAAAGAATAAAGAGTTTTTGAAAAACTCTATTTCTTTGAAATTGGAAAATTTTCCAGTTTTATGATGAGTCTTTGAAAAATCATAACTCGCTCGGTATAAGTCGAAAATTGGAAAACTTTATACCGTTGGAACCCTCTTAGAGAGTACTATAAGTTTCTAGAAGACACTTTTCCATGAATCAAAGTGAAAAGTGGTCGAAAATGAGCTTGAAGATGCAGGGTCGGTTTTCATGGCAGAACGAAGTTGGTTTTTGGCCAACTTTGAAAATTCGGCACGATTCGTACGTTGCAAACCGGCCTCTGAAATTTTCAGCTCAATTAGTGTTGCAAGTGAAGTGTATGAAAAAACAAGCGGATCAAGAATCGGAGTTTCGAGCACCGAGATACGGTAGCCCAAAGTTGAGCAAATTCAAGACTGGAGAAGAATTTCCAGATTTGAACCCCCAACTTTGGAATTTTAATTAGGTATCGAAACGAACTTGAATTGGCACCAAAATTGGCAGTGTTTCAATACTATATGGAAGGTATCTCTCTATCGAATTTCGGAGAAAAATACCTTCGGTAAGGTAGTTAATGAGCCAACCGAAGTTCAAGAAAATCCTAAGGCAAACTGCCTTTGACTTGCATTTCCCAATTTGCAATCGTCTAACCAAGAAAGTTATCCAACCATGGTTCATTTGTGAAATAAGGGTCTAAGATACACCCATAATATCTTTGGTAAGTGTTTAATACTAAAACATCAACTAACAAGTTCATTCCAAGATTTGGTTCCAAACCAGTCCCAACATTAGGGTTTTCCAAAACAGAGCAGTTCACTTGATTCAGTCACAACTCAGTCATTATAGATCGAAATCGAGCATGGCTTACGCCGTTGGAAAATACATTCATAGAGTTAAAATATCACAGAAGAAATCATTTCCAAATTCGGCACCCATCTGGTTCAAATTTGGGCATCAAGTTGCTGCCTGAACACTTCATTCCAGATGAACAGAGCAACAGGACAGCGAACTTAAAACATTTGGCTCGGCTTGCTCACAAGGAATCAGAACGTGCATTATATACCAAATTAAAGCTAGGAATGTCTAGTTTCAAACGCCACCGACGGCACATGATTTCGACATCCGAGGACAGAGTTATGGCCAAAATACTACTGCTGGTCAGAGCATACGCGAATCAGTTTTCCAGATTTGCTGGTTTCGAACAAAAATTCATTTGCTCCATCAAACCCCAATATTTTCCAATGAAATTTTTCACACATCAAGTACATCCTATAAACATCCAATCCAAGCCATTAAACCATTAAAATTTGGCCTGGAAATGGCCGAACATAGCAGGGGCAAAATCGGAAAGTTTAGCTTCTTACACCCAATGAAGTTTCCACTAATTACCCATCACTAATGCATCATTATAATCACTAAACCAACAATATAATCACCATTAATCATCACATCAGCAACAACAACCCAAGTGTGGGAATTCCAAGAGCCCACAATCACATTTTTACACCATAAACAAGTAACTAAGTGCATGCATGAGCTTAATCTTGCTATATAACCTCCAAAAGACAAGAATTCATGGGTTGATCATTACCTCTTCCTTAGGTGTGCAAGACCAGAAAATTTCGGCCCTCTTGAAGCTCCAAGAAACCGTGAAGATGCAGCCTTTTGTTAGCTAAATGTAGTCTCCAAGTGGTTTGCTAAGAGATCTCCAAGTTTGGTGTGATTTGGGTGGATTTTGGTGCATGGATTGAAGATGAAAAATGAAGACAATGGAGAGCTCTTCTCCTTCTTGTTGTTCGGCCAAGTGAGGTGAAGAGAGAGAGAGAGTGCTGATGCAATTGGCTTCCAAAGGAAGATTCTTTGTGTGGTGCAAAATGCACCTCAAAGTCAACTCGAAATAGTGTAATTTAGGGTGCGTTTGGACTTGATTTCTCGCGCGTTTGGTTCACTAGTGCACTAAACCTCTAATGCACTCATGTTAATATAGATATTATTCACTCTTAATTGTCTCGAAACAAGGGTCTAAAGTTCCTCAAATAAAGTCGCGCGTGTGAAAACGCGTACCGCCCATTTTACCGCTATAACGCGAAACTTTCGAAAAATTCTTATAACGATTGCACTACTAACTATCACTTGAATATTTATGCTTAAAATTACCTATTTTAGGACCATGGTACAAGTCTCCAATATTCCAAGCTTATTGTGCTAATACGCGGATAAAATCTCCAAGTACTATTCACTATTTTTACTAAACGCGCTCTAGGAAATTAATTTTCGAAACGAATCATTTTAAAAATATAACGAAGTTATATTACCATGTATTTAGGTCTAATAAGACTAGAAAATATTCCTTGGAAATAAAATCCAATTAAATAATTTATTAAGCCATAAATTAGGCATAAAATAATAGTTTTTGCGAGTCCTCACAGATTCACTACGAAAGTAGGTTTCACATGTTTAAGGAAATTACACCATAACTAGCCTAAATGTAGTATTCAATGATCCAAATGTAGCACTTGCATGAGTAGTTAGGGATACCACAACCTAAGGAGCTTTTATTTGTTATTTTGTATAATTTCAGTAGGTTAAATTTCTTATAATTCATTGATAGTCTAAATAATAGAGAAGCTTTAGTAATACCGGTAATTGTTCACTCTTCCCTGTGGGATCGACCCGATATATACCCTAAACTACTAGTTGATCTGTATACTTGCAGTGAACGGGTGTAATTCGGTTTTTTAACTTGCATGTATGTAAAAATACCCGTCAAGTTTTTGGCGCCGTTGCCGGATATGCAACAGTATAAAAAAAAAAAAAAACTGGCCGGATATGCAACAGTATAAAAAAAAAAAAAATATTTTTTTGCCCAGAATCCCTCCACGAATCCCTCCAATTTCTGGCCGGATTGTGAACAGTAACCAGCGTAAGATGAATCTGTTTCACGGATTCCTCACAATTTTTCTCCCTTCTTCTTCAACCCAACTCACACACTAACACCTCAAACACACACCACTCACTAAAAACACCACTTTTCACCATTTAATTTTCAAATAACCTTCACCAAATCACTTTCTCCTATCCTCTAGAGTGAATTTCATAGTTCATATTTTTTCAAAAACAACTCTAAAGTGGTTTCAAGCTTACCATTAGTTAGGGTTCTACCTTCTTAAAATCACTCAATTGAGGTCAAATTGGAGTAAGTTTTTTGGGGGTTTTCACATCATATTCATCTCTAAACATCACCAAACCACCTTGAGGTAACAATTCTTCACCTAACTTTGTTATTTGAATTTTGCCATGAATGAATATTTTCTATTTTTAGGCAATTTTTAATATGTGAAGTTAGGTGCATTTATTTGAGCTTATTGATGCTATTGGTGATTGTTAGTGATAACTATATTTTGTGATTTGCAGTTATTGTACTTATTTGGTGAATTCTTGCTAATTTTATGCTTAATTTGGCTTGATAACCAAGTTGCATATTAAGTAGCCAAATGTAGCATTTTAATTAGCTTTGTGGGAGTTTATGATATTCATGTGAGTAATTTAGATTACCTAATGAATGAAAAGGTGCTTGGTTGAATAATTTCTTGAATTCTTAGGTAATTCTAAAAGAAGAGAAAATGGCCTTAATTGATGAAATTCATAAATGCACTTATAATCCTTGTGGTTCAATGGTTTTTAAGTATTTCATGAATTCTCAAGAAGGTCATTTATATTTTGGCTTGGTGTGTTTGCCTCCATTTTGAGATTACTTTTGTACTTGAGGGGATTTGATCATTGATGACAAAATGTTTAAATGGAACTTATTTTGTTCATGATTGTGGATTTTTTGGTGTGGAATTAGCTTCCCTTTGCTTTGGATACTAATGCATAAATTTGATTAGCAAAGATTAGCTCATTTCATGTTTTTATCCCTTGAACATTGTAAGGTTCCACATGCTTGATCATTTTTCCTTTTTCCTTGAATTGCATGATTTTGTTGATTGCAACCTTTTATTTTTAAGAAATTTATTTGTTTGGATTTTGTCTTTTTCAGGGTGCAATAAGTGAACTCTCCATTCTTTCTCAAATACGGTTGGAAATTCATCACTTGGACATGAATTCGGATTGCACAAGTTCAATTGAGCAGTATTTTCTTTTACTCCTTATTTATTTTCCTTTTCTCACATTGAGGACAATGTGAAGTTTAAGTGTGGGGGAGGAAAGTATTGAACTTGCATTTACTTGCTAGGTGATGATATTTTATGGATTTAAATGCTTAGAAATGTTGGAATTGTGTTTGAAATGTTTGCCATGTGGATAATTTGCTTGAAATTGGGTTTGTTGGCAGGGAGTTTTCTTCCATTTATAAGGAGAAACTCTGTAAAAATTTTTCTACAATCTTTTCCAATATTTCACTATAGCCCAAAATTTCTTCAAATTTTTGCATTTTCATTCAAAAAGGGCCAATTTGTTCCAACCTTAAGTGTTTAATTCTTCCAATTGTTGAAACTTTATGTGTATTTTGGAAAGTTTAGTCCTCATTTAACTTGGAAATGGTTATTATGCAATTAGGATTTTTACATTTTAGAAAATATATTGGATAAAGTGAGGAAAATTATGCCTATAATTTTACATGTTTAATGAAATTTCTTCTCTTTACTTAATTTTATAAGTAAGTGATTGATATAGTTGATAAAAGGTTATACTGCTCCTTTGATTAGTCTTATATATTTTCTAAGAGGGAATATCTATTTATTGTCCTTTATTTCTGAAAAAAAAAAAAGAAAAAAAAAGAAAGTAAATAAAAATTGTTCTACTCCAATGATTCATGTACCGAGTAACCGGGGGTTGGCATCAACAAATGTCGACATTCGCGTAAAAAAGTACTTGAATTAAGAGTATGCATAGCAACTTGAATAAGTGAAATGTTGAGTAACCGGGGATCTTCACCTAAAAGCGTCGATTTTCGCGTAAAAAGGCATTTTCACTATTTAAGTAAAAATTAGTATGAATAAATCCCTCTTAGTTATAGAATGTTGAGAAAAAGATGATTAAAGGAGGAGGAAGGCTATAAATCGACTATGTGATTTGCTTATTTGTAAAATTTAAGTTAGGGTAAGAGATTAAGTTTAACTTGTTGAATTTAGGGTATAATTATCTTTCCTTTACTTGATATTATGAGTATTTAGTGTAAATTGAATAATTGTATAATGATTATTTTCCAAGTCTTGAGGAATTAAATTGGACAAAGTGCATATATTATTTCACCTCTTGAATCATTGCATTTGATTATGTGTGAATTGCTTGAGGACAAGCAATGATTTAAGTGTGGGGGAGTTTGATAAGTGACTAATTTACGTAATAATTGTATGACATTTTATATTATTTTTAGTCACTTTGGGTATATTATTGGAAGAAAATGATTCATTTTGGCTATAATTGGTGAAAAATGTTTTTAAGTGGTTAAATGAGGTTTTTATCACTTTTTACTTGGATTTTGTGTATTTTGACAGTTTTGACACATTTTCGTATTTCGGCTATAACTTGAGCTACAGTGATCGGATTAAGATGATTCTTGAACCAATTTGAAGATAAGAGATAGATCTACAACTTTGGTGAAGACATCTAAATCCAGTTTGAAGGTTTTCCAGGTCAAAATGCCGAATTACAATAGCAAATTTCTACTGGTCGAAACTGGAACAGGGCAATGAGCAGGTAAGGGTATTTCGGTCATTTCTCAGCCTACACAGATCCAAATGAGGTGATTCTTGATGCATTGGAAAGCTAACTCAAAGGGCTACAAGTTTTATGTTTTGGTCAAGAGCTAAATCAGCTTTTATCATCAAGAAACGTTCAGTTGAAGTTGAGTCAAAATCGGAGCAGAGCTGGAAATTGAACCAGAAGTGACCAAATGGTCACTGTAGCAATCCGGCCGGAATTTGGCCGGATTTGTGGCCAGATTCCTGGCCGGATTGTGGTCAGAAAAGGTTGCTATGTACGCGTAAAACTCAATTTCACCTCCACCAACTCACATGGGATGCTATACATGTGAGAAACATTCCCAGCTGTAAAAGGGAGATGTAATCCTCATTTCTTGACCATATTTCATCATAAAATAGCCAAGATTGCAAGATTGAAGGGGATCCAATAATATAGAGATGGGAGTAGATAGCAGAGAAGGGAGTTCATAGCAGAAAAAATAGAGAGTGAGCTACGGGAGAAAGCTTGAAGCTGCAGAAATGTAGCTCTTTCATCTTCCTAGTGTTAGTTTAGCTTAGTATAGAGTAGTATAGTTCATCCATTCTTGTTTATTATCTAGATTAGGATGAAGATGGAGGATGAAGAAGGCAAGGAAGAAAGCTCATGTGACAAGGGTTGTATTCCTTCCAAACTCTTTATCTTTTGTATTTGATTCCAAGTTTAGTTAATATACAAGTTCTGGATTTTGTGTTCATTATGTGTTTCTAAAGTTTAAGCCTTGGGTTTGGTTGAACTTTCTATGATTGTTAGTGTTTATTATTTGGTTATTTGATTGCTATGATTTGAGCAAGTTATTTAGCACTTTGGCTTCTTAAATCATGATTAATCTGGTACCATTAATTGTGATTATCTAAGGTGTTGTTTCTGCAATGAAAATTGAGATTTAACACTAGTTCAAGAAGTGCTAAACATAGGGAGTACACTCACGAAAGTAGAGGTGCACTTATGTGATTTTTAGTGATTCATTTCATGTAATTTCATTGAAGAAATGAACTTGTAGCTAATTTCATAACCATGAAAATAGGTATGGATTAGTTATGAGTATAGTTGATTCACTACGAAAGTAGGTTTCACGTGTTTAAGGAAATTACACCATAACTAGCCTAAATGTAGTATTCAATGATCCAAATGTAGCACTTGCATGAGTAGTTAGGGATACCACAACCTAAGGAGCTTTTATTTGTTATTTTGTATAATTTCAGTAGGTTAAATTTCTTATAATTCATTGATAGTCTAAATAATAGAGAAGCTTTAGTAATACCGGTAATTGTTCACTCTTCCCTGTGGGATCGACCCGATATATACCCTAAACTACTAGTTGATCTGTATACTTGCAGTGAACGGGTGTAATTCAGTTTTTTAACTTGCATGTATGTAAAAATACCCGTCAAAAGTAACCAGTCCAGTAGAGCACCACTTAACTACAATCTCCGTCCACCATTCAAACACCCCTATCGAGCCCAAAATCCTTAACAAACACGGGTGGTAATACTCGAGCATACCGATTAGTCGACGAGATAACACTCCACTCGACAAAACAAGAGACTTAGGATTCGTTACCTATCGACCAAGCCCTTACCGCCTCGACTCGAGTAACAAGCCATAGGATTTCTGGAATTCCAGAGAGTACGCACATCATACACAAGTATATCAAGTCAATTGTAATAAATAAACAAGTATATATCACATTAGGGCAAGTGTGATAAAGTACACCCTTGCCCAACCAAACCAAGCAAATCTTATCCGATCACGTTGATAAAGAATTTAAATCAAGTATCAAGTTTACCATGTATTTGGAAGCACTCACGAAAGATTTAGTACTTGTCAAAATCACGCTCAAGTACAACTCCTTGGTTGGAGTCCAAATCTGTGATAAAATATCATTTAAGAGTTTAAAATCCACTAGGCTTCGAAACATAGGAGTTTCGCTTCAAGAAAATCAAGTAAATAAAACTTGTTTAAGTAGTAGTCATATGGCTTCTCAAACTCTCGAAAATTCATGCTTTCTCTTTTAGTTTCGATAAAGAAGTGATTCATACTTTGGAAGTCACACTTGGTATGAAAAATCGAGAAAATCGTATTTTTAAGGGTCGCTACTTTCACTTTTGAAAGGGTAGAAGTTTCGGCAAAATGTTCAGCTTATGTACCTTTTATTAAAGAAAACTCAAATACCATAAACAAGTGAAGTTTGCTTCATCCTCGAGTCGTCGCACAAGTCTCAAGTTCACTCGCCTAACTCTTGATCGAAAATTTGGGCAGCATGCCCTTTGTATTTATCCATTTTCCCATCCAAGTACAACTTGGATTCACAAGCCAACAAACCTCCAATCCAACCACAAGTGATAACCAACCACATACATCCATTCAAGGCCTCAAAACCAACTAAACAAACCAAATAATAACTTATCACCATGGACCAAAACTGGAAACCAGTTTAAAGAAGAACTTATAAATGGCAGATTTGTTATCCTTCGATCTTTTTGTCATAACTATAGCTAGGTATATCAGATCGAGGTAAATTTTATGGCGTTTCGAAGCTAAGACATAGACCTACATTTCCCATGAAAATATCAACACCTAGTTCTCGCATTTTCAGGGTAAAAAATGGATGGTCAGAAACACATGAAAAACAGGTCAGGAAAATTAGAGCTTTTGCACAGTCAAGAGTGCTTTGGCCAAAACATAAGCTAAAATGATCCAATTGATCTGAAATTTTTTAGGTAGAAAGTTAATTCAAATCTCTATAACTTTTATGTTTTGTCCAAAAGCTGATTCAGTCTAAAACATGGAGAAATTAGCAGCTAAGTTGAGTCCAAAAACGGGGCAGAACTGAAATTCCTTACCAAATGCTGGAAATTCAACTTTTAACTCTAAAAAGTAACATCAATCTATTAATCACTTCATCAATTCCATATCCTAGCTTAATAACATTATTTACTAGGTATACAACAATAATCAAAGCTTAAAAATGCAAATCCTAGCTAAACATTCCACTACACCATCAAGAACTAAACAATCAACCAAAGCAAGCCAAGATTAAAAGCTTCTATACCAAACTTAGCAAGATTAACCAAGAGAAAAGTAAGTGGATCATCTTATACCTTCCAATACTTGTTACTAAGTGAAGAACCAAGCTCTTTCTCCCAAGACTTTCACCTTTCCTAGCTTCCTAAGCACCAAGAGGTAAGTTTAATCGGTTTGGTTTGTGTGATTTCAACTTAACAAGGAAGAATCAAGGTTGGAGTTGAAGTTGTTTTTCTCTCTTTTTTCCTCTCTTAGTTTCAGCCACCAAGCAAGAAAGAATGAAGGAAATTTAGCTCAAATGAAAGATAAGAAGAAAGGAAATGTTTTAGGTCAAAGGTTGCTTGAATCCTTGACACTTGTCAAGCCAAGATTTCCCTTCTTTTTTTTTCTTTTCTTTCCTTTCTTTTGGTAAAAAATGGTGGCTCTTTTATAGGATATTGTAGGGATGATTAGCTGAAATAAAAGCAAGGAGATTACGATAATAAAGTAGTGTTCAAGTGGTGAATTTAATCGGTAGTAAACGGTGCATGGCGGTTCAAGCCGATTTTCCTTAACTCGCGCGTACTTGTGTTTTTACTTATGGTTCACTAGATTATTATTAGCACTTCTAATCACACTTCCTTTCATCTAAAATTCACTCTTAACTACCAAATTTAGTACACACACCTCCACAATTAATCACACTACCAAAATACGCAAAAATCCTAATTTACCCTAACTATAAAAGTAAGGGCAAAACTCTTAATTCTATTATTTATTACAACTATTGAGGGAGAAAATGAGTAGTAAAGATATTATAAAGTAATTTAATCAAAATAAGAGGAAATTTTTAAGAAAATATGAACGAATTTTCCAGTCGTCACAAAAGGAGCAATGGTACAACAAGAGAGGAGTAGCAGAAATGAGTAGGAACTGGTGTGTGGAAATTTTTATGGAGTCTAAACATGAAACAAAAGCTCAAGCACTTTATATGGAAAAGTCTGCAAAATATATTACTAGGAAATGAAGTGATTAAAAGAAGAATTGGAAGAGGATCTGAATTATGTGCTTGCTGTGGGGAGCAACTTGAAACTCTAGAGCATATGTTTTTCTTTTGTAAACATGCAGAGCTGATTTGGAAAGCTTCTCCAATATAGTGGGATGGACTACTGGAGTTCAGGAAAAGTTTTGGCTATGGTGGAGCAATCTAATGGAGGCAAAGGAGAGAGGTGCAGGAAGGGAACATAATTCCCTTGTAGTGAGTATACTATGGCAAATATGGAAGTCTAGGAATCGAACTCAGTTTAATAGAGAGGAAGCATGCCAAGGGAGAACAGTGCTAAAGGTAGTTAATGAGTGGAATGAATATGATTCAGCTCAACAAACAGATAAAGAGGTTAAGATAGAAGAAAGGGAGCAGTAGGAGGAACCATCAGAGTGGTTGCCTCCAACAAAGGGGATTGTTAAATTGAATGTGAATGTAGCCTTAAACACAGCAAAATATAGAGCAGGATGGGGAGTGACTACAAGGCAGGAAGATGGAGGGATCCTGAGTGCTTGGGCTGGAAGTGTAGAAAGAAATGGTAAAGCCATGGTAGAAAAAGCTAATGCAATTCGAATAGCACTTATTAAAGCTGAAATGATGGGGTGGAGGAGGATTGAAGTTCAATCAGATTTCAAGGGAGTGGTGGAAAAATCAAGGCAGGAAGCAGGGATGATCTAAAGATTGGAATAATCTCAGAAGACATACTTATGCTGAGGAATAGATTTGGTGAACGTTACTTCTCTTTTGTCAAAAGAGAAGGGAACTTTGTGAGTCATCACTTGGCAAAATTTGCCATTCAATTGATTGATTATTGAAGTAGATTGGAAAGGGTCTTTTCCATCTTAGTTAGTGAGATTAGCCAAGAAAGATGTAAGAGCAGTTGCTCAACCTTTGTAATCTTTTTTAAGGATTAATGAAAACTGTTATCGTCTGGAAAAAAAAATTATTTTGCTCCACCATGGTCGAAAAGCAACCGCTACCTCAACCACAGCCCCTAGCCATTTCCCCCACCACCATTTCCTTCCACTACCACTTGCATAAATTGCGGCGACCCAACCTACAACCCCATTCTCTTCTCGCCAGCCAATCTCCCTATGAACCAACACCAAAGAAGCCATCATGCGAACAACTCCGGTTCCACAGTCCCAAAAGGTGGTCCTGCTGCAACCTCCCTACAGCTTCCAAACCCCAGATAATCTCCAACCAAAAGGACATCGTTCGACTCCACTTATCTTCTACTTTGGCTAGCTTCCTTTACTTTGTTGTTTCCCTCTCTGAATCCATCAAATCTCACAAGCTCTCTGATCCTTGCCACCTGTCTCCCGTTGTCTCCACTGTCATTCATGTGATCGAGAAGTTGATTGGGTTCGTCAGTGAAATTTCTCCGGAGTCCCAAGCTGCTCGATCTGGCAACGTGGCGTACTAGACGTGGCATCATCGCTTGAGCTCTGATGCTGAGTCATTTATGCTGCTATTGCTTCCTCTCCATCTTCGTGACGCAGCTGTTGAATTAGTGCCCTATTTTACTGACAACTTTGCCAATTCAAACCCCATTAATTATGATAATTTTTTAAATTTATCTTTTTTAAAATTTTGGGAATAGTTTTTATTTTTCTTTATCTATTTTTGTGATTATTATTTTTGCTTTTTTTAATTTGCTTTGGTTGTCTTTTTTTTGGGGCAGCTTGATACACAAAGATAGGAAATCATTAAAAATTATTTGGAGGTTTGTTGTTATCAATGGATAAGTGAGAGGTACATCATTGGACTGACTTGGGATTTATATGGCACCAAAAATAATTATCAAGAAGGGGAAAGAGCGGCTTGAATTGCTGAAAGTGAGACTCTTTATTGGAAAATTAGGAAAAGGAAACTTCCCTTTTTATGGACTGATGTAATTCACTAGAGGAAGGATGACCTTTAGTTGTCAATTCATGGCATTACTTTTGCAAGTTTTTAGTGCTCGCATGTATATTAGAGTGTTTTAGTACCCATAGGTTGTGTAAAGGATGTTGGAAGTTTTGCAATATAGTGGAGCCTTTAAGTTTAAGAGTTCAGTACTGATTCATGCAGTTGAAGGATTGGGGGCCCCAATCCTTCAACTGAGATGATTAGACCTACAGTCTCAGCATGGGTTTACGATAGATGGTAAACTGGGGAATGTCCTCATTTGTTAGCATAGGGGAAAATGTTTTATTTCGTAACAATATACTTGATAATATGTTCTAGAAGCATATAAAGGCATGCATGAAGTTGTAGCTTCCAAATTATGACTTAAGTAGTTGAATGGATAGTAGTGGATGAGTTGTAGGTTTACTTGTATGATTGCTAAGCTATTAATTGTATTGGATGGTTGGAGTTTTTCTCTTATTTAATCTTAGGAAAGTTGAGGTTCCATTACGCTCATAGATTTTTTGATGTTATCAATAAATTCTTTTCCAATTTTATTGACTTAAATTGAAACTTGTAAAGACAGAGGAAAATTGGATGATGGTAAAAGTTAAGTGGAAAATACGATGGTCAAGTCCAGTAGTCTGTAAGTCATTATCTTATAGCCCTTATAGGCTTGTTAGGTAGAAGGTAAATACTATCAAAGAGTTATTCTTGAAGGAGCAAAATATTTGGCTACCAGAAATTACAATACATAATAGAACTCTATAGTTGAAGGGTTATGTAGCAAACACTAGGAGATAGCATCACAGAAGGTAGTACTATGCTCAATATCCTCGACTAACCGCATACCTGTGAAGGTTAAATTATGCCCAGGGTGATAAATTAAAAGAAATTGATGAAAGATTGTGCATTGTTTCAGCATTTACCTATAACTAGGCTCTTAGATAGAGCGACAAATTATTTAAGTTTGGCCACGGGTAGAACAAGGACATATTCCAACAGAATAGAGAGGCTATTCCTTTTTTTGGTTATTGAGTTTGTCTTTAAGCATGTTGATAGGTTTGGCGTTTAGAAACTATATGCATCTTTTAGACAGTGCCCAGGCAGTCTAGTGTGCTATATTTGGCTGTGAAACTTGTTTTTCTTGTTTTGTATCATTATACTTGCTTGCTAAGGCTTTTTGAATGCTTTAGTCCTGATCTCGGTTTAGCTCTTCAACACAATTGGGCATCATTCCTAACATATGAAAATACCAGGGAATATGCCTGCCTAACTTTTAACCTTAATCCAAACAGTGGAAACACCATAAAACTGGGGTTTTGTTGATTTTGCAAGCAATTGCATTGCAGTTGATGAACATAGTTGGTTCTGTTTTCTCCTTTATTCACCATTCTCTATGTTTGTATCCTTCTGTTTGGGAATCTCATAACTACTTTTGGTTGAAATGGCTTTGTTTTCATTAGCTTTTGTATTTTCCTTTTTGTGTCTTGAGATGAATGGGCCGTGAAACCAAGTTTGTAGCATGGTTGTACTGCTTAGCAAGATTGCAAATTGTTAAAGAAGAAGATAATCAAGCACTGGTTTCCCAGGTTTTTGTGAAGCACTTGGAATTGATTCAGAAGTTGCAATTGACGTATTCTCTTAAATCTGCAAGATCCCATGGAGTATTGGGGCTCAATGACTATCGCATTTTACCTTTCATATTTGGGTCTTCACATTTGATTGACCACAAGTATATTAAGCCAAAATCAATTCAGAATGAGGATATATTGGAGAATTTTGCAGGTGAATATTTGTACTTGTCATGTATTGTATGTATAAAGAATGTTAGAAAGGGATTGTGTAAGGATCGAAAACAACCTAAAAGGGGGATGAATTAGGTTAATTATAAAAACTAATCAAGTTATGGATACCTTTTTGTTCAATATAAAATTTATCCTCTTTTCTAGAAGACCACACAATGAAGTAATTAGTAAAAAAGTAAGATTGCTTGGTAGTAGAAGAGATAAACAATTTAAAGATCACAAGATAACAATAAGTAAATAAGAAGGGAAAAATTGCAAAGCAATTGACTATCAAACTCCTCTCGAGGTTGTAGATCAATTTATAGAACAAGCTTCTTCAAATTGATGAAATACAACAAATCTTATGTACAAAGAAATGTTCACTTCCTCCTTACCCCAAGCTCCACTCGGCCAAACTAGGAAGTTTTACTATCTCTCAGGACAACTCTCACAGAGTTACACTATTGAAATATTCATTCACAGATGAAAACCTTACAACGAACTTCACACCACCAAAACTACAAATCTTTCTTGAAAAATATTTTCTCACTAAAATCAATCTAAATCTTTTGTATTTTTAGTGTGCAAAAGTTATTTGGAGTTTCTAACCATGTTCTATTTATAGGAAACCAAGAAAGCGCTTCATTAATGCTTCCAACGGATAGAAAATAGCTGAAGAGTCAACTAACCGTTGGGAGTGTCGGACGTCCGATACTCTTGTTTTTTTGCGTCCGACAGCAGGCAGTGAGTTTGAGAAATTTTTTTCAATTCTATCGGACATCCGGTATTGTCTTTGTGAGCGTCTGACAGCTTTTGTCGAGTTTGAAGGATCCTATCGGACGTCCAGTACTTCCGTCCGATAACAGACAAAGAGTTTGAAAAATTCTATCAGACGTCCGATCAAGGTCAGTGAGTTAGGGGGAATGTCTTATTTCCTTCGGACGTCCGGTGATGGAGTTCTTCATGTGTCCAAAATTGCGCAATGATTATCGGACGTCCGATCCTGTCTTCACAAGCGTCCGACAGCTTTCAGTAACCTTTGTTTCTTTCAATAGCACTTGATCTTTGAATCTGATTTGCTTCATAATTGAAGATATATCTTGAAGAGATATTAGTATCATCCATTTGTTTTGTAAATATCAAAAGTTATGGACTAAAATTAACATTCTCCCCCTTTTTTATGATGATAAAACAATGGATGGAAGAAATAAAAAAGATTGAGCATAAGCTCCCCCTCACTTATTGCCTCCAAAATTTTTAAGGGCCAAATTTATAATCTCAGAAAAATTTCCCCTTACACATAGCACTTATTTCTCCCCCTTTTTGTCATTATAAGATGAAGGTAAAAATCAGCAACCATAATCCAGCAACAATAATAGAGAATCCTATATTTCAAACAAAAACAGAAAAATGATACCAGAATTCAGCAATCATCGCCAAAAAATTGATACCAAACAGAGAAATAACAATACAATAATTATCAAAACAAACCATCATTACATCAGCATTATTCTTTTCTCCCCCTTTTTTTATCATCGTAAAGATTCAATAATATCCAAAAATATTAAGGAAAACTCAGTTCAAAGCATTAGAAACATCAAAAGGAAATTATAAAAAAATATTATAAACAAGAATTTCGTCAATCTTACCAATATCTCATATTCCAATTATTTTAGTTTTCATGTCATCTCCAAATGTCACTTGCCACAAGACTTTGGCTTGAGTTTTGATGAATTGTGATGGATCACCGGTCATATATTTTGAATATTCACGGTCTATGAACCACTTTGATTGCTTAATAATGTTTACCAAGTTCACCTATTCAAGAGATCAAGAACTAATATATGGTACCCAAAACTTTTTGGGTTCTTGAGAGTTAGCATTATGTCTAACTATTCACATGCATTTTATGTCATTTCTCATATTTTTTCTTACATAACAATTATTTTTCATGTGACCAATTTGGCAACAAAAGCTACACATAGTCAGTGAATTTCCTACAAAGACAGGTTTGACATATCTAACTTGCCTTCTTCTATAGATGTTAAATTCATTTGCATTAGAGTTCAACATTTTCTTGTGAATGTCAAAGTGAGGTTTTGATTCACTCTTTTAAAAGCAATCTTATTTCTTGTGTTTAAACAACTCATCTAGGTCATCCATTTTTCTTTACAAGTCACCTTGTTCCTTTTTGAACAACTCACACAGTTTTGTTTTTCTATTAAGCTCAAAAAGTAGAACATAGCCATCTTTTTTCAAGCAGTCATTTTTAGCTTTTAGCATTTTGTTTTGTCGAAAAAATTTGCATTGTCTTGAATCAAAAAATTAATTTTCTGTTTTACTTCCTAGTTTCTAGCATACAATTCTTTCAAGCTATTATGCAATCTCTCAATGAAAGACTCAACATCATCTTCAGATTCATCATCACTAATAGGTTGAGAGTTGCAAGTAATTACCTTATCATCACCAATGGCCATGAAAGCCATTTGGACAGATTTCTCTTCTTCTTCGACTTCATCTTCTGAGTTGCAATCATTTCATGTAATTTGAAAGTTATTGAATTTTGATTTTCGTTCAACCTTTTCTTCCTTCTTTTTCTTCATTAGACACTCACTCACGTAGTGTCCAGGTTGGCCGTATTCAAAGCATTTATCAGTTTGCTTTTATTGAATCTTGCTTCCCTTTGTTTCTTGCATTGCCGAACTAATTTGGGAATGAGTTGTTGTTTCCTCCTTTTCTGAACCTTCGTTTGTTGAAAATTCTTTTGAAACTTTTTGTGATGAGAGTTAGATCACTGTCATCAACATCCGCATCTTTTTCATCCAGGGAAACAGAATCATTTTCATCTTGTGATGCCTTTAGAGCAATGCTCTTTCTTACTTTTGCATCCTCTTCTTCTTGCACTTTGGATTTAAGCTTACAATACATCTTATCAATGTTTTCCTGAAATTTCATCTTGAACGATTTATACTTGGTAACCAGAATAGACTGTTTTCGTCCTTCCACATTCTCACTCCCTTCATGGATTTCTCTAAATTTGTCCCAAATTTCTTTAGCGGACTTACACCCTTTGACCCTAATGGATTCATTTGAATCTAAGGCACTATACAACACATTCATAGCTTTAGCATTCAAGGTAAGGTGAATTCTGTTTTCACCAGTCAACTCATTTCTAGTTTTTTGTCTCGGTCTATGAGTGGCTTCATCTAGTATAGAGGCATCATATGAATTTTCATTGACAATGAACCAAAGTTCGATATCAATAGATTGCAAGAAAATGATCATTCTTTCCTTCTAACTCACATAATTGGATCAATTAAACATTGGGGGTCTAGTGACGGATTGTCCCTCAAAAAATATGACATTATTGGTTGTCATTTTTACTCCAAAACTGATTGAATTTAATCTTTAGAAAACCAAACTCTGATACCAATTGTAAGAATCGAAAACAGCTTACGAGGGGGTGAATTAGGTTGATTATAAAAACTAATCAAGTTATGAACACATTTTTGTTCAATACGAAATTTACTCTCTTTTCTAGGTGACCACATAATGAATCAATTAGTAAAAAAATAAGATTGTTTGGGAGTAGAAGAGATAAGTAATTTAAAGATAACAAGATAATAATAAGTAAATAAGAAAGAAAGAATTGCAAACCAATTGACTACCAAACTCCTCTTGAGCTTATAGATCAATTCATATAACAAGTTTATCAACTTGATGAAATACAACCAATCTTGTGTACAAAAAAAGGTTTGCTTCCTCCTTACCCCAAGTTCCACTCGGTCAAGTTAGGAAGTTTTACTATTCCTGAGAACAACTCTCACAGAACTGTACTATTGAATTATTCACTCACAAATGAAAAACTTGCAACGAACTTCACACCACCAAAACTACAAATTTTTTTTTAAAAGTATTTTTTCACTAAAATTACTCTAGATCTTTTGTATCTTCAGTGTACAAAAGTTATTTGGAATTTCTGACAATGTTTTATTTATAGGAGACCAAGAAAGTGTTTCATTAATGCTTCCAACAGATAGAAAATAGCTAAAGAGTCAACTAGCCGTTGGGAGTGTCGGACGTCCGGTACTCCTTTTTTTTGCATCCAACAACAGGCAGTGAGTTTGAGAAATTTTCTTCAATTCTATCAGATGTCCAGTATTGTCTTTGTGAGCATCCGATAGCTTTCGTCGAGTTTGAAGGATCCTATCGGACGTCCAGTACTTCCGTCCAATAGCAGACAAAGAGTTTGAAAAATTCTATCGGATGTCCGATACTTGCGTTCGATCGACATCAGTGAGTTAGGGGGAATGTCTTATTTCCTTTAGACGTCCGGTGATGGAGTTCTTCATGCGGCCGAAGTTCGCAATGATTATCGAACGTCCGATCCTGTCTTCACAAGCATCTGACAGCTTTCAGTAACATTTGTTTCTTTCAATAGCACTTGATTTTTGAATTTGATTTGCTTCATAACTGAAGGTATATCTTGAAAAGATATTAATATCATCCATTTGTTTTATAAACATCAAAAGCTAGGGACTAAAATCAATATTCTCCCCCTTTTTGATGATGACAAAACAATGGATGGAAAAAAGAAAAAAGAGTGAGCATAAGCACCCCCTCACTTATTGCATCCAAAATTTTTAAGGGCCAAATTTATAATCTCAAAAAAAACTCCCCCTTACACATAACATCCATTTCTCCCACTTTTTATTATTATAAGATGAAGGTAAAAATCAGCAACCATAATCCAACAACAATAATAGAGAATCCAATATTATAAATAAAAATAGAAAAATGATACCCGAATTCAGCAATCATCGCAAAAAAATTGATACCAAACAGAGAAATAACAATCAAATAATTATCAAAGCAAACCATCATTAGATCAGCATTATTCTTTTCTCCCCCTTTTTTGTCATCGTAAAAATTCAGTAATATCCAAAAATATCAAGAAAAACTCAGTTCAAAGCATCAGAAATATCAAAAGAAAATTACAAAAGAACATTATGAATAAGAATTTCACCAATCTTGCCAATATCTCCTATTCCAATTGTTTTAGTTTTCATGTCATCTGCAAATGTCACTTGCCACAAGACTTTGGTTTGAGTTTTGATGAATTATGATGGATCACCGATCATATGTCTTGAACATTCATAGTCTATAAACTACTTTGATTGCTTAATAATGTTCACCAAGTTCACCTACTCAAGAGATCAAGAACTAATATATGGTACTCAAAAATTTTTGGGTTCTTGAGAGTTAGCATTATGTCTAACTATCCATATGTATTTCATACCATTTCTCATATTTTTTCTTACATAGCAATTATTTTTCATGTGACCAATTCGGCAACAAAAGCTACACATAGTCAGTGAATTTCCTACAAAGACAGGTTTGACAAATCTAACTAGCCTTCTTTTATAGATGTTAAATTCGTTTACATTAGAGTTCAATCTTTTCATGTGAATGTCAAAGTGAGGTTTTGATTCACTCTTTTGAAAGCAGTCTTATTTCTTGTGTTTAAGCAATTCATCTAAGCCATCCATTCTTCTTTTCAAATCACCTTGTTTCTCTTTGAACAACTCACATAGCTTTATTTTTCTATCAAGCTAAAAAAGTAGAACATTTTCATCTTTTTTCAAGCAGTCATTTTTAGCTTTCAGCATTTTGTTTTGTCGAAAAAGATTTGCATTATCTTGAATCAAAAAATTAATTTTCTATTTTAGTTTCTTGTTTCTAGCATACAATTCTTTCAAGTTATTATGCAATCTCTCAATGAAAGACTCAACATTATTTTCAGATTCATCATCACTAACAGGTTGAGAGTTGCAAGTAGTTATCTCATCATTACCAATGGCCATGAAAGTCATTTGGGCAGATTCCTCTTCTTCTTGGACTTCATCTTCTGAGTTGCAATCATTCCATGTAATTTGAAAGTTGTTGAATTTTGGTTTTCGTTCAACCTTTCCTTCCTTCTTTTTCTTCATTGGACACTCACTCACGTAGTGTTTAGGTTGGCCGCATTCAAAGCATTTATCAGTTTATTTTTTATTAAACTCTTGCTTCCCTTTGTTTCTTGCATTGCTGAACTGATATGGGAATGTGTTGCTGTTTTCTCCTTTTCTGAACCTTCGTCTGTTGAGGATTCTCTTGAAGTTTTTTGTGATGAGAGCTAGATCACTGTCATCAATATTCACATCTTCTCCATCCAGGGAGGCAGAATCATCTTCATCTTGTGATACATTTAGAGCAATGCTCCTTCTTACTTTTGCATTCTCTTCCTCTTGTACTTTGGACTTAAGTTTCAGCTCATAAGAGATTAAAGAATTTATGAGAAATTCAATAGGCAAGGAATTTAGATCTGTAACTTCTTCAATGGCAGTCACTTTACTCTCCCAATCCTTGGATAAAGCATTCAGAATTTTTCTATTTTTCTCACCTAGAGAATATTCCTTTTCCACCACGTCTAAGTCCTTAATGAGGTCATTGAATCTACAATGCATCTTATTAATGTTTTCATGAGGTTCCATCTTGAACGATTCATATTTGATAACCAAAATAGATTTCTTTTGTTCTCTCACATTCTTACTTCCTTCATGAATTTCTCTAAATTTGTTCCAGATTTCTTTAGCGGACTTACACCCATTGATCCTAATGGATTCATTTGAATCTGAGGCACTATACAATACATTCATAGTTTTAGCATTCAATGTAAGGTGAGTTCTATCTTCATCGGTCAACTCATTTCTAATTTTTGATTTTGGTCTATGAGTGACTTCATCTATTATAGAAGTATCATATGAACCTTCATTGACAATGAACCACAACTCAATATCACTAGATTGCAAGAAAATGATCATTTTTTCCAACTTATATAATTGGATCCATTAAACATTGGGTGTCTAATGACGAATTGTCCCTAAAAAAATATGGCATTGTTGGTTGTCATTTTTACTCAAAAATCGATTGAGCTTAATCTTTAGGAGACCAAATTCTGATACCAATTTTAAGGATCGAAAACAACCTAAGAGGGAGTTGAATTAGGTTGATTATAAAAACTAATCAAGTTATGGACACATTTTTGTTCAATATGAAATTTACCCTCTTTTCTAGGTGACCATACAATGAAACAATTAGTAAAAAAGTAAGATTGCTTAGGAGTAGAAGAGATAAACAATTTAAAGATCACAAGATAAAAACAAGTAAATAAAAGAGAAGAATTGCAAACTAATTGACTACCAAACTTCTCTTAAACTTGTAGATCAATTTATAGAACAAGTTTCTTCAAATTGATGAAATACAACCAATCTTGTGTATAAAGAAAGGTCACTTCCTCCTTGCCCCAAGCTCCACTCGGTCAAATTAGGAAGTTTTATTATCCCTCAGGACAACTCTCACAGAGCTACACTATTGAATTATTCACTCACAAATGAAAAGCTTACAACGAAGTTCCACCACCAAAACTACAAATCTTCCTTGAAAAGTATTTTCTCACTAAAATCACTTTAGATCTTTTGTATCTTCAGTGTGCAAAAGTTATTTGGAGTTTCTAACCATGTTCTATTTATAGGAGACCAAGAAAGTATTTCATTAATGGTTCCAATGGATAGAAAGTAGCTGAAGAGTCAACTAGCTGTTGGGAGTGTCGGACATCCGGTATTCATGTTTTTTTGCATCCGATAGCAGACAGTGAGTTTGAAAAATTTTCTTCAATTCTATTGGACTTCCGGTATTATCTTTGTGAGCGTCCGACAGCTTTCATCGAGTTTGAAGGATCCTATCGGACGTCCGGTACTTCCGTCCGATAGCAGACAAAATTTGAAAGATTCTATCAGATGTCCGATGCATGCATTCGATCGACGTCAGTAAGTTAGGGGGAATGTCTTATTGCCTTCAAACGTCCGGTGATGGAGTTTTTCATGCGTCCGAAGTTGCGCAATGATTATCGGACGTCCGATCTTGTCTTCACAAGCGTCCGACAGCTCTCAGTAACCTTTGTTTCTTTCAATAGCACTTGATCTTTGAATCTGATTTGCTTCATAACTGAAGGTATATCTTGAAGAGATATTAGTATCATCCATTTGTTTTGTAAACATCAAAAGTTAGGGACTAAGATCAACAGATTGTTTGCAGAGCATTCACAATTGTTGGATGATATTAGTGGTATTCCAAATTGGGACCAGGTCAATAGTGGGCTCTTAAAGATATATGAAGTGGAAGTTTTGCAGAAGGTTCCTATCATGCAACATTTTCTCTTTGGCTTCATTATCAAATGGTAAGGTTTTGGTTGTCATGTTTGCTCTACGAGATTAGCCTAAAGTGAATTTGTGCTCCCAAACTGCTGAGCTACTTTATTATGGTCAAAAGTTGATCAATATAGGGTCATTTCTCCTTCAAGATGTTTTTAAGAGATGACAATTTTGGCTAAAATTAATGTTCATTGATAGAAAGCATTCAAAGTTAACAGTTTGATAAAAGAACCATACCTTTTAGCCCAATCAATGAGCCTAAGGTTTTTATGAGAAAATGGAGCCTTCAATTCCTTTGGGCCATAATTTGATGCTTTCTAGGCATATGAGGCTCTTATTTTTCATCATCATCATCATCATCTTCTTCTTCTTCTTCCTTTTTTTTTTCAAAATATATGGGCTGTTCTTTGGGTTGAACTTTTCCACCCTTATAAACAAAATCACCCCTAGGCATTTTCATCTTTCTTCTTTCTTCTTTCTTCTTTCCTGACATTCCTTCCTTCCTTCTTTCTTTAATTGAACATTTCTCCTTCAAGATGTTTTTAAGAGATGACAATTTTGGCTAAAATTAAAGTTCATTGACAAAAAGCATTCAAAGTTAACAGTTTGATAAAAGAACCAGACCTTTTAGCCCAATCAATGAGCTTAAGGTTTTTATGAGAAAATGGAGTTTTCAATTCCCTTGGGCCATAATTGGATGCTTTCTAGGCATATGGGGCTCTTCTTTTTCATCATCATCATCATCTTCTTCTTCTTTTTCTTTCTTTTTTTTCAAAATATATGGGCTGTTCTTTGGGTTGAACTTTTCCACCCTTATAAGCAAAATCACCCCCAGGCGTTTTCATCTTTCATCTTTCTTCTTTCCTGACATTCCTTCCTTCCTTCTTTCTTTAATTGATCCTCGAAACACCCTTATCAATCAATTGATGTTACTGATTAAAGCTTTTTCTTTTCTTTCAAAAAATTACAGCCTTCATTTAGACTTTTGTCAAAAAAACCAAATAAGTGAGTGAAATCATATGATTTTTGTGGAAAAAAGTTTCAACTTTCATCTCCTCTGTATTTAATGGCTTCATTCTACACCTCTTCACCCATGAATGATGACTATTATTCAATCTGTAATCATAGACTTGAAGAGCATAAGTTTGTCTAGTTTTGCTCGAAAATTTGCATGTGGGTCTTTTCATACATAACTTTTCAGAAAATTAGTTGATTTATTTTGTTGGTTAATATTGGATTGAGTGTTGGATTCTTGGTTTCTCACTATTTGCTAGTCTTTTGTGGAATTTTTTTTTGGAGATTTTGATTCCCGAGTTGACCAAGGAGACTCGGGTGAGGTTCAAGTGAGTCTTGAGTGTCACTAATCTAACATTGTGACTTGTCTGAGTTAGCTCGGACGATTTGCTAAAATACGAGAAAACAAATCAGATAGAAGAAGCAATTGTTAGCAATTTTTTTGTTAGCTATTTTTGGGCATCAAAATATGAGTATAACAATATCTTCTATCTCATCATGAAGAGGTTAATTTTCTGCAATGATTTATATAGTAGTCTAGTATTCCATATGGCAAAAGGAATGGGTGATCAAGCTAGCAAAATGTTTGAATAGTTTGGGAATTTCTTGAGAAAAGGTATTTTTTCTGTTCTCTCTGTTGGACGTGTTCCTAATCACATTGCATGTATTATGGATGGGAATAAAAATATGCTAAGAAGTGGAATTTGTTAGAAGGCGCTGGCCATAAGGTTGGCTATTTAGCTCTTATGAACATGCTTAAATACTATTATGAGTTAGGTGTGAAGTATGTTACAATTTACGGCTTCAGCATTGATAATTTTAAAAGGCGTCCTAAAGAAGTTCAGTCCACTATGCAGTTGATACAAGAGAAAATTGAAGATTTGATTAAGGAAGAGAGCATGGTCAATCACTATGGTGTTAGGCTTTACTTTCTAGGCAATCTTAAATTTTTGAGCAAGCCGGTGAGCTTAGCAGTAGAGAGGGCCATGGTAACTACTGCTGGGAATTCAAAAGCTGTGCTGTCAATTTGTCTTGCCTACACTTCCTCAGATGAGATTTTGTATGTTGTTCAATTGTGTTGCAAAGAAAAATGGGATGAAGAAAGAGCTCTGGACAAAAGGAGCTAGAAATGGTTTAATTTCTGTGAGAGGAAATAAAAAGGATGAAAGCAAGCGTTTCATTGTGGTCAATGATGTAGAGAAACATATGTATGCTGTAGTTGCACCATATCCTGATATTATTATACATACTTCTAGTGAGACTTGGTTGAGTAACTTTCTATTTGGCAAAGCGTTAATTGCCTTTTATATGCACCTTCTGTATTTTGGCCCAAGATTAGTCTTTGGCATTTGGTTTGGGCAGTTTTTGGATTTTCAAAGAAATTTCTCTTATTTGAAGGAGAAAACTAAGCAATCATAGGATAGGCCTGCAGGAATTTTTTTTATATATTTTTGTAGCTCATTATATGGTTGGTTGATTGGTCTGCCAACTGCTAGCCTAAACTGAATTTTGTGCTCATTGAATAGCTGAACATTTTTATTCTAGTCAAAAGTTGACCAAAATAGGACCGTTGCCCCTTCAAAATGTTTTATTATGGATACTAGTGGCGTAGCTAGTATCTTATTGTCTTTCTTTTGTTCACTTTATGGCAAGTTTGATCATGTCTTTGGACTTTGAAAGATAAAATGGAAAACTTAGCAGACAATGCGCTTTTACTGTACTTCAACAAAATGTTCTTTAGTTGTTATGCATTGCATTTCTGTCTACTGCAAATATCTTGTTCATTTGTCTTGGATATGTATAAATTGAGTAAAGTTTCAGACCCATGAAGTGTGGCTTGATTCATTGGATGCGAGAGAAATTGGATTTCTCAATAACCATCTTGACTTGTGTTTTGCTTGGAATGAACTTTCTGTTTATTGATTTGACGAAATTTTATTGGCTACCACATGCCGTTTTTTTTGTAATTTTTAGTAGGTTTAGAAATTAAATTTATAATTGCTTGTTGTAAAGATCTTTGAGAATATGCTTAGTAATGACGGGTATTTTACATACGTGCAAGCTAAAAAATACCGAATTACACCCGTTCACTGCAAGTATACAGATCAACTAGTAGTTTAGGGTATATATCGGGTCGATCCCACAAGGAAGAGTGAACAATTACCGGTATTACTAAAGCTTCTCTATTATTTAGACTATCAACGAATTATAGCAAATTTAACCTACTGAAATTATACAAAATAACAAATAAAAGCTCCTTAGGTTGTGGTATCCCTAACTACTCATGCAAGTGCTATATTTGGATAATTGAATACTACATCTAGGCTAGTTATGGTGTAATTTCCTTATGCATTTGAATCCTACTTTCGTAGTGAATCAATTATACTAATAACCAATCCATACCTATTCTCATGGTTATGAAATTAGCTACAAGATCATTTCTTCAATGAAATTACATGAAATTAATCACCAAAACCCCATAGGTGCACCTCTACTCTCGTGAGTGTACTCCCCATGTTTAGCATTTCTTGAACTAGTGTTAAATCTCAATTTTCATTGCAGAAACAACACCTTAGATAATCACAATTAATGGTACCAGATTAATCATGATTTAAAGAGTCAAAGTGCTAAATAACTTGCTCAAATCATAGCAATCAAATAACCAAATAATAAACACTAACAATCATAGAAAGTTCAACCAAACCCAAGGTATAAACTTTAAAGACACATATCAAATATAAAATCCAAAACTTGCATATTAACTAAATTTGGAATCAAGTACAAAAGATAAAGAGTTGGAAAGGAATGTAACCCATGTCACTTGAGCTCATCACCTTGCCTTCTTCATCTCCATCTTAATCCTAGTCTAGCAATATACAAGAGTGGATGAACTACACTAGCTAAACTATCCTATACTAAAGAAATGGAAGAACTACATTTCTGCACTCTTCAGCTCTCTCCCGTATGTCCCTGAATGAATGAATGTCAGACCACCCAAATGTCTCTGCATATAAACTGATGAAGAGCTCTTCTCCAGTCAAATTTTGCTGCTATGATTCTTCAAATCTCCTTTTGTTAAGATAGTCAAAAACCATTATTTTTGACTTGAAAATAAGCCACCTTTATTGCCCTTTTGTCTTCTGAAGCATGTGCACCGAATTCTCTTGCAGATTGTAGTTGGAAAATAGTTTGAACATAAGAGAATTGACCGAGCAAATTGCAGAATCGCGGCCAGAAAACGCGCCTATACAAAACGCGGTTACAAGTCACGTTTTGTGTACTCGCGTATTCACTTTTTCCTTACTTCAACTGCGATTTTCTCTATCATAAAGGCTGAACTGGTTTTTGTGTAAAACACCAAAGTTGTAGCCCTTTGAGTTAGCTTTCTAATGCTTCAAGAATCATCCAAATCGGAGCTTTGTAGACTGAGATATGATCAAAATACTAAACACTGGTCGGAACTCTGTTTTCCACTTTGGACAGCTGAGTTGAATTTCGGTATTTCAACTTTTGGACTATGAAAACGGCTGAATTGGACTTTGATGTCTTCATACCAAATGTAGATCGCTTTCTTAGCTTTAAATTGGTTTAAAGATCACCTCAATCCGATCAGTGTAGCTCCATATATAGTCGAAATACTGAAAAGTGTCAAAACTGTCTTGACTTGCATTTCCTTTCTTAAACGTTTTTCACTTCATTTTTCTTTTTACCACTTTGAATTCATCACCAAATCTCTATTTTTCACTTTACTTGACATCCTTTGGTGGTTGAATTATCATTCCTGCATAAAAATGAAGTTTTTACTATTAAAATCAATAGAAATGCAATATTAGCCACTTTTACCAAAAATGTATATTTTTACCAAAACCTTAGTTATTTTAATTATAAAACTAAATAATCAAACCAAATTAACTAATAAAATGCACTTAAAAATACGTAAAATAAATCCTTATCAAATACCCCCACACTTGAACCATTGCTTGTCCTCAAGCAATAAGAAATACAAAACCAACAATGATTCAAAATTTGAAAATAAACATATGTAGCATTTCAACTTCATTTCCTTAAAACAAAGTAAATAACTATTATGCAATTATTCAATTAAATTCAAGTACTCATAATATCAAGTAAAGGAGAGCCAATTATACCGTCATTATAACAAATTCAAATCAATTTTTCATCCTTACCCAATCTTACAAGTAAGTAACTCATATGGTCAATAATATGCTTCCTAAACTCATGATCTTTTTTTATTTAACTTAAAGAGGGATTTATTTATATAATATAGCTAAATATTACTTAAGTTGTGAAAGTATCTTTTTACACGAGGATCGACATTTTTAGATGAAGATCACCGGTTACTCAACACTTCACATATTCAAGTTGCTTTGCATACTCTTAATTCAAGTACCGTTTTACGTGAAAGTCGACATTTTTAGATGAAGACTCCCGGTTACTAAGTACGAGAATCATTGGAGTAGAATAAATCTTATTTTTTTCTTTTTTTTTCTTTCCACTTTTTTTTCTTTTTACAGCAAAGATAATAATAAATTCCTCAAAAGAATAATCATGAGAAGAGTATTGCACTTGTTGACCATATTTATCACTTAACTTATAAAATCCAATAAAGAGAAGAAATTTCATCAAATATGCAAAAAAATATAGGCATAATTTTCTCCACTTTAAAAGATATACTTTCCTACAAATGCAAAAATTATAATCACATAATAGTCATTTCCAAGTTAAATGAGAAAAGTAGTTTCCAAATCACATATATTTATCTCAAATGTAGAAGAAATTTGAACTACTAATGGTATGAAACTTGTTACCCCTTTGGATAAAATCGAAAAAATTGAAACTTTTTGGGGCAAGTTTGCAATTTTGGACAAGTTTGTAGAAAAATTTGAATTTTAACACAAGTCCAATATTTGCAACTAATAAGTTAATCACATACAATGTATATAATCTCAATTCTCCCCCCACACTTAACATGCACATTGTCCTCAATGTGTAAAAAGGAAAATGAAGATAAAGAAAAATAATACTCCCCTATTGTTGTGATTGAATATGAAGCTTCAAGGTATGTTGTTCGCCGGTCTTCATCACTTCATGAGTTCCATTGGATAACCATTAGTGATATAAACCTAAGAATGAAAAATGAGAAACCAAAGTGATAACAAAGGCTTAAGACATCAAAACGGCTATCCGTAACTTCAAGCCCTTGTTTTGGTGATGTACCTATAAAAAAATACACAATAAGCAACTCAAGGTACAAGAAAATATATGAGGAAAAGAAGAAAAAGAGAACCAAGGAACCTGCATTTTTTCTTTCAAAAAAAATGTCAGAAAACGTGAGTAGAAACGCGCCTTTAACTCGAGGTTTTGAAGGCGCGTTTCTTCCCAAAAGTTGCAGTACTAAAAACGCGGTTCTGTGAGAAAACGCGACTTTAAGTCGCGTTTTCAATGGCGCATTTTCATCTTTGATCCAGGCAACAAAACGCGACTTCCTTCAAAACGCGACTTAAAGTCGCGTTTTAATGGCGCGTTTTCTGTTCTGCAGGTGCAGAATTGAAAACGCGATTCTGTGAACACGCGACTCAGAGGCGCGTTTTCTTGAGAAACGCGTTTTCTGCTGCGAATTTTAGCAGAAATTCAACTTTTGAAAATTTACAAATAATACCCCAATCACTCAAAATGCATCATAAGTCATTTGTTTGTAAAATTTATCAATGTGCACACATGTAAAACATTAAAAACATGCATTTTAGCCCCTTTTAACGGATCAAAAACAACAATTACTCAAATCGAGGGGTTGAGTTCCTTGATCAAATTTCGCCTTTTTCACCTCATTTGGTCACTTTTGCTTCCATTTCCAATACCTACAAATGAAAAATAACAAAATCACTCAAACACATACTTTAAACATAAAATCACCCCAAAATAACATAAACTTAAACAAACATTGGGTTGCCTCCCAATAAGCGCTTTTATTTATAGTCGTTGGCTCGACTATTAAACCTTTTTTTTCAAGGAGGTTTAGTTAACGAATAATCCACCATTTTAGGCCGTGGTGGATCATTACAAGGTGACTTTATAGCAAAAGCCACATGATCTAATGATGTGAGAAATGAAAGTAGCTTACCTATTCCAAGTGGTTCATAGATATTACCTTGAATATGCACCACTTGAGAACTTACCAAAGGAAATGTCATGAGAGTATCTTGGGCAGCAATACCCTTAGAACCTATACTTTCAATGCACTCCTCAAGAGGGGTGAAAAATGAGTCATTAAAACTCACCTCTTGAGGCTCAAAGTTAGTTCCAAAGATATTATCATGTGAAATGGATATTTGCTCATTAAAACACACTTGAGATTCATCATTTTTATCAAAATGCAACCCATTTTCACATACAACATTCCCACCATTCATGCTAGGATCATTTTGCAATTTATTAGAGGAAATAACTTCACACAATGCATTCAATTGCTCATGTATTCTACCAAAGTGAGAAGCTAATTCATCTATTCTTTCCTCAATCCTATCAAAACGGTCAGAAGTTGCATTAGCTAATTTTTCTAAAGCTAACTCCCAAGATGGCTTAGAATCATTAGCTACCATTTCAATTGCCAACTCCCAAAATGGTTTTGATTCATATTGGACACATTCAAGTTGGTAATCGTAAAAATATGAAGAATTACTATAAGTAAATTGATTATCCCAACCATAAGCAGGAGAATTGCTCCAATTAGCTCTATATTGATCAAAACAATGATTGTAATGCTCTAATTCATCATAATAATCCATATTTTGTGCTTGCATACATGTATTAGTAGTATGATAACCTCCACACAAGTCACAAATCACATGATAAGAATTAAAAGCATTAGCATTCCTTCCTTGCTCAATTTCATGCTTAATTGTGTCCATTTGAACTTGTAACATCATAACATCAAATTTAGCCTTTAAGCACCTTAAACCATCTTCAAAAGACATATCTTCAGTAAATTCTTGGTTACCTCTGTTGAAGGAGCTTTGCACTTGGTAACCATCCATTGCCAATCTTCCATTTCTCAAGCATTGTCCTCCAAATTGACCTACCCTTCTCATCACCTAAAATTGCTTTTAAACAACCTCAAAAGCAAAATTAGTAAGAAAAATAGGTAATGAAACACATAAACATAAAATACAAAAAATAACATTCACATTATAACTAATATTATGTCTAAACTAATAAAGTTGCTCTTCACACCGATATTGCCAAATCTTCCCCGGCAACGGCGCCAAAAACTTGACGGGTATTTTACATACGTGCAAGCTAAAAAATACCGAATTACACCCGTTCACTGCAAGTATACAGATCAACTAGTAGTTTAGGGTATATATCGGGTCGATCCCACAAGGAAGAGTGAACAATTACCGGTATTACTAAAGCTTCTCTATTATTTAGACTATCAACGAATTATAGCAAATTTAATCTACTGAAATTATACAAAATAACAAATAAAAGCTCCTTAGGTTGTGGTATCCCTAACTACTCATGCAAGTGCTATATTTGGATAATTGAATACTACATCTAGGCTAGTTATGGTGTAATTTCCTTATGCATTTGAATCCTACTTTCGTAGTGAATCAATTATACTAATAACCAATCCATACCTATTCTCATGGTTATGAAATTAGCTACAAGTTCATTTTTTCAATGAAATTACATGAAATTAATCACCAAAACCCCATAGGTGCACCTCTACTCTCGTGAGTGTACTCCCCATGTTTAGCATTTCTTGAACTAGTGTTAAATCTCAATTTTCATTGCAGAAACAACACCTTAGATAATCACAATTAATGGTACCAGATTAATCATGATTTAAAGAGTCAAAGTGCTAAATAACTTGCTCAAATCATAGCAATCAAATAACCAAATAATAAACACTAACAATCATAGAAAGTTCAACCAAACCCAAGGTATAAACTTTAAAGACACATATCAAATATAAAATCCAAAACTTGCATATTAACTAAATTTGGAATCAAGTACAAAAGATAAAGAGTTGGAAAGGAATGTAACTCATGTCACTTGAGCTCATCACCTTGCCTTCTTCATCTCCATCTTAATCCTAGTCTAGCAATATACAAGAGTGGATGAACTACACTAGCTAAACTATCCTACACTAAAGAAATGGAAGAACTACATTTCTGCACTCTTCAGCTCTCTCCCGTATGTCCCTGAATGAATGAATGTCAGACCACCCAAATGTCTCTGCATATAAACTGATGAAGAGCTCTTCTCCAGTCAAATTTTGCTGCTATGATTCTTCAAATCTCCTTTTGTTAAGATAGTCAAAAACCATTGTTTTTTACTTGAAAATAAGCCACCTTTATTGCCCTTTTGTCTTCTGAAGCATGTGCACCGAATTCTCTTGCAGATTGTAGTTGGAAAGTAGTTTGAACATAAGAGAATTGACCGAGCAAATTGCAGAATCGCGGCCAGAAAACGCGCCTATACAAAACGCGGTTACAAGTCACGTTTTGTGTACTCGCGTATTCACTTTTTCCTTACTTCAACTGCGATTTTCTCTATCATAAAGGCTGAACTGGTTTTTGTGTAAAACACCAAAGTTGTAGCCCTTTGAGTTAGCTTTCCAATGCTTCAAGAATCATCCAAATCGGAGCTTTGTAGACTGAGATATGATCAAAATACTAAACACTGGTCGGAACTCTGTTTTCCACTTTGGACAGCTGAGTTGAATTTCGGTATTTCAACTTTTGGACTATGAAAACGGCTGAATTGGACTTTGATGTCTTCATACCAAATGTAGATCTCTTTCTTAGCTTTAAATTGGTATAAAGATCACCTGAATCCAATCAGTGTAGCTCCATATATAGTCGAAATACTGAAAAGTGTCAAAACTGTCTTGACTTGCATTTCCTTTCTTAAACGTTTTTCACTTCATTTTTCTTTTTACCACTTTGAATTCATCACCAAATCTCTATTTTTCACTTCACTTGACATCCTTTGGTGGTTGAATCATCATTCCTGCATAAAAATGAAGTTTTTACTATTAAAATCAATAGAAATGCAATATTAGCCACTTTTACCAAAAATGTATATTTTTACCAAAACCTTAGTTATTTTAATTATAAAACTAAATAATCAAACCAAATTAACTAATAAAATGCACTTAAAAATACGTAAAATAAATCCTTATCAAGTAACAGCAAGGATTACTACTTTCATGCCTATTTTTTCTTCTTGAAATTTTTCCGAGTAAGCATCTGCAACAAAGTTGAATGTGCCATTTTTTCCTTAAGATGACATAGTTCTTCTTTGCTGTACAATTATGTTGTTATCTATGTATGTATGCTTGGATAAGAGTACAAATATATTCACTGGCCTACCTGGGAAGGGATGCAATGGTATAATCAGTTCCCTTCCTTCTCCCATCACCTCTCTATTGCCTCCTCCCCCTTTGCTCCCTTATCTCCTGCCACCTTTTTCCTCCTCCATACCCCCTTCTCCTTCTACCATTGCACGGGAAGGAAAGGGAGGGTAGTAGCGGGAAGGAGACCGGTGGGTGGGAGAGTGAAAGGGGAGGTGGCAAGGGAAAGCGGGGGAAGGAGGAGGAGATGCAGGGAGGGTGGGTGTGGTGGTTAGTGGGGCATTGATGTGTGGTTGTTTTGGGTGTTTTTCTCTAGTTTTTAGGTGTTTTTTGACTGTGTTGGGCAGGGTTACTATAGATGTATGCTTCATTTTGTTTCACCACAACTGGCCATCTGAACGGTCTTTTAATATTAAACATGACCTAAATGATTTTTTTCTTGGTACACAAAATCTGAACATCTGACAAACTAATTGTCATAACAATCTTTACAATGAGTAGGAGATACTAAAGTATAATGGGCCTAGAATGGTGTCCCAGATGCATTCTTTGCCTCATAGTCTGCTAGTATAGTTTAGTTATATTAGACCCGAAGACAACCTAAGAGGGGGGTGAATTAGGTTGATTAAAAAACTAATCAGATTATGGGCACTTTTTGCTCAATACGAAATTTAATCTCTTTTCTAAATGATCACACAATGAATCAATCAATAAATGAGCAATATCACTTGAGAGAAGTAGAAAAGATATGCAATTTAAGGATTACAAGATAACAGATAAATAAAAAGGTAAGAAATGCAAACTAATTGACTACTAAGCTTCTTTTGAGCTCGAAGATCAATTCACAAAACAAGTTTGTTCAAGTTGATGAAATACAACCAATCTTGTGTACAAAGGAAGGCTCACTTTCTCCATACCCTAAGTTTCACTTTGTCAAATTAGGAAGTTTTACAATTCCTCAGAATAACACTCACAAAACTACACAATTGAAGTATTCACTCACAAATGAAAAGCTTACAAAGGATCTTACACCACAAAAAATACAAATGTTCCTTGGAGAGTATATTCTCACTAAAATTACTCTTGATCTTTTGTATTCTCAGTGTACAAGTCAATTTTGAAGTTTCTGACCATACTCTATTTATGGGAGACCAAGAAAGTGTTTCATTAAAGTTTCCAACAAATAGAAGGTAGGTGAAAAGTCAACTAGCCATTGGGAGTATCGGACGCCCAATACTTCCGATGCTTGCATCTGAAAGCATATAGAGAGTTTGAAAAATCATTTCAATTCTTTCGATCGTCTGGTACTTCTGATGCTTGCTTCTGAAAGCGGACAGAGAATTTGAAAAGTCATTTCAATTCGTTCGGATGTCCGGTGATAATGTTCTTCGTCCAATATGATCTTTCTGTGTCTGTCCTGTCTATCGGACGTCCGGTATTGCCATTGTAGCGTCCGACAGCTTTCAACTTCCTTTTTCTTTATTCAATTGCTTTTTAAATCAAATTTTTTCAGAGTTGAAAAGCTTTCTCATTGACAAAATATTAGTTTGAATTATCCAATTATTTTATAAACATCAAAAAATCGAGATCATGATCATCATTCCCCCTTTTTTTTTATGATGACAAAACAATGGATGATATTTTGAAAATTTTGAGCAAAAACTCCCCCTTACACATAGTATCTATAACCAATTCAAAATCATTCAATACCAACATGAGCAAAGTAATTTTCATGAGCAAAGTCATGGGCAAAGTAATTTTCATCATAGTTAACATAATATCATCAAAAACTCCCCCTTCCACATAGCATCCATAACTAATTCAAAATCAGTAATTTCTCCCCCTTTTGTCATCATAAAATCAGAAAGTAATTGGCATCAAAAGTAACATCATTAGCTAACATCAAAATCAATCAATGGCAACCATCACCAACCAATATCAACAGAAAAATAATATCAAAGGACATCAATGAATATCAATGATACCAACATTCATATCAACCAAAATCCATTAATGGTAACATTCAAAAAGGTCAAAGGAAACACAGTACTGAACATAAAAAAATAAAAAAATATTACAAAAGAAAAACTGAAAATGCATCTTAATATGAAGTGCAAATGACCCTGGAGTACTGTCGGAAGCACGTTCATCAACTATCGGAGGTCCGATAAAGCTTGACTGAAAAAAAAATTTTAGATAATATTTTTCAAAATGCCCAATTTTGTCTTTAAAAATATAAACTGATCCAAAAGTAAAACTTTTGTAAGAATATCAGCAATTTGATCTTTTGAACAAACATATTTTACATAAATTTCACCCTTTTGGACAAGATCACGAATGAAATGATACTTTATGTTTATGTGATTTGTCCTAAAGTGTTGAAAGGGATTCTTTGTAAAATTTATGGCACTCGTGTTATCACAATACATTGGTACACAGTCATACACTAGTCCAAAGTCATTCAAGGTAGTTTCATTCATAACAATTAAGCACAACATGCATCGGCGGCTACATATTCCACTTCCGCCGTAGATAAAGAGATAGCATTTTATTTTTTGCTAAACCATGATACCAAGTAATTATCACGAAAATGACATGTACCACTAGTACTTTTCTATCTATCTTACACCCACCAAAAACAGTATCCGAAAAATCACATAAGACAAATTTATGACATTTAGGATACCAAAGACCGTAATTCAAGATTCGCTTTAAATATCTAAAATTTTTTTTAACAGTCTTTAAATGAGATTCTTTAGGGTAAGATTGGAAACGAGTACACAAGCAAACTATAAATATAATATCGGATCTATTTGCAGTTAAATAAAGTAAGTTACCAATCATACCTCTATATTTCTTTTCATCAATTTTTGTACCTTCTTCATTTTTGTCAAATTTGGTGGATGTACACGTAGGCGTTCTAACTTGATTTTCTTGAAAATCATCTTCCTTTGATTTCTTTTCTAATGGATTATTTTCTTCATCTTGAGTCGTGAGTTTCTTAAATTCTTCTTGAACACATATATCATCATTTTCACAACAACTCTTGAAAATATCATCATTAGTTTTATCAAACGTGACATGGATGGTTTCTTTTATAACAAGAGTCCAAGAAATAATATTTGGTACCCTTTAATTGTTTTGGTCCTTGAGAGTTAGTATCATGTCTAACTATCCACATGCATTTCATGCCTCTTTTCATATTCTTCCTCACATAACAATCACTTTTCATGTGATCTTTTTTACAACAAAAACTACATATAACCAAGAAGTTATTTACATGAAAAGGTTTAACAGATCTTACTTCTCTTATCTTATGAATAGTAAATTCATTTGCACCAAAATTTAACTTCTTTTCATGAGTGCCAAAATGAGACTTTGATCCATTTCCTTGAAAACAATTTTATTTTTTTGTTGGAGAAACTCATTTAGATTGTTTATTCTTCTTTTCAAATCACCTTGTTCCTCTTTGAATATTTCACAAAGCCTTATTTTTCTATCAAACTCATTTTGTAGATCAATCACACTTTTTTTAAGTAATTATTTTCAGTTTTCAATTTTTTATTTTCTTGAAAAAGATGTGCATTATCCTGAAGAAAAAAATTAATTTTGTGTTTTAATTTCTTGTTTCTAGCATAAGATTCTTTCAAACTATCATGTAATTTTTCAATGAAAGATTCAAGATCATCATCAGTTTCATCATCATTTTCAAATTGAGGGTTACAAGTTGTTACCTCATTTTTTCAACAGCAATAAAAACCATTTGAGCAGATTCTTCTTCCACTTCTGTTTCATCATCGGAGTTGCACTCATTCCATGTGAATTGAAAGTTGTTGAATCTTGATTTTCTTCCTTCATTCTTCTTCTTCATTGGACACTCACTCATGTAGTGTCCAAGTTGGCCACATTCATAGCATTTGTCACCGTACTTTTTTTTGGTCTCTTGCTTTCCTTTGTTTCTTGTAATGTGTTCGAGGTATACATATAATATTAAGCTCATTCCAATCAAGTTTTACATTTATAAACTCCTAAATTTCCCACACGTAATTTATCGAAAGTATACGAATCGTGAGAGAGTACAGGGTATTAAGGGTCGATCTTACAGGAAAGATTGCAATTAACCATGTTTTTCAAACTCTTTGATTATTTAGACTACCATAAATATAAAATTATGAAAATAACACTAGAAAACTTCTGGAGATATGAAATTCCTTACTACTCTTACAAATGAAATTACCGGTTAAGTGAATGCTATTATCTTGATTAGTTATGGCATAATTTCCTAATGTATGTGAAATCAACTCTTGTGGTGAATCACCTATACTTGTAATTGAACCATACCTACTCTCATGGTTATGAAATTAACTACAAGCTCATTTCTTCTATGAAATTACATGAAACAAGTCACTTAAACCACATAAGTGTACTCTCGTGAGTGTATTCCCTAGATTTATCACTTCCTTGAACTAGTGTTAAATTCCAATTCTCATTGTAAACTTAACAGCTTTAGATAATCAGAATTAATGGTCGGTTAATCATGAATAGAAAAGCAAAAGTGATAAATAACTTACTCAAAATAATATCATCAAATAACCAAGTAAAAATTATTAACAAGATATATAGAAAGTTCATCTATACTCTAAGCATAAACTTTAGCAAAATATGAAAATAAGATCCAAACATATATTATAGTTAAACATGAAATCAAATACAAAAGAAAAAGTGATAGAAGAGATCTCACCCTTGTCACATGAGTTCCAACTCTCCATCTTTGCTCCTCCAATCTTCATCCAAATCTAACTACAAATACAAGAATGATAAACTATACTACCTATGCTATGCTACTCTAACTAATGAACTAAGAAAATTCTAGTGAAGACTATATTTTTTGTGTGTTTTTCTAGCCTTCCAAAGTTCTCCAAAAATTTCCTCTAAAGGCTTCTATATATAGAGAACTCAAGAGCCAAATGAGTTGTTTCTAGTAGTCATTTTTTACTCTTGAAACTCTCTAAGTTTGCTTCTCGAAGTTTCCATGCATCATCAGATCATTTTCAGCCAGAATCTTTGCAAAAAAAATGGTCAAAAATATTGTGTGAAAAGAGCACAAGTTGCAGAATAAGTTGCAACCGAAATCCACTAAAACGCGAGTACAAAACGCGGTCTGTGCCCGCGTTTTAGCCCCTGTTTTACTCTTTGCAGGTTTGCACTTTTCTGGGCAAGATTCATCTTTACTCTGTTTTTTTATCCAATTTCAACTAATATTTTCTTGATGTTAAAGGCTGAACTAGCTCTTATGTAAAATATGAAAGTTGTAGCTCTCTGAGTTACCTTTCTAATGCATCAAGAATCATCCAATTTGGAGCTCTATAGACCAATAAATGACCAAAATACCCTTGACTAGTCAGAACCTTATTTCAGCATTTAACCATGAAATTGTACATTTGTATTTTGACTTTTTGACTAGGAAAATGACTGAACTAGACTTTGATATCTCATATCAAATGTAGAACTATCTCTTAACTTCAAAATGGAATAAGAATCACCTCAATTCAATGCTTGTACCTCACGATATAGGCGAAATACTATAAGGTATCAAAACTATGAAACTTTTCTTCTTTTGTTTTTGATTGCATTTACTCTTTTGCACTTCATATTCTCATTTTATCACTTTAATCCATCATCAATCATCCAATTATCTTGTCTAATCACTCCATTTGATGATTGAATCATTAAACCTACAAAAACATGAAGTTTTTCTATAGAAATTCATAGAAATTCAATTTTTACCATTTAAACCATGAAATGCATATTTTCACTAGAATCCTAGTTAATTAGCTATAAAAGTAGTTAAGACACACCTAAACTAATTAATAAAACATACTAAAACATGTAAAATATCTACTTGTCATCTTGCATTGTTGAATTGATTGAAATTTGAATTGTTGGGTTCTCCTTTTCTGAATCTCCTTTTGTTGAGGATTCTCTTGAAACTTTGTGTGATGAGAGCAAGGTCATTGTCATCAACATCCATATCTTCAGCATCCAATGAAACTGAGTCATTTTCATCTTGGGATGCTTTTAGAGTAATGTTCCTTTTTACTTTTGCATCTTCTTTTTCTTGTACCTTGGTCTTAAACTTCAACTCATAAGAAGTTAGAGAGTTTATAAGAGATTCAATAGGCATTGAATTTAAATCTTTCGCCTCTTCAATAGTAGTTACTTTACTTTCCCAATCTTTAGACAAAGCATTCAAGATTTTTCTGTTTTTCTCTCCTAAGGAGTATTCCTTTTCCAGAACCTCTAAATCCTTAATAAGATCATTAAATCTACAATACATTTTATTAATATTTTCATGAGGTTCCATCTTAAATGACTCATATTTTGTAACCAAGATAGATTTCTTTTGTTCTCTAACATTCCCGCTGCCTTCATGAATTTCTCTCAATTTGTCCCAAATCTCTTTAGCAGACTTACAGCCTTTGACCCTAATAGATTCATTTGAGTCTAGAGCACTATATAACACATTCATAACTTTTGCATTTAAGGTGAGATGAGTTCTACCCTTTGCAATCAATTCATTTCTTATTTTTGGTTTTGATCTATGAATATTTTCATCTACTATAGAGGTATCATATGGACTTTCATTAACAATAAACCATAGTTCAATGTCAATCGATTGCAAGAAACTAACCATTCTTTCTTTCCAACTCACATAATATGACCCATTAAACATTGGAGGTCTAGTTACAGATTGTCCTTCAAAAAAATAGCATTGTTGGTTGTCATCTTTACTTCTAAATTGCTGGAGCTTAATCTCTAGGAGACCAAATTCTGATACCAATTGTTAGGCCCGAAGACAACTTAAGAGGGAGGTGAATTAGGTTGATTAAAAAACTAATCAGATTATGGACACTTTTTGATCAATACGAAATTTATCCTATTTTCTAAATGATCACACAATAAATCAATCAATAAAGGAGCAATATCACTTGAGATAGAAGAGATATGCAATTTAAGGATAAAAGATAATAGATAAATAAAAAAGTAAGAAATGCAAACCAATTGACTACCAAGCTCCTCTTGAGCTCGAAAATCAATTCACAAAACAAGTTTTTTCAAGTTGATGAAATACAACCAATCTTGTGTACAAAAGAAGGCTCATCTCCTCCTTACCCCAAGTTTCACTCGGTCAAATTAAGAAGTTTTACAATTCCTCAGGATAGCCCTCACAAACCTACACTATTGAAGTATTCACTCACAAATGAAAAACTTACAAAGGATCTTACACCACAAATAGTACAAAAGTTTATTGGAGAGTATTTTCTCACTAAAACTACTCTTGATCTTTTGTATTCTCAATGTGCAAGTCAATTTTGAAGTTTCTGGCCATAATCTATTTATGGGAGACCAAGAAAGTGTTTCATTAAAGTTTCCAACAGATAGAAGGTAGCTGCAGAGTCAACTAGCCTTTGGGAGTATCGGACACCCGATACTTCCGATGCATGCATCTGAAAGCAGACAGAGAGTTTGAAAAATCATTTCAATTCTTTCGATCGTCCGGTACTTTTAATGCTTGCGTCCGAAAGCGAACAGAGAGTTTGAAAAGTCATTTCAATTCTTTCGGATATTTGGTGATGATGTTTTTATCTGATATGATCTTTCTGTGTCTGCCCTATCTATCGGATGTCTAGTATTGCCATTGTGAGCGTCCGACAGCTTTCGACTTTCTTTTTCTTCATTCAATTGCTTTTTGAATCAAATTTTTTCAGAGTTGAATAGCTTTCTCCTTGACAAAATATTAGTTTGAATTATCCAATTATTTTGTAAACATCAAAAAATCGGGATCAAGATCATCAAGTTATTGACTAGTCAAGATGGGTTGTCTTAATATGGACTACCTAAAATAATGAGCTCAGGTATTAGTGGTCTAGAGAGCTGAATAGATCATGAATGTTGGGAGTACACACAGACAACTGTATGCAGGATTTGAATCTTACACTAAATTTGTTGCATCAGACATCTCAAATATTTAACAGTTGACCTAATTCTGGAGAGGCTAAAAGTGTGATGCTATTAATTTCTCTTTTTCCTTCTTCTGCAATCTATAATTTCAAACATGCGAAAACCATCAGGAAGAGGTTACTTGTTAATGTTATATGATTAGATTACACCATAAAATTCCTAAGACAAACGTCTAAAATCTTTTCATGTACAAGTAACAGCACCTTAGGCAAAAGTCATCTACTTGGTGTGTGCTTATGTGGGAAACCGAGAAGTGGTAACCAATGCTTCATTCAGCTCTTTTTAAATCAGGCCATTGAAAAAGCATAATTTATTAATAATGTCAGACAATGCCCTGCTTTCAAGTCTGAATTGCCCTATTAGATATTTAGAAATTGTGTCCAAGACTCACTTAGAGATTGCAAAGCTTGCTTGGCCTTGTAATAAGGAAAGCTCTATCATTAGGTCTTTTCCAATTCACTAGATAATCTGGTCATTGTCATTTTGGGTGAAGATATTTGTTGTAGGCAAAGTTTGAGTGAAGAAATGGTTTAGCCTTCTGGCTAGATTAATTTAGTCTTTAATACTTGGAATAGACAGGCCAATATTATTTTGTGCAAAAATAGTTTGAAATTAACTTAAGACACCTTAACCAATTTACAAATAGTTTAAGAGCTACTTAAGTGATTCACATGTAATCCCTTTTCCTTATGGACTATTGATAAACGTTGTACTTAAACATGATGATTAGTAATTGTCTGGTATGATAATTTTGATTGGTTCAAACAACCGCATCAAGTTTTCATCCATTTATGTATATGTGTCTCTTATTTTCATCGAGTTTTCATTAGTCCATTTTGCTTGCCAAAATAAGAGAAATTGAGATAAAGAGACTCTTAACTTTTGATTATAAAGCCAAGGATATTAGCACTTACTGTACATGTTAGTATGTCTTGGATGCTTTGATATAAATGTCTAAAGTTCAAATCATTTAATACTCTATATCTAACGATCATGACACTTAAAATATATCTTAAGTTGCATGTTGGCTTTTCAAGTTAATGGATACTTCTTTTAATTAACTTGTGACTGTTGACCTTATGATGTTTCTAATGGAAGTATAGAATAATCAACATAGTTCTCCATTTTGGGGTTACCTTGCTTTGTTTAAATGCCACCTGTTTTTCTTGTATGAGGATTATTTTATGAAGCTGACGCCTGCGTGCTTGGATATGGTAGAGCAAGTGATTCTGTAGAGATAATGATGAACACCAAGCAAGCTTAAAGGTATGCCGAATTATGTTAATTGAACATGTCCGTCCTTGAAAAAAGGGCTAGAAGAAAAAAAATGTGGTTTACAAAGCTCACCATCATTCTTGGTCTTACATATTAGTGTATAAGAAACTGCCTCGTCAAACTTTTGATGTTTTCCCAGAAAGTCTTAATATGGGGGACTTGATAGTCAGCAACATAAAAGTCATCGTCTGCCTCACTCTACTCCATCTTACCTCAGTGGTCCACTCCCAATCAACTATTGCCATCACAATTCCAGTTTGCTGAGAAGAAGAAGATTTTTTGGCTTTCTTTTCATGGACCCTCTTCCCTCTCACCTGTTCTCTTCCTATCTCATGAACCATCTTTCCCATCACATTAGATTGGTTATCTTCTTTACTATTACATCGATGTCTGTGTAGATGGATGCAGCAATGCCTCTAGTAGAGCGCCAACACACCCCATTGATTTTGACATCAGATATGCATTCTACACCCATGCATTATGGCATATCAACATAAGTGCACTGGGTTAAATGGTGATGAATTGTGGTATATATCTCATATATCTCTTGTTGTTTCAGAAAAAAAGCAGTATCTAACACATGAGCGATTTCAATCTTCTCCAATTAATTGTCTTTAAGGTGATCCCATGCTAGACTTGGTTTTGTAGCAGTGTTTAGTTGTGGTTCTAATAGTTGGTTCACAATCCCTACTACTTCAGTATGGTTATTTTGGTCATTTTAAAATCTATAGTGAAAATATGGTTTCCAACTCCTTAAATGGTATTATTGTTACTATAAATGCAGTTTATCCACTTGTATGACTTAAATATCAAATATCACATCTCTTAGCGTTGCCTGTAATAGTGAAACTTATTCTTCAGCTAGATTATTTGTTATCTTCTCACTCATCTTTATATTTATATACTACCTTTCTTTTGGCATCAAATTAGTATAGAGTAAATGAAAATATCCTTTTATTTTAACTGCTAAATACCTGTAACAAGATTGGTAAAATAGTATCTCTTTGGGAAAAGCAAGATTCAAGGTTGCAACTATTTTTTTAAATTCCAGGGTTTGTCTCAATTTGATTTTTTGATAAGTAATCATGGAGGCTATTGACAAATAGCATAGCAAGCACAAGCTAATAAATATACGATCAATTAGAGATGCATCTTAGAAGAGTAGTTGTGGGGAATTGGAACCCTCCAACGGGAGTAAGCTGCAGCCGTTGAGATGGATGTTCGTAAGAGCAATTGGAATCCCGTGGACATAGCCGAAAGGAACCCTTATGGAAAATCATGATAAAGCCCTAGTTGTCTTTCAACTATTGGAGTTCTTTTCCAATCTATGATGTTTATAGAGATGATAGTGGTGCCTCATATTTGAAAACTAGAGGTGTTTCCCACGCAATGTACGGGCACCAAGGGATTTATTTTTTTGAAAATTTGTGAGTATTAGTGTTAGTTTTTTTAAAAAAAAATTGTAATTATAATTTGTTTTGGAATGTAATTTTGTACTACTGACTTGAATTGTTGTGTTGAGCAACTAAGTTATATATATATATGTATGTATATATATATGTGCATAGGTTTATCTTATGCAATATTTTGCAAAAGGCTACTGCATTGCATCTTTTATATATACAATTTTCCAGATGTCTTCAAAAGGGCAGGTTCTGTTCAGTTTTTCTAATTTAGTCATCTGGATCATTGTCTATATATGGGATGTTTAGTTCATAAGAACATTCACACATATTACAGCTAAAGCTTCTTAAAGCTTCAAAAATAGTATTTGTCTGGAGTTTCAAAAATACTAAAGCTTCTTAGGTTCAATTTTTGTAGGTGTCGGTGCATTGTTTTTTGGTGGGATCAAACAACTAACAAACAAAAGTGCAATAGATAGTAACTCTAAAGTAATCGCATATTCAGTGAATAGTAGAACAATGAAAAGAACATATATAAAAAACAATCTAAGGATACTCTTAAGACGCAATAAAAGAGTTGCGATAATTATAAGAAAGAATAGAACCAAACCTGAAGTTGGTGAGGATGAGGTGATTTCTAGTTGAATGAATCGAGTTGGCAACACATGAGCTCACCTGCCAAAAATGGAATTGTTGAAACTTTGTCCTCCGGTCTCACTTCGATATTGAAGTTAGAAGTAGTGCAGGAGTTAGGTAGGTAGATTGAACAACGTATCTCATTTGTAAATGGTAGATGAGTATTTATAGTAGAGAAAGTTAGGGGCAAAATGATAAAGCCTACCCACTAGCAGCCATCATAAGATAGTCTAGGGCTGCAGTGTCAGGCGTAGGTCTAAGCAGTAGGGTGGCTGGCGGTCACATCACCATCAGTCCTAAGTCATGTAGGGAGCTAAAGTGCGAGGTGTTATGGGTAGAGGTATAGACGAGGTGAAGCGTCTATTTCAGGTGACCTCCAATCACCTTGGTTGAGGATGGTCGAGACAAGGTGTCTTTTGTCTAACAGTGTAAGAGGTCTAGTAGGGTTCGAACATGCCGAGGTGCTTACAGCAAGCAAACTTGTAGGGATAAGGAGCAGGAGACGAAGCTAGAAGAAGAGAAAACGAAGAAAATGCACAATGTCTAAAACCTGGAAAGAAGAAAATGCAAGAGGAAGAACAAAGGAACCAAAAACAATGTGTATTTTGCTTCAAAAAAACCTTGAGAAATGGAAGCTCCACTTGCAATGTACAAAAGAAAAGTGACGGTACAAAAGGAATTAAAAATCTCAGAAGTACAATCATTCCCAAGATTATGATACCTTGGTTCCACTAATAGAGCATGTCTAAGGGCAATGAGGTCATTATGCTCCCTAATTCCTGTAGTCTATAAAACAATGATTTGAATGGGTCATCAAATCAAAATAAAAAGACAATTAAAACCCCAACTTAAGTTGCCACACTACCACACAAAAAGCATCTAAAAGGATATAAAAGTAAATAAACACCTCCTCTCTATCTCTATGGATTTTCTTGAGCTAAGGAACAAAACGTGCTTCTTTGTGTATAAACATAAATCTCTGCATTTCCATTTTTTTTCACCGACAAAACAGATGAAAATACAAGGCAAAAAGTAGCCTGAACAATAAACTCCAACTGCTTCTTATATATATTTTCTTCATCAAGTGGAAACAGTACTTTTATATATCAACACTTGATAGTACAAGAGTTAGTTACAAAAAGAGGCAACTGCCCTCATATCTTTCCTTACTATATCCATTAGCCATACCGGGAACTCATTGTCCCATTCTATATCATGAATTAGCTTGATTGCAAGTTGAGCTAGTGTATGGCTACGCATATTTCCTGCTCTATACACAAAAGGGAAGTTACACTGTTCAAAACCTTCCTTCATCTTCTCAATATCCTCTACGACTGTTGCAATACGAATGTCTTGAACATTGCTTTCATTGATTTGGTCGACCACCGATTTGCAGTCTGATTAGACTTCTATCTTAGTTCATCCTGCATCTTTGGCGATCATAAGCGCAGCTCTTACTGCTACAGCTCTTCCTCAATAGTTGTTCCATTCTTGCATTCCATTATACCCTTTGCTTTTATTAGCTTTTCAGTCCAGTTCCTTGCTACGATTCCCTTTCCTGTTCTTACAGATTGATTTGAGATGGTTGCATCTGTGTTAATCACCCCTGGCTTTAGTGGTTCCCATCTCTCTTATTGGTTCTACTGTGTTGTTAATGTTTTGGTCTTTTCCTCTTCAATTTCATTAGCTACCACAAAAGATTGACTGTGAGGTTAATTTGATCTCTTTCCTAAGCTTTTTCCTCTACCTGAGTTATTGTTTCCCACCACTTCCATATATTATCTCTTAGCTCTGTGACCCCTTCCCATTTGACTGGAGCCATTTTCCATGTCATTTCTGCTATTGGACAATGGAAAAACAAATGCTCTATTATCTCTGTTGCCTCCCCACAACACTCACACATCTGATCTCGTTTATCTGTTCTCCTATATATGACCCTTTTTTACTGGCAAGCAGTTTTGTAGAACTTTCCACATGAAGTGTTTTAGTTTCACAGCTTCTAAAGGTTCTTCCAGACTGTGTGCTTTCTTATCTCCTAACTTGTCTCCTCTCTCACTTCCTCCCTCCTTCCATCACTATGTTTATCCTGCTTAGCAATTGCATAGCTAGATTTTACTGTATATGAGCCTGATTTGGAGTGTTTCCAGAATATCCTGTCTTTACTCCTATATAGGCTCAGAGAGATGCTGGCTATTAACTCTACTTCTTTTTTATTGAACAACTATTGTATTTTTAGCTGATCCCACTTTCCTTCCATTATTAGATCTCTTACTCTCTGAAGCTGGCAGTTCTCAGGTTAGTTAATGAGGGTTTGCCATTTGAAATTCTTGTCATCCACTTATCTTTCCAAATATCCACTGAGCTTCCATCTCTAATCCTCTTCCATAATCCATTGGATAATTGGTGTCTGGCACTATGAATACTCTTCTAGGTCCAAGAAGCTGAGTTAGGGGGTTTCTTATCCATCCAGTGATCTCTCATGTACTTAGACTTGATAACTTTGCTTACTAACAAATTTGGAGCTATGATGAACCTCCAAATTTGTTTTGCAAGCAGAGCTATATTAAGTGCTTCCAAGTCTCTGAAACCAATCCCTCCTTTGCCTTTCACCTCTATCAGTTTCTTCCAAGTGGGCCAATACACTTTGTTCTCCTTTTCACCATTTTCCCACCAATACTTTGCTATTCTTGAGCTAATATCCTTACACAGGCTTTTAGGAAGTTTGAAGCAGGACATTGTATAGTTTGGAATTGCCATGATAACAACTTTGATCAGCACTCCTTTCCCTCCTGAGCTTAGCAATTTTTGTTTCCATCCTTGCAGCTTGTTGCTTATCTTGCTCTTCACATACCCAAAAGCTTGGTTCTTGGATTTTCCAATTGCCATTGGTAATCCAAGGTATTTCCCATTGTGGCTTCTTTCATGTTTTCCAGCACCTCACTAATCTCCTTTCTATCTTGGTTTAGTGTGTTCCTGCTGAAATACATTGCTGACGTTTCATAATTCATCACTTGCCTTGAAGCTTTCTCATATTGTTTGAGGATCTCTTTCACTGTCCTTACCTCCTGTTTAGTTGCTTTATAGCACAGTAAGAGTCATTTGTAAAAAAGAGGTGTGAAATAACAGGACTATCTTTGCAGATTTTTATTCTTGTCAAGAATTTGTCATTCACAACTTTCTTGAATAATCCAAAAAGTCCTTCAGCACAGATAATAAATAAGTAGGGGGATAAAGGATCTTCCTATCTCAGGCCTCTACTAGGTAGAACATGTCCAATTTTGCCACAATTATAGTCCAACTGCTTCTTCTATGGTATATAGATCTGTGTTTTTAAACTCGAACCGGACCGGCCGGTCCGACCGATTGAACGGGGAACCGGTCAAGTGTCCGGTTCGAGTTACTCTAAAAAACCGGATGTAATAAAACTCAGTCAAACCCGGTCAAAAACTGGATTTGACCAGGTTTGACCGGCAAATCAAATGAACTGGTTTGATATCAAAGGTCCGGTGTAACGTGGAAAGAAACTTGATGAGGTGTCAAGTTTCGGCTTTACATTTCCTCCAATTTGTACTAAAAGAAGTCTCCAACTTTCAAGTCACCAGCGGTGGGAATCCTGGTGGGCCCGATGGAAAGATATAATGGCGGCCTTCTTAATTGAAGCAGATACCTGACATGCCATGCCCAGCAAAGTTGGAGACTTCAGCCTCAGACCTGCCACCCAATTTTTTTTTGAAAGGTCAAAATATTTTTAATATTATGTTTTGGTCCCTAGGTTGTTAAAAATTATTAATATATCTCAAATATTTCATACTTTATAAATGTTATCCTAAAGTTTGGTGTTTATTTTTCAATTAAATTCATAATTTTAATTCTAAACTTGTTAATGTTCATTGAATAATATAAATTGCGACTTCATCATTCTAATTTCTTTGTATTTTCTTGTTAAATATATTTGAAATATCAAATATATATGAATATACATTTATTAATATTAACAGGTTCTTAAGTATTTTACATATAATATTTTAATTTTTAAATAATTTTTATTTATGACGTCATCCGGTTCAATCCCTATCGAACCCAGTCGAATCCATTAACTCCTGACTCTTGAACTCGACCGAGTCGATGCCCTGTCCGAGTCTGAAAACATAGATATAGATGTTACAGCCCTTGTATCAGTCCTCTCTGGATGGTAAATGCACCTATTCGTTGACCAAAATGTAGAGGTATTGCAGAAGATGAAAGGCAGATTGTCCGCCGTATGTTTAAAAGAAAGTTTGATGATAGTGGTTTTAATAACTACTTCCAGTATAGCGCAGACTTAAAAGAGTGTTGGAAGACTTCTTCGAATTCGTGGTTCGGTTCTTGAATCTTTTCTTTCGCTGGACATGCATATTTACCGAGTATTAAAGTCCTTTTTTGCCGATATAATATTTGATGTTGGACATTTGTGCTGATTTGAGGTGGGTAAGCTTCGTAGGACATGAAATTGACAAAGAGGCTAAATCAAATACTCCCTCTGTGCTCCTTTCGTTTCATAAAAAAAAAAAATACTCCTCTTTGTCACTTTGATAGCCTTTTTTTTTTCATCTATTCCAAATTATTGTCTACTTTTCAATTAAAGAATATAGTCAATTTGTAATTTCTCTAATATATGTTTATATAATGTACTTTATTATTAATGAGTATAATAATACTCCCCTATTGTTGTGATTGAATATGAAGCTTCAAGGTATGTTGTTCGCCGGTCTTCATCACTTCATGAGTTCCATTGGATAACCATTAGTGATATAAACCTAAGAATGAAAAATGAGAAACCAAAGTGATAACAAAGGCTTAAGACATCAAAACGGCTATCCGTAACTTCAAGCCCTTGTTTTGGTGATGTACCTATAAAAAAATACACAATAAGCAACTCAAGGTACAAGAAAATATATGAGGAAAAGAAGAAAAAGAGAACCAAGGAACCTGCATTTTTTCTTTCAAAAAAAATGTCAGAAAACGTGAGTAGAAACGCGCCTTTAACTCGAGGTTTTGAAGGCGCGTTTCTTCCCAAAAGTTGCAGTACTAAAAACGCGGTTCTGTGAGAAAACGCGACTTTAAGTCGCGTTTTCAATGGCGCATTTTCATCTTTGATCCAGGCAACAAAACGCGACTTCCTTCAAAACGCGACTTAAAGTCGCGTTTTAATGGCGCGTTTTCTGTTCTGCAGGTGCAGAATTGAAAACGCGATTCTGTGAACACGCGACTCAGAGGCGCGTTTTCTTGAGAAACGCGTTTTCTGCTGCGAATTTTAGCAGAAATTCAACTTTTGAAAATTTACAAATAATACCCCAATCACTCAAAATGCATCATAAGTCATTTGTTTGTAAAATTTATCAATGTGCACACATGTAAAACATTAAAAACATGCATTTTAGCCCCTTTTAACGGATCAAAAACAACAATTACTCAAATCGAGGGGTTGAGTTCCTTGATCAAATTTCGCCTTTTTCACCTCATTTGGTCACTTTTGCTTCCATTTCCAATACCTACAAATGAAAAATAACAAAATCACTCAAACACATACTTTAAACATAAAATCACCCCAAAATAACATAAACTTAAACAAACATTGGGTTGCCTCCCAATAAGCGCTTTTATTTATAGTCGTTGGCTCGACTATTAAACCTTTTTTTTCAAGGAGGTTTAGTTAACGAATAATCCACCATTTTAGGCCGTGGTGGATCATTACAAGGTGACTTTATAGCAAAAGCCACATGATCTAATGATGTGAGAAATGAAAGTAGCTTACCTATTCCAAGTGGTTCATAGATATTACCTTGAATATGCACCACTTGAGAACTTACCAAAGGAAATGTCATGAGAGTATCTTGGGCAGCAATACCCTTAGAACCTATACTTTCAATGCACTCCTCAAGAGGGGTGAAAAATGAGTCATTAAAACTCACCTCTTGAGGCTCAAAGTTAGTTCCAAAGATATTATCATGTGAAATGGATATTTGCTCATTAAAACACACTTGAGATTCATCATTTTTATCAAAATGCAACCCATTTTCACATACAACATTCCCACCATTCATGCTAGGATCATTTTGCAATTTATTAGAGGAAATAACTTCACACAATGCATTCAATTGCTCATGTATTCTACCAAAGTGAGAAGCTAATTCATCTATTCTTTCCTCAATCCTATCAAAACGGTCAGAAGTTGCATTAGCTAATTTTTCTAAAGCTAACTCCCAAGATGGCTTAGAATCATTAGCTACCATTTCAATTGCCAACTCCCAAAATGGTTTTGATTCATATTGGACACATTCAAGTTGGTAATCGTAAAAATATGAAGAATTACTATAAGTAAATTGATTATCCCAACCATAAGCAGGAGAATTGCTCCAATTAGCTCTATATTGATCAAAACAATGATTGTAATGCTCTAATTCATCATAATAATCCATATTTTGTGCTTGCATACATGTATTAGTAGTATGATAACCTCCACACAAGTCACAAATCACATGATAAGAATTAAAAGCATTAGCATTCCTTCCTTGCTCAATTTCATGCTTAATTGTGTCCATTTGAACTTGTAACATCATAACATCAAATTTAGCCTTTAAGCACCTTAAACCATCTTCAAAAGACATATCTTCAGTAAATTCTTGGTTACCTCTGTTGAAGGAGCTTTGCACTTGGTAACCATCCATTGCCAATCTTCCATTTCTCAAGCATTGTCCTCCAAATTGACCTACCCTTCTCATCACCTAAAATTGCTTTTAAACAACCTCAAAAGCAAAATTAGTAAGAAAAATAGGTAATGAAACACATAAACATAAAATACAAAAAATAACATTCACATTATAACTAATATTATGTCTAAACTAATAAAGTTGCTCTTCACACCGATATTGCCAAATCTTCCCCGGCAACGGCGCCAAAAACTTGACGGGTATTTTACATACGTGCAAGCTAAAAAATACCGAATTACACCCGTTCACTGCAAGTATACAGATCAACTAGTAGTTTAGGGTATATATCGGGTCGATCCCACAAGGAAGAGTGAACAATTACCGGTATTACTAAAGCTTCTCTATTATTTAGACTATCAACGAATTATAGCAAATTTAATCTACTGAAATTATACAAAATAACAAATAAAAGCTCCTTAGGTTGTGGTATCCCTAACTACTCATGCAAGTGCTATATTTGGATAATTGAATACTACATCTAGGCTAGTTATGGTGTAATTTCCTTATGCATTTGAATCCTACTTTCGTAGTGAATCAATTATACTAATAACCAATCCATACCTATTCTCATGGTTATGAAATTAGCTACAAGTTCATTTTTTCAATGAAATTACATGAAATTAATCACCAAAACCCCATAGGTGCACCTCTACTCTCGTGAGTGTACTCCCCATGTTTAGCATTTCTTGAACTAGTGTTAAATCTCAATTTTCATTGCAGAAACAACACCTTAGATAATCACAATTAATGGTACCAGATTAATCATGATTTAAAGAGTCAAAGTGCTAAATAACTTGCTCAAATCATAGCAATCAAATAACCAAATAATAAACACTAACAATCATAGAAAGTTCAACCAAACCCAAGGTATAAACTTTAAAGACACATATCAAATATAAAATCCAAAACTTGCATATTAACTAAATTTGGAATCAAGTACAAAAGATAAAGAGTTGGAAAGGAATGTAACTCATGTCACTTGAGCTCATCACCTTGCCTTCTTCATCTCCATCTTAATCCTAGTCTAGCAATATACAAGAGTGGATGAACTACACTAGCTAAACTATCCTACACTAAAGAAATGGAAGAACTACATTTCTGCACTCTTCAGCTCTCTCCCGTATGTCCCTGAATGAATGAATGTCAGACCACCCAAATGTCTCTGCATATAAACTGATGAAGAGCTCTTCTCCAGTCAAATTTTGCTGCTATGATTCTTCAAATCTCCTTTTGTTAAGATAGTCAAAAACCATTGTTTTTTACTTGAAAATAAGCCACCTTTATTGCCCTTTTGTCTTCTGAAGCATGTGCACCGAATTCTCTTGCAGATTGTAGTTGGAAAGTAGTTTGAACATAAGAGAATTGACCGAGCAAATTGCAGAATCGCGGCCAGAAAACGCGCCTATACAAAACGCGGTTACAAGTCACGTTTTGTGTACTCGCGTATTCACTTTTTCCTTACTTCAACTGCGATTTTCTCTATCATAAAGGCTGAACTGGTTTTTGTGTAAAACACCAAAGTTGTAGCCCTTTGAGTTAGCTTTCCAATGCTTCAAGAATCATCCAAATCGGAGCTTTGTAGACTGAGATATGATCAAAATACTAAACACTGGTCGGAACTCTGTTTTCCACTTTGGACAGCTGAGTTGAATTTCGGTATTTCAACTTTTGGACTATGAAAACGGCTGAATTGGACTTTGATGTCTTCATACCAAATGTAGATCTCTTTCTTAGCTTTAAATTGGTATAAAGATCACCTGAATCCAATCAGTGTAGCTCCATATATAGTCGAAATACTGAAAAGTGTCAAAACTGTCTTGACTTGCATTTCCTTTCTTAAACGTTTTTCACTTCATTTTTCTTTTTACCACTTTGAATTCATCACCAAATCTCTATTTTTCACTTCACTTGACATCCTTTGGTGGTTGAATCATCATTCCTGCATAAAAATGAAGTTTTTACTATTAAAATCAATAGAAATGCAATATTAGCCACTTTTACCAAAAATGTATATTTTTACCAAAACCTTAGTTATTTTAATTATAAAACTAAATAATCAAACCAAATTAACTAATAAAATGCACTTAAAAATACGTAAAATAAATCCTTATCAAGTAACAGCAAGGATTACTACTTTCATGCCTATTTTTTCTTCTTGAAATTTTTCCGAGTAAGCATCTGCAACAAAGTTGAATGTGCCATTTTTTCCTTAAGATGACATAGTTCTTCTTTGCTGTACAATTATGTTGTTATCTATGTATGTATGCTTGGATAAGAGTACAAATATATTCACTGGCCTACCTGGGAAGGGATGCAATGGTATAATCAGTTCCCTTCCTTCTCCCATCACCTCTCTATTGCCTCCTCCCCCTTTGCTCCCTTATCTCCTGCCACCTTTTTCCTCCTCCATACCCCCTTCTCCTTCTACCATTGCACGGGAAGGAAAGGGAGGGTAGTAGCGGGAAGGAGACCGGTGGGTGGGAGAGTGAAAGGGGAGGTGGCAAGGGAAAGCGGGGGAAGGAGGAGGAGATGCAGGGAGGGTGGGTGTGGTGGTTAGTGGGGCATTGATGTGTGGTTGTTTTGGGTGTTTTTCTCTAGTTTTTAGGTGTTTTTTGACTGTGTTGGGCAGGGTTACTATAGATGTATGCTTCATTTTGTTTCACCACAACTGGCCATCTGAACGGTCTTTTAATATTAAACATGACCTAAATGATTTTTTTCTTGGTACACAAAATCTGAACATCTGACAAACTAATTGTCATAACAATCTTTACAATGAGTAGGAGATACTAAAGTATAATGGGCCTAGAATGGTGTCCCAGATGCATTCTTTGCCTCATAGTCTGCTAGTATAGTTTAGTTATATTAGACCCGAAGACAACCTAAGAGGGGGGTGAATTAGGTTGATTAAAAAACTAATCAGATTATGGGCACTTTTTGCTCAATACGAAATTTAATCTCTTTTCTAAATGATCACACAATGAATCAATCAATAAATGAGCAATATCACTTGAGAGAAGTAGAAAAGATATGCAATTTAAGGATTACAAGATAACAGATAAATAAAAAGGTAAGAAATGCAAACTAATTGACTACTAAGCTTCTTTTGAGCTCGAAGATCAATTCACAAAACAAGTTTGTTCAAGTTGATGAAATACAACCAATCTTGTGTACAAAGGAAGGCTCACTTTCTCCATACCCTAAGTTTCACTTTGTCAAATTAGGAAGTTTTACAATTCCTCAGAATAACACTCACAAAACTACACAATTGAAGTATTCACTCACAAATGAAAAGCTTACAAAGGATCTTACACCACAAAAAATACAAATGTTCCTTGGAGAGTATATTCTCACTAAAATTACTCTTGATCTTTTGTATTCTCAGTGTACAAGTCAATTTTGAAGTTTCTGACCATACTCTATTTATGGGAGACCAAGAAAGTGTTTCATTAAAGTTTCCAACAAATAGAAGGTAGGTGAAAAGTCAACTAGCCATTGGGAGTATCGGACGCCCAATACTTCCGATGCTTGCATCTGAAAGCATATAGAGAGTTTGAAAAATCATTTCAATTCTTTCGATCGTCTGGTACTTCTGATGCTTGCTTCTGAAAGCGGACAGAGAATTTGAAAAGTCATTTCAATTCGTTCGGATGTCCGGTGATAATGTTCTTCGTCCAATATGATCTTTCTGTGTCTGTCCTGTCTATCGGACGTCCGGTATTGCCATTGTAGCGTCCGACAGCTTTCAACTTCCTTTTTCTTTATTCAATTGCTTTTTAAATCAAATTTTTTCAGAGTTGAAAAGCTTTCTCATTGACAAAATATTAGTTTGAATTATCCAATTATTTTATAAACATCAAAAAATCGAGATCATGATCATCATTCCCCCTTTTTTTTTATGATGACAAAACAATGGATGATATTTTGAAAATTTTGAGCAAAAACTCCCCCTTACACATAGTATCTATAACCAATTCAAAATCATTCAATACCAACATGAGCAAAGTAATTTTCATGAGCAAAGTCATGGGCAAAGTAATTTTCATCATAGTTAACATAATATCATCAAAAACTCCCCCTTCCACATAGCATCCATAACTAATTCAAAATCAGTAATTTCTCCCCCTTTTGTCATCATAAAATCAGAAAGTAATTGGCATCAAAAGTAACATCATTAGCTAACATCAAAATCAATCAATGGCAACCATCACCAACCAATATCAACAGAAAAATAATATCAAAGGACATCAATGAATATCAATGATACCAACATTCATATCAACCAAAATCCATTAATGGTAACATTCAAAAAGGTCAAAGGAAACACAGTACTGAACATAAAAAAATAAAAAAATATTACAAAAGAAAAACTGAAAATGCATCTTAATATGAAGTGCAAATGACCCTGGAGTACTGTCGGAAGCACGTTCATCAACTATCGGAGGTCCGATAAAGCTTGACTGAAAAAAAAATTTTAGATAATATTTTTCAAAATGCCCAATTTTGTCTTTAAAAATATAAACTGATCCAAAAGTAAAACTTTTGTAAGAATATCAGCAATTTGATCTTTTGAACAAACATATTTTACATAAATTTCACCCTTTTGGACAAGATCACGAATGAAATGATACTTTATGTTTATGTGATTTGTCCTAAAGTGTTGAAAGGGATTCTTTGTAAAATTTATGGCACTCGTGTTATCACAATACATTGGTACACAGTCATACACTAGTCCAAAGTCATTCAAGGTAGTTTCATTCATAACAATTAAGCACAACATGCATCGGCGGCTACATATTCCACTTCCGCCGTAGATAAAGAGATAGCATTTTATTTTTTGCTAAACCATGATACCAAGTAATTATCACGAAAATGACATGTACCACTAGTACTTTTCTATCTATCTTACACCCACCAAAAACAGTATCCGAAAAATCACATAAGACAAATTTATGACATTTAGGATACCAAAGACCGTAATTCAAGATTCGCTTTAAATATCTAAAATTTTTTTTAACAGTCTTTAAATGAGATTCTTTAGGGTAAGATTGGAAACGAGTACACAAGCAAACTATAAATATAATATCGGATCTATTTGCAGTTAAATAAAGTAAGTTACCAATCATACCTCTATATTTCTTTTCATCAATTTTTGTACCTTCTTCATTTTTGTCAAATTTGGTGGATGTACACGTAGGCGTTCTAACTTGATTTTCTTGAAAATCATCTTCCTTTGATTTCTTTTCTAATGGATTATTTTCTTCATCTTGAGTCGTGAGTTTCTTAAATTCTTCTTGAACACATATATCATCATTTTCACAACAACTCTTGAAAATATCATCATTAGTTTTATCAAACGTGACATGGATGGTTTCTTTTATAACAAGAGTCCAAGAAATAATATTTGGTACCCTTTAATTGTTTTGGTCCTTGAGAGTTAGTATCATGTCTAACTATCCACATGCATTTCATGCCTCTTTTCATATTCTTCCTCACATAACAATCACTTTTCATGTGATCTTTTTTACAACAAAAACTACATATAACCAAGAAGTTATTTACATGAAAAGGTTTAACAGATCTTACTTCTCTTATCTTATGAATAGTAAATTCATTTGCACCAAAATTTAACTTCTTTTCATGAGTGCCAAAATGAGACTTTGATCCATTTCCTTGAAAACAATTTTATTTTTTTGTTGGAGAAACTCATTTAGATTGTTTATTCTTCTTTTCAAATCACCTTGTTCCTCTTTGAATATTTCACAAAGCCTTATTTTTCTATCAAACTCATTTTGTAGATCAATCACACTTTTTTTAAGTAATTATTTTCAGTTTTCAATTTTTTATTTTCTTGAAAAAGATGTGCATTATCCTGAAGAAAAAAATTAATTTTGTGTTTTAATTTCTTGTTTCTAGCATAAGATTCTTTCAAACTATCATGTAATTTTTCAATGAAAGATTCAAGATCATCATCAGTTTCATCATCATTTTCAAATTGAGGGTTACAAGTTGTTACCTCATTTTTTCAACAGCAATAAAAACCATTTGAGCAGATTCTTCTTCCACTTCTGTTTCATCATCGGAGTTGCACTCATTCCATGTGAATTGAAAGTTGTTGAATCTTGATTTTCTTCCTTCATTCTTCTTCTTCATTGGACACTCACTCATGTAGTGTCCAAGTTGGCCACATTCATAGCATTTGTCACCGTACTTTTTTTTGGTCTCTTGCTTTCCTTTGTTTCTTGTAATGTGTTCGAGGTATACATATAATATTAAGCTCATTCCAATCAAGTTTTACATTTATAAACTCCTAAATTTCCCACACGTAATTTATCGAAAGTATACGAATCGTGAGAGAGTACAGGGTATTAAGGGTCGATCTTACAGGAAAGATTGCAATTAACCATGTTTTTCAAACTCTTTGATTATTTAGACTACCATAAATATAAAATTATGAAAATAACACTAGAAAACTTCTGGAGATATGAAATTCCTTACTACTCTTACAAATGAAATTACCGGTTAAGTGAATGCTATTATCTTGATTAGTTATGGCATAATTTCCTAATGTATGTGAAATCAACTCTTGTGGTGAATCACCTATACTTGTAATTGAACCATACCTACTCTCATGGTTATGAAATTAACTACAAGCTCATTTCTTCTATGAAATTACATGAAACAAGTCACTTAAACCACATAAGTGTACTCTCGTGAGTGTATTCCCTAGATTTATCACTTCCTTGAACTAGTGTTAAATTCCAATTCTCATTGTAAACTTAACAGCTTTAGATAATCAGAATTAATGGTCGGTTAATCATGAATAGAAAAGCAAAAGTGATAAATAACTTACTCAAAATAATATCATCAAATAACCAAGTAAAAATTATTAACAAGATATATAGAAAGTTCATCTATACTCTAAGCATAAACTTTAGCAAAATATGAAAATAAGATCCAAACATATATTATAGTTAAACATGAAATCAAATACAAAAGAAAAAGTGATAGAAGAGATCTCACCCTTGTCACATGAGTTCCAACTCTCCATCTTTGCTCCTCCAATCTTCATCCAAATCTAACTACAAATACAAGAATGATAAACTATACTACCTATGCTATGCTACTCTAACTAATGAACTAAGAAAATTCTAGTGAAGACTATATTTTTTGTGTGTTTTTCTAGCCTTCCAAAGTTCTCCAAAAATTTCCTCTAAAGGCTTCTATATATAGAGAACTCAAGAGCCAAATGAGTTGTTTCTAGTAGTCATTTTTTACTCTTGAAACTCTCTAAGTTTGCTTCTCGAAGTTTCCATGCATCATCAGATCATTTTCAGCCAGAATCTTTGCAAAAAAAATGGTCAAAAATATTGTGTGAAAAGAGCACAAGTTGCAGAATAAGTTGCAACCGAAATCCACTAAAACGCGAGTACAAAACGCGGTCTGTGCCCGCGTTTTAGCCCCTGTTTTACTCTTTGCAGGTTTGCACTTTTCTGGGCAAGATTCATCTTTACTCTGTTTTTTTATCCAATTTCAACTAATATTTTCTTGATGTTAAAGGCTGAACTAGCTCTTATGTAAAATATGAAAGTTGTAGCTCTCTGAGTTACCTTTCTAATGCATCAAGAATCATCCAATTTGGAGCTCTATAGACCAATAAATGACCAAAATACCCTTGACTAGTCAGAACCTTATTTCAGCATTTAACCATGAAATTGTACATTTGTATTTTGACTTTTTGACTAGGAAAATGACTGAACTAGACTTTGATATCTCATATCAAATGTAGAACTATCTCTTAACTTCAAAATGGAATAAGAATCACCTCAATTCAATGCTTGTACCTCACGATATAGGCGAAATACTATAAGGTATCAAAACTATGAAACTTTTCTTCTTTTGTTTTTGATTGCATTTACTCTTTTGCACTTCATATTCTCATTTTATCACTTTAATCCATCATCAATCATCCAATTATCTTGTCTAATCACTCCATTTGATGATTGAATCATTAAACCTACAAAAACATGAAGTTTTTCTATAGAAATTCATAGAAATTCAATTTTTACCATTTAAACCATGAAATGCATATTTTCACTAGAATCCTAGTTAATTAGCTATAAAAGTAGTTAAGACACACCTAAACTAATTAATAAAACATACTAAAACATGTAAAATATCTACTTGTCATCTTGCATTGTTGAATTGATTGAAATTTGAATTGTTGGGTTCTCCTTTTCTGAATCTCCTTTTGTTGAGGATTCTCTTGAAACTTTGTGTGATGAGAGCAAGGTCATTGTCATCAACATCCATATCTTCAGCATCCAATGAAACTGAGTCATTTTCATCTTGGGATGCTTTTAGAGTAATGTTCCTTTTTACTTTTGCATCTTCTTTTTCTTGTACCTTGGTCTTAAACTTCAACTCATAAGAAGTTAGAGAGTTTATAAGAGATTCAATAGGCATTGAATTTAAATCTTTCGCCTCTTCAATAGTAGTTACTTTACTTTCCCAATCTTTAGACAAAGCATTCAAGATTTTTCTGTTTTTCTCTCCTAAGGAGTATTCCTTTTCCAGAACCTCTAAATCCTTAATAAGATCATTAAATCTACAATACATTTTATTAATATTTTCATGAGGTTCCATCTTAAATGACTCATATTTTGTAACCAAGATAGATTTCTTTTGTTCTCTAACATTCCCGCTGCCTTCATGAATTTCTCTCAATTTGTCCCAAATCTCTTTAGCAGACTTACAGCCTTTGACCCTAATAGATTCATTTGAGTCTAGAGCACTATATAACACATTCATAACTTTTGCATTTAAGGTGAGATGAGTTCTACCCTTTGCAATCAATTCATTTCTTATTTTTGGTTTTGATCTATGAATATTTTCATCTACTATAGAGGTATCATATGGACTTTCATTAACAATAAACCATAGTTCAATGTCAATCGATTGCAAGAAACTAACCATTCTTTCTTTCCAACTCACATAATATGACCCATTAAACATTGGAGGTCTAGTTACAGATTGTCCTTCAAAAAAATAGCATTGTTGGTTGTCATCTTTACTTCTAAATTGCTGGAGCTTAATCTCTAGGAGACCAAATTCTGATACCAATTGTTAGGCCCGAAGACAACTTAAGAGGGAGGTGAATTAGGTTGATTAAAAAACTAATCAGATTATGGACACTTTTTGATCAATACGAAATTTATCCTATTTTCTAAATGATCACACAATAAATCAATCAATAAAGGAGCAATATCACTTGAGATAGAAGAGATATGCAATTTAAGGATAAAAGATAATAGATAAATAAAAAAGTAAGAAATGCAAACCAATTGACTACCAAGCTCCTCTTGAGCTCGAAAATCAATTCACAAAACAAGTTTTTTCAAGTTGATGAAATACAACCAATCTTGTGTACAAAAGAAGGCTCATCTCCTCCTTACCCCAAGTTTCACTCGGTCAAATTAAGAAGTTTTACAATTCCTCAGGATAGCCCTCACAAACCTACACTATTGAAGTATTCACTCACAAATGAAAAACTTACAAAGGATCTTACACCACAAATAGTACAAAAGTTTATTGGAGAGTATTTTCTCACTAAAACTACTCTTGATCTTTTGTATTCTCAATGTGCAAGTCAATTTTGAAGTTTCTGGCCATAATCTATTTATGGGAGACCAAGAAAGTGTTTCATTAAAGTTTCCAACAGATAGAAGGTAGCTGCAGAGTCAACTAGCCTTTGGGAGTATCGGACACCCGATACTTCCGATGCATGCATCTGAAAGCAGACAGAGAGTTTGAAAAATCATTTCAATTCTTTCGATCGTCCGGTACTTTTAATGCTTGCGTCCGAAAGCGAACAGAGAGTTTGAAAAGTCATTTCAATTCTTTCGGATATTTGGTGATGATGTTTTTATCTGATATGATCTTTCTGTGTCTGCCCTATCTATCGGATGTCTAGTATTGCCATTGTGAGCGTCCGACAGCTTTCGACTTTCTTTTTCTTCATTCAATTGCTTTTTGAATCAAATTTTTTCAGAGTTGAATAGCTTTCTCCTTGACAAAATATTAGTTTGAATTATCCAATTATTTTGTAAACATCAAAAAATCGGGATCAAGATCATCAAGTTATTGACTAGTCAAGATGGGTTGTCTTAATATGGACTACCTAAAATAATGAGCTCAGGTATTAGTGGTCTAGAGAGCTGAATAGATCATGAATGTTGGGAGTACACACAGACAACTGTATGCAGGATTTGAATCTTACACTAAATTTGTTGCATCAGACATCTCAAATATTTAACAGTTGACCTAATTCTGGAGAGGCTAAAAGTGTGATGCTATTAATTTCTCTTTTTCCTTCTTCTGCAATCTATAATTTCAAACATGCGAAAACCATCAGGAAGAGGTTACTTGTTAATGTTATATGATTAGATTACACCATAAAATTCCTAAGACAAACGTCTAAAATCTTTTCATGTACAAGTAACAGCACCTTAGGCAAAAGTCATCTACTTGGTGTGTGCTTATGTGGGAAACCGAGAAGTGGTAACCAATGCTTCATTCAGCTCTTTTTAAATCAGGCCATTGAAAAAGCATAATTTATTAATAATGTCAGACAATGCCCTGCTTTCAAGTCTGAATTGCCCTATTAGATATTTAGAAATTGTGTCCAAGACTCACTTAGAGATTGCAAAGCTTGCTTGGCCTTGTAATAAGGAAAGCTCTATCATTAGGTCTTTTCCAATTCACTAGATAATCTGGTCATTGTCATTTTGGGTGAAGATATTTGTTGTAGGCAAAGTTTGAGTGAAGAAATGGTTTAGCCTTCTGGCTAGATTAATTTAGTCTTTAATACTTGGAATAGACAGGCCAATATTATTTTGTGCAAAAATAGTTTGAAATTAACTTAAGACACCTTAACCAATTTACAAATAGTTTAAGAGCTACTTAAGTGATTCACATGTAATCCCTTTTCCTTATGGACTATTGATAAACGTTGTACTTAAACATGATGATTAGTAATTGTCTGGTATGATAATTTTGATTGGTTCAAACAACCGCATCAAGTTTTCATCCATTTATGTATATGTGTCTCTTATTTTCATCGAGTTTTCATTAGTCCATTTTGCTTGCCAAAATAAGAGAAATTGAGATAAAGAGACTCTTAACTTTTGATTATAAAGCCAAGGATATTAGCACTTACTGTACATGTTAGTATGTCTTGGATGCTTTGATATAAATGTCTAAAGTTCAAATCATTTAATACTCTATATCTAACGATCATGACACTTAAAATATATCTTAAGTTGCATGTTGGCTTTTCAAGTTAATGGATACTTCTTTTAATTAACTTGTGACTGTTGACCTTATGATGTTTCTAATGGAAGTATAGAATAATCAACATAGTTCTCCATTTTGGGGTTACCTTGCTTTGTTTAAATGCCACCTGTTTTTCTTGTATGAGGATTATTTTATGAAGCTGACGCCTGCGTGCTTGGATATGGTAGAGCAAGTGATTCTGTAGAGATAATGATGAACACCAAGCAAGCTTAAAGGTATGCCGAATTATGTTAATTGAACATGTCCGTCCTTGAAAAAAGGGCTAGAAGAAAAAAAATGTGGTTTACAAAGCTCACCATCATTCTTGGTCTTACATATTAGTGTATAAGAAACTGCCTCGTCAAACTTTTGATGTTTTCCCAGAAAGTCTTAATATGGGGGACTTGATAGTCAGCAACATAAAAGTCATCGTCTGCCTCACTCTACTCCATCTTACCTCAGTGGTCCACTCCCAATCAACTATTGCCATCACAATTCCAGTTTGCTGAGAAGAAGAAGATTTTTTGGCTTTCTTTTCATGGACCCTCTTCCCTCTCACCTGTTCTCTTCCTATCTCATGAACCATCTTTCCCATCACATTAGATTGGTTATCTTCTTTACTATTACATCGATGTCTGTGTAGATGGATGCAGCAATGCCTCTAGTAGAGCGCCAACACACCCCATTGATTTTGACATCAGATATGCATTCTACACCCATGCATTATGGCATATCAACATAAGTGCACTGGGTTAAATGGTGATGAATTGTGGTATATATCTCATATATCTCTTGTTGTTTCAGAAAAAAAGCAGTATCTAACACATGAGCGATTTCAATCTTCTCCAATTAATTGTCTTTAAGGTGATCCCATGCTAGACTTGGTTTTGTAGCAGTGTTTAGTTGTGGTTCTAATAGTTGGTTCACAATCCCTACTACTTCAGTATGGTTATTTTGGTCATTTTAAAATCTATAGTGAAAATATGGTTTCCAACTCCTTAAATGGTATTATTGTTACTATAAATGCAGTTTATCCACTTGTATGACTTAAATATCAAATATCACATCTCTTAGCGTTGCCTGTAATAGTGAAACTTATTCTTCAGCTAGATTATTTGTTATCTTCTCACTCATCTTTATATTTATATACTACCTTTCTTTTGGCATCAAATTAGTATAGAGTAAATGAAAATATCCTTTTATTTTAACTGCTAAATACCTGTAACAAGATTGGTAAAATAGTATCTCTTTGGGAAAAGCAAGATTCAAGGTTGCAACTATTTTTTTAAATTCCAGGGTTTGTCTCAATTTGATTTTTTGATAAGTAATCATGGAGGCTATTGACAAATAGCATAGCAAGCACAAGCTAATAAATATACGATCAATTAGAGATGCATCTTAGAAGAGTAGTTGTGGGGAATTGGAACCCTCCAACGGGAGTAAGCTGCAGCCGTTGAGATGGATGTTCGTAAGAGCAATTGGAATCCCGTGGACATAGCCGAAAGGAACCCTTATGGAAAATCATGATAAAGCCCTAGTTGTCTTTCAACTATTGGAGTTCTTTTCCAATCTATGATGTTTATAGAGATGATAGTGGTGCCTCATATTTGAAAACTAGAGGTGTTTCCCACGCAATGTACGGGCACCAAGGGATTTATTTTTTTGAAAATTTGTGAGTATTAGTGTTAGTTTTTTTAAAAAAAAATTGTAATTATAATTTGTTTTGGAATGTAATTTTGTACTACTGACTTGAATTGTTGTGTTGAGCAACTAAGTTATATATATATATGTATGTATATATATATGTGCATAGGTTTATCTTATGCAATATTTTGCAAAAGGCTACTGCATTGCATCTTTTATATATACAATTTTCCAGATGTCTTCAAAAGGGCAGGTTCTGTTCAGTTTTTCTAATTTAGTCATCTGGATCATTGTCTATATATGGGATGTTTAGTTCATAAGAACATTCACACATATTACAGCTAAAGCTTCTTAAAGCTTCAAAAATAGTATTTGTCTGGAGTTTCAAAAATACTAAAGCTTCTTAGGTTCAATTTTTGTAGGTGTCGGTGCATTGTTTTTTGGTGGGATCAAACAACTAACAAACAAAAGTGCAATAGATAGTAACTCTAAAGTAATCGCATATTCAGTGAATAGTAGAACAATGAAAAGAACATATATAAAAAACAATCTAAGGATACTCTTAAGACGCAATAAAAGAGTTGCGATAATTATAAGAAAGAATAGAACCAAACCTGAAGTTGGTGAGGATGAGGTGATTTCTAGTTGAATGAATCGAGTTGGCAACACATGAGCTCACCTGCCAAAAATGGAATTGTTGAAACTTTGTCCTCCGGTCTCACTTCGATATTGAAGTTAGAAGTAGTGCAGGAGTTAGGTAGGTAGATTGAACAACGTATCTCATTTGTAAATGGTAGATGAGTATTTATAGTAGAGAAAGTTAGGGGCAAAATGATAAAGCCTACCCACTAGCAGCCATCATAAGATAGTCTAGGGCTGCAGTGTCAGGCGTAGGTCTAAGCAGTAGGGTGGCTGGCGGTCACATCACCATCAGTCCTAAGTCATGTAGGGAGCTAAAGTGCGAGGTGTTATGGGTAGAGGTATAGACGAGGTGAAGCGTCTATTTCAGGTGACCTCCAATCACCTTGGTTGAGGATGGTCGAGACAAGGTGTCTTTTGTCTAACAGTGTAAGAGGTCTAGTAGGGTTCGAACATGCCGAGGTGCTTACAGCAAGCAAACTTGTAGGGATAAGGAGCAGGAGACGAAGCTAGAAGAAGAGAAAACGAAGAAAATGCACAATGTCTAAAACCTGGAAAGAAGAAAATGCAAGAGGAAGAACAAAGGAACCAAAAACAATGTGTATTTTGCTTCAAAAAAACCTTGAGAAATGGAAGCTCCACTTGCAATGTACAAAAGAAAAGTGACGGTACAAAAGGAATTAAAAATCTCAGAAGTACAATCATTCCCAAGATTATGATACCTTGGTTCCACTAATAGAGCATGTCTAAGGGCAATGAGGTCATTATGCTCCCTAATTCCTGTAGTCTATAAAACAATGATTTGAATGGGTCATCAAATCAAAATAAAAAGACAATTAAAACCCCAACTTAAGTTGCCACACTACCACACAAAAAGCATCTAAAAGGATATAAAAGTAAATAAACACCTCCTCTCTATCTCTATGGATTTTCTTGAGCTAAGGAACAAAACGTGCTTCTTTGTGTATAAACATAAATCTCTGCATTTCCATTTTTTTTCACCGACAAAACAGATGAAAATACAAGGCAAAAAGTAGCCTGAACAATAAACTCCAACTGCTTCTTATATATATTTTCTTCATCAAGTGGAAACAGTACTTTTATATATCAACACTTGATAGTACAAGAGTTAGTTACAAAAAGAGGCAACTGCCCTCATATCTTTCCTTACTATATCCATTAGCCATACCGGGAACTCATTGTCCCATTCTATATCATGAATTAGCTTGATTGCAAGTTGAGCTAGTGTATGGCTACGCATATTTCCTGCTCTATACACAAAAGGGAAGTTACACTGTTCAAAACCTTCCTTCATCTTCTCAATATCCTCTACGACTGTTGCAATACGAATGTCTTGAACATTGCTTTCATTGATTTGGTCGACCACCGATTTGCAGTCTGATTAGACTTCTATCTTAGTTCATCCTGCATCTTTGGCGATCATAAGCGCAGCTCTTACTGCTACAGCTCTTCCTCAATAGTTGTTCCATTCTTGCATTCCATTATACCCTTTGCTTTTATTAGCTTTTCAGTCCAGTTCCTTGCTACGATTCCCTTTCCTGTTCTTACAGATTGATTTGAGATGGTTGCATCTGTGTTAATCACCCCTGGCTTTAGTGGTTCCCATCTCTCTTATTGGTTCTACTGTGTTGTTAATGTTTTGGTCTTTTCCTCTTCAATTTCATTAGCTACCACAAAAGATTGACTGTGAGGTTAATTTGATCTCTTTCCTAAGCTTTTTCCTCTACCTGAGTTATTGTTTCCCACCACTTCCATATATTATCTCTTAGCTCTGTGACCCCTTCCCATTTGACTGGAGCCATTTTCCATGTCATTTCTGCTATTGGACAATGGAAAAACAAATGCTCTATTATCTCTGTTGCCTCCCCACAACACTCACACATCTGATCTCGTTTATCTGTTCTCCTATATATGACCCTTTTTTACTGGCAAGCAGTTTTGTAGAACTTTCCACATGAAGTGTTTTAGTTTCACAGCTTCTAAAGGTTCTTCCAGACTGTGTGCTTTCTTATCTCCTAACTTGTCTCCTCTCTCACTTCCTCCCTCCTTCCATCACTATGTTTATCCTGCTTAGCAATTGCATAGCTAGATTTTACTGTATATGAGCCTGATTTGGAGTGTTTCCAGAATATCCTGTCTTTACTCCTATATAGGCTCAGAGAGATGCTGGCTATTAACTCTACTTCTTTTTTATTGAACAACTATTGTATTTTTAGCTGATCCCACTTTCCTTCCATTATTAGATCTCTTACTCTCTGAAGCTGGCAGTTCTCAGGTTAGTTAATGAGGGTTTGCCATTTGAAATTCTTGTCATCCACTTATCTTTCCAAATATCCACTGAGCTTCCATCTCTAATCCTCTTCCATAATCCATTGGATAATTGGTGTCTGGCACTATGAATACTCTTCTAGGTCCAAGAAGCTGAGTTAGGGGGTTTCTTATCCATCCAGTGATCTCTCATGTACTTAGACTTGATAACTTTGCTTACTAACAAATTTGGAGCTATGATGAACCTCCAAATTTGTTTTGCAAGCAGAGCTATATTAAGTGCTTCCAAGTCTCTGAAACCAATCCCTCCTTTGCCTTTCACCTCTATCAGTTTCTTCCAAGTGGGCCAATACACTTTGTTCTCCTTTTCACCATTTTCCCACCAATACTTTGCTATTCTTGAGCTAATATCCTTACACAGGCTTTTAGGAAGTTTGAAGCAGGACATTGTATAGTTTGGAATTGCCATGATAACAACTTTGATCAGCACTCCTTTCCCTCCTGAGCTTAGCAATTTTTGTTTCCATCCTTGCAGCTTGTTGCTTATCTTGCTCTTCACATACCCAAAAGCTTGGTTCTTGGATTTTCCAATTGCCATTGGTAATCCAAGGTATTTCCCATTGTGGCTTCTTTCATGTTTTCCAGCACCTCACTAATCTCCTTTCTATCTTGGTTTAGTGTGTTCCTGCTGAAATACATTGCTGACGTTTCATAATTCATCACTTGCCTTGAAGCTTTCTCATATTGTTTGAGGATCTCTTTCACTGTCCTTACCTCCTGTTTAGTTGCTTTATAGCACAGTAAGAGTCATTTGTAAAAAAGAGGTGTGAAATAACAGGACTATCTTTGCAGATTTTTATTCTTGTCAAGAATTTGTCATTCACAACTTTCTTGAATAATCCAAAAAGTCCTTCAGCACAGATAATAAATAAGTAGGGGGATAAAGGATCTTCCTATCTCAGGCCTCTACTAGGTAGAACATGTCCAATTTTGCCACAATTATAGTCCAACTGCTTCTTCTATGGTATATAGATCTGTGTTTTTAAACTCGAACCGGACCGGCCGGTCCGACCGATTGAACGGGGAACCGGTCAAGTGTCCGGTTCGAGTTACTCTAAAAAACCGGATGTAATAAAACTCAGTCAAACCCGGTCAAAAACTGGATTTGACCAGGTTTGACCGGCAAATCAAATGAACTGGTTTGATATCAAAGGTCCGGTGTAACGTGGAAAGAAACTTGATGAGGTGTCAAGTTTCGGCTTTACATTTCCTCCAATTTGTACTAAAAGAAGTCTCCAACTTTCAAGTCACCAGCGGTGGGAATCCTGGTGGGCCCGATGGAAAGATATAATGGCGGCCTTCTTAATTGAAGCAGATACCTGACATGCCATGCCCAGCAAAGTTGGAGACTTCAGCCTCAGACCTGCCACCCAATTTTTTTTTGAAAGGTCAAAATATTTTTAATATTATGTTTTGGTCCCTAGGTTGTTAAAAATTATTAATATATCTCAAATATTTCATACTTTATAAATGTTATCCTAAAGTTTGGTGTTTATTTTTCAATTAAATTCATAATTTTAATTCTAAACTTGTTAATGTTCATTGAATAATATAAATTGCGACTTCATCATTCTAATTTCTTTGTATTTTCTTGTTAAATATATTTGAAATATCAAATATATATGAATATACATTTATTAATATTAACAGGTTCTTAAGTATTTTACATATAATATTTTAATTTTTAAATAATTTTTATTTATGACGTCATCCGGTTCAATCCCTATCGAACCCAGTCGAATCCATTAACTCCTGACTCTTGAACTCGACCGAGTCGATGCCCTGTCCGAGTCTGAAAACATAGATATAGATGTTACAGCCCTTGTATCAGTCCTCTCTGGATGGTAAATGCACCTATTCGTTGACCAAAATGTAGAGGTATTGCAGAAGATGAAAGGCAGATTGTCCGCCGTATGTTTAAAAGAAAGTTTGATGATAGTGGTTTTAATAACTACTTCCAGTATAGCGCAGACTTAAAAGAGTGTTGGAAGACTTCTTCGAATTCGTGGTTCGGTTCTTGAATCTTTTCTTTCGCTGGACATGCATATTTACCGAGTATTAAAGTCCTTTTTTGCCGATATAATATTTGATGTTGGACATTTGTGCTGATTTGAGGTGGGTAAGCTTCGTAGGACATGAAATTGACAAAGAGGCTAAATCAAATACTCCCTCTGTGCTCCTTTCGTTTCATAAAAAAAAAAAATACTCCTCTTTGTCACTTTGATAGCCTTTTTTTTTTCATCTATTCCAAATTATTGTCTACTTTTCAATTAAAGAATATAGTCAATTTGTAATTTCTCTAATATATGTTTATATAATGTACTTTATTATTAATGAGTATAACCTACGTTATTCATTAATTGCTTGGTGTAAGGTGCAACTTTCCACAGTATTGTTGTAATTAATGTAAAAATTTAGTGATTAATCATACTTCTAATATCAATGTAAAGATATTTTAAGAAAGCAGTAGTTTAAATTTACTCTTCTAACAAAATTAACTAATTTTTCTTAAAATGTGTTGAAAAAAAAATCAAGACTATTGGGTCCTTTATTTAACTATAAATGGAATCTAACCTTTTTATTTCTAAATAAATAATCATTTGTGGGTCAGATGGATCCAATGTAAAAAATGGTTGAAATTTTATATTAGAATCAAATTTTGTAAGAGACGCAAAATTACTATTTTAAAAGTGAAAGATTGAAAATTTCATTTAACTAAATGTAAGAGACGTTTTAACTGATTTTTCCTAAATGCAAATATGATAATAATTACTAAGTATTACTAAAAATAAATAGAAACTATTAACTTTAAGATTACTAAAATAATCAAGAAACTTTAATAGAGTTCCAAGCCTGTGGCTGGGGAAGCCAAAAAAAATTTCAAGTGTGTGGCTGTGGAAGCAAAGCTCAAAAACCGCCTTTGTGTTGCTTCCATTCTCCACTTTCAATCTTAAAATCCCTATATCAATGTAATTATTAACAAGAAAAAAAAAAAGAAACTAGGTGAATTTCAGTGCCTATTATCCGAAACAATATTTAATTTACACTACTCTTTATATGCTTATCATTCACTAAAGTTTCTAACCATGATTTTGTTTCATTATTTCTGAATACATACAATCAATTTCTACAAGTCCCAATAAAAAAAAATCTAACACAAATAAATCTCTCTTGTTGCAACTGTTGGTTTGGTTCATTAATTGACAAGCAATGGAAGTAGTATAATGAAAGATGGACACAGTCAAAGAAGACACAAAAAGTTGCCATTGCAAACCCAACAATACAATCCGAATCACAAGGTTGACAACTTTTGTATTCGATTACAAATTTTGCAGTTAATTATAAAGTATTTAAGTGAAAACTTGTCCCTTTTAAAATGTCTAAAAAGTCAAATCTCATACATAAAATGGCGATTTTATTTACTTTTCAAGAGAGGCCCAATCTAGCGTAGGAGATCGGAAAATGAGTTGGTATGCTTCACTATCCAAAAAAGGAAAAAAAATTGTTCAACAAACAACGCACTATGGCAAAATGTTCTAGAAAAAACTCAAAATCACAGCCTTATAGTACAGGCTAGACCCCAAGGTATAGCAGTTTCATTTTTTCCCTACAACTGTTATTTGATGGCAAATTCTGAGGTCAATTATGCAAATTGTGTAAAATTTCTCTCTTTTAATAGAAAAAAAAAACATAAAATTGCTAATTTATTAACTATTTCAAAAGAGATCCAATCTAATGAAGGAGATTGGAAAGGGAGTTGGTATGCATCACTATTTGAAGAAGAAAAGAAATTATTCAACCAACAATATATGCAGTAATTAAAGTAAAGCATGGTAGGCCAAAAACCTTCAAATCCACAGCACATGTGCTTTCCACCAAACAATATTGAGTTGGTGATTGAGAATATTACATTTTGTAATGACAAAATCACGTGCAAAGCATGTGAAGTATTAGTCGTGTGTATGTATATAGGGCCTATTTGGCAAACAAGGTTTTTGCCAAGTTTGTCTACTACAAATTATTTTACACTTTTAACTACAACAATCTCAAAAAACTTTTCAAAATTTTTAAATTATACAATTCAAAATATCCAAAAATTTATACACTTCAAAAATTTTTCCTACGACTTCTATAGTGAGTTACAATAAAGTTTTAGACAAACACTCAAAAAACTCATTTGCCAAATCGGGCCAGTAGAGTTTGGAAGTAAGTACCTTTAAGCGGAATGCAGTCTTCTAGGGGAAGGTTTAGAATTGCACAGTAAGCAATGAAAGAAGAGGCACTGCTGGTGCGCAGTATAATGCTTGGAAGCTTCATATTGGAAGCCACTGCTTCTGCACAGTACATGACTGTGTCATATATGATGCAGTTTACTCGAGATTGAGGCTTTTGCTTGATTAGATTTGTCAAACTTTCCTGTAGTGGTGCTTCACATTTGGTGTTGATAATTGACACTTGAGCTATACGATCTTTATTGGCTATATGATGTTCAGATAGGTTTTCTGCTACGGGTAAAAAGTTGAAATCAGGGTGATCAAAAGCTTTAGGAGACTTGAACTTGGCATGCGCAATGGTGATAGAGAAGCCCTTGGAGTGAAGGATACTTGCAAGCTGAAGTGTTGGGGTCATGTGCCCCTGTAATGGGTATGGGACTAGAACCAAATGGCCATGTCCTTGTGCTTCTTGGATTTCCATCTCTTTCTTTGTGTGTGCATGTGTTTTTAGCCTTTTGAGAATGAGAATAGATACCTTGGTCTTTATAACCCCTCTCCAGACGGCTGGACCAGAAAGCATCAGGTCATGATTCGCCATTGCAGGTCGCGGTTGCGTTGCGGTCACAGTTGTTTCATATTTGTTGCGGTATATTGGTTGAATATCAAGTGATACGCACATTATAGTACATAAAAATTTTCAAAAAAATTTAAAAAATTACTAAAAATGGAAAATACTATAAAAAGTAAAATATGAAAAAAAAAAATATTTGAGTCGACTCCGAGTTGATTGATATTTTGGCCGATTCCGTGCATTATGGATTCGAATCGGCCAAGTCATAGCGAGTCGCTGCGAATATGAAATTATCCACGATTCGGGGATCGATATCGTACTGATCCTCTCCATTTTGATTATGACTTGACCGAGTGGCATCGTATTCGGTCGAGATGGCTAACCATGCATGAGGTAAACACTAAAACACAAGCAGAGAACATCACGGGATTTGTTTGAAATTGTAAGTATAAGAATCTAATACGTGTTTGAATTTGTCCTATCCAAGATATTATAAAGCACTGTTTTAGCTCCGAATGCCGTCAAAGGGATTTATTGTATCAGGCATCATTTGTGGAGTGGTGTCCACATGCCAATTGTCAGACCTGTACGAAAATTAGCAACAAAAAAACAGAATGCTGGCTTTAGAAAATTAATTTAAGTTTTGCCATTTTGTGTCATCGTACATGAAGGCTTCATGCTTCTGTATTTTAATTTGATGTTAGATTCCCATATATTACTTAGGCTGAATGATTAAACAGAAGACTTTGGTGACTACGAAGCATCTCTTCATTGTCGGTATGATGTCTCCAGGGAAGGGCTCGCACAGCATTTGTCCAACTCATAGTTTCACCAAAAACAGGCAGAAATATACAAAATTGCTTTTTTGCTTGTCTGGTTAGTATACTTTTTTTGAGATTGGCATTACACAAGTATTTGGAACTTGAATTGGGGCATTGTTGTCAACCAAGCAAAAAACAACAACAGGCTTTACCTTCGGACCATTTTTTTTCTCTTATTTCTTGGACCAATTTTGGGACTTCTCAGCCTGCTCTTTCTGAGACTTGACTATTTGAGGAAAATTACGATATTAAATGATATTTTAACCAAAAAAAAAAAACTGTGTTCGCAATATTAAAAAAATATGTGAGAATTAATTCAATCCTGGACCTAACAGAAGATCGTAGGTGTTGAAGATATGTGATATGATATTATGGAAATATTTGCTATTGTAAATATTAGGAAAGATTTGATTATAGTATTATATATTAATTAGGTATCATATGATTATAGTATCATATATTAATTAGGTAGTAGATTGATTTAAATTAGCATGATTTTAGGATCTAAATTAAGTTACACTTGTGTATATATATTTGTATATTGTGTAGTCCAAAAATATAAAGAAGAGTATTTTCTCTCCCTTTTTTCTTAGTTTTCATAGTATCAGAGCTTCAGCTTCTGTTATCAGTTTGTCTTTTGACGTGACCCTATTGAGTTACTTTTAGGTCTTTCTTGTGTTCCTATTGAGTTTGACGTGACCCTATTGAGTCACTTTAGGTCTGTTATCACTTTTAGGTCTTTCTTGTGTCCCTATTGAGTTTGATGTGACCATATTGAGTCACTTTTAGGTCTTTCTTGTGTGAATTATAATGGCAGATATGAAAGGTAGTAGTAGAGAGATGAAAACAGTAATTTCTGATGTTATTCCTACAAATTTATGATGCCAGAAATTACTGAACACAAATTGAGTGGAAAAAATTTTTTTTGGATTGGGGTAAAACTATTCGGATATATCTGCGCAGCATCGATAGAAATGATCATCTCACTGATGACCCACCCGTTGACGGGGAAGAAAAGAAGATTTGGCTAAGGGAAGATGCAAAACTATTTTTCAAGTGGAGAGAACAAAGCATATAGAAATTGATTGCCACTTTGTTCGTGAAAAAAAATCCAACAAAACTTGATCTCAACTAGTCATGTGAAAACTGGAGAACAATTAGCTGATATTTTCACTAAACCTCTAAATGATCCGAGAATTGATTACATTTGTGACAAGATGGGCATGATTAACATCTATGCTCCATCTTGAGGGGGAGTGTTGAAGATATGTGATATGATATTATGAAAATATTTGCTATTGTAAATATTAGGAAAGATTTGATTATAGTATCATATATTAATTAGGTAGTAGATTATTTAGATTAGTATGATTTTAGTATCTAAATTAGGTTACACTTGTGTATATATATTTATATATTGTGTAGTCCAAAGAGACGAAGAAGAGTATTTTCTCTCCCTTTTTTCTTAGTTTACAGTAGGAAATATAAACAAGATGTCTTTTGCAGTACCAACAAAAAGTACATCAAAACTTAAGGAAATAATGCAAAAATTTCAAACAATTTTCCATATTTGGGAAATAGATTCGTAAGAAGTATGAATGAATAATTTCATATTGACCATTTTATAGACTCAATATTCAAATTTAACTTCTGTAACCATCATGGTCCTCTACTTTCCGATGCTTTCCTTTTGCCTACATCCTCCGGCGGTCGGAAGCAGGTAAAAAGATTAGTCCAGAACTGAATTTTGGCGACTACATCCAAAAATAAGTGCATCTTTTTCGTATATAGGAGACGATACCAGCGCCTAGCTTGTAACTAGCTACATTCAGGAAGAGTATTGCTGTCTCTTTCAAGAGTTTCCAGGATGTCAACACATTTCCTCAATGAAAACTTCGCCTCTTCACTCTTTTCTATTTCGGACAGATGAAGAAGCTCATCCTTAAACCCTATTTCTGGTGGATGCACTGGATGAGTATCTCGGTACATAGTTAACAAATCCAGGAGGCACTCAGATGCTGCTACATGAACCTGAATTTAATCCAGAAGGATAAGCTACTCATCGGATAGGAAGACGATGCATAGGGAACCAAAAAATCACCAAAATACAATGAAAACAGGCAGGAGTGCTGATGCATAAGGAATCAAACAATCACCAATACACGATGAAAACAGATATGTGCATATGAGTGCTTAAAATTAGACATGTAACTTCAGAAAGTACAAATATGGAACTAGTATTTGAATGTCATGGACGGGATTTACAACAAAGTCCAATTAGGAAAAAGCCTCCAGTATCTGTTGGCATTGCATGATTGTAACAATGGTGTAAATCAAAATATCTACGGCGTAAGGAGGAAGGACTGACATATACGTTTTAGAAAGACAGAATATAGATTCAACTTAGACAGGAATTCTTAACATGGATATAAAAAAAAATGTAAACTAAATGTTCAAAAAATATCAAGGTCCTTGTTGAGGGACTTGATCCTGAGATTTACTAAGACGGGGACTTTCAAATCAAACTACTGGAGTACCCAAGAAGTCTTCTCTAACAGGAAAGACATTGTTGAAATGACCGAAGTAGGAAAAAGGAAGAAAGCAAAAACAACAAAAAAGTACAAAGAGATATATCAGAAAACTACTGAAAAATGTTGAAGAGATGAAAAAACTGAATATAAACTTTACTCCAGACTCAGTGAAGCAACTAAAAGAACAGGGGATACCTGGCCAATCTTGATTGTCCTTATACATTCAACCACCCCTGGAGACACCTTATGGAATAACTGGAAGAAGCCAGATGGTTAGCCGATGTCTTACTCAGACACATGTTAATCTAAGGGATGTGGAATTACTCAGATATATTGAATTACCTCATGAAAGAAAGCAGTTGAGCTGGCAGGTAAAGAAGGATCTTCAGAGTTGAATGGAATGTCACCAAGCCTCGAGGAAAGCTCTTTTAATGATGAAAACACTGACATTTTAACTGCCAAAGGACAATTTTATTAGTGGAGATGAACCATAATTAATTTATAAAGGACTTAAAATGTGAAAAGTGTAATACCGGTCCATGGGAATTTAGGTGTGAGAGAGATTGAAAACACATCTATCAACTTTGTCTTCTGTTCAACAATATCAGTGACCCGTGCCACATGAATGAGTGATGTTATACAATTCACTATATTACCATGTACATCAGAAAAATTTTCCAGCTCAGCCTCTTCTGCAACCAATATATCATAGCTCAATCATCTTCAGGTCAGATATCTTTTGCATTGAGGAATTTAAAAGCAATGTACAAAAGTCACACAGTTTTTTTCAATTTTCTGTATGTGCATATTATTAATAACTTTGGTGTATATATATGCAAATCCTAGCATCATAATTTATGCACAGGTATCTGCAGTATCAATGAATGAGTACATTAATGCGTATTCTAATAGTCCACAGACAAAATACTCTATTAGAACCAACATATGTTCCAAATGACATTCCCCACACAAGATTCCATTCAGATATCAATTTATTCTTTAATTATGGGATTGAGTGATCTCTTGTTCCCCATGTAGATATGGCTGATTAGAATTGAAGTTCCATGCAAAAAAAGCATAGGAAAAGGCAACTTTTGACTGACTTTCCATGAAGAAATTAATATCAGGCAATTCAAGACATTACTGCTTTGTGCTATAAAAGTCCGTAAACATTGTCAGCCTATAAATCTTCTTCTCCTGAAAAGCTCAAAGGAAAGTGGAGAAAAGAGATTCAAAAACCTATATAAGTAAGGAAACCATCACGCGGCAATAAGGAAAGTTCCCACACATTCACTTTTTGATGTAAAAGACGAGTCACAGTATGTAGACACAATAGTTTCCAAAGACACTTGGCTAATTGGTAGACCACTTTTAAATTTATTTTTAAAAAATGAATACAAAATGAAAAAACAAATTATTATCAGTGGAAAAGTGACACAGATAGGGCTACAAACCCCCCAAAATTGAAGAAATGACTGGAAATTACATGCATATTCCCTCACATCATGGATCTTATAGAAGGAATTAATCAATCAGTTCTTAGTAAACTTTTCCTACATGGACCAGATAATACTGTGATTATCCTGAACACGTGGTGGAAACAATTTGCAATAGTTGAGAGTTGGTGGAACATGAACTAACATGCACTTGTTGAGACAGATACTAAGAAGGGAACTTAGGGTTAGTCTCAGTTTAGCCTGTGAAATATAGATAGGAACATCAAAATTTCATTAATTCTTCGCACCAAGTCCATTTTCTTTTCACCATCGCTCTTTTGGATGGACTATTGTGCAATGCACATGGCTCACCATTGAGGACACTCAAATTCCAATTTCATAATAAAAGAACACTTGTTGCACTAGATATTTGGAACAATATAAAAGCCCATCCAGAGTTCTTCAATCAGTGGCTATAAACATATTTTTTAGCGTTACCTACACATTTAAGAAAGTATAACTTAACCAAAAATCATCACATCATCAGCTGATTTGGTGGGCAGCTCTGAAGTCCACACGTTTGCCAAATGTGGGGTTCTTTAAATATAAATTCTTAAACACATTAATTGAAGTCTATGGGTCATACGCATGTAGTCAGCCAATGCCTAACACTAGCAGAATTATTTGTGACCAATATCAGCTGAACAAATGCAGGTTATTAGCCCACAACCACATTGGCAAGAAGCTACCATGCCAGGAAAAATAAATTAAAAAAGAAAGAAAGAAGGAAGAAGAATTAAGGAAACACACTTTCGGGCTAAGGTATTGAACAGTAAAGCAGCTACGTAGCTTGGCAGCGGACAAAGTTATAATTGTCTGACAGGAGTAAGCTCTGGAAGGCTAGTTGAAGACATATATTTAGTACCAATATCAAAAATTGCATGGCACATGACTGTTTCCAGTATAATCTATTGCCATATTGAACAAATTTAATTGGAATAGTTGACAAAATGTCAAGTTTTATGTTTGTTACGATCACAGATGAAAGTGAGACTAAACAAAATATACAAGAAACCATTCATTCAACTTACCCTCAAAGCTAGTCAACTGACTAACAACTTATTATACTTCAAATAAACAATCAGGAAGGCCTAATAAATCAGAAACGTAAAAATAAGTAGAGAACTCCTTGCAAACTAAAGCACAAAATTAGTTTAGACTTCATAAAACATTCATATTTTCTTTCTTTTTTTTTCCCAACAAAGAGAAGCTATTCATCAGTTTGGTTTTCCTCATAATGCATACCAAGTATAACCTTCAATAGCGTTTACTAGTTGCCAAACTAAACACAGACAGGATCTACAATTTCTGGCACATTTACCATAAATATTTGGGAAAAGATAAGCATTTGACTGCACCAAATTTCAGACATATTAACTGTTAAATCCAAACATAAGTTCTAATACTGCTTGCTTGGGACAAAATGATTACATTCAGAATGCCAAAAATGATTTGACTTAAAAAAAATCTGCAATACCTGTTTTGGTCCCAGTTGTGGAAGGAATCTGTTCTGTCTTGCTACTGGTATCCATGTTACACATCTCAAATAGTGATGGAAACACAATGTTGAAGAAGTCTGGGTTCCTGAATGCTTTTATAATCTGAAGACAAAACAAGTTAAAGAGAAACAATGAGTGTGTTTGGATAGAGATAAAAAAAAATAATTTGCCTCACAAATCCCAATCACCTTTTTATCTCACATACATCACATCACAAAAAATGCTACAGTAATTATCTCAAATAAATCATCCAAATAAACTCTTATCGGATAGTTAGAAGGATACAATTCACGGCCAATACAAAGCCTTCAATAACTTCTGAATAATCACAAAGCATGTTCCTTAATCATAGCCACTAACTATATAAGGGGAAGTGTCTACCATAAAATGGTGATTATGGAATAAGGGATAAATAACATTTATTTAGTCCTCAATCATTTGGATGTGAACTGATTTGATCCTAATGTTTTCATGTAAAATGAATTTAGCCCCTTATGTTTTCGGTTTCAACAAATTTGCTTAAGTTCTCAAAAACACTAGTTTAGTCCGTCAAATTAAAATTTTGACCAATTAAGTAGAGCACATTTGACAGAACTTTATATTATTCTAGTGGATACAGAATAAAAATGCATATTAAATGCTATTTTTAGATTGTAAGCACAAGAAACCTAATTTCATCCAACTCAATCAAAGACATTTCCCCAAAATCATCAACACATAGTGCATTTTCTCAAACAACCTCTATTGGTAACTGTTGAAAACTTTAGGGTCACGCGGCTTTTGTTAATAACCTTGATATCTCTCTGGCGATCTTTTCTCAGCCCATACGACACCTCCGCTTTTATTTACCCTGGCTGCCTCTCATCCGCAGACGCCAACGCCAATGCTGATACAGATCCTCAACTGCTGTTTCCACATGTTGCGTCTGCATTGGAGGGCAGCATTGTTTGGGACAGTGTTTACTATGTTCGTATCGCACAATGTGGCTATGAATATGAACAGTCCTACGCCTTTTTCCCTTTGCTCCCCATTTGCATCTCTCTCTTATCTCGAACTGGTCAGTTTTTCTAATTTTAATTTTACTGAATAAGTCCTTTAAATGGGACATCCAAAATCAAAATTGTACCAGGAATTTGAAGGGTGGGGGAGGGGAGAAAATTGTTTTTATTTTTGTATTAGTGATATTGTGCAAAATTTCTTATATTAAAGTTTTCTTATGTCTCTTTTCCCGCAGTTTTTGCACCATTGATACCAATTATTGGACATAAAGCTGTACTGGGATTATCGGGATATGTACTTAACAACATTGCATTTGTTTTCACTGCTTTATATATTTACAGGTTCGCAAGGATATTTTTGGCATGATGCATTTAAATAGTTATCTTTCATGTTGAGATAATGTGAAAGGCTTTTTGTCATTTAATGGTATATTTTCCATTTTAAACTCTGGTCGAGGAATGCGATGTCTTGTGGATATGCTCTTAATAGGATTAACATACAAATAAAGTGAATTTCAGAATAATGAAATGGAAACTCTGTTATCAGAGTAATTAAAAGATGTATATATATATATATATATATATATATATATATATATTGCTCACTTGATGTTTTCAGGCGTGTCAAATATGTCTGTTTTGTGCTTATTGCTTTGTCCTTAACCATGTGTATTGTCACTTCCAAACATAAAGTTTATCAGATGGAAGTTAATATAACAGTATATGATCGCGTTATTCGTCTAAATGTTGCAATAGTTCAAACATACTGCATCTATTGCTATTAAAACATATATTCATCTGTATGACAACAATTTAGCCCCTAAAGAAGAAAATCTTGTTAACAATTGATGGAAGTCTAGCTGCAATAAAATCAGATTAGATTGCTGTTTGTTTTTGTGGTTCTGTGATTTAGCAGTATCCTTCGTAGCTTCCAACATACTGGCAAATGCATTTGTTTATATAAATAAATGTGTGTTTGTGTGTGCGTCCTTTTTTTTAATGGTGATACAGACCTATTTGGTTTCTGACTTCCGCTTTTGTTTTTTTCTTTCAAACAGGCTTTCAATTCTTATATTGAATGACTCAGAAGTAGCATTGCGAGCATCAATTTTGTTCTGCTTTAATCCAGCCTCCGTATTCTACTCATCAATGTAATTTCATGTGCCAAACCTTTTTTAAGCATGAATAAGAAATATTTAGGCTGAACATAGCTTGATCTTCTGATCTGCAGATATTCTGAGAGTTTGTATGCTGTCTTCTCAATTGTGGGATTGTACAATTTATTGGGTCATGCAAATAATGTTGCAACACTTTGCTTTGCTCTCTCTGGCGCTGCTAGGTCAAATGGGATGCTCAATGCTGGCTATTTTTGCTTTCAAGCAATGCATCAGGCTTATGATGCCATCATTCTCAAAAAGCATGCTTCTGTAAGTGCCCTATTTCCCCTTCTAAATAATCCTTTTCTGCTGGTCCTTAGCCAGTAATAAGGTTAAATTTAGGCTACAAATAAATTTTCAACTATTTATTCTTGGTTCTTTCTGTTTGGATGTGCAATATCTCTATATACCAAATGGAGATATTAAAACTTCATAAAATCTGCAAAATCTCTACGGGTAGTCAGACTGTGCATTTCCATCCACAGCACAAAAAGCTGGAGTTTTTCTTGTCACCTTTATCCTTTCTTCTTTGACATACTAGGATTGGCATTAGTAGTGACTTGAGAAACATGTTAATTTCTTTGGTAGAACTTCTGTGTGTGTTATGGTCATACTTTTTTGTGAAGCAGCATGGTACGGATCAGTGTGTTTGTACGTAGATAGCTACTGGTGGTGTAGGTAGTCCCTAATTGAGTTGAATCTTTCACCAGCTTTGAGTGTGTGCATGCAGACTGTATTTGATCGTTGGAACCCCTGATCTATTCTTATGTATGTTTGAAACTGTTCTACCATTTTTTTTCTCATGAATGTATATGATCTTTGGGATGCCTGTGATCTTTTCTTGACATTTGCTTGAACTTTATCTTCCTGAGCAATGACCTACTAACAAATGGCTTTGTGTATCAATTTGATTGACGGTCTTGTTAGTTACTCTTGTCATCTTTACCTATTGTCTGGTTTTTATGCATTGATAAGATGATTACTAGACTAACGGTTCCAAGAGCCTGTAGCTTAGTGATTGGATTTGTTTACTTTTTAATCCCTTTCAAGATTAATAATTCAAGAGTGTAGAGTTGCACGAACTGTGGAGAAGAAGTATCCTCACCAATAGTTTTTAACTTTTACATTTGATTTGGTTCTTAAGAGAAAATGATAACTTTAATGTTAATTTTTCATTCCCTTTGATGTGTAGAATTCCTGGTTGTGGCTATTATCAAACTCAGGTTATGTCCTAATTATTCCTTTTATTAATGCCAGCTTGCTCTGCCGGTGGTTGTTTCTGGTGCTTTCCGTTGCTTCTGTATCTTTATTCCTTTTGTCTCTTTTCAAGCATACGGATATTTAAATATCTGTAGAAGACATGCAGAGGATGAAATGATCCCTTGGTGCAGGGCAAGAATACCTTTGCTGTACGATCATATTCAGAGTCATTATTGGTATGTTGATGCATTTTCTTTCCTCTCAAAGTTTATGCCTGTTATACATGCATAGTCAAATGTACTTTGGTGTCCAGTTGAAACACAAACTGGGTTGTTGGTTCATCTATTAACTTAAATAAATTGGAAGCATGCTGTGACATATCAATCATTCTCCATAATACATCTGCATTGGATTAGCATTAGTAATTTAGTATGCTTACTCCTAGACTTAATGCACTCCATACATGAGCGCTTTTCAGTGATTATCCAATTTGTAAGTTCATAGCTGATAAACATGCATATCTATGTTTCGTCCTTTTTCTTCTGCCACTATTGAGGTTAGTATCATTATTAAGGTGAAATTTTTTTCTGTTTTCAATAAGTTCTAATGTTCAATAACGCTTGTCAACAAGCAACAACTCTCAGGCATTCTTGCAGTCAAGCTGTCATCCCTAACTATTCATTGTTGAATTCTTTCTTGTGCATGTATATATAGTTGGGTATCTCACATGTCTAGGATGCTGCATCAGTCCAATGTTTGTGGTCGATCCAAGTGTTTTGGTGGTAACATTTTTTTTGTGATTCCTGCCCTTGTGCCATTTTCTATATTTTTTGGTCTTCCTGCAGAAGAACAGATAGATGTGGAGACAGGAATTTTTACTATACGTGTTGCAATTGCTTCTGTCCTGCTGCTATACTTGCAATTTACTTTTCACCTTTACATTATTCATGTGTTTTTGGAATAATTTTTCAATTTATTTTTTAAATTCGAGCTGATTTTATTTTATTTTTTAAATTCTAGGGGAGTGGGCTTCTTGAAGTATTTCCAAGTGAAACAGTTGCCCAACTTCCTCCTTGCGACTCCGGTGTTGTCTCTTGCTATCTGTTCAATTGTATATTACGTGAAGCTGTCTCCTAAAGTTTTCTTTTCTCTTGGTTTGGGAGCTTTTCCTGCTAACAAAGAGTTGTTTGCATACATTATACCCCCGGGAACAACTGGAGAGCCCGAAACTCCTGGCTCTCTGGAAGATGAAACATCAAGCACACTGCAAGGTATTGCTTTCCAATAGTTTGTGTTCAAGACTATTCAGCACCTCTTTATCTGGTAAAGTAGTAAGCAGTAGGTTAAAGAACCAAGAAAGATAAGGTTTGTGATGCTGCAGTTTTCCATCTACCTCAGAGTTTGCCCATCTATGTTGCTAGTTATCTACCTCAGAGTTTGCCCATCTATGCGGCGAGTTAGTTATCTCCAAGTATTATTTGAGGTGCTGTTACCATGTAATTTGGGAAGGCATATGATGGGATGGGGATTGAAAGATTTGTTCCTGTTAAGAGAATATAAGTATTCTTGTAGATAATAAATTAGTAAGGGTATTCTTGTAAATAGTTTGTTAGGTTTGTACTCCTAAAAATACTAGTTGGTCACACATAATACTGTGACTAAATGTTTTCCTCCCAAGATACCTATTGTCATGGTATCAGAGCAAAAGTCCTAGAGTTAGGGTTAAACATCTAGCAAAAGTTTTGGTCATCGCGACTGTTCACGCGATACTGTTCATTGTGGTACTGTTCACACGGACTATTCATCGTGATACTGTTCACACGACACTGTTCACTGTTCACGGCGCTATTCACGCTCTCTGTTCACTGTTCACGGCACTGTTCCGTCACTGTCATTTCGAGTTTTGACCCTGTCTTTGGTTTGACGTGCTATTCGTCATGGTTGAAAGGTTTGTTAATACGGTTACCACTGACCAAATTGAATCGAGTTTTTCAGCACATGGATCCCAGAAGACTGTTACTATATCTGAGGAAGATTATGTTAAATTCCTACAGTACCAAGCTACAAATCACGCATCTTTTCCCTCTGCTTCTTTAGCACAAAAAGGTAATGACTCATGGATTATTGATTCCGGGGCTACTGATCATATGTCAGGTACCTCTAAAATTTTTTCTAATTTTCAAGAGTCTACTCCCTTTCCTCATGTTACTTTAGCTGATGGATCTATCACTAAAGTTAAAGGACTAGGCACTGTAGAAATTAATCCATCACTTCCGCTGTCTTCTGTTCTTTACGAACCCAATTTGCCCTTTAATCTAATGTCTGTTAGTAAGCTCACTAAATTTCTACAGTGTACAGTTACTTTTTCTCCTGATTCTGTTGTCATTCAGGATTTGAAGACAGAGGACGATTGGTGGAGGGCATGAGCATAATGGTCTTTACTTTCTCAACTTCAATGGTCCGATAGCATGTCCTGCTACTGTTTCTCCTCTTGAAATTCACTGTCGTTTAGGTCATCCGTCTTTACAAAATTTGAAAAAGTTGGTTCCTACTTTGAGTCAATTATCTTCGTTAGAATGTGAGTCTTGTCAGTTAGGAAAGCATCATTATGTTTCTTTTGCTCCTAGAGTCAATAAACGGGTTTCTGAACTCTTTTTGTTAGTTCATTCTGATGTTTGGGGTCCTAGTCGAGTCACTTCAAAGTTAGGTTTTAAATATTTTGTAGTCTTTGTTGATGATTTTTCCAGAGTTACGTGGCTTTATTTAATGAAAGATCGTTCAGAATTATATTCCATTTTTTGTGCATTTGTTACAGAAATAAAGAATCAATTTGGTGTGCCCGTACGTATACTTCGCAGTGATAATGCGAAAGAATATTTTTCCACTCCTTTTAATACCTTTATGACTAAGTCTGGTATTATTCATCAGTCCTCTTGTCCTCACACTCCACAACAGAATGGAGTTGCTGAAAGAAAAATTGGGCATTTAATCGAAATTGCTCGAATACTGCTGTTGCACATGAATGTGCCCAAATAATTTTGGAGTGATGCAGTTTTAACTGCATGTTATTTAATTAATCGCATGCCATCTAGTATTCTTGGAGGTCAATTACCTCACTCCATTCTTGTTCCTCATGAACCTGTGTTTAAATTGCCTCCGCGTATTTTTGGATGTGTGCTTTGTTCATCAGCTTGCTCCCGGGGTGGATAAATTAGATTCTCGTGCTATTAAGTGTATTTTCTTAGGATACGCACGAGCGCAAAAAGGGTATAGATGTTACAGTCCAGTTTTAAATCGATTTTTTACTTGTGCTGATGTTACTTTCTTTGAATCCACTGCATATTTTGTCAAACAAAGTATGTCTTGTGAGTTAAACCAGTGTCCCTCTTTTTCCTCTCCTGTTTTACCAGTCCCTTCCCCTTTATTACCTGAGTTATCTAGTTCACCAGATTCCATAGCTCGATTATCTCGTCCTCATCTTCAAGTTTACTCTCGTCGTTCCATGGTTGAGAAAGTTCCTGATATGCCACGCACTTCACCAATTAACTCTCAATCTTCAAATCCAGGTATGACGCTCTCCTCTGAGTTAGATCTTCCTATTGCTTTACGCAAAGGTAAGAGAAATTGTACTTCCCATCCTATTTCTAATTTTGTTTCTTATTCTCGTCTCTCTATGTCATACTCTTCTTTTGTTGGTTTCCTTAATTCTATCTCCATTCCTAAGTCTATTACCTATGCTCTTAATCATCTTGGTTGGAGATTAGCTATGCAAGAAGAGATGTCTGCTTTGGAACAAAATGGTACTTGGGATCTTGTCCCTCGTCCTTCAAGTAAGCCTGTTGTCGGTTGTAAATGGGTGTACACTATAAAAGTGCAGCCTAATGGTTCTATTGATAGATTGAAGACTCGTCTGGTAGCTAGAGGATTTACTCAAGTGTATGGAGTAGACTACTTAGAAACATTTTTTCCTGTTGCAAAGATTACCTCTGTTCGTCTTCTTATCTCTTTGGCAGCAACTTATAATTGGCCATTGCATCAGTTGGATGTAAAAAATGCATTTCTGCATGGAGATTTGGAAGAAGAGGTATATATGGAACTTCCTGGATTTGTTGTTCAGGGGGAGAATCCGCGGTTGGTTTGTCGTTTGAAAAAATTCTTATATGGATTGAAACAGTCTCCGAGGGCTTGGTTTAGCCGGTTTAGTAGTGTTGTCATGGAGTTCGGTCTGACAAGATGTGGAGTAGATCACTTTGTATTTTATCGGCATTCTAATGCTGGTAAAATTTTATTAGTTGTTTATGTGGATGACATTGTGATTACAGGTGATGATGTTTTGGGGATCTAGAAACTTAAATCCAATCTGCAGGCAAACTTTCAAAGGATTTAGGTCATCTACAGGATTTTCTGGGTATTGAGGTAGCTCGGTCTAAATATGGGATTTATTTATGTCAAAGAAAATATGTATTCGATATGTTGAGTGAAGTTGGGATGTTAGGTTGCCGACCTGTGGATACTCCTATAGATCCCAATGTAAAATTAGCAGGAGATCAAGGTGCATTACTTGATGATCCTAAGCAATATCGAAGACTTGTGGGTAAATTAAATTATCTCACTGTAACGAGACCTGACATTTCGTTTGCAGTGAGTGTTGTGAGTCAATTTCTTGATACCCCTCGTACTAGTCATTGGGATGCTGTTATACGGATTTTCAGGTATCTTAAGAATGTTCCTGGAAAAGGGCTGCTGTATCAAAATCATGGACACACTGATATTGAAGGATATAGTGATGCAGATTGGGCTGGTTCTGCCTCAGATCGAAGATCGACTACAAGATATTGTGTATTTGTTGGTGGTAATTTAGTGTCGTGGAAGAGTAAGAAGCAAACAGTTGTATCCAGATCAAGTGCAGAATCTGAATACCGCGTTATGGCTCATACTGTGTGTGAGTTGGTTTAGTTGAAGAGCATGTTACTGGAACTTGGGTATGAGCATAAACAGCCTATGAATTTAGTGTGTGATAATCAGGCGGCTGTTCATATTGCGTCTAATCCAGTGTTTCATGAAATGACAAAACATATTGAAGTTGATTGTCATTTCATTCGAGAGAAATTGTTTGACGGGGTCATCAAGACATCTCATGTACCGTCTGTAGATCAATTGGCTGATGTGTTTATCAAGAATTTAGGGGGCTCTAGGGTGAAATACATTTGTAACAAGTTGGGTGCTTATGATATATATGCTCCAACTTGAGGGGGAGTGTTAAGAGAATATAAGTATTCTTGTAGATAATAAATTAGTAAGGGTATTCTTGTAAATAGTTTGTTAGGTTTGTACTCTTATAAATACTAGTTGGTCACTCATAATACTGTGACTAAATATTTTCCTCTCAAGATACCTATTTTCAGTTCCCTTGGTTAATTTTACAGGAGTATTATGTACGTGCAGTTGGCTTGACTAGCCTAAGATCTGTGTATTCCCTAATGTCTTTATCTCATAAATTTAATATTTGCCATGCAGATAAACCATTGGTTAAGGTTTAATCATGAGACCAATTTTCACTAGTATTAGATATCTGCAATTGTTTACTAGTTAATTCATGAAATGTGTGGCATGCTTTTATTGAAGATGTTGCTTACCCATAGTTCGACATAATATGTTGTTCTTTCGATGAAGTTTGCAATTCTGTTTCTTTGGCTACAACTTGCAAATTTTATTGCAATTTAAAAGTTTTGTTATTTGCAGATGCTCAATCTCTTAGACAGAGGAAAAGGTTTACCAAGGGATGGAGCACTGTTAGGAATGTTTCATTACAATCAGGCAATGTGTCATCAGAAGGACGTGCATGTTTACCGGTTCTCGTTATTCCTTTCATTCTACATACTGGTTTCATGGCTGCCACAGCTTTTCTAGTCATGCATGTGCAGGTTGGATTTCCCTCTGTTTCTTTACCTCTCAAATGTCTTGTATTTGTTCTATTACTATATGTGAAGAAGATGTTAGATTATTATATTGCTGATGTGTGAGATGCTTTACTAGTCATGTTTAGTTGACTTGGCTGGTATTTTCTGAGTTTAATGCTACATTCTTTTCCTTTTTCTGTTTCTTTACCAATGATATATTCTGTTTCTTTGTTTGTGGCCTTGATTTTTCTTCTTCTGGTGATATGTCATGCCTGTAGTTTTGGTTTGTCTTTTTGCTTCCAGATGTTGCAAATTGAGATGACTTTGTGTGTGCCTTAAACAATTAACTAACTACTGATTTTTAGTCCCTGAAATTGTTTTTGATTTAGTAAGCCATAGTGAACCAAAATATCTTTAGATTGGATCTGATTTAGACACTTCTGCTGGTGATGGTGGATTGTTAGTTCTCATGAAATTTGGCAGTTTTCTTTCTCCCTTGTAGCCTGTTTTCCTATTTGGGTAGAGGGCAGCAAGCATGCACTTGTAGAAAAGTTTTTGGTTGATATTAGGTCATCAATCCTGCCTTCTGATAGAAGAGGTAAAAATTTAAAAGGGCGGATGACTGAAGGATCAATATGGCTTAAGACACACTTGGAAACCAATTATGGGCTTGAACCAATTGGAAATTTTTTTCCCCTCATGGATACACAGCTGCTTCCTAACTAGAATTTCATTTAGTGTCTTGTTTTTGTAAAGTTTTATGATGCAAAGGACGAACAAATATTTGCTCTTCGCTTCACATATTCGTGCCAGCACATATAGTTCTTACAATTGAACTTGTGTAATTACTCATAATCATCAACTAAAACCTTGTTGTTTGATAGGGCTGTAGTTATAAAGTTTTAACATGGAGAGTAAGGAACCAAACCGGTTTTATTTTTTACCATACTAGTTATGTATGGCAATAAATGTACTGGATACAGAAGACCAATTGTGCAATTAAAAAGTACATGACAGCTTAGATTATGATAGAATGTCCCTTGTGATATACATGTCAAACTACGTGGATCTTGGGATTGAGTTCTACTTCCTACTCCTACAAGTTTAGTGCAAGTAATGATTGTCCGTGGACATTTTAATGTATCATTCCATTTCCAGATAATACTTTTAGGAAATTGTGGGCATCGAGTATATGCATCTGTCTCTTTCAAGTATACACTTCAAATTCATTTGTGAAAGATAAGAAGCCGTTCATTCAATTTTTTAGACTTTTGATTAGCATATATTTCGTAATTTAATAACATCAATTATAATATGACCATCACCATGTTTTAACAGGTTGCTACTCGATTCTTATCTGCCAGCCCTTTGCTTTATTGGTTTGCCTCCCATGTCATGATGACACCCAGTATTGCCAAGAGATGGGGGTATTTTATTTGGGTATACTGTGCATCTTACATACTTATTGGCAGTTTGCTTTTCTCAAACTTTTATCCCTTCACTTGAGAATTGAGATGCTTGAATTCTCCGAAAAGTTATGGATGGTCAAATCTGGGTCATTATATTATGTTCTGCAGGAGATGAAGTTTTGATGCAACACTTTTGGAAAATCATCTTTGCCTGGCAGGCAGGGAAATTCTGTAGAGTGTATGGTAGCTGGATCTTGCTAATTGATCAAACATATGAACTAATTTAAAACTTGTCTCTATATGAATCTGAGTCCAGTTTTGGAATGTCAAGATAAATAGCCTGTTTGTGATTTCATAGTTGATTTAATTGCATGAATTGAGTTTCTTCTTGCAATGTGCATTTAATAGCAATATTTGAATTGTTCACGCTCCAGCTTCTTCCATGGAAGGGGAAGCTTGAGTCTTTGCTAATATCTAACTGTTATGCTTCAACCTGAGAAGCCAAAGAACATGATTCACCTACAGTCTAGTCTTGTAATTAACTATCTACATGTGGACATCAAATAGTGTCCCTTTCCAAAGGATGGGATGGTGATGTATCGAGCTTCTGATCATTTGGACATCAGGGAAATGCATGAAACGCTGTAGTAGAAGAAAAATAATCACAAGGTCAGTAAGCTGCACTTGCTGCTATATGGTAATAACACGAGAAGTTATCTTGTTCTTAAGTTTACATTCCAGCCGTAACTATAAACTTGTGCTCTCCATTGAGAGAGAGAGAGAGAGAGATTATGCACGTTTCTCCATCAAACTAAAGCCCGAGGTTGGCTACAATCGGCCATTTCAGTTTTCTCCTAGGAGCAAATACTGCATTTGCGCATGGAACACTTTAATGATCAAAATTTGGCACCTGAATATAAACATTTGGCTACACCAAATTCCACTGGTAATAAAACAAATCTGTGCTACCGAAAGCAGTGCCATATGATCAACTATTTTAAAACTGTGTTTCCAACACATTCAAGGCTTTGAGACACTGCACTTGAAGATAGCATGCTAGCGCCAGATCATCCAATTGTTGTAGGTTCACTTTTTTTTTTTTTTTTTTTATAAAATTTTTGGTCTTTTTACACCAAAAACAGAACCAATTCGATTCATCAATTACACTAACATAGGATCAAAGCAGTTTTTATTACAATTTCGTAATTCGACCCATCAATGGTTATATATGTTGATATAATTGAATAATATGAATCATAAATGATGAGAATATAAAGATTTAGATTCCCTTCAAGTTCAAGGAAATTCGTTTGATGATTGATAGTGCAATCGGGCTCAAGAATCATTGAAGATTTGTCCTGTTTATTTCTTGTTATTTATTTAAGTTTTCAACAATAATTGTTAGTTAATTAGAGTTAGTCTTGAGTTATTTTTGAGTCCTTAATAAGAGGAATAAAGGCTAAGGTCATGTTGATCATAATTAGGCCAATTTGAGTTAGTTTCCTATTCTAGCTGAATTAGAGTTTTAGAAAAGTAGTTAATTGCTTCTAAATTTATTTAGGAAGTTGTGTCAAGTTTAGAAGTCAAGTAAAATAAGAAAACTTGTATTGTTTCCAATTTAGATTAGGTTTTTGAGTCTTGTAAGGCTATAAATAGCCAAGTTTATGATATTATCAGTAGTGAGACAATTATAAATTGAATAAAAATTAAGAGTTTTTCTCTCTCAAGTTCCTTTGGAAGTGGTCCCTTGATATAAAGTGAATTGTATCTCCGTTCAAATTTTAGCTTATCAATTCAAAACCACATTGAATTGTGGTCCTATTCTACCAATACATCTTGGTTCCCTAATCCATTAGCTTGTGAGTTGAGATAATATCAAGATTGTTCGAGCAATCTCAGAGATTAGAGGGATCGAGATTGTTTCATCTCTGTATTCATAACTTGGTTAAGATAGATCCTTCTAAAACCTCAAGCCTAGAACGTCCTCAGTCAACAGGGGAGGACGCTAATCCAAGTATCAGAGAACAGCAACTGACAATTTGAACAATAAAAAGGCGAGGAATTAAAGAATTACTGATGATATATGGTCCAAATATTTATCATCAATGTGATAAAATGCATATTTGATGATTATTGATACAAATACCTGTCAGCTAACATATCAAGCCTACAAAAATGGTATTCATCACTGCCAAGATGTACACTACCCAAAAAGAAATTCGACTTTAGGGTGGATGGTTTAGGAATCCAAGGAATGCAAATTCCTTGGAGGGAACAGGTAAAAAAAAGGCTAGGGCAACAACAAAAAAAGGAAGGTGAAAAAGAACAAGGACTCCATGCTGCACGTGCTATGCTGCAACTCCCTCCTCTCTAAGCAGAAACTGCTGTCTTTTCCACCTTTGTAGCTCTCTTTTCAGTCTTCATAGATGGTATAGGTTCAGGCTTCGCAATTCCTTGTATATCAGTTATCCTCAACTTTGTTAGTTCCTAAGCGAGAAAAATATGCAAAGGTCAAAACCTTCCAATCACTCCCTCTCCAAAATACAGAAGAGAAGTCACATCAATAGCTTAGGGTAGACATAAACAAAACGCATGGGAAAATGACAAGGTACAGGAAATTCAGAAATTATACTTAACCGCTAATTGTTAACTTACCTGCCGATGCCCTTTGGTTCTTCTATAGTTCTTCCTCCTCTTTTTCTTGAATATGATGACTTTTGCATCTAATGCCTGACAGGAAGCATTTAAGTAAAAGAATTACAATGGGCAACTGAGAAAGAGAGCTAATGAAGAATAATTCATATAATGAATTGTTTTAACTTCAGCTAAACAACAAAATGCAGGCACAGGCATAACACCTGACTAACAGTATAATGAAAAGAGCGGCCCCATAAACGAAAAGCAAAGCCAGGGCGACGTGCAAAATTAAACTGGTGAAGTAACCAAGTTTTAGATAGCGTGAACACATGTTTAGTGCAGCTAATTGGTGACAAGGAAAGATGTAAACTGATGTCATTTTAACAGAATGCACAAATGTCCTGAAACTCCAGAAAACAGGTGATGATCTACTAAAAGGAAACAGGTGCTGATCTACTAAAAGAGATGTAGATGATTGGACAATAGGAGAAAGAAAATAACTTTGCCCTTGACTACCAAAATGCATTATTTTCTAATTGGAACTTTAATTTGGAGATAGGACTTAAAGAGTCTATTACAAGCTCTCTCTCTCTCTCTGTCTCTCTGTCTCTCTCTCTCTCTCTTCCCCCCAAGATAAGAATGCCACTATCTCAGTTTAATTGGTAAAGTTTCCAAACATGTAAATTCTTCCTCAAAGAAGAAAGTGATCCATCCTCCATTTAACCTCTCACCAAGTACTCAATAAGTCCCCGCTAACCTAGCACAACTCTTCTCATGTCAGCTCAAATCTTCAAGCTTGAATTGGATGTTAATATTGTGTAAACAGAGAAAATTGTTGACATTATTGATCATCACTCCATTGCAAGAAACTCGAGTTAGCTCAGTAATACACCATTAGAAACCATGATGCATTTCAACTTTGAGGAGAAAAACTAGTTTTTCTCTCATCAATAATATACCCATAAATCATAGACAAAATTATTACAATAGAATGAAACTTTATGCCACGCACACATTCATCCTATTCGCCCACAACTGTCTACAAGATACATGCCAACTAGCCCTTCCATCATTAATAAGCTACCCTGCAGAACTAACTACAATTAGAAAGCCACAAAATGCTACAGTGCCACAGTCTTAGTTAATCTCCAATTTTCTTTCCAACATCCAACATATATAGCACGCCATGTAGTAAAAATGGAAAGTGGTAATTGTGAATTGAGTTCAATGTGCCAAGAGAAAAAGGTGTTGCCCTAGATAAAAGTTCATTGGGCTGGTTGCTGCAATTTTATAAATGCAGATGAGGGAAAAGGCAATTTTATAAACGCCCTAGAACTTCAAAATTAATGCAGATGAGGGAAAAGGCAATTGTTCTGTTCAATAGCCACACATGCAAGGTCAAAACACAGATCTGTTTTAGTTGAAATCAAAAGATCAAAGTGATAGATTCTGTATCTTACATGCTCCTCAACAACAGCATGAACAGCTGCATCAGGCAACACTGGACGACCAATAATTGTCTGGGCCGTAGACCCCAGCATGAGAACCAGGTTTAAGATTAACTGCAGGAGCATATGTTTATAAATATTCAAGCCAGAGTTGATGTTTTGGTAATGTCAGAAAGCAGAATTATCAAAAGTTCAACGGTCACAGAAGAAAACAAAAGGAAACTAAACAAAAGATAATAAGAAAATTTTTAATTCATCACTCCGTTGCATAATAGCATCACTCCACCATTATCTATGTGCATGATAGGTATATTCAAACAAATGGCTCAAGGGAATTCGCATTTAAGTCCTAAGACTAACTAGTCAAACAAAGAACAAAGAGTTCAGTGCCAAATGCTTGCAAAGCAGCTCTTATGATTGGAAAAAGTTTGATAACCATGGAAAATGGAGTGGAAAGCAGCTTCACCATTATGCCGCTTATATGGTAGGAAAGGATGTAGTAAAAGGAAAGCCATAGAAACTTCATTGCTTAAGACACTTTCATTACCCAGTACAAAAGAATATATGAAGAACAAAATTTTTTATCTCTACAGTCTCTCATATGGCACTTAACAACACACAAGGAAATGAGATTTTTCCAAGAAAATGTATGCTACATGTTTTAGGCAGAAAATAAGCCTTCAAGAAAAAAACAAGACCTTCCTTCATCATTACTTCAGTTAACATGCAAAGTCTGAAAACCATTGGTAACATATGCATCGACATTCATCAATGAACAGTAGACAGTGAAGTACACAGCAGCCTGGCACAATGAGTATCAGCGGAAACATCTGTATTCCTACATAGGAGATCCAACAGACAATCATGATAACTAAAAGGAAGCAAATCGTCTTTAACCCTTAGCACACAACAATCAGCAAATTATTTTCTCACACTACTGGGAAAGCTTCAACTTTTAGCATATTAAACATCAACTAAGCCCATCATATGATAAATTCCTCCAACTTATGCCAATCAGCAGCTCGTTTTTTCATTTTGATTTGGTTTATTACCAGGAAAGGAAAGAAACAACTGTTAAACAATGAAAAGTAGGGCCGAATACTTCCAAAATCAATACTCCACACAAAGCACAGCCTTCTCTCGAAAGCTTAACTTTTAGGATACACACTAAAACTTAATGACAAGGCATTGAAATGCATAACAAGATGCACCGTCAAGGTGTCAACCACTTTATAAAGATAACAAAAAATAATTTTTACTAGAACGTTAATAATACAAAGCAGTTTGGTGCAATCTACATTATACAAATTTAGCACTCAGTCAGGTCATTCAGTACAGAAAACTATTGAAAAATTAACACAGTATATTTATCCAATTTGTATAAGAAACAAAAAAACAAAAACCACTCACCTTGTCATTCACATCACAATACTTCAACTTCTCTACGAATATGCTATCTCCATTGCTCACCTTAAACTGATGTGAACCAACCTACACAGAACCACATGATCGTTATCACATATATTTCTACACTCATATTTAGCATAATAACAATACCTCGAGCAATCCACTTTTCTTTTCCCAGTGAAAATTTACCCATTTGCTACATTCAGAACATTCAAACAGTGAAAATTCCACAGCAAAAATTTGCGGAAAGTGAGCACTCTTAGGAGCCCAATGTTGAGTTATATATTCAAAAGGACAGCTGTATCATGTATGCTATAATATTGTTGTACACCAAAGTACATTTTCCCTGTGTACCAACACAATAACTTTGAAATCAGTACAAATACCCTTTATGGTATTTGAACTCAAAATTGCACTGTCTATATCAATTTATTTATTTATTTTTTTGGGTAAGCCGTCTATATCATATTTACAATAAAGAAGGAATTTTTCACTAGTTATCCCAATAAAAAATTGCACATTTGAATTACTTCAAATGCATATTCTATGACGAAAATTCATTAGCAGAAACTATAAAACGTACAAGAATCACCTCTTCCTGGCAATCACCATCAAACCAAATACAACCCCAAAAGACGAACATTATAATTGCTCCAAATGCACATTCCACAATGAAAATTCATTAACTAAAAAAACCATTACAATGATCAAGATTTTACCTGAACAACTGCAAAAACCGGCTCATAGGGTTTAAAAACCCGGTCAGACTCCTCAAGCGGGCCAATAACTTTATACCCAATTTCCGCAGCCTCTTCAGCTTTTTGTTCATCTGATTTCCCACTCAAATGTACTCTCTCTTCATCCTCACTTTTATCATCATCATCATCTTCTTCTTCTTCTTCTTCTTCGTCTCCATCATTATCAATGCTGCCCATACTAGTCCGATTATCGGAGCAGTGATGCCGCGAAAATGACGGAAACGCAGAACAAATTTTGCCGGGATCCGTCGGGGTTAGGGATTGCACAGTGGAATATTCAGTTTGTAGGAGAAAATGAGGGGCTATAGTTAGGGTTTTGAGAATGGGATAGGGAGATGGGTTTGGAGAATGAGATATGGAAAAACAACGGCTAATTAGGGTTTGAATACAACGTCGATTTGCCATTGCCGTTGAATTGGAGAGAAAGTGGAGAGGGGTTTTGGGCAGTGCCGTTTGAAGGTCAGTAGGGTTTATGGAGTGAAAAGCGTGAAAAGCTGTACGCCTTTCTCGTAAAGACCCGTTACTGATGCCACGCTTTACGTGTCTCCCCTTAATCCCCTTTTTTGGGAGAAAATTTGAGCTTATATTTACAATAGAGACAATTAAAAAATCGAATGAAGACAAATCAAACAGAGTACTAATTACTATTGATAAACAAGTTGATCACTCGTGCAATGAGAGAAGGTGAGAGTTTATTAATATGATGGAAACTCGTAATTTTGTTTATAAACAATTGTGAGCACGTGCAATAGACGTTATAACGTGAAGTAATTTAACAAAAAGGGTTTGGTGATACTTACATTATTACACATATTGTTAGTCAAGAAAAAATGTTCAAAGTAAAATGCCAAATCAAAAAGAAAAAAGAAAATTCTTTTATGCATCAATGGCTTATAATGTGATAAAATTTGTTGAATGATGCATTGTTTAAGAAAATATGAATAGGAATATAGGATTGCTTGAGATGATTATTAAACTTTTACAACGGTTATATATCTAGAACTAAAAACAATTATTGAAAAAAAAAAAGTTTGTATATGCATTCAATTAAGCACAAAAAATGAAACAACCCCATTTCTAATGTTCTTACATTAGGATCAAACGGCTAATCAATTGAAGAACATTATTTAACTTGTAACAAGGTTGTCGAGGAAATTTTGATTTAATAGTTAAGGTTGAGATTTTAAAAATTAAAAGTATTGAATTCAAATCTCTCTTCCCCTTTTCACTTCTTAAAAAAAAAATCTACTAAAGTCAATGAATTTTCTTAAATGTATTGAAATTGACCAAAACATACTAGGGAGCGGTTTGGTAAACATTCCTCGATTACAATCACTATGAGCATAATTAGCCTCATAATGAAAATGGGTTTTGGTGATTCCCCTAATGTTTTTGGTTTCATAGTGGGATACATGAGTATCACCCTTAGTTGTATGGTTTTATGTTCAAGGATGGATTTAAAAAAAAAAAAAATTTTTTGGAAAAACTTAATCTTTTCAATAAACAAGTTTTTACCTACCACATTCGTTTCATTCATTTTCTAGAATGCTCACTTTAAGAACAAATTATTGAAACATAACAATTGGAACTCAAAAGACGGTGACTAGGGTTGCAAACGAATCGAACGGCTCGAACCCGAACTCGATTCGAGTTCAAACTGGCCAAGTCAAACTCGAATTTAAAAATACTAAATTCGTTTGCTCGCGAGGTAGCTCGAGCTTGATTATATATATATATATATATATATATATATATATATATATATATATATATATATATATAATTTTTATTTTAATAATAAAATTACATATATATCCCTAATATTTTTATTATTTATTAAGAAAAATTCTTATTTTTTATTGTTTAAACTTGAACTCAAGCTCGACTCGAATTTGAGCCGAACTCAATCTTGAGTTTGATATTTTGAGGTCGTTGGGTTTGAGTTTGAGTTTTGTAAAATTACATCAAGACTCGGTTCGATTATGTCAAAATTGGACTCGACTCGATTCAACTCGTTTGTATCCCTAACGGTGACAATCATATTTGAACGAGTGTCAAAACAACTACAACCATATTACAATATAAGAGTTTCACAAAATAACTAATTCTATAACCTTTATCAATCATAATATCTGATCCATTCATAACTGTAACAAAACCATCCAATCTCATCCATTCATGACTATCACAAAACTATCCCAATAGCAAAGGATATGACAAAGAAAAATATGGGAAGACAAGTCATCAGATTGAACAAAGAATCACCAAACAAATCACCAGACTTCAAAATCATGATAAAAACTAAAAAACAACTAGCTCGTTAAAGCTAAAAAACAACTAGCTCGTTCTAGTGACTCTAGTACTACGAGTACAGCAGCATGGCTGTCCCAATAATAAAACCATGATAAAAGCTGAAAAACAACTAGCTCATTCTAGTGACTCAAGTACTACGAGTACAGCGGCATGGCTATCCCAACAGCAAATTCCTAAAATAGTGCTTCAATAGAAAGATTGTGCTTCAATAGGAAGATTGCATCAAGGATGGCAGGCACAAGGTTATATATTGCCATCCCATATAAAACAAGTGCCTCGTTGCCAATGATTTTGTAAGTAGAACTAGAATAACTACTGGAGTAGGAGCTCGTTGCCAACCATAATAGTAATGAGTATAATCATAATGAATACTGGCAGTTGGATAAGGCAAATCCATATCATACTGCCTCTTCATATGAACTTCAAGTTTGAAGGACACAAGAATTTGATAAATGCAGCAACTAAGATATCTGCAACTGTCGAGCATTTTGCATCTGAAAAGACAAAATTTTTAAGCTTTCCCACCATAGAATTATTCATATGCACTGCCACCATAGAATTACTCCTATTAAAATTTAAATGCTAGTTGCTTTCTTTTGTCTTCATTGGTCATGGATATTGCTATGCTAGAAAAAATGTGGAGTAATCCCATCAATTGAATTAACAATTTTATTTGTTACTATTTCGAATTGTAACTCCAAAGGCAACAATGGTGTAGATGTCAATATCATCAGCTCTTGGCTTCCTTTCTTGCATGAAGAAGTTACTCAGAATTATGTTAAGTGGGAGGATTCGAACTCGAAATCTCTCACTTGCCATTCCTCCTCCTTATCATCCAATCTATCCCTCCTCCATTCAAGTATAGTATCAACGTGTATAAAGTATTTGTTAGAATTTAATTTTGTATTTTTCAAAAATTATGAAAATAACATTTTTTTGGGTCTTTTTTCCTGTCAGTTTTTCTTTTTCTTCCTTACTCTTTTGGATAAAACCACCGGCGTCAACAATCACTAAATCATTGTATAGACATTCCCTGTAATATTTTTCGTATAAGACGTGATGAAGATGCACCCACAAATGTAGTGTGCGGATTAGGTTACATGAATTCCGTTTCTTTTAATTGACCAAATTAACCACTTTTAGGGGTTTGTGGAATTTACTTCAAAAAAATATTGTTTCGGATAATAGGCACTGAAATTCACCTAGTTTCTTTTTTTTTTTCTTGTTAATAATTACATTGATATAGGGATTTTAAGATTGAAAGTGGAGAATGGAAGCAACACAAAGGCGGTTTTTGAGCTTTGCTTCCACAGCCACACACTTGAAATTTTTTTTGGCTTCCCCAGCCACAGGCTTGGAACTCTATTAAAGTTTCTTGATTATTTTAGTAATCTTAAAGTTAATAGTTTCTATTTATTTTTAGTAATACTTAGTAATTATTATCATATTTGCATTTAGGAAAAATCAGTTAAAACGTCTCTTACATTTAGTTAAATGAAATTTTCAATCTTTCACTTTTAAAATAGTAATTTTGCGTCTCTTACAAAATTTGATTCTAATATAAAATTTCAACCATTTTTTACATTGGATCCATCTGACCCACAAATGATTATTTATTTAGAAATAAAAAGGTTAGATTCCATTTATAGTTAAATAAAGGACCCAATAGTCTTGATTTTTTTTTCAACACATTTTAAGAAAAATTAGTTAATTTTGTTAGAAGAGTAAATTTAAACTACTGCTTTCTTAAAATATCTTTACATTGATATTAGAAGTATGATTAATCACTAAATTTTTACATTAATTACAACAATACTGTGGAAAGTTGCACCTTACACCAAGCAATTAATGAATAACGTAGGTTATACTCATTAATAATAAAGTACATTATATAAACATATATTAGAGAAATTACAAATTGACTATATTCTTTAATTGAAAAGTAGACAATAATTTGGAATAGATGAAAAAAAAAAGGCTATCAAAGTGACAAAGAGGAGTATTTTTTTTTTTTATGAAACGAAAGGAGCACAGAGGGAGTATTTGATTTAGCCTCTTTGTCAATTTCATGTCCTACGAAGCTTACCCACCTCAAATCAGCACAAATGTCCAACATCAAATATTATATCGGCAAAAAAGGACTTTAATACTCGGTAAATATGCATGTCCAGCGAAAGAAAAGATTCAAGAACCGAACCACGAATTCGAAGAAGTCTTCCAACACTCTTTTAAGTCTGCGCTATACTGGAAGTAGTTATTAAAACCACTATCATCAAACTTTCTTTTAAACATACGGCGGACAATCTGCCTTTCATCTTCTGCAATACCTCTACATTTTGGTCAACGAATAGGTGCATTTACCATCCAGAGAGGACTGATACAAGGGCTGTAACATCTATATCTATGTTTTCAGACTCGGACAGGGCATCGACTCGGTCGAGTTCAAGAGTCAGGAGTTAATGGATTCGACTGGGTTCGATAGGGATTGAACCGGATGACGTCATAAATAAAAATTATTTAAAAATTAAAATATTATATGTAAAATACTTAAGAACCTGTTAATATTAATAAATGTATATTCATATATATTTGATATTTCAAATATATTTAACAAGAAAATACAAAGAAATTAGAATGATGAAGTCGCAATTTATATTATTCAATGAACATTAACAAGTTTAGAATTAAAATTATGAATTTAATTGAAAAATAAACACCAAACTTTAGGATAACATTTATAAAGTATGAAATATTTGAGATATATTAATAATTTTTAACAACCTAGGGACCAAAACATAATATTAAAAATATTTTGACCTTTCAAAAAAAAATTGGGTGGCAGGTCTGAGGCTGAAGTCTCCAACTTTGCTGGGCATGGCATGTCAGGTATCTGCTTCAATTAAGAAGGCCGCCATTATATCTTTCCATCGGGCCCACCAGGATTCCCACCGCTGGTGACTTGAAAGTTGGAGACTTCTTTTAGTACAAATTGGAGGAAATGTAAAGCCGAAACTTGACACCTCATCAAGTTTCTTTCCACGTTACACCGGACCTTTGATATCAAACCAGTTCATTTGATTTGCCGGTCAAACCTGGTCAAATCCAGTTTTTGACCGGGTTTGACTGAGTTTTATTACATCCGGTTTTTTAGAGTAACTCGAACCGGACACTTGACCGGTTCCCCGTTCAATCGGTCGGACCGGCCGGTCCGGTTCGAGTTTAAAAACACAGATCTATATACCATAGAAGAAGCAGTTGGACTATAATTGTGGCAAAATTGGACATGTTCTACCTAGTAGAGGCCTGAGATAGGAAGATCCTTTATCCCCCTACTTATTTATTATCTGTGCTGAAGGACTTTTTGGATTATTCAAGAAAGTTGTGAATGACAAATTCTTGACAAGAATAAAAATCTGCAAAGATAGTCCTGTTATTTCACACCTCTTTTTTACAAATGACTCTTACTGTGCTATAAAGCAACTAAACAGGAGGTAAGGACAGTGAAAGAGATCCTCAAACAATATGAGAAAGCTTCAAGGCAAGTGATGAATTATGAAACGTCAGCAATGTATTTCAGCAGGAACACACTAAACCAAGATAGAAAGGAGATTAGTGAGGTGCTGGAAAACATGAAAGAAGCCACAATGGGAAATACCTTGGATTACCAATGGCAATTGGAAAATCCAAGAACCAAGCTTTTGGGTATGTGAAGAGCAAGATAAGCAACAAGCTGCAAGGATGGAAACAAAAATTGCTAAGCTCAGGAGGGAAAGGAGTGCTGATCAAAGTTGTTATCATGGCAATTCCAAACTATACAATGTCCTGCTTCAAACTTCCTAAAAGCCTGTGTAAGGATATTAGCTCAAGAATAGCAAAGTATTGGTGGGAAAATGGTGAAAAGGAGAACAAAGTGTATTGGCCCACTTGGAAGAAACTGATAGAGGTGAAAGGCAAAGGAGGGATTGGTTTCAGAGACTTGGAAGCACTTAATATAGCTCTGCTTGCAAAACAAATTTGGAGGTTCATCATAGCTCCAAATTTGTTAGTAAGCAAAGTTATCAAGTCTAAGTACATGAGAGATCACTGGATGGATAAGAAACCCCCTAACTCAGCTTCTTGGACCTAGAAGAGTATTCATAGTGCCAGACACCAATTATCCAATGGATTATGGAAGAGGATTAGAGATGGAAGCTCAGTGGATATTTGGAAAGATAAGTGGATGACAAGAATTTCAAATGGCAAACCCTCATTAACTAACCTGAGAACTGCCAGCTTCAGAGAGTAAGAGATCTAATAATGGAAGGAAAGTGGGATCAGCTAAAAATACAATAGTTGTTCAATAAAAAAGAAGTAGAGTTAATAGCCAGCATCTCTCTGAGCCTATATAGGAGTAAAGACAGGATATTCTGGAAACACTCCAAATCAGGCTCATATACAGTAAAATCTAGCTATGCAATTGCTAAGCAGGATAAACATAGTGATGGAAGGAGGGAGGAAGTGAGAGAGGAGACAAGTTAGGAGATAAGAAAGCACACAGTCTGGAAGAACCTTTAGAAGCTGTGAAACTAAAACACTTCATGTGGAAAGTTCTACAAAACTGCTTGCCAGTAAAAAAGGGTCATATATAGGAGAACAGATAAACGAGATCAGATGTGTGAGTGTTGTGGGGAGGCAACAGAGATAATAGAGCATTTGTTTTTCCATTGTCCAATAGCAGAAATGACATGGAAAATGGCTCCAGTCAAATGGGAAGGGGTCACAGAGCTAAGAGATAATATATGGAAGTGGTGGGAAACAATAACTCAGGTAGAGGAAAAAGCTTAGGAAAGAGATCAAATTAACCTCACAGTCAATCTTTTGTGGTAGCTAATGAAATTGAAGAGGAAAAGACCAAAACATTAACAACACAGTAGAACCAATAAGAGAGATGGGAACCACTAAAGCCAGGGGTGATTAACACAGATGCAACCATCTCAAATCAATCTGTAAGAACAGGAAAGGGAATCGTAGCAAGGAACTGGACTGAAAAGCTAATAAAAGCAAAGGGTATAATGGAATGCAAGAATGGAACAACTATTGAGGAAGAGCTGTAGCAGTAAGAGCTGCGCTTATGATCGCCAAAGATGCAGGATGAACTAAGATAGAAGTCTAATCAGACTGCAAATCGGTGGTCGACCAAATCAATGAAAGCAATGTTCAAGACATTCGTATTGCAACAGTCGTAGAGGATATTGAGAAGATGAAGGAAGGTTTTGAACAGTGTAACTTCCCTTTTGTGTATAGAGCAGGAAATATGCGTAGCCATACACTAGCTCAACTTGCAATCAAGCTAATTCATGATATAGAATGGGACAATGAGTTCCCGGTATGGCTAATGGATATAGTAAGGAAAGATATGAGGGCAGTTGCCTCTTTTTGTAACTAACTCTTGTACTATCAAGTGTTGATATATAAAAGTACTGTTTCCACTTGATGAAGAAAATATATATAAGAAGCAGTTGGAGTTTATTGTTCAGGCTACTTTTTGCCTTGTATTTTCATCTGTTTTGTCGGTGAAAAAAAATGGAAATGCAGAGATTTATGTTTATACACAAAGAAGCACGTTTTGTTCCTTAGCTCAAGAAAATCCATAGAGATAGAGAGGAGGTGTTTATTTACTTTTATATCCTTTTAGATGCTTTTTGTGTGGTAGTGTGGCAACTTAAGTTGGGGTTTTAATTGTCTTTTTATTTTGATTTGATGACCCATTCAAATCATTGTTTTATAGACTACAGGAATTAGGGAGCATAATGACCTCATTGCCCTTAGACATGCTCTATTAGTGGAACCAAGGTATCATAATCTTGGGAATGATTGTACTTCTGAGATTTTTAATTCCTTTTGTACCGTCACTTTTCTTTTGTACATTGCAAGTGGAGCTTCCATTTCTCAAGGTTTTTTTGAAGCAAAATACACATTGTTTTTGGTTCCTTTGTTCTTCCTCTTGCATTTTCTTCTTTCCAGGTTTTAGACATTGTGCATTTTCTTCGTTTTCTCTTCTTCTAGCTTCGTCTCCTGCTCCTTATCCCTACAAGTTTGCTTGCTGTAAGCACCTCGGCATGTTCGAACCCTACTAGACCTCTTACACTGTTAGACAAAAGACACCTTGTCTCGACCATCCTCAACCAAGGTGATTGGAGGTCACCTGAAATAGACGCTTCACCTCGTCTATACCTCTACCCATAACACCTCGCACTTTAGCTCCCTACATGACTTAGGACTGATGGTGATGTGACCGCCAGCCACCCTACTGCTTAGACCTACGCCTGACACTGCAGCCCTAGACTATCTTATGATGGCTGCTAGTGGGTAGGCTTTATCATTTTGCCCCTAACTTTCTCTACTATAAATACTCATCTACCATTTACAAATGAGATACGTTGTTCAATCTACCTACCTAACTCCTGCACTACTTCTAACTTCAATATCGAAGTGAGACCGGAGGACAAAGTTTCAACAATTCCATTTTTGGCAGGTGAGCTCATGTGTTGCCAACTCGATTCATTCAACTAGAAATCACCTCATCCTCACCAACTTCAGGTTTGGTTCTATTCTTTCTTATAATTATCGCAACTCTTTTATTGCGTCTTAAGAGTATCCTTAGATTGTTTTTTATATATGTTCTTTTCATTGTTCTACTATTCACTGAATATGCGATTACTTTAGAGTTACTATCTATTGCACTTTTGTTTGTTAGTTGTTTGATCCCACCAAAAAACAATGCACCGACACCTACAAAAATTGAACCTAAGAAGCTTTAGTATTTTTGAAACTCCAGACAAATACTATTTTTGAAGCTTTAAGAAGCTTTAGCTGTAATATGTGTGAATGTTCTTATGAACTAAACATCCCATATATAGACAATGATCCAGATGACTAAATTAGAAAAACTGAACAGAACCTGCCCTTTTGAAGACATCTGGAAAATTGTATATATAAAAGATGCAATGCAGTAGCCTTTTGCAAAATATTGCATAAGATAAACCTATGCACATATATATATACATACATATATATATATAACTTAGTTGCTCAACACAACAATTCAAGTCAGTAGTACAAAATTACATTCCAAAACAAATTATAATTACAATTTTTTTTTAAAAAAACTAACACTAATACTCACAAATTTTCAAAAAAATAAATCCCTTGGTGCCCGTACATTGCGTGGGAAACACCTCTAGTTTTCAAATATGAGGCACCACTATCATCTCTATAAACATCATAGATTGGAAAAGAACTCCAATAGTTGAAAGACAACTAGGGCTTTATCATGATTTTCCATAAGGGTTCCTTTCGGCTATGTCCACGGGATTCCAATTGCTCTTACGAACATCCATCTCAACGGCTGCAGCTTACTCCCGTTGGAGGGTTCCAATTCCCCACAACTACTCTTCTAAGATGCATCTCTAATTGATCGTATATTTATTAGCTTGTGCTTGCTATGCTATTTGTCAATAGCCTCCATGATTACTTATCAAAAAATCAAATTGAGACAAACCCTGGAATTTAAAAAAATAGTTGCAACCTTGAATCTTGCTTTTCCCAAAGAGATACTATTTTACCAATCTTGTTACAGGTATTTAGCAGTTAAAATAAAAGGATATTTTCATTTACTCTATACTAATTTGATGCCAAAAGAAAGGTAGTATATAAATATAAAGATGAGTGAGAAGATAACAAATAATCTAGCTGAAGAATAAGTTTCACTATTACAGGCAACGCTAAGAGATGTGATATTTGATATTTAAGTCATACAAGTGGATAAACTGCATTTATAGTAACAATAATACCATTTAAGGAGTTGGAAACCATATTTTCACTATAGATTTTAAAATGACCAAAATAACCATACTGAAGTAGTAGGGATTGTGAACCAACTATTAGAACCACAACTAAACACTGCTACAAAACCAAGTCTAGCATGGGATCACCTTAAAGACAATTAATTGGAGAAGATTGAAATCGCTCATGTGTTAGATACTGCTTTTTTTCTGAAACAACAAGAGATATATGAGATATATACCACAATTCATCACCATTTAACCCAGTGCACTTATGTTGATATGCCATAATGCATGGGTGTAGAATGCATATCTGATGTCAAAATCAATGGGGTGTGTTGGCGCTCTACTAGAGGCATTGCTGCATCCATCTACACAGACATCGATGTAATAGTAAAGAAGATAACCAATCTAATGTGATGGGAAAGATGGTTCATGAGATAGGAAGAGAACAGGTGAGAGGGAAGAGGGTCCATGAAAAGAAAGCCAAAAAATCTTCTTCTTCTCAGCAAACTGGAATTGTGATGGCAATAGTTGATTGGGAGTGGACCACTGAGGTAAGATGGAGTAGAGTGAGGCAGACGATGACTTTTATGTTGCTGACTATCAAGTCCCCCATATTAAGACTTTCTGGGAAAACATCAAAAGTTTGACGAGGCAGTTTCTTATACACTAATATGTAAGACCAAGAATGATGGTGAGCTTTGTAAACCACATTTTTTTTCTTCTAGCCCTTTTTTCAAGGACGGACATGTTCAATTAACATAATTCGGCATACCTTTAAGCTTGCTTGGTGTTCATCATTATCTCTACAGAATCACTTGCTCTACCATATCCAAGCACGCAGGCGTCAGCTTCATAAAATAATCCTCATACAAGAAAAACAGGTGGCATTTAAACAAAGCAAGGTAACCCCAAAATGGAGAACTATGTTGATTATTCTATACTTCCATTAGAAACATCATAAGGTCAACAGTCACAAGTTAATTAAAAGAAGTATCCATTAACTTGAAAAGCCAACATGCAACTTAAGATATATTTTAAGTGTCATGATCGTTAGATATAGAGTATTAAATGATTTGAACTTTAGACATTTATATCAAAGCATCCAAGACATACTAACATGTACAGTAAGTGCTAATATCCTTGGCTTTATAATCAAAAGTTAAGAGTCTCTTTATCTCAATTTCTCTTATTTTGGCAAGCAAAATGGACTAATGAAAACTCGATGAAAATAAGAGACACATATACATAAATGGATGAAAACTTGATGCGGTTGTTTGAACCAATCAAAATTATCATACCAGACAATTACTAATCATCATGTTTAAGTACAACGTTTATCAATAGTCCATAAGGAAAAGGGATTACATGTGAATCACTTAAGTAGCTCTTAAACTATTTGTAAATTGGTTAAGGTGTCTTAAGTTAATTTCAAACTATTTTTGCACAAAATAATATTGGCCTGTCTATTCCAAGTATTAAAGACTAAATTAATCTAGCCAGAAGGCTAAACCATTTCTTCACTCAAACTTTGCCTACAACAAATATCTTCACCCAAAATGACAATGACCAGATTATCTAGTGAATTGGAAAAGACCTAATGATAGAGCTTTCCTTATTACAAGGCCAAGCAAGCTTTGCAATCTCTAAGTGAGTCTTGGACACAATTTCTAAATATCTAATAGGGCAATTCAGACTTGAAAGCAGGGCATTGTCTGACATTATTAATAAATTATGCTTTTTCAATGGCCTGATTTAAAAAGAGCTGAATGAAGCATTGGTTACCACTTCTCGGTTTCCCACATAAGCACACACCAAGTAGATGACTTTTGCCTAAGGTGCTGTTACTTGTACATGAAAAGATTTTAGACGTTTGTCTTAGGAATTTTATGGTGTAATCTAATCATATAACATTAACAAGTAACCTCTTCCTGATGGTTTTCGCATGTTTGAAATTATAGATTGCAGAAGAAGGAAAAAGAGAAATTAATAGCATCACACTTTTAGCCTCTCCAGAATTAGGTCAACTGTTAAATATTTGAGATGTCTGATGCAACAAATTTAGTGTAAGATTCAAATCCTGCATACAGTTGTCTGTGTGTACTCCCAACATTCATGATCTATTCAGCTCTCTAGACCACTAATACCTGAGCTCATTATTTTAGGTAGTCCATATTAAGACAACCCATCTTGACTAGTCAATAACTTGATGATCTTGATCCCGATTTTTTGATGTTTACAAAATAATTGGATAATTCAAACTAATATTTTGTCAAGGAGAAAGCTATTCAACTCTGAAAAAATTTGATTCAAAAAGCAATTGAATGAAGAAAAAGAAAGTCGAAAGCTGTCGGACGCTCACAATGGCAATACTAGACATCCGATAGATAGGGCAGACACAGAAAGATCATATCAGATAAAAACATCATCACCAAATATCCGAAAGAATTGAAATGACTTTTCAAACTCTCTGTTCGCTTTCGGACGCAAGCATTAAAAGTACCGGACGATCGAAAGAATTGAAATGATTTTTCAAACTCTCTGTCTGCTTTCAGATGCATGCATCGGAAGTATCGGGTGTCCGATACTCCCAAAGGCTAGTTGACTCTGCAGCTACCTTCTATCTGTTGGAAACTTTAATGAAACACTTTCTTGGTCTCCCATAAATAGATTATGGCCAGAAACTTCAAAATTGACTTGCACATTGAGAATACAAAAGATCAAGAGTAGTTTTAGTGAGAAAATACTCTCCAATAAACTTTTGTACTATTTGTGGTGTAAGATCCTTTGTAAGTTTTTCATTTGTGAGTGAATACTTCAATAGTGTAGGTTTGTGAGGGCTATCCTGAGGAATTGTAAAACTTCTTAATTTGACCGAGTGAAACTTGGGGTAAGGAGGAGATGAGCCTTCTTTTGTACACAAGATTGGTTGTATTTCATCAACTTGAAAAAACTTGTTTTGTGAATTGATTTTCGAGCTCAAGAGGAGCTTGGTAGTCAATTGGTTTGCATTTCTTACTTTTTTATTTATCTATTATCTTTTATCCTTAAATTGCATATCTCTTCTATCTCAAGTGATATTGCTCCTTTATTGATTGATTTATTGTGTGATCATTTAGAAAATAGGATAAATTTCGTATTGATCAAAAAGTGTCCATAATCTGATTAGTTTTTTAATCAACCTAATTCACCTCCCTCTTAAGTTGTCTTCGGGCCTAACAATTGGTATCAGAATTTGGTCTCCTAGAGATTAAGCTCCAGCAATTTAGAAGTAAAGATGACAACCAACAATGCTATTTTTTTGAAGGACAATCTGTAACTAGACCTCCAATGTTTAATGGGTCATATTATGTGAGTTGGAAAGAAAGAATGGTTAGTTTCTTGCAATCGATTGACATTGAACTATGGTTTATTGTTAATGAAAGTCCATATGATACCTCTATAGTAGATGAAAATATTCATAGATCAAAACCAAAAATAAGAAATGAATTGATTGCAAAGGGTAGAACTCATCTCACCTTAAATGCAAAAGTTATGAATGTGTTATATAGTGCTCTAGACTCAAATGAATCTATTAGGGTCAAAGGCTGTAAGTCTGCTAAAGAGATTTGGGACAAATTGAGAGAAATTCATGAAGGCAGCGGGAATGTTAGAGAACAAAAGAAATCTATCTTGGTTACAAAATATGAGTCATTTAAGATGGAACCTCATGAAAATATTAATAAAATGTATTGTAGATTTAATGATCTTATTAAGGATTTAGAGGTTCTGGAAAAGGAATACTCCTTAGGAGAGAAAAACAGAAAAATCTTGAATGCTTTGTCTAAAGATTGGGAAAGTAAAGTAACTACTATTGAAGAGGCGAAAGATTTAAATTCAATGCCTATTGAATCTCTTATAAACTCTCTAACTTCTTATGAGTTGAAGTTTAAGACCAAGGTACAAGAAAAAGAAGATGCAAAAGTAAAAAGGAACATTACTCTAAAAGCATCCCAAGATGAAAATGACTCAGTTTCATTGGATGCTGAAGATATGGATGTTGATGACAATGACCTTGCTCTCATCACACAAAGTTTCAAGAGAATCCTCAACAAAAGGAGATTCAGAAAAGGAGAACCCAACAATTCAAATTTCAATCAATTCAACAATGCAAGATGACAAGTAGATATTTTACATGTTTTAGTATGTTTTATTAATTAGTTTAGGTGTGTCTTAACTACTTTTATAGCTAATTAACTAGGATTCTAGTGAAAATATGCATTTCATGGTTTAAATGGTAAAAATTGAATTTCTATGAATTTCTATAGAAAAACTTCATGTTTTTGTAGGTTTAATGATTCAATCATCAAATGGAGTGATTAGACAAGATAATTGGATGATTGATGATGGATTAAAGTGATAAAATGAGAATATGAAGTGCAAAAGAGTAAATGCAATCAAAAACAAAAGAAGAAAAGTTTCATAGTTTTGATACCTTATAGTATTTCGCCTATATCGTGAGGTACAAGCATTGAATTGAGGTGATTCTTATTCCATTTTGAAGTTAAGAGATAGTTCTACATTTGATATGAGATATCAAAGTCTAGTTCAGTCATTTTCCTAGTCAAAAAGTCAAAATACAAATGTACAATTTCATGGTTAAATGCTGAAATAAGGTTCTGACTAGTCAAGGGTATTTTGGTCATTTATTGGTCTATAGAGCTCCAAATTGGATGATTCTTGATGCATTAGAAAGGTAACTCAGAGAGCTACAACTTTCATATTTTACATAAGAGCTAGTTCAGCCTTTAACATCAAGAAAATATTAGTTGAAATTGGATAAAAAAACAGAGTAAAGATGAATCTTGCCCAGAAAAGTGCAAACCTGCAAAGAGTAAAACAGGGGCTAAAACGCGGGCACAGACCGCGTTTTGTACTCGCGTTTTAGTGGATTTCGGTTGCAACTTATTCTGCAACTTGAATAATTCTATGGTGGGAAAGCTTAAAAATTTTGTCTTTTCAGATGCAAAATGCTCGACAGTTGCAGATATCTTAGTTGCTGCATTTATCAAATTCTTGTGTCCTTCAAACTTGAAGTTCATATGAAGAGGCAGTATGATATGGATTTGCCTTATCCAACTGCCAGTATTCATTATGATTATACTCATTACTATTATGGTTGGCAACGAGCTCCTACTCCAGTAGTTATTCTAGTTCTACTTACAAAATCATTGGCAACGAGGCACTTGTTTTATATGGGATGGCAATATATAACCTTGTGCCTGCCATCCTTGATGCAATCTTCCTATTGAAGCACAATCTTTCTATTGAAGCACTATTTTAGGAATTTGCTGTTGGGATAGCCATGCCGCTGTACTCGTAGTACTTGAGTCACTAGAATGAGCTAGTTGTTTTTCAGCTTTTATCATGGTTTTATTATTGGGACAGCCATGCTGCTGTACTCGTAGTACTAGAGTCACTAGAACGAGCTAGTTGTTTTTTGGATGGTTTTGTTACAGTTATGAATGGATCAGATATTATGATTGATAAAGGTTATAGAATTAGTTATTTTGTGAAACTCTTATATTGTAATATGGTTGTAGTTGTTTTGACACTCGTTCAAATATGATTGTCACCGTTAGGGATACAAACGAGTTGAATCGAGTCGAGTCCAATTTTGACATAATCGAACCGAGTCTTGATGTAATTTTACAAAACTCAAACTCAAACCCAACGACCTCAAAATATCAAACTCAAGATTGAGTTCGGCTCAAATTCGAGTCGAGCTTGAGTTCAAGTTTAAACAATAAAAAATAAGAATTTTTCTTAATAAATAATAAAAATATTAGGGATATATATGTAATTTTATTATTAAAATAAAAATTATATATATATATATATATATATATATATATATATATATATATATATATATATATAATCAAGCTCGAGCTACCTCGCGAGCAAACGAATTTAGTATTTTTAAATTCGAGTTTGACTTGGCCAGTTTGAACTCGAATCGAGTTCGGGTTCGAGCCGTTCGATTCGTTTGCAACCCTAGTCACCGTCTTTTGAGTTCCAATTGTTATGTTTCAATAATTTGTTCTTAAAGTGAGCATTCTAGAAAATGAATGAAACGAATGTGGTAGGTAAAAACTTGTTTATTGAAAAGATTAAGTTTTTCCAAAAAATTTTTTTTTTTTTTAAATCCATCCTTGAACATAAAACCATACAACTAAGGGTGATACTCATGTATCCCACTATGAAACCAAAAACATTAGGGGAATCACCAAAACCCATTTTCATTATGAGGCTAATTATGCTCATAGTGATTGTAATCGAGGAATGTTTACCAAACCGCTCCCTAGTATGTTTTGGTCAATTTCAATACATTTAAGAAAATTCATTGACTTTAGTAGATTTTTTTTTTAAGAAGTGAAAAGGGGAAGAGAGATTTGAATTCAATACTTTTAATTTTTAAAATCTCAACCTTAACTATTAAATCAAAATTTCCTCGACAACCTTGTTACAAGTTAAATAATGTTCTTCAATTGATTAGCCGTTTGATCCTAATGTAAGAACATTAGAAATGGGGTTGTTTCATTTTTTGTGCTTAATTGAATGCATATACAAACTTTTTTTTTTTCAATAATTGTTTTTAGTTCTAGATATATAACCGTTGTAAAAGTTTAATAATCATCTCAAGCAATCCTATATTCCTATTCATATTTTCTTAAACAATGCATCATTCAACAAATTTTATCACATTATAAGCCATTGATGCATAAAAGAATTTTCTTTTTTCTTTTTGATTTGGCATTTTACTTTGAACATTTTTTCTTGACTAACAATATGTGTAATAATGTAAGTATCACCAAACCCTTTTTGTTAAATTACTTCACGTTATAACGTCTATTGCACGTGCTCACAATTGTTTATAAACAAAATTACGAGTTTCCATCATATTAATAAACTCTCACCTTCTCTCATTGCACGAGTGATCAACTTGTTTATCAATAGTAATTAGTACTCTGTTTGATTTGTCTTCATTCGATTTTTTAATTGTCTCTATTGTAAATATAAGCTCAAATTTTCTCCCAAAAAAGGGGATTAAGGGGAGACACGTAAAGCGTGGCATCAGTAACGGGTCTTTACGAGAAAGGCGTACAGCTTTTCACGCTTTTCACTCCATAAACCCTACTGACCTTCAAACGGCACTGCCCAAAACCCCTCTCCACTTTCTCTCCAATTCAACGGCAATGGCAAATCGACGTTGTATTCAAACCCTAATTAGCCGTTGTTTTTCCATATCTCATTCTCCAAACCCATCTCCCTATCCCATTCTCAAAACCCTAACTATAGCCCCTCATTTTCTCCTACAAACTGAATATTCCACTGTGCAATCCCTAACCCCGACGGATCCCGGCAAAATTTGTTCTGCGTTTCCGTCATTTTCGCGGCATCACTGCTCCGATAATCGGACTAGTATGGGCAGCATTGATAATGATGGAGACGAAGAAGAAGAAGAAGAAGAAGATGATGATGATGATAAAAGTGAGGATGAAGAGAGAGTACATTTGAGTGGGAAATCAGATGAACAAAAAGCTGAAGAGGCTGCGGAAATTGGGTATAAAGTTATTGGCCCGCTTGAGGAGTCTGACCGGGTTTTTAAACCCTATGAGCCGGTTTTTGCAGTTGTTCAGGTAAAATCTTGATCATTGTAATGGTTTTTTTAGTTAATGAATTTTCATTGTGGAATGTGCATTTGGAGCAATTATAATGTTCGTCTTTTGGGGTTGTATTTGGTTTGATGGTGATTGCCAGGAAGAGGTGATTCTTGTACGTTTTATAGTTTCTGCTAATGAATTTTCGTCATAGAATATGCATTTGAAGTAATTCAAATGTGCAATTTTTTATTGGGATAACTAGTGAAAAATTCCTTCTTTATTGTAAATATGATATAGACGGCTTACCCAAAAAAATAAATAAATAAATTGATATAGACAGTGCAATTTTGAGTTCAAATACCATAAAGGGTATTTGTACTGATTTCAAAGTTATTGTGTTGGTACACAGGGAAAATGTACTTTGGTGTACAACAATATTATAGCATACATGATACAGCTGTCCTTTTGAATATATAACTCAACATTGGGCTCCTAAGAGTGCTCACTTTCCGCAAATTTTTGCTGTGGAATTTTCACTGTTTGAATGTTCTGAATGTAGCAAATGGGTAAATTTTCACTGGGAAAAGAAAAGTGGATTGCTCGAGGTATTGTTATTATGCTAAATATGAGTGTAGAAATATATGTGATAACGATCATGTGGTTCTGTGTAGGTTGGTTCACATCAGTTTAAGGTGAGCAATGGAGATAGCATATTCGTAGAGAAGTTGAAGTATTGTGATGTGAATGACAAGGTGAGTGGTTTTTGTTTTTTTGTTTCTTATACAAATTGGATAAATATACTGTGTTAATTTTTCAATAGTTTTCTGTACTGAATGACCTGACTGAGTGCTAAATTTGTATAATGTAGATTGCACCAAACTGCTTTGTATTATTAACGTTCTAGTAAAAATTATTTTTTGTTATCTTTATAAAGTGGTTGACACCTTGACGGTGCATCTTGTTATGCATTTCAATGCCTTGTCATTAAGTTTTAGTGTGTATCCTAAAAGTTAAGCTTTCGAGAGAAGGCTGTGCTTTGTGTGGAGTATTGATTTTGGAAGTATTCGGCCCTACTTTTCATTGTTTAACAGTTGTTTCTTTCCTTTCCTGGTAATAAACCAAATCAAAATGAAAAAACGAGCTGCTGATTGGCATAAGTTGGAGGAATTTATCATATGATGGGCTTAGTTGATGTTTAATATGCTAAAAGTTGAAGCTTTCCCAGTAGTGTGAGAAAATAATTTGCTGATTGTTGTGTGCTAAGGGTTAAAGACGATTTGCTTCCTTTTAGTTATCATGATTGTCTGTTGGATCTCCTATGTAGGAATACAGATGTTTCCGCTGATACTCATTGTGCCAGGCTGCTGTGTACTTCACTGTCTACTGTTCATTGATGAATGTCGATGCATATGTTACCAATGGTTTTCAGACTTTGCATGTTAACTGAAGTAATGATGAAGGAAGGTCTTGTTTTTTTCTTGAAGGCTTATTTTCTGCCTAAAACATGTAGCATACATTTTCTTGGAAAAATCTCATTTCCTTGTGTGTTGTTAAGTGCCATATGAGAGACTGTAGAGATAAAAAATTTTGTTCTTCATATATTCTTTTGTACTGGGTAATGAAAGTGTCTTAAGCAATGAAGTTTCTATGGCTTTCCTTTTACTACATCCTTTCCTACCATATAAGCGGCATAATGGTGAAGCTGCTTTCCACTCCATTTTCCATGGTTATCAAACTTTTTCCAATCATAAGAGCTGCTTTGCAAGCATTTGGCACTGAACTCTTTGTTCTTTGTTTGACTAGTTAGTCTTAGGACTTAAATGCGAATTCCCTTGAGCCATTTGTTTGAATATACCTATCATGCACATAGATAATGGTGGAGTGATGCTATTATGCAACGGAGTGATGAATTAAAAATTTTCTTATTATCTTTTGTTTAGTTTCCTTTTGTTTTCTTCTGTGACCGTTGAACTTTTGATAATTCTGCTTTCTGACATTACCAAAACATCAACTCTGGCTTGAATATTTATAAACATATGCTCCTGCAGTTAATCTTAAACCTGGTTCTCATGCTGGGGTCTACGGCCCAGACAATTATTGGTCGTCCAGTGTTGCCTGATGCAGCTGTTCATGCTGTTGTTGAGGAGCATGTAAGATACAGAATCTATCACTTTGATCTTTTGATTTCAACTAAAACAGATCTGTGTTTTGACCTTGCATGTGTGGCTATTGAACAGAACAATTGCCTTTTCCCTCATCTGCATTAATTTTGAAGTTCTAGGGCGTTTATAAAATTGCCTTTTCCCTCATCTGCATTTATAAAATTGCAGCAACCAGCCCAATGAACTTTTATCTAGGGCAACACCTTTTTCTCTTGGCACATTGAACTCAATTCACAATTACCACTTTCCATTTTTACTACATGGCGTGCTATATATGTTGGATGTTGGAAAGAAAATTGGAGATTAACTAAGACTGTGGCACTGTAGCATTTTGTGGCTTTCTAATTGTAGTTAGTTCTGCAGGGTAGCTTATTAATGATGGAAGGGCTAGTTGGCATGTATCTTGTAGACAGTTGTGGGCGAATAGGATGAATGTGTGCGTGGCATAAAGTTTCATTCTATTGTAATAATTTTGTCTATGATTTATGGGTATATTATTGATGAGAGAAAAACTAGTTTTTCTCCTCAAAGTTGAAATGCATCATGGTTTCTAATGGTGTATTACTGAGCTAACTCGAGTTTCTTGCAATGGAGTGATGATCAATAATGTCAACAATTTTCTCTGTTTACACAATATTAACATCCAATTCAAGCTTGAAGATTTGAGCTGACATGAGAAGAGTTGTGCTAGGTTAGCGGGGACTTATTGAGTACTTGGTGAGAGGTTAAATGGAGGATGGATCACTTTCTTCTTTGAGGAAGAATTTACATGTTTGGAAACTTTACCAATTAAACTGAGATAGTGGCATTCTTATCTTGGGGGGAAGAGAGAGAGAGAGAGACAGAGAGACAGAGAGAGAGAGAGAGCTTGTAATAGACTCTTTAAGTCCTATCTCCAAATTAAAGTTCCAATTAGAAAATAATGCATTTTGGTAGTCAAGGGCAAAGTTATTTTCTTTCTCCTATTGTCCAATCATCTACATCTCTTTTAGTAGATCAGCACCTGTTTCCTTTTAGTAGATCATCACCTGTTTTCTGGAGTTTCAGGACATTTGTGCATTCTGTTAAAATGACATCAGTTTACATCTTTCCTTGTCACCAATTAGCTGCACTAAACATGTGTTCACGCTATCTAAAACTTGGTTACTTCACCAGTTTAATTTTGCACGTCGCCCTGGCTTTGCTTTTCGTTTATGGGGCCGCTCTTTTCATTATACTGTTAGTCAGGTGTTATGCCTGTGCCTGCATTTTGTTGTTTAGCTGAAGTTAAAACAATTCATTATATGAATTATTCTTCATTAGCTCTCTTTCTCAGTTGCCCATTGTAATTCTTTTACTTAAATGCTTCCTGTCAGGCATTAGATGCAAAAGTCATCATATTCAAGAAAAAGAGGAGGAAGAACTATAGAAGAACCAAAGGGCATCGGCAGGTAAGTTAACAATTAGCGGTTAAGTATAATTTCTGAATTTCCTGTACCTTGTCATTTTCCCATGCGTTTTGTTTATGTCTACCCTAAGCTATTGATGTGACTTCTCTTCTGTATTTTGGAGAGGGAGTGATTGGAAGGTTTTGACCTTTGCATATTTTTCTCGCTTAGGAACTAACAAAGTTGAGGATAACTGATATACAAGGAATTGCGAAGCCTGAACCTATACCATCTATGAAGACTGAAAAGAGAGCTACAAAGGTGGAAAAGACAGCAGTTTCTGCTTAGAGAGGAGGGAGTTGCAGCATAGCACGTGCAGCATGGAGTCCTTGTTCTTTTTCACCTTCCTTTTTTTGTTGTTGCCCTAGCCTTTTTTTTACCTGTTCCCTCCAAGGAATTTGCATTCCTTGGATTCCTAAACCATCCACCCTAAAGTCGAATTTCTTTTTGGGTAGTGTACATCTTGGCAGTGATGAATACCATTTTTGTAGGCTTGATATGTTAGCTGACAGGTATTTGTATCAATAATCATCAAATATGCATTTTATCACATTGATGATAAATATTTGGACCATATATCATCAGTAATTCTTTAATTCCTCGCCTTTTTATTGTTCAAATTGTCAGTTGCTGTTCTCTGATACTTGGATTAGCGTCCTCCCCTGTTGACTGAGGACGTTCTAGGCTTGAGGTTTTAGAAGGATCTATCTTAACCAAGTTATGAATACAGAGATGAAACAATCTCGATCCCTCTAATCTCTGAGATTGCTCGAACAATCTTGATATTATCTCAACTCACAAGCTAATGGATTAGGGAACCAAGATGTATTGGTAGAATAGGACCACAATTCAATGTGGTTTTGAATTGATAAGCTAAAATTTGAACGGAGATACAATTCACTTTATATCAAGGGACCACTTCCAAAGGAACTTGAGAGAGAAAAACTCTTAATTTTTATTCAATTTATAATTGTCTCACTACTGATAATATCATAAACTTGGCTATTTATAGCCTTACAAGACTCAAAAACCTAATCTAAATTGGAAACAATACAAGTTTTCTTATTTTACTTGACTTCTAAACTTGACACAACTTCCTAAATAAATTTAGAAGCAATTAACTACTTTTCTAAAACTCTAATTCAGCTAGAATAGGAAACTAACTCAAATTGGCCTAATTATGATCAACATGACCTTAGCCTTTATTCCTCTTATTAAGGACTCAAAAATAACTCAAGACTAACTCTAATTAACTAACAATTATTGTTGAAAACTTAAATAAATAACAAGAAATAAACAGGACAAATCTTCAATGATTCTTGAGCCCGATTGCACTATCAATCATCAAACGAATTTCCTTGAACTTGAAGGGAATCTAAATCTTTATATTCTCATCATTTATGATTCATATTATTCAATTATATCAACATATATAACCATTGATGGGTCGAATTACGAAATTGTAATAAAAACTGCTTTGATCCTATGTTAGTGTAATTGATGAATCGAATTGGTTCTGTTTTTGGTGTAAAAAGACCAAAAATTTTATAAAAAAAAAAAAAAAAAAAGTGAACCTACAACAATTGGATGATCTGGCGCTAGCATGCTATCTTCAAGTGCAGTGTCTCAAAGCCTTGAATGTGTTGGAAACACAGTTTTAAAATAGTTGATCATATGGCACTGCTTTCGGTAGCACAGATTTGTTTTATTACCAGTGGAATTTGGTGTAGCCAAATGTTTATATTCAGGTGCCAAATTTTGATCATTAAAGTGTTCCATGCGCAAATGCAGTATTTGCTCCTAGGAGAAAACTGAAATGGCCGATTGTAGCCAACCTCGGGCTTTAGTTTGATGGAGAAACGTGCATAATCTCTCTCTCTCTCTCTCTCAATGGAGAGCACAAGTTTATAGTTACGGCTGGAATGTAAACTTAAGAACAAGATAACTTCTCGTGTTATTACCATATAGCAGCAAGTGCAGCTTACTGACCTTGTGATTATTTTTCTTCTACTACAGCGTTTCATGCATTTCCCTGATGTCCAAATGATCAGAAGCTCGATACATCACCATCCCATCCTTTGGAAAGGGACACTATTTGATGTCCACATGTAGATAGTTAATTACAAGACTAGACTGTAGGTGAATCATGTTCTTTGGCTTCTCAGGTTGAAGCATAACAGTTAGATATTAGCAAAGACTCAAGCTTCCCCTTCCATGGAAGAAGCTGGAGCGTGAACAATTCAAATATTGCTATTAAATGCACATTGCAAGAAGAAACTCAATTCATGCAATTAAATCAACTATGAAATCACAAACAGGCTATTTATCTTGACATTCCAAAACTGGACTCAGATTCATATAGAGACAAGTTTTAAATTAGTTCATATGTTTGATCAATTAGCAAGATCCAGCTACCATACACTCTACAGAATTTCCCTGCCTGCCAGGCAAAGATGATTTTCCAAAAGTGTTGCATCAAAACTTCATCTCCTGCAGAACATAATATAATGACCCAGATTTGACCATCCATAACTTTTCGGAGAATTCAAGCATCTCAATTCTCAAGTGAAGGGATAAAAGTTTGAGAAAAGCAAACTGCCAATAAGTATGTAAGATGCACAGTATACCCAAATAAAATACCCCCATCTCTTGGCAATACTGGGTGTCATCATGACATGGGAGGCAAACCAATAAAGCAAAGGGCTGGCAGATAAGAATCGAGTAGCAACCTGTTAAAACATGGTGATGGTCATATTATAATTGATGTTATTAAATTACGAAATATATGCTAATCAAAAGTCTAAAAAATTGAATGAACGGCTTCTTATCTTTCACAAATGAATTTGAAGTGTATACTTGAAAGAGACAGATGCATATACTCGATGCCCACAATTTCCTAAAAGTATTATCTGGAAATGGAATGATACATTAAAATGTCCACGGACAATCATTACTTGCACTAAACTTGTAGGAGTAGGAAGTAGAACTCAATCCCAAGATCCACGTAGTTTGACATGTATATCACAAGGGACATTCTATCATAATCTAAGCTGTCATGTACTTTTTAATTGCACAATTGGTCTTCTGTATCCAGTACATTTATTGCCATACATAACTAGTATGGTAAAAAATAAAACCGGTTTGGTTCCTTACTCTCCATGTTAAAACTTTATAACTACAGCCCTATCAAACAACAAGGTTTTAGTTGATGATTATGAGTAATTACACAAGTTCAATTGTAAGAACTATATGTGCTGGCACGAATATGTGAAGCGAAGAGCAAATATTTGTTCGTCCTTTGCATCATAAAACTTTACAAAAACAAGACACTAAATGAAATTCTAGTTAGGAAGCAGCTGTGTATCCATGAGGGGAAAAAAATTTCCAATTGGTTCAAGCCCATAATTGGTTTCCAAGTGTGTCTTAAGCCATATTGATCCTTCAGTCATCCGCCCTTTTAAATTTTTACCTCTTCTATCAGAAGGCAGGATTGATGACCTAATATCAACCAAAAACTTTTCTACAAGTGCATGCTTGCTGCCCTCTACCCAAATAGGAAAACAGGCTACAAGGGAGAAAGAAAACTGCCAAATTTCATGAGAACTAACAATCCACCATCACCAGCAGAAGTGTCTAAATCAGATCCAATCTAAAGATATTTTGGTTCACTATGGCTTACTAAATCAAAAACAATTTCAGGGACTAAAAATCAGTAGTTAGTTAATTGTTTAAGGCACACACAAAGTCATCTCAATTTGCAACATCTGGAAGCAAAAAGACAAACCAAAACTACAGGCATGACATATCACCAGAAGAAGAAAAATCAAGGCCACAAACAAAGAAACAGAATATATCATTGGTAAAGAAACAGAAAAAGGAAAAGAATGTAGCATTAAACTCAGAAAATACCAGCCAAGTCAACTAAACATGACTAGTAAAGCATCTCACACATCAGCAATATAATAATCTAACATCTTCTTCACATATAGTAATAGAACAAATACAAGACATTTGAGAGGTAAAGAAACAGAGGGAAATCCAACCTGCACATGCATGACTAGAAAAGCTGTGGCAGCCATGAAACCAGTATGTAGAATGAAAGGAATAACGAGAACCGGTAAACATGCACGTCCTTCTGATGACACATTGCCTGATTGTAATGAAACATTCCTAACAGTGCTCCATCCCTTGGTAAACCTTTTCCTCTGTCTAAGAGATTGAGCATCTGCAAATAACAAAACTTTTAAATTGCAATAAAATTTGCAAGTTGTAGCCAAAGAAACAGAATTGCAAACTTCATCGAAAGAACAACATATTATGTCGAACTATGGGTAAGCAACATCTTCAATAAAAGCATGCCACACATTTCATGAATTAACTAGTAAACAATTGCAGATATCTAATACTAGTGAAAATTGGTCTCATGATTAAACCTTAACCAATGGTTTATCTGCATGGCAAATATTAAATTTATGAGATAAAGACATTAGGGAATACACAGATCTTAGGCTAGTCAAGCCAACTGCACGTACATAATACTCCTGTAAAATTAACCAAGGGAACTGAAAATAGGTATCTTGAGAGGAAAATATTTAGTCACAGTATTATGAGTGACCAACTAGTATTTATAAGAGTACAAACCTAACAAACTATTTACAAGAATACCCTTACTAATTTATTATCTACAAGAATACTTATATTCTCTTAACACTCCCCCTCAAGTTGGAGCATATATATCATAAGCACCCAACTTGTTACAAATGTATTTCACCCTAGAGCCCCCTAAATTCTTGATAAACACATCAGCCAATTGATCTACAGACGGTACATGAGATGTCTTGATGACCCCGTCAAACAATTTCTCTCGAATGAAATGACAATCAACTTCAATATGTTTTGTCATTTCATGAAACACTGGATTAGACGCAATATGAACAGCCGCCTGATTATCACACACTAAATTCATAGGCTGTTTATGCTCATACCCAAGTTCCAGTAACATGCTCTTCAACTAAACCAACTCACACACAGTATGAGCCATAACGCGGTATTCAGATTCTGCACTTGATCTGGATACAACTGTTTGCTTCTTACTCTTCCACGACACTAAATTACCACCAACAAATACACAATATCTTGTAGTCGATCTTCGATCTGAGGCAGAACCAGCCCAATCTGCATCACTATATCCTTCAATATCAGTGTGTCCATGATTTTGATACAGCAGCCCTTTTCCAGGAACATTCTTAAGATACCTGAAAATCCGTATAACAGCATCCCAATGACTAGTACGAGGGGTATCAAGAAATTGACTCACAACACTCACTGCAAACGAAATGTCAGGTCTCGTTACAGTGAGATAATTTAATTTACCCACAAGTCTTCGATATTGCTTAGGATCATCAAGTAATGCACCTTGATCTCCTGCTAATTTTACATTGGGATCTATAGGAGTATCCACAGGTCGGCAACCTAACATCCCAACTTCACTCAACATATCGAATACATATTTTCTTTGACATAAATAAATCCCATATTTAGACCGAGCTACCTCAATACCCAGAAAATCCTGTAGATGACCTAAATCCTTTGAAAGTTTGCCTGCAGATTGGATTTAAGTTTCTAGATCCCCAAAACATCATCACCTGTAATCACAATGTCATCCACATAAACAACTAATAAAATTTTACCAGCATTAGAATGCCGATAAAATACAAAGTGATCTACTCCACATCTTGTCAGACCGAACTCCATGACAACACTACTAAACCGGCTAAACCAAGCCCTCGGAGACTGTTTCAATCCATATAAGAATTTTTTCAAACGACAAACCAACCGCGGATTCTCCCCCTGAACAACAAATCCAGGAAGTTCCATATATACCTCTTCTTCCAAATCTCCATGCAGAAATGCATTTTTTACATCCAACTGATGCAATGGCCAATTATAAGTTGCTGCCAAAGAGATAAGAAGACGAACAGAGGTAATCTTTGCAACAGGAAAAAATGTTTCTAAGTAGTCTACTCCATACACTTGAGTAAATCCTCTAGCTACCAGACGAGTCTTCAATCTATCAATAGAACCATTAGGCTGCACTTTTATAGTGTACACCCATTTACAACCGACAACAGGCTTACTTGAAGGACGAGGGACAAGATCCCAAGTACCATTTTGTTCCAAAGCAGACATCTCTTCTTGCATAGCTAATCTCCAACCAAGATGATTAAGAGCATAGGTAATAGACTTAGGAATGGAGATAGAATTAAGGAAACCAACAAAAGAAGAGTATGACATAGAGAGACGAGAATAAGAAACAAAATTAGAAATAGGATGGGAAGTACAATTTCTCTTACCTTTGCGTAAAGCAATAGGAAGATCTAACTCAGAGGAGAGCGTCATACCTGGATTTGAAGATTGAGAGTTAATTGGTGAAGTGCGTGGCATATCAGGAACTTTCTCAACCATGGAACGACGAGAGTAAACTTGAAGATGAGGACGAGATAATCGAGCTATGGAATCTGGTGAACTAGATAACTCAGGTAATAAAGGGGAAGGGACTGGTAAAACAGGAGAGGAAAAAGAGGGACACTGGTTTAACTCACAAGACATACTTTGTTTGACAAAATATGCAGTGGATTCAAAGAAAGTAACATCAGCACAAGTAAAAAATCGATTTAAAACTGGACTGTAACATCTATACCCTTTTTGCGCTCGTGCGTATCCTAAGAAAATACACTTAATAGCACGAGAATCTAATTTATCCACCCCGGGAGCAAGCTGATGAACAAAGCACACATCCAAAAATACGCGGAGGCAATTTAAACACAGGTTCATGAGGAACAAGAATGGAGTGAGGTAATTGACCTCCAAGAATACTAGATGGCATGCGATTAATTAAATAACATGCAGTTAAAACTGCATCACTCCAAAATTATTTGGGCACATTCATGTGCAACAGCAGTATTCGAGCAATTTCGATTAAATGCCCAATTTTTCTTTCAGCAACTCCATTCTGTTGTGGAGTGTGAGGACAAGAGGACTGATGAATAATACCAGACTTAGTCATAAAGGTATTAAAAGGAGTGGAAAAATATTCTTTCGCATTATCACTGCGAAGTATACGTACGGGCACACCAAATTGATTCTTTATTTCTGTAACAAATGCACAAAAAATGGAATATAATTCTGAACGATCTTTCATTAAATAAAGCCACGTAACTCTGGAAAAATCATCAACAAAGACTACAAAATATTTAAAACCTAACTTTGAAGTGACTCGACTAGGACCCCAAACATCAGAATGAACTAACAAAAAGAGTTCAGAAACCCGTTTATTGACTCTAGGAGCAAAAGAAACATAATGATGCTTTCCTAACTGACAAGACTCACATTCTAACGAAGATAATTGACTCAAAGTAGGAACCAACTTTTTCAAATTTTGTAAAGACGGATGACCTAAACGACAGTGAATTTCAAGAGGAGAAACAGTAGCAGGACATGCTATCGGACCATTGAAGTTGAGAAAGTAAAGACCATTATGCTCATGCCCTCCACCAATCGTCCTCTGTCTTCAAATCCTGAATGACAACAGAATCAGGAGAAAAAGTAACTGTACACTGTAGAAATTTAGTGAGCTTACTAACAGACATTAGATTAAAGGGCAAATTGGGTTCGTAAAGAACAGAAGACAGCGGAAGTGATGGATTAATTTCTACAGTGCCTAGTCCTTTAACTTTAGTGATAGATCCATCAGCTAAAGTAACATGAGGAAAGGGAGTAGACTCTTGAAAATTAGAAAAAATTTTAGAGGTACCTGACATATGATCAGTAGCCCCGGAATCAATAATCCATGAGTCATTACCTTTTTGTGCTAAAGAAGCAGAGGGAAAAGATGCGTGATTTGTAGCTTGGTACTGTAGGAATTTAACATAATCTTCCTCAGATATAGTAACAGTCTTCTGGGATCCATGTGCTGAAAAACTCGATTCAATTTGGTCAGTGGTAACCGTATTAACAAACCTTTCAACCATGACGAATAGCACGTCAAACCAAAGACAGGGTCAAAACTCGAAATGACAGTGACGGAACAGTGCCGTGAACAGTGAACAGAGAGCGTGAATAGCGCCGTGAACAGTGAACAGTGTCGTGTGAACAGTATCACGATGAATAGTCCGTGTGAACAGTACCACAATGAACAGTATCGCGTGAACAGTCGCGATGACCAAAACTTTTGCTAGATGTTTAACCCTAACTCTAGGACTTTTGCTCTGATACCATGACAATAGGTATCTTGGGAGGAAAACATTTAGTCACAGTATTATGTGTGACCAACTAGTATTTTTAGGAGTACAAACCTAACAAACTATTTACAAGAATACCCTTACTAATTTATTATCTACAAGAATACTTATATTCTCTTAACAGGAACAAATCTTTCAATCCCCATCCCATCATATGCCTTCCCAAATTACATGGTAACAGCACCTCAAATAATACTTGGAGATAACTAACTCGCCGCATAGATGGGCAAACTCTGAGGTAGATAACTAGCAACATAGATGGGCAAACTCTGAGGTAGATGGAAAACTGCAGCATCACAAACCTTATCTTTCTTGGTTCTTTAACCTACTGCTTACTACTTTACCAGATAAAGAGGTGCTGAATAGTCTTGAACACAAACTATTGGAAAGCAATACCTTGCAGTGTGCTTGATGTTTCATCTTCCAGAGAGCCAGGAGTTTCGGGCTCTCCAGTTGTTCCCGGGGGTATAATGTATGCAAACAACTCTTTGTTAGCAGGAAAAGCTCCCAAACCAAGAGAAAAGAAAACTTTAGGAGACAGCTTCACGTAATATACAATTGAACAGATAGCAAGAGACAACACCGGAGTCGCAAGGAGGAAGTTGGGCAACTGTTTCACTTGGAAATACTTCAAGAAGCCCACTCCCCTAGAATTTAAAAAATAAAATAAAATCAGCTCGAATTTAAAAAATAAATTGAAAAATTATTCCAAAAACACATGAATAATGTAAAGGTGAAAAGTAAATTGCAAGTATAGCAGCAGGACAGAAGCAATTGCAACACGTATAGTAAAAATTCCTGTCTCCACATCTATCTGTTCTTCTGCAGGAAGACCAAAAAATATAGAAAATGGCACAAGGGCAGGAATCACAAAAAAAATGTTACCACCAAAACACTTGGATCGACCACAAACATTGGACTGATGCAGCATCCTAGACATGTGAGATACCCAACTATATATACATGCACAAGAAAGAATTCAACAATGAATAGTTAGGGATGACAGCTTGACTGCAAGAATGCCTGAGAGTTGTTGCTTGTTGACAAGCGTTATTGAACATTAGAACTTATTGAAAACAGAAAAAAATTTCACCTTAATAATGATACTAACCTCAATAGTGGCAGAAGAAAAAGGACGAAACATAGATATGCATGTTTATCAGCTATGAACTTACAAATTGGATAATCACTGAAAAGCGCTCATGTATGGAGTGCATTAAGTCTAGGAGTAAGCATACTAAATTACTAATGCTAATCCAATGCAGATGTATTATGGAGAATGATTGATATGTCACAGCATGCTTCCAATTTATTTAAGTTAATAGATGAACCAACAACCCAGTTTGTGTTTCAACTGGACACCAAAGTACATTTGACTATGCATGTATAACAGGCATAAACTTTGAGAGGAAAGAAAATGCATCAACATACCAATAATGACTCTGAATATGATCGTACAGCAAAGGTATTCTTGCCCTGCACCAAGGGATCATTTCATCCTCTGCATGTCTTCTACAGATATTTAAATATCCGTATGCTTGAAAAGAGACAAAAGGAATAAAGATACAGAAGCAACGGAAAGCACCAGAAACAACCACCGGCAGAGCAAGCTGGCATTAATAAAAGGAATAATTAGGACATAACCTGAGTTTGATAATAGCCACAACCAGGAATTCTACACATCAAAGGGAATGAAAAATTAACATTAAAGTTATCATTTTCTCTTAAGAACCAAATCAAATGTAAAAGTTAAAAACTATTGGTGAGGATACTTCTTCTCCACAGTTCGTGCAACTCTACACTCTTGAATTATTAATCTTGAAAGGGATTAAAAAGTAAACAAATCCAATCACTAAGCTACAGGCTCTTGGAACCGTTAGTCTAGTAATCATCTTATCAATGCATAAAAACCAGACAATAGGTAAAGATGACAAGAGTAACTAACAAGACCGTCAATCAAATTGATACACAAAGCCATTTGTTAGTAGGTCATTGCTCAGGAAGATAAAGTTCAAGCAAATGTCAAGAAAAGATCACAGGCATCCCAAAGATCATATACATTCATGAGAAAAAAAATGGTAGAACAGTTTCAAACATACATAAGAATAGATCAGGGGTTCCAACGATCAAATACAGTCTGCATGCACACACTCAAAGCTGGTGAAAGATTCAACTCAATTAGGGACTACCTACACCACCAGTAGCTATCTACGTACAAACACACTGATCCGTACCATGCTGCTTCACAAAAAAGTATGACCATAACACACACAGAAGTTCTACCAAAGAAATTAACATGTTTCTCAAGTCACTACTAATGCCAATCCTAGTATTGTCTGGTATGATAATTTTGATTGGTTCAAACAACCGCATCAAGTTTTCATCCATTTATGTATATGTGTCTCTTATTTTCATCGAGTTTTCATTAGTCCATTTTGCTTGCCAAAATAAGAGAAATTGAGATAAAGAGACTCTTAACTTTTGATTATAAAGCCAAGGATATTAGCACTTACTGTACATGTTAGTATGTCTTGGATGCTTTGATATAAATGTCTAAAGTTCAAATCATTTAATACTCTATATCTAACGATCATGACACTTAAAATATATCTTAAGTTGCATGTTGGCTTTTCAAGTTAATGGATACTTCTTTTAATTAACTTGTGACTGTTGACCTTATGATGTTTCTAATGGAAGTATAGAATAATCAACATAGTTCTCCATTTTGGGGTTACCTTGCTTTGTTTAAATGCCACCTGTTTTTCTTGTATGAGGATTATTTTATGAAGCTGACGCCTGCGTGCTTGGATATGGTAGAGCAAGTGATTCTGTAGAGATAATGATGAACACCAAGCAAGCTTAAAGGTATGCCGAATTATGTTAATTGAACATGTCCGTCCTTGAAAAAAGGGCTAGAAGAAAAAAAATGTGGTTTACAAAGCTCACCATCATTCTTGGTCTTACATATTAGTGTATAAGAAACTGCCTCGTCAAACTTTTGATGTTTTCCCAGAAAGTCTTAATATGGGGGACTTGATAGTCAGCAACATAAAAGTCATCGTCTGCCTCACTCTACTCCATCTTACCTCAGTGGTCCACTCCCAATCAACTATTGCCATCACAATTCCAGTTTGCTGAGAAGAAGAAGATTTTTTGGCTTTCTTTTCATGGACCCTCTTCCCTCTCACCTGTTCTCTTCCTATCTCATGAACCATCTTTCCCATCACATTAGATTGGTTATCTTCTTTACTATTACATCGATGTCTGTGTAGATGGATGCAGCAATGCCTCTAGTAGAGCGCCAACACACCCCATTGATTTTGACATCAGATATGCATTCTACACCCATGCATTATGGCATATCAACATAAGTGCACTGGGTTAAATGGTGATGAATTGTGGTATATATCTCATATATCTCTTGTTGTTTCAGAAAAAAAGCAGTATCTAACACATGAGCGATTTCAATCTTCTCCAATTAATTGTCTTTAAGGTGATCCCATGCTAGACTTGGTTTTGTAGCAGTGTTTAGTTGTGGTTCTAATAGTTGGTTCACAATCCCTACTACTTCAGTATGGTTATTTTGGTCATTTTAAAATCTATAGTGAAAATATGGTTTCCAACTCCTTAAATGGTATTATTGTTACTATAAATGCAGTTTATCCACTTGTATGACTTAAATATCAAATATCACATCTCTTAGCGTTGCCTGTAATAGTGAAACTTATTCTTCAGCTAGATTATTTGTTATCTTCTCACTCATCTTTATATTTATATACTACCTTTCTTTTGGCATCAAATTAGTATAGAGTAAATGAAAATATCCTTTTATTTTAACTGCTAAATACCTGTAACAAGATTGGTAAAATAGTATCTCTTTGGGAAAAGCAAGATTCAAGGTTGCAACTATTTTTTTAAATTCCAGGGTTTGTCTCAATTTGATTTTTTGATAAGTAATCATGGAGGCTATTGACAAATAGCATAGCAAGCACAAGCTAATAAATATACGATCAATTAGAGATGCATCTTAGAAGAGTAGTTGTGGGGAATTGGAACCCTCCAACGGGAGTAAGCTGCAGCCGTTGAGATGGATGTTCGTAAGAGCAATTGGAATCCCGTGGACATAGCCGAAAGGAACCCTTATGGAAAATCATGATAAAGCCCTAGTTGTCTTTCAACTATTGGAGTTCTTTTCCAATCTATGATGTTTATAGAGATGATAGTGGTGCCTCATATTTGAAAACTAGAGGTGTTTCCCACGCAATGTACGGGCACCAAGGGATTTATTTTTTTGAAAATTTGTGAGTATTAGTGTTAGTTTTTTTAAAAAAAAATTGTAATTATAATTTGTTTTGGAATGTAATTTTGTACTACTGACTTGAATTGTTGTGTTGAGCAACTAAGTTATATATATATATGTATGTATATATATATGTGCATAGGTTTATCTTATGCAATATTTTGCAAAAGGCTACTGCATTGCATCTTTTATATATACAATTTTCCAGATGTCTTCAAAAGGGCAGGTTCTGTTCAGTTTTTCTAATTTAGTCATCTGGATCATTGTCTATATATGGGATGTTTAGTTCATAAGAACATTCACACATATTACAGCTAAAGCTTCTTAAAGCTTCAAAAATAGTATTTGTCTGGAGTTTCAAAAATACTAAAGCTTCTTAGGTTCAATTTTTGTAGGTGTCGGTGCATTGTTTTTTGGTGGGATCAAACAACTAACAAACAAAAGTGCAATAGATAGTAACTCTAAAGTAATCGCATATTCAGTGAATAGTAGAACAATGAAAAGAACATATATAAAAAACAATCTAAGGATACTCTTAAGACGCAATAAAAGAGTTGCGATAATTATAAGAAAGAATAGAACCAAACCTGAAGTTGGTGAGGATGAGGTGATTTCTAGTTGAATGAATCGAGTTGGCAACACATGAGCTCACCTGCCAAAAATGGAATTGTTGAAACTTTGTCCTCCGGTCTCACTTCGATATTGAAGTTAGAAGTAGTGCAGGAGTTAGGTAGGTAGATTGAACAACGTATCTCATTTGTAAATGGTAGATGAGTATTTATAGTAGAGAAAGTTAGGGGCAAAATGATAAAGCCTACCCACTAGCAGCCATCATAAGATAGTCTAGGGCTGCAGTGTCAGGCGTAGGTCTAAGCAGTAGGGTGGCTGGCGGTCACATCACCATCAGTCCTAAGTCATGTAGGGAGCTAAAGTGCGAGGTGTTATGGGTAGAGGTATAGACGAGGTGAAGCGTCTATTTCAGGTGACCTCCAATCACCTTGGTTGAGGATGGTCGAGACAAGGTGTCTTTTGTCTAACAGTGTAAGAGGTCTAGTAGGGTTCGAACATGCCGAGGTGCTTACAGCAAGCAAACTTGTAGGGATAAGGAGCAGGAGACGAAGCTAGAAGAAGAGAAAACGAAGAAAATGCACAATGTCTAAAACCTGGAAAGAAGAAAATGCAAGAGGAAGAACAAAGGAACCAAAAACAATGTGTATTTTGCTTCAAAAAAACCTTGAGAAATGGAAGCTCCACTTGCAATGTACAAAAGAAAAGTGACGGTACAAAAGGAATTAAAAATCTCAGAAGTACAATCATTCCCAAGATTATGATACCTTGGTTCCACTAATAGAGCATGTCTAAGGGCAATGAGGTCATTATGCTCCCTAATTCCTGTAGTCTATAAAACAATGATTTGAATGGGTCATCAAATCAAAATAAAAAGACAATTAAAACCCCAACTTAAGTTGCCACACTACCACACAAAAAGCATCTAAAAGGATATAAAAGTAAATAAACACCTCCTCTCTATCTCTATGGATTTTCTTGAGCTAAGGAACAAAACGTGCTTCTTTGTGTATAAACATAAATCTCTGCATTTCCATTTTTTTTCACCGACAAAACAGATGAAAATACAAGGCAAAAAGTAGCCTGAACAATAAACTCCAACTGCTTCTTATATATATTTTCTTCATCAAGTGGAAACAGTACTTTTATATATCAACACTTGATAGTACAAGAGTTAGTTACAAAAAGAGGCAACTGCCCTCATATCTTTCCTTACTATATCCATTAGCCATACCGGGAACTCATTGTCCCATTCTATATCATGAATTAGCTTGATTGCAAGTTGAGCTAGTGTATGGCTACGCATATTTCCTGCTCTATACACAAAAGGGAAGTTACACTGTTCAAAACCTTCCTTCATCTTCTCAATATCCTCTACGACTGTTGCAATACGAATGTCTTGAACATTGCTTTCATTGATTTGGTCGACCACCGATTTGCAGTCTGATTAGACTTCTATCTTAGTTCATCCTGCATCTTTGGCGATCATAAGCGCAGCTCTTACTGCTACAGCTCTTCCTCAATAGTTGTTCCATTCTTGCATTCCATTATACCCTTTGCTTTTATTAGCTTTTCAGTCCAGTTCCTTGCTACGATTCCCTTTCCTGTTCTTACAGATTGATTTGAGATGGTTGCATCTGTGTTAATCACCCCTGGCTTTAGTGGTTCCCATCTCTCTTATTGGTTCTACTGTGTTGTTAATGTTTTGGTCTTTTCCTCTTCAATTTCATTAGCTACCACAAAAGATTGACTGTGAGGTTAATTTGATCTCTTTCCTAAGCTTTTTCCTCTACCTGAGTTATTGTTTCCCACCACTTCCATATATTATCTCTTAGCTCTGTGACCCCTTCCCATTTGACTGGAGCCATTTTCCATGTCATTTCTGCTATTGGACAATGGAAAAACAAATGCTCTATTATCTCTGTTGCCTCCCCACAACACTCACACATCTGATCTCGTTTATCTGTTCTCCTATATATGACCCTTTTTTACTGGCAAGCAGTTTTGTAGAACTTTCCACATGAAGTGTTTTAGTTTCACAGCTTCTAAAGGTTCTTCCAGACTGTGTGCTTTCTTATCTCCTAACTTGTCTCCTCTCTCACTTCCTCCCTCCTTCCATCACTATGTTTATCCTGCTTAGCAATTGCATAGCTAGATTTTACTGTATATGAGCCTGATTTGGAGTGTTTCCAGAATATCCTGTCTTTACTCCTATATAGGCTCAGAGAGATGCTGGCTATTAACTCTACTTCTTTTTTATTGAACAACTATTGTATTTTTAGCTGATCCCACTTTCCTTCCATTATTAGATCTCTTACTCTCTGAAGCTGGCAGTTCTCAGGTTAGTTAATGAGGGTTTGCCATTTGAAATTCTTGTCATCCACTTATCTTTCCAAATATCCACTGAGCTTCCATCTCTAATCCTCTTCCATAATCCATTGGATAATTGGTGTCTGGCACTATGAATACTCTTCTAGGTCCAAGAAGCTGAGTTAGGGGGTTTCTTATCCATCCAGTGATCTCTCATGTACTTAGACTTGATAACTTTGCTTACTAACAAATTTGGAGCTATGATGAACCTCCAAATTTGTTTTGCAAGCAGAGCTATATTAAGTGCTTCCAAGTCTCTGAAACCAATCCCTCCTTTGCCTTTCACCTCTATCAGTTTCTTCCAAGTGGGCCAATACACTTTGTTCTCCTTTTCACCATTTTCCCACCAATACTTTGCTATTCTTGAGCTAATATCCTTACACAGGCTTTTAGGAAGTTTGAAGCAGGACATTGTATAGTTTGGAATTGCCATGATAACAACTTTGATCAGCACTCCTTTCCCTCCTGAGCTTAGCAATTTTTGTTTCCATCCTTGCAGCTTGTTGCTTATCTTGCTCTTCACATACCCAAAAGCTTGGTTCTTGGATTTTCCAATTGCCATTGGTAATCCAAGGTATTTCCCATTGTGGCTTCTTTCATGTTTTCCAGCACCTCACTAATCTCCTTTCTATCTTGGTTTAGTGTGTTCCTGCTGAAATACATTGCTGACGTTTCATAATTCATCACTTGCCTTGAAGCTTTCTCATATTGTTTGAGGATCTCTTTCACTGTCCTTACCTCCTGTTTAGTTGCTTTATAGCACAGTAAGAGTCATTTGTAAAAAAGAGGTGTGAAATAACAGGACTATCTTTGCAGATTTTTATTCTTGTCAAGAATTTGTCATTCACAACTTTCTTGAATAATCCAAAAAGTCCTTCAGCACAGATAATAAATAAGTAGGGGGATAAAGGATCTTCCTATCTCAGGCCTCTACTAGGTAGAACATGTCCAATTTTGCCACAATTATAGTCCAACTGCTTCTTCTATGGTATATAGATCTGTGTTTTTAAACTCGAACCGGACCGGCCGGTCCGACCGATTGAACGGGGAACCGGTCAAGTGTCCGGTTCGAGTTACTCTAAAAAACCGGATGTAATAAAACTCAGTCAAACCCGGTCAAAAACTGGATTTGACCAGGTTTGACCGGCAAATCAAATGAACTGGTTTGATATCAAAGGTCCGGTGTAACGTGGAAAGAAACTTGATGAGGTGTCAAGTTTCGGCTTTACATTTCCTCCAATTTGTACTAAAAGAAGTCTCCAACTTTCAAGTCACCAGCGGTGGGAATCCTGGTGGGCCCGATGGAAAGATATAATGGCGGCCTTCTTAATTGAAGCAGATACCTGACATGCCATGCCCAGCAAAGTTGGAGACTTCAGCCTCAGACCTGCCACCCAATTTTTTTTTGAAAGGTCAAAATATTTTTAATATTATGTTTTGGTCCCTAGGTTGTTAAAAATTATTAATATATCTCAAATATTTCATACTTTATAAATGTTATCCTAAAGTTTGGTGTTTATTTTTCAATTAAATTCATAATTTTAATTCTAAACTTGTTAATGTTCATTGAATAATATAAATTGCGACTTCATCATTCTAATTTCTTTGTATTTTCTTGTTAAATATATTTGAAATATCAAATATATATGAATATACATTTATTAATATTAACAGGTTCTTAAGTATTTTACATATAATATTTTAATTTTTAAATAATTTTTATTTATGACGTCATCCGGTTCAATCCCTATCGAACCCAGTCGAATCCATTAACTCCTGACTCTTGAACTCGACCGAGTCGATGCCCTGTCCGAGTCTGAAAACATAGATATAGATGTTACAGCCCTTGTATCAGTCCTCTCTGGATGGTAAATGCACCTATTCGTTGACCAAAATGTAGAGGTATTGCAGAAGATGAAAGGCAGATTGTCCGCCGTATGTTTAAAAGAAAGTTTGATGATAGTGGTTTTAATAACTACTTCCAGTATAGCGCAGACTTAAAAGAGTGTTGGAAGACTTCTTCGAATTCGTGGTTCGGTTCTTGAATCTTTTCTTTCGCTGGACATGCATATTTACCGAGTATTAAAGTCCTTTTTTGCCGATATAATATTTGATGTTGGACATTTGTGCTGATTTGAGGTGGGTAAGCTTCGTAGGACATGAAATTGACAAAGAGGCTAAATCAAATACTCCCTCTGTGCTCCTTTCGTTTCATAAAAAAAAAAAATACTCCTCTTTGTCACTTTGATAGCCTTTTTTTTTTCATCTATTCCAAATTATTGTCTACTTTTCAATTAAAGAATATAGTCAATTTGTAATTTCTCTAATATATGTTTATATAATGTACTTTATTATTAATGAGTATAACCTACGTTATTCATTAATTGCTTGGTGTAAGGTGCAACTTTCCACAGTATTGTTGTAATTAATGTAAAAATTTAGTGATTAATCATACTTCTAATATCAATGTAAAGATATTTTAAGAAAGCAGTAGTTTAAATTTACTCTTCTAACAAAATTAACTAATTTTTCTTAAAATGTGTTGAAAAAAAAATCAAGACTATTGGGTCCTTTATTTAACTATAAATGGAATCTAACCTTTTTATTTCTAAATAAATAATCATTTGTGGGTCAGATGGATCCAATGTAAAAAATGGTTGAAATTTTATATTAGAATCAAATTTTGTAAGAGACGCAAAATTACTATTTTAAAAGTGAAAGATTGAAAATTTCATTTAACTAAATGTAAGAGACGTTTTAACTGATTTTTCCTAAATGCAAATATGATAATAATTACTAAGTATTACTAAAAATAAATAGAAACTATTAACTTTAAGATTACTAAAATAATCAAGAAACTTTAATAGAGTTCCAAGCCTGTGGCTGGGGAAGCCAAAAAAAATTTCAAGTGTGTGGCTGTGGAAGCAAAGCTCAAAAACCGCCTTTGTGTTGCTTCCATTCTCCACTTTCAATCTTAAAATCCCTATATCAATGTAATTATTAACAAGAAAAAAAAAAAGAAACTAGGTGAATTTCAGTGCCTATTATCCGAAACAATATTTTTTTGAAGTAAATTCCACAAACCCCTAAAAGTGGTTAATTTGGTCAATTAAAAGAAACGGAATTCATGTAACCTAATCCGCACACTACATTTGTGGGTGCATCTTCATCACGTCTTATACGAAAAATATTACAGGGAATGTCTATACAATGATTTAGTGATTGTTGACGCCGGTGGTTTTATCCAAAAGAGTAAGGAAGAAAAAGAAAAACTGACAGGAAAAAAGACCCAAAAAAATGTTATTTTCATAATTTTTGAAAAATACAAAATTAAATTCTAACAAATACTTTATACACGTTGATACTATACTTGAATGGAGGAGGGATAGATTGGATGATAAGGAGGAGGAATGGCAAGTGAGAGATTTCGAGTTCGAATCCTCCCACTTAACATAATTCTGAGTAACTTCTTCATGCAAGAAAGGAAGCCAAGAGCTGATGATATTGACATCTACACCATTGTTGCCTTTGGAGTTACAATTCGAAATAGTAACAAATAAAATTGTTAATTCAATTGATGGGATTACTCCACATTTTTTCTAGCATAGCAATATCCATGACCAATGAAGACAAAAGAAAGCAACTAGCATTTAAATTTTAATAGGAGTAATTCTATGGTGGCAGTGCATATGAATAATTCTATGGTGGGAAAGCTTAAAAATTTTGTCTTTTCAGATGCAAAATGCTCGACAGTTGCAGATATCTTAGTTGCTGCATTTATCAAATTCTTGTGTCCTTCAAACTTGAAGTTCATATGAAGAGGCAGTATGATATGGATTTGCCTTATCCAACTGCCAGTATTCATTATGATTATACTCATTACTATTATGGTTGGCAACGAGCTCCTACTCCAGTAGTTATTCTAGTTCTACTTACAAAATCATTGGCAACGAGGCACTTGTTTTATATGGGATGGCAATATATAACCTTGTGCCTGCCATCCTTGATGCAATCTTCCTATTGAAGCACAATCTTTCTATTGAAGCACTATTTTAGGAATTTGCTGTTGGGATAGCCATGCCGCTGTACTCGTAGTACTTGAGTCACTAGAATGAGCTAGTTGTTTTTCAGCTTTTATCATGGTTTTATTATTGGGACAGCCATGCTGCTGTACTCGTAGTACTAGAGTCACTAGAACGAGCTAGTTGTTTTTTAGCTTTAACGAGCTAGTTGTTTTTTAGTTTTTATCATGATTTTGAAGTCTGGTGATTTGTTTGGTGATTCTTTGTTCAATCTGATGACTTGTCTTCCCATATTTTTCTTTGTCATATCCTTTGCTATTGGGATAGTTTTGTGATAGTCATGAATGGATGAGATTGGATGGTTTTGTTACAGTTATGAATGGATCAGATATTATGATTGATAAAGGTTATAGAATTAGTTATTTTGTGAAACTCTTATATTGTAATATGGTTGTAGTTGTTTTGACACTCGTTCAAATATGATTGTCACCGTTAGGGATACAAACGAGTTGAATCGAGTCGAGTCCAATTTTGACATAATCGAACCGAGTCTTGATGTAATTTTACAAAACTCAAACTCAAACCCAACGACCTCAAAATATCAAACTCAAGATTGAGTTCGGCTCAAATTCGAGTCGAGCTTGAGTTCAAGTTTAAACAATAAAAAATAAGAATTTTTCTTAATAAATAATAAAAATATTAGGGATATATATGTAATTTTATTATTAAAATAAAAATTATATATATATATATATATATATATATATATATATATATATATATATATATATATAATCAAGCTCGAGCTACCTCGCGAGCAAACGAATTTAGTATTTTTAAATTCGAGTTTGACTTGGCCAGTTTGAACTCGAATCGAGTTCGGGTTCGAGCCGTTCGATTCGTTTGCAACCCTAGTCACCGTCTTTTGAGTTCCAATTGTTATGTTTCAATAATTTGTTCTTAAAGTGAGCATTCTAGAAAATGAATGAAACGAATGTGGTAGGTAAAAACTTGTTTATTGAAAAGATTAAGTTTTTCCAAAAAATTTTTTTTTTTTTTAAATCCATCCTTGAACATAAAACCATACAACTAAGGGTGATACTCATGTATCCCACTATGAAACCAAAAACATTAGGGGAATCACCAAAACCCATTTTCATTATGAGGCTAATTATGCTCATAGTGATTGTAATCGAGGAATGTTTACCAAACCGCTCCCTAGTATGTTTTGGTCAATTTCAATACATTTAAGAAAATTCATTGACTTTAGTAGATTTTTTTTTTAAGAAGTGAAAAGGGGAAGAGAGATTTGAATTCAATACTTTTAATTTTTAAAATCTCAACCTTAACTATTAAATCAAAATTTCCTCGACAACCTTGTTACAAGTTAAATAATGTTCTTCAATTGATTAGCCGTTTGATCCTAATGTAAGAACATTAGAAATGGGGTTGTTTCATTTTTTGTGCTTAATTGAATGCATATACAAACTTTTTTTTTTTCAATAATTGTTTTTAGTTCTAGATATATAACCGTTGTAAAAGTTTAATAATCATCTCAAGCAATCCTATATTCCTATTCATATTTTCTTAAACAATGCATCATTCAACAAATTTTATCACATTATAAGCCATTGATGCATAAAAGAATTTTCTTTTTTCTTTTTGATTTGGCATTTTACTTTGAACATTTTTTCTTGACTAACAATATGTGTAATAATGTAAGTATCACCAAACCCTTTTTGTTAAATTACTTCACGTTATAACGTCTATTGCACGTGCTCACAATTGTTTATAAACAAAATTACGAGTTTCCATCATATTAATAAACTCTCACCTTCTCTCATTGCACGAGTGATCAACTTGTTTATCAATAGTAATTAGTACTCTGTTTGATTTGTCTTCATTCGATTTTTTAATTGTCTCTATTGTAAATATAAGCTCAAATTTTCTCCCAAAAAAGGGGATTAAGGGGAGACACGTAAAGCGTGGCATCAGTAACGGGTCTTTACGAGAAAGGCGTACAGCTTTTCACGCTTTTCACTCCATAAACCCTACTGACCTTCAAACGGCACTGCCCAAAACCCCTCTCCACTTTCTCTCCAATTCAACGGCAATGGCAAATCGACGTTGTATTCAAACCCTAATTAGCCGTTGTTTTTCCATATCTCATTCTCCAAACCCATCTCCCTATCCCATTCTCAAAACCCTAACTATAGCCCCTCATTTTCTCCTACAAACTGAATATTCCACTGTGCAATCCCTAACCCCGACGGATCCCGGCAAAATTTGTTCTGCGTTTCCGTCATTTTCGCGGCATCACTGCTCCGATAATCGGACTAGTATGGGCAGCATTGATAATGATGGAGACGAAGAAGAAGAAGAAGAAGAAGATGATGATGATGATAAAAGTGAGGATGAAGAGAGAGTACATTTGAGTGGGAAATCAGATGAACAAAAAGCTGAAGAGGCTGCGGAAATTGGGTATAAAGTTATTGGCCCGCTTGAGGAGTCTGACCGGGTTTTTAAACCCTATGAGCCGGTTTTTGCAGTTGTTCAGGTAAAATCTTGATCATTGTAATGGTTTTTTTAGTTAATGAATTTTCATTGTGGAATGTGCATTTGGAGCAATTATAATGTTCGTCTTTTGGGGTTGTATTTGGTTTGATGGTGATTGCCAGGAAGAGGTGATTCTTGTACGTTTTATAGTTTCTGCTAATGAATTTTCGTCATAGAATATGCATTTGAAGTAATTCAAATGTGCAATTTTTTATTGGGATAACTAGTGAAAAATTCCTTCTTTATTGTAAATATGATATAGACGGCTTACCCAAAAAAATAAATAAATAAATTGATATAGACAGTGCAATTTTGAGTTCAAATACCATAAAGGGTATTTGTACTGATTTCAAAGTTATTGTGTTGGTACACAGGGAAAATGTACTTTGGTGTACAACAATATTATAGCATACATGATACAGCTGTCCTTTTGAATATATAACTCAACATTGGGCTCCTAAGAGTGCTCACTTTCCGCAAATTTTTGCTGTGGAATTTTCACTGTTTGAATGTTCTGAATGTAGCAAATGGGTAAATTTTCACTGGGAAAAGAAAAGTGGATTGCTCGAGGTATTGTTATTATGCTAAATATGAGTGTAGAAATATATGTGATAACGATCATGTGGTTCTGTGTAGGTTGGTTCACATCAGTTTAAGGTGAGCAATGGAGATAGCATATTCGTAGAGAAGTTGAAGTATTGTGATGTGAATGACAAGGTGAGTGGTTTTTGTTTTTTTGTTTCTTATACAAATTGGATAAATATACTGTGTTAATTTTTCAATAGTTTTCTGTACTGAATGACCTGACTGAGTGCTAAATTTGTATAATGTAGATTGCACCAAACTGCTTTGTATTATTAACGTTCTAGTAAAAATTATTTTTTGTTATCTTTATAAAGTGGTTGACACCTTGACGGTGCATCTTGTTATGCATTTCAATGCCTTGTCATTAAGTTTTAGTGTGTATCCTAAAAGTTAAGCTTTCGAGAGAAGGCTGTGCTTTGTGTGGAGTATTGATTTTGGAAGTATTCGGCCCTACTTTTCATTGTTTAACAGTTGTTTCTTTCCTTTCCTGGTAATAAACCAAATCAAAATGAAAAAACGAGCTGCTGATTGGCATAAGTTGGAGGAATTTATCATATGATGGGCTTAGTTGATGTTTAATATGCTAAAAGTTGAAGCTTTCCCAGTAGTGTGAGAAAATAATTTGCTGATTGTTGTGTGCTAAGGGTTAAAGACGATTTGCTTCCTTTTAGTTATCATGATTGTCTGTTGGATCTCCTATGTAGGAATACAGATGTTTCCGCTGATACTCATTGTGCCAGGCTGCTGTGTACTTCACTGTCTACTGTTCATTGATGAATGTCGATGCATATGTTACCAATGGTTTTCAGACTTTGCATGTTAACTGAAGTAATGATGAAGGAAGGTCTTGTTTTTTTCTTGAAGGCTTATTTTCTGCCTAAAACATGTAGCATACATTTTCTTGGAAAAATCTCATTTCCTTGTGTGTTGTTAAGTGCCATATGAGAGACTGTAGAGATAAAAAATTTTGTTCTTCATATATTCTTTTGTACTGGGTAATGAAAGTGTCTTAAGCAATGAAGTTTCTATGGCTTTCCTTTTACTACATCCTTTCCTACCATATAAGCGGCATAATGGTGAAGCTGCTTTCCACTCCATTTTCCATGGTTATCAAACTTTTTCCAATCATAAGAGCTGCTTTGCAAGCATTTGGCACTGAACTCTTTGTTCTTTGTTTGACTAGTTAGTCTTAGGACTTAAATGCGAATTCCCTTGAGCCATTTGTTTGAATATACCTATCATGCACATAGATAATGGTGGAGTGATGCTATTATGCAACGGAGTGATGAATTAAAAATTTTCTTATTATCTTTTGTTTAGTTTCCTTTTGTTTTCTTCTGTGACCGTTGAACTTTTGATAATTCTGCTTTCTGACATTACCAAAACATCAACTCTGGCTTGAATATTTATAAACATATGCTCCTGCAGTTAATCTTAAACCTGGTTCTCATGCTGGGGTCTACGGCCCAGACAATTATTGGTCGTCCAGTGTTGCCTGATGCAGCTGTTCATGCTGTTGTTGAGGAGCATGTAAGATACAGAATCTATCACTTTGATCTTTTGATTTCAACTAAAACAGATCTGTGTTTTGACCTTGCATGTGTGGCTATTGAACAGAACAATTGCCTTTTCCCTCATCTGCATTAATTTTGAAGTTCTAGGGCGTTTATAAAATTGCCTTTTCCCTCATCTGCATTTATAAAATTGCAGCAACCAGCCCAATGAACTTTTATCTAGGGCAACACCTTTTTCTCTTGGCACATTGAACTCAATTCACAATTACCACTTTCCATTTTTACTACATGGCGTGCTATATATGTTGGATGTTGGAAAGAAAATTGGAGATTAACTAAGACTGTGGCACTGTAGCATTTTGTGGCTTTCTAATTGTAGTTAGTTCTGCAGGGTAGCTTATTAATGATGGAAGGGCTAGTTGGCATGTATCTTGTAGACAGTTGTGGGCGAATAGGATGAATGTGTGCGTGGCATAAAGTTTCATTCTATTGTAATAATTTTGTCTATGATTTATGGGTATATTATTGATGAGAGAAAAACTAGTTTTTCTCCTCAAAGTTGAAATGCATCATGGTTTCTAATGGTGTATTACTGAGCTAACTCGAGTTTCTTGCAATGGAGTGATGATCAATAATGTCAACAATTTTCTCTGTTTACACAATATTAACATCCAATTCAAGCTTGAAGATTTGAGCTGACATGAGAAGAGTTGTGCTAGGTTAGCGGGGACTTATTGAGTACTTGGTGAGAGGTTAAATGGAGGATGGATCACTTTCTTCTTTGAGGAAGAATTTACATGTTTGGAAACTTTACCAATTAAACTGAGATAGTGGCATTCTTATCTTGGGGGGAAGAGAGAGAGAGAGAGACAGAGAGACAGAGAGAGAGAGAGAGCTTGTAATAGACTCTTTAAGTCCTATCTCCAAATTAAAGTTCCAATTAGAAAATAATGCATTTTGGTAGTCAAGGGCAAAGTTATTTTCTTTCTCCTATTGTCCAATCATCTACATCTCTTTTAGTAGATCAGCACCTGTTTCCTTTTAGTAGATCATCACCTGTTTTCTGGAGTTTCAGGACATTTGTGCATTCTGTTAAAATGACATCAGTTTACATCTTTCCTTGTCACCAATTAGCTGCACTAAACATGTGTTCACGCTATCTAAAACTTGGTTACTTCACCAGTTTAATTTTGCACGTCGCCCTGGCTTTGCTTTTCGTTTATGGGGCCGCTCTTTTCATTATACTGTTAGTCAGGTGTTATGCCTGTGCCTGCATTTTGTTGTTTAGCTGAAGTTAAAACAATTCATTATATGAATTATTCTTCATTAGCTCTCTTTCTCAGTTGCCCATTGTAATTCTTTTACTTAAATGCTTCCTGTCAGGCATTAGATGCAAAAGTCATCATATTCAAGAAAACTCCATCATATTTAGTAGTTCTAAATTTTGATCTTTCTTCATATTGAATATCTGGAGGGCTTGGTCTAGGATAATAATTTTTTGAACTTACCATTTTCCAATTATCTTTGTTATTATAATTCTTTCTTTTTATTCGATTTATTTGATTATTTTCTTCTTCAAATTGGTTTTCTATTGGTGAAAGTATATTTTCTTCTAGATCTGAAGCTATTGATTCTTCTGATAAATCTTCTGATTCTTCAGTAGAATTTTCTTCCATTATTTGGTCTAATGTGTTTATTTTTGGAGTTGAAAGTTTAGAATCTGTAGTTAGATTTTGTAATGCATTAGATATTTTATTTAGTAAATTATCTGTAGTATTTATTTTTTGACTATTAATATTTTGTACTAAATCTTGCTCTTTTTCTCTTGTCAGACTTCTAGGTTGAAAATGAGGTGCTGATATATCATTTGGGAATTTTAAATCTGGTTTCTTTAGAGTATCAATTTTTGTATTTAATACTTCCATATGTTGAGATATCGTATGTAGAATTTGATTTGTATAATTATTTTGTTGATAAAATTTTTTAAGATCTTCTAGATTTATTGAATTATTTGTACTTGATTCAGCTTCTCTTCCTTTCTTAAAAGGTGAGGCTATAATTTCTCCTTGTCCTAAATTAATTTTTACTTCTTGTAATGGAGGGTGTATTGAAGTTATAACTTGTTCATCTTTTAATTTTCATTTTTTATATAAATTAGTTTGAACATTTATTTGAGGTGTATTATATATATCATTTATTCCTAATTTTGACATATAAAATGATAACCATGTAAAGAAAGGAAAATCAAACTTTTGTTTATCTATTTCATTTTTCCATTCTATAATTAATTTTTCTTTATAATCTGATTCTAATTGAAAAAACCAAATTCTTTTTTCTGTATTTTCTTCATCATCAAAATCTTCTTGTAAATATTTATGATTTATTTTATATGGTCTATCTATTACATTTATTTCTCCTTGCATTTGTGAATGTGTTGGAGAATAGTTTGATTGATTTTGATTTATTACTTCTGGTATGGGTGTTTTATACCTAAAATTTGAGGTACTTTCCATAGGAAAATTAACTTCAGTTGACTCATAATTTGAACGTCTAGCTGGTAACCATGAATAAGAGGATTCTGGTCTTTCTCTTAATGAGGTGAATCTTATGAGTGTACTACCATCTGTTTTTTCTATAATATCTTCTGCAGTGGTTTGTTCTATATTTCTAGCTATTTGTGGATTTTTAATTTCAAATTCACTTGGTATAGTTATTTCGTTCCATTTTAATCTTTTTGGTGTGTATGTTGTAGGTTTATCTGCATCTACTTGTAATAAAGTTGTTTCATCTTTCAGAGTTGGAGTCATTATAAATTTTGGATTTAAATGAGATGATAAAGGTCTGTAATATATTCTATATATTATTGCAAAATTCTTTGTATGTTTTTCGAATTCATTTCCTTGTAGATGAATGTCTAATATTAAAAAATTTAGAATATGAGGGTCTGTTAGATCTATTAAAAAATTTGGAGCACAGTTAAAATATATTGGTCCATTACATACATTTGTTTGAATCATAGATAGTAAAGAAGTTTTGTATCTTTTGAGTCTAGTATCTCTTAAGGCTAGATATATAGGAGCATCTACTTCTAGATGGAATAAAGGTTTTACAGCAATTTGTATTAAACCTATATGAATGTATCGATATTCTTTACTTAAATATTTTTTAATTGTATTATGATTTAATAATTGTATGGTTTGATATTCTTCTTGAATAGATATTGTTTCTTCATGAGTTTTAACTGATAAAGCAGTTTTGAAATCTAAAGGGCCAATTCTATAAATGTGTTCAATTTTTTCCTCTGGGATTGTCCAATCTGAATTGTTTATAGGCATATGATATTCATGACTTTGTACTACATTATCTTTCCTTGAATTAGATCCTATTTTTAATTGTCTAAGAAATGCAGCCATGTTTAATATTTAATTAAATTTTTACTTAGACGGGAACAACCGAGCCTATGCCTGGAACATCCTATCCTGGACTTACCAACGGTCTGACAAAGCATCAAGTCTTACCAACGTTTTCAGTAAAAGTTTAATAAAATATGCAAACATAAATGCATGAAATAGCCAAGTCAAAATAGAAGCGTAATTCAAATAAAGTAAATGTAAATCAAAGTTTAAATATGCGTATGCAAATTAAACAAGGGTGTGGCTCTGATACCACTTCTACCCAGGTAACATGAAAATAACATGAATGTATGAAACTGTAATTAGTATAAAGAGTTGGACTTACAATCAATTTTGAGAGTTGCAATAAGTTCTACGGAAGCTTTTCACAATTTCTTGAATCTTGACTTTAAGTAAGACTTTTGAAACAAGAGTGGTTGGGATATGTTGAAAAGTGAGTTGAAGTTGAGAATGGTGTTTGAGAGTGTTTACAATGGTTTTCTTACTTCTGAATTGCTAATTCACCGATACCTTCTGTCTAACATTTTGATTCTATTTATAGAGGCTCGGGAAGTTACATTTGAACTTCATTTCATCTTCATTTGAATTTCATCTTCTTTTTCTTGTTGAATGGCCGACATCTTTTTCTAAAAGTCGTTGGGGTCTTGTCCGCCTATTGGGTCTTGTCCTCCAAACGGATCAAAAGTTGAATCTGATGAGCCTGCTGACTCCTCTATTTTGTCGCTTTTGTCATCCTTATCTTGCTTTTGTAGATAGTCCAAATATTCTTTAAGCATCTCGGGATTCTGCATCATCTTTTTCATCAGGAAGTCATTTGAAAATGCCTCGGATGCCATACTTGTCACTTTTTCTTTATCTTTTTTCTTTGGAGTGGTCGGATTAGGTAGAATAGTAGTTGGATTGGGTGGCATTGTCGTTGGAGTGGGCGACAAAGTTGTTGAAGTAGTGGTTGAATCTTTTGTCCATTTGAGCTTTTCTCCCGTTGTTAGAAATCTTATCACATTTGCTTGATCTCCGAATTCCTGATTGAATCCTGTCCACCATTTAATTTTGAATTCTCTGACAAGGGACATTGGAAGTGGCTTTTCTAATTCTTGATGAATTTTGAAACTCCAGCAAAATATCCACGGAACTTTGAACTCCATATGAAATAAAATTGGTCTTATATATTCCTCCCCCTTTGCTCTTTTTAGATAGGTTTGAAATCCCATAAGTACATTTGGAGGGAGTATTTCTGATTGTGGTCCAAACCATTTCCACCAGTGATTGAACCAAATTGGAAATTCTCGATTGCAATTTTCTTTGAAAGTGAAGAACCAGGAATGATTGAATGGTCTAAAAAGAAAAGCACGATACCATGCCATTTTGTAATCTTGATATGTGAATCCATCTGGAATGAAATTGACTGAAAAGGATTTTTTCGAATAAAGAGAAGTCCATTCATTGGGCGAACAAACTTTCTTTATGATGCATTTTGAATGACTAATAACATTTGGATTTTTCCTATCTGGAATAGGGTAAATTTCTACAGATTGAGTATCTGTAAGGATTAATTCATAGTAGTCCAGATTTTTTGAAGGGTCATCTGGTTGCCAATAACATTTTGGAGGGAAATTTCTTTGGACAGTTTGGTTGAGTGTAGTATATAATGGTGTTTCTTGGAATCTGGTCAAAGTGATATGTTGAGTGTTTGGTTTAGTGAAGTAAATATTTTCTTTGGATTTTTCAATGGGACTTTGAATCTGTTGAAGAGATCTTATAGGAGGAAAAGTTGGAGTACGAGCAGCTTGACTATAAGTCAAAGCTGGAAAGTCCTGTAAGATTTGAAATCTATTTTGAGAAACAGGAGTAAGACTCATCTCATAATCCTGAGGAGTCTTTGGCCTGGAAGTGCCTGCTTTTGAATCCATTTTCCTGCACAATTAATAAACAACATCTTTAAGTTGGTCAGATAATTGTTTATTCTGTTCTTGGTAATATTGAATAAATTCGTTGTGAAGAAAATCTTCACTTCTGCTTGCTCTTTGATGGGTAATGAGTCGAATGGTGTTTTTCTGAATTTGTCTTTGAATAATAAAGGCTCTTTCTTTTGGAGTAATGGTTGCATAAGGGCTTTTTTTTGAACATAAATTTTATCGGTGAATTAGCAATTCAGAAGTAAGAAAACCATTGTAAACACTCTCAAACACCATTCTCAACTTCAACTCACTTTTCAACATATCCCAACCACTCTTGTTTCAAAAGTCTTACTTAAAGTCAAGATTCAAGAAATTGTGAAAAGCTTCCGTAGAACTTATTGCAACTCTCAAAATTGATTGTAAGTCCAACTCTTTATACTAATTACAGTTTCATACATTCATGTTATTTTCATGTTACCATTTTGTAATCTTGATAAGTGAATCCATCTGGAATGAACCTTACTGAAAAGGATTTTTTAGAATAAAGAGAAGTCCATTCATTTGGAGAACAAACTTTCTTTATTATGCATTTTGAGTGGCTAATTATATTTGGATTTTTTCTGTCTGGAATTGGGAATATTTCTACAGATTGAGTATCTGTAAGAATTAATTCATAATAATCCAAATTTTTTTTGGGATCATCTGGTTGCCAAAAACACTTTTGAGGAAAGATTCTTTGGGTAATTTGATTGAGTGTAGAATACAAAGGTACTTCTTGGAATTTAGTTAAAGTGATATGTTGAGTAAATGGCTTGGTAAAATAAGTATTTTCATTGGATTTTTCTGGGGTCTTTGGAATCTGTTGAAGAGGTCTTATTTGCGAAGAAGTTGGAGTACAAGCAGCTTGACTATAAGTCAATGCTGGAAAATCTGATAAGAGTTGGAATCTGTTTTGAGTAACAGGAGTAAGAATCATCTCATAATCTTGAGGAGTCTTTGGCCTGGAATTTCCTGCTTTTGAATCCATAATCCTGCAATATTAATAAACAATATCTTTAAGTTGGTCAGATAATTGCTTATTTTGTTTTCTGTGATATTGAATAAATTCCTCACTTCTCTCAATTCTTTTCATAACTTTGATTCGAATGGTATTTCTCTGAATCTCTCTTTGAATAAGAAAGGCTCTTTCTTGAGGAGTGATAGTAGCGTAAGGGCTTTTTCGAATGTATATGGTGTCATATTTAGGAATTTGATGAGCTGGAATACTTTGTCTGCCATAGCTGGTTTGGGCAAAATATTGATATCCTCTGGATTGGATATCTTTTTCTTTGTTTTGGAGTTTGGGAGAATCCCTTTGAGCTCTCAAATAATTGGTATATTCTCGTTCTTCTCTTTGAGCCAACATTTCACGATCCATGTCCTTGTAGAAATTCTCTAGTAAGAAAATCTGATAAAGAATTATTTTCTCCTTTGATAAATTCTATTTCAAAATCAAATACAGATAAAATAGCCTGCCATCTAGCAAATATTTGTTTTGAAACTATATTTTGAACATCTTTTTGTAAAATTTCTTTGGCAGATTTACAATCTATTCTAATTAAAATTTTTTTATTATATAAATCATCTTGAAATTTTGATATGCACAAAACTATGGATAAAATTTCTTTTTTAATGGTTGAATAATTTTTTTGAGAATCAGACCATGTTCCGAAATGAAATCTAACTAATTCTTCTTTTGACTTTTCTATTATTTATTTTAATATTCCTCCATATCCTAATTCTGATTCGTCTGTTTCAACTATCATGAATGCTTTAGGATGAGGTAAACATAGACATGGTAAAGATTCAATTTTTTCTTTTAAATATTTTATTTTTTGAGTATGTTCCTCTGTCCAAGGTTTTGGATTTTTCTTTAATCTATTAAATAATATAGAACATTCTTGTCTTAATTTAGGAAAGAAGTCTGATGTATAATTTAAACATCCTAGAAATCTTTGTAGTTGATTTTTATCTTTTATTTCATTTGGAAATTTAGTAGCAAAATCTAAAGCTCTATTAATTGGTTTTATTGTTTCTTGATATATATTATGTCCTAAAAATCTTATTTTTGTTTGAAATAATTTCATTTTTGGAGCAGAAACAACTAATCCATTTTTCTTCACTATTTTTAAAAATATACTTAAATGTTTAAAATATTGTTCTATTGATTCTGAAAATATTAATACATCATCTATATAGACTATACTGAATGAACTATAAGGATTAAAAATATCATTTATTATATTTTGAAATTCTGATTGTGCATTTTTTTAATCCAAATGGCATAACTTTCCATTCATAATGTCCAAAAGGTGTTGTAAATGCTATTTTATATCTATCTTTTGGATCTATTATTATTTGCCAATATCCTGATTTTAAATCAAACTTTGAGAAGATTTTTGCATTAAATAGTCTATTAAGCAAATCTTTTTTATTAGGAATAGGATATCTAATCCATTGTAGAACTTTGTTTAAAGGTTTATAGTTTATTACTAATCTTGGAACTCCTCTTTCTTTTTCAGCTTGATTCATTACATAAAATGCAGCACAGCTCCAAGGTGATTTTGAAGAAGTTATTAATCCTTTATCTATTAATATTTTTATTTCCTTTTTACAAAATTCCAATAAATCAGAATTCATTTGTATTGGTCTAACTTTTGTTGGAATATTTCTTTCATTAAAATCTTTTTCATAAGGTAATTCTATCATATGTTGTTTTCTATCCCAAAAAGCATTAGGAATATCTGCACAAATTTCTTTTTGTAATAATTCTTCTAGTTCTGATATTCTTTTTTGTAATTTAATTTCTTTCAATTGTTCTTCAATTTTTAAATAAGATTTTTCTTCCTTAATATAACTTATATGTTGTTTTACTTTTGTAATAGTATTTATTGTTTTATAAATAGAAGAGGCTTGTAAGGTTTGCAATTCTCTTTGTTTCATTGGAGTTAAAAATTTAAAAGTAATAATTTTTCCCATTATATTTATTGAAATTCCTTCATGGCTTACTAAAAATGGATATATTTGAATTAAAAAAGGGGTTCCTAGTATTACATCATGATTTATATTTTTTACAACTATAAAATTATGTTTAATACAATATTCATTATTGCATATTGATCCTTTTGTAAATTTATATTTTACTTGTAAATTTTCTCCATTTGCTGCAATTAATGTTTCTTTTGTTCTTTCACAATATTTAGTAGGAATTATTCCTTCTTTAATGCAACTTGCATCAGCTCCACTATCTATTAGAGTTACATAGGTTTCTTTGAAATCTTCTACTGTAATAGTTACTAAAGCAAACCATTTTTGAAATGTTATTTTTTCTATAGTATTTAAATATTGAGATTCTTCTACCGGTTTTTCTGATATTAATATTTCTTGTGTTTTAGAGGTTGAGGGCTGATTATTTATTAATGCTATTTTTGATTCTATTTCTAAATCTTTTAAGTTTCATTCTATTATTTCTTGTTGTAATTGTTTTACCTGTATTTTGAGATTATTAATTTCTGTTTGAAGATCTTTAGTAGTTTCCTTTTTCATTATATTTATATTAGGATATTTGTCTATTAATTTAGAAATACTAAAAGGTTCTATTATCTTAGGTATTTTATCTTCTTGAATAATTAAGTTTTTTAATTATTCTAAATATTCTTTTTTAGCTATTGGATCTTCAATTTTATCTATTATATCTAATAAAAATTCTTTATCTTCTTTTTTAGTTATAACATTTATATATTTTGGAGTACAATTACAATTTTCTTCACTTTCTGAACTAGTTATATCATTATAATAATCATCTTCAGAACTTTGATTTTTTTCATTTATTAATAGATTTATTAATTTATTCTTAATTTCTTCTTCGTTAACACAGATTTCTGTAATTTTTTCTTTTAATTTACATTTATTTGCTTTATATCCTATTTTTCCACATTTGTAACAAACAATTTTTCTTTTTATGAATCTTTTCTTTTTAGTTGGTTCATTTTCCTTGGGTTTTTTATATCTTATTTTCTTATTATATTTTTTAACTTTCTTTTTATATGCTGATGGGGATTTTTTTCTCTTAATTCCAAAAGCATCACAAAATGATCCTACTTCTTTTGTTTTTGAACCATATTTTATTTGCAGTCTTAACTCTGAACATAACATTAACCCTTCCTTTTTTACAAAAGCGAATAATTGTCCAAAAGTAATACTTTCAAATGAAATTACATCTGTTCCCATTTCCTTTTGTAAACTATCCATTATTCTTTGTGAAAATAAACTTGGTAATCCTGTTATGAATCTTTCTTTCCAAAATGAAGCATTACAATCTGGTCTTCTTAATACATTAGTTAAAAACATATCTTTATACCATTTAAAATCTGATAATGTTGGACATCTTAAGTTTGTTAGAAATGTTTTATTAGAGTTTAATTCTTCTTTTGGGTTTCCTATAAAATACATTACTATAGTTACAATTAAAAATTCTGCAGCATCTGACTGTATTTGAATATTTCCTTGATCATCTTCAATTTCTTGTGTATGTTCTAATATTGATAATTTATCTTGTAATGTTAAAGCATTATCCCACCAATTTTTTAATTGTCCTGTAAATCCTGAAACTAATAATGTTGCAATATTTCTTTCTTGAATGTTTTTAATTTTGTAAGCTAGTCTAGCCATTCCCATTTCTTGTAAATTATTTAATACTTCATATTCTGTTTTATCATCTATATTCCATTCATAAATTGAATCTCCATCATATTTAGTAGTTCTAAATTTTGATCTTTCTTCATATTGAATATCCGGAGGACTTGGTCTAGGATAATAATTTTTTGAACTTACCATCTTCCAATTATTTCTTTTATTATAATTATTTCTTTTTATTCTATTTATTTGATTTCCTTCTGCTTCTTCAAATTGATTTTCTATTGGTAAAATTATATCTTCTTCTTCTGTTTCTGATTCTGTTGATTTTTCAGATAAATCTTCTATTTCTTCAGTTGAGTTTTCTTCTATTATTTTATCTAATGTATTTATTTTTGGAGTTGAAGGTTTAGATTCTGTGGTTAAGTTTTGTAGGGCTTGAGATATTTTATTTAATAAATTATCTGTAGTATTTATTTTTTGACTATTAATATTTTGTACTAATTCTTGCTCTTTTTCTCTTGTCAGGCTTCTAGGTTTAAAATGGGGTGCTGAAATATCATTTGGGAATTTTAATTCTGGTTTCTTTATTGTATCTATCTTAGTATTTAATACTTCCATATGTTGAGATATTGTATGAAGGATTTGATTTGTATAATTATTTTGTTGATAAATTTTCTTAAGATCTTCTAGATTTATTGAATTATTTGTACTTGATTCCGCTTCTCTTCCCTTTTTAAAAGGTGAGGCTATTATTTCTCCTTGTCCTATATTAATTTTTATTTCTTGTAATGGAGGATGTATGGATGTTATTATTTGTTCATCTTTTAATTTCCATTTTTTATATAGATTAGTTTGAACATTTATTTGAGGAGTATTATATATATCATTTATTCCTAATTTTGACATATAATATGTTAACCATGTAAAGAAAGGAAAATCAAATTTTTGTTTATCTAATTCATCCTTCCATTCTATAATTAATTTATTCTTATATTCGGATTCTAATTGAAAAAACCAAATTCTTTTTTCTGTATTTTCTTCATCTTCAAAATCTTCTTGTAAATATTTATGATTTATTATATAAGGTTTAATTATAACATTTATTTCTCCTTTCATTTGTGAATGTGTTGGAGAATATTCTGATTGATTTTGATTTATTACTTCTGGAATTGGAGTTTTATATTTAAAAGTTGAAGTATTTTCTATAGGAAAGTTTATTTCAGTAGATTCATAATTAGAATGTCTAGCTGGTAACCATGAATAACTTGAACCAGGTCTTTCTTTTAATGAAGCAAATCTTATTAAAGTATTTCCATCAGATTTTTCTATAATATCTTCTGCAGTAGTTTGTTCTATATTTCTTGCTATTTGTGGATTTTTAATTTCAAATTCACTTGGTATTGTTATTTCATTCCATTTTAATCTTTTTGGAGTATAAGTTGTAGGTCTATCTGCATCTACTTGTAATAAAGTTGTTTCTTCTTTAAGAGTTGGAGTCATTATAAATTTTGGATTTAAATGTGAAGATAAAGGTCTATAATATATTCTATATATTATTGCAAAATTCTTTGTATGTTTTTCAAATTCATTTCCTTGTAGATGAATATCTAGTATAACTGAATTCAGAATGTGTGGGTCAGTTAAGTCTATTGAAAAATTTGGTGCACAGTTAAAATATATGGGTGCATTACAAACATTAGTTTGAATCATAGAAAGTAAAGAAGTTTTATAACGTTTGAGTCTAGTATCTCTTAATGCTAGATATATATGAGCATCTACTCCTAGATGGAATAGAGGTTTTACAGCAATTTGTATTAAACCTATATGAATATATCGATATCCTTTACTTAAATATTTTTGAATTGTACTATGATTTAATAATGGAATTGATTGATATTCTTCTTGAATAGATATTGTTTCTTCATGAGTTTTAATTGATAATGCTGTTTTGAAATCTAATGGGCCAATTCTATAGATATGTTCTATTTTTTCTTCTAGAATTGTTCAATCTGAATTATTTATAGGCATATGATATTCATGACTTTGTACTATATTAGCTTGCTTTGAATTAGATCCTAATTTAAATTGTCTAAGAAATGCAGCCATGTTTTATATTTAATTAAATTTTTACATAACCTGGAACAACCGAGCACTATGCCTGGAACATCCTATCCTGGACTTACCAACGATCTTACAAGGCATCAAGTCTTACCAACGATTTTAGTAAAAGTTTAATTTAATATGTAAACATAAATGCATGAATTAGCAAATTTAAAGTAGAGAGATAATTCAACCAAGATAATAAATTCAAAGTCTAAATACGTATAATTTGTCTGAGTGTGGCTCTGATACCACTTCTACCCGGCAATATAAACTTGTAATAAGGATGAATATTTGAACTTACAATGAAATTGAGTAGACAACGGAAGCTTTGAGCAAAGTAAATCCTTGATTCTTTTATTGAATAAGCTTGACAATAGCTAGAGTACATGAGTTGTTTGAAGTAGGTGAGAGTAGGTTTGAAGTAAGTGAGAGTAGGTAAGAGGTTTGTACTTTTAGATGTAAACTGAAATTTTTCTCTGATATATTCACCGGTGCCTTCATTCTGCAACCTTCCTTCAATTTATAGAGGCTCGGGACTTTGTCATTTGAATTTCATTTCTTCTTTATTTGAGTTTCATCTTCTTTTTATTTGTGACCGACATCTTTTTCAAAAGTGATCGACCTCTTTTTCAAAAGTCGTTTGGATCTTGTCCGCGTGATCCTCCGAATGGATCAAAAGTTGATTCGGATGATTCTGCCGACTCGTCAATTTTGTCGGTTTCTTCTTTCTTATCCGACTTTTGTAAATAATCCAGATATTCTTTGAGTAGTTTTGGATCTTGCATCATCTTTTTCATCAAAAAGTCATTTGAAGTTGTCTCGGATACCATCTCGGTATCTTTTTCTTTCTTTATTGGAGTAGTGGTTGGAGTTGGTGCCGTAGTGGTTGGAGTTGGTGAAGACCTTGTTGTAGTGGATACAAAAGTTGTTGGAGTAGATGTTGGTTTGGTCCATTTGAGTTTATCTCCGGTAGTTAGGAATCTGATAACATTTACTTGATTTTCGAATTCTTGGTTGAATCCTGTCCACCATTTAACTTTGAATTCTATAACTAATGATATTGGAAGTAGTTTTTCAAGCTCTTGATGAATTTTGAAACTCCAACAAAATATCCACGGGACTTTGAACTCCATATGGAATAAAATTGATCTTGTATATTCTTCCCCCTTTGCTCTTTTTAGATACGTTTGAAATCCCATAAGCACATTTGGAGGTAGTATCTCTGGTTGTGGTCCAAACCATTTCCACCAGTGATTGAACCAAATTGGAAATTCTATGCTGCAATTTTCTTTGAACGTGAAGAACCATGAATGATTGAATGGTCTAAAAAGGAAGGCACGATACCATGCCATTTTGTAATCTCGATATGTGAATTCATCTGGAATGAACCTTACTGAAAAGGATTTTTTAGAATAAAGAGAAGTCCATTCATTTGGAGAACAAACTTCCTTTATTATGCATTTTGAGTGGCTAATTATATTTGGATTTTTTCTGTCTGGAATTGGGAATATTTCTATAGATTGAGTATCTGTAAGAATTAATTCATAATAATCCAAATTTTTTGAGGGATCATCTGGTTGCCAAAAACACTTTTGAGGAAAGATTCTTTGGGTAATTTGATTGAGTGTAGAATACAAAGGTACTTCTTGGAATTTAGTTAAAGTGATATGTTGAGTAAATGGCTTGGTAAAATAAGTATTTTCATTGGATTTTTCTGGGGTCTTTGGAATCTGTTGAAGAGGTCTTATTTGCGAAGAAGTTGGAGTACAAGCAGCTTTACTATAAGTCAATGCTGGAAAATCTGATAAGAGTTGGAATCTGTTTTGAGTAACAGGAGTAAGACTCATCTCATAATCTTGAGGAGTCTTTGGCCTGAAATTTCCTGCTTTTGAATCCATAATCCTGCAATATTAATAAACAATATCTTTAAGTTGGTCAGATAATTGCTTATTTTATTTTCTGTGATATTGAAAAAATTCCTCACTTCTCTCAATTCTTTTCATAACTTTGATTCGAATGGTATTTCTCTGAATCTCTCTTTGAATAAGAAAGGCTCTTTCTTGAGGAGTGATAGTAGCGTAAGGGCTTTTTCGAATGTATATGGTGTCATATTTAGGAATTTGATGAGCTGGAATACTTTGTCTGCCATAGCTGGTTTGGGCAAAATATTGATATCCTCTGGATTGGATATCTTTTTCTTTGTTTTGGAGTTTGGGAGAATCCCTTTGAGCTCTCAAATAATTGGTATATTCTCGTTCTTCTCTTTGAGCCAACATTTCACGATCCATGTCCTTGTAGAAATTCTCTAGTAAGAAAATCTGATAAAGAATTATTTTCTCCTTTGATAAATTCTATTTCAAAATCAAATACAGATAAAATAGCCTGCCATCTAGCAAATATTTGTTTTGAAACTATATTTTGAACATCTTTTTGTAAAATTTCTTTGGCAGATTTACAATCTATTCTAATTAAAAATTTTTTATTATATAAATCATCTTGAAATTTTGATATGCACAAAACTATGGATAAAATTTCTTTTTTAATGGTTGAATAATTTTTTTGAGAATCAGACCATGTTCCGGAATGAAATCTAACTAATTTTTCTTTTGACTTTTCTATTCTTTGTTTTAATATTCTTCCATATCCTAATTCTGATGCGTCTGTTTCAACTATCATGAATGCTTTAGGATGAGGTAAACATAGACATGGTAAAGATTCAATTTTTTCTTTTAAATATTTTAGTTTTTGAGTATGTTCCTCTGTCCAAGGTTTTGAATTTTTCTTTAATCTATTAAATAATATAGAACATTCTTGTCTTAATTTAGGAAAGAAGTCTGATATATAATTTAAACATCCTAGAAATCTTTGTAGTTGATTTTTATCTTTTATCTCATTTGGAAATTTAGTAGCAAATTCTAAAGCTGTTTTAATTGGTTTTATTGTTCCTTGATATATATAATATGTCCTAAAAATCTTATTTTTGTTTGAAATAATTTCATTTTTGGAGCAGAAACAACTAATCCATTTTTCTTAACTATTTTTAAAAATATACTTAAATGTTTAAAATGTTGTTCTATTGATTCTGAAAATATTAATACATCATTTATATAGACTATACTGAATGAACTATAAGGATTAAAAATATCTTTCATTATATTTTGAAATTCTGATGGTGCATTTTTTAATCCAAATAGCATAACTTTCCATTCATAATGTCCAAAAGGTGTTGTAAATGCTGTTTTATATCTATCTTTTGGATCTATTATTATTTGCCAATATCCTGATTTTAAATCAAACTTTGAGAAGATTTTTGCGTTAAATAGGTTATTAAGCAAATCTTTTTTATTAGGAATAGGATATCTAATCCATTGTAGAACTTTGTTTAAAGGTTTATAGTTTATTACTAATCTTGGAACTCCTCTTTCTTTTTCAGCTTGATTCATTACATAAAATGCAGCACAGCTCCAAGGTGATTTTGAAGAAGTTATTAATCCTTTATCTATTAATATTTTTATTTCCTTTTTACAAAATTCCAATAAATCAGAATTCATTTGTATTGGTCTAACTTTTGTTGGAATATTTCTTTCATTAAAATCTTTTTCATAAGGTAATTCTATCATATGTTGTTTTCTATCCCAAAAAGCATTAGGAATATCTGCACAAATTTCTTTTTGTAATAATTCTTCTAGTTCTGATATTCTTTTTTGTAATTTAATTTCTTTCAATTGTTCTTCAATTTTTAAATAAGATTTTTCTTCCTTAATATAACTTATATGTTGTTTTACTTTTGTAATAGTATTTATTGTTTTATAAATAGAAGAGGCTTGTAAGGTTTGCAATTCTCTTTGTTTCATTGGAGTTAAAAATTTAAAAGTAATAATTTTTCCCATTATATTTATTGAAATTCCTTCATGGCTTACTAAAAATGGATATATTTGAATTAAAAAAGGGGTTCCTAGTATTACATCATGATTTATATTTTTTACGACTATAAAATTATGTTTAATACAATATTTATTATTGCATATTGATCCTTTTGTAAATTTATATTTTACTTGTAAATTTTCTCCATTTGCTGCCATTAATGTTTCTTTTGTTCTTTCACAATATTTAGTAGGAATTATTCCCTCTTTAATGCAACATGCATCAGCTCCACTATCTATTAGAGTTACATAGGTTTCTTTGAAATCTTCTACTGTAATAGTTACTAAAGCAAACCATTTTTGAAATGTTATTTTTTCTATAGTATTTAAATATTGAGATTCTTCTACCGGTTTTTCTGATATTAATATTTCTTGTATTTTAGAGGTTGAGGGCTGATTATTTATTAATGCTATTTTTGATTCTATTTCTAAATCTTTTAATTTTAATTCTATTATTTCTTGTTGTAATTGTTTTACCTGTATTTTGAGATTATTAATTTCTGTTTGAAGATCTTTAGTAGTTTTCTTTTTCATTATATTTATATTAGGATATTTGTCTATTAATTTAGAAATACTAAAAGGTTCTATTATAATCGATTCTTTTCTGCGCAAATTCACATTTGGATTTCTTCATATATAGTTGGTTATCCTTCAGTATATTCAGAACAATTCTCAAGTACTGGAGGTGATCCTTTAGTGTGTGGCTATATCTTAGTATGTCATCAAAGAATACTAGGAGAAACTTTCTCAGATAAGGCTGGAATATTTGATTCATCAATGATTGGAAGGTTGCAGGGGCATTTGTGAGGCCAAATGGCATAACCAGGAACTCAAAATGCCCACAATGCGTCTAGAAAGCTGTCTTGTAGGTGTCTTGAGGTTTGACTTTGATCTGATGGTAACCTGCAGTCAAATCTAGCTTAGCTTTGAACACAGCTCCTGCCAATTCATCCAGTAGTTCATCTACATTAGGTATTGGAAATCTGTCCTTGATAGTGAGTTCATTCATCTTCCTATAGTCCACACAGAACCTCCAAGTTCCTTCTTTTTTTTTACCAGTAACACATGAGAGGCAAAGGGGCTGTTACTGTGTTTTACAATGCCTTTCTGCAGCATTTCAGTCACCTGCCTCTCTATTTCCTCTTTGTGGCAGTGAGGATTTGAGTTTGAATAGTTGAGCGTCTGGTTTAAGGGGTATCTCATGGTCTACACTCCTGCTAGGGGGTAATGAACTGGGAGACTGGAATATGTCTTCATACTCCTGCAGTAGTTCCTGCACTTCCTGTGGGGTGGACTCCAGTTTGCTTCCCTCCTGCTGTTGAGAAGTCATGGCCATGCACATCTACTTTTTGTATTCAATGAATATCCTCAAGTCCTTGCCCCTGATCAGGTCCATGTCACAATTGTCTGCTTGCCCGTGTAGGTGAATCTCCCCTCCTTCATGATGCAATGATATCTTGAGCTGCTGAAAATCAAATGTGATGGGACTGAAGTGTGTCATCCAGTCCACGCCTAGTATTATATCCCACCCTCCTAGTTCCATCACTTTGAGGTTGAATTTGAATTTGTGTTGGTTAATGCTCCATTGTACCCCAGGACAGATAGCATTGCTGGTGATAGAAGTCCCATTTCCCATAATAACGGAGAAAGGCTGATCCACCCACTGGTACTTGACATCCATTCCAATAACCAGTTCACTGCTGATATAGCTGTCAGAACTTCCAGTATCTACTAAGATGAGCACCTTTTCTCCATCTAAGACTCCTGTGAGTGTGATTGTCTTCCTCTTTAAGGCCTCAAATAATGCATGCAGGGACATTTCCATGGTTTGACCAGGATTTCCAATATGTTCATCCTGCTCTCCCAGAGCATCTTCAAATGCAGTTTCCTCTTCTTCTTCTAACATCATACAGTTCGTATGGCCAACCTTGCACTGATGGCCAATTCCATATTTCTCTCCACATTTGAAACACAGTCCATTGTTCCTCCTATACTGCATTTCCTGTGCAGAAAGTCTCCTAGGATCCTTAGTGCCTTCTTGCCAATTGACCAATTTAGGATGTTTGGGGTTGCTGTGGAGTGGAATCCTATATGAGTTAACCCCCAATGCTGTATTAGTGTTTCTTGACAATCCAACCCTGTTTTCTCCTAGTGGTTTGACATTCTCTTTAAAACTCTTATTCTGCAGTTTCAATGAATACTCTTGCCACTGAGACAGTTCAAATGCTTCAGCCAGGGTAGCAGGTTTCAACATCTTGATCATAGGTTTGATCTCTTCCTTCAGTCCACTTATGAAACTAGAAATGAAATAGGTCTCATCCAGATTTCGATTTCTTATCATCATCAAGGCCTTTAACTCCTCAAATTTCTCCTGATATTATTCAACATTGCCTATCTGCTGTAGCTTATTAAATTCTTCCACTATATCTCGACAAGTCCTATCATTAAACCTGCAACATAGCAGATTCCCAAATTCTTCCCAATTTAGCTTAGGTTTCTCAATTTTTACTCCCTGGAACCATTTATCAGCCCTGCCTTCCAAATACATTTCAATTACATCCACTTTATGTTCTTTTGGAACTTGATAGTTCAAAAAATATTTATTGCATTTACGTAACTATTCCCTAGGATTTTCTCCAGCAAACATCTGTAAATCAATCTTAGGAGGATTTGGAATTTGAAACTTACTCCAATCCTTCCTGAAGGATCTCTGAGCCTCGCAGTCTATGGTTAACCTCTGATGAGCTGGTGGAGTTGGTAGAATTGGCGGCTGGTCGATCATTCTGCCACTCCCCTCGGTTGCTTGTTCCTTGCCAGAATTCAGCTTTAGTAGCAGATCATTGAATTTCTGCTCAAGCATCTGAGTGAAGTTCTGCTCCATTCCTAATAACAGGCCTTCCATCCGCCTGTTGTTTTCTTCAAGCTCCATCTTCAAATCTTTCTTGATTTGCTGGTGTTCAAATTTGGAAGTGTGTAGGGATTCTATCAATTCTTGTAGCTTGATTTCTTATTTCCTGACTTGCTCTTCGATGGTGCGGAATCTTGTGCTTTCTACCATGATTGTGTTGTAAATTCCAAGGATCTACTGCTCTGATGCCACTTTGTCACGAACTCAAGGTTGTTTTTGGAATTTTGTTGATTGAACTTGGATGAACTGGTAGAGTTCAGGAGAATTGGGGGAGAAGCAGGGAATTGAAAATAGAGAGAGGAGAAGGAGAAGATTCAGAGGAGAAGGAATGGAAACAATGAACGTATATTTTTGTTATTCCTCATTCATGTGGGCCCCGCTTATATAACCAATCCTAACAACTTTGTGTTAGATGGTTAACAACCGAATTACCTAACTGATGGATTTCATTACATGAAACGACATCGGTTGCTAATGCTTAAGTAAGCCCAAAACAGCATTGTTTTTACTAACCTATTGAATTAGCAGGCTAATGCTCAGATTGAGCCTTTATTATGCTTAAGTCCCTACACTTTGCAGCTTGACAAATGCTTAGTTTAAAAGCAGAGACTAAGTTCTAGTTCTCTTGGGTCTAGAAAAGTAAACAAAATAAAGCGTATTTTGCTACTCATTTTTTTATAGGAATAATTGCAGAAACCTCCTCTAAGGTTTCTGATATTTGCACTGATCTCCCTTGTGATTTGAAAAATTACACTGACCTCCACTGAGGTTACTAATCCTTTGCAAATTTAGTCCAAACGATTAAAATATTATTTTAGGGAGTGAAATTAAAATTTTATACCAGATTTGCCGTTTGTGCTACATATCCAATGAATGACAAAGTACTATAATTAACAATTAATAAATTTTAAGGAGTTTAATTTATGGACAAACACGCAGTACTCATTTAAAGTACCAGTTCTTTACGAGTATTTTATTTTCAAATATTTAATTTATGATAAATATATCAATATTTGTAAGTAAAATTCAAAAATTGTTATAGTAATATTCTTGCAAAAAGGAAATCGATAGGTTATTTATTTAATATAAATTAAATATTTTTAAAAAAAAATAAATGGCCCATAAAGTATTATTTTTTTATGGTTTTCATCTATTACACGAGTAAAGTATTTGTTCTTTATGTGCATTTTATTATGAATCAATTAATTTATGTTAAATACATAAATGTTTGTAACTAAACTTAAAAAAGTGTTATATTAATATTTTTACGGAAGGGGGATTGGTAGGTTTTGTATTTAAAAAAAATAAATATTTGAAAGTAAATACAAATATGTATTTGAGCGTAAATATTTGTATTAAATTAAATATTTGAAAGTAAAATACCCTTAAAGAACCGGTACTTTAAATAGTTACCGATTCTTTATAGGTAAACACGCATTACTCATTTAAAGTACCAGCTTTTTACGGATATTTTACTTTCAAACATTTAATTTATGATAAATATATCAATATTTGTTAGTAAAATTCGAAAAAGTGTTACAGTAATATTCTTGCAAAAAGGAAATCGGTAGGTTATTTATTTAATATAAATTAAATATTTTTTAAAAAAATGACCCATTAAGTATTAATTCTTTATGGCTTTCATCCATTACATGAGTAAAGTATTGGTTCTTTATGAATATTTTATTCTGAATCATTTAATTTATGTTAAATACATAAATATTTGTAACTAAAATTGAAAAAGTGTTATATTAATATTTTTACGGAAGAGAGATTGACAGTTTTTGTATTTAACAAAAATTAAATATTTGAAAGTAAATACAAATATGTATTTGAGCGTAAATATTTGTATTAAATTAAATATTTGAAAGTAAAATACCCATAAAGAGCCGGTACTTTAAATAGGTAATGCATATTTGTCTATAAACTATACTCCTTAAAGTTTATTAATTATTAATTGATTTGTAGTATTTTGTCATTCATTGGACATGTAGTACAAAGGACAAATTTGGTAAAAAAAAATTCTAATTTCACTCCCTAAAATAATATTTTAATCGTTTGGACTGAATTTGCAAAGGATTAGTAACCTCAGGGGAGGTCAATGTAATTTTTCAAACCACAGGGGAGGTCAATGCAAATATCAGAAACCTCAGGGGAGGTTTCTGCAATTATCCCTTTTTTATATTATTAACTACCTTTTTATTCCACAAACACCATATCATAAAAAGTGTTATAATAATTACTTCGAATGACATTCTATCCAAACATGCTCTAAGCTTCCAGTTCTCTCAAAGCTACGTGTATTAATGTGTGCAAGGGTCTACTGTGTTCTTACAAGGGTGGAAGTAGGGGTGAACAAATTCGGTACATACCGAATTCATAACTGAATTCAAATTCAATTTTATAATTTGAAATCGGGTATTTGGTAATTTGGTACAAATTCGGTACGTACCGAATCCACCGAATTCTAATATGGTATAAAATAGGTAATGAGATTATGAATTTGATAATAACCGATTTTGCATTCAAATTTTGTAAAATGAAATAGGGTACCGCATTACCGCATTCGAATACCAAATTAGTTTATAAAATTATATAATATATAGATAAATGCTATTTAGTATTAGTATATACTACTAATATATTATTATATTATATAGGTAAATGCTATTAATAATAGTTAGTATATGGTATTATCACGTACTTATAATAATAATAATATATATAATAATGTACAATATATAATTTTTGTATTTGTTAATTGTTATATAACTATAATAATACAAATATATAGTAATACATAACAATATAACATAACTATAATACTTATTATTTTATACATGAGTAACGTGACTAGAATTAGATAATAAGTAATACGTATATGTATAATACTAAATATTAAACAATAAACAGAATTAGTAATTAGAATTTAGATATTGGTAATTTGATACATCATTCATGTCTGAATTATTGAATATTTGAATGCGTAACCTGTAACTTGCAAGTATTAATGTGCTCTAAATTTACATTACATATTTAATATAAAATTCATATTCTTTATTCACTAATCTTAAGGTTTTAAGTATAGAAAAGACAACTAAGCAGTGTAAGTGAATGCATACGAATTGCAAATCAATGTATTAGTGTATTGACTTTCATAATAACATATGTAAGTAAATAAGTTTTATTTTGATTTGAAATAAATTATAAGTTTGTAACTAATATAACTTATCACTAATCACTGTAATTTGTAAGTTTGTGACTAATATTACTTATTATTAATCATTGTAAACTATAAATTCATAAATTATCTAGTCTAAGCTTTATTCTAGTTTAAATTAATCACTTTTTATGTGTTCCATAAATCATATACTAAGGATTCTAGGTATAAGTGATCAAATAAATGCCAATTAAATTAAATCATAAAGTGATTATAACATAAGTAATGTGTTAAATTATGAATAATTTTGGGGATCAAATCAGTAATAATTTTTAAAAAATCAGTTTTTTTTAATAAATGAATTCGGCTAACCAATTCATTATCATTTTCGAATTCGAAATCAGTTGCGAAATAAATTTGGTTATAGCCAATTCGAAATTGAAAGCAGTTTAGATTTCTATAAGTCAAATAACCAAATTCACCGAATTCAGCTAACCGAATTACCGAATTTGTACCGTTTGCTCACCCCTAGGTGGAAGACTACAATCTAATCCCATTGGTTGGTGGTGAAGGATAAATAAGTGAGAGTGAGGCGCGTTAGTGTGCAAGGGTCAAGTATAGACTATGATCTAATCTGTGGATTGGGAAGGTTTTGAAATCATGCTAGCTTTGATTAAGTACTAAAAAATGAGTGATTATGGTGGAATATGATCTATCATTGAGTGATTAGGATAAAGAAGTGGGGTGGATTCTTCTGTCCATATAAGCTAATCCGTTGATTGGGAAGTGAGGTGATAAAGTGAGTTAGGTGGTAAAGAATAGGTAAGTGGGGTGGGTTCTTGTCTCTAATGGTATAGCAGAGTTTGATCTAATCCGTTGATTGGGAAAGTTTTGGAATTATGCGAGTTTTGATCGAGTACTCAACCGCGAGTGATTAGGGCGGAATATAGATTTATCATTGAGTGATTAGGGTGGAATATGGATCTATAGCGAAGTAGGTGCTAGGAAATTTCCTAAAAGCTCACTATTATTATTCTATTTTTTTTCATTTTTTCACAAATTTGGAAAATTGAAACTTGGTGCCCAAAATATAAAATAAAAAGGTGAATTTTTTTGTAATTTAGGATTATTCACTTACCCTCCCTTTTCTAACAAAATTAAAATGACAAAACATCGGTGTCTATAGTTAGATTGCAAGAGAAATGTTATTTAACTGGAGTTTCTAATAGGAAGTTATACCAAGGAATTAGAATTAGAAATTGTACTAAGGAACAAGTTGTTTGGATAGTGAATTATTTGTCAAAATTTATTTACTTGCATCATCAATACTTTTTCCAACCACATTTTTATCTCACATACAACATATCATAAAAGTGCTACACTATTTTTTTCAAAAATTATCCCAAATAATGTACTATCCAAATATATTTAAGGATTACAAAGTTATGTCAAAAAACAAAAGTGCACACCTTTTTCATATCTGATTTGTCCATTCTTTGTCTAGCACTATAATCTTAATGTTGAAGAGATATGCTTGTTCTAGTTATCTTATTAGGAAAGGGTTGGATTTGGTGGTAAGATGAGACGGATTGTAAATAAAAAGTTTTGGGTTCCCAAATGCCCAAGACCTCTTAAAAAATTTTAAAAAAATTGTGCTTTTATTGGACTACGGTTGGGTTGGGTAATAAGGTGGAAAGGGTTATAAGTAAGTGTTGGTTCAAATCCTCCCATTTACACAAATAAAAAAGTTAAAAAAAAAAGACGTCTTATTACTTTCAATTGGAATGTAGTTATTCTCCTATAAAAACAGGTTTTTCGACAAGGAAAACTAAATCTTTAGGTTCTCCACCCAACTAAATCTTTGTTGCTTCAATTAGATAGAGAAATTTAGTAGTATTTTTCCTCACATAGCACTTCTTCGCCAAGTTAAATGGGTCTCTCACTTTGTTTAACAAAAATTTATTATTTTCATTTTTATACAAAAATGAATGTTATAAGTGGATGGTGCTTAAGGGAGACATAGGGCTATCAATAGAGTTGGGCTAGACGAGTTCGACCCATTATGTTTGAAAGAAAATGAGCCGAGGTTATTGTAATTTTGGGTCAGGCAGAGTTTGGGTGTAGATTTGAAATTCAATTAAAATGTGGACAGAACTTGGGCCTCCATAGGCCCAGTCCAATTAAAGTTCAACTCGTTATTATATACACATACAATATTTATAATTTGATATATATTAATATATATGTGCACCTTAATATATATAACTATAAATGTATTATTTTTAAATATGTAATGTATCATTAGATGATTAGTAATTAGCAAAAAAAAAAAAGAATTAGGTTCGTTAAACATGTAATGAATAATTGACAGTTGATCATGTTTTGTTATTATTTTTCATGTATTTTAAAAGAATTAGATACAATTGTTGTTGCAAATATTTTGGTTTATGTACTTTTAATGAACTTTTTAATGGTTTATGTGTAGTTTTAATGTTATAGATTTTAAAGTAGTTTTATTGCTTAATAGTCACAGTAATTATGTTAAAAAAATTAAGAAGTAATAAGTGAATTTGAGTTGAACTCGAATAAGGCTAAAAACTCGAATGTATTTTGAGTTAAGTACGAGTTTCACATATATTAGTTCGAAACTCATAATCCAAAATTCGAATATCTTACTAAGTAGATGAACCGAGTTTGAATTTGTTAAATTCCAACTCAGATGCCCCAATTGCAACTCTACGGGGGCTTGGAGTACGGACAAGATGGCTTAAAGCACTCCTGCCCTACTGCAATTTTTGCTTTCCTGGATATAAAGGTTGTTTTTCATTGAAAACCTTTATAAAAAAGGTCACACTTTAGCTAAAAAGTGATAAGAAAGTGCAAATTTTTGCACATTTTTCTCTAGTTGTATATCTAGTAAAACGTATTCTATGTAAATTATAGATATTTTACACGTGAAGTAGTACATTTCATATTTGAAGCTTTTAACAACATATAGATAAATAATGTTCTTCATCTTCTTTATTTTTTTATACTCTCAAGCACTACTTTTCAAAAAAATTTCTCTAAATCATTTAGAAATTATGGAATTCCCCATTAAAGTTTTTTCTTTTTTTTATACATCAAAATCAATCGGATTGGCCCCAATCCAATTCTAACTTCTAAAGGGAACACCATAGGCAGGTTAGAGAAAACCTTAATTGCCCAAGTAAACTTTGAGGTTTAACCAAAATCACTGACATCCCTTGTTGCCTAAAATGTGGGGGAAAAAAATGAAAAGATGTATAAGTACAGGGATGTATAAATGTGTGTATACAAAATAACTTATTTTTAATTAGGTGTGCTAATGGATACCATTGGGCTCAAGATAGACAAAATCCTAACAAGTTACAATATAATTAAACTTCTAAGTTGGATTATGATTTTGCAAATATACTTTTCAATTTAAACTTCTGTGTTTGCAAAAAATGAAAAGATGAGTCAAAACACTTGATAGAGCAAAAATAAAGTTTAATCAAAACACTTGATCAAATCCAAGGCTAAAGAAGATTCATCTTGTGATCAAAGGAAATGAAGATTGTATGTGAAAGTAATAGATCTTAATTATCTTCTATTGTAAATACATAGGTCGTATGTGCAATCTTGCTATAGGCTCAAGAATCATACAAGTTAAACACTTATAAGAAGGTTTCTAGAATTGATAGTGGCAATTATAGAGTCCTTGTCACCTAAATAAAGTCACATTAGGTTGTTTCAATTTGAACCGTTTATTTTGAAATATTAATAAAAGTTTCTTGAAAATTTTAAGTCAGCAGCTCACACTTGAGAAGTTAACCATTTTTGTTTTTATTTTTTTGAAAAACGAAGTTAACCATTTATATATAATATGAGCTATTAAACATGGGTTCAAATTGGGCTGTCAATTATTTTTTGCAGCTCCCAAACTCAAATTTAGCTCAAAAAGAGAACGAAAATAATAGAATACAAATTTCAATGCAACTTCAAATTATACGATATGTTTGGATAGGTATTATTTGCAAATAATTCTTTTTAGGAAGCAAATAATTATTTGCTTGTATCACAAATATACTTTTTTAATTTTTTTTAAATTTTTAAATTATTTTTTCTCTCAAACATATTATACCGTAAAATGTACTACAGTAATTATTTCAATAATATTTCAAATAATCAACCATCCGAACACATTTTATATTTCAAAAAATAATCAATTTCTTTGACTTCATTATACTTATCGGGGCATTACCGTCTTTTCACGTTTGACACCTGTCCCAGATATCTCAATGCACTATCATTCAATGCATAATCAATTGTATCGTATTTTTATTTTATTCTTTCTTCAACGCATAGAAAACCAGCTCCTGAATTATTCTCTCTAAAACCTTCACAGCAGAAACTGTGTGTGTATAAATACATATACACACGCACTACACACACTTATTTTATATTAATTTAATCTCTGAGAGTTGGGTGGAGCTTTTTCTACAGTAGGTGGTGGTTGAAGAAGGGAGGCGGCAAAAAAAAAAAAAGAAGGAATGGGAGTGCCGGCGTTTTACAGGTGGCTGGCCGATCGGTACCCGTTGTCCATCGTCGACGTGGTGGAGGAGGAGCCGAGGGAGGACGCAAACGGTGACGTTGTACCTGTAGATGTCTCGAAGCCAAATCCTAATGGAATGGAGTTTGATAACTTGTATTTGGATATGAACGGGATTATTCATCCGTGTTTTCACCCAGAAGGCAAGGTATTGTCGAAGTTTTAAGAAACTCAATTCTTTTTAATGATTATCAATTGGAGAAGTACATTTGTTGATTTCCCTGGTTTTTGATTGGTTTTCAATATTTTATTGTTTTGGAAAGTCTTGAATTTAGGGTTTATTATTGGATGGAATCCTTTTTTCTTGGTGGGAAGAACGTTTGAAAGTTTAATATGAAAATAATGATGAGTAAGAGCCTGTGTTGGTGGGAGTGGCTTTTGATGAAGTGTTTATTGAATAAAAAAAGTCCCAATTTTGAACTTCATAATAAGTTATTTTTAAGCCGAAATGAAGATATGCTTATTAAATGTGTTGCAATCTTTTGTTGATTGAGTTTGTTAGGGTATCAGAACTTTGGACAGTCATACTTCCAATTCTGTGGAAAGCAGGTAGAGCGTAGGGTTAAGGGTTGTGTTGCGTTTAGAATGTTGTGGGCTTCTTGAGGGGTACCTGGAATAAGAACGTGGAATGTGTTTTCCAATTTAGTTTGGAGATCTGTTGGTAAGAATAGTCTGCTAGGTTAAAGTGGTAGGCCTTTTATTTGTGAGCAATACATGGTATGGATCCACACAAGTCCATGCTTCTGTATTTGGGTGCAGACTACTCTTCACTAAACATTTGCCTGCTTCTGTGTTTGCCATAGTAACTATCTGTTGGAGAGAAGAATAGCGAATATTTGTGGAATGCTCATATGGCACTCTTAGTTTAGAAGTGAGGTCTTAGGTAGAGCTTTGTAATGTCATCTAGGTTGGAGAAAACATTCATCCCGGGGTTAAGTGGTGTCAGTTGCTATGTGTTTAAATATCTTTGTCTAGTATCAAAAAGAGGGGGAAGTTCAATTTTGTGGAAAGCTAGGAGTCATGGAGGAGGAGGAAGGAAAATGACTAAGAAAAGGTAGGGAGGGAGCTGACAAAAAGAAAGGGAAGAGAAGAAAATTAGAAGAACTTAGTAGTTGGGGGGGGGGTTGGGGGTTGGGTTTGGGATGGGATTAGCAAAGATGGAGATAAAAAAAGAAGAAAGTAGAACTGAAATTGTTGCTGACGGGTGGTTGGGGCTCGGGAAGAGGCAGAAGGAGGACTGAAGTGAAACAAAAGGGGAAAATGGGAGGACTGAGATAGAGGACTTTGGAATATGTGGCATTGGGGTGTGGAGTATGAGAAGGCTTGGAGATAAGTCTTAAATGACAAAAAAAAGAGTACATCTTGGTGATTAATTGCTTCTTGGCATGGAAGATAACTGAATTTGAGGAATTGAGACTAGAGTTTCGGAGTTGAAACTTATTGCCGTAAGCCATCCTAGTGCTCTTGAGGCATTTATGATCCCATGCTTTGGTCCCCTGTTGTTGGACATTTAACGAATTCAATGGTGGAGAATAAATGTCCAATTGCTGAAATAAATAAGAATGAATGGAATCTTTAAAAGATAATAGTGTGGTTTTCTTTTTTATATTTATATTTGCACAGTTGTTCACTGAAAAGTGGCTGCTTTTCATGTTCCCAGTGCTGTGGGATTTAAGGTCTGAAAACCAATACCTCTGACTCACTTTATTTGTGCTTACCCTAGAGTTTGACTAAAAAGGTTATTGATTCTACAATGTCCATAGGTTGAGGATATACACTTCAGTATTCAAGTGAAATTTTCTATTTTCTTTTATTTAGACTACTAACTGAAGTATGGGGAACCTGTTGGTAGATATTGGTTGATATTTAAATATTAATATTTTTTTTTCATTGAAAAGTTTTCGTGCTATATGCATTATCTAAAAATTGTGAATTTGATTTTTGTTATGTTTTATTTGAACTGAGTTGTTCTATTTCCCTTTGTTTTAGCTATGTCCTTTTTTCTCCGTTGCATCATTTACCTGGAGAAATATTCAACGCAACAGTCTCTGGTTGTGGAACCATGCTAGACAACATGAATACTCTTGAGTTGATCTGTTAACGATACATCTTGAAAAGAAATTAATAACAAAGAGGATTTTGGAAGTTGAAAATGAAAGTTATCTTATATGAGCATAATCAGCATTTTTGTCACCTCATCAATTAATCCGTTTTTCCTGGAACTTTAGATTTTGATTGGGCATATAGAGACTATAATTTACACACACAGGCATCTGTCTCCTTTTGTGTCCATGTAAATATAAGTATATACACTTGGTCTTACCTGTGGATTAATTTGTCTTAGCAGACATTATTTTACAATAAGAAAGATACTGCCTATGATTTGGTAACCTTTTGTATCTACTATCTTCGAAGGCTGTCATGTTAGTAGGCCTCTCTCTTGCGACTCGTGTAATTAGATGAGATGTTGCTGCTATAATTTGGAGATGCACAATGTCTTGAAGCATTGAAAATTAATATTTTTCTAATGCAATATGTCAATAATTTTTTACTCCCTCTGCCCATTTTAATGTCATATTTTTCTTCTGGTTTTTTGGGAAATGTGTCCACCAAAATTGGCTAACAAAAACTTCAGAACTTTCCGGTTCATGATGCCTCTTGATTGCCATTGCTGTAGTTTGCAAGAAACTGAGATGAGTTCTTTAACGTATGTACTCCATATGTGTGACATTCAGAGATATGCACTTGTGCAAGTTTGTCAAACAAGCACATTCATTTATCTGGAGTTTCACATAGATCAATGGGCCCCTCAAGTTTAGCTATGTAATTGGAAGTAGTAGAAATGACAGACAATCCACATTGTAATAGACTTTACAAAAGGTGAAAATGGAAATAAAGCCACCAGTGCCTGGCAATCTTTGCAATGTTGCTAAAAAGTTGGATTTATGAAAGCAACCCATTATTTTGGGATTGAGTGAGTAAATTGTAAGACTGGAATATTGTCTGTTAATTTTCTGTGAAATTTTCTACTCAATAGTAAAGGGGTTCTTTTCATGTATGGCCTTCATTAGCCCTTCTGTATAATCCAATGTCCGAATAAGTACATAAAGTTTTTCTTAATTTATGGAGAGCCTCAAATCTAGAGTTTTTCTATATTGTGTATGGTCTGAGATTTTTATTTTACTTTTATTTTTTTGGGTTTCATTTGGGGACATATTTATTGGTGCTTTTTTCATGTTGACTTCACATTTGATGCAACTCTTGGATAAGTCTATATGGCTGTGGATCTGTGGTTGAATGTCTAGCAATTGCATTTATGAAACGTAATGATGTTTATGAAGTGTCAAGTACCAGCTACATAGTTATTTACATGAAGTTGGTACACATAATTGAAATTGATAGCTCTAAGAGACGTCTCTAGGATTTATCAATTGTATATTGAGCAGTTGATTCTTGCAAAAGCTTTCCTAATATGTGTTTTCTAGCTTTTTTGTTTAGTTTAATGAAGCGTGGCTTTGTCTTGTATGTACAGCCTGCGCCGACCACCTATGATGATGTATTCAGATCAATATTTGATTACGTCGACCACTTATTCTCACTGGTTCGCCCAAGAAGGCTTCTTTATATGGCAATTGGTAAGTAAAGAAATTGTCCTTCTCAGTGTTCTATTTGGAATTGGACCCTCTGTGTCTTAAATTTGTTATTTCTTCTGTAGATGGCGTTGCTCCTAGAGCTAAAATGAACCAGCAACGATCTAGGCGTTTTAGGGCTGCTAAAGATGCTGCTGAAGCTGTAAGAATTCTTTCATCTCACTTTTGAAAGTAGAAGAAGTTTTAGTCATGTAGTCTAGTTCCTCCTCCAGGAAGCTGAAGAAGAAAGGTTGAAGAAAGAATTTGAGGTTGAGGGGGCTAATTTATTGCCAAAAGAGAAGCCTGAGACATCTGATTCAAATGTCATCACCCCTGGTACTCCATTCATGGCAGTGCTTTCTGTAGCGCTTCAGTATTATGTACAGTCTAGGTTGAACCACAATCCTGGCTGGAGGTTTACAAAGGTGCGATGTTAGAGCTTTACAAATTCCTTTCCCTGCTCAGTCTTTGAAAATTAGATGATCCTGCAGAGTGATCTTTTCGGGTTCTATCTTCAAAATATTTCTGGTTTTCAGGATACTTTGTCATCTCTTAATTAATTTATGGGGCTGCATTGGGTGCTTATTTGAAGGTTATTCTTTCTGATTCAAATGTTCCTGGTGAGGGAGAGCACAAAATCATGTCATATATTCGTTTACAACGTAATCTTCCTGGCTTTGATCCAAACACCCATCATTGTCTATATGGTCTGGTGAGTTATATAATTGTTACTTGCTTTGCCTTCATTTTTAACGTCATTGTTTCATTTCTTTGCATACTTTTTTAGCTTTAACAATTGGCCTGATGGATCTGGTTTGTAATTCTGTGATGGTAATGTCTGAAGCAATTTTTTGATTTGTCTGAACGTAGGATGCTGATCTGATTATGCTGTCTTTAGCTACACATGAAGTCCACTTTTCTATATTGAGGGAGGTAAGTGTGGCATTATTGTGTAGACTGTTGTAGGGATTCTTTCTGTAAACGTTTAATACTCTGAATCTCTCCATGGATGGTACAGGTAATTACTCCACCTGGGCAACAGGAAAAATGTTTTTTATGCGGTCAAGTTGGTCATTTGGCAGCTGAGTGTAATGGTGCGGGTAGTGGGTCTAAAGATGCAAATGGGAATTTGGTAAATGACGTTCCTATTCACAAGAAAAAGTATCAGGTGGGGTAATCAATTATGAGCTTAAAGTTTGAGGTTTCATGTTCAAGTCTCTTTCCATTTATTGTTGTTGTATTATGGAACCCTTCTTACTTCTTGTCACCCTTTATTTATTTGGCAGTTCCTCAACATATGGGTTTTACGTGAGTACTTGCAGTATGATTTAGAGATAGTCAGCCCTCCATTTGCGTTAGACTTTGAAAGGCTGGTGGATGATTTTGTGTTTTTGTGCTTCTTTGTTGGCAACGACTTTCTACCTCATATGCCTACATTAGAAATTAGAGAGGTATGTATCACTGAGCCAGCTATTAGAAGCGGTTATTGCTGTGACTAGTCTCTGCGCAATTGTTTGATATTGTCATATATTGTTGTTATGTATATATGTATTACTAGGATCGTGGTACATTGATATCATAGAGATTACATAACTCGTTAGATAGTGGGATATTCTTTCGCTAGTTTGTGGCTTCCTTGGTGCTTTCTCTATTTAGCTGTCACTAAATTTTTTTAAGTCCAATAGGGGGCTATCAATCTGCTGATGGTTGTATACAGAAGGGAGTTCACGGCAATGGGTGGTTATCTTACTGAAGAGGGTGAGGTAATTTTCTGTTCTTCTAGTGGCTTTAATATTCTTGATTAGTGGCCATCCTCTTTTTTGATGACACATACCTGCATTATGACTAGAATTAATGATGTCTGAAATGGTAAAACCTCAATAATCCTTGTTACTTTAGGGAAAAAGAAAAGCAAAATAATTGTATGGGTGACTATTTGAGATTTATTAGGTGCAAAATGCCAATTTTGCTTAAAAGGTAATTCCAGATGAATACCATCTAATGGTGGTTAGATCGTTGAGTACAAATTTGGGTGTCCTTGCTCAGTGCTTTGGTTTGGGTTCCCTGGTTGCTTCGTGGCTCTTAAAATTCTTATTAGAGCTCATAGTGGTACTTAAGATTCGGTCTGCAAATAGGTGTTATTGGATCTCCTAATAGAGGGTTGTTTGGTGCTGAAAGGCAATGCTTTATCATGAGATTTCTGACTAGCCAATCTGTCTTTCTCCTTTTTGGCCTCAGAAAGATAATATTGTCAATGCTATTTCCATTGCCATGGACTGGACTGGAATTCGGTCCCTTTTTTGAGTTGATATTTCAAAATGAGAAGAGGATATAATGTAGACTGAAAGTTTTGGACTGTAGATTATAGGTGCCCTCATGGTGCAGAGATGTCTGTGTGTGGTTCATCAAATTTTAAAATCAAACTCATGTGCCAAACAAGCCCAACATTTCCTGCACGATGCTTTGTAGGAAATCTTAACAATTTGATCTTTTGATGAATAACATGATTTCTTGCATCTGCATCTACATGCTTTGTGCTTTGGCCGACTTAAATGGCAGACCTTTGTACTATGGACAACTTAAATGGTAGATCTTGTGGAAAGAAAGTATAGTACAAAGATTTTGAGGTTAGAGAGTGGAAAAACAATTTGATATGACCTTTTGATTGCTCTTTCTTCTATTTTTTTCTTAAATTGACAAGTGAGAGTTCTCATAATGTCCGCACAATATGTAGATGAAATTTAGGGTTAATTGAATGAATTTATTTTCCGGATTGTGTTAATGCAAGTATAGTTCTACAAGTAAATCTGTTAGGCGCATCTGCAGTATAACTACATGCATAATTGTGACGTATGGTGTACAATTTATATTTGTTAGTTCTTAAAATCATTCTCTTCTCGTATATTAGCACCTTACAACTTTTAGCTCTTATGGTGCTTATTTGTGTGTATGTTCTTTGTTAAATACCATAAATTTATCAGAACAGGATGTTCAAGGTCGACTAGTTTGGTCCTTTAACTTACTTTAATGAAGTGGTTCTATTTAAGTGACAGGTTTTGCTTATTGTTTCCCCTGCATTTCAGGTTCTGCTGGACAGAGTTGAACACTTTATTCAGGCTGTTGCTGTTCATGAAGATCAAATTTTTCAAAAGCGTGCTCGTATACAGCAGGTGCTTGTGATTGTTTTAATTCTGAAGCCTATTCATGAGCATCTTAATGAATTAGCTAATATGCTGAGTTTTCCCCCCCTTTATTGTTCAAAAAATTACTCTTCTTCACACTTACTAGTAGGTTCTTGCCAAGGATGTCTATGTCTGATCACCCACCATATACCTGATGCTTTAATATCTGTTGAGGACTTGAAGTTATTATTTCAGAATAGGTTATTTGCAAGGATGCACTAGCTTTATTTCCTTCCTATTTTTTCTGTATCAGCGATTACTTCCTGGGGAAATCTAGGTTTCTTTTCTCCTTCATAGTGATTTTGATGTAGTTTTTGTGTTTTTATGTTATTTTGACAAATACTTTTTCAAACATGATTTGTTGGTAATCTTTTGTTAATTATGTTTCATCAACTGATTATGAACCTTTGAGTCAGATCTCCTTCTGCTACTTAATAGTTAGCTGAATTGTTTAGGGTTTGTATCACCTGCACCATCCAGCATTATAGTTGCCTAGTTTTATGTAAGTTTTAGTTTTTTGTTATTTATAACCGTAGTTGCTATTTCAGGCCATAGAGAATAATGAAGAGATGAAGCTTAAAGCAAGAGGAGAGACCAACGAGGAGCCCCAGGCTCAAGTTGTGGATAAGGTACAACAAATTAGATGAGGATTCTGTCGGTTCTCTGCTATTTCCACTTTGATTCACATTGGACAAGGCCTCTTAACTACACATGTCATTTTGGGGGAAGGTTTGCTGGAGCAGGAAGGCTTGTAGTTTTAGTCTACATGTTTTCAACTTCCTGTCTTCTTCTATGCATGTTCACTTATCTTTTAATGTGTTAGCATCACATTCTAATGCTTAATGTTGTCAATGCTTTTTTCCACCTCTGATTAGTTATTCTGCATTGTTTGTTGTTCACATTAGGTTTTGAGTGTTGCCAAAATAGAAAATTGGATGGAGGGAGAGATATACATGATTTACTGTTGGAGTTTGTTTCTAAGTAGGTGGAGAGACAGCTTGTGAGTGTTGTCCAGATAGAATTGGACGGAGAAAAAATATATAAAATTACTGTTGGAGTTCGTTTTAAAACTTAGGTAAGTAGGTGGGGACAGATCTTGGATATGAGGAAAAAGCTTATGCAGAGTGCCGATAAAACCTGAGGGTCTGTTTGGCAGGGCTGTTTTAGAAATGGAAAGTGTCCAAAATCACTAACTAGAGTAATTGGTAAAAACACTTTAAAAAATAGAAAATAACTGACAACCTCGTCTCCCCCCCCCCACCCAAAAACCCACAAAAAAAAAGAAAAGTAAAAGACCCAAAAACACGCATGAAAACGCCCACCACCCGCCTCCCTTTATCCACCAGCCACCCTCCATCCTCCTTTCGTTTCCCTTCTTCTACCTGTCACCCCCTTCCTTCCCCTCTTCTCCCCCACTTCCTTCCTCCTTCCCTTTCTCCCCTCCCTCCTTCCAGCGACACACACACACACACACACAACCCCCCGGGACCCGCCCCCCAAAAAAAAAGCCCAATCTGGTTGATTGGGCTTTTTTTTGGGGGGGGGGATTGCGAGAAGGGGAGGTGCGAGGGGAAAAAGGGGAGGGGAGGGGAGGGGAGGAGGGTGGTAGGCATAGGGAGAAGATGGGAAGGAGGGGGATGGAGGTGGGTGGTGCGTGGAGGGTGGCAGGGTTTTACCACCATGTTTTGAATCACATAAAACACCCTAAAAAGCACCAAACATCTTTCCAAAACAATTGTCTTGGACAGACAGCAATATTGTCCTAAAATAACTATGCTGAGCAACAGTGAAATTTTAGACAAACACCTAATAAAAAACCAACCAAGCGGACCATGATTAAATTCTAAGTGAATGTACACAAAATGTGCTTTAAAAGTTTGAGAAACTTCTCCATCCAGCCTTCTTTACTTAAAAAGTTATCTATGTAAAATTTTTTGACTTTAGCATGTAATTTCATCTTTGTATCTCTTTTCTAAGGAATCTTATCTCAGATATTGACATTGGTATGAATGCTCACTGACTCATCCAATCATTTTACCTTATATTGTTTATGACTTGGCTAAAAGCTTAGATGGTTGGACCTAAATATAACTAAAACCAGAAAGAGAAGAATGGGAGTGGAATATGTCAATTCCTGTACAATATGAGTTCCTAAATGTATATTTCTAGGTAGTTTTCAAATCGAAAGGGAAAAAGTGGGGTTTTTTTTTTTATGAGTTGATATAATGCCTCAAGTCAAGCTCTGAGATGTAAACTTTTCTTTAGATGAGGAAGAATTGGATTGCAAATGGGTACTTTTTTGTGTTTATGGATAAATTATTGTGAAAAAAAGAAGTCAAGGATTGCATGCCATCCTTATGCCTTGTATTGGTGGTGTTTTTGTAATTAGGACTGCAGTAATGCTAGTGCTGGGACTAATTTTTATTTATGCCTCTCTGCTTTCGTGTAGTTATTTTGGTAATTTACCTTTCTCTTTCAGGTAAAGTTAGGGGAGCCTGGTTACAAAGAAAGGTACTATTGTGAGAAATTTGGAGTATCAAAGCCAGTGGAGATTGATGAAGTCAGAAATGATGTAGTAAGTTTCTTGAGTCCTTCTATTTGCTTTAATGAAGAACGAATCGAAATCTTCCTTATTTTAATGCTTCCATTTGTTGGATTTTTTGTTTTTTGGTTCTTCCTTGCACACCAGTGTCATCGTACTCGAAGTAAGATTTCCCTGATATGTCAATATTACAAGTCCATCTATTTTGGAAGGAAATAACCTCTTCTGCTTATGAATGACACTCTATAAATGAGGAAATTACTCTTATGTAAATCAGGAAGTATAAAGTACTGTTGAAAAAGTCTGTATGAGATCTGCCATTTTTCTATCTCAATCTTTGGTGAATATATTTGCACTACACATCCCTTTTAAGTGGGAAATTTACCATGTAATATGCAACTCTAATTCTTTGTAAAGCCAGTTCTGGCATGAAGAAAAACTTGCGAAATGCTAGTGGAATATTTTGCTAGTGGAATAATTGTTTAGGAAGTATAAGTAAAAAGTTTGATTTAACATAGAAAGCAAGTTGTCAATGAGTGGCATTGGTAGGTAAAACAAATAGTGAAATATCGGTCTAGGATTGTGTGCCTCAGAGTAGCATATTGGAAACTAAATGACATGATTCTTCCTTCTTTTTGGCCCTCCATCCAGTCTCTCGCTTTCTTTTCCCCTTCCAGTTTTGGTCTTTAGGTTGTATTAAGGCCTTGATTTTAGGTTGTATTTAGAAACATTGCATCTTGTTTTTTTTATAGTTCTTGTTCTTCTTGATGTTTAGTTTATATTTTTTTTCCTTTTGCTGTCTTTTGAACTCTATTGCTAATCTTCTAATTACCCTAGGAAAGGTTCATTGCAACTCCACTTTAATAAAAGGAATAAAAATAGTTGATTGTATGTCATTGTAGTTCCTCATTTCTGCTTGTATATCTTCTGTATTTGCTTGAGATGGAAATGTTGTATTTAGAGATAACTTAAGTGCCATGTTGATGCCTGTGATAACATACGAGATGATGCAAATTATTGTGCAGGTTCAGAAGTATGTGGAGGGGTTATGCTGGGTGTGTCGGTATTACTACCAAGGTGTCTGCTCATGGCAATGGTTGGTTTTTTCATTAGGCAACAATATTGTTTTTCCTGTTGTACTAGACTCTGTGTATTGGATGTTTGACATCTGATGTTTGTTTGAATAAGATTGGGATGGTGATGCAACAAAGTGTATCCATGTGGTTATTTATTCTGACCTGAATGGAATATCTGACATCATCTATGCTATCATGACCACTAAGTGTCTTATGGGGATATTTGTATATTATTTTTGTTTCCTATATGATTTATCTTTTCTTCCTTTATCTTTGGGTGCAAGGGTAAGAAGTTTGTTTCAATCAATTTCACTCAGTTTTTCTGTCTTGCAATCTTGCTAGTAGGGGACACTGTTTAATGTTGGTTTATGGGTCTGGCTTTTTTTTTTTTTTTTTTTTCCTTTTCATGTTCCTTTATGCATTAAATTAAAAGTTGAATTTTGTATTTTTTTTGCTCGGTTTTTGTTTCAGGTTCTATCCATATCATTATGCTCCATTTGCTTCTGACCTTAAAGATCTAGCTGATTTAGAGATTACATTTTTTCTTGGGGTGCCATTTAAACCCTTTGATCAGCTCATGGGTACCCTGCCAGCTTCAAGGTCCTTCTCCCTCTCTCTTTCTCTCTCTCTCTCTCTCTATATCTCCCCCTCCTTCCCTCTCTCCCTCTCCCTCCCTCTCCCTCCCCCCTAGGGCTGAAAGATGAACCTAGCTACTCGATACTCGAATTGAGTTTGGTTGGGTAAGAGCTTGTTTGAGAATTGGGATTGGTTCGCTAATTTGTCAAATCAAGCTTGAACAGCATTTTATGTTCGATAAATTTTCAAGCTTGGCTCAAACTTGGCTTGATTAGCATAAACTTGGCTTGATTAGCATAAGAGTGAAGCTTATAGGTAAAAAACTCGGACTACTCGAACTCGGCTTGATAAATGCTCGTTTGAATTTGGCTTAATGTATAAACAGACCAAGCTTGAACACAATGTTAAACTCAATAAAATAATCAAACAAACTTGAACATTAGGATGTTCAGTTTGGTAAGACTGATGTACAATCACCTGCATGCACTTTTATAGGTTATTGCAGATTGGACTTGTCTCTCGTTTTTGTTTGTTGTAGTTCTTTTATTTGATTCTATTAGTTCTTCTATTGTTTTGTTGTTTACAACATGCTCCTCGTTCGAATTGCCAGTTCAAGTGCTCTTCCTGAGAAGTACGGGAGCTTAATGACTGATCCATCATCGCCTATTATACATTTCTATCCATCTGGTAATGCAAGTTGACTATTTGTATTTAATTCAGTAATTTCCTTCTGTACCGTCAGAAATGTCAACAGGTATCTTGGGAGGAAAACATCTAGTCACATATTATGAGTGACCAACTAGTATTTATAGGAGTACAACCCTAATAAACTATTTACAAAAATACCCTTACTAATTTATTATCTACAAGAATACTTATATTCTCTTAACACTCCCCCTCAAGTTGGAGCATATATATCATAAGCACCCAACTTGTTACAAAGGTATTTCACCCTAGAGCCCCCTAAGCTCTTGGTAAACACATCAGCCAATTGATCTACAGACGGTACATGAGATGTCTTGATGACCCCGTCAAGCAATTTCTCTCGAATGAAATGACAATCAACTTCAATATGTTTTGTCCTTTCATGAAACACTGGATTAGACGCAATATGAACAGCCGCCTGATTATCACACACTAAATTCATAGGCTGTTTATGCTCAAACCCAAGTTCAAGTAACATGCTCTTCAACCAAACCAACTCACACACAGTGTGAGCCATAGCGCGGTATTCAGATTCTGCACTTGATCTGGATACAACTGTTTGCTTCTTACTCTTCCACGACACTAAATTACCACCAACGAACACACAATATCCTGTAGTCGATCTTCGATCTGAGGCAGAACCAGCCCAATCTGCATCACTATATCCTTCAATATCAGCGTGTCCATGATTTTGATACAGCAACCCTTTTCCAGGAGCACTCTTAAGATACCTGAGAATCCGTATAACAGCATCCCAATGACTAGTACGAGGGGTATCAAGAAATTGACTCACAACACTCACTGGAAACGAAATGTCAGGTCTCGTTACAGTGAGATAATTTAATTTACCCACAAGTCTTCGATATTGCTTAGGATCATCAAGTAATGCACCTTGATCTCCTGCTAATTTCACATTGGGATCCATAGGAGTATCCACAGGTCGGCAACCTAACATCCCAACTTCACTCAACATATCGAGTACATATTTCCTTTGACATAAATAAATCCCATATTTAGACCGAGCTACCTCAATACCCAGAAAATACTGTAGATGACCTAAATCCTTTGTCTGAAAGTTTGCCTGCATATTGGATTTAAGCTTCTGGATCCCCACAACATCATCACCTGTAATCACAATGTCATCCACATAAACAACTAATAAAATTTTACCAGCATTAGAATGCCGATAAAATACAGAATGATCTACTCCACATCTTGTCAGACCGAACTCCATGACAACACTACTAAACCGGCCAAACCAAGCTCTCGGAGACTGTTTCAATCCATATAAGGATTTTTTCAAACGACAAACCAACCGCGGATTCTCCCCCTGAACAACAAATCCAGGAGGTTGTTCCATATATACCTCTTCTTCCAAATCTCCATGCAGAAATGCATTTTTCACATCCAACTGATGCAATGGCCAATTATAAGTGGCTGCCAAAGAGATAAGAAGACGAACAGAGGTAATCTTTGCAACAGGAGAAAAAGTTTCTAAGTAGTCCACTCCATACACCTGAGTAAATCCTCTAGCTACCAAACGTGCCTTTAATCTATCAATAGAACCATTAGGCTGCACTTTTATAGTGTACACCCATTTACAACCAACAACAGGCTTACCTGAAGGACGAGGGACAAGATCCCAAGTACCATTTTGTTCCAAAGCAGACATCTCTTCTTGCATGGCTAATCTCCAACCAGGATGATTAAGAGCATAGGTAATAGACTTAGGAATGGAGAAAGAATCAAGGGAAGCAACAAAAGAAGAATATGACATAGAGAGATGAGAATAAGAAACAAAATTAGAAATAGGATGAGAAGTACAATGTCTCTTACCTTTGCGTAAAGCAATAGGAAGATCTAACTCAGAGGAGGGCGTCATACCTGGAGTTGAAGAGTGAGAGTTAATTGGTGAAGTGCGTGGCATATCAGGAACTTTCTCAACCATGGAACGACGAGAGTAAACTTGAAGATGAGGACGAGATAATCGAGCTATGGAATCTGGTGGATTAGATAACTCAGGTAATAAAAGAGAAGGGACTGGTAAAACAGGAGAGGAAAAAGAGTGACACTGGTCTAACTCACAAGACATACTTTGTTTGAGAAAATATGGAGTGGATTCAAAGAAAGAAACATCAGCACAAGTAAAAAATCGATTTAAAACTGGACTGTAACATCTATACCCTTTTTGCGCTCGTGCGTATCCTAAGAAAATACACTTAATAGCACGAGAATCTAATTTATCCACCCCGGGAGCAAGCTGATGAACAAAGCACACACATCCAAAAATACGAGGAGGCAATTTAAACACAGGTTCATGAGGAAAAAGAATGGAGTGAGGTAATTGACCTCCAAGAATAGTAGATGGCATGCGATTAATTAAATAACATGCAGTTAGAACTGCATCACTCCAAAAATGTTTGGGCACATTCATGTGCAACATAAGTGTCCGAGCAACCTCGATTAAGTGTCCAATCTTTCTTTCAGCAACTCCATTCTGTTGTGGATTGTGAGGACAAGAGGACTGATGAATAATACCGGACTTAGTCATGAAGGTAGTAAAAGGAGTGGAAAAATATTCTTTCGCATTATCACTGCGAAGTATACGTACAGATACACCAAATTGATTCTTTATTTCTGTAACAAATGCACAAAAAATGGAATATAGTTCTGAACGATCTTTCATTAAATAAAGCCATGTAACTCTTGAAAAATCATCAACAAAGATTACAAAATATTTAAAACCTAACTTTGAAGTGACTCGACTAGGACCCCAAACATCAGAATGAACTAACAAAAAGGGTTCCGAAACCCGTTTATTGACCCTAGGGGCAAAAGAAACACGATGATGCTTTCCTAATTGACAAGACTCACATTCTAAGGAAGACAACTGACTCAAGATAGGAACCAACTTCTTCAAATTTTGTAGAGACGGATGACCCAAACGACAGTGAATTTCAAGAGGAGAAACAGTAGCAGGACATGCAATCGGACCATTAGAGTTGAGAAAATAAAGACCATTATGCTCGCGTCCTCCACCAATCGTCCTCTTTGTCTTCAAATCCTGAATAACAACAAAATCAGGAGAAAAAATAACTGAACACTGTAGAAATTTGGTAAGCTTACTAACGGACATTAGATTAAAAGGCAAATTTGGTACGTAAAGAACAGAAGGCAGCGGAAGAGATGGGTTAATTTCTACAGTGCCTAGTCCTTTAACTTTAGTTGTAGATCCATCAGCTAAAGTAACATGAGGGAAGGAAGTAGACTCTTGAAAATTAGAAAAATTTCTAGAGGTACCTGACATATGATCAGTAGCTCCGGAATCAATGATCCATGTGTCAAAATTTTTGGAAGTGGAGAGACAAGCCATAGCATTACCTTTTTGTGCTAAAGAAGCAGAGGGAAGAGATGCTTGATTTGCAGTTTGGTACTGCAGAAATTTGACATAATCTTCCTCGGATATGGTAAAAGTTTTCTGGGACCCTTGTGCTGAAGAACTTGATTCAGCTTGGTCAATGGTAACCGCATTAGCAAACCGAGGTGGTTTTCCATGTAAATCCCAACAAGTATCATGAGTGTGGTTCTTCAAACCACAATGAGTGCACTCACGGGTGCCTCGACCTCCACGACCCCCACGACCTCCTCTACTTCTTCCTCCACGAGAGCCACGTCCCAAGTTGAGTTGCTCTATCTGACCATTGTTAGCAACTAAAGCAGATTTGTCATTAATTAGAGCACCATCACCATGTGTAGTGTCCTTAGATGCAGAACGTAAGACCCGAGCATACGCCTCTGCAAAAGATGGTAATTGTTCACCTGCTAAAATTTGAGATTTGATTGGTTCAAATTCTGGCTTGAGACCGGCCAAGAATTTGAGCACAAGCATTTGTTCTCTTTGCCTCTGCATAACTGTAATATCACTTGAGAGAGGCATTACGGCATTTAATTCTTCTGAAACTCGCTTAAGATCAGCAAAGTATTCAGTTACTGTCTTGTTTTCTTGTTGCAACTGAAAATACTCCAAAGAAATATCATACATCCGTGAAAGATTACTACAGTATAATAACCGGACATAATCCCAAACTTCTTTTGTTGTCTCACAATGAGAACACATGTAAGCAATTCGTGGCTCCATAGAATTCCATATTGCTCCAAGAATTTGGGCATCCTCTTGAATCCACATTAGTTTCTTGTTGTCCTCCGTAGGAGAGTCATCTGTGAGATATCGTTGCTTTCCTAAGCCTGTCAGATAAATCTTAACGGCTTTTGACCACTGTTGATAATTAGTGTCATTCAACTTCCAATTTGTGATTTGAGGCATCACCATTGGCATAATATTAGTAGACGTTACAATACCTTTTGATAGACTTTCAGCCATAACGAATAGCACTCCAAACCAAACGAAGGGTCAAAACTGAACCGCGCGTGAACAGTGCCGTGAACAGTAACGACGTCGCGTGAACAGTGCCGTGAACAGTAACGGCGCCCCGTGAACAGTGTCGCGTGAACAGTCGCGATGACCAAAACTTTTGCTAGATGTTTAACCCTAACCCTAGGACTTTTGCTCTGATACCATGTCAACAGGTATCTTGGGAGGAAAACATCTAGTCACATATTATGAGTGACCAACTAGTATTTATAGGAGTACAACCCTAATAAACTATTTACAAAAATACCCTTACTAATTTATTATCTACAAGAATACTTATATTCTCTTAACAAGAAATAACTTCATCTCTCCAAACAAGTGCAGATTTTGAAGTTGACATGCATGGGAAGCGATTTGCCTGGCAGGTATACCTTGATATTCCTTTTATTATGAAGTCACCTTTTTAGATGGATGGCATCACGAGTAGGAGTGACACTCATTTTCTTCTGTAATAATCAGGGTGTTGTGAAGTTGCCATTCATTGATGAGAACAAATTGCTTACTGCTACAAAGAAACTTGAAGATTCGTTAACGGTATGGATAAGTAATTATTGTTTCCGTTACCCTTTTTCTATTGTTCATAGACAACAGAAGTGTGTTTCTGAACTCATGCTGTCATTATATTTGCAATCCATGTGGTCTTTAAACAAGACTTGGAGGTGCTTACGAAATGGAGTCTTTTAGGTCGTGCTCTTTGTGAGTTTGGTTAGGATTTGTAGATGTGGTATTAGTTTGTGGCTACAACTTCCTCACCAGGACAATCAAAGAATGGTGGCCTTGGACTTAACGGGCCTAAGGAAGAGTGCAGGCAGTGTCCACAATGTTATATCCGGTCCCTTTGTAATTTGTAATAATGTTTATGAAATATTACCTGGTTTGACAGTTTCGGTTTTTCATAGTTAATTATAAATCTAGATGTATGTAGACTTTCTGTGGTGGAGTTCAACTAGTAAGATGCTGCTGAAGCCATAAAAAGAACTTGTGCAAATGTGTTGTTCTTTTTTCATTTTTTGGGAAAAAAATAAAAGATTTTTGGCCTCTGGAGTTCTAAAAAATTAACCATGTTTATTAATTAATTAGTTGACAAACAGCAAGGTGGGTACCTGGTGGGGAAATTGTTAAAAATGTTATGTAATTCTTGACGTCCATGAAGGACTAGTAAATTGTATCTTTCTCAGCCTTAATGTATCTGAAATGCCTTTGATTACAGAGCTTGCTTCTACAATTTCATGGTTTTGTTGTGGAATGCAACTTGTGTTCATATGTATCTGGTCTTTGCAGGAAGAAGAGCGGCATCGTAATAGTGTGATGTGTGATTTGCTCTATGTCCACCCCCTCCATCCTCTCGGTCCACATGTTCTGTCATACTATCACCTGTCTGGTTTAGTGCCTCTAAAAGAGCGGCACCCTTGCGCTATTGACACCAATGCAAGGTTGGCCAGCCAACAATGCTGTTAATATTTCTCATCTTTTATCTTGGAAAGTGATTGCACCAACTTGCTGTGTGACACTTGGTTTTGATCTATGTTTGTGCAGTGTTGGAATGAATGGATTTATGTGGTTAACTGAGAGGAATCGTAAGACATCAGTAGTTCCTTCCTCAGTTAATGGATTTCCAGATATCATCAACAATGAAACACTGTAGGTCTTTTTGTTTCTTCTTTTCTTTAACTATAAAAGAGAGAATGCAATTGGTTAAGTTCTCTGTTCTTCTTTCATCTTTCAGAAATATAACCTATTTGAATCCGTTACCTCATAAGCACATCCCAAGGCCTCCTGATGGTACAGTAATTCCTGAAAAGGTATGTTGTCTGATGTGGGTCACTTCCCTACAGCCCTTGCTTTAGAATATCCATCTTTTGGGAGGACAAACTCCCCATGTGATTGCTAATTTCCTTTTATTGTGGCAGTCTCTTATACTATAGTTGTTTTAATTTCTTGAAGTAGTGGGCTAATTTTCTTTGTGGCTTTAGCTGGCCCTTTTAATGTGTTGGGCGTTAGCCTTGACAACAAACTGACCGAAATTCAAAAGTTTCACCTTTTGAGAGGTATATTTTTCTAAGAATTTGAGGTATTAATTGAATAAATCAACTTTTAGATAATATAAGAGTGATCCAAATTAGTATTCCATTATTTATCAATAATACTAAATTTTAAATAATTGGAACTACATTTTATTTTTGGTGCTATATTTTTTAATCCATTTTTTTGGCAATCTAAACCAGTAATACAAAACCTTGAATCCCTTTCTTTACTTTCCATTTCTCTGAATCCCAGTGAACTGTAATAACTCTTCTTTCCATTTCTCTTAAACCAATAAATTGTAAGAAGCACACTGATCAAAGATTAAGGGAGATAATTCAATTAGTTTTAGGAAAATGAAGGTTTTTTTGGGTTTTAATGCTGATTTTATGGCAGTTATGAGTATTATAAATAAGCAGACGCTCGAGTCAATTCCAAGCTGCTACTTCTGTAGTAGATATTTCAGGAAGAAAACTTCTAATTGTAAGAAGTCCTGTTTGATCTGGTATGCTTTGAGCACTGCCACATCCAGGGTAATTTTACTTTGAAATGTCTGGTCTTGGGCCCAGCTTTTTGGGGATTGCCAATTTTTTTTTTCAAAAAATGTTTTGGAAATGTTCCCTTGAAACATTTCCCAACTACCTTTTTATTTTTCCAACAACATTTTGTCTCATATACATCACATTTGAATATGTACTACATTGTTATCTTTCTAAACTCTCATAATAAATGCAATCCAAATGCTTCTGTCCTAGTTGTAGCTACTATGCTAACTTCTATGCTAATTCTGTTTTGAGTTGCTTGATGTTTCCTTGTTCATATTAAAGCAGCCTTTGCTATGTTCAACTATAGGTCCTAAGAGCAATTGACATTAAACCATTCCCTGTGTTATGGCATGAAGATGTTGGTAGCAAGCGCCAGCTAGGAAGAAATAGGTAAAGTGCATTTTGATAAGAGGCCTGTGTTATTCATTTCCTTTTGGTTTTTGAACTTGTTTTTAGAATTCTGCTGGATTTATTCATTTGTAAAAGCTAATTTTGAAATTTATGCCACATTGAAAAGTTCATTCATTCTTTGAAGGTGATTTTTTATGATCTGTTGAACTATGCGGCAACCTAATTGGGGAAAAATCAATTTCAAGTAATTAGTGTTGTTTGCCTTCTTTAGCTGTCTTATTTAGTCTTGTGAGGATAGTCACCTTTCGCATCATATGACAATTTATGCTCTCAATGACATTATTATTTGTTTATTCATGATTTTTTCTGTTTTACAGGCCACAGGTACCTGGAGCAATAGCTGGTCCTTCGCTGGGTGAAGCAGCACACCGTCTACTTAACAACACACTCAATATAAATTCCAACTATAATTACTCTGGGGTGAGGGCACAAAAGGCTAACCAGAATTTCCCAAGAAACCATCTTACAGATAAGCCGAGACCTGCTGGACCATCAGGATATGAAAGGGGCTTCTCTGAGCAAATGACTTATCGAAGCGCTCTGGGCAACGATGCAGGAAATAAGCCTAGGCCTCCTGGACAATCTGGATATGGAGGCTTTGTTGGGGAACCAAATTATGTCAATGGATATCATAATTCTCGGGGCATGTTGGGTGGTCAGGGATATGCTTCTTCACCATTTGAGTTGCAGAGCCACAGGCAAAATTTCAGGGCACAATGTCGATATCCAAGTCAAGATCAGTATTACAACTTAAGGAATGGAATGACTACCCTGACAATTGAAACTGGCGGCCGAACAAGGCCAAATGCTGCATTTTCTCCAAGGATGCCAAATTCAGTGCAGTCATCTAATACAGGCCACATTCATGTGCAGAATGTCAGTCCACTTCCATCACCTCCTTCAAAGTGGATCGGCAAACCTGCTGCTGGAACAGCTTCAGGATACGAGAAGCAAGTGAAAAAAGTTTATCAAGTCAAAAGCCGACCCAGTCAGAATTCATCTGATATAGGATCCAGTAATGCTGTTGCATAGGTTGGACTGTTTGCTGCTGTCAAGTGGACCTTTACGTAATCTGTTTCAGTAGAGCAAGGATGTCAAAATATTTGGTGCATGAGTACAGGTCCTAGACTCTGGATGAAACAATTACGAACAGTTCGAAGCTTGTCGCTATGTAATCTTGTTTCAGAGAAATACCAGAAACAACGGTATGAATCAGATTCTACAGCACCTCATTTGTTGTTGTCTTCCTATTGCTTCTTCTCATTTTGGTTCTTAGGGGAGAGATTTTTCTTTTTCCCTTATTTTTTTGCAGTTTTTTGGGTTTTGGAGATCTTTTGGTTGTGGGTAGGGATGGTAATACCTTTTAGGTTCCTCCTATGTATAATCACCAGGGGGTTTTTTATTCGCCCTGACATGTATGTTCTACTTGGTTGGATAGGGTAGGATAGTTTCTCAGCCTGCCTTCTCTTCCCATCCATTTATACATACTGGTTGTGGAAGAGAATTGTAAAGTACCATGTGTGTGGCAGTTTCCACAAATGTGCAGCATCATCAGTTAACATTTTAAGAAGATATATTTAATTCTTTGCTAATTGACTGCTACAGTTCATTATATATGTTCAGTTGTGATTATTAATAACCTTGGTCGTGCGAGTAACAATGCAAATGTGCATCGGAATCTTTCTTCATATGCTCCTTTTGTCTGAACTAAATATGCTCGAGAAAAATAGAAGTGTATGTAGAGCAGTTTCATGGCATTCTGTTTTACGAAAACATTCTGGTATATGCAGCTTGGTCTTCTGGTGCAGTTTGCGCTTTTAGATTTCTCCACGTTACTTGCTTTGCTTCTAGTGATTTTATTGAAGAATATTGCAGATGTTCGTTACCTGAGTTGGTAATGCACGAGGATCTCCAATAGTGTTTTATCTCACAAAAGAACTTGCTCTCTGAACATAGACTTGCTGTTAACAACAGGGTATCACAAGCAAGATATACATGCTCGGTCGCTCTCATGTTTCCTATCATTTGCCCATGTGGTGCGGCGGGGCTTGGAGATTTCAGTGTTATTCACAATCAACAGGAGTATTCTAAACAGCTTGTGTGCTACAAATAGAGAAACTTCAGTTAAGTTTCTGTAGTAGGAGCAGCCAAGATAAAAAAATCCAAGAAACAAAGCCAGATTTGAAGTGATATACAAAAGACACAGGAGCAACAGACAACCTAAGTTCCATACCATTTGCCATTAGCTTGGCATCTTCTGAGCCTACTCTCCATACTGTAAGCTGGTATCAGTGGCCAAATTTAGGTTCTCAATAATGATTTTAGCTACTCATGAAGGAATCTGTCTACGCAGGTATTGTGTAAATCTTACTAGATGTAGAAGGTGCAATTTAAGAAAATCCTTGTTATATTCATTTGCTAGATGCAGGCTAGCTTTCATAATGCTTACAATATGCACATCACTACCAGACGAGATGTGGTACCCCTTAGATCTACCTTTCTGCTTTCCAGTTGTGTAACTGTTTTAAGGGTAAGCAACACAAGTCATGGACAAACAAGCTAACCAATTTTTGACTTGAATATTTGATTAGTTTCTTCCTGTCAAAACTGGGATACTTTCCAGGCGAAGGCTTTACACCAAAGGAAGCAAAATCTGCAAAACTATGATCAAGAAATATGTTATAGTACTTGAACGTTTGGGCAATTGTTTCTCGCGATGGATTTTTTTTATCTTACTTTCTGTATCGCTTTCTATTTCACTTTTTATTATATTGCTATTTCTCTTGTGTAAACATCGTATTTAATTCTATTTTTGCTTTCTTAAAATCGAACAACTATTAATTGAGCCAAAAAAAGAATACAACAGTTTCAAAAAAGCAATATATAGTAGAAAATTAAAAAATATAATAGAAAATTCGTAAAAAATCTCATTATTTTTTTTGTGTATTTTGACTTTTTGAGTTTGTTTGATTAAAAAATATAATAGAAAATTCGCAAAAGAGATATAGTAGAAAAATACAAAATATAATAGAAAATTAGAAAAAAATCTCATTTTTGTCAAAAAAGCAATATACGGTAGAAAATTAAAAAATTATAATAGAAAATTTGTGAAAAAAATTTCATTTTTTTTTTGTGTATTTTGACTTTTTGAGTTTGTTTGATTAAAGATATAATAGAAAATTCGTACAAAAATAAAAAATATAATAGAAAATTAGAAAAAATCTCCTATTTTGTGTATTTTTTTGCTCAATTAATAGTAGTTTGATTTTAAGGAAATAAAAAAGAATTAAATGCGATATTTATGAAAGAGAAATAACAATAAAATAAAAAATAAGATACAAAATGACATAAGAAATGAGACAGAAGATCTATTGCCGATGTTATAGTTCTTCCAAGTCCTCTTGGCAGCAAGCAAAAATAAAGTTGGACCATCTTCAGTTTTCACAATGATGTTCAGGCAACTCATAAGTAACATTATATTAGATGGATAGTTCAAGGCATAAGAAAGCCTCTCTCCTTGCCCAACATATACAGAAAGCAAGAGGAAAGAAACCATCACATCTTTATTGTCTGTAAAACTTGCCCAGCTCCACGCGTACGTTTCACCCATAAAACATATAAAACCTATCAAACATGTATCATTTTGGTGACTAGCATGTTTCCGCTCCTGGGAAAAGCTTTCCTGAATGCCGTGCAATGGATCACAAGAATGCCTACATAGCGGAACGCTTCTTTCCGGGCTTTGATATACATGCTTTCATCAGAATCAAAAGGATACCAGAACTAAGGCTTTAAAATGCATCTTATATCCCAGTTAGACAGGGCAGAGGAGAGGAATTGATCAATGTTGACTAATATGTTGATTAGCTACATACCTTTAGTATGTTCAATTTACTACTATGATGCATATGTTAATTGATTGCTATAATCTAACAAGCATGTTTAAGTAAGTAGATTCAACATAAAGAATGGTACAGAGTAACAAAAACAAAGGTATCCTCTAGGGACGGATAAAAAGGCCCTCTAAGCTGAAAAAACACCCCTTTAATCCTTCAAAGTTTGACCCTTCCAACTCTAAAATTATCACATAAACTTGAGCAAGATCATCTTATTAGACAAATCTATTACGAGTTGCATTTTAAATTACAAGTTTAATCAGCGTGATAGGCCTTCTACTTGTATCAGTGTGTTAATGCATTAGTTCCAAAACATTGAATTCTTAAATTTTCTTTATCTACACATCAGTAACAGATGCTCGAGTACATTTTGCCTGTACTTAAAAAGTGCTAAGAACAACAATAACAAAATGATAAAACTCTACAAATCATTATTCGGCCCAGATTAATCCTCCACTATTGAAGAAGATAACCAGACAAGAAGAACAAAAAGCCTAAAGCTAGACCACCATATATGAGCAGAGCCTTCTGGCCAGAGGTTAGTGAATTACCACCAAATCCAAACTGCTGATTCTGAGCGAAACCAGCAACTTCCACACTTTTACTCTCAAAGAAACCCTTGGCAGCCCCACAAGTTGGGCACCTCCAATCATCAGGCAGCTTGTCAAATGGCAGCCCTGGTGGAATGGGATATGAAGGGTCCCCAACAGTTTCATCATATCTATATCCACAAGACCTGCACTCATGAATTCCAGTGTTCAATACAGCAAATTTCTCCTCAAGTCTTCTCTTATCAAAATTTGGAGCCTCTTCTTGGGAAGGTTCAGTGATTGTTTCTGATAAATTCTTGGCTGTTTCTTCCGCTAATGAGCTTGTGGGCTTATCTTCTTTGGAAACATCAATGGACTTAACAGCAGGGGTGTTGAAATAGGATTTTCTAGTGCTATGAAGGGATGAAATGGAATGGGATTTGAAGAAGAGAGGTGGGATTTTGAGCTGGGGATTGGGTTTATGATTGTTGGATGGTGGAGTTAGAGAAGAAGTGGTTGGAAGATTAAATGTGAAGGAAGGTTTTGTTGCGGCTGAAGCCATCTAGAAGCCTAATGAAGAAGATGATGTTTTTGTTTTCTTGATTGCGGGATAGATCTGTTTCTTCAGTTGGTATTTTTGGCGCTATAATTACCAGAAAAATGTGTTGGCAGTGTGTGTCTGTGGAGGAGGCATCAATTGGATCCATTGAAGGAATTGTATATGCCCTTTGAAAGAACTGGATAAGGTATAAATCTTTTTTACTTGTTTTCTTTCTGCAATTCAAATTTGGGTGAATAACTCTAAGGCCCAATATTTTCTAAGAATCCCTAGATGCACCAGAAAATTATGGGATGCATCAAGTACAAATTTGACTAATTTTCTTTTTCTTTCTTTTCTTGATTCCTTTGGAGAAAAATGGGAAATGCTGAACTCTTGCATACTAGGAAGCAAGCATTCTAGTCTGGATTATCTGCCTGCCTGATGCCAACCTAAACCATTTGTTACTAAGACATGGTGCAAGGATATTAGTCATGCAAGAAAAATACAATTAAATTTCTTAAGATAAAGGAAAAAAATGCGAACAAGTAAAATAGTTTGTGGTATAAACTTTTTAGATCATTCTTTCTTACAACATCATTGTAAAGATTTTTTAACTAGTGATTATGGATGCATGACACATAATTTCTATCAAATTTAAAATTTTATTTTTACACGTGTTGTTGTGCATCCACATCTACTAATATAAAAGAATTTTTACATTAAAGCTGTAGGAAAAATTAATAGAAATTTTTTCTTATTTATTTTTTAGATTAATGTTTCTTTTCCAATTTGGAGGTGTATTATTTAAAATTTGTAACCAAACAGTGTCATCTCCCTATTCCATATATTCATTCAAAATCTTTGTCTTGCCTCCTAAGTTTTGAGCTATGTTTTCAGAACCGGACCGGATATCGACTCGGCAGAGGTCAGGGGTCAGGGGTCAATGGGTTCGACCGGGGGTCGATAGGGGTCGAATCGGATGACGTCATAAATAAAAATTATTTAAAAATTAAATTATTGTATATAAAATATCCAATAACATATTGATATTAATAAGGTATATTCATATATATTTGATGTTTCAAATATATTTAACAAGAAAATACAAAGAAATTAGAACAATCAAATAACAATTTATATTATTTAATAAACATTAACAAGTTTAGAATTAAAATTATGGATTTAATTGAAAAAAAACATCAAATTTTAGGACAATATTTCTAAAGTTTGAAATATTTGAGGTATATTAATAAGTTTTCACAATTTAGGGGGCCAAAACATAATATTAAAAAAGTTTGAACTTTTTTTACAAAATCTCCTGTCGGACCGGTTTTTCCGGTTCTGTACCGGTCAAACCCGGATTTTGACCGGAGTTGACCGGGTTTTGAATCTCCCGATTTTGATGACCAACTCGGACCAGACACTTGACTAGTTCCCGGTTCAACCGGTCGGACCGGCCGGTCCGGTCCGAGTTTGAAAACACAGGTTTTGAGTTTTTTAAGTTTTCATTCAAAATCTTCCTCTTGCCTTCCTTAGATTTTGATGAAAGTCCATTGCTCCCCTCCACCTAACTTTTGCTTTATGAAAATTTGAAATTTACTCTTTAAGTATTTCTAAACTTGCTATTTTGTTAATTAATCTATGAAGTTCAAATCGCTAATAATTGTATTAGTATTACATGTTAACTTGTTAAAACTTTGTCTATTATGTCAAAAAATTTTGTTCATAACTAAATTGCTTACACATTCAAGTAAATTATTTCTCTTTTTGATCATCTAAATCTTAAATTTAAGTATTTTTCCTGCATACATATGTTTGTTTATATGAGAATTTGAAATTGACAATTAAGTTCGTATATTTTCAAATGTTCTATCCTTTAACATATCAAACTAATGTATGTTTCAAAAAAAAAAAAAATATCAAACTAATGCAGGCATCTAATTAGCAATATTATATGCATATTTTCCATTTGTATTTTGAGATATAATCGTGTTCCAAAGTTTAAGATTAGAGATTAGTCAACTTATTCTTTTTCAGAAAAAGAAAAAGAAAAGAGAAAAAAGAGAAAAGTCAAATACTAATGGTTGCCCTTATGATTGTAAGGATGAGAAGATTGAGAAATGAGTAAGCGTATTAATAAATGGATTAATTTTTATACACTGTCAGTGTAAAGATTTTTTTTTTTTTTTTACACAAGAATGTTTAGATCATGTTATATAATATAAATATAAATTTAAAATTCAAATTATACATATGTGGCATAGATCCAACACTGCTAGTGTAAAAAAATTACTATACCTTCAGTATATAAAAGTTAATCCTTAATAAATAGCTAATGCATATTTTGATTTAGTATAGGCTCAGTTCCTGCCACCGGCCGCGGGGGGGGGGGGGGGGGGGGGGGGGAGATATGTGAACTAAATCAAAATGCAGCTTCCTAATTTGTGAAAACATTGTAATGATAAAAAAGAACTTGCTGATATAGAACTTTGATTTAAAAGTTTTTTACTTTTGTACGCTGCAATCAAATATAAAGATTGGATAATGGAAAACCATCTTTCAATTATATTTTTGTGTTTGTTTGGTTATGTTTATAAGTTGCGGTAGTGATATTCCTTGAAATTATTTGAGTTGAATTTAGAGTTAACTCATGTTGATCGCTGCAAGTAGTTTATGTGCCATCTATATTTTTTTTAACTAGTTCTTAGTCTGTTACTTGAATGGGGCGGCATATAATTAGTTGAAAGATTTTTAAAAAAAAGGAAAAACTATAAGTTAATTGAAAAAAAAAATTCGGAAAAATGACCTGTTTCATTCCTCACATTTCGCAAAAATATTCTTTTCGTCCCTCACTTTTAAAATGAAGTAAATTCGTCCCTGACATTTAAAAATTAAAGCTATTACATCCCTGAACCTAATTTTCAATCTGAATCAAACCATCCAATAACCTAGTAATAAATTTCGAAAATAGAATTGATAGATCATTCGGTCAACTTCATCATATTCACATGACATTTATTAAACCAAAAAAATAAAAATTATAACATAAAAGGCCATTCTTTGTCTTGGAATAGTAGAGTTTTTTTTTGATAAATCTTTTCATGCACCGTTAATATATCCGCTTGCGAATCTAGATGTGTATCATAAATATAAAAATTGGTGTTTAAATTTAAATTTAAATTAAAATGATATGGCAGTACATAAAACCGTCAGTGTATACAATGATAATGTAAAAAAGATTAATCTTTTTTTTATGTTATAATTTTTTATTTTTTCTTTTTAGGTTCATTAAATTTTACATGAATATCAATTTGAGTTAACCAAGTGATTTACCAATTACACCGCCAAAATTTATAATCAGGTTGATTGGTGGTTTGATTCAGATTGAAATTTGGGTTCAGGGATGTAATAATTTTAGTTTTTAAATGTCAAGGACGAAATTGTTTCATTTTAAAAGTGAGGGATGAAAATAATATTTTTGTGAAATGTGAAGGATGAAACCGATTATTTTCCCAAAAATTTAATAAGGTATGTACAAGTACATATAAGGTGAAAATTAATAAATTGATTGAAAATTACTATAAATAAGAAAGTGAAAAAGGAAGGGATAGTTCACAAATATTAAAGAAGTTCATATGGCGAAAAGATAGATAGTTCACTTGGTAGAATATGAATTCATCTAATTCAGTAACCTACCATATAGAGAACTGAATATTATTTTATTTTATATGCCCCACATGCACATACGTACATACACACACAAACACACACACACACACACACACACACACACATATATATATATATATATATATATATATCGATGGCTTTAGAAATTTTGTGGATTATGAGATCTGACATGAATATATGAAAATTCTGTTTCTCTCTGTTCTTAATCTAACGTGGGCACCTTGGATATGCTTTGATTATGTTAAGCTCATATAGCCTGTGGTTGTCGATGGCATTAGTCCCGACTTCATATGAACGTTTTGCTTATCTATTGCAACATCCATGTGATCGTTTGGCCTGCTTGACTGGTGTAATAGTCACGATTGGATATCTAAATTCTAAAGAAGCGAAAGGCATCTTGGACTAATTATGATTGGAGTGAATGTTTGATTGTGTGATACGCTTATGCTTACCACCTATAATCTAATTGTCGATTACATAGTTGAACATGATCATGATCGGGAGGATTGTGTTGGGTGGTAAGGTGGAAGGGGAGGTATTGGATTCAAGTTCTCTCACTTATAAAAAAGATTAAAAAGAAAAGAATATGATCATGCCCATGTTTGAAAAGCTTTGTCAAATAAATTATGCTAGACCAACGTTCTAAGGCTAATAGGGAAGTACATGAGTTTCTTATTGGCAAAAATTTGCTAATCTGTCTTCATTAACATTGTGTACTTGATATATTTTTCGATGAAGAGGAGTTCTACAATGCTTAGGGATATTAATCTTTGGATAGACCTTTTGTTTCGTGTATTTTTGAATGTTGGACTTCTGAATTGACTTTTAAGCATGTTTTTTTAGACCTTTTTTTTATAACAAAGAATATTTTATTACTAAATTTATTGAAAATTATCCAGTACGAATTGCTTAATGAAGGTCACTAGAGAGTTCCGTAGGAATTCAATAGACTCCAATATTTTAGCAAAATGTGATAATTCATAAGCTACTTGTTGAGAAATTCATAAACATGTTTTTAGACTTGTACGTTTTTTTATTAATGAGGTTGGAACTTGTGAACTGTGTTGATCCTTGGGACTGTATTGATGGATAACAAATACCTATTTTGGTTTTTTCTTGTGACGCTGAAGTGTTGAACTTACAATTTAAATTTTCTTAGTTGCTTTGATATTTTGATACCTTTTTGTTAGGATTCAAGCTCGGAATAAATAATTATTGAGATATCAAATATATAACAATTTAATGGCAAACAAACCATAAGCATGTTGATCCTTGGGACTGTATTGATGGATAACAAATACCTATTTTGGTTTTTTCTTGTGACGTTGAAGTGTTGAACTTACAATTTAAATTTTCTTAGTTGCTTTGATATTTTGATACCTTTTTGTTAGGATTCAAGCCCGGAATAAATAATTATTGAGATATCAAATATATAACAATTTAATGGTAAACAAGCCATAAGCATGAAAAATAAATGACACACAATATTTAATGTGGTTCGGTTCCGCCATTGATCCTACATCCACGGAGAGAAACTCATTCTTTATTATGAGAGGAAAAACCCTATACAAGAATACAACTTGAATCCAAATCTAATTCTTATATACTATCTCTTTTCTCACAAGAATTCTCTTCCATACCCTATGTATAAGGCTACATCTTGCTCTTGTGTGCCCTTGTGTGTCTCTTGTATAATGTGCCAACCCATCTATTTATAGGAAATATTATTTAGTCAAAAAATCCAAATAATAATAGAAAACCAATTCTAATTCCTAAACTTATACAGAATAGGAAATAACTTCTGATCTTAAACAAAATAGAATATTCCTTGGCTACTATTTCAAATAACTAAAACCAATTAGCAAACTAATTACTTTCACACAAAACAAGAATTCTATCTAAAAAAAATTAAGCCAATTTCCTAACAAATCTCCACCTTGGCGAAAATTTCTTTTAACAACCATTTGCGTTCAACTACCAAATAATATAGTACCAAACTACATACTCGAATAAATACAGTTCTGACACCAAATTGATTCAATTGGCAAATGAACATGTGTAGTTACCCCGAGTCCAACCTCCAATTAATTTGTCAGAAAGTGCCTCAATTCACCGTCTCCTTTTGCAAGATTTTTTCTCATCACTACTTGCAATCCGAGATTCTCTTCGGTGAGCTCTAACCCTAACCATTAAGGCAATCAAGTGGTAAAATTACCATACTTCTTCCCATTCTCAAAACTGTCTCACCATGTATGATTTCCAAGACTCCACCTAAAACGAAAAGCTCGTAACTATAAGAGTTTTCTGGCGCATGAAAATTAAATTGTTTGGTTTCTTTGGGACACGTGCCACACCACCGAAAAAACATAACTAAAATCTAAAATCCATCGGTTACGGTGCCGAACCTATGCAATAATAATAAATAAAACCTAACTACCGCAAAAGTAGTCAATAATCAATTTTAAGTATTGAAGCAGGGACTCTAGGTGTGCAATGAGTTACTTGATTCACCATGTCCCTGAAGAGTTTGCTTAATCCGATATACCCGAATTAATTATCTAACTAAATTCGCTAACTATTAGATAGTGGCAAGCAGGGTTGTCTCCTCATGAACTGGGGAGAAATTTATTTCCTTTCGAGTCAAGATAAATGGGGGGTTTGCGATTAAATGCTAATGAATTAGATAAATCAAATATAGAAAATAATTAATTAAAAGAAATAATTGTGAGAACTCTAGTCAAGGGTACACTTTAGAATTGGTTCATACACTGATCATCGATTCACAGTTAATTCCATTATTTATTAATAGATTGATTATAGTTGTCATGCAGGCGATAAACAATCAACCTTTCCTTAATTTCTTGATAGTTAAGGTACGACATTAACTATTTCTCTAACCCAGAAACAATCTTAGATACAACCATAGGATTTAATTTATAGATTACATTAATAATAAGAAAGGCTCAATTCTAACTAACAAACACGCTATGAGGGTTTGTTTAACTTAGATCGTATGTTTCCCTGACATAAACCCAATTACGCCAGTTACTACAGAGATAGAGATATTCGAACAATTACGGATTCAATTACCCCTAATTAGCAAAATCACCTATATGAATAATTAATTATTGCGCACTAATCAATCATACACAGAGCTATAATAATTAAAAGCAGGAAACATATAAATACCAATAAATGAAAGAAATAATTAAAAACGGTTTAGATCTCACAGTAATTGTCGAACCAATTCGTCAGTTGCCCCTTTGACTAGAATTAGGAATTTAGTTCTCCATTAATGGAGAACGAACCGCATGTGGGGAATTGGGAAAAGTGTTCCAATTGATTTTCCCAATTCCCGTCAACAACAGGAGGAAAGAATAAGGGACTTGATCGCCTCCAATTGTCTCCAAAGCAACGTAAAAAAGAATCTGAAAAACTCTTTCAATTTCGGTCAAAGCCAAGTGAAAAACAATTCCAATGGCCCACAATTGCGGCTCTTGCTGGTTTCTCACAACACATACGAGAAAATGCTTTTTGGTTTCTTCAATTTGGTCAACAAAAGAAAGAAAAGCAATACACAAGGTCAACAATGCTGGCCCTCTTGTTTCTTTTTACCCTAATTGTTTTTACAAGGCGAAAAATGAAGTCAAGCCGAAGTTCCTTGGAAGTAAAAATCTCCCCTACTTACGTTGGTAGCCACGAAATTAAAGGAATTGGTTTCCTTCTACTCCGCCGGCCCCACCAAAGAGGAAAACAAAACGGTTCCCCTAATTCGCGTTTTTACTCCTTTCTCCCCAAATTGGTATTCAAATACCAAAACTCCCTAAATAAAAGAAAAACTATTACAATTAAATCTCTTCAGCTTTCTTAAGCGGACCCCACTGCCTGAAGGGCTCCACGTGTGATGAACCACGGAGATCCGGCTCTGAGGGCTGGAGTTAGGCGTGGTTACGCTTACTCATCAAGAAGTCCTTCGGAATGTGATTTTAAGCACTTCTCAGCACCAATCCCTGCAATTAACACCATATACCACATCTCAGTAGAATCCACCCAATTAATGCAATATTTAGTCAAACAATTGTGCAATATTATCCAAAATATCCCACTAAAATGCACCCTATCAATCTCTCCCACACTTAAATTATGCTTGCCCTCAAGCATAATTAACTCAGAAGTGCAATCAAGATACCAAGCAATTCACAGCAGTTCATGCCAAAAACTGCATTCCAAATTCTCCAATAACCTCATCGAATTCAGAATATACCAAATCAACAATTCTCACATTTAATGTGTACTCATTCACACCAAAGTGTCTAGGATATGTATATAAGATGGCTCTCAATTCAACATAACAGAATGACACTACCATAAGCTTGCTCATATATCATATCTCCATCATTTACTTATGAATTTAAATGCAACAATCAAGAGACTTTGCAAGGTTGTAATGGGGCTGGGGTGAGAGGGTAGGATAAAAAGGATTCTAAAGTGTGCAGAAATTATCACCGGTAGTATCTCCTTGTCCCTAAGGAAGGCATACTTCAAGTGCTTTGAGAGAGGTTTAAACTCCAGCTCGGGTGCCTGCACAACAGAAGGCAACAATTTCGTTTGAGTTTCAGGCACAAATACAGAAGGGATTTCATACCTTGAGAAAATTGGTGGAAGTGAGTGCAGTGCTTCGACCGCATGATACAACTCATCACTGATTTCCACACTGAAAGTTGCTCCCAACTCAAGGTGCTTCACCAAAACCACTTCCAATGTGTCTTCCCCATCAAGTTCAAATGTTTCCTGTACAAGTGTCTCAATAACACTCAAAGCAAAAATAGAGTTAGATTTCTCTGGGTATTTCATCGCATAAAAAATATTGAAATTTACAATTCTCTATCAAATTCTACTGACAAAGTACCCTCATTCACATCTATTTTGTCCTAGCAGTGCTTAAAAATGGTCTACCTAACAAGATAGGTGACGAATTTAATGACCTTTCATCTCCCATATATAGGACTTAAAAATCTGCCGGGATGACTAATTCATTGACCTGTACCAAAACATCTTCAACTAACCCTTCTGGATAAGCATTGGCATGGTCTACTAGTTGGATTATAATGTCTGTGCTTTTTAATGGCCCAAAATTAAGAGATGCATAAATAGTCTTAGGAATTACATTTATCGACGCCCCTAAATCCAATATCGCTTTCCTAATTGGGTACCTTCTATTTTACATGGAATTGTGAACATACCTGGGTCCCCACACTTTAGTGGGAGTTTCCTATGGAGTATAACTGACACATTTTCTCCCACCGTCATTTTTTCGTCACCCCTTAGCTTTCTTTTGTGGGTGCACAAATCTTTCAAAAATTTGGTTCACTTCGGTATCTGCTTGATTGCATCCAACAAGGGAATGTTGATCTCCACTTTCCTGAACACATCCAAAAGTTCTTTTTCCTTCTCTACCATCTTTGTCTTTTCCAACCTGCAAGGAAAAAGAGGTAAGTTAGATTTAATAGGGTGTGAAGGAGTGAATGTTACTATAGGGTCTTTGCGAATGCGTATTTCCTCTTCAATCTCCTTTTCTGTCTCCTCGTCACTTTTGTTTTTCGAATTTTCTAACTTAGGTCACTCCACTTCCTTGCCACTCCTCAATGTCATGGCACTTACATTATTGGGATTTGCCTCGGGTTGCTATGGTAATTTTCCATAAACGTGGGACTTTAGGCATTTAATGACAGTTGTCATTTGACTCATTCGAGCCTCCATATCTTTCATGTCTGCTCTGGCGTCCTGCTAGAACTGAGTAGTGCTCATGGCCAAGGATCTGGTTTCTTGCTAGAGCTGAGTCTCAGTCGTGACCAAGGATCTAATCTCTTGCAAGAGCTAAGTGGTAGTTGTAGCCAGGTTCTTGACAATATCCTCCAAAGAGCTTCCTGAGTTGAGGATGAAGGTTGAGACTTTGGTTGCCATGATTGCTGTTGTTGAAATCCAGGTTGACGATTTGAGAAAGAATTTTGTGGCCTGTTCCCATAACTGAAATTGGGATGGTCTCTCCAATCGGGATTGTACGTGTTGGAGTACGAGTCATACTGCCTACGGGGCGCGTGCACACCTCCGGCCATATTTACCTGTTCCACCCCATGCTCTTGCAAAAGGGACATGTGTCCGTACAGTGATCAATGCTTATACAGATTCCACAGACTTTCGGTCGCTGCTTATTCCCCATGGCTAATTGCCTAACAACAGACGTCAACTCCGATAGTTGCTGCTGACTGGATGACGTCTCTTCATCGTTGACTCTACGGGTAGGTAGTAGATGAGGGTTATTCTCACGGAAGCCAAATTGCCGCGAATTTTCTTCCATCGATTCAATAAGTTATCATGCTTCCCTTGGTGTCTTATTTGCCAGTGCTTCCCTTGGTGTCTTAATGTGCACTAATTCACTCCAAAGTGTCTAGGATATGTATATAAGATGGCTCTCAATTCAACACAACAGAATGACACTACCATAAGCTTGATCATATATCATATCTCCACTGCTTACTTATGAATTTAAATGCAACAATCAAGGGACTTTGCAAGGTTATAATGGGGCTGGGGTGAGAGGGTAGGATAAAAAGGATTCTAAAGTATGCAGAAATTATCACCGGTAGTATCTCCTTGTCCCTAAGGAAGGCATACTTCAAGTGCTTTGAGAGAGGTTTAAACTCAAGCTCGGGTGCCTGCACAACAGAAGGCAACAATTTTGTTTGAGTTTCAGGCACAAATATAGAAGGGATCTAATACCTTGAGGAAATTGGTGGAAATGAATGCAGTGCTTCGACCGTACGGTACAACTCATCATTGATTTCCACACTGAGAGTTGCTCCCAACTCAAGGTGCTTCGCCAAAACCACTTCTAATGTGTCTTCCCCAACTAGTTCAAATGTTTCCTGTACAAGAGGCTCAATAACACTCAGAGCAAAAACAGATTTAGATATCTCTAGGTATTTCATCGCATCAAAAATATTGAAATTTAAAATTTCTCCAACAAATTTCATTGACAAAGTACCCTCATTCACATTTATTTTGTCCTACCAGTGCTTAAAAATGGTCTACCAAACAAGACAGGTGACAGATTTAATGACCTTTCATCCCCCATATATAGGACTTAAAAATCTGCCGGGAAGACTAATTCATTGACATGTACCAAAATATCTTCAACTAACCCTTCTGGATAAGCATTGGTACGGTCTGCTAGTTGAATTATAATGCCTGTGCCTTTTAATGGCTCAAGATTAAGAGACGCATAAATAGTCTTAGGCATTACATTTATCGATGCCCTTAAGTCCAATATCCCCTTCCTATTTGGGGTACCTCCTATTTTACATAGAAATGTGAACATACCTGGGTCCCCACACTTTGGTGGGAGTTTCCTTTGGAGTATAGTTGATACATTTTTTCCCACCGCCACTCTTTCGTCACCCCTTAGCTTCCTTTTGTGGGTGCACAAATCTTTCAAAAATTTGGCGCACTTCGGCATCTGGTTGATTGCACCCAACAAGGGAATGTTGATCTCCACTTTCCTGAAAGTTCTTTTTCCTTCTGTGCCTTCTTTGTCTTTTCCAACCAGCAAGGAAAAGGAGATAAATTAGATTTAATAGGGTGCGAAAGAGTGAATGTTACCTTAGGGTCTTCCGAATGCGTCATTCCTCTTCAATCTCCTTTTATATTTCCCCCTCACTTTTGTTTTTCGAATTTTCCAACTTAGGTCCCTCCACTTCCTTGCCACTCCTCAATGTTATAGTACTTACATTCTTGGGATTTGCCTCGGGTTGCGATAGCAATTTTTCATAAACGTGGGACTCTAGGCGATTTATGACAGTTGCCATTTGTCTCATTCGAGCCTCCATATCTTTCATGTCTGCTCTGACGTCCTGCTGGAACTGAGTAGGGCTCATGGCCAAGGATCTGATTTTTCGTGACCAAAGATCTAATCTCTTGCTGGAGTTGAGTGGTAGTCGTGGCCAGGCTCTTGACAATATCCTCCAAAGAGCTTCCTGAGTTGAGGATGAAGGTTGAGACTTTGGTTGCCATGATTGCTGTTGCTGAAATCTTGGTGGACGATTTGAGAAAGAATTTTGTGGCCTGTTCCCATAACTGAAATTGGGATGGTCTCTCCAATCGGGATTATACGTGTTGGAGTACGAGTCATACTGCCTACGGGGCGCGTGCACGCCTCCGGCCATGTTTACTTGTTCCACCCCATCCTCTTGCAAAAGGGACATGTGTCCGTACAGTGGTCAACGCTTGTACAGATTCCACAGACTTTCGCTCGCTGCTTATTCCCCATGGCTAATTGCCTAACAACAGACGTCAACTTCGACAGTTGCTGCTGAATGGATGACGTTTCTATGTCGTTGACTCTGAGGGTAGGTAGTAGAGGAGGGTTACTCTCTCGGAAGCCAAATTGCCGCGAATTTTCTTCCATCGATTCAATAAGATTCCATGCTTCCTTTGGTGTCTAATTTGCCAATGCTCATCTACTCGCAGTGTCAATGATACTTCTGTCAGATACCTGGAGCCCTTCATAGAAATACTGGATCAATAGCTGTTCACTAATTTGATGCTGCGGGTATCTAGTGCATAACTTGTTGAACTTTTCCCAATAGTCATACAAGGACTCCCCGGGATACTACTTAATGCTGCATATTTCTTTCCTCAAACTCATAGCCTGGGATGCAGGGAAGAATGTTTCTAAAAACTTCTTTTTTAACTATGCCCACGTGGTAATACTACCTTCTGGTAGGTTGTATAGCCAGTCTTTAGTTGTATCATTGAGAGAAAAAGAGAAGACTCTTTGTTTAATTTGCCCCTCAGTGACCCCTAGAGGTTTCATGTTTGAGCAAATCACTTCGAACTCCTTGACATGTTTGTGGAATTTTTTACCAGAGAGACCATGGAACGAGGGTAGGTGGTGAATCAACCCCGACTTTAGCTCGAAAGCGGTATTTTCTACCAAAGTAGAGAATGTGATGCACAAGAGCTGGTGCGTCAACTCCGGGGCAGCTAGCTCCCTTAGTGTTTGGTTGTTTGCTATGCTATATTCGTCTTCTACTGACTCGTTTGCAGTAGATGATTGCTTTTTTTTCGCCTCCTGCTCTCTTACCTTCGCTTACGCGCGGCATTTTCAACCTTAGGGTCGTATATCAATTCACGTATGCGAGAAGAACGGGGCATAAACTAGCAAAAATACCAAGAAAAAAAATTGAACTAAAAAAGAAATAAATATTTCAAACGCCAATCCCCGGCAACGGAGCCAAAAATTGACAGGTGTCAAATCTGTGCAATAATAATAATTAAAACCTAACTACCACCGAAAGCAATCAATAATCAATTTTAGGTATTGGAGCAGAGATTCTAGGTTTGCAATAGGTTACTTGATTCATCCTGTTCCCGAAGAGTATGCTTAATCCGATATACCAGAATTAATTATCTGACTAAATTCGCTAACTAGTAGACAGTGGCAAGCAGGGTCGTCTTCTCAGGGATTGGGAAGAAATTTAGTTCCTTTCGAGTCAAGATAAATGGGAGATTTGGGATTAAATGTTAATGAATTAGATAAATCAAATATAGAAAATAATTAATTAAAAAAAATTGTGAGAACTCTAGCCGAGGGTACACTTTAGGATTGGTTCATACTCTGATCATCGATTCACAGTTAATTACAACATTTATTAATAGATCGGTTATTGTTGTCACGCACGCGATAAACAACTGACCTTTCCTTAATTTCTTGATAGTTAAGGTATGACCGTTAACATTTTTTGTAACCCAAAAACAATCCTAGGTACGGCCGTAGTATTTGATTTCTAAATTGCATTAATAATACGAAAGGCCCAATGCAAACTAACAAACACGCTATGAGGGTTTGTTAAAGTTAGATCGTATGTTTCCCTGACATAAATCCAATTACGTCAGTTGCTACTGAGATAGAGATATTCGAACAATTACGGATTCAATTACCCCTAATTAGCAAAATAGTCTATATGAATAATAAATTATGGCGCACTAATCAATCATACGCAAGAGCTATAACAATTAAAAGTAGGAAACATTTAAATACCAATAAATGAAAGAAATAATTAAAAATGGTTTAGATCTCACAGTAATTGCCGAACCAATTTGTCAGTTGCCTCCTTAACTAGAATTAGAGATTTAGTTCTCCATTAATGGAGAACGAACCATGCGTGGGGAATTGGGAAAAGTGTTCCAATTGATTTTCCCAATTCTGGTCAACAACAGGAGGAAAAAATAAGGGACTTGATCGCTCCCAATTGTTTCCAAAGCAACTTAAGAAAGAATCTGAAAAACTCTTTTAATTTCGGTCAAAGCCAAGTGAAAAACAATTCCAATGGCCCACAATTGCGACTCTTGTTGGTTTCTCACAAAACATACGAGAAAATGCCTTTTGGTTCTTCAATTCGGTCAACAAAAGAAAGAAAAGCAATACACAAGATCAACAATGGTGGCCTCTTGTCACTTTTTCCCCCAATTGTTTTTACAAGGCGAAAAACGAAGTCAAGCCGAAGCCCCTGGAAGTAAAAATCTCCCCTACTTACGTTGGTAGCTACGAAATTAAAGGAATTGGTTTCCTTCTACTCCGCCGGCCCCACCAAAGAGGAAAACAAAACGGTTCCCCGAATTCTCGTTTTTACTACTTTCTCCCCAAATTGGTATTCAAATACCAAAACTCCCTAAGTAAAAGAAAAACTATTACAATTAAATCTCTTCGGCTTTCTTAAGCGGACTCCACTTCCTGAAGGGCTCCACGTGCGATGAACCACGGAGATCCGACTTTGATGGCTGGACTTAGGTGTGGTTACGCCAACTCATCAGGACGTCCTCCGGAATGTGATTTTAAGCACTTCTCAACACCAATCCCTACAATTAACACCAAACACCGCATCTGAGTAGAATCCACCCAATTAATGCAATATTTAGTCAAACAATTGTGCAATATTATCCAAAATATCCCACTAAAATGCATCCCATCAATCTCTCCCACACATAAACTATACTTGCCCTCAAACATAATTAACTCATAAGTGCAATCAAGATACCAAGCAATTCACAGCAGCTCAGGCCAAAAATCTCATTCCAAATTCCCCAATAACCTTATCGAATTCAGAATATACCGAATCAACAATTCTCACATTTAAAGTGCACTCATTCACTCCAAAGTGTCTAGGATATGTATATAAGATGGCTCTCAATTCAACACAACAGAATGACACTACCATAAGTTTGCTAATATATCATATCTCCACCACTTACTTATGAATTTAAATGCAACAATCAAGGGACTTTGCAAGGTTGTAATGGGACTGGGGTGAGAGGGTAAGATAAAAATGATTCTAAGATGTGCAGAAATTATCACCGGTTGTGTCTCCTTGTCCCCGAGGAAGGCATACTTCAAGTGCTTTGGAAAAGATTTAAGCGCCAGCTCGGGTGCCAGCACAACAGAAGGCATCAATTTCATTTTAATTTTCGGCAAAAATACAGAAGAGATCTCATACCTTGAGGAAATCGATGGAAATGAGTGCAGTGCTTCGACCGCACGATACAACTCATCATTGATTTCCACAGTGATAGTTGCTCCCAACTCAAGGTGCTTCGCCAAAACCACTTCCAATGTGTCTTTCCCATCTAGTTCAAATGTTTCCTGTACAAGAGGTTCAATAACACTCAAAGCAAAAACAGAGTTAGATTCCTCTGGGTATTTCATCGCATAAAAAATATTGAAATTTACAATTTCTCCATCAAATTCCATTGACAAAGTACCCTCATTCATATCTATTTTGTCCTAGCAGTGCTTAAAAATGGTTTACCTAACAAAATAGGTGACGGATTTAATGACCTTTCATCCCCCATATATAGGACTTAAAAATCTGTCGGGAAGACTAATTCGTTGACCTGTACCAAAACATTTTCAACTAACCATTCTGGATAAGCATTGGTTCGGTCTGCTAGTTGGATTATAATGCCTGTGCCTTTTAATGACCCAAGATTAAGAGACGCATAAATAGTCTTAGGCATTACATTTATCGACGCTCCTGAATCCAATATTGCCTTCCTAATTAGGGTACCTCCTATTTTACATGGAATTGTGAACATACCTGGGTCCTCACACTTTGGTGGGAGTTTCCTTTGGAGTATAGCTGACACATATTCTCCCACCGCCACTCTTTCGTCACCCCTTAGCTTCCTTTTGTGGGTGCACAAATCTTTCAAAAATTTGGTGCACTTCGGTATCTGCTTGATTGCATCCAACAAGAGAATGTTGATCTCCACTTTCCTGAACACATCCAAAAGTTCTTTTTTCTTCTCTACCATCTTTGTCTTTTCCAACCTGCAAGGAAAATGAGGTAAGTTAGATTTAATAGGGTGTGAAGGAGTGAATGTTACCTTAGGGTCTTCGCGAATGCGTATTTCCTCTTCAATCTCCTTTTCTATCGCTTCCTCACTTTTATTTTTTGAATTTTCCAACTTAGGCCCCTCCATTTCCTTGCCACTCCTCAATGTCATGGCACTTACATTATTGGAATTTGCCTCGGGTTGCTATGGCAATGTTCCATAAACGTGGGACTCTAGGCGATTAATGGCAGTTGTCATTTGGTTCATTCGAGCCTCCATATCTTTCATGCCTGCTCTGGCGTCCTGCTGGAACTGAGTAGTGCTCATGGCCAAGGATCTGGTTTCTTGCTAGAACTGAGCAGCAGTCGTGACCAACGATCTAATCTCTTGCTAGAGCTAAGTGGTAGTTGTAGCCAGGTTCTTGACAATATCCTCCAAAGAGCTTCCTGAGTTGAGGATGAAGGTTGAGACTTTGGTTGCCATGATTGCTGTTGTTGAAATCCAGGTTGACGATTTGAGAAAGAATTTTGTGGCCTGTTCCCATAACTGAAATTGAGATGGTCTCTCCAACCGGAATTGTACGTGTTGGAGTACGAGTCATACTGCCTACGGGGCGCGTGCACGCCTCCGGCCATATTTACCTGTTCCACCCCATGCTCCTGCAAAAGGGACATGTGTCCGTACAGTGATCAATGCTTATACAGATTCCACAGACTTTCGGTCGCTGCTTATTCCCCACGGCTAATTGCCTAACAACAGACGTCAACTCCGATAGTTGTTGCTGAATGGATGACGTCTCTTCGTCGTTGACTCTACGGGTAGGTAGTTGAGGAGGGTTATTCTCACGGAAGCCAAATTGCCGCGAATTTTCTTCCATCGATTCAATAAGCTATCATGCTTCCCTTGGTGTCTTATTTGTCAGTGCTCATCCACTCGCAGCGTCAATGATACTTCTATCAGATACGAGGAGCTCTTCATAGAACTATTGGATCAATAGCTGGTCACTAATTTGATGCTGTGGGCATCTAGTGCACAGCTTGTTGAACCTTTCCCAATAGTCATACAAGGACTCCCCGGGATACTACTTAATGCTGCATATTTCCATCCTCAAACTCACAGTCCGGGATGCAGGGAAGAATTTTTCTAAAAATTTCTTTTTCAACTGTGTCCACGTGGTAATACTACCTACTGGTAGGTAGTATTACTAATCTTTAGCTTCATGTTTGAGAGAAAAAGGGAAGAGTCTTAGTCTAATTTGCTCCTTAGTGACCCATGAGGATTCATGCTAGAGCAAACCACTTCGAACATCTTGACATGTTTGTAGGGTTCTTCACCAGAGAGACCATGGAACGAGGGTAGGTGGTGAATCAACCCCGACATTAGCTCGAAAACGGTATTCTCAACCAAAGAAGGGAATGTGATGCACAAAGGCTGGTGCGTCAACTCTGGGGCAGCTAGCTCCCTTAGTGTTTGGTTGCTTGCCATGCTATATTCGTCCTCTACTGACTCGTTTGCAGTAGATGAGGTACAACCGTTAACATTTTCTCTAACACAGAAATAACTCTAGTTACGATCGTAGGATTTAATTTCTAGATTGCATTAATAATAAGAAAGGCTCAATCCTAACTAACAAACACGTTATGAGGGTTTGTTTAAGTTAAATCGTTTGTTTCCCTGACATAAATCCAATTACGCCAGTTGCTACTGAGATTGAGATATTCGAATAATTACGGATTCAATTACTCATAATTAGCAAAATAGCCTATATGAATAATTAATTGTGAAAGAAATAATTAAAAATGATTTAGATCTCACAGTAATTGCCCAACCAATTCGTCAGTTGCCCCCTTGACTAGAATTAGGAATTCAGTTCTCCATTAATAGAGAACGAACTGCGCGTGGGGAATTGGGAAAAGTGTTCCAATTGATTTTCCCAATTCCGGTCAACAACAAGAGGAAAGAATGAGGGACTTAATCGCTCCCAATTGTCTCCAAAGCAACGTAAAGAAAATCTGAAAAACTCTTTCAATTTCAGTCACAGCCAAGTGAGAAAGAATTCCAATGGCCCACAATTACGGCTCTTGTTGGTTTCTCACAAAACATATGAGAAAATGCTTTTTGGTTTCTTCAATTCGGTCAACAAAAGATAGAAAAGCAATACACAAGGTCAACAATGGTGGCCCTATTGTCACTTTTTCCCCCAATTGTTTTTACAAGGCAAAAAACGAAGTCAAGCTGAAGTCCCCTGGAAGTAAAAATCTCTCCTATTTAAGTTGGTTGCTACGAAATTGAAGGAATTGGTTTCCTTCTACTCTGCCACCCCACTAAAGAGGAAAAGAAAACGGTTCCCCTAATTCTCGTTTTTACTCCTTTCTCCCCAAATTGGTATTCAAATACCAAAACTCCCTAAATAAAAGAAAAACTATTACAATTAAATTTTTTCAGCTTTCTTAAGCGGACCCCACTGCCTGAAGGGCTCCACATGCGATGAACCACGGAGATCCGGCTCTGAGGCCTGGAGTTAGGCGTGGTTACGCCTACTCATCAGGAAGTCCTCCGGAATGTTATTTTAAGCACTTCTCAACACCAATCCCTGCAATTAACACCAAACACCACATCTGAGTAGAATCCACCTAATTAATGCAACATTTAGTCAAACAATTGTGCAATATTATCCAAAATATCCCACTAAAATGCACCCTATTAATCTCCCCCGCACCTAAACTATGCTTGCACTCAAGCATAATTAACTCAAAAGTGCAATCAAGATACCAAGCAATTCACAGCAGTTCATGCCAAAAATCACATTCCAAATTCCCCAATAACCTCATCGAATTCAAAATATACCAAATCAACAATTCTCACATTTAATGTGCACTTATTCACTCCAAAGTGTCTAGGATATGTATATAAGATGGCTCTCAATTCAACACAATAGAATGACACTATCATAAGTTTGCTCATATATCATATCTTCATCACTTACTTATGAATTTAAATTCAACAATCAAGGGACTTCGCAAGATTGTAATGGGATTGGGGTGAGAGGGTAGGATAAAAAAGATTCTAAGGTGTGCAGAAATTATCACTGGTAGTGTCTCCTTGTCCATGTGGAAGGCATACATTAAGTGCTTTGGGAGAGGTTTAAACTCCAGCTCGGGTACCTGCACAACAGAAGGCAATAATTTCGTTTGAATTTCAGGCACAAATACAGAAGGGATCTCATACCGTGAGGAAATTGGTGGAAGTGAATGCAGTGTTTCAACCACGTGATACAACTCATCACTGATTTCCATACTGAGAGTTGCTCCCAAATGAAGGTGCTTTGCTAAAACCACTTCCAATGTGTCTTCCCCATTTAGTTCAAATGTTTCCTGTAAAAGAAACTCAATAACACTCAAAGCAAAAACAAAGTTAGAATCCTCTGGGCATTTCATCGCATCAAAAATATTGAAATTTACAATTTCTCCATCAAATTTCATTGACAAAGTACCCTCATTCACATCTATTTTGTCCTACCCGTGCTTAAAAATGGTCTACATAACAAGATAGGTGATGGGTTCAATGACCTTTCATCCCCCATATATAAGACTTAAAAATCTGCCAGGAAGACTAATTCATTGACCTGTACCAAAACATTTTCAACTAACCATTTTGGATAAGCATTGGTGCGGTCTGCTAGTTGGCTTATAATGCCTGTACCTTTTAATGGCCCAAGATTAAAAGACGCATAAATAGTTTTAGGCATTACATTTATCGCGCCCCTAAATCCAATATCGCCTTCCTAATTGGGGTACCTCCTATTTTACATGGAATTGTGAACATACCTAGGTCCCCACACTTTGGTGGGAATATGCTTTGGAGTATAACTGACACATTTTCTCTCACCGCCACTCTTTCGTCACCCCTTAGCTTCCTTTTGTGGGTGCACAAATCTTTCAAAAATTTGACGCACTTCGGTATCTGCTTGATTGCATCCAACAAGGGAATGTTGATCTCCACTTTCCTGAACACATCCAAAAGTCCTTTTTCCTTCTCTACCATCTTTGTCTTTTCCAACCTGCAAGGAAAATGAGGTAAGTTAGATTTAATAGGGTGTGAAGGAGTGAATGTTACCTTAGGGTCTTCGCGAATGCGTATTTCCTCTTCAATCTCCTTTTCTATCTCTTCCTCACTTTTATTTTTCGAATTTTCCAACTTAGGCCCCTCCATTTCCTTGCCACTCCTCAATGTCATGGCACTTACATTATTGGAATTTGCCTCGGGTTGCTATGGCAATGTTCCATAAACGTGGGACTCTAGGCGATTAATGGCAGTTGTCATTTGGTTCATTCGAGCCTCCATATCTTTCATGCCTGCTCTGGCGTCCTGCTGGAACTGAGTAGTGCTCATGGCCAAGGATCTGATTTGTTGCTAGAACTGAGCAGCAGTCGTGACCAAGGATCTAATCTCTTGTTGGAGCTGAGTGGTAGTGTGGCCAGGCTCTTGACAATATCCTCCAAAGAGCTTCCTTAGTTGAGGATGAAGGTTGAGACTTTGGTTGCCATGATTGTTGTTGCTGAAATCCAGGTTGACGATTTGAGAAAGAATTTTGTGGCCTGTTCCCATAACTGAAATTGGAATGGTCTCTCCAACCGGGATTGTACGTGTTGGAGTACGAGTCATACTGCCTACAGGGCGCGTGCACGCCTCCGGCCATATTTACCTGTTCCACCCCATGCTCTTGCAAAAGGGACATGTGTCCGTACAGTGATCCATGCTTGTACAGATTCCACAGACATTCGCTCGCTGTTTATTCCCCATGGCTAATTGCCTAACAATAGATGTCAACTCCGACAGTTGCTGCTGAATGGATGACGTGTCTTCGTTGTTGACTTTGCGGGTAGGTAGTAGAGGAGGGTTATTCTCACGGAAGCCAAATTGCCGCGAATTTTCTTCCAACGATTCAATAATCTTCCATGCTTCCCTTGGTGTCTTATTTGCCAGTGCTCATCCACTCGCAGCGTCAATGATACTTCTATCAGATACGAGGAGCCCTTCATTAAAGTACTGGATCAATAGCTGTTCACTAATTTGATGCTGCGGGCATCTAGTGCACAACTTGTTGAACCTTTCCCAATAGTCATACAAGGACTCCCCGGGATACTGCTTAATGCTGCATATTTCCTTCCTCAAACTCACAGCTTGGGATACAGGGAAAAATTTTTCTAAAATCTTCTTTTTCAACGGTGTCCACGTGGTAATACTACCTACTGGTAGGTAGTATAGCCAATCTTTAGCTGCATTTTTGAGAGAAAAAGGGAAGACTCTTAGTCTAATTTGCTTCTCAGTGATCCCAGGAGGATTCATGCTAGAGCAAATCACTTCGAACATCTTGACATGTTTGTGGGGTTCTTCACCAAAAACCATGGAACGAGGGTAGGTGGTAAATCAACCCCGACATTAGCTCGAAAACGGTATTCTCAACCAAAGTAGGGAATGTGATGCCCAAAGGCTAGTGCGTCAACTCCGGGGCAGCTAGCTCCCTTAGTGTTTGGTTGCTTGCCATGCTATATTCGTCCTCTACTGACTCGTTTGCTATAGATGATTGCCCTTCTTTTCGTCTCTTGCTCTCTTATCTTCGCCTACGCGCTGCATTTTCAATCTCAGGGTCGTATATCAATTCACCTGTGCGAGAAGAATGGGGCATAAACTAGCAAAAATATCAAGAAAAAAATTAAACTAAAAAACAAATAAATATTTCAAACGCCGGTCCCCGGCAACGGCGCCAAAAATTGACAGGTGCCGAATCTGTGCAATAATAATAAATAAAACCTAACTACCACCGAAAGCAATCAATAATCAATTTTAGGTACTGGAGCAGAGACTCTAGGTGTGCAATGGGTTACTTGATTCACCCTGTTCCCGAAGAGTTTGCTTAATCCGATATACCCGAATTAATTATCTGACTAAATTCGCTAACTAGTAGACAGTGGCAAGTAGGGTCGTCTCCTCAGGGACTGGGGAGAAATTTATTTCCTTTCGAGTCAAGATAAATGGGGGATTTGGGATTAAATGCTAATGAATTAGGTAAATCAAATATAGAAAATAATTAATTAAAAAAATAATCGCGAGAACTCTAGCCAAGGGTACACTTTAGAATTGGTTGATACTCTGATCATCGATTCACAGTTAATTATAACATTTATTAATAGATCGGTTATAGTTGTCATGCACGCGATAAACAACCGACCTTTCCTTAATTTCTTGATAGTTGAGGTACGACCGTTAACATTTTCTTTAACACAGAAACAACCCTAGGTACGACCGTAGGATTTAATTTCTAAATTGCATTGATAATAAGAAAGGCTCAATCCTAACTAACAAACACGCTACGAGAGTTTGTTTAAGTTAGATCGTTTGTTTCCCTGACATAAACCCAATTACGTTAGTTGCTACTGAGATAGAGATATTCGAACAATTACGGATTCAGTTACTCCTAATTAGCAAAATAGCCTATATGAATAATTAATTATGAAAGAAATAATTAAAAATGGTTTAGATCTCACAGTAATTGCCCAACCAATTCGTCAGTTGCCCCCTTGACTAGAATTAGGAATTCAGTTCTCCATTAATAGAGAACGAACCGCGTGTGGGGAATTGGGAAAAGTGTTCCAATTGATTTTCCCAATTTCGGTCAACAACAAGAGGAAAGAATAAGGGACTTGATCGCTCCCAATTGTCTCCAAAGCAACGTAAAGAAAATCTGAAAAACTCTTTCAATTTTGGTCAAAGCCAAGTGAGAAACAATTCCAATGGCCCACTATTGCGGCTCTTGTTGGTTTCTCACAAAACATATGAGAAAATGCTTTTTGGTTTCTTCAATTCGGTCAACAAAAGATAGAAAAGCAATACACAAGGTGAACAATGGTGGCCCTATTGTCGCTTTTTCCCCCAATTATTTTTACAAGGCGAAAAACGAAGTCAAGCAGAAGTCCCGTGGAAGTAAAAATCTCCCCTATTTATGTTGGTAGCTACGAAATTAAAGGAATTGGTTTCCTTTTACTCCGTCGGCCCCACCAAAGAGGAAAAGAAAATGGTTCCCCTAATTCTCGTTTTTACTCCTTTCTCCCCAAATTGGTATTCAAATACCAAAACTCCCTAAATAAAAGAAAAACTATTACAATTAAATCTCTTCAGCTTTCTTAAGCGGACCCTACTGCCTGAAGGGCTCCACATGCGATGAACCACAGAGATCCGGCTCTGAGGGCTGGTGTTAGGCGTGGTTACGCCTACTCATCAGGAAGTCCTCCGGAATGTGATTTTAAGCACTTCTCAGCACCAATCCCTACAATTAACACCAAACACCACATCTGAGTAGAATCCACCCAATTATTGCAACATTTAGTCAAACAATTGTGCAATATTATCCAAAATATCCCACTAAAATGCACCCTATTAATCTCCCCCGCACCTAAATTATGCCTGCACTCAAGCATAATTAACTCAGAAGTGCAATTAAGATACCGAGCAATTCACAGCAGTTCATGCCAAAAATCGCATTCCAAATTTCCCAATAACCTTATCGAATTCAGAATATACCAAATCAACAATTCTCACATTTAATGTGCACTCAATCACTCCAAAGTGTCTAGGATATGTATATAAGATGGCTCTCAATTCAACACAATAGAATGACACTATCATAAGTTTGCTCATATATCATATTTCCACCACTTGCTTATGAATTTAAATGCAACAATCAAAGGACTTCGCAAGGTTGTAATGGGGTTGGGGTGAGAGGGTAGGATAAAAAAGATTCTAAGGTGTACAGAAATTATCACCGGTAGTGTCTCCTTGTCCTCGAGGAAGGCATACTTCAAGTGCTTTGGGAGAGATTTAAGCTCCAGCTCGGGTGCCTGCATAACAGAAGGCAACAATTTCGTTTGAGTTTCAGGCACAAATACAGAAGGGATCTCATACCTTGAGGAAATTGGTGGAAGTGAGTGCAGTGCTTCGACCACACGATACAACTCATCACTGATTTCCACACTGAGAGTTGCTCCCAACTCAAGGTGCTTCGCCAAAACCACTTCCAATGTGTCTTTCCCATCTAGTTCAAATGTTTCCTGTACAAGAGGTTCAATAACACTCAAAGCAAAAACAGAGTTAGATTCCTCTGGGTATTTCATCGCATAAAAAATATTGAAATTTACAATTTCTCCATCAAATTCCATTGACAAAGTACCCTCATTCATATCTATTTTGTCCTAGCAGTGCTTAAAAATGGTTTACCTAACAAAATAGGTGACGGATTTAATGATCTTTCATCCCCCATATATAGGACTTAAAAATCTGCCGGGAAGACTAATTTATTGATCTGTACCAAAACATCTTCAACTAACCATTTTGGATAAGCATTGGTACGGCCTGCTAGTTGGATTGTAATGTTTGTGCCTTTTAATGGCTCAAGATTAAGAGACGTATAAATAGGCTTAGGCATTTCATTTATCGACGCCCCTAAATCTAATATCGCCTTCCTAATTGGGGTGCTTGCCATTTTACATGGAATTGTGAACATATTTGGGTCCCCACACTTTGGTGAGAGTTTTCTTTGGAGTACAGCCGACACATTCTCTCCCACCATCATTCTTTCGTCACCCCTTAGCTTCCTTTGTGGGTGCACAATTTTTTGAAAAATTTGGCATATTTCGGTATCTGCTTGATTGCATCCAACAAAGAGATGTTGATCTCCACTTTCTGGAACACATCCAAAAGTTCTTTTTACTTCTCTACTTTCTTTGTCTTTTCCAACTTACAAGGAAAATGAGGTAAGTTAGATTTAATAGGTTGTGAAGGAGTGAATGTTACCTTAGGGTTTTCGCGAATGCATCCTTCCTTTTCAATCTCCTTTTCTATCTCATGCTTTTCGAATTTTCCAACTTAGGTCCCTCCACTTCCTTACCACTCCTCAGTATCATGGCACTTACATTTTTGGAATTTGCCTCGGGTTGCGATGGCAATGTTTCTTAAACGTGGGACTCGAGACGATTAATGACTGTTGTCATTTGGCTCATTCGAGCCTCCATATCTTTCATGCCTGCTTTGGAGTCCTGCTGGAACTGAATAGTGCTCATGGCCAAGGATCTGATTTCTTGCTGGAGCTGAGCAGTAGTCGTGACTAAGGATCTATTCTCTTGCTGGAGTTGAGTGGTAGTCATGGCCAGGTTCTTGACAATATCCTCCAAAGAGCTTCCTGAGTTGGAGGATGAAGGTTGAAACTTTGGTTGCCATGATTGTTGTTGCTGAAATCCTGGTGGATGATTTGAGAAAGAATTTTGTGGCCTGTTCTCATAACTGAAATTGGGATGGTCTCTCCAACCGGAATTGTACGTGTTGGAGTACGGGTTATACTGCCGACGGGACGCGTGTACGCCTTCGGCCATGTTCACCTGTTCCACCCCATCCTCTTGCAAAAGGGACATGTGTCCTTACAGTGGTCCATTGTACAAATTCCACAGACTTTCGCTCGCTGCTTATTCCCCATGGCTAATTGCCTAACAACTGTATGAATTCCGACAGTTGCTGTTGAATGGATGACGTCTCTACTTCGTTGACTCTGCAGGTAGGTAGTGGAGGAGGGTTACTCTCATGGAAGCCAAATTGCTGTGAATTTTCTTCCATCGATTCAATAAGCTCCCACGTTTTCCTTAGTGTCTTATTTGCCAGTGCTTCTCGACTTGCAACGTCAATGATATTTCTGTCAGATACTAGGAGCCCTTTATAGAAATATTGGATCAATAGCTATTCACTAATTTGATGCTGTGCGTATCTAGTGTACAACTTGTTAAACCTTTCCCAATAGTCATACAAGGACTCCCCGGGATACTGTTTAATGCTGCATATTTCTTTCCTCAAACTCGCAGCCCGAGATGCAGAGAAGAATTTTTCTAAAAACTTCTTTTTCAACTGCGTCCATGTGGTAATACTACCTGTGGGTAGGTAGTATAGCTAATTTTTAGCTGCATCTTTGAGAGAAAAAGGGAAGGCTCTTAGTCTAATTTGCTCCTCAGTGACCCCAGAAAGTTTCATGCTAGAGCAAACCATTTCTAACTACTTGACATGTTTGTGGGGTTCTTTACCAGAGAGACCATGGAATGAGGGTAAGGGGTGAATCAGCCCCGATTTTAGCTCAAAAGCGGTATTCTAAGCCAAAGTTGGAAATGTGATGCACAAGGGTTGGTGCGTCAAATCCGGGGTAGCTGGCTCCCTTAGTGTTTGGTTGCTTGCCATGCTATATTCGTTCTCTACTGACTCGTTTGCAGTAGATGATTGCTCTTTTTTTTGTCTCTTGGTCTCTTGCCTTCGCCTGCGCGCTGCATTCTCAACCTCAGGGTCGTATATCAATTCACCTGTGCGAGAAGAACGGGACATAAACTAGCAAAAATACCAACAAAAAAAAACTGAACTCAAAAAGTAAAAAATATTTCAAACGCCAGTCCCCGGCAACGGCGCCAAAAATTGACAGGTGCTGAATCTGTGCAATAATAATAAATAAAACCTAACTACTACCAAAAGTAGTCAATAATAAATTTTAGGTACTGGAGCAGGGACTCTAGGTGTGCAATGGGTTATTTGATTCACCCTGTTCCCAAAGAATTTGTTTAATCCGATATACCCGAATTAATTATCTGACTAAATTCGCTAACTAGTAGACAGTGGCAAGCAGGGTTGTCTTGTCAGGGACTAGGGAGAAATTTATTTCCTTTCGAGTCAAGATAAATGGGGGATTTGGGATTAAATGCTAATGAATTAGATAAATGAAATATAGAAAATAGTTAATTGAAAGAAATAATTGTGAGAACTCTAGCCAAGGGTACACTTTAGAATTGGTTCATACTCTGATCATCGATTCACAGTTAATTACAACATTTATTAATAGATCGGTTACAGTTGTCACGCACGCGATAAACAACTAATCTTTCCTTAATTTCTTAATAGTTAAGATACGACCGTTAACTATTTTTCTAACCCAGAAACAACCCTAGGTACGACCGTAGGATTTAATTTTTAGATTGCATTAATAATAAGAAAGGCCCAATCCTAACTAACAAACACGCTACGAGGGTTTGTTTAACTTAGATCGTATGTTTCCCTGACATAAATCCAATTACGCCAGTTGCTATTGGGATAGAGATATTCGAACAATTACGGATTCAATTACCCCTAATTAGCAAAATAGTCTATATGAATAATTAATTATTGCGCACTAATCAATCATACATAAGAGTTACAACAATTAAAAGCAGGAAACATATAAATACCAATAAAAGAAAGAAATAATTAAAAACGGTTTAGATCTCACAGTAATTGCCGAACCAATTCGTCAGTTGCCCCCTTGACTAGAATTAGGGATTTAGTTCTCCATTAATAGAGAACGAACCGTGCGTGGGGAATTAGGAAAAGTGTTCCAATTGAGTTTCCCAATTCCGGTCAACAACAGGAGGAAAGAATAAGGGACTTGACCGCTTCCAATTGTCTCCAAAGCAACGTAAAAGAGAATCTAAAAAACTCTTTCAATTTCGGTCAAAGCCAAGTGAGAAACAATTCCAATGGCCGACAATTGTGGCTCTTGTTGGTTTCTCACAAAACATACAAGAAAATGCTTTTTGGTTTCTTCAATTCGGTCAACAAAAGATAGAAAGCAATACACAAGGTCAACAATGGTGGCCCTCTTGTCGCTTTTTCCCCCAATTGTTTTTACAAGGCGAAAAACGAAGTCAAGCCGAAGTCCCCTGGAAGTTAAAATCTCCCCTACTTACGTTGGTAGCTACGAAATTAAAGGAATTGGTTTCCTTCTACTCCGCGGGCCCCACCAAAGAGGAAAACAAAACGGTTCCCCTAATTCTCGTTTTTTCTCCTTTCTCCCCAAATTGGTATTCAAATACCAAAACTCCCTAAATAAAAGAAAAACTATTACAATTAAATCTCTTCAGCTTTCTTAAGCGGCTCCACTGCCTAAAGGGCTCTACGTGTGATGAACCATGGAGATCTGGCTCTGAGGGCTGGAGTTAGGCGTGGTTACGCCTACTCATCAGGAAGTCCTCCGGAATGTGATTGTAAGCACTTCTCAGCACCAATCCCTGCAATTAACACCAAACACCACATCTGAGTAGAATCCACCCAATTAATGCAATATTTAGTCAAACAATTATGCAATATTACCCAAAATATCTCACTAACATGCACCCTATCAATCGGGATGAAGTATCAATCATTGAAGGTGTGAGAAACTGTCCACCGATTCCCGTCCAAAATCAATATTGGACTCCATCTTTTTCTTGACCCTTGAATCACCTGCCTAGATTCACCGTCAAGTATTTTCATGCTTTCGTTTCTCATCCTTCACCATCAATGCTTTTTGCTAAGCCATTGAAATAAGGATACCATTCATTAAATTATTCAATTAGGAATAACTGTCAATCCACTTGATCTCAATAGTTAACTTGGATCCAACCACGAACTTTGCTCTATTGCTCAGTCTCGCAGCTTGAAGCTCTGATACTACTTGTTAGGATCCAGGTGCGGAATAAATAACTATTGAGATATCAAGTACACAACAATTTACTGGCAAACACGCTACAAGCATGACAAATAAAGGACATACAATATGTAACGTGATTCGACTCCATCATTGACCCTACGTTCACGGAGAGAAATTTGTTCTTTATTATGAGAGGAAAAATCCTATACAAGAATATAATTTGAACCAAACCTAACTATTGTATACCATCTCTCATCTTCCAACAACCCTCTGTCATACTCTGTGTAAGGCTACATCTTGTCCGTGTGTGCCCTTGTGTGTCTCTTGTGTAGTATGCTAACTCATCTATTTATAGGGAATATTATTTGGTCAAAAAAACCCAAATAATAATAGAAAACAAATTCTAATTCCTAGACTTATACATAATAGGAAATAACTTCTAATGTTAAACAAAATAGAATATTTCTTGGATACCACTTCAAGTAACTAAAATCAATTAGGAAACTATTTACTTTCACACAAAACAAGAATCCTACCTAAAAGAAATTAAGTCAATTTCCTACCACTTTTGTTGTTGCAGTTGCTGTGATGTGTACTATTTGAAATTTAGGATGCAACTCTTAAATTTCAACTGGTTTCTTTTATTTGCTATTGTTTGTTGGTTGAGACGGGCTCGGACTTCCTTGTCAGTTGTCATTTAAGGCCTCGTTTGCGGTTCTTTTTGAAAAAAGTCCAAAAGGAATTTACGGTCTCGTTTGGAGTTGCAATTATTTATAAAAAAAAAACACTTTTAATACAAGTGCTTAGAAGTGCTTTTAACAAAAGTGTTTTTAAATTACCAAAAACTAAACTCCTTAAGTTACAAAAAACTAATTACCACACACCTTAAAAGTACTTTCATTATTTAAAAGCTTTTTTTTTATTTATAAATGTACCCCAATCCTAAAAGGTCTAAAAACTCTAGAGCATAATAGAAAACAGGACAAATTTATCCAAAAGGGTCTAAGAATTATAAGATAAGAAGATTCAAAATTCAATGGAAGGGTATACAGTTGCATGTTAGGGAAGTGAAGTATGGCTTGTAAACCTCCCCTAGAAAGTCCCCGAAGTTGCTCTTGCGGATTTGACATAAGTGAATATGCCTATTTGGTTTCCCCAAAAAAAAAAATCATAAAGTGCATAAAATTTGAAAAAATTGTGAGTGAGGTATGGGTCACTGTTCACAGATTAACATATCTAAAATATTTATCTTTAAATGATTAAACTACCCTCATACAATATGCTTTTTATCGAATAATGTGCATCATAACAAGAAGAAATGTGTACTTTTACGAACGTTAGTGTACATTTGGAATATGGATGCACATATACAAACACAAATGTGGACATATGAGCATATGCCCCCTACAACATTTTTGAATTCAAACATGTACTTTGATAATTTTATGTGTATGTTGAGATGTGCAAATTTTGGAAATTTGGGCTAATTTTGAAATTTTACTACACATTGGATTATTTTGGTAAAAACCCTTTAAAACTTGAGCTAGTAAATTTAATCTCTTCTCATTAATAACAAATAACAAGAAAGTTATCAATCCCATTTGTACAAATTGTACAAGAAAAAAAGTGATGAATGTCAAGCAAAAACTCTTCCATATAAGCAAGTTGCAACAAATTCGTATGCTCAAAGAGTGTTGGCAGACTATCTGATTTTCACTTCTAATGGGTTCTATTTTGGCAAAACCTAATTGATACGTTTAAAATTTAGGATACTGCCGCTTGGACTGCAGGAAGGTTACCTAGCAAGTTTGGGGCAGATGAACCTTGTGGTCAGTATTCAACTGTTTATGGGCGCTGTAAAAGTTGTATAATGTGTTTTTACTCATCACAAATAGTTTATACAATTTTTTAACAAGAACTGAAAAATGAAAACACTCTATTTGGAAAAATAAACAAATCTAAATTTTTTGCACGAAATCTGGACTACACCTTTTCTTTTCATCTTGTTCCATTTGTGAATTTGGAAGACAATTTGCATATGTATTGTATATCCAACAGCGATAGAATCATAATAATATATACACTGACAGTGTATATAAGATTTACTCTTTCTTTTATAGATGTGGTATATGACAATAGAGTTCACCTATAAAAGCAGCTTCAAATCATGACATTCCTAAACAATAGATACAAATATGAGAATTTAAAATCAAAGAGGTGGTAATCCATTAAGTCGTATGTCATTTAATAAAGGATTTTTCGTGATAATATTAGTGAATAGTTGACTTTTTGGTAGTTCGATCGTTGTCAATCTCATTCCTGCATAGTGGACTTTAATTTTTTTCCTCGGTAAGACAGTATGTGTCTAAAAGAATCTACATCAATGGTTAATTCGAGTAAGTCCTCTTGAAAAATACTTTTTTCTCATCTTATTCTCCTTAAGGTTGAATTGCACCAATCAAAAAGAAGTTCTTATCACTCTTTCCTCTTTCTCTCTTTCTTCTCTCTAGAATAAAAAATTCTAACTAAAACTCCCTTCAACTCTCCCATGGAATATAGATCAGATTTTTCTGATCTTTCCCTATGGGAGGAGCCTTCTCTATAGATTCTTTTTATTTGTGTGAATAAAATTTCTTCTAAAATTTTCTAATAAGAGTTTCTTCTCTCTTTAGGGTTGTCTAGTGAGAGTTTTCTTCTCTCCTAAATTTTTTAGTGAAGTTTTATTCTCTCATAGGGATTTCTAGTGAGAGTTTTTGGTAATTTTTTCATTTTTCTTTTATTAGATCTGAGTTTTTTCAAATTTTGATTATCAGATCTGGAATTTCTTGGATCTATTCGGTAAATCTTATCATAATATCTAGACTTGAAGCAATTAATCAGTAGATCTGGCGATTGGAAGTATGCACAGATGTCCGTGGAATTATTATTTTCTCTCATTTTTTAAATTTGGAGCTTTATAATATAATTTTTATTGTTCTTAAAATCTGGAATATCCTTTCTTCATATATGTTCTTTGATATCTATATATGTTTGATGCTGTAATTTCTGCTGTTAGTGCAGATGTTAATGCAATTATGATATTTATTTAAAAAAAGAATCTACATCAATGACTAAGAAAAGAATCATGTACACTTTTACAAACAATTTAGTCTGAGCTGGGACACAAATATGGATAAATTAGTGTAAACTTTAATATACTCTATTAGTCTTCATAATTGAATTAGCTGAAAGAAAATAGTAAAATTAATCATTCCTTTAATTTAATCTTGTATGACGTTAATGATTTCATAATAATGGCATAGAGTTTGATAAAATACTTCTACTCTCTCTCTCTCTCTCTCTCTCTCTCTCTCATTTTTAAAAAGATTTTAGATTATCTTTGAGGAAAAGCACCATATTATATTGAATAAATGTCAATAGGTCTGCATCACATTCGTTATGACTTGTGATTTATGATTTCTGCTTCAATATTTCTATGGAAAGTAGGACAATTAGCAGACGACAAATCTCAAGAAGCGCTATATTTTATCATCTCAACCTGTGCCCATTACTTTTGATAACTATCATCTAAGCTCCAAGCTTAGTTCTTATGCTTTAGGCATTACTTTTGATGAGGAACTTTTGTTTCCTTAGTGGTTAAATGACCGCTTGTATAGTTTCATCGAGCCTTTGCTCGTACTTGTACATCTTTTGAAAAGGAATACAACCATATATCGTTTCGAAAAAAAAAAAAAAAACCTGTGCCCATTAGAGTTTAATAATTTTGCACTCTATTCATGGAAAAATATTTTTAAAGTGAAAAATACTTCTTTTCTTTAACAAGTGTAAGCTACAAAGCACTTGATATTTTTCTGGCTCAATCACAATTATTGTCCACTTTGAAGTATGAAAGAAAAAAATTAAAGCAAATTACAAGTCTGCATTACCAGCCTCATAAGTTCTAGTTAATGCTTAACACTTATATTACACGAGTAATCTGTTAATAGCACTCAATTTTTAAACAATTAACTTAATCAGAAAGCTAATGTTAGTAGCAGATGAATTATCTCGAAAGGACCTCTATTTGTTCACATTACATCAAATTCTAAATGAATAAAAAATTATTAAAAATGACTAATTGTAGAAGCTTTAGGTAACAATTCTTTCATAAAATAGCCAAATAGGTGATTACTTAATTACATACTAAATAGCTAGGTTGAGTAAGATCTTATTAAGAGAATAATCATATATAAGCATCATATGTTAGACCTCATGAACTTCTTTAATTCCCATATTACTAAATAATCAGCTGTAGAAAAGACTAAAGCTGTTTTACTAGTAACAGATCAACATCATTCAACTAATCAACTAATTAGGTACAACAACAGATCAATAATTCTCCTTATAAAAGTCTTTGATTCTATTTATTTGTTCATTTATTTATTTTTTGGATTTGCAATCGTTGACAATATTTTGTATACATAGTGATCTCCAAGCTCTATCAGATAAAGCAAATCCAATTCTAGGTTTTGCACTGCCTTTCTGTCATCACTTCCTATCAATTCACAAGGAGCTTCAAAAAGTAACAAAAATGGTGACCAATTTGGAGATATTGTCAAAAGAGATGATTAAACCATCATCTCCAACACCCCATCACCTTAGAAACCTCCAATTATCCTTGCTAGACCAAATTGTACCATCTGCTTACATCCCTCTTATTTTCTTCTACAATGCTAACCAGTTGCAATCTAGTAACAAAGACCATCCCAAAATTGCTCAAATCCTCAAGCAATCCTTGTCTAATGTTTTGACTCAATTTTATCCCTTGGCAGGAGGGCTTACCAGTGAGATATCTTCAGTTGATTGCAATGATTCTGGTGCACTGTTTGTTGAAGCTCAAGTTCATACTACCCTCTCGGAGGTTACAGAAAAACCCATCATGGAGGAACTCAAACAATTTGTTCCTCTTGAGTCAAATTCCAGAAATGCCATGGATAAGCCCAAGACAGTAGTTCTTGCCGTTCAAATCACTTTCTTTGATTGTGGAGGCATAGCTGTAGGAGTGCAAATTTCGCACAAAATTGCCGATGGCACGTCCTTGGTTACATTCTTGAATTCATGGGCAGCAAGCTGCCGCGGAGATGATGAACATATGTTACCACCTGCTTTTGAGTGGGCGAAACTTTTTCCTCCAATAGACATGTCATGTTTTGGTTTCAAACCACCCACAGCCAAGACGAAAGAAAAGATTGTGACTGAACGCTTTGTTTGACAAGGAAAAGCTTGCAAAACTTAAACAAGCTGCTGCTTCTGCTCCTGGATCAAAAGGAAACGATCCTACCCGAGTGGAGGCTGTTTCAGCTTTCATTTGGAGCAATTTCAGAACGGCATCCAATTCTAAGAAGATGGTTACAGCATCCCATGCAGTGAACTTGAGACCGAGGATGGATCCAGCCCTTCCAGATGTCGCCTTTGGAAACCTGTGGGCAAGGACTCTTCCCATTATGGTGGCTGAGGAAGAAAGAGAGTATCACCATCTGCTTGATCAGTTGAGGAATGCTATAAGGAAAATCAACAGCAATTTTAATGCAGATGAATATTTGCTTCATTTCTTGAAGTCAGTGGAGCTAGTCCCCAAGGGAGAGATTGAGAACTGCAGTTTCACTAGTTGGTGTAGGTTCCCTGTGTATATGGTGGATTACGGTTGGGGCAAGCCTAAATGGGTATGCACCACCACCATGCCCTTGAAGAATCTTGTAATATTGATGAGTACAAGTTGTGGGGAGGGGATCGAAGCATGGGTTAACTTACTTGAAGAAGATTTGCCAAGATTTCTTAAGTACTGTATGCAACTTTGTAAAGGGAAAAATATTTAGGTGGGCTTTCTGTCAACTATCCATAGACCATATGGGTTAAAGGTGGAATGTGTTTTTAAGATTTAATCTCCTTTGAATACTTCTTACACCAGAATACTTCATTCCTTTACAACTCATATTTACTAAAAGCACTAGACCACAATAGGGTTTACGTGAATAACTGCAGCTCAAACAATTGAAAAAAAAAATGCCCAAAACGTAATTGACGTGGTAAAAAGATTAGTTAGATTATGATGGGTTCTTTTGTTTGATGCTCGTACCATTTCTTTGCCTTGTAAGTTGTGGTTGTATTATCATTTATGGCCATATTTAAGTAAATAAATCTGCAACTCATTTCCATTCTCACAAAAATCATTTCTAAACAAAAATCTTGATTGATTGATAACTCGATCATTCTCCTGATGTTTGGCCAGTTACATTGATTGATTATTTCTATATTAAATGATTTACCAACATCCATTTTTTGGTCTAGATTCATATTCATAGTTATTAAACCCGACTCGAAAAGGAACCCAATGAAAAAGGTGGGTCAACGGTCACTGGTTCAACCAGTGGGCGAGTAGTTGAATGAGTGGATTACTAAATATATTTAAATATTATGTTTCATAATTTTTGATATACGATATATGATATAATCTGTGATAAATAATATCATAGCAAAAAAAAATGCTCATTTAATTTAATTCACTATAGAATGATTAATTCATATAAGAATGAGTAAAACATAAATCTATTTAGTTTTCCACCAAACTTCAAGTGTAAAATTTTATCTGTGTTTAGTGTAATTATCTTGCTTATTTATGAATTTTAAGTGTAAAAAATTATTAAAAATAATATTTGTCTTGAAAATAAATTATGTAATAAATTATATTTGTGTTTATAACTTATAGAGTTTTAGGGTCATAAGTTTTTATTAAAAGATTACAAATAAATTTGTTTTAGAAAAATAAAAAAAATAAAGATAGAATTGACCAAATGTTCATATATTATAAGAAAGCTACTCAACTAACATATGGCAAGTGGTTTGTGGTGACTATATTATAGATACATGCCTAAGGTTTCAAGTTTGAATGTTAACAAGAGGTTGCTAAAATTTTTTCCACAAAATCGGTTCATTGACAAAACCATCTGGTTTCCAGTTTAATCCAATTGAATAGTCGAATCGTTGACCAGTCAACGGGTTCTATACTTAAGCGATCTAATTAAAAACCCAACCCGATCCCATTGCTGGTTCCCTTGGTTGATTGGGTTCAATGGTCGGCCCGGGCTGGTTTAATAACTATGTTCATAGTCAATCAATTATATGTTTTTTTGGTTGGAAAAACAAGTTTGAGTAGCTTTCAACTCCAATTGCTACCATGGGTTAGGAAATTTCCCCAGCGCTATAAGTTACTTATAGAATTTTTATATATGACTCACTAACACAACCCTCATATTAGTAGTAATATTCAAAAGTAGGACATTTTTTTGAGAAAGTGGCCGTCTTTATCAATTGAGGGAACTTGCAATGGCAAATCAATTATATTTTATTAGTGATTGATTACATAGTTTTCTTTTTGAATCAAATGGGCTCATGGATACTAGGATGGCAACGGTGTGGGATTAGAGCGGGTTTGAATGGGGAGGTTCTACAAAAATTCTCCCTTCCCCCAATCCCCACACTTCTCCTCACTCTTGCCTTGCCCAATCTATCAATTTTTATATTTTGTTTGATTTTACTTTTACTTATATATATATATATATATATATATATATACTTTTACTAATAATAGTTTTATTGTTCACTTTTCAATTATTAGCAAAAAGGTGACTGTGAAATCACTTTGATCTTTTGAACCCATTTCTCCATATTTGGTACCACAGAATCTAAACTAATTGCTGTTGTTTCTTTATAAGGAATGAAAAAAAGAGCAAACTAACATAATAAGATTATCATTTTACCACAATAAATTGTATAAAAATTACATCATGTTATCAGAACAAAATATCATATAATTTATTTCATATTGTATATTTTTATAATAATAATACCATAGTACTTATTTTGTATTGTACATATACTATCTTAAAGTATAGACTGGGGAGGCGGGATGGGCCAGAAAAAAGCATTTTCCCTTGCCCCATTACTCTCTTTGGGAGACCGGACACCCATTCCCATTATCATCCCTTCCAAACTTAAGGAAGTCATCTTTGGTATAAATACTAGAAAAGATATTCGTCCTTTCTTTAAGAGGTTTTGGACAAAATAGTAGTGAGCCGTTATTAGATTAAAAAAAAGCGAGAAAAGAGTCTTAGACAATTTTGTGCAATGGTAAAACTAGTTGAATTGTACTTTAGACCAAGTTGCTAGTTATTAGTTTTTGTGCAATGATTTGAGGTAGGAGATTGGTCTCCCCCCACCTCCTTCATTTCCCGGTTGAGAATGATGGCTTGGGATTTTGACCAATAGATTTTTACTTTGAGTTCTTGTCATGTGCCCTTTTTTTTTAATCCTTGATATATTTTGTTTAGAATCGATTGCTTCAAGTTATTTTGCTTTTAGATTGTGACTAGCTGGCAGTTTTGGCTCCATCAATTCTTTGCTATTTGCTTGAGATATTCTCCCTTTGTGAACATTTTATTCCAGCAAGTTTTTGCTGTTTGGTTGGGATATTCTCTATTAGTAGACATTTTATTCTAGCAAGTTTAGTTTGCCTTAAAAAAAAGGGGAAAAAAGTCCCAGTGGCCCTCTAACTGTTAGCCGGATGAACTTTTGGCCCCTTAATAATTAAGAGTGAATTTTTGATCGCCAATTTATCCAAAGTGTAAAATGTTGGACCCTTTGTTAAGTTCAGAAATTAATACCGATGGAAACCACAACCACGTGAGGCACATGGTAAAATACGATGGGCATTTTAGTTCGCGATGGGCTGTCTTTCGCTCCATAAAAGTGGCAGCAGCTAAGAGGAATGTAAACAGTTGGTGCAATTTGGTCTTCGAAGAATGCGCCCCATTTTCTTAGATGTTGCAGATTTTAGTAGTGGATCGACGAGAAGATGTGTTGCTGGTCAACGGAGATCATACCTAGCTTTCTTAGAAAAATTAATGTAGCTAAACAACAAAGAGGTAGGTACAAAGGAGAAGTAAGAAGACAAGAAAGGAAAGTCACAAAGTTGAAGGTCAAAGTGAAAGAACTAGAAAAAGAAATCCGTAGCAAGAAATAGGAGAACAAGTGTTTGGTGAGATTGCTTTTGTTAACATGGATACTTACAACTATAATCTTGGTCAACTGGGGTAAAAAAAGTGGAAAACCTCGTGGCTTTTAGGCAAATAGAAGGACCATTATGAAGATTAATCAAGTGGATCTGTGTTATCAATTTTCTACTCTATAGTGATTGTATCAGTAGAAAGGCAATAAAATCTGAGTTTTGATTTGTTAAATGAAAAATTAGGCATGCTTTGTTGAAAAGATCAGCTTATATTTGCAATGCTTTGTGTTTGGTTGAGAGTGTTGTACTTTATTTCCTGTGAATTCATTGTTGAAGCACATTTCCAGTAAACTGAATATACTATATATGTAGACAAAGACATGGAAAAGTGCAAGAAGTGGGGTAGGCAAACATAAAGACCATTGAGTAGGCAAATGTAAAGACCATTATATTCAAAAGCTGACCCTGTATAAACAATGTTGTTGTCAATGGTCTACAAAAATATAACCAAAATCCAAAACGCAATCATCACCAACAAACAGTTGATTGGAATTCATCCACTAGTAGCCAATAAGACTGGATATTGTAAGACAAAAAATAGTTGAAATAGCTGTTCCTAGTCCCATTTCTTTTCCGATTTGTCTTCCTCTCCCTTTGCCTCTTCCACTCCATTTTCCTCTCCAAGAACCAACTGTGAATGGTGGCTTCTTACACAACTATGCATAGTTAGCATTTGTGGCTCCCTTTTCTATATCAGTGAGTGGCTTCCTAGTTGAAGTTTTATTGCTATGGGTCATTCGACATGTCTGCTAACTTCGGTGTAGAGTAGATGTTTGTTGCCGTTTTGTGGCTGTTGAATGTCTCGTTGTGGTTGCTGCTACCCAACTTCATGAACATGGACTTGGTATGGCTGTTGCTACATTTGTTGTGGCTGCTGTTGCATAGTTTCATGAACCTGCTATTGGTGTGGCCTTGCTGATTGCACTACCTGCATAGCTTTGTGAAATATGTTCCTAAATAGGGAAAAGTCAAAATCAATCTTGTGTGGTTGCACTTATTATTTGCCTCCTCTTTCTTGTAGTTGGTTGCAGCCTCCTAGGTTCAGTTAAACAATGACCTTGTTGCTGGCTTTGTTCATTAGTTGGCTGCTTACATGTTGCTGCATTATGACCTACCTCCCCACATTTTTTACAATGAATGATGATCCTTCTTCTTAGTTTTCTACTGTGGTTTTTGCCTTTAGTTGTGTCCTTTCTCCTAGCTTTTCTACGCTTACCAGGTTGAGCAACTGTGACTGGTGGCCCCAATTCAGGCATTATTGACGGGGGCCAATGATCCTCACCACTAATTGGTTGCAACACATTTTGATAAAGCTTGAGGAATAGCTGCCTACTATAACAAACATTCAAGTACTCCCGTGGGTCTTCATTCCTCAAAAGAATGGCAGCAATGGCATGACAACATGGAATGCTACTAACCTCCCATAACCTGCAAGTACAATTCCTTTTCTCCATATCTATAGCAAATTAGGCCTCTCTTGGACCTTTCACCTGGTAACCATGCAGTGCATTCCAAATGGGAATCCACTGACTTGCAATTTTGACCCTATTTTCAATAATTTCATTAATTAGAGGTCTAGTTGGATTCTGATATCTTTCCATTGATGATTTCTCTTCTAGATCCTATCCATAAGGTACTCCCTGATCATTTCTATCATTCCCATCATTGTTATAATAGGTTGCTCTCTAGCCTCAAGAATAAATGCATTAAAAGACTGACATAAGTTGTTGACCAGCATGTCACTTTTTGTGTGAGTTGGAAAGAAGGTCTTGCACCAATGCCGAGGAACCAAACTCACACTTGAAGGAACCAAACGACTTAACAATTGGAAAGCACCTCCCCTTAAATTCTCTATTTTTCCATCCTACAATCAACACCAATTCCTCTCAAATCAACCACATACAAATCATAGACTATAAAACACACCTTTGTCTCTTGTAATTGTAGTCATTTGTAGAGGCATACAACTAGTAGTCAAGCCTCACTTGTGCATTCCGTTTACTCGATTTTGGATGTGGACACTTCAAATGTTTTACTTTGGTTATTTTAGGGTTTCTTGGCGATTAAGGCCACTTTGGGTAAAAATTTTGAAGTACCTGTACTTGAACTGGTGAGTGTACCACTTTCCTAATTTGTTGCTTATCTGGCTATCCGTGACTTCTGTATACTCTGTATGAAACGAGGGTGTACTTAATCACTCTCGTTTCTCTCGTCTGTTTACTTTGTTTCCTGCATACTGTATAAGTCTGTATTTGCTCTCTGTATCTGTTATCTGTATAAGTTTGCGATCTCTGAACTCAAAACCTGTGGCTAGTTACTCAAGTCGAGCTAGCAAGGGCCAGATCGATTAGGTAACGAACCACGGTAGTCTGTTTCTAGAAATCTTTGGGTATTAAGACTCTTGATTCCTGTATACTCGAGTATTACCATTTCTATTTCTGTTGAGGTGTTCGGGTCCGGTAAGGGGTATATTTGATGGATAGAATTTGGCGTAAAATGGGGTCTACGGACATGTTGGTTCTATATACGTTGACGGAGAGTCAATGGGTTTGGATCAAGTACTGCAACGAAAATCTGGCTCCTGAGAGCCACCTGTATCCTTCCTATTTGAATCACTGTGTCTAACTGCTTTACCTTATATCTGGCATGTGTATCTAATTGGTTAAACATAAAATGCCATGATTTTGTTACTATATGTTTGGTACCTCATTGAGCGTAAGCTCACCCCTCCTCATTATCTTTGTTTTCCTTACAGGAACCACTTTTAGAAATCATGATTTTGAGATGCGAGTTGAGCTAGTTAGATGTTCTTTTGTTCTTTTGTATAGCTCCTCGACCATTGGAAACCCTCAGTGTATCTCAATCCCATGTTTCCTTTTGATTTGTACACTTTACTACAAGTATATAGGAAAGTGTTTTCTCATGTTTTATGGTACATTTACTTGGAAATGTATACTCTCTAATGTTAGTTAAACTTTATTTGTATTTTGGTGGGGTTTTGGACGAGCGTGGAAATCGAACGAGGAAAGAAGAAAAATTTTGTCGGAAACTGTTCACCGAATCCGGCTGGATATCTGGCCGGATTTGCAGGGGAGTTTGAAAAAAAAGGATTGAGCTATTGCCTCCAATCTGGCTAGGAATCTGGCCGGGTATCCTGCCAGAAACCAGCCGGATTGTGATGTGGCAGTTACTGTTCATTTTCAGTTTCGTTTCATTTTTCCGTTTTCCTTTTCGTTGAAGTGTTTAATTGATGTTCCATTTCACCGTATGATTTGGTAAGTTATACTTGAGCTTGGTGGGTTTCAGTTGTTCATTTTCTTAGAGTTCGATCGCGCGTAATATAGGGTTTGTGTGACTCGACTTCGTAGCTCTGGCGAGAGTTGGGCAGGCGGTCCGCTAAATCCTTTGGTTCACCTTAGGGGGAAGTGGGGCTGTCAGAGGTGGTATCAAAGTTTAGGTTTCAGATCTCTGTAGTGTATCCTACGCTAAAGTTTAGGATGTCGGACTGTGGGACTAGTTTGAAAGTGGTAAGCGTAAGATATGACCTGGTTGCTCCCAAGCGTACATCAACCGATTCTGGTACTAGCATACGGCCTGAGTTGTACAATTTCTTTACTTTGAATTCTTGTACTTAAGTACTCGATACTTTTCCTGAGGAAATGCTCGTGAATGTAGAAGGAACATGGTCTAATGTATGCACAGAGGATTTTGTATTGTACTCGACACTTAACCGAATGAGGAGATTGGAATGATGAATGTTATCTAGAACTTGTCCAACAAGATTTTTGCTAGGATTTTGATAGATTATGGTGGTGGCCGGAATTGTTGAGAAAAGTGTTGGTTTTGCATCCTTCTTCTAGTTTTCTTGTTTGATTAAGGTTTACACCACCCGATTTGTAAGTGTTGAGATTTGAAATATTTGAACTGCCTGAGACCTATTAGGATGAGTTCATTTGAGATTTGAACTTGTTTAGGCGAGTGTGTTCTTACGTGCACTTAGTGGACCTGATTTGATTGAGTATATGGTATCTCTTTTATACATGAGCAAGTAGTTTGATTCGTATATGACTTTTATGTGGACTTGAAGTCTGTGACCGCTTGAGAATGTGAATTACTGGGCCTAGGCTAGGCAAGTGAGTTCTTATTCGTATTCGTGCACCGTGAACCTAAAGTAATTGGCTCTGCTTTTGAACTTATTTGTTTGAACCCTGTTTTGACCTTGCTTTTAAACTTATTCGTACTCGTGTGGTTGTAGACCGGCTACTACTCTTCTGTAGCGGTTGAACTGAATCTTTCTGGTGGGGCATTGCCTGTTGTGTTTTCAAGCACCGCTATTCTTTTGGCGAGGCATGCCTGTTTTGTTTTCAAGCACCGTCAGGGATGAACTTCTTGAACTGAACCTCTCTGGTGGGGCATTGCCTGTTGTGTTTTCAAGCACCGCCAGGGATGAACTTCTTGAACTAAACCTCTCTAGTGGGGCATTACCTGTTGTGTTTTCAAGCACTGTCATTCTTCTGGCGAGGCATGCCTGTTGTGTTATCCAGCACCACCAGGGACAAATTCTTGCACTGAGGCTCTTTGGTGAAGTTTAGCCGTTGTGCTAACTTGTTGTGTTTTCAATCACCACCAGGGACGATTTCTTGAACTGAGACTCATTGGTGAAGTATAGCCGTTGTGCTAGTTTGTTGTGTTGTCCAGCACCGTCAGGGGTAAACATTTCCGACTTGAGGTTAAGCCATGTTCTAAATTTTTTTCGAATATCTGGGACTTTATTTCCAACTCATGGCTAGTTGATTGAACCGAACCCTTTTGCATATTCTCTTTGGTTACTTGTTTAGCTATTTGTTGGCCGTTATAAAGTGATAAATGGGATTGGAGTGATTTTTGGTACTTGATTGACTTTCGAGGACTATTTGGATCTGATTAGTACAAGTTGGAATGTTGAGGACGACATTCTTTTAAGAGGGGAAGTTTGTGATGCCCGAAAGAAGAAGAAAAGGAAAAATTCTGGTGAATAGTACTTTTAGGGAATCCGGCCACATATCCGGCCAGTTCTTGGCAGGATTGCTGGCCGGATTGGTTTGGTGGTTTGAAAAAAAAAATTGATTGAGAAGCCACTGCCTTGAATCCGGTCAGAATCTGTCGTGGATCACTTTTCTTAGTGATTAAGTCTTCATCTTTTGGCCTTTATTTAGAGTTCAAAACCTATTTTTCTTTTCTTGGCTTGACCGAACAACTTGAGGGAGAGAAAAGAGAGGAAATACTTCATATTGCACTTCAGTTCCTTGCTTCTATCTTGAGTTCCAACCGATTAAATCACAAAGTACTCCGTACAAAGTGCTAGCTAGGAAGGATTAAGGAGGTTGGTGGAGTTATTTTGATGGGGCAAGCTCTAAGCTACAAATTTTCTTGGGGTTTAAAGGTATCTTGTCAAGAACTTCCTTTTTACTTCAATAAATTGTGTATTAGTGGATTAGAGAGGTTAAATATGTTGTTTTGTGGATAAGTTTATGGTTTGAGGTAATATTATGGAATTTTCAATTTTATTGGGGATTTTTCTGCCTTTATATGATGAGTAATGATTAGCCATGGTTTGATAGCTTTAGTATGAGATATATTGAAGTTTTATAGACTAGTTTAACTTGCCTAAAGAAATATTTGGTTTGTGTGCATAAATTCCAGCTTAGGGTTAGTAATCTGCCCTGTTTTTGCACTGAATGTTTGACCTTGAAAGAGACTGAATCAGCCCTTGCCCAAAACATGAAAGTTGTATATATACGAGTTAGCTATCTGCCTGCAAAATTTTAGATTGATTGGAGTATTGTAGCATGTAAAATGACCGAAATATCCTTAACTGCCCTAACCCCTATTTCACGGACAGTTTCCATTTTTCTCTGAGATTTCAATTTTTGACCATGAAAATATATAATTTGGCTTTGGAGGTCTTCATAAGAACTATAGGTATATGTCTTAGCTTCGTAACGCCATAAGATTCATTTCAATCGGATAAGTGTAGCTTCAGTTGTTGTTATTGTGCCGAAAGGTGTCTTTTATAGTCTAAGATTTGTGTGTGCTGAGGATATTGGTGGTTGTTGTAGGATGGAAATAAGGAAAGTTAAGGGGAAGTGCTGTCCAATCCTTGAAGACGTTTGATCGCTTTGAGTTTGGGTTAATTCTTGATAGAATGAAGAGCTTGGATTTGAACAAGGCAATGCCTGTGATGGATGGTTCCTGAGCTGTGGTTGGTGAGTAATCCCCAAACTCTTTCCAAAGTTATTTATGAAGTGTTTCTTGCACTGTTTACTCGATTGCATATCATGAGTGCTTGCATGTGTACCATGACATGTTTTGGCTCAAATGAGTACTTGAAATTCGTGTGTTTAGAACCAACGTCTCCACCACTGGTTACCTGGAGCATTGATGGCTCCCTATTACTGTTTGCCTGTTCATTGATCTGTTTGAGCGTTGGAGTTCTAAATACGAGGATTTCACAGGCTCACAAGAGCAACATACATACATTTGATTACTGATTCATGACAATGCATTATTGTGAAATTGGTTGGATTACTGATTTTACTGGTCACTCGCTGAGTTTCTAACTCACCCTAAAATATATTTTTTCTCCTCCACAGGGCTTGAGGCGAAGGAAGTGATTGTAGTACTTATTGGTGTGACTGGATGAATTATCTTTTGTATAATTTGAATTCGCACTCGATTCACTTATGTTATGGAAAGTCGTGGAACTTTGGCATATGTAATATTTGAGACTGAAATTGTAATTATAATTGATTTGAGAACTGAGAACTTTTTGGTTTCATTCGGGGAATTGTACCACTACTTGAGATTTGTAATGTATGTAAGTATCCGTTCTAAGCTTGGGAAATGTTATTTTATTTATTATTGAGGTTATACCCTATGTTCTTGGATGTGAGTGATGTAATTAAATTGAGAACTGTAATGAGTCCCGGCGAGAGTTGGGCAGGCGGTTCGCCGAACCCTTTGGTTCACCCTAGGAAGACGTGGGACTGTCACAAAAAGTAATGAAAATTGTTCATGGTAGTGAAAAAGACCAGTACAGCAAATTAGGGGTTTATATGCATGAAATTCTAAGATCCAACCCTGATAGCATTATTATAATGAAAACTGTTGATGGCTTTAGAGACTCAAAAACAGGGAAAGGTAGGTTTGAGAATCTATACATCTATTTTGCTAGAGTAAAGCATAGTTTCCTAGCTGGATGTAGGCAATTTATTAGAGTAGATGGCACCTTTTTGAAAGGATCAGTAGGAGGAGTTTTGCTAGTAGTTGTTGGAGTTGATACCAATAATGGCATTTTTTCAATTGCATAAGCTACAGTAGAGGGTGAAAATAAAGACTCGTGGTGCTGATTCTTCAATTTACTGAAAGAAGATTTGAAAATTGAAAAGAATTATGAGTGGACGATAATGAGTGACAAACAAAAAGGTCTAATTGAAGCATATAACATTATTTTCCTAAATGCAGCCCACAGGTTTTGTGTGAAACACTTGCATAGTAATTTTTCATCTGTCGGTTTTAAAGGAGATGGTTTGAGGAGAGCATTATGGGGTGTTTGCCAAAGCAACAACATCGGCCCAATTCATTAGCGGAATGGAAGAAATGGCTAAAATTGATGTAAAGGGAGCCAAGTGGTTTGACGACAAACCACCAAGTCAATGGAGCAGAGCCTACTTTAGCACTCATCCTAAATGTGCTATGTTATTGAATAATATATGTGAGTGTTTCAACAGGAAAATTCTTGATGCTAGGGAGAAGCCCATAATTGAAATGTTTGAGATAATATGGCTGTGCATGATGCGGAGAATGCAAAAAAAAATAGGGATCCGGCGAAAGAAAAGTGGTAGAATTATCCTTATTGCCCCAGAATTCTTCACAATATGCAAAAAAATATAGATTGAGCACCTGACTATGTTTCATTCAAGTCAAATGATGATCTTTATGAAGTCAGCTACCCATATGGTGACTAATATGTAGTGAACATGAAGGAGCAATCATGCTCTTGCAGAAAATGGGAACTCACAGGTATTCCCTATCCCCATGCCATTGCTGTATTGTGGATGGCTAAAAAAGGATCCTCTGCTATATGTTTCAAGTTGGTATACAATGGAGACATACATGAAGTGCTATGAAGGATCAGTGTGTCCCATGAATAGAGAAAGTGAATGGGGGCTTATTGATATTGGTGAAAGTCCTTTGCCACCCTTATATGGGAGAGCACTTGGAAGGCCTAAGAAGTTGAGAAGGAGAAGTGCACATGAGGTTCAACAATCCAAGGAAAAGACTAAGAAGAATGTGACAAGAGTAGAGCAGATTAACCAGTGTGGATACTGTCATCAAAGGGGACATAATATGAGGTCCTGCAAGCTTCTCAAAGATGCTCAAGATCTTACAGTTGCAGAAACTGATATTGGTTCAAGCCAAGTTGTCGCTTCTACCAACAATCCAGCACATGAACAGTTGGCGATTTCACCTACAAGGTCTCAAACATTTGACAAGAACAGATGTGCTAAAACTGGAAAAAAAGCTGTAAGTTGTATTGGTTACTTGTTGCATCTATTTCTACTACTTGGTATATAAATAACATGTTTTCCTGTTAAACTGTAGGCAGCAAGGAAAACCAAGGAGCCTACTACTTAGTCTTCAAATAAAAGGGTAGAAAAACATGCTTCACATTCTGATTTTTGTCTTTTCTCAATTTGACTTTTGCTACTTCATATTGTTTTATGCAGAAGAGATAGCAAGGTACAAGAAGAGTTGTAGCTGCAGTTTGTAAAGATGATTCAAACACTAAACATCAATAAGATGCTAAATCACTTGTTGAGATTGACATAACATTCTCTGCCCCATATCAAGAGGACAAGGATATGTAAGAAGTGTTTGGGCTGTCAAGGTCTCAAGTCAAATATAGCACCAAACCAGCAAGACCACAAACTAAAGAACAAGTAGAGATGCCCTTCAAGATTAGAGATGTTCATATGCATGTTGCTGCTGCTACCAAGTCAACATTAGGTGTTCCTAGTTCATCTAGATTAAAGGGAAAGGAGAAACTATTGTGATAGTTGCTGCTTTTGTAAAGAAAATGACTTTTGCTTTTTCAACTTTTGCCTTGCCTAGTAATTATGGAAGTGCAGACATTAATGTGATAGCCTACTTTATTTAGTTTATGGTCCCATGTTCAACAACAGTGGTTAGTTGACCATTTGGAATGCACTTTAATTGAAGTTACGAATAACATATATGGCAGTTGTTTTCATGTTTATCTGTCTCATCTTATTTCATTTGTTTTTCCAACTTGGTTTATCAGTACATGTGGGACATTGTTGCCAAAGACAATAATTCATAGCCATTTTATATATATGATAGGAACAACACTTTGACAAGCAATTACAATGTCAAAATCGAAGCAATTACAATGTCAGAATTGAATCTACTTTACAAACAAAACATGACCATTGTCTTACACTTAACGCATTGTTCATACATTTCCCTTCCTAAATCCCACCTTTTACATAAATTGCAGAGTTCATTTGGAACCTTTGTACAAACAAAACAAGTCCCTTTCTATACCTTGCAATTGGGTATTGCTTCATAAACAAATGATATTCTCATTCGAATAACAAACAAGGCCACTTCAGAATGTTCTTCTAGAATTTTAGCAAAATCACTCTAGTGTTAGCAGTAGCTTGCCTCCTTTTGCTTTTCCCTCACCTTTACTCCTCCAACTCAGCCCTAGCAAAACCACCAAAAGCACAATTATGGTAATCAGAATTTTCTCCCTCTTATGCATTTTTTCAACATTTTCTTCCATTTTATTAACCTTTTTCAGCAAACTAGGAATGAGAACTCTCCCTCTTGGACAAATTGGCTCATCGACCCATTCAAAGTACCTATATCTCTTTGGTCTCTACCATAACAATAATGACATTTTTCAGAAATTAGTTAGTGACAGGTGCTGAACCCGTGCAATAATAATAAATAAAACCTAACTACTACCAAAAGTAGTCGATAATCAATTTTAGGTATTGGAGCAGGGACTCTAGGTATGCAATGGGTTACTTGATTCACTTTGTTCCCGAAGAGTTTACTTAATCCGATATACCCGAATTAATTATCTGACTAAATTCACTAACTAGTAGACAGTGGCAAACAGGGTCGTCTCCTCAGGGACTGGAGAGAAATTTATTTCCTTTCAAGTTAAAACAAATAGGGGGTTTTAGAATTAAAAGCTAACTAAATAATTTAACTGTAGAAAATAATTAATTAAAAGAAATAATGAAGAGAGCTCTAGCCAAGAGTACACTTCAGAAAGGGTTCATGTACTGATCATTGATGCAAAAATAATTCCAACATTTATTAATAGATTGGTTATAGTTGTCATACACGCGATAAACAACCAGCCTTTCTTTAATTTCTCGATAGTCAAGGTACAACCGTTAACTATTTCTCTAACCCAAAAATAACCATAGGTACGACGGTAGGATTTAATTTCTAGATTGCATTAATAATTAGAAAGGCCCAATCCTAACCAACAAACACGCTACGAGCGTTTGTTTAAATTAGATCATGCGTTTCCCTGATATAAACCCAATTACGCTAGTTGCTACTTAGATAGGGATATTCGAACAATTACGGATTCAATTACCCCTAATTAGCAAAATAGCCTATATGAATAATTAATTATTGCGCACTAATCAATCATACATATGAGCTATAACAATTAAAAGCAGGAAATATATAAATACCAATAAATGAAAGAAATAATTAAAAGCGGTTTAGATCTCACAGTAATTGCCGAACTAATTCGTCAGTTGCCCCCTTAACTAGAATTAAAGAATTAGCCCTCCATTAATGGAGGACAAATCACGCGTGGAGAATTGGGAAAGGTTTCCGAATTGGACCTTTCAATTTCAGTCAGCAACCGAAGACAAGAACAAGGAATTTGATTACTCTCAGTCATCTCCAAAAACCCAAACGTACATGGAGTCAAATTGCTCCCTTCAATTATGTCGAACAAAGGTGAAGAGCATTAACTACAAGTCAACAATGGCGGCTGGCCTTTGTTGCCTTTTCTCCCTAATTGCTTACAAAGACATACGAGAGTGGTTTTTTGCTTGATTTCTCAATTGGGTCAACAAAATAAGAAAACAATCACAAGGTCAACAATGATGGCCTTTTTGTCTCCTAGTTGCCTACCAAAGCCATGGCCAACCAAAAACACCCCAAAAGAAAGAACGGGCCCAATCTCAGCCAAAACGAAATTCTCTCTAAAACAAGCAGTCTCCCTTGGGAGTCTAATACTTCCTTCCTTTAGTTTTGGTAGCCCCGAAATCCAAGGAAAGGATTTCCTCTTATCGAAATTGGCATTCAAAATAAATAAGACTCCCTAAATAAAATAAAATAAAGTCTATTACAATTTAATTTCTTCAACTTCTCAAGCGGACCCCACTACTTGAAGTGCCCCATGTACGACGAATCCTCTAAATTTTGATTTTAAGTACTTTTCAGCATCAGTTCCTGCAATTAGCCCCAAAATCATATTTGAATAGAATCCACCCAATTAATGAAATATTTAGTCAAACAATTGTGCAATAATGCCCAAAGTATCACACTAAAATGCACCCTATCAATCTCCCCCACATCTAAACTATGCTTGCCCTCAAGCATAATTAACTCAAAAGTGCAATCAAAATACCAAGCAATTTACAGCAGTTTATACCAAGAATGGCATTCCAAATTCCCCAATAATCTCATCGAAATCAGAATATACTAAATCAACAATTCTCACAGTTTAAAGTGCACTCATTCACTCCAAAGTGTATAGGATATGTATATAAGATAGCTCTCAAATCAACACGATAGAATGACACTACCATAAGCTTGCTCATATATCATATCACCACCACTTACTTATGAATTTAAATGCAACAATCAAGGGACTTTACAAGGTTGTAATGGGGCTGGGGTGAAAAGGTAGGATAAACAGGATTCGAAGGGTGTAAAAATGTAAAGAAAATGCTCAGGAATTCATTACACAGATTCGTGCACATTTAAAACTTCAAGGCACCTCAACAGTCCAACAAGTGAAGTAAAAGTTGGCACTTGTCACAACCTTTGGCTTCTTTTCTTTCTCATCTTTTCATTCATCTATTTCTCCTCTCTTTTTCTCTCTTTTCCCCCTTTTTTTTTCTTTTCTTTTTTTCCAATAAGTACCAACACCATAGAAATCTACTTCGCTTGTTGATCACCTGCACTTTTTTTTTTCTTTTTTTCTTTCTTTCTCATATATGTATGAAATGCCTCTCAAATAATACTCCAAATTTCTATGTAATGAAATCAAAACACTTCTTCACACGAGGTACAAAAAGAAAGTCTGAAAAGAGGTTTTACGGCTAAAAACTAGGGTATCAAGTGAAGAATAAGGGTGAAGGCTCAACTTGGCTCTCTAATGGTAAATAAACTAAAGGTTGGCTTTTAAGAAAGTCCAAAAATGGTTCAGTCCTAGGTGCCCTATCATTTTAATGCATTAAACTCATTTAAATGTGGTATTAACATGCATAATCGAGCAAGTTCTAGAATGACAAACCATGTGCACTAATCACTCAACAAACGAAAAATTAGGCTAAAAAATTGCACAAGTGGTCAAATTCATGTCAAGTTCAGCATATTCATCAATCAATTCATTATCGAGAAAAAGTAGAACACCCCATGGCATGAACTTACTACTTATACTCATATCTCAAGTGCATTCATCACTGTTTAAGACAAAGAACTACTAAGGCAAGGAAAAATCTAATCAAACAACTAAAAGCACCACTAAAAGCATAGTTAATCCTCCCCCACACCTAAAACTTACATTACCCCCAATGTAAGCAAAAAAAGAGCAAAACAGAGGTAAATGGGCAACGATACTTCTCTTAACATGGAGGAGGGCTGAAATGAACTAAAACTCTAGAGGAAAGGGCGGTCGAAAACCCACGTGATGGAGCTACTGGGCCAAGTTTTGTGCCATTCCGGCCATTTGACGCTCCATTCGCTCCAATCGAGTATCCAGTTGGTGCAGTTGGAAGCGAAGGGCTGAAGACTGGCTATTGACGGAGGAAGAAGGTGGAGGTGCCACAGAGGAAGGTCCGGGAGCATCCGTAGAAGGACCACCGACCTCTGAGGTGGCAAATTTTGAAGCTCTGCGCTTCGGAGGAACCTGGATCGGACCCGGTGGAGCAAATTGGAAAACGCCATTCACCTGTTGCACTAAGTCCATCTTTTCCAAAAAAAAATCAAATCAAGGGGTTCCATAGTATAAGCTCAATGCAGATTATGATTATTCAAATCCAAAACCCCAAGATTTCCAACCAATTGAGTGATAAATGAGCCCAAGATTAATGGCTTATTTTTCTTACTTAAGACAGTTCGGAGGTGGAGAGCAAACCAGTAACCCAAATTGACCTTAATCCAATCAACCATGTACCAAATGAAAAAAGAATTCGAGTTTGGTCAAAATATCCTAACTATCCTTTCTACCAGAAAAACCGTAAGCCATAAATCTATGCAAATAACGGTATGCGGGGCTTTTGAGAAAAGATGCCTTGGACTGGCTAGGATCATAGTGTTGTCGGTCAATCGACAACTCTTTCTAGTAACCAGTGTTGTGGGAGAAAAATGGCTCCGTGTATTCACACAGACTGTGCATATATTCCTCGCTCTGGGAGTAGGGAATGTCAATGAACCCAAGGGTCAAATTAAATTCAGTGATAGATTGGGTGAACTCTCTACCCATTAACCTAAACCACACAACCCCTGGAGTAGTAATAGAGAATTTGTCAGGGACATTAAATTCAAAAGTGGCATAAAATTTCCAACTTAACTCAGTAAAAGTAGGTAAAATGATAGCAGCATAACGAGTCCACCCTTTGTAGGCTAAATGCTTCGTGACCTCATCCCTAAGATTCAATATATCAAGTGTAGGGCCGTGGATATATTTACAAGGAATTATCTTCCTTGTGCAAGCCGCGGCGTACCGTTCCTTGTCGGCAGCCCGGGTAAAGGTTAAATGACTGCCAAAGTGGGCCGGAGAGGAGATATAAACTTTCCAAGGTGGGTCCGGGGCCCTCCCGGAGCAGTCGCTGGGATAGGTCCACCCAAGGGGACCGTAGGCTGTGGCGTGGAGATGGAAGATTTGTTCTTGCCTTTATTCTTTGGTTTAGTCATTTGGTCTGCTGAATAGGGGAAATGTGCTAGAAATATGTGAACAGGCAGCCAACAAGGTAGGGTTTACCAACGACATCTCTCAAACACCAACAATCAGAGAAAAAGACAACAAACTCCTAAAAACTAATTAAACAGAAGAAAACAGCAAAAATTCCCCCAAATACCACTGGTTTAATCCCAAAATTTAACAAATAGTCCACAATAGCCACAGGCAAAATTACAGCACCCAAACTAAGCATAAAATGTCTGTCATCAACTAGCAAATAAAAAATCTAACCTCAGCTACGAAATTAATAATATGTCCTCAGCTAATCAAAAATTAATAATTTGGCCTCAACTATAGTGACAGAAAATTAAAGAAAGAGATCATCGGAGTTTGGAAACAAGCAGTGGGTACGGTGGTGCAACAGAGACGGCACGGTGGTGGGGGTAGCGCCCGTGAATGGCAGCACGACTGGTAGCAGGCGTGCGGGGTCGCCTGGTGTTCGTGTGTGCGAGGAGGTCACCGCTGGATCTGCTACTGCTGAGCGAGAAGGACGCCACTGGGGTCTGCTGCACGAGAAGGACGCCGCTGGGGTCTGCTAGGCTGCTGCACTCGATCTGGAGCTGGTGGTGGTGGAGCGCGGGGGCGAGGCCGCCGGTTGGGCTGGTTGTCGCGCTCGTTCAGGGCCTCACTGAGGGAGTCGCACGCTGTGGTCGGAGGGCGGCGTTGGTGCGCTGCGATGGCGGGCGTAGCGCACGCGGTGCTCCTGGCTGATGCGCGCTGGTGACGTGCGAGGGAAGAAGGGAGTTGCGGCGGTGAATCGTGTCGAGCTGCGGCAGCGGACAACTATGGTGCGGCGACGGCCAAGAAAGAAAAGGAAGAAGAAGAAAGAAAGAAAGAAGAAGAAGAAAAAGAAAGAAGAAGGAAGAAAAAGAAAAGAAAGAAGAAATAGGTCAATCGTGGTGTTATCCACTTCCCCTCTTTTTTTTTAGTAAGGGCAATTTCGTCTTTTCACAAAATTCTTTTTTTTCTTTTCTAATAAAACGAACAAGGGACCCCTGCATTAGGCGTGGGCACTCCTAACTGCTATAGAGTCTTCTGACCGTCGACGCAAATTTTCTTCCCTTAAGCGTGACCACCTGACGTGGGCACGTTTAACTGCTATAGAGTCTTCTGACCGTCGCATTCCAACTCTTTTCCTTAGACGTGACCACTTACCGTGGACACGTCCAATTGCCAACTTCCTGCCACAAAATAACAAACTACTAAAAGACATCAACACTTAACAAAAACTTAAAAAATGTACGAAAACTAAAACAAATAGCCTTGAGTTGCCTCCTAAGTAGCACCTTTCTTTAATGTCTTTGGCTAGACACGGCCGGAACCCTCAAACAAGATAAATTGGATTCTTGAGGTATATAACTTCCACTTCTTCAATAGAGAATCCTTCATAATAAGGTTTGAGACGATGGCCATTCACCACGAACTTCTTGACGATGGCCATTCACCATGAGCTTCTTCTCCGTCTTTAAATTTTGAATCTCTACTGTACCATAATGAAACACATTAGAAACGACAAAGGGGCCAATCCAACGAGAACGCAACTTACCAGGAAAAAATTTTAGTCTCGAGTGATACAAGAGGACTTTTTACCCCACTGCAAAAAATTTTCTTGAGACTTGCTGATCATGGAAGATTTTGCTCTTCTTCTTATAAATCGTGGCATTCTCGTATGTTTCATTCTTAATTTCTTCTAATTCTTGTAGCTGCAATTACCTTTGAACCCCCGCTTCTTTCAGGTCCATGTTACACTGCTTCACTGCTCAAAACGCCTTATGTTCGAACTCCACGGGAAGATGACAAGCTTTACCGAAGACAAATCTGTACGGGGACATCCGAATCGGCGTCTTATACGCTATGCGGTATACCCACAGTGCATCTTCTAATTTCAAACTCCAATCCTTCCTATCCGGGCGTACTATCTTCTCCAAGATTGATTTAATCTCCCTGTTTGACACTTTGGCTTGACCATTTGTCTGTGGATGATACGGTGCGGATACCTTGTGGAACACGCCATATTTTCGAAATAGGGCAGCCACAATCTTATTACAAAAGTGTGTGCCCCTATCACTTACCACAGCTCTCGACATCCCAAAGCGGACAAATATGTTAGACTTTAGAAACTCTGCAATCACTCTAGAATCATTAGTACGCGTGACTTTTGCTTCCACCCACTTAGAGACATAATCAACCGCAATTAAGATATATACGAAACCAAAAGACAAGGGAAAAGGCCCCATAAAATCTATCCTCCAAACATAAAAAATTTTAACAAACAACATGGGGATTTGGAGCATTTGGTCCCTACGAAAAATATTTCTCACCCTTTGACACTTATCACAAGATTTACAAAACAAGTATGCATCTTTAAAAGGGGTGGGCCAATAAAAGCCACTCTCCAATACCTTACGAGCTGTTCACTTAGGCCCAAAATGCCCTCCACATGCAAACGAATGACAAAAATTTAAAATAGAGTGGAATTCACCTGCACTTACACATCTTCTTAGTACCTGTTCCAAACATTACCTCCACAGGTAGGGGTTGTCCCAAATGTAGTATTTGGTATCACTTTTTAACTTGTCTCTCCTAGTCTCGGGCCGACTTACAGGCAATTGGTTAGTTACTAAGAAATTCACGATGTCGGCATACCAAGGTGCAGGCGAATCAAAAGCAAGTAGTTGCTCCTCTGGAAATGTCTCTCTCAATGGTTGCTCCTTCTTATGTAAAGCAAGCGGTTCAAGTGATCAGCAACCAAGTTCTCTGCACCACTTTTATTTTTAATCTCCAAGTTGAACTCTTGAAGGAGTAGGATCCATCTGATGAGCCTTGGTTTCGCGTCATTCTTTGTCATCAGCCTTGGATCCATCTGCATGGTCAGAGAAAACTGTTACTTTTGCACCCAATAAATAAGGTCTAAACTTTTCTAATGCAAAAACAACAGCTAATAATTCTTTCTCCATTGTAGAGTAGTTAAATTGAGCTCCGTTCAACGGCTTCGATGCTCAGGTGCCTGTATCTACCTCTGTGCCCCTAGCCGACACTACTATGTCCTAAGACAATACTATGCTCCACCATGAAGTGACAATTTTTCCAATTAAGAACTAAATTTGTCTCTATGCATTGTTTCAGAATTAAAGATAAATTATTAAGGCATTTTTCAAAACTATTTTCATATACACTAAAATCATCCATAAACATCTCAATAATTTTTTCTACATATTTGAAGAATATACTTACCATACACCTCTGAAAAATTTCTGGAGCATTACAGAGGCTGAAAGGCATCCTCCGGTAGGCAAACGTGCCAAATGGGCAGGTGAATATAGTTTTCTCTTGGTTCTTTGGTGCTATCGCAATCTGAAAATACCCTGAATAGTCATCAAGAAAACAATAGTAAACACGACCAACCAACCTCTCTATCAACTGATTAATAAAAGGGAGAGAGAAGTGATCATTTTTCGTCACTGCATTCAATCGCCGGTAATCGATGCACTGGCGTCATCCTGTGGGTTTTCTCACTGGAACCATCTCACCTTCCTGGTTCTCTTCCACCGTTATTCCCGCCTTTTTCGGGACCACTTAAACTGGACTCACCCATGGACTGTCTATGATGGCGAAGATGTTTCCCACTTGTAGGAGTTTAAGTATCTCCTTCTTTACCATTTCCATCATTAGTGGGTTCAATCTCCGATGCGCTTGTCTTACTGGTTTTGCATCATCTTCAAGCCGTATCCGGTGCATGCATAATGACAGGCTGATTTCTTTGATGTCTGCAATGCTCCACCCAATCGCCTTCTTATGATCTCGAAAAAGACAAACTAGGTTGTCTTCTTGGCTCGGTGACAGGTGTACAGATATTATCACCGGTAGTGTCTCCTTGTCCCCAAGAAATGCATATATTTAAGTGGTTTGGGAGGGGTTTAAGCTCCAGCTCAGGTGCCTGTACTACGAAAGGCAACAATTTCGTCTGAATTTCAGGTACAAATACAGAAGAGATTTCATACCTTGAGGAAATTGGTGGAAGTGAGTGTAGTGCTTCAACTGTACGATACAGTTCATCACTTGTTTCCATACTGAGAGTTGCTCCCAACTCAATGTGCTTTGCCAAAGCCACTTCCAATGCGTCCTCCCCATCCAGTTCAAATGTTTCCGGTACAAGAGACTCAATAACACTTAAAACAAAAACAGAGTTAGATTTCTCAGGGTATTTCATCGCATAAAAAATATTGAAATTTACAATTTCACCATCAAACTCCATTGACAAAATATCTTCATTCACATCTATTTTTGTCCTTGCAGTGCTTAAAAATGGTTTACCTAACAAAATCGGTGACAGATTTAATGACTTTTCATCCCTCATATTTAGGATAGAAAAATTTGCTGGGAAGACTAACTTATTAACCTGTACCAAGACATCCTCAACTAACCTCTCTGGATAGGCATTGGTACGATTTGCTAATTGGATTATAATTCCTGTACCTTTTAATAGCCCAAGATTAAGAGACGCATAAATAGTTTTAGGCATTACATTTATTGATGCCCCTAAATCCAACATCGCTTTCCTAATTGGGGTACCTCTTATTTTACAGGGAATTGTGAACATACTTGGGTCCCCACACTTTGGTGGGAGTTTCCTTTGGAGTATAGCTGACACATTTTCTCTCACCGCCACTCTTTCGTCACCCCTTATCTTCCTTTTGTGGGTGCACAAATCTTTCAAAAACTTGGTGTACTTAGGTATCTGCTTGATTGCATCCAATAAGGGGATGTTGATCTCCACTTTCCAGAACACATCCAAAAGCTCATTTTCCTTCTCTATCTTCTTTGTCTTTTCTAATCTGTCAAGAAAAGGAGGTAAGTTAGATTTAATGGGGGGTGAAGGAGTGAATATTACCTTAGGATCCTCGCGAATGCGTTCTTCCTCTTTAATCTCCTTTTTTATTTCCTCCTCACTTTTGCTTTTCGAATTTTCCACTTTAGGTCCCTCCAGTTCCTTGCCACTCCTCAGTGTCATGGCACTTATATTCCTGGGATTTACTTCGGATTGCGATAGCAATTTTCCATAAACGTGGGACTCCAGGCGACTGATGGCGGTTGCCATTTGACTTATTCAAGCCTCCATATCTTTCATGCCTGCTCTGGTATCCTACTGGAACTGAGTAGTGCTCGTGGTTAAGGCTCTAGTTTCTTACTGGAGCTGAGCCATATTCGTGATCAATGATCTGATCTCCTACTGGAGCTGTCTAGTCTCTTGCTGGATCTGAATGGTAGTCATGGCCAGACTCTTGACAATATTCTCCAAAGAGCATCTTGAGTTGGAGGATGAAGGTTGAGGCTTTGGTTGCCATGGTTGCTGAAAACTTGGTGGACGATTTGAGAATGAATTTTGTGGCCTCTTCTCATAGCTGAAATTGGGATGGTATCTCCAACTGGGGTTGTACGTGTTGGAGTACGGGTCATACTGCCTGCGAGGCACGGGCACGCCTCTGGCCATGTTTACCTGTTCCGCCCCATCGTCTTGCAAAAGGGGACATGTGTCCGTACAGTACTCCATGCTTGTACAGATTCCACATGCTTTCACTCGCTGCGTAATCCCCATGACTAATTGCCTAACAACTGACGTCAACTCTGACAATTGCTGCTGTATAGATGAAGTCTCTACCTCGTTGACTCTACGGGTGGGGTTGCTCTCGTGGAAGCCAAATTACTGAGAGTTTTCTGCCATGGCTTCGATAAGCTCCCATGCTCCCTTCGGTGTCTTGTTTGCCAGTGCTCCTCCACTCGCAGCGTCAATGATACTTTTGTCTGTAGACTGGAGCCCTTCATAGAAGTACTGGATCAACAGTTGTTCATTAATTTGATACTGCGGGCATCTAGTGCACAACTTATTGAACCTTTCCCAGTAGTCATACAAGGACTCTCCGGGATACTGCTTAATGCTGCATATCTCCTTCCTCAAACTCGTGGCCCGGGATGCATGGAAGAATTTTTCTAAAAACTTCTTTTTCAATTGTGCCCATGTGATAATACTACCTGCGGGTAAGTAGTATAGCCAATCTTTAGCTGCATCATTTAGAGAGAAAAAGAAGGCTCTTAATCTAATTTGCTCTTCAGTGACCCCAGGAGATTTCATGCTCGAGCAAACCATTTTGAATTCCTTGACGTGTTTGTGGGGTTCTTCACCAGAGAGACCATGGAACGAGGGTAGGAGGTGAATCAACCCCGACTTCAACTCGAAAGTGGTATTCTCAGCCAAAGTGGGGAATGTGATGCACAAGGGTTGGTGAGTCAACTTCGGGGCAGGTAGCTCCCTTAGTGTTTGGGTGTTTGCCATGCTATATTCGTCTTCTACTGACTCATTTGCAGTAGATGTTTGTCCTTCTTTTCGTCTCCTAGTCTCTTGCTTTCGCCTACATGCTGCCTTCTCAATCTCAGGATCGTATATTAATTTACCTGTGCGAGAAGAATGGGGCATAAACTAGCAAAAATACCAAGAAAAAAAACTGAACTCAAAAAGAAATAAATATTTCAAACGCGAGCCCCCGGCAACGGCGCCAAAAATTGACAGGTGCCGAACCTGTGCAATAATAATAAATAAAACCTAACTACCACCAAAAGTAGCCGATAATCAATTTTAGGTACTGGATCAGGGATTCTAGGTGTGCAATGGATTACTTGATTCACCATATTCCCGAAGAATTTGTTTAATTCGATATACCCGAATTAATTATCTGACTAAATTCACTAACTAGTAGACAGTGGCAAGCAGGGTCGTCTCCTCAAGGACTGGAGAGAAATTTATTTCCTTTCAAATTAAAACAAATAGGGGGTTTTAGAATTAAAAGCTAACTAAATAATTTAACTGCAGAAAATAATTAATTAAAAGAAATAATGAAGAGAGCTCTAGTCAAGGGTACACTTTAGAAATGGTTCATGTACTAATTATTAATGCAAAAATAATTTCAACATTTATTAATAGATTGGTTATAGTTGTCATACACGCGATAAACAACCAACCTTTCCTTAATTTCTCGATAGTCAAGGTACGACCGTTAACTATTTCTCTAACCCAAAAACAACCTTAGGTACGATGGTAGGATTTAATTTCTAGATTGCATTAATAATTAGAAAGACTCAATCCTAACCAACAAACATGCTACGAGCGTTTGTTCTAGTTAGATCATACGTTTCCCTGACATAAACCCAATTACGCTAGTTGCTACTTAGATAGGGATATTTGAACAATTACGAATTCAATTACCCATAATTAGCAAAGTAGCCTATATGAATAATTAATTATTACACACTAATCAATCATACATACGAGTTATAACAATTAAAAGTAGGAAACATATAAATACCAATAAATGAAAGAAATAATTATAAGCGGTTTAGATCTCACAATAATTACCGAACCAATTTGTCAGTTGCCCCCTTGACTAGAATTAGAGAATTAGCCCTCCATTAATGGAGGACAAATCACGGGTGGAGAATTGGGAAAGGTTTCCGAATTGGACCTTTCAATTTCGGTCAGCAACCGAAGGCAAGAACAAGAAATTTGATTACTCTCAGTGGTCTCCAAAAACCCAAACGTACATGGAGTCAGATTGCTCCCTTCAATTGTGTCGAACAAAGGTGAAGAGCATTAACTACAAGTCAACAATGGCGGCTGGCCTTTGTTGCCTTTTCTCCCTAATTGCTTACAAAGACATACGAGAGTAGTTTTTTGCTTGATTTCTCAATTGGGTCAACAAAATAAGAAAACAATCACAAGGTCAACAATGATGGCCTTTTTGTCTCCTAGTTGCCTACCAAAGCCACGGCCAACCAAAAACTCCCCAAAAGAAAGAACGGGCCCAATCTCAGCCAAAACGAAATTCTCTCTAAAACAAGCAGTCCCCTTGGAGTCTAATACTTCCTTTCTTTAGTTTTGGTAGCCCCGAAATCCAAGGAAAGGATTCCCTTTTATCGGAATTGGCATTCAAAATAAACAAGACTCCTTAAATAAAATAAAATAAAATTTATTACAATTTAATTTCTTCAGCTTCTCAAGCGGACCCCACTGCTTGAAGTGCCCCACGTATGACGAATCCTCTAAAATTTGATTTTAAGCACTTTTTAGCATCAGTTCCTGTAATTAGCACCAAAACCATATCTGAGTAAAATCCACCCAATTAATGAAATATTTAGTCAAACAATTGTGCAATAATGTCCAAAATATCCCACTAAAATGCACCCTATCAGTTAGCTAAATTAACACATTGAAGGACCAATATTTATAGACAAATATTTCTTACTGGCCACATAGAGCAACCAAGGAATCTCTTCCTGGATTCTCATAGTGCCAATAGGTGCTCATTTTTGTTCTCAAGCCATAGTTGCAGAATGGTGTTGATGAACCCTTAGAGACTTCAGAACTTTTGCTTCTCATTGACATGGAAACTTCACTACTTCTAAACTTGTCGTTGGCAGATGCTCTGAATTAGGGAAAAATTATAAAGGTGGGATTGGCAAAAAATTTTAGGATTACAGAGAGAGAAAGGAAAGAGGGAGAAGAATGTTGGTTTTTGTCCGTTACAAATTTTAGTCCATTAAAAAATGGACCCCACTGCTTGAAGTGCCCCACGTATGACGAATCCTCTAAAATTTGATTTTAAGCACTTTTTAGCATCAGTTCCTGTAATTAGCACCAAAATCATATCTGAGTAAAATCCACCCAATTAATGAAATATTTAGTCAAACAATTGTGCAATAATGTCCAAAATATCCCACTAAAATGCACCCTATCAGTTAGCTAAATTAACACATTGAAGGACCAATATTTATAGACAAATATTTCTTACTGGCCACATAGAGCAACCAAGGAATCTCTTCCTGGATTCTCATAGTGCCAATAGGTGCTCATTTTTGTTCTCAAGCCATAGTTGCAGAATGGTGTTGATGAACCCTTAGAGACTTCAGAACTTTTGCTTCTCATTGACATGGAAACTTCACTACTTCTAAACTTGTCGTTGGCAGATGCTCTGAATTAGGGAAAAATTATAAAGGTGGGATTGGCAAAAAGTTTTAGGATTACAGAGAGAGAAAGGAAAGAGGGAGAAGAATGTTGGTTTTTGTCCGTTACAAATTTTAGTCCATTAAAAAATGGCTCAATTTGGTTTGACTTATTTTTTGTTGGGTATAAAGTTGGTTCTGACGACTCACATGCAAATTGCCTGTCAATTGTCCTTAATTGGCCAAAATGAAGGATCTTTGAGGATGAAATGTGTTTTTAGTGAAACTTTGGGGATGAAATTGGTCAAGAACATAAACTTTGAGGATGAAAAGTGCATTTTTTCCTTCCTAGACCAAATTGCACCATCTGTTTACATTCCTCTTATTTATTCTTTCAAGCTAGCCAATTAGATAATTTCAATTTTCAAAGAACGTGCCCAATTTTCTCAGCTGCTGAAGAAAACTTTATCCAATGCCTTGACTCAATTTTAACCGTTGGCAGGAAGGATTTCTAGTGACAATTGTTCAATTGATTGCAATGATGCCAATGCTTTGTTCATTGAAGCTCAAGTTCATTCTAAGCTCTTGCAGGTTATGGAAGAGCCGAGCATGAAAGAGATAGAAACAGTATTTGCCATATGAATGCAACCCTGTCCTTCTAGCTATCCAAGCCAATTTCTTTGATTATGGAGGCATAGCTATAGGTTTACAAATTTCTATCAAATAGCCGATGACACGTCCTCGGTAATTTTCATGACTGCATAGGCTGCAAGCTGCCATGGCAATGCTAAAATTGTGCGTCTGGTTTTGATTTGACGACTTTATTTCCATCCAGAGACATCTCCAGCTTAGGTTCTGAAGTAATCACATCTATCAGACACGAAAAGAGAACTACTATAAGGTTAGCATTTTTTTTTTGGTAAGTTAAAATTTATTCCCAAATAGTAAAATGTACGTTACCATTAGTACAGTAAAATTGATCCACAAGGTGAAATTAATCAAATAAACATGATACGGATACGGGAGTGCAATAAATAACTTCAGCCTTGGGTCAAGAATCCTTTGATCAACATTGGTGGCCCGATGACAAGATCAAGATCCAAGAAGGTGAAGGAAGCTTTACAAGCCTTGATCATTCACCATACAAGCAAGGAGCAAGCTAAGTTTGAAGATTTGATGGACCATGAAGTTACCTTGTTCACTAGTACGTTTGAAGTGAAAGAATGATCTCATACTTGTTAGCTTAGTTGGTAGATGTTTTAAGACTGTTTAGTTTAGTAGTTGTTAGGCGTTGAGTATTTTATTACTTATTGGGCCTTATCGGAAAGCCTTAAAGAGCTGGCTCTTTAAGCTCTTTATGCGGACCGAATTTCTTCCAGGTTTATGTGGGCCGGATTTTGCCCTAGTTTTAACCTATAAAAAGGTACCTCTTGTATGAGCAAAGACACAGAATATTTTACAACCAGAAATCGTGAGGAATTTTCCTTCAAGTTCTTAATCGAACTTACTCTTGAATTCTTGAGTTCATGGCTTAGGATTCAAATCTGACTTTATCGGTTAGCTTGTTCCCTAATCGTGGTGTCTCTTCATCCATCATTATTTGCTTAAGGTTGCTGATTGCCTTTGTGTGACAGAGGTCTTGAGTTCATGAGAACAATCGAGTTCAATTTTCATTGGGAGAAAAGGTCCAACTCTGATAATTACAAGGTTGGGAGGGTCTAGGAGGGTCTTCCCCTAGGGTTGCCTTATCAGTTGGTAATCAGAGCATCAGGTTAATTCTCTTTCAATTGAAGTTGTTCATATCTTATTAGTTTGTGTCTTTTGTCAAAAAAAAAAAACTGTAGTGATTACTGTTCATCGTTACTGTAGCGTAGTGTTCACGTTACTGTTCATCCGAGTAAAAAAAAAACTGTTGGATATTGTCTTTTTGTGTTTTCTGTCCAACTTTTATTCTTGAGTCTGTTATACTTTTGTTTGGGTTGTTAGGGTTTAAAGACAAAAAAAAAAAAAAAAAAGAGTCACGTACCTTATATTGTTTTTAGTGTCCAAGTTGCTAGAGTATTGCTGGAATTTTCTTTTGAGTATTGCTGAAATTTTGTTTTGCCTATTTCTTGAGTATTGGTTGTTGTTCTTGCAAACCCTAGACACCACAACATAATTTGGGGAAGTTCTTGAGTTCCTTGAACAAAATTCTTGAAGTTCTTGAACCACCAAGTCTTGTTTTGAAAGTTCTTGAACAATAAATCAAGAATTAGGGCCTTCTTGAAATTTGCATAACCTTTCATCCATTTTTCTTGAACTTGTTGGTGTGACCTGAATTTGTGTTCCTTGAAGAGCCGAAGCAAAAAAAAAAAAAAAAAGAGAACAAAAAAAAAAAGGAAGAAGAGAAGGAATTGGCTCTCACACAAAGGAAATCAAGTTTCCCAAATCTTGAGTTTCCAATTCTTGATTGGTCTCCAATTCTTGATTAGTCTCCAAATCTTGATTGGTTTCCCAAAAAAAAAACTTGAGTCTTCAAATCTTGATTGGTTTCCAATTCTTGAGTTTCCAATCTTAATTGAATTTCAACGACCCCAAACTACCTAACCAGACCCCAAGCACCCCAAAATCAGTTTCCAAAACCACACCTAAACCGCCACCAACACCTTAGCCACACCGCCTTTCAATTCTTGGGTTTCTAAAATCGGTTGAGCTAGTCTTTGCGAGCCGATTTCCCTGAAATTTGAGGACTGGTTTGTACGTTATTTGAACATCCCAAAAGCACCACTTACCTTACAAAATACTGACCAGAAACTCAGCAAAACAGCCGCTCAAAAAAAAAAGTTCTAGTTTCAGGTAAAGTTTTTTGTTTTCTAGGATTCGTAACAATTTTGCTTTGTGTCTTATTACTTATAGGGTAATTAATTCTGAAATTTTTGAGAGTTGAGTTGTTTTAAGAACTTCGAAAAGGAAAATTGAGAGTGAGTGTGTTTTCTTGAGTGATACACGAGTGCTTTGCAAAGTAGACTAGGATACATTTATTTTGCAGGTTTGACAATATGTCTCAAGAGGGGAACATGCCTGAGCCGTCTGAGACTGACATGTCACTCAAACTGGTGCTCCAAACTCTTCAAAAACAAGCGGAGAGACATGAAGTTGTGATGACACAAATATCCGACAGCCTGGCTGCCATTGAGATGCGAGGTACTGGAGATACATATAATAGGGTTTCGAGTGTTCAGAGTGCTGATCATGATGCGGATGATGAGGGATATCATCCTAACACCTCAATTCGATCAAGGAAAAGCCAAAGAGGAGCGAAGGAAGGTCGAGAACGACCTAGGAGAACCGATGACAATCTTGGTTCCATCAAGACCAAGATGCCTACCTTTCATGGAAAAAATGATCCTGAAGCTTATTTAGATTGGGTTAGGAGAGTTGAGCAGGTGTTTGAAGTCCACAACTACTCTGAAGAGAAAAAGGTGAAACTTGCAGCTATTGAATTTCAAGATTATGCAACTATTTGGTGGGAGCAAGTATGTGCCACAAGGAGGAGAAATAGGGAACAACCGATTGACACTTGGACTGAAATGAAGCAAGTGATGAGAAAACGCTTTGTACCCTCCCATTATACTACGGACTTGTACGATCGGCTCCAACGAGAGAACGAATCTCTCAAGAGGAGGGGTTCCATGCAATCTACCTCTTTAAAGTCGGTTTATACAAGAGATGACAAGAAAGTTCATTCAACATTTTCTAGGACTAAACCAAGAGTTGAACCACCTCATGCGGAGTCACTTTGGGAGACATATCAACGTCTTCTACACCAAAAACAAATGGAGTCAAATGGATGCTATCAAAGTGAGTTTCCTAAGAAAGAGGTAGCTGACCCTATTCCCAACAAAGGAGTATCTCATCCTATTGAACCATTTGTTGAGGAGGTTGATAATGAGAAAACAATTGAGAGCGTTAAGCTAGATAAAGAGATGGAAAAATCTGATGAGATGAGTGGTAAAAAGGAAGAAAAAAGAGAAAGTGAGCTGATTTTGAGCAAAAATGTGAGGGCTTATTGTTTTTCTAACGAACTTACCTTTGCTTTATTTAGTGTTTCTTCATTTGTGCAGATTAAGCAAAGTCAAGTGAAGTTAGTCATGCCATGCTCCATTCCAAAGTCACTTGTACAATTCACTAGTTTCCATGGAGTTTGTCTTTTAGGAATTAAATCTATTTGGGATCACCTCATGGAACAATTTCAATTCAAATTTGTCCATACCAAAGGGAAATCAATTCAAACCAACCATGAAGGGAGAATTCCAAACTTTGACCCTTATTTACTACCTATGGTTCATTCATCATCTTTACCTTCTTTTGAGTATAATTTCTATCTTAACACTTGTATTTCTGATGCAGATTTTGAAGGAAAGTGTAAAAGGCTAGCAATGCCTTCTCAAGTTGAATCAACTGGTGGAAGGAATAATGAAGTGGCAAAGGGAGTATTCACACTTAAAACTTGTTCTATACCTTCTTACCATTTAGTTGATGATGTACCATTACTTCTTTACCCAATTTCTAATTTGTTTCAAATTGAAGGTTATTTTGTTTTTGTAGGTTGTAAAGCTGTCCAAAATTTTCCAGTTTTGATTAAAGACTTACAACCTGATTTCGTGCTTATTCTAACTAAAGCTGGTAATCTTTCATGCTTATTCACACAGCCAAAAGCTGGTAGCCAAGTGCTCAATTTGTCAACTTCAACTTGTGCTAGTTCGAGTAACCCTCATGAAGTGGACTTCAATTGTTTGCTACCTTATATGTTGGAAGATGAGAAATTGTGTGTCACGCAAGATCCCAAAGCTGTCCTCCACGAGTTGTTTCGTGGCTCATCCATGCAACAAGTTGCTCCCAATTTATCCATGCAAGATGATTCAAGTCAATGTCAACTAGTGTTGGATTTTACACCTTTGCACAATCAAGGTGTCAATGTGAAGATTCATGACCAAAGGCTAATTAGAGAGTTTTGGATTGCCACTTGGGATTTTCACACGTCTTACACAAGCTCTTTCCTACCTTGGCGCATGTCATTGTTTGAGAGCTTCCCGAAGCTGACCAAATGACATGCAACATGGCTCGTAGTCATTCATCTATTTCCAACATTGCTGTCCTTTAAGCGCACCATCGATTTGTGGACAAATCACTTTCAAGAGGAGACTTTGAAGATTCGAGGATGAATCTTTTCGAGGAAAGAGGGAATGATACGGATACGGGTGTGCAATAAATAACTTCAGCCTTGGGTCAAGGATCCTTTTATCAACATTGGTGGCCCGATGACAAGATCAAGATCCAAGAAAGTGAAGGAAGCTTTACAAACCTTGATCATTCACCATACAAGCAAGGAGCAAGCTAAGTTTGAAGATTTGATGGACCATGAAGTTACCTTGTTCATTTGTACGTTTGAAGTGAAAGAATGATCTCATACTTGTTAGCTTAGTTGGTAGTTGTTTTAAGACTGTTTAGTTTAGTAGTTGTTAGACGTTGAGTATTTTATTACTTATTGGGCCTTATCGGAAAGCCTTAAAGAGCTGGCTCTTTAAGCTCTTTATGCGGACCGAATTTCTTCCAGGTTTATGTGGGCCGGATTTTGCCCTAGTTTTAACCTATAAAAAGGTACCTCTTGTATGAGCAAAGACACAGAATATTTTACAACCAGAAATCGTGAGGAATTTTCCTTCAAGTTCTTAATCGAACTTACTCTTGAATTCTTGAGTTCATGGCTTAGGATTCAAATCTGACTTTATCGATTAGCTTGTTCCCTAATCGTGGTGTCTCTTCATCCATCATTATTTGCTTAAGGTTGCTGATTGCCTTTGTGTGTCAGAGGTCTTGAGTTCATGAGAACAATCGAGTTCAATTTCCATTGGGAAAAAAGGTCCAACTCTGATAATTACAAGGTTGGGAGGGTCTAGGAGGGTCTTCCCCTAGGGTTGCCTTATCAAAACAAAGAGACATGAACAACCAAAATTACAATCAAATAGCAGTTAAGGCCGAAATATGGATTGAGACAAATTTCATAGTGACCCTTATCAACCACATTGGCCTACTTCTCACTAAGGAGCACACTTGTTTCTATAGACTTACAGCATCAATGTAAGAGTTTGTGAATATCCTTTGATTTCTTTCATTCAAAACATAATAAACTGCAGCAGTTAGCACCGGTTTAAGCACCAAATTCTGGAAACTTTTGGCTTTCGTAGCTGTGGTAGCCCAACTAATAGTACTTCCTTCAAACCATATGATATTGCATTTCTACAATAAATATTGCTATAATTTGTAAGTGAATGGACAAGAGAAAAATAGATGATCATGACTTTCAACATTAGCCTCAGTGTTTTTAAGACAGGACCGGACTGGCCGGTCAAATCGGTTCGACCATGAACCGCCAATGCTGCCGGTCCGATTGTATGCTAAACCCGAAGGATCTTCAAGCACCGGTCAAAACTGGTAAAAATCGTTAAACCGATAAAACCTGGTTGAAACTTAAAAGTTCGGTTTTAAGTTTTCTTACCAATATGGCCCACTTTACTAAATAATTAATACATTTGCTCCTGAATTTACTCTTGCACACCCGACATCCATGAACATAATTGAGAATACCAGTCCTCCATTACCATACTTCCACCATCATCCAAATTCCACAACCTTATCTTTATCTTATTGAAGTCTAAATCATCTAGGATAAGTCCAACAATTATATCTTCATCTTTTAAACCTCAATCTCTCATATTGGTTTCATTCACGTCATTCAAGGCAAAGACCATAGAATCCAACATCAAGATTTTTCTCTGTCTTCTTGAACAAGACCAAGAAGAAGATTAGTTGCATCATCATTAGCGGCAAAAGATACTTAAAAGAAGATCTACACTATGTGCTTAGGTATCAAAGATCAAAGTGTTTTGTCAATCACTGTTGCTTTCCAAGACCAATGTCTCCAGATCTGGTGGTGTTCAAGGTGGTGGTGGAGATGCACCTCCAACTTCAGTCAAAGGTAATTCCCAATTAGATGTTGGCTTTTTTTGGCTCTTTTCTTATTTTCTTCGTTTGTGTTTTGGGGAGTTTGAAACCTTTCCTCAAAAAATTTGAAATTTATTTATATGTACTTAATTTTTTTTTTTTGGTTTTGGTGAAGAGGACAATTAATGGCTGATTTCTGTAAAATTGTTTAATGTGATTATTCTTTGTAAATCATGAGGATATATTTGGGATGTTGATGTGATACACTTGTCGCCGTAGATCATGTCACTACTGCAGATGGGGGTCATTGATGGTGATAGAGATTATTTCTAGAATTTTTAATTTTAAAATATAAATATAAAAACATTGAATCGTTGACCCGGCCGGTTAAACTGGTTGAATAAAAAAAAACCGGAACCGGTAACTCAACCAAGTCGCTCACCGGTTTGAGTTTTAAAACATTGATTAGCCTGAAAAAACACGCATGAAACTGATACAATAACACCATAATTGAGAAGTTTATCTTGGATTGATAGTTTCTCTTGAACAGCCAACCAAAGGATGAAGGAATGACGTGATATAGCTTTTGGATAACAAACAATGCTATGCCAAGTGACAATCGGCCTACGCGATCTAGGGAAATTCCAAACTTTTTGCATAGTGAATTCTTCTTCCTTCTCTACATACCACACCACGTTGTCTTCTGTACCATTTGAAGGCTCATAATTATCCATGTTGTTAGCCAAACTTCTCATGTTTATTTGTGGAAGTCGAGGCCAACTCCAAATATCAGCGTGTATAATTTTTGCAACTTTGTCAAATCTTCCCAAGGCTAGTTCCTACTAGATGCCAATTGTCCCACCAAGGAAATGTATATTCACCGGTTCCAATAACATGTTTAATACACCATCTCACCTCTTGTCTCAATTTTAGTAATTTTAATCAAGTCCAAGAGAAATCAGAAAGTGGTTTAACAGCCCAAAATCTTCGATCTTTAAGAAAATTAGATCTAACCCATTTGGTCCAAATTGATTCTAAATCTTTGGACAAGATGTGCCATATATAGTTTTTTTAAGCTTAGTACCTTTCCAAAGAAAGGCTCGAAAGATTTGGTCAATCTCAGCACTGACCTTTTTTCGGAAGAATAAACAAACCTGACCAATAAACTTGGATACGGAACAGCACATATTGTATCAATTGAAGTCGCCCAGCATATGAAAGGCTCTTATTAGTCCATGACTTAATTCGAGCTGTTATTTTGTCAACCAGAGCTTTACAATCAGTTGCTTTCAATTTAGACGTTATCAAAGAAGTGCCTAAATATCTGACATGAAGTTTCCCTTCTTCAAATCCCAAGCATCGTAACATAGTCGTCTTCTTAGTACCAGTAACGCCAGCAGAAAACATTTCACTTTTGGATTTGTTTGGCGTCAAACCTGAAATCCTCTGAAACATATCCAAGACTTTTTTTAATGACATTGACAGAGCTACAATTACCTTTAGAGAATAAAATCAGATCATCAGCAAAGCACAAATGAGTGATCTTGTCTTGCTTACATCTCCAATGGTAATCAAAAGAATTATCCTTAGTAAATTCTGCCATGATGCCATGAAATATTTCCATACAAAGAACAAATAGATATGGAGACATCGGGTCACCCTGTCTAAGACCCCTTCCACCAGCAAAATATCCATTCAACTCACCGTTAATATTTATTGAAAACTTTGGAGAAGAAATGCAGGCTTCAATCCAAGTAATCATAATAAAAGGTATATTCATGCACCTTAATATTGTTAGGAAATAGTAATAACTACAATTATAGTAAATGGTTATGGCGTGAAGATTCATTTTTCTTAAGGAAATTTGTCCTCACTATTCTACTACCGGGTTTGCGGCAATTCCCTCCAAAAATAACAAAGCCAACTAGAATTTTTACACAGTAGTATGCAGAAATTCTCCCAAAATGATTTAGAGAATATTGTTTTGAAAGATGTAGAAGAATAGTAAAACTAAAAGTAAAAGTAAGACTTCTTAACATCTGATCATCCTTATTTATAATGTTCAAATACTCCAAAAGAAATGTCATGTCTTTTGGAAACATATTTCTTCATGAATAGACACCTTTTTAAAATGAATGGACACTTAACGGACATTTAAGAGTTGTATCATTAGATACAACACCTAAAAGAAAACCGTTTAGTTAAGAAGAAATATTAAGTGCCCAAGTGGCAATCTTTTGACTATTAAATTTATATTCTAATTCAATAGTTAACATGACAAATATATGTGCAATTTTGAAGTTTTCCTCCAAAATTTTCCACAATCCAAATTTATTTGAATAATTGTGCACTTGATTATGAACTTCTTCCATTCTTCACACACTTTCAATGTGGGATTCATCACTAACTATTTCCTACAAATACATTCAAAACAAAGTGCCATTTGACCATATCATATGCCTTCATCAAATCAACCTTGATGGCACACCTTGGACTGATATTTTCCTTGTGGTAATTTCTAAATAGCTCCTGAGAGAGAAATGCATTATCAGAAATTCTCCGTCCTTTCATAAAAGCTGTCTGAGCCGGGGAGACTAAGAGTGGAACAACTGGCTTCAATCTTTCTGCAATGATTTATAAGGTTAGGGTTTGACAAGGAAAAACTAGAAAAGCTTAAAAAAGCTGCTGCTTCAGCTCCTGGATAACAAGTGAAAGATCTAACGCAGGTGGAGGCTGTTTCAGCTTTTCTTGGGAGGCATTTCATGGAGGCATCCAATGCTAAGATGGATTCTAAGTCTAAAAAAGTGGTTGCAGCTCCTCATGCAGTAAACTTAAGGCCTAGAATGAATCCAGCCCTTCCAGAGCACGCCGGAAACCTATACACAGCTACGCCAGCCTTTCCAATGGCTGAGGGAGAAAAAGAGTATCCCGATCTTGTTGGTTGTTTGAGGAAGTCAATAAGGAATATCTTATATTCTCTTCAGAAAGCAATGGAATTAGTCTCCAGAGGGGAGGTTGAGTTCTGTAGTTTTAGTAGTTGGTGTAGATTCCCTGTGTATGAGATGGATTATGGCTGAAGCAAGCCTACATGGGTATCCACTGCCAATTTTCACTAGAGCAATGTCGCAATATTAATGACTGAAAGCTGTGGGGAGGGGGTTGAAGCATGGATTAACTTGCTTGAAGAAGATTTACCTCATTTTCAGAGCTATTTCTTGAACCTAACCATTGTAGAAAATATTTAGGTATATGCTTTATCAATTTTCAATGGACCTTCTTCTTCTTCTTCTTCTTTTTTTTTTTTTGAAACTACGTGTTAATGGATAAGATACCACATTGTTTGGCATTAATCCTTATATAATACGGTTGGTAAATAATTTTATAATTTTTTTGTGCTTGTGTTCTTTTATACTTGGACATAATCAAGATTCAATGCACGACGTGCAAGTCATATTTCATAAATTGCTGAGGTCAAGTTATTATACTGTCTTTTAAATGTGTAAGGCTGAAGATTTCAGCTTTACAGTCGAAAACTCATAAACCCTCTTAACACAACAATACTATGATATACATAATAGGTTTTGTGGTCCAATTGAAGACGTGTTAGTGTATGGACAATGTGATAAAAGCATTCTCCATAAGTAATGGAAAGATGCATGTAACTGAAATGTACATACTAGTTTTTTTCCCTTTTTTTTTATTTTTTTATTGTAATTAGGAAGTTTTGAACCAATACCTCTCATTTACACTCATCTTCTATATCACCCAACTCATCTTTCCCTTAATACATACAAGTTGATTATTGACACAATAGAAACCATTGTATTATTCTTTATTTTATTTGGTTTTTTTTGGGGGGTGGCTCAGAAAATCTGTGCATTATTTTATTCCTTTTGCTTTTAAACCAAAAATTTTCACATACATGATATAATGATATTTCCAGTAGATTTCATGGAAGAGTTAGCAGTTGTCACATGCTATTGGATTGTGGAAAAACCGTTTCTAAAATGAGTCACAAAATGTTTATATCAATTGACTTTGGGACCATTAGGGAAGAAGAAAAGTCTCTTTTTTTTTTTAATGGTAAACCTCATTTACGATGTAGGGATGATAGTCCTTAATTTTATTAATATGAAAGGAGGAGGACGACATGTACCTTTCCACTAAATTAAAATCAAAAGAGAAAGAAATTATCTCATTATAATAATACTAAGTAAAGTGAATATATTAAAAAAAAAAAAGTAAAGCAAATGTGCAGAAGTTTTTGTTTTCTAAGGTCGGCGAACAATGAATTTAAGAAACAGGAGCGGTGAACGATGGTAATTGAGTTTAAGACCCCTAATTTGTGAAACCTCAATTTTAACTACCAAACTAAAACATTCTCGATGAATAAATGGAACTTGAATCCTGTACAGGTGAACAGAGACTCATAATATGCCTTGGCGGTGGAGAACCATATTCCAAAATTCTGTTTGGTCGAACTTGCCATAGTTGCAAGAGCATCATCAGCTGCCACTGAATTTGCTTGCAGGAAAGTGTGACAGGGAAAAAAAAATTAGCATTGCTCATTAGGAAGTTTAATACTTAATATTATCTCTGTTGATACGCAGAAGTTTCCAAGGAATAGCTGCATTTCGCACTACCATGTTAAATAACCTCTTTAATTCCATCTCTAGTACCACTTGCTGGAACTCCTTTTTAAGGAAGGCATTCTCCGTTGTTGTCACTTTGCCAGCATAATAATACAATCATGCAATTGATGGATGTGATTAATTGCAAGATAAAATGTCTAATAAATGATAAAATTTATTATGATTTTTCATACTATTACCTTAATATTTTGCCTCTATTTATTATATTACTTTCTATATCTAATTTAATAAGTTGTATCATATGTATGTTGTTATTGATATTGGTAAATTACATGAATCCTGAATTTGAGCCGGTCCCCATTATGATAGACGAGTGCATTATGCATTCGATAATTTTTAATCTATTCCTTCTAGTACTTTACACTAAGGGAGGAAGTAGACTCAAAGTAATCAATAGTAACATGGAGAGGATTGAACCATCTTCTAATTAAGAGGATGCAGAATGCACCTGCCTTGATAAAATTCTAGTAAATTTTGGATTGAAATGCGAGTTGGGAGTTTTGAATCTTTGACTACACCCAATAAGGGACTCAAGTTGCTGATTTGGTTGTGAAATTACCGTTTTGTTCTAAATAGAATATAATACATTTACATAAAATCACTATTCTTTTAGTGATTTGGGTTACCTTTGGGTTCTTTTTAAAATTTTTTAGTTTCTTTTTAATTTTTTTTTGACTTTAGGTTAGCTGTTTTATTCCTTTTAATCCGAAAAGCTAATATGAATCACTAAAAAAAAGAGTAAGTAGTCAAGTCTTTAGTATCATCTTTGTAATGTAAAGCGGAATTATTATTAACCCATAAAAGTGCTGAAAATTCCGGTAGCATCATCTTGATAGGCCATGAAAAGTTCTCCAAAGCATTGAGCATCTAAAGATAGATAACTATTCCTGAACCCAAATTGTATTATTATGTGAGTGATTCCAAAAATAATAAAATCATATTACAATCTTTCCAATCGTATTATAAGTTTGGATACAATCTAATTTTCAAAACTTAGACCCAAGACCAGGGCACGATTTGGTTTTGTATCAGGGTGATTCTCTTCCTCTGCATTTCGAGGATGTCATGATCATCAATAATTGGACTCAGTCAGAAATTATTCTTGCTTCTGTCATTAGCTCGGATACTCTCTGTTTCTGGTGTTATAGTTACCTTTCAATAGCTGCCATGGCTGTGTGCGAGGAATTATCCCATTGAGTAATACCATGGTTTTGAAATCCAGCTTGGACTGTTCGATCGAATCGGTTGAATCGTCGATTGAATTGCAGTCCGAGTTAAGTTATGCTTTGAACCCCAAAAGGTATAAAGAATCATAATAAATTTTGAAAATCAATTGAATCATTCGGTTGGACCACTAACTTATCCAACCAGAATGATTTTTATTGAACCAGTTCGGTTCATGGTCTAGTCCATTTTGTTGATTCTTAAATAAAGATAAGGGGGGGGTCCAATGCATTAAAAGCAAAGACGAGGGGGTCGGATGGCCACTGGAGCATGGTTATCTTTTTGGTATTAAATCCTCTAATCCTTCTAAATTTTCAAACCTATCCTATTCTTTTGTGAAATTTTACTTTTGCCTTTTTGTTTTTCTTAAATTATACTTTAGCTCCAAATATTCATAAATTTCAAATCAACTTATGTAATTTCATGTTTGTTATCCACATAACTATTTTAGACTTTTTATTTAAGTGTAAATGGGTTTCTCGAACTTGAAACCTCTTACTTCCACTCCTTCCTCTCTATACCACTCAAGTCATCTCTCCCTCCAACTATTTTAGACTTGAATAAAAGCACTTCATTGTCATTGTCTTTGTTTTGTTTTGTTTTGTTTTTTTTAAATCAAAGCAATTTGAATTTGAATTTAATTAATTAACCAAATATGTATATACGAAGGTCATTTCATTAAATTATATGATAACATAATTAATGTAAAAAATATTTATTATGTAATTATGATATCACGGGTCGATAATGATTAGTTCAATTATTGAACAAATGATCCTTGACCCGGCAAATTCAACTTCTTAAGTAATACATAATGATTCGTGCCCCGAAAATGCCCAGCCCGTGGGTTCCTTTATCAGTGGGGCTAAAATTCTTCTTAGCTTGAAAGACAAATGCACATTTTAGGAGTAAAAGTGGTCCTCCCTCCCGCGGATGTGCCATTTCCTTGGTCCCAAAGTACACTAGCCAACTTCTTCCCATTGGCTAGGCAGCTGCCCAGAGCAATCCTTTGTGGGTTCTCCTTCCATTGAATAGGGAATTACAAGCCTAATGGCCTAGAAATTGACATGGGAATGCGAAGCAACAATAACGTCCGATGATGCATACACTAATACAACAATATCAAAAGGGGTGACGTTGATGTTATTTATATTCTCACTATCTCATTTCAATTTAGATGAGACCATATTAGCTATTTTATCCCATCCTAATTTCTTTTTCTTACCCATGAGCCAATTTTACTAGATATGGTTATCCAATTAGCGTCGAAGAAGAAACTAAAGTAGAGGTAATATGGTTTCATTAAAATAAAAAAGGGGTAATGACATTGCAAATAACATAACAAAAGCACAAATAATATCATCCTATCAAAAAATATATATATAACAAATTTTAACACCTAATGAATTTTTTTATGTCCCATAATCGACTATATATGTTTATTTAATTTCAAAACAAACCAATCCCCTTAATTAATCTATTTCACTCTACACTACTAATTGCAAGACGCCCCTTATCCCGTGAACATGCCTAGCTACCTGAATTCGATGTACTTTTGTCCCTGTAAACAATAATTGGTTGACTTTAACTCTCCACACAGGTAAATTTGCCTGTACTCTCCACCTTTTGATTTTGTTTGGGCTCCTCTGATTCTTGATCAAACCTATCAAAAAGACTTTTTGGCATTACTGCATTGTCAACTTCCCTTGGACTGAAGTTTCTTCTGCAAGCAAAAAATTTGGAATTTTGTACACGAAAAGAATTCTTTATCGCCTTTGTGACCCACATTTTCGTATTCATGCAATATGCATTGGGTCAGGATAATACATTAATCAGGATAGAAGATATCCATTCCAATTGGAACCAAAAAAGCAAAATATTCTCTGTATAACATGAATGGTCGGCATTGCATTTCATGTGACGTTGACATTCAGGTTGTTGCCGCCTGCTGTTGCAGCTAGGAAATGCTTTGGTAGAAGCTTCATCCTATCATTCACTTCAAAGATCAATCATGTCAAACACAAGATAAAACCTTACTAGCTTCAATTATTTGCAAAATTTCCTCTATGTTTTATTGTTATAAGAAAAAATTTTGGGTGATTTCGGATCCAGTTATCACTATGAATCAGAATATACTCTTAAAACTATAGATCGTTCAGAGAATATTTATAAATTATTCATCAGTGTAGTTCTTATATTAGCATTCGGTACTTACTAATTGAAAGAACTTGTATTGGCCAAAATTTCCTCTCTGCATCTTATTGCAGGCTGGTCAAAGCTTTTTGATCGAAGTTTTTGGTGATGACTCACAGCCCTTTACAGACTTTGGGCTAGCCACGCGTACAAGAAATTCTTCATCCTTAGTTTGACAGAACATAGCTGTTGACTTCTATATTTCTTCATTAAAAGGGAAATGCAAGTGACATTGATATATGACATTAAGATTTCATATTCTTGCTTATATGAAAAATATGAAAGCAGAAGCAGAATTTTTTCAATGTTGACAAAGTTGCCAAAAGTGATTGTAGTATAGCTCCAAGAATTTTGGCTGGCAATTTGATTTTCCACATGGGATACGATTTGCATTGGCTGCAAAAATCAATGGTGGATTGCTGGAGTTTGAAATTTTGTGCCAGGCTGCCTGCCATGCAGGGCGGTGCTGAACTAATTTATTATTGTAGTTATAATTATGCATGGAACTTGTGAAGGAAGACCTTTTGTTGTTGTATTATTGCTATATTTGGGTAAAGTATTATTAATGGTTAGCGGTGAAGTGTTAAGTATTATTAATGTACACCATAAAAAGACCTTTCGCATTTCCTTGTTCTGTCAAGGAAGGTGCAGGACTAAAATTCTGCTGGATACCCTAAAATCAAGATAAAGTGAGTAGAATTGTTGATATAAATTTGGAAAAGTTTGTTGTGTAAATTTTACTTTTGCAGTGTGGTGCATATAAGTTGAATCTGCAATAACATAATCAGTTAGTAATCTGACTGTTACCTGATATCTCACTACAATGATCTTACTCACTCCTCTTTTTTTTTTTTTAAATTTCACTGAAAACTATTTAAAGAAACACAGACATGGCTGTATTCAGATATGTTAGCAATTTTTTTTTGTTTCAAGTTTATCTTGCCAGTCAAATTCAAGATTATTTTAGAAGGCTGAAGTGATTTGGTCGACCATAGCAATGGTAGAATAGAACTCTTGCCGTTCAAGTAAAGAAATTTTATGCAATAATTAGCCTTCAGTTATTAATGTGGTGTAGGTGGAGAGAAATAGACATTTCAGTTCAAACTTGAACTAGCATATTTCTTCAACAATGCTAGGTTGTTATTGGTCCCTTGAGAATTAGGACAATTGGGGGGGACATTAAATCTTCAACAAACAGATCGGTTGTGTATATATATTGAAATCATAGATTTGAATGTTTTATTCTGCAAAATAATGCTTCATTGTAATTCTTTTTCTTCACAATCACCTAGCTTGCACCTTTTTCTGCTGGTAAGCTTTCCGACTTTTAGGCTCTGATGGTTGCTACCTTTTGTCCTATATATGGGCAAGCCACAAGATGAATCTCAACACAAGTAAAGCCAAAATTCATTTCACATTGACTTCTTGTGTCTTCAAAGATTGTCTCATAAGAAGCTTCAAAAAGTACCAGAAAAAATGGTGGCCAATTTGGAGATACTATCAAAGGCGATGATCAAACCTTCATCTCCAACACCTCATCACCTTAGAGACCACAAATTATCCTTCCTAGACCAGATTGCACCACCTGTTTTTATCCCTCTTATTTTCTTCTATCAAACCAATCAACTAGAAACTTTCCAAGACCGTGACCAAATTTCTCAATTGCTAAAGCAATCTTTATCCAACATCTTGACTCAATTTTATCCCTTAGCAGGAAGGATTTGCAGCAAGAATTTTTCAATTGATTGCAATGATGATGGTGCTTTATGTATTGAGGCTCAAGTCCATTCTAACCTCTTGCAGGTCATAGAAAAACCTGTAATGGAGGAGCTGAAACAGTGTCTGCCACTTGAGCTTAATAGTAAAGGCCCTGGCTTGACTGAGGCTAAAACTATCCTTCTAGCTATCCAAATCAATTTCTTTGATTGTGGAGGCATAGCTATTGGAGTGCAATTATCGCATAAAATAGCTGACGGCACGTCCTTGGTGACTTTCATGAATGCATGGGCTAAAAGCTGCAGCGAAGTTTCTGAAATTGTACCATCTAGTTTTGAGTTGGCTAGTTTGTTTCCACCAAGAGACATGTCCAGCTTTGGTTTCAAGCCAACAACCGGCATGACCAAAGAAAAAATCGTTACTAAACGGTTTGTCTTTGACAAAGAAAAGCTGGCAAAACTTAAACAAGCTGCTGCTTCATCTCTTGTGAAGGATCCTACACGTGTTGAGGCTGTTTCAGCCTTTATTTGGAGGCATTTCATTGATGCATCCAAAGCTAAGGCGGTTGCAGCAGTCCATGCCGTGAACATGAGACCTAGAATGAATCCAGCCCTTGAGGATCACGCCTTTGGAAACATATGGACGCATACCGTAGCCATTCCAATGCTCCAGGGAGAGAAAGGGTACGAGAATCTTGTCGGTGATTTGAGGAAGGCAATAAGAAATATCAATAGCAATTATGTAAAGAAACTGCAAAATGGAGATGAGTATCTAAAAATTCTAAAGAAAAGTGTGGAATTCGCTTCTAAGGGAGATGTAGAGTTGTGCAATTTTAGTAGTTGGTGTAGATTTCCCATGTATGAGGTGGATTTTGGTTGGGGTAAGCCTACATGGGTGTCTACTACAGCCTTTCCTTTCAAGAATGTTGTGATTTTGATGAGTACAAGTTGTGGGGAGGGAATAGAAGCATGGCTTAACATGCTTGAAGATGATATGCCTAGTTTTCAGAGCAATCACAGGCACCTTTCCGTTGCAGCCAAAGATTTCAACGCCTAACATAGTAGTTTCATTGCCATGTGATGGTTTGGTTTTATGGTATTGAAATTGATCTTCTTGTTCATGTTTAAAAACAATGTTAGAAGACATATTTTGTGTTTACTTCATCCTAAAAGAGTGTAATTGACTTGATATATGATGTTATTAGCAAATAAGTTTGTTCCAACCCCAAAATCTTAATGTCAATCTTTGTAAGAGATTAATATTAAGACCATGGAATTTGATGTTGTATTTAGGTGTATTTATATTGATCGCAAAGGGTGCCTTTAATTACTTGGCAAATGTGATTTCTTACAAATTCTTAGTTTTTCCATCGCTAAATAAATTAATCCTTACTCAATTTCAAATGCAAGTAGATGCAATGCCGAAGGAGAAGCTATTATGTACAATGACTTCTCAAGGATAGGCAAACTCCATTGGGGGTTTGCAATTCCATTGACTTTGTAAGGATAGGCAAACTAACCAAAGAAACAATTGCAGAAAAAATTAATAAGTTGAAAATAATTTCTTTAAGGAGCAAAGATTACAAAATTATTGCTGGCATCCAAGTGCGAAATACACGACTATTGAGACATAAAAAATACAATAATTTAATGACAAACAAGTCACAAGTATAAAAAATAAATGACACATAAGGTTTAACATCGTTCGACTTTATTATTGAGCCTACGTTTGCGAAAAGAAATCTGTTCTTTATTATGAAAAGAAAACCCTATGCAAGAATATAATTTGAACCAAAGTCTAACTCTTGTATACCATTTCTCATCTCTCAAGAACCTTCTGTCACCCCATGTATATATAAGGTTACACGTCGCGAAACTCATAATGTCAATCTTTGTATGAGATTAATATTAAGAACATGGAATTTGTTGTTGTATTTAGGTGTATTTATATGGATTGCAAAAAGTACCTTTAATTACTTGGCAAATGTGATTTCTTACATATTCTTAGTTTTTCCATCGCCGAATAAATTAATCCTTACTCGATTTTAAATGCAAGTAGATGCAATGCCGAAGGTGAAGCAATTATGTACAATGACTTGTTAAGGATAGGCAAACTCCATTGGGGGTTTGCAATTCCAATCGCTTTGTAAGGATAGGCAAACTAACCAAAGAAACACTTGCAGAAAAAAATCAATAAGTTGAAAACAGTTTCTTTATGGAGTAAAGATTACAAAAATAGTTCCTTGAGTTTTGCATTGCTCTTCTCAGTCTCTAAAATTGAAACAATTTGACTTTTGGATGGGACGAAAGTTGTTTCATTCTATTGCGTAGCCAACTAAAAGAAAAAAACACGAAAACACTAATCAACTGGACAAGCGAACAAAAATCCAAACGTGCTAAAGCTTAACAGCACTTATCACAGTTGTCTCAAATACAACAGAAACAGTTTGTTAACAATACAATATGTCTCTTGATGCACTGTTTTATTCTCACATTCATCTCAGGCTACTCTTTGGGATGGGGAAAAGTTGCTCTAATCTGTTACTTGGCCTAACTAAAAGAAAAAAAATCACGAAAAATTAACCAATTCAACGAGCAAACTAAAATCCCAACCTGGGTTTGAACCTCTCCTGTGACATCTGTTCATCACAAAAGGCTAGCCTAGTGTGGGTGCTGGGTTATTTGCACGGGGCGGAGTTTACTTAATGCGCACTTTCGGGTAGCAGTTGCGGATTTCCTCGTCAACAAAAAAAAAAAAAATTTCCAAAACCATCTCAACAACAACAGAGAACAGTCGGTCAAAAATTGCACAGATAGTTCCTTATGTTTCCCATTGTTCATCTTTGGAACCTCAAATATACAGTTTCATATTTTTGTACACACAGTTCACGATTTAGTTCCATCTCAATCTCAGGCTATTTTTTCAGCCTGTAAAATGGCTAACTTGATTGAATCGATACTGAAGAGTTGGCTTTAGGTGGAAAGAAAGAAAGTTGCTCCATTAATTCTACTAGGGGGCCTCTCTTAAAGAAATAACATGAAGGAATATAGACAACACTTCCATCTCCTGCTTTCATAGGAGAAAGCGAATTTAGGAGTTATCAGAATCTGATTTGTTGCAAAAACAAAGTCAAAACATGCAAAGATCTAATACCTATCAAAATTGTCTCAGATACAACAGAGTACAGTTGGTTAGACAACTCTACGTGTTTAATCCAAACTAGTTACAACTCAATAATACTATAATCCAATCCACAAAGTGGTGGGATGAATAATACTAACATGCAGTTGGAGAAAAATGACATATATTGCCACGATCTACTTAAGCTCATTGAAAATTTGTCCAAGTATTTAGCTAGTATGCTGTAATAAACTACCAAATAGAAGATAATCACATATAGATGGAGGATTTTATATCATCAAACACTTGAATATGAGCTACTGCGCTTTCCTAAATTAACAACTCTCGTTACTGCTCCTCTGCATAATCTCTGTAGATAATTGACCGACCAGATTATGGACTGCTTAAAGCATTGATGTTGCTTTTTGTTCCAATTATAGCCAGTAGGGGAAATTAAACTTTCGATAAATACATCACTTGAATACGTTACAAAACATATGCAAGGTATTATGGATTTGTATTCAGCTGTTTGTGGATTGTAACTAACAATCCTTTGGTAGTTGATGATCATTAACAGTTCACCATTTTTATTAAGCATCAGAGGGATCAACTGACTGGAAATTGATACTTCAGGAAATAGATTCACTATTTCAAACATGAGAGTCCATGATTCTTCGACACCTTACTCTTTCATCACCATTAACTGAAAATTCCCCTTAAAAGAACTAAAATTATCCCAACGAACCATACAAAGACAGCATTCTATAATTCCCAGACCAAGTATGACATCGTCTTTCCTATTCTTGCACTGAGGCAATGGATGTCTTTCCTATTCTTGCACTGAGGCAATGGAACCTCAGCGATTTCATCAGTCTTTGGATCAAAACCAATAATCCTTTTACTAAGTCCATGATTTACCACATCAGTGTCATAAGCATCCCATTCCCAGTGCAGAATTCCGTTGCAAAAAAACTGCCCTTCCTCGCTCCCAACCATTATGAGGAAGCTTCAACTCTTTCCAAGGTTTGTCTTTCAAGGTAGCTACCAAGACAGATTTGCCAAAATTCTCCACTAGAAACAGAAGCTTTACACCTACTTTATAATCCTCGGAGGACGAGTCATAGCAAAACCCTGCAAGGTTTACAGACTCAGGACCGGATAGATAATCCAGTTCAAACACGTGGCAAAAGTATGCAATCGATGGATTCCGCAAAAAGAAAGAAGTTCCAAGAATCATAAGCAATAAACCATTGCATGAACCCCCAATAAGCCCTTTACAACCCCTCCCGGGTTTCACCCACGGAATCGTTGGATGGAGCCTTTCCTCATCAATGAATTGCAACCAAGGCAATTTTTAGTAGGATAAGTTCGTGCGATGGCTTTCCGACATAAAAAGTGCCATATATCTAGAATTGTGACGATTGAATCTCGGATTAGTTATCATGGAATTCCAGAGCCTGTTTACGCATCTGAATCTCAACAGTGATTTGACTGGAAGCCTGCGGAGGATTTTAGAATTTATTGTTTCCTGTGGAAAATGAGGCACCTTTCTTGCTGTAACCTTAAACTTGAAACTGTTGGCAATTGGGATCCCCTAAGCACTACTTGGTGCCAAATTCAGTGTCAATTCCACTTATCATGCGATGGTAAAAGAAATTTAAATAAACAGCACGTGACAATCCGTATAGGATTCTCAAATGGAATGCCTGACATCATTCATCATAGGGCCGTAAATGAATAATAATAATTTTCTATTCAATGTATCTATTAGTTTTTGGGGCCATCCTCTAACCGCCTTCTGACGGTTTTCAAGAGCGCAAACCATCTCCCAATGCTCTCTATATATTCGACCATCAAATCCCACTTCTTTCCCTCCCAGCCCATTTTTTCAATTCGCACTACCCATTTCCCATCATAGTTTCTTCTTCCAAGTTTTCTATCAAGAAAGTGAAAGGAATCAACTCCAGAAATTCCAAGAAACACAAAAAAAAAGGCAACAAGAACATTGATCAGGAGCTCAAGGAAAATGGCAACTTCGTCAGGGGCAGACGACTGCCAGAACATCCTTTTCCTTACTACTGGTGAAGTCTTTCCGGAAGAGCGATCCCTGAGACACATAATCCGTACAGGATTCCCAAATGGGATGCCTGAAGATTCCATAGCCATCATTATGCGAGACGTTCTGACAGCTCTCTATTTTCTCCCTGTCTCCAAGTCCAGTTTTCATAATCCCGTTGAGTCCAGTAAAATCTGTGTTGATGCTGAGCAAGATCCCATCACCATTAAGCTTGTTGCTGATCTGACGGAGCACTCAGGGAAAGCAGGTGGACCTGCATGGAAAGAAGGTGAAGCTCCCACTAATGGCATATGGGGTTTGGGGATTGCCGCTTTGGAGATGGGCTACGGTTCTTTACCAGGAGACTGCAATGGGCTTCAAAAGTGGGTAAGATTTACCGACAATATGACCAGAGTTTTAAGCTGAAATTGGTCAATCCTGATAAGAAAGGGAAAGAGAAGGCCAAGAAGAAAAGGAAGGAAAAATTGGAAAGCGCTGACGATCAGAAAGTGAAAGAAAAGGAGATACAGAAAGGAAAGGGAAAATTGGTAATTGATGACGATCAGGAAATGAAAGAAAAGGCAATGCAGAAAGGAAAGGGAAAATTGGCAATTGCTGCTGATCAGGAAACGAAAGAAAAGGCCTGCCAGAAAGGAAAGGAAAAATTGGAACTTACTGATGATCCGAAAGGGAAAGAAATGGCCAACCAGAAAGGGAAGGAAAAATTGGAAGTTTCTGATGATCAAGAATTAAAAGAAGAAGCCATGCAGAAAGGGAAGGAAAAATTGGGAATTGCTGATGAAGAACTGAAGAAATCGACAATCAAATTGCCTGTGCTGGAGAAGCTGGTGAAGCCTTGTTGTGGTGAGCACCTGGAGGAAAAATTGAAGAAGAAGAAGAAGAAGAAAGGTATAGTAGTGCTGACAGAGAAACTCAAGAAGGATTTGAAGGTCATTCCCAAGAATAAGAATGATAATGCCGATGAGAGAGAATTCTCGGATGATAATGCTGATGAGAGAGAATTCTCAAGGGATTTCTTGGAAGTAGTGTTGATGTGCCACGATAATTTTGATCTGACTGCAGTGCAGCAGATTCTGGAGCAACCCTTTTTCAAGAAGACCATTGATATGGAAGAATTTGATGCCAGCATAAGGATGGCTTCAGTCCTTTGATGATGATAAATGATTTCTTGAATTAGCCAGTTTGATGGTTCTACTATTGCTATAACATCATGCATTTCCCTGACTGAGCAGTTCAATTAGGCCATAAGGACTCGATAATACTTAGGTTTCCTAGTGGATCATTTTCTTGTTGCTGGATTGAAGCTCTGCATGAGTTCTAAACTCGATAATACTTAGGTTTCCTAGTCTGTTTGATTGTTTGCGTACTAGTTAGTTTGAGAGCTGATCATTTCGTTGAACAATACGATGATGATGATGATGATGTAGAAAGCTTCCCAATCAAAGGAATTCTGTTGCGCGTATGGTTCATTAATACTCTGTTTTTGCTCTGTTTTCTGATGAATATCCGTTTTTATGATGCAAAAAGCATAATAAGATGTAATTGGGGCACACATAGCAAATTTTGAAAGCAGAACAATCCTTCTGTAAATTTTTTTGTTTTAGTGCAGGATGATTAATGTTTAGAAATTCCACCTTCCATTATTATCAATTTCTGATTTCCAGCGGAAAATTACAGTCATAGATGTTGCAACAAAGATAGTTTCTCTCTCTCTCTCTCTCTCTCTCTCTCTCGGGTAATGTAAGGTTCATAAAGTCAAAAGTTGTAATTATTTGGTTATAAATATAGAGAGACATAACTCAAAAAAGGGGCAAAATTTCTTCAACCACTGAGCTATATTGGATTCCCAATTGACAATGCAACATGTAAACAAATTCGAACCATATGAGAGTAGTATATGAATGAAATTGTAACAAACTACCAACTTTTTAACTCTTATTAAATAATTTGTCTGGAAAACAGTTCAATTGATGCCAAGACAGGGATAGCTGCTTCTGGTATCTAAATCAAAATTTATAGAAGCTCCTTTTAGACTAAGTTTGACATCTTTTTTATCTTATGATCAATCCCCATGAAACTAGACTGTGACGTTTTCCTATTCATGCCACTTACTATACATTTATCCATAATATTTGGATTTCTTTCCTATCCATTCACATTCTGAATGAAGTTTGATAGAGTTAGATTGAATTCAGTAAGTTGAGCCTTTGTTGCTTTTAAATTGCTGGGATTATTTACATCAAGTGTAAGGCTCTTTTGTGCTTTCTCTAACATGGATTTGCAAGTACTTTCCTTGGGCCTCTATTTTAATATGTAAACCTTTTAAAAAGAGTTATTCAATGGTAAGCTTAATTTCAGACAATATTTAATTATAAATTTCAATAGCAGAGCTATAACTAGTAACAAACCTAAATCGAATTGCTATCTAAATTTTACAATCGTGTACGATTCTATGAAATTCTAAACGATCTTAAATGATCCTATTATGATTTCGTGACAATTGTGGATTTAGTACTGATCTACTAATTCCTACAAGCACGTAGTAATAGGTTACTTGGAATATTTCAGGGCCGAATTCACAAGGACGAGTTAATTTTATCTACTTTAATTATTATGAGAAGAAAGCAATGAAATCCAAATTCAAGAGCTTTAATATCTAAGGAAGAAATAAAAACAAATAGTCAAATTGAACAAAATAGGGTTGAGAAAATAATTGGCAAGAGACTACGGTATTAGATCTTGATCCAGAGTTAGAATTAATTATCCAATTATTTTCTTAATAATCTAAGAATACATCAGACACAAGTACTTTAGATTATCTCTCAATACATCTAAATTGTACCTAATTAAATTTCACGCCTCTTTCAAGATCATAAGTGTTTAATTAAACTCTTTAAAATCTTAAATTGTAATCTACTCTTGTGATTAGACTAAGTATGTTTACTTATTTAGTACACAATTGCATATGCCCTCTGAGTTTAATACAAACCCTTAGAGCATGTCCATGGTGACCAAACACAAACATGTAATTAAATTAAGATAAATAATTCTAGAAAAATGTTAAGAATTTAACTTGGATAAATAATCAAAACTCCTTCACAAAAGTCTAACCCTAGAAACAATTTAGTTCATCATAATTGTAAAGAGTAAACAAGAATTCAATATTGAAAAATACAAGACTTAGAATAAAGAGCATGTAGAACTTCCCAGTTGATGAAACTCTAAATTCGTGCCTAGATCTCCAACTTTGATTCTTGAATCTCGAAGAGAAAATCCTAGAACTAATGTTTAGAAAAGTGTTTTCTAACCTAAAGATGACCTAAAGTGCTCCTATTTATAATTTCCTAAAGTTGTGACCGAAGTATGGTAGGATTAGATTTTGAAAAGCTGCCAAAAATAGAGTTTGTGCATGTTTCCCAATAAAGTCTAGCTCAAAGACTGACCTTAAGTCCAGCCCTGAGCTTGTTTCGATGCTCACGAACCATCAGAATCCGAGAAAGTTTGACGTGTAGTCCCTTTCAATGTTCAGCGTAGGACATGGGATCCTTGGGTGGATCTACAAGGATCCGTGCGTGGATCATATTTGAAGCCAAATTACTTATAAAGGAGGCTGAATCTACACACGTACAAAACATGAAACTCTTTGAATTAAATTTCCAATTTCACAAGAATCATGTCATTTGGAGTCCTAAATGCTAAGATATATCCAAAATACTGAAAACTGGCCAAAAGAGCATCATAGTGAAACTATACTTTAGTAATTTGGCATAACCAATTTAGTAACGTACAAATGAGAAAAACTATATAGCATATTTTGTCCAAATTTAAGTAATGATAATAAATAAGCAAGCTAATAAGAAGAATAGAAAATGTGATTGAAGAGGATTAAAAGGAAATATATGAGTTGATTGACAAAAAAAAAAATAAAGAACTTACAATTACTACAAACTCATATAAGGTAGGTCATCAATAGAATGGATGAAATTGAAGGTAAATAAGGAAATGTAAAAAAGACTATAATTAATTGTTAAAAAGAATAAAATCCACAAAAATATAAACACACTGTTTCATACAATTTTAATTTGTTACGTGGCATGAAGATAACATGTCTTGGTAGAATATAGGAATAGCCAACTTAGGAACCTACTAAAATCGGAATTGAATATCATATATACATTGACAGTGTATAAACTATTACAATTGAATACACGATATATATGCAGAATTTGGATTTCAAATTCAAATTTAAATTATGTGTCATGCATCTAATGATAAAAGTGTATACACTATTAGTGTATAAAAGATTAATCCATATATATATGTGTGTGTGTGTGTGTGTGATTAATTTTTTATATAATGATAGTGTGTACATTCTATCATGCTTAAATTAATGCCACATAAGCGCATTGATAATTATTACTTCAATCTCTTTATACAATAACAATGTATATATTGTCATGCTTGAACAAATGCTACATCTGTACATTAACAATTATTACCCCAACTTTTTTATATTCCTCTATTTTTTTATCCAAAATCTCAACCAAAGAGATGCTCTTTGAGTTAGCGAGTCATTAATGACTTCACAGAATTGGCTTGAGTTAGTAAAGTCATTAATGTTTCACAATTAAATTTATATTATTGGAGATTGAAATTGAAATTTGTCACCTGTATTAAGCATCTTTTTTAAGATAATTGTTAACGTTTAACCAAAAAAAAATCATTCAATGAAACTCGTCATCAAAATCCCTCTTATTCAATGTAAATACACCTAACTCCAGTGTGAATGCATATAAAGTACAATGTTGATGTACATACTAATGATTATTACTCTACCTTCCATTTATATATTTTTTCCCTGCGTAAAACGACCTTTCCAAAATATCAATGCCCGAGCTCCATTTTAACGAGTGTAGATAGATCTTATAAATCGTTAGATTTTACCCTTTTTAGGTTGTTGAATATTTCAAAAAGGGTTAATTATATTTATCTCCCCTGAAGTTTAATCATATTACCAATCAATCTCTGTAATTTATCCAAATAACGGTCTCACCCTTTGAATGATCAAACATTTAACAAAAACTCCCTTAATGCCAAAAATACCCTTTTTGAGACCATATTGCATTAAAAAAAGAACATATTTTTATTTATTAACCTTCAAGTAATCCAAAAAAATAGAAAAAAGTTTTTGCTTATTATTTTATAAAAATCATATCTTTGCTTCCATAAATAGTTTTGAATCAATAATTATTTTAAATCTTAAAAATGAATATTAAAAATTAGATAAATTGAAAGAAAAATAAAAAAGAAGCAATTATTTTAAATCCTCAAGTATGGTTCGAATTTGTGGTTCAAGGCATGTTGCGGAGAGTACAATGCATGTTTTCCTCAATTTGAACCATACTCCAGGAATTAAAATAATTTATTCTTTTTTTTATTTTTTTTCAATTTATCTAATTTTTAATTTTTAAGATTTAAAATAATTATTGATTCAAAACTATTTATGGAAGTAAAGATATGATTTTTATAAAATAATAAGCAAAAATTTTTTCTGTTTTTTTGGATTGTTTCAGGGTTAATAAAATAAAAATATGTTATTTTTTTAATGCAGCATGGCCTCAATAAGGGCATTTTCGACATTAAGGGGGTTTTTGTTAAATGTTTGATCATTCAAAGAGTGAGACCGTTATTTGGACAAATTACAGGGATTGATTGGTAATATGGTCAAATCTCAGGGGAGATAAATGTAATTAACCCTTTCAAAAACTAAGCAGCACGTGAGTATGAGTGTGATAAATTATGACGCCACCAAGTCACGTGCAATACATCCCTCCAAAGTCCCATCTGGTAAAACGGAACCGTTCAACCCCTTCGTAGCCAAACCTTTTCCCACACGACTCCACCACCACCTACGCATCCTCCACCACCGCCACCACCACCACCAGAAGCCCTAGGTCAGCTGCCCCTTGCCTTTTTAGGAAATAAATCCCAGCAAAATTAAGTCCATTTTGATTCCTCCTCCTCCTCAAAAATCCGATGGCTGCCTCTCAAGAAGACCGTAACGCTTACAACCCGGAAGACCTTGACGACGACGAAGAAGACGAAGAAGGAATCGGAGGTTTAATTCATAACCCCGGTAATAATACCAATGATATTAATCCTCCTGAGAACGACGTCGTTGTGGACGACGAAGATGATGACGTGGATGTCGACGTGGACGTAGACGAGGATGATGACGTCGACGACTCCACCTCTTCTTCCAATCTCGCCGCTGCCGACCACCACCACCATGATCCCTCCTCTCTCCATAACCACCACCACCACCACATCCACCTGCCTCCGCCTCCTTCTCTTTCCCCGGGAGATGTTACCGTCGCTCTCCCAACCGATCAGTCTCTCCGTCCGGACGCTGAACGACAGCGAATCGATGAAGTGACGGTCGCCTCGGTCTCTGCCGTGGCCAGCGCCGTCGTGGAGGAGAAGAAGCCGGTTCCGAACGATGAGTCGAGGCGGTTGTTTCAACGGCTCTGGACCGACGAGGATGAGATCGAACTTTTACAGGGGTTTTTGGAGTATACGACCTCGAGAGGCGTGATCAACTCGTCGCACCATCATGATACGACGGCGTTTTATGATCAGATCAAGAGTAAATTGCAGCTGGACTTCAACAAGAACCAATTGGTCGAAAAACTCCGAAGGTTGAAGAAAAAATACCGGAACGTGATGAACAAGATGAGCTCCGGTAAGGAGTATGTCTTCAAAAGCCCTCATGATCAGGCTACTTTTGAAATTTCTCGTAAAATTTGGGGCGGCAGTGGCGTTGGTGCTTCCGTACGCAGCGGTGTTGTGATGGAAGAAGGTGGATTTGACGATGATGACGGTAACCCTAATTTTAGTGTTAATTTTATTGATCAAAGCCCTAACCCTAATTTTAACCTTAACCCTAATGGAATTGATCAGTTAGAGAAGAAAACTCCGCGGTCTAGGAAAAGACCACGCGGTGTAGGTGGGGTGAAAATTGAGGAGAAACCATTTGGGTATACTAGTGTTCCAACTTTGCAAAATTCAAACCAGCAGCAAAGCGTGCAGAATGTGCAAAATATGCAGAATGTGGGCGTGGTTACGCCTACAGCAACGCAAATTGGGCCGGTGACGGCTGCAGCTGGTTCAGCAGGGTCGGGGCAGGCCACGAATTTGATTGAGGAGACAGTGAGGAGCTGTTTATCACCGATATTTAAGGAATTGTTGAACACTGTGATGAGTTTGAATGGGCCAATGATGGGTGGTTCACGAGGATTTGGCTTTGCATTGAGTCCAATGCCATTAGGGTTAAATGGGGATTTGGTGGCGGATGAGAAGTGGAGGAAGCAACAGATATTGGAGTTGGAGGTGTATTCGAAGAGGTTAGAATTGGTGCAGGATCAAATAAAGACGCAGCTGGAGGAGCTAAGATCCCTGGGAAGTTGATAGTTAGGAATTGCTGGAGGGTTGATGAGTAGGCAGGTCTTGACTTGGATTCGAGGAGTAGTAAGTGCTTGGTGCTTTTTCCATTATCCAGTATATGATCTTAGTTGATAAATTTTCTTCTGGTAATTGATTAATAGTCTAGGATTTTAACTTACATTGTGGAATAATGAGTCCTATATATTCAGCCCTGATGGCTTGTTTGGACTCCTAATATTTGTGCAGATAGTTAGTTGACATGTACATGAGAATGGACAATCTTCGGTAACTTGTTATTTGATATCTATACTTATCTTTTTTTTTTTTTTTTTTTTTTTTGCTGGATTGATGTCTATTCTTCTTGTTGTTCTGCTAGTTAATCGATTGAGCGAGCGAGAAATACTTTATTTTGGAACAGCTTATCTGCTTGGACCAATTGGTAATCATACGTCTTCTGGATTTTCCCTGGCAAAATCATCTGTGTTGGAGCTCAAGCAATGTTTTCACGATAACTTTAGTCAGGCAGATTCATGTTTGAAACATGCAGAGTTTAATTTATTTGAGGATTGTTGGAGAATCATGTTTGGAAGATGCAAAGTTTTGCTTTAGTAGTGAGTGCTGCCAACAAAGAAACACCTCTGTCCTCTCTGCTGCCCTTAAAACATGTCAGAGAAACATTAAGTGTAAAGAAAAATGAGTATGCATCCGTGCAGTTTTCTGTTCCAAGGACTCTGAACCTTAAAAAAATGAGATAAGGTTGATTATTCTAGGCGATTGTGTCTGGAGAGGATTATTGATCTTCCACCATCCATTGTTATCCTGAAGTCTTGCATATGGAAGTCCTTTCTGTTTGGCGTTGCCAGTATCCTGATTTTACTGAATACCTGCCCAGTGTCAATATATTAAAGCATCTAATTCAATTTGCTATGGATGGTCTCTATGTTTTGATTAGAGGAAGAAGTCATTAATTTCAGTCTTTAAGAATCATGGTATTGAGGACCTTTATGGCGATGAAAACTGACCAACAAAAAGGTTCATTAGTTTTTCCATCCGGGCTGTATTGGTTTATCAAAGTGTACACATAATTTGCTATTTTTTTTCCTCTCTCTGTTTACCTTTTTTTTTTTGGGTTGAATTATGTTGGTTTGTTCTGACTGCTGTATAAGGTCCACCAAGTTGAAGCTAGGGGTAATGACGAGGCAGCGTTTATCAAACTGCATTTATTCCTATGGCATCTCAAGAGTGAATTAACTGATTCCTTCATGTGCCTCTGTGCGATGTGATCCTAAGAAGCTTCGAATGTAACTCACTTCTGTCTTCGCTGGCTCCAAATACCTTTGGCGGCTAATAATATGTACTGATTGGTTTGGCTAGAGATGTCACTGTTCCTTGTCAAGGTACTGATTTCCCAAAGAATTGAGTTCATCTAAAAATTAGCGTCAAATAAACTACAGTTCGTGAAGCTTCCTATTGCTATTTTGCTCCTGGTTCAAAGATAATTTTTTCCTGATCCAACTTGATTTGCTCCCCAAATTTAACTTTCTACTATGCTTTTCATCTGTATCACTATTGGAGAAGTTTTATGTCTGAGGTTCCTCGACGTGTTAAATAAAATCAAGTAACCCATATATTTAGTGGGGTTCCTTTGAGCGTTAAATTAAATCAAATGGAATTCTTATACGTTCACATGAAACTCTTTCATTGGTTCAGAAATAACTACTACACATGTTTAGTAGTTGCTCCGAATTAACAAAAAAATTTCCATCACTATTGGTTGTTTCAGTCAATGTTTTTTTATCATCTATTCAAGACATCCGTTCCACTTGCTACGATGTAACCCACAACCTACGAGTAAAACTGCCTTTGCTTTGAGGAGTCAAGAAGATGAAGTACACTGGTACAATGGGAAAATGTTGCTATATTTCTATCTTCTTGTTTTCTGTTGAGCGTGAGTGCGCGCTTTTCTGTAATAGTGGCCTATCTTCTCTCCTTCTCCTCGTCCCCTTTCCCTCCACGTTTATTTTGCTGTTTGATGCCAAATCTTTCTTTACTCATATCGTCGCTTTCCTAAATATTTCATCTTCTCATTCGAACCCTTTTCTTGAAACCATTGACTTTCCGTATATTCGTCTCAATTTTCATCTTCACAATGGAAGAAGCCAATGGTAAGCCACAGAATAGGCAATGAGATAAATTTCTTGGATAAATTGGTGGAATTTCTGATGTTTTCGGGATTATGTTTGATATGTTGTTTGGAGTTTGATGTAGCGAATGAACTGATGATTTAGTTGGTTCTATGAATATTAATGATACTTCTGTTTGTCGGTGCCATAATTGTCTGTAAGAATCTTGGATCTTATGTGCGAATTCCAGCACTGAAAACAGTCTACTGGGGTCACTTCATTTTTTTTAAGTTGGTCGTTTTTCTATCATGGTTTACTAAGAGACTGTAGAAAACTCAACACGATCATTGGCTTTCACTATCTTGTATCTGCTTTGTGATTTTTCTGAATTTCTGATTGCTACCTGAAGTTTTCGAATTCTGCTCTAGTTTATTACCTGAATAGCTTTAGTTTGTTCTTTAGTTTATTCACTTTCAGTTGTTGAGGCAAAGGGTGGAACTATTTCTGTTGCTTCTGCATTGGCTGGCAATCAGGAAGGTAATAATATTGGTTCGTTTACTTTGATAATGTCCAAAATCAAGTCAGTCCTTTTTAGTACCAAAAGGTGCTTTTGGTAAAATCTGTAGTTTAAGGCCATTGGAATATGGTAAAGAAACAGTTAAAAAAGGTCCTTTTTTCTCTTTTCTATTTTTTCCCCTTGTATTAGATATATCTCGTAATGTCATTTTGAACCATTCAAGCTGTATCAGTTCCTCTTCGACTTTTCAGCCGTAATCCTGAATTAGTGCTTCTGGTCCATATTTGCTATTCTCTATTGTATCAGTTAATAGTGTGTCCGCTGCTTCAGCTTGAGCATTGTTTGGATAGGATTCAGGCCTTTACTTGCAAACTCCCCCTTTGGAATTTGTATCCAACATTTCACCAACCGGTTATTTGATAGGGTCAGTTCTGAACCAATTTTAATCTTGCATCAGTTATTTCTTCTTCTTTGTTGAAGTTTTGATATTGAACATTCATGTACATTTTATGTATAAACAAATGAGACATTGGTTGTACATTGCTTATCCAAATTTCTCAGAAAATTGAAATAAATATGTTTGAACTAGTTCTCAATTTTGATGTAAGAAGATTTAACTAAAACATCGTCATCCATCCAAAAGCTTTCAGAAGCATTCAACATTAAGTTGCTTGAAATCTGTAATATGTAGCTTGAGTTTTCTATGCTGACATAACTTAGTGATTTGGATATCTTTGGAAATTTTGTCCAGATATTTGTTCAGAAACTGATCTGGATGTGTATGTTCAAGTGTTTTCTAGTTAAAGATAAGTCTGAGCATCTTCTGACCAACATTAAGTTCCTTGAAGGGAAAAGAAAACATAGAATAGCATTAATCCTGGATTCTTAATTTGATTACAAGGTGAATCATTTAATAGGTTGACCCAGGCTGTGGAAGTGAAAACTGAACCTTACCTGGTCAGTTTGCAATTTACATGTTCTTATGGATAATGCAACTCTAGTGAAGTTCAACCTTAATTTTGACAAACCTGTAGGACTAGTTCTGAGTTGATTCCAGACTGACTCCTGACTCCTATTTCTCCTGTTCTTGTTGAGGCACCTCTGATAACAAGCTACAGATTTAATTGAAATCGTTATCTTTTCCATGTACATTTATTGGTGAAATGGTCAAATTCCATTTGCATCTACTAAGGTAGCTTAGATGTTGATTTTGAAACGTGACTATATTAGTTACTGGTGGATAGGCTAGCTTCATGATGTGTTTGTTATTTCTGATCAGCTGTACAGGATAGAGAACATAAATTCTTAACAATGGCAGTCCAAGAAGCATATAAAGGGGCAGAGTGTGGGCATGGCAGACCATTTGGTGCAGTAGTTGTTCACAATGATGAAATTGTTGTCAGCTGTCACAACATGGTTTTAGCACGCACTGACCCTACTGCACATGCAGAGGTCACAGCAATTAGAGAGGTTAGATATTATTTCTCTGAGATTTATCTGTTTGTATAAATTATAACATGTGCATTTTGTAGGAGCTCTCTTTGGGTTTAGTTTACACTTGGATGTAATTTGTCAACATTTTCTTGCGTGATTTCATATATTTTTGTTTGATGCAGACATAAATGATGTGTAGCACCTGTATCTCTTCCATGCAGTCTGGCGCTGCACTAGTTGTGGTGCTGCATTTAGTGGTCTTGCAACTGAACTGGCTGGAAGTATTTTCTTGTCAGTATGTGATAGAAGAAACTTATTGATTACACGTTCCCAATACATGTTCCCAATAACAATAACCATAAAACATGTGGAAGACAACATTCTGCTTGTTGTGTTGGTAGTAATGGAAATTTGTTCAGACTTGGACCCTAAGTTTACTTTTCCTTCATTCTTTGTTGATTGAAAAAAAATATAATGTGCTTGGTTGGTGGTATTGAAGTTAATTTCTCAGTGCCAAGGACTGCTAAGTTGTGTCTTCTGATGTCTCTTGTCATCACCACCACCACCACCACCACCACCATCATCATCATTATCATCTTCTTCCCTGACATTTTTGGATCTTTGCTTACAACAAGCCATGTGCTTTTACTGGATAGACTTAATTACTATTTTGAATTCTAGTCAGTGCTTGCAATGCAGCAAACGTGAATAATTGGTTGGAAATATGTGAATTTTTTTTTTCCAAAGATGAATATGCATGTTAGAAAGTCGCAGGCAAACAATCAACTGACCTCATACAAAAATAGGCACCCTACTTTGAGTTATCCATCAATGTAATGATGGCCATGCAATACAATCTGTATTCCCAACCTGCAGTTGAAATAGAAATATAAGTAGTAGTCTGATGGTCAGTAAGTCAATTTGTGCCAATTTATATATAGATGTATGAAAGTGATTAGACCGAAGTGTATCAAGTGAACAACCCCTCCTTTTTAACGAGAAGCAAAATGTTGAAGCGAGCATGTTGCAGATGTCCTTTTCTTGTAGAAAGCTGTATCATACTAGGAGCTAATAATTGTTTTCTTACCCTGGATGTTTGATATTTTTTTAAACATTTATAAGTTGCTTTTTTCTTTGTTGGACGATTGTAAAGAGTTCGGTCATTTAGGGTGTCAAGTTTCTTATACATTCTTTCCAAATATAAGATGATCTGCAATCCTAGAAATTGCATGCAAAGATTGCCCATGGAACATGAGCTTGTGAGACATAAGTTGGTAAAAACTTTGCAAGTGGCAGATTCTGAAAATACTGTCTAAGGACTATGGATACATAATCTGATGACAAGCTTACTGTTCGTTGTTGGTTAGAGCTTTAGGTTCTAAATAGAGACAAAGGTAGTGTTCCCTACCACCTTCAGCAGGGAGGTCGGATTCAAACTTTATCTCAAACTTCACCAAAGTAGAAGTTTTAAAAGAAAAGTCAGGCCATAAAGTCAAAACTGCCTATAAAGCTGAAGCAAGTGCAGAACCTATTGAAGACTTCAGATTTGATCCAAGATGATTAGAAGTATGGGGCAAGGAAGTGTATTGACACATCTATTACCTATTTCTTTTATGATTTAGGTATAGGAGAGGTCAATCTGATAACACATGGTCAATTTACTCTCGCTTGTTTCCTCTGAAAAGTAGGATAGGCCTGAGCCATCAGAAACAGGTCATAACTGAGAAGCATCGGGAGCATCTGGGGAAATGATTTTAAACCAAGAAATGTTGGATAGTGACTTATATCAATGTCTGCATAAAATTTGGTCTTAATCTTCTTTTACCAGAAAGATTTTAGTTCCCTGCCTAACATTTTTCTTCAGTGGATCCCAAACAATAACAATGAACCTTGAAGATTGAGATCTGTAATGAGCTATTAATTTTTGAAATTTAGAATGCTTTCTGACCATTGTCTCAGATCCCATATCTTATTGATTTCTGAATGTTAAGAATCTGGTATTGTCATTTAGCAGAGTTCTTAAAAATGCTATCGAGTCAATGATGACAGCTTGGAAACTGGAGTAAAGTGTTAAAATATTAACCATACTCATTCTAGGGTATTAACCATATCGAGTCAATGATGACAGCTCGGATGAATGTAACCATTTATGTTTAACGATCTCAAATTTAAATTATAGGGATGCAGAGATAGGATGATCTTTAAGCTAGGATGATCTATGGAAATATTCATTTGCAATTCAGTGATTTTGTATTTTCTTCATTTGGCTGTGGAAAATAGAAATGTCATGGTGATAATTTGCTCTTGGTGATGATGCAAAAGGACATGACTGGTGCTTAGATAAACATCTTTTCAGTAGATATTTGTACTTTGCTATACAGTCATGTAATAGCAAACATAGAATCATCGAACTTCTGATTGAAGTCTTTGTTATGTTATTATATTTGGTGGACAATTTTTTCGTTGAAGGTGGTCCATTGCTGTCTTTTCTCCATCAACTATGGAATCCCTTGTCCTTTTTCTGTTTCTTTAGCTTTAGAGGGTGGAGGGGGGATGGCCTGTGTGCTTAGCATGCAACTTTTCAAAATCAACATACTGCTTATCAAACGTGAATTGTTGTAGTGTTTTAGTCTTTTAGATTCAGCTTTGGCCAGGTTCTGAGTGGTACATTCTGACTGCAATCCTACATTTTACACAAATATGCAATTTTGCCTATTTACTTTCAGATTTCAGTGATTGAGTTTAATCTAGAGCAGTCTTTTTACTTATTTGTAAGCACGTTTTGCATGCCATGCACATAATATGTGCTTGAAATTACTTCTGCTTCTTTGCAATGGAATATGGGAGGAGTGTACTAGCTGAGGATTAGATACTGCAGTTAGATTGATTCTTCGTGATTTCCTTTTATGTTAATTTTGAATTGATTTTTCATGTTTTTCTTTTTACGTCGTATTTCTTCTTTGAATTGGTGGAGTTCCATGGCTGCAATGGTATTTATGCCTCTTAAAGTTGCTGCTTTGTCATTCTCATGTTGGATACTACTTGTTCAGGCATGCAAAAAGCTCAACAAAATTGAGCTCTCAGACTGTGAAATGTATGCTTCTTGTGAGCCTTGCCCCATGTGCTTTGGTGCAATCTACCTTTCCAAAATTAAGGTTCTCTTCTTTTCTCTTTTCATGTCATCTTGCCTGGTAGGTTCATGATTTACATTTAGGCTCTTTTATTCTAATTCCTGTGTTTTGAAACACTTTATGCAGAGACTGGTTTATGGTGCCAAAGCTGAAGCTGCCATTGCCATTGGGTATAATGCTTTTATCGCCGATGCCCTAAGAGGTACTGGTTTTTACCAAAAGAGTCATTTGGAGATCAAGAGAGCAGATGGTAATGCATCCCATATCGCAGAGCAAGTCTTTGAGAAATCAAAGGCCAAATTTCATATCCACTGAGGAAAATGCTGAAATCTGTGATTGCTGATATGGATGCTTTGGAACGATTCACATTTGCTCATAAAGCAGCTTCTAGCATTCATTGTTTCATTGATCTCTACATTGTTGAACATGTCAATGTGAGTTGCAGTTCCCTTGTCATTTCTTTAACAAGCATTTATATTTATATTTATTTCTTTCTCAAGTTTGAGAGTCCCAGTTCGATGATTTTCATATGTTAAATTGCGAAAGGTGGAGATATTTTCGATGAATGTCCTTCACTCCTGTGTCCAGCTGGAAAATTTATAGATTGGTATCCCAGAAAGATCGGTGTGCATGTGCTCAATTTCCTTCGAGGATTTCAGTTTGCATGATGAGAAATGAGATTCAGTCTTGAAGCTTCAGCGGATGACAGTTCTGGAAAATACAAAGGATAAGACGAAGGATTTTATAAAAGGGAAAAGGAAAATCGTTCAGAATATCTCGCGCATTTTACAAAATAATTTTTTTTATTCATTATTTTTAAAAGTATAATTTTACACCCTTTATAAATTCATATTGATAAAATTTGATCCCTATCTAGATTTTTTACTAGTTTTTAGTCGGAATATATTACGTGCCTTATGCGTGATCATTTTTAAGAATCAAATTGTCAAATCAAATTTTATATAATTTAATTTATGGTACCTCACATTTCACAAATGAATTTTTTCGCCACTCACATTTCACAAAATGAATTTTTTTGTCATTCACATTTTTCAAAATAGATTTTTTCATCCCTCATTAATCATATGTGTGAATAGTTTTTTTTTAAATATCTATTTGATTTCATCTGAACAGTACAAAAGCATATAATATATCTCTACTTAATTTCGCCTGACTAAATCAAATAGAAATATATTACATGTTATTTGTACTGCTCAAGTGAAATCAAATAGCTATATACATGTATTTAAAAAAATTATTAATTTTTCACTCTTATTCATTTCCTTTTACTTGAAAATTGAAAACAAAGAAGACATTTTATCCTAAATATTATCAAGTATTTATATCGAATTAAATTTGGACAGAAAAAATAAACAACGGAAAAGTATGATAAAAAAAAGTAAGTGATTGGCACTTTTAAATTTTAAAATAATTACAAGACAAGTAATTCAACTGTTCGTCTTAAAAGTGGTGAGTAGAAATTTCAAATTTAAATTGCAATTTATTAGCATGATTATAAAATTCTAGTTAAGACCCATTAATTAGATGTCATTATTATACAATTCAATAAATAAATTATTATCAAAAGAGAAATGTCACAAATATTGAATAGGTTCATATGGTGAAATCATATAGATATATATATATATATATATATAGGTTTAAAATAAAATTGTTACGTGTACAATTACGATTAGCTTATAACATGATATTCATACTGTTCAGATAAAATCAAATAGGTATATATATGGGCTTAAAGAAAAAAAGCTATTCATACATATGATCAATTAGGGATGAAAAAATTCATTTTGAAAAATGTGAGAGATGAAAAAATTCATTTTGTGAAATGTGAAGAATTAAATAATTCATTTTGTAAAATGTTAGGGACAAAAAATTTTATTTTGTGAAATGTAAGGGACTATGAATCGAAATATGTAAAATTTGATTTGACAATTTTACTTTTCAAAAATAATCACATGCAAGGCGCGTGGTGGACTCCGACAAAAAAACTAATTGAAAACCCAGGTAGAAACCAAATTTGATCAATGTAAATTTGTAAAAAATGTAAAATTATACTTTTAAAAGTGAGAGATGAAAAAAGTTATTTTACAAAATGTAATGAATGTTTTGAACAATTTTCCCAAAGGAAAAGTGATTCCAAGTTTTGCTTTCATAATCAAAAGTGACGATGCAAACGAGTTGAGTCGATTCCGAGTAATACTATGTTCGAGTTTGAGCTCAACTTGATATAGCACTGTTTGAGATCGAGTTCGACTCAATCGAGTTTGAAATTCTACAGATTCAATTTGATTCGTTAAGATTTTTTATATGCTCGAGTATCAACCTCTAGCTTAATCGAGCTCGATTTGAAAATGAGGTATTTTCAAAATTTACAAAAACTTAGTACTTATATATGTAATTTATTATATATATATATATGTATATATACACACATATACATATATTATAAATATATTTTTTACATATATAACATGTGTTGCTCGATAAGACTTGACAAGTTATCAAACTTAACTAAAAACGATCCATACTCAACTTGTTTGACTAAACGAATCGCTCAAGATTGACTCAAACTCGGTCAATGCCGAGTCGAGTCAATTGTTTGATTGATCAGCTCACAAGCTACTCGATTCGTTTGTATCCCTAATACAAACTGCAAAGTAGTGCTGATGGTTAGAGCCAAAAACCCAAAGCTATAACTAATTAAAAGCAGAAAATGGAATTTTTTTTGGGGCATTTTTCCTTTTTTATGAAGTATATATTAGGCACATTAACGAACTTTTGCCCACTATTACATGTCTTTGTCATTGAATTTCAAAAGTTGTCTATAGGTTGTTATTGCCTTTTCTTTTTGGACATATAAATTTTGCCACGTTATTAATAAAAAAGAATAACTTTTTTATACACCGTTAGTGTATATTATATTTTACACTATCAGATTTAAATTATATCACATAACATGAGTTTAAAAAAAAATATAGTTAGTATAAAAAGATCACTGCACTGTTAGTGTATAAAAAATTAATCCTTACGAAAATGTCATAAAAATTCGGCCTTGTGAGATTTTGGTAAGTTCTATGGCCACTCCAAATCTTGAGGACGCTATAAAACTATGGCCACTCTGAATCTTGAGAAGTTGGTAAAGTTCTATGGCCATAGAGCGCAGAGTGGCACTTTAAACCTTGTGAGATGTTGGGAAGAAATGAATTAAATTTAAATCTACTCCTTAATGTTTCAATCTTTTTTTCACCCGACTCTCTTTATATGCGCTAGTGCTTTTGACACACCCTATGTGTGTTTATTATAAAAAATTATAAAATTAATTATTTTTACAATAAATTATTGTATGTGGAATCATGTCAGAGCATGTATTTTTTTTTTTCAAAAGTTATAAAACTACTCTTTTTTCATTATTTAGTAAGTTATTACTTGTTAAAATCATGGTAAAGAAGAAAAAAGAGGATATGGGTTGGATTGCAAACGAATCAAATCACTTATGAGTGCTCGTGAGCCAACTCGGTCAAAATTCGACTCGAACTCAACCAACATCTAGCTTGAGTTCGAGCTTGCAAACCACTTGATTATACATATATACAAATATATATATATATATTATTTTAATTTTAATTAAGTAAAATAACATATATATCCTACCATTTTATTAATTTTTAGAAAAATTACTATTTTGTTCATTTTTTAAAACAAAATACTCCCTCCATCCCATAAAATTTGTCATTTTTGGGAGAATTTGCAATTTATGTATAGTAATATTAATAGGAAAAAGCAGTTTTACTTTCTTTTTATACCTTAGCAGTGGGACATCTTTTATTTGATGTATTAATAATTCTGAGGAATAAGTGGTGGGTCACATAAAGGTAAAGATAAAATTTCATTGAACAAAATGGATTGACTTTTGTAAGATAATAATTAATTTGGGACAAGAAAAAGTGACAAATATGACAAATTTTATGGGATGGAGAGAGTAATTATTTTTTATTTTTTTAAACTCGAGTAAGCTCGATTTCGGGCTTGACTTAATTTGAATTTGAGGTCAAACTTGAGTTCGAGTTTTACATTAAGAGATCGTCAAACTCGAACTTGAACTTGATAAGATTGAATCGAAACTCGACTCGACTTATTTGCTGCTCTGGATGTGGATAGTTGATGAAGAAAAAGATGGAATTTGAGGACTTTGAAAACTAACTTCAAAGGGAATTTTTGGTATAACATTAAATGACATAGGTAGGGGTAATGACGAGCCAGCTTTTATCAAAATGCATTTATTCCTATGGCGCCTCAGAGTGAAATAACCATGTCCTTCAGATGCCTCTCTGCAATATGTGCCTGAGAAGCTCCGAATACAACTCTTTCTGACTTGTTAAACTGTGATTTGTCTGCAAATTGCTTCTGTCTTCGCGAGCTCCAAATTTCTTTGGCGGCTAATAATATGTACTGATTAGTTTGGTTCAAGATGTCACTATTCTTTGTGAAAGTACTGATTTCCCAAAGATTTGAGTTCATCTAAAAGTTAGCATGAAATAGACTACAGTTCGTCGAGCTTCCTATTGCTATTTTTGCTCCTGGTTCAAATATGATTTTTTTTTTTCCTGATCCAACTTGATTTGCTGCCCAAATTAAACTTTTTACCATGCATTTCATCTGTATCACTATTGTAGAAGTTTTATTTCAATCAGGAGTAACTACTAAACATACCTAGTAGTTAATCTAGAATCAATAGAAAAGCTCCGCGCACATATAAAGATCCCACTTGCTAATTCACATATTAAGTAAGTCCCTTGACATGTTAAATTAAACCAAGTGAAATCCTTATATGTCCACTTAAAACACTTTCACTAGTTCAAGAATTACTACACATGCCTTGCAGTCGCTTTTTTTTTTTTTGTCGACACAGGGGTGTCCGGGTCAATCCTTACGGGACCCGACTAATTCCCTGCGGCCCGGACCCGGCGCCCCAACCCGACCCGAACGCGATAAGTGCGCGGAGGAACCCAGCGAAGCGGAGACTCGAATTTGGGATCTTAAGGGTCACCGGTGAGAAGCACTACTGTTAGACCATTCACGCGGGGCCCTTGCAATCGCTCCCAACATAAAATTTTCCATCACTGTTGGATGTTTCAGGCACTCAGAGTTCAATTCCTATTCACAACACGGCCAATATGAGCTAGAAACTTCCTTTGTGACCCCCGAAACTTCTTCATAGTGGCTTTCTTCCATGCCTCATTTTAGAGGGATCGAATTGTATCCGAAGAACAAGGTGGCGATCATTTCCTAATAATTGCTGTACCTCACAAGTTGCATTAATTGGTTGAGCAATTGTACCTCGACCTTTAACTACATGCAAGTATCATGTATTCAAGACGTCCGTTCCACTTGCCACAATGCAACCCACAGCTTACGAGCAAACTTACCTTTGCTTGTTTGTCTGTAAAGTAGTTTAAACGAATTGTTAAAGGCACAAGGTTTACAAACTTTAACGAGTCAAGAAGATGAAGTACATTGGTAAAATGGGAATAGTTGCCACATTTCTATGTATTTTCCAGAAGTGTCATCTACTGAAGTTTCAAGACTGAATCTCATATCTCATCATGAAAACTGAATACCTTAAAGGAAATTGAGCACATACACACGGACCTTTCCGGGATACCAATCTACTGAACACAGAGTGAAGGACATTCATCATAAACATCTCCACCTTTCACAATTTAACATAATGAAAAATCAACGAACTGGGACTCTCGAACTTGAGGAAGAAACAAATATAAATATAAACACTTGTTAAGGAAATAACAAGGTAACGGCAGTTCCCGTGGACATTGTTCAACAATGTAGAGATCATTGAAACAATGAACGCTAGAAGCTACTTTATGAGCAAACGTGAATCGTTCCAAAGCATCCATATCAGCGATCACAGATTTCAACATTTTCCTCAGTAGATAGGAAATTTGGCCTTTGTTTTCTCGAAGACTTGCTCTGCAATACGGGATGCATTACCATCTATTCTCTTGATCTCCAAATGTGCCTTTTGGTAAAAACCAGTACCTCTTAGGGCATCAGCGATAAAATCATCAAACCCAATGGCAATGGCAGCTTCAGCTTTGGCACCATAAACCAGTCTCTGCATAAAGTGTGTCAAAACACAGGAATTAGAATAAAAGGGCCTAAATGTAAATCATGAACCCACCAGGAAAGATGACATGAAAAGAGAAAAGAACCTTAATTCTAGAAAGATGGATTGCACCAAAGCACATGGGGCAAGGCTCACAAGAAGCATACATCTCGCAATCTGAGAGCTCAATTTTGTTGAGCTTTTTGCATGCCTGAACAAGTAGTATCCAACATGAGAATGGCCAAGCAGCAGCTTTGAGTAGTATATTTAGGGAAAATGGCCAATTTCGTCCCTAAACTTTTTTGCTAATGCCAATGTTGTCCCTAACTTTCGTTTCTTACCAATTTGATACTTGAATTTATTTTGCAATTCCAATTAAGGACCTTCGCAGTGGCACCACTACCTAAAACCAATCTTTTTCCTAATTGACTAATTAAATAGGGGTATTATGGAAACGTCACTTACGAGACTAATAAAACAAGTAAATCGTATAAAAAACCACCAGATAAAACTTTTAAATTGTGTAAAAAATCACCAGATAAACATTTTTAAAGTTTACTCGTGGTTTTTTATACGATTTAGTTGATTTATTACAGTACCATTAGTGGCGTTCCCAAAATACCCCTATTTAGTTAGTCAATTAGGAGCCAGATCGATTTTAGGTGGTGGCACTGCCACGGAGATCCTTAATTGGAACTGCAAAATGAGTTAACGTATCAAATTGGCTAAGAATAAAAGTTAGGGACTAAGTCAGCACTAGTAAAAAAGTTTAGCGATGAAATTGGTCATTTTCCTACACAAATACCATTGCAACCATGGAACTCCAGCAATTCCAAGAAGAAATATGACATAAAAAGAAAAACATGAAAAATCAATTCGAAATTAACATTTAAAGAAGAAATGAAGAATCAATCTAACTGAAGCATCTAATGCTTGACTAGTACATTCTTCCATACCATTTGCAGGGAAGTGGAAGCAATTGCAAACACGTATTATGTGCATGGCATGCTATGCATGTGCTCTTACAAATAAGTAAAAAGACTAGTCTAGATTAAACTCTATCATTGAAATCTTAAAGTAAATAGACAAAATTGCATGCCTGTGTAAAATGTAGCATTGTCCAAATGTACCACTCAAAGCATGGCCAAAGCTGAATCTAAAAGACTAAAATACTCCAACAATTTCACGTTTGATCAGCAGTATGTTAATTTTGAAAAGTTGCATGCTAAGTACACAGGCCATCCCCCCTCCACCCTCTAAAGCTAAAGAAACAGAAAAAGGCAAAGGGATTCCATAATTGATGGAGAAAAGACAGCAAGGGACCACCTTCAATGAACAAATTGTCCGCCAAATATAATAACATAACAAAGACTTCAATCAGAAGTTCTACGATTCTATGTTTGTTATTATAGGAGCGTATAGTGAGTGCAAACATTTACTGAAAAGAGGTTTATCTATGCACCGGTCGTGTCCCTTTGCATCATCAGCAAGAGCAAATTATCATCATGACATTACTATTTTCGGAAGCCAAATGGAGAAAAAATACGCAAAATTACCAAATTGCAAATGAATATTTCTACCAATCATCCTAGCTTAAAGATCATATTATCTCTGCATTCCTATAATTTAAATTTGAGATTGTCAAACATAAATGGTCACATTCATCCAAGCTGCCTAAGCTCAAGTATGGTTAATATTTTAATACTTTAGTTTCCAAGCTGTCATCATTAACTCAAAAACATTATAAGAATTCTGATAAAAGACAATACCAGAAATGCTTAACATTCAGGAATTGATAAGATATCGGATCTGGGACAATGGTCAGAAAGCATTCTAAATTTCAAAGACTATTAGCTCTGTACAGATCTCAATCTTCAAGATTCATTGTTATTGTTTGTGAGCCACTGAAGAAAAATGTTAGGCAGGGAACTAAAATCTTTCTGGCAAAAGAAGTTTAAAGACCAAAATTCACGTGGACATTGTTATATGTCACTATCCAACATTTCTCAGTTTAAAATCATTTCCCCAGATGCTCCCGATGCTTCTCAGTTATGACCTGTTTCTGATGGGTCAGGCCTATCCTACTTTTCAGAGGAAACAAATGAGAGTAAATTGACCATGTGTTATCAGACTGCACTCTCCTATACCTAAATCATATAATAAATAGGTAATAGACGTGTAAGTACACTTCATTGCCACATACTTCTATTATCTTAGATCGAATCTTAAGTCTTTAATGGGTTCTGTACTTACTTCAGCTTTATAGGCAGTTTTAACTTTATCGCCTGACTTTGCTTTTAAAACTTCTACCTCAGTGAAGTTTGAGATAAAGTTTGAATCCAAGCTCCCTGCGGAAGTTTGTAGGGAACACTACTTTTGGCCATATTTAGGACCTAAAGCTCTAACCAACAACAAAGAGTAAGCTTGTCATCAGATTACGTATCCATAGTCTATAGACAGCATTTACTGGATCTGCCACTTGCAAAGTTTTTACCAACTTAATGTCTCACAAGCTCATGGGCCATCTTTACATGCAATTTCCAGGATTGCAGATCATATTATATTTTGAAAGAATGCATAAAATACTTGACACCCTAAATGCAACTTATACGTGTTAAAAACAAAATCAATCATCCAGGGTAAGAAAACGATTATCAACTCCCAGCATGATGCATCTTTCTACAAGAAAAGGATCTTTCTACAAGAAAAGGATCTTTCTACAAGAAAAGGACATCTGCAAGATGCTCGCTTCAAAATTCTGCTTCTGGTTGAAAGGGAGGGGTTGTTGACGTGATACACTTTGATCTAATCCCTTTCATAGTTCTATATCTAAATTGGTACACAATAACTCACTGATCATCAGACAACTACTTATATTTCTATTTCAATTGCAGGTTGGGCACATTAATACAGGTTGTATTCCATGGCCATCACATTGATGCAAAACTCAATGTAGGGGGTCCATTTTGGTACAAGGCCAGTTGATTGTTTTCCTGAGACTTTCTAACATGCGTATTCATCATTGGAAACAGGATAGAGGTGTCAAAAAAATTTCACATATGTCCAACCAATTATTCATGTTTGCTGAGTTGCTAGCACTGCCTAGAATTCACAGTAGTAATTAAGTCTATCCAGTAAAAGCACATGGCTATTGTAAGCTAAAGAATTGAGAGTAATCCACACAATTTTATCATGAAACACAAAAGTCTCTGAAAATTTGATCTGAAAAAAGAAATTCCAACACTCCAAGTGACAGCGAATTTCTCCAAATATTGTTAATATACCAAAACATCAGAAAAGTGGTGTTCTGTAGGAGTGTGTTCTGAAATAAGGGTCGCTGCAATTGAGAAAATCGGCATACAAAAAATCCAATTTGTTTTTGCCTTTTTTCTTTTATGCTAGAATGCAGCTTAACAAATTTTTTTTTTTTAAAATGCTTCCAGTCTGTCAAAATGCAGCATCCGAAAATGGATGCGGCGAAACATGATTGACCGTTGATCAAATTTGATCAGTGGTTGGTTTTTAAAGTTGCACAAAAAAAAAATTTTTTTTAATTGTGAATGCTGCAAATAACAAATCGGCGTAGAAAAAATTTTGGAAGTGTCAGAACGCCGCATTCAAAATGGATGCGATGAAATATGATTGACCATTGATCAAATGTGATCAACAGTAGGTTTTTAAACTTAAGTAAATTTTTTTAATGTTGCATGAGGCGACTGCAGAGAGCTAACGTCACTGCATGCGGCGACCATGAAAGTTTTTAAAATTTTGGATGCGGCGACTAACTTGTCTTGTCTGGGATTTGGTTATTTTTTCAATTAATAGGTGTCATACAGTAGAAGGAGGACGTTAAGAGAAAAGGCATTTTGGTGAGAATTTAGAAGTGGTGCATGGGGTTGGCAACCTTGCCAAATTGTTTCACATTTTGCTGCTTCCCAAGTAGAAATGGTGCGTGCGGTGGGACTCCATCATCCACCACCATTAGAGGACTAGGAACACATCCACATAGTCACACACCGTCATACATGTATACAAATTTATGTTTCAATGAGGCTTCTAGCCAAGTCTTATGCATACTTCACACATTTCTTTCTTCTTTTTATCTTAGTTTTTTTTCATATAAGAGGATCAAAAGTAACATTCTACCTATTCTTTATTGAATTAAAATCGAGACTTATAAGTATACTGCATTGGAGAAAATTTTAATTAGCTAAAAATTGATTCCCTTTTTCTTCTCTTTATTTATCAAGAAATAGAATTAGAGGCATGAGTGAGTGATTGAAAAAGAGGGAGAGAGAGGTGTGTTGCATTAAAAAGAGGAAATGCATTAAGTAGTGTGATTGTAGTTTATGCTGCTGTGGTTGCTTCCTGCAATAATTCCACCTGTCTCAATGTTAGGTGATTGTTTCTTGGGGAGATCATTCGTGCTTCAATGAATTGGAAGAGTACAAAAGCAAAGATAAATGTCACAGAAATTATATCTAACCTCTCTGATTGCTGTGACCTCTGCATGTGCAGTAGGGTCCGTGCCTTCTAAAACCATGTTGTGACAGCGCACAACAATTTCATCATTGCGAACAACTACTGCACCAAATGGTCCGCCATGTCCACACTCTACCCCTTTATAAGCTTCTTCCACTGCTCTTGTTAAGAATTTATGGTCTCTATCCTGTACAGCTGATCAGAAATAACATACCCATCATGAAGCTAGCCTACCCACCAGTTACTATAACAGTCATGTTTCGAAATCAAAATCTAAGCTACCTTAGTAGATTCAAATGGAATTTGACCATTTCAACAATAAATGTACATGGAAAAGATAACGATCAATTAAATCTGTAGTTTGTTATCAGAGGTGGCTCAACAAGAACAGGAGGAATAGGAGTTACGAAGTGGTCTGGAATGAACTCAGAACTAGTCTTACAGGTTAGTGTCAAAATTAATTAAGGTTGAACTTCACTAGAGTAGCATTATCTGTAAGAAAATGTGAATTGCAAACTGACAAGGCAAGGTTCAGTTTTCACTTCCACGGCCTGGGTCAACCTATTTAATCACAACAGATTCACCTTGTAATCAAATTAAGAATCCAGTGTTAATGCTATTCTATGTTTTCTTTTCCCTTCAAGGAACTTAAATGTGGTCAGAAGATGCTCAGACTTATCTTTAACTAAATAACACTTGAACCTACATATCCAGATCAGCTTCTGAACACATTTCTGGAAAAAGTTTCCAAAGATATCCAAATCACTAAGTTATATCAACATAGAAAACTCAAGCTACATATTACAGATCTCAAGCAGCTTAAATGTTGAATGCTTCTGAAAGGTTTTGGATGGATGATGGTGTTGTAGTTAAATCTGCTTACCTCAATAATAAGAACTAGTTCAAACATATTTATTTCAATTTTCTGAAAAATTGGGATAAGCAATGTACAGCCAACGTCTCATTTGTTTATGCAAGAAAAGATCATGAATGTTCAATATCAAAACTTCTACAAAGAAGGAGAGACAACTGATACAAAATTAAAACTGGTTCAGAACTGAGCCTATCAAATAGCTGGTTGGTGAAATATTGGATACAAATTTCAAAGGGGGAGTTTGCAAGTAAAGACCTGAATCCTATCAAAACAATGCTCGAGCTTAAGCAGCGGACACACTATTAACTGATACTATAGAGAATAGCAAAAAGAGACCAGAAGCACTAATTCAGGATAATGACTGACAAATTGAAGAGGAAAAGCTGATACAGCTTGAAAGTTTCAAAATCACATTACGAGATATATCTATACAAGGGAAAAAAAAGAAAAAAAAAAAAGAACCTGTTTAACTGTTTCTTTACCATATTCCAATGGCCTAAAACTACAGATCTATATCAAAAACACCTTTTGGTACTAAAAAGATTGACTTGATTTTGGACATTATCAAAGTAAACGAGCCAATGTTATTACCTTCCTGATGGCCAGCAAATGCAGAAGCAACAGAAATAGTTCCATCCTTTGCCTCAACAACTGAAAGTGACAATGGCCAAAATCCCAAAGAACAAACTGAAGTCAATAAACTTCAGGTAGCAATCAGAAATTCAGATAAATCACAAATCATAAGCAAGATAGTAAAAGCCAATGATCGTGTCGAGTTTTCTACGGTCTCTTAGTAAACCATGATAGAAAAACGGCCAACTTAAAAAAAAAATTAAGTGACCCCAATTGACTTTTCGTCGTTGCTGGAATTCGCACATAAGATCCAAGATTCTTGCAGACAATTATGGCACCGACAGACAGAAGTATCATTAATATTCATAGAACCAACTAAATCATCAGTTCATTCGCTACATCAAACTCCAAACAACCAATCAAACATAATACCGAAAACATCAGTAATTCCACCAGTCAATCCAAGAAATTTATCTCATTGCCTATTCTGTGGCTTACCCTTGGCTTCTTCCATTGCGAAGATGAAAATTGAGACGAATATACTCAAAATCAATGGACTTCAAGAAATGGGTTCTTTCCTTTCGTGATTTAAAGAAAAGGTTCGAATGAGAAGACAAAATATATAGGAAAGCGATGACATTTGTAAAGGAAGATTTGGTAACATAATAGAGCAGAATAAACGTGGACGGAAAGGAGCACGAGGAGAGAAGGTCGGCCACGTATTTATGAATATTTATTTCAATACATAAATGCTGAGTAGGATCTGAGAAAGGGATAAGTAAGTGGTTGAGAAAATAAGGGATAAGAGGAGGGACTCTGCGAAAAGAAAACGTGGACAAAATGGGATCTTGATAGGATTCCAAGCTTTGCTATTGGTTGGTTTGTTTGGATAGTGTATTATTTGAAATAATTATTGTACCATTATTTATGATGTGATATATGTGAGATAAGAAAGTGGTTGAGAAATATATTTATGATGCAAACGAAATATTATTTGGGATAATTTCATTATTCAAAGCGGTGAGCTGAAACAAATAGAAAATGGAATTTTTTTTTCTTGGGGAATTGTCTTTTTTTTTTTTTTTGGGGAATAATTTTTTTTAAAATTTTTTGGGGGATTATATTAAGCACATTAGCAAACTTTTGCCCACTACAACATGTCTGTTATTGAACTTCAAAAGTTATTTATAGGTTGTTATTACGTTAATTATAGTTACGATTTAGACCCTACTTGATAATCCAATTCAATATTTAAATTTAACAAGTTCAGATCTTAACATATTCAGATGCGTGTGAAACTAAAAATAGAACATCTAAATTAATTAATATGGTATACACTCAAATATATCAAATTTAATATTTAATAATTTAATAACTTAATATATTTAAATTTCAGAAACTTTAAATTTTAATTTTCAAACTTCAATTTTATCAAATATGGTCTTAGTGTAACGATAGTTACTTTGTATGGAATTAGACAAAAGCCACACAAACTACTCAAATCTTTACTTTAAAAGGCATAAAATAATCATTTACCCAATTAAGCCCTCACAAGGCAGGGCAACAAAAATCTTATATTGTCTTTAGTAAACCTCAAAAGTCAAAACAATACATTGATCAGGCAATTGCCCTTCAACTTCATAAACTTCATGATTTCCACGGCAAAAGAAACCAGAAAATACTATCAAAAGTAGTATAAAAGTCTCAGAGTGACGTTATTTACACTCCTATTATGTCATTTATACTCCAATTACTCCATTTTCATTTTGATAAAACCATATTATCCCTGCTCCAACTTCTTATCCTACCACAATTGGATGACCAACTCTAGTAAAGTTAGCTCGTGAGTAAGGAAAAGTAATTAAGGTAGGGATAATATGGTCTCGTCAAAATGAAAATGGGATATTAAAAGTACATATAACATAATAGGAGTGTGAATAACATCATCCACAGTCCCACTCAATCTAATTTGGAAAAACAAATATTCCTTAGTATACTAACTGATAATGGAAAATATATTTTCAATTTCAAAAATTTCATAGCTTTGATCTTGACCCCTGGCAATTGTCTTCTAATAATGCGAATTAATATACGTAATTTAGAAGAAAGTACAGTCATTCAATTTCAATTCTTCCTTATAATTCAAATGGAATTATGTTGATGGTTCAAATTCAAATGGAATTTCATAGGCAATGAGTCCAATATGGTACAACTTCAATATTTTATAATCAACTATAAGTAGTTTTTATCCCATGCACTTGCACAGGTTATTTTTTTAGTTTAACATATAATCAAATTAAATCTCAAAAAAAATGATATTCATTTAGTAGATAAAATTTATAATCTCTTCAAAGAGTGTAATTATCAAAAAGTAGTTTCCAACATTGAAGAGGATATGCAAAAATTAAAAATTACAGATGTTTTATACATTGGACAAATATACTAAACAAAAGCATATAATGATTAATTAATCAATTTTCTTGAATAAGAAAACAGAGATTCTTCTTAAATAGTTCATTTGCACAATCGTTTGCTTTTTGTGTCATTACTGTAATTTGCGTAGATGTAGGCCAAAAAAAAAAAAGAAAATAGGCTTATTGCTTATACAGAACAATATTTTCAAGCTATAAAAGTATAAAAAAAAAAAAGAAGGGGAAAAAGTATAATAACAACCCAAAATACTTAAGACAATTCTTGAAATGCCAACAATTTTCAAAATAGTTTACACTGCCCCATCAGGTGACCAATAGCTAAACTAATGAAGAAGTTATTGTGTTAACAGTAAGGAAAAGCAAAATCCCAAACATTTCCTCATCAAAGAAAGCAAAAGTGAAAGATCAGCCTTGAAAACGTCATAAGATGCAAGTATAATGTTCTTTTTTCTTATATTTTCCTCCTATTTATGCAATACATTTAAGGGTAAACCCCCCCCCCCCATATAGAAAAGCCTCAAGTAATTTCAAAATGTACAGTACGACATTTCATATTTTAAACTAAATTGTAAGAGTGATGAAATTCGATAAAATTAATGGGAAGGACGAAATGAGAAAAATGCCTCGATAAAACTAAGCAAATTCAGTTGAAGAAAATCATTTGTTTCATTCTTTCAAAACTAACGAAGAGAGAGAGAGAGAGCGAGAGACTTTCTAGAGAGAGAGAGCACAAATCAAGTGAAAGAACAACTTACGATCTGAATCAATCAGGAAGAGCGAAGAAAAAGATGACAAGGCGAAAATTTCTTCCATAAAATTGAAAGCAAATAGATATGCATATCATAATTCGTTTATGTTAGTTAGGGTTTGGAGTTAGTAATTGTGATTTGCTGATTTGATTTTCAATATTTAAAACTAAAAATTTATTTACTTAAATGAGATAAGATCTTTGGGTGTTGACCACAGAAGTCATGATTTTGTGAGTTTGGGTACTGTTATGATGGATTTAAAGTTGATATTATCTTAATTTTATTCCATTTTTAGGAAGATTTGTTTGTGTTTGAGCATGACTCTGCTAATGGTTGATTGTTTATGTTGACTATGAATCATGTAAATAATTTGTGAAAGTTCCCTTTCTCATAGGATCTATATGTATTTGAGTACGATTCAAATAATTGTCACAAGTATATATTTAATAAAGAGTTGTGTGTAGAAGTTCTAAATTTCTATACCTAAAACTGTCATATGAAGTAGTGGTGATAGTGGTCCAAAATCCCTTGTTATTAAAATTGACTGAATTTGTATATTAATTGGGGTACTAAAACATGTTTATTATATTACTTGAAATATTCCACAGAAGACGACAATTCTGAGAGAAAAGTATTCCACAGAAAAAGACAGTTCTGAGAAAAAAGTAAACATACATATGTATTTTGATGGGAGATTTAGAGAATTTCCTACCCTCCACTACACAAAAACCCATATGGCCATCTTTATAGACAGAGTTGAAGACCAAATCTCCATAATTAGCTTTTGTAGAATGTTTAAAAAATTGGATAAGCATGCAAGAGTGACCTTTTGATTTTGTGTGCCCAATAGTTGACTTAAATGGTGGCCTACATCCAATTAGGGACAGCAATGATGTTAAATTGATGAATAAAAGCATATTGAGAAATGGCAACAAGGATAATTTGTACTTGCAATGGGGACGAGCCTTTTGAAAAATCACCAAAACATGGTGGGGACATTGTGCTGGAGCCGAATTCAATAAATACTGCCCACCGTGCTAGAGCCGAATTCAACAAATATTGCCTCAACATCAAAAAATAAAGTTTTTGACATCAATGATGGTGGGGTACATAACACCACAACAGCTAAAAAGAAGTCAACTACTACTGATGATAGGGTTAGTAACACCGCAACAAAAAAGACAACAACTCCTAATGATGATGATCTTGAATGGCTGAAGGATGGGTTGGAGACAATAGAGCATGAGGATATTTTTGAAACCAAGAAAGATGTGGATAAATACAACAGACCAAAAGGCAGGTCCACTTTACATTCCAAGCATTTTTAACCTTATCATGTGTTTTCTTTTCATGCAAAGCCAACTGTGAAGAGCCTTGCCAAAAGTGGAAGTGCTAAGAAAAAGAAGTCCAATAAAAGCAAGCTGTCTGAAAAGCTTGATGCTATTGGAGAAATTCCACGTCATCTCAGATTCCATCTTAGAATCTATCTCAATTTGCATACTAGCAAATTCCATCGCAACTGAGGGTGAAAATCTTGATGAAAAATCAAAAGTAGAAGGTGGAGCTTCAGGTATGCAAGAAGAGAATTGGCAGGAACCAATGGTTTTAGATGAAGAGTTGCTGGGCAAGTGTGGATCTAATGGTGAAACCCAGCAAGAATGCCTTGGCTTTAACCCTGAGGTAGAGTTTAGAAAGCCACATTTTGAGTTGAAGATTGGGCATAAGTTTTCTAATTTTGAAGTGTTTAGATGTGTTGGTAGAATGATTGGTCAGAGAGGGACATGAGATTAATTGGGTAAAAAACTACTCGAAAAATGTCATTGCCAAGTGTGCAAAGGGCTATTTTTGGAGGATTCGTGCAACATCAATCCAAGGTGAAACTACCTTTCAGATCAAATCATTGAGTAAGCATGTTTGTCCTAGAGATTACAACAACAAGCATGCATCAGCCAAATATTTGAGTATGAAATACCAAGACAAGATGAGAGGTGACCCAAAGTGTAGCCTAATTGGGTTTCAGAATGATATTAGAAAAAACTTATGATTAATGTTTCCATTGTGAAGAAATGCAGAGCTAAGAGAAAGGCAAAAAATAACATGTTTGGCACAGACATGGAGCAATATCAATACCTTTGGAGTTATGTAGCAACAATCCGAGAGACAAATCCTGGTAGCACTGTCAAACTTAAGCTTTTATGCCTGCAGATGGTACAAATGGGACATTTGAAAGATTGTATTATTGCCTTCATACCTGCAAGCAGGGATTTCTCAATGGCTGCAGACCAATAATTGGTCTTGATGGGAGTTTTTTGAAGTCTACATTTGGTGGTCAGCTGTTATCAGCAATTGGCAGAGATGGCAACAACAACATGATTGCAATAGCAGTAGCAGTGGTGGAAGTAGAGAGGTATGACTCATGGAAGTAATTCTTGGAACTACTAATGGTTGATCTTGGATTGGGTATGGAAAGCATGCTCTAGACATTCATCTCAGATATACAGAAAGAGTTGGTCCATGTAGTGAACGAATTATTGTCAAATTTTGAACACAAGTTCTGCTTGAGGCAAAGGTACCAAAATTTCAAGCAAAAGTTCAAAGAAAAGGAGCTGAAAGACTTGTTCTGGTCAACTGCAAGTGTTTGGAATGAAATGGACTGGAAATCGGCAATGAATACCCTTGAAAGATCTCGCAAGAATGTAGTTGAATGGCTGCAAAAAAGCCCCCCAACTTTATGGAGCCAGTCACATTTTAGACAAAGTGGCAAATATGATATTCTGGTGAATAACCTATGCGAGTCATTCATAACTAAATTTTAGAAGCAAGAAAGCTACTATCATAGGGATAATTGAGTGGATCCGAAGAAGACTGATGCAAAGAATTCAAGTTAAGAAGTCTAGAATGCAAAATTTTCAAGGAAAATTTTGTCCTAACATTGCAAAAAAGATTGCCAAAAATATAAAGTTTAATTGGCTATGTATTCCTACATGGGATGATAAGACCCAATAAAGCTGAATCAAATTTAGCAATTGATTCAATTTTTTTCCTCAGCAATAGTGCCCCTATAACTAGTTGTCCATCAAGAAGAGGGAACTAGTACTACTAAACTTGTTCAGAAAACAAGCTGTAGGTCTAAAAAATAATATACACAACCAACAATTGCGAGTGTGGCAAAACTATGCTTGGCAGACAATCTGTATCTCAGTTCAATTACGTGCATTGGATTTCTAAATTATAGATGCATCTTTCATTCAGCATCTTAACTTGCTTTTTTGTTTTCCTCTTTAATTGCAGCCTATGGGTGGTAGTAAGAAAGGATGTAACAAAGTTGCTGACACAACTACACCAGCAAAAGCGCCCGATTTCCTACTATTTCTGATGTTTTATACAACCTAAGGGCCAAGAAATCAAGATCTGAACAGCTGTAGTTCACTTAGCATAGAAGCTTTATGGTTGTGTTTAGGACAAACTTTTTATTTGTTAAAAAACTTTTGTGTACTTTTTTGAGGCAGCTTGTGCTTCCATGCCAAAACTTTTGGATAGTTTTTAAGGCTTGTTTATTGTGACGCCCCCACTTCTCCCAAGGGCATACCCAAGGATATCGGCAGAGCGCCTACCTAGTTCTCCCCAGGATTCAGGTCCATTTATACTTAAACTAACGAGCAATTAATGGCTAAAAGGACAAATTAAATAAAATTCGTTTGCTTCGATATATTCAAACTTACAACACAAGAATCCAATATATACATTCAGATTTCCAAAATACAAATCCATAACCAGCCCTTAAATTTCATTTCCAAAGTTCTAAAATATCAAAAACAAGTCGATCTCTTCAAAACATCTCCGATCTGGATTCCTGTTAAGGAAAACAACTAATGGGGTGAGCAATCGCTCAGTAAGGCCAGGAAAAAAAATACATATATATATAACATGCGTACGTAGTTCAAGTAACATAATCAAGTGATTAAAAGTAATTGTCATGTAGTTTCAAGTATCAGCAAGTACTCATAAATACAAACAATTCAAGGATACTGGAGCTCTCCGGAGCTCATTTCCAAATTATTTGCCATAGTCCCGATCCACAAACCAGGGGTTGACACTCCGTCAACCGAATAAATATTCAATCTGTAGATCTCCACTTACTTCCCTCCATCCATCATTTTACCCCGGATCCGTAACCAACAGACATGTAAAGGCGATACTATACAAGTATGCCAAGCAAGATCTCAAAAGATCAAGTTTCAGGTCCCAAGATTTGCCAAGTTTTTCCGACCAAGACCTCACGATTGGCTGCGAGATTACGAGGTTTAACCATTGGGTTTGAGCGTCTCCACAGGTCAGGTTTTCAAAAACAAATCAAGTTTTAGTCGATGAGATTTTCTCTGCATTCGACTTCAGGTTATGTACATGTAAAATCTAGTAATTTCATGTAATTCATGTAGCAAGTCATGTATTGATCCAAGTAAATGAGATGAAGTGCGGTAAAGTACACACTTCCCTCAACAAGTATAGTTCATGTAACAACAAGTTCACGTAGAGTTCATGTAGGCAACAAATCTCAAGTGAAGTACAAGTAAACATGCACTTAACACTCACCAAGTATCAAAAGTCAAAGTTTGAGAAATTAGCTCTAAGACGCTTCGCCGGGAGTTCCCTCGAAGTCCTCTTGCGATCCTGAAGGTATGCAATAATGCATTGTATATCAAATTCCAGGCCATACAGTATTCGTGTAAAGAAAAGAAATAATCAATTTTGACTCCAAAATTCAAGTTTCCAAAGTATTTCAGTTCATAAGGAACCGACTTTCAAATGAGGTCTCAAGTGATAGGTGAACTCAAGTTCACCATGAAAATAGGTTTGAAATGCTCTAAGAGTTGTAAAAATGTAACATAAGCCCTTAAAAGAACATTTAGGTCCAAATTGAAAATTTTCACTTTTCGAGTCATTCTTGGAAAAATCAGTCCGGAAGTTCGGAAAGTCTAAAAATCGAAAATTTTACACCGTCAGAAACTTCATTCGAAGCATAACAACTTTATAGAAGGTCACTTTCCAAGAATCAAATCAGAAATAAGTCAATTTCTCCAAGAAAATTTACTATTCATTGAAGATAGGTCAAAACAGTCCAAGTTTTTCCAATAACTTTGGAATTTTGCCAAAATCATAGAATAAAAACCAGCCTTTGAAATTTGATATGCAGGTAAAGTTCCAATCCAGGTTTCAAATAAAAAAAAAGGGGACTCGATTCCGATGTTCCTAGCCCAAGAAATAAAAGTTGAAGTTTCGCTAAAATTCCTGGACTGTTGGCCTTTCCAGAAATTTTCCAGATTTAATGCCCTTCGCTAATTAGGCTATATCTCACTCGATTCTCAGTGAAATTGGAAACGGTTGTGGCTTTAGAAACTAGGTTTACAAGGCTATATTTGTGTAGAAGAAATCATTTCCAAAATCCAGACATAAGTGGTTCAAAATCAAGCAACAAAATGGATTTTCTGGATAGTCTCGGATGAACAGTAATAAACAGGCAACCAAATTTCAAGACTTGCCACGAATCGCTTGGGACGAACTAGAAAATGAGCTTGGTACCATTTTAAAGCTCTAAGTGTCTACTTTCAAATGCCGCAAACGGCACTCAATTTTGATCATCGAGAAAAACGTTATGATCTCCACAAGATCACTGGTCAGAAAATTTCTGGACCTAGTCCAGTTTTGCCTCTTTGCCCATAACTCAAAATTTATCCAACCAAATTGGCTAATTTTTTATGTAGACAACCACCACACACATAACACAACATATATCACTCATATTTGTAGCCAAAATATTCACGAAAATATCAAAGCAAAACAGGGCAGCAAGTCCTTGAAATTTCGGACAGTACCTTCTCCAAATTTCTAACTTTCTTCCAACTTCATTCCATCAATCATTCTATATACATGTAACATAGCACAATATCAGCAACCACAACATGTTAATTCATCAAATCAGCCACCAATAAGCATCCTCAAGCCCTCAAGCATGTCATGAAATTGCAAAAAAATAATTACTCAACCAATCAACCCAAATTCTACCATAGGTTGCAAACCCATGCTACCTTTGCTCCATTTGAGCTATAATTTTGCAAGATTGAAGTGTGGGTGAGTGAGTTACCTCAAAAACTTAGTTGGACAGCTTTAGGGCAGAAATTTTGACCGAAATTCCTCCAAGAAAACCGATGAACAGCCCCCTCTTCCAAGCTAGGATCAAAGCCCTCTAATGGATGATGAAACTTGGAAGTGGATTGAAGCAAGTTTGTGAGGATTTTGACTAGATTTTTTTCTTCCTTTTTTTTTCTTCCTATTTTCGGCCAAATAGAGAGTGAAGAGAGGAGAGAGAGTGAAATCAGATTTTGTAATGAACATAGAGAGAATTGGTGACTTAATGGTTAAGTCTAAGTGTCAACTCATGCTAGGTCCGTTTAGGGTCTTCGCGTGTCCAATTTTCGCGCTCGTTTACAACTTTTGTGCACTAAACCTCTGAGGTAATTTCCCTAGTACATTACTAGTAGTCTCATGTTCTTAAAATCTCCAATTAATCAAATTAATGTGCCTGTCGGGGCCTTTTCGGCACGCTCGTGTATAAAGGTCAAATTTAAGGGTTTTCTCGTTTGAACATGGAAATTTAACTTATTCGATTCTAAAACTCTACAATATGATAATCCAAATATTTATAACAATAAAAATCATGATAAGCAATTCTTCTTGAATAAATTTGGGCATTAAAATAATATGCGCTTAAAGAACCAATTGGTAAAATTTATTTTCGAGAAATTCATGTACTTTAGTAATTTTTTTTTTTGGATAACTCGAGTACGAAATATTTTTAAAATGACCAATTTAATAATATTTTGAAATAATAAAATTATAAGTCCTCACATTTATGCTTCCTGGGAAGCATTTGTCAATTTTACTTGGAAACGTTATAGTTGATAGGAAACTTTTGTCTACTTATTGACTATTTTAATAGACAAATATGATTAAGGGCTCCAAATATATTCCACAATGGTGGTGGATTTAGTTGCTGTAAGTGTTTTTGCTTAGATCTTGACGTAGATTACCTTTTCAATTGCTTGTTAAGATACATATGTTTTTGGTAGGCCATTTCCCAAAAACCAAAAGATTTTCATGGACAAAACAAACCACCAACCTGCTTCACTTTCATTCATAAGAAAACCATTGTCTTATTTTATAGACATCATCTGATCATCATCATCAGAAGCAAAAGTGAAAAAACAGATACCATTAGACAATAGCTAACTAGTGCTTTTAAGTTCTTGACTTCATCATTCAATGTCATGCACAGCAAATGCTCTTCAATAGTTGGCCTCCCAATAGAGTTTTCCCTAGTCGGTTCATCTCTATAAATAGGATAACACCATGACCAAAAGTCACATTCATCCCATTCACACACAAAGTACAACATCCCTTTCGTGGCTTCTCGGACTTGACAATTTTCACATTTGCCTTTCTTCGACACTCACAAATCTTGTATTGGTATCGTAGATCCCTAGCTCCGCTACCTCCTCAAGAGCTTGAGGAAGACATGAGTAAATTTTTTCCTAGTACAGTTTCCCTTCATCAGTAGACAGAAGCCCAATTTTATTTCCAATATTCTTACTTTATACCCTAATAAGAACAGTTTGTTAGCAAAAATGCAAAATTAAAACTTTTTACCTTGGCCAAGATTGTGTAGCAATTCGGAGGTTTACTTTATCCCTCAAGAAGCATTATCTTCCTCTTTAATTGGGTGGTAATTTGATCTATCCAAAAGGCTAGTTGGATTTCTCTCATTCAAGAAGCTACTTGGATTTCTCTACACAAATGTCGGATTTTGACTTCATTGGGAATTTTATTGGGTGCTAAGGAGTAGAATGGAAATATTTGCTAAAAATTAGGTATAAAAAATTTGTTTTTAGGTTCCACTATGTCATTTCTATTAATTTTATAGAATATCGTCACCTTTACAATTTAGTTTAAAATATGGGTACCATTTTGCACGTTTTAAAACTATGAGGGGCTTTTTGTGTATTAGTTTAACCCCATGGAGTTTTTTTATTTTTTACCCTACCTTTAATCTTAGGAATCAAATTCTTCTTACAACCAAAAAAATATTAAAAAAAAAAGAAAAAAGGTATGAATGTACTGTGACATGAATATCCCACAAGGTGAAAACAAAAAAAAAATTAGCACAAAAAATTCCATCAAGCACTAACATGACCATGTTCGCAAATGTGCAATGATGTTCCTATGTGATGTGAAGCAATTGCAACAAAGAAATTTATAACAATAAATTAACATTCCCTATACAGAAAGAAAAAAAAATTCTCATGGACAATGTATTTAACTAATTGAAAGGTTACTTGTTCAAATCAAATCCTCTTGGCTAAATCAAAAGTAGAATATATGCTACTTTTGAAGTCCAACATATGAAATCAAAAAATGACAATAATCCATATTATAAAGTAAAATAAGTATATTAGTGAAGAAGTGAAGAATATCTGCATTCATCAAATTAGTAAACCAAAACCAACAGAGAAGCATTGAAATCCCAAGAATAATGAATGTTACTTGATAAAAAAATCTCAAAAAAGTTAGGCAAAATTTTCTATCTAGACTCTAAGTAAACATAAATATTTGTGTGCGTTGGATTTCAAGATGAAATGGGTTGACGTATTTTTATTCTAATACTACGTACATATTACACGTGACACTATTGCATTTGTCGTGTCAAATTTTTTGCGATGGAAAAAAAAAGGTATTTACAAAAGATATGATTTTTATCTAAAAATAAGTGAAAAGGACCTAAAATGAAACTTTAAAGAATGCGACAGTTTGGGTCCAAAATTTATCTAAAAGGGTTCTTAAGAAAAATAGGAGTCGCCACTTGATATTAAGTTTTGGTGTACCAAGTCACCCGAAAGTGTTTTTAGACAAAAATAAAATAAAATAAAATCCTTTTCGACAACTCCATGTCTTTGAAAAACAAAAGAAAATGAGTTCGAGAATCACGGTTAAAGAAAAGGTTTGATTAACTCAATTCTAAGGCACTCTTTCAATCTAGTCTAAACTAGTTGCGAAGTTTAGTCAAAATTTTTCTAATTCAACCCTTAATTTTATCACATTTGGATGTTTCCTACATGGATGCAAATCTAAATTTATAAAATATCCAAAAGGGACAAAATATCCATTCAAAGGTTTAATTGATACCAATCGCATTAATTGCGAAAACCAAAATAATTCTTTGAAGGGGTCACGAGCATGCATGGATGAAATTCGAAGAAAAGAAAAGAAACTTAAATTATATATTTAGATATAAGTGGTCAAAGAATAGGGATGCAGCATAATGGGTACAGGAGGCAAAAACTCGTGGCATAATTTTCTTTTACAGGGATTAATGGATTATTTAAACTAAAAAGTTATAATCACTCATTTCCCATGTTTGAAGAATAATTCTCCTAACATAGACAAGCAAATGAACTAGTTTAAATGTGATGCAATTCTAAATGATATGATTAACACATACAGAAGGTATGTGATAATATAATAAGAAATATCATGCAAATGAGAAAATATCCTAAAAATAAAAATATGCATGAAAATGTAATAGATATCAGGCAAAAGATGAATCTAATGTGTGAACGATCTACGGGTCTAGCGTTGAACTAGTCCATTTCTAAAGAACCTTACTAGCATTGGATTAGCAAGTAGGCGGGGGAGAAACCACAACTAGTTTTGGACTAGTGTGGTGACGTCATGCATTCATAATACACAGTAAAACAAATAAGACATAAATTAAAACAAATAAATACATAAGAGCACGTAGCACATAACACGTAAACATAATATCTAGATGCAAAAATCCTAAGAAAAACGGATAAAACACATAACACATAAGACACATAAATACGTAAAAACCTATATATTACAATGGGGAATCTAACTACAATCTAAAATGCAGAAAATAAAAATCCTACCTACCCTATCTATTACAATAGGGGACCCAATTATAATATAAAATGGGAAAATATAATAAAACAAATCTAGTTATCCTATCTATTACATTTTTTTTGAGGTATTTAAATACCTCTCAAGTAATTATAAAAATTAACTAAATAAATATAAGAAAATTTAAATGAACATTTAAATCAAATAAATAAAGCATATAAAAATATATAAACATATAGGAACACGTAGGAGCACATAAGAGCACGTAATTGACATTAAAATAATAATAATAGGGGTACCTCCCTTTTGAAGTGGTGACTAAATAAAGTCAAATTACCTTGTTTATACTCAAAATGAACAAAAGAATCATGACATCAATTTAATTGAAAATAATAATAAAGATAAAAATACTAAATTCACATTAATATGTCAAACGTAAAGAAACTTAAGAACATCTAAAAATTACAAGTTAAATATACACAAAAGTAATAGAATTAGCTATTAAAGAAAAGAAACAATCATAATAAAGAGAGTCAAAATTCACTAGGGACTAAATTATAAAATTAAAAAACTTTTAGGATTAAAAATATGATTTTTTCAAAGTTTAGGGGCCAAAATTAAATGAAAGATAAAGTTCAAGGACCAAAGTGCAATTAATTTAAGGACCTAAGTAAAAAAATTTAAAATGTTCTGGGCCGAAGTAAACCTACTCCAACGATCAGGGGCTAAAGTGCAAATTTTGGTCTCTTCCTTGGGTAAGAAAAAGGCCATCGGGCCATCATTTTATTACTTTGGACCAAACACTACCTAAGCCCAGCCGAAAGTCCAAGAGAAGCAAGCAGGCCAACCCGTCTTTTTATCACTCAAGCCCAACGAAAAAATACATAGACTCTGACCTCATAGCCCAAACCGAAACCCAAAAGAAATAAACCAAAACCCATCCCCAAAACCCAACCAAAAAATAACCACAAGCCCACCTGAAAAAAAAACATTAGCCAAAACCTTTTTTTTTCTCTTCTTTTCTTTTCTTTTCTTTTCTTTTCTTTCTTCTTCTTCCCCTTCTTCTCTACCGAGAAGCTGAAGCTTTCTTCTAGTTGACAGCGCCACCGCCGGACCGCCGCCGGACGCCGGCCACTGGCAAATTTTTCGGTAACCAAATTTCACTAAAGCATACATCCTCACTTGATTTTTTGCGTAGATTCCATTTTTGGGTTTAGTTTTTACAAAAAATGAACCAAAAATAGCGAAATGGCCAAAAAACAGCCTAGTTATTTATTTTTTTTTTAAACCACTATAATCACTACTAAAATCATAAAATTTGCACTACAACACTCCTTATGAATTCTATAATGCAACTATGAGCTGAAATCAATGAAAAGCAACAACAATGTAACAAAATTAAAGCAAAAACAGTCCAAAAAATAAAAATAAAAAACCTTCAATGCTTTTAAGGCTCAAAAACTCCAAAAACTTTGGATAATCAAACATTTTCAGACCTATACTAGCTAATGGTCATCCATTTTAGCAAAACATACACACGAAATTCACTCCTTTAATTCGTTTTTCATTTAGACATTTTTTCAAATATTTGGCATGCATTTACAGAAATTATTTCCTTTCCTCAATCTGGCTCAAGCCATTTCCCAAATTTTGACCAACATAACAACAACAACAACAAAAGACAGCAAAAAGCCAGAAAATTAAACTATAAAATATGGCTTTAACCTGGTTAACAAAAAATTGAAAATACCTCAATCCAAGCAAGAGTTTCTTGATCAAATTTTGAAGGAACTCCCAAGCTTCACTCCAACCGGTTGCTGCCTTGTTGTGTTTGAGTTGCTAGTAGGTGTGTGTGAGATTGAGAGGGGGAAAGGGAAAGGAGAACCGAGAGCGAGCGAGAGAGAGTTCAAGGAAAAAGTTGTCTTGGGAATTTTTGGAGAGAAAAAGAAATGAAAGAAAAAGGGAGCCGAGAGTAGAGATCAGAGGAGAAAAAAAAATGGAGCTTCCTCTTTTGTGTGTCCTCAAGAAAAGGAAAAAGACAGCCGAGAGATGTCTTGAGTTGGAGTGTTTTTTTAAGGAAAAAATAAGAAGCCCAGCTGAGAGCTCCTTTTCTTCTTGTGTTTCTGTCTCTGTGATGATATCTTGAGAGGTCTCCAAAATTGAGAGGGAGAGCCGAGAGATTGTCCTTTTTTGGAGCTCAAAAAATGAAGTTTTCTTGTGTTTTCAAAGAGAGAGGCTGAGAGATGTATGTTGGGAGAAAAGGTGGAGCTTGTGTGTTTGGTTCGTAAAAATGATGGTTTTTGACCAAAAATGAAAAGAAAGGTGCATGGAGACATTGAGTGCAAAAATGAATCAATAGTGCATATGGTGAAAGAGAAATAATTAGGAGAAAGTTTTTGATTTCTTGATTTTCTTTTGTTGTTTTTTTTTTGTGTTTTGTTTTTCTTTTCCTAAAACAAACATACAAAATTGAGAAAAATGCACATTAAAATGCAAGAAAATAAATAATTTATTAAATAGAAAAAAATCAAGAAAATATTAAAATTTGACAAAAATTTGGTATCTACAGTATTGAATCTTTACCTACATACAAATATGTTAAATATATACCGTATGCTACATTAAACATCATATTTTATCCGTGTGGGGTTCATTTCTTCCATCGAATGCATGTTCCACATGTTAGCACCATATTTAATTGCTCCCTACTGAACTGGGCCGAAAAGTAGCTAGTGGCTTTCGGCCATGTGACAAAAGAGTACAGTAGCCCACATGTCAATTCAAAATTTCTTTTCCCACCTATCCTCCCACGCCCCAACAGGCACATAGGGTGCTATACTCTTTTGCCACGTGGCCGAAGGCCACTAGTCGCGAAGCAGGCCTGCCTGTTTTCCCACGTGCTGTAACAAAAGAGTACAGCGACGTGGGCCGCTGTACTCTTTTGTCACGTGGCTGAAAGCCATTGGCAGCTTTTTGTCAGGATCTTGATTAGGGATTTGGGGGTTGTGAAGGACTCATCTGGAATTAGAGAACAAAATGGCGAGGAAAGAAGAAAAGGGATATAAGGTGAGGAGAGAGAGAGAGGGAGAGATGAGGGAAGTAGAAATAGAGAATTGATATCTGCTATTCCTTAGATTCCTTTCCCACCAATCATCTTATTATATATAGGATTTGTAACCGACTCTAACCAATTCTAACCAATGCTGTTAATTCTTTCCTCAACGACGCTGTCCTACTTATTCTTCACATGTTACTGATTGTGTTTGTACAAAACATCACCATTGCAGGTTATAGTTTTATTACATTTCTAGGTTTATTTCCTTCATCCTAACATTGCCTCCCCCAATTAAGAGTCTTGCCCTCGAGACTGGAAATGAGGGAACTGAGCTTGTATAAAGACTTTATCTTCCTATGAAGCCTCTTCCTCTCCTAGCTGAGACCATTTGATCAAGTACTGAATAACTGGATGTCCATTGCGCAAAATGAAATGTATTTGTAAAATGGAATCTAGTTGTAAGGGATAATGATCTTCGCTATCAAACTCAGGTAGACTATCTAAAATGTGGTTTAGCGGTCCAATCTACTTTTTTAACAATGAAACGTAAGACTAGGTGAATCTTAGCTCCTGCAGGTAGTTTAAGATGATAGGCTATTGATCCAACTTTGACCTTTACCTAAAATTGACCATAAAACCTGGCAGCAAGCTTGAGACATTTTCTGATGGCAACTGTTTGTTGCTCGTAAGGCTGTAGCTTTAAAAAAACCCAATCACCAATTTCAAAGGTTCGTACTGTGCGTTGCTGATCAACAAAATATTTCATTTTTTTGTTGTGCTTTAGCCAGATGCTCCCGAATGCTATTGGAAATTCTTATTTTGTCGTGAAGTAATTGTGTTGCTACTAGAATGAGAGTATCCAAGGGAGGACCAAGGGGTAGGGGAATGGATTTGTAGCCATATAAAGCTTCAAAAGGGTCATCTGTAGGCTAGAATGATAAGAAAAATTATGACTCCACACATTGATTCAATCTCTCACTCTGTCCGTTTGATTGAGGATGGTAAGTCGAACTGTAGTGTAACTCAATATCTACTAACTTGAACAATTCTCGCCAGAAAATGCTGGTGAAGAGTTTGTCTCAATTAAATACTATGGACTCAGGAGTCCATGTAGTGTAAAAATATTGTCCATAAAGAGGTGAGCCACCTATTTAGCAGAAAAAGGGTGAGCGAAGGCCATGAAGTGATCAACCTTAGTGAATCTGTCAATCACCAGCATTATAGTATCAAGTCGCGTGAGTTTGGCAAACTTTCAATGAAATCTATAGTTAGATAAGTCCACGCCATTTGAGGGACAGGCAATGGCTGTAGTAAGCCAGGATAACGTACATGTTCAGCTTTATACCTCTGATAGATATCACATGCTCTCACAAATTGGATGACATCCTGTTTCATGGTAGGCCAATAGAATAGAGTTCTCAATCTCTGCTAGCACCCGCTTTGTCCTGAGTGGCCTCCAATCGCAAAGGAGTGAAGGACTTGAATTAATTTGCCTCCCAAGCCATGAGCTGATCCTACATAGAGCTTGCCATTGTATCTTAATAGACCATTGTTCCATTCATACTGTGGCTAGGATGCAGGATCTATTATTAATTGAGCAATGATGTCCTAACAGTGAACATCTAAGTCATAACTGGCCTGGAGTTCTTGTATCCATAATGGCTTCACAGAGGAGAGAGCTAAGCATGATCCCTGCTGAGCTCCATGATCTAAATCTCCTCCATGTAATCTAGAGAGTGCGTCTGCTACCTTGTTTTCCACTTCTTTCTTATATTGAATCTCATAATCTAAGCCCAGCAATTTAGTCAGCCATTTGTGTTGTAGTGCAGTAGTGAGCTTCTGATCCAGTAAGTATTTCAATGACTCATGATCAGTTTTGATAGCAAAGTGATATCCTACCAGATAATGCTTCCACTTAATTACTGCCATAACTAGTGCCAATAATTCTTTTTCATAAGCTGACAACCCCAAATTCTTAGGTGACAGAGCCTTACTCAGAAAAGCTATAGGATGGCCATCTTGCATGAGCACTGCACCAATTCTCTCTCCAATGGTGTCAGTTTCAATGGTGAAAGGTTTCTGAAAATCTAGTAGCTTTAAGACAAGAGCAGTACACATGATATTTTGAAATGAAGAGAAAGTCTTATGTGCTTCTGAATTCCAAGCAAAGTCGTCCTTCTTAAGCAAGCCAGTGAGAGGCTTACAGATGATCCCATAATGCTTGATAAATCTCCTATAATAACTAGTCAACTCTAAAAATTCCCTCAACTCTTTTACTGTCCTGGGAATTGGCCATTTTAGGATACTATTAACTTTTGACTTGTCCATGGATACCCCATTTTCAGTTATAGTATGACCAAGATAGTCCACAATTTGCTGTGCAAAAGAGCATTTAAACCTCTTTGCAAATAACTTGTGGTTTCTTAACATAGATAAGACTGTCTTTAGGTGTTGTACATGCAATTTTAACGTAGGACTGTAAATTAGGATGTCATCAAAGAAAACTAACACAAACTTTCTTAAGTATGGCTAGAATACCTGGTTCATGAGAGACTGGAATGTGGTTGGAGCATTTGTTAACCCAAAAGGTATCAATAAGAATTCATAATGGCCATAGTGAATTTGGAAAGCAGTTTTGTAAGTATCTTTGTGTTTAACCCTGATCTGATGATAACCAAAGGTGAGGTCCAGTTTTGTCTTGTATTTGAATCCTGCTATTTCATTAAGTAACTCACCAGCATTTGGGATAGGATATCTATCCTTAATGGTCATCTCATTTAGTCACCTATAATCCACATAGAAACGTCATGTTTCCTCCTTCTTCTTGACAAATAACACTGGTGAGCCAAATGGGCTGTTGCTATGAGTGATTATTCCACGCTGTAACATGTCGTCTACTTGTTTCTCAATTTCCCCTTTTTGAGAGTGAGGATATCTGTATGGTTTCATTTTGAAAGGTTGGGATCCAAGTTTTATGAGATCCCATGATCTATTCCTTTTGTTGGAGGTAATTCAGTGGGAGTCTCAAACACATCAGCAAATTCTTCGATAATATTCTGAACTTCTGTAGGCACACCTTTCTCTCCAAATGGATTGCCCTGCCCCATTCTCGTGGCCAAACACAGCTGCTTTTTATATTCAATAAATCTTCTTAAATCACTGTCCCTGATGAGGTCTAAATCACAATTTTCTACCTGTCCTTGTAAATGTACTACTTCTCCTTGATTGTTTAGGGAAATAGTCAACTTATGGAAATCAAACGTGATGGGACTAAAGTGAGCCATCCAATCCACTCCTAATATTGTATCTCAGCCACTTAACTCCATTACCTTGAGGTCATAACAGAATTTGTGTTGATTAATTCCCTACATTACTATAGGACATATGGCCTTACTGGTTACACATGGTCCATTTCCCACAATTACAAAAAAAGGATTGACTAACTGATAGGGAATATCAAAGGCAATGACTTTTTCACTTCTGATGTAACTATCTGAGCTGCCAGTATCTATCAAGATCAACATTTTTTCACCATCCAACCACCCTGTCAATGTGATTGTTTTCCTTTTGATTGCATCAGACAGTGTATGTAGGGACATCTTTATGACCTGCCATGGATTTCCGGTGGATTCATCTTGTTCCTCCAATGCATCCTCAAATTCAGAATCATCCTCATCTTCACTGATTAAAAAAATAAGATGACCAAATTTGCACTAATGGCCTTGTCCAAAATTTCTCCACATCTGAAACAAAGTCCATTATTTCTCCTATACTGAATTTCTTGAGTTGAGATTTTCCTGGATTTCGGTTCTGTAGTAGACACTGGTTTGCCCTTGAATTGAGTATTCTTAAATACACTAACAGAAAGTACTTTGTAATATGAATTGTTGTTTTGTTGTTGAGAAGAGCTCCTGGAAATCCCAAATCTATTGTCTGACGCTGCCTTCCAGCTATCCTTGGAATTTCTAGATTGCAGGTTAAAAGATTTTCTTAATGTAGACATTTCAAATGCCTCAGATAAAGCTGCAGGTTTCAGCATTCTAACCATGGTCTTGATTGCGTCCTTTAGACCACTGATGATGCTAGATATACAGTACTCCTCACTTAAATGTGAATTCCTAATCACCATAAGAGTTTTAAGCTCTTCAAATTTTTCCTAATACTTCTCAACCTTCCGTATCTGCTGTAGTTTATTGAACTCTCCACAATATCTTGGCCATTCTTGTTATCAAACCTTTTATGCAATAGTTCCTCAAACTTTTCCCAAGTTATATTAGGTTTTTCTAGTTTTATTCCTTAAAACCATCTATCCGCCCTTCCTTCTAGATACATTTCTATGACTTCCACTTTCTATTCCTCAAGGATTTGATAGTTCAAATAGTATTTATTACATTTCCTGATCCAATCTCTAGGATTTTCACTAGTAAAAAATGGTAAGTCAATTTTCGGAGGATTTGGTATTAGAATCTTACCTATCTCCTTCTTTGTTGTCTTAGTGCTCTCAGATCCAATCTGAAACCTCTGACTCAGTGGTGGAGTCGGTAATAGGGGTGTTTGGTCATTCCTCTGCCGATCTTCTTTTGAAATTGCCTTGTCTCTTCCCATCATCATCTTCATAAATACACTAAATTCTTGCTTCATCCCAACTACCAGACCTTCCATTCTTTTGTTGCTTTCTTCCAGTTCTGTGCGCAATTCATTGCATATTTGCTATTGCTGATGATGTGAAGTATAGACCTTCTACTACCTCTTGAAGCTTGATTTCTTGCTTCTTGATTTGATCCTCCAATGTCTTAAACCTAGTGCTTTCTGCCATCGAATCTGAATTTGTCGAGGATTCTACCTGCTTTGGCACCACTTGTCAGGATCTTGATTAGGAATTTAAGGGTTACGAGGGACTCACCAGGAATTAGAGAATAAAATGGCCGGGAAAGAAGAAAAGGGAGATAAGGTGAGGAGAGAGAGAGAGAGAGAGAAATGAGGAAAGCAAAAATAGAGAATTGAAATCTGTTATTCCTTAGATTCCTTTCCCACTAATCATCTATTTACATATAGGATTTATAATTGACTCTAACCAATTTTGTTAATTCTTTTCTCAACGACGCCGTCCTACTTATTCTTCACATGATACTGATTGTGTTTGTACAAAACGTCACTGTTGCATGTTATAGTTTTATTACATTTGTGGGTTTATTCCCTTCATCCTGACACTTTTTAGACGTGTGGATCTCACACTGCTGAACATGTTATGTAGAGGGGTTGTTGTGGCAAAGGAAGGACAAGTGGGCAAAAGGCCCTATTCCTCCGAGCCCCTCGCACTTGATGAATTTAAGATGAAGAGATAAGAAGTGTCCGTGCGTATTTGATGAAACAGTGACATTTATATAATACGATATCGTTTGGATACTATTAAGTGCTCAACTCAGATGACACCGTACCATTACAATCTTAAATCTAATAGACTTGACCGTGAAAACAAAACAAATGAAATGATCCAAAATTTAAATCTAATAATTTAATGGATAAATATATCCTCTCAAAAATTAACTGGTCAACACACTACCATTGGAAATGTTTAATGTCCAATCAGACACATTTCTGGCCACAAATTGTCAATACCGTGGGCTGGTGCAATTTCTATCGAGATTCCGGTGGAAGAAGTCTAGACTCTTCCAAACCAAGTTGGCGATTGCGTGTGGGTTTCGCTTTCTGTTTCGTAGACGTCATCTATGACCGAATTAATAAACTCTTCATATAATACGACTACAATTTCGTCCTCAGGTCGGTCTTCTTTTTTCTATATAATAGCCTCTTATCTTTCCTTCTTGCCACTCATTAATCTATCAATCTTCTTCATCATCTTCATAAATCGTCTCTCGAATTCTCCCATATCAAATTCTACCATCATAAGGTAATCCTTCTTTCTTTGACAATCTGTATTCGCTTGTTTCTTTTCTCAATGTATGATTATTTGTTGCTTGATGCTTTGATTGATTTTAATATTGTTCTGGTTGCTTAATCTTCCGCTAATTGACGGATCTATTGGGATGTATTTGGTTGAGACTAGAAGATTTTCTAATTTTATATTTTATTTAAAATATAATTAGTCCAATTTAGGCTGGAATTAAAAACAAAAGAAGAAAAGAGTTGATTTCTATTTAGGGTTTTTTCTCTGTAATTTGTGGATTCCATCCCTAAATTAAGGAATTAGGTGCCGAATTTTGGGGTCGAAGAGTTGCAGCTTTTTTTCGGTTTAGTAGTTTTGCTACCAATTCTGATTATTCATCTTGTGGTTGAAATTTTGGGTTTAGGGAGTTGAATTTTATTAGATCTGATCGGATTTGGCTTTTTGGCTTTTTCCATTTTTTTCCTAACAGATGCAGATCTTCGTGAAAACTCTAACTGGAAAGACCATAACCCTCGAGGTTGAGAGCTCTGATACCATCGATAATGTAAAGGCCAAGATCCAAGACAAGGAGGGCATCCCTCCGGATCAGCAAAGGCTGATCTTTGCCGGAAAGCAGCTTGAGGATGGTCGTACCTTGGCCGACTACAATATCCAGAAGGAATCTACCCTTCATTTGGTTCTGCGTTTGAGAGGTGGCATGCAAATTTTCGTTAAGACCCTCACTGGTAAGACAATTACCCTCGAGGTTGAAAGCTCTGACACTATTGACAACGTCAAGTCTAAGATTCAAGACAAGGAGGGTATTCCCCCAGACCAGCAGAGGTTGATTTTTGCTGGCAAACAGCTTGAAGATGGGCGGACCCTTGCCGATTACAATATTCAAAAGGAGTCTACCCTGCACTTGGTGCTCAGGCTGCGTGGTGGAATGCAAATTTTTGTGAAAACTCTTACTGGGAAGACCATAACTCTGGAGGTGGAAAGTTCTGATACCATTGACAATGTCAAGGCGAAAATTCAAGACAAGGAAGGGATCCCACCGGATCAGCAGAGGCTGATTTTCGCTGGTAAACAGCTTGAGGACGGGCGGACCCTTGCAGATTATAACATCCAAAAGGAGTCAACCCTTCACTTGGTGCTGAGGTTGAGAGGAGGAATGCAAATATTTGTGAAGACTTTGACAGGGAAGACAATTACTCTGGAGGTGGAGAGTTCTGATACCATTGACAACGTGAAAGCAAAAATTCAGGATAAGGAGGGAATCCCACCGGATCAGCAAAGGTTGATTTTTGCTGGTAAGCAGCTTGAGGATGGTCGCACTCTTGCAGACTATAACATTCAGAAGGAGTCCACCCTTCACTTGGTGCTTAGGTTGAGGGGAGGAATGCAAATATTTGTGAAAACTTTGACTGGAAAGACCATCACCTTGGAGGTGGAGAGCTCAGATACTATTGACAATGTGAAGGCTAAGATTCAGGATAAGGAAGGGATCCCACCTGATCAGCAGAGGTTGATCTTTGCTGGTAAACAATTGGAAGATGGAAGGACTTTGGCTGATTACAACATCCAGAAAGAGTCAACTCTTCACCTTGTCCTGCGTCTTCGCGGTGGCATCTACTGATTATCTTGTCAAGGCCGTCTTGCTATTGGAATTTACATAATACCCTGTTCTGTTTGCTTTGCTCGTCTCTCTGTTGTCTTGAGTCATGTTTACTGGCTTAGGCTGTTGTGGCTCTTGATTTTGGGGATTGGCTGGTGGTGTTGTATTGTTTTGTTGGCATGGGAGTTATGGTGGTGTAATCTGTTTTTAAATAAAATTTATTACTTGTAAATGCTTTTGTGTTTAAGTTTTGCATTATTATCCTAACTTGATTTGCTCTGTTTCTGAGGAAATGTACAGGGCTTGCTTGGCTTGAGAACATAAGTCAATTGTACTGTTACTCCTTGGTAATCTCATTTCTGCATTTTCCGTATTGCATGTGCATGATGTTCTAGAACATAGAAGTTGTAAAGTCGTTCTGTGCCATAGAGACTAGAACAACAGCTAGTTGTGTTAACCTAAATCATTCCATGTCTCACTTGTGAACTTGAATCATTCCTTGTCTCGCTTGTTAAATCATTCCATGACTCTTATTCCTCAGCACCATTGGCTAACTACTAACTGTTTGATCTTGTGTCTCTATCTAACCAAAATCGATTGTTACCCGATGTCTTAAAAAATCAGAATTAGATGCATTAACTAACGATTAATTGTAGAGCATTAGATGGATTAACTATTAATTGTGGATTACTTAGGTCTTGTTACCCTATGTACCTACCTCATATGCCATTTGAATGCCTTTGATGGCTGTCCAAAACTGCCAGAGACATTTGACAAGAGAACTGCATGGATTTTTTTTTTTGTAAACAGTAAAATTTAACGCTTGAATTTATGGTTTTTAGCACTTATATATATATATATATATATATATATATATATATATATATATATATATATATATATATATATATATATATATATATATATATTCATATATAAATATCAATATTTTATTTAAAATATATTTATAAATATATTTATATTTATATTTATATAAATTTATAAATATATTTATTTCAATTTTGTTTTATAATATGTATATTAATATATATTAATATGTATATTTCAATTATGTATATTATATATATATAAATTATAGTAATATTAATATGTATATTTCAATTATGTATATTATATATATTATATCAATTGAAATAAATATTATATATTTATATATAAATATTTTTGTTTAAAATATATTTATATATATTTATATATTTATATTTATAAATATATAAATATAAATATATTTATAAATATATAAATATATAAATATATTTATTTCAATTTTGTTTTTTAATATGTATATTAATATATATTAATATGTATATTTCAATTAATATTTATATTTTATTATATATATATATTATATTAATATTAATATGTATATTATATATATTATATCAATTGAAATAAATATATATATTTATTTCCATACATTGTACACAACCATATCCGGTAACAGAAATATATATTAGGAGTTTTCCTTATCAAATGATATTAGAACTATCATTTATTTTACAGGCATATCATGGCATGATTCTTATCAGAACAGGATTAACATTTCTTAGAGAACATTTTCTACCATATATGGGACATATATCTTTTGTATCTTATTTTCATATACACTGTACACAACCATATCCAGTAACAGAAATATATATTAGGAGTTTTCCTTATCAAATGATATTAGGACTATCATTTATTTTACAGGCATATCATGGCATGATTCCTAGAATTTAGTTTTTTCAGGATATATGTCCAAACAGCCGGAAACTCTGAAAAAGATACCTTGTTTTTAGGATCCTAAAAGACCAAAAGACGGTGTAGTACCCATTAAAGCCTTTCAGTTACAGAGCAGGCGCCAGGGGAAGATCCGGTGAGGCAAAACTCCTAATCACAAGATTCCCATTTTCATAGCATCAGAATAAATATATTTATTTCAATTTTGTTTTTAAATATGTATATTAATATATATTAATATGTATATTTCAATTAATATTTATATTTTATTATATATATAAATTATATTAATATTAATATGTATATTATATATATTATATCAATTGAAATAAATATATATATTTATTTCCATATGGAGTATGAGATTCATAAGGAGTATGAAATAAATATCCATAAGGAGTATGAGATTCATAAATTTATAATGATGAACTCAACCCCTAAGCTCAAAAGTTCCAAACTCTATTTCTTTAGTGAGCTGAGTTGAACTTGCTAAATTACCGCTCATTAAGTCCGATTGATCGACTAAGAAGGATTGATTTCACACGTTGCGTTCACAAGCCGTGACTTTTACAAGAATTTTTCAGAAAATCAGTAGCGTTCCCATTGCAGAGCAATAGTTGGGCAAGAGTTGAGAAATTCAATCTCCATTTCGTCTCTCAAAAGCGGTCCTTCCTGACTGACGCGTCCTGGTCTAAGCCTCTCTCAAGGCTTACCAAACTGCGTGTTAATCTATCCAGTCATCATCACAAATTAAAATATTTCTGAGTAGAAAGTGGAAACCTCCTGCTTTTTATTTTACAGATTGCTAATTCGTCGTCACTTTCGAAGACACTTCTCTGAAGCTGCCTTGTAAGTTACTACGATCTCCTAGATGTTTGCTGGTGGTAAAATACTGTGTCCGCGTCTGGTGTGACATTTTCTTCTTTCTGCTCAATGACTCTGTCAATGAACAAATGGAAAAGAATAGTAGAAGACTTCTTGAGAAGTCAAGTCAATGAGCCGAGCAGCAAATACCTTCCACCATAGATAAATCTGTCTTGAATGGCAATAAGGAGAACCCAATTTGAGAGGCTTAGACAGAAAACTAGAGAGGGAGAAAATCAGGAAAGGCTCAGACAGGAAACTAGAGAGGAAGAGATGGGGGAAAGGCTTAACGATGCTGCAGTTATGGGTGATGCTGAAACCCATCTGCGTGATGCTGCAGTTAAGGGTGATGCTGCAACCCTTAAGCGGCTAATTCGAGAAGATCCACTTCTTCTTGATAAAGTTAGTTTGAACTGCCAGGATATAAATCCCTTGCACATAGCAGCAAGACTTGGGCACGTGGAGTTTGCGCAAGAAATTTTAAAAGTCAATCGTGAAATGTGCTTGGCTTGTGATCGACTTGGGAGAAACCCTTTGCATCTCGCAGCTATCAAAGGCAGAGTGCCGGTCTTACAACAGCTGATTCGTGCCCAACCCCTAGCAGCTCGAGAAAAGGTTGCCGGAGGAGGGACCGTGTTACATTTGTGTGTCAAGTATAATCAGCTCGAAGCTTTGAAGTTTCTGCTCCAGACCATTAACGATTACGAGTTCGCCAATTTGAAGGATGGTGATGGATTGACCGTGCTTCATCTGGCCATTTGTGGTGAGCAAGATGAGGTTTGTTTTTAAGTGTACTGATAAGTGGGCACTTGTTATCTCTTTTAATTTTTAAGCTTCACCTCAATCTTGAGTTCATTTGAATGACTAGTGCAATTTAATCTTGTTCTTAATTCTCAGTTAATATAATCACATTACGAATTCACATCTTCCTTAATTGCATCCTGCAACTTGCTAGTACCATATCAAGTTTTCTGCTTGTAGTGATTTGACTGAGCAGTGAACGCCTGCAATCTTCAACAAATGAAATTTGCATTTAACTTTAATGAACTGGGCAGGTAAAAATTCTACTTGAATGAGCTAGGAAATGTACACGAAAGTACCAACTCAAGCATGGAAGTGGAAGTTTCTGAATCTTCTTGGCTCTATATGATTGACTTTGACTTGGTCTATCCAGTCACTTTTTATCTAATTAGCTTGAAATATATATATATATATATATATGCAGACAATCAAATACTTGTTAAACGGCAACAAAGTGGATGTGAACGCGACGAATGCAAATGGGAACACCGCATTAGACCTCCTCCATGAAGAAGCTAACTCAGAAATTGCACAATACCTCAAAGACGCTGGAGCTGAAAGAGCCAAAAAGGACATAGCCGGCAGCGATTGGTTGTCTAGGAAAAGGGAGACACTAATGGTGGTGGCCTCACTAATTGCAACAATGGCATTTCAAGCTGGGGTAAGCCCTGCTGGAGGTGTTTGGCAAGACGACTCATTACCAGGTGCAGAACCACACACTGCAGGAAAAGCAGTGATGGCATATAAACATCCAAGATACTATCGAAGCTTCATCAGAACTAATACGGTAGCCTTTGTTTCATCTCTCAGCACAATTTTGTTTCTCATCAGTGGATTACCCTTCAGGCACAGGTTCTTCATGTGGGCTTTGATGGTGATCATGTGGTTGACGATTTCAGCCATCGCTACAGCTTATGGCATATCGATTGCTATAGTAACTCCAAAGGATCACAGGAAACAGCTGAGCCATGTAATTGAGACTGCAGTCACGGTGTGGTGTGGTGTGATGGCGCTCTTGCTGCTGGGAAACACGATGCGATTGGTAAACAGGTGGCTGAGACGTCGTGGTATAGATTTGTTCAAGAAGGTAAGACATCGGAATCGGGATGTTCAACCACAAACCAACCATAACCAAGAAAGTCTGCAACAAATACATTGCAGTTGATTTTTATGTACTATCCTGCAATTCCAATTCTGATCTTCTGTAGATTGTACAACTTAGTTTTGTAATATTTTTGAGATGAGCAAAAGAATTGGTGAAAATCCATCTATGTTGAGTAAGTGTGAGAGAATTATAAACGTAATTAACGCTCCGGATGTAGCTACACCATTAAGTCCTAGTCCTGACTCCTAATATGGAAGGACGTGGTGAACCTTCTGTAGCCATATAGAGAAATGAACCTTCTTGGAATCATTTGGAATAATTATTGCATTTATAAAGGAATTTTGTCAAATTCTTAACCTTAACACTGGGAACATAGACTTGTAGAGTTTTACTAAAGAGAACGGAACAGGAAAATAGAGTCTTTTTTTTTTTTTTTTCGAAACAATACTAGTCTTGTAGTGATCACAAAATGAGCTTTACAGTTTGGAGCAAGGGCTCCTCATTTCTATACAAAAAGTGCTTAATAGTACAGAGAATTGATCCATTCCTCATCATGTAAAATGCCTAAAGCATAGTCACTAATTCTATTACTAGCATGGTTAACATTCTTACTCATAAGGCAAAAAGAGCACATTTGAAATAGAGCTTTCAAACTAAGTATATCCTCAACTAGAGTGTGCATTTTGATATTTGATGCACTTCTAGATTGGATTTGTTGGTGCAGTTGCTTATTACCGCTCTATATGATGATCTTTCTCCATCTCTTCACTGCTAGTTTACTCATGGCTAGCTTGATTGCCTCAGCTTCGTCCAGTTGTTGACAGTTATAACTTCTTTCATGTATTGCCCAAGCTGCCACTATAATATCTCCTTCAATCATAGCAGTCACTCCTATACCAACCTTGTTAGTGTCCGATCTCCAGTGAGTAGCGATATCCACTTTTACCACGTCTGCATCCTCCACTTCTAACCTCTGAGTTTGGTTAGCAGCTGTTTCTTCTGTGCTAATCTTCTTTGGGTCTTTGTATGCTTCGCAAAACTCGATCCACTCCTCTTGAGCTTTTCAACCGCTTTTCAAAACTCGATTTTGAATTTCAACCGCAAGAATAGGGATATTTTGGGATTATAAAATTGTTTTAAATATAGTTATAACGTTGAGTACTACTTAAGATTGCATGTGCATATTCTTGTGTATACCGAAATATCCTTCTCTTAAAAACGAGTTGTTGTTTGATTGTTGGATAATTTTCATCTGACCTTTTCGAAGAGCAAGTTAGGCAATGCAGCACGAGTGTACAAATCATTAACGATATAGTACTAGCATTGAATGTGCATTGGTGTGCATTACCCACTCTATCCTTAGTGGGTTGATACTTACACTATTGATGTGTAGCTATTCAGCTATTGTTTCAGCTTTGCACTTCTAAATAACCGTTACTATTGATTTGTAATTGCTACAAATCTTCATGCAAGTCATTGAGTTTCTGCAAAGAGATCCAAGGGTTACATTGAATAATTGGAGCATGATTACGTGCACATGAATGCATTGAGAAGAATATTAACTCAATCCTTTATAGTAGAAGTGTAATAGTTGGCTTTTTCTCTTCTAAATTTTTCACAAAATGAATTCAGCAGATGTAAAAAGTTGGATCATTAGAGTGAGCAATTATGGCTTCGTTAATACAATAGTAATGATTGGAAGATGAGGGACCTGTTGGAAAGCATGTTTGAATGGAAACTGAAAGTTTTTGGCTTTTCTAAAGCATTTGTTGAGCAGTTTTTTTAGCAACCTGCAATAATGAAGGACGTTAACACAATAAGGTTGCATGAATTGCTTAAGCTCTATATCACCAAGGTGGTCCCTGAAGAGATAAGGTTCCCTGTATTGTGTTTTTCAGGTAGATACTATCTATGTGTATATCGAATTTTTGAATAAAACAATAACAATATTGTGTAGTTTAAAAGTAATAATTATATTTGTAACTGCATTCTTGAATTTTCATCTTTGCCAGCAACTGAGGTACAACTATCAAACAAGGGATTTGTCCAGCAGTAGCTTTCTGATTAAGGTACTTCCTAAAACAATTGTTCCAATTAATGAATGCATTATTGGTGTTCATGCGTTGCTGTACTAGAATTACAATTCTGTTTTCCGCAATTGTGTTATGCATCTGATTTCGACAATTTAGACTTGCTAATTAGACTTATATTGTCCTTTTCAATTTATCTGCAAGCCTATATGTCAATTAAATTGCAATAGTCATGGTAGGGAAACATAAATAGGCACTAATTAACAAAAGCAGACCAAGCATTCCTAAATTTCTAAGCATATGATAGATTTATGGCTAGGGACTCCTATTTGTTGATTACTTCAGGAAAAATAATTTACAATATGAAATAGTACGATTTTAGAATAAAGGATTTACAATCAGTTGTTTGATTGTCTTTCTAATCATTACAATTGCAAGGACTAAAGTGATTCATTTTTTATATACATATAGATATATATATATATAAATGTTTTCACAATAAATTTAGAAAAAATTCCTACTGACTTGTGATTATGTGATTAAATGACCATTTAGTTATTTTTATATTTCTCCACTTAAATAAATTAGTGTATTTGATTCTATTTGTGCACTTAAAAATCGCTATACTTTCTCATTTGCTTACCATTATTGATAGTATTTTTTACTTTTTTAATCTCATGATGCTTAGCAAATTATAACACAGGTATTCACCCCTGCGCATTGTACAGGCTTCTCCCCTAGCAATAATAATAATAATAATAATAATAATAATAATATTAATATGTAACTTGCCAGTTCCAACTTCCCCTTGGAAGATGCCATCAAGAAGTGCACGTACCATGGCGGATCGTTGGCAGCATCTTCATTTTCTACCCTCTTGTGGCACGTCAACAGATGCCAGTACTTTTAAGATGATGTCCATCAATTAAGGTTGGATCAATAGTCATGTGAGACCTCAAAGGATACCGGCTTTTGGGGTTCTCACGGAATTTCGGTTAGTTTGCTTGCCAAAAAGTCTTTGGGCTTTGGTAAAAAAAATAGTCATGTCCACTTTTTTTGTGATCCGAATTCTTTTGCTGAGTGCTTTTAAGAAAAATTATTTGTGGTCATTTCTTCGTAAATAAAAATCGTGTGTTTGAATCCTGCAATCAATATAAGTGCTATATTAATGGGCGATCTGCAGAACTTTTATAAGCGATTTATAATTCCAAGGACATGCTCTGATTCATGTTGGTAATCGAAGTTGAATCCATTCAAACTTTTAGTTATAAAAAAAAACTAAAAAGTGTGTTGGAGTTCTTTAGCGGTGTTGTTATACCCTAGTTTCAGAAAATTGATGACTCTCATACCTAGATTTATAGTCCAAGTGATATAGGTCATGGTGTAGAAGGGTGAACACCAAATGCAGCATCCATTTATCGGAGGTAAATATATTTTTTTTAAAAAAATATGTCAATGCTACAAACCTGGAAAAATAAATTCCATAAAAAGAGAACCTTTCCTACGATCTTTGAAAATTATTTTCAACTATATATGTTCAAAAATTGTAGAACGTCCTCATGGTTTTTGTAGGATGGTAGGTAAAACATTTCTTTCCTATGAACACCAAATTTTTTGGTTCATGCCTGCATAATTGATGTAGCTGATTTTAATTTGTATGCTAAAATCGTGGGATTTATGTGGTCATATTTTGTGAACTATCTCTGCCCACATGATATTTATTTATGTCTTTCCAGGTTTCTTGAAATTGGTGACAAATATGGAAAACTTGAACACTGGTAGAAGCGTGACAGTGGTGAAGAGCTATACGATGAGGCGAATTTTCTTTCTGAAATTTTGTAAATGTATTCGCATTTGTATTTTTCACTGGGAAATTATATGTTCGGCGATGCTTTTAGACTTTGGACATGTGAAGGCCTATGTATTTGTTAGAATTGATTTTACAAAATCTTTTTTTTTTATGCCTTCTTTCTTCAGTTAATTTTGAACTTTGGACTGTTTTGTTTTTGTGCTAATGTTTCCAGTTAAGCAATCCTAAAGAGAAACACTAGCAGGTTAAATCTATATTTGTAATTTTTTAATTCCTATATTACAGATATTTTTCCAATAAAAAATGTAATCATATATTTTAAATAATATTCTAGGTCGGTCTAAGCTGTGCATGGCACAGCCTGGTTCCCCTATTACTTAGACAGTGGAGGTTAGTTTCCAGGGACTATTCCTCCATTTCTCCCTCTCTCGCTCAAAGCTTCCAAGATTTCTCCTCCTCTTGTGTTGTGTCTCGCTCGTGAGTTCTTTCTCTCATACTCACTTCCTTTTTTTCCCAACAGTCTTTTTAATTTTGAAACCATACCATGAATCCATCGAAGGCTTAGAGCTTTAGATAGTGCTTGTCTGTCAAGAAAAGGGAAGTGAAGTGAAGTGAAGCGAAATAACTTTTCTTATAAGTTTTGAACGATTATTTGACAGAAAATTTATGGGATCCACCATATAAAATTTTTTAATAAACGCTCATTTTCGATAGGAAAGTGAGTCACGGGAAAATTTTAACTAACTAGAGATTTCTTTCACAACTCCTTTCTTTCTAAACTGTTTCCTCCATTCAAGACTTCTACATAAATTAGAACATTTTAGGACTTATAATTCAAAAAATCGGCTTGTAGTTAGACATTTTATTCTTATTTTAACAATTAATGAATTAGTAATTTGTTAAATTTTTATGATATTAGTATTGTTTTTCTTTTACATTGTATGATCCTTTGTATAATCTATATTTTTGTGAAATAATTTTCACACACACACACACACACACATATGTGTATATATAAACTTATTATTAAAGATTGTGATTAATTTTGAGGTAATCAACTCTTCCAATATGCAAAATATTTATTCCATGCTTTTATATACATTAAATACCAAAAATGAAGAAGTTCAATATAGAATATTTTCTACTAACGAACACATTAACGAATTTTTTCATGATTTTTTGGCTAAACAAACACAAGAATTTGCATTTTCTTGTTAATCAAACACATGTAGGAAAATTAATTTTTTTTTCCTTCATCTCACTTCACTTCACTTTTTTCACAACACACTTATTTACACGACTTTTGAAAGCCTTAGGGGGCGCTCTTGGTTCAAGTTTAAAAATTGAAATTGTAATTAAAATCATACAAAAAAAATTTAGTATGAATTTTGGACAAAGATATAATTACAAATGAGGGGCGAATTACTCAGACGGATCCTACCGCGATTACTTGTAGGCCAATGCCTGCAGACGGGACGGAAAAGTTTGTCGTCAAGCTGCCCGAATTGTTTTATAAGAACAGTCAAATTGTGGGTCCCACGTTGAGAGAGAAGTTTGTTGAATTGTTAGTCAAAATACGTGGGCCCTACACACACACACACACAAAAAAGTAGTTGGTGTCTGCTACGTCGGATACTCACTGTACATGCTATTCAGGGCAATATTTTATTAAGAAGCATATTCTACCAAGAAGCATATTCTAAAGAAATATTCCTATTCCTTTAAGAAGCATATATTCTATTAAGGAGAAAGAAGACATAATACCGCACTAAATGCTTATCCAAATTTTTTTTTTGGGTCAAAAAAAAAAAAAGGGACCTAATCCCACTTCAGGCCCCAACCTTTATTGAATTGTTAGGTTATTCCCCATTTTTGTTACAAGAATCAAACTCTGATGGATGCCCTAACTAGGAACAACACCACTAGATCGGCTACTTTGGAGGGACCTTATCCAAACTTGAATCAGCTACGTTATTTTACACATCATCACATTATTCTAGAACCATGAAGATTACAAATATGAAAGGTAACAAAGATTGGAGAAGGGTTCAAAGAGAACATAGGGAATCAGTAGAGATGTCTTATTTTGTGCAAAGTGAATCTTCATTTTTGGCTTTCAGGTTTATGTTCCATTGTTAGTGTGATTAGTAAGGAGAAAATAAAAAGTTGACGGTTCTCAGTTTATTTGCCGGTTTTGACTACCATAAGCTTTTATATACAATTAAACCGGATCTATGTTCAGTTCGCGATTGAACCGAACCGATCAATTGCAGCCGATTTTTTTTTTTTTTTTTTTTGAGCAAATGCAGCCGATTTCAAAAACCCTAGTTTGAATGGGACGAAGGTGTACTAGTGTTTAACACTTTTTGACAAGCTAGTATTTAACCCTTCAAATCAGCACGTTGCCTATGGGGTTGCGAATCACTCACTGGTCTGCCAGTATACACTTAATTTAATACACTAAAGACAGAGCTGGAAATTTGCAGTTTCGGTTCTCAATACTTGATCTATATGTCAAATTGACCCCAGTAGTTCAGCCAAAACAAATCTAATCCCCAAATCAAAGAATAACTTAATCGAATAATCCTTTAAAATATAAGGAATATATACTTTTTAGAAATTAAGTTGATATTTTCTTTTGACATTTTAATAGGTTATCAATTGAGTTTGAAATGAAGTTGGCATACTAAAAGGGATATTTAATTAAGTTTTTTAATTGTCATTATAAATAAAAATAATCTAACTCATTATCTATTAATTATTAAAAGTGAGAAACAACATTATATATTTGGTAAAATAATTTTTTTCGTCATTTATTTTTAAAAGTGTAATTTTACGTCTTTTACAAATTCACATTAGTCAAATTTGGTCCATATCTAAGTTTTCGACTAATTTTCGGCCGAAATCTACCACGTGCCTTGCACGTGATCATTTTTAGGGGTAAAATTATCAAATACATTTCACATAATTTGATCCATGGTTTCTCACATTTCACAAAATGAATTTTTGTCCCTCACATTTCACAAAATAAATCTTTTCATTTCTCACATTTTGCAAAATGAAAATTTTCATCCCTCATTGATCATGTATATGATAGCCTTTTCTTAATTTTGAAAACTCATGTATATGTTTATTTAATTTTACCTGAACAGTACAAATAACATGTAATATATATTTATTTAATTTTACCTGAATAAGCTAATTGTAGTTGTAGATAAAATCAAATACAGATATATTCATGTTATTCGTATTGTTTATGCGAAATCAAATAGATATATACATTGGTTTAAAAAAAAAGAAACTATTCGTACACATGATCAATGAGGGATGAAAAAATTCATCCCGTAAAATGTGAGAGACGAAAAAAATCAAATTACATGAAATTTGATTTGACAATTTTGCTCTTAAAAAATGATCACATGCAAGGCACATGATAGATTCCGACAAAAAATTAGTTGAAAACCTAGATATGGACCAAACTTGACCAATGTGAATTTGTAAGAGACGTAAAATTAAGCTTTAAAAGTGGGGGACTAAAAAAGTTATTTTGTAAAATGTGAGGGATGTTTTGAACAATTTTCTCCTAAAGAAAAAAAACATATGATATATTATTAGTATAAATAAATGAAATAAAGTTAAAAAAAAAGAAGTTCAATTAGAATTCTTATTACCAATTTACTGCAAAGTTGAAGTTACTAACTAATGGCAATTTGAGATTGATCATTACTCATTGTTTCATATTCGTTAATTGTCCTAAATCTACCTAAAATTATAAATTTTGGGAATTAGATTTATTTTGGCTGAAATATTGGGAACTAATTTGACATACAGGTCAAATATTACGTAATTAGAATATTATATGAATTGGAGCATTAAATTGAGGCGAAATGACATTTAAATAATTTGAGAATATATTACAGTGAAACCCCCCAAAAAAAAGTTAATAATACAATGGTAAATCATACAATTTTTTTTTAAAAAATCAAAACTATCAAATTAACTAAGCAATAAATTTGCAGTTATAACTTACCAAACAAATGGTGGTAATGTAGTTTATGTTTATACCTAAAGATAATATGTTATTGTAGATAAGATGAATACCATGATATAAAATAATTTCATGTATGTATTGTCTTTTATACTTTATTTTATTTCATATATGTATACATGACTATCAATTGATATATGTCCTTCCATTGTATTCTTGTCCATATATTGGAGGTTCATATGTTATCCATATATATATGTGTGCGTGTTTAATTAACTACTAGAGTTGGTCCAATAGTTAGAGGAGGATTGTTAGAGTCTTTCTGTCCGCTTCATATTTCAAATCTTGTACCTGATAATTAGGCTGAAAAGTGTGTGGCAAGGGATGGGAGGGTAAAAAAATTAAAAAATATGGTTCCTAACTTAAAAAAAAAATCCAAATATGATAAATATATGCTTATCGTCATGCACATCTACTTGTATATAAGAATACTTTTAATATGCCAATACTCGTATGGTTTGTTTGGATATGAAGTTCTTTGTAAACAAAACTTTTAATTGCATCATAAATATGTTCTCTAATCTCCTTTTTGTCTTTTTGATTATTTTTTTATTTCATATACATCATATCACAAAAACTGTTACAATACTATTTTAAAAAATTCAAAGAATCTCTTATCCAAACACACATTTTTATATTTATACTATGTAGTAATATTTTAGTAAATATATTAATATATGTCGACGCACAGGTCAATTCAGAATTAGTAAGTATCAGATTTGAAATTTTGTTACCACTCGGCGTGTCTTTCGAATTTTCCTATGCGGTACACTCTATCCTTATGGAAAACTAAATTACTAATTTCTGAATATTAAATTCAATTCAAATTCTTCCAAGATTGGAATATTTGGCGCATTTGCCCACTTTCAATTGTTGGCTTACCAAATGCATGGAATCCATAGGGCACTCAATTACAATTACAAATCCTTTGTTTGGTCAATTAAAGAAGAATCATTGAGAATTATAATTACTTATGCCAAATGGCTTATACAAGTTTTTATTGTTTTACACAGGAATTATTAATCTCTCGCATTCAAGCAATCATAGTAGAAAGCAAGTAAATTAACATGTTCTCTTTTTTTTGCCGAAAGGAAAAAAAAACCATATATTATGTTAAAGAGTAGAACCATTTAAATTTTCTATAACCTACGCAATTAGCTTATTTGTATAAGGTTCACAATCTGATTCACTATTCACAATGAATAATATGACAATTTAATAGCAAAAGAATTAAAAAAAAAAAAAAGAAATAACCGAAACATTCAAGAAGGCAGATTACAGAGTATCCACTTGAACATTAACTATCCAATTTCTAGGCAAATAGAACAATTTAAGATAATAATATCCGAGTTACATATATAAAAACCATAGTTATTAAACCCGACCCGACCCGACGGTCGAACCGGTCAAACCGGTGGACCGGTCATTGGACCAGACAGGGTTTGGAATCAGATCGTTTGTGCAAAGAGACCGTTGACTTAGTCAACGACCCGGCGGTCGAATCGGGTTAAACCGAAAATCCGGCCGGTTTTGTCACTAACCGAATTTTGTGGAAAAATTATATTGCTATTGTTGGAACTCGAACTTCGAACCTCTGCCCCAACACTACCGCCTACTTACCACCAAACTACTTCCAAATATGTTGATATAGTAGCTTTATTACGATATATAAATGTTTTTTCAATTCTTTTTTTTTTCTCTAAAACAAATTTATTTGGAATCTTTTAATAAAAATTTATTACCCTCCAAACTCTATAAGTTATAAAATGGATTCCAAAAATAACATATTACATAATTCATTTAAAGACAAATATTATTTTTAATAAATTTTTACACTTAAAATTCATAAATAAGCTAGATAATTACACTAAATATAGATAAAATTTTACACTTGAAGTTTGGTATATTAATAAATAACTTTATATTTGATTGATTCTTATATGAATTAATTATTTTATAACAAATTAAATTAAATGAGATTTTGTTATGGCATTATTTATTACAATTTATATCATATATCTTATATAAATAATTATGAAATATAATATTTAAATATATGTAGTGACCCACCGGTTCAACCACTCACCCACCGGTTAAACCAGTAACCCGTTGACTCACCTCCTTCGCCGGGTTCCTTCCCAGGTTGGGTTTAATAACTATGATAAAAACAACTTCAAATATCTCAGAGTTGGAAGACCTTCTTAATTATTTGGGATAATTTAAGAAACTTCTCTTGAGGTTTTTGACTATTTCACTGGACTCCCTCCAGATTTTAAAAATTACCAACTCTTGAAATTTATTATCTTATAATATTTAAGTTCAACCAACAATTAAAAAGTGACATTAGGAGAGAGAAGATAATGTGATTCCATCATTGTTCCTCATTTACTAAATTGTTTAATTAATCTAATACTAGTCCAAATATTAAAGAAAACACTAGAATTTGTTGTTTATTCTCAAAGATTAAATCACATATGGTATAAAAAATAATATATTATTCTATATATTTTATTTAATATAAGATTCAAATTATTCTTTTCAGTTACAAACTTATTGTCAAACAAAATCAACAAAAAATAATAAAAAATATATGTAACCGAAATATTACAAATAGAGAACTTAAATACCATAAAAATCTCAACAACTAACCTTAACATGTTGACAAGAATATTTATGATGTTAAAGTTTGTTCTCTGTAATATTTTGATTACAAATTTTTTAATTATTTGTTGTTGATTGTGTTTGACAATGGGTATGTAACTGAAAACAATAATTTGGATATTATATTAAGTTAAAAACATAAAATAATATATTATTTTTTGATGCTAAATGTGATTTGATCCCTAATGATAAACAATAAATTTTAGTGTTTTTTCTTTAATGTGTGGATTGATATTAAATTAATTAAATAATGTAATAGATGAGATGCAATGATGGAATCATATTATTTTCTCTCTTCTAATATCACTCTTAAATTATTGATTGGGTCTAAATATTATAGGATAATTAATTTTAAAGAAGGTTAGTGTAATTTTTAAAATTTAAAGGGAGGCTGATGAAATAGTTAAAAACCTGAGACTATAAATGCGAGTGGGACTAAATGCTACTGAGCCCCACTACTCTGACTAAATGTGAGCAGGACCTCCGCTGGAAGAGTTAATGCATTCTCCGCCACAAAACGTACCTTTATTTCATAAAACACTTAGCTGTCAAACTCTGGTTGGGTTTGGCTCTCGTTCTTTACGGTAGGATCGACTAGCTACAGTTCGTACCTTAGAAATTTCCTTGTCCCTACCCTAAGATACCTATAAATATGACTCCACCCACCCTTTCTGCTCTTTTGGACAAACGCATCCTGGTTTCAACCGTGCAAGAGAGCTGCGGTCGGATGGCGAGCAGTCTCCAGATCCAGGCTGATCACAACAATAATAATCTTGCTAACACCCCAAGCAGGTCAGTGGGTTACTCATTTGCGTATAATAATCCTTTTTCTACTTGTGCTTTGAATGCTATTTCAGTATTCATTTTGGCTTCTGGTCCTATATATATATATATATATGTAATATGTAGTTATACATATTATAACATTAAAATATATTAATAATTAATATACAAGTTTATAATAATTTATAAATAATAATATATTATACATAATTATGTAATTAATTATAAGTTTGGACTGAATCCAATATGTGCCCAAACTAATATTAAATGATGATCCAAATTTAAGACTTTTAACTTAGACCCAAATCTGCTTAAAATAAAAAAAAAAAACTTAGACCCAAGACCAAAAGTCTGAAAATCCATCTAAAACAGAAGGAAAACCTGCACAATTTTAAATTAGGGTAATTACATTTACCTCCCTTGAGGTTCAGCCAAAATATGAATCAATTTCTGAGATTTGACAAAACTACAAAATGATCCTTCAAACTCACCATACCATAAGACAAAAAGCGCCTCACCGTTAGTCAACAAACGTTGACTACTAGTTTCCTTCTGATGTCACCAGAATTGTGATACGATACGATACGAGTGGCCCACCCCAAAATACCCATCAAACACTAATCTCTCTAGGGATGGCAATAGGGGCGAGTGCCCGTGCGGGGGGCTCTCGGGACGGGGAGTGGGGCGGGGGTGGGAGGGGGAATTTTTTCCCCCCGTTTAGAAACGGGGCGGAGCGCGGGGGAGTGTACCCCCGCCCCATCCCCCACCCCGCCCCTTGCAAAAAAAATATATAATTATATATAATATTTAATTTAATTAATTATAAACTTATGATAATGATATTATTAATTAGATGTATTATATAATGTATATTAATGTATGTAATATAATTGATATTATCAATTATATGAATAATTATACATGTTTACTAATAGAATTTATTAATTAGTTATACTAAATTTACTAATACATTTATACTAAATTTCTAATTACAGTTACTAGAATATGTAAGGCCCAAAAACAACCAATGCAAAGATCATAAACGAAACAATAAGTAAATAAAAAGGAAAGGATTGCAAACCAATTAACTACCCAACTCCTCTTGAGCTTGTAGATTAATTGAAACAAGCTACTTCAAGTTGATGAATTACAATCACTCTTGTGTACAAAGGAAGGTTCACCTCCTCCTTGCCCCAAGCAGCACTCGGTCAAGCCAGGACGTTTTACTATCCCTCAGGACAACCCTCACAGAGCTACACTCATGAAAGATTCACTCACAAATGAAAAGCTTACAATGAACCTCACACCACTAAGACTACAAATATTCTTTTTGGAGTATTTTCTCACTAAAATCTCTCTAGATCTTTTGTATCTTCAGTGTGCCAAAGTTGTTTGAAGTATCTGACCAACCACTATTTATATAGGACCAAGAAAGAGCCTCATTAAAGCTTCCAACGGATAGAAAGTAGCTGAACAGTCAACTAGCCGTTGGTAGTGTCGGACGTCCGATAGCACTGTTTTATGCGTCCGACAGCAGGCAGTGAGTTTGAGAAATTTTCTTCAATTCTTTCGGACGTCCGATAGGCTGGTTTTCTGCGTCCGAAGATACTCAATGGTTGTCGGACGTCCGATGCAGTCTTTTTGAGCGTCCGACAGCTTCAGCATACTTTGTCTTCTTCCAATTGCACTTGTTCATGGAATCAAATAATTTCATAACTGAAAATATATCTTGAAGAAATATTAGTATCATCCATTTGTTTTGTAAACATCAAAAGATAGGGATCAAGATCAACAATCTCCCCCTTTTTGATGATGACAAAACAATGGATGGAAAGAAACAAAAATAAGTATAAGCTCCCCCTCAATCATTGCAATCAAAACTTTTAAGAGCCAAACTCATAATCTCATAATAACTCCCCCTTACACATTGCATCCATCTCTCCCCCTTTTTGTCATCATAAGATGAGAGTAATAACCAGCAACCATAATCCAACAACAATAACAGAAAATCCAATATTTCAAACAAAAACAGAGAAATGATAGCAGAATTCAGCAATACCAACATACCAACTTATTACAGAGAAATTAGCAAATCATCGTTAGATCAGAATAGTTCTTTTTTCTCCCTTTTTGACATCATATAGATTCAGTAGTATTCAAAAATATCAGCGAAAACTCAAATCAAAATATCAGAAATATCAAAAGAAGAATATTGTGAACAAGAATCACTGCAGTGATTAACAAAATCTCCTACTTGTTAAAGTTAGCATCATGTCTAACTATCCACATGTATTTCATGCCTTTTTTTATATTCTTTCTCACATAGCAATCACTTTTCATGTGACCTTTTTGACAACAGAAATTACATATAATCAGGGAATTATTTATATGAACAGGTTTAATAAATCTTACTTGTCTTCTCCTATGGATAACAAACTCATTTGCAGCAGAATTTATCTTAAAATGAAGTTTAGATTTATTACTTTGAAAACAGTCCTGTTTTTTATGTTGAAGCAACTCATTTAAATCATCCATTCTTCTTTTCAAATCATCTTGTTCCCTTTTGAACATTTCACAAACACTTGTTTTTCTATCAAGATCCAAGTGTAAAGCAGTCTCATTTTTTCTGAAGTAATCATTTTCAATTTTTAACTTTTTGTTTTGTTGAAAAAGATTTGCATTATCTCGAAACAAAAAACTAATTTTCTGTTTTAACTCCTTGTTTCTAATATAAGATTCTTTCAAACTATCATGCAATTTTATAATGAAAGATTCAAGATCATCATCATTTTCATCATCACTTTCAAATTGAGAGCTAGAAGATGTTACCTCATCATCTCCAATGGCCATGAAAGCCAATTGAGCAGATTGATCTTCCTCTTCAATTTCACCATCGGAATTGCATTCATTCCATGTGAATTGAAATTTGTTTATTCTTGGTTTTCTTCCTTCTTTCTTCTTCATCACTGGACAGTCACTTGCATAGTGTCCAGGTTGGCCGCATTCAAAGCACTGATCAGTTTGCTTTTTGTTGAACTCTAGCTTCCCTTTGTTTCTCGAGTTGTTGAACTGATTTGAGAATGAATTGCTTGGTCCACCATTTCTGAATCTACTCTTGTTGAGTATTCGTTTGAAACTTTTTGTGATGAGAGCGATATCATTGTCATCACCTTCCACATCTTCTTCATCTAGGGAGGCAGAATCATCTTCATCTTGTGAGGCTTTTAGAGCAATATTCTTTCGTACTTTTGCATCCTCTTCCTCTTGCACCTTAGTCTTAAGTTTCAGCTCATAAGAGATAAGAGAATTAATAAGAGATTCAATAGGTATAGTATTCAAATCTCTAGCCTCCTCAATAGCAGTCACTTTATTTTCCCAATTATTGGACAAGGCATTCAGGATTTTTCTATTTTTCTCACCAAGAGAATATTCTTTTTCCAGCGCCTCTAAATCTTTAATGAGGTCATTGAATCTACAATACATTTGATCAACATTTTCATGAGGTTCCATCTTGAAAGATTCATACTTTGTAACTAGAATGGACTTCTTTTGTTCTCTAACATTCTCACTACCTTCATGAATTTCTTTCAGTTTGTCCCAAATTTCTTTAGCTGACTTGCAACCCTTGACTCTAATAGATTCATTTGAGTCTAATGCACAATATAACACATTCATGGCTTTTGCATTTAAGGTGAGATGAACTCTATCCACAGCAGTCAGTTCACTTCTTGTTTTCGGTCTAGATGCATGAGTATTTTCATCTATAAGAGAGGCATCATATGGACCTTCACTAATAATAAACCACAATTCGATATCAATAGATTGCAAAAAGATAATCATTCTTTCTTTCCAACTCATATAATTTGACCCATTAAACACAGGTGGTCTAATAACAGAATGTCCTTCAAAAAACATAGCATTATTGGTTGTCATCTTTACTCCAAAGCCGATTGAGCTTAATCTCTAGGAGACCAAGCTCTGATACCAATTGTAAGGCCCAAAAACAACCAATGCAAAGATCATAAACGAAACAATAAGTAAATAAAAAGGAAAGGATTGCAAACCAATTAACTACCCAACTCCTCTTGAGCTTGTAGATTAATTGAAACAAGCTACTTCAAGTTGATGAATTACAATCACTCTTGTGTACAAAGGAAGGTTCACCTCCTCCTTGCCCCAAGCAGCACTCGGTCAAGCCAGGACGTTTTACTATCCCTCAGGACAACCCTCACAGAGTTACACTCATGAAAGATTCACTCACAAATGAAAAGCTTACAATGAACCTCACACCACTAAGACTACAAATATTCTTTTTGGAGTATTTTCTCACTAAAATCTCTCTAGATCTTTTGTATCTTCAGTGTGCCAAAGTTGTTTGAAGTATCTGACCAACCACTATTTATATAGGACCAAGAAAGAGCCTCATTAAAGCTTCCAACGGATAGAAAGTAGCTGAACAGTCAACTAGCCGTTGGTAGTGTCGGACGTCCGATAGCACTGTTTTATGCGTCCGACAGCAGGCAGTGAGTTTGAGAAATTTTCTTCAATTCTTTCGGAAGTCCGATAGGCTGGTTTTCTGCGTCCGAAGATACTCAATGGTTGTCGGACGTCCGATGCAGTCTTTTTGAGCGTCCGACAGCTTCAGCATACTTTGTCTTCTTCCAATTGCACTTGTTCATGGAATCAAATAATTTCATAACTGAAAATATATCTTGAAGAAATATTAGTATCATCCATTTGTTTTGTAAACATCAAAAGATAGGGATCAAGATCAACAGAATAACACTTTTTTTCTAAAAAAAAAAGCACAAACACAATAATGAATTAGTGATTGTATTTGTACCAAAAGTGAAAACTTGACTATTTTAGTTTTATTTATTTCATCATGTTGGATTGTATTCGAATAATTTTTGTTTGATTGTTTTTATGAGTTTCAATTATAAAATTACAATGAATAATAACTTGGTGATGTGTTGATATTTTAGTATTTGATTATTTATTAAAATTTAACTATAATAAAATTATATAATAAAATTTTATTAACCCCGCGGGGGCACCGCGAAGGGGGCGGGGCGGGACGGGGGGAGCTAGAGGCGGGGGATGGGGCGGGGGGGATTAATAGGCAACAGGGCGAGGGGCGGGGGACCCTTCCCCGCCCCAACCCCGCCCCAACCCCGCCCCGTTGCCATCCCTAAACCTCTCTAATATTTTAACCTTCTGTTCAAACTCCGCTGCAAAATCTACTGGTACTCTGCTGCCAGTGCCACCTCTTTCCCAGCATCAAATTCTTTTCTTTCATGATCAGTTAATTCAACTATGCCCGGCAATTGGGTGGATTGGGTGGGTTTTGGGCGGGTTAATATTGGATTTTTATTTAAATGGGTTACATCCAACACATCCAACTTTAAATTGGGTTAATCTTGGGTTGGGTCATATTGGGTTATTTCAAATCCATGACCCAAATATGACCCAATATATTAAATAATAGATTTTAATACATAAACTCTCTCAAATATATTTTCATATACAAAAAAAAAATTCACACACATAAATATATTTTCACACACTAAAACACTTACAGATGCAAGCACACACTCACTTTTTAAGTTCTTTTGAAATACATTATTTTTACACATACAAACACACTAAAATATACACTAATATACTTTCACAAATACACACACATACTAACTGTTTAAACTACTTGGACCCAATCACATTTTAAAGAAAGTTATAAACTGAAATTTTGAGCTATAAATGAATCTTGTAAATAAACTATAGTCTCTCATATTTGTAATGTAATTTGCTCAACGAAATTACTTATTTAGCTCTAAATTATTATTTTATAGTATGTGTATAAAAATAAAAAAATAAAAAATATATATAAGCAGGTCGGGTAACGCGGGTTTTTAATTATATGATCCCAGTTGAGGAATTGTAACTACTAACCACAAAAATCAATGTTTGGCTAATGAAATCCTGCTAATGAATATAATCAAAGCTCCTATTCATCACGGCAGGACTCGAACAACCTCAGCAATCGAAATAGAGCCTTGTATTTTAAGTGGATTCATCATCTTAAATATTTGTCATTGGCGGAGCATATTGGAGAGTTAAACAAGCTTTTGGCCAAAATGGAAAACAATAATGTAGAAACAAATAAATAAAGAAGCTCAACATTTTGCTCAGAACCAAGCAATTGAAGCTACGTTACATAGTAAAAAAAATAATAAAATAAAAAAAGTCTATGTCACATCATGTTTCAATGGGCACATCCTCTGAACCGCTCCAAATTACAATTCCTCAACGGGGCAGGTCGGGTACCGCTTTAAATTAACTTGTTTTTTTGTTTTTTTTTTTAATTTAAGTTGGGTAATGGGTGCCCAACATAAATATCCAAACCGCCCAAAATATATATGGATTTTTATTACCCAACCCAAAATTAACCCAAAACCCAACTTACCCAACCCAACTTCTCAAATTAATGGGTGGGTTGGGTGGGTTGTTGGGTTTTGGGTATAATTAACAGCTCTAAATTCAACATACTAAAAACTCTCCATCCCATCTTTTCAATGTGCATACATACAAATCATAATATTCAAATTGAGGTCACCACGACTCTATAATCACCTTACCAAATTAGTGCTTCAGAACTAATGAATGATGTGAAGAGTGAATTCCAAACATGTCCCTTATGATTACATCTTCTGTATAAAATCATTCGCTTCATCTTATATGGAATCCCTTATGATTTTGATATTTCTCTTCCGTTGCATCAGTTGAGAATAAAATTTGATTGGTTTGGTTGTGGCCGTTTGTTTGTTGGTCATTGAGTATGCATCTAGGAGCCACTGGCCATTTGGTCCAGTGTCATCACCTTCTTTGATGATGCTGGAGGTCAGGGGTTCTACCCCTGCCTCCCTTAAATTTACCACATGTCAGGCTTCGGACTCCATTTCTGTACTGGCTTTGGTATCGATTCAGAAATTTTGGGGAAGAAGATTACAGAGAGACAGAGGAAGGAGAGGAAGGAGAGAGCGAGGAAAAATAGAGAGAGATATTAGGAGGAAGGTAATGAAAATTCTGCTAAATCTGTTCGATACTCTTCTGGCCAATCAAGATGATGTGAGACGGATCTAGACGAACACCAAGTTGGGATGATTGGCGGAACTTTGACCCTTCTAGAATCACAAGTCTCGAACTAAGGAGCGTCCTTAACCCACGACTAGCAAATTTAGTGAACCAAAAGTATAGATAGAAGAACGCCACAATCAAGGAGACTACTTGATTGATAAGTTCGATGAACAACTTGAGATTAATTCTCAAGTATTCAAAGGAAATTCTCTTGAGACAAGAGAGAGTGAATAAACTCACGTATATTTTATAAAATCTGAAAACTGTCCTTTAATGAATGAAAACCTAGGCTATATATAGCCTTACAAGACTCAAACCCTAGAATGTCCAATGGACGACCTTGCCCTTCATTAAGGGTGAAAATATCTAACAATTAATTGACTAAAATTAAGACTGTGAATTCGGTCAAAGTGAAGTGAAAATTGACCGAAATTATTAATGCTAACAAACAACTAATAATGGGAACTAAAACCCTAATTAGCAAGCTAGTGCTCCGTGAACTAGTCTTCACTTGGTTCTTCCATTTGAAGGAAAGTGTATAGAGTAGTTTCTCCATTATGTAATCCTTCAATGGTCCTCAAGTCATCACCAACTCGTTCTTGAATCGTGCAAACAAGAGCTTGAAGTGATTCTTGAATTCTCCTAGCACGCGCTCTTGTAATTGGACCATTGGGTATTTGCATGACCTGAGCACTAGAAGTTTGAGCAGCCTTGAGCCCCTCCTCATTAGTCCCCTTCTCTTGAAGGCGATTTGTCCTCAAATCAAACTCATCGTTTGCATAAAAAGGACTCAAGTCAGATACATTAAAAGTAGCATGTACCCCATACTCACCTGGAAGTTCAAGTTTGTAGGCATTGTCATTTATACGCTCCAGGACTTGGAATGGACCATCTTCCCGTGGGAGTAGCTTACTACGCCTTTTGACTGGGAACCTCTCTTTGCGCATGTGTATCCATACCCAATCGCCAGGCTCAAAGACCATCTTGCGGCGCCCCTTGTTGGCACTTTGGATGTATTGAAGTGTACGCTTCTCGATGTTGGCTCGCACCTTAGTGTGTAACTCACGTACATATGCAGCTTTGTTCTTATCATCCAAGTTAACTCTCTCATGAACAGGTAAAGGAGTTAAATTCAAAGGTGTGAGAGGGTTAAAACCATACACAATTTCAAACGGCGAATAATGTGTAGCAGAATGAACAGTGCGATTGTATGCAAATTCCACATGTGGTAAGCAATCTTCCCAAGATTTAATGTTCTTTTTTATAATTGCGCGCAACAGGGTAGATAAAGTCCTATTAACCGCTTCGGTTTGACCATCAGTTTGTGGGTGGCTAGAAGTAGAAAATAGTAATTTAGTACCTAGTTTACACCACAAAGTTTTCCAAAAATAGCTAAGGAATTTAGCGTCCCTATCAGAAACAATAGTGCGTGGCATGCCATGTAATCTAACTATCTCACGAAAGAATAAATCTGCAACATGCTTAGCATCATCTGTTTTAAGACAAGGAGTAAAATGGGCCATTTTGGAGAAGCGGTCAATTACCACATAGATTGAATCATGTCATTTTCTAGTCCTAGGTAGTCCAAGCACAAAATCCATTGACAGATCAACCCATGGTTCATGTGGAATTGGCAAAGGTGTATAGAGACCATAAGGGTGTACCTTTGATTTGGCTTGGTGACAAGTCACACACCTTTCAATGTGCCGTTCTACGTCACTCCTCATGCGTGGCCAGAAGAAATGCTCTTAGAGAATCATTAAGGTCTTGGCAATGCCAAAGTGTCCCATTAGTCCTCCTCCATGAGCTTCGCTCACTAGGAGGGTGCGCATGGAGCTCTTGGGAATGCAAAGCTTGTCCTTGTAGTATAAGAACCCCTAAGAGATGAAATAGTGCTCACGAGAGTGTCGTGGCAAGGAGACAAAAATCTCACCAAAATCTGAGTCAGTTGCATAAAGATCTTTAAGGAATTCAAAACCAAGCAACTTAGCATCTAAAGTAGTGATAAGTGCATACCTTCGTGAGAGTGCATCAGCCACCACATTCGTCTTACCTGTCTTGTATTTGATCACAAAAGTAAAACTGTCAATGAAGGTAATCCATCGTGCATGTCGCTTGCTCAACTTGTCTTGGGACTTGATATGCTTGAGCGACTCATGATCTGTGTGCAAGACAAACTCACGAGGGCGAAGGTAATGTTGCCATGTTTGTAGAGCTCGCACTAAGGCCATTAGTTCCTTATCATAGGTTGAGTAGTTTAGAGCAGCTCCATTCAACTTCTCGCTAAAGTAGGCAACTGGGTGACCCTCTTGGAGTAAAACAGCTCCAATACCTATACCAGAAGCATCACACTCTACTTCAAAAGTTTTGTCAAAATTAGGTAAACTAAGAACAGGTGCATGTGTGAGCTTGTGTTTAAGTAATTGGAAAGACTTAGCTTGTTCCTCTCCCCAATGAAATTGCACATCTTTTTTGACAATTGACGTAAGTGGGGCAGCAATGGTGCTAAAATCCTTGACAAACCGCCTATAGAAGCTGGCCAAGCCATGGAAACTTCTCACCTCACTTACATTGGTAGGGGTTGGCCATTCGCTAATAGCCTTCACCTTTTCTTGATCAACATGAATTCCCTGCTCACTAACAACATATCCTAGGAAAACCAATTGATTTGTGCAAAAGGTACACTTCTTAAGGTTAGCGTAGAGGCTTGCCTTGCGAAGTGCATCGAGGACCATTTGTAAATGCACAACATGCTCATCTAGAGTCTTACTATAGATCAAAATGTCATCAAAGTAAACGACCACAAATTTACCAATGAAAGAGCGTAAAACATGATTCATGAGTCTCATAAAAGTACTTGGTGCATTGGTTAGCCCAAAAGGCATGACCAACTAATCAAAAAGTCCATGTTTTGTTTTAAATGCAGTTTTCCATTCATCTCCTTCTTTCATGCGAATTTGATGGTAACCACTTTTCAAATCAATTTTAGTAAAAATGATAGCACCATGTAATTCATCAAGCATGTCATTCAAACGAGGTATGGGATGGCGGTACTTTACCGTGATGGCATTAATTGCCCTACAATCAGTGCACATTCTCCATCCTCCATCTTTCTTTGAAACAAGTAGAACTGGTACAGCACAAGGGTTTAGACTCTCTTGAATCCAACCCTTACCAAGCAACTCCTCCACTTGTCGTTTTGCTCCTTGGTTTCCTCAGGATTGGTCCTATATGGTGCCTTGTTTGGAAGGGAAGAGCCAGGAATGAAATCAATTTGATGTTCAATTCCCCTTAATGGAGGCAAACCATTAGGTATATCCTCAGGAAAGACGTGTTGATACTCCTGTAAGAGGTTAGTAATAACACTAGGCAAAGAAGCATCAAGAGCATTAGTGAGTAAGGATTCCTTGCCAAATAAAATAAATAAAATCTGATTAGAATGCAAGGCCTTTCTCATATCTTTCACCTTGGCAAGCATGCTGGGTTTTCTCTCCTGTGTGGGCTGGAAGACCGAATGAGAGTGATCCAACTTGCTTGAAGAAGGGTCGGTCAACACTAATTTCTTAGCTTTGGCGTTGTCCTTCTTGGTGGTAGCATGCAAGTCATACTCTTTTTGTAGACTAACTTGATCCTCATGTACTTGTTGAGGTGTAAGAGGTGCAAGTGTAATCTTTTTACAATTATGCATAAAAGAGTATTTGTTCAAGAAACCATCAAAAGTGACTCTTTTGTCAAATTGCCAAGGACGCCCTAAGAGTATATGTGCAGCTTGCATTGGTACTACATCACACATAACATCATCTTCATACCTACCAATGCGAAAAGTAACCAAAACTTGCTTAAGAACACGTACCTCTCCACTGTTGTTTAACCATTGAAGCTTGTAGGGACGGGGGTGCTTACTAGTTGGCAAGTTTAGTTTCTCCACCATCAATGCACTAGCAACATTAGTGCAACTTCCGGGGTCAATTACCAAACTGCATACCTTGTTGGTCACATGGCACCTCGTGTAAAAGATGTTGTCACGTTGAAACTCATCTTTACTAGCTTGAGTAGCTAGTGCTCTCCTTGCTACCAATCCAACTTTGTCTTGAGTTGAAACTTCCTCTATCTCATCTTCCTCTTCAACCAAGGGAGGCATGTCTTTGTAATCCTCCTCTTCATCATCAGTGACAATGTCTCCATTTGGTAGGACACGCATGGTCCTTGGGTTTGGACATTGGTTTGCAATATGCCCAACTCCTTGACACCTCCAACATTTGGTGTCACGATTCCTAGGCTTTGAAGTTTCAATTGTTGGCTTGGAAACAACCTTGGAATCGGTTTTGGTAAAAGGTGGCCGCGAGCTTGACCCGTGATCTTGCTTCGGCTTTGGAGGATTCCAAGTGTTCGGACCTCTCTCCTCCCTCCTGGGCTGGAATGGTCGAGTAAAGGGTTGTGGATTAGAGTTATAATTTCTGGTGGTACCCCTCCGCTTGAGCCTTTGTTCAATCTTGATAGCCTTGTCCACCATATCGTCTATCTCCACATAGTATTGAAGCTCAAGTTGATCGGCTATTTCAACCCTTAGACCACTGAGAAATCTTGCCATTGTAGCCTCTCGATCTTCTTGAATATCAGCTCTCAACATGAAAATTTTCATGTCCTTGTAGTAGTCCTCAACTGAGCGTGGACCTTGTGTCAAGGTCTGAAGTTTTTGGTACAAGTCTCTATGGTAGTGACTTGGTACAAATCGCTTCTTCATCAGTCTCTTGAGCTCAGTCCAAGTGGTTATAGGTGGTTCACCACACCTTCTCCTGCTGGTAGCCACTTGTTCCCACCAAACTAGGGCATAGTCGGTGAATTCTACTACGGCAAGTCTCAATTTTTGTGCGTCGGTGTAGTCATTACAATCGAATACTAGCTCCACCCGACTTTCCCATTCAAGGTATGTATCCGGATTGGATTTGCCTTAGAATGGAGGAATGTTCATCTTAATCCCTTTGATTGCATCACCGATTGCTCTTGTGTTTCATTTCGGTCGTCCTTGCTTGTATGCCTCATGTTCTGAATCGGCATTTGAGTCACTAGATTCCTCCAGGGTGGATTTTTCCCTAGATTTCCTAGAAGAAACCCTAGATGAACTTAGTTGATCAATCTGCTCATGGATCGTTTCCAACCTTTGGTCAAATCTCCTCTGCATTTCCTTCCACATAGCATCCATTTTAAGTGATAACTGAGCAATGGTAAGTTCATTTTCCTGAGACATGGTAAAACCTGCAAAACTTGACAAATTGTCAGTAGAAAATGTCTCACTTGCTCCCTTAAGTGTTTCACTCCTCTCGTGTTTTCACTCAAGTGTTTATGTCACTCTAATGCTCTCACCAAATCACTCCTCAAGCCTACTTGATTGTTTCCTTTGAAGAAATCAGAAATTTTCTCAAAGAAATTCAATCAAACTTTGATCAAACAGCATCCAATTGTACCAAAGAAACAAGAAGCAAGAGTAGAAACGGAAAGCTCAAGTAATGAATTCGACAAGGAATGGAACGAGGAAGGATTGATGTACAAAAAAAATGTCCAAGTACAAAGATGGAGTTTCCCAAGTGTTTACTTAATTGCCTAATTGATTTTTTTGGAACCAAGTTAGGTGTAGAACCTCTTTGGAAATCTTCCTAAAGTCGGCTAGGACTTCCTTAAAATTTTCTCCAGATTTGGTAGCTTCCTAATCCCAAAAATTTTCCAGAATTTCCTTTTCTTAAATCCCTCTCAAAGTCGGCTAGAACTTCCTAAAAATTTCCCAGATTTCCTTTCTCTTTAACCTTCCTAAAGTCGGCTGCTAACCAAGTGCCAAACAGATTTTGGTAGTTTCCTATTCTAACCGAAACTATCCTCTGAAAATTCCAGAATCTTGCGGCTAAAACCCCTCCATAAACTCGGCTATACTCCTCTCAAAGAGCAAGCAATTCGGCCCCTCCCCTTCGCACCACACAAGGACAGATTTGACTCTTGGTCCTAGGCAATGGCGTCACAAGATAATGCAAGTGATGTTACACAAGAATTCCCCAAGCGACTTGCCCAAGAAACCCCCAAGAAATTTTTTCCTAAAACAAGAAAACCCTGTATGGATGCAAGAGCGTACAAGAACCTTTTTGTACGAAGAGAGGTGCAAATCTTCAAGAATCAAGATGGTCAAGATCCTCACAAGTCTCAGCGGGTGATACAAGTGATCAAGGCTCAAGGTGCTCAAGATTTTCAAGAAGAAGTTGGTCAGAATTTTTAAACCCTTCCTTTGCCTTAAATTTCTGTTTTTGCGGATCAAATTCAAGGAACAAAGTGTAGCAAATCAGGTCTTGGCAATAAAGAATCAAGTTCCTTCTTTTCTTTCTTGTTCGGCCTTGTCCTAGCCGATTGTGTGTTTCCTTTTTTTTTTTTTTGACTCTACAAACACACAATTACTCAGCTGTTTTTGGGTAAATTTCCAGAATTTAATGTCACTCCAATGTTCTCCTTCAATCCTCCAATAACTATCAAAACATGTATCAAAATTTTTGAGACTTCAAGATTAGTTTCAAGAAACTCAAGAATCCTTAGATTATTGTAGTCCCTCTTCAAGATTCCAACCCCAAACAAGTTTAACCACAAAAATCAGTTTAGAAAATTAATGAAAACAACTTGGTGGAATAAACTAAAGTTTGGACAGATTTGGCAAGAACTTGCGCCCAAGGAAACCCTAGCCGTCGCAAAAATTTTTTTTTTTTCTATTCAAACAGAATATGCAAGGCACACAACTCGGTTACACTTGAAGGCAGGCTTCAAGACAGAATCATACAACAAGTAATGCACGAAGTGGTCACGAAACAAAAGAAAACAAAGAGCGACTCAACAAGAACAAACAAAGGCGGACATAATTTTTTTTTTTTTTGTAATAATAATCGGACTTGACACAAAGAAAGACACGACCAGATTTGAAGACAAATACTAGAAAACTCACGAAGAAAAGAAAAGGAGAAAAACAAATAACCTCAACGGGATATACTTGATGTCGTCGACTAGCTCTGATACCAATTGATCTGAGACGGATCTAGACGAACACCAAGTTGGGATGATTAGCGGAACTTTGACCCTTCTAGAATCACAAGCCTCGAACTAAGGAGCGTCCTTAACCCACGACTAGTAAATTTAGTGAACCAAAAGTATAGATAGAAGAACGCCACAATCAAGGAGACTACTTGATTGATAAGTTCGATGAACAATTTGAGATTAATTCTCAAGTATTCAAAGGAAATTCTCTTGAGACAAGAGAGAGTGAATAAACTCACGTATATATTTATAAAATCTGAAAACTGTCCTTTAATGAATGAAAACCTAGGCTATATATAGCCTTACAAGACTCAAACCCTATAATGTCCAATGGACGACCTTGCCCTTCATTAATGGTGAAAATATCTAACAACTAATTGACTAAAATTAAGACTGTGAATTCGGTCAAAGTGAAGTGAAAATTGACCGAAATTATTAATGCTAACAAACAACTAATAATGGGAACTAAAACCCTAATTAGCAAGCTAGTGCTCCGTGAACTAGTCTTCACTTGGTTCTTCCATTTGAAGGAAAGTGTATAGAGTAGTTTCTCCATTATGTAATCCTTCAATGGTCCTCAAGTCATCACCAACTCGTTCTTGAATCATGCAAACAAGAGCTTGAAGTGATTCTTGAATTCTCCTAGCACGCGCTCTTGTAATTGGACCATTGGGTATTTGCATGACCTGAGCACTAGAAGTTTGAGCAGCCTTGAGCCCATCCTTATTACAAGAGCCTACAAATAGGACAGCCAACCGACTAAACAATTTGCGTAACTGAATTCTGTTAATGCTTCCTACGGCGTCGTTCCTTTTAATTCATAGCTATGCGACGTCGTCACACTTATTCTGCCCTATCCAACCTAATTTGCACAATTGAAAGAAAACGGTATCGTTTGGTACAATTTGGGCGAAAATATTAATTCCCTGACATTGCTGCCCCCTTTAAACAGTCTTGCCCTCAAGACTGAAACTGAGGAAACTGAGCTTGGATGAAGTCTTGATCTTCCCACGAAGCCTCATCTTCACTTAACTGACACCATTTGATCAAATACTGAATCACAGTTTGGCCCTTCCGCAGGATCGCCCTCCTGCTTAGAATGCGCTCTGGAAATAGTGCACATTGGTCATCTAAGTCAAGTTCAGGTAAAGTAGCTGCAATGGAATGCAGTGGCCCTAACTTCTTTTTGAGCAACGAAACATGAAAAACTGGATGAATGCGCGCCTCTGCAGGTAATTTGAGGCGATAAGCAACTGATCCAACCTTCGCTTCAATCTAGAATGGCCCATAGAATTTGGCAGAGAGTTTGAGACACCTTCGTATGGCAACTGTCTGCTGCCTATAAGGCTGCAGTTTTAGAAATACCCAATCACCCACTTCGAAAGCCCTTTCCGTGCGTTTTCGATCTGCGAAATGTTTCATCCTTTGCTGAGCTTTGGCTAAGTGGTCTTTAATGCTACTGGAAATTCGCAGTCTTTCCTGGAGAAGTTGTGAGGCTGCTGGTATAATAGTATCATGGTGGGTTTGTAACCATACAGAGCTTCAAAAGGAGTCATTTGCAGGCTGGAGTGATAAGAAGAATTGTACCACCATTCTGCTAGAGGTAGCCATTTGCGCCAGTTGTGGGGAAATTCCCCCGACATGCACCTCAAGTAATTCTTTACACATTGATTAAGTCTCTCGCTTTGTCCATCTGATTGAGGATGGTAAGCAGAACTGTATCCTAATTCTGTCCCTGCTAGTTTGAACAATTCTTGCCAGAAAGCACTAGTGAAAATTCTGTCTCTGTCAGTTACAATAGACTCAGGTAGGCCATGCAATCTAAAAATATTGTCAAGGAAGAGTTGAGCCACCTGCTTGGCTGTAAAAGGGTGATGTAGGGCCAGGAAATGACCCACCTTGGACAACCTATCAATCACCACCACCACTGTATCATATCCCTGAGATGGTGGTAGACTTTCTATGAAGTCCATAGTGATGTGAGTCCAAGCCAAACGAGGGATAGGCAATGGTTGAAGCAATCCCGGGGAAGGAACATGCTCTGACTTAAATCTCTGACATATGTCACATTCTTGAATATACCTTACGACATCTTGCTTCATGTTAGGCCAGTAGAACAAGCTCTTCAGTCTCTGCCAGCACCTTCTTTGTCCAGAGTGCCCCCCAAGTGCAGAATCATGCAGCGTTTGAATCAGCTTGCCTCTCAATCCATTGCTGGACCCCACATAAAGTTTACTACTGTACTTTAATAGTCCATTGTTCCATTCATACTAGGGTTGGGAGTCTGGGTCTAGCAACAGTTGGGAAATAATGCTCTGGCACTGAGAATCAGAGTTATAACTTTCTTGAAGTTCCTTTATCCATAATGGTTTAGCTGTAGTGATGGCCAAATAGGATCCTTGTTGTCTTGTCTGCTCTGTGTTCCTTGCATACAATCTGGACAATGCATCAGCTACTCTATTCTCGACCCCCTTTTTGTACCGAATCTCATAATCCAGTCCTAATAATTTGGCCAACCATTTATGTTGCAGGGTAGTAGTGAGTTTCTGGTCTAGGAGGTACTTTAGGGACTAATGATCTGTTTTAATAATGAAATGATACCCTATCAAGTAATGCCTTCACTTGGTCACTGTCATTACCAATGCCAATAACTCTTTCTCATAAGCTGACAGTCCCAAATTCTTAGGTGACAATGCCTTGCTCAGGAAGGCTATCGGCTGGCCCTCCTGCATCAAGACTGCTCCAATACCTCCCCCACTAGCATCAGTCTCGATAGTGAAAACTTTGGGGAAATCTGGCAGTGTGAGCACAGGAGCCTTACACATGATGCATTTCAATGACTTAAAAGCCTCTTCTGCTTCCCTGTTCCAAACAAACTTATCCTTCTTCAATAGTTCTGTGAATGGTTTGCAGATGATCCCATAGTGCTGAATGAATCTCCTGTAATATCCAGTCAAGCCCAAAAAACCCCTCAGATCTTTCACTGTCTTAGGTATAGGCCAGTTCATGATACTCTCAATCTTGGATTGATCCATGGAGACCTCATTCTCAGTTATAGTATGGCCCAGATAATCTACCTTCTCCTGTGCAAAGGAGCATTTGGATTTCTTGGCAAAAAGCTGGTGCTGTCTCAAGATGGATAGCACTGTTTTCAGGTGATCCAAATGCAACTCCAGCATGGGACTGTAAATCAAGATATTGTCAAAGAATACCAAAACGAATTTCCTTAAGTAAGGTTGAAATATCTGGTTCATAAGGGATTGAAATGTTGCAGGTGCATTGGTGAGGCCGAATGGCATCACTAAGAACTCATAATGACCACAGTGAGTTTGAAAGGCAGTCTTATGAACATCCTTGGGTTTGACCCTAATCTGGTGATAACCAGAAGTGAGATCCAGTTTGGTTTTGTACTTTGACCCTGCCAATTCATTGATCAGCTCGTCTACATTTGGTATAGGATATCTGTCCTTAATAGTCATCTCATTCAAGCACCTATAATCCACACAGAAACGCCATGTTCCTTCTTTCTTTTTAACCAATAATACTGGTGAGGCAAAGGGACTATTGCTATGGACAATGATCCCATGCTGCAGCATCTCATTAACTTGTTTCTCTATTTCACCTTTTTGGGAGTGAGGATATCTGTATGGTTTCATTTTAAAAGCTTGGGAGTTAGGCTTCAAGGGAATCTCATGGTCTCCTGTTCTTGTGGGAGGTAACTCAGTGGGAGTCTAGAATACGTCATCAAATTCTTCAATGATCTGATGTACCTTAGCAAGCATAGCAATTTCCTCAGACAGCTTATGCTGTCCCATCCTCAAAGTTAAGCACATCTGTTTCTTATATTCAATGAAATGTCTCAGGTCACTACCTCTGATCAGATCCAAGTCACAATCTTCTACCTGTCCTCTCAGTTGCACTATTTCCCATTGGTTATGCAGGGAGATAGTCAACTGATGAAAGTCAAAGGTAATGGGGCTGAAGTAAGTCATTCAGTCTACCCCTAGTATAATGTCCCACCCACTCAGGTCCATAACTTTGAGATTAAAGCAGAACTTATGCTGGCCAACTTCCCAGGAAGCTTTGGGGCAGATGGCCTTGCTGGTCACACAGGCTCCATTGCCTACAATCACAGAAAATAGTTCCACCAACTGATATGGTATGTCAAATGCAATCACCTTCTCGCTGCTGATATAACTGTCAGAACTACCAGTATCTACTAGAATGAGCATTTCCTCTCCATCCATCTTTCCTACCAATGTTATTGTCTTTCTCTTCATGGCTTCTGACAATGCATACAAGGACATTTCCATGGTTTGTCCTGGATTACCAGTGGATTCATCTTGCTCCCCTACAGCATCTTCAAACTCAGGTTCTTCTTCATCCTCAGTAACCAGAAGGTTTAAATGACCAGATTTACATTGATGCCCTTGTCCGAACTTCTCTCCACACTTGAAACAAAGTCCTTTATCCCTCATGTATTGTAACTCTTGCGGTGAGATCCTCCTAGATTCAGATCCAGGAGTGGGAACTGTGCTTCCTTTGAAAGGAGTGTTCCTGAAGGTACTGGTAGAGGGTACTCTGTAGTGAGAATTGTGGTTTTGGTGCTGAGAAGAATTCCTGGTAATGCCAAACCTGTCTTCGTGTATATTCTTTCCTCCCTCTTTGAAGGTCCTTGTTTGTAATCTTAATGCTTCTTCTTGAAGGACAGCCAATTCAAAGGCTTCCGACAGAGTAGCAGGTTTCAACATCCGTATCATAGCTCTGATTTCTTCCTTAAGCCCGCTGATGAAGCTAGACACAAAATATGCCTCATCTAAGTGCTGATTCCTAATTATCATGAGAGTCTTAAGTTCCTCAAACTTTTCCTGGTACTCTTCCACTTTGCCAGATTGCCTCAGCTTATTGAATTCCTCCACTACATCCTTCCCATTTCTACTATCAAACCTCCTATACAGCAAATCCTCAAAAGTTCCCCAAGTTATCCCTGGTCGTTCCAATTTAACTCCCTGAAACCAGTTATCAGCCCTCCCTTCCAGATACATTTCTATCACTTCTACTTTCTGATCCTTAGGGATCTGGTAACTCAGGAAGTATTTATTACATTTTCGAATCCATTCCCTAAGGTTCTCACCAGCAAACATGGGTAAATCAATTCTAGGAGGATTTGGTATTAAGATCTTACTTGTTTCCTTTCTGGCGGTCTTGTTGAAGTCAGATCCTACTGGTAGCCTCTGATTGAGTGGAGGCGTTGGTAACAGCGGAGCCTGCTCCATTCTTGTTCTGTCCTCCTCAGAAATAGCCTTATCCTTGCTGATTATTGCTCTCATGAAGGCACTGAACTCTTGCTTCATTTCCGCTAGCAGGCCTTCCATCCTCTTGTTGTTTTCTTCTAGCTCCGTACAGAACTCAGTCTGTAATTGCTGCTGCTGCGACTACGACGACTGCAGACTTTCTACTACTTCTTGGATTCTGATTTCTTGCCTTCTGATTTGCTCCTCCAGTGTCTTGAACCTGGTGCTTTCCGTCATAGTCCTTTGATGCTGTCCAAGAATCCTGCCTGCTCTAATACCAATTGTCAGGCTTCGGACTCCATTTCTGTACTGGCTTTGGTATCGATTCAGAAATTTGGGGAAGAAGATTACAGAGAGACAGAGGAAGGAGAGAGCGAGGGAAAATAGAGAGAGAAAGTAGGGGGAAGGTAATGAAAATTCTGTTAAATCTGTTCGATACTCTTCTGGCCAATCAAGAGCCTACAAATAGGACAGCCAACTGACTAAACAATTTGTGTAACTGAATTCTGTTAATGCTTCCTACGGCGGCATTCCTTTTAATGCATAGCTATGCGACGTCGTCACACTTATTCTGCCCTATCCAACCTAATTTGCACAATTGAAAGAAAACGGTATCGTTTGGTACAATTTAGGCGAAAATATTAATTCCCTGACACCACAATATGTGGCTGGTCTTAGTTGACCATCTCCCCTTACCCCTTCCCCTTAGATTAGGCTAGTTTAGGTTATAGGACATCTACCGTTGCCAACAAAAAAAAAAAGAGTATGCATCTAGGAGGAAGATGATGGACTTAAGATAAGTTTTTTTTTAATAATTATTTACTGCTTTGATGATTTTCTATTTTCCTTCTTCTTTTTTTTTCCAACTTCTAACTTCTTTCTTATCACCATATACTTAGGATTTTCCTTTTCCTTTTTTTTTTGGTGGAAGGAATTCCTTATTTACATTCCCCTAAATTGACTCGTTACATTTTTTCCCCTCAAGGGTGATGTTTTCTTTATCTCATGGCACTTTTTAGTATTACATTTATGTTATTTTATTTTTATACAACTTTGGACATTTAGGTTTTTTTTTTACCCTTGTTTTCTTTTTTGGATTTTTTAGTACAAATTTTCTTCTTTATTGAAATTTTTTTGGTATCAGTCTCTATGTTTAATGTTTCAGGCTTAATTAAACCCTTTTTTCAGTAAAAGGGTGAGTTTGTCATTCCATATCTTTCATGGATGGTGTTACAAACAAGGGGCTAACTGTAATTAACCCTGAGGTTTGGTTCTTAATTTGGTCAAATCTCAGGGGAGATAAATGTAGTTAACCCAAATTATCCAAGAAACATAACAGCAGGACCACTGAAATAAAATGATTTTCTAATAAATGACCCAAACTGAGCTCAGTTCCCATTGTTTCCTGTGCTTCTTCACTCTTCTCCAACTAAACGCAGTTACTAGACAGTGGCAGTGAGAGACAGCTTACAGCGTTGCTGCTCTGGTGAGAAACTATGAATACAAAGAATGATTACACCACCAGAATAATAGCTCGTAAGACCAATGATAAATTTCGCACCAGAGAGTTAATAGCTTGAATTCGGTTCCATAACTGAACAAGGGAATGACAATAGAAACGCAGGTTCTTAATAGTTTCTATAGCTGCGTTACACAATAGACAGACAACTACAGCAACTACTCTGCGAGGCCGAGTTTAGCCGAACTATTCTGTCTGCCTTAACACACCAGCCATAGAACAAAGGCAAATCAGTAGGGATGAAACCAAGAAAACACAGAATCTGATACCAAGTTTGCAACGAACAGTAGGATGCTAAAAGTAGGAAGGTGCCACCTTGGCATTAGTATTCCTACCATCAGTCTAGACTGTATAGGAGGTAGCAAAATGCTCTGAGCCTTCCTCAGCATAGCCTTGGTAAGAATGAAGAAACTTCTCCAATATAACCAGAAGCTAAGAAGAACAGATTTAAATGAATTTGCATTGGATGATGCAATTGAAAGTAAACACTTCGATCTCTTCTAATACTCCACCCATACCATAATAAACATTAGATTCTGTTCTCCAATTATGGCAACCCTTTTCCCTTTTTCTACCAGAAAACCTTAATACAATCAAGAACTGTCTTCACTGTCATTACTTTTCATCTTTTTTTTCCATCCAGGACTAAAAAATTTAAAACATCTTGGTTTACAGGGATGGAGTGATTGAGGATCAATTGAACTTGAGATCTTCTTGTCATGCAGTCTTAAAATATTTGATTCCCTCTTCATTTGGGGTTGTTTTGGTGAAGTATCAGGCCAGATCTGAGGACCTATTTGAAACACATCCTCTGCAAACCTGGAGTTTCGTTGTTGCTATTCTTTTCTACTCCCTATTATTTTTGGCTGTGAAGCAATTGCAGAATCGCCGCCATAACTGTGTGGAGTTATTGGATGGTGTTGCTTTCGCTAGTGGAGTCCTCTCCAGTTTCTCACTACTATTGTTGCTCCTCCCATACCACCCTGGACTAGTGCTCCTTAAGGCTTCTTGGGCATTATCTGCTACTATAGCAGCATGGCCGCTGCTTCAATGCACCTACTGTTGGCTTCTTAACAGAATCAAAATGCTGCTTAATGGACTTGTATGCCTTGCAAGAAATCTGTTGACACGATGGAGCTACAGTCAGCAGGAATCAACTATGCTGAGCGTGACACGTCTTCCCGTTTAAATTTCTCTGCTTCCTTATCGATCGGATAAAGTTAATTTACGCCATTTAAATTCTCCACTTGATTGCTTGTACAACTATACACTACACAGAACTCGCGTGTTTGCGTTAATGAACAACCAGAGCACCTTAATAAAGAGACAAGTGTATCAATAATGCTGTCTTGCAATCCTTCAGTAATGCAGGAGCACTTGGTGATTAATTGCAAGTAAATGCCCAAAGAACCAAAAGTTAAAAATGCCACTAACCTATTAGACCTCTTAGAGAAAAAAATTCATGATCTTTATTTAGCTCGGAATTACCATCCTCTTCGTCCTACAGCTCATCAGGGTCCTACAGCTCTGAATCATCTTTCTCTTCATTCTCCGAATCATCATACTCTTCATCCTACAGGTGATCGGAGTCATACAGCTACATTTCAGATTCAAATTCAAATCCAAGTCCAGCCTAGTTGCTTCAAGCTTCTTTAAAGAAAAGCTATGCAGTGAGAAAAGAAAAGCTACCCTAGGCGAACCAATTTGGATAGATATGCAGTGACCTTGAAGAGAAGCTACACTGCATTGTCGAGTAGCTTGTCAGAACAAGAAGCGTACTCGTTGCCATCTTCGGTGTCACAAGCACAAGTTGGGGGTAATAAAGGACCAACCGTTGTTGCTTGGGTGATCCTTCTGGTCTTGTTGTTGGTCATGTCTATTTTGGCCTTTGCATTCTATAACTCTACACGGCATATGGTGAGTACTGCTGAAAAGAAGTGCACGTACACTGTTGCTACTCAGAGGATTACTATTCTCAAGTTGCAAGTACAATGTTGTTGTTTGGATATCTGGAAAAACTTGTGGAATATTCTCTAAACATGTGTTCCAACACTTTTTCTTTTTTAGTTTTGAAATCATCCATTTATATGACAGAGATTATATCCCAAAGAAGCCCTACAGTATAATTTTTCTGAAAACGCTTTCAAAAAGCAGAGTCCTGAGTCCTGACAGAGCAGAAAGGGAAGAGTTGTGAGGGAAGAAATTGGGATTTCTTTTAGAAGGCATGGGCCGAAAAAGGGAGAAGCTGTTGTTTGTTACATGGTAATTGACAAATAAATTATTCTTTGATTGGTTTGAATAGCTCTGTCTGTGTAGTTTTTTAAGAAGAAAAAACGGGAAATGAAGAAATTGAAGAAAGGCCCTTAATCAATGAGGTATAATGGTTATTATGAAGCAATTGTATGAGACTGATTAATTTGAGTAATTAGTTGAAGTACATGGTAGGAAATTAAACAGAGGACAGGTGATGTCTCGAGGAACTAGTTTGACATATGCTAGATGACTATAGAAAGATAAAACGAAATAGGCTTGACCGTGGTTTTCAATATAATGTTGCTAGTGTTGCTTCAATTCAAAATATATACTGACATCCGATCAACTTATAATATAAAATACATACCAACACACTAGATCAACTTTTGTCTTTCTGAGGGAGTAAATTTTAATGCCTTGAGAATTACCTAAGAAACTATGTGGTCATCTCTCAGTCGCTAATTGCTATATGTACAATGTATATGTTTGAAAATTGGTGCTGCTTTATCCTTTTTAGGTACAATTTGTGCTTGCTATCATGTGGAACTTAAAGAAATTCACTTTTTCTGATTAAAGTTATCAATGAGTTTCTCTAAGACAACAATGGCGTTAGGATGCTTTAACTTTGGTTGTTTTAACCCTGCAAATGCCTTGTTCAGTAAGAATAAATTTGAGTTTTTAATCTTCCAAGAAGACTGGTATTCTTTTGATCCTGAATCCTTATGGATATTAAAAGTCTGATATTATTGCAACTGCTTTTAATATGAATAAACTGTGTTACAATCCTGTTGGATTTAATTGGTGCAAGGAAATAGTATAATGACAATCCTGTTGGATTTATCTCCGTTTCTGGCCTGGTTTCCTTTAAACTTTTACCTATACACCTCTTAGTAGAGCAACATCCAGTCATCTCATAGAGATTTGTAGAATATGTTTCTTACAGTTCTAATAAAACAGGGAAGACTTTGAGGCCAACCCCTATCTAACTCTTTCTTTGTCTCTTTATAGAAAGCATGGTAATTTGCCATTCACCAAATTCAAACCATTCATAAAGTGACTCAGCAGAACAGCCATTCCCAGTACCCTAGGACCAAAAAATAGAGAAAGGAAAGATAAAAAAAGATACTACCTAAATCAATAAACAAGAAAAAAGAATCACAGATGGTCAGCTCGACTGAGAAGGTATCCAGGGACAACAATGAATAATCCATCCTTGGGAAAGTTTCTTATGCAGATTCTTCTTGGTTACATACAGTGATATACTGCTGCATTATATAGATGAAGACCTTACTATATGAGGGTGTTCAGATAAGTTGAGTTCAAAATAGGACAGTTAAACTCGTATAATGTTCTGATAAGTTCAAAATACGACAAGTAAAACTTGTATAAGGCTTTTTTGTAGTCGGAGCAAACATGAATAGGTTTATCCGATGCTCTTCTTTATGCAATTTCCTGCACTATGAGAGAGAAGATGAATAATTTTGAACAAATGGATCACAATATATCGCATTCCAATGATGCATGGTACATCTCAAACATACATGTAAATGGTGCCAGATTGGTCTTGACGCAAAATGTAGCTAGACCCTTCTTGCTGACTAGCCTGTGATTTTGAAATTTAGATCAGTATGTTGATTAGATACTCTGGGATTTGAATTTAGATTAGCTTCTTGATTAAGTACTCTGATTTTACCCTCTGATGGTAGAGCAATTTGCTTGATACGGACTTTGAAAAGAATTCATTTGAAATGTAAGGGAAGTTATATGTCTTGTTTCTATAATTATTGGTCCCTGTAGCTTTACTCTATATGGTTTTAAATGCCTCCCAATCCCTATGTATATGGAAGAAAAAATGAGCAACAAAAAATGACATGGTCATGGCCTTGTCTGTTGGGAATATAGTTGCTAATAGCATGCCTAAAATGTTTGCTTGATCAATGAAAGTTTTGCCATCAAATTACTAATAACTTCAACTCATGATTTGTGTTTTCAGATTAGTCTTTAAGGCTAGGGCCGCTGGGTTGATTGAATATCTTCCAAATAAGAGGGAAGCTGTCTGTATAAATCAAACCTGCAGCCACTTTGGTCACATTGGACCAACTTTTCCATTGCATTGTAGCTGATTGACCTGTAAATTTCTCACTTTCATTTTCTAAGGCATTTATTACCTGTCTTTGGTGGTTAGAAGCAACTCAAGGGTAAGTTTCTGCAGAACACGATAACCTTGCTCTATCTAATCGCTAATTATTTATTATAGCTTCTCAAGAGTGCAGACTTGCTTCTGCTATGCAGAATGTAGTTCTTGTTAACAATTATATATGCACAAAAAAAAGGGCATCCCTTATTCCATAGATATCCAAGTTTTTGCAACTTAGTTTTCCTATAGGCATTGATCTTTTTGGAACTTAATTTTCTCTGGGCAACATCTTCATTTATGTCTACAGGAATTACTCCACTTGTTGTTCTATAGACTATGTAATGTATGGATCATGAAGACAGTAAATGTTCTTTTCATTTCAATTTGCTATAAGAGGAGAGGTTGTGAATCTTTTTACTTATTGGGATTTGGTTAAAGATCTTGTCTATATAGCTCTAATGTTTGGTCTATATAGCTATATAGCTCTAATGGGCTACATGTATTAGTCTACACTTCAATAACTGTAATCATTTGTTTGATACTTCATACTCAATTTAAGGAATCAAGGATTTATACTGTTAAGGTGAATCTTTATGGTGTGGATGAAACGCTTACCTCAAACAAACATAGATCTATTTTATGTGGAAAAAAGGTAGTTTGGTAATGAGCTTTTCACATCTAGTACTACATGAAATGCAGGCTGATATCAAGAGCAGCACATATGAAGGGGAAACAAGATTCAATGAGCTTTCAATTGAAGAACGCAGTAAACTTGATGAGGAGACACTTGTCAACCTAAATAACATGAAAAAGTGAAGCTTAAAAATCAAGAGATCAACTGGTGTTACTAATGCTTACATGGTGGTAAGATGACATATAGTTTCTTTTTGGTTGCTTATTAATTGCTTCTGAAACCTAAAAAAACTAAATATCCTAGTAATATGGTTAAAGTACCTTAGCAAAGCTGTTGGGTGAAATAAGTTCAATTGCATTTTCTCTAAGTTTGGAAGTATTTCATGAATTCTGGTAGTGACAGATATTCTCTCACCCTTCATCACCAAGAAATTTGAGCATCATCAATTGTTAGGATCCAGGCGTGGAATAAATAATTATTGAGATATCAAGTGTATAACAATTTAACGTGATTCGACTCCACCATTGAGCCTACGTCCACGGAGAGAAACCTGTTCTTTATTATGAGAGGAAAATCCTATACAAGAATACAACTTGAACCCAAACCCAACCCTTGTATACCATCTCTCATCTCTCAAGAACCCTCTCTCACACCCCATGTATAAGGCTACATGATGCCCCTTGTGTCTCCTTTATGTAGTATGTCAACCCACCTATTTATAGATAACATTACTACCAAAAAATCAAATAACAATTGGAAACCAATATTATTTCCTAAACTCATATAGAGTAGGAAATAGCATCTAACTAAATAGGGCTTTACTTGACTACTACTTCAAGTAACTAAAACCAATTAGGAAACTAGTTACTTCCACACAAAATAAGAATTCTACCTAAAAGAAATTAAGCCAATTTCCTAACATTAATCTGTTCACTGCCCTGGCCCTTTCATGTTTAAAAGAGCTTCTGAAAAATCTTTTCAGTAGCTTCTAGGTCAAATAATGATCTTTTGTGAGTCACTGTTTTAGAAGCATAGAACACATGCTTTATGCACTTAGAAAAAGTCAATTTTTGATTATGTCATTTTTTACAACTACTAATTCTGGTAGTTACTTTTGTCATTTGCATCATTTTCACATAATTTTCTTGATAACCTGAGAATGTTATACCCTAAGTCTTATTGCCAAGTAATAATATATATTCTATTTCCTTTTTAAGTGTCTGACAGGGAGTTTTGGATATTTGATAGAGAGTCCAAAGAGTGTCAGGATTGACTTTTTTCCCTAACATGCCAACACCTAGATTCTTGTTGGTCAGAAGTGAAAAGAATAATGGAGTCACTTCTGAATCACAGTACTGCCAACTGCATGGCAAAGTGCTTTCCTAAATGAAGTAAAGGATTTATATTTCGTGAAATTTAGGCATTAGCTTTAGCTGTCAACTAGAGAGAGTGTGTTCAAATATCAGTTCTAATTTCTTTTACCCTTGCATTAGTTTCGTCATTCATGACTGATGTGCGTTAATTTATATGATTGCTGTAGCCACACAACTTGGTCCATGTCGTAAATCCTTAATTGGAAACATAATCCATTGTGGTTTTTCAACATGTGGATAGCCATACTTGAGGGCATTTAATTGTTCATATGAAAAGATAAAATAATCGAGGTGTTTAGATTTCTCTTCCTTTACTTTATATACGTTTTTGTTGAAAGATGTTCATCACAAAATAAATTAAGCAGCATTTAATGATTGGTGTTAGATATGGTTCCATTCATAATGCTTTTGAGAATGATCATCATGTTGATCCCTATATGCAGGTCACAATATTGGTGGCTGCTAATGGTGAACATGAGTTGCCTACAATCAATGGTGAATCTGACTTGAAAAAAGCCTTGAACAAGCTTGGCTCTATTCCTTCTAGTACAACTTTGGTAAGGAAATGGTTCAGTTTCCAAAGCAAGCCTATACATCATTATCTGCTTCTTCCCCCCATATCGTGATTGATACGACAGCCAAAAACACGATCCGAGTTGAGCTGCTGCGAGCTGGTCAGAGACGAGCTGATGGGAGGAAAGCGAGCGAACCGAGCTCAGTCCTGGAACGCAATCCAAGTTGTGCTGCTGCGAGCTGATGCGTAGGTGAGGTGAGCGAACCGACCTGCAAAGGGATAAATGGCGGGACAAACAGAGAGTGGCTGAGCTGATGGGCCGAACTGACGGGGAGAGAACGAACGATCTGTCCTGTAGAGAGAGAAATAAACGGAGAAGGCTAGTTCTCCGGAGTAGCTCCGACGGTCAAGTCAATAGAACTTATGAAGAGGGCAACAGTATAGAGTACTGTAGATGGCGTACCTTGTGTTGTCCGATGGTGCGGTATTTATAGAGTTTTTTTAGGGTAGTTTCCTTATAGGAGATGGGGTTGTAGATACCAAAATTTTGTCAATTTTTAATATTTTCTCAAGATTTTTTCTATTTAATGAATTATTTATTTTCTTGCATTTTAATGAGCATTTTTCTCATTTTTGTAGGTTTGTTTTAGGAAAAGAAAAAATAAATAAAACAAAAAAAGGGAAAATTAAGAAAATAAAAAAAAATCATTCTAATCATTTTTTTCCACCAAAATACATTTAACCCATTCTACACTCAACTCCCACAGGCTTTTCTTTTCATTTGGCAGAAGCCATCATTTTGAAGGAAACCAAACCCATTTGACTCCTTCTTGGCCATGAGTTTTTGGCTTTGCCAACACTCAACATTTTGCAGAGGAGAAAACACACACAAAAAGCTACATTGGGCTAAAAAATTTCCTCACTCGGCTCTCTCTGGAAATCAGACAAGCAAAGAAAGAAAAAAAAACTAACTCCCCATTCCCTCACGCTGCTCACGGCTCCTTCTACCCATTTTTCTTCCACAACCTCAAACACAGAAGGAAAGGCAGTGGTGGGTTAAGCTATTGGAGTTTGCCGATTTCATCAAATTCCTAGGCAAAGGACTACAACCTTCATTGAGGTACATTTTGTTTTCTTTTTGCCAGTTTTTCTTTTCCTTAATTAATTAGATTAAATGTATGTTTTGATGCTTATTTGTCCTTTGCTTTCGTTTGTTGTTGTGGCTCCTGATGTTGTTAAAGTTTTGGGGTCAGCCATGCATGCAATTAAGGGAAAAAGAAATGGGCCGGTGAATGCATGTTAAATGTTTGTGAAAATGACAAAACGAAAATGAATTAAACTAGTGAACATTTTGTGCTTGTTTCTGGTGAAATAGACGGTTGTAGTTAGTATGTGGTTTGAAAAAGTGTTGAATTATTTAAGTATTTTGAAGTTTTGAGCCTTTAAAGGCATTGAAATATTTTCTTTATTTTTGGGGCTGTTTTGACTTAATGCATCATTTTGTTGTTGTTTATTTGTCAAACTAAGATTATAGTTGTATTGTAGAAGTTATCAGGAGGGTTTTGGCATAATTTTTATGATTTTTAGTGAAGATTATAGTGTTTTAAAAAAATAAAAAACTGGACTGACTTTTTGCTTTTTGGCCACTTTTGGATGATTTTCTGTAAAAACTAAGTCCAAAAATGGAACCTACGCGAAAAATCGAGTGAGGGGGTGTATTTTGAGAAATTTTGGTGATCGGAGAGGTCGCCAGCGACCGCCGCCGCCGGCGGTGGCGCCACCGGCGTCCGCCATGGCCGCCAGCTGAAGCTTCCTCAGCTGGCCGAAGAAGAAGGAAAAAGAAACGGCTGAAGGTGGATGAGGAAGAAAGAAAGAAAAGAAAAAAAAAAAGAAGAAAAGAAAGGAAAGAAAAGGAGAAAAACAAATGTTTTGGGCTAATGTTTTATTTCGGTTGGGCCAAGAGTTAGTTTTGGTTGGGTTTTGAAAATGGGTTTTGGTTTCTTTCTTTTGGATTTCCGTTGGGCTTTAGAGATAAAAAGACGGGCTGGCCTGCTCGTTTCTTTTGGATTTCGGCTGGGCTTAGGTAGCATCCTGCCCAAATAAATAAAAATGACGACCCGATGGCCTTTTTCTCCCAAATCAGAAACCGAAATTTGCACCTTAGCCCCTGATCTTTGGAGTGGTTTTACTGTGGCCCAGAACATATTAAGTTCCTTTCACCTAGGTCCTTAAATTAATTACATTTTGGTCCCTGAATTTTGTCTTTCATTTAATTTTGACCCCTAAACTTTGGAAAAATATAATTTTTGTTCCCAAAAGTTTTTTAATTTTTACAATTCAGTCCCTGATGAATTTTGACTCTCTTTATTATGATTGTTTCTTTTCTTTAATAGCTAATTATGCTACTTTTGAATATACTTAACTTGTAATTTTTAGATTTGCTTAAATTTCTTTACGTCTGACATATTAGTGTGAATTTAATACTTTTATTATTTTTTTTAATTAAATTGGTGCCATGATTCTTTTGTTCATTGTGAGTATAAATAGGACAATTTGACTCCATTTAATCACCACTTCAAACGGGAGGTACTCCTATTTTTATTATTTCAATGTCAATTACGTGCTCTTATGTGCTCCTATGTGTTTATATATTTTTATATGCTTTATTTATTGCATTTAAATGTTTATTTAAATTTTCTTATATTATATTTGTTTAGTTAATTTTTATAATTATTCGAGAGGCATTTAAATACCTCAAGAATGTAATAGATAGGATAACTAGTTTTATTTTATCATATCTTTCCCATTTTAGATTGTAGTTAGATTCCCTGATGTAATAGATAGGTTGCGTGTTTATGTGGCTTATGTGTTATGTGCCTTACCCGCTTTTCTTAGGATTTTTTGCATCTAGATATTATGCTTATGTGTTACGTGCTACGTGTTCTTATGTGTTTATTTGTTTTAATTTATACTTTATTTGTTTCACTATGAATTGCTAATGCATGACGTCACCACACTAGTCCAACGCTAGTCATGCTTCTCCCTCCGCTTACTTGCTAGTCTAACGCTAGTAAGGATTTTTAGAAATGGGCTAGTCCAACGCTAGACCCTTTAGGCCGTCCTGCGCTAGATTCATCTTTGTGTGATAATTCACTACATTTTCATGCATATTTTCATTTTTAGGATCTTTTTTCATTTGCATGATATTCCCTATTATATTATCCCCTATCTTCTATATGTGTTAATCATGTCATTTAGAATTGCATCTCATTTAAATTAGTTCATTTGCTTGTTCATATTAGGAGAATTATTTTTCAAACATGGGAAATGGGTGATTATAACTTTTTAGTTTAAATACCCTATTAATCCATGTATAAGAAAATTATGTCACGAGTTTTTGCTTCCCGTACCTTTTATGTTGCATTCCCTTTTTCTTTGATCACTTATATATATATATATATATATATATGTATATAATTTAATGTCTTTTCTTTTATTTTAATCATTCGCATACTCGTGACACTTTCAAGAAATCATTTTAGCCTTCGCAATTAATGCGATTGGTTCGATTAAACCCTTGAACGGATATTTTGACCCTTTCGATATTTTATAAATTTAGATTTGCATCCATGTAGGAAACATCCAAATATGATAAAATTAAGGGTTAGATTAGAAAAATTTTGACTAAACCGCGACAACTTGGCGACTCCACTGGGGACCTAGAGAGTCCATGCATTTGGTTTAGTTGTCTTTTCTTTTTTTTAATCCTTTTTATTTATCATATTTGGATATTTTAGATTGCTTTTTTTTCCTTTTTAGGATATTTTGCGTTTCACACTCGTATTCGTTCCTCGTCTTTCGTGTATCTGATGAATGGTTTATTCATTTACTTGTTCGTACCGCGCTTTGCATTGCATTTGGGTGGGGGATATTACCCTAGAGCCTTGTGTTGGTTCTCGATCCCTTCCCTCCAAATGAAGCACTTGCATATGTGCATACGCTTTTATTATTTTTTATCCCTCATTTATTTTTCTTTTAGTGGCTTGTCACGCCACTCCACCCTATTAGGATTAGGCGACCCACTTGGACGTGTGATCGTGACACGATGTGTGCGTAGCATGATCTGAGGGGTCACTCAATCTTCCGCTTTAAGCTTTGGGTTGATAGCCTTTAACTTTTAGTCGAAGGTTGAGAATGTTTTATAGATTCACTCAAACACGTAGCCGTGACACGATGTGTGCATAGCGGTGTTTGGGGAATCGCTCTAGCCACCGATAAAGAATCTTGGGATTGATGACCCTTGGTTTCCAAGTCTGAAGGCTCGGGGACCTAAAACCTATCGAGTCTAGATGCATTAGTAAGCCAATACCTCATGCATCCATGGTAGTTTACCTATGGTAGAGTCTGCCTTACCCTATTAGGGACACCATTCACGAGACGAGGGATCCAACCCCTCTTTTCCTTTTATTGTTTTATTTATGTGTATTGCTTTGCTACAATGTGTTATGTGTATTTATTTGATTGAACTAACTTTTCTTGATTTTTGTCTCCATTGCATTCATAAGCCCTAGAAAATAAGAGTCCTGGCATGGCACTCTCTAGGAGGCTACCCTGTTATGACACGTTTAAATTTCAATGCATTGCATTTGTAGCATAATAACATATCATTTTAGGCTTATTCCAACAATTAAAAGGGGATCCTTTTAGGTTACATTTCATATTTATCCGCTTTGATAAAATGACATCATGCATTCACCTTAGAAGGGAACGCCGTTTAGAGAATCCCGCGTTAGGAATAAACGCCCTATGTCTCGGATATATAAACCAATGAGACTTACAAGTTTATATTTCATGTACTGTCCGAAGGGGTAGTGCACGAGATAAGATAGGATCCGATCATTTTCATAGAGCAATTTTTGGAATATGAGCATTTAACAATCATCCTTTGGCCATTTTAACATAATTGGTAAACATCCCTTGCGTAAAGGACATTATCTCGAAGTAATTCACAAATTCCTCATTGTTGAGATGATAAGTATGTCAAGGCCAAATCTTGATTTTCGAAGGCTCATAGACTAATGAATCACAATGAATTTTTTGAAACTACCAATGGGCAGGCAATTCCATCGATTTTGATAAATTATCAATTTCATTCATTCCATTTTTACATCTAAAGATGATTGAGTCGATTTTTTTATAGATCATTCGATCCATACAATTTTGCTCATTTTTAATTTCATTCAATTTCATTTTGGATAAATCATCAATTTCAGTTTGTTCATTTGGCCAGTGATCCAATCGATTTTTGAACTGTCAATTCTATCCAATCCATTTGACCAATTTATTCATTTTTAGGACAATACAATCAATTTTGAATAAATCATCAATTCCATTCAATTCATTATTCATTTAATCAATTTTATTTTTTTTTGAATAAATTCTCAATTTCATTCAATTCATTGGATCAGTTTTATTCACTTTCAGGATAATCCAGTCAATTTTTGAACTAACTATCAATTTCATTCAATTTATTTAACCCCTTTATTCTCTTTTAAAGTTTCGATCTATGGTTCATCGAAGAAACTAGTCGAGACATTTCAATTCTTTCAAAAAATAAGCTTTTCACACTAAATTGATTTTTAATATCACTTTATGTGTCAATCAAAGCAATCAATCCATTCGGATTTTGTCCTCATTTTGTTAGAACAAATTGTCTCTTGTCACTCCAATTAACCAAAATTTTCAAAATTGTCTTTTATTCGAATTTCAATAAGTCGATCGGATCCATCAGGTATTGTATGATGCCTATCCCTAAGGATTGCATTTTTCATGCTAGGCCAACCCTTGGCATAAAAGGGCTCACCCATAGGACATGCATACCGATTTTGTAGTTTTGCTTACTAACTCTGGGTATTTTGCTTTTATTTTTTCCCCCTCCCCTGCATTTATAAAAGTTATTTCAACAAGGTAAAAATATTTTTCTTATATCTGATAATATTTTTGGGTCTAATAAATTTTGAAAAATTACAAGTGTTACTTGATTCTTGGACAGATCCTACAATGTGAAAAAAAAAATGAAAAAATGAATGAAAAATCCATTTGAAAACGCTAGTGTAAAGTATCTCAAAAATCTTTTGATTCATTGTTTCTAATATATTTTGTCTCAAAAGATAGAAAGAGAAAGTGTGTATATATTTGAAAGTGTGTTTTTTAGAGATTTTTATTTTCTCACATGTATTATATTTGAGAAAAAAATTTTCAAACATTTGAATAAAAAATTTTTTATTTAGACAATTGTAGTTTTGTATATATTCATTCTTTATTTGCTCATTAGGAGATTTCATGATAGATTTTAAAAAATAAGACTAAATTGAAAATTTTCGACCTCTTGTTTGAAAATTCATGAGTGTATGTCCAATTCCCAAAATTCTTTGCATACACTAGATTTGTGGCCTAAACTATTCAATGTGAGTAGTCAAAATAAAAGGGATCACACAAATTTGATAGTTTCTCATAAAAGATCAACCCAGATACATTTCTTTTTCATTTTTTGTCCACTTCTATTGAACCTCTAAGATCAGTCGCATTGATTGACTAGCTTCAAAATGAGACAATTTTTACCATGAAAATGTCCAGTGTGTCTAACCAGATTCAATCAACATCTGAGTGAAAGCAAAAATGTACATTACTTCTTATTTGTTTTGGAAATTTGGAATGATACTTTAGGCTTTCGTTTCTCTATCTATATAGATTTTATCATTTATTTTCCCATTTGAAACTTCAAAAAATAGAATTTCGTTTCAAATAAAAGCCTCAATGATCATGACCCTCCATGGAAAAATGTTCGAATGTCAAATGGAAATGGATTTTTCCAACGGGTTATTCTTTACTTTGGTTGTCATGAGAAATAAGAATGATGCTTTGGCCATCGTTTCTACCATCTAAACACTTTTATCCTTTGCATCCTCATTTGAGCCTAAATTGGTGGTTCGTTTCAAAAGCACTTATAATTGCATCTCCACACTGGAGAAGGAGATTTGAGAATTGAAAAAATGGCAAAGATGCTCAAAATTTTTGCAAGAGAAAAATTACAAGTTGGGGGAATTTGACTCTACCATTGATATTTTGATCTTCAATATCGAAAAGAAAGAGGGGTCATATATACTCCAAAATTTGGGAGTTTTCGATTCTATCATTGGTATTTGAGATCTCAGTATTAGTTTAAAAAAAAAAGAAAGAAACAAAAAATGTGAAAAATGATGATGAAATGAAAAGAACAGAAAAATGCAAAGACATCCAATGCTGAATTCCCCTCTAGTGAAAAAACAAAAAAAAAAGTCAAAATGGGGTCCCAGGATCTGAGTCCAAAACTGGGGCAATTTTGGGAAGGAATGCGATCATAAGTGCGTTGTCCTTTAAAATTCTATTTCTTTTAGCTATCGTTGTCAAGCCACATTACAAGCTCATAAAGTCCATTGCTGACTTATCTTTCATGACACTTTGAAGTGAAAATCTTGCCTCTAAGGAACCTACCATTCACTCATGATCATAAGGCCATAACTTGTTTCCATATGTTTGGCTATCGTTTCTACCCATTCATTATAAGCCCATAGAGCTTATATGTTGACTAAGTTTTCTCAAGAAATAAAAGTAATAAACTATTTGCTTTCCAAAAAATGTGATATTGAATGGGTTAGACACAATTTGGGCACAAGCAAGACAGATCCTAACTTACCATCTCCCTGAACAACCTCAAAATCATGAATAATACCCATTTGGTTGGTCCTACAAGATGAGCTCATAAGAAAAGTGATCCTTTTCCCTCAACACCTGATCCCAATATGAGGAAGAGATCTTTTACAATTTGATCTTATTTTGAGGGATTTATCATGGAATCTTCTACATGAGTTTGGATATGATATTTAAATTCTTCATTTGAAAAATGTAGTTTCTATTCACATTGTATGTGATTATTTTGTAACTAAAATAAGCTCAAAACGGGGCAAATTTTTTGTAATATATTGTGAGATTTCACCAAATAAGTTCAAATTGAGGCAAAAATTTTATAATACACTTGTGAGGTATGTCCAAGATCAAGTATATATTTTTTAAAATCTTGATAAGTCAATACTTTGCATGAATCTTAATTGTTACATCATTGCTCAAAAAACAAAAAAAAAATAAAAAAAAATAAAAAAATTGAAAATTCGAGTGCTTTGAAAAATTCCCCTTATGCAGGTGTTTATGGGTGAGATCGAGGAAAAAGTGCAATTCAAAACTTGCAAATTTGGAGATTAATCACGAATAAAAATGGAGCAATAATGCTACATTGCAAAGTGGAGAATCGGCAATTTGTTCAAAAGGAGTACATACTTCAGCAGCCAACTTGAAAAGAAAAGAGAAAAGAAAAAGGGGAATGAAAAGAGAAAATTAAAAATTAAAAAAAAATAAATAAATAAAAGAGAAAACGAGGGGGGAATAAAACAAGAGAGAAAAGAAAAGAAAGGGGGAATGAAAAAAAAGAAGAGAAGAATAAAAAACGGAAGAAGAGAATAATAAAAAAAAATGAAAGAGAAGAGAGAAAGGAAAAAAAAGGATTAAGAAAAAAAAAAGAAAAAAGAGAGAGAAAAAGAAAAGAGAGTTGTTCCTTCGATTTTGCAATTGAACTCTGGGAGCATTTCATTGGAGATTACATTTCTAAATTAGGGCAACACCTTGCCCTCTTATGCTGAAATGGAAGTGGTAATACATGCCAAAACCGAGATCCCGTCCTTGCACATTTTGACAAAGGCTCAGGCAGAAGAAATCAAATGGATTAAGGAGCACAATGAGTTGTTGTCTCTAATTGATGAAAAAGAGGTTGAATGTTTGTCATGGACAATGCTATCATCAAATGATGGTTCGTTAGAAAGACAAATCTCGCTTATTTGAAGTGACGGATAAGGTTTTGAAGTAAATTCTTCCGATTCAAGAGGAGGTTAAAGAAAAGTTTGCTCCAACTTGGCAAGGGCCATTCATTGTTCAAAGAGTGCTATCCGGAGGAACGCCCATTCTCACAGAACTGGATGGGCAGGTTTTTTCCTCTGCCAATCAATTCAGATAGGTATAAGAAATTTTTTATCTGATTATATGATTTTTCTTTTTGAGATACCATCTAGGGTGGATTAAAGACGGGTCTTCTTCTTTTCTCTTTGAACATCTTACCCCTGGTTTTCCCCTTTGAACCTCCAGAATAATTTAATCCTTCATTTGATAGCCCCCTAAAGATCGCAAACCCCCACACTGATGCAAATTTTATCTCCTGTTTGTTATAAAAAAAAGGGAAACAAAAAAAGAAAAGGAAAAGATTCAAAAGCCAAACTGGGGCAATTTTTCAATTTTAGTACCCTCATACGGGAGCAAATATTGATAGGACGTGATCTTAGGGTTTTTGAAACCTCTTTGAAGATTTTGCTTTCAAGCCTTAACATTTCTTCTACACTCCACCAGACCCCATCATAAAAATCATAAAATCCCGACTTCCGCCTTAGTGGTATTTCTAATAAAAATCACTTAATCAAATGGCAAATGATGTCAATACACCTTCACTATTTTTGCATGGGAAGGGTTGTCGCACTGATGCCATCTTTTCTTAGAACACATTTCTGAATTGATAAAGGTTGTCGACAAGATTTGTTCATTAGGTGAAAGCCCGAAAAGGCGTCTTCTCAAAAAAAAAAAAAAAAAGAGAAAAGAGAGGTGACCTTAGTGAAAATTCGAAGGGTTAAGGTCATCAAGATGGACGACATCCGAAGGGATCAAATGCGACATCGTTCTTTTCCAAGAGCCATTCATTCAAATCTGGTCAATAGAAATAGATGTTTTGTGATGCACGGTGGAGTATGGCTAACTGATGCTAGAAAATTGAGAAGATTCAAGACAAGTTGCAGCACAACTCTTGGGGAGCAGTTTTGACATCGAAAGGTCATTCTTGCATGGTTCTCAAGGTCGAAGGGATCACAAGGGATCACATGGGTGGTGGTATTATGTGATCACTCTTTCTGTTTTCTCGAAAGTATAAAAAATGTGGCCTTTGTTAAACATGATTTACACTGGGCAAATATCAAAAGGAGTGAGCTCCAATTTTGGTAATTTATTCTAGATCGGGTTTGTGAAAAGAAAAAAAAAGAGTCTTTTAAAATCGAGAGGATAGTGACATATGTATGTACCTCTCAAATTCCTTAAAGAGACAATTGTCAATGGTATTCTTCAAATTTCAAAGTTCATCCCTTTTGACAAACAATAAGTATAAAAAAAAAAAGAGGGGCCCTTACGCTGGGAAAAATTTTGAAAAAATTGCAATTTCAAAAGTTATTTCACGGCCGTTTTTATTTTCGTTGGGCATAGGTTGTATCCCTCCAACCTCGGCAGGCTCGGGTTTTATCCCACTGACCGTTTTTATTTTCGTTGGGCATGGGTTTTATCCCTCCGACCTCGGCAGGCTCGGGTTTTATCCCACTGACCGTTTTTATTGGGCATGGGTTTTATCCCTCCAACCCCGGCAGGCTCGGGTTTTATCCCACTGACCGTTTTATTTCATTGGGCATGGATTTTATCCCTCCAACCTCGGTAGGCTCGGGGTTTTATCCCACTGACCGTTTTTATTTTCGTTGGGCATGGGTTTTATCCCTCCAACCTCGGCAGGCTCGAGTTTTATCCCACTGACCGTTTTTATTGGGCATGGGTTTTATCCCTCCAACCCCGGCAGGCTCGGGTTTTATCCCACTGACCGTTTTATTTCGTTGGGCATGGGTTTTATCCCTCCAACCCCGGCAGGCTCGGGTTTTAACCCACTGACCATTTTTATTGGGCATGGGTTTTATCCCTTCAACCCCGGCAGGCTCGGGTTTTATCCCACTGACCGTTTTTATTTCGTTGGGTATGGATTTTATCCCTCCAATCTCGGCAGGCTCGGGTTTTATCCCACTGACTGTTTTTCTTGATTATTTGATTAATAATTGTGCCTTATCATTCATTTTATATTTCATGTTTAGAAGATTAGAAAGTTCAGAATTTTTCAATTTTTGTAAAGATCACGGATGGTCAATGTACTTGTTTCATTGGGGTTCACTTGCATTCGAACTACGTTTGACCTGATTCCCATGGTGGGATACGTAGGCAACTCTACATGGGTTCGGTCACATTTGCTGCAATGTTATTGCATCATTTTGTCCAATAATTTCAGCCAAGTGTTGGCTTGTTTATTTTAGCTCAGGTGCAGTTAAAAGAAACAGGTAAGCAATTTGGTGTCTACGTCTTTGTCTTGAGTTTCTTTGAAACTCTAGACAAAGAGGGGCAAACTGTAGACACCAAAATTTTGTCAATTTTTAATATTTTCTCAAGATTTTTTCTATTTAATAAATTATTTATTTTCTTGCATTTTAATGAGCATTTTTCTCATTTTTGTAGGTTTGTTTTAGGAAAAGAAAAAATAAATAAAACAAAAAAAAGGAAAAATTATGAAAATAAAAAAAAATCATTCTAATCATTTTTTTCCACCAAAATACATTTAACCCATTCTACACTCAACTCCCACGGGCTTTTCTTTTCATTTGGCAGGAGCCATCATTTTGAAGGAAACCAAACCCATTTGACTCCTTCTGGCCATGAGTTTTTGGCTCTGCCAACACTCAACATTTTGCAGAGGAGAAAACACACACAAAAAGCTACTTTGGGCTAAAAAATTTCCTCACTCGGCTCTCTTTGGAAATTAGACAAGCAAAGAAAGAAAAAAAAACTAACTCCCCATTCCCTCACGCTGCTCACGGCTCCTTCTACCCATTTTTCTTCCACAACCTCAAACACAGAAGGAAAGGCAGTGGTGGGTTAAGCTATTGGAGTTTGCCGATTTCAACAAATTCCTAGGCAAAGGACTACAACCTTCATTGAGGTACATTTTGTTTTCTTTTTTCCAGTTTTTCTTTTCCTTAATTAATTAGATTAAATGCATGTTTTGATGCTTATTTGTCCTTTGCTTTCGTTTGTTGTTGTGGCTCCTAATGTTGTTAAAGTTTTGGGGTGAGCCATGCATGCAATTAAGGGAAAAAGAAATGGGCCTGTGAATGCATGTTAAATGTTTGTGAAAATGACAAAACGAAAATGAATTAAACTAGTGAACATTTTGTGCTTGTTTCTGGTGAAATAGACGGTTGTAGTTAGTATGTGGTTTGAAAAAGTGTTGAATTATTTAAGTATTTTGAAGTTTTGAGCCTTTAAAGGCATTGAAATATTTTCTTTATTTTTGGGGTTGTTTTGACTTAATGCATCATTTTGTTGTTGTTTACTTGTCAAACTAATATTATAGTTGTATTGTAGAAGTTATCAGGAGGGTTTTGGCATAATTTTTATGATTTTTAGTGAAGATTATAGTGTTTTAAAAAAATAAAAAATTGGACTGACTTTTTGTTTTTTGGCCACTTTTGGGTCATTTTCTGTAAAAATTAAGTCCAAAAATGGAACCTACGCGAAAAATCGAGTGAGGGGGTGTATTTTGAGAAATTTTGGTGATCGGAGAGGTCGCCGGCGACCGCCGCCGCCGACGTCCGCCATGGCCGCCAGCTGAAGCTTCCTCAGCTGGCCGAAGAAGAAGGAAAAAGAAACGGTTGAAGGTGGATGAGGAAGAAAGAAAGAAAAAAAAAAAAGAAGAAAAGAAAGGAAAGAAAAGGAGAAAAACAACTGTTTTGGGCTAATGTTTTATTTCGGTTGGGCCAAGAGTTAGTTTTGGTTGGGTTTTGAAAATGGGTTTTGGTTTCTTTCTTTTGGATTTCCGTTGGGCTTGAGAGACAAAAAGACGGGCTGGGCTGCTCGTTTTTTTTGGATTTCGGCTGGGCTTAGGTAGCATCCGGCCCAAATAAATAAAAATGACGGCCCGATGGCCTTTTTCTCCAAAATCAGAAACCAAAATTTGCACCTTAGCCCCTGATCTTTGGAGTGGTTTTACTGTGGTTCAGAACATATTAAGTTCCTTTCACCTAGATCCTTAAATTAATTGCATTTTGGTCCCTGAATTTTGTCTTTCATTTAATTTTGACCCCTAAACTTTGGAAAAATATAATTTTTTCCCCAAAAATTTTTCAATTTTTGCAATTCAGTCCCTGATGAATTTTGACTCTCTTTATTATGATTGTTTCTTTTCTTTAATAGCTAATTATGCTACTTTTGAATATACTTAACTTGTAATTTTTAGATTTGCTTAAATTTCTTTACGTGTGACATATTAGTGTGAATTTAATACTTTTATTATTTTTTTTAATTAAATTGGTGCCATGATTCTTTTGTTCATTGTGAGTATAAATAGGACAATTTGACTCCATTTAGTCACCACTTCAAACGGGAGGTACTCCTATTTTTATTATTTCAATGTTAATTACGTGCTCTTATGTGCTCCTATGTGTTTATATATTTTTATATGCTTTATTTATTGCATTTAAATGTTTATTTAAATTTTCTTATATTATATTTGTTTAGTTAATTTTTATAATTATTCGAGAGGCATTTAAATACCTCAAGAATGTAATAGATAGGATAACTAGTTTTATTTTATCATATCTTTCCCATTTTAGATTGTAGTTAGATTCCCCGATGTAATAGATAGGCTGCGTGTTTATGTGGCTTATGTGTTATGTGCCTTACCCGCTTTTCTTAGGATTTTATGTATCTAGATATTATACTTATGTGTTACGTGCTACGTGTTCTTATGTGTTTATTTGTTTTAATTTATACTTTATTTGTTTCACTATGAATTGCTAATGCATGACGTCACCACACTAGTCCAACGCTAGTCGTGGCTTCTCCCTCCGCTTACTTGCTACTCTAACGCTAGTAAGGATTTTTAGAAATGGGTTAGTCCAACGCTAGACCCTTTAGGCCGTCCTGCGCTAGATTCATCTTTGTGTGATAATTCACTACATTTTTCATGCATATTTTCATTTTTAGGATCTTTTTTCATTTGCATGATATTCCCTATTATATTATCCCCTATCTTCTATATGTGTTAATCATGTCATTTAGAATTGCATCTCATTTAAATTAGTTCATTTGCTTGTTCATATTAGGAGAATTATTTTTCAAACATGGAAAATGGGTGATTATAACTTTTTAGTTTAAATACCCTATTAATCCATGTATAAGAAAATTATGTCACTAGTTTTTGCCTCCCGTACCTTTTATGTTGCATTCCCTTTTTCTTTGATCACTTATATATATATATATATATATATATATATATATATATGTATATAATTTAATGTCTTTTCTTTTATTTTAATCATTCGCATACTCGTGACACTTTCAAGGAATCATTTTGACCTTCGCAATTAATGCGATTGGTTCGATTAAACCCTTGAACGGATATTTTGACCCTTTCGATATTTTATAAATTTAGATTTGCATCCATGTAGGAAACATCCAAATATGATAAAATTAAGGGTTAGATTAGAAAAATTTTGACTAAACCGCGACAGGGGTCTTATTCAAGGAGGGATTCCTCCTAGGGCTCCATTTGTGAGCTCCGACAAGTTCGGGGGCCGTGGCCCAATAGGCCCATCCAACGGAGAGGCGGCGGCTATGCGCGACCTGACATCCATCCTGTCCGAGCTGATCTGGCCGAATTGACAGATCACTATGTCCGAATTGACACGTGGCTCCGGTTGATTGGCCCCACTACACTAGCCCCCCTTCATGTCTAGAGTCATCGAAAAGTCGCATGAGTCTGGACCAAATTTCGAGGCGACGAGTTAGTTCGGTGTGGGACCCACGATTCCACAATTGCTGCCTTTGCTCGAGTAACTTGTAAGACCGAACTGAGTAGGACTGGTTCGTTTTTTGTATGAACTCCTCCATTGTAAATGGAATTTTGTGGGATGAATAGATTTTTGTTTCTTCCATACTTAGCAAAATTTTTCATTCATGTCTTTCTTATCATACTGTGTAAATACACTTGTGCGAACAGACCCCGAGCTAGCACGCGATCTGACTTCCAACTAATGCAAAATAGTTCATACATTTGTGTGAAAAGATAGGCCCATGCTCGACCTGACATGCACGAGCTGACTTCTAACTTGTGAAAAATTGTTCAACCTCAACTAAATACATTTGTGCGAATTAGATTCTAAATTGTTCAGAGCTATACCAAACAACTCAGGTCATGTACGGATAGAGTGAGTGAGCTTTAATGAAAGAGCCTTATACTCGGACTTGTTATTGGAAGCACTGAAGTTGAACCTCAAGGCGCAAGCCAATTCTTCCCCCGTAGGGCTGATTAAGAGTCCGACTCCACACCCTTGCTTGATGCTCTATCAATATACGATGTCCAGGTTGGGATGGCCTGTTCGGCAACCTCCTTGGTCTCTTCGGCCTGTACAGCCTCTTCGACCTGTTTGGCCTCGATCGGTTTAATGCCAGCCTCTCCGACATATTTGGCCTCAGCTAGCTCAACGCCAGCCTCTCTGCCTGGTTGGCCTCAGCTCGCACAGGAGTCTCTTTGACTTGTTTGGCCTCAGCTAGTTCATCGCTAGCCTCTCCGACCTCTTTGGCCTCAGCTAGCTCAACGCCAGCCTCTTCGGCCTTGTTGGCCTCAGCTCGCGCAGGAGGCTTTTTGGCTTGTTTGGCATCAGCTAGTTCATCGCTAGCCTCTCCGACTTCTTTGGCCTCAGCTAGCTCAACGCCAACCTCTCCTGCCTTGTTGGCCTCAGCTCGCGTTTGGCCTCGGCCAGCTTGGTGACGGCTTCTTTGGCTAGGTCAGCCTCAATTGGTTTTGCACCGGCCTCTCCGGCTTGTTCGGCCTCTACTAGGTCAGTGCCAGCCTCTCCGGCCTGTTCGGTCTTCTGCTGCCCAGAGAGAATACCTTTTGCTATGAAATCAGCCAGTACCTGGGCCCTGATGGCTGTCCGAGACTGGTAACCCAGGTCATACTTAGACAGCTCTACAGCCCCCTTGACCATTCTCCCGGACATGTTCGGTGATGTAACTGCCGAGAGCACGATCCGAACTGAGCAGTCTCGAACTGCGCAAACTAGTTATAAGTGAACTAGTACCAGTGAGGTGAGCGAACTGACCTGCAAAAGGAACGAACTGCGGGGCTTGTATTGTCTGGTTAAACTATATTTATAGGGCTCTTGGTAGTAGTTTCTTTATAGGATTATGAACCCTGCTAGAGATGGACTCCTCCTTGGATTATGTCTGCTGGCCCCGAAAGGCTTGGGAGTTTTGGCCCACTAAGCCCATTCAGTTGGGAGGCGGTGGCTTTGTCCGAACTGGCCCTTGTAAAGGCCCAAGCTAACTAGTACGAACTGCCTATGTCCGGACTGACACATGGCGTTGGCGAATTGGCCCCTCTGCGACTGGAGACCGAACTAAAGAGTCGGCAGATCATTACTCAGCTGGAGGCCAAACTGAACAGTCGGCAGGTCATTACTCAGCTAGATGCCGAACAGAGGAATTCTACTCTTTTTGCTTAGAAGTCGAGCAGAAGAAGTTCTACCCTTTCTGTTTTGAGGCCGAACAGAGAAGTTCTACCATCTCTGGCCTCATAGTTTCTCCTGTTCACCCTTCAGGCGATTAGCTTCCATTGCATTAGCCTTTTCGTGAGCTCGGTCCAATATCTCCAGAACTGACTTGGAAGATTTCTTCACGAACTCGGTATATAGTTTCTGCTTGCGTAGTCCGTTGATGAAGGCGGCCATGACGACCTTATCGTCCCGATCCCGGATCTGGAGGGACTCGTTGTTGAATCGGACCATGTACTCATGCAACGATTCCTCGGGCCTTTGCTGAACTGTCATCAGGTGAGCAGTACTCTTGGAAAAGGCTCACGATGAAACGAACTGAGTTGCGAATAGTCGTACGAGCCGGCTAAAGGATTGAACTGGCCTGTGGGGTAATCCCTGAAACCACTGGCGCGCCTTTCCCTCCAAGAACATTGGGAAGATTTTACATCTAATAGCATCAGCGGCCGTTTGTAGGCGCATTTGCGTCAAAAATGCCAACAAATGGTCCTCAAGATCCGTGGTAGCATCATGGGATTTCATGTTGGATATCTTGAATTTCGCGGGCAGCGGATAGTTCTCAATATCGGGCATAAAAGGGGAGGCGGTATACCTGTTCGCCTCAGGATCTAATAACAGGTCCAACTTATCCTGTATTTAGTACACTTCTTTCCTCGGAGAGAGCTCCCTCTCCGGGAACCCTTGGAAGGGCTCCGAGTTCTCAGTTCGGAGTTCTTATTAGAGGGCTCCATAATTTCGATCTGTTCACGTGTGAGCTCCTTCCGTGCCCGCTTCGATCAGGAGTTAGGGCTTCCCGTTTTAGACTCTGACAGCCCGGTTCCATTCGTCCTTCGTGTCTTGGGTTCCTGGTCATGATAGCCTCCGGACTGTCCCTTTAGGTAGTTCACAATAGCCTTTTCGGCTACCGCTTGCACTAGTTGCTCAGGCAGGATTCGCGAGAGCTCCGATCCTTCATTCCCCGTAGTGGGATCCTGACGAAAATTTTGGGGGTCACTTTGCTCGTTCCCCTTAGACCCATCGGCGTTTCTCTGAGATATTGTTCTCGGCATGACTCGCGAAAGGAAGAAACGTGCTTTCCACAGATGGCGCCAATTGATGCGACAGTCAAAAACGCGATCCCAGCTGCTGCGAGCTGGTCAGGGACGAGCTGATGGGAGGAAAGCGAGCGAACCGAGCTCAGTCCTGGAACGCAATCCGAGCTGTGTTATTGAGAGGGAGCGAGCTGATGCGCAGGTGAGGTGAGCAAACCGACCTGCGAAGGGATAAACGGCGGGACGAACAGAGAGTGACCGAGCTGATGGGCCGAACTGACAGGGAGAGAACGAACGATCTGTCCTGCAGAGAGAGAAATAAACGGAGGGGGCTAGTTCCCCAGAGTAACTCCGACGGTCAAATCAGTAGAGCTTATGAATAGGGCAACAGTATAGAGTACTGTAGATGGCGTACCTTGTGTTGTCCGATGGTGCGGTATTTATAGAGTTTTTTTAGAGTAGTTTCCTTATAGGAGATGAGGTCTTATTCAAGGAGGGATTCCTCCTAGGGCTTCGTTTGCGAGCTCCGACAAGTTCGGGGGCCGCGGCCCATCAGGCCCATCCAACGGAGAGGCGACAGCTATGCGCGACCTGGCATCCATCCTGTCTGAGCTGATCTGGCCGAACTGACAGATCACTATGTCCGAACTGACACGTGGCTCCGATTGATTGGCCCCATTACAGTGATCATAATGGTTGTCCATGCAGGCAGTTCAAGTGTTATGGACTCCACAGAAAGAGGATGATGTATTATCAGAGCAAGAATTGCTAGAAAACTACTTCTCATTGCGGCCTCTATGGATGACAAAGAGTGTCCTGCCTTTCAGTTTTTAGAAGGGCTCTTTGATGACTTTGAAATACAAAAATGTAAATGCTATAAATGAGCTAATTGGTGTCTTGCAAATTCACTAACAAAGCCTCAGCTTTTAATGTTCATCAAAGGTCCAAGATTCCTTCATTAATTAGTTTGTAAGTGTCCTCCTATAGTGTCAAATTCACAAGATGGAGAACCAATATGCAATTTTTAAATGAGCAACTCACCAATATAGAGGACGGATTATATCCTTGGGGAGTATACATTTCATACTTTGGATTATCATTTTTCAGTACTAGTTGGCAGTTTGAAAAAAATTGGATACTTAAGAATTTGTTTAGTTTGTACATCTCAACTTTGCTTCATTAGTTTATACATCCACCACAAGTTCTACAAGTTGCCATTGAACTTTTTGATAATCCATTCAGTGCTTTGTAGATTCTTAAGACTTGTGCACACCACTATGTTTTCTGGTACTGTATGAATTAGCGACTCTTAAGCCAATGTTGCAGTAGGAGAGAAGAAAAAGGACAAACATGTATAATTTTACACCACAAACTAACACAATGAGGTTATAGGAATCAATGGCACACTGTTAACTTTTTCCACACACCTTTGGTGAAGTTATTAAATGCTAGCTTAATGTTACTTTTCAAGGCACATTTTAATTTTATTTTCAAAGATACCCTTTTAATGCTCTAAGATTTGTAGCTTCTCTTCTGCTTTTTTTTTATTTTTTTTCGTCCAAGGGAAACTCCAAACCTTGTAAAAAAGGAGGAATGCCAGAAAGGGGAAGACTTGAGACTTTTTTTTATATTTAATTGATGAGGAGGAAAGGAGAAAAGGTGGACTTGTTCCTTAATAAACAATTGGGAAGATTTGTGTAAAAGGCATGCTAGAAAAAATGAATCATAAATAGAGCAAAGATATGTATTACAAAGGCCTTTGTATTCACTTATACATGTAAAACGTACATATTGTTCAAGTGAGTACGTTTAACTTTTGCAAGAAATTGATCTATTTGGGGGAGCCAAACGTATATGTAAAGGTTGGGGGTGAATCACCAGACCAGTAAGTATATTATTGTACCCTCTGGAATTTTTAAGAACAAAAAGTACTATACTTCTTATGTGATACCTATCTAGTGCACAGAAGAGCTTTAAAAGAACTCTATCTAGCCATTGGATCAAGAGCCAATAGTTGAACTCTCTAAATATTTTAAGAACAAGAAGTATTATACTTCTTATGTGATACCTGATCTAACACGCAAGAGAGCTTTAAAAAGCACTCTTTGGCCATTGAATTAAGTTCCAATGGTTGAGTAGAAACTGATTCAGTATTGAGTTTGTTGATGTTTATACCCAATTGACCATACAATGGAAATTGTAATTCATTCCAATGCAAATAACTTTACGAGTGTGCTTGTTTTTACAAGTACGGCAAATTTTTTTGCTTATCATGGAAAGAAGTGGTAGTAGCCATAAGTAGATCGTCAAAACTTGGATAGACTCGATTTTTAAAAATTCAATGATCTAAATTGTGTCATATTACTTGGTGAGACAGTGTAGCACAATTTGCACACCCAATGGAATCATTTTGCCTACCAAAGATAAGTATTTTGCCTACATAACACATTTACGTATAAGATGTGTGAAAAATCATAAGCTATGTGAATATCACATATCATTTTTTTAAAATTAATAACTACCAATAACTATTACATTTTTTTACTTAATTTGCACATACACATATATTTTGCCTATCGTACTAGTATGCAAAACTACTTATAATTTGCAGCTACACCCTAAATAATCTTGATAGGTGCATATATTATAAAAAAAAAAAGAAAAATTCTCTCACCATCGAGTGGATTTAAGAATTCACAAATTTGATTAGTATACATTAGTGGCAGTATTCAATTTATGGCTCAGGCCAAACCATATCAGCTCGACTCGAGCTGGTCGTCGATTTCAAAATTTGGTCAACTTTCCAACGACCGAGCTAATGCAATCCGATCCGAGTGAATTGACCCACTAGCAATTCCGTGTCGGGTTCGGTTCGGATTTTCATAGACGTCTCGTTTTCAAGGCAGTCATCACTCCTCTCTATAATACCCTCTATCTCTTCCCCTTTCTTCTCACTTATTCATTGATCCTTCCTAAAATTTTTCATCAAATTCCTTTTTTTTTTAAATCAAAAAAGCCTTCTCTAGTATTCTGTTTCTACTCTCACAAGGTAATTAATTCCTCCTTTACTCTCACAAGGTAATTAATTCCTCCTTTCTTCGATGATTTGTTATCATTTTTTTCGTTTGTTTTCGAAGTCCATCGTTGATTGTTGTTTGATCCTTTAATTGATTCTGGTATCGTCGTAGTTTCTTAATCTTGGAATGATTGACGGATCTTTTGGTGATTATATCGGTTGTCTTTTTAGTCTTTTTAATCAGCCCGATTTTGATCTAGGGTTTTCTGTGATTTCTGCGAGCCAACCCTAATTATAGAAATTGGGTGCCTCTTTCTCTACTATTGGGGTTGTGTATCTGTTCTATCAATTTAGGTTTTTGTTGCTTGATGCAAGCTTTAATTGATTCTTGTGTACTACTGTAGCTTCTAGCCTTTTGATAATCGATGTATATCTTTAAGTGGGTCTTGGGATTATTTTAGTTGAACATCTTTTGCGTTTTAATATTTTAATTATAGTAGTCTGAATTTGATCTATGGTTTTCTATAATCTTTTTGGGTTTCATCCCTAAACTCGGTAATTTGGTGCTCCTGTTGTTCTGTTATTCAGGATTTTGCTTATTTATTACGGTTGATTTTGTGCCAGCAATTTCAGTTCTGGGCTGGGGATTTGAATTGATTACATCTGATTAGATCAGATTGGATTCGGTGTTTTGGATTTTTTTTCTCAACAAATGCAGATCTTCGTGAAAACCCGTACTAGAAAGACCATAACCCTTGAAGTTGAAAGCTCTGATACTATTGACAATGTGAAGGCCAAGATCCAAGACAAGGAGGGCATCCCTCCGGACCAGCAAAGGCTTATCTTTGCCGGGAAACAACTCGAGGATAGGGCAAATGACACTTTACCCCTTGTGAAAGTGGAAAATGGGGTATAATTTACTTCATGGAAAATATCCACCGCAACCCATGACAACGTTGAAGCGGGGGATAATTTGCTTCATGGCAAATATGCACCGTGATGCGTTAGAGCGCTAAGGATACTTCCGAGAAACAATGGGACATCTAGAATTGGACCATTCACACGTCATCAGTCCTTCCAAAAAGGACTATATATATGAACTGGTTCCATCCTGTTATCGCAACAAGAATTGATGGGGGATGCTGTCGTGATCCAACTTGATCCTGTTAACGATAATGATCTGGCTTACAACCCACACAGGTCAGATGGTCACTCATTTACATATTCTAACGATCCTTTTTGTACTTACAGGGCTTTGAATGCTTTTCAGTCTTTTGCTTATCTTGGCTTCTGCACCATTATATATTTATGTCAAGTACCAGTACAACTACATAGATTTTGTCAGTTAGTCGTATATTATGAGAGAGTTTTGTATACCTAATGATGGGGCATGAATGAATCTTGGCTATTTAAGAGACTTTGTGCATTTGAGATTCAGCACACTTTTTGGTCAGAGTGTTTGTATATTAGTGCGTTTGAGATTCAGCACACTTTTTGCTTAGAGTGTTTGTATATTATATACTAGTTTCTTTGAATTCGTGTTTGGTAAAACATCTTGTTTTTCAGGGATGAAGTGAATGAGGATCAATTGAACTTGACACCTACTTGTCATACAGTCTTAAAATATTTGATTCCCTCATTATCTGGGTTTGTTTCGGTGAAGTATCAGGCCAAATCTGAGGACCCATTTGAAACACATCCTCTGCAAACCTGGAGTTTCGTTGCTGCTATACTTTCCTACACCCTATTATTTTTGGCTACGAAGCAATTGCAGAATCGCTGCCATAAATATGTGGATATATTGAATGGTGTTGCTTTCGCTAGTGGAGTCCTCTCCAGTTTCTCGCTACTATCCCTGCTCCTCCCATGCTACCCTCTCATCTTCATCTCCTCTCTCGCTCATTTATCGATCCTTCTTCAAGTCCTCTCTAAAATTCTTCAATCAGAAGCCTTCTCTGCTATTCTGTTTATCCTCTCACAAGGTAATCAGTCCCTTCTTTCTCCGACGATTTATCCTTTTCTGTTTGTTTTCAGAATACATAAAGATTCGTTATTTGTTTACTGCTTTAATTGATTCTGATATGGTTCTGGTTTCTTAATCTCCCGATCATAGACGGATCTGATAGTGATTATATTGGTTGCGTTTTTATTATTTTTAATTAGTCGGATTTTGATGCTAGGTTTTCTATAATTTCTGCAATAATACCCTAATTTTGGAAATCAGTTGCCCCTTTCCTGCTATTCGTGTCTTGTGTATGATCTATCAATGTAGGTTTTTTGTTCGTTGATGCCTTAATGGATACTGTAGCTTCTTAGCCATTTGATAACCGATGAACCTATGTGGATTAATTTGGTTGAACGAGAAGATTTTTGCCTTTTTTAATGCTTTTAATTATGGTGGTCCGATTTTGATCTAGGTTTTTTTTGTATAATTTTTGGGTTGAACCCCTAAATTAAGAAATTTGGTGCTCCTATTATTCTGTTATTCAGGTCCGTCCTTGGCAGTGAGTTTTCTTTTACTAGGGTGTATTTTCTGCTAGCAATTGAAATTTTGGGTTGAGGAATTTATATTAATTGGATCTGATTTGGTGTTTTGGATTTTTCTTTCTCAACAGATGCAGATCTTCGTGAAAACCCTTACTGGGAAGACCATAACCCTTGAAGTTGAAAGCTCTGATACTATTGACAATGTCAAGGCCAAGATCCAAGACAAGGAGGGCATCCCTCCGGACCAGCAAAGGCTGATCTTTGTTGGGAAACAACTTCAGGATGGTCGTACCCTGGCCGACTACAACATTCAGAAGGAATCCACCCTTCATTTGGTTCTGCATTTGAGGGGAGGAATGCAAATTTTCGTTAAAACTCTTACAGGGAAGACAATTACCCTGGAGGTTGAAAGCTCTGATACTATTGACAATGTCAAGGCTAAGATCCAAGACAAGGAAGGTATTCCTCTTGACCAGCAAAAGCTGATCTTTACTGGAAAACAACTCGAGGATGGTCGTACACTGGCTGATTACAATATTCAGAAGGAATCTACACTTCATCTGGTGCTCAGGCTTCGTGGTGGAATGCAAATTTTCATTAAGACTCTAACTGGAAAGACCATAACCCTAGAGGTGGAGAGTTCTGATACAATTGACAATATGAAGGCTAAAATTCAAGACAAGGAAGGGATCCCACCAGATCAGCAGAGGTTGATGTTTGCTGGTAAATAGCTTGAGGATGGCCGGACTCTTATAGATTATAACATCCAGAAGGAGTCAACCTTTCACTTGGTCCTGAGGTTGAGAGGAGGAATGCAGATATTTGTAAAGACATTGACAGGGAAGACCATTGCCGTGGAGGTTGAGAGTTTTGATACTATTGACAATGTTAAGGCAAAAATTTAGGATAAGGAGGGAATCCCACCGGATCAGCAAAGGTTGATTTTTGCTGGTAAGCAGCTTGAAGATGGCCGCACTTTTGCTGATTATAACATTCAGAAGGAGTCAACACTTCACTTGGTGCTTAGGTTGAGGGGAGGAATGCAGATATTTGTGAAGACTTTGACTGGAATGACAATCACTTTGGAGGTGGAGAGCTCAGATACCATTGACAATGTTAAGGCCAAAATCCAGGATAAGGAAGGTATCCCACCTGACCAGCAGAGGCTGATCTTTGCTGGTAAGCAATTGGAGGATGGAAGGACTTTGGCTGATTATAACATCCAGAAAGAGTCCACTCTTCACTTTGTCCTGCGTCTTCGAGGTGGCTTGTGAATGTTGCTGATAATTTGTTGAAGGCTGTTGGAATTTAAATGGACCCTGTTATAGTTTGCTTTACCCTGTGTATCTTTGCTGCCCAAGTCATGGGGATTGGCTTGTTAAAGCCTTCTGTAGTTTTCGTTTTGTAGGATTGAATGGTGGTGTTATATTGTCATGGGAATTTATGGTGGTGTCACTTGTTTCTAAATAAAAGTTGGAATTTCTAAATGCTTTTGTGTAAATATAGAGTCGCTGATTAAACTGCCTGTAAATACTTGTTTCTGATTATTGTTTGTTCTCAGTAAGTATATTCTATTTGCTTAGCTTGAGAACATACATAATAGCTTGTTCAGTTCTTCCTTGATAACCTTATTTCCTGTATAGAAGTTGTAAATTAAGTTGTTTTGTGGTTTTTGATGGTTTCTCAATCGTACAACAGCAGGTGTTGAATTGGAACATTCAATGCTTCTTATTTGGCTACCTTCAACTTTTGATCTGGTTTCTGTATTCAACAGAATATTGCAAGTGGATAGAGCACAGCTATAAGAGACCAATTGACGGTATTTGATGGCCCTACAAATCAAGCTTGATCGGTTCCTAGTCCTCAGCATTTGACTGCCAATCGCCAAAGGACTAGCTACCTTCAGTGTTTGATCTGGTTTCTCTATGCAACAGAATATTGCTAGTGGATAGAGCATGGCTATAAGAGACCATTTGGACGGTGTTTGATGGCCTTACAAAACAAGCTTGATCTTGCGTCGATTCACAGTCAGCATTTGACTGCCAATTGCCATGGGATTGGAACTTTACTCGATCTGAACTCGGTAGACCCCCTAAACAAATCAAGCTCAGGAAGTTCACTCGATTTGAACTCTGGTAAACCCATAGAAAAAAAAATCAAACTTCAGCACATTTCAAACTCATTAAGATGAATAAAGATCAAATAGGCTTATTTAAGAGGCAAATTATAGAATTGAGTACCCTCTTAACAGGTTCAGATCGCCTGTATTGCTCATTAGAGGGTATGTGAAGGCTGATCGGTTAGGTATCTGCTTCAAATTTGTGACATGAAGAATCAATTGTATTTCAATATCCAGTAAGGATTCCACTGCCTTCTGTGTTGTACATCAACAAAGTTGAAACTCTTCAGTCTCTGCCCCTTGTCTTTCGGCCTAAACCCCAAATGACTTGAGTTACCACAATAGCAAAATCACATAAATTTCCTTCTATGGCGCCACCAACAGCAATAGTAGCAGGCAAAACCAGCCTTTTTCTTGCTCAAACCAGACCCTTTACACTATCTTGTCGGCCATTTCCAAGTCTTGTTTCTTCATTCCTACAAAATCCCACCCCGTTTCTGCCTTCTAATCCATAATAGTAATTCCTCCCAAATACTTGGTCATCAAAACAATTCCCAGATGTGCCAATAATCAGTACAATAATCCCAAGTTAAAGCAGAAGATGTCGATGCCATCATCATCATCAATGGAAATCCAATAAAACATAAGCCCAGTTGAAAAATCCATAGAAACATTTGACAGCGGCGGCAGCAGCCGTAGTGTCATTGATGCTATTCAGTGAGCCTAAATCAGCATTGGCTTTCTCCGGTGGACTAATGGGTGGTGACTGTTTCTCGACTCCAACTGCGATGATGATGGTTATGATAATGAATGAGAGTTAGACCACGAGTCAGATTCATATTCACGTCCATCCTAGCAATGCAAGTTCTTTCAAGCATCTTTAAAGAAAAGCTACGCAGAGAGAGGAGATTTCCTATACCCTGTTTGGATAGATATATAGTGACTATGCAGAGAGTAGGGGTGTTTCGCGAATCGAGCCGCTCGGGAGCCGATCGCGAGCGGCTCGAATACGAGCTCGACTCGATCTCGCCAATATCGAGTTCGAATCGAATTCGAGCTAATTAAGTCGATCTCGAGCTCAAAAACATTAAGCTCGTTGGCTCGCGAGCGGCTTACAAGCTCAATTATATATATTTTTTATTTTAATAGTAAAATTACATATATATTCCTAATATTTTATTATTTATTAAAAAAATTATTATTTTATTCATTTTTTAAAATAAATATTTATTTTTTAAAAATAAAATAATAATAATTATTTTTTTATTTTTTGAGCTCGAGCTTGAGCTTGATATTTTGATCTCGTCGAGCTCGAGCTCGAGCTTCACAAAATTAACTCGAGCTCGGCTCGATTAGCCAAAACTCGACTCGAGTTCGGCTCGTTTGCACCCCTAGCTGAGAGGGAGGAGTTTTCCTATACTGAGTTTGGATAGATATGTAGTGACTTCGAAGATAAGCTGCACTGTGGTACCGAGCAGTTTGTCACAAAAAGTGTACTTCTTCTTGTTATCGTTGGTGTCATACCCCTCAGAATCACAATTTGGCGATAACGTTACTTGGATTTCGGCCATCTATATATTGTAAGTATATAGTGCATATGGTTTTGGAGAGCCGTATACTTGTTGTATGTGCCCGATGCTGCTGAGAGAACTGCTACAACCGTTGCTACTTGGAGGATTACATTCCTTAAGCTACAGTTGTTATTTTTTGAGCAATTTTAAGGGATATTCTTTAAACACGTTTTGGAACATTTTTTATTTTGAGCTTCCAGATCAGTCTTTCATTTCACATGCTTACCTCCAGACAGTGTTACAGTATTATCTTTCTTAATATGCTTCTGAAGCAGAAAGGGAATGGTTGGGAGGGGAAGAAATTGGTATTGTTTAGAAGGCTAGGTATGGGAAGGAAGGAAGAGGCTGAGGTTTGTTTTCAATGTAATTCACAAATAAATCTTCCTTGGATTAGTTTGAATTGTTCTCTGTATGCAGTTTTTTAAGGAGGCAAAGACTAGGTAAAGGTGGGTGAAGAAGCGCTGAGGTTCCCCGGACCGAGCTGACCTGATGAGCTCGGCGTGCTGATGAGAAGAACGTATTCCACCACTGCAAAACAAACAAGGAGTAGGCTATAGGGTGACTGACAGGGGAGCCCCGAGGTGGTCCCCGAGGACACTCTGACGGTCAAGTTAGTTTTCCGGTAAGTAAAGTTCACGGGAAGTAAAGCGGTCGGGAGTAATTTGCCAATAGTGAACGTACCTTGTGTAGCTGGTGTGCGTTACCATTTATACCTGCTCGAGAGTCCGACCTCCGTACGTTTCGGGACTTACTCAGTATAGCCTCAATCCCGTACTAAGGGGGATTCTCCCCGCCCTCTGCAGAATTGTTCCCTGGAGCTTTTCGGAGCCCTAGTGGCGGTGCACTCCAGAACGGTTGTCAGGGGCCTGGGTTCCAGACCCAGCTCCGACCTTCCCGGGTTGCCACGTGTCTAGGCCCAGGACGGAGCCTCTGCACTAGCCCCCTAGATTAGGTAGGGAATTCAGACATACCTAATCTATACCCTTGCCACGTGGGAACCCAGCGTCACACAGCTCTGCCGTGGTCACCTCCGGTACAGTGCTGTCACTGAAAAGCTGCGCCCGCGTCCTTTCAGTTGTCGCGTCTCTTCAGTCTCCGTACCGCTCTTAAATGCGTTCACATGGGACGGTTCAAATTCGAGCAAACCGTTTTCCCCCCATTTCATCCCCTATAAATAGGGGTTGCCAGATTTCATCCGACTCTATTTGACATTTTCCTTTCTCCGTGCATTTTTAATTTCCAGCAACAAGACTTCCGGCTCTTCGTGCCCAGATTCCGGTGACTCCTTCACCCATTTTTCCACCCCACTTACCAGTAAGTCTTTTTCCTTCCTCCTTCACTCTCTTTTTCCTTTGCCATCTTCTGTTTTTTATGTCGGATCGTTCCGACGTTACCTCCACCGCATCCCAGATTCCGATCCACCGTAGAGCCCTTAGGATTCTCATTTCTTCTACATCTTCACCTTCGCTTTCATCTTCATCTTCACCCCCTCCTCCTTCTTCTTTTTCAGTTTCTAATCTCGACCTGCTCGAGTTCATAGTCATCATGAGCTCTTCATCTGCCCACTCTCCTTCTGCCCGAATCCTGGAGGAGGCGGCCGAGCTCGATGCCTTCATTGAGCAGCAGGCCACTTCCGTTCCCTCCCCCAAGTCTCCACATGACTCCCCTGGCGAAACCCAGGGAGGGGTTGGTGAAGACAGGGACTCCTCTGAGGGAACCCCTGCCTCCGAACAGGGGGATGATCCTGGATTTGACTATGGTCATCCTGACCAGCAAGAAGTCACTCTCTCCCCCGGGGATGTGGCCGATCTGGTCGGGTCTTTTTTCATTCCTCCGACCTTCGAGTCGAGGGCGGCCGGACCCAACGACCGAGCCAGCCGACCTCCTCCTGGTTTTATAGCCATTTACAGGGAGCAGCTGGTCGCGGGGCTCCGGCTCCCCATTCCACCAACTCTGGCTGAGATCTTGAGCTATTGGGGGTTCAGGATCACCCAAGTCCATCCCAACTCGATCAGGATCATCATTGGATTCCTGATCTACTGTCAGATCTGCTCCATCCCCTACTCTCTTTCTCTCTTTCGAGCTTCCTACACCCTCAAGCTTTCCCTTCTTGGGTGGTACTAATTCTCCTCCCGAACTGCTAGCAAAGTTCGGGGTGGGAAGGGCTCCCAGGACCTACTCTTCGGGGTCCCCTCTTCCGTAAAGAACTGGAAAGATGACTTCTTTTTTGTTAAATCCACGAGCTTTCCCCATAATGTATGGAAGGTCGGGGAGGTCGACTCCAACCCCTATCCGGAGGATCTGGACTCCGAAGCCCTCGGCCAACTGGTGAGCTCCAAGGTGAAGCTCTATGTCGCCAGGTTCTCCACCGAGCAGATTTCTGCGGCCGGGCTGATGGGGACGTTGTCCGGGTCCCCTGGGAAAGTGGAGCTCTCCCCCCTCAACTACGACGACTGTAAAGCCGCCACTGTGCTCCTGTTGCCTGTTGTCCTGTTTTATTTCTTTTTTTACCAGTCTGTTTGTACTAACCTGGCGACGTTTGTTGTAGTGAGGAGGCTTTCAAAGCTGCTGGGCACGCTTTCCGAGCCGGCCGCCCCGACTCCGTAGCCGGATGCCGCCAAGAAGGCCTCTGAGGTCGCTCCGACTCCCGGGGGCAGCTCGGCCCCCCCGAAGGAAATGTCCCACTCGTCGTCCCCCTCCAACCAGGTCGCCAGCAAAAAGAAGGCGAACGGGCAGAAGAGGGGTTGAGGGGACAAGCCCTCCCAATCCGGGAAGAAGCTCGCGCCAGCTTCGACATAGCCCCTACTCCTGCTTACGTTGGGGGACGGCCCCCACGCAGGTCCGGTCCATTTGGGGGTCGGCTCCGCGGAGGAGCACGCGCGAGAGATGCCGCCCCCCAGTCTGTGACACTTCCGTCACATCGCCCCCTTGAAACCCGGCCTATCCCCCTCCATGCACGACCCCCGTCGCTTCTGTCCATCATGGGGGCTGTCCATCAATGACCGAGCCCAGTTTTTCGAGGTGGCTCGCGAGTTAGTCACAGGCTCGGTCCTCCCGTGTGACAGGAGGTGGATGGAGCTGGCGAGCCCGTCCGAGCTCCAGGACGCGTACTTCACCGCCCAAGCCCAAGTGAGTTCTCCTCCCTTTAGGCCACTTGTGCCTCCGCTTTTCAGCTCGGTTACGAAATATGCTGACTTCTTTTTTCTTCTCCTCAGGCCAATGCCGCTGGAGCTGCCCTCGCGATCCGCTTCTCCGAGCTGTGTCCTGATCTGGAAAAGTTGCAGAAGGTGAATCGGGAGACCGAGCAGAGGCTTGCCCAGGCCCTAAAGGAGGCAGGCTCTCTTAAGGTCAAGTTGGGCAAGACCGAGAAGGAGTTGGAAGCGGCCCAAGTCCAGATCGCCTCCACCATGTTCTAGCTGGACCAGGAGAAGAAGGGCGTGGCGAATATGAGGGAAGACCACGCCATTGAGCTCTCCAGTACCGTCAGCCGGGAGCGCAAGAAGGCCGTTCGGGAGTTCATCTCTTCCAAACGGTTTGCTGAGGACGTGGTCCTCGTCAACTAGCCCATCCTCCAGTTCGGCTTTATGTGAGCCCTTGACCAGGTGAAGGGTCTCAACTTGCCTAGCTTCGACTTGGCCGCGTTTATGGATTACAACCCTGCCGCCGAGGAGAAGCTAGACTGGTTCTTCGACGGGTACTGCAAGGGGCATGCCCTGAAAGATCTGGTGGGCAGAAGCGACGTGGGGGCCGAGTTAGCGGAGATTCCTTTGGAGGAGGATGACACTCCCGGCAGGGCTCTCGGGAAGGAGCCCGTGGGCTAGGCTGGGCGTTAGCTAGGCTTTTCTCTCTTTTTTTTTATACCTCGGTAGGTTTTGTAATAGATAGGTTTTGAATGTACATATGAAGTAGCATTCAATGAAAACTGCCTAATTCTGACTTGCAATTTTTGCTTGCGTCGAACCTTAATAATCGAAGTGGTCTACTGACCTCTTGGGTCGAACATCGAACCGATCCACCGAGGCGATGTGCCGGCCTCTTGGGTCGAGTATCTATTAAACTTTAAGCTGACAACTAAATCGTCAAGGATAACAGACTAATTCAAACCAACTTACCAAAGCGACGTGCCGACCTCTGGGGCTGAACATCAGACTTCCAAGTTTTGAGCTCTGCCGGCCTCCTGGGTCGAACGTCAAGCTCTCCCCCCTTTAGACTAATAGCTAAATTGCCATGGACGACGAACTAGGGCATTAACAAATTGTGTGAAATCAGTTCGCGATGTGCCGACCTCCCGGGTCGAGCACCACACTTCCAAGGCAACCATGCCGACCTCCTGGGTCGAACGTCGAACTCCCGGATTTTAACAAACTGCATCAAATAGTTCATGACGTGCCGGCCTCTGGGGCCGAACACCAGACTTTAAAGCTTTAAGCCATGCCGACCTCCTGGGTCGAGCATCCACTCTCCAACTTCCAGGGCAACCGTGCCGACCTCCTGGGTCGAACGTCGAACTCCCGGATTTTAACAAACTGTATCAAAATAGTTTATGACGTGCTGGCCTCTGGGGCCGAACGCCAGACTTTAAAGTTTTAAGCCATGCCGACCTCCTAGGTCGAGCATCCACTCTCGAACTTTAAAGGCATTCCAAACTTTAAGCCATGCCGACCTCCTGGGTCGAGCATCCACTCCCGAACTTTAAAGGCATTCCAATCCATTACCATTACCATTGCCAACCCCTCACTAGGACACTTAGCATCGTCTGAGTGTACTAGTGTAGGACCTAAACTTTAAAACTAAACGGTGTTGGTAAAAGGAAGGTTAAAAGTCTGACATTTATTCAATGACGAATTTGTACACGAATTTCAAAGAATAGACAGTAAGATACCCTGACCCAATCTAACCTACGAACAATCGCAAGTTCGAGAAGTGCCAAGTGCGGGGTATTTTCACTCCATCTAATTTCGCAAGCTTGCAGTAGCCGACTCGGCTTGCCTCCAGGATCTTGTATGGACCCTCCCAGTTCGGATCGAGTTTGTTGGAACTATGAGCTCGACTAACTGAGTTCTTTCTTAGGACGAGATCTCCTGGTTGGTACTGCGTATTCCTCACCTCGCGTTATGATAGCCGGCGAGTTGACTTTTATACCTAGCCATCCGTATCGCCGTTTCCTCATGCTTGGCCTCCAGTATGTCCAAGTTGCACATCAGCTCTTCTTCGTTGGCTAACGCAACGAAGTTCTGTGTCCGAGGTGACGGAAGGCCGATCTCTACTGGTACCACCGCTTCTGCCCCATAAGTCAGGGAGAACGGGGTCTCGTGGCCGTTCTCGGCGTAGTGCGGTAGGCTCAGAGGACACTAGGGAGTTCATCTAGCCAGTTAGACTGGGCCAGTTCCAACCTAGTCTTTAGTCCTTGCAGAATGGTTCGGTTGACGTTCTCCACTTGGCCGTTGGCCTGGGGGTGGCCGACCGAGGTGAAATGTTGGCTGATCCCGAGCTCAGCGCATCATCTCCTGAAGGGGTTTTCGGCGAACTGTCGCCCATTATCGGATATCAAGACATGCGGGATCCCGAAGCAGCAGACTATGTTCTTCCAGAAGAACTTCTGAATTGCCTTTCCAGAGATAGTGGTCAGGGGTTCGACCTCCATCCACTTTGTGAAATAGTCGATGGCCACCATGAGGTGTTCGTGCCTTCCGGGAGCTCGGGGAAAGGGACCCAAGAGGTCTATTCTCCACTGGGTAAAGGGCCAAGGACTATGGATGGGGACCATCTCCCGAGTGGGTTGGTGACGCAGCGGGGCGTGCACCTGACAATCTCAGCATTTCTGAACAAGAGGTGCGGCATCCCGAAACACTGAGGGCCAATAGTAGCCTAAGAGTAGGCACTTTTTGGCCAGAACTCGGGATCCCACATGTGCCGCGCATAAGCCTTCATGATCCTCTCGGAGGACATGAAATGCTGAGAGTTTCATGAAACTCCGAGAGGTTCATGAAGGCTTATGCGCGGCACATGTGGGATCCCGAGTTCTGGCCAAAAAGTGCCTACTCTTAGGCTTATGCCTTCATGAAACTCATCAGGAGTTACGCACTTTAGCCAGGGAAATAGATACGACCTCCGGTAGAGGGTCCCCCCAGAGTAGGCGTACTTGGTAGTTCTGAGCTGGAGTCGGCGAGTCTCGATTTTGTCTTCGGGGAGACACCCGAGCTGGGGAAGTTCACAAGGGGAGTCATCCAGGTGACCGAACTGTCTACGGCCAAGACCTGGACCTGGTCAATGCTCTTCTGCTTGACTACCTCTGCCAGGACCTCCTTGCTTAGGTGGGCAAACGAGGAGGACGTCAGTTTCGACAGGGCATCTGCGCGCTTGTTCTGGGATCTCGGCACCCGCTTGATTTCGAAAGTATCGAACAAGGTTATTGTCTCTCGTATCTTTGCCAGGTATTTTTTCATGACCTCCTCCTTGGTTTCGTACTCCCCACGAACTTGTTGGACTACGAGTTGGAAGTCGCTCCGGACTTTGATCGCGGTTATACCCATCTGGTGGGTTATCCGCAATCCTGTCAATAGGGCCTCGTACTCAGCCTCATTATTGGATGCCGGGAAGTCGAATCTGAGTGCGTAGGTCAGCTCTTCCCCGGTGGGCGAGGTGAGCAGCAGGCCGGCGCCGCTCCCTTCCTTACTCGAGGCCCCGTCTACGAATAGAAGCAACGACTCTTCCGGCCGTACCTCCGTGGGCGAAGAGCTTGGCTCAGCCATGGACAGACTTGCTCCCTCGGCTAGGAAGTCTGCCAAGACCTGAGCTTTGATAGCAGTGCGAGGCTGATAGCCGATGTCATGCTAGGCCAGTTCGACGGCCCATTTGGTCATTCTGTGCGAGACCTCGGGTTTAGTGAGTATCTGGCGTAAGGGCTGATTGGTCATGACAACAATGCTGTGGGTCAGGAAGTAAGGTCGGAGTTTCCGGGCGGCGTGCACCAGGGCGATGACCAATTTTTTTGCCGGTGTGTACCGCGTCTCCTGTCCCTGTAAAACTCGGCTAACATAGTATATTGACTTTTGGGCCCCCCTGTCTTCCCGCAACAGAACCGCGCTAACAGTTTCGCTGGAAGCAGACAAGTATAGGAACAAGGTCTCTCCCTACTTCGGGGCAGTCAGAGTGGGCAGTTCGGCCAGATATGCTTTTAGGCCAGCGAGGGCTTTCTGGCACTCCTCGGTTCATTGAAAGTCCTTAGGCGCTTTTAGAATTCGAAAGAAGGGCAGCCCCCTGACCGCGGAACGTGAGAGGATTCTGTTCAGGGCGGCCATCCTCCTAGTGAGCCGCTGGACCTCATTTACGTTTCTCGAAGGGGCCATATCCATGATAGCCCGGAGCTTATCCGGGTTGGCCCAAATCCCCTCTCGGGATATCAAGAAATCCAGGAACCTTCCCGACCTGACCTCGAAGGTGCATTTTTTCGGGTTCAGGTTCATCCGACTCTCTGACAAGATGTTCAAGATCTCCCTCAGGTCGGGAACGAGCCGCTAGTCACTTCGGCTCTTGACGATCATGTCGTTTACGTAGACTTCCATACTTCTACCGATCTGATTTTGGAATAATTTGTTGACCAAGCGCTGGTAGATAGCTCCGGCGTTCTTTAGCCTAAACGGCATCGTCCGATAGCAGTAAGTTCCTTCCTTAGTAATGAAGGAAGTCTTTTTCCGGTCCGCCTCTGCCATCTCGATCTGGTGATATCCCTTGAAAGCATCCAGAAAACACAAGACGTCAAAACCCACAGTAGAGTCTAATAACTTGTCGATCCTCGGCAAGGGGAAGCAGTCCTTTGGTCAGGCTTTATTGAGATCTGTTAAGTCCACGCACATCCTCCACGACTGATCCTCCTTTTTCACCAGGACGGAGTTGGCTAACCAGGTCGGGTAGTATACCTCCAGGATGATCTTGGAGTCCAGCAGCTTGCCGACCTCCTCCTTGATCACCTCATTCCTCTCTGGGGTGAAACTCCTCTTTTTCTGTTTCACCGGCTTGAAGCGGGGATCTACGTTGAGGTGATGGACGGCCAGGTCGGTCGGAATCCCAGGCATATCCTCAACTGTCCACGCGAAGACCCGGGAGTACTCACTTAGCAGGGCCTTCATATCCTCTTTCTCCTCAGGGGGCAATGACGTACCGATACGGAGGACCCGGTCAGGCCTATCCTCTCTCAAGTGGAACTCCTAAATCTTGTCCTGGGTGCCCAACTGCGAGGCCTCGTCCCCCGGGATGTAGGGCTCCAAATTGGTTGTTTGGGGGACCAACTTCTCCTGTCCCCGGAGCATGGTCAAGTAGCAAGCCCTGACCACTTTCGGATTTCCATGCACCTCGGCTATCTCTCCCGAGATGGGAAATTTGACGCTGAGGTGGAGCGAAGAGTGAATAACCCGGAGGGCATTCAAGGCGGGCCGACCCAAGAACACATTGTACGGGGATGGTTGTTTGACCACCACGAAGTTGACAGGGATGGTCCGGCATTTGGGCGCCTGCCCTATCGTGACCATCAAGGTGATCATCCCCTCCGGGTTGATAGGCGGTCCGGTGAAGCCCACCAGTGGTGTCCGAACTGGGGTTAACTGTCCATCCTCCAAGCCGAGCTCCTTGAACACTCGGAAGAACAGGATGTCCACCGCGCTTCCTTGGTCAACGTATACTTTTTTCACCCGGAAGTTATTGGTCACGACATCTATCATGATGGCTTCGTGGTTTCCGAACGCCATGGGAACCGCATCCCTTGGTCCGAAGGTGATCTTTTCGTCCATGCGCAGGCGCTTCAGGGAATCGTCCCTCTCGGGGGGAGGTCGCCTGTTCTTCGGAACTGCATGGCTGTCCCCCCCCGTGGGACCCCCGGCAATGGTGTTAATCACCCCTGCCAGGTTCTGGATGTCCAGGTCAGGGGAGTGGCCCCTAGATATGTCACGCCGCTCAGGGCGGTCGCGACGCTGGCCCTCGCCCCTGTCTCCGCCGTAGTTGCGTCCCCGCTCTTGGCCTGGTTGACCCTGCCGCACAAATCGTCCCAAGAAGCCGCGCTAGATCAGATCCTCGATCTCCTTCCGCAGGGCCCAGCATCCCTCCGTATCGTGCCCGACGTCACGGTGAAAGGCACAGTATCGATCCTGGTTCCTTTTGTTCAGGGGGGTCCCCATCCTGGACGGCCGTTCCCCTAGGCCCTCAGCCTCCATGACGGCCAGGATCTGGGTTCTAGGCCGAGTTAGGGGGTGTAGCCTTTCTCCGGAAGCGGCGGCTGAGCAGGGATTTTTTCCTTTGAGAGTCGGTCAAAAATGTTCTTCTTGGCTGGGACATCCTTATTCTCGGGGGAGTTTTCCCGTCCTCTCCGATCTCCGAACTCCCGATCTGACTCTCTCTTCAGACGGGCCGCCTCCTCTGCATTAGCTGCCGCATGTGCCCTGGTCAAGAGCTTTTCTAGGTCTCCGGGAGGCTTCTCGGCCAGCTTGTAGAAGAGCTCATTTGCCCTGATCCCGTTCATGAAGGCGGCCATGACCACCTTTTCATCATTGTCCCTGATCTGCAAACTCTCCGTATTGAAGCGGGTCATAAAATTCCTCAGTGACTCGTCCGGCTTCTGCCGGATCGCCATCAGGTGAGTCGCGTTCTTCGAATAAGTCTTCGAAGAGATAAACTGGGCAACGAACTGCCTAGCCAGTTCGGGGAAATTTCGGATGGACCCCGGTGCCAAGCCCTGGAACCAGAGCCGAGCCTTCCCCTTCAGGAACATAGGGAAGGTCTTGCAGCGGATTTCATCCGCGGCTGTTTGCAGACGCATGTGCGTCCGGAAGACCGAGAGGTGGTCTTCCGGGTCGGTTGAAGCGTCATACAGTTCGATGTTCGGGATCTTGAACCTTCGGGGTAGTGGGTAATCCTCTACCTCCTGGGTAAAGGGTGAGGTGGTGTAGTTGTTCTCGTACAACTGTGACCGCAAGATCTGCTCGAGTTCGTCTCGAACAGGCTTCCACTGGGGAAGGTTGCGCTGTCGGCTTTTGATAGAGCGGTCGGGGGAGTGCCCAGGCCCGCCCCGTGCAGGGTTCTGCGGTGAGGGGTTTCTCGGTCTACTTCCCGCAGACCGGTCGCAGGAGTACCTCTCGCTATCCCCGACCACCGAGGCCCGTGGTCGAGGGGGAGTCCGTGGCCGTTTCCTTCCGGGGAGCTGGTCCCGTGACTCATCCTCCGAGGGGTCGGGAGGTGATGCCTTCTCCTTCCCCTTCGTCTTGGAGGTCTGCGCGCCCTCGGATTCGCCCCCCTCCTTCGCCTGACGGATCATATCCTTCAGCATGGGGAGGTTCTCCGTCACAAATTTGAGGATCTACTGTCTCCGCTCTCCTGAGAGGGCTGAGTCTCCGGCGCTCCGAGCCGCCTCGATCTCCTTTCGCTGGGACCTCTCGCCAGCCCCGGGATCAGTAGTTTCCATGGTTCGCTTAGAACGAGTTCTCGCCATCAACACAACTGCACTTGCCTTTCGTTCCCACAGACGGCGCCAACTGAAGAAGCGTTGAGCTTCCCCGGACCGAGCTGACCTGATGAGTTCGGCGTGCTGATGAGAAGAACGTATCCCAGCCCTGCAAAACAAACAAGGAGTAGGCTATAGGGTGACTGACAGGGGAGCCCCGAAGTGGTCCCCGAGAGCACTCCGACGGTCAAGTTAGTTTTCCGGTGAGTGAAGTTCACGGGAAGTAAAGCGATCGGGAATAATTTGCCAATAGTGAGCGTACATTGTGTAGTTGGTGTGCGTTACCATTTATACCTGCTCGAGAGTCCGACCTCCGTACGTTTCGTGACTTACTCAGTATAGCCTTAATCTCGCGCTAAGGGGGATTCTCCCCGCCCTCTGCGGGATTGTTCCCTGGAGCCTTTCGGAACCCTAATGGCGGTGCACTCCAGGACGGTTGTCAGGGGCTTGGGGTCCAGGCCCAACTCCGACCTTCCCGGACTGCCACGTGTCTAGGCACAGAACGGGGCCTCTGCAGTGAGGAACAGAGCTCGAAAGGTAATCGAGATGGTGAGAATCAAATCTAATTCTTAGAAGGGAAGAAGGTCCTTGAATCCTTTGAGACGTAACAGTTATTTTGAAGTAATGTGTGAGATTGATTACTTAAGGTACATGGCAGAAAGAGCTAATACGAAATTAATTGAAATGGGAAATTAAAGGGCAGGTGATATTTTTGAGAAACTAGTTTTTACCTGTTCTGATGATAGAAAAATGTATTGAAACAGGCTTCAGTGGTTGCTGTCAATATTATTGCTTAGTGTTACTTCGATTCAAGATTTTATTAAAAGTTGTCAATTAGTTTCTGTGTGACTACTGTGGTGTTAGGATGCTATAAGCTTGATTGTTATAACCTGCAAATGCCTTGTTCTATTACTCTTTTAGAAGACTGGCAATCTTTCATTTCTGGATCCTTATGGTTGCCAAAGGCGTTATATTATTTTAAGTGATTTTAATGTAAATATACTATATCAGCGTATAGCTTTCTTTGTGCTCAATGTCTGGACTTTCTTTAGTCTTTTCTAGCAGCAAGCACAGATAGGTTTTCTTCATGCTCTTGTTTATCCAACTTCCCGTACTTGTAAGAGAAAAGATGAAGAATTTTGAGTAGATGCAGCACAAATTGAACACTGTAGTGCAATTGAACTCATCATAAATTCAGTTTGACAATCTTTGTTTAGTATATTTCAGCTTCTTATACTGTATCTTGCTTTTTTATCTGAAGGTTGGCTTGTTGGGTTCTGCAAGATCACTACAAGGCGATCTTAATTGAATTGCTGGAACTGCAGATACATCCACATGAAAGGATTTAAATCACATATTGACTGCTAAGGATTCCCAATTCCTCAGTGTCATCAATCCCTCTTTGATTGCACGAAATTGGAGCCAAAAGTGCACTCAACACGGACAAAGGTATATTAGAAAAAAGGTCTTCGTGTTCTGTATGCCTAAGGTTTTTTGAGAAACATTCAGCTAATGCATTTATCTAAATGTAGAAAAAGCAGCAACAGTTAAGAAAGCCTAGTATTCCTAATCTTAAAACTCTCTAATGGACTCTTCTAGAGCAAGTGCTCTCCATTTTGGTTATGGGGACCATATAAGCTTTGCTTTGGCATCCTGATTATTGTTGCATCTCTGCCTATTCATCTGTAAGTGACGTAGAATCTTTGTTCTGCTAAACTGAAACTTCAAACTAGTCTTGACAGCAAATATAACTAGTCCCTTGCTGCTGATTAACTTTGGATTTTGACCAGGACTAGGTATTATGTCTAAGCAATCGAATCTAGAAATTATGTACTGCCATAATTTCCTGAGCTTTATACGTGTTAACCAGCTCTGAAAGCTCGATGGGAATAAAATCGATTCAACATGTAAAGGATTTCATATATGAATTCTATTTCACCAGAGAATTCTTTCATCATTTGTATTTATCAGACACAATTTCTCCTGAATGAATACGTCCTGAATATCAAATTTTAACCAGTTGGTAGACAGCTTTTCAGTTAGTGAATTACTTCGCATAGAGAGCAAGTAATCTGTTCCTCTGTCAAGGAGATGATTCCCTATTACATGCTACTCCAGAAAGCCTCATGCTACCGGTGGAACAAACAAATGACAACACCACTAGAACTAAGGGGCGAGATAACATCCAAGAATGTTTCATTGCGTGGGAAAAACCACCAGATGCTTGGACCAAAATCAATGTGGGCGGAGCCTCAGCAGGAAATCCGGGAAGAGCTGGTATGGGATGGCTAATCAGGGATGACTGTGGCCGGTGGAAAGCAGGTTTTTCTGTCTTTTTGGGGGGGTAGCCTCAAACATAGTAGCACAACTCCGGGGAATCCCCTTCTCTGCAGACTTCTATCTTTTTCGTCTTATCTCCAACGTTTAAATTCCCAGGTGTGTGTTCTGTATTTTTCTTCTCTTCTTTTTTCACGTTCTAAATTTATCCATAGAAGCATTTGAGTGTAGGAAACAATAACTGTTTGTTCTTGGCTTTTGGCATTGGGTTACTGGAGAAAAAGTTGAATAAAAACAAATGAAAAGATTCAAACTTTAGTCTGAATACTGGGTTGCAAGACAGGATTCTCGCAGGAGTAACAACATATGTCAACAGCACGAATATTTGATGTCAATTGCTTTTGTTTTTCCTTTTCCCTATTCTCTCTATTTCATGTAGTTTATTTACTTGACATGCCTCAACCTTGGGATCATCACGATCGAATCTGGTGGAAAATCTCCGTTCATTGTTCTTGAAAAATACGTGGATTAAGCAACACAGTACAGAAACCCAAATACTTGAACAGAATACATTCCCAACATCTATAGACAATAATAACTAAAGGCAACACAACAAATACACAAAAAAAAAAACATAAACACACCATAGCACTTCTAACAGTTTTCTTTTGCTCTTCGGCCTCAACCTCCATTGAGCAATTATTTGAAGAAACGGAAACTCCCCAACATCTCCCAAAACTTCATCCAACACAGCAACCCTACCAGATTTACGATAAAACTTCTTAAACAAATCATATATCTTGTTCCGTAGCAAAATATTATTTGCCAGAGCTCTATCAGAACCAGACAAAGAAGCGTTTTGTCCATCACGTCCGGGCAAACTCCCCGCAACACCAGCTAATGACAATCTATTAAACATGACTTCAACATCTAGATGCAAATCCCATAATACTCCAAAACGATTATGGCTATAATCCATTTCTACACGTTAATGCTACAGTATAAGAAAAAAAACCAGCTACACACTATACTTACAGACAATAAAACACAATATCACCTATATAATACCACAAATCTCCCAAACTCCTGTGCAAAATCACATGCACACAGGATCACAAAGATTCCACAAAGGAAAAACAAACCAATTCACTGCACATTACACAGACATCACGCGAAAACAAACATTATTCATATTGTGCCGAAAACTTTCAAACGCGAATACGGACAACCGAAAAAATTGAACACAAAAAATAACTAAATTAAAATATCATCATAAAACAATTAATTATAAAGAAACAATTCATTCCCACCTATTTGCTTTATTACTCAATTTAATAATACATAAAAACAAAGCACTACTGCTTTATTTACTCAGACTAAAAACAAACACAAAACAACTGAAATTACACAACACAAGGTCAACAAACACATAAACCAACGCTCAACTCACTAAATACCTTACTAAACACAACACTTCCCATAAACTAGACAACACTCTCTCACTCATTGTTACTACCAGTACTGTCAAAAGAGGGCAAACAGGGCAAGAACAGTAGTTCCTCAGCTACATCGAACTTGATTCTCGAAGCTATAAGTTCTGGCATCGGCAACCTCCTCCCACCAACTAATCCGCTGTCCAGCACAAGTCCCCACTCTCGCTCCCTATATAAAACCCTAAACAAATCACAAATCTCGTTCTTCAGAATCATATGAGTAACTTGAGACCGAGCTATAGGCTCAGCAGGACGATTCCGAAAAGAGTTTCGCATAAGGTAAGCACTAGCAGAACCAATACTTAGCCTACTGAGCTCCTCCTCCAACTCTGGACATAGATCCTGAACTGTTGAAAATACTCGATCATTATGTGCCATTCACCCACTTGCAAATCAACCAAGACTCACTCACCAAATCAAATTAAACTAACTAGCCCACACTTATATACCAAATAACTCTCACAATGATCACATGCTGAAGGTTATTAATGGATTTTCACCCTTCGAATATATCCACTCTTCACGACTGCATACTGCCTCGCATTGCCAGCTACAACCCATACAACCAAAACCATGCAACCACACGTTTCCTCAACAGTAAAACCCACACGTGCTTCTTATATGTATAAAGGAAAAATGATATATATATAACATAAAGAATATTTGCCTTTCAAACAATCACCAACTATACACATGTGAATACCAAAAACCAAATCCTACCATCATATAATATCAAATACAGATACTATGCAAACGTTGAACAAACAACAAAATCAAAATACCAAAAAATTCAAAATATAAATAGATTAAAAATTCAAAAATAAAAAAACCATATATAAATAGATTAAAAAATAAAATAATGCTAAAAGAACCATAACAACAAATAAAAAAATACCAAAAAACTGAAAATAAAAAATACACAAAAAACTTTAAAAAATTTATTAAAAAATTTAAAAAATAAAAATAAATCCTATAGTAATAAAAAATCCCATGACCAAACTCTTTCAAAAATCTCCAAAACATACTAACACATAAAATAATACACCGATTTTTAAACACAGCAACCTGGCGCTCGCACATCGCGCGGGATAGCTTACCTAGTCTTTCATATGAGTTTGCAAATGACAAAAACAAATCAAAAAATCAAGAAGCAGGCAGTTTAGACAGATGTGTTTTTTTTTAAAAGTACCATGAGAATTTAATGCAAGGGCAAAAGCAACAATTTTAGTGGCAAACAAAAAGATAGAAAATTTTACCTGCTCCACGCGCCACAGAAAATGTAGCACAGCAGCAGGTAACAAAATTACCGATTGGCCAGGGGAAGTAGAAACAATTAGTAAAAGGGCAAAGAAAGGGGCAAAAAAGTACCACAAAAATAGGAAATAACACAATACAATATAAGGCAAAAAAGGCACGCATGAAATATAGCATTGCAAATCTATATCTATATGTACTGCAGAAAGGGTTTTAGAAGAGACTCTCTCAATGGCTTTCAAATTTTTCATTCTTTTTTCTAGATTTTTGTATTTATTTTAATACGTAAAATCTAATTAAAAACTTTAAAATAGTGGGTTATAACTAATCCTATCACTAGTCAAATTTAAAATTTGAAACTTTCCTACTATCTCCTTTGCAAACCGTTTATAGTTTGTTATTTATACTTTAAGTCCTGTTTACTTCTTAATTAAATAAAATACATTGGTCAAGCCAAAATTCTCAGGGATAATTGATTAGTCTCATTTTAAAATTATTCACGCTATTATATTTTTATCACCTTAGCCCCTTTTATTCCTTCATTAAAGAGGATTAATTTATCTAGCCAAATCCTCGAGATAATGTGATTAATTTTTTTATTTATTCACCCAATTATTTCTTTATTGCTTTCCTTCTGGGTACAATAATTATTTGTCAAAATCTTCTAATGACATACTCTATTACTCTTATTTTTTTAATAATTTATGTTACAATTACTAAATCAATTTTCTTGTGGTCTTAAACTTACCCTCTTTTTTTTTTTGTATTCAACAAGCTTAGGGCACTTTAATAGGTTTGCTTTTTATAATTTTTATAATTTTTATGCTGGATTTTATTTAGTAGGTTTTTTTTTAAGTTTTAAAATTTGAATGCTGAAATTATACTCTAACATTACATTGGAGTATGTAAATAACAACTATGACATTTTATTTGCACTTAGAATAAACTCAATATTAGTATCGTGCAAGCATCTAAATGACTTTTCATTTAGCACATGTACACCAAAAAGTGCAGGTAAAGAAAATTTTATGTATGAATTTTAAATTAATAAAGGTGTATTTAGAAGATTGCTTTTGGTGGTATTTTAGGGAAAGTTTGATAAAAAGGTTGTATTTCACCAAATTTACATCCGAAAGTTTACTTTTTCTCGATGATTGCAATTCTAGCTTTTTATTTGATTAAAAACACTTAAAAATGAAGCAGCAACTTGGAAAAATAATACTAACTTTTTTATATGTCCAAAAAACTTAAAAAGTGAGATAATGAATTCTAAATAGTGAAAGGATTAGAAAAATAGGACTATAGTGTTAGGGAAGTTAAAGATTAGAGGACAGTTATCAAATTAGATGATTCATATGAGTCTGGAAAAGTTATAATTAGGTTAACTTATATATTCCTACTTATATAATTATTAGAATTGCAATTATATTTTAATAAATACAGTTTTATATGGGTTTGGATTATCCAATCACCCATTCACAGCCCGCTACTAAATTTTATTTACTTTTTCATCCATATTTTGTTTAGCAACAAAATAGTAAATCATATCAACATATCAAGTTAATAAATCAATTTTTACCTAAAGAAAGAGAAAAAAACATAAAAAATTGCTTAGAGGAGCCTAAAATGGTCATCACAGTGAGTTTCAAATTTTGTCACTTTATGGCAATCTAAAAATAATTTAGGTATTAATGCAAACAATCAATTAGCATTCATGAAATTTATTAAACTTTTATGAAAGGAATGGAGGAAGTCGGATAAATTTTAAAAAATAAAATAATAGAAATTAAAGAAGAGGAAACACGATGAATATATCTTTGAAAAAATTAGAATATAATTATCAGAGTAATTTAGATTTACCCACTAATGATTAATCTAATTTAATTAAGTCAAAATAAGTGATTCAGATCTGTCAATTTCATACCCACTAATTAATGGGTTAATTTGGTCATCCATTTGAATTCAATTAAATTACACACGCAAACTCATTTGTTAATAGGTGAGCCAAGTAAATAGATTATCATTTACATTTATAAATAGATGAAAATAATAGTAGGATAAGAAACAAGTGGGTTATAAAATTGGATAAGAGGTAGGATAATTGAGTGGGAGCGACATAGAGTAAAGAGAAAGTAGGATTTGATGAAATGAGAAAGGGTTGTAGGGATACAAGAAAATTGAGTAGGATTTGAAGGAACGAGAAAAATTTACAGCAATGCGAAAAAGTTAGATTTAGAAAGTGAAAAGAGGAGTAGAGGGAATATTAAGGAAAGAGGAGTTTGAGAGGTAAAAAAAATGACACGAAGAAAGAGAACATAAAAGAAAAGGATAATAATGTTGTGTTTGACCATATTTCTCGTATAAACCCGGGCATAGCTCCAATATCCTAGTGTAAAAGGAAGTCAGAGTCAAATAGTGAACTTCCAACGAATGAAGCAGTCTTTCATCTTTCAATTGAAAAAAAGCTTAGAAACAAAAAATGAGGTATGTGGTCAACAAAAGAGAACAATGGGTCAATCAAAAATAGGGCCAAAGAAGAAGTAAATTACAAAGCAGCCAAACAACTGGCAACATAGATCTTGGATCAAGGCAAAAATGAATGGAAAACAGAAAAACAACTAAGGCTAAAGTAATACCTCCAAATCTATGACACCGAGCAAATGGACCAAAATAGGGCAAACAAATCCACCAATGCCCAAATAACCAACCGACATACTCCTTAGTGTTCATTCAAGCAACACCCACTTTTATATAGTTCGATTAGATGTAAGATATATTATATATTTATAATTATAATATTAAAAATATGATAAGTCTTGACATTGTAGAGAGTAAGAATTTTTTGATCTTAGTTTTTATTTTGCTTATATTACCTTCCTGTCTTTCCATTAGAGTTATTGCATTTCAATTATAGTGGTAATAAAAAATATGAAACATTGTAAATGATTAAATCTCAAAAGATCCCTATTAAAATTATTTAGCAACCCTTGCACTCAATCTCCAATTCTTATATGCATAAAAGTTTTTTATCCGAAACAATTTCTTACTCGAAATAGTGTGACCAATTGCACTAGCCACAATTTTAAGATTGTAAAAAATATTAGTATAAAAAATAGATGTTCTTAGAACAAAAGAGAAATATATAATAAGAGAAAAGAGTTCATATTCATTTGGAGAACTTTATATGAAAATCACAAGATAGATGCATAATTATGTGCTTTTATCAATATGAAGAAATACAAAGAAAAAATAAAAAAATCCAACTATTTCTATCAATTGAATTTTGATTGACAACTATATAACCAATCTAATATAATTGAGCAGTACAAATCATTTACATTCTTTATTAACCTCAATAACACTTAGAAAAAATGTAAATAATCCAAATTCAACAGCGCACCTCACATTATTCGATTAAAATTCATAAAAAAATTGAAAAGTTAAACTGGAAATATATAAAGTAGAATAATTAAATATTCATGCAAAGTTTGATATAAGCAATGTTCATATATTTTATACCTTTCTTATTGTATAAGCACTGTTCTTATATTTTGTACTATTCATGCGATGTTTACTCTTCCATTTCTTTTTGTATCCTCAAACCTATCTTTAACGGAATTTTTTTTTTCTCGTGAAATGACTCGGATACGAAAAGGACTGAGGATATGATTTTATACAACCGACACTAGTATGGACATTTGCTTTCAAGTCGCTTGTGTGCTTGAGAACGTTGAATGTCTGTAGCAAATTTAAAATAGGGCAAATGACACCCCTTGAGAAAGTAGAAGATAGGGATAATTTGCTTCTGGAAAATATCCACCGTGTTGACGGTTGCGGTCGAGGGCTAGGAGTCGGAGGATACTTCCGAGAAACAACGTACGCCTATACTTACCATCAGACGTTAGGTACGCATCGCGCACTACTCTCAGACCTTAGGTACGTACGCTATATATATGAGCTGGTTCCATCCTCTATCGCAACAAGTATTGATGGGGGACGCTGTCCTGATCCAACTCGATCCTGTTAACGATAATGATCTCGCCGGAAACCCACGCAGGTCAGTTGGTCACTCATTTACATATTCTATCGATCCCTTTTGTACTTACAGGGCTTCAAATGCTTTTCAATCTTTTGCTTGTCTTGGCTTCTGCACCGTTATATATTTATGTCAAGTACCAGCACAACTAGATAGATTTTGTCAGTTAGTCGTATATTATGAGAGAGTTTTATATACATAATGACGGGGCATGAATCTTGGCTATTTAAGAGACTTTGTGCATTTGAGATTCAGCACACTTTTTGCTCAGAGTGTTTGTATATTAGTGCGCTTGAGATTCAGCACACTTTTTGCTTAGAGTGTTTGTATATTATATACTAGTTTCTTTGAATTCGTGTTTGGTAAAACATCTTGTTTTACAGGGATGAAGTGAATGAGGATCAATTGAACTCGACACCTACTTGTCATACAGTCTTAAAATATTCGATTCCCTCTTTATCTGGGGTTGTTTCGGTGAAGTATCAGGCCAAATCTGAGGACCCATTTGAAACACATCCTCTGCAAACCTGGAGTTTCGTTGCTGCTATACTTTCCTACACCCTATTATTTTTGGCTATGAAGCAATCGCAGAATCGCTGCCATAAATATGTGGATATATTGAATGGTGTTGCTTTCGCTAGTGGAGTCCTCTCCAGTTTCTCACTACTATCCCTGCTCCTCCCATCCCACCCTGGACTAGTGCTCCTTAAGGCTTCTTGGGCACCATCTGCTGCTATAGCGGCATGGCCGCTGCTTCAGTGCACCTACCATTGGCTCTTCAGCGGCATCCAAATGCTGCTTAATGGACTTGTATGCCTTGCAAGAAGTATGCTGACAGCATGGAACTTGCATCAGCAAGAATCACGTTCGCCCGTCTGAATTTCACTGCAAAGAATGTTGGCAAAATAAATCAAACCTTGAAGTTTCTATTTTTATATTTTTACTAGTTTTATTAGGATCCGGTTTTTAATAACTCTGCAGAAACTTACCGTTAGGTTGCTTCAAACCACCAAAGATAGGTGTAAAAAAGAGTCTTAGATGGTGATGAAAGTGAGCCATTTACAGGTCAATCAGCCTTAAGGCAATGGTAAATTTGGTCCAGCGTGACCAGAAAAGCCGCAGGTTTGATACATAGGGACAGTACTCTTGTGTAGTACACATCTCCATTGGAGGCTTATCAGGGCTTACATCAATTAAAATGTTAATGCAGGCTGTAGAAACAATGGATAGCAAACTAAAGACTTAGTTCATTCAATGATTAGAAGCGGCAAAACAACTGTAAAATCCAATCTGAAAGCCAACAAATCATGCAGAGAAGTTGTTAACTTTATTCCCAATATTCAAGCACTTAGTCCTATCAGAAGTTGACTACACGCTTCAATAGGCATTTAAAATGATCACAAGAAAGCTACAGATGTCTAAAATCTAAACAAGATGAATAACTTACCTTACCATCTAACGGATTCCAGTCAAAGTCTGAATCAAGCAAATTCTTCTTCCATAAAAGTGAGCATCTAATCAAGGGATGACTAATATATTTTGCTAAGCAGGACCAGTTTGAAATTCCATAAAAGTGAACATAGATGTATGTAACTTACACATGAATAGGCAGAGATGCAATAGTTAGGATGACGAAGCAAAGCTGATAGTCTCTGCAACCAAAATGGAGAGTATTACATATATTCATTTAACTTAAAACAACACCGTTTGAGGGAAGTATGCAAAACATGCAGACTAAGCACTTGTGCGTAGATAGTCCATTGAAGAGTTTAAGATTGGGAGTGTTACTACCTCTTAACCATTTCACAATTGCAATAATTGCCCATTTCATACTTAAAGGGTGACTTTACTAATCTAAACAAGTAAATGAACTATCTAATTTCTAAATTCTTATACGAAATGCAAATATAAATGAAATTGCTCAAACACATACGGGATAGGGGCATATTGCAGGAAAAAAAACGTACAAATGAGAAAAAATGAGGCTAAAAATATAAAAAATATGTACGAAAATGGAATGAATAACATACAATACATGGATTTAATGTGCAAAAAGTCTAAGATTTTAGTATTGAACTAGCCCATTTTTACAAATCTTCACTAGCATTGGATTAGCAAATAAACGAGGGAAGGTGTCACAACTAGGATTGTAATAGTGTGCTGGAGCTAAGCAGGCATTGTATACTAGAGCATGATATAAAAGGAGTAAACATAGAAAGCACATTCAGCACGTAACAAATAAGCATGATATATAGATGTCAATCCTTATGAAAGTATGCAAATATGTAAGCACATAAGAGCACGTAACACACACGAGCCTTATCTATTACATTAGAGAACATAACTACAATCTGATAGGGAAATGATGAAAAATAAACTCATCTGTTATATGTGAGGTCTTAACTGCAATCTAACAAAGGGAAAGTGAAAAAATAAACGAACTATTTTATTTATTTAAATGAATAGAACATGATAAAATTAGAGTAAAATAAACAAGCATTTTAAGAATAACATTACGACTAATAAGGTACCGTAATGGCAAACTAAGAAATTAAAACAACTTAGAACATATAAGCACAAAATAGCACATAATTGAATGTAAAACCAAGAAGGGTACCCCCCTTTAAAGTGTTGTTTTAAGGTTTCCCTATTTAGAACTCACAACACGAACAAAAGGAATAAAGATACCACTATCATATCATAGTAATAAAAGACCAAAGCTAATTAAAGTCATTTAGTTGTAATACTCATACAAAAACACAAAAAAATGCATAATTGAGGAATAAAATAGTAATTAAAGAAATCAAACTGCTCTAATTGAAAAATTATCATTCTAGTGGGACCTAATTGTAAAATTAGAGAGTTTTAAAGGTCAAAATCATATTATTAAAAAGATAATTAAGGGATCAAAATTAAATGTAGATAAAGTTCATGGACCAAACTGCAAAAAATGGACCTAGATGCAATAGAATCAAAGTTGTAGGCCAATAGTGAGGTTTCAAGAATTTGATGGACCAAATTGCAAATCTAGTTTCTGATTTTAAAACTCATTTTCAACCTTTTAGTGGAGCAGTGTGGTTTAGATGCAGGGCAATGCTATGTAGTTTTACTAAAACAATTTTCCTTTTTTTTTCTGTTTTTTCCTTTTCTCTCTTCTTCTTCCTCAACCCTAGTCACGGCAGAAATGAGCAGTAGCAACAGTAGTGCTGCCGGCCTTTGCCGCCACCAACCACCGCCAGTCATAGCCTTCCAGTGATAGATTTACCCCAAACTATCATCTTCCACTTCCGTCCTCGATATTTAAAAAAAAAAAAAAAAAGAAGTGAAAAGTAGCAAAAATGACTATTTACAACTAGATCTCTATTTCATTATCCCATTCAAAATAAGCACATACTTTACCAAACTTGTTCCAAAATGCTCCTCGTTAGATGTAAAACATAAATAAGCCCACAGATACAGCGTCAAAAATAATAAACTAAAAATAATAATTTGAAACTTTACAAAAAACCCATTCCTTGAACTACAACTTAAAGATTATTAAAAGATACCTTGGCAACGGCTTTAGCTTTGCTATGATAATGGCAGTGCTGCTCTCAAACTCTAGAAACTTTGGAGGAACCCAACGTCTTCATCCTGACTTTTTATTTCAAGTGTTTACTTGTGTGTGCAATTGTGTGTTTCTGTGTGTAGTGTGTGCTGTTAGGGAAGGAGTGGCCGAGAGAGACAGAGAGAGAGTTGGAGAGAGGAAAAGAGAGAGAGGGAGTGGAGAGCGTTAATTGTGTTGGTAAGTGTCACATGATAGAGAGAGCCGAGAGGGAGTTTTGTTTCCTGTTGCAAGAGATGCCAAAATGTACCATGTTCATGAAAACTGAGGGATCAGAGAGAGTTAAATGGAGAAGGAGGGAGAGTTAAATGGAGACCCAGTGCGCTTGGGCGGTCCTTGTGTTATTGTATGCGATTGACGGATAAGATATAACCATGCTGTCACTCACGATTAACATCATAATTCCTTTCGAGAATGTTAGAAATAAGAAAGAAGAATATATGCTTCAACGCACTTGAGAATTGTCCAAAGAAAAAAGAATATTTCAAGTGTTGCATGGGTTATCACTTTGTGGGCACACCACATAAAAATTGTCCAAAGAAACGTCTGCGTAGCCTTTTTGAGCGATTATGACTTTGGAATCTTCATTTGCAACTCGTTGAAACATAAATTAGATCCATCATTTTGATCAAAATGTAATCCACTTTCACATACAACATTCTCACCATTCATAATAGGATCGATTTGCATATGATTAGAAGAAATAACTTCACACAAATTACACAATTGGTTTTGAATTCTACCTAAGTGAGAAGCTAACTCTTGTTAAATTTTATCTCCATAGTTTCAGATTTTTGGATAGAGGAAAATATCCTGCTCATTTTATTTGATAAGGAGAAAAAACAAAATTATTTAGTGAAAAATAAACAATAAAAATATTATTAAAGTTCTATAGATTTGTTTGTATTGAAGATTATTTGGAAATTTTTTTAGAAATAATATTGTAATACTTTTTCTGATTTGATGTTTGTAAACTAAAAAATGGTTAAAAAAAAATAAAAATATGATTGAGAAACGTGCCTATGATGCAACAAAAAAGATTCTTAGAAAAATTTAGCAATACAAACAATTTTTAGTAGCATCTAATCATGCTGTACTAAAAGAAATGAACCCAAAAATTTTGAACCCCAAATCAACTATGTTTCTCTCTTTTCTAACTATTATGAATGAAAAAAAAATATGTATTCTCCCATATAAAGAAAATATCTAGCTATTAAAAGAAAAGCGCAACCATATGCAGATTTATAAAGAGAAATTGATAATATTCGAGCATTTTTAGTCTTTAATAATAATTTTGCATATACATTTTTCAATAACAATGTTTATTATTTTTTCCATTATTACATGAAATCAACAAGATATTTCTCTCAATCTTAAAAAAGTATAATTATGGGATGAAATTCAATTAGGGCCATATCTATAAATATATTATTTTTTATTATCGTATTAGATACTGTAAACTTCTAGTCGTGCCATTGGACACAGGACTATTATTTTGCATGTGTGACAGAGATTGTGAGGTAATAGTGAATAAATTACCTCTTAACCATTGAAGAGTTTAAGATTGGGAGTGTTACTACCTCTTAACCATTTCACAATTGCAATAATTGCCCATTTCATACTTAAAGGGTGACTTTACTAATCTAAACAAGTAAATGAACTATCTAATTTCTAAATTCCTATACGAAATGCAAATATAAATGAAATTGCTCAAACACATATGGGATAGGGGCATATGGCAGGAAAAAACAACATACAAATGAGAAAAAAAAGAGTCTACAAAAATAAAAAAATATGTGCGAAAATAGAATGAATAACATACAATACATGGATTTAATGTGCAAAAAGTCTAAGATTTTAGCATTGAACTATACTATTTTTACAAATCTTCACTAGCATTGGATTAGCAAATAAAGGGGGGAAGGTGTCACAGTTAGGATTGTACTAGTGTGCTGGAGCTAAGCAGGCATTGTATACTATAGCATGATATAAAAGGAGTAAACATAGAAAGTACACTCAGCACATAACAAATAAGCATGATATCTAGATGTGTCAATCCTTATGAAAGCATGCAAATATGTAAGCACATAAGTGCACGTAACACACACAAGCCTTAACTATTACATTAGAGAACATAATTACAATCTGAAAGGGAAATGATGAAAAATAAACCTATCTATTATATGTAAGGTCTTAACTGCAATCTAACAAAGGGAAAATGAAAAAAATAAACGAACTATTTTGTTTATTTAAATGAATAGAACATGATAAAATTAGAGTAAAATAAACAAGCATTTTAAGAATAAAATTACAACTAATAAGGTATCGTAATGGCAAACTAAGAATTAAAACAACTTAGAACATATAAACACATAATAGCACATAATTGAATGTAAAACCAATAAGGGTACCCCCTTTAAAGTGTTGGTTTAAGGTTTCCCTATTTAGAACTCACAACACGAACAAAAAGAATAAAGATACCACTATCATATCATAGTAATAAAAGACCAAAGCTAAGTCATTTAGTTGTAATAGTCATACAAAAACACATAAAAATGCACAATTGAGGAATAAAATAGTAATTAAAGAAATCAAACTACTTTAATTGAAAAATTATCATTCTAGTGGGACCTAATCGTAGCATTAGAGAGTTTTACTGGTCAAAATCATATTATTAAAAAGATTAGAGATCAACATTAAAGTTCATGGACCTAAATGCATTAAAATGGACCTAGATGCAATAGAATCAAAGTTGTAGGCCTATAGTGAGGTTTCAAGAAATTGATGGACCAAATTGCAAATCTAGTTTCTGATTTTGAAACCCATTTTCAACCTTTTAGTGGAGCAGTGTAGTTTAGATCTTGGGCAATGCTATGTAGTTTTACTAAACTTGATTTTCCCCCTTTTTTTTTTCGCTATGTTTTCCTTTTCCCTCTTCTTCTTCCTCAACCCTAGCCACCGCAGAAATGAGCACCAGCAACGGTAGTGCTGCGGGCCTTTGCCGCCACCAACCACCGCCAGTCATAGCCTTCCAGTGATAGATTTACCCCAAACTATCATCTTCCACTGAGTCTTTTGCATAGATTCCATTTCCGTCCTCGGTATTTAAAAAAAAAAAAAAAAGAAGTGAAAAGTAGCAAAAATGACTATTTACAACCAGATCTCAATTTCATAAACTCATTCAAAACAAGCACATACTTTACCAAACTTGTTCCAAATTGCTCCTCATTAGACGTGTAACATAAATAAGCCCACAGATACAGTCATACAGCGTCAAAAATAACAAACTAAAAATAATAATTTGAAACTTTACAAAAACCCATTTCTTGAACTAGAACTTAAAGATTATTAAAAGGGACCTTGGCAACGGCTTTAGCTTTGCTATGATAATGGCAGTGCTGCTCTCAATCTCTAGAAACTTTGGAGGAACCCAACGTCTTCATCCTGACTTTTTATTTCAAGTGTTTACTTGTGTGTGTGTGCAATTGTGTGTTTCTGTGTGTAGTGTATGCTGTTAGGGGAAGAGTGGCCGAGAGACAGAGAGAGAGTTGGAGAGAGGAAAAGAGAGAGAGGGAGTGAAGAGTGTTAATTGTGTTGGTGAGCGTCTCATGATAGAGAGAGCCGAGAGGGAGTTTTGTTTCCTGTTGCAAGAGATGCCAAAATGTACCATGTTCATGAAAACTGAGGGATCAGAGAGAGTTAAATGGAGAAGGAGGGAGAGTTAAATGGAGAGCCAGTGCGGTTGGGGGGTCCTTGTGTTATCGTATGCGATTGACGGATAAGATACAACCATGCTGTCACTCAAGAAAATTTTAACATCATAATTCCTTTCGAGAATGTTAGAAATAAGAAAGAAGAATATATGCTTCAACGCACTTGAGAATTGTCCAAAGAAAAAAGAATATTTCAAGTGTTGCATGGGTTATTACTTTGCGGGCACACCACTTAAAATTTGTCCAAAGAAACGTCTGCGTAGCCTTTTTGAGCGATTATGACTTTGGAATCTTCATTTGCAACACACGCTTGAAGAGGGATTACATATACATCATTCATGCTTATCTCTTGAGATTCAAACTTTATTCTAAAGGCATTATCATGTGATATAGGTATTTTCTCGTTGAAACATAAATTAGATCCATCATTTTGATCAAAATGTAATCCACTTTCACATACAACATTCTCACCATTCATAATAGGATCGATTTGCATATGATTAGAAGAAATAACTTCACACAAATTACACAATTGGTTTTGAATTCTACCTATGTGAGAAGCCAACTCTTGTTAAATTTTATCTCCATAGTTTCAGATTTTTGGATAGAGGAAAATATCCTGCTCATTTTATTTGATATGGAGAAAAAACAAAATTATTTAGTGAAAAATAAACAATAAAAATATTATTAAAGTTCTATAGATTTGTTTGTATTGAAGATTATTTGGAAATTTTTTTAGAAATAATATTGTAATACTTTTTTGTGATTTGATATTTGTAAACTAAAAAAGTGGTTAAAAAATAAATAGATGAATGAGAAACGTGTCTATGATGCAACAAAAAAGATTCTTAGAAAAATTTAGCAATCCAAACAATTTTTAATAGCATCTAATCATGATGTACTAAAAGAAATGAACCCAAAAATTTTGAACCCCAAATCAACTGTGTTTCTCTCTTTTCTAAGTATTATAAATGAAAAAAAAAATGTATTCTCCAATATAAAGAAAATATCTAGCTATTAAAAGAAAAGCACAACAATATGCAGATTTATAAAGAGAAACGGGCAATATTCGAGCATTTTTAGTCTTTTAATAATAATTTTGCATATACATTTTTCAATAACAATGTTTATTATTTTTTCCATTATTACATGAAATCAACAAGATATTTCCCTCAATCTTAAAAAAGTATAATTATGGGATGAAATTCAATTAGGGCCATATCTATAAATATATTATTTTTTATTATCGTATTAGGAATATTGATTTTTTAGATATTATTTATCCTAAGTGTTATAAAATATTGAAGTTGACCAATGATTTTAGTGACAAACAAACAAATTGGAAAAAAAAAATTATGTTAGAGGATAAAGTGCAAAACAAGTTTGGGGAATTACTGCATTTAACTATTAAGGATATAAATGTCTTTTTGACATTACCATTACACAACATTAGAGTCAACTGACGGTTTAAGGGATAAAATGAGGAAAAAGTAACTTTTGGCAGCAAAGTACAAATGTTCATTACAAGTGCTAGATAAGTGCACAAAGAGACTGGGGTACCCTAAAAATGCAGGTTTTGGGTAGTACTGTAAACTTCCAGTCATGCCATTGGACACAGGACTATTATTTTGCATGTGTGACAGAGATTGTGAGGTAATAGTGAATAAATTACCTCCAAATAGGGTTGCAGAAATGTATTTAAGGGTTGGAGGGGCAGGAAATGTGATGAATTTCCATTCCCGAGGTCCTAATGATGGAGCCAATCAGCAAGGAGATAACTTTCATGAAAATCAGGCTAAGGAAGAGGCTGAACAAATAGATGTTTCGGCTGATACCACAAGTGACATTGAGGTATTAGGGGAATTTCCACCAGATTTGGTATTAAACAAGGCAGACGAAACTGACAGCAAAAATGATCATGCAATGGAACCAGAAAATTTTGATAACAGAAGTTCTGCTGAAGTGGAAAAGACAAAGATGTAGAGTTGGGACCAAAAAAAAAAAAAAGGCTGATAAAGAAAGAGCTCATAAAGTGGAACCAGTAATTCAACCAGCACCTTTCATGTCGAATGGCAATATCTGTTTTAACGTATCTACTCTCCAAGCTGCTGCGGGCCATAACATGCATTTAGGTGGAATTGGGAATGTGCAGCTCCATGGAGAAGGGAATGCATTTGCTAAGTTGTGAAATCGAAGTTCTGGTGCCAAATAGTCATGTGGTGGGTCTTTTTGTTCATTTAGGACCACTAAATGTCTGGTGTTGAATTAGTTTTGTGGTCAAAAAAAGGTTCTATCTGCTATTTTTGTTTTTGGATGAGCTAGCCTACTAGTATTTGTTTTGTTTGCTGTTATAGCTTGGGCGAAGGTTGAACATGTCTTTTTCTTCTCAGAATGATATGTAATCACAGTTGGCTTAATCCAGTTCAAATATCAGTTGCTCATCATTACTACTATCACATTTTTTGGCTATTTCACACAAGATTCCAGTCAATCAAAGCCCACTTAGAAAACAGCCCACTTAGAAACTAACCTCATAATCTTATATGTGCTAGCAAAATTACATTTCATCCGAGTAAACAGCTTTCTACAGCAACACTACCTGATTTCATTCTTTTAAAATATGTTAATACATAGTCTACTACATTACCTACAGAAAAGTTGCAACTAACCTTAGATTTATCCTAAACAAACTACTTCATATATCATAATGCTTCTTCTTCTCAATGTCTCTGGTCATTTTTTACCTCAAGTTTTGCCAGTAGAAACCACACTTCAATGTATACCCACTGGAAGATGATGTACATCTTCAGCCTCCCTAGCTTTTCCTTGCGGCCACCTTGAGTTCTCTTTCAAGCCGGCTATCTTAGCTTCCATCTTCTTCATCGATCTCAATAGGCTAGGTATTATCTGCTTTACCCTTTGACTCATTTCAGGATCAACCCAATCCTAATATCAACAGCCTCCAATTTCCTAATCAAACACTAGAAAATATTTGAAACACCAAACCTATTAAAAAAAACTCAAAGGATAGTACAAGGTTAACCCTAATTGACCGTAACGCCTACTTAATTAGCACATCGATAAAATCTTCTGGCAGGGTTTATGCTTGTCCATGATGTTATCAGTAGTGCTTTTTTTTCACAATTGCAATTCCTTTTTTCCCATCCCTTGGGGTTTTTGCTGAACGAAGTTCATAGGCCTTTTTCCTCTTCATTCTTCTGCTGCAACAATGCAAGAGTGAAAAATGTTCTGTTTGAGGAAGACGATCCTAGATTTCTTATGTCTTGGATCGGGTTTATGACTTTGATCGGGTAACTCTTAAATCAATGTCCCACATGTATAGGTTAAGTAGAGGGAAAGTTTCCCTCCTTGATGATACCCCTAATTTCCTTCCCATTTTCATTTTCTTTTTGAGACATTTTCCTTGAATTTCCTATAATGCCCTTGCACAAGGGCACATGTGGCCCACATCTCGATCCACCATTAGTTTTTTGGATTCCATCAATATTTTTGCTTGGGTGGTATGATTTTGAAAGTTTAGGGAATAAAGTATCCGATTTTGAAATTTAAGGATCAAAATGGGATACCGCATATAATTCGAGAGTATAAAGTGAAATTAATCCAATTAAAACATATATTGACCTGCTACAGTATAAATGTTTGCAATTATTGCACTGATCTAGCAAGCCTTTATACAGTTATACTTTACTATTATGCAAATCAAGTTCTCTCTCTTTATCCAAACTCTGACCTGCTACAGCTTATTGGTTAATGAAAATTTTATGTTGAAATTAATGTTTCTCCTTAGTTTATGTTAACAGTAATCTTAGAAGATACTTAGTTTTGATCTCTAATTTAACAAACATAATAGAATAGAATTATACAGAAGATCAATTTTCACATAGAATGCTACAGAAGATCAATTTCAACATCATCCCGTGCATAAAAAAAGCTGAAAATTTCTTGTTAGATTCATGAGTAGAGGATTATGTCTCACAGTTATTCGAGAGATGAAAAAATAATACTTAATATGCAAATAAGGGCACGAGACCTAACATTCGAGAGATGAAAACATTTTTCATAGAAAAAATAGTATTAACTTTTATCTGCTGAGCTCTAACAGCATAAACAAAATCCCCCTTCTTGCCTTGAAAAAATAAAAAAAAAAAAAAACATAATAACTTTGTGCTGCTGGAATTAGTATAAGTGGGGGAGGTATTTTTTACAATTGTATCAAGAGTTTGAGAACCAAAGTACAAATTGCCTTGATATATATCTTCTCTACCACTTGGAGCTCCTATGTATCGACTTTGTGCTCTCATTTTGTAGAAAGAAATGGAGGGAAGAACATAACAACTCTGGGGGAGCAACTAGGGGTCCAAATCCACCAGAGTTCACTTGATTTGAGGTAACTAATGTGTAGAATTGAATTTTATTAGTGGAACTTAATAGGATTTGGTGATCTTTATGAACCAAAGTTGAGTTGGTAACTACTAGTTGGGAAAATTGAAGCTGGACAGCTATAAACCAATTTTATGGCTATGATTTTTTGCATATGTTGTTATTAACTTGTAACCAAGCATTTGATGTGGGTATATGCATGAAACTGAAGAGAATTTAAATGTTAATGGCCAAGAAACCTTGGGTTCTAACTAACCTCAAGGTTAACAGTCACCTTTGCGCAGCTTTAGTAAGTTGGCCATAACTTGATATGAAAATATTGAAATTGGATGAAGTACAATTCTGTTAGAAACTAGATTCAGAGATAGTTCAACAATATAAAATCCAAGCTCTGATTCGTTGTCTATTAATACCAGAAAATTTGCAAAATTTGCTGAAAATCAAGACCCGCGCAGCTAGAGACTGGAATTTGCGCTGACTTGTGGTCCAACTTAGGGCCCTCTATTGATTGATTCACTAAATGATTCCTTCTGGATTTGTTTAGCATTTCTAGTGTCGGTTCTAAGGCCACCAATTTTACAGTAATTTGACATATATAACCTGAGTTATATGTGTTTAACTAATGACTGCATTTGTTGAAATTTCCACTTGCATAACATAGGAACTTGAAAGTGTACCGAATTGTGACTGAATTTAGATAAGTTTATGATCTGAATCTCTCGGTGGTTCCTTCTAAAAATAGTTAGAGCCTTGATTCTAGTTTTTAACGGCTTGAAATTTTGAATTTTCCGAAGTATACAAACCATGTTATGCATGTTTAATGGAACTTTGTCCATGCTGAAAATGATAGATAGCAGTGCAACTCTATAGTCGACTCAAGTATATTGGCATAACAGTTGAGATGATTTACGTTCTAGATTACTACTAGGAGTTTCAAACAGATAATTAATATTTTTATTTTACTATTTTAGGGGAAGGATAAAGAAGAATTTTGGGTGACACTATAGACAAATTCCAATTTATCTTGACTATGGAGTAAGTGGTTCTTTCATATCTCTATGGTTTTTAAATGTATTCATAAAAGGCTTTACTTGCTACTTGTTATGCAAGAATATATTTTGTTATATTAAATTGGATTGAGCATATGTAATTGTTCGATGACTATGTGCTTATGAATAATTGTACTATATGTTTCAAATGCGATTGTTATGCAATATTTCGAATATCATTAGACTTGCTTGAATAAATAAGGGACAGGAAAAGAATCTAGAATTGCTACATTTAAATGCCGGTACAGCCCTTCCACGAGTTATAATAGTAGACAAATGGCCCTATCACACGAAAAAGTAGTGATCGTAGTAATTATTCGGAACTACGTTTTTAACTTATAAATGGCCTTATCACGGGAAAGAATAATAATATATAAGAGTCTTGTCACGAGATATAATAATAACCGTGGAATACTCGTTAACTGAATGCAAAGTGAAAAGAGAAAAAGATCCACATATTGTAATTAAAAATTAATAAAACATGAATTCATGCATAGTTATGCATCGTATATGTAATATGCATGTAATTTTCTAATTGTGATTGAATTTTGTGAAATGATTTTACAAAACGTTCTATGTAATATTAATATGCTCGATCCAATGGTGATGTGACTAGGCTACTTACTAAGCAAGAGGATGCTCACCCTAATTAATTTCCTTTTGCAGATGAGAAGCAGGTCTAGAATGGTTGGAAGATTAATTTTGATCAGGCTATGTTTCTAGAGTTGAATTTTGCAAAATTGTAGCCTATCTGGTTTTTGTACCCTAGTAATGTATATATGTCAAGAGTTTAGCATGAAGCATTATATGAGCGATTTTCTATGTTTGAAACTTTTGTAAATTCATTTGAAGGTTTATGTGATACTCCCTCCGTCCCACTTTGATAGTCTTGTTTTCCTTTTTTGTCTGTCCCAAATTGTAGTCCACTTTCCCATTAAGAAATGTAGTAATCTTTTAAATTGTCTAAAATACCCTTATTAAATATCTTGTTATTAATACATTGTTATTAAATACTAACCCACTACATTGAATACATTGAGCTTTTTCAATACTAACCCATGATTGATATTAATTGGTACTCTTCGTGATTAGCATAAGGGTATTTTAGGAAATTATTAATCTAAATTTATGTTTCCAACCAAATTAATTACACTTTCTTAATCTGTGTGAAAAAAAAATCAAGACTAACAAAACGGGACGGAGGGAGTAGTTGCTTTGTGTTTATAAGTTCGACAGACGGTTTTGTATCCTCATGTATTAACATGTGTTTATCTTAATAATTCAACTTAATTAGAAGTATAATCATAATGATTAAAAAAAAAAATAGGTGTCGATGTTAAAAAATGTGTAATATGAATGTTACGCGCCACACTTTATTGTGTAACAGAAGACCTGAAAATTTTCCTCACCATAAAGGGGGAAATTAGGAAACCACAAAACTGAATCGGAAAAAGGATCCGTGCAATTAGAGCACGTGAGTCAAGTAGTCAACTCCATTCAATTAATGGTCCAAATCGAGCCACTTGGCCTCGGCTCAATGCAGTGGTTGATTTTGAGACGTAGGGTCAATTCTCCAACGACTCGAGCAAACGTAGTCCGATCCGTCAATAGCCAATCTTAGGTGCCCCGGATCCAAAGCGAATCTACCGACTTGCAATTGCGTGTCGCTTACGGTTTTGGGTTTTCCCAGACGTCAATGCTGACCAGCTCTGGACTCCTCAAAACTTGTATATAATACCCTCATCTTCCTCCCTTCTCCCACTCATTCATCGATCCTTGTTCAAATCCTCTCTCAAATTCGTCAATCAAAAGCCTTCACTGCTATTCTGTTTCTTCTCTCACAAGGTAATCAATTCCTTCCTTCTCCGACGATTTATCCTTTTCTGTTTGTTTTCAGAATACATAAAGATTTGTTGTTTGTTTGCTGCTTTAATTGATTCTGATATGGTTCTAGTTTCTTAATCTCCCAATCATAGACGGATCTGATAGTGATTATATTGGTTGCGTTTTTATTATTTTTAATTAGTCGGATTTTGATGCTAGGTTTTCTATAATTTCTGCAATACAATCCTAATTTTGGAAATTGGTTGCCCCTTTTCCTGATATTCGGGTCTTGTGTATGATCTATCAATTTAGGCTTTTTGTTCCTTGATGCCTTAATCGACGCTGTAGCTTCTTAGCCTTTTGATAACCGATGAACCCATGTGGATTAATTTGGTTGAACGAGAAGATTTTTGCCATTTTAATGCTTTTAATTGTGGTGGTCCGATTTTGATCTGGGTTTTTTTTTATATAATTTTTGGGTTGAACCCCTAAATTAAGAAATTTGGTGCTCCTATTCTTCTGTTATTCAGGTCTTTCCTTGGGAGTGAGTTTTCTTTTGCTAGGGTATATTTTCTGCTAGCAATTTCAATTTTGGGGTGAGGAATTTATATTAATTGGATCTGATTTGGTGTTTTGGTTTTTTCTTTCTCAACAGATGCAGATCTTCGTGAAAACCCTAACTGGAAAGACCATAACCCTTGAAGTTGAAAGCTCTGATACTATTGACAATGTCAAGGCCAAGATCCAAGACAAGGAGGGCATCCCTCCGGACCAGCAAAGGCTGATCTTTGCCGGAAAACAACTCGAGGATGGTCGTACCTTGGCTGACTACAACATTCAGAAGGAATCCACCCTTCATTTGGTTCTGCGTTTGAGGGGAGGGATGCAAATTTTCGTTAAGACTCTCACTGGGAAGACAATTACCCTTGAGGTCGAAAGCTCTGACACCATTGACAATGTCAAGGCCAAGATCCAAGACAAGGAGGGCATCCCTCCGGACCAGCAAAGGCTGATCTTTGCCGGAAAACAACTCGAGGATGGTCGTACCTTGGCTGACTACAACATTCAGAAGGAATCCACCCTTCATCTGGTGCTCAGGCTTCGTGGGGGAATGCAGATATTTGTAAAGACATTGACAGGAAAGACCATCACTTTGGAGGTGGAGAGTTCTGATACAATTGACAATGTGAAGGCCAAAATTCAAGACAAGGAAGGAATCCCACCGGATCAGCAGAGGTTGATTTTTGCTGGTAAGCAGCTTGAAGATGGCCGTACTCTTGCGGATTACAACATTCAGAAGGAGTCAACTCTTCACCTGGTGCTGAGGTTGAGAGGTGGAATGCAGATATTTGTAAAGACTTTGACTGGAAAGACCATCACTTTGGAGGTGGAGAGCTCAGATACCATTGACAATGTGAAAGCTAAAATACAGGATAAGGAAGGTATCCCACCTGACCAGCAGAGGTTGATCTTTGCTGGTAAGCAATTGGAGGATGGAAGGACTTTGGCTGATTATAACATCCAGAAAGAGTCCACACTCCACCTTGTCCTGCGTCTTCGTGGTGGCTTCTGAATGTTGAAGGCTGTCTTGCTATTGGAAGTTACATAATCCTGTTAATAATTTGCTTTGCTTGTGTCTCTTTGCTGCCCAAGTCATGGTGACTGGCTTTTTAAAGCCTTTGTAATTTTCGTTGTGGGATTGGATGGTGGTGTTATATTGTTTGCTGTGATGGGATTTTATAGTGGTGTTATCTGTTGCCAAATAAAATCGAGGACTTCTAAAAGCTTTTGTTAAAGTTTGCGTTATTATGTTTACTTGATTTCTTCTTGTTTTCAGTTTGTATATTTGCTGGGCTTGAGAGCATGCGTAGCTCGTTCAGTTGTCCAGTTCTTCCCTGATAATCATTTTCCGCATGTTCTATGTGCTTGTGCTCGCCTTCTTGGTGGGAGTGGTAAATTGGGCTGTTTCTTGGTAAATTGGGCTGTTTCTTGTTTCAACAGATTTTAGTCTGAAATTACACATTAGGGTTTTTTTGTGGTCAATGTCCGTACGAAGCACATTGAGGTTTTTTTGTCCTAAAATTTTCCAATCATATACCTTTCCCTTTTAAGTTTATCGTTAACACACCTAGTATTTATCTACTATAATATTACACACACACACACACACATATAGCAACAAATTATTATTTGACTTATTTAATCTTGCCTACTCTTCTTTATGTTTATTTAGTTTCTCTAATTAATTTTATATTTTTAAACATATAACACGTAAAGTATATTTTAATGAATGTCTTCAGATTGATATACACAGTCACACATACCTAGTAAATAGTAATCTACAAATTTTATTTTGTCATCATTTGTAATTTTTTTTTGAAGTAGAGCACAACCCCAGTGCTTGTATAAATAGGGGCAAACACGGAAGGGACGGACAGTGGCAGCAACCCCCAAAAAGTTTTTAAAATTTTAAGATTCTCCCTGTAATTTTAGTTGTCAACTAAAAACTCTGACCCCTTAAATATAATTATCAATAGCTGTTTTTGTTATTTTGATTAATTTCTTTAGATAAAGTATCTTATATCAAACTAGAATTAGTTTTTTTTATATATATAAAAATATACCATTAGTATCTACATTACCTTACGATTAGTACTATTTTTGAACAACAATTACTAGAACAGCAACTAATATAACATTGTATTTGTTATATAGAAAATCCAAGATTATATAGGGTAATTAGTACTATTTTTCAAACAAATTTCTTATAACAGACTAACTCTTAGATTTTTGAAACGCTATAACTTTAAAATAGCAACTAATATAACACTGTATTTGTTGTATAGAAAATCAAAGCAAAAAAAAAAAAAAAAAATCAACTATTGTACAAATTGGAGAATCTTCAACCACGATTTTAAACACTTCTTGGTGATAGTGAATAGAAACGATATATAATATAATTTTCACATTTTTTTCTTTATACTTTATCTTTTGTTTTTAAAAATTTCTTATTCCTGATTATAGTCTATTGAACTTTTGTGTTTACATTTAGTGTGCTTTATTTGATATAGAATTTTTATCCCCCAAACTAAAATCATGAATTCGTCACTGTGTATAAAAGCACAATTTGCATGTGCAGAAGATCCACCACAAGTTAAGTTTTCAAATAAATAATAGAATATAAAGCCGCTGAACGAATTTGTCCTTAGGTACAATATATAAGAATTCTAATTTTTCCCTTATTTTATATAATAAGAATAATTTCATCCCAATATCTTACACTAATGGTGGTAAGTGCATAAGTGACACGATTTTGATTTACCACATGCCGAACGTACCAATAAAGGGCCTGTCGGCTGCCCTTACCAAACTGCTGCCCTTTGGATTGCTATTTTTTTTAAAAAAAATATATATATGGTAATAATTTAATATATATAAAATAAAAAGATAATTGAAAGGTATATATACAAAGAACGTAAAAAAAAATTTTCTTGACGGGAAAGTACGGCGCGCAGGCAGCCATTTCTCTACGTGCGTAGATTCTGCATTCCAATTCTTGCTTTTTTCCACGCCCTGATGATATTATTTATTTTTTCAAGTTCAACCGTTAAGCTTACTAAATAGTAATGAGTTCGGACCAAGATAAAATTTTTCATCCTGCCGCGTAGGATTTGTCTTTCATCAGAAGCATAAGCGGCTCATTTAATTTACTTCAAAGTCAGAGATGAAGTAAAGAGTCATTTTTACTGCTGAATCTGTGCACAAGTGCGTAGTCTACATGTTTTAAGTCAAATGAATACATGCAATACCCTCCATTTTGGTTGCTGAGAGCATAGGAGATTTGCTTCATCATCCTGACTATTGCATCTCTGCCTATTCATCTGTATGTGACGTACACCTATGTTTCTGCTCACCGGAACTTCAACTGGTCTTGATAGCAAAGTATATTAATCCCTTGTTTAGATGCTCAATTTTATGGTAGAAGAATTTGCTTGATTCTGATTTTGACTAGAATCCGTTAGATGGTAAGGGAAGCTATTCATCTTGTTTAAATTTTTTGGTTCCAATACATTTGTTTGGTTCAAGTACCTGAAATGCGTATCATTACTATAGTTGATGTTTGGTTCGTCGACTCTTTCGGAATAGAACATAATAAATATATTATAAACCACATCGTAAATGATAGTTATTGGCTCTTTGTAAATGGGATATAAGAAATTTTTACTAATTAAATATATTAATATAAATGTATTAGTAAATTTAGTCTAACTAATTAATAATTTCTATTAGTAAACACGTAACTTCTCTGCTTGATTTGCTGGATTTTAGATTGGTCTTTACATTATCTAAATTATCACACGCACTTATTAAAGATAAAGTGGCCAGCCAACGCATACGAAGAATAATGCTTTTTTTAGGAATAAGTTGGAAAAATAAAAGAAGGCATGGTAATTGAAATCCTCAATGACTGGTGGGTGGCTAATATTAGTCCAGGTTAACGAAGTTGTATGTATAGCTTTGGAATCAGACATTATTCAGTGAAAAGGCCATTTCTTTCTATATATAAGAATTGGTTCCATCCTGCTATCACAACAAGTATTGATGGGCGACGCTGTAATAGGGTTGCAAACGAATCGAGCCGCTCGCGAGCAGCTCGAGTCAAGCTCGAGTCAAACTCGAAGTCGAGCTCAGAATATTAAGCTCGTTAGCTCGCGAGCCGACTCGCGAGTTTGAGTATATATATATATTTTTTTTATTTTTATTTTTATTTAATAATAAAATTACGTATATTATATATATTTTTTTTTATTTTTTATTTTCATAGTGAAATTACGTATATATCCTTAATATTTTATTATTTATTCAGAAAAAAATATTATTTTATTTATTTTTTTAAAAAATAAAATAAATTTTTTTATTTTTTTCGAGCTCGAAAATTGCCAGCTCGTCGAGCTCGAGCTCGAGTTCGAGCTTGGTAAAATTTAGTCGAGACTCGGCTCGATTAGATTAAAACTCGACTCGGCTCGGCTCGTTTGCAGCCCTACGCTGTAGTGATCCAACTTGATCCTGTTAACGACAATACCCAATGAAAAAATTAGGGGTGAAAAACTAAAGTAGGAGTTCTCACAATGATACACTCATATTTCTTTTTAAATAGACAGCCTTCCATTTACATTTAGAGCTATTAAGCTCTCTATTTGGCCACTGGCCATTTGGTCCAGGGTGATGTTGGAGGTCAGGGGTTCAATCCTGCCTTCCTCAAATTTGCCACATTATGTGGCTGGTCTTACTTGACCATCTCCCCTTACCCCTTCCTGCTAAATTAGACTAGATTAGATTATATGGCATCTAACGTTGTTAACACAAAAAAAAAAAAAGAAAAAAGGAGCTCTCTATTTAATTTTTACATGCACAAACCGGCTCACAAATCGATAGTAAAAATAAGTAAATTAGCCTACAATAAGCAATTCCATTTTCCTTCGTAGCATCCAATTGGGTTGCCTTTTCTGTCGTGATAATTCAGATGGCACAATCGTTCCAGGGTCCACCGTCAAAGCCTTCCAACCCAATCAAATTCCTTCCTTAGAATTGGAGAACCAAGGTCAGGTCAGCAAAAGAATGCAAACTAGAGCTCTCAAAGCTGCCATGTAGAACGCGTTTAGGCAACTCCTTCAGTCCTAAGACGTCCTTAGGTGCAAATTACACTTTACCCACTTGCCGCTTGTGCAAAATGAAGTCCACCACAAGGGATAATTTCAGAAACCTCCGCTGAGGTTTCATGAAATATCACCTAGCTCCCCTAAATTTTTCAAAATATCACTTAGCACCCTTGAAGTGATAGTAGAGCCATATGCTAATATCAAAGGTGATGAATTTTCAATAATACCCTCATATTTAAATTTTCTAAACTTGTTTTTCTTTTTCTAAATGTCAATGAAATATAGGATTTAATCAATGAAATATTCAGTGCATTTGCAAAAAAATAGCTGCAGGCTCTTTTTTTTTTTTTGTGTTTCACAGCTTTATTTATTTATTTAGTTATTTGTTCCTATTCATGCAGAATGCAAGAGAAATAAAGTAACTAAAATTCCGAACTGTAGTTTTTCAAAATTTGAGTTTTTTATAATAAAATTTTCATATTTCACACCCATAAAAAAGTCCGTCTATTTTGAGTAAATTCTCTGTATAATATTGAAGTTGAATTTCATCTATTGCTGAGTGTTTTTGGCTCAAATGTATGATTTTTATATGCTAATTGCCTTCAATGCTACGGAGGGTTTTATTTATAGAAATGGTTTTAAAAATATTTGCTTTTACTGTCTCTCTCTACTATAGAAATAACTATTGGCTGTAATATAAAATCTTATCACTTTTCATTTCCTCACTTTTAAGATGGTTCCAATTTAGTACTTTTTTTCCTTGGTTTGTAAAATATTCATTTTTCTATAGGTTAAGGGTATTAAAGGAGCTAAAATAATCTCTCTCCTCCAACATGAATTTTTTAACATTACTTTTGGTTAGAAGAGTGACAATGTTACTAAAATGTCAATTCGAGGGGTGCTAAGTGATATTTTGAAAACCTCAAGGTAGTTAGGTGATATTGCATGAAACGTCAAGGTGGTTAGGTGACAAAATACACGTCATTCGACGACACACACGTCATCATCCGTAAAACGTAATTACGGAACAAGTGTTGAGGGGGGACGAGTTCCATACATGAAGTCCTATATAATATCGACTGGTTCCATCCTTCCATCGCAACAAGTACTGATGGGGGACGCTGTTGTGATCCAACTTGATCCTGCTAACGATAATGATCTCGCCGGAAACCCACGCAGGTCAGCTGGTCACTCATTTACATATTCTAATGATCCTTTTTGTACTTACAGAGCTTCGAATGCTGTTCAATCTTTAGCATGTCTTGGCTTCTGCACCATTATATATTGATGTCAAGTACTAGTACAAGTGTACAACTAGATAGATTTGGACAGTCAGTCGTATATCATGAGAGAGTTTTATATACATAATAATGATGGGGCATGAATCTTGGCTATTTAAGAGACTTTGTGCAATCTTGGCATATTCTGTAGTTTCTTTGAATTCGTGTTTGGATGACCTCCTTTTGGCAAGCAAACATGATATTTTGCAATCTGATAGTTGGAACTTCATGGGCAAGTTCATGTCCGTTTTTCAAGTACAAAGTCAAGAGGTTAGCTCTGTTCTGTACAAAGTCTTGAGGCAATTGGTGCGCTGAGGTTGAACGCACTTTTGCCTGGGGAGTCGGCGATGGTGTTTTGTTAACAATGGCAATACTTGTTGGTTTGCCTATGTTTATCTGGTTAAGCTTGAATATTATCAACCTTCGTTATAGGTTTAATTTTGATTAATTTTCTAGAACTCGTTAAGAACATTTTGACCTGTGTTTGAGTTGAGAGTTTCGTTTTCATAAGATTCGGACTTGTGTGTGTGTCAAGAATAATGTGCATCAAATGCATGGTTCGCCAAATCGGCCGAGTCCGAGTTGACTCGGCCGAGTCATAACCGGAACTGAACTCACCAGTACGCGGCCGACACTCGAATTGCCGTTTCACCGGAATCCGAATTGACTCGGTTGATATTTACCGAGTCAACTCAAATCAATAAGAAATCAGTAAAACTTACCGAGTTTGGCTGAGTCAACTCGCGAGTCAGACAACAAAATCACCCACATGATTTTCTCTTTCTCCCACCGGTTGCCATCCTCATTCCATCACTTCTGCTAGTGCAACCCATCATGATTAGTTGAGGTTTCTTGAGGGTTGTGATTGTAAGACTCGTAATTTCGTTGGGATTGATCCCAATCTTCATATTGGGAGTACGAACAAGAAGAATTGGAGCAAATTTGGTAGTAAGATGAATCTGTAAAAATTTTGTGGGATGAGGGGTTTTGGAGATTCTTGTGGGTGGTGGTAAACTGGTAATGGTGGTGGAGCTTGAGAAGAGAGAGACAGAGAGAAATAAGGGGGGAAGGCGGTGGAATGGAAGGACGTTTTCTAGGGATTATGGGAGGCAGTGTGGGTTGTGTATGTGGGAATGTGAGGGGATAGAATGGAGTGAGGAGAGAGAGAGAGAGAAACACCCAACAACAAAAAAAAAGAAAAAGAAAAAATTACAGCTAAATCACAGGTCAATGGCCACCGGATTCTATCTCACTTCCTGCCAACTTTCTCTGTAACCCGAGCAAACATTTCTTGATCAAAGGGGGATACCTAAAACTTTATTCCTCTGTTTTTTGAATGAATTCGCGTTTCCATTCATTCAACATTTCAACCCCCCTGACACCAAAGGAACAATATTAGAATAGTCCAACAAATATTAAATTGGATTAGTTAACAACAAATGAACTGGATTTTTTTCAACATCTTTTGTTTATTAATTAGAACTGCATCATTTTTTTTTTAAGACTTACATGGTGTCTATGTTAACTTAGGTTTTTTTTATCAAATTTAATTTGATAGTTGTATTGCTTATATTATTTTTTATTTTTAATAATTTTTTTAGAATTTTTGAAAGTTTTATATACTTTAACTTGCGTATCACCCGATATTTAATCGATATGCCGTGACGGATGTGGAACAACCGGAACCGCGACGCCGACGCGAACGCGACCCACGACCGCGAACCATGATCATTCGTGCACACATGCTTCTCATTAGGCTTGTTAGGTTACAAGTTTTGTTTTTGGTGTTTTCAAAAATAATAATAATAATAATAATTTTCAATGTGAATGAATTCAATTGAGACAACCTGGTTTGCCAGGGCTTCAAGGACGTTATTCAAAGTTAGTATCTGACAAGGAAAGTCAAATGGCATATTTTGTTTTGAGATTTTGAGTTATATGCTAGCAATCATGTCTTTGCTTTTGGAAATGTACTTCTAGGTTTGACTCTGGAGGACACATTAAGAATTCTTAAAGTGTAAATTTTAAGATTCCTAAGGTGTAAATGAGGATCAGGTTGGGTCGTCACACCATCCACTCCGTAGTCCATAGTACTAAACATTAGATTCTATTTTTGAATTCTAGCAAAATAACTAAAATTAAGAACAAAATCCTTTTTCCCTTTTTCTAGCACAAAACCTTGATGCAATTAAGAACTGTCAAAAATAACAAAAATTAAGAACTATCTTCACTATCTTACAGGGATGAAGTGATTGAGGATCAACTGAACTCGACACCTCCCTGTCACAAACTCTTAAACTATTTGATTCTCTCTTTATCTGGGGTTGTTGCAATGAAGTATCAGGCCAAGTCTGAGGACCCATTTGAAACACATCCTCCGCAAACCTGGAGTTTCGTTGCTGCTATACTTTCCTACCCCCTATTATTTCTGGCTATCAAGCAACTGCAGAATCGCTGCTATAAATATGCGGATATGTTGAATGGTGCTGCTTTCGCTAGCGGAGTCCTCTCCAGTTTCTCATTACTATCCTTGCTCCTCCCGTACCACCCTGGGCTAGTGCTGCTTAAGGCTTCTTGGGCACTATCTGCTGCTATAGCGGCATGGCCGCTGCTTCAGTGCACCTGCTATTGGCTTTTCAGCGGCATCCAAATGCTGCTCAATGGGCTTAGATCCCATGCAAGAAGTCTGTTGACAGCATGGAACTTGCGTCAGCAAGCACCACGTATCCCCGTCTGAAGTTTCTATTCATATATTTACTAGTTTTATTGGGATCCGGTTTTTAATAACTCTATGTGTTTTATTGGTAAGTTTCTATTTCACCCAACAAGCCTTGTAGGTTAAAAACATGAGTGTTTTCTCAAAAAAAGTCTTAAAGAGTTTATTAAGTTTTATTGTGATATGGCTTTCTTCTATTGCTTTGAAATTTGAGATTTCAATAAATTGTGGTGTGGCTTTCTTCTGAGATGTCAATAATAATCTGAATTATTTATTTTCTTTTCTCTCACTCACATATGGCTGATTATTTTATTTCTTTAATACTGTAATCCTGTATATACTAATTATTATTAGAACCCTAAAATTTGGATTCTACAATTAATATCACGTAGAAGCGGAGCCAAGACATGCACTAAGTCTAAGTGGGTCAAATTTGAATACAATATAACTTAGGGGTGCTTGTTTCACATATTGGAACCGGAAATGGAAATGGAATCATAGACTCTGGATTTTGGAATTAAACTTTTCATTCCAATATCTAGCTTAGTTCACACATTGGAATTAGCATCATTCCTATTCCTGATGCTTGGTTTGATGAGTGTTTCGGAATTAAATGCAATTAAATTTCAAATTTATCCGAGATTTTTATAACAATTCTTATAAAACAAAGGAATACACTTGCACTGACACTCCCTTGAGGTTTCAAAACAAACAAATTCATTCTAAATTTTGGTTTGGGGTAATTTCATAAACCAAATCGCGGTCACTTTCTGTAAAGTATCACTTTCCCATAAAAGACTAGCTCTTTATAACTTTCCTCCATTATAAGAACAGAGTACCCTAACTTTGGATTGTAACGGTACTAAATATTTAAAATATAAATCCCTATTATAGTGGGATATACATTGAGGGAACGTTTCTATAAACGGACCACAAAATTTTCCTATAAATTATTATAAAGTAAAAAACTATTGTATTCCTTATGCATTACATTTGTCTTCTAGGACTATCAGTCTTCTAAAAGGTTGCAAAATCAATTTGTTATCAACTTGGTTAAAGATGTATTTTTCAATATAATAACCAAGTCACTTGATTTTGTATGGATTTCCTTTTAAGAAGTTTATCCACATCCTAATATAAAATAAAATTTCGCTAATGAAAAGTAAAATCTATGAAGATTATAGTGAGCATGATGATGAAGATATCACTAGAGAAATGAAAAGCTGAGAAAGTTAAAAAAAAAAAAAAAATTTGTTTGCAAATTTAGAGAGTGACGTGTCTAAGGTTGAATTCAAATACACTAAAAGACTTGATTTGAAAATTTGGAAATTGAAAATCTAGAGTATCTCAATTCTTGATTTGGTCCATGCTTATAAATTTTATTTTATTTCATCCTTGTTGTTTAAGACTATGCTAGTCTAGTATTGCGAATGAAATCTAGAAGTAAAAGATGGATCTTTTGGTTAATTTGTCGGAGTAGCGTAACTGTACTCTACCTTGGTAAAATAATTTAATAAAAACTTTAATATTTATAACTTTTATTAAAATAGAGTTGTTTGAAATTTTAAAATTATAAAGTAAATCAAGGGTTTTGATAAATAAAAATTTGCATTCACTCAAACAGCCCATCTTGGCCCTTAAAAATAGATTTTGATCAAGTTTTTGAGTCTATTTGAAGTACAATTATATAATAGGCTGAGTTTTGACTAAATTAGAGTTAAATCGATTAAAACCTAACTCATTGAAGAGTTTTAAATGAGCTGAACTCAAGTTAATATAGAAAATTTTTCTTTAAACCGAGATTCAGACATTGAAAAGCTATACAGACACTGAAAGAAAACTCCAACATACAAAGCATTTATTCTCCTCTTTTTGCAAATTGAAAATCGTAATTACATACATGCGTTTTCATTATCCTATGGAGCATTGTATTTTGAGGATACAAGAGAAACGAATCCATCGAGAAAAATAAGAATGAAGAGTTGGCTAAAGAAGATTAAGCCGCAAAAACTCAGTGGCCAGGAGCATGTTACTAATTAGCTACAGTCTTTTAATTGGAAGAAGAATGCCACTTCGTCGTGCATGTACTATAATTCTTGACAGAACGTACATTCTGCACAGCAAAACTAAGTTTGCACTGCTGAAGGACATATTAAACTAGCTAGCAGATAATTAGGTGTACATTCTGCAGAAACTTACCGTTAGGTTGCTTCAAACCACCAAAGATAGGTGAAAAAAAGTGTCTTAGATGGTGATGAAAGTGAGCCATTTACAGGTGAATCAGCCTTAGGGCAATGTTAAATTTGGTCCAGCATGACCAGAAAAGCTGCAGGTTTGATTTATGGGGACAGTGCTCTTGTGTAGTACACATCTCCATTGGAGGCTTATCAGGGCTTACGTCAATTAAAATGTTAATGCAGGCTGTAGAAACCATGGATAGCAAACTAAAGACTCAGTTCATTCAATGATTAGAAGTGGCAAAACAAATGTAAAATCCAATCTAAAAGCCAGCAAATCAAGCAGAGAAGTTGTTAACTTTATTCCCAATATTCAAGCGCCTAGTCCTATCAGAAGTTGATTACACGCTTCAGTAGGCATTTAAAATGATCACAATAAAGCTACAGATGTCTAAAATCTAAACAAGATGAATAACTTACCTTACGATCTAATGGATTCTAATCAAAGTCTGAATCAAGCAAATTCTTCTTCCATAAAAGTGAGCATCTTATCAAGGGACGACTAATATACTTTGCTGTCAAGACCAGTTTGAAATCCCAAAAAAGTGAACATAAATGTATGTAACTTACAGATGAATAGGCAGAGATGCAATAGTCAGGATGACGAAGCAAAGCTAATAGTCTCTGCAACCAAAATGGAGAGTATTACACATATTCATTTAACTTAAAACAACATTGTTTGAGGGAAGTATGCAAAACATGCAGACTAAGCACTTGTGCGTAGATAGTCCATTGAAGAGTTTAAGATTAGGAGTGTTACTTCCTCTTAACCATTTCACAATTGCAATAATTGCCCATTTTCATACTTAAAAGGGTGACTTTACACATCTAAACAAGCAAATGAACTATCTAATTTCTAAATTCTTATACGAAATGCAAATATAAATGAAATTGCTCAAACACATACAGGATAGGGGCATATTACAGGAAAAAACAACATACAAATGAGAAAAAAAATGTCTAAAAATATAAAAAAATATGTACAAAAATGAAATGAATAACATACAATACGTGGATTTAATGTGCAAAAAATCTAAGATTCTAGCATTGAATTAACCTATTTTTACAAATCTTCACTAGTATTGGTTTAGCAAATAAACATGGAAGGTGCCACAACTAGCACAAGTGTGATGGCGCTGAGCAGGCATTGTACACCAGAGCATGATATAAAAGGAGTAAACATGGAAAGCACACTCAGCACGTAACCAATAAGCATGATATCTAGATGCCAATCCTTATGAAAGCATGCAAATACGTAAGCACATAAGAGCACATAACACATAGAAGCCTTATCTATTACGTTAGAGAACACGGCTACAATCTGACACGGAAACAATGAAAAATAAACCTATCTGATATATGTGAGGTCCTAATTGCAATCTAACAAAGGGAGAACGAAAAACATGAACCCAACTATTTTATTTAATTAAATGAAAACAACTTGAAAAAATTAGAGTAAAATGAACAAGCATTTTAAAAAGCAAATTGCAACTAAGAAGGTAATATAATAGCAAACTAAGAAATTAAAACAACTTAGAGCATATAAACACATAATAGAACATAATTGGATGTAAAACCAAGAAGGGTACCTCCCTTTAACGCAACGGATCTTCTGTCCCACACCCTGTGTCACTCCTTGTCCCACTTTTTATTATATTGCTATTTCTCCTACATAAACATCATGTTTTAGTTTTTTTTTTTTTGTTTCCTTAAGATTCAATAACTATTAATTAAGTTATACACAAAATTTAACAAACTCAAAAAATCAAAATGCATAAAAAATGAGATTTTTTAGGAGAAATAGCAATATAATAAAAAGTGGGACAGAGAGTGGCACAGGGTATAGGACAGAAGATCCGTTGCGCTCCGTTTAAAGTGTTGGATCAAGGTTTTCCTATTTAGGACTCACAACATGAACAAAAGGAGCAAAGATACCACTATCAGGTCATAGTAATGAAAGACCAAAGCTAATTAAAGTCATTTAGTTGTAATAGTCATACAAAAACACATAAAAATGCATAATTGAGGAATAAAATAGTAATTAAAGAAATCAAACTGCTCTAATTGAAAAGTTATCATTCTAGTGGGACCTAATTGTAAAATTAGAGAGTTTTAAAGGTCAAAGTCATATTATTAAAAAGATTAGGGATCAAAATTAAATATAGATAAAGTCCATGGACCAAAATGCATTAAAAAATGGACCTAGATGCAATAGAATCAAAGTTGTGGGCCTATAGTGAGGTTCAAGAAATTCATGGACCAAATTACGAGCGGCTTAGTTTAGATGTGGGCCAATGCTATGTAGTTTTACTAAAACTTAATTTTCCTTTTTTTTTTTGTTTTTCCTTTTCCCTCTTCTTCTTCCTCAACCTAGTCATGGCAGAAATGAGCAGTGGCGACGGTAGTGCTGCCGGCCTTTGCCGCCACCAACCACCACCAGTCATAGAGCCTTTCGGTGATGGATTTACCCCAAAGTGTCACCTTTCACTAAGTCTTTCGCATAGATTCCATTTTCGCCCTCAGTTTTTAGAGAAATTGAGTGAAAAAGTAGCAAAAATGACTATTTACAGTCCGATCTCTATTTCATAAACTCATTCAAAACTAGCACATACTTCACCAAGCGTATAACATAAATATGCTCCTCATGAGACGTATAACATAAATAAGCCCACAGAATCAGCCATACAACGTCAAAAATAACAATTTGAAATTTTACGAAACCCATCTCATGAACTAGAACTTAAAGATAAAATGAAGGGACCTTGGCAACGGCTTTAGCTTTGCTATGATAATGGCAGTGCCGCTCTCAAACTCTAGAAACTTTGGAGGAACCCAACGTCTTCATCCTGACTTTTTTTTATTTCAAGTGTTTACAGGTGTGTGTGTGCGCGTCTTTTCATCCTGACTTTTTTTTTTCCAAAGAAATTGCCCGTCGTGCCTTTTTTAAAAGCAAGCAGCCAAGCCACTGTATTTGATTAACTTTTTTATCATCTAACAACATTTTGATCAATTGGCCTCGAGAATGTTAGAAATAATAAAAAAGAGCAAGGGAGGTTTTGATAATTTCACTGAGGTCCCTTGAGGTTTAAAAAATTACACTTATTTTTCTTAATTTGATAGTTTTAATAATAAAATTTTAAAATAATATTGATTTGATCAAATTTTTAAATAAATATCCAAAAATGTCCTTGTGTAATGAGTTTTAATTTATTTTTTTATACAATTATAAGATTATCTAGTATAATTATAAGGAAAATGTGCCAAATTTTTCATGTTCATATCTACTATTTGATAAACAACTATAATAATAATTTTATCACTATGATATGATATTTTGATAGTATTTTATTATGAAGTTAAATTTATAAGATAGAAAAGAAAATGTTGAAATAATTCATTTAGAGTTTACCAATTTTTTGAGTAATGGGCTAATCATAATTTAGCAGTGATTTTGGACCATTTCTTTTTAATTTATTGTCAATTTTAATACCAAAAAATATAAAACAGAGATCAGCAAAAATATTGGATTACAAATAAAATTAACTAGTAAAAAAATCACTAGTTCAACATTTGGTTACAATAGAAATTAGAGGTAATAGTGGTAGTTCTATAGTTTTATTGATGAAATTTTTTTTTTAAAAAAAGGAAAAAATGTAAAAATGGAAAAAATAATTTTAAAAACTATTCTAAGTATAAGGAAATTTTATTAAAATATTTAAGGATAAAATTATCATTTTAAATAATAAGGGAGATATGTATAATTTTTTAAATCTTGAGAGAACTCAATGAAATTATTAGAAATCTCAGGGAAGGTTTCTGAAATTATCCCTAAAAGAAAATGTACTATTTTACGCCACAACGTAACACAAGTAGGTTATGGGAGTCAATGGTGCACTGTTAACTCTTTCCACACCCTTTCTGAGGTTAATGAATGCTAGCTAAATATTTACTTTTCAAGACACAATTCATTTTTATTTTCAAATATGCCCTTTTAATGCTTTAAGAATTTTCAAGTACGTTAACTTCTACAGTATAAAAAGGCTCAAACAGAAGTTGAGGTTGAGGAGCAACTGATCTAGTATAGAGATTTTTTTTATGTTTATACCTATCGATCATACAATAGAAATTATATGATTCATTCCAATTAAAGTTCCTTGCTGGATGTTTTGTTTTTACAAGTACAACTTTGTTCTTATCATGGAAAGTGTAGGTAGAAGATACCGTGCCACGAGTGGAATCATTTTGAAAATTCATATAAAAGACTTTTTTTTTGCATACCAAAGCTAGGGAAAGGAGTCAGTTTGGGTGGAGTTCGTGTGGTTTGGTCATGTTCTATATTTTTATATTTATAAATACATTATATTATTGTAATTATAGTAAAAATGACGTATATAAATAAAATATTTAATATATATTCTGTACAATATTATAATGTATATTTATACATAAAAAATTTGAACATGTATAATAACTGGACAGAACCACATAAGACACAACTAGACTGAGTTCTTATCCCTAAAGCAATATGTATTTTGCCCATTATAGCATGTTTATTAAAAGTATTTAGAAGTTATGTACGGGATCACAGACTGTGCGGGCATCACGCACCATTTTTTTCAAATTAATAGCTACCATTAACCATTACATTTTCTCTTACCAATTTGTTTACTTAATTTGCACAAACACGTGTATGTATACATATATATATTTTGCTTTTCTCACTAGTTTCGCACATGCACGTGCAGTTTGTGTAGCTTTTCTCACTAGTATGCATGTTTATAGCTCTACCCTAGATAATTTGACACGTACGTATTGTTTACCAAAAAAAAAAAAAAAAAAAAAAATTTGGCTACGGGTCTTCTTTCATATATATTAATGTCCAACACCCTCACGTATTAAAATTTATCTTTCTTAAGAATTCAACTTAATTAGAAGTATAATCATAATAATTCAAAAAAGATAGGTGTCGACATATTATGGACGTTACAGGTTACACTTTATCGTGTAATGGAAGACCTGAAAATTTTCCTCACCATGAAGGGGGAAATTGGGAAACCACAAAATTGAGTCATCCGAGTTAATTCTACTTTGTCCCTCCAAACTTTAGACGATTATTCACTTCAACCCCTAAACTTTAAAATGAGGTACTTAAATTTCTGAACTTATAAATACCTCCAACTTAAGTCTCTAAACTTATAAAATGAGACACTTAAATCCTTAAATCCTTATAAAATGGGACATTTCGACCATCAACGACATTCAGAATTTGTTAATAATTTTCCTTAAGTGGGAACTATTTATAAGTTAAGAGACTTAAGTGTCCTATTTTGAAATTTAGGGATTGAAGTGGGTAATCGTCCAAAGTTTGGAGGGACAAAGTGATATTAATCCAAAGTATCCGTGCAATTAGCATATGAGTCGCTCCGTTCAATTAACGGTCCAAATCGAGTCGAACTGACGTAATCCGACCCGTCAATGGCCAATCTTAGGTGCCCCGGATCCAAAGTGAATCGACCGACGTGCAATTGCGTGTCGGTTACGATTTGAGTTTTCACAGACGTCAATGCTGACCAGCTCCAGACTCCTCAAAACTAGTACTCCCTCCCTTTTTTTATTACTGACGTTTAAGAAATTTACTCTAGTGTGCTTTTATCTGTCGTTTTATTATCCCCATACAGTATTAATTATTTTTTCATAATTTTATCCTTTTATCTCTCTTTTCCAATACAAGGTTCTTAATTATCTACTCCTAGTAATTATTGCTTTTGACCTAGTAAAATAATACCATTTAATACTCTAGTGAGAGAAAATATGGGTAAATTGGACAATTAATGAGGATACAAAAAGAAAGTAGTGTACAGATTTAAGCAATGGGTCTGTTTGGATTGTAAGTTATTTGGGATTATTTGAGATATTTTTACTGTAGCATTTTTTGTGATGTGATGTATGTGAGATAAAAAGATATTGGGAAGATAAAAAGGTGTATTGAAAATTATAAAGATGATGTAAGCAAATAAAATTGAGAAAATATGAAACAATCCAAACAAATCCAATGAAATTTTTTTCTTAATTGGTGTGCAAAACCTTAAACGTCAATTATAAAAAAAGGGAGGGAATATTATATAATACCCTCTCATCTTCATCTCCTCTCTCGCTCATTTATCGATCCTTCTTCAAGTCCTCTCTAAAATTCTTCAATCAGAAGCCTTCTCTGCTATTCTGTTTCTCCGCTCACAAAGGTAATCAATTCCTTCTTTCTCTGACGATTTATCCTTTTCTGTTTGTTTTCAGAATCATAAAGATTCGTTGTTTGTTTGCTGCTTTAATTGATTCTGATATGGTTCTGGTTTCTTGATCTCCCGATCATAGACGGATCTGATAGTGATTATATTGGTTGCGTTTTTATTATTTTCAATTAGTCCGATTTTGATGCTAGGTTTTCTATAATTTCTGCAATAGTACCCTAATTTTGGAAATTGGTTGCCCCTTTTCCTGCTATTCGTGTCTTGTGTATGATCTATCAATTTAGGTTTTTTGTTCGTTGATGCCTTAATCGACACTGTAGCTTCTTAGCCATTTGATAACCGATGAACCTATGTGGATTAATTTGGTTGAACGAGAAGATTTTTGCCTTTTTTAATGCTTTTAATTATGGTGGTCCGATTTTGATCTAGGTTTTTTTGTATAATTCTTGGGTTGAACCCCTACATTAAGAAATTTGGTGCTCCTATTATTCTGTTATTCAGGTCCTTCCTTGGCAGTGAGTTTTCTCTTGCTAGGGTGTATTTTCTGCTAGCAATTTCAATTTTGGGTTGAGGAATTTCTATTAATTGGATCTGATTTGGTGTTTTGGATTTTTCTTTCTCAACAGATGCAGATCTTCGTGAAAACCCTCACTGGAAAGACCATAACCCTTGAAGTTGAAAGCTCTGATACTATTGACAATGTCAAGGCCAAGATCCAAGACAAGGAGGGCATCCCTCCGGACCAGCAAAGGCTGATCTTTGCTGGAAAACAACTCGAGGATGGTCGTACCCTGGCCGACTACAACATTCAGAAGGAATCCACCCTTCATTTGGTTCTGCGTTTGAGGGGAGGGATGCAAATTTTTGTTAAGACTCTCACTGGGAAGACCATAACCCTTGAAGTTGAAAGCTCTGATACTATTGACAATGTCAAGGCCAAGATCCAAGACAAGGAGGGCATCCCTCCGGACCAGCAAAGGCTGATCTTTGCCGGAAAACAACTCGAGGACGGTCGTACCTTGGCTGACTACAACATTCAGAAGGAATCCACCCTTCATTTGGTTCTGCGTTTGAGGGGAGGGATGCAAATTTTTGTTAAGACTCTCACTGGGAAGACAATTACCCTTGAGGTTGAAAGCTCTGACACCATTGACAATGTCAAGGCCAAGATTCAAGACAAGGAGGGCATCCCTCCGGACCAGCAAAGGCTGATCTTTGCCGGAAAACAACTCGAGGATGGTCGTACCTTGGCTGACTACAACATTCAAAAGGAATCCACCCTTCATCTGGTGCTCAGGCTTCGTGGGGGAATGCAAATTTTCGTTAAGACTCTTACTGGAAAGACCATCACCCTGGAGGTGGAGAGTTCTGATACAATTGACAATGTGAAGGCCAAAATTCAAGACAAGGAAGGAATCCCACCGGATCAGCAGAGGTTGATTTTTGCTGGTAAGCAGCTCGAGGATGGCCGGACTCTTGCGGATTATAACATCCAGAAGGAATCCACCCTTCACTTGGTACTGAGGTTGAGAGGAGGAATGCAGATATTTGTAAAGACATTGACAGGAAAGACCATCACTTTGGAGGTGGAGAGCTCAGACACCATTGACAATGTGAAAGCTAAAATACAGGATAAGGAGGGAATACCACCGGATCAGCAGAGGTTGATTTTTGCTGGTAAGCAGCTTGAAGATGGCCGTACTCTTGCGGATTACAACATTCAGAAGGAGTCAACTCTTCACCTGGTGCTTAGGTTGAGAGGTGGAATGCAGATATTTGTAAAGACTTTGACTGGAAAGACCATCACTTTGGAGGTGGAGAGCTCAGATACCATTGACAATGTGAAAGCTAAAATACAGGATAAGGAAGGTATCCCACCTGACCAGCAGAGGTTGATCTTTGCTGGTAAGCAATTGGAGGATGGAAGGACTTTGGCTGATTATAACATCCAGAAAGAGTCCACACTCCACCTTGTCCTGCGTCTTCGTGGTGGCTTCTGAATGTTGAAGGCTGTCTTGCTATTGGAAGTTACATAATCCTGTTAATAATTTGCTTTGCTTGTGTCTCTTTGCTGCCCAAGTCATGGTGAACTGGCATTTTAAAGCCTTTGTAATTTTCGTTTTGTGGGATTGGATGGTGGTGTTATATTGTTTGTTGTGATGGGATTTTATGGTGGTGTTATCTGTTGCGAAATAAAATCGAGGACTTCTAAAAGCTTTTGTTAAAGTTTGCGTTATTATGTTTACTTGATTTCTTCTTGTTTTCAGTTTTTGCTGGGCTTGAGAGCATGCGTAGCTCGCTCAGTGGTAAATTGGGCCGTTTCTTGGTTCTTATGGGTGCTAAAAGCATTATTATCATGTTTCAACAGATGTGTCTGGAACTACAATGTCAATATGGCTTTCTTTGTGGTCAATGTCGGGACGAAGCACATTGAGGTTTTTTTGTCCTAAAATTTTCCAATCATATACTTTTCCCGTTTTAGCTTATCGTTAACGCACTTAGTATTTATCTAAAATATTACACACACACATATATTAACAAATTATTATCTTCTTATTTAATCTTGTCTACTCTCTTTTATGTTTATTTAATTTTTCTAATTAATTTTATATTTTTAAACATATTACATGTAAAATATATTTTAATGAGTGTCTTATGAACGCCAGTGAGACGGATCGATATACAGAGACACACACGTACCTAGTCAATAGTAATCTACAAATTTTATTTTGTCATCATTTGTAATTTTTTTTTTTTTTTTGAAGTAGAGCACAACCCCAGTGATTGTATAAATAGGGGCAAACACGGAAGGGGCGGACAGTGGCAGCCACCCCAAAAAGTTTTAAAATTCTCCCTGTCAACTAAAAACTCTGACCCCTTAAATATAATTATCAATAGTTGTTTTTGTTATTTTGATTAATTTCTTTAGATAAAGTATCTTATATCAAACTAGCAATTAGTTTTTTTTTTATAAATAAAAATATACCATTAGTATCTACACTACCTTACGATTAGTACTATTTTTGAACAACAATTACTAAAACAGCAACTAATATAACAATGTATTTGTTATATAGAAAATCAAAGATTATACAGGGTAATTGGTACTATATTTCAAACAAATTTCTTATAACAGACTAACTCTTAGATTTTTGAAATGCTATAACTTTAAAATAGCAACTAATATAACTATGTATTTGTTGAATAGAAAATCAAAGCCAAAAAAAAAAAAAATTCAACTACTGTATAAAAATAACAATTTAAAATGACAATTTTATCTTTAAATATTTTAATAAAATATCCTTATTTGGTATGATTATACTTAGAATAAATTCTAAAATTATTTTTTCATTTTTTCCTTTTTTTTTTAAATTCTCATCAATAAAACTATAGAACTACCACTATTGCCTCTAATTTCTATTGTAACCAAATGTTGAGCTAGTGATTTTTTTTACGAGTTAATTTTATTTGTAATCCAATGTTTTTGCTGATCTCTGTTTTAAATTTTTTTGGTATTAAAATTGACAATAAATTAAAAGAAATGGTCCAAAATCACAGCTAAATTATGATTAGCCCAGTACTCAAAAAATTAATAAACTCTAAATGAATTATTTCAACATTTTGTTTTCTGTCTTATAAATTAAAATTCATAATAAAATACCATTAAAATATCCTATTATAGTGATAAAATTATTATTATAGTTGGTTATCAAATAGTAGATATGAACATGAAAAATTTGGCACATTTTCCTTATAATTATACTAGATAATCTTATAATTATATAAAAAAATAAATTAAAATTCATTACAGAAGGCATTTTTGAATATTTATTTAAAAATTTGATCAAATCAATATTATTTTAAAATTTTATTATTAAAACTATCAAATTAAGAAAAATAAGTATAATTTTTTAAACCTCAGGAGAGCTGTTGAAATTATCAGAAACCTCCCTTGCTCTTTTTTATTATTCCTAACATTCTCAAAAGGTAACACCTTATCCGTCAATCGCATACAATTAGTCAATTACACAATGCCCCGCCAACCGCACTGGCTGACTCTCCATTTAACTTTTTCTGATCCCTCAGTTTCCATGAACAGGAAACAAAACTCCCTCTGGGCTCTCTCTGTCGTGTGACGCTCACCAACACAATTAACACACTCTCTCTCTCTAAACTAAGCCGCTCGTAATTTGGTCCATGAATTTCTTGAACCTCACTATAGGCCCACAACTTTGATTCTATTGCGTCTAGGTCCATTTTTTAATGCATTTTGGTCCATGGACTTTATCTATATTTAATTTTGATCCCTAATCTTTTTAATAATATGACTTTGACCTTTAAAACTCTCTAATTTTACAATTAGGTCCCACTAGAATGATAACTTATCAATTAGAGCAGTTTGATTTCTTTAATTACTATTTTATTCCTCAATTATGCATTTTTATGTGTTTTTGTATGACTATTACAACTAAATGACTTTAATTAGCTTTGGTCTTTCATTACTATGACCTGATAGTGGTATCTTTGCTCCTTTTGTTCATGTTGTGAGTCCTAAATAGGAAAACCTTGATCCAACACTTTGAAGGGAGGTACCCTTCTTGGTTTTACATCCAATTATGTTCTATTATGTGTTTATATGCTCTAAGTTGTTTTAATTTCTTAGTTTGCTATTATATTACCTTCTTAGTTGCAATTTGATTTTTAAAATGCTTGTTCATTTTACTCTAATTTTTTCTGGTTGTTTTCATTTAATTAAATAAAATAGTTGGGTTCATGTTTTTCGTTCTCCCTTTGTTAGATTGCAGTTAGGACCTCACATAGATCAGATAGGTTTATTTTTCATTATTTCCCTGTCAGATTGTAGTTACGTATTTGCATGCTTTCATAAGGATTTGACATCTAGATATCATGCTTATTGGTTACGTGCTGAGTGTGCTTTCCATGTTTACTCCTTTTATATCATGCTCTGGTGTACAATGCCTGCTCAGCGCCATCACACTTGTGCTAGTTGTGGCACCTTCCCTGTTTATTTGCTAAACCAATTCTAGTGAAGATTTGTAAAAATAGGCTAATTCAATGTTAGAATCTTAGATTTTTTGCACATTATATCCACGTATTGTATGTTATTCATTCCATTTTTGTACATATTTTTTATATTTTTAGACTCTTTTTTTCTCATTTGGATGTTGTTTTTTCCTGTAATATGCCCCTATCCTGTATGTGTTTGAGCAATTTCATTTATATTTGCATTTCATATAAGAATTTAGAAATTAGATGGTTCATTTGCTTGTTTAGATGTGTAAAGTCACCCTTTTAAAGTTTCAAACAACTCTATTTTAATAAAAGTTATAAATATTAAAGTTTTTATTAAATTATTTTACCAAGGTAGAGTACAGTTACGCTACTCCGACAAATTAACCAAAAGATCCATCTTTTACTTCTAGATTTCATTCGCAATCCTATACTAGCACGTGATCTTGTAGGTTAAAAAACCACTTACATGAATAATTACCAAATAAAACACGTACTTCTAAATAACTCTCAGAGAGTTATTAAAAACCGGATCCCAATAAAACTAGTAAATATATGAATAGAAACTTCAAGGTTTGGTTTATTTTGCCAACATTCGAAGCAGAGAAATTCAGACGGGCATACGTGGTGGTGCTTGCTGACGCAAGTTCCATGCTGTCAACAGACTTCTTGCATGGGATGTAAGCCCATTGAGCAGCATTTGGATGCCGCTGAAAAGCCAATAGCAGGTGCACTGAAGCAGCGGCCATGCCGCTATAGCAGCAGATAGTGCCCAAGAAGCCTTAAGGAGCACTAGCCCAGGGTGGTACGGGAGGAGCAAGGATAGTAATGAGAAACTGGAGAGGACTCCGCTAGCGAAAGCAGCACCATTCAACATATCCGCATATTTATAGCAGCGATTCTGCAGTTGCTTGATAGCCAGAAATAATAGGGGGTAGGAAAGTATAGCAGCAACGAAACTCCAGGTTTGCGGAGGATGTGTTTCAAATGGGTCCTCAGACTTGGCCTGATACTTCATTGCAACAACCCCAGATAAAGAGAGAATCAAATAGTTTAAGAGTTTGTGACAGGGAGGTGTCGAGTTCAGTTGATCCTCAATCACTTCATCCCTGTAAGATAGTGAAGATAGTTCTTAATTTTTGTTATTTTTGACAGTTCTTAATTGCATCAAGGTTTTGTGCTAGAAAAAGGGAAAAAGGATTTTGTTCTTAATTTTAGTTATTTTGCTAGAATTCAAAAATAGAATCTAATGTTTAGTACTATGGACTACGGAGTGGATGGTGTGACGACCCAACCTGATCCTCATTTACACCTTAGGAATCTTAAAATTTACACTTTAAGAATTCTTAATGTGTCCTCCAGAGTCAAACCTAGAAGTACATTTCCAAAAGCAAAGACATGATTGCTAGCATATAACTCAAAATCTCAAAACAAAATATGCCATTTGACTTTCCTTGTCAGATACTAACTTTGAATAACGTCCTTGAAGCCCTGGCAAACCAGGTTGTCTCAATTGAATTCATTCACATTGAAAATTATTATTATTGTTATTTTTGAAAACACCAAAAACAAAACTTGAAGCCTAATGAGAAGCATGTGTGCACATATGATACACATTATAGTGTTCTTGACACAAACACAAGTCCGAATCTTATGAAAACGAAACTCTCAACTCAAACACAGGTCAAAATGTTCTTAACGAGTTCTAGAAAATTAATCAAAATTAAACCAATAACGAAGGTTGATAATATTCAAGCTTAACCAGATTAACATAGGCAAACCAACAAGTATTGCCATTGTTAACAAAACACCATTGCCGTCTCCCCAGGCAAAAGTGCGTTCAACCTCAGCGCACCAATTGCCTCGAGACTTTGTACAGAACAGAGCTAATATGAACAGAGCTAACCTCTTGACTTTGTACTTGAAAAACAGACATGCACTTCCCCATGAAGTTCCAATTATCAGATTGCAAAATATCATGTTTGCTTGCCAAAGGAGGTCATCCAAACACGAATTCAAAGAAACTACAGAATATACAAATCACACTCCGAGCAAAAAGTGTGCTGAATCTCAAATGCACAAAGTCTCTTAAATAGCCAAGATTCATGCCCCATCATTATTATGTATGTAAAACTATCTCATGATATACGACTGACTGACCAAATCTATCTAGTTGTACTAGTACTTGACATCAATATATAATGGTGCAGAAGCCAAGACAAGCAAAAGACTGAAAAGCATTCGAAGCTCTGTAAGTACAAAAAGGATCGTTAGAATATGTAAATGAGTGACCAACTGACCTGCGTGGCCGGGTTTCCGGCGAGATCATTACAATTTGGTTCTCCAATTCTAAGGAAGGAATTTGATTGGGTTGGAAGGCTTTGACGGTGGACCCTGGAACGATTGTGCCATCTGAATTATCACGAGAGAAAAGGCAACCCAATTGGATGCTACGAAGGAAAATGGAATTGCTTATTGTAGGCTAATTTACTTATTTTTACTATCGATTTGTGAGCCGGTTTGTGCATGTAAAATTAAATAGAGAGTTTTTTTTTTTTTTTTGTCAGTAACGGTAGATATTCTATAATCTAATCTAGTATAATTTAGGAGGAAGGGATAAGGGGAGATGGTCAAATAAAACCAGCCACATAATGTGATAAATTTGAGGGAGGCAGGGGTTGAACCCCTGACCACCGGCATCACCCCGGACCAAATGGCCAGTGGCCAAATAGAGAGCTTAATGGCTCTAAATGTAAATGGAAGGCTGTCTATTTAAAAAGAAATATGAGTGTATCATTGTGAGAACTCCTACTTTAGTTTTTCACCCCTAATTTTTTCATTGGGTATTATCGTTAACAGGATCAAGTTGGATCACAACAGCGCTGCCCATCAATACTTGTTGTGATAGCAGGATGGAACCAGTTCTTATATATAGAAAAGAAGGGCCTTTTCACTGAATAATGTCTGATTCCAAAGCTATACAACTTCGTTAACAATTGGGTGGGAGACAAGTTTCAAACGACTTAACGGTAACAAAGCTAACCTCTTGACTTTGCCGCAAGGTTACGTGAGTCAAGGAAGACATAGTTCCTCCGTCAGTTTGGCACATTCCCGAAGGACATCAATTTATTTTTGGTATGGCCCTGCAGCCCCCGAATTTATTTTTGGATTCGCACCGTCCCCAAATATCAATTTGGGTTCACAACCTCCTCAAAAACTATAAGTTTGGGTGCACGACATATATACCAATTGCTGTACTTGAAAAACAGACTCATGCATTGCACCTGAAGTTCCAACTATCAGATCGCAAAATATCATATGTTTGCTTGCCAAAAGGAGGTCATCCAAACACGAATTCAAAGAAACTAGCATATAATATACAAACACTCTGAGCAAAATGTGTGCTGAATCTCAAACGCACAAAGTCTCTTAAGTAGCCAAGATTCATGCCCCATCATTATGTATATAAAACTCTCTCTCTCATAATATACGACTAACTGACTAAACCTATCTAGTTGTACTGGTACTTGACATAAATATATAACGGTGCAGAAGCCAAGACAAGCAAAAGATTGAAAAGCATTCGAAGCCCTGTAAGTACAAAATGAAGGATCGATAGAATATGTAAATGAGCGACCAACTAACCTGCGTGGCCGGGTTTCCGGCGAGATCATTATCGTTAACGGCGTCCCCCATCAATGCTTGTTGCGATAGAGGATGAAGCCAATTGATATATATAGGACTTCATGAGATATAGGACAAGAACGTAACAGGAAGTCCTATGGACTATATCATATGGCAGATTTTTGAGGACAAAAGGCCAGAAAGTGTACTTTGAAAGCGACCGTAAAGACCATCCAAGGAATCCAACTATTCTAAGGAATATGATTGAACCGTGGAACGATTGTGCCATGGAACCATAGTTTTTCACTGAGTATTATATAATTGAATTCAAGAAAAAGGCTAATAATTGTGACTATCAATTTAGCATTAAAAAAATAGCTAAAATTTTTATATTTTTGTGGTAGGAGAAAAAGGAGCATAAAATAAAATTCATCCTATAATTTATGTATGGTATTAAACTAAAATTAAGGATAACACATGAAGCATAGACTGTTTCATTGCACTAGAACCGAAGGAAAAAGCATCAATTTTTATTTTATTTTATTTTTTAGATTTTCCTGCCGTTTGGCATTTATAGAAAGAAAAACCACCGAGAAATCATATCTTTTAATCACACGAGACATTCTACATTAAGGTGACTATAAACATAGCGTTAAAGAAATAGCGAAACTTTTATATTTATGCGATGCAAGGAAAAGGCACATAAGTCAAAATTTATTTTATGCTTTTATGATCAGAGTAAAACATGAATGCAGGTTTTTTTAGAATTTGCGTGTAGTATTAAATTGAAATTAAGGATAAAGCATAGTCACTTTTGGAGTCAATAAAATGTTATTTATTTAAGGGGAAAAATACCCAAAAATATATATTTTTGCGATGGAGTGCACCAAAAAGGCATAAAAGATAATTTACTTCATAGTATTACAACAAAAGAAAAAACCATTAAAGTCTGAGTGTAAATGGACCTTTATTTATTTAGAAAATAAATATAAACAATTATCATATGCCCAACAAAATGTGTACCGGCCAAAGTTTTATTTTAGTGTTGGGAAAAAATGTACAAAAGAAACAGAACACTTTTTATTTTTCTTTTGCTTTCTAAATTAATTTTCCGTTATTGTCACTTTTTACCTCTTGGATATTCATTTATGAGCAGTTAGACAAGTTTGTGGTGAATTTTGCCGAAGTTTATAAACTTTGACCACTTGCTTTGCAGACACTGTGGCAGATTTTTCTCTTTCTTTTTACATAGCCCAGAGATACAAATCATCCTATACTATTTCACTGCCTTCAATTGCCTAATGTGATTGGATGTTTGCTTTTTTTTTTTTTTTTTTTAATTGAAGTTAGATTATACTTTGTATGAAGACCAGCTATTGATCAATTGTTATTTGTACTTTCATCATATTTCCACAATTAGATTAAAACATAAAGGAATGGGTTTGTTTGCTCACCATTGCAGATCTTTACAACAGGAAGCAAATAATAGAAACTGAAAGAGCGATTATGATGGGCCATAGTCACACGAGTGACTAGGACAACAGAGATGATATGTCTCTCACATATAACCCTTGCAGTATCAGGTACCGGAGCCCTTTCTGCAGTCAATTCTAAAAAAACCTGCATTCATGTTAATACTTGCTACTTTTTTACTCTGATCATAAAACATCATCAGCAACTGTAGCAGCTCCACACTTACTTTTCGAGTTGAACAGACAATAATAAGTCCTCATCCTATGCAATCTACAAACGATAGAAAGAAAAAACTTTGAATCAACAAGGTTCGAAGACATGTTTCTCACACAAGCAACATATTTAAACTGAAGATAACATGATTCAGAATACTACTATGCTGAGGTGACCATGAGAATTGAGTCCTCATCCCATGCTTTGAGTGGTTGAAATCATAAGTTGCTGTTGATACTCCTGAGGTCCTTCACTTGCTAGAGTGAAATGATTTCCAGGGGACAGATATTTTAGTTTTTGCTGGAAATTGGGAAGGTAGAATCAGTTCAAACATGTTAATGGGTTATGCGTTGAGTGAATGATTTATTGTACGAATCAAGTTTTTATTGTGCTTATGCAAAAATAGAAGTTGGTAGCTGCAGCCAGAAATGCTAGCACATATAAAATGGTGCAAGCACTGCAATGAGTAAAATGGTCCGACGATAGTTAAATCTACAATTTAAGGTGAGCAGGTACAAATTCCAATTACGAACAAGGATGGTTTATATTTTCCTTCCTGTCAACTATATTCTACAAACAACAATTTCACCATTAGATGTTCTATTCAACTCAAACGAATCATCATCTAATCGAATCAGTATTTTTGAAGGTTCCTAATGAGTAGTTTACTTTTCATTTAAGTTAAAATTTTACGATATGCTTCTCCATATATCTACACATGAAAACCAAAGACTTCTCCCACACATTTAGCCCAACACATTGGGCATTAACGCACAGCCGAAAAGTTTCAAGTTGTAATAGATAGATGCTGGACCACGGGCAGGAACGGTTGCAGGTGTAATCGTTCCTAGTGGTTTTGTGCATTTTGCATACCGCAAAACTTTGTTTACACATGGCGTAATTTTATTTGTATAACGTGTAACTTTATAACAAATTTTTGTGAACCCTGTACACATTGTAAAAAATTGAGGTACAAGAAGTGATTTGAATAGTTCAATTTTTTTGAACCAAATCCTGACCGTGAACTGTTCAGGAACGATCCTTCTGATGACCGTCCTGCCCCGTCTCCATAGATGTTCTATGAATGCGTGCATAGTGTACGATTCTACAATCCGTGTATCGTGATAGTCACAACTACGCCCCAGCCCCATCCTTCTCCCAGCCAAAGTATCTTCTGCCCGGGACCAATTCCTCCCATTACCTAAACAACTCTTTTCCCACACAAATATCTCAAGATATTGCACGATGGCTGGGTGCAGTTATTATTGTCATATTAAATCAAGGTTCAAAATTAGAAATTTTCATATTATTATTTACTAGTGTTTTAGTCAAATTATAGTAGTTTTATTGTTTAGAAATTAATATCTTATTAGAAAATTTTTTATGATTGTAAAACTTGTTTATCAAGTCATCTAGTCGATAAATAGAGAGTCATATTATTGTGTCTAGTTGAAAAGAGTAAATGATTGAGAGATTTGTGCTTCTATTGTGATTAACAGATTATTGTTGGTATTATTTCTCTTCTTCTACACATATTTTTATGTGTGTAAATTGCCTCCCCATATACAATGACTTTATGAAATATATATAGTATATAATGTTTTGGTGAATTTTTTGGGTTCTACAAATATTAGGGGTATGTGATATCATCCACCCTAATTGTACTCCCATCCCCGAGTTCTAGTAAAACTACATACATCCACCCTAACACTTTTTGGCTTTAAACAAATATTATTACAACTTTTCTAATTAGTTTCTCACCATGAAATGTGTTTAGATAGAAGATTATTTGAAATGCTATTTGGAATAATTACAAAAACACTTTTTATGATGTAATATATGTGAGACAAAAAGGTGATTAGAGAAAAAAAAAAGTGGTTGGAAAGATAAAATGTTGATTAAAAAACATGTTTACAAACCAAGTAAAATTGTACTTAAGAAAATATGTTAGGAAATTGGCTTAATTTCTTTTAGGTAGAATTCTTATTTTGTGCGGAAGTAACTAGTTTCCTAATTGGTTTTAGTTACTTGATTATTAGTCAAGTAAAGCCCTATTTAGTTAGATGCTATTTCCTATTCTATTTGAGTTTAGGAAATAGTATTGGTTTCCAATTGTTATTTGATTTTTTTGGCAGTAATATTATCTATAAATAGGTGGGTTGGCATACTACATAAAGGACACACAAGGAGACACAAGGGGCATCATGTAGCCTTATACATGGGGTGTGAGAGAGGGTTCTTGGGAGATGAGAGATGGTATACAAGGGTTAGACTTGGGTTCAAGTTATATTCTTGTGTAGGGTTTTCCTCTCATAATAAAGAACAGATTTGTCTCCGTGGATGTAGGCTCAATGGTGGAGCCGAACCACGTTAAATATTGTGCGTCGTTTATCTTTCATGCTTATGGCTTGTTCCTCATTAAATTGTTGTGCATTTGATATCTCAATAATTATTTATTCCGCGTTTGGATCCTAACATATTGGGTTTCTGACTTACATATTGGGCTCTTTAGTGGACTCTCTCGAGGTGTTTCTTTCTAACAAACTGGTATCAAAGCTTCAGGTTGTGAGACTGGTTACTCATGGGCAAGTGGACTCTTCTCGGAGTTGGATCGGTGAAAATTCTCTTCTTGATAGTGGACCGAAGTGCTAAGAAATTTGGTTGGAGTTGGACCAGGTGTGCCATGGGTTTGGCAGGGGGTCCGGTTGATGTTAGACTAAGGAGTCAAGGGTTGGCAAGGGTCCAAAATGTAATTTGGATGTTGTAGAAGAGTGGGTCCATGTTTGGGAGAAGAGGTGACCTTGGTGATAAAGGTGGGATTCCATTGAGTATTAAAGTGGGCTCGAAAAAAGGGCTTGTAAATTTGAGTTTAATGTGGGGGTTACTCATGAAGGGAAAGATTTGTTAGGTTCATGAGTAAAGGGTTGTGTCCCACATTAGTCCGAGAGATGGAGACAGAGCGGTTAATATGTAAGTAAGGGGCCAAAACCTAACAGTTTAAGCTTTTAGGTCAGAGTTGAGTTTCTGACTTACATATTGGCCTCTTTAGTGGACTCTCTCGAGGTGTTTCTTCCTAACAATATTGCTATCCAAACACACCAGTAGTTTAGTTAATTTGTCATTTATGTATGTCTGGTTAGTAGGAAAGCTCTACAGTTTCTCATACTTTCTTAAACTTTTTCTTTTTTTTTTGTTGCAAAAAGAAATTCTTTCAAGCTCTTGGTTCATATGGTTTACATCACTTTTCTTTTACCTGAGTTTTGTTGCATTTGAATTTCCCCATATTGACAGAATCTGAACACAGATTGATGAAATGAAGGAACATCCTTCCGCGTAGGATTTGACTTTCATCAGAAGCATAAGTGGCTCATTTAATTTACTTCAAAGTCAGAGATGAAGTAAAGAGTCATTTTTACTGCTGAATCTGTGCACAAGTGCTTAGTCTACATGTTTTGCACACTTCTCTCAAACAGTATTGTTTTAAGTCAAATGAATGTACGTAATACTCTCCATTTTGGTTGCAGAGACCATAGGAGATTTGCTTCATCATCCTGACTATTGCATCTCTGCCTATTCATCTGTAAGTGACGTACATCTATGTTTCTGATCAACCGGAACTTCAACTGGTCTTGATAGCAAAGTATATTAATCCTTTGTTTAGATGCTCAATTTTATGGTAGAAGAATTTGCTTGATTCTGATTTTGACTAGAATCCGTTAGATGGTAAGGGAAGCTATTCATCTTGTTTAAATTTTTGACACCCGTAACTTTCTTCTGATCAATTTAAATGCCTACCGAAGCGCATATTCAACTACTGATGGGGCCAAGGGCTTGACTATTGGGAATAAAATTAAGGTCGTGTTTGGTTCGCATATCGGAATCGGATTCGAATTCGGAATCGGATATCCTGGGTTTGGAATGAGGTCATTCATTCCAATATATTTGTTAGGTTCAAGTACCTGAAATGTATATCACTACTATAGTTGATGTTTGGTTCATCGACTCTTTCGAAATAGAATATAATAAATATATTATAAACCATATCGTAAATGATAGTTATTGGCTCTTTGTAAATGGGATATAAGAAATTTTCACTAATTAAATATATTAGTATAAATGTATTAGTAAATTTAGTCTAACTAATTAATAATTTATATTAGTAAACATGTATAATTATTAATATAATTGATAATATTAATTATATTACATAAATTAATATACATTATATAATACCTATAACTAATAATATTATTATTATAAGTTTGTAACTAATTAAATTAAATATTATATATATAATTAAATATAAAAATACAAATGTTATACATTTATAAATATACATATATATATATAATTATATAATATTAATAAATTTATAATATATATTATATAAGTATAATTATATTTAACTAAATAATTATATAATATAATAATATCATTATTATAAGTTTGTAACTAATTAAATTAAATATTATATATATAATTAATTATAATTATATAAATGTTATAATATAAATATATAATTATAATTATATAATATATAAATATTAATTGTACTAATATTTTATATAAATATAATGCATTTTAATATTAGATATAGTTATTATTATATATAATTATATTTAAAATAATAAATATAATTATAATTATATAATTTATTAATATTATATACGTGTATATATTTTAATTATATGCACATATAATATACATTTATATTATAAATATATTATTGTATAATATTAATAAATTTATAATATATATTATATAAATATAATTATATTTAATTATAATATATATTTATATAATATACTAATATTATAATAAAATATTATAACTATAATATATTATATATATGTATATATTATAATATAAATATAAATATATAATATATACAAATATTAATTGTACTAAATATTATGTAATTATAAGATTTTGGAATCATACTTGGGTTTTGGACAAAACCCACCCTTTTACTAAGGAATGGAGAGATGCCAAATTTTTAGAAATCATTCCAAAATTTCAATTCCCATACCATTGAATCAAACACTAATTATGGAGTTTATTCCATTACTTCATTCCGATACCCTTTTACCAAACGCCCCCTAATAACTTCTCTGCTTGATTTGTTGGATTTTAGATTGGTCTTTACATTTCTTTTGCCACTTCAAATCAATCGATGAACCAAGTCTTTAGTTTGGTTTCAGGGGTTTCTAAAGCCTGCATTAACATTTTAATTGATATTGTTGTCGAAACGGTCACAATAATGTTAACACTATTGCTTGAGTCGTGCGTAGCACTGTCTTAAGAAACTATTTCCTGAAATTGAAATGTCTCCCCAAGATTAAACAAGCCTTCTTCTTGTTGCAAACAAGAAAGACAAGTTTTCTTCTTGTTGCAAACTAGAAGGACCAGAACTAGCAAATAAAATATAAATCCAGCAGAGTAAGAAGAGGAAAAAGTAGAAGGCGACTGACAGGAAGGTATCTACTTTCAGTGGGAGAATTGGAAAGAAAGCTAACAGGAAGGTATCAACTGTCCGGGGGAGAAGAAGTGGTGCATTTTTTCAAGGAAAAATAGCACGTATTTATAGATTTTAGGATGAGGTGCAACCCTTCTCACTTCCGATGTGGGACAAAGACTGCAATCCTTCTCACTTCCCGATGTGGGACAGAGAAAGCAATCCTTCTCATTTTTCGATTTGGGACAAAACTTTTGACATACACTTATATTTTACAACAATCTCCTTCCTATTTCAAAAGGTTTTGGACAAAAAATAAGAAAATAATCTGCTGAATTTATTTGGGTGAAATGTAATTCGTTTGGTGTCTTTTAGACTATGAGCCAAACTTAGATTGATAAAACATGACCTATAGAATTATTGGTGAAATATAAATTTTTATGAACTAATAACTCTTGATGTATGACAGAAATTTTATCAATCACATTGCAATCCATAATTTGCTATGATAAGTGACTAATTTACGTAATAATTGTATGATATTTTATATTATTTTTAGTCACTTTGGGTATATTATTGGAAGAAAATGATTCATTTTGGCTATAATTGGTATAAAATGCTTTTGTTCAATTAAATGAGGTTTTTATCACTTTTTAATTGGATTTTGTGTATTTTGACAGTTTTGACACATTTTCGTATTTCGGCTATAACTTGAGCTACAATGATCGAATTGGGATGATTCTTGAACCCATTTGAAGATAAGAGATAGATCTACAACTTTGGTGAAGACATCCGAATCCAGTTTGAAGGTTTTCCAGGTCAAAAAAGCCGAAATACAGAGTCAATTGCTATTGGTCGAAACTGGAGCAAGGCATGGAGCAGGCAAGGGTATTTCAGTCATATCTCAGCCTACACAGATCCAAATGAGGTGATTTTTGATGCATTGGAAAGATAAATCAAAAGGCTACAACTTTCGTGTTTTAGGCATGAGCTGGTTCAGCCTCTAACATCAAGAAAAGATCGGTTGAAATTGGGAAAAAAAACAGAGCAAGTGATCCACACTCGGATCCACTATTCATCCGAACCCTCGGCTGTTTCTGGGTTAGTGGATCCGAGCTCGGATCCATACGGATCCGAGGCACTGTAGAAGCTCGGATCACTGGTCAGAAAAGGCTGCTTTATACGCGTAAAACTCAATTTCACCTCCACCAACTCACATGTGATGCTAGACATGTGAGAAACATTCCCAGCTGTAAAAGGGAGTTGAAAACATCATTTCTTGACCAACCTTTCATCATTAAATAGCCAAATTCATTGCAAAATGAAAAAAGGGGATGATAGAGTAAGAGATAGAGAGACATACGGGAGAAGCTTGGAGTCTGCAGAAATGTAGCTCTTTCATCTTCCTAAGTGTTAGTTTAGCTTAGTATAGAGTAGGATAGTTCATCCATTCTTGTTTATTAGCTAGGCAAAGATGAAGATGGAGGATGAAGAAGGCAAGGAGATGAACTCATGTGACAAGGGTTACATTCCTTCCAAACTCTTTATCTTTTGTACTTGATTCCAAGTTTAGTTAATATACAAGTTCTGGATTTTGTGTGTAATATGTGTTTTTAAAGTTTATACCTTGGGTTTGATTGAACTTTCTATGATTGTTAGTGTTTATTATTTGGTTATTTGTTTGCTAAGATTTGAGCAAGTTATTTAGCACTTGGGCTCTTTAAATTATGATTAATCTGGTACCATTAATTATGATTATCTAAGGTGTTGTTTCTGCAATGAAAATTGAGATTTAACACTAGTTCAAGAAGTGCTAAACATAGGGAGTACACTCACGGAAGTAGAGGTGCACTTATGTGGTTTTTAGTGATTCATTTCATGTAATTTCATTGAAGAAATGAACTTGTAGCTAATTTCATAACCATGAAAATAGGTATGGATTAGTTATGAGTATAGTTGATTCACTACGAAAGTAGGTTTCACATGTTTAAGGAAATTACACTATAACTAGCCTAGATGTAGTACTCAATGATCCAAATATAGCACTTGCATGAGTAGTTAGGGATACCACAACCTAAGGAGCTTTTATTTGTTATTTTGTATAATTTGAGTAGGTAAAATTTGTTATAATTCATTGATAGTCTAAATAATAGAGAAACTTTAGTAGTACCGGTAATTGCAATCTTCCTTGTGGGATCGACCCTTAATACCCTATACTCGCTCACGATTCGTATACTTGCGATAAATCGCATGTGGGGTGTTTAGGAATTTATAAATGTAAAACTTGATTAGAATGAGGTTAAATTGATATTTATACCCTGCGCACGTCAAGTTTTTGGCGCCGTTGCCGGGGAAGATTTGGCAATATCGGTGTGAAGAGCAACTTTATTAGTTTAAACATAATATTAGTTATAATGTGAATGTTATTTTCTGTTATTTTTGTATTTTATGTGTATGTGTTTCATTACCTATTTTTCTTACTAATTTTGCTTTTGAGGTTGTTTAAAAGCAATTTTAGGTAATGAGAAGGGTAGGTCAATTTGGAGGACAATGCTTGAGAAGTGGAAGATTGGCAATGGATGGTTACCAAGTGCAAAACTCCTTCAACAGAGGTAACCAAGAATTTACTGAATGTATGTCTTTTGAAGATGGTTTAAGGTGCTTAAAGGATAAATTTGATGTTATGATATTACAAGTTCAAATGGACGCAATTATGCATGAAATTGGGCAAGGGAGGAATGTTAATGCTTTTAATTCTTATCATGTGATTTGTGACTTGTGTGGAGGTTATCATGCTACTAATACATGTATGCAAGCACAAAATGTGGATTATTATGATGAATTAGAGCATTACAATCCTTGTTTTGATCAATATAGTGCTAATTGGAGCAATTCTCCTGCTTATGATTGGGATGATCAATGTACTTATAGTGATTATTCATGTTTTTATGATTACCAACCTGGAAGTGTCCAATATGAATCAAAACCATCTTGGGAGTTGGCAATAGAGAAGTTAGCTAATGCACCTCTGCCTTGGGAGTTAGAAAGTGAACCATTAACTAATGATTCTAATGCATCTTGGGAGCTAGCTGTAGAAAATTTTTCTAATCAATTTGATTTAGCATTAGAAAAGCTAACAAATGTAACTTCCGACCGTTTTGATAGGATTGAGGAAAGAATAGATGAATTAGCTTCTCACTTTGGTCGAATACATGAGCAATTGAGTGCATTGTGTGAAGTTATTTCCTCTAATAATGTGCAAAATGATCCTAGCATGAATGGTGGGAATGTTGTATGTGAAAATGGGTTGCATTTTGATGAAAATGATGAATCTCAATTGTGTTTCAATGAGCAAATGTCCATTTCACATGATAATATCTTTGGAACTAACTTTGAACCTCAAGAGGTGAGTTTTAATGACTCATTTTTCACCCCTCTTGAGGAGTGCATTGAAAGTATAGGTTCTAAAGGTATTCCTGCTCAAGATACTCTCATGGCATTCCCTTTGGTAAATTCTCAAGTGGTGTATATTCAAGGTAATATTTATGAAACACTTGGAATATGTAAGTCACTTTCATCTCTCAGATCATTAGATCATGTGATTTTTTCTATTAAGTCACCTTACAATGATCCACCAAGGCCTAGAATGGTGGATTATTCGTTAACTAAGCCTCCTTGAAAAATGAGGTGATATAGTCAAGCTATTGACTTTAAAGAAGCGATTATTGGGAGGCAACCCAATGTTTGTTTAAATTCATATTATTTTGAGTGATTTTATGTTTAAAGTATGAGTTTGAGTTATTTTGTTATTTTTCATTTGTAGGTTTTGGAAAAAGATGCAAAAGTGACCAAATGAGGTGAAAAGGGCGAAATTTGATCAAAGATCTCAATACCTCAAATTCAGTAATTATGATTTTTGATGCATTAAAGAGGTTTAGAATGCATGTTTAGATTATTTTACATGTGCGTGAATGGTTTATTTTGACATAGAAATGATCTAGGGTGTATTTTGAAGAATTGAGGTCAAACTGAAAATTGCAAAAATTCTGCAATAAGTGCAGATTCAATGGATCCGAGCTCGGATCCATATGGATCCAAGGCCTCGGATCCATTTCTGCAATCAGAGAAAAACTTCGAGCTTCTTGATCCGAGCTCGGATCCATATGGATCCAAGGCCTCGGATCCACTTCTGCAATCAGAAAAAATTCGAGCTTCTTGATCCGAGCTCACTTATCATGATCCGACCTCGGATCCTTTCAAAAACGACCTCGAATCCTTTCCAAAACGAAGCCTCAGACCACTTTTCCTCATTTTTCCCTCTTTTTCCTCTTTCAACTCCACTTTTCTTCTTGTTGATTGCAAGTTTTTATTCTTAAAAATTGTATTTTTGTTTTTTTCCCAAGGTGCATTAATTGAAGTCTCCATTCTTTCAAGTAAAGTTGGAAATTCATCACGTTGCCATGGATTCGGATCGCGCAAGTTCAGTATTACTTTCTCTTATTTTCGTTATTTTTCCTTTCTCACATTGAGGACAATGTGAAGTTTAAGTGTGGGGGAGGAAAATATTTGAACTTGCATTTACTTGTTATGTGATGATATTTTGTGAATTTAAATGCTTAGAAATGTTTGAATTGTGTTTGAATTATTTGCCATGTGGATAATTTGATTGAAATTGGGTTTGTTGGCAGGGAGTTTTCTTCCATTTATAAGGAGAAACTCTGTAAAAAATTTTCTAAAATCTTTTCCAATATTTCACTATGGCCCAAAAGTTCTTCAAATTTTTGCATTTTCATTCAAAAAGGCCCAATTTGTTCCAACCTTAAGTGTTTAATTCTTCCAATTGTTGAACTTTATGTGTATTTTGGAAGGTTTAGTCCTCATTTAACTTGGAAATGGTTATTACGCAATTAGAATTTTTACATTTTAGAAAGTATATTTGGTAAAATGAGGAAAATTATGCATATAATTTTACATGTTGAATGAGATTTCTTCTCTTTAATTAATTTTATAAGTAAGTGATTGATATAGTTGATAAAAGGTTATACTCCTCCTTTGATTATTCTTATATATTTTCTAAGAGGGAATATCTATTTATTGTCCTTTATTTCTGAAAAAGAAAAAAGAAAAAAAAAGAAAAAAAAAGAAAGTAAATAAAAATTGTTCTACTCCAATGATTCATGTACCGAGTAACCGGGGGTTGGCATCAACAAATGTCGACATTCGCGTAAAAAAGTACTTGAATTAAGAGTATACATGGCAACTTGAATAAGTGAAATGTTGAGTAACCGGGGATCTTCACCTAAAAGTGTCGATTTTCGCGTAAAAAGGCATTCTCACTATTTAAGTAAAATTTGTGTGAATAAATCTCTCTTAGTTATAGAATTTTGAGAAAAAGATGATTATAGGAGGAGGAAAGTTATAAATTGACTATGTGATTTGCTTATTTGTAAAATTAAGTTAGGGTAAGAGATTAAGTTTAACTTGTTGAATTTAGGGAATAATTATCTTTCCTTTACTTGATATTATGAGTATTTAGTGTAAATTGAATAATTGTATAATGATTATTTTCCCAAGTCTTGAGGAATTAAATTGGACAAAGTGCATATATTGTTTCACCTCTTGAATCATTGCATTTGATTATGTGTGGATTGCTTGAGGACAAGCAATGATTCAAGTGTGGGGGAGTTTGATAAGTGACTAATTTACGTAATAATTGTATGATATTTTATATTATTTTTAGTCACTTTGGGTATATTATTGGAAGAAAATGATTCATTTTGGCTATAATTGGTATAAAATGCTTTTGTTCAATTAAATGAGATTTTTATCACTTTTTAATTGGATTTTGTGTATTTTGACAGTTTTGACACATTTTCGTATTTCGGCTATAACTTGAGCTACAATGATCGGATTGGGATGATTCTTGAACCCATTTGAACATAAGAGATAGATCTACAACTTTGGTGAAGACATCCGAATCCAGTTTGAAGGTTTTCCAGGTCAAAAAAGCCGAAGTACAGAGTCAATTGCTATTGGTTGAAACTGGAACAAGGCATGGAGCAGGCAAGGGTATTTCAGTCATATCTCAGCTTACACAGATCCAAATGAGGTGATTCTTGATGCATTGGAAAGATAAATTAAAAGGCTACAACTTTCGTGTTTTAGGCATGAGCTGGTTCAGCCTCTAACATCAAGAAAAGATCGGTTGAAGTTGGGCAAAAAAACAGAGCAAGTGATCCACACTCGAATCCACTATTCATCCGAACCCTCGGCTGTTTCTGGGTTAGTGGATCCGAGCTCGGATCCATACGGATCCGAGGCACTGTAGAAGCTCGGATCACTGGTCAGAAAAGGCTGCTTTATACGCGTAAAACTCAATTTCACCTCCACCAACTCACATGTGATGCTAGACATGTGAGAAACATTCCCAGCTGTAAAAGGGAGTTGAAAACATCATTTCTTGACCAACCTTTCATCATTAAATAGCCAAATTCATTACAAAATGAAAAAAAGAGATGATAGAGTAAGAGATAGAGAGACATACGGGAGAAGCTTGGAATCTGCAGAAATGTAGCTCTTTCATCTTCCTAAGTGTTAGTTTAGCTTAGTATAGAGTAGGATAGTTCATCCATTCTTGTTTATTAGCTAGGCAAAGATGAAGATGGAGGATGAAGAAGGCAATGAGATGAACTCATGTGACAAGGGTTACATTCCTTCCAAACTCTTTATCTTTTGTACTTGATTCCAAGTTTAGTTAATATACAAGTTCTAGATTTTGTGTGTAATATGTGTTTTTAAAGTTTATACCTTGGGTTTGGTTGAACTTTCTATGATTGTTAGTGTTTATTATTTGGTTATTTGTTTGCTAAGATTTGAGCAAGTTATTTAGCACTTGGGTTCTTTAAATCATGATTAATCTGGTACCATTAATTGTGATTATCTAAGGTGTTGTTTCTGCAATGAAAATTGAGATTTAACACTAGTTCAAGAAGTGCTAAACATAGGGAGTACACTCACGGAAGTAGAGGTGCACTTATGTGATTTTTAGTGATTCATTTCATGTAATTTCATTGAAGAAATGAACTTGTAGCTAATTTCATAACCATGAAAATATGTATGGATTAGTTATGAGTATAGTTGATTCACTACGAAAGTAGGTTTCACATGTTTAAGGAAATTACACTATAACTAGCCTAGATGTAGTACTCAATGATCCAAATATAGCACTTGCATGAGTAGTTAGGGATACCACAACCTAAGGAGCTTTTATTTGTTATTTTGTATAATTTGAGTAGATAAAATTTGTTATAATTCATTGATAGTCTAAATAATAGAGAAGCTTTAGTAGTACCGGTAATTGCAATCTTCCTTGTGGGATCGACCCTTAATACCATATACTCGCTCACGATTCGTATACTTGCGATAAATCGCGTGTGGGGTGTTTAGGAATTTATAAATGTAAAACTTGATTAGAATGAGGTTAAATTGATATGTATACCCTGCGCACGTCATGCTATTAACGTGATTTTGCGCTTTTAGGCCGTACGTCTGCCTGGTTATTCATGAGAGTTCTAAAGATTTGACCAATGAATCTTATAGGAGCGGCCCCACTCCACTCTCATATAAGTGAATTCATCAAGTGTGTATTGATTTAAATATACCTCCCTAATGGGATATGAATTCATTAAGAGTTTTTACTTATCCTCATAATTATTCAAAGCACTTATCTCCGGAGGGACTTAAATTTGAAGTGCTTTACGGTTAATATTGACTTGTTATTATCCATATGAACCTATTTCATGGGATCACCAATTACATAGGTTGGGTTACCATCTCTATTGACAACTTGTTGGTCGAAGTCTCATTTCTTTTAAAGTTTGAAGATTCAATTTTCTTCCTACGGATTTAGTCAGAGGATCGGCCAAATTCAACTCTGACTTCACATAACCAATAAAAATAATTCCATCTCTAAGTAGCTGTTTTACGACATCATGTCTCAATCTCATGTTCGACTTTTACAATTATACGATTTATTTTTAACGATAGCAATAGCCGCTTGACAATCACTATGTATAAGCACGGGAGGCAACAGATCCTTATTTGAAGGAATATTGGCTAAGAAGTTCCTTAACCAATCAGCCTCAGAACTACTCAACTCCAGAGCTATAAACTCTGACTTCATAGTTGACCTAGCAATGACTGTCTGCCTGACTGACTTTCATGCTACTGCATCACCACCAAAGGTGAACATATAACCACTAGTGAATTTTGCATCATTTGAATCAGAGATCCAATTAGCATCACTGTATCCTTCTAGTACAGTGAGAAATCCACTATATAAAATACCATAATTTATGGTACCTCTCAAATATTTTATTAGTCTAACCAATGCAAACCAATCACGATTGGGATTATGAGTATATCTACTCAGTTTACATACAGCATAGGCTATATCTGGTCTTGTAAAATTCATTAAATTCATTAGACTCCCAATAATTTTAGCATATTTCGACTGAGCAATTGGGTCACCATTATTTTTCTTTAGTTGAGTGTTAGCATCATAGGGAGTGCTTACAGATGTCACATCATAATTTTTAAATTTCTTAAGAAGTCTCTCTGTATAATGTTCTTGTGACAACATTATACCATCATCTCTCCTTATGATTTTAACACCCAATATCATTTTAACTTCAGCCATATCTTTCATATCAAAATTGGAAGACAAAAATTCTTTAGTACTATTGATAATATTTAGACTAGTACCAAATATAAGCATATCATCCACACACAAATTAATTATCACATATTGATCATTTTTAATTTTAACATATACACATTTATCCACTTCTACAGACGAAAATCCGTCTTTGATCAATACTTGATCAAATTTCTCATGCCACTGTTTAGGAACTTGTTTTAGACCATAAAGAGATTTAGTTAATTTACAAATCTTATTTTTTTTCGTCCAAAAATGATACATCCCTCAGGTTGGATCATGTAAATTTCTTCTTCTAAATCACCATTTAAAAAAGCTGTTTTAACATCCATTTGATGAATAGAAGCAAGAGCAAATAAAACATGAATAGAGGCGATTCTTGTTACTGGTGCAAATGTGTCAAACTAATCAATATTTTGTTTTTGAGAAAATCCCTTAGCTACTAAACGAGTTTTGTATTTATCAATAGAGCCATCAGGATTATATTTTCTTTTGAAAATCCATTTGCAACCAATAGGTTTTGCACTGGGTGATAAATCTACCAAAATCCAAGTTTTATTTTTCATAATAGAGTCAATTTCAGTTTTAATTGCTTCTTTCCAAAATTTGCTATCAGAAGAAGAAATACCATCAAAATAAGTTAAAGGATCATTATCAACAAGAAAGGTTTGAAAATCATTCCCATAGAAAATTCTTTTCTTGGCTTTTTACTCCGTCTCAACTCCTTATTAGAGGTTGTTTCTTTATTTATTTCAACAGGAGCATGAGAAATTTTATTAGACAGTGGAAAAATATGTTTCAAAAAATTCAGCATTCTTTGTCTCAATGATTGTATTACAATCAAGTACATCACTTCTTAAAACAAGAAATCTATGTGCAGCACTATGTTCAACATATCCAATAAATATACAATCAAAAGTTTTAGAACCTAATTTTCTTTTCTTAGATTCAGGCAATAATACTTTAACTAAACACCCCCACACTTTTAGATATTTCAAATTAGGTTTATAATTTTTCCATAACTCTTAAGGTGTTTTGCCAGTTCTTTTATGTGGAGTTCTATTTTGTAAATGACAAGCAGATAAAATAGCTTCCCCCCCCACAAATTATCAGGAGTATGAGAACTAATTAACACGAAGTTCATGATTTCTTTTAGTGTTCTATTTTTCCTTTTGGCTACACCATTAGATTGTGGTGAATAAGGTGGTGTTACTTCATATATTATACTTTCATGTTCACAAAAGCTATCCAAAGCTAAATATTCACCTCCTCTATCTGATCTAATTCTTTTTATCCTTTTATTAAATTGATTTTCTACTTCAGACTTATAGGATAAAAAGACATCATGAGTATCATCTTTATTTCTAAGTTAATAAAGTTTAGTGTATCTAGAGTAATCATCTATAAAAGTAACATAATATCTTTTACCTCCTCTAGTCATAGTTTGTTTTAAATCACCTAAATCTGTGTGAATTTGATTTAGTAGTTCAGTTTCTCCTTGGACACTTAACTTTTCTTTGTTATTTTAGTTTCTGCACATATTTCACATTTGTCCATTTTATCATTAATACCAGAAATTAGGCTACTAGATTGCATTTTCTTTATATAACTTGCATTAACATGTCCTAATCTAGCATGCCATAAAGAAATTGAATCAACAATATAACCAGAAGAAGAAGCATTCTCATTAAGCACATTTGAAATGTTAAGTACAAAGAGTCCCTGGTTACAATAGCTTTTCACCACAAATACATTATTTTTTGTCATTACTATCTTATCAGATTCGAATGACACTTTTACCCCAACTTTTCCTAGCAATGCTACAGAAACCAGATTTGCCCGAATGTTTGGCACATGCAGCACATCAATAAGAGCCAAAGTTTTTCCTGAAGTGAGTTTCAAGAGCACTTTTTCCTTACCCAGAACTTTAGTAGTTCATGAGTCTCCAAGGTAGACTATTTCTTCATCATCCCTTATTGGAGTATAGGAGGAAAACGCTTCTCGATTTGCACATATGTGCCGAGCAGTCCCAGAGTCTACCACCCATTCTTTCACATTGGTTGCAATGTTCACTTGAGAGATGACTGCAGCAATTATTTCATCTCCTTCGATTAAATTAACCTTAAGAGGATTAGCATTTGCTTTGTCACATTTATTGTATCTACAATGGGCAACATAATGTCCTGGTTTTCCACAATAGTAGCAATTGCCTTTCTTTATCTTAAAGTTGGGAATATTGGGCTTGTAGTTGAAATTTTTTGATCTATCATACTGGGACTTATTGGTGTACTTTTTGTTGTTGTTTTGAACTAGATTAGCTCCGAAGCTCATTTCCTTTGCTTTGGTAGCTCTTAACTTCTTCCTGTTTGAATCTTCCATCAGGATGTGTTTCACGAGCTCATAAATGATATAATTTTTCTCCTTGTGCTTCAAGTTATTTTTGTACTCGCCCAATGACTCAGGCAGTTTTTCAATTAGCATGCCTGCAGCAAATTTCTCAGGCAGCTTGATGTCTTCATTTTTCAATTCCTCGAATAGCATTTGGTATTCCGTGATTTGGGTTTTCATCTCTTTGTCGTCAGTCATCTGCCACTGATTGTACTTTTCTACGATGAATTTTTATTTGGTTGCATCTTCGGCGGTAAACTTTATTACCAAAGCTTCCCAAATTGTCTTGGCTTGCTTGCAGCTATAATATACGTCAAATAATTCATTTGAGAGTGTTTGCAAAATAGTATGGCGACATACCTTATTGGCATATTGTCATGATTCTTGTATCTTAATATCCACGGTCGCAGCAGGTTGGGATTCTGTCAGTGCATAAGCCGCTCCATGAATGTCGAGTAGGGAGTGTACACGTTCTTCCCACCTTCTGAAGTTTTTATTGGCAAAAACTTCAATTTTGGAGACTTCCAGAAAAGGCTTAACAAATAGTAGTGCGACTGCTGCTGCTGCAGATGTAGGTTGTGTGGTGTTAACACTGTCGGAGGCCATAGTTTCTTAGATTGTTGTCGAAACAGCCACAACAATGCTAACACTATTGGTTGAGTCGTGCGTAGCACTGTCCTAAGAAACTATTTCATGAAATTGAAATGTCTCCTCAGGACTAAACAAGCCTTCTTCTTGTTGCGAACAAGAAAGACAAGCTTTCTTCTTGTTGCAAATTAGAAGAACCAGAACTAGCAAATAAAATATAAATCCAACAAAGTAAGAGGAGGAAGAAATAGAAGGGGGCTGACAGGAAGGTATCTACTGTCAGTGGGAGAATTGGGAAGAAAGCTGACAGGAAGGTATCAATTGTCAGGGGGAGAAGAAGTGATGCATTTTTCCAAGGGAAAATAGTACCTATTTATAGATTTTAGAATGAGGTGCAACCCTTCTCACTTCCGATGTGGGACAAAGACTGCAATCCTTCTCACTTCCCGATGTGGGATAGAGAAAGCAATCCTTCTCAATTTTTGATGTGGGAAAAAACTTTTGAAATACACTTATATTTTACAACAGATATAAGCCCTGATAAGCCTCTAATGGCGATTAGTACTACACAAGGATACTGTCATAAATCAAACCTGCAGCTTTCTGGTCACAGCGGACCAATTTTACCATTGCCTCAAGGCTGATTGACCGCAAATATCTCACTTTCACCATCTGAGGCACCTTTTTTTCACCTCTCTTTGGTGGTTTGAAGCAACCTAAGGGAAAGTTTTTGCAGAATGTACAAACCCTGCTCTATTTATCTGCTAGTTAGTTTAATAGGTTCTTTAGCAGTGCAGACTTAGTCTTGCTGTGCAGAATGTACATCATCCTATCAAGAATAATATGTGCATGGGGAAGTGGCATTCTTCTTCCAAGTAAATTAGTAGCATTCTATCAGCCACTGAGTTTTTGCAGCTTAGTCTTCTTTAGCCAACCTTTTCATTCTTATTTTTCTCGATGGAAATCGTTCCTCTCATATGCTTAAATACATTATTCCATGTGGATCATGAAGACGCGTGTATTTACTCATGATTTTCAATTTGCAATAAGGGGAGAGGTCACAAATATTTTGCATGTTGGAGATTTCTTTCAATGTCTGTATAACTTTCAAATTTAACATACTCTAGTTTGTGTAAAACAGGATCCACTACTTGTACAATTCGTTTTATGTGGTAGTTTACAAGTCAATAGATGTCATCTAATGTATTCATTTTCGTAATGCTTTATGCACATCTAAAGAAATGGTAGAACTAGGGCAAAAAACTTGAGCGGCCACTAAACTATTGGTCGGATCAAGTTTTGACCATTAAACGATTTTTTGTCATAAATTGGCCACTAAACTGACTAATCAGTGCACCTGTGACCATTGTATCAATTCATACTCTTAATCTATGAAATAAGTAGAACATGTGGCAAAGTGCAGGGGTAGTTTTGTCCACCATTTGCGCGATTAAGAGCAAAACTATGCCACTTGTTATGCTTATTTCATAGATTAAGAACATTAATCAATACAATGGTCATACATGTACTGATTAATTAGTTTAGTAGCCAGCTTGTAATGAAAAATTATTTGATGGCCAAAACTTGACCCGACTAATAGTTTAGGGGCGCCGAGATTTTTGCCCGTGGAACTATTATGTAATGGTAAATCCACGTTGTGCGGATAGATTATTTACTTAAAGAAATACAATGTCTACCTTTTGCGAAAAAGAGTAGTAGTTTCCCATCATTTCCTGATCTACTGCAACATGTGATGCAAGCTGACATCAAGAGGAGCATTGGATGAACATGGTAAACTTGATGAGGAGACAATTGTCAATGTAAATAACTTGATGAATAGAGGTTTACAAATTAAGGGATCAAGTGGGTTTAGTAATGAGTACATGGTGGTAAGATTACCTATAGTTTCAGTTGTTTAATAACTTAAAATCTCCATATAGAAAATTTTTTTTTCCACACTTATTTCTTATGTATGTTTTCTGCACTTAATATATTAACTTTCTGATTGTGTCCTATCTTCTTGTAACTATTTTCTGCTAGTTAATTTTCTCATTTGCTTTATCTTCACCTATTTTATTGATAATCTCAGAATGTTGTATTTTCTTGCTAATTATTTAATGAGCGTTGGATACTTGATCGTGATAGTCCAGAGATTGTCAAAATTGACTTTTTCCTGACATCAAACACTATGGTCTTCCTAGGTTATCGTTGATTAGGCATTAAAACAATATGATAGTCACTTCGGAGCCACTATTTCCACATTGATGTTGGACTGCTACATTGGAAGAAATGAAGGATTTCTTATAGAAAATATGTTCTTTCTATAATTTTTATGACATTTACACATTAACTTTAGTTGTCATCTTTGGAGATGGTGCTCAAATCTCAGTTATGAATCCTACTGGACATAATTCAAATGGTTAAACTTTTTTAGCTATGTACTTATGCAGGGCGGCGTTTAAGTCTTAATCTTAAGGAAATTGAGGTGCTTAGATTTCTTATTAGAAACTCATTTGGTGTTAGCTGTGACTAAATTCATGGTTTGTCTTGATATCATAGAAACTTTCCTTGCAGCATTTTGGGAGCATGGTTAGCCATCTCGGCTGAGTTGTAACAAAGGGATCAGTACGATACCGATCCCCTAATCATGGATAAATTCATATCTGTAATGACTCGATCGACATTGGTCGAGTCAAATCTGTGATGCTTGAAATCGGCCCAAATTTTCGAGTCAACTCGGAGTCGACTCAAAAATCAAACAAAGACAGACAAAAAATTTGCAGAAACAGAAAGTTATTAGCCCACCATTGTACATGCAACAAATTGGAGCTACTTAACGCTTTACAACGACAATTGCTTTCTATCACATCTCTATTGTTTCACCTCCTTTTTTTAACTTTTACCAAAAAATTGAACACCTAATAATTGAAACCAAACAAAACATGAACAAAAAGATTAGTGAAAGTGATCCAAAAAGTGAATGAAAACAACAAAAAAGTTTTTGCATCCAACTCAATTATTGCCATATGAATTCAAAACCTTCATAATTAGCACCAATTAGGGTTGTAAACGAATCGAACCGCTTACGAGCAGATCAAGTCAAAGCTCGACTTGAGCTCAGTCAATATTGATTTCGAGTCAAACTCGAGCTGACCAAGTCGAACTCAATCTCAAAGATACTTAGCTCGTTAGCTCGCAAGCTAACTCGATTATATATATGTGTGTGTGTGTATATATATATATGTATATATAGATTATTTTTATTTTAATAGTAAAATTACATATATATTCCTAATATTTTATTATTTGTTAAGAAAAATAATTATTTTATTTTTATTTTAAAAAATAAAATAATTATTTTTTATTTTTTTAAGCTCGAGCTCGAGCTCCAGCTGTTACATTAAGAGCTCATCGAGTTCAAACTCGAGTTTGAGTTTGATAAAACTAAGTCGGGACTTGATTCGATTGAACCAAAGCTCGAATTGACTTAACTCGTTTACAACCCTAGCACTAACAAAAGGCTCAAAGTTATCAAACGTCCTTCCCCTCATGCTTTATTATTTTATTTTTCAGCCACAAAGACAGGGGAAAGGGGAAGGGGTAGGGTAAGATAAGGTGTAGAAAGTAGAGTATAGTAGAGAATCAAGTAGCAGAGAAATGTACCGACAATTTCATCACTGATTTGTCATCAATCAAAGCATCAAGCAGCGCACCGGGTTGTCTTGATTAAACCCATGATTCTCCAAGTGAGTTTGCTACATCGAAAATAGGAAAGAATAGAGAAGTTATTGCTGAAATTATAGCTGGAGTTGGAAGTGATTGAGTAGGAGGTAGTCTGAAATTGGAGTAAGAATTGTTTTTGCCTTCTATGAACATCTTCAAGAGCAGAAATGAGAAGAAAGAACGAAAGGGAGGAAAGAGAATGAAATGAACGACTAAATTTGGAGTGATAAGAACGAAGCTAAAATTAGACTAGTTAGGCTTTTCTAGTAGAGCCCAAGACAGGAAAAAAAGAAGGAAAAATTAAAAGCTTCTAAAGTCCAAGTTTGACCCAAGTAATTAGGAGATTGCACTCCTAATTTTAAGCTCAAACATGAGGCCAAAAGGTTCGCATTTTCTTTCAAATTAGTTTCTTAGTTTTAATTTTTTTGGGTTTAGTATTCAAATGTGATATTTAGATATTTGTAAATTTATGTAATGCATTTTGGCATTTTTATATATTATTAGGTATATGATTAATTTGATTAAATTGATAATTGTATATTTAATATATTTGTATAATATCAGTAGAGTCTTATATTTAATTTTTGATCTCATATAAAATACGATTAGAAGGCACACATGATACTAAAATCATTTATTGCTAATGCTATAGGTTTATGATAATGGCAGCATTATTTTATTTAAATAATTAGTAACCATATATGATAATGTAGGTGTTTAGTAACTTTAATTTGATAATTGTGTCTTTTATGATATTTTATATTTTTAGTAATATTTTCAGATATTTTGAAAATTTTTATATACTATAACGTGCATATCACCCAATATCTAATCGATACGACGCGACAAATGTAGAACAATCATGACCGCAATGCGACCGTGACCTGTGACGGTGAACCATGTTTGGGAGTGAATGATCATCTTTCGATTACCTATATGTATAGGTTACAATATTGGTGGCTGCTGATGGTGAACATCAACTGCGCACCATCAATGGTAAATCACTAAATCCGACTTGCAAAAAGCCTTGAACAAGCTTGGCTCTATTCCTTCAAGTAAAACTCTGGGAAGAAAATGGAGGAGTTTTCCTAAGCTAGCCTCTATCATTACCTGACCCTTCTCCGTGTCATTTCATAAATGCTCTCCATGCTGGCAGTTTGAGGTGTCATGCAATCCCCAGAAAGAAGATGATGTGTTATCAGATCAGGAATTGCTTGAAAAGTACCTCTTTTTGAGACCTTTATGATCAGTGACACAGTGTCCTGGCTTTCAATTTTGAAATACAGGAACTTAGGTGATGGGGTAAATCAGCTAGCTGGCGTCTTGCAACTTGGCAAAATGAAGTCCGCCAAAAATTCAACAGATAGAATCTAGATACCTTAGCCTTTCATGGTCATCAAGGATCCGGATTTTCCTTCACTATTTGTACATTTCAACCAAGTTCGTACATTTTCAATAACCTCAGTAACTTGGCATAGAATTTTCTCACAGTTCATACAAGATTTTGTACATTCGCAACAATAGTGCACTAACACCTGCTATCTTGTCCGTAGTAGTGACTGCCCAAGTCTCAAGTCACCGGCTGACTAAAGACGAAGAATGACTAATGTGTCAACTATCTTTCTTCCCTGCACACGGAATTAACATGTACATCATAAAACAGTAAAACGACAATAACCAAGTGCATCATGCAGGGATATTGTTAGCAGTTTATGTTCCTTTTTTGAGGGTTATGGGAAGGGCAGAAAACTGAAGTGTCTGCGATAGAGCAGTCAAAACTACATATGCTGTCTGTAAAATTACTATATATATATATATATATATATATATATATATATATATATATATATATATATATATATATATATATATATGTTGGTGTATTTTAATAAAATCTTAATTAGTTTGGCCAAATCTTTACAAGGAGTTACAATATAATTTATTTGGGAGTTATGGGAATTATAATTGTGGGAGTTACATTGCATTTTGAATGGAGTTATTGCATGATTATTTGAATAAGAGTTACAAAAGAATTATTTGGTCAAATTGAGTTTTTATGACCCATTCAAATGTGAATTAATTGTTAGGTTACAAATTCTACCAATTAACTACAATTTAATATGAAAAAACCGTTATACATTGGACTTTCAACCCTTTTTCTTAAGGTTTTGTAGCCTATAAATAGTGAAGTTCTTTGGAGAATTTACACACACTTCTCTCAACAAAAGATCATTTCAAAATACTATTCTCCTCACACTCATTTTTTTCTCCCTCATACTGTTTTCTTTGGGCAAAAAAAGATATTGGAAAGCTTCTACTTCTCTTGGTTGTGCAGATCAAAGGGAAGCAACAACTATAAAGTTGGACTGTTGTATCTTGGAGGCGGCACGCTAGACCTTCTGCATCAGTTTGAAAAGTACCATAAGGGCCCGTATCGTCTTAAAGAGAGCATTTTATACGCCTCAGCCCTACCGAACTTTTTAGTAACTGTCAATACCAAGGTGGTTAGTTTGAAGATCAGAAATTATTCATGTACTATCCTTCAACTTGACTTTGTTTGGATTGTGAATTATTTGCCAAATTATATCTGCTTACATCATCATTACAATTTCCAACGCACCTTTTTATCTTCCCAATTACCTTTTTATCTCACATGCATCACATCATAAAAAGTGCTACAGTAAAAATATCTCAAATAATTCACAATCCAAACAAACCCTCCCAACAATATTATAATATGTGTGTGTGTGTGTGTATATATATATATATATAAACTGTCAAATCACGCTCTCTAAAAGAAACTTTAAAGTAACTTTCATTTTGTTGCTTGTGTGAGCGACATTAATTACCAAGTGAAACAATTTCACATTTAACAACTCTTATACAAAGTGGCCATGAAAAAGTTTTTGGTGTCCTCCCTGTTATCAGGTTCAGGATTCCAATTCAGAGCCTAACAGTTGGCTATTTCCAATAGAAGGAATACAGAAAGGGGTGGGATGGAAAAAAAATAAAAAAAAAGAACGCTTGAATGAAACTAACTTTAAATCCTCTTAAGTGTTTCTATTCTACTCTAATTTAGTCAAGTCTTTACTCTTTGCATAAGAAACCTCACGTCAGAGTTAATTTCCAAAATAACACTTTCTCAAAAATTATTTGCCAGTTTAATATTTTTCTAAAATTATTACCCAACATGAAATCATCTTTACCAACAAGCAAAATAAATACACATTACAGGTGTTGAAACAGACAAATGTGCCTTTAATAAAAACGGCTCCTTTTGATTCAAAGTTCAAAGTTTTTTTTTTTTTTTTTTAAAATAGCCAACCAAAACCTAATTCTTGTCCTTGGTGCCTTGAACCTAGCACAACCAACAAAACTAGATCACTTTCACTTCCAAAACGACGACAAAAATAAAATTAAATTAAATAGTTTTGTTTTCTCAAATGGGCAAAATTTAACAAAGTAACCATGATCTAGATAAAAAGTACCAAATTTTTAGCTAAACCAAAATGTGGGACTTTTTTTTTCTAGTATTTAGCCACTAATTTGTCAAAAAGACAAAAGACATAACAACCTACATATAGGAGTTGGATTTTTTTTTTTTTTGGGTTAAAGAAGAGAAAGTAGAGTCTTTATTTCTCCGAACAAGAGAATTATTATGACAAGAATAATTTTGTTTAAAAATTCTAACCGATAGAAATACGAGTAATTTTGAAAATTATTATGACAAGAATAATTTTGTTTAAAAGTTCTGACAGGTAAAAATACGGATAATTTTGAAATATTAATAATTTGTAACGATCAAAAATAACTTTGAACTGACGGAAGGAAGGTAAAATGTTCAAAAATAAACTTTAAGGGGCAAAGTAATTTTAGATCAATATATATATATATATATATATATATATATATATATATATAATAACAGTAGCCCTGACCCTGAGGATTTTTTCAACTCCAATAATGACTTTTTGTTGAATGATTTAAACCAAATCCCAGATTAACCTCAAAAAAAGCAGGCGACCCCTGCGGATTTTAAGATTAGGTTTTTGCTCAAAGTCCCCACACGTTCGATGATCGGCCACAGTTCGTTCGTGGACGCCCCCAACATTGGGCCCACTCGCAGATTTCCTGCTGCTGGTTTCCATTCAAGCTCTTCTGCCTCCCTTCCCTCTCATCTCTCTCTTTCCAAAAACATATCTTTGATTTTCTCCTAAACCCTTATTCGATTAAATTCCAGTTCAACTCAATTATTCTGAATAAAACTTCTTGAGTTCATCTTTTATGGCCACAATTACCGCACCAAAACCAACCCCTTTCTTGCTTGAATCCAACCTCAAATGGAACCCTTTGTTGCCCTCTCAAAATCCCTTTAAACCGTTGTTTAATTCCCCCAAAATTTCGCCAGCATTCAAGCTTAATAGCCATAAACGCTCTAGAATTTGCAGTCCCAAATGTGTCTACTCCAATAATTCTGCATCCAATGTTGATGGCGATGCTGGCAATTTTGGTTTCTTCAAGAAAACAGAGTCATCAGTGGAAATACAAGAGAACCCTGTTGATAAATTTGCTAAATTTATCTTAAAAGCCTTTAAAGCTCTGCAAAAGCCGGCAGTGGCTGCAGTTCTTGTAGGATTGTTGTTAATGTATGACCCCAATTCAGCATTGGCTGCCTCAGGTGGGAGAGTGGGGGGCAAATCATTTTCTTCGTCCAGGTCGTTTTCATCGTCATCATCAAGGAGTTATTCTGTGCCTAGGATGTCCGGTGGCTCGAGTTTTTCATATTCTGCGCCGTATTATGCTCCCTCACCATTTGGATTTGGTGGTGGTGGTGTCTATGTAGGACCTGCAGTTGGTTTTGGTTCGAGTTTTTTCTTGATTATGGTGGGATTTGCAGCGTTTGTATTGGTCTCAGGGTTCTTGTCGGACAGGTCGGAAGGTGGTGTGCTTACTGCTACTGGGAAGACTAGTGTTCTCAAGCTGCAAGTATGGTAATTTACTTGGCTGTAATTCGTTATTTCTTCTGTTAGTTTGGATACACTTAGGTATAGGTTATAGTTGGTAGTAGTGACTGGCAGACAATTCTTTACTTGAATTGGTTTAGATGGGTTATGGTGAAAATTTTATGAGTTGGAGGGGTGGGAATGAAGAAGAGGTTTGGGGGAATGTTGAAGGTGGAAAGCAAATTCCGGTTTGGAAAAGTATATCTTAGATACTATTTGGAAGTTTGCAACTGAGTAAGTATATGCTTTAACATTAGATGCCTCAAATAGCTGAAAGGAAATCTAAAAGGTAAAATGCAGGGCTACCTCTAGGTTTGACATTTTAAATGATGGTTGAAGCATGTAACTAACAGGGGTTAGCACTGATGTCAATGTTGTGGCCTTGGACTACTTAGTTCACAGCATTTAATTAAATTGGAGCAAATCTTGCCATTCTGATTGCATGAAACATAGTTGCCTTGAGGTCACTAAAGTCTATAAATCTCATCACGTTCAACTATGCCTAAAATATTGTTTACTTAAGTGCTTACACAGAGGTATGTGTTTGAGTCACTGCCATGCTTGCCATCATGTAGGACTTAATTAAAGAAATTCACTCCTTGTTCTTTAAAAAGTTATCAATTGGTTTTTCACTTGACTAGATTGGACTTGAGATGCTGAACTTTGAAATTTTGAGCTTTAAAATGTCTTAATTAGGAACTTAAAGTGTATTTTTAACTTTTAGAAGATTTAGACACTTTGTTTGTCAATCTTTACCCATGCCAGATTGATCATCTGCTTCTACTAATCTTGTTTTGCTCGTTATCAACTGTAATCAGGATGTCTTATGGTGCAACGAAAGGACATAATGATAAGCCCGTGGGGTTTACCTCCACTTCGGTCTGATGTTTCCTTCCATTATATTGCTACTCATGCTTCTATTAAACTTCTATCTTCTTATCAACGGTTCTCCACGGTATATCTCTAATATTTTGCAGCTGGTTTTGATAAATCATCTCAAAAGGTCATGCCAGCCCCCACCTCTCTATCTTTCTCTCTCTCGAACACAAAAGAAAGCGTGACTAGTTTTCCATGTGCCAAGTTGCAGTTTTGCAGGATGTCGCTCTGTAGACCCCTTTCTTAGCTAAAAAAATGTAATAAAAAAAGAATTAGCTAAAGGGACACAGGCAACTAAGTGTGTTTGGATTGCACCTTATTTACACACTGACTTGCTTGCACCATTAACATATTTTCCAATCACCTTTTTATCTCATCTACATCACATCAAAAAAGTGCTACAGTATTTTTTAAAAAAATTATCCCAAATAATCTCCTAGCCAAGAGGAAAAGAAGAGATTAAGAGGACATGCTGAGCTAAGAAGACCAATCGTGGACGAGAATTGATAGTCGTAGAAGTTGCTTAAGTGGATGCTTCTAACTTTCATTTGTTGCAGCTGCAATCAGAAGATGATAACTTTTAACAAGGCTTTCTTGTTAAGTTTTGAGATAGACTAAAGTTCTTTTTAGGTGCAACATTTACTAGGCTTTTTTGAATCTTGATCATCTTGTTATGCAACTATGTTCAAAACACGAAAGAGAGGAGGTGCAACTTTTTGAACTATTATGGCATTATAACGACTGCAATTTCATGATACTGTTGCTAGGCTGCAAGCTTTACTGCTATTTGGCTTTTCACAAATTCATTTTCCTTATCTTTGTTGTGATTTCTTGCAGCTCATTATATAGTCTCTTATTTTATTTTCCTTAGGTTGGCTTGTTGGGTTTGGGGAGAACTCTCCAAAGAGATCTTGACCGAATTGCTGAAACTGCAGATACATCCAGCCCAGAGGGTTTAAGCTATGTGTTGACTGGTAAGGCTCCCAACCATGTTATCTTTTTATGGTTTTTCCAGCAGAGCAAGAAAATGCACTGAATACAGATTACATTTGTGAGCCTTTGTGGCGAATAGGTCTTCAAGTTTTGGATGATAGTATAACTAAGGTACCTTTAAAAAATTGGCAAAAACATTTAAGGTAAATACAGAATGAAGTACAAGTAAATCATTTTCCAAGTAAGATTCTTGTTGCATCTGATGTATCCTTTAGATGGTGAGAAGTGATTATCTATGTTGGTTGTGAGTACCCTTGTTTACTGACCTGCGGACCGTATGAAGCTTCACTCGTAAAATACTCTTGCATAAACTAAAAGCCGTAAATGCCTTCTAAGTTTTTAAACTTCTAATGTTTACGTTATCTCTGCTCTATCCTGTAGATAGTGGTTTTGCTTGTTAAAATTGTGTCTTTTTTTTTTGGAGATCCATACTTGTAAAACTGTTTTTCTGAAGTCTTATAATGGAAATGTCATCTTGTTGGGTGAAATTTATGAAGTTTGGTCTTTGATATTAAAAATACCAAGAATTTTGGGTGAGAGGAAGAGAAATAACAGATGTTTAGATTTGCGTTTCTGTGTTTGACTTATTTTCCAAGTGAAAACAATAGTAGGTGGATTAGAGAAGTCTTCATGCAAAGAAATGTTACTTTAACTGGTAAAATTGAAGGCTATCATGTGAAATCAGTTGGACTAGTGTGTACCAGTCAAACTCTTCATTAATATGTGTAGTGCAGGTGCTTAATTTAACTCTCTCTCTCTCTGTTATTTATATCTTTTAAGTTATTTTATGCCTTAAATAAGCACTTATTAGTTACTGCTTTTGTTGCAGAGACTACACTAGCTTTGCTGCGGCATCCTGATTATTGTATCTCGGCTTATTCATCTGTAAGTTGATTACATCATTGCTTCCTGTTGGCTACCTTGTGATTTGGATATCCACATCAGATTTCCATTTAATGCACTCTGAATTTGGACCTTTGACCTCAATACAGCCTTTGGCTGGATTGCATTTTGATGATCTAGGGGAGTCATGCATCATGGTTGTGTTAATATTAATATTTGTAACTTTCACTAGATGGCCATGAATGCACACTGAAGTACTTATTATTGGTAAAAGACAAAGAAGCGGAAGCCCAGAGCATTGAGCTACTTGTCATGGATAATTTTGCTGCATTCCACTCTGTTGGCTTTGGAACTTGACCTTTAGGTTTATTTTGTTTTCTTTCACTTGTTTCTATAGCCTATCAATACCTATGAATCACCTCAAATGAAGATTAATATCTGACTTTTGGAAAGGATCTCTCCCTCTCAAACTGCATGATGTTGCTGTGATGTGGGATTAGAGATGGCAAATTTCTGCAGCCTTACCATTGCAAGTAAGGCGACATTCTAAAAATCAAACTTGTGAGGCTTTCTAGGTCATTATGGACCAATTTGACTATTACAGCCAAGTCCTGTGACCTATGGATATCTTCCTCCTAATCTCTAGTGCTCAGGTACTTATCTTGGTGGTTTGAAGCGACTTAAGGGTGATTCTCCACTAGATTTAACTTCCTTCCTGTCTCTTTGGCAAATGAATTTTTAAATTCTGCTAAAGATTGCAGAATTACTCCTGACATGCAGAAAGAGTACTTCAACTGAAAATTTATGTGAGAGTTACATGAGAACACCCTTTCTTCCAACTATGTACGATGCGAGCTGGCCCATGTGGTATTGCCACAGCCTCTTATGCGCTACTGTGAGGATATTGAGTCTTTAACAGGGGATAATTAATATTATTGGATTGCTTGGTTTTGGTTATAAGTGAGAGGCTATGCTTTCATTAGCTTGAGATCCATATATTCTTCATCAACTTGGTTATTGTTTAAGGTGTGATACAATGGTACCTGATCAGTTTCATGAGTCACAGTTGGGTCTATGATAGGCTGCTGAAGGGTATCAAGTATGTAAAGATTGTGAGATTTAAGCTGTTCCATATGAGATAAAAGGATAAGTTGAAATAGTGTTGTAATACGAGTTGTAGTTGCAATGCGTACTCAATTTGGGATGCTCATTGCAACAAGAATGTCAAATACCTATTTAAATTGTGTCTCTGCTTATAATTACCATGACACAACTGTGGGCTAAGTGGGCATGGGCATGACAATTTCCCATATCTTAACATGCCTCCATGAGCAGATCCTTAATGCTGGGCTCAGTTTATTTTTTATTTTTTATAACTGTATTTTTTCTGATTGTTGAGCACTTAACATTTCACGCTCAGACCTTATCTTTGTTTTTGTCCAAAAATTTGTCTCATGCAAACTGTCTTCAATTACTGATGATTTTCTTATCTGATCAAACACCTGATATATATTATATAATTTAATGAATCTGAAGTTGTTGGGCTCTTACCTTTGTACCTGGTGCACGTAATGCAGGCTGACGTTAAGAGGAGCATGGATGAAGGGGAAAAACGATTCAATAAGCTTTCCATTGAAGAACGTGGAAAGTTCGACGAGGAGACCCTTGTCAATGTAAACAACATAAAAAAGCGAAGTTCAACAGGCCAGAGAGCAAGCGGCTTTAGTAATGAGTACATTGTGGTAAGGGTGACTTGCAGTTTCTTTGAATTGTTTATTTGAAATGCCCTAGGCAATTGGAAGATTAGATGATTGGATTTGATTCCTACTATTTAGGTAACAATATTGGTGGCTGCTGATGGCGTGCATAAGCTGCCTACCATCAATAGTAGTTCAGACTTGAAGGAAGCATTACAAAAGCTTGCCTCAATTCCTTCAAGTAAAACTTTGGTAAGAACATTTAAGTTTTCAAATTTAGGCCCTGGATTTTCTTGCATGCGATGTCCTTTTGATAATGCTCTCCATGCAGGCCGTTGAGGTCTTATGGACTCCCCAAAATGAAGATGACGCATTATCAGAGCGAGAGTTGCTTCAAGATTACCCCTTGTTGCGGCCTCTCTGAAATAAAAGACTGCCATGCCTTCAAGTTCTACAGAGGCTTCAAACAGGCCTCTCTTTGTATTCAGAGTATAGTTGATCACAGAATCAGAAGCTCAGTGATGTATCCAGTACTGCAAGTCGCAGTTGTGCAAAGGGTTCCTTCACTGAAACTAGTTTTGTTGAACTGCACCCCAAATAGAGTACATCTCAAAGCAAGGCTGTACATAATATCACACGTGCAATAACAAACAATTCTCTTCTAAATTTTGAGATAGTTTCACATCAATCCGAGTTATATCTCTCCTCCTGATTGACATGAGTTTCATTTCCTTTGAATTATTACGTTGTGTATATACTACCCAAAAAACAACAGCTATGGCAGAAATTAGCCACATTCTGTGCAGCATACGCCAAGGGGACTATTCTAATATGACCTTATCCAGTGGTAATTGAAACATCAATCATACTAAGTTGGACCTTTTTGGTCTTTTTTTTTTAAAAAAAAAAAAAATTTGACTACAGTTTGTGATTTTCTTTTATTTTTTTATTTTTTCCAAAATACTTACCCAGGGAATGGCTGGGATTTTCACTATGGAGTGTTGTTGTGCCTCTTTTTCTTATAGTGAGGAATTAACTAATGGCATGCAAAGCAAGTTCTTGGGTGCCAGCGTAAAGTAACTGGTGGAGACTTTTTCCTGTTGAAGAGTTCAGACTAATTTCTGTTAGGTCTGTAATATAACTTTGTGAGCGTGTATCAATGTCCTAATTTAAAAAAAAAAAAAATCGATTAAGGGATCAGATACTTCAAGTAACATGCCCCATTAAGTTAGATTTGAGTAAATTTTTGTGCTATCGATGTAGCAAAAAGATAAAGTAGCCTAGTTTACGAGGCGGAGGGTTGGATGAGTAGGAAATTTTGAATTCAAAACATTTCACTTATAAAAAAAAAAAAAAAGACACAAGTCTTGTGAAAAATGATTCATCTGTTTAGGAATGATATATTAATCCATTATATATGTGTGTTGGAAAGACTATAAAAGTATAAAATTGCAAATAGGAAACCTGAATTGCTGTTTACTCAAGGAATAAAAATCAATTGTTTTTCGAAACCAAAAAAAAAAAAAAGAAGGTTTTTAGACTTTTGGATAACTCAATTCGTTATATGCGGCTGATAATTGGACCTCACTGGGAACTTAAATAGGAACTAGGTGGGATAGGACCAGAACTTGAAAAGTAACTCGACTGGACCAACCTGAAGCTAGTGTTCTGGGCTCTGCTCCTTTGGATGGGTCCGGATTTTGATTTTCGAGGAAGGAAGAAAGAATGTAATAGTTGCCAAAATCCAAGTACGGATATTGCGTAAGTGATAGTGAAATTTTTTATTACTTTTTAAGTTCTCAATTTTGAAGTCTTCATGTGAATCTTTAAAAAAAATAAAAGAATAGAAATATTATAGACGCTATGATTTTGAAAGTTACAAACTACTCTTAACCATTAGTTTTTTTTTTAATTTATTACTAGTCTATTTTCTTATTCTTGTGTTAACCCTTAACTTTTAGACGCTTTTACGAATATTTAAAATTTCAAATGATATAAATAACAATTAAAAGAATTTATATATGTCTTACAACTTTCGGCGTTACAGTGTCTCTGATACTATTGAAATGCTTTTGAAAAATAAGTCAACAGCCTTTTTTTTTTGGTTGGTGTATAGGCAGAAAGTCAAAAAAATCGGATGTGGATTGGTGGAGGTAACAAAAGAGAAATGCCCTAATGATTCTCTAGGATTTTATTTCGGTGGACGGTCAAACCATCAGTTGACCGATCTTGGATTTTTTTAATCAAGTATTAAAATATGCATGTAAATCCTAACCTCTAAAGATATAGGATTAAAAGCACTAAGCTCCCTAAGGTTTGGTAGTATGTGCACCTTCCCTCTTAACATTTTATTTTTACTGCACTTCCCCTCTTTAGCTAGTGATTTGACGTTGGCAAAAAGGACATTAATGACCTCAAAATAACAATTAGTAACAACAGTACTTGAAAAGAAGGTCCGATTTTTTGTTGCGGGGGAATGTCCTTAAAAATAGAATTAAAGGATTTAGGAAAATTACATGTCCTTGAAATCTATTCTAGAATTTAAAATAAAATCACGTCTACAATAAAATCATAAAATAATTAGAATGAGAAAAAAAGAATACCATGTAATTTTAACAACAAATTTTGCTGTTGAAATATTCAAATTCTCATGATATGCATATGAGAGATATCTTACCACATTCGAAACTTAGCTCCATTTATTGATGTTCATAATTTGAGAAGGAATAATTTTAAGAGCAAATTATCCGATTGGCTCTTGAACTTTTAGTTTAAGTAAAATTTAACCCTTCAACTATTAATAGTTAACTTTTAGCCCTTCAACTTGTAAAATAGGGAACCCATGGGCCTTTTAACTAGTTTATCCGGTTTTGCAATTGGAAAAAACAAATCATGTGAACGGTAATATGCTTTGTAAAAGGATTTTTTTTGTAGAAAGACTTTTTTGTTCGTACAAAAACAAGCAAAAATCGAACGAAGTACATCATCTTTCCCTTCCGTAACCTAGCTAAACTAACCCCTCTTTCTCACCGCTCTTCATCTTCCCTTGAGGATCTTTATTGAGGAAGAAGAACAAGAGACGATCAGTACTCTCGGGCTTCAGAATAGTTGGGTATCATTGACATTGAAGCAGCAATGGAGTGGCAAATCAGGCCACAAAATAAATCCTTCAATCCGGTTCTCGCTTATGGTATATAGCTTTGGAAACTTTAACTATGAAAGAGCTATCTTACTCAGTAGTGGGATAGGTAGAAATATCTGGGCTAATTCCTTCGATTATTGCCCAAAAAATAAAAAATCGGAAGAATATTGTTTTGACATGAGCATGGTATGAAACTACTAAACCCGGCAAGAAAAAAATTTTTTTTTACAAAAATGATAGGCTGCCGGGCTGAATTTTTTTTTTTAATGCTGGGCTGCCGCCCAACAGCCAAGCTGGAAATCTTTTTTTTTTTTAAATATGATGGCCTTTGACTATTTTTAGAGTAAATTACCAATTGCATCAGATCAGAATGTTAGGAATGCTGTACTGCTAAATCTGACACTTCAGGATTATCTCTAGTCACAGAAGATTGGTAAGATTAGTATGTGGCTCTTTTGCTTCTACTCTGTTATTTGGTAGTTTGAGGAAAAATTCTTAACTTCATTCTTGTTGGCAGGTGCTCTTTTCTCAACTATGGATCAATATGAAAAGGGTTCTACTACTGATAGTGATATTCTTTCCCCAAGATCTCCAAGGAGATATCACTTTCCCCAAGATCTCCAAGGAGCGTATCATCCAGTCGAGCAGAGTCTGAGTACGGAGAATCCAACTCCACAGGAGGCTTTATGGAGTTCTGGCAAGAGTTTAAGCTTACAATCGTTGATATGATGAACAGTTTGTCTGATTTCTTTCAGGCACTGTTTGGGGCTATTCTGACGATAAAGGAGTAGCAGATACTAATAGAAATGTGTTCAGTGGCTTTGTGGATAAGGCTCTTGGGCCTTCATTAATGGGCTTGGCTATCATGGTTATATTGGCAGTAGCGTTAAAGCGAGCTTAATAAATAATGATGTCTTTCCCATTTGCTGCTAGTGAATTTGTCGAAGCCATATCATGTCCACATCAATGTTTTTAAATCCGGACCGGAGAGTGAATCGAAAAACCTTCCGATTCACGGTTCGACCGGTTCAATCGATTTGACCCCTGTTCAAAGGTTTAATAATTTTTTATTCATTTTAGTATTAAAAATTTTGAATAAAACTAAAATATTTATTTTAGAAAATAAATACTTAATAAAAAACGGTTAAACCTCTTAGTTTTTACCAGCTCAACCGGTTCTTGATCGATTTTGACCGGTTCAATTAATTTTTTGGGTTTTAATTGAACCGGACCGGAGGCATGGCCGATTCGCAGTTCAACCGGCTAAACCGGACGGTCCGGTCCGATTTTCAAAATATTGGTCTACATCAGGAGTTCTACTAGAAGGGGTAGAGAAATCTAAGATAGCTTTGGAAATTGCTCATGCGTACATATGAAGTGGGAAGTTCTAGTTTCTGTTAAGGTTCCGCATGTTTTCTTTACCAGAATGTTTGTCCTTCTTTTAACTAAATTTGATACGTATATTTCAGTTAGAGAGCTTTTGTTTTGCTAATTCTTAGAGGTTGATATGGCTTTTGTTTCATTAAGGCCATCATACTTTTTAAAAAAATTTCCAGCTTGGCTACCAGGCAGCATTAAAAAAAAAAAAAATTCTCAGCCCGGCAGCCTAGCATTTAAAAAAAAAAAAATTTCTTTCTTGCTGGGTTTAGTCCTAGCAGGCATAGTTTCATACCGTACCGATGTCAAAACAATATTCTTTCGATTTTTTTTGGGTAATAATCGAAGGAATTAGCCACAAGTGATATATACGGGCAAGTTGTTGTACGGTTTGATATTTTGGTGGTGAGGGTACTCAAGATGAGGTGGTGGTGGTCCTAGATGTGAGGTTTGGTGGGGGTGGGGGTGGGGACTTAATTTTCTCATTTGGTTGTTCAAAAAGTTTGGGGTTTTATAAATAATCTTTCATCATTTGATTAAAATTTGGAACTTATTTAGTGTTTAACTTGGAATTCGGTATTAGATTAGGGTTATTTGTTTTAAAAAACATGTGAAGCAGAAATTGAAAAATAATTAATTATAGTTTAACGTTGAATAGCATATTTATCTGCAATTCTTGTAAGCTGAACTTATATTGAAACAAAAAACCCACATATTGGTATGCAACTCCAGAATCTGAAATATTTAGCACAAGGTTACACCACGAGGGAAGAATAAATTGGAGAAAATGTGTAAGTTATAAGAATAGAGAAGTGGACTACGTAGATACATGTGATACTGAGCGTAAGTCAATCCATGAGTTGAATAAAATGGTTGAGAAAGTTGGTTATCCTAATGTAGACATTTTGTACTATTACCTTGAACCAATTGTAGATATGAGGACTAGATTGAGAGAATTGTCCACTGATACTCGTGTCAGGGCCTTCTGTGATTGGGCATATAGTTTCAAGGTGATGGAAGTGTATTGTCATCATCTAACAGTAATGAAAATTGAAGAACTGAATAATAATCTAACAATGGAGTCACCAAATGAGGGAAAAAATAAATCTGGAGTTATCATAGAAGAATGGGTTGAGCAAGAATGCATAACTAGAGAGTCTTGCCCTAATTTGAGAAGCACTAGAAGGAACTCCATTGCTAGGGTTGTAAGGGGTCAAAAAGGTGCAGAATGTAGTCATGCAGCTACTAATCTTGGGGTAGCAGGGGGTCAAAAAGAGTAGATCGTAGTCATGCAGTAACTAATTTTAGGGCTAATGAATCAATACGTATAGAAAACATTGAAGATGAAGTTGAATCAGAATCAGATGAAGAAAATGATAGATTTAGTGGTGCTAATGACTATGGTGTTGATGAGGAAATACTAGACATGCTTATTTCTAATGTTGATGGCAGTGGTAAAACCTCACAGGAGCACCAGGAAGATGGCACCACAGCAAACCAGACCCAGTCTTCACAATAGGCAAAGATTTTAGACATGCCAACAGAAACTGACCTGAAATCACAACAGCAAACCAATCTGGCTAGGAACTAGAGCATACAGATTCACTCTAGCAAGATTACATCCCTAATCACCTAAGTAGTGACAATAGCTTATCAGATGAAGAAAACGATGAATTCATAGGAAGATATAAAGGCCTTGTTCTTGAGAAATTCCTCAAAGATCCAAGTTCGAGATTGGGATGATGTTTGACTCCAGAGCACAATTCAAATCTATTGTTACTAAGTATGGGATAAGGATGAGTAAACCTATTTGGACCGGTAAACATGAACCCACCAGGGTGAAGGCCAAGTGTAGGGAACCATGTAAATGGTTTGTATTTGCTGCAATAGAAAAGGCTCTCGGCACAAAGGATTTGGTAGTAAAAACCATGCGTGATGTCCACGAAACGTGCAACCATGCATGGAAAAATAAGAATATTACTGCCAAGTGGCTGTCCAACAGGTATGTAGAGAGAATAAAATCAAACAACAATATGCCAACCAGAGAACTAAGGCAAATAGTCCACGAAGATTACAAGACAAAAATCTCTAAGAATGTTGCAACTAAAGTGAAGACACTAGCCATCGAGAAGATTAAAGGGTCAATTGAATCACAATACAAGAAAATATTGCAGTATTGTGAAGAGATTAAGATGACTCATCCTGACACTATAATGGAAGTTATGTTCACTCCATTTAGGTAGAACCTGGATGTAATCCAAGGTTCATGAGGATGTACTGCCCTCTTGGCCTATTGACGAAAGTCTTTAAACATGAATGCAAACCTATTTTGTGTTTAGATGGGTGTCATATACTAATTGCTATTGCAATAGACCCCAACAATGACTATTGTCCAGTTACATGGGCACCTATTGAGAAGAAGGCTATTGAGCCATGGAGATGGTTCTTAACCTTCTTGAGTGGTGACTTGGAGATAGAAAATCAGGGACATTACATCTACATGTCTGACCAATAGAAGGTAAAAGTACAAAACAACTAAATGTTATGATATATCTTGCTTATTCAACTTCTACCAAATTCTAAGCATACATACTGTGTTCAACACATGTGTAGAAATTTCAAGAAAAAACATCCAGGATTAGGCTTGAAGGACAGATTATGGAATGTAGCAAGATGCAAAATAGTTGAACATGTCAACAAAGCCATGGATGAACTTGAAGAATATGACAAAGAAGCACACATGCATGGCTAAAGAAGGCACCACACCACAGTTATTAGTGTAATGCCTTCTTTTCCAAACATACACAGTGTGATATGTTGGTTAATAACTTGTGCGAATCATTTAATGGCCATATTTTAGAAACTAGAGACCAGTACATTATTTCTATAATTGGGGCCATTAGAGAATACTTGATAGAAAGGTTTTAAAAAAGGAAGGCAGTAATGAAAAAATACAAGTTAGATGGTGGACCACTCATCAGGGATATTGTGGAAGAAAGGATTAAACGTGCAGCACAATGGGATATAACATGGAATGCAAAAACTGGTTATCAGGTAAAAGGGCAACGGGGAGCCCAATTTACTGTTGATCTTGAGAAGAATGAGTGCACATACAATTTATGGACATTGAGTGGGATTCCATGTTTCCATGCTATTGCTGCTCTACACAGAGCTAATAAGGACCTACACAAGATGTTGGCTAACTGCTATCGCAGGGATCTTTTCTTTACCATCTATGATGACATTCAATGGCCGCAATAAGATATGCTTGAGTTGGACCCACCGGTAAGTGTCACTCAACCTGGCAGACCAAAGAAAGCTAGGAGGAGAGATGTTACAGAAGAAAAATATCATGGGAAAAGATTGCAAAGGAGGATTGTTATCCATTATAGAAAGTAGGGAGGGTAGGACATAATGCTACGACATGTGAAAATCCTTCTAAGTCAGCTGGTGCATAACAAGCTCCTCAACAATCAACAGCTACAGAACAACCATCTAATTGGTAGTAGAGAGCTCCAACAAAAAGACAACATGTAAGTTCGCATTTCATGCCATGTAAGTTTGCATTTCATTCTAACTTCCCTATTTTTTGAAAATTTTCTGTGATTTGAAATCTTTTCTTTAATCTGTAGGCAAACAACAACCAAGGACAAAAAAAGCAGCAAAAAACTCAGCAGCAGCCTACCTTCAAGTAGCAGCCTATTTTGCAGCAGCCAACACATTAACCTTAATCCCAACAATCCATTACAGGGCCACCGGTTCATAGGCCGAAGAAAAGTACATCAAAAGGCCATTGATTGATGCAAACAAAGGCTTTATTAATCTCAACTATGCTTACGTGGATAAAGATCCACCCTTTAACGTTGGAAATTGGCAGGAAAGAAGCGGAGGAAGAGGAAGAGGAAGGGAAAGGGGAAGAGGAAGGGAAAAGCGAAGACCTGTTGGATTTGAAACAAGTTCTGGATAGATGTCATCATCTTAGTCACTAGGCTTGGGGTGGTCATTTACTACTATTTTTGTGATGATTTTGTTGGCTATAAACATTTGATGGATGTAACTAGAAACTTTGTTAGATTCCAAACTTTTTTGGTTCATCTTTTGTGGGGTTATGAAAGCATCTCAGTGTGCTTGGTATGTAAGAATACAAACAATGGTAGTACTTTTTGGGCTTTTGTCAGTTTCCTATGAATGATTCTTCTATGTATTTAGACAACGTGCATTGTTATTTCCTTTTGCTGATTATATTCTAATGTTGTGCAGTTGCTATCTTATATTTGTATGATTTGGTATAGTAGTTTTTGTTGATTACTCAAATCAAATACATCCAACAAAGCAAATGAAATTGGAATTGTGATAAATAATTCTCATCACATTACTTGGAGAAAAATATAAGTTATCATTGATTGGGTTCCTCCACATTTTTAGACCAATCCAACCTGCTACAAAGACTATAATAAAAGGATACATACAACACATTTCTTTCTAACCCTCTACATCATACACCACACATTCATCTTCCTCAAAACTAGTAGTACTGATGGCGGCAAATCACAGTTACACACTACCCTTCACATATCATCTCCAAATTGCATTATCCCATTATATTTACCCCCAATTTGTAGCATCCCAATAGAGACTCCACTTCTTTTTTTCTTTATAAGCATCATTATTATAGCAAGCAACCAACTCACCACAAGTACTCCTAAAAGAAACTTATTCAACCATTTCTACTATCATAGCTGCTCCTTTATTTCTCTTACTTTTGCCTTCAACTTAGCAGCTTTTGCCTTGGATCTTGATGCTGCGGCTTCAAATTCCTCTCTTTACTTTTCTGTTACATTGATCCTCCTTAGAAGACTGGGTATCAACTTAACAGAATGACGTAACATCTCCTCATCGATCCAATCCCAATACCTATAGTCACCAACTTCTTTTAGCAAACGGTGTAACTTCTTCCCAGGTTTCTATCAGTCCATGAAATAATCATCTTTGTGACTTTACCGCCGGGACAAATAGGAAAGGGAGGGCTACGATATTTGCGCATTCTTGCTTGCTCTCAACGAACAGTTCTCTCCCTTCCCTCTGCAATTTGTGTGTTGAGAAGAATTAGGGTTTTCATTTGATTGGGAAGATGATGTACTTCGTTCGATTTTTGCTTGTTTCTCTGTGGACAAAAAGGCCCTTCCATAAAGCATACTACCATTCACGTGATTTGTTTTTTCGATTGCAAAATCGGATAAACTAAACAAAAGGGCCACGGGTTCCCTATTTTACAAGTGGGCTAAAAGTTGACTATCAATAGTTGGAGGGTTAAGTTTTACCTAAACTAAAAGTTAAAGGGCCAAACAAATAATTTGCCTTAATTTTAAATATTGAAAATTTCGTATTTGCTTAATATAGTTAGATTTTTTAAATAGAATGAGAATATTTTGAAAACTTACTGCTTGATTTTCCAAAGAAACAAAAAAAAAAAAAGCAATGATAGAAATGGGTGACATGAGAAGCTTAGGTAGCGAAAAAAAGAATAGAGAAAAATGGAGATCAAGGCAAATTTGAAACTTTTGATGTTTTTTTAACAGTAAAACTGATGTGGCTTAACAAAAGGGAAAAAGTGAAAAAAAAATTAGAGAAAAAGTGCAAATGACACCAAATGTTAGGCCAATAGCAATTACCATAAGAAACTACAGAATTTGTGGCAACATAGACACATACATAAACTTTATATTTTGGCAACTAGTAAGCATTGAAAATTCAATAATTGATGAAACACTCTTATTAGATACATACCACTTACCAGCATCAGCCAAATTCACTTTTTTTTAGTCGTTAACCAAAACAAAATATGCATCAATTTGTATTTTCTTCTTGACTTAAGGGAAGAACATTTAATCTCCAAAAAAAAGTGTTACCTTTAAAGAAATAATTTTTGAGTTTTTCCTTGATAGAATAGTGCTTTTGTATTGACAAATTGTTGGGAAAAAGGGTACTAGTGCAAGCACACAATATCAGAGTTAGTTCAAAACAAATTTTTCTTTCCCCAGATACCAGTTAAAATAGGAATAAACCAAATCACTAAGTAGCAATGCCAACAGTAATAATAAAATTCAGGAAAAATAAATGGCACAGGACACCTATATTTTTATGCCCAATTTGGAAAAAATCATGAGACGTAGTCCAGGCAAAATCTGCACTATCACAATAATGGGAATACACAGGCCTACCTGAAATATTCGGATGACAATAATATCACCAATATCAACCAAATCAAATCGCTACAAAATCACCCTAAAAAACTATAACTGTAAAACAAGTGGGTTTGAAAAGATATTACCAAATGAAAAGAAAATTTAAAATCTAAATCAGTAGATAAGTAAAGTTTGATGAGAGAATCACGTGTGTAAAATTTCGTCTCAATCGAACTTCAAATCACCTTCCGATTGACGTTTCAAAGTTGCAAAGAACTTTCTCTCTCTAGCTCTCTTTACTCTTTCTCTCTCTTCGGTTTTTTTCTCTTAACAAGCAAAAGTGATGGCTAACTCTTTTTCTACTTCCTAAGAATGAAAACCTATGACTTTGTTTTATGGCTTGGTCCACAAATGAGCTGACCCACAAATCCAACAATCTCCCCTTCTAACTCATTTGGGGGGTATAGTCAAACCTACTTCCTATCCGCAAAACAAGAGTTTCTTGTTAGGCAATGTCTTGGTTAGCATATCAGCACCATTGTCTTTAGTGTGAATTTTCTCAAGCGTTAATAACTTGAAATCCAATACTTTCCGAATCCAATGATACCTCACATCAATGTGTTTGGACCGAGAGTGAAATATAGAATTTTTATACAAATAAATGGCACTCTGATTGTCACAATAAAGACTATACTTTTCTTGCTTCATACCCAACTCCTAAAGAGATTTCTACAACTAAAGAGTCTCCTTGCACGTTTCAGTGGTTGCGATATACTCTGCCTCTGTACTGGATAGGGTCATACACTTTTGTAACTTATTTTGTCATGACACCGCTCCTCCTGAAAAAATCATCAAGTACCCAAATGTGAATTTTCTATTATCAAGATCACCTGCCATATCTGCATCAATGTACCCATCTAGTATAGTTTTACCATTACCGAAACACAAATACAATTTGGGAGTTCCCTTGAGACACATGAGAATTCATTTAGCAGCATTCTAATGCTCCTTACCAGGATTAGAGAGATATCGACTGATTACTCCAATTGCATGAGCAATATCTGGCCTGGTGTGCAAACCATAGCATTTATCAAACTATCAACAGTTGAGGCATAAGAAACCTTCTTCATATCTTTCTTATCTTTCTCACTTGTAGGACACTGTTTAATACTTAATTTGAAGTGACTTGCAAGTGGAGTAGAAACTTCCTTAATTTTACTCATGTTAAATCTGTTAAACACTTTCTCAATGTATTTTTCCTGAGACAACCAAAACTTTTCATTTTGCCTGTTCCGAGATATTTTCATCCCAAGAATTTGTCTAGTCGAATCCAAAGCCTTCATTGCAAATGATTTATTTAACTCATTTTTCAACTTATCAATTTTTATAGTATCACGGCTAACAATCAACATGTCATCAACATACAGTAAGAGAATAATAAAATCATCATCTGAAAATTTTTTTACATAAACACAGTGATCAGATGTAGTCTTGTGGTACTCGTGGTCTATCATGAAAGAGTCAAATTTCTTGTAACATTGTCTAGGTGCTTGTTTTAACCCATACAAACTCTTCTTGAGATGACATATAAGATTTTCTTTGCCACTTTCTTTGAACCCCTCCTGTTGCTCCATGTAGATCTCTTCTTCTGAGTTACCATACAAGAAGGTTATCTTTACATTAAGTTGTTCGATCTCCAAATTTAAGCTAGTTGCAATACCCAGAACAACTCGAATTGTTGACATCTTTATAACAGAAGAGAAAATTTCTTCAAAGTTTCATCCTTCTTTTGACTAAATCCCTTCACAACCAATTTTGTTTTGTATTTTGGTTATGAGCTGTACTATTGAGTTTTTAACCTGTAGATCCATTTGTTCTTCAGAACTCTCTTACCCTTAGATAATTTTACTAAATCATAAGTGTGATTCTCATGCAGGGATACCATTTCCTCTTGCATGGTTCGCAACCAATCTTCTTTGTTTTCATACTCTAGAGCCTCACAATAGGACTTTGGCTTTCCTCCATCTGTCAACAACACATATTCATGGGGATTATATCTGCTAGAAGGTCTCCTCTCTTTGGTAAATCTCTTAAGTTCATCTTGTGGTGCCGGTAGTGGAGTAAGTGGCGTCTCATGCTCAGGTTCATCAGCAGCAGGATTATCACCATCATCAACATCCTCTCTCTGTTCTGTCTCAACTCCCCTTTAATTAAAATCAACAGGTAATGAAACTGGATCTAGATCTAGATTTGAACTAGAAGGAATGTTATCTTAGAATTTTGGATTGTCACCTTTATCATTGTCTTCAATGGTTTGATCTTCAAAGAAGATAACATCTCTACTCCTGATCACTTTTTTATCAATAGGATATACAGCCTATAGCCAAAATCTTCATGTTCATAACCTAAGAAAATACATTGTTTTAATTTTACATCAAGTTTTGACCTTTTATCTTTGAGAATATGAACAAATGCTCGACAATCAAAAACTCTCAAATACTTAAAAGATACATCTTTTCCTGTCCATACTCTCTGGAATGTCACCATGTAGAGGAACTGATGGAGAAAGATTAATCAAATCGACTGCAGTCCTCATTGTCTCACTCCAAAAGGATTTTGACAACTGAGCATTAGAGAGCATACATATGACCCGCTCAGTGATGGATCTATTCATTCTCTCTGCTACTCCATTCTCTTGAGGAGTTTTTGGCATAATTTTCTCTAATCTGTTCCCACGGGACTTGCAATAAATTTCAAATGATCCTCTGTATTTACCACCATTATCAGCACGAACACACTTTAACTACTTGCCAATTTTTCTTTTCACTTTGCTATAAAAATTTTTAAACATATCCAAAACTTGATCTTTGAATTTCAAAACAAAACAGCAAACCTTTCTAGCAAAATCATCAATAAAAGTTACAAAATAAACAGCACCACCAAGAAACTTATCTTTCATATAGCAAACATTAGTATGCACCAACTCTAATGGAGAAAAATTCTGAAATACGACTCTATGTTGTTTTCCATAAATACAGTCAATACAAAGTTTAAGTGTATTACCTCTAACTTCAAGTAGGAGCTGCTTGCGAATAAATGTCTGAATTTATTTTTCACCCATGTGCCCAAGTCACCTATGCCAAAGGTCAATTGATGAATCACGAACTGCATTCGTTTCTCCCTTCCCTAACTTGACTTGCATCAAGTAAAGGGTACTCTGTTTCTTTTTTCTGACAATAATGAGATTTTCTTTGCTGAATTTTCATTTGCCTCTACCTTGTGAGTTATGGTAGCCCTCATCGTCAAGTTTTCTTATAGAAATGAGATTAAGGTAAATATCAGGAACATATCGAGCATTACTCAAGATCAGCTGGCACCCGGTATTTGTGTCTAAATATATGTCTTCCATGCCAATAACTTTGTACGAGGCTTCATTTTCCATCCTAACATAATCAAAGTCTCCTTTGGTGTAGATTGAGAAGAAATGCCTGTATGGAATAACATGGTAGGATGCACTTGAATCAATTACACAATCACTGTCATAGCAGATAAAATTCACCTGATCATCATCACAAAACACAAACATATCATCATGAGCTGCCACAACTGCTGTATTCTCTTCATCACCTTTTTCCTTCGCCTTACTCTTTTTCTCAGCTCATTCTCATTTTAAAATTCTACACTCTTTCACATAATGTCTATTTTTTTTACAATAATAGCATGCAATATTTTTTCATGACTCAGACTTGCCTCTAGATTTGTCATTCCTGTTGTAGGATCCTCTACTTTTGCTACGCCTCTTCTTTTTTTCTTTTCTGTCACCAATGCCTGGGATTTATAGACAATTCCTTGTTCCTTCCTCCTGAACTCTTTATTCATCACGGCCTTTTTTGCAATAACCATGGTCAACACACCATTGGAAGCTGAATTGCTGACGGAGACCACCATGATTTTCCAACTATCCGACAGTGAACTGAACAATAATAGAGCTTACACCTCATCATCCAAGTTCAAATTCAATGTAGTTACTTGGTTTATTAATCCCTGAAAATTACTCACGTGCTTAGTCATATCTTCCTCATTTTTGTATCTCATTTGAGTAATCTACTTCAGACAATTAGCTTTGTTCAAACCAATTTTCCGTTCATACACGCTCTCAAACTTTTTCCACAATACATCAGCTCTTGTGTCATTAGAAAAGTGCTGAAAAATATTCTGATCAATCCATTTTCTAATATTACTAACAGTTTTTTTGTGCAAAACAACCCATTTTTCATCACTCATATTAGTTGGTCTACCCTTATCCCCTAAAATAGGTTCAAACAAGTCTCTATAATACAGATAGTCTTCCATTCTAGACTTTCAAATCGAATAATTAGTTGCATTACATTTTATCATATAACCACTATGCGAATCATTCATTTTTAACTAGTACAACTAAGTAGTCCAACCTGACTGCTCTGGTATCGTTTTGTTGGAAAAAGAGGTACTAATGTAGGTACATAATATCAGAGTTAGGCCAAAACAAATTTCTCTTTCCTCAAGTACCAGTTAAAATAGAAATAAATCAAATCACCAAGTAACAATGCCAACAGTAATAATAAAATGCAGGAAAAATAAATGGTACAGGACACCAAGATTTTTACTTGAAAAACCCAAATTGAAAAAATTACGGGACCTAATCCAGTCAAAATCTCCACTATGATGATAATGAAAATACACAAGTCTATCTGAAATATTTGGATGATAATAATATCACCAATATCAACTAAATCAAACTGCAACAAAATCACCCCCAAAAACTATACATGTCAAAGAAGTAGGTTTGGAAAGGCGTTACCAAACGAAGAGAAAATCCGAAATCTAAACCAGTAGATGAGCAGAATTTGATAAGAGGATCGCGTGTATAAAATTTCGTTTCAATCGAATTTCAAATCACTTTCCAATTGAGGTTTCAAAATTGCAAAGAACTTTCTCTCTCTAACTCTTTTTACTCTTTCTCTCTCTTCGGTTTTTTTCTCCTAACAAGCAAAAGTGACGGCTGACTCTTTTTCTACATCCTAAGAATGAAAATCTATGACTTTGTTTTGTGACTTGGCTCACAAATGGGGTAACCCACAAACCCAACACAAATCGTGATGAAAATTAACAATGGAACATTGACTTTCTAAATTATTTATCAAGAGCACATGGACTTTGACAATTGAAGCATTATTGAATCATGTTCACGAATTTTTGAATCCAATGCGTATGAGTGTAAAGTAATCATCCTACCATTGAGTTACTTAATAAATATTGTGTGATGATATGAATAGCGCCATAAACATTAATAGTTATTTGTAATGTTATTCATATTAGTATCACGATAAACATCCAATGCTATTATTTATTTGTAAATATTGAGTTAACCAAAAATAGCGCAATAAACTATAATATTTATTTGTAATAAACTCACATATTTTGAGAGTTATATCCAAGATCTTTATTCCTGAATTCTCAATCTCGATTATTTTACCATTAAACATGGCTTCATTGGTAAGATGAGAGACAACATCAATGACAATTAAAACTTTGTTTGGCTTTAAAGAGGAACAGAGAAAGAGAACAACTTGAGAATTGAACAAGAGATCTTATGGTCACCCAACTAATGTCCTTTCTAGTTTAGAGTCTCCTCAAATTATAATGTCAAAAATTTCTCACACAATTTCAAGATTCATTAATTTGTGATGTTGAAGTTGATAATTAGGTCATAATATATGACTTTGCATATAAGCATCTAAAGCCTACTTGAGAACTTGCAAATTGCTCTACCTTATGTCATAGTTCTTGAACGTTAATTTCAAACTATGAGGCCTAAGTTCGACTAGGTTAATTATACAGTTGTCATATATGACTTTCACGAAAGGACCATGTCAAGTCTAATGTTCATAATTAAACTTGTTTGACACACTAAAAAATAATATAGAAATCCTTAAATATAATCTTAAACTCATTAAATTAACTCTGCTTGTTTGGGTATTATTGTAAAAAGCATGTTGTAGAAAAGTATTAAATATATATTCAATCACCGTTTTATCTGAAAAATGCATTTAACTACTTTCCCAGAAAAATGACATCCAAATAGGAACGTTATTATGAAATGATTACTGCAATGGATCAATTTCTTCTGACAAAGTACATGGTTTTACGTGTAATGTAGGAACCTTTTGATTTCTTCTATAATTCACTGGTTTGCTATTTACGTTACCATAGCTAAGATAAGGTTAGGTGGCCTCTATCTACCGTCCAATCCATTATAGGACGATTGAGGCATTGGCGGATCTACCCTACTCTTTAGTCCATAGAAAACTGATTGTTTTAGGTATGGAAATCTGAAAAAAAAAAAAGAAGTTCATTTTTACCATATTAATTCGTGAATGTGTTCTCCCTGTTACCAGTATCAACTATTCAATACAGTGTAGAATCTCAATCTCTCACTTTTAATTGCAATTTATAGTCACTACTGTGACTGCACAGAATCTCAATCCTCAATCCATGCAAAAGCAATATGTGTACGTTCATCTCTTTGTGGATCGAGAGGTCCACATGCTGCCGACCATGATAAAGAAAGGAGAGGAGACTTCTCATTTCTCAACCTCTTCACCATCAACATTATTGAGATAGCACTAGTAGTAAAGTTGGGAAAAGTGAAAATACAAAGCTTGTCATCAATCATTCTAAAGTGATACAAAAGTTTCTCGTCAAAATCTTTGCCATTTTGATTTGTCTCCCTTCTTTACTCACTTGTTTACCCAATCAATCACTCCTAATTATATACTATAATATGATTGAACATTCCACTTACTTGATGATAATTATTTCATCATCATGCAACAATGTAGAAAAATAAAAATGCCTCCTTAGCTGCCCACGTTTTTGTTGTATCCTTCAGTGTAAATCCATACTTCTTTATATAAATCCAGACTTTTTTTTGAATGAAATAAAAACTTGTATAGATGCAGATTTTACCACATTCACTTGGGATTTGCTCACACCAGAAAACATGAAAAAATAAACCTCTGTCTCATAAATCTTGCACACATAAACTGTGTGATTCTGGGATTTCCAAGAGGCTGCATACATAACGTGGGCTGTATTGGACACAAACATATGGACTAAAATGAGCAAAAGAAAGTCCACTTCGATTTATTTTCATTTTGATAGCGATTTTAATAACGCCTCACTTCCTTTTCTTTGAAATTGATCTTATTTGATTGAGATTGAAGCTCATGACCTTCCCACTCGCGAAAAGCTCCTTTGGCCTTTCCATCAGATGTAACAATCAATCTAGAGTTTTCTTGGGTAATTAAAGAACTAAGAGTTTCTTACTAGACATAATTTTTTGATAAAAAAAATTAAAGAACTTAGATAATACATTTTCTTGCTTTTTTTCTTTTTTTTTTTAAAAAAAAAAGACTAATATTTTATTGCTCCAATGTGTGAGACTTCTTGCTTTTTTGTTTGCTGGGAATGATGGATAAGAAGATATAAATCCTAAACTAGTAACTAACCTAGTAAGAGATGACCTAAATAGCCACATTTTTTCAGGATATAGAGCTGGAAAGAATAATGAATATATGGAATGAGACAGAGTAACATGTCTTCTATTAATCACAATGACTATCTCAACCTTTACCATGTCAAATGCATTCCGGTTGATTGTTGAAGATGTGCAGACAGTGGACATCATCTCAGCATTTAGTTAATGTGATGACTAGCGAAACTGGAGCCACATTGGACAGCAAGTGGATGGCCTTGAATTGAATACATAGTGCTTTCCTGCTAGTCTGTTTCCTTAGTTTGTTTAGCACAACTAGTTTAAAACCTAAGCACAACTAGTTTGAAACATCAGTTAGGTGATCATGAAATCTTTAACGAGACTCTCGAGCACTCTCGTTTCTTCTATTTTCTTATAAGGCTTGAAATTTCTCAAATTAAACAAACAAAACCAAAAGAATAAAGAACAGAACCAGAGATTTGTTGGTCTTTGAGCTTCTATCCAAAATTGTTGTCCTCTTTTCTTGCTTTAGATGTTTCAAATTTCTCACTTTCTTTGACAATTATATGCACAATGCTAGATGTATATATATGTTACTTTTGAATCCAAATTAATTCAATATGACTTTATATTTTGCAAATCAGATCATGCCAGGCGAGTTAATAAGTATCAAATAGCAACTGAAGTGCTCATTGTTTATATATTTGAGCCAAAAAAGTATACACTTAACGAGCAAAAAAAACTCAAGATGTCCATTCTTTGTCTTTTTTTTTTTTTTTTTGGAAACGATGAACGATTATATTAACTTTGTGTATGAACTATACACTTGAGGAGCAAAGGCACAAGATGTCCATTCTTTGTCAATGCCTAGTATTGGAACAATGCCTCAGCCTCCGTGATGATGATAGTGTGGACAGTGGACCACAAGCAGCATTAAATAAGGCTTCATGCCATGCAGATAATGGGGTCTTCGGGTAGATTATGGCTGGAAGGAAGCATGCATGGCGTCTTTTTGTGGGACATATTCAATAATTTCAATTTGAGGAACGCCCTCCATTATTGGCCATTTGAGGGGAGCAAAATCTGGTAGGCATCAGCCTAGGAGTTCTCCAAAAGGGTTTCATTAGCCAACCATAACTGACGAACCAACTAATTTCACTTGACAACCCCGTATATGCAAGTCAGTAACACAACCAAACACCCAACCCCCAAGAAAAAAACCAAAAAAAAAAAAGGAACAAGTAGAACAGGCAATCAAAGATCAAGAAATAGTTGGTACGAAACCAATGGTCAAAATCATCTCAGTATCACAGGAAACAGATGGAGATGACTGATAAGTTTATTACAGCTGAATATTCTGAAGCCTTGGAAATTTATACGACTCTTGTAATTTTACACATAGTCCTTAGTATGGTTCTCTTTATAGGTAGATCCCTAAAAAGGGTACAAACAAGGGAGGATGGAATGCCCAGGGGCTGAAGGGTATACCACTAGCTAGCGTTTGTACTCAAAATGATAGAGACTCTAAAATGTATTGCAATTTTAGACAATAAGGAAAATTGGTGAGGTTGCAAAAACATCAGAAGTAAATAGCACCAACTGGCAAGGATGTTGTTCTGTGAAGTGAGTTTGGAAGTAATGAATTTTTGCAAAATTTCTTAACAGCAACTATGTCCTTGACATTAGGAGTCTCCTTGGTCGCCTCGCATTTCCGGTCCCTTTGGGATACTGAATTGGGGCTGCTTTGCTGAAGATTTTGGTTCAAATCCAAGTTAACATGATCAGCAGAAGGCTTGAGAAGAATACTGGGGGATCTTGTTCCAATTTCACTGTTGCATTTGCTATTAGCTGAACTTGAATGAGATTTGCATGATCTATTTGTGAGTCCCAACTGTTGATCTCTAAGATCCCTCAAGTTGATCTGATATTTTGCTCTAAGCCATCTCAATTCCTGCTGAATTTAATGTTCATAGTCATTTGAGAGCTCATAGGGGAACGAAGGAATTTGAGTCTAAAGTTTGAGAACCTGATAAAGATATTATGAAATTTGTTGCATTGGAGAACTTACTCCAGTAACACTTTCTCTTTCTCATGGTCCTCTGAAGTTTCTTGATCCAACTTTTCTTCTTCGTCATCATCATCTTCTTCCAGGGAACAGCTTCCCACAGAACCTAATGAACTGCATTCATGGCTCTCATGCTGATCCCAAATCTCTATGGGATGGAAGCCATTTCTTTGGCTTGGCGAACCAGGATTATTTGCTTCATCCAATTCATTACGTAAAGAACTACCAACTTGATAGGTGATCTCTTCAAACCGACCATGTGTAGCAGCACATCCATTCCCCAAGCATTGCAAGAATTGAATGTTCTGGGCACCAGGATTATGTGATAGAAAGTTGATGAGAGAACCTGTAGATGTGTGGTTGGAAGCACAATTTTGACAAAAGCTTGGATTTGCCAATCGGGGAGTTTCGATTATTCCTGGCCCTCGTTTCCATTCCGGCACCAAAGAAGCAATCTCTCCATCAATCATATCTGCTATTTTAGTGACATCTTGATCGGTCATATCCAGTTCTGCAACCATTTCGGTTGCAACACTTAGTGCTGTGTCCAATTCGATATCAAACGGGAAATAGATATTTCTGATGCGACCTGAAATGACACCAACTTACATCAGCTGCAATCTAAAGCCAAAACAACCTTATATGAAACTGACATTTAAGAGTGGAAGCATTTAATTGCTGACCTTCCTTGTCTGAAATCCGAAGCCTTAAAAAGATGCTACCGTCTTCTCTTCTTTTCCCTTTAATGGTTACATCCACATGTGGAGATTCTTCATCATGATCTTCCTCATTATACTCAAAAAGATCGATTCCACTTTGCTCGAATTCATTTGGATGACAATCCCATCCATTCTGGTCTTCAAAAGCATAACCATTGGAATATCCCTTGAAGGAGTTGTCACTGAACGATTTTCCTTCATACTCTATATCAGGGTAAGGCTGCCTTAATAGGGCATTCATGTAATTCATTTCTCTCGGGCACTCAACAGCTCTTAATTCTGGTTCAGAACCATCAATCCTAAGAAAAGGATCATCTAAGAGCTCCCTTGCTGAGAGCCTGAGAGAAACGGTGGCCAAGCATTTCTCAACAAATTGTCGTACCTCAGGATCCTTTACTTTATATAATGCATTAGGCTTCTTCCCCTAAACCAGAAATTGTATGTTACAGGAGAAAAAGCCAAAAAAAAAAAAAAAAGGGCATTGAGGAACTCAAATGAAAGAATTCTTACAGAGATAACTTTCTTGTAGATCTGAGCAGGATGAGTGCACTCACTATAGGGATATTCAAAAGTGACCATTTCTAAAATGCACATCCCAAATGCATAGATGTCAACCAGTTCATTGTATTCCTCTGCATAAACTTCTGGAGCCATGAATTCAGGTGTTCCTGGTGAAAAGATCACCACTTCAATATCTCATGAGCATTATTAAAGCAACATATCATTGCTAATGACCAGCAAAGTAGGATTAAAAGGTCTACGGAACAAATTAAGCGCGTAGCAAAATTTTGAGCTTGTAACAATTGCAGAGTTGAATTTTGGGAAGAAAGCAACTTGCATACATGAAGAGAGTTCAATTAGAGGGCAAAATACCAACACAGTGTGCGGCATGAGATTTTCGCAGGATAGCAGCAAGGCCAAGATCCCCAATTTTCACTTCACCTTGGTTGCCATTAACAAAGATGTTGTCACATTTGAGGTCTCTGTGGATCACAGGAGGGTCAAGGCTATGAAGATAGAGAAGACCTTTTAAGATCTGTCTGCACCAATGCTTTACTGCTCTAATATTTACTCTCCTGTGCTTCAACCTATACCTGGCAAATCAAAACCAAAAAATAAATAAATAAAGTTATATATAAAAAGCAAGATTAAAATCATAACCTGTTGCTTACGGCAAACAAAGAATAGATCAGAGATTGCGAAGAAACAAAACGTCACTCACTGTCTAAGAGTCCCAGAAGTGAACATCTCAGTGACAAAATTGATGTTCCTGTTGGCAGTATCTACCCAAGATGTATAAAATTTCATAATGTTTTGGTGCTTCAATGTTTTGAGTAGATGAATTTCACAATAAAGCCTTTCAAGATCTTCAGGACTCTGCAGGAAATCATAGAGTTTGACCTGGTTCCAAGCAACTTCAATTCCTTCATATTCATCAAATGCTCTGTAACTGAATCAATCAACAAACCAAATCATATCAGAAAAGCCAATATATCAAAAATCCTTTTCAAAAACACCCCAAATCCCAGAAAGCTTCCATCTTCATTAAAAAGAAAAAGAAGGAAACAAAAAAGAGTAAAGAATGCCTATGCTATATCCACCTACAAACCTAACAAGCTTTTGGGAGATCTAAATCCTAAAGGGGACAATTGGCTGAAAAATATTCACTTTCCTTGTACTATAAAACTTGAATCAAATTTGTTGCCTAAAATGGAAGTGCAAAACCATTCCAAAAGGGGTGTGCAACAAAAATCAAATACAAAAAAAAAAGTGGGAAAGAATAAGTTGCCAATTCATACACTGTCTTTGAAGCTCCTTTGCCAAGAATCTCGTTATACTGCAACCCAAGAAAAAAAAACCACAAAATCACATCTCTAATCAGAAACAGAAGAAAGAAAGAGGGAAAGAGGGATCTTTTTAAATACATACTCTGCCATATCTTCCAGTTGGATCAACTTCAACAAATTCAGAGTAATCTGGTTCAAGATGTGTTAGACCATTCATTCTGTACCTCTCTGCTTTATCAGCAGTAGTAACTGATTTAAGCTAATAGATTTTTGCACCTCCTTTTCTTTTCTTTACACCACCAGTACTAGTACTATTATCTGTACTCTCTCTTGGGCTCTGACAACAATGAAGAGATCATTGGAAAGATGATGATGATTGTGATGATCTATGCATCCACCAAGAAGCATGTGCCCATCTTTGGAACCTTTATAAGAGAGAGAAGACCACCAAAAAATGTCCAATTTTACCAGTACTAATGTACTTGTACTTAAAAGTTAATGTATGACAGACAAAATGCAAGAGAAGATGTTAGTTTATCACAAAAGATGATAGTTTAGGACAAGATTTTACAACTCAACCGCATTTTTTTTTCCGAAGGGTTGCCACCCCACCATAAACGTGACAGTAGCCAACGAGAAAATGAGAAGTATGGAGAGAAAGAGAGACACTTTGTTAATCCTGTCTTTGCTTTTTGGCTGATGGAATTAAAGCACCAAAACAGCCTGCGGAAAATTAGTTGATAAATGAATCATTCATCTTGCTCTCTTGCTATTTTATTATTATTCAAGAAAACCTATGGTAATTTGTAAGCATATTAAAAAAATAGTATATAGAAGATGAATTTTCATTGATTAATCAAATATAAAATGCATCCGATTCTCATCTTGAAACTGATATTAACAACAATGCTCACTAGTCTCCTATTATCGTCTACTATAGTTTTGATGCTACAATTTTTTTACTGTTGCAAACAAAATACATGTCTAATGCTAATACGTGGTGTAACAGAAGATGTAACAAACATATTATATTGTCTTCGAACTTGAATGCTATTTTAGAGATTTATTTTGTAATTAAGTAAAGTCATCACCACTCAATTTAAACTTTTATAACATTTTTTTTTCAATTACTTGGTACTGGTTTTCTGCTGGATTAAGAGTACAAGAAACAAGAAACAAGAAAATGTAGGGCCCAGATGAAAATTGTTGACTTTTGTGAGATCATCCTGTCTTTGATGACAGATTGAATTTGACTGTGGACCAAAAAATAAAAATGAAATAAAGTTTTTGCTTGCTTACATCAAATAAAAATAAAAGAAAAGAAAAACGTTAAAAGAAGAAGAGTTTGGTGATTCATAAATTAATGCAGCTTTCATGGTTTGGTTGGTGGATTTTCCGTTTTGTGTTTGTTTTTCCACTAAAAAAAACTGTCCATTGAGGTGGAAACCATTACTGCACGGAACAAAAAACCTCCATCCAATGAAAGGTGTACCCCATGTACGGAAGATTGGTACGGTTCAACTTTCTTTATGTACCTACTTTTCAAACCTTTACTCCATCTGCATTAAGGAGAAGATAGACATCGTTGCATGAAAGAAAAAGTTGCCTTTCTTTTTTCATCCCTTTTGGTGGAACCAAAATTGACACTTGCAAACCGACCCCTTTTTTGCTGGCCCTGGTTAACTTGATTATGTTATCCTTGTATTGACGAGTTTACACTTAATTTATGATGTAAAAACATATAGTACTTTATATCATCCCCTTGCATTTAAACACTTTCACGTTTTAATTTTACATTTATTGTTAAAACCCTTTTGTCAGTTCTCAATTGGGTATCAGTTAGACAAACTTTCTTTAGGTAACATAAATTAAGGAATTGGAATTCAATTATGGTGACTTTAATGTAACTTTAGTTAATACAAGAGTAGCTCATATGTCCCTTAAACATAACATATAACACAATGATTTTTCTTTTTCCTTTTTTCGGATTTGTGACTTAAACTAAAAAAAAAAAGATAAATTAAATTTAGGGTCTGTCTAACGAGTGCTCAATGGTCACTCATTAAAATATATTTTAGATGTCACATATTGAAAATATAAGATTAATTAGAAAAAATAAATAAATACAAAAGAGATTATGTAGAATTAAATAGAAAAAATATATAAATGCAAGGGATGGTGATAATTATTAATATGTGTATATACATAATAAATAAGATAAATTTTAGATGTATTAATGAATGCTCACCATGTACCCGTTAGAAAAATACTTATACTTATAGGCCTTCTTGAAAGTTGTCACATTCAAAGAATTTATTACCCAGTCTCTCTTGGATTGGTAGTTTTATAGATTTTGTTTTTGGGATTTTCTTAACCTATTTTCCAACAAATTCTCAAAAAAAAAGTGCTATAGTGACATTTTTCTATAGAAAATTCCAAAAATCAATCGTTGATCATCACAACGATTTTTTAGCATGGTACCTATCTTTCTTCATTTTTTAGCATCATCACAACAAAAGGATGGAGCAGAGATTTGGAAAGTTTGATAAGAAGCCAAAATTAATAAATGGATGTCTATTTGAATAGCGTGGAAGGTGAGAAGTCAGCACTACTTCGAATCTTCGCCTTTAGGAATGAATTGGACGAATTGATGGTTCAATTTTTTATTTGTTTTGACCTAGTAAAAAATGAGTTGGACCTTAATTTTCTAGTCAAATTTTTAATTGTGTTTTTAATTGTTATTTATTTATTATTATTTATTTTTTTATGGAAGGTTGTGATTTTCCTAGCAGCATCCCAATCTAGGGAACTTTACGCTACCTCAATTAGGGAAGTGAAGTCGAGAATGTTTTAGTTTGGTGACCAAGGTTAGAAACCTGAAAATTAAAGGTCTTAGGTTTAAATTCCCTTTCCTGCTCCCCTTAGAATTAATCTTTTTTTTTTTATTTTAAAATGATGTAAAGGTGACTAGAAGCCAAAATTCATTGAGGAAACCCTATTACCTATATAGCAAAATAATTTTGACCTCTTTTCTTATTTGTGGAGTTTAAGCTTGATTGTCAAAAAAATAATAACTTGCGTAAAATGAGTACCCATTAGACACCTTTCTTTAGATGACATAAATTTAAGAAATTAAAATTCATTTAGCCATTAGCTTTTAATTATGGTAACTTTAATGTGATTTTAGTTAATACAAAAGTAGCTCATGTGTTCCTTAAACATAACATGTGACAAGATGTGTTTTTCTTTTCTTTTTTTTTTTCTTTTTTCTTGTTTGGTTTGTGACTCAAAGCGAAGAAATTAGAAGAACTGGTAAATTGAACATATAGGCCACTCTTGAAAGTTGTCATAATCAATAAAATTATTAGCTGGTCTTGCATGGATTGGTGGTTTTGTAGAAAATTCTTTTCGAATTTCCTTAACATATTTTTCAACCACTTTAACGTATACACATTACATCTCCAAAAAAAAAAAAAAAAATCATCATACTGTTATTTCTCTACAAAAACATTAAAAAAAATTGCAATCTAAGTCGGTTGATTATCATTCCAATCTCTCATTATCCTTTAATTAATATTATGGCAACAAAAAGATGGTGAGTATAAATGTATTTCAAAAACAATATCAAATTTGATAAAAAGCCAAAGTTAAAAACTGGATATTTGTTTCATAGCATGGAATATTAGAAGTTTGCACTGGTTTGAAGCTTCGCCCTTGGGATTAATTGGTCCAATTGATGATTCAATTTTTACTTGTTTTGACTTAGTAAAAAATGATTTTGACCTTAATTTTCTGGCCAAACTTTTACTTCTTTTTTTTTGGGTGAAAGTCGTCGTGCTTTTCCCAGCAGCATCGCGAAAAATCTTAGAAACTCCTTCTGAGATTCATGTTAAGCCAACTATGGAAGTGAAGTCTATATGCTACAAAATGGTGTCGTCATATTTTATAATTTTTATTTTCGTTTTTTTTCCTTTGTTTCTTTGGGCTAAATGGTGTGATATGTTAGGTCATTATTCGAGAGAAATGTCAACCTATTCTGGTTGGCTGTAGACTAGTAAAGGAGAATTTGAATGGTTTTCCACAGAAAAAACAAAGGGAAAAAAAGAGGAAAAGTATGTTCCTAATGATTTTTCTTTCCCTGTAATATTTTCCTTTTTTCAAAAAAAAAAAAAAAAAGTTGGAGGACAAAGAGAAGGAAAAAGTGGAAGTGTTGAAGTTTAATGGAGTTGTTGGTGTAAAGGCTTAGGTTGGTTTTCAACAGCTCCTACTTTTCTATATCTGAAAATAGAAATCGTTTGGAAATTTTGAAGGAATTTGTTGGTTTAAATATTGTCAAATAGAAAAAACGTTAGGCTATTTGGTCTTAAAATGAGGTAAAGGGGAATAGAAGGCTAGAAGCCAATATTTCTTAGGAAACCACCTTAATTTTAAGCAACAAATTTTTAACCTATATTCTTATTTATGTCGAGCATTTTCCTGCATAAACTTTTTTGAAGTGAATAGCTCTGAAGTTGGATAAGTCTTATTCGACGTCCCCTCCTCCATAATAAAGGAATAGAATAGATTGTTGCCGTTAGATTGAATGAAAAAAAAAAACTGTGAAATCAGAACCATCAACCATCGGAATTCTAAGAATATAAGCCCTTGCATACCTCCACTTCCATTTTCTTAGTATAGCTCCAATTGTTGTAGATAAAAATCTTAAAAATTCTAACCCCACTCATATCAGTTTTCTTGGTTTCAAATCGATCTAATCAGCCAATTAAAACGCCAATCCTGGCTAAACTACTAAGATTAGAGTTAGTTTTTTGTCAGCCGGTCTAATGCTAAACAAACTGAAATACACTAAATTTATTGTACATACCAATGTGGCAGGCATTCTTTTTTTTTTTTTTTTGGCTACTGACTTTTATCGATAGTCTAGAAGCTAGCCAAGAGTCTTAGTTTGGTAGTAGAATAAAAAGGAAGAAGAAGATGTCGTCATTTCCCCCCTTCCCCCCTTCCCCCCTCCCCCCCGGGGGCAAAACAACCCCAAAAAAAATTACATTTAATCCAATTGAAATCTCAAAACCCGATTAACATCCATTTCTCAATTGGATCTGTCTTTGTACAAAGTATAGATAACTTAGTATTCCACAGTCACAATGTTCAGCATGATTAATTTATTAATTGATATTTAATTGAATTTTCTATTTCTATAGTTAATCCATTATGACTACATTGATGATACAATCTAATGATTGACTCATTGGAGACTTTTCATGCAACAAACAGGAAAGAGGTAATTAATAAAAAGTAGGATTATATTTACAACTTTCACAAGGATTTTATGGGTATATAGGGTTACAAGCCTAATTCAAAATGCACGGTGGGATAAATATAAACTCTTTGTAACATATAAAAACATTGATGGGGATTTTGAACTCTACTTATAACATGTAAAATAATGATATTCTTTTGTTTTTCTAGGAGTTGAAAGTCTATTGTATACAAAATTTTTCCATGTGGGACCTTGAAATATCTCTGAAAAACAAGTACCCTTTAAGCACATATTTTACAAGTTATTCTTGACATCTTATATGTAATTTTTCAGAATTCTTGTCCAATATCTTATTATGTCATTTAGAACTGGACAAATTTAAACCTAAAACATTTTCTAGTTTTTTAAATTCTAAATCCCTATTACAAATCCTTTATAACATCGATAAATCCCATGAAAACTAAGTTAATCCAAGTGTGGACTTTAATCCAAGTGCTCTATTAATAAAAGTGAAATGGTTACAAAACTATAAAAAAAAACTGAGTAAAAACAATGAAATGGTTTTTAGAAAACAAAAAAGATAAATAATTGAAGGTTACTTGGATAGAGCCACGAACGATTAATAATTTTGCTGGCATAATTCATGAATCATGTGTCTTTTCCTATGAACTATAGCAAAACAAAAGTGCAGCATTAATCAGCCACATGATAATTATGGGAGTTAGGGTACACTCCTGGCCGCTACAGACACTAAATCCCTAATTTGACATTTCGTTTTCAACGAGCAACTAATATCAAATTAAAACCAATTGATATTGGTGCAAGTGGAAGGCACTTGCATCCCTTAATCACGAAATTTTGGATTTGAAATTTATGGAAATTGAATGGATAGCATTCGAAAAGTTTCTCTCTGTAAGGTGCTCGACCTAATTTGAACAAGTGATGCGGATACCTGTGGTTTATACAAAAAAAAAAAAACTAAAATCAAATTAATATGGCACAAATTGTAGTCCAAAGTCTAAACAGCTAAATTTTTTTCTTGTGATCTATTGTCAACTATACACTCCATAGACAGAAGTGCATGGGCCATATTTTTGTAGGTCCCTATTCATTTTATTGTCTAGAATGTCTGCTTCATTAATCAAAGGGCTACAAGAATATGAAAGCGTGTTCGAGTCAATGAAAACGAAAGAAAAGAAAAATATACAATGTGTGGTGATCATCACCTTGATGGATTTTTCCCAAACAAGGATTATCCTCATATTCATACTGATATGTACTCTTATTGTATATAATATTAGAGTTAAAAACAAAAAAGTCCCCTGTGGTATACCTAATACACAGAAAAATTTCTCATGGTTTCAAAACATATAAAACGACACCTCATATTTTGAACTAAATTATAAACTAACAAATTTTGTTAAATTTAACAGAATCCGGTAAACTTAACGGAAAACTTAACAGAATCCGATAATTTTAACGGTAAACTTAACGGAATCCAGTAAGTTTAACAGCCGAAACTGTCATTTTCGTTAAATTTAACGAATTCTGGTAGTTTATAATTTAGTTCAAAACATGAGGTGTTGTTGACAATAGTTTGAAATCACGGGAAACTTTTCTGTGTATTAGGTATATCACAGAGGACTTTTTTATTTTTAACCCAAAATATTACCATCAAGTCACTTTATTTAACATGTCAAGACAAATAATTTTGTCATAGTTTGAAATACTTGTGGTCCCAGTTGTTTGTCTTCCTGTACAGATAACTTGACAAGTTGTTTAGATGTTCAAATAGTAAGAAGTGAGTTTGCGGGAAAATCAGTATTCATTTTCTTGAAAGTGATTGGTTCTAGATCATTGGGAGAATTGTAATTTTGGTCCCCCAATCTATAGTGTATGTCCGGATTGAGTCCCCAATCTATTTCGAAAATCAATTTTGGTCTCTAATCTATTCAATTTTGCGCTAAAATGGACAATTGACGGCATTTGTTCAATTTCAACCGGAACCATGTCACGTGAGATCACATGCCGGCACAAAAACTACCTTTTCAATTTTTTTAATTTTCGAAACATCTTTTTTAATATTTTCAGCTCTGTCTTGCCTTTGGACATATTAAACAAAGACATTAATTGCTAAAATTCTCTAATTAAGGACTGGAGCCCGCCAAAAAGGTTGAATATCAGACAGAGAAAAAGAAGTTGTCGTCCACTACTCAACCTGGTCAAACTCTCTTCAGCAAACAGCTCACTGAACCCTAAGAGCCAAAATCAAGAATCAAAACGTGAAAAAATTACGGAAAAATCTGCTGAATTCAGTCAAGCTGAAGTTGCTCGTGGCATTGTAAAGTAGAAATGGCAGTGAGACCTAAGGAAATGAACAAGCTAGCAGCACCTAATTATGGTATGGGATTTTGCCTTTTTTTGTGATATATATGCACAATCGCCAACTATAATGTTAGAATATAGTGGAAAAAAAATGCTTTTTGTACTTGGGAGGGAAAAATCTGACAATTTTGGCTTTATTAACGACCAATCTTGAAAAACTAAGGAAAAAATTTGTCATTTGTGGTGTGGTCCATGTGTGTCTCTAAACGGGATCTTATCATGCTGGTTCTTACTGTACAAGTGGGACTTATTTTACTGTAATTGATGGCCCTTGTCTTTGAATGTTTGCTGAAGTATGCATTTTTTATTGTCGGTTTGCTAGCAGCACCTATTTCTGTCATCTAAATTATGGCCTGTGTTGTTTTTTTTTTTTTAATGTAGACAGTGATAGCACGGAAGTGACTATGAAGTGTCACTTATGGGGAAAATGCGAAACTAAACCTGATGTTCATTATGAGGGAGGTGAATTAAGGGTATTTGATCATGTAGAGGTCACAGGTTTAAGCCTTTTAGAAATGGATAGATTGTTAGAAAGTCAGGTTGGGACTATAGGTGACAAAAAATACCACATTTTGATAGAGGAACATAGCTTTCGTTTGTTAGAGCATGATAGAGAATTGCATGCCTATTGTGTTGATCAATTTGAGTATGGAAGGGTAGTTGAGTTGTACATAGAGGTTTCTTTTAGAGAGTTATTAGCATCACAATGGGGTCTGATGTTGATGATGAAGATTTTGTATTAGAAGAGGAAGATGATGAATCTAATAGTCAATACACCTTAGGTTCTGATTCTGGAGAATTTTCAGGAAAAGATTCTGATTATGAGCAAAATTCTGATGACTATGAGTATGAAGAAAATGTTTATCATAATTTAGAATGGTTAGGGGTAGAAAATCACAGAAAAGAGCAGCTTAAGAGGAATGAAAAAAAGGAATGTGTAAAGGAAACTAGGGGACAAACAGTGAGTAATTCTGATACTGATGATGACAACTCTAACATGGATGTTGCACCAGATTCAGGTTCAGATATTGATAGTCTCCAAGGTTCAGATGAAGAGGGTCATTGTAGACCACCTATGTATGACCCCAAGCATGCAGATAACCGCAACCTTAAAATTAGATAGGTATTTACCACATTCAAGGAGTTTAAAGAGGCAGTTAGAACCTGGAATATCAAGCGGGGTAGACCATTTAAATTTATCAAGAGTGACACCATTAGATGCAGGGCAATTTGTCCTAAAAAAAGCTGTGACTGGTGCATATATGCTAGGAAGATGAAAGGTGATGGCAAACTATAAGTTAGAACATTCAAGCAGAAGCACAAGTGTGGGTTTTCATATCATAACAAGAGTGTGAAATCTGGGTGGATTGGCAGAAAATATGTTAATACATTTAGGGAGAATCCCAAGCTGGATAATGCTAGCTTCAAAAACCTGGTAATGAAAACAAGTGCTATTTGAGTAGACATCAAGGCTATAGAGCTAGAAAAATTGGCAGGGAGTTGGCCCAAGATAGTGATGTGGACTAGTACAATAAGTTGCCCAAGCATATCAATGAAATCTTGAGAAGTAACCCAGGTAGTACTATAGTAATGAAAGTGGCAGAAGACTACTGTGATTCAGTCACCAAACAAGGGAAATTTCAAAGATTGTAATGTGCTTTGTTAGGGTGAAAAAAGGATTTTTAGATACTTGCAGGCCTATGTTTGGATTAGATGGAACTTTTCTCAAAGGTGCGGCTGGTGAAGTATTACTGACAGCAGTTGGAGTTGATCCAAATAATGGTTCGTATCCAATTGCTTATGCAGCAACTGAGGGAGAAACTAAGGATTCCTGGATTTGGTTTCTTACTTTACTTAAGGAGGATCTAAAAATTGAAAATGACTATAAATGGACCATAATGAGTGACAAGCAGAAGGGCATAATTTAGGCATGTGATTCAATTTTTCCAGGGGATGATCATAGATTTTGTGTGAAGCATATGCATAGCAATATAGTAGCTGCTGGATTCAAAGGGACAGCCATGAGGCAAGCCTTGTGGAAAGTAGCTAAGGCAACTACTCATGCACAATTCATAAGAAGAATGGAAGCCATAGCAGAACTGGATGTTGATGCAATTAAGTGGTTAGAGGACAAGAAATCCAGCAGAGTGGAGTAGATCACACTTCAGAACATTCCTTAAATGTGATATGTTGTTGAATAACATATGTGAATCATTTAACAGCAAAATATTAGATGCCAGGGAAGGGTCCATTGTTGTCATGATGGAGGTATTGAGGCATGTTGTCATGCAAAGAATGCGAGAAAATAGAGATATAGTTAGGAAAAAGTGGAGCAAATTTGGTTTCTGTCCAAAAATTAGAAAAAGGATGAAGGTCAATATTGACAAGGCAACTTACTGTGTTCCTTACAAATCAAATGATGTCAGTTTTGAAGTTGCTGACCCTTATGCTGAAAAGTAGGCAGTCAATATTGAGGATAGGACTTGCTCATGCAGGAAATGGGATTTGACAGGGATACCATGTGCTCATGCAATTTCAGCTTTGTGGATTGCTATGAAGGACCCTATGCAGTACATTGATGACTGTTACAGTGTTGAAACGTATCTTAAGTGTTATGACCCTTGCATTTTTTGTGTGAATGGAGAGCATGAGTGGGAAGATGTAGACGTTCAGCTACCCCTGCCACCAACTTATGAAAGAGCACCAGGAAGACCAAAGAAACAGAGAACAAAATCTGCTGATGAGATACAACAAACAAAGGAGCAGGGCAAGAAGGTGAGGAGATTTGGTCAAATTTGTAAATGCTCATTCTGTGGTAAGCAAGGCCATAACACACAAACATGTAAACTTAGAGAGGAAGCAAGTGTTGCAGCCAGTCAAATGAGTGAACAGGGGCAGGAAACACAAGCAAATCAGGAGGATATGAGTCTCTCACAACTAGATGACATGAGAATAGATAACTCTATAAGTCAGGTATGTAATTTGTGTAAATAGATATTCATGAACTATGCTTGTAACATTGTAGCAGCTAATGCATTTTATGCTTTGTTGTAGGTCAGGGGAAACACTTCAAATGCAAAGAAAAGGAGAACAAAAATATCAAGAAAATCTGTTGTAATTTTATTACTTAATGTACATAGTGCTATTGTTTCTTGTGAGTTCAATATTTAGTGATTAAATGCTGATGTATTGTAGAGAAATGACACCAAACGAAATGCAAAGCAAATAGATTCATCACAGAATAACCCAGCAACTGGTGATGACAATATAATCAGTTCTACCCCTACTGCTCAACCAAACTTGCATGAAGCTTTTGGTATCCCAGAGAATTTTGTGGTACATAGCAGTCAACCAGTTCGCCAAGTAGGAACAGGGATACCTTTTAGGATCAGAGATGTTCAAATCCACCTTGGAATGACAAAGGAAAAGCCAGCATCAACTAGCTGAAGAGTAGCTAATCAGCACCTTTTGGATGTTGCTAATCAGTACCTAACTTAATGTTGTTAATCAGCAGCTTTTGGAGTGGTTGTGTTGCTGAATTTGATTAGTAGTAGCTTTTGTCAGATTAGTAGCTTTTGTACATTGGTATTTGGAACTCATGTATCTTGAGAACAAGCCAGCATGAACATGACATTCTGGCCATTTTGTAATCATTTCTGGCAAATGACAATACAGTGTCTATTTGATGGTTGTAATGGTCATTGAATGTATCTTTTGTTCATTGGTTCCAATCCAGCAATGAATTCTTCTTTTATCTTGCACATAAATTGTGAACGTGAATTCTGGCCATTTTATTTTGCTTACTTCCACATTTTGAAGTTCATTTTTCATTCTGTTTTCTGGTAGTTCTGGATTGTGGAAATTATCATAGCTCGCTGCTTCAAGTTTTATATAGGATTCTAGGCAGGGATTGCAGTGAATTTACTTCATCCTGTTTTCTAGTGTTTCTTTACATTCTGCTTTCATTCAAGTTTTCATTCTGTTTTGTGGTGTTTCTCAAATTTAATTCATTTTTCAAGGAGAACTCAACATCTAGTTAAATTGTAAATGAACTTTAAAAACAACTAATTAAAAGCAGATTGGAACATCCAATATATTCATTCATTCAATAAACAGAATGTACTAGCCTGATAATACATTCTAACTTACACATTCACCCATTCCAACAAAAAAAAAATCAAAATTACAATCTGGATGAATGTCTTTCATCTCTAAGTTCAGACAGTACCTAGCTTAGCCTAATACTTAACACATTTTCCTTGAGCTGCTTAGTTGATACCAAGACTGTCCAGCCTTCTTGAGTTTTACACCAATAACACAATAACCAGCAGAAGTAGCAACAACAAAATTGCTATCAGTAATTTTCTTTCCCTTGGTCTTAGCCTCTCAATTGTAGCATTCTTAGAGTTCATGCTATGTAGTAGTCCAGGAATCAGGGCTGTTGACCTTCTACACATTTTCGGATCATGCCATTCAAAATAATCACATCCTTTTCCTCGGTCACCCTTCACAGCCAACATCATAAAGCTTTAGCACAAAACTCAGAAATAGAGACAGAAATCTCGAAATCAGAAACAGAGACAATCATACCTTCTTTATTGCACAAGTAAAATATCTTCTCCCAGGATTGTTGTCTGTCCAAGAAATAACCATTATTGCTCGCTGCTTGTAGCCGCAATTTTTCATTGGTTCCATGAGGAGCTAAATTGAAAATAGAAGAAACTCGATACAAAGTTTTTGCCCACATCTTGCAACTTTTTGTCACAATGACGTGAAAATGGTTTTGTTTGATTAGAATGGGATTGAAGCTCCTAGGGTTTCTTCTTGAGTTGGAAGAAAGAAGATGAGGAAAGAAGGAAGTAGTGGACGACAGCTTCTTTTCCTCTGTTTGATATTCAACCTTTTTGGTGGGCTCTAGTCCTTAATTAGAGAATTCAATTAATATCTTTGTTTAATATGTTCAAAGGCATGACAGAGCTGAAAATATTAAAAAAGGTGTTTCGGAAATTAAAAAAATTGAAAAGGGGGTTTTAGTGCCGGCACGTGATCTCGCGTGACATGATTCCGGTTGAAATTGAACAAGTTCCGTCAATTGTCCACTTTTAGCGCAAAATTGAATAGATTAGGAACCAAAATTGATTTTCAAAATAGATTGGGGACTTAATCCGGGCATACACTATAGATTGGGGACCAAAATTACAATTCTCCCTAGATCATTTGGCAGCTGACATTCAGGATTATCAAACTCTCAATTATCATTTACCTACTCTATCAGCTTTCCAGGGTATATCTATTCAGAAAATTTCTTGTGCTTCAAGTAATAAAAAATTGTTAAGATATTAACTGAAATTTGGGTTTTGCCCATGAATATGTTACAAGTAAGTACATAGGGTTATTTAAAATGGCCAAAAGGTACAAGATTTAAGAGCTTAAGCATTGAAATAAGATTCATTCTGGAACTTGGGGCGGCCATGGCATATTTCCTCGCCAAAGGAAATCAAATTTTAAAGGGCAAATTATACTTTACACCCTGTGGTTTAATTTTTATTTATATAACTCCCCTATGGTTTCAAAAACTATACATAAATTTCTTATAATTTGGATTAAAGTGTCAAAATAATGAAATTTGCAATCCATAACGGAGTCAACTAAAATGTCAAAAATACCCCTATCATGAATATGTTACAAGTAATTAAATAGGGTTATTTAAAATGGCTAAAAGGTACAAGATTTAAGAGCTTAAGTATTGAAATAAGATTCATTCAGAAACTTGTGGCGGCCATGGCATATTTTTGTGGCCAAAATTAATCAAATTTAAAAAAAAAAAAAAGTTAGTCAAATTTGGATAGTTTAAAAAAGGTTGATCCAAAAAATCTGCACTGGTGCCATTAATTAATTAGGACTCTTAGATTATCTCTTCACAGCCGCCCATATGCTATAACTAGCTAAAGGGCTCCACTATCTTTAGATTCTTTGATGGGAATTACAACTTAGAACCTTACTAATTATGTTTAGTTTCTTAAAAGAAATCCGCAGGTTTGGCCAAAAAATTCACCAAAAGTTCCTAATCAGGTATGGGATTCTTATGATCTCGCTGTAATTAGTCTGGTGAATAACTAAGCTGAAGTATGAATAATCATAAATTGATAATGAAAAGTGAAGAGTTTTTAAGCTCCGCGTGATCTTTTTGCATGGCTTGAACAATTTGGACCCTTAAATCGAATTTACGTGAATTGCATCATAAGTTCAACGAATGAACTTTACAAGAGGAGGGACCGAAAATATTTTATTTGGACCAATGTTTTTTTTTTCCGAAAGAATCAATAAAATATAAAAGCAGCTTTTGTGGACTCTGAAGTAATTAGAGTTTGAAGCATAAATTATTTCATTAACTAGGCTAAGAAAAAACTGTTTTGTTACCTTGATATTGATTATGCAACCTTGCGGAATTTCATTTATATTTCTTGTCATGTTTCTGGCTTTTGTTAGCTTCGTTTTCCCCGTAGACAAATGCACATGTACGCTTATCATGAACTGCTATGTCTTTTCTATATATATATATATATAGTGTGTGTGTGTGTGTGTATTTGAGTGATAAAGATATTGTAGAGTTTCATTAACCATTTATAAACAATTAAGACGTTGCTTATCTTTAGATGCCAGATAGGCAGTAAAGATTGAAAGACACTTCTACATATCTTTCTAGAATGGACAGGTGCCCACACATTACTATCCTAGTTTAGTTCCTTTTTTTAATGAATTAAAATCTACATTAACAAATGCAAGGCCAATACTGGGGAATTCATTGCTATAAGATCAGTCGAGGTTACAGTTTATAATTTGAACAGGCAATACAATAATAGTTTCATTAGTGCACCTGAATAAACACAATCGTATTTAATGATCCTTTGCATTTAAAGTCTTTTTTTTGGTTTAATTCAATATTTTTATAAAATTATTACCTGATAAGTTTATTAACAAGTGCTCATAAAACACTAATCAGACAACCCTGATGAAAAGAAGAAGAAGAAGAAGAAGATTATAGTCCTCACGAAAACTAAATCCAACCCTTAAGATTAGTTCCTAACTTTGAGAAAAATGAAAAGGGATTTGGAAGTATTTTACAGATGCAACATGGTAGGATTTCATATTTGTTTCATATGATTACCTAGTTCTTGTATTCTTTTGTTTTACTATGTTTCTATAATTTTGTTGTTTGCACAAATTATATTTGTATACATTAACTCGTTATGTAAATATAAAACACCTCTATTAGCATCCATTAAATTATGAAAAAAGTGCAATAATTGTACTTAATTGCATCCCCACTCCCCACAAATCATACAGTAACCATTACACATAAAAATAACCAACTACTTCTAGAATAGTTGGCCACCAAGGAGAGTTTTAAGTTTTCCCTGAGTGTGACCTGCATTCTTGTCCAAAATTTTTTGAAAATTTCACCAATGTTTGTATAGGCATCCGTCTAGTCCGGTAGCGGTTTAGACCCCTCCGGATCCCCCTTCGACCCTCTTGGATACACCCTTTTCCCTTAATGTAGAGTAGAAATAGGTGTCGTATCAAAAAAAAATTACACATCGAAGTACCACTATAGTTGTATGGATACGGAACTGTTGTACGGGTGAGGGTACACGTTGGTTTGCTGTGTACCAGGTGGAGCCAGCCACAACTCACAAGAGGATATAGTACATTACAGATATTAGGGGGTTCTCAGGCTGTGCTGAGCATCGCCTGGTCCACAACAAAGACCAATTTTATTATTATTATTTTTTTTTTGGAAGCAACAGAAACATATTCATTTGTATTAAATTTGCAAGAGCAGCTTCGGTTTCTTTCTTGGGGTGGTTCAAAAACCTTAGCACTACTTCTTCCCTCAAGAGACAAAGCCAATTTTGACATAATATAGATATGTATATTGTTTGATCTTTTCACATGTGTAACCTTAACGAAAGCAAAATCATGTAATATGGATCTAATGCCCTGGATGAGGTTGCCCGGTAGACTAGAAGTAGAGCTGTTAATCGAACCGGGTAGCTCGCGAGCCGAGCTCGACCCGGCTCGATAAGGGCTCGACTCGGCTCGTTTATTGAGAGAAACGAGCCGAGCTCGAGTTCAACTTGATGGTCGTTTAATAGACGAGCCGAGCATAGCTCGACTCGTTTAAACTCGACAGGCTCGAATAGTAGGGGTATTAGTGTCATTTCATTATGTATTTGATACTCTACAGGCTCGATAGGCTCGACTTCGAACTCGAAACTGCTCGAATAGTAGGGGTATTAACGTCATTTTTATTGTGTATTTGATACTCTACAAGCTCGACAAGCTCGAGCTCGAGCTCGATAAGCTCGACTCAATTTTGAACTCGAGTTCGAGCTCGAGCTCGAGTTTTCTACCGAGCATATCGAGTCGATCTCGAATAGTTTGTGAAGCTCGAATTACTAATCGAGCGAGTTCGAGCTGGCTCGATTAGGGGTTCGAGTCGAGCTCGATTATCACATGCTCGAGCTCGACTCGGCTCGTTAACAGCTATAACTAGAAGGAACCAAACTATGCAAGCATGTAATATGGATCTAATGCCCTGGATGAGGTTGCCCGGTAGACTAGAAGTAGAGCTGTTAATCGAACCGGGTAGCTCGCGAGCCGAGCTCGACCCGGCTCGATAAGGGCTCGACTCGGCTCGTTTATTGAGAGAAACGAGCCGAGCTCGAGTTCAACTTGATGGTCGTTTAATAGACGAGCCGAGCATAGCTCGACTCGTTTAAGCTCGACAGGCTCGAATAGTAGGGGTATTAGTGTCATTTCATTATGTATTTGATACTCTACAGGCTCGATAGGCTCGACTTCGAACTCGAAACTGCTCGAATAGTAGGGGTATTAACGTCATTTTTATTGTGTATTTGATACTCTACAAGCTCGACAAGCTCGAGCTCGAGCTCGATAAGCTCGACTCAATTTTGAACTCGAGTTCGAGCTCGAGCTCGAGTTTTCTACCGAGCATATCGAGTCGATCTCGAATAGTTTGTGAAGCTCGAATTACTAATCGAGCGAGCTCGAGCTGGCTCGATTAGGGGTTCGAGTCGAGCTCGATTATCACATGCTCGAGCTCGACTCGGCTCGTTAACAGCTATAACTAGAAGGAACCAAACTATGCAAGCATAGCGTAGGCCCGCCTTTAAAATTCTAACTAAAATTCATCACCCTATAATTTACTTTCGAATGAAAAGCAATTATAATTGTCAAAAAAAATGAGCCTACAAAATAAAAAATAAAGTTTGTTTTGAGCAGAATGTTCCACAAGTGTGCTCCAACTTGCTTATTATGATATAGCAGAGATTTATCTTACTGTCTTACTGTATTGTATGAACAAACAATAGCAAAGAATTTAAAACTAAGAACATAAGAAATGCACGACCAATTCCATGTAACATAAATGATGCATGTATGTTTCACAAAGATCAAATATCTTGCTATTACTATTGTAAACGAATAAAATTTTACCGCTATTTCTTTCTCAAACATGACACCATCATATAAAAACTTCCATCCTACAAAATTCACAACAAAAATTGCAAGGAATTTGAAGAAAATCTTGGCAAAGAAAGGGAGAAAATACTAAAGAACTATCATTGCTTAAGTTTTTAGAACTCTTAAAACTAAATGCATAGCAATCATTAACATGCTATGGTTATAAATGCTCAACAACATTGAATATTTGAAAATGCAAAATTAAATGAAGAAATAAACCTATTGGCATCACGACAATATTGTAGGCAACTTGTAGCAAAAAAAAGTCACAAAGTAAAACAAAAGAGAAGGGTATCGCCAATGCAAACCAATTTGATTCAGCACAACAAAAAAAGTATAACCAATCTTTACCTTAACATGATCCAGGACTATTATAGAATTAACGGGCACATCTAATTTGTATTCAATCGATAGTTATGTTCTCTTTGGTGGTGTGATTTCACATTAAGAAGTAATATAATATTGTATAATGAAAGGAGTATAATTAATATGCATATCAGAAGCTAAGAGTGAGACTAGAAAATTCTATCTAATGAAGAGGCAATTTTGATAGTTAAAGAAGACTAATAAAGTATACAAAGTCAATTATCTTATTGAGCAGCATTATTTGAAAAAAACAAACTTGCAAAACCATGGAAGTCACTTATACTTACTTCATTTCTTAGACAACTTACTAACACAATTATTTTTCGTTGGTCAATCGAAAGTTCTTATGAGGAAGGTTCTATGATATGTCAAGATCAAAAGCTTAACATGAATTTACAATAGCAAAGTTGTAATAAAAAAAAAATCAATAGTTAATATTTTTTAAGGTAAAATCATGATAATTAGACCTCCAAACAAACTAAATGCTAGAAAATGAAATATTTTACACAAAGTTCCATCAATTCTGTATAGAAATATATAACTTTTCAAGTACAATCATTCAAACCTTCCATATGATGGTTTGTACCATGTAGATTGAAATGCATTGTACATAGTTGCACTATTATTTTGTGGTAATTTATAAAAATTATAACATATGAAGGTGGAGGCTTACTTGATCATAAGCTTTCTTGAGTTTAAGCACGAAGCAAATTAGAAGATAGTACTCTCGCAACTGACCTGTAAATAATAGCATTCTACAACTATAGATAACATTTGCTTCTTCTTCATGTTTCATTTGCTGAAAATGGAAAGAATGTATCTCCTTTTGGCTATAAGCCTCGGTGAAAAAAAAAATTCAGCATTGTAACTTCCCAACTATTTGGAAAACACATAAGATGTGATGAGATACCGAAAAGTGAGGGCAAAAAATTTTTTTAATCAGGAAGGATAAACAAATTTTTCTAACTCTCAAAGCCTATCTATGAACTTGAATAAGAATTTTCATTAAAACTATTGGCAAAATGCAGTAAAAATAGAGTTAATAGATCAAATGAGAAATTTTTTGACTTTTCCTTTCTTAGAAAATAAAATACAACAACGAAAAGGCGTCTACCAAGTAAGTACACACGATAAATGAAATTTGTGATCACTTCATAAAATTAAAAACAACTTTTCAGCTCAATTGATCAAAGAATTCTTCATTTATTTGTTTATTTATTGTTGGGGTCAACTGATTTGGAGAATCGTCACAACGTATAACTTCAGCATGCTTTAGGTATTTTGTCATGATGGTATTTTACGTTTATAACTAGTCAAAGATCCACCGCACGGGGAAGTGAAACTTCCTTGAAGAAATGAAAGATAACGACTGATTAAACAGTGGAAAACCAAGTTCCCAGAAAGGAAGGAAAACCAACTCCTACTTTTCTTTTCTATTAACTCTCTTTTATTTATTTTTTTAATCAGCTAATCCTATTTTTTCAGTTGGATTTTTTATATATGCACTTAGTTCTTCAATGTCACAAACGTGACGTGTTTTTGTGGTTACAAATTACAATGTAAAAAATGGGAGAAATAAAAGATCATTGCATTAATCAGACAATATCTTAATTTGTCGACAATTATTGGCCCTTGAAGTGCTTATAAGAAATGTGTCATTTGAAATTCTTACTGAACTGAATTTACCTCTTACATCTTTTCTTGACAAGTCGCTCGTTTGAATTGCTATTTTTTTCGGTTTTTATACAAAAAATATACTACAATAACTTGATGTATGTGAACTAAAAAAACGATCGAAAATTTTGTCAAAATTATTTGCAAAATTTTTCTGCGAATTCAAGATTTTCATCAATGGACAACTGATTAAAGGAAACAAAACTGTTCAAGAAAACTCATCAGATGTGCAATTTCGAAATGAATGAATGATGAATCATGCTTGTCTCCTACGAGCCATAGCACAATGAAGTCGCAGCCCAACCACCCCACATGCTTATTAGTTGCAGTTAGGGTACAGTCCTGGCAACTAGGGACGCGTAATTCCTAAACAAGTCTTGGTTTTCAGTCTCAAATGCCATTATTTGATTAAATAAGGCAAAAATTGCTGTATAATTGTCTATTGTGGACACACATATTCTGAAGTCTTGGTCTTCCTAAATAAGACAAGACATTGCATGGCCATCACAAATATATTGATAGGTACTTGTTCATTTTCTTGTCTAGAAAGTCTGCTTATCGTATTGGGAATTCAAATTCATGAAAGCGTGTTCATGGAGTCAATGAAATTGATAGAATGACCCAAAAAATTATTAATATACATGGTCAGATGCATGGTACACAACGATGTTTCAGAATAAATGGTTAATGCAATGTTAAGGACGTAAAATGCCCTGATAATCACGACAATTTTTTCTAATTAAATATTTACTCTAGATATATGTCAATACTTGTAATTTTGGTCATAATTTTGACGGTGATTTCTTCTAAGCATTTTTGTTTTTTTCCCTACATACAGTTATTGACTAGCTAGATGACTTGATGTACAAGTCTGCAAGTAATTTGTCCAAAAGGGACTAATTCCATATGAGTTGAGAGCTGATATTCTAATAATTGTATTGAATTATTGACTGTTATAATGACTATTCTCTAGTAAAAGACTGGGTCTGTTTGGACAGCGTATTATTTGATATATTATTTGGAATAATTACTGTAACACTTTTGTTATGTGATGCATGTGAAATAAAAAAGTGGATTGAAAAATGTGGTTATGATATAAGCAAAATATTATTTGAAATAATTTGGTAGCGGGAAGAGATTATATGTATTTCGAATATATAGATTATTTAGATGTTGGTATGTTTAGCAAGCTTCAAAACTTAATTACATGCACTTAAAAAAATAAAAGGAAAAGGAACACCAACAATTCATCACATTTTACCACCAATCTCATGTTTTAATTCCTCCAATGCAAAATAAACCATTTTTATCCTGAGAACTGATTCATTTTGTATCGAGAGAATAAATTTGAAACTGTTTAAATGTTAGGTACGATTAATATAATTTTTCCAAAGAAACAAATAGATTATTTACTTACGTGCTCAAGGGAAGCCTTAGCCATTTGCAATTTTGGATTTAAGCAGTAACATATTATATCATAATTAATTATGAATCCTAATAAGGTTCAGAAGTACAGATAAAATTAGGTTAAATTTGTACAGAAAAATGCAAATTGCCATCGGGAATATTAATTGCACTGGAGCCCCGACTATAATCTAATTCTTGACTACCATACAGCAGATTAGAACTAATTGGACCACTTCATATGGTTTTTAAACTTTAAAATGATTTTTTACCTAACATTGACTCTTCCATATTTTACCATCAATTTGCCCTCTAAAAAAAAAAAAAAAAAAGGGTTTTGCGTTGATTAAGGATTAGCCTTGCTTAAAGCAAAAATTGGGATTAGCCCTTAGCCCCTTAAGCTAAAAGGTTTTAATAGACCTACCTCAAAATCAATGGGAAAAAAAATTAAACTTGCTACTTCTACATGGGATTTCAATATATTTATGGACTTATCAGCTCATCTGAAGTCACATCACAACTGAAAGAATTCATTTAAAGCATTAATTGTTCAATTAAGATGGAATTATTCCTTCCGTCTTATTTTGATAGTCTTGTTTTCCTTTTTCATCCGTCCCAAATTATAATCCACCTTTAAATTGAAAAATATTAATTTTTAACTTTTCTAAAATACCCTTATTTAATATACTTATATAGCGTATTTTATTTAACACAATCAACTTTTTCACCGATAATTACTTTGATATATGTCTTGAATGGTACAATATACCATCATTATTGTTGTTGTAATTAATGTAAATGTAGAGTCATTAGTGATATTCCTAATATTAACGTAAAAATATTTTAGGAAAATATCAAGTTAGATTTACCTTTTCAACAAAATTAAGTAATTTTTCTTAAATTCTGTGAACAAAAAATCAAGATCATCAAAGTGAAACGGAGGGAGTATATTACTATTAGCAAGACCCTTAATTATTGAAGGTATCTGGTTTTATGTAAGGGTTAATTACATTTACCTCCCCTGAGGTTTGACCATATTACCAATCAATCCCTGTAATTTGTCCAAATAACGGTCTCACCCATTGAATGATCAAACATTTAACAAAAACCCTCTTAATGCCAAAAATGCCCTTATTGAGGCCATGTTGCATTAAAAAAAGAACATATTTTTATTTTATTAATCCTGAAGCAATCCAAAAAAATAGAAAAAAAGTTTTTGCTTATTATTTTATAAAAACCATATCTTTGCTTTCATAAATAGTTTTGAATCAATAATTATTTTAAATCTTAAAAATGAATATTAAAAATTAGATAAATTGAAAGAAAAATAAAAAAAAAGGAGATATTATTTTAATTCCTGAAATATGGTTCAAATTGAGGAAAACATGCCTTGTGCTCTCCGCAACATGCCTTGAACCACAAATTCGAACCATACTTGAAGATTTAAAATAATTGCTTCTTTTTTATTTTTTTGGATTGCTTTAGGATTAATAAAATAAAAATATGTTCTTTTTTTAATGCAACATGGCCTCAATAAGGGCATTTTCGGCATTAAGGGGGTTTTTGTTAAATGTTTGATCATTCAAAGGGTGAGACCGTTATTTGGACAAATTATAGGGATTGATTGGTAATATGATCAAACCTCAGGGGAGGTAAATGTAATTAACCCTTTATGTAATTTCGTTTTCTCCATAGACAAGTGCACGTGTATGCTTATCATGTTGGTTGAGATAAAGACGACAAAGCTACCTCGTGGTGCTAACTATTCAGTGCAAACTGCCATGCCTAATTAACCTCAATTTGTTGAAGATATTCTGCTATTAATTAAATGATGAAGAAATTGTTTAACTGTCTCCATCTAACTTTGGATGCCGGACTTGTAATCAATAATATTACAATAAACTGCGGATGCTAATGACCTAACCAATCCCTTGCATTGGATTCTGTTACTGAAAGAAAATCTGTTTGATTTGTTCTCTTGACCAAATCAAAATTACAATAGTTATGACAAGAAGGGCTTATTTAACTGTTGTCTCTTTTTTTTCCCTTTTTTTTTTATCCTTTTACCCCTCCCAACATGATATAGAATCGAAGAATTAACATGAAAATCAAATTCATTTAATTCATTTAATAAGCCCATATAACACAATAAACAAAATCAAATTCATTCATAAAAATATTTTCTTTTAACAATTGCTCACAATTGAACACTTGATAACTTTCTCTTACTCTTTTTTTTTTTTTTTTTGCCAGAAACGATAAACCTAATATATCCTACACTAAGGGGAAGGAGGCGGGCCTAAGGAGGCTCAGGGATAAGCCTGAGGGGACTGAACCACCACCGGACCAGATGGGTGTACAGCACACCCGCCTAGATTTTTTGGAGACAAGCCACAGAAATGTGGCATTTTTGGTGGGAGGCTCCCACCCCACCAAGTAGGTGGTGGCCACTGAGCCAAAGGCTTAAAACGATTCTTTTACTCACTCCACCAAATGTTTTCCTTTCAATTCTACAAAATAATCGTTCATCCAAGAGTCCCTCATAGCAGAAAAGATGGAAGATTGACAAAGAAATAGTCTAAAGTTTAGTTTTTGTCTAATAAGGCTTTTAGCCTCCATTTCGCCACAAAAAAAATAAAAACAAAGGTTTATGCTTTAGACAACATCATTTCAAGTTCCAATTGAGAAGAGGAGAAAGAGTCGGAGGTAATTTAATCTTAAACAAATGTCCAACACAATAATTCCTCTTTTTAAAATTAAATGATTGTTACCATAGTTGAAGTTTCATGCTGCATCAGAATACAGTAAATTCTAACATATGCAACTGCTGTCTGTGCACGTTATCTCATATATCAGATTATAATTGTAAAAAAATGTGAAGATTGATTTGGTACACATTTCTACCCTGTTTAATCTGCGACTAGTAAAAAACCTAAATCTAGATATATCAAAACAGTAACGATTTTGATACTAATTTGTCAGAATTATTTTCTTTTTAATTAAGAATTTAATAAAAAAAGTGCAGTTATCAGAGAATATAGTTCTTAAAAAAAGAAACATTTTCATCTGGCTTGAGTTTATGAATTTGAGTTAGATAAGCATATTCATAACTCTCAAATTTCTCATAACATAATTCTTAGTTTTTCAGTTCTTAGATATAAGCGAAATTTTAAAGAAATGTAACCGAACATAAGAACTAAATTATTAAGAAGAAAAATAATTTTTTTTTACTAAATTTGGATTGTTTTTATGGGATAAACGTGAAGTGTAGTTAATGGCCCATGCTGCAACAAAAACTTATTTGTGAATGAGAAAAACTCTCTATCTTCAAAATATATGAAGCATAAATTTCTTTTAGAATAAACAATATTATCAAGAAGTAGGTCTTAGCTTAAGAAGTGGAGTCTATAAAAGAAAATACTAAAACATGGTTGAAGAAAAAAGTTTAAGCAATATATAGATGTAGACATTTGAATTACATAAACTAACCGTAGCATTGAGTTTCTTTCAAGTAAACTCAATCTACAAATATTAATCGATGAGGTTCTGATCTAATGGTTAAAGTTAAGGTCTCAAAACTTCAAGATCTTGGGTTCCAATTCCTCCTTTTCCCTCCTCACTTCTTAAATTGCATCCCTCTCTTGCTGAAAAAAACTATAAATATTAAATACCTAGGCTAAGATATAACAAAAAGTAATTTACTTCATGATATAATGATTCAAAAAAAAAATCAAGAATTGACACTTGGGTTGCATGTAGAGAACAAAATAGATAGTATCTTAACCCATAGATACTTGTGCATGTTAGGATTGCTCAGTTTGCCCCAAACCTCTACTTTCTTTTCCAACAGTTCCCTTGATCTAAATCCATTATTCAAATGCAAACCTCTTTTATGATGTCAACCATGCTGTGGAGAAACTTTTAAGTTACTTTAGACTTTTTGAACATTTATAGTGATTGACGAAGCTTTAATTTCAAAAGTGAAAGCCCAACATGAAAAGTTTAGATCTCGAGTTTAAAATATTGGTGATTTGATTTCAAAACATACCGTGATAGGGATGAGAATATGGGATATAATTTGGCAAAGTTTTAATAATATGAGGACTTTAATATGTACATGAGAGCAAGAAATTGAGAACCGGATAATAAGTTATCAAATGTTCAATCATACGAGGATTTATGTTATGGGATCTAATGGAATTTTTCCTAAAGTGTTAGAGGAGAAGTATAAGATCAACAATCTTAATTTTGCTTTAACAATTAAGAAAGCACTTGGGCAAGAGGCTTCCACATGGCTTCATAACACAAAACTCAAGCATTAAAACAACTTTCCTGCGCTGGGGCCAAAAACCCCTGAATAAAAGCCCCATCAGTGACCATGAATACTGAGTTGGCACTTGGCACCTAAAAAATAGTTTTGACAATTTCAAACATATTCAAGTCAATGCTAGATTCACATTCTAATGACATGTTTTACGCACACAAAAACTACCAAAAAAAAGTGCAAATTTTACTAGTTAATATATCCACAGCCATACGCTCATCGATAATCAAGAAAAAATCAGTTTCTTCCTACAAAAAGAAAAAAGAAAAAAATGAGTGTAGTTTTCGTAGATGGTCCAGTAATAACAAAATTTGTGAATGACTCAGGTGCATTTACTGAATTTGTCGATGAACATTTTAACAGGCTAGATGCAGATGGTGATGGGGTGCTTTCGCGCGACGAATTGCAGAAGAGATTTGGTAGGTTTTCATCCAGGGGTTTTGAATTGCAATCCCAAGAAGAGATTGGGAATCTATATAATGTTCTCTTTGAGAAGTTTGATGTTGATCAAAATGGTACAATTGATCGTGAAGAATTCAGGAGTTTGATGAAAGAGATCATGGTTGCTAAGGCTCGTGCCATAGGTAATTCTCCGGTTCCAATCATTCTTCAGGAAGATAGCTTGCTCATGAGAGCTGTTCAGCACAAAGGACATGTTGGAGATGATAAAAATTAGATGATTATGCAGTTTTCTGCATTTAAATTTTAACAAAGACATTAGTAGATTGGCTATCCATTTTTTCATCCCTGCAAGGAGATAGGAAATTTTGTATTAGACACATGAATGTAAGAGCTACAATTTGTTCTTCTTTTTTTGTTTTTTTTGATGGCATAGATATCTTTTCTCCTTATTTTTTCCTTTTCTTTTTCTCTTCGAATCATATAAATCAGGCACTGAATGACTGAAAGTTTCTTCCTTCCAATCTGCATCTTGTTCATTTTTTGTTTAAAGTATATAAATATAAAAACATAAAAATTATAAATTATAATATACATTTATATAATATTCATTTATAATTTATATATTTAAAGTAATATACATTTAAACATTTATATATAAATATATGAATATATTTATTTATAAAAGTATAAATATATTTATTTATAAATATTTAAATATATTTATTTATAAATATTTATAAATGTATTATAAATGCATAAATGTATATAAATATAAAAATTATAAATTATAATTTATACATTTATATAATATTCATTTATAATTTATACATTTATATATTTATAAATATATTTATATTATGTATTATATATAATATAATACATTTATATATTTTTATATAAATATATTTATTTATAAATGTATAACTGTATATTGTTATAAAATTTTAAAAATTATACATTATAAAAATACTCGAAAATATGTTTTAAAAATACATCTAAAAATAATCCATAAAACATCTACAGTAAAAGTTTTTATATAATTTTTGAAAAACAACCCCAAAAACAACTAATCCAAATGGACTTGTATTTGAAAAACGAAATGCTACAGTCCTGTTTTTGAAAAACAACCCCAAAAATAGCTAATCCAAACGGACCCGTAGTTATATGGAATACAGCTTAATCTACAAGTATTGGAAGAGCATTAGAGAACAGTTATGAGCAAGTTTTGATCATGCTTGTCTTCTTTACTTATTTTCTTTTTTCCTTTTTCATTTAGTTCATTCAATAGATTTTCTTCAAAATTTTTGTTACATTGGAAAAGTAAAGAAATTTGTGAAAAGATCTCAAGACATTTTAGGAAAGAGTTACAGTTTATATTAATGAATGATGCTAGAAAATTCCCATTACGAGGTTTAAGATTCGAATTCTGTATCTAACAGTTGGGGGTGAAAATGATGTGAGAAGGGGTAGAAGTTGGAAAAAAAATAAAACTAATATTAAAAAAATAGTAAATCTTATATACATCAATAGTGTACACATTATCACCGTTTTAAAATTGGTACTATTAACTTCTCATATCGGGCTGGGTTGTTATGGGGCCATATCCCAAAGTACACAATTCAGATCCCATGCCATACTAGAAACTGTGCTCTTTGGGCCCATAAGAAATAAACCAAACTTCTGGTGGGCTGGTACCTTGTGGCCTTTCGTGGGCCTTGGATGTTGGCGTTTGCTACAAATCTACCTCACCTTCCCAGCTTCATTTCTCTTTTTGTTTTAGTTGGTGGAAGAACAAGATGAGATTTTGTAGCGCAGGATGTGGGAAGGGATTCGCCCGCCCCAAAGCAATTTTATCATGCAATAGATGACTAGAAGAATTTTGTGTCTCACTTTTCGTATTATTTTCTGTCCCCATGTCAGGGGTTCAAGTTATTAAAACTGGTTTAATTTGAATCCCAGACCAAGGTTTTACAGGATGAGATCGTAGAATCGTAAGATCTCATAAAAAACTTTCAAATTAATTAAATTAATTAATTTGAAATTCATATACAGCTTTGTACAACCTAAATGATATCAAATAAGTAAATTATTTATAAACATATAGCATTTTTTACCTATAATTTGACAAGAAATAAAGAAGAAAATTATAAACAGTTATAAATTATGATTACAAGTTTTAAAACCAAATGCTTTACAGTTTACACAACAATAATTTCAAATCTAAGACAATCATTAATCTCCACCAATAATAAAAAGTTATAACTTCCAAATCCTAGAATCTAGCATTAAAATTAATTATTTACGTATCTCAATTATTTTTAGACCTTTTTTGAATTCTAGTAAAACCCAAACCAATAGGCATATTGCAAGACGAGGAACTCTGGTTTCCTCAGTGCTATGGTGCACTGTTGGTATAGTACCTTTCGAGCTTTTGCTCGACATTGTAAAGCTACAGTTTATTTATAAAATCACTTATCGTTTCGAAAAAAAAAAAAAGTAAAACCCAAACCAACATAGAAGAATAAACATCATTGACAGATTATTAGTAAAACCCAGACCAACATGAAAGAATAAACACCATTAACACAATTTCAAATGCAATTCACAAGAATATTAAGTAATACAAGGACAGCAAATATTAGAAACAAGTATTAGAATGAAATCCACAACTATATATATATTTTAGGGAAAATCGTTCAAAACATCTCTCACATTTTACAAAATAATTTTTTTCATCCCTCACTTTTAAAAATGTACTTTTACGTCTCTTACAAATTCACATTGATCAAATTTGGTCCCTATCTAGCTTTCCGACTAGTTTTTTGTCGGAATCCACCACGTGCCTTGCACATGATCATTTTTTAAGGGCAAAATTGTCACATCAAAATTTACATCATCCAATCTATAGTCTCTCACAAAATGAATTGTTTCGTCCCTCATATTTCACAAAATAAATTATTTCATCCCTCGTATTTTACAAAATAAAATTTTTCATCCCTCATTATTCATGTGTACGATAACTTTTTTTTTAAACTAATGTATATATCTATTTGATCTCACCTAAACAATACGAATAACATGTAATATATCTCTATTTGATTTCTCCTGAATATATTCATGTGAAATTAAAATAGATATATACAAGGGTTTAAAAGAAATTATTAGTTTTTCACTCATGTTCATTCCTTTGACTTGAAAACAAAGAAGATATTTAATTCTAAACATTATCAAGTGTTTATATTGAATTAAATTTTGACAGAAAAAATAAACAAAGGAAAAGTAATAATTGACACTTTCAAATTTTAAAATAATCATAAGGCAAGAAATTCAACTGTTGGTCTTAAAAGCAGCAAATAAAAATTTCAGATTTAAACTACAATTTGTTAGCATGACTATAGAATTCGAATTAACACCTATTAATTAGATATTCTTATTAAACAACTCAATAAATGAATTATTACTAAAATAGAAAAGGTTACAAATATTGAATAGATTCACATGGTGAAATCACACACACACACACACACACATATATATATATAGGTTTAAAACAAAATTATTAGATTTAAATCCATGTATATATCGATCTGTTTAGGTGAAATCTAATAGATATATATTACATATTATTTGTACTATTTAGATGAAATCAAATAGATATATACATGAATTAAAAAAAAACTATTCGTACAGGTGGTCAATGAGAGATAAAAAAATTCATTTTGTGAAATATGAGAGATGAAAAAATTTATTTTGTGAAATGTAAGGGATGAAACAATTCATTTTGTGAAATGTAAGGGACCATAGATGGATTATATAAATTTTGATTTGATAATTTTGTCTCTAATAAATGATCACATGCAAGGCATGTGATGAATTCTGGCAAAAAACAAGTCGGAAATATAGATAGGGACCAAATTTGATCAATGTAAATTTGTAAAGGATGTAAAAGTACACTTTTAAAAGTAAGGAATGAAAAAAGTCATTTTACAAAATGTGAGAGATGTTTTGAACGATTTTCCCTATATTTTAATGTCACAAAAAAAAAAAAAACAGAACCCTAATGAAGTCCATAGCTATATATATCTCAGTGTCACAAAATAACCACAAAAAAAAAAAAGAAAAGCAATGAAACCCCAAAATAAAAAATAAAAAAAAAGGTTCGGGTGTCTTGTCTAATTAGAAATAAGAATACAACCCATCCTAACACTTAATAGTAAAAACATTTAGTACACATATATAGTTGATAGGCATAATTAAAAGAAACAATCAAATTAGGGGTTACAGGTACTCGCTGTTGTTTTCATTGGGCAACTTCTTCTGTCGGAAATTGCTTGAGCTTAGACAAGGATACAAAGACAATAGAGACGTAGAGATGGGAGATTGGCAAAATTTTGTGAAATTTTATTGAAATCTAGATAGGAAAGAAGTGTAGAATGGAGATGGGGAAAAACAAAAGAAACCTTCTCTCTTTTTGTCCTTTGTGACTTTGTCTCTGTTTGTTTCATTCATTTGTTCCCGAAACCTTTTTTGTTGTAACTTTTCTTTTTGCGACAAAAGTTGTTGCAAAATTATAATTAAAGGATCTAATTCTTGATAAGTTACAAACCTGCTCCAAGTGTTTTCATTTAGTTTCAAAATTTAGATCCACATTTACAAAATTTTCAAAAATTCGTAGGATCGCAATAGGATCCTAGGATCGTACATCGTAGGATTCTAACAATCTTATGCATATTAAGGCAATTTTCGATTCGGATCAATTTTACAAATCCGAATCGTAGGATCGTACGATCCTTCGATCCGGATCGTGATTTTGACAACCATCGCAACCATGCCCTTGACCTACATTCCTACATTCAGGATTGCAATTTATATACCTAGCGGCCAACCAAAGAGGAGTTGGTTAATGGGCACTTGTTAAGAGTGTTTTTTTCTTATTTCTTATTTTTTTTAAAAGGTGTAATTAATTTAAAATGTATCAAAATGTGAGGAGTGTAATAAATGTAAGTGTATGCAAGGAGTGTAATAAATGAGTTAGGTGTGATTTAAGTGTATTAATGAGTTTTCAATAGACACTCATTACAAAAAAAAAAAATCTTTTTAAATTTCAACTTAACAAGTAACAAATAACTTGTGGGTGTCCAAATTCATCCCCGTTCAGCTTTGAACAAGAAAATTCAGCAGTTGGTGGGTACCTCCGTACCTGATTCAATGAACACATTTCAAATTTGATGATTAAAGAAATTATGTACATTGAGACTGAAATGCAAATGAATGAGCTCATAACTTCACTGTTTATAGAAATTGAGAAGCAAGATATATGAGAGAGAGAGAGAGAGTAAGTAGAAGAGGATTTCCAATATGCTCCTGTCTTTTTGGATAACTAGATCCATTGTGCAAATCAGTCTTATTCCATGTAATTACCCGGGGTTTTGATGCCAAAGCGAAAAAAAAATTATGCTACGAAAATTCGAAAGAAAAAACTAGCCAACTAAGTTCTTCATCCGTATCTATAATTTGTATTGCATTTGCACTATAAATTTTCAATCAGTCAGTACAAATAGTCTAAAACTATAGTAATTAGACTTTGCATAATTACAGTTTTCCCCAACCAGAATCTTTGATCTCTTTTTTTTTTTTTTTTTTTTTAACTGGGTTGGCCACCAAGGAGAGATACTCTCTTTGAGTGTAAGTTAAGGGATCAAATCCTTCAGCTTGTATTCTTATCTAGACTTTCCTAAAAATTTCACTAGTGTAGATTAATGGATGAAATCCCTCTGCTTGCATTTTTATTCAGTTAATGAATGATAAGATTCATGGAAATGATTTAGTGCTTTAGTTATTTATGAGGATGATTTATATGACATATTTTCATTTTATGTGGCATGACATGACTAGATTAGTGACTTTTAGATTGAGCATTGATTCTAATATCTTGAGCCTATTCATGAATGATTTGTTCACTTAATGAGGTGAACACGAACACAATTTTGGAATTCAAATATTTTCGAATGAATACGAACCTTGTTTGATTAGCTTAACGAATAAAATTCAAACATGAAATACTCGTTTCGATTCAGCTCATTTACAGCTCTAGAATCTTGAACTTCTAATTCCTACGTTCTCAACATTAGCCACTAAATCAAGGACTCAACCACAGAATTTTGGATCACTTGTTTCATATCCCCTTTACAAATCCTTGCCAATTATTGGGGAAAGGATTTTTAATTTGAACTTGCGTGCAGCTGGTGTTTTTTTTTTTTTTTTTTTTTGTGTGTTTATGACGATGAATGAAGTCAATCAAATAAGAAGATTTAGCCAATTTACTCGGCAAACCTCTAATTCTTTTATGTAGCTAATTTACAAGATAGATTATCGTGCATCATTTTGATTAGTTTGGGTTGGATGCATTCTTGTGATATTGTCCAGGTGGCTGCGTTAAACAACAATGCAGCCTTAACTTAACTAACAGCTACCACATCAAAGCCAACAGAACGGCACTTCACGGTTAGTTTTTGCATCAACGGCGGCGGCTGTGGAAAAACCGGCGCTATATTAGTCGTCCTTTTGTACGCGCCAAGCCACTTGCTCTGCATGTACCGGTGCTTCCTCCACGGCGGAAGCAACAGACCTCTGCTCTTCAACGATCGCTTCGCGGCGTCGCTCATCACCTTCAAAACCTGCTTCAACTCCTCGCTCCTACCAATGAAAACCCTGGGTATTGACCGTACAGCGTGCTCGTACTGAGCGGTAGGCCTCGCGATCTCGAATTCCTTTGCGAAATCTAGGTCTACGATGTATCTCGTGCTCCGATTCGGCGGGTGGAACCGTAGAACGTCAATGAACTCGTAGTCACCGGAACTTAGTCCGCCGGAGCTCTCCCACTTCGTCTTGCAGATAGCAGCATTGTATCCTAATTTTCTCAGAAACGCCATCACGTTCCGCCGAAGCACCGGCATATTTGACTTCACACCAGAAAACACCTCCATCGCCTTGGTTACATCGGCGCAGAGCATCTTTTCAAGGGAGTCCGCATTTTTCTTCTGAGCGATGCGATTCATCGAGTCTTCGGCGGAGTTGACGGCCGAGTCATAATAACGTACCGAGGAATCGCGCTCGGAATCCGAGTCATCATCTGCAGGAGAATCGCTGCAGGCGTCATCCACGAGAGAACCGTAGACAAGCTCGGACAGGCTCGGCGAAATGACATCCTCTTCGTCGTAGGCGGCGGCTCTGTGATCACTTCCACCGCTGCTGAAACAGTCAGGGACGATTCTAGCCTTGACTTTATCGTGGAGAGGATCGGTGACTCGTTTCATTCTACCAAAACCGGACATTTTGGGAGGGGTAATATGGTATGAAATGAAATGGAAGATGATTAAAGGCTGAACTGAACTGAAGAGTGGAAGTAGAGGCGGAGAATATGCTTTGGTGTATTCCGGTCGTTGTGCAGTAAGTGGAAGGATATCCATCATCAGCACAGGATTATTCCAGTGTGGTGCATGGGATGTTAGGTGGACGGACTGGATAGGGCCACGTAATTAAGCATTTACTATGAATGAAATGGCTTGGAGCACAAGCTAGGCACGTGGAGGCAGTCGCCATTCGAACGGTCATCTCGTCGGTTTTCATGATATGGACTTTTAGGAAGCTTGCGGGGTATTCTTTTGGAGCGTGGAATTTGGGCCCTTTTGGCTTTTTGTTAGCTTGTCTAGCAACGTCGAATTATTGATGATTGAACGTATGCCACTCGTACCTTCCTAACAAAAAAAAAAAAAAAAAAGTACATGCCACTCGTGTTGGATCTTACTCAAGATTAAATTAGTGTAAAATTTTACGCCGTTGGTTGCATTGAAAGTAATATTATGTTTTTTTTTAATTGTCGAATGTTTTTAAAATATTTTTCATATTAAAAAAGTTAACACTCTTTTTAGTCTTTTCTCTTAATATAGTTCATTTTTTTAATCATATGCATGTTGTCATTAAAATTTTAAATTTATGAGAGGCAAGACCAAAAAAAAAAAAAAAACATAAATACCACCATCAAATTATTGTTTTTTAAAAAATTAAATTTTCGAAACATGACAAATAAATTGAAACAGATGGATTGGTCACTAATTGCTTATAGCTGGTCCGGTAAAGTCTAATCTTGTATAGTTAATTTTCCTTATCTGACAAGGATAGACTTTTTTTTTTAACTTCTTCTAGGTTGATCTTTAGTAGTTTTTATTTATTTTCTTTTGGGATAATTTCAAAAACCTCCCTTGAAGTTTATAACTATTTCACTTAGCTCCCTTAAAATTTTTAAAAACTACATTTAACTCTCTTAATTTGACATTTTCAGTAACCAAATCTTAAAATAGGTTCAAAAATTTAATGAATACCCTAAAATGCCCTTATCTTATAATATTTAATTTATTCTGCTAAACAGTTGTAATGTAATTTGCACAATTACAAAAGGAATGAGTGTCAAATTTTTCATGTCAATGTTTGTTGTTGAATAATCAACTATTACAATAAATCTATCACTATAATAGGTTACTTTTCATAGTGGTTTATTGGGAATATAGATTCTTTTTAAGATAGAAAAGAAAGCGTTATCTTGATTTTTTAAAAAGTTTTTGGAGTAGTTCAATGGTAGAACTACCACAATTTGGTAGTGATTTTGGGGCATTTTTTTATTGATTTATTCTTGATTTTGGTACCAAAAAAAAGAGATAAAAATTTGGATGATATTAGAAGTTATCAAAAAAAAGTTATTAGTTTGATGTTTGATCAAGATAGAGATTAGGAACAACATTGATAGTTTTTCAGATTTTTTGATGAAATATAAAATGAAATGAATAAGAAGGAAAAAGGAAAAAGGAAAAAAATATAAAATCCATTCTTTGTCTAAGCATGGCAAACAAGAGAGTTTAATTAGATTATTAATACTAGTATTGACATTTTAAATATCCACCTCTAGCAACATAAGATTTGATCCAGTAGATGGAAAAAAGGATTTACAAAAGGATGAAAAAAAATGATACGTTTTTAGTTGAAGAAAAAATTAAAAATAAAAAAAAATCATTCAAAATGTCCCTTACATTTCGCTAAATGAATTTTTTCGTTTTTCACTTTTAAAATATTAATTTTATCTCCATTATAAATTCATGTCAATAAATTTTGATCCCAACCTAGTTTTTCAATCACTTTTTAGTCTAAAAATCACCATGTGACTCATATGTGATCATTTTTAGGTACAAAAAGGTCAAATTCCACTTATTTAGGGGTAAAAATGAATATAGATAAGCTAAGATCTTATTTTTTTTTTAGGAAAAATGAATATAGCTAATTTCACTTTTTAAGAATGAAGCTAAGAATAAAGCATGAATATGAATTGGGTCATTTGTTTAAGTACAAATGGTATCTACTCATTAAATTGATCATGTGTGAGTTACATGATGGATTTCACGGTGAAAAGTGGTTAAAAATTTAGGTTGAGATGACTTAAATTTTTTTTTGTCAAATGTCAACTTGTACATATATATTGACTTAAATTTATGAGGGATGTAAATTTGACATTTTAAAAGTGAAAGAAGAAAAAAAAATTATTTAACAAAATGTAAGGGATGTTTTGAATGATTTTTTTTAAAAAAATAATATTTAAGATAGACAATCGAAGGTATTCAATTGTAGTCTCAGTGATATATATAGCTACGCTTGAATAGTTATTTGGGGTGGGGAGGGGGATTTTAAACCCAAAAAAATCATTATAGTGATTTTGTTGATAAATTTATATGTAAAATAAAAAAACCGGTTAAAAATATGTTTAGAATTATCTGAAATAATGTTTTATAGCAACAATTAATTTATTTGTTGTCATACTAATAAAAAATTAAAAACCCTTCAAGAGAGTGGTGGAATGGGTGGTTTGAAAAGAGGGAGTGTGAATAAAAGATCTCGAATTTGAGTCTTTTCACTTATATTAAAAAAATGAATAAAATTAAAAATAAAAACCCTCCTTTTTTTTTTTGACAAAGTTACACCTTGTTTCCACCAAGCCAAACATTCTCTCTTCATACGAGGCACCTTTGCTGCTCATCCCATTTTCCTGGTAATTGTACGCCAGAAATGAACGGGCAAAACTTTAGGAACCTGTGATGGAATATACAATTTCACTGTCTTTGCTTGAGGTTTACGGAGTGCTTGTTCCCTACAGACAACTTTCTACCTTTGCAAACTTTCTCGTAGAAAAGCATCTATAATTGCTTTCAACACGTTGGTAGTTTCAAGTCCAATTCACACAACTTTGAAGAGTTTATTTTTCTTTAGATTGGAAAGTTTGTATTTTCAAGGAGACGTACGAAATAATAAGCTTGTTAGAGATGGGGATTTCCTCGAATAAACGTTTTGGTTTAGAGTTTTCCAACCTTGTGTTTGTGAAGCTAATGAGATTTTCCACTTTATAAGGAAGAAGGGAGAAAGAGGGGAGTTTGAGAGTTGGATCAAAGATTTCACAATCCCCTAAGGAATATTCCTCCACCTAACGTGAAATGGCCTTTCTGTACAAATGATTTTTGCTTACGGAACATGGGATAACTGTAAATGACATAAATTTCTATGCAAATTTTTTCCCAACAAATGTTTCATGCTTATGGGAAAAAAAGTTTGCATCTCTACATCATAAATTCATACTCCCTCCGTCCCACTTTGATAGTCTTATTTTCCTTTTTCGTCTGTCCCAAATTGTAGTCCACTTTCCCATTAAGAAATGTAGTAATATTTTAAATTGTCTAAAATACCCTTATTAAATATCTTGTTATTAATACATTGTTATTAAATACTAAACCACTACATTGAATACATTGAGCTTTTCCAATACTAACCCATTAGCTGTAACTGATATTAATTGGCACTCTTCGTGATTAGCATAAGGGTATTTTAGGAATTATTAATTTAAATTTATGTTTCCAACCAAATTAATTACATTTTCTTAATCTGTGTGAAAAAAAAAAACCAAGACTAACAAAATGGGACGGAGGGAGTATTAAGTTTGCATCTCTCCATAATAAATTCACATTCTATTTTTTCTGTTAGCTTCGATGTCGCTTAGTTAGTACTAGGGCTGTACACAAACTAAACGTTCAATGAATAATTTGGTCTCAATTAGTTAAGGGCTCGATTTGAGTTCAATTTACAATGAACTTGAGCTCAAATTCCAATAGGAATTGGAATTCATTTATTGTACTAAATTGATTTCGAACTTGTAGATAATTGACTCGTTAAAACTTGATTCAATTAGAATAATAATATTTTATTTAAATTATATATTTATTATTTATTAGATAGATATTATATATGTATTAGTGATAACTTAATATTAAAAATTGAAGAATTAAATAAATTTTTGAGCTCTCAAATTGAGTTTGAACTCATCGAATGTTAAATCAAATCGAACTCAAATTTAGATTTTGAGCACAAAATTTTGAATTGAACTCAAATTATGAAAAGTTTGACTTGATTTGATTCCTTTTCAACCCTAGTTAGTACCATTTCATAAACCACAAAGTTGTTTTTCCAATTGAGTAAAAGAAGAAAAATATAAATATGGACACATTTTTTTAGTAGAAGAGAGTTCAAACTCGAAACTTCTCATTTACATTCGCTTTCCTTGAACCATCCAACTCATCCCTCCCCCCAAATATGGACACACTTAATTTACCATCTTACTATAAAAAACTTCAATTGTGCCATTAATCTATCCATATTTCAAGTGGACAATCTTAATAAAGAATTTCGCATGCCAATGGATCTAGTTTAATTGATTAAAAGAATTCATGTTTTTTAAAGGCCATTAAGAAAACGAAAGCAGGGAAAATAGAGTCAAATGAAATAAAGATAGCATTAAATAGAAGAGAAATAATATTACATCTATAAAACACATAAATTTCTTGGTCAAATAAACAAAACAAAATCATTTGTACTAGAATTACCTGAAAATGAGGTCTACGTTCAAATCCATAGGAATGGTATATGAAATTTTCAATTTGCAATAAAGCTTAGATTTAACCCTTGACAATTCTAATCTCTAATACTTTTCATTTGTTTGATACCAAGATTTGTAGCTCAGAGACGACTTTTACCAATACCGCGGTTTCAAAATCAGAAACACTGAAAAATCAGCTAATCCGACAAAAATCAATGGTATGCTTATCCAAATCATCTCAGTGAAGAACAAAGAATGAAAAATCAAGAAAGACTCGACTTTTGAATTCTAGGAAGAAAGTGGACTAAAATGTTGCGTCTACATACAATGGCTTGCTTGTTTATTTCAATTAACAAATAAAACATAAGATTGGTCACTGCCGGAAATTCTGCACTTAGATCTTTTAATGAAGAAGCAAAAATTTGATGGGATTAGATTCATGATCATAAAATGCTTTTATATTCTACTAATTTTTTTCCAAATCTATAACACATCCCTCTATGTGACCTAAATTCATGATAAAATTGTTCTATTCAAACAAATTTTCTGAGAGTTTTGATTATAACAGTCTAGCTATCACCAATTACCCCTAATTATTGAATCACTAGCCATGTATTTTCAATTTCAAATCCTTCTACTGATACAAGACAAGGAAGCAGAATAATGGATTGCATTTTTCATGATTTTTTATAAAATAATTACTGTAGCGATTTGATGTATGTAAGAGAAAAAAGTAATAAGAAAATATAATCACGAAAAATAACGTAATTTTTTGACAGAAAACAGCAATCCAAACAAGGCCAGATTTCGAAAGTTGATCAATCTCTCTTCTACCAAGGCCCCATCTCAAAACCGATTGAGATTGGCACAGTGGAAATTTTTCTTGTTTAAAGCAGAAAGGACCATCCCTTTTACAAAGGGGCAGAGGTAATCCAGATCACCTGCTCCTGTGACTTTTATCCATTTCTCAATCATCCCTCCTGGCTAGACCAATTAAGCTAGTGCATCCCAGCTCACCCCCATATATAAATATTGCATGACCGAAAAATCATTTCTTCCTCTCTGTCAAAGCCGCTAATCAAGCCCTTTTGTGAAACCAACTCAGACGTTATACATTTATGCATTATCTTACAATATGCATGAACAGATGATTATTGTGATAGAAATCAAGATAGCCAGCATGGTTATATATGGGGAGTATTATCACTTTAAAACAATATATTTATACCGAATCTCAATTTTGAACCCCATGTTTTAATTTAAGTTTTCCAATCCCAATTAACCGTTGAAAATTTTGTATAATAAATGCATAAGTGCATATAGCCACATATCGAGTTGATGAGATGCTTTAGAAATACATAATTCCTTGTGTAACATCGCATTATGTCTAACCATTATTGTCTAAACTTTTCCCTTTGTCACTCTGTGTCTGATCAATAATTAAGTGGCCGTGCTAGAGATCTGCATGCTAATACAAGACATTTGCGCCTGATCAATAGTTTGACATTAATAGAAGACATTAATAAGGTGTAATGTGTGAAAAATAGGACTTTTCCTTGCAACATTTTAAAAAGTTGGGGGGTGGGGGCTAAAAAAAAATAGCCCTAATTATATAAATACGCATCTTTATAGGTGCTTTTTTTTCTTGTCATCATTCAACGTTCAAAGTAATCCACCCTTCCGAGTCCTTATACCTCTCCTTACAGCTAAAAAGCAGCAGAAAACTTGAGTGCCCTGCTCTCTTCTTGTTAAACACCATAAGATCACATTCATAAACGTCTGAACTTTTTCTCTCCTCTCCCTTTATCTCTCTCTCTCTCTCTTTTTCACCTCCAGTGTGTGTTGTTCGATCTATGTGCAATTGGAAAGGTTTTGTGAGGGGGGCTATAACGTTTTCTTCTACCATCCATCTATCAAAAAGCAAAGAAAAACAATGATCCCTGCATGTTTCAGCAGCCCAGAATCCAACTCAAACAGCTCGTCACCAACACAAATGCCTCAAAACCTCATTACATGCATTTACCAAACTCACTTGTGCAACTCACCAACCCATCTCACACTCACCTGGTCAAAAACCCTCTTCTCCCATACCCTAACCATCCATGCGCCAGGTTTTTTCTCCATAACCATTCCTCTGTACCCATCATCCTTCCCGTTCTTCAGGGCCCGGCCCGGATCTAAATCCATACACTTGACCAACAGCCATTATAAGAAACTGAAGTTGTACTGGGACTTTACTCGGGCCAAGTTCACTCAGCAGAACTCGGCCGAGCCCGAGTCAGGTTTCTACTTTGCAATTGCTTGCAATTCAAGAATGGAGTTCTTTCTTGGCGACCGGTTCGACGAGTTGACTCGGCGGGCCGAGTCGGTCTTTTCCAGAGTCCGGTACTCGGACGAGTCAACTCTGTTGTCTCGGCGAGAGCATGTGTTTGGACGCAGGAGTTATGTGACCCAGGCTCAAGTTATGGGGTCCAAACATGAAATTGGAATAGATTGTGGCGGTGGAGTGCTCAAAGTAAAAGTCGACGGAGAAACAAGGCTAGTGGTCAAAAGGCTAGCTTGGAAATTTAGGGGGAACGAGAAAATTACTGTTGGTGGAGTGGAAGTAGAGTTTTATTGGGACGTGTTTAATTGGATAAATAAGTGTGACATTCACAAAAATGGGAGTGCCCATGGTGTATTCATTTTCCAAATTGGTGATGGTGGAATTTGGCCTGAAATGGTTGGAGCTGAGAAAAAATTAATGAGGAAAAGCTTGTCCTCTGTGGTGGCGGCCGCCGGGCAATCGGGCATGTCATCGGTGTCTTTGCCACCGTCTCCGTCGTGCTCTAGTGTGTTGCAATGGGCCGAGGAGAGTAGTGATTGTGGAAGGAGTTCATGTTCGTCTACAAGGTCAAGTGGGAGTGCTGGAGGATTTTCCTTGTTATTGTATGCTTGGAGAAAAGAGTAGTTAAAAGGTTTGAAATTGTGATTCAATTGATCAAATATTATTATTCTTGATTGTTTTTAATTGACAATTTTATGTCTTGCACATTATTGTACAACTTTGATATAAATGTTTCTGAGGTTGTGCAAATACGAAGAAATTTTGTGTATTCTTGTAGCATCTGAGTGTACAATGGACTAAGCCATTTCCTTTTGTTCATCCATTAATTTTCGTTTTTTTTTTTTCTCAGACCATGTCTTAAACCTTACTATACTGAGGCCTAGAAGATGCGGAGTTTGGCTCCTCTCCGACGAATTCTCTCTCCATTTTTTACAATACTCGTCTCAGTGAATGATGTGTTTTTATTTATTTATTAGAAAGGAATATGATCATTTTAAATTTAATTAATTTTAATTTTTATTAATAAATAAAGACACATGTCATGCATTCAGATATGCACTACGAAAAATAAAGAGAGAATCCACCAGAGATGATGAGCTAAATCCAGAAGATGAGTAATTAGACAATTGCACATGTCAAACATGACAATACACTCTGGGTATAACTTCATATAGTAATTTTTGTGTGATGCTGTTACTTAAATAGTAGTCGTTAGTGAATTTCAGTTAGGACACTTTTGACCATAAACGTATTATTATTTTAGTTTTTAAGCTTCAATTTTAGACTCATTAACTCCTACAGTGTGAAGTTCATTCTACTTTAATTCTTGAACTTTGATTTTTGACACTTCAAGTTTATTCTACAAAATTGTCAAAACTAACAAAATAGTAAGCAAGTATATATGCTCAAAAGCCAAGGACGTCTTGGTGTAATAATTAAGATTGAGGTATCTGAATTTAAAGATCTTGGTTTCAAATCTCCCTCTTTCCTCTAGACTTCTTAATTGATTCCATCCCCTCCAGGAGAAAAAAAAAAAAGGAATGATCGAAATTTAAGGACTCAAATTGGATGAATTTCATGTTCGAAGTGGTAAAGTGTCCAAAATTCTTAATTAGTTCCACCCCCTCTAGGAAAAAAAAAAAAGAATGATCAAAATTTAAGGACTAAAATTGGATGAATTTCATGTTTTAAGTGGTAAAGTGTCCAAAACAAAAGAAGGGAAGAGGGGGGAGAGGGAAGAGAGGGGAGGAAGGGGGGGAAAGTGTTCACAATTGAAATTTAAGGACTAAAATAGGACGGATTTCATACTTTAAGGAGTCAAGTGTCTAAAATTAAAATGTAAAGACTAAAGTGGGAGTGAGTCTAAAGTTAAAGGGTCCAAAGTGGAATTTATCCTTCAAACTTGTATAAAATTAAATGTTCTCTCTTTAGGCTTTTGTGCGGTGCTTGATTGTTTGTTTTTTCTTTTTTTCTTTTTTTCCTTCACTTCGCTTAAGTTTTTCTATCGCACTCACATTTTTTAACTTTATTTTTGGAAGACATTTATAAATTTATTAATCGAAAGAATTACTTTGCACTTAATAATTGATCCAATGACGAGGGCACATTTGTCTAGGTATTTGTAATTTAAGGATTTCACTAAAAGCCCATATTCAAAACTAGTCACACAATTTTAGATTAGAAATTGCTCAAAAAGTAAAAGAAAAAAAAAAAAAAAAGGGAAAGAATACATAGCCAGAACGAGACAGAAAATGTTAGAGCCCGTGAACCTCCTCATGGCTGCAGCATTGTATTCCCATCTAATCCAAGAAGACAAATTTGTGTGCTTCAATTGACATATTAATTAACAATACAAGTGTACAAAATCCAAAAACATATATTGACAATTTTAAATGAAGGAGATAGAATTCTTTCTTCTTACCGAGCAGAGTTGGCCTCTAAAAATGAAAAATCTATCCGCTGGTCCTATTGTTACCTTGCAAAAGGAGTAACAGGAATATTACTAACATTTTACAATTTAACTTTGACAATTCCAACAATTATGACATAATCATTTGTGGCCTGAACTCCCATATTTACAACTTTATTTTGTGTGTGTGTGTGTGTGTGTTTTTTTTTTTTGTAGAAAAAAGTTTAAGCGAATTCACTTTCAGTCATCATCATATTCCAGGATAACTTATATTTTTTTTAAGAAAAAAGTTTGTATGTGTTCGATTCTAGTTACCATCACGAGTCAAAAAACATGTCTCGAGACTATAAATCACTTGCAGAAATTATTACAAATCGTCCATAGCCCTCGCATGATTCGAACTTACAAATCGTGTTGGCCTTTTTTTTCTTTTTATATTTTTTTTTGGGTTTATGATGGTTGTAGAAAAGGAGGATCCAAGAATCATGATTGAATAAGAGGGAGATCCAAAAGTCACTTTCTATCAACGTACTTTTTGGAAGAATATTTATCAATTTATTAAACCATTTGTCAAAAAACAACATTGGAAACCTTTGCAGAGGCTCTTCTGAAGCTTTTCTTCCCATCGATATTATTTTATCATCTTTGTAGTTGGAGCCTTAGAGGGAATCAAGAAATCCGACGACCACAAAAACTCGGAAGAAGGAAGAATGACAAGTCTGGGCTGCGGGGCTGCACATGCGCCGCTACATTGGATTCTCGTTCAAACGGAGACTATCAAAAGTAGCAAGTACCGCTACGTACTCAAGTCACAAGTCTTTTTTACTTATTTTTTGGACACTTTGCCATAGATCACGAGCAGCTCTCATTACTCCTTGTCCCTCTTTCTCTCACACGTAGTCACACACTATACTTCCACACACGCCTATGCATAGACTTATCTTTTTTTTTTTTTTTTTTGTCGGAGACGACAACAGTTTGTATAACATAATCCATTCTACACTAAGAGGGGGCGGATCTAAGAAAGTTCAGGGATAACTCGGAGGGGACTTAATCACCACCGGACTAAACGGGTGCACAACACACTCGCCTGAATTTTTTGAAGCAAACCACTTAAATATGGCTCCCACCCCACCAAGCTAGCATAGACTTATCATGTATTGTGTTTTATTACTCTCCAATCTTTTAGGTGCATTTGATAAAATTAAAATTTGAGAACTGAAATCGGATACATTAAGTTATTGAATTGTTAAGTACTAAATCTGATATGTTGTGAGAATGTACTATATTAAGTGATTAGTGAATAATTTATTATTTATTTTTCAGAGTAAATTTTGTTTACGAAATTCAGTGTTATTTCATTAATTCAAATGTTCAATTTTTCATTATCAAATATATCTAAACATATTAAAATTTGAATTCATTAAATTTAAGTGCTGAATTAATTATGAAAGAGGGCCTTAGTGTTAGTGAAAAAATCTGTCTATTACACTGATGTCATTCGTACATGCGATTTTTTAAAATTGAACGATGTTGCACTAAACGATATATCATCATATCGTGTCACATTTTGTAGGTGCACCCATCGAAGTATGCTTGCGTCTCCTGACTTGCATTGAAATAGAATTGACGGGAAAATATGCGATGTTTTGGGAAGAAAAAGTATAAAACGCGTCATACTACCATGTCGATTCATACGGTTTCAAAAGTTCTGATAAGTTAGAAAAAGTCGCAAATGTACTTTGCTTCTTTTACCTCCCAAAAACCGATGCAGATAAATGCTATAGTAATATACAATTCCATTTGCATTTGATTGTACAATTCAGTTTGGATTTGATTGTTTTTCATAAACCAATTTTTCACATATAAATGCTATAGTAAATAAACTCTACACCCTCTATTTTCTTTTACCCGTACCCCATCACCACGACCCACCACTATCCACCACCACCTCCCCATCCCACTTCTTTCTTCCTCCTCTCTCGTCCCCTCCCCCTCTCCACCTTTTTGGTCGCCATCAATAACCAATTTGTAGTCACGAGTTGATCTGGTCACCATGGCCGGCAACCAGTTTCTAGTTGCGACCCATGATCAGATTTGGTCGTGGATGGCAACCAGAAAGGGAGCGTAGAGGGAGTGGTGGTTGCAAGAAGGAGTGGGGAGGACGGAGGGGGGGAGGAGAGGGCAGAAGGAGAGAGGAGGGAGGGAGGGAGGGAGGGAACGGGGGGAGGAAGAAAAGGAAGAGAGGAGGAGGGAGAGAGGGGTAGGGGTGGTGAGGTAGTGGGTGGTGATGGCGATGGCGATGTTTTTAAAATTTTTAAAAGCATCTCATTAAAATTTAGATAATTTTTTATGAATTAATTTTTTATACACTGTCAGTGTAAAGATTTTTTTTTATATAAGTAAGTTTAAATTATAACACATACATGAATTTAAATTTAAAATTCAAATTATTCATTTGTGGCATACATCTAAGGCTACTAATGTAAAAAAAAAATATGACATTGTTGATGCATTAAAAGTTAATAATTAAAACTTTAAACCTTAAAAATACTCCAACATATATTCTCAAATACACCACCAAAAAAATGGTTAAAAATATTTACAGTAAAAATTTTTCACATGTATTACTACAATAAAATATTTCAAAAACGCACCTAAAATTGTTAATCCAAATAAAGCTTTGTCTTATCATTGTTTTTTATTTATTATTTTCTAATGAACAAATCGATGATCAATTAACCATTGAATTCTTTAGTACATAGTTATTAAACCCAACCCGAAGAAGAACCCGACGAAAGAGGTGCGTCAGCTGGGTTACTGGTTCAACCATCCAATCAATTTTGGTTCAACCACTAGTTCTATACTAGTTTTATTTGGTTCAACCACTAGGTGTGTGGTTAACCGGTAGATTACTAAATATATTTAAATATTATGTTTCATAATTTTTGATATGGTTAAAACTATAATAAGCTATGCCATAGTAAATACTCAGTTAGTCTAATTTATTATAGAATCATTAATGCTTATAAGAATTAACAAAACCTAAATTTAATTAGTAATCCACCAAACTTCAAGTATACAATTTTATCTACGTGTAATTGTCTAGTTTATTTACCAATTTTAAATGCAAAAGGTTATTAGGAATGATATTTGGTTTAAAATGAATTGTGTAATACTTTTATTTTTTTAATCCATTTCATAATTTATAGATTTTGGGGAATAATAAAATTTATTAAAACATTCCAAATAAATTTTGTTTTGGAAAAATAAAATAAGAATAAAAGTCTAATATATAACATAAGAATGACTAAACAACCAACAAATAGGTTGTTGTTTCGGTGGTGGTTACACTTACTTGTACACACGAGGTCCAATGTTTACTAAACCGATCGGTTCACCATGTTGATTGGTTAAATCGCTGGTCCGTTGACAAGTTAATGGTTTAATTGTTTAAACAATTCAATTAAAGATTCAGTTCAGCTCAATTGCCAGTTCATCGGATTGATTGATTGAATTGTTGGATCGGGCCGAGTTTAAAAACATTGCTTTAGTGTGAGCCTTTTCAATTCAAATTCTATTAGGCATTACATTTTAAAGAAGGCTCACAATTATATGAATCTAATTAGATAATACAATAATGATACAATAAATTCAGTGTGTTATATGTACTTATTTAGTCAATTCCTCAATAGTGGCTTTGCAAAGAGTTGTTAAAAGTGAGGAACTATCAGAAAACTATACCAAAAATACAGCGGTTTTTCATGGCATATTTTTTTTATCTGTAAAAGTTTATGTAAACATAAAAATGCATATATCTTTTTTTTTGTTTCTATTTTTTTACGTCGAATTTTCATCATAAAGTTTGAATTATACCCATTGGCGTTCTGTATTTTACCACCCATATTCTAGTTTATATTGTATATATTTTTATTTCGAGACGTCTAATATATTATGCACTTTGTATTTTGATACATTCAATTATAAAATCGTAATTTCAAATCAAATCTACGGCTTATGATACTAATTCAATAGCATTGTAAATAAGTACTTAAATTACAGTACTCACTCCCCTCCCCTCCCCCCCCCCCCCCCCCCCACAACCCCCTCCCCTCTCTCGCTCTCACATCTAAATTGTAAGAGGTAAATTTTAGTAGACAAACCATAAAATTGAATTTCTTTAGTAAAAATTACCTTAATAAATGATTTTCTTTATACATTGGCAATAAGTATCTGCTGTCATTGTACACGTGCGTGTATGTAGGTATTATACACACAGTGTGCATTTCTTGTGTACTCCGTGCATTGATGATTTCATTTCCCATCATATTGTTCCTAATTATTATAACAGAGGAATCCTTTTTGTACTTTCGTCCATCAAAATGATGACAGCAGAAACTTTTTCTTATTTGGGGGGATCCAGGGAACACATCTCAAATGTAATTATTCTTGCAGGTTGCTGCAAATTTCAAACAAGAACAAGGAAATTTGAGAAGTAAATTTCAATTTCTTCCAAATAATGGGTCAGATTATAATATTTAGTTTTGGTATTTTTGGTTGGGCCTGGTTCCACAGAAAATCTTGAGGCTGCCCTTTTTTTTTTGGGATGAGAAAAGAAACTATTGTGGAACAAGCTTTAGTGGAACCCATTTGGAGGCAAATCTTGTGGATGAGGGCTAGTGGGCCTTAAATGTTGTATGCTATGATAAATCTTCAAATATGGAAGAACTCAAGGAATTGGAAACTGGAAACTAGCAATGGGATCCCTTTCCCTTTCACCAGCTACTTTCCTTGGTTTTTGAAAGCACAGGAGGGATGGACTATGGAGTTCTGTGTTCAACTGTTACTAATTGGTAAAGCTGTAGCATTTTCAAGGAATTTGTTTATCCTTTTGCTCACTAATTTCATACAACCAAACACTGCGCAAATGTGAAATTCTTTTAGAAGTTGGAAAAATGTGTCCAAGATTCTCAAGCACTAGGTTAAAAAGTTCAGGTGATCTTTCTTCTATGAACATGTATCATCTTTTCTAGTTTGGTATATGTAAGAGATGGTTTCTCTTGCCATAAAAAGCTAAGAATCTTCTTTTACAAGCACAAATATTGGCAACCAAGAAGCAGGCTTAAATATAGTAAAACCATGCACCAAAAAGACATCAAAATCATTTCCTTAATTACTTCAGAAGACCACCAATCACATCAATATAACAATAAAAATCATAACAAACAGCATCCTACAGTGTTTATAATGTCAGAGCTACGAGTAGCAACAGCAGTTTACATACTTTAGACCAAGTGGACCGTGAATCTGATTCTCAAATATTTGTGCATAAAAGTAGAATCATATTTCTGAAGTCTTTAAGAAAACTAGGGATCTTAATCATTCCTTATGAAGGCAAAAAGCCAACTAAGCAAATTAAGTTCTTAAGGGTAAGATACAAGGGGTGTTCTTTGTCATCTCCTGCATGCAGTTTCAGAATGTCATTCAGGAAACTGTCACATAGACCTAACGCGTGTGAGGCCATTCATGTAATGCTTGTATATCCTTGCAGTATCGAGCATTTGACACTTTTAGCTCTGAAAAGAGCACAGAGCTATTACTCATCCCCAGAACAAGAGGGAGACTAGTTATAGATCAACTTGGGTCCGATACCCCAATGATGTAAGCAGAGCAAAGTCTGTTTTCTAAAGCTGATTTGGACAATCTGTCTTGGTCCATGTTGAATAGCATGCATGTAGAACAGACTGTTAAATTCGCCAGAGAATAAGTGATTCATTTATCTGACCTCAGAAAGCCTGGAGTAAATATCTGACCTATTGCTTCAAGTGCAGATATCTTCCAACTCTCAACATGCCTAATAACCTGCACAACATTTGAAAAAACAAGAATCACCAAGTTATACAAGCGTTATGATTTACGATTTGAACATGGTTGCAGGAGGAACATATATTCCACTTACTCTTAACTGATCGTCAATATCATAGGTTGTGGTTCCATCAATCAGAATGAGAGGCCTCCACGGAAGTATGAGATGGGTTCTGCAAATCAATGGTGCGATCAATTACAATCCTGAGAAACTTCAATTTTTGACAATCACTCCATTTCTACTCAGCATTTTCACAAGTCTTCTAGAAGCCAAAATGCAAGTATATTGTTCCTGCTAAAGCTCAGATAGAGTTACAAATTATGGAACATAGAACCTCATAACACTACAGGTACACGAAATGCTTTAGGAAATAATTATATTGTTGTTTTTTACAGTATCCATTTATGCATGTGAAACAAAAAAGAAGAGCACTGACTTATACTCTTCCATTTCTGGTTTGTTCAACTTCAAAGAAGTTCGATGGTAAAATCAAGAAGCAAGTTCATATTGAATTAATCAGATGTTCCAACAGTCATTGCTTGCTTCAGGGACTTAAACAGATGCAACCCAGTAGCTATTCTTCAGAAATAATTATATACCTATTCAAGGAATAATAGAATTGCTTAGACAAAGGCTAGATACAAATTAAGTGATATTTACCAGGTACACGCTCAATAAACATTTGCATTACCTTAATTTCCACGATGCAATTATATATTTGGCTTTTGGATTGATGCCCTGCACATGAAAAGCATAGATTCAAATGATGGAGCAAACTGAAGCTTGGTATAGACTCATGAGCAAAATTAAGGTAGAGAAAGCTACTTATGAAGGCAAGAAATTACATTAAGAACTGAAAAACTTACAATCAGAAACTAAATGAAAACTAATCAATATGACATGAAGATGAAACAAGGAGATATGACATGTTTGCAAACAGAAGAAGTAAACATCATTGCCAATCAACCCTGTATGAAACGTAACTTCAGTAATATTGCAGTGCGTAAAGACCAATTACAGAAAGTGACAACTAGAAACAATTATGGAATTTCAACTGATATATTTGGCATTTCAATTTTGTGATATGAAGTTTTGATAAGCAAATAAAGTGGTTGATTCATTTCTAATGCTCAAATGGCAAAAAAAAAAAATCCATCTTGAAGTTACTTTCCCTCTCCTCTTGATTTGACACTTGAAACAGACAGCAACTGCCTGCAACAGTTGCCGAACAAGAGAAGCTGACTAACATGACTGTTTGATAACTAGTCAATGCACAGCTCACAAAATCAGAAAAACTCTGTTCAGAGATCTTCTTCAGAAGTATCCAGTTCAACTATTCAATGCAACCTCTTCCTCATTGGCTTGTTTTTCTTCCCTGTGGTAAAGGAAGGAGGGGAGGAAAGGTTCTCACACCTTCCATTTCAGTTTCAGTGGAAGCTCAAAGTAAAACAGGATCTCAAGTAATGTTGCTCCAGCAATCTTTGGCAACTGCAGTTATCTTACTGGCTGTCTAGGCAATCCATTCTGTTTATTTCATTTCTTCCTTCTTTCTAGCCAACAATGAAGAATCTATAAAGTAATATAAGAATCATGTCATGAGATGATCTTGCACCTATAGACATTCAGTATATTGCATACTTCTCAATGAAAACATGACCAAATCCAAAGACGTTTTACATTCTTTATATGATTTGATAATAAAAATTTCCCTTTAATTGGACTAACTTTAACATGGAGTGCTAGCGGGGAAATAAATCTGACACTTTCAACCAGCCCTGACATCAATCAAACACAATTCCTCAATTTTTCCTAATTGCTGAGAAGTTATAGAAATCGTCCTAGTTGCCAATTCATAAAGCAGTTAGTCTGGCTTATAGATTGCTTTAAAAGCAGCCAGTAATCAATTACACATTGAATCCATGTATTTTGTTATTATTTTCCAACAAATTTTGGAACAGAGACCATCTATTAGGTAATAGGCAAGACATGTTGAATCATAAAAGGGTAGAGAAAAATGTATAGAGTGATAGGCCACGTGTTTTCAATATCACATTTTTAGTTAGCCAGTATGATTCACTTCATGGACCATGATATAGGGAATATATGATTATGAAAGAATAGGGAAAACAAGAAAACTATTAAACTACAAGTGATTATATTTGCAGCTTTAAATGTTGTCCGATTAGTCTTACAATTTCACCACATAAAAGGCATGTTTAGCATTCTTTTATACCGTATCAAAATATATCTAGTTGAGTAACTCCAAATGAGCATCTATCAATTTACAATATCAAGTCCCAACTTGCCAATCCTAAAAATCAACACAACACAAGGGTAATTCTTTTTCTTTCTGTAGTCAATGAGTAGTGCACTATTTTACTTGTATTCTGTATTCCTTGATACAACAAACTTCCAGTGCACTTATTATGAGAAAATCAAAGAAAACTAGTGCATACAGTCTATATTGCTGAATGTCGGGAAAGTCCAAATGATAAGATATTGATTGAAACCAGTATCACTTCTATTTTTCCACTGTCTCTACAGATCAGAAGGCCACACTCTATTAGCAGATAAAAGCTTCCAGTAACATTCATGTGTGGCACAGGGTCTATCTGATATTGAAGGGATATCTGTACTAAACATCAAGAATTCCCTAATACATACCTGATGTGATAGTATCCCTAAGACCTATTTTAAATCAATATGTCATGTTGCAGGATGTGAATGTGCAATATGATTGGCCTGCATCAACCTCTTCAAAGGCCAAAAGAGTTGCTCAAGAGTTTATCAATAGGTTGTCCTAATGAAAATCATCAGGCACGTCCAAATGATACTTCATCCAGCATGGGATCAAGGCTCACACATCAGATCACAAAAGCTACTAATTTTTCACCTACATGTCATATCCAAAGGTGTTATACCTTATCACATGACACAGTGAGGGAACATGTTGCTAGATAAGAAACAGCAGGAGTTGGTTGTGATGCATCAGAATTCTTTAATCTGGTAATGATTTGCAAATACTCTCAATGGAAAAATCAACAGAAAACAGCATACTGAGAGTACAAACTTCAGATGAAACCCTTATTTCTGTTCTAGCTACTAATTTATGCATTATACTTCTGGGTGACAAAGATAAGATTGACAGTTGGCTATATGATAATTAATATTACGTGTTTATGTATGATAATAAGTTGGAAACAGGTGATAACAGCAATGTCTGTCAAAGGCAAAGCTGAAAGAAAAATAATAACTTTGTATTTACAAAGTGCTACATTTCTTGGTTCACATGAGTATGTGACTAAACCAAGCTAAAAAATTATTAGCTTTCAATTTTCTTTGAAGGTTTGTAAAAGACTTCAAGAGATGGAAGAAATAGAATTGATTGTCAGGATTATGGAGGTTTACAAATACAACTCATTCTTCCTATTTTTTCAGCCAAGAGAAAACAAAGCTTAAACAATGATAGCTATAGCATTACCTATTGAGAGAGAATACCTTCTTAATCTCTTTTAAGAATATGGATGGATTGTCAAAGAAAGGTACCAGCAGTTTCAAGTTGCGTGAATACAAATCCCTTCCTGGACGGAAAACCAAAAATAACATAAAATTCAACTGTTTTCAGTGCCCTGATGATTGTAAGTGATACCTTGACATCAGAAACTTGACATATGCATAACAAAAATGACAGAAAGCTAGTATCTTGCAGATGCAACTAAAATATTGCATGCATAAAAGATGAAGTTTCTTGATGCGAAGAGATTGAGAGATTAACTGAAACCAAAAAATAACTCAAAAGATAGCAGACCATGTATGATACCCTCATCCACAGGAATATTAAATGAGACAAAACAGACCAAACAAGTAGTTGGACAGATTGCAAAACTCATTAACAGAACATCAAGAAGTGCGGGAAAATTAATAAAAGAGAGAGAGCTAACTTCAGTATCTTGACATGTATAGCTATAGAAATGCCTCAGACTCTAACCTATCATCTCATATCCTTCTCCACATCACTAGCTCAAGGAAGTATACCGCTATATAAAGTTCACCAGTAGGAACCAATTGGTTGTGCTGTGGAGACAGCACTTCTGAAGGCTTTTAGCCTTTGCAAGATACCCTGCCTAGAATCTACCCTTTCCAAGAATATATCAGCAAGAGCATCTAAAGGATGACTTCTAAAAGTATTGCAACTGAAATTAGGACAAATTAATTAAACAAGGCCCTTGAAGCTACCGCATATGAGGCTCATAAATGGCTCTTGAGCTCATTTCTGCAATAATATGAACCCACAGAGACAACTCCCACAACTTAAAATTGGCAGGTGAACAGAAAGTTGAAGAACACGAGCTGTATGATATCAGGGAACACTCATCAATCAGAATCAAGAGAGTTTCCAACACAACAGAATTTTTTTGACACAGATCAGAACACTTAATGAAAGGGAAACTTTTTCATAAACTACTGATGCTTAAACTTGTTAAAGCATAATTTATAATAAAATAATAGGTTCTTTACCCACACCGCCAACCTTCCTAAACCTATCTTTCCAACTACCACAAATATGCTTGATCAGAGATTTTATTTACCCAAATTGAAACCTGCCTCAACCAATCTCTTCTCCTACCACAGAATAAGGTCAAGGAATCCAAGGAAAATGTGAAAACTAGAAAAAAACTATTTGTGCTAGACACCAATTGTACATAATAGGGACAAAGAAAGACAGAGTGACAAAACTAGAGGTTAAAAGAATAAAACAACTGACATAAACTGTATTACCATTTCAGCTTGACACAGATCCCGTAAAACAGAGATAAAAGCACTACAACAGATTACAGAAAAATACATGGCACTCTAGCATAACATAATTAAAATGCTACATGCTCTGCAGTCAAGTGTAAAAAAGGTAGACAATGAAAAAGATCTCTCATTTGTACCTTGAAATTTAATAGTTGGATCTTCAAAAGTGCATTCATCTGCATAAATTGCTGAGGTAAAGTGTCCTGAGTGAAATAAAAATTCAAACTCAGTTCGAATGCAATGATTTATTAAACATGAAGGCTGTCTAACTGACACATTGTATATCTTACATGAATTGATGATACTTGTGTGCCTATTGTCATCCATCGAAGTTTACACATGTTAATGTGTTTATGCCTTGGAATTGAAATAAGCTAAACTATGTGATTAGCTCTTCCATAAATTAAACCAAAGCCTGTATACTACTTCCAATATCCTGTTTTCTGCACATAATTATGAACCAAGCATATTTTACAGTCCAATACTTTCTTTACCAGATTGAATTAATGAATAGAGCTTGACAAAATCCTATGGATGCTTGGCCCTGTTTTTACTCCTTAGGACTCATGATGTGTAGTCCTGATTGTTGACATCACTGAGATATAGGAAAATGACAGGATCTGAAAAATGTGTGAATGTTATATATACAGGAATTCATAGCTTGAGAAACAGATTCATGATTTTTGGTCTTATCCATAATCCATAAGTAGCCACAGAATTACTTGACTTGGAGATGCAAAACAAAAAAAGAGCAATTTTTTAAGATTCTAACATTCAGTTAGAGTTTGTCCAAATCCAAGTGATTATGTATCCTTTTTGACCATTGTGTACTTCTATACAACACATAACAAGCACATTATCTATCTTTATTCACTTAATATGTTCTTAGTTAACTTTGTCACTGTGTTTAGTTGTATGCGTGGTCTGTGTGTGTAAGCTTCCTATTCGGTGTACTCCCATGTAGAAAAATGCTTGCAGTGCTTCAAGTCTTCAGAAACAATGGGGGCATGTTGTCCTTCCATAGGAGCCTTTTTCTGTTTCTTTATATTTTCTTGAAGAAGCTCATCTTCTTTACAGGAAGTGATATCTAATTAAACCTGCAACATGTATAAACATGAGTCTTGAGACACAAAACAACCATTGGCCACTGGACATTACCTGCACTTTTTCACTATGATGTTATTCTTATTTTGAAGTGTTCTTCACAGCATTATTGTGCTAAGTAAGATGTTAAAAAGCTTGGACAATTTCATATCTAATACAACAGCAACCTAGTAACTAGAAATTTTCGAATTATTTGCATTCAATCTGAGCATGGGATTGTATATTCACTATTCAATTGACAATAGCATCATAAAAATAGTTATACCACCTGACATACAGTTGATTAGCTAATGATTTTCAGTTCCCGAACTATCATACGTACGTCTTTACACTTGACTGATAGTTACTGTAGCTGCTGCTGTTTTGGAAAGGAAGGGAAAAGATACAAGATATTACCTGTTACAAAGTATGCTTTCTCATAGTCAGACTTGATAATCATTAGAATGTCATCTATATTAGAAACCAAATTTTCATCAATCTGCCTGTTTATTGTGTCCGATCTGCATAACAACTGAATAGTCATCATATAATTTTTGTTTCGATATCTGGAAGGAACTTCACTCAATGCTACCCACGATATTTCAGTAAAAGACTTAAAATTATGTGCTCTTTTCCAGAAAAGGCTGCTTAAGAATTCCCAATTACTGAATACTAGGACTCAAAAGAAAACTTTATTAACCAATTTCGACTGTCATCCATCACAATTAAAAAATTTATACATAGAAGGAAGGAAGCAAGTCCATGGAGACAAAAGCTGCTAACCTTCCCTATATAAAACTAAGATGTTTCAAAAGAAAGCACCAAGAATCTTAGAATCAGTCGATCGATCACACATATGAACAGCGGAAGTGATTTACCAGACCAAAATACTCACTATTCTTTCTCAAGCTTGAGATGGTTACTATGCTATGAGACTAGTAAAATTATTAATTAAGCTGATATAAATTTAAAATCCAAACTAGCAATGTCTGGTAAATGCTAAAAGAAGAATAGCATGTAAGGCATCAACAAGACGAGCATGAATATTGAGCTTCATATATTGTAAGCTCAGTTCAAAATGGAAAGCAATCCTTTCTAGGCCATTCCAACCATCGACATTTCTAGGAGCAATTTATAGCTTTTAGTGATAATTAAGACTACCATCTAAATTCTGCACTCCAGCCAAAAATATTTAGGCAATCTAGTTAAAGTTAACATAAGTCTCTGAATGCAATCATCCACAAATCTCAGACAATAAATTTCAGGTTTTTTTTTCTCAGACAGTAAAGGGCAACTGCCTTGTTCCAAAACCATAAAAAGAACTTATTCCTTTCTCTCTCTCTCACTAAAAAACCTTTTCCATTCCAACTCAATCCAATGCCAGTTACTTCTTCATTTTCTATTTCAAGCTAAAAAATCGAAGGCAACACAGTATACCATCAACACAGCACACACACCCACCAAAAAAAAAAAAGGTGGGCCAAATTAAGGATAAAACCCACCCTTCAAACCCCAACCCCAATTCTTTAAAAAAAGAAAAAAAAACCCCAGAAATCCCAAGTAAATGAAAAATGGGGAAACTTCAAATAATGAATATTCCAAATATACATGTTAACATGTTGAATTCCGACCAAAATACCTGTTTTTGTCAGACTGGGAGAGAAGTCTTAGAAGTTCAGTAACTCCGGTAACAGCAAGTTTCAAGAATTTTGGGGTCTGGGTTCTTTCCTTCCTGCTATTGGGATTATTGGAGCAGCATTGGAGGACACCATGGTTTCTCTGAAAAGCAATGAAAAAAAAATACAGAAGAAAAATATTCAGTCATATAAAACAATTTAGCATAAATTTTTTTTTTTTTTTTTTTTTTTTGCCTTGGTGGGATTTTAATGAGATTTACTTGTTTGGGAAGTAGCAGCATTTGATGGGGTTGTGGGAGGCATCCAATTCGGAAACCCGCCATTGCCAGTCTTCATTCAGGTATGTTTGTTACTTATCTATTGTGCTTCCTTTTCTCTTCTTCTTTTTCTTTTGGGCAAAAAGTCTCAGTGGCCCTTAAACTATTAGCCGGATGAACTTTTGATCCTCAAACAATTAAAAGTAAATTTTTGGTCCCCAATCTATTCAAAGTACAAAATGTTAGACCTTCTGTCAAATTCAGCAGTTGATATTGACAGAAACTATGACCACGTGAGACGCATGCCGAAATATGAAGGGCATTTTTGTCCATAATGAGCTGTGTTCCACTCGATAAAATGGAGCGAAAAATAATTTTGACCAAATCGTTTACTTTTACCAATATCTCTTCCTCTACCATTGTTGGCGATTGCTGCAACTTCCCAACTATCAACACCGTGGAAGCAGACGGTGATGCAAAACGGAGTGGAGAGCAAAGAGTGACCAAAGGCCCAGGGACCAATCACTTGGAATTTCTGCTATGTCGGGGTGTGCGTGCAATCACACGTCTTTGAAGGAGAGATATAAACAATGTTGATCCCTGTTGCAGATGGGATCGGGACGAGCCTTCGAACCTCCTTTGTTCTCTTCATAGATTATTGCCCCTAAATTCTTTCAGATGAAATTGAGTGAGCTACCATCCATCCTTGAAACCCCTAACCTCACCCACCTTTCCCATTTATATTTTGGGTAGCTTAATTTCTCGAACATCCAAGACAAGCTGTCAAACTACTTGTAATCAGTGGGTGGAAGGATTCCCTCTCCAGCATCATCTTGCCAAATTCTATTCTACAAAATATCGGTCAAATCCTATTTGCTCTTCGTCCGTATCGATCCAAAATATCATCTTACATCCTAGCCCATAACCCAATTTTAGCTGAATATTATCAACCTTTTTTGGGCATTTCGGCAACTCCCAAAACTTGTTGATCTTTCACACTGGAATTGAATCAAACTTCCAGCTGAGATTGGAATTTCCATTGCAAAACAGTTTTATCGAGTATACTACAATAAAATATACTATCTGATTTGGGTCTGTTGTGGGCTTCTTTCCATCTCTTCCATTGGAAAGATCGATCCATTTTTTCCCACAGTTTTGATCCGGGCTGATCTCTGACTGCATTTGAGGTATGAATTTATGAAGCGTGGAGGAGTTTTGGCTATTTTACATGAATCAACACTCGAAACCAGCCACCAGGTGTTGGCATTTTGTGGGCACGCTTTGTAGCATTATTTGCTTGATATATTCAATGCTTTTCAACTGGTGGTTTGTGATCCTTGTGCCCTTGTTGGGATATGACTTGGCCCATTTTTTTGTGGAAGGAAATGTTCCTGCAACTTTTGGGCATCACTTTTGGTCCCTTTTGTGTGATTTCAAGATGTTTAGATTGATGCTTACTGGTCAAATGGATAGAGAAATCAAGAGGCTCAGTAAGAGGCTAGTTCTGCAAGCTTACTAATTCTTTCGGATTTTCTATTTTACTCTTTTCTTCCGATATGGTTCACAAAATCGCATGAATTTCCGGCTACAACGGAGTTTTTCTTTGTTCAACTCTGTTCAGGAAGAAGTCCCATTTTACCGAGTGAAACACAACTTATTGTGGACAAAAATGTCCTTCGTATTTCAGCATGCGTCTCACGTGATTGTAGTTTCCGTTAGTATTAACTGCTAAATTTGACAGAAGGTCTAACATTTTGTACTTTGGATAGATTGGGGGCCAAAAATTCACTTTTAATTGTTTGGGGATCAAAAGTTCATCCGGCTAATAGTTTGAGGGCCACTGGGACTTTTTTCCCTTTTCTTTTTGGTCGACAAATATTTGGTATTTACTTATTTAATTTTAAAGAGAAAGAAAGTCAAATATATTGTTCTAATTGTTTTTCACTTTAAGGGACATTAAATGCAAACTAATAAAGTTGGTTGTGCTAAGGCAAGTCAAATAAACAATCTCTAGCTTCAAAGTGCATTCAAAAAGAAAAAAGTTCTCTCTCTATGAGAGGTTCTTTCTCTCTAACATAGAGAGAGAAATCCCCCTTCTTGGGTGTGAGTGCCTTTATGAAACCTTTCATAGAGAATTCAAAAGAGAAAACAGAAATTCATGCGATTACGGAAGGATTTCTTCCTGTCTTCAAGATGACTTGGCCAAAATCCATTCTATTTTAGAAAAGCCTTAGATCTTTAGTTTCTTAGATAAAAAAAAATAAAAATAAAAAATAAAAAATAAATAAAAAAGGGGGGACGAGGAATTTCTGCTGGGTTGGTCTGTTTGTGTTTGTTTTGCAGGATCAATGTTTCTTCGTTGCGTCTTCCTGCTTTTCGGTAGATCTTCCGTCTGGTTGGGAGGGTGTACGGTGTTCGGAACAACAGGAGCTGATCTCGGGCTGGATTGGCGCTGTAGCCAACTGGGATTTGAGGAAGTATAGTCAGTGGAGTCGCAGGAGATGGATCACATAGAGGAAGTGCTGCGGAAGTTTATCTTGTCAGAGGAGGAAAGGACTGGCATCTGTCTGGAAGAGGAGGAATTGATACAAGGAATCAAAGAATGTAAGTTGAGTTTAATTGGGAAAGTTTGGGGGGACAAACAGACTAATATTATGGGCATGAGGAGCTTTACAAATAGTATTTTGTCTCATCTGAGAAATGTTAGAATTACTGAGATCAGAGCTAATATGTTTCAATTCGCGTTTGGTAGTAGAAAGGATATTGAGCTGGTGCTAAGTAGAAGACCATGGATATATGATGGTCAGCCCCTAGTTCTGGTGGAGTGGAAAGCAGGAATAGAGGAGGATGAGTTGGCTTTTAGTAGAACACTGGTATGGGTTCAGATCTGGAATATTCCCCTCCATTGGGCTACTAAGGAGGCTGGTAGGAAGATTGGAGGTATTTTTGTGGATGTTAGGAGGTTATCGTCCCTCAGGGGGGAGGGAAGGATGGAAAGCACCTAAAAATCCTTGTTGAAGTTGAGCTAACAATGCCGTTACCAAGAGGTATTATGGTTAACAGTAATGGGGCACGACGATGGTTAGAATTTAAGTACGAGAAGTGTCCAGATTTTTGTTTTTACTGTGGTTTGATAGGGCATAATGAACGGAATTGCAATAAGAAAGGCATCAACATTGACAAGGAAAACCAATACGGTAACTGGATGAGAGCTAGTTTTCCAAGGAGTCCTAGGAGGCAAACTAGAACTGAGGGGGAGTATAGGGATACAGGGAGTGAGGGATCTGGGGAGCAAGGTACAAAGGGGGAGAGGGGGAGTAGTCAGAATTTGTTGCTGACCTACACGAATGATTTCCATGGAGATAAGGGACAATCAGGCTACTCAGAGGGTGATAGTGTGGAACAGATGGGAATGAGGGGAAAGGAAAAGGAGGGAGATCAGGAACAGTATTTAGAGAATATAGGGGAAGGGAAACAGGTGGACAATGGAGGGAGCAAGGCTGAATCTAGTGCAGGGAAGCAAATGGGGGCAATGTTGAGGGATAGGGAAGTTAGAGGGGAAGAGTTTCACCAGAGGGTGGAGAAGCTGGAGGGCGGCAAGGGTGGTAGCCATACAGCCGTAATGTGGATTGATGGGGGGTACAAGAGTGAGGCTGAGAGTGGGTTGAGAGAGGTGCCTGTGCAGGACCTTGACTACAATATGGTTATGAGGGAGGGCAGTAAGAGTATAACAAAAGTGAAAAGGAATATTGCAGGTTATCAAAGATCGAATAAAACATGGAGTAGGTTGGTGAAAGAGGTAAGTAGGAGGAAGCCTCTGGGGGATGTGACCAACAATAAGGGAGAACTAGAGAGGGGGAAAAGGAAGCAGGAGGTAAGTGATGGAGGAAAACGGGGGGATCAGAAGGATTTGGGAAGAGAGAAGAAGGCTAGGATGACTGAAATTGCTGAGGCCCTGATAATGACTACTGAGGTGGTGGAGCCCTCCCTTAATGGGGTTCCCAAATTTATATGAAAGCTCTGGTGTGGAATTGTCGAGGTTCGGGGAGCCCCTTGACAATTCCCCAACTCAAGGAAATGGTTAAGTTCCACTCCCCGTCTTTGATTTTTTTGTCAGAAACTAAAAAAAAGAAGAGTTATATGAACAGTGTTAAGCAGTGGGTAAAATTTGACCATTTTTTGGTTGTGGATCTAGTGGGCATAGCTGGGGGTTTGGCTGTTATTTGGAAAAAGGAAATCCAGGTGAAAACTATTCTATTTACTAGCTTTACTATTGAGTTACTTATTGCTAATGATGAGGGGCAAAGGGATTGGTGGTGTATATGCACTTATGCTAGTACAGATGATAGGGTAAGGGAGCAACAATGGAAGGTTATTGAGAGGAGGAAGAGTATTTGGGGCAGTAGCTGGGCAATAATGGGAGATCTGAATGATATAAAATCTAATGGGGAAAAATGGGGGGTAGAGTCAGGCCGGAGAGTAGCTGTGCTTCTTTTAACACCTTTATAAACAGGAATGAGTTGATTGACATTGGGTTTGAGAGGGTACCTTGGACTTGGTGTAACAACTGGGGAAAGGAGGGTGAGATTAAGGAACGAATTGATAGGATTTTGGGGACTAGACAGTGATATGATAATTTCGAAAGGGCTAGTTGTAGTCATGTTGAGACTGAAGCCTCTGATCATTGTGCACTAATCTTAGACACTACACCTACTAGAAAGGTAAGAAGGAAGCGGTTTATGTTTGATAGAAGGTGGCTACTGCAGGAAGACATTGGAGAGGTAATAAAGGATGCTTGGAAGGCCAATCAGCAGGGATCATGTTTATATAAGGTGGCATACAAAATAAAACAAGTTAGAATGAATCTTCTTAGTTGCAGTAAAAAACTTAATATGAATTCAAAGAAATGCATTGGTCAGATTAAAGGGGAAATTAAGGCAGTGAGGGAGAATAGTTTGAGTGGTTGGAAAATCAAGGTTGCCGGGCTTAAAAGGAAACTAGTGGACGCTTATAAAAGGGAGGAGATTTATTGGAGTCAAAAAGCTAGAGTCCAGTGGCTCAAAGAGGCAGATAAGAACACTAGCTTTTTCCATGCTAGTGTGATGAGTAGAAGCTGACACAATAAGATCAATGGGCTGAAGGGGAAAAATGGGGACTGGTGTAGCAATAAGGAGGAGATCAGTAGGGAAATAGTGGAGTACTTTCAACAGCTGTTTACATCAGACCAACCTCATGGTTTCAATGACATTTTGGAGGGAATCCCATTGGCTATCACTGCTGAAATGAACAGGATGTTGATCAGGCCAGTCTCAGAGCAAGAGATCAGCTCTGCTGTCCATTCCATGCACCCTAACAAGTTCCCCGGACCAGGCGGTATGCCTCCTATCTTTTTTCAAAAATTCTGGGATATTATTAGGGAGGATGTTGTCTTGGCAGTCCAAAGTTTCTTTCATTCTGGTCATCTTCTTAAGTCTGTTAATGAAACCATGATTAGTCTCATTCCCAAAACTGAATCCCCAACTGTGATTACTGATTTTAGACCGATTAGCTTATGCAACGTTATCTATAAGGTCATTTCCAAAGTGTTGATTAACAGATTCAAACATGTACTTAGCTGTTGTATCAGTCCCTCTCAGTCTGCTTTTGTGCCTGGTAGACAAATTTTGGATAACGTACTTATTGCTCATGAGACCATTCATTTCCTTAAGAACAAAAGAACTGGGAAAGATGGTTTTGTAGCTATTAAGCTAGACATGTCTAAGGCTTATGATAGAGTAGAATGGCTTTTTTTTGGCTAAAGTAATGCAGAAGATGGGATTTTGTCCAAAATGGATTCAGTGGATCATGGAATGCATCACTAGTGTAACTTACTCTATTAATATCAATGGAGAGAAGAGGGGGTATATTAAGCCAACTAGGGGATTAAGACACAGGGACCCCCTTTTTACTTATCTTTTTTTGATATGTGCTGAAGGCTTTTCTGCTCTACTAAATCAGGCCAACAGACAGGGAAAAATGTCTAATCTGAAAATTGCTAAAGGAGCTCCTAGGTTGTCTCACCTCTTTTTTGCAGATGACTCTCTGATTTTTTGTAAAGCTAGAGCCAATGAGGTGCATCAGTTTATGCAAGTATTGGAAGTCTATGGTAGAGCATCTGGACAGCTCATAAACATTGAGAAATCATCCATCTTCTTCAGTAGGAATGTGCAAGAACGAACAAAGAAAGAGGTGCTTAGAGAGGTCAATGGCATGCGGCAGGTTCATCAAAGCAGATACTTGGGACTACCACTGGTTATAGGCAGATCAAAGAGGCAAATTTTTGACGTCATCAGACAAAAGATAGTAAATAGACTTAAAGGTTGGAAGGAAAAACTATTGAGTTAAGCGAGTAAGAAGATTTTGTTGAAGTCTGTGATAATGGCTTTTCCTGCCTATGTGATGTCCAGCTGCAGATTACCTATCCAACTGTGTAAGAACATTTGCTCTGAAATGGCTAAATTCTGGTGGGGACAGAAGGAGGATGAGAGGAGAATTCATTGGCTTAGTTGGAGTAAGTTGACCGAACTAAAAACAGAAGGGGGATTAGGCTTTAGAGACCTGCAAGATTTTAACTTAGCATTATTGGCAAAATAGTTGTGGAGGATTTTGATGAAGCCCAACTTATTGATGAGTGCAGTCATGAAAGCAAGATATTTCCCAAGGTAGCCAGTTTAGGAGGTCCAACAGAAGAACACAGACTCATGGTGTTGGAAGAGTTTGCTAAGTGCAAGAGGGGTGCTGGAAATGGGACTAAGGAAAAGGGTAGGGGATGGCGAAACAATTAATATTTGGGAGGATAGATGGTTGTCTGGTGCGGAGGAGGGAAGAGTAGAATCACAAAGGAAGTCAGGAAGTAGAGTGGTGAGAGTGTGCGATTTGATTAAGCAAGGCGAATGGGATGAGGACTTGCTGGCACAAGAGTTTGAGGAGCTGGATAGAAGGAAAATCAGGCAGATACCACTGAGTTTGCAAAAGGTGAAAGATAGGCTCTATTGGGTGCATTCTAGTACATGAGAGTATGCTGTAAATCTGGGTATAGAGTGGCTAAGGAGAGGAAACGAAGGAGATGTAATGGTAGAAGGGGGTTAGAAACGAGTAGTAGTAGGGGAGGGGGGTCAAATAGTTGGCGTTTCCTATGGACACTGAACATGAAGAATAAGCTGAAACACTTCATGTGGAAGTGCCTTCGAGGGATTTTACCAGTTAATTCAGTGATTAGGGAGAAGTGTGAGAAGGGTGATCATATGTGTAAGTGTTGTGGTGAAAGCACTGAGACTCTGGAACACTTGTTCTTTTTTTGTGGTAATGCTAGAGAAATATGGAAAGTAGCTCCTCTGCAATGGGATGGTCTGGAGGGGTTCAGGCATAACTTTTGGCTTTGGTGGGAGGAGCTAACGGAGGCAAAGAGTAGGGAGCATGGGAAGGATCATATTGTGCTTACTGTGAATTTATTGTGACAGATATGGAAGAATAGAAATGGAAAGCAGTTTAACAACAAGTGTAGGGGTCCTTGGGAAGCAGTTAATAAGGCAGTTATGGAATGGAACGAGTACCAGCTGGCCCAAGAGGAGGGGAAAGGTCGAGAGATGAGGAACCAGCAGGGACCTGAGGAGGATAGGGGCTGGACCAAGCCACAACCCAACTGGTTCAAGGTAAACACAGACGCAGCTCTCAATAGTAAGAACAACAAGGCAGGCTGGGGTATTGTGGCTAGAAACTGGAAGGGGGAGCTTGTTGGTACCTGGGCAATCCCAACTAGCAGCTGTTCAAGTGCTCCGTAGGAGGAAGCAATGACAATCAGGAAGGCAATGGTGATTGCGAGGCAAATGGGATGGAAGAGGGTGGTGTTTGAGTCAGATTGTAAGCAAGTAGTGGACATGCTAAATAAAAATATGGGGAAGGCTAACCTGGCTACTATTTTGCTGGATATTCGAAATCTAGAAGGGGATTTTGACGAATGTTGTTTTTCCTTCACAAGGAGGGGAAATAACTTTGTAAGCCATCACGTAGCAAATTTTGCTACTAGTTTGATTGATATAGCTGAATGGAAGTGCGACTTCCCAGTTTGGCTGCTGGACTTAGTCCATGCAGATTCAGTTGAGCAGTTGCTCTAATTATGTACTTAGTATGGATTAATGATATGTTATCGTTCTGTTAAAAAAAAAAAAGGCAAGTCAAATAGATCGGGTTTTATCCAAATTGAATGTACTTGAATAGTGTTTGCATTTAATTTCTCAAACTCAAATCCCGCTGAGACCCAAACCCTTTAAAAGAGTTATGGGTTTAGATAGGATTTGATTTTTCTATGATTATTCAAACTCAAACTCATACCAGACCCATGTATATATAATTAAATTATATATATATATTAATAAATTTATAAAATAATCCAATATTCGATGGTCATTGGAACGAATATACTAAAACTTTATGATTAGTTTCTTTTTTCGAACTAATCCTAGTTGTCATTGTAATTAATACAAATTTTTTTAGAAAAAGGAGAAAATTAATTACAAATAAATGAAAGATTGGACATAGATATAGTTGAAGTTTCAAAAATAAATAAAAGCAGATAATATTTATTTTTTTGAGTTCATAATATTACGTTCAACTTTTTGGATATTAATTTTATTATTTGAATTCATAATATTGTTGCTCTATTTGTCTAGCGTCGAGTTGGAATAAAAACCATGGGCCTGTTTGGCAAATAGATTTTTTATTCAAGTTTATCTCTTACCAGTTTTTCATCAACTTTAATTACACTAATCTGAAAAAATTTCTTAAAATTTTTTACCTACATACTTCAAAATATCCAAAACACACAAAAAAAATTCCCTTCCTCCTTTTTTCTTCTACCTCAACCTACTACTATCTTCATCGCCTGCCACGCTAGCGACCTCTTCCGGTGCCTGTTCCGACAAATGCAATTTTTTTTTTGCTTTTTCTCTCCCCCTTTCCTCCCTCTCCCGCTCCCCCTCTCCTACCCCTGCCACCCTTCCCTTCTCCTACTACCAATGGAGTAGACACTTCATCAATTGTAGCCTTGGAGGAATCAAGCTCGGCCAATAGCTCCTTAGCATGATTCTCAAGGTCAATATCTCAATGTACTCTGGAGAAACTCAAAACAGCTTCCCAGACTTCAATGATCGGCTCAAAAGGCATATCCTCAATGAACTCCAAAGCTTCAACCAAGTGTCCAACTTGACCCAAAACATCAATAACACCCAAGTAATGCTCAATTCCTGGCAGAATTCCATAGTCATTTTGCATCATCTCAAAATAAAAGAAGCCTTCTTGTTTCTATTGTTACAACTTCTGGCGGAGGGAGGGAGAGGTAGCGGGGGAAAGGGGAGAAGAAGGGGAGTGAAAAAGCAAAAAAAATTCCCGTTTCTGGTGCTGCAACTTCCGGTGGAGGGAGGGAGGGAGAGGGAGAGTAGAGGGGGCAAGAGAGTGAGGGAGAGAGAAAAAGCCAATTTTTTTTTGCATCTGCTGCTTCCGACTGGGAAGGGGAAGGGAGAAGAAGAAGAGAGGAAAGAAAAGAAAAAAGAAAGAAAGAAAAAGAGAAAGTAAAAAAAGAGAAAAAGAAAAGGAAAAAAAGTTTCCATCTTAAAATTTTTTTCTACAACTTCTACAGTAAATTACAGTAAAGTTTTAGATAAACACCCAAAAAACTCATTTGCCAAACGGAGCCCATATTTTATTCCCGCATATGGGAATTGAAGCAAGTAAAATTGGCTTAGGTCGAGTTCGGTATGGTTAGTGTATTGCTATGTACGTTGTGATGTACACTTACAGGGATAGGTTCTATTATGCATTGATATGGTGTACACGAATAAAACTTATGAGTACAATAAACTTATGTGAGAGTACATCATATAATGTAGAAAGTACAATAATAGGACAATCATACGAAATGGTCAACCATACCTATGGTACCCTAAAGATGATCGGCCCAACGGCACTAAATCCATATGTGATTTCTATAATTTTTATATTATGTCCTTCTTTTGTTCTCTTTGAAATTTTGATCTCATAATATATTTTCTCATGCCCTTCACTTTTGGCCTATAGAAAGAAACTTAATGTCTATTCTTTTCAAGACTTGTGAAGTAATTGTACTCAACATTCATTGAGTCACACCCCTTTTATAAGTTCCTAGCTCCGCCACTGATGATTGCCGACTTCTAAATCCATTAATTGATACTAGCAGCTTAGAAATATGAACTTCCTATAAATATGGGAACTTATCTTCTAGACATGAGGATTTACTATTCAGTACGTAAAAAGTTCGATGCTCAATAATTAAAAGGGGTTAACTCACTTATGCCCCCTAAGATTGGTTGTAATTGCAGAAAACTTCCATTTTATATGTTAAAGATTATGCTTACGCTCTCCTACATTCACCTTTTGGGTGAAAAAACCAACCCATGATCTTGATATGAACAAAAAGTCCCATTGAATTTCCTCAAAATATACTTGTAGAACTCTAAAGAACTATTTTTATTTATGGATTAACTAGCCCCATTCCTCCTGCAATTTGAGGTGTTACACTTTGTCCCCTTAGATTATTTTTTCATTGCTTTGCCTGGACTTGTATTCGCCATTATTGATTAAACTAGTTTTTTGGGCCCTGCACTTTGTGTGAGCATGCATGATAGTGAGATAATTGTGCATGTTATTTGTTAATATTTTAATTTTGACCAGATATTATGTTAATTAATGGATTTTGTTTATATTTGGTGTTTTGTGTTGTTTATAGGATTTTGGAGTAGAAAATGGCACTGCAAGTTAAAATTTCTAGAAGACTATTTACTCCAAAGCATGTCCACGCTTGTTGATCTTGATCCCTATTTTTTGATATTTACAAAACAAATGGATGATACTAATATTTCTTCAAGATATACTTTCAGTTTTGAAATTATTTGATTCCATGAACAAGTGCAATTGAAAGGGGACAAAATATGTTGAAGTTGTCGGATGCTCAAGAAGTCAGGATCGGACGTCCGATAATCGTTACGTCGCTTCGGACGCAGAAAACCAACCTACTAGACGTCCGAAAGAATTGAAGAAAATTTTCCAAACTCACTGCTTGCTGTCGGACGCATAAAACAGGGCTATCGGACGTCCGACACTACCAACGGCTAGTTGACTGTTCAGCTACTTTCTATTTGTTGGAAGCATTAATGAGGCATTTTTTTGGTCCTATATAAATAGTGGTTGGTCAAATTCTTCAAACAACTTTGACACACTGAAAATACAAAAGATCTAGAGAGATTTTAGTGAGAAAATACTCTTCAAAGAAGATTTGTAGTCTTAGTGGTGTGAGGTTCATTGTAAGCTTTTCATTTGTGAGTGAATACTTCATGAGTGTAGCTCTGTGAAGGTTGTCCTGAGGGATAGTAAAATGTCCTGACTTGACCGAGTGGAGTTCGGGGCAAGGAGGAGGTGAACCTTCCTTTGTACACAAGAATGATTGTAATTCATCAACTTGAAGAAGCTTGGTTGAATTAATCTACAAGCTCAAGAGGAGCTGTGTGGTTAATTGATTTGCAATTCCTTCCTTTTTATTTACTTACTGTTACGTGTATGATCTTTGCATTGTTTGTCTCTTGGTTATTTTCGATCTTTACAATTGGTATCAGAGTTTGGTCTCCTAGAGATTAAGCTCAATCGGCTTTGGAGTAAAGATGACAATCAACAATGCTATGTTCTTTGAAGGACATTCTGTCATTAGACCACCTATGTTTAATGGGTCAAATTATGTGAGTTGGAAAGAAAGAATGATTATTTTTTTGCAATCTATTGATATTGAATTGTGGTTTGTTATTAGTGAAGGTCCATATGATGCCTCTCTTATAGATGAAAATACTCAGAGATCTAGACCAAAAACAAGAAGTGAACTGACTGCTGCGGATAGAGCTCATCTCACATTAAATGCAAAAGCCATGAATGTGTTATATTGTGCTTTAGACTCAAATGAATCTATTAGAGTCAAAGGCTGCAAGTCAACCAAGAAAATTTGGGATAAACTAAAAGAAATTCATGAAGGTAGTGAGAATGTTAGAGAACAAAAGAAATCCATTCTAATTACCAAGTATGAATCGTTCAAGATGGAACCTCATGAAAACATTGATGAGATGTACTGTAGATTCAATGACCTCATTAAGGACTTAGAGATGCTAGAAAAAGAATATTCTATAGGTGGGAAAAATAGAAAATTCTTGAATGCCTTGTCCAATGATTGTGAAAATAAAGTGATTGCTATTGAGGAGGCTACAGATTTGAATACTATGCCTATTGAATCTCTTATTAATTCTCTAATCTCTTATGAGCTGAAACTTAAATTTAAAGTGCAAGAGGAGGAGGATGCGAAAATAAGAAAGAATATTGCTCTGAAGGCTTCACAAGATGAAGATGATCCAGCCTCCGTGAGTGAAGATGACATGGAAGGTGATGATAGTGATATTGCACTCATCACACGAGATTTCAAAAGAATACTCAACAAGAGAAAATTCAGAAAAAGTGGACCTAGCAACTCCTTTCCGAATCAGTCCAACAATTTGAGAAACAAAGGGAAGATAGAGTTCAATAAAAAGCAAACTGATAAGTGTTTTGAATGCGGCTAATCTGAACACTATGCAAGTGAATGTCCAGTGATGAAGAAGAAAGAAAGAAGAAAATCAAGATTCAACAAATTTCAATTCACATGGAATGAGTGCAACTCCGATGGTGAAATTGAAAAGGATGAAGAATCTGTGTAATTGGCTTTTATGATCATTGGAGATGATGAGGTAACATCTTGTAACTCTCAAGTTGAAAGTGATGATGAAACTGATGATGATCTTGAATCTTTCATTATAAAATTGCATGATAGTTTGAAAGAATCCTATGCTAGAAACAAAGAGTTAAAACAGAAAATTAGTTTTTTGCTTCGAGATAATGTAAATATTTTTCAACAAAATAAAAAGTTGAAAGTTGAAAATGATTACTTCAAAAAGAGTGAGACTGCTTTACATTTTGAACTTGATAGAAAAACAAAACTTTGTCAATTGTCCAAAAAGGAACAAAGTGATTTGAAAAGAAGAATGAATGGTCTAAATGAGTTGCTTAAACACAAGAAACAAGTCTGTTTTCAAAGAATATGTTGAATTCTAATTCCAATGAATTTGCTATCCATAGGAAAAGGCAAGTCAGATTTATTAAACCCGTTCATGTGAATAACTTTTTGGTTATGTGTAATTTCTATTGTCAAAAGGTCACATGAAAAGTAATTGTTATGTGAGAAAGAATATAAAAAAAGACATGAAATGCATGTGAATAGTTAGACATGATGCTAACTCTAACAAGTAGGAGATTTTGTTAATCATTACAGTGATTCTTGTTCATAATTTTTTTTTTTATATTTCTGATACTTTGATCTGAGTTTTTGAATTTTATTGAATCTGTATGATATCAAAAGGGAAAGAAAAAAACAATTCTGATCTAAAGATGGTTTGTTTTGTCAAAACTCTCTGTCATATGTTGATACTTCTTTTGATAGCAAATTCTCTGTGATATGTTGGTGATTGCTGTCATTTTTCTGTTTTTATACTCTGTTATTGTTGCTGGATTATGATAGTTGATTTTTTACTCTCATCTTATGATGACAAAAAGGGGGAGAGATGGATGCTATGTGTAAGGGGGAGTTTTTCTGAAATTATAAGTTTTGGATGCGATGATTGAGGGGGAGCTTATACTTATTTTTGTTTCTTTCCATCTATTGTTTTGTCATCATCAAAAAGGAGGAGAATGTTGATCTTGATCCCTATCTTTTGATGTTTACAAAACAAATGGATGATACTAATATTTCTTCAAGATATACTTTCAGTTTTGAAGTTATTTGATTCCATGAACAAGTGCAATTGAAAGGGGACAAAGTATGATGAAGCTGTCGGATGCTCAAGAAGTCAGGATCGAACGTCCGATAATCGTTGCGTCACTTCGGACGCAGAAAACCAACTTACCGGACGTCCGAAAGAATTGAAGAAAATTTTTCAAACTCACTGCCTGCTATCGGACGCATAAAATAGGGCTATCGGACGTCCGACACTACCAACGGCTAGTTGACTGTTCAGCTACTTTCTATCCGTTGGAAGCATTAATGAGGCACTTTCTTGGTTCTATATAAATAGTGGTTGGTCAAACACTTCAAACAACTTTGGCACATTGAAGATACAAAAGATCTAGAAAGATTTTAGTGAGAAAATACTCTTCAAAGAAGATTTGTAGTTTTAGTGGTGTGAGGTTCATTGTAAGTTTTTCATTTGTGAGTGAATATTTCATGAGTGTAGCTCTGTGAGGGTTGTCCTGAGAGATAGTAAAACGTCCTGGTTTGACCGAGTGGAGTTCGGGGTAAGGAGGAGGTAAACCTTCCTTTGTACACAAGAATGATTGTAATTCATCAACTTGAAGAAACTTGGTTGAATTAATCTACAAGGTCAAGAGGAGTTATGTGGTTAATTAGTTTGCAATTCCTTCCTTTTTATTTACTTACTGTTACGTGTATGATCTTTGCGTTGTTTGTCTCTTGGTTGTTTTCGATCCTTACAACGCTAGAGATTGCGAAGTTGAAGATTGGGGACTTGGAAATTATCTCTGAAGTTTGGAATTATTTTTGGATGTTTGGTAGGAGTTTTTATTAGAGTAGGGAACTTGTTTAGTTAGCATTTTATTTTGCGATAAGCTAGCTTCATATAAGTTTTTGGAAGTTGATTAGGATAGAAAATAAAGGAAAAGTAAATTTACGGTTGGACAAAAAAAAGGAAGACACGATGTGATCAATAACTCGGAATAGAAAGACATGAAAGACATTTTCTTTATATTCTCTTTCGTGACTTGACTAAAGAGAGCCGAGAGAAATGTGACCAGTAGTTGGATTTTTCTTTCGTACATTCAAATAATACTTAGTTAGGGTTTCTTTCTAGTTTACAAGCTTTACAGAACAAGACTTGTAGGAAGAATTTTATAGAGATTTTTAGCCACGTTTTATTCATGGAGCGGAGCTAAATTTATGTCTACTTGAGGAGTAATTAAGTCACGGTTTCATGATCAATTGTGAGATTTTTTAATATTTTCTGGGCTTAATTTTACATGTTCATGAGTATTTAATTATTTCTTGTATTTCACTGGTTACTATTATTTGGGTTTAGTTGAATAGTTTGGCCAGCTATTTAATTGTTTGAATAATTTAATGCCAATTAAGACAACAAGTTCATAATACTGGATAATTTAATATTAGTGGCAGATGACACAATTTCATTACTTCACAAGTGTCTAATCTATGTTGTGGGAATAATTAATCTAGTTTAAATAAACCTGCATATGTGTTTGTTAACTAGAATTGGGTCTCTTTAATATTTAAGGCTATGAATAGATTAAACCCTATGAGTGCCTTTAGGATTATCTACTTTACAAAGGAAGTAGTTAATGAGCGTCTCTTGACTACCGAAAAATTAAGGAGAGATTAGTGGTTCGGCGGTTGTTGAATTGCTATAACCAATTTATTTGTGAACATATGAGTTATTACTGGTATCAGTGATCAATTGAGTGAACCGTTGCCAAGATTATTTTCTTAACTCGATCTTGATAATTAATGTATTCTTGCATTTTTAATTATAATTTAATTATAATTTTAAAAAATTCTACAACTTTCTCCTCCATAATATTCATTGCACATTTTTGTGAGCAAAATTTACCAGTTCCCTGAGGAGATGACCCTACTCATCACCATACTCATTAACTTTTAGGGAGTAGGTAATTGATATTTAAAAAATTTTGATGATTTGACACCCATCAAATTTTGGCACCGTTGTGGGAGAACACTAGTGCTTGAAGTAATTTGTTACTTTACATTTTAATTATTTTTGTTTTATGTCTCGATCTTTCCATATAGAAAAGCTTGAATTTGATCTGGAGATTGAGAAAAGAGCCAAGAGATTGGCTAAGAAAGCTAAATTGCATAAGCAACAAGCTGTATCGCCATCTTCTTCTAAACTTAATTTGGTTGTTGACTTAAGCAGATCATTTTGTGATTTGAAAAAGGCCGTAAGTGGATTAGAGAAAGTGATGGCAGCTCAAAGGACTTTGAGAGAATTCGCAACTCCAAATGTTAACCAGTAGCCATTATGCATCACATATTCGGAAACTGAGGAAGCTTTCGAATTTAAATCGGGTTTAATTCATTTATTGCCTACTTTTTATGGTATTGCAGGTGAAAACCCACACAAACATTTGAAGGAATTTCATGTAGTGTATTCGACTATGAAACCTTAAGGTGTTATGGCAGAACAAATCAAACTACGAGTTTTTCCTTTTTCTTTGGTAGACAAGGCTAAAGATTTGTTGTATTACTTGCCATCGGGATCTATAATCACATGGGAAGGACTTAAAAAACAGTTCCTTGAGAAATTCTTTCTGGCTTCCAAGGCGGCTAACATTAGGAAGGACATATGTGGTATAAGGTAGACCATAGGAAAATCCCTCTACGAATACTGGGAGAGATTCAAACAACTATGTACTAGTTGCCCACATTACTAGATACCCGACCAACTATTGATTCAATATTTTTACGAAGGATTGTCACTGATGGATAGAAGCATGGTAGATGCAGCTAGTGGTGGTTCTAGTCAATAAAACAATAGATGAAGCCACCAAGTTAATTTCTAATATGGCTGAAAATTCTCAACAGTTCGGTGTTAGGACAGATGGAGTGACTAGAAGGGTAAATGAGGTAAATCATTCTGACCTTAAAAATAGAATATCTGAACTAACTGCTTTGGTTTGCCAAATGGCTGTAAGGTAATCGCAGGCAGCTAAAGTATGTGGGATTTGTACTGCTCCTAGACACCCAAAAGACATGTGTCCGCTCTTCAAGAATATTTTCATGAGCAAACCAATGTTGTGGGATGTTTTTCAAGACCACCACAAAGGAGGAATGATCCGTATCCACCTACATACAATCCTGGGTGGCAAAATCACCCCAACTTCAGCTACGCTCCAAAACTGCTAGGTTTTCCACAACCTTTTTAAGTGAGACTACCAGTGTGGCAACCATTTACTTCGAATATAGGTATTTCACTTGAGGATATGGTTAAATCACTTGCTAATAGTACTTGTCAAATGCAACAAGAGTTACAGAGATTTCCACAAGAAACCCGAGCCAACATTTGAAATTTGGAGACACAAATGTCACAATTTGCATCTTCAATGAACAATTTTAAAAATAATAAAGGAAAAATACTAGCTTAGGTTATTTCGAACCCAAAAGAGAGTGCAAGTTCGATGACCTTTCATAGTGGCAAGGAAATGCAGTCCTTAGTACCTCAAGCAAGAAAAATTCATGAAGAAAATTAAATGAAGAACTTGAGAAGAAAGAGCATTCAATTAAAAAGGTAAGACATAAATGTGATGCTTCTAAAACACTTGAAATTGACCATTATTTTCCTGGTAGGATGGCTAAAGCAACAAAGAAGGAATCTGAGACGAAAAATTTGGACACATTCCAAAAAGTTAAGATTAACATTCCTATACTTGATGCGATTAAGCAGTTACCGGAATATGCAAAATTTTTGAAGGGATTATGCACTAACCAAACAAACTTAGTATTGATGACAGAATAAGGGTTCGTGAGAATGTGTCAGCAGTCCTTCAAGGGAAGTTGTCTCAAAAGTGCAAGGATTCAAATATGTTTACAATACCATGCATTATAGGCAACAAAAGAATAGAAAAAGATATACTTGATTTAGGGGGGTCCATTAATGTTATGCCTTTATCAATATTTAAAACCTTAAATTTAGGACCTTTTAAGAATACAAGGATAATAATTTAACTAGTTGATAGGTCTAATGTTTATCCAAAAGCCCTAGTTGAGGATGTTCTAGTGAAAGTTAATGAACATATTTTTCTTGCTGGTTTTTACATTATTGACATGGATGATGACTATTCCGTCAATTCATATTTAATTCTCTTGGGTAGACCATTCACGAGTACTGTTAGAACAAAAATTGATGTGCATGAAGGTACTTTATCTGTAGAGTTTGATGGAAATATAGTTACCTTCATTATTTTTTATGCAATGAGATACTCAAAGGATATTGAGTCTGTTAATTATGTTGGTATTACTAGTTCCATTGTCCAAACTAACTTTGAGCAAAATTTTGTGAAAGACAAGTTGAAATTTGTGTTACAGCATAGCAAGATAGAAGTGGAAGTAGAACTTAAGGATGAGGAAGCTATACAAGAAGCAATTATGACTCTACAATCACTTCTTAAATTTCCTGACAGGTTAGTTAACTCAAATTTGTATTATCCACTTCTATTGAGAAATTTTTACCTTCTGTTGAACAGACACCTAATTTGAAGTTGAAAGAATTACCAGGGCATTTGAAGTATGCTTATCTGGGAGAGAATCAAACCTTACCGGTCATCATTGCAAGTGATCCGACAATGGTCCACGAAGAAAAACTATTATGAGTTTTGCAAGATTTCAATCCTATTATCGAATGGACATTGGTAGATATCAAATGTATTAATCCTTCAATTTGCATGCATCATATTTTACTTGAAACAGATGCAAAGTCAATAAGGAAGCAGCAAAGGAAGTTTAATCCAGTGAAGAAAGAGATAGTGATGAAGGAAATTCTTAAACTATTGGAATTAGAAATTATTTATCCTATTTTCGATAGCAAGTGGGTAAACACAGTGCATGTAGTTCCTAAAAGGACAGGAATTACGCTTGTTCGAAATAAGAAAAATGAGTTAGTGTCAATGAGACTTTAGAATATCTGGAGAATGTGCATTGATTTTAGAAAGCTAAATGCGACAACAAAGAAAGACCATTTTCCCTTACCTTTCATTGGTGAGATGCTTGAAAGGTTGGCAGGTAAATATTTTTTTTGTTTTCTTGATAAATATTCTAGGTATTATCAAATTAGTGTTGCTCAAGAAGACCAATATAAAACTACTTTTACTTGCCATTTTGGAACTTTTGCTTACCCTCACATGTTTTTTGGATTGTACAATGCCCTAGGTACGTTTCAAAGATATATGATGAGTATCTTTTCTGATTTGATTGAGAATTGCATTGAAATATTCATGAATGATTTTACAATTTATGACAATTCTTTTGATCAATGTTTGCATCACTTAACGAAAGTCTTGCAATGGTGCATTGAAACCAACTTGGTTCTTAATTATAAAAAATGTCACTTCATGGTGAAAGAAGGGATAGTTTTGGGCCATGTTATTTCATCTAGGGGTATTGAAATTGATAAAGTTAAGGTTGATTTAATTACTAGTTTACCTTACCCAACTAATGTAAGGGAGATTCGTAGTTTCCTTGGTCATGCATATTTTTACAGGAGGTTCATCAAAAAATTATTAAAAATTGCATAGCCATTATCCCGTCTACTTCAAAAGGAAGTGTCATTTCATTTTGGAGATGATTATAAGTTGGTATTTCACAAGTTGAAGGCAATGTTGACTACAACACCAATCATTCAACCTCCAAATTGGAGTTTATCTTTCGAACTCAAGTGTGATGCGAGTCAATATACTGTTGGTACAGTACTCGGGTAAAGAAGTGGGAAGCGTAACTATGTCATCTATTATATGTCAAAAACATTGACCCCAACTCAATGGAACTACACCACCACGGAGAAGGAGCTTTTGGCAATTATTTTTGCTTTTGAGAAATTTAGATCATATTTGTTGAGATAGAAAATACCAATTTTTTTTTATCATGCAGCTTTAAAATATTTTTTTGCAAAGAAGGAGTCCAAGCCAAAACTCATTCATTGGGTACTTTTACTGCAAGAGTTTGATTGGGAGGTCAAAGATCATAAAAGAGTTGACAATTCTATAGCAAATAACTTGAGTAGATTGATTTGAGAAGAGGAAGCGATACCCATATCTGAAGTATTTTCTGATGAGCATTTATTTCATCTTAAGAGTAAGGAACCTTGGTATGCGGATATTATTAATTTTCTAGTGACTCATAAAATTTCTAATGATATGAGTAAGGCTAAGAGGGATAAAATAATAAAAGATTTTAGGTATTACATATGGGATGAGTCATATTTATGAAAAATAGGCTCAGATCAGATCATCTGTAGATGTGTATCTAATGAAGAGATTCCTTCCATACTTATGCATTGTCATAATTATGCATGTGGTGGATATTTTGACCCAAAATGAATGTGTAGAAAAATTCTTGATTATGAATTTTATTGGCAAACTTTGTTTAAAAATGCTTACTAATTTTGTAAAAACTGTGAGAAATGTCAAAAAAATTGAAAGTTTATCTCATAGGAATGAAATGCTTGAGATTCCTATTTTATTTTGTGAAAATTTTGATGTATGGAGTATGAATTTTATGGGATATTTTCCTAACTCTTTTGATTTTCTATATATTCTGTTGACTGTGGATTATGTGTCGAAATAGGTAGAAACAAAGGCGACCCGAACTAATAATTCTAAAATTGTTGCAAAAATTTTCAAATCTAATATTTTTAATAGGTTTGGCGTTCCAAGAGTAGTCATTAGTGATCAAGGTACCCAATTTTGTAATCGCACTATTGAAACTTTAATGTGTAAATATGGAGTGCATCATCGAGTTGGCATAACCTATCACCCTCAGACCAACGAGCACGTTGAAGTTTCGAATTGAGAGATCAAGAATATCTTGAAAAAAAGAGTCAATCCAAATCGCAAAGATTGGAGTTCACAGTTGGATGACGCGTTATGGGCATATGACAAAGCATATAAGACATTGGAATGTCAACATATAGGTTGGTTTATCATAAAATGTGTCATTTACCAGTTGCACTTGAACATCGTGCATTTTGGGCAGTTAAACAATATTGGATAGAGTATTATTCCAAATAATTATTTGAAATAATTACTGTTGCACTTTTTGTGATGTGATGTATGTGAGATAAAAAGGTGGTTGGAATATAAAAGGTGAATTGGAAAATGTGTTTATGATGCAAGTGAAATTTTTTTTGGAAAAATTGGCTATCCAAACATAGCCATTAATATAATTTGAATACAGATAGAGTTGGAGAGGAAAGGAAGTTCCAACTTTAGGAGTTGGAAAAAATTCGCCTGGAAGCATATGATAATGCAAGGCTCTACAAAGAACACACTAAATACTTTCATGATAGAATATTGCATAATAAGAAATTTTCTATGGGTCAAAAGGTATTATTGTTCAATTCAAGATTGAAATTCATGCAAAGTAAGTTGAGATCTCGATGGGTTGGACTTTATGTAGTGAATAGTTTTCCTAATGGCATTGTTGAGATCCAAAGTTTAGAAACTTACAAAATCTTTAAGGTTAATAGTCATCGTCTTAAGCATTTTCTTGATGTTTCTGAAATTGCTACTATTGAGGAAATTCATTGATTGATCCAGTCTATGAATAATTGTGCAGGATTTGGATTATATCTAGCCAGACACTATAGAAAAATGCTAATGGGGAGACAACCCAATTGATTTTTATTTATTTTATTTTATTTTAACTTTTTTCTTTCCTTTTGTGTTCGTTAATGCTCTTTAGTTGTGCTTTTTTTTTCAATGCTCATGAACTCTTTTTTTTTTTTTTTTTTCTTTTAGGTTTAAAGATGCTACGACAAGTTTATCGCATCTGTGGAACAGAAGACAAAAAGTCCTTTATTCTTGGGCATCCAGTTGCAAAAAATGGGAAGTTAAATAATTTTTTAGAAAGTTATCGTTGATAGCACGTGCCTCATTGTATTCTAGTTGAAGTATGAAAGAAAAATGTCATACGACTTTACTGCAAATAGTAGGTCCCACGTCTTTGAAAAGCAAGTTTTTTAATGAAAATTATCAGTGTAGACACCAAATTTTTGTCAATTTTTAATGTTTCCTTGAATTTTTGCTATTTAATGAGTTATTTATTTTCTTGTATTTTAATGTGCATCTTTTTTCTCATTTTTGTAGATTGGTTTTAAGAAAAAAAAAAAGAAAAAAAGGGAGAAAATCAAGAAATCAAAAATCATCCTAATCATTTTGTTTCACCGAAATCACTATTAACCCATTTTTACACTCAATTCCCATTTGACATTTCTTCTCATTTTGGTAAAAATCCATCATGTTATTTCATGCATCTTTCTTGTCATTTGAAAAGCCATCATTTTTTACTAACCAAACACACAAACTCCAACTCTCAATACATCTCTTGGTTATGTATTCTTCTTCCCAAGACACAAACTAGCAACTTATCCCTCAAATTCCCTCTCCCTCTCGGTTCTCCTCTCCCTTTCCCCCTCTCAATTTCACACACCCACCGACAAGTCAAACACAAAAGAAAGCAAGCCATTGGACAGTTGGAGGTTTGGAATTTCATCAAAACATTTTAATCAAGAAACTCCACTTTCGGTGAGGTATCTCTCAATTTTTTTTAGCAAATTAAATTCATGTTGATTGCCTAGTTTCTCTTGCTTTTGTTGGGTTTTATTGTTGCTGTTGTGTTGTTAAATATTGAGGTTAAGTTACAAGTAAGATTAAAGAAAGAGAAATAGCTTTTGTGTATGCATGCTACATGTTTGATAAAATGCCAAAAAGGAAAAACGAATTAAAAAGCTGAACATTGTGCATGTTTTTTTGTCAAAATAGATGACCATTCGCTAGTGTAGGTCCGAAAATGTTTGGTTGTCCAAAGTTTTAGAGATTTTGAGCCTTAAAAGCATTGAAGGATTTTTTATTTTATTTTTTGGATTGTTTTGATTTAATTTTGTCATATGTGTTGTTACTTTTATTGATTTCAGTTCATAGTTATGTTGTAAAAATCACAATGAGTGTTGTAGTATAAATTATGTGATTTTTGGTGAAGATTTGAGTGTTTAAAAAAAAATTGGATTGATTTCTTAGTATTTTGGTCACTTTCGGGTAATTTTTTTTGTAAAAACTAACTTAAAAAATGGAATCTACATGAAAAATCGAGTGAGAGAGTGCATTTTGAGAAAATTTGGTGACCGAAAAATTTGCCTGCATCTGGCGGTGGTGCCACCGCAGGCGGCCATAGCCGCTAGCAGGAAGTAAGCTTTAGCTTCTCGGGTGGAAGAAGAAGGAAAAAGAAGAAGAAAAGAGAAGGAGAAGGAAAGAAAAGAAAAGAAAGGAAAGAAAAGAAAAAGAAGGAAAAAGAATTGGGCAAATGTTTATTGTTTGATGGGCCATTTTCTTTAATTTCGGTTGGGTTAGGGTCTTCTTTCTTTAGGGTTTTTTCATCTGGGCTTGTGTTTATTTTCATTAAAAATAGCCCACCTGTTTCTTCCGGGCCAGATGGTTCCGGCCCAAGCAAAAATAAAAGAAAGGCCTGATGGCTTTTCTTTGCCCAAATCAGAAACCAAAATTTTCACTTTAGCCCCTGATTTTTGGAGTAATTTTATTATGACCTAGAAAATTTTAAATATCTTTCACTTAGACCCTTAAAATAATTGTGCTTTGCTCCCTAAACTTTATCATTTATTTAATTTTGACCCCTAAACTTTAGAAAACTTATATTTTTGGCCCTAAAAGTTTTTTACTTTTGCAATTTAGTCCCTAGTGAATTTTAACTCTTTTTATTATGATTGTTTTTTTTCTTTAATAGCTAATTATGTTACTTTTGAATATATTTAACTTGTAATTTTTATATGTTCTTAAATTTCTTTACATTTGACATATTAAAGTAAATTTAGTATTTTTATCATTATTATTATTTTTCAATTAAATTAGTGTCATGATTCTTTTGTTTATTTTGAGTATAAATAGGGCAATTTGACTCCATTTAGTCACCACTTCAAAAGAGAGGTACCCCTATTATTAGTATTTTAATGTCAATTACGTGCTCTTACGTGCTCCTACGTGTTCCTATGTGTTTAAATATTTGTATATGCTTTATTTATTTGATTTAAATGTTCATTCAAAATTTTTTATATTTGTTTAGTTAATTTTTATAATTATTTGAGAGGCATTTAAATACCTCAAAAATATAATAGATAGGATACCTAGATTTGTTTTATTATATTTTTCATTTTAGATTGTAATTAGGTCCCCTATTGTAATAGATAGGGTAGATAGGATTTTTTATTTCTCCATTTTAGATTGTAGTTAGATTCCCCACTGTAATAAATAGGTTTTTGCGTGTTATGTGGCTTATGTGTTATGTGCTTTATTCACTTTTGTTAGGATTTTTGCATATAAATATTATATTTATGAGTTATGTGCTACGCGCTCTTACATGTTTATTTGTTTTAATTTATGCCTTGTTTGTCTTACTATGTATTAAGAATACATGACATCACCACACTAGTTCAACGCTAGTTGTGGCTTCTCCCTCCGTTTACTTGCTAGTCCAACGCTAGTAAAGATTTTTAGAAATAGGTTAGTCCAATGCTAGACTCTTAGATCGTTCGTGCGTCAGATTCATTTTTGTGTGGCATTCATTACATTTTCATGCATATTTTTATTTTAGAATATTTTCTCATTTGCATGATATTTTTTATTATATTATCACCTACCCTGTATATGTGTCTCATGTCATTTAGGATTGCACCTTATTTAAGAAATTGTAAAATAAGTTAGTTCATTTGCTTGTTCATGTTAGAAGAATTATTCTTCAAACATGAGAAATGGGTAATTATAACTTTTTAGTTCAAATACCCCATTAATCCCTATATAAGAAAATTATGTCATGAGTTTTTGCCTTTCATACCCATTATGTTGCATTCCCTATTCTTTGGCCACTTATATTTATATATATATAATTTAACTTTTTTTTTAATTTCATCATTCGCATACTCGTGACCCATTTAAGGAATTATTTTGACCTTTGCAATTAATGCGATTGGTATTAATTAAACTCTTGAATGGACATTTTGTCCCTCTCGACGTTTTTATAAATTTAGATTTGCATTTATGTAGGAAACATTCAAACGTGATAAATTTAAGGGTTAGATTAGGAAAATTTTTGACTAAATCTCGCAACTAGTTTAGACTAGGTTGAGAGGGTGCCTTAAGTTTGAATTAATCGAGCATTTGCCTTTCTTTTCTTCAACCGTGACTCCTAAAATCATTTTCTCTTGTTTTTCAAAGTTTTGGAGTTGTCAAAAAGGGTTTTATTTTATTTCATTTTTATCAAAAATATTTTTTGGTGACTTGGTACACCCAAACTCAATACCAAGTGACGAGTCCTTTTTTTTCTTAAAAATCCTTTTAGACTAAATTTTGAACCCAAACTGTCGCATTCTTTAAAGTCCCATTCTAGATCCTTTTTCATTTATTTTTAAATAAAATCACATCTTTTGTAAATACTTATTTTCATCGCGAAAAATGGGGCACGACAATCGGAAGACTAAATTTCAAAATCATGCCCCAAGTGTTACAAGATGAAGTTTTCTACCTAGCACTCAAATACCAAAAAAAAACGTCCTTTTTTACTTTGGTCTTCTTAGTAGCTATCTGAATACTTTTCTTTCGATTTTCTTCTTTGCAGCTATTAGAATCCTTTTCTTCCATTAAAAAAAAAAGAAACAAGAAACAATTCCTTTTTGGTTCATAATCCTTTTCCATTGTGAATACTATTTTTCTTCTTTCTCTTTTTAAAGCCACAAAAAACTCAGGTTGTTCGTAAAGATTGCAGTGGCTCACAAGCTTTAATTGAAACTTCAAGTTTTGGGGAAATAACCATCAAATATCGTTGCTTCCCAGTTGCTTGGAGTTGTCATCTATTCAGCAAAATCTTCGTCATCTCCATCTCCGTTCGTTGTCATTTGGTGTTGGCTTGCTGGCATTCGACGTTACCACTGATTCTCAAGGCTATTGTCAAGGTTGTTGTCGGCTAGAAACCAAGAAATTGAATGCAATTAGTTTTTTCAGTGGCCACCGTTTGAAGTTGCCTAACTTATTTGCTCTTGAAGTTTGTTCTCAAATTTGTTGGAAGTTGCTTAACTTGTTGCTTTGCATATTGTCAATTATTAGTCACCATTTGTGCTTCACAGGTTTACATTGCTATTTGTTTAATGGAACTCAATCCCAACATCTTTGAAGAAACTATCAGCAATTATAATTAAACAATTTTTTTCATTGATAACCTTTTCTTATTTTGTAGGACAAATTTGACAATGGCCAAAACAAGAGGAACCAAGCTTCAAACCCAAGACTCTCCAATCGATTCTAGAACTGAATAAGAAATGAGGAGTCCCAACAGAGCCTAAGAAGCAATCGAGATTGGCATCATCAAGGGAGTATTACCACATTCTACTTCCGAATTAGGGGGTGAACTTACTCAACTCACCAAGGAACAAATAGATACATTACACATTTTGAAGTCTCAAACATTTGCTTCTTGTAAGTACATTCATACTCCTACATTGGGACAATTAAATATTTTGACTGAGGTGAAAAGATTATTTATAGCAATTTAGTGGCAGCACTATTTGACACTTAATTATCCCACTTTGCTTGAATTGTACTGGAAATTTTATAGTACTTCCAAATTTGTGAAATCGGACAACTTTTCATTAGATACTCCAAATGTGGCTAGTTTTAGGTTATTCGGGGTTGATTTGAGTCACTCAATTACTGAGTTTAATTACTACTTAGGTTTCATTGATGAACATTTAGTTAAATCTAGGGAATGTCTAGCGAGTGTTTGTGACTATATTGAACACTTTGCTTCTTATTATGTCAGGATTTGGAAAGAGATGTCAATTGATAAGTTTAGCTATGACCCTAGTCAATCTAAGACTTCTTATTTTAAAGACCCGATTTTGAAATATATTCAAAGGTTTTTTGCCCTTTAATTTTTTCTAACAGGAAGGATGCTTTGGGAACTATGAAAAAAGCTGAATTTTATTTTATTTGGTGTATGTTGAACAATGTCAAAGTAAATTTTGATTTTTGGGTAGCGACACAATTTCAAATGATGCTCACAAAGAAAAATAAGCCAATCATTTTATGTTCCCTTATCACTAATTTGGCTATCCAACTTGGTGTGCTAAACCTTGATGAAGATAAAGATTTACATGTTGCTTGCTAGTCAGAACCTTTGGATTTGGTTTGTTTAGCGAGGATGGGGGTCATTGAGTATAAAGATGATTGTTATCAGTTTACACCACCGAGAGAGATTAGACTCATGGTTAGGTAGGGTCCTAAGCCTATCATTTCTTCCCGTACTGCTCGAGTTGTAGATGGAATTGACTCCTCAACTGTAGCGCCAACTTCTTCTTCTTTTGATGATCAATTTCAGTAGTTGGATAATCGCCTCTCCAAGATTGAGCAGCAAATGTCTCGGATGGAACGGAACTTGGATGCTTTCTTCACCTCGGTTGGATTCACACCTCTTACTCCCTCTCACACTTAGAGCTTGACAACACTTGCTCTCCTTTGTCAAGGAAGTCCTCTTATTTTTCCTTTCTATTTACTTTCATACATTGAGGACAATGTAATGTTTAGGTGTGAGGGAGGAGAATGGTTATGCAACTTGGTGTTTTCTTACTCGTGGATTTTCTCGTTTAAAAAAAAATCCTTGCTTCGAGTTTTTCTTGTTTATTTTTTTAGTTCAATTTGTGGTTTCTTGTTTAGCTTTTCTTGTTTGAGAAAAAATAAAAAAAGTGTGAATATTTTTTTTAGTTTTTTCTTATTCATTATATTATCAAGTTGAAATGTGATTAAGATGCAAGGATGAATAGTTAAATTCTTTTTGCTAGCATTATTATCTTATTGATTTGATGATGGATTTCAATGATGAATGTGCAAGTTTAACTCAATTTTAACAAGTCATTGTGAGTTTTGGAGCTTATAAGCATTTCATTATATCTTTCTCCATTATCTTGTTAAGTGATATATCACATATGGTTTGAATATTCTAGAACTTGTATTGTTATACATATTGAGACTACATTTTGAATTTGTGCATTAAAATGACAAGGGCAACAGGTTTAACCCTTTTTGACTTTCTAAAAACCCGCCTTGAGTATATTATCCTTAGTTAACCATTTCGAGCTTAGCCCTTTTCTTTTTTATGTTACCCTCATTATAGCCCTAAAGCCTTTATTATTAGATTTTGTGACTTTGGAACCTTGCATCAAAGGAATGTGTTGATTAGTTGTATAAAACTTTGTGTACCTCTATAAATTGAGAGGTTTGGAAGAAAAAGTTGAATCGGATGCTGAAGGTGATTCAAGTTATTGCTTGTAGCCAGTGAAAAAAAAAGAAGAAAAAAAAGTGGAAAATGAAAAAAAAATGAAATTGAATTTGTACTTCACTTGGCAAGTTGTGGAGAAATTTACAAGCTCGAGACAACTTGAATATGACAGTGCATGCAGTTGTTGAGATTTGAATTCACGCAAGTAGTTCCTGCATTTCCTTTGATGTATTTGTATGCGATAAAATTTTAAGTCTGCAAAAGCCAAGAAAATATAAGACAAATATGCAATATATAAATTTAAGAAAATATGTGAGTACAGTCTCCGCGATTTTCTCAAACTTGTAGAGAGTTTCCTTCTATTTTTCTCTTCAAATGCTAATCCAAGGATTTCGCGGCTTGTTCTTGGATCAACCACTGATTCTTTCAAATCTTGATATGAAAGATTTGAATAACTTAGAAAATACTTGAAAATTCAAGTCTTAATATATGGAAGACTTAAAGAACTTGAAGATGCAGGCCTTTGTAACTTGGAGTTTCAAAAGACTTGAGCGTATGAGATGTGTCTTGATCTCCATTTGGTAGAGAGACCCCCTTTTCTATAGTCGTAGTATGAGGTAGAGGTTGAAAACATGTATATCACTTTACTTGTCTTGCAAGACATGTAGTTATATCAAGGATTGTGCTAATTTAAATATTATCTCCTCATTTTGTACTTATTAATAAAGAGACAATACCAATGAGTAGTTTCTTGATTGGTTAAGCTTGTAGTGACACATGATGTGGCTCCATTTGATTGGACAAACTATTGCAGTATATAAGATATCTACATGGATTAAATAATTCTAAATATTATTTCTTTAATAAAGAAATAATTATTTACATATTTATCCATAATTTTTCCAAGTCATAAAGACACGTGACATGGCATAATTTCATTAGCAGAGATAGTCCGACAATTTTAATTGGCCGCAACATCTCATCTTGACATGTGGAGAGACATGATTGGTTGACGAATAGCACAACTTTCAAGCGTGCACGACATACGGCAATATCCAATTGGCTAAAAATAAGTCATAGAAATAATTTATAAACCAATGATAATGTTAATAATTAATTAAAATTTCATTGTTTACAAATGGCCCCTCAAAACTTGTTTGCGAAGAGTAACACTTGAACATACAAGTTTTGACTTATAATCTCCCAAATTGTTTAAGCAAACATGTTGATATTTTGGAGATCATAGTATTGAGACAATAAGGAAACCGGACTCTATGCTCCCTTCTACTGGCATTTAAAACATGATGGCCATCAACTTTAATTATAAATATTTGTCTCTAAGAAACCCAATATATTCATATATGAAACAATGCATATTGCATGCCTAACCATTCACGTGCATGGCACTTCAAATATGAACTGCTCTATAACATAGAAATCCAATTGATCTTCCATGCATCTTGTCTACCAATCACACACAAAATTTCACTGCTCCAAAATTCGAAACCACTTCTCTTTGTTGGCCTTGGGAACTCAAGTGACAAATCACCAAGAATTCCTCTAATACGACTAGAACTCTTGAATTAACGACTTCCATTCCTTGTTAGTTTCAAACTTCAAACAATCTAGAAGTCCGAAACCCAATTGCAATGGAGACCACCTTTAGCGCAGAACTCATCTTCCCAATTGAGTTAAAAAACAAAACTTACAAAGACTTTGGAAGGAATTTTTTTTCTTCAATCAAAAGTTTGTCAACTAATACACAGACTAAATTCTAGGATTTAGGGTCATTTTTCCATTATAAATAGCTAAGTCTTGGCCACAAATTCCTTAATAATAGAGAACTTGAACGAGTTTTATTCCTTGCTTTATTGAATTATCGCCGGTGTGGCTATTGCTATTACTGCTGCTGCTTGCTCGTTCATCAAATACTATTGCCGTTGTTTAGTATCAATCATTATTGCTACTACCAAATTGGTACCTGCCTACTATTTGCGTTCTGATGACACCGTTTTCTGTTTATTAGGTATCCAAAACTCTACTTTTAGTACTTAAAGAAACTTCGGCAACGACTTTTGCATGTTTATTTTGGTTCATTCTTAGCGAATGTGATTGGTACTTGAGATTTGCATGTTACGCACGTTATGTTTTGAACCCGTACGATAGCATAGCCTTCTAATCATCTTGCAGCACGGTTTTAATTTATTTCAAATCCAATCTTTAACATCATATTTGACCTGCTTGTTTCCCCATTAGCTAAAACATTGCACATTCAAGAATTTGATTTCAACATTGTAGACTTATTCCTTTTTAGGCAGCCAGCCACGAGGTTGAAAAGTGAATTCCGGAGCTCGTCAAAAAAAGGACAGCTATCTAGGTAACTTGATTACCAAAATTTCACATAAACATATTCTCTTCATCAACTTATTTATATATGTATTTTTTAGCAGCCATGCAAATAAAAGACTATGCCACGCTGTTGCCACATATTTTATTGGCGGATGACCGGGGAGGATCTTAGTTAAAAAGTTTGTCGTTATATGTTAATAAACCAACAATCGGCACCTTTGCTTTTATACCCCTTGAATGATGCTTTTATCTTAAAGATTAGACCAATAAGTCGACTAAGGAAGTTGTAGTGTCATCCACTTTTTCCACTACGTCAGGGAAAGAGGAAGTGGTTGAATTAAACTCGTCGCTTCATAATGGAGATCCAGAAATAGCCAAATTTACGCTTCTGTTTGTGGGCTTCAATATTGATAAAACTACATGGAAAATTCCTTCGTCCTTCTTTGATGAGGCGTGCTTTATTTCTCACTATTGGGAATCGATTGAGGACATCCTTGGAAGGCATAAGGAGACACTCACACGTACTGATATATTTGAAACTGTCTACGCGTCAAGATTTTTCTATGACTATTGTGAAAATATCTTACGCGCTTTCTTCAAAAATTGGTGTCCTTCGACCAATACACCCCATACACCTATTGGGGAGTTATCCATCACACTTTGGAACCTTTATCGACTTGGTGATCTTTTGATTGATGGCTCACTTTTCGATGAAGTCGTCCCTTCAGCTCAATAACTTCTTACTTTTGACAAGGACGGAAAGCCACTTCTCCCTGAGAGTTGCAGGCATCTTTTTTTCGCTTACTATCACTTTTGGACGAATGACCAATGAGTGTGGATGAAAGATTAGATTTGTTTCTAGTTTAAAGGAGAGGCTAAATATAGGGCTCCATTGGACAACGCGAATAGAAAAAAGATCACATCTAAGCCAAAACTGACATACAATTCTTTTGAAAGCGCAGAGTTTCATCACCTTGCTGATACAAAGGATTTTAACATTCCTTTTGACACGTTAAATATCCCAGAGTCGTTGAGAAAATAAACCTACATTGCGGCATTCATAGCATATTAGATTTGCAAATTTTTTTTGCTAAGCAAGAAAGTCGATCGCATTCGTCCAAGTCTTTTCAAGGTTGCATGCTTGATAGCCACAAGAAAGAAATTTTGCCTTGTAGTTTTCGTCCTTGCAAGCAAATATAACGGGTTGAGGGAAATTGTTTACGCCCCTAATCTTGGAGAATGTGGGGTTGCTTTTCTGATCTATTACATCTATACTTGGATTGGCTAATACTTCGACGTATATTATGAGAATAATCAAGTGAGCAGTCACTATGCGCGTAGGACAAGATTTAGTGGTGAGAAAATGACAATAATTTATGGTAAATTAGAAGTTGAGGAAGTCTTCAAAGAAATAACTCCCTCGACGCTTTCCAGATTATGTTGGACTAAGAATGAAGAAAATGTGTTGATTGACGATGGATTCTTATCATCTAGGCTTATAAGCTTTTTTATCAGTCAACGATCTTGCTATTTAACTCTACGTAAGAATAATATATGCGCGCAGGACAAGATTTAGCGGTGAGAAAATGACAATATTTTATGGTAAATCAGAAGTTGAGGAAGTCTTCAAAGAAATAACTCCCTTGACACTTTCCAGATTATGTTGGACTAAAAATGAAGAAAATGTGTTGATTGACGACGGATTCTTATCATCGAGGCTTATGAGCTTTTTTATTAGTCAACGATCTTGCTATTTAACTCTACGTAAGAATAACATCTTTAATATTGAAAGATATAATCCTTATAAATTTAGTAGGTAATTTGGATTCTGTCAGGATATTCTAAATAACTTGAAAGATATTACTCACACCTATACTTTGGGTGAAACTATTCAACTATGAGATTTCTCAATTCGCATGTAAACACAATCTAGGATGACTATACCTATGCATAGAAAGCATTCATTAATCACAAAAAACTACGATGCCTAGTGATCAACATGGTCAAATTGCGTCTTTTCTACTTCCTTTAAATTCACAGTTAAGATCCCTCAACAATCATCAAAGAAAGGCAAGATTATCTCTATCAATAAATTAATGCATCACAATGGAGTTATAGAAATTAGAATGGATCCTACTGCATCTACATTAAAGAAGCGTAAAATTACTAATATTCATTTGAAAAGTATTGTCACGAAAAATAAGTTTTTAAAAGATTCTTAACGGGAAGTCAAAGAAACAAAACTAGCGACTCTAATAAAGAAGATGCCATCAACAATTTCAAAATCTTTAACCATGATTTCTATGGGAGAAGATGCAGAAATTAAAATGTTGGATTATCACGATTCTACCAAGACTATTAAAAAGGAAGGAACTCAAGTCCAGTGCACCGGATCTATTAAAAAAAGAATCCATTCATTTGCAAGCGGTAGTAGCAATTAAGACTGCCATTGGGATCGATCAAAGAAGAGTACGCCTTCTGATTTAGAGGAGATTTTCTTTACATCATTATTGGTTAGAGTATCGCCACTTAAGGTAATTAAGTTTATATCATCTCTTATAATGTTTTTAATAATTTTTTTTTAACTTTTTCATAACTTTTTTCTTTTTTTTTTAAATTTTTAGCCCTATTTTCTTGAATTCGGTCGAGAAGATGTTGACAACAATTCACCAATTGAACATGAAGCTGATGATACAATTTCAAATAAAAAAGGTGATGAAGTCGCTATTAGCATACTAAGATAATTCGCCACCAGTGAATTTACCTCATCAATGCATAAGAAAGAGTTGATTAGTTCGCACGAGATCCGAAAGAAGCCTAAGGTAGCATTGGTTTCAGAATTTTATGAGCAAAAATTGATCCAAACGCATCGAAAGAAATACTTGCAAAGTTTGTGAATGAGTTTTCGCGAGCAGATCCTTGACACTGCTATCGAACAAATCTCTTCTTTAAAAGAGTGTGTAGAGAAAATTATTGCAGAAATTACAAAGACAGATCCTGTCATTGGTCTTCTGTTGAAAGACTTCTTGATAGAATTGTTCGTCAAGGCAGAAACATATGATATTCTGATATCTTCATCATGAAAAAAAATGAGTAAAGAGACACATGCAAAACTTCTTTTTAAAAGGAAAAAGAATTAACTTGTCATCTGCAGAATCTTGAAGAAAAGTTATAATCTATCAAAAATTGGAAAAAAGTTCTTCAATTAGAACTTAAAGTACATAAATCAGTTTAACTATTGATCAAAAGTATGAAACTTTCAAGGAGATCTAGATTGAGATAACCTAAACACATGAGAACTCTCCTCTATTGAAAATGCTAGCATCTTAACTGATGACATAGCGAAGGAATTTAAAGACATGAAATTCGCACTTGAATCATGTAAAATAACTGTAGTAGATCATAAATTTGACATTGAGATTTTTCAACATGCCCTTCTTTTTTCTCAGAAATTTTTTTATCATTTTTTCGTGTAATGAAAATTTCTATGAATAATAAAATGCTTTTTGTTTCTTATCTCTTTTTTTTTCTAAAATAAAAGAACTTAAATTAGCATTTTATTTTCATAGAAAGAGAAGATTTTTGCAAAGAAAAAGGAATTGATTTGGGAGGTGTAACTGAATTTAAAAATTGCTCTCTAAATTGCCTACGTATCTTAAAAGGAAATCAAATCACATGTAATTCCTACCATTTACATTTGAATCTCATGCGGGTCAAGAGTATCTATTTGTTTAGTACCTTAGATTTAGTGGAGTGTTTCAATAGTTTAACCACATATTACACTATTGGTGGTCGCCATTCACAGTCTTAGCTCAAGCGGACCAGGAGCAACCTGCAGTTTCGATCATATGTTATGGAGTTTTCGAATTATGCATAATATCTTTTTAGTTATTTGTCATTGATAGGACCAACTCTTAATCCGTTTTCAGCAGCCAATTTGTATGAGTCATTTGTATATACTCCTTGGATAATATATGAACTATTCCATTTAGGAGTAAACTTCCTTTGTCCATTATGAGCGAAAATGATTGGTATCCGAACAGCAAGTATTAACTCTCTGATTTGAAAAGAGCGTGATCGAATGTGCTTATTGAATGCTTTTGAAAGGCGAACTTGATAACATTCAATCCGTTGTTGAATTTTTAATCTTTTTTCATCAAGTGCTTCTAATTTCTCAAGGAGAAGATGGGCATTATCTTCTTTGTTGAACTCTTCTTGGATTGCAATTCTTAGTGAAGGTATTTAGAATTCAAATGGAATGACAACTTTAATACCATAAACAAATGAGTATAGGGTAGCTTGCGTGGGGGTTCGAAAAATAGTTTTATATACTTAAAGAACTTCTCCAATTCGAAGATTCTAATCTTTTTTTGATTTATCCATAATTTTCTTCAACAGATTACACAAGGTCTTGTTGAATGTTTCAACGAATCCATTTGCAGCAGCATAGTACATGAAAGAATTATATTGTTTGAAATGAAATTTTTCACAAAGCCTATTCATTGCCGCATTGCAAAAAGACTTACCATTATCAGTGATGATGTAACATGAAACTCCATATTGGTAAATGATGTGTAGACAAATGAAATCTATAACATTCTCCTTTTAAACCTCTCTTAGAGGAATTGCTTCATTCCATTTTGAAAAGTAACTTGTTCCTACCAAAATAAAAATGTGTATACTGAAAGATTTTGATAGCAGTCCAACTATATCCAATCCTCAAGTATCAAACGGCTAAAAAGTCACAGTTGGGTGTAATGGTTCAGGAGATTGATGAATAAAATTGCCATAAAATTGACAAACTTGATATTTTCTAGCAAAGGCAATGCAATATTTCACCATCGTTGACCAATAGTATCCCATTATCTTAATGTGAAAGTGTAATTTAGGGCTAGATTAATGAGCACCACATATCTTAGAGTGAGCTTCCTCTATTACTTGCATGACCTCATCTTTCCCAAAATATTGTGGAAACATTTTATCAAACGATTGTCGATAAATCGCCCATTTATAGTAAATGAAACGTGGCTTTCAGCGGCGTAGGTCAATCCTTTTTTTGAGATTTTCTGGTAACTTTTCATGATAAAATTAATCAATAATGAGATAACAACAATTCTCCTTTTCAATCTTATGGACGAAAATATGATAGGTATTTTCTTCTACACCATTATTTTTTTCAGCAAACATTGGAGGTATAACCCAAATTTGACATATTGATATTTGATTTCGATGAGAAAATAAAGTGAGTATGGATGCCAACTTTGCCAAAGAGTCAACTTGCTGATTGAAATTTCTAGAGATATGTTCTATAGTGATATTGCCTAAATATCCCATGAGTTGTCTTGCATAATTATAATATGAAATTAATTCAGGTTTGTTGACATTATAAATATCAGGAAGTTTATTTATCACTAATTTGGTATCACCGTAGATCCTAAAATGCAATTGTTTTATGTCTATAGCCATCTCAAGATCAAGAATTAATGCTTGATATTCGACCACATTGTTTAAGTATCGACGTGTTAAAGTGAAAGAGTACGGCAATATATCTATCTAAAGAGTATAAAAGGCGACTCCCGTATCCGTTCCATCACGGTGAGCAGTACCATTCAAATGCATCGGTCACAAAAATTCGACCATAAATACTTCTTCATTGGGGAGTTCATCGATCGACTCCCATTCAATAAGCATGGGATGATTAACTAGAAAGTCTACTAATACTTATCCTATGATAATCTTTACAGGTACATAAATAATTTAGATTTGTTGAAATTGAAGGTACTATCTCGCAAGACGGTCAGACAGCACAGGCCTTGTTATAACATATTTAATGGGATTAGTTTTGGATGTGAGTCAAATAGTGTGTATTTAAAAATAGTGTTTCAATTTCTAAATAGGAAAAATAAGTGTCAAACACAACTTCTCGATAGGTGAAAAATTCAACTCATTTAATGTCATCATCTAACTCAAGTAATACAATACATTTTCCTTCCTTTCATCATTTTCTTGAGGAAGTAAGACTCCAGCTGATCGTTTTTGAGCGAAAATGTAAAGGATCAATGGCTTTCTGGAAATTGGGGTAGCTACCATAGGAGAATTCATTAGATAAGTCTTAATACTTGCAAAAATATTTCTATACACTTCATCCCACTCGAAGGGTACCCATTTTTTCATGAATATTTTGTGGTTAAGGGATATTCATAATGGCATCAATTTTAAATTGATCAGCCTCTATTCCCCGTTAATAAACCATGAAATTGAAAAACTTATCAGAAGCGACTCCAAATGCGCACTTTAAAGAATTCATTTTCAACTGATATTTTTGAAGGTCTTGAATGTGATCTTTTCGCTTTTTTGATTTCATCATAAGATCGTTGACGTAGCATTCCACATTTCAACGAAGCATATCATCAAAAATTCTTTGCATTGCCCTTTGGTATGTTGCTCCAGGATTTTTCAATCCAAACGGTATTACTCTATAATAATAAATTCCTTTACGAGTATGAAAAGTAATGAACTCCTTATCTTTAGTTGCCATGCGTATCTGATTGTAGTTGGAGAATCCATCATGGAATGATAGTGTTTCGTGTCCCGTTGTAGCATCTACTATCAATTACGTGATGGGGAGTGAAAAATCATCTTTCGGACAAATTTCATTTAAGTCTTGAAAATCTATACACACTCGAATTTTTTCATTCTTCTTTTTCATAGAGACGACACTTGAACTCCATGTTGGATAGTTCACTTCTCGTATGAATCCAGTTTCAATCAACTTATTTACCTCATTTTCAATCATAGGAATTAATTCGGGTTGAAAGCATTTTTGAGCTTGTTTAACAGGTTTTGTTCCTTGTTTGATAGACAAATTATGAACAGCGTCCTTTAGATCCAAATCAGGCATTTCTGAGTAATTTCAAACAAAGACATCCTTGAATTCGAACAGCAAATTAACATACTCTTTTTCTTCTTCGGGAGTCATACAAGAATTTATGTAAATTAGGTGAGATTCATCACTTGTACCAAGATTAATCACTTTTAGTATATCGACTGTATTTTTTACTCGTTTAAATTTGGGGGAAACATCAACCGCATCTATTTTTTCTTCAGGATCACTAATTGTAATATGATGGTAGGAAGCAATACTTTCTTGATCCTGTTTTCCAAAAATAGTTTCAATTCTTACGTTAAACAAGTTTTTATAGTGCATGAAAAAAATTAGAGATTTACTTTCTTGGACCATTCTTTTTTATTGGAGCAAAACTTTCTTTCCTGACAGCTTGCTACTCTTGTTTTTTATTGCCTAATCTCTCATAGATGAGCAGTTTCAAATTCTTTGATTGTGGGTCAAGTCTGTCAAATATAGAAGTACACATTAACTTATTTTTCAATCCATTGAAAATAGATCTCTTTCAAATTGTGATCTCCATTTTCTCGTTCACATAATTACAACTTGCACTTTTGATTACTATAAAAACAGGAGAAGGCGGTTGATAACCAAGATCCATTGACGAACTTCAACATTATAGCCACTTTCTTTTAATATTTTCTACGTAGGTGTCAATCTATGAGTTTCGTCACTAGTCATTTGAGGAGGGAGTTTGTTCACTGCATTCTTCTCACTTGAGTTATAACTCACGTTAGCAAGAAGCCTATATGCGTTTGGCTTAAAATCTTCTTGAGTCCGATTGATTGGTAATAAGTGATGTTTCACTGCGGATTCTTCTTTAAGACGGACAAATCCTTCCAAGTTCATTTTCTCATTTTTGACAAAAGAAGACTGTCCTTCTTTTCTCTTTGGTTTCGGGATATAGCACAAAATTGGTGCTTTGTAATCTTGAATTTCTTCCCTCACTAATTCTTTTCTTTTCGCTTCTTTTTAAAAATAAAATTTGACATCGGCAAAGTGTGTTTCGATTTCAGTGAAAAGTTTATTATCAGCAGTAACTTTTTTAACTATACAATTTCTACAATATTTAAAATATTAATGAAAAGTAGATGGTATAATTTTATTTTTATAAATTCAGAGTCTTCCCAAGAGAATGTTATAAGAGGTTTTGGCATCAATAATACGAATAACGCACTTGAAAAAAATTTATCAATAAGCAATTCAATTCTTATGAGGCCAATTGTTCTTTGCCTCATTGATTAAATTCTTGGATCATGAGGTGGTTTTGAGAGAGTTCGTCGCTTGAAATTTTGAGTTCCTTTATAGCACGCATGGATGTGATATTGACAGCAGATCCATCATCAATGAGTATCCGATTTATCTTTTATTCGCAAACATATGCACTAACAAACAAGAGTCGATTGTGAGTTTGGAATCAACTATCAAATCATTATTATAAAAAATGATAGTCGTTGCACAATCTACAGGTGATTTATCATTGATTTTGAGTTTTTTTCTTAAATTCAGTGTCAATTTGAGTGACTTAAGGCTTTTCAGCTTTGATGACATTACAAGAAGTAAGATCATTATCATCATCTCTTAAATATCTCTTTAGTATAAATTCTCTCAGTGTTAAGATTATCGAACCTCTTGAAGGAGCGGATAATTTGAAGGAACTGGTGTTACGGTCACTCCTTTTTGTTTCTTTATTGTATTTTGTTGTTTTATTGTCACTTTAGACTTTGTCGAACGGATATTTTTCAGAGAGATATTCTTCTTTATCTTTGGCTTGTAAGTCTTTTTTCGAGTGATTAGAGTTCATCCTTTATTATCATCTTCGGTGATATTTTTAATTGAAGATTTTTAACCTCCTTTCTTACAGACAGAGCATTACTTGATGCGAGTGAAACTTATATCGGACAACACACCGACCCACATATTATTGTTGTTTGGTTTGCCGACACTTTATCCTCCTCGAGAAGGATTTTTCCTTGACGGACTAATTCCATGATTTTGTCTTTAAAGACAACGTATTTAGTGAGAGGATGGCCAATCAAGTGACAATAATAGCAACAATTTGGATCATTGATTTGGTCGGCTTCCTCTAAACGCTTCATGTCGGGAAGTTCAATGAATTTCTCCTTGTGAAGGTCATCAAACATTCCCTGTAAATCAGATTCAAGAAAGAGGTATTCCTTTCCTTGCATCTCTTTCAAGATGGGCTTTCTTGCTGACTTATTCTGAAAGGAGTCTAATTTCTCAGTGATCTTTTGACTCACTTTAGTAGCAATTTTCCTAGGGGTTGTGTTTATTGTCATGGACTCTTTATTACTGAATTTTGAAGAAGGCTTGCCCCCTTTTCTATTTTCTTGTCTTTCATTGTTTTGACGTGGAACTTGAAGAGGAAATCCATCAGTTGCATTGCCTGCGACGCTCAATTCCATATCATGAGTACTAGTAGCTACTTTTTCGAATGTGTTTAGATGAATACCTTGCAGAATGTAGGTTAAACTCCAATGCATTTCTTGGATGCACATTTCTATAGCAGAGAGATAGTCTGTTTTTACAATTAAAACTCAAATTTCTCCACCTGTCAATGTAGTTGACCACAGGCTTATCCTTCCATTGGCGAGTGTGAGTTAACTTTAGCATACTAACAGTTCTTCTAGTGCTGTAGAAGTGATTCAAGAACTCTTGTTTAATCTGTTCCCAACTGTCGATAGACCCTGGTGCAAGATCAGTGTACTAATCAAATGTGTTGTCTTTCAAAGACTGGACAAACTGTTTGACTAGCAGGTCACCATAGGTTCCAGCATTATTGCAAGTCTCGATGAAATGAGCCACATGTTGTTTTGGACTGTCCTTTCTATCGAATTGTTGAAATTTAGGCGGTTGATATCCAGCAGGCATTGCTAGATTATCAATCCTAGCAATGTAAGATTTGTATGAAGTAAAGCTTAACTTTGAGCCACTCTCTTTTTTGTCTTTGATCACGTCTTCAATAAACCCCTTCAGTTGTTCTACACGGATAGTCCCGTCGGCGGTCACGTACATTTCCTTCACATTGTTTTTACCTTTAGATGATGAAACTTCACGCTCTTGGTGCTCCTTGGAGTTCATATGGCTTCATTCAGAAGCGTGATCTTTCAAAGTAAGTAGTTGAGCAATAAGAGCATCTTGATCTTTGATGTGTTTCATCATGATTTTCATTATCTTGGACAAGTTCAAGACTTGAAGTGTTTGTCATCATAGCAGGCATTGCGGTAGAAGAAGTAGCAGAATCTTCAATGAAAAACTCTAATTGAAGAGCTTCATGAGAAGAGACTAATCTAGTACTTGATGAATCATCATCATACTTAGAAAATTTGGATCCGGATCCAAATTCGAGTATGACAAGAGTCTTCTCAATCGATGTAGGAACATCTTTGAACCCTACTGTGGGAGAAGAGAGCATTAGTGATGTTGAGCCAAAGGCAGGAGTTGATGCAGATGGAACCTCCATGTTATTTTGGGTGAAAATTCTCGTCATACTCCTTATCAGAGGACCAATAGCACGAGCATTCGAGGCAACATATGTGGCTTCCTTAGCAAGTTTGGCATCAGTAGTTTTAGAACGGGCAGCCATGGACTTGTTGTTCTTCAGTCCCATCAATGATATATGTAGTTGAATAGTTAAAAAGAAGAGATGAAAGGTAGAGATGATCCTACTGGGCGTGCTAGAAATTTATAAGCGATAAAATTTTAAGTCTGCAAAAGACAAGAGAAATACATGACAAATATGCAATATATAAATTTAAGAAAATATGTGAGTACAATCTCCAGAATTTTTTCAAACTTGTAGAGAGTTTCCTTCGATTTTTCTCTTCAAATGCTAATCCAAGGGTTTCGCAGCTTATTGTTGGATCAACCACTGATTCCTTCAAATCTTGATTTGAAAGATTTGAAGAACTTAGAAGATATTTAAAAATTCAAGTTTTAATATATGGAAGACTTGAAGAACTTAAAGATGCAAACCTTTGTAACTTGGAGTTTCAAAAGACTTGAGCGTATGAGATGTGTCTTGATCTCCATTTGGTAGAGAGACCCTCTTTTTATAGTCGTAGTATGAGGTAAATGTTGAAAGCATGTATACCACTCTACTTGTCTTGCAAGACATGTAGTTATATCATGATTGTGCCAGTTTAAATATTATCTCCTCAATTTGTACTTATTAATAAAGAAATAATACCAATGAGTAGTTTCTTGATTGGCTAGACTTGTAAGGACACATGACATGACGCCATTTGATTGAACAAGTTATTGCAGTATATAAGATATCTACATGGATTAAACAACTCTAAATATTATTTCTTTAATAAAGAAATAATTACTTAGATATTTATTCATAATTTTGCCAAGTCAGAGAGACATATGACATGACACAATTTGATTGGCAGAGATATCCTGACAATTTTAATTGGTCGCAACATCTCATCTTGACATGTGGAAAGACATGGTTGGCTGCCGAATAGCACAACTTCCAAGCGTGCACGACATATGGTAATATCCAATTGGCTAAAAATAAGTCATAGAAATAATTTATAGATTAATGGTAATTTTAAGAATTAATAAAATATCACTGTCTATAGTATTTTCACCTAAATTTCATTTTTTGTTAAAGTCCCTTGGATTTTTGCATTGAATTCATATTTAGTGGTGGAGATGTGATATATTTGCAAGCTTATAGTAATTTTATTACATGATGTTGATTTGAGTGTTCAATGAACCCCTAAATATTTTGAGTGCATAAAGTGATATTCTAGTGAGGGTAGTTAAAGCTTGTGCATTTTGATTTTTAAAAAATTTTAAATGAGATTGGATATTGGTGTTAGTATTTGATAATTCTTAGTATGAAATGCTTGTTGTTTTAATTGAGTTTTGGCTTGATTTTGTAATGAATGGTGTCTAGGATGTTGTATGCTTGAGGACAAGCATTGGTTAGGTGTGGAGAAAATTTGATAATGAGATACTTGTGCATGTTATTTGTTAATATTTTATCTTAATTTTGGCCGTATATTATGTTAATTGATGGATTTTGCTTATATTTAATATTTTGTGTTGTTTATAGGATTTTGGAGTAGAAAATGGCACTTCAAGTTAAAATTTCCGGAAGACTATTTGCTCCAAAATGTGCCCACTATTTGCTCAATTTCCGGAAGAAAATTGGAGATAGAACGCCGAAAATTATCTTTGAAGTTTGGAATTATCTTTTGGATATTTTGTTAGGAGTTTTTATTAGAGTAGGTAACTTGTTTAATTAGCATTTTATTTTGGGATAAGTTTTTGGAAGTTGATTAGGATAGAAAATAAAGGAAAATGCAATTTATGGTTGGAGAAAAAAAAAGGAAGACAAGATGTGATCAATAACTGGGGACGAAAAGACGTGGAGGACGTTTTCTTTATATTCTTTTTCGTGACTTGACTGAAGAGAGCCAAGAGGAATGTGACCAGTAGTTGCATTTTTCTTTTGTACTTTCAAATAATAATTAGTTAGGGTATCTTTCTAGTTTACAAGCTTTACAAAACAAGACTTGTAGGAAGAATTTTATGGAGATTTTTGGCTGTGTTTTATTCATGGAGCGGAGCTAAATTTGTGTCTACTTGAGTAATCAAGGCATAGTTTCATGATCAATTGTGAGATTTTTTAATTTTTTATGTGCTTAATTTTATATGTTCATGAGTATTTAATTATTTCTTGTATTTCACTGGTTACTATTATTTGGGTTTAATTGAATAATTTGGCCAGCTATTCAATTGTCTGAATGATTTAATGCCAATTAAGACAACAAGCTCTCAATACTTGATAGTTTAATATTAGTGGCAGATGACACAATTTCATTACTTCACAAATAGTATAATCTATGCTATGGGAATAATTAATCTAGTTTAAATGAACCTGCATGTGTGTTTGTTAGCTAGAATTGAGTCTTTCTAATATTTAAGACTGTAAATAGATTAAACCCTATGAGTGTCTCTAGGATTATCTACTTTACAAAGGAAGTAGTTAATGAGCGTCTCTTGACTATCGAGAAATTAAGAAAGGATTGGTGGTTCGGGGGTTGTTGAATTGTTATAACCAATTTATTTGTGAACATATGAGTTATTTCTGGTATCAGTGATCAATTGAGTGAATCATTGCCAATATTATTTCCTTAACTCAATTTTGATAATTAATTTATTCTTTAATTTATATTATTGCATTTTCAATTATAATTTAATTATAATTTTAAAAAATTCTACAACTTTCTCCCCCCAATATTCATTGCATCTTTTTTTGAGTAATAAGTCTACCAATTCCATGAGCAGATAATCCTACTCATCACTATACTCATTAACTTTTGGGGAGTAGGTAATTGATATTTAATATATTTGGTGGTTTGACACCTATCAAATTTTGGCGCCATTGCCAGGGAACACTGGTGCTTGAAGCGATTTGTTACTTTATATTTTGATTATTCTTTGTTTTATGTCTCAATCTTTCTGTATAAAAAGCTTGAATTTGATTCGGAGATCGAGAAAAGAGCCAAGAGATTGGCTAAGGAAGCTAAATTGCATAAGCAACAAGATTTATCGCCATCTTCTCCCAAACTTAACTTGATTGTTGACTTAAACAGATCATTTTGTGATTTGGAAAATGACGCAAGTGAATTAGAGTAAGTGATGGCAGCTCAAAGGATTTTGAGAAAACTCGCAACTCCAAATGTTAACCAGCAGCCATTATGCATCATATATCCTGAAACTGTGAATTTGATCCGGAGATCGAGAAAAGAGCCAAGAGATTGGCTAAGAAAGCTAAATTGCGTAAGCAACAAGCTTCATCCCCGTGTAAAATGGCCAAAGAAGATCCTTCAAGGCAATACTGACCAATTCAATCAACATTAAAATGACACCTAAGACAAGCAATTCAAGAAAAAAAAAAGCAGGAATTTCTTGAATCTTTCAATAAGCCGTGTAAAATAGTTGAAGCATAAAATCTAGTACAATAATACACTTTATTGTAGAATCTCTATCAGTTCCAACAAAAGAACAACAAATAGAAAAGGCCAAATGATCCACGCATGCACAATGTTATGTGTTCCAAATGCAACAAAAAACAAATCCAGAAAGAAGAAGTTAATAACTTATCAATGTATTGGAAATGCCAATTAAGGTATCCATCACAACCTTTCAAACCAATGAACAAAAGAGAATTGCTAAAAATCCAAACACAAGTTGCTTTACAAACAACAGATAAATCGGGAGGATGTCTAGCACAGACGTGGACAAAAGTTTCCCAATCCAAGAACGAAGCAAACCTCATGAGATCCAGGTGCAATTCCGATGAAAGCCCGCCACTGTTCAGAAGAATCACAATTTATAATTGATTAGATTATTGGATAATTAGCTATTTTGTCTAATATCTTTGCAGGCAGTCACCTGCAAAGAAATGCACAAAAACCAACCAGAATTTTCGAGAAATTTTTTGAAATTTTAGCATGTATTTCATGTAAAAAACCAGGACCGTGAAAAGCATAGCATCCACGGACTAATGATGTGGCGACGTCTGCATGAGCAAGCCCAAATCTTTGAAGCTTTAAGCTAATATGCAAGCTTAAGTGCTTCATGAACAGAGCCCAAATTAAGGCAGTTCAGAGTCAAGTGTAAATTTTTCCCCACTACATATATAGCGTGGTAAATTGCATCTCCAGTAATTGCTATACTTCTCTGGATGGAGCACTAATATACACAGAAAATATACGAAGAAAGCTGACCACTAGAGTCATTTTACTGTTGAAGAATTGCGGTAGCTTGATCTGATTGATCAAATGACTACCTTAGGACATTTTTTTTTAATTTAAAATGTAATATCCTTGGAACTTGTTTGGGATAAACATGATGATATCATATATTATATTTCTAAAATCATTAGTTCATCCAAAATGGTGCCAACTTGAAGAGTCAGAAATATATTCACGCTAGTACGATATTGTCCTTTCGACATCTTAATTCTTAACACAAAATACTGCATAATTATCAACATAAATTTTCACCATAAGAAAGAAATTAGCAACTGATAGAAGTTTCATGCTTAAGATAACTCTATATGACATATTTAATATAATCCAAAATCCAGATGATATTTATATGCATGTAAATTATAATTTTTTCATTACTTTAACTAATTTTGTGAATTTAGCAATTATGTATTTTATTGGTTTTTATTTTTCATTTCTTATAAATTATTCCATATATCATTTAATAATTGCACAATAAATCAAACTTGCAATGTTCAAGTTTATAAACATACTATCATGGAAATAAACGACACTGCTAATTAACAATGGCGACTTAATTTCTTGTTTTTTTTAGTGATATTGCTAATATCTTTCACTAAGATTCTTCTTTAAAAACTTAATAGAAGGATAATCTTTGTTGCAACTTAAGTGTAAAATTTTTCTAACAAGCAAATTTGGATGCATGATATATGTGCAAAAAGAGAATTTGAAAATTGAATAGTGATTTTATGTTGTGTATCCAAACCTACTAGTGTATAAAAGATTTTATACTAACAAAGTTGATTTTAAAAGATAAAATTCTTTCTCTAAATGTGATGTTCTTTCGATCTTTTTTTTCATGGTGAAATAGGAGATGCACAATGAAGATACAAAAATTTCAATTTAAAGTGGATTTAATCAAACAACAAAAATATTTGAAGACAAGGTGAGTAATCGATTCATTAAATGAGAAGAATAACTTTAATTTTATAGTGAGACCTTGTTTGATATCCAATTCAGCATTTAAATTTAATGAATTTAAACCTTAATATATTCAGACATGTTTGATAACGAAAAATACAACATTTCAATTAGTTAAGTGGCTTTGAATTGTTTACCCAAAACTTACTCAAAAAAATAATTGATAATATGTTCATTTATCACTTAATGCAAAATATGCTCAAATATTAAGATTTCAATACTCAGGAATTTAGTAACTTAATATATTCAAATTTTCAAATTCATATTTTAGACTTTAGATTTCAAATTTTAAGTTTATCAAATGTACACTAAGATAAAAAATTGAGTAAAATGGAAAAAAGATATTTCTATAAATAATCGTAATAAAAAGCTAGTGAGTAATTACACATCCATAAAAAAAGGGTTAAATATAGAAAACCCCCCTTGTGGTATGATGAATTTACACAAAGCCTCCTCATGATTTGGAAACCTCAAACAACCTCCTTGTGCTTTGGGAAATGGTGAAACTGTTATCTTTTTTGTTAGTTTTAACGGTCAACATAAAAGGTCAACCTTTCTAAATGTATTAATTTGGAATTATCAAATTGTCGTTTTGAATTTTTTTCTGCAAATGACTTGGAAATTGGAATTGACCAACACTCGAGTTTTGGGATGAAATTGAAATAATACAAGGATTATGTCGGTAGGCCTTAAAATTCATTTTTCTTCCTCCTCCCACTATTTGTCTCACAAGCTAGTTACCATGTGCCCCTATTTCCCACTACTTCCCCTCCAACATACGAATTTATCTAGCTTCAGTTTTATCAAAATGTACAATTGCAATGGATCGAAGAACTGAAAAAAGATTGAGTAGATCTCATTCCTCATAATCCACAGGCAAATGTCCCAAACATTTTCAACAATTATTATTTTCCAAATATTATTGGCAAGATAGCCCATGAATCGTCTGAAATCACAACTATTATCGAGTTAACATGTCCATTTACACATAATGGAGGCGGTAAACAAAACCATGAATAGGAAAAAAGAACAAAGGCTCATGGGTGGGGAAGAGTGGTTGGCAACAATAGAAGAAAAGTGGAGCCGGAGGAGAGTGCGAGGAAGCTCAAGGCACGGACGAAAATTGGAGACTTGCAAATATGGGGCATAGGAGGTGGAGCAGAGTTGATGTCTATTTCCTTTGATCGGAGGAACGTACGACAAAGGTGAGGATATGTGGGAGATGAGATTTAGGGTTAAGCTAAATTATTAAGATATCCTTGTAAGGCAAAAGTTATTCATGTTTGATTGTGGACTTTAACAGAAAAAACAAACGTCCCATATTCCTTCAAACTACAAGGAGGTAAAATGGATCCACTAGTTTTTCAAATAGTATAGAATTTTTTAAAAGTATTCTAAAAAGTGGTCTAATTTTTTTTAATATTTCAAAATATATTTTAAAAAACTCTACTATTTTTAAATATTTCAAAATATTTTCTAAAAATATTTCAAGATATACTCTAAAAATTCTGTTACAGTAAAATTTTTTAAAAACACCCCTAAAAAACAGCTAATTTAAATGGAGCCGTAGGTTTTTAAATCGTAAGGAGTTTATGTGAACATTGTATATACCACAGCGAGTTTTTATGTATTTAACCCAAATAAAAAAGATTAGTTGATGCGCACGATATACAAACCAAGGTGAAAAAGAATTTTTCTCATGTTCTTGAATTGTCAAACTAACCATGATACTCGTTGATAAATTTAGGAGCGTCAATCGGGCCTTTTGAGTCGAATTTTGAGAAGATCAAACTTTGCTCACAGAATAAAGTAGAGATTTTGGGGGCTCACAGATATAGTAGTAACGAACTCTTTTTTTTTTTGTTTTTTATTTTGTTGTTTAACCACGAAAACCTCTCAAACTTTTCCCTAAATTTGTCACCGCACCTTATTAACCATCAATATCCGTAAATTTCCCTCACTAGAAGCCGTATCAGTTCTCATCCTCCAATCCCAATACCACCCTAACTCGAATAAGGGAGCGTTGCAAAAGATGAACATGAGGTTTGGGTTCCCTTCTGTTTACTCCCCTTCTTTCTCTTGTTTTTTTTGACTCTGGTTGAGTTGGGTTTTTATTTTTTTCTCCCATTTTTCTCTTGCTATCGAGAGTTCTAGTTCAGCTTTAATAAAGATGACATGATTGTAGTAGGGATGACAATCAGGTGGAGAAGAGGGACTGGCCTGTGTTTTAAAACCTCCCCCAACCCCCCCTGTTCCCCCGTGCCACTTGCTCCGCCCCGCCCGCTACCCTCACCGGTGACTATTATAATTTATGCTTTTTTGTTTGATCACTTTATTTTTTTCATGGATAATATCAATATCAATTCTATAAATCTTATTTCTTTTCCTATCCTCGACTAAATATCTAACTTTGTCAAATCGTTTTATTGTTTGGATGGACATAATGCTTTGAAGGGGCAGGAGAAGAAGGTTATCTTGCACATTGACATGTGTCTATCAATCTATAGAAATTAAAAAATCTTCAAAGATTCCATTTGGCAACGAGCAAGTAATCATTTGTCTATCAACTATTACAAAGGTTGACGATATTATCATGCGAGCATGTACACTTTTGTGGTTGATATGACTGTGAAAACTTTGACCTGTCTTCTTTTTTACATTTTCTTACAGAAAGTAAGAATTTCGAAAATAAACCTAACTCCCAACAGTACCTCCAAAAGCCGGCAACTTTTGGAGGACTACTAGGGACTTATAACCCAAACCCCAACCCCCTCTAATACCGATGTGGGAACTAACAATCCCCACAGAGGTGCCCGGCAACTTTGACCTGTCTTCTGCCTGACATGTTTGAGGACTTACTGTTCATCAAAAAATCCCACAAGGCACCAACAGCCGGGCAATTTCTACTAATATTGTTAAATTCACAAAATATCTCAATTATGATGTCCTTCAGAATCGTTTTCCCACCTAAGGTTGTCGCATTTGCGATGACCATGAAATAGAATTTATCTGCTTGAAGTTCTGAAAAGGACTAAAAGGAAATTTTTTTTTAATGCATTGATCATTGGTGGATGCGACGATAGACTTGTCCAAAATTGGCTGTGTCCAAGTTATCTAAGGCTCCATTTGTAATAGTTGTTTTTGAAATATTTAATTGTAATAATACATATAAAAAATTTTTACTATAAATTTTTTTGTGATATATTTGAAATATATTTAAAGGTACCTTTTAAAATTAAAATTTTTTTTAAAGTACCTTTTAAAAATTAAATTTACCCCTTACCACCACCACAGCCACTCCCTTCCTCCTTCTCTCTCTTCCTCCTCCCTCTTCCTTCTCCCTCTCTTTCCTCCTCCCATACCCTTCCCCGCCACCTGTTACCTCTCCCCTCCCTTTAAATCACTGGTCTCGACTAAATCACGACGGGGAAGAGGGGAGGGGAGGGGAGGAGAAAGAGGAAAGTTGAAGAGAGGAAGAGAAAAAGGAAAGGAGAGGGAGGAAGAGAAGGGGGAGACGAAAGGACGAGGGAAGGGTGGTGGTTGTGGATGGTGGTGATAGGTGAAAGATATTGTAGAATTTATAAATTTTTTAATTTTTTTGTATATTTGTGAGTTATTTTTGATATATTATATGGATAAGGTGTTTTTAGAGTTATTTTTATTTGTGTATTACTATAACATTGTATTTTAAAAAACTTGTTTTTGAAAAATAAGCCAATCCAAATGGAGCCCAAGTTCTCTTGTTTTTGGTTGTCTAAGTTCTCACCAAAATTTGACTACATGGTAACCAACAATAGAATGGGATACCCGGAATATCCCAAAAAATTCAACCATGCCACACAAGATCAAGCCTTCTGTTTTTTTTTTTTTTTTTTTTTCATGAGTAGTATAATATAAGCATATCTATATGAGTACTTTGGCAGGGAAGACGAATGAACACAAAGATTGCGGTGGTACGCAAATGTAGGTGCTTTGGCAGCTAGTGATAATGCTAAGGTTAATCACAAAAACACCTGGTAAGGTATAGTCACTTTTGCACTTTATCACCTAGTATTATTTTTTACTCACACTGTTCTCTAAATTGTCAGTTAACTCTAAAATTGTATAATGATAATATTAAAAAGATATTTATATTCCTAAGATTTAATTACAGTAATCACCACCTTAAACTATAGTTTGTTTTGCACTTTATCCCCTATATCATTTTGATATCAATTTATTTGTTTGTTACTCAAATCATGAGTGAACTCCAATAATAATATTTGATAACACCCAGGACAATTAATATCTAAAAATTTTTATTCCTAACATAATAATAAAAAATAATATTTTTACACATACGGTCCTAGTTAAATTTCATTCTATAATTACATTTTTTTAGATTCAAAAGAATATCTTGCTAATTTGACTTAATAATGGAAAAAAAGACAAAATTTGTTATTAAAAAAATTAAAATGTGAAAATATTTTTAAAAGTCTAAAAATGACTGGACATTGTTAGTTTCTCTTTGAAAATGTTCATAATGCTAAGTTTTTCTTTTAGTAGCTAGATTTTTTTATATGGAAATATACAATTTTTTTGTTTGTAATATTAAAAAAAAGGAGAGAAGCATGGTTGATTGAAGTTTAAAGTTTCCAAAGTTGTTCTTTTAATATACATGCTTAGATGCTATTAAAATTTATTTGGATTGCTAATTTTTTTTTTGTTCAAAAAGGAGACGAAAAAACTTAATTGCCATGAAATGGTTGCCGCATCAAACACGAATGCGGTGAATCTTTTTTTTTTTTTTTTTTAATTTATAGGTCGACGCATGTAAGGAGATATATCATCTCCAAATCGTAAAACAATAAAAAGACGTTGAGCAAGACATAAACATCTGGAAACAAGAAGTGCATGCACGATACTTCAAAATGCAAAAGCATCATAACAAGTACACACAAACAGAATAACTACCATTAAAATTGAATAATATCGGGTTGATGGTCTCAAAAGTTCAAGATGATACATCAACGTTTGATCAAAGGCTCAATTCATTTTCTCGTTTGTATTGACTGACATTGGTTTGACACGAAGAAAAAAATTCCTTGGTGTTGCATCCACTTTTGGATGCGGCTAATGGTCATTTTCACAGTCGCCGCATGCATCAAAAAAGAAATAAAAATCTTTAGTCGTTCTGACACTAAATAATAATTCAAAACAAAAATACTATTTCGTGGCCATCGCATTTGGAATGGGATATTTTCTGAATTTATCTTGAAATTTGCCCCGACAACCAATCCCAAAATTCAACTTTTTCATATTTCTGCTAATTTATATACATACATACATACATGATGCATGCATGCATACACACACACATATAATTATTATAATTTTTTCTTTTTTTATTTGATCACCTTATTTTTTAAACATAATTTTAAAAACCTTTCCTGAGGTTTGTGACAATACCACTTAGCACACCTAAACTTTAGAATAATCACTTACCTTCTGATGAGGCCATCCGAGCTGTCCAAACGTCACATGACTCAAATGGTGATGCAGTTTGAGTTCCAACAGGGCCAATTACAAGAGCTCGTGCAAGAAAGATGAAAAATGCACTTCAAGTGTTTGTTCGAGCCGTAAAAGATCAAGTTGGAGCATGTAAGACACTTGAGGGGCTTGATCAAAACAACATGAGGCTCGTGAATCTCTTACAAGTCAATGTAGATTCGTGATCATATGTTTCTTAATGGGATCCGTGAGTTTAACGTGCAGTTAGGGTTTTGCTGGAAATTGTTTAGTTAGTTAGTTTTATACTTCATACGATTAGCTCATGTTGAGCAAATGTGTCCGAGTAGCATAGTTAGTTTCTAGTTGTTCTAGTGCGTTACCAAGCATTAATTTGTCACAAATCCTAGGCTTAGTAGGATTTGTTGAATCGGCCAGCAATAAGGAAACAAAGGGCCGATTAGGGTTTCCAAATTCCAATCAGTTTTGGTCTTGTAAACATCTATAAAAGGACCTTTTGTCATGCATGCATCAATAACACAAGAAGAATTTTCTAGCAATTGAAAGAGTTTCTCTAAACTTCCTTGAAGCAACCTTTGAATATTTTAGTATTTGTTCTAGGTATTCGCTTGGCTTATCAACCAAGAATCGTACTTTTTTGTGGCACCTTCTACCAAATAACCAAAGTTCCATCTATTGCTTGTCGGTGGTTAAGATTTCGTCTTAGTTCGTAGTACAGGGGTTTATAGGGTTCAAGTTTCTGCAACAATCATCAAACTTTGATATGTTGTCTAGATCTGGACTTGTGAGATACGAGTTCTTCCAATCTTGGTTGGGTTCGGATCACCTTCCTTATTTTTAACTTTTTGTAACATCATCAACCAATTTCAAAATATATTATTAAAAAAATCATTAGTGGATAGAGAATATATTTTCATTCCCCTTTTCTTGTAAACTATTTTAGTTTCACAACAAACCTAATTAATCCCTTAACTTTTGAAAACTCGGCTGATATAATTTTGTATTTAGGAATTACAAGGTATTAACAAGGTTGAAAGACCTATTAATAATTTTCATGTTATTCGTCTACACAAGAAATATAGTAATACTTTGAGATTCTAAATAATTTAGAAAATTTATAAAGTTATATGAGAATTTTACAATGAAGAAAATAACATTTTGCCCTTTAAATCCACCTCAAATAATTTTCTAAATATATTGTTAAGAATTTATATTTTTCAAATTTTCAAGCCATGGGTCTAGACAAAAAATAGAAAATTCAGAAAACTTGTACATAATACAATAAATCCTTATATTCATTCATAAGCACCTTTTGAATAAAAAAATTGTTGTCATTGAAAAACCTGAAATGAGTTTGTAAAAATAAACATTTTACCTTTTTTTTTCTAGTTTTCAAGCCATGAATCTAAACAAGAAATTTAGAAAATTTAAAAATTGTCAAACTTTGAAAAACCCCCTCAAATTGATCGAAAAAGCTTCAAAAAAAGAAATAATTTTTTTGTCTTGAAAAACTTTGAATATATATTCTTAAAACCAATTTTTTTAATGTCAAAATACCTATTGTTGTATTGTGTCTATCAAAATTACACATTTATACAATTTGTATTTAATTTCAACTTTCTATTACATATTTTCAATTTTGAAAAAAGATTAAAACAACAAAGGGCATTTTTGGAATGAAAACAACTTCTCTATCTAAAAATAAGTTTTTCAATAATTTATTTTGAGATGGGTTAATAATGCTATAAAAAGTTAAAAGTAGCAGAGGCAAGTGATAGTTTTTAACGTTATGGGATGGTAAATGAAATTGTCACAACCTCAAGGGAGGTTTCTGAAATTATCCCCTTTTTTCATATATAATATCAATACCAATTTTATGAAGGATAATTTCAGAAACTTCTCGAGCTTTTCAACAATTTCAGACATCTCTCTTCAGGTCTTCAAAGTTACAGCTAGTACCTATACCTGACAATTGGACGGGTTGGGCGGGTTTTGGGCGGGTTAATATTGGGTTTTTATTTAAATGGGTTACACCCAACCCGCCTAACTTTAGATTGGGTTAATTTTGGGTTGGGTCATATTGGATCATTTCAAACCCATAACCCAAATATGATCCAATATATTAATTAATAGATTTTGATATATAAACTCTCTCAAATATATTTTCGCATACAAAAAATTTTTTTTAAGTGGGTGTCCAACACAAATACCCAAACCGTCTAAAAAAAGATTTTATGCTAATATTTTCACAAAGAAAGTATGGTAATTTTGGATTTATGTAGTTTTTACATATTGAGAATACGGTTTACAAAAACAAAAATCTTTTAGCATGAATGAGTTATGTGGTAGTTATTAAACACCGAGGACATGAGTAGTTGTAAGTTAACATTAATGTCTCAAAATTAATTTCGAATTTAATAATGTTCAAATTCTTCATACTGAACATTTCGATGACGATAATATAAATGAAAAAAAGTCACATTGTAGCTAAATATCTAACTCATAAATGCAAATTAATTTTTTTGTCATGATGAATCTAGCAACTATTCTAACACATCTGGCCTTGTCCATATCTAGGGTAAATACCCTATTAAGTATGTAACCAAGGAATTAAAAATATGCCAAGTAAAAAAATTTTAACTTGCTTGGCGAATTATGTTATAATCACAAAAGATGTTTATAGCAAAAAATAATAAAAAAAAGTCTATAGTTGATGCTTTTGAGTAACTATTCACCCTTTTAAAATTTTGTTGATTATTCACTTGATTCAATTAGCAAAAGTTGGGTAATGGGTGCCCAACACAAATACCCAAACCGCCCAAAATATATGTGAACTTTTATTACCCAACTCAAAATTGACCCAATACCCAACTTACCCAACCCAACCTATCAAATTAGTGGGTAAGTTGGGTGGGTTGTTGGATTTTGGGTATAATTGCCAGGTCTAGATAGGACTTGAGAGCAAAGGGAGAGAAAAAGAAGGGTTAAATGCCAAAAATCTCCCACAAACTATATATCCAGTTGTAGTTTACCCCTAAACTATAATAATAGGCATTTTGTCCCCTTGAATGATTTGTTTGGACAACACTAACCCTACTATCTTAAATTTTTTTCTTTTTTCTCTATTCGCTTTTTTCATTTTTTCCTTTTCTCCCTTTTCTTTTTCCTTTTATTTTCTTCTTTTTCCCCGTCTCTTATGGAACTAGCCAATGTTTCCCTCCGGTGCGAAAAGACTTACATCAAAATTTTTAATATTTTTTAAATTGCTTTTTTAATTTGTTTATTTGTTAAATTCATTCTTAATAATTTATCATAAACTCTTTGTTATTACAAAATATATATAGCTTTATATTGTAAAGTGTATTAATTTAGTAATTCAACAATTTAAGTACCTATAAACCAATTAAAAGTTCACAATTACTCAATTACTCATAACAAAAGTAACATATTATATATCACATAAAAAAAAGTTAAAAATTGTTATTTGTAGTGAAATAAAAAGATAAGAATAAAAAACAACCATAGTTCATTTTTATTTGTTATTGATACTACTAATAATTGATTAATCAATATCTCTATTTTGTTATTATATATTTAAATAGTTCAATTTCTTAAATGACATTGACTTCGACATTTGGAAAAAAAATTTTGTATTCCATAGAATTCTTTTATAAGATAGTGACATATGAAATTAAGAAATAAACAAGTTTTGACTAATCTAATATATTGATTTAAACAATGCTTAAAGAAAAAAAAGGAAGAATCTAAAATGAAAATAATGGGGAAAAAAGAAAAATAACAATGCTTAAGATAAAAGGGACAGATTTATCCAACAATACTATGAAAGGGGGCAAAGTGACTATGAACATAGTTTTGGGGGTAAACTATAATAAGGTATATAATTCATGGGTGTTTTTTGCATTTAACCCGAAAGAGAAAGTTGCCGGCTGTTGGGCTGTTGGTTGAGAATCAGTGGGAACTGGGAAGACGAGCTATCAATTCGTCATGATAGGGTTTTGAAATTTTGGCTTTCATTTTTTTCGTTTCATTTTATCTGCCTACATTGGGTGAATTATCTATTAAGTGAAGGACATGGCTGTCATTTCGCTGCACGAAGAGAGGTCAATGTAATTTTTTAAACTCATAGGGAGAACTGTGAAACTGTCAGAAATCTTGAGAGAGGTTTTTGAAATTATCACATTTTATAAATAATTTTTTTTTCAATCCTCAGCTAAATAATTAACTTTGTCAATCATTTTCTTGTTTCGATGGACATAAATTAATGCTTTGAAGGGACAGGACAAGAAGGCTATCTTGCACATCAACATGTGTCGATCAATCTATAGAAATTAAAACATCTTGCAAGTTTCCATTGGAGATATGAGCAAGTAATCTGTTATCCTTTGCCAACTCAGGATAAGCTTCTCCCTTGTGGTGTTATCGCATCAGCTTAATGTGTTTTGTCGGGCCAAATTTGAAAGTCATGATCATTTATTTTCTCTTGTCCATTCACTTACAGATTCTGTCGGTAATTATTGCAGAAATGCAATATCATGTGATTTGAAGGTGGCTGGTAGAAGACTATTACTTGCAATGATGGAGCCAAGGGGAGACAGAGGGGGGCCATCGCCCCCGTAAGTTTTGAAAATTTTAATTCATAATATGTAAATATGTGTGTAAAATAAAATTAATCCCCCTTAAATTTTTACAATTTTAGTTTATATTATGAGAGTTGATATATATATATATATATATTTATATATATATGAATTAGTCATCTTTGAATTAATTTTTTTCTTCAGAAAAAGTTATTTATTTTTTATTGTACTAATTATTTAACTTTCAAAAATTAAACATATAATTTGATGTTCCATAGTAAATTGACCCAATGTGATGTATTAGAATAAAAAGACTCAATTCATAATTGTTAATGGGCTAAAAAGACCCAAATCATAATTGTTAAAAACAGGAACTAGTACGTCTAAGAATAGAACTTCAATATTTTGAGTTCGACATTCCAAATCATCATGAATTACAAGAATTATCTGGTATTCATGAGTTATGTCAAGACTTGGTGAAAACAAGAAAATCAGTGATATATCCTTTTATCGACAGATTTATTAGACTTGTTATTACTCTTCCTATATCAACTGCAACTACAGAGTGGGCATTTTCAATTATGAAAATAATCAAGACAAAGCTCCGAAACAAGATGCAAGATAATTTCTTGAATGATTGTCTAACTGTGTATATAGAAAAGGAAATTGCTGAAAAATTTAGCAGTGATTCAATCATAGATGAATTTAGTTCTATGAAAGAGCGTAGAGCTCAATTTACTTCTAAGAAAAGATATTGAAATTTCAAATTATGTTAACATAACTTTTATCTTTTTTCAATTGAAAATAGTTACATTTATATTACATGGTTATATATATATATATATATATATATATATATTGCATAGGTGACATATTGGAGAGCATCTTCTCATAATGTGCAAATTGGATGGTTTGTGATATTATAAGATATTTAATCAAAAGTTATCTTTTTTGTTAATTTTTGTTATGACTATACCGCATATTTATGAATAGACATACCTTTATAATTAAATTTAATATTTGATATTTTTAGATGTCATATATTTAAATAGAAGAAAATTATTTTGAATATAATATATTAAGATAATTTTATTAGGAAAAAATTTTGGCCCCCCAAAAAAAAAAATCCTGGCTCCGTCACTGATTACTTGGCTACCATGACTACCAAAGTCAAAAATTTCCAGAATATGGTGCTTAAGTTGGTGTTAGCTGTTGTAGTTTTCTGCTCTGTTTTCAAACTCGGACCGGGTTTGATCGGAAAAAAACCGGTTTTTCCGGTTCAACAGTAATTTAAAAAAAAAAATTCAAACTTTATAATATTATGTTTTGGCCCCCTAAATTGTTAAAACTTATTCGTATACCTCAAATATTTGATACTTTATAAATATTGTCCTACAATTTGATGTTATTTTTCAATTAAATTCATAATTTTAATTCTAAACTTGTTAATATTTATTAAATAATATAAATTGCTACTTGATTGTTCTAATTTCTTTGTATTTTCTTGTTAAATATATTTGAAACATCAAATATATATGAATATACCTTTATTAATATCAATATATTATTAGATATGATATATATAATATTTTAATTTTTAAATAATTTTTATTTATGACGTCATCCGGTTCGACCCCTATCGACCCCCGGTCGAACCCATTGACCCCTGACCCCTGACCTTGGCCGAGTCGCTATCCGGTTCGGTTCTGAAAACATAGGTTTTCTGTGCTTGGAATGAAAGAAATCAAAAGATATTAACAAACGCTTACATTATTGATACTATAAGTCTACAGAAACACGTGTGCTCCTTACTGAGAAGGAGGCTGATGTGCTTGACAGGGGTCACTAAGTCTCGACCCAATGTGTGGCTACAAAGTGAGTGAAATTTGTTTTAATCCCATATTTCGATCTTACCTGTTGTTGGTTATAATTATTGGTTGGATTTTGTTTGTTCACGTCTCTTTATTTGTTTGATTGATTTTACTTTGTGGATCAATTTTATTATACTGATTGTAACTTATAAGTTTAGTGCTTGAACATAAATTTTAACTTGCCAAAAAAGAAGTAATCAGTTGTCCATCAACTATTACAAATGTTGATGATCTTATCGTATGACGATACAATTTTGTGGTTGATATAACTACGAAACTGTAGAAACTATGACCTTTAATGTGCTTGACGTGTTTGATGACTTAATTTTTTTCATCAAAAAATCCCACGAGGCACCAATAGCTAATCCCAAAATTCAACATTTTCATTTTTTGATAATTTATACACACACGTACACACACACACATATATATATATATATATACATACACACATACACATACATATAAACACAGTAGGAAATTTATTCATAGGAAAACAACAAATAAATCTCACAAACTCAAATTGAGTAGGCAGCGGAAACAACAAAAAACAGCGGCACGGGCCAAGAAAAAGAAATACGCACAGGCACAGCCATGGGGAGGCAATTCACTAACTTTATTGCTCAATTTCTTAACTCTTAAATCTTAATATATGCGTAGAGCGTGGACCAACACATGTATATGTAGATAGCTAAGATTCCTAGAAGTTTCGGAACCGCAAAGGAACCAATTACACAATTGGACTTGGACTTAAAAATCTCTACCGACATAAGTACATAACTAGGAGACTAGGACCAAACAATATGGAAACTAATAATAATAATAATAATAATAATAATAACAATCTTGGTTTAATTCTTTCATTGCCTCCTTTAAATCAAGATCTTCAAACGTTACCATGTCGAGCATGTTCTTCAACTTCACGAACATCTCCAACTTGAGCAGCTTTGTCAAAATGTCAATTATTTGATCTTCACTCCTACAATAATCAATGACAATATCTTGATTTTGAACCAACTCACGAATAAAATGATACTTAATGTCAATATATTTACTGCGCCCATGAAAAACAGAATTTTTTGTCAACTCAATAGCAGACATATTATCACAAAATATTTTAGTAGAACCATCTTACTTGTGTTGTGAAAGCCCAAGCATTCTTCTCAATCAAAGTGCTTCAATAGCACTACTCACAGTAGCCATGTATTTTGCTTTACCTATAGACAAAGCAACCATCTGTTTTTTTTTTTTTTCAAACCAAGAAAATACACTAGAACCCAAATAAAATGATAACCAGAAATGCTCCTCCTTTGTATTGCATCACTAGCCCAATCACTATTAGTATATCCAACAAGACTGTTAATATTTGAAAAGGGAAAATGCTGGTTTTCATCCCCAAACTTTGGGGTAAGGACACATTTCGTCCTTCAACTTTTGGGCGCGACACATTTGATGTCTGATTTAATAATTTTTGACCAATGTCATCCTCAAACGGCAATTTAGCCAATTTTTAATGGAACTGGTCGCGTGAAAATCACATGACCGTTAAGTAAACTTAAATCACATTTTTAACAAAACCTGCAAGTTTCCCATAAAGAGTTGGTATATTATGGGCAATTTATTATTATTTTTTAACTTTCACATATTTAATTTATGTTAAATACAAAACATACTAGTTTTCCTTTGGGCACTATTTAACCAATTTTTCCTATAAAGAGTTGGTATGTTTCCCATAAAGAGATGGTATGTTGTGGGCAATTTATTATTTTTTTTAACTTTCACATATTTAATTTATGTTAAATACAAAACATACTAGTTTTCCTTTGGACGCTATTTAACCAATTTTTCTTATAAAAAGCTGGTATGTTTCCCATAAAGAGTTGGTACAAAACATACTACAAAACCTGCCAATTTTTCATAAAAAGTTGATATGTTATGGGTAATTTATTAATTTTTTTAACTTTCACATATTTAATTTATGTTAAACACAAAACATACCAGTTCAATGGGTAAAAATATGTTATGAATAACTCAAAGTTTATACTTTTAATAGTTCAATGGGTAAAAATATGTTATGAATAATTGAAGGGCCAAATTTTTACTATTCAAATAGTTCAATGCCTACTCAAATAATTTGCTCTTATATAAATAGTAAAAGTATGCAAAGTATATGTAATTTTTAAATTTTGAGGGGAGTTTTTTGTAACTATTAAAAATCTCAAGGGATGTTTGTGAATTATCCCTTTTCATTTTTCATGCTGATTATTTCTTTTCTTGCGTATTTTTCATTTTATCCTTATTTTTAGTTTTCCCCCCCTTACGTATGGGACGCAAGTGTTTATTGATGGATGCTTAGTCAAAATTGTCAAAAGTTGATTGATTGCATGCAGGAAACTGACAGGTTTTGTTAAAAATGTGATTTAAGTTTACTTAACGGTCATGTGATTTTCACATGATCAGTTCCGTTAAAAATTGGCTAAATTACCATTTGAGGATGACATTGGTCAAAAAATATAAATTCAGACATCAAATGTGTCGTGCCCAAAAGTTGAGGAACGAAATGTGTCCTTACCCCAAAATTTGGGGATGAAAACCGGTATTTTCCCATTTGAAAATGAGTAAAATATACCGTCAGACTGCGTACTTTGAACATATCTCAAAATTCTCTTGACAATTTGCGAGTGGGATTGGCATGAGATTACATGAATCTACTAATCAAACTAACTTCATAAGTGATGTCAGGTCTTGTAAAAGTTAAGTACCTAAGGCTCCCTATCAATCTCTTGAAATAAGTAGCATCAACAAAATCACCAGTGCCATCTTTGGTCAATTTTAGTTTTTCTTTAACTGGGGTCATCATTGGTTTAACCACATCCATCTTAAATTTCTTCAAACTATAACCTGCAAACTTTCTTTGAGAAATAAAAATTTCACCATCCAGTTGACAAACCTCAATACTAAAAAAATAAGGCATCAATTCCAAATCTGTCATTTCAAACTGATTGATCATAGCTTTCCTGAATTCAGAAATTAGTTTGGGATTGTTGTCTGTAAATATTAAGTCATCTACATATAACCATACAATAAGAACATCTTCTCCAAGGTTGAATTTAATATACAAAGTATGCTCATATGGACATCTCAAAAAATCATGCTTAACAAAAATAATTATCAATACAAGTATACCAACATCTAGGAGTTTGTTTCAGCGCATACAGTGCCTTCTTCAATATATAAACTTTGTCTTCTTAACCCTTTCTAATATAATTTGTAGGCTGTTCAACATATACTTCTTCTTCAAGAAAGTCATTTAAGAAAGTAGATTTCACATTCATTTGATAATTTGTTCAATAATCATTGGCAGTAAGTGAGACAATCATATGAAGAGTATCAAGTCTGGTAACTAGTGCAAAAATTTCAAAATAATCAATAGCTGCCTTCTACTTATAGCCTTTGACAACCAATCTCACTTTGAAGTGATCCACCTCTCTTGTTGGCTTATATTTGATTTTATACACCCAATTCACTCCAATTTACTTCTTCTCAGATGGGATAGTGGCCAAATTTCATGTGTCATTTTTGTCAATGACATGAATTTCTTCATCTATTGCATGAACCCAATGATCATCTTTGACAACTTTCTCAAATGAGACAAGATCATAATCTACAAAAGAGCAAAATTCACAATATCTTTATCAGATAAATCATCATCTCTACCAACAACATAATCATCGAATCGGGTTGGCATGCAGCGTTCTCTCTATGATCGACTAGATGTCTCATCCTGCATAGTTGAAGTAAGGGATCACCATGAGACTGCACAATTTGTTCCATTGATTACTTATCGGAACTCACTCCTATAACTGGAGAAATAGATGGATACTTTGACAATGTTTCGGACCTTTCCTGGAGTAAATCCCAAGTTCCATGTTCATCAAAAGTTACATCCTTGCTAACAATCACTTTTCTCGTGTTTGGATGAAACAACTTATGCTCCTTAGTCTCGTGACTATAACCAATAAAAATACACTTATCTACTTTGTCATCCAATTTCTTCCTTAAATGATTTGGAACATGTGCATATGCAAGACAACCAAATACTTTAAAGTGAGAAATATCCGATTTCATGCCAGTCCAAATCTCCTGTGGAGTCTTCCTAAAATTGCATCTGGTAGCACATCTCTTCAAAACATAAATAACACAAGACACTGCTTCTGCCCAAAAGCATTTATAAATATCTTTAGAGTGCATCATAGATCTCACCATGTCTATGTAGGCCTATTCTTCCTTTCTACCACGCCATTTTAATGAGGTGTGTATCTAACCGTCAATTGGTGCTTTATACCATTTTTTACCAAATAATCATGACAAACTTGAACTTTTTAAACACATCACATGCATCAAATTTATTTCTAAAAAAATACACTCAAGTATTTCTACTGAAATCATCAATGAAAATAATAAAATACTTGCTACCATCATTGGAAGGAATTTCAACTATGCATAAATCTGAACGAATCAGCTCAAGAGGGCTAATGCAAGGAAAAAGGACCTTAGTGAATCAGCCCAACAACTAATTTCTTTCTTGCAAGAAATTTCAAACTCTCAAATTTCAAATGCCCAAAACACATATGCCATAGCTAAGAATCATCACAAGTCATGAAATTAAAGTAAGGTAAATCACCACAGTTAAGAGAAAGAAGTCACAAATGACTACGGTTTATTTTTACCTTGACAATTAATCCCAATTTTTCATCACTTATTGTGCCATCACCATATTTAAAATGTAGATCATAACTTTTTTCAAACAATTGTCCCAAACTCAACAAATTATGATATAAACTTGGCACATAAAAAATATCAGATCTATAATTCGAAAGTCCATTTTGCAAGATATTCTAATTTTCCCTTTTTCAAGAATAGATACCCTTTCATTATTTCCAAATTACACATATGTATGAAAAGATTTGTCCAGATGAGAAAACATCTCTTTTTTACCACACATATAACTATTACAGCCAGAATCAATAAACTAGTCATTGTTCTTAGATTCTTCAGCTGTAGAACTAGAAAGCAACATAGTCTTTTGTCTATCACTACTATTTTCAGCACTGTAGCATGCCCTTCTTTATTAAACTAACATTTATTCTAATAATGACCAGTTTTTTCACATCATAACATTGAATATTGGATCTATTACGTCTCTAAAAAATATTTCATTGATTCTGCTACTGATTATTTTGTTGGCATCTATTAGAATTATTTCTAGGTTGGTACAAATAATTACCTCTACCACGACATGAAAGTTACCTCTGACTCTAAAATTCTGGCCCTTTTGATTTGTAGATGTACAATTCATCTCCTTTGTATCTGATGGCTGCTGATTCAAAGGCATCTCATACATCAGCATGCAATTCATCTTCCAATTCAGCTAGTGACAATGTATCAAGGTCCTTTGTCGCTTCAAGGACCATCTTCTTGGTATGAAATTTGGTAGTTAGAGATCTAGGATTTTTTCAATAACTTTAACTTTTGCCAAATTCTCACCATTGGACTCCATATCATTGACAATTTCTTTAATTCTACTAATAAAATTTTTAACTAGCTCCATGGATTTCATTTGTGCCAACTCAAATCTTATTTTTCTCACATTAGCAGTACCTTGATTTGAGTTCACTAAAATTGTCCAAGCCTCTTTTGTTGGCTTTGCATGTATGAATTTAGTGGCTACACGCAACTCGACTTTGGTATTGAGATAGTGAAATGCCAGGTCATCTATGTGTCTACTTTTCGCTAATTTTTTAACTGCATTACTTGATAATTCTGTGCTTCTTGTTGGTTCCGTGTATCATATTTCCACAATATCCCAAATTTCAATTACCCTAAAAACTTCTCCATCATCGACCTCCAAATCTCCAAATTGTTTTCATCAAAGATAAAAACATGATAATATTGTAAATAATGTGGATCCATATTTCAATTTTTCAGGATCTCATGCAAAGCTCTTGTACCACTTTATAGGAAATTTACCTACAGAAAAACAACAAATAAATCTCACAAACTCAAATTGAGTAGGCGGCAGAAACAACAAAAGACAGCGGCACAGGCCAAGAACAAGAAATACGCAGCCACAGGGAGGCAATTCACTGACTTTATTGCTCAATTTCTTAACTCTCAATATATACGTAGAGCGTGGACCAACATGTATATATAGATAGCTGAGATTCCTAAAGCATAGTTTGCGAACCGCAAAGGAATCAATTACACAATTGGACTTGACTTAAAAACCTCTACCGACATAACTAGGAGACCAGGACCAAACAATATGGAAACTAATAATAATAATAATAATAATAACAATCTTGATTTAATTCCTGCACACATGTTTATAAGTATAATATGTATATATATTGTTGTATATAACTATATATTTATTTAATCTATAAGCGGGAGCTGGGACAGGCATCTGTGGCACTGTCCCCATGGCCATCAGAGGAGGGGCAGGGATGGTTACCTGGCAATTTACGACCAAGATTTGGTCAAAAAAATTGTAAGATTCAGATTTCATTTTGTACATCGTTTTTAACATGTATGAGACTCAAAAAAATTTATTCTAGAGTTACGCGTTGTTGAAAGTAAGTTACACCGTGTACAAGCATAGTTATGCCGTGTGCAAAATGCACATAACCTGTAGGAAAGGTTGCAGAAGCCCCGGGTTCATGGCCATCACTATTATAGCAATTGTACACGTCACTATCGGAGGTAAGCATAATTTTGAAATGTAAAAGGAAATTCTCTTAATTATTATTCTATATTTAAAGTGTGAGGGAGGGGTTTGATGTAAATAAATTGTGTTATTTAATGTATTGGTTAGTCTACCGTTATTTCTAAAGATAATTACATCAATCTAACTACCCATCTCTTTACAACAACTCCACATCTCTTGAATAACTACCACTTTCCAATAAAAAAACTGCCACTTCTTTGAAATACTAAAACAGATCAACTATTTTATACGACTACTTTCTAATAAAAAATAATACTAATCATTTATAATGTCTTTTTAATAGGTGTGTCTCAACCACTAGTATGTGATAAATTTTTGGGGAGGTGATTACATGAAATTTAGTCAAAATTTGAAACCCAGCAAGTAAAAGGATGCAGCCTTGCTCTTTTATATATATATATATATATATATATATATATATATATATATATATATATACATGTATAAGGATGCAGCTAAGAAGCAAGCCGGAGAACATTTTGACTTGGAATAAAATAATTCTACGAGTAAAATATCCCTGGCACGTGGGCTATATTTAATAGTAGTGGTACCTCATCATTTCTGATTCCAATTATATATATAATCCAAAAGGAGAACAACATACAAAAACCACACTCAAAATTCAGAATTTGACAAGAGATATGGATACAATAGCATTAGAAGTCACGAATAGCAACCAGTATCTTCTCTATGCTACTCTCTTTATGATGCCCATCCTTCTTCATGCCTTTAGCAGGTGCAAAGCTAATAACAGCTTACATCTGCCCCCCGGCCCTCGTGCATGGCCCATCATAGGCAACATACTCGACCTAGATGGAGAAAAAACACATACATGTCTAGCGAACCTTGCCGAAATTTACGGTCCCCTGATCTCCCTAAGATTAGGCTCAAAATTGATAGCAGTTGCATCTTCTCCAGCAACTGCTAGAGAAATTTTGAAGACACACGACCAGGCTTTATCTGGTAGGCTTACTTTGCGTATATCGAACGTGATTCCAGGCGTTAAAAGTTCTATGATCGTACTATCCGCGGAATGTAACCAAAGATGGAGGTTTTTACGTAGCACTGCACGTACCGAGCTTTTCTCCTGCCGAGCTTTAGAGTCACATTCGAAGTTGAGAGCTGAGAAGGTCCAAAATATGCTAGATTTTTTGGGTTTAAAAGGAGGTGTGGTGGTGGCTATTGTGGACGTATTGTACGCTACAATTGTCAATATTTTGACAAATACCATGATGTCCAAAGATATAATCAACCTCAAGGATAACGTGGGTGAGTTGAGGAAATTTTCGAGGTCTCTAGTTGAGCTTGCTGTGCCTAGTATGGCTGACATATTTCCTTTGGTTGGTGCTTTGGATTTTCAAGCTAAGCGAAAAGCAAGGGATTATAAGGAAAGAAATGAAGCTCTATGGGCTGATACCGTTAGCGAGAGAAGAGGGAAGCAGGATTGTGGTACATCCGGAGCAGATTTTCTAGATGTTCTCATTCAACAATCATTTGATGATTGTGAAATCTTCAACCTCTTCAACGTATGACATCTCAATCTTCCAATTGGTTCATTTTGTTTAAATACTGTTAATTTGATTCTTTCCCATGCTCACAAATACTAACGAAATCAAAACTCGAGATTTCCACCTTACAATAGGCAATGTTTGGCTTAACAACCAATCTAAACTTTTTGAGTAAAATTTAAACCACAGGAAGCATTTCGCTAAGAATTACTTGGTTACTATAATAAAATACATACATACATACATATATTTATATATATATATATATATATGCATGTATGTATGTATAAGACACACATACCATATCTAATCTTTTTCTATTTGTTCATTTAGCTTCTTCATTCAACATGAAAGCTCTCATAGGCATGACAAACAACCCGAAGACTCATTAAAGCTACCTATTTCCTAACTAAAAAACTTTTGATAACTTCTTTCTTTTTTTTTTTTTGTTTTTTCTGTATATCCTACTTATTTTCAATTTTTTTTTTGCAGCTACTCTTTTTTTAATTGCCCCTATTAGGATAAATTTCACTAATGGATAAAGAATATACTGGCTAAATCTTTGTGTCTCTTGATCACCCCTTGGCCTTCCCAACACGTGATATCAGACCGTGTGGTTAGGGAGAACTTGTGTTTTTATCTCCCACTCATACTGTGATATAATTTGTGTCGGCAGGACTAGTAAAAGTGATTTTTTTAAAATTTATTTTAAAAGCTAGTTACAGTAATATATTATAACTAGGATCAGAGAAAAAATAATTCCGATGATGAAATCTCATTTCGGTTCCAAACGTTACATTATGTTAGTTAAATATTGAGGTTCAAAGGGTTAGAAGTCATGGAATCAAATCTCAATATATAACTTGTAAGTTTAGTCTAATTTTATGTCACTATATATCCCGCCGTGTATGCTTAGTTAGTTGTAATCTTGATTAGTTATTGTATTGATGCTCGTTTTAATCTTGATATGTTAGTTGTTATATGAAACCCCAAATTGCGAGTTATATTTGTAATGATATAAGAAAACAGAAATGCTCATTCTCTTGGTATAATCCATGTGCAGGAGTTATTTGTTACTTCTGATTCAGTCAGCACCACGCTTGGATGGGCGATGTCCGAGCTAACAAAAAATCAGAATGCCATGTTAAAACTTCGTGATGAAATCACAAATGCCATTGGAGGAACAGGCTTATTAAGTGAGAGTCAACTGGCCAAGCTACCATATTTGCAAGCTTGTATAAAAGAAACACTGAGATTGCACCCTCCAAGCCCATTTCTAGTGCCTCATTGTGCAGTGCAATCTTGCAAAGTGATGGACTATGATATTCCAAAGAACAGCTTGGTGGTTGTAAATGCATATGCTATTGGACGAGATCACAAGACTTGGGAAGACCCTTTAAGCTTCAAACCAGAACGTTTTCTCGGCAAGAATCTGGATCTCAAGGGAACTCACTACGAACTTTTACCGTTTGGTGCAGGTAGGAGGAATTGCATCGGATATCCATTAGCTCTGAAGCAAATTCAATTAGTCCTTGCTTCATTGGTCCATACATTTGATTGGTTTCTCCCTTCAGGGATGGATCCAGAAACACTTGACATGAGCGACGAGTTTAGAGTACCGATGCGAAGGGCAAGCCCTCTCCTTTTGATTTTGGAAAAAAGAAACCACCTAAGGATTGTATAGTCAATCATTAAATATTTCCCGCATCCTATGTTCAAAAAAATGTTTTGATATTCTGCAGGTTTCTAAATAACAGTTACACTTATGTATGTTTCCCATGGGAAGGCAAATCTCTCTCCTTTTGTTTGTTGAAAAGGAAAGTAGAAGGTAAAAAAAGGAAAGGCAAGAAACTGTTAGAATACCATGGGATACCATTGGAGCACGATTGAATCAGTGTGGGAGCAGAATGGGGTAGGTCCGGTTGGTGTTAGGTGCGATTGGTGCACTACCTGTACAATGTGGATATACGCTTATAAGGACAGATGTGTTTTATGCATTAATATGGTATGTATGAGTAAAATTTATTAGCACAAAAAAGTTATATAGGTTTACACCATATAGTGTAAAAAATACAACAATCGCACAATTCTACGAAATCTCAAGCAATTGTACAATTGTGGCGTGTTTTGTGGGTGAATGAGAATAAATGTGTGGAATGCCATCCCACGGCATTCTGAGTTAGACTCATTTGTGCATGCCTACTTCATCAAAGAGTTTCTTTGTAACTCTGTTAAAACTCGTTGCATCATCTTTCTCGACTAACTGATTTGTTGCATATAGTTGTTATCGAGCAAGAAAAAGGAGCACCAAAAACTTAAGAAATAGTTGGCACCAAAAATGAATTTGTCAAAATGAAATACCGAGGTGAAAAGGATTCAATGGTGGAAAATCACTGTTGAGACGTAGCCCTAACTTGCCTTAGCATTTGCAATTCCACTTTTTTATTGAAGATGTTGGAGACCATGTTTGACCTTGCAAGTAGCTCAAGAGGCAAATTTCCCCACCTTAATAGAATAAAAGGGTAATTTCACTCTTTATAAATTTAAATATTCTTTAAATTTGAAGAGCCTCTCACAATATTTGTTTCCCCCTTTTATAGAACTAAGAGCTAATTTCTCTTTTATAAATTAAAAAGTTTTTTACAATTTGAAGGGTCACTCACAATATCATCTTTTACTTTCTTTATATCTTCAATAAGCATCCTCTCTTATTTCCATGTTTAAGGAAAATCTCTTTCTTTTGAATATTTTCTCAGTGTATTAATGATTCTTACACAGGACAATCCTTTTTCTAATTGGCTGATAAGGCAGCCCACTATTAACTTGTATTATTTTCCTCAATGAAATATAACCCCAAAACTTTTAGTTTTTTAGCAAGTGTTAATTACATTTATATCCCTTAAGGTTTGTCCATATTACAAAAAGGATCCTGTAGTTTGGCGAAATAATGCAACGCCTATCGTTGTCAGTAACTTTTGCCCAACTCTGTTAACAGTAACTGATTTAAAATATAAAATTTGAAACACACTAAATGAACATTTCTTTTAACAAAAGGGGGGGGGGGGGAAAGACCAATAGATAGAGAGAAGAAAAGAATATAAACAAAACCAACTATTATGGAGGAAAAAAGAAAAAGGACAAAAAAGTGAAGGGAATAAATTAAAAAAGAGAGGGAGAGAGAGAGAGAGAGAGAGAGAGAGAGAGAGAAGAGCAGAGCTCTCAGCCACCCATGCACACTCAAAAAAAGGGGCATTATATTTTCCCGATGGTCTTGCTTTTTTTTGGTTTACTTTGTTGGCTTCTACATTTGGATTGGACCATAAATAAATGGTTCAAGTGTATGGTGTCTGTCGTTATAATGTCGGGCCGGGCGGCCACTGCCGAACTCCAGATGCATTTTGGCTTGCACAGTACTCCAGTAGTTTTCTTTGGCTGGGATTTTTGGCCGTTAAAGCTAATGAAGTGTAAGTATCAGTCTTTGTTGTAGCTTTCAAGTATGAATATAGACTTTTGATATAAATGGCGTTAATATCCCAAATTTGACTTGTGTTCCCGTGCCAAATAGACTACTACTCTTCAGTCTTTTACAAACAAAATAAGTAAATAAAAGGGTAAAATGCACTTTACCCCCTCTAGTTTAGCGATTTTTCATATAACCTCTCTGCAGTTTTAAAATTTATACATAATCTCTTCATAGTTTGGACTAAAAAATCAATATGATGGAAATGATTCTTTGTAACAGAACTCAAAGAAATGTCGAGAATATCCTTATATAAAAACTAAAATGGCTGAAATGACCAAAATATATAAATAAATATGCATGACACTTTAATCCCTTATGGTTTTATGTTTTACTACATAATCCCCTTACGGTTTAGTACTTTATCACATAATCTTTTTATGATTTTCAAAATATATATATAATTCCGTGACAAAGAAATACTTTTGACATTTTAGTTGACTTCATCATGAAATGCAAATTCCGTAACTTTGATACTTTATTCCAAATTATAAGGGGGTTATATATAGTTTTTCAAACCACAAAGGAGTTATGTAAAAAAATGCTAAACCACAAGGGGGTAAAGTGAATTTTACCCTAAATAAAAACTCCTAACTAAACTCATCTTATTTCTATATACAAAATAAATAAATAAAAATAAAATATCACCCTTATCTCCTCCTCCATCACTACCCCCCATCACTTGCCACCATCACTCTCCACCTTTCACTGCTACCCTCCCCTCCATTACCACCTCTCTCTCCTTCTTCCTCCTCTCCCTTCCCCCTCTCTCCTCTGCATTCCGCTCCCTCTTCTCTTCTCACAGCCACTTCCCTACTTAGTGACCATAGCTAGTCACAGGAGAGAGGGAAGTGGGTGTAGGGAAGGAGTTGCAACCAGATTGCCCCTTGCACCCCTTCCCCTCCCTCCTGTGATAGATCTAGTCACGAAAAGGAGATGGAGAGGTGTGGAAACGGGTCCTGTTGACGAGGGTGCAATGGAGGGAAAGGAGGACAAAGAGGGAGGGGAAGAGAGAGAGGATGAAAAAGGAAAGGGTGGCAGTAGAAGGTGGAGAATGGTGGTGGCAGCAAGGTTGTGTCTTTTCATAGGTTAGTTTAATTATAGGGGTCTTTTCATAGGTCGCTTAACCAGAATGGCTGTCAGAAGATTTTTTTACTTGTATATATTAGGGTAGTGTCATTTCATCCGTCTCCATTAGTTTTGATAATTTTCGTTGCAGTTTCAAATTAGTTTAAATCACAAGGAACTAGAATGTATGATTTGAAATCATAAGAGGCTTTTCCATAAGTTAATTTAATCACAAAAAAGGGCTTTTTTGTATTTTACCCAGTACAGACTGTGCCAAAGTTTCTATTAGTCTGACAGCATTTTGACCGGGATCATGCTAAGGTGTTGAAATTCATAAGAATATGGTGCCAGCACATCAAGCTCATTAACACAAGGATTAATTTTATTATCTAGTTTTCAGTGACCATTAAATTCATCCATGCATAAACAAATGATTGCCAAAAATCCACTTTCCCTTTAAGAGCCAAAGTATAATAATTTGCGCTCAAGATACTATGATAATTTCAAATACTACTACCATATGTATGCATGGCATGTAAAAAATATACCATTGTCATTTAAATAATTATCCATGTGATATTTTTCATGTGGATCAATTTAGTGAACATGATCATTTTATTAAGTACCTGCATAATTAGTTTTGATATTGATATATTATAGTAAATGAGATCTACTAATTCTTTTAAAAGGAGAAAACATAATCTATGCGAAATCCGTATTAATAGTGTCTCGTATATTAAAGATATGACTAGATCTATTTAAAAATAAACCCTAGTTAAATGTATTTCATAATCATAATATCATAATTACATTTATATATGCATACATTTATTTTACTGACTCTATCTATTTAATTGATAAAAATATAATTGATAAAAATATATTTAATAAAATAAAATGCCGTTCATTAAATGTAAATAGTAAAGTACATGATAAAGCCCTAGACTTTAGAGCATACATTTTAACAACTTCTTCAAGATCCATTTTCATGGTGTGGAGATTGTTGTCTAACGTTTGGTTTTCAGTCATTATCAATGGGGCATCGTATGGATTTTTCAAATCGAGTCGGGGCGTCCGCCAGGGCGATCCGCTATCACCAGCGTTATTTGTCATTGGAGCTGAGGTCTTATCCCGAGGGCTTAATAGCCTAGCTTTGCAGTCGGGATTCTTGGGGTTCACTGTTCCCAGGGGATGCCCTACGGTTACTCATCTAGCCTTTGCGGATGATGTACTTATATTTGCGAATGGCTCTGCCAGATCTTTAAAAGACATTGTACAGGTGTTGGAGATGTATCAAAGGGCATCTGGTCAATTGGTAAATACCCAGAAAAGTGGATATTTAGTGCACCCATCAGTGTGTCTCTCTCGCCGAAGGGTAATAGAGCGTATTACAGGTTTTCCAAGGCAACAGTTCCCGGTTCGGTATCTGGGATTTCCGCTTTATGTTGGCAGATGTAAATCCGCGTATTTTGGGGAGGTGTGTCATTCCATCTCAGCAAGAATCCTTTCTTGGCGTTCAAAGCTTTTGTCACCTGGGGGGAGGTTAGTGCTAATAAAGCATGTGCTCTCGGCAATTCCGACGCATCTTCTATCCGCTGCGGTCATTCCGATGGCTACTTTTAAGGATATTGAGCGGTTATGCGCTAATTTCCTGTGGGGATCGTCTGGCGAGCTGAATAGGCATCATTGGATAAAGTGGTCCCAGCTGTGTTATCCGGAGGAGGAGGGAGGCGCGGGATTTCGGCGGGTCCGAGACGTATATAAGGCTTTCTCATGTAAGTTATGGTGGATCTTGCGCACAGGATCGTCTTTGTGGGTATCCTTCATGAGGGCAAAGTATTGCAAAGGGGTTCACCCATGTCAGGTGGGCTGGGCTCAATCTGCTTCAGCAACATGGAGGCGCATGCTTGATGTGAGCCGCCAGATGGAACTATCAATGCTATGGTTGTTAAATGGTGGGGGCTGTGATTTTTGGTATGACAACTGGGTGGGGAGCGGAGGTCTTTTCCTTAGAGCCCCAGTGGTGTCAGCCATTTCATTTGCAGATGTTATGACTAATGGTGCCTGGGACAGGGGCCGTTTGTTGCAGATTCTCCCATCAGGCAGTGTGGATTTGGTGATGAAAACTCCGGTTCCAAGTGGGAGGGGGACAGACCAAGTGGTATGGATGCCTACGAAGTCAGGGGCATTCACTTTGGCATCGGCGTATCAGGAGGTAAGGCAGGGACGCACTAGCTCGCTGGTGCTGTCCCGTATATGGCAGGCTAGGATACCATTGAAGGTATCTTTTTTCATGCTACGCTTGCTTATGCGGCGCTTACCGTTAGATGATGTCCTAGGTGAGATGGGTGTCAAGTTGGCGTCGAAATGTTTTTGTTGTGTGGATGCAACGGGTGAGACGCTGGAACATGTATTCTCCACGGGACAACTGGCACTGGAGGTCTGGAGTTACTTTCAGAGTATATGTGGTATAGCTAGTGATAGCTCTAGCATTAGGTCACATTTGTTTGCCTGGTGGATGCCATTGGCACCGTCGGGCGAGCAGAGATTCGTCTGTTCTGTTACCCCGATATTTATTTGTTGGAACATTTGGAAGGCTAGGTGTCGAGTGGTGTTCGATGGTGCAAGGGTTCGGGCGAAGGAGATATGTGGTGCAGTATTCCAGGATGTGAAGGCGGCATTTGAGATCCACTTCAAGGTGGCCGTTCAAGGGAGTAATTTCCAGGTATTCTATACGGGAGTGTCTCAAGCGCCGTATTTGTATGAGTGCAGGATAGTCCGCTGGGAGGCAGGAGGATATGGATGCACGACGCTTAATACGGATGGTTGTGCTAAGGGTAACCTTGGAGTGAGCGGTGGAGGTGGAGTGCTTAGGGATTCCAGTGGCCATGTATTAGTGGCTTTTTCGGCTTACCTGGGTGAGGGTTCTAGTCTTCGCGCTGAAACGCTGGCCGCCTTATTGGGGATTCAGCTGTGTCTTGGAAAGGGAGTTGCCCCCAGGGTGATTCAGTCTGATTCGTTGTTGCTAACGGAAATCCTCCAACGACGCTATCATTGCCCCTGGCATATTAGGAGAGAGGTGGAGCAAATTTGGCACTTGGTGGGGGAGGCTAGGTTCGTGCACTGCTACAGAGAGGCGAATAAGGTTGCTGATATTTTGTCCAACGTGGGTATCTCTCATTCGCAACAGTTGGTTAGAGTTTATGATAGTGAGCTGGGTCTTCCCGTGTTGGCTCGGGGGGAGGTTAGGTTAAACAGATTGGGATTGCCATCAATTAGACGTGTTAGGCTGAGGAAAGTATAGGATGGCCCGTTTTGGGTACTGCCCGCTGTGGTTGTAATTTCGTTTTTATTAATAAAGAGCATATTTAAAAAAAAAAAGATCCATTTTCACAAATAGCAATAAATTTTGACCTTTCTCCTTCCTCTTGCCCCGAGGCCCCACCACAAGCAGAAGAAGAAAAACAAAAAAATAGTTCACTTGCTTAAATCATTTTGACGCAGGAAAGTTGCAAATTCACATAGTCGCCCATTTAAGATTAGGAAACTTGCAAAATAAGAAATTCCTTATCGTCTGGAATATATCCTATTGCACAAGCTTGAAATAAAGAAAATTACAGTGCAATAAAACTTAAAGAATAAACAGAAATATTACTTGGCTGGTAATAAAGCACAAATTTGGATTAAGAGCAAAGTTAAAATTAAAGCTGGCCTTTACAGAAAACAGACTACAAGGCAGATAATACCTCCATAGGCGTGAACTTAAAGCCATATTAAAGACTTGAAAACATTATTTTTTCAAACGATTCTTTCGACACTGTAAGCAGTTGAAAATTTAATTTGATTTATTTAGTCAAGATAAAAAAATAAATAAGGGAGGAAGAGAGAGAGTTAAGGCAAAGGGTAGGGAAGCAAGAAAGATGGGCTGCTCCTGATAAAGGGTGGATCAAGCTGAATATTGATGCTGCTTTGAATCAGCAGACAAATAAAGCTGGCTGGGGTATTGTTGCTAGAGATTGGAAGGGGAAGCCGGTTGCTACATGGGCTTGTCATTCCTTTACATGTTCAGCACCAATACTCGAGGAGGCATTGGCAATCAGAACTGCAATGGTTAAAGCTGCTTTGGAAGGCTGGGGAAGGATCATTATAGAATCAGATTGTAAGGCTGTAATAGATAGGATACTGAAGGATATGGATGATGTGGTTATATCCACAGTTTTGCAGGATATTAAGCTGCTAAAACATAACTTTGGGGAATGTTGTTTCTCCTTTGTTCGAAGGGAGTTCAACTCTGTTAGCCATAAGTCAGCAAAATTTGCTCTAAATTTAGGGCCTGTTGTTGATTGGAAAGCTTGTTTTCCAGTTTGGTTGCTTGATAGTGCTCAAGCAAACGTTGAGGAGCAGTTGCTCCAGGATGTGTAACTTGGTTTTGATGAATGAAATGTTGCCATTTTGACAAAAAAAAAAAAGATAAAAAATAAATTAAATTACTCTTGATTAAATTTAATTAAATTAAGTTTGTGGCAAGTCTAGTTGTGTTTGGACTGAAATTGGGCCAATACCACGTGGGCCTCAAAATGGAAATGCACGGTCCATTTGGTTTAAAGTGACTTTATTACTTAAATTGACTCAAGATGGACTACTTGGGTCCAAATTAATAAATAACTGGTCAAAATTGATCAAAACTATCGAACTCGTGAACCTGTTGAAACTGTTAACCATCGATTTTTAAGTTTGTCTACACTAACTACAACTCCAACAAAAAACAAAAAAATCTAAAAACATTAATCCCTGAAATTTGCTCAAACTAGCAGTCGTCATCCATTTTTTTTCCCTCCTATTATCATTCTCATTTCTCTACCTCTACCTCTCCTCTCTCCCTTCTTAATTCTTATCCTCCAATTTGCAAAGTACAAATCCCATATCTTTTTTACTTTTCAAATTTCTAGATTTAAGAGTTGTTAGTTTTACATTTCTTTTTTTTTTTGGTTAATTACAATAGTTGTTGGCTCCATGGCTTCTCAATTTTCAAAGTGCAAACTAATTTTCTTTTCTACATATTTGCAAACATGGTTTGTTTTGCAATTACATTTACTGGCATATTCCTTGATAGTGCTTTAGATGTGTTTTTTTTTTTCAAATTTTTTCTTAGTAGGGAAATGGTGGGATTAAAAGTGGCAGTGCAGGAGATAAATTTCATAAAATTAGTGTATATGGGGAGGCAATTTATGCACATAAAAATATGTATGAAAGAAAAGGAATAATACCAATAATAATAATCTATTAGTCACATCACAAGAACAATGCTCTCAGTCCTTCACTCTTCTCAACTAAATACAATAATATGACTTCCCATTTATAGACTAGATGACTTGATAAACAAATCATACAATAATAAGAAATTTCTTAATAAGATATTGAATCCTAAACAATAAAACTACCATAACTTGACTCCAATGAAATTACTAAAACCCTAATTTGACTAAAACACTATTAAATACTAATATGAAAATTTCTAAGTTTGAACCTTGATTTAATAGGCCAACATATTCTCTCTATCTGTGAAAACAACAAAATGAAAGTTGATTTGATATAACTTCTTATGATTACACTATACGCAAATATGAAAGTCAATTAATGGAGAAGAATTGGGAGAAGTCGAAAATAAAAAGGATTAACATTTTATACACTGATAATAAAATGATTTTTTTACACTGGGAAACTTGAATATATATCACATGTGCATGATTTAAATTTAAATTTAAACTTATGTTATGTAGTATGATCTAAACCTACTTGTATAAAAAACTGTTTACATTGACAGCGTATAAAAAGTTATCCAAATAAAAAACCAGAATATATATGCTATCATGGTACCAAAGCTTGAGTTTCAGGCTTTCCGCTTCTATCCTTAATCTTCTATTCATGTTTGAGTTGCTAAACAGATGAAAAATATCTTTCCAGGTTTAATTGTTGCATTATTTAGTCATTTATTTTAGCTGAAATTAGTCACTTAAATATGATCATTGACATTTAAATCCACTGACCAATGCCGGCTAGCAACTTATAAACATGGACCTCCACCAAATACGCTTCCATCCTTAATGTGTCATTCGTGTATGAATTGCTAATTAATTAAACTGATCAAGAATAGATTTTAAAGTACAAAAATGTCTTGCTTCACTTACTTTTGTTCCTGGTCGAAATGAATCAGTTATCATATATATGGTACAATAAAGATGACCATTGACTTTTAATTCCATTAACCAATACTAGCAACTTGTAAACTTGAGCTCTTCCATATGTTTATAATATCGTTAATATGTCATTCAGGCATGAGTTGCTAATTGAACTAATGCAAAATAGCTTTCATATTACGATTGTTGGTTTATTCGTTTAGAGTCTAGCCAGCGTGAAACCCTTCTAATATTTGTATATAGAGCACCATAAAGATGATTGCTGGCTTATTTTAACATTTCCCCCCTAAGAATTCTTGTAATTGCAAGATGCTCCCCTCATATGTTCAAAATTGCACTTACCTCCCCTACATTCACCTTTTGGATGAAATACATTGATATGAATGAAAAATCCTATTGAACCTCCTAAAAATACCCTTGTAAAACAATGAAAAACTACTTTTCTTTTTGGATTATCTAGAAAAATTTCCCCTCTAATTAGGGGTAAGTTACACTTTGTTCCGTGAGATTATTTTATCATTACTTTGCCTAGACTTGTGTTCACAATTATTGGTTAAATTTTCCATTTCAAAATGCAATAAGAAGTTTTATATGTCCTTCAATATTTACTGCAGGGACTAATTGGCATTTTTTTTCTTCTCAATTTTGTCATCTCACAACTTTTTTAAATTTAGAGCGCATATAATCAAAGAGCAAAACCATTTAAAGACAAGGAGATGAATCAATTTATTAAAATGAAAATAATAAATTAAATTTCATAGTAAGAAAAAAATTGGGTAAAATAGAAAAGATGATAATTGTACAAATATTCATAATAAAAAGGCAGTAAGTAATTATTTATCCATAAAAGATAAAAAAAAGTAGTCGATGTACATGATACCATAAAAGACCTTTTGTCATGTTCATGAACTGTAAAGCTAACCATGATATTTGATGGTAAATTGTTGATAAATCTATTTCAGGGCTGGCAGCCTGGCACTTGACTTGTGGAGGATGTAGTGGTAATCAAGCCTTGTATTCATTTTTCTTTTTCTCACCAAAACCTCTTTAACTCTCTCCTAAATCTGTTGCTACACCGCGTAAAGTCGTAAACCATCTATTTCGCAAATTTTCCCCACCTCCCCCCTAAAGAGAGGCACCCCTCCTGCTCTCTCTCTTGTTTTTTATGACTTAGGTAGAGTTGAGTTTTTGCCTGTTCCTTCTCTTGTCATTTATGATTCTAGTTGAGTGTTAAGTGGGGGACATGATACTAGTTGCAGGCCATGAATTGGGGAATTAAGTGTAATCTCTAAAACGTAAAAGGAGCTTCTTGTAAATTGAATATGATAAACTTTACAGGGATGTTTATGTGAATTTTAGTCTAAATTTGAAGCCCACCACGTAAAAGAATGCAGGCCTTGAAACAAGCTGGAGAACATTTTGACTTGCAATTAATAATTCCAATAGTAAAATATCCCCCGCAAACGGCCGTGGCTATAATTTATAGTGGTACCTTTCACCATTTCTGATTCCAAATACATAAATAATCCAAACGAAAATCAACATACAAAATCCACCTTCAAAATTCAGAATTTGACAAGAGATATGGATACAATAGCACTAGAAGCCATGAATAGCAACCACTATGTTCTCTACTCTACTCTCTTTATTCTGCCTATCCTTCTTTGTATCTTTGGCAGGTGCAAAGCTAACAATAGCTTACAACTGCCTCCCGGCCCTCATGCATGGCCTATTATAGGGAACATAATCGACATAGATGGAGAAAAAGCTCATAGATGTCTAGTCAACCTTGCCCAAGTTTACGGCCCCTCATCTCCCTAAGATTAGGCTCAAAATTCCTAATAGTTGCAACTTTCCCAGCAACTGCTAGAGAAATTTTGAAGACAAATGATCGGGATTTATCCAGTAGATTTAATTTGCGTTTATCCAATGTGATTCCAGGCATTAAAAATTCAATAATTGTACTATTGAATGAATGTAACCAAAGATGGAGATTTTTACGTAGTGCTGCACATACTGAGCTTTTCTCAAGTCGAGCTTTAGAGTCACATTTGAAGTTGAGAGCTGAGAAGGTCCAAGAAATGCTAGATTTTTTGGGCTGAAATGGAGGTGAAGTAGTGGCTATTGTGGACATAATATACGCCACAATTGTCAATATTTTGACATATACCATGATGTCCAAAGATATAGTCAACCTCAAGGATAATGTCGGTGAGTTGAGGAAATTTTCCAGGAGTCTAATTGAGTTTGCTGTGCCTAGTATGGCTGACATATTTCCTTTGCTTGGTGCTTTGGATTTTCGAGCTAAGCAAAAAGCAAAGGATTATAAGGAAAGAACTAGAGCTCTGTGGGCGGATATTGTTAGCGAGAGAAGAAGGAGACATGATATCAGGAGCAGATTTTTTAGATGTTCTCATTCGACATTCATTTTTCTCTTTCAAAATGCATTTTTTATAAACTAAATAAAATAAAGATACAAAGATTTTGAAGGGGGCCAAACCTGACATCAAGAGCTCTTGAAAAGTACCTAAAAAACTTTCTCATGACCCATTTCCCAATCCCACACGAAGGAGCGGAGACCCCTTCTTTTTGCCGCCACCAAGTGACTTAATTTTTGCTTTTACTTTACTTCTCATACTAATTTGCTTCTCGACATTCATTTGATGATTGTGAAATCTTCAACGTCTTCAACGTATGACATCTCAATCTTCCAATTAGTACATTTTGTTTTGATACTGATGCATGTTGATTTAATTCTTTCCCATGCTCACACAGGCTAATGAAATGAAAACTCAAAATTTCCACCTTACAATAGGTAATGTATTGCTTAACAACCATTCTAAATTTTTTTATTTTTTGAGTAAAATTTAAACCAATACTTCTCATACTAATTTGCTTCTCGACATTCATTTGATGATTGTGAAATCTTCAACGTCTTCAACGTATGACATCTCAATCTTCCAATTAGTATATTTTGTTTTGATACTGATGCATGTTGATTTAATTCTTTCCCATGCTTACACAGGCTAATGAAATGAAAACTCAAAATTTCCACCTTACAATAGGTAATGTAGTGCTTAACAACCATTCTAAATTTTTTTATTTTTTGAGTAAAATTTAAACCAAAACAATATTTTCCTAAGAAGTACTACGTTACTACTTTAATGAAGCATAACTTTTTTTGGCCTATTTGTAATCTTTTTCTTTGTTCATTTAGCATCTTCATTCAACATAAAAGCTCTCATGGGTATGACGAATTATCCGAGGTCTCATGAAAGCTACCCATTTTCCAACTAAATAACGTCTGATGACTTATTTTTATCGTCTTTTGCATCTACTTTTATTAAAATTTTTTTTTTGTGAACTTGCACCTATCCAGGATATACTTTTTCACTAATGGACAAAGAATATACTAAGTTCACATATTTTGAAAGATTAGTATTACCGATTACAAGTGGAAACTCTTTTTTTTTCCCCCATAATCTCATTCATACCTTGGTATATTTGAGTCAAAGTGGCCTTGTTTTTTATTTTTTCTTTTTGATACCTACTCAGAGTAGTCTAATAGAATTAGGATCAGAGGAACAATAATTTGAATGAAGAAATTTCATTTCCTGTGACGCAAACGCAACATTACGTTAATTAAATATTGATGTTCAAGGAGTTACAATTCGTGGGCTCAAATCTCAATAACTTGTAAGTTTGTCGAACTTTATGATACTGCTTTTCCCGCCTTGTATGCTTATTTCGTTGTAATATTGATCAATCATTATATTAATGCTAGTTGTGCTATTGATTAATAAGCTGTTATATTGATCCCCCCATTGTAAGTTAAATGTAATCATATAAGAAAAAAAATACTCATCCTCATTGTCTCGTCATATGCAGGAGTTATTTGTCACGTCTGATTCGGTTAGCACTACACTTGGATGGGCAATAACAGAGCTTACCCATAGGCTTGTCAACGGGTCGGGTCCGGATCGGAATACATTATTCCAGACCCGGACCGGACACACTATATCGGATCCGGAGCCGACCCGTTTACCCGACGGGTCTTTACTCTATGTTTCGGATCCGGATCCGATGAGACCCGGATCCGAATCCGGGTTTACCCGAAAAAAAACTAACAAAATTTATAATTCCTAACAAAAATGAGAAAAAAACATATATTTATAAACTAATTTCTAACTAATACAAAAAAAATCAAATAAGAAAAGAAATCAAATTAACTTTACTTAAATACATCACCCTAATCAAATTATATTGATTAGGATCCGGGTCCAATTATATTGATTACTCAATTACATCATCCTAATCAAATTATATTAATAAATATATTTTTTAAAAATTATTAATCCATTTATATCCGGATCTGGGTCCAATACGGGTCGGAATACTATATTCCGTATCCGACCCGTTTTTTTGTTTGGCAAAACGGATCCGGATCTAGGTCCGAGTAACGGAATTAAATCCCTACCCATACCTGGATAAATTTGACGGATCCGGTCCGAGTCCGGGTCTAGACCCGGACCGTTGACAGCCCTGCTTACCCAAAACCAAAATGCGTCCTCAAAACTTCGTGATGAAATCACAATTACCATTGGAGGAACAGACTTATTAAGTAAGAGTCAACAGGCCAAGCTTCCATATTTACAATCTTGTATGAAAGAAACTCTGAGATTGCACCCTCCAATCCCATTTCTCGTGCTTCATTGCGCAGTGCAATCTTGCAAAGTGATGAACTATGATGTTCCAAAGAACAGCTTGGTGGTTGTAAATGCATATGCTATTGGATGAGATCCCAAGACTTGGGAAGATCCTTTAAGCATTCAAACCGGAACGTTTTCTTGGCAAGAATCTAGATCTCAAGGGAACTCACTACGAACTTTTGCCATTTGGTGGAGGTAGGAGGATTTGTGTTGGAGTTTCATTAGCTCTCAAGCAAATTCAGTTAATTCTTGCTTCATTGATCTATGCATTTGACTGGTTTCTTCCATCAGGGATGGATCCGAAAACACTTGACACTAGCGAGGAGTTTAGTATACCGATGGGAACGGAAAAGCCTCTCCATTTGATTCTGAAAAGAAAAAAGAAACAACCTAAGGATTGAATGGTCAATCTCTGTCAAATATTCCCTCCATGTGATCAAAATCATGTTTTGACATTTTGCAGGTTTCTAAATAAGAGTCAAGTTTATGTTACCATGGGAAGGCAAAACCATCTCCTTTTGAGAAAGGTGTCAGTTGGGCTTGGGGCCCACAAAGCCTGTAACCGACATGTCTGTTCGGGTAACCATCACGTTTGTTCGGGTAACCGCCACTTCAACCATCACGTCGCTTCATAATGATAGTTACTAGTATTAAATTTGAATTTAATTGGGGTCGCTTCATCTCCCACTCTGGTGACCCCTATAAATAGGGCCCACCAGACGTCATTTTCACACTTCCTTCTTTACTTCGTTCGTTCTCTCAATTCTTTAGCCAGTTCGCACGTCGCCCTTTCCCTTAAGAGTCAGTTCGCGCGTTCTGCCTTTAGGCGTCGAGAGTCAGTTCGTGCATTCATCTAGGCACCTCCGAGCTATCTTTCCCTTCTTTCACTAGTAAGTTTCCTTGCTCTTCTTTTTATGTCTTCTTCTGAGCAGTCTGGTATTACTAGTTTAGCTCCTAGGCGTAGGGTAGCTCGATATGTCTTTGTAGAAATCATCTCCTTCTCTACTTCTCCTTCTAGTTCATCATCTCCAGTTCGTCAGAGTCTGAGTACATCCCCACCACTGCTTATTCTCCTGTTCGAGCAATGGATCAGCCCGAACAGCCTGTTCATCCTGCTGCTGGAGCTGCTGCGCAAGCAATTCCAACTTAGGTTGAGGCAGGGACCTCCAGGGGGACTGGTATTAACTTTGGTGAAATTGATACAATCCCTCCTATCCTGGAGCAGGAGGACGTGGACGAACTAGTGAGGAAGTATGACATCTCTATCCAGTTCGAAGCTAGAGCTGCCTGACTTGGGGAGGTCGCTTGTCGACCTCTTCCTGGGTTTGTGGCTATATATAAGGATTAGCTCATATCTGCTCTCCGCCTTCCTATCCCTCCTTTTCTTTTTCAAATTCTCGCCTTCTGGGGAATCCGAATAACTCAGCTCATTCCTAATGTTGTTCGCTCAATCCTCGGCCTTTTCATTTTATGCCTAATTCTTGAAATCCCCTACTCCTTAGAGTTGCTTAGGTCGTTCTTTCACATGAAGGTCAGTGATCACGTTCCAGTCTGGTTTTACTTCACTCGTAGGAGTGGAGTGAAGTACCCAACTTGCAAACTGTTCACGGGGGTCCCATCTTCAATTCGGGGATGGAAAGCCCAATTCTTCTATGTGAAGAACATAGGGTTTCCCTCGCCGACCTGGAGGGAAGAGACCCAGGTCTCTGACCCGATTCCATCTCCTTTGCCTAAACCCGAACTGGATCGTCTGCTCAATTCGGACATAAGGCTGAATGTAAAAGAGTTCAACGACGCCCAACTCTGAGCTGCTGACCTGATCTAAGCAGACATGTGTAGTTCTTCCCTGGAGGCCAGACCTCTCTCCTTGGATGAACTGGTCACCTGTAATTGCCTATGTCTTCTCCTTTTTTTTTATGCGAACTCATGATCTCTGTTCATACTGACCGTTACTCTCTTTTTTCTTGCAGTGAAGAGGTTCTCGCAACTGTTGTCCCTTGGTAGAGTTAGTAGTTCGAGCACGCCTACTCCTGCACCGTTTACAGCTCCAACCAGTTTAGCCCCTCCTCCGTCTCCCCAGCCAGTGCTATTTTAGCAAGCACCAGCTCAGTTGCCTCCCGCTAAGGAACGAGGAAAGAAGAAGTGGAAGAAGTCTACAGCCAAGAAGGGGTGACTTCTTCTCCAGTACAGGGGGAGGATCTACTCCCTATCCTTCCCAGCTTGGTCCTTATGGGATCAACACTGCGGAGGAGCAGTCTTCTTCAGAGGCCCCTTCTCAGATGTGGTAGTACAGGAACATAGTTCCACTCAAGCAGCTGACCGATCTGACCTCGCACCCCTACCCAATGTACTTCTGTCCACAGTGAGTTGTCCATTAACGACCGAGCCCAGTACCCTAAGGTAGCTCGGGAACTTCTTCAGGGGGCAGTTCTTCCCCGCGACTACAATTTCATCAGGGTGGTGTTGAGCTCCGACCTGCTCCAACATTACTATCTGGGGGCGGTTTAGGTCAATCCCGAACTCCCTACTCGATCCTTTTACTTCTTTTTTTTGGAATGCTCACCTTTGGTCCCATGTCTGAATTGTCAGCTGAATGTTATCGGCTTCGAGCTAGCCAGGAGATACGAAAGCATGACTGAAACGCTATCCCAAGTCGAGGCGATTAAGGACAAGTTATCAAACCAGCTCGATGCTACTGCTGCAGAGGTAAAGTCGCTTAAGAAGCAGCTCGCATAGTCCCATACCAATTGCGAGCTGGAGAAGAAGAAGAATGTCGACCTGATCGTTCAATTGGAGAACGAACAAAAGAGGTCTTCCGAGCTGGCTGGTCAGATCGAGGCTGCTCGGGAGGATGATCGCCGGATAGGTGTTCAGGAATACAAGAGGTCGGAGGGCTTCTTGAATGATCTGGCCATTCTGAACACTCCGGTACTTCAGATCGGGTATACCCAAGCAATGAACGATGTGCAAACCTTGAACCTGCCAGGATTCGACCTTGGGAGGTTTTCCAGTTACAACCCCTGCACAGGTAGATAGGCTGGTGGAGGGGTATGCACACGGACGCGAACTGGCCAACCTCATGGCTGATCCTTCCTTGCCTGTGACCTCCCCAGGGCCAGAGCAAGAAGACCAAGGAGAGAACTGAGTAGGGAATAGCGTAGGATGTAGAGTAGGGTGCTAAACTGAGTAGAGTCAGTTCGTTTGGTATGATCTCCTCCTTTGTAAATTTTATCTAAATGAATGGAAGTACTTTTGCTCTTCAACACTTAGCAAAATTTGCATTTGTGCCTTCATCGCAACAATGTCCGAACAGACTTGTACAAACTGAACTCTATTTTATTCAAACTTCTCTTAGGTGAAACAGTACATGAACAAAGTAAAAGAACTCTCAACGAAAAATTCTTAAATTCGAATTATGCCAAGTATGCTAGACTTTCTCTCCATTGAGGTGAGTTAATTTGCAGTATCCTGCTTGATCTGCCTCTCTCACCGTGTAGGAACCTTCCCAATTCGGATCCAACTTGCTCGCATCCAAAATTCGACTTACCGAGTTTTTTCGTAGAATTAGATCCCCTGATTTAAAAGAAAGGTGTCTCACCTTAGAGTTATAATGCCGTGTAACCTACCCCTTGTACTTGGCCGCCCTTATGGCTGCTTCCTCCCTTTTCTGTTCAAGCAGGTCCAAATTGAACTGCATATTACCCTCATTATTTTTGGCTATAAAATTTTGCACCCTACTCGATGGCAAGCCCATCTGTGCCAGAATTACCGTTTTTACCCCATAAGTTAAAGCAAACGGGATTTTTTGGGTGGCAGTTTGGGATGTGGTTTGATAAGCCCAGCATATGCTAGGTAGTTCATCCATCTATCCTGTTCGCGCGGACTCTATTCTTGTCTTTAAACCATGCAGGATAGTTCTGTTGATGTTTTCCACTTGGCCATTAGTTGATGGTGTCTTACAAAAGTGAAGTGCTGTTGAATTTTGAGCTCGGTACACCAATTCTGGAAAGGATTTTCAATGAACTGCCAGCCGTTTTCCGAGACCAAAGCTCGAGGTATGCCGAATCGACAGAGTATGTTCTTCCAAAAGAACTTCTGGATTGACCTGCCGCTGATGGTATTGAATGGTTCGGCTTCCACCCATTTAGTGAAGTAATCTATCGCCACATCAAGTACTCGTACCCCTTGGAGCTCGAGAAAACAGCCCAATCAGGTCGATTCCCCATTGAAAAAATGGTCATGGGCTCTGAAGGGGAACCATCTCCTGAGTTGGGGTATGTTGAACTGGCGCGTGCAGCTGACATGACTTGCACCTCGCCACCAGTTCAGCCGAGTCCCGAAAGATAGTAGCCCAGTAATACTCGGACAGCATCCTTTTTTGGCCAAAATTCGTGAGCCAACATGGTTTTCGCAAATGCTCTCGTGTATTTCACATAAAATGTAATCTCCTTTTTCGGGCATCACGCACTTCAGTCACGGACTTAAGTATGACTTTCTATATAACACTCCATTCGTGAGCACGTATCTTTGCGACTTGAGGAGGATTTTTCGAGTCTCCTCCCGAACCTCGCTAGATAAGTACTTCACGATAGGATCCATCCATATGTTCACCACTTGAATCGCAATCGTGTTCAGCTGTTCATACGCCCTTCTTTTGACGATCTCTACCAATATTTGTTTGTTCAAGGTGCCAAACGATGTCGAGACTAGTTTGGATAGGGCATCAGCTCTTTTGTTCTGACTCCTAGGAACCTGTTCGAGAATGAACTGACTGAACAAACTCCTCAGTTCATGCACCTTGGCAGCATACCTCTTCAATGGATCTTCTTTGACTTCGTAGCTTCCTAGCACTTGGTTCACTATTAGTTGTGAGTCGCTATAGATCCTAAGTGATTCAGCCCCCATCTTTCGAGCCACTTCCATTCCCGTGATCAGAGTTTCGTATTCAAACTTATTATTGGATGCTTTGAAGTCGAATCTCAAGGCGTAGGCCAGCTCTTCCCCCGTGGGACTGATGAGGAGGAGCCCAGCTCCACACCCCTCCTTGTTTGAGGCTCCGTCAACATACAGTGTCCAGGTCGGAACAATCAGTTCGACCATTTCTTTGGGCTGTTCGGCATCTGACTCCCTTATGGTCTATTCGGTCTCTTGCAGACCAAAGGATACTCCCTCTGCTATGAAGTCGGTCAGTGCCTGAGTTTTTATGGTCGTCCTGGGCTGAAACCAAGATCATATTCGGACAGCTCCACCGCCTATTTGACCATTCTACCCCACGCATCAGGCTTACACAAGATTTGCTTCAAGGGCCGATCGGTCACCACAACTATGGGATGAGATTGAAAATATGACCTGAGTTTTCGAATTACATGAACAAGCATTAGGACATATCGCTCTACAGCTGAGTACCGGACCTCTGTTCCTTGCAAAGTTCGGTTGACGTAATACACCGGTTTCTACATTTTATCTTCCTCCCAAATTAGTATTGCGCTGACTGCCTCCTCTCCCATAGCTAGGTAAATGAACAGAGTTTTACCTTGTTCAGGAGAAGTTAAGGTTGGCAGTTCGACAATACGTGCCTTCAATTCGTCAAATGTTTTTTGGCACTCGGAGGTCCATTTGAACTGTGAGCCTTTCTTTAAAGCTTTGAAAAAAGAGAAACCCGAGCTGCCGATTTCGATGGGAACCTGTTCAAGACAGCCATCCTACCAGTCAGCCCTTGCACTTCCTTGATATTTCTAAGGGGTGCCATATCCATGCTGGTTTTTACCTTATCGGGGTTGACTCTTATTCTGTTTTTAGATATCATGTATCCTAGGAATTTGCCCGACTTGACGCCGAAAGTGCATTTTTTGGGGTTCAGCTTCATGCGCGACCTCCGAAGGATATCAAAAATTTTCCTAAGGTCAGAGATGAACTACTCCTGAGTCTTACTCTTGATTAGCATGTCATCCACGTAAACCTCCATATTACGGCCTATATGATTTTTGAATAGCTTATTAACCAACGTCTGATACGTTGCCCTTACGTTCTTTAGTCTGAAGGGCATGGTGACGTAGCAATACGTACCATACTTAGTGATGAATGAGGTCTTCTCCTGATTTTTCTCAGCCATGGCTATTTGGTGGTAACTTTTGAAGGCATCCAAGAAGCAAAAGATTTCATATCTCGTAGTCGAGTTCACGAGTAGGTCTATTCGTGGCAAAGGGTAACAATCCTTTGAATAGGTATTGTTCAGGTCAGTGAAATTCACACACATTCTCCAGGCCTTGTCATCCTTCTTGACCAATACCGGGTTGGCCAGCTAGGTCGGATAGTAGACCTCTTTTATAATCCTAGATTCCAATAGTTTGTCCACCTCTTCCTTGATCATTCCGTTCAGGCACGAAATTCCTCTTCTTCTGTTTCACAGATCGGGCATTCGAGTCCACGTGAAGCTTGTGAACAGCCAATTTGGGCGGAATCCCGAGCATATCATCCGTACTCCATGTAAAGATTTCGGCGTACTCCGTCAGAAGGGATCCCAACACCTTCCCGGTCAGTTCGCTCAGATATGAGCCAACTCTAATCACCCGATTGGCAGTTCTCCGCTGAGCGGAACTTCAAGCAGCTCCTCGCCCGTCTCTAGTCTTTCCTTTTTTTTCTGTTGGCTCCCAAGGCTCTAAGCAGGTCATTTGAGTTACCAACTTCTCCTTACCCTTGAAAGTCGTGATGTAGCAGGTCCGAACTACCTTTAGATCCCTTAGCACCTCGGCCACACCCGCAGGCGTGTAAAATTTCATATTGAGGTACGGAGTTGAATAGATAGTTCGGACTGCGTTCAGGGTAGGCCACCATAGGATCATGTTGTACGACGAATGTTCTTTTACTACTGCAAAATTCACTGAGACAATTCGGCATTTCGGCGACACCCCTACCGTGACCATGAGAATTATCATCCCCTCAGGTTTTATCGGTAGATCTGCGAAGCCAATTAAGGGAGTTCAGATTGGGATGAGCCGCTTGTCTTCTAACTGCAACTCCTTGAAAGTTTTGTAGTATAACACATCGATGGCACTCCCATTGTCTATGTACACCTTCCTTGCTTTGTAGTTGTATGTTATGGCTTCTATTACAATAGTTTCATGGTTATTGGAGGCGAGGGGAACTGTATCCTCAGGTTCATAAATTATTTCATTGTACATCTTCAATCGGTTGCTCGGATTATCTCCATTAGGGAGTGGACGGTTGTTCCGTCGAGCTGCATAACTGTCCCCTCCAACGGGTCCTCCCGCAATGGTGTTGATCACCCTCGCCAAGTTTTGTGTCTCCTATTCGGGAGTTTGGTTCTGATGACCCCGAGGCCGGTCTGACGAGTAGTTTCTACCTTCTCGCTTGTACTCCGTTCGCCTCTGTTCAGTTCACCCGTTGTGGATGAACTGTCTTAGGTGTTCTCGTTTGATCAGCTCTTCAATATCTTTCTTAAGATCTCGACATTCTTCCGTATCATGTCCCGCGTCTCTGTGATAAGCACAATACAAACTTTGATTCCTTTTGCTCTTATTGTTGGCCAACTTCCTGAGAGATCGCAAGAGACCTTCCTGTTCCATTACGGCGAGAACTTGAGCCCTTGGTGCCGTGAGAGGAGTCCATCCCCTCTCACTTTCCAGGGCCCTGCTTCTTGGCAAATGGTCGAAGGTATTCTTTCGCGGTTGACAATCTCGTGCATCCCCCGAATCTGCATTCTTCCTCCCCTTTCATCCCTCTGTCTCTCTTGCTTGCTCTTTAAGCGATTGGTCTCTTTGGCATTAGCTCTCTCATGAGTTTGGTTCAACATTTTTGGATCTGACTTGGAAGATTTTTCAACGAATTCGGTGTATAATTTTTGCACGCATAATTCATTGATGAAGGCAGCCATGATAACCTTGTCGTCTCGATTTTGGACCTAGAGAGACTCGTTGTTGAACCGCACCATGTATTCGTGCAGTGACTCTTCAGGCTTTTGCTAATCATCAGGTGAGCAGTGTTCTTAGAGAAGACTCGCGACGAAACCAGCTGAGCTGCGAATAGGCGCGCGAGCTGACCAAAGGATCGAATTGACCTGGAAGGTAACCCCTGGAACCATTAATGCGCTCTTCCCTCTAGGAACATAGGGAAAGTTTTACACCTGATTGCGTCAGTAGCTGTTTGTAGGCGTATGTGGGTCAAGAAAGCAAACAGATGATCTTCCGGATCCGTAGTCGTGTCGTAGGATTTCATAGTCGGGATTTTAAACTTAACAGGTAGCGGGTAGTTCTCGATGTCGAACACGAAAGGAGAAGAAGAATACTTGTCCGCGTCCAGATCTAACAACAGATCTAGTTCATCCCGTATCGAACACTCTTTTCTCCTCAGTGAGGGACTCCCTGAAAGGACTCAAGGTGGTCTGTTCGGGAGTTCTTGTGAGAAGGTTCCAAGATCTCCATTTGGTCACGAGAGAACTCCTTCCGTGCCCATTTCTATCGGGGGCGAGGACTCCCCGTTCTAGACTCTGACGGCTCTAGTCCACCCGTCTTCTTGGCTTTGGGCTCTTGGTCATGATGGCCTCCGGACCGCCCCTTCAAGTAGTCCACGATTGCTTCGAAGGTGGGCAGATTTTTCGCCACCGCTTGCACCAGCCACTCAGGCAAAATCCGCTAGAGCTTCGTCCCCTCCTCACCAGGAGTTGGTCCCTGGAGGGGATCTTAGGGATTGTTTCGTTCGTTCCCCTTGGATTCATCAGCGTTCCTCTGAGATCAAGTTCTCGGCATAATTCGTAAAGAAAGAATGAGTGTTTCCCATAGATAGCGCCAATTGATGCGATGGCCGAGAGCACAATCCGAACTGAGCACCAGGGATATGCTCAAGTTGAGGAGAACCGAACTGGTACCTGCGAGGTGGTCCGAACTGACCTGCAAAGAGAAGAACAGCGGGACTAGCTCCCCGTCATGACTCCGACGATCAAGTCAATTATAGTTACAAGCTAATGGTATTGTTTACTGTAAATGGTGTCCCTTACTTTGTCCCATCGTGTTGTATTTATAGAGCCTCTAGTAGTTGTTTCCTTGTAGAAGTAGGAGCCCTACTAGTGGTGGACTCCTTTTTGGACTCTCCTTCCAATCTTATCCCGGAAGGTCAGGGTTATTTGGCCCATTCAGCAGGGAGACGACGATCATGCCTGAACTGGCTTCCCTGTCAGCTCGAATAGGCATGTCCGAACTGACACGTGTTCTTGGCGGATTGGCTCCTCCATAGTGTTCTAAAAAGGAAAGAAAAAAAGGGAAAAAGAAAAGCAAGAAACAACCTAAAGATAGGGTAGTCAATTTCTAGTAGATACTAACGAAACCTTTTTAGGTATGTTGTTTTTGTTTTTCTTCAAATTGGTAGAAATGACCTGTGCCCCGCCCATTTTATTCTATTATCTTTTGTATTTGCCATTTAATGGAAGGCTGGGTTCAAAGTGGCTTCGGACCTTCTAGCCTGTAGTTTTTGGCTTCAATGAAAGAGGAGAAGGAACAATAACTAACACAATAAAAAAAAGCAAAGGATATTAGTATTTAGTATTTTATCTTGGTGAGCAATTTAGTATCCTAAATATTATTTTACTGTTGAAGGAATATACATCATTTGGGTGGTTTACAAACCATCAACTAATGGTGGAATATAAAAATGCATAATCATAACATTAGAAAGAGCCATTTGGATCATTATTTTTTGGGAGTTTTTGTAAAAATATACACAGTAACACTTTTTTAATATGTGACGTATGTGAGGTAAAAAGTTAATTGAAAAATATCATAAGAAAAATTCACATGAAAATTCAAAAAAATTTTCCACAGAATGTAGTCCAAACAAGGCCAAAGAAGTTTTGTTATTTTGAAAATTTTAGCTTTATGACATAAATGATTTTCTTCTTTGGAATTTTATTTTTATCAATAGGGGAGAACCCTGCACAATATGCAGGAATGAGTACCTGTGTTATAATTTGTTAAGTATCATGAGATTAAAAAAGGTAAAAAATACAATCAACATCTATAAGAAAATGAGGAAGTACAATGATTTTTGAATGCACAAACAGAATCAAATACATTAATTTGTTTAAGTGGAGAAATGTAAAAGTAACCAAATGGTCACTTAATCACAGTCATATATTAGTAGGAATTTTAACAATATTTACCAAGCAAACGTTGACAAAAAATTGAATCGGTTTTGTCATTGCAATTGTAATGACTAGAAAGAAAATCAAACCAAATTTTGCAGTATTTTCCTTTGTTACTAAAGGATTTGAAATTTCAGTACAATAATAAATTCATTATTCTACAAAGAGATTGATCCTCCACAAACAATTCAAGACAACTTCCATTTGCTATCATGAAATTCCAATCAAATATGAGGCAAATTGATCTTGTAAATAATATTCTTTTGTAGTATTTTCTCCCAACCCTATCAATAAAAGCAAAAAGACATAATCAATCCACTTCTATTAAAATAACAGAAATTAAAGTGATATAAGATCTTAACAAAGGAAGTAAAGATGTAAAAGCAAAGTATGATCTATCAAATAAAAAGCGACTAATACATGAGGGTCCAGTCAATAAGGTAATGTGTTGGATAAAACTGAAATCTAAAAACCAAAATCTAAAATTTGAATCCCTTAAATTATTTAATTGTTAAGCATTAATCAAATACATTTGACTGTATATCATATGTAGTGATAATTGAATAGTTTATCACTTATTTATTAGAGCAAATTTTATCTAAAAAATTCAGTGCCATTTAATTAATTCAAATGTTCAATTTTTCGTTATCCACATCTGAATATATTAAGATTAGAATTTATTAAGTGCTAAATTGAGTTATCAAAGAAGTCTTAGACCATTGCCAATTGCCATCAACTCAAAAAAAAAAAAAATTGGAAGAACAAAGTGTACATCAAATGTATTCGATCAAAACCAATAACAAGCTATCAAACACTACCTATTATATTACAATAGTAGGAAAACATCTTCTATTAAAAGAATATGAAACTTAAGCCTTTAATTTATACAATATATAGAAGCAATTCAAAGACTCCGGATTTCTAACAGATAGTAAATCACATACCCTAATCAATGATTTTTAAGTGCAACTGTCAATGAGCGGGGCCTTCCACTTGTTGGTAGAAAACTCCTATTGACAACATTACAAGAAAAATAACATCAAACATTTTATTTTGAATCAAAGCATATAGTAAACTAATTTAACAAAAAGATTAAATGAACTAAAAGATAAAATTATATCTTTGCAAATTACTACTTACAAATTCAAATCACTAAAGCGAACATTATGAATCAAGAACATGAAGTATACAAATGAGAAAGAGAACAACAAAGAATTGCATACCTTCGATCAGAAGAAACATAGAGTAAGAAGAGGAAAAACTATACAAATAAAAGAAGATAGATAAAATTATAAACTAAGATGAAGAAGGAACAAATGGCCGGTAACAACCATACAACTATTCGAGCAACTTAGTGGACTGATGCACATCAATTTGTAATTAATTGACCAGGTGATTTCCGGGCTGATGAACCGAGTCTACGGCACATGCACACCTGTCAAGATAAAAATACAACCAGGGCCTTGTCGTTCGATCTAGCTCCGATGCTAAAGTCAATTAAGCAAGGGATCAGGAGTAAAAGTAGCACTAATTGGGCAAGTTATAAGCCAGTGAGAAATCAAGATAAAAATCCCCCTTCCTCTTAGAGGGAGGGAAGTATTTATAGTAAGGAGACTGCCAAGAGGAATGATGGAACCTACTCATCGTTACCTGCAAGGGTCAATCTAGGGCGGCAGTGTCAAAGGTAGGTCTAAGCATGATAACGGTGGCAGTCACATCAACCTGTCTGGCATAAGTCATCTTTTGCCTGTAGGTGCCGGACGCCGAGTAACCAAATGGGTCCAACCGACCGAGATGGGCTCACCTCGGGAGGGTGAAGTCGAGGATGAACACCAAGATAGCCGAGGAGGTCACCTCGGCCAAAAGCACGTTGGGTTGAGTCACCTCGACGATGCGTCAAATCGAGGAAGCCGAGGTGAGCGTCCACAATTACAATTTAAACCACTCTTGAAGTAAGCAACAGGGAGGTTCCAATTGGAATTTTCCAAACAATAGCTAAAGGCCAAAAAAGTAAATGAACAAGCAAGCATGCAGCCAACCATTGTGCCAACTGAAAAATAGTATGTTGCCATCACTCCAAATTATTAAACTACCCTTGGATGATTCAGGACCAGGCACACAGTTTCTCTTTCATTTGTATATTCCCCTAAAAATTCTGTGATTGATTTACTTTGTTACTACTTTCCTTACCATTTTGATGACTTTTTAAAATAGGAATGACCCAGGGATTATCACCCATTCGTGTAGATGTCAAGGTAATCTTGATTTCGCTACAGAGGCAGAAAATGTTGATAACAGTAGCAACTACATACAAAATTATACTTCCCCAAGTAAATGACACCGTTAATACGTGAACTTTTTTGCAAAGTGACACTTTAGTACCTTAACTTATAATTATGTCAATTGAGTACCACAATTTGTAAAATTGTGTCTAATTGGTTTACTAACCTAATTTCGGAGAAATTTATCAGTCGAGTTGGTCACATGCATAGTTAAACTAAGGGTCATTTTGGAATAAAAAGTCAACAGTAAACCAAAAATTAAAAAAAATTCATAATTGGTTAACTTATTAATTATTTTCCCTCCTCCTGATTTGCTTTATTAATGGGTTTCTTCAAAATTTTGTATTGCGTCTAAGAATATTAATGATAAATAAAAATATATCTATACATATATCTTTTCAATGGAAGTTTGTATGAAAGAATAGCATTTAGAGATTAAACATGCATTTCTTTTTCTTCTTTTTTGCTGATTGTTGATTCTTTATTCCAAAATAACCCTGGTTTGGCTACACATGGCCATGCACGTGACCCACTTGGGTTGGTAAATATCACTGGAATTGGGCTAGTAAACCAATTAGACATGATTCTATAAGTTCGGATGCTCAATTAACGTAATTACAAGTTAGGGTACCAAAATGTCACTCTCCAATAAGTTTAGGTACTAACAGTGGCATTCTCCTCCAAGTATGATTTTTGCCACATTATGCAATAACTTTCTCCAATTAATAATAAAGATTATTGACCAAGTATCAACTTCTCTTTACGGTCAAGAATTGATGTACCGTTGTTCTTTATCCTATTCCAAGATTTTTCTCAACCTTTCCCACTAAATCATACAACAAAATATGCTGCTCAATCTTTGGTAAATGGTGTGCGTAAAGCATATTTCTGTTATGACCTGACCAAAGTCTTTGTATCCGAAGGTGACATCGTTTCTTGATGGACCCTTATGCTATATATTTTGGAGTTTTGCAAGAGTTATGACAACATACCATTGTTGACCAGATTATCTTATCATGGATTGATAGAAGAAAAATGTTACAATTAGAAAAAACGTTTCTACAAACTTTACGATCAAACTTGCTACAAATTAGAAAAGCGTTTCTACAAATTCAACGACAAATGTTATTGTTACATACTGGCCACTGCATCCCACCGCCACCCGAAAACGAAAAGATGGGAGAAGGGTGCAACTGTTCTGGGGACAAATAAACCTGTTTCAATGGAGAAGGTAGGGTATTCAATTAAGATGCCGTGCGTTAAGAGGAAATTCATTCCTTGGTTTTCCACAATATTTTGTTCAATATTGCAAATCATTTTAAACACAGCTTAAAGCTATAAGACATTTAAATCCTTTAAGCAATACTAGCCAACTTGCAAACTTGGAGAGTTGGAGTCATCGACTCCTCCAAATATCCTTCTATGCTTAAATATCATTCAGGACTTGATAAACTGATGACAAATTGTTGCATTATCGTATTCATGGCACAATAAAGATGGACACTGACTTTTTAATCCCATAAACCAATGCTATCAATTTGTAAACATGAATTCCTCCAAATGCTTCTGTCCTTATTATGTCATTCATTCATGGCTAGCTAATTAAACTAACGAAATATAGCTTTTAGAGTATGATTATTGCAGCATTTATTTATCGTCTAGTTAAATGAATCACTCATTACAGTTGCACCTTAATGATTATCGATGACTTGTAAATTCATTAACTAATACTAGCATCTTATAAAAAATGAACTCCCTTTAGATATGGGAAGTTATAATTTCACTTATGGCCCTGAGGCTTATTACAATCAGTAGAAGCTCCATCACATGTTAAAAGATACACTTACTTCTCCTATATTCACCATTTGCAGAAGAATTTAAGAAGGAACCAACCCATTATGTTGATTCGAACAAAACATACCATTGAACTTCCTATAGTACCCTTGCATTTTATTCTAAATACCTTTTTGGGTTGATTACACCAAATCCTAAATATCTTAAGGAGTTACACTATGCTCCCTAAGAATATTTTATCATTATTTTGCTCAAAATTATGGTCAATCATTACTGATTAAAGTTTCCATTCCAAAATGTAGTAAAAACTCTTACATGACTTCAGTATTCATTGCACGGACTAATTGGCTTTCTTTTATAACTTGTGTTTCTTCTCAATTTTGTAATGTCAATACTATCTCACCCATTCTGTGATTTATCATACTTAGAATGTATTTGATAAAACTGAAATTTGAAAACTGAAATCCAAAATGTGAAATTTGAAATCTGAATTCATTAAATTATTAGATTGCTAAATACTAAATTTAATACATTTGAATGTATATCATATTAAGTGATAACTGAATAGTTTATCACTTAATTTTTGGAGCAAGTTTTATTTAGAAAGTTCAATGCCATTTAATAAATTCAGATGCTCTATTTTCAGTTATCAAACATGCCTAAACATGCTAAGATCTAAACCTATTAAGTTTAAGTACCAATTTGGATTACCAAAAAAGGTTTCGGAATACTTGCTTTTTCAAATCTCTTTAACTTCTCGTTTTATTTTTCATATTTATTCATTTTAGGAGTTTGTTTTTTATTTCTTATAATTGAATTGTATAGCTAGAAAAATTAATCCTAAAAGACGTTAAATCTCTCTCTCTCTCTCTCTATGTATATATATATATATAGACACACACATACATATATACATACATACATACATATCCTATGAAACACACGACTTTAATCTGAAGAATATTTAGCCAAATGAAAAAATACAAAGTGATTATTCAATCTTTAAGATGAAAAAAATGAATTGAAATATTTAATAACATAAAAATAGGGTAAAAAAAAAGAAACAAACATATTTATTCAAAAAATCGTAGTAAAGGGGAATAAATAAGGTACATGTTGATATAAAGAATGAAACCCAACAAAAAAAAAAAGGAAGAACAAATGAGTAGATGCACTTACCATACAAGGATTTGTATGAAAGACTTTTTGTCATATTCTTGGATGGTAACATAAACTAGGATAGTTGAGGGTAAACTATTAATACTATAATTTCAAGTGTTGAAAAGTGCAAGTAACCTTATTTTGGGGAAGAGAAGAGGGTTGGGTTGGGTGATAAAATAGGAGAGATTGTAAGTAGGAAGTTCTGAATTCAAAACCTATCATTTAAAAAAAATCCTAATTTTGGGAATTATTATTGTAAATAAGCCCTTTAATTTTTGTTGTTTGTTTCATACAATAACTGTTTTGACTTTCTCTCAAATCTTTAGCCCTAGTAAGCCATCTCTTTTCCTAACTTTCCCGCTCTACAAGCTCTATTAGTCCCTACCCTCCAACTCCGAGCTCTTTTTTCCCCCTTTAAGCCCAACTCCAAACTCTTTCTACATCAATCATAACTCGGATCAAAAGGCAGTTTAAAAAGACAAACATGAGGGTTGGGGTTTTATTATGACTTTGGTAAGGGGTTTTTTAGCCCACTATCTCTTGAAATTTATGATTCTTACTGACTAATGGATACAATAGTAATTAGAGACCGCAAGGAAGGTAAGGTGTAATTTTAAAAATGTAAAGGGAGCTTCCTGCAATTATCATAAACTTTTGGGGCATTGTATATGTGAACATATGGGGCATAGTTCAAATAGGATACCAAGAATTGCAGCCTAAGAACAAGTATGCGGCCTTAAAACAAGCTAGAGAATGTTTTGACTTGGAGAAAAGAAAATAGTAATTAGCAATTTGTGGCAAAAAATAATTGCAATTGAAAATTGTGGTACACGGGCTATAATTAGTAGTGGTACCTCTCATCATTCATGAGTAATTCGAAATACATAAACATTCCAAAAGAAAAATCACATAAAGAAACCACATTCAAAACCTAGAATTTGATAAGATAGATGGATAAAATTGTATTAGAAGTCCATAGCAACAATTATCTTCTTTGTTCTATTTTCCTCTTGCTGCCCATCATCCTCTGTATTTTTTGGAGGGGCAAAGGAAATAACAGCTTACAACTGCTACCAGGCCCTCATGCATGGCCTATCATCGGCAACATACTCGACTTAGATGGAGAAAACCCTCATACATGTCTAGCCAACCTAGCCAAAGTTTATGGACCTTATCTCTGTACGATTAGGCCCCAGATTACTAGTAGTTGCATCTTCACCAGCAACAGCTAGGGAAATTTTGAAGACTCACGATCGCAATTTATCCGGTAGGTATACTTTACGTATATGCGCCTCGATCCCAGGCACTGATAGTTCAAACATCGTACTATCAACTGAATGTAATAAAATATAGAGGTTTTTATGTAGCACTGCACATACCGAGCTCTTCTCAAGTCAAGCACCAAAGTCATATTCGAAGTTGAGAGCCGAGAAGGCTAAAAAAATGCTAGATTTTTTGGGTGAAAATGATGGTGAGGTAGTGCCTATTGTGGACATAATATACGCAACAATTGTCAATACTTTGACAAACAGTTTGATGTCAAAAGATATCATTTGTCTCAAGGATAATGTGGATGATCTGAGGGAGTTTTCTAGAAGATTAATTGAATTTACTGTGTGATGCGACTGCCAAGAGCGTGTTCTGAATTCAGCAGTAGTGAACTGGTGCGCAAGCGAGGCGAGCGAACTGACCTGTAAAGGGATGAACAGCGGGGCTAGCGGGGCTAGCTCCCCGCTGTGACTCCGACGATCAAGTCAGTAGTAGCTAAAGTATAGCAACAGTAGTGATTACTATAGAAAAGGCGTACCTTGTCTTGTCCCACCGTGTTATATTTATAAAGTCCTTGGTAGTAGTTTTCTTATAGGAGTATGAGTCCTAGCAGAGAGGGAGTCTTCCTAGGGTTCCGTCTGCTAGCCCCAAAAGGTTTGGGGGCTGCGGCTCGCTAGGCCCATCCAGCTGGCAGGCGGCAGCCATGCTTGAACTGGCGTCCCTTCCGCCCGAACTGGTTAGGTCACCATGTCCGAGCTGACAGGTCACCATGCCTAAGCTGACACGTGACTCCTGCGGATTGGCCCCATTACACTAGCCCCCCTTTGAGTCTAGGGTCATTGAAAGGTTGCATGAGTTTGGACCAAATTTCGAGGAGACGGGTCTGTTCGGTGGGAGACCCATGATTCCACGATTGCGGCTTTCGCTCAGGTAACCACCACGTTTGCTCGTGTAACCGTTACTTCAAGTGTCACGTCCCTTCATAATGACGGTTTTTCGTGGAACACGTGATTCCTGCAGTATAACGGTTTTCCGGCAATAAATTTGAATTTTAATTCGGGACGCTTTGTCTTCCCGCTCTGGTGGCCTATAAATAGGCCCCACCAGACGTCACTTTCACGCTTTCTTCCTCATTTTCTAGCAGTTTGCACACCTCCTTCCCTCTCGAGTCTGTTCGCGCATCTTGTTGTGAGTTCGGTCGAGAGTTAGCTCGTGTGTCCACCATAAACATCACTTTGCATCCGAGCTGTCTTCCCCCCTTCTCACTAGTAAGTTCCCTCTTTACCTTTTATATCTTCTTCTTCTGAGCATTCTGATATCACCAGTTCGCTCCCTAAACATAGGACTGCCTGACCTATCCCTATAGAAATAATCTTCTTTTCTTCTCCTTCCAGTTCATCCTCCCCTAGTTCATTAGGATCAGAATACCTTTCGTCCCCTGTTCATTCTCCTGTTCGTACCATGGACCAGCCCAAACAGCCTGCCCAGTCTAAGGCCGGAACTGTTGCCCAGGAAATTCCACTGGAAGCAGTTCCGCTTCATACCAGGGCAGGAACCTCCAGGGGGCATGATATCAACTTCGGGGAGGTCGATATGATCCCTTCTATCATACAACAGAAGGACGTAGATGAACTGGTGGAGAAATATGACATTGCTCCCCAGTTTGAAGCTAGAGCTGCCCGACCTGGGAAGTACGCCAGCCGACTTCCCCCAGGCTTTATGGCTATTTACAAGGATCGGCTCGTAGCTGGCTTTCGCCTTCCTATTCCCCAATTTCTTTCAAAATTTTGATTTTCTGAGGGATCCGAATAACCCAACTCTTGTCCAATGCAATTCGGTCAATCATAGGCTTCTTCATGTTGTGTCGAATTCTTGAGATCCCCTACTCCTTAGAGCTGTTCAAGTCGTTCTTCCAGATGAAGGTCAGTGGTCATGTTCACGGTTGGTTCTACTTCGCTCGTAGGAGCGGAACGGAGCTCCCAACTCGCGAACTGTTTACGGGTGCCCATTCCTCCATTCGAGGCTGAAAGGCACAGTTCTTTTTTGTGAAGAACATAGGTTTTCCTCCCCCGACCTGGAGGGACGAAACCCAGGTGTCTGACCCCCTCCGTTTACCTCTCCCCATGGCCGAACTGGATCGTCTGTGTAGTTCGGACATGAGGTTGGATGTAAAGGAGTTTAACAACGCCCAACTCTGGTCAGCTGGCCTGATCCGGCCAGAGGTGGCTGCTTCTACATTTGATATCAGACCACTCACTCCGGACAAACTGGTTGCCCGTAATTTCTTTTTCTCTTTTTTTTTTTTTTTTATTTTTGGCAAACTCCCTTGCGCGAACTCACTGATTCGGTTTGTCTTGGCACTAACCATTATCCTGCTTTCCTTTCTTGTAGTGAAGAGATTTTTTCAACTACTTTCCCTGGGTGGTACTGGTAGCTCGAGCACCCCTGCATCTATTACTGCTCCTGTCAGCTCGGCTCTTCCCTCTCCTCCACCAATGCCTGTTCAGCAAGCACCAACTCAGTCTTCCCCTGCAGGTGAGGGGGGAAAAAAGAAGCACAAGAAGTTCTCCGCCAAGCGAGCGTGAACAGAGGACATCCCCGCCCCAGCTCGGGCGGAGAGTTTCGTACCAATCACCCACCAACTCGGGCACTACGGGGTGAGCTCTGCCAATCAGCAGGCCTCCTCAAAGTCTCCCCTTACTATGTGGTGGCAAAGGAACATAGTTCCTCTCAAGGAGCAAACCGAGCTGAGCTTGCACCCCCATCCCATGCATTTCTATCCGCAATAGGGGCTGTCTATCAATGATCGACCCCAACTCCTTGAGGCAGCTCGGGAGCTTCTCGAAGGGGCGGTCCTCCCCCGCGACCACAGCTTTATTCGGATTGTGCCTAACTCCGAGCTGCTTGAGCACTACTACCTAAACGCGGTTCAGGTGAGTCCCGAATTGGCTGCGTTTATCGATTAAATTCTACTCGTGCTGCTCAGCCCACAAACTTTGTGCTTGAATGCAGCTCAATGTTGCTGGCTCCGAGTTGTCGCAGAGGTATGAGAATATGAGAGAGAACTTATCCCAGGTCGGGGCAAATAGGGACAGGCTGTCCGATCAAGTCGACGCAGCTGAGGCTAAAATAGAGTCGCTAAAGAAGCAGCTCGCTCAAGCCCAGAAAACTGACGATCTGGAGAAGAAGAAGAGTGCCGACCTGACGGCCTAATTGGAAACCGAACAGAAGAAATCGTCTGAGCTGGCTGGCCAGATTGAGGCTGCTCTCAATGAAGGTCGCCAGCTGGGTGTTCAGGAGTTTAAGAGGTCAGAGGGCTTCTTGAACGATCTGGCTCTCCTGAATGGCCCCGCCCTGTAGATCGGGTACACGCAAGCCCTGAACTTGCCGGGCTTCTACCTCAGCAGATGGTCCAACTACAACCACCACGCGCTGGAGCCGGTTGATCTGCTTGTGGAGGGATATGCGCACGGGAGCAGTCTGGCTTACGACTTCCCCTGAGCCGGAGCAAGAGCACCAGGAGGAGAATTAGATAGGGCTTAGCATAGGGAGTAGGACCAAATTGAGTAGAACCAGTTTGCTTTTTGTATGAACTCATCTCTTTGTAAATTGTCATTTGAATGAATCAGTATTTTGTCTAACACTTGGCAAAATTTCATAGATTTCTTATAGTACTTGTATGAATACATTTGTGCGAACAGACCCCTCACTCGCGCGAACTGACTTCAAAGTTATATAAAAATAGCTCACACATAAAGTCCAGATCCATGCAAGATCGAACACGCGCGAACTGATTCTAAATTGTGCAAAATAATTCAAACTCAACTGAATACGTTTGTGCAAATTAAATTCTGACTTGTTCAGAACTACGCACAACAACTTAGGTCATGCATGGACAGAGTAAACGAGTTTTAATGAAATATCATTAAATTTGAATTATGCCATGTACGCGAGACTTCCTCCCCATTGAGATGAGCTAACTTACAGTACCTCGGGCGATCTGCCTCCTTCACCACATAGAGGCCTTCTCAGTTTGGATCCAACTTACTCGTACCCAATACCTGACTTACTGAGTTTTTTCGTAGGAGCAGATCCCATGCTTTGAAGGAAATATGTCTTACCCTGGCGTTATAGTGCCGCATCACCTACCCTCTGTACTTAGCCATTCTTATGGTTGCTTCTTCTCTCTTCTGTTCGAGTAGGTCCTAGTTGAGCCGCATCTCATCCTTGTTACCTTGGACTGCAAAATTCTACACCCTGCCCGATGGCACTCCAATTTCTACCGGATTACTGCTTCTGCTCCATAAGTTAAGACAAACGGAGTTTCTTGAGTGGCAGTTCGGGGGGTAGTTCAGTAAGCCCAAACTATGGTAGGCAGTTCATCCATCCATCCAGTTCGGGCAGACTCTATTCAAGTTTTCAAGCCGTGCAGTATAGTTCGGTTGATGTTTTCTGCTTGACTATAGCTTGAAGATGTCCCATGAAAGTGAAGTATTGCCGAATCTCGAACTCGGAGCACCATCCTTGAAAAGAATTATCGACGAATTGCCGGCCATTGTCAGAAACTAGTGCTCGTGGTATACCAAATTGACAGACTATATTCCTCCAGAACAACTTCTGGACCGACCTGCTATTGATGGTGTTGAGCGGTTCTGCTTCCACTCATTTCGTGAAGTAGTTTATTGCCACCACCAGATACTCATAACCTCCTGGAGCTCGGAGAAACGGACCGAACAGGTCAATTTTTCATTGGAAGAACAACCACAGGTTCTAAAGAGGGACTATCTCCTGAATTGGGGCGTGATGAACTGGTGCGTGCAGTTGGCATGACCTGCACCTTGCCACCAATTCGATCGAATCCCGGAAGATGGTAGGCCAATAATGCCGGGATAGCATTCCCTTCTTCATCGGGCCAACGTGATTCCTGCATATACCTTCGTGCAGTTCACGCAGAATGTAGCCCCCCTCTTCCGGCATCACACACTTCAGCCACGGACGTAAATAGAATTTTTTATATAGTACTCCGTCCGTGAGCACATACCTCTACGACTTGAGAAGGACTTTTCGAGTCTCTATTTTGCTTGAGGGGAGCTCTCCGTTGGCTAAGTACCGCATAATAGGATCTATCCATGAGTTCATCACTTGAATCACTGCACTCTCCAGCTGTTCATACGCTCGCCTTTTTACGACATCTACCAATATTTCTTTGTTCAGCGTGCCAAATGAAGTAGAGACCAACTTGGAAAGGGCGTCGGCTCTTTTGTTCCGACTCCGAGGGACCTGTTCGAGTGTGAACTGATTGAACAGACTCCTCAGTTCATGCGTCTTGGCAACGTGCTTCTTCAGTGGCTCTTTTTTGATCTCGTATTTTTCCAAAACATGGTTCACTTTCAGCTGCGAGTCACTATGGACCTTTAGCAATTCAGCCCCCAATTTTCGGGCTACCTCTATCCTCGTGATCAGAGCCTCATATTCAGACTCGTTATTGGAGGCTCTAAAGTCGAACCTCAGGGCATAAGCCAGTTTTTCTCCGGTGGGGCTGATTAGAAGGAGCCCGACTCCACATCCTTCTTTGTTTGAAACTCCATCGATATATAATGTCCAGGTAGGGATTGCCTGTTCGGCAGCCTTTTTGGCCAGTTCGGCCTTGGCCTGCAAGGTAGCCTCTTTAGCATTTTCGGCCTCGGCCTGCTCGGTAGGCTCTTTGACCTATTCGGCCTCGGCATTCTCTTGGGTTTGTTCGGCCTCGACCTCTCTGGCCTGCTCGACCTTGGCCTCTCTGGCTTCAGTTCGTCCCGTTGTCTGTTCAGCCCCTTGTAATTCGAAGGAAACTCCTTCCGCTATGAAGTCAGCCAGCGCATGGGCCCTGATGGCCATCCGAGGCTGGTAACCCAGGTCATACTCAGACAATTCCATAGCCCATATAACCATCCTCCTTGACATGTTTGATTTGGACAAGATCTGCTTCAAGGGCTGGTTGGTCACCACTACGATGGGGTGAGCCTGAAAATATGAACTGAGTTTTCGTACTGCGTGAACTAATGTTAGGACATATCGTTTCACGAATACCTGGCCTCTGCCCCTTGTAGGGCTCGACTGACATAGTACACCGGCTTCTGGACCTTGTTTTTTTCTCGAATTAACACCACGCTGATTGCCTTTTCTCTCACCGATAGATAGACTAACAGGGTTTCACCCTGTCCGGGAGAAGTCAAAGTCGGCAATTTGACGATGCGTGCCTTCAGTTCGTCGAATGCTTTTTGGCACTCAGAGGTCCACTCGAACTGGAGACCTTTTCTCAGTGCCTCTACTGATTTCGATAGGACCTTGCTCAAGACCGCCATCCTTCCAACTTATTGCACTTCCTTAATGTTTTGAGAAGGAGCCATATCCATAATAGCTTTAACCTTGTCAGGGTTGACCCTTACTCTGTTTTTGGATATCATGTATCCTAAGAATTTGCTCGACCTGATCTCAAAAGTGCATTTTTTAGGGTTCAATCGCATTCGTGATCTTCGAAGGACGTCGAAGATTTCTCTAAAGTCCGTGATGAACTGCTCCTGAGTTCGATTTTTTACCAGCATGTCGTCCATGTAGACCTCCATATTTCGGCCGATTTGATCTTTGAACAACTTGTTGACCAGCCTTTGGTAGGTCGTGCCTGCTTTCTTTAGCCCAAACGGCATAGTGACATAGCAGTATATGCCATACTCAGTGATAAAATAGGTATTCTCTTGATCATCTTCATCTATGACTATCTGGTGGTACCCTTTGAAAGCATCCAAGAAACAGAAAATCTCGTATCCAGTAGTCGAGTCCATGAGCAAGTCTATTTGGGGAAGAGGGTAGCAATCATTTGGGCAAGTTTTATTCAGATCGGTGAAGTCTACGCATATTTTTCAGGCCTTGTCGTCTTTTTTGATCAGCACAGAGTTGGCCAGCCAGGTCGGGTAGTAGACCTCCTTCACGATCTTGGCCTCTAGCAGCTTGCCTACCTCTTCCTTGACGACCTTATTCTGCTCGGGCGCAAAGTTCCTCTTTTTCTGCTTTACAGGTTGGACACTGGAATCTACGTGTAGCTTGTGAACTGCCAATTCGGGCGAAATCCCGGGCATGTCGTCCGCACTCCAGACGAAGATCTTTACATATTCCTCTAGAAAGGATTCTAGTGCCCTCCGGGTTAGTTTGCTCAGGCATGAGCCGATTTTGACCACACAATCGAGCCTCTCCTTGCTGACCGGCAGTTCGAGCAGCCCCTCATCCGTTTCCAGTCTTTCTTTCTTCTCTGCTGGCTCTCAAACCTCTAAGTAGGCCGCTTGAGCTACCAGTTTCTTCTTGCCATTGAGAGTTGTAATGTAGCAGGCCTGGGCTACTTCTGGATCCCCTAACACCTTAGCTACTCCTGTTAAGATACAGAGTTGACCAGACAACTCGGAGTGCATTTAGGGTAGGCCGTCCCAAGATCATGTTGTACGATGATAGCTCCTTCACCACCGTGAAATTGATTGGAACAGTTTGGCACATCAGCGACCCCCCCATCGTGACCATAAGATTTATCATTCCTTCATGTCTTACAAGCGGACCTGCGAAACCAATCAAGGGAGTTCAGACTGCGATGAGCTGCTTGTTTTCCAGTTATAATTCTTTGAAGGTCTTGTAGTATAGCACGTCAATGGCGCTTCCATTGTCTATGTACACCTTCTTGATTTTGTAGTTGCATGTTATAACTTCTATCACGATTGACTCATGATTATTGGAAGCAAGTGGTACTGCATCTTCAGGCCTGTAAATGATCTCTTCGTACATTTTCAATCGTTTATTCGAGCTCTCACCGCTAGGAGGTGGGCGGTTGCTCCGCCGAGTTGCATGACTGTCTCCTCCGACTGGTCCTCCTGCAATGGTGTTGATCACTCCTGCTAGGTTCTGCCCTTCTTGTTCGGGAGTTCGATCCCGAGGACCCCGAGATCGGTTCCGTGAGTAGTTCGTACATTCTCGCTTGTACTCCACTTGACTCTGGTCAATTTGTCCGTTCCAAATGAACTGTTTCTAGTGCCCTCGTTTGATCTGCTCTTCGATATCCTTCTTGAGGTGATGACAGTTCTTGGTGTCATACCCCACATCAAGATGGTAAGCGCAATACAAGTGTTGATCTCGGCTGCTCTTATTGCTAACCAATTGTCGGGGGGTCGAGAAAGGCCTTTCTGTTCCATCACTGCGAGGACCTGAGCACTAGGCGCTGTGAGAGAGGTCCAGGCCCTCTTCCTCTCAAAGGGCCCACTCTAGGTTGGCGGTCGAAGGTATTCCTTTGTGCCTGATCAGGTCGTGCATCCCCCTAGTCTGCGTTGTTTTTGCACCTATCATCTCTTAGTCTTTCCTGCTCGTTCTTCAGGCGATTAGCTTCCTCTGCATTAGTTTTCTCGTGAGTTCGATCAACCATCTTCTGAACTGACTTGGGAGGTTTCTCCACGAACTCGGTATATAGTTTTTGCTTGCGCAGTCCGTTGATGAAAGCGGCCATGACGACCTTATCGTCCCGATCCCGGACTTGGAGGGACTTGTTATTGAATCGTACCATATATTCGTGCAGCAACTCCTCGGGCTTTTGGTGGATGGTTACCAGGTGAGAAGTGCTCTTGGAATAGGCTCACGACGAAACGAATTGGGTTGCAAACAGTCGCGCGAGTTGGCTAAAAGACCGAATTGACCTGGAGGGTAGTCCCTGGAACCACTGGCGCGTCTTTCCTTCCAGGAACATTGGAAATGTCTTGCATCTGATCGCATCAGCGGCTGTTTTTAGGCGCATTTGTGTCAAGAATGCGAATAGATGATCCTTCGGATCCATGGCCGCGTCATAGGATTTCATGCTGGGTATTTTGAATTTAGCGGGCAGCAGGCAGTTCTCAATGTCTGGCACGAAGGGGGAGGTGGTATATTTGTCCGCCTCCGAATCTATTAACAGATCCAGTTCGTCCTGTATCGGGTATTCCTCTCTCCTTGGAGAGTGCTCTCTCCGTGGAAACCCCTGGAAAGGCTCAAGGTGCTCTGTTTGGGAGTTCCTGTGAGAGGGCTCCAAAACCTCGATCTGTTCACACGTAAGCTCCTTCCGCGCCCACCTCTGTCGGATTCCCGTTCTAAATTCTAACGGCACGATTCCATCCGTCTTCCGTGCCTTGGGCTCCTGGTCACGATGGTCCTTAATTTACCCCTTCAGGTAGTTCACGATTGCCTCAAAAGTAGGCAGGTTTTCCGCCACCACTTCCACCAATTATCCAGGAGGGATTCGCGAGAGCTCCATTCTCTCATCCCCAGGAGTTAGACTTTGACGGGGATTTTGGAGACTGCTCCGCTCGTTCCCCTTGGATTCGTTAGCGTTCCTCTGAGATCTAGTCCTCGGCATGTCTTCACAAGAGAAGAATTTCATTCCCACAAATGGCACCAATTGATGCGACTGCCGAGAGCGCATTCCGAACTGAGCAGCAGCGAGCTCAGCGAACTGCTTGTGAGCGAACTGGTGCACAAGCGAGGCTAGCGAACTGACCTGTAAAGGGATGAGCAGCGGGGCTAGCTCCCCGCTGTGACTCCGATGATCAAGTCAGTAGTAGCTAACGTATAGCAACAATAGTGATTACTATAGAAAAGGTGTACCTTGTCTTGTCCCACCGTGTTGTATTTATAGAGTTCTTGACAGTAGTTTCCTTATAGGAGTACGAGTCCTAATAGAGAGGGAGTTTTCCTAGGGCTCCGTCTGCTAGTCCCGAAAGGTTCGAGGGCCGCGACCCGCTAGACCCATCCAGCTGGGAGGTGACGTGCACAGGGTATACGTATACAATTAGCTCATTCACAATCAAGTTTTACATTTATAAACTTCTAAATACCCCACATGCGATTTATCGCAAGTATACGAATCATGAGCGAGTATAGGGTATTAAGGGTCGATCCCACAGAGAAGATTGCAATTACCGGTGTTTTTCGAACTCGTTTATTATTTAGACTATAAGCATGAAGTAAAAGTAATAAAATTAACACTAGAAAACTCCTAGAGGTATGGAATTCTTACTACTCTTGCAAATGAGAATACCGGTTAAGTGAATGTTATTATCTTGGCTAGTTATGGCATAATTTCCTTATGTATGTGAAACCTACTCTCGTAGTGAATCAACTATACTTGTAATTAAGCCATACGTACTCTCGTGGTTATGATATTAACTACAAGTTCATTTATTATATGAAATTACATGAACAAGTCACTTAAGCCACACATGTGCATATCTACTCTCGTAAGTGTACTCCCTAAGTTTATCATTTCCTTGAACTAGTGTTAAATTCCAATTCTCATTGCAAACTTAACACCTTTAGATAATCACAATTAATGGGCGGTTAATCATGATTAGAAAAGTAAAATGATAAATAACTTGATCAAAATAATATTATCAAATAACCAAGTAAAAATCATAAACAAGATGTAGAAAGTTCATCCATACTCTAGGCATAAACTTTAACCAAACATGATAAAAACAAACACCAAACTTGTATTATAGTTAAACATGAATTCAAATACAAAAGAAAAAGTGATAGGTGAGAAGTCACCATTATCATATGAGTTTCAAACTCTCCATCTTTGCTCCTCCAACCTTTCTCCAAATCTAACTACAAATACAAGAAAGATAAACTGCTCTACCTATACTATACTAATGAACTAAGAAAAACTAGTAAACACTACATTTTTAGTGAGTTTTCCTAGCCTTGCAAAGTTATTTTGAATCTTTCAAGTCCACGGCTATATATAGATGAATGCAGTCAGGAAATGAGGCTTGAAATATCCCTTTTACAGCTACTAATTGGTTGTCATGCGTTCATCCATAGCTGTGAATTATTGAAGGAGAAAACAGGTTGTACCAGTGGAGAGTAGCTATTTTTGACCAAAATCTGGCTACTTCAACTGCTATTTTCTCTATGATGGCGGCTGAATTGGCTCTTGTGCAAAACATAGAAGTTGTAGTTCATTGCAATAGCTGTCCAATGCCTTAGAATCATCCAATTTGGAGCTCTCTAGACCACGATATGACCAAAATACCAAAGACTAGTTAGAGCTCTGTTTTCAACTTTGGACAGCTGAGTTGAATTTTGGTATTTCAACTTTTGGACTATGAAAACCGCTGAATTGGACTTTGATGTCTCATACCAAATGTAGATACGTCTCTTAGCTTCAAAATGGTATAAAGATCACCTCAATCCAATGTGTGTAGCTCCAGATACACTTAACATACCAAAACGTGTCAGAGTTGTCAAAGCTGACTTTTCTTGATTCAAATTGCATTTCTCCTTTTACACTTCATATTTTATTTTCACCACTTTAATCCATCTTCAATCATCCAAATATCTTCTCAATGCACTTCATTTGATGATTGAATCATTAAACCTATAAAATATGAAATTTTTACTATAAAAATCCATAAAAATGAATTTTTCACATTTTAACCACAAAATGCATATTTTCACTAGAATCTTAGTTAATTATTTATAAAACTAAATAAAATACACCAAAACTAATTAATAAAGCACACTAAAAATATGTAAAATATACTCTTATCAAGAGGTGGCGGCCATGCGCGAACTGGCATCCCTTCTGTTTGAACTGGCCTGTCCGAACTGACAGGTCACCATGCCCGAGTTGACACGTGGCTCCTGCGGATTGGTCCCACTACATTGTGCCTGGGGTAGGAGACATATATTCTATATTTGGAGCATTGGATTTTCGGACTAAGCAAACAACAAAGGATTATGAGGAAAGAAGTAAAGCTCTATGGGGGAATTTTGTTAGCGAGAGGAGGAGACAGGATTGTGGTACATTCGGAGCAGATTTTCTTGATGCTCTCATACGTTATTCATTTGATGATTGTCTGATCTTCAACTTATTCAACGTATGACATCTATTAATTCTCATGACATTTAGATTTGACATTTATCTTTGTTTACCTGATTCTCTTACATGCACGTAGATCTTGATGCATTGAAAAAAAAAATTACCAGCTGACAATAGATAATCGTTTGCTTTATAATCAATTTCAGGGCCTGTTTGGAAGGTGAATTTTTTAGGTGTTTGTATAAAACTTTACTATAGATCATTATAGAAATTGTAGAAAAACTTTTGTAAGATAAAAAGTTTTTTCCTTTTCATTTTCTTTCTTTCTTTTTCTTTTTTCTTTTTTTTTCTCTCTTTCCTTTTTCTTTTCCTTCCTCCCTTCCCGCTTCTTCTCCCTCCCCTGTTCCCTCTCCCGAGACTTCCATGGCAACAACTTTCTTTCTGTCTTTTTTTTTTTTTTTTTTTGCTTTTTTTCTCTTCCATGGCAGCCACCCTCCCTCTCCCTCCCCCACCATCTCACTTCTCCCTCTCCCTCTCCCTCTCCCCTTCCCCTTCCCCTTCCTTCCCCCACCACCCCTCCTTTTTTTTTCTTTGCTTTTTTTCTCTTCCCCTCTCCCTCCCCCGCCACCCCTCCCTCTTCCTTCCCCACCATCCCTCCCTCTTTCTCTCCCCTTCCTCTTCCTTCCCCTGCCGCCCCTCCCTTACCTCCCCTCCCCCGCCACCCTCCCTCTCCCTCTTCGTGACGCGATCTGGTCGCGCCCCTCCCTCTCCCTTTCCTTTCCTCGCCGCCCTTCCCTTCCCCTCTCCTCCCCTTCCCCGCCACCCTCCCTTTCCCCCTTCGCGACACGATTTGGTCGGGCCCCTCCCCTTCCCATCTCCCCTCTCCCTTTCCTTCCCCTGCCGCCCCTCCCCTTCCCTTCTCCTTTTTTGCGATCTGGTCGCGCAACTAGATCAGTCAAAGGGGGAGGGGAAGGCTGGTAGGAGAGGCAGAGGCGAAGAGGGGAGGGGGAAGGGAGAAAAAAAGGAAAAATTTTTCAGAAGGGCACCAACAGATCGGTAAAAAGGGGAGGGGAGAGGGAGAGAGGGAAAAAGAAAAAAAAAAAGAGGAAGGTCGGAACTGGTGGCCAGAATAGTGACCGACGCCGGAAGCGGTGGTGGAGGTGGTGGCCGGCGGCGGAGGATATGGTGGGCTGGGTGGGGGAGGAAAAAGAAGAAAAGTTGAAGGGAAAGTTTTTTGTGTATTTTTGAAGTGTGTAGGTTAAAAACTTTAAATAAGTTTTTTGGGGTTCTTGTAGCAAAAGTTGTTAAAAAACTATTATGTAAAAAACTTGCTTAAAAACTTGGTTTCCAAACAGGCCCTCAGTTTCTTTAGGACAAACTTTAATCTAAGTATTTTTCTTCCGCATTAAAAGTACTCTTTTAACTTTCTTTAATTACTTTCATTCAAGGTGAATCTCACGAGACAAGAAGGCTCGGGAAAGCTACCAAGTTTCCTACTAAAGAACTTGCAAGAATTTCTCTCTTTCCCATCAATGTATCAAATGTCCTTTTTCATTTTCAATTTGGGAACTATTAATTTTGGGAATTTGCACCCTTGGTAGGACATACTTTTTCACTAAATAGATAAAAAAATTACTAGGCTCATATATTTTTGCCAATTTTAGTAAATATTAATGTACTAATACGAGGGGCAACCTGCTTTTTTTTTTTTTGGTTTGCATTAATAATAGTATGAATTTTTTTTTTTTTTTTAAAAAGTAAGCCCAAATACCGTGTAAATCTGTAAGATGAGAATAACATATTTTCAATTTTTCTTCTATGTAGTGGTATAGAATAAGAGGTGGACTCAATATTACCTTGTCCTCAGTATCTAAATTTTCTACTCTAAATTGTATGCAATTTAGGACATCATGCTGGAATTTTATAGTGGGGTTCCTTTTTCAATATTTACTTTTCATGTGCTTTCGGATCTTAAAAATATCACGCTTTATGATTTTTTTTTGCGCAAAAAAAAGAAAATTTTTTGTTTTTAAAATTCCACTTATTAGAAATTCCCTTGGTAAAGAATAGAAAAAAAATATGTACAATATGCCCATTAACTAACACCAAGCCTGGTCAAATTTATATACATATATGTTTGAGACCTAGTCAAGGTAGGCTAATACAAATTTGATAAGAAGTACATAACCTCAACAAAATTGCATTTCTTGTGATCCAATGCAACGTTACATTTGATCAAAATCTCATTCTCATATTCTTACCCATTTGCAGGAATTGTTTGTTACTTCTGATTCTGTAGGCACTACACTAGGATGGGCGATAGCAGAGCTAACAAGAAATCAAGAAGCCCTTTCAAAACTTCGTGGTGAAATTACAAATGCCATCGAAGGAACAGCCTTGTTAAGTGAGAATCAGCTAGCCGAGATACCATATTTACAAGCTTGTATAAAAGAAACATTAAGATTGCACCCTCCCAGCCCTTTTCTCATGCCTCATTGTGCTGTGCAATCTTGCAAGGTGATGGACTACGGTGTTCCAAGGAACAGCTTGGTGCTGGTGAATGTATATGCTATTGGTCGAGATCCGAAGACTTGAGAAGACCCTTTAAGCTTCAAACCAGAATGTTTTCTAGGCAAGAATCTTGATGTTAAGGGAACTCACTATGAACTTTTGCCATTCAGTGGAGGTAGGAGGATTTGCATTGGAATTCCATTAGCCCTGAAGCAAATTCAGTTGATTCTTGCTTCATTGGTCTATGCATTTGAGTGCTCTCTTCCTCTTGGCTGGATCCAATACAACTGGACAGGAGTGATAAGTTTACTATACCAGTTGGAAGGCAAACCCTCTCTTTTTGATTCTTAAAAAAAGAAAATTTTGAAAAATTAAATAGTCAATCTCTGTCAGATAATTCTCCATCCCACTGTTAAAATCATGTTTGCCCATTTTGGGGGTTTCTATATAAGATTACGTTAAAAAATTTAATGAAAAGCTTTATTAGCTTTCTGGTTGCCAAGTTAATTTTCGTACGTACTGATGCACTCCTCTAATTTCATTTTATGTTTCACCAGAGAAGGTAAAACCCTCTCATTTTCATTCAGAAAGAACCAAAAGGGAAAAAAAGTTAAGAATCAGCAAGAAACAACACAATGCGAAAGTAGTCAATCTTCTGTACTAGATACTAATGAAAACCTTTTAGTTATTTTTGTTTTTTTATTTAAATTGCTAATGCCAACCTAGCTAGAATAATGCCCTACATGATTTATTTTATTTTCTTTTGTATTTGCCTTTTTCTCTTCCTGCTTTCTTTTGCTGGAACATTCCAATAAGGAAAGCAGAGTTCAAGATGGCCTAGGAACTGCTGGGTGAATTCTTAGTTTATGATGAAAAAAAAAGGCATTCTACAACTGGGGCGATTTTTGGAGATTGTTCTTGAAATGGGGTCTTCGCAATCGTGGAATGCGAGCTCACTGAGCTCGCATTTTGTGAATGCGAGGTCTGTTTTGGAAAAAAAAAACCAGAAAAGTGAGTCAAACAAAGAAATAGAGCTGTCGAACAGCAAAACAAAGAAAACAGAGCTGTCGAGAAGGCAAAACAAAGAAAACAGAGCTGGGTTCTGCACATCGAAGCATCCAAAAGATCGGAGCTGGCCAAATGCCGGACGGCAGAAATAGGAGGAGCGGCGCCACATGGCTGAGCGGCTCCACCATCTCTGTTGTTCTGCTCCGCCGGAAGCCACGCCTCATTCTCTTTCTGCCTCCCTGAAGCAAGCCCTCCAGATTGCAGCTGGTTTTCAGAGCTTCTTCAACCACCAGATTGCCGACCCATTTACGCCTTTGCCCACCCACTGCCGCCCCATTGCCGACCCAACATTTGCCAGCATTGCCGTCCCATTGCAACTGCCAAACAGCATAAAGATGAGCCTTTTCCATTTACAATGCCTCACTTATAGCATTTTAAGTTTAATTAATACTTGAATCCAACGGCAAGTTCAGATTTGTTGTGAAATTTGGATTTAAATTTGATGTGGATTGTGCTTATTTTTGCAATTTTTGTGGTGGATTTGAGAAAATACGTTACATTTTTCGAATTCTTGCAATTTTTCTGTTTTCAATTTGTTGTAGTTGCGCTAATTGTGTCCGTGTGGACAGCGGAGCTGGAAAAAGAAGGAAGTAGTTTTTTGACAAATATGGCAAAATAGTTTAAAGCTAAAACCCCTTTAAGGAAAAAGTCCATTTAATTGTTTCAACTTTTTTTTAAAATTAGAATGAAATTTAGGTTAAACTTATTTTCTGTACATCTAACTCTAAAAAGAAAAGTGGTGCTAGTCTCATTTTATTGTCTACGGCGGATAGAGAGCTAGTGGTACTACGAACGGGTTGGTGTTCATGATTTTTTCAATAAGACATAGGAAATGACTAAATGTTCTAACATTGGACCAACTTGAAATAACGTTTTAAAAAAAAAGTCTATTTTTTTGTGTTGAAGAAGATAAAAAAAAAAGGGGCAAGTTCCATTTAAAATAGAAAATGGGTTCTAATTAAGGGAATTAAACATGAGATGCAAATGAGAAATGAATTTCTCTAGGGCAGCTATGGGTAAATCGTACATTAGAGTTGTGTTCCTAGAGAAGATTTTAGAAAAATAAGGGCCTTGAACTAAAATGGAAAAATAAATTTTGCTACAATTATAATATATGTTAGGGTGACCCAAAATTTGATGCCGAGCATTGAAGTTGTCTTGGATGTATTTCCGTTGCTTTAATAGTCTTAGCATGCCATTTAATTATTTTTTATATACATTTAGACACTATTGTCGTACTTTAACAAGTGTATATAAATATATTTGACAAATACTTATTTTTCGCTAATGTAGTTATCAAAGTCATTTACAATAATTAGTACTTTAATATGCTCTGTATAATTTGAAATGATAATAATTACAATAATTAGTACTTTAATATGTCTTGTGTAATTTAAAATGATAATAATTAATCATCTCTGACTATTTTAATGTACAAAATAATTTTCTAAAATGCTAAGCACATAGTAGACAAAGTCTCTAATATTCAATGTGGGGGCAAGGGTTATGTACCAAATTTGGGTGGCAAGTGCCCACTTTTCAGTTTTTGTTTTTAAAATCTATTTCGCAGCTATTATTTTTGGTCGAAACACAATCTACATTGGACATTGTATGTTTTGCAATTGGAGTTTAGAAATTTTATTGATATTATGCAGTTTATAGATTGACACTATCTGTCGAATTTTTTGTAGAGTTTTCTTTGTGAGGGCAACTGACTATTACAAATACATGTCGCAACTTCTATTTTTTTAAATGATTTTTTGTTGTAAATTATTTCTTCATATAGGTACATACAAGGTTGGTGACACAAGTTTGGGAGGTTTAGAGGTTGGGGTTGGTACCTCTAAGATCCTGACCACAGAAGTTGGCTAGATTCGAATTTGATACAAGTCATTCGATAATATATTTTATATTACAACTTTTGGATTTTTTACGTCGAATTGAAATAGTATGTTTTGTTAAACTTCTGGATGTAGAAGAAGGCGTTAGAACACGTTAACAGATTTATTTTAAGTCGAATAGATGGATTTAAAGTTAAATCTAATCTTGTAGTCTATATTTACAATATATGCATGTCGAGGTTAGGGAAATAACAGATAATTCAGTCAAGTGGCCTTTGGATATAGCCAAAAAAATCTTATTGTGCTGTTGATGAAAATAGCATACGTATATGAACATAGATCTTGTATAGCTATATGGATGTGGAGCCCAAAAATTGATTAAATATTCTTCCAAATCGCATGTCAATCAACTCTCTTTTGCAATTCGTAGGCGGCTCATAGTTGTTAGGGTTCTAAATTATAGGGGATATATATATTATACAGTGTGGTATTGACCGATTACAACTTAATATAGACCCTGTTTGTATCATTGGTACAGTGAGTTTAAACGTGCTTATAAGGGAGACCTTGTCAATTATTTTTTAAATATCTTTGTCAGTTTTTGAATATTTATAGCAATTTTCATAGGGGAGATTTTGCCGACATTTTTAAAAAGTTTTTGTAATCCTCGTTAACTAACTATTACTAATTGGGATGCAAATAACTTATATGAAATGGTTTGCATATTGAGCAGTTGTTGCTTCATATAGGTGCATACAAGGTTGGTGACACAAGCTTGGGAGGCGTAGAGACCTGGGTTGGGAAGTCCATCGTCCAAACCAAAGAAGTCCATCTTTCGAATTCGATACAAGCCATTCAGTATTAATTTTTAGTTTACAACTACATATTATGGACGTCGAAACAATGAAATAGTATAGTTTGTTAAAACTCTTCCAAACCACGAAGGCATTAATGAAATTAAATGGATTTATTTGAAGGCGAATTGATGGATTTAAAGTACTTTAATACGTCTTGTGCAATTTGAAATGACAGTAATTTGGATTGTTTGACAGGGAGTTTTAGCCCATTTATAGGAGAGAGACTATCGAAATTTTTGTAAATCTTTCTTTGTGAGGGCAACTGACTATTACAAATACATGTTGCAACTTCTATATTTTTAAGTGATTTTTGGTTGTAAATTTTTTCTTCATCTAGGTACAACAAGGTTGGGATACAAGTTTGGGAGGTTGTGTTTGGTACCTCTAGAATCTAACCCACAAAAGTTGGCTTCATTCGGATTTGATACAAGTCATTAGGTAATTTATTTTATATTACAACTATTAGATTTTTGTCGTCGAATTGAAATAGTACAGTTTGTTAAATTTTCTTTTAGTAGAAAAGGGCGTTAGAATATGAAATACGGATTTATTTTAAGGCGAATTGATGGATTTAAAGTCAATGAGCAACCTTGTAGTATTTTTTGTAATTGACAAAATCTATAATGCTTAAAAAGTGGCAAAATCTGCTATAGGAAAAAACATTAATTTTGTAAGGTTCATTGTTAGAATATCACATCATTGTGAATGTGGATCTTGTTATGCGGTGTGAATGTGGAGTCCAAATATATATAATTTCCCGTACTTTTCTTATACTTATACTTTGAAAATTATAGGGTCTCTTGACAATATGTAGTAATGGCAAATGTCATTACAACTTCATATAAATCTTGTTTGGATTGGTTGACAGGGAGTTTTAGTCTATTTTGTGGATTGGTTGGCAGGGAGTTTTAGTCTATTTTTAGGAGAGACTCTGTCCAAATTTTCTAAAAATTTCGTTGGGAGTTCTAGGCTATTAATATCGTCATTTATAGCATATTTCATACCTGTTTTCAATTTTTGCATAAACATCTGGATCGAAATTAGTCTATTTAATAGTGTCAATTTCGACCTAAAGTCCACCCTCTTTCATTTGTTTGGACTCTTGGACTATTAATTCTAATTTATTGTCCCCAAAATTGAATTTAAATCACAGACATGCCTGTAGAAAGACCTCTGCGGGTAAACCTATACTGGGGAGGAGAATACATTACGAGGGTGACTTTGTTTGTTATTTGCCTCGTACTTCTAACTGGACATTTACTTTGAGGCATAGAATTGGATACGGGGAGTTGGTTGACAGGATTTATCACTATATTGGGGTCGATAAAGGGATGTTCAAGCTGAAATTGTTTCTTCGTCAACTGTTGGAGAGTTCCAAATATATTGTTTTCGCAGTGGTGGATGATGGAACTCTTGATGTAATGTACGATCTTTGGATCGAAAGAGTTTCATACATGGCGGAGATTTATATCGAGAAGGAAGAAATCGTCCAAATGCCTGTAGTTAATAGCGTATTCACTGGACCAATAGGTAATGTTGGTCCAATGATGTCGCTTATACATGCATTCATGGATCCAATAAAGTTTAACTTCGGTTCTAGTTCAGTCGTTCCAGAGACTTCATCGGCATCTCACTATATGCATGATGATCGATCTATGGATTCATTAGAACCAAGGCTCACATCAGGGTCCATGGGTGCCTAGGAATATTTTCATGGCCTGGATTCGATTCCAAATTTTGGAGATCCAGGGCCATCATGCCATATTTCTCCATATGGGATCGAGTCTAACCCTGGTCAAGGTTGTCGTAGTTCAGCTGAAGATGATGTATATGCTAGTGGGCATGATAGGCTCCTTGCCTCTGAAGAAGATGATCCGAAAGAAGATGATCCGGAAGTTGATGCGGAAGAGGTTGAAGAGTCGGAGTCGCAAGATGTGTCTGGTAGTGACTCGAATGATGAGCATGAAGGTGGGGGTTTAAGAGTAAATCTCGATACCCAACAACCCATGGATGGGTTTCGGGTTGCCAACACAGAATGCGGAGATATTAGACGTAATAGCACAGCTGGCAGCTCTGCATATGTTCCAAGAGGAATGACATTTTTCTCCGATCTTGGGAGCATAGATGATGATGATATAGAAGAGGAGAATGGATTGGAGCGTATTGTCACATTCAGTGAGGAGAATAATAATATACGTTTCCATATGAGATTTGAGAGTAAGCAGCAGTTCAGCCGAGCAGTTAGGATGTGGTCCATCAATCACAATAGGGAGTTCAGAGTTATTGAGAGTAAGAGTAACACGTGGTTTGCTAAATGCAAATCATCAATTGAAAGAACTCCTTTTACATCAACCGCGCCATCGTATCTACCATGCGACTGGTGTGTTAGAGCCGTAAAGAAAAAGACTCATGGAATGTGGCAAATTACAAAATGGATCAATGACCATAACTGCTTGGGCGACATGATTAGAAATAACAATACAAGTCTGACGGCTTCCGTTATTTCAAGGCACATACTCCGTAGCATTGAAGATGATCTTGGATTAAAGGTCAAGGACATACTAAGTTTCGTTAAAGAAAACGTGAAGGTTGATGTGTCTTACAAAAAAGCCTGGTATGCCAGACGTAAAGCTATTGAGTTTGTCTTTGGATCTTGGGAGGCGAATTTTACCGAACTACCACAGTATCTCGATGCCCTGGTGCAATCCAATCCAGGCACCGTGGTTGAGTGGTCATATCATTCGGATAGTTCAGATCGAGTTAAGACTTTTAAGTATGTATTCTGGGCTTTTGGACCGGCTATTAAGCATTCCACATGTGCAGGCCGGTTATATGTGTTGATGGCACTCATTTGCGTAGCGAATACAAGGGCAAACTCCTTGTTGCAGTCACTCACGATGCGAACAACAAGATTCTGCCAATTGCTTATGCCATAGTGGATAAGGAGACGATTTCCAGTTGGTCGTGGTTCATGGAACAATTAAGATATAATGTGGCACTTGATCGACATCCTATTTGTGTCATTTCTGATAATGGTATCATCTATACCATGACACACTTTGACTATTGGGAGGAACCTTTGACCTACCACAAATTTTGCCTGCGACATATTAGAAGCAATTTGATGACACACTTCAAAGGTTTACACCTTAAAAAGTTGTGTTGGGCAATAGGAAGGACAAGACAATTGCGCAAGTGACGGATGTTCAGAAGAGAACTACGAAGCATGTTTCCAGATGCATGGAATTATCTGTCTGCCATTAGTCCAGAAAAGTGTCGCCTAACACACGACGATAGCCGTCGTTGGGGTATTCTAACTACCAACATATCCGAAAGTTATAATAATGTCTTGCGCGGGGCACGCTATTTGCCAATTCGTGCATGCATTGACATGACATTTCATCAGACAGTTGCGCTATTTAAGACAAGAAGGGAAGATACTTCACATTGTTGCAATCCTTTTCCCCTAAAGATATGGCGGCGTTTTAAGAATGCTGAATAGAAGGCAGGCGAAAATAGAGTCATTGAATTCGATGGCTCATCGGGCGTATACAAAGTTATCACAGGCCGGCGTGTCGATGGTACAGGAGGGAATACGCAAACCGTCAGGTTTTTTGATAAGGCATGCTCTTGTGGAAAGTGGTAGAATTACAGGTTTCGTTGTTCACACGCTTTGGCGGTGTGCAGGAATAGAAGTGACAATTCGGGATTGCTTGTGGATCAGCAGTTTATCAAAATGAGGTGGACCGTGCAGTATTCGGGGAAGTTTAATCCACTACCACATCAAGATACTTGGCTCCATCCTGGATGGAAGCTGTAGGTAGACAGGAGCAAGTTTGTTGCACGTCGGGCAGGGCGGGTTCGAGCTAGCAGAATTCACAATAAGATGGATGAAAGGGATCCAGACGAACCAAGAAGATGTCGAAATTGTCATCAGACGGGTCACAATAGAAGAAATTGTCCGAATTATAGGTCTTGATTTGATCGAGTTCCTAGAAATTGGAAACTCATGTCAGTGCACTCCAATTTGGCGTAGGGTTCATTCTAACTCATTTGTGTTCGATTCAGAATTTATTTCAAACAATTACATTAGCTAGGTGTTTCATTGTTCATTTGTCAAATGCATGCTTCGTTCTTGATTATGATAAGTATTGAATTAACTAGTTTAAACGTGCACCCCAACAGTTTTATTCATTTTTCGCTACATCCCCTATCCATTGATTTGTTGACATATTTGTTAAAAGAATGCTCGGATGGTGTGTTATATGTGTTAATGCTCTTGCATATACAAAATACGGTATTTTGATGTTTGATTGTCAGGGAGTTATAGCCGCTTTATAGGGGAGACTCTTTCAAATTTTTTTTTAAAACTTTTAAAATATGACTACAAATAGATTGCTGCAGTATATGAATACATAGAGCGATAACAAATGTTTCTAAAAAAAATAACTGATAGGCATGGAGTTTTAGTCAATTTATAAGGGATATATGGTCAAAATTTTCTCAAAAAAAAAGTCTTGAACGTGATTTATAGGTCACAATTGTATACACAAACTTTTGGGAAGTACTTATGCATAACTATTGAATTTAATCGATGCAAATATTTGTTTGGGATTATGGTCGACACTCATATCCCTCCTGGCCTACATCCAGGACCATACATGCACGACATTATATCGGCGGGAACTGCACACCGGGCACATTCCATTTTTCACGGATATATTGAGGGCAATCAGTTAGATGTCAGACGGTGTGACAGAGGATTTTGGGAGCATACGCCTATTCCTGATCGGGTTTGTCGTTATATTGCCTTGGCTGGATTTGAGGGGGTGCTGGAGAGTGGATATCAGATGGTTGATCATTCTTTGATCACAAGTTTAGTAGAGAGATGGTCCATCGGTTATAGGGATAGACACATACCGCAGCATTCAGGAATGGGGAGCCATTTGTGAGGAGCTCATTGGATTTTTTCCTGCAGTTGGATACTTTGATGGACAGAGGCTAAAATTGGGATGTTTAGCAAGAGTTTTGGACACAGAATTGCCACCCGATACTTCAGATGTCGAATGTAGACAGCGTGCGCGCATCTACCTCTTACTGATATTAGGTGGACATTTATTGTCCGATAAGTCCGGCAACAAAGTCCCTTTGTTGTATCTTTCATTATTGTGGGATTTGGAAACTGTTGGGCAATATAGTTGGGTAGTGCGTGTTTGGCGACTCTCTATCGGTCACTTTGTGATGTCACGAATCCTGCCAAATTGGCTATTGCCGGTCCATTAGTTTCGCTACAGGTACATTGCACACAATAATGATATGTCTTGGGTTTTTGCATATTATCATTTTACAATTTTAACATTGATTCTAATTTTCTAACAGCTCTGGATCTGGGAACATATACCAACCATGCGTTCGGATCGAATCGCGCCGTTGGAGCATTACCCTGGTCCATATGGAGCTAGGTGCGCGTTTCGCCTTTATTTCGGTTGTTTTAATGACATTTGTTATCGAAATAACTTTAATTTGTTCTAAACAGGTTCCTACTTTATTAAATATAGGTGGAATAATGACTTGGACGTACACAGAGTTGTTAGTCATGTTGTGCCCGCATTCCGAGATCAGTTGACAGGCCTGCGTTCTGAAGAGGTATTGTACATATGTCCGGACAATAGAAATATTTGAAAAGTTGTGCCAGTAGTCTTGTCATAATATTTATTGTCAACTGAAAGCATAATTTTGTCAGATTGCATTTTGTGAATGGAAATTGAGTTTGTTGATAGGGAGTTAACCTCCAGTTATAGGGGAGGCTCTGCCAAAATTTTTTTAGAAATTCAAAAATTTTTTAATTGACCGGAGACTAGCACTTTTTTCATGAAATTGTCCAATTTGAATATTGGGAAGTTTTATTATTTTTTAATAGAAAAAATGAAACAACTTTGATTTTATATTTTTTTCAGTTCATATGGCAGCCATATTCGGAGGACATTCTCGCTTCTCTTCCTGCGTATTGTACTGCAGGTCGGGACATTTGGAGGTCCGTAACGTATCTTGTTTGCTGGGATGTAGTTGAGCCGCACCTCCCTCATCGGGTTATGCGGCAGTTTGGATTTCATCAGTCTCTGCCTAATATGAGGTTGACAGATAATCAGGCAGCTCTACATTCTTTAGATCGTCGTGATAGGGCGAATCAAGACTAGAGCACCACGCATAGACAATATATTGATATTTGGACTGATCGACGTGTGCATGTACAAGATGTCACTGTAATTGAAGATACTACATATCCATCGGATGAGTATGTTCAGTGGTATCGGGAGCGGAAGGTGATTTATATTTCAAATCCAAGTCGATTTCCCGCTTTCCCAGAGAGCTTTTAGGGTGATAGCGCTAGGGCACAATATCTTGTAAGTTTATTTCCAACCCACTTTTAATAATCACTTTGAGTTTGCTCATTTTTTTAACTATTTTTTACCACAGTATCTCTTTCTTATTCTTATATTTGTTTCTCCAGAGCGATGTCATGTCTCGCATGTATTTCATGGCACAGTACTGTCTTGCAGTTAGTGATGAACAACACAGCAGATATTTTCAAGAGTTGAGAGACTTTGCATCCATTTCTTTGCATCATGTAGGAGAGTCACGCCGACTTGCATTTCGCCCTCCACACGTACCACAGGAGATTCCACTTTATGCTGATCCATGTTGTGTTCAGCGAGCTCCTAGAAATACCCACGGAAGTCAGCAAGGCGGTGGACGACGTCGTAGACTTCGATCACCAGAACCCGCCATACAAACTGGATTCCATGGAGGTTCGATGGCTACTGAGGACCAAGCTGGCGCATCTACTTTCGTCACACCTCAGACCGAAGTCATGCATGAGAGGGTGTATCGATTGGGCATTCTAGATCTCCTGTGACTTTTCCAGAGTTTACGCCCGATAGGGACTCACATCAGCATACTTCTGAGCAATGTGAAGGAGGTGAAGGCACAAGCACATTTATTCAAGATGCTACACTGTTGACACATATTACTCAAGTCCATACAATAGTACCAAACCAACCACATCGAAGCCAAAGAATACCCAAACCAACAACATGTGGTACTCATGGAAAACTTGGGCAGCATTGATGGCACGCTACTTATATTGTTATTGTATAAATAATCTAACTTATGGATTACATACTTTTTTGGTGACATTTTGTATATATTCTAAAATTTCACGAATATGAGTGGAACAATGTCATCACGCATATCCTATTTCTCACTTTATATGAGTACTCTTTTAAACAAAACCAAAAATGTACGATAAAATTACAAAGAAATACTTTTTTTCCCATGAACAGAATAAATATAAAAAAAGTAAACTATACTAACCCCTTCTCTAGTTCATACACGGTAAGTTAGTTACATGTCGGAACTTCACAAAAAAAATTAAACATACTATTTATAATATATTTATATATTGTTATTTTTTCCCTTTTGTTATTCATAGTTTCCCCATTAAATATAGGGAACAAACTTTAATATTCTCATATGAGCAAGTTAAAAATAAGATTCTAATTTTGTTCATGAAAATTAAGCCCTAACTTATCAACAATTTAATTTTATTTTATATTGACCTTGAAAATAAAGAAGCAAGATGTGTAGTTATTTCGTTAAAATAATTGTATTATAATAAAATTATTGGCTCACCACATGGTGGATTGGCTTGGAAGTTTCAACCCATGGGGAGAAAATCGCTCCCTAATGTTCTAAAATGATTCAATTTTTTTTGAGTCGAGCTAACGACTATAAACAAAAGCGCTTGTTAGGAGGCAACCCAATAATAATATTGTAGTTGTGTTTTTATGTGTTTCTTACATTTTGGTGTGATTTAATTGACTAATTAGATATATTTCACTTGTTTGCAGGAGGTACCGAAGTTTCAACATTATTTTGGAGGTACAATTGAAGAATAAGTGTAAAAATGGTGATTTTCTTACCAAATTGTGCTTTAAGTGTTTAGAATTCCCAAGCATACATATAATGTTGCATTTTCAGTATATTCAAGTGAGTTTTGGTGATAACATGTTTATACATGCTCATGGACTCATTTGATGTGCATTTAATACCCAAAAGTGCCATTTTGGTGTAAAAATGCAAAAATGATCAAAGAACGTCACCTCTCGATTTGCAATGTAGATGTGTTTGATGTGTTTTAAGAGATTGGATATTGTACTTTTGGTATATTACATATGCGTGGGAGGTTAGAATTGATAAAAAGTTTTTCCAAAGCGTGGTTTGGAATTGGCCGGAAAAAAGGAGAAAAAGTTTGAAAAATTGCAGTTTCTGCAATTAGTGCAGAGAAATACAGATCCGAGCTTGGATCATAAATACCCAGACGAATCCGACCGCGGATCCTTTGATCCAAGCTCGGATCGAACAAATTCAAGAAATATCCGAGGGGTCGTCTGTGCTTCTGGTGGTGCGGATCCGAGCCCTATAGGATCCGAGGGTTTTCAGAAACGATCCGACCTCGGATTTGTTTGCGATAAGAAAGGAAACGAGGCCTCGGTTCCTCATTTTCCAGATTTCCTCTTCCCTCTTCTCATCGAAACCCTAATTCCTTCTTCCAATCTTCCATTTCATCCATAAAACTTCCATTTTTTCACAATAAAAACCTTTCCTAACCTCTTGTGAGCATTAACCCTCAACAACTTCGAATCAAAAACATCAATTTCGGGGATTTTGATCATCAAAACTGAATTTCGAGCCGCACCTGATTTTTTTCAAATTTGGGGGTGAATTTGGACTTGTTTCTTCCGCATTTGTCATCATTATCATCCTCTACCATCTTCCTATACATTTGAGGTATCAATTTACAATTTTCTTTGAGATTCCATAATTTCTAATTTTACATTTTTTCTAGTTTTTGGGCATATTCTAATAATTGCTTATATATTGAACTTTTGTTATAAATGTGCTACATTGTCCTTAAATAGATTGTCGCAACTAGTTTCATGCTTATTTTTGAGAGAATTGTGAATTTGAGGATATTCACTTGTGAATGTTTGCTTTCATGGAATATATGAACTTGTTCCGAGGAGTATCAATCCATGTTGTACCGAATTGAAAATGATATGCTATCATTAGAGCAAATTCCAGTGGGTACAAGAGTGTGTTTATGATTACATAAGCACATTGATTGTTTTTGCTTGAAATCACTTATCTTTTTGAGATAAGTTGCATTTTTCTTGGATAAATTGGAACTCATATGTATGCAAACTGAGTGTTATGTATTCCTTTGACAAAACAGCTAGACGTTGACAATTGTGTAAATTAAGGATATTTTGGCAATGCATATGAAAATGTGGCTTTACAAGAATTGGATTGGAGATATTCTCAAGTGTTTGAGATGTTCATTCTTGCAAATGGCTATAATTCTCAGGTGTTTGGACTCATTGTGCGTGACATGATTGGTAATGTTCTTTCTAAATGTGGGATTTGGATTTGAGGAATGTTAGGAACATTACTTGCTTGAAATTGTCAATTGTTGGCAGGGAGTTTAGCCCTTTTTCAAGGGAAAACTCTGCCGAAATTTTCTTAAATTCTTATTTAACACGTGTGAGCAAGTTTATATCGTTTCTAATAAATACTTATCTTGTTTGTGTATAGATACTATGACTCGTACAAGGAGGGCTCGTATTCGTATTCCTACACCATCGTCAAGTGAGGAACATACACCTTCATTGCATGAGGAGCCATTTGAGGAGGAATCTCCTTCTCTTGAGCCGCCACCTCGCTCCAGGCGAAAGACAGCATCTACTGGCCGCGAGGAGCCGCCTCCAAACTATGATACCACGCGATTCACCTCGCTAGAAAATCAGCAGTGGTATGAGGCAGGCTTGGCCAAGGAGATTATCATCGAGAAGCATTTGGCACCAGAGGTGGACGATCACTATAAGGTGTCCACCGCATTTGGTCGACTCGGATGGGCCAATATTCTGAAATTGCCTAGGCATTATTATCCCAACTTGGTCCGGGAGTTTTACGCCAATGTCGAGAACAAGCAGAGCCATAGTGGAAATCTCATTGTTTCTTGGGTTCGAGGCAAGAGAGTGGCCATCCACTGGGAGCAAATCGCTAAAGTTGCCAAACTCAAGGACGACGGAGAAGACGTGAAACTGACCAAGGAATTTAAGGCACGTGATTCATGGCAAGTGGGCGAAGCCGTATCACGTCTTAAAGGTCAATACTGGGAACAAGGAAGTTCGAAGAAACTCCTCGTTTATGCCGATTCATTTGAACCTAGGTACCACTTTATTATTTATCTCTTTGTTTTTAATGTGGTACCGAAGAGAAGTGGAAAAAGAGAAGTTCGAAATAGCGACCTTTACTTTTTGGATAAGATGATGAATGGAATAGGTCGGCAGTTGACAGGAATTCCTCTCGGCAGCATCATTATTAGCTATATGCGCACTACAGCCCGCATGTGAGCCGGTGAGACTTGTTTTGGGTTTTCTCGTCTCCTCACTCTTCTGTTTGAAAAGTTCAAGGTACCAATGGGTGCGGAGAGAGCCATTACTACCAAGGCAGTTGATGAGGTCAATGTTTCAGTATTACGGTCCTTGGGTATCCCTACAGATTTTGGAGTTTCTTTGGTTCGAGATACTGGAGAAGCTTCGACTTCTACTCAGCCCCCACCTCATATTGAACCACAAGCGGAAACTCAAGAGACGGAGGCACAACGACTCTTCCTCCCCCCGTTCCACGACCACCACCTCCGCCGCGATCCAAGTGGCAAGAGTTCCTCAATGCCATCTGCTATATGGAGACACGAGTCGTCGAGCGCATTGATCAAACCGAGAGGATGATGACAGAGCGACTCGACAGACATGATCGCCGTCTTCGTGCGATCGAGGATCATTTCCATATCCGCCGGTCACCTACTCCGACGCCTCAGCAGGAGGAGGGGCATATTGGTACATCACAGGGTCCTCATGGAACTGAGGAGGCAGTAGACCCTCGTTCTGAGCAGCCATGAAGATCTTTAGTTGATTACATCTTTTGTTGCTATATTTTTCTTTTATTGTGTTCGGTTTAAACTTTGTAGTTTTTATATTGGATTCTCTTGTGCTACTCATGGTTTTTTGTACTCTTTTGTTTCATTGTGAACAGAATTTGGATGATCGTGAGGATTAATGGCTTCAAATTGAATCACCACTTATTTTGAGGGAAGTTTCAGTTTCTATTACCTTCTTCACAATGAGGACATTGTTAAATTTAAGTGTAGGGGAGGGATTACTTTATCTTATGGGGATTGTGTCTTGAAATGCATGATTTGAGTTGTCTATGGCTTAAAAATGTTTGAATTTTATTTGGAAATGTTGTATTGTGGTTAATTTTCTTGAAATTAAGGTTGTTGACAGGGAGTTTTGTCCATTTTTATGGGGAAACTCTGTAAAAATTTTTTAAAATATTTTTCAATATTTCAAGTTAATGGCCAAAATGTTCAATTTTAAGTGCCTAATTCTTCCATTGGATAAAATGTTATATGTATTTTGGGAAAGTTTAGTCCTTATTTGACTTGGAATTAGTCATTATGCAATTAGGTTTTTTATATTTTAGAAAGTATATTTGGTTAAATAAGGAAAATTATGCTTAGAATTTTGCACGTTTAATGATATTTTTCATTTTTACTTAATTTTATAAGTAAGTGATTGATATAATCAAGATAAGGCCAAATTCTTCCTTTAATTATGCTTAGAGGGAAAAGGAAAAAAAATTGTAAAAAAAGAAAAAAAATTGTAAAAAAAGAAAAAAAATATAGATATTATTTTCTACTCTAATGATTCACATACTGAGTAACCGGGGGTTGGCATTTACAAATGTTGACATTCGCGTAAAAAGGTATTGGAATTAAGAGTATGCTTAGCAACTTGAATAAGTGAAATGTTGAGTAATCGGGAATTTTCACCTAAAACTGTCAATTTTCACGTAAAAAGACATTTCTACTATTTAAGTAAAATGAAGTATGAATAAATCCCTTTTAGTTATGAAAATTTTGGCGGTTATGGGACAAGGAAGGCCATAGAAATGACTATGTGATTTACTTATTTGTGGAATTAGGATAAAACGGGAGATTGAGTTGAATTTGTTGAAATTAAGGCATAATTATTTTTATTTAATTGAATATTATGAGTATTTAATGTAATATGAGAAATGGCATAATGATTGGTTTTTAGGTTCTTGAGGAATTAAATTTGACAAAAGTACGTATATTGTTTTATCTATTGAATCATTGAAGTAAGTTTTGTGCAAACTGCTTGAGGACAAGCAATGATTCAAGTGTGGGGGAATTTGATAAGTGAATATTTAACGTATATTTTGTATAAGTTTGGCATGGACTTTTGGTATGTTTTGAGAAGATTAAAGCCATATTTGAACTCTTTTGGTGATAATTGATTAAATATTGTTTAAGTGTTCAAAATTTGATAAATGAGTGGATTAATACATTAATTTTGTGAAATTGTGAAGGATATCGATGTATGAAATTCATGCACGAGCTGAAAGAAGTGTAAGGATTGTCCAGAGGATAAAGTACACAAGAAATTAGGAGCAAAAATGAAGGAAAAAGGAAAGAAGCGAAAAACTGGAAATTTAATGGCACGGATCCGAGCTCGGATCCGTGAGAGCAAAGAGAAATCCGATCCCTCGTCTATACTTCTAGAGGAGTGTATCCGAGGTTAGAAGATCCGACCCCGGATCCATCATGGGAAGTCCTCGGATCCTAAAGATCCGAGTTCGGATCTATATTCAACCCTCGGATCCGAGACTCGGATCTGTCTTTCTCTTCAGCAAGTGGCACAACCGTTTTCCTTTACCTTTCTCACAACATTTTCAACTATTTTCGGGACAGATATCGGTGGCACATGCTTCTGCAACAAAAGAGAATACCAAATGAGTTGTAGACAAAAGAAAACATCATATCTTTGATTCAGCTACTGACTACATTAGAGATAGCACTCAGGGTTTGAGGCTTTTAGGATTCAGGGTTTTAGGGTTTTGATGATCAAGATTTAGTGTTTTAGGAGAATAGCACTTTCGGGTTTAGGGTTGTAGGATTTTAGTTTGACAATAGTGTGCCTTGATTAGGACTTTAGATTTTTAATTAAAATAGTAATCCTATCGTGCCGCAAAAATATTTTTTAATGGATTTTAATAAACCCAACAACCTTGATTTAATATTTTAGGGTTTACAAGGATTTGGTTTCTAAGATTTACGATTTAGTGTTTTACGGCTTTAGCACTTAGGGTTTTAGGATTTTTGCATGACAATAAATTTGCCTTGATTATCGCTTTATATTTTTAATCAAAATGGTAATCCTGCCAATAATTGTAAAAGGTAAAACATGCAAGATTTAATCGCTAGATATTTGATTTAATTTTTTTTCTTTTCCTTTTCAACTACCAAACAAATAACATGCACTTCATAAAAATAACTTATATAATTTTTTTAAATAACATTGTGTTATGGAATTTCTAAAATTACAGTTGAAATTGTAACAGATATTAATGGCTATTAATTATTAGATTCTTATAACTAATATTCATCAATGTCAACAAATAAATACGATTCATTAATAACAAAGGAAAATTAGAATTTGATAAAAAAAATTTATTTGATAAAAAAGGAAAAAAAGTTAGTATTTTATTCATAAAAAATGGTCAACACCTTACATGTTAACAATTTCATTCTATTTTTACATTAATCTATGAAATAGAAAGAACTATGCATGTGTACTTTTTTCACCATTTAAATGTATTATAATAAAATAACGTATTTCCAACCGTACAATTACCAATTTTTTTAATATAAAAGAAATATGCATATTTTGTAAATTATATTAAAAAGATTATTGTGAATATGATTTCTTTTAGAGCACATATTTGATGACTTTAGGCATGTGCAAGTTTTAAAATAAAAAAAATTTATTCCTCTGCTAATTACAGATTTTTAAATAAAATTTCTCTAACATTTCTCCGAAATATAAGATTTTAGTAGAGATTTTAAAATAAGATTTTACTACCGACAGCATTTTAGTAAAGGCAAATTCTACAAAACAAACAACATTTACATTTAATTTTACATTTTTTTTGGAGCTCGTAAATTTCATTTTAAATTTTTTTTCTAGCAAGTTTGAATTTAATTTTCTGAAAGTCATACTTATAAATGCGAAATCTAACAAAAAAATTAAATACAATTTTTGGAGGTCAAATTTATCAAATGCGAGCTATTTGAAAAATAAAAAAAAAACATTTAGGAGCTCGCATTTAGCTCTTACTATTTTCTGGAAAAAATTCTCTAGCTCCCAAAAAAAAGCAAAAAAAAATTAAATTATACTTAGTGTGGGAGCTCTATTGAGCTCCTATTCGCGGAATACGAGCTCTATTGACCTCCAAAATTTTTTTTTTTTAAGGAATGCAAATGCGAATGCGAGATCTTTAAACATTTTGTTTTAATACAAAAAAATCTCTGCCTTCGAAAAAAAAATAAGCACAAAAATTTTAATTATACTTTCTGGGCTCTATTGAGCTCGCATTCCGCGAATGCGAAGACCCCCCGACGGATTCCCTCATCAAAATCACTCCTTTTGTAGAATTTTTTTAAAATTCATCACAAAATTGGAAATTTCTCAGGAACTGCTAGCCGGCTATGCATTGGAGCAATTTCGTCCAAAACATGTCTAATCTTATTTGGTACTAGTGCTAATAGCAAACCTACAAATTTATATATATTCCAAATTTTGCAAACACCCTTTTCTTTTGTTCATATATATTTTTTGTTTTGGAAACAAGAAGGTTAATGATTCCAATCCGGTGCATTGTTATTATTACTTGGCTGAATCCCGTTATTTGTATACAGTGCTTTTCTATATTCAATGAAAGATTTAATATTTGCCTTAAAAAGAAAGCAAAGAACTTGTCCATCCTTATTTAATAGAAACAAAACTAGCAGCCACTCCTTTGGAATGCTTCAAAATCAGTCTTCTTGCATATCTGGGGGAAATTTTAACTAAGATAAAGTTTGAGTTTGCTTATTTATGTGTGTACATTTTAAAAACTTTTAACTATACGTTTTGGTACTGCAACAGCTTTAGGAGATTCATGCAAAGTAAATTGAGGGAACAAATTAAGAGAATTTTCCAAATAAACATTAGCATAGTTTGTCAAATTATTACCCATATTTCTTGTAAAAAAAAAAAATTGTGTGCATGACTTGACTTGTTCAACTTCAACATATCAATAGTGACCAAGCAAATGTACATTCTGCCGTAATCTCGTTTCTCGAAATGCCGCTATGAAGAAAGCTCATCTTCTAGCCATACTATAGAGGTATGTCATGGTAGATTTGATTAGGTTCTGCTTTGGTCCATGAAGATGTTGTCCTGGCTTATGATAAGGCTTGAAAATGGTCCAACCGCCTTAAATATAAAATTTAGGTTCACAATCTCCCCAAAATTTTAATTGTGAGCGTACAACAGTTAATGAACATTGGCAAGCTAAACTTGCGGAAATCATATAAATTTTCAAGTAGCAGAGCATGGTCGGCTGGTATGCATATGAATTAAAAACTTTTCCAAAAACAATTAAGCCAAATAGATTAGCAGAAAAAGGCTTATGCAGATTAAGGTCAAATACACGTAGTTTTCATGTTAATTATATTACCTTTTAGTAGTTTATACTCTTTGACTAGTGACAACTGCTCATATCGAATTTTAGACAATGATTCATAAGGAAAGTATTTGAAGCTGTATATGATTTCCAATCTAATAAAATTCATTCTAGAATTCATCCAATTACATTTCAAACTTCAGCTAGATGACTTACAACCATTGCCATCTATAACTCTAGTGCTTCAATTTTTCTTCATCCTATTTTTGGTGGTTTTAGTTCAAAAGAAGACTGCAAAACTTATAAGAGAAAAGGAAAAGAAAGGAAAAGAGTAAAGAATTTAAGTATTGAACCAGAAATCTCACGGTCACCTAATTAATGCTCCTACTAGTTAAATTGGATGTTGGAGACTTTCTATTTTCATTTTATTTTCTAGCTCCATTTAGTTTTATGATTTACTCCGAGTTTCTTTTTTCCCAATTTTCTTCATAGAGCCATAGCATACTAGCCATATGCAAGTGCTTTTTGTCTACTTTACAAACCATGCTTATATCCAAGTTAATTTAGTGATTCATTGCTTTAATTGCAACACATTACCTTAAGGATTGCAAGCAAGAAAAGATTCCGTAAGATATAAAATAATCCTCATCTCCTATTCGATTAATTGATCCTGGTATTTTGCAATTACAGAAGTGTTGTAAAGTTCGATTACTGGAGAAAAATGGGTGGGTCTAAAATTAGATAAATGAATTGAATATGTGATACAAACTTTAATGAATGACAAAATTTGTTACATTTTCATACATTGTTGTCTTAATCTGCTCATTTATTATATAATCGTTTTTAGTTATTGTATTCATTTGTTGTGTAGTACAATTATAACCAGTAATTGCACAATTCCTGAACCTATTCAATTGGTCGCGTTGACAGAGAACTGAAGTGGCGTTATGATTTTGCCGAACATAAAAGCCCACCAAAGTCGTCCTTTCTGCCCCACTATATGGAGACTTGCAACTCCGTCAATAACGTCAATGCCTACTGATGCGACGGCCAAAACCAGATCCAGGCTGTGCCGTGCGAGCTGAGCTGGGTTGGAACGAGCTGACACGAGAGGGGCGTGCGAGCTATCCTGTAGAGAGAGATGAACAGCGGGGCTGGTTTCCCGGTGACACTCCGACGATCAAGTCAGTGAAGGTTTCAGGGCAGAATAACAGTATAGTGAACTGTGAACAGCGTACCTTGTATCCTCTCAATGTGTCGTAGTAGTTTTCTTATAGGACAACGAGTCCTCAGTGGAGAGGGACTCCTCCTAGGGCTCCGTCTGTTAGCGTCGACAAGTTCGGGCACCGCGGCCCATCAGGCCCATCCAATCGAGAGGCAGCGGCCCTGCGCGAACTGTCTTCCTGCCTGCCCCAACTGTCATGCCCGATCTGCCAGCTCTCAATGTCTGAACTGATGCGTGTATGGACCCCAGTACACTAGCCCCCCTTTGAGTCTAGAGTCATCGCAAAGCGTGAGTCTGGACCGAATTTCGAGGCATCGTGTTAGTTCAGCGTGGGGCCTATTATCTTGCATTTGTCCAAGTAACCGTCGCATTCGTTCACGTAACTGCCACTTCAACTGTCACCTCGCCTCATGATGACGGTTTCCAATATTAAATTCGAAACAAATGCGCGCCTCTTCGTTTTCCCGCCCTGATGGTTGCCTATAAATAGGCCTTCCAGACGTCACTTTCACTTCACTTTTTTCGCTTCATCAGTTTGCTTCTTCACTTGCCAGCTTGCTCCTTCCCTTTTTTTTTTTTCTTTTGAGAGTCAGTTCGCCTGTTCTGCTTTAAGAGTCAAGGGTCAATTCGCGCATCCTTTAGATCCACCTAGTATCCGACCTCCCTTTTTCACCAGTAAGTTCCCTTTCACTTCTTTTATGTCTTCTTCTTCTTCTTCTGAGCGGTCTGACATAACTAGCTCGGCCCCGAGACGTAGGGTAACTCGCCCAATACTCGTAGATATCGGTTCTTCGACTTCCTCTTCTAGCTCCTCATCTGACAGTTCATCCGATTCTGAATTCATTCCATCCCCCGTTCTGTCTCCTGTTAGAATAATGAATCTGGCCGAACTGACAGGTCATCATGTCCGAACTGACACGTGACTCCGGTGAATTTGCTCCTCTACACCTACCATTCGACAACTACTTTTAGTGTCTGTTTGATAACATAAAAAAGTGCTGAAACTGAATTCATTCAGACATTCAGATGTTGTGAGTGTTTGATAAATAAAAATTCACCTGCTGAACTTATTAAGTGGTGCTGGATTTGTATGTATTTTTTTCAGCACAAGAATCGTAGCTGAATGCTTAATTTGATAAGAATCAAGAGATTTACTTCAACTACTTTATATTATCTACCAAATATATCCCCGTTTGTTAATTTCATTCAAAATCCTTATCTAATTAAACAACCTAATATTCCCTATTCAAAATCCTTATTTAATTAAACAAAATAACCTGATATTCTCTATTCAAAAATTTTTTTAACAATAGTATTTTTTTGCAGTAACTTTCATCCACAAACATTTATATTTTGATATTTTTTTTGTGCAGATAAATATTATTTATGTGATGCAGCTTATCCACACACACGTGGTTTTATGACACCATATCGAAATATTAGATATTAGTTGTCTGATTTTCGAAATGCTTCTCGTCCAAGATCAAAAGGAGAACGCTTTAACCAAGCACATGCAAGATTGAGAAATGTAATTGAACGTGCTTTTGGAATATTAAAAGCTCATTTTCCCATTCTCAAAACGATGAAACCATACCCTTTTCCCACACAAAGAAACATTGTCATTATATGCATTGCTCTTCACAATCATTGTCATTTTCATACCTAACAATTTTAAGTTAATTAAATCACAGGTTCTATTTCCTTTTTGGATTAAAAGATAGAAGGGCAAAATTGTACAATTTAGTTTATTAAGCACTAAGTTATGAATATTTATCAAACAATATAAATAGATTCAGCATTAAGATTCAGACATTTATATATCTCTTTTCAATACTTAAAATTCAGCAAATTAATTATTTCAGTATTCAGAATTCAGAATTCAAAATTCGGATTCAGTGTTATCAAACGGAGCCTTAGTTAGGCAGCTTGTGGACGCATAGTTTATGCTTTTATTGTGGGCTTCATTCTTATTGACTGTGCTTTGTATTGGTAAAAGTCGCATTTCGAGGAAAAAAGAAAAAACTGACCAGGAAACCGTGTTCGAGCAGGGGACAAAGTGCAACTGAACCGTGGTTCAGATTCTGAGGGATATAGTGTTATTCAAGCCTTTTTCTTCAAACCATAACTTCTCTAAATCTCACCCAAATCTCTTGCCCCAACCATCTCTTCAGATAATTATCCCTCTCACCAAGCTCTCTGTCCGCCAACCCCAAACCCTCCATTGGTTAGGCTGGTTTTGTTTTTCAGTTTTTCCTCTTTCTCTTGATTCGTGACTTCTAGCAATGCCTCCCCCATCCCCGCCCCCTCCCCCCCTTCCCCACTCTTTGCTTTAAGCGACTCTAGATTTTTAATTGATCAAAACTATGATAATTTTGGTCACCAATGGAGGTAAGTATAACTTTTGCAATGTGAAGGGAGCTTCTTGCAATTATACATGATATACTTTATGTGAGGTACCTATGTGACCTTATGCCTCATTAAAATTCGAAGTTCACAATTGCGGCCTAAGAAAAAATAAAAGCATGCAGGTTGTACGAGGGGTATAATTACTTCTTGTACCTCTCATCTTTTCTAATGCAACATCTATATAACTTGTCCAAAGAAGAGCCACGTACAAAAACACCATCAACATTTAGCATTTGAAACAGACATGGAAACAATAGTATTACAATCATGAACAGCAACAATTATCTTCTCTATTCTACACTCTTTTTCCTGTCCATCTTTTCTACATTCTTGACAGGATCAAAGCTAGCAACAGCTTACAACCACCACCTTGCCCTCATCCATGGCCAATCATAGGCAACCTACTTGACATAGATGGAGGAAAATGTTAGGACATGGATTAGTTGTAATAAATGCTCAAATTGGGCAGAAATCAATTGAAGTCAAAACGGTGTTGTTTTGGTTAAGAAGTTAGTTAGTCGGTTAATTAGCAATTGCAGGTTGTTAGGATTAGTTATAAAAGGGGGACCCACGCTTAAGAGGAGGCAGTCTTTTTAGCAATAACAATTTCATCTCAGATTCTCTGATTCTCTCTCTCATCTTACTTCCTCTGATTCTCTCCTTCCCCTCTTTTCTTACTTCCTCTAAATTCAATCACAATCGGGGCCATCCAATTCAGGCAATGTGCCTGAGTTCCTGACAAATTGGTATCAAGAGCTTCAGATCCTTGGAACATAACAGTAGCAATGGCAGAAGGCACTAGATTCCGGTCATTGGAAGAGCAAGTAAAAAAAGAAGAAATTAAGCTACAGGAATTGGTAGAATCTCTCCATGCATCACAGTCAGAGCAGCAACAAATTAAGAAAGATCTGAAACATGAACTAGCAGAAAGTAGCAAACGGATGGAAAGCCTACTAACAGGAATGGAGCAAAAGTTGAACAATCTTCTGCTAAGGACCCCTAGTGTGAGGGAGAAGATGACCGAAGGGGACGGAAGAGTGCCAGTAGATCATACGCCACTTCTACCAACTCCACCAGCTCACCACAGGATACAAACAGAAGGCGAAGCTCAAAAACTTTTCAAGAAAGACTGGAGTAAGTTTCAGATTCCAAATCCTCCTAAAATTGACTTACAGTTGTTTTCTGGAGAACATCCTAGAGATTGGTTGAGGAAATGTAATAAATACTTCTTGAACTATCAAGTTCCTAACGAGCATAAAGTGGAAATCATTGAAATGTACTTGGAAGGAAAAGCTGATAGATGGTTTCAAGGTGTAAGAATTGAGAAACCTAGACTAGAGTGGGAGGAATTTGAAGATCTGTTATGTAGTAGGTTTAATGATAGGACATGCAAGGACATAGTGGAGGAATTCAATAAACTGTAGCAAGTAGGTAGTATTGAAGAATATCAGGAAAAATTTGAGGAATTGAAACCTCTGATGATGATCAAAAATAGAAACCTGGATGAAAGCTATTTCATTTCTAGCTTTATAAGTGGACTTAAGGAAGAAATTAAGCCTGTAGTCAGGATGTTGAAGCCTACTACACTATCTGAAGCCTTTGAGCTGTCTCAATGGCAAGAACAAGCCATACGAATCCAGAGCAAGGGACCTAAAGAGAACACCAGGTCATTGGGGGAAAACAAATTTGGCATAACAAGAAGTACTAACACCTCTATTGGAAACAATTCTTACAAGATACCTGCTACTAGCAATTTTAAGCACAATAAGTTTAGGAGTTCACCAGGTGATACTAGAGAGCCAACAAAGTTGTCTGCTCAGGAGCTGCAGTATAGGAGGAGTAATGGTTTGTGTTTCAGGTATGGAGAGAAGTATGGGGTGGGGCATCAGTGTAGGGTAGGTCATTCAAATTGCATGACACTGGAAGAAGAAGAAGAGTCTGCATTTGAGGATGCCATTGGAGAACAAGATGAGCAGACTGGGAATCCTGGACAGGCCCTGGAAATGTCACTGCATGCCTTATTTGAGGCTCTTAAGAGGAAGACTATTACACTTTCTGGAATCTTAGATGGGGAGGAAGTACTGATATTGGTGGACACTGGGAGCTCAGACAGCTACATTAGCAGTGAGCTTGTAATTGGGATGGATATAAAATATCAGTGGGTGGATCAACCTTTCTCTGTCATTATGGGAAATGGATCCTGTGTCACCAGCAATGCAATATGCAATGGAGTGCAGTGGAGGATTAATCAGCACAACTTCAGGTATAACCTTAAGGTAATGGAACTGGGAGGTTGGGACATAATCCTGGGAGTGGACTGGATGACACATTTCAGTCCCATCACATTCGACTTCCAACAGCTCAGGATATCCCTGCACCATGAAGGAGATGAAATCCACTTACATGGCCAAGCGGATAATTGTGACATGGATTTGATCAGGAGCAAGGATTTAAGAACATTTATAGAGTACAAAAAATAGATGTGTATGGCTATGAGTGGTAGACAGGACAAGGGCAGAGAAGGAGAGTTGGAACCTACACCTCAGGAGGTAGAGGCTTTGCTACAAGAGTATAAGGATGTGTTCCAGACTCCTAACTCACTACCTCCAAGTAGGAGTGTGGATCATGAGATACCTCTCAAACCAGAGGCTCAGCCCTTCAAACTGAAACCTTACAGGTACCCTCACTGCCACAAGGAAGAGATAGAAAGACAGGTTGCTGAGATGTTGCAGAAAGGCATTGTCAAGCATAGTAACAACCCTTTTGCCTCCCCTATGCTCCTGGTCAAGAAGAAGGAAGGCACCTGGAGATTTTGTGTGGATTACAGGAAGTTGAATGATATCACTGTCAAGGGCAGATTCCCAATACCCAATGTGGATGAATTGCTGGATGAGTTGTCAGGAGCTGTGTTCAAAACCAAGCTGGATTTAACTGCAGGGTATCACCAAATCAGAGTCAAGCCAAGGGACAGCTTCAAAACAGCTTTCCAAACTCATTGTGGGCATTTTGAGTTCTTGGTAATGCCTTTTGGCCTCACCAACGCCCCTGCAACTTTCCAGTCACTAATGAACCAGGTTTTCCAACCGTACCTGAGGAGGTTTGTCTTAGTATTCTTTGATGATATACTGGTCTACAATGCCACTCTGGAAGAGCATGTTCATCACCTAAGAACTGTGCTGGAACTTCTGTGAGAACACCAACTATATGTGAAGAAATCTAAGTGTGCATTTGCTCAGAAACAGGTTGACTACCTAGGACACACTATTACTGATAAGGGGGTCAGTATGGATAATTCTAAAGTCCAGAGCATCTCACATTGGCCGGTACCAAGATCTGTCAAGGAATTGAGGGGATTCCTGGGACTTACTGGCTACTATAGGAGGTTTATTAAACAGTATGGGTTGGTATGTAAACCCCTGACTGAGCTACTTAGAAAGGATAATTTTAAGTGGAGTTCCCAGGCACAAACTGCATTTGATCGTCTTAAGGAGCTCATGTGCACAGCTCTTGTTCTTAAGCTGCCAGACTTCAAGCAGGCCTTTGTGATAGAAACAGATGCCAGTGGAGGGGGCATTGGAGCAGTTCTGATGCAGGAAGGGCATCCCATAGCTTTTCTAAGCAAAGCACTGTCAACAAGGAACCTGGGCTTATCAGTCTATGAGAAAGAGCTACTTGCCCTGGTAATGGCAGTTACCAAGTGGAGGCATTATTTGGTGGGCAGTCACTTCATTATCAGGACTGACCACCAATCCTTGAAGTACCTACTAGATCAGAAGCTGAACACTGCTCTTCAGCACAAATGGATGACCAAGTTGATGGGTTTAGATTATGAGATACAGTACAAGAAACGAACTGAGAACCAAGTAGCAGATGCACTATCAAGGAGACCTGATCATGATTCCAGCTTCCCATTACACTCCTGCCTAGCCATCACTACTGTCAAACCTGGATGGATTGAAGAGTTGCAGAAGAGTTATGAGACTGATAACCAATGTCAAGATGTCATAGCTCAGATATCACTGGATCCCAACTCACACTCTGACTATAAGTGGGTTGATGGAGTACTTAGATATCAAGGCAAGATCTATATTGGAAGTTCCAGTGGTATTAGAAGACAGGTCATTCAGGCCTTACATGCTTCAGCCTTAGGGGGACATTCTGGTCAGAGAAATTGTTGGCAGAAGGTAAAGAGTCTGTTCTACTGGCCAGGAATGAAGGAGGAGGTGGTGGCATTCGTACAGAACTGTGACATATGCCAGAGAAATAAATCTGAACATGTTCCCTACCCTGGACTGCTGCAACCAATTACCATTCCTACACAAGCCTGGTCTCATATATCTATGAATTTTATTGAGAAATTACCCAAATCACAGGGTTATGATACCATATTGGTGGTCATTGACAGATTCACCAAGTTTGGCCACTTTATTATGCTCACTCATCCCTTCACAGCTAAGATAGTAGCTCAAAGTTTTCTGGATAACATATACAAGCTGCATGCTCTGCCAGAAACCATCATCACTGACCGTGATAAGATCTTTACTAGTGGTTTTTGGAGGGAGCTGTTCAAGGTGATAGGAACAGAACTGCATTATTCGTCATCCTACCACCCCCAATCTGATGGACAAAGTGAACGTCTGAATCAGTGTGTGGAAACTTACCTAAGGTGCATGACTGGGGAAATGCCTTCCCAGTGGAGTAGGTGGTTGGCAATGGCTGAGTGGTGGTACAACTCTACTTACCATTCCAGTCTTAAACTTACACCATTTGAGGCACTGTTTGGATACAATCCAGTTTCCCTACCTCTAGGCCCTTACTTGGAATCAGTGGTACCTACAGCTGCGAACATGATCCAGGAGAGGAACAGGATTGCCAACTGTATCAAGGACAACTTAGCTAAAGCTCAACAGAGAATGAAGTATTTTGCTGACCAACACAGGACTGAAAGGGAGTTTGCTATAGGCGATTGGGTGTTCCTGAAGTTACAACCATATAGGCAACAAACGATTGCAGTCAGGAAATGCCTCAAGTTGTCTGCCAAGTATTTTGGTCCCTTTTAGGTGGAAGAGAAGATTGGTTCAGTAGCCTACAAGCTGAAGCTACCTGCAGGCACCAAATTGCATCCTGTGTTCCATGTGTCATTACTTGAGAAGAAGTTGGGGCCATTACAGAACAGTTCAACCAATCTTCCTGAATTGGATACTCATGATCAATGCCCTTTGCAACCAGAAATCATATTGAAAAGAAGAGTCATCTTGCGAGGAGGACAGCCTGTGGTGCAGTTCTTGATCAAATGGGATCAGCTGGACTATGAAGAAGCTTCATGGGAGGACAAGTCTTTTATTGAACACCAGTTTCCCACGTTCCAGACTTGAGGACAAGTCTGATCTTAAGCAGAGGGAATTGTTAGGACATGGATTAGTTGTAATAAATGCTCAAATTGGGCAGAAATCAATTGAAGTCAAAACGGTGTCGTTTTGGTTAAGAAGTTAGTTAGTCGGTTAATTAGCAATTGCAGGTTGTTAGGATTAGTTATAAAAGGGGGACCCACGCTTAAGAGGAGGCAGTCTTTTTAGCAATAACAATTTCATCTCAGATTCTCTGATTCTCTCTCTCATCTTACTTCCTCTGATTCTCTCCTTCCCCTCTTTTCTTACTTCCTCTAAATTCAATCACAATCAGGGCCATCCAATTCAGGCAATGTGCCTGAGTTCCTGACAGAAAACCGCACATGTGGCTGACCAACCACTACAACAAAAAAGACCTTTCCGGACATACCTATAAGAAAACTTGCTTATATATGTTCTTATAGCACTTCTATTATGATACTTAGTATCAATTCAATAACACATACTTTAACTATTTTTTTATTTAATTTAATTAAAAAAGAGTGTGTCCCTATAGAATACCTATTGTGATAATTGACTCTATGTGAGATATCTCAAAGGATAAAAAAAGAAAAGAAAAAAAATGTTGTTGTTCCCAATTGGCACAATTTTTAGGCGCCTAAAACTATGCCAATTCTCAAAATTTCTTTTGTGTATTTTGCTCCACTATCTCGATCTCTCCCTCTTCTCTCTCATCGATCAGAACTTCTTCTCTCTCTCACCAAAACCTCTCTCTCTCTTATTAGAACCTTGTTTGATATGTCTTCAAATCTCTCATCAGAACCTCTCTATCTCTTTCTCTAGCTCTTTATATCTCTCAATCGAGCCTTTCTTTTGAGTTTTTTTTTTTTTTTGGTTGAATCACATTGCAGCCATTGCTCTCTTTGTTCGTTCATTGCAGGTATGTATTTGCACGTTAAGGTTTTTTTTTTTTTGAGTAATTGCATATTAAAGTTATATGAATTATTCACTACTTACACACTGAACACACCTATCACTCTTGATTTTTTATTTTTTTGTGATTATATAGATATTTTTGCTATCTTTGAAGCCATTTATGAGTTGTATCAACAATGGTTCCTATTTCTGGACTTTTAATTGCTCTATTGTGCTGAATTAAGATGATTAAGCTTCAAAATTGGCCCTAAATTGAGACTAGCTATAGTTAATCAATCTATTTAACGCTTCGGTAGTTGAGTTCCACTTGTTCACTTTTATGTATGAAACATCTGTCAATTACCGGACTTTATATGAAAATTTGGTTGGTTTCATTCTCCTATTAATTGATATTTTTTTTGTATTAATCTAGACATGTAAAGAGTATGCAATTTGGGATAGTGTAAAGAGAATGTTTTTTTTTTTATTGATTTGTATTTTTTTGTATTAAACTAGACCTGTACAAAAGTATGCAATTTGGGCTAGTTTTGTTATGGTGGAATCAATAAGTGAGGTAGTTACTATTTTTTGGACAAGACTTTGAGGGAGATTTGAAGAATCAGACACAAATCACTTGCAAATTGAAACGTATGATTTTGCTTTGTTACTTTGCTTTTCTTTTGGTTGATAAGTCTTGCCACTTTTAAAAAAGAACAAAAATCTAATTCCATCGTTGTTCTCTAGTAAGGCGGTTTATGTGATGATGGGATGGGGAAAAAATGAGCACAAGTTAATTGCAAAAGTTTTATTGGGATCATGGTTTTTCATTCTTTGTATGTTGTTGTTGTTATCTAGTTGGTAAACTTGCAATACCAGATTGACATAAACTATGTGGGAGCTTCTTGTGAGAATTAGGAACTAAACTAATCTTGTAGATAACAGTCAGCTATGCAAATGAAACCAGCTAATCTTGTAACTAATCTTGCCTTTATAATTCTAGTCATAAACTGATGTAGAAATTTCCAAATTGCATGCTTTTTATTACACATGAAACCAGATTTAATGAGCTTTCAAATGATATAAGAGTCACACTTTGATTCCTTTTCTATTAATACTAGTAAATCTGCAAATTGGACTGCTAATTGAACTATTCACATTTGAGAACGGTAGATGTCCTAACTTGCAAGTGAATTTAAGGTGGTTCGTAGTTAAATTCACCAAATGATGCATTTATAAAATAGCAGTATCCTAAGTATGGTTTAGGATGGTACAAATTTTATAGTTTTTTGACAAATGTATGGCAACTAACATCAATTTCACTGGGCACTAGCAAGAGCTATATAATCTATTAGCCAACAGTCAACTATGCATGCCTTTATTATTCTAGCCATAAATTGGTGTAGAAATGTCCAAATTGGGTGCCATTTGTTGCACATGAAAGCTGATTCAATGACCTTTCAAATGGTATAAGAATCATGCTTTGATTCTTTTTCTATTTATACCAATAAATCTGTGAATTGGACAGAAAATTAAACTTTGCATATCTGAGAAGCATAGATGTCCTAAATTACATGCGAATTTAAGGTGGCTTGTAGTTAAAATCACCGAATGATGCATTTTGGAAAAAAGCAGTACCCTGAGTGTAGTTTAGGATGGTACAAATTTTATTGTAAATGTCCAAAATGTTTGCATTTGTTGTGTATGAAACTATATCCAATGGCCTTTTATATGAATAAAAATCATGCTTTGATTATTTTTCTATTAGTACCAGTAAATCTGCAAATTGGAGTTAAAATTGACCTCTGCACATGTGCGAACAGATGTCTTGAGTTAAATGCTATTTTTTTGGTGGTTTGTAGCTAACACAGAATAATATATTGTAGAGAAATGTAATACCTTTAAGTATAGTTTAGGATGGAAGAAATTTTGTAGCTTTTCGACAAAGGTAAAGTGAGTTGCTTCGGTTTCACAAGGCAATGACATTGCTAGAAACCATGAATGAACAGTCTTGGTTTTGTCTCTACTTTCATTCATTATTTAGTGTTTACTTTCATTCATTGATTTAAGGTTAACTTTTCCAAAGATTACGGACCCCTCCTTTCTCTAAGATTAGGCCAAACGTTCCAAGTAGTCGCATCTTCCTCGGCAACTGCCAGAGAAATTTTGAAGACACACGACCGGGATTTATCCAGGAGGCTTGCGTTATATCTCTCCAATTTGATCCCAAGCACAACAGTTCAGTAATCACTCGATCAACTGAATGAAATGAAAGATGGAATTTTTTACGTAAAACTGCACATATGGAGCTTTTCTCAAGTCGAGCATCAGAATCACATTCGAAGTTGAGAGCAGAGAAGGTCCAAGAAATGATAAGACTTTTTGGGTTCAATTCGTGGTACTGGTGAGGCTGTGGCAATTGTGGGCATAGTATATGCTACAATTGCCAATATCATGACAAATACTATAATCTCCAAAGATATTATTGAGCTTAAGGATAATCTGCATGAGTTTAAGAAATTTTCTAGGAGTCTAATTGAGTTTGCTATTCTGGCTTGGGTGGCGTGTATTCTGTGCTTGGTGTATTGGATATTCGGATGAAGCGAAAAGTAAAGAATTTTGAGGAAATAAGTAGAGCTCTATCGGAAAACATTGCTAGTAAGAGAAGATGTAGACAGGATTCTGGTACATCTGGACCCGATTTTCTACATGTTCTCATTCGAAACACATTTGATGATTGTCAGATCTTCAACGTTTGATCCATCTTGTCATTTGTTTTGGCATTGATTTATGTCTCTCTAATTCTTTTGCGTGCGCATAATTACTAGAGCACTGAAAATGCGAAATTACCATCGTGGCATAGGTAATGTTTTGCTTCATAATCTAGCCAAATATTTGTTTTGTTTCTGGTAAACAAATAAAACGGCAGAAACGTTAAAAAGAAAAGGGTAAATTGTTTTTTATCCACTTATCGTTTGGTATTTTACCACATGACCTCCCCTATGGTTTAAGAATTTATATATATCCTTCTCATAGTTGACAAAAGTCCACGCCAAAATCTTTTAACTTTCTCGCCAACTTTCTTGTTAGATGCTCGTCACTGAAAGTCATTGGCAAGGATGTTATTGCCTTTCTAGCTTATGGGACCGATCAATAGTGAGGACGGACTCTCCTCGCTGATAGTTTTGATACTAGGGTGAATTCTTAGTTTATGATGAAAAAAAAAAAAATTCTACAAGTGGGGCGATTTTTGGAATGTGTTCTACAAACAGGGTCTTCGCATTCGCGAAATGCGAGCTCACCGAATTAGAAAATGTCAAACTTGAATTTGATATGCTCAATTCTTTGTCCTTATCGAATTCTGTAGTAGCAATAATACTTGTCTGCATTGTTTCTTGGACGGCTGAATGTTTTGAGCACTATGCTCGATTGGAACCAGTAACGGATGGAAATCTGTGGATCAGTGATTATGTCCTACATTTGTTAAAGAAGAGCTCCAAATCGATTGTAATACAAGCTTTCCTGGGTCCAACTACTTAGAGTCGCTTGTCCTCACATGCTATTGGTGGCCTCAATGATCTGGATTTTAGTCTGAGTTTAAGAAAATAATTACCTGCTCATGATAATTTTGGGAATGGTGAACCTGAAGGATGGGAAAAACGAATGACAATTCTTTGTGAAGGCTCATATCTAGAGGCAAAGCATGAAGATTAGTCTTTTAGATCAAAATTTAGGCTCATTAGGTACCAAGCCTGTGACAAGAAGTAAAATTTGTCAGACAAAATTGTATTAAAGGACATGCACCTTTTGTTTGTTATAGCAGATGCATGTATAGGGCTTAGGAAAATTGTGATTGCCTACTCATTTGAAACAATAATGGAAAATGACAGGAGAAAATAGCAAGTGTTATGCTTCATGCAATGAAAATATATGTGGGAGCTCTATTGAGCTCGCATTCGCTGAATACGAGCTCAATAAGTAGAGCTCGCATTTCAGGAATGCGAACTCAATAGAGCTCGCATTTCCCGAATGCGAAGACTCCCCTACGGAATACATCACCAAAATCACCCCTTTTGTAGAATGTTTTTAAAATTCACCACAAAATTGGAAATTTCTCTTTGATACTATGGCGAGGAAAACTTCCTCTCCATTGAAGTCAAAAAGTCCCCACAAAAACTAGAGTTCCTTGCAAAAATTGAGCATCCTCACTAATAATATAGAATTGGCAAGGAGTGCTTCTAACACAATTGCTATATGTCGTTTTTGGCCAGGAAAGTTTCAGAATGAGAATGGAAAGTTGCCGGCTAATCAATTTTGCAACAAAGTACGAAAAGGCCTGTTTCTGTTTTGCTATATATGTTATTACTCTAACAACTATACATCTTCATACTGTTCAAATTTACATTCCTAGAGAGGAAGAAGAATTACACCCGGTAAATGATTCTGACCACCCCCTGGTTACTAAACTACCAGATTGACCTTCCCTATATTGTTCATCCTGCAATCTAAAACGTAATTAGTTTCCAGTTGTTTAATTGAGTGCCTTTGATCTTTTTGAGATGCACATGAATGCATATGATGTTGAACATTTTTATAACACGAAAGAGATTAACAATTAGCAGCATTAGCTTAATTACCTGGCAACATTCTGGACCATGAGATAGAGAATCTATAGGCATCAAATCCAATATTCTTCATTATTGTCACATCTTCCTGCCAAAAAGAAAGGGTTTACCCAAACAAGGTCATCACAAAGTATTGATACTCCCACCTCATCATTCGTATGTATAAATATGGAAAGCAGTGAATTTAAGTACCTCATATCTGTCGTAATGACAGACACAATAGAGCAAGGTCACAAACACGAATACTTAATTAATATTTGCGATTAATATTTAAAAATGCCGTGCGCCAAACTATGAAGTTGAGAAAGTTAAACAGGGTATACAACAGAAAGTACGTACCTGGGAAGCAGAAGTTGATGAACCAAAGATGAAATCTGATTTTGTCCCAAAATTCTTGCGTGGGATATATCCTGCTGGTACTGAATTGTAAAGGACTGCATTGTCATCAATGTGTACTGGTTGATTGGCCATTTATAGACTAAAATAGGATAAACTGGAAGAGAAATTTGGCTTGTGATCTGTGGTCGCAAAACAAACTAAGCCGGGGTGCTTTGCTAGTGTTAGCTGCCTATCCTATTTATCGGCCGATCGAGGGGTTCATCTGCGAATTTGCATGCATGGTTGGGGCACCAATTATATCATACCATCCTCATGTGAAACACATGTTTTCGGTGAGTTCTGAGATTCTTTTTTCCCATCAATTATTGCTGGTGACATATGCAGAAGCAAAAGTGAACGATCCTTCGTTTTAAAGGTGTGTACAAGCTGTAGATTAGCAGTCGTTATTATACGTGCACAAGATGGGGTATCAAACACACAAGCAAAAAAATTATCGGTGTTATGGTATATTGTTTTATTTTATTCTTTTTGTAAGTTTATTGACTTTTATTTATATGCAAGAAACAGTACAGAAAATGAGAAAAATGAGCAAGACAACTGTAAAACCTAGAAGTATTTACTACTTCAGTTAGGATTCCTACAGAGTTAGGATTGTTTCCTGGGGGACCAAAATTTTTTCTAACAAACTTATCTTAATATGTTATGTTCAAAATAATTTTCATCTATTTAAATAAATGACACCTAAAAATATCAAATATTAACTTTAATTATAAAGATATATCTATTTCATAGATATGCAACATAGTCATAACGAAAATTAAGACAAGAATAACTTTGGATTAAATATGTTATACAAACCATTTAAGTTGCACATTGTGAGAAGATGTTCCAATATGCCACCTGTGCAAAAAAAAAAAAAAAACTTATAACTATGCAACATAAATATAACTATTTTCAATTAAAAAAATAAAAATTATGTTAACATACCTTGAAAATTCAACCTCTTTTCTTCAAAGTAAATTGAGTTTTACATTCTTTTATAGAACTAAATTCATCTATAATTGAATCACTGCTAATTCTTTTCTATGCATATAGTTAGGCAATCATTTAAGAAATTATCTTCCATCTTATTTTGGAACTTTGTCTCAATTGTCTTTATAATTTAAAATACCCATTCTATAGTTGTAGTTGATACGAGAAGAGTAAGAATAAGTCTAATCAATTTATCAACAAAAGGATAGATCACTAATTTTCTTATCTTCACTAAGTTTTGAAGTAATTATTTGTATATTTGTATATGGGTCAACAAGAGGATACAACGCTGATTTTAAATCTTTCATCAACTGGGCTAAATTGTATATTTGTATATGGTCCAATAAAATAATTATTTTTGGTTTAGCCCACTGATAATTATGAATTAGGTCTCTTTATTATAATATATCAATAATATGTTTACTTTTGTTGAAAGCTAAATAATTAGCACAACAAAAATTAAATAACTTTTTATGAAGAAAAAAATTAATTCAAAGTGGCTAATTCATATATATATATATATATATATATATATATATATATATATATATTAAACTCTCATAATATAAACTAAAATTATAGAAAAAATAGGGAAGCCAACTTTGTTTTACACATATATTTGCACAGTATGAATTAAAATGTTCATAACTTAGGGAGGCCATGGCCCCCTCAGCCCCCTAGGCTCCATCATTGGTTAGGAAGTACTACTATCTACAAAAATACCCAAGATCTATCAAACAAAGATGATGAAATTCCAAGTTCCATGCAGAGCTGAGCATGTTCTTGCTCACGTTCCACAATCTTACTATTTTCAATTTTTTATTCGAGTTGAATATCTAAATTAATTTGATTTGCAATTTAAATCGAGAAAGAGTTGTGAATATAGATCTTCATAAGAAGATCAGAATTATATGTCAAGTTTAACGGAGTAGTTTTAATTGAAATTTCAGTAGATGGCTAGAAAAAGAGTGAAATCCTATTTATCCATATAATATTTAAAGGGAAGTGCACATCATTGTTGAAAAGGCATGTGATCAGAATGTTCAATTCAGCACCACATATGTATTGCATACAAGGGAATTCAGCCTCGGAGTCCAGAGCTTCAACGGTCAGAGAGTTCTTCTCTGCTACTCCATGTTTATCAGAGTCAGATGGCAAGGAGTCAAGCGCTGTTTCACATAGTACCTGTTTGAACTGTGAGAAATGTTGCTGGCGCTGGAATCTGTTGGATTTGTAGTTTTTTTTTTTTTTTTAATGACAAACCTCATACATGGGGGGCTTCGAATCCTCTGTCCCCAAAGTATCCTCTGTCCACTTTGTCCCTTATTTGTACAGCTGCCACGTGTTTCTAACCTTTTATTCCAAACTCAAATAAATCGATAATAATCGATTTACAAATTTACTCAAAATCAATTAAAACAAATAATTTAAAACTTTTTTTATTTTCTTTTTAACAAAAAAGAGTCTTGTTGATTTGGGGTAAAAAATAAAGAAGAGTTTTAGTTGATTTCTATGTTTATGATCAACAAGACTCTTTTTTGTTAAAAAGAAAATAAAAAAAAAAGTTTTGAGTTATCTGTTTTAATTGATTTTGAGTAAACTTGTAAATCGATTATTATCGATTTATTTGAGTTTAGATTAACAAAAGGCTAGAGACACGTGGCAGCTGTACAAATAAGGGACAGAGGGAACAGAGGATTCGAAGCTTACATGGGGGAGGGATGCCACTCCTAAATTTTATTAAATAAATTAGAAAAACAAGAGTGGGACATAAACCTTACCTCCAAATAGTACAAAAGCAAAAATTAACCTCTCGAAAAGAAACAAGGAATACTACTCCCTTTACATGATATGCTCATACATTTCGTAATTGATCAAAAGCCTAGTTTGTCTAATCTAAAAATCCTTTAAGCGAAGAGAGAAAGAACCGAAAGCTGAAGATATGTCCTATTCCAACCTTCATCACAACAATATTATGAATATCTAAAGACTGGAAGACCAACCCTTTCAAGCTTAAGCTCACCCCGCGCTGCTTTATGCAATGATGCATACTTCATAAAAATCTTATCCGAGTTAACAGTGAGCCCAAAGTTAGACAAAATATCAGCAGTTCTATTCACTTCTCTGTAACACTGCCGAATTGATGAACAAGAAGCAATCAAAATTTTTAGGGCAAATTTCACTTTAACCCCTTGTGGTTTAGCATTTTTTTACATAACTCCCTATAATTTCAAAAGCTATATATAATCCTTTCATGATTTGGATTAAAGTGTCAAAGTGACGGGAATGATCATTCGTAACGGAGTCACCTAAAATATCAAAAATATCCTTATGTAAAGTTAAAAATTATTTATTAACCAAAGGGGGTTATGTGTATATTTTGAAAACTATAAGGGGATTATATGGTAAAGTATTAAACCATAAAGGGGTCATATGGTAAAATATAAAAAACATAAGGGATTAGTGTGTCATGTATTTATAAGGGTAATTTCGACATTTTCAGAAGTTCCGTTATGAATGACTATTTCTGTTACTTTGACACTTTAATCCAAACCATGAGGGGGTTATGTATAGCTTTTGAAATCATATGGGAGTTATGTAAAAAAATGCTAAACCACAAAGGCGTAAAATGTAATTTGCCCAAATTTTTAATGTAGCTATTTCCTTTGAACCTGCCATGGACATGCAAATTTTCCTTGAAGTATGTTCACTAGCACTTGTGAATCTACTTCTATATGAAAGCCAGATAACCCTCTAGCAATGCAAAGATGGATGCCAAAAAGAAGCGCCTTAGCTTCTAACTGTAAACTCATGCACACCCCAAAGTTATAGGAAAAAGCCAAAATAAATCTTCCTTGCTAATTTTGTAGCACCCCTCCTCCAGCAGAGGCTCCAGGATTACCCTTAGAGCACCCATCTTTATTCAAATTTAAAGGAAGCTATAGGTGGGATCCAACGAACCATCTTAACTTTAATCGGCTTATGAAAACGCAGAATATAAGAAGAAAACTCCTGACAAGAATGAGTAGAATGCAGTAATGAACCAAACTTACAATTAAGTATATCCTTCACATCATCCCAAGTTAGGCTTGCAACAGCCTCCCAAGGTAACCTTTTACCCTCATAACAAAAGGAGTTCCTACCTTTCCATAAATTCCAGCATATTCAAACTGGAGTAACTTTCAAAAGACATAATGCTAAATCAGATTTTGCAAGAAACAACCACCAAATCATCAATGTAACCGTCAACGCACTCTCATTTGAAAAAATACCAAAGGAGACCCAAAGAAACTCCAATCTGAGCTGCAAGTTCACCAGTCGAGAATAAATGATCTAATAACTTCACAGCTGGAAAATTACAGCACCCACACCATGAAGGACCATGAACTCCAAAACGACACAATACATCTGCAATTTGTTGTATGCACAAATTTCATTGCCTAAAATAAAAGACAAGAAAACTTACACAAATATCAAATTTATTAAATAATATAATAAGTAGGTTACAATCTCTCAAAATTCTTGAATCAAAGAAATTAATCCTCTGATTCTTCTCTTCGAATGGTTTCAATCGAAGGGCCCAAAAAGCTTATTCTCTGATTGAAAGAGTGTTTTCTATAATTTCGGCATAAAAAACGATTGATTTGATGGTGGCGTCAAATACTTGGAACTTCAAATCTTCAACACCGATAGCAGGAGGATTTGTTTGACTTGATTTCAACTTGGATTTGAAGAAGAAAGCTCTTGAGAGAATTTGATAGAGTTTCTCCAAAAGTTAGGGATTTTTCTATGCATTTGCCTTGAGGGAAGACCTCTATTTATAGCCAAAATATGTAGGCTAAATCTTCAAGAAAACCCTCCAGAATCTTCCTGCATTTTGGGTAACTTGTCACTTAAGAAACCCATTTAATTTGGGCTTAAATAGTGGGTCAACCCAAATGGCCCATGGTGAATTAATAAATCAATTAATTCACTCCAACTTAATTAGGGGTGGGCACGGGTCGGGTACCCGCCCCATTCACCATTTGGCTGACCCGACCCGCACCTTGCGGGTCAGCCATTTTCTGACCCTTACCCGCCCCGAATATCAGCGGGTACCCGCTGAGATAGGGTCGGATCAATGGGTACCCATCCTGCCCCGTTTATCATTTAATTTTTTTTAAAAAAATGATTTATACCAATTTAATTTTATATTTTACACATTCATCTAAGATTTAATAATTTTTTTTTTCTAAAAAAAGGTTTCCCAGCAAGAAACAAGCATATGAAGAGAATATAAGATAAAGGAAAAAAATTAAAAGAATTCAAAATCAATAAAAGTTTGAAATGAGTAGCACAATTTTTAATATATATATTCCACATTAATTAAACTTTTTTCTATAAAATATAAGATCATGGCCTTTACAAATGAATCTTGTAAATAAACTATAGTCTCTCATATTTTGTAATGCAATTTATTCAATAAAAGTACTTATTTAGTTCTAACTTATTATTTTATAGTGTGTGTATAAAAATAAAAATAAAAAATATATATATATGCGGGACGGATCGGGTATCCGCGGGTTTTTAATTATGTGACCCTAACCCGCCCCGCATCTTAGCGGATACCCAACCCTCTTTTGACCCGATCAAATAATAAAAATCGGATATCCTAATTTTCGGATCGGATCGGATCAGATATGACGGGTTTTCGGGTTAGCGGATAATTTTGCCCACCCCTAAACTTAATGGGCATTACAAATTTAATTTGATTTAATAGCCCATATAATATTGGCTCAATTTGACGGTCCAAAACATAATGGACTTCTACAATTTAATTTAATTTAATCAAGATTAATTCAATTAATTTAATTTTGACTAAATAAATTAAATAAATTTTCTTTGTCTACAAATGCCCCCACTTCAAGATTCAATTGAAAACTTGCTTGTCAAGGATTGAAATTGAGACTTGAAGTATTTGATGATTTTTTTTTAATATAAAAGAAAGGCCAAGATCATTCCCTTTATATGAGGGGCTCACTAAGTGATTAATTTAGTGTGAGGTCTACGGCTAAGTGAAGTGCACAGGATTATTCCCTTTAGCACCACAATGAAATTTCTGCTTCTATTGCAATTAATCGCGAACCTCAGTGTTTTGGCAATTGCCAAAACCAATTCCATTGTCCATATGGCTGCCTCGTTGATCTTTGAATTCCATTGGAGATTAGTCCAAGTGACTGCCATTAACTTAAAGTTGCAATACATTAAAGACACCAAACATTAAAGCTCAAACGTTCCAATCAATTTTATTCCGACAAGAATGGTCCCATGTCCATTGAAGACTTTGCATCACAGACATTCTTCACCTGGAAGTTCCCGTAGGCGTCGTTTCACTTTCAGCAACTTCAATGTAGCCTTAAGGGGTTTGCATTAGGAATCCTTCCATTCTGGACTTGGTTTTTTTTTTTTTTATTTATTTAACATTTGCTCAAGCAGCAAGTTAACATCGAAATTGTTGGGAACAAGCCTGGAAACTTGTAGTTTATAGTATCCATGCTTGAAAACTTCCGAATTAGCTCATCGAAAATCACAAGGTAATTTTCTCTTTGATATTACTTTAAAGCCTTAGCAAATTGACCCACTACACCAAGTTCCAGTGACTTCCAAATCCATTGAAGTTTTGAAATCGGGGACTTCAAGTTTCTGGACCATTGTCATGCGTTACTCCACTTTCCCAAAACTCAATTTTTTTTTTTTTAGTATCTAGCAAAGTATTGAAACCAGAAAGTGCCAAATTCAGGAATATGGATTTTTCTAAATTTCAAAAGCTTCTTAAACAACATTGTACCAAAACCAATTTCATTGTCCAAATGGTTGTCTCGTTAATCTTTTGGAATTCCAAATGTCCTAAGGGACTAGCCACGGACATTGGAAACTAAAAGTTGCTGGACAACTTCGGAAATGATAAAAGAAAAGGTAACGCTCCACCTTCCAAAATCACTCACACGCTTATGGTAACCAGCAATATTTGAAAATGGAAGCATCCAATTGGGCATCACCGCTTCTGTTGCAACTTGGTTTCAAGCTCGCACTTGGGAAATCTCCTATGACCGCAGCACCCTCAAGCATCTTCGACAATCAAAACATGGCCACCAAATCATTTGTGGAAACTTTCCATTCAATATCTATCATGGAGCTTATACTTTAGACAACCGAAACATGGTGCCAAGATTAGGAAACTCATCAAACCTTGACACTTAATACTGGATATAGTAAGCTTCCTAAATTGAATTGGGAACTTCTCAATTCACCTCTCAAAAGTCACTTGGAGTTAGTAACTTCCAAATTCAAATTCAAGACGTTGCCATACACTACTGCGATCCCACAATGGACATCGACTTCCTATTTGCAACCTGGTACCAGCTCCATTTGAAGGAGCAAGACGCATTGAAAATTGACCAGCCGAAGGCCAATCATCACGCCGTTCTCTTTAAGAAAACGCAACAAACAAGCTTCACTTTGGCCAGGTAATCATCGACATTCCTTGCTGCTTGAATTTTAATTCTTGTCAACTTATCGACTGAATCAAAATTCACTTGGATTTCATCACGAATTTAGCGCATTTAGTGAAATACGCTGAAAATTTGCTTGTCGAGACCGCTGCTCATTTAATCTCTCTATTTTTTTTTATTAAGGCTGCTGAAAACCGGACTCCACCAAACTTTATTTTTTTTTTTGCCGAAACCATTCGTGCAGCCTTCACCACGAGCAAGCCTCACATTGCCCAGGTATCACCCACTTTCACTTTAACTTAAATATTGAGTCATTATAACTCATTTTGCTGAATCAAAATTCACCGAATTGAGCCATGAACCAAGCTGAAAATTTGCCTTCCCAGTGAAACTAGGTGAAAAAATTTGTTGTCTTAGATTGAACGGACAAACTTTCATGCAATAACCAGTGATTTTTATGCTTGTAGGATTAAAATTTTCAAATTTGGCTTTTATTAGTGTCCCCAAATTGTTGAAATCTGCATGCTCTTTTGAACCTTAATGGGTGTAGGGTAATAATTGAATTCGGTGCCGAGACACTTTAAGCTTTGATTGCTCTCTTGCATGCAAAGTGTACACGTTTTCCTTCCATTGCTGCATACAACAGCCTTCTCGATTCATGCAAAGTCCATATTGTCTCTTTATTGCAATTGAAGTTATTTGCATGCAATTTTATGCTGATGTTAATTGGTTAGAACAGCACATGCTACGCGCCATATATTTCTCTTGAATGTCCCTTCTTGGAAAGCAAGGCAAAATTTTGCTCTTGATGGATTTTTTTTTTTTCAAGTTGTAGCTGACGTTGGCACTTCTTGTTTGAAGCAAATTGACATCCCAATTGTGTCCATAATTTTAGGACCATCGCTCTTGGACTTCAAAACGCCGAGGTAATCTATATACTCCATGGCTCTTACTCCTTGTCAACAAACTTTTTTTTTTCTCTCTTTTTTTAACATGACGTGTAAGGAAGATCCCTCGACACATCATACATGGTGGACATTTAATTTGAAGAAAGTGCAACCGCCAACTCCCACGAGAGCCATATTGTGGCTTGAGAAGTACATGAAAGAGGTATGACCAAAATTTGAAGAAGGCATAACCGCAAACTCCCACGAGAGCCATATTGTGGCTTGAGGAGTATACAAAGGAGGCGCGACCAATATTTGAAAAAGGTGCAACCGCAAGCTCCCACGAAAGTCATATTGTGGCTCGAGGAGTACATGAAGGAGGCGTGATTACCCATTTCAATGAGAACTCACCAAAACTCGAGAAACCCTTTTACTATTTTCGATCGTGCTATCTTAACCCGATTTTCTTTTCTTTTTTTCCCTTGTTGCATGTTGATCTTGATACAATGGTGATTTTTAAGGAAGTCATATTTTTAGACGAAAAGTATCTTCTTATCGCCGATAGCCACGATGACCCTGGTGACAAAGGGACGACATTATTGGTACATCCTCCTATATAAGGAACTTACTCTGGTAAGTGGCCTTCTCACTAGTACCCAGAGTTGAAGGATTGGTCACTTGAACTTTTTCAAGATGGCGGCACGAAAGTTCACTCCTTGAAATCCCTTAATAATAGTAAGGAGCCAAGGACAATTCCCTTTCAGACCCTTGGCAGGCGGATCGTAGATGGAGATGCATACTGGGGCCCTTCCTTGAGACTTAGTGGTGCATTCAGTTACATCGAGAATTATTGGGAGTGGTTGGAGGATATCCTTGACAGGAGCAAACAAGTGCTTCGTGAAAATTACTTGTTTGACGCTTTATATGCTTCGCTTTTCACATACGATAGAAATCCCCATGTACTTAGGGCATTCTGCGATGGGTGATGCCTGGACACTAATACCTTGTATACATCTGCCGGGGATTTGTCTCTCTGACTTTGGGATTTGCACAAGTTAGGAAGACTTCCAATCATCGGAGGTATCTATGAAGAGGTAATCCCATGCGCAGAGGAGCTAACTATAGTTAATGCAAAGAAATTAAGGCATATTCCACAAAGTTACGAGTATTTGTTTGCGGTCTTGCATCACCTTCAACATGGAGAATCCAACAAAACTGGAGTTTCTGCTAACCAATGGATTAATTTTGGTTTAAAAGTAAACAAAATACTCAAAGCCAAAACAACGAAGGATAAACAGGGCTTCTCGTGCTCAAACGATCCAAAATTCGGAGGGAGAAATTGGACAACCCCGCAAGTTTTCAAGTCAAGACAATGGTGTATTTGATACCATCGGAGTTAAATCTCACTTGCGAGAAGAGACCTATCTTGCAGCATTTATATCTTGTTGGCTTTGCGTCTTTGCTTTACCAAGGGAGGATCTCTATTACATTAGACAATCTACTTTTAAAATGGCTAGTATGATGGCTTCCGGTCGTAAGACTTGCCTTACTATTCCTGTCTTGCTAAATATCTACCGCGGACTCAATAAAATTTCAAATTCATCTACCCCAGGGTGTGCGCGTGCGGCTTTTCCGGTGCACTACATATATGCTTGGCTAGCGAGTTATTTTTCTACCAATTGTTTAATTCCAAATACTATGCCTGGACCAACAATGACCAATTATTCTGGAGAGGGTAGCGCACGATATTTCGATGAAAACAGTGCTTGTGACCTTATTCATCAGGGAGACAAAGCAACCTGGGGGACAACTTCTCTTGTAAAGAATCAAAATGAACTTTTTGTTGATAATGGCAAGTTAGCGAATCCAAAATTGAGTTATTTTGTTAGTGCCTGCTCAACTTACTTAGTTTTGCATGCTGAAGGAGATTTCCTTGTTGAGCCATATAGTCCATACAGATTCGCGCGGCAATTCGGGTTTTATCAAGTTCCCCTACAGGAACTTGGAGCAGATGTTCGTTCCACAAATTATGACTTGAGTCGAATATTTTGGCGCACTGTTATTCACAATAAAACAGAGTCAAATGTGCTTTTTTCCAATTATCCCTTGAATACTAGCAAGCATACATCATCAGGTTTTCGAACATGGTGGTCTATGGTGCATGATGACCATCTCCTTAAAGGGCGTGACATTTTGATTAAGAGTGTCTAATCAAATGGGGAGCAGAAAAAATCAAAAGGAAAAGGAACTTGCAAACCTGAATAATCCAAGGTTGGCAATAATCTTGAAATGAAACAAAAGACTGTGAGAAGTGAGAAGAAAATTTTGAAGAGTTCAAGCAACAAGGCTGCTAACCCTGAGAAACTCACTCCTAATGAAGAATTTTCGAAGGGTACTTCATTTCATCTTCCTTAAAAAATTGTGAAGGCTATTGATTATGATTCTTGCAATTCATATGAGAAAAAGAGGAGTGAGCCTCTTGATGAGGAGGATGAGCAATCCACTAGCACGGACTAGCATTGGAAGCACAAAAAATCCAAGGTAATGACTCTCCTTTTGGATGATATTGGTTTAGATTCTAAAGAACTCTTTAAAGACATTCCGGATATATCTGTGCCTGGTATAAGCCGTGCCAATATTGTAAGGACCCTCCTTACCTTCTTTAATTTAGCATTTGAAATTTGCTTATTAATTTCATATTCATGATTTGTCTCATAATGTTTTCCCTACAGTTGGATGATCAAGACTTGATCTTCATTGATGATGGAGAACCAAGCCAAGCATCAGTTGAAGAATCTACTGCATTTGAACTTTTGGTCAAACAAATGGTCAGTTCTACCCAACAAAAGGATGCAAGTGAGAATTTCAAAAAGACGGTAGAGAATGAAAATGTGATTCGGCAAATCGTGCCACGGAAGGCAGAACATATGACTCCATCGGCCAAAAAGAAACTCAAATTCTTCGATCCACCATCGTGGCCAAGGGCACCTCAAGTGTTTGAATTTTGCCTCCAAAGTGTGATTTCAACATGTCATCGAGACTACATTCAAATGTTGTGGAATAACTTAAGGGTCATGATATCTCAAACAACACTGGAGAACATGCCTGCTCTTGAGATAAAAGCAAGTGAAATCATGGAGGAAATGCAAAACTTCAATGCCATGGATATCTCAAATTTGTAAGGCCTTTTAAAGATTTTTTTTTTGCAAATGCAGCTCGTTACGTCGCAGTGAAATCTTCTCTCTCGAATAAAATTTCAGTTGAATCATATAATGAGTTGTTTTCTACAGTCACCCAACATCTTAGAGATGTTCAGAGTAAGTAGAAACAACAAGCGGAAAAGATCTCAACACACATGTTGAAACTTAAGGAGATTGATCGCGAGGAACCGATTTGACCTCTTGAATACTCACAGGAAAGAGGCGCTTTCACTACTACGAAAAAAAACAAGATGAGCTTACCCGAGTGCAAATCGTGATGGTCGACTTACGAAATGAAATTCGAAAGATTGAGAATTCCCCGCCCCTACTTGCTGAGGAGAGTTAAACTTTGAACAATATGCAAGCATTACTTGAAAACAACCGAAAGGGGCTGTCGTCATTTGAATTCTAGGAATAGTTGTCATCTTTTACTTTGTTTCAAATTTTATCTTTTGCTAATTGCTCAAAGTGTGTAGCTATGAGCACAAGCACTTCATAATGAAACTTGATTTTTTTTTCTTTTTCATCACATTCTTGCAGACGTCCTCATTTTTCCGTATTCTTTTGATAGCCACCATTTTAGACTATCAATCGTAGTATAAACAATTTTAGTTTTGTCTAACCTTGATTACACTTGAAAAGATAACTGTCCAAATAATTTTGATAATTTGAACAACACATTTTCAAATGTATGCTGCAAAATAATTTGAACGATCCTGAAGAGAAACTTTTTTTTTTTGTACAAAAGAATCATCTGGACAAAGACTTTAGTTTTATAGGGTTGTAACTGAATTTAGAAGTTACTCTCTAAGTTGCCTACGTATCCCAGAAGGAAATCAAGTCACACGTAGTTCCTACCGTTCACAATTTAGATTCTTGCGGGTCAGAAGTATCTATTTATTTACCACCTTAAATTTGGTGGAATGTTTCAGCAGTTTAACCACGTGCTGCACTATTGGTGGTTGTTATCCACAGTTTTAGCTCATGCGGGTCAGGAGCAACAAGCAGTTTAGACTCGTATGTCATAGAGTACCTCATTTTTTTTATGGCAAGTATAACTTCATGAATTTTTCATTTATACGACCAACTTTTATGCCATCTTTGTCCACCAGTTTATATACGCCATTCGTGTAGACTTCTCGAACAACATATGTCTCATCCCATTTTAAGACGAATTTATCTTTAGTGCGATGAATCATAATTTTTAGCTTTCGAACGGCAAGTACCATGTCCCCGACTTGAAAGGAGCGGCGCCGAACTTTCTTATTAAAAGCTCTAGAGATGCGCGTTTGATAGTATTCAAGATTTTGTTGGACCTCCAATCTTTTTTCATCTAAATCTTCTAATTCTTCAAAGCGTAGGCGAACATTTTCTTCCTCCGTGAGCTCTTCTTGGATAGCAATTCTCAAAGAAGGAATTTGTTGCTCAAGAGATAGGACAGATTCTACACAATAGACTAAGGCATATGGTATGACTTGTGTTGGAGTTCGATATATGGTGCAATAAACCCAAAGAGTTTCGTCTATCCTTTCGTGCTAATCTTTCTTTGATTTAGCCACCACTTTCTTCAACAAGTTACATAAAGTTTTGTTAAATGCCTCTGCGAGGCCATTGGCGAGGGCATTATATATAGAGGACTTGCGTTGTTTGAAATTAAATTTCTCACACAATTTATCCATTAAACTATTGGATAAGGATTTTCCATTATAGATGATAATGTACCGAGGAACTTTATAATGGTAAATAATATTCACACGAATAAAATTTGCCACATTTTTTTTTTCTAACTTGCTTGAGTGATATGACTTCACTCCATTTAGAAAAGTAGTCGGTCGCAGCCAATATATATAAATGTTGACCAAACAACTTTGGTAATGGCCCCACAACATCAAGACTTCAAGCATCAAAAGGCTAAGAAGCAACGGTTGGAAGTAACGGCTCAGGTGATTGATGAATGTAATTTGCATAAAACTGGCAAGCTTGACATCTTTGAGTATATTCTATGTATCTTTGATCATAGTAGGTCAATAGTAACCCATTCTTTTAATCCAAAAATGTAACTTGGGACCGGATTGATGAGCTCCACATATTCCAGAATGTGTCTCGTGCATTGCCCGATATAACTCGCCTTCGCCCAAACAACGCAACAATACACCTTCAAATGATTTTCGGTACAGCATATCTTTGTACAAGATAAAACGAGGGGCACGACGACGGATGTCAGTTCTCCTACGTTGCTCCTCAGGTAATTTTTGATACTTGAGATAATCAACGAGGGGTTGTCTCCAATCTTCACTGTCAATTTTATAAGTTAAGACTACATGATCGTCGCCTCCTTCAATATCTTTATCATCAACTAGTGATGGAACTACCCACTTTTAGCATACACGAACTTATATCTCATGATTCGGCATGGTAAGTGAAGAGATTAGCACAACTAATGTGTCAGTTTGTTTATTTTCTCTTCTAAAAACATGCTTAATACTTGCACCTCTAAGCCACCTCATAAGTCGCATTGCATATTTGTGATACGGAATTAACTCGAATTTTTTGACTTTATAACTTTCCAAGAGTTGGTTAACCACTAATTGAGAGTCATCATAGATTTGAAGTTCCAAATGCTCCATGTCGACAGTTATTTCAAATCCGAGTATAAGAGATTGGTACTCAGTGGCATTGTTTGAATAATGTTGGTTTAGAGTAAAAGAGTATAGTAATATCCCTCTATCAGAAATTATGAATACAATACCCACTCCAACTCCATGACGATGAGCAGCACCATCAAAATACATTTTTCATGGTGGGCGAATCTCAATAAGGAGTACATCCTCATCTGGTAGGTCAACACTTACCTCCTATTCCGCAGGTATCGGGTGATCAGCGAGAAAATCTGCAAGAACTTGTCCGTTCATAGCTTTTTAAGGCACTTAAATAATTTCAAACTGTTGTAGTTAAAGATACCATCTAGTCAGACGGTCGAATAGTACTGGTCTGCTCATCACGTATTTTATGGGATTCGCTCTGAAAATGAGCCTTAGACTATGTGCTTGAAAGTAGTGTTTCAACTTTTGTATTGCAAAAATAAGAGTTAAACACAACTTTTCAATCGGCAAATAGTTTAGTTCGTTGGGAGTCATCATTCTGCTTAAATAATAAAGGGCAAGCTTTTCCCTTTATTATTTTCTTGAGCAAGTAATGCCCCCACTGACCGTTCTTGGACAATAATATAAAGAAATAATGGCTTTCCATGAATAGGTGTAGCCAACATAGGTGCTTTCATAAGATAAGATTTAATGCTATTGAATGTATTACTGCATGTCTCATCCTACTGAAACGGCACACCTTTCTTCATACGACGACTAAATGGTTGACACATTCCTTCCAAATTTGAAATGAATCTCCGCAATACGCTAATCATTCTTGAAGGCTTTTTAATTCATGAATATCACGAGATTCAGGCATTCTCAATATGGCATCAATTTTGTCTCTGTCAATTTCAATATCTCGGTGACGAACCACAAAATCAAGAAATTTTTCCGATGTGACTCCAAATGCGCATTTAAGGAGATTCATTTTGAGTTGATATCTTTTCAACCGATCAAAGACTTGTCTCAAATCCCGCAAGTGATTATTTCTTTCTTTTGATTTGACAACCAAATCATCCACGTAATACTCAACATTTTCACGAAACATGTCGTCAAAAATATTTTGCATTACTCTTTGATATGTAGCTCCGACATTTTTAAGATCAAAGGGCATTATTTTATAACAATAAATACCCTTAAGAGTGTGAAATGCAGTGAGCTCTTCATCCTCTGGTGCCATTCGAATTTGATTGTAACCAGAAGAGCCATCCATAAATGATAAAATCTCATGTTCAACAGTTGCATCAATCATGAGTTCAGTGATAGGTAAAGAAAAGTCATCTTTGGGACAAACATTATTAAGATCCTTAAAATCAACGCAAATGCGGATCTGTCCATTTTTCTTACGCACGGGTACAATACTCGAAATCTATGTGGGATATTTAACCTTACGAATAAACCCAGATTCAATGAGTTTATTGACTTCAATTTTAATCAAAGGAATCAAATAGGGTCTAAATCGCCGTTGTGCTTATTTTACAGGTCGAACTTCCTTTTTAACAGCCAAATGATGGACGGCCACTTTTGGGTTTAGATCCGGTATTTTTTTATAAGTCCAGGCAAAAATATTTCGATACTCTTGCGAGAGGTCAACATATGCATTCTCTTCGTCAGGACTCAATAAAGCACTTATATATATTGAACGCGGGTTCTCTGAAATACCAAGATTGATTTCTTTTAGATCATCCACGGTGGCCTTAACACCTTTTTCTAATTCAGGTGGAGCGTCTTCAGCATCTTCTTCTTCTTCAGCAGAGTCACCGTCAATTATAGTTATATGATTGCATGAAACAACACTTTGTTCATCATCCTCTTTTGGTCTTATGTACACCACGGTATGTTTCCTGACCTTCAACTCAGTCCCATACTTTATTACAAGGTCTGTGCATCTTCTCATTCTCGAACGAATGATACTACCAAATTTATAAGGACAATAGGAAGGTTCCTCAAGATTTTGCAATGACTTTGCCATTTTTTCTTTACTCTTACAAGAGTTTTGAGATTTTTGTCTTCTTTGCGGTCCTAACCTCTTAAAAATAGATACTCGTAGAGATTTATTTTCTTTTTCATAAAAAGTTTGAAATTTACCGGCTATTTGAGAAGATTCATCCTCCACAACAATATATTGGCTAGTAACTATATTGATCTTGATGCGAATTAGTGTAGGAGAGGAATAGCCAAGACTAAATTTGAGATTTTCAATAGCATATCCTTTTTCCTTTAACAATTTTTGGGTAGGATTCAACCCATGAATCATGTTACTAGTAGATTGAAAGGATGGAACATTTAACACCGTAGATTCTTTGAAATCGTATCTAACCTTAGCAAGAAACTTATAAGCAATAGGATCAAAACCTTCTTTAGTTCTTGACTTTGGTATGGTGTCTTATTCAATTTCAGATTCTTTGATTAAAAGATTAGACCTTTTAAGTAAAGGAGATGATGCCTTCTTTGTATCAAGATGAGTTACCGGAAGAGTCAAATCTTCTAAGGTTTCATGCTGAATTGCAGGTGACTGTCCTTGTTCTATTCTTGACTTGGAAGGGTAGCGAAAGACAACTGATTCATTATTTGACAATGAAACATCAGTTTCTTCACGAACTTTCTCTTTTGATTTCGAAATTATCGCTTTCTCCCATTTTTCACTTGGAGATTCGGGGTTTTGGATTTCAACCACAGATAGAGGTTCTTCAGACTTATCCTTCGCATTGCGTCTTTTGATGTAAAATTTGGCATCAGCGATATACGCTTCCGCCTTAGTGAAAGGATTATTATCGGCTTTCACACTTTTTGCCACCCCATTTCGACAGTAATTGAAACATTGATAAAGAGTTGAAGGTACAATTCCATTTTCATGAATCTAGAGCCTTCCCAAGTCCCAACAGTACATTGTATGTTATTTTAACATCTATTACATACAATAGTGCTCTGGATGACATGTCATCAATGACTATCTCCAATTTTAGTGATCCAATAGCTCTTTGCCCTCCTTGATTGAAACCTTAAATCATTAGTCGGCTATTGGAGAGTTCATCAACAGGGATGCCAAGTTTCTTCAGAGTTTTTAAAGGAAGAATATTGACTGCGGAGCCTCCATCTATCAAAATTCTATTCACTTTTTGCTCTTTTGCATAACCAGTCATAAACAAAGGACAGTTATGCGGTGTTGATCCAAGTAACAAGTCTTCACTAGTGAAAGTGATACTTGTGACATTCACCTCTTCGTTGCTGGCAGGCGCACGGGCTATCTCACAAGGAGATTCGCGAGTATTCTTCTTTTGTTCTTCAATATGATTTGCTCGCATTGTGTGACTTGTAACTACATCAATATCAAAGAATTCTTTAGGTATGAATTCCTTTAAAGTGATAGGAGTTCGTGACTTTTGTTTGAAGACTCGACCTCCTCGAAGATTATAATAGTCATTATTTTTCTTTACGTCCTTCTCTTTCCCCTTCCAGATAACCATACTTCTTGTTAAGGCCTTGTTCGCTTTACTAGATGGACAAAATTTTCTCCTCCTTCTTCGCGTGACTAGAGTCCATCTTTCATCATCCACATCAGGCTGTAATGCCTTTTCATCTTCATATGCATGATCTTGAAGGGTTAAAGGAGCACCTTCTTGTTTGATTTCTATAGGATCAAATGATCCAAATTGAATTGTTGGCAATACAGGTACCATGACCCTTTTAACCTCCATGGACTGCAGGGAATCAATGGACGTTTGATTCACACTTACCTTGTCTTTTTCAAGGAGAATTTTTCCTTGTCTCGCCAACTCCATTACCTTGTCTTTGAAGACAAAGCATTTCTGAATGGGATGCCCAATCAGTCGGCGATACTTGCAATAATTTGAATTCTTAGTGTTTCTGGCCTCATCAGGTCGCTTCATCTCAGGAAGCATGATCAAGTTTATACTTAACAGATCGTCAAACATACCAGGGACATCAGAATCGAGGAAAGGATACTTTTTGTCTTGCATCTCCTTGAGAGTCGGCTTCCTCTTTCCTTGCTCTTGATGTGCATTGATCTTCCTGTCTTCTCTTCTGGCAGTTTTGGAGACAACCTTAATAGGTGTTATACTTGTAGTCATAACCTCCTTGTTTTCATTTTTGATCAGTGCTTGCCCCCCTTTCCTCATATCTTGTCTCTCTTTGGCCTTGTGAGGGTCAGGATCTGGCGGTTCTTGTCCATCAAGATTAATCTCCAACTGATGGGCTTTTGTGGATAATTCATCAAATGTTTCTGGTTGCACACCTTGCAAGATATATCTGAGTTCCCAGTGCATGCCTTGAATGTACATCTCGATTGTGGAAGATTCAAAAATTCGATCTTTGCAATTTAACTTAGATTCCTCCAGCGGTTGATAAAATCAATAACAGGTTCATTCTTTCATTGACGTGTATTAGAGAGTTCAGTCATGCTGACAGTTCTCTTTGTGCTATAGAAGCGACTGAGAAATTCATACTCTAACTGCTCCCAACTGTTAATGGTTCCTGACTCCAGATCTGTATACCAATCAAAGGCATTTCCCTTCAGCGAGCGAACAAATTGCTTAACGAGCAAGTCACCATCAATGCCCATATTGTTACAAGTTTCCACGAAGTATGTAATATGTTGTTTCGGGTTGCCCTTGGCATCAAATTGTTGAAATTTTGGAGGTTGATATCTCACAGGCATCTTCAAACTTTCCATTCTAGCGGTGTAAGGTTTGGTGTAACCAATATATGACTTGGCACTTCCACCTATCTTGTCCTTGATTGTGCTTTCGATAAACTCCTTCAGATTATCAATATGAATGGTGCCATCAGGGGAGATTGAAAATTTCTTCGTGGCTTGTGATTTCACATCCTCTTTCTCCTTCTCCCTTGATGATAAGTCACCTTCATCTTGTACTTTAGATTTCTGTTTGGACATACTAAGGCTATTTTCACCTATATTTTTCACCATAGGCATTAATTTGGCTATCTTGGCATCTTGACCTTGCGCATGCACTACTAGCCCTTCGACAATTTTAGTTAGATTCGAAATCTGATCTTCCATAGTGGCGGTGTTGATCATCATGACGGGCATTACCACAGAGACAGCCGAATCACTTGGGCTATCAATGGATTTATCATGGGCTCCTTTTTTGTTGGAAAACATTTCGAGGTTTGTTTCTTCAGTCACAACGTTCGCCTTAACCTTCTCTACTAATTTCTTGGCCTTGCTCCTTGTCAGAAGTACAGTATGCTGTGTCTCTTGAGTTGTTGGAGTGTCGGCAACTAAGCCTTAGAAAAAAAGTTCATCTTCTTGAACTCTATTGACTTTTGAAATTGATAGGTTGTTGGAAGAAAAGAGATGAGAGGCAGAGAGTGTCCCATTGGGCGTGCCAGAAATTTGTATGGACAAATTTCGTTGCCTAAAATAAAAGACAAAAAAACTTACACAAATATCAAATTTATTAAATAATATAATAAGTAGGTTACAATTTTTCAAAATTTTTGAATCAAAGAAATTAATCCTCTGATTCTTCTCTTCGAATGGCTTCAATCGAAGGGCCCAAAAAGCTTATTTTCCGATTGAAAGAGTGTTTCCTACAATTGCGGCATAGAAAACGATTGATTTGATGGTGGCGTCAATACTTGGAACTTCAAGTCTTCAACACTGATAGCAGGAGGATTTGTTTGACTTGATTTCAACTTGAATTTGAAGAAGAAAACTCTTGAGAGAATTTGATAGAGTTTTTCCGAAAGTTAGAGATTTTTCTATATATTTGCCTTGAGGGAAGACCTCTATTTATAACCAAAATATGTAGGCTAAATTTTCAAGAAAACCCTCTAGAATCTTCCTGCATTTTAGGTAATTTGTCACTTAAGAAACCCATTTAACTTGGGATTAAATAGTGAGTCAACTCAAATGACCCATGGTGAATTAATAAATCAATTAATTCACTCCAACTTAATGGGCAATACAAATTTAATTTGATTTAATAGCCCATATAATATTGGCCCAATTTGACGGTCCAAAACATAATGGACTTCTACAATTTAATTTAATTTAATCAAGATTAATTCAATTTATTTAATCTTGACTAAATAAATTAAATAAATTTTCTTTGTCTATATTTGTAATCGTCTGTATAGGATATGTAACGTGAAGAATGACTGCTTAACAGGAAACCATCCACCCCAAAGCCTGTCAAACAAAAATGAAGAAGCACAAGATGGTCAAACCAAATGATAAGCTGAAGAAACTGAAAAAATCCTGAAGACTCCAAGGTCTAGAATGGTGAGTCGTTATCTTGCAAATTGGCGCGTGAAACCTGGAAAATCTCATGAACAACATGCTAAGGTAACCATAAATGAAGTATATCTACATTCTAGACCGGATTAGCAACAAAATTATTGACTTTACGAGAACCAACCACCTTAACCTTCTTATATAGAGATCCAATTAGCAGCCAATTCTACACTTCCATTTCTAAGATGCCAAGCAATGTATTGTTCCTCTGCTACATCCCAAGCAGGTAACATGCGCTTCCAAGTCAATGAAGAAATTGGAGAGGCCGTAACAACGCAAGGATGAAATCCCTTACAATATTTACCATGAAGGAAATCAACCCAAAGAGACTTCTTACACTAAAAATTCGACCATAGTTTGTTGGAACAAGTTGCAGACACTTCTTGCAATGAAAGGATCCCAATCCTACCTTCCTCTACTGGCACACACAAGTCCTTTCATTTGATCCAATGATACATAAAATCTTCATCCGAAGAGGCCCATAAGAAGTGAGCAAAGATTTTCTCAATGAACTCCGAGATTCCTTTAGACAAAGTTGTAGCAGCTAAAATATGATTTGGTATTGATGCCAAAACATGTTTAATAAGTAATATCCTCCTCACCCCCCAGCCATAGTAATCAATTTTTCCCAAGACAGCACTGCATAGAGATGGAATTAACAAGGTATGCATAATAACACTTCTTACACTTACTAGCAGAAAGAGTACTACCCAAATAATGCACAGGGAATGATTTGGAAGTAAAACCCATAACTTGTGATGTAATATTCCTCTTAGCAGGTGACATTTGAGTGTGACAGAGGAAGCAACTCTTTTGGACATTTACCAACTAGCCAGAAATATTCATATAATTTGAAAGAGTGTCTATTATTAATTCCAAAGATCGACGGGATGCACTAGAAAAATGACTACGTCATTTGCATAAGCAAGATGCATAATCACAGGAAATCCCCTCAAAAATTTGAATGGTATGAAGCGTCACCTTTCTAATGACAAATTCAAAGATCTAGTGAGCCAACAAACAAAGCAGGGGACAAAGGGTCTCCTTGATGAAGACCCCTTGATGACTTGAAGAAGCCCCTTAGCTAACCATTTATCAAAACTGAAAACCAGCAGCACTACAACAAAAATGGTCTTTTCTGACATGTCTATAAGGACACTTGCTGGTTTGTGTCATTATAGCTCTTCTATCATGACACTTGTTATCAACTCAATAATATATACTCTAATTTTTTTTATTTTATCTGATATAAAAATAATAATGTACCTTTAGACTCTCTATCATGACACTTGCGAAAATATGAGATATACAAAAAAAAAAAAATTAAAACACAAAACGACGTCGTTTGATTTTGGCGGAAGATTCCTTTGCCAAAACACTCAGTGAAATCTCAAAACTTCATTTTGCTTGCTAGTGAAATTTTGCTTCCTCTTATCTCTCACAAACTCTCTCTCTCTCTCTCTCTCTCTCTCTCTCGGCAAACTATCTCTCAAAACTCTTGGCCAAAATTTTGCTTTTCCCGCAAAATTTTCTTACCAATTTTTGCCCTCCGCCTCTCTCGGCCACTTTCCTCTCCTCTGCCCCTACCTCCGCCGTCCCATCGCCCCTACTCCTTCCCTCTCATCATCAGGTTTAGGTTCATCAAAACCAGAAAATGGAACAACATGACATCGAAGAGGACGAATTCGGATTCTCTAGAAATTATTTCTTAGAAAAAGAATTAGGCAATTCCGGTAAGAAATCCAGCCACAAGCTCGCAGATATCGATGTCGTCGATGAATAGGTTATATTCTGCAATTTTTCTATATGTAAATTTTGGTTGGTGGTTTCCTGCAAAAAGAGTTACATTTTTGGGCCTTTTCCTTACTGAATAATGCAGGAGCTAAGGGAAGCCCTGGCCGATCTCCCCAACATTTATAATTTCCAAACTGGTGTCCGATGAAAATTAGGGCTCTGGGTCTGAGAGAGACCTTAGATTTGGGGCGGTATTCACAGCATCTACAGTTATTCTTTCTTCGATTTCAGCGATCAGCAGCAAATGTCGCCTTCTCTTGGACCCTACTGCGGCACCAGCACTCTCGCCTTGGTAAACCATGCGCCGCCGCCAGCTTTAATTTCCCACCATTTCATTGATGTGTGATCTAATTTGGATTTTTTTTCATTTTCGTTTAACTGGTGGCAGGTGGCTTGTGCTTCAGCCTTCACGTTTGGAGTCGTGTATGGAAACCTGAAGCTTAGATATCTTAAGGTATTATTCTCTATTATTATTCTATTTTTCTCTAATTTTTTGAAATTTTCCGTTTGTTTACTTTTGTCTGATTTTGAGTTCTTTTTGGGTAATTATTTTGTGTCAGTTGGTGATTTGGGTTTACATAGTCAGAAATGAACATGTATGGTGTATTTAGATTTGATATTTTTTGGGGAGTTTTATAGTCCCTTTAAGGTATTGTATGGATGAGATTAATTCACTGTTGGATATAAAACAAGAGTTATCAACCCTTACATTATTTCAAAAGTTTAAATCACTAATTGATGGGACAAGATGTAAGTGAATTAGAATCATGGGTATCATACACAAAAAGGACTGTACCATTTTGTTATTTTTTAAACTGAGTGTTAAAGGGTGGTTTTAGAGGATAAAGCCGTAGAATGATTAGGCTTTATAAATCATAGCTTGCTTTATTCGCTGCCCGAATGTTGACTTGTATAATTTACTTTAGTGCTTGGTAATCACTGGGAACTGATTCAGTTTGTTGAGTGTTATAAGAAGTACTGGTAGCCTTTGGCAGCATAGGGATGTATTAATAATGAGTCTTACATGGATATTTGAGAGGCTTGAGTCATGGGGATTGTAGCTTCTGATGCATCTGTGATGTTGAATTGGTGATACAATCAGCACTAGTTTATCATGCTGTTTGGATAGCAGTTAAAAGTTATCTTTTCGTGTGAGAGAGTATATAAACGAAATGTCGAAACTTTAATTTGTCTCCTTGTCGTAATTGCCTTTGGTGAGGTTCTGACCTGATTTTGCATGATCCCTTAATCTGATTTTGAAGAAGTGCTTTAATCTGATGTACGAGTTTATAACTTTGAACTTAGACAACTTCTATGGTTATGTTTGTATGAAATAAGATTAAATTTTCCTAGCATATGATTCTTTAACTTAAGGGATGCTTGGTATCGAACACTGTTCTGACTAATCATGCTGGTGCTTCTACCATCATTTTCATAAAAGAGAGAAATTTAAGAATCTCTCATGCCTTTGAGCTCCTGAATCTGTGCACTTTTGTGTCTGCATCCACACTTGTCCCTTTTGTCGTGACAAATGCCCCTTGTAATTGGTCAGACATAATATGTATTATTTGATGTTTAAAAGAGAATGATTAATCTGCTTAGTCATATTGTCTTTTGTTCAGTGTATTACTTGACAGTGTTGGTACTGTGATCATTAATGTATGTAATGTTGCCTAGACGACGAGCTTTAGTTTCAGCTTGTTGACAATGTTGGCTGTTTAGGCACTAGTTAGTGATCGGGAGTACAATGCTACGCTCCCCGAAACTGCATCAATGATTGATTTGGCTTCAAAAATGATAAGTGAAGGCTGAGAGTCAGAGCTAATGCCTAGGGAAGCAAATCCAGATGTTCCTATGACCGCCTATAGGTGACTAAATGCATATTGTTAACTCGTTATTGGCCTATGGTTATCGATAAACCTGTTATTGGCTTATGGTTGCCAATAAAGATATGTTTGAATAGGGTCATCTTACCTAAATGACACCAAATGGCAACATGTCTTGTAGATATCATTCGCTTTGTGCGTATAATGGTGATGATGACTTGTTTAGCTTTGACTTAAGTGAGGACCAGCTGAGGCAGAGACTTGGACACATGTCCCACACACCTTGTCAGGTAGGAAATTGCAGTACATAGTTATGTCCAATATCTGTAATTTTTCCATCGCATTTGATAGACCAAAGGCTATATTTCTAGCATGACATGATTTCCAGTAGGTTGAATTGCTTGAACGCAAACTGAATTTACACCTGCAGATTTCATTTATACGGCTACTCTGTGCCTGTGATCACCATTTCTTGGTTGTGATGTGATTATACAAGATACTTTGTAATGGTCTAGAGTGCCATTCTAATATTCGTGTTTTGCAGATCATATTTTCCATGGCCAATGAATATGTACCAGAGTATGTTGATAAGAAAGTGCTTGTTGAGAGGTAAGACTTGTAATCTGATCAAATTTTTTAATCGTGTGTCTAATATTTGTTAGATATGATGAACATGCTTTAACTTGTTTCACCTGATCTGTGTCGTCATTCTGATTGCTGTTTTTGTCTATATTTTCTTGTACGTCTTTAGATTATGCAGAGCAATGGGTGGTGCAGAAAAGGTTGAAATTGAATGGGGAAACCATGCCCTATCCAACCAAGTTCAGGAAGCTGTCCAAGCAATAATAAACTTTGTCAAAAGAGAGGGACCCAAGGGATGGGATGACCCATGGAGTTAAATAGCAACTTTTTTTTTTCCTTTTTTTTTGAATTGTTACGCCATTGAATTCAGGCATCTATAGCAAAGTTAGTTCATTAGTATAGTTTCTTTTTCTTTTGAAAGAACTTATAGTTTCAATGGAAAGTTCAAAGATTTGTATATCTGGCATAATTGTAGCAGGAATGAAGTGAAGGATTATCTGTTGTTCCACATTGGGTCTCGGTCTTATTGTATGGTGTGATTAATTTCTCTTTATCTATGTATTCCTAGCAATTAAAAGTGTCAGTATAGCTAAGCTTCTAAAGCAATATCCTAATGTGGTACTATAGCTATCCTGACACTTTCGATTATCAAAAAAAGAGATTTTTGTTGGTAGATGGGATGCTATAACAGCATAGTTTTCTTGGCACATTTGAATGCTACGAGGCTATCCCCATATTGGAAGGGACAACACTCGTCCGAGATGTAAGAAAAGATAAAGTGCCACGTTAGATTATCTATACTGACACCTTTAAATGCCGCTAAAGGCCATTTTTGTTGTTGTGCAATTTGAAACAACCCTCCAAAACATATCTAATCCACCTCTCCCCAAATCCAAAAGCATGAAGCACTTTAACCAAATAAAACCCAGAAACCCTATCATATGTTTTAGCCATATCTAACTTGAAAACAACATTCCCATCTCTATTCTTCTTACCAATGTGCGAGACCATCTCTTGTGCTAACTGCTAAGAGAAAATTATCAATGATCAGTCTATCTTTAACAAATCCACTTTGTTGAAGGGAAAGGATCAAAGGAAGGACCCTTGCTAGTCTGTTAGAGAGCACCCGTGAGATTATCTTATTTACAAAGTTACAAAGACTAATAGGACGGTACTGAGCAAATTCCTGAGGTTGCTGCACTTTGGGGATTAACGCAATCAAAGTAGCCATTATCCACCGTAGAAGCTCAAAACCAGCAAAGAAAGCAAGGACAACCTTATAGACATCAGCACCCACCACCTCCCAAGCATAGGTAAAAAATTTTTTAGTAAACCTGTCTGGGCCAGCAGCACTATTTCCATCCATTGCAACAACCACCCCCTTAACCTCTTCCTCGAAAGGAAAAGCATCAAGTATCTCATTAGAGGATGAAGATATTAACGGAGGAATTTGTGGTTGATCATAATCCAATAAAAAATGATGCATCTGCCTTAAAGATATGGTTGAAAAAAGAAATGGCTTCAGCAGCAATATCCTCTTCATTATCAAACCACACTCCAGTAAAGCTTTTGATTCTATGTTGGACTTGTAGTTGCTGGAGAGTATAAATTCCTTTTGACTCAACTTCATTGTTAAATCTCTAGAGGGCACTTGTTTAGTTAGTGTTTCTATTCTTGATATAATTGAATATTTGTGACCTTTCGATCCTCTTTACAAACTATCTCTTGGTGATTAATAAAAGTTCTGATAGTTGCCATAAAAAAATTCTTTTGCTTTCGGTAAACTTAGTTTGGTGTGTATTGGGGTAGAGTAATTCTACTACTGCTGTGAGGGACAAAATCATTTCGATTTCCGTGGAGTGTGCAAAAATGGAAAGACAAGTTTTTCTTGCCTGTAAGAACATGACAAACTCATGGTTAAAATGGAATGGTACTATTGTCACAATTAGGGCAGACCATCTATATATGCTTGGTAAATTATGAAAGAGAATGAACTTTTTGGTTTTTAAATTCTTCAGACTGAGCAGAATGGATACGAATAGACTGGGAATTTGCTCTGGCGAAAAAAAAAGATCAATACTAGTTGACTCAAATGTTCCTAACTTCCATAAGTGGCTTGTGGTGCTAGAAGAATGCTCAGGTCGTAACAGTAGTTAAAGTTGAATCTACCAAAACTTTTTTTTACTCACTAAAGAAGAATTATTCTTTTATATCACTGTCAGTTTTGGATGAATGACAATTTTTCAAAATTTAAATTTAAAATCCAACTTTTGTATACATGTCATGGATCCAACGGTGATAGTATATACACTATCAGTGTATATAAGATTTAATCTAAAAGAAAGAACAAAAAAGAATAGGCTACAAATTGCTCCTTTCTCTTTTTGTAACAAAATGAATTGTATTTGTTTAATCGGAACTGTATCATGAGCAGAAACATGTGAATGATATGTACCGCGGTTTTTAAAACAAATTATTGGGATCCAAACGCAAAACAAACAACTATTGAGATATTAAGTATACAACAATTTAATGACAAGCAGGCCACAAATATAAAAGATAAACGATATACAAGATTTAACGTGACTCAACTCCATCATTGAACCTATGTCCATGGAGAGAAACTCATTCTTTATTATAAGAATAAAATCCTATATAAGAGTACAACTTTAATCCAATTTCAATCCTTGTATACCATCTCTTATCCTCTAAAAACCCTCTCTCACCCTTATATATAAGGCTACATGTCGCTCTTGTGTGTCATTATGTGTTATTTTGTAGTATACCAACCTACCTACCCATCTATTTATAAGTTACATTACTTGGTCAACATCCAAATAATAACAGGAAATAACTGCTAATTCCTAATCTCATACGGAATAAGAAATAACTCATAATTTCTAAATTCATACAAATAGGAAATTTCTTGACTACTACTTTAAGTAACTAAATCCAATTAAGAAACTAGTTATTTTCACACAAAAGAAGAAACGCGCCTAAAAGAAGTTAAGTCAACTTCCTAACACAAATGATTGGGTGATATTTGAAATAATACATTTTCTAGTTAAAGTATCGTCTCTTTTTGTATTATATTGTGATTATGAACAAATTCGTGCTTACTATCATCGACTCTCCTTTAAAGTTCATCAAAAACAAAACCAGAAAAAAAAAGAAGTTTGGACGAGTTTCGTGCCTTTTAATTAGAGTTTAGACATATTATACAAAATTTTGGAATTAATTTGTATGAGAAAAGAGATTTTATTTTCTTTTTTTCACTTCCTTTTTATTTTTTTGGCCTGAGTTTGATAATTGACTTTTTATTTTCCGTCCTTTTTTTATGCATTTTTCCTCTTAAAAATCCCCAACAAAAATGACATTTGCGTCTTCTTTGTTTTCTCACGTCCAAATATTCTATCTATCCTGGACCATAAAAAGGCAAATTTTATTATTTTATTTTATTTTTTTTGTCTTACTTTTTTTTCATGATCAGCTCAATGAAGTATCCAAAATGCGCTATCCTCAAATACGTCCTATGCAAAGTTTCTTTCCATCCTCTCTACGAAGCCTTCTAAACAGCTTTTTTTCCTCAACGGGAGAAAGATCTTAATCTCAAGTCAAGATCTATCTTCCTCTGTTCTTATTTTTTTGTGTTTTCAATAAATTCTCTTCTAAAGTTTCCTTGTAAAAAATTTCTTTTCTATTAGGATTTTTTGGTGAAAGATTTTATCTCTCCTAGGATACTCTGCTCGAAGATTTTCTTTATTTTTTTGTCATTTCTTTATTAATTCTAAAAGTTTTTTCAGATCCTTATGTTAGATTTAGGATATTTTTAGATTCATTTGTCAGATTGCAACCTAAAAATTGAGTTTGAACTAGTTCAATAGCAAATTTCATGGTGTTGACATGCACAAATATTTATTAGCTGTAGTGATTTATGTAAATTTGGAATTCATTAGAGTTTCATGATTTATTTTATTATTTTTTCAGATCTATTAGATTTAGTGATTTTTTCTATTTGTAACACTCATGGCATGTTCAATATAGTTTCTGCTATTAGTGCAAATTCATGAAATTTAGTGTTGTTTATAAAAACACACAGAAAAAAAAAGCACTACCTTTGCATTATTGTAGCACCTCTTTTTTTTTTTAATTGAATGATACAAAATGAAATTAACTCAACTTGTAAAGAACATTTTTAAAAATTTTCACTTTTCTAAGAGAGGAAAACATAATTTTTGTAAAACTTGGGGGCGGTGGTCCGTCCTCCCCTCCAGTTCTGTCCATGGTTTTTTGGGGAGTGGGAGGGTGAATTCTGGCATCACTGGATCAAATGGGAAGATTTGTGTGCCGGCTTGTCTCAGGGGGGAATAGGTATTCGTTCGTTACTGGAGGTCCAGTCAGCGTTCTCACTCAAACTGTGGTGGCGGTTCCGTACAAGTGATTGTTTATGGTTGGCATTTATGCAGGCAAAATACTGTCGGCGGTGTCATCCATGCATGGTGGGGGCGGTGCAGGGTAGCTCATATGTGTGGCGCCGCATGCTTCAAGTGCGTGAGGTAGCGGAGCAAAATCTTTGGTGGCTGGTCCGGTCTGGTCAGTGTAACTTTTGGTTTGATAATTGGCTTGGATCTGGTCCTCTATGTCAGCGACTACAAAGTGTCTCTGATCATCCAGTAGGTGATTTCGTGTTGAATGGACGGTGGAATCAACAGTTGTTGCGGCGCTGGGTTCCGGATGATATAGTGTCAGAGATTGTTACCAAATCTTCCCCAGTGGGGGTCGCGGATGATTGTGCGGTGTGGGCGTTGACGGAGTCAGGGGATTTCTCGATTGCTTCCTCCTATGTGCTCCTGGGCAGGCAGAGTCCTTCCTCATTCATGTTTAGCAGAGTATGGCATTCTTTGATACCAATAAAGGTATCTTTTTTCATGGTGCGGTTGTTGCGGGATCGATTGCCTTTGGCGTCTGCGCTAGGACGATTGCATGTGTATGGCCCTTCCAAGTGTTTTTGTTGTTCGGCCCCGCAATCCGAATCTTTGGACCATATATTTGGGGAAGGGGATGTAGCTCAGTTTTTGTGGACATTCTTTGGGAACGGTGGGGGCGTGACGTACCAAGGGAGTGGAGCGCGTTCACGTCTGGCTGGCTGGTGGTGTCAACCGAAATGTAGCTCGCGTTTGGCATCACTTCACGTACTGGTGCCTAGTATAATCTGCTGGCATATTTGGTTAGCACGAAATCTTGCGATTTTTGAAGGGAAGTGCCTGCGTAGGGAAGCCATGTGTGATCGCATCCTCGCGGATATTGTGGGGCTTTTTTGTGGGAAGTATGCAGGGGAGGCTATGGGACATGGATCTTGGATGGCATTTTATTCCAATATTTGTGGATGGAGGCCTCGTTATTGTCATAGTCTGGTTCAATGGGTGCTTCCAACCCAGGGGGCTTTCAAGCTAAATACGGATGGATGCTCGTTGGGCAACCCGGGCGTTAGTGGTGGGGGTGGTGTGCTCCGGGATTCATCTGGTGTAGCGGTGTTTGGGTTTTCGACTCCGTTTGGGGAACTGACATGCATTCAAGCGGAGATTAGGTCCTTGTTGGTTGGAGTGCAGCAATGTCTCCTTAGGGGATTCTTGCGGATTCAGGTGGAGGTGGATTCTCTTGTGTTAGTCAACATACTGCTCAAGAAATCAAGGTGTCCATGGATAATTCAGCCGGAGATAGCTGCCTTAGAGGCGACTCAGGGTGTGGAGTGGTCTGTGGGGCATTGTTATCGTGAGGCGAATCAGGTGGCGGATGCGTTGGCCAAGGTGGGGGCACAGTCAGAGGATTTTGCCTTGTATTCTTCACAGAAAGACTTACCCAGAATGGCAAGGGGGTCCTTGGGCTTAGATAGGTCTCAGACTCCCGTTATTCGTGTTAGAGTTGCTCGCAAGTGAACTCTTTGTAATTTTGATGGCTTTTTATAAAAAAAAAAAAGCATTATTGTAGCACCTCATCACAGAGTTTTCCACTTTTAGCACGGACATGGAAAATACATAAATGTCCATAATTTCGAACAAGTGGTAACGTGAATGGTCAATAGATAATTCTTAGATATAGCTGTTTCATTGACCCTCCCAATCGTTCATCAATTATGTTAATTTTTAAAACGATATGGACAAATAATCTTCATTTGGCAATAGACAGATCAAACAACACTTTAATTATTTCTAGTTATAATAAAGGAGAATGATCATTACTTTGTGATCATCTGTGTACATGTCAATCCAATTATTCAAAGCATCACTTGGCTAAAATCCATGTGTTAAATCTGAAGTACTTTTGAATCATAACATCACTTCATCAAGAGGGTTCCGAATGTATATCAAGTTTCATAGTTTCGCGTCAACCATTAGCCGACAAGTTCCTCATGCTTTTCTATATTGGCTAACACTTGAATAGATCCAGTATTTAAAGATATAATGACTTAAATTGTGCCACGCCATCCCATTAAATGGTATAGCACCAATCTGACCATTGGATCTACTCAAGTTTTGGCCTTATCCGTCTGAATGGAATTGATTGCGTTATTGGAAAGAAAAATCGTCATATGTAACGATAATTCACACCTTTAACATTTAGGAACATGTCTTGCCGTGACAAGAGGTCTAGAGAGAAAACTAGATCGCAATGGTAAATTGCCTTTGGGATAGGTTACTCGGTTAGTGCTCAAAAAAGAAAAGGTTACTAGGTTAGTAAGAATATGATCGGTTTCTCCCTATTACGAATAAGTTATTTCTTCTTTTTTTTTTTTTGCTACAAAAGAAGATTTCAAACCTTACAAGATCATATAATACTAAAAGAAAAAATTCAAAAACTCATTGCAATTGCATAAAATCGTCAACCTATATAGATTGAATAATGATACGTCCATCGGTAGGTCTATGGTTATTTGTCCTTGACAAAATAAGGATAACATTGTTGTTAGGTCATGATTATCCCATTTTAAGAAAATGATTAATTTTTTATGCACTTGCAGTGTAATATTTTTTTATACTAATAGTTTTGAATGTATGTCACATGTGCATGATTTGAATTTGAAATTTGAATTTATATTATGTGAAATGATTTAAATATGTTGTGTATAAAAAATATTTACACTGACAGTGTATAAAAAAGTTATATTTAAGAAAAACTTAGGTCAAAATAGTTTTTCAAGACGAGATTACTAGTTAATCACAATCTTTATTCTGGACTTTTTATCAGTTTTATGTTAGGTAAAGAATGCACTTTTAATAGGAAAACACGGAAAGCTCACAAATGTCAGTCAGCCATGAGTCTATGACAATAGGCTTACAATATAGCCCTATGCACAAACACAATTAATATCAACATCTAGCTTTGCTACACAAGCCTAACTACAAAACAGAAATTTTTGCAAGATTGAACTTAATTTTATGTGCATATCCCCGCTCGTCATTTTCGAACCTTAATTTGGACATAAATTATGCCTCCAAGATACTCATTTGTCTTGCAACGACCCAAAACAGTATCTTTGTTCTTCTGAGCTTCTATAATCAACTAATGCTTAGTACCGATAGAAATTCTCATGTCATCAAAAGGTCTAACGTAGTGAATGTCCACCATACAATACTAATTTCTCAGACCTATTTGAGTCCAACCGTATCTTTATTATACTTTCATATCCTCAGATTTTAAGTGCAATTCCCTCGTTCGGGAACTTGGATAGCAAGCTCATGACATGTACAATTGTTGCTATGAGACACATCATATTTCCTAAAACTGCAGGTTTCAAGTTTCATGATCTCGCAAACTTCTTGAACATGGACTTTGGCGATATGACATATGATGAGTGCAACAACCATCACTGAGATTCATTGGAGCTCTTGGTTGCATGGTAGGTCGGCACAAATAGTTGGTCCAGCTATCGCTGATTAACTATTTGAGCTTGATGTCATCTTTCAAGCTTGTTCGTATAAATCTTTTCCTTGTTTGTCATCCAATTAGAACGCCTAAACGAACAACACTTTTTAGGGTATGAATCAGGCTTTACGAGTCAATTTTGGCAAGTCCAAACTCCATTCACCAAAAAAAATAGAAGAATCGGGCATTCGAGATCCAGGATTCAGTTCAACATGAGAAACTCATACTTGGCTAACAAATATATCAGAGTTTCAAGCTTATATCAAGCACAACCCAAGCTCGCAATTACTATTTAATTATATATTTGATATTACATTTTAATATATATTGTATCTAGCTTATAAACTATATATTATTATACTCCTTTCATTCCATTGAAAATGTTATACTTTCCACTTTTAGCTATCCTAAAATATTTGTAAAGTAAAAAGTAAAAACTCGAGATCCAGGATTCAGTTCAACATGAGAAACTCACACTTGTTAGAAAAATATATCAAAGTTTCAAGCTTATATCAAGCACAACCCAAGCTCACAATTACTATGTAATTACATATTTGATATTACATTCTAATATATATTATATCTGAAAAATAAACTATATATTATTATACTCCCCCTGTCCTACTGGAAGTGTCATATTTTTCTTTTTTGGCTGTTCCAAAATATTTGTCATGTTTGATATTTCTAACTACTTTATACTCTGAAATTTCCTTTTTGCCCTTTATTAATGATGCATAAAGACAAATGTGATGTCTTGAAACTCATACTTGGCTGACAAATATATTAGAGTTTCAAGCTTATATCAAGGCACAACCCAAGCTCACAATTACTATTTAATTATATATTTGATGTTACATTTTAATATATATGATATCTAACTTATAAACTATATATTATTATACTCCCTTCGTCCCATTAAAAGTACCATACTTTCCTTTTTTTACTGTTTTAAAATATTTATCATATTTGACATTTCTAACTATTTTATATTCAGAAATTTCCCTTATACCCTTCATTAATGATGTATAAAGACAAATATGATATAATTGCTTTTTACTTTTTACTTTTTACTTTTTACTTTGACTAACACATGATTAAGGGCAAAAATGGAACAAAAGGAAAAAATTTTTGGTGGAATGTACAATGCATAAAAAGTACATATTCCCAAACATGATTAAATATATGGGACGGAGGGAGTATATAATTATTTACTTATACACATATAAAATAAATATTTATATAAGTAGTTACTAGAGTTGGATTTTAGTCATGTTGAGCTTGGTGAAGTCCAGGCTTCGCCGATAATTTAATCAGACCTCACATTTAAGCTCAAACTCTGCCTGGCTCAAAATATGCAAGGCTTGCCTTCAAATTTTCAGGCCAAACAGGCTAAGCACGGACCAACTCTACCCAAATGACAGCTCAAATACTTTAAAAAGAGTAATATCTTTTCACAATGAGGACATGGAAGCAATTTTCCTTTCCATGCTATATCTATGTTTCATTTTTTTTTTACGGAAATGATAGGAAATATGTTGATTTCAAAAACAAGCTATACAAACTTGAGCAAAGGCCCATCACGAGCTTTACAATTGTGTTGCTTGACACAGAGGACTTAGATATTCCTCATCTTGCACTAATGTAGCAGCATACTTGCTAATTCTTTTCCCTAATCTATTACACTGGTTTTCAGCCAAGCTGAATGAGCAGTTCATAAACAAAGCTTTGAGCATGTGAATATCTTCTAATTGAGCAAAAAGTCTGATGTCTTGTGTGTTGTGAGTTCGCAGCATTCGTAACAACTGAGCGGATGAAACTAGTAGATTAACATCTGGCCAAGGCTTTTGTCTAATTTTGCACAATGATAATTTGAGCGCAGCAGAATAATCCAGTAAAAAGTCACCTGTACTTCTGTCTCGCATGGCCCATGCAGCGTGCACATTGTTGTCTTTTGTTGCCACTATGCCAATGCCAACAATTTTGCTTTCCTTCAGCTGGCTCACCTCCACTTCAATTGTCATCTTGTTGCTGTGTATAAAGTCGCACGGTCCCTCTTCATCACTAGCTGATGTTTCCTGGCTGCTCACCCGCTTCTCCCTACTTTTCACTTCAGTGTACTCTATCCATTCTAGATGAGCTTTCTGTACAATGTCAAAAGGAGTCCTGCACTTGTTGTTAAAGACCTTCTCATTTCGAGCTTTCCACAGTTGCCAGAGAATGTTCACAGTAAGAGCTTGGTGCTTGTGCCCTTCATTTCTGCTTGTTGCTTCCATTAGACCACTCCACCATTTGTTGAAATTGCCTCTACTGTCATCAATGCCATCCCACTGCACTGGTGCGAACCTCCATACTTCCTTTGCCGGGTTGCAAAAGAAAAACAAGTGTTCTATGGTTTCCTCTCCTGCGCCACAGATTTGGCAAATTGGTTCCCCCATTCTGGTTCGGCAGTATATTAGCTCATTCACTGGTAGAGCTTGGTTCAGACATTTCCAAAGAAAAGTCTTGTGTTTACCCTTGATGTCCAGTCTCCACATTTTGCTCCAGTCTTTCTCCTTCTGTCCATTAAAGCTGGTTTCCCCTTGCCATCCAGCTACTCCGCTTCCAATATTAGTAGTTTTCTCCTCCCCCTCCAACATGTTGTAGGCTGACTTCACAGTGTAGTTTCCATTGGTGCTTGCTATCCAGTAACTGCTATCTGCCCTTCCTGCCACACTTATTGGGATTTTGAGGATTTCTTCAGCATCTTTGCCATTGAAAGTATTGAAAATCAGTAGTCTATTCCACCTGAAGTTTGTTATCAGTTCTTTCACTTTGTTTAGGCAGCAACTTTGGGGTTTAGGAGTAGTAGGTGTCCCTCCTTTGTTACCTGGGATCCAACGATCATTCCAAATGTTAGTACTGCTACCATCCCCAATTTTCCGCCAAATTCCATTCCCCACTGCATCTCTAACACTGGCCATACTCTTCCAAACCCAAGAAGCAGTTGGGCTCACCTTACACTGGAATAATGATCTGTCTGGGAAGTACTTCGCCTTCATAACTTTACTTAGCAATAAATTGGGGCATGTTACCAGTCTCCAGAGTTGCTTGCCAAGGAGAGCCTTATTAAAATTTTGCAGGTCCCTGAATCCCATTCCCCCTCTGCCTTTGTCCTTCGTAAGTTTTGACCAGGAACACCAATGCATCTTCTTTTTTCCTTTGTCTTCTCCCCACCAGTACCTTGCCATCATAGCACTAATATCTTTACAGAGTTTTCCTGGAAGTTTAAAACAGGACATGGCATATGTAGGCAAGGCCATTGTGATGGCTTTCAGTAGCACTTCCTTCCCTGCATTACTGAGCATTTTATTTTTCCAGCTTGCCATCCTTTGTTGGCAATTATTTTTGATAAAACCAAACAGCTGCTCCTTCGTCCTTGTAATGACCGTAGGTAGTCCAAGATATTTACCTTGGTTTACCATTTGGACATTTCCTAACTTTCTGCAAACAGCAAACTTTCTCCCCCTCCGGTGTGTTCTTACTGAAAAACACGGATGATTTGTCATAGTTTACCATCTGACCAGAGCCTCTTTCATATGTGACTAGAACGTTCATGAGTTCCTCAGCTTGATCTGGGCTGGCTTTACAAAAAACTAAAGTATCATCAGCAAAGAACAAATGTGATACTGATGGGCCTCTTCGACTGATACTAATACCTGATATCAGTTTGCTTGCCTCAGCTCTTCGCAACAGGTTTGATAGACCCTCAGAACAGATTAAGAACAAATAGGGGGATAGAGGATCCCCTTGTCTTATCCCTCTCTTGGGAGTGACAAAGCCTTTCTGATCACCATTAATCTTGAAGGAGTATGAGACAGTTGATAAGCATTGCCATATCCAGTTTATCCATCTCTCTGAGAATCCCATTTCTGCATGATTGCATCTAAGAATTTCCACTCAACCCTATCATAGGCTTTTGCCATGTCAAGTTTTAAAGCCATACACCCTACTGAACCTTGTCTTTTGTTTTTCAGATAATGGAGATATTCATGGGACACAATGACATTATCTAAAATTTGTCTCCCTGGAACAAAAGCTGCCTGGTTCTTGCTTATACAACAGTCCAGAATATGTTTAAGTCTGTTGGCAAGTACTTTGGAAATAATTTTATACAAAACATTACAAAGGCTTATGGGTCTATACTGTTTAAGATTGATTGGCATCTCAACTTTGGGAATCAAAGAGACAACCGTGTGGTTGAGGGACTTTAGCATAAAACCTGAGTGGAAAAAGCTCTGTATAGCTGGAACAACATCAGACCTGATAACCCTCCAGAATGTTTGAAAAAATAGAGGTGTCATCCCATCAGGCCCAGGGGCTTTGTTGGGATTCATAGAAAAAAGTGCAGACTTAATCTTAGCCTCAGTGACAGTTCTAGTTAGATTTGCATTCATTCAATCAGAAATTGTGTTTGGAATTCCCCTCAAGATATCCTCAACACCTACAGTGCCTTGACTATCAAAGAGTTGTTGGTAATAGCTAGCCACTTCCTCTCCTAGTTCCTTCTCATTTGAAGTCCATGAGCCATCATCTCGTTGTACATTACCCATTCTATTCCTTTTCATTCTTCCTTTGACACTAGCATGGAAAAACTGTGAATTTTTGTCCCCCTCCTTCAACCAAGTAACTCTAGATTTTTGAGACCAGTACATTTCCTCATTAGAGTAAGCTCGCTTAAGTTGAGTCTTAAGGTCATCCATAGCACCTTTGTGAAACTCAGTTGACTCTCTAAGCCTCTCCATGTCTGCCTTGATTCTGTTAATCTCTTTCCTAGAGTTATGCTGAAAACTATTTTTCCACATCAGAAGAGCCACTCTACAATTAGAAATCTTTCTAGTGACTTGGTACATTCTTGATCCTTCCACTTCTAAATTCCAAGCTTCCGCAATCACTTGTGTAATCCCTTCTTGCTGAATCCATCTTTTGTCAAAAATGAATTTTTTTCCTTCTTTTGTCCTTTTCCAGGTTCAGTATCAACCATAAGCATACTATGATCTGAGCTGTAATTGTCGACATGTTTGCACTTTGTTTTGTCAAAAATCTGGAACCAGGAATGAGTACAAAGCATTCTATCCAACCTCTGTTTAATTTCTCCTGCATTGTCCCAGTTATTACACCAAGTCCAAGGATTTCCATCAAAACCTACATCAATCTGTTCATTATCAGCAATGAATTGCTTAAAATCTCTAAAGGTCCACTCCTCTCTTCGTCTTCCTCCCCATTTCTCTTCATTGGACACTATATCATTAAAATCTCCTGCAACAATCCACCTTTGGCCCCAAAGTCTTTTCCTTGCATTCAACACTTCCCACTGATTCTTCCTAGTTGCCGCATCACAACTTGCATATATACCAATCAGCCACCAGTTCGTATGTTGACTGTGGTCCACTATATGAGCCTCAATGGTGAAAGCTGTCTTATGTATTTCTGTAATTTTCACTTCCTGTTTCCAAAAAAGGGCCATCCCCCAGATCTATTCATAGACTCTACAATCGCACCATGATCAAAATTCAGCCTTTTCCTAACAGTCTCCATATACTTGTCCCTATTCTTAGTTTCACATAAGAAAACAACACTTGGGGAGAGGAGGTTGCAAGCCTCCTTCAGCTGGGGAATTGTCAAGGGGCTCCCTGCACCTTGGCAATTCCACACCAGCACCCTCATTGTCCACTTGGGGACCCATTAAGGCTGGTCCTCCTCCCACCTTCAGCAATCTCTAAATGTATTTCCAAAGACTGATCCCTCTTATTTCTTTTTAAATTCAAGCACTCACCGTCAGCTTCTTCCATATCAGTATCCTCTTTAAACGTTTTCCTCTTTCCTCTAGTCTCTATTTTCCTGACCTCTCCATCCGAATCACCTAAAGGAGGCCTCTTCCTGCTTGGAGGCTTAAGTTGTCTTCTAATCCTAGTGTTCATCTTCTGGATAGCCACATGTTTCCTCTCCTGTATCTCATTTGCTACCTGCAGCATTTCTTCCATCCTTACATCCCCCTCATCCACAGTTGCAACATTTGTTTCCTCACTTCTCCTCTCCCTCTCAAAACTACATTGGTCTCCTGTCCTCATATCCTGTCCTTCAGTAATGTTAATTGTCTCCATGTCTTGTACCTCAACAGGTGCTGAAAATCTCGGATTTCTGCTTGTCCCCTCTAAACTATCCTCCTGGCTCCTTATACTTGGAAATGCTTGGACCTCCCTTTCCTGTCCTTCTATCACCTTAGGTAGCACCTCTTTCCTCATAACCCTTTGTTCATATCCTCCCTTCGTGCCAATCTCCAAACCTTGAGGGTCCTCACTTCCTCCTTTTCTCACCAGTTCCCCATCCTTAAAACCCCACAACACCTTATCTTGTCTTCCTCTACTTATGGACTGTTCAGCCTGTGGAATTCCTTTATTCCAGGTACCTCTTAACCAGGGTCCGTATTGGTTATCTGATAGACCTCTCCCTAAACTAGAAGAAGTTTTACAATTTCTCTCACTGTGTCCAACTATACCACACCCATAACAGAAGTCCGGGCACCTTTCGTACTTGAAACTAATCCATTTCCCTACTCCGCTAAGATTTACTACTGAACCTCTCGGCAGTGGACGGGAAATATCTACAATCACCAACAACTTCAAATGCCTCCCTTCCTTTCCTCCCGTTTGGGGTATTATAACCTCCTTCACATCTGAAAAAATGGATCCAATTTTCCATCCAACCTCTTTCGAAAGCCAATGCACAGGAAGATTCCACACCTGTAACCACAAAGGAGCCAGCTTAAAAGCACCATCGTCCTCCTCTATCCCATTATACCACCTTCTGAGGATCAATATTTGGCTATCTACTAACCAGGGCCCTCCATTCAAAATCCTCTCTCTGTCAGTAGCACTCGGAATGATAAACTGAAACAAGTTAGGTCCTAACTCCATAACAGTCAACCCACGAGGATAGCCCCAAGCCAAGCTAACGAAATTTTTCACCCCCACAAAATTAATCAGCTTCTCTCCTATCACTTTGCCTACCAGACTCAGCTGGCACTCCTGAATACCCGAATTGGCATCTCCCATTTCAAGAGCTGTACCTCCCAACTCTTGTTCCGAGAGTGCGAACGTCTGCATTATAGAAGCTAGTTCCTCTGCCATCGATGCTAAACCTCCCAGGAAAGCCAAACACAACTTATGATACTGAAAGCAAAGCTAAGCAAGAGCTGATCCCGCCAAGCAAGAGAAAAGTCTGACCTTTACTGACCAAGAAGGACTACTACTCCTAAGACTTACGCAAGAAGAAAATAAGAACTATAGTCACCAGAGGAAAAAAAAAAGGAGAGGAAGAGACAAAAAAAACACGATCGGACAAAGTTCAGCAGGGAGATGTTAACCCTTTACCTGACAAAGCTAATGGAACGGTCGAGTGGAAAGACTCAGTTGTTGTTGCACCCGTGCAGGTATGAGCTCTGTTTTCAGTACCCATATGCTCTTCATTTGTCAGCCATAAAAGATGTTGGTAGGTAAGTGGTTGTCGGACAAAAGTACAGATTTGTCGCCGGTCCCTACATAATCTGATTTTGTTGGTAGCAAGGCATTTGGGAATTCAATGTCTCGGGTGAGTGAGCTTTTGAAAACTTTTTGGAACTGTTTGGCCTTTCAGACATAAACTCCCACACCCAAGAAGAAGAAAGCACAACTCCCAAAAGAGAGAAAAAAGACTCCCAAGAGAGAGATAGCTGTAGTTTGTTTTCCTATCTATGTTTCATACTATCACCCTCTTTCTTGTGCTAATTTTTCTTCTTGTCAAGTTCTTTTTTTTTTCTTTGACTTGAAAAGCACCTCGAATGATTTTCTCATCTATAAAAAGCACCTTCTCTATTATTCTGCGTGCTATGCTATTACTACAGCAAGGTGATATGAAAACATCTCCTAAATTTTTAGCATAAAAAAACTTTTGCCACAAATCCATGATGTGAACTCGCTATAACTTTCACTACTTCTCTTCTATCGACAAGCTTTTGACCAACCAACTCCATCATGTTTACTGCATTATAAAGTATATTATTGTTTCTTCATCTCCAAAGCTCAAATTCTCTTTCAAGATTCAACACTTGCATTTATGATGCTTAAATATGCCTTACAAGATTGAAACTAGATTCTAAATTAGATTCCAGTGGTTTCCTTTGCCATTAGAATTTGGGAAGGAAGCTTAAACTATAAAATTTTGTTGCCATATAATACGGTATAATGATCCTTCGTTTTTTAAGCTTATACATGAACAAAGAGATCATTCTTAATTCAAGTTGTTTTTTGAAATTATGTTTCCTTTGAAATTCAAAATTCTTGTATGAGATAGATCAAATTTGCATAAAGCATATTATGTAAGGCTAATATATTAGATTCATTTTATTTGGAATTTCTTCAAGGAAGCTAAGAGAGAAGATCACACCAAGCATAAGTTGCGCATGCATAATCAATATCCATATCATTCTCATAACAAATGAAGTACAGATGTATTTCTAGTTTTGGATAAAAATCACAATTTCAATTCTTTTGAAATGAATTGTAAGACTTGCATCTTTTGAGGCAATTACGACCCTAACTTGTACTTGACAACAATGGTTAGAGGTAAGCGTATTTAGATTTCCGCTACGTAGTACATTCACATGTACATAGTTAGTTTAACATGTGGTATCAGAGCCAACCTGTAACCAAGTTGTTTAGCTTATAACTTCATGATTTATTGGCAATTTGATAAAAGTTTTAGAGATTCGTATCAAGCTTGAACAAATCGAATTTAATTTGCCATGGGATCTATGGTCCATTTTCTCAATAATTGAGATTTATTGACTAATCCTATGTATATGTATCAGTCAAATGATATCTTACTTGGTTATGCAATTCATCCAGATTTCCTCCAATAATCTGGTATGATTGCAAGTAATTTGAATGTTTCTTGGACTTACATATTTGTGATTGTAAGGGTTATATGTATTGATTGTTGTTATCAATACAATATAACAATTCGAGAAACGTATAAAGAGTTGTTATATTCAACAATCAAAGGATTAACATGATATTAATCTATGCAAGATAATTGGTTGACTTTATATGAATCGATCTGCGGGTTTATTGAATCTCTGCTACATTATTATGAGATAAATATCTAAAGGCATGATTTCAATATGAGTTTGCCTCCACGTTCCTGTTGTTATTTGGAATTATGTAGTATTTTGTGTACTACACTTATGTTCATTTATCTCATATTATAATGTCAACATTTGAATGGTTGATTATATTTAAATTTCAGAGAATTTCCTTTATAAAGTGTGTCTTGCATCTCAATTATTTGATGCATGAAGTATTTCAATCACATAAAGGCTGGTGGTTAAAAAAATGAATATCAAAAAAAGGAAATTATGGAATTCTTTTGTCAAAATATAGATTTTGACTATTTTGATATCCTTATAAAGTCTAGCACACTTTATGTTTGAGAGTAGCCATAGCATCTCAAACATTGGTGTACTACAATTTTGATCACATATAGTTTAGTGATTAAAATCAAGGATTTCTAGTCAACAAATTGACTACTTATTTTCTCTGAATTTTCATTAGAAGTTTTCTTACGTCGTATATTTGGGAGTAGTCACAGCATCTCAAATATATGGTATAAATAACTTTAATCACATAAGATTAGGTGATTATAAAAGGAAAGGAAAATTCAATGAAATTCAGTCAACATGAAGTTTTTGACTGTTGACAAATAACAAGATGTCATGCTAAAAATTTTATTTTTACATTATATATTTGGGAATAGCCACAGCATCCCAAATGTTTGATGAGAAATTTTTTCATCACATATAGTTTGGTGATTGAAGTTATGAATTTTTAGTCAACATATTGACTAGTTGATAATTTTTCTTATAATGTCGTAAACTTAGGAGTAGCCACAACATCTTAAGTATCTTAGTGTTTCGAAAAATTTTATTTTTCTTTTTCACATATTGCTGAGTGATTAAAGAAATTTAAAAAAATGACTTCTATATCAAGTTGCAATTAATTCATTGAGATAGTTATCTGGCCCCATAGGGAGGTAATTATTTTGATGAGATTAATTGACATAAGATAGTAAATTAGACAGTCAATTAAGAGATATTTCTATGCCCACAGGTACGAATTATTTCTTTAATTCATTGTTCTAGATTACTAGTCTTATGATTAAGTAAAGTAAATTCTATGCATGTTTGCAACCTATGTCCACAGAAAGGTTTGAATTTACTATTTGAATTGATATAAGATTGATTCAAAATCAAGGTACAAATTTCATAGAATTTTTATGATATAGTTCTTGATTGTTAATTCAGTGTTTCATTCCAATGATTTTATGGTTCTTATTAGCTTGATTTTTAAATTCATTCTCTTTTATTTTTTGTGCAAGTTTTAAATGAGCACTTTTATGAGAATGAATCTCATAATGTGGATATATTTGCTAATATAGAGGTTGAGTATGAGAATTGGGAGCAATTTAATAGTTTGCTCATTCTATCTCATATTCATATAAATTAGGGTTCAAACCCTAATTATTTATAGTTAAATCTTGCATGAAAGCCATAAAGAAATTGTTGCAAGTTTTAACTAGCACCATTAGAAGGCTTTCTTTTGTGACACTTAACTATTGAAGTGTATTTTAGCTCATTTCTTAGATTTGAGAATTTTGTTGTATCATCAATTAAAGTCCCATCAAATTGAGATTGAGTTATTTCTATAGCACTTCATTCTTGATTCTTTCATGCAGAATTTCTTAACCATTCAAACCTTTATAATACACATAAAGATATATGGTTAATTACTTGTTTTAACCATGTGTATTAAGAAAGGATAAAGAGGTTAAGAAATAAGAGAAACTAAACCTTCGTGAAAGAAGAAATGGAAAGAAAGGTAATTTTGTTCTCATTAAATCAAACAGCGATAAAAACCAACGTTATTTGTAAGAGAATGATATTTGATACTCTATTTTGAAAGAAAGTAACTCGAAAGAAAATCTCAATTGTTGAGTATTATAAATTGTGATATATTTGGTGAATTGGCTAAAATTGTTAATTTACACTGCCAATATAATAAGTTTCTGATTGTATGAAAAGTGAACAAAAGTTTCTTTATAGAAACTAAAAAATGTTCACATAAAGATAAGTGATGTATTATTGCTCATTTCAAGAAAATTTGTTTTTTTTCTATAACATTATTTTCTTATTACTTTAGAATTTCTATTTTCAAATTAATTACTATTGGGTATGATTTTGAACCTCATTATCCAGTAGTAGATTTTGAAAATAGTGAAGTTATTAATTCTAAAGTTTTCAATACCATCCTTTGAATTGAGCAATATACTGCACTTGACCACAATAATTATATTGGCAGCAAGTATGTTTATCACTGCGGAAACTCATTACATTTTGGCAAAAGAGATTCAGATTTCATAAATCTTTAAAGAGTTTAGATTTATTGACTATAATATTTCAGGTAGACTGCATAAGTAAAGCAGACTATTCAACTATTATGGATGCCATAAGAGTTTCATTTTAATGCTAAAATTTTGTGAATTATTTTCTATCCTTTTTGATTGATGAGAGATATTTATCTCATTATTAGGTAACCATTCATCAAATATAAAGTTCCTTTCTTATTTGATAAAGGATCAATAATTGATACCTTTGTAAGTGTTCAAACGAGAAAGGAAATTTGAAATTTGAGGGATAGAAAATAAAATGAAGGCACACAAAATTATGGGACTATCCTATATGTGCTCATTTTGTAAATTCCTTAATTATGAAGCATTGCTAATGAGTAAAAGCAATGCTTGATTAGTTACATCCAAAAGATGTACCTTAAGAAAATAATGAGATAGTTGTGGATATAGCATTTTGACAATCTTTATATCGTGTGAGTAATGCCTTGAAATTGAAGTATATACTTAAACAATTTCCTTCAATGTTGTTTAAACACCACTTTGATTATGGTATGGATGGAAATCAAGTTTAAAATATTATGTTTAGTTTTGTGACGGTAATCAACCTACAAATAAAGAAGCTGTACAAAGGAAACAAGACTATCTTACTTCAAGAAATTTAGATTCCTTTACACTTCAACAATTATTAGAACTGGAGATTTAAATTTCTTGAGAACATGAAGTAAGTGGGAGTGTTTTGACTCTAGAATGGAGTTTTGAAATGGTAAGGATTCATATTTGACTCCTTTGCCTATGGAAAATTGATAGCTTTTCTCAGAATAATTATTTAATTATTTTAGATAAGCAATCTTTTTTTTTAACAACTTAGTTTATTTCCTTCAAAAAAGGGGGGGCCATGGAGGAGGGCATCGACCTTACCTCCCAACAGTACAGCAGAGCCTAGCATTTTCTGAGGGAAGGGAGACCGATTCTATCCAGTCTAAACGTCCCTCAGGCTTTAGTAAGGAGCCTAGCATTTTAGATAAGCAATCAATTAAAAAACTCTTTGTCAAATAAACACATAAAGATAAATCCATTTTGAACCTACTGATTGAGTTATCCTTGAGACAGTGGGAGGCAAAATGTTCTTTATAGAGAATTGAAGTTCCCTGGTTACTATGTTGTATACCTACAAGAGTTTAAGGATGAATTGGGTAATATTTTCATAAGGTACAAATGGAGAAATCTCCATATTCAAGAATAATGTCACAATCACCACAAAATCTCTACCAGATTTTGAGAGATTTTATTTAGGGTAATTATGACACTAGTAACTCACTATTAGAGTTACGTTAAATATGAAAACAAATGTCCTTAACGTGACTCTTGATAATTAGGTGTACACATGTGTCACCATAATGCATTTGTAGAGAATGCAATTTGAATTGTTTCTTCCCAATAGTATATTAATTTATTCTTCATTTGATTTTAGAAGAATTTTTTCTAGTAAATTAATATACATTAAGGTTAGTGGAAGTAATACTATGAGAGTTTTTCTCAATCATGATATTTGTGAAACCCTTCTATCATTGATATTCACAAAGTAGAATGTAAAAGATAGTTAATTTATCTTAAGACCTTCATGTAAGAATTCTTTGATTACTTTTAAGTAATAATAGTGAACAATTGCATAGTGTTCACATCATGCATTGAAATGAATATAAATTCACCAAGGATGCTATGAAGTTATACCACAAGCAACTACTGTTTGGCATAAAGTTTGTTGATATTATATTGAGGCCATTATAGATATTTGATTTGACTATACCCTTTCATTTTTTTTAGAGTAAGTTTTTATTTTTATTTCCATCGGGGACTAACGAACATGGAGGGGGGCATAAACCGAACCTCAAAAAACACAAAGTGTGTCCTAACATTTTCTAAGAGAAGGAAGCCCAATCCTGTCCAATTTAAATGCCCCTCGGGCCTTCGTAGGGAGCTCCACAAGCCGATAGTAGATTCTATTGCTGCCTTCGTCGCATCCAACATTTGATAAGCAATTGGCCAACTATACCCTTTCATTATGTATACATGAAAGAATGGGAGTCAAAATAGGCAAGTCGACATAAGGTATTCAATAGTTATTTGAAAAGCAAAAGGTAGCTATCGAGTATACAGTAAGGAGTTATTATTGTTGATCAAACAACTAAAGATTGCCGGCTGAGTTATTAATGATCAAATAACTCACATGGAACTCAGTAGTTCATTTAGTATTTTGCTATTATCCTCAAACTATTATTATTGTCTAGACACTCGAGATATTTATATTAACATGATTTTGTGCACATTGTTGTTCATGTATAAAGTAAGGATCGTGTGATCCATAAAGTTGGATCTTGAATAACTTATATGAAGTTATTCATAAAGTTCTTTTAAAACACTTGATTAGGAAGTATAATACATTGTAATACATGGAAGGAAGTGTTTGCCATGAAAGCATAACCGCCATGATTCGTGTATTATTATTTTCTAATTAAACAACTGTTACATAACTGCTAAATTTGGTGAGTGACAAACAAGGTTTATAGCCATTTTTAAGTAGTTAGTCACTCATAAGTTATCTGACTATTTCATGTAGGTCAAGTGGGAGTATGTAAGACTTGCATCTTTTAAGGTAATTATGACCCACATGATTGATTCTAAAGTGATTGATATCATTATTAATTGATTGATATTTTGTCAATAATTAATTAGCATCTCCCATTAGATAATGATTGGTGATTGATATTCTGATTAATTGATTGACATTTTGTCAATAATTAATTAGTATCTCTCATTTGTTAATGATTGATTGATATCTTATTCAATCAGTTAATCAATCAAATCAATCAATTAGTCAGAAAAAGTTATTTTCAGTTATAAATTTTGGCAAGATTTTCCTGATAGAAGGAAACCCTAAGAATTTTTGTATTTGCTAGTAAGGGTCCCTAACCTAGCCTATAAATAGTCTGTGGTATTCTATCAATTGTACACTTTTGGGTTAGGCATAGGTTAGAAGATCGTTACTCTAAATTCTCCTTCTACTTTTCTTTCTTCTACATATTTTGTTTTGTTAGAATAGACAAGAAGGAGTCAAAGACACAAGAAGAGATCAACTTGTACTTGACAACAATGGTTAGAGGTAAGTGTATTTAGATTTCCGCTGCGTAGTGCATTCACATGTACATAGTTAGGTTAACATGAATCTGTACTACTCACCGAAGTACATCAAACACAGACACATACGGATCTAAAAATTTAATAAATAGAAAATAACATTGTTTAAATATGTTTAAATTCAAACCACAGAACATGTTTTGCACACATCAAATTTGACATTGAAATACTCATGGTTCATGAAATACCCCATAATGATTTTAACCTACAAAGCTTATTTTATCATCACTTTTCATATTCACATTGTTGATGACAAGGTCTTCTCCCATTTTATCAACTAGTGGTACTCCAAATTTCCAGTAAATAACCCACAAAAATAAATTCTCATCAATCAAACTAAACATTGTACTTATAAAGTAAGCAAGAAGATAAAAGTGCATAAACATAACAAATCTGAAACATATTAAATGCATAAATTATCCCTAGGTTATTCTTTTGAATTATGTCCTAAGTTCAAATCCCTCTGTTTCCTCCCCACTTCTTAAGTCACACATGCATAATCAATATCCATATCATTCAAATAATAAATGATGTAAATATGAATTTTATTTTTGGATAAATTTACAATTTCAATTTTATTAGAAAGAATCTATACTATTGGCAGAAAGTACATCAAACATAGCACAGATACATGCCAATCCAAAATTCAATAAGCATAAAAGAACACTATTTAAATTTGTTTAAATTCAAACCACAAAACATGTTTTGCATACATCAAAATTGACATTGAAATAACCATGCTTCATGAAATACCCCATGATGATTTTAACCTTCAAAGCTTATTCTATCATCATTTTTCATATTGATAGTGTTGATAACAAGGACTTTTCCATTTATATCAACCACTGATACTCCAAAACCCCAGTAAATAACCCGCAAAAAATAAATTCTCATCAATCAAACAAAACATTATTAAATACTAATAAAGTAAGCAAGAAGATAAAAAAGATATTAATGTATAAATTATCCATAGGTTATTCTTTTGAACTACATCCTTTCAATTAGGTCTTAAGTTAAAATCTCCCTACCCCCTCCCCACTTCTTAAGTCTATCCCTCTCCTATTAGAAAAAAAAATTAAAACTAAAAGGCATAGCCTAGCCTGGTGTCGAGAGACACTATGGTGCTCTCCCGCAAAAAATGACATCCAATCCACACAGTCGCTAGCAAAATGAAAACCCAAATTAAACTTCTTATGCAGACACTACTATATTGGACATAATTCACTAGGCAAGTGAGTATGGGATAGCAAGGATATAAGGAGAACATAGTGATACATTAAATTATCATGCTCAAACCCAATGGATTAGTGGCTATTTGAACTCATGAATTGAAAAAGTAAGATTCATTAACAAAAAATTCCTAGAAGAATGTTATCATTCTTTAGCAAGTTGAGAAAGAACCTCAGCATCATCTTCACCCACTCGCAACAGAATCGCCTAGAGCAACAGCATGGTCGCCATCGTCAGACCACGGGCATCGTGAGCGGTGGCATTATATTTAGGGCTTCAGAACGATGTTCTTTTGGGGGCTTATGTGAGTAATATTCATAGTAAATGCTTAAAGTGTCCCTCCAATAAAAAGCATAGCCTTAACTTTGATTCTAAAACTAAAAGTATGAGCTAATGATTTTTACAAAATCTGATAATGGACATGAGTATTACATCACGTATAATGCACAACCCGTCTAGATATGTACTCGAGTCGTGGTCCTTAAGAAATACAAACGGTGAAAGTCATAGCTTGTACAAACTGAACATGAAAAAACAAAAGAAAAATAATAAGAGGCATCACTAAGACTAGACAAATTAACTCCCTAAATTTTATAATTTTGGTGTCTCAAAAATAAATGTGCCAAAAATTCATTGACTAGGAGTAAATGCCTCTCAATGTTAGTTAAGTGTGAGTATTTAAGAAAGCAAGGACAACCCCTTTCAAACACACAATCTACTTTTTTTTTCCCGAAACGCTAGAAGTTTTTATTTCTACTAATAGAGAAATTACACTATTCGAGCAAAGGCTCAAGTTTTTCTTCACAAAAGTGTACTGAAACACTGAGGATCAAAGAATTCCTCATCAAAATGTAAATGCATTGCCTGCTGACTCAGTTTATGACTGAGACAATTAATGCTATCATTAGCGGACTGAAATTCCAATGAGCATATCGTAAACATTAAGCTAAGATCTGTTATGTCTTGTATGTGGGCTGCTAGTAGCATGTTGCATGAAACTTGACAGTTGAGAAGCTTGTAAACCTGAAGGCTTGGTGTCTGAAGTTTGATACTAAAGCAGCCACGTTCCTTAAGCTTGCAAAGTGCCAACCGTATAGCCACAAGGTTGTCCAGTACTGGTGATCCGGTGCTTTTTTCTTTCATCAGCCACACTGCACTTAGTTGATGCAATCTATTTTCTGCCGTAATGCCGATTCCCATGTTCAAACTCTCGAGATGCTATCCCACATGTACACTAATGGTCAGTGTGTTTGTGTCTTCGACCACCCTCTGCTCTTGTGCATCAGTTATTTCTGTTTCTGAGATGCTCACTTGCTGTTCAGTCTGTTGGGATTTCAAATATTCCTCCCATTCCATAACTGCCTTTGTAATCACTTTCATTGGATGTCTTTCTTTGTCCTCAAACTCTACTGTATTCTTGGCTTTCCAAATTTGCCAAAGAATGTCCACTGTCAATGCTATATGCTCCCTTCCTTCCTTCCTATCTGTGACTTCCATTAGCGTACTCCACCATTTCCTGATGTCGCTTGTAAACTGTTGCAGACCATCCCATTACAATGCAGCCATCTTCCAGATCATCCTTGTGGTCCTGCACTGGAAGAAAATGTGCTCCACTGTCTCACTGTTTTCACCACATTGCTTACACATTAGGTCACCTTTTCCCGTTCTCCGAAAGATTGCCTCTCGACCTGGTAGCACTTGATGGAGGCACTTCCATAAAAACACCTTGTGTTTGTGCTTTACTGGAAGACCCCATAGTTGTTTCCAGATTTTGTTATTTCCCCCTGACCAGCTTGTTTCCCCCTGCCATTCAATTGCGCTATAGGCTGCGTGGCAAGACTTGTGAGTGCTGCATATGCCGAGCTGACCATATAGTTTCCTTTTTTGCTATGAGTCCAAAAGTAGCAATCTGGTCTCCCTGTCAAGCTTATAGGTGTTTTGAGTATATGAGCAGCTTCGTGTGAACTAAAGAGCCTGAAGATGAGAGTTGATTTCCACCTAAAGTTGGCTATCAATTCACTAACTGTTGTGATATTGCAACCAGGGGGTTTTGTGGATTCAATCTTACCGCCCTTTCCTTCCAACAACCAAGCATCTTCCCAAATTCTGGTGGTGTTCCCATTTCCAATCTGTTTCCTAGCTCCGCATTACACCACCTCTCTTGCGGACATCAAACTTTTCCATATCCATGATATATTACCTTTGATTTTGCAGTTGAAGAGGGTTGTTTTGGGGTAGTACCTGGTTCTCAAAACTTTGCTAAGCAAAAGATTGGGGCATGTGAGGAGCCTCCAAATCTGTTTGCCTAGCAAAGCTTTGTTAAAGCTTTGAAGATCTTTGAAGCCAAGACCACCAGCTTGTTTTCCAGTTGACAATGTCTTCCATGAAACCCAATGCATTTTCATTTGACCGTTCTCCTCCCCCCATCAAAGAGTTGATGTCTTTGCATAACCTCACGGGCAGCTTAAAACACGACATGGCATAAGTTGGCATCGCCATAGTAACAGCCTTCAGCAACACTTCTTTCCCTGCTTGGCTAAGCCGTGTATTTCTCCAGTTGAGGATTGATTTTTGGCATCTGTCTCTAATGAATCCAAAGATTTGTGCTTTGGTTCTTGTGATTACCATTGGCAAACCCAAATACTTCCCCTGCTTCACCACCTTAACTTGTTGTAGACTGCTGCAAATTTCTTCTTGTGCTTGTTTCGCCACATTTTTGCTGAAGAAAACTGAAGATTTTTCCATGTTGATCATCTGTCCGGATCCTTTTTCATACGTTTGCAGAATTTTCATCACTCCTTGAGCTTGCTTCTTATCGGCTTTGCAAAAAACTAACGAGTCATCGGCAAAGAAGATGTGAGTTAGTGAAGGTTCGGTTCTACTAATCTGCATTCCAGTCAATTTTTTGTTTCTTTGTGCCTGAGCCAGCAAGTTGGAAAAACCTTCGGATACTAGTAGAAACAAGTAAGGCGACAATGGGTCTCCTTGTCTAATCCCTCTTGACGGTATCACATATCCTTTAAGCTCACCATTTATGTTAAAGGAGAAAGAGACTGTTGAGATGCATTCCATTATCCAATTTATCCAGATATCACAAAAACCCATTTTAATCATGATCGCCTTCAAATATCCCCACTCAACCCTGTCATAAGCTTTAGACATGTCTAACTTTAGAGCCATAAACCCATTAGATCCTTCACTTTTGTTTTTTAAGTAGTGCAAGTACTCATGAGAGATAATAACATTGTCCAAAATCTATCTTTCAGGTATAAAAGCAGCTTGGTTTTTGCTAATGCAGTTTCCCAAAACTTTTTTCAATCTGTTTGCTAGGATTTTGGAAATGGTTTTATAGAGTACATTACAAAGACTTATAGGCCTAAACTGCTTCACCTCAGTGGGATTATCGACTTTGGGAATGAGTGATATGGTTGTGTGATTCAAAGCCTTTAACATATGACCCAAATGAAAGAAACTTTTGATTGCTGAAATGATGTCATTTTTAAGAAAGTGCCAATATTTCTGAAAGAAAATTGGTGTCATGCCATCAGGTCCCGGGGCTTTGGTTGGATGCATAGAGAAAAGTGCACAATCTACTTGAAGTGTCAATTTGGAACATTGTTAGTGAATATTGACTCAATAGTTTTGGCTCAATCTTGATCATTGTTCTACTAGAAACCCAATCAATGTGATAAATGATAATTTTGCACAACTTTTTGATGAGTTGTTGTGTTATTATTAGTCACTTTTAGGACATTAAAGGTGAACAAAGTCACTTTTGGGTAAATTTGGTTAATAAGTGTATTAGAGCTTTTAAGTGGCAGTAAAATTGGATAATAAGCTTATTAGAGTTTTTAAGTGTCTTTTGTCCCTTTTACATGCATTTTACTTATAATTTTGTAGGATTTGGATTCAGACTTCATTTTGGACAAGAAATAAGAATGTATTATGCTGATTGAAGTTCTAATTGTAAGGATGGCGAGTTTCAAAAGTGATTCGAGTCACGAAAACAATAAAATGAAGAAACTTGTCAAAAAAATTAAGTTAGTTCGAATCCCTCCCAGAATCCATGCAAGGATTGCTAGAGGGATTCGAGGCATTGAGCATGGAGAAGGGATAAAATGCAAGAAAAAATAGAGGAAGAATTTGGCTAGCAATCTGGCCGGAACTCTAGAGGGATTATCGGAGGGATTTTGGTCAGACATTACAGCTGCAACATGTTCCACTTTATTTCACCTACATAATTTCACTTCTTTTTAGGAACCTTTTGCAGGTCAATTGCAGCTGTAATTATGATAATTTAAGCCACATTTTTTCTCTCTTATTGGAGGAGAGAAACTTGTAAGAAGAGTTTGGAGAAAATCTTCATTGTAACAATTCATTTTGGAGGAGTAATAGAAGATCTTTTGGAGGTTGTTCATCTTTTGGCTAAGCTTTTTTTAACTTTCTATTTATTTTATTCAATATGAATTAGTCCAATGAATCTTGTGCTTGCTTTATTTGATATGTTGAACTAACTTCTAGATCTAAGGAGTAGATAAAGCTAATGCTTCCTTGAATATGAGTTGAATGTGATTTACTCTTGTTGCTTCTTCTACTAACTTATCCATTTATTCATGTTTAAACTCTTTTGATTCCTTGATCACCAATTACAATTCTTTAGTTGTTGTTAGTCAATGATAATTGGTAATAATAAAGGAACAGTGATAAATGAAACTTAAGGGATAGGCTCACAAGAGTAAAGATGCAGTTATGCGGATTTTTTTGAGCATTTCATGTAGCAAATGAGCTAGTTTTAGATCTTCACCATGAGAGTAGGGAGACTAAAATAGCCAATCCTTCATGGTTAAATTTGGAAATGAATCCCTAGTTAGACAAGAGTAATAACAAGATGTGAGTTCATTCATTTGTAGTTTTGGACCATTACTGGATTCTACAACCTAAATTCTTAGTATTTGGTGCATTTTGCTGTTCGTTTTCTCTACAGGATACTTAGTTATGAATAGTGTATTATTAGATTTTTATTGCATTTAAATTGATAATTTGTCTAAATTACAGAGTAAGCAAAGGACCTAACACTTGATTAGAAAATCCTCATGGGTGATAAGATGCAAATTGTGGTTTAAATGGGTAGTTTTGTGATGGAATAATTGTATGCTTTTGCACCTAAATTGGTCATTGAGCTGCCTAATTTGATTTTATTTTCATGTCATAGGAAGAAAGATAATTTGATCAAGAACAACAAAGAAAAGAAGTGAATTGAAGATTTCAACAAGAACCCCACTGCCGGTCTTTGCACCGGTCTTAATGCTGGTGTTGTTCTAGTTGAGTGAATGAATTAATATATCCGAAGAAACATTGGCACTGGTGTTATCACTGGTCTTTATCAGACTTTTGCACACGCAATTTTTTCAACAACTTCAAGAAACCTATCCCAACTCGAATTCGCTTGTAACTTCTAGTAGCTATAAATAGGAGATACCTAGGACTTTTTTGAGAGAGAAAAAAATATTAGTTTAACTTAGGGCAATATATTTTCTCATATTCATACAACTTTTTTTGGAAATCAAGATCAAGTGTGCGAGAATAGAACCAAGGAGTGCAACAGAGAAGTTCGAACAAAGCACTGCTTTCTTTTCCCCAATTATTTTTCTTTGTATTAGTTCTTGGATTTGTGTTTTTAATTCTTCCATCATGGTGAACTAAACTTCTCCTAGGGCTAGGGTTTATGAAAAATATTTGATTTATTCTTCCAATTAAATCCTCTTTCGCTATGACTTATCTATGTTGTTCTTAATTACATGTTTATGCCTTATCACCATGAACATGATTTTTGGGTTTGTATTGAATGGAGAAAGGAGATACAATCGTGCACTAGATAGATAAACATATTTAGTCTAATCACAAGAATATTTAGGATTTGTATGATGCACTTATATTACTTAGGTTCTTAAAGGGTTTAATTAAATTTTTATGATCTTGAGAAAGACTATAAAGAAGCTAATGAAGAGGTTATATAATCAAGCTAATGACTATAAAGAAGCGCTTGTTGGGAGGCAACCCAACAATTTCTTGTTTTTTCGTAGCTTTTAGTTGTTTAAACTAGTGTTTTTATGTGTTTTATAGGTGGCAATGGCAAGAGTTCATGCAAATTATTTCAAGTGCAAAAGAGTTTATAAGGAGTGGAGACCGATGTGGAAAAGGGAAGCTTAACCTTTTATTTTTGAGTTTACAATGCTTAATTTGATGATATGAGCTTAAGTCAGTCATTTGCATGAAGTTGAAGTGCATTCAAGTGTTTAAATGTGTTCATGACCTATTTGCACTCTTTTGAACCATTTGAGCACCATCATGTGCATTGGAAGTGTCGAGGGGACTATTTGATCCAAGAACCTTAATCCTCAATTTGCATTCTACGTGTTTTTTTATTTGTTTTGAAATACTGAGATTCATGTTTAAGTCACTTTCCATATGCGTGAAGTGTTGAATTGTTAAAAATTTCATTGTAGAGCATGAATTGGAGAGTTTGTTTCAAATTGGGGTCAAACTGAAAATTGCAGAAACTTCTGCAATAAGTGCAGATTCAATGGATCCGAGCTCGGATCCACTTTTGCAATCAGAGATTTTTTGCAGCAAAATCCGGCCACATTTTGGCCGGATTAATAGGGGAGGATGAAAAAAAATTTTCAGCTCACTGGCCAGAATCCGGCCCACAATCCGGCTGGATTATGGCAACTAGTCATCTTCAAGAGGAATCCTCATTTCTTCTTTCCCTTCTCCTTCAACCTACATACACTCACACCTAAAACACACACTACTCGCTAAACTCACTTTTTTCACCATTTAATCTTCAAACTAACTTCACCAAACACTCCCCTTAACCTCTAGAGTGGATTTCATAGTTCACATTCTTTCAAAAAACAACTCTAAAGTGGTTTCAAGCTTACCATTAGTTAGGGTTGCACCTTCTTGAATCACTCAATTGAGGCCAAATTGGAGTAAATTTCTTGGGGGTTTTCACATCATGTTCATCACTAAACATCACCAAACCATTTTGAGGTAACAAATCTTCATCTAACTTTGTCAATTGAACTTTGCCATGATTGAATATTTTCTATTTTTAGGCAATTTTTATATGTGAAGTTAGTGATAAATACATTTTGTGGTTTGCATTTATTGTCTTTATTTCGTGAATTTTTGCTAGTTTTATGCTTAATTTGGCTTGATGACAAAGTTGCATATTAAATGGCCAATGCAGCATTTTAATTAGTTTTGTGGGAGTTTATGATATTCATGTGAGTAATTTAGATTACCTAATGAATGAAAAGGTGCTTGGTTGAATGATTTCTTGAATTCTTAGGTAATTCTAAAAGAAGACGTGAATTGAAGATGGCCTTAATTGATGAAATTCATAAATGCACTTATAATCCTTGTGGTTCAATGTTTTTAGTATTTCATGAATTCTCATGAAGGTCATTTATATTTTGGTTTAGTGTGTTTGCCTCCATTTTTTAGATTACTTTTGTACTTGAGGGAACTTGATCATCGATGACAAAATGTATAAATGGAACTTTGTTCATGGTGGTGGACTTATTTTGTGAAATTAGCTTCTCTTTGCTTTGGATACTAATGCATCTACTTTATTAGCGAAGATTAGCTCATTTCATGTTTTTATCCCTTGAACATTATATGGTTCCACATGCTTGATCCTTTTTCCTTGACTTGCATGTTTTCTTCTTGTTGGTTGCAAGCTTTTATTCTTAAGAAGTTGTTTTATTTGTGTCTTTTTCAGTGCAGAATAACTGAACTCTCCATGGATTCGGATTGCGCAAGTTCATATGAGCAGTATTTTCTTTACTCTTTATTTATTCTCCTTTTCTTACATTGAGGACAATGTGAAGTTTAAGTGTGGGGGAGGGAAATATTTGAGCTTGCATTTTAATGCTATGTGATGATATTTTGTAGATTTAAATGCTTAGAAATGTGGGAATTGTGCTTGAAAATATTGCCATGTGGATAATTTGCTTGAGATTGGGTTTGTTGGCAAGGAGTTTCGTCCATTTATAAGGGGAAATTTCGTAAAAATTTTTCTAAAATCTTTTCCAATATTTTATTATGGCCCAAAATGCTTCAAATTTTTGCACTTTTATTCAAAAAGTGCTAATTTGTTCCAACTTTAAGTGTCTAATTCTTCCACTTGTTGAAACATTATATTTATTTTGGAAGATTTATTTCTCATTTGATTTGGAAATGGTTATTATGCAATTAGGATTTTTGCATTTTAGAAAGTATATCCGGTAAAGTGAGGAGAATTATGCCTATAATTTTGCATTTTGAATGAGATTTCTCCTTTTTATTTAATTTTGCAAGTAAGTGATTGATATAGTCAATGAAGGTTATACTCCTCCTTTGATCATTCTTATATATTTTCTAAGAGGGAATATCTATTTATTGTCTTTTATTTTTGAAAAAGAAGAAAAACAAAAAAAAAGAAGAGGAATAAGAGTTTTTGGTCTACTCCAATGATTCTTGTACCAAGTAACCGGGGGTTGGCATCTACAAATATCGACATTCGCGTAAAAAGGTACTTGAATTAAGAGTATGCATAGCAATTTAAATAAATAAAATGTTGAGTAATCGGGGATTTTCACCTAAAAGTGTCGATTTTCGCGTCAAAAGGCATTTTCACTATTGAAGTAAAATCAAGTAAGAAAAAGTCCCTCTTAGTTGTAAAATTTTGAGAAAAAGATGATTATAGGAGGAGGAAAGCTATAAATTGACTATGTGATTTGCTTACTTGTGAAATTAGGTTAGGGTGAGAAATTAAGTTTAACTTGTTGAATTTAGATTATCTTTCTTTTACTTGATATTATGAGTATTTAGTGTAAATTGAACAATTGTATAATGATTGTTTGCCAAGTTATGAGGAATTAAATTTGAAAAAATGCATATATTGTTTCACCTCTTGAATCATTGTGGTTGATTATATGTGGATTGCTTGAGGACAAGCAATGATTTAAATGTGGAGGAATTTGATAAGTGACTAATTTACGCTATATTTGAATGATATTTTATGTTTTTTTTAGTCACTTTGATTATATTATTGGAAGAAAATGAATCATTTGGCTATAATTGGGGAAAAAATGTTCTTAAGTGATTAAACGAGATTTTTATCACTTCTTACTTGCATTTTGTGCATTTTGACAGTTTTGACACATTTTAGTATTTCGGCTATAACTTGAGTTACAGTGATAGGATTGAGATGATTCTTCAACCAATTTGAAGATAAGAGATAGATCTACAACTTTGGTGAAGACATTGAAATCCAGTTTGAAGGTTTTCCAGGTCAAAAAATGGAATTACAGTAGCTAATTTCTATTAGTCGAAACTGAAATAGGGCATTGAGCAGTCAAGGGTATTTCAGTCATTTCTCAGCCTACACAAATCTAAATGAGATAATTCTTGATGCATTGGAAATCTAACTCAAAGAGCTACAAGTTTCATGTTTTGGTCAAAAGTTAATTCAGCTTCTATCATCAAGAAATGATCGGAGTAGAGCTGGAAATTGAACAGAAATTGTACAAAAAGGTCACTGTAGCTATCCGGCCGGAAATTGGCCGGATTTATGGCCGTATTGTGGTCAGAAAAGGCTGCCCTTTATGCGGACAACTTGATTTCACCTCTAACAAGTCACATGTAATGCTAGACATGTGACAACCACTTTACAGCTGTAAAAGGGAGGTGTAAACCTCATTCCTTGACCACCTTTTACCTTTATATAGTCAAAACCATTGCAAGATTGAGAGAAGAGAGATACAGGAGAGACATACGGGAGAAAGCTTGGAGTTTGCAGAAATGTAGCTCTTCCATTTTTTTGAGTGTTAGATTAGTTTAGTATAGAGTTGTAGTTCATCCATCTTGTTTATTAGCTAGATGAAGAAGAGGTTGGAGGATGAAGAAGGCAAGGAGATGAACTCATGTGACAAAGGTTACATTCCTTTCCAACTCTTTATCTTTTGTACTTGATTCCAAGTTTAGTTAATATACAAGTTATTGATTTATATGTTATTATGTGTTTCTAAAGTTTATGCCTTGGGTTTGGTTGATCTTTCTATAATTGTTAGTGTTTATTATTTGGTTATTTGATTGCTATTATTTGAGCAAGTTATTTAGCACTTTAGCTCTTTTAAATCATGATTAATCTGGTACCATTAATTGTGATTATCTAAGATGTTGTTTCTGCAATGAAAATTGAGATTTAACACTGGTTCAAGAAGTGCTAAATATAGGGAGTACACTCACGAGTTTAGAGGTGAACCTATGTGATTTTAGTGATTAATTTCATGTAATTTCACTGAAGAAATGAACTTGTAACTAATGTCATTACCATGAGAATAGGTATGGATTAATTATAAGTATAGTTGATTCACTATGAAAGTAGGTTTCATATGCATAAGAAAATTACACCATAACTAGCCTAGATAGTAGTATTCAATGATCCAAATATAGCATTTGCATGAATAGTTAGGGATACCATAACCTAAGGAGCTTTCATTTGTCATGTTGCATAAGTTCAGTAGGTTTCATTTCTTATAATTCAATGATAGTCTAAATAATAGTGAAGCTTTAGTAGTGCCGGTAATTGTTCAATCTTTCTCGTGGGATCGACCAGATATATATCCTAAACTACTAGTTGACCTGTATACTTGCAGTGAAACGGGTGTATTTCAGATTTTTTTTAATTTGTACGTATATCAAAACCCCATCAGATGAGCAACAGGATTATTGTCATTCAAAGCTGCAAGATCTGAATATTTGCGAAGGACAATTGACATGGTAGTGCAAATAAATTCATTCAAACAATTGGTGTTAAAATTATCTTCCATGGTATTGGGAGTTGAGAGCAAATTTGCACTTTCTTTCCAATCTTTTAACCAATAGCGTCCTCATTCTGAATTAGGGAAGCCCATTTATTCATGTCTTCAATGTCAAACTTCCAACCATTGATGTTGCATTTATACTCATTCTCTGACATTTCTTCTTTATGGCCATGGGGTATTTTCTTTTGTGCTAGTATATCTTTTTCCTTTCTCTTTAGTGCTTGAACTCAGTCACCAAGTGCAAAGAGACCATTTAATAGTGTTCTTGACATATACTCATTAGACCTCACTTCCTTGAAAAAAGATGTTTCAATAATTTCTCAGTCAAAAGACATTTCCAAGGGTCTTTTGCTTAACAAACTCTTCAAACCCATTAAGATATAAACTTAGGTGTATGGAGACGGGAATCGCCAACCATATAAGATACAAGTGCAAAAAGACCATTTAATAGTGTTCTTGACATGTACTCATTAGACCTCACTTCCTTGAAAAAAGATATTTCAATAATTTCTCAGTCAAAAGACATTTTGAAGGGTCTTTTACTTAACAAACTCTTCAAACCCATTAAGATATAAACTTAGGTGTATGGAAACGGGAATCGCCAACCATATAAGATACAACCACGAGCACACGTGATCACTGACAAACAAATAGTGTTATTTAAGAACATTTGGGTCGTCAACCAAAACCATAGTTTGGATTTCTCGAGAAATGTTGTTAGATTTCAAGTGCCACACCAACACGAAAATAGTGTGTGGCTCCATTTCTATTTCTTATCCATGGAAATCGAAATTACCAACTAACATGCAAATAAAATAAAATTTGCAAACAAAGCATTATCATCTGATAAGCATTTGTATAATTACTATCTAATAAGCATTCAGTAAGTAGAAAGAATAAATGCATTGGTTTATAATATTTATGAAATCAAGGATTCAAAACTAATGCTATTAACCATCCCATCTTCAACACCATCCACAATGCCTGTATAAGTTAATATACAACTAGAATAATCTATCATTTGTTAAATTTACTATCTCCATTGTTTAGATTTCTGTACATATTTCTTTTATTGGTATGCTAGAAAAAAAAATCAATAACTATTTTACACTATAACATGTAAATTTTTTTCTTCTTTTTTGTTGTTTCTTTCAGATAGATTTTACACATTGTTCATTAATGTGCTATTAGTATTTACAATGTTAAGAGGGACTTTTGTCAGATCATATATCTAGGAGAATAAAATGCATATATTTGTGATAAATATCATAGATTTAACCAAGTTGAATAATCAAGAATCATTTAACTAATGTTTTACACAATCTAGAATTATAGGTGGAAGGTTAGCAAACAAAGATGTGGAAAATTAAGAAAAAGGGTATTTTCTATTTGATGCCTTAAGGACACCCAATAAGAGAAGTCATAAGTGTTTATTTTATACATTTTTAGTGTATTTTATTCCTCAATTTTTGGTGAGTTTTAGTCAATTTAGGTGTTATATAACTAAGTTTCTAGAGATATTTGCATTTTGTGGTTTAAATGAGAAAATTATATTTCTATGAATTTGAGTGGTTAAAATTCCATATTTTTGTAGGTTTTTGATAGACTTCAAACATATGCTCAAATTTTACTCCAAAATACACCTGTTTGCTACAAGTTTACAAGCCAAAATTATAGTTTATGGCATATAAGGGTTGATCCCATGAGGAGTTTCTTATCAAGTATTGGGTCCCTTGCTTACTCTATTATTTAAACTAATTATCAATTTAAATGCAATTAAAAGCTAATAATTCACTAATAACTTAAATAAGTAACTTGTGAAGAAAATAAATGGACAAAATACACCAAATACTGAGAATTTAGGCTGCTGAATCCACCAATGGTCCAAAAACACAAGTGAATGAATTCACCTCTTGTTATTACTCTTGTCTGACTAGAGATTTATTTTCAAATTTAACCAAAACTCACTATTATGAAATATTAGCTATTACTAACTTTAGACTCCCCTACTCTCATAGTGAAGATCTAAAACTAGTTTAGTTACTACATGAAATGCTTATGAAAATCCACTTAAGTGTAGTTCTACTCTCATGAGGCGACTCCTTAAGTTCCATTTATCATTGAATAACAACAACTAATGATTTGTAATTGGTGACTTGTTATCAATTATCTAATGGCTTGTTAACAATTATCATTGAATAACAACAACTAATGACTTGTAATTGGTGATTGAGCAACACAAGAGTTAAAATATGTATAAATGAACAAACTAGTACAAGATGCAACAAGACTAAATCACATTAAATTCAAGAAACCGTTAGTTTCATCTACTCCCTAGATCTAAACTTAGTTCAACATATTAAATAAAGCAAGGAAGTATAAAGATTCATTGCAATCACTCATATTGAATAAAATAAAGAGGAGGTTAAGAAAAGACTAGACATTAAATGAACAAGCTCCCAAAGATCGTCCATCACTCCTTCAAAATGAGTTGTTACAATGAATTTTTTCTCCAAGTTCTTACAAGTTTCTCTCCTCTAATGAGAGAAAAATATGTACTCTTAGTGCTAAAAAATAGAACCTTTTCTTCTTTCATAAAAAAATGTATATGTAGATGAAACAAAGTCAAGAAATAAGATTTAAAATATCATCATTACATTTGCAATTAAGCTAAAAATGTCCCTAAAAAAGAAGTGAAATAATGGAGTTGAAATCAAGTGAAACAAGTTGTAGCTACCAAATCTGATTGGAATCACTCCAGCAATCTAGCCAAAATTTTGGCCGAATTCTTAGAGGGATTGCTTCCCTATTTCACCTGCACTTTGTTACTTCAAACCAACACTTTCTAACTTGAACACCTCCGCTAATCCCTGCATAGATTCTTGGAGGGATTCGATCTAAGTTTCTTCTCCAAAAATTTCTTCATGTTCTTGCTTTTGTGACTCAAACCACCCTTGAGACTTGCCATCCTTGCAAGCTTTAGGATTTCAATCAACATAATGCAAGTTTATTTCTTGTTCAAAATGAAGTCCACTTCCAACCCCTACAAAAACATAAACATAATGCAAATAAAAGGGACATTGTGACAGCCTCACCTTCCCCTAAGGCGAACCAAAGGGTTCGGCGGGCTGCCTGCCCAACTCTCGCCGGGACTCAGTCGTTCTTCAATCAAATCCGGAATAAAACCATAGGAATAACATAACAACAATCTGAACTCAAGCGAAACTTATATGCATTGCTATCTCAAACGAGAGTACAAACATCGAATATACAAAGGTTCTCAATTCTTCATACATCCAACCCATGCCAAGCACTAGGGCGAGAACCATTACAAAATCAAAGAATCAGACTAAGCTAGTCTATACTGAGCTCTCGTCCTTGCTCGCCTTCCCCTATTAAGGAAAACAAAACTAAAGGGACGAGCTAAAAGCTCAGTGAGGTTCCGAACACATAAGTAAACAATACGTTTGATGCATTCACTACATATAACAAATAATTCAAGATATATTTACGATATAAAGCGATAAACACAATCAATAAAAGGATACGTGCTCATAGGGAGCCATTCATTCGTTCATTCATTCATTCGTTCTCCTTTTATTCCTTTATTCCTCCAATCATTTGAAAATACATTTTGATAAGTAAAACCCATCATTTACATTGACATTCGTTCGTTCATTTCATTCACCCCCTTCCCGGACATTGGCCAGGCTCCACTAGATTTTAAGGTAATACTCGAGTATATCAAACAGTTACCTAGGGTCACCATATCGCCCGACCGAGTCCGCTTCTGGCTCGAGTCGATCGGTAACAAAGGGCAGGGCCCAGTTCAGCCAAAAGTCTTACATTCATGCACAAGTAACGTTTCAATCATTAAATCAATGAAAATTTCACCTTCATTTAGGTCGAGTGCGATAAAGTACACACCCGCCTAGAAAACTCGTTTTGGCAATCAGTGAACGCATTTAACATGTTATCAATCATTCATACAAGCCATATAATCAAGAAAACATAACAAGCAAGAAACACTCACCTATGTACGCAAAAATAATGTCCAAAAAATCCCTCCGGATATTACCCTCAGTCACCAACGAAACCTAAGATTAAACGAAAGCAAATATTACAGTTCATCTAACAAAACAATTAAGTGAAATCGAAGAAACCCGATAAATGATGAATAGAACGTATAAAAATGACTTTAAAGTGAAACGAGGACATTTGGACCGGTGGATGGAAATAACTAGGGTTTCATAAACCAAACGCAAAACCAAACTTAAAAGGATTATAAAATTTCCAACGAAAAACACTTGAACCAAAGACAAGTCGGAATCCAACTCGATAGACTAAGAAATATTGTTTTCGGGATCGTTTATGTGGTTCAAAATCATCTCATATTCAAGTAGATATTATAGACTAAATGTCTTGATAAAAAACATGTAAAAAGGTGAACAAAATACCTTAACTTCTACACTTAAAACCTCACTTGAAAATAATTCACTTGTGGCCGAGAAAGCCCTAACTCATACCTCTTTATTTTGGTATGGAGTAAATAACCATTTAAAGTTTCAAACGGAAGAGGTATCATGTTTTAAAATGGTAAAATGATCATGATATTCACCAAGCGGAAATATAGGAGTTCAAATAGGAAGTAGCTTTTCGAACACCCTTTAAGGGCACCAATATGGTTTTCCATGAAATACGCCCAACTTGACACAAAACACATTTCCAAAATCATTTTAACTCATTCACATTACAAGAAAATAAATGGACGGCATTCCCCCCTAAATTCTTTATTTCACCTTGCAATCAAATACCCAATATCATAACAAGTAACTATCATCACATATACGGTTAACAAGCAATAAAATACATCCAATTAGGCCACAAAACCTTTCAATCTAGGCCAATTAAAAGCTTATAAGCCAACCATAGAAAACCCCCAATTTCAAAACCCTAGAACCGGAAATTCACACCACAAGCGGAAATTTTCCACAAACGATCGTAATTAATGCATAAAAGTTCCATTTAACACCATTTCAATCCATCAATCCAAGACCAATCCTTGACTTTCATATAAAATCAGAAAAATCCCCAATAAATCAGAAAATGGTCCAACTTGACCTAAAATCATGAAATCATCCACAACATGGCATAATTACCCTTTACAAACCACTAATATACCATTATTAAAACAAAACAAGAACTTCCTTAGGAACTCACCTTATAACTCAAGAAAGGTGGACACTTAAGGCTTCCCCTCCAAAAACAACTCTACCGAGACCTCTAGTCCTCCTTAGCTAACACTTGTACGGAGTGGTTTGAAAATCCAACGGTGAAATCTCAAGATTTAAGCAAAAATTGAAACTAGAATTTAAAGAGCTTTCTTTCTTTCTCTCAAGGCTCACGGCTGGGATAAGGAAGAAATGAAGATATTTTGGGCCAAAAGTGGGATAAAAAAGGAGGAAACAGTCGGTCAAAACTGGTGACCGACTGTGACACGTCACAATCCGGCCGGAATCTGGCCGGATTTTCGGCCGGATTCAAGGCAGTAGCCAAAATCATTTTTTTTCAAAACCCCTCAACAATCCGGCCAGCAATCCGGCCAAGAACTGGCCGGATTTGCGGCCAAATTTGGCCCTTCAGCTTTTCACAAAAATTTTTCCTCTTTTCCGAATTCGATTGCCACGCTCAACTGTACGTCCAACACATACACATATATACATATCTCACACACAAATACATGTAATAACAAAACCTTCCTTTGTTTAAAACAATTGGTTAACAAATTTTTACTTAAAAGGGGAAGTGAGAATAAACCAAAAGACTGAGAAAATATGGAAATTTTTAGGGTTCTCACAGACATAAACATCTTTAAAACCCTAATAAATTCATTAACCAAATTCTAGTACAAATATGACTTTGTTTCAACCTTTAACTTCCCAAAAGAGACTAAAAATGACAAAATATCTCATAAAAAAATTGTACAAAATAGTCACTTATTAGTTTTAATGGTTTAATTGTCAAATGAAGTAAAGTGAGAAGATATTTGTATGATTTTTGATGATTTGAAGTGATTTTAAGAGAGCATGAAGTGTAAAACAATCAAAAGTACAAAACGCAATCAAGTGAAAAAGAAGAAGATTGGTAGCCCGGATACATTGCATTATTTTAGGTATAACTTGAGCTACACTTATTGGATTGAGATGATTCTTGAACCATTTTAAATTTAAGACAAAGAACTATATTTCTTATGTAGATATCAAAGTCCAATTTACATATTTTGAGGGTGAAAATGCTGAAATACAGAGGTGCATTTTTGTGGGTACAATCTGGAAATGTCTTTTGACTAGTCAAGTTTATTTCTATTATTTTTTAGGCCACAAAACTCCAAATGACATAATTCATGTTGTATTTAACTCAAAGAACTACAACTTTCATGTTTTATGCAAGAGCTAATTCAGCTTCTTGTATTGAGAAATTTGCAGCTCAAATGAATACATAAACAAAGCAATTTCCAGAATCATCAAAAAAATGCAAACCTATAGAGGAGGACAAAATGCGGACCAAAACGTGACGTAGCCCGTATTTTCCACACGTTGTTTTCATATTTCAGCTTTGCAAGTTGCATGGCAATTTGGAGCTTGTTCTGATCAAATTTCGGCACGATCTATCCATGAAATCGTAGGGGCTTCAAGAATCAATATTTGGCAATTCCAAGAAGCAATTTGCATCAACTTTAACATCATTGCTTGGAGCTTGATTCTTCGATAAATAGACCATTCAAGGCACGTTTTTTGCTTAACTTTAGGGCGTAGGAAAACACTACATAAAATGTAGTCTTTCATTAAAACTTCCTAGTTCATTAGCTTAGTGTATGATTAGTTTAGTTTCATCCATTCTTGTAATAGCTAAACATAGATGAAGATTGAGAATTGAAGGTGGAGAGATTCATGTTCACATGTGACGAGGGGTTAAATCTCTTCAACTATTTACTTCTTGTATTTTATTCTTGCAATTATAATATATATAAGTTTGGCACTTATTTTCATTTTCTTTTAGTTTTGTTAGTTTTTATACCTAGGAAATAAATGAACTATTTATGCTTAATATGTGAGGTTTTCATGGTTATTTGAACTTATTTTTTAAACAAGTTATTTAGTACTTTTGTTATTACAATCATAATTAATTGATCATTAATTTATTATCTAAAGGTACTACTTCATCAATGAAAATTGCGATTTAAAACTAATTCATGAAGGCATTAAACCTAAGAAGTATTCTCACGGAAGTAGGAAAACACCGTTGTGGCTTTAATCGAGTAATTTCATATATTCTAACGAGCTTATAGCCAATTTCTTTGCCACGAAATGTAGGCGAGAGATAGTTATAGGTATTTTTGCTACACTGGTGAAAATGGGTATTCCTTACATTAGGAAATTAGTCATGACTTAACTAAGATAATCAACTTCAATTAAGCAATAATTTTCACTTGCAAGAGTAGGTAGGAATCCCATAACCCTTGGCACATTGTCATTGTCATTTTTACTATTTTTATTGCATTTTATTATAGTAGAATTGCTTGCTTTATTTGTGATCGTCTAAATAATAAAGAAGTTTGAATGTCACTTGTCATTGACAATATTTCCTATGGGAACAACACTCGAATATTTCTTATACTCGTGTAAGATCTATGTACTTGCAGTAGTGGAAGTTTGAGCTACATTTAAAACTTAGAAGCAATTAAGGTTCAAATTCCCCAAGCATCAAGCAATGCAAAAGAAAGATAGGTCCACTATTAAAGCTTTAAAATTACAATTCATCAATCAATCACAACACTTTTGCAAAAGAAATTTGTCCTTGTTGAAAAAAATAGTGTGTACTATGGGTAGTAATGATCTGAATTCCAAGCCTACGTGAACTTAACGTAAGCAGCAGGAGTCCAATCAATCAAACAACATTTATTATAAATTATGATTCTATTCTTTCCTTATTATGTGTTTCTAAGCAAGTAAATCTAAGTTGCAAGCGTCAAATAAGGAGTAAAAATAACAATAAAAAAACTCTTAGCATTATAGAACTCCTAATTAATCTTGCAAGTCAAATTATCTATTAATTGAGTGTTATTACCTTGGCTAGTTATGATACAATTTCCTAATGCAGGTGAAACGTACTCTTATAGTAAATCAATTATTCGTATAGCTAAATCATATATACTCTCGTGGTTTTGAAATTAGTTATAATTTCATTTCTTCTATGAAATTATAAGAAATAAAACAACAAAACCATAAAGGTTTATCTCTAGTCTCATGAATGTACGCCCTAGGATTTGTACTTTTTTGAACTAATGTTAAATTTCAATTTTAATTGCAATAGTAACACTTTGAAAATGTCACAATTAATGGCCAGTTAATCTTGATTAAATAAGCAAAAGTGTTAAATAACTTGTTCAAGAAATAAGCTCTAATAACCATGAAAACCTCAAATAACAATCATAAATAGTTTGTCCATCTCCTAGGAAAAATTACTAGCAAAACATAAAGTAAAGAGAAACAAAAACCAAACTTGTATTATAACTAAACCTAAGATTCAATACAAAAAATCAAGTGATAGGAGGAAAGTCAGACTCATCACATGAGTTTCAAACTCTTCATATTCATCCTTAATCTCCACCTTAGTTTAGCTAGATACAAAAGATTGGATAACTACATAAAACTACCCTAAGCTAATGAACTAGAAATTCTAGAGGACTGCATTTTATGTAGTTTCCTAGCCTTTCAAAATTTTTTCAAATGAAAAGAACAAGCCCCTATTAGTAGAAAAAATTCCAAACTCCTTGTATCTTCTCCAACATGAACATAACTTTCAAAAGGTCAAAAGTCGTGGCTCCATGGAATCTTTAAGTTTGAAATGACCAAAAGTGTCTTTGAGTTTGCTTGAACATATTCATTTGGCCACTAAGATGTCCCATCAAATTTTCGACCGAAAGCAAGCAAGGATGAGCCAAGAATATGGCTTGCAAAAATATCCAAAACCCAACAACCCGTCCAACCCACCTACAAATTTGAGAGGTTGGGTTGGATCAGTTGGATGTTGGATTAGCTAGGTATTGGGTGAAAAAAATGCCAAATGAATTTTGTATGGTTTGGATTTTTAGTTGGGTACTCATTAACCCAACTTTTATCCACATATCAAAAGAAAAAACAAACTCAAAAACATTGTATGCAGCGGCATTGATTTGGTCACGCGGCCAAATCAATACTACTACTGTAGTAGTACTCTTGCACATTGACTTCGAATAGTATCTTCCCTTTTTATTTTTTCTTAATGTCAAAAAAAAAAATAGTTTGATGACCATAGAAGCATAAGGTAAAATGAGAAACATAACACATAATCAGAAAAAAAAAAAAAGAAACCCATAATTGACTTGTTCCATTTGGAGTAGTTTTTTCTCTTTTTCTTTTTTTTTTTTTTTTTGGATACAACATTTGGACCAGATAGTTCACTATATGATTTATTTGGTTAAAGTGTGATTTATTTGTTTCACGAGTTTCCTTTTTTCTAGATACTTACTGTGGAAGCACGAGATTGGATTCCCGAGAAAGTTGAGATTGGCAAGTTCTGGATCGAAACTCCTACACAAAACAGGAACAAAGACGGAGCTAGCTCTCTGATTTGACTCCAATGCCTAAGTTAGCAAACGTAGGAGCTCAATAATAAATAAATGAGATGAAATAATTGTGTTATCTGTTACCTTAAGAGATCCTTAAAAGGTGGTATTTTTAGTGAAGTCATAAATGGATTATTGGACTTCATACTGCTTTAATGAGATAGGGTGCGAAAGTAGGATGGCCACAAACCAGTTACGCAACCACATAGGCCCGCAAAAGTCTGTCAAGGAATAGAAGGTCATGTAAATCACTTCATGTCGACCACATGCTCTGCTCGTAAGACCTTCCAAGTTGTACGAACGCAATTTTGCTTAGTAGGTAGTCCTTGAAAATGAGAAAATCCCAAGGAGGAGATCTCCGGTGCCTCATCTGCCCCCCAACTCGAGAAGTCTCCGAGATGTGTATGTCTGTCATGGCAGATAGATGATTGATGGGACATCCCATAGACTAAAAAAGACGTGATAATTAATGCTAAGCACAAATCATGATCTTATCAGGAATTTCAAGGCAACGGATAAGTTAAATAAATCGACCTTTCTGCTTCCCCCCTCTATAAATAAGGGACTTAGTCTCATTCTTCATTCCTTTCCTTTTAAACATACTTGGTTGATTTTTTATTCCCACAATGATATGATTCTCACATGATTTTCTAGTCAATTTCAGCAGCATTTCTCGAAACTACACATGGTTTTCCTATCCTTTAAAATAAATCCAAGTAAGTAATCTAGTATGGTACGCAGAATACAATGCCACCCACAGATTTTAGGAGAAGAAACAAGCATTATAAGGGGGGATTTGAGTGATCGAGCCGAGTCGATTTCAGTGATACAGTCGAGTTGAGCCATGCTCAAGGAATCTTCGAAGAAGAGGAGACTTCGGCGTCTCAACCGTGACCATCATCTATGAGCTTGCTGAATCTCTTGCCATACCCAATCTCCTCAAAATCTAACTGAATTTGACTTTGGGTCGGTTTTTGACTTCAAAAGTTATGTTTCACGGCAAAATGTTCAAAATATATTGGACCATTATCTTGGCCACCTAGTTTGTAAGAAAGGGTTCCTCTAGAGAAACGTGGAGCTTGCTGACCTCCCAATGATTATGTAATGATCTATCATGAACATGTAAAGATCGGGTTGAGACTTCCCTTGACGAGATTCTTCTGTGTGAATCTCTTTTACTGGAGGGTCCGAATCACCTAGTTGGTACCGAATGTCACTTGCATCCTTATATGTTTTGAGATGCTGTGTAAGCACCTTGAGATAGAAGTCTTGATCGGTTTATTTCGGAGGTTCTACACCATCAAGTGCGAAATTCAGGACAATTGATGGTTTTACTTCGGCAGCCATCCTCTGATGAGACCCTTGGTAGTGCTTCGACCTCAATAAAGCACTAGAAGTATGGATTTTTCTATATTTCTACTTGGCTCTTTTCTAAAGAATTTTGGAGGCTAGCCGATACTGATTCCTATCCCGAACCAAGAAATGTGAAGGAGAAATTTTTTAGGAAACTAAATTATTCAAATTTGGTAATTTTTAGCTATTTCTTTCCCAAGACTGTGCTGGCAGACGACGGGATCAGTTAGTCATAAATCAAACCAGGCAGCAAGCCTCATTACTACAAAAGGCTTGAAAAGAATCATAAATTTTGTTCCTTTAGTCCTTTTTCAAATACTAAGTTCACTAATTGATAAGCCATTTCGATTTTGTGGTGGAGAATATAGTCGACATGATCACCTCGGATGCAACCGAGATAGTGAAAAGGAAAAGAAAGATGATGTGAGGTACCTCCAATAAATCCCTCACAAAGATGGCTTGAAGTGAGATCTCGGCCCATCTGACTACAATCTCGGGGTCCCAGTCATTTATTATTCCCTAGAATACTGAGGGAAGGGTGGCGTCCAAGTCTGCGGCCCCAACCCTACCGAGGTAATGGTTTACGACCTATGTCTCGTCCCAACCCTACCGAGGGATCGGACATACGCCAAGTAGAGAAGCCCAACTGAACTCCTCGAAAACTATTTCCTTACCAAGACTAGAGTAAGTCAATAATTTGTCAATCTTAACATATTATCAAATATCAATTTCTAACTCATTATTGTTTGATGCAGAATTGGCGAGATAATTTCTCGATACAGCAAGCTATTGGATGAATAGCTCAAACTATTGTAGAGGGTATGGGGAGTCGAGGCCAAGACTCAAAAGGCCAAGGACTTTGAGCCCATTAACAAGAATTTGACTGTTCAGCTTCAATCCCTGAAGACTGCTCTTGAAGAAGCTGAAACTCGAGAAGTAAATCGAGACCCATAAAGTCAAGCTTCATCTAGCCACTCTGGAGACTGTAACCATATCCATCAAATTCGAGGAGTTTCTTGAATATTTGGTGGATATGAACAATCCGGTGTTCTCCTTTGTATGGACATCGACTATAAACGAAATTCAGTGACTTCACCCTTAACTCAACACCAAACTCCTTGAAGTTAGCTAGCACTATAATCCCAATGATAAGGAGTTGGCTAATTGAATTCTCCAAGAGATGTGTTCAAGACATCATCCTTCCTTCTGTTTATCTCAGTCCGTAGGTTTTGATGATTACAAAACAAATGAATGTTACTAATATTTTTTCAATAAATCCTTTCAGAAATAGAGCAAAATAGGTTCGAAAATTAAGCACAAAGAATGCTGAAACTGCTGTCGGACGCACAAGAAGACTGGATCGGACGTCCGACAACCTTTGCGCAACTTCGGATGCATGAAGAACTTCACCCTCGGACGTCTGAAAATATTGAGTCATTCCCTCTAAACTCACTGATCTCGATCGGACGCACATCATCAGAGCACCGAACGTCCGACAAGCGTTGCGACACTTCAAACGCAGAACCTTGAAGGCACTGAACTTCCGAAAAGAATTAAAAAAGAATTCTCAATTTCACCTCCTACCTTCGGACGCATAGATTGAAGGTACTGGACGTCCGAAATAATTCAAAAAAATTTCTTGAGTTCACTGCCTACGTTCGGACGCAAGAGGTTGGTCTACCAGACGTCCGACACTACCAACGGCTAGTTGATTTTTCAGCTGCCTTCTATCCGTTGAAAGTATTAATTGAGAAACTTTTTAGTTCCATATAAATAGAACAAAGTCAACCACTTCAAAGCAATTTTGCACATTGATACTACATTAGATCAAGAGTCATTTTAGTGGTAAAATACTCTTCAAAGAGAATTTGTACTCTTAGTTGTGTAATTTTCGATAAGGTTTTCTAGTGTGATTCAATTACTTCAATAGTGTAGTTTTGTAAGGGTTATCCGAGTGATAGTAAAACTTCCTTACTTGACCAAGTGTAACTTGGGACAAGGAGAAAGTGATCCTTTCCTTGTACACAAGAGATTGGTTGTAAGTTGATCAACTTAAAGAAACTTACTTTATAAAGTAATATTCAAACTCAAGAGAAGTTTGGTATTTGCTTTGATTCTCTATCTCTTTTACTTACTATCTCGATATATAAATTGCTCATCTCTTCTACTCACAAGCACTTGTGCTTTCTCATCAATTGCTCCATTGTGTGGTCTTTTAGAGAAAGAGGGCAAATACTCAAAAAGTGACTCACAACTGGGCCAGTTTTTGTACTACCTAATTCACCCCCCTCTTAGGTTGTTTTCGATCCTTACAATTGGTATTAGAGATTGGTCTCCTAGAGATTAAGTTCAATCAGTTTTGGAGTAAAAATGACAACCAACAATAGCATATTTTTTGAAGGACAATCTGTCACTAGATCCCTAATATTCAATGGATCAAATTATGTGAGTTGGAAGGAAATGATGATTATCTTCTTATAATCTATTGATATCGAGTTGTGGTTTATTGTTAATGAAGGTCTATATGATACCTCTATTGTTGATGAAATCACTCATAGATTAAGACCAAAAATTAGAAATGAGTTGACTGGTGATGATAGAACCCACCTCACTTTGAATGCCAAAGTTACAAATGTGTTATATAGTACTCTAGATTCAAATGAGTCTATTAGAGTCAAAAGCTGTATATCTGCAAAAGAAATTTGGGATAAATTTAGAGAAATCCATGAAGGGAGTAAAAATGTGAGAGAACAAAAGAAATCTATTCTGATCACTAAGTATGAATCTTTTAAGATATAATCGCATGAAAATATTGATAAGATGTATTGTAGATTCAATGATCTCATTAAGGACTTAAAAGTGCTGAAAAAGGAATATTCTCTAGGCGAGAAGAACAGAAAAATTCTGAATGCTTTATCTAAAGATTGGGAGAGCAAAGTGACGCCATTGAAGAAGCTAGAGATCTAAATTCCATGCCTATTGAATCTCTTATTAATTCTCTACTTTCTTATGAGTTGAAACTCAAGTCCAAGGTGCAAGAGAAAGAAGATGTCAATGTTAGAAAGAGTATTGCTTTAAAAGCCTCACAAGATGAAGATGACTCAGCCTCCTTGGATGGAGATGATGTGGAAGCTGATGACAGTGATATTGCACTCATCACAAGAAGTTTCAAGAGAATTCTCAACAAGAAGAAATTCAGAAAAGGAGGACCTAACAACTCATTCCCAAATCAGTTCAATAACCCAAGAAACAAAGGAAAGCAAGAGTTCAATAAACAACAAACTGACAAATGATTCCAGTGCTGTCAACCTGGACACTATGCGAGCGAGTGTCCAATGAAGAAAAAGAAAGAAGAAAAAACTGAACGAAAACCAAAGTTTAACAACTTTCAGATCACTTGAAATGACTGCAATTCAGAAGATGAAGTCAAAGAAGAAGATGAATCTGCCCAAATGATTTTTATGGCCATGGGTGATGAAGAGGTAATTACTTGTAATTCTCAAACTGATAGTGATGATGAATCTGATGATGATGTTAATTCTTTTATGGAAAGAATGCATAACAACATGAAAGAATCCTATGTTAGAAACAATGAACTAAAACAAAAGATCAATTTTCTGATTCAATACAATACAAACCTTTTTCGACAAAACAAGAATCTGAAAAATGAAAATGAAACCTGAAAAAAATTGAAAATGATTTACATGCTGAACTCGATAGAAAAATAAACTTCTGTGATATGCTCAAAAATGAACAAGGGAGTTTGAAAAGAAGAATGGATGATTTTAATCAGTTGCTTCAACATAAGAAACAAAATTGCTTTCACAGGAATGATACAAAACTTCATTTTGGCATTCATGAGAAAAGGTTGAATTCTAGTGCAAATGAATTTACCATTTATAAGAGAAGGCAAATCAGATTTGTTAAATCTGTCCATGCGAGCAACTCATTGACTATGTGCTGCTTTTGTTGTCAAATTGATCACATGAAAAGTAATTATTATGTGAGAAAGAATATGGAAAATGGTATAAAATGCATATGGATAGTTAGGCATAATGCTAACTCTCAAGGACCCCAAAAGTAAAGGGTACCAAATATTATCTTATGAACTTTTTATGTAAGTGAACTTGGTGAATATTATCAAGGAATCAAAATGGTTCATAGATAGTGGATGCTCAAGGCATATGACTGGTAATCCATCACAATTCATCAAATTCAAACCAAAAGCAAGCGAAAAAGTAACTTTTGGAGACGATAACAAAGCCAAAACTGTTGGAATTGGTAATGTTGGTAAGAATGGTCAAACCTTTGTTCACAATGTTCTTTTAGTTGACAATCTGAGCTACAACTTGTCAAGTGTTGTCAATTGTGTGATAGAAATCTATTTTTGTTATTTAAAAAGTATGAATGTCTTGTTCTTGACTCAAAGTTCAACACTATTTTTAAAGGAAAAAGAGTTAATGACATTTACGTAGTTATTCTGAAAAATGTTGAGTCTTCTAGTCTTAAATGTCTTAAAGTTGCAAATGAAGACCCTTGGTTGTGGTATAGAAGGCTTTGTCATTTCAACATAGATTTGCTAAAAGAGATTTCCAAAAAGAAACTTGTTAGAGGATTGTCAAAAATCAAATTTGAAAAGGATAAAATCTGTGATGCTTGTCAATTTGGAAAACAAGTCAAAGTTTTTTTTAAACCCAAGAAATGTGTTTCTACCACAAAATCTTTAGAACATTTATATCTTGATTTATTTGGTCCTACACAAACTACCAGTTTAGGTGGCAAAAGATATTGCCTTATTGTTGGTGATGATTATTCTAGATGCACTTGGATGATATTTCTTGCACACAAAGATGATGCTTTCAAAAATTTTGTTTCATTATTTGCAAAGGTTCAAAATCTGATTGGATTGAAAATCATCAAAATCAGAAGTGACAATGGCTCAGAATTTCATTTTTGTGACTTTCCAGAATTTTGTGATAATAATGGAATTACACATGAATTTTCAATTACAAGAGTTTTCCAAACAAAATGGAATTGTTGAAAGAAAGAATAGAATCCTTCAAGAGGCTGCTAGAACCATATTAAGTAAATGCAATTTGTCAAAATATTTTTGAGTTGAAGCCATAAATACAGCTTGCTATATTATGAATAGAATTCTTTTAAAATCAATTTTGAACAAAACCTCTTATGAGTTGATGTTTAATAAAAAGCCTGTTGTTGGATACTTCAAAATTTTTGGTTGCAAATATTTTATTTTAAACATCAAGGAACATCTTGATAAGTTTGATAAAAAAAATCTGATGAAAGAATTTTCTTAGGATATTGTGAGAATAAGAGAGGTTTTAGAGTTTACAATCGAAGGACTCTGATTATAGAGGAAACTATACATATTACTTTTGATGAATCTAATGGTGATATTTTCAAAAGTTATGGTGAAATGATGATGCAGGTGTTCAAGAAGGACTAAAGAAGCTCACAATCAATGACCAAGACACTGTTTCACCAGAAAATGACTCAAAGGAAGATGATTCTCAAGACAGTCCAGTACTGGAAGACAATGACAGAAATGTCAGTACGCATAACGATCTTCCAAGAGTCTAAAAATTTATTCAAAACCATCCTAAGGAACTCATCAATAGTGATCCATCCAAGAAGGTCAGAACTCGTTCCTCCTCTAAACAATTGATAGATAATTTTGCATTAGACTCTCATTTTTAACCCCAAAATATTGTTGATGTCTTGAAAAATGAAAACTAGATTTTAGCTATAGAAGAGAAACTAAATCAATTTGAAAGAAATAAGGTCTGGACATTAGTTGAAAGACCTTAAGATCATCCTATTATTGCCACAAATTGGGTCTTTAGAAATTAAATGAATGACAAATGTGAGATAATAAGGAATAAGGCCAGACTTGTAGTTAAGGGATATGCTCAAGAAGAAAGAATAGATTTTGATGAAACATTTGCACCCGTAGCTAGGCTAGAATCAATTAGGATTTTTTGGCCTTTGCATGTTTCAAGAATTTTAAATTGTTTCAAATGAATGTTAAAAGTGTTTTCTTAAATGACTTTATTGATCAAGAAATATATGTTGATCAACCTCCTGATTTTGAAAATGAGATTTATCTCAATCATATGTTTAAACTCTCAAAAACTTTATATGAATTAAAACAAGTTCCAAGGGTATAGTATGAACGTTTAAGTGGTTTTTTGATTGAAAATGGTTTTCAAAGAGGCATTATAGATACTACTCTTTTCACTAAACAAAATTCACATGATCTTTTGATTGTGCAAATATATGTGGATGATATTATATTTGGTGTTACTAATGAGAGCATGTGCAAAGATTTTTTCACAATTATGCAAAAAGAGTTTGAGATGAGCATGATGGGAGAATTAAATTTCTTCCTTGGACTCCAAGTGGTTCAAAGGAACGTTCATTAATCAAGCAAAATACACCAAGGAACTGCTCAAAAGATTTGGAATGAAAGATTCAAAACAAGTTGGAACACCTATGTGTACATTTACCAAACTTGACAAGGATGAAGAAGGTACAAAAGTTGATGAAAAAAAGTATAGAGGTATGATTGGTAGTTTGCTTTACTTAACTGCTAGTAGACCTGATATCATGTTTGTTGTGTGCTTGTGTGCTCGTTTTCAGTTTTGTCTAAAGGAATCTTACTTGAATACGGTAAAAAGAATTCTTAGGTAGTTAAAAGGAACTTTGAATTTTGGCCTATGGTATCCTAAGTGTCATGAATTTTCTTTATGTGGATTCTCGGATGTTTATTTTGATGATTGTAGGATAGATAGAAAAATTACAATGGGTATATGTAACTTTCTTGAAAATTATTTAGTATCTTGGTTTAGTAAGAAGCAAAATGTTATTTCCTTGTCTACAATCGAAGCGAAATATGTTGCCTTTGGAGCTTATTGTGCTCAATTATTGTTGATGAAAAACATATTGAATGATTTTGGATTAATGTATGATTGCGTGCCTATGTATTGTGATAACACTAGTGCCATATATTTGATAAAAAATTCCATTCAACATTCTAAGACAAAGCACATAGATATAAATCATCATTTCATTTGCAATCTTGTCCATAAGAGTGAAATTTGTGTTCAATATATCTGTTCAAAAGATCAAATTGCTGATATTCTCACAAAAGCCCTACCACTGGATCAATTTGTGTCCTTGAGAATAAAATTGAGTGTTTCAGAAAAAATATTCTAAAAATTCTCTGGTCACTCACCCGAAACCCTAACCACTCAATTTTTCACTATCTGTGGTCGATTCAAGCAGCTATTGTAGTTCATCTGTATTCATAGTTTAATTCATTATACACTCGCATCATACTCAGCAACAACATCATCTTGCATTGCATTATGGTGAAAACTAAAGGAGGATCTGTCAGTGTCGGACGCACCTTCAGGTTTAGAGATGAAGAGGATGAAAATGTTCAAGTCATCGAACTTTCCACCAAATCATCCAGAAAGGGAACTGGAACTCGTGATGGAAAGAAAAAATAGTCTGCAAGGAAGAAGCAGAATGCTCAAACTGGTGAGCCATTGTTGAACCATCGATTGAGTAGATGGAGGAGCATCAAACTGAAGAGCATCAAGTTAGTGGTAGTGAAGAGGAACTGAAGTAACCCACTAATGCTGATGCATCCGTCACGAAAACACCCAGAAATGTGACGAAATCTCACAATAAAAAGAGAAAAATTTTCGCTAAAAAGAAGGGGATTGCTCAAACTAAGGAAAGGCAAATTGTTATTCCTTCTGTTGAGCAAAGTAAGAAACAGAAGGCTGCAGAGAAAAATGTTGGGGAACAACAAACTGGTGAATCTTCTACCAGGAAGTCACCAAGGACAAGGTCTGGTGTTCAAAATACTGTGCCAACTAATCAATGCAGTAGAAAGAGAAAGCGTCCTGCCAAAGAGCAACCTGAGATTCAGACTGCAGAGGAACTTACCCCCTTATCCAAGTTCATTGATGATGATGCCAGGGAGAGGTTCAAATGAATCTCGCAGAAATGTTTCATCACTCAGAGGATTATCATCCCATACGAATTTCGTAAGCTTGACCTTGAACTAGCTCTTAAACTTTTTTAATTTAAAAAATGGACCCATCTTCTGATCATTCCAAACACATGCTATCCTGACATGCTTCGTCAATTCTTTGCCAACCTTAGGAAGGGTAGATCACACATTGATCTTGTTTCACGCGTCAATTCTGTTAACATAGAATTGAACCCTGACATTATTAATACTATTCTGGAAATCAAAATTGAAAATGTTTTAAAAGAAAAAATTGCAAACTTCTTTTCATATGAAGAATTTTCTTCTGCATATCATCATTTTCATGTTGCTAAATTGATGACTTATTTTCAAACTCATTTTAATACTCTTGCTGAGGCGAGATTGGAGGACCTCAGTCCTCAAAACTTGATCATCTTTTTCATAATTTTGAATCTGTTGGTCCCTACTAATGATCATAGGACTGATGCCAACAAAATGGAGCTTTACCTATTCTATTATTTTCTTGAAAAAATTGGAATTGATTTTGGTTTTGTTATGTACAAATTCTTGCTCAAAATCAGCACTGATAGCTGTAGGAAACTTTCCTATGAAAAATTTCTGACTCCTATCTTTGCTCATCTTGAAATTCCTTTTATTGAAAAATCACCAAAAGAAAGTGCATCAACTGTTTTCTCCAAGGCCTATTTCGAAAGAAAAAATTTGAAATTTTTTTAGGGTCACTAGTGCTACGAGGAAACTGTTTCGAAGTTTAGCAGAAAGAATTTTCATGAAACTCCTGTTACCCCTAGGATTTCTCGAGATCAGTCCATGTTTGTCTCACCCTTTACTATCCATCCTAGAAAGTCAGCCACTAAATCCTCTTCATCCAATTCTGAGGTCATTTCTTTGCTTGAGAACCTCAAACAACACATCCTACTCCTTGAAAATGGTCTGATGATGACCATGTCATCAGAACAACAAGCCACCTTCATTGACAAAAGGAATCTGCTTGTGCCTCTCATTTCTCAAGACAATGAGAATGCACACCAAAAGGAGCCTAGAACTGAGCCAACTACTGAAACTACTCTAAAGTACCGTACCTCCAGTTCTCAGCCACAGGACAAAGAAAAGTCTCTAGCAACTGAAGAAGAAACTGAAGAGAATGATGATGATGAGGACACTGAAGAGGAAGAAGTGGATCCTAATTAGTTTTGTCTAGCAAGGAGGAGACCTGGATCGTCAAAGATTACCATTTAGGCTCTTCTAGGCAAATGCATTTCATGACTAAGATAGTAGTTCACAATAGGTTGTTGGCATCTCCTGCATTTTAAAACATTTCGTATGTTCTGTATTAAGAATTCTTTTTCCCTTTCTCTGCTGGTCTGTAAAACTATTTGGTTATCTTTTATGTTTCGAATGAATGTTATTTTTGTGGATTATTCCTATTTTTGGATGAATATTGTTTTATTCAGTTTGACCTCTGATTTCTGATATTGACTGGATGAATGATTGCTATTGACAATATTAATAATGTTGTGTTTTGCTGATAAGTGTTGATAGTATTACTGATAATTGTTGATAGTTTTGGCTTCTTATATTGCTAGGAATATTAATGATGTGTATCGGATACTGGATTCAATGATGACAAAAAGGGAGAGAAATGGATATGTAATCTATACGTGAGGGAGAGTCACTCTAAGGGGGAGTGTCCAGTAATCTATATGTGAGAGCACATTTTTAGTATCCACTCTTTGGATGCATCAAGTAAGGGGGAGTTATGCTCCAATTATTTTTTTCAATATATTATTTTGTCATCATCAAAAAGGGGGAGATTATTTATCTCAATCCGTATGTTTTGATGATTACAAAACAAATGGATGTTACTAATATTCTTTTAAAAGATCCTTTCAGAAATAGAGCAAAACAGGTTCAAAGATTAAGCACAAAGAATATTGAAACTGCTGTCGGATGCACAAGAAGACTGGATCGGACGTCCGACAACCTTTGCGCAACTTCGGACACATGAAGAACTTCGCTCTCGGACGTCCGAAAATATTGAGTCATTTCCTCTAAATTCACTGATCTCGATCGAACGCACATCATCAGAACACCGGACGTCCGACAAGCGTTGCGACACTTCGGACACAAAATCTTGAAGGCACTGGACATCCGAAAAGAATTAAAGAAAAATTCTCAGTTTCACCTCCTACCTTCGGACGCATAGATTGAAGGTACCGGACGTTCGAAATTATTCAAGAAAATTTTTGAGCTCACTGCCTATGTTCGGATGCAAGAAATTGGTCTACCGGATATCCGACACTACCAACGGCTAGTTGACTTTTCAGCTGCCTTCTATCCGTTGAAAGCATTAATTGAAGAACTTTTTGGTCCCATATAAATAGAACAAAGTCAACCACTTCAAAGCAACTTTGCACATTGAGACTACATCAGATCAAGGGTGATTTTAGTGGTAAAATACTCTTCAAAGAGAATTTGCACTCTTAGTTGTGTAATTTTCGATAAGTTTTTCTAGTGTGATTCAATTACTTCAATAGTGTAGGTTTTTGAGAATTATCCGAATGATAGTAAAACTTCCTTGATTGACCAAGTGTGATTTGGAGTAAGAAGGAAGTGATCCTTCCCTTGTACACAAGAGATTGGTTGTAAGTTGATCAACTTGAAGAAACTTGTTCTATAAAGTGATATTCAAACTCGAGAGGAGTTTGGTATTTGATTTGATTCTCTATTTCTTTTACTTACTGTCTCGATATATAAATTGCCCATCTCTTCTACTCACAAGCACTTGTGCTTTCTCATCAATTCCTCCATTGTGTGGTCTTTTAGAAAAAGAGGGCAAATACTCAAAAAGTGACTCACAATTTGGCCAGTTTTTATACTACCTAATTCACCCCTCTCTTAGGTTGTTTTCGATCCTTACACCTTCACCACCTGATAGTACAATAAAGATGTTGATATCGGCCTATCCAAGGAAGAAAGAGAGGAAGAAGGCAAGCAAGAGCCGGAGAAGGATGCCAGCGAGGGCCATGTTGAAACTGATCGATCTGTAAAAGAAGCTGAGTCTACCCGTCCAAAATGAACTTAGAATTCAGATTTTCTATTGTCTAAACTTGAAACTTTTATCAATGAAAACTATTATTCGGGATTTATAAATTGGCTTATATTTTTTATTTATCCCATTTTCTTGAAATGCTCTGTATATTCTAATTCTCTCTTGCCCCCATCTTTTTAGCATTATCTCAAAAGGATAAACTAAAAGGAAATAAAGAGTTTAGGAATAGGATTAATCTATTGAATACATTGTTAATGCAAGAACGATTTTTTTTGGCTAAATCACTAAATCATGAATTGAACTTTCTGAGATTTGTAGCATGCCATATCCGCAAGACTAATGTGCCATCCCTATAAGCCAATTTATAATAACTAGACAGACTTATCGAGACAACCTTTTATAGTTCCTCCTACTTGGAATCAAGCTTCTTCGAAGGATAAGCTCGGCTAATAAAATTTTTGCAAAACACTAAGTCTCCTACATCAAGAAATCTCTCTCTGACTCAGCTATTGTAATACCAAGCTAGGGTATTATTGTAGTCTGCGATTCAGATGTATGACAACTCCTATCTTGCTTCAAGAAGATCTAAGTCAACTCATCTTTCCTGGTCATTGACTTCGGCTATATAATTGAGTAAGCATGGACTTGGAATGACAACCTTCGTAGGGACTACTGCTTCAATTCCATAGGTCAATGAAAATGGCATCCCCTAGGTTGCTGTATCAGGAGTAGTTCAACAAGCCTATAGAACACTCAGTAGTTCAATAACCCAAGATGTTTAAGTCTGAGTTAGACGAGTATTGAGGTCTTATAAAATTGTTTGATTCAATTAAGGTTCTGAACTTGACCATTCGTTTGAGAATGCCTCACCGAGGCAGTGTTGGCAAATATTCAACACCTGACATCATGCTTGGAAAAGGTTTTAGGTGAATTGTCAGTCATTGTCTGAGATGACTATTTGGGGTATTCCAAAGCGACAAATGATTTGCATCCAAAAAAAATTTTCACAGGTCGGCCAGTAATGGTACTTTGAGGCTCAACTTCTATCCACTTTGTAAAATAGTCTATTCCCACTAGGAGAAATTATTACCTGCAACTACGTGAGGGAATAGCCCAAGGATATCAGTCTCTCCATTTATTCAAAGGGCTATGGAGAGGTGATGAGGATCATCTCGAAAATCGATTTATGGTGTTTCAACATATGCCGTTGAAAGGACTCCCAAGCACAAACGAGACTTATGATTCTCCCGAAAGTTCGAGGACCACAATGTCTGCTATACAAACCCTTATGATTCTCCCTCAGGACGTGACCACCTTCTTTGAAAGTAACACACCTCATGATTCTCTCTCGCGGTCTTTTGCTATATCTGTGAGCTATCTATCGATTCTCAAGTAGAAAACTTTCAATCAAATGCGCTGAAATGGAATCTAGCCACGTGGGAGCTACCTCGACAGGACAAACTGGTTGATAATTGTGATTTGGATGTTTCAAGATTTCATAAAACAGACCTCGTGAAAGACGTAAAAGAGAATGACACTAGTTTAGACAACGCATCTGCCCTTTTATTTTTAAATCTCGAGATACGGTAGATATCGAAAGAGTGGAATGTTCTAATCATGTCATGAATGTAGATAACATATTTAGATAAATTGCTATCCCTAGTTTCATATCCTCCCGAAACCTGTCAAACAATTAATTGAGAATCACTATATTCTCGTAAATTTTGGATACCAATATTTTGGGCTATATTCAGCCTAGTGATAAGAGTTTCATATTCGGCCTCATTATTAGAGGTAGGAAAATAAAAAAGAAGCGCATTGGTGCATCCATCCCCAGCAAGACTAATAAGCAATAAACCAGCTTCACTGTCTTCTTATCAGAGGATCCATTACATACACGATCCAAGGAGAAATAAAAAAGGAACTGTCTGAGTCATCACATCCGGGTGTCAACTCAGTAGTGAAGACCACTAACTCCTAGGCCTTAATAGCCGTTCTTGGCTTATAAGTGATATCAAACTCACCAAGTTTGATAGCCCATTTGGTCAATCTTCTTAAAGCCTCCAATTTCATCAAGATTTAATGGATGGGCTAGTCAATCATGACGCCAATGAGATAGGAATAGAAGTAAGGCTTGATCCTCCGAACTATATGCACTAGACAAATGATAAGTTTCTCCGCCATGGGGTATAGCTGCTCAGGGCCCTGGAGAGTCTGGCTAATGTAATAGACTGATTATTGAAATTTTAGCTCACTTTTGACAAGTACAACAGTGACAACCTCCGCAATATCGGATAGGTAGATATATAGTGTCTCTTTTAAACTGGGAAGGCCAATGTCGACAAGGTTTGCAGGTGACATTCGTTTTCTTAGATTAATAAAATATAGGGCTGGTTGCCCTCCCTCGTGTATGGGGTCTGCCAAAAATAAGGTTTGTAGGTGACGTTTAAGATCATCGAAAGCTTCTTGACACTCTTGTGTCCATTGAAATTTTCATCTTTTTTCAGGTGTTTAAAAAAAATAAAATCCATGAATTGCTAATCTAAAAAGAAACTGATTAAGAGTTTCCATTCATCTTGTGAGACACCGAATATCTCAAACCGTTTTCGGTGACTCCATATCTTGGATAGTCTAAACTTTATTGAAATTAGGTTTAATGCCCTTTTTTGACACTCTAAATCCAAGAAATTTTTCCAAGGATTCTCCAAAGATGCACTTCTTCGGATTGTCTCATTAGAATGTTCTTCAATACGTCAAAAAAAACTTCTCGAAAATCTCCTACCAACTCATTGAGGTTGCGATTTTTTACTAAGAGATCATCAATATAACCTTCCATACTCCGACCAATCTAGTGTGAAATATTTTATTACTAACCTTTGGTACGTGGCCCCGGCATTTTTTAACCTGAAAAACATGGTCGTGTAACAGAAGATTCCTCGATTAGTAATAAAAGCTATTTTTTCTTGATTATCTTCGTCCATTCCAATTTGATGATATTCTTTGAAAGTATCTAAGAAGTAAAAGACTTTATCATTCATCGTGAAACCCACTACGGCATCTATACAAAGCAAAGGATAACAGTCCTTTGGGCAAAATTGGTTGAGGTTCATAAAATCTATAAATATTCTCCAGTCCCCGATATATTTCTTGACCAATAGAAGTTGAAAAGTTAGGTCAAGTACTGGACTTCTTTGACTATTTTAAAACATAAAAGTTTATCGACCTCGAAGGAAATAGTAGCTAACATCTCTAGTTTAAAATTCCTCTTCTTTTGTTTAATAGGTCATGCCTTAAGGTCCACATTCAATTTATGGATCGTCAAATCTCTTGGTATTCTCGACATATTCTTGGTGGACAAAGCAAAGATGTCTTTATACTCCCAAAAGATGCTAATGAATTTAGTCTAAATAAACTCAAAAAGATTGGATTCGATGTTTGTCCGATAAATCATCAAATATCAAAATTTCCTGGATTTCATCTCCAATCATTAACCAAGTAGGCTTTCCAGCCTCTTGAAATTTTAGGGTCTCTAGGGTTAACACTGATAGTTTTCCGAGGTATAAGGTCGTAGTTCTTTCAGGACTGGCATCTCATAAGGGGTTAGATAGCATTGCCTTGCCACTCTCAAATCATTACGAATCTTAGCAACTCCATGGCTGGTAAGAACTTCAAATTGAGGTGACAAGTTGAACAAATTCCCTTAACACATTAAGATTTGGGTGCCAATGAGCATATTATAAGATGAAGTAGCCTTAACGACAACAAAATTAATAGATAAAGTTTGACATCGAAGGGTCTCTCTTATAGTTATTGTGAGGGTAATCACTCCCTTATAATAGAGTACTTACCCCCCGAACCCTATAAGAAGAGTCCGGATAGGCGCAATCTCCGAATTTCATCTGCTCAAAAGCCTATAGTATAGGATGTCCACAAAACTCCCGAGGTTGATGTACACCTTTTTAATAGTGAGGTTAATTTTGTGAAGCCACAAGGATAGGATCTTCCAGGTTATAGGATATCAAGTCAATAAATCGAAAACTTGTCTCCATAAAATCTAGAGTGGCCTACCGGTAGGTTCATTTCCAAGAGTGTTGACTGTCTCTACTAGCTGGTCCCCCACTAATGGTAATTATCATCCCAGTAACGTGTCTACCAGGGTTAGGAGATCGGTCTAGAGTAGACCTACCTTCTCGTCGATCGTTAAAAGGTCAATCATATGGAAGGCATTCCCGCATCTTGGTGACTGTCGCATTGCTCTTCTCGACAATCTCCTTGCGATCATCTTGGGAATCAAACTCTCATCTTTTATCCTCAAACTACCTTAAGTACCCTTACTTGAGCAAGTTCTCTATTTGCTTCTTGAGATTATTGTAATTCTTGACCTCATGTCTGATGTCCCTGTAGTAAGCACAATGAAGGTTTGGATTCCTCTTTTTCCTTTTTTTCGACATGCTTGGAGGATAATGGCATAAATTTTGTTGTTCCATCACAACTAAAATGTGGGCTCTAGTGGTATCGAGGGGAGTAAGATCTTGATTAGAGATGGGAGGTTTTCCTTTAGAAATTCTATCAAAAACACTCCGTCCTTTGCAACTAGATCCCTTCGAGTTATTCATTGAATTCTTGCCTTGCGTACGTTGTCCCCTCCTTTCTCTAGCAGAAGGAGCAGCCTAGGTTTCCCTTTTCATCTTGTAAGAGCTTTTGCCTTAGATGAACTTGTTGATCCATAACCAAAGCCCGTTCAAGGTTGCATAATAGTCTCTGCACAATTCCATATTAAATGTTCCTGACTTAAATCCATGAATGAAGACAATTATCGTAACTTGATCCATAAGATGGGGAATTTGGAGGCTCTCTTCACTGAAGCAAGCTAAGTAAGACCAAAGGGACTCATCCGATTGTTGTTTGATGTTCAAGAGATACGCGGAGATTTTAGTGATGGGCCTAGACGAAATGAAACAATGGACAAACTAATCCACCAAATGTTCAAGTGAAGATATGCTCTTTGCCTCTAGTTTTTAGAATCATTTTCAAGCATTACCTTGTAGAAAGGAAGGGAACACTTGACAAATAACCGCGTCAGAAATTCGTAAAGTCTGAATACTGATAGGAACGCATGAGAATGATCATCGGGGTCTCCTTTCCCGTCATAAAAAGGAACATCGGGCAACTTAAAATTAGCCGAAAAGACTTCCTCATTAATGTCTACGGTGAAAGGAGAGGCCCTTATATAGTCTCCATAAAGGGCCGAACCATCCCGAGAGTTTTCCTCATTATCCTTGCTCCGGAACAGATTCTTGAATAGCGCCCTCAAAATCAAGGCCACTTTAGAATGAACTTTACATTTGAGTTTTAAAGGATTTTCCTTCTCATTCTTCATTTTGGGATGATGGTCATTCGAATCATCCTCAGAAGAGTAGGATGAGGGAGTTTCTTCAAGTTTTCACCTTCCCTTTCATGTAGCTAATAATCTCTTCAAAAAAGTTTCGAGTTCGACGCCACAAATTTCGCTACCCGCGTAATAGCCTCACCCCAGGGCTGCAAGGAGTTCTTAAGAATTTCTTGGTTCCGTAAATCAGTATCTCGACCTTCAAATGATCAAGGTTCTAATTTTCACTATTGGAGCAGATCATTACCATCAAAAAGTAGAGCACTTAGATGTCGCTTTCGATTCCCACAGACATCACCAATTGTGCAAGCATGAGATCAAATTCCCAAAAAGGTCGAGATCAACAAGTCCTGGATCGAAACTCCTACACAAAACAAGAACAAAGATTGGGTTGACCCTCCAGTTTGACTCCGATGCCTAAGTTAGCAAAGGTAGGAGTTCGGTAATAAATAGATGAGATGGAATGATTGTGTTATCTATTACCTTAAGGGATTCTTGAAAGGGGGTATTTATAGTGAAGTCATAAGCAAGTTATTCGACTTCAAGCCACTTTAGTAAGGTAGGGTACGGCAGTAGGTCGACTGTAGGCCTAGTTATGCAGTTACGTAGGCCTGCAAAAGTCTATCAAGGAACAAAAGGTCATATCAATCACTTCATGTCAACCACATGCTTTGCTCATGAGACCTTCTAAGCTGTATAAAAACACAATTTTACTTAGTGGGCAATCCTCAAAATAGAGCAAGTCTCGAGAGGAAATCTCGCGTGCCTCACTTGCAATTCTAGAGTTTTTTTTTATAAGTTAGTTCAAATTCTTTTTCGGTACATACTTTGTCATACCGTGGACATAGTAATATCTCCAACATGTGATAAAAGTGATAATTATATAAGAAAATTTACATAAACCCATAATTGACTTGTTGCATTTGGAGTAGTTCTTTTTTATTTTTAATTCTGAAACAACATTTGGACCAAATATTTATCTATATGATTTATTTTCTTTTTTATGATTTCCAATTTTTCTAGATGGTTTCAATTCTAAATATTTTTTATACGGTAGTTTAGATTCTTCTTTAGTACATACTTTGTCAAACTGTATGTCTCTACCACATGATAAAATTGATATATGTAAGAAAATATCATAAACCTTCTCCAACATTTTAAATAATGTTATATTCTCACAATCTTGATCGGTAAAATTGATCTAATTTCATGGAGTTATCGACTTGGAACCCATGAAAACAAAAGAAAGAGTATGATTCTCTAGTGACTACTACTAATTAATTATTTGTCACCACTTACCAAACATAAGAAATAATCCACCAAAATTCAGCCATTGCCTGAAAAGCCAATATCATTAACAACATTTTTTTATAGTAGTAGGAGTTTTCATAACACAACATTTAGCATATTTTTCAAAAATGATTCCCCATTGTGCATCATGAAAGAAAAAAGATTTATTTTGCTTGAATTCTACAATTCTTCAGTTTAATTTCGTGATTCCTTTGATTGCATTTTACATGATTTGATTTGCTTTTAAAAAAGGATTTTCTACACTTAATTTGTCCATCCAAGTAATTTAAAAAGTTAGTATGCGTGAAAGAATGTTAGTGTGTGTTTTACTTTGTCTGTTCAACGCATTAACAGAAAGGAAAGAACAAATAGGAAACAAAGTCATAATGCTTCTTGATAAGTGATTATTTTATGTACTTTTCTGTATTTAGATATGTGTGCTTTAGTGTGTTTTTAATCATTTTAGACTTAAATATTTATGCCTTTGTTTCTTTTGAATATTATTTCTTATGGTTCTGTGAAGTTTTTGGTGTAAATGGACCAAGATTTTTTGAAAGTTTTGTAAAATGATGAGTGAAAAATTAACCTTGAAGTTTTGTTTATGTAAATTTGATGATTTTGTGTTTATACAAAGGTGAGACACATATTTATCAAGTGTAAGAATCTTAAAATCCTTTAACTACGAATCCATCATTTTTGACATTTTTAAGCTTCAAAGGAACGAACTTCTTATTATTTTTTTTTGTTCAAAAGTCTAGGGCCCTGCTTGGATTCAAGAGTTTTTCAAAAACTAATTTTTCAAATACTATTAAAATTTTTAAAAAGTAGTCTAAATTCTTTAAATATTTAAAAAATATTCTAAAATATATTCTAAAAACTCTTCTACTCTTAAACATTGCAAAATATTCCAAAAGTAGTCCACATTTTTTACATTTTCTTATTTTTTTAATTGTAACATGCTGTTACATTCCAAGATAGAGAGGAATAATAATGAAACTAAAGTGAAAATAAGCGTACAATCAAACACCAAATTCATATTCCAAACTTGCAATAAAAAGAACAAAATGAAATGAAATCTTAATCCAACATATCCAGGAGAATGAAAATGAAGTTTAAGGAGAGCTACCTTTGGTGTCTATGAAGCTAGATTAATGGCGGAGACAAAAAAAATTTGAAAAAATTATGATGGTTCCAGTTGCTTGCTTCTTTAGTCGCCGGTGACAAGGGTTGGATTTATGCTGACTTCAAACTCATATTTCATGACCTTGTAATAATTTTCACTGGAAACTTTTAACAGAAAAGTTTCTCCACTAGAACTTTAGAGTATGCAGAAAAAAGAATCAATCAAAACGAAGCTAAAATGAATGAGAAAAGTGTGTTCAAACAGGGCTAGTTCGACAACCCTACTTTTCAGGTTTCTAAAATATTTTTGCTTTCTTTCCTCTCTTTTTTCTCTCCCTAGATCTCTCCCTTGCGGCTGATAATTAGCAAGTATCCTCTCTAAACCCTAAAAACTTCTAAAAATGGTATTTATATGAATGAGCCTAAGAATCAAAATCCTAAAACTCTAAAAGTGATGGTTAGAATGAAATGGGATTAAGATGAAATAGGATGATGTGTTACTTCCTTATCCTTTAATAGATTTTGTTTGATGGTTATTTGATAGGGAGAAACACCTAGAGAGATCCACCAAAGAGTCCAATATGTAAGTCAAGAACCCGACTCTGACTCAAAAGCTTAAGCTGTTAAGTCTTGGGTCCTTACTTACATATTAACCGCTCTTTCTCCGTCTCTCAGACCAATGTAGGACATGAACCTTTATTCATAAACCTAACAAATCTCTCCCTTCATGAGTAACCCCCACATTAAATCCAAATTTACAAGCCCTTTTTTTCGAGCCTACTTTAATACTTAACGCAAGCCCACCTTATCATTTAATGTCACTTCTTCTCCCAAACATGGACCCAATCTTCTTCAATATCCAAACTGCATTCTGGACCCATGCCAACACTTGATTCCTTGGTCTAACACCAACCGGATCCTCTGCCAAACCCATGACACACCTGGTCTAACACTAATCAAACTTCTTGGCACTTCAGTCCACTACTAAGAAGAGAATTTTTTCACTGGTCCAACTCCAAGAAGAATCCACTTGCCCATGAGTAGCCCAGTCTCGACAACCTGAAGCTCTTAAGCTTTTGGATCAGAGTTGGGTTCCTGACTTACATATTGGGCTCTTTGGTGGACTCTCTTGAGGTGTTTCTCCCTATCAAATTGGTATCAGAGCTTTGCCCCAAAGATACCTAACAACAGTAGCACGTGAGGGTCAAATCTGGGACCTTGCTGTAACTATAGACGACCAGTCCCAACCGAGCTACCCATAAGGGCGTGTTTATTGAGAAAAGTTTAAGTTATGGTTAATTTTCTGCGTTCTCCTCTGCACCCTCATGATCATTAGCACGATGATCATGCATTCTGAACTTCAATTAGGGCACATACCCTTCAAAATATTTTGGGAAATACTCTCGCATTTACCAATTAAGTCTCTTTTGAAGTTTAAGACCATTTGCAAGTCATGGCATGATATAATATGTGATAACAAGTTTGTTCTTTCAAATTACGAGGGAAGGAAGCGAGGAGGAGCCTTAATTTTCAAGAGGGAGGCACACGATTCCTATTCTATAGAGGTAAACTATTCTATAAACCATGAACTTGTAATTGAGAAACTTGTTCCATGTCCTTTAGGTCTCAGTCTAGTTAAAATTCTAGGATCAAGTAATGGCTTGATTTTTTTCTATGATAACAAGTTCATGTATGCATGGAACCCCTCAACTAGGATCTGTAAAGAAGTAAGCAGTCTCCATGATTTAGAACTCGAATCCATCTGGATGATTTAGAACTCGAATCCATCTGGAGCATAAAGGCCTCTAGATTTTGCTATGATAATTCTTCCGATGATTACAACGTAGTACTAGTCAAGGAAGAAGAGATTATGTCTTTGAGTCTCAAAAGCAGAAAGAACTGGACGACAGCTGCAACCTGCACTTATGAAATTCTTCCAAGCACTAGTGTTATAGCCCCCATAGTGAATGGAAACCCGCACTGGGTAGCAAACCATAAGAAAAATGACCGAAATATTTATGGAGAGTTGATTGTTTATTTCGACCCCAAAACCAATGATTTGATAGAGTTGCCCGTACCCAATCCGAGAAATATAGAAGAAAAGTGAATATCAGGTTTGGGTGTTGTTGATGGACACTTATGCATGATTCGTCCAAACAATGATCAAGGAGAGTTGTTGGTGATGAAGAGAGAGCAGATTTACTATAATAGAAGATAGTACAAAACCCTAGGAAATAATTCTGAGTCCAAAAGGCATCTAAAACTAAAAACACAAAAGAGTCTAAATAACATTAAATGCTTAATGTCCAAAAGGCCCATGACTTGCTCTTTTGGTTTGATGGCAAACCAAAACTCCTCTCAGACTAAGGCGTGGCCCCCCCCCCAAACTCTCTTGGACTGGTGCCACCTTGAGAAACTCTCAGGTTTGGGATGTGTGTTACTTCCTTATCCTTTGATAGATTCTGTTTGCTGGTATTGGACAGTGTTATTAAACCATGTCCGGCCCGACAATTCAACCGGTCAACCCAGCAACTGAGCCAGGCTAGATCTTTAATTGAACCGTTCAAGCAATTAGACCATTAACTTGTCAATGGACCGGCGGTTCAACCGATAAACCGAGTGAACCGGTCAGTTTTTCAAGGAACCCGGACCATATGTTGTTATAGGAAAATTTTTGTGCAAATGCTTCAATGAAGGTTTGAACATGGGACATTACGCATAGAAGTAGAGCACGTCACCACTAAACCAACAATTCATTTGTTAGTAATTTTGTTCTTATTATATTATATATTATATTTTTATTCTTATTTTATTTTTCCAAAACAAAATTTATTTGGAATCTTTTAATAATATTTTATTATTCCCCACACTCTATAAGTTATGAAATAGACTTAAAAAATCAATTGAAATTCATAAATAGTTTTAGTTCATAATTGAAATACACAATTCATAAATATGTTTACCTTTCATTTTAAAGGTAAATATCGTTCTTAATAAACTTTTGCACTTAAAATTCATAAATAAACTAGATTTGACACTAAGATAACATTTTATACTTAAAGTTTGGTGGATTACTAATTAAATTTAGGTTGCTAATTCTTTAATTCTTATAAGAATTAATTATTCTATAATAAATTATACTAACTGAGCATTTATTATGACATAATTTATTATAGTTTCAACCATATCAAAAATTATGAGATATAATATTTAAATATATTTAGTGATTCATTGGCTTGACCACTCACCCACTGGTTGAACCAGTAACCCATTGACCCACCTCTTTCGCTGGGTCCTTCCCCAAACCGAGTTTAATAACTATGGCATTTGATAAAAATGCCAGTTTTTCTTGTACGAATGACGCTTGGGAAAAAAGAAACAAGGAAAGAAAATAAAGTAAAAGAAAAAAAAAAGAGGAAATGGCCATGAGGTGTTCAGTACATGTCTTGTACCAGTCATGAGAAGGAAGAAGAAATGCACAAGATCTCGGCACGCGCGTGTGAAATGCTCCTTTTTTTAACGAAATGGGCCAGCAAGCCTCATTCCTTTAGGCTTTTCTTTTCTTATTTTGCTAGACCTGGTTGGGTTTTGTTTGGGCTTGTTTTTTCATTTCTTTTGGGTTCAAGAATTGGGTTTTGGGATTTGAAGAGAAATGGCCCAGTTTGATATATTTTTTTTCCTCTTTTTTTTTTTTTTTTTTTTGCTCTTTTCTTTCTCTCTTTTGTTTAGCCTTGCAAAGAACCTACAAAAATAAAATTAAATGATTACTTAATCAATTTTTATTCATTTTTGAATTAAAAAAGATAAAGAATAAATAAAAATAATAGACTTCAGAGAAAAATTTAATGTCTACGGTGTTTAGGTTTCTTAGGTTACTAAGTCGGGTGTAGGGATGGGCCAAAAAATCCGAAAACCTGATAGACCTGACCCGACCCATACCAAAAATTAGGATATCCGATTCGATTTTTATCAGCAGAACAGATAGGGTCGAGTACCCATAATATTTGGATACGGATACAGATCATAAAAATAAAAACTCATGGGTATCCGACCCGGAGGTATATTATATAAATATTAAAAAATATAGGGGCAAATTTATAATATTTTTACGTTATTAACCCTAACCTGAAATCCATCGGGCATCAATCATTCAATTGGAACTCTTCAGCGGCCGACACTCTCGTTTCACACTTTCACCCCAGCGGTAGCTCCTTTCTGGCTTTCTCCTTCTCTTCAAATTTGTTTCAAGTTGAACTCAAAAGAAAGCTGCAAAAGATTCTCAAAACTCAAGCCTCAAGCCTCAAGCAAAAGATTCAATAGAGACCTTCGATTTCTCAAGACTCAAACAGTCAAACAGAAGTTGTACAAGTACAACGCCAACCTTCGCATAAAGGTAAATTGGACAAGTATTTGTTAGCATTTTGCATGAAGTTTTTTTGTGCATACAATAATTTTTCCATATAGTAAATTTTGCCATAAATTAAAAAGGTTTTTTTTTTTAGAACGCCGACCTTCAATAGCTTGAGTTCTTTTGGTTTTGATGCTTTTTGAGAATGCTGATCTTCATCTTTTTTTTTAAATTGGTTTTTTCTTTTGGAGGGAGATACAGAGGTAGCATTTGAATATGCTTTGTCTTTGTCTAGTTTGAAAATGCTCCCTAGGGGAGTGTATGTCACTTTTTGATTAAATCACAACTCTCGGACGTATTAGTATTTTCCATACTAGATCTTTTATGGCTGCTTCACTTGGCAAAGATGTTGCATCTTTGCTTTGCTGTTTTAGACGTACGGCAGGTTCATCTTCTGAATTTGCGTTCATACAGGAATATACGCTCACAGCCTCACACACATATAAACTCTTATATATGTTAGAAAATTAGATTAATTTCTTTTAGGTGGTTTCTTTAAATAGGAACGGGTACCCTATGGCCCGCTCCTCTTTTTCGGGTATCCGAGGATCGGGTACCCCCAAGGACAAGCGGAGCGGATTAGGGTCAAAAAAATAATGACTCGCCATATTAGGGTCAGGTCAATCATTTATCGTTTGGGACGGGTACCCGACCCATGCCCACCCCTAGTTGGATAGACCTAAGCTAGTTAGATTGGAATTATATTACCTCTTAGCATACATTTTGCCGAGATTCAACCAAATTGAATTAGTAAAAATTCCTCCCTTGAAGTTTTTGACAATTGTAGAGAGATCCCCTTAAATTTTAAAAATTACATCTACCTCCTCTACTTTTACTATTTAGGTAACAATGTACATCCTACAAACTAGATTTTCTTGCAAAAATCCTAAATTGCCCTTCCGTACAAAACTAAAAAACAAAAATACAATATACTCAATCACTTTCTTATGCACTCTACACAAACCAACTATTCCAATCCCTAAAAACCATCCAAGTAAAAACTCTCGTCCCAAATCTAAGTAATCATCCAAAAGATCTCAAATTGTATATACAGCATCAATGCTTGCTATAAGAAAAAGAAAAAAATACACCCTTGACAACCTATTTTATACCCCAAAATTAAATTTCAATGCCCCAATACAAGTGAATGTAACCTAAAGCCACCATTACAACACTCCCACCTCATCAAAAATATTAACATCTTAGAAGTAAACAATAAATTCTACCTTCACAGTAAAATCAAAACCAATAATTACCAATCCAACAAAAGAAATCCTTGTGCAATTAATTGACATTTTACATCATTAGAAAAAATATGTTAAATTCCACATCTCTAGTCCTTCTTCATTTTTCAATCATCAATTTCATTATTTATTTCTCTATTACCGCGAGAGTCTTCATTTTCTTCTAATTTGACACATAATATGCTCTTTCTATGGATTTTGATATTTCAATTTGCTAATATCCATAAAACTAAAGATTAAAAAAATAGAGGAGTAAATAACTAGGAAAAAAAGGAACGAAATTAATTCGTGTAAATCTATTGCCTTATGCTGTGAATTTTCTACCAATTAAAAGGCATTATAAGTACTTTACTACAACAAGAGAGGTAGGTGTAACTATGTAAACCTAAGGAGAGCCGAGTAAAAATATCAAAAACCTCAAGGGAGGTAGGTGTTATTTGCACTCCATGTTTTATTATTTATACTCTTACCATTTGTTTTATTATTGTCAATCGGTATCTTGGAAGGAAAACATCTAGTCACCGTATTATGAGTGACCAACTAGTATTTATAGGAGTACAAACCTAGCAAACTATTTACAAGAATACCCTTACTAATTTATTATCTACAAGGATACTTATATTCTCTTAACACTCCCCCTCAAGTTGGAGCATATATATTATAAGCACCCAACTTGTTACAAATGTATTTCACCCTAAAACCTCCTAAACTCTTGGTAAACACATCAGCCAATTGATCTACAGACGGTACATGAGATGTCTTGATGACCCCGTCAAGCAATTTCTCTCGAATGAAATGACAATCAACTTCAATATGTTTTGTCCTTTCATGAAACACTGGATTAGACGCAATATGAACAGCCGCTTGATTATCACACACTAAATTCATAGGCTGTTTATGCTCAAACCTAAGTTCCAGTAACATGCTCTTCAACCAAACCAACTCACACACAGTGTGAGCCATAGCGCGGTATTCAGATTCTGCACTTGATCTGGATACAACTGTTTGCTTCTTACTCTTCCACGACACTAAATTACCACCAACAAACACACAATATCCTATAGTCGATCTTCGATCTGAGGCAGAACCAGCCCAATCTGCATCACTATATCCTTCAATATCAGTGTGTCCATGATTTTGATATAGCAACCCTTTTCCAGGAGCACTCTTAAGATACCTGAGAATCCGTATAACAGCATCCCAATAACTAGTACGAGGGGTATCAAAAAATTGACTCACAACACTCACTGCAAACGAAATGTCAGGTCTCGTTACAGTGAGATAATTTAATTTACCCACAAGTCTTCGATATTACTTAGGATCATCAAGTAATGCGCCTTGGTCTCCTGCTAATTTCACATTGGGATCCATAGGAGTATCCACAGGTCGGCAACCTAACATCCCAACTTCACTCAACATATCGAGTACATATTTTCTTTGACATAAATAAATTTCATATTTAGACCGAGCTACCTCAATACCCAGAAAATACTGTAGATGACCTAAATCCTTTGTCTGAAAGTTTGCCTGCAGATTGGATTTAAGTTTCTGGATCCCCACAACATCATCACCTGTAATCACAATGTCATCCACATAAACAACTAATAAAATTTTACCAGCATTAGAATGCCGATAAAATACAGAGTGATCTACTCCACATCTTGTCAGACCGAACTCCATGACAACACTACTAAACCGGCCAAACCAAGCCCTCGGAGACTGTTTCAATCCATATAAGAATTTTTTCAAACGACAAATCAACCGCGAATTCTCCCCCTGAACAACAAATCCAGGAGGTTATTCCATATATACCTCTTCTTCCAAATCGCCATGCAGAAATGCATTTTTCACATCCAATTGATGCAATGGCCAATTATAAGTTGCTGCCAAAGAGATAAGAAGACGAACAGAGGTAATCTTTGCAACAGGAGAAAATGTTTCTAAGTAGTCTACTCCATACACCTGAGTAAATCCTCTAGCTACCAGACGAGTCTTCAATCTATCAATAGAACCATTAGGCTGCACTTTTATAGTGTACACCCATTTACAACTAACAACAGGTTTACCTGAAGGACGAGGGACAAGATCCCAAGTACCATTTTGTTCCAAAGCAGACATCTCTTCTTGCATAGCTAATCTCCAACCAGGATGATTAAGAGCATAGGTAATAGACTTAGGAATGGAAATAGAATCAAGGAAAACAACAAAAGAAGAATATGACATAGAGAGACGAGAATAAAAAACAAAATTAGAAATAGGATGGGAAGTACAATGTCTCTTACCTTTGCGTAAAGCAATAGGAAGATCTAACTCAGAAGAGGGCGTCATACCTGGATTTGAAGATTGAGAGTTAATTGGTGAAGTGCGTGGCATATCAGAAACTTTCTCAACCATGGAACGACGAGAGTAAACTTGAAGATGAGGACGAGATAATCGAGCTATGGAATCTGGGGGACTAGATAACTCAGGTAATAAAGGGGAAGGGACTGGTAAAACAGGAGAGAAAAAAGAGGGACACTGGTCTAACTCACAAGACATACTTTGTTTGATAAAATATGGAGTGGATTCAAAGAAAGTAACATCAGCACAAGTAAAAAATCGATTTAAAACTGGACTGTAACATCTATATCCTTTTTGCGCTCGTGCGTATCCTAAGAAAATACACTTAATAGCACGAGAATCTAATTTATCCACCCCGGGAGCAAGCTGATGAACAAAGCACACACATCCAAAAATACGAGGAGGCAATTTAAACACAGGTTCATGAGGAAAAAGAATGGAGTGAGGTAATTGACCTCCAAGAATATTAGATGGCATGCGATTAATTAAATAACATGCAGTTAGAACTGCATCACTCCAAAATTGTTTGGGCACATTCGTGTGCAACAACAATGTTCGAGCAATTTCGATTAAATGTCCAATTTTTCTTTCAACAACTCCATTCTGTTGTGGAGTGTGAGGACAAGAGGACTGATGAATAATACCAGACTTAGTCATAAAGGTATTAAAAGGAGTGGAAAAATACTCTTTCGCATTATCACTGCGAAGTATACGTACAGGCACACCAAATTGATTCTTTATTTCTGTAACAAATGCATAAAAAATGGAATATAATTCTGAACGATCTTTCATTAAATAAAGCCATGTAACTCTGGAAAAATCATCAACAAAAACTACAAAATATTTAAAACCTAACTTTGAAGTGACTCGACTAGGACCCCAAACATCAGAATGAACTAACAAAAATGGTTTAGAAACCCGTTTATTGACTCTAGGAGCAAAAGAAACACGATGATGCTTTCCTAGCTGACAAGACTCACATTCTAACGAAGATAATTGACTCAAAGTAGGAACCAACTTTTTCAAATTTTGTAAAGATGGATGACCTAAACGACAGTGAATTTCAAGAGGAGAAACAGTAGCAGGACATGCTATCGGACCATTGAAGTTGAGAAAGTAAAGACCATTATGCTCATGCCCTCCACCAATCGTCCTCTTTGTCTTCAAATCCTGAATGACAACAGAATCAGGAGAAAAAGTAACTGTGCACTGTAGAAATTTAGTGAGCTTACTAACAGACATTAAATTAAAGGGCAAATTGGGTACGTAAAGAACAGAAGACAGCGGAAGTGATGGATTAATTTCTACAGTGCCTAGTCCTTTAACTTTAGTGGTAGATCCATCAGCTAAAGTAACATGAGGAAAGGAAGTAGACTCTTGAAAATTAGAAAAAATTTTAGAGGTACCTGACATATGATCAGTAGCTCCAGAATCAATAATCCATGAATCATTACCTTTTTGTGCTAAAGAAGCAGAGGGAAGAGATGCGTGATTTGTAGCTTGGTACTGTAGGAATTTAACATAATCTTCCTCAGATATAGTAACAGTTTTCTGGGACCCATGTGCTGAAAAACTTGATTCAACTTGATCAGTGATAACCGTATTAACAAACCTTTCAACCATAGCGAATAGCACGTCAAACGAAAGAACGAGTCAAAACTTGAGCCGTGAACAGTAACGGCATGAACAGTAACTGCGTGAACAGTGCCGTGAACAGTACGCGTGTACAGTACCGCGATGAACAGTACGGCGGCGTGAACAGTGATTTTGCTAGATGTTTAACCCTAACCCTAGGACTTTTGCTCTGATACCATGTCAATCGGTATCTTGGAAGGAAAAGTCCTAGGGTTAGGGTTAAACATCTAGCAAAAGTTTTGGTCATCGCGACTGTTCACGCGACACTGTTCACGCGGTGGGGGGGGGGGGGGGGGGGGGGGGGGGGGGGGCGCCGTTACTGTTCACGGCACTGTTCACGAGACGCCGTTACTGTTCACGGCACTGTTCACGGGACGCCGTTCCTGTTCACGGCACTGTTCACGCGCGGTTCAGTTTTGACCCTTCGTTTGGTTTGGAGTGCTATTCGTTATGGCTAAAAGTCTATCAAAAGGTATTGTAACGTCTACTAATATTATGCCAATGGTGATGCCTCAAATCACAAATTGGAAGTTGAATGACACTAATTATCAACAGTGGTCAAAAGCCGTTAAGATTTATCTGACAGGCTTAGGAAAGCAACGATATCTCACAGATGACTCTCCTACGGAGGACAACAAGAAACTAATGTGGATTCAAGAGGATGCCCAAATTCTTGGAGCAATATGGAATTCTATGGAGCCACGAATTGCTTACATGTGTTCTCATTGTGAGACAACAAAAGAAGTTTGGGATTATGTCCGGTTATTATACTGTAGTAATCTTTCACGGATGTATGATATTTCTTTGGAGTATTTTCAGTTGCAACAAGAAAACAAGACAGTAACTGAATACTTTGCTGATCTTAAGCGAGTTTCAGAAGAATTAAATGCCGTAATGCCTCTCTCAAGTGATATTACAGTTATGCAGAGGCAAAGAGAACAAATGCTTGTGCTCAAATTCTTGGCCGGTCTCAAGCCAGAATTTGAACCAATCAAATCTCAAATTTTAGCAGGTGAACAATTACCATCTTTTGCAGAGGCGTATGCTCGGGTCTTACGTTCTGCATCTAAGGACACTACACATGGTGATGGTGCTCTAATTAATGACAAATCTGCTTTAGTTGCTAACAATGGTCGGATAGAGCAACTCAACTTGGGACGTGGCTCTCGTGGAGGAAGAAGTAGAGGAGGTCGTGGGGGTCGTGGAGGTCGAGGCACCCGTGAGTGCACTCATTGTGGTTTGAAGAATCACACTCATGATACTTGTTGGGATTTACATTGAAAACCACCTCGGTTTGCTAATGCGGTTACCATTGACCAAGCTGAATCAAGTTCTTCAGCACAAGGGTCCCAGAAAACTTTTACCATATCCGAGGAAGATTATGTCAAATTTCTGCAGTACCAAACTGCAAATCAAGCATCTCTTCCCTCTGCTTCTTTAGCACAAAAAGGTAATGCTATGGCTTGTCTCTCCACTTCCAAAAATTTTGACACATGGATCATTGATTCCGGAGCTACTGATCATATGTCAGGTACCTCTAGAAATTTTTCTAATTTTCAAGAGTCTACTTCCTTCCCTCATGTTACTTTAGCTGATGGATCTACAACTAAAGTTAAAGGACTAGACACTGTAGAAATTAACCCATCTCTTCTGCTGCCTTCTGTTCTTTACGTACCAAATTTGCCTTTTAATCTAATGTCCGTTAGTAAGCTTACCAAATTTCTACAGTGTTCAGTTATTTTTTCTCCTGATTTTGTTGTTATTCAGGATTTGAAGACAAAGAGGACGATTGGTGGAGGACGCGAGCATAATGGTCTTTATTTTCTCAACTCTAATGGTCCGATTGCATGTCCTGCTACTGTTTCTCCTCTTGAAATTCACTGTCGTTTGGGTCATCCGTCTCTACAAAATTTGAAGAAGTTGGTTCCTACCTTGAGTCAGTTGTCTTCATTAGAATGTGAGTCTTGTCAATTAGGAAAGCATCATCGTGTTTCTTTTGCCCCTAGGGTCAATAAACGGGTTTCGGAACCCTTTTTGTTAGTTCATTCTGATGTTTGGGGCCCTAGTCGAGTCACTTCAAAGTTAGGTTTTAAATATTTTGTAATCTTTGTTGATGATTTTTCAAGAGTTACATGGCTTTATTTAATGAAAGATCGTTCAGAACTATATTCCATTTTTTGTGCATTTGTTACAGAAATAAAAAATCAATTTGGTGTATCTGTACGTATACTTCGCAGTGATAATGCGAAAGAATATTTTTCCACTCCTTTTAATACCTTCATGACTAAGTCCGGTATTATTCATCAGTCCTCTTGTCCTCACACTTCACAACAGAATGGAGTTGCTGAAAGAAAGATTGGACACTTAATCGAAGTTGCTCGGACACTTATGTTGCACATGAATGTGCCCAAACAATTTTGGAGTGATGCAGTTCTAACTGCATGTTATTTAATTAATCGCATGCCATCTACTATTCTTGGAGGCCAATTACCTCACTCCATTCTTTTTCCTCATGAACCTGTGTTTAAATTGCCTCCTCGTATTTTTGGATGTGTGTGCTTTGTTCATCAGCTTGCTTCCGGGGTGGATAAATTAGATTCTCGTGCTATTAAGTGTATTTTCTTAGGATACGCACGAGCGCAAAAAGGGTATAGATGTTACAGTCCAGTTTTAAATCGATTTTTTACTTGTGCTGATGTTTCTTTCTTTGAATCCACTCCATATTTTCTCAAACAAAGTATGTCTTGTGAGTTAGACCAGTGTCACTCTTTTTCCTCTCCTGTTTTACCAGTCCCTTCCCCTTTATCACCTGAGTTATCTAATCCACCAGATTCCATAGCTCGATTATCTCGTCCTCATCTTCAAGTTTACTCTCGTCGTTCCATGGTTGAGAAAGTTCCTGATATGCCACGCACTTCACCAATTAACTCTCACTCTTCAAATCTAGGTATGACGCCCTCCTCTGAGTTAGATCTTCCTATTGCTTTACGCAAAGGTAAGAGACATTGTACTTCTCATCTTATTTATAAGGGGAAACAGTAGCAGGACATGCTATCGGACCATTGAAGTTGAGAAAGTAAAGACCATTATGCTCATGCCCTCCACCAATCGTCCTCTTTGTCTTCAAATCCTGAATGACAACAGAATCAGGAGAAAAAGTAACTGTGCACTGTAGAAATTTAGTGAGCTTACTAACAGACATTAAATTAAAGGGCAAATTGGGTACGTAAAGAACAGAAGACAGCGGAAGTGATGGATTAATTTCTACAGTGCCTAGGCCTTTAACTTTAGTGGTAGATCCATCAACTAAAGTAACATGAGGAAAGGAAGTAGACTCTTGGAAATTAGAAAAAATTTTAGAGGTACCTGACATATGATCAGTAGCTCCGGAATCAATAATCCATGAGTCATTACCTTTTTGTGCTAAAGAAGCAGAGGGAAGAGATGCGTGATTTGTAGTTTGGTACTGTAGGAATTTAACATAATCTTCTTCAGATATAGTAACAGTTTTCTGGGACCCATGTGCTGAAAAACTTGATTCAACTTGGTCAGTGATAACCGTATTAACAAACCTTTCAACCATAGCGAATAGCACGTCAAACGAAAGAACGGGTCAAAACTTGAGCCGTGAACAGTAACGGCATGAACAGTAACTGCGTGAACAGTAACACGTGAACAGTGCCGTGAACAGTACGCTGAGTGATGTTTGATATTAATTCAAAGAATAAATAGCAAGTAGCACATAATCATTTTTAAGGAAAAACAATTGCAAGTTGTATCTCAATTTCATTTTTGTTTTTAAATGGGAGTAAATCTGTAACACTACTATATAATAGTACATTATACATAAGGGTGGCAATGGGGAGGGGTTGGGGCGGGGGATCCTTCTCCCGTCCCCTGCCCCATTGTCAAATAACTCCCCCCGTCCCCCGGTCCTTCCTTCATCCCATGACCATGGGGAAAGAAATCAACCTACCATATTTAACAACCTGCTCATCTAAGGGATAATTTTATTATTCATTCTATTTCAAAATATTCAATAAAGGCATGCTCAAGTATTCAACCTTAAATCATTCAACGAGTTACAAATACTAATAACTAAAAGAGATTAGCAACCTGTTAATACCATGAAAATGATATTAAAATATCTTATTGAGATATGATAGGACCAAGTCATAATTGTATGTTCACAATTATGTTATTAATTATATTATTAAATATAAATAATTAGATTATAGCTAAATTATTATATTGTGTATATATATGTATTATATATGTAGACACCAAATTTTTGGTGTTTTATTATTTATTTGCTATTCGTTTTTTTATTTGTTCTATTTTTATTTTGTCACAATTATTTTTATTTGCTTTTAATTTTAGTTATTTTAGCCATTTTAGCGTAGAATTTCTCAAAGGAAAAAGAAAAGCGTTCAAAAAAAATGTGTTTTAGTTGTTTTAGATTTTAGTTTCATTATTTAAAAATGAAAATAAAGGAAAAAATGAAAAATGAAAAAATCATAATTTTGTGTCTTTTATTTTTAGTTTATTTATTTTTGTCCAATATTGCTTAAATTGTTGTTTTTAAATTTTATTATCATTTTTTAAATTACTTCTTAAAAAAAAAAAAAGGAGGTTGCGGCATGCAAGCTGCGTTTTTCTCGCAGCTTGCAAGTAAGGGCTCGGCAGCCCTTAGCTGCAATTATAGCAGAGATGTTTGGGTGTTTAGGGTTGGGGGGACTTCCATATAAAAGCCAAGAGAATAGCAGCCGACAGAGGGAGATTAGAGAGGAGTGGACGGCTAAGGAAAACTGAGAAGAGAGAGTGAGCGACAGTAAAAAAAAAACCAGAAGAGTTACGGGGAGACTTTGAGGGAGAGCTAAGGGGGATAACGGCTGAGAGTGAGAAATAACAGAGCAAAAGGGAAAAGAAAGAGGACGACTGAGGGGAGGACTTCGGCTGAAGAAAAGCAGAGAATTAGGAGGCAACGGCGGAGGAAAGCCAGAGAAGCTGGTTGCCGGGAAGGAAGGAGAGCAAAGTTTTAATTTTTCGCTTACACCGAGGCTTCGGTTAAAGCCAAAGGTAACATTTTTCAACCTGGAAGTTGCTTATGGGTTACTTGATCATGTTAGAGTGTTGCGATTCTTTCCCGTTTACATTTGTTTCACCTTCCACGCGTGTGCATCTGGAAAGCCGCGAATAGGGTTGGGTTCAGGGGAGTAAAAGGGTTGCGTTCCATGAGAGTGAGTTAGGCTAGATTTTCATTGCTGTTTTCATGATCTTCATCAGATCTTTGATCCTTAACGTTTTGCTGGGTTGCTGTTTCCTTTACATTTTGCCATGTGATGATGGGTTTTAGCCGTAGAAGGTATGGGTAGCCTGATCTATGTTGGTTTGGGAAACTGGATTGCATAATTAGTGGTTTGAATAATGAAACCCACAGCGGTTGCAACAGGCTTTCGAATTTGAATGATGAAATCCTTGATGGATGTCATGGCTGGAAGTTCAAGCTCGAAGCTTGATTAAGTTTGTTGCATTTTACAGATTGCGATTCTGGGTTTAAAATGTTACTTTGTTTGAACTGCTGAATTTCTGGCTAGGCTGAGATATTATAACCATGTGCACGGAACTTGTTCTTTTCCTCTTTTTCTGGATTGGGTCTTAAGCCTATTTTAGCCGAGTGAAAGTGGCATGAACACATGTTGCGGCTGAGTTTCTTTTGCTGCATTTCCTTTGTTGTTTTTGGTTGGGATGGTCAGGGGATAGATTCATGTTCAAAGATGTGTGTGATTTGATTCGTAAATGATGAGTGCTGTGCAATGTTCTTGGCAATCCATTCATGTGAGTATCAAGCTGTAAAAATTTTTTTTGCAGCATGACAAAGGTTACGCACCTATTTGCTGTTTTTCCCTACTTCCAGCAATAACAAACAAAACTGGTTTTTTAATCATCTTTTGCTAGCTTAATCTGATGTTGAAGGGAAGGAAGAAGAAGGTTTGGTTTGAATTTGTATGTTTTGAAGTCTGAAATGCATGAGCTATGGCCGAATACTTTGCTGGAAAATGAATTTCAGATTGCCAAACCATTCTACATGAATGTCTTGTCCAGAATTTCTGTCATGCATCAGTTCCTTTATTGTTCTTGCTTGTTTGGAGTTTAAAGTTAAGTAGTTTGTTGCTTAGTTAGAGTTATGATATTGGTTTGAGAAATATCTATTCAAAGCTTTGTGTTTGAATTAAAAATCTGGCTTGCACGATAGAGGAAAAAGGCCTCGGCTGGGAAAAATTGCAGAAAATCTTGTCCCTCAAAGTTAGCATTTTGTCCAGATCATTTTTGTTGCATTTTTGAGTTCAAAACCTGTTTGATCCTACTCCTACCTTTGCTTCAAATCTCCGCATTTTGATTTGAGTGGAGATATATTTGGGTTATTTGCATGAATATAGATTCGGCCAAATAGGTAAGAGATTGAATGAGACTGCATAGCCGTGAGTTTGCAGAATGCATGCGTTTCTTTTGTGTTTTTTTTTTTTTTTTGCATGAGTTTCTTTCTATGTTTTGATTGTTTAAATGTTAAAGTTCCATATACGGTTGCTGGGTTAGAGCTTTGATGTTTGGTGGGTAAAGTTTAGATCAAAATTGAGCATGCAAACTGAAACTTGCGTTTGGAATTTGAAACTGCAGCAAAGATGTTAGCTGAAAAATTGCAGAAGTGAAGTTCTTCGTAGCCTGCATGAATTGCATGAAATAACTTTCAGAAATTGCCATTTTAACCCCCCAAGTTCCCCCCTGACTCACTATGGCCCAAGTAATTGAAAAACTAATCAATTTGGTCCTTTTGATTTCGAAGCAATGTTACAAAGGCCCAATAATGTTCTAAATTCTTGCAATCGAGTCATGAAGTAGATGCATTTTAGCCATTACTTGCCCTTTTCTTCGTCTTTGGACCCTTGAGGTTCCTAAAAGTGTTTGATTAAGCGTGAGTGCTTGGATTAATGTTCACATTTTAGTCCTTGGTAGTTTTAATTTCGAAACTTCATTGCTTGCTTTGCTTCAATTAACTACTATGTCTTGTTTTCCTTGCAATTAAGTCATGACTTTGGGAGCTTTACGATCAAGTGAGCTTTTGTTTTTGCATTTTTCTTAATTAAAATGGTACCTTGACCTCTTTATTATTTTGAAGCCATTTTTCTTTCATTTGGATACCATTCCAAGGGAGGTATAATTTCTTTTATCTTTTTTTTTGTCTCTCCTATGTGCTCCTACGTGTTATGTGAATATGCATGTCTATTTCGCTTTCCTTGTTTTTCTTTAATTCCTTGCATTTATTTCTTTTACTTTTACTTTTATTCAAGTATTCTTTAATGGGGTATGTGTACACCTCTTGGCTTGTAATAGATAGGGCTTGGAGAGCATTCAATGAAGACCTATCGAAGTCACGTGCCTAGCTAGCAAATGTAATAGTTAGGGCTTTAATTGTCTTATGTGTCTTGCATGCTTAGTTACTACGTGTTAATTTGCTTTGTTAGGACCTTGCATCTAGTCGAGCATGCCAAATGTTATGTGCTATGTGTTTATAAGTGTTTGGCATGTCTACTCGCTTTCCATAGCCATGAATGAATGTGATGGATGAATGGACGTTTCCACTAGTCCAACGCTAGTCGGAATTCATAGAATGGGCTAGTCCAACGCTAGACCCTTAGGGATTTCCCCTAGTTAGCACATATTTGCATGTTCATTACATGTCATGCATTCTTTTTAGTTTTTATCATTTTGCATGCCCCTTGAGCCCCTTTTCCCTCCATTTTAGGATTTTTGCATTTCATGCTAGTTATAGGGTTCATTTGCTTGAGAGTCCCCTTAAATATGGGATATAGACGAGTGTGGTTTTTTCTAAGCCTTAGCACGCTTGTATCCTCTCTATCAAAGGGCAAATTGAGTCACGATTTAGGTCTCCCCGTACCCATTATGCATGAATTCCCTAGGTTCATGCATCCACTCTATCATTACACTTTCATTTTTTCCTCCTATTTGCACACGTACACCTTTTATCACTTCACTTGCACACTTTCACTTTTGTCTCATTTGCACACGTACACCTTTTATCCCTTCACTTGCACACGAACACTTTTCCTCCCATTTGCACACATACACCTTTTTATCCCTTCACTTGCACACGAACACTTGTAAGTACATTTGCACACCTCCACTTACATCCTATTATTTTTATTATTTTCCTCACTTCACATATCCTCACATTGCATACATGCATTCCATTCATTTGCATCCCACTCGCATTATTCGTGACTTCTTCAAAGGATCGTTATTGGGCTTCACAATTAATGTGATTGGCACCACTCAACCTGTGGAGAGAAATTTCCCCCAATACCCCTAGGTCTAGGGTTTTGCATTCATGTAGCACATCCAAATGTAATAAATTCTTTGGTTAAAACAAGAAAATCTTTGATTAAATCACGCAACTAACCTTGGCTAGGTCGAAGGGGTGCCTTGGATTTTTATCCTTGCCTTCCCCTTCGTCAAATGTGACTCCCGAACCTTTTTCTTTGGTTTACGTGGATTAGGAGTCGTTTAAAAGGGGTTTCTTACTACTTTTTCCTATTTTTTCAAAAAAATTCATTTTAGGTGACTTGGTACACCTTAACTCATTTACCAAGTGGCGACTCCAGTTTTCATTTCAAAAAAAAACCCTTTTTAAACTATAATTTTGGGTCAAATCGTCGCATTTTCAAAACCCCATTTAGACCCATTTTTCTTTTAAATCACGATTCATTTTCCAATCCCAAAATACATTTTTAAACCATTTATTCATTTATTCAAAAAATGGGGCGCGACAATATATACCTTTGTAAATTTAAATAAATAAATATATATATATTGTATGCAGGAGTGGGGAGGGTGTATGTTACCCTACCCCCCCTCCCTGTTTTAAGGAGGGGCAAAATTTTCTCCCCCCACCCCAACCCCATTTTTACCCCGCGGGCACCCATCCAGTTGCCACCCTTAATTATACATGGACTTTTTTTTAAATTAACGGGGATCAATTGACCTTACTTAAAACACACCTAGCTTCACCAACGATCTATGCTACTATAAACACATGAATCGCTATAAAGATTACAAACGAAGAACGAAGAAAAAGGAGGCCTCAGAAACCTAAGGAAATACCACAAAGATAACTGACCAAAATCGAAGCTCGGTACTTGGTTCTAAAAAAAAGTGGTTCGCTCCACAATCTACTAACAACCATCAAAATATGCTATTATCAAGCCTCTTTCATCTTTTTAACAGATCCAAATGTTACATGAAAATCCAAATTTTAAAAAAAATTACCTTAATGGAGCTTCCAAAATCCAATTTTTCTGCTCTTAGCTCTACTATTTTTCTACGTAAGGTTAGGTAAAGTGAGATTTTGTCCTTATGTTTTTCCCTTTTTCTCTTTTGAATGCCAAGTCCTAACTTTCAGCTCGGCGCCAAATGTTTTTCTCACTTCACAACTCAGCACTTCAGTGTGCTAGTTTTTATTTCTGTTTCTAACTAAGTTAGTTTCCCATTAAGTAAAAACCAATAAAAACCTCATTTTATCATTTGAGTGTTTTCCTAAATCATTAATAAAATAAAACTAAGCTATGGAGTCTAACTTTATTTTTAATTTTTTTTAAACAGGGAGAAATAGGATTAAGAAGTAGGGAGCGGGCAGGAAAATTTGAACCCAAGACTTGTAAATCATGGGATTAATTGTTGACTTTTAAATGCAAAAGAAACATAAGTTAAAGGTTGCATTAGATTTATTTCTTTACTAATTAGTCTCACATGTAGAGATTACATTGATATAAACAATAAATATTTTGTAAGTGAGAGATCTTGGGTTTGATCCCTCTCATTTACACTAAATTAAAAGAAAAAGTATATTTTGCTTTTTCTTTTCTTCAATGCAAGAAAGTATACGGGCATATACAAATTAAATTTTATGATCTGCACCCAATTAACTTGAGTACAAATGCAAAATTAAGTACATTATGCGCAATGTAGAGGTACTTTTTGAGCAAAGTTGATTATGATTAATATACAATATATATTGTTACATACATTTTTTTCTCTAAATATTAAAATTATGGCATAGCTATTTTTTTTTTTTAAATGGCCTAACCCCTATGCGGGGAGGGACGCCACCCCCAAAATATTATTGTGAAAAACCATCAAAATTACAAAGAGTTCACACGCGAGCAACTCTAACACGAATAGCGGGAGTCTGAGAGCTAAATCAAAATATTATGTTACAAACATGTGAATTTATTTTATAATATTGGAAAGCATTTGTGCACATGCAACAAATATATATATGTATATATGTATGCATATGTATATGTATATGTATGTATGTGGGCGCGCGTTTGTGTGTGTGTGTATATATATATATATATATATATATATATATATATTGTTATGCTAGAGAGTATAATAAGAATGTTGTTAAAATGATGATGATGATGATAAGCATGTTGTTCATAGATACTTAGAAATATATAACTTAGAGCGTGATTTTTGAAAATATAGATGAAAAAATTGCATACACTCGACGTACTATTTTTTAGGCTAATTTGATTTTAAAATGTGCTAATTATATTTAATTTTGCACAAAACTTACTAGTATAATGTGCATAATGTATTTAGTGTATGTATGTATGTAATGTTATCAAGTTATGTACATAATATATCATTTATTTTAATGCAATTTATAATTTTTCTATGTTGCAAAATAAAGGAAAAAAATGTCCAGTGCTAAAACATAAAGTGTAAGTTTAGTTATTTAACCAATAACTCTAAATAAGTGCACCTAAAAAATAATTACGTTTTATCCACTTTGCCCCAGATCATGATCAATTTGGCTTATTTTATCATAGTTGCCAAACATCTTTTTTTACTAATTCGGCATGTTGCGCCTTCAGAGAAATTTTATTAGAATTTTAAATTTAGAATCTGCAATCCTTCCACCTGGCAAAATGGAGGTTGCAATTTCTGGCTATAGCAAGTGCGAGGAATCCTTTGGATCTAACATCATCAGCTAACAAAGCTCTTCACGCAAACATTTTCTAGTACCACCTAGACAGACATCAAATGGACAGTACTTCACTAAAACCCCACCAAAATCTCCATATGTATGTGAATAATTAAAGGTTTAACCCCACAATTAGAAAAGATTGCCCCACTACCTTTCAACGAAATTTTATTAGCAATTCATACTTTTTTTATTTGTCCTACAACCAAATAAGTCAATACACTAACACCTTGTCTAAACAATGGGAAAGAGGCTCAATTTTCCATTTATTCTTCTGCTCAATCCTTCCAATATGCTCCAGTACATTAATCCATTTGAAAACTTTCTTTAGTTGTTTTACTACATATTAAAATTCACAAAAATTGCTCATTTTTTGTTTCATCTTAATAAAGAAATATAGAGAAAATTTATTAGAGTTGTGAACGGAAAAGTGGAAATGTTGTTTATTATGAATTTGATAAATGAGTGATGCTTTTTTTTCTGCTCAATTTTATGTTGATTATGTAGATAACTTTTGGCATACATTGGTTATATTGTGTGGTACGTTTTCCCTTGATATGTGTCAAAATATGCTTTCTCTAGACACATGAATGCTAAAATCCAAGTAATGGAGAGGCGCAGAAGTATTAGCTCATTTATTCTCAACCTAGTTTTGGATAAGCACATTTGGTAGATAAAGCAAAAAGAACAAGTTTATCACCACTGAGGGAACAGCTGTTTATGGTAGAAATGTGCAGAGACAGATTCCAGAAAATAAGTCATTAACATTGATTCTGTTGACCAGTTATTTCATATTTGGAATGTATATGAAGTCAATAGGAATAATGTCTTCAAAGAGCTGTGCAGTCAAGGGAACACTGGTCGTAGATTTTTGTGCTTATATTTGTGCAGTGTTCTGAGATATGTTAGTGTATCTAGCTAAGATGGGAGATCAAGTACTTTCAGAATCTCAAATTTCTCTTGATACAGAAAGCGTATATATTTACTCTGTAACAGCTGGGATGTATTGTATGAGCAGTTATGCTACTGCTATTGGTGTTCGCACGAATGTCATCAAGGTGGCAGTTGAGGACCTGGCCGTAAACCTTGGCTGGCCAGGCAATAGGGAGGAAGTACGAGCAGAAATTCAGTTGTCTAATGAGCAGATTGGCCAGTGACTGCATTCTTCCCGTTTTGTATGTGAAATCAAAGAGAAACACTTGGTTGGAGCTAAATAAGATTCCAGTCACAAATTGAGTTGGAACCATGATGTGCTTCGCTTCATTCAATTAGGTTTCTGATTCAAAACTACCATATGCATGGTGGTATATTCATAGATAATTCTTTCACTCTGAAGCAAAAGAACTTCTTGGAATTGGTTTGATTTTTCATCTCATCTGATTCTGATGAAAACCTTCTTATTTCTGGAAAATTTCATCAATTTCTGAGAGTATGAAAAATTGAGTTCATTCATTCAGGTGGAAGTTATATGGTTAAAAGGTCATAATTTGAGAGAGAAGTACTTAGTACTGGAGGATTTTCTGTTTGGAGGAACTTAAAGATAAAGGCAGCTGAGTTATGCTTATTAGCTAAGTCTAAACCTAAAGCCCTACTTAAGCTGAAGTCAATCACATACTATACAAGAAGTAAGCTAAAATGGTACTCATTTCTGAAATTCATGTATATCATGCATTCTGATTAGACGAGTTCATGCCTGATTTTATACTGTCTACCCCTGGATTCCTACTAGTTTACCTCCAAAACATGTCTGTACTAGTAAGCTGTCTAGTTTACTATGGTATGCTCCTTGTTTCCAAAAAAGAAAAAAGAAAAAATATATTAAAAATAAAGAGTAATTTATTCTGTCCATTGTGCAAAATTACAACTCAAATTTTCACGAGGCTACACGGACATCAATGGTCTACAACTATATAAGAAGCTTCGTACTTGAGTAGACTTGATTTCTAAAAAATCAATGGTTTTAGATTATGCCACACTATTTCATCAAGTAGTTCGAGTCTACTCAAGTTTTGGTCATATGAGAACATCGCCATGGTGGGTCTCAGACCTTTAGGACATTTCTCATTTGAACTTTATCTAGACTCTCTCCAATCTCCATTACAGTGGATGTGGCTTTGGATTTTGGGTTCAAATTCTACGAATCGATTAATTCCCTCCACAATTCCCTCTACTCTTGTTGCCATTTCTGTTAGTAATGCTGCTGCTGTTACTACTAAGGGAATAATCTCTGATAAATGATGCTTCTCCTTCCCGAATTATTTATCACAGCTAGGGAGTTGTGCATTTTTTTCAACGGTAGCCCACAAAGCATTTGTTTTGGTCTAGTTCCCTCTTCTATCCCCGTAGCTTTATTGGAAAGATAAGAAAGGACTTCTGGAGTCATGTCATGTAGTAGTAATGTTTCCTAGTGCACACACTAGGTTAAATTTGTACCGCGAATGACACGCCACACTCAGTTCAGAGCTATTTTTGGATTGCTATTTTTAGGATTTTTTGTAACAAAATGTACTATAACGATTTGATATATGTAAAGTAGAAAAATGATTGAAAAATATGTTTATGAAAAATGTAAAAAAAAATTAACAGAAAATCACAATCCAAACACGCAGCATTTGAAGGATAAAGGTGAAAAGTAGACAAAATGCTATTTGCCATTTAAGGTAAATGACAATTACTTTGAGACAGATCAAAATAGAAAGTACAATAGATGAAGGAAACATTACAAGAACTTTTGTATTTGGCTCTTCTGCGCCACTGCCAGGAGCTGCCACGGTTACTTTTATTTGGAGGGATTCTTCAGTTGTTGAGCTATTAAGTAGACGCTTATAGCCTAGTGATTTTTCACCCAAAGGATCCCCTTTTGCATCCCCTAATCCATTTTTTGAAGCAGTCTGCAACATGTCGAAGATTTGAAGTTCTCAAACGGTCAAAAAGTGCAGCATAAGATCTCTTTCGAAAGCAAGGTATTTACAGTGCTTCTTTGGAAGCAGAAAAGACTAAAAAAATAAATGAAGTAATTACCAATTGTGGTATACCACGTTGGCTACCCAATACCACATGATGTTACTTCCATTGTTCCTGTCAAGCGTATAAGAAGGATTAATTGAAGTATACAAGATCCATCCTAGTAAGACCAAATATAATGAATTAACATAGCATGTCGTCCATCATAGTTTCTCGTAAAAGGTTATGTATTTGAATTCTACTATATCGATATGAGAACTCTATTGATAAATAATTTATAAAAATTCCTATAAATAACCTATTATTCGAGTGCATATTCTGACTTACAATAGTAACAAAATTTAAACACACTCAAACCTATTTTTATCCGAAAAGAAAAGAAAAAGTTCCAGCACTAATTGTGAGGACCTGAATTTTTCCTACTTTTAATTCTATTTTACTGGCTTATTTAATTATTTATTCACTCGTTTACTCCGAATAATTTATTTCAACCACTTTAAACCCATTTACATGGAACTATGTCTCATTTATATTTTTAAAACATCTCGTTAGTAAATTTAATTTCTCTGCGGCTCGTCTAGTAAGGAATAACGAGCACACATTTTTTGAGACAATATTCGATCCGAGAGTGCAATAATCTTGAAGAATTAAGAATGATTAATAGTAGACTAAGAAAAGTTAATTGAGGGATAAGAGGAGAGTGAGTTCCAATTAAGCTTTTACCGCAAACGCGTCGATAGTTTCTCGAAAGTCGCACCACGCGATTAATTAGAGATTTGCGAAATTAATACTAGACTCGTAAGATTGAGTAATTACAGTGTTAAAGGAGTTACATTGGAGGATTAGTGCATGAGTGTACCAAACGAGAGAAAAAGTGGTAGTGCACAACCCTATTCGAGACACTATTTGAAGTTGACTTTTTGCATCCAACTTAAAGCAACTTTTCCTTCAATCTTCCCTCACAAACTAAACACACAAACCCTCATCTTTCTCCTCTCCATTCAGCCGACCAGCCAAGAAAGAAAAGAAAGAAAATCTCCATTTCCTTTAGCTTCCATTTTGTCTACAAATCATCATCCGACTTTCTAGTTTTTTGGAGATTCATCCTAGCTTGGAGTAAGAAGCAATCTTGTGGAATTTCTTGGAGGAGATCTCAGTGGAAAATCTGATTTTTCTTCAAGGGTTTTAAGGGTAACCTCCACCTCTTTTATCTTTCAAATTTCAAGAAGTTTAACGGTTAGTTTCATGGGTTTACAACCCTAAGGAAGAAAATAGGTTAGAGGACTTGAGGAACCCATTTATTTCGCTTTAAATCATAGGCTAGCAGACTTGATGAGACCTCTAGGTAGCTGACTTGAGGCTTGATTGTGTGGTTACAGTTGTTTATGTGTTGAGTGAGTTGATTTCGGTTAGAAAGTGGAGAGAAATCGAAGGAAAAGTGAGAATGCAAGCTGGCCGAAATTTCTGGTCATGTTGTTCTGTCTTTATTTCGAAATTTTGATGCTTGGATGGCTGTGAAATTGATGTACAAATGTTGTATATTGTGTGTACAAAGTGCATTTCAAATATCGTTTCATTTGGTTGCATAAAACTTGAGCTTTGGCAAGACTCAAATCTGGAAAAACGTATAGAAGGGGTTCTCAGACAGTGTTCTTTGTTCAAACGTAACTTTTTGTACAAAAGTCGAAATTGAGTGCCATTAGTGGCATTCAAAACTAGATATTCGTAACTTTCCAATGGTATAAAAATCTCTTGCTGGTTCATTTTGAGTGAACCGTAGTGAGTCCACAAAGTTGGCTGTTCTGTTTGGACTGTTCATACGAATGAAACTGGAAGCTGTGTTTTGTGGCTTGATTTTATCCCATTTGTGAAAGATTTTCAAAATGATGTCTTCTAATAAATTGTAGAATTTTTAATCTAGTTTCCAACGCCACCAACCATTCTCAAATTGAGTTTGTATAGAGTTAGATATGGCTTGATTTTGAAAACACGAAAAAGCTGGGAAACTGGAACTTTTTCCTTTCATGCTGACCGAATGGTCAAACCTGTTTTGGGAGGTTTTATTTCAAAAATTTTAGTGTCATTTAACCATCAAATGCTTATTAAACATTTCTGGAACTTTGGTTTCAAAATTTGAGTGAATTGGGGCTGATTGTGTTGGACAAAATGTTTGAGAAAGGAAGAGAACCATGGTTGGCAGATTAGCTTTAAAATTTTTCCAAAATTTGGTCGTTTCGTTAACTGCCTTTTCGTGCGATTTTTTACCTGAATTTTTATAGAGAAGTAATCATTATATGGAAATTTAAGTGTACCAAATTTGGTGTAATTTCAATACCATTTCGATATCGAAATTATGTCCCAAAAATTGCTCTTCAAATCTGGAAATTCACTGTTCATGTAGTAAAAATCAACTGACTTTAAGCTGTTATATCTTGTAGCTCAAAACTCCGAATTTAGTTTCGTTTGTTGTATTTGAAACCTTGTTTGGAACTCTTATTGTTTCACAAATTTCAAAAACTGATTTACTTTCTATGAATTTTTCCGAATTTCCAAATATCGCCGAAAACCAAGACTAGTTCTGTCTTGCTTTCTTGAATCAGTAAATTTAAGTCGAAAAATGAATGCCTTTTGTTTGGAACCTTGGAAAAGTGTCTTCTGAAAACTTTTAGTACTTTGGATCTAGTTTCCAATGGTGTAAAGTTTTCTATTTTTGTACATACAAAACTCAAGATCTGATTTTACAAAATTTATCGCGCAAAGCTAAAATTCTTGATTTCTTAGGAAATGAACTTTTAAGAACTTTCCATCATCCTTTGCAATTGTTGGACGGTTTTAGGAGTAATTTCATGGTGGAATACACGGTTCCGTTAGAACTTCAAACCTTCATTCGAAATCTTGGTTTCCGAAAGTTAAACCTCCCTTAATGCGTTTTCTTGGTTGTTCCATTTTCTTGGTTAATGACACCTTATTTTATACTTGAACCTTGGAACCTTAACTTTGATATTTTTTCTATGAAATGAGGGGAGTTTTGAATATGTTTGACTCCATTAATTTGGAAAAATGTGAATACTCTTTACCTTCCAAAGTTTGGACATGAGATTTAAAGTTTTGGGAAACGAGGACCATTTACTCTTTTCTCGATTTTCATGCTGAAAGTGAATATTGTACTTTCTTTTGGAATTGAGATCTACTTACCACGACTTGAATCAAAAAATGACTTTTGAGTTCTCTTTGAGCATTATTCCAATGTTTTAGCTAGAAAAGCTTTATTTACTTGACCTGACTTAAATTAATGCATTCTTAGATATTTTCAAATGCTACTCATGTGGATTAAATAGTAAGTAATATTTGCATTCGATTTGAACGTATTATCTCTTGTGTAAGGGTAGCGGGAATATTAGTAGACCTTGGCTGAATATCTAGGTAATTTGTAATTGTGCATGTCTCAAGTGATCAAATGGATTCTGAGGAGCTCGTTTGTTCTTGCCTTGCTCTTGTTTTACACTCTTGATTTTGGTGAGTGTCAAGTGCATGACTTGTTGCCTATTACTTGAAATGTATCCAGTTGAATATGTGAATTTAAATTGTCGAGACGAGTGTGTACTTTATCATGGTGTGTACTTTATTGCACTCACTCTCCTTACTTGACTCGTTACTCGATTTACTTGACTAGCTACTTGACTTGCTCATACTTGAAACTATACTAGTATGTGACTCTGTGTCGATTGGAGCGATGTCTCGTCGACCAATCCTACTCGTGGGGGATGTCCAAACTCATCAGCTAATTTTGCAAATCGAGCCAGCATGGGTTTAGTTGAGAAACTTAGTAAACCATGAGCAAACACGAAACATAATCTATTGGAGAGATCTTACTTGACATGCTCGCATAGTATTGCCACGATATATTCGAGTAATATCAAAACCATGACGAGCAGACCCGGTAAGGGGGTGTAACGGTGACGGGAATCTAGGAAAAGTGGAGATTCTACGGATTAGATACTTACTTGGTTGACGGAGTGTCCACATAGAATTTGATCAAGACTTTGATCCTGCTGCGTGGAATTTAGCTCCTGAGAGTTACAGTATCCTTGCATTGTTTCTGCTTACTTTTCCTACTCGAAATGTTAATTACTCGAACTTTACAGTTTTAGTTACTGTATAAATGTTATTGCTACTTGGACTATATGTTTGCATATGTGTTTCTTGGCCTCACTGAGCGTTCACTCACCCCATTAGTTTATTTTTTCTTAACAGGAGTTCAGAATAGAAAGAATTTTGGGGAAAGTCGACTTGATTAATTTTGATTAAAACCTTCGGATGTAATTGATTAGTCGACTTCTAGTGGTTGTATTTTAGGGAAAGTTGATGTACATTTAGTTACTTGTGATGTAACATTTGAATATTCATATAAGGAAGTGACTTTTCTTTATTTTGGCTTTTATTATTGTGGTGTATTGTTAAGTTTAAATTTGATTTGTATTGAGTCCTGGCGAAAGCTAAGCAGACGTTCCGCGGATACCCTTGAGTTCACCCTGGGGAGAAGTAGGGGCATCACAGTTGGTATCAGAGTTTAGGTTTCAGATCTTTGTAGTGCATCTTAGGCTAAAAGTTTAAGATGTCGGACTGTGGGACTAGTTCGAAAATTTAGTGATCGCTTGTAGGAATGAAAATTAGAACTTAAGTTTGAATTAGTAGACAATTAGGAGTCTTGATCTTGTGAGAGATATGTGAAATAGTACGAAATGATCGAATGTAGTTTATTTAGTATATTTGAATCCACCTAAACTTTTAATTTTAATTGTAGGTTATGAAAGATAATGGTGGTAGTAAGCCGTCTTAGAGGCGCCTTCTGGTGATCCGTTATCGAGAAAGGCCTAGGGGAGCTCATTGGAGATATAACCCATCTCGCCGAACTAGAACTCCATGTAACCACTGGAGGACTTACTTGTATCCAAATAACGTGGTGTTGGCGATAATCGACGATCGGAAGCGGTTATTCGAGGAAAATAGGATAGTTCGAGGGGATAATTGAGAATTTAGAGCAACTGTGGATGCCCAGACTACTAGAATTCATGAATTGGAGACGGAGGTACTGGAGGGGCGGAAAAAGACTGAAACTCCTTGTGAGCAGCTTTAGGAGACTAAGCACCTACTTGTTACGGTAGTACATGAAATTAGAAGACCGGACTAAGGGGATGATGGCCAAGTGTGTTATCTTAGTCGAACAAGAGGTGAATGGCAAGATACTCGACGAGAAACATGAGGAAGAAACTCCTAGTGCTAAAAATGAAGATGATCCTATTGAGGTAGTAGGGACTTCTAACTCCGTCAATCACTAAACTAGTAATCTAGTCTACTTTAGTAGTTCTAGTCTAAGATAGTCGGGGTGGTGCTAGTTCAAAGGCCATTGTATTTTGTTTAACTATGTGATTCATCTTTTGAAGCACTTGAATCTATTTTTGACGTGCATGACTAATTGCACTTTTATGGCACATGTGTGCCATATTTTTTAAATGCCCCGTGACTTGTTAATTATACGAATCTTGAAATATTAATATATCTTAATTATTTTTATTTCAAATGTTTTCCATGTTGACTTTTATTTTGAGTATTCTCTTGCAGAATTATTTTTATCCTTACATCTAGGCATAACTAGAATCATGGACTGTCGAAGGAGTGGTAGGGGCCAAGGGCGTGGGACTAGGCAAACCCTAAGCTCAAGGGGATGATTAGGGAATGGCTACTAGATCAAACCAAAACCCTAGGAATGAAAGAGATAACCAAGTAGTTACTGCTATTAACCATATGATTGATATCTTAACACGATTAGCTGAGCACCAAAGCTCTAAACCAATCAACCAACCTAAGAACCAAGAGAGGTGTGAGGGTTGAGTGATTCTTGAAGTTCGCCCATCTAAGTTTCATGGAGGGTCTAATTTCGAAACAATAGAAATTGGTTTGAGGGGATGAAATAAGGCACTGGTGAGAGCAAGAGGATAGAGTTTCGTCTCGAGCAACTTTTAAGTGAGTATTGGAGAATGAATTAGGGTGTGAAACTTTTATATTAAACAATAAGATCTCCGTATTTTGTTATGTTTATAAGTAATGATAATAATCTGGTGGAGACTCAAGAGCTCGTCCATATTATACAGAGAATAGTTAAGATTTATATTTTGGGATAACCTATAAGCAAAAGAATGAAAGAGTAATATAGCCAAAATTTTCATTGTAAATAGTTACTCATTTTGATCCTTGATTTGCCTGGCGAGCTAGCAGTTGACTTAAACCAACCAGTGAGATGCCAAATTTGGGAGAGATGCGTAAGGAAATGGACATTCTTCGAAAAGAGGTAGAATTTCAAAGGAAATTGACTGATTACTGGGAAGGAAGGTGGAAACAAGAATACGCAGAGAAAATTGAATTGTTACGCAAGAAAGTAGAACTGGAAAAGAAATACAAAGGAAATTCTCAAACTGGTCAGGCCGTGACTTCTTTTGTGACTTGTGGATCTTGTGGCAAGTCTAACCACATTGAGGCCAAGTGTTGGAGAAAGCAAGGAAAATATCTGAAGTGCGGTAGTGCCGAACATCAGATTGCAAGTTGCACTAGTACCCCTAACAAAAAGAGAAAATATTCAGCAGTCTGCTAGATCCACTGCAAAGTAATCGAGTGCCAGATGGGGGTAATTAATGCTAATGGCTGAAAAAGGGTTCCAAGTAGCGAAAGTTTTACGAGTGGGGATGGTTTTAACTCCACTCGAGTGATAGAGGTTGTAGTTGTACCCTAATCTAGACTAACACTTTTGAGGTTGTAATCTTTTATGTAGGGGATAAAGTCCTTTTGGTATTTCGTACATTTGCAATTTAGCACGTTTTCCCATGACTTTATTTGTCTCCTCTTTCTTTTGAAATGATTTGATAAACCTACCCCAATTGATGTAACTATTATGATCTTTTATAACAAATGAAAATTTACTTTGCTTTTAATTGATTTCATGGCTTATATGTATATTTAAACTTTGCCCCACACTTTTAGATTTGTAAAAAGACATGAATGGTAGTAGAGTGGTCGAGATCATACTCGAGAGCGTAGGCAACTCCGAGATCTTGAAGGTGGACCAAAAATCGAGAACTTAGGGTTGAAGTTGGGATCCAATGTTTGATTGTCAACTTGATATGTTAAAATTGTGAGTTCTGGGTTAGTAAAAGGAAATATTTGATAGATTTAATGAGTCTAACAATTAAGGGACATGATATAATATTTAGAATGGAAGTTTGAGACTATACATAGACTATCGAGACTTGAACCATGTGACCATTAAGAACAAATACCCTCCTCATATAAATGAGAATTTGATCAACTGCAAGGAGCCGTGGTATTATCCAAGTTGAATTTAAAGTAGAGCTATTACCAGTTGAGGATCCTAGAAACTGATGTGCGTAAGACCATTTTCAATTCAAGATATGATACTTTGAATTCACAGTTACGCCCTTTGGGTTGACTAATGCGCTAGTAGCAATTATGGACTTAATGCATTAGGGTTATAAGCCGTATTTGGATCAATTTCTGGTGGCATTTATTGATAGTATATCAGTATATTCTAAGGTTTGAGGAGATCATGAAAGACACCTGATGATAATTTACAAACCCTGAGAAAGCACTAATTTTTGTTAAGTTTAATAAGTGTGAGTTTTGAATGGGAGAAATAGAACTTGATGAGAATTTGTCCTATGAAAAAAAAGGGGCCGGTATAGATTTTAGATTTAAAAGTGAAAGAATTAAGACGGAAGCAAATCCCTCAAATAAAGGTTTATAGAGAAATTATGGAATGGAGGAAGCGACTTGGGAAATAGAAAGGAGATTTGAAAGAAGTAGCTAGAATTATTCCTAAATCAAGGTATGAATTTCGAGAACAAAATTCTTTTAAGGAGGGAAGGATGTAAGGACCTGAATTTTTCCTACTTTTAATTCTATTTTACTGACTTTTTTAATTATTTATTCACCCGTTTATTCCAAATAATTTATTTTAACCACTTTAAACCCATTTACATGGAACCATGTCTCATTTATTTTTAAAACGTCTCATTGGCAAATTTAATTTTTCTGCAGCTCGTCTAATAAGGAATAACAAGTACATATTTTTCGAGGTAATATTCGATCCGAGAGTGCAATAATCTTGGAGAATTAAGAATGATTAATAGTAGACTAAGAAAATTTAATTGAGGGATAAGAGGAGAGTGAGTTCCAATTAAACTTTTACCGCACGCGCGTCGATGGTTTCTTGAAAGTCGCACCGCGCGATTAATTAGAGATTTACGAAATTAATACTAGACTCGTAAGATTGAGTAATTACAGTGTTAAAAGAGTTACATTGGAGGATTAGTGCATGAGTGTACCAAACGAGAGAAAAAGTGGTAGTGCACAACCCTATTCAAGACACTATTTGAAGTTGACTTTTTACACCCAACTTAAAGCAACTTTCCCTTCAATCTTCCCTCACAAGCTAAACACACAAACCCTCATCTTTCTCCTCTCCATTCAGCCGACCAGCCAAGAAAGAAAAGGAAGAAAATCTCCATTTCCTTTAGCTTCCATTTTGTCTACAAATCATCATCCGACATTCTAGTTTCTTGGAGATTCATCCTAGCTTGGAGTAAGAAGCAATCTTGTGAAATTTCTTGGAGGAAATCTCGATGGAAAATCTGATTTTTCTTCAAGGGTTTTAAGGGTAACCTCCACCTCTTTTATCTTTCAAATTTCAAGAAGTTTAACGGTTAGTTTCATGGGTTTACAACGCTAAGCACGAAAATAGGTTAGAGGACTTGAGGAACTGTCGCGCCCCATTTTTATAATAGGAAAAATAGTAAATAGTTTGGAAAAATGAGTTTTTGGATTTATTTTGAATGAAAATGATGAATTTTTAATTTTTAGAAAATAAATAAAGAAAATGACATGAGCCTAAAAAAGGGGTTTGAAAGTGCGACGATTTTAGCCCAAATTTTAGTTTAAAAAGGATTTTTGAACAAAAATCAGAGTCGCCACTTGGTATAGAGTTAAAGTGTACCAAATCACCTAAAATGAATTTTTAGATAAAATTATGGAAAACCCTTTTTAAACGACTCCAAAATCTATGAAAATCAAAGAAAGTGTTCGGGAGTGACATTTGAAGAAAGGGAATGCAAGGATAAAAATCCGAGGTACCCTTTCGACCTAACCAAGGCTAGTTGCGTGATTTAGTCAAAGATTTTCTTATTTTAACCTAAAGATTTATCACATTTGGATGTACTATATGAATGCAAACCCTAGACCTAGGAGGGTGTCAGGGGGTCGAAATGTATCTTCAAAGCTTACTTGGCACCAATCATATTAATTGTGACGCCCAATAAAGACTCTTCGAAGAAGTCACGAATAATGCAAAAATATGAGACTCTAAGAAAAGGAAAGGAAAATAATAAAAAATAATCATAATTATACAAATATACATGTCCTAAAGGAATGCATCATGTCGGGTACGGGGGACTAATGTTCGTGACTCAATTTTCCCTTTAACAGAGGGAATATGAACGTGATAAAGCTAGAAAGCCAAACTCGTCCATATCCCATACTCAAGAGGTTGTTTTCCTAATCTAATCAAGCAAATGTACTAACCTATCTCTAATTTTCCCTATATGAAATGCAAATCTAGTGTCATGTCTCATACATAGGATTATATAAAGGAAAATATGAAAATATGGGATATGGATATAAGAGGGGATATATAAGGGAAATGTGGAAAAAATACATATATATATGTGTGTGTGTGTGTGTGTGTGTGTGTGTAGGGGGTATTTATATATAAAGGGGGAATTATTGGATCGGGAATATAAGTAAAAAAAAAAAAGGGAACATGCAAAAAAATGATAAAAGACCCTAGGATATGCATAAGATGAAGTGTTTTTATCACACAATCATGATCTAACGCTCAAAGGGCTCCTAAGGGTCTAACGTTGGACTAACCCTTATTTCTACTTTCTCACTAGCATTGGACTACTGAGAAATCGGACAAGGGAACCACAACTAGCGTTGGACTAATGTGATAACACGTTACATTAATTATAACTAAATTAATCATGTAAAACTTAATAAAAACATATAACCACATAATATCACATAAATCCATAACACATAATCATGATATCTAGATGCAAGGCCCTAAGAAAGCGGTAACACATAGCACGTAAGCATGTAAATCACACCAAGCAACTAAAGCAAACAAGCCCTAACTATTACATTAAGGGGCCCTACTACAATCTAAAAGGGGAAATAAAATAAATAATTAAAATAAATACCTAACTATTACAATTGTGGCATTTAATTGCCTTCCCAAATAATTACAAATTAAATTTAAATAAATATACAAAATTAAAACAAACAAATAAATAAATAAATAAAATGGTCACATTCAAAAGGTATGCAATAAAGTCACATAGGGGCACATAAGGTCAAATAAATTAGAAAATAAGGGGTAGAGTGTACCTCCCTTGAGTTGATGTTCTAATGAGACGAGTTACTTATTTACCCTCCAAAATAATAAAAAAGAGTCAAGGTATCATTTTAATTAACAATTAATTACATGAAACAAAAATTAAACACACAAATGAAAATTAAACACAAAATGAAATCACTTAACGAATTTTATAAAAGAAATCATCTACATGCAAGAAATTAGAGCGGAAAAGAACCTAATTAAAATAATTAAGAAGTTCTAAGATGAGGTACTAAAATTTGGTGACTCAAAATGGAATCTACCAAAATCAAATGTGTGACATCCCCGCCTTCCCCTAAGGCGAACCAAAGGGGTTAGCGGACTGCCTACCCAACTCTCGCCAGAACTAACGAGACAGGTACATGCGATCTAAAACGTTCCGGAACATACAAGGGCGCTAAAACAAGTCAAAATCACAAAATAAAAAAAATGAAAATCGGAGCCGACATGAACAATGCCGGACACGTCAGAATCCGGCCGGAATCTGGCCGGATTCCTGGCCGGATACTGGCCAGAGAGCAATGCCAGATTCCATTTTTTTCCTAAGGCAATCCGGCCGTCAATCCGGCCAGATTCTGGCCGGATTCCTGGCCGAATTCGACCATGTTCTTTCCCGCCAAAATTTTTCTTTTCGCCGTTTGAAATCCGAATCTGTCCGAAATCCATCCAAACATCAATAAACCATATACACCAAGAAATCACATAATTACCAACCAAAATAACATACCAACATTACCAAACACGTTTATACATGTATGCTTCCAAATTTACAACTCAAAAGAAAAGTTGGATTTAAATACACTTAGGGTTTTGTTCATTGAGGAGCTATTCAAAATGTATCTAATCAAGCTCAACTCAACAACCAAATATTCTAGTTTTTCAAAAGTGTTCAACCCCTGTAAGGAAAACGAAAGTAATAGGGTGAGCTTTCGCCCAATGAGGTACTATCAGTCAAGCAAGGATGTTCAATTAAGCATAAATTCATTCATTCCAAATTCATTCAATAAAGAAACTAAGTAAAGTCACATATCAATACAAGTGGTAAAAAGGATACGGACAGCTCTCAAGAACCCCTTTCCTCGCTTGCCATACTTGATCGTATCTCATTGACCCTCCGTCAATGTACAAGAGTAACCAAACGTAGACTCCGCTTTACTTCCATTCCTTCCACCTCACACACCCCAACCGGGCCCAAACTCCAAACAGTTTAGAATTGGTAATATTCGAGTATACCGGAATCAAGAGTCTCATACTTCAAGATTCCAAACAACAGTCCCTATGGCTCGTCAATTTTCACGACCAAGCCCTTGCCAGCTCGATTCAATTGACCACCAATGGGGTTGAGCTCAGTGATAACAGTGATGGTCGTTGGATACTCGTCCAAACGACACCAATTCAAGTATATTCATATATCATTCAAGTAACCCGGTAAACAGTCATATAGGATATAAAGGGTGAGAGTGATCAAGTACACCCTCACCTCAATCAATATCAACAATGCAAATAAGCAATCAAGTCATCGATTTCAAGTGTAACAAAGCCACACAGTAACAATCAAGTGAGTAGTACACTCACCAAGCAAGCAAAGAGACTTTTACAATTGTCCACCCAACAAGCGTCTCGAACCACCTTCACGCCCTAAAACATTCAAACAAACACAATGAGACTCGATTACGAGTCATAAATCGAAACTACAAGTCACTAAGATAAACCAAAGGAACTTGCAATTAAACTAAGACACACTCGGCGCTAAGGGTTTAGATAACCCTAAAGTCTCTAATAACCCCTAAAACAACCCAAGTCCAATAAAACACAAGAACCCCCAATTTGGACAGCATTTCCCCTTAAAATTCTAAGTTTCCAACCTACAACATTCCTCCATACGTTCCAAACACAATCACCAATACCACTACAAGTCATAAACCCTTCAATACACCTTATTAGAGTCACAAAACCCTTTCGTCAAAGCCAATCCAAGTGTTATATAAAAACCCTAGAAAAGCCCCAAATCCAAACCCTAAATCTGAAATTTTCCGTACAATGCGGAAATTTTTCGCAAATAACCACAATTTACGCTCTATTGCTTCATTCTAAACCATTCCAAGCCATCATCCATGGCCCAACAATATTAAACATATAAAAACAGAAAAATCATGAATAAATATAAAAATTCACCAATTTCTATCAAGAGTCATGAAATAACACCTAAAACCATCTCTTTAACTCACACAAGCCACTAATTAAACATTATTGAGAAGGAAAGAGAAGTTCCTTAGCTACTCACCTTACCAAGTCAAGAAAGGAGACAGCTTAGCACCTGGATCTTCCAAACCACTTCACAACCAACCTTACTACCACTAAACTAAGGGTTTTTATGGAGGAAATCCAAGTTTAATCGGTTGAACTATGAGATTGAACAAGATTGGAGGCAAGAAAGTTGGGAGTTTTCTCTTCTTTTCTCTTGAAGATGGCCGGCCAAAGAAGCTTGCAAATGAAGATGATTTTGGTCAATTTTTGTATTAATTGATAAAGTGGTGAATAGTGGTCAAAGTCCAAGAGTTAATCACCAAGTGACACTTGTCACTCTCATTAATGCATGGCTATCCTTTTGTCTTTCCCACACTAATTCATTTAGTAACCTCTAGTTATCTCTTAACACCTGCTAAATTAATCCCGGTATACAAAACTTAACCATACTGACCCAATTTTACCGAACTTTCAGCACTAGCGGGTCCCACGCCCGGTATACACTCCTAAAATCTCATGAACTAACTTATACTGGAAAAAATAATTTAAAAACCATATTTACCCATAAAAATGAGTTAGAAAATTTTTCTAATAAAGAAAATATCGAAAAGCGTGCGATTAAATAAAATAAAACCTTGAAAATAAGAAAAGTTACGGGTTCTCACAAAATGCTAGACTTTACAAAAGAGGAGTTGAAACCTATTCATTATATTTAACAACAAATTATCCAAAATTCTACTAAAAAACCAAATCGAAAATCATAAACCTATTTACAAATATTAAACCTTTAAAACATCACACAAATTCACTAAAATCAATCCAAAGTCTACATTAAGTCATGTTAAAGAAAGAAGTAACATGTTAGAGGGACCAAATCGATTAGTTTTTCCAATTTTATAGGCCATAGTAGCGTTAGACATCAATTAAGGGGTTAAAGTATAATTTCTTGAACATTTTCCATGTAAAAAATGCATGCAAAGCTACGACTGAACAAGCTTCTGCAACAACAAAAAAAAAAACTTTCGGCATGCTAAAGTGATTCCTCTGTGATTTCATCCGCAAATTTTCCGCAGCTCTCGGACAAGATCAAATTTAGTTTGAACTAAAGCAAGAAGACCGCCACTTAATCCTCTCACTTTGCAATAGAAACATTAGATTCAATCACAAGGAGTCGGACAAAAGAGCATGCAAATGCTGAAGAAAAAGTTCCTGCAACTTATCTTCATTTAGCCGAATCAAAAATTCAAACACAATGACTCAAACAAGTCCCAACTCATTCAAGCAAAGATCCAACACGCTTTCGGACACCCAAACGCGACCAAATAATCTGAACACTTGCTCAACTTCAACTGCTCAGATTTTCCAGAAAAAATAAACAAGACAATGAAAACTGATGGCCTTTATTCCTATGTTCCCAAACACGCGCATGGCACCCCATTCGAACGACAAACAAACCAAACACTTGAAGCAAGCCAGAATTTCAGCAATCAAATAGAAAAAGAAACCCATTCGCACTTCTGCAACAAGGCAGAGGGTTTCCATCCTATTGCAGCAGGAAAAAAAAAATTGTTTCCCCGCGAGAGAGAGAAAAAAAAAAAAAAAAAAAACTCTGCAGTTCTAAGAATTTTTGTTTTCAGCAACCCAGAAAATTCGCAAAAGGTTCTAAACAAAACCCAAGCATTCTATACAACCATCATTCAATCATCAATGATTCCCCAACACAACAAGATTCATGAGCAAGGAAATCATCTGAAACCCAGTCATAGCAAAGGGAAAGGAATGACTCATGAAATCAGCAACCAAACATCAGCATTTCACGCATGATCTGAATTTATCAAGCCCAACAACTAGCTTCTAAATTCTTATTGATAGTCCTACTCGACCACAACACAAGGACTCAAGTCATGAAGTGTCAAACCGCAGGAAAACATATAAAGCTGGGAACTTTCTTCTTCCCTCAACTAAAAACTTTGGCAACCTCTGAAAACTTTGAGTTTTCATTGAGCTTTCACAACCAGCACATACCAAGCTAGACTTCATCACAGAAAACAGTACAAATGAAGGAAATCAGCCCCCCCCCCAAAAAAATCCTAGGTTTTGACACGAAAAGATCCGATGATTCCCTACCCAAAATCAGAAATAACAATGGCTTCAACTCTTCAATTCAATCAGCCAATGAAGCACGTATACTCAAACGTCAAAGATAACTAACGGGGAAATGGCCATAAGTAAAGTCATCGGCCCTATGCTTGAAAGCTTCAAGATCTGAACCAAGGCTTAAAGGGAAAGACAATTTACAGTGCCTTCTTTTCTTTTTCATAGGCGATAACAGTGGAATGAAATGAAGATGATTTCTACTCCTCGCAATAGGTAGCAGCTCCAATGACTCCTTCGTCCCTTTAAGAACAGCACTCGACCAGAATTTTCTCTTCTTCTACCTTGCTCTCTTGCTCACTCTCACGGTCTCCTCCTCTCACTTTTCTCAGTCTCCTCCAGACGTCACTCCCGTTTCTTTCTTAGCCTTCTCTGTTTTTCTCTCTACCTCGGCTCTCCCTCACTCTGTATCTTCCTCTCAGCCGTCACACTCCCTTTTTCCCCCTCCAAAAAAAAATTTTTTTTCAGCTGTCACTCTATCTCACCTTCAGCCGTCACCAGATTCTCCTCCCTTAAACCCTCTCATTTCGTAGCTTTATATAAGCGTTCAAAACCTAACATCTACAGTGCAGACTTGCTGCATTTTCCCTTGATGATTTCTAAGCCATTAGATGGCCCTTGTTTCTCATGAAATTGAAGCTCATAGATGAAGGCCAGATGGCCTGTACTAACACAATCTAACGGAGCCAAAAATGAGGGAAATTGGTGGTGAAAACTGGAAAAAAAAACGCAGAAGCCATCTTGCTTGGTTAGCTGCTCGTACGAAGCTAAGTGGGAAGCAGCGCGCGTGCCATACTTCCTTTCCTCCAGCCCCTTTTTTTTATAACTTAATTACCAAAAAAAATAAGGAAATGATTTTCGTAACAACAAATTGAAATAAAACAAAAGCAACAAAAGTCAAATACATGCTAAAAATAAATTTTGAATTTGATTGATGATTTTTCCTTTTATTTTTAACTAAAATTTCAATTAATTTAAGATAAACAAACAACAAATTTTCATAAATTAAAGCATATTTTGTGGACAATTTTTTTCGACAAAAGTTTTAATATTAAAAATGTCTAAAAATAAAAATTAAGCGATTAATTAAGCAAGAAATGAATAATAAATACATTTAATCGATAAAAATAAAATTAAAAAAATTTGTACCCAAAATGCTAAAGAAATGTCTAAAATAAAATCATGAGATTAATAAGTAAAACTAGCTGATTATTAATAACAAAAACTAAAATAATGATAAATAAATCTAAATTAAAATTTGGTGTCTACAGGAACCCATTTATTTCGCTTTAAATCATAGGCTAGCGGACTTGATGAGACCTCTAGGTAGCTGACTTGAGGCTTAATTGTGTGGTTACGATTGTTTATGTGTTGAGTGAGTTGATTTCGGTTAGAAAGTGGAAAAAAATCGAAGGAAAAGTGAGAATGCAAGCTGGCCGAAATTTCTGGTCATGTTGTTTTGTCTTTATTTCAAAATTTTGATGCTTGGATGGCTGTGAAATTAATGTATATATGTTGTATATTGTGTGTACAAAGTGCCTTTCAAAAATCGTTTCATTTAGTTGTATAAAACTTGAGCTTTGGCAAGACTCAAATCTAGAAAAACGCATAGCCGGGGTTCTCGGATAGTGTTCTTTGTTCGAACATAACTTTTTGTACAAAAGTCAAAATTGAGTGCCGTTAGCGGCATTCAAAACTAGACATTCGTCTTTTCAATGGTATAAAAATCTCCTGCTGGTTCGTTTTGAGTGAACCGCAGTGAGTCCACAAAATTGGCTGTTCTGTTTGGACTGTTCATATGAATGAAACTAGAAGCTGCATTTTGTGACTTGATTTTATCCCATTTGTGAAAAGATTTTCAAAATGATGTCTTCTAATAAATTGTAGTATTTTGAATCTAGTTTCCAATGCCATCAACCATTCTCAATTTTACTTTGTATAGAATTAGATGTGTCTTGATTTCGAAAACACGACAAAGCTGGGAAACTGGAACTTTTTCCTTTCATGCTGACCGAATGGTCAAACCTGTTTTGGGAGGTTTTATTTCAAAAATTTTAGTGTCATTTAACCATCAAATGCTTATTAAACATTTCTGGAACTTTGGTTTCAAAATTTGAGCGAATTGGGGCTGATTGTGTTGGACAAAACGTTTGAGAAAGGAAGAGAACCACGGTTGGCAGATTAGCTTTGAAATTTTTCCAAACTTTGGTCGTTTCATTAACTGCCTTTCCATACGAGTTTTTACCTGAATTTTTATAGAGAAGTAGTCACTATATGGGAGTTTAAGAGTACAAAATTTGGTGTGATTTCAATACCATTTCGATATCCAAATTATGCCCCAAAGATTGCTCTTCAAAATCTGGAAATTCACTGTTCAAGTAGTACAAATCAACCGACTTTAAGCTGTTATATCTTGTAGCTCAAAGCTCCGAATTTAGTTTCATTGGTTGTGTTTGAAACCTTGTTTGGAAATATTATTGTGTCATGAATTTCAAAGACTGATTTACTTTTTGTGAATTTTTCCAAATTTCCAAATGTCGCCGAAAACCAAGACTGGTTCTGTCTTGCTTTCTTGAATCAGCAACTTTAAGCTGAAAAATGAATGCCTTCTATTTGGAACCTTGGAAAAGTATCTTCTGGAAACTTTTAGTACTTTGGATCTAGTTTCCAACGGTGTAAATTTTTCTATTTTTGGGCATACAAAACTCAAGATTTGATTTTACAAAATTTATCGCGCAAAGCTAAAATTCTTGATTTCTTAGGAAATGAACTTTTAAGAACTTTCCATCCTCCTTTGCAATTGTTCGACAGTTTTAGGTGTAATTTCATGGTGGAATACATAGTTCCGTTAGAATTTTAAACCTTCATTTCAAATCTTGGTTTCCGAAGGTTAAACCTCTCTTAATGCATTTTCTTGATTGTTCCACTTTCTTGGTTAATGACACCTTATTTTATATTTGAACTTTGGAACCTTAGCTTTGATATTTTTTCTATGAAATGAGGGGTGTTTTGAATATGTTTGACTCCATTAGTTTGGAAAATGTGAATACTCTTTATCTTCCAAAGTTTGGACATGAGATTTAAAGTTTTGGGAAACGAGGACCATTTACTCTTTTCTCGATTTTCGTGCCAAAAGTGAATATTGTACTTTCTTTTGGAATTGAAATCTACTTACCACGACTTGAATCAAAAAATAACTTTTGAGTTCTCTTTGAACATTATTCCAATGTTTTAGCTAAAAAAGCTTCATTTACTTGACCTGATTTGAATTAATGCATTCTTGGATATTTTCAAATGCTACCCTCGTGGATTAAGTAGTAAGTAATATTTGCATTCGATTTGAACGTATTATCTCTTGTGTAAGGGTAGCGGGAATATTACTAGATCTTGGCTGAATACCTAGGTAATTTGTAATTGTGCATGTCTCAAGTGATCAAGTGGATTCCGAGGAGCTCGTTTGATCTTGTCTTACTCTTGCTTTACACTCTTGATTTTAATGAGTGTCAAGTGCATGACTTGTTGCCTAATACTTGAAATGCATCTAGTTGAATACGTGAATTTAACTTGTCGAGACGAGTGTTTACTTTATCGCACTCGCTCTCCTTACTTGACTCGTTACTCGATTTACTCGGCTAGCTACTTGACTTGCTCATACTTGAAACTATACTCATATGTGACTCGGTGTCGATTGGAGCGATGTCTCGTCGACCAATCCTACTCCTAGGGGATGCCCAAACTCATCGGCTAATTTTGCGAATTGAACTAGCATGGATTTGGTCGAGAAGCTTAGTAAACCATGAGCAGACCCGAAACTTGATCTATTGGAGAGATCTTGTCTGGCATACTCGTATAGTATTGCCACGATATACTCGAATAATATCAAAACCATGGTGAGCGGGTCCGGTAAGGGGGTGTAACGGTGACGGGAATCTAGGAAAAGTGGAGATTCTACGGATTAGATACTTACTTGGTTGACGGAGTGTCCACATAGAATTTGATCAAGACTTTGATCCTGCTGCATGGAATTTAGCTCCTGAGAGCTACAGTATCCTTGAATTGTTTCTGCTTACTTTTCCTACTCGAAATGTTAATTACTCGAACTTTACAGTTTTATTTACTGTATAAATATTATTGCTACTTGAAGTATGTATTTGCATGTGTGTTTCTTGGCTTCACTGAGCGTTCGCTCACCCCATTAGTTTGTTTTCCTTAACAGGAGTTCGAAATGGAAAGAATTTTGGGAAAAGCCGACTTGATTAATTTTGATTAAAACCTTGGGATGTAATTGATTAGTCGACTTCTAATAGTTGTATTTTAGGAAAAGTTGATGTACATTTGGTTACTTGTGATGTAAGATTTGAATATTCATATAAGGAAGTGACTTTTCTTTATTTTGGTTTTTATTATTGGTGGTGTATTGTTAAGTTTAAATTTGTTTCGTATCGAGTCCTGACGAGAATTAGACAGGCATTCCGCAGATACCATTGAATTTGCTCTGGGGAGAAGTGGGGGCGTCACACTAATGTCGTAGAAAACTTATATGACACCAAAACAAAAGTCGGGAGAACTTGGGGGAGAGATAGGTTAGGTGGTACGGGTTCGAGATTTTCCCCTTACACTTAAAAAAAGAAAAGAAGAATTTGAAACTTAAGTACAACTTTAATTCCAGTTTCTATTGGTTAGTTATTAGAAATGAAACGAGAATTTGGTAAAAAGAAATGAATAACGGGTTCACATCGTTGGTTTTTTGTTTATTGAAAAGTGGTGCATAATTATTTGGTCTCACACGCTTTATCTAAATCATTTCCTGCAAAATGAACTAAACGAATTGTCATTGATTGACTGTTTAAAACAATTAACAAAGGTTTAGCTAGACAAAGTGGATGGGACAAGAGACGTTTGAGTAAAAAGCCTATCAGAAATCAATCCAATTTTCTGTTCCACATAAGACAAAAGGTAAAGATTGTTTTAAGTGTCATATACTACTCAACAAACTCGTGCCAATTAAAGTGACTATCTACTGAGAAAGAACAACTGCGCCCCCACCCACCCTCCCCCCCCCCCCCCCACTAAAAAGGATAATTCTAGAAATTCTCCCTAAAGTTTTTAACAGGATCACTGTTCTCCCGTAATCCTTTAGAAGTATAGAAATCCTAAACTACATAAAGCGCGGAAGCTTCATCTACAGTTGATTGTGCCGGTTTCGCTGTGATTTTGCGGCTCATTTCGTCCTTTTTGGTCTTTTGGCAGGCTCCATGCAACGGCTTTGGTTCCTGGTGCGCTTTTCCTCATTTCTGCTTTTGTTCCCTTCTTCCGATTGTGCCCTTGCCCTGGTTTCTTTGTAATTTTGTGGCCAATTTTGTCCTTTTGTTTCTTCTGCACCTTCCACTGCCGCAATTGTTATCTAACTTAATTTTGCAATCGATTTTGTCCTTTTTTTCTTGCTCATCTTCCACTGCTGCAATTGTTATCTGACTTTATTAACAAAAATATTAATTTATCGATTTCATTTATTAACTTCCTTCAACATATAACTTCCTTTCAAAATATAAATCTCACAAAAATCTCAATTTCCTAACTTTGTATTAACGTGTCAATCTTCAAAATATAATTCCCTCTGCTCTTTTATATTTATTAACTTTCCCCAAAATATATATATATATTAACAAAGATATTGATTTTCTAAAAAATATGTGAATCGATAAAAATTCTGTGTGCATTTAATATATACAGAACAATACAAATTCTATGTGTTACGCAAATTCTGTGTGCATCTAATATATACAGAACAATACAAATTCTATGTGTTATGCTATGCTACTTCATATTAACAGATAATGAGTGTTATTCGAGTCAGCTAATTGTAATTTAAATTTCCCTTACGCATAAGTCCATGTGCTATTCGTTGATTTAAAGTAAGATATTGATTAATCAATAAATAAATTACTTCATCATTAAATAGATATTTATTCATGTATGCTATTCAATCAAGCATTATTAATTTTCGATATCAATAAAATAACGGACTCTTCGAAATTGTGTTATCTTTAGATTTTGGAATCTTATTAATTTTCAAAAAAATTAATGCAAATATTAAATTTTGTGTGCATCTAATAAATATAAATCAATTGTGCCGCTTTGTATTTGCTTGCATTAATACGACTAATTGTTTTAAAAAATACGGGATAATTTCCCTCTATTTCACAAATGTTACTTCGATAATATTTCAAAATTAAAAAATATACCACTAAAAACCAAAATAAAAAAGACAAACTTTTCTCTAAAACTATAACAAAGATAACCAAACTACCAGAAATTTATACACAAATACTAAAAACCGCACCCCTATATATATAGCAAAAATATACATGATGCAACTCAAAAAAAAATTATCATATTGACACATGAATCACAAGACAAATAGGAACACCACAAATATAACAAACAAACAAAACTAGAAAAGATAGGCACGTTAAAACAATATTAAACAATCATACAAACTCAAATAAAATATTAAATATACACACCTGCACATACACACACACATATATATATATATACACATATATAAATAAATAAATAATAAAAATATAACAAACAAACAAAACCACAAAAAATATAAACGATAAAAAATTAAACCATCATATCTCCTAAATAAAATACTAAACACACACGCGCATATATATATATATATATATATATGCACACATATTACAAAATATATCGTATACCTATATATATATATATATATATTAATACAAAATTCACTACAACTTTGAGTACCATAAAATAAGTCGCATAAACATCAAACAATAAATATTTAAAAATTCTACTATAAATTACAATAATTAGACTCTATAATTTTCATGTGCAATCATTTCTATTTCTTATAAAAAAAATTTATACACATTGCCTTACTTTCAATAATATGCATTTATTACTAAACTATTAATATAAAATCTCTTAGCTCTCAAAATTAATATTATCCTTCACCTATTCAGATTCTATTAATTAAAAAGATACAGCTTCCATATATTTCAATCACATTCATTCATAACTAAATCAATATCATTTTTACTTATCAAAAAAACCTACTTAATGACTAAACACATATTTTACCAAGATATAGTATCAAATTATTCCAAATTATTAATTTATCTCATCACACAACACCCAAACTATATCAAATTTGGCCAAAAAATATCTATTATCCATTTATTTTTTAACAAACTTTCTATTCTTTTATATCCTTTCCATAGACTTTTCCATTGCAACAATGCACACTTTTTCATCCTAGCTATCCAAATTATGAAAATATCATCATCCTAAAATACATAAACTACCTATGCCCAAAGTACAATAAATTATAATACTCTCAATGTAATTCTCCACCTAATTTTTCATCCTATGAACTTTAAAAATTTAATATATATTCCATTAATTTAAATAATATTTACTTATCACTAAATTAAAATTAAATTTTTTTTTGAAATCAATATTATCATATTAATTTTAAAAAACACAATACAAATCATATCAATTTTACTATATCTATTTATAAATCAATCAATCCAATATATCACTTCTCTATCCACTATTCCAACTCCATTATCATATAAAATACTCTAAATTTATGTTATAAAATAAATCTTACATTAGCTTAAGACAGTTAATAATGGGCACCCGCGGAACCCCGCGGGGCACCAAGCCTAGTATCATATAGTTCCCTTGTCAAGCAAATTCGGCCCTACTACTAACATCGCTAATGCAAAAATAAATCTGATACCCAATCTCAAATTCTAAAGATTTGAGCTTAATTGTAGATTGCCCCACTATGATTAGGAATTGATCAAACTTTTCCACCACTATGTTCACAAATATGTGTGCAAAGTTGCCCCAGATGACTAACCATTGCACTAATACACGGCCAAATATGCCCTGTACATTATAAGTTTTTCTTTAATTTTGAATTTTTTTATTTCTCTTTCTTTTCTTCTTCTTTGTTTCATATTTATCCTTTTCCTTCTTCGTTTTTCAATGCAACCAACCTTGTATAGCTAGCATATTGACAATTAATGCACTAATTGTTGGGACATAATTAATAAAAATATAAGAATTAGAAAAAAAAAACATTACTAATCCATGTTAGCAAATTGGACCGGGTAATAAGGTAGAAATTTTATAGTTTTTAAAGACACGTACTTTTTAATTTATTATATTAACTTATGACAATTACATACTTTTCATGAAAACAAAATGTATGACCACATAGATAACTAAATCATTACATTCCTGAGGCTATAATTATTTTCTTATAGCCTTCATGGAATAAAAGTTAACTGATGTGTATGACTATTAGTCATCAAAGGACAATATGTGTATATCTTGAATACATGGAATCAATTGCTATAACCTACAAATTGTAGGCTACAATTAAGTCATATATAAGAGTTGTAAAGTATTTAATGATGCTAGAAGTTAAAAGGGTATTTATAGGATTAAAATCTCTTCTCACTCGCAACATTAATTTATTAGCCTCACTTTTCTTCCGAGTTAGCCTAGCGTGCTACAAAAATTTATGATTAAAATTAATTTTTTAGCCTCACTTTTCTATGAGTTAGACATGTTACAAAATTTTATGAATTTCGAAAAATTTATAATATATTCGAAACCTCGTAGAAGATCAGTATTATTTAAAAGAAACTTCACGAGGTCCCAAAAAAATAACTAAAATCATACTCATAGCTCGGTTTATGACTCTGATTCCTGTTCTGAAACACGAACAAATTTTTATTATGATGAAAAATTGATAATTTCATCGTGTATCTAACTGTGACATTACTGTGTATTAGTGGGTGTATCAAGTTGAACTTTTTTCTTCTACGCATTTCCAACCTTATTATTGGAAGTTGGATGAAGCACCAAACTCTAGTGGTGGTGGCGGCAAACACCATAGCAAAAGCGCCAATAACAAGCCACCCATCAACAACACCACTACCAAAACATTTCCTGTCACATTATCCGCCAAACTCGAACACTTCCATCCATTAACATCCAAAATTCCGACCCAATAACCGTCCAAAATCCTGCTCAGAATTTAACTATTTTGTTAATGTGCTGACAAATTTCCTCAGTCTCAGCATCCCCTCCTTCATCTTTCCAAGATACCCTTTAATCCTTCTTTCTTATACTCTTGACTGCCACTCATTTTCTTGCTTCCTAGTTGAGCTAAAATCCCTTCAATTTTCTCTCAATTTTGGGTTTTTTTTGGTGGGTTTTGAGCTTGAAGGGAATTGAACTGTGTGTCCGAAGAAATAAAGAAGGAAAGTTCACATGGCTTGTTCATCTGCTTCTATTTGTTATCCTGGGACATCAGCTACTGGTGGAGGAGGGAATAACAGGTCTTTTCTTACCGGCTCTGGGCCTGCGGGAGTTTTAATATCGGGTCGCCGGCTGGGGGTGTCTACTCAGTTGAGGTGTAGGAGCTCGATTGTTCGGTCTGATTTGGACTCTAATGTCTCTGACATGAGGAATAATGGTAAAAGTCATTTTGCACTTTTGGGAATTCAATTTGTTGGATTTCTGTTTCCTTAATATCTGCTGTTCTTTTTCTGAATTGTGCATCCCAAATGATCCTTCAATCTGTCTTGCTGGATAATTGGTTAAATAGATAGCTGCAAGCTAATGTTTTCCAGAGGCAACTTTGATTAAGTTGATTGGGCATATTTTAGTGTGAAGGATTGAGAAGAAAGGAAAACTCCTGATTTCCTTTGGCCAAAAAACAAAATGATGTAGTGACTAACTAGTGATTGCTATCATTCTTCTACCCTCTCTCCCCTGTATGTCATAGCAGCTAAGAGACTTCCGTTGAAATTAATTTTAGTCTTTTCTAGATGGTAAGTTGTCATGATTGCGAATTAAGCAGGGAAAAGAAAAGGTTTTAGTTTTCAAGGTACCAATTGTCGAAGTACTCACATTTTCGTAGTCAATGCAGTAGTTTAATGTGCACTGAGATTTCTGCTGAGTGGACAGTTATAAATGATTGGATGTTACTGCTTTTCAATTTACGTGTCTTTATATTCAAGAATCGAACTTTTGTTTGTTGCTTCTGTCAGTGAAGCTGGTGGATTCTATAATCTTTTCCTGTTTCTGCTTAAAAGTTTGCGGGTAGTGCTTAATAGTCCTTGGTTGAGGAGTAAACTGGACTTGAAAGGGGACAATTGCTTGAACTTATCCCTCTGAAAAAATTTTGTGTGGCCGTTATCTACTGCAAAATAAACTTGTATAAAACTGGGATGCTATAAGTATTTACATTGCCATTCAAAGGGGAGTCCTGGGAAAGTGTGATTAATTCTTCTGAGGTCTGATCTCCATAACTAACAGAAGCTAATAATGAAGTACATTGTTGTGATAGTTACTGAAGAAAACATGAAGTAATAGTAAGGGAATTATTATATTTTGCAATTTGTTGGAACTAAATTAATAGTCCATTTTGCAGCTCCAAAAGGCTTATTTCCACCAGAACCTGAACATTATCGTGGACCAAAGTTAAAAGTAGCTATTATTGGAGCTGGGCTTGCAGGCATGTCAACTGCAGTGGAGCTTTTGGATCAAGGCCATGAGGTTTGGTTGAACGCTTCCTCCTCTCTCCTCCAATTCTGGCTCCTTCCCAAGACAGCCCTAGGAGAAAACCCCCAAAATTCAGAAAAGCTATAATAAAAAAGAATCATGTGTATCTGCTCCTCTTCACCCTTTCTAGTTGATCTCTTTATCTACTTTCGGATTTTACCTGAAGATTCAGAAATATTGTTATTTATACACTTTCTAATACCCCTAAACTAGTTTACCAGCTAATAACCACATAAATCTGACATGATGAGTTCTCTATTAATATGAAATGGCAGAAGAATGTCTTGACCATAGTACATTTCCTTTGCAGGTGGATATTTATGAATCACATTCTTTTATTGGTGGTAAAGTAGGTTCTTTTGTTGATAAACGAGGAAATCACATTGAAATGGGACTGCATGTCTTCTTTGGTTGCTACAACAACCTTTTCCGCCTGATGAAAAAGGTGACATAAAATCCCTTTTCTAAAGTTATTATCTTTTATCTTCTCACAGATGAATAAAGTAGATAAACATTTGGTCAAAGCTATTGGAGAACTGTCCTTTTAGAAGGAAATGTATCATGATACCTCACTAGCCTGGCAGGAAGAATGCCATCCGGTTACTTAGAGACGGTAATGCATTATCTATGCTTTTGTGCAACCAGTAACAGAATCTCCACAATATATCACATTAGAATTGGTCGAAGTTGAGCCCTCAATGATCAAACTTTAGAGGCGTTTTCTTTTTCTTAAATCTTTAAGCTGTAAATAAGCTCTTTGTCGTTTTACATTTATTCCCTTCTCCACAGGTATAGAAACTACCAGTCTACCTAAATATTGCCCATTATAGTGCTTTCTATCAATTAAGAGTTCAATGCATGATATAGTTTTGGACGCCACTAATTACCTTTGGGATGCCTCCTAATGCAGGTAGGTGCTGATAAAAATTTGCTCGTGAAGGATCATACTCACACATTTGTTAACAAAGGGGGTGAAATTGGTGGTAAGAAAACAGCTTGATGTGTGTGAAAAATAGTCCCGGATGTTTAATGCGTATAGTTTCTAATATACTTTTATATGTTACAATCGTTATTCAGTAAAATGGATTACAATCTGATTTGTATACATGTGGTTACAGAACTTGATTTCCGCTTTCCAGTTGGGGCACCTTTACATGGAATTAATGCATTCTTGTCTACCAATCAGCTAAAGGTACTAGACCTTGTAAATGCTCCCTTGTTTAGATTGTCATAGATTCTTAATATCTGCATCAAATAATTTAGTGGCTATTCTATTCAACAAGGATCCTGCAGTTCGTTCTTCTGAAATCCTATATCTGGAGTATATGAGTGAATCACATGTCCTGGGAACCAGAACTCAAGCACTTGTCCCTTACCGTTAGGAATGATCATATAACGTCCAATAACTAGTTTTCTGTTGGATTTATACTATGAGGTATCTAGTGTGTAAGTATACGCAACATACTTTTGACTTACACTAAATCTCAACCATCAGACTTTTTACTGGTGAGAATCTGAGGCATTTTAGTAAGTACTTGTATGGATATAGTTACTATTCCTTTTGTTTCGTCCTGTTGACTTGGAAATAAACTGGAAAAACAACTGTCCTATTTTGTGGAAATCATTTCACTTGGGAATCTTCTTATGGGGAGAGAGAGAGAGAGAGAGGCTTAAGCAGGGCATGCAACAGTGCATTGAAAGTACTAACAGTTCCTGAAAAGTGGCAAAGAAGATTGAAGAGTACCCCCTTGGATGTGGTTCTTCTTGTTTGATTTGGTCATAAATACGGCAAATCTTCTGAATCTGTTGAAGTTATCATAATTTCCTTGTGTTGCTGGTGAGCTCTACCTATAAGATACATTATGTTGTAGCTTTAGGTCTTTCTCACTTCATCTACCTCTCATCTCCCACCTTTAAAAAAAGGAAGGAAAAGGTCGCAGTACTCCCCTCAGATTGTGGAACCATGTAAAGTAGACGAAATGAAGGTAGCAATCCAGTGCCTAGACATTATTGTAGGCATGAAAGTTAATACACAACTAAAATCTCCTAGACCAACAGAATTGCGCTTCCTTATTTTCAGTTTCCACCTTCATTATGACATTGATTACCTTGAGCTTTTTTAAATTTTTTGGTCTTCAAGGTCTGTAAAAAATTGGGGAAAATTATATTTCCCCAATTTTTTATATATAATTATATTTGATAAAAATAGCTGGCAGAGTTCTTAAATATCATTGTGTTCTCAATTTTTGCTTGCAGATTTATGATAAGGCAAGAAATGCCGTGGCTCTCGCGCTTAGTCCAGTTGTACGGGCTCTGGTTGATCCTGATGGAGCGCTGAGGGAGATACGGGATTTAGACAGGGTAGGAACGTTATCCCTGTACATGACTACCAATATTTGGCAGCACTATGTATGTCATTTTCTCAATAATTTTTATCTCACTGTGGTGACATTTTAACAGATAAGCTTCTCAGATTGGTTCTTATCCAAAGGAGGGACTCGCGCAAGTATACAGAGGATGTGGGATCCTGTTGCATATGCTCTTGGATTCATTGACTGTGATAATATCAGTGCTCGTTGTATGCTTACCATATTTGCATTGTTTGCCACCAAAACTGAGGCTTCCCTACTACGGATGCTGAAAGGTTCTCCTGATGTTTATCTGAGTGGCCCTATTAAAAAATATATCATGGACAAAGGAGGCAGGTAAATCAAACTGTATGCCTGATGTTTTGATGTTGTGCTGGTCAAAATGATTCTTCTCACACTGTATTTCACTGCTCAAATAGATTCCATCTTAGGTGGGGATGCAGAGAGGTACTCTATGAGAAATCTCCTGATGGAGACACATATGTCACTGGGCTTTTAATTTCCAAGGTAGAATATTTTCTTTGCAGTAATCAAAGTACAATTATGAAGATCGGACAGCCAAAATCTCTTCACTTGGTTTTATTTCAGAATCTGTTGTAGACTACCTGTAGAGCATCTGGTAAATTGTTGGTTCATGATCTGAGAAATCCAGAGGATAGCCCTGCAAGGCCTGTTCTCCTTCACTAACCCACTATTTTCCTTGAGATATGGAATAGCTGTTTTGGTGGTCGATCTATTTCTTATACTTTAAATGGCATTTGTCTTTTTAGAATTTTCTTTTGCATGCTTTAATTTGACATATGCTTCAATGATCAAAATGGAAATATTTGAAATGCAATCCACATTCATCAATGGACTTCAAGGAACCATCAGTACCTGAGATCCTCTTAACATTTTGGGATCTTTTTTTTTTTTAATCTGAATTAAGCCTTGACATATTAAGAAAAGTGGCATTATCGTGGTGGGATCTAACAGCCCATTTGCCTCTCTGTTCAGGCTACTGAAAGAAAAGTTGTAAAAGCTGATGTTTATGTTGCAGGTCGGTGGTTGATCTTAGCTGTATACTTTTAATCTTTATCTTCAGATGTAACTGATGTGCAGATTGAACATCTCATAAATGTTCTCTTTCCTTTGCAGCATGTGATGTCCCTGGGATTAAAAGATTAGTTCCTCAGAAGTGGAGGGAGTGGGAATTTTTTGACAATATCTATAAACTGGTTGGAGTTCCTGTTGTTACTGTGCAACTGAGATACAATGGTTGGGTTACGGAGTTACAGGATTTGGAACGTTCAAGGTAGAACTTTTATGTTAAACTTCTGGTGGATTCTATGCGGATTAGCGCTGCAAGTTGCTAACTGACTTCTGCTTTCATGTTAGCATAGCATGATCAAAATGAGTTGTTTCTTGATTAAGATCAGAATAATTTCCTTCTTCAACATTCTTAGGCAATTAAGACGAGCTGCAGGTCTAGATAATCTCCTCTACACACCGGATGCAGATTTCTCTTGCTTTGCGGACCTTGCACTTGCATCTCCAGAAGATTATTACCTAGAAGGCCAGGGTTCGTTGCTCCAGTAAGGACTTTACCCTTATGATAGAGTTTGCATTCTAGCTTAAATTTTCTATTCCTCTTTGCTCCACTAATCTTTTCTACTCGTGTTATATTTGCTTTGGTGACTGATAGGTGTGTACTAACTCCTGGGGACCCTTACATGCCCCTACCTAATGATGAAATCATCAACAGAGTTTCAAAGCAGGTTTGTAGTCCTTTTCCAGATGGTGACTGCCATTGGAGTGACAAATCTTCATCAGTTATTAGATTAGATTCTCAATAGCTATGAGTTGTTTGTTTCATCCTTTTCTTATTCTCTTCTAATTGGCACATTTTTCTTATTCACTCATCATGGAGGTCAACACTTTCTACCAGTTGGAAGATTGTTATGAACTAAACTGATCATGGAACTTTGGGTATCAGGTTTTGGCTTTATTCCCCTCTTCCCAAGGTCTGGAGGTTACTTGGTCATCTGTTGTGAAAATTGGGCAGTCGTTATACCGTGAAGGACCTGGTAGAGACCCATTTAGACCAGATCAAAAGACACCAGTGAAAAATTTTTTCCTTGCTGGTTCATACACAAAACAGGTGAATGGTTGTCCTGTTTTAATAATCATAATTTTACTTGTTCCCACTCCTAGAGGTTCAGTTAGATCCCCATATCATCTTATTTGTTTTGTTGTTGGGGAAAGCATACATCTTATATATACAGCTTCTAATTTCTTAGCATTCCTTTTTGAAAAATTGGTCTGAGGTACTTGTTGACTTGCGGTTGGCATCTTTGTCCGGAGAAGAGTGCGTTAGTGAAGTTGCGTACCACTTAGTGATACTAAACTGTTTAACAATAAATGGAATTGTTGCAGAGATTGAAATGGGCTCATTTCTGAGAAAAAAATTTACAAATTTCTAATCAAACTGTCAATGCTGAAACACCATTAGGCAATACAGAAATTTGTCTGGGATTAAGAGCATCTACTTGCTCTGCTCAACGAAAGTGCTGCAGTTATTTGAGGAAATCGATGATGTCATAAAATGACTTTTCAGCTTGAACTTCTTCATCTGTTTCAGGATTATATAGATAGTATGGAGGGAGCAACCCTGTCAGGTAGACAAGCTTCGGCTTACATATGCGATGCTGGAGAAGAGTTGGTGACCCTGCGGAAGAAAATCGTGGCAGCTGAATCCAGCGAAACAACAGAAGCTGCTATTACATCTGACGAGTTGAGTCTCGTGTGACCGAAAAATTCTTTTCTTCATCAATGAGATGCGATACATTATTGACTTAGGGAGCGGATACAAAAACACTGCAGTTTGCCTGAAGAGCAGGAGGGAACTGCCAGCACCATTAAGTAGGAGGAAACTGAAGGTCAGAAGAGCCTGTATGTGCATTATGTATCCAATGTAATTCATTTAATCAAGAATGCAACTTGTCAATTATATCAATGCTCAATACAGCCCTATTCAGTTCTTGTCTTGAAATCTGTCTGCCAAGTGATTTTTTATGGCAATCTTCCATCCTAAATGGCAATCTTTCATTGATTTTTTATGCTTCTTCTATCTGTCCCTTGTTTAGTGGTCCCTTTTTTCAAAGTTCTCCCAAAAGCATCGTCCACTGTTAACATCCAAAATTCACCAAACTTCTTCAAGAAAAATGTTAGTGCAGAAGTTTTATATTTGAATGTGTTTGTGTGCATAAAAAATTGGGTTTATCTTGAGAAAAATTAAAAGATGTATGAGATACCTTACTCTATCAAATTATGTGGCTTCATGAAAGGCCTAAACTGTTATAGTTTTAAAAAAAAAAAATTAAAGGCCTAAATAAGTAAGAAATAGATGGAATAAAATGTTCCTTTTTCTTTTTGTAAGAAACGGAATAAGATTTTTTTCCACTGAATTCATTTTAGAATGAATGAGAACTCGGACAAATACACCTCTCGAAGACTTAGATTGGCTTAGGTACAACGAAATTGATGTCTGGCAAATAAAAATGGAAATGGCACTGCCGAATGCATTGCAATTCCATTGATCAGATACCTTGAATATTGTGGTCAAAAATCAGAATCAAGGTAATTTCCAACTGTTTAATACCAACCTTGAGCTGTAATTCAAGATTTCAAGAAACAGTCAAAAGCAGTGTACATATCATATATGTACATGATTGGCAAATTGAGAACCAATTTGAGGTGCACCTGAGAAATTGGGAGGATCTCTTCATCTAGAATAGCAAAGACATCATCCAGCTAATAATTTTTTTTTAACCAATTCCAACCATAGAATAAGGAACTTTAGATTCTATTCTTCTGAACATATTTGACCAGAACAGAACATACCCAACCCCCCCCCCCCCCCTCTCCCCCAACAAACAAATGCTTTAAATAGCCCCATCCACAAAACTAACACTCTCATGGGCCACAGGCCATCTAGCATTCAATAAAAGAAAAACAACTAGAGAGGAAAAACAAGAAGAATGGGGAGAGTGCAATCTCTTTTGTTTGCTGTTCTAGTTCTTGTTCTTGTTTTGAACCATGAGGTGGAGGCGGATTCACCTTGCGCCCGGGAATGTCCCAATATCTGTCAGAAGTGGGGGGGACTGGAATTCGCCTGTAATATCTTGTGTGTTGATCACTGCATGAGTATGTTTCACAGCTCTCCTCTTTTCCTTCTTTTTTCACAATTTTGTTGTATTTTTGCTCTTATATCTTCTGGTATAGTTGCATACAAATCAATCAAGTCGTTTCCATTTTAGGAACTGATGAAAAAGATGTTCAAAAAGATCACAACTAAACCTATGATTGATTTTTGATAGATAATCTGAAATAGTTCAATCTAACCATATGGTATCATTCATGGCGTTCATCTAAAATAGTTTGATAGTTGATTATAATAATAGTTTAATAGCCGTTGAGGTTAAGATCAAACCATGGCGTAATTCCCGTATTGCTGCTCATAGCCAAATGAAGTTTGTGCTAAGTTTAGTTATGCCTGAGAATGGTTCACTACATTATCTGGCACAATATACCTTTAAGGCTTTTCAAATCATGCCAGCATTCTCCTATATAATTACAAGATTCAGTTTCTGGCAAAAAGGATAGCGGCCAAAATCCACAGGCAAACTGGATTGTGTTTCAATCAAGAATCAAGCGGTACAGTTACATTATCACACAACTACAATGTTCAGATTCATCATAGTCGGATGGACACATGCAAAATTATAGACAATCAAACAATTTCAGCTTTCGTATAACCTAGTTATGATATTGAGATTTTTTTACTCAAAAGCCATTCAGTGCTTGAATGCTTCAAACTGCTCTCACAAAAAATAAAAAATAATCATCATCTGATAAGCATCACATCAATTGCTGCCAACTTAACTAGTGTCAATAATGCTTTTAACCTATTTAGATGATCCACCTGAGGCAGAATCAACCAAACAGCTGCTACAAAAACAAACTCCGGAGATGGAAGCCAAGCTGCGGGACATCGAAAAGCAATATACAAATGCACCAGCAAAGATGCTTCTTGAGAGTCGTGGTAAACATTTACAGAAGGCAACAGAGGCATCAGCCAAATACCATCCATTTGCACAGAAAAGAATCACAAGAAAACCAAAGGCAGCAGAGGCATCCCCATAAGTACCAAATAAGCACAGACAAGAACCACGAAGAAAATGACTTCAACTAATGAGACAGATACCGCCCAGAGCCATTCCTAGTTGACAGAAAACATCGAGCAGCTCAGGTAGCCAGAGAAGCTCGTGTCCCATAAAACATACTAATGGCAGTTATAAAGCAAGGAATATACATATTTCTCTCATATCCTTCAATTCCGCCATGTGTTTTTCTCATGAACACTTCTTCTCCCTAAGCATGCAATCATCACTAAATAAAATTACTCACTATTTCTTTGCGCAATTAGCTTCTTGGGTTTGCCCAAGTTTTATCATTCTATACACTTCTGAAGGGACTCCAAGTAATAAAGAGTGAAGACAAAACATACACATTTAAGCTCAAAAGATTCCTTATCTATAATTATCAAGGTAGATTACATGAAAATAGTAGCTTCACGAATGATGCAGGACCTTAATTTCAGCTTCCAAACTACGCACATCCAGTTTGTGATGGAGACAGAGAGAGAAGAGGCTAAATCACTATTAGCTTTATTTTAAGAGGCTTTGCAGGAAATTGCAACGCTTCTGTGCTTAAATGGAGTTAATGCGGTGAATACATGAATGAAGCATACGCTTTTGAAAGTAGATAAAGCAAAAAACTAAGAACAGAAGAAGTTGAACAAAAGGATTGAGAGAACTTGGGACTCACAGATAGGGAGTTCTTTTTTTTTTTTTTTTTTTTTGGGTGACTCAGAGAGGGAGTTGGTTTCTGGATAACATTCTCCATTTCATAAGCTACCCAATATGCTCTGATACATGAAAATTTGGAAGGGAAATTACTCTTGGGGACAACACTACTTGATCTCCAAAGTTTCAAATAAAAACTAGAGATGAAGATCTGACAAGATATGACTGATCTTATTTCATCTCTACTGCAAGGCTATGCTACACTAAGGCCAGAGCAAAAGTTATCGATGCAGCAGCCCAACATTAAGCATGCGGACAAATTTGCAAAATATCCTCAGCATACAATTTTTATATCAGCTTCATACAAAACCTTTCCAGAAGACAGCATTTGCATTCATAATCAAGTTGCACATTCTCTCGTATTATCTTCTAAATCTCCTTCATGTAATCTGCATCAATTGATCTTGAGAGGAGAAAAACAAAACCTCCTCAATTGAAAATTTCAATTTTGCTACTAAGTGCTGAATGCAACATCCAAATCTGAAACCTCAACAACAATTTGAGTGTGAAGGAATAAGTAGGAAAATTCTTAAAAGAAAATACTAAGGATTCATTCCGAATTATAAATTGACAGTTCAAGAATATAATGATCCAAGTGACAAAAGAAATTGATGGTCCATAAAACTTATGTTAATTCCAAGTAAATTGTATCACAAAATTTAGAACTGCATCAATAGATCTTGCCCAAAAAAAATAAATAAAAATACAAACTTCTCAATCGAAAAATAAATTTTGCTACTATTTAAGTGCTGAATGCAACATTTCTCAAACACTCGTGCTGTGAATCTGAACTGCAATAATTTCAAGTGAAAGCTAAGCAATTTAGTAGAACTCTTTCAGTTACCATATCCCAAACGATTTGATATGGCTGCGATGAAGATAATGCTTAATAAGTAGGCATAATATTCCAACTCACAGTCACTTCATGATCTTATAGCCACAACTTAATGCAATTGACATGAAAGAAACAAACAGTTTTAGCACTATAACCAAGACAGAAAGGAAACAAGAATTAAGCATATTGTGCCATTGAACCGTAGGTTGTATGCAAATCCAAATCTGAAATATCAACAACAATTTGAGTGTGAAGGAATAAAGTAGGAAAAGAATATTCTCAAGAGAAATTGCTGAGGATTCATCTAAATCATAAACTGAAAGTTTGAGAATATATTGATCCAAGTAACAAAAGAAACTGATGGTCCGTAAAACCTATGTTAATTCCGAGTAAATTGTATCACAAAATTTTGAACTTTTGAGCACTCTCTTGCCCCTGACTATAGTTCTACGCAGCATTGTTGATTTGTATATCCAATGGGATGTATAAAGGCATAACTCGCAAAAAGAAATTTGACAATGTGCGCCCTACTCAAAAAAGTAAAATCAATTTGCATAATATATTATAAGTTTCTCAGCCAAAACTATGTTCTTACAACATGATGACCTTCCCATTCCTCTTCAATTTATACGCTACAAGTAAACTTAGAGTAATAAAAATCTAAATCCTCATCTCATACATTTGAGTGGAGGGACACTCAACTTCCCAATATTTCTTCTTTCTAGCATACTAAAGCTAAAATACCATGATAATAATAGATAAAAAGCACTCTGTCATAATCCAACATGTGAATAGTAATTCAAATAGCTTCAGTATTCTCCTCTTCACCATTAACCAACAACTTGTTCATCATCAGAATCCCTTAAATTGCACTTTAATTGAAAAAAGACATGATATTTTCTCATGATTCATTTGTTACATCAAACTCAAACAAAGATATTCCTCATTTTCTGCTTGGGGATACAGCAAAAAGCAAATTTTACATCAAACCAAACATAAACCTAATCGAATATTTCAAACTAAAACCACCCATATAACAAGCAACTGAAGCAAGCAACTTTACTCATAGAGACATACTAGAAAGTAGTACAATTTTTTTTTTACCATCATTTTACATTTCCAGACAGATCCCACCAACTAATTTGCATCCTTTTCTGCAGCAGCATGGGCAGCAGCAAGATCCTCATCCAGGAAGATATCCCAATGCCCATCCCACTTGATGAAGAACTCGGTATCCTCAAAATACTTGACCCTATGCACATCACCAGCAGGGGTAAACAAGTAATCTCCCGCAACCAAATCATACTTCGTCCCTTTAGTCAAGTTCCACACCCTCTTGCTCCCCTTGGTCACCACCAGATCATGCCCAAATGTGTGATGATGCGCCGGCTCCATCGCCCCGGCCTTAAATCGAACTAGAGCCGATGTTGGATTCTCCCTGATGATCTTCATCGACGCCCCGGGCATTATATCCACCGGAGTAAAATCCCCCTCCTTCCGATTCTTCAGCAATGAGCATAAGTCACACGGAACATCTACCTTCTCCTCCGATTTTCCTATTCCTGACATTTCTGAGACGGAATTCTCCAAAAATGTTTCGATTTCAGCCGGCCAGGGGTTCGACCCGAAGGCAGGGCAGGGAGATTTGAACGGAGTATCTAGAAAATTCTGGAGAATCTTTTTCGCGGCATCGGGCTCCGTCAACATGCCGGAGACGGCGAGGACATTGCAGTTATTGATTGATCGGGCGTTGTGGGCTTCTTCTGGGGTGACACACGTTGCGGCGTAGACGCCGGGGAATTTATTCGCGAAGATGCCTACGCCGACGCCGGTGCCACAAGCGACCAGGCCACGGGTTTCGACTGATGGGTCCGGGTTAGCCGAGGCTTGGCTGACGCGTCGGCCGATTTCTTCACCGACGGAGTAGTATTTGTTGGTGCCGAGGTCTTCGACTTCGATGCTGAGATCGCGGAGTTGGGAGACTAAGTTGTCTTTGAGCGTGCAGCCGAAGGAGTCGGCTCCGGCGATGATTTTGAGCTTTCTGGTGGCGGGTTCTTGTGCCATGGTGGCCGGCGGGAGAAGTTGATTGAGTGATGACCGGAGAGGAGAGTGAACTGGAGACTGAGAGCGTTGAGGAGGATTGGGATTTGGATTTGGACTAGTTGACTTTCGAACAGTCCTTAAGAAGTCTCGTTTTGGTCTCGTTTTAGTCCTTCACCTGTTTTTTTTTTTTTTTTTTAATTATCTTTTTATTATACAAACGTTACATCGTTATAAGAAAACTCCTAATTCAAACGGAAAATTTGTATCCATGGTTTTCAAAATCACATCTCTAAAATGCATATGACCTATTTTTATATATATATGCTTGGGTCTATTTTGTACGTTTTATTATATATATATATATATATATATATATATATATATATATATAGATCATATGCATTTCAATACTGAATGTTCGAGATCCATACATGTTGTGGAGCTGAATCCAGTTCATGTATGACAAAGTGGCTTGTCTTTCATCTTAATGAATATGTGGGAAATTTTTCGAAAATAGCACATATGGGAACAAAAATTTGTATTAATTATGAGACTATGAACACTAAAGTGGATTGACGTTTTTATTTATAGTTTAACCCTTTTTTTGGCATGTTTAGACACATATTTGTTAATGAAATTTTGTTTAAGTATCCTTTGTGACCTCTTCATCAATTATAAATCCCAAATCACCTGTTTAGCAGATTTTTAAATATGTTTTGAAATGATTGTGAAAGAGGTACATCCTTTGGTGTAAGTTTAAAACATTAGCATGTATAAATAGGAAAATAATTCCCTTCCAAATAAAAGTAACCATGTTGCTAGGCTATCTAAAGGTTTTTCAAATAGAGATATCACATTTGATTGTTTTGGAAGGCATATAATCAGAGTACAAATTTAAGATCGTGAAATCGTGAAATCCTTGTTTGAAATGCAACAAAAAAATTGTTTTATTATTTGTGAGCTTACAAACAATAGATATAGACAATGTAACATTAAACATAAGAAAATGCAAGTCACTCTAAAACTTATCTCACTCTTTGGCTAAAAATTAGGGTTTATTGCAGTTTGCGCCTCTAAACCTTAATTTTAGCAATCAACAACTTTCAAGCTTTGATTTTTGGCAATCTAATACAATCCACTAAACTCTGGCAATTAAAAGGACCATTGTCGTCTTTTGTTCCAAAAATACCCTTTTTTTCCATATAATACAGGATTAATTTTTTCTGCACCGACAATGTATACACTATTAATTTTATATGAATGATAATTATACAAAATTTGAATTTGAAATGTAACTTTTATACATATGTCATGAATCTAACGGGATAACACTGTATACACTATCATTGTATATAAAATTTATCCTATATATGCAAATTTGGCACCAATAATTAGCTAATAAGTAAAGGGTTTCAAATGAAAAAAATTCCTGCATTGTGAATTCAATCACCAGAGTCCCACAAAACCCCATCATAGAATTATCTCAGAAAACAACCGTAGTGAAGCCCAACTCCTCGCTTTCTATCCCCTACCCAGCTTCCCCAACTCCACTCCCAGAGAAGAAGTTGCAACACCCCACCTCTCCCTCCTCCGCTGCCTTCACGCTTCCGGTTTGCTGTCCCAAGGAAGGGTTTTACGCCTCCCATCCTACCAACGAGGAGCTGAGCAAAGGTGGTGTGAAATTCTTTTTTTTTTTTTTGAGCAAAAAAAAAAAATGGATCTTGGAGGAGTTAGAAATTTTGAATTAATTGTTGAAGGATTGGAATTTAAAATATGGTGTTGACAAAAAAAAAGTTAGAAAAAAAAAAGGTTTTACTTTTTCTGGAGGAAAAGATGGCCATCCTAATGGATTCGAGAGGTCGAGAGATTATGGTAACGGTGCGGTGGAAATCCACCTATCATAAAAAGATTTGTGTATGGGATATTTTGTTGTTGATTTTCCTTTTTTGTCTGATGATTTTTCGGGATTAATTCATTGGATAAGGTTTAAGAGGCTTTGATGGTGCTAAACTTACGAGGTGGTGGTGGTCGTGTTAGTGTGGCTGTTTATGATGATAAGATTTGGATATGGAATTTTTTTATCCTTTTTTTGTTTTCTTGTCTTGTGATTTTTTTTTCTTTGGTGTTAATTTGTTTGGTCTGATAATAAGGTTTCTTTTCTTTTTTTTTTCTTGGCTGGTATATTTTTTGGTATTAATTTGTTTGATGTGATAAGATAGTAGTGGTGGTAAATTGGTGGAGAGGTTATGATGGTATGGGAAGAAGTTATGGTGGTAGTTGATGTGCTGATGGTGGTGAAATTTGACATGGCATTTTTTTTTTTTTTTTAGATTGTGTGTTTGAAGGTGTTCCAAAAGATTTATTTGACTTTGTTAATATGAAAATGAATTGGCATTTTTGGATGTTTAGTAGGAAATTGAGAATAAACTAGTACAATCATTTTTTTCTTGATTAAGTTTAGCTTGATTTGCTAATGGTTCTAAAAACTAAAAGACGAAGGTAATAGATTTCTGAAATTGAGAGTTCGGAATGCAAAGTATAATAGTCAAATTGTTGACTGGTGCAAACTGCAATTAATCCTAAAAATTAAAAGAATGAAATATGATGATTTAAATTCATGAAATATAAGACTTTAAATTTCAAATTATTTTCACATCTCTTAGTTTACATGTTTAAATCCGTACGAGTAACTCTTACTTTCATATGGTTCGATAATGGTACAATTTCCGTAAGATGGCTGAAAAATGTAAAAGTCTTTTTTGTGAAAAATTGCTTTTCAAACAAGGCAATTTTAAGTAGAACTTTCATCATTGATCATTCTTAGAAGAAAATCATGACATTTGTAATTTATTTTTTCTAAATCTTTTTGTATGTTAGAGGGAATTTGTCATGACACAATAACAAATATTTTATGTAGTGGAGGCAGATAACACCTTAAAAATGGTGTCAAATACACCTCAAGATCATCATCTGCCATCTTACTTTCTTTATAAAATTTGTGTACTGCAAAGTTTTGCATTTTTGTATGCTTGTATACCACCTAGACCAACATTAAGAAATTGTGGTCATAATATGGGTAGCTTTTGTTCAACGTTAAACAAGATCGATTTATACACGGTTACTCCTATCCGTCGCCATTTTAACAAGCACAGGCTTTTTCCATGCCATTGCATTGAAGCTGGTATTAAGCAAGTTTGCATCAATTAACTCATTAACAAATCTGGCTTTATAAGGAAGGTGTAATTTGAGCATTGAAGTAATATATGCAAACTTAGGTACTATCACTTGTTATACTTAGAGCTGTTAAACTTCACGAGTAGCTCGAAAAGCTCGTTAGAACTCGGCTCGATAAGGCTCGAGCTCGGCTCGTTAGTTGCGGTAAACGAGCCGAGCTCGAGTTAGAAATGTGCTTGTTTAATTTTACTCGGTTCGTTTGATATCCGAGTAGCTCATTAATAAAAGGCATATTTGTCATTTTAGAAGTCAAAAGTATAAAAATTGAAAATTATAGATTTTATTGAGATTAATTTGCACGAGCTCGAGTTCGAGCCACATGTACATTTGACGAGCCGAGTTCGAACATATTTTAAAGCTCGTTTGCCTAACAAGCTCGACTCGAGCTCGGTAGCCAAATACTCGACTCAATTAACAGCTCTAGTTATACTACATAGATCTTTGAAACAATATTTTGCTAGTTCAAAGAAATGTTACATGCCAAACTGCTTTGGATGTAACATTATTTTGGATCGTGTGGTATATCTCAAATTTCGTTGATGCAAGATATTGCCTAACAAACCCATATGCCATAAGCCTGGAACTAACCGGATAAAAACGTCAAATTGTACCAAAAAAAAAAAAACCAACAACAAATATGGCCTTTTTATCTTGCAGATGCAAGATGAATCGAAAGCAAACTAACACTCCGGTGGGATTAACTGTTTTTGGAGGCGTTATTGAAAAATTTTACTGTAACAGAGTTTTTAGAAAATATTTTGGAATATTTAAGAATAGTAGACTTTTTAAAATATATTTTAAGATATTTTTTAAATATTAAAAAAAATTTAGACTACTTTTTACAGTACCTTTTAGAGTACTTTTTAAAAAATTTTATAGTATTTGAAAATTTTGTTTTTGAAAAACTAGTGTATCCAAACAGATAGCGATCCTAGAATCATGAGGCATGATGCCCTCATCTAGGCCTACAACAACATATCACAAAAATTAGACATTTAGACATGAATTTTGGGAAAAGATTAAATTTAACTTTGAACAATTTGTCAATACTTTAAAGTAAATCTTATATACACTGATAGTGTCTGTATACTATCACCATTAATTCTATGATACGTGTACAAAAATTAGATTTTGAATTTAAATTTTGCATAGTTATCATTTACTCAAAACTGATTGCATATACATGTATATAACATTAATCTACCTTGTTTGGTAAGTTCTTAGAGAGGAATGCCTCATAAAAGCCCCCCTGCAAATGTGCTCTTGATTTACCTGAGAAACCCAAAATGCAAAGAGGTATACGTGTGGGCCTTAATGGGACGTTAATGAGAGAGAGAGACAGAGAGAGTTATCGTTGTGTAAGCGAAAGATCTTTGCTTGTTTGCAAACACAAGCTTTTTTGCATCACTCACTAATGCTGCACATTTATCTCAGCTAGATATGCATATTTAAAAGATCACATCATATATTTGGATTAGAATCTTGTGATCGACTTTAACCCCATTTTTAACGGCTAAGAAAACAATAGTTGTCAAAATGTCAGCAATATCCTTGCTCGAGCTGCAGGTTTCTAGCTGTTTAGTTCCTCCATTTAGAGTGGTCATGTCTAGCTACTTCTACTTTTGAACATACATTAAGGAGGCATTTACTTTGAATTTTGGAATGAAAATAAGAATCAGAATGAAATATAGGGATACAATTGAGTCTAGTTGAATTTGAATATTATACTATTCGAGTTAAAAAATTTGGGCTCGAAATTGTCGAGCTCGAGCTTAAGCTAGATTTTATTTTACCTTACTCGAGTTCAATTTCGAACTCGTGAAAATCGAACCCAGTTCATAATCAAATTTAAGAAATATAAATTTATGTTTTATATAATTTTAAACAAGGGACAAAATAGACATTTCATGCTAATAAATAAAAAAAATTTAAAAATCATATATATGTAAAGCTTGATTGAACTCGACTAAACTTGAGAGTGGTCAAGATTCACATATTAGCCTTGACCTTGATTCATCAAGCAACTCGAGCTGCTTAAACTCGAGCTCATACTCGGTTGACTAGTTCAAGCTTGAACTCGGACAATACTAGTTCGAGTTTGAGTTTTGACTGAGTAAGTTCGTGAGTTACTCAATTAAATTTGACTCGTTTATACCCCTAATAAAATCAGCATCTGTATTGGAATTATATACTTCAATGTGAACATCAATTTTGGTCATCCCCCTAACTTGTTTGGTCTAAAACTAGAATGGGTTTCATTCTCCTAGTTAGTTGATTAATTTGAAACCCAATACATAACTGAGGAATAACATGGGTGGCACACTGTGACCTTCTGCATCAAAGTTAAAAATTTCATAGGGATGCAAATCGTCTTGAAAAAGAAACATTATGTGCCTCAACCTTACTATATTTCTTAGTTGATTGTCAACCTTGAAGATATTGAAGCTTTTGTTCACTCTGCCATGCCAATTTACTTGAACAGTAAAAGTTTACATTATTTGGGTAATGGCGAGGCGAGATGATCTTGAGCAATTTTATTTGAGAAAAATGTGGTTTAGTCCCCAATGTTTAGCAGCTATATAGTTTTACTCTTTAAAGTTTTTGTGATCCGGAAGATAGTACAAGTGATTAGAAATATAGGAACTGGAAGGAGGAAGTTACCAAGAACTAAACAAATTAGGAGCTAAGCTTGGAGTGGAATTTTGATCCTGAGAACTTTTCACTGAATTAATTGTGTTAATCACTGATGCAAAGTGTCACGCCCCAAATCTGGGTACTTGAGCTCAATTTGCAACATGGCATGCCATATTTATAAGACCTTACTCCCATAAATACAAGGCATCATGATCATAACTTACAAAATTTCACTAAAATTTATATATTACGTATACCAATGAAATACATACATTTCACTAAATTGTATCTACAAAATGCTTTACTCCAACTTCTCAAGATTTAAACATCTATCTATAAACCTTTCTCACTTATTTTTTAAACGTACACGAGTCGGCTTTCTTGATCTGCAAGAAAGATAAATAGACGTAGGTTGAGCGACATATGCCCAGTAGGTAGTACTTACTCCCCTGTTAGATCATTTAACTATATACATACTATATATATATATACAACTGCAAATTTGGTCACACCATGTCACATGCATACATCAATTAAAAATGTTTGTCATCCCATTTCATATATTATATAAATATATTTCATTGAAAGTCAGTGGCTTATACATAAGTGGCATCTATCGGACGTGACACTTAGTCCCGTAAGTTTTAGAGATGGCTCCTGCCGAACATGGGTTAGAAATGCACATAATATGACATGATTATATTCATTGAACATACTTGCAAATCAAAAAATATATCAATCATGCCATCTCATTTCATAAACATAGCTCACAAACAAGCACATGCAATATGCGGCTTCTGAGTAATCAGTCTAGAAATTAAACCCCTTCTATGTGGGCGACCAATAGGTTTCATGACTACCGATTGGTCTCATTACATATATAGGTCAATCGGTCGGGGTCTATACCGAACTACGATGATAGTCAACTGGTCAGCTTTATACCGAACTACCATGACTATCAATTGGCCGGACTCTATACCGAACTACCTTGACCTTGTCAATCAGCTGTGATACGAACTCGACCCAACAAGAACCTGTCTTGAAGAATCGAATCGATCAGGAAACTGAAGGATCTATCTTGATTAAGTTATGAAACAATAACTACCTTGCTAGACCTAAAGAGAACCCGTCTCTAAAAACCTAGTGGATTGGTTATTGGCTTAAAAGAACAAGATGACGTGATCATCTTGCCTTGAACACCACAAGTATCCAATCTAAATACTTGATACAGTTCAAGAAAAAACTCAAGTTCCATCAAGGAACTCCATAGAGCTGTTAAACTAGCCGAGTCGAGCTCGAACATAGGACAATCAAGCTCGACTCGAACCTCTAATCGAGCTAGTTCGAGTTCGCTCGATTAGTAATTCAAACCTCACAAAGCTTTCGAGATCAACTCGATATACTGGTAGAAAACTCGAGTTGGGGCTCAAACTCGAGTTCGAAATTGAGCCGAGCTCATCGAGTTCGAAGCTCGAGCTCGAGCTCGTTTACGGGAGACAACATATCAGGTCCTGGCACACTCGTATTTAGCCTGACAAAAGAAGATACACATTCCCTGATTTATCATCTTCAATTCGACAAGCCATGCCAAATGACAATACACTCTTGATTCTTATCAAATTAAGCATTCAGTTACGATTCTTGTGCTGAAAAAATACATACAAATTCAGCACCACTTAATAAGTTTAGCAGAAAAATTTTTATTTATCAAACACCCAAAACATCTGAATGTCTGAATGAATTCAGTTTCAGCACTTTTTATGTTATCAAACAGACACTAAGTAAAATATTGGTAAAATAATTAATAATATTGGTTAATTTATTAGTCTTAATCAAGAGGGAGATCGAAAAATTTGAGGTTTTAGACAAAGGTGATATAAAGGAATATAGATAGGAGTTTACTGTATAGAGCAGGAATTCACTGACTTGTGGATATTTATTGCTAATTTTTTTTTAATAAAATTCTAATTCGTCCAAAAAAAAAAGTTTTGTCAAAAATATATCTAGACCGAAATGTTTAGTAGCTAAACAATTTTACTCCTTAAAGTTTGGGCAAGAACAAACATGGTCCCTAATGTATCTAATTTAAAGCAGATTTAAAACATTCAAAAAAATTTTCAATTGTTGATAGAGTTTAATCATGCGCAATCATTTGCCTATTAATGTGCCTATTAATGCTGAAACTTTATGGACTAAAATTGTACCAGGTGCCAAACATTGGGGGCGGATTTATTTTTGTTGAAACGGGACTAAAATCACAAAGATACTGAACATTGAGGATCAAAACGGTATTTCCACCATTTTACTTATTTGAATTTAACTTGAGAAATTATTTTCAACTACTAAATTATATTTGGTCCAAGGACCAAGACAAAACAACAGTACTAGGAGATTGTTACATCAAATGCCCAGATTTTTTTCCAATGGTAAACAAGAATAAACTGTTAATTTTTTTTTTTTTCATTGCCCATTTTAGCAAAGCACAGACTTGGTTCATCCTCCATTCTTCCCCACCAGCTGCCATTACATTGAAGCCTTCACATATTGAATTTGAAAGAAGTTTGCAATTATCAACTCAGCAAAGAACATAGCTTTTATGTTATTGATCAACAAGAAGATCCGAGAGAGAAACTATAAGGTGAAACTTGAACATTTTTTGAAGGAATAAAATACAGACTTAGGCAATATCAATTGGCAGTCACATAGATGTCCGAACAAGTCAATATACCATAAGTTTGGAACAAGCTGGATGAAAATATTGAATGCACAGAAAAACAATTTACAACATAGTGCAGTTTTATCTTGCAGATAGAAGATGATTTGAAGGCAAGCTAACAACAAAAAAGTGTTGTTACAGTTCATCTGCAGAATCTTGCTAGGTATGATGCCACCATCTAGTCCTGCAACAACATGAATAAACACACAACAATTAGACTACATGATTTTCAAAATGAATTAAATTTAGACTACATGATTAATCTTATATACACTGTTAGTGCATACATTATCACCGTTAGATATATCACACACGTGTAAAATTTGAATTTGATATTCAAATTTTGTTCATATATCATTTATCCAACCGTGATAGTATATATCCTGACAGTGTATATAAGATTTATACTTAAATTTATCTCCGAGCAATTTGATAATACTCTACCTTGTCAGCTATGTTTCTAGAGAGCCATTCCATGCCCTCATAAAGCCCTTCTCCAGTGGTTGCACATGTGCTCTGGATATACCTGAGAAACACCAAAAAGAAGATCTTTAGTTTTCCCCAAAATGTTAAGAATCACAGCTCTGGATTCACTGTCAAATTGTAAAATGTCACTGCTCTGGATCATCCAGTAAGTACATTCAGACAAACACAGCAACAAATTGAAAAGGTTACTAGACAGCTAAGGTACAAGTCACAAACACTATATATAGCGTGGGGAGATTCTATATATAGTTACTTGGTATCATACTCTCGACTTTAATTCACCGTTGGACGGTGAAATAATTGTTTTGAACCTTTAGATTATATCTGTTTCAATCGTTTAAAATTTGAGCAACTATCATCACTCCGAGATAGAAATTGAAAGAATGATTCCCGAAAGAGACCATAGAATTTCCCGTATCGCATGTGTTACATCATTATCAATAGTACCTATAATCAATTACATGGAAGGTGCATTTCTTCTTCAGTAACAAAAAGCAAATAGAGGGAAAAGGGGGATGAAGATAAAGAGAGAATTTACCACTGGCGTTGACTGATGGAGTGAAGACCGAGTTTGTCAGTAAGTTCTGCAACATTCATTGCATTGGCAAGATCTTGCTTGTTTGCAAGCACAAGCAGCACAGCATTCCTCAATTCATCCTACAAATTTATCTTTGTTAGAATCATATATAATTTCAAAGATGATAGCATGTCACCTGAACCACAATCTTGTCAATGACCTTTACTCAGTTTCTAACTGAAGCACAAGGTATACATTACAAGAAAATGAGCAAATAGAGAAAGTGAAAGAAAGGATTCATGCTTAAGTTGTAGAAAGTTTTCCTGACTTCTATCATCAAATCAACCTGAAATTGGAATAGGATACCTCATTTAACATCCTGTGAAGCTCATCCCTAGCCTCAGCTACACGATCTCGGTCACTACTATCAATGACAAAGATTAATGCTTGAGTACTTTGGTAGTAATATTTCCACAATGGTCGGATCTGAAAATCAGGAATAAATGGTCAGCAATTCATGCAATTAAGACTCAATGAATCCTCAACTTCTCTTCAATGGATATTTTAATGCCAGTCAAGCCTCCAAATTGATGACCATGTTATCCAGTTGAAAGAAAAGCGGTATATGGTTACCCTATCCTGACCACCAACATCCCAAACGGTAAAGCTGATGCTCTTGTATTCCACAGTCTCCACATTAAATCCTGGCAAAAACAAAGAGAAAAAAATAAGTAAATGATGACACTTAAAATGTATGAAAGATGCTGAACTGACAAAATAATTCATGACTAAGAACACTTAAAAAGATGTTGAATTGATAAAATGTATGGTTCCAAATATATTGAGACATTATTAATTAATCATTGTATTCTCTATCGCAAAGTTCTATTTGCACAAAATTTTAACAAAACAGTAACAAAGTTCAAACTCAAGTTGTCAGTCGTTTAAACTTTAAAAATACAGTTCAAGAGTACAGCACAATGTCCTGCAGTAACACCTTGCTAAAATGAACATTCAAGTACGTATTAAAAAATTTTCTATATTTTTCTTCAAAGAATAAAAAAGAACATTAGGAACCTAAGGTAAGTAGGTTAGTCTTGTGAAATTTGTTGTGTTTTTGAAATTCGTATTGTAACATATAGGTTTTTCTAGCGGACGCCTTATAGGCACTCATTAACACACTTAATATTCACCTAATCTATACACGCGAACTAACAATTATCACCCTCTGTTACATTTATATACTTTCATTATTGAATCTTATTTACCATCCCTTATATTTATTTACTTTTCCTAGTATACCTTACATTTCTAAAATGTGACACCTAAATTATATTTTAATCAGACTATAGACACTTGTTAGTTAATATTTATATCTATTGTACCAGTGCATAAACTCTACAGTGAGTCAATAGTGTGCAACTGTGACAGGCAACCGTATAAAGTTCCAAATACCAATGATAGAAGATTTATACCAACTTTCTAGATGGGTTAGAAAAGCCAATGTTAGAAAAGAGTTGGTGGAAGATTTATACCAATGGTAGGAATGGTAGTCACAACTTCGCCCAACTTGAGCTTGTACAGCACAGTAGTTTTGCCGGCAGCATCAAGACCCACCATCAGTACCCGCGCTTGCTTCTGGGCAAAGAGTTGGCTCAGCTTGGTAAGTAACAATCCCATCTAGTTTAATTTCTTCTTCTTAATTACACCTGCAATAGCTGGAAACAAGACATTAGGGGATTCTACCGTCCCTTGTTGATACCATACCCTCCAACTAAAATGATAACCGTTGAATAGTGAAATAAGTAATTTTGATTCTGGGGGAGGGATTGATAAACAAGAAATAAAAAACCAAAAAATATCTTCATCATCCATGAAAATAAAGCCAGCAAACCTCGATCAGAACTCAACATAATCATATAAGCAAGTAAATCACAAAAATGATTAAAAAAAAAATCAATAGAAGAAAATTAAATTGTGAGGACTTACAATGAAATAGGAATTTGCTAATATATTGCGAACGAAAACAAAAAAAAAAAAAGTGATTAGGGAACCATTTGGTATGCTGAAAAAGGAGGGAATATCTTGGCTTCGTTGTGCCTCCAGCAAAATTTGTATATATACTTGTATACATAGAGACAAAAGAACCTAAACCCAGTTGTCAAGTATCCAGTGTGGCACAAAGTTATTGGCCGGATGATTCGGTTTTGATGTCTTAGGAATAAAATTACTGTCTAATTCTTGTCCTAATTCTTGACTAGTTGAAGGAATAGTCAACCCTCTGACAAGTTCATCCGCTATTTTGTTAAGTATTACTACTAGCTTAATCACTAAGAAATATATATATAGTAGTACTGTAGTACATCACTGATATGGAAATATTCAGGTCTGTTTGGACAGTGAAATTATTCCAAATAATATTTCGCTTGTATCGTAAATACATTTTTCAACTCACTTTTTTATATTTTCAACTATCTTTTTATCTCGCATACATCACATCACAAAAGTACTACGGTAATTATTTCAAATAATATTTCAAATAAATTTTGAGGCGAAGTTTACTAAATAGACTAATTACATTTACCTCCCTTGAGGCTAGGCCAAACTACCAAATTTACCTTGAGGTTTAGTTAAATAACATTGACCTCCCCTGCCAGTAACACCATCTAAACTCCATCCGTGGAGGTCATAAAAATGACGAACAACATACCCCTTTTCTAAATCATGAAAGGTCTATCAATAAAAGAAAACCAAATGTAAAAAAATGAAATCATCCAAACAAGTAAACAAATGTCCACAAATACATCCAGTTGAATTTGCAGCTCATGAAATTGAAGAGAAAAGATCTAAAACGCAAGGGATTCAGCTAAAGATGAGTGGGACAATTTCATATTGAAGATCTTTTGTTGGGTATTAAAATAATAACATCTGACACATTCTAAATACTTATATGATATTGGTTGAAGTATTTTCATTGCATTTGATGAAATCAAATGGTTTCCCAGACGTGGTCATGGAGTCACAATAGGCTTTATTTCAATATTATTTTGTTCCTATCTTGAAATTTTCAAGTCAAAACTCTGTTGTGGACAAATTCAAGGACGGGAGTTCTAGAAAGTTGGATTGACTATAAAGAAGAAGAATTTGATGCCCAAAGTATGGTGGCGGCATATGTATTTAGCAGCAAGGTGGGTGCAGATTGATAGCTGGGGAAATGGAAGAAATGATGGTTATTTTTTGAACTTTCAATATTGTATAAATATGTTAGGATTTAGCAGTCAACGTCATCTTACTAACGGCAGGGACCCTTTTGTTATGGTTTTGCAAGATTAAAGGATTATTTTGTAATTTAGTCAACCTCAAGGTTTATTTTATAGTTTGGTCCAACCTCGGGGGGGGGGGGGGGTAAATGTAATTAGTCCTTACTAATTTGATTCATAGTTGACAAATTGCGTCTCTCTTAATTATAAGTTATCTGCAGGATATTTTTTTTTCCCTAGAGGGTACTTGGAAATTTGGATGGGTGACAAAATAAATTGAACGTGAGAAATTTTTTTTTTTTTTAGTGTAAGTGCGAGTTCTCGAATCCGAAACTTCTCACTCGTACTCTTTCCCTTGTACCACTCAACCCATCCTCCGCCTGAGAAATTAATACCTCATGTGTCGGTCAAAAAATTTATAGTTGAACTATTTTAGTTTTTTTTAAAAATCTTTGTTTCAAAATTTTCGATGATGTACAAGATTCCTATAGCTTAATCACTAAGAGATCTATATGTTCCCTGCGTAGTCCCTCGTTGTATATAATATATTGCTAATATGGAAAAAGCCTAAACATTGACGTTTCTGTCAAGGAAAGAATTTGTAGTGCAGAAATAGTTCATCTAAATCAGTTCAATTAAGTTTTCCAAAATGGAGAATGAAACAATTGCTTTAATTAATCAACCTAAACTACGGTTTATAATTAAGAATTCACAAAGGCCCAAAATTAGAAGCATGTGATATTGAACAGTGAAAGTTTTAGTTTACTAATGCTTTTAGTTTTGCTTTTTCTTATTCACTTTTTTTTTCAATAAGTTGTGACAAGCATAGTTGAACCAACTATTCATAGAGTTGTTAGCCACTAAGAAAGATTTAAATCTCTATTTGGATGCAGGTCAAGGGATTTGCATTTTAAATATCCAAGTTTTCTTGAAAATTTCGCCAATGAGTGTCTACGTAGTACGCATCTATTTGGATTGGTGATAGTTCAGTTTCCTTCGAATTCCCCTTTAACCTATTTAAGTCCCCCTCTCCTTAGTATAAAGTAGAAATAGGTGTAGAATAAAATCCATTGTGTCGCAAAAAAAAAAAAAACATAGTTGAGGGGCTTGATGGGGGGCATTTCTTATTCTTGTTCTTATTCTTTTCTCTTTTTTTTTGTGTTTTTGTATACAAGAGGGCTTAGGCATATGATTCCTTTATCATCTAAAGTGTGGTGGAGCTAATCCACAACAATTATCACCTAAAACATGTAAATTCTTTGTTTAATATTTTTCATTGGATTATAAATTACGTTTTCAAACTTTGCGCCCTTCAGTTAATAAAATTCAAATAGTGGACAACAGTACCCTCCTTTAGTCTGGATAGGTCTTCAGGTGTTTTTGTTTATAGGATTTTGAAAAAAATAAAATAAAATAGAAGATGTAAAGCCCCAAGACGGCTGGAGAAAATGTTCCAATTACTTCAAGAGCATGACCAGTAATATTACCAATCACATTAGGCACTGGCCTACTCCGTTGCCTCCTCTTAGAGTATGTTGTATCAAACATGAAACGTCCTTTCCTATAAGCTCCTTGCAATCTTGAATGATAGTAATTGTTGTGTTTTCCTAAAAAGTTCTTTCCCTAATAACAGGTTGCAACAGGTGAGCGAGTCCTTAAAGACCCAAAAAAATTATGCTATATGATTATGTCCATATCCTAAGCTAACTGCATAAGTGTAAATTTTATATACATTAACAGTGTATGCACTATTATCGTGACTAGATATAGTCGTGGATTGCAACCAAAATGTGAGGGAGGAGAAGGGGGTTACGGGAGAACCGCCGAGGGGAGGGGGGGTGAAGGAAGGAGGAGGAAGAAGCGGGAGGAAGAAAGAAAGGAGAGGGAAGGCAGAAAAAGAAGAGAGGAGGAGGGAGGGAAGGGACGGAGTGGTGGGTAGTGGTAAAGTTTTTGAAATTTTTAAAAATACCTCACTAAAATTTTAAATCTTAAAAATGCCCCAAAATATATATTCAAAAATAGTTTTAAAAAATACTACAAAAAATATCTACAGTAAGCGTTTTTCACATATATTGTTATTGTAAAATATTTCAAAAATAACTAATTCAAATGGAACCGCTTAAATGACAATATCCTAAAAGTAAAAGGGCTATAAAATTTTCCAATAATTGGAAAGAAGTGCGAAGCTCGTAAAACCCATTAATGGCAAAAAACTCAGGTCACACATGTTAGGTTTGTCCATGTTTTGAATGGCCCAGATAATGTCAATTTCATGAGTCTGAAGAGAAACTTTCAACCTCAAACTCAATCCAAGGCCAGGGCGTGAGATGATAATGGGTTTGGGCACGTCTTTGTACATCAGCTCAGACCACAACGGATCTTCTGTCCCACATCCTGTGTCACTCTCTGTGTCACTTTTTATTATATTGTTATTTCTCATTCATAAACATCATGTTTTAATTCTTTTTTACTTTTTTAAGATCCAATAACTATTAATTCAGTAATACACAAAATTTAACATACTCAAAAAATCAAAATGCATAAAAAATGAGATTTTTTATGAATTTTCTGGTGTATTTTTTAATTTTCTATTATATATTGCTTTTTTTAAGCTGTTATATTTATTTTTTACTGAATTAATAGTTATTGGATCTTAAGGAAGCAAAAAAGAATTAAAACATGATGTTTATGAATGAGAAATAGCAATATAATAAAAAGTGGCACAGAGAGTGGCACAGGATGTGGGACAGAAGATCCGTTGCGAGCTCCGACCCACTATGTACTTTGCAACTTGTGTACAGGGTAAATTTGACGTAAGAGCCTCGAAGCATCACCTAATTGTACTTTGCTTATCAATTATAGCACTTTAATTCTTATACTATCACTTTTAAGTACATTCTTGAAATTAGTTGAAAAATAACAAAAATTTTCTAACTATTTTTGAGTGAGAACATTTTAGTCCCTAAATTAAGTACGATTATCAAAGTACTTTTATTCATTTAGGGTTCTAATAGTCTTGTGTTGTGTTAAAAAATAACTATCAAAGTTCCTATGGATTTTAACTAGTTTAAGTAATGTATTACGATTTTTTTAGTATATTAAATTTAAGTGCTACAATTGATAGTTTGAGATAAATGGTTTAGATTAGTGATAGTTCAAATGTGCTTACTGTAATTAATTGTAATGCATATATGTACACATATTTTAATCATATTTTACTATTTGAAGACTAGTAATTGTACTTTCAACTTATGATACATTAATTAGAAAGTACTTTTTTGAAGAAAGTTTTACAACTATCAACCTTCATATAATCGACTTTTAATACAAAAGTTCATGATCCAACAACCAAGCACTAGAAGATTGAGTTTTTTTCTCTTCAAAAGAAACTTTAAATCTTACAAGGGAAACAAAGAAAGGATTAATTCCATTTTGCAACTTTAACTTTTCTAATATTACCACTTTAGTTCCTAAACTCTAAATTAAGACATTTCAGTCCTTAAACTATATTTTAATTCCCTTTTTAGTTGATAAGTATTTATTTTACATATTTTTAGTGTGTTTTATTACTTAGTTTTGTTTGTTTTTAGGGTTTTAAGGATGAAAAATGCTCTCCTTTTAAGCAATTGCATTTAATAACTAAAACTTGCATTTGAATGATTTAATGTGCAAAACATATTATTGTTTTTATGGGTTTTGATGTTTTATGTTCATTTTAGATCAAGTGAAACACAAGTAAGATGTTAGAGATGATTTGAGGACGATTTGGAAATGACAAAAGCTACAAAATTAGTCTTCCAAGGAGAAAACTGATGAGTGACTATTTTGTGGTATATTTGAATGATTATTTATATTACTTTTAGTCACTTTTTCAATATTATAAGAAAAACACTGGTCCATTTTTACTAGAATTAGTTATAAGAAACTACTTAGAGCTTAAAGGAGAATTTTGTCCCTTTTACTTGCATATTTTTTATTATTTTTGTAGGATTTGGAAATCAACTTCATTTTGGATAAGAAATAAACTTGCATTATGTTAATTGAAGTTCTAAAGTAAACAAGATGATAACTTTCAAAGGTGGTTCAAGTCACAAGAAAAAGAAAACGAAGAAACATGTTGAAAAAGAAAGTCGACTCAAATCCCTCCAAAGAATTCAGCCAGTTTTTGGAGGGATTGTCGAAGGGATTTGAGGCAATGAGTTGGAATAAGAAACAAAATTTTAAAAAAAAAAAATAGGGAAGGAATTTGGCCAATTTTTGGATGGATCACTAGAGGGATTCCGGTCAAATTTTGCGACTTCAACTTGCGCAACTTGTTTTCACCTCCATTATTTCACATTTTTTTAGGGATGTTTAACATCTCATTTGCAACTGTTAAGATGGGATTTTAGCAATAATTTGTGACCTTATTTCTTCAATAATGATGTGATTTTGTTTTCAAGCCAAAATTGTTGACTATTTAGAGGTATGTTCGCATGAAAGATACTGGTGAAGTATTTGAAGATTTCTCTATAAATAGAACATGTATCTTTCATTTTAAGAGAGCTTGGAGAGGGGCAAGGAATACTACAAAAATGTAGTTTCTTAACTCTTTAGTTTATGTAGTGTAGGATAGTTAGTTTAGCTTAGTTAGTTCATCCTTTCTTGTGTATTAGTTAGATGGAAATAAAGCTAAAGGATGAATAAGGTAAGGAGGAAGCTCATATGATAACGGTTACTTTACCTTCATAACTCTTTATCTTTTGTAATTGATTCTAAATTTGGTTAATATACAAGTTTGGATTTTATCTTCATTATGTGTTTCCAAAGTTTTTGGTTGAACTTTCTATGATTATATTATATTGATTTCTTAGTAATTTGAGCTATTATTTTGAGCAAGTTATTTAGCACTTTTGCTCCTCTGATCATGATTAACTTGGTATCATTAATTGTGATTATATAAAGGTATTGTCTTTTCAATAAAAATTGGGATTTAACACTAGTTCGAGAAAGTGTTAAACCTAGGGAATATGCTTATGAAAGTAGAGCTGCACCTTTGTGGTTTTGGTAGCTTTGTTTCATATAATTTCATAGAGGTAATGAACTTTTAACTAATTTCATAACCACAAAAGTAAGTCTGGATTAATTATAAGTGTAGTTTATTCACTACAAGAGTAGATTTCAAATGCATAAAGAAATTGCACTATAACTAGTCAATGTAATAGTGCTTAATGATCCAAAATTGCACTTACATAAATAGTTAGGGATATCATGACCTAAGGAGTTTTCATTTGCTATTTTCTTGCATATATAGTTTAGCTTAGTTTTATTTTTTTTTTTAATTTGTTGATTATCTAAATAATAGAGGAGCATAGTAATGCCGATAGTTATCCATTCTTCTCTGTGGGTTTAACCCTTAATACCCTATATTCAATCAAAACTCGTATACTTGTAGAAAATTGCATATGGGATATTTAGAATTTTATAAATTTAAAACTTAACTGTGAATTGAACTTTATTGTTGTATGCATATCTCGTGCTCATAAAAAATGAGGACCAAGATAAGGGTAACCCATGTTTTGACCCTTAGGCTTCATTTGGATAGGGAGAAAAGGAAGAAAAGAAAGTATTCAGAGAGAAAGAACGGTCATTTCTTTCATTTGGGAGTTTAACAAGACAGAAGAGAAGTGAAATGAATGGATAAAAGTCTCCCTCCAATTGTTGAGAATGTTTCCACCCAAAAGTGGGAAGAAAAGGACGGAAACTTGTCGGGCTCCAAAAGACATTTTTAATATGTCAAGTTTGTTCTTTAAAAGCTGATACAAAAATTTATTATTCCCAATATATCCTAAAATTGATTTCTTTAAAAGCACCGCAAAGCTTTCTCGGTCATGTGTCCTATAATTTCAATACTTCCAGCAAAAACTTGGCTTTCTTCCGTTTTTCACCTATAATTCACCAAACAAAAGGTATTTCGTGTAATAGAAAAAATCCATAAAGAGCTGATATGTTACACGTAATTTCTTTTTATTTTTTTACTTTCACGTATTTAATTTATGTTAAATATAAAACCCACTAGTTTTCATTTGGTAATAACATTAGGGTAACACTTTTTGAACTTGGCTTAATTAAATTTATGTATTTAATATAAATTAAATGATTCAATATAAAATGCTCATAAATAGCTAGTATTTTATTCATATAATGAAAGAAACTCGTAAAGAACTGATATGTTATGGATAAATTTTTTTTACTTTCAAATACTTCATTTATATTAAATACAAAACATGCTAGTTTTCCTTTCGTAAAAATATTTGTGTAACGACTTTTGAATTTTATTTGCAAATATTTATGTATTTAACATAAATTAAATGATTCAGAATAAAATATCCATAAAAACCTAGTACTTGGCTCATGTAATAGAGAAAAGCCATAAAGAGCTAGTACTTTATGGGATATTTCTTTTTTTAAAAATATTTAATTTATGTTAAATAGATAACCTACTAGGCATTTCCAGCCAATATCAAAAATTATATGTCAAGAATACCTAAAAGATACTACAAGGACTTGAGGCAATTTACATGCATGCAAGAGAATCGAAGTCCAGCAAGAAATTTGTTTTATTATTCACCTTGTGGGAATGCAGATGCAATTGTTTTAGAAATTTGTCTTGTTAAAATATTCTATTTATGGGAACAAGAAGCTAATTTTTGGACTTTGATTTACAAATTGAAAGGGTAAATATGTAAAGTTGTATTCTCATAAAATCCTTTCTTTCCATATCTCTCCAACTCTCAAATAAGAGAAAGATATTTCTTTTCTTTTCTTTCATTAAACTCCCAAACAGAATATGCATCTTTTCCCTTCTCTTCCTTTCTTTCCTAAGCTATCTTTTCTTTTCTTTTCTCTTCCTCCGTAAACTCCCAAACTAAGCCTTAGATTGGGATGAAACCATTAAAAACAAGGAAAATGCAGGAGAGGTAAAACGAGGGTCATTACTCGCATTTTCTCACCTATATTTTCTCATGGCGGCTGTGCAAGTTGCATAGTTTTCCCACAACTTTTATAGCTCATTTCCAGATCGAATTTCAGCTGTAGCTACTCAAAAAATCTTAAAGATTTCAAGAAATAAATTTTGAAGATTCCAAGGAGTTATTTGGGCAACTTGAAACAAGATTATTCAGTGTATGATTCATCTATATATAGGCCCTCTTGTGAAGCATTTTTGTAACTTTAAAGCCTTGAGGAACTATGCCAAAATGTAGGCTTTCAGTAGAATTTCCTAATTCATTATTTTAGTGTGGATTAGTGTAGTTTATCAATCCTGTATCTAGCTAACATAGATGAAAATTAAGAATGAAAATGGAGAAGTTGAAAATTCATGTGACAAGGGTGACATCTCTCCTATCACTTTATTTCTTGTATTGATACTTATGTTTGGTTATAATACAAATTAGGTTCTTGTTTTCTTATCTTTTATGCTTTGCTAGTTTATATACTTAGGAATGGATGAATTATCTATACTTGTCACATGAATTTTTCGTAGTTAATTGAGTTAGATCTTATATAGGTTGTTTAGCACTTTTGTTACTACAATCATGATTAATTTGGTGTCATTAGTTGTGATTATGTAAAGGCATTGTTTCATCAATAAACATTGAGATCTAATGCTAGTTTATGGAAGTGTTAAACCTAAAAAGTTCACTCACTAATGTAGGGTTGCACTTGTGTGACTTTAATTTTATAATTTCAAATAATTTAATGAATCTATAACTAGTTTCATGTCACACTAGTAGGTGTGGAATAGTTACAAATATGGTTGGTGTACGTGAGGAAGCAGATATCACATATATTAGGAAATTAGCCATGACTTAACCAAGATAATAAACTCAATTCACTAGTAATTTTCACTTACAAGAGTAATTAGGAATTCAAAACCCTAGGAACCTCTTTCTTGTCATTTTTATCACTTTTGTTGCATATTATTAGTGTATATTTACATATTTTATTTGTAGTAGTCTAAATAATAAAAGAATTTGAATCACATGGGTACTTGACAATCTTTCCTGTGGGATCGACACTCAAATATTCCCTATAATCGTATACGATCAATGCACTTGTAGCCGTGGTAGTTTGAGTCATATTTAAAGTTTGGAAGCAATTAGAGATCAAACTCCCTATGCATCATTGGTCCCTAAACTCTACTATGAGACACTTTAGTCTCCAAACTATCCTTTGATTCTTACTTTGTTCCTACACTTCTATTTTCTCTCTAATTTTGGGATATTTTTGGGTTATAATTGCTTCTCACTTGACTAGTATTTCATTGGTTGTGGGTCTTCTGATAATGATTGTACTTAAGTAGGATGAGTTTTATAATTTAGGGACTAAGCATCTCAATTTATAGTTCAAGGACCAAAGTGAAAATTAGAGTATTATTGAAGAGTGTAAGGTAGGGGTGAGTACGGGTTGGATACCCGTCCCTAATATATTGGATCAACTATTTTGTGACCCTAAACCGCTCCTAATATCTTCGAATATCCGAAAAAAAGGGACAGGTCACCCCTAATATATTGGATCAACTATTTTGTGACCCTAAACCGCTCTTAATATCTTCGAGTATCCGAAAAAAAGGGGCGGGTCATAGGGTACCCGTCCCTAAAAAAAACTATTTTTCAATAAAAAATATAGTTTGCACTAAACATCAACATGTTTTTCAATTTAAAAAAAAAACATGTTTTCCAATTAATATTGGTAGAGATATTGTAAACAAAGTCTATACATCACCATTCTCACATATTTCATCCAACAATCAAACCGATCTCATAAATTTAGTACATATTAGAATTATAATATCTAATAGACAAAACGAAATTTCATGTTAATTTTAAATATATCACCATTCTCACAGATTTTATCCTTCTACAATACAACAAAAACAATGATAATAAGTATCTGGCAACTTCCCCAACTTTCTTAAGGATGTTATGGTATAAGACTGCATCCCAAATGAGTCGATTGTGGAATCAAGTCCCGAAAAGAATTCAACAGAGCTAATTATTTTTGGAGAAAGTATAACCAAAATGAGATTGAAAAATCTTTCCCAATTTCCTTACATCTTTGGAATAGACCTTATGGCATTAAAGGTGATGAAAAAGAAAAAAAAATTCTTGCACTAAAATAAAAGAGACGAATTTAAGAGACATAATTACAATAAAATAAATAAATAAATGAAAGACACAAATGTTTTAATTATGTAGCTAATAGAAAATTGGAACTCCAAACACAAATCTTTGATTGAATTGATGAAAATTTTGCAGGAAAGATCGATGAAGGTAGAATAAAAATGAAAAGGATCAAAGGGATGAATAATTTTTATGATAGAGTTTCACAAATTTTTCTTCATTTTGTTCATTTGATTTAGATTTTACCGAGAATATTCGCTTTTTTCAAACAATATGAAGAGAGGCGGATCATATGATATTAGAATATGAGGCTGTGAGTCATTTCACCTACATTTAGGATTAAAAATTATAAAATGATCCCTAGTTTTTTAATATTTATATAATATACTCTGTGGGTCGGGTACCCGTGAGTTTTTAATTTTCTGATCCGTATCCGTGTCCGTTTTTCGTGGGTATCCGACCCTCATCTGTCCCACTAAAAAAAAATTGAATCGGATATCCTATTTTTCAGATCGGATCGGGTTCGTCGGATTTTCGGGTTGGCGGTTTTTTGCCCACCCCTAGTGTAAGGTAGAATTAAGCCAAAGAGAAATGAAGGAGTTTAGTTTAAAATTAACACAAAGAGAAATGAAAAAGATTAGTTTAACATTACCTGCGTCATGTGAAATTCTTTATGCATAACTTTTTTATATCCAATCGGTTTATAATTTATATATATATTTTTTTACGTGAGCGGGTTTAGACTATTGCCATATAACATGTGAATTCAAATTTGAAATGCAAATCATATACATGTGGCATTCATCCAAAATTGCTAGTGTGAAAAATTACCACATTATTAGTGCATAAAAAGTTAATCCATTCTATATACCTAGGTACTTTTATTTTTTTCTATAATCCATTTCGTCATGCCTTACTTATCTCTCCTCAATTACTATTAATAAACTTTTATACTTATTTTACCTTATCAATGGATTTTAATTCTCTCTCTTTTTTTGCTTTATATGTCATTGTTAATAATTAATTCATCATGACAAAATTCTTTATTAGTCGTATTTATACTAGGTTTCTATTACATCAACAAAATGGCTAACAAGAACAAGAATGTTAATCTATACTAGCGGTATCAATTAATGGTAACAAAAAACTTATATGGTCACTATATTAATCATTAATTTAGTCCTGAAAAATAATTATTCAATGTAAACCAACTAGAAAGGAAACAAAAATGAGTTAAAGGTCATATAAAGTATCTAATTTAAGTCTAAGATTAATATTAGTAGAACAGAAAAAGAGGTATCATATTAGAATGGAGTAAAAGTGAGAGAAAAAAAAAAAGAGGAACACATAGAAGAAATGTTAGTCCATGCATTGGGCATACTCAAGGGCACAAAAATAATATGAATGGCATATTGTCATAGTATCATTAAGTCGTGGGATAAATAGCTAATATAGTAAATTTACTAGGCAAAATGTGACCAGCCCCTAATTCAAGGGGTTAAATGTTATTACACTTAACAGGTTTAACCCGGCACGATTCCTCCAATCCTCTCGATATATGGGGCCAAAAAAACAGGAAAAAAAAAGGAGTCAAGAGTAATATAAAACCAAGAGTAAGGTAGTAACTTTGAGGTTTCTCAATCATACATGTAGATTCTATTTTAACTACTTCATTTTTTAAAAATTGAATAATGAAATATTGCAGCAAAAAAAAGAGTTGATGTCAAATTGTCAAAGTGTTGGTAACAATAACAGCAATGTAATTACAGATAGATAAGCTAGCTTTGCTACTATCTGTGGCTACCACAGCAGGTCATTACCTTAGTTTGTACTTACATGGTGTACATATTGGTTTATGGTTATGAAGTTATTGACGCTCTAGACTGAAAAAAAAAAAATCAAAATGTCAACCAAATCCTTGCTCGCTGATTGGTTCCTCCGACTAGAGGGCAAAGGATAATTCATTAGAACTTTTTATGTTATGCTCTTGCTATACTATTTATCTGATTGACACGTTCATGCAATAATTAACAAGAATTCAACTTTTAAAATATCTCACTTTCTAGAACAATTTGATTGTTGTCAATCTCAAAAATTTGATTTTCAGAATCAAAATATATGAAAAAATTGTCTCCATTACTATCCTTAACTAAAAAAGTGTCATCAGAGATGAAATTTCGAATGTTTTTAATGACGAATAAATGATTAACCTTGCTGTAACTAAAATCATCACGACTCCTCCAACTTTGAATGTTTTTAGTCCTATCTTTTATATCTGGCTCATCACCTTCACTGATATTTTTAATAGAACCAAGACTTTCCGTTGATTTATTTAGCCACACCGACATTTGAACTCCTTCTTAAATAATATCAAATTAAACCATCATCTTTCCATAGACTTTTCTTGCCTTCTATTTGCATGAAAATATAATAGATGAATAGTTATTCGATCCAAAATTTATTTATTTGAATTTGGATATTTTATTTCCTATATAATTTCCTATATAAAATAAACATAGAAATCTAATCACTAGAATTTTTGTAGTAACTAATAAAATAGGGAGTTAGAGTATTGAAAAAAAATTTTGTTATTTTGAGAAATTATATAACATAGTGTAATATGAAAATATATATAGTAGGAAACCCCAAACTCGACTAGAGGGGTCAGGGCTTTTGTTTTCAAATGCTTAAATGTATGTTTATGCTAAGATACAAAGCTATACATCATAAATGTGTTGCATTAATACTTCAGAACTTTAATCATGACAAATATTCGTATAATGTAAAGAAGCATATCCTTATCCTTATACTATATAAGAATGAGTTTTGGTCAAAGGAGGCTTTGAATTTCAACCGCATGGGTAGGGGTATTTTGGAAATGTGAAATAATGCGTTGCTTTTTTAAAGTTTTTTGTACAACTCATAGCAATATGTGTTTGGGTATGTTTACAGAGATGCCCTCATGTTGTACATTTAAAGTTTGTATTGTAGGTAGAGTACAATTTATGGTGAATTCTTTTGTCATACATTTCCAAAAATAGGGTTGTGTCTTTTCATGGGTATTTTGGGAATGTATGATTATTTTGGTTATCTTTTTATCGGTGGCTACAAGTGATAATAGCCTTTGTGTGGCTGTAATTAGTTAAACGTCCTTAGTCTCTAATTAAATTGGGGAGAATGTGGTTTAGTAGGTAATTAGTGAAAAGAATTAATGAGGGAAGGGTATTTTGGGAATGCGAGTTTGTTGTACTGCTCTTTTTAACAATTGGTACAACTCATAATAGCTTTTGTCTTGGTGTAATTACATAAAGATGGGGAGTTGCAAATTAAAGGTTGGAGAACATGATGGTTTGATGTAACTGATTAGACTTCTCGGCTGGCTAAATTCCATTCATTGCATGGGTTTATTGCAAATGATTTATTAGACACAATCATTAGGGATAATTGGCAGAAGTTGGCTAGATAGGTGTTACTATTCAAATTCTGCTGCTTCAACTTCATGTATTTGGCTTACGGTCTTCAACGTTTCCAACCATTCTAGGACCAGGATGGTTAAGAAAAAAATAATGCTAATTATTGAAAAATTTAAAGTATCAAGTGTTGGACATCTGTTCATCCCCTTTTCTCAGTTTTTGGGTTTGCTCAACAAAAGTATTGTTGTTTGCAACCATATTTCATCCATTTGAAGACAAATCATAACAATCAATTGACTTTTAGTTTTTTGAATTGTGTTTTTTTGCGTTGCTTGTATTTGTGGTAGGAACAGGATTCATAGGAAGAGTGTTACATACTTACATCTCCTAATCAGAATCTCCAAGCCAAGGTATGTTGAAACGGTATTTTTTTTACATTGAAATTTGTCATAATTTGCAAATAACTTGTGATATATGTATAACTGCTTTCTATGCACATGTTAATATATTTAATTAGGTCATACTAATGCATTAACAATGTCAGCCTCATGTGTGTGAGGAAAAGTTTTGTAGGGAATATTTGGAATAAGGTAACCAAAGTTTTATCCTTTCTACTAAATCTTTTAAATTCTTTTGATATACATGTAGTTAGTTCTGGAATTGATTTTGGTGTGAGTGTATACTTAGTGATACTAATTTAGTTTGGTGACAGAGCTCGTTCATTTATGTATTTGGTTATATATATGATTGTCTGATTTCTGGGAATACTTGATTCATTTGGTGGGTAGTTTGACCTTTGTACTGCTGATTTGCTATGGTGATAAAGTTGATTCATCTATGTGATCATGTGATAATTGATTTTGGTAGTTTGATCTTCTGCTATGAAACTTATGACTTGTCTTAAACTTATGTTTGATAATATGTTTATTTCTCTTATATTTTGCTAAACTTATGGTAATTGAGTAGTCCACAGTGGTTGAATAGAATTCATTAAAGCTTTCATTCCTGACTTCCTTCACAAAGCATTAGAATTCAACCTAAATTTAGATACATACTTTATTAGTATTACACCACAAATTATGCCAGATAAATAGTTCAAAAATTTGATTGAAGTTGGAGTTGTTTATCACCAATTGACTGAAACTATAGCAAATTTAGTACTACCAAAAAATTATACGGACAAACATATTCTTATCTTTTGAAGATCCTTGTAAATACTTTATTACAATTTTACCAAAAACAAAGCTCCCAAAGTAGATAAAAATGGATCTTAATTTATACAAGTTAATAACTTCAATTTCTAATAATTTGTAAAATCTTTGCCTACTTAATTTATTAGCTATTGCACCAAATGAAATGATTGTTAGATGTTATCATACAGTAGCATTTGACAAATTTGACCAAAACTCATTCTTATATAGCATAAGGACATCTAGGTATTTTTGGACTGAGGGATTATTTTGCAATCGTTAGTACATTGGGTACAACTTATATAAACATATGTATGGGTGTAATTTACTGAAATAGTGTCATAGTGCAATTAAAATAAAGACACTTGCAGCTATTCATTCAATTATGTGAAACAACTCATAATAATACCAATGCATGAGTTCCCATGTCTGAAGCCCCTGTCTTTGAAACAACTTTCACACCAGCAATATACCACTATTTACATCTCAATTAAACAGCCAAAAACATAGGTATATTGATGATTTAATGTCTAAGTATCGATTATGGTTATTCTGATGTCTCCTTTTTCACATTCTTCCGTTTGTTCCCTTTTCGGCTTCCAGGATTAGGTTTAATGCCCTCTAAACGACTCCATTATCCGTGCATTTCCTTCTACTCATATTAAGTATGATTCGGTTAATATGCATTATTATTTACAATAATTTTATTAATATTACTTAATATGCGTTGTTATCCTACTCTTATCTTTATTCACTTGCTCACCTTGCAGCAATATGGATGATATGTACCGATAGGTTCTTGATCAAAAATAACTTCTTGGTTAATATGAAAATAATATTCACTTCAACCACTAAAAAATTCTCTTTAATCACAGGCACTAAACACCTGCGCGATGCACGGGTACTTCCCCCTAGTAGTAGTCAATAAAATAACTAGCACTCAAGTAAATAGCATAAGGCAACCATCCAAGTTAATGAAAATTCACTACCGCACTCATCCAAATAGACTTTACACCATCTTACCAAAGCTAAACAAAATTGTCTTTGCAAAAAGGATTAATCTTTCCTATATTAACAGGGTATGTACTCAAGTATTTGTCGATGATAGTGTATATTCTGTCAATGTATATAAGATTAGGCCTTGTTTGATAACCTAATTCAGCACTTAAATTTAATGGATTCAGATTTTAATATGTTTAGATGCATTTGATAACTAAAACTTGAACATCTGAATTAATTAAGTGGCATTGAATTTCTTAAGTAAAACTTATTCCAAAAAACAAGTGATAAGTTATTCTTTTTTTTTTTTTTTTGTCGATACGATAGCTTTCTATACTATAGGGAGAGAGAGGGCCTGAAGAGGTCTTGGGGTAATCCAGAGGGGACTGAACCACCACCGGATCAGACGGATGTACTATGCACCAGCTTGAATTTTTTTAAGTAAGGCCACATTTAATTGTGGCAAATTGGTGGTTAAGTGATAAATTATTCACTTGTCACTGAATGTGATACACCCTCGAATGTATTTGATTAAATATTTAATAATTCAATAACTTAATACATTCATATTTCACGTTTCAAACTTCAGTAAGCAATTAGATAATCAAGTGTCCTTTACCAATTGGCCTAATAAACACAATCAATTGTTAAATTAGTAATTTTAATGCAGAGACACACAAAATATATATGAGGGACATTCTTGGGCAATTTTAACACACTGCCTAAGTGCATCAAAATGCTCCAAATTAATCAATTTTCCTCATGCAATATGAGTAACATGCAAAGACTCGATCTATTTTAGAACCCATTAGACTATTCAATCCTCGGAGTGTTAAGGTTAATTTTAATTTAACTTGTGTGTAACTGTTTGACAAAAAAATCAGACCATTCAATCCTGACAATGAAATGTAAGCTCCCCTCGTCTCCCTGGAAAAGCAGTGTGGACAAGTCCTTTGGGACCATTTATATTGGGAAAAATATTTTACGGACAATTTGTTCTATCCTTCGAGCATTTTTCTACGAAAAGAGCGTGTCCTGCACGCTGAAACCATGTGGATCCAGCATGTAATGACACCACACACAACTACTCAAGTATAGCTTGCAATATTCCAAGGGATGAGAAGAGAGAAGAGAAAAAAAATAGTAATAGTTAAAGTTGAAAAACAAAGGCTGAATATGCCTTTTGTCCAAGGTACTGATCCAACTAATCTTTATAATCAAATCTAAGTCCATTGTTGTTGGTCACCCAAATCCAACTTCTTAACCACCAACCTTTAACTATATGTATATATATATATATATATTTCTTTATTATGTCCAAAGGTGCTAATGATGGGTTGGCAATGGCTGGAGTATTTGTTAGGGATTGCTTAAGCAAGAATACTTATCAAATAGTGGTTTGGAATCCAAAAGTTGTCCAAAAAATTAAAGAAAACGACCTTACATAGTTTATGCCATCGTTGAAGTGAACATAACATAGTTGTCACAATTTTGTTATGCTAACAACTAAAGAGATGGATGGTATTCTAGATTTGTAGTTTGCCTATTTCATGCATGGCACATAGCATACAAAGTCACACAAAAAAAAAAAAAAAGAGTCTTTAAGGCTATTTCACTCTTTGGTTTCTTACATGATTTAGAAGTAAGAAATCGTTGAGGAAAAGCCCTCCATAATTATCTGATTAATATATTTGTTTAACTCTAGATTAGGGCTACAAGCAGATTGAGTCGGCTCGCAAACAAATGACTCAACTTCGTTGGACATTCATCGAGCTGGAGTTGGTACCAAAAAACTCAATAAGATGTTCGAGTTAAATTTGAACCCAAAAATAATAGATTCAAAGGCTCGTCGAACATACTAATAATTAATATTTTATTTTATTTTAGCTCAATTTGGCACAAACTCCATCTTAATCGAGTTGGAACTTAATTCGAATTCAAACTTGATGTCATTTGAGGTTTCCAATCGAGTCCGAACTAAAATTCAAGCATCATATATTCGAGTTGACTGGATAAAAAATTGACTCAACTCATTTAGAACCCTGCTCTACAGTCAACCAAAACCCAACTGATTTGACTCAACTCGTTTAAAACTCTCCTCTACATTTTTAAATAAAAAACCATGAATGTGAGAGAGTAATGTACATATAATCTAAGACAGGAAACAAATATTCTTAATCACTTGGCTGTATCTGATTTTTAAATGCATCTCTAGTAATTTGTAGCTGGTCAAGGATCTTAATTAACTGGGATTGCTGCAGATTCTGAGTATTTTGAGGCCCGGCAGAGGCAGACCACCATTACCCCGTCCCACCACCAGTTGCAGGCCACCACCAACCACTGCCGGCATTAGGAATCCAAATGGTGTAGTGTGCATTCCTTGACCTAATATTAAATGCAACCTCCCAACTCTCAAGAACCGTTTTCCTTTATTACTCTCAACCTTGCCCTGTACTTCCTTCAAATAATTTGTTTGGATTGCTGTTTTTCGTCGAAAAATTACGTCGTTTTTCGTGATCACATTTCCCTATTACATTTTTCCCTCACATACATCAAATCGCTACAGTAATTTTTTCATAAAAAATGACGAAAAATGCAATCCAAACGAGGCCTAAAATTCTTGCAAGGATATGCCAAATTAAATAGTAGCAAACATTTGCCGTTTATTTGCTCCCATTAGTTTCCCCACATTAAATTTTACCCTTCACTTTTCATGAAAATCAAAACCCAATTTATAAGGTTAAAAAAAAAAAATACCCAATTTGTGCCCCATTTGACCACTTGTTTTCAGTTTGACCTCTAAACATTTCTCTTTTTTCTCGTAATCTAATGTCCGAATAGCTTTCGAATGCTCAAATGCAAAACTTTACGATCAATCAAAAACCATTTGACCTTTCCAAAGGCAACCCTAAACCTTACTATCAATCCAAAACCATATATCCTTAATAAGTATTTTTCAAATGCCAATTTTCAACAGATAATTCTCAAAAATCTAGGTTACACAAAATTATACCCAACCACCCCTATATATATATTGAAAAATATTATTTACACTCTCAGAATTTGTTTTATTATATAGTCTAATAAATAAGAACTATATTATTAAAATAATAGTGAGAGGCCCCCACGAGATTGGTTCAGTAGTAGCAGCGGTTCTTTAGGACACAAAAAATCTTGGAATTGAAACTGTTATCTGATTCGCCCTGAAAAAAGTTGTGTGGGGCTGCAACGTTTCCCTCTAATTTGGTGTACCAACTCGGATCCAAAGAGCTTGAGTCGGGACATGTTTCTAGTTACCAAAAAAAAATTATATAGTGAGAAGGTGATAAAGATTTTCCTGTGTATTTTTGGCCCTAGATTTTGTCTTCCATATTTTATATTTCATACTATTTTCTTTTACCCCAGTAATTTTTTGTTGCGTAATTAACACCTAGACCATCATGATCAATAATTAACATGAGTTTCAAACTTGAAAATTCTTTCTTCAAATACGCAATGTGGAAATCAGTTTCTGTTAACCAACACTTTTTTATGACTAGACTGCTTTACTTAGGTGCTAGATTACATGTGACCATGTCAGGTAAAGCAAAAATAGGGAAAAAAAAAGTTAAAAAACAAACAGAGAGAAACAGTAGTGAAAGAGATGAACAAAAACAAAAACCAAAAAAAAAAGACAGACAAGACTAGATTCTTTTTCCTCCTGCTTTCTTCTGAGTAAATAATGATGTTCGAAATCCAGCCTTTCCACCACTACCATGGTGTCATCTTGCTCTTTTTCCTTGGCCTTCACCACCTCATCTTCTCCATTCTTCTCATAATTAATTGACCAGACCTGTTATTTTTTATATGGGGTTTTCAGCTTCTTTGGTACAGGAGAGCCAGTGACAGTGAAATGAGTATGAGGAGTCTCACTTTTTGTCTCCTTCTCTAGTCTCCCTTTCTAAATGCTTTATCTTTTTACTGTCTACATTCCCCAATTTTGTCTCTTGATTTAGAGGGACCCTCCTCATCCTTTTATTTTATACTTAGTACTAGGACTTCCTTTTTTTTCCTCTAAACTGTGGATTCATGGGTTTTTCTGTGCAGCAGAATGCATCTGAACTGCTCCCAGCCCAGATCAAATCTGGCCTTCTCTGGTAGATTTGAGCTGTTTTCTCAAATGGGTTCTTGCTATTTTCTCTGATTAACTAAGGTATGTAACTGAATATACGTTCTTGGCTTCAGATGATGTTGTCTAGTTATGAGTTTAGACTTAAATTTTGTGTCCTGTTTTTACAATTTGTAGAAGTCATCCAAGAACTGCTTTGGATAAACAGGGGGGAGGAGAAGGGGACATTATTAAGCAGATAAGAAGTGAAGTTTCTTGTTTTGGGTGTATAAGCTATGAAGGATTTTCCTTCTTGTTTTGGGGAAAATGGGGTTCAAGTTGCAGATTTTTCATCGTCATCTTCATCAACTGCTAATAAAGCTGCTCAGAATTTAGTAACTTCTGTTTATCAATGTCGATTGCGCGGTAAATCTTGCTCAATAACTGTTACTTGGAGTAAAAATTTGATGGGTCAAGGCCTTAGTGTTGGGATTGATGATAACACGAATCAGAGTCTTTGTAAGGTTGATATCAAACCGTGGTTGTTCTCTAAGAAGAAAGGGTCGAAGAGCTTAGAAGCAAGTTCTAGTAAACTTGATGTGTATTGGGACCTTTCTTCAGCTAAATTTGGATCCGGGCCTGAGCCGTTGGAGGGCTTCTATTTGGGGATTGTTTGTGAGAGACAAATTATTTTACTGCTAGGAGACATGAGAAAAGAAGCTTTGAAGAAAACGGGTGCCACCCCTGCTTCATCTGGTTCTGTTCTGATTGCAAAGAGAGAGCACATTTTTGGTAGAAAAATGTTTGGGACTAAGGCTCAGTTTTGTGACAATGGCCCTGTACATGATCTCATGATTGAATGTGATACGACTGGCATCAGCGATCCATGCCTTGTTATCCGGGTGGATACTAAGCCATTGTTGCAGGTGAAGCGACTGACTTGGAAATTTCGAGGGAATCATACCATTTTGGTTGATGGGATTGGAATTGAAGTATTTTGGGATGTTCATAACTGGCTCTTTGCTACGTCACTTGGAAATGCAGTTTTCATGTTCAAGACTTGTGCGCCACCTGAGAAGTTATGGGCTAGCCAACCTCTCTGTGATCCACAGACATTACATTGGTCATGGTCACAGAGATTCCGAGATACTCAGTCACATAATCTTGGTTTCTCTTTGATATTGTATGCTTGGAAGAATGAATAGAAGATTTTGCATTCTTGGTTTGGTTGAGTGCTAACAAGACCCTCACTGAGCTGTGATTTTATTGACTATGAGATTATATTATACTTGATTATATTTCTCCATTTGTTTAATAGCTTATTTAGTACATTAAGAAGTTCAAGAAAAAATGAGAAAAGAGTAGACAACGTACTTGTCATTCCTTGTAAATTCTTAAAATTGAAATGTCTGTCATTTGATCTTTATTTCTTTGGGAAATTTCAGTGCAAAAGTTAGCTCCCATGATGCTTGTACAAAAACTTTTTTTGTTTGGAGCATGGTGTTGTCTCTCTTTATTGTGCCATGTATTGATGAGCTATGTCTCTCTGGCTCTTTGCAGCTTCAACTTACCTGTAATCATATTAGATATAGGTGTTGGCCATTTGTGAATTATAGTGGATCTTTTTTCTTTATGATAACCAAAAGAGACGTTTGCTTGAATTCTTTACCTGTAATGATACAGGAAGGTTAAGTTTGAAGCTTGAAAAGCTAGTTGGGTCAAGATTTGATGTATTTGCATTGTCCATGTAAAACTTGGTCCAGCAAATTATTGCTTCATTTTCTCTGAGGGACATACTGCACTACGTATATTGGAGGAGCGAAAAGATGTTTTCTAGAGTTGGTATCAATTCAACCCTCTTACTTCCACATATTTTAAAAATTTAGGGCAAATGTAGCCTGCCTTGTCAATGTTGCTTGGAGATTTCAAGGCTTGGGAGCACATAAACCTTTTTGAAAGTCTACTATTTTGGGGATTTACTGCTATTGCGACATGGCCAGTCTTAAATCCTCAGTGTCTGATTTCCTTATGCATGAATAAAGCTTACTTATATTTTTCTATGTGGGGTAACACTATTTAAAAGCTAAGAACGTATGCTTTTGGAAAGGAAAAGCAAAGCTGACCTATGTTTATACAAGCTTATTGTTTGCAGGTCACATGATCTTATTACGAGTCCCTTTTTACTGCTTGCTTTTTCTATTTCTCTGGGAAGCATAAGAGAATTTGTAGGCAGATCAAAGCTTGGCCAGAAATTGATGCAGATGCTGCTATAGCAGTTTTTACCTTTATATTTTATTCTCTTCCTTTGCACCAATGCTAATTTTATTTAAAAAGAAAAAGCACTGAGGTGTTTACCTGTAGTGTAATTATGGCATATGTTTCTCAAAATGCATATTTTTTCCTCATTTGTCAGTACTCTAGATATTTTTTAAATCACTAGGTACTTTTATGCAATCACACCTGTGGGAGGAAGATGGAAGGATAGGTTCTTTTTGAGCTTATTTAGCTTTGGCTTTGCAGGGCTTGGAAATGGATTCAGTATTACGTACTCTATGGAATTATTTGGTTTTAGGAAGCCGAATGAGAATTAGAGACGTTATAATGTGAAATCAAGTAACATTCTTTCAGGATCTGTAGAAGAGAATGTCTGCCTTGGGGCAATTAAGTAACACACTTTAAGGATCTGTACAAGAGAGTGCCTGCCTTTGGGCAATTATATGGTTCAATACCTTTTGTCTGTCTTGGGGCATAATATTGCTCTATGTAATTGACACATTTAGACTTACAGTATCATTCAACTTATGACTATTTCTTCAGATGTTTTGGCCTTTTCATTTATCTGGAAACTAAATTTGGAGTTTGTGAAAAGCGTCCTGCAAGGTGAATAATCAGAAACTGAATGAATTATCTAATTTCTGTTCCGTGCTGTTATGTGAAGAAAACACACTTCTTGATGTGAATTTCATGTATTAACTTGTTACCTTCAAGACAGGGCTTTTATATGTTTTAAAGAAATTGCCTCTGATCATTTCAAGAGTTACATCCATAACAAAGGGATTGTTATAATTAACTGAGTTTGCATGTTATCATGGATTATTTGGTTGATTCCTATGTATAGGATTCGTTATTAGCTCCTTTTCTTCTATTCAGAATTGCATCCACGCATACCCTGAGAAGTAGTTAGGTAAGAAGCCTCCATGCCCATGCCTGAATACATAAAGCATTCTGGCTTGAGGTTAAACAGGAGAAACTGCTTAAGATTTGAACTGTTATTCAGGAGAAACCATTTTTTACCAAGTTTGTATAAAACTAGTTTTTTAACAACTTTTGCTACAGGAACTCCAAAAAACTTATCAAAGTTTTTAACCTACACACTTAAAATATCCAAAACACAACAAAAAAAAATTCCCTTCCCCTTTTTCTTCTTCTTCCTCCCTAGGGCTGCAAACGAATCGAGCCGCTCGCGAGCGGTTCGAGTCAAGCTCGAGTCGAGCTCGAGTCAAACTCGAGCTCAGAATATTAAGCTCGTTAGGCTCGCGAGCTTGAGTATATATATATATTTTTTTATTTTTATTTAATAATAAAATTACTTATATTATATATATATTTTTTATTTTCATAGTGAAATTACGTATATATCCTTAATATTTTATTATTTATTCAGAAAAAAATATTATTTTATTTATTTTTTTTAAAAATAAAATAATTTTTTAAATTTTTTTCGAGCTCGGCTCGACTTGATTCGAGTCGAGCTCGAGCTCGAAAATTGCCAGCTCGTCGAGCTCGAGCTCGGTAAAATTTAGTCGAGACTCGGCTCGATTAGCTCAAAACTCGACTCGGTTCGACTCGTTTGCAACTCTATTCCTCCCCCACCACCACCTCCATTGCCGGCTCCGTCACCAATTTCCGGTGCCGGTGCCGGTCTTTTTTTTCTCCCTTTTTTTCCCTCTCCCCCTCTTCCTCCCCTGCCATCATCCTCTCTTGTCTTTTTTTTTTTTTTCTCTCTACATCTGGCGTAGAGGGGGATGGCGCAGAGGAGGGCGGCGAGGGGGGCAGAGGGGGGAAGGGGCGGCGGGGGGAGGGGGAAGGGGCAGAGGGGGGCGGCGCAGAGGGGGACGGCGAGGGAGAGAGGGACGGCGAGGGAGAGAGGGAAGGGGCAGAGGGGGGCGGCGGGGGAGAGGGGGAAGGCGGGGCAGAGGGGGGCAGAGGGGGGAAGGGGCGGCGGAAGGGGCAGAGGGGGGCAGCGGGGGGAGGGGGAAGGGGCAGAGGGGGGCGGCGCAGATGGGGGCGACGGGGGAGAGGGGGAAGGCGGGGCAGAGGGGGGTGGCGGGGGGAGGGGGAAGGCGGGGCAGAGGGGGGCGGCGGGAGTGGAGTTGCTGCTGGGGGTGGCGGAGGTAACGGGGAAGAAGAAGAAGAAGAAGAAGAAAGAGAGGAAAGAAAAGAAAAAGGAAAGAAAGAAAAAGAAAGGGAAAGAGAAAAAAAAAAAGAAAAAAAACGTTTTTCACCTTACAAAAACTTCTACAAAATTTTTTCAAAAACTTCTACAGTGCACTACAGTAAAGTTTTAGACAAATTCCCAAAAAACTCAGGTTCCAAACAGGCCCTTAGTTCTGAAGAATCTTAATCCATGAAAAATAGAACTTATTAGTCTTCTTTCTCAAGGTATGTGTCCCTAGATTCATTTGGATTTACAAAGCTTTCTTGCTAAATGGTTAAGGAGAGGAACTACTAAAGGTTTCAGATGTTCTGTTTGTTATAGTCAGTTTAGATCATTGAGAATTTTCAAAGCTGAAAATAAAATTCAGTTTGTTTCTCAAAAAATTAGACCTTGTATGTGCTATAATTATCCCTGTGAAAGTTACATTTTGTGGCTGTTTATATATTGCATACTGTATCCTTAATTAAATCGTGTATTTGGTAGAAGGGCAGACTCTGAGAGATTAATTTTAGGAGACTGCAGTGTATATTTGATGTGACAGTCTCTTTTACTAGAGTCAAATGGAGTCATACTTTGTCCTCCATATCTGGATATTCTTTTGCGTGAAGGTTTACGTGTGGAATAGTAGGAAGAAGGCATTTGTGGAAAGAATTGGCAAACTTTATTAATCTATGATCTGATAAGTTTCAGTATATGAGTACGTAAATAAGATAAGATCTTTTTGAAAAGCTTTATGAAAAAGGTAATCACTGCAGATCTTACTTTCCTTTAATGACAAAAAAGTGTTTTCTGAACGGTTCTTTTGTTACAAGGTATATCTAATAGTTGCTGTTAACATCCCATTTCATTACTTTGATTCATTTATTACATTTTGTGCCTTTGCAAAAAAGTTGATTAGACTCGTATATTGACTAGACTTCAACAGATCAAAGGTGATTGTAAAGTTCTGCAATTGTTTACATCTAACAAAAGAGTATTATGATCATGGAGCTTTTCTAATAGGTGAGACAACGCTCGCCAGTTAACAATCAACACCTTATTGGTCTTGCTCACATGCCACTTCTGGACTCTTAGATTTAGTAAAAGGAGGTACTTAGCTTTTGACAGGAGGAGTGTTTGGAAAGCGGTATTATGTTTTTAATATTGGAGTTTATCTCTATTGATGTCAAAGTATTGATATGTTAATGTTCATTGGCATTTCATACATATAGTCATATTCATACGTACAGTGCAGTCCTGAGGAAGTTAGATGCTCCATTGATGCCTGTTGAGTCAATCGAGAACCACAACCAAGGTGAAAAACCTGGTATTTATATTCAAAATTTCCTTCATTCATGCACTCTGCCTGTCAATTCACATCTTCTCCCCAACCTTAGATATACAGACGCGTCTAGAAAGGTAAGAAGGCTGTCAGGGTTTGCATAATGTCCCATCATATCTTTTAAAAGTGCTGTGGTCGATTTTGATTTCAGTGTCGAAGCCTTGTCTTATTCATCTAGGGATATGTTTTATCCAATAAATGGACAGAATGGTGCTGTTCTAGATTACTGCTAATCTCGCTTCAACTGGTAAATCATGAACTTTGCAATAATGCAGATTTTGTAAGCTCATTTGCTTCCTTCTAATACTATAGTAGCCGTCCTCTTTAAGCACGTACTTTTGTCCATTGATCATTGTGCTTTCTAGGGTTATTCAATTGTTGTCCCTGTGTTGCTGCAGCAGAGAGCTTGAAGGTTGTCTTGTCATTGCACTAGGATGCTTAATGCTGGTATAAAGCTTTCGTCCTTAATTTTGCATTTTCTGAGTAATGTTTGTGACGTTGCCTCATCTTTCAACCATCCTGAGAATTTGAGCGTGCAATTATCATTGACCCGATATGACTGTATAGCTGGATATGGGGTTGTTATCTTGCATGCCATTAACATGCTAACATTAACTATTGCAACAGAAGTTAGTCTTGAAAATTCCCCGGCATTAGCAAGGAGATGAATTGCCTGGTGAATGTGCCAAGTTCCAGCAGAATTTTGCCGGGCCAAGGGCTTTTGCGGTTGCAGGTGCAGAGAGCAATTTGCAAACCCTGATCAGGCCACGGTTGATGTTGTCTAGATCTAGAGCAGAAAGCAAATTTCAGAATTTCTTGTTTTTTCAGCAAAAGCCAGACCAAATCAGCTGCACCCCTTTAGGGTTGCTATAGTCCCCCCTTAGGTTTACGTAGATTGGCAATCACAGACTGATTGTAGTGTCTGTATGCAAGCAGCATATTCAGATTACAGGACAAAATTCATCAAGAAATCATGGCACATAGCTAACTTTGATACTCCAAAAACTTCTTGTGGATTCATGTAATGTTGCAAGGACTAATCACAGCACGTAGCTAAGTTTTGTTCTGTGTCTGCCAGTCTTCTATTCTTTATCTGTTCATGTTGCACTTGTTGACCAACAGAAACAGAAATGAGGAGTGGGTATTTGTATATCATATTATACAAAGCTTTGCTTTTCTACTCTCCATTTCCTCTTGCATCACCTTCTTTCTGTCTCTTTTCTGTTAAAACATTAAAAGGAAGAAAATAAAAAAAAAATATTGAAGAGGAAATTAATTTTGCTTGAAAGTACGGCGAGGGTATTATAGTCATTTCATACAACCAAAGGTGGCAAAGTGTAATATGGCAAACCTAGAGGGGAGATATTTGTAGTTATCACAATTCTGAGGGTGGTTGATCCAATTGTTCCTCACTCTAACTGGGAAGCACAGGTGGAAACACAGTGCCCCTTCCTGCTTCCCAAGAATTTCAAAATTCTCAGTGTGCCCCTCCAAGAACTGTAAAATTGTTGTCTGGATTATGAATTTTTGTATTAAAATAGGTTTTGATTGAATACTTGCCCTAAATTTGAAAATATGGCATGCAGCAGACCTCAAATTTTTATTTACAAATATAGATTTTCACCTTAAACAACTATTTTGTTATTAAGTATATGGGACTTCAACCTAAAAAAAAAAAAAACATTTTTGCCATACATTGGATGTTTGGCCCCCAATTGGAAAACCTAGTCACGTTGTTCCTGGGAAGCACCCTAGTTCCCTATTCAGATCAAGCAGCCTATATGAAGCTATGGGACCTAAATTTTCAAGATCTATTTTGTTTGTTTGGACAGAGTATTAATTGAAATATTATTTGTAATAATTATAATAGTACTCCCTCCGTCCCGTTTTCTTAGTCTTGGTCTTTTTTTCACACAGATTAAAAAAGTGTAATTAATTTGGTTGGAAACATAAATTTAGATTAATAATTTCCTAAAATACCCTTATGCTAATCAATGTAGTTAATGTATTCAATATATTGGAAAAACTCAATGTATTCAATGTAGTGGGTTAGTATTTAATAATAATGTATTAATAACAAGATATTTAATAAGGGTATTTTAGACAATTTGAAAGATTACTACATTTCTTAATGGGAAAGTGGACTACAATTTGGGACGGACGAAAAAGGAAAACAAGACTAACAAAGTGGGACGGAGGGAGTATTTTTTTATGATGTGATGTACGTGAAATAAAAAAATAATTTAAAAAATATAAAAAATATGTTTATAATATAAATAAAATATTATTTAAAAATTTTAGGTACCGAAACACTTGAGAATTCCATCATGTGGTACTTTTGTACTTGGCTCTTGCTAGACCAATTTTGTGACCTGACATCTTTATTCGCTGTGTCTGCCATTAAATGGAAGCACAAGTTTTCAGGTCGTGCAATGAGTGAACCTTTCTGTTCCCTTTTTTTTTCCTTCTTGTTACCGTGTCATCTCTAAACAAATGTAGCCAACTAAAATATTTGTTTCAAAGGGTTAATCTAATTAAGAAAGACCCTATAGGTGTTGCTCTTTTGAAAAAGTGGAGTTAAATCAGAAAAACATTGACAAACGAAGGACAATAATGATGATGATAATTGGGTTCAGTCTCCGTTGGTTCTCCGTGATTCTATTAGATCATCTTCTTTAAATATGTTAGAGTAGAAATAGGAACAGATGTAAATGATGATAATTGACCCAAAAAAAAAAAATCAAAGGACAATAATGAACGTGAGTTTGTGGTATTTAAATGTAAACAAAGTGTAATAACCGATGCTCATTGGATAGTAACTAGAAACATCCAATTTTTATGCCTCTTGGAGAAAAATTCCCAATAAGCCAGAAAAATCCAATTCTTAGACCTCTTCAATTATATCTATGGAAGAGTGCTTAGGCTTGATAAAAATGAACTCATAAATAAAGTTGATAAACTAATAAACTCCATGCAATGTAGAGCATTTTTACTATATATATATATATATATATATATATATAGAGAGAGAGAGAGAGAGAGAGAGAGAGAGAGAGAGAGAATGTAAGATTACAATCGTTGCAATCGAAACCAGTGAGATGAATACAAATGAATTGCATCTAAAGGATTAATCAAAAATACAACTAACTCAAACAAAACGAGAAACTCATACAATGGTAGGAAGAACTATTTTTGTAGTTTATACAAAATGTGGTTAGCTCAATGCCTCAATCACATGCACATGTGATGCTGATTGACAGCCCTTTTATCCTCAATCCAATGATTGCTTTGCATCTTGAGTTGCCACTGCCTAATCTCTTTTCATGACTATCCGCAATTCTAGCCATCAATTTTTAGCTACAACTAGCAATTTCTCTTAATTAATTATAGAGGATGAAATACGTCTGCCCCCTCAACCTAAAAAACACGGTTTAATAAGTAGGTTTAAGCCTGTTTCATCATGTTTTCAATGCAAACCCCTTTTTTTTTCTTTTGGTTTTGACAAAAACAAAAAAGAGACTGTTTTTAACATTCACCTTAGAAGTTAGTTTAGCAATTGTTCATGAAATATGATCACGTGTTTGTTTTTCTTTTTGGAGTATATCATCTAATTGTTGCAAAAAATGAAAGTCAATCTTGATTTATCGATCTAACATACAAGGGGTGTGCATCCAACTGGAAATTAAGTCGAGAAAGTATCTAAATATAAAGGAAAATTTTTTTTTGTTAAATATTTGGGGAAGTTGTGAAGGGTAAAATAGAGGGGATATGCAAATGAGATAATTAATGTGAGTATATGCATTTAAATGATAAATTACGTGTAAATTAGGTGCACAGTTGGGTCCATATTACAAGAATCCTATTCATAGAACACAGTTGTCCAAATACTATGACTGAAATTTGCCATCATACACGAATCTTAAAATGATCAATTGTAAGGACATTGATTAAAGAATAGGTTTAGACACAATTAATAGAGCCTTAAACATGCTTTATAATACGTTCCATTTTGTAATATGGCTGAAATTCTCGTCAAGATTTTGTTGGTATATGCTCCGTTTTATAATACTTCTCCGACCCACTTTGATAGTTTTGGTTTTTTTCTCGTATAGTTAAAAAAATTAGTTTATTTTGTTGGAAAAATAAAATCTAGTCCAATGCTTTTCTAAAATATCCTTACATTAATGTTAGGAGTATCACTAATCACTACACCTTTACATAAATTACAATAGTTATAATAATGGTATATTGCACCATTCAAAACATATATCAAAGCAATTGTTAGTGAAAAAGTTAACTAGTATATTAAATGATGTAGACTATACTTAGTATATTAAATTTGGGTATTTTAGAGAAGTTAAAAGTCAATTATATTTTTCAATTAGAAGGTGAACTATAATTTGAGATGGATGAAAAAAGAAAACAATACTATCAAAATGGGATGAAGTGAGTAGATAAAATCTCCACAAAGATTTGAAGATTTTTTTTTTGGGTACTTGTACTAGTACATTAGTACTCCTTTCATTGTATCAAAAGAACAAAGAAATCAAAGAGTGGCGCAAGGGAATCAATGTAGCTTTTCATGATTAGGCGCATAAAAGCGCTGATTTCTCCGCAATCATTGTTGAAAACGCGCTTTCCTTCTTGCGCATTAGACAAAATATTCTTAGCCAAGTAGATGAAAATGGAGTACTATTTATTTAAGGATTATGTTTGAGCCACTTTTGTCAATAAATTAGCAAAGATTTCATAAGAAGAAAAAGCAAATTGGAGGCAGCTCAATCTATGATACGATAGATTGTCTAAAACCCTCCATCTGAGTATGTGAAATTCAACTTTAATCCCATTTGGAGCATTTCTTGTTTTTTTTTTTTTTTTTCTTATAGTAAGGGAATGATGGAATTTAAGAAGTGAAGACATGAAAGGTGGAAATTGAACTGAAGACCTTTAGTTCTTGGAGGCTGAAGGCCCTCAACCTTGTTTACTACATAAATTTTTCTCGGCTCATCGGAGTATTTTGTCTCTCACAATAACATTTAATACAAGTTCACAACAAACAACTTTTGATTGAGGGAAAATTTGCTAGAAAGGGCATGCTACAATGCAAAATTAATAGGTAAAATGCAGTTTTTACCTATTAACATTTTGTGTACTAGTATACAGCATATTTTGTACACAAAATACTATATTGTCAAGGCTTACAAAAATTAATAGGTGAAAATTTTGTCATCGTCATTAATTATGCTTTGAAGCACTCATTTTCAGTAATTTTACCTTAATTATCTGTTGAATTTAAGGTAGTATTCAAGATAAAAATGCCCTATAGAGATATACAAGGGATCCTCTATCACCAACCATTACACAATCCCATATCCCAATATCTTATTATTGATTCTCATTAGAAAACATTAAACCATGATATGTTCTTTTTAGTTTTTTTTTTTTTGCATTTTCTTTAGTAAAAATCTTGGTATATTTTTTCTGCATTTTTTCTTTTTTTGAATACAGAAAGTAAAATCCCATATCCCAATAGTCCCAGGGTTTTTTTTTTTTTTAAATGGCAATGATAAAATTTCTATAATTTAATCTACAGGGAGGGGAGTTTAAAGAGATTGTGTATAAGGGACTAGTAGAAGCTAAAGAAGCTGTGTAGATGGGGGGGGTTTTTTTTTTTTTTTTTTTAAATACAACCTAAAGAGATTGTGTATAAGGGTTTTTTTTAACAGCAACAATAACATTTTTATAATCTAATCCATAGGGAAGGGAGTCTAAAGAGACTGTATATAAAAAGCTAGTAGAGCCTAAAGAGACTGTGTATAAGAGTTTTTTTTTTTTAATGGCAACAACAATATTTCTATAACCTAATCTATAGGGAGGGCAGTATAAAGAGGTTGTGTATAAGGTTTTTTTTTTTTTAAAAAAACCTAATCTATAGGGAGGGAAGGTTAAAGAGACTGTGTATAAGGGATTGGTAAGTATAAGAACCTATAGGTCAAAGGGGTGCTCTTGCATCTTTGGTTTTCTTTTTTAACGGCAACAATAGCATTTCTATTTATAACCTAATTTTTTTTTTTAAAGGCAACGATAGCATTTCTATTCTATAACCTAATCTACAGTGAGGAGAGTTTAAAGAGATTGCCTGTAAAGAGCTAGTAGATATAAAAATCTGGCTAAATAAAAGGGATTCCTTTCTAATGGTACAATTGTTTTTTTGTGGTTAGACAATTGTTACTTGTTGGGACAGCAATTTAATGATTGCAAAACTATACTCTAATTTCCGTATTCTGGACGGGACAAAAAGTGTTCTCTCATCTTGCTGTTTCCAGATGGGCTGCCAGGCTGTATGATGCCGAAGAAACTGTTTGGGATTCCATCAAAATTCATCAATGCTTTCTTACCCATGTGAGGCCCATAAGATTTTGGGGAATTTTGGGCCCACAATTTTCTCTCTTTGTCGAAAGTAACCCACCACAAGACGGCACCGTTTCCCCATTTGCTTGACCGCCGTATTGGAAAACAGCATCTTTTTAAATAAATAGCTTTCAACATTTTGTGAGGCTTATTAGTGTTGATAAATGTTTGTTCACATATAATCTTGGACATAATTTATTTATTAGAGATTTATTTTTGATAAAAGTTTTAAATAATTAACTTTAACTGAATGAGTTTTTGGATAGAACTCGACCAATGGACCTATGTTAATTTTTGCTAATAGTTCAAAATAAATTTGATCAAAATGCATGAGTTGGCTTAATGTGTGGGATTCTACTCGCATTGCTATGTTATTATCGACTCTATATTTTTGATGAATTTTAGAAATATAATAAGACTATGGTTTTAAAAGTTATGGACGTATAAAACTTTCTTGATCGTTATTTATGTGGTTTGGGATATTAATTATTATAAAAGTGTCTAAATATCATGGCGAAAAAATCGGAGCAGATTTTAAATTTTCACAAAATTGTCTAAATATCAAGGTAAAAATATCTAAAATATAAGATTGAAGAATAAAAACATAGGACAATGATCCATTTGGAATAAAATAGCTGCTAATGAAAGCCAAACTATATGTTTAGACTTGTAATTAATCTCCTTTTTTTTGTTTTGATTTGAGGGACTTGTAATTAATCTTGACTCTTGTTATCTTATCCCAAGATCAAAGTCAAAAAGAAGTCACTCCTAAAAACAAGAACAAAGCATTCAAACAGTTGACGGTAAAGGGATAAACTTGTCAATAGAATCCATATAAAGAAAGCCTGCTGCTGCTGTAAACTGCACTTTTCTTGGTTCTTCAGTGTCATTTCACAATTCAAAATCTAACAGAAAAATAGACAAAAACACCCAAACAAACACTCACATTGGCACCCAAAACAGAAATACAGAGAAAAAAAGAGCATTGCATTTTGTCAGTTTTGTACATTTCTTGTTAAATTTGAAGTGTGAGTTTGTAATTGCAACTGAAGCTGCTGCAGTATTGTTGTTCTTGTGATTGTGGATTTGTCCCACAGAAAGATTAACGAATGGGGGTCTCAAGCGATTCAGTGGCCGTTGATATTGATAATTTGGCACCTCCTGCAGGGAAGGTAACCAACTTAACATCCTGAACTGAATCATCCCTCAAACCCCTTAATTTCGGCTTGTTCTTTAATGCGCGTAAATGGGTTCTTTTCTGTTTTCTTGAATATTGACTTGTAGTTAGAGTTTCATGTTATTGCAGAATCTTGAAAAGATAATTGATGGGTTTTGAAATAATTTCTGCTTTGGTACTTTAACATTGCAGGAAGCTTGTGTAAAAACTAGCAAAGGTTTAATCTCAGTTTTCATCTGTGGGGATCAACAAAAGCCTGCTTTAGTAACGTACCCAGATGTTGCTCTCAATTGTATGTAGCATTTCTTGAATATGTTTCTATGTTGATATCATGAGTTTATCTTTCTTGCATTTTCTTTTTGGCTTCTGTTTGGGGTAAAAATGAGTTTCTTGTAAAAAGCTACAATGACATCTTGTTTTGTCCTAGATTTTGCGCTTTGATAGGTAGTGATTTTTGTAGTTTGGTAGCTGATTTTTAATTCATTGAAACGTAATGTCTGCATAAGACTAGTCTACAGCCTCATCAGCCTCTGTTCAAAAGTTGTTCCTGACCTTTTTGGATTTTTCAGTTGATTTCTCATTGCCAGTCCTGCATTTCATATTGGAAGGGAGGAACTGGAATACCCCCTTTGTGATATTTTAATTAAAGTCATTAATCATGTAAAATTAAAGCTGCTTATTGCTTTTCCTGCATTTTAGGCCCTCACCAGCAAATGCTGATAACCTAAGCTCCAATTCCAGTATGCTCCAACCCTACAAAATAGGCGAGTGTGCTACCATTGGTGCAAATTGAATGGAATTGGAATAAGAATTTTCCCTACTACATTTTTCTAGTAGTGTGAATTTACTTGAATTTGGGATAATGACTACTTGGTTAGATATTCATAGAAAGTATATCAGTGGTGTCTATTAGTCTTTTCTACCTATTCTAATTTATAATTTGTAAAAAGATGTTCTCAAATTACTTGTGGCAACTTTTTTCAGTTATGTCTTGTTTTCGGGGTCTCTTCTTTTGCCAAGAAGCTGCTTCTATGTTGCTTCACAATTTCTGCATCTACCACATAGATGCCCCTGGGCATGAGGTCAGTAACACTTCAATTTTACTCCGGAATGAAACCCCTTCTGTTCTTGCTAATTGTTGTTATGAATACGTTTATATGAGTTCCTAGTGCCACAGTTATTCATTCCCACTTCAAAATGGTTTTCAGTGTGACTAATGCGTTCTTGCATTTTTTTAAGAGCTCGTGCAGTTAGGAGCAGATGCTATTTCTGTAAATGTGCCTTTGCTTAGTGTACATGACCTTGCAGACCAGGTTGCAGAGGTGGTTGATTTCTTTGGGTATGTTACCCATTGCCCGTTCTTTTAAGATGTTATAGATTTATCCTCAATGGCAGCTCATGGTGGAAAAAAGATTTCTTGTGTTGCATTACTGGATCAGAGTAAATTAATAGGAGCTGCTTGTCCACCTGCTACCACACACCAATTGTTGCATCTTAAGTAATTCTAAACCTGCAATATGCAGATTGGAGAAAGTCTTCTGCATGGGAGTGACTGCTGGTGCCTACATTTTGACACTCTTTGCTGTAAGTTTGCATGCTAGCTTCTCTCTTTTGTGCAGTACAGCTTACTCTTGATGCTGAAGCATTATAACTGACAGATGAAATATGAAGAACGGGTAGCTGCTTTGATTCTTGTCTCCCCATTATGCAGAGAACCGTCATGGACTGAGTGGATATATAATAAGGTACTTAAAATTTTACCATCAAGAATATGATAGTAATGAGACAAGAGAGTTCTATGTGGTAGCAGCACTTTATAGCTGATTAAAAAATTGAACAAAAAAGGAAAAATGTAAACATTCTTTTTTGTAGGCACCAGAATAAGTCAAAACCTTTTGCACGGGTATTCAATCAATTATGCATCTTGAGATCTAACAACACATTGAAGATAAGAAGAAAAGTATTGAAGGAACAGCAAAATGACACTAACATGACTTCATAATCAGCACTAAGTGCATTGTGTGAAGGAATTCATTTTCTTCTCTTCATATATCATACTCTATGTAAAATTTCAGTTATCACCTTTATAGATCGTTCACTTTGGCAGTTCTAACTGCAACTAATTAGCAGATCACCAGTATTCCGATTTGAAAGTAGCAACCTGATCTGTCACCGGATTTTCATCCCTAGAACTAGACTGAGGAGCATTTATCTTTGGATCACTTGCTGCTTAATAAATGATGCAGTGATAAACCTACTCATGCAGATTTTGTTGAACTTGTTATATTTCTATGGAATGTGTGGTCTACTAAAGGAGTGTCTTCTGCTGCGCTACTTCAGTAAGGTATCCTTGTCACCATAGTTTATTAAGTCACATGCATTGATCTCAGTCACCAGAATACCTGTACATGTTCTCCAGGAACTAAGACGTGGCATGCATGGAGCAGAGTCAGATACAATATATTATTGCCGAAGGGTAAGGAAATCTCAACTCTGACCTAGAGTTTTAATGATTTCTTTTCTAGATGATGAATAACATAATCTCTAGGTCTTTAAAAATCAGAAAGTACGTTACCAGATTGTAATGTGCAGCTGTTTTATATACCCATTGTATTTATCATGGAAGAGCTATGATTTTGCAGTTGGGATAGTGAAGCGTGTGGAAACATGCATTGGAGAGGAAATCTGTCATTTTCAAGATAATATTTGGTCTGTTGTGTGGGAGAAGGGTGAGGGAAGGATATATTGGCCTAAGCTAGTTTTTATGAGGGCTTATTATGACATCGGAGCTGTTCTCCAAAACTCTTGGAGGTCCTTTTGTCTGCCTTCAGAATATATGCCTTTAGGATGGTAGGGAGATAAGTTGCAGCATAAAGTTAGTTTTTAAGACTGGTAATAACCTCAAGTAGAATGTTGACAATTCGAAAGAGTGTGAATTCCTTTTCCATCAGTTATGAACATCTGATGGCCCTTTTGCTCATTGAAATGTTGAGTTGTCTGAGGCAAGAAAAGTACACCCTTCCTACATGCAACTGTGTTTTACATTGATATGGAGGTTGAGCCAGCACAGATTCATTTTGTGGATGTGTATGCATTTCATCAGGTTATAGGTACTTGAGCAACTCTATATTTGATGTAAACCACAGGACCATGTTAGTCTAGTTTAGTCAAGTGTCCAAGGGTTATGATAGGAAAACCAAGTGCAGTAGGATGCTGAAGTGCAATGATTGAGAATGTGTCTTCTTTATAGCTTGTTCTCAAGGTCTAGTATGAAACATCTCTCTGATGCAGGGATTGAACAGATTAATTGGCTGAGAGCGCTTCAGGAAATGAGGTGCAACTAACCTTGTTCTGCCAATACATGATACCAAGGGGCAAGAATAGTAGATGTAACTCTTAAGCTGCTGAACAGAGATGAACTGTAACCCCAATGTCATAAAGCTTAGTCTATTCATGTGAAGGGTATTAAAAATTTTATTCGTATTAACTTCCTTAAGACATGCAAAAGAAAAGTAATTACTCTATCAATTCCTTTGATTTTGTATATTATGCTCAACCAAGTTTTAGTCAACCGCTGATCAGTAGATTTAGGTGAGCAGCTTAGCACATAAAATCTTCAAAGTGTGCAACCTAGCACATAAAATCTTCAATCTTAATCATTCTCACAAAAACACAGGGACTTGTGGGAAAGTCACAGAGAAGAATCTCAGGTTGTTCTCCAAAATGTTTTCATATTGCTCAGTACTCAGTGTAATATTATACTCATATAATTCAGAAGCGTATCATCTCCGAGCCTTACTAAATTCATGAGATTGACCATGAAAAGGAAATATTATAGATTTGACTGCCATCAAGGAGTAGAAAATCAGAAAATACATGAAATATCATGCAGAATCCAGATCTAAGTCAACTGATCGCCAAACATACTATTGCTGAGCTGTTCTGCACTTTTCCTTAATTTTCTTTAAGGAGCTTATTTTACTTTCTGAATTTCATTCTGGTTTCATTCTGAAATTTGAAAAGTTCTCCTTTATCTACTATCTGCAGTTACTGGATGAAAGGCAAAGTTCAAACGTCTTGCGGTTTCTTCGAGCAATTAACGAGTAAAGCTCTCATTTTACTATTCTTTGCATCATCCAATTGAAAAAGAAAAAAAAACCCTGAAATTTTTAACTTTCTAGAATGGCCTAACTCATGTCTCTGTCATTAGGATTCACCTTTTATTACACCCTTTTTTGTTACCATACGGACTGTTTATTGTGGGAGAACATTTATTTTTATCATCACCTATAATGAGACTATCATGGTGTTTCATGGTTGTTTATGTATGATGATGTAAAGTGCACCATTTTGTGTCGATGGAAGCAGATGATTTCACTTAAAAGGAGATGACCTCTATTATGATAGTCAAAATCGGAGCTTATTTCCAACTCCTGTATTTATTAAGTTCTTTAGAGAGGATGATAAGCGTATTTTACAAAAGCTCTTAAATTATTCGGCTCATGGATTTAGTGTGTGGAAGTTCTATGGTGCATTTTAACTTAGTGTGACTTTCGGTACTGTATGTTGCATGTACCATAGAAGGTTTTATTAGATGTCAAAGTTACTCGCATATGTTAAGAGTGTTGAACTGCAAGCTAACATTTCCTTTCAAATTTTGGCTGGGATTGGTAGGAGGCATGACTTAACAGAAGGCTTACAGAAGCTGAAATGCAAGACCCTTATTTTTGTTGGTGAGAGGAGCCCATTCCATGCTGATTCTATACATATGAATACCATGATGAACAAGAACACTTCTGCCCTTGTTGAGGTAACGCGACATCATTTCCACATCCTTGAATTTTCATTGTGGTAAAATATGTTGCAGAATGGATCTTTCCATGCTTATTTGAAATGGTTGTAACTGTTTTCCAATTATCCCTGGTATGCATCAAGCAAAGCTAGGGATATGAAGGCGCCACTTGCCACTGTTGATGCTTAACCCGAAAAATGGTAAACTTATATAATTTGGTATTTCCACCGAAAAGTCTGAAATTGTTAATTAAGAAGGAACATGAAAGAGTAGTTGGAGGGATAAGAGCAGCTACTTGGACATTATGGTTGCAAGGACGTTTGTGGGCTTCACAACAGATAAAAGTTAGAAAGAAAAGCAAACAAATAGTGGTGCATTTATTATTACTTTCCGTGGTTGAAAGGTTAAAGATGAAAATCTTGAGAACAATATCCATGTTTGGTACCAGTGGAGTTGCACCACATAAAACCATGCAGTACATTTGAGTAGCAGATTCTGAAAAAATAGCTTATGTTGAAAAAATATCTTATGTTGCATGAAAAAATAAATTTGAATACCCAATTTCCACGGAACGCTGATCCAATAATGAAGTTGTCAAAATCAATCTGTGTATGGAGTAGAGGGTTAAGAAGGATAGGAATTGGCATAAGCTATTTTGAGACCTGTCACGTGTTTTTTATGTTGTGTTGCATGGCACAAAATTTCTACTTTAATTCCCCTATTCAGTGGTAGTTCAATTTCACATCAACTACTTGGTTCTGCATTAAGAAGTTGTCTTTATTCTCTATGTATTTGTTATGATTGCTAACTATCTAGTAGTACTATTCCTTTTGTCACTATAAAGCTGAAGTCTCACTTAGAGCAATTAAGTTAACAAAAAATGCATGCACATTAAAAACATCAATCTGCACGCAAGCTCTCATGGCCGTAGTTGGTCTTGGAATTGGAAAATTTTCAGCTTGCCAATGCAGACGAGGAAGATTAACTTGTACTCCTCCTTCCTTCCTATTTGGTTTTCTTGTTCTAACTTATCTCTCCTGTTTCTTTCTCATGACGTTCTAATACTTTGTTATGCATTATTTAGCATATCAATTTGGACCCGTAACTGATGATCTTCATCCATAGCAGGTTGAATCATGTGGATCACTCGTGACCGAGGAACTTCCTTATGCAATGGTGGTTCCCATGGAGTTCTTTTTGATGGGATTTGGTTTCTACAATGAAACTCCATTTACCTCCACAGGAAGTAGCCAAGAACTCAGCAAAAACCCTTCAAGACATTGGTGCATCGCCCCGGAGCTCCTCTCTTCCGAGAGTCTAGGTGTTAAGCTTAAACCGATCAAAACCCGACCAACTCATAAAACCTGAGGTGGAAATGTCTTTATGCCACAAAGCTCCATTGTATGTTATCATGCCAAAATGTGATTAGCTGCTCTGGAATCTTAATCATGCACATAAATTGTACATGTAAAAGGCTTTCCACTCTGATGGCATTTTCATTGCCCCCAGGATTTGTTTAGGTAGGAAATTTTGGTCTGCAGCGGTTAGGTGCCTGTAATCCTTCTAAGATAGGGTATTTCAGCACTCTGGGAGCTGGGGGATGTCGCTACAAATTCATTTTGTACACTAAGATGAAGCAGTATAAATTTCTATAATACTCGAAATATGATAGCTGGTTTTGCTTCCCCCCCCCCCTCCTCTCCCCCTTCTCTCTCTTCTGGTTAAAACTAAACATTTTCCATTAATTATTTATGGATGATATCTATCAACCATGAAATTGAGCTATTCTGCTCTACTTATTGATCAGTATAACAAATGTAAATTAGAAATCTGTTCTCAAGAATCAGTTGTTGCTTCAGTAGTTATTATTCTTGATTAAAGGTTAATGACATTAGAGGAAACATTGCAAAATAAAAAATAAAAAAAAAGCATTTCAAGCCTCAAGAAGAAGTTAAAAAAAAAAAAATGGCAAGAAGATAAACTAAGAAATATCAATGTAATGCTCTTGGAGAGATTCAAGGAGCTGACAAAGACAATTAATATCATTTGCTGTCTTGTGGCTCAATTATTCGCATTGCTCGTACGTTTGGTATTCGTCATTTTCATGTTGCCATAACATGAAATTTCTTACTTGATTTTGATTTTTCTTGCTTTTGCTGAATATAGTGATAAAAGAAAAAGCTATAAAATGCCCTTTTTTTTTCTCTTCAGAAATTTCCTTCTCACTAATATTTCTGCTGAATTTTGAAGTCTCACAATAGCCTTGCCATTAGAATTGGATTCCTTTTTTTTTTTTTAAGTGCTTTCTTCAGCATTGTTTTCTCCATTTTGGCTATAAAATTAAGAATTTCTGCCAAGTGGCTGTAAGACTTGAAAATTACCAAGAAAACTGTCTGTAACAAATTTCAGCAGGCCTTGCTCAACTTTCATGAAAGCATTAGGTTAGTTAACACCAAACTTAATTCGTGAAATTCTTTGTCTTGAACATTATAAAACATCAAAGAAAAATATTAAAATCGTAAAATTCTACGCCGACCACAATTTATATATTTACTTCTCTGACACCACTTGGACTTGAGTTTTTTTTTTTTGTTTTTTCAAAATGGAAGTACCAACCACATCATAGAGTAATTCATTCTCATTATTCTTTCCATCAAAACAATTTTCTATTATTTTTCTTTTTTAATTGATCAATTTATCTTTTGGTACATGAGCTCAAGATGTGGTAGTTTTTGCTTGGTGGTCCATTTATTTTGTTGGTGTGAAAGATGTTCGCTTGCAAACTCCAACTAAAAAGTTGATGTAGATGCTTACAACACTTCAAATAGGAAATGCTATTGATTTTCAGCTCAATCGTAGCTGCTTGGGAATGTCTCCTTCACAACCACAATAATCTGCAAAAATGGTCCCTGAGGAAAGGAAAAGGCCAAGCAAATTTAAAGGTGACAATGAAATTTATCCTCAAGCTGTACTGTATTGGTATTTTTCAGCCTCATAAATCTTGCAATCTACTGTGTCATCATCTGCCACGGTAGCAATCTTCTTACTGTCACGTCTGGTGTGAGAAAAAGATGGTTTGAAAAATTATTCACATGTACCTGACAAGAGTCTGTATATAATGGAGTAAGACGATAGAAGAAACAAAACGTTGATGGACAATTAATTTGACTACCCTCTTTGCCTAGGAAGATGATTACATGATCTTGACCACCTGGACTAGGCCCTTAAATTCATGAGTCATAGCCTTCGAGAAAATTGTATCCCTTTGAGGTTTGGATAATCTTGAGACTTTTTGCAAAAGCATCAACCATAAATAACTCTTTTCTTTTATTGAAAAAGAATATCAACATGGCTGTAAGTAAAGGGGATGATAGTGGCTAAGGTACGGTGTCAAAATATAAAGATTTTACGTTCAAATTTCTCTTCTTCTTCTCAGTTCATTTCTAGTGATTGGATTTATATGCTTATTTTAATAGGAAATAAAATATTCAAACGCGGGGGACTTGATTTTACCAACGACAATGAAAAATGTGAACTCCCATCTATTTACGCGTTGGAACTTCAAGGGAGCAACTATGTCATGATTACACGAATCTATTCATTGCGTATAGACTTTAGGGGCATCACGGCATAGCCGTCAAGGTGAAGTTGGGGTCTACAAGATTAAATGGAATAGTACATAGACAAAATCAATCTCTTACGAATTACAAGATACTTCCTTAATTATTAAGAATTATGGTATCCAGCATTCAAAAAGGGAAGTAGATTACTCAAGAATTTTATGCCTCTTAATTTATTGAATCAGATATTGAACAAATAATTAAGAAAATTGAAATAAACTAAAGATGTAATCCATGAAAAAAAATTCTTAATAAGAACTACTAGAAATTTTTTTTTTTTTTTAAAAAAAGAGGATGACTTAATAAGCACTCTTTACAAAGGAATTTGTTAATTTTAGTAAGGCTTATGTGATGTTCTAGTAAGTTGTTACAAATCTCCAAAAAAAAAAGTTCTTACAAGTCTCATATGTGATTTTCTTACAATTTTGTTTAGCTACATTAGGTAGTACTTTTTATTATTGGGCTGCGCTGTTAGATAGTACACTTTGAGCATTTGAATGACTCTTCATTTCTTGTCAAAATAAAAAAGCTAAACCATAAAATGCTTAATGAATATGATAATTCTTTTAAAAGAAAAAAAAAAACACTCATGGGTATGTTGTCACCTTCCACCAGAATGGAGAAGACCAAAAGAAAAAACAGCAACAACAATAATGAAAAATAAAAAGCGTTGCAATAGCAGTCCTTCATCTTCATAAATAAAGAATTTTCCTAGGTTCAAATACTATGGGAAGACCCAAAACATATTTACTACCCTTCAAGGAAATTTTCAAATAATAGTCTCTTAATATATTCTTGCCTTTTTTTTTATACATAATTAGGCAATATATTCTTTAATTGAATAAAGAAAATTGTACTTACCTAATATGCATCCATTTTATTAACATGAGGTAGGCATGGGCAAAATTATCCGCTAACCCGAAAAACCGTCATATCCGATCCGATCCGATCCGAAAATTAGGATATCTGATTTTTATTATTTGATCGGGTCAAAAGAGGGTCGGATACCCGCTAAAATGCAGGGTGGGTTAGGGTCACATAATTAAAAACCCGCGGGTACTCGATCCGCCCCGTATATATATATTTTTTATTTTTATTTTTATACACACATTATAAAATAATAAATTAGAACTAAATAAGTAATTTTATTGAACAAATTGCATTACAAATATGAGAAACTATAGTTTATTTACAAGATTCATTTGTAGAGGCCATGATCTTATATTTTATAGAAAAAAGTTTAATTAATGTGGAACATATATATTAAAAATTGTGCTACTTATTTCAAACTTTTATTGATTTTCAATTCTTTTAATTTTTTTCCTTTATCTTATATTCTCTTCACATGCTTGTTTCTTGGTGGGAAACTTTTTTTTTTAAAAAAAATTTTATTAAATCTTAGATGAATGTGTAAAATATAAAATTAAATTGCTATAAATAATTTTTTTAAAAAAATTAAATAATAAATGGGGTGGGGGGGGTACTCGCTGACCCGACCCTATCTCAGCGAGTACCCTATTATAGGGTACCCGTTGATATGCAGGGCGGGTAAGGGTCAGAAAATGGCTAACCCGCAAGGTGCGGGTCGGGTCAGCCAAATAGTGAATGGGATGGGTATCCGACCCGCGCCCACCTCTAACCTGAGGTACATGGTAATATGAAAGCTATTTATAGTCAATTCATTTTACCAAATTATAAATAAAAGTGCAAAAATACATACCTTATCTAGAAGTATGTAGCAAAACTCGGAGCTTTGATGATAATCTCGACCTATTTCAGAAATAAACCAAGTACAAAGTATTGGGATCCAAGCGCAGAATACACGATTATTGAGATATTAAGCACACCATAATTTAACAAGAACCAAACCATAGGTATAAAAGATAAATGACACACAAGATTTAATATGATTCGATGTCATTATTGAGATTACATTTAGGGAGAGAAACTCATTATTTATTATGAAAGAAAATTAAACCCTACTTTATGAGAAAACCCTGCCATTGCTCTTGTATGCCACTTTATAGTATGCCAACTCCCTCCTATTTATAATTTACATTACTTGACCAACATTCAAATAATAACAGGAAATAACTGCTAATTTCTAAATTGGCTCATAATAGGAAATAATTCCTAGTTCCTAAACTCATACAAATAGAAAATTCCTTAGTTACTATTTCAAGTAACTAAAACTAATTAGAAAACTAGTTACCTCCATACAAAATAAGAAACCTGTCTAAAAGAAATTAGACCAATTTCTTAACAAATCTCCACTTTAGCGAATATTCCTTTTAGTAATAATTTGCCTTCAACTACCAAATAATATAGTACCGAACTGCACATCTGAATCAATATACTTCCGACACCCAATTGATTCAATTGGTAAATGAACATGTGTAGTTACTCTTAACTAACCTCCTGTTGACTTGCGAGAAAATGTCTCAATTCATCATTTCTCTTCGTAAGATTTTTTCTTACCACCACCTGCAACTCGGGATCCCATTCAATTAGCTCTATTTCCAACCATTGAGCCACTCAAGTGATAAAATCATCATATTTCTTTCCATTCTCGAGATTATTTCGTCATGTGTGGTTTTCAAGACTCCACTTACAACATAAAACTCGTAGCTGTCAGAGTTTTTTAACGTTTGAAAATTAGATTCCTTTGTTTTTTCAAAACACATGGTACACCATCTAAAGAACATAATCCAAATCTAAAAACCATTCCGGATGAAGTATAAACCATTGGAGTTGTGAGAAAGTCTCCACTGATTCACGTTTATAAATCAACATTGGACTCTAACTTTTTCTTGACTCTTAAATCACCTACCTAAATTTACCGTCAAGTTTCTCCACACTTTTCGCCTTCCCATCCTTCACCATCAATGTTTCTTGTCAAACCATTGAAATAAGGATATCAACCATTGAATTGTTGAATTAGTAATAGTTACCAATCCATTTTATCTCGGTAGTCAATCAGGATCCAATCATGAATCTCGCTCTGATACTAGTTTATTGGGATCTAAGTACGGAATACACAACTATTGAGACATCAAGCCAACAACAATTTAATGAGAACCAAGCCACAAGCATAAAAGATAAACGTCATGCAAAATTTAACGTGGTTCACCTCCATCATTGAGTCTATATCCATGGAAAGAAATTTTGTTTTTTATTATGAGAGAAAAACCTATACAAGAATACAAATTGAATTCAAACCCAACTCTTGTATACTATCTCTCATTTTTCAAGAACCCTCTCTCACACCATGTATCAGGTTACATATCGTCCTTGTGTGCCACTTTGTAACATGCCAACCCCCAGCTATTTAAAAGTTACATTACTTGGCCAATATCTAAATAATAATAGAAAATAACTGCTAAATCCTAAACTGGTTCATACTAGGAAATAACTCCTAATTTCTAAACTCATACAAATAGGAAATTTCTTGACTACTATTTCAAATAACTAAAATCAATTAAAAAACTACATACTTCTATGCAAAACAAGAAACTTGTTTAAAAGAAATTAAACTAATTTCCTAACACAAAGCAATCAGATTAATGATTTTTTTGAAAACCATATTTAATTTATAATACGAGTCAAGCAAAAATGTTCAACAAACGAAATTTTGTCCATTTAAAATGACAAAATTGAGAATAGCAAACCAACTCAGTACGTATAACAATAAAGCCATATAACTGTGCCAATGCATGCCTAATTGATGAAGCCTCAAATGTAAAGCAATAAGGAAGGGGAAAAAACACTAAAGCAAGAAGAAGAAGAAAGATCAATAGTTGGACATGCTTAAATAACTCTAGTAATGGCCAGAGTTATTAACTTCATTCATCAGCAGATGGCAGACAAAATTACCAAAAATCCAAGTAGTATTTAATGATCAAACCTCAAAAACGGCGCAACATAGAGATTTCGCCGCAACTCTAAGTATTAACACCATATACAAAATGCAATGAGAGTATTTCAAACCCATAATGAAATGACAAGAACCGCTAATGAGAGGACGATGTTCAAAATGTAATGGAAAACAAATTGTTTTTTTATTATAATATAAGGATCTATATTACACATTTTATTAAGTTCCAATCTGTTTATTGAAATTAAAATGTTTAATATCTATACTATATACACTATATATCAAAGGAGAGACAGCGGTTTAGAATAAATATTTTTTGTCACTTTATATACTTTCAACTTTGTCCTTATGAAAACTACTTATTATTTTAATAGTTACACATGAATTGCTAAAAATCATAGTTATTAAACCTAACCTGGAGCTCTACCTAGAGAGGTGATTAGTCACCGGGTTACCAGTTCAACTCCGGGTTATACAATAACCATATTATATAATATAATAATATATTTTAAACTATAAAATAATAAAAATTTTAAATTGATGGTTCAATTGGTGGCTTAACTGGCAGTTTTTGCCGATCTACCGATTGAATCGTCGGGTCATTAATTAGTAAATTTGTTTGATCGATTTAATTAGTGACCTAACCCGACCCTATAGTCGATTCATCGAGTTGATTGGTTCCATTGTCGAACCGGACTGAATTTTATAACTATGGCTAAACTAACTATTAATAACTACTCCCTCCGTCCCAAAAATTTCGTCGCACTTAGAAAACTGTGCTTTTTATGAATAGTTCCAGCATAGGTGAGTTGCTTACCGTTTTGTCCCTCGCCCAAGCTCTTCGTGTAAATGCAATCGGTTATGCCAATTCAAATTAAAGCCTAAACAACTTCTGGATGGTAGGACCAGAACATTTGTTTTGTTTGCACATATCTTGTGCGTGCTTTGCATGCTGAGATTTCAACCAAGTTTCTCATGGTTTTTCACTCTACGCACATATTCATATGGGCTTTTCAAACACATGAATACTGAACAAGTGGGCTCAAAGGACGCACATAACTTGATTATTGTGGGGACCAAAAGGGTAAAAGAGTGAAAGTGATTGATAAGTCTTTACTATTTTTAGCAAGTGACAAATATTTTGGGACAGCCAAAAAAGGAAAGTATGACACTATCAATGGGACGGAGGGAGTATTTTTTAACCATTACTATCTGAACACATCCTGATAAAATAACTGCCTATAAGTATTGTAACTACCAAAATAACTATCATTTGATGGGAAAAGGTTAAAACACTACAGTTTTCTCCAGCAATGAAAGTTTTATGCAGAATTAATTTGTAAGAAAGGCATTTCTGAATTATACACACATCGCATGTGCTTTTGGCAGCAGTATAGATTATAGGACAGATTCTCAAACCTAATCATGTGTAAATGGTGACTTACCTTTTTTTTCCTATGAATTTGCTAGATTTTTTTTTTTTTTTTTTGGAATTTGCTATGAAAGGCTTCAATAATTGCACGACTTCTCAGCCCCGTTATGGACCCTTCAATTATGGGTGCGTGTGTTTCTTTGCGCTGTTGAAAGTTATGGACCCTTCAATGCAAGAAAACAACACAGTCCCTAGCGTGGAAGTTTAAGGAACACAGAGTCACAAGGCTTCTTTTGTCATTTCATCGAGATTTTTTAACTGATAGCGAAGCGCGCGAGAAACGGTTAGAAAAATTAACGATTGTCACCAACTACCGTTGCAACCCTTGTCCCAAAAATAGACGGCCAAGATTTGGTTACATGGCACCATTTGAGGCTCTGTTAATCCTGTGAACGTTATCTTTCCAATATCTAGTGTTTCTGTTTCAAGTTTCCCATGTCCAATTAAGCCTAGCTCGAAGCTCTGAACCAAAAACTCAGTACTAGCTGAAGCACAATCCAATCTGCTCTGCAATAAATTTTTTGCAATCTTTTGTAGCCTATATATCCACTTTTACTTGTATTGTACCCAAAAAATGAGAAAAATGAAATATTACTAATGTGTCGATTAGATTGTCACTTTTTTCTTGACTGTATTTAGTCTATAGTTTAGCTGAGAGAAAAGTGGGTGGCTAGAAATTTTTTTTTTTTTTGGTGGGGTGGTTGATTTTAGTTGTGTTATTGCAAGATAATGTTGATTTGATATGTTTGATGATGAAAGAAAAGTGGGGCTGATTTGATGCTCCTGGTTACTTCTTATAGATGGTGATAGTTTGATTGAAAGTGGATGGAGTCATCATGTGAACGACGACCCATCGATGTTTTTAAGCCATCAGTGAGTCATGATGATGGAAAATCATTTGATAGGAAGCATGAGGGATTGAATGTGAAAGTACTGAGAATGCAAGGGGAGGCATCGGGGAATTCTGGAAGTACGACGGGTGTTAGGCATAAGTGGATGGCTTTTAAGGAAGAAGGGAAAAAATCAGAGATTACTGCTGGAAATGCTGATGAGGTAAGGGAGAAGGAGAATGAAGGACAAGGCAATAGAAGCAATCGGGTGCTCTCAGGAGCTAGCATAGCTGAAAGGACTGCAGAATGGGGACTGGTGGTCAGGACTGATGTGGGAGAAGGTAGCTTTCATGCAATAGGGATGAATGAAAATAATTCTTTCGGAGATGGAGAAAGAAGCAAGGGCTCATCAGATAAATTCTTGGCGGACTCAAGGAGGACGTCAGACGAATCTGAAGCTCCTGTTCCAAGAGTATCTCAGGAGTTAAAGGATGCTTTAGCGACTTTGCAACAGACTTTTGTTGTGTCTGATGCAACTAAGCCGGACTGTCCTATAATGTATGCTAGCAGTGGCTTTTTCAGCATGACTGGGTATTCATCAAAGGAAGTTATTGGGAGGAACTGGTAAGGTTACATTTGATTTCAGATGTATGTAACATAAAGTTCTTAGGCGTTGAAAGTCTCAAAAATAGTAGGAGCATGAGCTTTCATGGATTATGTTGATCATTAGACTGATCATAATTTAGTCCCAGAAATCTGGCAGCTAACAAACATGCCCCCTTATTTGTTACCATTTTCTGCTTAGGGGCGTACAAGTATCACTGGACAGTGTTGCAGGACTAAAATTTCTGCCAAGAACCTGTTACTCTCATCTTATTTTTACTGAAGACTCGTACTAAAGGTGTTTTCAGGCAAAACAAGTTTATTCATTCCATCAACAGTGAAATGTCGGTGAATAATTGTTCAATAGGTCAGGGAACATCATTTGAACTCTTCAAATTTCTTGAATATCTTAGTACATATTGACACACAAACTCAGACTTGTTCAGACCTACAGCATTTAGAAGCCCCCTCTTTCTAAAATACATTTCGTGTTCTTCGTTTCTTGGCTAATGTTTATTTAAGTTAGAAATGATGGACCAGAGATTAATGTATAGCAGGTCAGGCACCACTATTCTCTGTGATATATTAAAATATAGCACTTAAAACCCTTCAACACCTATAATTCTAGAATACACTGGCAGCTGCATGGTTCCTGACAAGTCAAAGTCACTAATGTTGAATGTGCTTTGCACTGTGATCTCTTATAACCGTAAAACGCATATCGAATATTTCATTGTTTTTGGTGTCACATCAAATCTTGGGAGGATATTCAAGGTTATTGATGGATGTTGTTCTTTGTTTTGGTGCAGTCGCTTTCTACAGGGACCAGATACAGACCCTAAAGAGGTAGAAAAGATACGTACTGCTGTAAGAACAGGATCAAGTTATTGTGGAAGGCTCTTGAACTACAAGAAGAATGGAACCCCATTTTGGAATCTGCTAACAATCACCCCAATCAAAGATGACAGTGGGAGGGCTATAAAATTTATAGGGTAAAGATAGTCTTTTCTCTTTTCAATTCAGAGTATCCAATCTGTTTCACATTTGCAATTGAAAGTTTCCTTATTGAAGATTTTTTTTTGGACCTCTGGCTTCCTAGATATGTATTAATTGGTTTCCTTGTTAGTTTAAGTTCTATTGTGCGAGAAGTGACTAATTTTCTGATTCTTCGTAGAACAGTTTATGGTAATTTCTACTCACATTGGTCCTGTTTCTCACTGACTTCAACCATTGTAATTAGCTCCTTATAACATTTCTGAGGCATCCAGAGATTGACAATTTGTTCATTGGTATTCTTCCCATTCAAAGTTTTAAAAGAGTTTTCCAGATTTGGTGCATTAATTTGTGATATTGCAGTGTGAACATAATGGATTTCGGAGCAATGAAGGTCACTAGATGAAAAACCATTCCAAGAGCCATAAGTGACAAATATGTTTCCTACTGAGTTTCCTCTCCTCAAATAAAGCATATGGATGAATATCACAAGCTTAGGTTACTAAAATCTGGGCAATCAAATAGTAGCTTTCGTATTGGATCATCTTTTGAACAAATATGAGCTTTCGGCTCTATACATAGTAGGGATTCAACTTTAACAGATGCAATCATTTCATCATCTGCATATTTTTAAATCTCTCCTTTTTAAATAATAATTAATATTCTTAGTTTTCCTGACGACAGGTTGGAAGTTTATTTTTAAAAATTGACATTGTATTCTAGAGGTCTAATAATTTGGAAAAACTAAGTAGGATATATTTTAATGAACTTCAGGTCCTATTGTCCAGTCTTCTTCTCCATTTAAAAGATATTTCCCCTCAGATTTCCTACTGTGGTAAGCATGTAAGTTTTTGCTTGTATGATATTCAAGAGCCAGATTGCTAAGTCAAGTAAACTAGTACAGACCTTATCCTCTATAGAACGTTCTAAGCTAGAACAGCATTTAGTAATTTCATGCATTTCGTGTCACTATACTTCATTGCATCTCCTTTCAGCTTGGAGGTTGTTGACTTTCACTGTAGAGTCCGTTTGAAATTGGTAAAATCTGAATTTGTTAGTGCATTCAATTGTGGTAACGTTTGAGCAATGCTGAGTAATTTAGGTAATTTCTGCTATGCTTCTGGTCTTATATGTTCAGTACCTTTTGGCAGAATGCAGGTTGAGGTCAGCAAATACACTGAGGGTATAGCTGACAGTGCAGTACGACCAAATGGGCTTCCCCAGTCATTAATCCGATATGATGGTGCATACGATTGCTATTTTTGTTATTCAACAACATCTCTGCATCTTAAAATCCTTTCTGTCTGCATGTAACAGCTCGTCAGAAGGAAAACGCCTTAGGATCCATCACTGAGGTCGTGCAAACCATAAAACATCCACGTTCTCTCATCCGGTCATTGAGTCATGATATTACAGCCAAGGTTGAAAGTGAGAAGTTTAATATTGATTATATGCTTCCCGGACCAGCTGTAACAGAGAATGTAGCAACATCTGGTAGACAAACTCCACACCATGACTTCAGCAAAAAATCAAGAAAGTCAGCGCGCATTTCGTTAATGGGGTATACCATTTCACGTGTTCTATTTGTTGTCTCTCAACCTCTACCCAGTTTTGAACGATTAAAATCCATAAGAAGGATAGTCAAGATAATTCTGGAGACCTTTTTAGGTTAGAGAAGTCCCTTATTATTTTCATCGTTGGCACTAGAACAGTAGTAGCTAGTCTTTTTTGCTTCCCCAGGTTTGAGATAAATTAAAGGCAACAGACCTGTTATTCTTTGTTGAAATCAAGCATTTTAAACAAGGTACCAAAAAGACGTAGCAGTTTGGTTTTGCTATAGAAACCCTATTTCATCTTTGATATTGAACAGTTAATTGTTCCTAGTTATGTTTCAAACGAATAGGTTTCGGACCATTTTGGATAAGGTCCCTATCCAATTTTCCATGTAGTTTTTGGAAAGAAATATTTTAGAATATCATCAAAATGGTAGTAAGATTTATCTCTGTCATCAGCGATATAACATTGTAACTGAAGCCATGTTGTATATGAGATCAGCAGAGCTACTGAATTCAATGATACAATGTTTAATTTCTGATATCATAAGGCCAGAAGAAATGTACTAAATTGGTATGCCTTAATAGAGTTACGTCCTGCACAAAATAAAAGAATCTGCATATGGGTGGCAGTGTCTTGTTTGTCTTTTTTTTTTTTTGGGATAAACAAGTTTAGGCAGTAGCAAAAAGCTCCTTAATTTTAGTAAACTTCATAATTAAGGATACAGTCTAAACAAATGTGCTTGATTTTCAGTAGGTTTAAGTTGAGGTCAGCGAGCTATGCAGGAAGGGAGGAACCAATCATTGAGCCTGAAATCTTGATGACAAGAGACATAGAAAGAACGGACAGTTGGGAACGAGCTGAAAGAGATAGGGATATTCGTCAAGGAATAGACCTAGCAACTACTTTGGAACGAATTGAGAAGAATTTTGTCATTACAGATCCCAGACTTCCTGATAATCCAATTGTAAGATCAATCATGTTTTTTGAGATAAATAGGATCACTGTAGTTGAGTGCACTTCAATTGTTTTAGTACCTGAGATTGTAAGTGTTTGTGACATTACAAGGTTTCAGTTTCTATCTTCAGCTGCACTACTGCCTTTTTATCGCCTTTCTTTCTGTCAGGGAAGCAAAGTACCTGTTTCAGTTTGCAGTTTAGACTGGTATTTGTGTGAAATTTCAACTAAAACTGTGGTGTCCTTTGCAGATTTTTGCATCTGATAGCTTTCTAGAATTGACTGAGTACACGCGTGAAGAAATTTTAGGACGAAATTGCAGGTATGAATTTTTACCTTAAATAATCTTTTTATTGCAATTAAAAGACTATATAATATTGGTTTTGCTGGTGAATGTTTCTCTGTCTTTTGCACTTTATAGTAACTATAAATTGAGCTTGAAGAAGATATGTCAAAACTAAAATAAATTATTCATGGTTGCCTCACTGCTTTGCTGCTTTCAACTCAGGCCCTCTTTCCCTATCCCGTTACATTCAGAGTTTAAAGTTTTCTTGATTTACCGTGAGCTTATGTATCATGGTCTTTAAGAATATCAAAGTACCTTGTTTTCCGATGCTGATACATCATGATTGATTCTGCCAATATGGCTATTGAATTCAACTTTATTGGTAGATTTACGGAATCATTATCCTCCTCATTGTACAGGTCTTTTAAATGGTCACAAGCAAATGGTTTTCACCATTCTGATATTGGTGTCATATAACTTCACCTCAGAAATTTATGCTGTTTTCCATCTGTCCTTACTGTGTCAATGTCTTTTTCGGTAAAGCATTTTCCTCGTAGTAGCAGCATTATCTGATTAAGTTTTTATACTTCTGCAGATTCCTTCAGGGGCCAGAGACAGATCAAGCAACTGTTTCAAGGATAAGAGATGCCATCAGAGAACAAAAGGAAATTACTGTGCAGTTGATTAACTATACTAAGAGTGGTAAACTTAACATCTTTTGTGCTAGTGGACAGAATTGGATCTAATTCTTGAATATACTCTATGATCTCACCTAATTGTTTATTCATACAAATACACTGCAGGAAAGAAATTCTGGAATTTATTTCATCTGCAACCTATGCGTGATCAAAAGGTGAGCAATGTGGCCTGTACCAAGTGGTTTGTTACATGCAGTACCTGCATCTCTGGTTTCCTATCTTAAGCATTTTTTAACAATTTTAGGGAGAACTTCAATACTTCATTGGTGTCCAACTAGATGGAAGTGATCATGTGGAACCCCTAAGAAACCGACTCTCAGAAACAACTGAACAGAAAAGTTCTAAATTGGTAATTTTCTGTTTTATGAAGTTCTCCGGGATGTTCTTTTCATGCTTCAAATTTCTTTAGGAGTGCTATTCCAAGTTCTCACTATCCCTCGTGCCTGGATTCTCTTCATGTTGCTATACATCCTTAAAAACACATCTGGTAGATGACTTTAACAAACAAGTCAGAGGTAGAGATCATTCCTGATATGTATTTGTTATTGTAAAAGGTTTCTAAAGAACAGTACTATGTAATAGCTGTGGTTCAGATTTTCATTTAAGTAGAAAAAGAATAAATAAAATGAGGAAACATGAACAGAAAACACCAAGAGGCATGTACTATTTAACAAGATAATTCTACTGTTCTTTTTTTTTTTTTTTGGCAAAGCCCCAAATTGGGGTCGGGATGCCATCCCTTAATTTATTTATATCGAAAAAGAGTACAGTGAAATAGTGGGGGGCCAAACCTGACCTCTGTTAAAGTAAAAGAGACAGCTAAGGATCAACAATAATACGCACATATGGAAAAATCTGGAGTTCTAAATACATAACAGATCAATCAAACGAAATCATCCACATGAGAGTGCCCCACATTTGTGGGATTGTGAGCGAGCATAGGAATTTGGTTTGACACCTTAACGTGTTTGCATTGTTTTACCTTTTTTTTGAAAGCTGTTTCCTCGTTTTCTTTGAAATCACTTGGGTAAATTGCTCGTGAATTGGGTTCTGGTCTTGATCTTGGTCTTTTTTCGTGTTGTCAATCATCTTTTTCTTCTTCATTTTTGTCATCATTGCATGTTGTACTTGAAAGAAGAAAAGGCTTAGTTCTACTGTTCTTCTGAGGATAATTCTACCGTTCTTAAACAATCACAAATACCTGGATTAGTGAATGTGTGTATGTGGACTTGATTGAAATGGCAAGCTTCTTCTTGACTTGAAATATTTGATGTTTTCAATACTTCCTAGTTTGCCTAATGTTATGCCCTGTTGTTCAAATTTTTTTACTTTAGTAGCAATTAAGTCATGGCATGTCAGACAATGTTGAAAGAAAAAAGAACGGAACATATTTGCAAAATAACAATTTATATGGAAAATGCATATGAAATTGACCCTCAGAGAAGTGATAATATTGGTACAAAGGAAAACAATCTTGTATTAATGCTATGGCTCTAGATTTATTATGTGCGGTTAAGGCAGGCAATGGATCTATTCTTTTTTAATAGGATTACCATTTTTTAGCAACTTCTTAAGTGATCAGATTTTATATGAATCTGAAGATCCTTACTTGCTCCAGGTCAAAGCTACAGCAGAAAATGTTGATGAAGCTGTAAGAGAACTTCCTGATGCCAACTTGGTAAGGTATTCCTTTGTCTTTAGATCGGATTTTGGTTGATAAACCACAAAATTGAGTAAAAGAATGAAGGCATACCCTTACATATTTCTTATATGTTTAGACCACTTATTATACTGATGAAATGTATCACTTGGTTATCAAGGATGTTAAGAATTGATGATCAAAATGCACTGCAAAGAAAAGCATTAGAGTAGATTTCATTAATTATATTTCAGATAAAACTTTTGGGAATTTAAGAATTTTCTTTTGCAAACAGTTGCCAGAAGTATCTATTCTATCTAGGCTATTAATTGTGTTATCACTTACAAATCCTCATGCTGCCTCCTTTCAGAGACCAGAAGACTTATGGGCAGTGCACTCTCAACCTGTCTATCCAAGGCCTCACAAAAAGTATAATGCTTATTGGGAAGCAATACAGAAGGTAAGGATTTTGAGAATTTATTCCAAGAAACAAGCATTGCTTCAATGAATTGAAAATGGTTAAGCAAGAGAAGTTCCAGGAACACTTTCATAAGTTTCTAGTGCCGGGTGCAACAGCATTTAGATTCTCAGTTTCTAGGCCTTTACTAAGCTTTCTTGAATCTGGAAGCAAGCATAATATCAGACCTAATCTAGGGCTCGGTGCAACAGTACTTCTTTTTCTTTTTTTTTTTTTCCGTAAATGTTTTATCAACTAGAGCTATGGAGTCATTGTCATCATAAATATTCATACATGTCAGGTTATTCTATTATTAGAGTTATACATATGTGAAAATTTACTGTTTCGAGAGCAAGAAACCCAAGACTTGTTGCAGTCAAAATTTGGAACTAAAATTTCTTCAGGAGATTCTTCTGTTTACTTGCTCTTCGTACTGAAATAATAACCTGTTACATCTGAATAAAAGTGACACGATCTTATGTCAGTAATAGTAATAGTACTACTCTTTCATAAGCTTTAGTGAATTGGTTCTTCCAACTTACTCTTTGTTGTCTAGAGTTCCTTTGGTTTTTTTCTTCTTTTTATTATCCGGCATCCTCAAGCATCTTATAAAAATCCTTTCCTCCATAAGGTGTGGGAAATGTGTTACTTCTTGCAAAGAGTAGAGTCCAAAGGGCCAGTAAAACAACTCCTATTTGTTTGTCACACATGATTTGGAGGCTAGATCACCATTCCAGGTCACGTATTAGTGATTCTAGAGTTGTTTGCTTTTTGAGAATAACCGTTTTTGTCCCTTTCGTCTTGTAGATCACGGCAACTGGTGAAAGAATTGGACTTCATCATTTTAAACCAATACGACCCTTGGGATGTGGAGACACTGGCAGGTTTGCATTAAAAATGCCTTCCTATAAGCAAGACTAGTCAATGGTCCACTGAATTCCAATTTGTCATTGCCACACTGGTTTTATCTACTAATATTGAGTTTTTGATGTTATAGTTAGTACTAGATGCCCTTTCGAAGATTTCAATTCAACAAAAGATCATTCATTTGATCACAATGACTACTATTACTATTGTTTGTAGCTGCTATGCTTTTTCTTGCTTGTGCCTTGGATGATTAATATCTTGCTCAAAATCAGTAAGCATCAAGGAACTATTTTATTTTTGTTGCTGTTGTGATCAGCACATGATTATATTTCATTCAAAGTGTATGACAGATGGAAGTCAGTGAATGAACTTAAGGGCGAGTGGACTAATCTCTATGATAGAATGATCTATATCTTCGCATAGAATAATCCATTGATAATCCTGGAATTTGAAAGCCTTTCGATGTCCAGGTTGTCATGTGACTTGGAGAGTTATTCTTTCTAATTTTCTGGACTTTTGGATGTAATTGCTTTGTTTCCGGTGCTTTCTTTTCAAGCGATCTTTACAAACTTTTCTGCTCAACTGGCAAGCATCATACAGTTGTCCATTCCATATTCCAAATATGAACAGCTTGAAATGATATCACACACTTTCCTAATCATATCATCTGAACTGATATTAATGATGAATGATGCAGTGTTCATTTGGTGGAACTGAAAGGATCAGGTCAATTATATGCAATGAAGGCAATGGATAAATCTATAATGATGAACCGTAACAAGGTTAGAATGGCAAGTCACAAGCTCATACACAAACGTTACTGATTTCTTTCAATACATAGCTTGGCTTTTTCCATAATGCATAATTTAATATTTGACCTGGTTTCAGTGACTAGAAATATAACAGAGAAATATATACTGGTTTACTATCTTATTCTGGACATCAGGGAACGTGTCACTCAGACTCCAGCAAGTTTAATAGAAAGTTATTTTCACAAAATTCATGCAAAGAGTGTCCGTCCCCATCTTTTCTTGCCATAGACGTGATTAAAGATCACAGTTTGTAATTGCTGATTCTTCCATTTCAGATGCAGACATGCAGAACCACCATTTTGCATCACTAAACAAATGTAATCACTAAGTTGTCCATAAAATTGCATTGTTTGTCTTCAGTTCAGAGGACATGATAGCTTACTATCCAAAATTTTGAACTTTGAAATCCATGGAAACAGTTTCTTCCCTGCTATGGAATCAGCACCGGTACAGGGTTCCCAACTTTTGAGCCCTAAGCAGACTGATGAATATGTGCAGGTTCACAGAGCATGCATTGAAAGGGAAATCATTTCACTGCTAGATCATCCATTCCTTCTAACGCTGTACGCATCTTTTCAGGTTTGATTTTACTACTCTTCATTGCTCAAGTTTATAGATAGTTGTATAGCTAAAAGCAGGAATTACATAAACAAATAAGTTCGTTCATGAATTCTAAGCATAATTCAATCTACTTTGCCATCCCATAATTCTGTTTGGCACTTGAATTGTCGCAAGTCTAGTCTCTTAGTCCTAATTGTCTAATTGTTTTAGCAAATAATTATTCATGTTTTATTTAGCCTCCAATTTTTAAGGGTTGTGGATGATTTCCATATCCACACTTTTCAGTCTTTAGCATTAGATCTGAAATACTTCTGCATGCACTTCTTTGTCTTTCAACTGCTTCATTTTCCTAGCGTCAATCAGAAACTTTCTTCCACATTTTAAGATTTTATTCTGGATACACTCTGAATACCTTAATAGACAAGAACAGCTACCCTAAGAAAGTGTTTAGCATTTTTAAGCTCATTCAACATGCCTCCCGAGCTGAAATTTTGTGATGGCATAACAACCAATAAAACATTTGCATCATATATTCCCTGCCTGGTTTATTCCTAGTTACATCAGAATATTCCAGTCCTACATGAACGTTTGCATACAGCTACAAAGTGTACATTACATATAGTCTCCACTTCTCCTTTATAAAGAATACTATGTATTTTCCATGGCTTTTTGGATGTTAGTTCATTTTTCTTATTGTAACTGCTAAATTTATGCATAAAGCTAGTTTGACATAAATCCCATTGAGTCCAACAAAATTACTAACACATCGAAACTCATAAAGTGATTTCTAAATTTTTGGGAGAAATAGTGATCCATCCCTGATTACAATTAATTTCCTTTTGGCACTTTGATGAACTGATAGAATTGCATTTGTGCTTCAAGTTATTCCTAAAATTGTTGTCTGTATTTGTCCTTCTGTTTCAGTTTGAGCTAATTTTGTATGTTTGGTCTTTTGGTTTGATGTAGGCTTCTAAACTCCATACAAGTTATTCTTTCTGTGTTTTTTTTTTTTTAAGAGATTGGTATGCTATATTGTTTGAACATAACTTAGTACAAGGTGAGAAGGACTAACATTTCTTTGTTCCCCCAGACACGCACACATGTCTGTTTAATAACTGACTTTTGTCCTGGAGGAGAGTTATTTGCGTTGCTTGACAAGCAGCCTATGAAGACATTCAGAGAGGATTCAGCAAGGTATGTTCTTTCTATACATCCATTTATGATGGCAAAATCACATCAACAACTACTGCTATTGATACTAGTTGAGTTTCATCTCTGCTGATTTTGGGTTTGAAGAAAGTATTCACTCCCATACGGCCTGTTATGGTATGGAGAATAAGGATCAGAAGATTGGTTAGCATTGAAATCTTCCTGTTCCAAATTCATCAACTTGTGTACAACGAACAAACACAAAACAATGGATATGATTACAAGATTCTGGCAATATCAGACTTTTGAGCACAAAAAATAGGCTAGTTTCAGAGACACCGTACTAAAATGAATGAATGGCCTTTTTAGTTTCTAAACCTGTTAGGAAAATGTGCTCCTTAACTTCAAATAAAGATTATTTAATTTATTAGGCTACATCGGATATTAATAACCACGTACGGGTTCATCTGCATTGATTAACAACACGCATAACATAGCAGTATCGAACGCCAAAAGGTTATCAACAGGAGCTCTTGGATTGGAGCTCTTCCATTTCTATGTTGTACCTAAGCTTTGCAAGAAATGCTGGGTGCCTGGTGCCAGATTAACTTGTTTTTAGACTTCCACCAACTAGCCAAAGTCATAAAAGTGAAATTTAAGAACAGTAAGATATTAAGCTCCTTGATTCCAAATAATCCCCAGATATCCCAAAGCGGCAGCAAATAAGACAATTATACAAAGGAATATCAGGCAAACATACAAGATTAATTTAGTTTTAAATAGGTGAATGGGGATAAGGTGTCTTTCCCTTGGTTGTATCTCTACTTGAAGTGATTAAAGAAAGTACCTTCCCGCTTTGTCACAAGAAATTTGAGATGAAAAATCGGCTATGTTCGTTTAACATGTAGTGTATTTGGACATGTTTTACAAGTTTCATTCAACCGGGAAAAAGTTCTGTGACTATATTTGATACCACGTACTTGGCTATAAGTTATTGACTTAAAACTTTCTTTTCTTTACCACTTGAGTATTTACTTTCAATCCATTGAGGAATTTATTTCTGTAAATTAATGGCCTTTTCCTCGTCAATGTTACTGCTCCGCAGGTTCTACGCAGCAGAGGTTGTAATAGGTTTGGAATATCTCCACTGTTTAGGTAATTGTTCAAAGTTTATTAGACGCTGTTTACTTTCTTGAACAATTAACTAATTAAGTGAGTTTCCTAGTTTTCGTCTAAAAATCTTCATAGCTATTTAATTTCAACTTGGTGATGAAGAATACCTGGAATGCTTAAATGAATTGTCAGGTAGAGTTTGAGGTCTGATACATCGAGTGCTTTTACCATCAACTTAACATTCAACAAATGTTGAACAAAACTGAATCTTATTATGCAATAGTTGCACTTAAAAGATGGAATCTGGGATATCATGTGGAATTACTATTGATCTAGATGACCCCAAGACAAAAGAGATACCGTCTTGCATTCCTGAGATTTTCACAACCTTAGAGTGATACACAACAATTTTAGTTTGTTTTGGACAAATTGCTCAAACAAGTCCTTGTCCACATCTTGGGGCTGCATTCAGCTTGGCACTTCCTACTGTTCATCAAATTAATTACCTTCGCTCAAGTACCTTCGCTTATTACCTGACTTCCTTGCCTCTAACCTGCTCTCAAAGAGTGAGCTAACAAAGTCCCTGAATGGACTTTTCATCTTCTCAAAGAGGTAGCCTGAGATTGGGAGCACAGTGTAGCCTAGGCCTCTTGCATACTTTAACTCCTCGCTATAGTACACTCCAACAAATTCACCGGTTGGAAAGATGAGAGTGTTATTCTTGTCTCGATAAGGTAGAACATAGAAGTAGATTGGTGAACACTGAACAATTTGAAGGGCATGCCCTTTAAAAGTTTTTACGACTATCCACAATGTCTTTATGGTTCTATCAAGATTCTGTGTTACATAAAAGAAATCAGTAAGAACCTGTATTAGAATAGCGCTTGTTCTAATGAAATGATTGCTTGTTTTCTTTTTTTCTTGTATTACAGGGATCATTTATCGAGACCTAAAACCAGAAAATATACTACTCGAAAAGGATGGGCATGTTGTATTAACAGACTTTGATCTATCCTTTAAGACAACCTGTAAACCCCAAGTATGCATTTCTTCCTAATGTTATGTGTATTCCTATGAGCAGATAATCGTTTCATTCTCAAATAGTTAATCCCACTGTGACATTAACCATGGATTTAGGAGAATACACCTACCATTATTCATAAATTTGTTTTTATGAACCAAATAACCTCATGAAACTCCATTTTCAGCATTTCTGGAAAACATCTTGCAGAAAATACTATGATTTCTCTCTCTCTCTCTCTGTCTCTCTCATTCATTTAGAGCTCAATACATATGGAATGATGATTCATACATTTTCAGAGTTCAATTTTATATATTAATGTCTAATTATTGCATAAAAAACCTCAGCACTTTATATATTTTGGGTGCTAAGGTATCTTTATCACGATGTTAAAATGTCTTGGAGCTGATCATCACTGACCTTTGCTGCCACAAATAAACTTATTTCAGATTATAAAGCATTCGCCACCCAAGAGAAGAAGATCTAGGAGTGAACAACCACCACTATTTGTTGCAGAACCAGTTTCACAATCAAACTCTTTTGTTGGAACGGAAGAGTACATTGCACCGGTATGTTGCATCATTCGAGTATATTAAATTGTCCTTCCTGGAGCCTCTTATATGCTGGAGGTTCTGTTTCATATATTTACCGTAGTAGTCTTGCAAATTGCTTCTTCTCCTATTGTGGAGACTATTGTTCATGAAAAAATAATTTCAATGCGTTTTATCTTCTTGTAGGAAAAAATATGCATCACCATACCATGTTATATTCTGTTTCCTAATCTTCCAGTTGTATATTTTTAAAGGATAGAAACATTTGAAATGCTGAATATGTCTTCTAGTTATCAGTCATCACTCCATCTAGTTATTAGTCAGTTACTCAATCTTCCATGCAATTATCTTACTAAATTTTCAGTAGCCAAGAAAACAAAGTATCATGTTGGGATTCTCTCAACACTTCTAGGAAGTCTTTGTAATAAGTTGTAATTGAAGCTTTTGGAGGTTTCTTCAATTTACAAAAAGGAAAAGCATTGATATATTGAGGGTTTTTTTTTTTTTTTTGGCAACAAATGGAACCATTAGGACAAAGGAGAAGGTGATCAATTGAGTTTTATTCCTATTTTCTGGAGGCAATGTTTTTTCAAGATAACTGTTTATCCTGTTGGAAATTATAATTAAACGAATTACTTTGCTCAGTTCGACCTATTGTTTGACATGTTATCAGGGAGATATTGTTAATTGCACTGAGTCTTACTAAAGGCACAATGCTCAAGACATGAAGTTTTAAGGAACTTCATAAAAGTAAAATATAATTGTATCATTTTTGTTTGCTTTGTTTCATTGCCTCCCTTTTCATAAAAATAAAAAAAAATAACCACAATCACCTTATGACGTTATACAAGCGATGCAGCAATAATTCATTCTTGTTGACCTATTAAGCATATACTTACAGATGTATTGCTTTCAGGAAATCATTACTGGCGAAGGCCACAGTAGTGCTATTGATTGGTGGGCTGTTGGTAAGTATAACACAAATGTGTGATATCACTGTTCCTTCACCAGTTCTCTGTGTACCAGTTCCTGCATCATACCTCATCTTTCTTAGAAGTGGGAGGTGGGGAATGAGTTTATGATGTACAGTACCTACATTTCTAACAATCTGTTTGGTTTGAGAAATCTCATTCCCATTTCTAACAATCTGATGGGAGCTTGGTTGCCATGTGCTTTGCAATGTCTTGTTTGTCTTCTATGGCATGGTTGAGTAACTTTAGGCTGATTAATCTGCTTTATGGTTAACATCATCTAGAATTTAGGATGTTTTGTTTGTGCAGAACTTCTGATTGTTCTTAACCTGGCATTCAGGTATCTTGCTCTATGAGATGCTTTATGGCCGTACTCCTTTCAGGGGAAAGAATAGGCAGAAGACATTTGCCAACATCCTCTACAAAGACCTCACATTCCCCAGTAGTATTCCGGTATAATCATATCTTGCGTATGACAAATAGTCTCCCTCCAATCAAATTTCTCAGGGTCTATATTAGCAACCAGCTTGCTGTATTTAACTTAACTATCTGAGACGTCTACCTATGTTATCCTAAATTTAAGGAGAAAGAGAAGAATATGCGATTAACCATGTGTTTTGGTTTATACAATGTCAAGAAATTAGTCTGTCACGTTTAGGACTTCTAATCAGCAATGACTTTTATCAACCAGATGAAACTCTAGTCTCTCTCTTCAATTCGAACATAATAGATTGAACATCTATTGTAAATGAACTGAATTTGATGGACTGCAGGTAAGCCTTGCAGGGCGGCAGTTGATCAATGCCTTGTTACATAGGGATCCTGCCAGCCGTTTAGGTTCAAATGGAGGTGCAAATCAGATAAAAGAACATCCTTTCTTCCGTGAAATAAATTGGCCCCTCATTCGGCACATGGTACTAGTTCTTCCTTCTTTAGCACATTATCTGGAATTGTATCAGAGGACTAAAAAAAACATACATTATGCAGCCATGCATTTAAGCATCTTGAAATATGTATACCTGCTTTCTTGCAGAGCCCACCACCTCTAGATGCACCTCTCAAGTTAATTGGGAAGCATTCTAATGCCAAAGATGTACAGTGGGATGATGAGGGAGTGCTCGCTGATTCAATGGAAGTCTTCTGAAGGTATGGAAAAGTGATAAGAGTTAAATTTGTTGCAGTTCCTGTCTATCTACTAGCTCTGATATATGCAGTCTCAACAAAAACTTCTCTCATCTAATCAACTTTATGCCGCAAACATGATTTCAGCAAAAACTGTTTTTCATGCTTACTGTGCTGTTGTCTATAGTAAATCCTATTTGCATTTGATCCATATTTACGTCTTTTTATCCTAAATATTGTTCAGTTTAGTCTCAAGTTCATTAAACCACAGGCAATTGAAATCCATATTGTCTTCTGATCTAACAGATTGAACTTCTCAAAAATATGTTTTCCACAAAGACGGGACTTTCAGCACGATGCATGGATTTTTATATTGTATAGAAAACAAACACCAAATCCTGGTTTTTGTGTGCCCACTTTTCACAAATTGGATAACAGATGATCCTCATGGGAATATGGATTGAGGCTGCTACCTCCATTCTCCTTCACAGCCTGATGTAATCTAATCTAATAGTGAGCAGCTTACTGCAGATGGTACTAGGTGGTGTACTGTATCTACTTTTTTTAGTGTAGAAAATAAGTTATTGGCTTAGAAAAGGCTCTAATATTAAAGGAAGAAATTTGAATTAATCATCAGTTTGCAAGTTATCAATGCCAAAAGTTTTCGGATCAACATCCATTTGCATGATTACTTGCAACCAAAAAGTTTTCTGATTAACATTGTTGCAGTTATTAAGCATAAACTCCAGAAGATCCATCCACTGCAGCATCTATCCACTTGAGACAAGAATGTTAAAGTCTTCACTTTTACTTTCCCTGAAATGAAAACCTCGTGGTTGTTTTTTATGCATGCCATGTGAAGACTTGGCCAAACCCTGCAATCATAAGTTAAACTGAGAGGACAAAAATCGATATCAAAAGCTGCACAGATGAACCAATAAACAGCTCCTGGAACATGCTATTATGGGAACTTCTAAGGACTCTGGGTAAAACTCCCCAAGAAATCCAACTCTGATATCTAATGAATACTATTTTGGAAGCATAACATGCAAATCAGAGCGCTTCACATGATCCACCCAACTTCCACAGTGAAAGGGGGTGGTTGAACAAGTTCTCTTTCTAACGAACCAGAAGCAGATATGCAACCTGCAGTCAAAATTAGCCTCGCCAATATAACTTACAGGATCCTGATCATTAAGATAAATTGAGGAAATTCAAGGTTTTCTGATTAACTATTTTTGCTCATTTTCTAAGTCTTCCTTATTAAGCGTAAGCCAACTCTTTTAACTTGATTTTGGAAACACTCAGACAGATGATATTATTAATTAGCAAACTTGAGAAGAGTTGCTAATAATTCTCTTCGATCTCTAGATGCTCCTTAATAGGCAGGGTGGCTAGAATACAATTTGCTAAGAATAGATGTATCAAAGCACTGTTAGCCTATTATAATAACATCACTTCAATAAGAGTGCAGCTGTGCAATCCTCTAGTCTAGAGGTATCTCCTCTCTCTAGCTTGCTTTGATCCAATTGAATTCATTCCTAGTATAGGTTAGAATAGGAGTAGGACTAGAATTGACGATTGACTTAAAAAAAAATCAATATCAAAAGAAGTGGCAACTTGGAATTTACTTCATATTTGAAAGTTTGAAACAAGCTTTTAGAAATAGGGAATTTTATGATAAGTCAATTCTCATTAATATGGAATTAAGATGATCCTTCTTTTCTTTAATAGTAAACATTGGTTTCCAATGATAATGGAGCATTTTTAGAGTCAGCCATCTTTTAAAGTTGATGTATGTCTATTGACCTCAATTGCGGTGCCAAGAATATTGACTTAGAATACTAAAAGAATATTCTCCGCCTCTAGTTGGTTCACAAAGGTTTTGCTATAATCAAAGGATAGAAATATTGCTAAATAAGGTAAGCCATAATGAAATTAATAATTTCTTTAAAACCCTAAATATTTTACCTCTACAAAAGTAGAGCAGTCAAAATTATCTTTTATTGTAATTGATATGCATGCAAAATTTTGATAATATTAAGTAAACTACAAAGAATTCGACTGTGGTACTAACCAACAGTCATTTTAAGTGATCACAAAATGATTATTGATAGGTATAAAGTGTTAGGTGGTTGTTTATGTTAATTTTTGGTGAAAACCATCACTTATTAAACTCAAAATTTTTATGATAATTATTAAGAAATAAATTAACAGTAAAATTGCGAAAGCATACCTGTATTCATGTTGACTAACTGGTAATTGAATCTTCAGATATTTTGGGGTGGTTTTCTAAATCGATATGTATTCGCTAATCCCTTGAGAGATGCCTTTTGTTTCTCTCTGGTATCTTGGTATCTTAAATGATGGGATGTCAGGAAAGAGTTATTTTTGTGGTACTAAAAATACGATAATAAGAATACGTGAGATTTGGGGCTCATACTCCTATTTATAGATAACTTTCTTGTTATCTTTTAGATTTTTAGTTCAACCCATCATACAAATAGAAATTACTTTTAAGTCTCTACACGTTAAAAACCCACATCCTATTAGATACATTAAACTCCAAATCATAATTGATCACTTTAATTGGATTTAATTTTATTTGACAGTTTACAACACATAATTAATCATATATAAGTCCAACATTGGATTAAAGATCTAACCATAACCCATTTGAACTATATGTATAACCTTATAATTATGTTTTACAATTAACTGTATGAGCTCAATTTTACTGTCATAATCAAAACGTATCTACAACCAATTCGGTCTATTAATTACACCAATATAGGATCAAAGCGATTTTTGTTACAATTCGTAATTCAACCCCTCAATGGTCACATATATTGATATAATTGAATGACATGAATCATTATTTGGATGTGTAACATGAAAATATCATGTAGTGTAATCATAACATGTCTATTTTCAATTGGTCCATTTTAAACTTTCATGAGATCAAACCATACCAAAATTAGAGTATAAATAAATTTAAATTTTATTTATGCATAAAAATATTCTTAAACATTGATAACCAAAAATACAATATCGTAAGAACATTTAAAATGACAAACTCCCACTAAAACTAAATATCATTTAATAACATGACACCCATATGAGCAATATGTTGATGAAACATTTTTTGTGGCAATCTGTTAATAAGCGGATCCGCAATCATAAAATTTGTCTCGATATACTCTATCGACAATTGTCCACTCTTTACTCTCTTTTTTTAACAGTCAGGAACTTGATATCTATATGTTTAGATTTTGTCGAGCTTTGTTATTAGAATATAGAACTGCTGACTTATTGTCGCAAAATAATTTTAGTGGTCTTTCGATACCATCCATTACACGTAATCCTGTAACAAAATTTTGCAGCTAAATTCTATGATTAGATGTCTCATAATAAATTATAAATTTTGTAATCATAGTAGAAAAGGTTATAAGAGACTGTTTAGACCTTTTTAAGGATATGGTACCTCCAGTTAGCAAATAGATATAGTCTGATAATAATTTCATACTATTTTGATGTCCAATAAAATCGAAATCAGTATACCCAATGACGTTGAATTTATCTGACTTCCGATACGTGAGCATATAGTCTTTTATTTTCTGTAAATACAGCCAGATCTGTTTGATTGTCTTCCAATGATCTAATTCAAAATTGCATAAATATCTACCTAACATCCCAATAGTGTACGCAATATCCAGACGCATACAAATCTAAGCATACATTAGACTCTCTACTGCTGATGCATAAAAAATTTTTTGTATTTCCTTTTCCTCAAAAGCATTCTTAGAACATTGGTCAAATCTAAATTCATCTCCTTTAACCACAGAGTGTCACCTGATTTGTATTTTTACATGTTATATCTTTTAAAATTTTTTTTGATATAACCCTTTTGTGATAGTTCTAAAATACTCTGAAAATGTCCCAGTGTATTTGTATGTCTAATACAAAAGATATATCACCAAAATCTTTCATCTCAAAATTTTTAGTTAGAAATTTTTTGATCTCATGCAATAGGCTTATATCATTGGTGACAAGTAAAATATCATTAATATACAATACCAGAAAATATACTTACTCCACAGAATCTATAGTATATACAATCATTTACTAAATTTATCACAAAATCAAATAAGATGATTAGTTGATGAAATTTGAAATACTATTGTCGAGATACTTGCTTGAATTCATAAATGAATTTTTTAAATTTGCAAATGATATTTTTTGCATCCATAGATCATCTTATCAATGTCACCATTGAAAAATACTGTCTTTACATCCATATGATATAACTCAAAATTGAAATATGTCACTGATGTCATGATAATTCTAAAAAAGTTCTTCAAAGAAATCGGAGAGAAGGTTTTTTTATAGTCGATACCTTCCTTTTATGTAAAGTCCTTAGCGACAAGATGAGTTTTGTATCTTTTCATATTATCTTTTGAATCTCTTTTAATTTTAAATATCCATTTATAATTAATGGATTTTGCTCCTCTTGACAATGGGACAAGATCTCAAATATCATTGTCTTTCATGAATTTAATCTCTTCATTTATGGCATCAATCCACTTTTGAGAATTTAAAATTTTCATGGTTTGACGGAAGTTGATTGGATCATCTTCAATCAATCCAGTGTCATCCTCGTGTTCTTGGAGAAAAATAATGTCATTATCTGTTGCTGCACTTCTCCTTTCTTTAATGAATCTTCTTAATGGCATTGATTCTTAAAGAGGTAGAGTTTGTTCTTCTATAACATTTTATTCTTCGATATTATTTTGATTTATTATATCATGATCAAGATTATAAATAGGATCCTGAATAAGATCAATGACATCTGTGAAAATATTAACATATTCCTCTTCAAAGACAAGATTCCTTACTGTAGTTTCTTCCCCAAATTCGATATCCTCAAAGAATCAAGTATTTTTCATCTCAAAAATCGATTTAGTCGTGAGATCATAAAACTTGTAACTTCTGAATCTTTTAGAGTATCCAGTAAAATTACAACCAATCATTCTTGAGTCCAGTTTCTTTTCATTTGATCTATAAGGTCTTGCCTAAATTGGATATTTCTAAATATGTAAATATTTTAAATTGAACTTTTTACCTATCCAAAACTCATAAGGAATTTTGATAGTTACTTTAGATGAAACTCTGTTAAAGATATATGCTGCAATCTTAAATGCTTCTTTTCAGAGTGACTCTGGTAAGATAGAATGACATATCATACTCCTAACTATATTTTTAAGCATTTTATTTCATCTTTTAACTACACCATTCCTTTAGGTATTTAGCAAATGACTCTGGACGTTATTCACCTGAACCGTCATATCTGTCAAATATTCACAACCACGATCAAATCTAACGCTTTTGATTCTTTTGTTGATTTGATTCTCAATTTCAGTTTTAAAATTTTTGAATATGTTTAATGACTGTGTTTTTTCAGAAATGAGATATATATAGTTATATCTTAAAAAATTATTTATGAACGTTATAAAATATTATTGACCATTCCAAACAGATGTAGGAAATAATCTACAAATATCTGTATGTATAAGATCTATGACATCTAATGACCTATTGGTTTCAAATCTCATTTTATTGGTTTGTTTCTCCTTTATACAATTAATATAATCATCAAAATCTGTAAAATTCAAGGGATTGAGAATTTCAATTGACACAAGTTTTTTTATTCTCTGTCTATAGAAGTGACATAATATCTTGTGCCATAATGAGTCGAATTCTCATTGGTTAATTTTTTTTCTTTACTCCTCTAGTACACAAATGTAGGGATTTATTAAATGAGATAATTGTCTTAATTAAATATAGATTATCATAGTGTATTAAAGAATTAGAGCCAATTAATTTTGAATCATGAAATAATTTAAATTTTTTATTTTCAAATGAATAAAAATAATCAAATTTGCCCAAAACAAAAATAGAAATCAAATTTCGTCTAAAAGATGGTACAATAAATGTTTCATTAAGATCCAAATAAAATTTTATTTTTAATACTAATTTAAAAACTCCTATTGTTTCAAATTGAACTGTTTTGTCATCATCTACGTAAATATATCTTTCATTATCATTGGTCTTTCGACAATTCAGGCAATCCTAAATAGATATACTGATATGAGTTGTTGTATCAAAATCTAATCACTATATGTGCCTAAGTAGTGAAGTTAAATTAATTTTAGAACAAATCAAATTAAGAACCATACCTTTCTTAGTACGTCACGCGTGATTGTTGGTGTAATACTTCTTTTTATGCCCTTTAATTTCACAGAAGAAACAACTATTCTTTCTCGAATCGACAGATTTCTTCTGTTGTTTCTTTTGAGGTGCCGTATCTGCAGTTTTTTTATCCTTCTTTATTTTATGTCCCTTACTTTTATTATTAGTGGTTGAAATCAAATGAACACTTTCTGTTTGATCTTATTTCAACTTTTTCTCTTCCTCTACACAGTGTCAGATGAGTTCATCTAGAGATCAGGTCTCATTTTGACAATTGTAACTCATCTTAAATTGACTAAACTATGTAGGACGAGATATCAAAATCAAATGCACTAATAACTCTTTAGAGAGTATAAACTTAAGTGTATTTAATTTCAAAACAAGATGAAACATCTCCATAATGTACTTTCTGATATTACCTTTATCACTATATTTCATTGAAACTAGACGTGTCAAGAGCGTACTAATTTCAACCTTTTCATTCTTGACTAATTTTTTTTAATGTTTTGAAAGAACTCCTTAGCAGTAGCTATCGCTTTTGACATTGTTTCTCTGAATGCTTCTGAAATATCCTTTTTTAATGATCATCAAATATAAACGATTTAATCTCTCCCGCCTTTCCTCATCCCTCTTTTCATCAGAGGTATTCTGATTTGTAAGAGATGGAGGAGAATCATCCCTTAGCGCAAGGTCGAGATCCATTACTCCAAATACTATTAAGAGATTTTCTTTCCAGAACTTGAAATTTGTGTCATTCAATATAGGAATATTATTAATGTTGATAGTAATATTTATAAGGTCATTCGCAACTGAACAAAAAATATAAAATAACCAAAACCAAATCACATACAACAAATTAATAATAAATTCAAATAATGGTAATCCTATCTCAAAATATCGATGTTCCATTAATATTTTATTTTTGGACAAAAAAAATTAACTTCTAAGTGATATCTTAGTGCAGTAATAAACACTAAAAATAATATGTCAAAAACTAAAATTTTCTTTGGGCCAATTTCTAATTCACATAAAAAAATCTGAATAATTATCACGTATTTAATACCACAAGTGCACATGTAATTTTGTTAAACATTAACTTTCCTTTGATTCGATCAATATTCATAAAATTACAAGTACCCAACTAATTATATTCTAAAATAAATTAATTTTTATAAAAGAGGTCACTTTGGTCGCATATTGTTTCAATTAATTTATTCTAAAATATATATAAGCATTTCAATATTCAAATTTAAAATTATACAAATTATACAAAAATTTTGATCAAAGTCAGCTCTGGTCACAACGTGGCCAACTCAGTCAAACCAGTCAAATCTGGTCAAATCAATCAAATGGATCAAAACTTATTAGACTAAAAGTTCATGTTGCTAACTTGATCCAATTTTATCATTCAAACTCAAAATTTTCTTGAAATCAATAAATGTCTTATAAGACTATGGGCCAACATTTTGGATTTTATAAGGTTTAAATGTCTCTTTTAAATTTATTAAGATTTACTCAAATTAGAGAAACCTTAATTTTCTTAACATATATATATATATGCATGTTTATTCTTGAAAAGAGAAATAAAAAAAAAAGAACAGACCAAAAAATCCAACTTAAGAGCCGAAATATGAAAGCCGACAACATGACTTGTGCAGCCAATTAGTGAACATAATTTGGGATTCGTACCTTGACTTATGTAAACAATCACTGAACATGAAAATTGTATCATGACTTAAGCATCGTGCGGCAGAATCCACCAAATCATATTCACTTGTAACAAAAAAAAAACAATAACGAAGCGACTTTACCAACAACATAAACAATTAAATTACTTGATTCATGTGCCGCTTCTATTCATGTTCCAACACAAATTGAATTCACGCATATATCCACAATGAATTCATGAGGCATATAAATTTTTAAACAATTGGCCCAGAAATCATACACAATTGGCTGATTCTTCACAAATATAAAAAAAACACAAATTATTAAATCCAAATTATTCCTTAATAATCAACCATATCTAACTTTGATACCACTTGTTATGTGGTTGTTTATATTATCTTTGATGAAAACCATCATCTATTAAATCTAAAATCTTTATCGTAATTATTAAGAAAATTAATAGTAAAATTGCGGAAGCATACCTGAATTCATGTTGACTAACTGGTATTTGAATTCTCAGAGATCTTGGGGTGGCCTTTCAAGTTAACATGTATTCGCTAATCCCTTGAAAGATATCTTTTGTTTCCCTCTGGTATCTTTCCTGACGATAGGATATCAGGGAAGAGCTGTTTTAGTAGTAATAAAAATACGACAATAATAATACGTATGACTTAGGAATCATAATCCTATTTATAGATAACTTTCCTATTATCCTTTGAATTCTTATTTCATCCCATCGTAGAAATAGAAATTACCCTTAAGTCTCTACATATTAAAGGTCCACATCTAATTAAATACATTATCTAAATCATAATTGATCACTTTAGTTGGACTAAATCTTATTTGACAGTCTGTAACACATCATTATTCACATATAACTCCAACATTGGATTAAGGATCCAACATAAAGAATTGAAGATGTTGAAACTAAAAATTGTGAAAATCTCAGAATATTGATCCCATCCTTTAGAAGTCTCTTCAAGGTTTCTTTTGGGCCAAAAGAATGAAAAAAAAATTGGCCAATGTATTTGTATATTAGGTAAAATACAATAAATCCTCTTGTAGTTTTGCTAAAAAATAGGCAGCCCCCTTATATTTTAAAAATATTCACATAAACTCCATATAGTTTAAACTAGAGTGGAAAATGGACGGAATCCACATGAGTTGTTGGCAATTGCTGCCCACATGAGCTAGAAGCGCACCACTTGTCGAAAAAACACCAATAACAACTGAATATCACATTTGTGTCCCAAAACTATAGCTTAAATTAGATATGTGAATCTAGGGCAAAGCGCCAATAGTCTCTTGGGCTATTGGTACCATTAAAGTCTTGGTGGGAGTGGGAGGTCAAATATTCAACCTTTTAACCTACCATATACTTGCTACTTAATTGTGGCTGCCACTTTCAAATGGTTTCCTCGGATGGAACTCTGTTGGTTAGACTCCCCTTCCCCCTAGGTTATGCTAGAGTAGGTTATACAAATTTTATTGTTGAAAAAAAAAAGAACCTAGGGCAAAGCCTTTGAATCTATTAGCAGCGTGAGAGCAACAGACCTGATAGCTTGAAGGTTGATTGAGATGATATGCAAAGGAGGAATGGCAAGCTCTAACATTGATACTGGAGGATCGAGGGATTTGAGACATCACTAGAAAAGATGCTACTACAGGAACAAAGCAAAAATCAAGATCGTGGAATTAGAAAACCTGACAAAAGGAATGTTGTACTATGTTTGCGAAAATGAAACTTATTCGTTCTGGTCATGGTGCAATCCGATGAGAAGATATAGAGCCACCCGTGAATATACTTGTCAAAGTCCTTTAATTGGCTGGGAAGGCGTGGCTGATTTTGGTTCAAGGATGAACAAATGTGAAGGTAATTTGGTGATGAGCCATGATAAGGTGCTACAGGTAATTTGTTAAAAAATGAACAAAATTGAAGGCATAGTGGGAACGATGAAGATGATGCTATGAGTATGTTTATGGGTCTATTGCTTGTCATTACTCATTGCTTGTCTTAGATGATACTAGTCCTTTAATTGGCTGGGAAGGCATGGCTGATTTTGGTTCAAGGATGAACAAATGTGAAGGTAATTTGGTGATGAGCCATGATAAGGTGCTACAGGTAATTTGTTAAAAAATGAACAAAATTGAAGGCATAGTGGGAACGATGAAGATGATGCTATGAGTATGTTTATGGGTCTATTGCTTGTCATTACTCATTGCTTGTCTTAGATGATACTAGTGCTATGGGCTTTGGATGTACTTTAGAATCTAGATATGTGTGAATATGTTCATGTGATGAAATGATAACTTAGTCTTTATTATGAACTTTTTCATTAACATATATATAAAAGAGGGAATGCCATGCCTCAAAGGGGTACTTGTGTTGTTGATGTGGCGAAATGTGGTTGGCTAGAGAGTGTTCGTGTGACGACCCCACCTCCCCCTAAGGCGTACCAAAGGGTTCGGCGGATCGCCTGCCCAATTCTCGTCAGGACTCACTTACTATGGAACTCGAATCATGTACACACATCCATGAACCATAAATAACATCCACAATTCAAGCTTATAATTTACATTGATACAAATCAAGGTACCAAGTCTCAATATACCAAACTAGTTCAAAACGTATACAATCCAAGTACAAAATGTTTTATTCGAGGAATAGCGCGAGTACAAGCCCAAAAGTCAAAGATAAAAAACAAAAGGCTATACTAGTCTTTTCAAGTCTCACGCCTCGCTCGTACCCCTGTAAGGAAAACAAAACTAACGGGGTGAGCCAAAACTCAGTGAAGTTCCAGATATCAAATTGGCCAGCAACCAAGTGATAGCAAAATAATAGTGAAACAGCGAGCAAACAAGTTAAATCCGAGAAATAGCATTTGAGCTAGTCTAGCAACATCGAGTTCACATTCACATGTAAGGATACAGTAATTCAAGTCTCGACTCCATTCCAGCTTGATCAATCGGTAGTTGACCCTCCGTCAACTTTCAAGTAATAATTAGTCCAAACAAAACTCCACTACACGCCCGTCTCCATCCACCGTTCAACCCCCTTTCCCGGGCCCGCACGCCACATGAAACATGGGTGGTAATACTAGAGTATACCATTTAGTCAAGGAGATAGCACTCCACTTGACATTACTAGTGACCCAGGGTTTGTTATCTAATCGACCAGGCCCTTGTCGGTTCGACTCGATTAACTAGTCACAGGGTTTCTGGAATTCCAGGCAGGATATATCTCAAGTACATGTGAAGTAAGTAAAGTGTAATCAATAGCAAGAACAAGTCATATTAGGGCAAGTGCGATAAAGTACACCCTTGCCCTATCATTCATTTTCATGTAATCATACAAGTCAAGTAAGGAACACATGTATCAAGTACAATTGGATATTTGGAAGCACTCACCAAAATATAGTGCTTCAAGTATTCACGTTCAATTATACTCTAGGTTTGGAGTCCAGATCTGCGATAAAAATTCAGTTTGAGAACTTTGAAACACGAGTAGGATTCAAAACTTAAACGTTCCGTTCATTAAGAATTGACTAATTGAAATTTATTTGGAAGACATTCGTGAAACACTTGCTCGCTTTTCAAATTCGTAAGGTTTTGTAGCATATATACTTGAAAATAACACTTGAGTTGGAAGTACAAGGAAATACAAGTTTACATTGGCCATTATGTCTTTTCCTCAAGGGTACAAGTTCGGTTAGGTTTTAATGTATAACCCTCGATTCAAGAGAGCCAAAATCCTAAATGGCTCAAGTATTATTCATTTCAACTCGACCCAAGTTGCAAATGTATTTTTATAGTTCTCGAACGTAAATTTGGGCAGCATGCCCTTTGTGTTTACCTAATTTCCAGCCATTTAGGCTTTAATCCTTACTCAATCCAGCCCAACGTCATCCATAACATAATTTCAGTTCATTAGCCATTCCATAGGCTCAAACACAACATAAGAACAAAAATCAAAGTGATAACAAATGCGGAAAGGCAATCCAGCAAAAGACAGATTTGCCGGGTTTTTGCGGAACGGCTACATCCGAAGTTACACTTGTCGGATTGAGGCGTAACTTATACCAATTCGAAGATAAGACAAAAGCCTACAGTTTTCATGAAGAGCACTCAATCAAATTTTCAGTGTAACCTGATCAATTTTCCAACTCACATAACCTGGTTTCAACTATTCGGCTAATCAACTGCACTGCACTCAAATGACCATATCTCAGTCTACCGAGGTCCGTTTAAAACGTTCTTGGAGAAGTTACAAATCTAAGATAGGGCACTAAAATTTTTATGTTTTAACAAATGACTAAATCTGAATGGATTATAGTGAATAAACTCAACCAAAAAGACTAAACTGTCCACGCGGAACTTTGGAAAGTGACCCAGATCAGCAAGGGTATTTTCATCTTTTCACAAGCTGTGTTGCTTCGATTGAGCTGAACGTTTGTAGGCAGCTATAAAATACCATTCTCTACAACTTTCATGTTTTAACCTAAGGCCAATTCGGCCTCTAACATGGAGCAACAAAACTGGCCAGAAAGAGGGGAAATTTTCCAGAAATCTGGAATTTGTTGATTTCAATGCAACCTTTCTTGATTTCTTACTTCCAACACTACCAAAGCCCCTTATATAATCTTATATACAACATATATTAATCACACATCAAGTTTGGCAGCAATTCCCCCAAACCCTAACTCATATGTCCACAAGAAAAACAACCCAAGACATGCTAACAACCGTTATTCATCACAAATTTGAGTTACTAAACTAATTTAAACAAGATTGAAAGTAAGAATTAGAGAAATCATCATCCTTACCTTGATTAGTATTCACCAAGTGAAGCCCTAGCTTTCCCTTTCAAAATCGCACCAACACTTCACTAACTAAACACTCAAAGGTGAGTTTAATCGGTTTATTTTCTTTGTTTCCTCCCTTGGTTGCTAGATTCAAGAAGAAATAAAGAAGTTTTTCTCTTGTTCTTTCCCTCTCTCTCTCTCTCTCGGCTCTTCAGCAGAAAAATGAAGGAGTATGGAGTAATTTGGGGGATAAGAAGGTTGGACAATTGTCTTGATCAATGACCCCTAATGGTGTGACACTTGTCACATCCCTTACCAAGTAAAATTTTCTTTTTCTCTCTTGTATTTTCAGCCTTTAATTTTGGTCAAGCTTAGCTGGAAATTAGGAGATATTTTGCTCAAATATTAATGAACTTGTATGGTAAGAAAGTAGTGGTCAAGTGGTGCGTTCAATCGGTAGTGCGCGGGACCCGCCGGTTCGCGCCGTTTTTCTTAAAAACACACGTACTAGGGTTTTTACTTCCTATTCACCAACCTTATCTCATTGCTCCTAATCATATTTTATTTCTCACTTAAAAGTCACTTTTAATCACAAAATTTGATTCTTGTTCAGTACCGAAAATTCATCCGGCGAGAAAAATCGCGAAAATCCTAATTTGCTCCGATCTTGAAACCGAAGAGTGAAACCCTACTTTCTAGGTTTACTTACACTTATTGTGGAAGGATTGGGTAGGAGGCCTTGAATAAATATTAATTGCAAATAAAAGGCATTTTTGAGGAAAAATATAAGAAATTTGCGAGTCCTCACACTCTCTCCCCCTTAAAAGAATTTCGATCTCGAAATTCATACCTTTCGTCGTGAACAAGTCGAGATATCTTTCTTGCATGTCTTTTTCTAGCTCCCAGGTTGCTTCTTCCACTTCGTGATGTTTCCATAGAATCTTTACTAAAGGAATCTGCTTGTTTCTCAGGTCCTTCACCTTTCGATCCAATATTTGAATAGGTCGTTCTTCATAGGTTAAGGACTCGTCGAGTTCAACGTTTTCGGGTGGCAAAATGTGAGTCGGATCCGGATGGTATTTCTTAAGTAAAGAAACATGGAAAACGTCATGGATCCTAGACAAACTAGCTGGTAACTCAAGTCGATAAGCCACATTTCCTATTCGTTGAAATACATTGAAAGGTCCTATATATCGTGGTTGCAACTTTTTCCCTTTTCCTGATCTAATCTTTCCCTTCAATGGGGTGATCCGAAGGAACACTTTATCCCCTATCTCAAACTCCAAATCCTTCCTCCTATGATCAGCATAACTTTTCTGACGGCTCTGGGTTGTTTGAAGTCTCTGGCGGATCACTTTTACTTTTTCATAGGCTTCCTCAACCCATGGTATTGTGGCCGAATCTATAATTTTTCTCTCCCCTACTTCATCCCAATGGATTGGGGATCGACATCGTTGTCCATATAAGGATTCATATGGGGCCATTTGAATAGTGGAATGATAACTATTGTTATATGCAAATTCAACCAAGGTCAAGTATTGACTCCAACTTCCTCCAAAGTCCACAATACAGGCTCTCAGCATATCCTCAAGAGTTTGAATAGTTCTCTCAGATTGTCCATTAGTTTGCGGGTGATACGCTGTGCTATAACTCAATTTAGTTCCTAGAGCCTCTTGTAATTTCTGCCATAATCGGGATACGAATCTAGGGCCTCTATCAGATACAATGCTCACTAGAACCCACGTAGTCTCACCACCTCATCCATATAAAGTTTAGCAAGTTTCTCCAAGAAATATTTCATATTTATTGGCAGGAAATGTGCAGTCTTAGTTAATCGATCCACTATTACCCAAATTGCATCATGCCCCTTTTGTGTTCGTGGCAATCCTGACACAAAATTCATCGTTATGTGCTCCCATTTCCATTCAGAGATCTCTAAAGGCTGTAACAGATCTGATGACTTTTGATGCTCAGTTTTTACCTGTTGGCAAGTAAGACATTTTTGTACAAACTGGGCAATCTCCGTCTTCATTTTCTCCCACCAATACAGACTTTTAAGATCTCGGTACATCTTATTATTTCCTGGGTGCACCGTATACCTAGAACAGTGTGATTCCTCCAAAATCTCCCTCTTTAACTCCTCATCCCTAGGTACAACGACACGATTTCGGAACTTCAAGATTCCATCAGGGATTAGGCTAAAATTAGGTAACTCCTCTTTCTTCACCTTTTCCACCCATTTTTGCACTATTGGATCCTTCATTTGGCCCTCTTTGATCCGCTCCATCAATGCCGATTTCGTCTCAATATTTTCAAAAATTACCTTCTCCGGTTCCAAACGAGGTTTCCACTCACAGACATCTTCTAACAGGCTCCACTCTCTCACTATGAAATTTGCTAGTTGAGCTTTTCGATTTAAAGCATCTGCTACAACATTGGCCTTTCTAGGATGGTAGTTAATTGTACAGTCATAATCCTCTAAGAACTCTACCCACCGACGTTGTCTTAAATTTAATTCCTTCTGAGAAAATAGATACTTAAGACTCTTATGATCTGTGTAAACCTCGAAAGTTACACCATAGAGGTAATGTCGCCATTTTTTCAAAACAAACACTATAGGTGCAAGCTCCAAATCATGGGTCGGATAATTCTGCTTATGAGATTTTAATTTTCGAGACGCATAGGCAATTACATTCCTATTCTGCATCAACACGCACCCTAACCCTTCTTTTGAGGCATCGGTATAAACCGTATAACTATCATTCCCACTGGACAAAGCTAAAACTGGAGCCATAGTATGTTGTTTCTTAAGTTCTTGGAAACTACTTTCACACTTGACATCCCAAATATACTTTTCTTGTTTCTTGATCAAGTTAGTCAAGGGTCCTGCAATTCTTGAGAAGTTCTTTATAAATCTGCGGTAGTACCCTGCTAAGCCTAGAAAACTTTGCACTTCTGTGGAATTCTTTGACCGTTTCCATTTGGCTACAGCTTCTACTTTTGTTGGGTCTACAGCAAGGCCATCTTTTGAAATTATGTGACCAAGGAAGGCTACTTTTTCCAGCCAAAATTCACATTTACTGAACTTAGCGAACAGTTGGTGCTCTCTTAGGGTTTGCAATACTATCCGCAAATGCTGTTCATGCCCCTCCCTTGACCTCGAATACACTAAGATATCATCAATGAACACCACTACAAACCTATCCAAGTAAGGTTTGAACACTCGATGCATTAAATCCATGAATGCTGCTGGGGCATTGGTTAAACCAAAAGGCATTACTGCGAATTCAAAATGCCCATACCGAGTGTTAAATACCATTTTTGGCACATCCTCCTTTCTAATTCTCAATTGATAATATTCTTGGCGCAGGTCCAACTTAGAAAACACTACAGCTCCTTGTAACTGATCAAACAACTCATCGATGTGGGGCAAAGGATATTTATTCTTAATGGTCACTGCATTCAGCCCTCGATAGTCAATACATAACCTTAAACTTCCGTCCTTCTTTTTAACAAATAACATTGGAGCTCCCCACGATAACTCGCTCTCATGTATAAACCCTCGTTCTAGTAAGTCCTGCAATTGCACCTTTAACTCCTTAAGTTCAGCAAGTGCTATACGATAAGGGGTTTTCGAAATAGGAATTGCTCCGGGTACTAGGTCAATTTTAAATTCAATCTCCCTTTTGGGTGGCAGAGACTCCAACTCCTCGGAAATACGTCCGGGTATTCACTGATTACTGGCATGTCTTCCAACTTAGTCTTTTCTCCCGGAGTATTAATTAGAAAAGCTAGGTACCCACGTGCCCCATGACTAAGCAATTTCCTAGCCCTTATGCCCGAAATAAGCGCAGAATAGGCTATCATACCCCTCACGTCTAACTTTAAAGTTGCTTCCCCCGGTATACAAAATTCGACCACTTTCATCCTACAGTCTACTCGAGCATGATAATGAGCTAGCCAATCCATATCTAGAATGACATCGTACCCCTTGATGGCTAGATTAATGAGGTCAACCACTAATTTTCGTTCACCAACCCAAATCTCATAATTCCTATATACCTCATTCGCAAGCAAGATTTGATTACCCGTAGGTGTTCTTACCTCTAAGTCATAAGGTAACCTTTCAACTTTCGAATCAATTCCAAACATAAATGCAGGATTAACAAAAGAGTGAGTAGCACCGGGGTCTATCAAAATTCTAGCTAATCGGTGAAAAATAGGGATTGTATCTTCTACCACCTTTGTTGGTTCAGGCACGGTTGTTTGATCCAGCGAGTATACTCTAGCCGGTACCCTCGACCTGGCCCTTCCAGCATTAGTCGGCTTTGGGTTTGACCTGGCAGTCGACTGGGTGTCACTGATCAGCGGGCAATTGGCTATCTGGTGATCCACACATCCGCATCTCAGACACTTTCGAGTCTTTCTCCAGCACTCATCCTCGATGTGGTTCGGTTTCCCACAATACGCACACGTTACCCGGGGAGTGGAGGTTTGGCCTCCATGGGGAAAACCTCTACCTTGGCCTTTACCACCTTGGCCTCCCCTCTGGGTACCCCCTCTCGGAGTACTTCCCCTAGATGTGCTCGAAAACCGTCCACCTCCAGCCCCACGACCGGATTTAGCAGGTGGCATGCTCCATTCGCCTCGCATTGACCCTTGGGCTCCACTAGGTGCCCCTCTCCACTTAGCATGAAAATTTCTCACTTGTGCCCTAACAGTCTCTATTCTTAGGGCCTTCTCTAGAACCTCCGTGAATGTATTAATTTTGACTGCCGCTAAAGTTTCTTGTAACTCCACATTCAGCCCTTGCACAAGTCTTTGTACGTTTCTCTGCTCCGTAGCTATCAGTTCGGGAGCAAATTTAGACAATTTTGTAAACTGAGTCTCATACTCAGTTACACTCAACATTCCCTGACGGAGTTTAATGAAATCGTCCTCTCGCTTCTCTTGGACGATAGGAGGAAGATATTTCTCGTTGAAATCCGGTACAAAGTTTAGCCAAATCCATGCAGTTCTCTCTCTCTCTCCCACTTGGCCCTCACTACATTCCACCAGGCCCTAACTGGCCCCTCGAACTGGAATACAGCAAATTGAACCTGCCTCTCCTCTGTATAGTTTAAGGCAGCAAAAATATTTATCATGGCCTCCAGCCATTTCTCAGCCTCATACGGGTCTAGCCCTCCTAAAAACTTGGGTGGGGAGAACTTTTGGAATCTTTCCAAGGCTCTATCCTGCCCCATATCGGGGTCCTTAGGTTGATTTACAGGGGTTTGACCCTGTTGTTCCACCAATCGAGCTAAAATGTTAGTCATCTGTTGGATGGCAGTTGCCACTTGATCTCCTCCTGCAGCCTGGGGTTCAGGCTGTGGCTCAACCGCTGCCTCCCTCTCCTCTCTCGGTTCTGGCACCGGTTCCTGTGCTTGTTCACCCTCACGGCCTCGCCTAGAACCGCGTTCTCGGTTAGCTTTCTTGGTCCGACTTCTTTTATCTTCCATGTTTTGAGAGTTAACCAACTATAAACATATAAACAGGGTAAGATATGGCTCATTTATCATGTTGCAACAAGGTAATTAGAGGCAAATAAACACGTAAGAAACAAGTACTTTATATACATAATAAACAAGTCATATATATATGTCAACCACGGCAAGTTAGAGGCTATAACAGCCAAGGAATATAGAACAAAAGAAACCCTATTTACATCCACCAAGACATATCAAGGTCAAAAACAAAAGGGAACGTGTCGTCCTACTATGTTCCTAACTGTCCCACAAAAGAAACCCCCTCAGCTCTAACAAGTGGTTCGGCTAGACGCCGACCCAACAGACTCCAGCGATGCACTCGGCTCCTCCTCCGGGTCCTCCTCAGGATCCTCCTCTAGATCCTCCCCAGGAGCATCGGGAGCGCCAGGAGCTACAGGTGCTTGGCCCTCTCCGGCCAAGTCCTGGAGCACATCGTCCACTAAAGCCTCACACTCGGTCAGAATATGGCCAGTCCGATCTCGAATGACCGCAACTACTCGCACGAGACGTCCGGAAGTCGCCTGGGCCTGCTCGCGGAAGGCGTCCGTCCGCTGCTGCTCCTCCAGCACCGAGGCCTCCAGCTCTCGGACCCAAGCTCCCTGATCTCGGAGAGTAGCTCAGAAACGCTCAATCTCCGTCTGGCACCTACGATTGAATCGTCTCCGCTCGTCGTCCGCCGCGAGCACTACCCGATCAGGGTAGGAGTAGGTCTTCCAGCAGTCGCAGCGTCGGATCTTGCGCGCTGGGGACCATCGCTGCACTGGCCCACCGGGGCCCTCCTGATATGAAATCACACGGCAAACAGGCCCCTCCAAATGCGGCTCGTCAATAGGAGTGTCCGTAGGCGCATCAGTAGGTACCCCAGTCGGTATATCAGTAGGCGCAGGCTAGGATGACCCAACAACCCCAGAGGCGTCAGTACCCGCCATAACCTAGATTTGCAAATAACATTGCAAAGGTAATTTCACAACACGTAAAAAAAAACAAGGCCAAAGGCTAAACTCAAGAATAAAACCCTAGCCTATCATGTCAAGTACACAATCTATCCAGATCAATTCACAACCTAGGCTCTGATACCACCTGTGACGACCCCACCTCCCCCTAAGGCGTACTAAAGGGTTCGGCGGATCGCCTGCCCAGCTCTCGCCAGGACTCACTCACTATGGAACTCGAATCATGTACACACATCCATGAACCGTAAATAACATCCACAATTCAAGCTTATAATTTACATTGATACAAATCAAGGTACCAAGTCTCAATATACCAAACAAGTTCAAAACGTATACAATCCAAGTACAAAATGTTTCATTCGAGAAATAGCGCGAATACAAGCCCAAAAGTCAAAGATAAAAAACAAAAGGCTACACTAGTCTTTTCAAGTCTCACGCCTCGCTCGTACCCCTGTAAGGAAAACAAAACTAACGGGATGATCCAAAGCTCAGTGAAGTTCCAGATATCAAATTGGCCAGCAACCAAGTGATAGCAAAATAATAGTGAAACAGCGAGCAAACAAGTTAAATCCGAGAAATAGCATTTGAGCTAGTCTAGCAACATCGAGTTCACATTCACATGTAAGGATACAGTAATTCAAGTCTCGACTCCATTCCAGCTTGATCAATCGGTAGTTGACCCTCCGTCAACTTTCAAGTAATAATTAGTCCAAACAAAACTCCACTACACGCCCGTCTCCATCCACCGTTCAACCCCCTTTCCCGGGCCCGCACGCCACACGAAACATGGGTGGTAATACTAGAGTATACCATTTAGTCAAGGAGATAGCACTCCACTTGACATTACTAGTGACCCAGGGTTTGTTATCTAATCGACCAGGCCCTTGCCGGTTCGACTCGATTAACTAGTCACAGGGTTTCTGGAATTCCAGGCAGGATATATCTCAAGTACATGTGAAGTAAGTAAAGTGTAATCAATAGCAAGAACAAGTCATATTAGGGCAAGTGCGATAAAGTACACCCTTGCCCTATCATTCATTTTCATGTAATCATACAAGTCAAGTAAAGAACACATGTATCAAGTACAATCGGATATTTGGAAGCACTCGCCAAAGTATAGTGCTTCAAGTATTCACGTTCAATTATACTCCAGGCTTGGAGTCCAGATCTGCGATAAAAATTCAGTTTGAGAACTTTGAAACACGAGTAGGATTCGAAACTTAAACGTTCCGTTCATTAAGAATTGACCAATTGAAATTCATTTGGAATACATTTGTGAAACACTTGCTCGCTTTTCAAATTCATAAGGTTTTGTAGCATATATACTTGAAAATAACACTTGAGTTGGAAGTACAAGGAAATACAAGTTTACATTGGTCATTATGTCTTTTCCTCAATGGTACAAGTTCGGTTAGGTTTTAATGTATAACCCTCGATTCAAGAGAGCCAAAATCCTAAATGGCTCAAGTACTATTCATCTCAACTCGACCCAAGTTGCAAATGTATCTTTATAGTTCTCGAACGTAAATTTGGGCAGCATGCCCTTTGTGTTTACCTAATTTCCAGCCATTTAGGTTTCAATCCTTACTCAATCCAGTCCAACGTCATCCATAACATAATTTCAGTTCATTAGCCATTCCATAGGCTCAAAACAACATAAGAACAAAAATCAAAGTGATAACAAGTGCGGAAAGGCAATCCAGCAAAAGACAGATTTGCCGGGTTTTTACGGAACGGCTACATCCGAAGCTACACTTGTCAGATTGAGGCGCAACTTATACCAATTCGAAGCTAAGACAAAAGCCTACAGTTTTCATGAAGAGCACTTAGTCAAATTTTCAGTGTAACCTGATCAGTTTCCCAACTCACATAACCTGGTTTCAACTATTCGGCTAATCAACTGCACTGCACTCAAATGACCATATCTCAGTCTACCGAGGTCCGTTTAAGACGTTCTTGGCGAAGTTACAAATCTAAGATAGGGCACTAAAATTTTTATGTTTTAACAAATGACTAAATCTGAATGGATTATAGTGAATAAACTCAACCAAAAAGACTAAACTGTCCACGCGGAACTTTGGAAAGTGACCCAGATCAGCAAGGGTATTTTCATCTTTTCACAAGCTGTGTTGCTTCGATTGAGCTGAACTTTTGTAGGCAGCTATAAAATACCATTTTCTACAACTTTCATGTTTTAACCTAAGGCCAATTCGGCCTCTAACATGGAGCAACAAAACTGGCCAGAAAGAGGGGAAATTTTCCAGAAATCTGGAATTTGTTGATTTCAATGCAACCTTTCTTGATTTCTTACTTCCAACACTACCAAAGCCCCTTATATAATCTTATATACAACATATATTAATCACACATCAAGTTTGGCAGCAATTCCCCCAAACCCTAACTCATATGTCCACAAGAAAAACAACCCTCAAGACATGCTAACAACCGTTATTCATCACAAACTTGAGTTACTATGGTAATTTGCACAAGATTGAAAGTAAGAATTAAAAAAATCATCATCCTTACCTTGATTAGTATCCACCAAGTGAAGCCCTAGCTTTCCCTTTCAAAATCTCACCAACACTTCACTAACTAAACACTCAAAGGTGAGTTTAATCGGTTTATTTTCTTTGTTTCCTCCCTTGGTTGCTAGATTCAAGAAGAAATGAAGAAGTTTTTCTCTTGTTCTTTCCCTCTCTCTCTCTCTCTCGGCTCTTCAGCAGAAAAATGAAGGAGTATGGAGCAATTTTGGGGATAAGAAGGTTGGACAATTGTCTTGGTCAATGACCCCTAATGGTGTGACACTTGTCACATCCCTTACCAAGTAAAATTTTCTTTTCCTCTCTTGTATTTTCAGCCTTTAATTTCGGTCAAACTTAGCTGGAAATTAGGAGATATTTTGCTCAAATATTAATGAGATTGTATGGTAAGAAAGTGGTGGTCAAGTGGTGCGTTCAATCGGTAGTGCGCGGGACCTGCCGGTTCGCGCCGTTTTTGTTAAAAACACACGTACTAGGGTTTTTACTTCCTATTCACCAATCTTATCTCATTGCTCCTAATCATATTTTATTTCTCACTTAAAAGTCACTTTTAATCACCAAATTTGATTCTTGCTCAGTATCGAAAATTCATCCGGCGAGAAAAATCGCGAAAACCCTAATTTGCTCCGATCTTGAAACCGAAGAGTGAAACCCTACTTTTTAGGTTTATTTACACTTATTGTGGAAGGATTGGGTAGGAGGCCTTGAATAAATATTAATTTCAAATAAAAGGTATTTTTGAGGAAAAATATAAGAAATTTGCGAGTCCTCACAATTCATCTAACTTGGTTTCTAGTGGTAGCTTGCCTTTCTTATATTCCCATTTCGTTTTCTTTTCCATTCATTCTTTCTTTCTAACTAGAAGACTAGACTGGATGACTAAGAAGATTACAAGCCAAAGAAGTGGAGAAGAAAGGGGAGAGTGGCTGGCCCACGTTGCATCAGGTGTGATTAGTTAGGTTGAATGACAAGAGGTTGGTCTTGGGCTCAGTGGTGGGTCAGTGAAATTATAATTTTACCCTTATTGTTCCCCAAATTTTACAAATTCTATTATAAAGGATCTTTCTTTTGAATGCCCTGTGAGTGTAAAATAGATTCCACCGTCCTTGTACAAGCTTGACAAAGAACAATTTTCTACTCTTTTTTTTTATTAAGACGCTTGTTGGAAATTTGTTCGTACAAGAAGTGGACGAACGTCCATGTATTGCCCGTCAAATTTTGGAGATATTTGCATTATGATTGTTGGTATTTGTGCTTCCATTGCTATTTTGGTTTTTGCTCATTTCTTCTTGGTTTGTTGTACTGCAGAAGAATAGGGCAGGTATCTCTCCTCCATCTTCTTCTTTGTAGGCTTTTCTTCCTCTTGATCATCTGCATCTTCCTTCCCTGCCTTTCTTTTTCTTTTTCTTTTTCTTTTGTGAATATTGATTGAACAAACAAGATTGCTTCCACCTATTATTCTATGGATCTTAATCTTGTTGGGAACTTTCATATTAAGGTATGCTTCAACTACTCTACACTTTGCATGGATGAAACCAATAAAAAGCAAATGAAGTTCAAAGGAGTTAGTTAAGGTGAAATTTTCCTTTTTTTTCTCCATGTTGTGCCCAATTTCCATTTTTTTCTTTCTTAGCTATACATGAAAATTATTTTTTTGTCTTGACAGCTGCCACTGAGATGAAAAGGGGAAATTGTTTATCTTTGTTCGTACCTTTTGATGATTACAAAACAAGTGGATAAAACTATGTTTTTCAAGTTTGTTTTTTGTCAGAAAATGGAGCAAAACAGGTTCAAAGGCCAAGCATCTGCTAAAACATTTGTCGGACGCACAAATACATCCTATCGGCCGTCCGATAACCGTTGAGTATCTTCGAACGCGCAAAGAACCTATCCTCGGACGTCCGAAGCTGATAAGTCAGCACTTCTAGGATCTCTAACCTTGATCGGACGCACAAATACATCCCATCGGCCGTCCGATAATCGTTGAGTATCTTGGGACGAGCAAAGAACCTATCCTCGGATGTCCGAACCTGATAAGTCAGCACTTCTAAGATCTTTAACCTCGATCGGACGCACAATACCTGAGCACCGGATGTCCGACAATCGTTGCAACACTTCGGATGGCAAGCATTAGAAGCACCGGACGTCCGAAAGAATTAATGAAGGATTCCAAGTTTTACATCATATGGTCGGACGCATATTCTGATGTTGCCGGACGTCCTAAAGATTTCAAAAAAATTTCTTGAACTCACTACCTACGTTCGAACGCACAAAATCAGCCTACCGGACGTCCGATACTACTAACGGCTAGTTGATTCTTTAGCTGCCTTGTGTCCGTTAGTAGCATTAATTGAAGATATTTTTTGTCTATTATAAATAGGATAAAAGTCAACCACCAAAATCAATTGATACACATTAAGTCTACATTAGATCTTGAGTGATTCAAGCATAAGAATACTCCAAAAAGAAGATTTGTACTCTTAGTTCTGTGATCTTCATTTAGCTTTCCAAGTGTGATTCAATTTCTTCAATAGTGTAGCTTTGTGAGGGTTATTCGAGTGATTGTAAAACTTTCTTACTTGATCAAGTGTATCTTGAGGCAAGGAGGAAGTGATCCTTCCCGTGTACACAAGAGATTGGTTGTATGTTGAATCAACTTGAAGGAGCTTACAATATAAAGGGATATTCAAACTCTAGTCGAGTTTGAGATTTGGTTTGCTATTGCATCTTCTTATTCACTGTTTTACAACATTAACTGTTTATCTCTTCTGCTCTAAATTACTTCCGCTTTATCATAAATTGTTCCTTGGTCTGGTACTTTAGAAAAAGAGGGCTAGTTCAGAAAAAAAGTGATTTGTATTTTGGCTAGCTTTTAAATCACCTAATTCACCCCCCTCTTAGGTTGTATTCAATCCTTACAATTGGTATCAAAGCTTGGTCTCCTTGAGATTAAGCTCAATCGGCTTAGGAGTAAATATGACAACCAACAATGCCATGTTTTTTAGGGACAATCAGTAACTAGACCTCCTATGTTCAATGGTTCAAACTATGTGAGTTGGAAGGAAAGGATGATTATTTTCTTACAATCTATTGATATTGAGCTATGGTTATAAGTGATTTGATCCCTAATGATAGTTTTACACATACGGGGAGGGAGTATGCGGAGGAGCTTATCAGTCTCTCAACGACATATGTTTTAGACTGATAAGGAAAATTAGGGTTCGCCAAAGTGGGCAGCCAGGCCATGGCGGCACTCCAGCAGCCGGCATGGGCCGTAGGGGATGCTTTGAGGAGTTTTGCGGCGGTGGTAGCGGATAACGGCAGTGAGGAGGGGTTTAATCCAGGGACGGTATCGACGTTTAGAGGGGAGCCGGCCCTCAGAATCGCGAAAAAGGATATCATGCAATTGGCTCTTCCATTCCAGCACGCACTTGTAGGTCGATTCTCGTACAGCAGGCCACCGATGGAGACGGTGCGGAAGTTCTTTCTGTCGTTGGATTTGAAGAGGGAGTGTGCAGTCGCCTTGTTAGATTCGAATCACGTTCTCATCAGACCAACACTGGAGGAGGATTACACTAGACTCTTTGTCCGCCGTACGTGGTTCATAAAGAGTTCGCCTATGACTCTTTCGAAGTGGTCGTTGGATTTCAAAGCCAATAAAGAGATCTCAATTGCGCCGGTCTGGGTCAGTTTTCCTGGCTTACCCATACTGTTTTTCGACAGGCAAGTACTGAATAAATTGGCCTCAGTGTTGGGTCGTCTGTTGAAGGTCGATGCAGCAACGGGGGATCTGCGGCGGCCCTCGGTAGCCCGGGTGCTGGTTGAGATGGATGTTACCCAGACGCCTGTGACGCGGATCTGGATAGGGGAGGAAGAGTATGGTTTCTGGCAGAATGTTGAATATGAAAACTGGCCAGAGTTTTGTCATTTCTGTGAACGGTTTGGCCACGATCAGCAGCTATGTTTCAAGAATAACCCAGCGCTGAAACCTAATAAAAATTCGCAACCGTAGCAGACACTCCCTCGGCCCACATGGATTCCGCGGCAGGGGGAAAATGTGCGACGGGATATGCAGCAGTCGACGATAGCTGGAGAGCGGGCGGAGTTGAAGGGGGCTGAGGCATTGGTTTTGGATCAGGGGCAGCCTGAGGGGTGGGAGGATAAAGGGAAAAGTCTGGCAGAGAAGGACCCACCGATGCGGCAGGCGCGGGATGGGGACTCGGCAGGAAGTGCAGTGGCAGTGGCGGAAGGGGGTGGGCAAGAGCAGGAGGGGGAGAGCGAGGCATCTATGGGTGCTGATGAAGAGAGGAAGACAGATACGAGGGGTATAATGGCGTTGGTGCTGGCACAGGCAGGGGGTAAGGGGGTTGTCCAGGAGAAAGCGGTGGAGCCGGTACAGCTACGGAACTCATTTGGGATCCTCAATAGGGTGAGTGACGAGCTCGATAGATGGCCAGCTTGTATTCTGAGGAGGGCTAGATCGCTCAGTCCAGTCCGTGGAGATTCAGCAAGTGAGTTGCGGCACCAGGACCTACGGGACATGCAGGAGGTGTTGACACAGCGGTTGGGGCATTCGCGCAGGATGGAGCCGAATTGGAGGGAATCCGCAGAGGTTAAAGTGACAGAGGAGCAGAGGTTGCCACACTTGGATATCGTGGGAGAGGCGGCACGTATGGTCAGGCACCCACGGTCAAGCATAAGGGTAGGGGAAACTCGCAGTAGGTATGCCCTTCGTTCTAATGCTAATGCTCGGAATGATTAATTTTCTAGTCTGGAATATACGGGGTGCGTCTAAGATGGATTCACTCTGGTATTTAAAAAAATTAAAAGTAGACTATAACGTGAAACTTTTGGTTTTGTTGGAGCCTATGTCGGAGGAAGGCCGCCTAGAGTATGTCAAAAGAGTGGTTGGTTTCCCATCAGCAATTTCCCTGGTGGAGGGTAAGATTTGGGTTCTTTGGGATCCTATTCTCAACATCACCTTTAGCACGCTAGCAGAGCAGTTAGTGGATATGGAGATCAGTTTTCCAGTTGGGTCGTTCTTCTTCTCCGCGGTCTATGCCCGATGTACTGGGGTGGCTAGACGTCCGCTCTGGAGTGCTATGGAGAGGTTGGCGTCTTCGAGACAAGGATCCTGGATGGTGGCTGGGGATTTCAATATCATCACGGAGGCGTCAGAAAGGCTTGGGGTGCAGCACCGAACGCACGTCATATGGAGGATTTCAATCAGACGCTCTTTAATTATGGCCTTACTATGGTAGAATTCGAAGGACCTAAGTACACCTGGACGAATGGGACGATATGGCAGAGATTGGATCGAGTGGTGATTAACCAAGAATGGGCTGAGATGTGTTCAGTGACACGAGTGTTGCACCTGTCCAGGGGACGGTCAGATCATACGCCTTTACTGATCAAGTGTGGTTCAGGAAGGCAGGGTAAATCGGCCTTCAGGTATCTCAATGTGTGGCCCCGTCACAGGTCCTTTCTTGGGGTTGTTCAAGAGGTATGGGGAGGGGGAGGCCCTTCACGTACGATGTGAAAATTTTATCAAAAACTGTTGGGGGTGAAGAGCAAGCTGAGGGTATGGAACAAGGAGGTTTTCAGGAATATAGAGACCCGGGTGGCGGAGCTCGAGAGGGATATGCGGACTGCCGAAATGCAGTATGATACGGGGAGAATTGTGGCAGCGAAGATTGTTTATCATGAGGCTCGGGCGGCATATATGAAGCAGTTGGCTGTAGAGTGTGGGTTTTGGCGTCAAAAGTCGAGGATAAAATGGATTCAGGAGGGGGATGCGAACACGGCCTTCTTCCATTCTGTGGTTCGGCAAAGGCGGGCTTCGAATTACATTTCTGGGATTCGGAGTGCAACGGGGCAGTGGCTGTCTGAGGCTGAGGACATTAAGAGTTCGGCAGCAGCATTCTTCCAAGCGTTATTCAGTTCGGATAGGAATACTGATTGGCAGCTAGTATTGCCTTTCGCTCTCCCACAGGTGTCTCAGGGGGATAATGAGAGTATGCTGGCCCTGCCAACAACGGATGAGGTGCGAGAAGTGGTGTTCTCGATCAGTCCAGATAGTGCCCCTGGTCCAGACGGCTTTGGGTCAGACTTTTACCAGGCGTGCTGGGAGATAGTTAAGGATAGTTTAGTGGCTGCTATCCATGATTATTTTAGAGGGGGTGGCTGCCAAAAGGAGTAACCAGTACATTGATTGTGTTGATACCCAAAATTCAGGGGGCTACTCGATGGCAGGAATTCCGGCTAATCAGCCTATGTAATGTAAGCTCCAAGATAATATCTAAATTAGTGTCCAATAGGCTGAATCAGCTCCTACCCCAACTGATCTCTCCTTGGCAGTCTGGCTTCGTTCCGGGCAGTCAAATAATGGATAACATTCTCCTGGCGCAAGAACATGCCAAAGAATTGGACCGTCGCTTGGAGGTTCCGAACCTCTTGTTAATGCTTGATATGGAGAAGACATATGATAGAGTGGAGTGGTCCTTTCTCTTGTTCATGCTTAGATCGTTTGGCTTCCAAGAACCTGCAGTTGATCTGATCTTCCGTTTGGTCGCCAATAATTGGTTCTCAATGCTAGTTAATGGGGAGCTGGCTGGATTCTTCAAGTCAACGAGAGGGGTCAGACAAGGAGATCCAATCTCTCCAGGACTCTTTGTACTAGTTGCGGAATTTTTTGGCAAAGGGCTCTATTCCCTGTTTCAGCATGGTAGACACAGGTTTTTTCAGGCGGGCGGAATTAAGATTCCATATCTGGCATTCGCCGATGATGTCATTATTTTTACCAGGCTTGCACAGGAGACATTAGAAGCGATTAGTGACTTCTTCAAACGGTACCAACAGTATTCAGGACAGAAGATTAATGTGGCAAAGAGTGGTTTTGTGTGCTCCTCTTGGGTGTCGGAGACGCAGGTGGAGCTGGTGGCTAGCATTCTGGGCTTTCAGAGGCAATTTTTCCCGCTGGTTTATCTTGGTGTCCCCATTTCCCGAGGTCGATGTTCCTCTATTGCCTTCGATGGGATTCTTGCAAGAGTGAGGGCACAGATCTTCCACTGGAGTGGGAAGTTGTTGTCCATGGGGGGAAAATTAATTCTTATAAAACATGTCTTGAATTCCATGCCGCTCTATCTGCTACAGGTGCTTAAACTCCCCAAGGCAGTGTTTGTTGCACTGGGAAGACTATTCAACTCCTTCTTATGGGATAAATCCAGGGACGATATACGAACGCATTGGGCGTCCTGGGAGAAGCTGTGTTTTCCCACGGAGGAAGGTGGGTTAGGGGTTAGGTTGCTGGAGGACATGGTCAAAGCCTTCTCGTATAAACTGTGGTGGAGGCTACGTCAAAGGGGTTCCTTGTGGTCGGATTTTATGTACTCCAAGTATATTGGGGACCAGCACCCGTTGCAAGTTGAGGTAACAAGGCCGACTGGTACATGGAAGCGATTGCTAGGTATACGGGAGGTGGCGGAGGAGCAGATTTCATGGAATCTCGGCCCGGGAATGGTGGATTTCTGGTTGGACACGTGGTGCGAGCTGGGCCCTTTTTTTGGTTCCGGCGGAGAGCGACAGACCACATTTTTTGGTAGCGGAATTCCTTGATAGGGAAGGATGGAACAGGGGCAGACTTCTCCACTGGCTCCCGGCCAATCTGGTGGATTCGATAGTGGAGATTCCTTTCGACCTTGAGGGGCAGGATCATATTCTGTGGGCGAAATCGGCGACAGGGCAGTTTTCCTTAACTTCGGCTTGGGAGCTGTGCCGGCAACGTCGGGCCGCATTGGCGCTGCCTCAACTGGTTTGGAATAAGGGTACACCGATAAAAATTTCACTTTTTGCTTGGAGGCTGTTGAACAACTTTGTGCCCTTAGACTCGGTGATGCGACGACGTGGCCTGCCCTTGGTATCCAGGTGCTCCTGCTGTCTACAAGAGGCGGAATCATTGCCACATCTTTTCGTTAATGGACCAATAGCGAGTGAGGTTTGGGGACATTTTGCCAGTAAGTTTGGTATTCTTCACTGCCCTCCTGATGATATTCAGCTTGTGTGGAGGATGTGGGCCACTTCGTTGACTCACATCCCTGCTCATCATATTCGGTGTGTCCTACCGTTAGTGGTTACATGGTTCATATGGCGGGGACGAAATAAGGCAAGGTTCGAAGGGCAGGAATTTTCGGCTAGGGAGGTCATCGTGGAAGTTGGCAACTTCTTGCACGACCTGGGAAGAGCAAATAGGCTGGATAAGGCACAGTTTCGGGGTGACCGGGATTGCGAGTGGGCACGGTTAGCATCAAGTACGGCCCGTAAACGGCGACCAGTGGTGGTAACTTGGGCAACGCCTCCGCCCCGGCAATACAAGCTAAACACGGATGCTAGTGTGGTCAACGGGAAGGCTAGTGGAGGAGGAGTGCTACAGGACTCACATGGTAGAGTTATTTTTGCATTCTATAAGGAGTTTGGGGACAAAGGAGTACTGCATGCTGAGGCTTTGGCCGTATTAGAGGGGCTTTTAATGTGTGCGACCAAGCGGTTACGAGGGATTCTAGTGGAGGTGGACTCGGCGGTACTTGTGTCCTTAGTTAAATCATCGGTACTGGGAGGTTGGCTGTATTACAGTGTGCTACGGCGGATTCGTCGCCTGTTGGATCAGGTTGCTGTGTCGTTTAGGCATATATTTCGGGAGGCAAATGGGGTTGCGGATAGGTTAGCTGCTTTGCAAGGTTGTCCAAGTAAGGTTTTTGATTCCCCGCAGCTCCTACCAAGGGAGGTTCGGGGTTGTATTGCTATGGATGCCGCTCAAGTCCCGTCTTTTAGATTAGTGCTTGAGTAAGGGTTAGGAATCTCCAAATCTCTTGTAACTGTTTTTGGAATAAATAAAGGTTTTTTAGAAAAAAATCCCTAATGATAAATAGCAAACTTTAGTATTTTTCTTTAAAAAAGAAATATTGAGCTATGGTTTATTGTTAATGAAGGTCCGTTTGATGCCTCTACTATTGATGCAAATACAAACAGGCCGAGACCAAAAATAAAAAGGGAACTAACTGCTGAAAATAGAACTCATCTGACTCTGAATGCCAAGGCGATAAATGTACTGTATAGTGCTTTAGACTCAAACGAATCTGTTAGATTCAAGGGATGCAAATCTGCAAAAGAAATTTGGGATAAATTTTGAGAAATACACGAATGAAGTGAAAATGTGAGAGAACAGAAGAAGTCCATTCTGGTCACGAAGTATGAATCCTTTAAGATGGAAGCTCACGAAAACATCGACAAGATGTATTGCAGATTCAATGATCTTATTAAGGATCTAGAAGTTATTGGGAAAAATTACTCTCTAGGTGAGAAAAACAGAAAAATTCTGAATGCTCTATCAAAGGATTGGGAGAGCAAAGTAACTGTCATTGAGGAAGCCAAAGATCTGAACACTTTATCTATTGAATCTCTTATAAATTCACTAATCTCTTATGAGCTAAAACTCAAATCTAAGGTGCAGGAAGAAGAAGACATAAGAGTTAGAAAGAGCATTGCTCTGAAGACTTCACAAGAAGATGATACAATCTCTCTGGATGGAGATGACATGGAAGGTGATGATAGTGACATTGCACTCATCACACGAGGTTTCAAAAGAATATTCAACAAAAGAAGATTCAGAAAAGGAGAACATAGCAATTTCTTTCCAAATCAATCCAACAACTTCAAAAATAAAGGAAAGCTGGAATTCAACAAAAAGCAAACTGATAAGTGCTTTGAATGCGGCCAACCTGATCATTATGCAAATGAATGTCCAATGAAGAAAAAAAAGGAGAACAAGAGTGAACGAAAACCAAAATTTAATAATTTCCAGATCACCTGGAATGACTGCAATTCAGAAGGAGAAGTAGAGGAAGAAGAGGAATCCGTCCAAGTGACTTTCATGGCCATTGGAGATGAAAAGGTAACCCAATGTAACTCTCAAACTGATAGTGATAGTGAGTTTGATGTTGATATTAATTCTTTCTTAGAAAAAATGCATAACAGCTTAAAAGAATCCTATGTTAGAAATAAGGAACTAAAACAGAAAATTAGCTTTCTAATACAAGATAATGCAAATCTTTTTCGACAAAATAAGTGTCTTAAGTATGAAAATGAGAACCTGAAAAGGATTGAAACTGATGTGCTTGCTGAACTTAACAAAAAGACAAATCTCTGTGACATGCTCAGAAGTGAACAATGCAGCTTAAAAAAAAGGATGAATGATTTATGTTAATTGTTACAACATATGAAACAAAACCGCCTTCAAAAAAATGACACTGAACCTCACCTTAACACTCATCAGAAAAGATTGAATTATAGTATGTCACGCCCCATTTTTTTAAATAAGAAAAATAAAAGACGAGTTTAGAAAAAGAGCTTTTGATTCAATTTTTGATTAAAAAATGAATTTATTTTAAAAAAAATGAAAAAATATGGGTCTAAATGGGACTTGAAAATGCGACGATTTGACCCAAAATATAGTTTAAAAAGGGTTTTTTGAATGAAAAATGGAGTCACCACTTGGTACAGAGTTAAGGTGTACCAAGTCACCAAAAAATGAATTTTTAAAGAAAAAAAGTAGAAAAATCCTTTTTAAACGACTCCAAATTTACGAAAATTAGAGAAAAAGATTCGGGAGTCACATTTGAAAAAAGGGAAGGCAAGGATAAGAATCCAAGGCACCCTTTCAACCTATCCAAGGCTAGTTGCGCGATTTAGTCAAAGATTTTCTTATTTTACCCTTAAGATTTATCACATTTGGATGTTTTATATGAATGCAAACCTTAGAACTAGGAGGGTATCGGGGGGTCGAAATGTATCTTCAAAACTTAATTGGTACCAATCACATTAATTGTGACGCCCAATAAAGACTTTTCGAAGAAGTCACGAATAATGCAAGTCATGAGATTTGAAGAAAAGAAAAGGAAAATAAAAATAATTATACAAATATACGTGACCTAAGGGAATGCATCATGTCAGGTATGGGGGACTAATGTTCGTGACTCGATGTTCCCTTTAATAGAGGGAATACGAGCGTGTTAAGGCTAGAAAGCCAAACTCGTCCATATCCCATATCCAAGGGATTTTTTCTAGTCTAATCAAGCAAATGTACTAATCTAGTTCTAATACTTAGATGAAATGCAAGTCTAATGTCATGTTTCATACAAAGGGATAAGTAATATACATATAAGGGAAAATATGGGGAAATGGATATATGTATAAGGAAGGATGTCATGCAAAAATGATAAAAAAAACCCTAAAAGTGAAAATATGCATGAGATGAAGTGATTTTATCATACAACCATGATCTAACGCTCGAGAGGCTCCTAAGAGTCTAGCATTGGACTAACCCATGTCTACAATTTCCCACTAACATTGGACTAGTGAGAAAAGTCGGAACAAAGGACCACAACTAGTGTTGGACTAGTGTGGACTCGAGGAATTGACCACAACTAGCATTGGACTAGTGTGGTGACATCACACATCGGTTACAATCAAATAAATCATGTAAGACCTAATAAAAGCATGTAAACACATAAATCACATATAGCACACAACACATAAGCATGATATTTAGATGTAAGACCCTAAGAAAGCGGTAACACATAGCACATAGACATGCAAAACACACATAAGGCAAATAAAGCAAATAAAGCCCTATCTATTACATTAGGGAGGCCCTACTACCTCAAATAACCAGATAAATATGAAGTTGAACCATTGAAAGCATTTAAATAACTAAACAGTCCATATTCACAAAATTAGGATCCAATTGAAAGGAAAAAGAATGTTTAAGGGATCAATTTGATTAATTTTTCAATTGCTTGGGCCATAGTATAATTAGACAAGAGGCAAGGGGTTGGAATTCAATTATTGGAAACTTTTCATGCAACCCATGCAATCCACGAAGGAAAACAAGCTTCTGCAATACTTCCTATTAAGCCTCAGCAACCGAAACAAAACCCAAGCACACAGCTTGTTTTCAAAAATCAGATTTCAAATCCAAATACACAGCTTTAAACTAGGCAGCAAACCACATCATTACCATCATCCAAACAGGCAGAAAACTTAGAAAGATCTCATGCAAAATTCTGGAAAAGTATGCAAACATTTGAAGAACGAAACTGCTGCAACTTTCTTAGTTTCTTATTCAAGCAACCCAGATTAGCATTATGCGCATTTTATCATGATCAAAGTAATATGTACACAATCAAATGCATTGTAATGAAGTAGATAAATGCATCCAGACCGCAAAACAAAGACAGGTGGCTTAAACTTGGTTCAAGGAACATCAAAATCACAACTTCTTTGCTAGTTTCTGGTCTCGAAAAGGAAATTTCTTTTGCAAAGGACACCATTCCCATTACGCACCCATTGCACCAAACTAGAGACAAAGCAAATGGAAAGACAAATGCAACCCAGAGATAAGCAAACAGGTCTCAAAAGTTAAACAAACCGAAAACTTCAGCAACTCAAAGGAGAAAGAAATCTGTTTGCACAACCGCAACGTGACTTTCAGCTCCTCTAAGCTCTAATGTACTAACCTAGAGATGACTCAATACAAATCCTAATATATTCCGGCACATAAACCTGGGATGACGAGGAGAGGGAAGATTCAACAAGGCTCCTAACATGAAATGCAGCAAGGCCGTGGAACGGGTTCAACCAAATCACAACCGAAATGCGGCAACAATGCAAGATGATATAAACATCTATTTACCCCTAACTCAGGACTTTGAGAAAATATTCTAAAGCCCAACCGAGACAACAAGCAAGGTGCTAAGAATAAAATGAAAAGGAAAACAGCAAGAAAACAGCAACAAAGCACTGCCGCACGTAAACGGCTAGAAGAAAACATCAATCAGAATTGCCCAAAGTTTTATGCCATTTTTTTTGGATTTGTTTGTTCAAATGCACGAAAGACAGCCATAAACATCAACGTCCCACATATTCATCCGATAAAACTTCTAGAAAAACCCATAAACCCATCATCCGAATTCAATACCAAACAACCAAAAGTACGAAAATCTGGGTTGGAGAAACAGCTTGCAAAACCAGACTTGTTTATGAAGCTTTTTACAAATGGAATGGGTTTGTTGCTAACTACCAGAAACATGGGGTCATTTCTACATAAAAAGTCTCAATGATGCATACTAACGCAAAACCCAGATGCAATGAGATAGTGCAAAGATCTGAACCAACAACATATGAAAAAGAAAGCACCGAAGGCAGGGAAAAACAGAACCATGAAACCAGAAAACCAATCACCATAGGATATGAATCTGAGTATATGTAAGTGAAAGAGAACGGAAAGAAAGGCTACCTTATAGATCTGAACACCGAGTATGTGAAACCCGTGAGCGTTGAAGATGATCGTTCTCCACAGAAAGCTAAACCTTCTTCAGACCTTGATGAAGAAACCTCAAATCTGGACCTTCCTAGTCTCGTTGTTTCCTCTCGATTCTTCGCTTCTTTTCACTCTATCTCTCAATCTATCCTTGCTTCCAGCCGCCACCCAAAAGAAACCTCTCTTGCTCACTCCCCAAAACCTAGCCGCTCATCTTATCCTTTTTGGTTTCTTTCTTTTGCCGTCAAAAACCTCTCTGTCGTTACTCTCTCTCCTTTTTCCCCCTCCGGCTGCGGTTTCTTTTCCCAGCCTTTATATATTAAGTGAAAAACCCTAAACCCTCATTTCAATGGTTACAAACCAACCTCATCTCAAACCTTCTCCCTTGGCCATCCGATTGCACTCTTGCATGAAACGGCATCTTTTCTCTTTCTTTCTCTTTTTTTTTTAAATAGAAATTAATTCTTTAATAGAAAAATTATTGCCATTAAAGTGCTTAAAATCCAAATCTAAAGGGTGAAAACACACTTTTTGAATTTTGTGAGGATTTTCCTTTCTTTTTTTCTTCTTTTTTTTTGACATTTAGTATAAAAGCACAAATAATAAAAAATAAAAATAAAAATAAAATAAACTTCAATTTGAAACACGTAAAACTAAAAATTAACTAAACAAATAAAATGTAAAAATAAAAAATTTGGTGTCTACATAGTAAAAATGAGTTTACTGTCTACAAGAGAAGGCAAGTCAGATTCATTAAACCTGTTCATTTGATTGATCCAATGACTATATGCAACTTTTGTTGTCAATTTGGTTACATGAATAGCAACTGTTATGTTAAGAAAAACATAAGAAATGGAATGAGATGCATGTGGGTTGTTAGACATAATGCTAACCATGAAGGACCCAAAAAGTAATGGGTACCAAACATTATATTGTGAACTATTGTGTAGGTGAATCTGGTGAACATTGTTAAAGAATCAAAATGGTTCATAGATAGTGGATGCTCAAGACATATGACTGGTGATGCATCACAGTTCATCAAACTCAAGCCAAAAATAAGTGGAAAGGTTACTTTTGAAAACGATAATAAAGTCAAAACTGTTGGAATTGGTGATGTTGGTAAGAATGGTCAAACTTTTGTTCATAATGTTCTTTTAGTCGACAACTTGAGTTACAATTTGCTGAGTGTTAGTCAATTATGTGATAGGAACCTGCTCGTGTTATTTAAGAAACATGAATGCCTTGTTCTTGACTCAAAGTTTAACATTGTTTTCAAAGAAAAAAGAGTTAATGACATTTATGTGGTGATTCTTGAAAAAGTTGATGCTTCCAACCTTAGTTGTCTCAAAGTAGCAAATGAGGATCGCTGGTTGTGGCTAGAGCTGCAAACGAACCGATCCGAGTCGAGTTTTGAGCTAATCGAGCCAAGTCTCGACTAAATTTTACCAAACTCGAGTTCGAGCTCGAGCTCGACGAGTCGGCAATTTTCAAGCTCTAGCTCGACTCGAATAAATAAAAAATAATATTTTATTTTTAAAAAAATAAATAAAATAATAATTTTTTTCTTAATAAATGATAAAATATTAAGGATATATACGTAATTTTACTATGAAAATAAAAAAAAATATATATATAATATACGTAATTTTATTATTAAATAAAAATAAAAATAAAAATATATATATACTCAAGCTCACGAGCCGACTCGCGAGCTAACGAGTTTAATATTTTGAGCTCGAGTTCGAACTCGAGTTTGACTCGAGCCGACTCGAATTCGACTCGAGCTCGACTCGAACTTGACTCGAGCCGCTCGCGAGCAGTTCGATTCGTTTGCAGCCCTAGTTGTGGCACAGAAGGCTTTGTCACTTCAATATGGATTTGCTAAAAAAGATTTCCAAAAAGGACCTGGCTAGAGGGCTTTCAAAACTCAATTTTTGTAAAGATTGCATCTGTGATGTTTGCCAATTTGGAAAACAAGTCAAGGTATATTTTAAACCAAAATAATGTGTTTCTACCTCAAAACTCTTAGAACTCCTACATCTTGATCTTTTTGGTCCAACTCAAACCACAAACCTTGGTGGCAAGAGATTCTGTTTTGTTGATGTTGATGACTATTCTAGATACACTTGGGTGATGTTTCTTGCACATAAAGATGATGCTTTCAAAAACTTTGTTTCCCTGTTTGCCAAGATTCAAAATCTGATTGGTTTGAAAATCATAAAAATAAGAAGTGACAATGGCACAGAATTTCATTTTTGTGGATTTTCAGAATTTTGTGACAACAATGGCATTACATATGAGTTTTCTATTGCTAGAGTACCTCAGCAAAACGGAGTGGTTGAGAGGAAAAATAGAACTCTTCAAGAAGCTGCTAGAACCATGCTTAGTGAATGCAATTTACCAAAGTACTTTTGGGTTGAAACTATAAACTCTGCATGCTATACCATGAACAGAGTTCTCTTAAGACCAATCTTGAACAAGACTTCATATGAGCTGTTGTTTGATAAAAAAATTTGTAGTTGGTTATTTTAAAGTTTTTGGTTGCAAATGCTTCAGTCTGAACATCAAGGAGTATCTTGGTAAGTTTGATAAAAAATCTGATGAGGGGATTTTCTTGGGATATTGTGAAAATAAGAGAGGCTTTAGAGTTTATAATCGTAGAACTCTGGTTGTAGAAGAAGCTATACATATCACTTTTGATGAATCTAATGGTGACCCTTCCATGAGTTGTGGTGAAGATGATGATGCGGGTGTTCGAGAAGAATTAAAGAAGCTAACAATCAGCAATCAATGCACAGCTCCATCAGAAAATGATTCAAAGGAAAATGAAAATCAAGACAGTCCTGCTAGAGAAGACAATGACAGTGACACTGCGATTCCTAATGATCTTCCAAGAGTCTGGAAATTCGTCCAAAATCATCCTAAGGAACTTATCATTGGGGATCCATCTGAAAAGGTTAGAACACGTTCCTCCTCTAGACAATTAATAGATAACTTTGCATTGGTCTCACATTTTGAGCCCAAAAATGTTGTTGATGCATTGAATGATGAGAGCTGGATTTTGGCCATGGAAGAGAAATTAAATCAATTTGAAAGAAATAAAATTTGGACATTAGTTGCTAGACCACAAGATCATCCTATTATTGGCACTAAATGGGTTTTTAGAAACAAAATGAATGACAAAGGTGAGATAGTTAGAAACAAGGCCAGATTGGTAGTTAAGGGTTACACTCAAGAAGAAAGAATAGATTTTGATGAATCATTTGCACCCGTAGCTAGGCTAGCATCTATTAGAATGTTTTTAGCTTTTGCATGTTTCAAAAATTTTAAATTATTTCAAATGGATGTTAAAAGTGTTTTCCTAAATAGTTTTATAGATCAAGAAATTTATATTGATCAGCCCCCTGATTTTGAAAATGAGAATTATCCAAACCATGTTTTTAAACTCTCAAAAGCTTTATATGGATTAAAACAAGTTTCAAGAGTATGGTATGAACGCTTGAGTGGTTTTTTGATTGAAAATGGGTTCAAAAGAGGCATAGTAGATACTACTCTTTTTACTAAACAAAGTTCACGTGATTTTCTAATTGTTCAAATATATGTGGATGATATTATTTTTGGTGCTACTAATGAGAATTTGTGCAAGGAATTTTTTAAAATTATGCAAAAAGAGTTTGAAATGAGCATGATGGGAGAATTAAATTTTTTCCTTGGACTCCAAGTGGTTCAAACCAGAGAATGAATGTTTATCAATCAAACAAAATACACCAAAGAGCTGCTCAAAAGATTTGGAATGGAGAACTCAAAGCAGGTTGGAACACCTATGTGCACATCTACCAAACTCGATAAAGATGAAGAAGGTATAAAAGTTGATGAAAAGAAGTATAGAGGTATGATTGGTAGTCTGCTTTACTTAACTGCTAATAGACCAGATATCATGTTTACTGTATGCTTGTGTGCTCGTTTTCAGTCCTGTCCAAAGGAATCACATTTGAATGCAGTAAAAAAAATTCTTAAATATCTAAAAGGAACCTTGAATTTTGGTCTTTGGTATCCTAAGTGTAATGAACTCCCATTGAATGGATTCTCTGATGCTGATTTCGATGGTTGTAGAGTTGATAGAAAAAATACATCAGGAATATGTAGCTTTCTTGGAAACTATTTAGTATCTTGGTTTAGCAAGAAACAAAATGATGTTTCTCTTTCTACAACTGAAGCAGAATATATTGCTGCTGGTGCTTGTTGTGATCAACTGTTATGGATGAAAAATACATTAAATGATTTCGGACTAATATATAAATGTGTGCCTATGTATTGTGATAACACTAATGCTATAAATTTGACAAAAAATCCCATTCAGCACTCTAGAACAAAGCACATAAACATAAAGTATCACTTCATTCGTGATCTTGTCCAAAAGAGAGAAATCTGTATTCAGTATGTGTGTTCGAAAAATCAAATTGCTGATATTTTCACAAAATCCCTTCCACTAGACCAGTTTGTGTATCTTAGAATAAAACTGGGCGTCTATAAAAAAGTTCTCTAAAAACTTCCATTGGACGTCCGATGTGTTAGAATGGACGTCCGACAGTGTTCTTCATCAGTTTCCCCAGAAAATTTTTGTTCGGACGATTGTGTCGAACGCTTCACTTCGTTCGGCCGTCCGACACTCAATTTACTGCGCCTTATAAAGAAGCCATCCACTTCATTTAGTTCAGTTACCTCCTTAGACTCCGACGCAACCCTTCGGTTCTTCTTCAAATTCAAAATTCAAATTAGTCTCTCCCGCATTCAAGTTTCAAGGAATTGATCCAACCAACTTCATCACACCTTCATTGACCGTTTTACTTCACTCATAATACCCCATAACTTTCAACTGCCTCATAATTTCCAATTCATACTAGAAACCCTAACTTTTCCAAATCCACTACCTGTAATCATCTCAAGCATCCTTTGCAGCTCTTAACGCACTAGTAGTCAATTTGACACGCATCTGCACTACACTGCATCTCAAAAATCAACTGCATTACATCATGGTGAGAGTTAGAGGCAGTTCAGCAAGTGCCGGACGCACATTTAGACTCAGGGATGAAGATGTTGAGATCGTAGAACCTTCCACCAGGGTATCCAAAAAGAGGACAGGGACTCGTGGTGGAAAGGCAAAGCAACCTGCAAAAAAGATACAAGATGCTCCAACTGCTGATCCATCTCCTCTACAAGTGGAAGCACATCAAACTAAGGAACAAATTGCTGAGGAACAGCAAACACCTGAACCCTCTACCAGAAAATCACCTAGGACAAGGTATGGTGCTCAGACTACTAGGTCATCTGCCAAACAAAGTGCAAAAAGGAAATGCACTTCAAAGGAACCAGAGGCTTAGCCTGTCAAAGAACCTACACCCCTGCCAAAGTTCATTGATGATGAGGCTAGAGATAGATTTGAGTTAATCTCTCAAAAAGGATTCATCATTTAGAGGTCTGTCATCCCATATGAATTTTGTAAGATTGACTTCGAACCTGTGCTTATGCTTTTTGAGTTCCAAAAATAGACTCACCTCCTGACTATCCTATACACCTTCTACCCTGACATGCTTTACCAGTTTTTTGCAAATCTTAGGAAAGGAAACTCACACACCGAGCTTATCTCTAGAGTCAATTCTGTTGATATCACTTTAACTCCTGATATCATTAACTCTGTTTTGAAAACTAAGATTGAAGATGGTTTCAGAGGAAAAATTGCAAATTTCTTTTCATATGAAGAATTCCCCTCTGCTTACCATCATTTTCACATCTCCAAGTTCATGATTTACTTTCGCACTCATTTCAACACTCCTGCTGAGGCGAGATTAGAGGATCTCAGTCCTCAGAACTTAATTATCTTCACCATTATTTTCAATCTGTTGGTACCCACTGATGGTCACAGAGCCGATGCAAACAAAATGGAATTGTATCTGTTTTACTATTTTGTGAAAAAGATCAGAATTGATTTTGGTTTTGTGATGTGCAAATTCCTGTTTAAGATTAGTATCGACAGTCGTAGGAAGCTTTCCTATGAAAAATTCCTAACTCCCATCTTTTCTCACCTTGAAATTCCCTTCACTGGAAAGTCTCCTAGAGATAGTGCCTCAACTGTTTTCTCAAAGGCCTATTTTGAATGAAAAAATTTGAAATTTTTTGAGGGTCACTGGTGTCACAAGGAACCTCTGTCAGAGTTCAGAAGAAAGAGCCTTCACGAAACTCCAGTCACTCCCAGGACCCATCGAGATCAATCCATGTATATCTCTCCTGTCACCATTCACCCTAAAAAATCAGCCAACAAGTCCTTTGTATATAACTCTGAGCTCATCATGTTGCTTGAAAACCTCAAGCAACATGTTATGCTCATTGAAGATGGTCTAATGTCGACCATGACACTTGACCAGCAGGCTTCCTTCATTGAGAAACGAAATCTTCTTGTGCCTCCCACTCCTGTGAACAATGAACATGCTCATCAAAAAGAGCCCAAAACTGAGTCTACTGAGCACACTCCTGGTACTGAAGCTACTTCAGAAGCTCATGCCTCCAGTTCTCAGCCCAAGAATAAAGGAAAAGCTCTCATCTCTGAAGAGGCGACTGAAGTTGATGCTGAAGATACTGAAGAGGAAGATCATGTAGATCCTGAGCAATTTCGTCTGACTAGGAGAAGACCTGGAACATCCAAGATCACCATATAGGCACTACTAGGCCACTGCACTTCATGAGTAGTTCTCAATAATTCTCTTTTGCATATTTTGCTCTTAAAAGACATCTGGTGTGTTTGTTAATTTTAAGGAGTTTACTCTACTAGTCTGTAAAAATATTTAGCTATCCGTTGTTGGAAGATGTTTCTATATTATGGTTGTGTCTCTCTTGTCTTAAATAGATGTTGTTTACTTTTAGCCTTGTCAGTTTATGTTAGTTCTTGTTGATTGCTGTCATTTGTTGCTGCTCTGATCTCAGCTCTGATTGATTTTGGTGTTGATATGGATATTGCTGTTATGATGATAAAAAGGGGGAGAAACATGGATGGAATCAGGATATGAATCTGATCTATACGTGAGGGGGAGTCAAGTAAATTTTTCTGTGGGGTATGAAAAATTTTCTGAGGGGGAATCACTGAAGGGATGTGGATATCATTCTGAGGGGGAGTTGTAAATACTCCAAAACCTCTCTAAGAAAAGAAAAACTATACCAAAATTCCCTCACTTCATCCATTGTTTTGTCATCATCAAAAAGGGGGAGAGAAATAATTGCTAAGAAAGTCTTTAGGTGGATTTTGCTTTTCTTCATATGTTAATTTCTTTTTAGATCAGTTTTTATTCTTCTGATTTTAGCTGGTAGTTATTGAATATTTTCTTTCTTTTTTTAAAAGTTTTTTGGTTATACAAGTGCTTGCTTCATGGTAACTGGTAAGTATACGAAAGAATTAGCGCGTTCTATTTTTTTCCCTCCTTTCCATTTCTTTCTTGACTACTCACACTTTTGTTTAGAGTGTTTTTTTTGGAATGTCGTTCTCATATCTTGCCTAATGGAATTTTTCTTTGATGTCTAATGTTTTGTGTGGTTAGAAATTTAGGATCTACTACATAATTGTTTATCTCTATTGTGCTTAAAGCTGCATGTGTTTCAGTGATTACTAAGATTCCAAGAATTTGATATTTCTCTTTTTTTCTACTTTTGGAGTTTAGTTGTTTAAGTATTTGTCTTGTTTGCATTGCTAAATCACTATTGTCCTCTTAAGGAAAAAAGCTTCACAGTAGCCAAGAGGTGTCCCCTCAAATTTTGGTTTTGGATTTTGCTTTGGAGTATAGTGTCACCTATTATCTAATGTTGGATTTGTTGCATGCATGGTCTTAGTTTCTTTAATTAATGATGTGCCTGCTGAATCTGTAGTTTCCAAAGCCGTGTCATGTAAGTTATAATCTTGTTTAAATTGATTTAATAGCTCTATTCTTCTCACAGGTCCTTGGAATTATAAGCATTAAGAATAACTTCAGCATGAGGCAATTGGCGCATGCATGGATGATTTCCTATTTCAATTTTGTCTGTGTTCTCATACTAATGGTGCTGTTATATTCATCATCATTGGCTTTTTTTTGTCTGCAGGTTCTGCTCTTGGTTCGGTGAATTTCTAGGTGCTTTTCCTACAGCTCCTATAGTTAGGTTTTGTCTTTACCCTTTTTTTTGTGTTTTTGTACTAATGATACAGCTTAGTTGATACACATAGTTTCACTGAAAATGCTATAAGTACTGAAATATCTATCTCATTCCACTGAAACTACATAACATTTGCCTAGTGGTTAGCTTTCTCAGCCATCAGATCTATGCATGACTTTTAAAGGGAAAGCATTAGCATTAGCTCACTTTGAAATAGTATTTGAGCTCTATAGTCTTGATTGTTCCCCTCTAAAAACTCCAAGAATCACCAAAAGCTGAATTTACTCAAGATCATTGTTTCTTCCTTTTTTTAAAGATCTTTTCATCTTTCCATCTATGGAGTCCTTTAAGTTCTTTAAAAGTAACAATGGTCAAAATTAAAATGAACTACAAATGATGAAGAAACTTGAATATTTAAGCACCTAGAGGCATCACCTGTTTCTTTATATTTGACATTTTCCTCTTCGTCTTATGCTTCTTTGACACAGAGATCTTAACCTTCTCTTCAACTGACTCCTGCCATGTGTACAAGAAGTTAGGAAACTGATTCTTCTAGTGACAAAAGTAAAATTCAACTTTCCTGGCATTTTAATTTGTGATTGCCAAAAGAAAGAAATTGATGACTTGAATTAGTATAATCTGTTAATGGTTTGTTCACTTTGAATTAATATAGATAGTGGAACCTGTGATTTGGATGGAAACTTAGAAATTGCATAACTCATTAATATCCTCCATATGGTCAATATGTTTATTTCTGCTGAGGATTTACACGATGACTAATTGGATGTGGAAAGGTGTTGTTTAGCAATTAAGATTGATTGTTTTGTCTCTGGAGTAACATGTTTATCAGGTGAGATTGACTTTGATTGTTCGTTTTTTTTACTCTTGAAAAATTGAGAAACATGGGGTTTGTTTGGACAATAGATTATTTGGGATTATTTTTAGCCTACTATTTAAGATTGCGTAAATATGAAATAGGCATTTGGATGATAAATAAATCGTGTAAATTAGTGTTTCGATAGGTGCTTATTATTGGATGTAAACAGTTGACTTTGACTTCGAAAATTTTGACTTTGTAGTAAGTTTAGACTAAAGCAATGCATACTTAATACATACAAAAGAGTAAGATTAATTTAGAAGTTAGAACAAAAGGTCATTTTAAGTACACCGAAAGATGGATTGTACTTTTGCGGACAATTACAAAACGGTGAATTGCGATGAACACCTAACGGCGTCATCATCCCCGTGTTGCGTACATTTGAGTCACTATGTAGTCTCGTTTAGTCTTCCATTCCGCCAGCTTTACAAGAGATATGTTCAATGCGAACGGCTGAGGTACTAGCCCGCTTACTTCTGACTCTTCATTTAAGTGCACGTCTTCTGAATCAAACCATTGAAAATGGGCATCTTCTGGTTGGTGCATCCTTAAAAAGTTGTGCAACGCACAACAAGCAATGACTATAGTTATTTGAGTGCTCATGTAGAAATTATCTACCAGACCCTTTAACCATTTGAATCTTTTCTTCAGCACACCGAATGTGCGCTCAATGACATTGCGAAGCTGCGAATGTCGAGTATTGAACAAGATTTTTGCCGGAGATTCGGAGCTCATGTTCTTGTACGGGGGCATGAAACCAGGAACATTCCTATATGCCGCATCAACTAAGTAGTATTGGCCTAATTGAAAAAGTTAAAAAGTTAATAGACGGGATAAAAAGTAGGAGTTTAGCATTTAAAGCATAGCAGTTATTGACTTGAAAAATTGGGCACGGCTAATTACCAGGTTGCGGCAGTGGAAAATCGAACGGATATGCTAATGCTGACTCTAATACTCGCGCATCATGTGCACTTCCCTCCCATCCAGCATACACATAGATGAAACGCATGTCATGGTCACAAACTACCAGAACATTCTGTGATTGAAACCCGTGCCGATTTGTATATGTCATTTGCTCACCTGTCGGAGGACAAGCTGAGATGTGGGTGTCATCAATCGCTCCTACGGCATCCTAATATTCATGAAAAACATATAATTAGCTTTTTTGAATTAATTTACTGCATCGAGGCAAAAAACACTCTTCTTTACACATTACCTTGAACCATGGATAAAAATTAGTTGAGTTTGCAATTCGTGGATGAACTGCAATCTGGTCACCCGGTCGTATTATTTTAGCTGTATATAGACACAGGCCTCGGAGCACCTTTCTTATATTTTGGTTAATCGTCTCTATGGATCGATCAAAAGTAGTCCCTAACACATGGTGCGTATGCTTGTGACTCACCAACATTAAAGTCATAGCTAGCGCCTCTTGTATGGGTACACGCTGTTGGTAATTGTGTGGAACGTACTATCTCTGGACAAAAATATCGGACAGTAGCAAGAAATTATCAACTGTGATATGCATGTTGTCTATTGATCGTCTATGATGATCGTAGAGTAATCGCTCCACCCACTGTCTATCGGTGAATGAGCCATCATGTTGCGGAAGTGGTTGATTTTTGGTTACGTGTGCAAGAGACGGATGCATTAACATTAACGAGGCACTCATAAGAAGTAAGGCCTCATCTTCCTCATCTTGCCTCATGCAATTCGAATTGCGTCCCCTAGCACCACGACGGTTGTTCCAGACTATGATAATTGAGTATATATCTGTATATATTTTTACATAAGTGTGTTCATGTGTGTATATCTAATTTCATAAATTTGTTTATATACGTGTTTGTTTACATATGTAAAACGTATATACTAGACATAAAATGTCTTTAACTTAAAGTATCAATTTCTACATAAGTGTCCCATCAGAGCCTTCATCATCCTTTCACACCAATTATGAAAACGAGAGCAATTTTATGGAATTAAAGATACATTAGCAATATGACTTTTATATCACAAGGATGATAATTCATTACTATGACAATTCTTTCCTACCGACCTCACTTAGGAAAAATTTTTCTACATGTAAGATTATTAATTGGAGTTTAAGAAGGACATAAAGTATGATTAACATTTGATGTGATATTCTTCCAAATAAATTTGAAACAATATTCAAGTTCAAAAAGTGGGCCAGTAATTGTTCTATATAATTGCACAAATAATCTAATCACATGAAGGCTCTTTCTTTCTCCTTAAGTTTAGAAACTGATTTATCAAGAATTTGTTCTCAAAATAACCTTTTAACTAATTTTAAGTACGTTGAAAATTGTTTTAAAGGAGAGGCTATGGTTGTATTAAATTGTGCACGGGACAATTAAATGAAATATCACTTTGAACATGCAAAAATCACTTTAATTCGTAATACCTCAAAATTAAAATATCACTTTAATTCGTAATACCTCAAAATGAAAATATCACTTTTTTTTCCTTTTTCTCTTTTATGAAAGTTATTAGAATTTAGTACTACTTTAGATTGAACATGCAAAAGACAACCATTGGTAAAAGTTTGATTCGTACTACCTCAAAAAGAAATACTATAATATGAATATTACTTTAACTACGAACTTCCACTTTAATTCACCCTTACCTCAAAATGAAATATCACTTTGAACATAAAAATATGACTGACTTTTATGCGATACACGTATAATGCATTAAATGGGACTATGAACGGTTTTCATAAAAGAACTAAATAACCACAGAAAACAAATATGTAGATTGCAATATTTACTGTGAGGAAAGCTGCTACTTACCTCGTTTTACCTGGCACACCACGTAGTTTACGGTTTGCCACACTCATTGCCCACACAGCTACCACGTACACAATCAACTGGGAAATATAACTTTGGGAGGAGAAATGGCCGGCTATTCGTCTTGGTGTTATGTCTCTGGTTTTCATTCTTTCTTTGAGGTGTAGAGGATTGGAGTGAATTTCTTATGGTATATATATTTATTGGGGTGGTTGGCTGATCTGCATTGGATGCATGGTTATCGTACTACCATAAGTATCTCTACCGCAATGCCTGCTTTATGGTAGTACGATATATTTGGTGTACAGGCCTTGGGATGCCGATTAGCACATACATTTCTGCAATTTATGGCCCCTGTAGTACACTTTATAGCTAGTACATACTGGCAGACATGACAAGTCCCTGAATATAGCAAGTGTTGTAAGTAGTACAATTGCTCACATTTCTACTTTTTCAAACTTGTATTGGCCAGCAAAAGCATGGCTCACTTACGTACAAAACCTATCTCCACCATGCTTGGTAGGGAGCCTGGCCCCATACAACTAAATTATTTGTTCATCGTTTTGTAGTGAGGGTGGTAGTACACATTGCCATGCTATAGTATATTTTTACACTTGAACAGCCTCCCTGTGGGTATAAGGAGTGTGTTTACATTGGAAGCAACGTAAAATCATTTTATTGTATAAATTTTAGTGCTAGTAAGACCACTTTCCCACATTTTATCCAAAGTCACTTCAATCTGTAAGAGGATAGCACGCTTTCCATCTAAGAAGAAAGCAAATGTTTGTGTGTTAAAATCAAATAACTAGAGGGGTTTGATACTATGGTTTTCTACGCTCTCTTTTGTCTTAGGGATAATTTGAGAAAGAGCCCAGTTTGCATATGTAAGCAAAAATATTCAACGACTATCCTGACATGCCTACTTTTAAAAGCAATAAAATATTTTTTTTTTAAAATTTAAAAAGCCGTTTTCCATCTCCAATCATGACCTCATCATCGTCGCATTCAGTCATTCAAATGTCCTCCACGTTGCCTTCCCTATTATCACCAATACCAAACATCAAAACAACACAATAGTTAAAACTGCTTTTACTAGTTTTGCTCTGCCTAATCACATCCTTAAAGAAAAATGTCTTGAGTTACCTTATAGCCGTAAAGACCTCTAAAGTCATTTGGTGCCAAGATTTGCTGGGTACCAATCACCAGCACGCTGAGAAATGAGGGGCCAAAGAAAACCCCATGAGATAATAGCCTAAGGTTGAACAGAGCAACTGACAATATGAGGGCAGATCATACCACATCCTACATAGATAGGACTAAAGGCAAAATAAAACCTACACGACAAGAGCAAGACACAAGCATCAGTAATATGTGCTACAAGGAATCTGCACTGGTGATCCTAAATTCACACTTGCAACTGGCCCTAGAAAAGGGCTCTTGATGTAAAGGATAATAGTAACATCAACCATGCCATGTTGAATAAGACAAAAGTGGATGAACCACAACATCCTCTTTCTTTCACTTTTTCTTCTCTCTACCATTGAAAAGAGAAAAATTGATGCTGATTTCAATATCATCTGATTAGACATAAAGCTATGTAGGAATCCAAGATATCTCGATACAATTATGACAACTAGTACCAGCCTGCTAGTGGTAAAGAGTTATTCAAAGCAACTAGTCACTTGTATAGCTATGCATCAACTCAGTCAGGCATTTTCTAGCTTGGCAACTAGCTATTCTACAACATGTGCCACATCTACAATGGACTTGCACCATCTTATGAATTCAACGTCAGGAGAAACAATGAGAATAAGAAATTAGACGTGGATACAGTAAACTATTTCAAGTATTTCCCACCTTTCTCAGGACTTATAACAGAGAGGCAGAGACTCAAAATCAAATTCACTTGCTGGTCTAAAAATTGCAGTGTGGACTTGAAATCAACTGCACCTAGCATTGGTAAATCCCCAGAAGAGAAGCTTACGTGTTCTTAAATAATGTCAACCCAAGGCTACGGAAATTGTCAAATCCACTTGTTTCCCCAATACCACTGAAGAACCATTTGAAGCAGCTCCAAAAGAAGCTAATGCTCAAATATTTTTCATGAACAGCCTCACTTGTTTCCTGAGAAGCCCAAAGTGATATAACATTCCAGAAATTAGGACTAAAGATTGAAAGACACAACTATTTGCACAAAATAAGAACCACACAGCAACATGCCTCCACCTATGTTTAACATTATAGTCATTTTTCATGAATTGTACTATAATTCACAGAAAGCAAAACCAAAATAGCATTGAACCCTTACCTGCTTAACATAAATAGCAGTTAGAGCTATCAAAGCTTTACCCAGCTTTACCCAGTATCAAAGCTCCACCATGTCCAGAGAATCCTATTCGAATAGATGTATCTTCAACAATCCAGAGCACGACAAGCAAAAGTGATGTAAACTTTGCTGCATAGTCATGGATTATATGTCCAAAATTGTCTAATGAACTTAATTCATGCTTCATGACAAGTTAATAAAAAAAGCAACAAGGACATGGAAGTGTGAATGCACAATCCCGAAGAAACATATCGTACATAAATGTTGGATACAAATTAACAAGAATAAAAAACAGATTACATTTAATCCATGGTCTATCACTTTCTAGAAGTACAATCATCCACAATGTACTTTCAAGTAGAAAAATTCAACATTGGCATGCCACATAATGTGTTCTTAAGCCATGCCTTTCTCCTTCATCAACTTAAGGATGTAGTCGTAGCGGTCTGCTGCAGAAGCCCTAAGGAAAATAATCCTTTCACCCTCTCTGTCACTATTGGCATAATGACAGTTAGCATGTATTCTCCAATCTTGCGGAATCTCCATTGTGCTAATCACATCCTGGCACTGCATTACACTGTAGAGGGACTCGAACTCCATCCTACTCTGTCTGTCCTCAATTACGAAATCGGAGTAATTTCCAATCTTGCTTATAGTATCCTCAAAACTAGTAAATGACCGTGTCAATTTTGAACCTCTAGTCCCCTCCGGTTCACCGCTGGTTCCTAGACTTGAGGCTGACCGTTTTCCTCCAACTGTCCCAAGAACTGGGGGAACATAGTACACATCATCGTCATCCTCTTGGACAGGGATGTTCGCTGGAGTAGGAGCCTTCGAGCTAGAGGCTTTACCTTTTCCCTTCCGACTTTTAGCAGAAGCGTTGGCCTTTTCACGGCGAGGCAGTTCCGATGGAACTACCTCGCTTGCAGACTGGGCACGGCTGTCTGTGACGTGTCTTCCAAGTAGTATTGGTGTCAACCGATCGTACCAGTAGCATGAATTCTCTTTTTGGAATTCAGCGTACGAGGCATTAGTCTAATGAAATGCAAATCTGAAGTCAGCATCAAGTAAAGAGGCTCTGACTACTATTTAACTACTGAAATAGAAGATATTAGAGGCAGTAGAGATGCATTTCAGTTAGTACGAGTCTTGGAACAGAAATTTCTTTACCAATATTTTTCACTGATAGAAAAAGTAATGAGCCAGAATTTGGGAAATATAGAAGGCCATAGATCATAAGCAGTTATCTAGACAAATATTGGAGAAGGAACGAAGCTCGGCAGGAGCTAGAAACAATACTAAAGTAAGGTAGCAGTTATTTTGGGACCAAATGTCAAAAAGTGTCCTAGCTACAGCAACCTTTCTAGAACCTCCTAGATTTTTCCACTTGTTTAGAGGGATAAGAAGGAGAAGAAATACGTTGCAAAACTTTAAATACGTTATTTGCACTTGAATCAGCCTAAATATTTCTCAATTTGAATCCAAGTAATATTTTGCACAAAACAGCATGCAAAAGGGTTTTAAGTACATCCACGGCAAAACAAATAATCCTAAAGTTTACAACCTAGAGGCATAATGTGAAAAACTGGCCCATACCCCTATGTAACGTGAACCACAAAGTGGACATGAAAATTAGGTCAAGAAACAAAGAGCAATGCTGAATTTTCTAGTGAGACAAGTGCAAGCTAACTTTATCTTTGGGTAGATACAAGTTTAAATGTAAGCATCCCACACAAGCTACTGCACTCAATAAGAACAATGAAAAGAAAAAAAGGGTTCAATACAAGTTTTTCATTAGAAGTTTTAAAAGGCATATATAAAATGCAGTATTAAAAGGCACTTCAGAGTCTGCACAAATCCAAACTGTGGCTGCCGAAAACCAATTAACAGAAGTAAGGGTAGCGACAAATCCATACCTGCACCAAGTTGGCTCAATGTTCATCATCAGCAGTGAAACAATAGCTGTTCTCACTCCACCCAACCCCGGTCTCTGATTTTGATGACATCCCCCATAGATTACAGAACAAGTCCCATTTCTTCTTGATGTGGTAGAATCTGGTCTGCAATTGCTAGCCAATGACTGTCATTATGCCATTACTTGCCAAATGGCCTGCCAACATGTCGTAGTTTGTCTCTAGCGACTTCTTGTTGTCCCACTAGTTATTTTTCCTAAAGCTAACATAGGCTGTGAGGAAAGCTTCGTCCATTGCATCGGTCCATTGAATCCTAGAAGCCATTTGCTATGTTTGATGGAAAAAAACAGTTAGCGCTTGCCGGAGAATACAAAAACTGTTCGCAGTGCTTTGAAAAAAGAAATGGACAATTAATAGAGAAAGCAAAAACAGGTGCAGAAGGAAGTCAACGAATTCACTTGCCTCAACGTAGATGGAAAGGCAGTCGATATAGTTGTTGGAGGCAGTTGACGAACGGGAGGAGCAATCGAACGTACAGCTAACAGGTTAGGCTTCAAAATTCGAACAATAAGCTGTAAGATTCAATTAATATGCTGCAAAAATTGCTTAAGTAATACAGATACACATGGAAGAAGGACATACAATTGCAAGAAAGCTTCTTCCTCTTCTCAGCGGTCATAACCGAAGGGAGAATAGCCTCAGAACAAGTAATGGCAGCAGCTGCTCAGTAAAATTATTTAGTCATCAGAAAAAATATGCACCTAAACAGCACCTAATTGTTTGCATCAAAACAATCCTAGCATGTTAGCCATAAATTCCAATGTGAAAAAAAATAAATCTTGCATCTGACCATTGTGGAAATTACTTTGAACAAATAATAAAGGTTTTCAAGTCCAAAGATCAAAAATTAGACTTAAAACAGGCATTCAAAGTTAATGCAAGTACATATTCATGAACTGTGCAGGCTATTGTAAGCACTTTCTCAGAGATGGTTGTCCAGCTAAATATCTGTGATTATTGTATTATATGGGAGATCCATTCATAAACAAAAGACTACCTTTACTCCGTACAAGAAACCGACAAAAAGGGCATACTATCTCACATACTTCCACATGAGCTGCATGACATATATAATCTGGCTTTTTGCATGGCAGTTTCTTTATAGTTCCAACCATGATACTACAAGACTAAGGCTGGTGAAACTAGCCATATCACCATCATCATTACTATCTCGATTTTAGGCAAGGCATCATTTTTCATTATCTAGTGAAATTGCTGTGAACCACTTAAATGTTTTGGTTCAATAATTTCCATTAGAAGATCTACTTGCTATCAAGATTCTATTAAAAGATAGAAAGGTAAATAGATCCTTTTCTGCACAACAATTTTATGGTGAAAGTAGAAAGTAATAAGGTAAATATGGTCGTCAATTTTTTCTTCATGATTTCTGGTGAATTAATCATTAGTATTACCAAGTACCAAAAATATAATGAATCTAATTTTTCCAAATTCCATACAAGTAAAAGTTAAACATGCAATTTATGTCTAGCATTAATTTATGTCCAAGAATATATTGTACTTCATTTCTTTTTCTTTTCAGGGGTGATGAAGAACAAAATAATTTATATCCTGCTTCAAAGTGAAATATTTCAAAGCAAAATACACTTCTAACATCCTTATCCTCCTAATAAATTACGACAAATTTTCCCATCTCCAATTTAAATTTTTCCATCCATAATCACGAAATAGGCACAAAGAGGAATAAATTCCCTACTTGCATTTTATTACTACTATATAAATTCCCTACTTGCATAGCTAATCCAATTTTTTTTTAACACACCATCTCGAAATCAGAAGCAGCTTTGGCAGGCCCCTGTTTCCGCTCTCCCTTCTTCTCATCCACTTCCGATTACCCATTCCCTTCCTCTTACCAAAATCAACATAAAACCATCATCTCCTCTATTATTACATTTAACCTTATGAATCCACTTTTCCAACCAACACCAAAACTCATAATTTAGTGTTGAAAAAAGCAAGAATTGCTTCCATTGCTCTACTTAAACAGTTTGCACCTTCATCGTGTGAAAATTGACAAGTTCTTTCATTGGTAGCGCCTTTTGACAGTATAAGTAAGAAGCCTAACAAATACTCAAGAAATAGACAAAACAGAGGATCGATCAAATTAACCAGAAATGAAAGCTCATGATGGGTATTAAATGTAAATACCGCCCTTGATCTGTCTAAAATAGAGAAACTAAAGAATTAATTTGTTCATTGCATGGCCTTGAAATGTTTAAGCAACATTTCAACTTTTGCTTAATTGGAAGGTGGAGTCTGCACAACACCAGCTAAAAAGTTAATCGGGTGGCAATCCACAATCAGAAAGACTGTTTTAATTCTCATTCCCTCCCAATTTGGAATGCCAGAGCAGCTTTATTCCACCATTCCATTCATATTCGTGTTCAATTAAAACTGAAAAATTAATCTAGCTAAAAAAAAACTCTACTCTTCACACATACCCAACACAAAATCAAGCGTTCCAACGATGACAAAAAGACTCAAAATCTGTGGAGAACTAGAAAGAGAGATCAACGAAGGAGGAGGAATATAAATTGTAGCTGATGGTAAATCGAGAAAATACATACCTGTCGCTGTAGATATGGAGAAAGAGGGGTGTTCTCGAAGTGCACTTCCGCTGGAGTATTGGATGTCTAAACCGCAGCTGGACGAATGCGGGCTGGAGATTCAAATCGCAGCTAAAATAGTTGTTTGCCAGATCTGATTGCACACTGGTTTAGATTGCAGCTGTCTTTGCCGGTGCGAGCTAGATGAAAATAGCGATTGGAAAAAGCACAGAGAGCACGTGAAGCCTGTCGTGCTCTATTGAGGAGTAAATGGCTTTACCCCTCAACCAACGGTTACTTTTGCATGCCTTTGAAAAGTTGAGTTGCCACGTCAGCTATTTGAAGTGTTGTATGACTTTAGTGCAAAAGGCTACGGCACGTATAGGAATCCAATGTCGGTTAAATGCACAGGAAATAACCCCACTTTTATCTTATACAGTCCAAATGGTAATTTCCTAAATAGTGAAATAACCAACTAATTCTGCTTTCCAAACAAACCCATGGTTGTTCTGGATCTTTGAGTTTTAAATACAAGTTTTAGCAAACGATTAACATTAGCAAGATAGAAAATATTTGTTATATCTTATATGGTCTAGACCATGCTAAGTTAATAGATATAATATTATGAGTCTCTAATTGGATTCCTTAAAATGTATTAATAGCAAGGATTTCACGGATTTCATTATTTGACTTTGTTCAAAATTCCATCAACTTGATAATTCTTAGTTCTTCATAAATTTCTTATGCAAGCCTGTTCTCATTTCTCTTAAAGTCTCATTATGGCATTTGCTTGTATAGTTGTGTTTTGACTTGTTGTTTTACTATTCAATATTGGCTATTTGTTTCATAAGGAAACTTCAGACTACTTGGCAGCTTGGTGGTCTACCTTGCATCAATTTTTTTGGAACTGTAAAGTATGATATTATATATTTTCTTTTTACTAATAAACAAAATAATTAGATACCGATCTTGTTTAAATTTGAGGAATTCCGGATAAAATGTTTTGCACTATGGTTTTAAGGCTGTAAATATTGGCCAACATGCAGCATAAAAGAAAATTATGTCATATCCTATTTTTATTTTTGAGTTGCTTATGATGTTTATAGTTTGCTCTGGTGGACAATTATAGTATAATTAAGTGGATGGACAATTACGTCACATCAATTAGACGTGATTTCGTGGACAATTACGTCATATCATTTTTTAGTTGCTCTGTCTCCACTTCATGTATCACTACCTTTTTTCTTTCGCCTTTCATTTTAATATAACCATCTCTGTGAATGGAATTTTTTTTTTACAACAGTGTCTATATTTTGTATATAATAATGTAATGAAAAATTGTTCATTTGTAGTTATTGCATGTTTTATATTGCATAATTGAAGATTGTTCATTTATTCTTTGGCTACACTGGTACAGTATGCCCCGACCTATGAAATGTACAAAAACCTTTGCCCCATACTTTTGCCTTTAGGGATGATTATATGGAAAAAGCTTGTCTGGCAAATAGGTGCATAGATAGACACTGAGTTGATGTTCCTGTAACTGAAAAATGTTAGACTAAAATGGAAGGGGCAATGATAAAAGAAAAAAATCTATGATATATTTTTTGAGAGTATGGTAAGTGTTGCTAATATTTAACCGTATGAAGTGACTTTTTGCAATACCACTCAAGAATGTTTTTGCCATTTTATTAACAAAACTATGTGTTTATTTATGTAGGAAGCAGAATCGGCCACCCTTGAAGCATCATCAAGTTCAAAGCCTGGAAGAGTATGATGCAGGATACTAGATTTTGCACTAACAGTAGCTATATGATCTCTGTATTACCTGCTGTAAATGTATATCAACTCTTGATGCATTATATCTCACGTGGATGGTGTTATCATGATATTTTTGTTTGGTTTAAAATCTTGTGTAACTTGCAGAGTTATTTTGTGCCAAGAGTTTGACCATCCCTTTTGATACTGATGTATTGAGACGATACAATTATGACCTATATTAATAATCCTCCGCTTTTTTTGGTCAAATGCAATTTATCCCACTAAGGTTGATATGTAAGCACAGTTTCTTTTCATTGAATTTCTTGAAGTTACAGGCTAATGAAAACCTTTATGATTATTATACTACAAAGTAATGCGTTTTTTGGTCTTTGGGTTAGTTTGAAGATTTTAATAATAAGGAAAAGCTGTGATGCAATACTACACTATCAATTTCTTTTTTCTTAATATTTTTCCCTTTTTGAGCTGGAACAGGTTTGATATGCAATGAAAACCTCTAAACTATAGTCTACTGGTCTTAAGTTTCATAAATGAAGACTTTACATTATCTCATGCACTTGTCTTTCCTTTTATGGGATTCTAGCTATTGACATGCATCAAATGATAAATGGTAGAATTGCATCAAGGCCTGTGTAACTTCCTTTTTTCCTTTTTTGTATGTGTTAAGTGGTTGACCATCCCCTATGTTATTGATGTATTCAGAGGATACACCCTGCATTAGTAATCTTCCTTCGTTTTTAGTCAAATGCAGTTTATCTTACTAAGGTTGATATGTAAGCACAGTTTCTTTTCCTCAGATTTCTTGAAGTTACAAAATAATCAAGCCATTTTGGTTATTGTATTACAAAGTAATTGGTCTTTCTTTGTGGTCTTTGGGTTAGTTTGATGCAATTACGAAAACAGTGGATTGGTAGTATCAGATTCTAATAATAAATAAGGCCAAGCCTTGATGCAATACTATATTGTGCTCTTTTTTTTTTTGGACTAGAAAGTCACAGGTTCTGGTGTATATAAAAAATATAAGGCAACATTACACAGCGATATATTATTTTCAAACTAATGACATTACCATTACTATCCAATTAGTCAGCAAAAGAAAAATGATTGTCATTTAGCAATCAGGTTGAAATTTTGGCTTCTCTTCATTACTTAATAAAATTATAAAAAATAATCACAAAGATTTTAGTGCACCTTTATGTAACTCTTTATATTTAATATCCCACTTTGAATAATAGAATATTTTTGGGCAAGTCTGAAAATTACACCATGCGAAGCATGGTGTTCTTCTCCTAGTTTTATTGAAACGAAGAACGCAAACAATTGCAATTCTAGAAAGTCATTGGGTTTATGTGTACAAAAGAACTAATAAATGTATATTGAAGCACAAAATGTCTTTATAAAAGGAATAGAAAATAAGCTGTCTTTCATATTGTCATAAAGATAGTAACATATACAAATTAGATAACATATTCATGAAGAACACAAATTCGACTGATCCAAAGGATAGAAACTAAGATTGCTGTTGACGGGTTTTTCAACCACTCAACAACATGTCTAAGATAATCAAATGGACTAATTCGAAATACAAAAGTGGTCAATACTCTGTTGACAATTAGTCTAAAACAAAACAAATGAAACTCTTAAATAAGTCTAATTCATGATCAATTTTTTTTTGGATCTCTTTCACTTTCGAGCAATGGTGGTAGTAGGTTGATGATTGCTGCAACTTGTTCGAACATCACGGTTGGGCTAAGTAGAAGAATGAACTTTTGTGCTTAGAACATGAGAAGAAGTAGTGGATGCTACTGCTTGGTGTCTTGTTGCACTTGTTATAAAGGTTGTTCCTATTTGGCTCTTATCCTATTGTGTATACACACATAAATAAGGGCAACAAATCTAGTTAAAGTTAGAACTGAAGGAAAATGTAAGTTAAAAAAACTATTAAGTGCATTTGATCTTATATTGTTTGGACTTGGGATGAGGTGGATTCTTGCATGTCCTTTTGTTATGCCCTGATTTAAGGCATCTTCTGCAAAAAATAGTCAAGCCTTTTCTCGAGGCTTTTTGGGGATCTCTAGACTCTTTAGCACCTCTGCACCTAAGTTTTTTAGGTCTACCAAGCTGTTTCTTGACAATCAAAGGCATCAACTTTTGCATTCCACTATCAATTCATAACTCCTTGGAAGGAATTGTGCCAATGTTGAAATTCTATGTTCTCAAGTAAGCCTATTTGATGTACTAGCTGTCAACATATTCTTCTACTTTTAATCTTGCCTTTTAGAGTACAGCAATAGCATGAACACATGGGACCCTATCTATTGAAATTCTTTACATGTACAAGTCTTGTTGAAAGATCAACCACTTTAGTTTTGTTATAACCATCTACCTTGTAAGAGTGAGCTCCGTCAATTATGCAAACACAATGTCTAACTTGAATCTTATACTTCTCAATTCTTTCAACAATGCTAGGACACAACTGGCCCTCATACTTCTCTATTCTATTACTCTTCACAATTATCCTTGTCATCATTTTTCTTCTAAAGAACTCAAGCAAAGTAATTATTGGCTCATGTCTTGCTTTTAGAATGTAGTTGTTGAAAAATTCATTCAAGTTGTTAATAAAAATGTTACCCCTAGCAGATGTGTTATAATATGTTCTAGACCATTGTTTGCTTGGTATCCTCTTCAGCTAAGTAGCTGCAATTAACTTCATTCTATCCTTAGGATTAGCTCTTTCCAGATTCTCCATTGCCCTCTTGAAATCCCACACATTGGTGGATGACGCAATTGCCCAGAACTGTTGCCTGAGATCATGTTTCTTGTACCTTAACTTGAAGTTGTCAAACAAATGTATTAGGCAAAACCTATGCTCTGCCCTTTGAAATAACTCTTCAATAGAAATGCACCAAGCTTTTTTATCTATTAGAAACGAATGTGTAAGGAACTTGATTTCCCTTCCCAAAGTGACATATCATCCTTTAAGTACCAGTTCAATTATCATATGTTTCAGCCTCAACCTTAGCAACTGCAATTGGAAATATATTCTCATTTCCATCTCTTCCCATTACAATGAAGAGCTGACTCCCAAATGGACTTTCTAAAAACAACCATCGACACCTTCTTCAGTATACCCAAAGCATAGTATATCCTCTCGAGCATGGCTCTCTGCTCAAGTGTCCTCCTTTTAATTTGCAAAGTTATGTAGCTGTCAGGATTTGTTGACTTTACTATAGCTATACAATCCTACAAGTTCTCATATTGTTAAGCATCATTACCCCAAAAGTCATCTTTAGCCTTTCTTTTAGCTCTATATGCTTGCTTGTTACTTATTTAAAAGGCTCTTCTAGCATCGTTCACACTCCTACTTATGCTGCAATTAGGGTCATCTCTCATCTTGTCTTGGAATTTCTTGCTTAAGTAAGAGGAAGTTACATGCCTGTTGGAGTAGTCCCTTCCACAATGGTGGCTACCTTTCAGTGTCTTTATTTGGAATGTGGTAGTTCCCTAAACTCATCCTCCAACTGCCATTGTTGTCATGCAATACCTCATACCCTTGTTTAATATTCCACTCAACAAGTGCCTCTTTGAATTTTCTGAAATTAGTGAATTTTTCTCTACCTTTAACTGGAAACTAGTTTTTTGGAACTCTATTTCAGCATTGAAGTGGCCATGAATAGGCCCATTACCATTTCCAGAAGCTGTATGATCATCAAGAAGATCTTCCCTTTCTACTACTGGCTCATTCCATTCTTCAGGCTGATTGTTTCATCATTTTCTTCCTATATATGTCTCTCTATTTCTGTTGTAGGCTACTTTGGCTACTCTAGGTGCTAATATAGGCTGCTGTTTATGGGGCTATTCAGTTTGGTGTTGCTATCTAAGCTACTGCTCATAGATTCTCTCAGGTTGGTATTGCTCTTCGGGTTACTGCTACGTCTTTGTCTTGCAGTGTGCAAATATGTTTTCATCCCTAAGAAATTCTGAACCTTATTTTAGCCACTTAGGATCACCACCTTGGCCTTATCCTTCATTTTCAACACTTGAGGGATTGGGAGTTGAACTCTAACAAAGTTTGCTAGGCTTTTATTGGAGTTATTTCCTGTAACAGTGCTTTGCCCCTGAGAAGCCTCAAACTGTATTTGCCTTGTTGACTAATGTAGTATCTTAGTTAAGTTCAACTCTTGTATTTGTTGCTTCCTTGCAAATTAGTTGCCCCACTGACTCTTTTGCAAATTATCTTTGTCCTTTTCATAATAGTTTGATCCCTTCTAATTGAAGGTTTGTCTAATTTCTTCTTTATTTCTTCACTTCTTCAAGTCTGCTGTCTCTTGGCTATGCATATCATGATTTGATACGGAAACCATAATTTTAGATATGGCACTTTCTCAATGGTGTAATACATTCTTAGCAACTCAAATGGTGATAAAATATAAGGGTCATGATCCTTAAATAAATATCCTCACGCCTAGGTTTCTCTATGAAACGCCTACCATATTGCCTGTAAATTTTAACTTTTCAAAGTTTGAAATTGTCTTTCACCTGAATTACATAAATAATTACATTATCTATAACTAGCTAAGCACACAAGCCATCAACTTAAAAATAATAGTCATATAATCAAACACATTGAAATTTGTAAAAACAGACAAATATAATTATCTATTCCCTATTACAGCAGTGTGGCCTACATAATTATATTCTAAATTGGTATGGACCACATGAAATTGTGTTACAATTTTTCCATAAAACATTCATAGGAGCTAAGTTTATTTATGTAGGCAAAATTCTTAGCAACCTGTAAGGATTGAGGACAACCTAAGAGGGGGGTGAATTAGGCTTTCAAAAACCTGCTAATAAATATTCTACCTTTTTGAACAGACAGCCTTTCTTTTTCCCAAATGCCTCCCAATGAACAAGATAATACAATAGCACAGGTATTAGTGAGATGGAGAGAAGAACAGTTTATATAGAAAAGCAGTAAATAAGAGTAAAGAACCAAACCAAGCTTCAAACACAACTGAGGTTTGAACACCACTATTATATACCAAGTTACTTCAAGTTGAATAGACTTGCAACCAATCTTATGTGTACAAGGAAGGGATCACTTCCTTCTTGCCCCAAATCACACTTGGTCAAGCAAGGAAGTTTTACAAACACTCGCAAACCCTCACTGTGCTACACTATTGAAGAAGCTATGTCACACTTGAAAAACAACTGCACGATGATTGCACATGCAAGGAATACAAATGTTTCTTTTGAGTATTCTATCACTTGAATCACTCACAATCTGATGTAGGCTTGATGTACCGAGTTCTTTTGAGGTGGTTGACTTTGTTCCTTTTATAGGAGACCAGAGAATTCCTCAATTAATGCTGTCAGCGGGTAGAAGGCAGCTGAAGAGTCAACTAGCCGTTGGTGCTGTCGGACGTCCGATGCTTGGTTTTTATGCGTCCGAACGATATAAATGAGTTCTGGAAGTTTTCTCGAGTCCCTTAGGACGTCCGATCATGCGTCCGAGGGTAGGATGAATACTTGGACTTTCTTCTTCAATTCCTTCGGACGGCCGATGCATCCAGAGTGTTGTGTCCGAAGATCAGCAACGTTTGTCGGACGTCCGATACACAGGTGTTGAGCGTCCGAACCTAATTAGTAATAGAGTAACTCCTGGCTTGTCTTCTTCGGACATCCGAGTCTGAGTTCTTTACTCGTCCGAAGATGCTCAAAGAATGTCGGACGTCCGATACTTTCCTTTTGTGCGTCCGACATCATCCTCAGCATACTTCATTCCTTTCTGATGTTCTTTTTCTGCTTTAACTCCACATACCTGTTTGGTTTATTTCTGAAAAGGATCTTTACAAAAAGTATTAGAAACATCCAATTGTTTTGTAATCATCAAAAGATATGAATTGAGATAAACACAACCAACGTAATTTCCCCACAAGCTTACAAGCACGCCAAAATCCCAAAATTTTCACCAACAACACATACGATTTTCATCAATACATGAGTAGATCTAAACCACAAAACCCTTGAATCCTTAAAATAAAATTTTCTTGATGTATAACTCTAGACCTAAATCATAAAACCCTAGAATCCTTAAAACAAAATTTCCTAATGTATAACTTTAGAGAACTAACACAATCTTCATTTCTTGTGAGATTCTGAGAAACTCTATGCTGATGTTTGTTGTGAGATTTCCTAGGTTCAAACTTTGGAAATTATCTTCCTTGATCGGAGTCTTGACCTCTAATTTCTCTACGATGAGATATTTTGAAAGAAAACATGGTCTCTCTCGCTATAACACCAAGAACAACAAGAAAGATTGTAAGCTGTCCACAATATCCTCGTATTTTAAGTGAGGATAGCTGTCCACAAGGGGCTTATGTGGATATTTTTAAAACATAGGGGACCATTTGTCTTTTTGTGAAACCATATGGGGGTTTATTGTATTTTAACCTTATCAATATGTAATATAGTACACTTGACAGGAGTCTAATTTTGGATGTTCAAGATCGTAAAGATGAGTGAATCAACTAATCAAGTGAGTGTACATAAAATTTACTCATTTTCTTTTGAGCCAAGAATGTGAAAAGACCATTACTAGTATAATGTGGTACACTTAACAAGTCTAATTAATACTCAAAATCATGAAGAAAATAAGAAAAGAGTGAATCAACTTATCTAGATTCACTCATATATATGCCTACAAAAATATCCATATCAAATCACATGTTAATATATGTTAAAACGCAACCCTCTTTTCTTTACTAGGAAACATTAATTTCCATTGATAATGAACCATTTTTAGAGTCAGCCATCTTTTCTAATTGTTCTTTGTCTATTGGTCTCAATTGAGTTGCTAAGAATATTGACTTGAATGCTAAAAGAATATACTACACCTCTAGTTGGTTCACAAAGGGAAGCAACAATGAAATTAACAAGAGTCTGTGTTTCTTTATAACACTGGATGTTTTATCTCTAAAAGAATAAAGCATACAAAATTATTTTTTATCCAAAGATGTAGACATCAAAATTTTACCATTTATTTTACTTCATTTTTATTCCTATTTTTGTTCATTTTTAGTTTATTTTAGTTTATTTTGTTTCATTTCTATTTCTTAAGAGAATCACTTCAAATCATTTTTTTAGAAAAATCAAAAAAGAAAAGGAAAGAGAAAATAAGGAAGAAAAATTAGAAAAATCAGTACCATTTCTTGTCAAAAAAAAAAAAAAAAGTACCTCACGCGTGCATCATCTTCATGGCTTCGTGCTAGAAGCCATGAAGATGAACATGGTACAATATTGCAGCTGCATTTTGGACCAATTTTCATGCTTTTTTTTTTTGCATTTTTTCTTTCCCTTCAAGCCCCCCAGTACATGGCCACCTAGCCTTAATATAAAACATCAATAATCTTCTAGAATAAAGCCATCTAATGGCTCCAAAATTTGCAACAAAATCTGTTTTTTAAGAACCATTGATATGACGGTTTAACAGCCCTTGTTCCTATAAAAAGCTTAAAAAACGCAACACTAGGGTAAAAAGAAACAAGAGGGAGGCAGCGGAAAAGCAAAAAAGGAGAGAAATGAAAGAAAAACCATAGAGAAAAAAAGAAAGAAAAATTTCTGGAAAATTTGATACTAGGCTGATGCACTAGCCCTCTTTGGATCCAAATTCTCACTTTGATTTTAACCCTTTGAGCGATCCTTTTGTTTCTGCATTATCTGTAGATGTAGGACAACAAATTTTGTCTTGAAACTTTCCCCAAAAAACATCGTTAATACTTTGAATCCGAGCTCAAAATCAAGGGATTATCAGCACTACAAGATTTGCAACAGAACTTGTTCAGCTTCGTTTCAGCGACTTTTTTCGGGATTTTTCAGCTTTTATTACATCAATTCGAGCCTCAATCATTGGTAGGTGATGATAGTTTTCCCTCTTAATCTATGTAACATTATTTCATGAGATTGTTGGGTCATTACATGAGTTGGTCTGCATGAATTAGGTTCTTAGATTTTTTTGTGATTTGTGATGCGTTGAAAGATTATTTTCATGGGTGGAATTCGCACAAAAGGGTTTGAAGATGCTATGATGTTGGATGATTTGATGGTTTGATCAGAAAATCTTCAGCATCCGGTGGATATTCCTTGGTTCCACCATGAGTTGATTTCACGTTCTTCCTGCTTGTCTTTCTTCGTTTGACCCCCAAGAAGTGGAATTTGTAGTTGGGTTTTGTTAAATAAAAATGGGTTGAAATCCTTGTGCTAGGTTTTTAGTTGATAAATCGATGTTTTTTTTTCTTTTCAGTTAGAGTAGGAATTGTTGTGATAGAATGGGTTGCAAAGTTGCAGCAGAAGAAAGGTAGAAGAAAGCTGTGATGAGCTTGCATGAATAATCTGGAAAATTTACACTTTGGCCCCTCACTTTCTAAATAATTCCACTATGGCCCAAAATTTGAAAAAATTGAACCAATTTTGCCCCTTTTAAGTTTTAATCCCCTTTTGCATGTTTTAAATGTGTTTTTGAGCAAATTATTTCTAGGTTATAGGACATAATTAGGTCTTAATTTTTTTAGGTGATTTAATGGTTTGTTGGGTTTAGTAAAATAAGATGAGAATTGGGTTTGCATTATTTTGTTTGGATTTTTGGAAGTGGGTTTTAGTTATTTCTGATGGGTTTTGACTTGGTTTTGGAATCCATGACCCATGCATTTTCGATTAGGTTTGTTTGGTTAAATTTATGGGCTAGCCTGTGTATTTTTCCTTGGATATTTCTCTGGGCTTGGGAGACTTTGGCCCAAAGAAGAAATGAACATGGCCCAAATGGCCTTTTATCTCAAGAAATCTGATCCCGTTTATTGCATTACAGTCCCTAGACTTTTGAGTAATTATACTATGACTCTAAAAACTTTTATTTTCTTTCAATTTAGGTTCCTAATTTAATTATATTTTGGTCCCTAAACTCTATTTTCCTTTAATTGTTGACCCCTAATCTTTGTAATAATTATAATTTGATTATAAAAACTTTCTTAATTTTTGCAATTAGGTCCCTTATAGTTTTGTTTTCTTAAATATAAGTTACTTTTCTTCTTTAATTGTTAATTATACTTCATTTAAGTGCTTTAATTGATAGATTTCATGATTATTTTCATTTCTTTATAATTAAATTGGTACCTTGATCATTTTGTTAATTTTAGAGTATAAATAAGGCAAATTTCACCCCATTTAACCACAATTTCAAGGGAGGTAACCTCTTTTATTATTTTAAATTCTTTTATGTGCTCTTATGTTTTTTTTATGTATAATTGTATGTTTTGAGTGCTTTTTTTAATAGTTTATTTTATTCATTTTAAGTTTCATTTATTTTATTTAGTTTTGAGGATTATTTAAGAGGCATTTAAATGCCAAATTATAATAGATAGGTGTTCAAACATGTATTTAATTAGGTTATGTAATAGATAAGTTTTAATTTTTTTGTCAAAAAATATAATTAATTAGATAAATGTAATATTTAGGTTATTATTTTTAAAATTTTTCCCTTTAGATTGTAGTTAGAACCCCGAATATAATAGTTAGACTTTTATTTGCATTTATTTGCTTTTGTACTTGCATGCTTGTGTGCTTGCGTGTTTATTCTCTTTCACTAGAATTTTGCATTTAGAAATTATGTGTATGTGTTATGTGTCCTATATACATTATGTATTTATTTGTGTTAATTATGCTTTATAAGATTTATTTAGTTATAATAAACGCATGATGTCGTCACACTAGTCTAGCGCTAATTGTGGTCTTTCTCCCTGATTTCTCACTAATCTAACGCTAGTTAAGTCTTGTAGAAATTGGCTAATTCAATACTAGACCCTTTAGGTCGTCTCGCGCTAGATTCATATTCTTTGCATGACATTCATAACATTTCATACATTTTTTTTCATTTTTAGACCATTTTCTCATCTTACATGATATTTTCTCTATATATTATCTCCTTTACCCCTATGTGCACGAAACATGACATTTAGATTTGCATTCCATTTAAAAAAATAAAAATAGGTTAGTCCATTTGTTTGATTAGATTAGAAGAGTCACCCTTCAAATATGAGAAATAGACGAGTATGACTTTTTAGCCATAACACACTCATAACTCCTCTATAGAAAGGAAAATTGAGTCACGAATTTAGATCCCCTGTACCCATTATGTTGCACTCCTCTCTTTTATGTCATGTATGTTTATATATTATAATTCTTCTTTTCTTCGAGTCTCATCTTTTGCATATTCATGACTTCTTCTAAAAATCATTTTGGGCATCACAATTAATGTGATTTATACCAATTAAACTTTGAAGAGATATTTCGACCCTCTCAATATTCATCAGGTCTAGATTTGCATCCATATAGAAACGCCCAAATGTGATAAGTTTTATAGGTTAGATTAAGAAAATTTTCAACTAAATCTCGCAACTAGTCTTGGCTAGGTTGAAAGATGCCTTAGATCAAATGTTTGCATTCCCTTTTTTCAACTGTGACTCCCGAGCTCTTTTATCTTATTTTCAAAGATCTGGAGTCGCCTAAAAAGGGTTTTATTTATTTTTTTTATCTTAAAAACATATTTTGGATGACTTAGTACACCTTAACTCAATACCAAGTAGCGAGTTCAATTTTTTTTAAAAAAATCCTTTTTAGACTATTATTTTGACCAAAACCGTCGCACTTTTTAAATCCCATTTTAGCCCTTTTTTCTTTATTCTATTTCTAAAATTAATAAATACATTTTTCAACACAATAAAGTTATTTTTAAAAAAATGGGGCGCGACAACTGGTGACTCCATTGGGGAATTTAGAGAATCCAAAAACTTGGTTTAGTCGATTCTTTTCTTTGTCTAATCTTTTTACATATCACATTGGGATGTTTAGGTTGCATTTTTTCTTTTTCTTTTACTTTTTTAGAATTTTTTGTATTTCACACACATGATTGTCTCTTGCTCTCCGTATATGTAATGGATGATTTTTTTTTACTTTCATTCATGTTATTGTGCTTTTCTGTTAAGGATGGGGGGAATATCACGTTAGATCCTTCACACGTACTTAATATTAATCCCTCCTCTCAAAAGAACACTTTATACATGCATACGCTATTTTTTTTATAACCCTTCATTTGATTTTTTTTTTTAGTGATTATCACACCACTCCTCCCTACTAAAATTAGAATCGATCCACTTGGACATGTGGCCATGGCACGACGTGCACATAGCAATGTATGAGAGATCACTCGAACCACCAACTGAAGGTGTTAGGATTAATGACCTTTTGCCACTTGGTCTGAAAGTTTGGGAGTCTGAAATCTTATCAAGTCTAGATGCATTAGTGAGTTTAATCTCATGCATCCATGTTAAAAATAGCCTAGGATAGAGTCAACATTACCCTATTAGGCACACTAGATACGAGGGGAGAGATTTTACTCATTTTCTCTTCTTTTATATTTTTGTATCATTTTATTGTTCCAACGTACTATGTGTTATTTATTAATTGAATTAACCTCTCTTTCTTTTCTCTTCTCTTGCATTCACAAACCTTAGAAAATAAGAGTTTTGGCATGATATTCGTTTAGAAAAAATTGCCTTTTATAAAAAGCATGTTTAAATTTTAGTTATTGCATTAATAATATGAATATATATTGCACATCATTTTCGACTTACCCCGATATTTAAATAGGGCACTTTTAGATCATATGCCAATTATCGCATTGTATATATTTACGCAATTATCGCATTGCAAGGAATAATCTTCTTTGTGCAAGCAGCGGCATACCATTCCTTACCAACAGCCCTAGTAAAGGTCAAATGGCCGCCGAAGTGGGCCGGAGAGGAGATGCGAACCTCCCTATTCCGGCTATGGCGAGTCCGGAGGCCTCTTGGAACAGTCGCTTGGGAAGACCTACTCAAAGGCACAGTAGGCTATGAGGTGAAGATGGAAGGTCTATTCTTGCTTTTATTTTTTGGTTTGACCATTTGATATCAGTGAACAAGGCAGGGGTCAGGGTACAAGTGCTCAAAGTGAGTCAACAGGCAGCCAACTAAACAAAGGGGTCCCCAATCACAGCTCCAAATACCAACAATTAGAGAACTAGACAATAAACATCCCAAAATCTAATTAAACAGGTAAACACAGCAAGACTCCCCCAAATACCACCGATTTAATCCAAAATTTAGCAAATAGTCAACAGCAACCACAGACAAAATCACAGCACCCAAATTAAGCACAAAATATATGTCATCAGCTAGAAAATCAAAATATCTAGCCTCAGCTACAAATTTAAAAATATGTCCTCAGCTATTCAAAAACTAGAAATCTGGTCTCAGCTAAAAGGGATAGCAAAATTAAAGAAAGAAAACACCTCAGGGAAGAGCAAGCAGCGGGTATGATGGCGACAAAGTAGAGGCGGCAATGAAGGAGGCCGCGCGCAACAGCCATGTGCGGAAAGGTGGGCAGATGCGCCCTGGGTCACACGAGTTGGAGGTCGCACGCGCGCAAATGAGGCGTGCGCTTGCTGCTGGGGCGCTACTGGGTTCCTAGCTACGCCTGGGCGTTGGTTGGCGAGCTGGTCGCACGCTAGGCTCGTGTGCAAGGTCACCCGAGCTGGAGTCGAGTGCCTGGTAAACGAGCTGGTCGCATTCTTGTTGCTACCACGATAGGAAGGAAGAGGGCACGCGAGCAGGTCCTGCGCCTAGTTTGCTAGTGTGCGCAAGTGAGATGCGCGCTGAGCCGCGCGCTTGTTGGCAGTGAGTTGCGGTGGCGGATAGCGAAGGGGAGACGGTAGCGAACCGTGGTGATGGCTTGGTGTGGCAGCGGAGGAAGATGCGGCTCGATGGAGGAGTTCAGAAATGGGTGGCGGCGGACAGCTATGGGAAAAGAAAGAAGAAGGAAGAAAGAAAAAGAAAGAGAAGAAAAGAAAAGTGGGGCAACGGGTCCTTAAGAAATTTTTTTATATATATATAATAAATGAGGGCAATTTCATCTTTTCACCTTTTTCTTAAAAAATAAAAAGCAAGGAACCCCTGTGTTAGGCTTGGGCACGCCTAACTGCCTACGAGTCTTCTGACCATCCTCCTAAAATTTGGATCTTAAGCGTGACCACCTAGCGTGGGTCCTAACTCATATGGAGTCTTCTGACCAATCTTTCGAAATTGAGTTCCAAGTGGTCACGCCTAACTACTGGAGAGTCTTCTGTTTGTGAATTTTCAATTTCGTTCTTTAGACGTAATCATTTAGCGTGGACACGCCTAACTGCCAGCACCTGCCACAAAACAACAACTCACTAAATGCCACTACCACTTAACAAAAACTCAAAAAACACAAGAAAACTAGAACAAATAGTCTTGGATTGCCTCCCAAGTAGCGTCTTTCTTTAACGTCTTTGGCTAGATTTGGCCGAAACTCTTAAAAAGGATGAATTGGATCCTCGAGTTGTATGAATTCGACTTCCTCAATGGAGAATCCTTCATAGTATGGTTTGAGACGATGGCCATTCACCACGAACTTCATATCCATTTTCAAATTTTGGATCTCCACTGCACCATAATGAAAATATTAGAAACGATAAATGGACCAATCCAACGAAAACGCAACTTACCGGGAAAAAGTTGAAGTCTTGAATGATACAAGAGGACTTTTTGCCCTACTACAAATGATTTGATTGAGACTTGTTGATCATGAAAAATCTTGCTCTTCTCCTTATAAATCATTGCGTTCTCGTATGCCTCATTCCTAATTTCTTCCAGTTCTTGTAGTTTCAATTTTCTTTGGACCCCTATTTCTTCAAGATCCATATTGCATTGTTTTACTGCCCTGAACGCTTTATGCTCGAACTCCACTAGAAGATGACAAACCTTACAGAAGACTAGTGTATACGGGGACATCTTAATCGGCGTCTTATACACGGTGCGATACGCCCATAGTGCATCTTCCAATTTCAAACTCCAATCCTTTCTATCGGAGCGCACCATCTTCTACAATATTGATTTGATCTCCCTATTTGACACTTTGGTTTGACCATTTGTCTGCGGGTGATATAGCGCAGATACTTTGTGGAGTACGCCATATTTTCAGAGCAGGGCAGCAATAGTTTTATTACAAAAGTGTGTACCCCTATCACTCACCACAACTCTCGGCATTCCAAAACGGACAAAAATGTTATACTTTAAAAATTCTACAACCACTCTAGAATCATTAGTTTGGGTGACTTTTGCTTCCACCCATTTAGAGACATAATCAACAGCAAGTAAGATGTATAGGAAACCAAAAAACAAGGGAAAATGACCCATGAAATCTATACCCCATACATCAAAAATTTCAACAAACAACATAGGGATTTGAAGTATTTGGTCCCTACGAAAAATATTCCTCACTCTTTGACACTTATCACAAGTTTTACAAAATGAATATGCATCTTTAAAAAGGGTGGGCCAATAAAAGTCATTCTCCAACACCTTACGAGCTGTTCGCTTTGGCCCAAAATGCCCTCCGCACGCAAATAAATGACAAAAAGTTAAAATGGAGTAGATTCACCTGCATTTACACACCTTTTTAGCACTTGATCTGAAATTTGCCTCCAAAGGTAGGGATCGCCCTAGATATAGTATTTGGCATCACTCTTCAATTTGTCTTTCCTAGCCTTTGACCAACCTGCAAGTAATTGATTAGTTACTAGCATACCAAGGTGTAGATGAATCACAAGCAAGTAGTTATCCCTCTGGAAACTCCTCTCTCAATGGCTGCTCCTTCTTATGTGCAAGCAAGCAACTCTAGTGATCAGCCACTAAGTTCTCTGTCCCACTTTTATCTTTAATCTTCAAGTCGAACTCTTGCAGGAGCAATATCCATCTGATGAGTCTTGATTTTGCATCTTTTTTCGACAACAAGTACCTTAAGGCTGCATATCAGAGAAAATTATTACTTTTGCAACCAATAAATAAGACATAAATTTTTCTAGTACAAAAATAACAGCTAATAATTCTTTCTTCGTCGTAGAGTAGTTAAGTTGAGCTCCATTCAACGCTTTCAATGTATAGTAGATTGCATGAGCCGTCCTGCCAATCCTTTGCTCCAACACCGCTCCTACTGCGTAATCACTCGCGTCGCACATTATTTCGAATGGGAGGCTCCAGTCTGAAGGTTGAATGACGGGAGGTAATATTAACGACTCTTTCAATTTATTAAATGCCTCCTTGCACTCATTGGTGAAATCAAATGCTACATCCTTTTGGAACAATTTGAACAAAAGTGCTCCAATTTTTGAAAAGTCCTTGATGAATCTCGAAAAGAACCCTGCATAACCCAAAAAGAAACGCATTTCTCGTACACTTACGAGATAAGGTAAAGCAGAAATAAGGTCAACTTTTGCTTTATCTATCTCTATTTCTTTAGCCGATACTATATGTCATAAGACAATATCATGATCCACCATAAAGTGACATTTTTTTCAATTAAGGATTAAGTTTGTTTCTATATACCGTTTCAGAAATAAAGTTAGATTGTCAAGACATTTCTCAAAATTATCCCCATATAAACTAAAATCATCCATGAATATCTCAATAATCTTTTCTACATATTCGGAGAAAATACTTACCATGCACCATTGGAAGGTTGCTGGAGCATTTTAGAGGTCGAAAGGCATCCTCCAGTAGGCAAACGTATCAAATGGGCATGTGAATGTGATTTTCTCCTGATCCTCTGGTGCTATCGCGATCTGGAAGTATCCTGAAAAATCATCAAGAAAACAATAATAAACATGACCAGCCAACCTCTCTATCATCTGATCAATAAAAGGGATAGGGAAGTTGTCCTTTTTGGTCACGGCGTTCAGTCGCCGGTAGTCGATGAACTGGCGCCATCCTGTGGGATTTTTGACCGGAACCATCTTGCCTTCCTGGTTCTCTTCCATAGTTACTCCCGCCTTTTTCGGAACTATTTGAACTAGTCTCACCCATGGGCTGTCTGAGATGGCGAAGATGATTCTTACTTCCAGGAGTTTGAGTATCTCCTTCTTAACTACTTCCATCATCAGTAGGTTCAATTTTCGTTACGCTTGTCTCACTGGTATTGCATTGTCTATGAGCCGTATTCGGTGCATGCATGAGGACGAACTGATCTCCTTGATGTCTGCTATACACCACCCAATCATCTCCTTATGATCTTGAAGAAAACGAACTAGGTTGTCTTCTTGACTCAATGACAGGTGTGCAGAAATTATCACCGGTAGTGTCTCCTTATCCCCGAGAAATGCATACTTCAGATGTTTCGGGAGAGACTTAAGCTCCAACTTGGGTGCCTACACAATAAAATGCATCAACTTTTTCTGAGTCTCTGGCACAAAGAGAGAAGTCAGCTCATATCTTGAAGAAATGGGTAGGAGTGAGTACAGTACTTCAACGGTACGGTATAACTCATCACTTATTTTCACATCAAGAGTTAATTCCAACTCGAGATGTTTCGCCAAAGCCACTCTCAGTGCATCCTCCCTATCCAATTCAAATGTTTTCTGTATAAGGGACTCAATAATACTTAAAGCAAAAACAGAGTTAGATTCCTCCGAGTAGTTCATCGCATCAAAAATATTGAAATTTATAATTTTTCCATCAAACTCCATTGATAGAATACCTTCATTCACATCTATTTTTATCCTAACAATGTTAAAAAATGATATACCTAACAAAATAGGTGACGGATTTAATAACCTTTCATCCCCCATGTCTAAGACATAAAAATTCGCAGAAAAAACTAACTCATTGACCTGTACGAAAACATCTTCAACTAACCTCTCTGAATAAGTATTGGTATAGTTTGCTAGTTGAATTATGATACTTATGCCTTTTAACAACCCAAGATTTAGAGAGGCATAGATGGTTTTAGGCATCACGTTAATCGATACCCCCAAATCCAATATTACTTTCTTAATTGGGGCATCCCCTATTTTACATGGAATTGTGAACATACTTGAGTTCCCACACTTTGGTGGAAGTTTTCTTTGAAATATAACCGACTCATTTTCTTTCACCGCCACTCTTTCATCATCTCTTAGCTTCTTCTTATGAGTGCACAGATCCTTCAAAAACTTCGTGTATTTCGGTATCTGCTTAATAACATCCAACAAGGGAATATTAATCTCCACTTTTCGGAACACATCCAGGATCTTTTTTTTCTTTTCTGCCTTCTTTGTCTTTTCCAACCTGCAAGGAAAAAAAGGTAAGTTAGATTTAATAGGAATTGAAGGAGTAAGTGTTACCTTAGGGTCTTCGTGAATGCGCTCTTCATTTTCAATCTTCTTTTCTATCTCTTCTTCACTTTTACTTTTTAGGTTTGCCAACTTAAGTCCCTCTACTTCCTTGTCATTTCTCAGTGTCATGGCACTCCCATTTTTTAGATTTCTCTTGGGTTGTGATGGTAATTTTTTAAAAACCTGAGACTCTAGGCGATTAATGGCAGTTGTCATTTGGCTCATTCGAGTCTCCATATCTTTTATGCCCGGCCTAGTTTCCAATAAGCCCGCTCTCGTTTCCTTTTGAAACTGAGTAGTATTAATGGCCAGACTCTTGACAATGTCGCCAAAAGATTCTCCTGAATCTGCAGACGAAGGCTAAGGCTTTGGTTGCCATGATTGTTGAAATTCTGGAGGACGATTTCCAAATGAATTATATGGCCTATTTCCGTAGTTGAAGTTGGGATGGGTCCTCCAACCCGGATTGTATGTGTTGAAATATCTTGCCATGTTTACATGTTCAGCTCCATCTTCTTGCAAGATGGGACATGCATCTATGGGATGATCCATACTTGTACAAATTCCACAGACATTCGCTCGCTGCGCATTCCCTACGGCTAATTGCCGAACAAAAGACGTCAACTCTGACAGTTGCTGCTGAGTAGATGACGTCTCTATCTTGTTGACCCTACGGGTAGGTAATAGAGGAGGGTTACTCTCACGAAAGCGAAATTGCTGAGAGTTTTCTACAATTGCTTCAATAAACTCCCACGCTTCCCTCGGTTTCTGATTTGCCAGTGCTCCTTCACTCGCAGCGTCAATAATACTTCTGTCAGATGACTGGAACCCTTCATAAAAGTATTGGATCAATAGTTGTTCATTAATTTGATGCTGTGGGCATCTAGTGCACAACTTATTGAACCTTTTCCAATAATCATACAAGGACTCCCTGAGGTACTGCTTAATGCTGCATATCTCCTTCCTCAAACTTGTAGTCCGGGATGCAGAGAAGAATTTTTCTAGAAATTTTTTTTTCAATTGTGCGCATGTGGTAACACTACCTACAAATAGGTAGTATAGCCAATCTTTCGTTGCATCTTTGAGAGAGAAAGGGAAGGCTCCAAGTCTAATTTGCTCTTCAGTTACCCCAAGAGGTTTCATGCTAGAACAAATCACTTCGAACTCCAGAACGTGTTTGTGGGGTTTTTCACCAGAGAGACCATGGAACGATGGTAGGAGGTGAATTAACCCTGATTTCAGCTCGAATGAGGTATTTTCAGCCAAAGTTGGGAATGTAATGCACAAATGTTGGTGGGTCAACTCCGGGGCAGCCAGTTACCTTAATGTTCGGTTGTTGGTCATGCTAAATTCATCTTCTATTGATTCGTTTGCAGTAAATAATTGCCCTTCTTTTCGTCTTTTGGTCTCTTGCCTACGCCTACGCGCTGCCTTCTCAATTTCAGGGTCGTATATCAATTCACCTGTGTGAGAAGAACGAGGCATAAACTAGCAAAAACACCAAGAAGAAACTGAACTCAAAAAATATATATAATTCAAGCACCAGTCCCTGGCAACAGTGCCAAAAATTGATAGGTTATCGAACCTGTACAATAATAATAATAAAACCTAACTACCACTTAAAACAGTCAATAATCAATTCTAGGACTGGAGTAGGGACTTTAGGTATGCAATAGATTACTTGATTCACCCTATTCCGAAAGAGTTTGTTTAATCCGATATATCAGAATTAATTATCTGACAAAAGTCACTAACTAGTAGACAATAGTAAGTAGGGTCGTCTCCTCAAAAATTGGGGATAAATTTGTTTCCTTCGAGTCGAGATAAATAGGGGGTTTTAGAATTAAATGCTAATGGACTACATAAATCAAATGCGAAAAATAATTAATTGACAGAAATAATTAGGAGAACTCTAACCAAAGGTACACTTCAGAAATAATTCATGCATTGATCATCGATTCGCATAAAATTTCAACATTTATTGATAAATTAGTTATAACTGTCATACACGCGATAAACAACCAGTTTTTTCTTACTTTTTCGATAGTCAAAATATGACCGTTAACTATTTCTCTAACCCGAAACAATCTTAGGTACGACCATAGAATTTAATTTCTAGATTGTATTAAGGTTTAGAAAAAATCAATTTTAACTAACAAACACGCTACGAGAGTTTGTTTAAACTAAATCGTATGTTCTCCTAACATAATCCAATTATGCCAGTTGCTACCGGGACAGAGGTAATCGAACAATTACGGATCCAACTACCCCTAATTAGCAAAATAACTTATGTGAATAATTAAATATTGCGTACTATTCAATCATACACAAAAGTTATAACAATTAAAAGTAGAAAATATATAAATACCAATAAATGAAGGAAGCAATTTAAATAATTTAGATCTCACAGTATTTGCCAAACCAAATCGTCAGTTGTCCTCTTGACTAGAATTAGGGAATTAGTTCTCCATTAATGGAGAACAAACTGTGACGACCCCACCTTCCCCTAGGGCATACCCTAGAAGTTAGTGGATCGCCTGCCTGGCTTTCGCCAGAATTCACTCATTCACATTAACTTCAGAGATAACATTACCATTGGACAACTGAACATTCACTCTTAAGTACATCTCCAATCAGTTTGAAACATAAATTTGTCCAATAAAAGAAATAAAATATCTGTTCTAAATATCCATTCTTAATATCACACCAACTTAAAAAAAAATTCAACCGTCTCAAAATTCAAAAAAGATCATGCCTACACTACATACACAGAATAACGAATCTTTCCAAAATAATTTTCTAGTTCAATCCAATCACTCTTCAATCTCCGATTCCGGTAAGAAAAACAAAACTAAAAGGGTAAGCTTACGCCCGTGAGGTTTCCATGCAAGAAACATTTAATAATCACATGAATCAATACAATTAAGCAAATAGTGCATATTTCACTGTACAATCACTTTCATTAGCAATTGGGAGACACTTCACTGAACAATCACTTTTAAAAGGATACGGTGCTTGCATTAGAGCCACTTCAATGCACTACACACTCCGCCGAACTCCTCCTTATAACCTCCAAAACAATAAACACTTCCCTCACTTGGATAGCCATATCAATATCAGTAATCTGCTACTCCGTGGTAATACTCGAGCATACCAATACACTTACCCAAAGCTACCGTCCTATCCGACCGAGCCCTTTTTGCTGGCTCGAATAATCCGTTGAACAAAGGGTTTTGGGACCAAGTTCAGCCAGTGTGATAAAGTACACACACGGCTTACAGTCATGCACACTTACAACATCACTTGATCAATTATCAACCTTCAATCTCAACTAAACCGAGTGCGATAAAGTACACTCTCGACTTAGAAGGCGAGGGACAATTGAGATACACTTTGCAATGAATCACTTAGCAATATTTCATAATAAACACATTTGCCATATAATTGCACTTAGGTAAACATAAGCAATTTAACACATAAATTCGGAAAACACTCACCAAATATCCAAATAAATTATTCTCGAGCCTCGTGTTCATTTCCTGGCTCACAGCTACTTCTTGGGATAAGTTCATAATTCCAAAGTAAATATATAATTTGTAGATGCTCACTTATTATTTATTATCATATTATTTGATCGATTAAAGTCAAGTTTGACTTTAAAATATAAAATATAAGAGATTCAATATTTATTCAATATTTCATTTTGACTTATTGACTTTATCATTTTAAACCAAGAAATATACATATTCCAAGTTTATAGTCTTATAAAACGTTTAACCTAAGATTAAACCATTTTCTATCCAATATTCTAAGATTAAGGCAAATTGACTTTTCATTATTTTCTTTCTGGATTAAACTAGATTCCAAGTTGCCAATAGTTTAAATCTCGTTTAAATTTTACTACTTTTTCAGCTATTGCATTCCCCAACTAAATTTTCTAGCAGTGTAACGGTCCAACATTTGTTGTTTTCTCAAGTCTTTCCTTTCACTTTCATATGCCCCAAGTAGACAGACAAATCACAAATTTCCAGTAATGTTATTTCAAGCTTTTAAGCAAAAACTCTATTCTTTCACTTGCTTAAATCTCTATATACTTAAGTTACATTCATTTCAGCATATACCAAAGCAATTAGCATCTAGTTTCAACGGATTATTCAACCCAAAAGCCACAACTAATTCTGTCATTAGCTAAGTAAACCTTCAGCCATAAGACAATTAAAGATTCGGTTCTTTCTTCAGTTTTAACTTCAACTCAACATGCAAATATATAATGAACAAGCTTACAAGGTAATCTTGGACAACAAGTATAAAAATTGCAACTAAACTTCGAAGGAAAAACTGATCAGATGCCCAACTCCTTCTCTCGGCCATGCTGGAAAGATTTTGACAGCCACTCAGCTCTTAAACACAGATTTCTTCAGTTTTCTTTCGTTAAGTTCAACAAGCAAGGATTGGTTATCAGACTACAGGGTACTTTCAGCAGGGATCTAAAGCTTACAGCCAAGGGAAATTGAAAAGCAACGCTGGTTCAGATGCTGATTCCCCCCCTCGGCCATGTTCCAAAATTCTGGTAGCAGTCACGTTGACACAATTTTCTCCAATAATCTCTTCAATTTATGTTCAAATCTTTCATGCATGTTCAGACCAAGCCATTATATGATATATATTACAGTTTAACATAGAGTTTCGAGGCCACAAATCCATGTGGACAGCTAGAAACCTTTTCTTTTCTTTCTCTCGGTTAACCTGGAAAAATTTCCAGCAGGTTTCTTCCTACGGTTTCAACCCCAAAATTTCGAACTTTCCTCAAGTTTCTTCAACTAAAATCCCCTTAACACATAAAGCTAACATGTTACATGCATTACCCAACATAGTTTTCCATTTTACAGTAATCACAGGCTGCAAATCAACCATGCAAGCTCTCGGTTCCTCAACTTCAGTCCAGCTCCCATTTTTCTTCCTTATCAGAATTCCCTTCAGCTAAATATTATTATTCCTGGCTAAAAACCAACATGCAGCCACTACTTTCAGTTATACCAGATAAGTAGCACAAGATTGTTGAAGTTTCTTACCTTCTCCGTTAAGTTTCACCAGAGGCAGATTGTTTTAAGTTCCGGTTCCTCCTAAAATTGCAGCAACTTTGACTCTTCCTCTCGGCTGGAGCTAATTAGTGATGGGACGAGCAAGTTTCTCTTCCTAACCTTCACTTTAGCTCTCAGTTTTGATCGGCTAAAGAATGTAGAAATGGGAAAGTTATCCGATTGCTCTGTTTTGTTTCTCGGTTGCTGCTGTCTAAGGAAGAAAAGATGCAGAGTTCTCTCCCTCACTCTCTCGGTTGGTATTCTAAATACTGACCACTCACTCTTCAGTCGGTGATAGAAATTTCAAGGCCTCACCACTCAGTTTTGTTGCTATTATCAGACATTCCACAGCTTTCTTCACTCGGCTTCTAATTCTTCATTCGGTGCTGGACACTTCGAGGCTCCTTTACTCGGTGGCCGACCAACTTAGCCAGCCACTTTCTATTTGTTTCCTCACTTCCACTGCTTGCCTTAGCATTTCTCTGTAGCTTGCTCTCAATCACCGCCCAAGAGTTTTGAAGTGATTTGCCTAAGTTTCTTTCGGTTGTCTAGAAGCTCAATTCCTCTCTTGGTTGCATGGTTAATTATCCAACCTTTAAGGTTAAATTGGTCGTCCTTTTAGCTTATTTGCTTACTAAGGCCCGTAGTTTATTATTTCATGCATTGACTCCTAACTTTATTTATTCTAATTTGTATATCCCTATAAGAAATTTGTCCACCATTCTAGGATATTTCTAAATTCTTGATTTTATAAAATTTCAATTAGACATTTAATTTACCCAATTATTTGTTATATATAATGTTTCTAATATCAAGGTAAATAAAATGAAATAAATTTCAGGACATACATATAATTTTCTCGGGTTCTCACACAAACCATGCGTAAGGAATTTGGGAAAAGTTGTCAATTTTTGCCTGTCCAATTTCGGTCAACAGAAGAAGAAAAGAATAAGGAATTCTGTTGCTTTCAATTGTCTCCAAAGCAAAGCATACAAGAGAGTCTTATGCTTTTTCAATTTGGTCAAACCAAAAATAAAAAGCAAATTCCACGTGTCCACAACTGTGGCCCTTTTGTTGGTTTCTTCCTAATTGTTTTAAAAAAACAAAAACAAAGTCAAAGACAAACCTTAGGAAAAGTACAAATCCTTTTACGTCGGTAGCGGCCCAAAAGGCCAAGGAATTCCTCCTTTTTTCTTTCGGCCGGGCCCCACCAAAGAGAGCAACATAAATCTCATCCTAGTTTTTCTCCTAACTAGGAGGCATGAACCGCGCCCTGCGCGGTGATAATTTATTATGGATGCCCATAAAACATATGTAGCAAGTATATAATTTTGAAAATAAATAGGACATTGACTTTATTAGATGTAATAAGTTGGAATAACAAAAGTAACAGCTAGGACAGGAGGAATGTTTGTTGCTTAAAACTCCAAAGGCTAAAGAACTATACAAAGATCTAGGTTTTAGATACGCAGAAACAAAACAAAGTCTAGTAATTGTCAAAGTGAATGAATCGTCTAAGTAACAAACATATGGTCTATAGTCTACATATCACTATTCCAAACACTACTGCTGCCTAAGAACTCAGCCCAAGAAGAAAGGCTCTGAGCTGGCAGCATAACACTATTCCAAATACTATTGCTGCCTAAGAACTCAGCCCAAGAAGAAAGGCTCTGAGCTGGCAGCATAACAGAGCATCCCAAAGAAAATTTTTTAAAAAGAACAGAACCACTAAATGCTATTAGTATCAATAGCATATAAGCCTCAAAACTAATACCGACGCCACTACAAGCTCAAAGAAGTTCACGAGCTGACAAGATAGCACAAGAAATAAGCATCCAAAAACAACCACTCTAAACTGGGTAGCAAGCAACAACAGCGTATTTAGTGCACGTCACTTTGTTGATTACATCGGATGAACGGTTAAAATAGCATAGGAGCCTGGTCAGTTCAATTCGACAAGCCACACGATGGTACAACTTAAAGGTCTGCAAAAAGGTTGAATCGAAATAAAGTGGCAATTCAAGAATCCATGTAGACAAATCAGACCATTAAAATTGCATAAAAGAAAGTTCATTAATGACAAATCCAAATGACCTGGCTACATATAGTTGAACAATCTCCAAGTTCAGGTATCTATGCATGAGAAAAGAGCAACACATAACCTCATCGTCAGCAGCCTCAAACATGTCAAGCGTGCTAACACCAACCAGCTTCTCAGCTTCGACACCTAATGCAATAACATTTACACACCCAGTATCATCATGAAAAGTGACCCGGATCCATGCTCTATAACAAAAATAACATTAACCACCGAAAAAAAAAGGAAACCAAGGAATGCATAGGGTTTTTAAAAACTAATAACTAATAACAAATCCACGATGAACCTAGGGAAATCATACATTCCCTGACCTCAAGCAAGGTATACAAATAGTCTTATATGTTGACAAGAGACCCTCAATTGATTTTAGTTTTCTCACGTGGCACGACATTGTTGGGGTAAAAGATTGGAGGCACAAACAAAAGTGACACGAAAAATCGAGAAACATAATTTCTTTTCACAAAAAATCAAGATGCAGAGGGGAATGCAATATTGGCCATACATCTTTAACAAGAGCTTTGTGTTATTGTAGCAATCAAACTTCCAGATAAGAGTTTTGGAGCCACGAAAACAGGCAATTTCGCATTTCAGACACATGCAAACGTTTAATTCTTGTTTATCGATGAAGGAACATTATTACAGTTGCAATGTACATTTTTTGTGTGCTAAAATGTCTAGAATTAAAAAGTTTCATCCTCCATTTGCAAAGCCTTCTATTGCATGATATAGTTCCTGCCAAAATCCAGATGCAGCAGTGATTTGATACTACAAACAACTTAACTAAGAGAAACAGCTCCTTAGCAGTATCAAGAACAACTGAACATTCAGTAGTCATGCCAGACTGTAGATTTACCAAAATGATCTCATAGCATTATGCTAGATCAATATTGAACAAGCTAAACGTTTAAAAAAGTTTCCTCGTCTAATGTAGCTCAGGACATAGAAAACAATGCATGCAATAAATCTTATAGAATAATCAGTGGGTAGAAGCAACCTTTTTTGTAGACAAATCTTTTTTTTCTTTTTTTTTGCACTGGCTTCTTCACGGTCGACCCAAACGCTTCATACTTAATAAAAAGAAAAATGTTTAACAATCAAAAGCTGTCCCATTCCATTTCCAGTAGCAAAAAAATTAAAAATAATTGTCTAGTTTATGGAGTAAATCTTGCACCTGAGTACATGAACTATTAACCCAATGCAGGAAAGGTCAACTGCACATTAATTAAAGTACTGCAATTCAAATAGAACTAACATGAAACGGGATACCTCTAATCAAATGCATAGGGATCATCTGCATAAGGATTCAGAGATCCTTCTGAAACCAGATCACCTATATTAGATGAATTTGTATGAACTTGTCCCTTTGTTCCCTATCGTGAAATTCCAATCACAAATGTCAGCACACATAACATAAATTATATGTGACCGTAATCACAAGGCATCCTGCAGTGTACAGAGACAAACTTCATCCCATACAGTTAAATTTCTCCTTGTTTCTACTTTACCTTGCTCAGGTTAACCAATTGCTCTGTTTCATTGCATTAATCTATTAGTAATCACAACTTAATCCTAAATGATATGAATAAGAGTAACACCATTTCAAGGTAAGAGAATTTCGTGAGCACGATTATTGTCTGTCTAGTACATCCCATTCATCAAAAATAGGCAAAAATCCTACTTCTTGTTGGGTGAGACACGACTGACACTCCACAAAAGATCAAAAGCTAAAAAAACCAGCATGATGACACAGAGAAGGAAAATTTATCCTAGTTCATTGTTTAATTACCTTAGTAACAGCTCTAGGTGTAACAGCTTTTGGTGTCTCTAGCTTTTTATGTCAGCTTGGGTCCTGTAGTAATAGAGACAATTACACATAACCAAGAAATATACACATAAAGAATCGTTCCCCTACGACAATGCATACTGATCAGAAATCAAAATTACATACCGCAAACATTACAGTACTTTTGGTTTTCCTTTTTTTGTAATTGTTCTTCCATTTGCTGTTTAGACTTCATATTCATGATGAGTGACCTGCTTAAGCAAGGAAAGGAGGTTAGACAAACGGGTACAAAGAGTTGGGTTGAATTTTCTATGAACACAGAGAGCTGATCAATGATATTCAGAAGCATGAACTGAATTTTCCATGTCTTTCTTGAGATATAGATTCAATTGACAAAAAAAGAAAAAAAAGGAGAGCGAGGGATAGGAAAACTGATACGGGTCATGGATTTCTCTTTCATTGTAAAAATATAGACTGGCAGGCTTTCCTTTTTTTTTATTAGTGCTCACTTCCCTGCTCTTTTTTCCTTCAAAGTTGAAGGTTCCTAGCTTTCTAATTGATTAAATATTTGAGAGAACACCTTAGCATACTACCGTTTATTTCATGATACAAAGATAGAGGCTCACCTTCCTACTATGCTTGGGAAGACTAATGACACTTCCTGTATTCCCCTTTTCCACTTTTCTTAGCAAGTTGGATGCGAGTGTTTGAGTTGCTGTCAGATAAGGTGAATCCGGCAGAGACATTAGTAGGTTTAAGAATGTCATTTGTTGAAAGCAGTATAGACAAAGGTTATAATTTTGCACTCTGTCTGGGGTTGCTTGAACTTTTTGACCCTTTTCTTCACTGTCTTCTTTGAAAGCAAAGGCACTGCCATCGCTGCTGATTCTTCTTACGTTTCCCCTACTTAACCTGCACATTTCACACACAAATCACAATCAGATTATAAATCACAATGTTAGTCTTATATGTTGATAACATGAGATTATAAATCACCATCCGTAAATCAGTCTCAATCTAAAGCAGCGTAAACTCATTACATTATCCCATAACAACCTGAACCATTTCCAATAAATTGATGAAACAAACGTGTAAGGGAAAAGAACCAAAGAAATGTCCAATTGCAGCACCTGCGCATGAAATTGATAAAAATACTAAAAGAGTAAAGGAGAAAAAGATAAGATAAGAAAGGAGGAAAAAAACCCAAAGAGGTTTGGCCATACCACTATAAAAGAAAACCCAAAAAATTGATGAGATCAGATACTGAGAAATCCACGAGCAGCATCCCACTAGTCATCTCTGTTTTAAAAGAAAGCATGGAAAAAATACATTTTTAGAGAAAATACTGATTTGGCAACTTCTAAGTTCAATATGGAGTTGCTAATGAAAATGATGGAACTAAGCCTATTTAATATCGAACTGGAGCACCTGCCAATAGAAAAAAGCCAGAACTTGCCAAGAAAACAGATGACCACTACAAGCAAAAGAGGAATGAGAAACTCTGAGGAGAAACTGCTGGAAAACGAGTAGAGAAGGAAATACAAATCAGAGTTATGCAATGAATTCTTGATGAGAGAAAAGCCGAAATGGCATCTGCAAATGGGAATGATGCTGAAGAGAAAGGTTTCTAAAATCTTCTGATGATACAGTAAGGAAAGGAGGAATACATCTCTGTAAAAAACCTAACCAGAAACAAAAGGAAACATGAAGAAATATTCAAATTAAAGGAAAAATTAAGAGAAAATTGTTCATGAATGGACACATTTATTCAGAAACACGTATAGAGTACACTTAAGAGCAGTTTACAAGTTCTACAATCATCAATCTAACTAAAACAGAGCCCAAGGAATTAAAAAGATAAGAATACATACATAAAAAAGTTAACAAACTTACACAGTGAAGGAGAACGTAGCACAACAAAAGCACCAAAAAGTTCCCTAAAAAAAACATATGCAAAAAAAACAAGCAAATTCAACAATAAGCATAAAACCAATCTAAATATTCCACAAGAAGAGAAAAAGCATGCCATTCAAAAATTGCAAAAAATGCTCACTGAAAAAATTAGCAACAGTATGGAGAATAGCATAGATAAAGCAGAAATAGATGATTTTAGTTATATCAGGTCTAATAAAAAGAAAGGGATAAAAACAAGCAAACTTAACAATAAGCAAAATACCAATCTAAATATTCCACAAGAAGAGAAAAAGCATGCCATTCAAAAATTGTAAAAAATGCTCACTGTAAGGATCAACAACAATATGGAGAACAGAATAGATAAAGCAGAAATACATGATTTTAGTTATATCATGTCTAATAAAAAAGAAAGGGAAAAAAAGCTGACGATAGAAAGTGCTGGAAAACAATAAAATTTTGAACAGATCTGCAATGTATCTGGGAAAAAAAGACGATTGCTTGAAACCACCACCAACAGAACTCGGTAATGTTATTTTCTTGACAATCATAGTCCAGCGAGGCCGAAAGCATATGGAAAAGAAAATTCTTGGAATAGATCGGCAAGTGCTTTGGAAAAACAAAGAGTTTGTTTTCTCGGGGAAAGAATGATTTTTTGTTTCTTCTGAGAGCGCTAGACAAATATTAAAGGGCGGGGGACAAGAAGGGGGGAAAAAGAGCAACAGTCCAGAGACTAAAAAAGCCACATCACAAGACACACAACTACACAGCCTCGAGTTTGCAAGGGAGAACCACAAAAAAGGGGAAAAAAAATAGCGCAACGCAGGGGGGAAAAAACGCAAAGACCAACGTCAAACCCATGTAGACCAGATAACGGAACAGCCAAACCAAAATACAACGCAACGTGGAGGTAAAAAGCAAAAAAAAGGAAAAAAACACTGCAACAAAAAAGGCAAGATCGACGCTCACCGGAGAGGAAAAACACCAAAGGAGGAAATATCAACCCTAGGCTAAAAACATACAGAGAAAAGTCACATTGAAGAAAACATACTGGTGTAGAAGGCGAAGTGGCGATGGTGGTTATTGTTGGTAGTTCTGGGTTTGAGGGATCTGAGGAGCGGCGGCCGAGGGGAAGAAAACCGTCTTCTGTTCAAGAAAGAGAGACAAAAAGAATGAAATAAAGAAAAGAAAGGAGAGAATAGAAGAAACGGCGGAGTTAACCCTAGTTCTAACAATTTTTTTTGTTGCGTGTAAAAAGGCATGCCTAACTCCTAGCAATGAAGAAGTAGAAAACTCACCGGAAAGGAATTTTATGGAAGGAATAGAAAAGGTACAATGGCTCACCGGAAAGAAGCGCACCTCACCGGAAAGGAAGAGGTAGAAAAGGTACAATGGAGGAGGAGGAGGCGCCGCGAACAGACGGCAGCTGATCTAGACTACTGCAACACAAAGAAAGCGAGAGACAGAGGATGCATGGCCTCTACGCAATTCGAAATGGGAATCAAAGAACAAGAAATAGAAGAGGTACAACGGCGGAGGAGGAGCGTACCTCACCGGAAAGGAGCGCAACTCACCGGAAAGGAAGAGGTAGAAAAGGTACAATGGAGGAGGAGGAGGCACCGCGAACGGACGGCAGCTTATTTGGGCTACTACAACACAAAGAAAGCGAGAGACAGAGGATGCATGGCCGCTATGTAGCTCGAAATGGGAATCAAAGAACAAAAAGCAAAAATATCAGTTTTAGGTTTCAACTCACAGAGGAAGCTCACAGTGAATCATGCACTTCACCGGAAGTAAAAAGAAGAAGAGATAAAAATAATACAACGGAGACCACTGCAACCCAGAGACCGCGAGAGACCGAGGATCAATGCTCCTTGCATAGTAAGAAGAGAAACAGAGCAATATCGTCAAGAAGAAGCAGAGAGAGAAGTTAGGCGAAAGCAGAGGCATTGGATTCTGCCAGATAGAGAAACAAGTCTATCAATGCGGTAGAGAACGCAGCAGGAGACACATGGGTTACTGACAGAAAGAGAAGAGGCCAACGGAGCTGAACCCGCCGCGCCATGCGCGAACAACACAATGCTGCTAACCCACATGTGCGGCACGTGAGAGGACGACGAAAACCTCCAGGTCATCACAGCTCTTCGCACGTTATCTACTTATGTTGAAAAGTTGGTAACCGACTACCAAAAATTTCCTTATTAACAAATCCTATTACAGATAGCTCTCTTCAGCTTGGGAGTGACACCACTGTTTTCCAAAGTTGTAGTCCACTGCATCGCTCAATATTCTGGAGCTTCCCACGTGCGACTGAGTACGGCTTTTTGGATCGGGGTTAGGCGTGAGCACACCTAAGTGTCAAGAAGTCCTCTGAAATTTGATTTTCAGCACTTTTTAACATTACTTCCTACAATTAATACAAACCGCCAAACCTGAGTAGAATCCATCAAATAGAGCAACATTTAGTCCCAACAACTATGAAATAACAGGGAAATACTCCACTCAAATGCACCCTATCATTTATCCCATCAACCATATTGGGTTTGAGTTTTATCACACCAATTGTTTATTTTATTGGGTTTGAATTTTATCTCACCGATCTTTTTTTTGTTGGGTTTGAGTTTTATCTCACAAACTGTTATTTTGTTGGGTTTGAATTTAATCCCACCAACCATTATTTTGTTGGGGTTGAGTTTTATCTTACAAACCTTTATTTTATTGGATTTGAATTTTATCCCACCAACAGTTATTTTGTTGGGTTTGGATTTTATTTCACCAACCGTTTATTTTGTGAGATTTGGCTTTCATTCCACCAACCTTTATTTTGTTGAATTTGAATTTTATCCCACCAATAGTTATTTTATTGGGTTCAAATTTTATCCCACCAACCCTTTTATTTTCTAGACTTTGATTTTTCAATTTATTAGGTTTTACTAGTCAATTCAGATCTAGTTGGGTTAAACAAGTGAGTAATTTGGTATCTATATCTTTATCTTGAATTTCTGCGAAATTCACACAAAGAGGGCAAGTAGATACTAAAATTTTTTCATTTATTTTGCTTCATTTTTATTCTTATTTTTGTTCATTTTTAGTTTATTTTGTTTAAATTTTATTATTTTAGCTTATTTTATTTCATTTCTGTTTCTTAAGAAAATCACTTCAAATCATTTTTTTAGGAAAATCGAAAAAGAAAAGGAAAGTAAAGAAAACTAGGAAGAAAAATTAGAAAAATCAAAAAGAAAAGTAGGAAGAAGAATTAGAAAAATCAATACATTTTTTGGAAAAAAAAAAAGTACCTGAGCACACGCGCATCATCTTCATGGTTTCGTACTAGAAGCCATAAATATGAACATGGTACAATATTGCAACTGCATTTTCATCCTATTTTCATGCATTTTTTTTTACATTTTTGCTTTCTCTTCAAGTCCCCCAATACATGGCCACTTGGCCTTAATCCAAAACATCAAGAATCTTCTGGAATTAAAGCCATCTAATGGCTCCAAAATTTGCAACAAATCTGTTTTTTAAGAACCATTGATATGAGGGTTTAACAGCCCTTGTTCCTGAAAAAACCTTCAAAAATGCAACACTAGGGTAAGAAGAAACAAGAGGGAGGCGGCAGAAAAGCAAAAAAGGGAGAGAAAAGAGAGAAATGAAAGAAAAATTAGAGAGAAAAAAAGAAAGAAAAATTGCTGGAAAACTTGATACCGAGCTGATGCACCAGCCCTCTTTGGATCCAATTCTCACTTTGATTTTAACCCTTTGAGGATCCTTTTGTTTCTGCATTATCTGTAGATGTAGGACAACAAATTTTGTCTTGAAACTTTCTCCAAAAAACATCGTTAACCCCTTTGAATCCGAGCTCAAAATCACGAGATTATCAGCATTGCAAGGTCTGCAACGGAACTTGTTCGGCTTCGTTTCAGTGACTTTTTTCAAGATTTTTCAGCTTTTCTTACATCGATTCGAGCCTCAATAATTTGTAGGTGATGATAGTTTTCCCTCTTAATCTATTTAACGTTATTTCATGAGATTGTTGGGTCATTACATGAGTTGGTCTGCATGAATTAGGTTCTTAGATTTTTTGTGATTTGTGATGTGTTGAAAGATTATTTAGATGGGTGGAATTCGCACAAAAGGGTTTGTATGATGTTTGATAATTTAATGGTTTGATCAGAAAATCTTCAGAATCCGGTGGATCTATTCATTGGTTCCGCCATGAGTTGATTTCACATTCTTCCTGCTTGTCTTTCTTCGCTTGATCCCCAAGAAATGGAATTTGTAGTTGGGTTTTGTCAAATAAAAATGGGTTGGACTCCTTGTACTGGTGTTTGATTGATAAATCGATGGTTTTTTTTTTGTTTGACCTAGAGTAAGAAATGTTGTAATAGAATGGGTTGCAAAGTTGCAGAAGAAGAAGGGTAGAAGAAAGCTGCGATGAGCTTGCATGAATAATCTGGAAAATTTATATTTTGGCCCCCAATTTTTAAATAATTCCACTATGGTCCAAAATATGAAAAAATTGAACTAATTTTGCCTCTTTTAAGTTTTAATCCTCTTTTTTTATGTTTTAAATGTGTTTTTGAGCAAATTATTTCCGGGTTATAGGACATAATTGGGTCTTAATTTTTTTAGATGATTAATGGTTTGTTTGGATTTTTGGAAGTGGGTTTTAGTTATTTCTGATTGGATTTTGACTTGAGCTTGAAAGCCAAGGCCCATGCATTTTCAGCTGGGTTAGTTTGATTAAAGTTATGGGCTGGCCTGTGTATTTTTCCTTGGACTTTTCACTGGCCTTAGGAGGCTTTGGCCCAAAAAAGAAATAAAAATGGTCCAAAAGATAGGTTTTAGTTAGGCTATGTAATAGATAGGTTTTAATTTTTTGCCAAAAAATATAATTAGTTAGATAAATGTAATAGTTAGATTATTATTTTTAAAATTTTTCCCTTTAGATTATAGTTAGGGCCTCGAATGTAATAGTTAGGCTTTTATTTGCGCTTACTTGCTTGTGTGCTTACGTGTTTATTCTTTTTTATTAGGGTTTTGCATCTAAAAATTAAGCCTATGTGTTATGTATTCTATGTGCATTATGTATTTAGTTGATTTAATTATGTTTTATAAGATTTATTTAGTTATAATAAATGCATGACGTCATCACACTAGTACAACGCTAGTTGTGGCCTTTCTTCTCGATTTTTCACTAGTCTAACGCTAGTAAAGACTAGTAGAAATTGGTTAATCCAATGTTAGACCCTTTAAACCGTCTCGCAGTAGATTCACATTCTTTGCATGATATTCATTACATTTCATACATGTTTTTCATTTTTAGACCCTTTTCTCATTTTGCACGATATTTCTTCTACATATTGTCTCCCTTACCCCTATTTACGTGAAACATAACATTTAGACGTACATTCCATTTAGAAAAATAAAAATAGGTTAGTCCATTTGTTTGATTAGGTTAGCAGAGCCACCCTTCAAATATGAGAAATGGACAAGTATGATTTCTTAATCGTAGCACGCTTATATCTCCTCTATAGAAAGAAAAATTGAGTCATGAATTTAGATCCCCCGTACCTTTTATATTGCATTCCTTTCTTTCAGGTCATGTATACTTATATATTATAATTCTTCTTTTCTTCGAGTTTCACCTTTTGCATATTCGTGACCTCTTCTAAGAATCATTTTGGACATCACAATTAATGTGATTTGCACAAATTAAACTTTGAAAAGATATTTCAACCCATTCGATATTCATTAGGTCTAGATTTGCATCTATATAGAAACGCCCTAATGTGATAAGTTGTATAGGTTAGATGAAGAAAAATTTTCGACTAAATCTCACAACTAGTTTTAATTAGGTTGAAAGGGTGCCTTAGATCAAATCTTTGCTTACCCTTCCTTTAACCCTGACTCCCGAATTCTTTTCTCTTGTTTTCAAAGACCTGAAATCGTCTAAAAAGGGTTCTATTTTTTTTTTTTTTATCTTAAAAACATATTTTGGATGACTTAGTACACCTTAATTCAATACCAAGTGGCGACTTTAATTTTTTTTCCTAAAAAATCCTTTTTAGACTATTATTTTGGGTCAAAACCGTCGCACTTTTTAAGTCTCATTTTAAGCCTTTTTTCTTTATTCTATTTCTAAAATCAATAAATACATTGTTCAACACAATAAAGTTATTTTTCGAAAAATAGGGCGCGACATAAAGAAATGCATGGAAAATTCAAGATATGTTGATAACATTGATAGATATCCCAAAAACAAAGAATTTAATTGTTGTACTAACTAGTAGCCATTTGGAGCAATGGAGAGTGAGTATTGATTCGCAATGGATCTGTAGTATCATCTCTGTCCCATTTTTTATTATATTTCTATTTTCCTTCATAAACATGATGTTTTAGTTCTTTTTTATTTCCTTAAGATCCAACAACTATTAACTGAGTAAAAAGTAAAAACAACACTTTCAAAAATATATATATAATAGAAAATTAAAAATAAGTAGAAAATTCATAGTTTGTTAAATTTTGTGTATTACTCTGTTAATAGTTATTGGATATTAAGGTAACAAAAAAGAATTAAAACATGATATTTATGAAAGAGAAAAAAATATGATAAAAAGTGTAACAGAAATTGGCACAGAAAATGGGACAAAAGATCCATTGCGGTATTGATAGGTGTAATGAGGCAGAAATCTTGAAGCCAAAAAGCTGCATATATATCAAAATATTGACCCAATCCTTTACATTAAAAAAGTGTGAGTAGTAACCGCAGCAACTCTCCAAATTTTCTTTTAGGCCAAAAAAGTGGAAAAAAAATGTGGCTAGTATGTTTATAATGTGGTATATGTAAAAGGTACTTTTGACACTTTAAATCATTAAAAAAAAAAAAAGTGAATCAACTAATGTAGATTCACCCATGGATATTCTTGCAAAAATATCCACACCACGTGTAAATATATCTTAAAACCCAACATTTTTTATTTATAAACATACATGCCATATTGTTGAATAGAATATTTATATTTTAGTACCAACTACTAAAATATTAGGGCTTTTTAATATATATTTTGTTATCTCTCTCTGTTAGACTGTTATCCAGCACTGCAGCATGAGAGATCTCTTCCTCTATCTTTTCTTGTACTTTTACAAGTTTATGTGGAAATTAAAAAGATTTATTTATCTAAATCCAGTCAAATGATCATATTTTAGATGGTTAATTTTATGTAAATTCTGTTCTTTCTGTCTCTTATTAACAACTTTATGGATGTTATGCTAATTCATATTATTTTTGGTTATGAAATTCAAACTTTTATTGGTGTTGCAACTTTATTTAGATGTTAATATGCAATAGAAGGTTTATGGGTTGGCTAGTTGCTTCATTGAACTAGATTATGCTAAAAAAATTAAATCATGTGAGTTTGGAACTAATTGAATTAGGCTCAATATCAACTTTTTTGTGAGCCAAGTATGAGTTACTAACATGTGAGCCTAGTTGAGTTGAGTTTGGATTCAAAAGAGTGAAATTTCATGTTAGCTGAGTTTGAGTAAGTCAAAATCCAACTAACATAGTCCAATTGATAGGTCTACTTAAATCTTTGTAAGAACAAAGCAACAAAAGAGTGAAACAATTGTTTTAAATGATTAAAATCCCTTAATGCAGTTTATAATTACTAGGGATAATTTTAGAAACCTTCCTTGAGATTTCTGACAATTTCACTCTACTTCTCTCAAGTTTAAGAAATCACACTTACCTCCCTTAATATAGTAAAATACCTATAATGCCCTTCACTTAGTAGACAATTTTAAATTTAAGACAATAAATTTACAAAATCTAAAAAAAAAGCTATTTTTCTATCTTTTATTTATTTTCTAGTTAATATAACCTCTTTTTATTATCTTCAATTTTATGGATATTAGCAAATTGAAATTACAAAATCTACAAAGGGAGTAGATTATGTGTCAAATTAGAAGAAAATGAAGAGACTCACGGTGATAGAGAAAAAAATAATAAAATTGATGATTGAAATAGGAAAAAGAACTAAAGATGTGGAATTTGTTATATTTTGTTTATTGTAAAGAAAAACTTTTATAAAATGTCAATAATTACATAATGATTTCTTTTATTGTATTGGAAACATTTCATTATAATTTTATTATGGAGATAGAATTTATTCTCTACTTTTGAGATATTAATATTTTTAAAGCCATAGAAGAATTGTAATGGTGGTTTTATGCCATATTAACTTATATTAAAAAAGTATTCGAGCATTGATATTTAATTTGGGGGTATAAAAATGGTAGTCAATGGGGTTTTGTGTGTGCGTTTTTTGTCGTGGAAAATATTTATATTGTATAAGGAATTTGGAATATTTTGGATGCCTACTTGATTTTAGAACTTATACTTGTATAGTTGTTAGGGATTTGGTTTGTTGATTTATGTAAAGTATGAAAGAAAATAATTGAGTATACTAATAGGATGCATAATTGTCATTAGATTTGTGTATATTTTTCCCTTGATATTTGTCAAATATTGTATTATTGGGTAGATTTTACTTATATTTGGTATTTGGTGCTAACTGTAGGAAGGTGGAGAAAAAAAGTGATAAAAGGGGAATTTTTTAAGAGTTGCTGTCAAGTCCAAAGATGTGAGAATCGTGCGTGGAAGTTTCCTAATTGATGACTTACTAAGCATGTTTTCAATTACAGTTGGGAACAATTTAGATTATCTTTTGTCAATTTAGGAATTGTCTTTTTCTTAGGAAAATTAGGAACTTTATTTTATTTTGGATGCTAGAAAATAAGAAATACATGCGACTGCCTATATAGACTAGTGATTAGTACTTTCGAGGAGAATAACTTTTGGTTGGCCCTTGAGGATTGACTAGTCACGAAGTTAAAAGAAAACAAGGGCAACCGCTTTTTCTCTTTTCCTTCTTGGGAGTTTTTCTCAAGTCGAACATTTTATGCAAACATTCTCGATGGATTTGTTCGGATTTTTTCTTAAGGATGCACAACTAATTCTCTTTTCTAGTCAAGGAATAACAAGGATTTGTGTCATCTACGCCTGTGAAATCTAATTATTTTTATTAATTTCTTTTATTCGTTAGTATTTGCATGTCTTCGAGTTTAATTTCTCATGGTTGTTAGTTGTTTGAATATCGAAGGTGTCTGATATTTAATTCAATCTAACAAACTATTGCCAGTTATGATAGTTAAACCCATAATTATTTAATTGTTTTAAATTAATAGTGACTAGTGTGATTGGTTTCATGTTAGGGAGACATATAATCTAATTAAATAAACTCTGGTAATATGTTTGTTGATTAGAACAGGACTTTTCTAGTTTTTAATGCAGTCAAGAAATTAAATTCTACTAGCTTACCAAGGGTTATTTCTTAGTTAGAAAAGTAGTTAACGGTTGTATCTTAACTATTGAGACGGTAAGGAAAAGTTGGTTGTCATAACTTGTCTGACAACTATAACCTGTTTATTAACGAATAGATGAAATAATCATTGCATCAATGAGCAGTTGTATGAACCACTTTCGAAGTTATATCCTTGGCTAGACCTTGTTTATTCTTGAGTTGAATTTAATTTGCTTTAGTTAATTGTTTTGAGTCACATTGATTATTTATTTTAGTTTTAACTCTCCAAAACCCTCCAACTGGTTTTGCTTGGAAAGAAATAGATTTTCCCCTTAATTCTTGTGAAGATGATCCTACTTACTCTTATACTCATTTATACCTTATCATGAGTAGGTTTTTATTATTACACAACTCGACACCTCTCAATTTTTGACGTCGTTGCCGGGGATTAGCGTTGGTTAATTTTTTTCTTTTTGAGTTTGTTTTATTTTATTTTATTTTTTCTGGTATTTTTGCTCATTGATGCTTCTTTCTTCTCACACAAGTGAATTGATTTACGATCCTGAGGTCGAGAAGAAAGCACACAGATTGAAAAAAGAAACCAAGAAATGCAAGGAAAAGCAGTCATCCACCACATCTCCAAGGCTCAATTTGGCTGTGGAATTGCTCAAGTCTTCTAGTGATTCTAAATAGGAAAATGTCATGATGGCAAACAATAACCGAACTTTAAGGGAGTTGGCTGCTCTTGATTTAAATCAGCAGCCTTTATACATTACTTTTCTTGATTTTGCTGAGAATGTAACATTTGAATTAAAATCAGGATTAATTCATCTCTTACCTAATTTTCATGGTTTGCCAGGTGAAGAGCCCCCACAAACACCTCCAGGAATTCACCGGGTCTGCACAGGTATGAAGCCACCTGGTATCACTAAGGAGCAGATTAAGATGCTGGTATTCCCTTTTTTATTAAAGGGGGCTGCCAAAGGCTGACTATACTACTTGCCAACAGGGAGTATCACAACATGGATGGATATGAAGAGAAAATTCTTAAAAATATACTTCCCTGCATCTCGAGCTGCCAGCCTATGGAAAGAACTATGTGGTATTAAGTAGAATCATAAGGAGTCTCTCTACGAATAGGAGTCTCTCTACGAATACTAGGAGAGATTCAAGAAATTGTGTACCAATTGCCCTCAGCATTGGATTAGTGAACAACTTCCCATCCAGTACTTCTATGAAGGCCTGCTTTATAGGGATAGGAGTATCATTGATGCTGCAAGTGTAGGATGCACTAGTGAACAAGACTCCTCGAGAAGCCTAGAATTTGATTGAAGAGATGGTTGAAAATTCCCAACAATTTGGCACGTAGGATGATGTACCAACTCGTCACGTGAATGAGGCAAACATTTCATCGATGCAAGAGTAATTGGCTAGGTTAACTTCTATGGTTCGCCAGATTGCAATGAAAAATATGCAAGTCAAGACATGTAGAAATTGCAAGGAAGTTAGCCATCCCACTGATGGGTGTCCAATGCTTCAAAAGAAGAATGTTGAACAAGTGAACATGGCTAGCAACATGCTCGCGCCATGGAGGCAATATTATCCATACTCCAATACCTATAATCTGGGTTGGAGGGATCATCCGAACTTTAGCTATAGAGGAAACAGGCAACAAAATTTTAGTTAGAGTAAACAGCAAGGATTCCAGCCTCAATACCATCCAAAGTCTCAACCATCGTCCTCTAATTCAGGAGGCCCCTTGGAAGATATTGTCAAAAGTTTGGCCACTAGTACTACACAATTTCAACAAGAAACTCAGTTAGGCATGAAAAATCTTGAAAACCGAATAAGTCATATGGCAACAGTAATTAACCACTTAGAATCATACCTTTTTGAAAAATTGCTATCTCAACTTGAAGCTAACCTGAAGAATGTGAGTGCCATAACCTTCAGAAGTGGGACAGAGATTGAATGGCCAAAACCTATAATTCCAAAGGATAAGAGTGACACTCAAATTGAAAAGGAGATGGAAGAAGAGGGATTCATCAAAGCAGCCTAAGGTAACTCCCAATCCTGTAATTCAAGTTAATCTAATCTGACTCGCTTTCCTACCTGGTTGGAGAAATCAAAGAAACAAGACGAAGAGAGGGAAATTTTGGAAATGTTTCAAAAGTTAGCAATCAATATTCCTTTATTGGATGCGATTAAGCAAGTGCCCAAATATACTAAATTTTTGAAGAACTTGTGCGTCAGCAAAAAGAAATTGAGAGACGATGAGAAAGTTGTGATGGGGAAGAATGTATCTGCAGTGCTACAAAAAAAACTTCCACCCAAATGTGGAGATCCAGATATGTTCTCTATTCCCTATCAAATAGGAAACACTAAAATCAAAAGGGTCATGGTAGATTTAGGAGTTTCAATTAATGTGATGCCCAAGATCATTTATAATCCCTTAAATCTAGAACCATTAAAGAAAACTAGCATCATAATTCAGTAAGCTAATCGGACAAATGCATATCCCGATGAGTTAGTTAAAGATATTCTAGTCCAAGTTAATGAACTAGTGTTTTCTACTAACTTTTATGTTCTTGACATAAATGATGAACGCTCTCTTAATCCATCACTTATTATATTAGGGAGACACTTCATGAGTATAGCTCGCACAAAAATTGATATTAGTAAGGATACTTTGATGATGGAATTTGAAGGAGAAGTAGCTCATTTTAATATTTTTGATGAAATGAAACATCCTATTAATTCTCAGTCTGTATTTGCCATTCATGCTATTAATCCCTTTGTGCAAGAATTTTCTGAGATTAATATTAGAGGTAAATTCAAAATTGCTGCGAATAAGTCTCATGGGATAAAAGCAATTTATGAGGTGAAAATGAGTAGAAAATTAAAGAAAATGGTTACACTCAATGGCTATTTGGATCCTACAGGAATGTTACCCATTGTAAAAAAATTTGAATCACATCCAAATTGAGAAGTGATGCTTCACGTCTAGTAAAAAATGTTAAAGAAAGGTGTTTATTGGGAGGCAACCCAATTTATTTTCTGTTATTTATTTATGTGTTTTATTATGTTTATCTTAGGTTTTTCATATTTGATGTGTTTAATTTTCATTTTTTTATGTTCCATTGGTTAGCAGACTTCCTCCCAACAAGATGTGCCTATGTCTTAAGGGCACATTGTAACGAGCATATATTCAATTCTACCTTCAGAAGACTACTGCCTAACCTTTACCTTTTCCACGCCTAACTGACTGGAGAGGTCATGTTTCGATTTCAAAAATTCTAGTAAACGACTAAACAACAAGACATGCCCACATCTTGAGGGCACGTTGTAACTCGAAATTAACTTGCCATTAGAAGATTCCAGACCAACAAGACGTGCCCACGTCTTGTTCCAACAAGGGGGCAAAAAAATGACAAAAAGATTTTTTTTTCTTTCTTTTCTTTTTTTTCTTTCCTTTCCTCTTTCTTTTTCCTTTCTTTCTTTCTTCTTCTTTTTCTCTCTTCTTTTCTTCCTCTTCTTTTCTTCTACCTTTTCCTTTTTCTTCTCCAGTCACTGCTCGCTGCTCCTAAAGATTGCTTATCGCCATCCACCATTTCCTTGCTGATCGTTGCTCGCTAATTGATAATCACAGCTATTATATTCGTCTCCATCCATCATCGACAGGCTACCTTCCTCATTGTGCCAATTGCTTTGTGCTGCCACCCCTCACGAACTACTGATTACTTAGCTATCTTTGGTGAAATTGGAGCTTGGAACTCGTGCATGATAATTGTTATTGCTTGAGTGATTCATTGCTCGAGTATGGCCAAGTCTAAGACCACTATGCCACCACTATTGCACCATAACGCAGCATTATGGAAGAGATGTGAGCACATGTCGATGATGGGAATTGTGATCCTGACCCGTCTACCTGCGTGGCCCTCCCTCAATTATAAGGAAGTTTCACTGTCGCTATTCCATTTCTTTTATTCTTTATTACTTACATTGGAGACAATGTAAGATATAGGTGTAGGGGGTAGTATATATTGATAGTATATTTAAAAAGTGCAAGTATAGGCATTTTTGTTGAAATTTTTTGTTCGACTTTGTCGAAATTTATCCAATTTTTGCCACGTCTTGTGTATTTTTGTGGTTATTCCTGATCAACAGTAACTAGATGTCTCGAATTTTTCTATTGCTAAGATTTTATAGTGGTCAAGTATGACATGGTTAGATCTAAGGCTGTCTTTTTGGTGAATATTTGAGATTTTATGGCTTTTGCACTCTTTGGTTAACTTTTCTAGGCATCGCAAATATTTGTCTGGCATTTTTCATAAAAATTGGTTTAACTATTAATCTTAGTTCTCAATGTTTGAGAAATGAAGTGGATTGATATGATCTTTAATTATATTTCATGCTTAATTGTAAATCATATTTAACTATACTGCGCTAGTTGTCGCTGCATAGTAACCAGAGGTTTTCACCAAAAGTGTTGACTTTTGCGTATAGTAGCGATGACAATGAGTATGTGGTCTTTAAAAGATGAGAGTTGAATAACCGGATTCCTTCATTTAGTAGGTGTTGGAGTTCACATAAAAAGGTTTGAATAAGTTTGAATGGATAAGGACTAAACTTTTTCCCCTGAAAAAAAAAAAGTTGAGAGTTCAAGTATGGGGATCCTTAAAAGGTAGAAAAAAAAGTTGTGAAAAAGTGAAAAATGTGCAAATGTATGAATGATTGTGTTAGCCTACTGATCTATGAGTTTTAATATTGAGATTTTGCTTAATAATTGAACCATTTACTAAAGAATGCTGGTTGAATATTTTATATCCTTATATTAGTTAGTCAGGAATTAGAAAAGTCCTTGGTTTTAAAAACTAACCGGAGAGATATCTCTTGGAACTAACTACTAGTACTTGATATGTGTTTTAATTATATTTTGGCAATAGATGATTTGAATAATAGCCATTATTTGAGCTCAATTGCTTAATTGACTGTTCTCATGCTTGAAGACAAGCATAGTCTATATATGGGGGAATTGATAGAATGCATAATTGACATTAAATTTGTGTATATTTTTCCCTTGATATTTGCCAAGTATTGTATTATTGGGTAGATTTTACTTATATTTGGTATTTGGTACTAACTGTAGGGAGAGAAAAAAAGTGATAAAAGGGATAATTTTTCAAGAGTTGCTGTCAAGTCCAAAGACACGGGATTCACGCACGGCAGCTTCTCAATTCAAGTCGAAGACTTATGAAGCATGTTTTCAATTACAGTTGGGAAACAATTTAGATTATCTTTTGTCAATTTAGGAATTATCTTTTTATTAGGAAAATGAGGAATTTTATTTTATTTGGGCACTAGAAAATAACAAATAAGTGTGGCTGCCTATATAGACCAGTGATTAGTACTTCCGAGGAGAATAACTTTTGGTTGGCCCTTGAGGATTGACTAGTCACGAAGTTAAAAGAAAACAAGAACAACCACTTTCTTTCTTTTCCTTCTTGGGAGTTTTTCTCTAGTCGAACATTTTATGCAAACATTCTCGATGGATTTGTTCGGATTTTTCTTAAGGATGCACAACTAATTCTCTTTTCTAGTCAAGAAATATCAAGGATTTGTGTCATCTACACCTGTGAAATCTAATTGTTTTTATTAATTTCTTTTATTCATTAGTATTCGCATGTCTTCTAGTTTAATTTCTCATGGTTTTTAGTTGTTTGAATATCGAAGGTGTCTGATATTTAATTCAATCTAACAAACTATTGCCAGTTATGATAGTTAAATATGTAATTATTTAATTGTTTTAAATTAGTGGCGATTAGCGTGATTAGTTTCATGTTAGGGGGACATATGATCTAATTTAAATAAACTCTGGTAATATGTCTGTTGATTAGAGCAAGACTTTTCTAGTTTCTAATGCAGTCAAAAAATTAAATTCTACGAGCTTACCTAGGATTATTTCTTGGTTAGAGAAGTAGTTAACGGTCGCACCTGAACTATTGACACGCTAAGGAAAAGTTGATTGTCACCGCTTGTCTGGCAACTATAACCTATTTATTAACGAATAGATGAAATAATCATTGCATCGATGAGTAGTTGTATAAACCACTTTCGGAGTTATATCCTTGGCTAGACCTTGTTTATCATTGGGTTGAATTTAATTTGCTTTAGTTTAATTATTTTTAGTCACATTGAGTATTTACTTTAGTTTTAATTCTCCAACCCCCCCCCCCCCGAATTGGTTTTATTTGGAAAGAAATAGATTTTCTCCCTAATTCTTGTGAAAACAACCCTACTTGCCATTATACTCATTTAAATCTTGTTGTGAGTAGGTTTTTATTATTGCACAGACTTGACACTTGTTATATACTATATTTTTTTCGAGTTTTGTACGAAAGGGTAATTTTAGATTTTTGAAAGAAAATTTAAGTTCTTGGACTTGTATTGTTACTAAATGATAAAAGTCGGGGAGGTATATATAATTTTCAAAACCTGAGGGGAGCTCTTTGTAATTGTGAGAAACCTTAGGAGAGATTTGTGAAATTATCCCTAATTATTATATGAATTTTGGTCTAATAGTTAAAGTTGAAATCTCATAACCTAATGTCCCGCCCCCTTCTCGGTTTTTAAAACCTAGCCCTCCCTTACTAGAAAAAAATTATTATATGAATTATACAAGTCAAAATAACTCTTATTAATTGCAAAAAAAAGTATTCAATGTTCATATAGCATGGAAATATCCAATATTCATATAGGTATTACAAATTCTAGACTCTGATCCTGTATCCCCTCTTTACTTCTTAAATTCTACTCCTCTTTTGCCAAAAGAAATTACAAATAAAAAAGTATTAAATATTCATATGTTGAAATAGATAGGAATACTCCTCAAGGACCTCGACTAAAAGTGAGCCAACTGTAATTTTCAAAACCTAAAGGTCAGTCCATGCAATTATGCTAAACCTTAAGGGAGAAATGTGCTATTAAACTTTCTTCCTTTATTTGTTTATTGGAATAATTTCAAAAACCTCTTGTGTGATTTTTGACAATTGCAACCACCTCCTTTCAAGTTTAAAAAATTATATTTATCTCCCCTTGATACCATGAAAAGCCTATGATAGTCTTCACAAAGTTTACAAATGAGAAAAATAAAAATTTCTTTTTTATAATACTTATTTATCCTAAAACTCTAACATCATCTAATCTAGTATATTATACTTGGTTCTAAATTTTTTTTGATTAGATTTATTCATGAATTTACAAAAAGTCGACCAACCAATTAGGAAAACATTTGTTAAAATAAGTATATTCAAAAACTACTTAACCAAAAAAAGGTCCAAAGTATCAAAAAGAATGCTTTCAAAAGAAATTTCATCTAACGGATAATGGTGATAGTTAACTGTTAACTATTTAATTTGTTTTACATATCAGAGAGGGGTAATATTGGATTTTTTTTTTTTTTTTTTTTGCTCAGATCATCAATTGTTATCAAGATATATTTTCTCGAAGAGGTTTTCATAAATTTTCAAACCTCAGCGTGGGTGGCTGCAATTGTTAGACACTAAGGCCCGACACAGCGAGTACTCAACGGGTTCTTTCCTGTGTTCGACTTCTCGTCTCGCTAAACCCCACCGGCGGCTTCTGTTCTCCGACACCGACACCACCACCACCCAGCCTCTCTGATTCTCTGAATTTGGTAAAATAAAAGTTGCAGAATTTTGTTTCTATAATATTTTTCTCCAGTCAATTTTCTGCTAATTAGGGTTCATCGCATGCCCATTTATCAATTATTGCTTTTGTTATTTTTTTTGGCTTGTCTAGTTTGTTGGGGGATGGAGATTGACCCTAAAGAAGCATCAGAGGATGGTGTAACATCAATGCAAATCGGTTCCCAAGTAAACACCATTAGCTTATGAAAGTTAATTCCATGTTTGGATATATTTCTGGCATTGAATTCCTAAGGGTATTTGTTTTTCATTTATTTTAGTCAGAGGGCAAACATGAAGAAGTCGACATTGCTCAATCAATGGAGAAATTGAATGTTGCAGACCCATGCCCTTCGTTTAAGCGAAAGCCAGTCATCATTATTGTTGTTGGGATGGCAGGTGTGTGCATCATATTAACATAAAATTGTTTTATTTCTTTTGTTCGATATTTTAGTTGTTATTTTAGAGGTACTCTGAGGGTTTCTTTTAGTTCACCTAAAAGGGTTTTGTGTTCAGATAGTTTTGAAGTTTGAGTGGTGTTTTAAATATGAATAGGGAGCGGAAAGACGACGTTCATGCATCGGCTTGTGTGCCACACAATGGGATCGAATGTTCGAGGTTATGTGATAAATCTTGACCCTGCAGTGATGTCTCTTCCTTATGGTGCGAATATTGATATAAGAGACACAGTTCGGTACAAGGAAGTGATGAAAGAGTTCAATCTTGGACCGAATGGAGGAATTCTGACCTCACTCAACCTATTCTCAACCAAGTTTGATGAGGTAAAGCTAATGATTGAGCTTTTCTGCTCTTCTTGTTATAACCCTGCTCTTTTGTTTTTCAGAAGCTAATGTTAATGTTTACTGTAAAATTGATGTGAGTTTGGGAGAAATGGGTAAAGAGAACAACTAAGTTGTAGCTGGCCTTTGAAAAGATAGAAAAGTTATTAGACAATGTTAGATTGGTTAGTTTTTAAATGTTTTATGTCTTTGTGCATTGATGGTGCTTAGTGGGGTATGCCAGCTTGCTCAATGTTATTGTGGTAATTTTGATTTAAGGTTATTCTTGGTGCTTTTTCTTCCTTCTGTAATTTTTTCTTATACATGTGGCAAAAGGCTGCCAGTTTCTTTCCATCAAGTCAGCTAGCTTCTGTTGGTGAAATTCGGGTGAAATTTTATTGTGTTCAAAGGAAAAATAGTTGAAACTTCTTCTAAAACATTCATTCTACAACTGTATTTGGAGAAGCTAGTTAAAAGCAAGTGGAAAACATATGAGCCACTGCACGATCACCATCTAAATTCAGGGTTTGAAGGATGAAGGCCTATTTTCAAAAATCCAATTTGATGGTGGGCCAATAAGTTTTTTAGATAATAGGAAAATTAGATTTCAAGATGGTGGAAACAATTAATTAATTACATCCTGTTTACCTGGAAATTGCATTTTTGTTGTCAAAAATTGCATCCTGGGTTTTCCTTCCTCTTTTTCTAGGGTTGTTTACAGAATTCAGTGAAGTGGCTTATATATACCTAGACCTGCATAGTAGTTGATAACTATTTTTTCCTTAGCAGATACACTGGTTTTGACAAGCATAGATTTGAAATAGTAATTTCTGCTGTTAGAATTTTGCTTTAATCATTTGTACTGCTTATTTGGAAAATTTTCATCTTGTCAATATTTCCATTGAATGGGCATGCATTCATCAGAGGGAGAGAGGATATACCCTCATATTGAGACCACTGGAGGCTTAACAGATATCACAATGCAGGTTATTTCAGTGATTGAGAAACGAGCAGATCAGTTGGACTATGTTTTGGTTGACACTCCTGGTCAGATTGAGATTTTTACCTGGTCTGCCTCGGGGGCAATCATAACGGAAGCTTTTGCATCAACCTTCCCTACTGTGATCACATATGTTGTCGACACACCACGGTCAACAAGTCCGGCTACCTTTATGAGTAACATGCTGTATGCCTGTAGCATTCTTTACAAGACACGACTACCACTAGTGTTGGCATTCAACAAGACAGATGTAGCACAACATCAGTTTGCTTTGGAGGTATCAGCATATAATCAACTGCTTGGTTATGTTTATGCATCTCAGTCTGACCATATATTTGACAGCTTACTGGGTATAAAGTATATAACCAACTGCTTACTTGCTATCATGGACAGTTGTGGCTGTGGTCTCTTCTATGAATACTTTTTTCTAGTCTCTGTTAAGGCTGATTATCTTAATGCATCTCAAATTATTTTCTCAGTGAGGACATATTGAGAGAATATGATAATTGCTTTTCCAAAAACAAGGCCTTTTGATTTGAGTAAATTCCTACTGTTTGTTCTCTGCTTGTATAAGATGACAAGGGATCTGCTTTTCTGTATGTTGTCTTTGTCTACTGTTTGTGGACTAGGGTAGAAATTTATGGTATTTCTTTTTATTCTTATTTTTTTGTTTTTTTCAAATGCAGTGGATGGAAGATTTTGAGGTATTCCATGCAGCACTTGATTCAGATCACTCTTACACATCAACACTGACTCGCAGTCTTTCCCTTGCTCTGGAGGAGTTCTATAAGAATCTTCGGTCTGTTGGAGTATCTGCAGTTTCTGGTGCAGGGATGGATGCCTTTTTTAAGGCTATTGAAGCTAGTGCTGAGGAATATATGGAGAATTACAAGTAAGGTTCTGAACTTCTTAGTCATCCAATAACAATTGGCCTTTCTCAAGGCACTGCGATGAAATAGATAGGGTGTTTTTAAGGTTCTTACATTTTCCCTTTTCTTGTAGCTTTTTGCTAGACATGGTTATGACTAAAATTTATTCCTGTTCCCATGTCCTGTTCTGCTCTCTAGGCCTGATCTTGATAGGAGACGAGCTGAGAAGCAGCAGTTGGAGGAACAACGCCGTCGTGAGAATATGGATAGGCTGAGGAAGGATATGGAGAAGTCAAGGGGGGAAACTGTGGTCTTGAACACTGGCTTGAAAGACACAGATGTGAATGCCAACACCATGATGCATGAAGATGATGCAGAGGAAGATGATGATGTGAACTTTGAGAGGTTTAGCGATTATGAGGATGGCATAGATAAGGATGAAGATGAAGAGATCGCTAGTTTCTCATTTTGATTTTATGGAAAAGCTTCGGTTGAGATTCCAACTTGTACAAAACTAATCAAAATATGCCCAGTAGTGAAGGCAGGGTTTTACTTTGAGACGGGCAACTCCATCTTCCTCTCTGAACTTATGATTGCATTTTTGTTGCTATTGTTGGTTCTGCTGCAAGTAAATCTATCATGTGTTGCCGGTTATGTGCTTATGAATTTGTCTTTGAATGGTTTGATCGATGCTTTATAGTCAAATTTATACGCTCGAATGCCTACTTCGCTGAATTTTGTGGTGGTGCTGTTTATTGATATAGAAAAAAATTGTTAGATATGATGTCAACCGCGTGCTGCAAGTTTATTGTTAAGAGCAGGGGTATGGCCTCTCTGGGTAACAGTCCTTGTCTCTTCGACGTGTTTGGTGGTATATTACGATTATTCTTGTTAAATTATTCAGTAATTTTTCAATAAACTCTTATAGTGGACTTAATGTACCTGCATTAGAAAAGATAAAATTTATTTAAGAAAACACCATATGTTTTACTCCCTCCGTCCCACTTTGATAGTTTTGTTTTCCTTTTTCGTCTATCCCAAATTGTAGTCCACTTTTTCATTAAGAAATGTAGTAATCTTTCAAATTGTCTAAAATACCCTTATTAAATATCTTGTTATTAATACATTGTTATTAAATACTAACCCACTACATTGAATACATTGAGCTTTTTCAATACTAATCCATTAGCTGTAACTGATATTAATTGGCACTATTCGTGATTAGCATAAGGGTATTTTAGGAAATTATTGATCTAAATTTATGTTTCCAACCAAATTAATTACACTTTCTTAATCTGTGTGAAAAAAAAACCAAGACTAACAAAGCGGGACGGAGGGAGTATGTAATAAGCCTCAAAGAAAAAGCATTAGAATTAGAGGTGGCAATTTGTCCCAAATCTCAATTGGTTACTCATGCCCAAAGGGACTTTGGACGGAATGGGTATTATAATTTGATATTGGATTTAAAATGGAACATATTCCAATTGTATCCATTAATTAATGGGAAATGTTGAGAAATATTTGAGTACCCATTGGGCCCAAATATCTCCCAAAGGGACTTTGGATGGAATGGGTATTATAATTTGATATTGAATTTAAAATGGAACATATTCCAATTATACCCATTAATTAATGGGTAATGTTGAGAAATATTTGAGTACCCATTAGGCCCAAATATCTCCCCGCCCATATTTGGCACCTCTTCATGATATCAATGAGGAGCCTGCTTGTCCTAGGCCTTCTGTTTTTTATTTGGAGCAGCCATCCTTCACTGAAGAGAATATCAAGGAGCTCATTTGGCGGGAATCCGTAAAATTTAATTCGGATCCTACTCACTGAGAATGGAACTAATGGTGTATAGACAAGTACTTTGACACGACTTTCACTGAATACTTTGTGTTGTATCCAGAGTGAAACCCCTGATTAGAATCATAAAATAAAACAATGGAAATGTTGAGGTTGACAAAATTTCTACATGGTAGATCTCAATAGATTTTTCTTCTGTCATTTTCTTTGTATTTTAAACGTTCCAATATTGTACAAAGAAATTGAAGCAACGTTCACATAGGCTTAACTTGCATCTAGGAATGCCAATTTCTCTTTGGGTGATCAAAGAGAAGGATCCCTTCTTGCTGTGAGCTTATCTTATAATTTTCTATTCAATTGCATAACTTTAATCAAATGTTTTATGTTATCGAGTATCAAGGCAGCTAAGTAGTTGTCCTAAGAACTTTGCATAGAGTGTAAAATGAATTCATAAAAATATAAATTCATAATAAGACTAAAAGAAATTTAATAAATAAAAAATATTGAAGTTCTTTAAAAAATAAAAAATGAATTAAAGGAAAAAAAATATGTAGAAAATAGATTTGGGTATTGGGCGGGATCAATTTAAACCCATCCCAAAGTGATTGCACCTAAATTAGTCCCAAAACACATATGGGTAAGATTGGACCCAAACCCATATGACTCGGTTCCATTTCAAAACCAAGCAAATCCTGCCCATCCCGCCCATTTTGTCACCTCTAATTAGAATACAATAAGCCTCAAAGAAAAAGTATTAGAATACTACCTTACTACTAATAAAATAATAATTCCATCAATATCTAAAAAAGATATTCACAATAAATTAGAGAGAATACCAGAAAAAATAAGAAAATCTATAGAATGGATTTATATAGATTTTATCCAAATAATTATTAGATCTACATTTAGAGAGGGACTAAATACTCCTGTAGATCTTGCTATAGTTGATAATCGAATAAAGATCTATGATTGATAACTGAATAAAGAGTAGGGAAGAATCTAACTTTGGTATTCTTAGAGGAAATCTTAAATATCAAAAGTTAATTTTAAATACATATCCAAAAAATTTTATAATATATAAGATAAAGATTTTGATAAAATACTTTCCTTAATACAAGATTTCTTTTTCAATGGAAATAGACCATATTATATTACATATATGATTTCTTATATTCTATCAAATACTTATCATACTGAAAACTTTTCAAATACTGAATTTATAGATCTCCCTAAATTATTTTTTGAAGTATGAAAAATATATCTTCCAGAAATTACTAATATAGAATTAGATGAGGAGTTCAATTTAGATATAAGTCAAAAATTCCTACTAGATAAGCCAAATACATTGTTACCTAGATTATCCTATATAGGAAATATGGTTAGTAGTAGTTCTCACAGTTTCCAAATATAAATACCAATTAAAAATAACGACAAGTAATAAAATAGAAACTAGATATTGGAATGAAAAAAATATGGTAAACTGTAATATTTTAATAGATACAAGAGTTAATGGAAATTATATGTCTCATAGATTGGTTGAGTACTTACCCATTTTTCAATTACAAGATCCTTATCAATATATAAATTTTAATAGAGAAACTCATGAAATAAAAGAAATTGTAGAAACAGAAATTGAATTAACTGATAATCTTTATATACCTATAGGAATAACCTATAAAGATTACAAAGTTAAATATTTTGTAAAATATATTGATAGTAGATCAGGAACATATTTATGTAAACCTACATGTTTTCCACCACAATACCATGAAACCTTACCTGATCGAACAGGTATTAATATTTCTAACAACCCTGTTATTTTAAATTTTGGAATAGTTAAATCTCAAATATTACTTGATTCATTTCTTGTTAAATGGCCTCCATTTTACTTCTTTGATATAGGATTTGAAATACTCTTAGGAAATAATTTTCTTCAATTATTTCATAAATTTTTATTTGATATTTTACAAACTCAAATGGATTTTAAAACTCCTTGTGGCCACTAGATCGTAGTTTTCCGCCTTAAACATGCTTATGTCATTAAAATTTCTATAACTTTTCATTCTTGCATAGATCAGCTTGGTGATATTGGATATTCAAAAAAATCAAAAATACCTAAAGGAAGCTCTATGTTAAAATTTGAAAGACAATTACATTTAAAATAACTACAATTAAAAATCATATCTACTACCCTAGAAGACATAAAAGAAAAGTTACGATTAAGTTATACAAAAAATCTTCTAAACTTTTGGGACAAAAATCAAAATTATGCTGAAATAAAACTCAAACACGAAAAAAAAATAATTAGAGTAAAGCCTATGAGGTATAATCCAATTGATCAAGACGAATTCAAAAAATAAATTAAAGAATTATTAAAAATACTTTTAATAAGAGAAAATAATTCTCCCCATTCTTCATCTGCTTTTATGGTAAGAAACCATGCTGAAATAATAAGAAATAAATTTAGAATGGTTATTAACTATAAACAATTAAATAATGAAACCATATTCGAAAGATACTTTTTACCATATAAAAAAAACTCTCATAAACATGAGTAAAAAAAAAAGAAAATATATTCTAAATTCAATTGCAAGAGTGGGTTTTGGCAAATAAAAATACATCATAAATACACAGCATTTAGTACTCCTCGAAAACAATATGAATGGTTAGTTATGACGTTTGAACTAAAAAATGCCTCCCAAATATATCAACGAAAAATGGATAAAATCTTTAAGGGTTATCCTTTCTCATATGTATATATTGATGATACTTTAATAGCATCAGATTCAATAGAAGAGCATTCAGAGCATCTAAATATATTTTCTGATCTATGTCTAAAACATGGAATTGGATTATCAGAAAAGAAAGCAAATATAGGATTAAAAGATATTAAATTTTTTGGTCTAGAAATAAATTGTGAAGGAATAAAAATGCAACCACATATTTTAGAAAAAATACAGGCATTTTCTGATAAATTAGAAGATAAAAAATAATTACAAAGATTTTTAAGAACATTAAACTATACATCAAATTTTGTCTACAACCTAGCATATAAAAGAAAGGAATTACAAAAATTGCTAAAGAAAAATAATAAATACGAATTCTCTAAAAATTATATACCTCTAGTGAAGAAAATAAAAGAGCAATGCAAGAATTTACCATTCCTAGCTCTACCTTCTGATGTAGATGCATATCTACATTATTAGAAACCAATGCTTTTGAAAAAGTATGGAGTGTGATTTTAAAAATGAAAAATAATCCACAATGTAGATATGCATCTGTAATGTTTTCAAACACAAAAAAAAGATAAACATAAATGAAAAAGAATTGCTTGCAATAATACAAGGATGTTATAAATTTTCTACTTTTTACTACCTAAAAATCTAAGTTACGATCGGATAATTCTGAAGTAAGAGCATTTATTAAAAATAATATTAAACATCTACCTCAAAATAAACGATTAATTAGATGACAAATGGCATTATCTAAATTTATGATTGAAATTGAACTAATAAAATTTGATGAGGATTGTCTTGCAGATTTTCACACTAAAGATGGAAGGCCTAATGAATAAGCAAACAATCCTCTTGGATAAAACGTTACTCAATGACGTAACGAATATTGTGAATTATCAAGATATGAATAAAGAAGTTTTCAAACTTCTTATCAAATATGCCGATGGATAAAACGTCATTCAATGACATAATGAATATTGTGAATCATCAAGATATGAATCAAGAAGTTTTCAATCTTCTTATCAAATATGCCGAATAAGGCCATAATACAGTCAGCCTTTATGATAAGGTTGAAATATTATTATATGGTCTATTCAAAAAGGATGAAATAGAAAATCTTCTTCCTTCATCGGGACAAAAAGATTATCAACAAATTGAGAGATTTGGAATAAATTCTCTCAATGATGGAATATCCTTAAGACTGAATTTTAGCTGGAACTAGACATTTCAAAGGATACTCATACTTGATAATATAATTAATGAGCATCCGCTCATCTCTGAATGCAATTCTCTTATGAGAGAATTATATGGTTTATAAAATATGGAAACATATTATATGAATTTCACAGGAATCTAACCTCAGATGAGAGATGTGATAGCAATTTCATTCAAAAATGGTACAATTTTGGAATAATCAACACTATTTATATGACTACTCCTACTTTTCTAAAATTTTCAAGCTGCCTCGGTGGATTCAAGAAGGAGTATAGCATATTTATTAAAATAATCTTACATATGGTCCTAAAGACATTTTAATACTCAAGATTATTTCAACTAGACCAAATTTTGAAGATTCAAATAGATATGATACCTTTCATTATATCAAAGTTATCAAATTGGATGAATTAGAGAAAAAGATTTACCCACAACGAAGGAATATGATTTTTTTTTTTAAATAAATACATTATCGAAGAGCCCTTGGAATAAGAACTGTTTTACAAAATTTTGAAAATACATTCAAGCAAGGTTTTTGTACATATAAAGGAAATGGAGTATTTTTTTCAATAATGACTACATATGCAGGAAAGACCTCGAAAGTAGTAATGAATTATTGAAATTGAAAAATACGCTTACTTGAAAGCAATCGGATAAAATCCAGCAACAAAACTTTGTGCAGGATGAGAAAGTACAAAAATAACACATGTCTGACTTGTATTAAGGAGAAAAAAGAAGATAAGGACACCGCATCAAAACAGTCAAAGTATGGAATAAAATGTAAGCACTTATGTCACTCCCAAAATCCAAAATATTTTGTTCAGATTTGCAGGATTGAAATAAGTTAAAAACCATGGAAATATCAATTAAAAATGCATCCTGATAGTATTAAATACACAGTATTTAGTACTCCTCAAGGACAATATGAATGGTTAGTTATGCCTATTTCTTCATAATGATTTTTATTTATAAGATTTTTTACTCTATTTATTTTAGCTTTTATTGCTAAGTCTCTACTAATGTATTTTTGACATTCTTGGCAATATGCTATTCTTTCTGGGTTATTCATTGTTTATCTAAGTGTTCATTTCCATCATCAAGAAATTTTTGAGGTAGAGGAACCATTTACGAAATGTTAGTGCACTGATGATTCCCACTTTGCTGAGATGATATTAATTATCGATAAATGAAGGTTTAGCTTCTTTATCATATTCATACTCACATTTTAATTATCTTAAATTTTAGTCACAATAATTGAACATACTTGTGTAGCCAAATGTCTCTTTTCTTGATATAAAACAAAAGTTTTCTTTTTTATTATTATTATTTTTTGTATAGTGTATATACCATCACATCTAGCCAAGATTGTATAAAGTAAATTTTAATGCATCGCCCCGATGAACGTGTCAAAAATTGTTATGGGGCAGGCATTTGTAATGAATTTTATTGGGCTTTTGAGGGCGAAGGGGTGGTGGTTTGTTTTGGCAAATCGCAAGTATCAACAACTTCCCCCGATCAATATACTAGTAAAAGCGTTGAAGGTACTCCCGTATCGTTTCAGTTTTGGAGCATATACCAAAAAAAATGGAAGAAGAAGGGCAAGTCCTCCAAATGGTACACACAATCTAGTAAAATTCATATACCCTCAGCCTACTTTAAGGAACATTACAACCAGATTCCTGGGCAGAAATCAAGTTTAAGCAAATCAATGGCAAAAAATGCTCCTATTTGTCTTAGAGCACTAAAACACAAGATAGCTATTCTCTCATGGTCGTAAAAGGACTTTGGATAGCAAAAGAACTACAATTAAGCGATCAAACATTAACTGATCCAGAAACTTGTCACGCGACTGAAGGTGCTTGCAATCCCCAGTTCACAAGGGAAGACGTAGTCATAAGCCATGTCAATAACTTTACTACGATAGTTTCAAGCTTTTTAAGGTGGCAGTAAGCAGAGAATGTTTGCTTTGATTCCTCTGTTTATAGTCCTTCTCCAATGCAACTGCAGAAAGAGATTGTAGCTGTGAGTTCTCCTTGTCTTCCTTGTTCCGTCCTTTTGTCAGTTGTCCAATAGCAGCAGTACACTGCAAAACATTTATAATAAACTAATTTCAGCCAGATCCCACTTGGACTTAACTTGAAAGCTAGACAAAAATCCAATGATGAATGTTTATTTATCCAACAGCACCAACCCCCACTCAAAAATAATAACGAACACTACAAGGAATTAAAGAAAAGAATAAAATTCAAGCTGGCATTTTTATGATGCCCAGTCCAGCAGGCACATGTATCAAGGGGATCTGCTGAGGCCTCACCAGGCATATACCAAAAAGTGCTCTTGTATTCTTTCCACCAGTTAAGTCTATTGTAGAGGCATAATATTTCTTTGCTGTCTGTAGATTTTCCAGTCCACCAAGAGTGTAGAGCACCTAGTTTAACCAAACAGATAAAGGAAAAACAGAATTATCAAATCAGATTAGATCCAATCAAATAAAATAATAATTTTAAGACGTGTATGTATTACAACATTCTTATACATTATGAAACAGCTGCAAAATGTTAAGAACTTTGAGGTCAGTAAAGGCAACTTCCTGCAGGCAGCAGTTATGTGATTTGCACCTCTCAAAGAGAAGAAAGAGGGACAAAGTTCTCAAATATAACTAGCATAATTGAGTCCTACAGTGTGCTTATGCATTTCTTCATAAAGGAAAGGGGGGAAAACAGAGCATTTGGTCGAGCCACTTACATCAGCATAGCTCAGGTGAAACAATGGAATGGTTGGTTGTGACAGAATAAGCTCTTCATAGCAGAAAGCTGCTTGCTTGTACCTATTAAATTCAGGAAATTCTATTACATTGATGAACAGTAAAATCAAGACTATATCTATACCTTGTTTAGTTTGGTTCTCCAAACCCCTCAGAGAATTGAACTCAACTCACATTTGTAGGGAAACATAGATTTCAGCTAGTTCTCTCCAGGCATCCTGATCTGCCATGAATCTGAAATGCAAACCATTATAGTACACGTGGTTTCTTTTAAAAACCATAAAAATGCTTAGGTATATTCTTACATTTCAAGATATTTATTGAGAGACTCAATTGCAAGCGGAATATTCCCCTGTGCTTTTGCCATGGCTGCCCTCCTTTTGTGTACTATCTGCATAAACCATTAAGTGAAAAATAAAGAAATATATGTCGCGTATCAGCCATATCCAAAATAGCACTCAAGTCATTTACTCTCTCTGTGAATAAGAGGTCACATCCACAGGACCAAACCTGGTAGCGCCCGGAAGGATTAGAAGCTTATGCAAGATTTATCACATTGTTAGGAATGACACAATGACCACTACCTGATCAAGAGGATTGTCCTCCAAAAGGCTCATGTAAGCCTTTTCCGCCTCTGCCCATGATCCTTTAGCTTCTAGTAGCATTGCTTCTAGCCTACCTACAAATTACATGAAGAAATAAGTCAAAGCCATAACTACACAATAACGCACATTTTTACACTGACCAGCAGCCTCGATTTAGAAAGAAAAACACTGCAAGACCAAATAAAATAGGTCCATTATTTCTTACTTCATTCATTTTCTTGAATGTTGGATACATTTTGTGAGACAAACAAATTCAAAATACTCCGACCAATAAAAATTCAACTTAAATAATGAACCTCTTACAAGTGAAGAAACAACCAACCAATAACACTATAAACAGCTGAAGGTGATATTTTGATTTATGCATTGACAACACCCAATTCCTAACTATGCAGATAAAAGTCAACCATAACCATCCAAATTATGAAGTTTTTTTTTCTTTTTAATTTTTTTTAACAGGGAATGGTGGGATTTAAGAAGTGAAGGGGGGGGGGGGGTTTGAACCCAGGACCTCTGAACCTCAACCTTAGCCACTAGACCAAATCCTCCTCAGCTCCAGATATGAAGTTACTTGACCTGATCAAATATTTATTTTCGCGCAAACTAAAGCCAATCAAACTCTTACTTGTGTGAATGATGCAGCCATTGGCATTAAGCATTAACCAGAGACAACTAAAACCATAACCTTAATGACAGAACCCATTCCTTAAAGTAGTTCAGATGGAGAGTCTGGTTTAGGCTTCAGATGATACTGTTGCTGTATAACAAACACAGAAACTTTTTATTTCTATCTTCAAGAATTCACATGTCAACAATTTTTCTCTTTTCTCAGTAAATAGACACTTTTGACATCCTGAATGACAAGAACTGAGTAGTATAGTGGTCAAAATTTTATCAGCATATTTATGAGCTCAACCAAACTACTTGAGGAAATTACAAAAACATGTACAGACAATCAAGTAGGTGAGGCTCTTGGAATTTTAGAGTTGTTCATAAACTAATTTGTGCAACACAATGTATCCAAAGAGAATGGTTATACTCCCACCAAAAAGAGAACCGTAACACTAAATTTCTTAACCAAGTAATGCTCCACTTTTATAAGTGTATTTAATAAATCTGCAATTGATGAGAATTCCCTCAAGTCTCCAGAAACAAATTTCTCATCATATTTCTTTTCGTTGCCACTTTCTGCAAAAATCAATCCTCTCTTTCCTTTTCCTTTTTGTCACAAAAATGTGAATGAAAATATTGTCCTTTTTTTGCCCCAATGGTACAGATTTCTTTTCTCTCATTCCAGAGATGGTTTTAACCATACCAAAAGTTTGAAACAAATCCACCAACCACAGAATTAATCAATCGCCAAAAAGCACTAGTTTCATTCTCATGGGAGTTCTAATAATAGTTACAAGACATTGGAATATTGCTGCAAGGCAGGATGTTTTCAAGTAAAATCAAAATAGTGACCAACATGTGATTGTAGTTTTAGGGGATAGGAGGGAAGCAAGATCTACAATGTATGAGCAGATGCTTTCCCTGTTCATGATCCAAAAGAAGATATATTAAATTACTTCAATTAAAATCGACACTTTTTTCGATGCTGATCGAATTGACAGGTTTTCTAGGAAAACTTTTACAATGCAGGATAAACCTTTTGATACAATACAGAATTCAGGACCTGAAATATCAATATCCATTTGTTTTCAATTTACACATATTTCAACTGCTTGATTTTCTGAAAGCATATATATATGTGCGTGTGTGTGTGCGTATATATATATATATATAGACGCACACACATACACACATATATGGCAGACCAACAATACCAAAACCAAGAAAGCGAAACAAAAGAATGATTCCAAATTTTGGTACAAGCTAATGAATGAAAGAAATGGTAAAATATTGTGGACTACATTTTATTAACGTCAAGTATCAATTATCGTACTGAAAGGATAGAAAAGCTTCATGGGTTTGACTTTAAGCAATTTTGTTAAACCACGTTTGCCTCATTAGAGATCGGCATTCTAAACTAGACTAGACATCAGAGAACAAAGTTTGGCGGAGCAGGTAATATATTCTTCCCCAAATATTGGGGTGAAAAGCAATAGGATTCAAGTAATTTTAATGCAAATATTTGTGTGTAGAGTTCAGTAATAAATCTATCCAGCAACTAATATCAATCAAATAACACAGCATCATAAATGGTGCCTGTGCACAAAATCACAAAATACAAAAGCGGAAGTACAAAACTAACATGTATCATGCATTGGCTTTTGCACCAGCCACTAAAGCTTTTTAGATTGCTCATTTATCTGGGCATCAACTGCCACATACATCAATTTCATCAGTACTACAAAGCATGAAAACCGTATAACATTGCTATTTTTCGGGTTAGAACAAGTGGATTGTCATTGATATAAACCATTCACAGGCAAAGTTGCTCATTAGCTATGGTCATTTCCGGCACAGCAGGTGCAGTCATGTGCCTAGTTTTTACCCAGGTCAGGAGGCATGCATAATTGGGAGCCCAGGTGCAAGGCACAAGGTGCTTGAGGCTGAGCCTAATCAAACTGTAGTTGCACATTATTGCCCATTTAACACCTTTCTTATACCCCATGTTAGGTATATTTTCTGCGGAAGAAAGCCTTCAATTACAAGTCTAGTTGGTCAAGTTCCCCCAGCTGACTGCAACTACAAAGTTTCTTCCCTTCCCACCTGCTATATTTTCTCTCTCCTATTATCATTCTTCTATACTCAGACAACCACTCTTATCTCTCCCTCCCAGCCTCCTCATAATTATCTCATTTTTCTTCTACTTTTTCCCTCACTCTTCAGCCTCTAAGCCACTAGTATTCCTACCTTATCCTCCTACTTTCCATGTAATTCTCTCCATCTCTGCATCTTCTTCCATTTTGCACCAGATATATACAGTTAAAATTGCTAGTTATGCCTCACTTGCATGTGCCTCCCCTTGCAGCTTGATTTTAAGCCTTAGAAGACCTTGCCTGATGGCACATTGTTCCTTTAGTAACTATGCTCGTTTGAGTTTCCATTGTTAAGACTAGTTACGTGTGGACTATACATATGCATCATAATTCCTCTAGGTCCACATAGCACCCCCAGAGAGAGAGAGAGAGAGAGAGAGAGAGAGAGAGAGAGAGAGAGAGCTGTGTGCTATATTGAAGCTCACTGAAACCAAGCATAAGGTGGCAGACACATACGTACCAACCCTTTTGCTTCCCGGAAACTTCTTTTGTAACACCTTAGTAAACTCCTACAAAAATCCAGTCATGAGGTTCGTAAAGTCCAAGTTCATTATCAAAAATAATAGAAAAAACAAGCCAAAAGGCACATTAACCAGAGCACAAAGTATTATACCAAAGCTATGTCAAATAACAAGGTCATTTCTGCTAAAAAATATCTAGATTTCAACACACCACTTATGACAGAATGATGACTGAGTAGCTGATTACTTTCACAAAAGAACAAATAGAAAAGTGTTTTAGACATCATTCCCATCTCCTGGGTTCTCAGTTCAGTAATATTAACTGCCTTCGCATCATAGGGCCTTTAGTATGAACTTCACACATTTTGCTTAACATGAACACTGTTGTAACAAAGTTCAACCACAATGCTATTCTAGCTGAAAGAAGAAGTTGTAGACAAATTAGTCCAACAATATTTTACTGATTGTTATTAGGTCACCAATCTTTAAGGACCAAGTTAGCCTTCTTTCTCCGAGGAGGATTACAAGTATCAAACAAGTGAATCCCCTCGAGTCCAGAAAACAGACCAGACATTCAGTCTGAAAAGCTATTAGAAGAAATTCTTGTGAGCGGTTTGTCATGCCAAGAGGTAATGACCAATTGGAAACTTTCACATTTTTGTTTTGTAAAGTTTTTATCATTCCACTAGTTGAAGAATAGTAGAGCAGTTGCTACAACAATCGCACATCGCACATAAGCATACTAATCCAAACACCTGATTTCTTCACTGTTTAAAACATTATCATGCTCTTTCAACAAAAAAAACACATTATCATGTTTGGCTATGCAAATAAAACATGTAAAATAATACAAGGAAATTCATGTACTCTCACTTCACGATATTGGTAATTCTTTAGCATTTAAGCATACAATTTATTAGTCCAAGAAAACCAAATATCAATAGTCAGCCATAACAAAGAAGAATGAGGATCTACCTTTGCCACATCAAGACACTGACAGTCCATAGCCGCAACAGCTACCTCCTCATATAAAGTCCATTCTACATCAATGCCAAAGAGGTACATAAAGAGGGTTACTCCAAAACTTCAAACAATAACAGAACGGGCTGATAATTAACAATATGCAGTAACAGAACAAAATGCTACAGTCCAGTATTGAACATCGAGCTCTTACATGGAATATATCTTACAGTTGACAGAAACATCATATCGAGTACACACACCGCGCAAAACGTTGTACACGTATGAAATACAAACTCATTGTATCAACTGACAAGCTGAAATCCACATTAACATTGTGCAAATAGGTAGAAACCATAACTCTCCAGCTAACCTCATCAGAATATGCAGAATTCAGCATAAAATCACAAAGTCCTATACACTTCGAAAGAAATTTTAAAACAAAATAAACCTAACAATTCAAGGAAACTAGTAAAATTGCAACTCTACAGTCAACGAAGAATAAAGAAAAAGAAAAAACAACCCAGAAATTCAATCAAAGGTCTCCAAAAAGCCCATATCCCAGATTCTAAAACTTCCACATTCTTGGAACCCACAAATAAATTAATCATGGAACACTAAAATCTTTCAAAATTAACCCCCAAAAAAACCCAAAAAAAATGGAAAACAATGGTAGACACTGGCAGAACTGATTAGCTACCTTCAGGGCCAAGAGCAGATCGTTTTTTGGGGTCATTGAGGATGGATAATCCGAACTTTAAGACTTTATCAGAGCGTCTAAGCTTTAGCTTCCTGACAAGGCAAAGGTACTCCCAAGCACCCCCTCCTCCGTTCTCCACTTGACTCTCCAATCTATTCACTTGCTCTTCCTCTGTTTTGCTCACCATCTTCTTCTTCTTCTTCTATTCCTCTCTCTCCTGATGAAAATGAAGATGATGGCTTATGCCTCTTCCCTTGGAACTGGAAAGGTTGGGGAAAAGCCGGCCTTTTTAGCCCTCTCCGGGACTGGATCTGGATGTGGATCCGCCACAATAGTTAGGATAATTTGCTAAAATAGCCCCTCACTTTTTAAAAGAGATATTTTTTGTCCGCATAAATTTGGTGCCTCTAAATATATGTGCATACATCTATTTAATTACAAATCTACTCTTGAGAATCACATATATATAACCTCAGTTGCAAACCAAAGGTTTAATTGTCTCCAAAGGCCTAGGAGGGAGAATGCCTCTAAATTTGATCAGTATAGTATAGTAAGCGCAGATTGATTTTATTCTTGCTCACAGAAAGACTTGCAAATAGGCATTTAAAACTTATGGATGATCTCAATTTGATCACATCTAATTGATTTTTTCAAATAAAATCAAATCTCCCTTTTCTAATTGTAACATATTCTATTAACTCCAAAAAACATTTTGCCATATTTTTTTACATAGATAACTATAATTTGAATGATTTGAATAGGGGTTTTATTTTTAGTGAAATATCTTTTAATAATCTTAAAAAAAATACACACAAGCCAAGAAAGAACAAGCATTCTACTAGCATGTTACCTTATCCAAAATGAAACAAAAGAGGTAAATTTGGCAGTTGCTTTAACAAAATCATCAAGCACTCAATATTTGTATGAAAAAAAGATGATACTACACTTCACCTTCTTTGCTTCACGAATCCAACAAACAAAAACATATACTTTCTTATACATTATCTTACCGTCCTCTTAACTAGGTATGTTACATGGGTATTACTTAAACCAAACCTAGGAAAATTCAAACCCTACCCAAATTCAAAATCCTATGGGTGAATTATAAATTTAAGTAAGACCGAATTTTATATTATCCATACTAAAATTTAGATCCAAACCCTCGACCCTACTCAAATTGATATATACATAAATAAATACATACGTACATACATCCACACACACATACACATGCATGAGAAAAAGTTAGTCGATATAAACACATGCAAATTATGAGCAAATAGAGTTGCTTGATAATTATTTCATGCTTTTAATTTACAATGTTGCACTCAACATTCTCAATTGTTAGTTTTCATATATTGAAAATGTTAATTGAATTGTATTTTGGTTATCTTTAAATTCCATATGTTTTTTTATTATTTTTTAATTTAATTTTTAATTGCACATCAAAGCACTACCATTGGTAGAGTTAGACATGCAAAATCAATGTTGGAGGAGACCAAATGGAGGTTAGATAAGAAAAATATTAAGGAACCAAATTCAAAACAACATAAAACAGAAGGGATTAAATCCACAATTTTATTTTATTATTCGTATTAAATAACAAATTGGACAATCTGCACATAGAATTTTCTCTAGGATTAATCACAAAAACTCGTTGTAAGATATATTCATTTTACACGTTATCCATTAATGTTATTTTTTTCACTTTATTCCCTAAATTGTTAGTCAACTCTAACATTGTGTATTGGTAATATCAAAAAGACATTATACCCCTGAAAGTTTTTTTTTAATACAATTGTTTTTTATTTATTCATAAAATAAAATAAAAAGTACAAAGAGCTTAAGATAAACGATCCTAGCTGACAACTAGCTAACAGGAAACACATGTGACTGATGGAAACTCCCTGGCATCTAAGGCTAAGTATGCCCGCACGTCCCTAGGCAATTGTTGATATGATTGGAAAACCCTACTGCCTTACCCCCATACCACTGCTAACCAATGTTTTAAAAACCGGACCGTTAATTGAACCGGTGACGTGAAAGGGTCGGTTCAACCGGTCGGACCGGTTCAACCTCGATTCAATGAATTTTTTTAAAAATTATTTATATAAATATATATATGTACAAAATAAGACATGTAATGAATTAATTTAATACTTTATATGATGAAAGGTTTACTATTTTTTAATAACTTGGATTTTTTAAAAATAAATTTTTTAAATTATAAGTTAAAACAAATAAATTTCATCTCAATTTCAATTATATCTAAATCCAACCCAAAAATATCACAATATTTTGAAATTATACAAAATTCACGTCTATGAGAATTTAGATATTGTGAACTTAAATTTTAATTTACGTTTTAGAGATTGCAATTTAAAAAAGGAAGTTTGGAGTTCGAAGGAAGTCAAGAAAATCGAAAATAGAAATGTAAACTTGATAAGAAACAAAAAATGAGATAAAAGTGAGTGGTTGTAGCATTAAATAATTTGGGTTAAAAAATAATTCTTTTTTAAATTTTTTCAATTTAATGGACAAAAACAAAATTAAAAGATGGAAAAAAACATCAATAAATAAAAAATAAAGAGGTTTGATTAAAAAGGGAGTGACAAAAAAAAAAGATGATAGAGAGAGAGATAGTTGAAAATTAAAAAGAAAGAGCCGTGAGAGGATGAGATTTTGTAAGAAAAATGAAAAAAAGAAATATGAGTGTTTGATTTATATAAATAAGTTATCAAAAAAAACTAATAAAATGTGATGGTGCAATGGTTAATACTTAATACATTGATCTTCTATTACAAAGGTCTTGAGTTCGAATCTTGATAGCTGAAAAAAAAAAAAAAAAGGGAAGGTTGAAAACCGGTTCAATAGCAGTTCAACCGCGAATTTTACGGTTCAACTAGTTCTTGACCGGTTTTCTGGCAAAGTCAACTATGGTATTGAACCAGACCGGTGCCATGGCCGGTTCGCGGTTCAATCGATCGAACCGGCCGATCCGGTCCGGTTTTCAAAACATTGCTGCTAACCTATCTGCCGCTATATTTACTTCTCAAAATATATGTCTCAAAGAAAACGCTATTCTCCCTAAAAGGCTTCTGATCCTTCGCAGCATAATGCAACACTTCTAACCCCCAGCGATGCCAGACGTAACCAATGAAACCAAAATCTTAGAATCCGCTTCTACCATAACCTCGTGTACCACACATTTGAAGCCCTTCCAACAAGGCTAATCCCTCCGCCTGTAATACATCCACATCCCCAAACTCTTTAAAAAATGCAAATACCATCCTCCCATCCGAATCCTGTAACACTCCACCTCCTCTTGCCACACCATTTATCACACTAGCATCAGTGTTTAACTTATGCATTAGCTTAGGATGACGCCTCCAAGCAACAGGAATCATCCTAACCCTGCGCGGCACAATAGATATAAAACGCGTCCAATGGCAATCCATGTCTCCCAAGAACTGCTCCTTCGTAAACTTCCTTGCCCTTCCTAAATCGTATAAAAACCCCTCCTGTGAGGACTCGAAGGAAAAAAAAAACTATTATTTTTAAGCCTAATTTATGGTTTAATAAATTATCTAATTGGATTTTATCACGAGGAATATTTTCTAGTCTCATTAGACCTAAATACATGTCAATATAATTTCGTTATATTTTTAAAGTGTCTCGTTTCAAAAATTATTTTTCTTAGGAGCTTGTTTAGAGAAAATGTGAAAATACGTTTGGAGAATTTTTGCCAATTAGGAGTACAATTAGCCTGGAAATTTTGGGACATGTACAACGGCTTTAAAATAGGTAATTTTAGATTTAAGTACTTAAGTGATAGTTAATAGTATTATCATTATAAGAATTTTTTGGAGGTTTCGCGTAATAGCGTTAAAATTGTCGGTACGCGTTTTCATACGCGCGGCTTTATTTGAGGGACTTTAGACCCTTATTTCGAGATAATTAAGAGTGAATAATATTTATATGAACATAAGTACATTAGAGGTTTAGTGCACTAGTGAACCAAACGCGAGAGAAATCGAGCCCTAAACGCACCAAACGAGCCCTAATGAGAGTTGACTTTGGAGTGAATTTACACCACTCATTTTAATCTTCTCTTAGAAGCTAACCTTGATCAAATTTCACTCTTTCTTCTCTCACCAACAGCCGGCCAGCCTTCCCTCTCTCTCACTCCCTTGCTTCACAAATTTCTTCATCAAATTAACCACAAAACTTCAATCAATCTTCACCAAACTTAAAGACCATCTAGCAAACTACTTGGAGGTTGGATCTAGCTAACTAAAGGGCTGCATTTCACGGTTTCTTGGAGCCTCTTGAGGACCAAAAATTTCTGGTTTAAAGCACTAAGGAGGTATAACCTCATCCTACACCTTAAACTTGGATTATGATGGTAGAAATACAACTTTAAGCTATTGCATGTGTATGGATGGCTTGATATTGTTTGAAAATTTGAAAAGTGGGCTTTATGAATTCCCACACTTGGGTTGTTGTTGATTAGAGGATTAATGTTGGATTTAATGGTAGTTTAGTGGTTAAAATGATGGATTTATGGAGTATTATTGTTGGAAACTCAAAGTTGAGGTCATGACAAGAAATTTCCGAAACTGCCCCTATTTTGTTCGGCCATGATAAGGCCAATTTTTGGTGATTTATTGGCGTGAACCTGATGTTTATATGTTATGTTATATGTTTAAAAATTTTCATTGGAAAACATTAACGTTTAGATGGGCAAATGAATTTATTCGTGAACTAGGCAAGCTGGAAAATTATTTTCGGATAACCCTGTCCAGTGGTAGCATTTTGACCATAACTTTGTCCTCTGATGTCGAAATTGAGTTCCGTCAGTGGCATTCGAAACTACACATCCATACCTTTCCAACGGTATAAAATGCATATTCTGATTCCATGTGTAGGAGCCGAACCATTCGTTTTAAGATAGCTGTCCTGTCTCTCGGATCTGCTGGAATGGTTTGTAGAGGCAGCAACTTGAGGCTCAATTTCGAGCTGGTTGTTTGCCAAATTTCAGAACATTTCCTTCTGTGAACTTTTAGTCCTATGAATGTATTTTTCAACGCCATAAACCATGCTCAATTCCGAGTTAAATTCATTGAGTTGTGATCAAAACAAGAGGACTGCCCTGTTTTGGAAAAACGTAATATTTGGACTGATTTGGGACAAAACCCGGGAGTGATCTTATTAATTGAAATTTTGATGCTAAACCATTACCAAAGGTATCATGGATGTATCTTAGACCTTTATTTCACAAATGAACCATGGTTGGATAGCTTTTTTGGTTAAACGATTTGAATTGGGAAATGAAAGTCAAAAGGCAGATTGCCTTAGAAATTTTCCGGAACTTTGGATGATTAGTTAACTACCTTCCCGAGGGTATTTTTCCCTAAAATTTGATAGAGAGATACCTTTCATATAGAAGTAAAATACTGCCAATTTTGGTACCAATCCAAGTTCGTTTCGATATCTAATTAAATTTCTAGTGTTGGAGGTTCAAATCTGGAAATTCTTCTCCAGTCTTGAATTCCCCCAACTTTGAGCTATCGTATCTCGGTACTCGAAACTCCGATTCTTGATCCGCTTGCTTTGGTATAAACCTCACTTGCAACTCTAATTGAGTTACAAATTTCAGAGACCGGTTTGCAACGTGTAAATCGTACCGAATTTTCAAAGTTGGCCGAAATCCAACTTAATTCTGCCTTGTAAACCGAGTCTGTACCTTCAAGCTCATTTTTTAGCACTTTCCACTTCGATTCATGGAAAAGTGTCTTCTAGAAACTTATATTACTTTCTAAGAGCTTTCCAACGGTATAAAGTTTTCCAATTCTCGACTTGTACCGAGTGAGTTACGATTTTTCAAAAGTTCATAATAAAACTGAAAATTTTCCAATTTCAAGGAAATAGCGTTTTTCAAGAATTCTTTATTCTTTTGATATTATCTAAACGTTTTATCCCCGATTTCCTAGATAAAGACTTAAATACTTTTGAATGTTATCAAACCCCACTCGAACCTCGATTTACGAGTAATTGAGGTTCATTTTCACGGAATTCCCTCGATTAATGCTAGTGAACGAATTATTCCTCGATATTTGGGATGTGAATGATAAATTCACTATTATTTGCTCAGGCACACACGAGGATCTTCAAGAGGATTCCCCGGTGGACGCTTGAACTTCCCTTGACCTTACTCACACCTAATATTTGGTGAGTGTCAGGTGTATGTAAACTTGTTACATGTTTAATTGTTATTAATGATTGAAAATCTTGAAAGTGGAGTCGAGTGTGTACTTTACCACACTCGTTCTCATTAGAAATGAAATTTTAATGATTGAAATGCATTGAATGAATGAAATGTATTGGTATGCTAGCTGCATATGTCGTTGGAGTGAATTTCCTCGACACACAAGTGCACATGGGGGACGCCCAAATCTCATTGGCCGATCTTGGACTCGAGTCAGCATGGGCTTGGTCGGGAACATTGGCGAACCATGAGATATATAAGCTTGATCTAATGAGAGGTCTTGTTTGGCATACTCGAATAGTATCGTTGTAGACACCAAATTTTGGTGTAATTTCATTTACTATTTATTTTTTTAGGTTGTGCTCGTTTTATTTACTCTTTAGTTTTTAGTTTTTTTAGTTTTTTGTGTTATTATTATTTTTAAGTTTTTAGCATAGAATTTCTCGAAAAGAAAAGAAAAGCATTCAAAAAAATATGTTTTCTTGGAAAAATGGAAAAAATGAGAATGAAAATGAAAAATGAAAAAAAAAAGAAGAGAAAAAGAAGAAAATGGTTCACAAAAATACGTTCATTTCTTTTAAATTCAATCTGTTGGCATTTTGTTTATTTATTTTGAAAGGGAAAAAGAGGAAAAGTGAAAAAAAAGAAAAAAAGAGGAAAAATGGAAATTGCACTTTGTTGTTCTAGTTTATTTTTTATCAAATGTTAATTAATTTTGTTTTGGTTATTTCTTTTTATTATTATCAATTTTGTTTTTTTTTTAAAAAAAAAAAAAGGGGGGAAAAGGACCGCGGCATGCAAGCTGCGTTTTTGCAGCTTGCAAGGAAGGGCTCATGGGCAGCCCTTGGGCTGCAATTTTGGAGAGAGTGTTTGAGGGTTTTTAGGGTAGGAGTCCCGTATATAAAAGAATAAGATGCAAGAGGGGGGAAGGATATAGACAGCCGCAAACAGAAAAAAAGAAGGTAGCGGATAGAGTAGAGAGTTGAGGGTGAGGAAAGTGACGGCTGATAAGGAGCAAGGGGAGGGGAAAAAAGAGAGAAGCGACGGCTGCAAAACTTAAGGAAAAAGAGAGGAAGGAAATAGAGGAGCTGGGTTTTGGGCAGACGAAGGAGAAGAAATAAGAAAAGGGGTCAACGAAGGAGAGTGAGGGTGGCGGTTACCAATCTGGAAAGAAAAAGGAAGACAGAGGTGCGGCGGTGGAATTAGGAAGGAGAAAGGGAAGAGCTTTGGGAGGATGAACATCTGAAAAAGGGAGACCAAAGGGAGAGTTCCGTGTGAGTTTAGAGGTAACAACTGGGAGCAACCGAGAGAGAATTTGGAGACGGGTTGAGAGAGTGAGAAGGAAAATCAATTGAGGAAGCTCACGGCTGAGGAAAAGGAACAAGGGTTGAATTTCTGTCTCCGCACTTCGTACGTGCTTTTGAAGTCTTTCCAGAAATGGGCATCTACAAATTTGACCTCTAGACACAAGCTGCTCGACCCTTCCTTGGGCGTTGAATTCCATAAGGTGTTAAGGAAATTTGGTTCGCCACTTTGCACGAAGCTGCCTCCACTTCATTCAACCATCACCTGTTGCCGTCAAATTACATCGAGAAAGACACTGTAAGTCTCTCTTTTGCCTTTTCTATTGATAGCTTACTATGAGAATCATGGATCCCGTGAGGTGTTTAGATGGTTGATGTTGAGTTTTGTTCATGAATGTTGGTCCTGTGTCGTATGTCAAGAATGTTAGACTAAAAGTTGGATGCAATAAGATGGAATCTTTTGGCCTGTTGCAATACTTTTAGTTTACCTTCTTTTCGGGTTTGAGATAGCAGTTTGTGTAGTGTTTTCTCTGCTGTTTGATCGAAAAACCACATCTTTATTCAATCTGATGAATTGAAAGCCGTGTTTGAAGCTTTGTATGGCTGAAGGCCTGCAAATCATAAAGCTGTCAAATTTCATGTGATTTTTTTTCTTGAGCTTTGTCTGAGGTTTCATGTAGAAGGTGTAAAGAGTGTTTGATTAATCTGTTACCTGGGCTTTATTCATCCAATTTGTTAGTTAAATCTTGCGCAAAATGCTTGATGAGGTTGCATGTTTTAATCCAAAACTCTTGATGTTTGGTTGGAAAGATCCTGACTCATTCTCGGCTGTCAAAAGCTTCATAGCTTGTTGAATTTTTGCTGCAGCTTCTTTTCCTTCTTTTGTTGTCAATCAAACCAGATTTGTCATCTTAATCTCACAAACGAAGTTTCATGTTTTGATTTGGATCAATAATTTCTGGTTTGAGGAACCTTGTTTATATGGTGAAATTGATGTAGTTATTGCTGGAAATTACCGCAAACTTGGAAACCAAAAATGCAGCAAGTTTCACTTTGATTGTTTGAACTATTTATTTGATGTGTTTCGAGAGTTGATTAGCATGGTTGAGTGGAGCTGATTCATAGTTTAGCTTGAATTGTATGCTTGCTGTAAGGTTGCTTGGGATTGCTGAAGTTGTGTGCGAAAAACTATAGTAGAAATGGCCGAAGGAATGGTCGCAGCTTTGGTCGAAATTTGCTGATTGCATGCATGCAAATATTTTTCAAAAATTGCATTTTTAGACCTCCAAATCCCCTCTTGACTCACTATGGCCCAAGTAATTGGAACATTTAATCAATTTGATCCTTTTAAGTTTCTCTTTGTGCCACAAAAGCCCAAGCATGTTTTAGTATCTTGTAATTAAGTCCTAAAATCATTACAACTTCAATCATTGTTTGGCTTTTTCTTTATTTTTTGGAATCTTTGAAGTGCTTAAACGATTTATTTGGACTTGAATGTTTGAGTAATGCTTGCTTTGGATCTTTAGTAGATGCTATATTTGGAAACTGAACGGGTTATTCCGTTTTCTTGGTCTTTAAGCATTTTTTGAGCTCATTCAAGTTGCAATTAGGTGGGTTTTGGTGTTTTTGCTTATACTTTACTTTTAAATTGATGCCTTGACCCCTTTATTGTTTTGAAGCCATTTTCCTTCATTTGCTTACCATTAGGGGAAGGTATAATTTCTTTTATCTTTGTTTGTCTCTCCTATATGATCCAATGTGCTAAGTGAATTGCATGTCTACTTTGCTTTCTTTACATTTCTTTAATTCCTTTCATTCCTTTCATTTACTTTTGCTTTATTAAGTTTTTTCTTTATTGGGTATGTGTACACCTCTTGGCTTGTAATAGATAGGGCTGTGGCGAGCAATTTGGTCCATTTTCCCTTTCCCCTTTTGTTTTAGTTAGTGAATGTAATAGGTTCATTAGTTGGTTGCATGCCTACGTGTTAAGTGTTTAATCGCTTTATTAGGTCCTTGCATCTAGTCGAGCATGCTAAATGTTACGTGCTACGTGTTTATGAGTGTTTCGCATGTCTACTCGCTTTTTATAGTCATGAATGAATGTGATGGATGAATGGACGTAACCACACTAGTCCAATGCTAGTTGTGGCCCCCTTTCCCGTCACCACACTAGTCCAACGCTAGTTGTGGTTCATTGTTCCGTTTCCACTAGTCCAATGCTAGTAGAAATTCATAGAAAGGGCTAGTCCAACGCTAGACCCAATAGGTCCATTTCCTTTTCATTCGTGCATTGTTTGCATGTTCATTACATGTCATGCATTCTTTTAGTTTTTTTATCATTTTGCATGCCCCTCGAACCCCTTTTCCCTCCATTTTAGGATTTTTGCATTTCATGCTAATTATAGGGTTCATTTGCTTGAGAGTCCCCTTAAGTATGGGATATAGACGAGTGTGGCTTTTTCTAAGCCTTAGCACGCTTGTATTCCCTCTATAAAAGGGTAAATTGAGTCACGATTTAGGTCTCCCCGTACCCAATATGCATGCATTCCCTAGGCTCATGCATTCTAAATCCACTCTATCATTACACTTTCACTTTTCCTCCCATTTGCACACGTACACCTTTTATCCCTTCACTTGCACACTTTCACTTTTGTCTCATTTGCACACATGCACCTTTTTATCCCTTCACTTGCACACAAACACTTGTAAATACATTTGCACACCTCCACTTACATCCTATTATTTTTATTATCTTTCTCACTTCACATATCCTCACATTGCATACATACATTCCATTCATTTGTATCCCACTCGCATTATTCGTGACTTCTTCAAAGGATCGTTATTGGGCTTCACAATTAATGTGATTGGCACCACTCAACCTTTGAAGAGAAATTTCCCCCAATACCCCTAGGACTAGGGTTTGCATTCATGTAGTGCATCCAAATGTAATAAATTCTTTGGTTAAAACAAGAAAATCTTTGATTAAATCAACGCAACTAGCCTTGGCTAGGTCGAAGGGGTGCCTTGGATTTTTATCTTTGCCTTCCCCTTCGTCAAACGTGACTCCCGAACCTTTTTCGTTGGTTTACGTGGACTAGGAGTCATTTAAAAGGGGTTACTTACTACTTTTTCGTATTTTTTTTCTAAAAATTCATTTTTTTAGGTGACTTGGTACACCTTAACTCATTACCAAGTGGCGACTCCAATTGTTTCAAAAACCCTTTTTAAACTACATTTTGGGTCAAATCGTCGCATTCTTAAACCCCCATTTAGACCCATTTTTCTTTTAAATCACAATTCATTTTCCAATCAAAAAATACATTTTTAAACCATTTATTTATTTATCAAAAAATGGGGCGCGACAGTTGGCGACTCCACTGGAGAACTTGAGAATCCGAACAATCGATTTAGTCAATTCTTTTCTTCTTTTAACCTTTTCATTTATCACATTGGATGTTTAGGATTGCATTTTTCCCTTTTTTTAGGATTTTTGCATTTCGCGTATCAACTCACTTCCTCACACATTCGCCTACGATTGTTTGGATGGATGGATGATTTATTTATGTATGATTTCGCGCTATGCATTGCATTTGGGGGGGTGTGTGTCACCCTTAGAGCCTTGCGATTGGTTCTCGACCCCTTCCCTCAAAATAGGGAACACTTCATACGTGCACGTTTACTTATTGTTATCCCACTTTATTTTATTTTTTCGTGGGCGTTTCCCACACCGCCTTGTAGGATTAGGATCGATCGCCTTGGGTAGGCGGCTGGTGTGCGCTACGCCCATAGCGCTACCTAAGGGATCACTCGAGCCACCGACCAAGGGCCCTGGGGGTGATGACCCTTCGCCTTTAGGTCTGAAGGCTTGGGAGCCGAAGCCTTATCGAGTCTAGTTGCATTAGTGAGCCCCAACCTCATGCATCCATGTTAGACTCGCCTAGGGTAGAGTCGACCTTACCCTATTAAGCACATTAGGCACGAGGGAAGGGGTTCTACCCCTTTTACTTGCTTTATTATATTTCTTTTCTAAATTGCTCCCAATGTGTTATGTGTACTATCAATTGCACTAACCATTCTTTTGTTTTCTTGGCTTGCATTCATGTGCCTTAGCAATAAGAGGCCACTTTGGCACTCTTTTAGTGACCTACCCCATTAGATAACTCACATGTTTAAATTTCAGTCATTACACTTAATTTTCAATAAATACATTTCATTTTAGACTTTTTTCCCCCCCGATGCATTATCTATGTCCTTTAAGCCATATTTGTCACATATTTACATCGCTTTAATAAATGGCATCATGCATAAACCATAGAAAGGGAATGCCACATAGGGAATCCCGTGTTTAGGAATAAACCACCTTGCGTCTCGGATACGTAATCCAACGAGACCTGCACGTTTACATTTTGTACCATCCAAAGGGGTAGTGCACAAGGTAAGGTGGGATCCGATCATTTTCATAGAGTGATCTTTGGAATATGAGCATCTAATAATCACTTTTTGGCCATTTTATCAAAAATTGGTAAAATTCCCTGGCATAAAGGACATTAATTTGAAGAAAATTCACAAATGATTCCTCCTATTGAGGCGATAAATAAATTGAGGCCAAAATTTGATTTTTAGAAGGTCATAGACTAATGCACTTCAATAATTTTGAAATAACCAATGGCCGGACAATTCAACCAATCCATTTTGCCGATTCATTCGATAAATCGTTAATTCATTTGACCAATTTACCCTTTTTTAGGGTCATTCGGTCAATTTTTGAATAAATCAATTTCATTTGACCAATTTACCCTTTTTAGGGTCGTTTGGTCAATTTTTTTTTTGAATAAATCAATTTCATTCATTTCGTTTGACCAATTTACTCTTCTAGGGTCATTGGGTCGATTTTGGAATGAATCAAATTCATTAATTCATTTGACCAATTTACCCTTTTTAGGGTCATCTGGTCGATTTGTGAATAAATCTTCATTTCATTTCATTTGGCCAATTCACCCATTTTTAGGGCAATCTAGTCGATTTTCTGAATAAATCACCAATTTTTCCATTCTTAGGGCGATCTTATCGATTTCGAGTAAATCATTAATTTCGTCCGATTCGTTTGACCAGTTTACCCTTTTAGGGCGATCCGGTCAATTTTGAATAAATTCTCGATTTCATTTGACCAAATCCCTTTTTTAGAATGATTCGGTCAATTTTGAGTAAGCTTTTAAATTTCACTCAATTCATTTGACCCGATTCCCTTTTTAGGGTAATGCGGTCGATTTTAAATAAAATTGTCAATTTCGTTCAACCCATTTGACCAAGTAGGGTTTCAATGACGAATTTCAATTTGGAAACCTAGTCGGTTTTGAGAAAACCATTCATTGCATCCAGACATTTGATCAGTTGGAGTTTTGACCCGTGCTTCACTGAGAAATTTTTATCAAGGAATTCCAATCTCTTCGATAGGAAGTTCGTCAAGGTCAAACCCGTGCGTTTTTGCAAATATCGATCAAAAGTGATCAATCCCTTCGGACGAGGTCCTCTTTTTGACAAAGTGTCTTTCGTCTCTCCAATTGACCAAATTCTTCAAAATTATTTTTCACTCAACGAATTGATCAGATCCATCAGGTATTGTATAGTGCCTACTCTAGCGGATTGCATTTTCATGCTAGGCCTACCCTTGGCACAAAAAGGGTTCCCCCATAGGACATGCATACCGATTTTGCAGTTTTGCCTACTAACTCTGGGTATTTTTCTTTTGTTTTCCCCCTCCCCTGCATTCATAAAAATGTTTCAATAAGACGAAAATATTCTTCTATATCTGATGCTAATTTTAATCCCATAAAGTTTGAAGATTACAAGTGTTATTTGATTCTTGGGCAGATCTTACGATTAAAACATAAATGATCCATCTGGAAGCTCTACGCTAAAGCCTCTGAGAGATGTCGTAATTGTTTTCCAAAGGGAAATTCTGTTTATTTGATTTGTTAAATTTTGTTCCAAAAGAAAAGGAAACAATAAATTTTCTTCTCATTTGTATCATAATTGAACGAGAAATTTTGTTTCAAATTGTTTTTCAGCAATAAAGTTTTTGGACAATTATTATTTTGTGTATATTTATGTACATTTCATTCTTTATTCTTACTCATTGGAGATTTCATGATGAATTTTGAGAAATAAGACCAAATTGAGATATTTTTAATCTCCAGCCTGAAAATTCACAAGTGAATGCTTCCTAAGATCCTTACACTCGATTGGTGACCCGAGTTATATAATAAGAGTGCTCAGGAAAAAAGTAAGAGGTCACTCGAAAGGCCCAATGAGATACCTTTTCTCCTTCATTTAACCCCAAAATAAAATCAGTCACATTGATTGATAAATTGCAAATTGGGGCAATCTTTACTTGAAAAATGTCCATTGTGTCTAATTAGATTCAATCTACATCTCAGTGAAAGCAAAATGGTGCACTATCCTTATCTATTTTGGGAATTTGGGATGATATTTCAAGCGTTTGTTTCTCTATCCATATAGCTTTTATCATTTGATCTTCCATTTGAGCCTTTGAAAGAATAATTTCGTTTCAAATAAGAGCCTTAATGATCACTACCCTACACGGGAAAATTTTTCAAATATCAAAAAAGGGAATGAATTTTCAATGAGCAATTCGTTACTTTGGTTGTCATGGAGTGTAAGAATGATACTTTGGCCATCGTTTCTACAATCTAAACACAATTTACCCATTGCATCCTCATTTGAGCTAAAATCGGTGGTTCTTTTCAAAGCACTAATGATCGCACCCCACATTGGGGAAGGAGATTGGAGAATTTTCCAAAAGGAGAAAAAGCAAAAATGCTAAAATTAAAAAAGGAAAAGAGGGAATCATAAATCGGAGGAATTTGATTCTACTTGAGCTTCAATTTTGAAAGAAAAAAAAAAGGAAGAAAAAGAAGAGTTTTGCCCGGCGAATCATGAACGTCTTCCTCAGTCAATTAATTCAGATACAGGCAAGAAATTTCGCATTCACGAAAGTTTCCTTTCAGAGTTAATGTAAGGAACGGATTAAAAGTCAGGCCCTCTTCTTTTCCAATCGAACATTCTATCCCTAATTATCCCTTTTGAGCTTTCAGAATAAATTATTTCGTTTGGCAACCCCTGAGAATCGCAAACCCCACACTGGGGTAACTTTGAGTTGGAAAAGAAAAGAAAAGTCCCAAGAGGTGAAAAGTGCTAAGGCAACAACAAAAGCAAAAGAAAAGAGAACCTCAGTTCAAAATAAACTGGGGCAAATTTTTGAAAAATTTCAAAGGAATGGCAAAAGGCCGAGGGAAAAACAAAATGAAAGAGAAAAGCCTCAATTGAGCATAAACTCTGGGGCAAATTCTGATTTAACCCTAAAATAGGGTTGGTGCAACAATGCGATCTCAGATTCTTCAAACCACTTTTGAAATCCACTTTCAAGCCTTAACTTTTCTAAGCACCCCACCTGACCTCATTACAAAAGCCGAAAGTCCTGACTTCCGTTCTTTGCAATGGCCCTGTCAAGAAAATTTCTGATACCGAAAATTTTAGCTGTATTTCTGAATTGCTTGGGTATGGGGTTGACATTACTCATTATGTGAAAACCCGCAAGGGCACCTTTGAAAAGAAGAAAGGAAAAGGAAGAAATGCAAAAACATTCGATGCTGAAATTCCCCGTTGAGTGGTGACAAAAGTCAAACAAAATTCAGGATCTTCAAGTTCAAAATAGGGGCAATTTTGGAAAATGCGATTTGCGGTGCAATATCCTTGAAAGTCTTATTCTTTAACTATCGTTTTCAAGCCACATTACAAGCTCATAAAGTCCATCGTTGACTTATTCTTCATGACAACTTGAAGTGAGGATTATGCTTTTAAAGAATCCCACGATCATTCGGATCATAAGGGTATAACCAGTTTTCACCTGTTTAGCTATCGTTTCCGCCCATACGTTACAAGCCCAGAAAGCTTATATGTTGACTAAATTTTCTTGAGAAATAAGGGTGACAAACTCTTTGCTTTCACTAAGATGTGATTACATACAATTGGGAGCACAATAACAAGACAAATCTTGACTTCTCATTTTCCTTAGCCACCCCAAAATCAGAAATAACACCCACTCGGTTGGTCCTGAAAGATTGAACCAACAGGAAATGGTGACCCATTACCCAAAGCATCGGTGCTAAAATGAGGAAAGAATCACTTGTAATTTGGTATTATTTCAAGAAATTCATCATGAAATTTCCTTGTAGGAAACATAGTTCTTACAGTGTTCAAATAAATGGAAAGTCATCCGAACAAGCTTTTTCCATTAAATGGGCCCACATTGAGGCAAATTTTTATTCATGGGATTTCACAGAATAAGCCCACACTGGGGCAAAATTTTTATAGTTCATTTGAGGATTTCGTCCAAGAATCAAATAATGCATTTTTCAAATCAAACACGCTGTTTCTTTTCATGAAATTCAAGTGCATGTCATATTTTTGTAAACCCCCTGTGCAGGTATTCATAGTTGAAATCGACGAAGGAGCATCTGGTGATTTGAAAGGCCAACGCCGAAGGAAGAAAAGAGAGAAGGAAAAAGGGACCCTACACTGAGGGCAATTTATTTTGAAAAAGATTCTCTCGAAAAATCAGAAAAATTCAAAATTCAAAAATCAAAAATCAAGTTCAAATTCTTGTTTCTTGGAAAATCAAATTTCTTGTTTCTTGACAAATCAAATTCAATTTCTTGACCAATTGGGTGGCAGGACTGGGTCTTATCCCACTGGCCATTCACAAATATCACATTGGGCCTGGACTTCGTACCGCCAACCTTCCAAAAATCAAGATGGGCCTGGACTTCGTGCCGCCAACCTTTCAAAAATCACGTTGGGCCTGGATTTCGTGCCGCCAACATCACAAATCACGTCGGGCCTGGACTTTGTGCCGCCGACATCCTATTGAGTCTGAAATTTGTGCCGCCAGTGCAACCAAGGCAGGCTTGGGTGTAATCCCACTAATCAATTCATCATACTGGGGCAAATTATTTTGGGAAGTTTTTCAAAAAATCAAAAAAAAAATCAAAAAAATCAAAAAATCAAAAAAAATCAAAAAATCAAAAAAAATAAAAAAAAAATCAAATCAAAAAATCAGAAAAAATAAAAAAAAAATCAGAAAAAAAGAAAAAAAAGAATCAAAATCAAAATCAAATCAAGTTTCATCACGGCAGGCTTGGGCTTAATCCCACTGACCGATCGTCAAAGCATTTTCGGGTCAGTCCCATGATCAAAAGCTTATTCGGGTCAGTCCCACGATTCAAAAGCTTATGCGGGTCAGTCCTACAATTCAAAGCCTGTTCGGGTCAGTCCCATGATCAAAAGGTTATTCGGGTCAGTCCCACGATCAAAAGCATTTTCGGGTCAGTCCCATGATCAAAAGCATTTTCGGGTCAGTCCCATGATCAAAAGCTTATTCGGGTCAGTCCCACGATCAAAAGCATTTTCGGGTCAGTCCCATGATCAAAAGCATTTTTGGGTCAGTCCCATGATCAAGAGCTTATTCGGGTCAGTCCCACGATCAAAAGCATTTTCGAGTCAGTCCCACGATCAAGAGCTTATCCGGGTCAGTCCCATGATCAAAAGCTTATTCGGGTCAGTCCCACGATCGAAAGCATTTTCGGGTCAGTCCCATGATCAAAAGCATTTTCGGGTCAGTCCCGTGATTCAAAGCCTGTTCGGGTCAGTCCCGCGATTAAAATCTTATTCGGGTCAGTTCCACGATCAAAAGCATTTTCGGGTCAGTCCCACGATTCAAAGCATTTTCGGATCAGTCCCATGATCAAAAGCTTATGCGGGTCAGTCCCACAATTCAAAGCCTGTTCGGGTCAGTCCCGCGATTAAAAGCTTATTCGGGTCAGTCCCGCGATTAAAGCTTGTTCGGGCCAGTCCCATGATTTGAATTTCCTTCTCTAGTCAGTCCCAATTTTAATTTTTCTGTTCGGATCAGTCCCGTTTTCAATTTCTGTCTGGGTTTTAAATTTCTGTCTGGGTCTATCCCATTTAAATTTCTGTTCAGGTCTATTTCGTGGGTCTATCCCATTTACATTCCTGTCCGGGTCAGTCCCGTTTTCAATCCATGTTCGGGTCAGTCCCGTTTTAAATTCCTGTTCGGGTCAGTCCCGCTTTAAGTTCCTGTTTGGGCCAATCCCGTCTTTAAACTTTCAGTTAGGGTCTATCCTGTTTTAAATTTCTCGTCCGAGTCAGTCTCATTAAAAGGAGTCAGTCCTCATGTCAATAACAGCAGTCGTTCGAGTAGCTGAAGCCGAATGACCCAGGTAAGTATTTGGTGTCTACTTGTTTGTCTCAAGTTTTTTCAAAACTCAGACAAAAAGGGGCAAACTGTAGACACCAAATTTTGGTGTAATTTCATTTACTATTTATTTTTTTAGGTTGTGCTCGTTTTATTTACTCTTTAGTTTTTAGTTTTTTTAGTTTTTTGTGTTATTATTATTTTTAAGTTTTTAGCATAGAATTTCTCGAAAAGAAAAGAAAAGCATTCAAAAAAATATGTTTTCTTGGAAAAATGGAAAAAATGAGAATGAAAATGAAAAATGAAAAAAAAAAGAAGAGAAAAAGAAGAAAATGGTTCACAAAAATACGTTCATTTCTTTTAAATTCAATCTGTTGGCATTTTGTTTATTTATTTTGAAAGGGAAAAAGAGGAAAAGTGGAAAAAAAGAAAAAAAGAGGAAAAATGGAAATTGCACTTTGTTGTTCTAGTTTATTTTTTATCAAATGTTAATTAATTTTGTTTTGGTTATTTCTTTTTATTATTATCAATTTTGTTTTTTAAAAAAAAAAAAAGAAAAAAAAAGGGGGGGGGAAAAGGACCGCGGCATGCAAGCTGCGTTTTTGCAGCTTGCAAGGAAGGGCTCATGGGCAGCCCTTGGGCTGCAATTTTGGAGAGAGTGTTTGAGGGTTTTTAGGGTAGGAGTCCCGTATATAAAAGAATGAGATGCAAGAGGGGGGAAGGATATAGACAGCCGCAAACAGAAAAAAAGAAGGTAGCGGATAGAGTAGAGAGTTGAGGGTGAGGAAAGTGACGGCTGATAAGGAGCAAGGGGAGGGGAAAAAAGAGAGAAGCGACGGCTGCAAAACTTAAGGAAAAAGAGAGGAAGGAAATAGAGGAGCTGGGTTTTGGGCAGACGAAGGAGAAGAAATAAGAAAAGGGGTCAACGAAGGAGAGTGAGGGTGGCGGTTACCAATCTGGAAAGAAAAAGGAAGACAGAGGTGCGGCGGTGGAATTAGGAAGGAGAAAGGGAAGAGCTTTGGGAGGATGAACATCTGAAAAAGGGAGACCAAAGGGAGAGTTCCGTGTGAGTTTAGAGGTAACAACTGGGAGCAACCGAGAGAGAATTTGGAGACGGGTTGAGAGAGTGAGAAGGAAAATCAATTGAGGAAGCTCACGGCTGAGGAAAAGGAACAAGGGTTGAATTTCTGTCTCCGCACTTCGTACGTGCTTTTGAAGTCTTTCCAGAAATGGGCATCTACAAATTTGACCTCTAGACACAAGCTGCTCGACCCTTCCTTGGGCGTTGAATTCCATAAGGTGTTAAGGAAATTTGGTTCGCCACTTTGCACGAAGCTGCCTCCACTTCATTCAACCATCACCTGTTGCCGTCAAATTACATCGAGAAAGACACTGTAAGTCTCTCTTTTGCCTTTTCTATTGATAGCTTACTATGAGAATCATGGATCCCGTGAGGTGTTTAGATGGTTGATGTTGAGTTTTGTTCATGAATGTTGGTCCTGTGTCGTATGTCAAGAATGTTAGACTAAAAGTTGGATGCAATAAGATGGAATCTTTTGGCCTGTTGCAATACTTTTAGTTTACCTTCTTTTCGGGTTTGAGATAGCAGTTTGTGTAGTGTTTTCTCTGCTGTTTGATCGAAAAACCACATCTTTATTCAATCTGATGAATTGAAAGCCGTGTTTGAAGCTTTGTATGGCTGAAGGCCTGCAAATCATAAAGCTGTCAAATTTCATGTGATTTTTTTTCTTGAGCTTTGTCTGAGGTTTCATGTAGAAGGTGTAAAGAGTGTTTGATTAATCTGTTACCTGGGCTTTATTCATCCAATTTGTTAGTTAAATCTTGCGCAAAATGCTTGATGAGGTTGCATGTTTTAATCCAAAACTCTTGATGTTTGGTTGGAAAGATCCTGACTCATTCTCGGCTGTCAAAAGCTTCATAGCTTGTTGAATTTTTGCTGCAGCTTCTTTTCCTTCTTTTGTTGTCAATCAAACCAGATTTGTCATCTTAATCTCACAAACGAAGTTTCATGTTTTGATTTGGATCAATAATTTCTGGTTTGAGGAACCTTGTTTATATGGTGAAATTGATGTAGTTATTGCTGGAAATTACCGCAAACTTGGAAACCAAAAATGCAGCAAGTTTCACTTTGATTGTTTGAACTATTTATTTGATGTGTTTCGAGAGTTGATTAGCATGGTTGAGTGGAGCTGATTCATAGTTTAGCTTGAATTGTATGCTTGCTGTAAGGTTGCTTGGGATTGCTGAAGTTGTGTGCGAAAAACTATAGTAGAAATGGCCGAAGGAATGGTCGCAGCTTTGGTCGAAATTTGCTGATTGCATGCATGCAAATATTTTTCAAAAATTGCATTTTTAGACCTCCAAATCCCCTCTTGACTCACTATGGCCCAAGTAATTGGAACATTTAATCAATTTGATCCTTTTAAGTTTCTCTTTGTGCCACAAAAGCCCAAGCATGTTTTAGTATCTTGTAATTAAGTCCTAAAATCATTACAACTTCAATCATTGTTTGGCTTTTTCTTTATTTTTTGGAATCTTTGAAGTGCTTAAACGATTTATTTGGACTTGAATGTTTGAGTAATGCTTGCTTTGGATCTTTAGTAGATGCTATATTTGGAAACTGAACGGGTTATTCCGTTTTCTTGGTCTTTAAGCATTTTTTGAGCTCATTCAAGTTGCAATTAGGTGGGTTTTGGTGTTTTTGCTTATACTTTACTTTTAAATTGATGCCTTGACCCCTTTATTGTTTTGAAGCCATTTTCCTTCATTTGCTTACCATTAGGGGAAGGTATAATTTCTTTTATCTTTGTTTGTCTCTCCTATATGATCCAATGTGCTAAGTGAATTGCATGTCTACTTTGCTTTCTTTACATTTCTTTAATTCCTTTCATTCCTTTCATTTACTTTTGCTTTATTAAGTTTTTTCTTTATTGGGTATGTGTACACCTCTTGGCTTGTAATAGATAGGGCTGTGGCGAGCAATTTGGTCCATTTTCCCTTTCCCCTTTTGTTTTAGTTAGTGAATGTAATAGGTTCATTAGTTGGTTGCATGCCTACGTGTTAAGTGTTTAATCGCTTTATTAGGTCCTTGCATCTAGTCGAGCATGCTAAATGTTACGTGCTACGTGTTTATGAGTGTTTCGCATGTCTACTCGCTTTTTATAGTCATGAATGAATGTGATGGATGAATGGACGTAACCACACTAGTCCAATGCTAGTTGTGGCCCCCTTTCCCGTCACCACACTAGTCCAACGCTAGTTGTGGTTCATTGTTCCGTTTCCACTAGTCCAATGCTAGTAGAAATTCATAGAAAGGGCTAGTCCAACGCTAGACCCAATAGGTCCATTTCCTTTTCATTCGTGCATTGTTTGCATGTTCATTACATGTCATGCATTCTTTTAGTTTTTTTATCATTTTGCATGCCCCTCGAACCCCTTTTCCCTCCATTTTAGGATTTTTGCATTTCATGCTAATTATAGGGTTCATTTGCTTGAGAGTCCCCTTAAGTATGGGATATAGACGAGTGTGGCTTTTTCTAAGCCTTAGCACGCTTGTATTCCCTCTATAAAAGGGTAAATTGAGTCACGATTTAGGTCTCCCCGTACCCAATATGCATGCATTCCCTAGGCTCATGCATTCTAAATCCACTCTATCATTACACTTTCACTTTTCCTCCCATTTGCACACGTACACCTTTTATCCCTTCACTTGCACACTTTCACTTTTGTCTCATTTGCACACATGCACCTTTTTATCCCTTCACTTGCACACAAACACTTGTAAATACATTTGCACACCTCCACTTACATCCTATTATTTTTATTATCTTTCTCACTTCACATATCCTCACATTGCATACATACATTCCATTCATTTGTATCCCACTCGCATTATTCGTGACTTCTTCAAAGGATCGTTATTGGGTTTCACAATTAATGTGATTGGCACCACTCAACCTTTGAAGAGAAATTTCCCCCAATACCCCTAGGACTAGGGTTTGCATTCATGTAGTGCATCCAAATGTAATAAATTCTTTGGTTAAAACAAGAAAATCTTTGATTAAATCAACGCAACTAGCCTTGGCTAGGTCGAAGGGGTGCCTTGGATTTTTATCTTTGCCTTCCCCTTCGTCAAACGTGACTCCCGAACCTTTTTCGTTGGTTTACGTGGACTAGGAGTCATTTAAAAGGGGTTACTTACTACTTTTTCGTATTTTTTTTCTAAAAATTCATTTTTTTAGGTGACTTGGTACACCTTAACTCATTACCAAGTGGCGACTCCAATTGTTTCAAAAACCCTTTTTAAACTACATTTTGGGTCAAATCGTCGCATTCTTAAACCCCCATTTAGACCCATTTTTCTTTTAAATCACAATTCATTTTCCAATCAAAAAATACATTTTTAAACCATTTATTTATTTATCAAAAAATGGGGCGCGACAGTTGGCGACTCCACTGGAGAACTTGAGAATCCGAACAATCGATTTAGTCAATTCTTTTCTTCTTTTAACCTTTTCATTTATCACATTGGATGTTTAGGATTGCATTTTTCCCTTTTTTTAGGATTTTTGCATTTCGCGTATCAACTCACTTCCTCACACATTCGCCTACGATTGTTTGGATGGATGGATGATTTATTTATGTATGATTTCGCGCTATGCATTGCATTTGGGGGGGTGTGTGTCACCCTTAGAGCCTTGCGATTGGTTCTCGACCCCTTCCCTCAAAATAGGGAACACTTCATACGTGCACGTTTACTTATTGTTATCCCACTTTATTTTATTTTTTCGTGGGCGTTTCCCACACCGCCTTGTAGGATTAGGATCGATCGCCTTGGGTAGGCGGCTGGTGTGCGCTACGCCCATAGCGCTACCTAAGGGATCACTCGAGCCACCGACCAAGGGCCCTGGGGGTGATGACCCTTCGCCTTTAGGTCTGAAGGCTTGGGAGCCGAAGCCTTATCGAGTCTAGTTGCATTAGTGAGCCCCAACCTCATGCATCCATGTTAGACTCGCCTAGGGTAGAGTCGACCTTACCCTATTAAGCACATTAGGCACGAGGGAAGGGGTTCTACCCCTTTTACTTGCTTTATTATATTTCTTTTCTAAATTGCTCCCAATGTGTTATGTGTACTATCAATTGCACTAACCATTCTTTTGTTTTCTTGGCTTGCATTCATGTGCCTTAGCAATAAGAGGCCACTTTGGCACTCTTTTAGTGACCTACCCCATTAGATAACTCACATGTTTAAATTTCAGTCATTACACTTAATTTTCAATAAATACATTTCATTTTAGACTTTTTTCCCCCCCGATGCATTATCTATGTCCTTTAAGCCATATTTGTCACATATTTACATCGCTTTAATAAATGGCATCATGCATAAACCATAGAAAGGGAATGCCACATAGGGAATCCCGTGTTTAGGAATAAACCACCTTGCGTCTCGGATACGTAATCCAACGAGACCTGCACGTTTACATTTTGTACCATCCAAAGGGGTAGTGCACAAGGTAAGGTGGGATCCGATCATTTTCATAGAGTGATCTTTGGAATATGAGCATCTAATAATCACTTTTTGGCCATTTTATCAAAAATTGGTAAAATTCCCTGGCATAAAGGACATTAATTTGAAGAAAATTCACAAATGATTCCTCCTATTGAGGCGATAAATAAATTGAGGCCAAAATTTGATTTTTAGAAGGTCATAGACTAATGCACTTCAATAATTTTGAAATAACCAATGGCCGGACAATTCAACCAATCCATTTTGCCGATTCATTCGATAAATCGTTAATTCATTTGACCAATTTACCCTTTTTTAGGGTCATTCGGTCAATTTTTGAATAAATCAATTTCATTTGACCAATTTACCCTTTTTAGGGTCGTTTGGTCAATTTTTTTTTTGAATAAATCAATTTCATTCATTTCGTTTGACCAATTTACTCTTCTAGGGTCATTGGGTCGATTTTGGAATGAATCAAATTCATTAATTCATTTGACCAATTTACCCTTTTTAGGGTCATCTGGTCGATTTGTGAATAAATCTTCATTTCATTTCATTTGGCCAATTCACCCATTTTTAGGGCAATCTAGTCGATTTTCTGAATAAATCACCAATTTTTCCATTCTTAGGGCGATCTTATCGATTTCGAGTAAATCATTAATTTCGTCCGATTCGTTTGACCAGTTTACCCTTTTAGGGCGATCCGGTCAATTTTGAATAAATTCTCGATTTCATTTGACCAAATCCCTTTTTTAGAATGATTCGGTCAATTTTGAGTAAGCTTTTAAATTTCACTCAATTCATTTGACCCGATTCCCTTTTTAGGGTAATGCGGTCGATTTTAAATAAAATTGTCAATTTCGTTCAACCCATTTGACCAAGTAGGGTTTCAATGACGAATTTCAATTTGGAAACCTAGTCGGTTTTGAGAAAACCATTCATTGCATCCAGACATTTGATCAGTTGGAGTTTTGACCCGTGCTTCACTGAGAAATTTTTATCAAGGAATTCCAATCTCTTCGATAGGAAGTTCGTCAAGGTCAAACCCGTGCGTTTTTGCAAATATCGATCAAAAGTGATCAATCCCTTCGGACGAGGTCCTCTTTTTGACAAAGTGTCTTTCGTCTCTCCAATTGACCAAATTCTTCAAAATTATTTTTCACTCAACGAATTGATCAGATCCATCAGGTATTGTATAGTGCCTACTCTAGCGGATTGCATTTTCATGCTAGGCCTACCCTTGGCACAAAAAGGGTTCCCCCATAGGACATGCATACCGATTTTGCAGTTTTGCCTACTAACTCTGGGTATTTTTCTTTTGTTTTCCCCCTCCCCTGCATTCATAAAAATGTTTCAATAAGACGAAAATATTCTTCTATATCTGATGCTAATTTTAATCCCATAAAGTTTGAAGATTACAAGTGTTATTTGATTCTTGGGCAGATCTTACGATTAAAACATAAATGATCCATCTGGAAGCTCTACGCTAAAGCCTCTGAGAGATGTCGTAATTGTTTTCCAAAGGGAAATTCTGTTTATTTGATTTGTTAAATTTTGTTCCAAAAGAAAAGGAAACAATAAATTTTCTTCTCATTTGTATCATAATTGAACGAGAAATTTTGTTTCAAATTGTTTTTCAGCAATAAAGTTTTTGGACAATTATTATTTTGTGTATATTTATGTACATTTCATTCTTTATTCTTACTCATTGGAGATTTCATGATGAATTTTGAGAAATAAGACCAAATTGAGATATTTTTAATCTCCAGCCTGAAAATTCACAAGTGAATGCTTCCTAAGATCCTTACACTCGATTGGTGACCCGAGTTATATAATAAGAGTGCTCAGGAAAAAAGTAAGAGGTCACTCGAAAGGCCCAATGAGATACCTTTTCTCCTTCATTTAACCCCAAAATAAAATCAGTCACATTGATTGATAAATTGCAAATTGGGGCAATCTTTACTTGAAAAATGTCCATTGTGTCTAATTAGATTCAATCTACATCTCAGTGAAAGCAAAATGGTGCACTATCCTTATCTATTTTGGGAATTTGGGATGATATTTCAAGCGTTTGTTTCTCTATCCATATAGCTTTTATCATTTGATCTTCCATTTGAGCCTTTGAAAGAATAATTTCGTTTCAAATAAGAGCCTTAATGATCACTACCCTACACGGGAAAATTTTTCAAATATCAAAAAAGGGAATGAATTTTCAATGAGCAATTCGTTACTTTGGTTGTCATGGAGTGTAAGAATGATACTTTGGCCATCGTTTCTACAATCTAAACACAATTTACCCATTGCATCCTCATTTGAGCTAAAATCGGTGGTTCTTTTCAAAGCACTAATGATCGCACCCCACATTGGGGAAGGAGATTGGAGAATTTTCCAAAAGGAGAAAAAGCAAAAATGCTAAAATTAAAAAAGGAAAAGAGGGAATCATAAATCGGAGGAATTTGATTCTACTTGAGCTTCAATTTTGAAAGAAAAAAAAAAGGAAGAAAAAGAAGAGTTTTGCCCGGCGAATCATGAACGTCTTCCTCAGTCAATTAATTCAGATACAGGCAAGAAATTTCGCATTCACGAAAGTTTCCTTTCAGAGTTAATGTAAGGAACGGATTAAAAGTCAGGCCCTCTTCTTTTCCAATCGAACATTCTATCCCTAATTATCCCTTTTGAGCTTTCAGAATAAATTATTTCGTTTGGCAACCCCTGAGAATCGCAAACCCCACACTGGGGTAACTTTGAGTTGGAAAAGAAAAGAAAAGTCCCAAGAGGTGAAAAGTGCTAAGGCAACAACAAAAGCAAAAGAAAAGAGAACCTCAGTTCAAAATAAACTGGGGCAAATTTTTGAAAAATTTCAAAGGAATGGCAAAAGGCCGAGGGAAAAACAAAATGAAAGAGAAAAGCCTCAATTGAGCATAAACTCTGGGGCAAATTCTGATTTAACCCTAAAATAGGGTTGGTGCAACAATGCGATCTCAGATTCTTCAAACCACTTTTGAAATCCACTTTCAAGCCTTAACTTTTCTAAGCACCCCACCTGACCTCATTACAAAAGCCGAAAGTCCTGACTTCCGTTCTTTGCAATGGCCCTGTCAAGAAAATTTCTGATACCGAAAATTTTAGCTGTATTTCTGAATTGCTTGGGTATGGGGTTGACATTACTCATTATGTGAAAACCCGCAAGGGCACCTTTGAAAAGAAGAAAGGAAAAGGAAGAAATGCAAAAACATTCGATGCTGAAATTCCCCGTTGAGTGGTGACAAAAGTCAAACAAAATTCAGGATCTTCAAGTTCAAAATAGGGGCAATTTTGGAAAATGCGATTTGCGGTGCAATATCCTTGAAAGTCTTATTCTTTAACTATCGTTTTCAAGCCACATTACAAGCTCATAAAGTCCATCGTTGACTTATTCTTCATGACAACTTGAAGTGAGGATTATGCTTTTAAAGAATCCCACGATCATTCGGATCATAAGGGTATAACCAGTTTTCACCTGTTTAGCTATCGTTTCCGCCCATACGTTACAAGCCCAGAAAGCTTATATGTTGACTAAATTTTCTTGAGAAATAAGGGTGACAAACTCTTTGCTTTCACTAAGATGTGATTACATACAATTGGGAGCACAATAACAAGACAAATCTTGACTTCTCATTTTCCTTAGCCACCCCAAAATCAGAAATAACACCCACTCGGTTGGTCCTGAAAGATTGAACCAACAGGAAATGGTGACCCATTACCCAAAGCATCGGTGCTAAAATGAGGAAAGAATCACTTGTAATTTGGTATTATTTCAAGAAATTCATCATGAAATTTCCTTGTAGGAAACATAGTTCTTACAGTGTTCAAATAAATGGAAAGTCATCCGAACAAGCTTTTTCCATTAAATGGGCCCACATTGAGGCAAATTTTTATTCATGGGATTTCACAGAATAAGCCCACACTGGGGCAAAATTTTTATAGTTCATTTGAGGATTTCGTCCAAGAATCAAATAATGCATTTTTCAAATCAAACACGCTGTTTCTTTTCATGAAATTCAAGTGCATGTCATATTTTTGTAAACCCCCTGTGCAGGTATTCATAGTTGAAATCGACGAAGGAGCATCTGGTGATTTGAAAGGCCAACGCCGAAGGAAGAAAAGAGAGAAGGAAAAAGGGACCCTACACTGAGGGCAATTTATTTTGAAAAAGATTCTCTCGAAAAATCAGAAAAATTCAAAATTCAAAAATCAAAAATCAAGTTCAAATTCTTGTTTCTTGGAAAATCAAATTTCTTGTTTCTTGACAAATCAAATTCAATTTCTTGACCAATTGGGTGGCAGGACTGGGTCTTATCCCACTGGCCATTCACAAATATCACATTGGGCCTGGACTTCGTACCGCCAACCTTCCAAAAATCAAGATGGGCCTGGACTTCGTGCCGCCAACCTTTCAAAAATCACGTTGGGCCTGGATTTCGTGCCGCCAACATCACAAATCACGTCGGGCCTGGACTTTGTGCCGCCGACATCCTATTGAGTCTGAAATTTGTGCCGCCAGTGCAACCAAGGCAGGCTTGGGTGTAATCCCACTAATCAATTCATCATACTGGGGCAAATTATTTTGGGAAGTTTTTCAAAAAATCAAAAAAAAAAATCAAAAAAATCAAAAAATCAAAAAAATCAAAAAATCAAAAAAAATAAAAAAAAAATCAAATCAAAAAATCAGAAAAAATAAAAAAAAAATCAGAAAAAAAGAAAAAAAAGAATCAAAATCAAAATCAAATCAAGTTTCATCACGGCAGGCTTGGGCTTAATCCCACTGACCGATCGTCAAAGCATTTTCGGGTCAGTCCCATGATCAAAAGCTTATTCGGGTCAGTCCCACGATTCAAAAGCTTATGCGGGTCAGTCCCACAATTCAAAGCCTGTTCGGGTCAGTCCCATGATCAAAAGCTTATTCGGGTCAGTCCCACGATCAAAAGCATTTTCGGGTCAGTCCCATGATCAAAAGCATTTTCGGGTCAGTCCCATGATCAAAAGCTTATTCGGGTCAGTCCCACGATCAAAAGCATTTTCGGGTCAGTCCCATGATCAAAAGCATTTTTGGGTCAGTCCCATGATCAAGAGCTTATTCGGGTCAGTCCCACGATCAAAAGCATTTTCGAGTCAGTCCCACGATCAAGAGCTTATCCGGGTCAGTCCCATGATCAAAAGCTTATTCGGGTCAGTCCCACGATCGAAAGCATTTTCGGGTCAGTCCCATGATCAAAAGCATTTTCGGGTCAGTCCCGTGATTCAAAGCCTGTTCGGGTCAGTCCCGCGATTAAAATCTTATTCGGGTCAGTTCCACGATCAAAAGCATTTTCGGGTCAGTCCCACGATTCAAAGCATTTTCGGATCAGTCCCATGATCAAAAGCTTATGCGGGTCAGTCCCACAATTCAAAGCCTGTTCGGGTCAGTCCCGCGATTAAAAGCTTATTCGGGTCAGTCCCGCGATTAAAGCTTGTTCGGGCCAGTCCCATGATTTGAATTTCCTTCTCTAGTCAGTCCCAATTTTAATTTTTCTGTTCGGATCAGTCCCGTTTTCAATTTCTGTCTGGGTTTTAAATTTCTGTCTGGGTCTATCCCATTTAAATTTCTGTTCAGGTCTATTTCGTGGGTCTATCCCATTTACATTCCTGTCCGGGTCAGTCCCGTTTTCAATCCATGTTCGGGTCAGTCCCGTTTTAAATTCCTGTTCGGGTCAGTCCCGCTTTAAGTTCCTGTTTGGGCCAATCCCGTCTTTAAACTTTCAGTTAGGGTCTATCCTGTTTTAAATTTCTCGTCCGAGTCAGTCTCATTAAAAGGAGTCAGTCCTCATGTCAATAACAGCAGTCGTTCGAGTAGCTGAAGCCGAATGACCCAGGTAAGTATTTGGTGTCTACTTGTTTGTCTCAAGTTTTTTCAAAACTCAGACAAAAAGGGGCAAACTGTAGACACCAAATTTTGGTGTAATTTCATTTACTATTTATTTTTTTAGGTTGTGCTCGTTTTATTTACTCTTTAGTTTTTAGTTTTTTTAGTTTTTTGTGTTATTATTATTTTTAAGTTTTTAGCATAGAATTTCTCGAAAAGAAAAGAAAAGCATTCAAAAAAATATGTTTTCTTGGAAAAATGGAAAAAATGAGAATGAAAATGAAAAATGAAAAAAAAAAGAAGAGAAAAAGAAGAAAATGGTTCACAAAAATACGTTCATTTCTTTTAAATTCAATCTGTTGGCATTTTGTTTATTTATTTTGAAAGGGAAAAAGAGGAAAAGTGGAAAAAAAGAAAAAAAGAGGAAAAATGGAAATTGCACTTTGTTGTTCTAGTTTATTTTTTATCAAATGTTAATTAATTTTGTTTTGGTTATTTCTTTTTATTATTATCAATTTTGTTTTTTAAAAAAAAAAAAAGAAAAAAAAAGGGGGGGGGAAAAGGACCGCGGCATGCAAGCTGCGTTTTTGCAGCTTGCAAGGAAGGGCTCATGGGCAGCCCTTGGGCTGCAATTTTGGAGAGAGTGTTTGAGGGTTTTTAGGGTAGGAGTCCCGTATATAAAAGAATGAGATGCAAGAGGGGGGAAGGATATAGACAGCCGCAAACAGAAAAAAAGAAGGTAGCGGATAGAGTAGAGAGTTGAGGGTGAGGAAAGTGACGGCTGATAAGGAGCAAGGGGAGGGGAAAAAAGAGAGAAGCGACGGCTGCAAAACTTAAGGAAAAAGAGAGGAAGGAAATAGAGGAGCTGGGTTTTGGGCAGACGAAGGAGAAGAAATAAGAAAAGGGGTCAACGAAGGAGAGTGAGGGTGGCGGTTACCAATCTGGAAAGAAAAAGGAAGACAGAGGTGCGGCGGTGGAATTAGGAAGGAGAAAGGGAAGAGCTTTGGGAGGATGAACATCTGAAAAAGGGAGACCAAAGGGAGAGTTCCGTGTGAGTTTAGAGGTAACAACTGGGAGCAACCGAGAGAGAATTTGGAGACGGGTTGAGAGAGTGAGAAGGAAAATCAATTGAGGAAGCTCACGGCTGAGGAAAAGGAACAAGGGTTGAATTTCTGTCTCCGCACTTCGTACGTGCTTTTGAAGTCTTTCCAGAAATGGGCATCTACAAATTTGACCTCTAGACACAAGCTGCTCGACCCTTCCTTGGGCGTTGAATTCCATAAGGTGTTAAGGAAATTTGGTTCGCCACTTTGCACGAAGCTGCCTCCACTTCATTCAACCATCACCTGTTGCCGTCAAATTACATCGAGAAAGACACTGTAAGTCTCTCTTTTGCCTTTTCTATTGATAGCTTACTATGAGAATCATGGATCCCGTGAGGTGTTTAGATGGTTGATGTTGAGTTTTGTTCATGAATGTTGGTCCTGTGTCGTATGTCAAGAATGTTAGACTAAAAGTTGGATGCAATAAGATGGAATCTTTTGGCCTGTTGCAATACTTTTAGTTTACCTTCTTTTCGGGTTTGAGATAGCAGTTTGTGTAGTGTTTTCTCTGCTGTTTGATCGAAAAACCACATCTTTATTCAATCTGATGAATTGAAAGCCGTGTTTGAAGCTTTGTATGGCTGAAGGCCTGCAAATCATAAAGCTGTCAAATTTCATGTGATTTTTTTTCTTGAGCTTTGTCTGAGGTTTCATGTAGAAGGTGTAAAGAGTGTTTGATTAATCTGTTACCTGGGCTTTATTCATCCAATTTGTTAGTTAAATCTTGCGCAAAATGCTTGATGAGGTTGCATGTTTTAATCCAAAACTCTTGATGTTTGGTTGGAAAGATCCTGACTCATTCTCGGCTGTCAAAAGCTTCATAGCTTGTTGAATTTTTGCTGCAGCTTCTTTTCCTTCTTTTGTTGTCAATCAAACCAGATTTGTCATCTTAATCTCACAAACGAAGTTTCATGTTTTGATTTGGATCAATAATTTCTGGTTTGAGGAACCTTGTTTATATGGTGAAATTGATGTAGTTATTGCTGGAAATTACCGCAAACTTGGAAACCAAAAATGCAGCAAGTTTCACTTTGATTGTTTGAACTATTTATTTGATGTGTTTCGAGAGTTGATTAGCATGGTTGAGTGGAGCTGATTCATAGTTTAGCTTGAATTGTATGCTTGCTGTAAGGTTGCTTGGGATTGCTGAAGTTGTGTGCGAAAAACTATAGTAGAAATGGCCGAAGGAATGGTCGCAGCTTTGGTCGAAATTTGCTGATTGCATGCATGCAAATATTTTTCAAAAATTGCATTTTTAGACCTCCAAATCCCCTCTTGACTCACTATGGCCCAAGTAATTGGAACATTTAATCAATTTGATCCTTTTAAGTTTCTCTTTGTGCCACAAAAGCCCAAGCATGTTTTAGTATCTTGTAATTAAGTCCTAAAATCATTACAACTTCAATCATTGTTTGGCTTTTTCTTTATTTTTTGGAATCTTTGAAGTGCTTAAACGATTTATTTGGACTTGAATGTTTGAGTAATGCTTGCTTTGGATCTTTAGTAGATGCTATATTTGGAAACTGAACGGGTTATTCCGTTTTCTTGGTCTTTAAGCATTTTTTGAGCTCATTCAAGTTGCAATTAGGTGGGTTTTGGTGTTTTTGCTTATACTTTACTTTTAAATTGATGCCTTGACCCCTTTATTGTTTTGAAGCCATTTTCCTTCATTTGCTTACCATTAGGGGAAGGTATAATTTCTTTTATCTTTGTTTGTCTCTCCTATATGATCCAATGTGCTAAGTGAATTGCATGTCTACTTTGCTTTCTTTACATTTCTTTAATTCCTTTCATTCCTTTCATTTACTTTTGCTTTATTAAGTTTTTTCTTTATTGGGTATGTGTACACCTCTTGGCTTGTAATAGATAGGGCTGTGGCGAGCAATTTGGTCCATTTTCCCTTTCCCCTTTTGTTTTAGTTAGTGAATGTAATAGGTTCATTAGTTGGTTGCATGCCTACGTGTTAAGTGTTTAATCGCTTTATTAGGTCCTTGCATCCAGTCGAGCATGCTAAATGTTACGTGCTACGTGTTTATGAGTGTTTCGCATGTCTACTCGCTTTTTATAGTCATGAATGAATGTGATGGATGAATGGACGTAACCACACTAGTCCAATGCTAGTTGTGGCCCCCTTTCCCGTCACCACACTAGTCCAACGCTAGTTGTGGTTCATTGTTCCGTTTCCACTAGTCCAATGCTAGTAGAAATTCATAGAAAGGGCTAGTCCAACGCTAGACCCAATAGGTCCATTTCCTTTTCATTCGTGCATTGTTTGCATGTTCATTACATGTCATGCATTCTTTTAGTTTTTTTATCATTTTGCATGCCCCTCGAACCCCTTTTCCCTCCATTTTAGGATTTTTGCATTTCATGCTAATTATAGGGTTCATTTGCTTGAGAGTCCCCTTAAGTATGGGATATAGACGAGTGTGGCTTTTTCTAAGCCTTAGCACGCTTGTATTCCCTCTATAAAAGGGTAAATTGAGTCACGATTTAGGTCTCCCCGTACCCAATATGCATGCATTCCCTAGGCTCATGCATTCTAAATCCACTCTATCATTACACTTTCACTTTTCCTCCCATTTGCACACGTACACCTTTTATCCCTTCACTTGCACACTTTCACTTTTGTCTCATTTGCACACATGCACCTTTCTATCCCTTCACTTGCACACAAACACTTGTAAATACATTTGCACACCTCCACTTACATCCTATTATTTTTATTATCTTTCTCACTTCACATATCCTCACATTGCATACATACATTCCATTCATTTGTATCCCACTCGCATTATTCGTGACTTCTTCAAAGGATCGTTATTGGGCTTCACAATTAATGTGATTGGCACCACTCAACCTTTGAAGAGAAATTTCCCCCAATACCCCTAGGACTAGGGTTTGCATTCATGTAGTGCATCCAAATGTAATAAATTCTTTGGTTAAAACAAGAAAATCTTTGATTAAATCAACGCAACTAGCCTTGGTTAGGTCGAAGGGGTGCCTTGGATTTTTATCTTTGCCTTCCCCTTCGTCAAACGTGACTCCCGAACCTTTTTCGTTGGTTTACGTGGACTAGGAGTCGTTTAAAAGGGATTACTTACTACTTTTTCGTATTTTTTTCTAAAAATTCATTTTTTTAGGTGACTTGGTACACCTTAACTCATTACCAAGTGGCGACTCCAATTGTTTCAAAAACCCTTTTTAAACTACATTTTGGGTCAAATCGTCGCATTCTTAAACCCCCATTTAGACCCATTTTTCTTTTAAATCACAATTCATTTTCCAATCAAAAAATACATTTTTAAACCATTTATTTATTTATCAAAAAATGGGGCGCGACAATCGTCACAAACTAATGACAGGCGGGCCCGATACAAGGGTATGTAAGGTGAAAGGGGACAGGTTAAGTGGAGTTCTACGGACTAAACCTACCCGATTGACGGAGTGTCAATTCGTAGAGGTTATTGCTCGTGCAAGTGAAACTCAGCTCTTGAGAGCTACTATATCCTTGAATTGTTTCTGTTTACTTTTCCCGCTCGAATTGTTATTTATTGCAGTATTATGGCTTGACTTGTAAATTGAGATTGTTATTTGAGCAATATGCTTGCATGTGTGTTCTTGGCCTCACGAGCGTTTTGCTCACCCTGTAGATTTGTTTTCCTTAACAGGACTGGATCCGGGGACGTATTGGAGAACCTTTCTTGATGTACTTTTGTTTAGGGTTTCTATCATCATTTTGTCTATGCCTCTTGGTTTTGGGTTGTACTTCTGTATTTAGAATGTAGTACTTGGGCATGAGATGAATTTGGGTTTAAAGTTGTATTTTGAACACCCGATGTACGGGTTGGATAATAGATGACCATGGTTAAATTGAACGCTTCCGCATTGTTTTGTACTTGTGATTATTATATTAGTTATAAGCTTGAATGTTTTGCGTGAGTCCTGGCGAGAGTTGGGCAGGCGTCCCGCAGATACCCTTTGGTTCGCCTTAGGGAGAAGTGGGGGCGTCACAGTTGGTATCAGAGTGCTAGGTTAGCGCTAGGTTAGAGATTTATATGTGAGACATATTGGATACTCTACCCTTAGAACCTGAGACCGGATAGTTAAGTTATACTTTAAAGGGTATTTGGGACATACTAGTGATCGGGTTAGGCATGCATAAACGACGTTCGAACTAGATAGTGATTTAAATTTCTAACCCGAAAAGTGCTATTATTTTGCAGAGATGGAAAACGGAAATGGAGTTCCGGTAACTAACGGGGATGACCATGCGAATGGTCATGTAGTGCCTCCTAAGCCTATCTATTACCGAGCTTTAGCTGGGGAAGCTCGTGTACGCTACTCGCCTGATCCTCAATACCCCCGATGTGCTTGTAGGGTGACTTTTGTTTACCCAAATCATGTTGTACTGGCCTTGGACGACGAGCGTCGTCAGTTGGTGACTGCCAACTTGGACTTACAGGCTGAGGTGGACGAGCTACGACAGATAGTGAGTGCTCAGGGCGAGAGGGTCGCCGAGCTTGAGGAGGTGATTGAGGGCGAGGTTGCCGCATCTGCTGTGGTTAATGAGGAGCTCCGGAGCACTAGAGCTCAGCTTACTAGACTGAGAGAGGACGTCCGTAGTCGGGCTTCCGATATTATGGCTGATGCCACTAGACTAGTCGATGAGGCTATGGGGGTAGCCCAGGACTTTGAGGAGGATCCGGAAGAGAATCCTGAGGAGGAGGTTCTTCCTGATAGTCCTACTGTGGACTAGGTCTAGGCAGTTTGACTACTCTTTTGACTCTTTTGACCAGTATAACTAGAATTAGTTGGGGTGATGCTAAGTGCTGAGCCCATTGTATTTTGCATGACTGTGTGGCTTATTTTGATGCACTTGCTCTTACTTTAGTCTTCTGTGACTAAAAGTACTTCTGTGGCACCTGTGTGCTATATTTTTGTGATTACCCCATTACTTGCTAATTGTATGAACTTGATATGTTAATGAATGTAAATTATTGTTAATTTCAATATTTTCTTGATCGGCTCCTGCTCTTTACTTTGCACCGCATAATTTATTTATTTATTTCTTGCATTAGGCACGCCTAAATTATGGAAGGGCTAAGAAGGGGTCGAGGCCGTGGGAGGGGGACTAGACCGGCCCAACTTCAGGGGAATGACCAGGGATCGGCAACTGGACCGACCCAGGGCCAGAAAAATATAGAGGGTAATCAAGTGGCTACTGCCATTAACAGGATGACGGATATCCTAGAGCGTTTAGCTGATAGACAAGGAGCTGGACCATTTAACCAGCTTGGGGGTCAGGAAAGAGGAGAGGATAGAGCCCTAGAGAGATTCTTAAAATTTAACCCGCCTAAATTCCTTGGCGAGCCTGATCCTGAGGTCGCGGAGAATTAGTTAGAAAGGATGACCAACATATTCGCTGCTTTAGATTACACTGAGGATAGGCGAGTGAACTTTGCTGCTTTCCAATTTGAGGGAGTAGCCCGTGCTTAGTGGGATCTGATAAAAGGAAAATGGGAAAGGGCTCAAACCCCTTGGACTTGGGAGAATTTCACAAGGGAGTTTAATGAAAAGTTTCTTCCGCCATTAATCCAAGAGAAGAGGGAGGATGAATTTATTAAGTTGAAACAAGGAACCCTTACTGTAGCAGAGTATGAAGGAAAGTTCACTAAACTTTCCAAATACGCTCCCGAGTTAGTAGCCAATGAACGGAGGAGGATTAGAAGGTTTATACAGGGACTTAATGTGGAACTTCAGGAGGGCCTGGCTGCAGCCCAAATCTCTACCTTTACTGAGGCTTTAGAGAAAGCGCAAAGGATTGAGAATGCAAGATCTCAAGTGAGGGATTTCCACAACAGAAAAAGAAATTTTCCTAGTCGCACTTCTGGGCAGACCAGTAAGAATGTACGCCCTTCTAAAATGGGAAGAGGGGAAGGAGGAACGAGAACTGCTGGAGCTTCTAGGGGAGCTCTATCTAGAGGAGGTCGTAGCGGGACGACTCAAGTTAGGGGGCACCTTCTGTTGGATCGACTGTGACCCCTCAAGTTACATGTGGGTATTGTGGTTAACCCAACCATTCTGAGAACGATTGTTGGAGAAAGTTGAGGAAATGTTTATTTTGTGGTAGTACTGAACATCAAGTCGCCAATTGTCCAAAATCACCAAAGACATGGGGAAAAGCTCAAAGGCCAGAAAAGTCAACTTCTAAACAGACCAGTGCCGGAGGGAGCTGACCGAAAGTATCGGGCAGGGTTTATGCACTAGATTATCAACAAGTTCCTGAGGCAATTGAGGTGGTAGAAGGTACAATCCCAATCTTTCATCGTTTAGCTAGGGTTTTAATTGATCCGGGTGCAACTCATTCCTTTGTAAACCCTAACTTCATGAATGGAATAGACTTGAAGCCAATTAAGCTACTATATGACTTGGAGGTTAAAACACCTACTGAAGACAAAAGCTTAATTGCTAATCTGGAGTACAGGAATACTGAAATCTATGTAGGAGAACGAAAATTATGGGCCGATTTGATCGGTTTGACGATTAAGGGATACGATGTAATCTTGAAAATGGATTGGTTAGCCCGTTATAATGCTCAGTTAAACTGTAGGACGAAAATTGTAGAGTTGCATATTCCAGGTGAAGCAACCCTGAAACTGGATGTAAGGGGTAGATTAGTTTCGTCTGCACTTATTTCAGGAATTCGGGCTAGAAAATTATTAAATAAAGGATCTCAAGGGTATTTGGCTTTTCTTATTAACACTCCTAGTGATAAGGTGAATTTGGAAGACACACCAGTAGTAAAGGATTTTCTAGATGTTTTTCCTGAAGAATTGGAGTTTTTACTGTCGGAACGGGAAATAACTTTTAAAATTGATGTAGCTCCGGGAACAGCACCGATCTCAAGGACACCGTATAGGATGGCTCCCGCTGAATTAAAGGAATTGAAGTTACAATTACAGGATTTGTTAGAACGGGATTTTATACGAGAGAGTGATTCCCCGTGGGGAGCCCCAGTTTTATTTGCAAAGAAGAAAGATAGGAGTTTGAGATTATGTATAGATTATCGAGGCTTAAATGATGTTACGATTAAGAATAAATACCCGCTATCCCACATTGATGAATTGTTTGACCAATTGCAAGGAGGTGTAGTATTCTCAAAATTGGATTTGAGACAGGGTTATTACCAGTTAAGGATTTTGGAGAAGGACATACCCAAGACTACTTTTAACTCGAGATATGGGCATTTTGAGTTTGCCGTGATGCCATTTGGGTTAACAAATGCTCCTGCTGCTTTTATGGATTTAATGCATAGGGTTTTTAAGTCTTATTTGGACCAATTTGTAGTGGTGTTCATTGATGATATTTTGGTATATTCTAAGAATGTGGAGGATCATGAAAAGCATTTGAGAATTGTTTTGCAAAATTTAAGGAAACATCAATTATACGCTAAATTTAGTAAGTGTGAGTTCTGGTTACAAGAAGTGACTTTCTTGGGACACATAATTTCTGAGAATGGGATTAAAGTGGATCCAACTAAAGTTGAAACTGTTTCGAAATGGAAACGACCGGAAAATCCTACCGAGATTCGGAGTTTTATTGGATTAGCAGGGTATTACCGGAGATTCATTCAAGATTTTTCGAAAATTGCTGGACCCATGACTGAATTGACCAAGAAAAATGGAAAGTTTATATGGAATCCTAAGTGTGAGGAAAGTTTTCAGGAATTTAAAGGACGGCTGACAAGGGCACCTGTGTTAGTTTTGCCAAATGGAAAGGATAGTTTTGTGGTTTACACAGACGCTTCTAAGGAAGGATTGGGGTGTGTTCTAATGCAAAATGACAAGGTGATAGCATATGCCTCTAGGAAATTGAAACCGCATGAAAGATATTACCCGACTCATGATTTGGAGTTAGCAACTGTGGTCTTTGTTTTAAAGAAATGGAGGCATTATCTGTATGGAGTGACATTTGAGGTTTTTACAGATCACAAAAGCCTTAAGTACTTATTTTTTCAAAAGGAACTGAATTTGAGACAGCGTAGATGGATGGAATTTTTGGAAGACTATGACTGTACGATTAAATACCATCCAGGGAAAGCTAATGTAGTGGCTGATGCTTTGAGTCGTCAAGTACAGATGGCTGGATTGATGATTAAGAAATTTGAATTGTTGAAAAAAGTTAGTCAGTGGAATCCTCGATTGGAACCGAGGAAAGTAATTTTGGGAAACATTGGATTGAATTCTCCTTTGATGGAACGTATCAAGGAATCTCAAGGAATGGACACTGAAGTACAGAAATGGTCGAAAAAGGTTAAAAAGGGGGACAAATCGGATTTTAACTTGGGACCGAACGGTGTATTGAGATTTCGAAATCGGGTAGTTGTGCCTAAGGATGAAGGGCTTAGAAAAGAAATTTTAGAAGAGGCACACCGATCAAAGTTTACAATACATCCAGGAGGGAATAAAATGTACCAGGACTTGAAGAGTCTTTATTGGTGGGAAAATATGAAGAAGGAGATCGCCCAATTTGTCCAAACGTGCTTAATTTGTCAACAGGTTAAAGCCGAACATCAAAAACTATCAGGACTTTTGCAACCTCTAGAAATACCTGAGTGGAAATGAAAGAATATCACTATGGATTTTGTATCGGGGTTACCAAGAACACAGAAAGGCCATGATGCGATTTGGGTAATCGTAGATAGATTGACCAAATCAGCTCATTTTCTGTCGATTAATATGAAATATCCATTGGAGAAGTTGGCCAGGTTGTATTTGGATGAGATCATTAGATTGCATGGAATACCTGTCAGTATCGTATTGGATAGAGATCCAAGATTTGTTTCGAGGCTCTGGCAAAAGATGCAAGAAGTATTAGGGACTAAATTGAACTTTAGTACCACTTACCATCCCCAAACGGATGGACAGTCGGAGAGGACAATTCAAACTCTTGAGGACATGTTACGGACTTGTGTTCTGGACTTTGGAGAGAGTTGGAGTAAGTTTTTGACTTTAGTGGAATTTGCCTACAATAATAGTTTCCACTCTTCTATTCAGATGGCCCCGTATGAGGCACTTTATGGTCGGAGATGTAAGTCTCCAATTTGTTGGGATGAAGTAGGTGAACGAAAAATTTTAGACCCGACTACCGTGTCTTGGATTGAGGAAGCTAATGAAAAGGTAAAGTTAGTACGGCAAAGGATTCAAACTGCTCAAAGTAGACAAAAGAGTTATGCCGATAATCGAAGAAAGGATTTGGAGTTCACTGTTGGAGATATGGTATTTCTCAAGATTACGCCTTTAAAAGCCATCTTGATGTCCGGAAAAGGGAAGAAACTACAACCAAGGTTTGTAGGGCCTTATAAGATTATTCAACGAGTTGGGAATGTAACCTATAAGCTGAAATTACCACCGAGCTTATCTCGAATTCATAATGTGTTCCATGTGTCCATGCTTAAGAAATATCATCCAGACCCCTCTCATGTTTTACAACCGGAGAATATTGAGATCGATGAAACCCTGACCTATGAGGAGAGACCGGTAAAACTTCTGGATCGAAAGATGAAGGAATTGAGAAACAAGCAGATACCACTAGTGAAAGTTCTATGGAAAAACCACGGAGTAGAGGAAGCAACATGGGAAGTTGAAGAGACAATCCGAGAGAAGTATCCAGACTTGTTCATCAACCAAGGTAAATTTCGAGAACGAAATTTTCTTAAGGGGGAGAGGATGTGAGGACTTGAAGAAAAAAAAAACTATTATTTTTAAGCCTAATTTATGGCTTAATAAATTATCTAATTGGATTTTACCACGAGAAATATTTTCTAGTCTCATTAGACCTAAATACATGTCAATATAATTTCGTTATATTTTTAAAGTGTCTCGTTTTAAAAATTATTTTTCTTAGGAGCTTGTTTAGAGAAAAGGTGAAAATACGTTTGGATAATTTTTGCCGATTAAGAGTACAATTAGCCCGGAAATTTTGGGACATGTACAACGGCTTTAAAATAGGTAATTTTAGATTTAAATACTTAAGTGATAGTTAATAGTATTATCGTTATAAGAATTTCTTGGAGGTTTCGCGTAATAGCGTTAAAATTGTCGGTACGCGTTTTCATACGCGCGGCTTTATTTGAGGGACTTTAGACCCTTATTTCGAGACAATTAAAAGTGAATAATATTTATATGAACATAAGTACATTAGAGGTTTAGTGCACTAGTGAACCAAACGCGAGAGAAATCGAGCCCTAAACGCACCAAACGAGCCCTAATGAGGGTTAACTTTGGAGTGAATTTACACCACTCATTTTAATCTTCCCTTGGAAACTAACCTTGATCAAATTTCACTCTTTCTTCTCTCACCAACAGCCGGCCAGCCTTCCCTCTCTCTCACTCCCTTGCTTCACAAATTTCTTCATCAAATTAACCACAAAACTTCAATCAATCTTCACCAAACTTGAAGACCATCTAGCAAACTACTTGGAGGTTGGATCTAGCTAACTAAAGGGCTGCATTTCACGGTTTCTTGGAGCCTCTTGAGGACCAAAAATTTCTGGTTTAAAGCACTAAGGAGGTATAACCTCATCCTACACCTTAAACTTGGATTATAATGGTAGAAATACATCTTTAAGCTATTGCATGTGTATGGATGGCTTGATATTGTTGAAAAATTTGAAAAGTGGGCTCTATGAATTCTCACACTTGGGTTGTTGTTTTTCTTTTTTGTCAAAATGATAACATTTGTATTGATTTAAACTTGATAATACAAGAGCACTTTACAAAAGGAGCTCATTGCTCTCATAATCTATTATTGCTAGATCTTTAATCCAGCCAGGGAAACATGATTCCCAATATACATCATTAACTAGTTCAAGGCAAACTTTGCTAGCCTATGACACACTTCATTCCCTTCCCTATGTATAAAAGAGAAGTTGCATTGCTCAAAAAACTCCCTCAGTTTTTGTATGTCCTCCAGTATCACAGCACAGTTGCTATTGTTGCATGAGACGGTTAAGATACAGTCTATCACATTCTTGCAGTCTGATTGTACTTCGATTCTTCCCCAGCCTGCTGCCTTTCCAAATTGCATTGCAGCTCTAATTGCTGCAGCCTCCTCAATGTCTGGTTCCCCCAACTTCTCCTCCATTATGGCCCAAGCTTTCAGCACCTCTCCTTTCCAGTTTCTAGCCACCATTCCTTTACTAGTTCTGATCGACTGTGTTGAGATTGCAGCATCAGTGTTTATCTTGTACACACCTTCCATTGGAGGCTTCCATCGTCTATCATACTGATTTGGAGTTGCTTCAACAATGCCAGCTCTACTTTCTAGTTCCACAGCTTCCTTGAATTCCATCCACTCTTGTTGAGCTTTCCTTACCACTGAAATTTTCTCCCCTTTTGCGTTGTTGAAGACTATGTGGTTCCTTGCCTTCCATATTTGCCAGAGGAGATTAATTATTAATTCTATATGCTCCTTGCCATTGACTCTTTGAGTTGCTTCTAAGATTCCTTCCCACCATCTCCAAAAGCAAGCCTGCAGATCTATTAATCCATCCCAGTTGATTGGACTGAGTTTCCAGATTCTCTTTGCATATTCACAATCAAAGAACAGATGCTCTATAGTTTCAATTCCATCCCCACAGCTTTTGCATATGTTGTTCCCCATCCCTGTTCTGCCGTGCACCAAGTCATTGACTGGAAGACAGTTGTGTAGACATTTCCACATAAAATGTTTCAGTTTGTGTTTGACATTTGTTCCCCACAACTTCTTCCACATACTTTCCTTCCTGTTATGGCTACTTGTCTTCTCCTTGAGCTGCATTGTTTTAGTTGCCTGTGCCTCCATTTCCTTTGCTAAAGTATACCTTGACCTCACTGTATATTCCCCATTCTTTGAGTGATGCCAGATGATCCTGTCTCTCCTTTGGTACATACTGAGTGGTATCCTTACAATCATTTGGGCCGTCTCTCTGCTGAAAACTTGATTTATTAGCTCCTTATTCCATTGTCCTTGTTTAATCAGGTCTTTGACATATTGGATGCTTCCCAATGCTGGCCTATCATGTTCCATTCTACCATCTCTTGAACCAGGTATCCATCTGTCTTGCCACATCTTGATGGTACTTCCATCCCCAACTTGTTTTCTTATTCCATTTATCAAAAGGAATCTGGCGCTCAGAAGACTCTTCCATAGGTATGATGCTGAAGTAGGGGCATGCTTCATCCAGTCAGATTCTCTTTTCATATATTTAGCTCTCATAACTCTACTAACAAGCCTGTTAGGCATAACAATGATTCTCCAGAGTTGTTTTGCTAGCAAAGCTGTGTTGAACATTTCCAGATCTCGAAAGCCTAGACCTCCCTTTCCTTTAACCTCAGTAAGTGCCATCCAATTGGTCCAGTGTATTTTCCTTTGATGCTCGTCTGCCCCCCACCAAAACCGTGCCATTTGTTTACTAATGTCTCTACACATTCCTTTTGGAATTCTCTACACATTCCAAAACACTTGAGTTGTTGTTGATTAGAGGATTAATGTTAGATTTAATGGTAGTTTAGTGGTTAAAATGATGGATTTATGGAGTATTATTGTTGGAAACTCAAAGTTGAGGTCATGACAAGAAATTTTTGAAACTGCCCTTATTTTGTTCGGCCATGGTAAGGCCAATTTTTGGTGATTTATTGGCGTGAACCTGATGTTTTTATGTTATGTTATATGTGTAAAAATTTTCATTGGAAAACATTAACGTTTAGATGGCCAAATGAATTTATTCGTGAACTAGGCAAGCTGGAAAATTATTTTCGGATAACCCTGTCCAGCGGTAGTATTTTGACCATAACTTTGTCCTCTAACGTCAAAATTGAGTGCCGTTGGTGGCATTCAAAACTAGACATCCATACCTTTCCAACGGTATAAAATGCGTATTCTGATTCCATGTGTAGGAGCCGAATCATTCGTTTTAAGATAGCTATCCTGTCTCTCGGATCTGCTGGAATGGTTTGTAGAGGCAGCAACTTGAGGCTCAATTTCGAGCTGGTTGCTTGCCAAATTTCAGAACATTTCCTTCTGTGAACATTTAACCCTATGAATGTATTTTCCAACGCCATAAACCATGCTCAATTCCGAGTTAAATTGACTGAGTTGTGACCAAAACAAGAGGACTGCCCTGTTTTGGAAAAACGTAATATTTGGACTGATTTGGGACAAAACCCGGGAGTGATCTTATTAATTGAAATTTTGATGCTAAACCATTACCAAAGGTATCATGGATGTATCTTAGACCTTTATTTTACAAATGAACCATGGTTGGATAGCTTTCTTGGTTAAACGATTTGAATTGGGAAATGAAAGTCAAAAGGCAGATTGCCTTAGAAATTTTCCGGAACTTTGGATGATTAGTTAACTACCTTCCCGAGGGTCTTTTTCCCTGAAATTTGATAGAGAGATACCTTTCATATAGGAGTAAAATACTGCCAATTTTGGTACCAATCCAAGTTCGTTTCGATACCTAATTAAATTTCTAGTGTTGGAGGTTCAAATCTAGAAATTCTTCTCCAGTCTTGAATTCCCCCAACTTTGAGTTACCGTATCTCGGTACTCGAAACTCCGATTCTTGATCCGCTTGCTTTGGTATAAACCTCACTTGCAACTCTAATTGAGTTACAAATTTCAGAGGCCGGTTTGCAACGTGTAAATCGTGCCAAATTTTCAAAGTTGGCCGAAATCCAACTTAATTCTGCCTTGTAAACCGAGTCTGTACCTTCAAGCTCATTTTTTAGCACTTTCCACTTCGATTCATGGAAAAGTGTCTTCTAGGAACTTATAGTACTTTCTAAGAGGTTTCCAACGGTATAAAGTTTTCCAATTCTCGACTTGTACCGAGTGAGTTACAATTTTTCAAAAATTCATAATAAAACTGAAAATTTTCCAATTTCAAGGAAATAGCTTTTTTCAAGAACTCTTTATTCTTTTGATATTATCTAAATGTTTTATCCCCGATTTCCTAGATAAAGATTTAAATACTTTTGAACGTTATCAAACTCCACTCGAACCTCGATTTACGAGTAATTGAAATTCATTTTCACGGAATTCCCTCGATTAATGCTAGTGAACGAATTATTCCTCGATTTTGGGATGTGAATGATAAATTCACTATTATTTGCTCAGGCACACACGAGAATCTTCAAGAGGATTCCCCGGTGGACGCTTGAACTTCCCTTGACCTTACTCACACCTAATATTTGGTGAGCGTCAGGTGTATGTAAACTTGTTACATGTTTAATTGTTATTAATGATTGGAAATCTTGAAAGTTGAGTCGAGTGTGTACTTTACCACACTTGTTCTCATTAGAAATGAAATTTTAATGATTGAAATGCATTGAATGAATGAAATGTATTGGTATGCTAGCTGCATACGTCGTTGGAGTGAATCTTCTCGACACACAAGTGCACATGGGGGACGCCCAAATCTCATTGGCCGACCTTGGACTCGAGCCGGCATGGACTTGGTCGGGAACCTTGGCGAACCATGAGATATATAAGCTTGACCTAATGAGAGGTCTTGCTTGGCATACTCGAATAGTATCGCCACAAACTAGTGACAGGCGGGTCCGATACAGGGGTATGTAAGGTGAAAGGGACAGGTTAAGTGGAGTTCTACGGACTAAACCTACCCGATTGACGGAGTGTCAATTCGTGGAGGTTATTGCTCGTGCAAGTGGAATTCAGCTCCTGAGAGCTACTATATTTTTGAATTGTTTCTGTTTACTTTTCCCGCTCGAATTGTTATTTATTGCAGTATTATGGCTTGACTTGTAAATTGAGATTGTTATTTGAGCAATATGCTTGCATGTGTGTTCTTGGCCTCACGAGCGTTTTGCTCACCCTGTAGATTTGTTTTCCTTAACAGGACTGGATCCGGGGACGTATTGGAGAACCCCTCTTGATGTATTTTTGTTTAGGGTTTCTATCATCATTTTGTCTATGCCTCTTGATTTTGGGTTGTACTTCTGTATTTAGAATGTAGTACTTGGGCATGAGATGAATTTGGATTTAAAGTTGTATTTTGAACACCCGATGTACGGGTTGGATAATAGATGACCATGGTTATCTTGAACGCTTCCGCATCACTGTGTTTATGTTTTGTACTTGTGACTATTAGATTAGTTATAAGCTTGAATGTTTTGCGTGAGTCCTGGCGAGAGTTGGGCAGGCGTCCCGCAGATACCCTTTGGTTCACCTTAGGGAGAAGTGGGGGCGTCACAGTTGGTATCAGAGCGCTAGGTTAGCGCTAGGTTAGAGATCTATATGTGAGACATATTGGATACTCTACCCTTAGAACCTGAGACCGGATAGTTAATGGGACATACTAGTGATCGGGTTAGGCATGCATAAACGACGTTCGAACTAAATAGTGATTTAAATTTCTAACCCGAAAAGTGCTATTATTTTGCAGGGATGGAAAACGGAAATGGAGTTCCGGCCGCTAACGGGAATGGCCATGCGAATGGTCATGTAGTGCCTTCTAAGCCTATCTATTACCGAACTTTAGCTGGGGAAACTCGTGTACGCTACTCGCCTGATCCTCGATACCCCCGATGTGCTTGTAGGGTGAATTTTGCTTACCCAAATCATGTTGTACTGGCCTTGGACGACGAGCGTCGTCAGTTGGTGACTGCCAACTTGGACTTACAGGCTGAGGTGGACGAGCTACGACAGATGGTGAGTGCTCAGGGCGAGAGGGTCGCCGAGCATGAGGAGGTGATTGAGGGCGAGGTTGCCACATCTGCTGTGGTTAATGAGGTGCTTCGGAGCACTAGATCTCAGCTTACTAGACTAAGAGAGGAGGTCCGTAGTCGGGCTTCCGATATTGTGGCTGATGCCACTAGACTAGTGATGAGGCTATGAGGGTAGCACAGGACTCTGAGGAGGACCCGGAGGAGGATCTTGAGGAGGAGATTCCTCCTGATAGTCCTACTGTGGACTAGGTCTAGGCAGTTTGACCACTCTTTTGACTCTTTTGACCAGTATAGCTAGAATTAGCTGGAGTGATGCTAAGTGCTGAGGCCATTGTATTTTGCATGACTGTGTGGCTTATTTTGACGCACTTGCTCTTACTTTAGTGTTCTGTGACTAAAAGTACTTCTGTGGCACCTGTGTGCTATATTTTTGTGACTACCCCATGAATTGCTAATTGTATGAATTTGATATGTTAATGAATGTAAATTATTGTTAATTTCAATATTTTCTTGATCGGTTCCTGCTCTTTACTTTGCACCGCATAATTTATTTATTTATTTCTTGCATTAGGCACGCCTAAGTTATAGAAGGGCTAAGAAGGGGTCGAGGCAGTGGGAGGGGGACTAGACCGGCCCAACTTCAGGGGAATGACCAGGGATCGGCAACTGGACCGACCCAGGGCCAGAAAAATATAGAGGGTAATCAAGTGGCTACTGCCATTAACAGGATGACGGATATCCTAGAGCGTTTAGCTGATAGACAAGGAGCTGGACCATTTAACCAGCTTGGGGGTCAGGAAAGAGGAGAGGATAGAGCCCTAGAGAGATTCTTAAAATTTAACCCGCCTAAATTCCTTGGCGAGCCTGATCCTGAGGTCGCGGAGAATTAGTTAGAAAGGATGACCAACATATTCGCTGCTTTAGATTACACTGAGGATAGGCGAGTGAACTTTGCTGCTTTCCAATTTGAGGGAGTAGCCCGTGCTTAGTGGGATCTGATAAAAGGAAAATGGGAAAGGGCTCAAACCCCTTGGACTTGGGAGAATTTCACAAGGGAGTTTAATGAAAAGTTTCTTTCGCTCTTAATCCAAGAGAAGAGGGAAGATGAATTTATTAAGTTGAAACAAGGAACCCTTACTGTAGCAGAGTATGAAGGGAAGTTCACTAAACTTTCCAAATACGCTCCCGAGTTAGTAGCCAATGAACGGAGGAGGATTAGAAGGTTTGTACAGGGACTTAATGTGGAACTTCAGGAGGGCCTGGCTGCAGCCCAAATCTCTACCTTTACTGAGGCTTTAGAGAAAGTGCAAAGGATTGAGAATGCAAGATCTCAAGTGAGAGATTTCCACAACAGAAAAACGAATTTTCCTAGTCGAACTTATGGGCAGACCAGTAAGAATGTACACCCTTCTAAAATGGGAAGAGGGGAAGGAGGAACGAGAACTGCTGGAGCTTCTAGGGGAGCTCTATCTAGAGGAGGTCGTAGCGGGACGACTCAAGTTAGGGGGGCACCTTCTGTTGGATCGACTGTGACCCCTCAAGTTACATGTGGGTATTGTGGTAAACCCAACCATTCTGAGAACGATTGTTTGAGAAAATTGGGGAAATGTTTATTTTGTGGTAATACTGAACATCAAGCCGCCAATTGTCGAAAATCACCAAAGACAGGGGGAAATGCTCAAAGGCCAGAAAAGTTAACTTCTAAGCAGACCAGTGCCGGAGGGAGCCGACCGAAAGTACAGGCCAGGGTTTATGCACTGGATTATCAACAAGTTTCTGAGGCAATTGAGGTGGTAGAAGGTACAATCCCAATCTTTCATCGTTTAGTTAGGGTTTTAATTGATCCGAGTGCAACTCATTCCTTTGTAAACCCTAACTTCATGAATGGAATAGACTTGAAGCCAATTAAGTTGCCATATGACTTGGAGGTTAAAACACCTACTGGAGACAAAAACTTAATTGCTAATCTGGAGTACAGGAATAGTGAATCTATGTAGAGGAACGAAAATTATGGGCCGATTTGATCGGTTTGACGATTAAGGGATACGATGTAATCTTGGGAATGGATTGGTTAGCCCGTTATAATACTCAGTTAAACTGTAGGACGAAAATTGTAGAGTTGCATATTCCAGGTGAAGCAACCCTGAAACTGGATGTAAGGGGTAGATTAGATTCGTCTGCACTTATTTCAGGAATTCGGGTTAGAAAATTATTAAGTAAAGGAGCTCAAGGGTATTTGGCTTTTCTTATTAACACTCCTAGTGATAAGGTGAATTTGGAAGACACACCAGTAGTAAAGGATTTTCCAGATGTTTTTCCTGAAGAATTAGAGTTTTTACTCCAGGAACTGGAAATAACTTTTAAAATTGATGTAGCTCCGGGTACAGCACCTATCTCAAGGACACCATATAGGATGGCTCCAGCTGAATTAAAGGAATTGAAGTTACAATTACAGGATTTGTTGGAACGAAGTTTTATACGAGAGAGTGATTCCCCGTGGGGAGCCCCAGTTTTGTTTGTAAAGAAGAAAGATGGGAGTTTGAGATTATGTATAGATTATCGAGACTTAAATGATATTACGATTAAGAATAAATACCCGCTACCCCACATTGATGAACTGTTTGACCAATTGCAAGGAGCTGTAGTATTCTCAAAATTGGATTTGAGACAGGGTTATTACCAGTTAAGGATTTTGGAGAAGGATATACCCAAGACTGCTTTTAACTCGAGATATGGGCATTTTGAGTTTGCCGTGATGCCATTTAGGTTAACAAATGCTCCTGCTGCTTTTATGGATTTAATGCATAGGGTTTTTAAGCCCTATTTGGACCAATTTGTAGTGGTGTTCATTGATGATATTTTGGTATATTCTAAGAATGTGGAGGATCATGAAAAGCATTTGAGAATTGTTTTGTAAACTTTAAGGAAACATCAACTATACCCTAAATTTAGTAAGTGTGAGTTCTGGTTACAAGAAGTGACTTTCTTGGGACTCATAATTTCTGAGAATGGGATTAAAGTGGATCCAGCTAAAGTTGAAGTTGTTTCGAAATGGAAACGACCAGAAAACCCTACCGAGGTTCGGAGTTTTGTTGGATTAGCAGGGTATTACCGGAGATTCATTCAAAATTTTTCAAAAATTGCTGGACCCATGACTGAATTGACCAAGAAAAATGGGAAGTTTATATGGAATCCTAAGTGTGAGGAAAGTTTTCAGGAATTGAAAGGACGGCTGACAAGGGCACCTGTGTTAGCTTTGCCAAATGGAAAGGATAGTTTTGTGGTTTATACAGACGCTTCTAAGGAAGGATTGGGGTGTGTTCTAATGCAAAATGACAGGGTGATAGCATATGCCTCTAGAAAATTGAAACCGTATGAAGGAAATTACCCGACTCATGATTTGGAGTTAGCAGTTGTGGTTTTTGCTTTAAAGAAATGGAGGCATTACCTGTATGGAGTGACATTTGAGGTTTTTACAGACCACAAAAGTCTTAAGTACTTATTTTCTCAAAAGGAACTGAATTTGAGGCAGCGTAGATGGATGGAATTTTTGGAAGACTATGACTGTACGATTAAATACCATCCAAGGAAAGCTCATGTAATGGCTGATGCTTTGAGTCGTCAAGTACAGATGGCTGGATTGATGATTAAGGAATTTGAATTGTTGAAAGAAGTTAGTCAGTGGAATCCTCGATTGGAACCGAGGAAAGTAATTCTGGGGAACTTTGTATTGAATTCTCCTTTGATGGAACGTATCAAGGAATCTCAAGGAAAGGACACTGAAATACAGAAATGGTCGAAAAAGGTTAAAAAGGGGGACAAATCGGATTTTAACTTGAGACCGAACGGTGTATTGAGATTTCGAAATCGGGTAGTTGTGCCAAAGGATGAAGGGCTTAGAAAAGAAATTTTAGAAGAGGCACACCGATCAAAGTTTACAGTACATCCAGGAGGGAATAAAATGTACCAGGACTTGAAGTGTCTTTATTGGTGGGAAAATATGAAGAAGGAGATCGCCCAATTTGTCCAAACGTGCTTAATTTGTCAACAGGTTAAAGCCGAACATCAGAAACCATCAGGACTTTTGCAACCTCTAGAAATACCTGAGTGGAAATGGGAGAATATCACTATGGATTTTGTATCGGGGTTACCAAGAACACAGAAAGTCCATGATGCGATTTGGGTAATCGTAGATAGATTGACCAAATCAGCTCATTTTCTGTCGATTAATATGAAATATCCATTGGAGAAGTTGGCCAGGTTGTATTTGGATGAGATCATTAGATTGCATGGAATACTTGTCAGTATCGTATCGAATAGAGATCCAAGATTTGTTTCGAGACTCTGGCAAAAGATGCAAGAAGTATTAGGGACTAAATTGAATTTTAGTACCACTTACCATCCCCAGACGGATGGACAGTCGGAGAGGACAATTCAAACTCTTGAGAACATGTTACAGACTTGTGTTCTGGACTTTGGAGAGAGTTGGAGTAAGTTTTTGACTTTAGTGGAATTTGCCTACAATAATAGTTTCCACTCTTCTATTCAGATGGCCCCGTATGAGGCACTTTATGGTCGGAGATGTAGGTCTGCAATTTGTTAGGATGAACTAGGTGAACGAAAAATTTTAGATCCGACTACCGTGTCTTGGATTGAGGAAGCTAATGAAAAGGTAAAATTAGTACGGCAAAGGATTCAAACTGCTCAAAGTAGACAAAAGAGTTATGCCGATAATCGAAAAAAGGATTTGGAGTTCACTGTTGGAGATATGGTATTTCTCAAGATTACGCCTTTAAAAGCCAGCTTGATGTCCGGAAAAGGGAAGAAACTACAACCAAGGTTTGTAGGGCCTTATAAGATTATTCAACGAGTTGGGAATGTAGCCTATAAGCTGGAATTACCACCGAGCTTATCTCGAATTCATAATGTGTTCCATGTGTTCATGCTTAAGAAATATCATCCAGACCCCTCTCATGTTTTACAACCGGAGAATATTGAGATCGATGAAACCCTGACCTATGAGGAGAGACCGGTAAAACTTCTGGATCGAAAGATGAAGGAATTGAGGAACAAGCAGATACCACTAGTGAAAGTTCTATGGAAGAACCACGGAGTAGAGGAAGCAACATGGGAAGTTGAAGAGACAATCCGAGAGAAGTATCCAAACTTGTTCATCAACCAAGGTAAATTTCGAGAACGAAATTTTCTTAAGGGGTAGAGGATGTGAGGACTCGAAGAAAAAAAAACTATTATTTTTAAGCCTAATTTATGGCTTAATAAATTATCTAATTGGATTTTACCACGAGAAATATTTTCTAGTCTCATTAGACCTAAATACATGTCAATATAATTTCGTTATATTTTTAAAGTGTCTCGTTTCAAAACTTATTTTTCTTAGGAGCTTGTTTAGAGAAAAGGTGAAAATACGTTTGGAGAATTTTTGCCAATTAGGAGTACAATTAGCTCGGAAATTCTGGGAGATGTACAACGGCTTTAAAATAGGTAATTTTAGATTTAAATAGTTAAGTGATAGTTCATAGTATTATCGTTATAAGAATTTCTTGGAGGTTTCGCGTAATAGAGTTAAAATTGTCGGTACGCGTTTTCATACGCGCGGCTTTATTTGAGGGACTTTAGACCCTTATTTCGAGACAATTAAGAGTGAATAATATTAATATGAACATAAGTACATTAGAGGTTTAGTGTACTAGTGAACCAAACGCGAGAGAAATCGAGCTCTAAACGCACCAAACGAGCCCTAATGAGGGTTGACTTTGGAGTGAATTTACACCACTCATTTTAATCTTCTCTTGGAAGCTAACCTTGATCAAATTTCACTCTTTCTTCTCTCACCAACAGCCGGCCAGCCTTCCCTCTCTCTCACTCCCTTGCTTCACAAATTTCTTCATCAAATTAACCACAAAACTTCAATCAATCTTCACCAAACTTGAAGACCATCTAGCAAACTACTTGGAGGTTGGATCTAGCTAATTAAAGGGCTGTATTTCACGGTTTCTTGGAGCCTTTTGAGGACCAAATTTCTGGTTTAAAGCACTAAGGAGGTATAACCTCGTCCTACACCTTAAATTTGGATTATGATGGTAGAAATACATCTTTAAGCTATTGCATGTGTATGGATGGCTTGATATTATTGGAAAATTTGAAAAGTGGGCTCTATGAATTCCGACACTTGGGTTGTTGTTGATTAGAGGATTAATGTTAGATTTAATGGTAGTTTAGTGGTTAAAATGATGGATTTATGGAGTATTATTGTTGGAAACTCAAAGTTGAGGTCATGACAAGAAATTTCTGAAACTGCCCCTGTTTTGTTCGGCCATGATAAGGCCAATTTTTGATGATTTATTGGCGTGAACCTGATGTTTATATGTTATGTTATATGTGTAAAAATTTTCATTGGAAAACATTAACGTTTAGATGGCCAAATGAATTTATTCGTGATCTAGGCAAGTTGGAAAATTATTTTCGGATAGCCCTGTCTAGCGGTAGCATTTTGACCATACCTTTGTCCTCCGACGTCGAAATTGAGTGCCGTTGGTGGCATTCAAAACTAGACATCCATACCTTTCCAACGGTATAAAATGCGTACTCTGATTCCATGTGTAGGAGCCGAACCATTCGTTTTAAGATAGCTGTCCTGTCTCTCGGATCTGCTGGAATGGTTTGTAGAGGCAGCAACTTGAGGCTCAATTTCGAGCTGGTTGCTTGCCAAATTTCAGAATATTTCCTTCTGTGAACATTTAGCCCTATGAATGTATTTTCCAATACCATAAACCATGCTCAATTCCGAGTTAAATTGACTGAGTTGTGACCAAAACAAGAGGACTGCCCTGTTTTGGAAAAACGTAATATTTGGACTGATTTGGGACAAAACCCGGGAGTGATCTTATTAATTGAAATTTTGATGCTAAACCATTACCAAAGGTATCATGGATGTATCTTAGACCTTTATTTCACAAATGAACCATGGTTGGATAGCTTTCTTGATCAAACGATTTGAATTGGGAAATGAAAGTCAAAAGGCAGATTGCCTTAGAAATTTTCCGAAACTTTGGATGATTAGTTAACTACCTTCCCCAGGGTATTTTTCCCTGAAATTTGATAGAGAGATACCTTTCATATAGGAGTAAAATACTGCTAATTTTGATACCAATCCAAGTTCGTTTCGATACCTAATTAAATTTCTAGTGTTGGAGGTTCAATCTGGAAATTCTTCTCCAGTCTTGAATTCCCCCAACTTTGAGCTACCGTATCTCGGTACTCGAAACTCCGATTCTTGATCCGCTTGCTTTGCTATAAACCTCACTTGCAACTCTAATTGAGTTACAAATTTCAGAGGCCGGTTTGCAACGTGTAAATCGTGTCGAATTTTCAAAGTTGGCCGAAATTCAACTTAATTCTACCTTATAAACCGAGTCTGTACCTTCAAGCTCAGTTTTGAGCACTTTTCATTTCGATTCATGGAAAAGTGTCTTCTAGGAACTTATAGTACTTTCTAAGAGGTTTCCAACGGTATAAAGTTTTCCAATTCTCGACTTGTGCCGAGTGAGTTACGATTTTTCAAAAATTCATAATAAAACTGAAAATTTTCCAATTTCAAGGAAATAGCGTTTTTCAAGAACTCTTTATTCTTTTGATATTATCTAAACGTTTTATCCCCGATTTCCTAGATAAAGACTTAAATACTTTTAATGTTATCAAACCCCACTCGAATCTCGATTTACGAGTAATTGAGGTTCATTTTTACGGAATTCCCTCGATTAATGCTAGTGAACGAATTATTCCTCGATATTTGGGATGTGAATGATAAATTCACTATTATTTGCTCAGGCACACACGAGGATCTTCAAGAGGATTCCCCGATGGACACTTGAACTTCCCTTGACCTTACCACACCTAATATTTGGTGATTGTCAGGTGTATGTAAACTTGTTACATGTTTAATTGTTATTAATGATTGGAAATCTTGAAAGTGGAGTCGAGTGTGTACTTTACCACACTCGTTCTCATTAGAAATGAAATTTTAATGATTGAAATGCATTGAATGAATGAAATGTATTGGTATGCTAGCTGCATACGTCGTTGGAGTGAATCTCCTCGACACACAAGTGCACATGGGGGACATCCAAATCTCATTGGCCGACCTTGGACTCGAGCCGGCATGGGCTTGGTCGGGAACCTTGGCGAACCATGAGATATATAAGATTGACCTAATGAGAGGTCTTGCTTGGCTTACTCGAATAGTATCGCCACAAACTAGTGACAGGCGGGTCCGATACAGGGGTATGTAAGGTGAAAGGGGACAGGTTAAGTGGAGTTCTACGGACTAAACCTACCCGATTGACGGAGTGTCAATTCGTGGAGGTTATTGCTCGTGCAAGTGGAACTTAGCTCATGAGAACTACTATATCCTTGAATTGTTTCTACTTACTTTTCCCGCTCGAATTGTTATTTATTGCAGTATTATGGCTTGACTTGTAAATTGAGATTGTTATTTGAGCAATATGCTTGCATGTGTGTTCTTGGCCTCACGAGCGTTTTGCTCACCCTGTAGATTTGTTTTCCTTAACAGGATTGGATCCGGGGACGTATTAGAGAACCCCTCTTGATGTACTTTTGTTTAGGGTTTCTATCATCATTTTGTCTATGCCTCTTGGTTTTGGGTTGTACTTCTGTATTTAGAATGTAATACTTGGGCATGAGATAAATTTGGGTTTAAAGTTGTATTTTGAACACCCGATGTACGGGTTGGATAATAGATGACCATGGTTAACTTGAACGCTTCCGCATCACTGTGTTTATGTTTTGTACTTGTGACTATTAGATTAGTTATAAGCTTGAATGTTTTGCGTGAGTCCTGGCGAGAGTTGGGCAGGCGTCCCGCAGATACCCTTTGGTTCGCCTTAGGGAGAAGTGGGGGCGTCACACCTCCACTTCCAAAATCACCCTCTGAGCCGAAAACCGATGGTCATCATACCTTGCCTTATTCCTCCCTATCCAAAGAAACCAGCACATGACTAGAGAAATTATAGTGAATCTCCTTAAAGTATTAGCTGAAACTTATACATTAGCCTAGGAGGACGCCTCCAAGCAACAAGAATCATCCTAACCCTGCACGGCATAATAGATATAAAACGCGTCCAATGGCAATCCATGTCTCCCAAGAACTGCTCCTTCGTAAACTTCCTTGCCCTTCCTAAATTGTATAAAAACCCTCCACTTCCAAAATCACCCTCCGAGCCGAAAACCGATGGTCATCATACCTTGCCTTATTCCTCCCTATCCAAAGAAACCAACACATGACTAGAGAAATTATAGTGAATCTCCTTAAAGTATTAGCTCATTTTGCACTTTATCCTGTAATACTCCACCTCCTCTTGCCACACCATTTATCACACTAGCATCAGTGTTTAACTTATGCATTAGCTTAGGATGACGCCTCCAAGCAACAGGAATCATCCTAACCCTGCGCGGCACAATAGATATAAAACGCGTCCAATGGCAATCCATGTCTCCCAAGAACTGCTCCTTCGTAAACTTCCTTGCCCTTCCTAAATCGTATAAAAACTCCTCCACTTCCAAAATCACCCTCTGAGCCGAAAACCGATGGTCATCATACCTTGCCTTATTCCTCCCTATCCAAAGAAACCAGCACATGACTAGAGAAATTATAGTGAATCTCCTTAAAGTATTAGCTCATTTTGCACTTTATCCTGTAATACTCCACCTCCTCTTGCCACACCATTTATCACACTAGTATCAGTGTTTAACTTATACATTAGCCTAGGAGGACGCCTCCAAGCAACAGGAATCATCCTAACCCTGCACGGCACAATAGATATAAAACGCGTCCAATGGCAATCCATGTCTCCCAAGAACTACTGCTTCGTAAACTTCCTTGCCCTTCCTAAATCGTATAAAAACCCCTCCACTTCCAAAATCACCCTCTGAGCCGAAAACCGATGGTCATCATACCTTGCCTTATTCCTTCCTATCCAAAGAAACCAACATATGACTAGAGAAATTATAGTGAATCTCTTTAAAGTATTAGCTCATTTTGCACATTATCCCTAACATCATTTTTTCTCAATTTGTTTCTTTGTTACTAAAATTGTTAGTGAACTTTAATATCTGATAATGTTTAGGACAAATAATGTCCAAAAAATCAATGTTCCTAATATAATAATGAAAAATGATATTTTTATAGATATGGCCATAGTTAAATTTCATTCCATAATTATACCTTTTTAAGATTGAGGAGAATATCTTGCTAATTTGACATAATAATGGAAAAAATAAAAATTGTTATTAAAAAATTAAAATGTAAAAATATTTTTAAAAGTTTAAAAATTGTCAAGATATTGTCAATTTCTCTTTGTGGATGTGCATATGGCTGAGTTTTCTTTTAGTAGCTACATATTTTCATTATATGGAGTATATATTTTTTTGTTAGTAATTCTAAAAGAAAAAAAAAAGAAACATGGTTGTTCTGGGTTTCAACATTTCTAGGGTTGTTCTTTTAATATACAATGCTTAAAGGCTATTAAAATTTATTTGGATTACGAGATTTTTCTAAATTTTTTTGTTGTATCATAAATACAATTTTCAATTATTTTTTTATTTTTAAACCATTCTTTTATGTCACAAACATCAATTTGCAAAAAGTACTATTATTCTAAAAAAATGGCCAAATAATTTTCAATCCAAGCAAACTTAATATATAGACATTTAATAATATTTTTATAGTTTATTTTTGCACTAATAATTTTTTCCCCTTATCACATGAGATGAGCGGGATATTTTCCTCTATCTAATTATGGGGATAAAATTTAACAAGACCTATATCCTTAGATATATAATAAGTTTTATTATTATATTATGTATATTACTTTTTTCAAATATTATTTGTTTTGAGTGGTACAAAATATTGGATTTAACTAATTGGTTTAAGGGACAAATAGATAAATTAAGAGAAAATTGATATTAAGGAGTGAAGTGCATAACGTATTATACCTTAATCAATCTTTAGGAGTATCAATGCTTTTTTAACATTTTTATTAGGGTTAATCACATTTTATCCCCTTAAAGAATACCCCATTTTTCAATTTACCCTCTAACCTTTAATTTTGCTCACTTAACCCCCTTTAGGACAAAATTGCCCTTGCATTATCTTGACTTTTCATTTACCTTGTTTTCCTTTATTTTATTTCTTTTTCTCTTTTTTCTTTATTTAATTCTTCATCTTTCCCACAAAAATCTTCACCTTAATGATTGAATTTAAAAAAGAGGAATTGCAGAGATCTATCTTCTCATTAAATGATTAAAAAAATATTCAAATCACTTTTCTAAAATATAATTTTTTTAGCCTTTCAATTCTTTTAATTTTGGGTTTTCCTCTTTCCTTTCTAGTTTCTCATTTTATTTCCAAGAAAATATCTTAAGATAAAATTGTGACCTGATTAATAATCATCAATTGAAAATTGTGACCCGTGGCATCATACAAAAAATCAAAATTAGTTTTTGATACCTTTTAAACTTTCACCCAAAAATATGCAATTACAAACTCAAAACAAAAATTTTCGTTGAAATGAAATTTCTATTGGGAAGGATGAAAGAGAGAAGACAGAGAAAAAAAATAAAAGAAAGGAAAACAATTTCATCTTATGATATTTTCTTGAGAATAAAATGAGAAATTAGAAAAGGAAAGAGGAAAATCCAAAATTAAAAGATTGAAAGGCTAAAAATTTGTATTTTAGAAAAGCGATTTGAATATTTTTTTAATTATTTAAGAAGAAGATAGATCTCTGCAATTCATCTTTTTTAATTTCAATCATTAAGGTGAAAATTTTTGTGGAAAAGAAAAAGAATTAAATAAAAAAGAAAGAGAAAAAAAATAAAAGAAAGGAAAACAAGGAAAATGAAAAGTCAAAATAATGCAAGGGTAATTTTGTACTAAAGGGCGTTAAGTAAGTAAAATTAAATGCTATGGGGTAAATTGAAAAATGAGATATTCTTGAAGGGGATAAAATGTGATTAACCCTTTTTATTATGCCATGTGACAGTTGGTAAACGATTTAGGGAATAAAGTGAGAAAAAATACCATTAGGTGTTAAAGTGCAAAACTAGTTAAACCTTAGGGGGAGTTTTCGTAATTAATCCTTTTCTTTAACGTTCAACAGATTAGAAGTAATTGTCTGGCAAACTGTGGAATTTTTTTTTAACCCTTCTAAAGCCCTGCAGTTGATGCTGCAACACCGAAAGGTAAAACCCTGCTGCAGTTTTTCTAAAGGGTACTACAGCCACTCTGCAATATCATCGAGAATGAAATCCCTTGATGAATCTGATGTTGGAATCTTTTGCTACATCTCTCAGCTTCCGGGGTTTCGTGGAATCCTCAAACAAAGGTTGGTTTCCTCTCTCCTTCAACACAAAAAAATACCATCTTTCTGGTATAATTCCTCCCAATGCTAAGCCCAGAAACTTAAAGATTCTTGGAAATACATGATTTTTTCGTTCTCTTTATATGTTTTAGTTATTGGGTTTTGGTTGTTAGTCGAGTGTGTTATAGATTCTCTTGTAAGACTCAAGAAATGGTACCTTCACGTTGATCAGTAAAAAGATTGAAATTTTATTTCTCGGGTTTGATTTTAAATTTCAAATTTTTTAAGTGTATGCAAGGGATAATAGAAATGTGGTTAGTTCTTACTTTTAGTTTATGTTAATGTTCAGGTACTCAGATTTCATCGTAAATGAGGTGGATTTGGAAGGTAATGTTGTTCATTTGACCTCATTGGAGGCTCCAGCTGAGGTACAATGCTGACTTTGTAGTTTTTTGTTGGTGTATTTCTTGTATTTGTGGATACAATTGTGTTGATGAAATTTTTTAATGATTTGATCAATCAGCTTGTAGAAGAAAAGGAAGTATTGGTAGCTGATCAGCCAAACAAGAATTATGATGCTGAGATAGGATCTTTTAGAGCTCTTGCTGGTGATTTCAATGCTGACATGTTGAAAGCATTATTAGATCAGACTGTTTCTGGTGGTGGGGTTGAGATTGAGCCCATTGTACTATCTCCAAGTTCTGATAAGTCCCACCGAACGGTTAGTTTGGAAAAAAATTTTCCGATGATATTTTGTATATTAAGTATTTTTCCTCCAGGTTTCTTTTCTTTCCTTTAATGGTGTATGGATGCTTTCCAGGCAGTGCATAACTTCTTTAAAGAGAAATTGAAATTCCTTGTCACTGACACAATAGATGGACCAGATGCCACATCAAAGTGCATTCGAGTAAGGTTAAATGGGGGAAAGAGTCATGGAAGGCATAGCTTCAAGAAAAGGAAAGACAGAGATGATAAACCTTATGATGGTAGAGGTTCTGACAATTGGCCAGAGCATCTCGGGAAATACTTAAGGTGATAAATTACTTTCACTTTTGTCTTGGAAAATTCCTTGAATCAGATGATTATATTTCCTTTCTTTATTTCTCTTTCACAATTTGGAAAATGAACACTGATTAACATAGAATTCTTTACACTGCATCTGAAAAGTGGGCTTAAATGATTAGAATCTATGAGCGAAAAGGATGTCTTCAGGTGCATTCAAAATACTGGTAGCAAAAACATCTATTCACTCCTGGAGGAAGATAATTGAAGTGCATTATGAATGAAGGTCTAATGGGGTGGATCTTATTCAACTTAATGAAAATTTCTGAGAGTCAGTGGCTCCTTGTGTATGAGAATGGGATGATAAATGACATGTGGATATGAAGTCTGAAGTATTTTGCATATTTTTTATTAGAGGGGACAATTGGGATCAAGTTTCTTTTGAAATTTCAATTAGGGTAGCAAGATAGTTGGCATCTTCTTCTTTTTTTTCTTTTTGGGGCTTCAAGAGATGCCAATCAATTATTCAATTGGATTTCAGGTGACAGTTTGAGGAGTATTGTAGTGATCTATTACAACTTGAAACTCAATGCTCACTTGGTTCTAAAGCACGACTAGATGGCTTGAGCCTTCAAATCATAATTCACTCTGTTATTTGCCTGCCCTTTATTATTACTTGCTATTTTTTTTTTAACCTTGAGACTTGTAAAAATCAGTGTTTTATTGGTGACAATAGCCATGATTCTGTCAGGTTACAAGTATTTAATAATTCTCCTAATACAGTCTTAGCTCCGTCATGTGAGTGGCCCAAATTATAATGCTGTTTCAACTGTTAAGAACCTTCTAACCTAGATCAGGAGGGCTTTTTAAAATTCTGTCTACTGGTTCAAGATGCAAAATTGTCCTTGTTTCACATGCATTTGACCTCCTGATAGATTTGTCCTCCACATTCTTGAGATATATAGTGGCTGATTCAAGTTAATTGTTGGTTACCATGGAGCCTTTATCATCTTGTTTCAGATTCTACTTTGAATGTTTTTTTGTTCCTTTTTTTTTGGTAGCTATTTTTACTGATTGAATACGTTTGCATGACACTATCTGTGTTTTGGTATTGGTATGTATTGTTTTTCTATAGTTTTGCATCCTTCAAAGAAGAAGTAAACCTTTAAGAGGCAAGAAGATCAGCAAATTGTTAAGCAGCAATTACTGGCTAGTGCCTAATGTGTAGGAGAAAAGACAGCTGGATGAACTTATGTATGATATACTGCCCATCTCAGTGTAACTAATCATATGCTTAAGTTGGACAACTATTTGAGGCAGCACTTGAGAATTAATCTGACAATTGGCCTCAGAATGTGGGTTTATTGAGTTTCTAGAATTGAGTGGTATCTGCTTCTCCTGAAGGTTTAAAATGGATGATTCTAAGGTGCCAAATAATGTCAAAGTATTCAACAGTTTTAGATACATAAATTTTCAGCAAGTTGCTGTTGTACTTTAGATTTTATGAGAATCTGTCTAATGTTTTATGGTAAAGAAGGTATTAGTTCACAGGGGCAAAGAAATTTCTTCCTGTTTGATGTTGTCAATGATTTCCAAATCTTTGGGTGAAATTCCATACCTTTGCCCTGTTCATTTCCTTCACTTTCAACGATAGGTTTTATTCTGCTGAAGCCAGCTACAATTGTCTGCAATATAATTGCATCAGCATTTTGGAAAGACTTTTTTCGGTTCAATGTGGTTGAATAAGAGAAGACAACAAGAAGCACTTTCCTTAAATTATGAATTTTAGTGGTTTTCTTGCTAATGATGAGGGGAAGAGCTGAAATCTTGTTAACTTTCTGGTGCCATGGCTTTGATTCCACCCAAGTAATAGTAATAAGAGGGACCAGCTACTTCATCCTTTTTTCAGGGGGATTGGGATGAGGCAAAAGGGGGCTTTATGAGGGTCCTCAGGCTCGTTCACTAAATGAGTTATGGAGGTCTTATTGGGTGAACTGGGAAGAAAGAAGGCCAGCCTCCCACTATGTGAAAGAAGAGCTTTTCTCTTATATTTAATAAAATAGGATTTGCAGAAAATGCAGTACACTATGTGAGTATAGTGGTCTCATTGGGTGAAATTGGAAGAATGAAGGCCAGCTTCCCAATATGTGAAAGATGAGCTTTTCTCTCATATGATATATAGAACAGGCAGTTCACTTAGCCAGGCTTTTAAGTTCTGAAATGCCTTGCACTTTCTCCTTCCTTTTAGGTTTCCTCTGGAACTTGACATGCTTATGCTTCTTGGTGAGTAAAGCTTTTGGGCTATTGTAATACTACAATCTTTTTAGAGGTTACCATGATTTATCTCCATGAGTAGCAAGCTGGACTATTCCTTAGTTTATTCGTAGGCAAGCAACTTAAAATGGTTACTGAAGGTGTTCATGGGTTCCAATCAAAAGATAATGCTTGTTTTGCATCATTGAACAAGAAAAGGAAACAATTTTATAATGCCTGGTGGTTCATAAATGATTGTCGCTTGGCTTCGTTTTGATACTTAGGAAGTCTCTATGATGTTTGTTGCAGTTGGGAAACATCTTGAGTGGATTTGTTACTTTAAACTCTCAGGTTTCATCTTTACAAGGAAAACAAGGACACACAGGAGGCACTAGGGCTTATTGGCAAGATGCTTGGGATTCAGGTATATGATGTGTATTCACATGCTTTCTTGTTTTCATATCAGAGAGCAATTTCATGTTGACTGTCTGTGGTCAATCTCTTCATCATATTTTTCTTTTTCTAGTTGCCTTTTCAAGTACCTATTAGTTGGATGGTATTTTCTTCCTGTCACCTTTACCTTCAACTAGTACATTTTTAGTGTTCAATTTGTGAATGTTGGTTGTGATTATTTTGCCAATGCATACTAAAGCTACGTTGAATCTAGCTCTTGGATGTATCACATCCTAGTGTACATTGTGCACGTGCGTAATGTTCTATGTGCTGTTCTTTGACAACACTAAAATATTTACAAAATTTTAGCCCTCATGAAATTGATGTATCAATAAAAACTGGATCTTATATTGTTTTTTGTGGATCTTTTAAGTTGCTTGTTATTCTTCCTGGCAGCCAAGGTCCTTTGGATTTGCTGGTACAAAGGATAAGCGCTCCATATCAACTCAAAGGGTAATCTGATATCTCTCTTTCTTTTATATTTATTTATTTTCTTTGCTTGCAGTTTTCATGGTTGGCATTAGTTTACTTTTGTTCTTGATGTTCATTTGTTCCATTTGAGTAGCAGGAAAAGCATTTATTTTGTGCTGACACTGATTTAAGCTATCTTCTTGCCAATTCAAGATTGAATTGGGACACCCTTTAAGTTAGCTTCTTTTTGGACTCAGAGGTAATAAATCTTTGGATAAAAAAAATAAAATGAATCTGAGGAATGCTGTATAGGATTGTGATGCATCCTTGTCAAAGCGTATGACAGCTGGGAGATTGCTATTCTTTTTATTCTTGTTTTTATTTTCCTTTAATAGTTAAGTTAGTTTCTTACATACATATTACCAATTATAGCTTTTCCACATTAACAATAGTGCTTATAACATGCTCTTCTGTGTTATGGGTCTGTTACTTTTGAACTTTTTAAGTTCTTTCCTTTTATGATATTTTCATTCTACTTTGCATAGAGATCAAGTTTCACATCTTCCTGTTTAAAAATTTCAGGTAACTGTTTTTAAGCAGCGAGCAAATAGATTAGCTGCACTCAATGAAAGATTAATTGGTATCAAAGTTGGAGACTTTTGGTGAGATAAAAACATTGCAGTTTTGCTTTTCATATTATCTACTTTTGTGGAGTTTGGATTGACAATTGAATCCTTGTGATAGTCATGTTAATGATGGGCTTCTTCTCGGTCAGCTTCATGGCAATCGTTTTACAGTCACATTAAGGTAAGGATATGCATACTGTGTAGCTTTAATACACCTGTGCCAGATTATACAGTACAAAATGATCGTACCTTCATATATACAGTACCCTGTTGCCTGGGTTTGCTGATGTAGGAGGGTGGTCTAGTAAGAAATAGAGAAGGAAAATAATGACAGATAACAATGATGCTTAAAAGATTGATGAAGAGGTAAATACAATAGTGTTGGTAGGGAGTAGCTTCAAGGATTAGGAAAGACTCAAGAGATTCAAGTAATTAAACACAGCTTTTTGCTGCTGCAATACAGACAAATGTTTGTGGGGCTAGATATATCTGTTGTTACTTTACTGTGCATAAAGAGTAAATACCCTTTGTGGAGAACATGCACAGAACCGTCCATCTACTGAAGTCTTGCATTACTTGATGAAAATCAAAAGCTATCAACTACTTACAAGAAAATAAAAAATATTTTTCGTTTTTATTTTCCTTTTTGTTTCCTTACTTGTATTATTATTAAAAATGGCATTAATTGTTATAGCTTCTGGAACATGTTAATATTATTGTCCAATAAACAATTTTACAGGGGAGTGGTTGCAGAATCTGAAGCTGTTATAGAAGCATCTGCAAATGCATTGGGAAAGCTTGGATTCATTAACTACTTTGGCTTGCAGGCATGTCTTTATTTGCTCTTGTTTCTTCTTCTTTCCTGATTCAAGCTTACAGTCCTCCATTGCCCATTCTTTTCATTACATTGATGTCCTAGCTAATATGTATTAGATGACCTCTTCCTGTCGTCATGCTTATATTTAAATGATCATGTTTTGGTGTTTTACTTTATTTTTATTTTATTTTATTATTTTTTAACTACCCTAAATTTCCTTCCTGAACTGTCCAAGTATAATTTGACCTTGATAGTTTCTGAATTTTGCGATAGAGAATGGCGATTTACCATGATCAATCAATTTGACATCAGATGCAGTAACATGTTGGAGATAAATGCCTGATGTGGATCATTAATTGTTTTGCCCAGCTTTAGTATTTGATATTCGTGTATTTGATTGTGTATCCTGATGGAAGATCATGTGTTTCAGTGAGGTGATACGAGCAACTTAGTTTTCCAAAAAAATGTTCTACCTCATCCCTGTTAGTTTGCAGTCTAATTGATTTTTTTGCCCTTCTTCTAGTTCCATCCTTTGCTTAACATTGGTAAACATGATGGTTAAGTATTTTCCTTTACCACATTTGCCTATCGCTGTTAATAAAATATCTAATTCACCATCGTACTTTGATAAACAAGATGTGGAAGTTCATATCAGGTATATATGTATTTGTAAAGTTTGTTTGCCTTTCATGATATGGGATTGGATTCAGAGATTTGGAAGTGGTTCTGTCCCCACCCACCTTATTGGAGCTACCTTGCTGCGTGGGGAGTGGAAGAATGCGGTCGACATGATCCTTGATCCAAGAGAAGGGGATATCCTTTGTAGTATATTTTAAATGTGCCTCAAACTTCCTTCTTGCTAAAAAAGGAGTAGAAATAGCTACATCTGTATGAAGCTCAATATGCTGTTTAACCTGCTACTTGCAATTTGGCAGCACTTTTTACTTGTTTTTTTTAGCTTAGATTTTTAACACAGAAGGAAGCTGTAGGAAAGGTAAGGGAGTATTATAAGGATACTGGGGATATTGAAGGGACGCTAAGGCAATTACCGCGCCATCTAGTTGCTGAAAGGGCAATAGTAAGATTCAAACTACTGATGCCTGCTTGTTCTCTTCGTTTGGGTCATTTTTGCTGTTTCTAGTGGCTCAGTCTGGTTTTCCTTCTTGTCATTCATTTCTTGTTACTTTTCATTGTGAGTTTCAAACTACACAGGTTTAGTATATTCAAAATGGTTAAAGTGATTTTTAGTGGAATGTGTATTTATGCATTAAGGGAATCCTTGGGTTGTCTTTGCCTTCCCTACATCCACTTTTCTAGCTTTTTGTGTTTTCAACTATGCTCTTCTTCTATAACTTACTATGTAGCATCACCAGGAAAAATAGGGCAGCAGCATCATGGATAGAGTTTCTAATGATGGAGAACTAATCTTACACTCATACAAGAATTGATTAATGTAAATATTGAACATGTTTCACTGTTTTCCTCTTTGCTCTATACTTTCTTTTAATTCTTTCTTTTTACAATGTTGAGACTCTTTAAGCTTTCCATAAACATAAAGAAATGAGAGGGCTTCTCTCTGACTGTAGGTTACCCCTTTGTCAGCCTGTGACAAAAAAAGTATTAACTGAAGGTTTGAGTGTTTAATCAGCTGTAGTCTATTGGTGAAAACAAATTATTAACCATTTATTTTAGAACATCTGTTGTCTAGTATGGATAAAGTAAAGGGAAAAGGGGAGCCTTAGCATGCGTTTAAGGTGGTTTTTTCTTCTGATGAGTATGGCTTTTTTATATAGTGTTATTCAGCACTGTTGATTGTGCCATTCTTCTTTCTTTTTAATTATTATGATTATTTATTTTCATTTATTGTTCTGGATGCCTTTTGTGACAAATAGTCATGAGAATCATCATTTTGACCTTCATTACTAGCTTTTGCTTCTAAATTCTATACAGCTTCAGTGTCTGAAGAGAAGTCCAGGGAACTACTTACAAGCCCTAAAATCTATACCTAGGACGCTTAGAATGATGTAAGTGGTCAAGAAAATAAATTTCCTTCCTTCTTTCGTTAATTAAATGCAAAGATGTCTGGAAATATACTTTAAATGAGTTCCAAGTAGTATATCTTAGTTTCTTACTAAATGTATGTTTGGGTTCTCACGAGTATTAGCATCTGTTGACATATGATCAGCCTTGAGCCAATGTCTACATTTTGTGTGGTAAGCAAGCGAAGACAAGCTTATTGGCTTCTCTAAGACTGAAACTGAATTGATCCCTTATTGGTGCAGTAATTGCATATGGTAGTCGTTGCCATTTTTTAACAATATCAACTTGTAAATGTGCTGTAGGGAGAAAGACGTATGGTTTGTGAGCAAATGCTACTCTTTTTCCTGTTTTCCATTGTCAGAAGCTCTGACCTTCCCCAGAGTTCTGAAAATACATTTTTAGATGTGACTATACAACCTATTCTTTTCTGTCGCTTTTAGCTATTTTGGTTTGTCATATAAAGCACGCTTCATGTTTATGATGGAAGACATTTAATTTGGTTTGCTTTTATTTTAAATGAGTTTGTTTCTTGTTAGACTCAACTTTTTGGTGTCTCCTTTTACGGTGGGGAGCACCATATGGCAATCACAGATTGTGCTTGGGATACTTGACATGCAATTGAAATTGTTATATATATCATTAAGCAGAGTTTGCAACATCTAAGGTTTACATTGATGAAAGACATTTTTACCATGGGTAACAAAGAAGAGAATTTTTTCTTTGGCATCTCTTGGCCATATTTTTTTTTTCTAATTTTCGAATCTGAGAGAAGTCATCTACAGCCCATTCTTATATGGCTTGCACTTACATTAACTGAAATCTGGAAAGTGAATAACTTCTTGGTGTCAACTTTTCTTGTGAATTCTCCCCCTTTATGTCTCCTGCTATACTTTCTTCTATCTGTAGAAAAAGGATTCCCTCTTTTGTGCAGATCATGAATGCTTTGTGTAGTAATCTGCTAAATTGTGCAGTGCTGCATTGTGGTTCTCTGTTGCAGTTTCATTATATTGATTATTTTTGTGCAGCGCATTTGCGTCCTAATAGTCATGCTATGAGTAGAATGTTCTAGGAACTTCTTCATGCTAATTTGTCTCTTTCCCAATGAGAACTAGTTACAAATTATAGAAGTAATATATAACAAGTTGCTATTTGCTAATAGGAGTCATGATTTTTGCTCATTTGTCAATATTTTGCCTACCACTTCTTCTTATTGTTTGTGTTGTTCACTTAAATTTCTCTAGGATAGGAATATGATCGTTAATTTGTCTGTGGGCTTCGGCTTTGACTTCCTCTTCATACTGGTCATACACTTAACAAGCCATTCTCAATTTATGCATATGGGAATGATCTTTTATATCTAACTAGTGAGATATTAGTGGTGCTTATAAGTTCCATAAAGATAGTTTTTGCTTTTCAGGTACATACATAGTTATCAAAGCTATCTTTGGAACCATGCAGCTAGTATGAGAGTGCAAAAATATGGTGTGTATTTCTCTAGGTTCTCGTTTGGAGCCATCTGGCTGATTCAGTGGCCATTTGTGATTTTCTGCTTTTTTTTTAATTTCTTCTTATATTATATCTCTATGAGATTAATTATGTTGTGCTTCTCTTTCCTCTTTCTGGGACTGATCATGTTCCAGGAATTGATCATGTTGTGTTGGGGGACTTGGTGTATTGCAAAGAACATTGTTGTGAAGCAGAAAGGGGGGCCAATTATTCTGAATTTGAAGATGGTAGCTCAAATGACACCTCTAATCATATAGATGAAATCTCAGAAGCTGACCTCCCAGAAGAAAAAGATGTAACAGTAAAGGCAAGTATTTAGGTTGTCACTGTCTTAATTTTTTGCTTCCTGGGTCTCTTAACTTGAGCTGGAGAAGTCTGGAACCTGAGCTGTCTGCATCATTCAGCATTTTGAGGAAATGATCAATTTTATAATCATTCAGAAGTCACTTTTTGCTATTATTTATACGTTGCATTAGAAAATGCATGCCACCTGCCGATGTTGAAACCTATTTTATTGAGTGGATCTCTTTTTACTTTAAAGAAGTAATCAGAATGGAGATGGTAGATAGTTGCTGCCATGCAACCCTATTAGTTGGTTGTGGTTTTGCAATGCAATGGTATGAAGCCCTCTTGAATCTCACCAGTTTAACTTGATCATATTCTATGTGGATTTTTGTTTTGGATTCAATATATAAATGGAGATTATTTCTTGATGGTGTGGATTCTGTTTGGAAGTGAACCAGTCAAAGTCAGAATCATCTTCATGGACTGGATAACGATGTGTTGAAGATGATCTTATCTGATGTCTATCGAGATGAAGTTTTGACAAAAGTGACCTAATTATTTTTTAGTATAGTGCTGTCATTGCTTGCTCTGAGAATTGCTCTCTCTTTCTTGCAACTTTTTTTTTATAAAGGTTTGCCTTTTCTTTTTAAAATTAAGATGTAAGACAGTAAAGTGCTATTTTGCAGATGTAAGACGGTAAAATGCTATTTTGCAGGTGATAACTGAGGAAGATTTAAGTGCTGGGACTTACACGGGAGATGATGTTGTCCTTCCTTTACCAGGGTAGGAGAAAACTTTAATACTTTTTCTCTTCACTGATGCTATAGATCATTGCTTAGTTCCTTTTGCATTTGAAACTTTACTAATGGCAGGTCAAAAGTGATTTATCCAATGAACGATATTGAAGAAGTTTATTGTGACTTGGCAAAGAAGGTACGTTATCTTTGTCAGAATTTGGTACACGATTATTGGTGCTCGGAGATAGATTTTTGTTGCTATTACCCGATTAGACCATTGTGTTGCTATTCGAAGTACTCAGATTGGTGTGGAACCTCTGATGTGCTTCATAATCTATGAAAGGACTAAAGTGATTAACTAGTGCTTTTTCAGCCTAGATTAGTGGATTTATCAAAGTAGTGTGCAAATTTTTAATAAATTACAACCTCTTAATGTACGTGGGATTTGGATGAAAATTACTTTACCTTGGGTCCTGAATTGCTTAAAAGTATTGAAATAAAACATGAAGAGTTAGAAAAAAGGGAAAAGAGTTTAGGCATTGAGTGTTTTGGAGAATTTTATTGGTTTTTCCTAGTTCTCAAAAAGAATGGTGGGATTAGTGGGTAATTCTTGTGTCACCCATGTTTTTTTTGCCATCTTTAATTCAGGTAACTTGAGAATATTAGTACATTTCCATGATATCATTCTTTATCTTGTTCACTTAGGATTACTTAAATTTCCTATTTCACTGCATTTGTGTTATTTTTTTCCTCCTCTGATTGTAGTTGATCATATTGTTCAGGACGCTATCGGCTTGACACAGAGCGTGCACGGTGTCAAGTATGTTATTTAGTTGGTTTTTTCGTGTTTGACTAAGTACTGAATTTCAGTATTTCCATCCTTAGTTCTCTTAGAAAAGTGGCTAAGGATGACCTCTTGAGCAAACTTGATGCTGCTGAGGTGCCTTCTTAGACGGCATGCAATCATCAGAATTGTTCTACATAAGATCTTCATCAGTTTTTTTGAGAATGCTTTCTCTCTTGCTTATTGTTCTGCTTGTGTGTTGCAATTTGGTACTTGCTTTTTGTCTGCTTTCTTAGAAGAATCTGATTACTTGTAGGGAGTTTTCAATAACCAACATTACTGGAGCTTACAGGCGGGTATTCCTAAAGCCAAAGGAATTTGAATGGTATGGCAGTGTCCCTTTAGGATTGTTTTTATTTATTTGGCTCTGGTGTTCATTTCAAATTTATTATGGTGGATATTTCTTATTCTCTTTCTGTAGGAAATTGCTCACCTATAAAGATGGAAACATTCCTTTAGCAGAGACAGATATGGACTTAATTGCCAAGTCACAAAAGTTGAAAAATGTCAGAGGGGAGGATTGTGGGAATGGGAAGGCAGGTGAACAATTGATTGATAATGGAAGACAATCATGTGTGAGTGCCATCATGGATTCAGCTGAAGATGAGGCAGGAAGTGATAGAGCAGGGTCTCACCAAACTGAAGTATATGATTCTGCTGACATCGAGGAGAGTCAGAAGGCTCTCAGATTGAGCTTTACCCTTCCAGCTTCTGGTTACGCAACAATGGCTATAAGGGAGCTGCTGAAGACATCAACTTCTGTACGTATTTTGTAAAAAGCTGGCTTGCCATTTGCTTTCTCAGTTTTCTGTTGCAAGTAATTGAGGTGCTTTTTTTAAAAAAAAATAATACAAGGAGAGTCTTAAACTTTTGAGTCTAACAGAAATGTTAACTGGCCCTCTCCCAGTTAATTCCTAAATTATGAACCAAGAGTAGAGGACCAAAACCACTAGAGGGTGGTCACCAAAAGTTGAGAGAAATTTGACTGAATGCCCAAACTCGCAAGGAATTATATGCTAGTGTTATGAATACTGTGCCAAGCTTGACTTATGATGAAATACGAGCTTATCTAAAAGCTTAAATTGCATCTGGACTAGACCTTGTTCATTTAAGCATATCAGTGTGTGCATGCACGTGCATGTCTGTGCTTCTACAAGCGTAAAGTGCTGAAATAGATGAGTTCTCGCTTACGATGCTCAAATCTAGTTTTGTTTCAAGCATAATATTTCACGACAATATGGAACCCAGCTCTAGTCTGTCATAATCATGTACACTTTTCCATGTACTCTCTGTCAATAGTTCTACTGGTTCCAATTTTTTAATTGAAACAGTTATTTTCGTTTCAATTCTGCCACTCCAGGAATACTAACATTGGCCTGTTGCAGGTTGCATTTCACAAGACATTGAACCCTTGAAGGCAAAACAATCCGAACATTGGGAAAGTTTTGGCTTTCCTTTGGGCCATTTGAACCTTCTCTGTTGATTTTTGGAGGATCTGGGAATGCAAGATGGTATGATGCACTTTTCTATGCCATTCAGGACCCTTGACAAAAGAGATTTCTGTTCGGCCCCCTAGTTACACATTGTCTGTTGATTTTGAGAGGTTCTGGGAGAGCAGATGGTATGAAGCTTCCCTACGCCAGAGTTTTGTTTATAAAAATGCAATGACAATTTATAGGAGGTGAGGACCGTTGAAAGGAATAAAGTTTTCCTTAGTTGCTCCTTGACCATTGGTTTTTGGAGGGATTTGGGAGTGTGGAGGATATAATGCACTTCTCTATACCAGAGCTTTGTATGTGAAAAATGCAATGGAAATTTAAAGGTGGTCAAAACCCTTAACTAGGAAGAAGTTTAGAGAGAATCCATTGCTGATGGATGGATCATTTATAAGTTATCTGCGTAGAGAGAATCAGATGCCTTTGAATTGCATTGCGGAAGGTATCTGCTGATCGGAAGTTTTGGAAATGGATTTTGATGGCTAAAATTGTTTGGATGACGAGGGAGTTGTCTCTGATTTTGCCTCTGATTAGCAGAAAGACCTATTCCACCACTGCATCCCTCCCCCCCCCCCCCCCACCACCACCACCACCACCACCACCACCACCGCCACAACCAAAAAAAATGTAGTGCCAAAAAATTCCTCCATAATACAGGAACATAATTCAGGAACTGTGAGGCAGTGGCATTTCTTGTAATGCTTAGGAATTACAGCAAATATCCAAACAAGAAACCTCCCCTGAGGTTTTTGATAGTCTCATTGGCTTCCCTTTAGATCTTATAAAATATGGGGTACCTTCGCTAAAACTCAGTAGTAATAAGTTCAACCCAATTCAAAAACATAAATAATATAAAATTGATTTCAAGAGAGAAACAGTTTGATTCCACAACTGCCCCCAAGATTTGCATTAGTGAGTTAATTTGATACATACCTATTGCAACAAGAATGAAATTTTCAGAGCGTATAAGTAGAATTGATGGCAAAGGCAAGATTTCTATTGTAGTTTGAAAAGTGGAAACCAACAAATTTTTTTTTTTTCTCTTTTGGCAACCCTTTGTAACAACGTCTATTTGCAATAGCCAATGCATAAGACTCTATATAACAACAGTATGAAGCAGCTAAGACTATATAACAACAATATGAAGCAGCAACAGAGGGCAATTCATGAGTTGGGTCTTGGATGAGCTAAACAATAGATCAATAGAGTAGCTGCAACAGCTAGAAAGACTCACATAGCTTGTTCAAGCAATCTAAGTGAATTCTAGTAATAGAAATTACCCTATGCTAGTTATCTTGATTAACTAACCAGAAATCAGAAAAAAAAAAATGGTCATCAATTAGCACTTTTTCTATTTAGGAGTCATCCACAACCAATGTCCTATATCTCAATTTCATACAAAACCACACCTATGTTCCATAACAATGAAACTAACAATCAAGAAACTCAAGAAAAAAACCCTAGAATCTACTACCTAGAAATCTAAAGAAAAAAAAAAACGTAAATCACATAGAACATAATATAAGCTACATAATGTCATATTTTCCATTTTATGCATCATCGAAGATATGATTTAATCACTTGTTGGGTTATTATTAAACATAATCAACAACAACAAACTTAAAAATCTGCAACCAAACTATAAAATTTTTCAAAATTTTACAGTAGTAAAATCTTAGAAACTAGCATTGAGATGTTCACAATTACCAAAATTTTTCACTCTTTTCATGAGAGCAAATTTCCTCTTCAAGCTTCTTGAATTCTCACCTTTTCCTTGAAAAAGCTCTATTTCCCTTCCTCTAATTCAACAGTGAAGTATGATATGTTGCTTTAGTCATGTACATCAATTAGAAAAGCGCGCCAATCAATTAGAAAGGGCGCCTGGAATTGGCGCCCATAGCAAATTAAAATTATTTTTTTAAAATTGTCATTATTTCAACTAACCCTACTAATTAATGATTTAAGTAATAATGTCAACATAGTTGTGAAATATCTAATTAGTTGTCAGGGTAATTATGTCATTTTGCTGGAGTTGATGTAAGAATTGGGCTCAATAACCTGACGAGGGAGGAATCTGATATTTTGAAAACCTCAAGAGAGGCTAGTGAAAATGTTAAAAACCTCCAGGGAGGTTTATGAAATTACCCCTTACATAAATCATGACAATGAACACTCTATAAGACAAACATAGAGGAAAAAATACAAACTAAAAGAGAATAAGTAGGTTGTGGACTACGTAACAAGCTGGCTTAGAGTTTTATGTTATGGTGCTATAAAATTAAGACTGTTATTGAACGATAAAATTGAGACTTATTAGGCATCAGGCTTTTAGAGTCATCATGTCAAATCCTATCGAGTTGTCTGTCGATTAACCCTCATTGATACTAAACCCTAACATATTTTATCAAAAATATATCAAACCCTAGCAGATAACCCATTATCTAATTGGATTAACTATCGAGTCATATATCTGCTAATATCAAATTTTACCCTACTCATTGCCGTCCATAGACTCTAAGAAGGAGTTGGCGGCTATGGAAGGTCGAAGTTAAGCACAGTCATTTGGTTGCTCTGACGAGATATTCAACCCCAATCTAGCTTGAAGCAATACCAAGTAATAAATGATAAATGGGATAATTTTAAAAACCTCCCTTGAGGTTTCTGATAGTATCACTTGACATCTTTGAATTTGAAAAATCTCATTTGCCTCCATTATTTTGGGTATTTTTTCTAGCTTTTGCAACCCACTTCAAAATATAATATTATAAAAACTCATTTTAGAAAAGAGAATATAATCTCACCTTAAATTTATCTCTCTCTTGTGGATTCTTAATTGTCATAACACATTAATTTTATTTCTTAATCTTTGTAAACTACGTTGATATGGTTCTTTAATTGAAATTTAAAAGTTTATAATGGAGTCAAAGGACACTTTAATAGTTTTTATGTCATTAGTTTGGACAAGAAGTATTAAGACTATTTAAAATTATAAATAATTCAAAATAGTTGTAAAAATAACTTGAAATATTTTATAATAATGACAATAAATTTTTGTATGAGCTTGAGAACATCACAAACAAGTTTTTATATAATTTTCAATATTTTTATTTTTCTAGTTTTCAAGCCATAGATTAGGGCCAAAAAATTTGAAAATTCAGAAAAAATAAACGACTTATAAAGCTCCGTAAATTAATTCAATGCACTTTACATTAAGGAAAATAATACTTTTGTAACTTACAAAATTTTCAAATAAACTTTGAAATATTAACTCTTTATATTTCAAAAGCGCACTATATTTTATCCCATTAGAATTAAATCTTAATGCTTTGGATTTTATTTTAAATTATTATTAACAATCTCAAGTTTTTTATATTATTATATATGTTAGGGAATAGAGCTAGGGCTAAAAATAAGCCTTAACTGTGATGACTCGTAAAAACTATTATTTTTAAGCCTAACTTATGGCTTAATAAATTATTTAATTGGATTTTTACCACGAGAAATATTTTCTAGTCTTATTAGACCTAAATACATGATAATATAACGTCGTTATATTTTTAAAGTGACTCGTCTCAAAAATTAATTTCCTGGAGTGCGTTTAGTAAAAATAGTGAATAGTGCTCGGAGATTTTACCGCGTAGGAGCACAATAAGCTTGGAATATTGGAGACTTGTACTATGGTCCTAAAATAGGTAATTTTATGAATAAATACTCAAGTGATAGTTAGTAGTACAATCGTTATAAGAATTTCTCGGAGGTTTCGCGTCATAGCGTTAAAATTGACGGTACGCGTTTTCACACGCGCGACTTTATTTGAGGGACTTTAAACCCTTATTTCGGGACAATTAAGAGTGAATAATATTTACATGAATATAAATGCATTAGAGGTTTAGTGCACTAGTGAACCAAACGCGCGAGAAATCGAGCCCTAATCACGCCAAACGCCCCCTAATGTGAGTTGACTAATGGGTGATTTGTGGCCACAAGTTAGTATCTTCTCTTGGAAGCTTAAAAATCTGATCACTCTCTCTCTCTTCCTTCTCAAGACTGCCGACCAGCCCTCTCTCTCTCTTAAGCTCCATTGTTCTTCATTTTACTTCACAAATCTTACTCAAACCACCACCAAAACATCTCCAAATTCAACCAAACTTGCACCACACTTAGCTTAACACTAGGAGATCATTTTGAGCTGCAAAAAGGGTGCTGGAAATCACGGTTTCTTGGAGCATTTCAAGGGCCAAAAATTCTGATCTAGTACATTAAGAAGGTATAACATGATCCATCACCTTAAACTTGATTTATAGTAGTAGATATGCATCTCTAAGTACTTGCATGTAAGTAGATGACTTGATATTGTTGGAAAAATGTGAAAGTGGGCTCTATGAACTCCCACTCTTGGGTTGTTGCTGATTTGATGATTGATGGTGGATATATTGTTGGTTTAGTGGTTAAAATGATGGATTAATGGTGTGTAATTGATAGAAACTTCATTGGGTGCAAGAAGCAAAAGTTTCCAATTTTGCCCCTGCCTTGTTCGGCCATTTTAAGGCCAATTTTTAATGATCTAATGGCTTGAATCTGATGTTCATATGACGTATTAGATGTGTGAAAAATTTCATCGAAAAATAATGAGGTTTGGTGGGGCAAACGAATTTTTTTTTGTGAAACTAGCAAATCTGGAAACTGTCCACGTATGGCTCTGACCAGCGGTGGTGTTTCGGCCATAACTCCGTCCTCGGATGTCAAAATCATGTGCCGTTGGTGGCGTTGGAAACTAGACATTCCAGGCTTTAATTTGAGATAAAATGCACATTCTGATTCTTTGTGAGTGAGCCGAACCAAACATTTTAAAATCGCTGTCCTGTTGCTCTGTTCAACTGGGATGAAGTGATAAGGCAGCCAATTTGATGCCGATTTTGAACTAGTTGAGTGCCAAATTTTGAAATGATTTATTCTGTGATATTATAGCCATATGAATTTATTTTTCAACGACATAAACCATGCCCCATTCTGAGTTAAATTGATTGAGTTGTGACCAAAACAAGAGGACTGCCTTGTTTTGGAAAAACCGTAATACTTGGACTGGTTTGGGACAAAACCTGGGAGTGATCTTATTAATTGAAGTTTTTGGTGCTAAACAATTACCAAAGGTATCATGGATGTTTCTTAGACCTTTATTTCACAAATGAACCATGGTTGGATAGCTTTCTTGGTTAAACGATTTGAATTGGGAAATGAAAGTCAAAAGACAGGTTGCTTTAGAAATTTTCCTGAACTTTGGATGATTAATTAACTATCTTTCCGAAGGTATTTTTTCTTGAAATTTGATAGAGTGGTACCTTTCATATAGGAGTAACATACTGCAAAATTTTATACCAATCCAAGTTTGTTTTGACTTTTAACTAAGGTTCCAATTTTTGAAAACTCAAATCTGGAAATTGTTCACCAGACTTGAATTTTCCCAACTTCGAGCTACCGTATCTCGGTGCTCGAAACTCCAATTCTCAATCCGCTTGTTCTGACCTAAACCTTACTTGCACCTCTAATTTAATTATAAATTTCAAGGGCTAGTTTGCAACGAGTGAATTCTGCCAAATTTCCAAAGTTAGCGAAAAACCAACCCCAGCTCAATCCTGAACATTCTGGAACAGTGATTTCAAACTCATTTTTGAGTACTTTCCACTTAGATTCATGGAAAAGTGTCTTCTAAGAACTTTTAACACTTTCCAAAAGGTTTCCAACGGTATAAAGTTTTCCAATTTTAGACTTATATCGAGAGAGATACGAATTTTCAAAAATTTATAATAAAACTGAAATTTTTCAATTTTCAAGGCAAAGGAGTTTTTCCAAAACTCTTAATTCTCTTAGTATTATTCAAACGTTTTGCCCTCGATTTTCATGATAAAAACCCAAATAATATTGTACTTAATAAAATGCAAGTTAAACCTCGATTTACGAGTAATTGAGGTTCATTTTTGTGAAAAATTCTTTAGATTGTACTAGTGTACAATCTTCCTTGATAATTGGGATATTTGAGTGATTATCCACTATTAATTGCCGACCTTCAAGAGGATCTTACAGTGGACACTTGAACTTCCAGAAAATAATTCTTATTGAATTGCTCGGTGAGTGTCAAGTGTGTAAATCCTTGATACTTGCTTATTTGTGGTAATTGTTGGAGATTTAAAAAATAAGGGCGGGTGTGTACTTTATCACACTCGTTCTAATTTCAAATGAATGATTGAAATGTATTGAATGAATGAATGAATGAAATGCAATGGTATGTTATGACTACATACGTCGTTGGAGTGAATCTCCTCGACTTTCAAATGAATGGGGGACGCCCAAACTCATAGGCCGACCTTGGACTCGAGCCGGCAATGGGCTTGGTCGGGTACCTGGGCGAGCCATGAGATATATAAGCTCGACCTAATGAGAGGTCTTGCTTGGCATACTCGTGGAGTATCGCCTTATAAATGACTTGTGGGCCCTGGAGGTGTACGGTGGACGGAGAGAAGTAAGTGGTGATCTGCGGAAATGGAAATATCGACCCGGTTGACGGAGGGTCATCGCAGGAAGGTATACGAATGATATCGGCAGAGCGAGTGGAACTTAGCTCCTGAGAGCTACTATATCCTTGAATTGTTTCTAATTACTTTTCCTGCTCGAATGGTTGATTATTGAAATATCACGGTTTTATGTAATAAATTTGGGATTGCTATTTGAACAATGTGCTTGCATGTGTGTTTTTGGCCTCACGAGCGTTTAACTCACCCTATAGTTTTGTTTTCCTTAATAGGACCGAATCTCGGAGAAGTATGGAGAAACCCTTCGTTGTCCTTTTGTTTAGGATTTCTAATATATTTTGGCTAGGCCCTGATTTGGGTTGTATTTTTAGAATTGAAATGTAAAAATTTAGGCCCTGACGTGTATTTAGAATTTAAGTCGTATTATGATTACCCGATGTACTGGTTATATGTTAAGTGACTTGATAAGTTTGAACGCTTCCGCATTATTTGTATTCATGTTGCTCTCTTCGAAATGTTCGGTTTGGTTTTAAGTTGAATGGAATTGCTTGAGTCCTGGCGAGAGTTGGGCAGGCGTCCCGCGGATACCCTTTGGTTCGCCTTAGGGAGATGTGGGGGCGTCACAGTTGGTATCAGAGCACTAGGTTAGAGGCCTATATGGGAGACATATTAGATACTCTACCTTTAAGAGTCGATATGGGATGACTTAATCATACCCTAAGTGATACTTGAGGCGAGCTAGCAACTAAGTTAGTCCTACCTCAAGTGACAATTGGGATGAACCAACGATTAAGTTAGGCATGCATTGCAGGATATTGGAACTAGGTAGTGATTTAAGTTTCTAACCTGAAAAGTATTATTATTTTGCAGGGATGGATGACGGAAATGGAGCCCCGACAGCTAACGGGAATGGCCATGCGAATGGTCATTATGAGTCTCTTAGGACTATCTTCTACCGAGCTCTAGCGGGAGGAGCTTGAGTACGCTACTCCCCATATGATAGATACCCTCGATGTTCGTGTAGGTTGACTTTCGCCTACCCGAACCATCTAGTGCTTGCTCTGGACGACGAGCGTCGTCAGTTGGTGGATGCCAACCGCGATCTACAAGCTGAGGTAGACGAGCTTAGGCAGATGGTTAGCGCTCAGGGTGAGCGGATTGCCAAGCTCGAAGAGGTGATTGAGGGTGAGGTAGCCACATCTGCAGTGGTTAATGAGGAGTTTCGGGATACTAGGGCTTGACTCACTAGGCTAGGACGGGATGTCCGTAACCGGGCTTTCGAGATCCTGACTGATGCTACTAGATTGGTTGAGGACGCTACTGAGGTGATTCCTGTTGCTGAGGAGAAGGATCCCGAGGAGGAGGTTCTTCCTGATAGCCCTGCTGTGGACTAGGATCTTAGTAGTTGACCCCTTTTGACTTTTGACCGGTACAGCTAGGACTAGTTAGGGTGACGCGGGTGCTAAGGCCATTGTATCTTGCATGCTTGTGTGGCCTACTTTTGGGCACTTGTTCTTACTTTAGTCTTCTGTGACTAAAAGTATACTTTTGAGCATCTGTGTGCTATATTTTTGTGAATTGTCCCTAACTTGCTGATTGTACAAACTTGACATGCTTATGAATGTAAATTATCGTTAATTTCAACGCTTTCTTGGTTGGTTCTCATTTTGATATATTTCTTCTTTTCCGCTTAAATTAATCTATTTCTTACACTAGGCACATTTAGACTAATGAAAGGATTAAGGAGTGGTCAAGGCCGTGGGCGAGCGTCTAGACAGGCCCAACCTCAGGGAGATGACCAGGGATCGGCAACTGGACCGACCCAGGAACAGGAAAACATTGAGGGTAACCAAGTGGCTACTGCCATCAATAGGATGACTGATATCCTAGAACGTCTAGCGAAGAGACAGGGTCCTGGACCATTTAACCAACCTGGGGGCCAGGATAGAGGAGAGGATAGAGCCCTGGAAAGATTTTTAAAGTTTAACCCGCCTAAGTTTATGGGTGAACCTGACCCCGAAGTAGCGGAGAATTGGTTAGAGAGGATGACCAATATATTCGCCGCTCTAGATTATACTGAGGATAGGCGAGTGAACTTTTCTGCTTTCCAATTCGAGGGAATAGCTCGTGCTTGGTGGGATGTGATAAAAGGAAAATGGGAAAGAGCTTAAACCCCTTGGACTTGGGATAACTTTATGAGGGAGTTTAATGAGAAATTCCTTCCACCCTTAATACAAGAAAAGAGGGAGGACGAATTTATTAAGTTAAAACAAGGAACCCTTACTATAGCAGAGTATGAAGGGAAGTTCACTAAACTTTTCAAATACGCTCCTGAGTTAGTAGCCAATGAACGGAAGAGAATTAGAAGGTTTGTACAGGGACTTAATGTGGAACTTCAGGAGGGTCTGGTTGCAGCCCAAATCTCTACCTTTACTAAGACTTTAGAGAAAGCGCAAAGGGTTGAGAATGCGAGATCTCAAGTGAGGGATTTTCATAACAGAAAAAGAAATTTTCCTAGTCGTACTTTTGGGCAGACTAGTAAGAATGTACACCCTTCTAAAATAGGAAGAGGAGAAGGAGAAACGAGGACTGCTGGAGCTTCTAGGGGAGCCCTATCTAGAGGAGGTCGTAGCGGGACGACTCAAGTTAGGGGGGCACCTTCTGTTGGATCGACTGTGACCCCTCAAGTTAAATGTGGGTATTGTGGTAAATCCAACCACTCTGAGAACGATTGTTGGAGAAAGTCGGGAAAATGCTTACTGTGTAGGAGCGCTGAGCATCAAGTCGCAAATTGTCCGAAATCGCCAAAGACAGGGGGAAACCTGCAAAGGCCTGAAAAATCAACCTCTAAGCATACCAGTGCCGGAGGGAGTCAACCGAAAGTACCGGTTAGGGTCTACGCATTGGACTACCAACAGGTACCAGAGGCGACCGAGGTGGTTGAAGGTACAATTCCAATCTTTCACCGCCTAGCTAGGGTTTTAATTGATCCGGGTGCAACACACTCTTTTGTAAACCCTGATTTCATGAGTGGAATAGACTTGAAGCCAATTAAGTTACCGTATGACTTGGAGGTTAAAACACCCACTGGGGGCAAAAGTCTAATTGCTAATCTGGTATATAAGAATAGTGAAATCTGCGTGAAGGAAAGAAAATTGCTGGCCGATTTGATAAGCCTAGCGATTAAAGGATATGATGTGATCCTAGGGATGGATTGGTTAGCCCGTTATAATGCCCAACTGAATTGTAGGACGAAAATTGTAGAATTGTGTGTTCCAGGGGAGGCAACCCTGAAATTGGATGTGAGGGGTAAGTTAGGTTCGTCTGCACTTATTTCAGAAATCCGGGTTAGAAAATTGTTAAATAAGGGAGGTCAAGGATATTTGGCTTTTCTTATTAATACACCTAGCGATAAGGTGAATCTGGAGGACACATCGGTAGTGAAAGAATTTTTCGATGTTTTTCCTGAAGAATTGGAGTCTCTACCCCCGGAAAGGAAAATAGTTTTTAAAATTGATGTAGCTCCGGGAACAGCACCTATCTCAAGGACATCATATAGGATGGCTCCAGTTGAATTGAAAGAATTGAAGTTACAATTACAGGATTTGTTGGAACGGAATTTTATACGAAAGAGTGATTCCCCGTGGGGAGTTCCAGTTTTATTTGTAAAGAAGAAAGATGGGAGTTTGAGGTTATGTATAGATTATCGAAGCTTAAATGATGTTACGATTAAGAATAAGTACCCGCTACCCCACATTGATGAATGTTTGACCAATTGCAAGGGGCGGTAGTATTTTCAAAGTTGGATCTAAGGCAGGGTTACTATCAATTGAGGATTTTGGTGAAGGACATACCTAAGACTGCTTTTAACTCAAGGTATGGGCACTTCGAGTTTGCAGTGATGCCTTTTGGGTTAACCAATGCACCTGCCGCTTTAATGGATTTAATACATAGGGTTTTTAAGCCTTACTTGGATCAATTTGTGGTGATCTTCATTGATGATATTTTGGTGTATTCTAAGAATGTGAAAAATCATGAGAAACATTAGAGAATTGTTTTACAAATTTTGAGGGAACATCAATTATATGCTAAGTTTAGCAAGTGTGAATTTTGGTTAAAAGAAGTGACTTTTTTAGGGCATATAATTTCTAAGAATGGGATTAAAGTGGATCCAACTAAAGTTGAAGCTGTTTCGAAATGGAAACGACCGGAAAACCCAACGGAAGTTCGGAGTTTTATAGGATTGGCAGGGTATTACCGGAGATTCATCCAGGATTTTTCGAAAAATGCTGGGCCTATGACTGAGTTGACCAAGAAAAATGAAAAATTTATATGGAGTCCTAAGTGTGAAGGAAGTTTTCAGGAGTTGAAAAGACGATTGACTAGAGCGCCTGTTCTAACTCTACCAAATGGACAGGATAGTTTTGTGGTTTACACAGATGCTTCTAAGGAAGGTTTGGAATGTGTTTTAATGCAAAATGATAAAGTGATAGCATATGCCTCTAAGAAATTGAAACCGCATGAAGGAAATTATCCGACTCATGATTTGGAGTTAGCGGCTGTGGTCTTTCCTTTGAAGAAATGGAGACACTATTTGTACGGAGTAACATTTGAGATTTTTACAAATCACAAAAACCTTAAGTACTTATTTTCTCAGAAGGAGCTGAATTTGAGGCAACGTAGATGGATGGAATTTTTGGAAGATTATGATTGTACGATTAAGTACCATCTTGGGAAGGCCAATGTAGTGGCCGATGCTTTGAGCCGTCAGGTACAAATGGCTGGATTGATGGTTAAGAAATTTCAATTGTTGGAGGAAGTTAGCTATTGGAATCCTCGATTAGAACCCAGGAAAGTAATTTTTGGGAATATTGTAATAACCTCCACTTTATTGAAACGCATTAAGGAATCTCAAAAAAAGGACCCTGAAGTGCAAAAGTTGGTGGAAAAAGCTAAGACGGGAGACAAGACGGATTTCAATTTGGGATCAGATGGAATATTGAGATTTCGAAATCGGATAGTAGTACCAAAGGACGAAATACTTAAGAAGGAAGTTTTGGAGGAAGCACATCGATCGAAGTTTACGGTATACCCTGGAGGGAATAAAATGTACCAAGACTTGAAAAATCTATATTGGTGGGAGAATATGAAGAAGGAAATTACCCAATTTGTTCAGACATGCTTGGTTTGTCAATAGGTTAAAGCCGAGCATCAAAAACCATCAGGACTTTTGCAACCTCTAGAAATACCTGACTGGAAATGGGAAAATATTACCATGGATTTTGTATCAGGCTTACCAAGAACACAGAGAGGCCATGATGCCATTTGGGTGATAGTGGATAGATTGACTAAATCGTCTCATTTTCTACCAATTAACATTAAATACCCGTTAGAGAAGCTGGCCAGGTTGTACTTGGATGAGATCATTAGACTACATGGTATACCTGTGAGTATTGGGTCAGATAGGGATCCAAGATTTGTTTCGAGATTTTGGCAAAAGATGCAAGAAGTGTTGGGGACTAAATTAAACTTTAGTACCACCTATCATCCTCAGACTGATGGACAATCTGAAAGAACAATTCAGACCCTTGAAGACATGTTAAGGACTTGTGTACTGGATTTTGGAGCGAGTTGGAGTAAGTTTTTGACTTTAGTGGAATTTACCTATAACAATAGTTTCCACTCTTCTATTCAAATGGGCCCATATGAAACACTTTATGGTCGGAAGTGTAGATCCCCAATTTATTAGGATGAAGTAGGTGAACGAAAAATTTTAGACCCAACTACCGTATCTTGGATTGAGAAATCTAATGAAAAGGTAAAGTTGGTACGACAAAGGATTCAAACCGCTCAGAGTAGACAAAAAAGTTATGCCGACAATCGGAGAAACGATTTGGACTTCACTGTTGGAGATATGGTATTTCTCAAAATTACGCCTTTAAAAGCAAGTTAGATGTCCGGAAAAGGGAAGAAACTACAACCAAGGTTTGTAGGGCCTTATAAGATTATTCAACGAATTGGAAATGTAGCCTATAAGTTGGAATTACCGCCGAGCTTATCTCGAATTCATAACGTGTTCCATGTGTCCATGCTTAAGAAGTATCATCCAGACCCTTCTCATGATTTACAACCGAAGAATATTGAGATCGATGAAACCCTGACCTATGAGGAGAGACCGGTAAAACTTCTGAATCGAAAGGTGAATGAATTGAGGAACAAGCAGATACCACTAGTGAAAGTTCTATGCAAGAACCACGGAGTAGAGGAAGCAACATGGGAAGTTGAAGAGACAATCAGAGAGAAGTATCCAGACTTGTTCATCAACTAAGGTAAATTTCGAGGACGAAATTTTCTTAAGCGGGAGAGGATGTGATGACTCGTAAAAACTATTATTTTTAAGCCTAACTTATGGTTTAATAAATTATTTAATTGAATTTTTACCACCAGAAATATTTTCTAGTCTTATTTGACCTAAATACATGATAATATAATTTCGTTATATTTTTAAAACGACTCGTCTCAAAAATTAATTTCCTGGAGTTCGTTTAGTAAAAATAGTGAATAGTGCTCGGAGATTTTACCGCGTAGGAGCACAATAAACTTGGAATATTGGAGACTTGTACTATGGTCCTAAAATAGATAATCTTATGAATAAATACTCAAGTGATAGTTAGTAGTACAATCGTTATAAGAATTTTTCGGAGGTTTCGCGTCATAGCGTTAAAATTGACGGTACGCGTTTTCACACGCGCGATTTTATTTGAGGGACTTTAGACCCTTATTTCGAGACAATTAAGAGTGAATAATATTTACATGAATATAAATGCATTAGAGGTTTAGTGCACTAGCGAACCAAACGCGCGAGAAATCGAGCCCTAATCATGCCAAACGCCCCCTAATGTGAGTTGACTAATGGGTGATTTGTAGCCACAAGTTAGTATCTTCTCTTGGAAGCTTAAAAATCTGATCACTCTCTCTCTCTTCCTTCTCAAGACTGCCGACCAGCCCTCTCTTTCTCTTAAGCTCCATTGTTCTTCATTTTACTTCACAAATCTTACTCAAACCACCACCAAAACATCTCCAAATTCAACCAAACTTGCACCACACTTAGCTTAACACTAGGAGATCATTTTGAGCTGCAAAAAGGGTGCTGGAAATCACGGTTTCTTGGAGCATTTCAAGGGCCAAAAATTCTGATCTAGTACATTAAGAAGGTATAACGTGATCCATCACCTTAAACTTGATTTATAGTAGTAGATATGCATCTCTAAGTACTTGCATGTAAGTAGATGACTTGATATTGTTGGAAAAATGTGAAAGTGGGCTCTATGAACTCCCACTCTTGGGTTGTTGCTGATTTGATGATTGATGGTGGATATATTGTTGGTTTAGTGGTTAAAATGATGGATTAATGGTGTGTAATTGATAGAAACTTTATTGGGTGCAAGAAGCAAAAGTTTCCAATTTTGCCCCTGCCTTGTTCGGCCATTTTAAGGCCAATTTTTAATGATCTAATGGCTTGAATCTGATGTTCATATGACGTATTAGATGTGTGAAAAATTTCATCGAAAAATTATGAGGTTTGGTGGGGCAAACGAATTTTTTTTTGTGAAACTAGCAAATCTGGAAACTGTTCACATATGGCTCTGACCAGCGGTGGTGTTTCGGCCATAACTCCGTCCTCGGATGTCAAAATCATGTACCGTTGGTTGCGTTGGAAACTAGACATTCCAGGCTTTAATTTGAGATAAAATGCACATTCTGATTCTTTGTGAGTGAGCCGAACCAAACGTTTTAAAATCGCTGTCCTGTTGCTCTGTTCAACTGGGATGAAGTGATAAGGCAGCCAATTTGATGCCGATTTTGAACTAGTTGAGTGCCAAATTTTGAAATGATTTCTTCTGTGATATTATAGCCCTATGAATGTATTTTTCAACGACATAAACCATGCCCCATTCTGAGTTAAATTGACTGAGTTGTGACTAAAGCAAGAGGACTGCCCTGTTTTGGAAAAACCGCAATACTTGGACTGGTTTGGGACAAAACCTGGGAGTGATCTTATTAATTGAAGTTTTTGGTGCTAAACAATTACCAAAGGTATCATGGATGTTTTTTAGACCTTTATTTCACAAATGAACCATGGTTGGATAGATTTCTTGGTTAAACGATTTGAATTGGGAAATGAAAGTCAAAAGACAGGTTGCTTTAGAAATTTTCCTGAACTTTGGATGATTAATTAACTATCTTTCCGAAGGTATTTTTCCCTGAAATTTGATAGAGCGGTACCTTTCATATAGGAGTAACATACTGCAAAATTTTATACCAATCCAAGTTCGTTTTGACTCTTAGCTAAGGTTCCAATTTTTGGAAACTCAAATCTGGAAATTGTTCACCAGACTTGAATTTTCCCAACTTCGAGCTACCGCATCTCGGTGCTCGAAACTCCAATTCTCAATCCAGTTGTTCTGACCTAAACCTTCCTTCCACCTCTAATTGAGTTATAAATATCAAGGGCTAGTTTGTAACGAGTGAATTCTGCCAAATTTCCAAAGTTAGCGAAAAACCAACCCCAACTCAATCCTGAACATTCTGGAACAGTGATTTCAAACTCATTTTTGAGTACTTTCCACTTAGATTCATGGAAAAGTGTCTTCTAAGAACTTTTAACACTTTCCAAAAGGTTTCCAACGGTATAAAGTTTTCCAATTTTAGACTTATATCGAGAGAGATACGAATTTTCAAAAATTTATAATAAAACTGAAATTTTTCAATTTTCAAGGCAAAGGAGTTTTTCCAAAACTCTTAATTCTCTTAGTATTATTCAAACGTTTTGCCCTCGATTTTCATGATAAAAACCCAAATAATATTGTACTTAATAAAATGCAAGTTAAACCTCGATTTACGAGTAATTGAGGTTCATTTTTGTGAAAAATTCTTTAGATTGTACTAGTGTACAATCTTCCTTGATAATTGGGATATTTGAGTGATTATCCACTATTAATTGCCGACCTTCAAGAGGATCTTACAGTGGACACTTGAACTTCCAGAAAATAATTCTTATTGAATTGCTCGGTGAGTGTCAAGTGTGTAAATCCTTGATACTTGCTTATTTGTGGTAATTGTTGGAGATTTAAAAAATAAGGGCGGGTGTGTACTTTATCACACTCGTTCTAATTTCAAATGAATGATTGAAATGTATTGAATGAATGAATGAATGAAATGCAATGGTATGTTATGACTACATACGTCGTTGGAGTGAATTTTCTCGACTTTCAAATGAATGGGGGACGCCCAAACTCATAGGCCGACCTTGGACTCGAGCCGGCAATGGGCTTGGTCGGGTACCTGGGCGAGCCATGAGATATATAAGCTCGACCTAATGAGAGGTCTTGCTTGGCATACTCGTGGAGTATCGCTTTATAAATGACTTGTGGGCCCTGGAGGTGTACGGTGGACGGAGAGAAGTAAGTGGTGATCTGCGGAAATGGAAATACCGACCCGGTTGACGGAGGGTCATCGCAGGAAGGTATACGAATGACATCGGCAGAGCGAGTGGAACTTAGCTCCTGAGAGCTACTATATCCTTGAATTGTTTCTAATTACTTTTCCTGCTCGAATGGTTGATTATTGAAATATCACGGTTTTATGTAATAAATTTGGGATTGCTATTTGAACAATGTGCTTGCATGTGTGTTCTTGGCCTCACGAGCGTTTAGCTCACCCTATAGTTTTATTTTCCTTAACAGGACCGAATCTCGGAGAAGTATGGAGAAACCCTTCGTTGTCCTTTTTGTTTAGGATTTCTACTCAAGTTAGGGGGCACCTTCTGTTGGATCGACTGTGACCCCTCAAGTTAAATGTGGGTATTGTGGTAAATCCAACCACTCTGAGAACGATTGTTGGAGAAAGTCGGGAAAATGCTTACTGTGTGGGAGCGCTGAGCATCAAGTCGCAAATTGTCCGAAATCGCCAAAGACAGGGGGAAACCTGCAAAGGCCTGAAAAATCAACCTCTAAGCAGACCAGTGCCGGAGGGAGTCGACCGAAAGTACCGGTTAGGGTCTACGCATTGGACTATCAACAGGTCCCAGAGGCGACCGAGGTGGTTGAAGGTACAATTCTAATCTTTCACCGCCTAGTTAGGGTTTTAATTGATCCGGATGCAACACACTCTTTTGTAAACCCTGATTTCATGAGTGGAATAGACTTGAAACCAATTAAATTACCGTATGACTTGGAGGTTAAAACACCCACTGAGGGCAAAAGTCTAATTGCTAATCTGGTGTATAAGAATAGTGAAATCTGCGTGAAGGAAAGAAAATTGCTGGCCGATTTGATAGGCCTAGCGATTAAAGGATATGATGTGATCCTAGGGATGGATTGGTTAGCCCGTTATAATGCCCAACTGAATTGTAGGACGAAAATTGTAGAATTGTGTGTTCCAGGGGAGGCAACCCTGAAATTGGATGTGAGGGGTAAGTTAGGTTCGTCTGCACTTATTTCAGGAATCCGGGTTAGAAAATTGTTAAATAAGGGAGGTCAAGGATATTTGGCTTTTCTTATTAATACCCCTAGCGATAAGGTGAATTTGGAGGACACACCGGTAGTGAAAGAATTTTTCGATGTTTTTCCTGAAGAATTGGAGTCTCTACCCCCGGAACGGAAAATAGTTTTTAAAATTGATGTAGCTCCGGGAACAGCACCTATCTCAAGGACACCATATAGGATGGCTCCAGTTGAATTGAAGGAATTGAAGTTACAATTACAGGATTTGTTGGAACGGGATTTTATACGAAAGAGTGATTCCCCGTGGGGAGTTCCAGTTTTGTTTGTAAAGAAGAAAGATGGGAGTTTGAGATTATGTATAGATTATCGAGGCTTAAATGATGTTACGATTAAGAATAAGTACCCGCTACCCCACATTGATGAATGTTTGACCAATTGCAAGGGGCGGTAGTGTTTTAAAAGTTGGATCTAAGGCAGGGTTACTATCAATTGAGGATTTTGGAGAAGGACATACCTAAGACTGCTTTTAACTCAAGGTATGGGCACTTCGAGTTTGCAGTGATGCCTTTTGGGTTAACCAATGCACCTGCCGCTTTCATGGATTTAATACATAGGGTTTTTAAGCCTTACTTGGATCAATTTGTGGTGATCTTCATTGATGATATTTTGGTGTATTCTAAGAATGTGAAGAATCATGAGAAACATTAGAGAATTGTTTTACAAATTTTGAAGGAACATCAATTATATGCTAAGTTTAGCAAGTGGTAATTTTGGTTAAAAGAAGTGACTTTTTTAGGGCATATAATTTCTAAGGATGGGATTAAAGTGGATCCAGCTAAAGTTGAAGCTGTTTCGAAATGGAAACGACCGGAAAATCCAACGGAAGTTCGGAGTTTTATAGGATTGGCAGGGTATTACCGGAGATTAATCCAGGATTTTTCGAAAATTGCTGGGCCTATGACTGAGTTGACCAAGAAAAATGAAAAATTTATATGGAGTCCTAAGTGTGAAGGAAGTTTTCAGGAATTGAAAAGACGATTGACTAGAGCGCCTGTTCTAACTCTACCAAATGGACAGGATAGTTTTGTGGTTTACACAGATGCTTCTAAGGAAGGTTTGGAATGTGTTTTAATGCAAAATGATAAAGTGGTAGCATATGCCTCTAGGAAATTGAAACCGCATGAAGGAAATTATCCGACTCATGATTTGGAGTTAGCGGCTGTGGTCTTTCCTTTGAAGAAATGGAGACACTATTTGTACGGAGTAACATTTGAGGTTTTTACAGATCACAAAAGCCTTAAGTACTTATTTTCTCAGAAGGAGCTGAATTTGAGGCAACGTAGATGGATGGAATTTTTGGAAGATTATGATTGTACGATTAAGTACCATCTTGGGAAGGCCAATGTAGTGGCCGATGCTTTGAGCCGTCAGGTACAAATGGCTGGATTGATGGTTAAGAAATTTCAATTGTTGGAGGAAGTTAGCTATTGGAATCCTCGATTAGAACCCAGGAAAGTAATTTTTGGGAATATTGTAATAACCTCCACTTTATTGAAACGCATTAAGGAATCTCAAAAAAAGGACCCTGAAGTGCAAAAGTTGGTGGAAAAAGCTAAGACGGGAGACAAGACGGATTTCAATTTGGGATCAGATGGAATATTGAGATTTCGAAATCGGATAGTAGTACCAAAGGACGAAATACTTAAGAAGGAAGTTTTGGAGGAAGCACATCGATCGAAGTTTACGGTATACCCTGGAGGGAATAAAATGTACCAAGACTTGAAAAATCTATATTGGTGGGAGAATATGAAGAAGGAAATTACCCAATTTGTTCAGACATGCTTGGTTTGTCAATAGGTTAAAGCCGAGCATCAAAGACCATCAGGACTTTTGCAACCTCTAGAAATACCTGACTGGAAATGGGAAAATATTACCATGGATTTTGTATCAGGCTTACCAAGAACACAGAGAGGCCATGATGCCATTTGGGTGATAGTGGATAGATTGACTAAATCGTCTCATTTTCTACCAATTAACATTAAATACCCGTTAGAGAAGCTGGCCAGGTTGTACTTGGATGAGATCATTAGACTACATGGTATACCTGTGAGTATTGGGTCAGATAGGGATCCAAGATTTGTTTCGAGATTTTGGCAAAAGATGCAAGAAGTGTTGGGGACTAAATTAAACTTTAGTACCACCTATCATCCTCAGACTGATGGACAATCTGAAAGAACAATTCAGACCCTTGAAGACATGTTAAGGACTTGTGTACTGGATTTTGGAGCGAGTTGGAGTAAGTTTTTGACTTTAGTGGAATTTACCTATAACAATAGTTTCCACTCTTCTATTCAAATGGCCCCATATGAAGCACTTTATGGTCGGAAGTGTAGATCCCCAATTTGTTGGGATGAAGTAGGTGAACGAAAAATTTTAGACCCGACTACCGTATCTTGGATTGAGAAATCTAACGAAAAGGTAAAGTTGGTACGACAAAGGATTCAAACCGCTCAGAGTAGATAAAAAAGTTATGCTGACAATCGGAGAAACGATTTGGAGTTCACTGTTGGAGATATGGTATTTCTCAAAATTACGCCTTTAAAAGCAAGTTAGATGTCCGGAAAAGGGAAAAAACTACAACCAAGGTTTATAGGGCCTTATAAGATTATTCAACGAGTTGGGAATGTAGCCTATAAGCTGGAATTACCGCCGAGCTTATCTCGAATTCATAACGTGTTCCATGTGTCCATACTTAAGAAGTATCATCCAAACCCTTCTCATGATTTACAACCGAAAAATATTGAGATCGATGAAACCCTGACCTATGAGGAGAGACCGTTAAAACTTCTGAATCGAAAGGTGAAAGAATTGAGGAACAAGCAGATACCACTAGTGAAAGTTCTATGCAAGAACCACGGAGTAGAGGAAGCAACATGGGAAGTTAAAGAGACAATCAGAGAGAAGTATCCAGACTTGTTCATCAACCAAGGTAAATTTCGAGGACGAAATTTTCTTAAGCGGGAGAGGATGTGATGACTCGTAAAAACTATTATTTTTAAGCCTAACTTATGGTTTAATAAATTATTTAATTGAATTTTTACCACGAGAAATATTTTCTAGTCTTATTTGACCTAAATACATGATAATATAATTTCGTTATATTTTTAAAACGACTCGTCTCAAAAATTAATTTCCTGGAGTGCGTTTAGTAAAAATAGTGAATAGTGCTCGGAGATTTTACCGCGTAGGAGCACAATAAACTTGGAATATTGGAGACTTGTACTATGGTCCTAAAATAGGTAATCTTATGAATAAATACTCAAGTGATAGTTAGTAGTACAATCGTTATAAGAATTTTTCGGAGGTTTCGCGTCATAGCGTTAAAATTGACGGTACGCGTTTTCACACGCGCGACTTTATTTGAGGGATTTTAGACCCTTATTTCGGGACAATTAAGAGTGAATAATATTTACATGAATATAAATGCATTAGAGGTTTAGTGCACTAGTGAACCAAACGCGCGAGAAATCGAGCCCTAATCACACCAAACGCCCCCTAATGTGAGTTAACTAATGGGTGATTTGTGGCCACAAGTTAGTATCTTCTCTTGGAAGCTTAAAAATCTGATCACTCTCTCTCTCTTCCTTCTCAAGACTGCCGACCAGCCCTCTCTCTCTCTTAAGCTCCATTGTTCTTCATTTTACTTCACAAATCTTACTCAAACCACCACCAAAACATCTCCAAATTCAACCAAATTTGCACCACACTTAGCTTAACACTAGGAGATCATTTTGAGCTACAAAAAGGGTGCTGGAAATCACGGTTTCTTGGAGCATTTCAAGGGCCAAAAATTCTGATCTAGTACATTAAGAAGGTATAACATGATGCATCACGTTAAACTTGATTTATAGTAGTAGATATGCATCTCTAAATACTTGCATGTAAGTAGATGACTTGATATTGTTTGAAAAATGTGAAAGTGGGCTCTATGAACTCCCACTTTTGGGTTGTTGCTGATTTGATGATTGATGGTGGATATATTGTTGGTTTAGTGGTTAAAATGATTGATTAATGGTGTGTAATTGATAGAAACTTCATTGGGTGCAAGAAGCAAAAGTTTTCAATTTTGCCCCTGCCTTGTTCGGCCATTTTAAGGTCAATTTTTAATGATCTAATGGCTTGAATCTGATGTTTATATGACGTATTAGATGTGTGAAAAATTTCATCGAAAAATAATGAGGTTTGGTGGGGCAAACGAATTTTTTTTTGTGAAACTAGCAAATCTGGAAACTGTTCACGTATGGCTCTGACCAGCGGTGGTGTTTCGGCCATAACTCCGTCCTCGGATGTCAAAATCATGTGCCATTGGTGGCGTTGGAAACTAGACATTCCAGGCTTTAATTTGAGATAAAATGCACATTCTGATTCTTTGTGAGTGAGCCGAACCAAACGTTTTAAAATCGCTGTCCTGTTGCTCTGTTCAACTGGGATGAAGTGATAAGGCAGCCAATTTGATGCCGATTTTGAACTAGTTGAGTGCCAAATTTTGAAATGATTTCTTCTGTGATATTATAGCCCTATGAATGTATTTTTCAACGACATAAACCATGCCCCATTCTGAGTTAAATTGACTGAGTTGTGACTAAAGCAAGAGAACTGCCCTGTTTTGGAAAAACCGTAATACTTGGACTGGTTTGGGACAAAACCTGGGAGTGATCTTATTAATTGAAGTTTTTGGTGCTAAACAATTACCAAAGGTATCATGGATGTTTTTTAGACCTTTATTTCACAAATGAACCATGGTTGGATAGCTTTCTTGGTTAAACGATTTGAATTGGGAAATGAAAGTCAAAAGACAGGTTGCTTTAGAAATTTTCCTGAACTTTGGATGATTAATTAACTATCTTTCCGAAGGTATTTTTCCCTGAAATTTGATAGAGCGGTACCTTTCATATAGGAGTAACATACTGCAAAATTTTATACCAATCCAAGTTCGTTTTGACTCTTAGCTAAGGTTCCAATTTTTGGAAACTCAAATCTGGAAATTGTTCACCAAACATGAATTTTCCCAACTTCGAGCTACCGCATCTCGGTGCTCGAAACTCCTATTCTCAATCTGCTTGTTCTGACCTAAACCTTACTTGCACCTCTAATTGAGTTATAAATTTCAAGGGCTAGTTTGCAACGAGTGAATTCTGCCAAATTTCCAAAGTTAGCGAAAAACCAACCCCAGCTCAATCCTGAACATTCTGGAACAGTGATTTCAAACTCATTTTTGAGTACTTTTCACTTAAATTCATGGAAAAGTGTCTTCTAAGAACTTTTAACACTTTCCAACGGTATAAGGTTTTCCAATTTTGGACTTATATCGAGAGAGATACGAATTTTCAAAAATTTATAATAAAACTGAAAATTTTCAATTTTCAAGGCAAAGGAGTTTTTCCAAAACTCTTAATTCTCTTAGTATTATCCACTATTAAGTGCCGACCTTCAAGAGGATCTTACAGTGGACACTTGAACTTCCAGAAAATAATTCTTATTGAATTGCTCGGTGAGTGTCAAGTGTGTAAATCCTTGATACTTGCTTATTTGTGGTAATTGTTGGAGATTTAAAAAATAAGGGCGGGTGTGTACTTTATCACACTCGTTCTAATTTCAAATGAATGATTGAAATGTATTGAATGAATGAATGAATGAAATGCAATGGTATGTTATGACTACATACGTCGTTGGAGTGAATTTTCTCGACTTTCAAATGAATGGGGGACGCCCAAACTCATAGGCCGACCTTGGACTCGAGCCGGCAATGGGCTTGGTCGGGTACCTGGGCGAGCCATGAGATATATAAGCTCGACCTAATGAGAGGTCTTGCTTGGCATACTCGTGGAGTATCGCTTTATAAATGACTTGTGGGCCCTGGAGGTGTACGGTGGACGGAGAGAAGTAAGTGGTGATCTGCGGAAATGGAAATACCGACCCGGTTGACGGAGGGTCATCGCAGGAAGGTATACGAATGACATCGGCAGAGCGAGTGGAACTTAGCTCCTGAGAGCTACTATATCCTTGAATTGTTTCTAATTACTTTTCCTGCTCGAATGGTTGATTATTGAAATATCACGGTTTTATGTAATAAATTTGGGATTGCTATTTGAACAATGTGCTTGCATGTGTGTTCTTGGCCTCACGAGCGTTTAGCTCACCCTATAGTTTTATTTTCCTTAACAGGACCGAATCTCGGAGAAGTATGGAGAAACCCTTCGTTGTCCTTTTTGTTTAGGATTTCTACTCAAGTTAGGGGGCACCTTCTGTTGGATCGACTGTGACCCCTCAAGTTAAATGTGGGTATTGTGGTAAATCCAACCACTCTGAGAACGATTGTTGGAGAAAGTCGGGAAAATGCTTACTGTGTGGGAGCGCTGAGCATCAAGTCGCAAATTGTCCGAAATCGCCAAAGACAGGGGGAAACCTGCAAAGGCCTGAAAAATCAACCTCTAAGCAGACCAGTGCCGGAGGGAGTCGACCGAAAGTACCGGTTAGGGTCTACGCATTGGACTATCAACAGGTCCCAGAGGCGACCGAGGTGGTTGAAGGTACAATTCTAATCTTTCACCGCCTAGTTAGGGTTTTAATTGATCCGGATGCAACACACTCTTTTGTAAACCCTGATTTCATGAGTGGAATAGACTTGAAACCAATTAAATTACCGTATGACTTGGAGGTTAAAACACCCACTGGGGGCAAAAGTCTAATTGCTAATCTGGTGTATAAGAATAGTGAAATCTGCGTGAAGGAAAGAAAATTGCTGGCCGATTTGATAGGCCTAGCGATTAAAGGATATGATGTGATCCTAGGGATGGATTGGTTAGCCCGTTATAATGCCCAACTGAATTGTAGGACGAAAATTGTAGAATTGTGTGTTCCAGGGGAGGCAACCCTGAAATTGGATGTGAGGGGTAAGTTAGGTTCGTCTGCACTTATTTCAGGAATCCGGGTTAGAAAATTGTTAAATAAGGGAGGTCAAGGATATTTGGCTTTTCTTATTAATACCCCTAGCGATAAGGTGAATTTGGAGGACACACCGGTAGTGAAAGAATTTTTCGATGTTTTTCCTGAAGAATTGGAGTCTCTACCCCCGGAACGGAAAATAGTTTTTAAAATTGATGTAGCTCCGGGAACAGCACCTATCTCAAGGACACCATATAGGATGGCTCCAGTTGAATTGAAGGAATTGAAGTTACAATTACAGGATTTGTTGGAACGGGATTTTATACGAAAGAGTGATTCCCCGTGGGGAGTTCCAGTTTTGTTTGTAAAGAAGAAAGATGGGAGTTTGAGATTATGTATAGATTATCGAGGCTTAAATGATGTTACGATTAAGAATAAGTACCCGCTACCCCACATTGATGAATGTTTGACCAATTGCAAGGGGCGGTAGTGTTTTAAAAGTTGGATCTAAGGCAGGGTTACTATCAATTGAGGATTTTGGAGAAGGACATACCTAAGACTGCTTTTAACTCAAGGTATGGGCACTTCGAGTTTGCAGTGATGCCTTTTGGGTTAACCAATGCACCTGCCGCTTTCATGGATTTAATACATAGGGTTTTTAAGCCTTACTTGGATCAATTTGTGGTGATCTTCATTGATGATATTTTGGTGTATTCTAAGAATGTGAAGAATCATGAGAAACATTAGAGAATTGTTTTACAAATTTTGAAGGAACATCAATTATATGCTAAGTTTAGCAAGTGGTAATTTTGGTTAAAAGAAGTGACTTTTTTAGGGCATATAATTTCTAAGGATGGGATTAAAGTGGATCCAGCTAAAGTTGAAGCTGTTTCGAAATGGAAACGACCGGAAAATCCAACGGAAGTTCGGAGTTTTATAGGATTGGCAGGGTATTACCGGAGATTAATCCAGGATTTTTCGAAAATTGCTGGGCCTATGACTGAGTTGACCAAGAAAAATGAAAAATTTATATGGAGTCCTAAGTGTGAAGGAAGTTTTCAGGAATTGAAAAGACGATTGACTAGAGCGCCTGTTCTAACTCTACCAAATGGACAGGATAGTTTTGTGGTTTACACAGATGCTTCTAAGGAAGGTTTGGAATGTGTTTTAATGCAAAATGATAAAGTGGTAGCATATGCCTCTAGGAAATTGAAACCGCATGAAGGAAATTATCCGACTCATGATTTGGAGTTAGCGGCTGTGGTCTTTGCTTTGAAAAAATGGAAATACTATTTGTACGGAGTAACATTTGAGGTTTTTACAGATTACAAAAGCTTTAAATACTTATTTTCTCAGAAGGAGCTGAATTTGAGGCAACGTAGATGGATGGAATTTTTGGAAGATTATGATTGTACGATTAAGTACCTTCTTGGGAAGGCCAATGTAGTGGCCGATGCTTTGAGCCGTCAGGTACAAATGGCTGGATTGATGGTTAAGGAATTTCAATTGTTGGAGGAAGTTAGCTATTGGAATTCTCGATTAGAACCCGGGAAAGTAATTTTGGGGAATATTGTAATAACCTCCACTTTATTGAAACGCATTAAGGAATCTCAGGAAAAGGACCCTGAAGTGCAAAAGTTGGTGGAAAAAGCTAAGACGGGAGACAAGACGGATTTCAATTTAGGATCAGATGGAATATTGAGATTTCGAAATCGGATAGTAGTACCAAAGGACGAAACACTTAAGAAGGAAGTTTTGGAGGAAGCACACCGATCGAAGTTTACGGTACACCCTGGAGGGAATAAAATGTACCAAGACTTGAAAAGTTTATATTGGTGGGAGAATATGAAGAAGGAAATTGCCCAATTTGTTCAGACATGCTTGGTTTGTCAACAAATTAAAGCCGAGCATCAAAGACCATCAGGACTTTTGCAACCTCTAGAAATACCTGACTGGAAATAGGAAAATATTACCATGGATTTTGTATCAGGCTTACCAAGAACACAGAGAGGCCATGATGCCATTTGGGTGATAGTGGATAGATTGACTAAATCGTCTCATTTTCTACCAATTAACATTAAATACCCGTTAGAGAAGCTGGCCAGGTTGTACTTGGATGAGATCATTAGACTACATGGTATACCTGTGAGTATTGGGTCAGATAGGGATCCAAGATTTGTTTCGAGATTTTGGCAAAAGATGCAAGAAGTGTTGGGGACTAAATTAAACTTTAGTACCACCTATCATCCTCAGATTGATGAACAAACTGAAAGAACAATTCAGACCCTTGAAGACATGTTAAGGACTTGTGTACTGGATTTTGGAGAGTTTTGGAGTAAGTTTTTGACTTTAGTGGAATTTGCCTATAACAATAGTTTCCACTCTTCTATTCAAATGGCCCCATATGAAACACTTTATGGTCGGAAGTTAGTATCTTCTCTTGGAAGTTTAAAAATCTGACCACTCTCTCTCTCTTCCTTCTCAAGACTGCCGACCAGCCCTCTCTCTCTCTTAAGCTCCATTGTTCTTCATTTTACTTCACAAATCTTACTCAAACCACCACCAAAACATCTCCAAATTCAACCAAACTTGCACCACACTTAGCTTAACACTAGGAGATCATTTTGAGCTGCAAAAAGGGTGCTGAAAATCACGATTTCTTGGAGCATTTCAAGGGCCAAAAATTCTGATCTAGTACATTAAGAAGGTATAACATGATCCATCACCTTAAACTTGATTTATAGTAGTAGATATGCATCTCTAAATACTTGCTTGTAAGTAGATGACTTGATATTGTTGGAAAAATATGAAAGTGGGCTCTATGAACTCCCACTCTTTGGTTGTTGCTGATTTGATGATTGATGGTGGATATATTGTTGGTTTAGTGGTTAAAATGATGGATTAATGGTGTGTAATTGATAGAAACTTCATTGGGTGCAAGAAGCAAAAGTTTTCGATTTTGCCCCTGCCTTGTTCGGCCATTTTAAGGCCAATTTTTAATGATCTAATGGCTTGAATCTGATGTTTATATGATGTATTAGATGTGTGAAAAATTTCATCGAAAAATAATGAGGTTTGGTGGGGAAAACGAATTTTTTTTTTGTGAAACTAGCAAATCTGGAAACTGTTCACGTATGGCTCTGACCAGCGGTGGTGTTTCGGCCATAACTCCATCCTCGGATGTCAAAATCATGTGCCGTTCATGGCGGTGGAAACTAGACATTCCAGGCTTTAATTTGAGATAAAATGCACATTCTGATTTTTTGTGAGTGAGCCGAACCAAACATTTTAAAATCGCTGTCCTGTTGCTCTGTTCAACTGGGATGAAATGATAAGGCAGCCAATTTGATGCCGATTTTGAACTAGTTGAGTGCCAAATTTTGAAATGATTTCTTCTGTGATATTATAGCCCTATGAATGTATTTTTCAACGACATAAACCATGCCCCATTCTGAGTTAAATTGACTGAGTTGTGACCAAAACAAGAGGACTGCCCTGTTTTGGAAAAACCGTAATACTTGGACTGGTTTGGGACAAAACCTGGGAGTGATCTTATTAATTGAAGTTTTTGATGCTAAATAATTACCAAAGGTATCATGGATGTTTCTTAGACCTTTATTTCACAAATGAACCATGGTTGGATAGCTTTCTTGGTTAAACGATTTGAATTGGGAAATGAAAGTCAAAAGACAGGTTGATTTAGAAATTTTCCTGAACTTTGGATGATTAATTAACTATCTTTCCGAAGGTATTTTTCCCTGAAATTTGATAGAACGGTACCTTTCATATAGGAGTAACAAGCTGCAAAATTTTATACCAATCCAAGTTCGTTTTGACTCTTAGCTAAGGTTCCAATTTTTGGAAACTCAAATCTAGAAATTGTTCACCAGACTTGAATTTTCCCAACTTCGAGCTACCGCATCTCGGTGCTCGAAACTCCAATTCTCAATCCGCTTGTTCTGACCTAAACCTTACTTGCACCTCTAATTGAGTTATAAATTTCAAGGGCTAGTTTGCAACGAGTGAATTCTGCCAAATTTCCAAAGTTAGCGAAAACCAACCCCAGCTCAATCCTGAACATTCTGGAACAGTAATTTCAAGCTCATTTTTGAGTACTTTTCACTTAGATTCATGGAAAAGTGTTTTCTAAGAACTTTTAACACTTTCCAAAAGGTTTCCAACGGTATAAATTTTTCCAATTTTGGACTTATATCGAGAGAGATACGAATTTTCAAAAATTTATAATAAAACTGAAATTTTTCAATTTTCAAGGCAAAGGAGTTTTTCCAAAACTCTTAATTCTCTTAGTATTATTCAAACGTTTTGCCCTCGATTTTCATGATAAAAACTCAAATAATATTGTACTTAATAAAATGCAAGTTGAACCTCGATTTACGAGTAATTGAGGTTCATTTTTGTGAAATATTCTTTAGATTGTACTAGTGTACAATCTTCCTTGATAATTGGGATATTTGAGTGATTATCCACTATTAATTGCCAGGCGCACAAGGAGACCTTCAAGAGGATCTTACAGTGGACATTTGAATTTCCAGAAAATAATTCTTATTGAATTGCTCGGTGAGTGTCAAGTGTGTGAATCCTTGATACTTGCTTATTTGTAGTAAATGTTGGAGATTTAAAAAATAAGGGCGGGTGTGTACTTTATCACACTCGTTCTAATTTCAAATGAATGATTGAAATGTATTGAATGAATGAATGAATGAAATGCAATGGTATGTTATGACTACATACGTCGTTGGAGTGAATCTCCTCGACTTTCAAATGAATGGGGGACGCCCAAACTCATAGGCCGACCTTGGACTCGAGCCAGCAATGGGCTTGGTCGGGAACCTGGGCGAGCCATGAGATATATAAGTTCGACCTAATGAGAGGTCTTGCTTGGCATACTCGTGGAGTATCGCCTTATAAATGACTTGTGGGCCCTGGAGGTGTACGGTGGACGGAGGGAAGTAAATGGTGATCTACGGAAATGGAAATACCGACCCGGTTGACGGAGGGTCATCGCGGGAAGGTATACGAATGATATCGGCAGAGCGAGTGGAACTTAACTCCTGAGAGCTACTATATCCTTGAATTGTTTTTTATTACTTTTCCTGCTCGAATGGTTGATTATTGAAATATCACGCTTTTATGTAATAAATTTGGGATTGCTATTTGAACAATGTGCTTGCATGTGTGTTTTTGGCCTCACGAGCGTTTAGCTCACCCTATAGTTTTGTTTTCCTTAACAGGACCGAATTTCGGAGAAGTATGGAGAAACCCTTCGTTGTCCTTTTGTTTAGGATTTCTACTATATTTTGGCTAGGCCCTGGTTTGGGTTGTACTTTTGGAATTGAAATGTAAAAACTTGGGCCCTGACGTGTATTTAGAATTTAAGTCGTATTATGATTACCCGATGTACTGATTACATGTTAAGTGACTTGATAAATTTGAACGCTTCCGCATTATTTGTATTAATGTTGCTCTCTTCGAAACGTTCGGTTTGGTTTTAAGTTGAATGGAATTGCTTGAGTCCTGGCGAGAGTTGGACAGGCGTCCCGCGGATACCCTTTGGTTCGCCTTAGGGAGATGTGGGGGCGTCACATTAACGACCCAGACAGAAGTGTGTTTGAACTTAGCTTGTGTTTGAAAAATTTTTAAAAGAAATTGATCGAGTTTGGTTTGAAATTTCATATGTATGTTCACGAAAACTTTGACTTGGCTTGTTAAAGTATCAAGCTCATGCACATACAATCAAAAGTTGGCTTGACTTGAAATTTCATGTTGTGTTATATAGAGATTTTCCCCCAAATTTGTTGCTTTTTTCCCTTAATTTTTACTCTATGATATTCCAAAATTTTATTACAATGAATTAGGAATGTGATTAAAGTTAATTATGCCTACTCAAAAAATCTATTATGATGAATTAGGGATGTGATTAAAATCAATTATGTCTATTCAAGAGACAAGAGTGTTACATGCTTGCTATTTTATAACATAAGCAATATACGGGAAGGAAAGAAGTGGAGTCAACTAGTCAAGGAAGGAAACTATGTATATTTTTATGAAATTTATTTGTTTTATATATTTCTGAACATATCGAATCGGACAATGTAAAGATCGTGATTAATTCGTTAATATTTTCAAACTTGAAATCATGTTCAGATTTAGATTGATACCTAAACAAACAAACTTAAACGAGTCTAAGTCGAGCCGAGTTCAAACCGTACCAAGTTACTTGATTCGATTTACAGCCCTAAATGGAGCAAATGGCAAAACAATGTCATTAAACTAATAACTTTTATGTCTTTTCATCACTAAACCATTTTTAGAGCCAAAAATATCACTCAACTCTTATAATTGTAATTTTTGACCATTCTGTCTAATTATAACGTTAAGGAGATGGAAAGCAAATCACGCGACAAGGTTCCCGGGGGCAAATTCACCTTAATAGATTTAGATTTAATCATGATCACCACCTAGTATAAAGACTTGATCATGATCATCTGTTTATGGGCTTTACTGAGAATACACCCCCGACTTTCCTCTCATTTGAAAACCCATGTTTGAGTTTCTTTTTCCGGGTGATGCCTGCAGAAGCCTGAAGATCTGATCGGACGGCTTCAGTTAGCCAGGGCCCAGAACCTGTTGACCATGCTAAAAATTGATTTGCACTCTCAAGGGTGTGAGGGGATTGGGAAGTATTTTGAAAGTAACGAAGAAGAAGTTAAAGCACCATGATAATGATGAGTACATCCCACAAATTGATGATTAGCGAAACTAGAGAAAATCAATTTAAGAGTATCAAAATTCCAGTATAAAAAATTATTTGAAACTACACATGAGGTTAATCGAGCATTGAATACTATTTTTTTCTAGATTTTTCTTAGATCCTAGTTCAATTCATCGACCAAATAAAAAGAACAAAGGTGAACAAAATGAGAATTAATAGGAGATTTGCCCCAACTTTAAAACCAAAATAAAGCATAAAAAGAGATAGTGATGGTAGTTGTTGCAACAGATGGAGATGGTGACTAATGAAAATTTGAAAGGACAAATTAAAGGAGTGATTTCTGAGAATAAATGGCCAATTTCGCTCCGGAACATTTTTGCTAAAGTTGATTTAGTCCCTAAATTTTAATTTTGGCTAATATAATTCTTAAACTTACTTTTCAGGTCCAATTAGGTCTCTTTATGGCGAAGTCTTCATAAAACTGGCTGTTTTTCAGCTAAACAAAGAGTATTTTGAGAATTTGGGGTGGGTTTTGAATAAACTAGGGTGTTTTTAAAAATTTTCAGGTACTTTTACAAATTTTTAAATTAATTTTCACCCCTTTCTTTAAGGGGGATGTGAGATCGATGATGCGTGGAGAGTTTGAACTCTAATTAAATCCAAGTTCAAACTATAACTCAAACTTCTACCACTACAAGTGTTTGAATCTTGTTGATCATGAGCTGTTGGAGGTCAGGTAGTACACTATTATATAGGGAATATTCGAGTATCGATCCAATGAGAAAGATTGTCAAGCATCGGCGGTATTCAAATCCTTTATTATTTAGACTATTATAAATAAAGCAAGTAAATTTAAACAATAAAATATGTATTAAAAGTAGTAAAAATGACAATAAAAATACACCTAGAGTTGTAGAATTCCTATATATTCTTACAAGTGAAATTTATTGGTTAAATAAAGTTAATTATCTTGGTTAAGTCATGGCTAATTCTCTAATATGCATGATACTCACTTTCGCCGATGTACCAACCATGCTTATAACTATCTCTCACACACGTTTCGTGATGAAGAATCTAGCTATAGATTCACTAAATTCTATGAAATTACATGATTAAAGCCACAGAGGTGCAACCTTACATTAGCGAGTTAACTCCCTAGATTTAATATTTCCAAGAACTAGTATTGAATATAATATTCTTTGATGAAGCAACACCTTTAGATAATCACAATTAATGATAAGTTAATCATAATTGTAATAGTAAAAGTGTTAAATAATTTACTCAAGATTTAAACATCAAATATACAAGAAAATATCACATACAATCATAGCAAGTCATCCCTACCCTAGGTATACAAACTAACAAAATATAAGAGATAAGAAAAGAACAACCAAACTTATATTGTAGCTAAACACATGAATCGAATACAAGAATTCAAGAGTTAGGAGAACGGTCGTCCTTGTCATATGAGCTTCCAATTTCTCCATTTTCATTCTTAAATTTCATCTATGTTAGCTACATACAAAGATTAGATACAACTACACTAAATTACATTATACTAATCAATTAGGGAACCCTAGAGAAAGATATATTTTGACGTAGTTTTTCTAGACTCCAAAGGTACCAAAACAAGCTCAATAAAGCCCAATTTAGAGAGAAAATTCTCTACTATCTTTCTTTTTTCCTTCTTCAATGTAAACGTAGCTTCTAAAAAGTTAAAAGTTGTAGCTCTAGTAGAATCTTAAAAGATTGAATGACAAAAAATTATTCTTGAAATTGCTTGATCCTTTCTTCTAACCACCAAAATGTCTCGTCAACTTTTCCAACAAAAGCAAAGAAATATGGCCCAAAAGAAATAAGTTGTGCAACTTGCAAGCAAAATTTTGACTGAGGAAAACCGTGGGAGAAACCATCCCAAGAAAGGCCTGTTTCATGGCCGTTTTCTGAGTAATGTGTTGAAGTGAAAACAGGGAAACCAATCTACCAATAAATCGGCCCAGAAACCAGTTCAGCCTCAGCTGGTTTCACTCCCCCACCTCGCCACCATTTCATACATAAACACTTCTTACTTTTTTGCTTAACTTGGCGGGAGAATTGTAGTTTTAGTCCCCAATGTATTACCCATGCACGGAACTGGTCCTCAATCTATTTCAAAAAATAAATTTAGTCCCTAATCTATCCAATTTTGCATAAAAGTGGACAATTGACAGATTCCTTCCAGTTGAATAACGGAATGTGGCGCGTCCATTCACTGTACCAGAACGTGCAAGTGGTTTCATTTCTCCCTTCTAATCTAACATACATGCGGGGAACTAACATGTTATACCCTGAGTTACACTTCAATACAAAGGTTTGGAATCAGATTTGTTGAAGAACCTGCAATGGTTCCTAATTCTTTCTCTTGGCTGCAACATTAATTTCCAGTAGCAGCAGCAGCCTTTCGTTTGATATTTTCTCATTAGTTCCGTTTCTGTTTTATGTCCTAGCTGATCCTGCAAAGGATACCTATTCAACTACAGATTATCCTAAGCTAAACACGGAAGTTTATGACCAGATTCCAAGAGGAAACTTAATCAAATCGCATGCCGGTGCAAGGCTGCAAAATCTGATGCAAAGCAACCTGCACCAGATTTCTTTCATGCGCACGACCAGATTCTTGCAAGTTACTACGGTAACCTGCTTTTACTACTTAAAGTGAACATATTCATACATTCCTAGCTACCTGTTTCCATTCTCCTTGGATAGCATCTGCACAATCTGTACCTGTTTCTTAGCTAAAGAGCAAAATTTTCTTTTAGCAAGCTACCAGTTCTGAGCAGGATTTCTCGCAACCAAACTTACTTTCCTTGACTAGAATCTAGCATACTATACACGTACTCGAGGGCTTCAGCTGATAAAAAAAAAATTATTGCAGTCATTTTACCTCTTTCTTTCCTCTTAGAGTTTGGAAAATTGCAGACTGCACTTTTAGTTTCTTGCTTCGGTTCCCAAAACTGCACCAGCCTCTCCTTCATATCCATTTTGGCTTACGGTTTTGAGGTTACAAGCTGGAGCAATGAAGTGAGGAAATGTCTATCTTTCTCTTCCTCACTCTCTCGGTTGCGGGCTGGAATAAAGGAGAAACCAGAATGTTCTCTTTTCCTCTCACTCGGTTGTGTTTTGAGATGAAGGGGTGTGGCTGAGTCTCTCTCTCAGTTTTGCTCGTAGTGTTTAGTTGGTAAGAAAAGAGTTGAAGCGTGCTTCTTCACTCGGCCACCGCCCAATTAATATATCAGTTTCTATTGGTCCATTCACTCACCGCTTGCACTTAGCTAATAATTGGCAGCTACTTTCTCCTCCTAAATTCATTTATCTCGCTGCTTATAGGATTTAAGAATCAAAAGGTAAACAATACGCTGGGTGGTCTCTGTTTTTTTTCAATCGGTGCTGCCAGCTAAGCTGCTCACTCAGACCAACTCCAAGTATTTCTTTCTCTCAGTTTCTGCTAAAAATTCTGATGGTTTATTCCAATGGTGCTCACTCAGGCCACCGCTCAAATTTCTTGCAGATTATTTTCTCATCTTCCCCGCTGTCGCCGTCGCTCTTTTCACTCTTCTGCGACCCTCCTGAAATGGGCTTCCGGGGTAGAACCCTCCAACTTGACAACGCCCGAACTCACCAGTTGGGTTTGCTACCTTTTAGTTCTTGAACGCCATTCAGACCTCAAAAACCTTTCTTTCCAATTCTCCCACGAACTCGTCGACGCTGTCCTCCAAAAACTGAAACTCAACCCCTCCGCCTGTCTTCAGTTCTTCAAATTAGCTTCAAACCAGCCAAATTACCGACCCCATTTCAAGGCTTACTAAAAAATCGTTCATATTTTGTCCAAGGATAGAAAAGAACAGAGATGTGAAAAAATGAAAAGAAGAGAAAAAAAGTGGATAGATTTTGACTTTTTAAATAGTGTCTTGATTTACAAACATTGAAACTGATTTACAAACATTGAAACCACTGCACTGGTACAATGAGTGCACGCGCCACATTCCGTTATTTAACTGAAAGAAATCTATCAATTGTTCATTTTTACGTAAAATTGGATAGTTTAGGGATCAAATTTACTTTTTGAAATACATTGAGGACCATGCATGGGTAATACATTGGAGACTAAAACTACAATTCTCCCTGACTTGGCTACCAACTCTTTCAAATCTTTGGCCCATTTTTTCCTACAAAAACAACCATCCAAAGCAACTAAAAATGGACAAAAATAGCCAAATTACTCAAGCACATCTTCTTTGACAAAACTACCACTTCAATCCCACATTCCACTCAAAAAGTGACACAAAAGCTCCTAAAATAACCACAAAATATAGTGCATAAAAAATACTTACCAAGCAACTTGGTTTGGATTATTGATTTTGATACTTTAAAATTTAGAAATTAATAGCCTAGATCGAGGCGAGTTTTACGGTTTGATCCCAGCCGTGAGTAGGACCAAGTTGACAGGCGCGCAGGAGATATTTTTAAGTGTTAAAATAAAAAGTACACTAAGATTCTCGAACCATCACCACCCGCCCCCCGCAGCGGGGCCCAAAAACAAAAGGAAGGTACAGTCAGGGGAATTTCTACTTCGAAATGATAGGGTGCCAAGCAGTCAACGGTCAGGAGAAGGCAAGACCTTAAACCTATTACATCATGATTAAAAGTTTTAAATATGGAATAAAAGCCAGAGACCAATTTGTCTGAACACCTTCAATATTCGTCATAGTTCCATAGAACAAAACGACTCAATTGGAGGAGTTTCCTTGGAATGAGACGTCTCTTCTCTATGGGGGGATTATTTTCACTCAAAAAAAGAATCAATTGGTTTTGGTGGCATTCTTATTTTGTTGTCTTGTGACCTGAAATATTTTATAATTTGATTTCTTATGTTTGACTATAAAAGATAAAATTAACTCAAGGGCCAAAATCATACTAAAATTAACTAAATTCTATAAATCACATCAAGGCTATGCAAATTAAGACTAAAATTCTAAGATTCAAGTTAGAATAAGAATAATTGACAAATTAATAATCATAAAAAAATTTTAAATGACAAATTTAAAATAAGCATGACCTCCAAAGAATTAATGATTATGAATTAAAGTATAATTGGAAGAATTGTAAACAGAGAAAAAATTAGACTTGCCTTTAGGAAGATAGGAAGAGTAGGTGTTTGAGGTGAGATAAACGAAATTGGGTAAGATCAAAGATTGATGTGTGGTTGGTCAAGAAAATTGGCGGTTTTAGGAGTTGGCTTCTCACTTATACATAATACATCGATTGTTTTTTTTTTTTTTAAATTTCATGTAGATGATGTTTAAATAGAATTTTTTTCCATTAATTTCCTTGTCAATTGTTTCCTATTTGTATAATGTTTTCCTATGATTAACTGATATAAAGAATCTAATATTTTGTTTTGTTGGGAAACTTACATAAGCGAAATTAATATTTCCTAAGATAATATTTAAAACTTAAAGTAATAGGAAAGTAGAGTTGGTTGATTGTGAGATATTTTTTTAGTTGAGGAAACTAGAGTTAGTTTATTATAGAACACTCTTTTTAAAGCAGAAATTAAAGGAAATTAACAACCTAACTAACTATAAATATGTTGGGGGCGGGCAAATTGATAGAGTTTTTAGTGTAATTGAGAGGTAGTATTGAGTTCAAAACTTCCCACTTATATTTAAAATATATATATATATATATATATATATATATATAGTTTAAAGCTAAAACTCTTTGGGTAAATTTTACAGTCTTTATGCAATATTTTGGAAAGCTAGAGTTATGTCGGCTTGCCATCCTCTGTCCCCTTGTTACCATTGGCTGCCACGTGGATTCTTCCTTTTTGAAAGTAAGTGAGCCAAATTTGTAGAGTCAAAAATCATTTTTTGTCATGCTAAATTGCAAAATCCCCTTTAATTACTTAATTTAATTTCTGCATTTTCTAAGCAGCCACCAGTACATTCTTCTCCATATTAGCCTCTTTGCTGGTAGGTCTAAACTTATGTGCTTTTGCTAGCATGGAGAAGCGAGAAGAATTGTTAAGGAGAGAGCATCAATAGCCATCAACAACCAAGTATTCTTCTGAATTTTTCTTTGGTCTTTTTATGTTAGATTTTCAAATGAACTTAGAGCTGAAGGGAATTTTGTTTTCATACAAAAACGTAGCATTTGTCTGTAGAAATTTTAATGTGAAACGTAAAAAAATCTGATATGGTGTTAATTTTGATTTCCCAGTTATATGTAGGGTAATATAGAAAATGTCTAAACGATTGATTGAGCATACTTATCCATTGATGATGTACATAGTACACATCGAATCTAATCAAGTTTTTAAGAATGAAGACGGGGAAATTCGGTCATGCTGTCAGTACAAAGCCATCCTAGTTTGTGAGGATGATGATGATTTACCCATTTCTATTACTCTGTGAGAAAGATAGAAGAATCTGTAAAACATCATTTATTATGATAAACACGTGGCAGGAAGTGGGACAAGGGACATAGGGACAAGAGGAGTTTGGGGACACAGAATTTGAAGCCCCCTTATGTCCGTCACTGATTTTGTTACTTTATTTTTCCGTTGATGGCTTTTTGGGGTTGCATCCTCCTTGCATGTTCAATTCTGCTCATATGATCAGTGAGAATTGAAGAAATTTGTTTGTGATTAAAAAAAAAATTGAAAGGCTTTCACGGGTTGCATTGAGGTTGGATCCTATTTATGTACTCTATTCTGCTCGTATGAATGACAAGCGAAAGAAATCTCTGTGCAAGTATTCAAAATAAATAAATAAATAAAACCAGGTCTTTAAAAGCAGGAAAAGAGTGGCTCCTACATCTATACATAATCCCTTTGTAGTCCTTCAAAAATAAAATAATGCGTTATGGTCCCTGATATGTTCAAATAATTGCATTTATCATATGCAATTACGTTGATGAGCAAAATGGCTTATTCTTTAGTTCTATTTTCACTAGAACAAAACATCTCTTTGTGTTTCTGTTTGATTTTCCTGTGAATTTATTGAATTTGATGACGGAATGTAAATAGTGCTTCTATTTTGAGCCATCACACACATCATATGTGTATACGCATTCTGCTTGTATGTGTTTACTGAATTCCAATATTCTAGTAGATAAACAAGATAGAATGCCGCAGTACAACAGACTTTGGACAGGTTCACTGCAGCTGTGCAGTTGTGCACTTGTTATAATTTTTACACGATATAGTGTACGTTTACATAATTTTTTTGATAGAAAATTTTGTAGCTTTTTTTGGTTATAATTTTTACATGACATAACGTACGCTTACATAACTTTATTGATAGAAAATTTTGTAACTTTTTTTTAAAAAAGTTTTTTAGTATTAGTTGGAGATTTCAAATTCGAGATCTCTAACATATATTCTTTATTCCCGTATTACCCAAGTCATCCATTCTTTCCTTCCTTCCTTCCCCACCTTTTTATTAAGTGTAAGTGTGAGATCTCGAATCCAGGATCTCACATTTACATTCCTTTCTTTTATACCATCCAACCTATCTTTCATCCCCCTTCTAAATATAAATGAAAAGTTTCGAATTCGATATCCCATACTTACGTATTCTTCTCCCATACGATTCAACCCATCCCTACCCCGTCCAACTTGCATGCAACTAGGTATATACCAAAATTTTGAAGAAGTATAATACCTATTTTAAATGCATGGAAAGTCAACCGTAGCCGCCTAATTCCCAAGCGTGACAACATTCCAAGCAAGAGGACAAAAATGAGCCAAGAGGCCCAAGACCACTGACATCGTAGGCAAAGTGTTCAAATTGTCTACGATAGTTGCCACCGTAAAGACATGGTACCCTATTTCACCATCTAATTCTGAACAGGTCATTTAATTTCAATCAAGAATCTGCACTTTGCTGCCCCAAAGTGCTTGACCATGAACCTTGGCAACGTGTAAAGTCCTTAGAACTTGAACAGCTTCCTTTCATTTTACTGGATACATACAGATCATTGGGAGCTCTGTAATTATAGGTGCATCAAGCCCTGTTTCTTAATTCTCCGTGGAACAACAATCAGTTTCAAACTTTATTTCATCGTTTTTTGGGTTTAGTTTGCTTCATGAATTATTTATAACAATTTATTTCCTCCATATCTTATCTTAATCGAACATGTTGTTTAGTAGCTTCTCATCTCTAATTCTTTTAGCAATAATTGAAAGAAAAAATTGCACAAGGTGTAATTGCACCCCAAAAAAAAGGAAGTAAAGAACTCGTCTAATCATTTACAAACAAAACTTCAGTCATCACAAGTCAAAAGGAGCAGAATACAATGCAACATCATAATAAAATTCGACCTGTTTACCAGAAATATTTTTACTACGAATTGAGTACCAACTCAATCCATCCCAAACTTGTCCAATGAGAACCAAAATTTGAAATTAGTTTGTTTGGATACATTATTATTTGGAAAATTCTTTTAATACCACTGAAGAAGGACAAAATTGAAAAAGGACAGGTCACACCTAGTGAGATATTCGACTCACGGGTGTCCTTTAGGGGTGGCAATGGGGCGGGGGATCATTCCCCCACTCCCCGCCCCATTGTCAAACAACTCCTCCCGTCCCCCGTCCCATCCCTCGCCCCTGCCCCCCACCCCGCCCCTGCCCCTGCCCCGTTTCTCCCACGGTCCCCGGCGGGTAGGGTTGGGCCAAAAATCCGTTGATCCGAAAACCTGATAAACCCGATCTGATCCGATCCGAAAAATAAGATATTCGATCCGATTTTTCTTAGCGGGGCAGATAAGGGTCTGGTACCTGCAAAAATCGGATACGGATACGGATCAGAAAAATAAAAATCCGCGAGTACCCGACCCGCAGGGTATATTTTATAAATATTAAAAAATTAGGTATCATTTTATCACTTTGTAGGATACCCGACCCGCAGGGTATATTTTATAAATATTAAAAAATTAGGGATCATTTTATAACTTTATAATTTTTAATTCTAAGTGCAAGTGAAATGACTCACTGCCTCATATTCTAATCCTATATGATCCACCTCTACTCATCTTATTTGAAGAAAGCAAATATTCTCGGTCAAGCATGAACCAAATGAACAAAATGAAAAAAAAATTTGTGAAATTCTGTTATAAAAATTGTTCATCCCTTTCATCCTTTTTATTTTTATTCTATCTCCATCGATCTTGCCTGCAAATTTTGCATCAATCCAATCAAAGATTTGTGTTTGGAGTTTCAATTTTCTGTTAGCTAGATAATTAAAACATTTGTGTCTTTCACTTATTTATTTATTTGATTTATTTTATTGCAATTATGTCTCTTTTATTAGTGTAAGAAATTATTTTTCTTTTTCATCACCTTTAATACCATAAGGTCTATTCCAAAGATGTAAAAAAGTTGGGGAAGATTTTTTCAGGTTATTTTTTGTTATATTTTTTCCAAAAATAATTAGTTCTATTCAATTCTTTTCCGAACTTGATTTCACAATCGACTTATTTGGGATGCAGTCTTGTATCATAACATCCTTAAGGAAGTTGGGGAAGTTGCCAAATACTTATTATCCTTGTGTTTGTTGTGTTGTAGAAGGATGAAATGTGTGAAAATGGTGATGTACTCAAAATTATTATGAAACTTCGTTTTGTCCATTAGATATTATAATTCTAATATGTACTAAATTTATGAGATCGATTTGATTGTTGGATGAACTGTGTGAGAATGGTGATGTATGGACTTTAATTACAATATCTCTACCAATATTAATTGGAAAATCATGTTTGTTTTTATTGAAAAACATGTTGATATTAAGTGGAAAATAGTTTTTTTATTGAAAAATAGTTTTTTTTAGTGGCGGGTCAGGAGCGGGTACCCTATGACCCGTCCCTTTTTTCGGATATCCAAATAGCGGGTACCCGAAGACATTAGGAGCGGGTTAGAGTTGCAAAATAATTGATCTGATATATTAGGGTCGGGTCAGCCAAATCATGTTAGGGGCGGGTACCCGACCTGTGCCCACCTCTACCTGCGGGGGAAGAAATCAACTTATCATAAATGTTGATTTACAATAATACAATTGTAAACAATGTTAAATAAGATTAAAAAGCTGTCAAGATGAAATAAAGCATAACAAGTCAAGTTACATTCAGTGCGGAGGAAGGGAACCGATCGAAATAAAAAAGGGTTAGGAGCAAAACAGGTTGGAATTGGATAGCTTAGTCTTTGGGAGGAGGGCGTTAGAAACAAATCAACAATAGTCCAAGAAATTTCTTCAGTTGTTGCGGCTGCCATTGACACTGACTAGTGTTGTACTTGTAAGTAAGGGTGCAACTTTAAGAAATTTAGGATTGTATTATATATATAAATATATATATATATATATATATGTTACATGCGGGGATGAGGCGGGTGTATGTTTCCCCACCCCCACCCCCGCCCTGCCCCATCCCCCACGCCATTTCTACCCCGGCGGTGCGGCATTGCCATCTTTAGTGTCCTTCAAGTATCAAGAGGTGAAGTAACTCAACGAGCCATCAAAATAAAAATTTAACTGTTGAATAGGTTCCATGCACCACATCACCTAATGACATAGGTATAAAATCCGATCCGGCCTTGTTCGGTAATTGAATCGATCAACCTAGTAAACTAGGCATAGGATTGAAATGGATTACTAATTAGATCGATCAAATAATAAATTTGTTGATCAGTTAATAATTTAGTGGTTCAACCGATGAATAAAAAAAAAACTGTCAATTGAACCGCTGATTGAACTATCAATTTAAAATTTTTATTATTTTTATAATTTAAAATATATTATTATATTACATAATATAGTTACTGTGCAAGCCCCGGTTGAATTATCCAATCCACAGTTAAATCGATGATCAATCACCTTTTCGAACCGAGCTCCGAATCGGATTTTAATGACTGCCTAATGACCTCAACGTGGAGGTCGTAGACATAATCTTGAAGTATGCATGGCACACCGTGACCCACTCATGCAAGGTATAAGTACTTCGTCTTTCCTAGGGCAAGGATTCATTGGGAATAAACTACAATTCCCCCTACCATCTCATTTTTTTACTCTAATCATAAGGTTCTCCTTTTCCTCCAAAGCTAACTTAAGCATGGAGCAAGGCGAAGCCAAGAGATTCACCGGAAAAACACTTCACCCAATAAATTAAAGATTAAAAGATTAATTTTTGATGCATTGATAGTGTAGTTATTTTTTTTACGCTAACAACAAGTTTTGATGTATGTCAGTATAATTTGAGTTTTTAATTTAAATTCATGTTCTATGACATATGATTTAAACTCGTTAGCGTATAAATTTAAATTCAACATCTATGATTATTTTTTCAATTACTTTTTTATCCTTTTCTTTTCCTTCGAAAAGTCTTCCCGGTGAACTCAAAAGCCTGGCTCGCACTCAACAGGGATGCGAGCCTTGGTGCATTATATGAGGTCAGTTAAAAATCTTTAGCATCTGCTCCATTAGATAAATCAATAAATCACATATGATCCCATAAAAGCAACAAAAAATATCGATATCCACCCTTAATTTCTAGAATAGATTTTAGCTAAACTTCCAAAGAGAAAAGAAAACAACGCAGCAGCAAACCTTCATCCATAGCCTCAGACAAGTCAACAGACTAAATTACATTTACAAAATTAAAAAATAAATAAATAAAGAGAATAGCCTAACGGAAATCCCAAAAACCTAAGTCTGAAACCCCAACTGTACCCTCAACGAGGATGAATCAAGGGTCAAATCGGTAGATTCGGCATAGATCTCTTCATCACATTCCTCCCAAGAATAGCCGCACCAGCGGCCAAGCCACCAAGTGCTCCGGCGACAGCAGCCGATCTGGGTCCGGCAGCGGCCTTAAAAAGGACCCCAGTACCAAGCCCAGCCAAAACAGGGTTCAAACCATCATCAACTTCCCCTCTAAGATTATAAACCACACTGTCAAGCCCAGCAAAAATCAGCCCCAAAATACCCATATTGTTCCCGAATTTCCGGCCGGAGTGGCCGCCGGAGCTGAGAACCCGACTCATCCTAACCTTCAAAGACTCCCCTGCTTCGGCTGCCCTGAGGCCTGAAAACGTTCCGGTGATTCCGCCGGTGACGGCCCCGAGCAAGTAGGATGTACCCGTGTAGAACGTGATATTCTCCGTGGTTGATCGACGCTTCTTGAGGGCATCTTCGTAGCAGAGGAATTCAGGGGAAGTTGGGAGATCGTAAAGGGTTTTAAGCGGCTGCAGATGGCTGTAGCTTTCGAGGTCTTGGTAGGGATTATACTGACGAGTTTTGCTGTCGGTTCGGTTTTCCGGCGGTGAATACATGTTCGCCGTGGGAATTGTTCGATGATGAGGAGAGAAGGGGAGGAATTCCTATCAGAGTTTGGAATTAATAGCGTAGGGTTTAAGGGTTTTGACCTTTGGGGTTGAGGTTTTTGATTGACTTATACAGTATATTTTTGAGGCAGACTCGTACCAGGAATTGTATACATGATTTTTTTCGTTTTCTTTATTTTTTCTCCTTTTGGGGCACTTTTTTTTTGTGTCAAATTCCTTCATTTTTGTTTTCTTTTTTGGGGCATTTGATTGACTTTTTGTTTAATTTTTTCCCCTTTTTGGATCTCTAAAATATTTTAGAAAATTCTGTCAGAAGGAATATAGAACATAGGCGCAAGTAGAATGGGTATTTATTTGGCATGTGCCAATATATGACTTGAAAAACTTCCAAACTCCACGGCATCAATAGAATAAAAAAATTTGAGATTAGAATTCAAAATTGCGATTTAATCAATTATGTTGAATTATAAGAATCAATTGGTCCAAGCTTACAAAAGTTACTATCGTGCAAAGGTAATTGAAATATGTGAAATAATTACTGTAGCACTTTTTGTGATGTGATGTACGTGAGATAAAAAGGTAATTGGGAAGATAAAAAGGTGTATATGAAATTGTATTTGTGATGTAAGCAAAAAATTTCTGGCCATTATTTGGCTATCCAAACACACTTAAACACATTCAATGTTCATATTATTTGATTAATTGCCTTGTGTTTGGATTGCATTTTTCATGATTTTTCATGGAAAAATTACTATAGCGATTTGATGTATGTGAGGGAAAAAGGTAATAGGTAAATGTGATCACGGAAAACGACATAATTTTTTGACGGAAAACAGCAATCCAAACAATAGAGGTCAGTCTTTCAATACGCTAGAAAAATAACAATAGAGGGTGGTCAGTCTTTAGAGGTCCTACTTTATTCCTTTTTTTTTTTTTTCTTTAGACAAGGGTAGGTTGGGATTTAAGAAGTGAGGAAAAAAAGAGAGATTTGAATCCTGAGATCTCCAACTTAGCCATCAGATTAAAGTCTTTCCTGTAATAGTTAATAAATTTTAATAAAAAAACCTCCTCAAATATAATTTAATTACGTCTAAGGTAACCAGTAATGTTTAAAATCCGTAGCATAGATAATACGGTATACAAGTGAACTGGTAAACTAAGCTTAAGTAAATATTTTTTTTGTAATTGTAACTATAGTTTCATGGTTTGGCTTGGCTATGAAAAAAGAAAAAAGAAAAAAGAAACTTAAGTATATGTGTTAACTAACCAAATATGGATAGTGAAAAAAAAAACTCAATATGATTTGGCTTGACTCAATTGAACCCTCCTCTAGTGTAGGTTAGAGAAGGATTAGTCTAAATGTTGCTAGTTGATTAAAAAAACTGATAGCATGGAATACAAGTTTTCTCATCTCGTTTTACTTCTCTTTTTTTTTTTTAAGGGGAAGGGGGCAAAAAAAAAAAAAACCATTATGTGTTTGTTGCATGAATTTCATATGTACCTTACGTGTTTTTTTTTTTTTTAATAACTGTAATTAGTTTCTAAGAGAAAAGGGATAATTTCAGAAACTACCCCTGAGGTTTCTGACTATTTTACTGGTCTCCCTTTAAATTTCAAAAATTACATTAATCTCCTTTGAGATTTATTATCTTGTAACATCTAAACCCAACCAATAACAAAAAAATGATATTAGGAGAAACAAGCTATAGGATTCCATCATTGCCTCTTATCTACTATATTATTTAGTTGATCTAATACTAGCCTACACATTAAAGGAAAACACTAGAATTTGTTGTTTCTCATCAAGGATCAAATCACATATAGTATCAAAAAATAGTATATATTCTATATATGTCACTTAATATAAGGTCCAAATTATTCTTTCAATTATAGATCCATTGTCAAACATCATCAATAACAAATAATCAAAAAAATGCAACCAAAACATTGAAAAGAGCTAAGTTTAATACTATAAAAATCTCCACAGCTAATTTTAATATGTTGACAAGGATATTTATGATGTTAAAATTTGCTCTTTGTAATGTTTCAATTGCAAATTTTTTTATTATTTGTTGTTGATTATATTTGATATTAAGTATGGAACTAAAAAAAGTAATTTGAGTCTTGTATTAAGTGAAAAAATATAGAATGACATACTATTTTTCGATGCTATATGTGATTTGATTTTTAATGATAAACAACAATAGTGGTTTCTTTAATGTGTGAATTGGTATTAAATTAATTAAATAATATAGTAGATGAAGGGTAATGATAAAATCATATATTTTTTTTCTCTCCTAATATCACTTTTCAATTACTGGTTGGGTCTAAATGTTACAAGATAATTAAACTCAAGGAAATTTAGCATAATTTTTAAAATTTGGAGGGAGGCTAATGAAATAGTTAGAAACCTTAGGAGAGGTTTCTGAAATTATCCCAAGACAAAATAAAGCCTTACAAGTCCCAAGAGAAAATTTTAGAATAGATTGCATTTGCCTTATGGTCTATTGATTCCCATGATGGTCAAGCACATCATCAGTTGTCCCCCTTGCAGGCCTAAGCCCATGAAGCTAGTGGGCTCACTTGACTACTACCAGAGCTTAATTACGTCAATCATTAGATGTATGTTTTACTTTCTTCCGTAAATTCATTTTCTAATTTTTACTTGAACACCAAAATTTGCATATACGACATGCATTTGAACTCGCATGTGTATACATTAATAGTGTATAAAAGATTTATCTAATTAATTTTATCAATAGTTTGCCATTTTTTAATTAGCATTAATATTTTATACACTGATAACGTATTCAAGTGGGCTCACCTCATTACTACTAGGGCTTAATTACATGAATCATTAGAGATATGTTTTAGTTTCTTCCTTAAATTCATTTGGATTAATTTTTCTTACAATGTCAGCGTATATGGGTTTAGATGCATGTCACGTCATTTAATTTATAATGAACACTAAATTTTGCATATATGACATGTATTTAAACCTCTCACTAACAGTACATAAAAGATTTACCCAATTCATTTTATCCATATTTTGCCCTCATTTCATTAGAATTAATATTTTATACATTAAAAGTGTATACACTATCACTATTAGATATATGATAACAAATCTGAATTTGAATTTGAAATCCAAATTATATATATACATATATATATATGTCATATATCTAATTGTGATAGTGTACAGTGTTTACACTAGTAGTGTATATAAAATTAACTCTTTTAATACGTGTTTTATTTATTTATTTTTTATCTACAATGATGGTATAATAATTTTATATGCCTTTGGGTGGTAAGTGACCGTGAATTTGTACTTTTATCATTTTGTTTTCTCCCTCATCTCATTCTGTCATTTCCTTCTCTCTACTATAATATTATTATTATTTGTGTTATTCTAATCGTTCATTTAGTTTTACTATTGTTTCATTATTTGTTATTGTCGCTATTTATAGTTCACCACAGCTCTAGATTGATACATTTTTACGTTTCAATTAAATTATCAAAGGACATACAAACAAGTTAGAATGTGTAATCAAGATTAACCAATTATTAATAGATAAGAATAGCATATATATATATTAGATGAAATAATAAGCTAAAGAAAATCTAGAATTCTAAATACACATATGATGATAGTAGGAGCATTCGAAATGAAGATAAGGGGGAAGAAGTAGTCATAGTACGGAATTTGCTTTGGGATTTACTCTTTTAATTAATTTGACATTTACTTGAACTTACTAGTTACTATATGTGATTTGTTCTGGTAGTTTAACATTCTTTATGCCTCTCTTTCAATAGCATATAAATTTTGGACTTTTAGGCCTTTTTTCAATAGCATCAAAATTGATTAGTCTTTATTCTTAGTTTAATATTAACTGTGGGTTTGTTTAACAAGTGTTGGACTCATTAAATTGAGTCCATGAGTTAGTCTTTTTTTTTTTAATTTGGAGTTTAATTAGTAAAACGTTTAAAATATCGGTTTCTGCACACTCCACGCATATCCTATGTTCATTGTAAATTAAATGTCTGCAAGTGATAAAGCGTTGTTTTATTTATTTAACAAGAGGAGGGGATTGGGGGAATGCAATAAAGAAAGGAAGGGGCTTTAAATTGTGCTCCTCATTTTGGATTTTTGCTTAGTATCTTGTAGGAAAAAAATAAAGGAGCTCAAAAAGCCCAAAAAAACAGTGACAATTAAAGGTATCAATCACAATCCAATCATGTGGATTTGCTCATTAATATAATAAATTTTGAATGGATTTAGATAAGTAACTCATTTAGACCCATTTAATTGATGGTCAATGGATGGATTCACATTACCCATTTATACTCATTTAAAAATAATTGCACATTTAAACTCAATTTTTGGTGGATGTTAAGCTAATAAATTTAAATTTCTTACCAATCCAATAACAATAAAATGTCATTATTTCTTGTTAAAAAATCTAAAACAAAAAAAAAAGAGCAAATAGAATTTCAAGTAGACCATAAATGGATACTTGAATATATCCATACCTATTTATTAAATAGGTATAAATGAGTTAATTCATTTTGATCCATTTATTAAATGAGCATAAATGGGTTTATCCAATTATATCTATTACTCATTTATGACCGATTCAAACCTACCTGATCAAACATTTCATTTTGACACCTCTAATAACAATCAACAGACAAAAATGAATTTGGTAACTAATACTAATAGGGGAGTGCTCGTACATCGCGCAGGTGTTTGGTGCCTATGGTTAGAAAGAATTTTTCATTGGACAAATTATAGTACATTGGAAAGAAATAGTCATCAAATATGGCAAAACTAATAATAATATATTCTAATTGCAAGACTCCTATAGATGTCAGTTGCAAATCGCCCAAGAGCAGACATAGGTTGTTTCAGACAAAGGAATATTCTCCAACGATTAGTTATAGCAACATGTTAACTACACAACGTATTAATATGTTTGTGTGTTAATTGCACAATAAAAATCACACTTCAATTAAATGTTTTTATAATGCCATTTCAGTAATTATACCAATACATAACCTTATATGAGTTGTACTCGATGTAAAAATAATTGTTAAATAATTTCATATTTCAAAAATATCCAAATGTTTCCATAAATCAAAACTTTAAATGTGCCAAAATGAGGGCATTTCGATAAATATACATAAACACATGCTGCCCTCAATTGTACCAAATATTTTTAAAAAACTACACAATATTCCACAGTTCCAAAAAGCTTTTATTCATGCGATTGAAATTAAAATCCCTTTTGACCACAACTCATTCTTATATAGCATAAAAAAACTTTCTTTTTCTTAAGATGACCAAAGGTTAGAAAGTAAATTCACTTTTCTTATGATCCTAAGATTACACAAAAACATCATCATAATCCAGAAGAATATTCTATTTGTTAACGTCACTGTATGCACTACTAATGCGTCATCAAAAGCTTTAACAAGCTCATCATTATTCTTTCAAATGCTACATCATTTTTATCAACACTTCACAAAAAAGCATGACTATTCGTGCATGGATTACGTTCTAAAACATTTGACATATATTGATTGACACATGGAAGGGGGAAAGTGTCTAATTATGTGCACCGGTAATTTAGCCACGGCAATCAACAGCCTCTTGGTGGTGTTGGTGGGAGGCAGCCACGACAGTCAACATTGCTTTCCACTTTACCATTTAATTATGACCGTCACTTTTAAATGTTTCCTTCGACACGATTTTCCATCAGTTAGGATCCCTCTCTCCCTAAATTATGTTAAAATAATTTATATTAATGCTATGGTTGGAAAAAAAAAAAAGAAGAAGGGAATTAGCCACGGCAATAAGAGCATCTGCACTCAAATGCATCACAAACTCATAAATTGGATAATGATTAATTGCACTTTGCACTCCTCAACTATTCTTAAATCACATTTTACACCTTAAACTTTTAACTTTTTGGTAATTTACTACCTTCAACCCCTACCTTTTCCCAACATCCACAAGTAGTAGCTGAATATTGAGCTAGATTTCATCTTAGGTGATTGGTTAAAATAAAATTTAAACCCATATCTTATCTTATCCCCAAAATGTACTTTTTTTTTTCTTTTATCAAAAAAGGAATTCAATTGTACATTTTTCCTTTGATAAAAGCAATATACTTTGGATGTGTCACACACACACACACACAGAGCAACTGTCAGTGGGGCAGGATTAGCCCAATGTCACCCCACCCAACCCAAGAAAAGCCTACTAAGCCTAATTTTTAATTGACCCAGGCAAAGTTTGGGCATAAATATTAGTTCAAATTAAATGTGGATTAAGTTTGGACCTTTTTAGACTCGAATCCCATTAAAGATTGACCTTTGTAGAAATATAATTATATATATAATGTATATAATAATATTTATAATTTATAATTATATATATTATAACATAAAATATTAAGAATTTATAAATAAATTTATAGTAATTGATAAATATTAAATATATATTATACATCATTATTTATTTAATTATGAACTTGGGTTCGGGCCCATTTGAGCTCGAAACTCGTGGAAGAGTGCGAGTTGAGCGTGAACTATTTAATTTGTATCAAAAACCCTAAAGCCCTATTAATTTGTGAGTCTAGTCTAGACTTGCCAAAACTCGACTCATGAAATCTGAGAGAGAGAGAGAGAGAGATGTCAAATTTGATAACAAGAAAAGAATAGGATTTTCATTTGCTTCTGATGAGAGGAAAAATGTGCACTTTGGCACATTTCTTGATAAAAAGAAAAAGTCATTTTAGGAACAAAATAAGAGCAACAGTTGAAAGAATCGTTTTATCAATCACATTTTTTAAATATGATTATAAGGAACACACAACGATGAGAACAATACAGACAAATAATAACTCAACAATACTAGAACTAATACCGATAAATAGACAGTGGCATGAAAACTAGCATCTAGTGACATTAGACTCACATCTTGTGAGACTAAAACTAGGATCTCCAACATCTAGTCATATTTCCTATCATAGCTGGCTGAAATCTACTTTAATTTGTTAGGGTTTTTTTTTTTTGTTTTTTAACTGTAATGGATTGCAAAAAATTTAAATGTTGAAGGTAATAAATTATGAAAATTAAAAGCTTGAAGTGCAAATTATAATTCAAAAAATAATTGGGTTTGCAAAGTGCAATTTTAGGTCCGTGAATTTTTCGCACATTGCATATTTTTAATGAAATTAGTAGACTACAAAACATCAAAATTTATTATTATTTATTGGTTAAGAAAACCCATGTTAATGAGACACAAATACATGAATTCTTCCGAAAGTTCTTTCAGTAAGTTTTAGTTTGACTAATTAATTAAATTTCAGGCTATCTCAAAAATAACTATTTTGCCAAATACCAGTGACCCCTAAAAGTAAACGAAAATACACTCTTATCAAACTCCATAATTGGAAACAAAATTAGTCAGGGCAAATATAATTTTTGTTCGGATAGTTTAACATTGTTTCTTTTACTAGTTCTATTAAGAAAAAAATAAGGTCCGTCTAACGTATGCCCTATGAGCACTCATAAAATGTATTTCAGGTATTAGATTTTTAAAAATATAAAATTAATTAGGAAAAGCGTATAAATGCAAGGAGATTAATTAAGAAAAGTGTATAAATACAAAAGAAAATGATAATTATTAGTGTATGTATATACATGATAGGTTGAGTAGAACATAGTGTGTTAACGGGTGTGCTCTATGGGACCCGTTAGAAAAACTCAAAAACAAAAAAAAAAAAGCAAAACAAAATGCAATAAAAGCTATGAGAATCAACTGGATGCTGCAAAAAGTGATAACCTTTTCCATCGGCTAAGCTTAGAAAGTATATTTACTTTTCTTATCACAGGATTATACAAAAGCATCGTAATCCGGCCGCAGAAACATTCTCTTTTCAAGTCGGTGGACCTACTACTAATGCGTCGTCGTCAAAAGGTTTGGGAAGCTTACCAAGTTACCATATCTTTTAACCAATACTTACCTCAACTATTTAAACTCGTATTACCTTTTTCTTTCGAGAAACGAAATTTGACTAATTAAACCTAATTCCAAAAGTCAACTCAAAAGCCGGCAACTCTTGAATTGCTCCCAGGGACTTAACTACCCAAACTCGTATTACCTACGTAATCACCATTTGCATTGAAACCATCAAATTGACCATAATCCTATTCAAAAAACTATTTTAAAAAAATCAAAGGATTTTTTTTTCTTGATGAACATTTTATACTGAATTCTTTCATATAAAAAGTGATTAATTTCAAATTGCATAAATCAGTGTGCCGTTAGCACTAGTGTTTAATGGTAACACAGCACCTACACTCAAAAACACTTGGCAACAACTTATAAATACAATAAACGGACGGAGTATAAATGTACAATTAAACTGTATGTCTATCCAAAGGGCCATGCATTTATTATGCCAGAATGTGAATCAAGGTGCATTGCACCTTATGTTTGACATAATACAAGTTGGCCAAATAGTTTTTCGAATTAGTGCCCAATGAAAAATTTTTCCCTGCATCTAATTTATCATATGTTTGTGCATACTAACATGTATCAGCCTCATATATTTAGACGCTCGTTAAAGTCAATCTTACTTTCCAAATGACTAATACCATGAAATGCATGTCAACGGATGCCCCTTAGATAAATTAATCCCATATATATCTGAATAAAATGGTGAAATTGTTTAAAATGTCCTTTACATTTCGTCAAGTGACTTTCTTCGTCCTTTACTTTTGAAATAGTAATTTTATATCCCTTACAAAATTAAATCAGTAAACTTTGATCCCAACTTAGTTTTTCGATTACTTTTTAATCTGAAGTCATCAGGCGACCTAGACATGGTCATTTTTTTTAGTAGCAAAAAGGTTAGATTACATTTATAGTTTAAAAAAAATGACACAATCCATATTCATTTTTTACCCTCAAAAAAGTAAGATTAATCCGAACCATATTCATTTTTTTTTTCTAAAAAAGTGGGATTGAACCCAGTTGATATTCATTTTTGCCACTGGAAAAATTGGATTTAACCTTTTGTACATAAAAAATAACTATATGTTGGTCATGTCGTGATTTTAAGATAAAAGTGGTTTTAAATAATTTAATTAGAATAAAATTTTGCTGATTTAATTTTATAAGGGACGTAAAGTTACTATTTTAAAAGTAAATGATGAAAAAACTCATTTGCGGTACGTTTTAAACGATTTTTCGGAATCAAAACTTAATTGTAACTCTCATTGGATTTGGCAATAAACTCCACTATGCCGCACTTACCAAGCTTAAAACAAATTCACAACTAAAATCTTTAACTAACCTACCATCAAAGGCCTCTAAATCATCTTCAACCATATCTTTTAGTTCAAGGTTACATTCACATTCATCCATGCTATATGCCCGAAACCATCGCACTCCACAATATCTGCCATCCCATCCTTCCACATTCCCTTTTCTCTAACCTAATTAGCACTTCATCTTTGAAAAGGGAGGTTAATTAAGACTAAAATAAAACAATGAATTATATGATTCAATTTCAAAACACACAATCTATATATTAATCAATCCCTCCTAGACGGCCTTCCTCCTCCCCAAGTCGGTGCTGTACAAGCAACAATAATTTTATTATAGACAGTACCATGGCACCTACATGAAAATCCCAATCCCCCTCCCATAAATAATTGGTCCCAGCCTCTGCATGCATTCACGTGTCCTGCTATCTATTGCCGTTAATTACACCATCATCAGCACCACCTTCTGCATAGGATTCTGAGGACCGGTGGAACCCAAAAACAAATTACTCCATCATTTTTTTAAAATTTTATTTTCTTTAATGAATTCGGTCAGCACTGTCCCAAATTTTCAAATCCCTTCCTCAGCCTTAAACAATTTTGTCACTGCCCACCCACGTGTGTCAGTGACACGTGCAGTTCACCCTCTAATCACATGAATTCAGTAACCTGTGCACTCATTGGAGTGTAGCATCACTTGCCAGTTTTCCGAGTCTTGGGAGACAATCCCTCTCACTCTCCTGCAATAAAAGACAAAATCCTTGATGAATATGAGAGAGAGATATTTGGGAGAGAAAGAGAGGGAGTGACAGAAACTGTGGTGTTTTTTTATCCTCTCTCTCTCTCTCTCTCTCTCAAAAGTGTGTGTATGTGTGTGTGTGTCTGTGTGTGAGGTTTTTGTTTGTTTTGTTGCTTAATGAGTGAAGGGAAGCCTTCACTTCTTGGTTTGTGTTGACATAAAATTTTGTTTTTTGGTTTGGTTTGGTTTGCTTTGCTTTGCCAATTGCCATTTTACTAAGAGTTGCCATTTTACTAAGAGTTGCCATTTTACTAAGAGTTTGAGAGTTGAGACTAAAGGGGGGAGGGAAAAGAAGGGAAATTCACGACTACAAGGGAAAAAAAAAAAAAAAAAATCAAACACAACAACATGTTTGATGGTGTACCAGCTGACCAATTCCACCAATTTTTAGCAGCTTCTTCAAGAACTTCACTTCCTATTCCTCTTTCTTTCCCTCTTCATCATCATGGGGTTTCAATTCCATCATCTGCAGCATCAGTGTCACTAGCATCGCCACCACTGCCACCAACATCAGCAACACCACCAGCACCAGCTTTTCTTGGTTGTTTTGATCCATACTCTTCTCCACTGACACTTGATGTTCAAGTTCAACCCCACCACCACCACCAGCAAAGTGGGCTTCACCACCAATTGCACCACCAATCACCACCACCCACCTCCAAGAATGGTGAGGAAAAGGAAGAAAGAGAGGGATCAATCTCAGCAGCAATCCCACTTGATCCCTGGTCCAATGATGAAGTTCTTGCACTGCTCAGAATCAGATCTAGCATGGAAAATTGGTTCCCTGAAATCACTTGGGAACATGTTTCAAGGTACCTTATGTGACATCAATTTCCTCATGCACTGGTGATGTATATATGATATGATATATACCTGTTTTGCGCTATGATAAAAGTGAATTATTCAGGTGATTGATTGTCAAAGTGAAATGACTTTTTTTTTTTTTTTGCAGTCCTTGTACTCGTATATTTGTACACTTTTAGTACCTGCACTTACTTTTAGAATCTTTCCAATACTTTTTGTCAAATTCAATTTCATACTCCTAGCTTCCTTTTGAAATGATGGATCTCTTGATATGCTTTTTTTTTTTTCTTTTATATCTACATTTATTTCAAAGAGCTGTTTCTAGTAACCTAGTAAATGCTTCTTTGTGTCTGTGCCTGTGAGTTTGTGTCTGAGAGAGAGAGAGAGAGAGTTGTGAAATAAAGAATATCCCAGCATTTGAACTCTTATGATTTCATTTTACTGCATTAATTTACTCAGAGTGATCCGTTTAGTTAATTGGGGTCTTGTAGTTTATGCATATTAATGATGGACGCAGGAAGCTTACAGGGCTTGGGTATCATAGGAGCGCTGAAAAGTGCAAGGAGAAATTCGAGGAAGAAAGCAGACATTTCAACAGCATGAATTACAACAAAAACTACAGGTTTTTCAGTGATCTTGACGAGCTTTATAATGATGAAAATCCACAGGTTTCAACAGAAAAGAGCCAAGATTTGGTCAAAGAAAAGGATAAACAAGAAGGAGACAACAGGATGGACGCTAGTACACTGCAAGAAGAGGAGGACACAGGAAACACTGTAGCCGTTGCCAACCCTTCTGATCAGGAAAATGCAGAACTAGTGAAGGAATCGACTAAAAGCAGGAAGAGAAAAAGGACCCATAAGTTCGAGATGTTCAAGGGTTTTTGTGAAGCAGTAGTGAAGAAGATAGTTGAGCAACAAGAAGTGCTACACAACAAACTTATTGAAGACATGGTGAGAAGAGATCGGGAAAGCATCGCAAGAGATGAAGCTTGGAAGTGTCAAGAAATGGATAGGATCAACAAGGAAATTGAGATGAGGGCACAAGAACAGGCCATTGCATGTGATAGACAAGGCAAGATAATTGATCTCCTTAAGAAATTCACATCTGGTTCTGAGGCAGATCAAAGCTTAGTAAGGAGAATTGAAGATCTTCTCAAGGTAACAAATAGTTCAAATTCTGTGACTTCGTCTTCTGAAATTCTGCCCCCTAGCAGCCTCAATAGTGACCAAACTAAACTCGAAGCAGTCACTTCAGCAAGCATGGCTATTTCCCACCAAAACCCTACTTTGGTGCTCTCAAGAAACAATCCAACTTCATCTGGAGAAACCACCCCATCACCTCACAACCATTGCTCAACTCCACAAGCAACCTCCTCAGCTACACTACCCACGACATCCCAAAACCCTAATACCAATTCTTATAAATACCATGAGAACCCTTCACAGCCAAATCCATCTTTAGCACAAAAATCATCCCAGAAAATGGTTTCTGCACCAAATGAGAGGGGGGAGCGAATCGCCGGTAAGCGATGGCCTAGAGATGAAGTCCAAGCATTGATAAACCTCAAGTGTCGTCTCACCAATAACAGTACATCTGATGACAGCATCAAGGAAGGTGCAAAGGGTCCCCTATGGGAAAGAATCTCACAAGGGATGCTAGAGTTGGGGTACAAGAGAAGCTCCAAAAGATGCAAAGAGAAATGGGAGAATATAAACAAGTATTTCAGGAAGACAAAAGACAACAACAAGAAGAGGTCACTTGACTCCAGGACCTGTCCTTATTTTCACCAGCTTAGCACTTTGTACGGTCAAGGAACACTTGTGGCCCCTTCCAACCTGCCAGAAAACCGCCAGACTTCACCTGAAAACCACTAGCTAGGCTTTGCCTTGTTAGATCAGATATGTTAGAATTAATGAGTGTGAAATGTTGCTGATAATTGTAAGAGTGATAACAAGCTTTGCCCGGAATTTAGCTTATTATGTCCAGAAGAAGAAGAAGTTCATACTTCTTAGGTTGAAACATTTTGCAGTTCTTGGTAGCTTAAACTATCATTGCCCCCAATGACATTATTTTAATTGCCCTCTAAATAATGCTTAGGAGAAGTCTACATATAAATGTCAATTTTTGGTGCACGTGTATCTTTCAGTGAAGTAGGAGTGCCACCCTTTTAATATTAGAATGGTACAAATTAAGCAGTGTGCCACATTAGGACCATGCTGCAATATTCTGTTCTTCTTGTGAGAAAGAATTTGTCATGTATGTTTTAAGCATTTTATTTGTCCATCATGGTAAAAATTTACTGTACAGAATATAATTTACCATGCAAATTATAGTAACTTGTAATTTTTTTTTTCTTTTTCTATCCACCAGTATATTTCAGTTTTACAGGTAAAGGTGTTTAAATATGATCTCTCCATTGAATCTATAGGTCTAAAAAAAATAATCATTGTTGAAGGCAACATATACCTTGAATTTTTATACTAAAGGTTTTTTGTTCTTCAATTTTTTTTTTCTGACAAGCAGTAAATATATAAGAGGAAAATTATTCGATAGGCATTATTGTATATAGGTCCCTTTATTCTAGTCATAGAATCTTTGTACCTTTATCTTGTTCCTCCCTTTCTTTTTCCCCAAAATAAACTACTTGCAGAATGATTTTAGGATGTGTAATTCCCATAGATAAATTAATAGTTTACTGCAATTACTACATTGGAAAATGGAAGACCTCAACTTCTTAGACCATAAACACTACGATTTTTGAACTTTTACATGCTAGGACTTATGAAAGTTATAGCAAAAATTAAGTGCTTTAATGAGAATTACCTTTTTCCATATTTTTGAATACTGAATTTTCTTTTAATACCATTACCACTCGGCTTCTTGAAAAGTAGTTATGCAATCATGCATTTATGTATATGTACTAGGCCTGAGATGAAAAATGAGAGGTTCATGAGCCATAAAATTTTCTTGGTAATTTAGCAGCCAATTCCAAATGATCATCTTGCAAGAATTGCATTCACATCATGCATACAATAACTCCACGTTATTAACAATCGTTTTATACAGAAACATGTAAAGGCTAATTACGTGGGAATAACAACTTTAGCATCATTTGTATACCAAGTTCTTACAAAAAGCAATACAACTGACATTATTTTTCCCAAAGAGAATAGGTCTCAGATTTGCTTCCCCTTCTTACTTGATCCAAAAATGTGATGCCAAAATTATGGAAAAACAAATAAGAAAAGAATGGAAAAAGAAAAAGGGTTCGATCTTGTCACTAGCTAGGGACAAGAAAACCATGAAGATTCAAGATATTAGACAATCTTGGTGGTGTAGGAAATGGGACCCTCCACATGGACTGAGGCAAAGAGGCGAAAGATGTAGGACTGTATACTGTATACTGTGAATATCTCCAAAAACTTGGAAAGGCCGTTTTCTCGTCTTTATGAAAGTCCCAGAGTTAGGGGCCACGGTCCTTCCTGCTGCTAAGCTAAGGTCATTTCATACCAAGTCATTGCATGTACAAGCAACCCCACAATCAAAACATCAAGTTGACAGCAAGGCGATTTCATCCTATGTCGCAACCCACGAACGAAACAATCACAACTTTAGCACTTCAGATGAAGATGAAGGGTCTGTTTGATAAAATTGAAATCCGACAACTAAAATTTAAAATTTGAATGTATTAAGCTACCAAATTGTTAAATATCAAATTTGATATATTTGAGTTTGGATTAACAAAAGATTAGAGACACATGACAACTGTATAAACAAGGGACAGAGGGGACAGAAACTACTTTGGGGACAGAGGATTTGAAGCCCACCACTCCACCTCCCCTGCGTACAGCCCTCTCCATCTTCCTATAGCCATCTCCCAATCCCCTTTTCCCACACCTTCTCCTTTTCTCCACCCTCTTTCGCCAACGCTAACAGCCCCCGAAACTAATTGATTTTTATTTTTGGAGTTGGAATCTTCCTAAACTTGTTTGATTGAGTTTATGGATGTCAAATTATTGTTTATTACATAAGGGTGTACTGTGAATGGCTTAAATGTACAAATCTTTTAATTTTTATTATAGTGAATCGCTGGACTGAATAAAAATAATAGGTTTATTTTTTGGAGATAAAAAAATAATATAATATTGTAGGGCTGTTAAGGTGCCCGGGCCAAACCGAATTCAGCTCGAAAGAAAAGGGCCGAGCCTACTATAATTTTAGGTCACACAAAGTTTGGGCCTAGATTTGATGTATGATTAAAATGTGATTCGAGTTTGGGCCTCTATAGGTTCAATCCAATTAAATTGTAGCCCGTTATATATATATATATATACATATATGCCTAATGTATATACCTATACATTTATTATTTCTAAATATGTAATGTATAATTGGACTATTAGCAATTAGTATTGGTTTTGAAGAGACTTAGATTTATTAAATAAATATATTTAAAGAGAAAGACCTATTAGTAGTGTGTTGACTAATGACTATTACTATTAGCCTATTACATGATTTGAAACTGAAGGCCCTATTAGTATTAATTTATGTACTTTTAATCAACATTTTACTGATTTATGAGTAGTTTTGATACTGTAGGTTGTAAACTAACTTTACTACTTAATGGTTATAGTAATTATATTAAAGAAATTAAGAAATAATAAGTAAGTTTAGTCTAAACCCAAATGGGGTTCAAAGCCCAAATGTACTATGAGTCAAATATGAGTTTCATATATATTAGCTTGAATCTGAAATGTCTTACAAACTAAGTGAGTCGAGTTTGGGCTTTTTGAAGTCCCACTTTAGATGGTTCGATTAGCAGCCCTAATTTTCACACACACATACATACATGTATATAATATTTTAAGATGATTTTTCAGTTTGAAATTCCCATTGAGCTTCCAATTCTGCATTTCTATTTTTATAGAATTTTTAATTATTTTAGTCGTAATAAATTCTTTTCAACATTTGAATGGAATCTACCATAATTGTATCGCTTAGATTTGAAAAATTCTTACCTATCATATAGCAGTTGTACTTAAATGCACTAATCCTACCTAATACAAACTTATGAGAATTATATTATACTACTTAAAATTGGAAATAGATTCAAATCTTAAGAGTAAATATAAAAAATTTTCCATTATAATATTTTATTTTTCAACTTACAAATGCAAATACATAACTTAAACTTGGAAAGTTTCTACCTATCATATGGTAATACTAATCTTGCTTGAAATATATTACTCTCATGTTTCCTTGGAAAAGATACAAATTAAATCTAACAAGTTCAATATGAGTATTCCTATTTTACAGTAAGGTAACATCAATATGCAAATATTATAAAAAAAATAAAAATAATATAACATAAATGCTACAATTTAGTAACTATGATTTACAATCCTCTTAGGAAATTGAGTACACTATATTAATGAATTTATCATTTTACTCTTTAATGCTTGTATCATATTTCTTGATTCCCAAGATTTGACATAACAATATCTATCATTTATATATAAGAGAAAATATTTTCATCATAAAGATTCAAATGATACTCTGAACTCTTATTAATTTCTTATCTAGATTTTGTTGACATTAGACCAAAAGTTTATGCTTTTGACTAATGTAAACTTCTTCTTCGTTTACTAAATTTAGACATATATAAAATATGTTTTTGATACATCCACAAGCTCGAGCACATGCACACAAATATTTGAAGATGAGCTATATAGTAAATAAATTCTACTAAGATGAACTCAAATAAACAAGGATGTATTTGGATGGTTCATTTCAGGAACATTTTAGGAATCTTTGAGAATTTTTTCAATGGTTATTTATAGAAAAATTTCAAATATACAAAATTTTATGAAATTTATGTTGATCCCACTTATCAAAATTTTGACATTGGATTTAGCCAAAACTTTTTAGGTGTAATGAAATAAGTCATGAATTGGAAAAAATAGGGTTAAGAGGTGGAAAAGAGCAATTGGTAGGATGGAGTAAGTATGTTGAGGGAGGTAATAGACAGAACTACAAGGGTAGGGAGGAGATGAAATTATTGAGTGGAAGAGAGGGATTATGAGGCCAGCACGGTGAGAGGAAAGAAAAGGATTTCAAGAACAAGGAAGGTAGGGTTATTGGATAAGAGGAGAATAGTATCATGAATGGAAGAAATAGAGCTGGGGGTGGGTCCTTCCACTTATAATTTAATAAAATAAAATAATATAATATAATACAATATATGAATAATACATATAATTTAATATATATATATGAGTAAATCTTATATATACTAATAGTGTATACACTATTACGGTTAATACATGACCCATGAGTCAAATTTGGATTTCAAATTTTAATTCAGATAAGTTGTCATGCATCTAATGATAATGGTGTATATACTGTCAGTGTATAAAATATTAATTCTATATATGTGTGTATGTGTATGTATGGTATGGAATTGAATTTTATTGTTAGAAAATGATGTATTGTTATTATCAATTTATTATGGTAAAATGGTTATTTCCTAGGTTGATTGACTTAATATTTTTTGCATATTTTATACTGTTTATAAAGAAACAATAGCAATTTGTTTAGAATTTATGTAGTATTAAATATGGAGAAATGAGTTCAAAAGACCAAAATAATTTCTAACATTACTTCACATTCAATTTTTTTACTAAAAATTAAAAGAATGATTGGTTGAATCATTATTAGTGTTGCACATATAGAAAATATAAGATAAAGTATAGAAATTATAATGATAGTGGAACCATAAGAGTGTATCCATAGGGTAGTGGGGATAGGTCGGGATTAGGGGTGGGCAAAAAAATCCGCCGATCCGAAAATCCGATGAACCCGATCCGATCTGATAGGAAAAATAGGTACCCGACCCGCAGGGTATATTTTATAAATATTAAAAAAGTAGGGATCATTTTATAATTTTTAATTCTAAGCTGCAAGTGAAGTGGCTCGCAGCCTCATATTCTAATCCTATATGATCTACTCTTCTCATTTTTTTTTTGAAGAAAGCGAATATTCTCGGTGAAACATGAACAAAATGAAAAAAAAAATTTGTGAAACTCTATTATAAAAATTGTTCATCCCTTTCATCTTTTTTATTTTTATTCTACCTCGATCGATCTTTCCTGCAAATCTTGCATCAATTCAATCAAAGATTTTTGTTTGGAGTTTCAATTTTCTGTTAGCTAGATAATTAAAATATTTGTGTCATTCATTTGCAATTATATCTCTTAAATTAGTCTCTTTTATTTAGTGTAAGAAATTTATTTTTCTTTTTCATCACCTTAATACCATAAGGTCTATTCCAAAGATGTAAAGAAGTTGGGGAAGATTTTTAACATTATTTTGGTTATATTTTTTTTCAAAAATAATTAGTTCTATTCAATTCTTCTCCGAACTTGATTTCACAATTGACTTATTTGAGATGCGGTCTTGTACCATAATATCCTTGGGGAAGTTACTAAATACTTATTATCCTTGTGTTTGTTGTGTTGTAGAAGTATGAAATGTGTGAAAATGGTGATGTACTTAAAATTATTATGAAACTTCATTTTGTCCATTAGATATTCTAATATGTACTAAATTTATGAGATCGATTTGATTATTGGATGAAATGTGTGAGAATGGTGATGTATGGACTTTAATTACAATATCTCTACCAATATTAATTGGAAAAGCATGTTTTTTTATTGAAAAACATGTTGATATTAAGTAGAAAATAATTTTTTTTTTTTGAAAAATAGTTTTTTTAGGGGCGGGTATCCTATGACCCGCTCCTTTTTTTCGGGTACCCGCTATTCGGGTACCCGAAAATATTAGGAGCGGGTTAGGGTCGCAAAATGGCTGATCCGATATATTAGGGTCGGGTCAGCCAAATCATGTTAGGGGCGGGTACCCGACCCGTGCCCACCCCTAGTCGGGATAGGATTAAAGGCAAAGGTGAGGGGAAGGGGATGGAGGGATGCAAGAGTATGATTGGAGGGTTAGGTGAGGGGAAGGGGATGGAGGGATGCCAAAGGGAAAGGAGACAGCAGCGTGTAAAGTTGGTTATAGCATAAGGTAGATAGCGAAGAAGGGACTGAGAAGGAAAGAAATGATATATGTGTTTGGCGTATCTTTTGGATCTTGTGTAATAGGTTTTGTTATCTTATTTGGGCATTTTTCTATTTATTTTTGAATGTCTTATTTTCTTTGTTTAAATGTAGTTATTTTAACAAAATGTTATCTAGTACTAATACCATAGGTACAATTTTTTTTTTTTTTTTGGTATTCATAGAATCATAAGTAGCTTAAGAATATACTAAAGGGATAGTATCAGAAACCTCCCTTGAGGTTTTTCTTAATATCGCTTGACATTCCTGAGGTTTTAAAAATATCACTTACCTCCCCTAATATTCTAATAATGGTAAAAAGACTATGTTAACTCTCACTTACACATAATTCACAACATATCAAATAAATGAAACTCAAATTTTTTAAAAAAAGAAAAGAAAGTCACGTTCATCTTTTTTCCTTTTTTTCATCATTCTCACTTACTCATATTTTTTGGATGACCATGCAATATTTTCTTTGTAAATTATAATAAATTAAATTTTGTTTATCTTTTAATTTTTGTGATTGTGATAAAGTGGCTATGATTTAGTTGCTTATTTTGAGTTGATTTTTATAATAATTGGTACAGTTTAACAATTTGAATAAGGATTCAGAAGATGTTGGAAAAAAATATAAGTTCACAAAAAATCGGTTTTTAACATATAGAATTAAATTGATGCAAGTGTATTTCTTTTAAAATATATTTTTTATTTTTTAAATTTATTCTTTTATGGGGTATAGAATTGTGATGTGGTAATACTACAAGAGATTGTTTTTTAGGTGATGGATTTATTGAAGTGAATAAAGTGATTTAGCAATATTTTTATTTAGCAAGTGATAGAGTAGTTTAGGGTTTTTAAAAATTTTGTTACACAAATAACAAAAGGAAGGGAGATAAGTGATATTTTTAAAACCTCAGGGGTGTCAGGTGATATTAAGAGAAACCTCAGGGCAGATTTCTGATATTATCCCTATACTAAATTCTTAGGGTATAATATGACGAAAGAAAGGATTTTTTTTTTTAAGATGGGAAAATTTTTCATAGGCAAGTGCAAGAATAGATGATAATTAAGCATAATTTTTAGGAAATTTAAGAGTTTTTCCAAGTTGATGATGTGTCATTGCATACCTTCCACGAGTGAAAATTTTTTGCCTTTTACCTTCATTTAAAATACCACATTTTCATAGAGATTGACAGTAAAACTAATACTATTTTTAACTTTTAGCCTTTTCTCTTGAAATAACTTTTTTTCAACAATAATAGTTTTACTATTTTAATTTGAAATCTTAACCCGTGCATAGTATATAAAGGTCAGAATTCTAGTAAGTATAAGTGTGTTTGTGTGTCTATATATATATATATATATATATATATATATATATATATAATGAATTTTTTTAACGGGTGCTCATTCTTCACCTAACCTATCATGTATATACACATACTAACAATTATTACTTTTTCTTACATTCATACACTTTTCTTAATTAATCTTATCTTTCCAAAAATCTAACACTTAAATTATATCTTAACGAGTGCTCAATGGACACCTGTGAACTGACCATATATAATAAAACAATGTCCAGTTTCGATTTTAGTAGATTGCTAAGGTGGCTACTCTAATCTTCTGCTAAGTGGACAATTTATCTTTTCGCTACATGGGCATTTTTAATGTTCATATTTTTTATTTTTTATTCTTTTTCTATTTTTTGGTAACAATTAATTCCCTTCCTTTTTTTTTCTTCATTTATAGCATGGTTTTTTTTTTTTATTTATAGTCAATTTCAACAAATCTATTAATGATCTATCTTATATAAATTTGTATTAATGGTAACTTCTTTGTGTTTTAGTCAATCAACTCATATCTTTCCTTTTTAATCATCTTCAATCACATTCTTTATTCCTAATTTTATTTGTTTATTTATTACGGTTACTAAAATTTGTCAGTGCTCACTTGGATAGTTTTTTCCTGCACATTCATCTTTAAAAGATGAGTGAATTACTTTTTACTCCCCTATGGTTGGATGCTTTAACACATAAGCCCCTATAATTTAAAAATCTACATATAATCTCCTCACGGTTTGGGTAAAAGTGTCAGTTTTTCTGTTAAACTAACGGTCAATAGTAAAAAGTTAAAATTAAATTAATAAATTGACAAATTCATCCTTTCACTACTTTTTTGCTTTTTTTTCTTTTCTTTCTCTCTCTCTTCTTTTGGGAAGAGAAAGGATGATTTTGAAAACCTATACTTTGACCTACAAAATCTTAATTTTCTTCAAATACAAAAGAGATGGAAGGGAAATAAAATATAAATAAATAAAAAACAACAAAGATGAAGAGGAATATAAAACAAATATATATATACATATATTAATTCTCGATTTATTTCCCATTCTGGTAATTGGACATCCTATGTTTTTGCCATGTGTACATATTACCTTAATTTATTGGGTTAATTACATTTACCTGCCCAGAGGTTTGACCATAGTACCAATCAATCCCTGTAATTTGTCCAAATAACGGTCTCACCTTTTGAATGATCAAACATTTAACAAAAACCCCCTTAATGCCGAAAATGCCCTTATTGAGGCCATGTTGCATTAAAAAAAAACATATTTTTATTTTATTAACCCTGAAGCAATCCAAAAAAATAGAAAAAAGTTTTTACTTATTATTTTATAAAAACCATATCTTTGCTTCCATAAATAGTTTTGAATCAATAATTATTTTAAATCTTAAAAATGAATATTAAAAATTAGATAAATTGAAAGAAAAATAAAAAAGAAGAAATTATTTTAATTCCTGGAGTATGGTTCGAATTGAGGAAAACATGCCTTGTGCTCTCCGCAACATGCCTTGAACCACAAATTCGAACCATACTTGAGGATTTAAAATAATTGCTTCTTTTTTATTTTTCTTTCAATTTATCTAATTTTTAATATTTATTTTTAAGATTTAAAATAATTATTGATTCAAAACTATTTATGGAAGCAAAGATATGATTTTTATAAAATAATAAGTAAAAACTTTTTTCTATTTTTTTGGATTATTTGAAGGTTAATAAATAAAAATATGTTCTTTTTTTAATGCAATATGGCCTCAAAAAGGGCATTTTCGGTATTAAGGGGGTTTTTGTTAAATGTTTGATCATTCAAAGGGTGAGACCGTTATTTGGACAAATTACAGGGATTGATTGGTAATATGGTCAAACCTCAGGGGAGATAAATGTAATTAACCCTAATTTATTTGGTTAGGTTTAAATTGTTTTATTTTGGTTGACAGCAACTAATCCTATACTTTTCTACTTTTTACGTGCAGTCATATTTTAGAATACTTGCAAAGTTGGTTAATGATAATCAATCACCACTTTATTATCCTTAATTTTCGTATTTACATAAAATAGGAAAGTTGTATATGTTTACTTATATTCACAATCAATCATCTTTCCCACTCTTAACATTTCCATTATTGACTTGTTGAATAATTAAACCATATAATTATCCATGGCAAGTCCTTTATTCACTTCCGAAGAAACCAAGGAATACAGAGTCATTTTGGATGTTCAAGCATAAGAGGTTCATAAAATTCCCTATGCAATGATGATAATAATTTTGTTTTTACACTTCACCTTTTCAATTTATGGAAATAATATACAACGTTTTCTCTCTCTTCCTTTTATACTTTACTTTATTTTCTTTTCATGGGATAATAATGAAATATTATCAAACACGTTATGATCCCTCTTCCCTTCTTACAAAAAATATTGCCCCAAAATATGGATAGGTCTAATAGACTATATTGGTTTCTAAATTATTTTTAGATTGAATTTTGATTGCAATTTGCTCACCGTTAATTTGATTAATAAATTAAACTTAAAAAATTACATTAACATGATATTGAATGTTTACAATATTTTGTTTAGTGCTCTTACTTAACTCTCATTTTGGTTAGTATATTGCATATTCTTTTCAAAATTCGTCTGATTTTAAGTTTTACATATAGTGTATTCTTTTTCCATTCTCAAACTATATTTGAATAGTTAAATAAAAAATAGTTTGTCTACTTTAATAAATACTTGGATTTTTGAAATTTATATTGTAATATTTAATGGTGTTGATGAATATAAAATGACCCGTGCAAATGCACGAGAAAGAAACTAGTATGTGAGATAAAACTATGATGCACTATTACTTGGCCATTATCTAAGTAGTATTAAAATGTTGAATTTGTACCAACTCGGAGCCAATAGAAGCTTGAACTTTCTGAATTATTCCGTTACAAATTGGACTATTATTCATTGGGACACTTGCTTTATTTCCTCCGGTGACACCGTAGAAACTACCTTGTTAAACTCTTAAAAGGGCCCGAGTTAAAGTTTCCTTTGTTTTCTCGAGCTCAATTGGGAACTCTAGAACTGCAGTGGGAACCATCTAATGTACTCCAAGCACGAAACTGATTGTCAAAGTTGCAGGGGTATTTGCAATTCGTACTTAACAAAAGTCTGGTAAACTTATGGCCACGGTGGCATTTGAGCTAGAATTGCTATGTATAAATAGAGGTTTCTAGTTGGCATAGCTGTAGATTCTGTATGGTGGATTTGAGTTTAATTTATGTTACTATCTGTCTAACGGGGTTATAGGCACTCGTTAAAATATATTTAAAATGTTATATTTTTGAAAATATAAAATTAATTAAAGAAGATAAATAAATACAAAGGACGATAGGCAAAATTAAATAAAAACATATACAAATGCAAGAGAGCATAATAATTATTAGTATGTATGTGTGCTATTATAACTTGAAGAACTTCAAACGTCATTTTCATCTCAATTAAAGCAAGGACAATGTGGTTTATTAAGGAATTTATGATCGAGCATTAGTTTCAACTTCAATTCTTCAAATGTCTGCCCCTTTACATTCTTCCGTTAGTTCCTTTCGTCTTCTGATAAATACTTATTTGTATTGCCATTGTACTCTGAATTTCAATATGGTTCTTTGGTGAAGTTATTCTTGGTGGTTCAACTTGAGGTGAGGTTTCATTCTTTTTTTTAATGGTATGATTTGTTTTGTAAAATCGTAATTTCTATTGTTAGTTAAATGGTTTCATTCCAAAATTGGATACTCTGTTAGCGCAATTTAATATTGATATTATTGTTTCCCCACAAAGTTGATTGTTCTATACAATTTAAATGATGTGGTTTTGTTGGAATAGGTTTGGAGATACAAAACTTCCTCTTTTGGTCTACTTACATGGTGGAAGCTTTTTGATCAAATCTGCCTTCTCTCCTACATATCACGCGCACCTTAATGTAGTAGTTGCAGAAGCTAGTGTTGTAGCAGTTTCAATTAACTATCGGCTCGCCCCTAAGCATTCTTTGCCTATTGCTTATGAAAATTCTTAGATTGCAGTCAAATGGGTTGCCCCTCATTCAAATGACGAGGATCCTGAAGTATGGCTTAGGAATTATGCTAGATTTGATAGGGTGTTTTTTGGTGGGAATAGTGCTGGTGGCAATTTAGCACATAACATAGCATCAAGGGTTTGGCTGGAGATACTAAATGGCTTTGATCTTGATGTGATTTTTGTCAATTGTCCTTATTTTTTGGGGAACGATCTAATTAGTATCGAGTTAACGAAATTACAGGTAAAGGCCTATGTTAAGGGCATTTGGCATTATGTTCACCCAAAATCTACGGGGGTTGATGATCCATTGCTGAATCCTCGGATGGAACCAAATCTTTTGAGGCTAGGCTTTGTCGTTGCTAAAAAAGTTGGCTACTTTCATCAACAAGAATATTGTGTAGATGCATCATTAAGTGGATAATTACTTTGTTTATTGCCATTAATCATTTGGGTATTTGTTTAAAGTTCATTTAGTCTTGTTAATGAAAAGCTTATATACAAGTGTTTGTTTCAAAAAATATGAACTGAGCAAGATAGCATGCATAATTTCCTTCTCCATCTTTCAGTATACATTAGATATTTTGTTATTTCATATTGTTACTCAATGTGCGTGAGTTTTTTGATATTCGCTTGAACTACCGTAAAATCTTCTTTAACCACAGGCACCAAACACCCGTGCGATGCGCGGACATTCCCCTCCTAGTATATATATATATATATGATAGGTTAAACGAATGTTAGGTGTGTTAATGGATGCTCCTGAAAAGCCTTTTATGTTAATATCATAATTATGAAGGAATTAGTGGTTTTAATTTCTTTTATAGTCCTGATGAGAGCCCTGCAGGCGTCCAATCAAGTCTCCCTAAGCAGAGGTTTGGTTGGGGCGTCACAGTTGATATTGAAGCCCTTAATAAAGCGTAAATCAGGAAAGGATTCTGGAGCCATGGGAAGCTAATACATTAGATTGATAACTTGAGGAAATTAGAATTTTGGGTCGAATTTGAGATTTTGCTGGCTTCCAATTGGAAGTAATTCGCCCAGTTATGAATTATCAATTATCCAGATTTTGATTTTAATGCCCAAATACCAATATATTTGGGCAGGAATTATAATCCTTTGTTCTTATAAGTGCAAAAATTACTTTTGGTAGTAGTAGAGTTTAGACTAGAAAAATTTCGTGTTGGACAATTTTCACCAACTTAGTTAATAAAATATTTTCTTCCTTTTTTATGAAGAAAGAGCTAAAAATGGCAAGTGGATTGCGCTGACGGAAAAAGGATTGTAGCGCCCATAAGTCAGCTGCTATACAAGTCATGTTATTGTGCTAATTTAGAGCTAGTACGAGTTTGAACAGCAAATTTTTTTGCATATCGATGAAAAAAAATCACATAAATGTTGATCTGACATCATGCTTTTCTTCAACTACTATACAAGTACAGCAGGCTTGGGAATTTATTAAAAAAAAAAAAATTTTGAAGGTTGAGTCAGGTAAGGGTAAGGATAAAAGGCACACTAGGCGTTGACATTATTATTATTATTTATTGTACATGTTTTTTAATTTTATCAGTTGAATGATAGTTGGCGTTATTTTTAAACTTTACCATTTGACATAATTAAATTTTCCTTCCTTTCTATTTTTTGCTTTTTATTTTTTTAAAGCACAACAATGTTATGTATTTCAAATTACCATAATAAAACTGATTACATGAACAATTTTAATTATATAACTTCACCATTTAATTATATAACTCATGTAATAATTTTAAAGCACAATAATGTTATAATTTTAATTTGGGAAGAGATCTTCTAGTAAATTGGGCAAGATGAGTTTTTTTAAGCAAAAAAAACTTTTCTTTGGCCTGAAATTTGAAAAAAAGAAAAGAAAAAAAAGTGCAGCCTGCCCTTTGATTTTAGCGAATAGGCAACGGGGCTGACTGTTCAATTTTTTTTAAAAAATTACCTATGAGCTGTCGGACTGAGTCAGCCCGTTTTTTTTGGCCTCTAATCTGATTGCTATTTTCACCCATTCACCACTTGCGGAATTCTTATCAAAAAGCGAGCAAACAAATGAACTTTCCTTTTCAACAATCTTGACCTATCTTGCAAGGCGAGAACAATTTGGGCAGATTGCCTTGCAAAGGGACTTTCTTATCGGCTCGGTTGGGGAAATATGGAGTTGAAGTTTAGAAATTTCTGGTGGATGTTGAACAAAAAGTTGAGTGGAAAAGGACGTCATATTTTCCTAGAGAGATAAGGGCATTTTGGCGCTCGACAACTTCTCCTTTGCTGACGTCACTATAATAATTAATGGTTGATAATAGCAAGGTGCTGATTGATAAACGTTTGGGCAGCAAAAGGAGTTGAATGTTATTTGAATTAATCACGAGGTTTAGGACATTTTTACACCTGAAAACCTAGAATAGCAGGTTAAATGTGCCTTGTTTGGGTTGGTTTACAGGTTAAATTAGCCAACATGACCCAAAAGACCAATTTTAAAGAGTTAAAGTGACTTTTTTGGCCAAAGAAAAAGTTTAGTGACCAGACCATGCCATTTTAAATAACTCAGTGATTATTTTGACCATTTACACTTCCTTTTATGATAAGGGCAAAAGTGATAAACAATTAAATAACTCACATCATAATGAACCTCGTGCTTTATATATCTAGTATAAAAGTGCATGCATGTCTTTAAATGTGAATATAAGTTCTAAAAATGTACTACTATATTGTAGCATGTCGAGAGCTACCCGCTAGTCCAGTCTTTGGAGTCCTAATACATTTGAAGTAATTTTTCTTCAATTTGTATTAAGTAATTGGCCATCATAAATTTTCCATTTTCTGATTTGTAAGTAAGAAAGCATTGCAAAGGTTATTTCGTATCAATAATGCAGTTTTAAAAGTATAGGCTCTGAAGATGGTAAAATCAATGTCTAATCCTTTTCCAAACTCCATTTAGAAAAAGCATGTAGTTCTTGCCATTAGTGTAAATATTGGAATGAAATTGTCCTTTTATCAAAAAAATAAAAGAAAAATAAGAAAAAGCAACATCACAAGAGCCAAGGAGAAGAGTTACAAGATTTACTTAGGCCTAGTATAAACCACAACCTTTTCAACCTAAATGCCTACTGAATTACTTGCTGGTTGAAGCACACAAGTATTATGTAGCCTCAAAATTTAAAACAATTTGACATGTCCATGGTATGTTCTAATTTTATCTAAACCTTAATAGACATTTCCTAGAATGATGTTTCACAATTGAACAATTAAAGGTACAACTCTTAAAGCTATAAGAAGTCATTAAATAATAAACTCCTGTACATATATAAAAAGCAATTTTTGGTTGCTATTCAGTTGGTTTCTTTTTTTTTTCCCACTCCCCCGTACCACCCAACCAATTCCTCCCCCTTACTATTCACTTAGTTTCTTCTTCTCACTTCAAGGTAATATTATAATTTCAGATGAATGTTTGAGGACTCTTTAGCCTGGTGTACAAGTGACAAATGCAGCAAAATTTTGGTAAATTCTTAATTTACATTAATGTGTTAAATTTTAGTTATGAGACCACGACTCAAAATGATACTTCTTTTCTTTGCTAAATGATTGTTTTGTCCTTATCAAGCTATCTTCGAAGGGTTATGCTTTTATTTTATCTGGTTGGTTTTGTTTTTGATAATTTTGTAGGTTTTAAATTATGTTATTAGATTAGCATTAAGCAACTAATTGGAATAATGTCCGTTAATATCGTTACTTTTATTTGCCTCAAAATCTACTCCTTCTTTTCACTAGTTCTAATTCGCTCTTTAATTTGTCGATTGCATTTTCTCCTACTTCCCTATACTTTGGTCATGGCCTTTTTTTTTTAACACCTGATTGCATACTGTGTTGGTTAGTCCCCTTCCTGATATCAGTTTCAATTTTTATTCTCTTTTTTCAGTCATCATGTTTTGTTGATTCATATTTTTGTATTTGTTGTGAAACTAATAAAATAAATTACCAAAAGTAGGGATTGGAATAGTAGAGTGAGAAGAGAGATAGAATAACTATAGTATTATTATTTTTTACTGATCAAAGTACTTCTAGATTTCAAGGTTACAAAAGAAGTAGGATTCACCCCTATATATAGGTGATCCAAGATCAAGGTACATGAACCCTATTAAATATAAATACATGAATTTAGTACTTCAAGTACATCCATAAATGGGTTCATCCAATGTACCAATGAATCTAGAGAGAATACAAGTATCTATCTACTTGAGAATACAAAAAGGACATCCACATCTGATAATTCTTCTTGAGAATAACAATGAACATCCACATCTTATCATTATTTCATAACACTCCCTCTTGGATATCAATTACATAAAGAATATGCCTCGTTAAAACTTTATTAGGGAAAAATCCAGTGGGACAAAAACCCTAACGAAAAAAAAAGAGTACACTATTCTTGTGTAATAAATTCTCCCCCTGATGCAAACATTATTTGAGATTGTTTAGCCGACGCATTCCAATATTCTTCACCAGTTTTCCAAACATAGCAGTCAGCAATGTCTTGGTAAATAGATCTGCAAAATTATTATCCGATCGGATTTGTAACACATCAATCTCACAATTCTTCTGCAAATCATGAGTAAAGAAGAATTTCGGTGAAATGTGTTTCGTCCTATCTCCTTTAATATATTCTCCTTTTAATTGAGCTATACAAGCTGCATTATTTTCATATAAAATTATTGGAGGATTTTCCTTCTCGGAGGATAACCCACAATTCTTCCGGATGTAGTGGGTCATTGATGTTTGCCAAACGCACTCTCGACTGACCTCATGAATTGCTATTATTTCAGCATGATTTGATGAAGTGGCAGTTAAGGATTGTTTTTAGAACACCAAGAGATGGCTGTACCGTCACAAGTAAAGAGATAGCCAGTCTGAGATCGTGTTTTATGTGGATCAGATAAATACTCAGCATCAGCATATCCAAGCAACTTAGGTTTAGATTTATTTGAATAAAACAAACCAAGATCAATTGTTCCTTGGAGATAACGAAAAATGTGTTTAATACCATTCTAATGTCGTTTTGTAGGCGAGGGACTAAATCTTGTTAATAAATTCACAGCAAATGATATATCTGGCCTTGTACAATTAGCAAGATACATAAGCGCACTAATTACACTGAGATATGGTACTTCAGAACCAAGTATCTCTTCATGTTCCTCTTGTGGCTTAAAGGGATCCTTATTAGGATCCAATGATCTGACAACCATTGGGGTACTTAATATATGTGCTTTATCCATACGGAACTGTTTTAATACCTTCTGGGTATAAACAATTTGGTAGATAAAAATTTCACTTTCTAAATGCTCATTTTGTAAACTAAGGCAGAATTTTGTCTTTTCAAAATCTTTGATCTCAAATTCTTTCTTCAAATATTCGACAGCCTTTTGGATCTCTTCAAGATTTCCAATCAAATTGAGATCATCAACATATATAGCAATAATCACAAAATTTGACCCATTTTTCTTGATAAAAACACATGAACATATTGGGTCATTGGTATAACCTTTTTTAGTTAAACCTTCATTGAGACGGTTATATCACATACGTTCAGATTGCTTGAGCCCATACAAAGATTTTTATATTCTAATAGAATATACATCTCTAGGATTTGATTTACATGCTTCAGGCATGTTGAATCCTTCAGGGATTCTCATGTAGATATCATTTTCAAGATTTTCATACAAATAAGCAGTGACAATGTCCATCAGACGCATATCAAGTTTTTCATGCACTACAATACTCACAAGATACTTAAATGTGATCGTATCCACTACAGGTGAATACGTTTCATCATAATCAAATCCAGGTTTTTGTGAAAAACCTTGGGTTACAAGTCTTACTTTATATCTCACAATTTCATTCTTTTCATTCTTTTTCCTCACAAAAATCCATTTATATCCAACTGACTTTACATCTTCAGGTGTTTGGACTACATGTCCAAAAACATTCCTTTTAATCAGTGAATCTAATTCAGATTATATCGTATCTTTTCATTTTGGCCAATTATTTCTATGCCGACATTCATCAACCGATCTAGGTTCATAATTCTCATCATCTATCATAACATCAAGTGTTACATTATATGCAAAAGTACTATCAACAATTATTTCTGTTCGGTTCCAACTTTTTCTTGTAGTGACAAAGTTTATCGAATTTTGCAAATGTATGATCTTTTGAACTTCTAGTTCACATTCTTTTGTATGAGAATCTAGGAAATCCAATGAAAATTTTCAAATAATTTCCTTTTTCGGTTGATCTGTTCCTCCCCCTAATGTCAGGAAATATGATTCATCAAAATGACAATCTGTAAATCTTGTAGTAAATAAATCACCTGTCAATGGTTCAATATACTTAACTATAGAAGGTGATTCATACCCGATATATATTCCCAATCGTCTTTGGAGGCACAATTTACGACGTTGGGGCGGTGAAATAGGAACCTTAACCGCACACCCAAATATTCGTAAATAAGAAATATTGGGATCAAAATCAAATACTAATTGTAAGGAAGAATAATTATGATAACTAGTCGGCCTGATTCTCACAAATGTTGTTGCATGTAATATAGCATGTCCCCAAACAGATAAAGGGAGTTTAAACCTCATCAATAATGGTCTAACAATTAATTGTAACCTTTTAATAAATGATTCGGCTAAACCATTTTGTGTGTGAACATAGGCTACAGGATGTTCAACAGTTATTCCAATAGACATGCAATACGCGTCAAAAGCATGTGACGAATATTCATCAGCATTATCTAGACGAATTCTTTTAATAGGATAATCAGGAAACTGTGCTCGTAATTTAATTATCTGAGCAAGCAATGGTGCAAATGCTATATTGCGAGTAGATAACAAACATACATGTGACAATCTAGTTGATGCATCAATTAGCATCATAAAATATCGAAATGATTCACATGGTGGATCTACAGGTCCACATATATCACCATGAATTTGTTCTAGAAATATGGGAGATTCAGTCCCAACTTTAGCTGGTAATGGTCTAACAATTAATTTTCCTTGGGAACTGGCAACACAGAAGAATTCATTTGATTTTAATACCTTTTGATTTTTCAATGAGTGGTCATGTGAATTCTCAATTATTCGTCTCATCATAATAGACCTAGGATGTCCGAAACGATCATGCCAAATCATAAAATTATTGGGATGAGCAGACTTCTAGTCTGTTCGGTGATGAATTTTAATAGCACTTATTTGTGCATAATATAAGCCAGAAGAGAGAGAAGACAATTTTTCTAATACACATTTTTCCCCAGAGATGGTATTTGTAATTAATAAAAATTCATCATTTGTCTCATTCATGGTCTCGATGTGATATCCATTATCGTGGATATCTTTAAAACTCAATAAATTTCTTCGAGACTTGGGAGAGAGTAATGCATTATTTATGACAATTTTAGTTCCTTCAGGGAGAAATAGAGTAGCTCTTCCGGAGCCCTCAATTAATTTTGCACTACCACTGATGGTATTAATATTTGTCTCTCCCATTGTTAAACAAGAAAAATATTTTTTATTTTTTAATATGATGTGCGTAGAAGTACTATCAATGAGATAAATATTATCATCACCATTATTTGTCCCAAATATTTGACATCCATTTCTTCTTTAGGAAGAAAAGTCAATTACTATCATAAATCAAATCAATCATCATACGCATTCAGGGCATTTAAAGAAATTAACCATAAGAATATGCAATAGATTTGTAAGAAAGAATTTTACCTTGATAAGTTGTCAAAAGCTGTTCGGGCAGAACCATGACAGCATCTCGTGCGTCACTTTTGCTCAAAGGTTAGACTCGCATTTTTTCTTCGCTCAAAGTTCAAGGTAGAAGCTCGTGCTGATAATGTGTTGTGAAACTAATAAAATAAACTACCAAAAGTAGGGATTGGAATAGTAGAGTGAGAAGAGAGATAGAATAACTATAGTATTATTATCTTCACTGATCAAAGTATTTCTAGGTTTCAAGGTTACAAAAGAAGTAGAATTCACCCATATATATAGGTGATTCAAGATCAAGGTACATGAACCCTATTAAATATAAATACATGAATTTAGTACTTCAAATACATCTATAAATGGGTTCATCCAATGTACCAATGAATCTAGAGAGAATACAAGTATCTATCTACTTGAGAATACAAAAAGGACATCCACATCTGATAATTCTTCTTGAGAATAACAATGAACATCCACATCTTATCATTATTTCATAACAGTATTGATTATTCGGTATAATAATATTCAAATTGATTGTATTTCTAACTTAATTTGCTTTTATTGAAAATTTTTTATGTATAATTTTATATTTCATCTCACTAAGATACATTAGAACATTCATCCACCTATGAGGTTCATTGGTACATTCTTGTATCTTTTTATAATCACTAGTTCATTTATAAAACTACTCAATTCATGTACTTGAAGTACTAAATCAATGTATTTATATAAATCTTGGCACATATATGTTTGGACTTGTATTACTTATAAATAGAGGGTATATAAACCTCATTGGTAACCACTGAAAACCTTTGGAACATTTGATAATAGAAGTGAATGATATAAAAATTCTCACTATTTTTTGTCTCTACTCTACTATTTCAATCTCTACTTTTACTAGTTTATTTTATTAGTTTTATAACATATTATCAGTTCAAGTCTCTACCTTGAACAAAGGTGAAGTTCAAAACTCTACTTTTCAGTAATCAAGTGTGAGTATCTACTATTGAGCATGTGACGACCCCACCTCCTCGAAATTCATTTTCACACTTTATTGATTTATTTTATCTGATTATTTATTTATTTTATCTTTATTTTTATATTACTTGTCTTAAATTCTTGGTTGTTTTAATGGTTAAGTCATGATTTTTATCCTTTTGTCTTATTTAATTTGGTGCATATTGAGTTTTGTAGTGCATTATGCAAGTATGACCAACTAATGAGGTATGCGGAATAAATTTGGTAGGCAAAGAGTTTTGTACAAAAGAGATTATGTGACAAAAGGTGTTAAAGGTTTATTGGAAGAGCACTAGATATGTTGATGATTAGAGATAAATAGGGAGACAGAGATAGGCATTAACCTTGTGATGCCAAGTGTCGATCATCCAAGAACCTCTTGACCAAGGTGAGCTTTGTATTTATCCAAGTTTCCTTTTTATTTTACCACCAAAAACAAGCTTTCTTTTCTTTCTTGTTGGCCGCCTTTAGAGAGATAAAAGGGAGAGGAAAAACCTCAAGTTCTAGCCTTGATCTCTTGCTTGATTCATGAGAAATCCAAAAAAAAATCCCTAATCTACTTTGTAGATCTTTGAAACAAGTGCGAAAGGTAGCTTTTGGTGAAATTCTTGGCGGAAGGAAGATCTTGATTTGCTTTCCATATTAGGGTTTTGAGGTAATTTTGTTAGGAAACTTCTCTTGTTTCTCTTAACTTTAAGTTTATTCGATATATGAAATGATAGAAGTTAAAGGGAGGTGTAAGGCCCGAAAACAACCCTTTTCTAGGCGACCACACAATGGAGCAGTTGATAAGAAAGCACAAGTGCTTGTGAGTAGAAGAGATAAACAATTTAAAGATCATAAACGTAAGAATAAGTAAATAAAAAGGAAGGAATTGCAAATCAATTAATTACTCAGCTCCTCTTGAGCTTGTAGATTGATTCAAACAAACTATTTCAAGTTGATGAATTACAATCACTCTTGTGTACAAAGGAAGGATCACTTCCTCCTCGTCCCAAGCCGCACTTGGTCAAACAAGGAAGTTTTACTATCACTCGGATAACCCTCACAGAGCTACACTCATGAAGTATTCACTCACAAATGAAAAGTTTACAATGAACCTCACACCACTAAAACTACAAATCTTCTTTGAAGAGTATTTTCTCACTAAAATCTCTCTAGATCTTTTGTATCTTCAGTGTGCCAAAGTTAATTGAAATATCTGACCAACCACTATTTATATAGAGTCAAGAAAGTGCCTCATAAATGTTTCCAACAGATAGAAAGTAGCTGAACAGTCAACTATCCATTGGCAGTGTCAGACGTCCGGTAGCCCTGTTTTGTGCGTCCGGCAGCAGACAGAGAGTTTAAGAGATTTTCTTCAATTCTTTCGGACGTCCGGTAGGCTGGTTTTCTGCGTCCGAAGATACTCAATGGTTGTCGGACGTCCGATGCAGTCTTTTTGAGCGTCCGACAGCTTTCAGCAACCTTTGTCTTCTTTCAATAGCACTTGTTCATGGAATCACATAACTTCATAACTGAAAATATTTCTTGGAGAGATATTAGTATCATCCATTTGTTTTGTAAACATCAAAAGATAGGGATCAAGATCAACAGGACGATATTTATGAAAGATTTCATGTTTTTGTCAAGTTAGATTACAAATTTGAACTTTGCTGCAAGATATATGTAGTTTAGTTTAGATCTTTACATATGTGAAATTTGATAGATTTCTTTATGTAGAACATGTAACATACACCCTGTGACATGTTATCTTGATTGATAGTGGATTTGTCATGAAAATAAGGTTGAAAATTAGAGGGTTAACTAGAGGAACTTGGGGTTATATTGCTGCAATTTCTTTCTTGGTTGGTCACGTGAGAGAGTGAGAGTTGAGGTGTAAGTTTATAGTGATTTTGACCTAGTTTGCTCTTGTTATTAAGGTTGTTGTTCTTGCTTTTGGGGTTCGTGAGTGAGTTTTGGCGAGAGTTAGGCAGATGGTCCATCAAATCCTGAGGTACGCCCTGGGAGGAGATGGGATCATCACAAGTGGTATCAGAATAGGAAATGGAAAAAAGCTTAAACTAAGGTATATAAGTCCCTTCAAAATTCTCCAACGAATAGGAAAAGTGGCATATCGATTAGAATTACCAGCGAACTTATCCCGAATTCATGACGTTTTTCATATTTCATTGCTCAAGAAATACCACCAAAATCCAACTCACATGCTTCAGTTAGAAGATATCGAGATTGATGAGTTTCTGGCTTACGAGGAGGGGCCAGTGCAACTCTTGGATTGAAAAATGAAAGAACTAATGAACAAGGAATTCCCTTAGTTAAGGTTTTGTGAAAAAACCATGAGGTGGGAGAAGAAACCCGAGAATTGGAAGAGGACATGCAGAAGAAATATCCAGATTTATTTGCGAGTAAAGGTAAGAATTTCGAAATTGAAATTCCTTTAAGGGGGAGAGAAAGTGAGGACCCAAAAGTCATTTTCACATTTTATTTATTTTATTTATTTATTTATTTATTTATTTATTTATTTTATTTATCTTTATTTTTATATTACTTGCCTTAAATTCTTGGTTAAATCATGATTTTTATCCTTTTGCCTTATTAATTTGATGCATGTCAAATTTCGTAGTGCATTTTGCAAGTATAATCAATTAGTGAGGTGTGTACAATAAATTTGGTAGACAATAAGGAGTTTTGTGCAAAAAAAATTATGTGACAAGAGGTGTTAAGGGTCAATTAGAGGAATACTAGATATGTTGGTATTTATAAACAAATAAAGAGACAAAGAGATAGGTATTAACCTTGTGATGCCAAGTGTCGATTCTCCAAAAACCACTTGACCAAGGTGAGCTTTGTATTTATCCAAGTTTCCTTTTCATTTCACCACCAAAAACAAGCTTTCTTTTCTTTCTTGTTGGCTGACTTTAGAGAGAGAAAAGGGAGAGAAAAAACCTCAAGTTCTAACCTTGATCTCTTGCTTGATTCGTGAGAAATCCAAAGAAAAACTCCTATCCTACTCTGTAAATCTTTGAAACAAGTGCGAAAGGAGGCTTTTGGTAAAGTTCTTGGTGGAAGGAGGATCTTGATTTGCTTTCCATTTTAGGGTTTTGAGATAATTTATTAGGAAACTTCTCTTGCTTCTTTTAATTTTAAGTTTATTCAATATATGAAATGATAGAAGTTACAGGGAGGATATTTATGGAAGATTTCATATTTTTGTCAAGTTAGATTGCAATTTTCCAGCTTTGGTGCAAGATATATGTAACTTAGTTTAGAAATTTATATATGTAGAATTTGATAGATTTCTTTGCCTAGAACATGTACCATACATCCTATGACATGTTATCTTGATTGATAGTGAATTTGTCATTAAAATAGCGTTAAAAATTGGAGGGTTAACTAGAGGAACTTGGGGTTATATTGCTGCAATTTCTTTCTTGATTGGTCACGTGAAAGAGTGAGAGTTGAGGTGTAAGTTTAGGGTGATTTTGACCTACTCTGCTCTTATTATTAAGGTTGTTGTTCTTGCTTTCGGGGTTCGTAAGTGAGTCCTATACGGTCCCCCAAATCCTATGGTACGCCCTAAGGGGAGGTGGACATTACCACAGGTGGTATCAGAGCAGGAAAGAGAAAGAAACTTAAATGGAGATATATAGGTCCCTTAAAAGTTATCCAACGGATAGGAAAAGTGGCGTACCTTAGAATTTGGCGGACCGTCTACCTGACTCTCGGCCGGACTCACTCATGAACCCCAAAAGTAAGAACAACAACCTTAATAACAAGAGTAGAGTAGGTCAAAATCACCCTAAACTTACACCTCAACTCTCACTCTCTGACGTGACCAACCAAGAAAGAAATTGCAGCAATATAACCCCAAGTTCCTCTAGTTAACCCTCCAATTTTCAACCCTATTTTCATGGCAAATCCATTATCAATCAAGATAACATGTCATAGGGTGTATGGTACATGTTCTAGACAAAGAAATCTATCAAATTCCATATATATAAAGTTCTGAACTAAACTACATATATCTTGCATCAAAATTGAAAAATTGTAGTCTAACTTGCCAAAAACATGAAATCTTCTATAAACATCATCCTTTTAGTTTCTATCACTCCATATATCAAATAAACTTAAAATTAAGAGAAGCAAGAGAAATTTCCTAACAAATCACCTCAAAACACTAAGATGGAAAGCAAATCAAAATCTTCCTTCCAGCAAGAATTTCACCAAAAGCTTCCTTTCGCACTTGTTTCAAAGATTTACGGAGTAGATTAGGAGTTTTTCTTTGGATTTCTCAAGAATCAAGCAAGAGATCAAGGTTAGAACTTGAGGTTTTTTCTTTCCCTTTTCTCTCTCTAAAGTCAGCCAACAAGAAAGAAAAGAAAGCTTGTTTTTAGTGGTGAAATGGAAAGGAAACTTGGATAAATACAAAACTCACCTTGGTCAAGAGGTTCTTGGATGATCGACACTTGGCATCACAAGGTTAATGTATATCTCTTTGTTTCTCTATTTATCTCTAATCACCAACATATCTAGTGCTCCTCCAATTAACTCTTAACACCTCTTGTCACATAATCTCTTTTGCACAAAACTCCTTCTTGTCTACCAAATTTATTGCGTACACCTCACTAGTTGGTCATACTTGTATAATGCACTGCGAAATTCAACGTGTACCAAATTAAATAAGTCAAAAGGATAAAAATCATGAGTTAAGCATTAAAGTAGCCAAGAATTTAAGACAAGTAATATAAAAATAAAGATAAATAAAATAATTAATTAATTAGATAAAATAAATAAATAAATAAAATGCGAAAATGACTTTCGAGTACTCACAGAGCAATCATTGAGCACAAATACCATATACTTGGAAAAACTTTAGGTAACATTTCCTTTTGAGTTAAATTTATTTCTTTATCGTTTATATTACAAAAGTGTACTTGTGGATCTTAATATTTAGAAAAAGAAATTTTTTCCTGAAGAAAAAATGGATGCAAAATACTTGGGATCATGAAATGGTGATAATGATATTTGTTTTATTGATGGTGCAACTACATATGGCATATTTAGACCAAAAGGTACTTTTGCCATTTGAAAATGGGAGAGACAAATGTCAATATTATAAGTGGTAGTGCAACATTAATTGAAGACTCTGGTAGAGTCACTATATTTCTTTATGAAGGAACAAAATTTGTTATAAAAAATGTACTACTCTCGACTAAGTCTCTAAGAAATTTATTTTTTAATGGTATCCGCCGAAATAGATATTACATCGAGACACTAAATAAGACAAATGTGGAATATCTATTGATTACAAATACCATTTTTGAGAAGAAATGTGTATTAAAAAGCTCATTCACTCTCTTCTGGCTTATATTATGCAATGATTAGTGCATTTGAAATTCATCGCCTAGTAAACCAGAAGTTTACTAATTTCAATGATTTTATGATTTGGGATGATCATCCTAGATCAATAATGATGTGAAGAATAATTGAAAATTTATATGGCCATTCATTGAAAAATCAAAAAGTGTTGAATTCTAATGAATTCTCGTGTATTACTTGCTCTCAAAAACAATAATTATAAAAACCATCACCAATTAAAATGGGGATTATATTCCCTGCATTTCTAGAATAAATTCATGATGATATATATGGGCCTGTAGATCTACTATGTGAATCATTTAAATATTTTATGGTGCCAATTGATGTATCAATAAGATAGTCATATGTATATTTATTATTTTCTCGTAACACGGCATTTGTGAGATTGCTTCCTCAGATAATTAAATTACGAGCATAATTTTTGAATTATACAATTAAGAAAATTGGTTAGATAATGCTATTGAATATTTATCACATGCTTTTGATTATTATTGCATGTCTATCAAAATAAATATTGAATTCACACATAAAATGGCTTATCCGAATCATTTATTATACGGCTACAATTAATTACTAGACCATTATTACTAAGGTCAAACTTTCTTTATCTAGTTAGGGGATATGCTATATTACATGTAACAATAATTATGAAAATTAAACCGACAAGTCATAATACTTAATCCCCTTAAATTTACATTTAGTTATAAGCCTAATATTTCTCATTTGAAAATTTTTTATTATGCAATTTATATTTCAATTGCACTACCCCAACATACTAAAATGGGTCTCCAAAAAAGATTTGAGATATATGTCAAGTATGAATCACCTTCTATAATTAAATATGTTAAACCATTAATCAATGATTTGTTATTACAAGATTTGCAAATTATCATTTTAATGAATTGCATTTCCCGACATTAAAGGAAGGAAAACAATTGACTGAAAAAGAAAATCACTTGGAAAATATTGTTAGATTTCCTTGATTATCGTTGAAAACAATATGAATTGGAACTTCAAAGGATCATTCATTTGCAGAAAATTGTAAATCAGTTGCCGGATAGACATTAGAAGAGTTATTAAATCATATTCCTGCAAAAATGTTCTAGTTAAGGTTGACATCTCAAAATGACAAATTACAAGTGCTTATCAGTTTAAAGTATGCATGAAGCATGGTAGACCCCTAGATTCCAAAAATAAAAATCCTCGAAAGAAAAGAAGATTGAATAATGATAATAAAATCAAGGGGTCAATAAATGGCCAAGGACTCCAAAATATAAATAGTAACAAAATTCAGTTTATTGAAGAGGTCACTTTTGAAAGCTAGCTCTTGAAGAGCGTACTTCTAAAGAGAATAAAATTATTGAAAATTCAATAAATTTTATCATTATGGAAAAAAGTTAGAACTGCAAAGAAATAATATTTTATAATACTCTTGCATGTAATGTAGCACTTGATATTATAAAAGAAGACAAGAATCTTGAATTTAAATCAACTATTGAATATCGGCATAGAAATGATTGGTTGAATTGAAAAGATGTGATCCAATCTAAATTGGATTCATTGATAAAGCAAAATGTTTTTGGACCTATAGTCCAAACACCAGAAGGTGTAAACTTAATGGAATATAAATGGGTATTTGTGTAAAAAAGGAATGAGAAAAATGAAATTGTGAGATATAAAGCACGACTTGTAATCCAAGGTTTTTCACAAAAATCTAGATTTAATTATAATGAGACATATTCACCTATAATAGATGTGATCACATATAGCTATCTTGTGAGTTTTGCAGTGTATGAAATACTTGATATGCACAAAATGGACGTAATCACTACTTATTTATATAGAAATCTTGATAATGATAATTATATAAGAATTTTTGAAGGATTCAGCATGCCTAAAGAATGTAAATCAAATTCTCAAGAAATTTATTTTAAGGATAATTTTAGAAACCTCCCTTGAGATTTCTAACAATTGCAACCATCCCTTAAGGTTTGAAAAAATCACTTGCCTCTCTTGATACTATGAAAATACTATGATAACCTTCACAAGCTTAACAAATTTGAAGTGAAAATGAGTTAAAAGAGAAAAATAAAATATTTGTTTGGTAATACTTCTTTAACCTAAAAAAATAATTTAAAATTTTTACTTCACGAATAATGGTGATAATTGATTTTTTAACATTTAATTTGTTTTACATATAAGAGAGGGGCAATATTGGATATTCATTACTCTTTTTTTCTTTTATCATCAACTATTACCAAGGCATACTTTCTAAGGGAGATTTTCATATTTTTTCAAATCTCAAGAAAGGTAGTTACAATTGTCAAAAACCTCAAGAAAGTTTCTAAAATAATTTATTTGTTTTATTAAATTACAAAGGTTTTTGGATTCAAATAATCTGGACATACGTGGTCTAACTGCCTTAGTGAATATTTCATTAAAAATACTATACCAATGATCCAATATATCCATGTGTTTTTATTTTAAAAAAAAATGGATCAAATTTTGTGGTTATTACTATATATGTTGATGATCTCAATCTGATTTGAACTCTTAAAGAGTTATCAAAAGTTGTTGATTATTTAAAGAAAGAATTTGAGATCAAAAAATTTTGAAAGGATAAAAATTTGCCATGGTTTACAAATTGGGCATTTAGAAGATGAAATATTTGTTCACCAATTTGCTTATACCCAAAAATATTAAAGTGATTTTATAGAGATAAACCACATTAAGTACCCCAATGATCATCCGATCACTTGATCTTGACAAAGATCCTTTTAGACTATAAGAGTAAGATGAAAAAGTATTTGGTCCTAAAGTACCATATCTTAGTAGAATTGTTATGCTAATATATCTCGCTAATTGTATATGACTTGATATACCATCTCTAGTGAATTTATTAGTAAGACTTAAATGCCCTGTTTGGAATGTGAGTTTTCTAGGAGTTTATCTAAAAGTTTACTGTAACTTACTGTAAAAGTTTTTTAAAAAAATTTTTGAAATGTGTAGATTTTTGAATATTTTGAAGTGTAGAGTTTAAAAACTTTGAAAAATTTTTTGAGGTTACTGTAGCTAAAGTTTTTAAAAAAAACTTATAGCAAACAAACTTGGCAAAAAACTTGGGTTCCAAACAAAGTTTTAGTTTCTCCCCCATATGACGAATTGAAATGGTATTAAGCATATTTTTCATTATCTCTAAGAAACAGTTGATCTTGGGCTATTTTATTCAAATAAATCTTTACATGAATTGCTTGATTATGCTAATATTGTGTATTTATCTGACCCACACAAGGTAAGGTCACAAATTGATTATTTATTTACAAGTTGTGGTACAGCCATTTTATGGGTGGAAATAATAGCAATTCATAAAATTAGTCGAAAATATGTTTAATTAAGATTAATGACTCACTACATTCAAAAGAGTTATGGGTTATCTTTTGATAAAGAAAATTTAATTGTGTTGTATAAGAATAATGCAGCTTGTATAGTTCAATTGAAAAGAGGATATATCAAAAGAGATAGGACAAAACTTATTTCTCCAAAATTCTCCTTTACACATGATTTATAAAAGAATGGTGAAATTAATGTGCAACAAATTCAATCCAATGAGAATCTAATAGATTTATTTACCAAGGCATTACTGACTGCAATATTTGAACAATTGGTAAAATAAATTGGAATGCAGCGACTTAAAGATCTTAAATGATATTTACAATAGGGAGAGCTATATACTATATACAAAAGAATAGTATACTCTTTTTCTTTTACTAGAGTTTATTTGTCCACTGAATTTTTTTCTAATAAGATTTTAACAAGACATATTTTTGTGTAATGGATATTCAAGAGAAAGTATTATGAAATTAATGTTTAGATAAATATGGATGTCCGTTCATCTCCCAAAGATACATCAGAACATTCATCCCCCTAGAAGGTTAATTAATACATTCATATATCTACTCATAGTTCGTTAGCTCATTTATGAAACTATTCAATTCATGTATTTGAAATACTAAATTCATGTAATTATATTAACGTTGGTACATCTACCTTTAGCCTTGTATTATCTATAGATAGAGGGCATATAAGCCTCATTTGTAACCCTTGAAAACCTTTAGAATAGTTGATAACAGAAGTGAATGATAGAAAGATTCTTACTATTTTTTTATATATAAAAAGCAAATTTCATTAATGGAGTGGTGGAAGTTATCATATACAATTCGATTTATATCTCTATCTTAATGGCAAGTTAAATATGCATTTGAAATAATAGATTTGCAATTTAACAACAGATATAATAGATTTGAATGATTTTGAACAAATCTAAAAAATATAAGAAAATTTTAAATTATCTTCTAATAATATAAATTACTATAGTTCCCTTTTGAGTATGTTCCAATCGCTAGATCTGTTAATCAATGGTTTTAAACTCTAATAATGATGATAAAATCTATCGAGATAGACCCAAGACCCAAAAAAATTTCAGATCTAACAACCAAATATGAAATAAATTCGGATCAAATAACAAAATAAAGATAAAAACAGAAAATTCTCATTGGAAACTTCTAGGAGAAATAGAAAAATTTTCTTAAGAACTCTTAGGAGGAGAAACAAAAGACTCTTACTAAGAAAATTTAGGAGAGACTTTGTTGAAAAAACAATAAAACGAAATCCATAAGAGAGAGGCTATGGTGGCCTCCCTCTCAAAAAGGGAAGTTTTCTGAGAAGATGAGAAGAAATAGAGAGGAACTAAATCTTGAATAATAATAAATTAGGCCAAGATCAACAAAATCTCGACATGTACCAATAGTACTTATTCATGTACCCAATAGCACTAAATCTCAACATGTACCAATTGCAGAATAAGTGCTATTGGTATTGGTCAAGCAATTTATGTTAAGATTTAGTTCCTCTCTACATGAACTACATCTCGACATGAAGTGTTATTGGTATTGCAGATTAAGTGTTATTTTATTCAAACATTCTCACTATTTCCTTATTTCTACTCTAGTATTTCAATCTCTATCTTTAATAGTTTATTTTATTAGTTTTATAACAATAATTCTTTTTTAACTTTCTATTTTTTTTCAATAGGTTCAATTGTTGCTCAATGTTCATAGATATTTAATGAAGTTCCATGAACATACATGCATTAGATTAGAATGTACAAAAATTGGCTAAGTTCAATGAATTTCATCATCTAATCATGTCTTGTTAGGAAATTGGTAGATATCTTGTCTTGTGTGAAAATAACTAGTTTCCTAATTGATTTTAGTTACTTGAAGTATTAACCAAGAAATTTCCTATTTGTAGAATTAGAAGTTATTTCCTATTTTGTACAAGTCTAGAAATTAGAATTGGCTTTCTATTGCTGTTTGGGTTTTTGGCCAAATAATATTATTTATAAATAGGTGGGTTGACATACTACACAAGGGGCACACAAGGGCGACATGTAGCCTTATACATGGAGCGGTGAGAGAGGGTTCTTGGGAGATGAGAGATAGTATACAAGAGTTGAGCGTGCGTTCAAGTTGTACTCTTGTATAGATTTTTTCTCTTATAATAAAGAACGGGTTTCTCTCCATAGATGTAGGTTTAATGGTAGATCCAAACAGCATTAAATATTGTGTGTCGTTTATTTTTTATACTTGTGGCTTATTTATCATTAAATTATTGTGTATTTGATATCTCAATAGTTATTTGTTCCGGTCTTGAATCCTAACAAGTGGTATCAGAGTTTGGTTGCGAGACTGGACTGCTCATAAGTACTTGAATCCCAACAAACCGAATGGTTGGATCAAGAGTTTGGTTGTTCAAGATTGAATCCTAGTTAACTATTGAGATCAAATAGATTGGCGGCTGTTGCCAATTGAACAATTTAATAAGTGGTATCCTTGTTTCAATAGCTTGACAAAAAGCATGGATGGTGAAAGATAGGAAGTCGAACAACATGGAGATATTTAATGGTGAATCTAAGCAGGTGATTCAAGAGTCAAACAAAAAGTGAAATTCAATGTTGATTTTGGACATGAATCGGTGGAAACTTTCTCACACCTCCAATAGTTGATATTTCATTCCGGTGGCTTTTAGATTTCGGTTATTTTTTTGGGTGATGTAGCATGTGTCCCAAAGAAATAAAGAGATCTAATTTTCATGTGCCAAAAGGCTTTGACAGTTATGAATTTTTCGTTTTATATAGAGTCTTGGAATCCACACGTGGCGAGACAGTCCTGAAGATGGGAAGAAATATGGTGATTTTACCACTTGATTTTTTCAATGATCAGGGTTAGAGCTCACAGAAGGGGATTCCGAATTGCAAGTGGTGGTGAGAAGAAATCTTACAAAGGGGGATGGTGAATTGAAATACCTTCTCACGAGTCAACTGGACGTTGGACACGAGATAACTACACATGTTCATTTGCTGATTGAATCAATTTGGTGTCAGGACTGAATTGATTCGGGTGTGTAGTTTGGTACCATATTATTTAGTAGTTGAAAGCAAATAATTGAAGGTAAATAGTTGTTAAAAGAAATTTTTACCAAGATAGGGATTTGTTAGAAAATTGGTTTAATTTATTTTAGATAGATTTCTTTGTATGAAAGTAATTAGTTTCCTAATTGATTTTAATTACTTAAAGTAGTAGTTAAGCAATTTTCTATTTTATTTAGGATTAGAAGTTATTTGCTATTCTGTAAAAGTCTAGAAATTAGAATTGATTTTCTATTGTTATTTGGGTTTTGACCAAATAATATTATCTATAAATATATGAGTTGGCATACTGCATAAGAAGCATACAAGGGCGACATGTAATCTTATATATGGGGCGGTGAGAAAGGATTCTTGGGAGATGAGAGATAGTATGCAAGAGTTGAATTTGGATTCAAGTTGTATTCTTGTATAGGTTTTCCTCTCATAATAAAGAACGAGTTTCTCTTTGTTGACGTAAGCTTAGTGGTAGAGTCGAATCACGTTAAATATTATGTGTCGTTTATCTTTCATACTTGTGGATTGTTTATTATTAAATTATTGTGCACTTAATATCTCAATAGTTGTACGTTTCGCGTTTGGATCCTAACATTAGGGGTGTGCATTTGGTGCAAAATCAGTAATTCGGTGCAATGAATTCGGTGAATTTGATTATTCGACCTATAGAAATCTAAATCGCTTTCAATTTCGAATTGGCCATAACCGAATTCATTCCGCAACTGATTTCAAATTCGAAAACGGTAATGAATTCGGTCTATTAGACCGAATTCATCTATTAAAAAAAAGATAATAATACCCTGTTATCAACTTCAGTTTGCAATGCTGCTTCCCTGAGGACCCTGACAGGCTGACACAACACAACTGTAAATCCGTAATCAAACTAATATTCTAATTGCAAACTTACAGGCTACAAGTCTACAACACCAATTCAAAGGAAATCAACATCCAAATTATTATTACACACACATTACAAATGCCAAAATTCATCAACTACAAATCTGGAGTGCTAACTGCCAATATACAATACAACTACAAGTTAGAAAAAAACTAAACATATTAATCAGCAGCTGAATAGCCTGAACTAATGAACTGAACTCATTACTCAAAAGTTATTCAAAGTAACACACACTTTTCAAGTTCACATGTTACAAATCACAATGAACTGAATGCAGAAACCAGAAATCAGAAATCATTCAAATTGAAAAGAATACATAATGGCAAATTGTCTTGAAAATTCAAATTACAAATGGCTTAGATAACAGAAACTCAGTCAAAATCTAAAAACTGACTGCAACATAATTTTGTTCCAAACTTCCATTATCTTTTATTGGTATCCAACTAAAGAGTGATTGAAGTTTCAGCACGTCCATTAGTCAAGCCTGCAACAAAACATAAAAATGAAATACATTAGTTACTTTAAAACAATAGAGAAATGAAATTTTACAATAATCAGCATATATAATAGATAAGAAATATGTTACCATATTCTAAAGCTTCAAGATCCTCCAATTCTTCTTCCACGTTCAATTTAGAATCTGATGGCCGAAGCCAATCTTGAGAGCAAATCAGAGCCTACACTATTTTAGGAGTTAAAGAACTCCTAAATGAATCAAGGACTCTTCCACCCGTGCTAAAAGTAGTTTTGGAAGCAACTGTGGATACCGGCACAGTCAACACATCACGAGCTAGTTTAGAGAGAACAGGAAATCTAGGACTATTCACCTTCCACCATGTCAAAAATGTTGAAGTCATCTTTTTCATCTTCACAGTCCTCACCAAGATATTTATCCAATTCAGTTTTTGAATCCTTGCCCCCAGCTTCTATTTTTCTCTTTTTAAACTCCTCTTTGTACATGTCTTGGATAGTTTTCCAGCATCCATGTCACCAGCCATTGCACCTTTATCTATTGCTCCAGATTTACTTGAAGAAGCTGGGGCATTGACTTCAAGAGGGGAGCTAAGTTCTTTGTACTCAGAAAACAGTTGCACTACAGCTTCTTTTGCAAGTGAAGCTATGTTAGCAGCATCATACAGACCATACATTTTCATAAGTACAAACTCTACATACTCAAATTTAATACATGGATCAAGAATGGGGGCAACAACAATAAGCATATTCATTTTTTCTATTTGTCCCCAATACTTATCATATTTTTCTTTCATTCTGAATTCCATGTGAGCCATTTCTTGGTTATCACTTTCCATCATGTTGTTCAAAACTGCAATCATGTCACTAATGTCTTGAAAAAAGGTATTGCAAGTGACATACTTAGACCCAGAGACCTTCAAAGTCATAAAAATTTTCTAAAAACTGAATTAGATATCTTGCTTTCCTCCAATCAGTTGATGTTGGTACAGACTCAAGTTCTTTAATCATGTAAGGGTCCTCTAGTGCGAACCTATCAAAAGCTCGCTCATATAATTGAGCTACATCCAACATCAAGTAGATGGAATTCCACCTAGTAGGACAATCCAAACACAACAATTTCTGTTATTCTATTTTTTCAGCTGTAGCACACTCTCTAAACCTTTTCAACCTAGCAAGTGATTGTCTTACATACCTCACAGCTGCACAAATAGAATCAATAGAGTCTCCAAACTTTTTCAAACCATTATTAGCCACCAAATTTATTATATGAGCAACACACCTAACATGAAGCCACTTTCCCTCCAAAACATATTTTCCCCAATTAACAATTTTTCCCCTTAAATAAGAAATTGCAGTGTCATTTCAGCTAGCATTGTCAACAGTAACTGTAAAAATATCATCAATTCCCCACTCAAGTAGATATTTCTCTACAGCTTGCCCAACATCAACACCCTTATGACTAGAAATTGGAACAAAACTTATAACCTTTTTTGTTTAAATTCCAGTCATTATCAATAAAATGAGTTGTAAGGCACATATAATTAATTCTTTGAATTGAAGTCCAAGAATCTGTTGTGAGACAGATTCTACTAGAGTTGTGCCTAAGCAACTTTTTCAATTTTGTTCTTTCATCCAAATAAAGTTGATAACAATCCCTAGAGACCGTCCATCTAGAAGGCATTCTAAATTGAGGACGAGCAGCACGCATCACTTCTTTAAATCCAATGCCTTCAACATGTTTAAAAGGCAACTCACCGACAATCACCATATAAGCAATTTTCTTCCTAATTAACTCAACATCAAATTTCCATGATAAAAGTGCAGCCTTGGTTTCCCGATCCCCTGTTTCAGTTTCCCCAAAACACAATGTAGCTTGATTAGTGTATTTGTTGTTAGGATTCTTAGGACATCTGGTTATATGATTTCTACCATTAGTCCTACCATCAGCAGCTATGTGTTTCTCACAAAAAAGGCATTCACCATATCTAATCTTACCCTCAAAAACTTCTTTGAAGTGTGACCAAATTGTAGATCTTTTCTTGTATGGACCTCTCTTCTTTGGCTCTTTTCCTCCTGAATCTGCCGAGCTAGGAGCTGGAGCTGGAGTTGAAGTAAGACTTTCAGTTGACCAATATGGTGATGTCATGACTTGATTGGGATTGTTAGTACTTCCAATAGACATGACTGCAATAATTTGGAGAATAATGCAAAAAATCATGTCAATTGCAAAATCTCAGCTATATGCGTAAACTCTAGATTTTAAATCAATTGGAGTGCCAATTCAAGATAACAAATTTCCTAGTCGATCTTGGCCATTTTACTGCCAGAGATGAGTACTTACCTAAGTGAGCCAGAGATGAGCAGTGATTGGTACTTCGGCTTCGACATCGATAAACCAGCATGGCGTACGGATGTGGTAACTAAGGTCGGTTAATGGTTAAGACTTAAGATGAACTGGTGAAGTGAGAAATGAGGTCGTATGAGGACTAAGATGGAGACAGGAGATGTAGAATGCGGCGGAGAGCAGCTTCGATTTGGGACTTGGGAGTGAAGCTGTGAAAGCCCTAGGTGAAGGCACTAGGCAAAGTCATTGGCGATTTGACACTGGAGAAGAAGAATAAGGCTTCATTTGTTCATTAACGTGTTAAACTTGTGAAGTGTCTGATTTCTGATGACCAGACTTTTCCCAAATCCACTCGAAGGAAGTGATTGTGTAATTTTTAATTTACAAATTGGGGCTCCTAAATTATAATACATTCATTATGCTCCTCAATGATTTAAAAATTATTACTGATTTGATCCCCAAATTTATTCATAATTTAACACATTACTTATGTTCTAATTATTTTGTGGTTTAATTGGCATTTATTTGATCACTTATATCTAGAATCCTTAGTCTATAATTTAAGGAACACATAAAAAGTGATTAATTTAAATTAGAATAAACCTTAGACTGTATAATGTTTAGTGATAATTTATGAATTTATAATTTACAATGATTAATAATAAGTAATATTAGTTAGTAGTTACAATGAATTTATAATTTACAATGATTAATAATAAGTAATATTAGTTACAAACTTCCAAATTACAATGATTAGTGATAAGTTATATTAGTTACACAAACTTATAATTTATTTCAAATCAAAATAAAAACTTATTTACTTACATATGTTATTGTGAAAGTCAATACACTAATACATTGATTTGCAATTCACATGCATTCACTTACACTGCTTAGTTGTCTTGTCTATACTTCAAACCTTAAGATTAGTAAATAGAGTATATGAATTTTAACTTATTTCATCACTTATACCTAGAATCCTTAGTCTATGATTTAAGGAACATATAAAAAGTGATTAATTTAAACTAGAATAAACCTTAGACTGTATAATGATTAGTGATAATTTATGAATTTATAATTTACAATGATTAATAATAAGTAATATTAGTTACAAACTTACAAATTACAATGATTAGTGATAAGTTATATTAGTTACAAACTTATAGTTTATTTCAAATCAAAATAAAACTTATTTACTTACATATGTTATTGTGAAAGTCAATACACTAATACATTGATTTACAATTCATATGCATTCACTTACACTGCTTAGTTGTCTTATCTATACTTAAAACCTTAAGATAAGTGAATAGATAATATGAATTTTTATATTAAATATGTAATGTAAATTTAGAACACACTAATACTTGCAAGTTACAAATTACACATTCAAATATTCAATAATTCAAACATGAATGATGTATCAAATTACCAATATCTAAATTCTAATTACTAATTATGTTTATTGTTTAATATTTAGTATTATACATATATGTATTAATTATTATCTAATTCTAGTCATGTTACTTGTGTATAAAATAATTACTATATTGTTATGTAATAATAAGTATTACTAAGTAATGTTACTCATGTATTACTAAGTATAAAATAATAAGTATTATAGTTATCTTATATTTTTATGTATTACTATATATTTATATTATTATAGTCATATAACAATTAACAAATACTAAAATAATATATTGTACATTATTATATATTATTATTATTATAAGTACATGATATGATGATAATACCATATACTAATTATTATTAATAGCATTTCCCTATATAATATAATAATATATTAGTAGTATATATATATATATATATTTTTTTGTCAACACAGGGGTGTCCGGGTCAAAACTCGAAAGCGGTCCGACTAATCCCCTGCGCCCAAGTACACCGCCACCCCAAGCGCACCGGGAGTTAAGTGGGATTCGACCACTTGACCTTGGAGTTCCGGAAGAAGCCCAAGACCAGATGGTCTAGCCCCGGGGGGCAATATATTAGTAGTATATACTAATACTAAATAGCATTTATCTATATATTATATAATTTTATATACCAATTTGGTATTCGAATGCGGTAATACGATACCCTATTTTATTTACCGAATTTGAATGCGAAATTGGTTATTACCAAATTCATAATCTCATTACCTATTTCATACTATATTAGAATTCAGTGAATTCGATATGTACCGAATTTGTACTAAATTACCAAATACCCGATTTCAAATTACAAAATTGAATTTGAATTTGGTTATGAATTCGGTATGAACCGAATTTGCTCACCCCTACCTAACATGTCTCTTTAATGCCCTAGTGACCTTTTGTTTCGATAATGTTTCATATCATATCCTTGTATTATTTAAAGCCTACTTGCTGTAATTTGTTAATTTTAGACTGCTCCAACTATAAAAAGATAGTTATCTCTATGTTAGATCAGTAATTTTAAGGTTCTTTTCCTGTTGCAGTGTAATTACACATAATTAGTGGAAATTTCATTAGTTTGTTTAGGCATAAACTATTGAGTAGCTATTTTCTAAAACTATTGTCACTATTTTTCACATAATTTTGTGATGTGAGTTGTCCAATTCCCATAATGAGGAACACAAAGAGATATATTGGAGAGTGAGACGTTTACTTAATATTGGTAAAGAAAGCCTGTAAATCTTGCAATTCATAATTAACATAACTATAGGATGCAAAATTCTAAATTATGTCTATATGAACCATGTGAGGTCTCTATTTGAGTACTCACAAAATGTTTAGAGACCTAATTTAGTGTTATTCAAATATAATGTTAATTGTAGAATAATTGCCATTGGTATTGGCTATTTTGTAGATCATAGGATTCGTTCATTGCAGACTCAATTTGGAAGACAATGAAAAAGCCAAGTTGGAAGAATCATCTCCTGAAAATGACACAAATTGCATAAAGTCATTGGACATGAAATTGTGGACTTCTTCAACCAATATTCCTATGAACTTGAGCAAGGTAGAAAACTATTACCTTATGGAAGTTTGTAGTTGTTTTGCAGCCTGATACATATGCTCCATCATCTAATCCAATTTCGTCACATAAAAGTGAATTCTTTGCCACTGTAGCATTGCCCTTTTCCGCCTCCCTCAATATCTCCTTTGTCTTGGAATGGCAACACGATCTCAGACTGTGTGCTTTGTGGTGCATAACAATTCTAATGGTATTCTCTCTATATCCCTTAGTCTTTATCTTGCCAACATATTTATAGCCATTTTTTCACAATTGATAAGATCCAACCGTTGGTCCGACCTGAATGTACAAGAATCAGAAAAACTTGATAAAGCTTGTCTGATTTGGCAAGTAATAGTCAACAACCGAAGGAATCATCCCAAGGTTCACAAGCATTTGGTAGGCACGGCTTCCCCCCAATTCCAACATTTCATCCCTAGCTAGTTCCACTTCTACACTTAAACAAACTAGACATAGGGTTCCAAGCCACTCGAAACCTACTGAATAATCCATAAACTTGGCCAATCCACACCCTTGGCCCTTATGTTCTTGGCCATGAGTAGCTTGTTTAAGTTATCTCTTATTACAAATATAACTAACAGAAAATTTAGGACTAGTATAGATGCACACCAGAGTGCAACCAACACAAAGTACTACATTTGCAACCTATAACACTTCCAAATCTTTACAAATGATTGAAAAATAATAATCACACACCAATCCAACCTTTTCCACGTTAGTCCTCTACTTCGGTCTTCCTTCTAAGTATATTCCAATCACCAGATCTGCTAATCAACAGTTTCAAACTTCAATAATGATGATAAGATCTGTCGAGATAGACCCAAGATCCAAAAAAATTTCAGATCTGACAATCAGATCTAAAATAAATTCGGATAAAATAATAAAATAAAGAAAAAATAGAAAATTCTAGCTAGAAAATTCTAATTAGAAACTTCTAGGAGAAACAAAGGACTCTTACTAAGAAAATTTAGGAGAGACTTTGTTGAAAAGCACAATAAAATGAAATCTATAGAAGAGAGACCATGGTGATCTCCCTCTTGAATAAGGAAATCTTTTGAGAAGATGAGAAGTAATAGAGAGAAACTAAACCTTAAATAACATTAAATTAGGCCAAGATCAACTAACTCTCGACATGTACCAATTGTAGAATAAGTGCTATTGGTATTGGCCAAGCAATTCATGTCGAGATTTAGTTCCTCTCTATATGCACTGAATCTTGACATGAAGTGCTATTGGTATTGCAAAATAAATGCTATTTTATTTAAACATTCTCACTATTTCCTTGTTTCTACGCTATTATTTCAATCTCTACTTTTAATAGTTTATTTTATTAGTTCAACAACAATACTTCCTTTTTTAAACTTTCTAATTTTTTTCCAGCAGGTTCAATTGTTGCTCAATGTTCTTAGATATTTAACGGAGTTCCATGAACATATATAGAGGGTTTAAAATTATTTATATCAGAATATATGAAAATTGGTTAAGTTTAATGAATTTTATCATCTAATCATGTCTCCTTAGTGCCTTAGTGACCTATTATTTTGTTAACTTTTCATATCATATCCTTGTATTATTTAAAGTCTACTTGCCATAATTTATCAATTTTAGACCGCTTCAACTATAAATAGATAATAATTCCTATGTCATTTCAGTAATTTTATGGTTATTTTTCCATTGCAGTATAATTACGCATAATTAATGGAAATTTCATTAGTTTGTTTAGGCATATACTGGTGAACAACTATTTTCTAAAACTATTGTCACTATTTTTCACATAATTTTGTGATATGAGTTGTTCGGTTCCCACTATGAGGAATACGAAGAAGTATATGGAAGAGTGAAACTTCTACTTAATATTGGTAAAGAAAACTTATAAATCTTTCAACTCACAATTAACATAACTATAGGATGCAAAATTCTGAATTATGTCTATATGAACCTTGTGAGACTTCCATCTGAGTACTCACGAAAATATTTAGAGGCCTAATTTAGTGTTATTCAAATATGATATTATTTGCAGAATAAGTACTATTGGTATGGGCTATTTTGTAAATCATGGGATTCATTCATTGCAGACTCAATTTGAAAGACAATGAAAATGATAAGTTGAAAGAATCATCTCCTGAAGAAGACACAAATTGCAGAAAGTCATTGGGCATGAATTTGTGGACTTCTTCTATCAATATTCCTATGAACTTGAGCAAGGTAGAAAGCTATTACCTTATGGAAGCTTATAGCTGATTTGCAACCTAATCTATATAATCTATTATTTGATCCAATTCTTCAAAAGGTGAACTCTTTGCCACTGTAGCACTGCCCTTTTCCTCCTCCCTCAATATGTCCTTTGTCTTGGAATGGCAACATGATTTCGAGCTGTGTGCTTTATAGTGTATAACAATTCTAAGGGTGTTCTTTCTATATCCCATAGTCTCTATCTTGCCAACACATTTATAGCCATTTTCACGGTTGACAAGATCCAACCATTGGTCCGATCCAAATGTACAAGAATCGGGAAACTTTGATAAGGTTTCTCTGATTTTGTATGTGATTACCTGTTTATCCAGCAACAGTCGGTAATCAAAGGAATTGTCATTCACAAGCATTTGATGCGCGCTGCTTACCTCCAATACCAACATTTCATGTGTAGTTCCATTCCTACACTTAAATGAACTAGCCATAAGGTTTCAAGCCACTCAAAATCCATGAATAACCCATGAAACTTGGCCAATCCACACTCTCAGCCCCTATGTCCTCAGCCATTACCAACTTGTCTTTATTCTTTTGTTACAAATACAACTAACAGAAAACTTAAGATTGGTAGTAGATACACTCCAGAGTGTAGCCAACACAGTTTGCACCCTATGACACTTCCAAACCTCTACAAATGAATGAAAAACAAGAATATATACCAATCCACAGTTTGCATATTAGTCTTCTACTTTAGCCTTCCTTTTTTACCATGACAGGCTGAAAGTGCTACGGTCGTGTATCCCTATCTGATCTGCACACTAAGAGGCTAACAAACTGCCCCTACTTGAGGAGATTGATGTCCTCATCAACTTGGTTTGCTTCCTCAATTTCTTCAGGTACTCAGCAATCTTGTCTTCAAATTGTCAAAAAGTCACTCACACTCCCAAATGGCCTCTAATGCAATCCTACCCTTCTAATGGATTAGATAATCCGTCCTTCTATTTTTTTTGCTTTGCCCTATTGTCTTGTGATCAAGCACTATCAGCACGTCCTTGTTAAATTGCTGGCGGATTACTGGTAGAGTGCACTTTGCTTGGCTCCTTTTCTCATCCATTTTATCTTTGATTATAAGGCTTCAGGAAACACACATAGACGGATTGGTGGATCTTGAATCTATTAGGTAGCTTTAGACAATAGGCTATACGATCTTCTTGATCACTTCAAGTGGTCCATCAATTTAGGAATCAATTCTCAATGAACTATCTTATTGCTCACTTTTTTTCAAATCTAGAGAATCAATTTTAGCATCACTTAATCCCTTATTTGGAACTCTATGTCACGTCTATGTTAGTAAGCACACTTTTTCATTCGCTACTATGTCAGCAACAAGTTATCTCTCGCTTTATCTACTAGTTCTTGCTCGGCACGAACAAATTTGTGTGTTGTGGGACAATGAGTTTCACCCTTAAGAGCAACTTCAGTTTGGTATTAGAGTGTGATTTTAATCCATTGGACCATACTTTTGTTGTGTGTTTTGCTATTTGTGAATGATGGTGGGGTATAGAAATTCTATCCAGGAGCATTTGCAATGCCAGGGACTTGCATTTAAAGACTTGATATAGCGTGTAGAAGACATTCTAGAGAGTTTCAATGTCGTGCAGATCTTGTTGTAGACTAGAGAAATGATCAACTCTCTAACCGCTCAAATGAAGAAAATCGTTCAAAAAGTCTCTTTTGTTGGGGAAGCTGAGTTGCTGAGAAGTGAAACGGCTTTTTCCAAAATAGAGATCGTGACTATACAATCTAAGATCGGTGTGTTGAAGAAGGCATTGGATTCTTCTAACACTCAATTTGTTCAGAAAACTTCCAAGAAGAAAGGGAAAGTCCCAAATTCGAAACCTTTTCAAGGTAACAGGAATTTGAAGGAATAGGGGGATTTCTTGTGGAACATTGAACAATACTTCAAATTCAAAGCAATAAATGTCCTAAAATGGAAAAAGTGTCGATTGTATCAATGTACCTTATCAGTGACGTAAAAATTTAGTGGAGAACGGCACAATCTAACTCCATTAAACCTAAGATTGACACTTGGGATGTACTGAAAGAGGAATTGAAAAAGTAGTTCTTTCCCACAAATGTTTTGTGAAAGGCTAGAAATGCCTTGTAAAATATGAAGTATATTAAGAGCATGCATGAGTATATTTTAGAGTTCCAAATTTTGATGTTAGATGTAAGATAAATGTCAGAAAAAGACAGAGTCTACACTTTTATCCATAGACTTCAATCATAGGCACAAACAGAGTTATGGAGATAGAATGTCTCAGGCCTTTGTCCTACCAAAGAGTTGGTGAATTTCAAGGTTACAGGATCTAACAATGAGAAAAAGAAAGAGAAGAGTAAGGCCAATGGTAAGGATTAGAAGGGTGATCAGTTTTCAAAGAGGAGGAAGAAGAAGAAATAGATGAATACACCTACAGCAACGAGTGGTACTTTTTTTTTCCAAGGATAAGCAAAGGTTCAATGCCGAGAAAGTAAGTTACTTTATCTATAACGGACCGCACTTAACCTGTAATTGTCTAAAAAAAAGGATCAAAATATTGGTGCAATAGTAGCAAAAGATGTTGGAGATCAGCTGGTGTTCAGAATACACAAGTCAATCCCATGCATTTTCTAAATGCCATAATAGGTACAAATGTCCAAACTCCTTGCAACGGTTTGACGCATGTGCAAGTTACTCTAAATGGTAACTAGATACTGGTGATGGTGGATACAAGAGTATTGCATAATTGTGTGACTGAATGAGTGATGAGTCGATCCTAGTTGCAATTGAAAGATCTAGACTTTAAGTTGAAAGCCACAAATTCTAAGACCAAGCCTATTTTAGGCATAATAAATATAGAGTTGGAGTTGGAATCATAGAAGGGTCGGTGCAATCTCATGGCAAGCCCAATAGATGATTTTGATTTGATCCTCGGCAAAGATTTCATGGTGGCAAACAGAATTTACCTAATTTCATACTTGATTGGCGTCAGGGTGGATGATGGCTAGTGTCTAGATTTTGTTCCAGCAGTGAAGTTGCCAAGATAGAAAAGCAGCCAAGTAAAGAATGTGGTAACAGCAGTACAAATTGAGTCAAATTTGAGGGATGAAAAAATTGTATATCTTTCTGCATTGCTAGAAATCAAATCTGATGTGTACTAGGAAGTATCGGATGTTGTGGCTTGATTGTTGGAGAAATTTACAGGTATCATACTTGCGGAGTTACCAAAGAGACTTCCTCTATGATGTGCTGTTAAACATAAGATAGATTTGATTTTAGGAGCCAAGCCACTTGCATAGGATCCTTACAGAATGTCCCTGATGGAGTTGACGAAATTGAGCTGCCAACTGAATGAGTTGTAGAGCAGCAAAGCATTGAGATCATTAAAGGCTTCATATGGTGCTCCTGCATTATTTCAGAAGAAAGTAGATAGATCATTGAGATTCTGTATAGAGTATCACATCTTGAACAAAATAACAATCAAGAACAAGTATCCAATTTTGAATGTGTATGACTTGTTCAATAGTTTGGTGAAGGCATGATTCTACATCAAGATTGACCTAAAGTTTGGGTATTAGCAGGTCAAAATTGCCCTAGGGAATGAGGAGAAGACGACAGTAGTTACTTGGTATGACTTCTTTGATTACTTGTGATGTGATTTGATTTAACAAATGCACTTGCTATGTTTTTTAAATTGATGAATAATGTCTTGTATGACTTTTCTTGATAAGTTTGTTGTTATTTACCTTGATGACATTATTGTATATTCTGAATTTTTAAAGGACCATGTGGTGCATTTAAAGGCTGTATTCCGTAAGTTGAGGGAATACAAGTTCTATATAAAGAAGGAAAAGTCTAAATTTTGTAGAAAACAAATCACTTTCCTAGGCCATGTATTGAGTAGTGCCTAGATCTTGATGGATCGAAAGAAGATTAAAGTGGTTGTTGATTGGACAACATCCCAGAAAATTACTATAGGTGTTTCATTAAGGGCTACTCTAGGATGATAGAACCTTTGATGGACCTGTTAAAGAAGGCTAGACCGTGGTTGCGGGATAGTGTATGTGAGGATGCATTCAGAATGCTAAAAGAAGTTGTTGATTCTACCCTAGTGTTAAAACTTTCAGACTTTACTGAAGTCTTTGAGGTGTACATTGATGTATCTGACCGTGCAATTGAGGAAGTGCTTATGCTGGAAAGCACCCAATTGCTTTTGAGAATAGGAAGTTGAAGGATTGCTAGCAGGGGTATATACACACGAGAAGGAAATAACAATAGTCGTACATTGCCTAAATATATGGATGTACTATTTGTTAGGAACCAAATTTGTGGTAGTGATTGACAATGTTGCAAATACATAATTCAAGACGCAGAAAAAGTTAACATCATAATAGGCTAGTTGGAAAGAATTTCTAGTTGAATTCAACTTTGACTAGGTCCATAAGTTAATGAGAGAGAATGCAATTGTCGATGTACTTAGTAGGAAATAGGTAGAGGAGTATGTTGTTGCACTTAGCACTAGTATGGCTGATTTCAGGGACAAAATCAAATGGGAGTCCTAGGGTGATCTAGTTTATCAAAACTTAGTCACACGAGTTCATGAAGGCAATATTCGAAAGTACTGGTTGGAGGGTGATTTACTCTATGCCAAGCGTATATCTTGGTAGGAGAGAGACTTAAGTGACAATTGTTGAGAGAGACCCATGATGCTTCTTGGGCAAGTCATCTAGGAATGGAAAGAATGAGGGTCTTATTGTTGCGCAACTATTACTAGCGAAAGATGGACGAAGACATTGAAGTATACGTGAAAACGTGTCTTGTTTATCAGCAAGACAAAATTGAGAGGAGAAAAGAGCCAGGCTTGCTGCAACCATTACCTATCCCTGATTGACGGTGGCAATCAGTCTCTATGGACTTTAGCTCAAGATTCCCTAAGATCGATGGTGTGTCTTCTATTCTTGTGATTGTTGATAGGTTTTCTAAATATGCTATGACAATCAGACAAGTTTTCTAAATTTGATACTATTTTTCATATATATTTTGTGATGCGAGTTCTCTAATTCCCACAATAGAGAACATGAAAAGATATATAGAAATGTGGGACTTCCCCTTAATATTAGTGAAGAAGGCTTGTAAATCTTGCAACTTATAATTAACATAACTATAGAATGCAAAATTCTGAATTATGTCTATATGAACTATGTGAGGCCTCTATTTGAGTGCTGGCGAAAATGTTTAGAGGTCTAATTTAGTGTTATTCAAATATGATGGGTTTGTTTGGATTCATTGTTTTTGGGTCTGTTTTTGAAAAACTGTTTTTCACATTCCAAATGCTACAGTGATGTGTATTTCAAAAACAACTCCAAAAACACTATATCCAAACAATATATCAAAAACAACTCCAAATACATATTTAATATGTTTATTTCAATTTGTATATTTCAATTATGTATAGGATATATATATTATATTAATTTATATTTTATTTTATATAAAATATATTTTTATATTTCTATAATATATTTATACAAATATTATGTATTATATAAATTACATATAATATAAATATGTAATTATACAAATTTATGAATATTAAATATTAAAAATTATATATTTAATATATACATAATATATATGTTTATGTATATTTATAATATACATTTATATTATGTATTATATATAATATTATACATTTATACATTTATATTAATTTACATAATATTAATTATACATTTATACATGATATTAATACCTTTATACATTTATATTTATTATATTAATACACCTATACATAATATTAATATATATTTATAATATATTAATTTATACATTTATAATTTATACACATTTATAATAACATAAATTTATACATTTATAAATACATTTATATTATGTATTATATATAATATAAATGCATTTATAAATACATAAATGCATTTATTTATAAATATATATAAATGTATTATAAATACATAAATGTATATAAATATATAAATATAAAAATTATAATTTATAATTTATAATTTATACATTTATATAATATTCACTTATAATTTATATATTTATAATAATATAAATTTATATATTTATTTATAAATATATATAAATATTTATTTATAAATATATGTAAATATTTATTTATAAATATATGTAAATATTCATTTATAAATATATATAAATATTTATTTATAAATATATGTAAATATTTATTTATAAATATATGTAAATATTCATTTATAAATATATATAAATATTTATTTATAAATATATATATAAATATTTATTTATAAATATATATAAATATTCATTTATAAATATTTATAAAGGTATTTACAAAAATATATAAATATATTTATAAATAAATATAAAAATTTAAAATTTAAAATTTAAAATTTAAAATTTATACATTTATATAATATTCATTTACACATTTATAAAAATATTTATATTATGTATTATATATAATATAATACATTTATAATACATTTACTTATATTTATATAAATATATAAATATATTTATTTATAAATATTTATAAATGTATTATAAATGCATAAATGTATATAAATATAAAAATATATAAATTATAAATTATAAATTATAAATTTATATGATATTCATTTATAATTTATATATTTATAATTGTATTTATATTATGTATTATACATAATATAATACATTTATATTTATTTATAAATATGTAAATTTATTTATTTATAAATATTTATAAATGTATTATAAATGCATAAATGTATATAAATATAATAATATAAAAATTGGAAATTATAATTTATACATTTATACATTTATATGATATTCATTTATAATTTATACATTTATAATTTATATATTTTTATATAAATATATAAATATATTTATTTATAAATATTTATAAATGTATTATAAATACATAAATATATATTGTTATAAAAATATAAAAATTATAAATTATAAAAATACTTGAAAATATGTTTTAAAAATACATCTACAAATAATCCATAAAACATCTACAGTAAAAGTTTTTCATATAGTTTTTGAAAAACAACCTCAAAAATAACTAATCCAAACGGACTTGTATTTGAAAAACGAAATGCTACAGTGCTGTTTTTGAAAAATAACCCCAAAAACAGCTAATCCAAACGGACCCCTTTATTTGTAGAACAAGTGCTATTGATATTGGTTATTTTGTAAATCATAGGATTTATTCATTGCAGACTCAATCTGGAAGAAAATTTAAAAGTGAAGTTGGAGGAATCATCTCATGAAGATGACACAAATTGAAGCAAGTCATTGGACGTGAAATTGTGGACTTCTTCTATCAATATTCTTATGAACTTGAGCAAGGTAGAAAGATGTTACCTTATAGAAGCTTGTAGTTGTTTTGCAACTTGATCCATATACTCCATCATCTAATCCAACTTCTTCACATAAAAGTGAATTCTTTGCCATTGCAGCACTGTCGTTTTCCTCCTCCCTCAGTATCTCCTTTGTCTTGGAATGGCAATCACCACCAATATGATTCTTTGGAATATCGATAGAAGAGGTCCACAATTTCATGTCAAATGACTTTCTGCAATATGTGTCTTTTTTATGAGATGATTCTTCCAACTTGGCTTCTTCATTGTCTTGCGAATTGAGTCTCCAATGAATGAATTCGATGATTTGCAAAATAGCAAATACCAATAGCACTTATTCTGCAAATAACATCATGTTTGAATAACATTAAATTAGGACTCTAAAAATTTTTGTGAGTACTCAAATGGAAGCCTCGCATGGTTCATATAGACTTAATTCAAAATTTTGCATCCTGTAGTTATGTTAATTATGAGTTGCAAGATTTACAGCCTTCTTCACCAATATTTAGTAGAAGTCCCACTCTCCCATATACCTTTTCATGTTCCCCATTGTGAGAATTGGAGAACTAATATCACAAAAATTATATGCAAAATAGTGACAATAGGTTTACGAAATAGTTATTCACTAGTATATGCCTAAACAAACTAATGAAATTTCCACTAATTATGCGTAACTATTTACTAATAGAAAAATAACCACAAAATTATTGAACTAACATAGGAATGACTATCTTTTCATAGTTGAAGCGATTTAAAATTGACAAATTGTGGCAAGTAGACTTCAAATAATACAAGGACATGATTAGATGATGAAATCCATTCAACTAAACCAATTTTCCATATATCTATATACTGACTTTTTTCTGTAAAAATGAGAGTTGAAAAGATAAAATTGAACAAAACTTTGAAGATAATAGACCAAAACTGTTCTTTTTAATAGTGTACATATATTGTACGTGACTAATTTCATTAGAAAATTTTAATTTTTAATTAGAGGCTCTAGATTGGTTTTTTTTTTTTTTTCTGTAAAGATAAATGGCCAAAATGATTGCAGTGGTAGATAAACAACTAATCTGGCCAAGACTCCAAACATGAGGGACAATTCTCTTGTAGTGGTCATTTAACATTACAAATCCAAGTAGAATGTCTTACATTTTCAGAAAGAATGGCTCATGTTTGGGGAGTGGGGTTAGGGAGGGATATAAGATTCTGGTCACTTGAGGTTCGTTGAAAGAAGTGGTAGGTGCAGAAAAGCTTTTGCCTGGTTAATATTGAATGTTACTTCATTTAGTGCAGCAAGCAATTACTTTAAATTAGTTAGTGGCGTGTGCTAATATTACAAATGAAGGTTTCCATATATGCAGCAAATCTGCCGACATGGTTTTGTATTAACAGTACAATGTCAATAATATGCAATCAAGCACATAGAGTCTGTTCATGAGAAGCACATATTACCAAGAAAATTGATAACGACTCAGTTGTGGTTGCAAAACGTTTTTCTTCACTAACCTCCAAATAATTTGACAGTTGGACAATAATATGTTTCTTTTTTTTTTTGGTCTATTTTGTCTAAAAAAATTGTTGGAGAAAAGTCATCAGCAATATCCTATTGTTTGTACATGTACTATTAATATTTTAGGTACCTAATGGATTATAATAGATCCCGTTACTTTTGTTCTATTTTCTTTTTTTTTTTATTTGTACGTAATTTTGTTCAAACTTGGTCCAAGTACAAATTTTACTTTTAGACTTTAGTGTTCTTAGATGGAACTCAATAAAGCAGTTAAAAAGTTTTCCGATCCAAGGTAAAAGGAAAACACCCTATGCATGTAATTGCCCCACGTCTTACATACAATGTAAGACGTGAAATAGGATATTTTTAAGGACTCATATTAGTTTTTTTTTATTTTTGACAAAGGAATTACAAATATTTTAGAGTAGTTTATAATCTTCTAAGAAATAAAAAGACACATGTTATTTAATTAATCAAATGTGTGGATTGCAGTTTCTAAGCTAAAAGTTTTACGTTTTTTTTAATCACATTTCTTATTTATCTTTTTAATTCATATATATCGAATCACTATAATATATTTTTCGTACAAAAACTCTCTGAAAAATAGCAATCCAAACGGGTAGTTTTCCTATTTGAGTGCTTCTTTCTCTTGCCATAACCAACTATTTTTCACATATTATTTATCTAAAATATGGAAACAATTCCACTAACTCTTGAGGTTTCTTGAAAGCTTCCTTTGGTTGTCTAATTGTTTTCAATTCATATTGACAATGAGCAATTGAACCAAAAAGCACCTTTTTGTGACATCTTGTTAGATTCATCTCCGTGGTACTTGGGGTAGCTCAATAACTTCCAACAAATGTGACTACTAAGCCCCAACAATGCACCAATAAAGTCAGCTCCATCAAGTTTCAACGAAATTGAAAAAAGATTGTATACCACCGAAGCCATAATAGTATACCATCAAAGTAGTGCGCTACATTAAATTTAACAAAAGATTGTAATTTATGAGGCTAAAGCTTGTAAGATGCATATTCTTTTGAGCTTCTTGAGCATCAAGAATTTTTTATGTTATTACAAATATATATATATATATATATATATATATATATATATATATGTAAAACTACTCATATAGTTGTAACTAGCAATTTTCCTTTCTTTATTTTTTCAGGTCAAACTCCCTTATCTTTTTTTTTTTTTTTTTATCAGCTTTGCAACTATTTGTTTGACTGGAATTATGTACTTAGACGGGCAATGTCCTATACAAAGTAATGTATATCAATTAGTTCGTTTAATTATCTCAGATTTTTATTTTTCACATGATTTTTGGAAAACAAATGATCTTCAATTTTCAATCTTTTGCCAAATTTTGAATATTATTTAGTAGATACTGCAAAAATGTGGGCACTAATATCCATTGATTTTAAAATCAATGGATGCTACTTTCCATAAAACCAAAACCAATCAACAAACACATTAATGTAAATGCATGCTTTCCACCATTTTTCCCATCTAGAGCCTAAGCCTAATTCAACCAATGAACTCATTCAATTTTGTTTTATGATTGTTTCCCTTAATAGTCTCGTGACCAGCAAAATTAAATAAGTTGCTCGAGAATGAATTTAACAAACTAGAAATCTCTCTGGATTATTGAAAAGCGAAGAATAATTTTTTTTGCCAAATCATATCAAATTAAAGAACTGAATTACAATTTCAAAAAAAAAATTTGATTTACCAATTTGAACAGAATATTCAATATTCCCCGAATAAACACCAATACCAAAAAAAACAGTAAGAAATGTCTCCGTTTGAAGGGCCTCGTGATTGAGCAGTAGAGTAGAGTAGTACGACTACCAAGTGGGGAACCACACAAGATGGGAGTGGGGCCCACGTCGCGCCCGCGTCTTTATGACCTCGAAAAGTAGAGCCACGATCCTCTACACTTGCACCATGACCACACGACGGAATTTAACTTGTACTGTTCACCCTCTTTTAGCTTGCACAACCTCAACGTACAACTCTGATAGCATCAAATCAATCCAGCTCCAATCAAAAGACTGTTCCACTTGACCCCACCCCCATTCTGTCTCTTTCGCAAAGATCTCTGAAACCACTAATTTAATATTTAGTATTTAATTAAATACTAAACCTCAGTTTATCCGTTTCTTAAACACACTTTTCAGTACCTTTTGCTTTAAGGATTGCACCCCTAAACTATTCGTCATTAGCTTTGCGCGCCCTTTAGAATGATTCTAGCCGTAGAGCACCTCAAACTTTAAATTTTATGGTGAAATAGTCCAATAACCTAAATTATGCCGGAAATTAGCTAAGAGTTTTACAATTTAAGGGACAATAAGCACACTAATAAATGAATTTTAAAGGTTGTTTTTTTGTCAGTTGAAATGTTGATATATTTGTTAATCTTGTTTTCTTTGGGGAGAAAAAAAAGAAAATACTAACTTCACAAAGGCAAAAAATATATTCACTTTCAAGTTACTATCTTGAAGGGGTAATTTATGTAGTTTTAAAAATAAAATTTAGTGTCTTTTCACCTATGTAACTTAAATTTATTGTCTTTCGCATTTTGCAAGGGATAGCTAAATTTGTTTTATATCTAACTTATTGCATTACTTTAACAAAATAATTATGATTAAAGTGTTATAACACCTACAATTAGGAGTGTAAACAAATTAAAGCAAATGGAATGCTATAGTGTTCAAACTTGTTTGATTGTGTTAATGAATTTGAAATTATGTACAAATTTTTATTATTTATTTACCCAACTGAGCTCAAACGAGTTGAGTTCAAATAGTTTGAATATTTTACATGTAAACTCCAATAATCTTATGCTAAAGTTTTTGTTTAAATTTGAATTTAATTAGTTGGCGAATCAATCTCGAAACAACTCTTACCCAACCCAACTCTATTCGAATATCAACTAACTTGATTATCTTTCAGTACTAACTACAATTTATAGTTCTAGAGGCAAAGTACTAAATGCGATTAGTTTAGCAGTGAATGGTACAATTAGCCTTTTATTTAAATCTCGTCTGTTTTATATTTACATTTGTGAATGAGTTTGAAATTATATTTAAATTTTTATTATTTATTTACTCGACTAAACTCAAACGAATTGAGTTCGAATAGTTTGTATATTTTATATGTAAACTCTAATAAGCTACTCGAACAAAGTCTGATTTTGATTAGTTAATGAACCAATTTCAAAAGAACTCTTATCTAGTCTAACACGATTCCAATATCAGCTAACTAACTTGATCGTCTTTCACCTCTAACTACAACTACAATTTTATATTTCTAGGGGCAAAGTACTAAAGGCGATTAGTTTAGCGGTGAATAGTGCAATTAGCCTTTTTTATTCAAATCTCGCCTCTTTTACATTTGTCTTCTTCTGATACATTTGTACATTATTGTATTCTTCCCCCATACAAATTCTCTCCCTTCTTTCTCTCTCTTCCTCCGTCCTCTGTCCCTCTTCTGTCTCCCTCCACCAGAACAAATAATGGAGGAGCAACTACACTCTCAACTCTCCTGCCATACTAGCAGTACATTTTAGCTCTCTTACGACGTCGTTCTACGTCTACTTCAACAAATGTGAACCCCTTTTTTCCTTCATTTTCATTTTTTTTGCCTTTTCTTTCTCTTAACTCCAACAAACTTTGCTGCTGCTGCTTGTGATCTGACTTCTGAGTCCTACATTGCCTGTAAAAGATAAAGTCTCGGACTTCAGGTGAGTTTCGTCTCTTTATCTTCTTTTGTCTCAGCTTTTTCTTGTTCTTTTTCAGTTTTTTTTTTTAAATTTAATTTAAAATTTTGAGGTTGTCTGAAAAGATAAATGAATGTGAATCTCTAGATTTGACTATGACTTTTCTCTGTTTGACTCTCTACTTTATATTCTTCTGAAAATTGCAGTTCTAACTGGAAAAATTCCTTGAATTTTACGTCCATTTCTGAAGCTGCATTTGCTGGTAATGCTGACCTGCTGTAGTGTTTCGTACTAGGGTTTATACAGTTGTTTCTTTTGGTGTTCTGTAACGGTTTAATAATAATGCGGAGATTTGAATGATTTGAAATTTATTTTTGCAGTAAATTTTCATTAAATGTGGGCGTGTGTGTGTGGTTTTTTTTTTTTTTTTTTAAATTCTTGAAAGGTTTGCGACTTCTTGAATTCTAAGCCTTGTAACGGATGCAGTTTTCGTTTGTGGATTCTAGCAATTTTTAGAACTAATTCTAGTCATCTGTTTTGAAATTTAAAATTTAAATAGTATTGTTAAGAGTTGTAAGTATAAATGGCTATTTTAGTTTGTGATTCTTGAAATCTAGGTAAATACTCGGATCATTAATCAAAAACTTTACTTCTTTTACTCTTTCTTCTTCCCTTCTCATTTTTTTTTTTTTGTTTTTAAAGAAAAAGTAATCTTCAAGACTCTTCCAAATGCACACAAAACACAATGTACATAAAGTTTAATCCTTGCTGTTAAATATTCATAATAAGAAATGTACGTTTTCTTTGAGTTTTTTTTTCTTGATTTCAAAGAGATGTAGGTTTTCGATTATTTATTTATTTGATTTGTTTTTGTGAACAATTTCTATTTTTTTTCTTTGAAATTTTTTTGGCTTGTGATGGGTTCTTAGTGTTTGGATTTTCTATTGTGTGGGCGTGAACAGAAAAGAATAAAAATGATGGAGCAATATGAAGTACTGGAGCAAATTGGGAAAGGGGCGTTTGGTTCTGCCCTTCTTGTGCGTCATAAACTCGAAAAGAAGAAGTAAGTTTGCTTAGAACAAGCAACATTGCAGCTTACATATTGCGCACTTGATTTTCTGTTTAAGTCCTTAATTTTTTTTTTTTGCGCTACAATACATACAAGATTTAGTTTGTTTTGTTAGACTTATTTTAATTGGTTTTTGTATAAATTTGTAAATTTGAAGGTATGTATTGAAAAAGATTCGTCTTGCCCGCCAGACGGATAGGACACGCCGAAATGCTCATCAGGAGGTTGGTGTTATTGATACTGATTACTTTCTTTTATTACTCGGTGGATTTTCTTAATTTGTTCTTCAATTTTCTGGATTTTGATGTCTCCTGATCTTCCTTGACATGTTAAGAAATCCATTGAGCAATGCTTATTTATGCCTTACAAGTATGCCCCTTGTTTTCCTTAAAAGAGGTATTAAGCTTATCCTTGAGGATGAATAATAAAAGATACTGCAGTTTCTCAAGACTAGGAGATCATGTATTAGATCCTTTCTCAAATGTGGTCAAGTAAATATACTTACAAGATAAAAGTCTCCCATGTTGCCAAAAAGTTGTTCGCTATATGTTCTGCCACTGACATTGTAATGTGTGTTTGATGAACAATATCTTGAGCACAGCTGACTGATCTTTCCTCTTTCTCTTTGTAGATGGAGCTTATCTCCAGAATGCAAAATCCATTTATTGTGGAGTATAAAGATTCCTGGGTGGAGAAGGTTAGCAGACTGTAGTTGTTACTCTTGGTTACTTTTGGTAGATGTAGGCACCTACTTTTGTCCCTCCCTTTTTTTTTTTTTAAAAAAAAAAAATGAGAGTTGGGAGTATGTCTCTAATTTTTCTTTGATGTTATTTTGTTTTATCATTTAACTAATTTGAAATAGTTAGTAAATTTTCTCATCATTTTATAGTTATTTTCTTGCCAACCGCTGCATTTCTATGTGCTTCCTTGAAAAATCCTCACAGTAGTACACCTTCATGATTGTTGACTCTTTCAGTTTTCCGGTTTTCTTTGTTTCTGGTGCCATTATCTTACACAGCCTTTGATTGATATTTCACAAGGTTTAGGGTCACAAAGGAAATTTTGCATTCAAAGTTTTGATTTCTTATATGACAATGTGAAAAACTGGCTCTTTTTTGCACCTTTTAAATTTTGCAGATATTTTGATTATCTTAACCTCCATTAAATAAACTAGTCTCAATTCTTTGTTAGGAGATAAGTGCTAAATTTGTTTTTGACAAGAATTTTGGTTGGCCTTATTAATTGCATTTGAAGTGTATGAGTTCTATCCTTTTTCCTTTTTATGAGAAGATATCGACTATGATAACAAATTTAATTTATTTGATGTAGCTAATTCTAAGTTTTATCATTTTGGAATTTCATTGACTCTTGTCAAATCCTACAGAAATAGATATACATGACCAATCTTGTACTGGTGGAGATATTATTCTATCACTTTGATTCGTAACTCATATTATCCACTTTAAAAAATAAAAAATAGTGCTAGAATTATCCCCATTTAAAGTTGTTATCACTAGTGCTGGAGTTAACTTGGGCTTATATTTCACATTGCATTTAAGATCATGTAATCAGATTGAGCTTGACACATTTTGGTGCTTTTGTTACCAGGGATGCTATGTCTGTATTGTAATTGGTTACTGTGAAGGTGGAGACATGTAAGTAGTTATAAAGCTTAAAATGCAATTTGTCATTCTTTCCATGTAGTGTAGATGTAATCTTTCGCAGTATGGTCATCGGAAACCTCTTGTGAAATTTCCTGTTTTGCAGGGCCGAAGCCATTAAGAAAGCGAATGGTGTACTTTTCCCAGAAGAGGTTTCTTTTTTGTAGTTGCACAGCATTCTTTTTGTACATTTCTTCCTCTAGCAAGTGCATATATATGTGCAATAAATGCAGTCTGTATTTTTTGTATTTTTTGATCATCTATCTCTAGGTGCACCGTCAACTCTAACTCGTATTGTCAACTCTTTACAGAAACTTTGTAAATGGCTTGTTCAGCTCCTTATGGCCCTCGATTACTTGCACACGAATCACATTCTTCATCGAGATGTCAAGGTAGCTGCATTTACTGTTTCAATAATAGTTGTAAAGTCAAAACTTTTCAGTAACATTGTACAGTAATTAGTAAATTTTGTGCATTCTGTGCAGTGTTCCAATATATTCTTAACAAAAGAGCAGGACATTTGTCTTGGTGAGAAGTTCATGTCTTTTACTTTATATTTTATTTGGATAGCTGTAAGAAATCTTAGTAAAATATGAGCAACAATCCATTGTTGCAGGTGACTTTGGACTTGCCAAGAGGTTGAGTTCGGATGATCTTGCTTCCTCTGTAAGTAAAATGGGTGAACTGTTTATTTTTAGGATATCAGCTTTACTTTCTGTTAATGCGTTTTGTTGATTTTCTACTTTCAGATTGTGGGAACTCCCAGTTATATGTGCCCTGAGCTTCTGGCTGATATACCATATGGTTCTAAGTCAGACATATGGTCACTTGGTAAGCAAAATATACGGTTGTCAAGTACAATACGAAAGAAAATGGAAAAAATAACAGATAATTTTCTATCTTACCATATATTACATTTCAAGATAAACTTTTGCTGATTGCTATCAAAATCTTGGCATCCAGGATGTTGCATATATGAAATGAGCGCGCACAAACCTGCTTTTAAGGCTTTCGTAAGTCCATTTTTTTTCCATGTAAAGCAGTTTAGTTGGTTCATGAATTTTTCAAGCACCGATAAGTATAGGTTACCAAATATCTCATACAGTTTTGCAAGGTCAAGGGAAGACTGACATGATAGAAGAACCTATTGAACTTCTTTTCCATGCATATGAAGACAGCAAATTTTCACAGACCATCGTATTACATTTTATCCTAGGCTAATTTGGAAGCTTGGATACTTCCATTTTATTGGACGCTTCTTATAATCTAGTTAAGATAGAAGCTGAATGTAGTTAAATATAGTTCTTTGTATTTTTTTTCTTGGCAAGAAAATATTCTGTTCAAACTCTGCCTACATGGCCTGCAGTCAGTGTGTTGTCATGTATAAGTTAGGCATTTTGGTTTTGTTTTATCCTTTTTTCGTCAAAGATAGTCAATGAAATTGATTATAGTTAACTGGACATTCTTCTGTTGGATGTAGTTCAAGTGAAATAGTATCATCCTAGATTAGTGGTACAATAATGCTGCAGAAATTTCTATGGCAGCAAGAAGTTATTCAAAAACTAGAAAAGCCCCTACCATACACACACAAACTATCAGTGTTTCAAAATTGCACAGATGGTCTCTCTCTCTCTCTCTCCTGTCTCGTGCGTGTGGTTTTCGATCCTTTAAGTCTGTATTGCTATCTCTGTGGGACTCATATTCATTCTTAAAAGTTCTGACTTTGTGGCATCAAGCCTTTCATTGGCTTGTGAGCTAGGATAGTTCCTCAGGACTACTAAACTTAGATTTCTAACATGTAGAGTGCTCTATGGCTCTAAATGAATTAATAACATATCTAATGTTGACTAATCATGTGCTCTTGCAAGTACTTGGTTTTGTCTCACTTCTAGTTTCTATTGATTGTTCCTTGCTTATGCTTGACACATTACATTTGACTCTTTAATTTGCAAGTTAAGCATTGGTGCAGATAAGCCGTGTCTCTGTGACAATGGAAATACTTACACTTCCTCCAGTTTTCCTTGTGGATGACTCTTATAGTGTATCATTGGCTTTTGGCAATTTACTCTCTTGGCTTGGTAGCTTCATATCAAACCAAATATGAGAATTTAGCTTATCAGCATGTTTGTTTGAGGTTTCAGGCAACTTACCGAATTTTTTTTTATGGAGTAGGATATGCAGGCACTGATCAACCGAATAAACAAGTCTATTGTGGCACCTCTTCCTGCACAATACTCTGGTGGACTGTAAGTTCCTTCTTTAAATCTCTCTGTTTATTGTCCAACGGCGTTCTTCTATTGGACAACCTACTAGAATGAATTTGCTTACTTTTTAATAGAGTGAATTATTCATCTTAGATTTATTTCATTTCTAGTAGGATGGTTGTGAAATATCTGATTAATATTGTTTGATATAAAATTTTATCTTGGGCTGCAATAAAGAATTGCTTCATTTTTATTTTCTACTTTTGTTATTGTTTACTATTATTTAATTGTGCTTAATGACTGACAATTGCTTTGGTTATTCTTTTGTTTTTGTTTGCAAAACTTGGTTTGCCATGCAAATTTGCCTTTGTCATTGACTGACATTTCTGTGATGTGAATTACAGCCGTGGTCTGATCAAAAGCATGCTGCGGAAAAATCCAGAACTGCGACCAAATGTAAATTTCATTCTTATTGCTGCAATTTGTATATTAATTAACTTTGATAAACAAGTAACACAACCATAAAAGTAATCCAGCAACATTATTTGATGGAACATGGTGCCATTTTAATTATTTTTCTTTGTCTGTTTCTGTCTTATGTTTTCTGAGTCCTGGATTCCTGGCTGCTTGCTTTCAAATTTTCTAGGTTCTACCTTGAAAATAGTACTGTTTCTTCCCTTTTATTTGCATTTGAAAGTATGTAAGTCATATATATTAGGAAATGCTCTGGCTTATCCGTTAAGCATTACTTTTTTCCGGCAGTGGCATGTGATACACAATTTTTTCTGTTTTTGTGTCTGAAAATCCCAAAATTTTCTAGTCAGTAGCTAGGCCTGGACATTTGGTAGAATCTTGGTTTTTACGGGAAATATCTCTTCAATCAAATTAGTTACTCTCAAAAAATGCTGGAAAAGTAGTACTCGGATAATTTTGATAGCATTTACCTTCAAATGCTGCTTTGTATGTTTTAATTTTGAAAATTTTTTCCCTTTTAGCATTTTTTATTTCCTCCCTATTCTTTCACTTTATAATCTAGCCATTCCTTTTTCCTAAGTTAGACAAATGCATCACCGGATGCCAACAACATGCTTCTTCCTTTTAATTTGTTTCTTATGCTTTGCATGAAAGCGGCAAAGAAAAATGATTTCATCAAGCTCGACTCAATAACCTTCTGCATTCATATTCTGTGAAACAAATGCATCTCTTGTTTTTTCGCTTTGTCAATTTAGTTTCTCAATTGATTGGCTATTTACTGAAAGTAGATATTCAAAGGGTACTTGTCCATCAAGAAAATGTGCCTTTCATTTAATATGTATATTTTCCCTTGCAGGCTGCAGAACTTCTTAGGCACCCACACCTTCAGCCTTATGTGCTCGATATTCATCTCAAACATAACAGCCCTAGGAGGAACAGTTTTCCTATACACTGGCCTGAGACAAATTACATGAAGAAAAACAGATTCTCTGCGCCAACAAAAGCTGCTATTTCTACTTATCGGGAAAAACGGTTTTCCTTTGGTGGTGACAGGACTTTAAACCCTAGTGTATCTGAAGCTGAGCATGACTATCCTTTTTCAGACCAAACAATTAAAAACAACCCTAAGTTTCTGGACAGAAGAATGGAAGAGGTGTCGGTTGATAGCGTGCATGAAGTGACATCTGTCACTAAAAGGATAACTTCAAAAGTTTCTAGCGTATCAAAGAACCAAAAAATGAGTGTGACAAAACCTTCTTCTACTTCCAAAAGACCGGGAGAACTCTCTAAAAACCGGGAACTGGTAAGATCAACAGGAAACTTATTTCAGATAGACAGCCTTTATTTTGATGGATGGAAAATTTTAATTCTTGTACCTTTCCCTTTCAATATTCTTTCCAGTTCACTTCTACCAACTTTTTGTGTTTCCTTCCATCTGAATCTGCATGATCATATTATCTGACCATCGTAATAGCATATTCAGATCATGCTGGATGCCGTATCTTGTTAAACACTGGACTAGATTGTAGATTCATACCCTATTTAATATTTTGAAAAGGGAACCTTCGGGGCGGGGGGGAGAGGGTTGTGTGAACTGACTTGCATCTTACTTGTCAAGGTATTCAACTGTTGGTCAAGCATGTTGTTGCCCAGAAATGGAGTGACTTTCAATCTCTTTTGACATCAACTCTATATGCGATTGTGTCCTTTTATCTCCTGAAGATGCTAATTTTCTTTTTTTTCTAAGTCAACAATATCATCTGAAAGTTCCAGTTGGCCATATTTATTGTGCATTTCCATTTATAACACTGAGCCTTCCCTATATGTTAAATTTTATAATGAGTCAGCAATTGTGCAGACGAACATCTTTAACATCTTTGGTGTACGTCTGTGCTATATATGCACAAAGTTAAGCAGGGTAGTGAGACTACAACTCATCTATTACTGACATAAATGCCCTGTGCTTTTTGTAACTTCCTTCATGCTGTAACATTGTTAGTTGTTAAATGCTGATTGATGCAGCTCCTGGCTTCAAGAATTGCTGCGAAAAGATCTGCTTTTTCTACTCGTAGAGCTTCTTTGCCTTTGTCAAGTAAAGGTGAAGTTCGAGAATCAGGCCGCAGACCCAGTCTTGGTATACTTGACTGTGTTAACTCTCCAGATGTTTCTGTCAATGCTCCCCGGATTGATAGGATGGTTGAGTTCCATTTAGACTCTTATGAGGATTCTATTATTCCCATTCGTAGAGCTTCAACGGCCTCTGTACAAGGTTCCTCCAACTCACCTCAAGGTGAACGATCAATAATGAAGGATAAATGCACAGTTGAAGTTCTGGACAAACCACTTGGTAGCTTAAGTTTTGCAGATGCTTGGCAAGGATTTGAAGGCCCCAAACTTGCTCTGGATAGGGAGGCTGTAAGTGAATGTTCTGACCAAAATGCCACGGCTGGTGCTTCAAGCCGTACCTCATCAGACTTAAGGCGCCGTCGTTTTGATATGTCATCACATCAACAACGTGCTGAAGCTTTGGAAGGTTTGCTTGAGTTTAGTGCAAGATTGTTGCAAGAGGAAAGGTTTGAAGAGCTTGGCGTCTTATTGAAGCCATTTGGTCCAGGGAAGGTGTCTCCAAGGGAAACAGCCATTTGGTTGACCAAGAGTTTCAAGGAAAACACGGCAAAGCAGGAAGACCAACCCTTGGTCGCCCAACCTATCTAAAACTGTTGCTGCTATTAATTGTAATGGCTAATTAGCGTTTTACAAACTGAGGTGTAGGCAGTAATAGGCAGTAATCTCAGGTATAGGCAAGAACTTGTAATGTTCTGGGTTGTATGGTATAGGCAGGATTCTAACTAGGAGCGGACATATTTTTATGTTGTTAATCTGGAGGTCTTAATTGGGAAGTGGTGAATGAAATGCAGGAACTTGATGCTGTGATGCTGTGTTTCTTAACCATTTTGCGTCATGAATACTTAAGATCCATCATGTAGGATGACAATATGAAGGCACATAGAAATTTCGAACTTAATTTGTGCTTACTTTCTCTCTTTATCTAGACATGCAAATGAGATGTCCCCTTTTCTGCCATCTACGGTACATTAGCACTCACCAACTGACTAAGTCTACGTACGTTCCAACTGAGCTCAAATGTTGGAATTCCTGCTGATAGTTGTGAGGAGTAAGGTTGTCTTGTATTTTGCCACATGAAACAAGAAAAAGAGTTTGAAATGGAAACTTCTCACTTCACATCGCGCTGTTGACTCTATAATTTTTTGCCACTTAATCTCTATCTTTTTAAGCTGAAAGTGGAGATGGACCCCACCAGACGGTAGAAGATCATCATCGATAAAAGATTAATTTTTTTTTTTTGGTATCTTGGGCCGATTCATGTGCTGGAGAGTCGATCCTTGCACCTCCTGTATTTTGGATTGATTCATGTGTTGGGAAAGAAGGTTATTCCCTTCTAACACTTGATCCCATTACTGTCGTCCGATACTGGTTTCACCAAAAGAAGTATACTACTAGTCACTGGTCAGAACTCCATTGAAAAGTAGCAATAATAGCAAAATTTGACGGCTTCAGCAGCCATTTAACGAGTCTCATTTCTGTGTCAGAGAATTTCAGAATGTACTACATTATTTTAAACTGATGACTACATTATTGCATCCGCGGATTGTTGATGGCTGCAGCAGTTTAAATTTGATTCAGCTGTCTTGGGAAGGTTAGTATAGGTTCTTGGGAGGCTGCAGTGGAATGATGAAATCAATATGCATAAAGATCTTAGGAATTAAGTAAAACATGTTGCCAAGTGTTCATGCACTACATATTTTGTTGTTGTGCTTTAAAATAGTGTTGTCTAACTGTTTGAGTTTTTAGATCAGGTGATAATTCGACCAAGTACTGTTTTGACCAAATGATAGTACTACTGTGATCTCTCAATTAGAAAACAAAGTTTCGATCAAAAGTTTCCCAATCTGCTTAACAGGTCACTAGCCCCTAGAAGTATTAGCCAAATACCTAGAACATGCCTCAAATGGATTTAAAGTCTTCTCAAAGTTGGAATTGCAATTTGCTACACTCGAATGATCTGCATGACTACCGTTTACTTGCTTTGCAGATCGATAAAGCTTGATGAACCATGGATGCTGATTTTCTTGCTCATCGAATTCTGAAGGTGAAGGCATATATTGCTCCTGAACTTCAAGGGCGACGTTTACACCTCGCACTGATGTTGATTGCTTGTTTTTTTGTACGGGGCGCCATTTTTTTGGCCTTTGCTTTGGTTCACTGTGTGACCTTGCTTTTGCCTTTGAAGATGCTGTGTTGGACATGTAACCTCGATTTTCATGAGAAAGTGGAGCAGTGGATGCCTGCAGTTTTATTTGTTTTGTTTTGGACAGATTGGTGGAGCTCGTTTCGGTCACTGTTGCCGGTGGACTACAACATGTCTGGTCAGGCTGATCTTCTTGCATGTTTATTGGAAACCGACCAGAGTGATATGTGGTGACGACTCCAAGTTCCTTTCTTTCGGCTTGTGAATAATGTAAGGGTCCGCTTTTGCTCTTCATACTTGTCCTCGTCTCATGAGCATTTACATCCTTTCTATCCTACATTTGAGTGATCAAACGGCTTGTTATTTATTGCTGCTGAATACAACAAGACACTTAACACCAGTGGCACACGTAGGAAACAAATATCGCTATATATGCTCCTAGAATTATATAAATATAGTATACGTTGAAGAAAAGTAGGACAATGAGGTTGCCTAGTTGAATGTGTGAGAAGATCCCATCTATGTTCTGGTGGAGACATGGAGATAAATTTAGTGTACACATCACGTCGATTTCTCAGCTGAGTGGATGAACTAATTTAATTACATTTTGTGAAATCAGTAGGATTTGTTTAACATCAGATTTGGTGGTTTGTCCTGGAGTATCTTTGTCCAACATTATTGGTTACTTGGTTTGGTAAAATCTGATTGTATCAGGTTTATCAGCTGAGCTGACATATAACAGTTCTATACTGAAGAGAAAATCCAGTAGATTTGAACGAAGAATTTGAGTGGAAGAACAAATCCTACAAAATGCAGAACCTGATGGATGATCATCCAAAGGGAAGGTGAGAAAATAATCCAGAAAAGGCCTTACTGTACTATTTCGAGCTGATTCTCCATGACCTGATCTTTTTGTTGCAAGCTCTGCTCCGGCCTCAACCATCTGAACTCTCCTATACCGAGCTCTAACTTGGATAGTCATCAAAGCGTGCATGCTCCTCAGAACTGCAGTTGTTTGTTTTCTGACCAGGTGACCCCTTACCAATGCTTGTAACTTCACCAGTCCCCGTAAAGCACACAATGCTTTTCTTGCCTGCAGAAAACGATCAGATCATTGTGAAAGTGTTCGTATGTCTGGATTTTAATCAGATTATCGTAAACACATTCATTTGATCTGTTGACAAAAGGGGGCATCCAACCACTAGATTATCTAACAAACCAATGGAAAAAACTTTAGAAGCTCAAATTACACATACCAAATAAGAACGAAATGCAGCCTGAATTTTGATCGCAGCAGCATCTTTGAGGGGCCCTATAGCTTGTGAAACAGGAGTTGTAACAACCGGCATTGTTCCATTGACTTGCTTGCTAGTTGTTACTAGGATTGCCTTAAAACGAATTTGCTCAATTTCATGCTCCTCTAGGACCTGTTTTGCCAGGTGGGGAGTAGAGATTGAGTCAAATGACAGATTGCGACAAGTGACTTTGTCTGTGGTGGTTGATTTCTTGAAGCTCCATCTCCTCTTCTCTTTTGTAACTGATAAGATTGCTCTTGGACTTCCTAAGTTACTTACCTCTGTGGCAACTGAATTCACTCTTTTCTTGTGCTTGCCTTTCTCCTCCCTTTTGCCTAACAAAAAGTTCCGGATCCATTTTCCTGCTATACCCATCCTATACCATCAAAGCCTTAAACAGTAGGGACAAATGAAGTAGAAACGAAATAAAAAATGGCCTAGAGAATAAAGGGATGTCTACAAGCAACAAAATCAATAGCTAAAATGATTGAGACTTCTATATAACTTGAACAGAAAGAGCTTGAACACAGAATTGATGGCTAATAAAAGGTTGATGTCTCAACCTTTCTTAATTTGTCTACGTTGTTGAATATCCGGCCTTTATATTCTTCTGCTACAATAGCAATTATATAGGGTTTGCAATAGCGTTAAACTTCGACTTTTCTGCTAACCCAAAAATCAAACAAGATAATTTTGGTGGAGAATACTGGTCCTTGTTTTATTTGTTTATGGCTAAGGCCTGCATAGACTTCCCCTTGTGATGCCAATTGACACATTTCTATGGATTCAAGGGTGGATGTGGTTTCTCAACGACTGGAAATCAGTTTGTTCTTTGTTTTTAGTACTTGTTGCTTTTAGAACTAAACTACCTACGTCTTCTTCATTCAGGGATGCAAAGAAAAGCCAAAAAGGAAAACTAAAAGTCTCCTCTTAAAGAGGGAGAAGTTTCCAGTTATGTCCAATTATGCAATACCAAGATCTCCGATCTCCATTTATTTGTGTAGAAGCGAATTTGTGTAGTAGAGACTAGAGACAATGCGGATCAAAGTTATGCACGGAAACTGAAACAAGTACCTTAGATGCTTAACTAGGTAACTAAATTCATTTGCAGCAGAGGAACGAAAGCCTAGTCCTTGCAGCAGTTCCATTTTTATTTATTTATTTTTTGTTTTGGGCAAAGACTAGGAAGAGGGGATGCTTATCCCAATTCTCAAGTCAAAGCAAACCACTGGTGTATTTTCGACTTATAGATTACTTACCAATGAAATCATTGAGTTTTGATCTAATGGTCAAAGAGAGTCTCTTAGATTTCTCTCGAGAGCGTAGTAGTGCACTTATGTGATTTGAAGGGTTCATTCTTCAATTCTTACAAGCCCAGTTGAGTTTCCCCTCCTCAGTAGTATAGGAGTAGTATTGTAGATTGTTGACAAAGATTACTTACCAATGGGATCTTATTGATAGTGAGAATCAAACCAAACATTCCTCTATAGTATAGGAGTAGAGTAGATTATTGAAGTTAGTCACAAAAAAAAGAGGGAATCAAACCAATCTTCCCTTAAACAAGCCTTACTAGCTTAGCCAATCCCATTGGCAATTGCCTTTTATAGTCATTGATAAGCTACAGTTAGCAACCATTTTATAGTCATTGATAAATGAGAGTCCAAATATTGGACAATCTCTCCTCCAATTGTATAAAAAGCTCTTGTATGTTAGTATTCTAAGAAAATCATGGTTTGTTTTAGATACCTAGTTTAGTGATACCGTAAGTTGTTGCAATTAATTTTAGCAAAACTTAAATCTAAAAGATAAGAAGGGAACGACAGTTTAACTTTAAATATCAACCACATGGAAGATACATGCCAAACACAAATCCAGACACAATTTGATTTTGACTTTAAATGGTAAGTTATACAGAGCTAGATTGGTAGGAGTATTACAAAAGTGATCAGATGTACATGTATCTATCAACAATAACTGCCAATTTAGGCTAATTTTTCCTTCACACTTTCCTATTGGTGTGACTTAATATTATCTTTAGTTTTTGTCTTGTGACATTCTGGGAGATGAAGATAGTGAAGCACATTACAAACATAATGAAAGATTAATCTCAATTAAGACCTTTACACAATTTTTAAATTTGATAAGGTTTGGAACTGAACCGGGACACGAACGATTGCTAGTTAAACCAGTCAGACCCGTGATCCAGTCTGAATATGAAAACATTGCTCGTATTTGAAACAAATGGTCCAAAACCCATCATTCACTATTAACAAAATCAATTTCTGCACTAGCAGTATGTTCTTTTACACAAGAAAGATTTTAATAGAAAATGCTGCTTGCTACTGTATATGAGGCTATTCTAGAAGCAATAATCCTCTTCCTCATGTTTATTCTATGAATACAAAATCTATCCTCTGTGAAAATAATTAAATAACTACATCACAATCAATATCAAGCAATTATGTGTAAACATAACTGGTAAAGTGATGCCAAACTGAGGCAACACACTATTGAAATTCCTATTTCCAGAGTAGTATAGCACCAGATATCAGCAAGATTCCCATCCATTGAAACTTCCATGGTAAAATTGATGTAGCTGAAAATTTTTTCAAACAAGAAAGAGTGAGCATAAATGTCAAATCCAATTTCAGTTTTCTTGAATAAGGCTAGAAGAAAAAGTTAATCAGAAACAAAAATTTCAAGATGCATTTATTCTAAATAATACTACAAGTTGTCAATGCATTAAAGTCGGGGATTTAACACAACAAAATGGGACCCTTTTTTTTTTTTGGGCAAATTCCGTACACGAGGTGGGATGCTAGCCCAAATTTTATTAAAATAAAAATTAAGCTACAAAATGGATTGAGCTCCTTGCGAATGACAATAAGATGGTGTAAATTTCATTGCTGCTTCTCCAGACCATTAGCTTAAGCATGTCTACCACGTTTTTTTTTTTTTCACAAGTTCAATCTTTAAACTGGAGCCCGTAATGGGAATTTTTAGATTTATAGAGCATAATAAGTGTCTATATGATAAACATTGTTTTCATCTTATTCTTACTTAGTGATTGTGCTTCAAATATTGAAAATTTTTATAATATCAGTTGACTTGCCATGGACACGGGGCAGGAGTGGTCATCAGGCTGACCGCTCCTGAACGGTTTCCTCACAAGGCCCAACAAATGGACCATAATAAGCCACGTCAGGAAGGCTCCAGTAGGGCTAGAACAACACCGTGTTGAGGAGAAACGGGAAAAACAAAAAGAAAAAAAGTTGACGGACCGTTTCATGAAGTGCTGGTCTATTACCGCCCAAATGAATCCTCCAAATGAAAAGCTAAGTCGCGCTCCCTTCAAAATAATTGCCCATATTCATTAATGCAAAATTCTACAAAACAGAGCAAGAAAGAAAGGCAAAGGCAAAATAACATTGCAGAATTGGAAATTGCCAGGTAGTATACAAGGGATAGCAAGAAGTAGCAGAAATAGAGTGGCTGCGAAGGAAAATCATGGCGAGAAGAAGCAATAAGTAGTGGCAGAAGGAGAGAGTTTAGGATTGGTACTCAAATATCAAAAGACTTGAGAAGGTGAACGGGAATTGTGGAGTACAAGGTTGGGAGATCCGGAGAAGAGATAAAGCAGAAGAAACACAGGTAAGAAAACATCAATGGTATCAGATAAATTGTGGATCGATTTGACTTGTAGTTATCTTTTGTTGTATACATTGTTGTGAACAAATGGGCTGATTATACTTGCTGCAATTTTAGTTGAAGTAATTATTTAATACAGTGAAAAATGGATAATACACTGGAACCTTCAGTTGCACATAATAGATATTATAATTACCAACACCGGGAAAGAAAGGTACTGAAAATTTTGCATACCAAGTGCTTGCAAAATTGTTTGCATGGGTTGGGGATTGTTATGGTTATTGTGCATGAGGTTGGTGTAGGTTTTGTTACATAACAGTGGTTGAATGGAGATTAAACATGATATGAGGTTCTAAGATGGTACATACTGTTGACAGAAACATACAAAGTGAGGTGAAATGGTTACAAGATATTTCATTTAAAGGCGCCGTAGGAGAGAAGATTATAATGCGCTAAGTAGGAGAGAATATTATAATTTGACAGTAGCAGGTAGAAAGTATGCCAAATTGCACAGTTTGGTATACTTAATGTGGAAACAAGTTTATAAGTCTTGATAGGTATTGTGTTTGCACATCATATTGGACAAATCATTTATGCAATGAGTCACTAGTGACACCTTCAGAATGGTGTGTAAAATTGCCCCAACAAATGATGAAATTGCAAGAATGTGATTGTCACTCCACTGGAATTGTATACTAGCACAGTGCTTAGATAGACAAGTTTATTGCATGGAACTAAATAAGTAGGAGAGTAGGTTATAATTTGACAATGTGTGGCAGAAAAAATAACAAATTGTGAAGTTTGACATACTCAGTGTGGGAAAACGGTTATGAATCTTGTTAGTTATTGTGGGTACACATCATGTTGGATAATTGTTACACGCAGTGATTCAATAATGACAATATTAAAAGTGTTGTGTAAAATTGGCTGAACATACATTAAAATTGTTCCACGGATTTGTTACTTCATTTGTATTGTTGAATACCGTGATAAATAAAGGAGAAATTGATTGCATCGATCTTGACAGGTAGGAGAATAAATTATGATATGACTAAATTAGGCATAATTAACAAGAAACTTTGCACGGTGGCAAACAAATTGTGAAAAGAAGATTACTAATACAATAGTTGTTGTGGTTGGACATCATGTTTGATAGTTGCCAATGAAAATTCAATCTTCGCTGTGACCATTTTATTTATTGCCATAGAACTTACCGTTATAGAACCTATGCCAGTAGTACAAATGTTAAATTAAGAACTGTCACTAAAATGTAGTTTTACTGTATACACATGTATTGTTTTCCATTCTTGAGAGCATGTGGCTCATTTATGGATTGATAATGTCGTGATGTAACTGCAGGTTGAGCTAAACGAGCTGTATAACATTGCTGTTAATAACCAATGAAGGATATTAAAGATTGCAGAAATACGGTGTTCTCATTCGAGAGCAAAAGCTTCCACTTCTGGGCCTGAAGCATTGGACAAAGGAAAAAAATCTATACAAGAGGACTATACAATGCACACGAGTCTTGATACCGAAGAAGAGCTAGAATTTCAATCTGTTGAAAAAGGGGGCAACGATGAAGATGATGATGCTGATGAAATTGATGCGGAAGGGTCTGAAGAAAATGAGCATAATGCAGCGCAGTATGAAGAAAACGATGTAATTACGAGGACAAATATTGAAGCCAGAGAACTCCCAGAGCTGAATGAAGATGTAATGGACATGGAGAATCCAATTTATACCTCATCAGTCGTGCCTAATAACATCAGTCAGAAATTGCAACAAGGGGCCACTATGACAACAACTGAGCAAGGAAGCAACAGTGTGTTTGAAAAGTGTTACAAAATAGTTATTGAAAAGTTACGGTATGTTTGAAGAGTATTACAAAATAGTTATTGTAGTGTTATAGTGTTTAAAAATTAATACAGAACTGTTATTGTTATTGTTAGTTACAGTGTGTTTGAAGAGTGTTACAAAATAATTATTGGTAAGTTACAGTGTATTTTAAAACTGTTACAAAATAGTTAATGGAACATTAAAGTGTGTTTGAAAATTAATACAGTGGTGTTTGAAGACTGTTAATTATAGTGTGTTTGAAAACTGTTACAAATTGGTTTACAGTTTGTTACATAACAATAGATATGAAATCATATGAAATACATGTTCTACGCTTTTTAGGAGGTCTTGACATTGAGATAAAGCACAAGTCTACACGTGCAACAAAGAAGAGCACCGTTCTGCAGTCAACCGAGTACATTCTACCAGCACATGTGACAGTAAAAATGTAACTGCATTCGAGATTGTAACATCGGAGCCTTGTAACATAATCACCTTGCTACTTTCAAATATTATGTTTATTGAGCTTAACAAGATTGTATGGTCCATGCGCTGGATGTGAGTAAATAGATTCCATTCCTGTGATGTACTAGTTGGTCTCATATATGTTGGGGTCTAATATTTTACCATATTAGAGGGTATTACGGACTATAAAAGGACCCCCTTGCAGGTGTATATCCCTTACCCAGACAAGACTCCAGTTTGTTCGCCCCCCTTTCATTTTCACCCGTATTATTATTCAATTTCACACTTCCAATTTCTTTTCATATTAAAGTGGCAATGGATCTGTGTACTCGATTCATTTTTTGTTATCTTCAACCTCCCTACAACAGGGATTACAGTCTCATCAATACAGTGTTCAGTTTTAAACCAAGTCTTGGGAGCCAATTAAACGCATCCAGGTTTGCTTGATGTTTGGGAAAATCTCGCTATTTTAATGAGATTTTCGAGAAGGTCTCGCTACATGCAATGTTGTAGGGTTCGAAACGATCATCTCTATATTCTCATTAGACACTTAATAAAGTGTCTAAGAAATTTAATGTGTCAAGGGGAGGAAATATTGTTGGTGCCAAGGGCAATTGCACAAGCAAGAGGAGAGGAAAGATTCATCGGACGTTAACTAACTGTAGTATCACTAGTTGTAACATCGGGGAATATTATTAGTTGTAAAATCACTAGTTTTAACTAGAGAAGAGGAAAAGCTACCGATTGCCAATTCATTAGTTGTAATGAATTGTAACATACACTTAACTCGTTGTAACTCAATCTGTACATCTCGTTATGACTATTTGTTGCATTTTAAATATTAGTTACCATACTTTCAAATTAGTTGTCCCAACAAAATATCATGTTCTTCTGCGAAACTGTTACTTGGCATGTGGTCATGTGAAACCAATCCGAGACGCCAATTGTAACTTCATTTCCATACTAAAGGAGTAATACCTATTGAAGTGCCTATAATACTATCTGTAATACTCATCATTAACACAATTATAAGCCACATGTCTAAGTTTTAACATAGACAAACACGACAAATTGCCTGTACAAGCACATCAATAAGTTGTAACAGTTTATTAACTTCTTGTAACGTACATATGCGGCATTCTCTGGTAGGAACGACATGGCTGCATTTAGTAAATGTTCGTCCACGAACACCACAAATCTGGTGCTAGACACCTTCATGTCTGAAAAATCTGGTGCTAGACACCTAATGTCTGAAAAATCTGGTGCTAGACACCTAATGTTTGAAGTAATTTTAGAATTACAATCAACAAGCATAATTCATTGAGAGATTGTACATTAAAACAAGCTTACAATACGGAACCGATCGAAATTGAGCAATATCTTTTCTAGACAAGTACGAACATCAGTAAATGAGGTGAACTTGGGGACGGAGAGCAACGAACTCAATTGTTTGGAACAACCAATTGTTTTGTATTCATAAAAATTGTAGGTACACATCATTCATCAACCTGCAACTGAGGGGAGTTGATGTCAATAGTTAGTCGCAATCCCAAGGTGTTATTTCTTTCCTGAAATACGTAACGATGACAAATCAGTCAATACAGTTAATGATATATACGGTTAATGATACATACGGTTAATGATATACGCTGTCAAAGTATCCAATTAACAAGACACCATATATATATGGGGTAATGATAAGAGCTTATCACCTGGGGTGATGGTGAAAATACATGATATGCATCCTTATTACAGTGTGTTGAAATTGTTGCACACTCCACCTACGTTGTACAATATAATTATTCAATTGTCAACAACTCATTAGCAATGCCTATATTGCTCAGTTCCAAAGCTAAATCGGACTAGACACTATAAAAAAATGATATTTCAAACCATTAAAATATCTCTGATGGAGTTATGCTTGAAAAATATAGAAAATTTGGGGTGCATCCATTCTGTAGGGACACTTTCATGAGACCCCTGATTAGCCAATCGGTGGACTTTCGGATAATACAAAATAATATGTCATTAAAGCATTATATGTTAACTACAAAATATGCATGCTTCAATAGCGTTCGAGTGCCCACCATTACAATTAAAGAAAAAGTAGCTCTACGATACGAAAAAAGGACCTTATTTTATCTACTAAATGTATGCATACCGTTGGACTTTCCTTGATTTCGGGAGCAACAGTGTTCGGAGGATCATTCACCGACTAGCTCATTGAATGCGTCTACGAGTTTTGTATGGGCCAAAAAATTATATAAAACAGACAACAAGGTATATCAGGAGGGATGTCAGTCGTAACAAAATCATCACACAATGTAACATCATCATAACTAATTGTGCTGTAAGAAACATCCAAATAAAAGTTAAAGCCATGCTCATTTTATACTAACCGAAATTGAGTCAGTTGATGAACGGTATCCCATAAACCTGTGTTCATCAAATGAAACCGATGTCGGCTCTGATTCTGAGACCTGTATTATTGACACGATAGTAATGTTATTTTATAGTGAATGGTACTTATGGATTGTAGATAGGGAATTACGATAACATTGTTGTAGCATAAATATTTACCATCATAGTTATTGGATCCTTACCGTAGTCTGTGTAGTCCTTGACAATCTAGATTTTCTTTTTAATCTGTCAAATTTATCGACCCAACTTCGCATCACTTTACTTCTCTTCCCACTAGTACGTTTTTTAAATCCTCTTGCGATTACTGCCTCTCCCATTTCATTTATAAATTGAATCTTATCACGTTCCTCCACATTCAGATTATCTTCGTCGATACTCGTGTTCTCTTTGGCATCACATCACTTTCGTACTTGCGCTTCACACCTTCCTTGCAGCAACTATATCTCCTAGACGTGGTCATGCCATTTTTGTCTTTATTCAGATAGTCTTTGCGTATACTAAAACCCATTTTAAAGGCATATTTGTTGTAAAACTTGTACGCATCCTCTTCACTATTAAACTCCATTTTTAAATCAGGGATCCTATCTTCTATCAATTTGTTGCAATTCATTATTTCTACTCCTACCAACGATGCATCAAACGCCATAATTTGTAACACTTCATGAATTGTATGTACATAAACGACAAGATAAATGTATATTACCATTCATAATGTGTTATGAATCACACATTACTCGTATACCAAATCCTATTATTACGCTTATCAATACGATTAATGAATCACATCACCTTACTTTTATTCTAAGACAACGGCATTATCTATGTGCTAATAGAACTCCATGTACACTAAGTTATATGGACTGTAATGTATTGGTCACACGATGTAAGTCTATTTTAATTGTATGTACATCCACTCTACTGATTATATTCAGGTTCTAGGTTCTTTAGCTCACTGGATCTTATGTCATTCGTTAATGACAAGCGCCTAAGCCAATTGTGCATTTTCTACTATTTCTATATTTTGAGGGCCAAACAAGCATTTTCTACTCATTGTAATATATTTCTTACATCATGTAATTAACTTACAACACCAGGTACACCCTTTTATTATTCACATATATGTTTTTTTTCTCTCCTTCACCTAAATGAACTCTATGCCTCCATTTTATACATACTGCATGGTCAGGAGAGGGGTAAACTAAGATTGCATGATGAGCATAGACCAACTACATATTACTCATTTAACACACTGTATTCAGTAACATTACCTTGGTCTTCACCATACGCTTTATTTTTCACCGAACTCGGAGAGCGCAGTTGCTTCTGCTATTAAGTTGCACGACAAAATCTGGCTTCGTGAGATGATTAATTTCCTCTGTTTGCTTCTACCTTGCCGCCTGCCTTGCATGCATTCAAAATGGATATAACACTCTCATACCCAACTTCAAAATGCATACAACACTCTCACTACACTGTTTGTTTTCTTCCTTATGCACTCAACACCATACCCTAGCTCTCTCCACCCACTTTTCTGTCAATTGCTACATTTAGCAGGACGCCTCCTCTCTTCCCTCAGTTTTGTTTTGTGTGACTCTCCACTTTTTTGTTTGCTTTCTTCCTTATTCACTCAACACCATACCCCAGCTCTCTCCACCCACTTTTCTGTCAATTAGCAGGATACCTCCTCTCTTCTCTCAGTTTTGTTTTATGCTGTCGCGTCCCATTTTTAAATAAATAAAGAAAAATAAAAGAAGAGTTTAGAAAAATGGCTTTTGATTTAATTTTTATTAAAAAAATGAATTTTTGATTTAAGAAGAAGATGAAAAACATGGGTCTAAATGGGACATGAAAATGCGACGATTTGATCCAAAAATATAGTTTAAAAAGGATTTTTTGAATGAAAAATGGAGTCGCCACTTGGTATAGAGTTAAAGTGTACCAAGTCACCTAAAAATGAATTTTTTTAAAGAAAAACGTAGAAAACCCTTTTTAAACGACTCCAAATCTACGAAAATCAGAAAAAAGGATTCGGAAGTCACATTTGAAGAAAGGGAAGGCAAGGATAAGAATCCAAGGCACCCTTTCAACCTAGCCAAGGCTAGTTGCGCGATTTAGTCAAAGATTTTCTTATTTTAACCTTAAAATTTATCACATTTGGACGTACTATATGAATGCAAACCTTAGACCTAGGAGGGTATCGAAGGGTCAAAATGTATCTTCAAAACTTACTTGGTACCAATCACATTAATTGTGGTGCCCAATAAAGACCCTTCGAAGAAGTCACGAATAATGCAAGTCATGAGACTCGAAGGAAAGAAAAAGTAAATAAAATAATAATATACAAATGTGTATGACCTAAAGGAATGCATCATAATGGGTGCGGGGAACTTATACTCGTGACTTTCAATGTTCCCTTTAATAGAGAAAATACGAGCGTGCTAAGGCTAGAGAAGCCAAACTCCTCCATATCCCATATTCAAGGGGTTATCTCTAATCTAATCAAGCAAAATGTACTAATCTACCCCTAATTTCCTAAATGAGATGCAAATCTAAATGTTACATATGCATAGGGGCAAGGGATATTTTATTAGGGGAAATATTATGTGAAAATGATAAAGATCCTAACAAAGGAAAAAATATGCATGAAGTGTAATGCAATCATACAAACATGATTTAGCGAGGGAGGTCCCTAAGGGTCTAGCATTGGACTAACCCATGTCTATGGATCCTCACTAGCATTGGACTAGTGGGAAATCGGAACAAAGGGGCCACAACTAGCGTTGGACTAGTGTGGTGACGGGAAAAAGACCACAACTAGCGTTGGACTAGTGTGGTGACGTCATACATTCATTACAATCAAATAAATCATGTAAAGCCTAATAAAGCAAATAAACACATAAATCACATATAGCACATAACACATAAGCATGGTATCTAGATGCAAGACCCTAAGAAAGCAAGTAACACGTAGCACATAGACATGCAAAACATACATAAGGCAAATAAGGCAAATAAAGCAAATAAAGCCCTAACTATTACATTCAGGGAAGCCTACTACAATCTAAAAGGGGAAATACATAAATAAATAATTAAAGAAATACCTAACTATTACAAATTTGACATTCAAGTGCCTTTCAAATGATAGATATACAAAGCTAAAGCCAATAAAGCAAGTAAATAAATGAAATAAATAAACATCCAAGGGGCATGCAATTAAACACGTAAAGTCACATAGGACACGTAGGGTCAAATAAAGTAAGAAATAAGGGATAGGGTGTACCTCCCTTGATTTGGAGCCCCAATGGAGTGACATTACTTATTTACCCTCCAAAATACAAAGAAAAGGTCAAGGCATCGCTTTAATTAATAAGTAATCACAAAAGATAAAAATCAATCATGAATTTGAATCAACTAAATCATATAAACAACCCACATTCGAGAAATCAAAAGAATAAAAGACTTGATTGCAAACATTAACAAAGTTTTGGGGTCCAAATTAAAGAAAAATAAAGTTTAGGGACCTATTTGCAATTAAACCTGAGACCCAATTGAAAGAAGTTGAAAGTTTCTAGGGCCACAATATAATTAATGAAAAGTACAGGGACTGATCTATAAATTCATTTTCTGGTTTCTTAAACAAATAGGCCATTGGGCCATTTCATTTACTTCTTGGGCCGAGGACCCCCTAAGCCCGACCAAAACCCAAGGAAATAGACGGGCTAGCCTCTCCCTTCTTAACAAGACAAATCCAACCAAGAGAGTGGGCTTTACCTTCTAAGCCCAAACCAGAAACCCAAACAAAATAAATCAAATCCACTTTTACAAATCCAAGCAAGTATTATTACCCAAAACCTAAACCATAATACTAAACCAACAATATAAGCAAAACAACCAAAATCATTAAACCACAATTATGACCTAAAGTCAAGAATTGAACAATGTAAAAGACTACTTTAAAAATATTGAAAAAAAAATGATTAAAATCTAAAAGAGAGAAATGAGTTCAACTTTTTCAATCCTTTGGGCTATATCAAAATAAGGGGAAACTTGGGAGGTTCAATCACAACAAAATAGGGACCTAATTGGAGGAATCATGAAGGTTTTGGGATCGAAATTAAAGAAAAGTAAAGTCCAGGGGTCAATTTACGAATTTCCAGATTTTTGCAAACAAATGGTTCGCTGAATCTTTCTTCTTCAACGCGACTGAAGGAAAGCTTCTGCAACCTCTGATTCGGCCATTTGCCCTAACCATCAACTATCATGTTTTAACAAGCATTGAACTAGCCGAATGTTATGCAGAAGCAGAAATCGATTCATCCTTGAAACCGAAGTCTTGGTTGGACATTTCATCGAGCAACAAACAGACAAAAAAAAATTCACCACATTTTGCTCAATTGAAGTCATAACCAGCCCAGAAATTGCGCAGAAAATCAAGATTTCAGTCCAATCGACACAGAAAAGTATATACAATCCAAAACTATGAACAATTAATAGGAAAATTGTTGTGAATAAAGGATCGGCAGACTGCTTTGTGAGCTTGACCAGAACTGGAAATTTTAAAGAAAGGCACTTACAGTGCTCTTGCATTGAACGACGGCAATGGTGGATTCTGGCTCTTTCTCAGCTGCAAGACTCTTTGCTTTTGACTCGTTCGCGCTGCCTACTTGCTCCGCCGCCGTCCCCGCAGCTGAAGCCGATGGAATTGCTCTTGCAGACAACAACGATGGAGTCGGTGAGGCGGCAACGGCTATGGGCGGTGGCGATTCCAGTCCTTGCTTCCTCGTTTGATTCCCTTTGTCCGTCACCCCTCTTCCCCTCCTTGTTTTTCATTTTGCCAAAAACCTTAGCCCCTCTTCCAGATCTCCCTTCGATTTTCTGTTCTGTTTTCACTTTGGCTTTCAGACGAAACTCCCTCAGCCTCTGTTCCAGCCGAAGCTCTCTCTCCATTGTCTTGCTTCAGCCGCCCCTCAAAAACTCCTGTCCCCCGAAAACCTAGCCACCAGTCCCTTCTCTCGGCTCCTTCTACCCTTCCTAAACCCAAGTTGTTACTCGAATTCTCTCTTTTGCTCCCTCTCTTTTCCTCTAATTTTCCCAAGCTCCGCCGCCACTCTGTTTTTCTTAGAATTGGTTTGCTTTTTTGTTTGCTGAAGCCCTTTCTCCTCTGATTTTGTTTTCTTCCGATATTTTCCTCCTTGCTAATCCTTTGTCCGCCGCCCTCCTTTTTTTTCGCCTGTTTTTCTTTTCTTTTCCAAATCAACAACCTACAAGTGTCTCAATCTCCCCTTCCCTAAGTGATGTGTTGTCCCAATATAAAAGGGACACTTGTCCTATTGTATATTCTCCACTTGTCTAGCATGCAAATTTCCACATATTTCACACATTTCCCTTATCATATTTTTGCATATTTTCTCTTTTTTCCTCTTTTTCCTTTTCCCGATAAAGTTTAATACTAAAAACATTAAAATAAAAGTTAAAAGACTAATGAGCAAAATGGATAATAAAATAAAAATAAAATAAAATAAAAACCCTAGAATTGAAACAAATAAAGCAAAAATTTAAATTAATTAAACCAATAAAATTAAAGAATAAAAAATTTGGTGTCTACATATGCGGCTGGTTCAAATTTTCAACTTGATTTTCAAAATTGAAACTCTTCCGTTTGGTCCGTCATGTTCCCGTTTTGGCTAAACATTTTTTTGGAACGCCGTCGTTTTTGGGGCCTGTTGAAGGTTTCCTGACATGGAATATTTCTCGCATCACATTTGGGTCTTGTGGGAGACCGTTCAGGAACGGTCGGTCTGATGACCGCTCCTGCCCCTAATCCGACTTGCCATGTGAAGAAGCGCTGAACTTTCCCAGACCGAGCTGATTTGATGAGCTCGGCGTACTGATGAGGAGAGCGTGTCCCAACCCTGCAAAACAGACAATAAGCGGTCTCTAGGACGACTAACAGGGGAGCCCCGAGGTCGTCCCCAAGGGCACTCCGACGGTCAAGTCAGTTTTTCAGTGAGTGGAGTTCACTGAGAGTAAAACTGTTGGGAGTGTTTTGCCAATAGTGAGCGTACCTTGTGTAGTTGATGTGCATTACCATTTATATCCGCTTGAGAGTCCGACTTCCGTACGTTTCGGGACCTGCCCGGGATAGTCTCAATCCCACGCTGAGGGAGATTCTCCCCGCCCTCTGCGGGATTGTTCCCTGGAGCCTCTTGGAGCCCTAGCAACGGTGTGCCCCAGGACGGTTCCCATGGGCTTGAGATCCAAACCCAACTCTGGTCTTCCTGGGCTGCAACGTGTCTGCGCTCAGGACGGGGCCTTTGCACTAGCCCCTTAGATTAGGTAGGGCTTCCAAACAGACCTAATCTATACCCCTGCCACGTGGGAGACCGGCGTCGCACTGCTCTGTCAGGGTCACCTCCAGCACAGTGCTGCCACTGAAAAGCTGCGCTCGCGTCCTTTCGACTGTCGCGTCTCTTCGGTTTTCGTACCGCTCTTAAATGCGTTCACATAGGGACGGTTCAAATTCAAGCAGCCGTTTCCCCCCCATTTCATTCCCCATAAATAGGGGCTCCCAGATTTCCTCCGACTCTATTTGCCATTTTCCTCTCTTCGTGTAGTTTCAATTTCCAGCGGCAAGACTTCCGGCCCACAGTGCCCAGATTCCTGCGGTTCCTTCATCTTTTCCCATTCCGCTCATCAGTAAGTCCTTTTCCCTCCTCCTTCGTTCTCTTCTTTCCCCTACCTGCCTTTACTTTTTATGTCGGATCGGTCCAGCGTTACTTCCACCGCATCCTGGGTTCCTGCCCATCATAGAACCCTTAGAATTTTCATTTTTTCTTCGTCTTCATCTTCATCCTCATCTTCATCTTCCCCTCCTCCACTTCTTTCTCTTCTGCTTCTAATCCCAATTTCTACATTCCTGACCTGGTCGAGCCCATAGTCATCATGAGTTCTCCATCTACCCATTCCCCTTCTGCCCGAATCTTAGAGGAGGTGGCCGAGCTCGATACCCTCATTAAGCAGCAGGCCACTTCCGTTTCTTCCCCCAAGTCCCCACATGACTCACCTGGCGGAGCTCAGGGAGGGGCTGGTGAGGATAGGGACTCCTCCGAGGGGACCCCTGCTTCCGAGCAAGGGGATAATCCTGGATTTGACTACAGTCATCCCGACTAGCAAGAGGTCACCCTCTCACTCGAGGTGGTGGCCGAGCTGGTCGGGTCTTTCTCTATTCCTCCGACCTTCGAGCCGAGTGCTGCCGGGCCCAACGACCGAGCCAGCCAACCTCCCCCTGGCTTTGTAGCCATTTACAGGGAGCAGCTGGTCGCGGGGCTCCGACTCCCCATTCCTTCGGCTCTAACTGAGATCCTGAGCTACTGGGGGTTCAGGATCACCCAAGTCCACCCCAACTCGATCAGAATCATTATTGGATTCCTGATCTACTGCCAGATCTGCTCCATCCCTTATTCTCTTTCTCTCTTTCGAGCTTCTTACACCCTCAAGCTCTCCCTTCCTGGGTGGTACTATTTCTCCCGCCGAACTGTTAGCAAAGTTCGAGGTGGGAAGGGCACCCATGACCTGCTTTTCGGGGTCCCCTCTTCCATAAAGAACTGGAAAGGGGACTTCTTCTTTGTTAAATCCACGCATTTTCCCCCTAATGTGTGGAAGGTCGGGGAGGTTGACTTCGACCCCTATCCGGGGAACTTGGACTCCGAAGCCCTCAGCCAGCTGGTGAGCTCCACGGTGAAACTCTACGCGACCAGGTTCTCCACCGAGCAGATTTCAGCAGCCGAGCTGATGGCGATGTTGTCCGGGTCCCCTGGAGAAGTGGCGCCCTCCCCTACCGACTACGACACCTGTAATGCCGTCTCTGTACTCTTGCAGTGCGTTGCTTTCTTCTTTCTTTTGCTGACCTGTTTGTACTAACCTGGTGATGTTTGCTGCAGTGAGGAGGCTTTCCAAACTGCTAGGCACGCCTTTCGAGCCGGTCGCCCCCACCCCGCAACCAGAGGCTGCCAAGAAGGCCTCTGAGGCATCTCTGGCTCCAAGGGGTAGTTCGGCCCCCCAAAAAGAAGCGTCCCACTCTTCGTCCCCCTCCAAGCAGGTCGTCGGCAAGAAGAAAGCGATCGGACAGAAGAGGGGCCGAGGGGATGAGCCCTCCCAATCTGGGAAGAGGCTCGCGCCAGCTCTAGCGCAGCTCCCTCTCCTACTGACGTCGGGGGGCGCCCCCCATGCGGGTCCGGCCCATCTGGGGGTTGGCTCGCAGAGGAGCACGCACGGGAGACGCCTCCCCCCAACTTGTGACATTTCCGCCATGTGGCCCCCATGAAGCCGGACCAGGCCCCCATCATGCACGACCGCCGTCGCTTCTGCCCGTCCTGGGGGCTTTCCATCAACGATCGAACCCAGTTCCCCGAGGTGGCTCGCCAGTTGGTCGCAAGATCAGTTCTCCCGCGCGACAGGAGGTGGATGGAGCTGGCCAACCCGTCCGAATTCCAGGACATGTATTACACCGCCCAACCCCAAGTAAGCTTTCTTCCATTTAGGCCACTTGCGTCTCTGCTTTTCCCTTGGATGGAGTTGGCAGTGTGCTAATTTTTTCCCTCCGTTCCTCAGGCCAATGCCGCCGGGGCCGCACTGGCGACCCGCTTCTCCAAACTGTCTCCCGACTTGGAGAAATTGCAGAAAAAGAATTGGAAGACCGAGCAAAGGCTTGCCCAGGCCCTTAAGGAGACGGACTTTCTTAAGGCGAAGTTGGGTAAGATCGAGAAGGAGTTGGAAGCAGCTCAGGTCCAGCTCGCCTCCACCAGGTCGGAGCTGGACTAGGAGAGGACGGGCGTGGAGAAGCTGAAGGCGGACCACGCCATTGAGCTCTCCGGCACTGTCAGCCGGGAGCGCAGGAAGACTGTTCGGGAGTTCTTCTTCTCCGAACAGTTTGCTGAAGACGTCGCCCTTCTCAACCAGCCCATCCTTCAGGTCGGCTTCACGCGAGCCCTGGACCAGGTGAAGGGCCTCAACCTGCCTGGCTTCAACTTGGCTAACTTCAAAGACTACAATCCCGTAGCTGAGGAGAAGCTCGACTGGCGGAGGTTCCCTCGGAGGAGGACGAGGCTCCCAGCAGGGCTTCCGGGAAGGAGCCGGTGACTTAGGGGTTTTAGGGAGCTGAGCTGTATATTTTTTCCTTTTCATTTAGCTCGGTAGGCTTTGTAATAGGTAGGTTTTCCATGTATATATGAAATTCGATTATCTAATCTTGACTCCCAAATCCCGCTTGCGCCGAACGCTAATAATCAAAGCAGTGTGCCGACCTCCTGGGCTGAGCACCGAATTGATCCACCAAGGCGGCGTGTCGACCTCTCGGGTCGAGTATCTATCAAACTTTACGCTAATCAGCTAAATTGTTAAGGACACCCAATTACCGAATTCTAATAACCGAAGTGACGTGCCGGCCTCCTGAGCCTAACACCCGATCTTAAGGCCTTAAGCTACGCCGACCTCTTGGGTCGAACGTCAAACTCTCAAATTTTAAGGACATCCCATTGATTCATTGCCCCCCGCTAAGTGTGCTAATGTAAAATTAATAATCAAACAGCGTGACAGTTCAAGATAAACGGCCTTGATAAATTTTGTAATGAAGGTTCGAAGTCGAACACTTATTTGGTTTGACAGTAGGATATATCGGACCAGCCTAAATTAGGAACAGCCGCAAGTTCGAGAAGTGCCAAGTGCGGGGTACCTCCACTCCATCTAATTTCGCAAGCTTACAGTACCCAACCCGACTTGTCTCTAGGACCTTGTACGGCCCCTCCCAATTCGGATCGAGTTTATTGGAACTATGAGCTCGACTGACTGAGTTTTTCTCAGGACAGGGTCTCCTGACTGGTTCTGCGTATTCTTCACCTTCGCGTTATGATAGCGGGTGAGTTGACTTTTGTATTTAGCCATTCGTATCGCCGCTTCCTCGCGTCTGGCCTCCAGCATGTTCAAGTTACACCTTAGCTCTTCTTCGTTGGCTGCTGCAACGAAGTTCTGTGTTCGAGACAAGGGAAGGCCGATCTCTACTGGTACCACCGCTTCTGCCCCATAAGTCAGGGAGAAAGGGGTCTCATGAGTGGCTGTCCTCGGCGTAGTTCGGTAAGTCCAGAGGACACAAGAAAGTTCCTCTAACCAATTAGACTGGGTCAGTTCCAACCTAGTCTTCAGTCCTTGCAGGATGGTTCGGTTAACATTCTCTATTTGGCCGTTAACCTGGGGATGATCGACCGACGTGAAGTGTTGGTTAATCCCGAGCTCGGCGCACCAGTTCCTGAAGGGATTTTCAGTGAACTGTCGCCCATTGTCAGATATCAAGATGTGCGGAATCCCGAAACGGCAAACTATGTTCTTCCAGAAGAATTTCTGAACTGCTTTTTCAGAAATAGCGGCTAGAGGCTCCGCTTCCATCCACTTTGTGAAGTAGTCGATGGCCACCACGAGATGTTCGTATCTCCTGGGAGCACGGGAAAAAGGCTCCAGAAGGTCTATTCCCCACTGGGCAAAGGGCCAAGAACTGTGGATGGGGACCATCTCCTGAATTGGCTGGTGACGCAGCGGGGCATGCACCTGACAAGCTCGGCAGTGTTGAACTAACGCCGCGGCATCCTGAAACACCGAGGGCCAATAGTAGCCTAGAAGCAGGCACTTTTTGGCCAATACTTGAGATCCCACATGTGCCGCGCATAAGCCTTCATGAACTTCTCGGAAGACATAGTCGCCCTCCTCGGAAGTTATGCACTTTAGTCAGGGAGACACATACGACCTCCTATAGAGGGTCCCCCCCAAATAGGCGTACTTGGAAATTCTGAGCTGGAGTCGGTGAGCCTCGATTTTGTTCTCAGGGGCACCCGAGTTGAGGAAGTCCACGAGGGGAGTTATCCAAGAGGTCGGGTTATCTATAGCCAAGACTTGGACCTGGTCAATGCATTTTTTCTTGACTACCTCCACCAAGACTTCCTTACTCAGGTGAGCAAAGGAGGAAGACGCCAGTTTCGACAGGGCGTTCGCGCGCTTGTTCTGTGATCTCGGCACTCGCTCGATTTCAAAAACATCAAACAGGGTTATTGCCTCTCGTACTTTAGCCAAATATTTTTTCATGATCTCCTCCTTGGTCTCGTACTCCCCGCGAACTTGGTGGACTACGAGTTGGGAGTCATTCCGAACTTTGATCGCGGTTATACCCATCTGGTGGGCTATCCGCAATCTAGTCAACAGGGCCTCGTATTCTGCCTCATTGTTGGATGCCGGGAAGTCAAATCTGAGCGCGTAGGTTAGCTCTTCCCAGGTGGGCGAGGTGAGCAGTAGGCCAGCTCCGCTCCCCTCCCTGCTCAAGGCCCCGTCCACAAATAGTACCCACGGCTCCTCCGGCCGTACCTCCTTGGGCAGAAAGCTCGGCTCATCCACGGACAAACTGGCTCCCTCAGCAAGGAAGTCTGCCAGAGCTTGAGCTTTGATAGCGGTGCGAGACTGATAGCCGATGTCGTGTTCGGCCAGTTCGACGGCCCACTTGATCATCCTGTCCGAGACCTCCGGATTTGTGAGTATCTGTCGTAAGGGCTGATCAGTCATAACAACAATGTTGTGGCCCTGGAAGTAAGGTCGGAGTTTTCGGGCAGCGTGCACCAGAGCAAGGACCAATTTTTCGGCCGGGGTGTATCGCGTCTCCGGCCCTTGTAGAGCACGACTGACGTAATATATCAGCCTCTGAGCCCTCCTGTCTTCCCGTACCAAAATCGCGCTAACGGCCTCGTTGCAAGCGGACAACTATAGGAACAGGGTCTTCCCCTGCTTTGGGGCGGTCAGAGTGGGCAGTTCGGCCAGGTATGCTCTCAGGTCAGTGAAGGCTTTCTGACATTCCTCAATCCATTGAAAGTTCTTAGGCGCTTTCAGGATTCGAAATAAGGGTAACCCCCTCACCGCGGAGTGTGAGAAGAACCTATTCAGGGTGGCCATTCTTCCCGTGAGCTGCTGGACCTCCTTCACGTTTCTTGGAGGGGCTATGTCCATGATGGCCTGGAGCCCGACCTAACTCCGAAGGTACATTTCTTCGGGTTTAGCCGCATCCGGCTCTCCCATAGGATATCCAAGATCTCCCTCAGATCGGGAACGAGTCGCCAAGGACCAAATTGAGGACATTATTCAATTGGTTGGGTCATAGTGAAATGAAGGGAGACTTGGGGGGTCAAAGTGTAAAGTTCAGAATTAATTTCATGCATGCATAAGAATGGCTTCCTTCATTTCTGGTTGCTGGATTTCAACATGCAAATATGTTCACCATATGCCAGGATTTTGATTATCAATCACCAACTAAACTTGTAACTTCATTGTAGGATTGAAACAAGAAAATGGAGCTAATCATCAAAGGTAGAAAGAAAAATAAACAGCAAAAGAAGGAAGAAGATTGCTGCGACTGAAGGCTTCGGCAACTGATGAAGCCTTCAACACGATTCTGCAGCCTAATTTGCATGTACAACAACTTTGAAATTACTCCCGTCAAACATGGCTGAACATCCAAACAAGAAACATGAAAAACTGATGCAAAAATTCTGGACAAGACATTCATGTAAAAAAAGAAAATGGTTTAGCAACCTGAAATTCATTTTTTTAGCAAGTATTCAAATATGATTCAAGCATTTCAGCCCCCAAACATGCCAACCTAACCCCCATTATCCAATTCCTCTTTCCAACATGAGATCAACCAGCAAATTGAGTGACAAAAAAAAAAAAACCCCTTTTGGTGGGTTGTTGCGAGAAGGCAAAAACAGCAAACATAAGAACCAGTGCAGCTCTTCCTAATGGTAATCAAAATGACTGGCTAACAAGGCTTTCTCCAGCTCTAACAGAATGGAGCATGAACAACAATGCCTTATCTATCTTTACCCACAAAAAATTCAGATACAATGCATGCAAAACTGGAAGTGTTTCTGCAACTTTGTGTCCTTTTGATCAGCAATTACATGCAGCAAGTTTTCGATGCAACTCTTATGGGTTCTTTATCCAACAAGAACATGTCTATTTTTTTTTTGTCAAAACTCCAGGCCCAAACACAAAATCTATGCATCCAAACACACAACTTCAAGATCCGAACAAGCAAAGACAAAAAAGATCATAATTAGAACGGAACATGCAATTCTTCTTCGCTGATTTTTGTCTACAGCTTTGCAAGTTTCTGCTGCAAATTTGCAGCTCTTCTTTACGTAAGTATCTTAGGCAATTTCAAACCAAACCAACGAACTCATTTACCCATCCCATTAAATTCAAAACAGTTGATTAATACAACACCAAAGGGTAGGAAATAGAACCATTGCATATCAAACAGACAACATGCAACAACCGAGAGAAAAGAAAACAATTTTCTGGTGAGTTCTAAGTGGGTTGGTCAAAAGTTAACACCTTTCAGCCAAAACATTGAACTATCAACTGTCAAAAGAGTCTAAAGCTCTGATAAAATCAAACCATCGAAAGCCCCTTCCTCTTAGCGTCAATAAACATGCCAACAGAAGAATCCGAGAAACCCATTTATGCAAAATGGTTCCAAAATCTCATGCCAAGTGTTAAACCAACTACCGAAAGAAGATTATCATTACCTTATAACCAATTGACGTGATGAATCGAGGCAAGAAAGGTGGAAGCAATTGTTCAGAATGCCGAAATGAAGCAAGAAATCCTTTTTCCCAGTTCTGCAAGGATGACGAGGACAGCGAGTTCAAGCCCAATTTCGGTGATGTTGCAGCTCCTTTTTCCAGAAGTGTCCAACATGAAATCTCCTCCCCAAGTGACGTAGATTACCCAGAAAGAAACGATTTTTTCAAAAAACAAGGTTATGAACAATTCAGAAAATGGCCGGGAAGACCCCTTAATCTTCAACCCCAGCCCAAGTTTTTGACGAAAAAAAATTTTCTGTCCCTTTTCTCTCGCCTATCTCTCTCTGACTCTCTCTTTTCCCTCTACCACCGTTCTCTCGTTTCTGTCTTCCAGAAACTCTCTCAAAACCCTAGCCATTTCTCTCAGCCGACCCCTCTCAGTTTCTAGTTCTTTCGGTCTCTTTGTCTCGCTTATGCAACCGCCAACCCCTCCTTGTTTTTGTTTCCCTCTTTCCTTTCATATGGGGGAACCACAACCCTAAACCCTCAGCCATCTCTTCTAAAATTGCAGCCAAAGGGCTGCCCGGGTCCTTCCTTGCAAGCTGCGAAAATACGCAGCTTGCATGCCGCGGGTCTCTCTCTCTTTTTTTTTTTTTTGAAAAGTAATTTTTTTAAAAAAATGATAATAAAATTAAGTAAAACAAAAACAATAATTTTAAGAAACATCGGGCAAAAATAAACAAACTAGAAACAACAAAATTGCGATTTTTCTTCTTTTTTTTTCTTCATTTTTCATTTTCATTATTTTTCTCTCTCTTTTTTTTTCAAGAAAACATTGAATTTAAAAAAAAAACTAAAGCATATATTTTTTTTTGAATGCTTTTTTTTTCTTTTTTTTCGAGAAATTCTATGCTAAAATTTAAAAGTAAAAATAAAATAAAAACTAAAAAACTGAAACTAAAAAGTGAATAAAACTAACACGACAAATAAAAACTAAATGCTAAAAATTTGGTGTCTACAGTTTGCCCCTCTTTGTCTGAGTTTTGGAAAAACTTGAAACAAAGAAATAGATACAAAATACATACCTGTATTATTTGGCTGCAAACGATCCGAACGACGGACGCTTCTGAAAAAAGGACTTACCTCTTTAACAAAATTTTTTTTTATATATATATTTTTTATTTTTAATGAAATGGGACTGACCCAAACGAAAAATTTTAAAATCGGGACTGACCCGAGACAAGCAAATTTTAAAATCGGGACTGACCCGAGACAGGAAATTTAAACGGGACTGACCCGAACAAAAAAATTTAACAGGGGACTGATTTCAACTTGAAATTTAAAATCGGGACTGACTCGAGGGGACTGACCCCAACATGAAAATTAAAAATCGGGACTGACCCGAGGGGACTGACCCCAACATAAAATTTAAAATCAGAGCTGACCCGAACAGGAATTTTAAAACGAGACTGGCCCGAACAACAATCTTAAAACGGGACTGGCCCGAACAGGAATTTAAAACGAGACTCGCCCGAACAGAAATGTAAATGGGATAGATCCGGACGGAAATGTAAATGGGATAGACCCACGGGATAGACCCGCACAGAAATGTAAATGGGAAAGACCCACGGGATAGACCCGGACGGAAATATAAATGGGATAGACCCGGACGGAAATGTAAATGGGATAGACCCACGGAATAGACCCGGACCGAAATATAAATGGGATAGACCCACGGGATAGACCCGGACGGAAGTGTAAATAGGATAGACCCACAGGATAGACCCGGACAGAAATGTAAATGGGATAGACCCGGACGGAAATGTAAATTTAAATGGCATAGACCCACGGAATAGACCCGAACAGAAATGTAAATGGGATAGACCCGGACGGAAATGTAAATTTAAATGGCATAGACCCACGGAATAGACCCGGACAGAAATGTAAATGGGATAGACCCACGGGATAGACCCGGACGGAAATGTAAATTTAAATGGCATAGACCCACGGGATAGATCCGGACAGAAATGTAAATGGGATAGACCCACGGGATAGACTCGGACGGAAATGTAAATGGGACAGACCCACGGGATAGACCCGAAAGGAAATGTAAATGGGATAGACCCACAGGATAGAAATTGAAAATCGGGACGGACCCGAGACAGGAATGTAAATGGGATAAACCCACGGGATAGAAATTGAAAATCGGGACTGACCCGAAACAGGAATGTAAAAACGGGATTTCACTGGGGAAATTTAAACAATGAATTGAGTTTTTACCTGGGAGTAGTTCAAACTTTTGTACCAAGAGCGAGATTTTGATCTCTGTAGCTGAAGCGATAGCTGATGTTATTTCTTATGATCAAGTTTTGCCAAATTATCACTTCGTCTTTGCTTATTGGGGAGCTTTTTCTGACGTCGATTTAGGTGCGAAAAGAAGTGTGGTTGTTTTTATTTGTAAATGCAACGTTCCTGCAAGAAAAGAAGAAATAATGGACTTGCCACCATCATTCGATCCGGTTTGCCTTGAGAATCGTGTAAACATGAGTCTTTTGATGCCTTTGCCAACTTTTGCTGCGGCATCTGACTTAGTTCGATTTGTCACTTCCAAACGTTTCTGCCTTTCCCAGACTGACCGGGTATGCATTTTGCCATATTATGAAGCCTGCGTAACTGGCTTTGTTGAACTTTAACCCTTTTCAAGAGATGACTAAATCCAAATATGTTTCGAATAAATCACGGGGATTGTTATTCACCAAAATTCAATGACCAAAAATGATGTATGCAAGGTAACTTCACATGTCATGCAGGAATGAATATGCAAAAGAATGTAAAACACAACCAACTGTGTTTAATCCTACAAAATGCCATGAATACAAGCAATTGAGGAAAAATGAGTTTCATAAGAATGTATTTGGAAAAGAGTATTTTTACAAAGTGACACAGTTTTGGCCAACAGATGTCATATTCAATTCTATGGATATCTTTGTTCTGGAATTTAATATTGGCAGAAGTATGACAAAAATGAGGAGAAATCCAAATGAACCAAGTCACCAGCTGTTCCTCCTCGTGCTCGCTCGTTGTAAAAACCCTACCTTGGCGCCCTTTCGGGTTTTCACCAAGGTTGCCCCCACCCTTTTTGCTTCTTGTTTTATTTTTTTCTTCTTTTCTTTTCTTTTCTTCCTTTTCTTTTTTTCTTTTTCTTTTTTTTTTCTTTGTTTTTTTCTTTCTTCTTTTTTCGAGGCGCCCTTTCGGATTTTCACCTAAAGAACAATGAACTATCTTGACCATGATCGACTCAGAAATATGAGTTAAAGATTTTTGGCATCAGTAAAATGCACTTCTCTTGTGAGATTAGGCGAAAGCATTATGGACATCACTTGCCAGTTGATTAACAAATTTCCTAATAGAAATACCACAAGTGACGAAAGCCAGGACTTTGAGCTTTGTAATGAGGTCAGGTGGGGTGTTTTTCAAGAAAAGTTGAGGCTTGAAAGCAGATTTTGATGCGAGGTGAAATAACTTGAGATTGCACTATTTTGAAACCGTCTCCAATTTTGAACGAAACTGAGGAAAATTTGCCCCAGTTTGATCGAATTTTCTCTCTTTGCATTTTTTCATTGCATTTTCCTCACTTTTACATTTTTCTTTAAAAACTAAATTTGCCCCAGTGTGGGGTTCTCTTTTCTCTTTTTCAAAATAAATTTGCCCCAGTGTGGGGTTTTCCTTTTCTTTCTGATCATCTCTTTTCAAAATGAATTTGCCCCAGTGTGGGGGTTTGCAATTCTCAAGGGCTGCCAAACAAAAATTTGTCAATTCTGATGGCTCAAAGGGGACAAGTAGAGATAAAATGCTTTAAATGTAAAAGAAGATGGCCTGACTTGCATTTCGCCATTTGCATGAATTTCTAAAGAAAATTTGCATGATCAAATGAAAATCTTCTTGCACATGTTTGAGTTGATGGGTTGAGGGAATGTTCGCCTATCCATTTCTGCCAAAATAAGCGCCCCGCTAGGTAATACCTTTTGGACAATGAACGGCCCCTTCTGATTTTGAGCAAATTTGCCTCTGCCTTCGTCTTGTATTGGCAAAATTTGCTTGAGTGCTTTGCCGCCTTCCTCAAAATGTATGCTGATGAAACTTCTTGTTGTAGGCTCAGGCCATGCACTTTTGTAACATTTCATGACAAACAGCATTCTTTGGTCGAACTCCCATTAGAGTGTACACAGATAGAATTTCTGCTGCTGCAAACGAGACTGCTTCCAACCATCTGTACACCTTGACACATAGTCAAACCCTTAATCATTTCCTTTTCTGATTTTGTCCAAACGAATGCTGATTTATGTCTTTTTGACCTCATTCTCAGTGCCAATGTGAACAATTGCTGTGGCTTCTAGGTTTGGTTCGAATTTCTCCTCATGTTGTTCAAGATTTTTGAAAAAGAATCAAATACTTTCTCATTATCATTCTCGCTTTGAAATTTGGGTTCTAAAATTCTCAAGTCGTGAGTGAGATAGAGATTGCCATTATTGAATTCCAGAATAGTGATATCCAAAGGGTCAAATAGTTTTATTTTTGGCCATCTGAAAGAATTAACGAATTTGGGATAATAAACAAAACAAGTATACAACAAACAAATGAACAAGCAATATGACCGAAATATAAACAAACGAATAAACAAAATAACATGACAAGGATGACTTGTGCATTTTCATAAAACCTTTGATTGAAAGCGGAAACAATAAGAATGCAAGTGGAAATGAAATGAAAACATGTGCAAACTTTTAGTCAAAGGTAAAGATGCTTTCATTAGCAAAAGCATTTTCATGAGTTCGCATGAATGACAAACCCCTTTAGGTTTACCAAAACTCCTTCTGAATGGGCAGAAACTCGGCTGTTCAATTGGAAATTGATCCTTCAGGGATGTCGGGAAATTCTGCATCATTTCCAAACACCTCAGCCTCACTTGACGAGTTTCTAACAGGCTCAAATTCTGTATTGTCCATAATAACCCCAATAGTGTTATCGTACTCTGGCAGGGGGTTCTTATCCACATTTGGCGCTTGTGCCTCTTTTCTTCTAATTACAATCTCTCCAGCTTCAATCATGTCTTGAATTTTATGCTTGAGTGCTTTACACTCAGCAATCGGCTGGCCGGGTGCCCCTGAATGATAAGCACAGACAACTTGTGGGTTATATCCAACGGGCATGCCATAGGATAGGTTGGAGGGGGAATGATACCTATTTTCCCGGCAGCCTTCAATTGGTCATATAATTGATCCAAAGGCCTGTCGAGATTGGTGAATGTGCGGTTATGTCCTGGGTTGTTGGCTTTAGGGGGTTGAGCATAGTTGTAAACGGGTCTGTTTGGTGGAGGCATTCTTGGATTGAAATGAGGCCGATGACGGTTTTGGTGAGAATTTGGTTGAAAAATTTGAAAAGGGGCTAAAGATGGGTTAGTATAGCTTGGGCGAGATCGAGGGGGGTTGATATTGGTAGTATATACATGGTGAGGGTTTGAATAGTAAGGGTAAGGTGGTTGGTAGGTTGGATTGTGTTGGTATTGGGGTCTGGGTGAAGGGTTGTGACTCCAGACAAAAGTTGCATCCCCCTCTTTCTTTTTAAACTGTGGTCCTTTCCCACTGCTTCCTTGCCCTTGCAAAGCTTCTACTTGTGATTTTAGGGCAGAGACGTTAACAATTTTTCCGACTCTCACAAAATCATCATATTCTTCGAGTTTATTCACAATCGCAGCAAATGAACACCCGGTCATACGGAAGATTTCTTCGAAGTGTGGAGGATCATGCGCCTTTATGAAAGTGCGAACAATTTCATCTTCGGTCATCGGAGGCTCAACCTTGGCAGCTATCTTTCTCCATCTTTTGGCGTACGTCTTATGATCTTCAGATGGTCGCCTCTTCGTGCCTTCCAAAGTAGTTCTGGTCGGTGCTAGCTCGCAATTATACTCGTATTGCCTGATGAAAGCGTTGGACAAATCGAGCCAAGTCTTCACTTCCTCTAGTTTTAAGTTTGAATACCAATCGAGGGCCTCTCCTTCTAGACTCTCTGGAAATAACCTTAATGGCAAGTTTTCGTCATCCACCAGTTTGCCCAACTTGTTGGCAAACAGACGCAAGTGAGTCTTAGGGTTGCCTGTACCATCGTATTTATTGAACTTCGGGGTTTTGAACCCTACGGGCAGCTGCACATTTGGAAACAGGCACAGATCATCGTAGTCTAACACCCCTTGTTTGCTTAAACCTTGGTTTTTCCTGATGAACTCATCGAAACGATCCAAACGCTTAAGTAGCTTCATATCAACCGGGGCAGACGACTCTCCCATTTCTGGCTTGGTTTGAACAGTGTGCTCTGGCACAACAGGCTCCGCGATAGTCTGGTAAAAAGTTTGTGGATTCGGAGGCATGTTTGGATCACCTTGAGGCTGAAATCCTTGCCCATAGGGAGGATAGAACGGAGGATTTTGAGTATAAGTATACTGTGGGTTGAAAACTCCCTCAAAAGTGGTTTGAATTGGAGGAATGACAAACGGTTCGGATTCCAGTTGTTTGACGGGCGCAGGCTCGGGCTGTACTCTGCTACTAATGAGCTCGTCGATCAACTTCTTTTGGGCGGCCATTTCAGATGCCATTTCCCCAAATTTGGTGAGTAATTCAGTCAACTGAACCCCGGGACTTGTGGCTTCCAGCTGGGTAGTTGCAGCGGTCTTATCAGACGATTCTGGCTGAGTACTCATGTCTACACGATTCCTTTGGGCTTTACTTCGGGATCGCGTAATAATGGGGTTTCGACGCGAAGTTATGTTTAAAATTACCTGAAAATATGAAATGACTCGCCTTTAGATCTTAGCCTTGGCTTAGTTTTTCCAGCAAAAATAAAGAAAAAGAAAAAGACCAGAGTTAGTAAATATCTAAAAAATTCGGATGCATGTCCTATTGGGGAACCCTTTTGTGCCAAGGGTAGGCCTAACATGAAAATGCAATCCTCTAGGGTAAGCACCATACCATACCTGAGGGGTCCGATCAACTTATTGACATTTGATTAGAAAGTAATTTGGAAAACATGGCATGTGGATTGAGAAAACTATAAGTAGTGAGAAAATGTGCATAAAAAAGTGAAGAGGTGATATGATAGAAATGAAAGTGTATGAATCTAGAGGAATGCATCAAGTCGGGTACGGGAATGACTCCTAATTTCACGACTTTAATTTTCCCTTTGATTAGAAGGAAGAACTAGTGTGCAAAGGCTATTTTGTAGCCACACTCGCTCGTTTCCCTTACCGAAAGGGAATTCTCAAGCAAATGTACCCTATAACTAGCATGAGGATGCAAAAACCTAAAATGAAGGGGAAAGGATTGGAGGAGCATGCCAAATGCTAGAAAACTAAGAAAAATGTATGAAATGTAGTGAAACATGCAAGTATGCACTAACGAGAGGGGACGGCCTATTGGGTCTAGCATTGGACTAACCCTTTTCTATGAATTCCTACTAGCGTTGGACTAGTGGAAAACGGGACAATGAGCCACAACTAGCGTTGGACTAGTGTGGTGACGTGCATTCATTTACCATATTTATCTACGACTATAGAAAGCAAGTAGACATGCTAATCACCTATAAACACGTAGCACATAACACTTAGCATGTTCGACTAAATGCAAGAGCCTAATAAAGCAAATTAACACGTAGCAACAAAAGCAAGCAATCAAGCTAATGAACCTATTACATTTGCTAACTAAAACAAATGGGGAAGGGGAAAAATAAATAAAAATGCTCTCCAAATCCTATCTATTACAAGCCAAGAGGTGTACACATACCCCATAAATAAATAAAAGAAAGACTTAATATGAGCAAAAGTAATGGCATAAATGAAAGGAATTAAGGAAAGACAAGGAAAGCAAAGTAAACATACAATTCTCACTTAGCACGTTGGATCACATAGGGGAGAGACAAAAAGGATAAAAGAAGTTATACCTCCCTTGAGTTGGAGCCCTAATGGGGTGAAATTACTCATTTACCCTCCAAAAATAAAGAAAAGTCAAGGCACCAATTTAATTTGAGAAAATTAAAGAAAATATGCAAACACAAGTTTACTTGGTCATAAAGTTCTTAAATTCATGCATTAAGTGCAATTTAAACAAAAGCATGGTAATTACATGAAGCAAACAAGCAATAAGGTTGTAAAATTAAGGCTGCCAAGGACCAAATTGAGGACATTATTCAATTGGTTGGGTCATAGTGAAATGAAGGGAGACTTGGGGGGTCAAAGTGTAAAGTTCAGAATTAATTTCATGCATGCATACGAATGGCTTCCATCATTTCTGGTTGCTGGATTTCAACATGCAAATATGTTCACCATATGCCAGGATTTTGACTATCAATCACCAACTAAACTTGTAACTTCATTGTAGGATTGAAACAAGAAAATGGAGCTAATCATCAAAGGTAGAAAGAAAAATAAACAGCAAAAGAAGGAAGAAGATTGCTGCGACTGAAGGCTTCGGCAACTGATGAAGCCTTCAACACGATTCTGCAGCCTAATTTGCATGTACAACAACTTTGAAATTACTCCCGTCAAACATGGCTGAACATCCAAACAAGAAACATGAAAAACTGATGCAAAAATTCTGGACAAGACATTCATGTAAAAAAAGAAAATGGTTTAGCAACCTGAAATTCATTTTTTTAGCAAGTATTCAAATATGATTCAAGCATTTCAGCCCCCAAACATGCCAACCTAACCCCCATTATCCAATTCCTCTTTCCAACATGAGATCAACCAGCAAATTGAGTGACAAAAAAAAAAAAACCCCTTTTGGTGGGTTGTTGCGAGAAGGCAAAAACAGCAAACATAAGAACCAGTGCAGCTCTTCCTAATGGTAATCAAAATGACTGGCTAACAAGGCTTTCTCCAGCTCTAACAGAATGGAGCATGAACAACAATGCCTTATCTATCTTTACCCACAAAAAATTCAGATACAATGCATGCAAAACTGGAAGTGTTTCTGCAACTTTGTGTCCTTTTGATCAGCAATTACATGCAGCAAGTTTTCGATGCAACTCTTATGGGTTCTTTATCCAACAAGAACATGTCTATTTTTTTTTTGTCAAAACTCCAGGCCCAAACACAAAATCTATGCATCCAAACACACAACTTCAAGATCCGAACAAGCAAAGACAAAAAAGATCATAATTAGAACGGAACATGCAATTCTTCTTCGCTGATTTTTGTCTACAGCTTTGCAAGTTTCTGCTGCAAATTTGCAGCTCTTCTTTACGTAAGTATCTTAGGCAATTTCAAACCAAACCAACGAACTCATTTACCCATCCCATTAAATTCAAAACAGTTGATTAATACAACACCAAAGGGTAGGAAATAGAACCATTGCATATCAAACAGACAACATGCAACAACCGAGAGAAAAGAAAACAATTTTCTGGTGAGTTCTAAGTGGGTTGGTCAAAAGTTAACACCTTTCAGCCAAAACATTGAACTATCAACTGTCAAAAGAGTCTAAAGCTCTGATAAAATCAAACCATCGAAAGCCCCTTCCTCTTAGCGTCAATAAACATGCCAACAGAAGAATCCGAGAAACCCATTTATGCAAAATGGTTCCAAAATCTCATGCCAAGTGTTAAACCAACTACCGAAAGAAGATTATCATTACCTTATAACCAATTGACGTGATGAATCGAGGCAAGAAAGGTGGAAGCAATTGTTCAGAATGCCGAAATGAAGCAAGAAATCCTTTTTCCCAGTTCTGCAAGGATGACGAGGACAGCGAGTTCAAGCCCAATTTCGGTGATGTTGCAGCTCCTTTTTCCAGAAGTGTCCAACATGAAATCTCCTCCCCAAGTGACGTAGATTACCCAGAAAGAAACGATTTTTTCAAAAAACAAGGTTATGAACAATTCAGAAAATGGCCGGGAAGACCCCTTAATCTTCAACCCCAGCCCAAGTTTTTGACGAAAAAAAATTTTCTGTCCCTTTTCTCTCGCCTATCTCTCTCTGACTCTCTCTTTTCCCTCTACCACCGTTCTCTCGTTTCTGTCTTCCAGAAACTCTCTCAAAACCCTAGCCATTTCTCTCAGCCGACCCCTCTCAGTTTCTAGTTCTTTCGATCTCTTTGTCTCGCTTATGCAGCCGCCAATCCCCCCCTTGTTTTTGTTTTCCTCTTTCCTTTTATATGGGGGAACCACAACCCTAAACCCTCAGCCATCTCTTCTAAAATTGCAGCCAAAGGGCTGCCCGAGTCCTTCCTTGCAAGCTGCGAAAATACGTAGCTTGCATGCCGCGGGTCTCTCTTCTTTTTTTTTTTTTTTTGAAAAGTAATTTTTTTAAAAAAATGATAATAAAATTAAGTCAAACAAAAACAACAATTTTAAGAAACATCGGGCAAAAATAAACAAACTAGAAACAACAAAATTGCGATTTTTCTTCTTCTTTTTTTCTTCATTTTTCATTTTCATTATTTTTCTCTCTCTTTTTTTTTCAAGAAAACATTGAATTTAAAAAAACAACTAAAGCATATATATATTTTTTTGAATGCTTTTTTTTTTCTTTTTTTTTCAAGAAATTCTATGCTAAAACTTAAAAGTAAAAATAAAATAAAAACTACAAAACTGAAACTAAAAAGTGAATAAAACTAACACGACAAATAAAAACTAAATGCTAAAAATTTGGTGTCTACATTTGGGACGAAACTCCTCTTCTTCTATTTCATCGGCTTGAAGCGGGGATCTACGTTGAGGTGGTAGACGGCCAGGTCAGTCGGAATCCCGGGCATGTCCTCAACCGTCCACGCGAAAACATGGGAGTATTCCCTTAATAGGGCCTTCAAACCCTCCTTCTCCTTGGAAGGTAACGACGCGCCGATGCGGAGGACCCGGTCAGGCCTGTCCTCTCTCAAGAGGAACTCCTCGATCTCGTCTTGGGTGCCCAACTGCCGGGCCTCCTCCCCCAGAATGTAGGGCTCCAAGCTGATCGTCTGGGCGACTACCTTCTCCTGTCCCCGGAGCATGGCCAAGTAACAAACTCTGGCCACTTTTGGATCTCCATGCACCTCGGTTATTCCTTCCGGGGTGGGGAATTTGACGCTGAGGTAGAGCGAAGAGGGAATAGCCCGGAGGGCGTTCAAGGCGGGCCGACCCAAGAACACTTTGTACGGGGATTGTTGTTTGACCACCACAAAGTTGACAGGGATGGTCCGGCATTTGGGCGCCTGCCCTACCGTGACCATCAGGGTGATCATCCCCTCCGGGTTGATGGGCGGTCCGGTGAAACCCACTAGAGGTGTCCAAACCGGGGTCAACTGTCCATCTTCCAAACCGAGTTCCTTGAACACCCTGTAAAACAGGATATCCACCGCACTCCCTTGGTCGACGTACACCTTTTTCACCCGATAGTTATTGGTTACGACGTCTATCACGATGGCCTCGTGGTTCCCGAATGCCAAGGGAACCGCATCCCTTGGTCCGAATGTGATCTCTTCGTCTATGCGCAGGCGCTTCAGGGAATCACCCCCCTCGGAGGGAGGTCGCCTGTTCTTCCGAGCTACATGGCTGTCCCCCCGTGGGACCCCCGGCGATGGTGTTTATCACCCCTGCTAAGTTCTGGATGTCCTGGTCGGGGGAGTGGCCCCGAAGAATGTCACGCTGCTCAGGGCGGTCGCGACGCTGGCCCTCGTCCCTGTCTCCGCGGTAGGTACTTCCCGGCTCCTGGCCCGGTCGACCTTGCCGCACGAATCGTAGCAGGAAACCGCGCTAGATCAGATTCTCGATCTCCTTCCGTAGGGCCCAGCACCCCTCCATGTCATGCCCGACGTCACGGTGGAAAGTACAGTACCGGTCCTGGTTTCTCTTGTTCCGGGGGGTCCCCATCTTAGACGGCCGTTCCCCTAGACCCTCCGCCTCCATGACGGCCAGGATCTGAGTTCTGGACCGAGTCAGGAGGGTGTACCCTTTTTCCGGGAGCGGTGGTTGAACGGGAGCTTTCTCCTTTGAGAGTCGTTCAAAAACGTTCTTTTTGGTCGGGCCACCCTTGTTTTCGGGAGGGTTTCCCCGTCCTCGCCGATCTCCGAGCTCCCGATCCGACTCCCTCTTCAGGCGTGCCGCCTCCTCCGCATTGGCGGCTGCGTGCGCCTTAGTCAAGAGCTCCTCCAGGAGGCTTTTCGGCTAGCTTGTAGAAGAGCTCCTCTGCCCTGAGCCCGTTCATGAAGGCGGCCATCACCACCTTTTCATCCTTATCTCGGATCTGCAAGCTCTCCGTGTTGAAGCGGGCCATGAATTTCTCAGGGACTCGTCCGGCTTCTGCCTGATTGCCATCAGGTGAGCCGCGTTCTTCGAATAAGTTTTCGAAGAGACGAACTGGGCGACGAACTGTCTGGCCAGCTCGGAAAAACTCCGGATGGACCCCGGTGCCAGACCCTGGAACCAGAGTCGGGTCCTCCCCTTCAAGAACATGGGGAAGGTCTTGCAACGGATTTCATCCGCGGCTGTTTGCAGACGCATGTGCGTGAGGAAGACCGAGAGGTGATATTCCGGGTCGGTCGAAGCATTATACAACTCAATGTTCGGGATCTTGAATCTCCGGGCTAGCGGGTAGTTCTCTATCCCCCGGGTAAAGGGCGAGACTGTGTAATTGTTCTTGTACAACTGTGGGCGCAAGATCTGCTCGAGTTCGTCTCGGACAGGTTTCCACTGGGGAAGGTTGCGCGGCCGGCTCTTGACAGGTCGGTCGGGGGAGCGTTCAGGCTCGTTCCGTGCAGGCTTCCGTGGAGAAGGATTTCTCGGTCGGCTCCCAGCGGACCGATCGCGGGAACACCTCTCGCTATCCCCGACCACCGAGGCCCGTGGGCTAGAGGGAGTCCGTGGTTGTTTCCTTCTGGGGGGTTGGTCCCGTGACTCATCCTCTGAGGGAATTGGAGGTGATTCCTTCTCCTTCTCCTTCGCCTCAGAGGCTTGTGCGCCCCCAGCTTCACCCCCCTCCTTCGCCTGTCGGATTATGTCTTCCAACATGGGGAGGTTCTCCGTCACGAATTAAAGGATTTGCTGTCTCCGTTCTCCTGAGAAGGCTGAGCCCCCGGCGTCCCGAGCCGCCTCGGTTTCCCTTCGTCGGGACCCCTCGCCGGCTCCGGGATCGGTGGTCTCCATGGTTCGCTTGGAACGCGTTCTCGCCATCAACACAACTACACTTACCTTTCGTTTCCCACAGACGGCGCCAATTGAAGAAGCGCTGAGCTTCCCCGGACCGATCTGACCTGATGAGCTCGGCGCGCTGATGAGGAGAGCGTGTCCCAACCCTGCAAAACAGACAAGAAGCGGTCTCTAGGACGACTAACAGGGGAGCCCCGAGGTCGTCCCCAAGGGCACTCCGACGGTCAAGTCAGTTTTCCGGTGAGTGGAGTTCACTGAGAGTAAAACGGTTGGGAGTGTTTTGCCAATAGTGAGCGTACCTTGTGTAGTTGATGTGCGTTACCATTTATATCTGCTCGAGAGTCCGACCTCCGTACGTTTCGTGACCTGCCCGGGATAGTCTCAATCCCACACTGAGGGGGATTTTCCCCACCCTCTGCGGGATTGTTCCCTGAAGCCTCTTGGAGCCCTAGCAACTGTGTGTCCCAGGACGGTTCCCATGGGCTTCTGGCCTTCCTGGGCTGCCACGTGTCTGGGCCCAGGACGGGGCCTCTGCACCATGGCTAAAGTGAGTTGTTGAATTTCGATTGGAAAGTTGACAACTAGTATATGCTTGACCAATAAAAAAAGGGTAATTATGGGGTTTGAACTTTTGACACAAAAAATGTCAATTCCGTGTATGTTAATCTTGGACTTATGAGGGAACAATCCTTTCAACTTAATTATTATGCTTTGAATTGGTCAAATAGTATTTGAGCAAGTCTCAAGAACCCAACTTCTACATCTTCTTTCTTGAAAATTGGCAATACTCATTAAACAATCAATCAGATAAAATTTCTTTTGATCCTTATCAATAATGAAAGCACTTTTAAGTAAAATATATAGGATAAAAGAACTCAAGACCAGCTTAGTTTCCTACTTCTATGTAAAATCTATAATGCCTTGCACTTGTTGAAGGAAAAGCACAAGAAAAGAAATACAAAGAAAACAAAATACAGGTGAAACAATCAATTCTTGTACTTTCTGGTTTTCGCCTATAAAAACGAAGATTATGGCACTAAAAAGTTCTCAAGTACAAATACAATCACGACTAAAAATTAATATTTGTATTTCACTTTTTGTTTGTGCCCTTTCTCTTCTTCTTCTTATTAACTCCCTTTTATCTTTTTAATCTAATTTTCCATTTACTTATTGTTATATTTAATTTTAAAAAATTAAATTTACTCTATTTATAAATTAAAATTAAGATTATTACGTATTTAAAATTCAAAACTCCTCAATGGATTTGTAAACTCACCAGGGCTGTCATCATTATTTCGAGATGAAGTTGATGATGAAAGCTTAACTCCCAGCCTTGAACAATCTGACCCAACGACACCTTTTTAAATCAAACATTTAAATTACCACAATAGCTGTTATATACATATATCCTCTATTGCATGTTTTTCTATTAATCTCAAATATAAATAAAAATGAAAAAGTAATCTCAATAATTATATAATAGCCATGGCGCTCTTACATTGATTAAAGCATGGAAAAACTGAGATGTCGTTGAGATTAGAGTAACCACTATTGCACTGACATTTGCGTGTATATGTTGCATCCTTTATGCATGTTCCTCCTCAGCAGTAAATCCAGTAGCAGGCTAGAATGATAAGAAAAGAATTTTACAAAATTATTTGTTAGAAAAAAATTTAGTTTTATTATTTATTTATTTATATTATTATTGTTTTTACCCACCCTCCCCTTCCTATGCCCTTTGTACTCCTAACTGTTAAACACGAAATTCGTACTCTAAACCTGACAGTCAAGAGGATTCTAAGAGTTCTCGTTTATTGTAAAGTACGTTAATATTGGAAACTTGAGATGAAAGATAGTTTTTTTTCCTTCTTTTCTGAAGTGAAAGAGTACTTACGGTCGAAGAAAGATTTATTGTATGGAATTGATGGAAGAGGAGCAGGAGCTAGCATGCAAGAATAGTCAAGAGAGCCTGTAAACAAGAGGAAAGATTTTTTAGTCTTATGCTTCATTTGGCCGGCAAATTGGACTGAGGGACCTTGATAACGATCACAGTTTTCAGCTTACAACCAAATAAAGTACTAGGAAAATAAATATACAAATTTCTCAAACAATGTCTTGAGATGTATGTGGCAAAATTAACATTTTTTTTTCAACTTAACATAAAATAAAAGCAAAATTTGAAGATTAGGAAAGATATCCAAATTGCTTCTTTGGTGGGAATAATAATTCAAATCAAGTTATTTCAATATTAAATTCTTCTAAATTCCAAGATCACAATGAGACGCCAAAAAGCACCTATTATACTGCTTTTGATTTTGAACTTTTTAGCCTTGGGGGAAAATTTTGAACAGAAATTGACAACTAAAGAAAATTGTATCTCCCAAAAGAGAAGAAAAGGAGAAGATAGTAGTTTTTCTTTTCTTTTATTTTTTTGAAAACCAGAATTAAAATCAGGGGTTTCTGATCAATTCAGAACATGCTCTAAGTAGACGAGAACAAAGGGCGAAAGACTTACAATTTGGAATTACACAAGGTAGAAACTACAAAGTTTCTTCATTATCTAAACGGGTACGCCTCCAACCATTGTCGCAAATGCATTTGAAGTTGAATGGGTAGCCTAGAGATGCTTGGCAAGTTCCTTTCCCACACTCTACTTCTTTACATATATCGTCTGTGGCAATTACATGAAAACCCTAGAGAGTTAGAAGAGTTTTATTTCCCACAAATCATATATTAAACACACATATAAAGAAAAGGGCACGTACTCAAAATAGGAGTCAAATGATCATCTCCTCTTGTGCCAATTGGTAGAAGAATCATTACCATGGCAAGAGAAATTTTGAACCAGGAAAGAGCCATCTCTAGAGAGACAAAAGAGGGATCAAGAAAGCTAAGACTATGAGATAGAATAGGTGATATTTGTGGTGTTTTTATACTTGATATATATATAAATTTGTAGAGTGGATTTTTCTACGTGGAAGATTCTTAGATTGTTAGACTAATTAAGTTAGAAATATTTGGCAAAAGTCATTGTAGAAGTCTTGAAAAGCCGTTATGATTTGGAAATTAAGCTCCAAGAAATGAAGCAAAGCTTTAATTTGGCTCAACCTGTTTTTACTTGTATATCGGACTGTGACAGAGTCTTCTTTTACATTGAACTAATCCTCAGTCTATATCCTACATGAGTTCTTGTACATCAATGTTGCTTGAATTTGTCCTCAGTTCTCGTACATCCTGCATGTTCTTATACTTGTATTCTAGAGGATCTAGATAGCAGCAAGAAATGGTTACCTAAAAAGGAAAAAAAGTTAGCTTTTGTGCAAGGTTTCTAGTATTTTTGTGGAAAAATTGCAATGCGGTCATCAAAATGCAATTTATAAGCTTCTTGGTGCACAGATAAGCGTTTCCATTAATTTCAACTAACACATTCTAATAATTTCTTCTTTGTACTTAATTTGTTGATTTTTTTGATAATTTGATGTCTATGTTTAATAACAGGGATTAATATCTAGTTAAAGATTTTCTCTTATCTATTTATTTTTGTGGTAACTAAAAATGGAATAGAAGGCAGCTTACTTTGCACATATCAAGTATATAATTTTATTTGTGTATGTATTTATGTATATATATATATGTATGTCTGTGTACACAAGCATGTTCTAAATTGTTTCAACAAGACAAATAAAGCAGCAGCCAAAATCTACCTTAGTGCAGTTGAAATATTCAACTTTATAAAAAAACATTATATTATTATCTTGTTAATTCAGCGAAATAGTCGTATCATTTCAAGAAGTCTGTGATCATTGACCTTGAGAACAATGAAAAGTCAAATTCCATCCACATGTTCTCCAAAATATCTATTTCAAGAACAAGAACTTTGCAGAAATATTACCCATATGTATAAGTTAATCACTAGAGGACATAAAATATTTCCTCAGAAGCAGCAGCAAAGTTAGACCTGATGAACTTTTGAATTGATCCAACAGTAAATCTTCAAAAGTCAGAATTTTTTTTGTTGAAATCTAAATCAAGGTTAATAAGGACGGTGGAACTCCTTTTTGTATGTGCGTGTGTAACTTTGTGTGAGAATGATTTTTCTTTTAAAATTTCTTTCTAAATTTGTGGGCATCTTGATTCCCTATTTCTTTTGTTCTTCTTGGTAAGAATGAAGTTTTCACCATTTTGAACATTTTTTTTAAATAATTTTTTCTTGTACACCTGGTGGTGGTATATTCATCATATCATATCATTTACTGTGTTCAATTGAAATTGATGTTTCTTTATTCTTGTTACCACTGTACCGGGGAACCTTCAATTTTGCTTAAACAGAATAGAATTAGCTCATGCGTTGCTTGGCCAGATTGTTTTCTGGGTTGATTTTTGCAAAAGCCACGATTGCATCTTTGGTCTCAAATATATAGAAGGGACGAGCCATAATGATCCTGATGTTTTGCCCACATTAATTTTTTGGTTCTTAGCTTCTTAATTTTGCCCACATAATAATCCTAAACAATTATTAGACAAATCTTGAATTGCAAATGAGAAGGGTCGAATCCACGTTTATTTTCGAAGCAAAATGCTAACCTTCACATAGGTGCAATTTATTACCTAATGTTTAGAGTGTGTGGTCCTGAATCTGTCAATAGCCCCATGCATTGCGCGGTGGATCTGAAGAAGTACTAAAAATAATTTGATAAAAAAGGACCAAATACTCACATGCAACTATATTAATATCGTCTAAACTATTAGTCGGTAATTTTTTTTTTGGGTTGGTTTGATAAATTGGTTAAAGCCATAAAATAACTTGAAATCCTACATGGCTCAAGTACTATGCTTAAATGTTAAAATTGATAATTTGCTAGTCTTTTTTTTGGTCCGTACGATAATTTCTATTTTACTTTTATTCCTATGTTTACTTAATACTAAACTTTATACTGAAGAGATGGATAAACCCAAAGGGATCATTGAAAGACTTGAAGGAGACTGCATTGCCTCCAAACCAAACAGGTACATTATGTAAAAAAATAAACCAAATTGTGATAATTGATTAGTTTATTAACCACGTAGTGTTAGTTTATTGGTTAATTTATTGGTTAATAACGTTGGTTATATTGTTTAGTTATTGGTCACATGGAACCTTTTTTTTTTCCTGAAGGAATGGTCACATGGAACCTGATTCGTGAAGTAATTAGTAGTAGTAGATGTTAATATAAAAAGGCCGCATAGGGTATAAGAATAAGTTGTAGCCTCCGCATCAGTTTTGTCGTCTTTAACCATATAGATAAAGAGGGAAAGCCCCCTGCCACTTGGGATGGTCGTCTGCCCACGTGGTGCGTGGGGATTGGCCAGTGGTGCTGATGTCATTAACCATGCCAGGTAGTTTTTTTTTTTTTCATGGTAGGTAGTTCTTGCATGGCCCTCTTTTTTTTTTTCTCTTTTTTCCAGAAACAACTATGATGCTGTCGTTGTTTTTGTTTGTCATTAGTCGTTAGTCATTAGTCATTAGTTAGTCATTTTTGGGCAGAGCAACTTCTTGGTCAATGGTGAAATTACGCTTTTCCCCCAAGGTTTATTTTTTTTACTTGTTTTTATTGCTTTTGTATTTGTTGGTAATATTTTGTGGGGGTCTGTCCATCTATGTAAAATGACCTCTACCGCCAAATTTCCATTGTCTGAGACTTCCAGTTTTTAACAATTCAACAGCTTATCTCTGTATGGCCATGGCAGGATATCTCGTAACCATTGGAAACTTCCGTCGATTTTCTGTTGGACAATTTTCCTTTTTGGGTTCCATTCGGGCTGTTTCTCTTCATTCTACCTTCTGCTCGCTGGTTCTGCTATCGCTTGTTTGCTGTTTGCTGTGCTTATGGTGAGTGTGGTCTGTCCTCATGCTTGCTTTTGCTTTTCAAATTTTTTGTTGTGTGCTTTTAGCTCTGTTTGCCTTATATTCTTTTTGTTTCCTGGTTGTTAGCTTTATAGGTGGTTACTGTTGCATTGCCGCCTTCCATAACCACAGGTGCATGTTCTTAATCTTTCTTCCTCTGCTTTTTTATGATGCATTGATGTTGTGCATGTTCGTATTTCTTTTGCTTCCGTAGATTTTTCTACCTTTTCTCTGGGTCTTAGCTCTTCCACCTCTTCGTTAGTCGCTTTTGGTAGCTTTTGCGTGTCTACTGTTGCATTGCCATCTTCCATGAACACGCGTCCAGGTCCTTAATCTTTCTTCCTCTGTTTTTTTATGGTAAGAAAGTGTGCTGTTGCCTGCATTTATGCTGTGCATGTTTGCGCTTCTTTTGGTTCCAGATGTTTTTTCCTTTTCTTTCGGTTTTTACTTCTTTTCACCTATTTTTTAGCCATTTCCATCCTTCGACCGTTGCCTTGTGCCTTCTATTTTTGCTCGTTGCTTAGTTTTCTTTCAGCTCCTTTCTTTTTGTGCTTTATTTGTTTGTTGTAATGCTTGTTAGTGCCTTTTGTCGCCTACTTTCCCTTTTTTCACTTTTTTTCATGTTCTTCTGTCTTGTTTCTGTTGTTCTGTGCATGCTAAAGTTTTGATTGTTTTTTTTATCCTATAGTTGTTGGTTGCGCCGGTCCTGTTCCCCTTGGTGTTCCTTTTGCTTTGGAGACGTATGCTCCCAGCCAGTTCTTGTTTGAACCAGTTCAGGTTTTTTAACTATTCTGCCTTGTTCTTTTTCGTTCTGCTCTGCGTCCTTTTATTATTGTCTTGTTGTCCTGGAACTTCTTGTTGGATAATTTGGTTTAGCCTGTGTTGTATACCTCTGGTGCATGCCTCTAGGCCTGTTTCTGTTTAATTGCATCTATTCCATTTTTTACTTTCGGTTGTTCTGCACTTTGGATGTTGTTGAGTCATTTCCTCTTTGGTTGTTGGTCTTAGTTTCTGTTCTTGAGTCTTCCAGCCTAAGAACATGGATAGAAATGCAAGGCGTCGTAAACAGTATGCGAAAATACCGGAGCATGAAAAGGCCGATCGTTTGTGCCGTCGTCGTGATGCTAATTCTGCAAAGAAACGAAGGCTTTCTTTTCCTGCTAATGGTCGCGAAACTACCTCACCTCTAGCAGAGGGCGAGGGTAGCCAGCATAATGCTGGAACCTCTCTTGGTTGTGTTTTCCCCAGTGGTCTTTCCAACATGTCGATAGTAGATATTATGGCCAGTCGATTCCCAATTTCCCGGACACGCTTAGTAATTTAGGTATTCCTGCACTTAATAGGCAGGCCACTGGGGATATTCTACAATCAGATTGCCATCTTAATGCTGAATTTACTGCATTAGATGCCTAGAATCAAATCTCCTTCTCTACTGGCCTACACCGTCAGTTTCCGTCTTCTTCTGTACGAGTTGAATTTTTTTTGCTCGTCTGAGCAGCTTGTTTTCTATTTCTTCCACTTTACATTTGCTTATTGTGTACCCTCCTGTCTCGGTTGGTGGTTAATGCTGCAGAACAATGCATGGAATCAGCATCTGCTACCAATGACACAGTTCAGCCGTCTATTTGTGGGACTGAGAATAGCCACCTTTTTACTGAAACACCTCCTCCTTATCTGCGATCTGGTTGCCGAAATCAACTTTATGGTGCTGTGCATCATATAGCTGATGTCCAGTCATGCTCTGATAGGCAGCTATCTCCTTGTGTCGGACCAGAAGCTCTGCTGCTGTCTGCTTTGTCTGGTGGTAATATTGTTATTCAACCATATTTTCTAATCCTGGTTTCTTCGTGCCTATCCAGTGTAGTTGTTCCGGAGACTGATTCTATTATTTAGCTTTTGATACCGATGCTTCATATCGCCTTATGCTTCTATTTATATGGTCATAAGCTCCTGTGCCCTTTGTTTTTTCCCTTCTTTTTAACTGTTAGCCTAGGTGCCATTTTTCTAGCCATGATAGTTCTTTCGCTGTGAAATTACAGCTATCTCTCGTCGCCGTAGCTGTTCAAAACTTTCTAGGCTTAAAAGAATTCCTGAGGAATCTCTTATCCTTCCCAATGTTCCAGCTTGTGAACATTGTGGTACTAAGAGGTTTCACATGGAGCCTCCTTCTTTTTGTTGCTGTGGTGGCGAGGTTAAAATTGTCTCTCCTCCCATGCCTTATGGTTTGAAGTGGTTATTTACTGGTTTTGATGAGGAGTGCGAGGATTTTCGAAGAAATGCCCGCACTTATAATAACAATGCGCTTTTACATCATATGCTGCAAAATATGACAAAGAATTAGCAAAGAACAAGCATGGAGTGTATACGTTTCGAGTTCAAGGTCAAGTTTATCACTTTTTAAACTCTTTGCTGTCAAGCGGCGATCAGGCTAGTGGAATTCATTTATAATTTTATGATACTGATGAAGAATTAAGGAGGAGAATTGAGAACTGTGATAAGCTTCATGAGGCTACTTTGAAGCTACTTATGAGTATACTCCAAGATAATCCTTATGCAAAATTCTTTAAAAGCTTAAGGGATCTTCCGAACCTTGAGGATCATAGAATTATTCTCAATTGTAATCCTTCCCTCGACCAGTGAGTGTATAATCTTCCTACTATATCCTAGGTTGCTGCTATTTGGACTGAAATTGATGATGATTCAGTTGATATGCGTCCTCACATTCAGGTTTATAGTCACTCTAGCACGAGTTATAGAGTTCAACCTTATTATGGCTACTATGATTCTTTGCAGTACCCTCTCCTCTTTCCTAGAGGTGAATCTGGGTGGCATTATGGAATTAAACGATTTCATAAGAAGAAAAAAAAGGAGATTTGTCTGAGATCGACCAATCTGTTGATCTTTCTTCCATAGATACTCCATCACAGTTGTTGGAGTTGGAACAAAGAGGCACGTTTATTTTTTCCTTCGCCTTTTCTGAGTCCAGTTAGTCATCAGGTGTACATTTTTTCCTCATTGTGTCTATATTTGTTCTTTTTAGTTGCTGACAAGGGTTGGGGTGAAGACTATTTTGTGTATGCTAGAGAATATTATTGCTACAAGTTCCAAGTGAGAGATGATGATGCATCTATGTTGCTGCACAGCCTTAGGCTGTTTCAACAGTTTGTCATGGGTTCTCACATTAAGATTGAAATGTCTAGACTTGACTTCCATAGAAGAAAACAAAATGAAATACGTATTGAAGTACTCCAAGGGGTTTTAGATAGCATTGCTATTGGTCAAACGCAAGGTTCTAAATTTGGTCGAAGGACCATTTTACTTGCTTCTGTTATTGGGGGTCCGAGGGACATGGAACGCAGATATTTGGATGCCATGTCTTTGGTTCAGAAATATGGAAAACCTAACATTTTTTTAACCATGACATGCAATCCTATGTGGAAGGAAATTCAGGAAGGTTTGCGATATACAGAGAAGCCGCAGGATAGGCCTGATTTATTGTCTAGAGTTTTTAGAGCTAAATTTGAAGTGATTAAGACTGAACTTCTCCATAAACACATTTTTGGAGAGGTTGCAGCGTGTGTCTATGCTATCAAATTTCAAAAACGCGGCTTTCCTCATGCTCATGTCCTATTAATTCTTAAGCCCGAGTTCAAATTGTTAAATGCTGAATCATATGATAAAATTGTTTGTGCTGAATTTCCTGATCCAAAAGAACACCAGCACTTGTACTCTCTCGTTGTTAAGCATATGATTCACAGTTCCTGTGAAGATATGGATAGGAGTTGTCCTTGCATGAAAAATGGTTCTTGTAAAAACCATTATCCAAAAAATTTTTTGGACCATACTATTCATGCCGAAGATTCCTACCCATGTTATAGAAGGAGGAATGATGGTAGAAAAGTGAAAGTTCGGCAGCATGAATTGGATAATAGATGGGTTATACCTCATAATCGATACCTCCTTGCTTTAATCGATTGCCACATAAATATGGAAATCTGTTCCACTGTCTAGCTTGTCAAATACCTTTACAAATACGTCTTTAAAGGGCCTGATCTTATCAGTTGTCAAGTCATCGATCAGGCTTCTTCTGCTGATGTTGACGAAATCAGTAATTTTCAGAACGCTAGATGGATATCTCCACCTGAGGCGTTATGGCGAATCTGTGAATTCCGGCTAAGTGAAATGACTCTATCCATTTATACTCTTTAGGTCCATCTTCCTGATCAACAATCCATTTTTTTTGACGAGAATTCAGTTTTGAGCTACTTGCTGAAAAAGATCGATTTCTCTAGGACAATGTTGACTGAATTTTTTAACACAAACAAGTCAAATGCAAAGGCGCAAACCTTAAGGTGTTTGTATAGGGAATTTCCTGAACATTTTGTGTGGACTCCTAAAACGAAATCGTGGTCTAAAAGGGAGCGCCGTCGAGCAATAGGGAGATTAGTTATAGCAAGTCCAAAGGAAGGTGAACGCTATTTTTTGAGACTTTTGTAGTGTCATGTTCGTGCCCCAACGTCATTTGATTATCTTCTGACTGTTAGCGGTGAACGGATGAACTCCTTTAGAGAAGTTGCTCTTAGGTTGGGTTTGTTGGAATCTGATAACTACATAGAAGAAACTCCAGAGGAAGCTGTAGGTTTTCAGATGCCATCATCGCTACGGTTATTATTTGCTACTCTCCTATTCTACTACTCTCCCGCTGATCTTAAACTCTTGAGGAATAGATTTGAAAAGGATCACTCAGCAGATTATCTTCATGCTCGGAAGTACACTAATTATTCTAATTGTGAGATTCAAAATCGAGTTCTAGAAGACATTGATAAGTCATTAGTGCAAATGGGAAAGAGTATAAGTGAGTTTCACATAGTTACTGATTCCTTTGCTGCTCCTGAACGGATCACCAGAGAAGTGGACAGTGAGAGAAACATTGTGGTTGATCCTGAGCTATGTTATTGCCTTCGAAATTGAATGCTGAACAGCGATATGCATTTGATTTAATTTTACAGTCAGTCTTCTCTTCGGAAGGTAAAGCCTTTTTTATTGACGGCCCTGATAGAACTGGAAAGACTTTCCTATATCGGTCGCTTCTGTCTGCTTTAAGGTCTCAAGGTTACATTGCTATTGCTGTTGCTACCTCTGGTATTGCGCACTCTAGATTTAAAATTCCTTTAAATTTCACAAAGAGTAAAACCTGTATCTTAGCAAATAGAGCAGTGTAACTAAGTTGATTTGTGAATCCAAATTGATCTTTTGGGACGAAGCGTCCATGGCTAAGAGGCAAACAATTGAGGCTTTTAACAGTTTGCTTCAGGACTTCAAAGATTCTCATCTGCCTTTCCGTAGCCATGTTGTTGTTTTTGGTGGAGATTTTCAACAGACTCGACCAGTTATAGGAAAAGGGCAACAAGAAGGAATTCCTCGAGAAAGCCAAAAGGTGGATCCTCGCTTGGCTTGTGGATATTGTGGGAAAACAAATCATACTGAGGATGAATGCTGGGTAAAGGGGCGCAAGTGTCTGATTTGCAGGAGTACCGACCATCAAATTAACAACTGCCCGAAGAAGCAACCACGGAGAAATAGTGCTCAACAAGTGGATAGAACCAAACCAAAACGAGCTAACGAAAGAGGGAATAGACCAAAAGTACCAGCACGAGTATATGCCTTAGACAAGCAACAAGCTCTGGAGTCATCTGAGGAGATGGAAGGTAAAAATTTCGAGGACGAAATTTTCTTAAGGGAAAGAGAGTGTCAGGACTCGCAAAATTCTCCATATTTTCTTAAAATTCCCTTTTATTTGGAATCCATTATTTTATACTACCTTTACTACTCATTCACCCCCTCAATAATTGCAATCAAATATAGAATCAAGGGTTTTTTTTCCTTTCGTTTTCTTGTTGTCATAAATTAGGGTTTTTACATCTTTCAGTAGTGTGAATAATCGGTATTGAGCGTGTACTAAATTTGATGGTTAAGAGTGAGTTTTAGATAAGAAAAAATGTGTGACTAGAAGTGATAATAATAAGTTAGTGAATCATAAATTAAAACCCTAGTACATGCGATTTAAGAAAAATCAGTTTGAACCGACGGGTACCATTCGCTACCGATGGAATACACCACTTGACCACCACTTTATTACCTTAATATCCTTGTTAATATTACACAAATATCACCCCTTCATCAGCCATGAGAGGGCCGAAATTGCTAACCAAAAGAAAGAATAATTTGAGATTAAATCTTAAGGTGACATTTGGAAGTCATCAACCAACTTTGACCCAAACTAATTCCTATCTTCTTAACCTTCTTGAAGCTTCATTTCTTCCTCATTTTCCACCATCTTGGCTGAGCTCTTAGGGAGAGAAAAGAGAGAAGAAATACTTCCATTCCAATCTTGATTTGTGGCCTTGCTTGAGTTGAATCAAAAATCCAAACCGATTAAACTCTCACTTGGGAACTTAGGAAGCTTTGTATGGTAAAACTTTGGAGGGAAAGACTGTGGTTTTCTCCTACAAGCATCCTAGGAAGGTATCATGGCTGCCTTTCCTCTTTCTCCTCTTAATCTTGCTAAAGTTTGGATAGAAGCTCTTAATCTTGGTTTATGATGGTTAATTGGTGAGTTTTGCATGATATGGTGGAATGTTTAGCTAGGGTTTGATATTTTCAGTTGTAATTCTTATTTTTTTTTATCTAGTATATGATGTTGATGAGCTTGGATAGGGACTTGGGGCAGTGATTTAAGGCATAAATGTGAATTTCAAGCATTGAATCATCAATTCCACCAATTTGAGACCAATTTGTCCTTTTTTTGACCTGTTTAATGCGTCCATGTTAGAGGTCGAATCAAGCCTAGATCAGAACATAAAAGTTGTAGGGAATGGAGTTATATAGCTGCTTGTAAAATTTCAACTCAATCGGAGCACTGTAGCATATGAAATGACAAACTTACCCCTGACTGCCAAACGTCCTGTTTCGTGGACAGTTTTCTGTCTTCTCTGAGATTGCATATTTTTACCTTGAAAATGAATGAATTGGCTGTCAATGTCTTCATGAGACTTGTAGGTCTATGTCTTATCTTCGAAACGGCATGAAATTCACCCCAATCTAATGAGTGTAGCTTTAGTTGTGACGAAACGCCAAGAGATGTCAAATCTGCTGTTTAGCCTTTTGTCTTCAAAATTGGTTTCCGGTTGCATTGTTAGACTTGTGTTGTAATTGAATGGCATTGAGCCTAGTTGAAGAGTTGCTGTGTTAAAATTACTTATGTATGAATTTGGGGCTGAGTTGAGGAAAATAATGAAGCCATATATGGCTGAAAAATAGCTAAATACAAAGGGCATGCTTCCCAAATTTCTATTACTTACTCTTATGAATATTAGTAAAATGTAAGGTTTGATTTTAGGGTTTGTTGGATCTTAAATTACATATGTATCCTTAAATACACTTCAATAGTAGTATATGAGTTATTTTTGACCAAGATTTGGTATCAACTATGTGATAGTCCCACTTTCCCCAAAGGCGAACCAAAGGGTTTGGTGGACCACCTGCCCAACTCTCGCCAGGACTACGGAGTCAAATCACACAAGCCCTATATTACGCGCGATAGAACCCAAAGAAAACAAACAATCGGAGTCCACCAAGCCAAAATATAACTTACCAAACCATACGGTGAAATGGGACTTCGATTAAACACTCAAACGAAAATGAAAACGAAACTAAAAAAGGGAACGAAATGCGGCCACGTCACAATCCGGCCAAGATTTGGCCTGATAGCCTGCCGGATTCAAGGCAATAACCATTTCCAATTTTTTTCAATTTGCCCTGTCAATCCGGCCACCTATCCGGGCAAGAACTGGCCGGATATACGGCCGGATTCCCCTGAATAGTTTCTAGCCAATTTTTTTTCCTCGATCAAATACCATTCTCGCTCGAATCCCCACCGGATACAAGTAAAGTTCATATAAACCCATAGAACGTCCATTCACCAACAAATACACAAAGAAAATATAAACAAACACTTTTATACATATGTTAGAACTTTATAAGTCAAAGTGTAATACTTGATCAAAATACAATTAGGATTTTCTCATACAGAGGAGCTATACAAAAGAAAAGCTAGAGCTCGCTCTACTCCTTTCTTCAAAATCATGGTTCAAAAGTGTTGTTCCTTGAAAAGAAACAAGAGGTAACGGGAAGGGGGTGAGCTTACGCTCAATGAGATACCAAAAATACAAGTAGTTACGAATCATAACATTTCATTTTTAAGGCACATATACACAACATAGAAGGAAATGAACAAACATTTCAACTGGAAAGGATACAGGTGGCTCTCAGGAGTCAAAATTCCCATTGCAAGACTTGATCCAAACCCGTTAGCTCTCCATCAACGTATATAGAGCAAACATGTCCGTAGACCCCACTTTACGCCAAATCCTGTCTACCAAATATATCCCTTGCCAGGCCCGAACACCTCAACAGTAACAGTGGGTGGTAATACTCGAGTATACCGAAAATTCAGAGTTTCCAATGCTCAAAGATTTCCTAGAAACAGACTACCGTGGCTCGTTATCTAATCGATCAGACTCTTGCTGGCTCGACTCGAGTAACTAGCCACAGGATTTGAGTTCAGAAGTCACAGAAGGGTCGTTGGATACAAACCTCCAAACGACATCAAACAGATACAGATAGCAGATACAGATAACAGATTCAAACGTATACAGGAACCAGAACAGACAGATGAGAGAAGCGAGTGTGATAAAATAAATTCTCGTTTCATATAGAGCATACAGAAGTCACAGATAATCAGGTTGCAAATTGCATGTACAGATAAACCAGATAAGCAACAAATTAGAGGAGTGGTATACTCACCAGTTCAAGTACAGATACTTCAAAAGTTTTCACCCAAAGTATGGCTTTAATCGCCAAGAAACCCTAAAATAATCAAGGTAAAACAATTATGGTTCTCACATCCACAAACCCAGGAAACAGAATGCATAAATGAGACTCGACTACAAGTCGTATGCCTTTCCAAATTAATTACTAGTACAAAAGGATAAAAGTGTGGCTTTTGAGCAAAAGGATAACAGTTAGTCCAAGGGATACAAACAACTCCAAAACCCTCCATTTCTACCAAAATGCAACTCAAACTTAAAGGAACCAAATGACCTAGAAAATTGAGCAGCATTTTCCCTAAATTTTCTTACTTTTCCATCCTACAATCAACACTAACTCATCTCAAATCAACCACAATTCCACATACAAATCATAGACTATAAAACACACCTAATTAGGGTCACAATATCCTTCAATTTGAGCCAATTGATAGCTCCAAAACCAATCACAATTGAGCTCCACATTAATCAAAGATAGTTTCCTTGCTCAAGTCCAAGCCTTAGGTTACGAATATCATGTCAAGCAAAAGAAATTCTATAATCATCAAGTTCCACGCACTTTTCGACATGATAACCACAACTGAAGTTACACTTATCGGATTGAGACGAATCTTATGGTGTTTCGAAGCCAAAACATATACCTACATTTCTTATGAAGACCTCCAATGCTAAATTATGTATTTTCATGGTAAAAAATTGAAATATCAGAGAGAACAGAAAATTATCCGTGAAATAAGACTTGTGAGTAGTCAAGGGTATTTCGGTCATTTCACAAGTTACAGTGCTCCAATTGAACTGAAATTTTACCAGTAGCTAGCTAACTCAAATACCTACAACTTTCATGTTCTGAGCAAGGCCTGATTCGGTCTCTCTCAAGGACGAACATACAGTGCAAAAACAAGGCAGATTACTACCAAATGGAAATCCTAAACTGGAATTTGTGCACATAAGCTGGAAAATTTCTTTAGGCAAAGTATTCTAGCCCACTAAACCTCAATAATTCATATAGCAAAGCTATCAAAACATAAACAACCTTCAAGCATCACATGTGATCAGAATTTTCACTATGAAACTGAAATTTACCATAAAACTACTTCAAACCATAAAATATTCTTACAAAGTTATCTATGTAACATCTATAATCCACTAATTTACACATATATGAAGGAAAAGGAAGTTTCTTGTCCAAAGTACCTTGTATCCTCAATAAAGATGGTAACTTAGAGCTTGTCCTTCCAAAATCACTCCACTCAATCCTTTAATCCTCCCTAGCAAACAACTTTTATGGAGGGTTTTGCAAAAGTGATGGTTTGGAATCAAGATTGGGCAAGAAATTGAAGAACAAATGAAGTTTCTCTCTTGGTTTCTTTCTCTCAAATGGCCGGCCAGGGAGGACAAAGAAATGAAGGTAATTTGGTCAAAATTAGAGTTTTAGGAAAGTAAAATACCTTGGTCAAAGTCTACCATCAATGGGGTGGTGACACTTGGCACCTTAGGATTTCAATCTCATCCTTTAGTCTACCAATGGACAATCTCTCTAACTAATCTCCAATTATCTCCTAACACCTTATACAGTAATATCCCTTTATACAAAACTTTAACTAATCATAAAAAATTTATCACACTTAGCGCACTAGCGAGTCCCACGTCCATAATACGCTTCAAACTTAATATGAACTAACTTGAACTAGGAAAAAGGGTTTAAAACTCTACTCACTTATAAAATATATGAAAAAATCAATATAATAGGGTATAGTGAAGAAAATGCATGAGAGAAAATAAAATAATATAATATAAAATAAGAAAAATTTACGGGTCCTCACAAACTAAGATGAAAAGTGTTAGTTTTATCTCGAAAATTTTGAATTACATTTGCTCACTTCAAGTTGGGATTGGTTATTCTTAGGGTTTGTCGGTGATCAAGGGCATAACCCAGAAGGAAACTTTGGACGTTATTTTGGCTTAGACCGGTGAGTGTTTCTTGTGTATTTGTACAATAAGTGACTATGTGACTATTTGTAAATGTTTGCTTGAATGTTAAATTCTTTCCAAGGATTTCTAAATGGATTTTCGATGGGCGAATGTGTACTTTATTGCGCTCGTCCTAAGTGAAAGTGAAATTTTCAATGATTAAATGATTGTAGACACCAAATTTTGGCTTTATTTTTAATTTTTATCGATACTTATTATTTGTATTATTTTATTTTACTAATCTCATTTTTAGACATTTTAGCATGAATTTTTTGAAAAAAAGAAAAAAAAAAGAGAGGAAAAGTCAATCAAAGGGACAAGAATAAAACACATAAGCCTACTTTGGGGTTTGAAATCTGGGCCTTTCAAATTAGGTTCAGCCTTTGGGGGGTGCCTTAAAAATGAAAACAGCCGCAAGAGAGAGAAGGGGGGGACTTGTTAGTGACGGCTGCAAATCTAGAACAGAGGGCCGAGAGAGGGAGATGGAAAGGCAATAAGGGGCGGCTGGAAAACAAAAAGGAAAATTGAAGGGGCTTCGGTGAACAGAAATCAGAAAGAAAACAGGGGAAGGGCTTGTGCAAGAGAAAAAAAGAGAACGGAAGTGCTTCATCTTGGGGGGACTAAGGAAAAATAGAGAAAAGGAAAAGGAAAAAAGGAGAGCAAATAAAAACAAGAGGGAAGCCGCGGATGAGAAGGGGACGGCTGGGAAGGTTTTTGAGGAAAAAACAGAAACCGAGAGGGAGCTGGGCGAGAGAAACGGGTTCCGAAAAGCTAAAACCATTCTTCCTTTTGCCATCAACCTCTTCTTATCATCAGCCCCACCAGAACACCACCAGACTTTGCATCCTCAGCGGCCCACTTCTAGCAGCTTGAGTAGTGCTGTGGAATCTTTCAGTGGACCCAGGCTTCAGACGACGGCCGCGGCGGGGATTTCCATGATCCCATCCAGACAGCGGCCGCGGCGGTGGTGCCTGATGATTGTCATAGTGACCGTGATTCATCCTTCCCCGTTGTTGATGATGGCGATTGCAGCATCATTTTGTCTTCCTTCCGGAGCCGCAACTACATCACCAGAATCCACCGTCATCGTTAGAAAAGCTCACTGACGAACCCTGTAAGTTGCTCTCTTCCTTTAGATTTCATTATTTCTTTCAAAGCATGTCTGCTACGGGTTGATATGGCTGCTTGGTGTGTTGATTGATTTGAATTTCTGTGGATATCTGATAATTTTGGGTGGTGAATTACATCATTTGAGCAGAAAATTGTTGAATGTTTCCCTGCCCGTTAGTTGTTTGATAAAATGCCCGAATGAAAATTTTGAACCCAAAAAGAATGAGTCGTGTGTATCTTTTGTATGTGATTCAAAGGAAAACCTAGCCAGCTCAAGGCTGGCCAGAATCCGTGCGTTTAATAGCCGGGAAGAAAAAGAAAAAGCCATGATTCTCAAAGTTGTTTTTTTTTTCCACTTTTCGTTGTTGCATCTTGCGATGTTCAGAGCATATTTGCCGTGCGTTTGTTCAGCACAATTTTCATGTTGTTTGTTTATAATTTTAGATCATATGTGCCTTATGTATTAAATTGGATTGAAATCTCTTGTTTGTTGAACAATTTTGGGGTTGATTAACTCCAATTTGAGCAAAAATCTGATGAAATTCTATGCCCCAACCTGTTTGAGAAAACGCCCAACTAAAAATTTCCTTTGAATGATGTTTTGCTTGTATTGGTATGCGAGGAGGAAGAACCGGGTCGGAGAAATGTTTATGAAATTTCAATTTGACCCCTGACCTTTGGTGAAATCATATGATCTTAATCACCTTTTAATATGCATAAGTAGTCTTTTAGCTTGATTATTTCCTGTGTTTAGATCATAATTGCGGCTTAATAATTTGGAGGATTTTGTCATGTTGGGTTAGGGAAAACTGGATTTTTTTTTTTGGGTAAGAAGTGTATTAGGTTGGGTTTTGTAATAGATTTTGGTATATTTCTTTTAGGCTGATGGTTTGGGCTTGGAGGCTTAAAGCCCTTAACTTTGTCTGAGCTAGATTAGTGAAAGTGTTGGGCTAGCCCGCTTATTTTTCCTTGGACTTCCGATTGGGCCAAGTGACTTTTAGCCCCAACAAATAAGAAATGGCCCAGCAGCCTGATCCATTAAGGAACCGGGGAACGAATTTGCATATCAGTCCCTATTCTTTTCTTTAGTTTCACTATGGCCCTATAAACTTTCAATGCTTTCAATTGGGTCCCTAATTTAATTGCAAATGGGTCCCTAAACTTTATTTTCCTTTAATTTTGACCCCAAAACTTTGTTAATGTTCGCAAGCAAGTCCTTTCTTCTTTTGACTTCTTAAATGTTGGTTGTCTACATGATTTAATTGATACAATTTCATGTTCATTTTTATCTTTTGTGATTATTTGTTAATTAAAGTGGTGCCTTGACCCTTTCTTTTATTTTGGAGGATAAATAAGGGATTTCCCTCCATTAAGGCCCCAACTTCAAGGGAGGTACATTCTATCCCTTATTTTCACTTTATTTGACCCTATGTATCTATGTGATTTATATGCTTAATTGCATGCTTTTTGAATGTTTCATTTATTTATTTGTTTATTTATCCACTTTATTTGTTTTAGTTTTGTATAGTTATTTTCAATTTCGATCGTTTGAAAGGCACTTGAATGCCAAAGTTGTAATAGTTAGGTTATAATTTTATTTTATTCCGTCTCCCCTCTTAGATTGTAGCAGGCTTCCCCGAATGTAATAGTTAGGGTTTTATTTGCTTTATTTGCCTTATGTGTGTTTTGCATGTCTATGTGCTACGTGTTACCACTTTCTTAGGGTCTTGCATCTAGATATCATGCTTATGTGTTATGTGCTATATGTGATTTATGTGTTTACGTGCTTTTATTAGCTCTTACATGATTTAGTTGATTGTAACCGATGTGTGACGTCGCCACACTAGTCCAATGCTAGTTGTGGTCATTTTCTCGAAATCCACGCTAGTCCAACGCTAGTTGTGGCTCATTGTTCCGATTTTCCACTAGTCCAATGCTAGTAGGAATTCATAGATATGGGCTAGTCCAACGCTAGGCCCTTAGGGATCTCCTTCGCTAGTTCATAATCGCACGTCTCACTACATTTCATGCATTTTTCTTAGTTTCTAGCACTTGGCATGCCCCTCCCATCCTTTCCCCTTCATCTTAGGTCTTTGCATCCTCATGCTAGTTATAGGGTACATTTGCTTGAGAGTCCCCTTTCGGTAAGGGAAACGAGCGAGTGTGGCTACAAAATAGCCTTAGCAAGCTAGTCCTTCCTTCTAATCAAAGGAAAAATTAAAGTTGTGAAGTTAGGAGTCATTCCCGTACCCGACTTAATGCATTCCTCTAGGTTCATACACTTTCATTTCTATCATATCACCTTCTCACTTTTTTATCCACATTTTCTCACTACTTATATTTTTCGCAATCCACATACCATGTTTGCACATTTTTCTTTCCCTATCACTTATTTATTTTCTACCTCACAAATTGCACTTATATGCATTTACTAGTATTCTACCATATTTTCATCCACTTGCACACAAACACCTTTATTTTCTCAATTGGCACACACGCACTTTTCTTACATTTGCACACATGCACTTTTCTTACATTTGCACACTTGCACTTACATTTGTATTTTTATTTTATTTTGCATTCTTCTTACATTTTCACACTTGCACTCATATTTGGGTCTTCATTTGCATTACCCGTGACCTCTATGAGAGCTTTCCTTATTGGCCATCACAACTCATGTGGTTGGGACCAAAAAGCCTCATAAGAGACATTTTAGATTTATGATTGCATTTTTTTCGTATCCATTAGTCACATCCAACATGCAACACATATTTTGGGTAGAAGAAATAGGAAAAGAAGGGTTAAGTCACGCAACTAGCTTTGGCTAGGGTAAGGGAGTGCCTTAGACTTTGCCTTTGCCTTCTCCTTTATCAAATGTGACCCCTGATCCCTTTCTTTGGTTACGTAGACCTAAAAATTCTTTAAAAAGGGTTTGTTTACTTTTATTTTTCAAAAGATCACTTTTGGGTGACTTGGTACACCCTAACTCTATACCAAGTGGCGACTCCTTTTCTATCTAAAACCCTTTGTTTGGCCAAACCGTCGCATTTCACAATCCCCCGGCCTTTTATTTTCACTTTCACACACGTTCACATACATCTCCTACACACTACTTTCACCACCATCAAAAAGTGGGGCGCGACAATGATTGAATGCTACTTGTGCATGAATGTAAGCCTTTTGGCTGAATTGGGCTCCTGCCCTTCATTGCCAGTTGACTCGAGCCAGAAACAGACTCGGTCAGGCGGCTGGTGATCTTGGGACAGTGTTTTGATATACTCGAGTATTACCACGAAGTTTGGTGGAGAACTAGCCAGTGAATTCAATGCAATGATATCAATGAATGAATGATAAGATCCCTGAAGGAGTTTTCATTTGTAAATGTTTTCAAATGTCTGAGGGATAAGGAAAATGGTTGGCCAATGAATGAATGAATAGCTCCATGTGAGCACGTATCCTTCCAATGATTGAGTGTTTATTCTTGAATGATTGGCTATTACTGTGTAAAATATCAATTTGTTAAATATAATGTTTCCTTTGTTTCTATACCTGATTACTTGTTTAGGAACCTCACTGGCTTTTAACTCATTCCTTTAGTTTTGTTTTCCTTACAGGGGATGCGAGCGAGGGCATGAGTCTGGTACAGGTTAGCATAATCTAGTTTTGAATTTTGCGATTGTACTCGCGCTAGTGCTTGGTTAGGGTTAAATGTATCCGAAATTCTCAACTTTTGTTATATTTGGGATTGTATGAATGTTTGAGATAGAAATGAATGTAAGTATACGCTCCAAGCTTGGGAACTGTTATTTCCTTTATTCTTGATGTTGCACCCTATTTTCTTGACGCGAGTGAGTGAGTCCTGGTGAGAGTTGGGCAGGCGGTCCGCAAAATCTTAGGATAAACCCTAGGGGGAGGTGGGGTCGTCACAGGTGGTATCAGAGCCACTTCGCGTGGTCTCTGTGTGGAGTGAGTTGGGGCCAAGTGGTGCTAAGTGAATGAGTAAAGGTTTAGCTATTCTTCTAGGGCGTAAGCTGTGAATCAAGAATGTGATAGGTCTAAATCCTTTATCTTGATACTCAGGGCAAGATAGGTATGTATGTTGGGTAGGAATCTCAAGTGTGGTGATTTACTCTTGGGACCGGCCGGTTCGAGTTGTGAATTATTTTATTTCGGATTCTTGTACCTGAGTACCTAAGAGTTGAAGGCAATGCTAAAGACTTGAGATCTCCATTTACGGGGAAACATGAATGGGTTAATATTTTGTGAGAGCAAGTCTAAGGGGTGAAGGGACATTTAGTTTGGGTAATAAGAGAAGTGAGAGATCGGACGGAGAATATTTTAACCGAGTGTGGGACAATATCGACCAGAGAGACGTGGAATCAGTTGGTTTAGTGATGGCCTAAGCTAGAACCGTAAGACCTTGGGGTTGTAGGAAGTATGTTAGAGTGGCTGGGACGGCATGTCGTGTTTTTCTTCTTATTTTGCCACTGTATGTATTTTGCTTGTGACATGTCAATGCTTACATGTATAGTACTTGCTGTACTTAATTTTGTTCAACTTGATATGCATCTTTGTGAACTAATGTGTTATGGATATGCTAAGCATGTTTCCTTATCCTTGGTTTTATGGTTTAAAATTGTCTTTATCTTGCTGCTTTAGCCACTTTATTTTGTTTACGTACTATATCACCTTTTGAAAAAAAAAATAAAAGAGAGAGAAGGGTATGGAGGGTAAACGAAGTCAAGGACGAGGGGCTAGTCGGGGACATAGGGCTAGCCGTGGACGTGGTGGTAGGCAAGTACAAGAACCAAGAGAAACAAAAGACGCGGCAGTAGAGCAGCAATAGGAACCGAGGGTCGAAGCAGGGGACCAATTAGCAACGGCAATATGACAAATGGCTAATATCTTAGCACAATTGGTAGAGCAACAAGGCCGAGATCCAGTGAATCAGTCTAGGAACCTTGAGATAGGAAAGGACAGGGCCTTAGAGCGTTTTCAAAAGTTTTCTCCACCGAAATTCCTTGGAGGGTCTGACCCAGAAGTAGCTAAAAACTGGTTGGAGGCAATGATAAATATTTTTGCAACCTTGCATTATACAAAGGAAAGATAAGTGGCTTTTGCCGTCTTTCAATTTGAGGGACCGGTTAGGGCATGGTGGAATATTATTAGGGCAAAGTAAAAAAGAGAACAGACGGCATGGATTTGGGTAAACTTTATGATAGAATTTAATGAGAAATACTTCCCACCTTTGGTCCAAGAGAAAAGAGAGGATGATTTCATTAGGTTACGCTAAGGAACCTTAAGCGTGGCTGAATATGAAACACAATTCACTAAATTGTTCAAATTTGCTCCTGAATTAATAGCTACAGAGCAAAGGAGGGTGAAACGATTTGTACAGGGTTTAAATGTGAAAATGCAGAAGCTTTGGCGGCTGCACAAATTAATACATTCACGGAAGCCCTTGAAAAGGCTCAAAGAATTGAAATTGCGAGGGCGCAAGTGAAGGTTTTTCATGCTAGAAAGAGAAGTACACCGACTAGTACACCTAAGAAATCTAAGAAAAATTTAACGCCCTCCAAAGTAAGAAGAATAGATTTTCCGTACTACCCACCCTGGACATTAGGATAATTGGAAAAAGATTTTTTAAGGGGACTTCAAATAGGAAAAGGGCAACAAGAGGGAATTCCTCGAGAAAGCCAAAAGGTAGCTTCTTGCTTGGCTTGTGGATATTGTAGGAGGACAAATCATACTGAGGATGAATGCTGGGTGAAGGGGCGTAAGTGTCTAATTTGTGGGAGTACCAACCATCAAATTAACAACTGTCCGAAGAAGCAACCGCGGGGAAATAGTGCTCAACAAGTGGATAGAACCAAACCGAAATAAGCTAACGAAAGAGCGAACTGACCAAAAGTACCAGCACGGGTATATGCCTTAGACAAGCAACAAGCTCCGGAGTCATCTGAGGAGATGGAAGGTAAAAATTTCAATGAAGAAATTTTCTTAAGGGGGAGAGAGTGTGAGGTCTCGCAAGATTCTCCATATTTTCTTAAAATTTTCTTTTATTTGGAATCCATTACTTTATACTAACTTTACTACTCATTCACCCCCTCAATAATTGCAATCAAACATAGAATCAAGGGTTTTTTTCCTTTCGTTTTCTTGTTGTCGTAAATTAGGGTTTTTACGTCTTTCGGTAGTGTGAGTAATCGGTACTGAGCGTATACTAAATTTGATGGTTAAGAGTGAGTTTTTGATAAGAAAAAGTGTATGACTAGAAGTGATAATAATAAGTTAGTGAATCATAAGTTAAAACCCTAGTACACGCGATTTAAGGAAAATCGATTTGAACTGACGGGTACCGTTCGTTACCGATGGAATACACCATTTGACCACCACTTTATTACCTTAATATCCTTTTTATTATTACACAAATATCACCCCTTCATCAGCCATGAGATGGCCGAAATTACTGACCAAAAGAAAGAAGAAAAGAAGAAAAATTTGAGATTAAATCTTAAGGTGAGACTTGGAAGTCATCAACTAATTTTGACCCAAACTAATTCCTATCTTCTTAACCTTCTTGAAGCTTCATTTCTTCCTCATTTTCCACCATCTTGGCTGAGCTCTTAGGGAGAGAAAAGAGAGAAGAAATACTTCCATTCCAATCTTGATTTGTGGCCTTGCTTGAGTTGAATCAAAAATCCAAACCGATTAAACTCTCACTTGGGAATTTAGGAAGCTTTGTGTGGTAAAGCTTTGGAGGGAAAGGCTGTGGTTTTCTCCTACAAGCATCCTAGGAAGGTATCGTGGCTGCCTTTCCTTTTTCTCCTTTTAATCTTGCTAAAGTTTGGGTAGAAGCTTGTAGTATTGGTTTATGATGGTTAATTAGTGAGTTTTGCATGATATGGTGGAATGTTTAGTTAGGGTTTGATATTTTTAGTTGTAATTCTTGTTTTTTTATCTAGTATATGATGTTGATGAGCTTGGATAGGGACTTCGGGTAGTGATTTAAGACATAAATGTGAATTTCAAGCATTGAATCATCAATTCCAGCAACTTGAGACCAATTTGTCCTATTTCTGACCTGTTTAATTCGTCCATGTTAGAGGCCGAATCAGACCTAGGTAAAAACAAAAAGGTTGTAGGGAATGGAGTTATATAGCTTCCTGTAAAATTTCTATTCAATTGGAGTACTGTAGCATATGAAATGACAAACTTACCCCTGACTGCCAAACGCCCTGTTTCGTGGACAGTTTTCTGTCTTCTCTGAAATTGCATATTTTGACCTTGAAAATGAACGAGTTGGTTGTCAATGTCTTCATGAGACTTGTAGGTCTATGTCTTAACTTCAAAACGGCATAAAAGTCACCCCAATCCAATGAGTGTAGATTCAGTTGTGATCGAAATGCCAAGAGACGTCAAATCTGCTGTTTAGCCTTTTGTCTTCAAAACTGGTTTCCAGTTGAATTGTTAGACTTGTGTTGTAATTGAATGGCATTGAGCCTAGTTGAAGAGTTGTTGTGTTAAGATTGCTTATGTATGAATTTGGGGCTGAGTTGAGGAAAATAATGAAGCCATATATGGCTGAAAAATAGCTAAATACAAAGGGCATGCTGCCCAAATTTCTATTACTTGCTCTTATGAATATTAGTAAAATGTAAGGTTTGATTTTAGGATTAGTTGGATCTTAAATTACATATGTATCCTTAAATACACTTCAATAGTAGTATATGAGTTATTTTTGACCAAGATTTGGTATCAACTAAGATGAAAAATGTTAGTTTTATCTCGAAAATTTTGAATTACATTTGCTCACTTCAAGTTCGGATTGGTTATTCTTAGGGTCAGTCGGTGATGAAGGGCATGACCCGGAAGGAAACTTGTGACGTTATTTTGACTTAGATTGGTGAGTGTTCCTTGCGTGTTTGTGCAATAAGTGACTGTGTGACTATTTGTAAATGTTTGCCTGAATGTTAAATGCTTTCTAAGGATTCCTAAATGGATTTTCGATTGGCGAGTGTGTACTTTATCGCACTCGATCTAAGTGAGCGTCAAATTTTTAATGACTAAATGATTGAATGCTACTTGTGCATTAATGTAAGACTTTTGGCTGAACTGGGCTCTTACCCTTCGTTGACAGTCGACTCGAGCCAGAAGCGGACGCAGTCGGGCGGCTGGTGATCTTGGAACAGTGTTTTGGTATACTCAAGTATTACCATGAAATCTAATAGAGAATTGGCCAGTGAATTCAATGCAATGATATCAATGAAATAATGATAAGATGTAAGGATCGAAAACAATCTAAGAGGGGGGTGAATTAGGTAGTTTTAAAAATTGGCCAAGTTGTAAGTCACTTTTTGAGTACTTGCCCTCTTTTTCTAAAAGATCATACAATGAAACAATTAATGAGAAAGCACAGGTGCTTGTGAGTAGAAGAGATGAACAATTTATATAGCAAGACAGTAAGTAAAAGAGATAGAATATCAAACCAAATACCAAACTCCTCTCGAGTTTGAATATCACTTTAGTGAGTAAGCTTCTACAAGTTGATCAACTTATAACTAATCTTTGTGTACAAAGAAAAGATCACTTCCTCCTTACCCCAAGCCACACTTGGTCAAACAAGGAAATTTTACTATCATTCGAATAACTCTCACAAAACTACACTATTGAAGTAATTGAATCACAGTAGAAAATCTTATCGAAATTTACACAACTAAGATTACAAATCTTTTTTGAAGAGTATTTTCCTACTAAAATCACTCTTGATCTGATGTAGTCTCAATGTGCAATAGTATTTTGAAGTAGTTGACTTTGTTCTATTTATATGAGACCAAAAAGTTTTTCAATTAATGCTCCTAATAGATAGAAGCTAACTGAAGAGTCAACTAGCCGTTGTCAGTATCGGACGTCTGGTAGACCAATTTCTTGAGTCCAAAGTGGGCAGTCAGCTCAAGAAATTTTCTTGAATTGTTTCAGACATCTGGTGCCTTCAGTGTATGCGTTCGAAAGTGAGAAGTGAAATTGAGAATTCTTCTTCAATTCTTTCGGACATCTAATGCCTCCAAAGTTTTGCTTCCGAAGTGTCGCAATGTTTGTTAGATGTCCAGTGCTCTGATGATATGCGTCCGATCGAGATCAGTGAATTTAGAAAGAATGACTTAATATTTTCAGACGTCCGAGGGTAGAGTTCCTCATGCGTCCGAAGTTGCACAATGATTGTCCGACGTCCGATCCAGTCTTCTTGTGCGTCCGATAGCAGGTTCAGCATCCTTTGTGCTTAATTTTTGAATCTGTTTTACTCCATTTCTGAAAAGATCTATTGGGAGATCATTAGTAACATCCATTTGTTTTATAACCATCAAAAGTTACAGATTGAGATTAACAATCTCCCCCTTTTTGCTGATGACAAAATGATGGATGGAGGAAAATAATTGAGACTCAGCTCCCCTTACTTAATGCATCAAGGAGTGAATACTCTCCCTCAGAATGATATCCCTTTATTACACTTATCACCAGATTGACGTCCGATCCAGTCTTCTTGTGCGTCCGACAGCAGGTTCAGCATCCTTTGTGCTTAATTTTTGAATCTGTTTTACTCCATTTCTGAAAAGATCTATTGGGAGATCATTAGTAACATCCATTTGTTTTGTAACCATCAAAAGTTACAGATTGAGATTAACAATCTCCCCCTTTTTGATGATGACAAAATGATGGATGGAGGAAAATAATTGAGACTCAGCTCCCCTTACTTAATGCATCAAGGAGTGAATACTCCCCCTCAGAATGATATCCCTTTATTACACTTATCACCAGATTGACATCATTAGAAATCAGTATCCATTTCTCCCCCTTTTTATCATCATTGGATCAACCAGAAACCAATATTCAAAAGCAATACTATCAACAATTATTAATCATTATCAGCAAAACCAGAAACCAAAAAAAGCATCATCAATATTGGCAACAACCAGTAATTGTCAACAGCACCATGAACAACATCAATTATTGACAGTCAATATCAGAAATTAGAGGCCAAATTAAATTAAGCAATATTCATCCAAAAACTATGGGATAATCCACAAAGGCCACATTCATTCAAAGTATAAAAGATAACCAAATAGTTTTACAGACTAGTAAAGAAAGGAAAATAGAATCCTTAATACAGAACACACGAAATGTTTAAAATGTAAAAGATGCCAAAACCCTATTATGAACTATCATCCTAATCATGAAGTACATTTACCTAGAAGTGCCTAAATGGTGATTTTGGACGATCCAAATCTCCTCCTTGTTAGGTGAAACTGAGCAGGATCCACTTCTTCCTCTTCAGTGTCCTCATCATCATCCTTTTCAGTTGCTGGAGGCTTTCCCTTGTCTTGTGGCTGAGAACTGGAAGCACGAAACTCTGGAGTGGTTTCAGTACGGGGAGTTTGCTCAGTTGGCTCAGTTCTGGGTTCCTTTTGGTGTGCATTCTCATTGTCTTCAGGAATGGGAGGCACAATCAAGTTCCTTTTGTCAATGAAGGTGGTTTGTTGGTCGGATGACATGGTCATCATCAGATTATCTTGAAGGAGTAGAATGTGTTGTTTGAGATCCTCAAACAAGAAAATGACCTCAAAGTTGGATGAAAAGGACTTAGTGGCTGACCTTTTAGGATGGATGGTAAAGGGTGGGACAAACATGGACTGATCTCGAGGAGTCCTAGGGGAAACAGGTGTTTCATGACGACTCTTAGTCCTAGTTTCCAAAACAGTTTCCTTGTAGCACCAATGACCCTAAAAAAATTTCAGATTTTTTCTTTCAAAATAAGTCTTGGAGAAAACAGTTGATGCACTTTCTTTTGGTGATTTTCCAGTGAAGGGAATTTAAAGAGGAGCAAAGATAGGAGTTAGAAATTTTTCATAGGAAAGTTTTCTACGGCTATCAGTGCTGATTTTGAGCAAGAATTTATACATAACAAAGCCAAAATCAATTCTGATTTTTTCAAGAAAGCAATAGAACAGGTAAAACTCCATTTTGTTGGCATTAGTCCTATGACTATCAGTAGGGACCAACAGATTCAAAATTATAGAAAAGATGATCAAATTTTGAGGACTGAGATCCTCCAATCTTGTCTCAGCAGGAGTATTAGAATGAGTTTGAAAATATGTCATCAATTTAGTAACATGAAAATGATAATAGGCAAAAGGAAATTCTTCATATGAAAAGAAGTTTGCAATTTTTTCTTTAAAACCATCTTCAATTTTGGTTTTTGGAACAGTGTTGACAATATTAGGGTTCAACTCTACGTCAACAGAATTAACACGTGACACTAGATCAGTATGTGATATACCTTTCTTAAGGTTGACAAAGAATTGATGAAGCATGTCAGGATAGTTTGTGTTTGGAATGGTCAGAAGATGAGTGCATTTTTGGAATTGAAAAAACTTAAGAACTGGTTCAAGGTCAAGTTTACGAAATTCGTGAGGGATGACAGTCCTCTGAGTGATGAAACCTTTTTACGAGATCCATTCGAACCTCTCCCTGGCATCATCATCAATGAACTTGGGTAAGGGGGTAGGTTTCTTTGCAGTTTGAGCCTCAGGTTGCTCCTTGGCAATTCGTTTCTTTTTTGCACTTCGTTAAGCAACAGGTGCATTAGTTTGTCCACCAGATCTTGTTCTTGGTGACTTTCTGGTAGAAGTCTTAGGGGCTTGCTGAATCTCAGCATTTTGCTCAGTAGCCTGTTGTTCTTCACTTTGCTCAATCGAAGGATTAGCAGTTTGCCTTTCCTTAGTTTGGGCAGTCCCTTTCCTTTTAGCGGACCTTTTTCTCTTTTTACTATGAGATTTCATCACTTTTCTGGGCGATTTCATGACGGATGCATTAGCATTAGTGGGCTGCTCTAGTTCCTCTTCACTATTACTGACTAGAGGCAATGCAGTAAGCTGTTCCTCGATTTGCTCAGTAGTTTGCCGCTCCTCTGAATGTTTCTTTTGGGCCGAACATTTCCCTTTTTCACCATGTTTTTTTGTTCCTTTCTTTGGAGATTTGGTGGTGGATGGCTTAACAATGTCAATGTCTTAATCAATCAACCAGAATCTTGTGGTATATCCGACACTAAAAGACCCTCCTCTAAATCTCACCATGATGCAATGCAAGATGATGTTGTGCAGAGTATGATGCGAGTGTGTGATGAAATGAACTGTGAGTACAAATGAACTACAATGACTGCTTGAATCGTCCACAGAGAGTGAACTTTGAGTGGTTAGGATTTCGGGTGAAAATTGGGATTTATGGGGTAGTTGGTAGTTAGAAGAAATCATGAGAGGTAATAAACGAGCAATAGGAATGTAATGGTGTTTGACAACTCAATTTCTTGGAACTTGATCACAAATAAGATGAATTTTGAATTTTGAATGTGGGAGAATATGAAGAGTTGCATCCGATATAGTGGTCGAGAGTGAAATAAATGAGGAAGAAAACTGCTTTATAATATTTTTCTTTCAAGTGTCGGACGGCCGAACGAAGTGGGGCGTCCGACACAACCGTCTGAACCAAAACTTTCTGGAAAAATGATGAAGAACACTGTCGAACGTCCGATAAAGAGTGACCAGAGAATTTTTAGAATATTTTTTCTGAAATGCCCAATTTTGTTTCCAAAGACACAAATTGATCCAATGGTAAGACTTTTGTGAGAATATCAGCAGTTTGATCTTTTGAACAAACATATTGAACACTAATTTCACCCTTATGAATAAAATTGCGAATGAAATGATACTTTATGTCTATGTGCTTTGTCCTAGAATGTTGAATGGAATTTTTTATCAAATTTATGGCACTAGTGTTATTATAATACATAGGCACACAATCATACATTAATCCAAAATCATTCAATGTATTTTTCATCCACAATAATTGAGCACAACAAGCTCCGGTGACAACATATTCTGATTTGATTGTAGACAAGGAAATAACATTTTATTTTTTGCTAAACCAAGATACTAAGTAATTTTCAAGAAAGTTACATATACCCGTTGTACTCTTTCTATCTATCCTACAACCACCAAAGTCAGCATCCGAGAATCCACATAAAAGAAATTCATGACACTTAGAATACCATAAGCCAAAATTTAAAGTTTCTTTTAGAAAGCAAAGAATTCTTTTTACCGCATTCAAATGAGATTCCTTTGGATAAAACTGAAAACGAGCATACAAGCACACGGCAAACATGATATCAGGTCTACTAGCAGTTAAGTAAAGTAAATTACCAATCATACCTCTATACTTCTTTTCATCAAATTTTGTACCTTTTTCATCCTTGTCAAATTTGGTAGATGTGCATATAGGTGTTCCAACTTATTTTGAATCTTCCATTCCAATTCTTTTGAGCAGCTCCTTGGTATATTTGGCTTGATTAATGAACGTTCCTTCTCGGGTTTGAACCACTTGGAACCCAAGAAAGAAATTTAATTCTCCCATCATGCTCATCTAAAACTCTTTTTGCATAATTGTGGAAAAATTCTTGCACAAACTCTCATTAGTAGCACTAAATATAATATCATCCATATATTTGCACAACTAAAATATCATTTGAACTATGTTTAGTGAAAAGAGTGGTATCAACAACGCCTCTTTTAAAACCATTCTCAACCAAAAAATCACTTAAGCGCTCATTCCATGCTTTTGGAGCTTGTTTTAATCCATACAAAACTTTTGAGTTTTAAACACGTGATTTTGATAAATCTCATTTTCAAATTCAGGAGGTTGATCAACATATATTTCTTGATCAATAAAGCCATTTAAGAAAGCACTTTTAACATCCATTTGAAATAGTTTGAAATTCTTGAAACATGCAAAGGCCAAAAGCATTTTAATTAATTCTAACCTAGCCACGAGTGCAAATGGTTTATCAAAATCTATTCATTCTTCTTGAACATATCTTTTAACTACAAGTCTGGCCTTATTCCTTACTACCTCACCTTTGTCATTCATTTTGTTTCTAAAAACCCATTTTATGCCAATGATATGATGATCTTGAGGTCTTTCAACTAATATCCAAATCTTGTTCCTTTCAAATTGATATAACTTCTCTTCAATAGCTAAATCTTTCAAGGCATCAACAACATTTTTGGGTTAAAAATGTGAGACTAATGCAAAATTATCCATCAATTGTTTAGAGGAGAAACGAGTTCTGACCTTCTCGGATGGATCACCAATGATGAGATCCTTAGGATGATTTTGAATAAATTTTTAATCTCTTGGAAGATCGTTAGGTATACTAACATCCCTGTCATTGTCTTCTAGTGCTGGACTATCTTGAGAATCATCTTCTTTTGAATCATTTTCTAGTAAAGTAATGTCTTGGTCATTGATTGTGTGTTTCTTTAGTTCTTCTTGAACACTTGCATCATCATCTTCACCACAACTTTTGGAAATATTACCATTAGATTCATCAAAAGTAGCATGTATAGTTTCCTCTATAACCAGAGTCCTTCTATTATAGACTTTAAAACCTCTTTTATTTTCACAGTACCCCAAGAAAATTTTTTCATCAGATTTTTTGTCAAACTTTTCAAGATGTTCCTTGATGTTTAAAATGAAACATTTGTAACCAAAAACTTTGAAATAACCAACAATAAACCTTTTATCAAACATCAACTCATAAGAGATTTTGTTCAAAATTGGTTTTAAAAAACTCTATTTATACTATAGCAAACTGTATTTATAGTTTCAGCCCAAAAATATTTTGGCAAGTTGCATTCACTCAACATGGTTCTAGCAGTCTCTTGAAGTATTCTGTTCTTTCTTTCAACAACATATTTTTGTTGCGGAACTCTTGCAATAGAAAATTCATGTGTAATTTCATTGTTATCAGAAAATTCTAGAAAGCAACAAAAACGAAATTCTGAACCATTGTCACTTCTGATCTTGATGATTTTCAACCCAATTAGATTTTGAACCTTTGCAAATAATGAAACAAATCTTTTGAAAGTATCATCTTTGTGTGCAAGAAACATCACCCAAATATATCTAGAATAATCATCAATAACAACAAAGCAATATTTTTTGCCACCTAAGCTAGCAGTTTGTGTAGGACCAAATAAATCAAGATGCAAAAGTTTCAAAGATTTTGTGGTAGAAACACATTTCTTGGATTTAAAAGAAATTTTGACTTGCTTTCCAAATTGGCAAACATCATAGATTTTGTTCTTTTCAAACTTAATTTTTGGCAAACCTCTAACAAGCTCCTTTTTGAAAATTTCTTTTAGCAAAACTATGTTGAAATGACAAAACTTTCAATGGCACAACCAAGGGTTTTCATTTGCAACTTTAAGACATTTAAAACTAGAAGAATCAACATTTTTAAGAACGACTATGTAAATATCATTAACTCTTTTTCCTTTGAAAATAGGATTAAACTTTGAGTCAAAAACAAGCATTCATACTTTTTGAATAACACAAACAGATTTCTATCACATAATTGACTAACACTTAACAAGTTATAACTCAGATTGTCAACTAAGAGAATATTGTGAACAAAAGTTTGACCATCCTTGCCAACATCTCCTACTCCAATTGTTTTAGCTTTGTTGTCATCTCCAAATATTACTTTTTCACTTGATTTTGATTTGAATTTGATGAATTGTGATGGATCACCACTCATATGCCTTGAACATCCACTATCTATGAACCATTTTGATTCTTTAATAATATTCACCAAGTTCACCTGCACAAGAGTTCACAAGATAATATTTGATGCCCTTTACTTTTTGGGTCCTTGAGAGTTAGCATTATGTCTAACTATCCACATGCATTTCATGCTATTTCTCATATTCTTTCTTACATAACAATCACTTTTCATGTGACCAATTTGACAACAAAAGCTGCACATAGTCAGTGAATTACTCGCATGGACAGGTTTAACAAATCTGATTTGCCTTCTCTTATAAATGGTAAATTCGTTTGTACTAGAATTCAACCTTTTCTCATGAATGCCAAAATGAAATTTTGTATCATTCCTTTGAAAACATTTTTGTTTCTTATGTTGAATCAATTGATTAAGATCATCCATTCTTCTTTTCAAACTCTCTTGTTCATTTTTGAGCATGTCACAGAAGTTTGATTTTCTATCAAGTTCAGCATGTAAATCATTTTCAATCATTTTTAGGTTTTCATTTTTATTTTTCAGATTTTTGTTTTGTCGAAAAAGGTTTGCATTGTCTTGAATCAGAAAGTTGATCTTTTGTTTTAGTTCCTTGTTTCTAACATAGGATTCTTTCAAGTTATTATGCAATCTCTCCATAAATAAATTAACATCATCATTAGATTCATCATCACTATCAAATTGATAGTTACAAGTAGTTACCTTATCATCACCAATGCCCATGAAAGCCATTTGAGTAGATTTCTCTTCTTCTTCGACTTCACTTTCTGAATTGCAGTCATTGCAAGTGTTCTAAAAGTTGTTAAAATTTGGTTTTCGTTCAATTTTTCTTTCCTTCTTTTTCTTCATTGGACACTCGCTCACATAGTGTCCAGGTTAGCCGCATTAAAAGCATTTGTTAGTTTGCTTTTTATTGAACTCTTACTTCCCTTTGTTTCTTGAGTTGTTGAACTGATTTGGGAATGGATTGCTAGGTCCTCCTTTTCTGAATTTTCTTTTGTTGAGAATTCTTTTGAAACTTCTTGTGATGAGTGCAATATCACTGTCATCAACTTCCATAACTTTTCCATCTAAGAAAGTTGAGTCATCTTCATCTTGCGAGACTTTTAGAACAATACTCTTTTTCACCTTTGCATCTTCTTCCTCTTGCACTTTGGACTTGAGTTTCAGCTCATAAGAGGTTAGAGAATTAATAAGAGATTCAATAGGCATGAAATTTATATCTCTAGTTTCTTCAATGGTAGTCACTTTACTCTCCCAATCCTTGGATAAAACATTCAGAATTTTTCTATTTTTCTCACCTAGAAAGTATTCTTTTTCCAGCACTTTTAAGTCCTTAATGAGATCATTGAATTTACAATACATCTTATCAATGCTTTCATGAGGTTCTATCTTAAATGATTCATACTTAGTAACTAGTATTGATTTCTTTTATTTTCTTACATTCTCACTCCCTTCATGGATTTTTTTAAGTTTATCCCAAATCTTTTTTGCAGATCTACAGCCTTTGACTCTAATAGACTCATTTGAATCTAGAGCACTGTATAACACATTCATAGCCTTGACATTTAAAGTGAGGTGGGTTCTATCATCCCCAGTCAACTCATTTCTAATTTTTGGTCTTGATCTATGAGTGATTTCATCAACTATAGAGGCATCATATGGACCTTTATTGACAATAAACCACAGCTCGATATCAATAGATTGTAAGAAAATAATCATCCTTTTCTTCCAACTCACATAATTTGATCCATTGAATATTGGAGGTCTAGTGACGGTTTGTCCTTCAAAAAATATGGTATTGTTGGTTATCATTTTTACTTCAAAGCCGATTGAGCTTAATCTCTAGGAGACCAAATTCTGATCCCAATTGTAAGGATCGAAAACAACTTAAGAGGGGGGTGAATTACGTAATTTTAAAAACTGATCAAGTTGTGAGTCACTTTTTGAGTACTTGCCCTCTTTTTCTAAAAGAACACACAATGGAGCAATTAATGAGAAAGCACAAATGCTTGTAAGTAGAAGAGATGAACAATTTATATAGCAAGACAGTAAGTAAAAGAGATAGAATATCAAACCAAATACCAAACTACTCTTGAGTTTGAATATCACTTTAGTGAGTAAGTTTCTTCAAGTTGATCAACTTACAACCAATCTTTATGTACAAAGGAAGGATCACTTCCTTCTTACCTCAAACCACACTTGCTCAAGCAAGAAAGTTTTACTATCACTCGGATAACCCTCACAAAGCTACACTATTGAAGTAATTGAATCACACTAGAAAAATTTATCAAAATTTACACAACTAAGATTACAAATATTTTTTGAAGAGTATTTTCCTACTAAAATCACTTTTGATCGATTGTAGTCTCAATGTGCAAAAGTATTTTGAAGTAGTTGACTTTGTTCTATTTATATGAGACTAAAAAGTTCTTCAATTAATGCTCCCAACGAATAGAAAGCAGTTGAAAAGTCAACTAGCCGTTGTCAATGTCGGACGTCCAGTAGACCAATTTCTTGCGTCCGAACGTGGGCAGTGAGCTCAAGAAATCTTCTTGAATTGTTTCGGACGTCCGGTGCCTTTAGTGTATGCATTCGAAAGTAGAAAGTGAAACTAAGAATTCTTTTTCAATTCTTTCGGACGTCTGATGTCTCCAAAGCTTTGCGTCCGAAGTGTCGCAATATTTGTCGGACATCTGGTGCTCTGATGATGTGCGTCCGATCGAGGTCAGTGAGTTTAGAAGGAATTAGTTAATATCTTCGGACGTCTGAGGGTGGAGTTCCTCATGCGTCCGAAGTTGCGCAATGATTGTCGGACGTTCGATCCAGTTTTCTTGTGCGTCAGACACGAGTTTCAGCATCCTTTGTGCTTAATCTTTGAACCTGTTTTGCTCCATTTTTGAAAAGATCTATTGAGAGATCATTAGTAACATCCATTTGTTTTGTAATCATCAAAAGTTACGGATTGAGATTAACATAAGATCCCTAAAGGAGTTTTCATTTGTAAATGTTTTCAAATGCCGGAGGGATAAGGAAAAGGGTTGGCGAATGAATGAATGAATGGCTCCAAGTGAGCACGTATCCTTCAAATGATTAAGTGTTTATTTCTTGAATGATTGGTTATTACTATGCAAAATATGCAATTTGTTAAATGTAATGTTTCCTTCGCTTCTATACCTGATTACTTGTTTGGGAATCTCACTGGATTTTTAACTCATTCTTTTAGTTTTATTTTCCTTACAGAGGATACGAGCGAGGGCGTGAGTCTGGTACATGCTAGCACAGTCTAATTTTAAATTTTACGATTGTACTCGCGCTAGTGTTCGGTTAGGGTTGAATGTATCTGTAATTCTCAACTTTTGTTCTATTTAGGATTGTATGAATGTTTGAGATAGAAATGAATGTAAGTATATGTTCCAAATTTGGGAATTGTTATTTACTTTATTCTTGAGATTGCACCCTATTTTCTTGACGCAAGTGAGTGAGTCCTGGCGAAAATTGGGTAGGCGGTCCACTAAATCCTGGGGTAAGCCCTAGGGGGAGGTGGATCGTCATAGGTGGTATTAGAGCCATTTCGCGTGGTCTCTAGCGAGATGAGTTGGGGCCAAGTGGTGCTAAGTGAATAAGTAAAGGTTTAGGTACTCTTCTAGAGCGTAAGCTGTGAATCAAGAATGTGATAGGTCTAAACCCTTTATCTTGATACTCGGGGTAAGGTAGATATGTATGTTGGGTAGAAATCTCAAGTGTGGTGATTTACTCTTAGGACCGGCCGGCTCGAGTTGTGAATTATCTTATTTCAAATTCTTGTACCTGAGTACCTAAGAGTTGAGGGTAATACTAAAGACTTGAGATCTCTATTTGCGGGGAAACAAGAACGAGTTAATATTTTGTGAGAGCAAGTGTAAGGGGTGAAGGGACGTTTAGTTTGGGTAATAAGAGAAGTGAGAGATCGGACGGAGAATATTTTAACCGAGTGTGGAACAATATCGACTAGAGAGACGTGGAATCAGCTGGTTTAGTGATGACCTAAGCTAGAACCGTAAGACCTTGGGGTTGTAGGAAGTAGGTTAGAGTGGCCGGGACGGCATGTCATGTTTTTCTTCTTATTTTGTCACTGTATGTATTTTGCTCGTGACATGTCAATGCTTAAATGTATAATACTTGCTGCACTTAATTTGTTCAACTTGATATGTATCTTTGTGAACTAATGTATTATGAATATGTTAAGTATGTTTCCTTATCCTTGATTTTATGGTTTAAAATTGTCTTTATCTTGCCGCTTTAGCCACTTTATTTTGTTAACATACTATATCACCTTTTGAAAAAAAAATAAAAGAGAAAAAAGGGTATGGAGGGTAGAAGAAGTTAAGGACGAGGGGCTAGTCAGGGACATAGGGCTAGCCGTGGATGTGGCGGTAGGCAAGTACAAGAACCAAGAGAAGCAAGAGACGCAGCAGTAGAGCGGCAACAAGAACCGAGGGTCGAAGCAAGGGACCAATTAGCAACAGCAATACAATAAATGGCTAATATCTTAGCGTAATTGGTGGAACAACAATGCCGAGCTCCAGTGAATCAGCCTAGGAACCTTGAGATAGGAGAGGACAGGGCCTTAAAGCGTTTCAAAAGTTTTCTCCACCAAAATTTTTTGGAGGGTCTGACCCAAAAGTAGTTGAAAACTAGTTGGAGGCAATGATAAATATTTTTGCAGCCTTGCATTATATAGAGGAAAGACAAGTGACTTTTGCCGTCTTTCAATTTGAGGGACCGGTTAGGGCATGGTGGAATGTTATTAGGGCAAAGTGGGAAAGAGAACAAACGGCATGGACTTGATTAAACTTTATGAGAGAATTTAATGAGAAATACTTTCCACCTTTGGTCCAAGAGAAAAGAGAGAATGATTTCATTAGGTTATGCCAAGGAACCTTAAGCGTGGCCGAATATGAAATACAATTTACTAAATTGTCCAAATTAATAGCTACGGAGCAAAGGAGGGTGAGACGATTTGTATAGGGGTTAAATATGGAAATGCAAGAAGCTTTGGCGGCTGCACAAATTAATACATTCACAAAAGCCCTTGAAAAGGCTCAAAGAATTGAAATTGCGAGGGCGCAAGTGAAGACTTTTCATGCTAGAAAGAGAAGTACACCGACTAGTATACTTGAGGAATCTAAGAAAAATGTAATGCCCTCCAAAGTAGAAAGAATGGATTTTCCGCACTACCCACCCTGGACATTAGGACAATTGGAAGAAGATTCTTCAAGGGGACTTCGAATAGGAAAAGGGCAACAAGAGGGAATTCCTCGAGAAAGCCAAAAGGTAGCTCCTCGCTTGGCTTGTGGATATTGTGGGAAGACAAATCATACTGAGGATGAATGCTGGGTGAAGGGACGCAAGTGTCTGATTTGTGGAAGTACCGACCATCAAATTAACAACTGCCTGAAAAAGCAACCACGGGGAAATAGTGCTCAACAAGTGGATAGAACCAAACCGAAACAAGCTAACGAAAAAGCGAACCGACCAAAAGTACCAGCACGGGTATATGCCTTAGACAAGTAACAAGCTCCGGAGTCATCTGAGGAGATGGAAGGTAAAAAATATCGAGGACGAAATTTTCTTAAGGGGGAGAGAGTGTGAGGACTCGCAAAATTCTCCATATTTTATTAAAATTCCCTTTTATTTGGAATCCATTACTTTATACTAACTTTATTACCCATTCACCCCCTCAATAATTGTAATCAAACATAGAATCAAGGGTTTTTTTTCTTTCATTTTTTTGTTGTCGTAAATTAGGGTTTTTACGTCTTTCGGTAGTGTGAGTAATCGGTACTGAGCATGTACTAAATTTGATGGTTAAAAGTGAGTTTTAGATAATAAAAAGTGTGTGACTAGAAGTGATAATAATAAGTTAGTGAATCATAAGTTAAAACCCTAGTATACGTGATTTAAGAAAAATCGGTTTGAACCGATGGGTACCGTTCGCCGAAATTGCTACCAAAAGAAAGAAGAAAAGAAGAAAAATTTGAGATTAAATCTTAAGATGACACTTGGAAGTCATCAACCAACTTTGACCCAAACTAATTCCTATCTTCTTAATCTTCTTGAAGATTCATTTCTTCCTCATTTTCAACCATCTTGGCCGAGCTCTTAGGGAGAGAAAAGAGAGAAGAAATACTTCCATTCCAATCTTGATTTGTGGCCTTGCTGGAGTTGAATAAAAAATTCAAACCGATTAAACTCTCACTTGGGAACTTAGGAAGTTTTGTGAAGTAAAGTTTTGGAGGGAAAGGTTGTGGTTTTCTCCTAAAAGCATCCTAGGAAGGTATCATGGCTGCCTTTCCTTTTTCTCCTCTTAATCTTGCTAAAGTTTGGATAGAAGCTCTTAATCTTGGTTTATGATGGTTAATTAGTGAGTTTTGCATGATATGATGGAATGTTTAGTTAGAGTTTGATATTTTTAGTTGTAATTCTTGTTTTTTTATCTAGTATATGATGTTGATGAGCTTGGATAGGGACTTGGGGTAGTGATTTAAGGTATAAATGTGAATTTCAAGCATTGAATCATCAATTCCAGCAATTTGAGACCAATCTGTCCTGTTTCTGACCTGTTTAATTTGTCAATGTTAGAGGCTGAATCAGGCCTAGGTAAAAACATAAAAGTTATAGGGAATAGAGTTATATAGTTGCTTCTAAAATTTCAGATCAATCAGAGCACTGTAGTATGTGAAATGACAAAATTACCCCTGACTGCCAAACGCCTGTTTCGTGGACAATTTTCTATTTTCTCTGTGATTGCACATTTTGATCTTGAAAATGAACGAATTAGCTATCGATGTCTTCATGAGACTTGTAGGTCTATGTCTTAGCTTCCAAACGGCATAAAATTCATCCCAATCCAATGCGTGTAGCTTCAATTGTGACTGAAACTCCAAGAGACGTCAAATCTGCTGCTTAGCCTTTTGTCTTCAAAACTGGTTTCCGGTTACATTGTTAAACTTGTGTTGTAATTGAATGGCATGGAGCCTAGTTGAAGAGTTGTTGGGTTAAGATTACTTATGTATGAATTTGGGGCTGAGTTGAGGAAAATAATGAAACCATATATGGCTGAAAAATAGATAAATACAAAGGGCATGCTGCCCAAATTTCTATTACTTGCTCTTATGAATATTAGTAAGATGTAAGGTTTGATTTTAGGGTTAGTTGGATCTTAAATTACATATGTATCCTTAAATACACTTCAAAAGTAGTATATGAGTTATTTTTTACCAAGATTGAGTATCAACTAACATGAAAAGTGTTAGTTTTATCTCGAAAACTTTGAATTATTGGGATTGGTTATTCTTAGGGTTTGTCGGTGATCAAGAGCATAACTCGGAAGGAAACTTGTGACGTTATTTTGGCTTAGACTAATGAGTGCTCCTTGTGTGTTTGTGCAATAAGTGACTATGTGACTATTTGTAAATGTTTGCTTGAATGTTAAATGCTTTCCAAGGATTTCTAAATGGATTTTTGATGGGCGAGTGTGTACTTTATCGCGCCAACCTAAGTGAACATGAAATTTACAATGATTAAATGATTGAATGCTACTTGTGCATGAATGTAAGTCTTTTGGCTAAATTGGACCCTTGCCCTTCATTGCCAGTCGACTCGAGTTAGAAGTGGACTCGGTCGGGTGGTTGGTGATCTTGGGACAGTGTTTTGGTATACTCGAGTATTACCACGAAATCTGGTGGAGAACTGGCCAATGAATTCAATGCAATGATATCAATGAATGAATGATAAGATCCCTGAAGGAGTTTTCATTTGTAAATGTTTTCAAATGTCGGAGGGATAAGAAAAATGGTTGACGAATGAATAAATGAATGGCTCCATGTAAGCACGTATCCTTCCAATAATTGAGTGTTTATTTCTTGAATGATTGGCTATTACTGTGCAAAATATGCAATTTGTTCAATGTAATGTTTTCTTCGTTTCTATACCTGATTACTTGTTTGGGAACCTCACTGAGCTTTTAGCTCATTCCTTTAGTTTTGTTTTCCTTACAAGGGATACGAGCGAGAGCGTGAGTCTGGTACAGGCTAGCATAGTCTAGTTTTGAATTTTAAGATTGTACTTGTGCTAGTGCTCGGTTAGGGTTGAATGTATCTGAAATTCTCAACTTTTGTTATATTTGGGATTGTATGAATGTTTGAGATAGAAATGAATGTAAGTATACGTTCCAAATTTGGGAACTGTTATTTCCTTTATTCTTGAAGTTGCACCCTATTTTCTTGACGCGAGTGAGTGAGTCCTGGCGAGAGTTGGACAGGATGTCTACTAAACCCTGGGGTAAGCTCTAGGGGGAGGTAGGGTCGTCACATATTGAATAGGCTTCTAAACAGGATTTGATAGAATCAAGCCTTGTTAGTTCACCGTTGTGGTTGTGTATGCATAAGTTGACATTGAAAGTAAACATGCGAGCTATTTTGAACCCAGTCTTTTCTGATTTTTTGTTACGGATTGGTGAAGGTGTTACAAAAATGCAGATGTAGCACTTCCTTCTCACTTAGTGATTCCCTATCACGACAAACACGAGTCCTTGGGCAGGTTATTCCATTTATCTATCATCCATGTTTTTCTTTGAATGGCTGTTTAGCTTGTATGTTATATTTTTTTTACTAGAAAATCATGAATGTTAAATGCAGATTAATACATTCTGGTTTCCCAGATCTGAACCTTTATTCAGTCGATCCTTATCAAATGATCAACAGATGCATTCTTTCTCCTAGAAATAGCTCTGTTGATGAACTTAACGAGGTGATGATTGAGAAATTTCCAGGCAAGCTTTATACCTATGTAAGTTCAGATAAACTGTTAATCAGAGGTTTCAAAGAGATTATCAGGACTTCCTAAATAGTCAGAATCCAAAGGGACTCCCTCCACATAATCTACTGCTCAAAGAAAATTGTCCTATCATGCTTCTGAGAAACTTGAACCCTGCTGAAGGCCTGTGCAATGGCACAAGGCTTATATGTAGAGAGTTACGGCAACATACCATCTATGCTGAAATTGTCTTTGGACAGCACAGAGAGAAACGAGTTTTCATTCCCAGAATTCCTCTGCAAATCCCTGATAACGAAAAAAATGGTATTCTTTTCATAAGAACGCAGTTCCCCATCCGTCTATGTTTCGCCATGACAATTAACAAATCTCAAGGCCAGACTTTGGATTATGTTGGAATTTACCTGCACGAGCCTGCTTTTTCTCATAGTCAACTTTACGTTGCACTGTCTAGAGCGAGAACTCCTGATACAGTTAAAATTTTGATTGTTCCGGGAACTTTTGACGATATCAAAACCGATAAAAAAACAAGAAATGTTGTTTTTAGTGAAGTGTTTCGTTTAGCTAGAACGTAAGATCTCTCTGACAAGGTAAGTTTATATGAATTGCTTGCCACTTATAATTATTGCTCTTCTCAGTTTCGTCTTCATGTCCTCGGTCTTCTCAGTTTCATCTTCATGCTTTCGGATCCATTCTCCTTTTTCCCTTCAGGATGTCACAGATTCTTCCAATGAAAGACATTCTTCCTGGCACGCAAAATTGGACATGCAAAGTCATAGTTCAAGAAAAATAGCATGCTACATCATCTATTGCTACTCCAACAAAAAAATAGAAATTCATTTTTCTGGACTCAGAGGTACATAACTAGGTAGTTCGCTATCTTAGTTCCCTGCCTAGACATAAATAGCTAGAGTTTTGAAAGTCTTTAATGCTTATGTTCAGATTTCTCGGCTACGGCTTTCAGAGTCTTTCCCGTTCTATTTTTTTTCCTACCTTACAAAAGCTTACTACTTCGAATGAAATTAATACCTCTTTCTGTATTTTAATAGGGATCTTTGGTTGAAGGAATCATTTTCAATAATGACATCCCTAAAATGAGCCTTCTTCTACAAGTGTATAAAAAATATCTTATCTCAAATGTTGTTATCAGACCAATCCCTCCAAAATTCCAATCTAAAGGTCTGCACACACAGTGGGTCATATCCACCAGGACACTTGTCGAAGAGGTCAATGATGATGAAGTTGTTGTACCTATGAAGCTCAGCTACACCAAATTTACTGATCTAATCAAATACATGGATCATAAAGATCAGTCTGTAGGTGGGTTTGTTTGTTTAAAAGTATATGCGTGTACGAATTTTCTTTTCTTTCAGAGTCTTAGTTTATAGTTTCTTCTTTTAAAAATAGACATCTTGGCTGTTGTTATATCTGCGATGGACCAGAAACAAGTTAATAGGGATGGTAAAGAATCCATCGTTCAGAAGTTTGTCCTTGTTAATGAAGAGTATGAGTTGCTCTTGCTTATAATCATTTCTTATATTGAACTTTTACAGTTTCTGTTATGACTTATTCATTGGTCTCTCTGTAAACTAGCTTTCAGACCGTTAAGCTCTCCATGTGGGATGCCTTTGTGAATGATGAGGGCCAGAAACTGATACAAAACATGCATAAGTTTCCTGTTGTTATATGCAGAAGAGTCAGAGTTGGCTGTTATAATAGTCCATAGTAAAAACTTTTTCAGCAGCTAACTGTTAACTTTTTTCCTCTGCTTCTTTTTCCCTCAGTCATGTATGCTCTTTTCTTTTAGGTGTGGCTTTGTCTACGTGGTTTGACTCTGTTATTCTTGTTGATCCACCTATCCAAGAAGCTAGACAACTAAAAAATTAGTGCTCTCATGAACATGTGCTTCTGATCTTTCACTGTGCATACTCCATTTTTCCCCCCTGTTTGAATGTTATCTATCATTTTTTGCAACAGGGCAGTGAGAAATTAGAACCTTCTTTTGGATAAGTTAACCAAAAACTATACGACAACTATAATCCAGAGCTCTCGCTTCAACCAAGCCAGAAATTTACTCGGGTTTGCAATCTCACAGGGATGCACAAGGTATAATACAAATAATTTTGCTGTATCATTATTTATCCGTATGATTCTCAGCCTAATATTGGTTCGTCATGCTCTTTCAGGCAGCATGGGTCAAGGTTCGATTCTCTTTCGAACACATTTTTCAAAGATACTGGTATATGGCTTGCAGTGAGTGTTTTCGCTCTACATCAGCAATGCATGGAGTTGCTTTCCTCTGTAATTCATGTAAAGCAAAACACTCAGCTCAGCAAAGGTAACCTATTACGCAATAACAAGCCTTTACGTCAATTTATATGTGTGCTTTTATATATTTTAATGTCTTTGATTGATGATATCCCTAATTTTTCCTCTTTGCCTTACAACACCATCTATATAATTGATGTTCCTGTATAGATGTCGCTTTGACGTTGATTTGGAAGATGAAATAGGCGCAGTGACAGCTTCCATATTTGGAGATTTGGCTGAAAAACTCCTTACCTTCACCGCTGCTGAAGCAATGGATCATTTTAACCAGGTATCTCTGTTACCTCTGCGTTACATTTGTCATGAAGCCATGCACTCTTTTCACCTTTTTCACGTCATCTTGTTCGCTATTCTGTTTATGCAATTTTTCCAGAACATAGAGCCACAGCTTGATCATGTTCATGAATCTTTAAAAATAAAATGGTTTGTTGCACATCTAAAACCTGTTCAAAGTCAACTTGCAGATGTAAAGCAACAATATACTATTATATATTGTTGCGAAACATCAGAGTATCAAAGTAAGCAACAGGTTATTACTCAAGAAAGTAGTATGTTTCCACTGACCTGCACCAGCGTTGAGTCTCCTAAAGCCATTGTTGAGGGTATGCTTTTGTTCTTTATCGTTATGCTTTTTTTCCCCCTAATTCTTAGCTTTCTCCCATCTTTAAATTTTAATCTTCCTTTTAACATGCAGGCACTTCTTCATCAAAGAGAAAGCTTTGTCTTCTTAGCAAATTTAATGAAAGCGAGACAAATTATTCAACAGCCTCACAACTAATTCAGCCAGAATGTACTGAAAAAGACTCTCCAAAGAAGGCAAGATTGGAATAACCATTGCAATGTTCAAGAAATAGACTAGCTATTTTTGGTTTTTGTAAATCATAGCTGCTCATTTTTATTCTGCTGGGACAAATGTTGTTTATGAATGATCCAAGTTGTTATCTTTTGCCAACTTCATTTTGGAGGTTATGACTGTCTCCATACACTTTCTTCTTTTGTTTGCACATGTAAATGAAGCAGCTCTTTGAACCGTTTGCATCTGCTATGTCAGATGATTGTCTTCATTGGCTATCAATTATCTAATTAAGCTGTATTTCTTTTGTCCTATTCTTTCTTGTTATTCTTCCTTAACCAATTTAACTTTTTTCCATGCCTTATTATATAATTCGATTAAACCTTCACTTCTACATGGAAAATATAATAATTTTTTCCTGCTACTAATACTAGGTACAATTAATCCATACACCAACCAAAAATATAAATATTTACAATATTTGCATTTATTGTGATCTCATGTCATTTCAGGAAAAAGTCACTCATCTACTTTTTATCCTTTTTGCTGGTTAGGCTCTCAACATTATACTGCTTTGTTTTCCTCTGGATTCGTTGTGTTTAACAAATACATATTGGTTTATATACAAATCCAGCTCATTCGTTTGTTCACCTTTTTTCCTCTTTAAAAATTTCTCAGTCTTTACTTCTGCAGCTTTTAAATTATTGCAAACATGACAGCCTAAAGATTGCAACAAACATTGATATCAATAAAATACCTGACCCGGCAAGACATCAGTTCTTTATATATCATGCCTTCTTTATTGACCATGTCATGTGCTATAATTAAGTAACATACAACTGACAGAAAAAGCTGCAGCTCTATACAAACATGTACTCCTTGTTTATATCTTCAACTCATTCATCCGCTTGATCTTTTTTACCTATATGTACCACTGGTATTTCCTCTTGTCTAACGCTCTTCTATCAGTTTAATGGCACAAGGTCCTCTCGCTTCTCTGTCAAATTTTCAGCTGCCTAACAATGATTTCAAGCCCCACTGTTTTTTATTTAGATGTAGCCATAGAGGACAGGTACGGCATTTTTTCCTCTCCAAGTATAACTTTCTGTCTCTCTGTATATAGATTGTTTATATCGATTTGCCTCGCTTTATTTGCTCAAATTCGAAAACTTCAGGTTTTACCTTCCCAGTTCCAATCATTACTTAATCAACACCAGGCAAACATCGTCGTTCTCAGATATGGAATGCGAAGTTGGCCTGTCACAGTTAATAATGGTTGGTTTGAAGATGGCTGGGATGAATATTGTCGTGACAATATCGTTGAAACGCATGATATGCTAATGCTTCGACATACCGGTCGTCTTATTTTCGTTGTTCTTCATTTCTGTGAACTCTAGTAACAGGTTTACCTGCCTTAGACGGTTCTATTACCAAATCTTTTGCAGAATACTACTTATCATGAACAAGGCCAGTACATATCTAGCCTTAATTTATATAGTCCTTTGCAACGTAGTTATTTCTTTCTCATTGAATGCTTAATGACCTTAGATGATACATGCTCGCCGGTTAATCAACATAGAGTGACTTTGTCGTTAGAACCAGATTTCTGTCAATGCATATCTGATTCACATTGCTTTTATCAGATCTTTAACTTGTCAACTCCAAACACACTGGTAAGATGTTTTTATGTTCGCTTTCCTTCTTTCCATTTCACTTGCTTTTACATGGTCAGCTTTCCGTGCTAACTGTTTCCAATCACTACTAGAAAATCCCAAAATTCACTGATCACTTCTTGAATGGTATGAAGACTCCCAGTATTCTCATCAAGACGGGACATAACATTATATAAATTGGAGTTAAAGGTAACGGGCACAAAAAAAATTGGAGATCCTTTGTTTTCTGACACCAATTGCAGCATAACGATGTTCTTGTATTTGTTCCAGAATCGCAAACTACATTTGCAGTCTTGATTTTTTATTATAGTGGAGTTGAGAAGATATTTCCATGGTACCACACAGTCATTATTTAATGAAATAATCAGGTTTGCGGTTAACTATCTGATATATAGTTTGCACCTGAGCTCATCCATCTCAACGTTAGTTTATTGCCATCCTCATTTACTACAGCTTCTGATAACAAATTTTTTTAGATGTGTACTGTTCATTGTTGGAGTTAACTTTATTATAATTTCACTTCCATCGTCTTGTGTTTGCTAGCTTGTTTCAGCTTCCTTGCAGCAATGAACTATTATAATTGAAATAGGCTTAACAGCTTGTGCATCCTTCAACTGAGCGACCAATTTATAAACAAACAATAAGACATTACATTGAAACTTGGTCTAATGGATTTATATGGCTTATTCACTGTTACATATAGCTTCACCTCAATCGAAACATAATTTCCAAACTGCTAAATATTTTCTGCTCTTTGCAGACCTCCACAAGTCATCTCCACTACTTTTCTTATAGGCTTTAAAACTAAGCGAACCAATTCAAAGTTACTTTTGAATGCTACGACTCTCGACAAGCGAATGCAGCCTTTCTACCTTTTTTATACAGATATAGTGATCATGTAACATCAACAACCAAAGGTTAAAGAACGCTACGCAGACATCTATTACAGATATCAACAACCAAACGTTAAAGCATCTGTAATCTAATATTATGTATCAGTTTTACTTTTTAGATTCAGTCCTATTTCTCTTCTAAATTATTGACAGCGCATCCTAAGTTCTGCAGTTCGTACTTCATCCCTAGCAGTATATATGACATTTGATTAACGTTACTTTTACTATACGAATGCAACCAAGTTTCTATTACTTTTTGCTCTGCTTCTTGTTCCCCGTTGGTTCTACCTCATCTTCTTCGTCAGTAATCTTGTACGTCTTCTTGTTCCTTCTGCTTCCCCGACCTTTTGACCTTTTCCAGTCATTTGTTAATAATTTCCTCTCTACGTTGACTTTATATTTTGCATTCTTTCTACAAAATGATATTGTTTCTGGTTTAACTTCATTCCTTTGTTTAAAATTAGCCTCTACTGTCTCCTATTTCATTATAGATCCTCTTACCATCGAAGCCAATGACATTCCCTTATCTGCTATCGATCCATCTCTGCTAAATTGGAGTGTTTTTCTCCGAGCAATTGAAGTCACTCATACCAAAAATAGTTCCTCAGCTCATCGAATACTTTGCACGTTTGTATTGGCAGATGACCAGGTGACATTGATATGGTTATTTCTTTTCTGTTATGGCTGTTAGATTGCATCAAATCATGACTTTATTCTTATTCCAGGGATTTCAAGTTATAGTCTATGCTGCTGAAGATATAATTGAATAGTTTTTCACCTTGCTTATGCCTTTCAAAAAGTACTACATATCTAGAACTGCTGTTCGTCAGCCACAAACTTGTGCTGATACTGATGAATATCTGTTCTATTGGCTCCTTACTCCGAACACCATAATACATGAAATACAGGAACCTGTTCCTTCATTTCCTTTTTATTTTCACCTAAACCCTTTTTCTATGTTGGATATCTTTGCTGATACCCGTCACTTGCTAAGTAAGTAACAACTTTCGCAATCCATTTTTTTCCCTCAGCAAAGTTTACCGTTTGTATTCTAATATATTCTTTTATACAATCTATGTTAGATATCATGGGAGTTGTTGTCCATATTTTGCCTCCTAAAACAACACCTTTTCACAGATCACCCTCTATTTCTCGAGATTATGTGATTATTGATCAAAGGTAAATCCTTCCTAGGTCATCTCGTTATTTTCCTATCGTAATCTATAAAACCAAAATGCATTTATCAACAAAGCTTGTGCTCTCTTTTTCTTCCCAGTATGAAACCAATGATTCTAACCCTCTAGAATGAATTTGAAGAAATAGATGGTCCCATCATTAGAGCTCCTGGGCGCCATTTTCCAATCATTATTGCGATAAGAGTCAATGTCACAACAAACAATTGTAGCTATATACTTCACCCTCTTTGTCTAAATAACGTTAAATGTATCTATTGGTTTGAAAGCTGTTAGTATTAACACTTCTTTTATTTCGAGATCAGACCTGAGCTTCTCAACTTGTCATTGTTCAGCCATTATGGTAGCTCCATTTGCTCAACAAGCAATGCATCTTGATCACTGGTGAGAAGTATTAAATATATGCTACACTATTATCCCATTTACATTCCACTGCTTAAGAAACGTTTTTTTCCTTTTATATCTATCAAGTACCGTAGCCATGCACTTGCGATAGACAAGTTAGTTGATAGAGGAAGTTACACTGATCCACGAGTTCTTCTCCCCTCCTGTTACCAGTGATAGAATTCTTCATATTAGTGCTGCACTCCAACAGTTTGCAATCTTATTCTTATTTATATTCCATAAATCATGTTTACCTCCCTTCTATCCTTACTATTATTGTTTTACAGAGAACAAATACTACGTGGATTAGAGGAATCATTGAAATTTCCTTTAGACCCCAAAAATTATTCTATATGGCATGCCCCCAATGTAATCAACCAAACAGCTTTGCAGGCACCTGGATAGTTAGATGCGAATACTGTCAGGCTACCATTGAACTTTTACCAAGGTTTTTTAAGTTATTCAATCAATCCATTCACTTTACTCAATAAATTCATACAATCCAGAGTTTTTTATAACAGTTATACCCTCTTCTCCCTTACAGAGCTTGTATTACCATTTCGATTGCTGATTCAAGCGGATCATTAGCTGCTACTGCTATGGGAACGGAAGCTGAAAAGTTAATTAACTACTCAACTGCTGAGCTCCATTATTTGTACGAAAAGGTGCCTACTGATCACTATCCATTCATAAATATTTTCTTCCCTTTTTCTTCTCTTTACATTGATTTTTTCCCTTTGGTTTCTTCAAACACAGGATTGATATAACTTCGTACCTCATGTGCACTTTACATGGAAAGACAAATCTATTCTACGTTTGACCTTCCTCTTCCAGATTTTCCGGCATCAAATGTGCAGCCTATGAAATAATTACTTCGTACGCTACGGATAAAGCCATGAACATCAATGATGTCAACTTCAATGGCCTTAACATCAACAACTAAGCTTTTGTTCGCTTAGCTTTAAGTTTTAAGCTGTTTCTAGCCAGATGACTATTAGACTCTGCACTTTTAAAAATATTAGTGCATGCAACTATTTTGAATTATTGCAGCTACATTACAGCAATTTATATGCTCTATGTATTATTGTCTGATTTCATTCGGTGGTTTTACATTTCTTGGTTATCAACTTTGTTACGAAACTCCATTAACGCGCTATGCCTGGGCATATACATTTTCAAATTTTCCACCACGCACTTGCGTGGTGAACCCCTCCTAGTTTGTAAGAAAGAGCCGTAGCCTCAATTGAGCAATGGGATAATGTTAGAAACCTCTCCTGAGGTTTTTGACTATTTCACTGGCTTCCCTCTAAGTTTTAAAATTTTCACTAACCTCTCTTAAGGTTAATTATTTTGTAACATTTAGACCCAATTAATAATCAAAAAGTGATAATAGAAAATAAAAAATATTAATAGCAACCCATACATTAAATAAAAACATTAAAATTTGTTGTTTATCATTAGGAATCAAATCACATGTAACATCAAAAAATAGGCAACCATATTTCTAGTAAGAAAGAATCATATATTGAGTTTGATGAATCTGTCCGTGGTGAAGTTAAATTTGGAAATAAAAATCCCTATTAGCCTGAAAAAATGGAGATTCTGATTTTATTTATGATATTTTTATGTTCCTGAGCTACATTATAATTGTTAAGTATAGGTCAATTGTCTAAAAAGAAATATGACATTCATATAAAAAATGGTACTTGCACTATTTTTGATTAAAAAAAATGGAATGATTGCGAATGCGTTAATAACTCCAAATCACTTATTTCCAATGAATTTAAATGCCAAATTTTTGTTGTCTGAGTATAGTGATAGATGACAGTAATTGACTATGGCATATGCAATTTAATCATTTAAATTTTGATAGTTTAAAATTTTTAGCTAATAGAAGAATGGTTGATAGGCTATCCGATATCAGATATACTGATAGAATTTGTGATATGTGTTTTAAGAAAGCAACTTATGGATTCTTTTCACATAGTAAATCTTGGAGGGATAGAAGACCATTAGAAATTATTAATTCAGATTTATACACTATGGAGATTCCTTCTCCTGGTGGATGCAGGTATTTTATTATCTATATTAACGACTTTAGTAGAAAGGATTGGATATATTTTTTGAAGAAAACTTTGATACATGTGAGTCTTTTATGATTTTTAAAATTTTTGTTGAGAAGCAAAGTGGCTGTTAGATTAACATTTTGAGAACAAGGGGTTAGGAATATTTGGTTTGTGAAGTTTTCTTGAGAAAAATGGCATACAATATCAGTTGACTGCTCGGTACACTTTACAACAAAATAGGGCAGTGGAAAGAAATAATATGACAGTTATGGATATGGTAAGGTATATGTTAAAATTGGAAAGAGATGCCAAAGTCCTTATGGGTAGAGGTAGTTCCCCGCACTATTTATTTGTTGAACAAATATCCTATTAGAAGTATTTTGAGAAAAACCCCTAAAGAAGTTTAGAGTGGTAGCAGGCCCTTTTTGACCATCTCATAATTTTTGGTTGCATTGCCTATTCTCATATTCCTAATTAGTTGAGGAAGAAGCTTGACAACAAGAGAGAGTGTAGTGTATTTATTGGCTATAATGAAGTTCTAGGGCACACAAATTATATAATCTTGTGACAGAAAAAGTGATAGTGAGTAGAGATGTGACATTTGTTAAAAGAGGTGTTTGGGACTGGTTTATTGGAGATCTCAAGACAGCAGAGGTGACTTTAAATTATCAGGAAGAGGAGGTTAATCTTGATTTTTAGCCATCTCTAGTTGCTCAGGGTTCATAGATTGAGTTAACTGGATGTCCATAGTATTAGCGGTAGATGTTAACTCATTTGTAGGATTATGTAATTACACCAGATAATACTTTTTTGAAGAAGATATGTACGATTATGTATTAATTTTGCTTTACTTGCAGATTGTGACCCAATAGTACATGAGGAGGGAGATCGTGATGATCATTAGGTAAAAGTAATGGATGAAGAAATTCATGCTATTGAGAAAATGACACCTGGATGCTTATTTCTCTTCCAATTGGTAAAAAAACCATTGGAGTGAAATGGGTGTATAGGACGAAATTTAAGCCCAATTAAGAGGTTGATAGGTAAACTATCAGATTAGTGGTGAAAGACTACAAGCAGAAACCCGAAATTGACTATTTAGAGGTGTTTGCACCTATTGATAGGGTTGACATAGTTCATATGATAATGAATGGAATATTCAATGAAGAAGTATATGTAGAGCAATCTGCAGGATTTGTTAGAAGAGATTAGGAAAATAAAGTATATAGGTTGAAGAGGGTCTTGTATGGATTGAAGCAAGTCCCAAGGGCATAGTATACAAGAGTCGACTCCTATTTTCTTACTTGTGGTTTTTAGAAGTATCCATATGAGCACATACACACACACATATATTTATATATTAAATCTTTTGTTTGTGTTGATATTCTTAACATGTACTTCTATATAGACGATTTGATTTTTACTTGAAATATTTCAAGAATGATTGCAAAGTTCGGGAAGGCCATGGTTAAGCAGCCTGAAATGATAGATATGGGACTCATGTTATATTTTCTTGGGATTGAAGTTTTCAGTCTCATCGTGGGATTTTTATGTCTTAAAAGAATTATGCATGTGATATTCAAAAGAAATTTAAGATGGATACAACTAATCCAATTCTAACTCCAGTTGAGGAAAAATGAAGTTGAATTTGACTAAGGAGGGTATTGAGGGACATGTTGATCCTGCCTACTTTAAAAGTTTGGTTGGGAGTTCGAACTATTTGACATCTACGAGATCAAACATCAATTTTACTATTGATTTGATTAGTAGGTTTATGGAATATTCATGTCAGTCCCATTTATAGGTGGATAAGAAGATTTTGAGGTATATTGGAGGTATTCATAATGATAATATTTTTTTATTCAAGAAATTATCCAATTGAATTATTTGGCTATGCAAACAGTGATTGAATAGGTGATACGATTGAGAGAACAAATATTTCAAGATATGCATTTTTTATTGGCTCTTGAGGGGTTTTTAGAGTTTGAAAAAGCAACAAATGATAACGTTGTCTATGCAAAAGCAGAGTATATTGCAGTAGCTAATAGTGCAACTCATGCATTGTGGTTGAGTCGCATGCTTGATGTTCTACAACACAAACAAGTTTATGCTACAAAATTTTATTATGTTAGTAAGTCAACAATTGGGCTGTCTAATAACCCATTTTTCCATATGCATAGCAACTACATAGATATCAAGTATTATTTAATTTCCTACGTGAGTTGATTCGAGAGAATGAGATTGAGATTTATTATTGCAGAACTTAAAAGCAAGTGATAGACATTTTCATGAAGGCTTTAAAGACAAAAACATTTGTCAAGTTGAAAAAGATGTTAGGTATGTCCAGATTAGAGAAGTTTGGTTTAAACGAGGCATTGTAAAAAAAAAACTAGTGACAAATTGGTTAGTTTATTAACCACGTACTGTTAGTTTATTAGTTAGTAATGTTGGTCATATCATTTAGTTAGGGAGATTGATCACATGGAATCCAATTCATGAAGTAGTAGTAGTAGATAGGGGTGTTTAAAAAGAATCGAAAAAGCGGGTAATTAAGAACATCGAATTGGTCTAAATTGAAAAATAGGGTAACCAACCCATAATTTTTAAAATGGTTAGATTAGTCAAACCTACTTGAAAAATTAGGTTAAGGTATGGTTTTCAATTTCCAAAAATGGGGAAAACACTTCGAGAGATCCCATCAAAGAATCCAATATATAAATCAAGAACCCAACTATGATCCAAAAACTTAAGTTATTAGGTCTCGAACCCTTACTTACATATTAAGTACTCTTTTTCCATTTTTTGAACCAATGTGTGACATAATTTTTTATTCATGAACCTAACAATATCTCCCCTTATGAGTAACCCATTGAACCCAAGTTTACAAGCTCTTTTTCCAAACCCACTTTAATACTTAACGTGAATCCCCCTTAAGATCTAAGGTCATCTCTTCTCCCAATCATTGACCCGCTCTTCTTCAATATTTAAATTGAATTCTGAACCCCTGCCAACCCTTGATTTCTTGGTCTAACACCAACTGGACCCCTGCCAAACCCATAGCGCACCTAATCCAACACCAGTCCAACTTCTTGGCACTTCGATCCGCTACTAAGAAAAGAATTTTCACCGATCCAACCTCGAGAAAAATTCACTTGCCCATGAGTAGTCCAGTCTCGCAACTTGAAACTTTGATACCACTTGTTAGGGAGAAAATACCTCGAGAGAACCCATCTAAAAGTCCAATATGTAAATTGGGAACCTAACTCTGATATAAAAACTTAAACTATTAGGTCTCGAGTCCTTACTTACATATTAAGTGCTCTTTCTTCATTTCTCGAACTAATATGGGATGTAATTTTTTACTCATGAATTTAACAACCCGCATATATGCAAAGTTGGATGAGATAACCAATATCCAAACCTCAACTCATAATTATTTAGTCATTTACTAATAATTTAAGTTACGAGTACATTTTATTTTTTACAACTTATAAACTTGTATATTTTTCAACAACAAACTTTTGATATTTCTGAAGTTGTATGAGAGTCCTTTTTGTGTAATGTAAAAAGACAACAACTTTGCTTGGTGGCAAAGAAATTCAATAAATACTCAGTTTTCATTAACTAGGTGGCCCAAAATGAGTTACTAGTGTAATTTGAATTTGAATTTACAGCATAGAAAAGAATGATACTATTCAAAAAGAGAAAAGCTTTAAAAAATTGTTAATGCAATAGACCTTAAAGAAAGTTGATGTAAGATATCCAATTTCACAAAAAAGGAGGAGTTCTCAGTGGTAATTACAAATCTTTTAGGGAGTCGTGGCTAAAATACAAGTTCTTCAGAAAAGGCAAAAGATACTAAGAAGGTCTATACCTATTATTGGTTAGGGATGGCAACGAGGCGGGGGTGCCAAAAAACTCCTCCTATCCTACCCCACCCTGTTTCCCTCGCAGGTACCCGCTGGCCAAAAATAAGAGAGGGAAAAGAGAGAAAAACAACTTCACCTCTAACCTTGATTCTTCCTTGTGGAGTTGAAATTAACCGAACCAAACCGATTAAACTTACCTTTTGGTGCTTGGAAGGTTTGGTGTACTGAAATTTTTGGAAGAAAGCGGTGTCTTTCTCACCTCCAAGGAGCTTTTGGAAGGTCCCATGGCTGCCTATCCCTTTACTCTTCCTTAATCTTGTTTAAGTGTTAGTTTTGATTGATTTGTTGGGTATGGAGCTAGGGTTTATATTTTCAGCTTTAATTATAGTTATATACCTCTTAATTGATGTTATTGAGTTAGTAATTGGTGGGTTTGATGATAGAGCACTTGTTAGATATGGATTTCTAGAGTAAAGGTGCAAAAGCCAGAAATTGGAAACCAATCTGCCCTGTTCTGTCCGGTTCTGGTTGACCATGAGAGAGGCCGAATTAGGCTTAGCACAAAACATGAAAGTTGTAGAGAATGACATTTTATAGCTTCATGTAAAATTTCATCTCAATCTGAGCACTGTATCATGTAAAAAGACAAATATACCCCTGACTGCCATAGGTAGAGCTTTGTGACCAGTTTTGACATTTCACCAATTTGATCACGTCTATTCACCCTGATCCGTACTGAATTAGCATTTGGCCAAACACAGAAGTTGTAGTGCTATGTCTTAGCTTTCCAACGGCCTTAAAAACTCCTCAATCGGACTTCGGTAGCCTGAGTTATTGTCATTTACGCATAGTGCGGTTAACTAGCCCGAATGTGAGATTCTGGTTCTGTAATTTGAAATTTTGACCTGGATACACTACGAACTGGACTGAGTGGTTTTCATCAAAATTGTAGCCCTTTTTCTTAGTTTCAAAACAGTATAAATTTCACACAAATTCGATAAGTGTAGCTTCGGCTGTGTCCGATACGCTAAGCGACGTCAAATCTGTCTTTTGGATTAGGACTTAAACTTCATTTCCGGACATTTTTCCTACCTTGATTTTGTACTTGTATGACTTTGAGCCTATTGAACGGCTATTGAAATGAAATTATTTTGTGTGTGACTTTGGGACTGATTGAGAAAAAGAATGAAGCCATAAAGGGTTGGAAAATAGGTATATACAAAGGGCGTGCTGCCCAAATTTACGCTCGATGGCTAGATAGATATACTTGCGAATCGAGTAAGGCTTGAGAGCGAATACCACGTGAACCATCTAGGATATTTGCATCTTCTTTTATCGAGGTATATGAGTTAGAATTCACCCGAAACTTGTACCCTTGAAAAAATGAAAATTACGACTAATAGAAATACGTTTTCTCCATTTCTTCGACTCAAATGGTATTTCAAAGTATAGTTGCTTCAAAGTTTCAAAGGTTTAAGAACGATCATGAATTGTTCGGTATTTGATGAGTATCGTGAATACTACTTAAATGAGTTGCATTAACTTGATTTTCTTCAAGCGAAACTCCTATGTTTCGAACTTTAGAGAGTTTTACATTCATAAATGATATTTTACTGCAGATTTGGACTCCAACCAAGGAGTTGGACCTGAACGTGACTTTTGAGATGCACTAGACCTTTGGTGAGTGCTTTCGAATACTTGATTGAACAGGACACTGGTTTTCAATTCTTGACCAATATGATCGAATGATATGTGATTGGTATGATCGGGCAAGGGTGTACTTTATCGCACTTTCCTTAATGTGATATGTACTTGTTTATTGTTACAATTGATTTGAGATACTTGTACATGACTTGTAAGTACTGAGCGGCAATATGTACCACACTCGATCCGAGTGGGAGGTACCTCTCATTCACGTCTCCGTACTTTTATCTTGATTCAGTCAATTGGAGTGTTATCTCATCGACTTTTTAGGGACCCAAACCCCATTGGCTAGTTAATCGAGTCGAGCCGGCAATGGGCTGGTCGATTAGATAATGAATCATGGGTATCTAGTGTTGTCGAGTGGAGTGTTATCTTCACGACTAATCGGTGAATTCGAGTATTACCACCAGTGTTTATCTTGGAGTTCGGGCCCGGTAAGGGGTTTGGGTGGTGGACGGAGATTGGAGTTAAGTGGTGCTCTATTGCATTGGTTACTTTACTTGAAAGTTGACGGAGTGTCAACTAATATTTGATCAAGCTCTGGTGAAGCAATGGGAACTTGGCTCCCGAGAGCCATCCGTATCCTTATACTTGAAAATGATTATTGCTTATTGGATTATTGTTTCTTTCGAAAACCAAAAGCACTTTACACTCGTTCATTTGGAAATTTGCTACTTGAAGTGTTAGTGTTCACTTTTATGAACTTGTTATGCTCGCTATCTTTTGCTACGTTGATACGTGTACCTTTAAATAATGGTCAACTTGCTATTTGGAACCTCACTGGGATTTTAACTCATTCCACTCCTTTTGTTTTCCTTACAGGGGGTACGGGCGAGGCGTGAGACATGTATCGACTAGCGTGGTCTAGTTATTTTTTAATTTTGAATTTGTACTCGTGCTAGTACCCGACCAGGGTTGATTGTACTTGAATTGTAAACACTTTGAAATATTTTAGTATGTAGAAGTTTTGTATCTGGATTTGAGCATCGATGTATATTATAAGTTTGATTTACAATGTTATTTATTGTTTATGGATATATGAGTGAGTGAGTCCTGGCGAGAGTTGAGCAGGCGACCCGCCGAACCCTGGGGTACGCCCTAGGGGAAGGTGGGGGCATCACAGATGGTATCAAAGCTTAGGGTTCAGATCTTTGTAGTGTATCCTAGGCTTAAAATTTAGGATGTCGGACTGTGGGATTGATTTTTAAGTTAAGTGCTCTTTTAGAGCGTAAGTTGTGAATCTTGAAAGTGATACGCGTGAGATATGACTTTGTTGATTTTCGTTTGAGAGCGTATGGTCTGAGTCGTGAAGTTTCTTAGTTTGAATTCTTGTACTTGAGTACTCGATACTTTTCCTGAGGAAATGCTCGTGAATTTTGGACGGAACATGGTTTAATGTATGATGATCTGAATAGAAATTATAATTGAGTTTGAGATAAGTTGTAATGGCACAGGTTAGAGCGCAGAAGATTTTGTATTATACTCGAGACTTAACTGAATGAGGAGATTGAAATAACGACTTGGACTTGTCCAATAAGTGTTTGACTTGGGTTTTGATAGACTATGGTGGTGGCCGGAATTGTTGAGAAAATTTTTGATTTTGCATCCTTCTTCTAGTCTTCTTGTTTGATTAAGGTTGGCACCACCCGTTTTGTAAGTGTTGGGATTTAAACTACTTGAACTGCTTGAGACTGACTTTGAACCGTCGGAGACTAACCAGGCTGAGTTCACTTGAAACTTGAACCTGTTTAGACGAGTGTGCTCTTACGTACACTTAATGACCTGACTTGCTTGAATATAGGGTATCTCTTTTACGCATGAGCAAGTAGCTTGATTCGTATGTGAGCTGTAAGTGGACTTAAATTCTATGACTACTTGAGAAGGTAAATCACTGGACATAGGCTAGGCGAGAGAGTTCTTATTCGTACTCGTGCTCCTTGAACCTGAAGTATTTGGCTCTGCTTTTGAACTTATTTGTTTGAACCCTGCTTTTGAACTTATACATACTTATGTGGTTGTAGACCGGCTACTACTCTTCTATAGCGGTTGAACTGAACCTCTCTGGTGAGGCATCGCCTGTTGTGTTTTCAAGCACCGTCATTTTTCTAGCGAGGCATGCCTGTTGTGTTGTCCAGCACCACCAGGGATGATATTTTGAACTAAAACTCTTTAGCGAAATATAACTGTTGTGCTAGCTTGTTGTGTTGTCCAGCACCGCCAGGGGTAAAACTTCCGACTTGAGCCTAAGCCATGTTCTGAATTTTTCAAACATCTAAGACTTTATTTTCAACTCAGAGCTAGTTGGTTGAACCGAGCGCTTTTGCATGTTCTATTTGGTTATTTGTTTAACTACTTGGTGGCTCGTTGCTTAGTGATAAATAGGATTGGAGATTCTTAGTACTTGACTGCTTTCGAGAATTGTTTGATCTGATTAGTGCAATTTAAAATTTCGATGACGAAATTCTTTGATGAAGGAGAGATTCTGATACCCTAACTTTTAGGATACTATCGTTGTTTAGTCTCCAAGAGGATATTACGATTTCTTTATTTAAAACATTGTTTTGTTTTAAAAACTAGAAACCCTAAAGTCTAAACAAAAACCTTAGTTTACTTGTGACTAACCGATTTTCTTAATTCCTTTATTTTGAATCGAAACCCTAATTGTAACCACTGGAATTGTAAAATTCCTCATATTTTCTTAAAATTCCTTTTTATTTGGCATTTATTCCCTTATAATAGCTATACTACTCATTTTCTTAAATATTTTTCCTTTTGCATTCATCGTTAGGGTAAACTAAGATTTTTACGCCTATCCGTAGTGTGACTATCCGGTACGGAGAGTGGATCAAATTTGGTGATTAAGAGTGTGTTTTAGATGATATTAAGTGTGTGATTGGAAATGATGATAATAAATTAGTGAATTATAAGTTAAAACTCTCGTATACGCGATTTAAGAAAAAATGGGTTGAACCGACGAGTACCGTTTGTTACCGAGTGAGTGCACCACTTGAACACTACTTTATTACCTTAATCTTCTCACTTTTATTTCAGCAAAATTGGCCCTAAATATCTCCTCCATAGGGCCGAAATTATTGACCAAGAAAAGGGAGGAAAAAGAAAAAAATTAATATTGAATCTTGTGGTGACATTTGTTGGCAATCCATGGACCTTTGACCAAATGAGTTTCCTTCCTTCTTATCTTTCTTCTTGGCTCCATTCCCTTCCATTTTTCTTCCATCTTGGCCGAAAATAAGAGAGGGAAAAGTGAGAAAAACAACTTCACCCCCAACCTTGATTCTTCCTTGTTGAGTTGAAATTAACCGAACCAAACAGATTAAACTTACCTTTTGGTGCTTGGAAGGCTTGGTGTACTGAAATTTTTGAAGAAAGCAGTGTCTTTCTCACCTCCAAGGAGCTTTTGCAAGGTACCATGGCTGCCTATCCCTTTACTCTTCCTTAATCTTGTTTAAGTGTGAAAAGAAACTCATATTCTTGGTTTATGACGGTTAATCGGTTAGTTTTGATTGATTTGTTGGGTATGGAGCTAGGGTTTACATTTTCAGCTTTAATTAATGTTATCTACCTCTTAATTGATGTTATTGAGTTAGTAATTAGTAGGTTTGATGATAGAGCACTTGTTAAATATGGATTTCTAGAGTAAAGGTGCAAAAGTCAAAAATTGGAAACTAATCTGCCCTGTTCTGTCCGGTTCTAGTTGACCATGAGGGAGGCCGAATTAGGCTTAGTACAAAACATGAATGTTGTGGAGAATGATATTTTATAACTGCATGTAAAATTTCTGCTCAATCTGAGTACTATAGCATGTGAAAAGACAAATATACCCCTGACTGCCATAGGTAGAGTTTTGTGACCAGTTTTGACATTTTACCAATTTAATCGCATCTGTTCACCCTAATCCGTACTGAAAAACACAGAAGTTGTAGTCTTAGCTTTCCAACGGCCCTGAAAATGCCTCAATCGGACTTCGGTAGCCTGAGTTATTGTCATTTACGCATAGTGCGGTTAACTATCCCGAATGTGAGATTCTGGTTCTGTAATTTGAAATTTTGACCTGGATACACTACGAACTGGATTGAGTGATCTTCATCAAAGTTGTAGCCCTTTCTCTTAGTTTCGAAACAGTATAAATTTCACACAAATTCTGTGAGGACCCGTAAATTTTTCTAATTTTATATATTATTTATTTTATTCCCTCACCTGCATTTTTCGTCATTATACCATATTATATTTATTTTTCTGAGATTTTATAAGTAAACATAGTTTTTAAACTATTTTCTAGTCTATATTAGTTCATGAGAAATAAAGAGTGTATATTGGACGTGGGACCCACTAGTGGCGTTAAGCGCGATAAATTCGACCAATTAGATTACGTTTTGTATACAGGGATTAATTTACTAGGTGTTAAGGGATAATTAGATGTTACCTAGATGGATTACCATTAGAGAGACAAAAGGATACAGTTGCATTAATAAGGGTGACAAGTGTCACTTGGTGGTTCAATCTTGACCTTGACTACTATTCATTACCTTTACTAAATATCTAATTTGGACACAAAATCATCTTCATTTTGAAGCTTCTTGGCCGGCCTTCTGTAGGAAGAAAAGAAAAGAAAACTCTCAACTCTCTTGCCTCTAATCTTGCTCAATCTCTCAATCCAACCGATTAAACTTGAATTTCCTCCATAAAAACCCTTAGTTTAGTAGTAGTAAGGTTGTTGGTGAAGTTGTTTGAAAGAAATTGGTGCTAAGTTGCTTATTTTCTTGAGGTTGCAAGGTGAGTAGCTAGGAAATTCTTTCTTTAGTCTTGATAATGTCAAATTAATGACTTGTGTTGGTTAAAGATGCGATTTGGTGGAAGATTTCTTGATTTTTGGTAGAGATTGGTGAATTTTATTTTATTCATGATTTTTTTTCTATTTTATATGTTTATTATTGCATGGCCATGGATGATGGCTTGGAATGGTCTACAATGAAGTTTTGATGCGTAAATTGTAGTTATTTGCGAAAAATTTCCGCTTTGTACCGAAATTTCCAGATTAGGGTTTCAATTCACCCCTGTTCTGGCTGGTTCTGTTCGGCTAGGTTAGAGGCGGAATCAGCCTTGGATTAAAACATGAAAGTTGTAGAAAATGATGTTTTATAGTTTTCTATAAATTTTCAGCCTAATCCGAGCTCCGTAGCCTGTGGAAAGACAGAAATACCCAGACTACCATAGGTAAAAGTTCGGTGGACAGCATTGTCATTTCACCCAATTTGACTGTGACTTTTCACCCTGATCCTTACCGAATTAGATTTTGGCCAAAACATTAAAGTTGTAGAAAATGGTGTAAACTAGTTACCTACAAAATTTCAGCTCGATCCTAGTACTGTATCTTGTGAAATGACTAAAATACCCTTGACTGTCCATGAACCCTGTTTCGCGCTCAGATTTCTATTTTCCTAGGAACTTCCATTTTTTATCATGAAAATGCATGATTTGGCTTTGGAGGTCTTCATAAGAAATGTAGGTATATGTCTTGGCTTCGAAACTTCATAAGATACACCTCAATCGGACTTTGCTAGCCTGAGTTATTGTCGTTTAACCATAGTACGGTTAGCTAACCTGTTTGTGAGATTCTGGTTTCGTATATTGCACTTTTGACCAAACTACACTACGAATTGGACTGAGTGGTCTTCATCAAAGTTATAAGCCTTTGTCTTAGCTTCAAAACAGTATGAATTGCATTCCAATCCGATAAGCGTAGCCTCCGTTGTATCCGTTACGCAAAGTAACGTCAAACCTGTTTTCCTTTCCGGACATTTTCCTAGTTTGAATTTGTACTTGTACCACTTTGAGCCTATTGAATGACTATTGAAATGAGATTATTTTGTGTGTGACATTGGGGCTGATTTGAGGAAAAATAAAGCCATGATGGCTGGAAAAGTAAGCAAATTTAGGGAAAATGCTGTCCAATTTTCTAAGCCGTTTAGCCTCTTTAGCTTTGAGTTGCCTTTTAAAAGAAATGAAGGGCTTTTGGGTCGTTCAAACCCTAGGTCCTCTCGTTACTTTTGTTTCCAAAATCACGCTTTTACACCCCTGCATTTGTAGTTTGTTGGGTTAGGCATACGATTCATAGTTGAGTTTCATTTGTGAATATCGTTCCCATAGGAACCATATAATTGTTTATTTTGATTATTTTAGGACGTGCTGGTGATCCTGGAAGTACTTCGGGGGGGGAACGTTTGAAATTGTTTTACTTGAACTGGTGAGTGTACCACTCCCTTTACTTGTTGTTTAACTTAGGGTCTGTATATGCAATCTGTGATACGAACGAATGTACTATCTGTTTATTCTGTTTGAGACAAGTGTGTACTTTATCACACTCGTTCTCTTGCCTGTTCATATGCCAATTTACTGTGCGAATTTGAATCTGTTATCTGTATCTGTATCTGTTCGGACATCGTTTGGAAGCTTGTATCCAACGACCTTTCTGTGACCTCTGAACTCAAATCCTGTGGCTAAGTTATTCGAGTCGAGCCGGCAAGGGCCTGGTCGATTAGATAACGAACCACGGTAGTCTGTTTGGAATCTTTGGGTATTGAGACTCTTGATTCCGGTATACTCGAATATTACCATTTCTGAACTGATTGGAGTTCGGGCCCGGTAGAGGTATGTGAGGTGGAAGGAATTGGAGAAAGTGGAGTCTACGGTATTGGTTACTCCTTTAGCTTTGACAGAGTGTCAACTATTATTTCAATCAAGTTTTGGTGAAGCAAATGGGAATTTGGCTCCTGAAAGTCACCCGTATCCTTTCTATCTATGGTGTTTGTTCATTGCTTTATTTGATTCGTATATGTGACTAATTGAATATTAAGTTTCACGTTTCTTATTTGCTATTATTTTGGTACCTCATTGAGCGTAAGTTCATCCCCTTTCCGTTATCTTTGTTTTCCTTACATGGGACAAATTTTGAAACCACGGTTTTGGAAGAAAAGGGTCGAGCTAATGTATACGTTATTTTGTTAAGTTCCTTTGTAACCGAAACCCTAATTGTATTTTGACTAGTATGAACCCTTTGGCTTGTACTTCAAGTTAAAATGTTGAAAACTCTGATGTAAATACATATATAAGTATTTAGTCTTGTCTGTTAAGTGTATTCATTGAGATGTTACGCTTCTAGGGTTTTGGTGAGTGTTCAATCGATGTCCTATTTCCCTACACGAGTTGGTAAGATGTATTGTAACTTAGTGGTTTTTAATTGTTACTTTTCTTGGGGTTTGATCGTGCGCAATATATGGTTTGTGTGATCTGACTCCGTAGTCCTGGCGAGAGTTGGGCAGGCGGTCCGCTAACCTCTTTGGTTCGCCTTCGGGGAAAGTGGGACTGTCACAAATTCGATAAGTGTAGTTTCGGCTGTGTCCGATACGCTAAACGACGTCAAATCTGTCTTTTGCTTTAGGACTTAAACTTCATTTCCGGACATTTTTCCTAACTTGATTTTGTACTTGTATGACTTTGAACCTATTGAACGGTTATTGAAATGAGATTATTTTGTGTGTGACTTTGGGACTGATTGAGGAAAAGAATGAAATCATAAAGGGCTGAAAAATAGGTAAATACAAAGGGCGTACTGCCCAAATTTACGCTCGAGAGCTAGGTAGATATACTTGCGAATCGAGTAAGGTTTGAGAGCGAATACCACATGAACCATCTAGGATATTTGCGTCTTCTTTTATCGAGGTATATGAGTTAGAATTCGGCCGAAACTTGTACCCTTGGAAAAATGAAAATTACGATTAATAGAAATACTTTTTCTCCATTTCTTTGACTCAAATGGTATTTCAAAGTATAATTGCTTCAAAATTTCAAAGGTTTAAGAGCGAGCATGAATTGTTCGGCATTTGATAAGTATCGTGAATACTATTTAAACGAGTTGCATTTACTTGATTTTCTTAAAGTGAAACTCCTATGTTTCAAACTTTAGAGAGTTTTACATTCGTAAATAATATTTTACCGTAGATTTGGACTCCAACCAAGGAGTTGGACCTGAACGTGACTTTTGAGATGCACTAGACCTTTGGTGAGTGCTTCCAAATATCTGATTGAACTGGACACTGATTTTCAATACTTGACCAATATGATCGAATGATATGTGATTGGTATGATCAGGTAAGGGTGTACTTTATCGCACTTGCCTTAATGTGATATGTACTTGTTTATTGTTGCAATTGATTTGAGATACTTGTGCGTGACTTGTAAGTACTGAGCGGCAGTATGTACCACACTCGATCCGAGTGGGAGGTACCTCTCATTCCCGTCTCCGTACTTTTATCTTGATTCAGTCGATTGGAGTGTTATCTCATCGACTTTTTGGGGACCCAAACCCAATTGGCTAGTTAATCGAGTCGAGTTGACAAGGGTCTGGTCGATTAGATAATGAACCATGAGTATCTAGTGTTGTCGAGTGGAGTGTTATCTTCTCGACTAATCGGTATACTCGAGTATTACCACCAGTGTTTATCTTGGAGTTTGGGTCCAATAAGGGGTTTGGTTGGTGGACGGAGATTTGAGTTAAGTGGTGCTCTACTAGATTGGTTACTTTACTTGAAAGTTGATGGAGTGTCAACTAATATTTGATCAAGCTCTGGTGAAGCAATGGGAACTTGGCTCTTGAGAGCCATCTGTATCCTTATACTTGGAAATGATTATTGCTTATTGGATTATTGTTTCTTTTGAAATCGAAAAGCACTTTACACTCGTTCATTTGGAAATTTGCTATTTGAAGTGTTAGTGTTTACTTTTATAAACTTGCTATGCTCGCTATCTTTTGCTACGTTGATACGTGTACCTTTAAATAATGGTCAACTTGCTATTTGGAAGCTCACTGGGCTTTTAGCTCATTCCACTCCATTTGTTTTCCTTACAGGGGGTACGAGCGAGGCGTGAGACATGTATCGACTAGCATAGTCTAATTGTTTTTGAATTTTGAATTTGCACTTGTGCTAGTACCCGACCAGGGTTGATTGTACTCGAATTGTAAACACTTTGAAGTATTTTGGTATGTAGAAGTTTTGTATCTGGATTTGAGCATCGATGTATATTATAAGTTTGATTTGCAATGTTATTTATTGTTTATAGATGTATGAGTGAGATATGAGTGAGTGAGTCCTGGTAAGAGTTGGGCAGGCTACTCGCCAAACCCTGGGGTACGCCCTAGGAGAAGGTGAGGGCATCACAGGTGGTATCAGAGCTTAGGTTTCAGATCTCTGTAGTGTATCCTAAACTTAAAGTTTAGGATGCCAGACTGTGGGATTGATTTGTAAGTTAAGTGCTCTTTTGGAGCGTAAGTTGTGAATCTTGAAAGTGATATGCGTAAGATATGACTTTGTTGATTTTCGTTTGAGAGCGTATGGTCTGAGTCGTGAAGTTTCTTAGTTTGAATTCTTGTACTTGAGTACTCGATACTTTTCCTGAGAAAATTCTCGTGAATTTTGGACGGAACATGGTTTAATGTATGATGATGTGAATAGAAATTATAATTGAGTTTGAGATAAGTTGTAATGGCATAGGTTAAAGCGCAGAAGATTTTGTATTATACTCGAGACTTAACTGAATGAGGAGATTGAAATAAGGACTTGGACTTGTCCAATAAGTGTTTGACTTGGGTTTTGATAGACTATGGTGGTGGCCGAAATTGTTGAGAAAACTTTTGATTTTGCATCCTTCTTCTAGTCTTCTTGTTTGATTAAGGTTGGCACCACCCGTTTTGTAAGTGTTGGGATTTAAACTACTTGAACTGCCTGAGACTGACTTTGAACCGTCGGAGACTAACCAGGCTGAGTTCACTTGAAACTTGAACCTGTTTAGACGAGTGTGCTCTTACGTACACTTAATGACCTGACTTGCTTGAATATAGGGTATCTCTTTTACGCATGAACAAGTAGCTTGATTCGTATGTGAGCTGTAAGTGGACTTAAATTCTATGACTACTTGAGAAGGTAAATCGCTGTACATAGGCTAGGCGAGAGAGTTTTTATTCGTAATCGTGCTCCTTGAACCTGTAGTATTTGGCTCTGCTTTTGAACTTATTTGTTTGAACCCTGCTTTTGACCTTACTTTTGAACTTATTCGTACTTGTGTGGTTGTAAACCGGCTACTACTCTTCTGTAGCGGTTGAACTGAACCTCTCTGGTGAGGCATCGTCTGTTGTGTTTTCAAGTAGCGCCATTTTTCTAGCGAGGCATGCCTGTTGTGTTGTCCAACACCACCAGGGATGATATTTTGAACTAATACTCTTTGGCGAAGTATAGCTGTTGTGCTAACTTGTTGTGTTGTCCAGCACCGCTAGGGGTAAAACTTCCGACTTGAGCCTAAGCCATGTTCTGAATTTTTCAAACATCTAAGACTTTATTTTCAACTCAGAGCTAGTTGGTTGAACCGAGCGCTTTTGCATGTTCCATTTGGTTATTTGTTTAACTACCTGGTGGCTCGTTGCTTAATGATAAATAGGATTGGAGATTCTTAGTACTTGACTGCTTTCGAGAATTGTTTGATCTGATTAGTGCAAGTTAGAATTTCGAGGACAAAATTCTTTGATGAAGGAGAGATTGTGATACCTAACTTTTAGGATACTATCGTTGTTTAGTCTCCAAGAGAATATTACGATTTTTTTATTTAAAATATTGTTTTGTTTTAAAAACTAGAAACCCTAAATTCTAGAAACCCTAAAGTCTAAACAAAAATCCTAGTTTACTTGTGACTAACCGATTTTCTTAATTCCTTCATTTTGAATCAAAACCCTAATTGTAACCACTGGAATTGTAAAATTCCTCATATTTTCTTAAAATTTCTTTTTATTTGGCATTTTTTCCCTTATAATAGCTATACTACTCATTTACATCCCCAATGTTTAGAATAAAGAATAGAATTAAGAGTTTTCCCTTTTGCATTCATCGTTAGGGTAAACTAAGATTTTTACGCCTATCCGTAGTGTGACTATCCGGTACGGAGAGTGAATCAAATTTGGTGATTAAGAGTGAGTTTTAGATGATATTAAGTGTGTGATTAGAAATGATAATAATATGTCAGTGAATTATAAGTTAAAACTCTAGTATACGCGATTTAAGAAAAAACGGGTTGAACCGACGGGTACCGTTTGTTACCGAGTGACTGTACCACTTGAACACTACTTTATTACCTTAATCTTCTCACTTTTATTTCAACAAAATTGGCCCTAAATATCTCCTCCATAGGGCCAAAATTATTGACCAAAAAAAGGGAGGAAAAAGAAAAAAAATTAAGATTGAATCTTGTGGTGACACTTGTTGGCAATCCATGGACCTTTGACCAAATGAGTTTCCTTCCTTCTTATCTTCTATCTTGGCTCCATTCCCTTCCATTTTTCTTCCATCTTGGTCGAAAATAAGAGAGGGAAAAGAGAGAAAACAACTTTACCTCCAACCTTGATTCTTCCTTGTTGAGTTAAAATTAACCAAACCAAACCGATTAAACTTACCTTTTGGTGCTTGGAAGGCTTCGTGTACTGAAATTTTTGGAAGAAAGTGGTGTCTTTCTCACCTCCAAGGAGCTTTTGGATGGTACCATGGCTGCCTATCCCTTTACTCTTCCTTAATCTTGTTTAAGTGTGAATAGAAACTCATATTCTTGGTTTATGACGGTTAATCGGTTAGTTTTGATTGATTTGTTGGGTATGGAGCTAGGGTTTACATTTTCAGCTTTAATTATAGTTATCTACCTCTTAATTGATGTTATTGAGTTAGTAATTGGTGGGTTTGATGATAGAGCACTTGTTAGATATGGATTTCTAGAGTAAAGGTGCAAAAGCCAAAAATTGGAAACTAATCTGCCCTGTTCTGTCCGGTTCTGGTTGACCATAAGGGAGGCCGAATTAGATTTAGTATAAAACATAAAAGTTGTAGAGAATAATATTTTATATCTGCATGTAAAAGTTCAATTCAATCTGAGTACTGTAGCATGTGAAAAGACAAATATACCCCTGACTGTCATAGGTAGAGCTTTGTGACCAGTTTTGACATTTCACCAATTTGATCCCGTCTGTTCACCCTAATCCGTACTGAATTAGCCTTTGGCCAAAACATAGAAGTTGTAGCGTTATCACTTAGCTTTCTAACGGCCCTAAAAACGCCTCAATCGGACTTCGGTAGCTTGAGTTATTGTCATTTACGCATAGTACGGTTAACTAGCCCGAATGTGAGATTCTGGTTCTGTAATTTGAAATTTTGACCTGGATACACTACGAACTAGACTGAGTGGTATTCATCAAAATTGTAGCCCTTTCTCTTAGTTTCAAAATAGTATAAATTTCACACAAATTCGATAAGTGTAGTTTCGGCTGTGTCCGATACGCTAAGCGACGTCAAATCTGTCTTTTGCTTTAGGACTTAAACTTCATTTCCGGACATTTTTCCTAACTTGATTTTGTACTTGTATGACTTTGAACCTATTGAACGGCTATTGAAATGAGATTATTTTGTGTGTGACTTTGGGACTGATTGAGAAAAAGAATGAAGCCATAAAGGGTTGGAAAATAGGTAAATACAAAGGGCGTGCTGCCCAAATTTATGCTCGAGGGTTAGGTAGATATACTTGCGAATCGAGTAAGGCTTGAGGGCGAATACCATGTGAACCATCTAGGATATTTGCGTCTTCTTTTATCGAGGTATATGAGTTATAATTCAGCCGAAACTTGTACCCTTGGAAAAATGAAAAGTACGACTAATAAAAATATGTTTTCTCCATTTCTTCGACTCAAATGGTATTTCAAAGTATAATTGCTTCAAAGTTTCAAAGGTTTAAGAGCGAGCATGAATTGTTCGGCATTTGATAAGTATCGTGAATACTACTTAAACGAGTTGCATTAACTTGATTTTCTTGAAACGAAACTCCTATGTTTCGAACTTTAGAGAGTTTTACATTCATAAATGATATTTTACCGCAGATTTGGACTCCAACCAAGGAGTTGGACCTGAACGTGACTTTTGAGATGCACTAGACCTTAGGTGAGTGCTTCCAAATACCTGATTGAACTGAACACTGGTTTTCAATACTTGACCAATATGATCGAATGATATGTGATTGGTATGATCAGGTAATGGTGTACTTTATCGCACTTGCCTTAATGTGATATGTACTTGTTTATTGTTGCAATTGATTTGAGATACTTGTGCGTGACTTGTAAGTACTGAGCGGCAGTATGTACCACACTCGATCCGAGTGGGTGGTACCTCTCATTCCCGTCTCCGTACTTTTATCTTGATTCAGTCGATTGGAGTGTTATTTCATCAATTTTTTGAGGACTCAAACCCTATTGGCTAGTTAATCGAGTCGAGCCGGCAAGGGCCTGGTCGATTAGATAATGAACCATGGGTATCTAGTGTTGTCGAGTGGAGTGTTATCTCCTCAACTAATCAGTATACTCGAATATTACCACCAATGTTTATCTTGGAATTCGGGCGGATAAAGATTGGAGTTAAGTGGTGCTCTACTGGATTGGTTACTTTACTTGAAAGTTGACGAAGTGTCAACTAATATTTGATCAAACTCTGGTGAAGCAATGGGAACTTGGCTCCTGAAAGCCATCCGTATCCTTATACTTGGAAATGATTATTGCTTATTGGATTATTGTTTCTTTTGAAATCCAAAAGCACTTTACACTCGTTCATTTGGAAATTTGCTACTTGAAGTGTTAGTGTTCCCTTTTTTGAACTTGTTATACTCGCTATCTTTTGCTACGTTGATACGTGTACCTTTAAATAATGGTCAACTTGCTATTTGGAACCTCACTGGGATTTTATCTCATTCCACTCCATTTGTTTTCCTTACAGGGGGTATGAGCGAGGCGTGAGACATGTATCGACTAGCGTAGTCTAGTTGTTTTTCAATTTTGAATTTGTACTCGTGCTAGTACCTGACTAGGGTTGATTGTACTCGAATTGTAAATACTTTGAAGTATTTTGGTATGTAGAAACCTTGTATCTGGATTTGAGCATCGATGTATATTATAAGTTTGATTTGCAATGTTATTTATTGTTTATGGATGTATGAGTGAGATATGAGTGAGTGAGTCCTGACGAGAGTTGGACAGGCGACCCGCCGAACCCTAGGGTACGCCCTAGGGGAAGGTGGGGCCGTCACAGTAATGCTATTGATGTATTTGATAAAAATAAATAGTATTTGGACACCGACTATAGTAACCATATTTCTAGTAAGAAAGAATCATATATTGAGTTTGATGAATCTATCTGTGGTGAAGTTAAATTTTGAAAAAAAAATCCCTATCAGCTTGAAAAAATAGAGTTGCTGATTTTATTTATGATGTTTTTATGTTCCTGAGCTACATTATAATTGTTGAGTATAGGTCAATTGTCTAAAAAGAAATATGACATTCATATCAAAAATGGTACTTGCACTATTTTTGATAAAACAAATGGAATGATTGCGAATGTGTTAATAACTCCAAATCACTTATTTCCATTGAATTTAAATACCAAAATTTTTTTGTCTGAGTACAGTGATAGATGACAGTAATTGACTATGGCATATGCAATTTAATCATTTAAATTTTGACAGTTTAAAATTTTTAGCTAGTAGAAGAATGGTTGATGGGCTACCGGATATCAGATATACTGACAGAATTTGTGATATGTGTTTAAGAAAGCAACTTATGGATTCTTTTCACACTAGTAAATCTTGGAGGGATAGAAGACCATTAGAAATTATTAATTTAGATTTATACACTATGGAGATTCATTCTACTGGTGGATGCAGGTATTTTATCATCTTTATTAACGACTTTAGTAGAAAGGATTGGATATATTTTTTAAAGAAAACTTTGATACATGTGAGTCTTTTATGATTTTTAAAATTTCATGAGAAAAATGGTATACAGTATCAGTTGATTGTCAGGTACAATTTACAACAAAATGGAGCTGTGGAAAGAAATAATAGGACAGTTATGGATATAGTAAGGTATATGTTAAAATTGGAAAAAGATGCCAAAGTCCTTATGGGCAGAGGTAGTTTCCTGTGATGTGTATTTGTTGAACATATACCCTATTAGAAGTATTTTGGGAAAAACCCCTAAAGAAGTTTAGAGTGGTAGAAGACCCTTTTTTGACCATCTCAGAATTTTTGGTTGTATTGCCTATTCTCATATTCCTAATTAGTTGAGGAAGAAGCTTGATGACAAGAGAGAGTACTGTGTATTTATTGGCTATAATGAAGTTCTAGGGCACACAAATTATATAATCTTGTGACAGAAAAAATGATAGTGAGTAGAGATATGACATTTGTTAAAAGAGGTGCTTGGGACTAGTTTATGAGAGATCTCAAGACAGCAGAGGTGACTTTAAATTATCAGGAAGAGGAGGTTAATCTTGATTTTTAGCCATCTCTAGTTGCTCAGGGTTCATAGATTGAGTTAATTGGAAGCCTATAGTATTAGCGGTAGATGCTAACTCATTTGTAGGATTATGTAATTACACCAGATAATACTTTTTTGAAGAAGATATGTACGATTATGTATTAATTTTGCTTTACTTGCAAATTGTGACCCAATAGTACATGAGGAGGTAGATCGTGATGATCATTAGGTGAATGTAATTGATGAAGAAATTCATACTATTGAGAAAATGACACCTAGATGCTTACTTCTCTTCCAACTGGTAAAAAAACCATTGGAGTGAAATGAGTGTATAAGACAAAATTTAAGCCCAATTAAGAGGTTGATAGGCACAATGTAAGATTAGTGGTCAAAGACTAAGCAGAAACCCGGAATTGACTACTTAGATGTGTTTGCACCTATTGATAGGTTTGACACAGTTCGTATGATAATGAATGGAATATTCAATAAAGAAGTATATGTAGAGCAATCTGCAAGATTTGTCAGAAGAGATCAAGAAAACAAAGTATATAGGTTGAAGGGAGTCTTGTATGGATTGAAGCAAGTACCGAGGGCATAGTATACAAGAATCGACTCCTATATTCTTACTCATGGTTTTTAGAAGTATCCATATGAGCGCATATATATATATATATATATATATATATATATATATATATATTAAATCTTTTGTTTGTGGTGATATTCTTATCATGTACTTGTATATAGACGATTTGATTTTTACTTGAAATATTTCAAGAATGATTGCAAAGTTCAGAAAGGCCATGGTTAAGTAGTTTGAAATGATAGATATGGGACTTATGTCATATTTTCTAGAGGTTGAAGTTTCAATCTCATTGTGGAATTTTTATGTCTTAAAAGAAATATGCATGTGATATTTTGAAGAAATTTAAGATGGATACAACTAATCCAATTCTAACTCTAGTTGAGGAAAAATGAAGTTGAATTTGACTAAGGAGGGTATTGATGGATATGTGGATCCTACTTACTTTAAAAGTTTGGTTGGGAGTTCGAACTATTTGACATCTATGAGATCAAACATCAATTTTGCTATTGATTTGATTAGCAGGTTTATGAAATATTCATGTCAGTCACATTTGTAGGTGGATAAGAAGATTTTGAGGTATATTGGAGGTATTCATAATGATAATATTTTGTTATTCAAGAAATGATCCAATTGAATTATTTGGCTACGCAGACAGTGATTGAATAGGTGATACGATTGAGAGAAAAAATATTTTAGGATATGCATTTTTTATTGGCTCTTGAGGGGTTTTTAGAGTTTGAAAAAGCAACAAATGATAACATTGTCTATGCAGAAGTGGAGTATATTGCAGTAGCTAATAGTGCAACTCATGCATTGCAGTTGAGTCGCATGCTTGATGTTCTACAACACTATGCTACGAAAATTTATTATGATAGTAAGTCAACAATTGAACTGTCTAATAACCCACTTTTCCATATGTGTAGCAAGTACATAGATATCAAGTATTCTTTAATTTCCTACGTGAGTTGATTCGAGAGAAAGAGATTGAGATTGATTATTGCAGAACTTAAAAGCAAGTGATAGACATTTTCATGAAGGCTTTAAAGACAAAAACATTTGTCAAGTTGAAAAAGATGTTAGGTATGTCCAAATTAGAGAAGTTTGGTTTAAAGAAGGAATTGTAAAATAAATAAATAATAAATAAACCAAACTAGTGACATATTGGTTAGTTTATTAATCATGTGGTGTTAGTTTATTAGTTAGTAGTGTTGGTCATATCATGTAGTTAGGGAGATTGGTCACATGGAATCCGATTCATGAAGTAGTAAGTAGATAGGGGTTTTAAAAAGAATCAGAAAAGCGGATAATCGAGAACACCAAATTGGTCTAAATTGAAAAATAGGGTGACCAACCCATAATTTTTAAAATGGTTAGATTAGTCAAACCTACTTGAAAAAATTAGATTAAGGTGTGGTTTTCAATTTTCAAAAATGGGGAAAACACTTCGAGAGAACCCATCGAAGAGTTCAATATGTAAATCAAGAACCCAACTATAACCCAAAAACTTAAGTTTATGTTTGGATCCTTTAGTTTTTCAAATACTATAAAAATTTTTAAAAAGTGCTCTAAAAAATACCCTAAAAAGTAGTCTAAATTTTTTAATATTTAAAAAATATCCCAAAATATATTTTAAAAACTCTACTACCCTTAAATATTCCAAAATATTTTTTAAAAATATCTCAAAATATACTCTAAAAACATTGCTACAGTAAAGTTTTTTAAAAACACCCCAAAAAACAGCTAATCCAAACGGAGATCTTATTAGGTCTCGAGCCCTTACTTACATATTAAGTACTCTTTCTCCATCTTTTAAATCAATGTGCGACATAATCCTTTACCCATGGACCTAATATATCTCTCCCTTTATGAGTAACCCATTGAACCCAAGTTTACAAGCTCTTTTCCAAATCCACTGTAATACTTAACGCAAATCCACCTTAATACCTAGGGTCATCTCTTCACCCAATCATGGACCCGCTCTTCTTCAATATTTAAATTGAATTCTGGACCCATGCCAATCCTTGATTCCTTGGTCTAACACCAACTGGACCGTTGCTAAACCCTTGGCACACCTGATCCAAGACCAACCCAACTTCTTGGCACTTCGATCCACTACTAAGAAGAGAATTTTCACCGATTCAACCTCGAGAAAAATCCACTTGCCCATGAGTAGTCCAGTCTCGCAACTTGAAACTTTGATACCACTTGTTAGGGAGAAAACATCTCGAGAGAACCTATTGAAAAGTCCAATATGTAAATTAGGAACCTAATTCTGATCCAAAAGTTTAAATTATTAGGTTTTGAGCTCTTACTTATATATTAAGTGCTCTTTTTCCATCTTTCGAACCAATATGGGATATAATTTTTTACTCATGAATTTAACAACCTGCATATATGTAAAGTTGGATAAGATAACCAGTATCCAAACCTCAACTCATAATTATTTAGTCATTTACTAATAATTTAAGTTACGAGTACATTTTATTTTTTACAACTTATAAATTAGTATATTTTTCAACAATGAACTTTTGACATTTCTAAAGTTGTATGGGAGTCCTTTTTATGTAATGTAAAAAGATAACAACTTTTCTTGGTGGCAAAGAAATTCAATAAATAATCAATTTTCATTAACTAGGTGGCCCAAAATGAGTTACTAGTGTAATTTGAATTTGAATTTACAGCATAGAAAAGAATGATACTATTCAAAAAGAGAAAGGCTTTAAAAAATTGTTAATGCACTTATAAGACATGCGCTTGTATGTTAAATAAACCTTAAGGAAAGTCGATGTAAGATATCCAATTTCACAAAAAATGAGGAGTTCTCAGTGGTAATTACAAATCTTTTAGGGAGTCATTGTGGCTAAAATACAAGTTTTTAAGAAAAGGCAAAAGATACTAAGAAGGTCTGTACCTATTATTGGTTAGAGATGGCAACGGGGCGGGGGTGCCAAAAAACTCCATCTGTCCCGCCCCGCCCTATTTCCCTTGCAGGTACTTGCGGGTGATAATTTGGTTTTTATTCTAGAAGCCTTTATTCAAAAGATCAAAGCCAAATTCAAGGAACAAAATAAAATACAAAGCTGAAAAAAGTGAAAAAAAGAAAAATGAAACAAGAAAAGTGTTGAAATAAATCACCAAGAAAATTAAGAACCTCAATTATATTGTATAGACAACACCTGAGAATACTCATAGAGTGTGTAACATGCCTGTGCCAAATATCAACTAGGAATTTGATATCTTCGAATCAATGTCCTAACACCTTTGTTTCATAATTTGATTAGTGAGATGCTCATAAAGAAGTTGGAGTCTAGGAATTTTATGCCTTCCATGTACGGGAATCTAGACTTCTTAATGAGGCAAGAAAGGTTTTTGATAAAATGTTAGTGAAGGATGTTGTTTTCTTGGAATGCATTGATCACCGGATAGGTTAATTTATCAGGTATAGTGAAGTCTTGGAGCTTTTTGATGATATGCAGAGAGCAAGAGTAAAGCCTGATAATCGTGCAATGGTGACTTTACTGTTTGCTTGTGTTGGTATTGGAGTTTTGAAACAGGACAAGTGGTTCATGCTTGGATAGAAATGGAATAAAGGTTATGTTTAGTTACCAAATATTCTAAAATTATTATTATTAGATTATATAATATATTATATTTATTTATATTAATAAGTTGAAGCTGGGGACGGGGCCATTACTCCCCCGCAAGGCAGGCACTCGTCTCTGTTGCCATCCCTAATATTGGTTCTCCAAAAAAGTACTAGCCACTCCATCTTTCTTTTTTTTTTTTTGTTTAATAAAAAGACAAGAACACCTTTTAATTTCGCTAAGGGACAAAATTGTTCTAAAGAAACTCATTATGCATTATCTCCTCAGCTCACTTTCCCTTGTTTTCACATTGGTCCTAATATTTTAGGACTAATAATGGATAGAATTGTGAATAGTGATGATATTATTAATTCTGTATAAGTATGAACCTATTTAGTAGTTTTTCAGCAAGCTAATGGCTATTGTGGTTTGAAACTATCTATTACTCTTCCTTCTAAAAAAATATATCTATTACTCTTGGTCTTTTCATTATTTATTAAGTGAAGTTTCACAATTTTTTCATATTTTGAAAGTATTAAACTTTGTAGTCAAGGTTGTAGAGGTCATCGTGAAAATGATGCAAAATCACCTAAGTTATAGTTATTTGTATCATTTTCAAAAATAATAAACTAGAATGAATTGCCAAATTCATTGGCAAAAAGTTTTAGGAAAGAGTTGTAAAAATAATTTGCAACTCATAGCAAATACTCATAACTAGGGAATTGTCATGACACCCTACTATTTATTGTTGGTACTACCATTTGCTTTTCTATTCTCATGAATGGTCTCAAATACTCTTAACTAGTAATTAGGACTCGTAAGTGCATTATCGTCTCTTTCTGTGACTGAAAAAATTTCAAGGAGATGCAGTTATGAAAGTGCAAGTAGGGATGACAATAGAGGTGAGTGCCCACCTCACAGAAAGGAATGGAATAGGAGTTGGAACGGAATAGAGACAAGGCAGGAATGAGGTGAGAGGAGATTGTGATACCCCAACTTTTAGGATACTATTGTTGTTTAGTCTCAAAGAGGATATTACGATTTCTTTATTTAAGACATTGTTTTGTTTTAAAAATGAGAAACCCTAAATTCTAGAAACCCTAAATTCTGATCAAAAACCCTAGTTTACTTGTGACTAACCGGTTTTCTTAAATCTCTTATTTTGAATCGAAACCCTAATTGTAATCACTGGAATTGTAAAATCCCTCATATTTTCTTAAAATTCCTTTTTATTTGGCATTTATTCCCTTATAATAGATATACTACTCATTTATATCTCCAATGTTTAAAATAAAGAATAGAATTAAGAGTTTTTCCTTTTGCATTCATTATTAGGGTAAACTAAGATTTTTACGCCTATCCGTAGTGTGACTATCCGGTATTGAGAGTGGAGCAAATTTGGTGATTAAGAGTGAGTTTTAAATGATATTAAGTGTGTGATTAGAAGTGATAACAATTAAGTTAGTGAATTATAAGCGAAAACTCTAGTATAGGTGATTTAAGGAAAATTGGCTCGAACCGACAGGTACCGTTCACTACCGATTGAACCCACCATTTGACCATCATTTTTATCAAGTTAATCTCATTGATATTAGAGCTTAAATATCAGCTCTAAAGCTGATCAAGAGGGCCGAAATATTTGACCCAAAAAGCCAAGGAAAAGAAAAAAAAAATTTGAGGAAGATCTTGGAGTGACACTTGGCAAACATCTAACTATCTTTGACCCAACCTAATACCAACCTTAACCTTCATTCTTCTTCATTTCTCATACCTCTTGGCTGAAATTAGGAGAGAAAGAACTTCAATTCCATCTTGGGTTTTGCTTGTTTGAGTGAGAAAATCAAGAAACTAAACCGATTAAATCTTCCTTTGAGTGCTTAGGTAGTTGTGTGTTGGTAAAAGTTTGGAAGGGAAAGCTAGGGTTACTCTTGAAAGCAACTTTAGTAAGGTAATAATGCTGGTTTAGCATTTTCTTACTTTTAATCTTGCTTAAGTTGGTATAGCACCTTAAATTTTTTGTTAATGATAGTTATTTCAATGGTTTGGATGGATATGGTGCATGTTCTTGAGTTAGGGTTGAGGTCTTCAACTGTATTTCTTGTTGGGTAGATGGTATATGATGTTTATAATCTTATATTGGAAGTTGAGGTAGTGAATTAAGCCAGAAATAAGAAAATTAGCATTAGACTGCATGAATTCCAGTTTTCAGTTTTGAAGATACCTTGTCCTAATCGGTTCTATTTGACCATGAGAAAGGCCGAATTAGGCTTAGCACAAAACATGAAAGTTGTAGGGAATGTTGTTTTATAGTTTCTTGTAAAAATTCAGGTCAATTTGAGCACTGTATCATATGAAAAGACAAAAATACCGCTGACTGCCCATAATCCTTGTTTCGCGGACAGTTTTCTGTCTTCGTGGAGATTTCAATTTTTGACTCTGAAAATACATGATTTAGCTTTAGAGGCCTTCATAAAAATGTAGGTATATGTCTTGGCTTCGAAACGCGATAAGATACACCTCAATCAGACTTTGGTAGCCTAAGTTATTGTCGTTTAATCATAGTGCGGTTAACTAGTCTAATTGTGAGATGCTGGTTCTGTAATTTGAAATTTTGACCTAGATACACTATGAACTGGACTAAGTGGTCTTCATCAAAGTTGTAGGCCTTTATCTTATCTTCGAAACGGTATAAATTGTACCCCAGTCTGATAAGCGTAGCTTTGGTTGTGTCTGTTCCGCTAAGCGACGTCAAATCTGTCTTTTTTTTTCTGACTTAAACTTCGTTTCTAGACATTTTCCTAGCTTGAATTTGTACTTGTACGGTTTTGAGCCTATTGAACGGCTATTGAAATGAGATTATTTTGTGTGTGACTTTGGGATTGATTGAAGAAAACAATGAAGCCATAAATGGGTGGAAAATGGGTAAATACAGAGGGTGTGGTGCCCAAAATTTTTGGGCTACGTGATTCCTTCAAGTTGAGTTGATCTTAGTAAAAATGATGGGTTTTGGGAGTTGTTTGTAACCCTAAGACCAACTGTTATCTTTTGTTCAAAAGTCATATTTTATTCTTTTGTACTGGTACTTAACCTGGGAAAGCATACGACTTGTAGTCGAGTCTCATTGATGCATTCCATTTACTGGGTTTGTGGATATGCGAACTATAATTGTTTTATCTTGGTTATTTTAGGGTTTCTTGGCGATTAAAGCCACTTTGGGTAAAAACTTTTGAAGTATCTGTGCTAAAACCGGTGAGTGTATCACTTCCCTAATTTGTTGCTTATCTGGCTATCTGTGACTTCTGTATACTCTGTATGAAACGAGGGTATATTTTATTGCTCTCGTTTCTCTCGTCTGTTTACTTGTTTCTTGTATACTGTATAAGTCTGCATTTGCTCTCTATTTTTGTTATTTGTATCTGTTCTCTGTATAAGTCTGCGACCTCTGAACTCAAAACCTATGGTTAGTTACTCGAGTCGAGCCGGCAAGGGTCTGGTCGATTAGATAACAAACCATGGTAGTCTGTTTCTCGGAATCTTTGGGTATTGAGACTCTTGATTCCGGTATACTCGAGTATTACCACTTCCGTTTCTGTTGAGGTGTTCGGGCTCGGTAAGGGGTATGTTTGGTGAACGGGATTTTGGTGTAAAGTGGTGCTCTACTGGACTGGACTGGTTACTTTATTTGGAAAGTTAACGGAGTGTCAACTATTATTTAATCAAGATTCGGTAAAGAAAATGGGAATTTGGCTCCTGAGAGCCACCTGTATCCTTTCTATCTAGGGTGTTTGTTCATTTCTTTATTTGATTTGCATATGTGACTAATTGAATATGAAGATCCATGATTTTTACTTGCTATTATTTTGGTACCTCATTGAGCGTAAGTTCACCCCCTTCCCGTTATCTTTGTTTTCCTTACAGGGAACCAAACTTTGAATCCATGATATTGGAAGAAAGGATCGAGCTAGTGTAATTAGTATTTTATTAAGCTCTTTTGCAACCGAAACCCGAATCGTATTTTTAAGTGTATGAATGGTTTGACTTGTACTTTAGTTTAGTTAATTTGCCAAAGAGTCCGATGTAAATATATGTATAAGTATTTACCCTTGTCTATTAAGTGTATTCAGTTACGATTATGATTTTATGGTTTGGTAAGCATGTTCTCACCTTAGTAATCTCCGATTGTTCATTTTCTTTGGGTCCTATCGCGCGCGTACTATATTGGGTTTGTGTGATTTGACTCCGTAGTCCTGGCGAGAGGTGGGCAGGTGGTCCGCCGAACCCTTTGGTTTGCCTTGGGCGAGGTGGGGCTGTCACAGAGATTAAATGGGGGAGGGGGTGGGGAAGCACACCCCCACTTCGTCTCTTGAATTAATTAAATAAAATATAAAAAATTATACCTATAATCTAAATACCTAATAATCATACATAAAATCTAATAATTATGAATTCATTCTAATTAGAATAAACAATCAATTAACAATATGTAACCTTAATTACTTGAAGGATTGGGGCTTCATTCCTAATAAGGTCTCATCCATACATTTTTTTTTTATAATAAAATAGAATAATTTTATTAATCATGAGATCAAATCTGCAACAAGTGCAGAACAAATAAAAGATGGAGGAGAGTTTCTCCATATACAAGAGTTTGAAAGATTAACAGCATACTTAGTAAGGTTAAGAGCAGGAACATTAAACGACCAAGAAATCCATGAAACTTCCCAACACATGAAATCTTGACATAAGACAATGGTATCATCAATCAACAAGCCACATGATGAATCGTCAGATCCCAAATGGTCTAGCATTTTGATGACTTTTTGTAAATCTCCTTCCAAAACAATCTTATTGAAACCCAAAGATTGTAGTAATTGAGTAGCATGTTTGGCCGTAAATGATTCAACCACTTCTGGTTCCAATATCCCAGGAATTTTCTTGGAGAGGCCAGCAATAAAACTTCCTTTATCATCTCAGATAATAACACCAACCCCTGATGATTTATCATTCATAAACACAGCTCCATCAAAGTTTGCCTTAACAAAACCTGCATTGGGTCGTATCCAATGACCTATTGATAACCTTGATTGAAGAGAGGTAGGCGTATTGCACTTATCTTTGGAATTTGCTTCATGGAATTGATTCAGGAATGCTATGGACAGGGAGACCAAGCTAAAAGGATCTCTGTAGGGCCCATCAAAGATTGCTCCATTCCGATTATTCCATAAATTCCAAAGAATAACATCCACCAATTCCATCTCTTTGTTTGATAGTCGCAAAAGCTAGTTGGGAAGCCAGGATGTTATATGATCAGCCGATTGCAGTTGAACTTTCTGGGTTAAGAAACTAAGCGCCCACGATTGCACAGCTACAGGACAAGTTAAGAAGGTATGATCAATATCATCAACTGGAGCAAGACATAAAGGGCAAGAGGTATCTAAATGGAGCGCTTTAGTATTGAGTTTTGTGCTGGTTGGCAGTATATCTTTACATGCCCTCCATAAGAAACTTTTAATCTTCTCAGGAAGATTCAAGTGCCAAAGCCGAGACCAAACATTTTGCTTTAGAGTACTACTACTTGATGGCAAATTCTCCCAATTAGAAGATCGCTGCTTGATCAAGTAATACGCACTCTTCACAGTAAAATATCCATTCTTTGAAAAGTGCCAGATTAGCTTATCCCTATTATGAGTGTCTCCAATTGGAATGCTTTGAATTAATTCAATCTCCTCAGGCCAAAAAATTTCCTGCAATAAGTCAACTCGCCAAGTCTTTCGCTCGTAGTCTAGTAGGCAATTAACTGTGGAATTCTCAGGCAATGCAGTAGACCGCGACACGATTTTAAAAGTAGATGGCCGTGGAAGCCACCTATCTTTCCAGATTTTGATAGACTGGCCATAACCAACTCGCCATCTGCTTCCTGCTTCTATATACTTCCTGATCTCACATAGTCCGCGCCAAGATCAGGAAGGCCATGATCCTTCTTAAGCTTGGAAAAAATCAGTATTGGGAAAATATTTAGTTTTATATACCCGATGAAGAAGGCTAGATGGTTGTGCAACAATGCACCACGCTTGAACAATGCAAGATTAAAAGTCTCATCCATACATTCAAGATATGCTTAACTTTTCAAATTGGAATGTAGTTTTTGGGGTTATGTTACCTGAAAAAGCTCATTTTATTCTGGATTTTGGTCCTAATAAAGAATTTTACTTTCTTTACAATGGCAAATTGAGCTTGATTGCATTTTACTTTGAGAAAATCACGAAAAGTCTCCCTAAGGTTTGTGGTGTTTTGTACTTTGCCCCATAACGTTATCTTTTTGGCACTTTATCCCCTCTATTAGTCCACCTCAACAAATAATTCATTGAACCATTAAATTAGATGAAAATACCCCCATTTAAATCATTAAAAATTCTGACAAAAATGCCCCAATGTGTTATTTATAAAGAAATGTTTCCCTTCAAGTTCAGAAATATTTTGTTATTAATTTATTATTCATTAAAGCCTTTAAATTTCCAAGTCCTACATTTGAGGTTGAAAAAGGAAAAAAATGTTCTAAACTACTTCAAATTCATTTCGCTGATTTTTCTCTAGATGTTGTCATGGATAGCATCTAAAAGAACCAAATTAAGAAATCTATAGATGTGGTAAAATAGCACTCCTAACAAGATTGTGGACACCGAAAAATTCCAGAAGGGGATTTCTTGGATGTTCAAATTATAAGGTATAATTTGTACGATAAATTAATGTCTTTTTTTACTTTTAGATAAAATAATTTGAAAAACAAAAAAGTTTTTTTAGAATCGTCAAGCATATGATTTGCTCATTTTCTTTGCAAAATACATTAGCAAGAGCAGGTTTTTTTCTCTCCAAGAAGGGTATTTTTAGAAAAAAATATTATCTAACACGTATCTGTAGGCAGTTTTGTCTATTCATTGTTTTACCAAAAATACCATTGTCCTTACCTATTAACCATCACCACAGTTACTAGTTGAATGTTTTGCCTACCCGTCAAAGGGATAAAAGTACCAAAAATATAATGTTAGGAGATAAAGTACAAAATAGTGCAAAACTTAAGAGAACTTTTCGTGATTTATCCTTTTGCTTTCTTTCCCTATGAGCACCTACAAGGGGAACTGCGGGGGTCAGGGGTGGGGAACGGTGGCAGGATTTGAGGCGGGGGATGAGAGGGAGTTATTTGATAATGGGGTGAGGCCAAAACCATCTCGTTGCCAACTTGCCATCCCTAAATGCAAGTGATCATTATCTCATATTATTATAAAAATATTCTGTAAAAATAAGTTGAGGATACTTTGATCTAGTGGTTAAAATTGAATCTTTAGAATTTAGAGTTCTTAAGTTCTAATGACTTCTAATTCCCGCTCTCTTTTCACTTCTTAAATCCCACCAATCTTTTGCTTAAAAAAAAGGGTTATTATCACTTTACCTCCTTAATGTTCGGTACCACTATCAATTTCCCCCTTAACGTTATCTTTTAATCACTTTATCCCCAAAACTAACGGTCAAACTTAACGGAGTTTGTTAATTAAAGTAAAAAGACAAGTTTAGCCCTTAAAGTTATTATCATTTTATCCCCATAAGCTATAATCTCAATATCAATTTACCCCATAGAATTTTTTTAGATAATTTATCCCACCATTAAACCAACTTAGCAAGTTAAAAAACTTTAGAAGAAAGCACCCTCATCTTTGTATAATAAAAATAATAAAAAATTTAGAGTGGCTATTCTCCTCTTTAATATCAAGGAAAAAAGTCAAAATATTAATTTTTTTCTTCTTGACAATCTTATTAATATAAAAAAAAATAGAAAGATCCGAAGGGGGAGGGAGAGGGGGAGAGAGAGATAGAGAGAGAGAGAGTTCAATTCTTTTGTTAGAAAATATAAATAAGAAATAATTAAATACTTTTATTATTTTGAAATTACTTCACTTTACTGTTTACCATCAGATTTCAATCATAATCCCAACAATTTTAAATTAATAAGATAATGTTAGACTTTTTTTCTTTGTAAAATCTAATTTTTGTCTCCTTCTTTCCTATCTCCTTTTCTTTTCATAGTATTAATAAGTGTGAAAAATGAAATTTGAATAAACCCTTTTATTTTTATATTTTTGGATCTCTTAAAGTGAAAAAAAGAAGAATAATCATTCTAAATTTTTTTTATTTTTAATTATATATGTAAGGGTAAATATATTTAAAAATTTTTGACCATAGTAGTTAGATTAATGATGAAGTAAAATGCCAAGAAAATAATGTTAGAAATTAAATCGATTATATCACTATAATTTAAAGGAATAAAGTAATAATAACATTGTAGTAATGCCATGGAATAAAATGGTATTTTTGTCCAAAATTTCTTAACATGTTGAGTTGAATTACTTATGGAAATGAAGTGACTAAAAGATAGCGTTAAAGGATAAACTGATAGTAGTAATATAATTTAAGGAGGTAAAGTGATAATAACCCTAAAAAAATAATAAATAAAAACCGCAAAAAGTTATCTTAATATACTCCAATTTCCATAAATCAGATGGATTTTTCTATAATATCAACAAGGCTAAAGGAGGTCAGTGTAAATTTACTTAATACATATACCCTGAAATTCTAGCAGCCATTTTATCTAATTTGATTTAGTTTCTTTTTCTTTTTTCTTTTCGGTATTGTCTCCTAAGAGTAATAGTTGGTTTGGTGGATTTGCATCACACCGTCAGCCATGTCTGCCGAATCAGCCTCAGCAATTCAAGGAAGCCAAGTAAGTAATTTTCTCAATTTAGATCAATAGTAATCAGTATTAATCTCCCATATGTTCTCTGTCTTCAGTTTTTCATTTTTTTCCTTTAATTTTCAGTTTAACCAAAAAAAAAAAAGACAATGGAAAAACAAGAAAAAGAATGATGGGTTTTGTTTTTCAGGTTGATTTGTTGGACTTTGTGGACTGGTCAGGAGTTGAATGCCTTAACCAAAGCAGTACTCACTCTCTTCCTAATGCCCTTAAAAAAGTAAAAAAGATTGGAAATTATTGAGGGTTTGTGTTTTTAATATATATGTTGAATGATTTCAATTTTCTTCTTTGATGATATTTGCTTTATTCTAGCTATTGAGCTTGTGTATTCTGCTATTTGGCTGATGAAATACTAAAATTAGGTTTGAATGCACGAATAACTAAAAGGGTTTTGGCTGGAATTGGTGTTCGAATTGTTTACTCATAGTTAATTTTTTGTAGTATGCTATGTTATTTTTGTAGGTTTGAAGAGGTTAAAATATCCTTTTTTTTTGTTGGATTTAGCAATATGTCAAAGTTGTAGAAAGCCAGCAGGAAATTGAAATTTAATAGTTGAGTAGACCACCTTTGTGAAGAAATAAACGAAAGGAAATCGGAAATTTTGAACTGATTGGAAAGGAAACATTCAGTTAGAAGTTCCGAGTATATGGTGGCTGAATTTCCCAATAACTTTGAAATGCAGAAAATTTGAAGACAAGAAAATATAGGACTGCAATTCCCTTTATGCAACTATGGACTAGGTCTATATAAAATTGTGTACTCGTGAACGAGCATTTTTTTGCATTCTAGCTTGTGCTACTCTTGAGTTTGACTTTTTAGGTTCTTTTTGGGTTAATTATCTGAAATTGCCATGCTGTGTCTTTTTAAGGGAGATGCCTCTTCCTCGCTTTACATAAAAGAAGCAAAGAAAGAGGATTGAGGGGAGAGTGATTAATTTATGAAACTCTCTGGGGAGTTCAATATATATCTAGCGCAAGTTCCAAGATGTAAGAGAAAGAATGAGTGTTGAATTTCCTGCTTTGGAAGTAAGAGTAGGTTTGACACAAGCATATTAGCTTAGAAGGACTAAGCAATGTATATAATATGGTTTTAGTTTGTAAAGACAGTTTCTGTAAAAGTGGTATGCAGATCACATTACAGGTTTAAGGTTCAGAAATGTAGGAGATCTCTGGACTTTTATGGTTCTTGTACAGTGAGATTTCTACAGTTTCTGGCAATTACTTTTTTTTTAATCATTTAGTATTTGCCTGCTTGCTTGTTAGACACATAGATCTACTTCTGCAGATTCACTACATTCTTATGGCATCTTGAGATGTATTCCCTTTTTTAATATGGGGAGTTAAAGTTTGTAGAAGAAGCTTGTAATATCACTATGCAAAGGCTGTTGTCCCTAGTTTTAGTCTTGACATTGTTGCTTTAAAAGTCTTACTTCGAGTATAATGTAGAGATTAGGCAAGAAATGTAAACATGGAGACTGCCTGTTTAAGCTATAGCAATTATACTGAGTGAAAGTGGAGATTCTTGTTTCTTTAAATCAGAAGACATTCTTGATACAGGCAGTGTAAATTGATGTAGGAATTAATTGAACCAAAATTAATTCACTTTAGTGTAAATTGATGTAGGAATTAATTGAACCAAAATTAATTCACTTCCTGCCAATTAAGAGCAACTCTACTTTGGATTCATGATGGTCTATGTTAGCAAAAATTATGCAGAAATAGTGGACTCTTATTCTTATTTTTCTGACTATATTAAGGTTAGAAGGTTTTTGCTTTAAGGTCTTGGAGGAACATTATTATATTTTTCCTCTCTAGCATCAAATCAGTTACTAACTTTCACTGTTGCTTGAACCTGATTTTTATGTGAACCCAAGTCATCTTCTCATGCTTCAGACTACACCTGCATCAGTTCATGATACGGGCCAAAGATAGTCCATGACATGATGGCAATTGAGGCTGCGAAAGTTGACAGAAATTGATTCACCAACTTGAGTGGGTAGTAACATGCCTTGATAAGCATGCGCACTGTGGCCAAGTTTGAGATAGCCACCATTATTACTCTTTGGACATATTTCAAAGTTACTTCTGAAAATCGCATTTTCCTTGAGAATTAGTGAGCAATTTATTTTGGAAGAGATGAAGTGATTATGTTGTTTACATGGGTGGTAGTACGATTAGTTAGATAAATAATTTTCACCAATTATGCTTTGTTCACCATGTCAACCAAGCAGTTTTTCAGATCCTATTGAGTGCTGCTGTTTATAGAAGCATATTGCATTCAGGTTCTGGGTGAGTTTTGTGAGAGAGTGGGTTCAGTTGTTCTTAAGTGAGTTTTAGGCATCTTAATTTGGATATTTCTAAAACAACAGGAAGCATTTTCCCAACAAAATTGTTCCAGCAAAGTATCTTGGAAAATGTGCACTAAAGCTTGGAAACTGGGACTTAAGGTGTATTATCCTTAAGTACGTGAAGAGCTCCAATCATTGCAACAGAGAAAATTGATGAGACTGCTGGTTGAGACAATATTTTGTTCTAGTTGGGCCATGAGTCATGTGTCTCTGGCTAAGATTTGAAAAGTCAGAGTGGGGAACAGAAGTTGTAGGGGCTAGAACGATTTCTAAGACGTCCAAATGATGATGGAAGATTCTAACTCAAGATACTTTTCTCTGAATCTATCTTGTTTTCTTCTTCTTTTTTGTTGTTTGCTAGGTTTGTCACTCTTGTGTCCTCCATTTATCTTGTTTTCTGTTCTTATCATGTGGGGCATATTGAAAAACATTCTCTTCATTTACTTTGGGTTATTGTAAGCTTTTTGGTGTAATAATTCTATTTCAATGTTATGTTGAAACTGAAGGATGAGACTTAGGAGTGGCAATTTCTGATGCTGCATGGTATCTCAGTTAGCAATGAAATTTTGACATGAGATCTGTAGTGACACTATAGATTCGCCAGCAGGGAATAAAGGGTCAACATTTATATTACCCAAAGTTTGTATACCCCTGAAACCTTAGGTGACTAGCAACTTTGCCTAGAATGTGGCGTCAGGGCCTGCGCAGAGTCTCCTCAAATCTCATCACCCCACTGCACCACCCCAATTCATCATTTAGACAAATCTTTAGCCACCAGGCATTAGGATCACCCTCGTCGACGTCAGGGTCATCGAGCCCAAGCCTATCAATATGGAGAAGGAAGAAGGAGATCGGAAAAGAGGGTTTAATGGTGGCTAAAGAGCTGAAGCGCCTTCAGACAAATCCCATACGCTTGGAGAGGTTCATGAAATCCCACGTCTCCCGCCTCCTTAAATCCGACCTGATTGCTGTCCTTGCTGAGTTCCAGAGACAAGACCTTGTCTTTCTCTCCATCAAGGTCAGATGTTATGTAAATACTGATCTTGCAATTTGTCAAGGATTATGTTGTCCTTTTTTTTTTCTTTCTCTAGTCTTTAATAATTTAACTCCAGAAGATACAATGTTGTGTTCAACATTATTCTCTTTGAAATTTAGGGTCATGTTTCTGATGCAAAGCTAGAAGGGTCTAGTATACTCGTCCAAAAATTAAGTTTTTGGATTAGACCATGTTATCTGATGGATTCTTAGATGAGCTTCTAATTCTTTTTATGTTTTAGTTGTGATAATAGATGATGACAATATTTGGTTGCCTTTTTTTGGTTGGATTCTTGCTAAAGTATGTGCATTATGACATTGAGCAAAGCAGCATTTGGTAGAGTTTCTGGCTTAATGTGATAGAGTACGCAATGTAAATTGGTGCATTTTGAAGTCCTGTTCTCCTTGCACTTTGTTGGTCTCGCTACAGCTAATCATTACACTTCATTGCATAATATGCTGGAAACTTTTTGTTGAGAATGCTGCCTCAGTAGATTGTTAGGAGCTGAAGAGTAAACTACTTAGTTTTTTAGTTTTAGTCACCAATTCACCAATGGAGCTATATTTGAAGTTTGTTGCAAACACCTTTATGATTTCAGACAATTGTAGGAGCCAAGCAGGGCAGATGGTTGGAGTACGTAATCATAATTTTCTTTGACCATTGACAATATTAGTGGAGTGATAACACCATGGCTCAAACTTGGGTAGACCTGTCTTCAAAGATCCAATGGCCCAAATTGTGCCACATCACTTGATGAGATGGTGTGGCACAATCTGGGCCATTGGGTCTTTGAAGAATCCGGGTCTACCCAAGTCTAGACCATTGTAGATACATATAAAATGAACGGGATTTTAGACATTAGCTTTGCATATCTGCCACTGAAAAGGGTTCTTTCAGTGACAAATCACCATACTCGTCTACTGAAATCAAGAAAGAGAAACAAATTACCTAAGCTCTTAACTTCACCCATTCTTTTTAGCACAAAGGATCTGCAAGTGGCTGTGGTATTAGGCCTAGAACAAATTTACACATCCACAATTTTACACATGCACATTAGTTACAGATAGGTTTGAACAACTGAAATACTCCGTGTTTGCAACTCTAGCTGACATACACATATAAATGTAACCGTGAAATTAGTTCTTTGGAATTCTGCATTCAAGTATAGAGAAAACAAGTAAGGGTGTGTGTCTCTTTTATAAACCAGAATACTGCTATGGCCATTTGTTGTCAGAAATTCGCATGAGCTAGAATTTAGATACTAATATCATGACATTCATTAAAAAGAAACTGATTTGCATTGTACTCCTATGGTGCTTTTGCGAGTAAATTTGGACTTGGTGTTTGCCTTTGAGTTTTGTTATTCGTTTGGTTCAAAACTCTAGATTATACTGCTATAGCCATTTGCTGTCAGAAATGTGAATGAGCTAGAACTTAGATACTAATATCATGAAATTCATTGAAAAGAAACTGATTTGCATGTACTCCTATGGTGCTTATACGAGTAAATTCTGGACATGGTGTTTGCCTTTGAGTTTTTTGTTATTCTTTTGGTTCAAAACTCTAGATTAACAAGTTATTGTAAATGTCATACCTACCCACTCTCTCATTGTAGCGTACACCTTGTATTCTAAGGCTTGTACAAACTTTTGCCACTGATAGAGGATCAGTAATTAAACTGTAACGTCTTTCCTTTTTCTTACATTTGTCTTTTATTTTCCAGTTGTATGAGGTGGTCCGTAAAGAAATTTGGTATAGGCCAGATATGTTCTTCTACAGGGATATGCTAATGATGCTAGCGAGAAATAAAAGGGTAGACGAAGCCAGGAGTGTATGGGATGACTTAAGGAGGGAAGGCGTGCTTTTTGATCAGCATACCTTTGGTGACCTCATTAGGGCCTTCTTAGACAGTGGACTACCGAAGGAAGCAATGGACATATACGAGGAAATGAGGCTATCTCCTGATCCCCTGCTATCATTGCCTTATAGAGTGATCTTGAAGGGGCTCCTCCCATATCCAGAATTGAGGGAAAAAATAAAGGATGACTTCTTGGAACTTTTCCCTAATATGATTGTTTACGACCCACCTGAGGACTTATTTGATGATCAACAATGGGAAAAGGACGATGTAGATGGATGAGTAGTAGTGGATGCTGCAATGAGAAAAAAGCTTACTCTATGGGCACTAGGAAAGAAAACTCTTAAGATATCCATGTGAGAAAAAGCTTATCTATGGGCACAGAGAGACAAACTCCCGTGATATCCGGCTAATTTCTTAAAATAATTCGCAAAAATAGATTTGTCTTAAAAGTGAGAGTTTTTGAGGAGATGGGATCTTCTGCCCATTATGTTTGTTCACTTTTCTGTCCAATGCAAAATTACGTAGTTTTATTTATTAATACTGTTTGTGTGGCACATAATATTGAATGCATATTTAGAGTGTGTTTGGTAAATGGATTGCAAATTCAATTTTAATATGGATAGCCTACTCTCTGAATCAACATGTGACAAGTGTCGAGCCTGTACAATAATAATTACTTACTCAAGAAAAATACAATTTGTATATAGCGGTGAATAAGGTCGAATCTACAGGGATCGGGGATAATTCATTTTTTCTAGAGTTCAGAGCATGGGGGATTTTTGAAAATAGTTTTGGGTTAGCCGTTTGGAAATATTTAAAAACTTTGCTGTAACAGAGTTTTTAGAATGTATTTTGGAATATTTTTAGAAAATATTTTGAAATATTAAAGAGTAGAAGAGTTTCTAGAATATATTTTGAAATAATTTTTAAAATTTTAAAAAATTTGAACTAATTTTTAAATTACCTTTTAGAGTACTTTTTAAAAATTTTTATTGTATTTGAAAAACACTTAAAAAATAGGGGATCCAAACAGAGACTAATTAACCAACTAATAAAACAACTAACGGAAATTAATAGGAATTAATCGATAATAAGCACGACTCTAACCAAAGGTGTAATTTTTCAGACACGGTTCATTCAACTGATCATCGATGCAATGATAATTCAATTATTTATTAATATATTGGTTATAGTTGCCATACACGCAATAAATAACCAACTTTTTCTTATTTTTTCGATAGTCAAGGTATGTCTGTCGACTATTTTCCTAACTAAGAAATAACCCTAGTTATGGTTGTAGGATTCAATTTCTCACTTGCATTAAGAATTAGAAAAGTCACGCTACAAGAGTTTGTTTAAATTAGATCATACGTTTTCCTAACATGGGACCAATCACGTTAGTCGCGCACTGGTATTAATTGATTAAATAATTACGGATTCAATCAATTAATCTGTCAATAAATTATTAGGTTAATTCGAATATCGAACCATTAATATTCAAACAATAAAATAATCATAAGAAGTTAAATCAGAAAACCTACGAATATCAATGAATAAAAGAAATAAGTAAAATAATTCGATCTTACAAATGTATGGAATCAAGTTTTCAAGTTGACATCCAACTAGAAAATGGAGATTTAGCTACGCATCTTCAGGGGAAATCCGTAGGACTCTATTGATAACAATTGGTTTTTGCCTAAAGACTAATGAAAGAGACTCGGCCGAAAGACAAGTGACGGCCTAATACTTCAAAAGAATTCATCCCGAAATTGTTGCTGGCCAACTCCTAATCAAATAGGAATCCGGCTTTTTCTCTCTTTTTGTTTCCTATTCAGCTTCTACTATCAATAATACCGCATGTTTCCTACTATTAGTAGACTACTATTATTTAGCCAAATCAAATTGATCTAACAAATCATCTTATCCGAAAAGATCAACAATGATCATATGATGAAGCATCTGTGATCGGACTTCGAGACTTCAACGGCTGGAACTTCCGCTTCAACTCCCAAGATCTCCGGGCATGAAAAAGTTAAACTTCCACGTGCCTACGCTGAACAGCAGATCCAGTAAAAAATCACGCCTTTTAATTACTTTTTGCTTTAAATCCCTGCAACTAACACAATTACCAAAAATGAGTAAAACTCGCCAATTAACGCAATATTTGGTAGAATAAATGAGGGAAACAATAGTAAAATTAATGATAAAAATGGAACTTATCAACATGACTGCACGTAATTGTAACTCTGATAAATTCAAGGATCTCGTTTTCAAATGCTTGCCTAATTTCATCTGAATCATGTGGCATGAAATTTCAAAGTAGAAGATTATGGATACAACTAGGTATAAACAAACATCATTTATGGATAATATTGAATTTGAAACTCACTTATTAAACATCCCCCTAAATATGCATTCAATGTTATGTGCCACATCAGCAGTAATAGTAAGTGGAACTACGTAGTTTTGCATTAGACAGAAAAAATGGACAGAGGATCCCATCTCTTTGAGATATGCTTCTAATATTAACGTCGTTGAAATAGAAGTGTCATACTTGGTGTCTGATACAATTTTTTTTTTTTTTTTAAAGAATGTGTTTGTTGTTGCACACAACTCAATTTTTTTAAAACTTTTTTTTAGAACATGTATGTAGCTCTAGAAGCTTATGCAGTGATAAACACAATTTTTTCTCAAAATAATTCTTTTAAACAAAATTGTTGAAACATAATTTTTAAAAAAATATGTGTTTGTGGCAGCATAAGCTTTTGCGGCAATAGACTCACTCTTTTAAATGAATTATAATTGCATAAATGAAAAGTTGTACAATTTATGTTGTACAGATTAATTAAAGTCTTTGCACAATTTATGTTATCTAAAAAAATTGTATAAATGAAATAAAATTTAGTTACTTAGTTAATGTCCACATAAAATCATAAAATTGCAAAATCATCTTAAAGTGTTGTGAAATTTGAAGTGAGGAATTTTAATAAAAATGATATAAGTTTTACATATTAAGAAAAAAATTATTAGGTCATGAAATTCAATTATGCTTACCTTTATCGCGTGAAATGGTAGAGGAGTCGCATTTCCAGTGTAATCTTCTGTGTGGTAGATTTTGTACAAACTACAATTGTTTGGACCTCTTTCGTAGATTTTGTACAAGCTGCAATTGTTTGGACCTCTTAGGTTGCACAGGCAAGAAGAATCGAGGATTCCATCACAGGAGTTTTCCCAGGATAGGATATATCGATGGAAGTAGCAAATCGATTAGAGTAGATCGATAGAAATAGCGAACCCGATCCATGGAGTAGAGTAGTCGACCAAGAGCAGGTGATGAACCCCTATTTTGGCTAATCGATCGATCCGCATCAGGAGTAGAGTAATCAACCACGTGCAGGTGATCCCCTAGTTCTGTTGTTCGACCATCTGTAGAACAGGTGATCAATTACTCTACTCCTAGTGTGGATCGGTCCGCTACTTCTACTATCTATCTTGTCCCAGTTGTGGGAAGACTCCTATGATAGGCTCCTTGATTTATGAGAAAGAACAGGTGCATATAGGATTGCAGGTACAACTTAGGAGAATCGAGCGACTATAGATCTATCACACGAACGTTCACAAAAAATGGGACTGCTATACCACTCCATGTGGTAAATGCAAGGGGCTTGGATGGATTTCAAGATCTAGTAGTTTTTTTCTTAACATGTAAAACTTACATAATTTTTATTAGAATTCCTCACTTCAAATTTCACGTCACTTTAAGACGATTTTGCGATTTTATGATTTATGTGGACATTAACTAATTAACAAGACTTTAATTAATCTGTAAAATTTTTAGCTAAAAAAATTGTGCAAGGAATTTAATTAATCTGTACAATTTTTAGAAAAAAAAATTGTGAAGCTATAGTTCATTGTAAAAAAAAAATAAAAAATTGTGTTTAAAAGAGTGTGTCTGTCGCTGCATAACCTTATGTGGTGATAAACACATATTCTTTAAAGGGAAAAAAGTCTTAGTGGCCTTCAAAGTATTAGCTGGGTGAACTTTTGGCCTCCTAATCTGTCCAAAGTGCAAAATGTTGGGCCATCTGTTAAGTTCAGTAGCTAATAACACGTCAAAAGCACGCTGAAATACAAAGGGCATTTTTGTCTGCGACGAGCTGTCTTCCGCTCCATAAAATGGAGTGAAAATGACTTTGACCTAATTATTTGCTTTTACCATATACTGCTATTTGGGGCCATTGAAGAAAGGATTTAAGGATGATTGTAGGCCAATAATAGGTTTGGATAGGTGACATCTAAAGGGGACTTATAGAGGCAGTTATTGACTACCAATGCTGCTGACCCTAATAATAGGTGGTGGCATATTGCCAGGGTTGCTGTAGAAAGGGAAGCTATAGAGCAGTGGACCTGGTTTTTGAAATACCTCAGTGATGGCTTGGAAATTGAAAATCAATTCCACTATACCTTTATAGTAGAGATGGTGTGGCACAATTTGGGTCATTGGGTCTTTGAACAATCCGAGTCTACCCAAGTCTAGACCATTGTGGATGCATATAAAATGGACGGGATTTTAGACATTAGCTTTGCATATTTGCCACTGAAAAGGGTTCATTCAGTGACAAATAACCATACTCATCTACTGAAATCAAGAAAGAGAAACAAATTACCTAAGCTCTTAACTTCACCCATTCTTTTTAGCACAAAGGATCTGCAAGTGGCTGTGGTATTAGGCCTAGAACAAATTCACACATCCACAATCTTACACATGCACATTAGTTATAGATAGGTTTGAACAACTGAAATACTCCGTGTTTGCAACTCTAGCTGACATACACATATAAATGTAGCCGTGAAATTAGTTCTTTGGACTTCTGCATTCAAGTATAGAGAAAACAAGTAAGGGTGTGTGTCTCTTTTATAAACCAGAATACTGCTATGGCCATTTGTTGTCAGAAATTCGCATGAGCTAGAATTTAGATACTAATATCATGACATTCATTAAAAAGAAACTGATTTGCATTGTACTCCTATGGTGCTTATGCGAGTAAATTTGAACTTGGTGTTTGCCTTTGAGTTTCGTTATTCTTTTGGTTCAAAACTCTAGATTATACTGCTATAGCCATTTGCTGTCAGAAATGTGAATGAGCTAGAACTTAGATACCAATATCATGAAATTCATTGAAAAGAAACTGATTTGCATTGTACTCCTATGGTGCTTATGCGAGTGAATTCTGGACATGGTGTTTGCCTTTGAGTTTTTTGTTATTCTTTTGGTTCAAAACTCTAGATTAACAAGTTATTGTAAATGTCCTACCCACTCTCTCATTGTAGCGTACACCTTGTATTCTAAGGCTTGTACAAACTTTTACTACTGATAGATGGATCAGTAATTAAACTGTAACGTCTTTCCTTTTTCTTACATTTGTCTTTTACTTTTTAGTTGTATGAGGTGGTCCGTAAAGAAATTTGGTATAGGCCATATATGTTCTTCTACAGGGATATGCTAATTGCCAAGCCCCTGAGCCCGCACGTGACCATCATGTGACATCCGCCGTACTCTCAAGTCCCACTCAATAATACAAGGCAACATTTAACTATACTAAACTTTAAAAGTACTAAATAATATAACTACATAAAGTGCAGTACAAATATCATATAAAAAGTAGTCTACAAATATCCAATAAATTCATACATTTATTCTCTGGTCGAAACAGCGGAAAAAAGGTAAATAAAATTAACAGCTAGAAGTAGTTAGTTCACTTAAAAACTAATAAAGTCGTCCTCAGGGTCTTCTACGTAAATCAATTCGTACTCTTCCCAATCTGCAAAGATGGTAAAAAGTGAGTTGATCGACAAATCGCTCAGTAGGTAATATCTACCCCTCTGTTGGACCATGTACTCGTAACTTTATAGATACATATATATATACAAATCAAACCATTTGCGCATCGATCACATCCATAATCTTGAAAGTAACGTCGTTCATAAAAGAATCAGTAGTAACGAGTGGCAAACAATTTAAAAGTATCTTATTGATAAATATACATGAAAAATCATAAAGCCATAAATCATTTTGTCTCAATTCACAAGTCTCTTCATATCCGTTCATAAATAAATTCATAAATCAGTTCACAAGTCTCATTTTAGATCAGTTCATAAATCATTCCATATCAACTCATAAATCATTTCATATTAGCTCATAAATCATTTCATATTAGCTTATAACAAGTACATGTGATGACCGGCTAGCAAGTACTCAGCCTAGAGATTAAACCCCTTCTAGGTGGGTGACCAATAGATTTCATGACTACCGATTGGTCTCATTTCATACATGGGTCAATCGGCCGGACTTTATACCAAATTACCATGATCTTGCCAATCGGCCGGACTTTATACCAGGCTATCATGGCTTTGTCAATCGGCCGGAATCTATACCAGGCTACCTTGACCTTGTCAATCGGCCGGACTTTATACCAAGCTACCATGACGATTAGACAGGACTATAGCCCCTACCGTCTATTCCATGACTGTTTTGAAAATTCATCCCACATGTCCCATACATAGATCCTTGATTTCATAAAAGATTCAGCTCGTTTGGTATATAATAACGTATCAAAACATTTCAAATAAGTCACATGGTCCATTTTGTATAGGAAAATATAACTTTCATGAATATTCAATTAATGCATTTAATCAAATACATTTTGAGTCAACACAACAAAATAGGATTGAAAACAAAATTTCATTTTGCACCTTTGAAATCTCAGAAGGGTAAGTACCACCTACCTTTGCCTGGCTGCTCGAGTAGGGCTACCTTAGGTCTTTTAAACTTATATCGTACCTATCAAATGCACAGATTTCCTAATTAGTTGATATTTCCTATAGATGCATAAATATACAAACTCTAAATGAGTCGAAGTTTCATGTCTAAACCATTATATGAACCCTAGCAGCCTTTTCCTAAATTGAACGATTTCTATTTTCAGAAAGTTTCCTAAATTGGAAAGTTTCTATTTTTAGAAAGTTTTTTAATTTGGAAAGTTCTCCTTTTTGTAAAGTTTCCTAAGTTAAAAGAAAATAATTATTCCTAATCATATTTATTATCTTAACTATTATCTTACTATACGTATTTATAATTTATAATTATTCATTATTATTATTGTCCTTGTTGTCGCTACTTTATTTTATTACCATTTATATATATTTGTTAATTAATTACTATTATCTTTCGCTTTATTTTCACTTTTGTGGGTGCGTAGGTGTTATTAATATTTATGTATACATGTACCTATATATATTGACTTATTATTATAATTATTGCCTTAGTTTATTGCACTTGTATTTATACTTTTATTTTCATTTATATCCTTAATGTATTTCCTCCATGTCTATATGGTTATTATTCTTACTATCATTATTTTATTAATTATTAATTACTATTATTATTATCATCATCATGGTGTTAAGCATTTCGTTTAACAATCTAGAACTTATCTTACATTGTCTTATAAGGTTAGATTAAGATGTTTTAAATTTCTATTTAAGTATCTTAGACTTAATCAATTAAGTATAATTTTAAATAACTATCACTTTAGATTGGGTCCTGAATTTTAATACCCACAATAAATTATAAAAAAATGGACTAGTTATATTTAAAATTTATTTATTAAATATTTACTAATTTTATATTATAATTTGATCTACATTTAATTTGTCCCTTTTTTTTCCCCTTCTCAGATTGGACCCATGGTTGGTCAAAAAGGCCAACTAGTTGTTTGACCACGGTCGCCAGAAAAGTCGGGCGACCCTCTCGGCCAACCATATACTATGCCCGACATCATCTCCTCTCCTTTCCCTTTTTTTTTTTTTTTTTTTTTTTTTCTGGTCTTCGGTTGGCCTCGGCCAACCCTTGCAATTCTTGCAATTCCTTCCGTTTTTTTTTTTTCCTGTTGCGTTGCTTCTGCAACGCCAGTCAAAACAGAGCAGCGGCGGCTCTCTTTCTTTTCTTTTCTTTTCTTTTCTTCAACAGATTTGGACGATCTACTTATCCAAAGATTAAAATCTAACACCCTATTTCTACTAACTCAAATATGAATCCTCCTAAATTTCTTATAGAAACATATATATCTACATACATATAACAACATTGCATATCCTAGAATAATTAATGCAACTAATATAACTTAAAAGAGAAGTTTCGTGGAAATTTGGGACTTACAGATTTAAGTATCTAGTCTCTCGATTGATTGACGGCGATGCCTGCTTTTCCGTCTCTACTCTCTGACGGTTCTTACTCTAGGTTAGGCAGATAATGAAAGGTAGGAAAACTGTTATTTTTATTTTCTTTGTTATTTTGATAAGTATGTTAAACCCTAATAACCACCCACTAGTTGGTGGTTTAGATAGGAGTTTTAACTGTTATGAACTTTTACCCTATCTTATTTCATCCTACCTCTTAATTAATTCTTTAACCTAACTTGAAATTATTTTTACTTTTACCCACGGTAAATTACCATTTAATTTAATTGGACAAGATAACAAAAATGAGCCCAAAAATCATGGGTTGTATGCTAATGATGCTAGCGAGAAATAAAAGGGTAGACGAAGCAGGAGTGTATGGGATGACTTAAAGAGGGAAGGCGTGCTTTTTTATCAGCATACCTTTGGTGACCTCATTAGGGCCTTCTTAGACAGTGGACTACCGAAGGAAGCAATGGACATATACGAGGAAATGAGGCTATCTCCTGATCCCCTGCTATCATTGCCTTATAGAGTGATCTTGAAGGGGCTCCTCCCATATCCAGAATTGAGGGAAAAAATAAAGGATGACTTCTTGGAACTTTTCCCTAATATGATTGTTTACGACCCACCTGAGGACTTATTTGATGATCAACAATGGGAAAAGGACGATGTAGATGGATGAGTAGTAGTGGATGTTGCAATGAGAAAAAAGCTTACTCTATGGGCACTAGGAAAGAAAACTCTTAAGATATCCATGTGAGAAAAAGCTTATCTATGGGCACAGAGAGACAAACTCCCGTGATATCCGGCTAATTTCTTAAAATAATTGCCAAAATAGATTTGTCTTAAAAGTGAGAGTTTTTGAGGAGATGGGATCTTCTGCCCACCAATTGGCTGGATAGGTAAGCGTTGTGGGTCCCCCTTAGGTTACCGTTTCGGTCCTCTTAGCTTTAACCCTCGGTCAAATATTGATTAGTTGGGTGTGTGTGTATTATTTCGTCTCTGAGAGAAGAAGGGATCTTCTGCCCATTATGTTTGTCCACTTTTCTGTCCAATACAAAATTACATAGTTTTACTTATTAATACTGTTTGTGTGGCACATAACATTGAATACATATTTAGAGTGTGTTTGGTAAATGGATTTCATATTCAATTTTAATATGGATAGCCTACTTTCTGAATCAACATGTGACAAGTGTCGAGCCTATACAATAATAATTACCTGCTAAAAAAAAATACAAATTTGTATATAGCGGTGAATAGGTCGAATCCATAGGGGAGTTTTTTTTTCCGAATTTTAGGTTGATACATGTGCTGGAGAGTTGATCCTGGCACCTCCTGTATTTTGGGTTGATTCATGTGTTGGGAAAGAAGGTTATTCCCTTCTAACACTTGATCCCATTACTATAGTCCTACACTGGTTTCACCAAAAGAAGTATACTACTAGTCACTGGTTAGAACTCCATTGAAAAGTAGCAATAATAGCAAAATTTGACGGCTTCAGCAGCCATGTAACGAGTCTCATTTCTGTGTCAGTGAATATCAGAATGTACTACATTATTTTAATACTGATGACTACATTATTGCATCCACGGATTGCTGATGGCTGCAGCAGTTTAAATTTGATTCAGCTGTCTCGGGAAGGTTAGTATAGGTTCTTGGGAGGCTGCAGTGGAATGATGAAATCAATATGCATAAAGATCTTTAGGAATTAAGTAAAACATGTTGCCAAGAGTTCATCCAATACATATTTTGTTGTTGTGCTTAAAAATAGTGTTGTCTAACTGTTCGAGTTTTTAGATCAGGTGATAATTCGACCAAGAACCTTTTTGACCAAATGATAATACTACTGTGATCTCTCAATTAGGAAACAAAGTTTCGATCAAAAGTTTCCCAATCTGCTTAACAGGTCACTAGCCCCTGGAAGTATTATTAGCCAAATACCTAGAACATACCTCAAATGGATTTGAAGTCTTCTCAAAGTTGGAATTGCAAGTTGCTACACTCGAATGATCTGCATGACTACCGTTTACTTGCTTTGCAGATCGATAAAGCTTGATGAACCATGGAATCTGATTTTCTTGCTCATTGAATTCTGAAGGTGAAGGCGTACATTGCTCCTGAACTTCAGGAACGACGTTTACACCTTGGACTGATGTTGACTGCTTGTTTTTTTGTACGGGGCGCCATTTTTTTGGCCTTTGCTTTGGTTCACTGTGTGACCTTGCTTTTGCCTTTGAAGATGTTGTGTTGGACATGTAACCTCGATTTTCATGAGAATGTGGAGCAGTGGATGCCTGCAGTTTTATTTGTTTTGTTGTGGACAGATTGGTGGAGCTCGTTTCAGTCACTGTTGTTGATGGACTACAACATGTCTGGTCAGGCTGATCCTCTTGTATGTTTATTGGAAACCGACCAGAGTGATATGTGGTGATGACTCCAAGTTCCTTTCTTTCAGCTTGTGAATAATCTAAGGGCCTCGTCTCATGAGCATTAACATCCTTTCTATCCTACATTTGAGTGATCAAACGGCTTGTTAATTATTGCTGCTGAATACAACAAGACACTTAACACCAGTGGCACACGTAGGAAACAAATATCGCTATACATGCTCCTAGAATTATATAAATAGAGTATACATTATCTATGTTCAGGGGGAAATATGGAGATAAATTTAGTGTACCATCTCGTTGATTTCTCATCTGAGTGGAAGATCTAATTTAATTACATTTTGTGAAATCAGTAGTATTTTTAACATCAGATTTGGTGGTTTGTCCTGGAGTATCTTTGTCCAACATTATTGGTTATTTGGTTTGGTAAAATCTGATTGTATCAGGTTTATGAACTGAGCTGACATATAACAGTTCTATACTGAAGAGAAAATCCTGTAGATTTGAACGAAGAATTTGAGTGGAAGAACAAATCCTACAAAATGCAGAACCTGATGGATGATCATCCAAAGGGAAGGTGAGAAAATAATCCAGAAAAGGCCTTACTGTACTATTTCGAGCTGATTCTCCATGACCTGATCTTTTTGTTGCAATCTCTGCTCTGGCCTCAACCATCCGAACTCTCCCATACCGACCTCTAACTTGGATAGTCATCAAAGCGTGCATGCTCCTCAGAACTGCAGTTGTTTGTTTTCTGACCAGGTGACCCCTTACCAATGCTTGTAATTTCACCAGTCCCCGTAAAGCACACAATGCTTTTCTTGCCTGCAGAAAACGATCAGATCATTGTGAAAGTGTTCGTATGTCTGGATTTTAATCAGATTATCGTAAACACATTCATTTGATCTGTTGACAAAAGGGGGCATCCAACCACTAGATTATCTAACAAACCAATGGAAAAAACTTTAGAAGCTCAAATTACACATACCAAATAAGAACGAAATGCAGCCTGAATTTTGATGGCAGCAGCATCTTTGAGGGGCCCTATAGCTTGTGAAACAGGAGTTGTGACAACCGGCATTGTTCCATTGACTTGCTTGCTAGTTGCTACTAGGATTGCCTTAAAACGAATTTGCTCAATTTCATGCTCCTCTAGGGCCTGTTTTCCCAGGTGGGGAGTAGAGATTGAGTCAAATGACAGATTGCGACGAGTGTCTTTTTCTGTGGTGGTGGATTTCTTGAAGCTCCATCTCCTCTTCTCTTTTGTAACTGATAAGATTGCTGTTGGACTTCCTAAATTGCTGACCTCTGTGGCAACTGAATTCACTCTTTTCTTGTGCTTATCTTTCTCCTCCCTTTTGCCTAACAAAAAGTTCCGGATCCATTTTCCTGCTTTACCCATCCTATACCATCAAAGCCTTCAACAGTAGGGACAAATGAAGTAGAAACGAAAAAAAAAAAAAAATGGCCTAGAGAATAAAGGGATGTCTATAAACAACAAAATCAACAACTAAAATGATTGAGACTTCTATATAACTTGAACAGAAAGAGCTTGGACACAGAATTGATGGCTAATAAAAGGTTGATGTCTCAACCTTTCTTAATTTGTCTACGTTGTTGAATATCCGGCCTTTATATTCTTCTGCTACAATAGCAATTATATAGGGTTTGCAATAGCGTTAAACTTCGACTTTTCTGCTAACCCAAAAATCAAACAAGATAATTTTGGTGGAGAATACTGGTCCTTGTTTTATTTGTTTATGGCTGAGGCCTGCATAGACTTCCCCTTGTGATGCCAATTGACACATTTCTATGGATTCAAGGGCGGATGTGGTTTCTCAACGACTGGAAATCAGTTTGTTCTTTGTTTTTAGTACTTGTTGCTTTTAGAACTAAACTACCTACGTCTTCTTCATTCAGGGATGCAAAGAAAAGCCAAAAAGGAAAACTAAAAGTCTTCTCTTAAAGAGGGAGAGGTTTCCAGTTATGTCCAATTATGCAATACCAAGATCTCCGATCTCCATTTATTTGTGTAGAAGCCCATTTGTGTAGTAGAGACTTGAGACAATGCGGATCAAAGTTATGCACTGAAACTGAAACAAGTACCTTAGATGCTTAACTAGGTAACTAAATTCATTTGCAGCAGAGGAACGAAAGCCTAGTCCTTGAAGCAGTTCCATATTTTTTTTTTTTTTTTTGTTTTGGGCAAAGATTAGGAAGGGGGGATGGTTATCCCAATTCTCGAGTCAAAGCAAACCATTGGTGTATTTTTCGATTTATAGATTACTTACCAATGAAATCATTGGGTTTTGATCTAATGGCCAAAGAGAGTCTCGTAGACTTCTCTCGAGAGTATAGTAGTGCACTTGTCTGATCTGAAGAGTTCATTCTTCAACCACTTATAAACTCAACTTAGTCCCCTCTCCTTAATAATATAGGAGTAGTATTGTAGATTGTTGACAAAGATTACCTACAAATGCGATATCATTGATAATGGGAATCAAACCAAACTTTTGTCGATAGTATAGAAGTAGTGTAGATTGTTGAAGTTAGACTGAAAAAAAAATCGGGAATCAAAACAATCTTCCCTTAAACAAGCCTTGCTAGCTTAGCCAATCCCATTGGCAATTGCCTTTTACAGTCATTGATAAGCTACAGTTAGCAACCTTTTTATAGTCATTGATAAATGAGATTCCAAATATTGGACAATCTCTCCTCCAACTGTATAACAAGCTCTCGAATGTTAGTATTCTAAGAAAAAAAATGGTTTGTTTTAGGTACGTGGTTTAGTGATACCGTAAGTTGTTGCAATTAATTTTAGCAAAACTTAAATCCAAAAGATAAGAAGGGAACGACGGTTTAACTTTAATTATCAGCCACATGGAGGATATGCACCAAACACAAATCCATACACAATTTGACTTTGACTTTAAATGGTATGTTATACAGAACTAGATTGGTAGGAGTATTACAAAAATGATCAGATGTACATGTACCTATCAACAATAACTGCCAATTTAGGCTAATTTTTCCTTCACACTTTCCTATTGGTGTGACTTAATATTGTCTTTAGTTTTTGTCAAGTGTCATTCTGGGAGATGAAGATAGTGAAGCCATTACAAACATAACGAAAGATTAATCTCAATTAAGACCTTTACACAAATTTTAAATTCAATAAGGTTTGGAACTGAATCGGAGCATGAACGATTGCGAGTTGAACCAGTCAGACCGTGATCCAATCTGAATGTGAAAACATTGCTCGTATTTGAAACAAATGGTCCAGAACCCATCATTCACTATTAACAAAATCAATTTCTGCACTAGCAGTATGTTCTTTTACACAAGAAAGATTTTAATAGAAAATGCTGCTTGCTACTGTATATGAGGCTATTCTAGAAGCAATAATCCTCTTCCTCATGTTTATTCTATGAATGAATACAAAATCTATCCTCTGTGAAAATAATTAAATAACTACATCACAATCAATATCAAGCAATTATGTGTAAACATAACTGGTAAAGTGATGCCAAACTGAGGCAACACACTATTGAAATTCCTATTTCCAGAGTAGTATAGCACCAGATATCAGCAAGATTCCCATCCATTGAAACTTCCATGGTAAAATTGATGTAGCTGAAAATTTTTTCAAACAAGAAAGAGTGAGCATAAATGTCAAATCCAATTTCAGTTTTCTTGAATAAGGCTAGAAGAAAAAGTTAATCAGAAACAAAAATTTCAAGATGCATTTATTCTAAATAATACTACAAGTTGTCAATGCATTAAAGTTGGGGATTTAACACAACAAAATGGAACCTTTTTTTTTTTCGGGCAAATTCCGTACACGGGGTGGGATGCTAGCCCAAATTTTATTAAAATAAAAATTAAGCGACAAAATGGATTGAGCTCCTTGCGAATGACAATAAGATGGTTTAAATTTCATTGCTGCTTCTCCAGACCATTAGCTTAAGCATGTCTACCACGTTTTTTTTTTTTTCACAGGTTCAATCTTTAAATTGGAGCCCGTAATGTTATTCTTTAGATTTATAGAGCATAATAAATGTCTATATGATAAACATTGTTTTCATGTTATTCTTACTTAGTGATTGTGCTTCAAATATTGAAAATTTTTATAATATCAGTTGACTTGCCATGGCTAAAGTGACTTGTTGAATTTCGATTGGAAAGTTGACAACTAGTACATGCTTGACCAATAAAAAAAAGGGTAATTATGGGGTTTGAACTTTTGACACAAAAAATGTCAATTCCGTGTTTGTTAATCTTGGACTTATGAGGGAACAATCCTTTCAACTTAATTATTATGCTTTGAATTGGTCAAATAGTATTTGCGCAAGTCTCAAGAACACAACTTCTACATCTTCTTTCTTGAAAATTGGCAATACTCGTTAAACAATCAATCAGATAAAATTTCTTTTGATCCTTATCAATAATGAAAGCACTTTTAAGTAAAATATATAGGAAAAAAGAAATCAAGACCAGCTCAGTTTCCTACTTCTATGTAAAATATATAATGCCTTGCACTTGTTGAAGGAAAAGCACAAGAAAAGAAATACAAAGAAAACAAAATGCAAGTGAAACAATCAATTCTTGTACGTTCTAGTTTTCGCCTATGAAAATGAAGATTATGGCACTAAAAAGTTCTCAAGTACAAATACAATCACGACTAAAAATTAATATTTGTATTTCACTTTTGGTTTGTGCCCTTTCTCTTCTTCTTATTAACTCCCTTTTATCTTTTTAATCTAATTTTCCATTTACTTATTGTTAAATTTAATTTTAAAAAATTAAATTTACTCTATTTATAAATTAAAATTAAGATTATTAAGTATTTAAAATTCAAAACTCCTCAATGGATTTGTAAACTCACCAGGGCTGTCATCATTATTTCGAGATGAAGTTGATGATGAAAGCTTAACTCCCAGCCTTGAACAATCAGACCCGACGGCACCTTTTTAAATCAAACATTTAAATCACCACAATAGCTGTTTTATACATATATCCTCTACTGCATGTTTTTCTATTAATCTCAAATATAAATAAAAATGAAAGAGTAATTGCAAAAATTATATAATAGCCATGGTGCTCTTACATTGATTAAAGCATGGAAAAACTGGGATGTCGTTGAGATTAGAGTAACCACTATTGCACTGACATTTGTGTGTATATGTTGCATCCTTTATGCATGTTCCTCCACCGCAGTAAATCCAGTAGCAGGCTAGAAGGATAAGAAAAGAATTTTACAAAATTATTTGTTAGAAAAAAAATTGATTTTTATTATTTATGCATTTATTTATATTATTATTATTTTTATCCGCCCTCCCCTTCCTATGCCCTTCGTACTCCTAACAATCAAACATGAAATTCGTACTCTAAACCTGACAATCAAGAGAATTCTAAGAATTCTCGTTTATTGTAAAGTACATTAATGTTGGAAACTTGAGATGACAGTTTTTTTTCCCCTTCTTTTCTGAAGTGAAAGAGTACTTACGGTCGAAGAAAGAGTTATTGTATGGAATTGATGGAAGAGGAGCAGGAGCTGGCATGCAAGAATAGTCAAGAGAGCCTGTAAACAAGAGGAAAGATTTTTAGTCTTATGCTTCATTTGGCCGGCAAATTGGACTGAGGGACCTTGACAACTATCACAGTTTTTAGCTTACAACCAAATAAAGTACTAGCAAAATAAATATACAAATTTCTCAAACAATATCTTGAGATGTATGTGGCAGAATTAACATTTTTTTTCAACTTAAGACAAAATAAAAGAAAATTTTGAAGATTAGGAAAGATATTCAAAATGCTTCTTTGGTGGGAATAATAATTCAAATCAACTTATTTCAATATTAAATTCTTCTAAATTCCAAGATCACAATGAGACTCCAAAAAGCACCTATTATACTGCTTTTGATTTTCAACTTTTTTGCCTTGGGAAGAAATAACTAGAAGTAAGATTGGAACAGAAATTGACAACTAAAGAAAATTGTATCTCCCAAAAGAGAAAAAAAAAAAAAAAAAAAGAAGATAGTAGTTTTTCTTTTCTTTTCTTTTTTTTTCAAAATCAGAATTAAAATCAGGGGTTTTGATCAACAAAGAACACGCTCTAAGCAGACGAGAACAAGGGTGAAAGACTTACAATTTGGAATTACACAGGGCAGAAACTCTAAAGTTTCTTCGTTATCTAAACGTGTTCGCCTCCAACCATTGTCGCAAATGCATTTGAAGTTGAATGGGTAGCCTAAAGATGCTTGGCAAGTTCCTTTCCCACACTCCACTTCTTTACATATATCGTCTGTGACAATTACATGAAAACCCTAGAGAGTTAGAAGAGTTTTATTTCCCGCAAACCATATATTAAACACACATATAAAGAAAAGGGGACGTACTCAAAATAGGAGTCAAAGGATCATCTCCTCTTGTGGCAATTGGTAGAAGAATCATTACCATGGCAAGAGAAATTTTGAACCAGGAAAGAGCCATCTCTAGAGAGACAAAAGAGGGATCAAGAAAGCTAAGACAATGAGATAGAATAGGTGATATTTGTGGTGTTCTTATGCTTGATATATATATAAACTTGTAGATTGGATTTTTCTACGTGGAAGCTTCTTAGATCGTTAGACTAATTAAGTTAGACATATTTGGCAAAAGTCATTGTAGAAGTCTTGAAAAGCAGTTATGATTTGGAAATTAAGGTCCAAGAAATGAAAGCAAAGCTTTAATTTGGCTTCAACCTGTTTTTACTTGTATATCGGACTATGACATAGTCTTCTTTGACATTGAACTGATCCTCAAACTATATCCTACATGAGTTCTTGTACATTAATGTTGCTTGAATTTGTCCTCAGTTCTTGTACATCCTACATGTTCATGTACTTGTATTCTAGAGGACCTAGATGGCAGCAAGAAACGGTTACCTAAAAAGGAAAAAATTCGCTTTTGTGCAAGGTTTCTAGTATTTTTGTGGAAAAATTGCAATGTGGTCATTAAAATGCAACTTAGAAGCTTCTTGGTGCAAAGATGAGTGTTTCCTTTAATTTCAACTGACACATTCTAATAATTTCTTCTTTGTACTTAATTTGTTGATTTTTTTGATAATTTGATGCCTATGTTTAATAACAGGGATTAATATCTAGTTAAAGATTTTCTCTTACCTATTTATTTTTGTGGTAATTAAAAATGGAAAAGAAGGCAGCTTACTTTGCACATATCAAGTAAATAATTTTATTTGCATTATAACACTTCAACTGGACCTTTCTAGGAAGAACCTTAGAGTTACTATATAAATATACATATACATATGTACATATGTACATACATATATACATATATAATACACACACACATATATATATTATATATGTATGTATGTGTGTGTATATATATGTATGTATTTATGTGTATGTGCTAAATTGTTTCAACAAGACAAATAAAGCAGCAGCCAAAATCTACCTTAGTTCAGTTGACATATTCAACTTTATAAAAAAAAAACATATATATTATTATCTTGTTAATTGAGCGAAATAGTCGTATCATTTCAAGAAGTCTGTGATCATTGACCTTGAGAACAATGAAAAGTCAAATTTCATCCACATGGTGACCAAAATATCAATTTCAAGAACAAGAACTTTGCCAGAAATATTTCCTATATGTATAAGTTAATCACTAGAGGACATAAAATATTTCCTCAGAAGCAGCAGCAAAGTTAGACCTGATGAACTTTTGAATTGATCCAACAGTAAATCTTCAAAAGCCAGATTTTTTTTTTTATTGAAATCTCAATCAAGGTTAATAAGGACAGTGGAACTCCTTTTTGTTTGTGCGTGTGTAACTTTGTGTGAGAATTATTATTATTATTTTTTAAATTTCTTTCTATATTTGTGGTCATCTTGATTCCCTATTTCTTTTGTTCTTCTTGTATGAGGGGTAAGAATGAAGTTTTCACCATTTTGAACTTTTTTTTTAAATAATTTTTCTTGTACACCTGGTGGTGGTATATTCATCATATCATATCATTTACTGTGTTCAGTTGAAATTGATGTTTCTTTATTCTTGTTACCACTGTACCGGGGAACCCTCAATTTTGCCTAAACAGAATAGAACTAGCTCATGCATTGCTCCGCCAGATTGTTTTCTAGGTTGATTTTTGCAAAAGCCACAATTGCATCTTTGGTATCAAATATATGGAAGGGACGAGCCATAATGATCCTGATGTTTTGCCCACATTAATTATTTGGTTCTTAGCTTCTTAATTTTGCCCACATAATAATCCTAAACAATTATTAGACAAATCTTGAATTGCAAATGAGAAGGTCGAATCCACGCTTTTTTTTTTTGACAACAATCCACGTTTATTTTCGAAGCAAAATGCTAACCTTCAGGTAGGTGCAATTTGTTACCTAGCGTTTAGAGTATGTGGTCTTGAGTTTATTAATAACCCCATGCATTGCGCGGTGGATGTGAAGAAGTACTAAAAATAATTTGGTAAAAAAGGACCAAATATTCGCATGTAACTATATTAATCTCGTCTAAACTGTTGGTCGGTAAATTTTTTTTTATTTTTTTGGGTTGGTTTGATAAATTGGTTAAAGCCATAAAATAACTTGAAATCGTACATGGCTCGAGTACTATGCTTAAATGTCAAAATTGATAATTTGCTAGTCCTTTTTTATCCGTACGATGATTTCTAGTTTACTTCTATTTCTATATTTACTTAATACTAAACTTTCTACTGAAGAGATAGGTAAACCCAAAGGGATCATTGAAAGACTTGATGGAGACTGGATTGCCTCCAAACCAAACAGGTACACCATGTAAAAAAATAAACCAAATTGTGATAATTGATTAGTTTATTAACCACATGGTGTTAGTTTATTGGTTAATAACGTTGGTTATACTGTTTAGTCATTGGTCACATGGATCCTTTTTGTTTTTTTTCGAAGGAATCGTCACATGGAACCTGATTCGTGAAGTAATTAGTAGTAGTAGATGTCAGTATAAAAAGGCCGCAGAGGGTACAAGAATAAGCTGTAGCCTCCGCACCAGTTTTGTCGTCTTTTGGGAGAAAGAACCGTAGCCTCATTTGAGCAATGGGATAATTTTAGAAACCTCCCCTGAGGTTTTTGACTATTTCACTGACTTCCCTCTAAGTTTAAAAAATTTCACTAACCTCTTTTAAGGTTAATTATTTTGTAACATTTAGACCCAATTAATAATCAAAAAGTGATATTAGAAAAGAAAAAATAATACGATTCCATCATTGCTCCTCATGTACTACATTATTTAATTAATTTAATAGCAACCCATACATTAAATAAAAACATTAAAATTTGCTGTTTATCATTAGGAATCAAATCACATGTAGCATCAAAAAATGGTATACCATTTTATATTTTTCACTTAATACAATATTCAAAGTATTCTTTTCAGTTATATACCCATTGTCAAATATGATCAATAACAAATAATAAAAAGAAATGCAATCGAAATATTACAAACTACAAATATCAATATCATAAATATTCTTGTCAGCATATTAATATTAGTTGTTGAGATTTCTATGGTATTAAAGTTCACTCTTTGTAATAGTTTGGTTACAAATTTTTTTGATTATTTATTGTTGATTAGGTTTGACAACAAGTTTGTAATTAAAAAGAAAAATTTGGATCTTACATTAAGTGAAATATACAAAATGATATACTGTCATTTATGATTTAATCCCAGATGATAAATAGTAAATTCTAGTTTTTTTTTTAATGTTTGGACGGGTATTAGTTTAAGTAAACAGTTTAGTAGATGAAGGGTAATGGTGGAATCATATTATTTTCTCTCTCCTAATAGGACTTTAATTATTGGTTGGATTTAGATGTTACAAGATAATAAATCTCAAGAGAGATTAATGTAATTTTTAAAATTTGGAGGGAGACCAGTGAAATAGTCAAAAGTCTCAAGGGAAGTTCATGAAATTATCCCTTGACTAATATAATATAAGAAATTCCTTTTGCCTCAATATCAATTTCTTGTGTATTATCTCATGGATTTATGCTTGTTTATCAATTTGGATCCATCAGAGTGGTATCAAAGTTACGATAGATTTAAGTATAGAAAACCCCAATCCAATATTGTTTGTTCTGTCAAAAAATTCAAAACAAAAGTAGAGTTTAATTTTTGATAGAAAGAGATGATAATTCATGTCAAAGTACTTGCTCAGGATGCTAGTGAAAACAACAAGATGAAAGATAGTTTGGCGTTGTCATAGATTCATCAAGCAATTAATATGTCAGTTTTTGGAAAAATTGTTGAGACTAACACAGTGAAGGAGGTCTGGGATATTTTGGAGAAAAAGTATAAAGGGATTGATAGAGTTCAACAAAATAATTTGATGACGTTGGAAAGGAAGCTTGAACTTGTGACAATGGAGAATTCTGAATTCATTGAGTCATCTTTTTCTCATTTGTCAAATATTAAAAATGAGATGGAACTCAATTAATATGACTTCCTTGTTAGAACATGTTTCTCAACACCCTATCCATAAACTTAGATCATGTGATAACTATGATCCATGAGACAAAAGATTTGACAAATTTGAGTATTGAAGATTTGTAGGAGTCATTAATACTGCATGAATAAAGAATTAATAGGAAGTTAGAAGATATCCGAAAGAAGGATCATAGAAAAGATGCTATAGACGTAGTTGAATTTGAGAAGCAATAATGTAATTAAGGAGCAAAGTGAATCCAATCAGAGAAACTCGGGTTACAACAACAGAGCGGGGTATAACAATAGAGGTGGTCATGGCTATAACAACAGAGGTAGAAAAAGTACGCCAAATCTTGGACACAGTACAATTAATAATTTTAATTTTAGAGGTGGTTCTGATAGAGGTAGAGGTGATAATTTTGGTGAAAAAATAATTTTAATTAGAATGATTTTGAATAGAAGATTCAATATTATAATTATGAAAATTTTGGCTATAGACAATTTGAATGTAAATCTGAAGAAAATATAAACAGAAATTTTCAGCCTAATGTCGCTGATAATCAGGTTCAAGATAATAGTAAAAAATCTAAAACTTTGTTATTAGCTTGTAATGCTATTGATCTATTTGATAAAAATAAATCGTATTTGGACGCCGACTGTAGTAATCATATTTCTAGTAAGAAAGATTATATATTGAGTTTGATGAATCTGTCCGTGGTGAAGTTAAATTTGGAAATATAAATCCCTATTAGCCTGAAAAAATGGAGTTGCTGATTTTATTTATGATATTTTTATGTTCCTGAGCTACATTATAATTGTTAAGTATAGGTCAATTGTCTAAAAAGAAATATGACATTCATATAAAAAATGGTACTTGCACTATTTTTGATAAAAAAAAAAAATGGAATGATTGCGAATGTGTTAATAACTCCAAATCACTTATTTCCAATGAATTTAAATACCAAATTTTTTTTGTCAGAGTACAGTGATAGATGACAGTAATTGACTATGGCATATGCAATTTAATCATTTAAATTTTGATAGTTTAAAATTTTTAGCTAGTAGAAGAATGGTTGATGGGCTATCCGATATCAGATATATTGACAGAATTTGTGATATGTGTTTTAAGAAAGCAACTTATGGATTCTTTTCACACTAGTAAATCTTGGAGGGATAGAAGACCATTAGAAATTATTAATTCAGATTTATACACTATGGAGATTCCTTCTACTGGTGGATGCAGGTATTTTATTATCTATATTAACGACTTTAGTAGAAAGGATTGGATATATTTTTTGAAGAAAACTTTGATACATGTGAGTCGTTTATGATTTTTAAAATTTTTGTTGAGAAGCAAAGTGGCTGTTAGATTAACATTTTGAGAACAAGGGGTTAGGAATATTTGGTTTGTGAAGTTTTCTTGAGAAAAAATGGCATACAGTATCAGTTGGCTGCTCGGTACACTTTACAACAAAATGGGGCAGTGGAAAGAAATAATATGACAGTTATGGATATGGTAAGGTATATGTTAAAATTGGAAAAAGATGCCAGAGTCCTTATGGGCAGAGGTAGTTTCCTGTGCTATTTATTTGTTGAACAGATATCCTATTAGAAGTATTTTGGGAAAAACCCCTAAAGAAGTTTAGAGTGGTAGCAGACCCTTTTTGACCATCTCATAATTTTTGGTTGCATTGCCTATTCTCATATTCCTAATTAGTTGAGGAAGAAGCTTGACGACAAGAGAGAGTGTAGTGTATTTATTGGCTATAATGAAGTTCTAGGGCACATAAATTATATAATCTTGTGATAGAAAAAGTGATAGTGAGTAGAGATGTGACATTTGTTAAAAGAGGTGTTTGGGACTGGTTTATTGGAGATCTCAAGACAGCAGAGGTGACTTTAAATTATCAGGAAGAGGGGGTTAATCTTGATTTTTAGCCATCTCTAGTTGCTCAGGGTTCATAGATTGAGTTAACTGGATGTCCATAGTATTAGCGGTAGATGTTAACTCATTTGTAGGATTATGTAATTACACCAGATAATACTTTTTTGAAGAAGATATGTACGATTATGTATTAATTTTGCTTTACTTGCAGATTGTGACCCAATAGTACATGAGGAGGTAGATCGTGATTATCATTAGGTAAAAGTAATGGATGAAGAAATTCTGCTATTGAGAAAATGACACCTGGATGCTTACTTCTCTTCCAACTGGTAAAAAAACCATTGGAGTGAAAATGGGTGTATAGGACGAAATTTAAGCCCAATTAAGAGGTTGATAGGTACACTGTGAGATTAGTGGTGAAAGACTACAAGCAAAAACCCGAAATTGACTATTTAGAGGTGTTTGCACCTATTGATAAGGTTGACACAGTTCATATGATAATGAATGGAATATTCAATGAAGAAGTATATGTAGAGCAATCTGCAGGATTTGTTAGAAGAGATTAGGAAAATAAAGTATATAGGTTGAAGAGGGTCTTGTATGGATTGAAGCAAGTCCCAAGGGCATATTATACAAGAGTCGACTCCTATTTTCTTACTTGTGGTTTTTAGAAGTATCCATATGAGTGCACATACACACGCACACACACATATATATATTTATATTAAATCTTTTGTTTGTGGTGATATTCTTAACATGTACTTCTATATAGACGATTTGATTTTTACTTGAAATATTTCAAGAATGATTGCAAAGTTTAGGAAGGCCATGGTTAAGCAGCTTGAAATGATAGATATGTGACTCATGTCATATTTTCTAGGGATTGAAGTTTTCAGTCTCATCGTGGGATTTTTATGTCTTAAAAGAATTATGCATGTGATATTCAAAAGAAATTTAAGATGGATACAACTAATCCAATTCTAACTCTAGTTGAGGAAAAATGAAGTTAAATTTGACTAAGGAGGGTACTGAGGGATATGTGGATCCTGTCTACTTTAAAAGTTTGGTTGGGAGTTCGAACTATTTGACATCTACGAGATCAGACATCAATTTTACTATAGATTTGATTAGTAGGTTTATGGAATATTCATGTCAGTCACATTTATAGGTGGATAAGAAGATTTTGAGGTATATTGGAGGTATTCATAATGATAATATTTTTTTATTCAAGAAATGATCCAATTGAATTATTTGGCAATGCAAATAGTGATTGAATAGGTGATACGATTGAGAGAACAAATATTTCAAGATATGCATTTTTTATTCGCTCTTGAGGGGTTTTTAGGGTTTGAAAAAGCAACAAATGATAACGTTGTCTATGCAGAAGCGGAGTATATTGCAGTAGCTAATAGTGCAACTCATGCATTGTGGTTGTGTCGCATGCTTGATGTTCTACAACACAAACAAGTTTATGCTACGAAAATTTATTATGTTAGTAAGTCAACAATTGAGTTGTCTAATAACCCACTTTTCCACATGCGTAGCAAGTACATAGATGTCAAGTATTATTTAATTTCCTACGTGAGTTGATTCGAGAGAATGAGATTGAGATTTATTATTGCAGAACTTAAAAGCAAGTGATAGACATTTTCATGAAGGCTTTAAAGACAAAAACATTTGTCAAGTTGAAAAAGATGTTAGGTATGTCCAGATTAGAGAAGTTTGGTTTAAAGGAGGCATTGTAAAAAAAAAAAAAAAAAAAAACTAGTGACAAATTGGTTAGTTTATTAACCACGTACTGTTAGTTTATTAGTTAGTAATGTTGGCCATATCATTTAGTTAGGGAGATTGATCACATGGAATCCGATTCATGAAGTAGTAGTAGTAGATAGGGGTGTTTAAAAAGAATCAAAAAAGCGGATAATTGAGAACATCGAATTGGTCTAAATTGAAAAATAGGGTAACCAACCCATAATTTTTAAAATGGTTAGATTAGTCAAACCTACTTGAAAAATTAGGTTAAGGTATGGTTTTCAATTTCCAAAAATGAGGAAAACACTTCGAGAGATCCCATCAAAGAATCTAATATATAAATCAAGGACCCAACTATGATCCAAAAACTTAAGTTATTAGGTCTCGAACCCTTACATACATATTAAGTACTCTTATCCATTTTTTGAACCAATGTGCGACGTAATTTTTTATTCATGAACCTAACAATATCTCCCCTTATGAGTAACCCATTGAACCCAAGTTTACAAGCTCTTTTCCAAACCCACTTTAATACTTAACGTGAATCCCCCTTAAGACCTAAGGTCATCTCTTCTTCCAATCATGGACCCGCTCTTCTTCAATAGTTAAATTGAATTCTGGACCCTTGCCAACTCTTGATTTCTTGGTCTAACACCAGCTGGACCCCTGTCAAACCCATGGCGTACCTAATCCAACACCAGCTCAACTTCTTGGCACTTTGATCCACTACTAAGAAGAGAAATTTCACCGATCCAACCCCGAGAAAAAAGCACTTGCCCATGAGTAGTCCAGTCTCGTAACTTGAAACTTTGATACCACTTGTTAGGGAGAAAACACCTCAAGAGAACCCATCGAAAAGTCCAACATGTAAATTAGGAACCTAACTCTGATCTAAAAACTTAAACTATTAAGTCTCGAGTCCTTACTTACATATTAAGTGCTCTTTCTTTATCTCTCGAACCAATGTGGGATGTAATTTTTTACTCATGAATTTGACAACCCGCATATATGCAAAGTTGGATGAGATAACCAATATCCAAATCTCAACTCATAATTATTTAGTCATTTACTAATAATTTAAGTTACGAGTACATTTTATTTTTTACAATTTATAAACTTGTATATTTTTCAACAACGAACTTTTGATATTTCTGAAGTTGTATGGGAGTCCTTTTTATGTAATGTAAAAAGACAACAACTTTGCTTGGTGGCAAAGAAATTCAATAAATACTCAGTTTTCATTAACTAGGTGGCCCAAAATGAGTTACTAGTGTAATTTGACTTTGAATTTACAGCATAGAAAAGAATGATACTATTCAAAAAGAGAAAAGCTTTAAAAAATTGTTAATGCACTTATAAGACATGCGCTTGTATGTTAAATAAACCTTAAGGAAAGTTGATGTAAGATATCCAATTTCACAAAAAAGGAGGAGTTCTCAGTGGTAATTACAAATCTTTTAGGGAGTCGTTGTGGCTAAAATACAAGTTCTTCAGAAAAGGCAAAAGATACTAAGAAGGTCTATACCTGTTATTGGTTAGGGATGGCAACGGGGCGGGGGTGCCAAAAAACTCCTCCTGTCCCACCCCACCTTGTTTCCCTCGCAGGTACCCACTGGTCATAATTTGGTTTTTATTCTAGAAGCCTTTATTCAATAGATCAAAGCTAAATTCAAGGAACAAAATAAAATACAGAGTTGAAAAAAGTGAAAAAAGAAAAATGAAACAACAAAAGAATTGAAATAAATTACCAAGAAAATTAAGAACCTCAATTATATTGTATAGATAACACTTGAGAATACTCATAGAGTGTGTAACATGCCTGTGTCAAATATCAACTAGGAATTTGATATCTTCAAATCAATGTCCTAATACCTTTGTTTCATAATTTGATTGGTGAGATACTCGTAAAGAAGTTGGAGTCTAGGAATTTTATGCCTTCCATGTATGGGAATCTAGACTTCTTAATGAGGCAAGGAAGGTTTCTGATAAAATGTTAGTGAAGGACGTTGTTTTCTTGGAATGCATTGATCACCAGATAGGTTAATTTTTTAGGTATAGTGAAGTCTTGGCGCTTTTTGATTATATGCAGAGAGCAAGAGTAAAGCCTAATAATCGTGCAATGGTGACTTTACTGTCTGCTTGTGTTGGTAATGGAGTTTTGAAACAAGACAAGTGGTCCATGCTTGGATAGAAATGGAATAAAGATTATGTTTAGTTACCAAATATTCTAAATTTATTATTATTAGATTATATAATATATTACATTTATTTATATTAATAAGTTGAAGCGAGGACGGGACGGTGGATGGGGCGGGGGACCGCCCCACCCCATTTAAAACGGGAGGAGAAAAATTCGCCTCGTCCTTGGCCCCGCCCCATTACTCCCCCGCAGGGTAGGCACCCGTCTCTGTTGCCATCCCTAATATTGGTTCTCCAAAAAAGTACTAGCCACTCCATCTTTCTTTCTTTCTTTTTTTTTTTTTTTGCTTAATAAAAAGACAAGAACACCTTTTAATTTCTCTAAGGGACAAAATTGTTCTAAAGAAACTCATTATGTTTTATCTCCTCAGCTCACTTTCCCTTGTTTTCACACTGATCCTAATATTTTAGGACTAATAATGGATAGAATTGTGAATAGTGATGAGATTATTAATTCCATATAAGTATGAACCTATTTAGTAGTTTTTCAGCAAGCTAATGGCTGTTGTGGTTTGAAACTATCTATTACTCTTCCTTCTAATATATATACATATATATATATATATATCTATTACTCTTGGATTTTTCATTATTTATTAAGTGAAGTTTCACAATTTTTTCATATTTTGGAAGTATTAAACTATGTTGTCAAGGTTGTAGAGGTCATCGTGAAAATGATGCAAAGTCACCAAGGTTATAGTTATTTGTATCATTTTCAAAAATAATAAACCAGAATGAATTGCCAAATTCATTGGCAAAAAGTTTTACAAAAGAGTCGTAAAAATAATTTGCAACACATAGCAAATACTCATAACTAGGGAATTGTCATGACACCCTACTATTTATTGTTGGTACTACCATTTGCTTTTCTATTCTCAAGAATGGTCTCAAATACTCTTAACTAGTAATTAGGACTTGTAAGTGCATCATCGTCTCTTTCTGTGACTCAAAAAATTTTGAGGAGATACAATTATGAAAGTGCAAGTAGAGACGACAATAGGGGTGAGTGCCCACCTCGCAGAGAAAAATGGAATAAGGGTTGGAACGGAATAGAGACAAGGCAAGAATCGGGTGGAAGGAGAAAATCTCCTCCCACCTTAAATGGGGGAGGAGGCAGGGAAGCACACCCCCACTCCGTCTCCTGAAATAATTAAATAAAATATAAAAAATTATACCTATAATCTAAATACCTAATAATCATACATAAAATCTAATAATTATGAATTCATTCTAATTAGAATAAACAGTCAATTAGCAATATGTAACTTTAATTACTTGAAGGATTGGAGCTTCGTTCCTGATGAGGTCAAGATTCTCATCCATACATTCAAGATATATGCTTAACTTTTCAAATTGGAAGGTAGAGCATGAGTTAAGTTTTTTGGCGTTATGTTACCTGAGAAAGCTCATTTTATTCTGGATTTTGGTCCTAATAAAGAATTTTACTTTCTTTACAATGGCAAATTGAGCTTGTTTGCATTTTACTTTGAGAAAATCACTAAAAGTCCCCCTAAGGTCTATGATGTTTTGTACTTTACCTCATAACGTTATCTTTTTGGCACTTTATCCCCTCTATTAGTCCACCTCAACAAATAATTTGTTGAAACATCAAATTAGATGAATATACCCCCATTTAAATCATTAAAATTTCTGACGAAAAATGCCCCAATGTGTTATATATAAAGAAATGTTTCCCTTCAAGTTCAGAAATATTTTGTTATCAATGCATTATTCATTAAAGCCTTTAAATTTCCAAGTCCTACATTTGAGGTCGCAAAAAGGAAAAAAATGTTCTAACTACTTCAAATTCATTTCGTTGCTTTTTCTCTAGATGTTGTCTTTTTCTCTAGATGTTGTCCATGACAACATCTAAAAGAACCAAATTAAGAAACCTATAGATGTGGTAAAATAGCACCCTTAACAAGATTATGGACATCGAAAAATTTCGGAAGGGGATTTCTTGGATGTTCAAATTATAAGGTATAATTTGTACAATAAATTAATGTCTTTTTTTACTTTTAGATAAAATAATTTGAAAAACAAAAAGTTATTTTAGAATCGTCGAGCATATGATTTGCTCATTTTCTTTGCAAAATACATTAGTGAGAACGGATTTTTTCTCTCCAAGAAGGGTATTTTTAGCAAAAAATTATTATCTGACACGAATCTGTGGATAGTTTTGTCTATCCATTGTTTTACCAAAAATACCATTGTCCTTACCTATTAACCATTACCACAGTTACTAGTTGAATGTTTTGACTACCAATCAAGGGGATAAAAGTACCAAAAATATAATGTTAGGGGATAAAGTACAAAATAGTATAAAACTTAAGAGGACTTTTCGTGATTTCCCTTTTTGCTTTCTTTCCTATGAGCACCCACAAGGGGAACTGCATGGGTTAGGGGTGGGGAATGGTGGCACGATTTAAGGCGGGGCCAAGAGGGAGTTATTTGACAATGGGGCAAGACCAAAACCATCTCGTTGCCCACTTGCCGTCCCTAAATGCAAGTGATCATTATCCCATATTATTATAAAATATTCTGCAAAAATAAGTTGAGGATACTTTGATCTCGTGGTTAAAATTGAATGTTTAGAATTTAGAGTTCTTAAGTTCTAATGACTTCTAATGCCTGCTCTCTGTTCACTTCTTAAATCTCACCAATCTTTTGCTTAAAAAAAAATAATAAATAAAAACTGTAAAAAGTTATAATATACTCCAATTTCCATAAATAAGATGGATTTTTCTATAATATCAACAAAGCTAAAGGAGGTCAGTGTAAATTTACTTAATACATGTACCCTGAAATTCTAGCAGCCATTTTATCTATTTTGATTTAGTTTCTTTTTCTTTTTTCTTTTCAGTATTGTCTCCTAAGAGTAATAGTTGGTTTGGTGGATTTGCATCACATCGTCAGCCATGTCTGCCGAATCAGCCTCAGCTATTCAACGAAACCAAGTAAGTAATTTTCTCAATTTAGATCAATAGTAATCAGTATTTAATCTCCCATATGTTCTCTGTCTTCAGTTTTTCATTTTTTTTCCTTTAATTTTCCGTTTAACCAAAAAAAAAAAAAAAAAGACAATGGAAAAACAAGAAAAAGAATGATGGGTTTTGTTTTTCAGGTTGATTTGTTGGACTTTGTGGACTGGTCAGGAGTTGAATGCCTTAACCAAAGCAGTACTCACTCTCTTCCTAATGCCCTTAAACAGGTAAAAAAGATTGGAAATTATTGAGCGTTTGTGTTTTTAATATATATGTTGAATGATTTCAATTTTCTTCTTTGATGATATTTGCTTTATTCTAGCTATTGAGGTTGTGTATTCTGCTATTTGGCTGATGAAATAGGAAAATTAGGTTTGAATGCACGAATAACTAAAAGGGTTTTGGTTGGAATTGGTGTTCGAATTGTTTACTCATAGTTAATTTTTTGTAGTATGCTATGTTATTTTTGTAGGTTTGAAGAGGTTAAAATATCCTTTTTTCTGTTGGATTTAGCAATATGTCAAAGTTGTAGAAAGCCAGCAGGAAATTGAAATTTAATAGTTGAGTAGACCACCTTTGTGAAGAAATAAACGGAAGGAAATCTGAAATTTTGAACTGATTGGAAAGGAAACATTCAGTTAGAAGTTCCGAGTATACGGTGGCTGAATTTCCCAATAACTTTGAAATGCAGAAAATTTGAATACAAGAAAATATAGGACTGCAATTCCCTCTTTGCAACTATGTACTAGGTCTATATAAAATTATGTACTCGTGAACGAGCATTTTTTTGCATTCTAGCTTGTGCTACTCTTGAGTTTGACCTTTTTAGGTTCTTTTTGGGTTAATTATCTGAAATTGCCATGCTGTGTCTTTTTAAGGGAGATGCTTCTTCCTCGCTTTACATAAAAGAAGCAAAGAAAGAGGATTGAGGGGAGAGTGATTAATTTATGAAACTCTCTGGGGAGTTCAATATATTTCTAGCACAAGTTCCAAGATGTTAGAGAAAGAATGAGTGTTGAATTTCCTGCTTTGGAAGTAAGAGTACGTTTGACACAAGCATATTAGCTTAGAAGGAATAAGCAATGTATATAATATGGTTTTAGTTTTGGAAAGACAGTTTCTGTAAAAGTGGTCTGCAGATCACATTACAGGTTTAAGGTTCAGAATTGTAGGAGATCTCTGGACTTTTATGGTTCTTGTACAGTGAGATTTCTACAGTTTCTAGCAATTACTTTTTTTTGAACCATTTAGTATTTGCCTGCTTGCTTGTTAGACACATAGATGTACTTCTGCAGATTCACTACATTCTTATGGCATCTTGAGATGTACTCCAATTTTTTATATGGGGAGTTAAAGTTTGTAGAAGAAGCTTGTAATATCACTATGCAAAGGCTGTTGTCCCTAGTTTTAGTCTTGACATTGGGATTAGGCAAGAAATGTAAATATGGAGACTGCCTGTTTAAGCTATAGCAATTATACTGAGTGAAAGTGGAGATTCTTGTTTCTTTAAATCAGAAGACATTCTTGATACAGGCAGTGTAAATTGATGTAGGAATTAATTGAACCAAAATTAATTCACTTTAGTGTACATTGATGTAGGAATTAATTGAACCAAAATTAATTGACTTTCTGGCAATTAAGAGCAACTCTACTTTGGATTCATGATGGTCTATGTTAGCAAAGAGTATGCAGAAATAGTGGACTCTTATTCTTATTTTTCTGACTATATTAAGGTTAGAAGGTTTTTGCTTTAAGGTCTTTGAGGAACATTATTATATTTTTCCTCTCTCGCATCAAATCAGTTACTAACTTTCACTGTTGCTTGAAACCTGATTTTTATGTGAACCCAAGTCATCTTCTCATGCTTCAGACTACACCTGCATCAGTTCATGATACGGGCCAAAGATAGTCCATGACATGATGGCAATTGAGGCTGCGAAAGTTGACAGAAATTGATTCACCAACTTGAGTGGGTAGTAACATGCCTTGATAAGCATGTGCACTGTGGCCAAGTCTGAGATAGCCACCATTATTACTCTTTGGACATATTTCAAAGTTACTTATGAAAATCGCATTTTCCTTGAGAATTAGTGAGCACTTTATTTTGGAAGAGATGAAGTGATTATGTTGTTTACATGGGTGGTAGTACGATTAGTTAGATAAATAATTTTCACCAATTATGCTTTGTTCACCATGTCAACCAAGCAGTTTTTCAGATCCTATTGAGTGCTGCTGTTTATAGAAGCATATTGCATTCAGGTTCGGGGTGAGTTTTGTGAGAGTGGGGGTTCAGTTGTTCTTAAAGTGAGTTTTAGGCATCTTAATTTGGAAATTTCTAAAACAACAGGAAGCATTTTCCCAACAAAATCGTTCCAGCAAAGTATCTTGGAAAATGTGCACTAAAGCTTGGAAACTGGGACTTAAGGTGTATTATCCTTAAGTACTTGAAGAGCTCCAATCATTGCAACAGAGAAAATTGATGAGACTGTTGGTTAAGACAATATTTTGTTCTAGTTGGGCCATGAGTCATGTGTCTCTGGCTAAGATTTGAAAAGTCAGAGTGGGGAACAGAAGTTGTAGGGGCTAGAAGGATTTCTAAGACGTCCAAATGATGATGGAAGATTCTCACTCAAGATACTTTTCTCTAAATCTATCTTGTTTTCTTCTTCTTTTTTGTTGTTTGCTAGGTTTTGTCACTCTTGTGTTCTCCATTTATCTTGTTTTCTGTTTTTATCATGTGGGGCATATTGAAAAACATTCTCTTCATTTACTTTGGGTTATTGTAAGCTTTTTGGTGTAATAATTCTATTTCAATGTTATGTTGAAACTGAAGGATGAGACTGAGGAGTGGCAATTTCTGATGCTGCATGGTATCTCAGTTAGCAATGAAATTTTAACATGAGATCTGTAGTGACACTATAGATTCGCCAGCAGGGAATAAACATTTATATTACCCAAAGTTTGTATACCCCTGAAACCTTAGGTGACTAGCAACTTTGCCAAGATTTCATGTGTTTTTACTGAACTTTTGAATAAATACTGCAAAATTAGCATTTGGTATTTGGTTTTAGATATAAGATGGGTTATGGAATTATAGATGGTATATTGATGATTTGACATTTACTTCATTTGTTTGTTTACTCAGATGGAAGGGATGTTATATTTATCAATGTAATTGAATTTTATTTATCTTTAATCAGGGATATCGGGAGGACGAAGGTTTGGTACTAGAAAGCGACGCAGATGAGCAACTATTAATCTATATACCTTTTAATCAAGTAGTTAAACTACATTCCATCATTATCAAAGGACCAGAGGAGGAAGGTAAACATTTATAATTCTTTCAAAAAGGTATTTTACAAGGTCATGATTTAATGGCATCAGCTCTTAGTGACTAGTTACGAATTTTGTAGTCCCAGTTCTTGTAAGTGTCTCTTATGAAATTTGCATTGTTGATGCCTTCCTGTCTAATTACTAAGTATACTACATATCCTGGTTTCTCTTAAAACCTTTTTTTTCAAGTAGTTCAAATAGGCATGTTGAAATAAGATTAGGGAGAGTGAAATTTGTGAGAATTATTGCTATAAGAAAGTGTAATATCATGTGTAAAATGCAATGATCATTTTGACTAATTGCCCACAAATAGATTGCGTACACTCAAACATACAGAAGTCTTTACATGTTTACGAACTTACAAAGTTATTTTGGTCTGTCAGATCTTCTGGTAATTGCCTCGCATTTCTGGTATGAAGCCTGCTTAAATTCCATGCTTATGGTCATGGCTAGCAAATGTTCAGTATCTGCATGTTCTTGTGAAGTGTCTGCATATCCAAATTTCCTGCAATGTGGGCATGAAAAGCTTTTAAATTGAAAGGGAAAAGAGTGAATAAAGAAGAATCAGTGATAAGAGACTTAGGAAAGCTGGTGTTAAATTTAAGATTTCCAGGAAGTTTGTATTGAATTTGAGCATGTCTAACTGCAATAGATCTGAATGTTTTCTTTGTCAGCAGGTCCTAAAACTGTGAAACTTTTTTCAAATAGGGAGCACATGGGATTCAGGTAACTTTGAGATTAAATTCCTTTCTGGATTGTTTTTCTAATTTTCCATGTTATTTTTCCTTTCAAAACTGGAATAAACTTCTTTATTGTACCTTTACATGCAGTAATGTTAATGACTTCCCTCCTAGTGATACAGCTGTTCTATCTGAAGATAATCTTAAGGTAAATTTTAGTGCTTCGACAAACTTCATGGCAGTGCTGGTTCTTGCATTTGAGTGAGAACTTGACTGGATGTTGTAGTTTGGTTACTATGCTCGTCGCTTCACTGTCATAATTGATTCGCACTACCTTTTATTTTGTAGGGAAAACCAGTGATCTTAAAATATGTTAAGTTTCAAAATGTTCGGAGGTATGTTGAATATTTCTGGTACTTTTTACACTTGGACTGAATGTTTTCCAGTTTAATTTAACTTGATTTTAGCATTTTCTTGTATCAGCTTGACAGTTTTTGTCGAGGATAATCAGTCCGGTTCTGACATTACAAAAGTTGAAAAGATTGTTTTATGTGGAACAACGTAAGTTTCTCAAATTTTTCACTTCATGTGTTCTCTTCTATCGCCAAATTTCAGTTGTACTCTGTCTCTTGCTAAATTCATCGTTCTCGGATTTCCAGTTTCCTTCTTTTTCCATATGCTTTTCATGCTTTTTTGTTTAGTACATTGTCATATGGTGTTATGGACAAGGTTGGGGCAATGTTGGTAGTGTAGTTTAGATGTGTACAACATGCTGCTTCTGTTTGGCATTTTTATTATTTTAGATATTTATGTTTATTAGCAATCTCTGGCTCGATATTAGTCAGTTCTTTAGTTTCAGAACAAACGTAATATCTGCAAATGTGGCGTATCGCCGAAATGCTAGAAAACTTACCAATAGATCTTGCGCTGAAACCCTTGGTCTTGATGTCATGCTTACTGTGAAGCATTTGGTTAATAGAGGTCCACTATGCTCCCTTTTCTATAACCTTTGATCCATATTGCTTGCAGTAGACACATCCCTTAGACAAGCTGGTCACCCATTGCCCTGAAAAACTATAAAGCAATGTAACTTTGCTACTCTGCTTTTTTATGAAAATTTACTTTGACCTCTGACTTTTATTTTGGATACTTTGCATGCTGCAGCTATCAATCTGTTTTAACACAAACCAATCTCTTACATTGGTAGAGGAAATGGGAGAAATTAAGTGCTGGCACACCATGTCATGCTTCTCCTCCACTGAGATCATGGAAGGCACCATTTCATCGCCTCTAACATGTTATGCATGCAAGTTATGTGTGTAATTGTCTGTAGTTTCCAAGTGTGATGAATTGCGGTAACTTTAGGGCACAATGTGTCTAAATTGAAGTTTGGGGTAGAAAGTTGAAACTTGGTTCAAATATTAAAGGGTGCAAAGTGGTACTAGCCAAAAATGATGTACTATACCTCCTATCTTTTGTCTGAGAACAGTTAGTATAACTCGTATGGCTAGAGAAGTTAGCAATGACTGCTAAGTTGATATAGGTTGACAGTGGAGACAACTAGAAAGGCAATGCCTGGAGATTGATAGTTTAGAATTTGTGACATGAAACAATTGTTGCCTGGCAGTTGTTTTGTCAATCCATTTCTACGCTGTAACTTACAAAAATGTTGTGCTACCCTGCTAACTTAACCTTCCCTTTTACAGTTTCACATTGTCACAATCTAGTTTTGTATTTCTTGTGAAAACAAAGCAATAAAGAAAAATAGAAACATATTAGTCTTACTGACGCAGCACGAACACTTGGTAGGCACATCAGCTTTGTAAAAAAACCCAGATATCGAATTTCACCCAAAATTGAAATAGCAACTAGGAATAGGATAAGAAAATACGCTTAAGAAGATGAAAATCTGGTTAGTAAGTCTAGGAATCACTCCTAGGAATCTTTAGGCATCACACCTAAAGTTGGGATGTATCACACAACCCTAAGAAAGATTTTGAGTCTGCAGGAAAATTTTATTAATGCCAAAAAATCTGCCTTCTCTTTGTGGAGAAGTGGTTATTTATAGATGTTAGAACAAAGCCAACTCCAATTCTAATTAGGACTCTTAACTAGAATAAAATTCTAGTAGAACGCTAGAAAGCTAAGTTTTCTTATTCCCCATAACAACTAAAATACTAATTACTAAACAAAAAATTACCATAAACATAAAATTCCTGCAGCTAACCAAATTACTAAAATACCCCTACTAGTGAAAATCAGAAAACAAACTCCATAAGATACAAACCAACTCCCAAGTTGGTTCCTTGTCATCAAAAGCATACCAAATCAATGCTTGGTCATTCGACACACCCTTTGCGTGCCTCCTATAAACCCTAGTGGATTTTTGCCCCTCATCTCTATCATCTCTCCCCGGCTTGAGAAGACTCGACCCCGGCGAGTTAATGGCCTGATACCTCTCATAGAAATCTGGATCCAACTTCTGAAATTCAGATTCACTAATCCATGTACAATCTGTACATGGTCGTCCCCTCCAATGAACAAGAAACTTCTGGTAGCTGCCCCCTGTAGTTGACACAATTTGGTGGTCAAGAACATCTTCCATTGCTTCACATAAGCATGTAGGAGTTGGAAGAGTAGCTTTAGAAGTCCTATCTGCTGAATCATCAAAATGACCATCATAAGCAGTCAAATCTTCAATATTGAACACGTTGCTAATTCCCATATCTTTGGGTAACTCAAGAACATAAGCATTTGAGCTGATTTTCTTGAGAACCTTGAAAGGACCTGCACTTCTGGAATGTAGCTTCTTGTAGACACCTTTAGGATACCTCTCTGGCCGAATATGAACCATAACTTCATCCCCTTCTTCAAATTCTGCAAATTTCTTCTTGAAATCTGCATGGGTTTTGTACCATTCATTGCTGATAGCAATCTGGCATCGAACTTCATCACGTATATCTAGAATATGCTTAGAGAAAGCCTCAGCTTCAGCACTTGGACGAGCGCTAGCTGGTAATGGAAGCAAATCAATTGGTTTGTGAGGATTATTTCCCATTACAGCCTCAAAAGGACTATAACCAGTTGATTGATTCACTGAACTATTGTAAGCAAATTCTACCATTGGTAGAATTTGATCCCAATTGGAAACATGATCACCAACCAAACACGGAAGTAGATCACCAAGGCTGCGGTTAACAACTTCTGTCTGACCATCCGTTTGTGAGTGGAAAGAAGAAGAAAACTTGAGTTTAGTGTGCAGCATCTTTCACAAATTCCGCCAAAAGTAACTCATAAACTTCACATCCCTGTCTGAAACTATAGTCATTGGCAGTCCATGAAGTCTAACTACCTCTTTGAAGAAAATCTTAGCAACATGGACAGCATCTGAAGTCTTAGCACATGGGAGAAAGTGAGCCATCTTTGAAAATCTGTCCACAACTACTAGTATAGAATCATAACCTCACAACGTTCTTGGTAGTCCAAGGACAAAATCCATGCTCAAATCCTGCCACGGTTCATGTGGAATGGGTAGTGGCATGTAAAGACTAGTGTTTTTCTTTTGCCCTTTGGCCAATTGACAAACTCGGCATCAAGCAACAGTCTTGCCATCATCACATCGTATACTTGGCCAATAGAAGCGATCTTGCTTTGGTCCAGTAGCACCTCCACCATGTAATTCTCAAATTAACTCCACCCTCAGTGAAGTATTAGGAATACAAAGTAGAGTCCCTTTGAAAAGATAGCCATCATGGATGGAAAAACCAGTATATTTTGCTTGTTTACCAGCCATTAAATCCTCATATATGACCTTGAAATCTCTACCACGAGGATAATCTTGCTTAAGTGTATCAAAACCAACCACTTGAACAGCCATAGTAGTTAGACTAAGATGCACACAACTAAGTGCATCAGCCACCTTATTCTCAACACCTGCCTTTTGTTTGATAATAAAATTGTATTGTTGCAGGAAAGAAACCCATTTGCCATGCCGATGACTGAACTTCTTCTGAAAATTAATATATTTGAGGGCTTCATGATCATAATATAGATCAAATTCCTTATAAATAAGATAATGATGTCAATGGCGAATAGATTGAATAACAGCGTCGAATATCTTGTCATAAGTAGAGTATTTCTACTTTGCCTCATTCAACTTTTAACTAAAACAAGCAATAGGATGACCTTCTTGACTTAGAACTCCACCAATCCCAACATGAGAAGCATCACATGCGACCTCAAACACCTTAGAAAAATCTAGCAGCCTAAGCACTGGAGCTTTGGTCATTCACTTCTTCAATTCTTCAAAAGCCTTAGTTGTAGTTTTTGTCCATTGAAACTGTCCCTGCTTCATGCAATCAGTGATGGGAGCCATAATGGAGCTAAATCCCCTTATAAATCGCCTGTAGAACGAAGCTAGCCCATGGAAACTGCAAACCTTCTTCAAATTAGTAGGAATCAGCCAATCTACTATTGCCTTCACCTTTTCTGGATCAGCAGCTATCCCTTCATTTGAAATGACAAAACCCAAAAATACAATTCTAGGAGCCATGAAAGTACACTTCTTCAAGTTGATATAGAGCTTTTCTTGATGAAGAACTTGCATTACTTGCTGAAGATGGTTAATGTGCTCCTCTTTGTTCTTGCTATAAATTAAAATATCATCGAAATAGACAACCAAAAAAAGGCCAATAAAGGGCTGAAATACCTGTGTCATGAATCTCATAAAGGTGCTAGGAGCATTAGAGAGGCCAAACGGCATCACTAGCCACTCGTAGAGACCATCCTTCGCCTTGAAGGCTGTTTCCCACTCATCACCTGAACGAATTCTGATCTGATAGTACCCCTTTCGCAAGTCAATTTTAGTGTAGACAATAGAACCAGTCATCATATCAATCATATTATCAAATCTAGGTATGGGAAACCTATACTTGATTGTTATCTTATTGATTGCACGGCTATTTACACACATTCTCCAGGTTCCATCTTTCTTTGGAGTCAATAAAACCGGCACTGCACAAGGACTTAGGCTGATTTGAATATGTCCTTTGTCCAAGAGCTCATCCACTTGTCTCTTAAGTTCAGCAGACTCACTCGGGTTCATGCGATAGGCAGGCAAGTTAGGGAGTTGAGAGCCTGGTATGAAATCTATTGCATGCTGAATATCACGCATGGGTGGTAGTCCATGCGGCAGATCTTCTGGAGCTACATCAGAAAAATCAGACAGCAATTTGACAATTTCTGGAAGCACTTCTTCAGAGTTGACAATTGCTGAAATTTTCACCTCTTTGAAGATTAATACCATGATAACTCCTTGCTCCTTGCTCTTCCTTTCAAATTGCTTCTTGCTTAAAATCTGAGGAGGCTTCTTCCTTGTCTCAATCGCTTCATTAACCGTTGAATTCTCTTGTTTGGTTGGTCTCTTGTCGTGAAACTTCTTCATAGTTTCAGCACTCATAGGCTTTAAGACAATCTGCTGGTCATTAAACTTGAATGAATAAGTGTTTGACTTCGCATTATGATCCACATCTCGGTCATATAGCCAAGATCGACCAAGAAGTATGTGGAAAACAGTCATTGGAATAACGTCACACCATATAGAATCACTGTAAGGTCCATGTTTAATGGACACCAAGCAACGCCTCATTACTGGAATAGAGCTACTGTTGATCCAAGCAACCTTGTATGGTTTAGGATGTGGCTCCGTAGGCAACTTTAACCGCTGTACGGTAGACTCTGAAACCATGTTCATGCTATTGCCATCAATAATGAGCTTTCTAGTCTCTTGTCCACAGCAAACTAAGGTTTGAAAGATTGAAGTTTCTTTTGTGACTTCGGTGCACTGAGGAAATGCCTCACAACCAAGAGATAAGATGTGTCTTCTTCTTGGTCTTCCAAATCATGAACATTAAGTCATGCCATCTCAGTCAAATAATCAGCAAATTCATCTTCCTCGACCTCTAGATTTTCCTTATCTCCGGAATTAGTGTCAATGAGCAAGTTTCTCTTGTTCAGGCACTCCCATGCCATGTGTCCCTTCAAACCACACTTGAAACATCCATATTTGTTCTTGTTTTGTTCATCTATTGTGGAAGCCTTAGTTTTTGTCTTTGCAGGCTTGGAAGTTACTTGAGTTGCTGCTGATTTATATGGCTTGTCATTTGTAGCAAATCTTTTAGGAACTACCTCCCCACCTTGAGTATTGAACCTCTTAATTAGTGGCTGCTGTAGGCTCTTTTCAATTCTAAGAGCTGCTTGGAATGCATTATCAACTGTGTAGATATCATATCCCATCAATTCTTTGCGAATTTCAGGTCTCAAACCCAACTTAAATCTGGACAAAGCTTGTGCTAAACTTTCTATTCCTCCGCAGCGAATTTTCAACTCTTCAAACTTGTTCATATACTCAGCAACTGTCATTCCTCCTTGCCTCAAGCTATTCGTATCATTCAAAAGATCAGCTTCATAATGTAAAGGCACGTACTTTCTCTTCAAACGCAGTTTCATCTTTTTCCACGTCAAGTCTAGTTGTCCAGCAAGTCGAAGATCATGCTCGACTCCTGTCCACCACACTTGGGCTTGTTCAACAAGTTTCATGATAGCAAACTTAACTTTTCTCTCATCAGTCATATCATACCAATCAAAATAGCGTTCCAAAGTAGCAAGCCAATTAGAAGAAACTTTAGGATCAATTCTTCCGTTGAAATCAGGAATATCTACTCTTACATTTTTTGTGATGTCTCCTGCAAAATCATAAGAGTCTTGTCTTCCTTGCCTTGCTGATTGAACAATCTCATTAGCCTTGTCAAAAAGAGAAGCTCGTGGCCTTCCAAAAGATTGATTTAATGTATTTTCACTCCTACCAGATTGATTCCCGGTTGGGTCTTCAGGCTGTTCAATGCTTTGGTTCCTTGCCATTGTTTTTGACCCCAGATCTGGACCCCCCGTTGCCTCTAGATTTAGGAATTTGCTGTTGCTTAGTATTAAAAATTTTGTCTTCTTACACAGCAACCCTCTCCAAGAGAAGATTAATGATGCTATCCCGTTCCTTGTCTGTGTATCGACCCCTAAAATTCAACCCACTACTTGTTGTCATGGGAAAGCCTTGCCCTGATACCAAAACTGACGCAGCACGAACACTTGGTAGGCACAGCAGCTTTGTAGAGAAACCTAGATATCGAATTTCACCCGAAGTTGAAATAGCAACTAGGAATAGGATAAGAAAATATGCTTAAGAAGATAAAAATCTGCTTAGTAAGTCTAGGAATCACTCCTAAGAATCTTAGGCATCACACTTAAAGTTGGGATGTATCACACAACCCTAAGAAAGATGTTGAGTCTGCAGGAAAATTTTATCAATGCCAAAAATTCTGACTTCTCTTTGTGGAGAAGTGGTTATTTTTAGATGCTAGAACAAAGTCAACTTCAATCCTAATTAGAACTCCTAACTAGAATAGAATCCTAGTAGAAAGCTGGAAAGCTAAGCTTTTTTATTCCCCATAACAACTAAAATACTAATTATCAAAAATAATTACTAAACAGAAAATTAACATAAACATAAAATTCCTGCAGCTAACCAAATTACTAAAATTTGCCAACTGGTGAAAATCAGAAAACAAATGCCTTAGGATTCAAACCAACTCCCAAGTTGGTTCCTTGTCATCAAAAGCATGCCAAATCAATGCTGGGGCATTCGACACACCCTTTCCACGCCTCCTATAAACCCTAGTGGATTTTGCCACTTATCTCTATCACTTACTTAATACTAGAACAGCGTAATTCTAATTTTTCCTTTTCATAATAATTATGCTTGCTGATATGTGATATTTTCAAGCAACAGTTTGTGCAGAAATGTAGCCTCATAAGTCACTATTACTTGTGAGAAATCCTAACATTCTCAGCCTTAAGAACTGAAGCATTATATCCATGCATGTAATCCTTAGGAATACTATTTTCTACTACTATGGAGATATCAATTGAGAATGAAGTCATCACTCACAACCAAAAACTTGTCAATTACAATGACTTGGAATATTCTTGGCTGTCATATACATGTCTAGATTGGCAGTGGCACCATAACTAATTAGAGATTTAAATATAAAGTGGTGAAATCTAGAGCAATGTACTAAGATTTTTGTCTCTCACTTAATCTTTTTTTTTTAAAAGTTTTATATTGAGGGTTTACAGCTTAGCCGGCCTTATTTCTGGCAAGATAATAGCAATAATTTTCATAGGCATAATTACGTGATTGTGCTTTTGGTTTAAGCTTAGCCCTATAAGCATGCTGTGTTCTGCTCTTAAATCTCTCTTCCCCCCTCCCTCTTTAGATTCTCCTGATTGTTTATGTATGTCCTTTGTGCTTTGTCTTCTTCCAAAAGTTAGCTTTCAAGTTAGCTTTCAAATTATTTGATTGTTTATGTATGTACTTTGTGCTTTGTCTTCTTCCAAAAATTGGCTGTCAAAAACTAGGTCGTCTGTTCACTTGATGCGACTTTCTGGCGATGCCATTTTATGATGCAGGGTGGAGACAACAGATATGAAGGCACTGAAGAAGATTGAGGACCACTGACCCTTAAATTCAGCAACAATGGATGATTGTTTCGAGCATTTTAGTGCTTTTGTTGTTATAGGAACAATGAAGATCAGATGATCCATTTGCTTGGGACTTCGAACGATGTTTCCTTCCTTGCTTATCTAAGGAATATAACAGAGCATTTACTGTTTGTCACTTTCGCATAACACTCCATACACAAAGTTTAGGCTTGTATTTTTTTTCCCTTTTCGAAGATTTTCTCCATTATTGAAGTATCTTCCAGTAATACTCGTTATCCCATGGTTTGTGCATTTGAGCATCTGATTATCCGCAACGTTCTTATACATCCTCTCCTATTGCCATGACTACACATGTAATCTAACTAAAGTTTTCTGAATTATAGCCCCTATAGTTGCATTACTAGGGTAATCTGTCAGTGCTGTTATCTTTGAGAAACAATGTAGAGTGAATGACTTTTGACAGTGGCATGTTGGCAGAGGTACAATTTTCGATGTCTCTGCGTGTGTAATCAATGAGATAATTTTCTGCCACAAGAAGGGAAGAATGATACATGACCCGATTATTTACACAGTATCTATTTGAAGTATCTGAGATTGTAGTGAAATTAACTTGCCTTTATTTGCATGTCATGTCAAACAGATCTTAAGTTTGTACATGTTAACATCTTTGAAATCTTCTCGTATAATTTTGAAGTAATCATAACAAGTGCATCAGATACAAGGGAAGCCAAAATTGCAATAGACAAAGATAGGGATGGTATCTTGATCTGCAAATGGCCCAATAGTCTTTGTTCGTTGTATACAAATGGGAATGAGCATATATAATAAGTTTTAATCATTTAATGGGTAGACTTAAGATTGCGTGTAACACGTGCACTATTACACTTTTTTTTTTCTCGAACATGATAAATTTTATTTTACACGTACTCCTACTCTATATTAAGGGGACGGGGTGGACTTAAGGAGATCAATGAAAAATTCGGAGAGGACTGAACCGTCACAGGATCACATACTACTAAGGGGAAGGGATAGATCCACAGGAGTCAATGGAAAATTAGGAGGAGTCTAATCCGTCACCGAATTTGGTGAAAATTTCAAAAAATCTTGAACAGAAACTGTTTGACAAAGTATGCTTCCTCTCTTTGGGAATGATGAAGGCCAACTCCACTCAATCACTCAAATATGTCCTTTTAGGACGCTAGAAATTTTACAATATTATAAACAACAATAAACACAACCAAAACAGAATTCAATGGCAGATCATATACCTCATGTAACAACAAAATCGTGGATAATCAAGTAAATAAGTAACATCAACACAAACAAGAAAGGTCGATAAAATTTAAGCAAGGAACTGAGAATCTTCAATGAGGTGGAAAGGAAACCAAACAAGAACAAAGGGTGCCTAATGCTACCAACTGAAATATAATCTACCAATGGCAAACAAGAAGAATGAATTCTTTATTGCAGCCTGAGTAAAACTTGGGCAAATACCTTGATTAATAGGGCTGGACATGCAATTGGCATTCCACAATAAACAGCATGAATCATAGTCTATAAATGGTGGGAGAAGTATGGAAGTTTTTATGCTACATTTCCTGCATTAGAGGAAAGCCAGGATAAGATAACAACAAAATATCATGAATCATCCTCATCCACATGTTCTAGCCATTCCTTATCCAGCGCAAGGTCATGTTCTTCCCTTAATGGAACTGGCCTTGTGCTTAGTCAGGCAGGGTATTAGAGTAACATTTGTGAACTCCGAATTCGATCACAAGAGAGTTACCAAATCATTATCACAGGAGGACAATGTACCAGCTATGATGCAACTGGTGTCAATCCCAGATGGATTGGAATCATGGGAGGACAGAAATGACCTGAGAAAATTGACGCTGTCAGTTTACCAGGTCATGCCTGCGAATCTAGAGTGTCTAATAAAGAGCATAAATCAATCTGACAGTGATAAAATCACATGCATTATTGCTGATGAAACCATGGGATGGGCACTAGAGATTGCAAAGAAAATGAGAATCAAGGCGGTAGCCTTCTGGCCAGCGTCAGCTTCAGTATTGGCACAGATATTCAGCATCCCAAAGCTCATAGATGATGGAATCATAAGTAGCACTGGTAAGATGACTCATTTCAGATAATTCCTTGCCAGCACCATTAGAGAAAGAAGATAAATTTATTTGCAGTCATCAAACTGCTAATCATCAGAACACGCATTAGTACTATCGGTTCTACATTTTGCTATTTTGTATTCAGTTGAAAAGTTTCTAAACACGTGAAGCTTTTTAGTGCAGGTACCGTGTTGAAGAACCAGAAGGTAAAGTTGTCACCTACCATGCCAGAGATGAAGCCTGAACATCTTGTTTGGACCTGCTTTAGTGATCTCACATTACAAAATATTGCTTTTGATACCTTGTTAAAATCTAACACAACAGTCAAACTGGCAGATTGGTTGATTTGCAATACAAGTTGTGAATTAGAGGCGGCAGCCTTCACTTTATTTCCTCAAATACTACCTGTAGGCCCTCTTTTGGCAAGTAATCGACTTGGAAAATCAGTTGGCTCCTTCTGGCCTGAAGATTCAGACTGCTTGGCATGGCTTGATAAGCAGCCAATGCAATCTGTCATCTATGTTGCATTTGGGAGCTTCACAGTTTTTGATCCGACACAATTCAGGGAGCTGGCACTTGGGCTTGAGCTCATCAATAGGCCATTCTTGTGGGTTGTGAGGCAAGATTTAACTACCGAGACAGACAATGCATATCCAGAAGGCTTCAAAGATCGAATACAAGGCCGTGGGCTACTAGCAGGCTGGACACCTCAGCAACAGGTCTTAAGCCATCCTTCAGTGGCTTGCTTCCTCAGCCATTGTGGTTGGAACTCTACGATCGAAGGTTTAAGCAATGGTGTTCCTTTCCTCTGTTGGCCTTACTTTGCAGATCAGTTCCTTAATGAGAAATACATATGTGATGCTTGGAAGATCGGTTTAGGATTTGAACGAGATGCCAATGGAATCATTGCACGAGAAGAAATAAAGAATAAAATTGAGCAGCTTCTCACTGTTGGAGAATACAAAAAAAGGGCCTTAAAATTAAAAACCAAGGTTATCAACAGCGTTACCAAAGATGGGAGCTCTGGCAAGAATTTCAACAATTTGTTCCAATGGATTAAGGCTGAGAAAAATTATTCCTGCTCTGGATAGGCTTGACTGCCACATGTGAAAGTGAATCAGGAGACTGATGTTGAAATGAGACCCCAAAAGGATATCATTGTGAGTTGTTCGCTTCAAATTCTACCACCAGCCCCACTCCCTCCGACCAAAAGGAAAAAAAAATTCCGAAGAAGATCAATTTGATTGTATTAATAATTAATGATCTCTCATGTTGTATTCCTACCTCTTCGAGTATCAATCTCTAAGGCTACTGAGAAAATCATGATAATCTTTTTAAAAATGCAATATGACATCTCATGCATGACTCGCCTCTGATATATCATTCTGTTGCCTACAGGACCAATATTCCAACTGTTCTTTCAAAAGAAAACACAAAATTTGGCCCTTCCTGGCATAAAGCAAGCACATGAGATGAAGCAAAGAAGGGCATGGAGCAACTGAGCAAGCTATATGTAGTTTGTACAGCTTGCTCAGTGGCTTTGTATTTGTCTAGCCTATCTCCAAAATCTTTACTCATTATCTAAAATATCTTTACGAAAAATCTGCATTAAATTTGGAGAAAATTTCCCCATTCTCAAGCACTTATGCAAGTCGGTTGTCAACCTGATAGGCTGATATACATGTCTAATTCGTAACCTGCTGAAATCCTGCAGAATGCAGGTTTGACTAGTATCTTTCAAGCATAGCAGGACTTCAAAATACACTTGCTTTTCTAATTGACTTGCAAATGAGATTTCCCACAAGCCACCGATGCATAAGTATGAAAGTTGTGCTCCCAGAATTCTTGTTCATTCATTGCTTAATCAAGCGCCTCCTCAGAATACATATTACCAAACAAAACACATAATCCTGTTTTCAGTTGATGATTCTGTTTGAATAGTTTTTTCCATTAGCTATTTACTCACATCAAAATATGTTAAATAGGAAGCAGTGGCGCATGACGGACACACGATGGAAAAGTATGAAATTGACGGGCAAGTGCATCTTCAGTTGACTAACCCTTAACTGTTAAAAAACTCATTGTTACCTGACAAAAGCCAGAACAACAATTAGCTTGCACTGTTCATGTTGATGCTCTTATAAATGAAAAATATGATCAAACTTTTTTAAGCAAAATGAGTCAGTCTTCGGCTTCTAACTTCTGCTGATTTAGCATTGGCAAATACATTTGTTCCATATTCGTTACAATGGTGACTGGTGAGCTCTACCTATCAAGAACAGATACGAGGCTTGCAATTTCACCTTTATATGGAATCCTTCTAATGTAGTAGGTCTTAAGGGGAGTGATCTGAGGTACAGCAAGGGAGGAGACTCTTGGAGTCTTAAGAAAGAAAAGGAAGGGCTGAGGAGTAAGGTGGAGGATGCCCAGAAGAGGAGAGGTGAAGTGGTGCAGCAGAATTCTACACTTTGTACGTTGGAATGAGAATCATAGAGTTGACCTAAGTACGTAATTTTTATATTACCAATTTTGTGTGCAAATTTACTGTTATCAGCTTGCAATTCTATTCCCGAAAATGTAAGGACGGAGAAGTCGGGAAAATTGAAAACATTCAACCGTCTATGAAATGCAGAGCTTTTTAGCCACTTGTATATAGACAGATACACAGAGCAAGACTTAAAATGAATAAACTGCGAGAGCAACATTCCATGCATATCATATGGCGTTCATTTCACAAATCAGGTATAAGGGCAGCCTGGAGAACAACTGATTACTTTTTCTCTTCCTTGTCCAGCCAACCGTACATGAACATAATGAACTGATACTAGAACTCAAATAATTATACCACATATTATCATCTGTGCTATTGAAGCAATTATCAATCAAAAGCAATCTTATTCTAAAAATGCTATGGGCATAACAGAATGGTAACTCCAAGTTCTTACAACTCGACATCAACTATGCACTTTCCTCCACTCTCTGCTTTTTTTTTTTTTTTTTTTTTTCTTGTATCTCAGATCTGCAAGCAACATAAGAAGTTACCCCTCATGGCAATTAAGCCTTATACATGGTTCATGGGATTGGTACGGAATAAATAAACCAAGGATGGAGAAGTTCAATGGCTTGGCATAAGATTTTCCCCCTAATTTGTAGTGAAGATGTGGATGAAGCCATAGCAGGACAACCAGACCAATGTTTGACCATTTTATTCTTAAGAGGTAGACTCTGCTTTTGAATAGAGGTCAATACTACCTATCTGGAACCCTTGAAGTTGCTGTTGGATCTCTTACTGCTGCGAACCTTAACCTGCAATTTTAACGATCATGATCCATTAAAATATTGTGTGCAAAGATTACATAAAACCAAATTAGAAGCGACTCAAGAAACTCTGTCAAGTTTACCTGAAGGCATTTGCTAGAATTCCAGGTGATTTGACCTCAAGTACTTTCCGCTGAAAGCGTTCTTTAAAGGTTTGAGAAGTTTTCTCATCCAAAATATGCCAGTTTAAACCTCCATCCGGACTTCCTTCAAGTGCCCTGACAACCCAAACAACCAAATTTCTTACATAATTTCACTTGGAAAATGAAAAATCCTTGCTAGGGATATCACATACACAAGATCATTGCATTTGCATTTGGTGTTGGGTAATAGGGACCTTGAACATCTAGAGTAACTAAAATATTCGAAGTTATATTTCTTGAAAGGCCGAATTTTCATTAGCCAGCACATAGCTTTTAGACTAACTATTTGAAATTCAGGACCTAAATTGATGAATTTTGTGAACTACAAACGGTAATTTCCTTTCATCCTTGGATACTTTTTGAATCTACTGGTACAATGGGATGTTCTTGTCAGTAATGGATGAAAATACATTCTTCTGCTTTATGTGAAATGCTTAGTTTTTCCACATGGGACTTGAGAATTAAAACACTTGTCCAGTCTTTTTCGGTCCAAATCTTGCATTGTATTCAAAACGCTAGCAATGGGAGCTATAATTCTGGATCAGCTAAGCCAAGCACTAATTCTTACATAAACCAAGAGGAATTCTCGACCGTAAATGCATATACTAGGACTTACGAAGGAAAACCATACATTCCCACTTGCAGTCAAATGAGTTCAATGCTTTCAAACCTAGTCCCTTTTCAGAACACATGAGACCTATTTGGGTTTGTTTTTTAGTCTTTTCCAAGTTTATGAGTTGGAATTTCAAACTTTTACTTAGCTGATATAGGCATTTAAATTAGCTCTGCACATACCACATTCATAAGGAATCTTCCAATGAGTCTGGAGGTTTTACAGATTGGTATTTCAAAATTTTGTTTGGCTGATCACAAGGATTTACACTGCACATACTACTTTCGCAAGGTATCTTCCTAAAGAATCCAGAGGTTGCACTGTCAAAATCAATTAGCACGGAAAAGAAACATTACCTACCCAGGAACGAAGAAACCAGTTATATGCAGTAAGTCAGAAAGCTGCTGGGTAATATATATTTTCATGGATTCGTCCTAAAGGAAATATTTAAGGGGGGTTATAAAATACGTCCTCCTACTTGGTTATAAAACATGGATTCATCCTGAAGGTAATATATATATATATTCATGCCAACTCTTTTGGTTCGGTCAACATGGTTATAAAAACCTAAAGGAAATATTTAAGGTGGCAAAAGAATCAGGGTTTTCCACTCAAATAAGGTCAAGGGAGAAAGTAAATAATATTTTACGCACGCGACGGAAAAGAAATTACAATAACATAGTTATTATGTCAGATTTCACCGGACACGAGTTGATATCATGTCCTCCTAATGTTTTCTGCAAAAAATCTACATGAAACTAAAAAGAAGAAAAGGAAAGGAAGGGGAAAAAATTTGAGAGAGAGATGAGAAAGCAAAACAAAAGGACACTGGACTCTCATGTTGTTAGTTTTTCTTGAATTTTAGTATAGCTCAACAATAAAAAGGTTGTTCCCTTCAGAAAGTAAAATTGAAGCCTCAGAATACATTAAATTTAAGCTAAGAAGGTTGCAAGGAAAATGATTCCCAATTACACATTGATCACAAACACCACAGATTGGCTCCAAACTCAAAACGTGACCTAATATAGAATATGGTAATGTAGTAACATCAAACCTGCTCATGTGTATAGGAAATGAAACCATTGAAGATGCCAAAGAAAATCATATCAATCCATTGGATCCCGCTTGGGCTCATCGTTGGCAGACATTAGCTCATACAACACTAGCTCATGCATTTGATTGTCTGATACTTTATAAAGTATCCAACAACCTACATGGAGAGTAACATAATAGGTTAGGAGATGAGAAGTCAACCAGATTTCTAATCATAATCAATGAGGTAATACTTACAAATTTAATGATCAAACTAGGTGTTCTCTCTCCCCATTTTGAAGAAAAACTTTCGTGTAATCTTGTTATCCTCTACTTTTTCCATTCAAATGCTTATTTTTCACTAGGCTAGAGATTGTGCATGCTTTTTTCATCCTTCTAAGAACAGCAATCACCACTTTTAAATGGAGTCAAAATAATCAAGAAAATAGATTTTTAGGGACTCAATAGTCACAAGTAAAACTTGTAGAAAAAGAATCTTGATCCCAATACTTTAAGGATGCAAAATTACATTACCTTTTGAAGAAAACTACTGGTATTGATTCATCTTAAATCAGCCTATTCACTTTATCATCCATAAAATATCAGTTTAAGGACTTTAAATTGTCTTATCATTACTATATAAAAAATATGAATCTTGGTATTAGGGAGTGTCAGTGTAAGCAATTTTTTATTTTATTTTTTGTTATCCCTAAATTACACTCATGTCTTTTAATTAGAATTATTGCATTTTAATGTGGTACTAATTAAAAGATATAAAAACACTCCAATTGATTACATCATTATAGTATTGGTAATTATAATTAAAAACTGCTCATTAAAAACTATTTACCTACCCTTGGACTCCATCGCCAATTATTCTACGTATCAAAATTTCTTAATTGAAGCACAAAAAATTTCTCATTAGTTATTAGTTAAGATTGTGAAAAAAAAATCAATGTTAAAATACAGACACTTTCTAGAAAATGGAGAAACATACAAGAAGAAGAGAACACTTATTCATTTGTATATCTTTATACAAATATCACTAGCAAATTTTACAATGATGCACTTTTTGCCAATGTAAAGAATTTTTCATATTGCACCCATTGAAATTTCAATATACAAAAAATGATGACGCATTTATAACTGAAATAGAAGTATTAAATTGGAAAAAAAGAAATCTAAAGTAGCACCATACAAACCACTTGGCCTGTTTGGAAGGTGAGTTTTTTAGGTGTTTGTATAAAATTTTACTGTAGATTACTGTAGAAGTTGTAGAAAAACTTTATAAGATGAAAAAACTTTTTTTAGAAGTTGTAGAAAAACTTTTTATGTGATGAAAAACTTTTTTTCCTTTTTCTTTCCCTTTTCTTTCTTTTTCTTTTTTCTTTTTTTTTCTTTCTTTTTTTTTTCTTTTCCTTCCTCCCTTCCCCTTCCCCTTCCCCCTCCCTGTTCCCTCTTCAGATCACTGCCAATGCAGTTTTGGGTTTTTCTGAATTTTTTTTCTCCCCCTCTCCTGCCCGCGACTCCTCCCTCTCCCTCCCCCGCCACCCATTTCCTCCTCTCTCCCCCGCCACCCCCTCTACCCGCCACCCCCCTCTGCCTCTCCCGCCACCCATTTCCCCCCTCTCCCCCCCTCTCCCCCGCCATCCCTCTGCCTCACCTGCTGCAGCCTTAGTGGAACTGCAACTCCAGCTTTTCCGATTTCCAAAACTACTACTACTACTACTAGTACTACAACGGAAATCACTGGGCTCATGGACAGAAGCAAGTTTGATGGAGCCGTTGCTCCTTTTCTTTTCCTCATCATTTGGGGATGGCGGCTTTATAGCTGCGGAGTTGCTCCTGTTGCTGTTGGTCATATTGAACTTCTTCTTTGTCCTTTCCTCCCCTCTCCCCCGCCACCCCTTCTGCCTGCCATCGGTATCGGAAGAGGTGATCGTAGTCGAAACCGGCTGCGAAAGTGGTGACCGGCAACGGAGGTGGTGTTAGGTTGGGGTGGGGTAGGAAGAAGAAAAAAAGGGGAAGGGATTTTTTTTTTTTGGTGTTTTGGATAATTTTAAAGTGGGTAGGTTAAAAATTTTGATAAATTTTTAGGGTTCCTGTAGCAAGAATTGTTAAAAAACTAGTATAATACAAATTTGGCTAAAAATCAAGGTTCCAAACAACCCCACTGTTATCATTGATAGCAACTGATCAAAACAAGAAAAATTGAAAAAAATTGAAAACTATTCATAAAATAACATAAAGTAAATAGCAAATAAATTAAAAAGTTAGAATACAATTCAAATAATACCAAAGACAACATCCAAATCACTTATATCCAAGGGAAAACAAACATTGTTATTGACAATAATTTAGTAATGCTTCATCTGTATTGGTTTGAGCAAACCAATTCCATCCATCAAGGTAGAAGCCATCTCCAATAATAAAATAAAAATTACAATAAGAGTACATTTAAAATGAAGAATGACAAAATGAAAATGATATCCAAATTATTTTTGGTGATGCCCAAAATACCCTTATTTTTTCTAATGATTACATATATTTATTGTATTGCAATATTAGCGAATAATGGAAGCGGTTATGAAATGAAAAACTTTAAAATTAAGTAAATTTTATTTATGGTGACAACTATAATTAGACATATTTAGTGCATTCCAATAATTGATTCTAATAATTGATAATAATGATAGCGGTTATGGATTAAAAGTTGCCAATTAAAAAATAAAACACTGCAATATACAAAAAATTAATATTAAAGTTAATTAGCCACAATTCTTATTCCAATTCCATGATCATCAAAAAAACCAATACCAAAACCAAAAATATTGTGCTCATATGAAAAAAAGTAGACTTGTTGATTTTATTTTGCATTGGATTGTGCTAAAAATATGAATAAATGAAAAGGAAAATGGAAAATGGAAAACCTCCAACTATCTCTATCTATAAACTTTCAATTGTCAGAATGTACAAGCCAAAAAAAACTTTACGCCGTGGATCATTTATACTCCATTATTGGCAAAAATAGAATTAACATAATATCAAGAATTCAAATTACATGTTTGTTTATTTATTTTTCTAACTTAATTATATTCTTCATTTATAAAAAAAATTGCAATGATTGTGGTTTATATGCAATAGAACCATGAATATACAATAATTTTGGTAAAACATGATGTTATCAATATTTGATATGTTAGAATTCAAGCTATAAATCAGAAAGTGTTTGGTACATGATTCCAAATTCAATTCTAAGGGACATGTCAACTATTGGAATGTTTTCTATCTCTTTTCATTTGATAAAATTTTTAAAAGTAACTAGCTTAAAAAATAAATAACATAAAAATACTATATTATGATGTTGATGATCAAAATTTCATAAAAATTTGTAGTATCTAAAGAATAATATATTTTAAAATATTACAATCACGTGCAAAACACGTGAACTATTACTAGGGAAGTTTAAGTAGGACTAAATTTTTATTGGAATATCTTAATATGGTTATAATGTGGTATTATAAATTTTAGTTATGCACATAGGTTATAGCTTTTATTTCTTTAGTTTTTGCCTCTAAAAGAACAGAAATTAAAGTTAAGAGATACAAGTTGCTAAGGCAAAAACATTATTGTTCTTTTTCGTATGACATTTTCATTTTTTTAATATATTTTTAACTTCTCAGCCTACTTTATTTTCATCTGTACTTGATTCAGGGATTAAATTTCTCCCCAATGTGTTGTAATACTAAATAAATTCAAGGCACAAAATTAATTATTAAATTTCTCCCCAATGTGTTGTAATACTAAATAAATTCAAGGCACAAAATTAATTGTGCTATCTACCTTTCTAATTGTGCTATCATGGCCACAGTGGGGGTTCTTTAATGCCCATCCATTTAGCACCTCAGAGTGTGCATTTTAGCAGGGTATAAAGTTATTTCGATTTCAAAAGTTTCTGAAATTCGCCTCATCCTAGAAAAATATTCTTGAATTTCAATAGTTGATCCCGGCATATGCGCTAAAGATGCAAAATTACATTAGCCCTCTAGTAAAATGTGGACTTAACTAAAGAAAACAGCTGATAATCGATTCAACTTACTACTGTGATTGGTAAGACACTAAATCAACTTGTTCAATTTATATTCAAGAAAATATTAGTTTAAGTACTTTAAAGTATCCTATTCAGTATAAGTAGGATTGGATTATTTTTCTTTTTTGGGTGCAATACTAGAATTTTAGAAACATAACTACTTTGTGGATTTGATTTTTTTTCAAATGTTTTTTTTATAGTAAAAGTAGAAAGACGGGACTTTTCACTTACATTCAGGGACGGAGCCAGAAATTTATTTTTGGGGGGGCTGAAGTGTATTAAAATTTTTTTTTGTGACGAAATAAATATATTTAATAAGTAAAATTTAGAATCAATAATTATAAAAATAATAAAAACATATAATTATACATACCCAAAAATTTGTTATTGATTAACACTTGAAGTATTGGTAGTTGTTGCACTCGAATAACGAAGAGGAGGCAATTGCATTCTGCGAGTCTTCATCCGTTGAAAACGCTGCAATATTTGCTCATTTTCAATTGTTGCAAAAATATCCTTCTCGATGTATACAACCAGACAGTCATTCATCCACTCGTCTCCCATTTTGTTGCGCAAATCAGTCTTGACAATAAAGCCATATGTTCCCTTGCTAGCACATCCATACATTGCCCGATCAAGTTAAGGTGGTCATAAGAAAAATCATTTAGTATTAAATTACATGATAATGATATGCATCATCACCTGCATAATCAGTCAGTATGTACTAATCTTTTTTATTTTTATTCCTATTTTGTTGGGGGTGCTCAAAAAGGTTATGCAATAATAGTAAATACCTTATTTTGCCCATTTTATTCAATTTCATTGATACGCACGACGGATCTTTTGTGCTACTTTCTGTTTCACTTTTTATCATATTATTTTTTTCTCCTTCATAACATCACATTTTAATTCTTTTTTATTTCCTTAAAATCTAATAACTATTAATTAAATAATACAAAATTTAACACATTTCTATATGTAAATGGCTTAACCGGATGAAGATAATAGATGAAAATGTCTCTGGGTAAGATACCGTATTAAATCTAGGACCTTTTAATCAGTGAGATAAAGGCAGACATTAGACGAATGGGAAAGATGAGGCATCTAAGCTAGGCTAAATGATCAAATCGAATTGGGTAAAAAAAAAAAAATCAAGTGAACAAAATAAGAAATTTTTTCAAAACGTTCCGCGGGTATTAGTATAGTTTGCCCAATTTAGTAAGTCTCCTAACTGGGCAGTTGGCAAGGAGCCCAAACGCCCAAGGGGCCCCTGTGTTATTTACGATGGTTTTCTTGGTCTCAGGACATATAAAAAAAAAAATTCTTGAATCTTGAACCTATATATAGGGGGTTTTCCGGCGGCTTGGGGGGGGGGCTTAAGCCCCCACCAGCCCCCCCTTAAATCCGTGCCTGCTTACATTCCCTTCCCTCCCGAACCACCCAACCCACTTACATTCTCTCCCCTCGAACAATCCAACCCATTCCTCCTCCAAATTTATTTCTTGTTTTTCATAATGTTCTTGGAGGAATCTTCTCTGTTTCTTTCAAATTATTCAACAAAATATTGTATGATAAGGATTATTGTACGCTCAAAGAGCGCCAGAATATGAAGACTTTATATTTTTCAAACCAGTTGGCCATTTAATTAGAAGTTCAATACCTGATGTATGTAAAAACTTTTGCTCCTTAGTTTTAGCCATTCAAAGACTGAATACTTAATAAATTATGTGTGTACAAATTGACTACTTAGCATTATTGTAATTTGATAAGATAAATTATGAATAAATTTTGTTTTTCCTAAGTGGGAGATTTTGAGTTCAAGATCTATTACTTATAATCCCTTACACCTTATCATCCAACCTGATCCTCCCTTGGATGTATTTAGGAATTGCAAAGCATATAGATAATTTAAGTAGTTTTAAAGACACATAAAAAATTTTATTTTAACTTTAAGTTAATATAAAATGTGTAGAACGCAACAAGACAAATAACAATAGACGTGAAGGGTATTCTTAATCAAAGCCATAGAGGAAGATAGACAAAGGAGTTGCGTATAAAAGAATCAATGTAAAACCTAGAATTGCACAAATAACACATATAAAGAATTAGTTGTTGTAATTCAACAAAGTGTTGTAATTATAATTTTAACTCACAACTCCTAATATTGTTATTTAAATTCATAAGGCAAATTAAGTAGTGTTAATTCGTAATTGAATAATGACATTCTGCTTCATTATCCGACACGCATAATGCACGTGCATTTTCCTAAGCAGTCTATAAACGGTGGGAGAAGCGTGGAAGTTCTTCTGTTCTTGTACTACAATTTCTGCATTAGAGGAAAGGCAGGATAAGATAACAACAAAATATCATGAATCATCCTCATCCACATGTTCTAGCCATTCCTTATCCAGCCCAAGGTCATGTTCTTCCCTTAATGGAACTGGCCTTGTGCTTAGTCAGGCAGGGTATTAGAGTAACATTTGTGAACTCCGAATTCGATCACAAGAGAGTTACCAAATCATTATCACAGGAGGACAATGTACCAGCTATGATGCAACTGGTGTCAATCCCAGATGGATTGGAATCATGGGAGGACAGAAATGACCTGATCAAATTGACGCTATCAGTTTACCAGGTCATGCCTGCGAATCTAGAGTGTCTAATAAAGAGCATAAATCAATCTGACAGTGATAAAATCACATGCATTATTGCTGATGAAACCATGGGATGGGCACTAGAGATTGCAAAGAAAATGAGAATCAAGGCGGTAGACTTCTGGCCAGCGTCAGCTTCAGTATTGGCACAGATATTCGGCATCCCAAAGCTCATGGATGATGGAATCATAAGTAGCACTGGTAAGATTGAGTCCATTTAGATAATTCCTTGCCAGCACCATTAGAGAAAGAAGATAAATTTATTTGCAGTCATCAAACTGCTAATCATCAGAACACGCATTAGTACTATCGGTTCTGCATTTTGCTATTTTGTATTCAGTTGAAAAGTTTCTAAACACGTCAAGCTTTTTAGTGCAGGTACCGTGTTGAAGAACCAGATGGTAAAGTTGTCACCTACCATGCCAGAGATGAAGCCTGAACATCTTGTTTGGACCTGCTTTAGTGATCTCACATTACAAAAATTTTCTTTTGATACCTTTTTAAAATCTAACACAATAGTTAAACTGGCAGATTGGTTCATTTGCAATACAAGTTGTGAATTAGAGGCGGCAGCCTTCACTTTATTTCCTCAAATACTACCTGTAGGCCCTCTTTTGGCAAGTAATCGACTTGGAAAATCGGTTGGCTCCTTCTGGCCTGAAGATTCAGATTGCTTGGCATGGCTTGATAAGCAGCCTCCGCAATCTGTCATTTATGTTGCATTTGGGAGCTTCACAGTTTTTGATCCGACACAATTCAGAGAGCTGGCACTTGGGCTTGAACTCATCAATAGGCCATTCTTGTGGGTTGTGAGGCAAGATTTAACTACCGAGACAGACAATGCATATCCAGAAGGCTTCAAAGATCGAATACAAGGCCGTGGGCTACTAGCAGGCTGGGCACCTCAGCAACAGGTCTTGAGCCATCCTTCGGTGGCTTGCTTCCTCAGCCATTGTGGTTGGAACTCTACGATCGAAGGTTTGAGCAGTGGTGTTCCTTTCCTCTGTTGGCCTTACTTTGCAGATCAGTTCCTTAATGAGAAATACATATGTGATGTTTGGAAGATCGGTTTAGGATTTGAACGAGATGCAAATGGAATCATTGCACGAGAAGAAATAAAGAATAAAATTGAGCAGCTTCTCACTGTTGGAGAATACAAAAAAAGGGCCTTAAAATTAAAAACCAAGGTTATCAACAGTGTTACCAAAGATGGGAGCTCTGGCAAGAATTTCAACAATTTGGTCCAATGGATTAAGGCTGAGAAAAATTATTCCTGCTCTGGATAGGCTTGACTGCCACATGTGAAAGTGAATCAGGAGACTGATGTTGAAATGAGACCCCAGAAGGATATCATTGTGAGTTGTTCGCTTCAAATTCCACCACCAGCCCCACTCCCTCCGACCAAAAGAAAAAAAAAGTTCCGAAGAAGATCAATTTGATTGTATTAATAATTAATGATCTCTCATGTTGTATTCCTACCTCTTCGAGTATCAATCTCTAAGGCTACTGAAAAAATCATGATAATCTTTTTAAAAATGCAATAAGACATCTCATGCATGACTCGCCTCTGATATATCATTCTGTTGCCTACAGGACCAATATTCCAACTGTTCTTTCAAAAGAAAACACAAAATTTGGCCCCTCCTGGCATAAAGCAAGCACATGAGATGAAGCAAAAAGGGGCATGGAGCAACTGAGCAAGCTATATGGAGTTTGTACAGCTTGCTTAGTGGCTTTGTATTGGTCTAGCCTATCTCCGAAATCTTTACTCATTATCTAAAATATCATTACAAAATTTAGTCGTCGAAGTCTAGTAGTCTGTAATGACTTGTTGCTAAATGACTGAAGTGCATATATAGATCCAAAGAGGGGGGGGAGGGAGAGGGAGAGAATGATAAAATGTACGAAAAATCTGCATTAAATTTGGAGAAAATTTCCCCATTCTCAAGCACTTATGCAAGTCGGTTGTCAACCTGATAGGCTGATATACATGTCTGATTCGTAACCTGCTGAAATCGTGCAGAATGCAGGTTTGACTAGTATCTGTCAAGCATAGCAGGACTTCCAAATACACTTGCTTTTCTAATTGACTTTCAAATGAGATTTCCCACAAGCCACCGATGCATAAATATGAAAGTTGTGCTCCCAGAATTCTTGTTCATTCGTTGCTTAATCAAGCACCTCCTCAGACTACTTATTATCAAACGAAACACATAATCCTGTTTTCAGTTGATGATTCTGTTTGAATGGTTTTTCCATTAGCTATTTACTCACATCAAAATATGTTAAATAGGAAGCAGTGGCGCATGAAGGACACACGATGGAAAAGAATGAAATTGACGGGCAAGTGCATCTTCAGTCGACTAACTGTTAACTGTTAAAAAACTCATTGTTGCCTGACAAAAGCCAGAACAACAATTAGCTTGCACTGTTCATGTTGATGCTCTAATAAATGAATATGATAAAACTTTTTAAAGTAAAATGAGTCGGTCTTCGGCTTCTAACTTCTGCTGATTTAGCATTGGCAAATACATTTGTTCCATATTCGTTGCAATGGTGACTGGTGAGCTCTACCTGCCAAGAACAGATATAAGGCTTGCAATTTCACCTTTATATGGAATCCTTCTAATATAGTAGGTCTTAAGGGGAGTGATCTGGGGTACAGCAAGGGAGGAGACTCTTGGAGTCTTAAGAAAGAAAAAGAAGGGCTGAGGAGTAAAGTGGAGGATGCCCAGAAGAGGAGCGGTGAAGCGGTGCAGCAGACTTCAACCACTTGTATATGAAATGCAGAGCTTTTTAGCCACTTGTATATGGACAGATACACAGAGCAAGACTTAAAATGAATAAACTGTGAGAGCTGTTGCGGAAGCTCTACCAAATTAAGGTATAACGAGTAAATTATTGTACCTGAAATTGCAAAATGATAATTCCCAGAAAATATTTGGTGAGGCACACTGGCCTACTTAAGTTCCAATTTCCTAGATAGAATCACCTATATATGCAATTAATTGCACAATAATTCACTATAAATATACCTACAAATATAGCTACTAAATAGACAATAAAATAGAACACCAGAATTTAACGAGGTTCGGCTAATTTGCCTACGTCCTCGGACACTACCAACAACTTAATATTTCACTAGAAAAAATATTACAAAGAAAGAGAAGGAAGCAAATTATGATGCTCTTGCTTGGTGTGATTGAATTGAGAAGGTAGAGAGCTTATTTATAGCTCTCAAAACCTTCTCCAATTCTTAAATCCACCGATGTGGGATAAGAATTATGCCAAATATTTCAACAATTTTGGCTATTTCAAAGTTAACAATTGTGGTAGAGCTATTTCAAAGTCAACAATTATGGTTTTGAATTCAACAAATCTCCACCTTGGCATAATTTCTAATTCCATCAAAAATACAAATCTTCTCTCTCAAAATTCGATGGTGTCTTCAAATGCGTTGTCAAGCGCCAATCTTCAAATTGTGCACAACATTTATCAAATTCAAACAATGTTGGAATTTGATAGTTGTCACAACCTTCGTAAGCATATCAGCAGGATTCTCCTTGGTCTGAATCTTTTGAAGTAGTATCGTACTACCTTCCAAAATCTTCCTCACAAAATGATACCGTACGTCAATATGCTTCGTCCTTGCATGATAAACCTGGTTCTTTGCTAAATGAATAACACTCTGACTATCACAATGAACTTTGATAGACTTCTGTCCGATTCCCAATTCATCAAGCAACCCATGAAGCCAAATTGCTTCCTTAACAGCCTCCGTAACTGCCATATACTCCTCCTCTGTAGTAAACAAAGCAACCGTTGACTGTAAGGTAGACCTCCAACTGACTGGTGCCTTAGCAAGTGTAAACACATACCTAGTCGTTGATCGACGTGTATCTTGATCACCTGCGTAGTCGGAATCACAATATCCAACTGCACCTTGACCAATTTTCTCATCCCGGTCAAATACTAATCCAACATCTACGGTGTTCAAAATGTACCGTAAAATCCATTTCACAGCCTGCCAATACTCCTTGCCACGATCATGCATGTACATGCTCACAACTCCAATTGCTTGTGAAATGTCGGGTCTTGTACACACCATAGCATACATCAAGCTACCCACCGCATTTGCATATGATACATTTGCCATATATTCTCGTTCTGTATCATTCTTTGGAGATAACGATGCACTGTGCTTGAAATGAGGAGCAAGTGGAATACTAACAGGTTTGGTCTTTTCATTCATGCCAAACCTCTTTAATACTTTACTAAGATACTCTTTTTGAGTCAAATAAAGCCTCCCAATCTTTTATCTCTGCTTATCTGCATGCCGAGATCTTTCATTTCAAACTCTCGACTCAAATGAGATTTTAATTTTTCAATCTCACCTTGATCTTTGGAAGCTATCAACATAAAGAAAAAGATATATGTAGGATCCATCTCGTAGCTAAATATACACAGTCATCATATTTGCTTCTTGTGTACCTCTGCCCCATAATAAACTTGTCAAATCGCTTGTACCACTGCCTTGGAGATTGCTTCAATCCATACAACGATTTGTTAAGCTTGCACACCATCTTTTCTTTACCAACAACTTTGAATCCTTCTGGCTGAGTCATGTAGATTTCCTCTTCCAAGTCACCATGTAAAAACACAGTTTTTACATCTAATTGGACAAGTTCCAGATCCAATTGTGCTACCAAAGCTAATAAAATTCTGATGGAGGAATGTTTCATGATTGGAGAAAACACTTCGTTGTAATCAATTCCCTCCTTTCTGAGCATAGCCTTTAGCCACCAATCTTGCTTTGTAGCGAACACCAAATTTGTCAGGAAATCCTTCCTTCTTTGCATATACCCACTTGCACCCAATTGCCTTCTTTCCCTTTGACAGATTGATAAGTTGCCAAGTCTGATTCTTATAAAGGGACTGCATTTCTTCTTCCATGGCTATCCTCCATTTTTCTTTCTCTGAACTTTGGACAATTTCAAAATAAGTAGTAGGAACTTCATCTATTGCAATTGCAGATGCATTAGCCACCATATTAACATACTGAGCAGGTACTTTGATATTCCTCTTTGGCTTACTCAATGCAATTGATTCAAATTGCTGTGAAGACTCTCCAATTGGAACATCTTCTTCAGTTGATTCTTCTTCTATCATAGGAGTCCTTTCATCTACTCCTATATCCACTGTTGGTCTGATAATGCTTCTTTCAAACTCCACCTACTTAGGAGTACTCTCCATCTGTTGGAAAGTACCATCATTCTGCTGTACATCTACCTTTGTCAACATGGTAGATTCATCAAAGGTGACATCCCTGCTGAAAACTATCTTCTTCGTCTCGGGACACCAAAGGCGATAACCTTTAATGCTTGTCGTGATCCCTATAAAGAGCGCCTTCTTCGCCCTTGGATCTAACTTTGATTCTTTAACATGATAATATGTAGTACAACCAAACATATGTAAGGAATCATAATCTGTAGCAGGTTTTCCCGACCATTTCTCTAATGGCGTTTTGCCGCCAATAGCAGTTGATGTTAAGCGATTAATGAGGTGATTTGCATATGCTAAAGCCTCAGTCCAAAATTGTCTGCCCAACCCAGCATTGGATAACATACACCAAACTTTTTCCACCAATGTCCGGTTCATACGCTCTACCTCCCCGTTCTGTTGTGGTGTATCTCTGACTGTGAAGCGCCGAACAATGCCTTCATTTTCACAGACCTCCATTAACAGATCACTAGTGTATTCACCTCCGTTGTCTGTTCGAAGGCATTTAATCTTTCTTTCTGTTTGAGTTTCCACCATCTTTTTCCACTTGATGAAAATTCCCAATACTTCACTTTTCGCCTTCATAGTATGCACCCATACTCTTCGAGAGAAGTCATCGACAAAGGTAACAAAATAATTTTTGCCTCACAGAGAAGTTGTTTTGGAAGGCCCCCATACATCAGAGTGCACATAATCCAAAACACCCTTGGTATCGTGAATTGCAGTGCCAAATTTTACCCTTGTCTGCTTCCCTTTGACACAATGCTCCCAAAAATCTAACTTGCAAACACTGGCTCCTTTCAATAGTCCTTGATTTATCAGAAGATTCAAGGATTTTTCTTCGGCATGCCCTAAGTGCATATGCCATAATCTGGTTACTTTCAATTCTCGATCATCACTGGAAGCCACTGCCGCTACTCCAACAACTGTATTATCTTGATAGTAGTACAAGTTATTTTTTTTTTTCGGATTCCTTTCACCAGCACCAATGCACCTGAAATGATTTTCATCACTCCATTATATGCCGACACCTTGTAACCCATTGATTATAGTACTCCCACAGAAATGAGGTTTTTTTTCAATTCTGGCACATATCGGACATCAGTTAAAATCCTAATTGATCCATCTTGATTCCTCAGCCGAATTGAACCAACCCCATTTGTTGCTAATGTGGTCTCATCTGCCATGTAGGCGACTCCACCTTCTTGTTCCTTGAAATCAAAGAATCATTCCCTATTAGACGTCATATGATGACTACAACCTGAGTCCAATAGCCATATACTAGAATGACCAGTAGGCATGACAGCTAATGAAAAGTCTGACTCTTGATCAATGCACTTAGCTACATTTGAATCCGCAACAATTTTTTCCTTGTCAGGTCTACTCTTCAGCTTTGGGCAGTCTTTCTTCCATTGCCCTTTCTCTCTGCAAAAAGCACACTCATCTTTTTTTAGTCTAGCTCTCGACTTGGATCTACCTCTCGTCCCCTTTCTCTGGTTTTGTGAGCATTCTCTAGTTACCAGAGCTTCTGCTACTCCATCTCTGCTACTTTGCTTGTCTTTTCTTCTGAGTTCGTAGCTGTACAGGGCAGAGCTAACTTCACTGAGGGACACCTCAGCTTTCCCATGGAATAGAGTTGTTTCGAGATGCTCAAACTGCTCAGGAAGAGATCCCAACAACATGAGAGCCAAATCTTCATCTTCAAATGTCACATCTAAATTCATCAGATCAGTGATTAACTGATTGAAATTAGTGATGTGATCACTTAGAGTTGTGTCGGGAACATAAGTGAAGCGAAATAAACGTTTCTTCATATTGAGCCTGTTCTGACAATTTTTCTTCAAGAACTTCTCCTCCAATCCAGTCCACAATTTATTTGTAGAAGTTTCTTTTGAGAACACATATTTCTGTTCTCTTGAAAGACACGATCGAATTGTACCACACGCTAAACGATTTAGCGTCCTCCATTCCTTCTCTTCAATCTCTTCTAGTTTCTCTTCTTCGATGGCAATGTCTAGACCTTGATTAAAGAGCGCGTCTAGAATTTCACTTTGCCACATACCGAAATGACTAGTACCATCAAATGTCTCCACATTTAATTTTTGCATTTATCATAGCATTTCTCGCCATAATAGACGATAACGAGCTTGTCGATGCTTGCATTGTAGATAAAGATCTACTTTCGGCCATCTCTACAAATTATATTTAGTAGCTCCTAAATGTAGAATAACAATAGCCCAAAAAATCTTTTCTGATGTGGAAGATCAGACTATGCTGCAACCACATAGCATACTAAGAAACCTTGAGCTCTGATACCAATTGTTGCGGAAGCTCTACCAAATTAAGGTATAACGAGTAAATTATTGTACCTAAAATTGCAAAATGGTAATTCTCAGGAAATATTTGGTGAGGCACACTGGCCTGCTTAAGTACCAATTTCTTAGACAGAATCACCTATATATGCAATTAATTGCACAATAACTCACTACAAATATGCCTACAAATATAGCTACTAAATAGACAATAAAATAGAATACCAGAATTTAACGAAGTTCAGCTAATTTGCCTATGTTCTCGGACACTACCGACAACTTAATATTTTACTAGAAGAAATATTACAGAGAGAGAGAGAGAAGGAAGCAAGTTATGATGCTCTTGCTTGGTGTGATTGAATTGAGAAGGTAGAGAGCTTATTTATAGCTCTCAAAACCTTCTCCAATTCTTAAACCCACATCGATCTTAAACCCACCGATGTGGGATAAGAATTATGCCAAATATTTCAACAATTTTGGCTATTTCAAAGTCAACAATTGTGGTAGAGCTATTTCAAAGTCAACAATTATGGCTTTGAATTCAACAAGAGCAACATTCCATGCATATCATATGGGGTTCATTTCACAAATCAGGTATAAGGGCAGCCTGGAGAACAACTAATTACTATTTCTCTTCCTTGTCCAGCCAAACGTACATGAACATAATGAACTGATTCTAGAACTCAAATAATTGTACCACATATATCATCTGTGCTGTTGAAGCAATTATCAATCAAAAGCAATCTTATTCTAAAAGTGCTATGGGCATAACAGAATGGTAACTCCAAGTTCTTACAACTCGACATCAACTATGCACTTTCCTCCACTCTCTGCTTTTCTTTTTATTTTCTTGTAACTTAGATCTGCAAGCAACATAAGAAGTTACCCCTCATGGCAATTAGGCCTTATACATGGTTCATGGGATTGGTACAGAATATATAAACCAAGGATGGAGAAGTTCAATAGCTTAGCACAACATTTTTCCCCTAACTTGTAGTGAAGATGTGGATGAAGCCATAGCAGGATAGCAAGACCAATGTTTGACCATTTTATTCTTTAAGACGTAGACTCTGCTTTTGAATAGAAGTCAATACTAACTATGGATACAATTGCAATAATAAGAGGCGCAAAACTTTTTTATTTTGTAAAACTGATACTTAACTCATGAAACTGCTCCATTTATAAAATTCAAAAAAAAAACTCCACTATCTCCACTAACTTCACTAATTCCACTAACTACTCTACTAACTTCATTAATTCCACTAACTCCATTAACTAGGTGGAACAAAACAAACAAACATGGTCAACTAAAAACAAGTGAATATCTCTAACAATTCCTCCCTTAAACTGAAAATTTTCAAACATTCAGTTTAATAGGACCCATCAACTGCACAAACTGCAAGTAGTTTCCTTAGTTTCTTAAACGTGGATAACTTCAATGACTTGGTTATTATGTTAGCAATCTGATCTTCACTTTTGCGGTGGAGAAAATCAATTATTCCATCCCTTGTGAGCTCCCTTAGAAAGTGAAACCTCACATCTATGTGCTTGGTTCTTCCATGTAGAACTGGATTTTTAGAGAATTTGATGGCAGACCTACTGTCAGAGTAAATTGTAGTAGCTCCTTCTTGCTGAAATCCAACTCTTCAAGAATATTTCTTAGCCCTATTGATACAATTACTACGAAAAATAATAAGAGAAGCAAAACTTTATTTCTTGTAAAACTAATACTTAACTCCTAAGCTCTCCGTGGAATGTGAGTTCTGGCATCAAAAGGCGGCTGTCCGTTGGATCAGGGAGGGGGATGCTAACACCTCCTTTTTTCATTCGGTGGTCAAACAACGTAGAAACTCCAACTTCATCTCTCGCATGAAAGACGATGCTTTGGGCTGGCTCCACGACGCTCCTAATATACAGGACTCCGCGGTGAGGTTTTTTTCGGAGTTGTTTCAGTCGACTGGATTTGTTTCACCTCCCACGCTGTTTTTTGAGCTACCGAGGATCACCGCGGAGGAGGATGCAAAACTTCGGGAACTGCCCGGGATGGACGAGCTTCGCTCGGTGGTCTTCTCTATGGATGCTAATAGTGCCCCGGGGCCGGACGGGTTCAGGGCAGGTTTCTATCAACACTGTTGGGAGACAATCAAGGACGATCTCTTGGCAGCTGTTCATGACTTCTTTAAGGGGGTCGAACAACCTCGGGGGATTTCCAGTGCATTGATAGTATTGATTCCAAAAGTGGAGGGGGCTTTCCAGTGGAAGGATTTTAGACCAATCAGCCTTTGCAATGTGAGCTCAAAGATCATTTCAAAAATACTGGCCAATCGTTTGGGGCACTTGCTGTCAAGACTAATTTCCCCTTGGCAGACAGGCTTCGTGCCTGGGAGGGGGATCATGGATAATATTCTACTGGCGCAAGAACTGGTGTTGGATTTGGATAGACAACTCACACATCCGAATCTGATTATCAAGCTCGACATGGAAAAAGCGTATGACAGAGTTGAGTGGCCTTTCCTTCTTTTCATGCTTTGTAGCTATGGCTTCTCCGAATTCGCAGTAGATCTCCTCTTTAGGACGTTATCTAACTCATGGTTTTCTGTATTGGTCAACGGCCAACCATCGGGCTTCTTTAAGTCTATCAGGGGAGTGCGCCAGGGAGATCCGTTGTCGCCTGCCCTTTTCTTGGTCGTCGCTGAATTTCTTGGTCAGGGTCTTCAAATGCTTTGCCATAACCGAGCGGACATGGGCTATGTTTCGGCCGGGGACAGAGTACCTTACCTTGCTTTTGCTGACGATACCATTATCTTCACTCGGTGCTCAGAAACTTGCTTGCTGGCACTACGTGACTCTCTCCTACTTTACCAGCAGCACTCCGGCCAAAAGGTAAACATCGGGAAGAGCGCATTCCTCTCATCCTCTAGCCTCCCTGCAGATCTAGACAATCTTGTGGGTTCGACACTGGGGTTTCACAAGCAATGCTTCCCATTAAATATCTAGGGGTGCCCCTTGCCCGTGGGAGAATGGGGGCGATAATCTTCGACCCCCTCCTAGCAAGCCTACGCGCACGTCTCTTCCATTGGAGCTCGAAACTTCTGAGTATGGGGGGTAAGGTTATTCTCCTCAGGCACGTGCTTAGCTCGCTCCCCCTATTTTTATTACAAGCGCTTTGTCCCCCAAAATCCGTCTTGGTGGCTATGGGCAGGATTTGCAACTCCTTCTTATGGGATTTAAATGTAGAGTCGCGGAGGGTGCATTGGGCGGCGTGGGAAAAGTTGTGTTTCCCGGTGCAGGAGGGTGGTTTGGGAGTTCGCTCCTTTCGGGACTCTGCTAGGGCCTTTGCTTGCAAGTCCTGGTGGCAACTACGCAAGAACGACTCACTATGGGCAGATTTTATGCATAAAAAGTATATCAAGGGCACGCACCCTTCGATCGCGGCAGTGGATCGACCCCCGGCTTCGTGGAGGCGCCTGCTAGCTGTACTGGAGTTTGCGGAGTCACAGATACGATGGTGCTTAGGGAAGGGATTCGTCGATTTCTGGTATGATGCCTGGTGGGGCGACCTCCCTCTTGCACTGGAGCTAGGTGTGTCGGATCCTCCCCATTTCCTAGTGGGTGAGTTTTTTACATCTCAAGGGTGGAACATTCCGAGGTTGAGGGAGTGGGTACCAGAGGCCGTGGTTCAGCGGATCGCTACTATCTTTTTTTCTCCGGAGCAGGATGACGTGATGGTTTGGGTTCCGTCGCCTAACGGGGATTTCTCTGTGTCCTCGGCATGGGAGGCAATTCGGCCCAAGCGTAGTATCTCTCTGGTTGACCACTATGTGTGGGGCCCAGTGGTGCCGCTGAAAGTTTCCTTCTTCGCATGGCGATTGCTGCGGCGGTGGCTCCCTCTTGATTGTATTCTGCAGGGCAAGGGAGTAACGTTAGGCTCGCGGTGTAATTGCTGCCAGCAGTCGCAGGAGACAGTTTCTCACCTTTTCCTGCATGGCACGGTGGCAAAAGCAGTATGGGAGCATTTTCTCAAGACCTTCGGCTTATTTCCGGCTAACTCGAGTAGTGTAGCTTCGTTGTTGACGCACTGGTTTCTCTCTCACTCCAAGGTTTCGGCAGTACATGTTCGGGTTCTGGTTCCCCTATTGGTTCTCTGGTTCATCTGGAAGAGTAGGAACTTGGCAAGGTTTCAAGCAGGCATTTTTACCCCAACTCAGGTGATCTCTCAGATAGAAGAGTTTTTGGGACAGATGGGTAGGGCTCGTGCTTTCGCGAGGCCCTCTTTTGCAGGTGATCGGGACTGCCCGTGGACGAGCCTCTGCAACCCCTCAAGGCGAGATATAGGGGCGATGCTGGTCTCTTGGGAAAAGCCACTGACGGGCTGGCTCAAGCTCAACTCTGATGCTAGTGTAATCAATGGTAAGGCGGCTGGTGGAGGGGTCTTGCGCGACCACTGGGGGAGGGTGGTCTGGGCGTACTATAAGGAGTTTGGGGACTTGGATGTGCTAGCAGCGGAAGCCCAATCCCTTCTTTTCGGTCTCCAATTGTGCGTGGAACGAGGTGTTAGCTCATTGATTGTGGAATCGGACTCAAGGGTACTAGTGCAGCTCGTGGGTTCGAAAGCCTTGTCAAAGTGGCCACTGTGCACTGTTTTGCGAGAGATCACACACCACATTGGACGCCAGGAGGCAACCCTCCTTCATGTATTTCGAGAAGCCAATGCGGTGGCGGATGCATTAGCTTCCCTGCAATTGGGAGAGCATCGGTTGTTTGAGTCACTCAAGGCCCTTCCGTCCAAAGCCAGAGGGGAGGCACGTCTGGATTGTCATGGAGTTCCCCGTATCCGCACGGGAAGATGTTGAACAGGAGCAACTGCTTTCTCTTTCTTGTCACTGTTTGGTCTTTCTGTCTTGTAACCTCCTTTGGTTCTAATAAAAGTTAGAATTAAAAAAAAAAAAAACTCCTAACATCAAAATTGTTCCATTTATAGAGTTCAAAACAACTCCACTATTTCCACTAACTTCACTAATTCCACTAACTACTCTACTAACTTCATTAATTCCACTAACTCCACTAACTAGGTAGAACAAAACAAACAACTATAGTCAACTAAAAACAAGTGAATATTTCTAATAATTTCTCCCTTAAACTTAAAGTTTTTCAAACATTCAATTTAATAAAACTTATCAACTGCACAGACTCCAAGCAGCTTCCTTAGTTTCTTAAACATGGATAACTTCAATGGTTTGGTCATTATGTCAGCAATCTAATCTTTACTTTTATCTCCATCTCCAATCTTTATAAAAAGTGTATGCTCATATGGATATTTTTTAAATCCCTCCTTAGAAAAATAAACATCTATTTGACTATACCAAGCATATGGGGCTTGTTTTAACCCATATAATGCCTTTTTGAGTTTGTATACTTTATGTTCACTTTCTACCTTCACATAACCAAGAGCTTGATTAATAAATACTTGTTCCTATAAATCACCATGTAAAAATGTTAATTTCATGTCCAATTGGAAGAAAGGCCATGAATGTTGTGCTCCCAATGCAATCACCCCAAATTCTTACTTATAGCCTTTAACTACTAAACGTGCCTTGTACTTGTCAACTTCTCCATTCTCTTTTAATTTCGTTTTGTATACCCACTTGACACAATTGACTTGTGTCCTTCTGGAAGATCAGTTTACTCCCATGCATTGTTTCGTTCAATAGCTGCAATTTCTTCATCCATTACCTTTTGCCACTTTGAATCTTTGATGGCCTCTTCAAAAATTGTAGGATCACAATCAAAAAATAGAGCGAAATATGTAAGTGGGTCCTCAAATTGGTCAATTCTAGTTATCTCATAATCGATCATCCATGCAAGTCTTTTTCTAATACGTTGAGGCCGTCCTTTATATTCTACTACTGTTTGGGAACTTGAAACATATTTGAACCATCTAATGGAATTTGTTCTGTCGGCTACTACCTATTCTCTTCGTCAACTCCATCAAAATTAGCAGGTATTTGTTGTTTAATAACAATGTTATTCCGTGGCAAAAAAATTTTCTCAACAAAAATTACATCCCGACTAATGACAATTTTCTTAGTAATAAGATTATAAAACTTATAGGTCTTTGATTGATCACTAACAAAAAGAAAAATGCATTTCTTTCCCTTATTATCTAGATTGGTCCTCTTTTGGTTTGGAATATGAGCATAGGTAGTGTATCCAAAAATTCTGTAATGATCCACTATTGGTTTCTATTCGCCCCATACTTCCTCAGATGTCATATTTTTAACAGCAAGTGTGGGACTTCTGTTCAATATGTGAATGCTCTAATTGACAGTTTCAGACCTTAAACTTTTTGAAACACCACTATTGTAAGTTGCTTCTAAATTTCATGCTCCTCACAAAAATTTACAAATTCTTGTGAGTTATATTCTCCATCACGATCACTGCGAAGAATCTTTATGGACTTGCCTACTTCCTTTTCAACAAGAGTCATAAAATTTTTGAAGGCTGAAAATATTTCAGAATTTTCTTGCAAAAAATAGACCCAAGTTTTTCGATTATAATCATCAATAATGTGATAAAATAACGTTTTTCACCATTAGATGATGGATTTATGGGTCCACATAAATCAGAATGAACCAGCTCCAATATGTTCTTTTCTTTCCACGATTTTGCTTTTGGAAAGTGATCTCGATGTTGTTTGTCAATGATACACTCTTCACAAACTTCTTAAGAAATTGTAATTTGAGATAGATCAGCCATCGTATTTTTCTATTGTAGAGTCTTTAATCCACTAAAGTTTAGGTGTCCATAACGAAAATGTCATAACCATACCACATCTTTTGATTTTACTGAAAAACATGAATGAGTCGAGTTCTGTAAGTAGAGTGGAAACATACAATTTGCGATCATGTTAACTTGAATAATTAAGCTCAACTTTGCATCTCAAATCTGATATGTTCCATCTTTGATAGAAATCTCATACCTCTTTTCTAACAACTGACCCACACTAAGCAAGTTTGTCTTTAAATTTGAAACAAAAAGAACATCAGTGATAGTGTGAGTAGAATTTTCTTTAGGTGGATAATCACCCTTCCTTTTTTCACAACGAAAACTATAGAGTTATCACCAAACTTGACAATATTACGGAATGACTCATATAACTCATAAAATGCCTTCTTGTCTCCACACATATGGTTGTTGTAGCCGGTGTCTAAATACCACATGTCTTGTTGAGTTTCTTCATTCATGTGATACACCATCAAAAGAGACACTTCTTTTTCTTTTTCTGCAAAGTTAGTCCTTTCTCCATTTTGTCTATTCAAATTAGTTCGACATTTTGACTGATAATGGCCATACCTATGACATTTGTAGCATTCAACATTAGACTTGTCTGTTGACTTTGGCCTATGAGTTGTTAATTGATGGCCTCCTTGTCCTCTTCCTCTTCCTTGAAATTGATTTTCTTGGTACTGGTATTGTTGTTGTTGGTTGTCACGATCATTACTTCCTCTGCCTCTACCTTTGCCTTATTTTTCTATATTCTCTCGATGTTAGATGACTTTTTGTTGAACCCTTTAATGCTTGCTCCTCTTTCCATTGCTGGTTAATTTGTTACTCATGAACTAGCAAAGAGCTCTGCAACTCATCAATTGAAAGTGCATCAATATCTTTCGATTCCTCTATAGAGCATACAATAAAATTAAATTTTGATATCATCGATCGAAGGATATTCTCGACAATGGTGACGTCCTCCAAATTTTCTCCATGGATCCTCATCTTGGTAGTAATTGCCATCGTTCTTGCGAAATAATTTGTGACTCGTTCGCTTGACTTCATTCGTAAAGTCTCAAATTCGGTCCAAAGAGTTTGAAGCTGCGCCCGTTTTACCTTTGTATTTCCTTGATACTTCTTCTTCATGGAATCCCAAATCTACTTGGAGGTATCTTTGGTAAGAATTGTCTCCAAGATGGCCCGATCAATAGTTTGAAAAAAGGGTAATTCTTGGCTTTTAAGATCTTTCAATTTCAATGCTTCCAACTCTGTTTTCTACACCTCTGACAATACTACTCTGGCTTTTGGCTTTGCTACTCTAGATTCGACAACCTACCAATACTCCTTAAACTTTAGGGAGTTCTCCATTAGCATGCTCCAATGATCATAATGACTATCAAAGCGAGGAATTGCTGGCTGCACAAAGTTGTTAGTGGCCACCGTGACTTACCAACACAATTCTCACAACCCACTTTTGTTTTCACTCATGAACCTAGCTCTGGTGCCACTAATACAATTACTGAGAAAAATAATATGAGAATCTCACAACCCAATTTTGTTTTCACTCATGAACCTAGCTTTGGTGCCACTAATACAATTACTGAGAAAAATAATATGAGAAATAAAAAACTAAACTTTATTTCTTTGTAAAGCTGATATTTAATTCATAACATGAAACTGCTCTATTTATAAAGTTCAAAACAACTCCACTAATTACTTCACTAACTCCACTATCTCCACTAACTTCACTAATTCCACTAACTACTCTACTAACTTCATTAATTCCACTAACTAGGTAGAACAAAACAAGTAAACATGGTCAACTAAAAACAAGTGAATATTTCTAACACCTATTTGGAACCTTGAAGTTGCTTTTGGATCGCTCACTGTTGCGAACCTTAACTTGCGATTTTAATGATCATGATCGATTAAAATATTGTGTGCAAAGATTACATAAAACCAAATTAGAAGCAACTCACGAAACTCTATCAAGTTTACCAGAAGGCATTTGCTAAAATTCCTGGTGATTTGACCTCAGGTACTTTCCGCTGAAAGCGTTCTTTAAAGGTTTGAGAATTTTTCTCATCCAAAATATGCCAGTTTAAACCTCCATCTGGACTTCCTTCGAGTGCCCTGACAACCAACACAACCAAATTTCTTACATAATTTCACTTGGAAAAAGAAAAATCCTTACTAGGATATCACATGCACAAGATCATTGAATTTGCATTTGGTGTTGAGTAATAGGGACCTGAACAACTAGAGTTACTAAAATATTCAAAGTTATATTTCTTGAAAAGCTGAATTTTCATTGGCAAGCACATAGCTTTTAGACTAACTATTTGAAATTCAGAACCCAAATTGGTAAAGGTTGCGGACCACAATATCTTCTCTAAGGATTTTGTAAACCTGTTTTATTGCTGGAACTAATTAGACTAACTATTTGAAATTCAGAACCCAAACTGAATTTTGTGAACCACAATATCTTCTAAGGATATCATAAACCTGTTTTATGCTGGAACTAATTTATCATGTGTCACACAGTTAGTACACAATCACCATCCCTCTAAGTATGGCCCACTTCCTTAGAGAATGTAAGTGAACGGGACTAAAAAGGTGGATCATTATCATCAGCATAAGCTCTCGTGACAAGAATTTCTTTAACTGACATGGCGACACAAAATTTGCTTGATCAAGATTTTTTCTATTTTTGGGGGTGGGAAGAGGGGTTGGGGGGTGGATCAGAGACTATTCCACGGTACTTTTCATCCTTGGATACTTTATAAATCCACTGGTACAACAGGATGTTCTTGTCAGTAATGGATGAAAATACATTCTTCTGCTTTATGTGAAAGGCTTAGTTTCTCCGCATGGGACTAAAGAATTAAAACTCTTGTCAGTCATATTTGGTCCAAATCTTGCATTGTATTCAAAAGGCTATAATTCTGGATCAGCTAAGGCAAGCATTAGTTCTTACATAAACCATGAGGAATTCTCGACTGTAAATGCATATACTAGGACTTACGAAGGAAAACCATCCATTCCCACTTGCAGTCAAATGAGTTCAATGCTTTCAAACCTAGTCCCTATATTTCAGAACACATGAAACCTATTTGGGTTTGTTTTTTAGTCTTTTCCAATTTTATGAGTTGTAATTTCAAACTTTTACTTAGCTGATATGGGCATTTAAATTAGCTTGGGCATTTAAATTGGCTCTGCACATACCACATTCATAAGGAATCTTCCAATGAGTCTTGAGGTTTTACAGATTGGTATTTCAAAAATTTGTTTGGCTGATCATAAGGATTTGCGCTGAATATACTACTTTCACAAGGTATCTTCCTAAAGAATCCAGAGGTTGCACTGTCAAAATCAATTAGCACGGAAAAGAAACATTGTCCACTCAGGAACGAAGAAACCAATTATATGCAGTAAGTCAGAAAGCTCCTAGGTAATATATATTTTCATGGATTCATCGTTACCTCCCTCATTAACGATATTTCATGCCAACTCTTTTGGTTCGGGCAACATGGTTATAAAAACCCAAAGGAAATATTTAACGTGGCAAAAGAATCAGGGTTTTCCACCCAAATAAGGTCAAGGGAGAAAGTTAACATTTTACGCGAAGGAAAAGCTTTCTAAGAACTGCCATGAACATATTTAATCCTTTGAGGAATGAGGACAGGAGTATAAATAACGATAACATAGTTAATATGTCAGATTTCACTAGACACGAGTTGATATCTGATAGGTTGCATTTTTGTTATAACTTTTATGATTGTTTCTCTCTTTTATTTTATCAAATATTGCATTAATTGATAGATTTTACTTATATTTGGTGATTGGTGTTGGTTGTAGGCATTCGGAAGGAAAAGGAGTTAAGAACGTGAATTTTAACTAATTTTTGTGCAATTCGGCGTGAGGACATCAAAATTTAATTCTATAAGTCCGGAAACTTGAGAGTTAGCGCATGATTTCTAGTCTTGGATTGGAGCCATGGAAGAGGCTCTTTATCAACTCAATAGTTTCCTATTATTACTAGGAGACTAAGCCAGTCTATCTATTACGAGTTTGTTTTGTTTTAGGAAAAGTAGTTTCGATAGGAATAATAAAAGCTACAGGTCCAAAACATTGATAGTAACTTTTCTTTTCCCCTTTAACGGGGAGAAACAAATAGACGTTTTTCCTTTTCTCTTTCATCGCAATTTAGAGAGAATGGCTGCAGGAATTAATTCTAATGCTTGGCGCATGGCTTTCTCCTTGGGTACAAACTAAGCTTTTCATCTAATGGAGGAATAATGGAGGATTTGGTTCATCTAAAATTGTGAGATCAAATTGATTATATTTATTTCTTTTGCTTAATAGTATTCACGTGTTATTTGAATATAAAGGGCTCGGTTTTGAAATTAAGGGTAAAATACAAAAAGCTCCCTGTGGTAAACTTAATACATAGAAATGCCCCATATGGTTTCAAAACATACAACATGACACTTCATACTTTGAACTAAATTTTAAAGGTGACAGAGTTTATTAAACTTAATGGAAATGACTTATTGGAACCTAAAAATAAATTTTATACCTAATTTTTAACAAATATCTATTCTATCCCTTAATTCTCAATTCTCTCTATCTAGAGAATAAAACAAATGATTTTTTTAACAGCTCTTTGCTTAATTATATCAGGGCATTTTGATCATTTCGTCCATTTCCATTAAGTTTAACGGATTCCGTCACCTTTACAATTTAATTCAAATTACGGGGTGTCGTGGTGTATATTTTGAAACCACGGGAGACTTTTCTGTTTATTAGATTTACCATAGGGGTTTTTTTATTTTTATCCTTAAATTAATCCAACAATCTAAAATCAATTACAATAATTAAATCCCTAATTATTAATTACTTTACATTAGTGATGATTATCATGATTGGTTTTGTGTCAGGGAAACATAGGAGCTAACTTAAAATAACTCTCGTAGCATGTTATTTGGTTAGAATAGGGTTTCTCTAATTATTAAGACAATTAGAAAATTAAATTCTAAGATCGTATCTAGAGTTATTTCTTAATTGGGATAGTGGTTAACGGTTGTACCTCGACCGCCAATACATTAAGAAGGAGTTAATTGTCATCGCATGTTTAGCAATTATAACTTGTTTATCAATGAATAAATGAAATTATTATTACATCAATGATCGATTGAGTGAACAATATCCGAAGTTATTCCTTGGCTAGAGTATGTCTATTATTACTTCAATTTTAATAAATTGTCATTTAGTTTTATTTATTTATTTTATTTAAGTTGTTTAATTATTGCCATTTTACTAAAAATCCCCTATACTCTGGACTCTAGAAGAAATTAATTATCCCCAGTCCTTGTTGATTCGACTCTTCTCACTGCTATATACAAAATTGTATTTTAATTGAGTAGATATTTATTATTGCATAGATTCAATATCTGTCAATTTTTGGCACCATTGCCGGGGACTAGTGCCTGATTAATTTGTTTCTTTTTGAATTCATCTTATTTTTATTTTATTTGTTTATTTTTTTACTAGTTTATGGCTGCAAACATTTAATATTTTGGTGATAGACTGGATTTTATTCCTAAGAGGGTAATGAGGTTCATGTTTTTTCTAATGATCAACACTTAGATACACTAATCTCTCATGTAGAAAAATTGGTTGTTGCGACCTGTAAAATTTGTTATGTCTCAGATCATTCAATCGGCATGTGCCCCCACATATTAAGATGATCTGAGTGCCCCAATCAATGCTTGTGAAGATTTTTCACCCCTGTTCAAATATGGTATGACCCTTATTCAAACGAATATGATCAAAGATGGTGGGAAAACTCCAACTTTAATTATACAACCGAACCAATAGGTTTTCTACATCAATATCAACAGTAACAGCCATTATCTACGTTAGATATGTCTTTTGAAAAAATGATGAAATTACTAACTATTAATACATACCGATTTCAACAGGAGATAAAAAAGAGTATTTGTGACTTGGCAGATCAACTGCATCTAATGGCATCTAGAGTGACGCAATTAGCTTCCCAAATTTGTGAAAAATTGCTCTCACAAACCATTATTGATCTTATAGAAGATGAGAGTGCAACTATCCTTACAAGTGATGAGGATCTTGAAGAATCTCAAAAAGAAAGATCTAAAGATGTAGTTGAAAAGAAAGTTGAAAAGGACGAAATGAGACCCCAACCTCAAATCATTCTAGTGAATGAATCCAGTGAACAATTACCAAATGTAGTGGCACCCCTTCCATTCTTTAACCGGCATTCTCCTGACTCTTATTCTTTAATTTTTGTTAGTGAGATTAACTTTGTTATACTAGAAGTTTTTTAATTTTATGCCAAGAATAAGTTAGGAGTTGCGATGGCCAAATATCTTGAATTATTTATTGCTAATGATGGAGGAGTGAGTGTAGAATAAAGATTGTTGCTTACTTGTTTGGCATCATCTACTAGTCAATGGAAGAAAGTAACTCATGTGTTTAAGGATCACTTTGCTTATGAAGCTTATTAGGATTACATAGAGGATGAAATACTGAAACGATTTAAAAGATTTTATCCTCTTTGAATAAACATGGCAATGTCTAATAAAAAATATTCAAGAAAGACGCTTATTGAAAGGTAACCCAATTTAATTTTAAGTTCATTTTTATTATTTTTATTTTAAGTTACTAGTATTTTGTGTGTTTAATATTCATTTTGATGTTTTAGTGGATAGAAGACTACTACCATACATGCCGTGCCCGCGCCAAATTAGCTGATCAGTTCTAAAGACATGTTCAGAAATTTCAGAAGACTACTAATCGACAAGCCGTGCCCACACCTTCAAGTCATGCGCTTGTGTGAAATACCCCAATTTCATGATTAGAAGACTCTCTCCCTTTACGGTGTGCCCACATCTTGTTCCAGTTAGTGTGGTTAAAAAAAAAGGAAAAAAAAAATTTCCCTTTTTTTTTCTCTTTCTTTCTTTCTTTCCCTCTTTTCTTTCTCCCTTTCCTTTTCTTTCTTTCTATCTTTCTTTCTTTTTTCTCTCCCAGCCGCACGACTGAACCCTTGGGTTTCTGCTTCCATCCTACTACCACCATCATCTTGGGATAAGCAGTTCCAAACTCTTCAAGAGGAGATGAAGCTAATGACTGGACGTCTTACTCACCTCGATCTCTATATTTTCAAGATGACGCAAAACTTGGTCGCCTTCTTTCATCACGTAGGATTCAACCCACCTTTTGCTCCTGACCCGTAGTCATCCATGTCTCTCCCGTTGATCAGGGAAGTTTTTTTGTCCCTTTTTTCTTTTCTTTTGATTCTTTATTGCTTACATTAGGGACAATATAAGACTTAGGTCTGGGGGGTAGTATATTGAAAAAGTGCAAGTGCAGGCATTTTTGTTAGATTTTTTTGTTAGATTTTTTTTTTCCAAATTTCATCCAATTTTTGCCACTTATACATTTTTGTGGTTATTCTTGATAAGCAATTGAAAAACTAGATGTCTTAAATTTTTTCATTGCTAAACTTTTATACTCTAAGGTGTTAAGTATAACATGGTTAGGTATAAATGTGTCTCTCTGGTGAATATTTGAGATTTTGTGACTTTTGTACTTTTTGGTTAACTTTTCTAGGCATTGTAAATATCTATCTAGCATTTTTCATGTAAATTGTTCAACTATTAATCTTAATTCTCCATGTTTGAAAAATGAAGCGGGTTTATGTGGTTTTTAATTTTAGGATTAATTACACTTTGCCCCTTGAACTTGGACCCCTGTATCAATTTGCCCCCTCCAACTCCAAATATATACACTTTACCCCTTCTGGTCAACTTTTTGACAGGGTTAAGATGAAATTATATTTTTTATAACCAAAATATCCCTAACTAATTCTTAAACACACATAATAATTGTAACATAATACATATCTATTTCTTTAATAGTTACTAAGTGCATCAAAATACAATTACACTATGCATTTTGAATTTTTTAGACTTAAAATGAATTAGATAATTCATAAAAAATAAGTCTAACCAACTTAATGTATTTATCTCAATGCCGATAGCAATACTTATTTTAAATAAAATAAAATGAATTAGTGCATTTGGAATGAAAACTATGTGCTTATATTTTTTTATTGTAACACTTTTTAATATGTTTTATATTAGATAAAAACATGATTAAAAATAAAAATGTATTGAAAAATGTATTAGAGAAATTTTAGTTTTTTAAAAATTTAGAATGCAAACAAAATACAAAAGTAAGGTATGAATGTGATATAAAATTATCAAATAGCATCTTATTGACTCGTGAAAATCGCGTGACAGCTACAAAGTAAATAAAAATTATCAAAACTAATCCGTTAACAATTTAAGGGAATGGAAAACTTGTGTGTATGTTTCAGGAATTTTTAAATTCATTTTTTGTTAACAATACATGTTTTCAATTCTTTGGTATTATACCATCTTTTATTTTTTTTAAAATTTTTTAAATTATATGCCTTTGTGTTTTTTCTAATAAAATATTTCATATTCCGATCAAAAGTACAGTATTATTCTAGAACTATTATGTAATGGCATTAATGTTATTTTGTTAAATTTTGGGATGAAAAATTCATCATTAACGTTTAACTAGTTAATTAAGGGGGTAAAGTGTATATATTTAAAGTTTAAGGGGGCAAATTGTTATAATGGGTCAAGTTCAAGGGGTCAAATTGTAATTAACCCTTAATTTCATTTTGGTACTTATTTGTGAATTATGTTTGGTTATATTCCGCTAGTTATCATTGCCTAATAATTGGGAATTTTCTCCAAAAGTGTCGACTTTTGCGTCAAAAAATGACTATAGCTATGAGTGTGTGATCCTTAAGTGACGAAAGTTGAGTAACTGGGCTTCTTCATTTGGGAGATGTTGGAGTTTGCGTCAAAAGATTTGAATAGCTAAGGACTAAACATTTTCTCTAAAAAAATTAAGAAAACAAGAAAACTCAAGTGTGGGGAACATCTTTAAAAAAAGAGAAGAAAAAAGAGAGTGCATATGAATATGAAAGTGTGTGAATGAGTTGTTGGCCTGTTGATCTACAAATTTTGATATTGAGATTTTGCTTAATAGTTGAATCGTTTGCCGATTGATTGTTAGTTGAATATTTTAAGTTCTTAGATTAGTTAGTCAAGAATTAGAAGAGTCCTTAATTTTAAAAGCTAGCCAGAGAGATATTTCATGGAGTTTAGCTATCAATGCTTGACATTTGTTTTAATTGTACCTTGACAATAGATGATTTGAGTAATGGCCATTATTTGAACTCAATGACTTGGCAGTGCTTCATTAGTTGTTCTCATGCTTGAAGACAAGCATGGTTTAGGTGTGGGGGAAATTGATTGGTTGCATTTTTGTTATAACTTTTATGATTGTTTCCCTCTTTTATTTTTTCAAATATTGCATTAATTGATAGATTCTATTTATATTTGGTGATTGGTGTTGGTTGTATGGATTTCGAGCGAAAAGAAGTTAAGAACATAAATTTTAACTAATTTTTGTGCAATTCAGCATGGGCATATCAAAATTTAATTATGCAAGTTCAGAAACTCAGGAGTTGGCGCGTGGCTTCTAGTCTTGGATTGGAGCTGTGGAAGAGACTCTTTATCAACTGAATAGTTTCCTATCTTACAAAGAGATTAATCTAGTCTATCTATTAGGATTGTTTTGTTTTAGGAAAAGTAGTTTCGATAGGAATAATAAATGCTACAGGTCCAAGACGTTAGATAGTAACTTTTCTTTTCTCCAGGGAGAAACAAACAGACGTCTTTCGTTCTCTCTTTCATATTAGTTTAGAGAGAATGGCCGCAGGAATTAATTCTAATACTTGGCGCATGGCTTTCTCCTTGGGTATGAACTGAGCTTTTCATTTTAGTCAAGGAACAACAGAGCATTTGGTTCATCTAAAATTGTGAGATCGAATTGATCATATTTATTTCTTTTATTTACTGGTATTCGTATGTTCTCTGATTTAATTTTTATGGTCATTATATTATTTGAATATCAAGGGCCATGTATTTAAATTAATCTAATAAGCTCATATCAGTTAGAGCAGTTAAATTCATAATTGTTTAATTGTTTTAAATTAATGCTGACTGGCATGATTGGATTTATGTCAGGGGAGTGCAGGGGCTAACTTAATGTAACCCTCGTAGTGTATTATTTGGTTAGAACACAACTTCTCTAATTCTTAAGGCAATTGAGAAATTGAACTCTAAGCTCGTACCTAGGGCTATTTCTTAATTAGGGTACTGGTTAACGGTCGTAACTTAACCACCAATACAGTAAGGAGGAGTTGATTGTCATCACGTATTTGGTAATTATAGCTTGTTTATCAATGAATAAATGAAATTATTATTGCATCAATGATCAATGGAGTGAATAATTTTTGAAATTATTCCTTGGTTAGAATTTGTCTATTATGACTTCAATTTTAATAAATTGTGATTTAGTTTTCATTTATTTATTTTATTTGAGTTGTTTAATTATTGCCTTTTTACTAAAAACCCCCCATACTCTGAACTCTAGAAGAAATTAATTATCTCCAGTCCCTGTGAATTCGACCCTTCTCACTACTATATGCAAAATTTATATTTTAATTGAGTAGGTATTTATTATTGTAAAGACTCAACACCTGTCAATATCATGTCCTCCTAATGTTTTCTGCAAAAAATCTACATGAAACTAAAAAGAAGAAAAGGAAAGAACGGGGAAAAAATTGAGAGAGAAATGAGAAAGTAAAACAAAAGGACACTAGACTCTCATGTTGCTAGTTTTTCTTGAATTATGGTATAGCTCAACAATAAAGAGGTTGTTCCCTTTAGAAAGTAAAATTGAAGCCTCAGAATATATTAAATTTAAGCTAAGAAGGTTGCTTCTTTATTACTTACATTGGGAACAATGTAAGATATAGGTGTGTTGGAGGGGTAGTATATTGAAAAAGTACAAGTGTAGGCATTTTTGTTGGAATTTTTTTTGACTTTTTTTTTTGAATTTCGTCCAAATTTTGCCACTCCTTGCACATTTTTGTGGTTAATCTTGATAAGCAATAACTAGATGTCTTAAATTTTTCCATTACTAAGATTTTATACTCTAAGGTGTTAAGAATAACATGGTTAGGTCTAAAAGTGTCTCTTTAGTGAATATATGAGATTTTGTGACTTTTGCACATTTTGGTTAACTTTCATAGGCATTGTAAATATTTGTCTAGCATTTTTCATGTGAATTGGTTCAATTATTAATCTTATTTCTCCATGTTTGGGAAATGAAACGAGCTTATGTGGTCTTTAATTTTAGGATCAATTACACTTTACCCCCTTGAACTTTGACCCTTGTAACAATTTGCCCCCTCCCCCCCTAAAATCCAAATATATACACTTTATCCATTCTGGTCAACTTTTTGACAGGGTTAAGATGAAGTTATATTTCTCATGACCAAAATATCCCTGACTACATTATAAACACACATAATAATTGTAACATAATAAATATCTATTTCTTTTATAGTTACTAAATGCATCAAAACACAATTACACTATGCATTTCAATTTTTTAGTCTTAAAATGAATTAAAGAATTCATAAAAAATAAGTCTAACCAACTTAATGTATTTATCTCAATGCTGGTAGCAATACTTATTTTAAATGAAATAAAATTAATTAGTGCATTTGGAATGAAAACTATGTGCTTATATTTTTTTATTGTAACACTTTTTAATATGTTTTATATGAGATAAAAACATGATTAAAAATAAAAATGTATTGAAAAATGTATTAGAGAATTTTTAGTTTTTTAAAAATTTAGAATGCAAACAAAATACAAAAGCAAGGTATGAATGTGATATAAAATTATAAAATTATCAAATAGTATCTTATTGACTCGTGAAAATCGAGTGACAGCTACAAAGTAAACGAAAATTATCAAAAGTAATCCATTTACAATTTAAAGGAATAAAGATAAATGATGGAAAACTTGCGCATATGTTTTAGGAATTTTTAAATTCATTTTTTGTCAATAATACAATTTTACAATTCTTTGGTATTATATCATCTTTTATTTTTTTAATCTTTTAAATCATATCACTTTGTGTTTTTTCTAATAAAATATTTCATATTCTGATTAAAAGTACATTATTATTCTAGAACCATTATGTAATGTCATTTTGTTAAATTTTTGGAGAGAGAATTCATCATTAACACTTGACTAGTCAATTAAGGGGACAAAATGTATTTATTTAAAGTTTAAGGGGGCAAAGTGTAATAAAAGGTCAAATTCAAGGGGTCAAATTGTAATTAACCCTTAATTTCGTTTCGGTAATTATTTGTGAATTATGTTTGGCTATATTCCGCTAGTTATTGCTGCCTAATAATCGGGAGTTTTCACCAAAAGTGTCGACTTTTATGTCAAAAAATGGCAATAGCTATGAGTGTGTGGTCCTTAAGTGATGAAAGTTGAGTAAATGGGTTCCTTCGTTTGGGAGATGTTGGAGTTCGTGTCAAAAGACTTGAATGGCTAAGGACTAAACATTTCCTCCGAAAAAAATTAAGAAAACAAGAAAACTCAAGTATGGGGAACATCTTAAAAAAACGAGTGTATATGAATATGAAAATGTGTGAATGAGTTGCTGGCCTGTTGACCCACGAGTTTTAATATTGAGATTTTACTTAATAGTTGAACCGTTTGCCAATTGATTGTTAGCTGAATATTTTATGTTCTTAGATTAGTTAGTCAAGAATTAGAATAATCCTTGATTTTAAAAACTAACGGAGAGATATTTCTTGAAATTTAGCCATTAATGCTCGACATGTGTTTTAATTGTACTTGACAACAGATGATTTGATTAATGGCCATTATTTGAACTCAATGACTTGGTAATGCTTCATTAGTTGTTCTCATGCTTGAGAACAAGCATGGTTTAGGTGTGAGAAAAATTGATAGGTTGCATTTTTTGTTATAACTTTTATGATTGTTTCTTGATAGGGTGCGTTTTAGTCGGATATTTTGGGTAATATTGCACAAGTGTTTGACTAAATATCTCACTAATTGGGTGGATTCTACTCAGATGTGGTTTTGGTGTTAATTGCAGGCATTGATACTGAAAAGTGCTTAAAATCAAAATTCAAAGGACTTCCTGATGAGTAGGCGTACCCACGCCTAACTCTAGCCCTCAGAGCCGGATCTCTGTGGTTCGTCGAACGTGGGGCACTTCAAGCAGTGGGGTCCACTTAAGAAAGCTGAAGAGATTTAATTGTAATAGGTTTTCTTTTATTTAGGGAGTTTTTTTGGTATTTGAATACCAATTTCTGGAAAGGAGTAAAAACAAGAATTAGGGGAACCGTTTTGTTTTCCTCTCTGGTGGGGCCGGCAGATAACAAGGAAATCAATTCCTTCATTTTCGGCGGCTACCAATGTAAAAAGGGGATTTTGTACTTTGAGTAGGGCTGCCTTGGATTTTTCATTCTTGGTTTTTATGCTTTGAAAACAACTAATTAGGAGCAGGCCACCAGTGTTGACCGTGGTGATTTGCTTTTCCTTTTTGTTGACCGAATTGAAGAAACCAAAAAGCATTTTCTCGTATGTTTTGTGAGAAACCAACAAGAGCCGCAATTGTGGACCATTGGAATTGCTTTTCATTTGGCTTTGACCGAAATTGAAAGAGAGTTTCAGATTCTCTTTTACGTTGCTCTAGAGACAATTGGAAGCGATCAAGTCCCTTATTCTTTCCTCCTATTGTTGACCGGAATTGGAAAAATCGATTGGAAAACTTTTCCCAATTCCCCAAGCGCGGTTCGTTCTCCATTAATGGAGAACTAAATCCCTAATTCTAGTCAAGGGGTCAACTAACGATTTGGTTCGGCAATTACTGTGAGATCTAAACCATTATTAATTGTTTCCTTCATTTATTAGTATTTTTATGTTTCCTGCTTTTAATTGCTATAGTTCTTGTGTATGATTGATTAGTGCGCAATAATTAATTATTCATATAGGCTATTTTGCTAATTTGGGGTAATTGAATTCGTAATTGTTCGAATATCTCTATCTCAGTAGCAACTGGCGTAATTGGATTTATTTCAAGGAAACATACGATCTAATTTAAACAAACCCTCGTAGCGTGTTTGTTAGTTAGGATTGGATCTTTCTAATTATTAATGCAATCTAGAAATTAAATCCTACGGTCGTACCTAGGGTTGTTTCCGGGTTAGAGAAATAGTTAATGGTCGTACCTTAACTATCGAGAAATTAAGGAAAAGTTAGTTGTTTATCGTGTGCATGACAATTATAACTAATTTATTAATAAATGTTGGAATTATCTGTGAATCAATGATCGGTGCGTGAACCATTTCTGAAGTATATCCTTAGCTAGAGTTCTCCCAATTATTCCTTTAATTAATTATTTTCTGCAGTTAATTATTTTCTGCATTTGATTTATTTAGTTCATTAGCATTTAATCCCAAACCCCCCATTTATCTTGACTTGAAAGGAAATAAATTTCTCCCCAGTCCCTGAGGAGACGACTCTGCTTGCTGCTGTCTACTAGTTAGTAAATTTAGTCAGATAATTAATTCGGGTATATCGGATTAAGCAAATTTTTCGGGAATAAGGTGAATCAATTAACCCATTGCATACCTAGAGTCTCTGCTCCAGTACCTAAAATTGATTATTGACTATTTTTTGTGATAGTTAGGTTTTATTTATTATTATTGCACAAGTTCGGCACCTGTCAATTTTTGGCGCCGTTGTTGGGGACTGGCGTTTGAATTATTTATTTTTTTTAGTTCAGTTTCTTCTTGATATTTTTGCTAGTTTATACCCCATTCTTCTCGTACAGGTGAATTGATATACGACCTTGAGCTTGAGAAGCCAGCGTGTAGGCGAAAACAAGAGACCAGGAGACGAAAAGAAAGGCAATCATATACTGCAACTGAGTCAGTAGAGAACAGATATAACATGGCAAACAACCAAACACTAAGGGAGCTGACTGCTCCGGAGTTGACTCACCAGCCTTTGTGTATTACATTCCCAACTTTGGCTGAGAATACCGCCTTCGAGTTGAAGTCGGGATTGATTCACCTTTTACCCTCGTTCCATGGTCTCTCTGGTGAAGAACCCCATAAACATGTCAAGGAGTTTGAAGTGGCTTGCTCTGGCATGAAATCTACTGGAATCACTGAGGAGCAAATTAGACTAAAAACCTTCCCTTTTTCTCTCAAAGATGCAGTTAAAAATTGGCTATACTACCTACCCGCAGGCAGTATTACCACATGGGCACAGTTGAAAAAGAAATTTTTAGAAAAATTCTTCCCTGCATCCCGGGCTACAAGTTTGAAAAAGGAGATATGCAACATTAAGCAATATCCCGGGGAGTCCTTGTATGACTATTGGGAAATGGTTCAATAAGTTATGCACTAGATGCCCACAGCATTAAATTAGTGAACAGCGATTGATCCGGTACTTCTATAAAGGGTTCCAGTCAACTGACAGAAGTATCATTGACGCTGCGAGTGGAGGAGCACTGGCAAACAAGACGCCGAAGAAAGCGTGGGAGTTTATTGAAACCATGGCAGAAAACTCTCAGCAATTTGGCTTCCGTGAGAGCAACTCCACCCTTAGGGTCAAGGAAGTAAAAACGTCATCCATTCAGCAGCAATTGTCGGAGTTGACGTCTGTTGTTAGGCAATTAGCCATGGAAAATACGCAGCGAGCAAAGGTATATGGAATTTGTACAAGCATGGACCGCTGTACGGACACATGTCCCCTTTTGAAGAGGATGGGGGGAACAGGTAAATATGGCCGGAAGCGTGCCTGCGCTCCGAAGGCAGTATGACCCGTACTTCAATACATATAACCCCGGTTGGAGAGACCATCCCAATTTCAGCTATGGGAACAAGCCACAAAATTCATTCTCGAATCGCCCATCAGGATTTCAGCAACCATGGCAACCACAGCCTCAACCCTCGTCCTCCAATTCAGGAAGCTCTTTGGAGGATATTTTCAAGAGCCTGACCACGACTACCACTCAGCTCCAACAAGAGACTAGATCCTTGGTCACGACTGCTGCTCAACTTCAGCAAGAGACTAGATCCTTGGTCACGAGCACTACCCAGTTCTAGCATGACACCAGAGCAGGCATGAAAGATATGGAGACTCGAATGAACCAAATGGCAACTGCCATTAATTGCCTGGAGTCCCATGTTTATGAAAAATTGCCATCGCAACCCGAGGTAAATCCCAAAAAAGAGCTTTTGGATATGTTCCGGAAAGTGGAGATTAACATCCCCTTGTTAGATGCAATCAAGCAGATACCGAAGTAAGCTAAATTTTTGAAAGATTTGCGCACCCACAAAAGAAAGCTAAGGGGTGACGAAAGAGTGGTGGTGGGAGAAAGTGTGTCGGCTATACTTCACAGAAAGCTCCCACCAAAGTGTGCGGACCCAGGTATGTTCACAATTCCATGTAAAATAGGAGATACCCCAATTAGGAAAGCGATGTTGGATTTAGGGGCGTCGATTAATGTAATGCTTAAGACTATTTCTGTGTCTTTTAATCTTGGGCCACTAAAAGATACAAGCATTATAATCCAACTAGTAGACCGTACCAACGCTTATTCAGAAGGGTTAGTTGAAGATGTTTTAGTACAGATCAATGAGTTAGTCTTCCCAGCAGATTTTTATGTCCTAGATATGGGAGATAAGAGGTTATTAAATCCGTCACCTATTTTGTTAGATATACCATTTTTAAGCACTGTTAGGACAAAAATATATGTGAATGAGGGTACTTTGTCAATGAAATTTGATGAAAAAATTGTAAATTTCAATATTTTTGATGCGATGAAATACCCAGAGGAATCTAACTCTGTTTTTGCTTTGAGTATTATTGAGCCCCTTGTACAGGAAATATTTGAATTGGATGGGGAGGACGCATTGGAAGTGATTTTGATGAAGCATCTTGAGCTGAGAGCAACTCTCAGTGTGGAAATAAGTGATGAGTTATATAGTGCGATTGAAGCACTGCACTCACTTCCACCAATTTTCTTAAGGTATGAGATCCCTTTTGTATTCGTACCTGAAACTCAGACGAAATTGTTGCCTTCTGTTGTGCAGGCAGCCGAGCTGGAGGTTAAACCTTTCCCAAAGCACTTGAAGTATGCATTCCTTGAGGACAAGGAGACACTACCTGTGATAATTTCTGCACACCTGTCATCGAGTCAAGAAGACAACCTAGTTCGTCTTCTTCGAGATCATAAAGAGGCGATTGGGTGGAGTATAGCGGACATCAAAAGAATCAGCCCGTCCTTGTGCATGCACCGGATACGGCTTGAGGATGATGCAAAGTCGGTGAGACAGGCACAACAAAAATTAAACCCGCTTATGATGGAAGTAGTCAAGAAGAAGATACTCAAACCCCTGAAAGTGGGAATTATCTTCGCCATCTCAGACAGTCCATGGGTGAGCCCAATTCAAGTAGTCCCGAAAAAGGCGGGAATATCGGTAGAAGAGAACCAGAAGGATGAGGTGGTTCTAGTGAGAAAACCCACAGGATGATTCCAGTGCAACGACTACCGGCGACTGAATGCCGTGACAAAAAAGGATCACTTCCCTCTCCCTTTCATTGATCAGATGATAGAGAGATTGGCTAGTCGTGTTTACTATTATTTTTTTGATGGTTTTTCAGGGTACTTCCAAATTACGATAGCACCAGAGGACCAAGAGAAAACTACATTCACATGCCCATTTGGTACGTTTGCCTACTGGAGGATGTCTTTCGGCCTCTGCAACGTTTCAGCGACTTTCCAGAGGTGTATGGTAAGTATATTCTCCGAATATGTAGAAAAGATTGTTGAGCTATTTATGGATGATTTTAGTGTATATGGAGATAGTTTTGAAGAATGCCTTGATAATTTAGCTTTAATTTTGAAACGGTGCATAGAGACAAATTTAGTTCTTAATTGAAAAAAATGTCACTTCATAGTAGAGTATGGTATTATCTTAGGACATGTAGTGTCAGCTAGGGGCATAGAGGTAGATAAAACAAAAGTCGATATTATTTCTGTTTTACCTTACTCCGCAAGTGTACGGGAAGTGCGTTTATTTTTGGATCATGCAGGGTTCTACAGAAGATTCATTAAGGACTTTTCAAAAATTGGAGTACCGTTATTCAAATTGTTGCAAAAGGACGTAGCTTTTAACTTCACTGAGGAGTGCAAGATGGCATTTGACAAATTGAAGGAATCGTTAACCTCACCGCCCATCAGTCAACCCACAAACTGGAGCCTCCCATTTGAAATAATGTGTGATGCGAGTGACTACGCAGTGGGAGCAATGTTGGGGCAAAGAATTGGCAGGGCGGCACATGCAATCTATTATGCATTAAAGACGTTGAACGGGGCTCAGCTTAGCTACTCTACAACGGAGAAAGAATTACTAGGTGTTATTTTTGCATTAAAAAAGTTTAGACATTATTTATTAGGTGCTAAAGTAACAGTTTTCTCTGATCATACAGTCTTAAGGTACTTGATGACGAAGAAGGATGCAAAATCAAGGCTCATCAGATGGATCCTGCTCCTGCAAGAGTTCAACTTGGAGATTAAAGATAAAAGTGGGGCAGAGAACTTGGTTGCTGATCACTTGAGCCGCTTGCTTGCACATAAGGAGGAGTCGCCATTGAGAGAGACATTTCCAGAGGAGTAACTACTTGCCGTTGATTCGTCGGCACCCTAGTATGCTGATATTATAAATTTTTTAGTAACTAATCAATTGCCTCCAGATTGACCAAAGGTTAGGAGAGACAAGTTGAAAAATGATGCCAAATACTACATTTGGAATGACCCTTACCTTTGGAGGCAATGCTCGGATCAAGTACTGAGAAGATGTGTGGGTGCAGGTGAATTCCACTTCATTTTAAATTTCTGTCATTCATTTACGTGTAGAGGGCATTTTGGGCCTAAGCGAACAGCTCGTAAGGTGTTGGAGAGCGGCTTTTATTAGTCCACCCTTTTTAAAAATGCGTATTTATTTTGTAAATCGTGTGATAAGTGTCAAAGGATGGAAAATATTTTTTTGTAGGGACCAAATACTTCAAACCCCCCATGTTGTTTGTTGAAATTTTTGATATTTAAGGGATAGATTTCATGAGTCTTTTTTCCTCGTCTTTTGGTTTCCTGTACATCTTACTTGCTGTTGATTATGTCTCTAAGTGGGTGGAAACAAAAGCCACCCATACTAACAATTCTAGAGTAGTTGCAGAATTTCTAAAGTCTAACATTTTTGTTCGCTTTGGAATGCCGAGAGCTGTGGTAAGTGATAGGGGCACGTACTTTTGTAATAAAACTATTGTTGCCCTGTTTCAAAAATATGGCGTACTCCACAAAGTATCCGTGCCATATCACCCACAGACAAATGGTCAGGTTGAAGTGTCGATCAGGGAGATCAAATCGATTTTGGAGAAGATGGTGTGCCCGGATAGAAAGGATTAGAACTTGAAATTAGAAGATGTACTATGGGAGTACCGCACTGCGTATAAGACGCCGATTAGGATATCCCCATATAGACTAGTTTTCGGTAAGGCTTGTCATCTTTCTGTGAAGTTCGAACATAAGGCGTTCTGGGCAGTGAAACAGTGTAATATGGATCTTGAAGAAGCGGGGGTCTAAAGGAAATTGCAACTACAAGAACTGGAAGAAATTAGGAACGAAGCATACGAGAATGCCACGATTTATAAGGAGAAAAGCAAAATTTTTCATGATCAACAAGTTTCAAGGAAATCGTTTGTAGTGGGGCAAAAAGTCCTATTGTATCACTCGAGACTTAAACTTTTTTCCGGTAAGTTGCGTTCTCGTTGGATTGGTCTATTTGTCGTTTCTAATGTGTTTCATTATGGTGCAGTGGAGATCCAAAGTTTAAAGACGAAGAAGAAGTTCGTGGTGAATGGCCATCGTCTCAAACCTTATTATGAGGGATTCTCTGTTGAGGAAGTTGAAATTGTACACCTCAAGGATCCAATTTATCTTACTTGAGGATTCCGGCCATGTCTAGCCAAAAACATTAAAGAAATGCGCTATTTGGGAGGCAACCCAAGGTTATTTTCTTTAGTTTTCGTTTATTTTTGAAGTTTTTGTTAAATGTTAGTGTCATTTAGTAGTTTATTATTTTGTGGCAGGAAATGGCAGTTAGACGTGCCCACGCTAAGTGATCACGTCTAAGGATGAGAGTTGGAAAGCGACGGTCAGAAGACTCTATAGTAGTTAAGCGTACCCACGCCAGGTGATCACACTTAAGGAAAGAAAATTCACGTCCGCAGTCAAAAGACTCTACAGTAGTTAGGCGTGAGTTTTCAGTAGTTAGGCATGCCCACCCAGGTGGTCACGCTTAAGAATCAAAAATTTCTACGGATGGTCAGAAGACTAGTAGGCCGTTAGGCGTGCCCACGCCTAATATAGGGTTTCTTGTAAAAAAAAATGGGTTAGAAAAGACGAAATTGCCCTTACAAAAAAAAATAAGAAAAGGAAAAAATTTTCAAGGATCCGTAGCCCTACTTTTTCTTCTTCTTCTTTCTTTTCTTTTTTCTTTCTTCTTCTTCCTTTTCTTTCTTTCCCTTCTTCTTCTTCCTTTTCTTTCTTTTTCTCCTTCTTCTTTTCTTTTCCTTGGCCGCCACCCACACGTCCACCGCAGCTCACTTCGTCCGCCGCTACAGCTCACTTTGTTTGCCTCTCCCTAGCCCACACGTGCGTCGCTGCCTCCCGTCCTCCGCCGTACGCACCTCGCGCGCACCAATTGAGCGCAGCAATAGTGCACAACGGCGCGCCCTTCGCCTCGCAACACACCAGCAACGTTCTGAGCCGCGCGTGCCAGACAACGCGTAAGCGACCACCAGGCGCGTGCCCACACCGCGCAATCTCCAAGCCCAGCGCACTCCCTCTGCACGCACGTCAACCAAGCGCTCCAGCAAGCAGGTGTTACCCAACTGCAGCCCGTGCAAGCTCAGCTCGGCCGCTCCGACCCGCAAGCTCTAGCTCTTCAACTCATACGACCAGCGAGCCCAGTAGCTCGCACCAGACCAGGCGCGCGGCCTCAGCCAGCGCATCCTTTGGAACCAACACAGCAGCGCAAGCGCTGCACCACGCTAAGCCCACTAGTAGAGCCAAACCAGCAAACAACCCACGCGCCTCCCCTCTGTCCACGTGGGCTAGGCACACGCGTCGCCTCCTCTACCTCGGTGCCATCACCAGTGCTCCGCTAATATCCCTGCCGCCTGCTCTCCCTGAGGTCGTTTCTTTCTTTAATTTTCTGTCACTTTAGTTGAGGCCAGATTACTAATTTTTATTTGGTTAAGGGCAGATTTTAATTTCGTAGCTGAGACCAGATTTCTAGCTGATAACAGACATTTTGTGCTTAACTTGGGTGCTGTGATTTTTTCTGTGGCTGTTGTTGACTATTTGTTCAATTTTAGGGTTAAACCAGTGGCATTTGGGGAAATTTTGCTGTTTTCATCTGTTTAATTAGTTTTTGGGGCTTTTATATTTATTTCTCTCATTGTTGGTGTCTGGAGCTGTGTTTGGGACCCTGTGCTTAGTGGCTGCCTATTGCCTTCTTTTGAGCACATTTACCTGGCATTTGTCCTGTTCACTGATATCCAATGACTAAACCAAAAAATAAAGACAGGAATAGACCTTCCACCTCCACCTCACAGCCTACTGTGCCCTTGAGTGGGCCTTCCCAGGTGACTGCTCCGGGGGGACCCCAGACTCGCCTTGGGCAGAATAGAGAGGTTCACATCTCCTCTCCGGCCCATTTCGGCGACTATTTGACCTTTACCAGGGCCATCGATAGGGAAAGGTACGCCGCTGCTTGCACAAGGAAAAGAATTCCTTGTAAATATATCCACGGCCCTACACTTGACCACCTAAATCTTAGGGATGAGGTTGCTAAGCAGTTAGCTGCCATAGGTTGGACCCGTTATGCTGCTATTATTTTACCTGCTTTTACTGAGTTAACGTGAGAATTCTATGCCACTTTTGAATTTAAAATTCCTGACGAATTCTCCGTTAATACTCCGGAGGTGGTGCGTTTTAGATTAATGGGTACGGAATTCATACAGTCTATCACGGAGTTTAATTTGGCCCTTGGTTTCATTGACATTCCCTACTCCCAGAGTGAGGAATATATGGCAAGTCCGTGCGAATACACGGATCCATTTTTCTCCCATAACACTGGTTATTGGAAAGAATTGTCGATTGATCGACAAAATTATGATCCAAGCCAGGCTAAGACATCTTTTTTCAAGAGCCCCACCTACCGCTATTTGCATAGATTTATGGCTTATAGTTTCTCTGGTAGAAAAGATAGTTCGGATACTTTGACCAAACCCGAGTTCTTTTTCATTTAGTGCATGATTGCTCAGATTAAGGTCAATTTGGGTTACTGGTTTGCCTCTCACCTCCGAACTGTCTTAAGTAAGAAGTAAGCCATTAATCCTGGGCTCGTATATCACTCAATTGACTATAAATCTTGGAGTTTTGGAGTTGAATAATCATAATTTGCATCAAACTTGTACTATGGAACCCCTTGATTTGATTTGTTTGGAAAAGGTGGGCTTAATGCAACAGATCAATGGAGTATTCCAATTTGCTCCCTCGGGGCCAATCCAGGTTCCTCCGAAGCGCAGAGCTTCCAAATCCGCCATCTCGGAGGCCGGTGGTCCTTCTACGGATGCCCCCGGGCCTTCATTTTCAACACCTCCACTATCTTCCTCCACCGATAACCAGTCTTCAGCCCTTCGCTTTCAGCTGCACCACATGGATCCTCGATTAGAGCGAATGGAGCATCAAATGGCCGGAATGGCGCAGAACTTGGCTCAGTACTTCCACCACGTGGGCTTCTACCCTCCTCTATGTTAAGGGAAGTGTCGCTGCTTCTTTACCTCTATTTTGCTCTTTATTTGCTTACATTGGGGGCAATGTAAGGTTTAGATGTGAGGGAAAGTTAACTATGCTTTTAGTTGTATTTTTAGTTGTGTGATTTGCATTTTCTTTGCCCTAGTAGTTCTTTTCTTTAAACAGTGATGATTGCAATTGGGATATGAGTATAAATAGTAAGTTCATACCATGGGGTATTCTACTTTTTCTCGATGGTAAATTGATTGATGAATATACTGAACTTGACATGAATTTGACCACTTGTGCGATCTTTGGACCTAATTTTTCATTTGTTGTCATTCTAGAACTTGCTCGGTTATGCATGTCAAGACCATATTTAAATGAGTTTAATGCATTAAAATGATGGGGCACCTAGGATTGAACCATTGTTGGACTTTCTTAAAAACCAACCCTTAGTTTATCTACCATTAGTAAGCCAAGTTAAGCCTCAACCCTTTTTCTGCGTTTAATACCCTAGTTTTTAGCCGTAAAACCTCTTTTTAGACTTTCTTTTTGAATATCGTGTAAAGAAGTGCTTTGATTTCATTGCATAGGAATTTGGAGTATTATTTGAAAGGCATTATATATATATAAAGAAAAAAAAGAAAAAAAGGAAGAAATTAAAAAATTGCTAGTAATCAACAAGTGAAGTTGATTTTTATGGTGTTGGTACTTATTCAAAAAAAAGAAAAAGAGAGAAAAAAAAAAGAGAAGAAAAATAGATGGAAAAAAAAGGGAGAAAGAAAAGAAACTGAAATCAAAGTGGCTGGGATGAGTGTGGACTATTACTTCACTTATTGGGTTGTTGAGGTGCCTTGAAGGTTCAAATGTGCAAGAACCTGTGCAATGAATTTCTCAGCATTTTCTATAACATTTTTACACCCTTTAAATCCTTTTTATCCTACCTTTTGACCCGAGCCCCATTACAATCTTGTAAAGTCCCTTTGATTGATGTATTTGAATTCATAAGTAAGTGGTGGAGATATGATATATGAGCAAACTTATGGTAATGTCATCTATTGTGTTGCTTTGAAAGCCATCTTATGTCCATATCCTATACACTTTGGAGTGAATGAGTGCACATTAAATATGAGAATTGTCGATTTGGTATATTCTGATTTCTATGCAATTATTGGGGAATTTGGAATGCCGTTTTTTGTATGAACCGCTGTGAATTGCTTGGTATCTTGATTGCACTTCTGAGTTAATTATGCTTGAGGGCAATCATAGTTTAGGTGTGAGGGGAGATTAATAGGGTTCGTTTTAGTGGGATATTTTGGGTAATATTGCACAAGTGTTTGATTAAATATCTCACTAATTGGGTGGATTCTACTCAGATGTGGTTTTGGTGTTAATTGCAGGCATTGATGCTGAAAAGTGTTTAAAATCAAAATTCAGAGGACTTCCTGATGAGTAGGCATACCAACGCCTAACTCCAACCCTCAGAGCCGGATCTCCGTGGTTCGTCGAACGTGGGGCATTTCAAGCAGTGGGGTCCGCTTAAGAAAGCTGAAGAGATTTAATTGTAATAGGTTTTATTTTATTTAGGGAGTTTTTTTGGTATTTGAATACCAATTTCTGGAAAGAAGTAAAAACAAGAATTATGGGAACCGTTTTGTTTTCCTCTCTGGTGGGGCCGGCCTATAACAAGGAAATCAATTCCTTCATTTTCGGCGGCTACTAACGTAAAAAGGGGATTTTGTACTTTGAGTAGGGCTGCCTTGGATTTTTCGTTCTTGATTTTTATGCTTTGAAAACAACTAATTAGGAGCAGGCCACCATTGTTGACCTTGGTGATTTGCTTTTCCTTTTTGTTGATCGAATTGAAGAAACCAAAAAGCACTTTCTCATATGTTTTGTGAGAAACCAACAAGAGCTGCAATTGTGGACCATTGGAATTGCTTTTCACTTGGCTTTGACCAAAATTGAAAGAGAGTTTCAGATTCTCTTTTACGTTGCTCTGGAGACAATTGGAAGCGATCAAATCCCTTATTCTTTCCTCCTGTTGTTGACCGAAATTGGGAAAATCGATTGGAAAACTGTTCTCAATTCCCCACGCGCGGTTTGTTCTCCATTAATGGAGAACTGTAGACATAGAAAATTTATTTAATTTATTTAGTTAAGATTTATTTAAATTAAATTGATCTTGATTAAATTAAGTTAAATTGTAGAAGTTCATTATGTTTTGAACTTGCAAATTGGACCAATATTATATGGGCTATTAAATCAAATTAAATTTGCAATGTCCACTTAAGTGGAAGTGAATTAATTGATTTATTAATTCACAATGGACTATTTGGGTTGGCCTATTATTTAAGCCCAAGTTAAATGGATTTCTTGAGTAACAAGTGATCCAAAATGCAGGAAGATTTTGAGGATTTTCTCGAAGATTTAACCTACATATTTTGGCTATAAATAAAGGTCTTCCCTCAAGATTAAGACACGAGAAAAATCCTTAACTTCCGGAGAAACTCTGTCAAATTTTCTCAAGAGTTTTCTTCCTCAAATCCAAGTCCAAATCAAGTCAAACAAATCCTTCTACTATCAGTGTTGAAAACTTGAAATTCTAAGTGTTTGACACCAACATCAAATCAATCGTTTTCTATGCCGAAATTGTAGAAAATATCCTTTCGATTGGAGAACAAGTCTTTTCGGCCCTTCAATTGAAGTTATTTGAAGAAAAGGATTAGGGGATTAATTTCTTTGATTCAAGAACTTTCAGAGATTGTAACCCGCTTATTATTTAATTTATTAAATTTGATATTTGTGCAAGTTTTCTTATCTTTTATTTTAGGCAACAAAATTTGTGCTTACAAATTTCTGGCACGCCCAGTGGGACCATTTTTGCCTTTCATCTCTTTTCTTCCAACAACTTACCAGTCTCAAAATTCAATGGAGTTCAAGAAGGTGAAATTTTCTCTTGAAGGCTTAGTTGCTGATGTCTCAACCACTCAAGGGACGCAGTATACTGCACCTCTGACAAGGAACAAGGCCAAGAAGTTAGCAGAGAAGGCAAAGGCGAACGTTATGACTAAAGAAGCAAATCTCGAGATGCTTCCTAACAAGAAAGGAACCCATGATGAATCCATTCATAGCCTAAGTGATGCAACTGCCTCTATGGTGATGCCCGTCATGATGACTGACATCACCATTGTGGAAGATTAGATTTCGAATCTAGCCAAAATTGTCGAAGGACTAGTAGTGCATGCTCAAAATCAAGATGCCAAAATAGTCAAATTAATGGTTATGGTGAAAAATATCGGTGAAAATAGCCTTAGTATGTCCAAACAGAAATTCAAGGTGTAAGATGAAGGTGACTCATCATCAAGGGAGAAGGAGAAAGAGGATGCGAGGTCACAAGCCACGAAGAAATTTTTAATCTCCCCTGATAGCACTACTCATGTTGATAATTTAAAGGAGTTTATCGAAGGTACAATCAAGAACAAAATTGGTGGAAGTGCCAAATATATAGTGGTTACATCAAACCTTACACCGCTAGAGTGGAAAGTCTGAAGATGGCTGTGGGGTGTCAACCTCCAAAATTTCAACAATTTGATGGCAAAGGGCAACCCTAAACAACATATTGCACACTTCGTGGAAACTTGTAATAATACGGGCACTGATGGTGACTTACTCGTTAACCAGTTTGTTCGATCGTTGAAGGGAAATGCATTTGATTGGTATACAGATCTGGAGTCTGGAACCATTGACAGTTGGGAGCAGCTAGAACATGAATTTCTTAGTCGCTTCTATAGCACAAAGAGAACTGTTAGTATGGCTGAACTCTCTAATACATGCCAATGGAAGAATGAACCTGTCATTGATTTCATCGAGCGTTGGAGGAATCTAACCTTAAATTACAAAGATCGAATTTCTGAATCTTCCGCGATCGAGGTATGCACTGGGGACTCAGGTACATCTTACAAGGTGTACAACCAGAAACGTTTGATGAATTGTCCACAAAAGCCCACAAGTTGAAAATTAACCTTGATGGACAAGAACCGCCAGTTCCTAGGAATGGCAATGGGGCGGGGGTTCCTTTTCCCATCCCCCGCCCCGCTGTCAAATAACTCCCCCCGTCCCCCGCCCCTTGCCCCCCATCCCCCGCCCGGCCCCGTTTCCCCCGCGGTCCCTCGCGGTTTCTCGCGAGAAAAGAAATCAACTTATCATAAAATGTTCATTTACAATAATTCACTGAATTTTTTATTAGATTGCACTTGATTACCCCTCTATGTATATTTGACTTTTCAATTACCAGCCCATCTCCTGACCAAAATATATCATTTGGAGTTATTTCAACATTATACCTATATCCATAGCTATCTTTTTTTTTATAATACTAAAATCTTAAACTATTGAATTGCCGTAAAACGAGTATTAGTACATAAGATTCCAGAGATTCATATCCAAAGCCACAGCATAGTTTTACAACAACATAGAGCTTTTCCCATTAAATAATAGCATTCACAGGTCTCCTGAACTAATTAGCTAAAGATGACCCCCCACCATAATAAGTTATATCCATGACTACATTTTGGAAAACTTGAAGAATTCATGCCTACATGCACTCATTCTTGGAATTTCGTAATTGTAAGTCATGAGTGCACAAGATCCTAAGCTGTGAAGCATCGTGGATCCACTTATTTAGTAGTAAAATCAAATCAATTATCCCTGCCTGAAGTATCCTTTCAGATCCTAGTGTGTTGAGGCTCCTAAAAGAGGAGAGGACTAGTTATTGTGAGCAACTACTGCCACGACTTGAAGCTGCAAAAACTGGACGTAGTTGTTACTTTTATGTGTGTGTATATATATATATATTTATGCGGGGGATGGGGCGAGTGTATGTTGCCCCATCCCCCGCCCCGTTTTAAGGCGGGGGTAAATATTTTGCCCCCGCCCTTACCCTCGTCCCGTCCCTTCCCCTGTCCCATTTGTATTCCCGAGTACCCGCCCCCATTGTCATCCCTATCAGTTCCTGACCCTTACAAGGCTAAAGAGAGACAAGAAGTGAGGAAAGGGGGCAAATCACCATTCAAAAATGAAAAAAAGGAGGCTATGGCTATAAGTATAACACCTTTTAATGTCGTTCCCAAAACTGCCAGGAGAGAAAACAAGAAAATCAATGCACATCAAAAACAAGGATAGAGGAAACTGACTTTCAAGGAGATGCAAGATAAGGAATACTCTTTCCTTGATTCTGATGTCCCTGGTATGTTTGATGATCTGCTAAATATAAATTTGATCACGCTTCCTGAGATAAAGCGACCTGACGAGTCCAAAAACACTGATGATCCAAATTATTGCAAGTATCACCGCTTGGTTGGGCATCTCATTCAAAAATGCTTTGTCTTTAAAGACAAAGTAATGGAGTTGGCGAGACAAGGAAAAATTCTCTTCGAGAAAGACAAGACAAGTGTGAATCAAACGACAATTAATTTTCTGCAATCCATGGAGGTTAAAAAGGTCAAGGTACCTGCATTGCCAACAATTCAATTTGGGTTACTTGATCCTATAGAAATCAAACAAGAAGGTGCTCCTTCAACTCTTCAAGAACATACATATAAAGATAAGAAGGCATTACAGCCCAATGTGGATGATGAAGGGTGGACTTTAGTCACGCGAAGAAGGAGGCGACATTCCCATCCATCTAGTAAGGCAAACAAGGTCTTAACAAGAAGTCTGGTGATCTGGAAGGGAAAAGAGAAGGATGTAAAGAGAAACAATGATTGTCGTAATTTTCAAGGAAGTCGAATCTGCAAGCAAAAGTCTCGAACTCCTATCACTCTAAAAAAATTCATGCCAAAAGAATTCTTTGATGTTGATGTGATCACAAGTCACACAACGCTAGTGGATCATATCGAAGAACAAAAAGATAATAGTCGCGAATCTCTTTGTGAGATAGCTCGTGTGCCTACCGGCAATGAAAAAAGTCGTGTGCCCACCGGCAATGAAGAGGTGAACGTCACAAGTGTCACTTTCACTAGTGAAGACTTGTTGCTTGGGTCAACACCGCATAACCGCCCTTTGTTTATGACTGGTTATGCAAATGAGCAAAAAGTGAATAGAATTTTGATAGATGGAGGTTCCGCAGACAATATTCTTCCTTTAAAAACTCTGAAGGAGCTCGGCATCTTGGTCGATGAACTCTCCAACAGCCGACTGATGATTCAAGGTTTTAATCAAGGAGGGCAAAGAGCCGACTGTTTGTGACTGGTTATGCAAAATCTTGAAGAACCTTCTGATTGTTCTCATAAATTTGGTAGCATCATTCCCTCGAGAATGAGAAGATGCACAGACCTTGTAATAAAGTGTGGGACTGAGTTGAGGGTCAGGGGAGCATACCGTGCTGTACACAAGACCAAAAGAAGATGATGAAGAGAGTGTTATTTCATGCAATCATATAACCCTAATTGACGGTGACTCTCCTGAAGAAGAAGAAGATGCTGAAGACGCTCCACCTGAATTGGAAGAAGGTGTTAAGGCTACTGTGGATGATCTAAAGGAAATCAATCTTGGTATTTCAGAGGACCCGCGTCCAATATACATAAGTGTTTTATTGAACCCTGACGAAAAAAAGGCATACATTGAACTCTTACGGGAGTATCAAGATGTTTTTGCATGGACTTATAAGAAAATACCGGATTTAGATCCAAAAGTGGCCGTCCACCATTTGGCTGTTAAAAAGGGAGTTTGACCTGTGAAACAAGCACAACGGCGGTTTAGACCCGATTTGATTCCATTGATCGAAATTGAAGTCAATAAACTTACTGAGCCCGGGTTTATTCGTGAAGTTAAATATCCCACATGGATTTCAAGTATCGTACCTGTGCAAAAGAAGAATGGACAAATCTGCATCTGCGTCGATTTCAGAAATCTTAACAATGCTTGTCCCAAAGATGATTTTCCTTTACCGATCACTGAGCTCATAATTGATGCAACTACTGGGCATGAAGTTCTGTTATTTATGGATGGCTCTTTTGGATATAATCAAATTCGATTAGCACTGGAGGATGAGGAGCTCACCGTATTTTGTACTCCTAAGGGTATTTATTGTTATAAAGTAATGCCTTTCAGTCTTAAAAATGCTGGAGCCACATATCAAAGAGCAATGCAAAACATCTTTGACGACATGCTTCATAAAAATATCGAGTGTTATGTGGATGATTTAGTCGTTAAATCAAAGAAAAGAAGTAATCATTTGGAGAACTTGAGACAAGTTTTTTATCAGTTGAGAAGGTATCAACTCAAAATGAACCCTCTCAAGTGTGCATTTGGAGTCACGTCTGGAAAATTTCTTGATTTTGTGGTTTGCCATCGAGGTATTGAAATTGATCAGGCCAAAATTGATGCTATATTGAGGATGCCTGAACCTCGTGACATTCATGAATTGAAAAGTCTTTAAGGGCGATTAGCTTATCTGCGGAGATTGATCTCAAATTTGGCAAGAAGGTGTTTAGTCGCTTGATGAAGAAAGATGTGCCATTTCAATGGGATGAGGCATGTAGTAATGCATTCAATAGCATTAAGTATTATCTTATGAAAGCACCTGTTTTGGCTACACCTATTCATAGAAAGCCATTATTTCTTTATATTGCTACCCAAGAACGGTCAGTGGAGGCATTGCGTGCTCAAGAAAATACTGAAGGAAAAGAGGTTATCCTTTATTATTTAAGCAGAATGATGACCCCTAACGAACTAAACTTTTCGTCGATTGAAAAGTTGTGTTTAGTTCTTATTTTTCCAATATAGAAGTTAAAACATTACTTTCAAGCACATAGTGTGAGGCTCATTTCTAGAGTGAATCCCATAAAGTATGTGATGAGCAGGCCAGTATTATCCGACCGTTTAACTAGAAGGTATCTTCAGCTACAACAGTTTAACATTATTTATATGCCTCAAAAAGTTGTGAAAGGACAAGTTCTGGCAAATTTTATTGCTGATCACCCGATACCTGCTGAATGAGAGTTGAGTGATGACCTACCAGATGAGGATGTACTCCTTATTGAGATTCGCCCACCACGAAAAATGTATTTTGATGGTGCTGCTCATCGTCATGGGGTTGGAGCGGGGATTATATTCGTAACTCCTGATGGAGTGATATTGCTATACTCTTTTATTCTAAGTCAACATTGTTCAAACAATGTCGCTGAGTACCAAACTCTCATACTCGGACTTGAAATAGCTGTCGATATGGAACAGTTGGACATTCAAATCTATGGTGACTCTTAATTAATGGTTAACTAACTTTTGGGAAGTTATGAAGTCAAAAATGTGACGGCCCCACCTCCCCCTAAGGTGAACCAGAGGGTTCGGCGGGTCGCCTGCCCAGCTCTCGCCGGGACTCACTCACTCACTACAGTCCTCAAACAAATGATAATGTAAATCTCAAATATATATCAGATGTTCCACAAATTTACAAATCATAAGTGAAGCGTCCACGCTTCCGTTGCGTCACTCTGATCCTTGATACCAGCTATAATACAGGAGGAATTCCAAATCTAAACTGTACAAAATATAGGCCATCTAGTCACGTGAATAAGTACTACAAGCACTTCCTTCGCCTCGAGCCCTGTGGAGGGGAATAAAAATAGTTTTGGGGTGAGCTAAAAGCTCAGTGAGTAACCAGTAAAATCAGTAATCAAATATCTTTCACAATAGTTCATTTCAATGATGTCATAAATCAATGATGTCATAAATCAAATGATAAGTCCAAAACAATTACAACATTTACAATGGAAAGCGATAGTAACATTCATTAAAAGGATACGGCTCACATGGAGCTATTCGTTTGTTCGTTCGTTCCCCTGACATTTCCCCTTATTCCTCCAATCGTTTGAAAATACATTTTTGTAAGTAGAATCCCTCGTTCATCCTTTTGTTCGTTCATCCCCTTTTCCGGACGTTGACCGGACTCCACCCATCCGACCATTGGCCGGACTCCACCCATCCGGACGTAGCCGGACTACAAGGTAATACTCGAGTATACCAAATTCACCCAGGTCACCATATCGCCCGACCGAGTCCGCTTCTGGCTCGAGTCGATCGGTAACAAAGGGCAGTGGCCAATTCAGCCAAATGGCTTACATTCATGCGCAACTAGCATTTCAATAATTAAATCCTTGAAAATTGCACAGTTATTTAGGTCGAGTGCGATAAAGTACACACTCGCCTAGAAAGCTCGTTTTGGAAATCATTCAAAGCACTTAACACGTTATCAATCAATAATACAAGTCATGAAGTCAAGAAAATATAGCAAATAAGGAACACTCACATGCAAGCACGCATGATATGCAAGAAAACAGTTCAAAAGTAACTTTGGAAACAGTTTAAAGGTAAATAATGCAAGAAAACGGTACAAAAGTAACTTTGGAAACAGCTCCAAAAGTAAATAATGCAGGAAACGGTTCATAAATAACTTCAGAAATAGTTTGAGGTCACTCACCTCCACGGCTCAGAAACCATCCATCATATATCATTACCTTGCCCGAGTCCAAGCTCTAAATCACAAACTCAAAGCAATCATACATTCTCAAAGTTCGGACAACATTTCCCCATAAATGCTTCATTTCCAACCTACAATATATTACCGATCACACATACGGTTAATAAGCAATAAAATATATCCAATTAGGCCACAGTATCCCTCAATCAAAGCTAATTAGAAGCTTAAAAGCCACCATTAGAAAAACCCCCAATTAAACCTTAGAAACCGGAATTCATTCCCTCAAGCGTAAATTTGGGCAGCATGCCCTTTGTGTTTACCTAATTTCCAGCCATTTAGGCTTCATTATTTTTCCTCAGCCAATCCCAAAGTCATATATATCATAAATGCAAGTCAATAGCCATTCCATAGGCTCATAACAATACAAGGACAAAATTTAAGCTAACAACAAGTGTGGAAACGAAGTTTACAAAAGACAGTTTTGACGGGTTTTTGCGGAATGGGTACATCTGAGGCTACGCTTATTGGATTGAGGTGAAACTTATACCTTATCGAAGCTAAGACACAAGGCTACAATGTTCATGAAGATCACTTAGTCCAGTTTCCAATGCAACCTAGTTAAATCCTCAATTTACAGAACCAAAATCTCACTCGTCGGCTGTCTAACCGCATTGTGCTGTAATGGTCATATCTCAGGTTACAAAAGTCCGATTCAGGTGTTCTTAGAGGCGTTTGAAAGCTAAGTAAGAATACTACAACTTTTATGTTTTGGTAAAAAACTAAATCAGTACGGATCCTAGTAGAAAAACGTGATAAACTGGATAAACTGACCAAACGGACTGCTGGGGAGAAACTTAAAATAGTAAGGGTATTTTGGACTTTTCACTACCTACGTTGCTCCGATTGAGCTGAAATTTTGTAGGCACCTATAAAATACCATTATCTACAACTTTCATGCTTTGACCTAAGGCCAAATCGGCCTCTAACATAGGGCTACAAAACCGGACAGAATAGAGCTGAAAATTTCCAAAAACCTGGAATTTTTGGGATTCAATGAAACTTTCTTCATTTCTTGCTTCAATCATCACTACAACCACTTATATAAGCTTAGATACAACATATATCATCCATATAGCAAGTATAGGCAGCAAATACCTCAACAAATGAAGCTTGCAAGAGTAATACTTCACCTCCTCTTGGAATTCTTGGTTCCCCTAGCTTCTCAAGCTCACAACTCACACTTTAATCGGTTTAGAATTTTAATTCCTCACTTGGATGGCTCAACTCAAGAAGAAGGAAGTTGGTTTCTTGCTCTCTTTCTCTCCTCTCTTGTCTCAGCCAAGTAGCAGAAAAATGAAGAAGAAAGGTTGCCCAAGGTGATAAGAAGGTAAGACAAGTTGTCTTGGTCAAGGGCCCTTAGGTGGCCGACAAGTGTCCTCACCACCCTCCACTCATTTTTTTGTTTCTTTTCCTTGTTATTTTGGTCCATAATTTCGGTCAAAGCTAGCTGGAATTGAGGGGATATTTTGTTCAAATATTAATGAGCTCATGTGGTAAGAAAGTGGTGGTCAAGTGGTGCGGTCAATCGGTAGTGATCGATACCCGTCGGTTTGCACCATTTTTCCTTAAATCACACATACTAGGGTTTTTACTTCCTATTCACTAACTTTATATCATTGCTTCTAATCACATATTATTTCTCACCCAAAAGTCACTCTTAAACACCAAATTTGATCCTCATTCGGTACCGAATAATTACACTACGGATACACGTGAAAACCCTAACTTGCTCCAACTTGAAAACGAAAAGTGAAACCCTACTTTCCAAGTTCATGTACACTTATCGTGGGGTGATTGAGTAGTAGGGCCATAGTAAAAGAATAATTTCCAAATAAAAGGTCATTTTTGAGAAAATATAAGGAATTTGCGAGTCCTCGCACTCAACCTTTCGGGGCGTCACAAACTCCCCTCCTTAAAAGAATGTCGTCCTCGACATTCCATCTTGTACCAATCAAGTCAAGACATCCCGTAAGAATCACTAATATTACAAACCAAACCCACAGTCCGGCATCCTAAACTTCAAACCTAGGATACACTACAGAGATCTGAAGCCTAAGCTCTGATACCACCTGTGACGGCCCCACCTCCCCCTAAGGTGAACCAGAGGGTTCGGCGGGTCGCCTGCCCAGCTCTCGCCGGGACTCACTCACTCACTACAGTCCTCAAACAAATTATAATGTAAATCTCAAATATACATCAGATGTTCCACAAATTTACAAATCATAAGCGAAGCGTCCACGCTTCCGTTGCGCCACTCTGATCCTTGATACCAGCTATAATACAGGAGGAATTCCAAATCTAAACTGTACAAAATATAGGCCATCTAGTCACGTGAATAAGTACTACAAGCACTTCCTTCGCCTCGAGCCCTGTGGAGGGGAATAAAAATAGTTTTGGGGTGAGCTAAAAGCTCAGTGAGTAACCAGTAAAATCAGTAATCAAATATCTTTTACAATAGTTCATTTCAATGATGTCATAAATCAATGATGTCATAAATCAAATGATAAGTCCAAAACAATTACAACATTTACAATGGAAAGCGATAGTAACATTCATTAAAAGGATACGGCTCACATGGAGCTATTCGTTTGTTCGTTCGTTCCCCTGACATTTCCCCTTATTCCTCCAATCGTTTGAAAATACATTTTTGTAAGTAGAATCCCTCGTTCATCCTTTTGTTCGTTCATCCCCTTTTCCGGACGTTGACCGGACTCCACCCATCCGACCATTGGCCAGACTCCACCCATCCGGACGTAGCCGGACTACAAGGTAATACTCGAGTATACCAAATTCACCCAGGTCACCATATCGCCCGACCGAGTCCGCTTCTGGCTCGAGTCGATCGGTAACAAAGGGCAGTGGCCAATTCAGCCAAATGGCTTACATTCATGCGCAACTAGCATTTCAATAATTAAATCCTTGAAAATTGCACAGTTATTTAGGTCGAGTGCGATAAAGTATACACTCGCCTAGAAAGCTCGTTTTGGAAATCATTCAAAGCACTTAACACGTTATCAATCAATAATACAAGTCATGAAGTCAAGAAAATATAGCAAATAAGGAACACTCACATGCAAGCACGCATGATATGCAAGAAAACAGTTCAAAAGTAACTTTGGAAACAGTTTAAAGGTAAATAATGCAAGAAAACGGTACAAAAGTAACTTTGGAAACAGCTCCAAAAGTAAATAATGCAGGAAACGGTTCATAAATAACTTCAGAAATAGTTTGAGGTCACTCACCTCCACGGCTCAGAAACCATCCATCATATATCATTACCTTGCCCGAGTCCAAGCTCTAAATCACAAACTCAAAGCAATCATACATTCTCAAAGTTCGGACAACATTTCCCCATAAATGCTTCATTTCCAACCTACAATATATTACCGATCACACATACGGTTAATAAGCAATAAAATATATCCAATTAGGCCACAGTATCCCTCAATCAAAGCTAATTAGAAGCTTAAAAGCCACCATTAGAAAAACCCCCAATTAAACCTTAGAAACCGGAATTCATTCCCTCAAGCGTAAATTTGGGCAGCATGCCCTTTGTGTTTACCTAATTTCCAGCCATTTAGGCTTCATTATTTTTCCTCAGCCAATCCCAAAGTCATATATATCATAAATGCAAGTCAATAGCCATTCCATAGGCTCATAACAATACAAGGACAAAATTTAAGCTAACAACAAGTGTGGAAACGAAGTTTACAAAAGACAGTTTTGACGGGTTTTTGCGGAATGGGTACATCTGAGGCTACGCTTATTGGATTGAGGTGAAACTTATACCTTATCGAAGCTAAGACACAAGGCTACAATGTTCATGAAGATCACTTAGTCCAGTTTCCAATGCAACCTAGTTAAATCCTCAATTTACAGAACCAAAATCTCACTCGTCGGCTGTCTAACCGCATTGTGCTGTAATGGTCATATCTCAGGTTACAAAAGTCCGATTCAGGTGTTCTTAGAGGCGTTTGAAAGCTAAGTAAGAATACTACAACTTTCATGTTTTGGTAAAAAACTAAATCAGTACGGATCCTAGTAGAAAAACGTGATAAACTGGATAAACTGACCAAACGGACTGCTGGGGAGAAACTTAAAACAGTAAGGGTATTTTGGACTTTTCACTACCTACGTTGCTCCGATTGAGTTGAAATTTTGTAGGCACCTATAAAATACCATTATCTACAACTTTCATGCTTTGACCTAAGGCCAAATCGTCCTCTAACATAGGGCTACAAAACCGGACAGAATAGAGCTGAAAATTTCCAGAAACCTGGAATTTTTGGGATTCAATGAAACTTTCTTCATTTCTTGCTTCAATCATCACTACAACCACTTATATAAGCTTAGATACAACATATATCATCCATATAGCAAGTATAGGCAGCAAATACCTCAACAAATGAAGCTTGCAAGAGTAATACTTCACCTCCTCTTGGAATTCTTGGTTCCCCTAGCTTCTCAAGCTCACAACTCACACTTTAATCGGTTTAGAATTTTAATTCCTCACTTGGATGGCTTAACTCAAGAAGAAGGAAGTTGGTTTCTTGCTCTCTTTCTCTCCTCTCTTGTCTCAGCCAAGTAGCAGAAAAATGAAGAAGAAAGGTTGCCCAAGGTGATAAGAAGGTAAGACAAGTTGTCTTGGTCAAGGGCCCTTAGGTGGCCGACAAGTGTCCTCACCACCCTCCACTCATTTTTTTGTTTCTTTTCCTTGTTATTTTGGTCCATAATTTCGGTCAAAGCTAGCTGGAATTGAGGGGATATTTTGTTCAAATATTAATGAGCTCATGTGGTAAGAAAGTGGTGGTCAAGTGGTGCGGTCAATCGGTAGTGATCGATACCCGTCGGTTTGCACCATTTTTCCTTAAATCACACATACTAGGGTTTTTACTTCCTATTCACTAACTTTATATCATTGCTTCTAATCACATATTATTTCTCACCCAAAAGTCACTCTTAAACACCAAATTTGATCCTCATTCGGTACCGAATAATTACACTACGGATACACGTGAAAACCCTAACTTGCTCCAACTTGAAAACGAAAAGTGAAACCCTACTTTCCAAGTTCATGTACACTTATCGTGGGGTGATTGAGTAGTAGGGCCATAGTAAAAGAATAATTTCCAAATAAAAGGTCATTTTTGAGAAAATATAAGGAATTTGCGAGTCCTCGCACTCAACCTTTCGGGGCGTCACAAAAAAGGCCGAGTTTATTCCATATCACAAATATGCAACGCGACTTATGAGGCGGATTGAAGGTGCAAGTATTAAGTATGTTCCTAGAAGAGAAAATAAGCAAGCTGACGTATTAGCTGCGCTAGCCTCTTCACTTACCATCCCGAATCATGAGATACAAGTTTGGGTATGTCAAAAGTGGGTAGTCCCGTCACTAGTTGATGATGAAGATGTTGAAGGAGGCGTCGCTCATGTAGTCTCAGCTTATGAAATTAACAAAGAAAATTGGAGACAACATCTTGTTGATTATCTCAAATATCAAAAATTATCTGAGGAGCAATGTAGGAGAACTGACATCCGTCGTCGTGCCCCTCGTTTTATCTTGTACAAGGATACGTTGTACCGAAAATCATTTGAAAGTGTACTGTTGCGCTGTCTGAGCGAAGACGAGGCATATCGGGCGATGCACGAGGCACATTCTGGAATATGCGGAACCCATCAATCCGGTCTCAAGTTACATTTTCGGATTAAAAGGATGTACTACTATTGGCCGACTATGGTCAAAAATTGCGTAGAATATGCTCAAAAATGTCAAACTTGCTAGTTTCATGCAAATTACATTCATCAACCACCTGAGCCGTTACACCCGACCGTTGCTTCTTGGACTTTCAATGCTTGGGGTCTTGATGTTATGGGGCCATTACTAAAGTCGTCCGGTCAACATTTATATATATTGGCTGCGACCGACTATTTTTTTAAATGGGCTGAAGTCATACCGCTCAAACAAGTTAGAAAGGAAGATGTGGTGAATTTTATTCGTGTGAATATTATTTACCGTTATGAAATTTTTTGGTACATTATCACTGATAATGGAAAATCCTTCTCCAATGGATTGATGGATAAGTTGTGTGAGAAATTTAATCTCAAGCAACGCAAGTCGTTCATGTATAATGCTCCCGCCAATGGTCTTGCAGAGGTATTCAACAAAATTTTGTGTAACTTGTTGAAGAAAATGGTGGCCAAATCAAAAAAAGATTGGCACGAAAGGATAGGCAAAACTCTTTGGCCCTATCGCACCACATACCGAACTCCAACGCAAGCCACATCATATGTTTTAGTTTATGGTGTAGAAGCTGTTCTGCCCCTTGAGTTACAAATTTCTTCTTTGAGAATTGCTATCCAAGAAAGGCTCACGGAGGAAGAAAATGTTCGCCTGTGCCTTGAAGAATTGGAAGTTTTAGATGAAAGGAGATTGGAGACCCAACAAAATCTCGAATGCTATCAAATCCGTCTCTCTAGAGTTTTTAATAAGAAAGTTCGGCGCTGCTCCTTTCAAATCGGGGACATGGTACTTGCCGTTCAAAGGTCAATAGTTATGACTTATCGCACTAAAGACAAATTCGTCTCCAAATGGGATAGGCCATATGTTGTTCGAGAAGTCTACACAAATGATGCGTTTAAACTGATGGACAAAGATGGCGTAAAAGTTAGTCCTATAAATGGAAAATTCATGAAATTATACATGCCATAAAAAAATGAAATACTCCATGACGCATGAGTCTAAACTGCATGTTGCTCTAGACCCGCATGAGCTAAAACTGTGGATAACAACTACCAATAATGTAGCACGTGGTTAAACTGCTGAAATACTCCACCAAATCTAAGGTGGTAAACAAAAGAATACTCCTAACCCTCAAGAGTTTAAACTGTGAACGGTAGGAATTATGTGTGACTTGATTCCCTTTTGGGATACGTAGGCAGTTTAGAGGACAATTTTTAAATTCAGTTACAACCCTATAAAACTAAAATCTTTGCCCGGATGATTCTTTTGATAAAAAAAAGAGAAGGTTCATCTTTAGGATAGTTCGAATTATTTTGTGACATATACTTGAAAGTGTATTATTCAGATTACCAAATTATTTGGATAATTACCTTTTCAGGTGTGATCAAAATTATGCAAAGATGGAATTGTTCATACTACGATTGATAGCCTAAAATGGTGGCTATCGAAAGAGCAAGTAAAGACGAGAACGTCTGCAAGAATGTGATGAAAAGAAAAAAAAATCAAATTTCATTATGAAGTACTTGTACTTATAGCTACACGATTTGAGCAATTAACAAAAGATGAAATTTGAAACAAAGTAAAAGATGGCAACTATTTCTAGAATTCAAATGACGACAGCTCCTTTCGATTATTTTCAAGTAATGCTTTTAACTTATCCAATGTTTGACTCTCCTCAGTAAGTAGGGGTTGGGAATTCTCAATATTTCAAATTTTATTTTGTAAGTCGACCATCACGCCTTGCACTCGGGTAAGCTCATCTTGCTCTTCTCATAGCAGTGAAAGCGTCTCCTTCCTGTGGATATCCAAGAACTCAAGTCGCATCCTCAACTCTATTTCCTCGTGATCAATCTCCTTACATTTCAACATGTGCATTAAGATCTTTTCCGCTTGTCATTTCTCCTTACTCTGAGCATCTTTAAGATGTTGGATGGCCGTAGAAAGCAACTCATCATATGATTCAGCTGAAATTTTGTTTGAGAGAGAAGATTTCACTGTGACGTAACGAACTGTATTTGCAAAGAAAGCCTTTAAAAGGCCTTGCAAATTTGAGATATCCGTGGCATTGAAACTTTGCATTTCCTCCATAATTTCGTTGGCTTTCATTTCAAGAGCAGGCGAGCGCTCCAAGGCTGTTTGAGATATTATCACCCTCAAATTATTTCACAACATTTGGATATAGTCTCGACGGCATGTTGAGATCACACTTTGGGGGCAAAATTCAGACACTTGAGGTGCCTTTGGCCACGATGGAGGATCGAAACTTTAAGTTTCTTTTTTGCCAATGGAGTCATATGTTTCGTCTTCTGTGGCGTGATTTGCTGAATCACATTTCCATCATCTACTGCCTTTTTGGAACTCTCACTAGCACCCTTTTGTTGGGTAGAGCTAACCACTTGTTTGGCCAGAAGTTCAAATGCAGTAGATCCTTCAACTGATGCTTGGCTTGGTTCTCCATCATCAATGAAGATCAAGTCTTGACCATCTAACTGTAGGGAAGACGTTATGAGACAAATCATGAATATGAAATTAACAAGCAAATTTCAAATGCTAAATTAAAGAAGACAAGGAAGGTCCTTACAATATTAGCACGGCTTATACCAGGCACAGATATATCCGGAATATCTTTAAAGAATTCTTTAGGATCTAAACCAATATCATCCAAGGGGAGAGTCATTACCTTGGACTTCTTGCGTTTCCAATGTTGGTCCGTGCTGGTGGATTGCTCATTCTCCTCATTAAAAAGCTCGCACCTCTTCTTCTCATGTGAATTGCAAGAATCATGATCAATAGCCTTCACAATGTTTGAAGGAAGATGAAATGAAGTACCCTTCGAAAATTCTTCATTAGGAGTAAGGTCCTCAGGGGTAGTAGCCTTGTTGTTTGAACTTTTCAAAATTTTCTTGTCGCTTCTCATAGTCTTTTGCTTCATCTCAAGACTATTGCCAACCTTGGAAGGATTATTCAGGTTTGCAAGTTCCTTCCCTTCTGACTTCTTCTGTTCCCCATTCGATTGGACACTCTTAATCAAAGCATCACGTTTTTTGAGGAGATGATCATCATGCACCATAGACCACCATGTTTGTAAGCCTGAAGATGTGTGCTTGCTATCATTCAAGGGATAGCTAAAAAAAATACGTTTGACTCTGTTTTACTGCGAATGGCAGTGCGCCAGAATATTCGATTCAAGTCTTAATTTGTGGAACGAACATTTGTCCGAGTTCCTGTGGAGGAACTTGATAAAACTCGAATTGCCGCGTGAATCTATATGGACTATATGGCTCAACAAGGAAATCCCCTTCAGCATGCAAAACTAAGTAATTTGAGCAGGTGCTTACAAAATAACTTAGTTTGAGATTCGCTAATTTATCATTGTCAATAAAAAGCTCATTGCGGTTCTTCACAAAAGAAGTGATTCCCCAAGTTGCTTTGTCTCCCTGATGAATGAGGTCGCGAGCACTATTGTCATCAAAGTATCGTGCACCACTCTCTCCAGAATAGTTGGTCATGGTGGGCCCAGGCATGGTATTTGAAGTAGAATAATGGGTAGAGAAATAACTCTCTAACCAAGCATATACGTAGTGCACCGGAAAAGTTGCATGTGCACACCCTGGGGTAGCTGAATTTGAAATTTTATGGAGACCACGTTATATGTTTAGCAGGACAGGAACAACCATGCAAGTCTTACGATCGGCAGCCATCATACTAGCCATTTTAAAAGTAGATGGTCTAATATAATGGAGGTTCTCATCTGGTAAAACAAAGACACAAAGCCAGCAAGATATAAATGTTGCAAGATAGGTCTCTTCCAGCAAGTGAAATTTAACTCCGATGATATCAAATACGCTATTGTCTTGACTTGAAAATTTAAGTGGTTGTCCAATTTCACCATCCAGATTTTTGGTCGTTTGAGCACAAGATGCCCTCTTTATCCTTCTCTGCTTCGGTTTTGAGTACCTAGTTTTGCCTTTAAACCAGAACTTAATCCATTGGGCAGCAGAAACTCCAACTTTGTTAGATTCCCCATGTTGAAGATGATGTAAGGCTGCGAACAAATACTCACATCTTTGTGAAATATGCCTTAATTTCTTTTCATTAACTCCAATTAACTTCTCCGCGCATGGAATTACCTCTTCATAGATACCCCCGATGATTGGAAGTCCTCCTAACTTGTGCAAGTCCCAAAGTGAGAGAGACAATTCCCCGACAGATGTATGCATGGTATTAGTGTCCGGCTACCACGCCTCGCAGAATGCCCTAACTATATGGGGATTCCTATCATATGTGAAAAGTGAAGCATATAAGGCGTCAAACAAGTAATTTTCACAGAGCACTTATTTGCTCCTGCTGAAGATATCCTCCAACCACTCCCAATAATTTTCGATGTAACTGAATGCACCATTGAGTCTCAAGGAAGGACTCTAGTGTGCATCTCCGTCTATGATCCGCTTGCCAAGGGTTTGAAAGGGAGTTGTCCTTGGCTCCTTATTGTGAATAAGGGATCTCAAAGAATGGACTTTCGTGCCGTCAATTTGAGAAAGTTCAAGTGACCAGTCCTTCAGTTTTGGGTACTGGTGAGAAGACCACTTACCAGAGTAAGTTCCTTGTATAGAAGGATGCACCAATAATTTCGTTCCTTTGTCACCAGAGTCACCATCGCTGTTAGCGATAAAGAGATACTTAGTCACCATCCTTGAACACCACCATTGTATCAAGACTAAGTTGCAACAAAAGCAAGAAAAAAGAAAGTTTGGTTAAAATGACATGATCGAAGATAGTAAAAAACTTCTTGAATCTTGGGTGAGTTTTTATTGAAGTGAGTAATCGTGTCTCATTTTTTATGTACTTCTCAAGCCATAATATGGCCCTCGTGGGAGTTTGCGGTTGCGCCTTCTTTAAATTTTGATTGCGCCATCTTCTTTGTACTCCTCAAGCCATAATAGGTTTTCGTGGGAGTTTGCGGTTGCACCTTCTTCAAATTTTGCCTATGCTATCTCCTTTGTACTTCTCAAGCCATAATAGGCTCTCGTGGGAGTTTGCGGTTGCACCTTCCTTTAAATTTTTGCTGCGCCATCTCTTTTGTACTCCTCAAGCCATAATAGGCTCTCGTGGGAGTTTGCTGTTGTACCTTATTTAAATTTTGGTTGTGCCATCTTCTTCATGTACTCCTCAAGTCATAGCATGGCTCTCGTGGGAGTTTGCGGTTGCGCCTTCTTCAAATTAAATGTCCACCATACAGGATGTGTCGGGGATCCTCGTTTCACTTCATGCAAAAAAAAAAAAGGGTTCTGGCATTGATAAGAAGTAAGGTCATGGAGTATGCAAATAACCTTGGTGTTGTGAATTCCAAGAGTTGTGGTCCTAAAATTGTGGACAAAATTAGAGCACCAATTTGCTTCAAATGAAAGGTATGAGCACGAGATGCAGTCTGGAGGAAAAAAAATCTCTTTGAGGTCGTCCTGTGCAAAAAAATATATATTTTTTTTCAAGGTGGAAATAAATCAAGTTTTGATAGATCTCAATGAAATTTGGCGGACATCTATTACTCGACCAACATGTAGTTATCAAAAGACAGTAAAGATAATTACCTTCAGGGCGCACGTGTGAAACAGGTTTCTTCCTCAAATATTGTGGTAGTCTTCAGTAAAGATGTTTGTCACAATTTCAAGACAAAAACATGTCTTGTGCGACTTTATAAAATGCTTGGACGAATCATTTTCAGAAGTTTTAAATTTTGGACAGCTACTGTATTCAGTGATTGCCATTTAATTTTTTGGAATCACATGAATTTGGTTCCTAAGATTAACTTCAAAAGCTGAAAGTAGGTTTAGGAAGCTCTTGAAATTCGGCAATTAGAGGTGTTTGGATGAATCATTTTAAGAAGTTTTAAATTTTGGGTAGCACTTAAATTCAGTGATTACCATTTAATTTTTTGGAATCACATGAATTTGCTTCCTAAGATTAACTTCAAAAGCTGAAAGTCGGCTTAGGAAGCTCTTGAAATTCAACAGTCAGAGGTTGCCAACATTTGTTTTGGAAGTACATTTTCGATTAGGAAGTGTTGAAACTTTGCGAATTCCATATTGCCAAGTGCCAAAAGCAAGATTTGGTAGTCAGCAACCTAAGAGCAAACTCCAAATTTCGACATATAGTTTTCACGCAGAAGCCCACATCGCATAACGAGATGGGAGTTTCTAATTTTAACTGGTCAAAGCTGTGGTCTGGTATTGCGGGGCGGCATTCCAAAGACTACTAAATTAAGAATTGAAAGATTCAAAGTGGAGACCCGTGACCATTGCCTATTCAATTGGAATTTGAGATGCAATTCTTCAATTGATATGAATGATTCTCTGCTAGACAAAGAATGGGTCACCCATATGCCGAACGCTTGAAGCATCTAATTTGGTTTGACTTTAAGTCAACAGTAAAGAGATTGATACTTCAAGTCTTGCCTCCAGCGATTGCATGCAATGCTTCACCAAGTCTTGAAGTGGGGGCATTTGTAGACAAAGAAAATTTATTTAATTTATTTAGTTAAGATTTATTTAAATTAAATTAAGTTAAATTGTAGAAGTTCATTATGTTTTGAACTTGCAAATTGGGCCAATATTATATGGGCTATTAAATCAAATTAAATTTGCAATGTCCATTTAAGTGGAAGTGAATTAATTGATTTATTAATTCACAATGGACTATTTAGGTTGGCCCATTATTTAAACCCAAGTTAAATGAATTTCTTGAATAACAAGTGATCCAAAATGCAGGAAGATTCTGAGGGTTTTCTTGAAAACTTAGCCTACATATTTTGGCTATAAATAAAGGTCTTCCCTCAAGACAAAGACACGAGAAAAATCCCTAACTTCTGGAGAAACTCTGTCAAATTTTCTCAAGAGCTTTCTTCCTCAAATCCAAGTCCAAATCAAGTCAAACAAATCCTCCTGCTATCGGTGTTGAAAACTTGAAGTTCTAAGTGTTTGACACCATCATCAAATCAATCGTTTTCTACACCGAAATTGTAGGAAACACCCTTTTGATTGGAGAACAAATTTTTTCGGCCATTCAATTGAAGCTATTCGAAAAAAAGAATCAGGGGATTAATTTCTTTGATTCAGGAACTTTCAGAGATTGTAACCCGTTTATTATTTAATTTAATAAATTTGATATTTGTACAAGTTTTCTTGTCTTTTATTTTAAGCAACAAAATTTGTGCTTACAAATTTCTGGCACGCCCGGTGGGACTATCTCTGTCTCTCATCTCTTTTCTTCCAACAACTTACCAGTCTCAAAATTCAATAGAGTTCAAGAAGGTGAACTTTTCTCTTGAAGGCTTAGTTGCTGATGTCTTAACCACTCAAGGGACGTAGTATACTGCACCTCTAACAAGGAACAAGGCCAAGAAGTTAGCAGAGAAGGCCAAGATGAACGTTATGACTGAAGAAGCAAATCTCGAGATGCTTCCTAACAAGAAAGAAACCCATGATGAATCCATTGATAGCCTAAGTGATGCGGCTGCCTTTATGGTGATGCCCGTCATGATGACTAACACTACCACTGTGAAAGATCAGATTTCGAATCTAGCCAAAATTGTCGAAGGGCTAGTAGTGCATGCTCAAAATCAAGATACCAAAGTAGTCAAATTAATGGCTATGGTAGAAAATATCGACGAAAATAGCCTTAGTCCAAACAGAAATTCAAGGTGCAAGATGAAGGTGACTCATCATCAAGGGAGAAGGAGAAAGAAGATGCGAGGTCACAAGCCACGAAGAAATTTTCAATCTCCCATGATGGCACTATTCATGTTGATAATTTAAAAGAGTTTATCGAAGACACAATCAAGGACAAGATTGGTGGAAGTACCAAATCATATAGTGGTTAGACCAAACCTTACACCGCTAGAGTGGAAAGTCTGAAAATGCTCGTGGGATATCAACCTCCAAAATTTCAACAATTTGATGGCAAGGACAATTCTAAACAACATATTGCACACTTCGTGGAAACTTGTAACAATGCGGGCACTGATGGTGACTTGCTCGTTAAGCAGTTTATTCGCTCGTTGAAGGGAAATGCCTTTGATTGGTATACAGAGCTGGAGTCTGGAACCATTGACAGTTGGGAGCAGCTAGAACATGAATTTCTTAGTCGCTTCTATAGCACAAAGAGAACTGTCAACATGACTGAACTCTCTAATACACGCCAATGGAAGAATGAACCTGTCATTGATTTCATCGACCGTTGGAGGAATCTAAGTTTAAATTGCAAAGATCGAATTTCTGAATCTTCCGCGATCGAGATGTGTATTCAAGATATGCACTGGAGACTCATGTACATCTTACAGGTGTACAACCAGAAAAGTTTGATGAATTGTCCACAAAAATCCATAAGTTAGAAATTAACCTTGATGGACAAGAATCGCCAGTTCCTGACCCTCACAAGGCTAAAGAGAGACAAGAAGCGAGGAAAGGGGGCAAGCCACCATTCAAAAATTAAAAAAAGGAGGCTATGGCTACAAGTATAACACCTTTTAATGTCATTCCCAAAACTGTCAGGAGAGAATACAAGAAGATCAATGCACATCAAGAACAAGAAAAGAGGAAATCGACTCTCAAGAAGATGCAAGATAAGGAGTACCCTTTCCTTAATTCTGATGTCCCTGGTATGTTTAATGATCTGCTAAGTATAAATTTGATCACACTTCCTGAGATAAAGCGACCTGACGAGTCCAAGAACACTGATGATCCAAACTATTGCAAGTATCACCGCTTGGTTGGGCATCTCATTCAAAAATGCTTTGTCTTTAAAGACAAAGTAATGGAGTTGGCGAGACAAGGAAAAATTCTCCTTGAGAAAGACAAGGCAAGTGTGAATCAAACCACCATTGATTTTCTGCAATCCATGGAGGTTAAAAAGGTTAGGGTACCTGCATTGCCAACAATTCAATTTGGATCACTTGATCCCATAGAAATCAAACAAGAAAGTACTCCTTCAACTCTTCAAAAACATGCATATAAAGGTGAGAAGACATTACTGCCTAATGTGGATGATGAAGGGTGGACTTTAGTCACGCGAAAAAGAAGGCGACATTCCTGTCCATCTAGTAAGGTAAACAAGGTTTTAACAAAAAGTTTGATGATCTGGAAGGGGAAAGAGAAGGATGTAAAGAGAAACAATGACTGTCGTAATTTTCAAGGAAGTCGAATCTGCAAGCAAAAGTCACGAACTTCTGTCACTCTAAAAGAATTCATGCCAAAAGAATTCTTTGATGTTGATGTGGTCACAAGTCACACAACGTGAGTGGATCATGTCGAAAAATAAAAAGATAATACTCATGAATCTCTCTGTGAGATAGCCCGTGTGCCTACCGGCGATGAAAAAGGTCGTGTGCCCACCGGCAATGAAGAGGTGAACGTCACAAGTGTCACTTTCACTAGTGAAGACTTGTTGCTTGGGTCAACACCGCATAACCACCCTTTGTTTGTGACTGATTATGCAAATGAGTAAAAAGTGAATAGAATTTTGATAGATGGAGGTTCCGCAGTCAATATTCTTTCTTTAAAAACTCTGAAGAAGCTCGGTATCTCAGTCGATGAACTCTCCAACAGCCGACTGATGATTCAAGGTTTTAATCAAGGAGGGCAAAGAGCTCTTGGATCACTGAATTTGGAGATAGTCATTGATGACATGTCATCCAGAGCATTGTTGTACGTGATAGATGCTAAAACAACATACAATGTACTGTTGGAAAGGCCCTGGATTCATAAAAATGGAGTTGTACCATCAACTCTTCATCAATGTTTCAACTATTGTCAAAATGGGGTGACAAGAAGTGTGAAAGGCGATGATAATCCTTTCACTGAGGCGGAAGCATATATCGCTAATGCCAAATTTTATATCAAAAGTCACAATGCGAAGGATAAGTCTGAACAACCTCTATCTATGGATAAAATCCAGAACCCCAAATCGTCGAGGGCAAAAGGGGAGAAAGCGATAAATTCGAAATCAAAAGAGGAAATTCATGAAGAAACTGATGTTTCATTGCCAAACAATGAATCAGTTATTTTTCGCTATCCTCCTAAGTCAAGAATGGAACAGGGACAGTCACCTGCAATTCAACATGATCCTCTAAAAGGTTTGACTCTTCCGGTAGTTCATCTTGATACAAAGAAGGCGTCATTTCCTCCACTTAAAAGGTCTAATCTTTTAACCAAAGAATCTGAAGTCGAACAAGACACCATACCAAAATCAAGAATCAAAAAAGATTTTGATCCCATTGCTTATAAGCTTCTCGCTAAGGTTGGATACGATCTCAAAGAATTTGCTGTGTCAAATGTTCCGTCCTGTCAATCCACTAGTGACATGATGCATGGGTTGAATCATACCCAAAATATGTTAAAAGAAAAAGGATATGCCTTTGAAAATCCCAAATTTGATCTTGGCTATTCCTTCCCTATACCAATCCGCATCAAGATCAACAGAGCTAGCAGCCAATATATTGCTATGGAGGATGAGTCTTCTCAAATATCCGGTAAATTTCAAACTTTTCACAAAAAGGAGAATAAAGCTCCGCGGGTATCTGTTTTTAAGAGGTTAGGAACGCAAAGAAAACAAAAACCTCAAAACTCTCATAAGAGTAAGGGAAAAATGGCAAAGTTATTGCAAAATCTTGAAGAACCTTCTGATTGTTCTCATAAATTTGGTAGCATTATTCCATCGAGAATGAGAAGATGCACAGACCTAGTAATAAAGTGTGGAACTGAGTTGAGGGTCAGGAAGCATACCGTGGTGTACACAAGACCAAAAGAAAATGATGAAGAGAGTGTTGTTTTATGCAATCATATAACCCTAATTGACAGTGACTCTCCTGAAAAAGAAGAAGATGCTGAAAACGCTCCACCTGAAATGAAAAAAGGTGTTAAAGCCACTGTGGATGATCTAAAGGAAATTAATCTTGGTACTTCAGAGGACCCGCGTCCAATATACATAAGTGCTTTATTGAACCCTGACGAAGAAAAGGCATACATTGAACTCTTGCGGGAGTATCAAGATGTTTTTGCATGGGCTTATAAGGAAATGCCAAGTTTAGACCCAAAAGTGATCGTCTATCATTTGGCTGTTAAAAAGAGAGTTCGACCTGTGAAGCAAGCACAACGGCGGTTTAGACCCGATTTGATTACATTGATCGAAATTGAAGTCAATAAACTTATTGAGACTTGGTTTATTCGTGAAGTTAAATATCCCACATGGATTTCAAGTATCGTACCTGTGCGAAAGAAGAATGGGCAAATCTGCATCTGCGTCGATTTCAGAGTTCTTAACAATACTTGTCCTAAAGATGATTTTCCTTTACCGATCACTGATCTCATGATTGATGCAACTACTGGGCATGAAGTTCTGTCATTTATAGATGGCTCTTCTGGATATAATCAAATTCGATTAGCACCGAAGGATGAGAAGCTCACTGCATTTCGTACTCCTAAGGGTATTTATTGTTATAAAGTAATGCCCTTTGGTCTCAAAAATGTTGGAGCGACATATCAAAGAACAATGCAAAGCATCTTTAACGACATGTTTCATAAAAATATCGAGCGTTATATGAATGATTTAATCGTTAAATAAAAAAAAATAATCACTTGGAGGACTTGAGACAAATTTTTTATCAGTTGAGAACGTATCAACTCAAAATGAACCCTCTCAAGTGTGCATTTGGAGTCACGTCTGAAAAATTTCCTGATTTTATGGCTCGCCATCGGGGTATTGAAATTGATCAGGCCAAAATTGATGTTATATTGAGAATGCCTGAACCTTGTGACATTCATGAATTGAAAAGTCTTTAAGGGCGATTAGCTTATCTGCGGAGATTTATCTCAAATTTGGCAGGAAGGTGTCAACCATTTAGTCGCTTGATGAAGAAAGATGTGTCATTTCAATGGGATGAGACTGTAGTAATGCATTCAATAGCATTAAGTTTTATCTTATGAAAGCACCTGTTTTGCCTGCACCTATTCATGGAAAGCCATTGCTTCTTTATATTGCTACCCAAGAACGGTCAGTGGGGGCATTGCTTACGCAAGAAAATAATGAAGGAAAAGAGGTTGCCCTTTATTATTTAAGCAGAATGATGACCCCTAACGAACTAAACTATTCGCCGATTGAAAAGTTGTGTTTAGTTCTTATTTTTGCAATACAGAAGTTAAAACATTACTTTCAAGCACATAATGTGAGGCTCATTTCCAGGGCGAATCCCATAAAGTATGTGATGAGTAGGCCAGTATTATCCGACCGTTTAGCTAGATGGTATCTTCAGCTACAACAGTTTGAGATTATTTATGTGCCTCAAAAAGTTATAAAAGGAGAAGTTATGGTAGATTTTCTTGCTGATCACCCGATACCTGCTGAATGGGAGTTAAGTGATGACTTACCAGATGAGGATGTACTCTTTATTGAGATTCGCCCACCATGGAGAATGTATTTTGATGGTGCTGCTCATCGTCATGGGGTTGGAGCGGGGATTGTATTCGTAACTCCTGATGGAGGGATATTGCTATTCTCTTTTACTCTAAATCAACATTGTTCAAACAATATCGCTGAGTACCAAACTCTCATACTCGGACTTGAAATAGCTTTCGATATAGAACAGTTGGACATTCAAATCTATGGTAACTCTCAATTAATGGTTAACTAACTTTTGGGAAGTTATGAAGTCAAAAAGGCCGAGTTTATTCCATATCACAAATATGCAACGCGACTTATGAGGCGGATTGGAGGTGCAAGTATTAAGTATGTTCCTAGAAGAGAAAATAAGCAAGCTGACGCATTAGCTGTGCTAGCCTCTTCACTTACCATCCCGAATCATGAGATACAAGTTTGGGTATGTCAAAAGTGGATAGTCCCGTTACTAGTTGATGATGAAGATGTTGAAGGAGGCGACGCTCATGTAGTCTCAACTTATGAAATTAACAAAGAAGATTGGAGACAATCCCTCGTTGATTATCTCAAGTATCAAAAATTACCTGAGGAGCAACGTAAGAGAACTAACATCGAACTGCATGAGCTAAAACTGACATAAAAAATTACTCCATGACGCATGAGTTGAAACTGCATGTTGCTCCAGACCCGCATGAGCTAAAACTGTGGATAACAACCATCAATAGTGTAGCACGTGGTTAAACTGCTGAAATACTCCACCAAATCTAAGGTGGTAAACAAAAGAATACTCCTGACCCGCAAGAGTTTAAATTGTGAACGGTAGAAATTACGTGTGACTTGATTCTCTTTTGGGATACATAGGCAATTTAGAGGGCAACTTTTAAGTTCAGTTACAACCTTATAAAACTAAAGTCTTTGTCCGGATGATTCTTTTGATAAAAAATAAGAGAGAAGGTTCATCTTTAGGACAGTTCGAATTATTTTGTGACATATACTTGAAAATGTATTATTCAGATTACCAAATTATTTGGATTACCAAATTATTTGGATAATTACCTTTTCAAGTGTGATCAAAACTATGCAAAGATGGAATTGTTCATACTACAGTTGATAGTCTAAAATGGTGGCTATCGAAAGAGCAAGTAAAGACGAGAACGTCTGCAAGAATGTGATGAAAAGAAAAAAAATCAAGTTTTATTATGAAGTGCTTGTACTCATAACTACACGCTTTGAGCAATTAACAAAAGATGAAATTTGAAACAAAGTAAAAGATGACAACTATTCCTAGAATTCAAATGACGACAACTCCTTTCGGTTGTTTTCAAGTAATGCTTGCATCTTGTCCAAAGTTTGACTTTCCTCAGTAAGTAAGGGCGGGAAATTCTCAATCTTTCGAACTTCATTTTGTAAGTCGACCATTACGCCTTACACTCAGGTAAACTCATCTTGCTCTTCGCGTAGCAGTGAAAGCGTCTCCTTTTTGTGGGTATCCAAGAACTCAAGTCGCTTCCTCAACTCTATTTCCTCGCGATCAATCTCCTTAAGCTTCAGCATATGCGTTGAGATCTTTTCCGCTTGTTGTTTCTCCTTACTCTGAGCATCTCTAAGATGTTAGATGGCCGTAGAAAGCAACTCATCATATGATTCAGTTGAAATTTTGTTTGAAAGAGAAGATTTCACTGCGACATAACGAGCTGCATTTGCAAAGAAAGCCTTTAAAAGGTCTTGAAAATTTTAGATATTTGTGGCATTGAATCTTTGCATTTCCTCCATGATTTCGTTGGCTTTCATTTCAAGCGCAGACAAGCGCTGCAAGGTTGTTTGAGATATCATCACCCTCAAGTTATTCCACAACATTTGGATATAGTATCGACGGCATGTTGAGATCACACTTTGGGGCAAAATTCAGACACTTGAGGTGCCCTTGGCCACGATGGAGGATCAGAAACTTTGAGTTTCTTTTTTGCCGATGGAGTCATATGTTCCGTCTTCTGTGGCGTGATTTGCTGAATCACATTTCCATCCTCTACTGCCTTTTTGGAACTCTCACTAGCACCCTTTTGTTGGGTAGAGCTAACCACTTGTTTGTCCAGAAGTTCAAATGCAGTAGGTCCTTCAACTGATGCTTGGCTTAGTTCTCCATCATCAATGAAGATCAAGTCTTGACCATCCAACTGTAGGAAAAACGTTATGAGACAAATCATGAATGTGAAATTAACAAGCAAATTTCAAATGCTAAATTAAAGAAGGCAAGGAGAATCCTTACAATATTAGCACGGCTTATACCAGGCACAGATATATCCGAAATATTTTTAAAGAGTTCTTTAGAATCTAAACCAATATCATCCAAGGGGAAAGTCATTACCTTGGATTTCTTGCGCTTCCAATGTTGGTCCGTGCTAGTGGATTGCTCATCATCCTTATTAAAAAGTTCGTAACTCTTCTTCTCATGTGAATTGCAAGAATCATGATCAATAGCCTTCACAATGTTTGAAGGAAGATGAAATGAAGTACCCTTCGAAAATTCTTCATTAGGAGTAAGGTCCTCAGGGGTAGCAGCCTTGTTGTTTGAACTCTTCAAAATTTCCTTCTCGCTTCTCATAGTCTTTTGCTTCATCTCAAGACTATTGCCAACCTTGGAAAGATTGTTCAGGTTTGCAAGTTCCTTCATTTTTGACTTTTTCTGCTCCCCATTCGATTGGACACTCTTAATCAAAGCATTACGCCCTTTGAGGAGATGATCATCATGCTCCATAGACTACCATGTTTGAAAGCCTGAAGCTGTGTGCTTGCTAGCATTCAAGGGATAGTTAGAAAAAAGTACCTTTGACTCTGTTTTACTGCAAATGGCAATGCGCCAGAGTATTCGACTCAAGTCATAATTTGTGGAACGAACATCTGCCCCGAGTTCCTGTGGAGGAACTTGATAAAACCTGAATTGCCGCGCGAATCTATATGGACTATATGGCTCAACAAGGAAATCCCCTTCAGCATGCAAAACTAAGTAATTTGAGCTGGCGCTTACAAAATAACTTTGTTCAAGATTCGCTAATTTGCCATTGTCAATAAAAAGTTCATTGCGCTTCTTTACAAGAGAAGTGATTCCCCAAGTTGCTTTGTCTCCCTGATGAATGAGGTCGTGAGCACTATTTTCATCAAAGTATCGTGCACCACCCTCTCCAAAATAGTTGGTCATGGTGGGTCCAAGTATGGTATTTGGAATCGAATAATGGGTAGAGAAATAACTAGCTAACCAAGCATATATGTAGTGCACTGGAAAAGCCATACGTGCACACCCTGGGGTAGTTGAGTTTCAAATTTTATGGAGCCCACGGTATATGTTTAGCAGGACAGGAACAGCAAGGCAAGTCTTACGACTGGCAGCCATCGTATTAGTCATTTTGAAAGTAGATGGTCTAATATAATGGATGTTCTCATCTGGTAAAACAAAGACACAAAACCAGCAAGATATAAATGCTGCAAGACAAGTCTCTTCCCGCAAGTGAATTTTAACTCGGATGGTATCAAATATGCCATTGTATTGACTTGAAAATTTGCGTGGTTGTCCAATTCCACCATCCGGATTTTGGGTCGTTTGAGCACAAGATGCCCTCTTTATCCTTCTCTGTTTTGGCTTTGAGTACTTGGTTTTGCCTTTAAACCAGAACTTAATTTATTGGGCAGCAGAAATTCCAGTTTTGTTGGATTCCCCATGTTGAAGATGATGTAAGGCTGCGAACAAATACTCACAGTTTTGTGAAATATGCCTTAATTTCTTTTCATTAACTCCAGTTAGCTCCTCTACTCATGGAATTACCTCTTCATAGATACCCCCGATGATTGGAAGTCCTCCTAACTTGTGCAAGTTCCAAAGTGAGAGAGACAATTCTCCGACAGATGTATGCAAGGTATTAGTGTCCGGCTACCACGCCTCGCAGAATGCCCTAAGTACATGGGAATTCCTATCATATGTGAAAAGTGAAGCATATAAGGCGTCAAACAAGTAATTTTCACGGAGCACTTGTTTGCTCCTGCCGAAGATATCCTCCAATCACTCCCAGTAATTTTCGATGTAACTGAATGCACAATTGAGTCTCAAGGAAGGACCCCAGTGTGCATCTCCGTCTATGATCTGCCTGCCAAGGGTTTCAAAGGGAGTTGTCCTTGGCTCCTTATTGTGAATAAGGGATCTCAAGGAGTGAACTTTCGTGCCGTCATCTTGAGAAAGTTCAAGTGACCAGTCCTTCAGTTTTGGGTACTGGTGAGAAGGCCACTTATCAGAGTAAGTTCCTTGTATAGAGGGATGCACCAATAATTTCGTTCCTTTGTCACCAGAGTCACCATCGCTGTCAGCGATAATGAGACACTTTTCGTTTGAAGATATAACTTCCTTGAACACCACCATTGTATCAAGACTAATCTGCAACAAAAGCAAGGAAAAAGAAATTTTGGTTAAAATGACATGATCGAAGATAGTAAAAGACTTCTTGAATTTTGGGTGAGTTTTTATTGAAATGGGTAATCGTGTCTCATTCTTTATGTACTCCTCAAGCCATAATATGGCTCTCGTGGGAGTTTGCGGTTGTGCTTTCTTCAAATTTTGGTTGCGCCATCTTCTTTGTACTTCTCAAGCCATAATAGGTTGTCATGGGAGTTTGCAGTTACACTTTCTTCAAATTTTGGTTGCGCCATCTTCTTTGTACTTCTCAAGCCATAATAGGTTCTCATGGGAGTTTGCAGTTACACTTTCTTCAAATTTTGGTTGCGCCATTTTCTTTGTACTTCTCAAGCCATAATAGGCTACCGTGGGAGTTTGCGGTTGCACGTTCTTTAAATTTTGGCTGCGCCATCTCTTTTGTACTCCTCAAGCCATAACAGGCTCTCGTGGGAGTTTACGGTTGCACCTCTTCAAATTTTGGTTGTGCCATCTTCTTCATGTACTCCTCAAGCCATAGCATGGCTCTCATGGGAGTTTGCGGTTGCGCCTTATTCAAATTAAATGTCCACCATACAGGATGTGTCTGGGATCCTCCTTTCACGTCAGGCAAAAAAAAACAAGAGGGGGTTCTGGCATTGACAAGAAGTAAGGTCATGGAGTATGCAAATTACCTTGGTGTTGTGAATTTCAAGAGCTGTGGTCCTAAAATTGTGGACAAAATTAGAGCACCAATTTGCTTCAAATGAAAGGTATGAGCACGAGATGCAACCTAGAGGGGAAAAAAAATCTCTTTGAGATCGTCCTGTGCAAAAAAAAAAAAAACATTTTTTCCAAGGTGGAAATAAATCAAGTTTTGATAGATCTCAATGAAATTTGGCGGACATCTGTTACTCGACCAACATGTAGTTATCAAAAGGCAGTAAAGATGATTACCTTCAGGGTGCACGTGTGAAACAGGTTTCTTCCTCAAATATTGTGGTAGTTTTCAGTAAAGATGTTTGTCACAGCTTCAAGACAAAAACATGTCTTGTGCGGCTTTACAAAGTGCTTGGATGAATCATTTTAAGAAGTTTTAAATTTTGGGCAGCTACTGAATTCAGTGATTGCCATTTTATTTTTTGGAATCAAATGAATTTGGTTCCTAAGATTAACTTCAAAAGCTGAAAGTCGGTTTAGGAAGCTCTTGAAATTCGGCAATCAGAGGTGCTTGGATGAATCATTTTAAGAAGTTTTAAATTTTGGACAGCTACTAAATTCAGTGATTACCATTTAATATTTTGGAATCACATGAATTTGGTTCATAAGATTAACTTCAAAAGTTGAAAGTCGGTTTATGAAGCTCTTGAAATTCGGCAGTCAGAGGTTGCCAACATTTGTTTTGAAAGTACATTTTCGATTTAGGAAGTGTTGAAACTTTGCGAATTCCATATTGCCAAGTGCCAAAAGCAAGATTTGGTAGTCAGCGACCTAAGAGCAAACTCCAAATTTTGGCATATAGTTTTCACGCAGAAGCCGACATCGCATAACAAGATGGGAGTTTCTAATTTTGACTAATCAAAGCTGTGGTCTGGTATTGCGGGGCGGCATTTCCAAAGACTACTAAATTAAGAATTGAAAGATTCAAAGTGGAGACTCATGACCATTGCCTACTCAATTGGAATTTGAGATGCAATTCTTCAATTGATATGAATGATTCTCTGCTAGACAAAGAATGGGTCACCCATATGCTGAACGTTTGAAGCATCTAATTTGGTTTGACTTTAAGTCAACAGTAAAAGATTGATACTTCAAGTCTTGCCTCCAGCGATTGCATGCAATGCTTCACCAAATCTTGAAGTGGGGGCATTTGTAGACAAAGAAAATTTATTTAATTTATTTAGTTAAGATTGATTTAAATTAAATTGATCTTGATTAAATTAAGTTAAATTGTAGAAGTTCATTATGTTTTGAACTTGCAAATTGGGCCAATATTATATGGGCTATTAAATGAAATTAAATTTGCAATGTCCATTTAAGTGGAAGTGAATTAATTGATTTATTAATTCACAATGGACTATTTGGGTTGGCCCATTATTTAAGCCAAAGTTAAATGGATTTCTTGAGTAACAAGTAATCCAAAATGCAGGAAGATTCTGAGGGTTTTCTTGAAAACTTAGCCTACATATTTTGGCTATAAATAAAGGTCTTCTCTCAAGGCAAAGATACGAGAAAAATCCCTAAATTCTGGAGAAATTCTGTCAAATTTTTTCAAGAGTTTTCTTCCTCAAATCTAAGTCCAAATCAAGTCAAACAAATCCTTATGCTATCGGTGTTGAAGACTTGAAGTTCTAAATGTTTGACACCATCATCAAATCAATCGTTTTCTACACCGAAATTGTAGGAAACACCCTTTCGATTGGAGAACAAGTCTTTTCGGCCCTTCAATTGAAGCTATTTGAAGAAAAGAATCAGGGGATTAATTTCTTTGATTCAAGAACTTTCAGATATTGTAACCCGCTTATTATTTAATTTAATAAATTTGATATTTGTGCAAGTTTTCTTGTCTTTTATTTTAGGCAACAAAATTTGTGCTTACAAGAACTAAATCCCTAATTCTAGTCAAGGGGGCAACTGCCGATTTAGTTCGGCAATTACTGTGAGATCTAAACCATTTTTAATTGTTTCCTTCATTTATTGGTATTTTTATGTTTCCTACTTTTAATTGTTATAGCTCTTGTGTTTGATTGATTAATGCGCAATAATTAATTATTGGGTTAAAAACAAAAAAGACCCCTGTGCTAAACCTAATATACAAATAAGCCATCTATGGTTTCAAAATATACAACGCGACACCTTGTGCTTCGAACTAAGTTGTAACAGTGACGGAAATCGGTAAAATTAACGGTACTGATGTACTGGAAGTTAAAAACAAATTCTTTATACTTAATTTTTAGCAAATATTCCTATTGTACCCCTTAGCCCCCAATAAAACATTGCACGCGCCATCTATATATATGGAGTGAAGAGTATCATTACATCATTTCCCTTTCTCGTTCCAGGCTAGAAGGGGCTTTAGAAGCCGTCTCTTTCATCTGCATTTAAGCCAAGTCAAAATTTCTTCCACGTTGGAGAATCCGGCATGCGAGTGGTAGCATATTAGACTCACTTAATGGTACTCAAAAAGAGTTCAAATTAAGATTTCAGTGACTACTGGTGCATCGAAGCCTGGGTCCAACAAGATAATGAAGCAGCTGAACTTTGCAACAGTTTCAAGAATGTCCACAGCTTCACAATAACAGCAACCGGAGAAATTAAAGAGACGGCTACTAGGAGTTCAAATGTTCTCTGATTTTACAACTGTGCTTGGAACGGTTTGTTAGAGCAAGTAGAGGTCCACCGTGCTAGGAGCATAAAGCAGGGACTAGACTTTCAACTTTCCATCAATTACAATGCGCGGGGAAAAAATATCTGCAAGAAGACGTCAATTTGGACATTATACAAGAAAACGTCAAAAATATCTTGCTTTCCCCCCCTCTCTCTCTCTCTCTCTCTCTCTCTCTCTCTTCGTAGGGTTTGAAGGGAAGAAATGAGTCCGTTCAATTGCCTTTTGGGTATTATACAAGGGCATTTTGGTCCTTTTATCAGTTCCTGTTAATTTTACCGATTTCCATCAGTGTTACAACTTAGTTCAAAGCACGAGGTGTCGCGTTTTATATTTTGAAATCATAGAGGGCTTATTTGTATATTAGGTTTAGCACAGAGGGCTTTTTTGTTTTTAACCCTTAGTTATTGATATAGGCTATTTTGCTAATTCGGGGGTAATTGAATCCGTAATTGTTCGAATATCTCTATCTCAGTAGCAACTAGCGTAATTAGATTTGTGTCAGGGAAACATATGATCTAACTTAAACAAACTTTTGTAGTGTATTTGTTAGTTAGGATTGAGTTTTTCTAATTATTAATGCAATCTAGAAATTAAATCTTACGGTCGTACCTAGGGTTGTTTCCGGGTTGGAGAAATAGTTAATAGTCATACCTTAACTATCGAGAAATTAAAGAAATGTTGGTTGTTTATCACGTGCATGACAACTATAACTAATTTATTAATAAATATTGAAATTATCTGTGAATCGATGATCGGTGCGTGAACCATTTCTGAAGTGTACCCTTGGCTAGAGTTCTCCCAATTATTCCTTTTAATTAATTATTTTCTGCATTTGATTTATTTAGTTCATTAGCATTTAATCCCAAACCCCCCATTTTATCTTGACTTGAAAGGAAATAAATTTCTTCCCAGTCCCTGAGGAGACGACCCTACTTGCCACTGTCTACTAGTTAGTAAATTTAGTCAGATAATTGATTCGGGTATATCGAATTAAGCAAATTCTTCGGGAACAGGATGAATCAAGTAACCTATTGCATACTTAAAGTCCCTGCTCCAGTACCTAAAATTGATTATTGACTACTTTTGGTGGTAGTTAGGTTTTATTTATTATTATTGCACAGGTTCGGCACCTGTCATTTCCCTCTTTTATTTTACCAAATATTGCATTAATTGATAGATTTTGCTTATATTTAATGATTGGTGTTGGTTATAGGGATTCGGAGTGAAAACAAGTTAAAAATGTAAATTTTAACTAATTTTTGTACAATTCAATGTGGGCGCATCAAAATTTAATTATGCAAGTTCGGAAACTCGGGAGTTGGCGCGTGACTTCTAGTCTTCTATTGGAGCCGTGGAAAAGACTCTTTATCAACTGAATAGTTTCCTATTCTTACTAAGAGATTAATCTAGTCTATCTATTAGGAGTTTGTTTTGTTTTAGGAAAAGTAGTTTCGATAGGAATAATAAAAGCTACAGGTCCAAGACATTAGATAGTAACTTTTCTTTTCTCCTTTATCAGGGAGAAGCAGACAGACGTCTTTCCTTCTCTCTTTGATATCAATTTAGATTTAGAGAGAATGGCCGCAGGAATTATTTCTAATACTTGGCACATGGCTTCCTCCTTGGGTATAAACTAAGCTTTTCATTCTAATCAAAGAACAATGGAGGATTTGGTTCATCTAAAATTGTGAGATCGAATTGATTATATTTATTTCTTTTATTTACTGGTGTTCATATGTTCTCTGATTTAATTTTTTGTGGTTATTATATTATTTGAATATCAAGGGCCAGGTATTTAAATTAATCTAATAACCTAAAATCAGTTAGAGCAGTTAAATATGTAATTGTTTAATTGTTTTAAATTAGTGGTGACTGACATGATTGGATTTGTGTCAGGGAAACATAGGATCTAACTAAAATAACTCTCATAGTATGTTATTTGATTAGAACTGGGCTTCTCTAATTCTTAAGGTTATTAGGAAATTGAACTCTAAGATTTTACCTAAGGTTACTTCTTAATTAGGGCAGTGGTTAACGGTCGTATCTTGGCCACCAATACAGTAAGGAGGAATTGATTGTTATCATGTGTTTGGCAATTATAACTTGTTTATCAATGAATAAATGAAATTATTATTGCATCAATGATCAATTAAGTGAACAATTTTCGAAGTTATTCCTTGGCTAGAGTTTGTCTATTATTACTTCAATTTTAATAAATTGTCATTTATTTTTCATTTATTTATTTTATTTGAGTTGTTTAATATTGCCATTTTACTAAAAATCCCCTATACTCTGGACTCTAGAAGAAATGAATTTTCCTCAGTCCTTGTGGATTCGACATTACTCACCGTTATATATAAAATTTGTATTTTAATTGAGTAGATATTTATTGTTGTACAGACTCGACACCTATCAATATCATGTCCTCCTAATGTTTTCTGCAAAAAATCTACATAAAACTAAAAAGAAGAAAAGGAAAGAAAGGGGAAAAAATTTGAGAGAGAAATGAGAAAGCAAAACAAAAGGACACTGGACTCTCATGTTGTAGTTTTTCTTGAATTGTAGTATAGCTCAACAATAAAGAGGTTGTTACCTTCAGAAAGTAAAATTGAAGCCTCAGAATATATTAAATTTAAGCTAAGGTTGCAAAGAGAATGGTTCCCAAATTAGACAAAGATCACAACCACCACAGATTGGCTCCAAACTCAAAACGTGACCTAAAGTAGAACATGGTGATGCAGTAACATCAAACCTGCTCATGTGTATAGGAAATGAAACCATTGAAGATGCTCAAGAAAATCATATCAATCCATTGGATCCCGCTTGGGCTTATCGTTGGCAGACTTTAGCTCATACAACACTAGCTCATGCATTTGATTGTCTGATACGTTATAAAGTATCCAACAACCTACATGGAGAGTAACATAACAGATTAGGAGATGAGAAGTCAACCAGAATTCTAATCATGATCAATAAGGTAATACTTACAAATTTAATGATCAAACTAGGTGTTCTCTCTCCCCATTTTGAAGAAAAACTTTCGTGTAATCTTGTTATCCTCTAATTTTCCATTCAAATGCTTATTTTTCACTAGGCTAGAGATTGTGCATGCTTTTTTCACCCTTTTAAGAACAACAATCACCACTATTAAATGGAGTCAAACTGATTAAGAAAATAGATTTTTAGGGACTAAATAGTCACGGGTAGAACTTATGGTAAAAGAATCTTGATCCCAATACTTTCAGGATGCAAAATTACATTACCCTTTGAAGAAAACTATTGATATTGATTCATCTTAAATCAGCTAATTTAGTTTATCTTCCATAAAATATCAGTTTAAGGACTTTAAATTGTCATGTGAAGTTTAAGTAGGACTAAATTTTTATTGGAATATTTTAATATGGTTTTATAATGTTGTATTATAAATTTTAGTTAAGCATGAATAGATACATAGGTTATAGCTTTTATTTCTTTAGTTTTTGCCCCTAAAAGAACATCAATTAACGTTAAGAGATACAAGTTGCCAAGGCAAAAACATTGTTCTTTTTAGTATGGCCTTTTCATTTTTTTAATATATTTTTAACTTCTCTAGCCTACTTTGTTTTCAACTGTACTTGATTCAGGGATTAAATTTCTTCCCATTGTGTTGTAATACTAAATAAATTCAAGGCAAAAAAATTAATTGTGCTATCCACAGTTCTAATTGGTTGTACTTATAAGTTCTAAATAAATTTCCTTGACTTAGGACTCAATGTCTTTCATGGCCACAGGGGGGTTTCTTTAATGGCCATCCATTTAGCACTTCACAGTGTGCATTTTAGCAGGGTATAAAGTTATTTCGATTTCAAAAGTTTCTGAAATTTGCCTCATCCTAGAAAAATATTCTTGAATTCAATAGTTGATCCCAATGCGCTAAAGATGCAAAATTACATTAGCCCTCTTGTAAAATGTTGACTTAACTAAAGAAAACAATTGATAATCGATTCAACTTACTACTGTGATTGGTAAGACACTATATCAACCTGGTCAATTTATATTCAAGAAAATATTAGTTTAAGTGCTTTAAAGTATCCTATTCAGTATAAGTAGGATTGGATTATTTTTCTTTTTTGGGTGTAATACTAGAATTTTAGAAACATAACTACTTTGCAGATTTGATTTTTTTAAATGTTTTTTTTATAATGTAAGTAGAAGGGCAGGACTTCTCACTTACATTCTCTCCCTCCCGAACCAGCCAACCCACTTACATTCCCTCCTCGTGAATCACCTAACCCATACATCCTCCAAATTTACTTCTTGTATTTCATAATTTTCTGGAGGAATCTTCTCTTTTCCTTTCAAATTATTCAACAAAATATTGTATGATAAGGATTATTGTACGTACCAAAGCGCAAGCATATGAAGACTATATTTTTCAAACCAGTTGGCCATTTAATTAGAAGTTGAATATCTAAAAAATTAGGGATAATTTCAGAAACCTCTGTTGAGGTTTTTAACAATTTTATTTAGCTCCCTCAAGATTTAAAAAATTACACATACTCCCTTGTCATTTAAAATGACAATACTATCCTTAAATATTTTAATGAAATTCTCTTGTTTGGTATGCTTATGCTTAGAATGACTTTTAAATTAATTTTTTCATTCTTTTTTCTTCTTATTCCTTCTTTTTAATTTTTTACCACTAAAACTGTAGAACTACCATTATTACCTCTAGTTTCTATCGTAATCAAATGTCGAACTAGTGATTTTTTTTATGAGTTAACTCATATGTAATCCAATGTTTTTGCTGATTTTTGTTTTCTATTTTTTGGTGTTAAAATTAATAATAAATAAAAAAAATAGTCTAAAATCACTACTAAATTATGATAATCCTACTACTCGAAAAATTCATAAACTCTAAATGAATTATTTCAACATTTTTTTTCTATCTTATAAATCTAAATCCATAATAAAATATTATCAAAAGTATCTTATCATAGTGATAAAATTATTATTATTATAGTTATTTATCAAATAGTAGGTATGAACATAAAAAATTCGGCACATTTTATACTAGATAATCTTATAATTGTATAGGGAAATAAATTAGAACTCATTACACAAGGGCATTTTTGGATATTCAATTAAAAATTTGACCAAATCAATATTATTTTAAGATTTTGTTACTAAAACTATCAAATCAAGGGAGATGGGTGTTATTTTTCAAATCTCAGAAGAGCTTAGTAAAATTGTTAAAAACCTCAGGGGAGGTTTTTAGCCATTCAAAGACTGAATACTTAAGGTCCGTTTGGTTCATGGACTAGATGAAATGTGATGACTAATGCTTAGATTATTAATCCCGAATTGAGTCATCCCCAGATAAATAATCCAAGTTATCTAGCGTTTGGTTGGTTCTCGGTTGGATAGGATAAGTTAAAAAACAATCCTATCCTGTGTTTGGTTGGAGATTAGATGTCAAACTGTGTGTGATTGTTTTAAGTTCTTGTGACTAATATCATTGTAAAAGACAGAAAAGTTCCCTGGATGCCTTTCAAATCCTCTTAGAGCTTCGGTATCTATAGACGAATTTACCACTATCATCACCCAAAATCGAAAGACGCCATGAATGAACAAATTAAATCTCCAACACCCACTTTAGTACTAGTAGTGCCACTGCCTACTCAAGGTTCATCATTGTCATCATCATTCTTGGTCGCGGAAGATTATGGCACAAGCAAAAGAAAAAAGGAAGAAACAGGTTTAAGCGTGCAAAATATTAACTCTAATAAAGATTTTCACGAAACAGAACTATGCAAATGCAGTTTTTCCTCTGGATGCCTTTCAAATGACAACTAAGAAAATGAACTTGAAACTGGGTACAAACAAATAGATTGACAGAGCAAGATGTTTAGACACGAGAAAGAAAACTTTGGCATCTTAATAATGGACAAGGGCAACCGTTGCGGTTGTGGCCATTTTCAACAGCGCGTAATTTTGATTGCACACAGCGTAACTTTATTTGCACAACGTGTAATTTTAGTACAAAATTTTGTGGGTCCCACACATGGTGTGAAAATCGATGCACAACTTGTGATCTGGACCACACAATTTGTTGAGGCCAAATCATGACCGCTCCTGCCCCATTTCCCTTGATAATATATTATTGATATATCAGCATACTTAAGGTGGATAATATAACTTATTTTGCTTCATGTTTCAAATCTTGGCATCATCGTGCAACAAAAGATATTGGAAAGTGTGGCGACCCCACTTTCCCCTAAGGCGAACCAGAGGGTTGGCGGGCCGTCTGCCTAGCTCTCGCCAGGACTCACGCAAGCAAGCTAGCAAAAATCCTTCCGAAGTATAACCTAATCTATTACAACATCGTTTCCCTCCAAATAGGCCGGTTTCTAGAATCACATTAACTTCAGAGATAACAGTGCCTTAAGATAGCCAACATCGATTCTTAAAATACCTTCCCGAATACAACCCAAGAAACAAAACATCAATTCAAATACATCCTTACAAGCCAAGTAACAAATTTATACAAGCCACATACAAATCCAGGGTTTACACTTTTCCAGCTTCAAGTGGCAACCTAAGGCAAAACTACAATGTTTAACTCAAATTACATTCATGAAAGTAAACAATCTAGTACTACTTCCGAGCACATTTGAGACGGCTACATTGTTTAATTCAAACTACATGCTTAAAGTACAAGTAGATCTCAAGTCTTCCTCAGTTGTCAGAACCTGTAAAAAGAAAACCACAACGTGGGATGAGCTACACAGCCCAGTGAGGTTCCAAAACGCTCTAACAGTTCAAATAGGTCAAGTAAGTTGTGCATATCATATGCATGATTCGAGGTTACACAATGGCATGTTACCATGAGGTGATAATCATTACACGGGTAATTGCTACCTTGAAAACACATGTAGGACTAGTACTTTTGGAATGAATGGCCATATAAATATATTTTCATAAAATTTCAGTCAAACAAATAGTGGCTCGTCCGACTAGAAGAACATTACAAGGATTGCTTTATCTCAGAGGTTAATGCTCATGAGGAGTCTTACCCGAGAATGCCAACTAGGAGAGCAATAATATTATTAATAGTAAAGCAAGCACGAAAGGATACGGTGTTCCAGTGGAACTTTGTCGGTCATCGGCACCTTATAACTCCCGGATCCCCACGGTTGACTGGCCATCACCTTATCCCTCCAGTGGTAGTACTCGAGTAAACCGAAACGGTTGTCCAGGGTTCCAACCTACCCGACCGAGCCCAGTCCTGGCTCGAGTAGGTCAGTAACCGAGGCAGGGCCCAAGTTCAGCTTATAGCTTACAACATGCACAGGTAACCAAGTAATTCGACAAAAAGTAAAATTCATCATTTGCATAGGTCGAGTGAGGTAAAGTACACACTCGCCTAACAATGATGGACAACTTCATATAACATGTGATTCATGATAATCAAGTAATCAAGTGGATACTTAGCACGTAAGCACGTAAGCAATACAAGTTGATTTCATGGGAGCATGTAATTCACGGATATCGAATAATCATATAGATTAGAAATCATATGAGCAAATAGTCAGGTAGTCATGTGGGTTGGTAAACGGTTCACGGTTAACGGTTCACGGTTGACGGTTAACGGTTGAGTAATGACGGTTATTTGGCAGGCATTTGCCATATTAATAGGCCATCATTGGCCATTATCCCATTTTTTCCATGTGAGAGTCGAGGAGATTCACTCCAACGACGTTACTACATTTAGATTCACGAGAAAATGTTTCACGCAAGTCACCACTCGAACGGCTAGTGTGATAAAGTACACACTGCGCACTTCGATGGATCGGAACTCATTTTCCAAATTGTCACATAACGAGTCACAAGAGCACTTTAACCCAATAAGCATAAAACAAGCAGGCTAAGCACGTATTGAGTTTATAAGATCATTTGATAGGGTTAATCATTTAACCAATTCATGTCGATATGCAATGCATATATATATTTCTTAAATAGGCACGAGTATGGTAAACACTTAACGATCATGAAATGAGCATGTCCTAGACTTACTAAATTACGTATTCCTATATGGAACACTCACCTAGCAACAAGGGCAATAGGTTCAATTTGAAGTTCAAGCGTCCTCTGTCGGATCCTCTTAAAGGTCCTCGTGTGCGCCTGAACGAATAGTAATAGTCTATCATTTACAATCCCTACTATTGCTGAAAATCGTGACATAGTACAAACTTAGGAAAAATCTCGTGAACAAGTCTTAATTATCCTAAATCTAGATTCTCAAGCGGGGTTTCAAGGTACAAGAGAAATTAAGTCTACATCATGAAATTCAAGGATAAGACATTTGAATATTATCGAAGGAATAAGGAGTACTTGAAAAACTCCATTTCCTTGGAATTCGGAAAATTTCAGTTTTGATGCAATACTTTGAAAAATCGTAGCTCACCTTTTACATGTCAAAGATTGGAAAACTTGGTACCGTTGGAAACTTCCTTCAAAATGCTAAAAGTTCCTAGAATACACTTTTTCATGATTCTAAATGGAAGATAGTCAAAATGGGCTCAAAGTTACTGTTTTGGTTCATAAGGCAGATTAAAGTTGGTTTTTGGCCAACTTTGGAATTTCGGCAAAATTCACTTGTTTGGAACTAGCTTTTGAAATTTGCAACTCTATTAGTGTTGTAATTCAAGAGTATAACAAAACAAATGGAACGAGAAACGGGGTTTTGAGCACCAAGATACGGTAGCTCAAAGTTACTAAAACTCCCATGTGAAACATGGGTGTTTCAAACTCGAGTCATGAACTTTGGTAATTTATTTGACCCATGAAATGGCCTCAGAATAACACCATAATTAGCAGTATAATACTACCATACAAGGGTTGTTCCTCTACCAAATTTCATGGAAAAATAACTTCGGAAAGGTGGTCGATCAAACACCTAAAATTTCGCAAATACTAAGACAAAATTGCCTTGAACCTTTTGTTTTTCCATTTCAGACATTTGGTCAAAGGAAAATTCCTCCAAACCTGGTTCATGGTACATTTGGTAAGTGTTTAGCATCAAAATATTCAGTTAGCAAGTCTTTGCCAAACCTTGCATCAAATCTGTCTAAAAATCAGGGTTTTCAAGGACAGAGCAGGTTTCATATTTTGATCACAGATCACTCAAATTAACTCAGAATTTGGCATGGTTTAAGGCGTTAGAAAATACATTCATAGAGCTATAATTTCACAGAAGAAATCATTTTGAAATTCGGCACACAACTAGCTCGAATTCGAGTCACAAGTTGCAGCCTCAGCATTTTGTTCTTGTAAAGCAGAGAAACAGAACAGCCGACTTAAAATAGTTGTTTTGGCTCACATACATGGAACCAGAATGTGCATTTTATATCGTCGGAAAGGTTGGAATGTCTAGTTTCAAATGCCGCTGACGGCACTCGATTTCGACATCGGAGTTCAAAATTATGGCCGAAATACGAAAGCTGGTCAGAGCATTTCGGAAATAGTTCCAGATTTACTAGCTTTGTTAAATCGATTTATTTGACCAACCTAACCTCAATATTTTTCAATGAAACTTTGGACACCATATATTCAACATATCAACATGATATACAAGTCATGAAACCCTCAAAATTTTGCAAAAGGGGTGCGATTAAAACAGGGCAATTCTGAACATTTTTGAACTATGCATCTTTTGGAGTCTAGACTAGCTAGGTATCATTAATCTACCTATTTAAACACTAAACTAGCATTATATCCATCATCAATCCAAGGGTGGGAGTTCATAGAGCCCACTATCAAAATTTTCCGACATGAAATAAAACAAATAGCATGTGATTTTGGCAAATAATTCCACCACAATAAATCTGTCCTTGGCTAAACAGAATTTCCAGCAGCTAATTGATCATAAATCCAACTTTTTACTCGGCTAATACATGATATTAAGTACTCAAATCCGACAAGCAAATACTTGACTAGCTAATCAGATCATCCAAGTCATTGTGGGAATTCATAGAGCCCACTCACCAAGTTTCCATTAAAACTCAAAAGAGCCACCATCGGCTAAGCTGGAAAAAAAATTGCAGCAGCTATGTTTCAACATCTTTGGTCAATTCATCCAACGGATAAAGTACTTTACAACTGATATCTTACAAGACTTATGACACATATATTTCATGCATTAACTTATCTTAACCAATTAACACTTCTAGTTCGGAATTAAATTCAAACAATGGTCATAAACCTCAAAATTTCCAGGTTCAACCTCACGGTAGTTCACAAAATTTTCCAGCGATTGTATGTTTTTATTACAACTTTTTCCTTGGCTAAAACAGAGTATTAAGGTCTCAATTCAACATGTCATCACTTAACTAGTTAATTAACATATCTAGCTCAGGAATTACTTTCGATTAACAACAAAAAATCCTCCAAAATTTCCAGAAATTTCCAGCTTCAAACCTCGGTTGTTGTGGCATGAAAACTGATTGCATTGATTTTATTTCGGTTTTAACCCAACTAATTAGCCACATGCAAAGCTCAATTATCTCGTTATTAGCTAGTTAGTTATGGTTATAGGCTCAAAGCAACAAGATTAAACCAAATGAAGCTATATTATTCAAGGTAGACTCTCGGTAGAAATTTTTCATCAAAACAGAATTTTCCTAAGCTCCTTAATTCATCATCCAACTTCATAAAATTATCATGCAAGGCCCTAATCAGCTTAACCATCCTAGTTTTAATTAGCTAAACACGGTTTCATGCTCAGATTGTCGAAATTAAGCAGATTACAACTGCATTTTTCATCTCAAACTCACGACAGAAATCATTTTCACTGGATCGGATTTTTCTCAAGCTCCTAATTCCTCATCCGGACACTCAATCCAGCATGCGTACATTAATCTTTGTGTTATCAACTTAGCTAATCACAGCCTTATGCTCAGATGATCACAGCTAGCAAAGTAAGAACCGAAATTTCCAGAAACAAGCCGCAATTCCAGCTTCAAACTTTCGACAGCTTTAATTCTTTTCCAAATCAGATTTCTTAAGTCACAATTCCTCATCTAACCTCACAAGCACCACATGCAAGTCCATAGCTGACCTCACTTGCCTATAACCAACTAATTTCAGTTCAGAAGTTACCTCAAATGGAGCTCACACACACGGTTAGCAGCAGAAATAGTCCTCCTCCCTTCGGCAGCCCAGAAAATGCAGACCACTAGCTCTCTCTCTCCCTTGCTCTGGGTTGCGGCTGGAATGGAGAAAGTTCAGCCCTTAGTCCCTTCACCAGCTCACGGTTAGAAGACAAAATGAATCGCAAGTCCCTCTCTTCCCTCTCTAGCTTACGGACGGAAAGAAAAGAAACAAGAAGCTCGGCTCTCCCTCACTCTCACTCTCGGCTTGCAGAGTGCAGCTCTCTCTCTCTCTCTCTCTTGGTCGATGATTACAAGGTGAGGAAATGTTGTTGTGGTTTGGGCTGAGGTAACAATGGAGAGGAAATGGAGATGAATGGCAGATAAGGTGCCGCGGTTTGTAATATGAGATGATGAGGAAGTATTGTGGTGCCGTGGTTTCGGATGTGAAATGGGGTAATGGTATAAGGTGCCGCGGTTTTAGGAGTAGAGGTTTCGTGTATTAAAATCGGTTGCGTATAGAATTGGTGATAGTTGCAGTAATTGAACTTGCGGTCAGAGGTTTTGTTTGGTTTGCATGGAAAGGTAAGGGCATTTTAGTCTTTTTACTTTGCTCCCTAACTTCAACTTAATTTCTCAATTCCACCTTAATTCTAAGAATTATCCCCAAGTGTGATTTGAACGCCTAAATATACACTAGTATACTTAAACCATTTTTATCGAATAATTATCGATTAAACTTGAATATTGAGATTCCTAGTAATTTTTATATTATTTAGCGATAGTAAATTAATTATTAGAATTTCCAATTATTATTTCTCAAGGAATAGAGTTAGTCTAACTCGAAATTTATCGATTTAGTAATGTAAAGTCAAGTGAAATAATAATCAAATCCAAGGATGTCAATTTGCACATAAAAATTATTTTTATGCACTTATTGTGAAAACAAAGAAAGATAAGGATATATTTATCGAATTTTTCACGCCTTAAGTATGTTTAGTATATTAGAATCATATTTATCTAAAATTCATTGGTTTTCATCTTAACGCGAAAATTCTTATTAACATTTAACGTTAGCAACTAATTGGAATTAATTATTGAAATTCAAGAAATTTTATATAATTAATCTACTTAGGTAGTATAAATTTTAACATAGAGAAGACTAAGTATTTTAGCATTTTATGTTAAGGCGATAAATTATTCTAACTCCAAAGATTTTAATTTAGTCTAACAAAACCAAGAAATTTCATAACTTAGGAAAATTATATTATTTCTCACATGACAAGTGTTTTTACGAACTTATTTGGAAACAGGTGAAAGTAATGCTAGAAATTATTAAAGAATTAAAGAAAATGCAAATGAAATATGCACAGGTTTATATATATATTTTTGGGGTCCTCACAGAAAGATTATTTGAGTGGAACAAACATGATCAGTTGGATTAAGTAAAAGAACGTACTTTCATGCCGAGGTATTCGGAAAATACTTAATTTGACATTTTATCTTTTGAAGTGCTGCCACAACATCCTTCATATTAGTCCGATCTCGCGGGCATTTAGCACAGCAACTCAAAGCCAATTTGAAGATCACTGAAATACACTCCAATTTCTCATTGAAATGCTCATCTTGTCGCCCAAGTAGGTTTGCATCTACAACCTGAGTTGTTGCATTAGGCAGAGATTCTTCAATCCAACTCTTCAGGCTCAAATCATCTTTGAACATTTCATCACTAGGCTTCATTCTTGAAAAGGTTTCCATCAAAACTATGCCAAAACTATACACATCAACCCTTGTTGACACCTGCCCTTCAAGTCCATACTCTGTGATATGAAAGGCAATCCATCACCCTTAAAGTGAGAAAAATAGAAAACTTGGAAGATTGACATATAGTTCATGAAAAAAAACAGATAAAAAAAGCAACTAAAAAGAAGTCAAATATGCCAAACCTGGTGCCAAGTATCCAAGCGTTGCAAGTGTCTTGGTATGCAGAACACTATTTCTCTCATCCAGAAACTTTGTCATGCCAAAATCACTTACATGAGCAACCATATTTTCGTCGAGCAATATGTTGCTAGGTTTCAGATCGCAGTGAACCATTGGTGTTGTATAACCAAAATGGAGATATTCCAATGCGGAAGCAACATCCATCATTATGCTTATCCTTTGCAGCAGATCCAGGCAATGGTTGTGGGAGTACAACCATTTCTCAAGGCTCCCATTAGACTTATAATCAAGCACTAAGGCTTTAAAGTCCAAGTTAGAGCAGCTACCAATCACTTTGGTTAGGTTTCTATGGCGAAGATTGCGTAGAACTTCACATTCTGTATCAAAACTCCTGGAATTGACATCTGCTAGTAAAGTGAAAACTTTTACGGCTACAACTGTCCTATCCGTTAAAATACCCTTATATACAGATCCAAAACTCCCTTTGCCAAGTAAATTCGTTTCATCATAACCATTGGTTGCTTGCACAAGTTCAGAGTATGAAATCATTTTTGGCAAACCCATGGGCAACAAATCAGTATTTCTTGAAACCCCATCTTTCCTTGGGCATCTTAAAAGTAAAATTGCAGCAGCTGTAACAGCAATTATTGTTGCTGCAATACCTGATAGAATGCCTAGCAGGTGAAATACTTTCTTTTGACTCGATTTGTGAATCCGAGGAGAACGACATGGAGGAACATGAAATCTTTGAGCGCCACACAAGTCATCATTAAACATGAATGATTCGTATGTGAACTTCTTGAAAGGACCACTAGAGGGAATTTCTCCTCTTAAGTGGTTGAAAAAAAGATTAATGTATTTGAGATATATAAGTGTCTCCAAGGACTTTGGTATTGGACCTGATAGATTATTATTGGATAGCTCCAAAAATTCCAAGCTTAACATCTGATTGAGAGAGTCTGGAACAGGTCCCTGAAGTTTATTTTGTGCTAATGAAAGCTTTGCTAAACTTTGCAAGCCTCCTAAGGAACTTGGAATATTCCCATTAAGGTGATTTCCCGACAAATCTAATAGTGTTACTACCTTCAAATTTCCAGTTTCATAAGGTAGTGAGCCACTCAATGAATTATATGACAGGTTCAACGTCAAGAGATCAGTGAGGTTCCACAAGCTACCAGGTATGCTTGAGTTTAATAAGTTCCCGGCAAAGTCAATTTCTTCCAAGGAACTTATATTATTTAGGCATGATGGCATTGAGCCACGAAAGATGTTTTGCCCCGGATAGATTTGGTACAATCTCTTTAACTTGCAAATGCAATCTGGAATTGAACCACTTAATTGATTATCATCCAAAAACAATGCTTGAAGATTTTGCAAGTATTTCATTGTCACCGGAACGGGCCCACTCAGGTGATTTCCATATAGATTCAAAATGATTAGGCTGCTCAAATTCCCAATTCCATCGGGAATGCTTCCCTTTATTCCGCAACCATATGCATAGAATCTCTCCATAGAAGTTGAGAGATTCCCAACTGACATCGGAAGAAAACCGTGCAGCGGATTTTCAGCAAAACCTAATAGTTTGAGACAATTGCAATTTGTTAAGTAACTGATAAAGCTCAATTCTCTCGATGAAGGTTCAGTTGTCAAATGATTATCAACGAGATCCAAATCTCTTAGAAGTCTTAGGTTTCCAAGAGAGTTTGGAACTGGACCGCTGAATCTATTTCCACCCAAGTCTAAATGAGTAAGCTTAGACGCGTGTGAGGTTGAGGCTGGTAGCACTCCATCAAACTCATTTGAAAAGACAGCAAGCACTTCAAGGTTGACCAATCCATAACCCATGGATGATGGAAGCCTCCCAGAAAGCGTATTGTTCGATAGGTCCAGTTCTCGCAGTGTCGAGATGTTGAAGATTTGGGCTGGTATGGATCCAGTTAGGCTATTGGAGCCCAAAGCAAGTTTTGCAAGATGCTTTAGGCGGCCAAGCTCGTGCGGAACACTGCCTAGAGAGTTACCACGTCTACAAATGTTAGTGCATGCTACGGATTAATTTACTTGCGCTAGAATGTTGTACGGTCTTTTTTACTACCACATATGTTTAATAAGAAAATTCTTTGTATTCTTCTTTAGTTACCGAAAGTGTTACCAACTATTTTTTCAGGTTTGATAAGTAATTACCTTTATGTTATTCTATAATTTGTGTACCTCCGGATTTCCTTCATACAAGCCTTCACATTACTAATCACTAAATTATTTAATTTTTAAAGAATATATAACTTCTTTTTTTTTTCTAATTTCAGCTAAAATGCAAAAAGAGTTGGGCTATTACCAGCAAAAGTAATAGTCTCCAATGACGAAATATTGAACACCCCCCATGGCAAAGGACAGGAAATCTGATAGTTAATTGTTGATGTTCACTATCTTCATTTTTGTTTAGATTCCGAATCTCTATTAGAATTGTCCCTCGTAGAGAATTGATGTTTCTAGCTTTGGTGACATGAGATTAATTAGCTTTGAAATATTTATTCTAAAATATAAAACAAAGTTACATTAGATTACGAACCTTGTAATGCATACCAAGGTCAAGGGACACTTAGTAATACACGCAACTTATTATGTAAATGCCTCTTTGCATTTAGTCAAATTTCCCTCAATGACAATTAAAACATGGGAGTTTTTTGCCAAAATAACACTCTTTCTAAAAAATATTCCCAATATGATTCACTTTCAAATTTTATTCCCAAATCGATGTTATTGTTGGCATCTAATTACCCTGATTGCCATGTAGTATAACAATAAAGGAAAGCTTTAATCTAGTCTATACTTTCCAACAAAAATTAAAAATTTAAATTTTTTTATTATAGAGGCACCAGAAGATTGCATAACTTTAATAATTTCCTTATAATTATTTAAAATAAATTCTTCCATTATTGACCTTGCTATTAGTGCTCTTTGTAATTTTTTTAAATGTATCAAACTTATTGCATATATTTTTCAAAAATAAATTTGCAAAATACAAAAGTTGCAATGAAAATTGTAAGCAATAACAAGAAAAAGTTACAAAAACTTCAAGGCTATCATATTTGTTTTATGTTATGCTTCCGACTGCTTGAAAAGAACTTTTACAAAAAGTAATCAAACTATTGCAATTGAGATAATGCTAAAGTTTCTTGAAAGTAACACAAGCCATTAATTGATGTTGAATAAATGTACAAAAATACTTCAAGTATACGAGATTATTTGATCATGTGATAGAGAGGCGCTACAAATGAACATGCTTATATATGTGGCGGAAATCAAACATATTGAGTATGAATCTATGTTGTTATGTAGTTTTCCTATTAACATTTTATCAAACACACGGTGTGAGAAATCATTTGTTAAAACAATTAGTATTCAAAATTTTTGAAGGCCATAGGAATGTTCCAAAAATTGCACAATAGAAAAGATAAGAGAATAATCTTCATTTACCTTGAGATTATCAAATTGAGAAGAATATTTTCATCCACAGATATAATATCAGGAATGACAATGAAGTTTTAGATGTTGTTAATATAAATATTGGCTTCTGGCAATTACATTTGACAAGGAAAAATAATGAAAGAACGAAAAATAACGAACCGAAAAAAAAGGTGGGAAGGTTCAAAGAGAGAATTAGGGAAAATATTAGTTGGGAAAGAGAGATGGAATGTGCTTCTATCTCTATCCTGCCACATATGCAACCTATGTGACAAAAAAAGAATTATAAAGGTAATAAATTTTAAAACTAGGTTACTTTGGATATTTGTTTCGAAAGAAGAGTTATTTTGGCAATAAACTCAAAACATGGAGCCGTATTGTCGTGTGTCCAGTTAGGCTAGCCTTTTAAATTATTAATCAATAGTTTTATATTTGAATTTGATTGTCAGGTAAATACGGCAAATAGTTATATGCGCATTTATCTGATACATGCTAAAATTCAAGAGGTAGGATGGTACCAATCAAATTGCTGCCCCCAAGACATAGTTCCACCAGCGCCGTCAAGTTCCCAAATCCTTCCGGTATCACTCCAATCAAATTGTTGTCCCCAAGACATAGTTCCCCTAGCGCCGTCAAGTTCCCATATCCTTCCGGTATCACTCCAACCAAATTGTTCCAGCCAAGATGTAGTCGCTTGAGCGCCGTCAAGTTCCCAAATCCTTCCGGTATCACTCCACTCAAATTGTTGCCACCCAACCTCAGTAGCTGAAGCTTCGAACACTCCGATAACGATGGTGGTATCACACCACTTAATTTGTTGAGGGAAAGGTCAAGCAATGTGAGCCCGAAGACGGGGACATATGCTGGATGGAAGACTGCCAGATAAGCTATTACTTCGAAGAGCAATAGCTTCCAGTGAGGAAATATTGAACAGCCCCAGTGGCAGAAAACCGGAAAGCTGATTAAAGTCGAGGACAATTTGCTTCAACTTTTTTAATTTCCCAATCTCCATTGGTATTGCTCCTTGTAGAGAATTAAACTGCAGATTTAATGTCTCCAGCTTTGACATGTTGGAGATAGAAGGTGGGATAAAGCCTGTAAAGCTATTGTTCTTTAGAAAAAATTGTCGGAGTTGTTGGAAGGAACCAACCCAAGAGGGAATATTTCCTCTAAGCATGTTAATGCCTAAACTGAGGACTCGTAACCTGGACAGACGAATCAATTCATGGGGAAGTTCTCCGTAAAAGTTGTTCCTGCTCATATCTAGGGACGTGAGAAAGGAGAGATTGCCCAGTTGCGGAGGAATGGTGCCACCGTGCCAGTAAGGCCCAAGTTGGAGATATTCAAGGCAGTGACTCTGCGGTGGCGAGAGCCGCAAGTGACTCCTCTCCAGTCACAAACTGAGAAAGTAGCCGACCAGTTGCTTGCCAAGATTTCGTGAGGATCCCCAGTGATTTTGGCTTTCAATGAGACAAGGGCTGATTGATCCGAGGTAATGTTGGGGGCGGCTAAGCAAGATAAGAGAGAACCTAGCAAGAAGAGTCCAAGGGGAAAATACAAGTGAGATAATTTCTTCATGACCATACTCTCAGTTTTGCTAGCATTTAAGAAAACAGACACGAGCTAACAATGTCTATTACATGTACTTATCTATATATATACCAGACACTTGGTACATCTAATGCACGTATGCCAGGACAAAGATGAGACACTAATAGCATGAATTCTGACCGGATGAAATTTGGTTATGGAATTATCTTCCAGATCAAAACATACTTCTGTATACCAAGTCAACGCCGGTTCTTTTTTATTTTTTACTTTAATCAAATTTTAAAAACCTAAATACCCTCTATTTTCTCCCAGATCATTTATAGGGGGATATTAGGTGTCAATCCCCCAGAAAAAATTGTCAATTATCAATAGTTTTCAATTTCTTTATTCTTTAGATAACCACAAATTAAAGCAAGTAAATCTAATCTACAATCATAAAATTAAATAAAGTGAAAATGACATTTCAAAGCTCCTACGGTTATGAAATTTCTTCCTACTCTTACAAGTAAAATTACTGGTTAATTAAATATTACTATCTTAACTAAACACGGTGTAATTTTCTAATCTATGTAAAACATATTCTTGTAGTGAATCATCTATACTTGTTATCAAACTATAACTACTCTCGTAGTTATAAAATTAAATATAAGTTCATTTTTTCGGTGAAATTATATAAAATAATACGACCAGAGCCAAAAAAAAAGTGCACATCTATTTTCGTGAGTACACTTAGTGTTAAATTTTAATTCTCATTGCAAATCTAATACTTTGAAATTATCATAGTTAATGGCCAGTAATCATGATTAGATAAATAAAATTGTTAAATAACTTGTTCAAAATTATAGTATCAAATAACCAAGTAAACATCACAAACAAGATACAGGAAGTTCATCCATAACTCTAGACATACACTTTAACAACACATGATGAATATAAAATCCAAATTTGTATAACAATTAAACAATAGAATCCAATACAAAAGACAAAAGAATCCAACCATGAATCTTTTATTAATTGGGCTAATGTCTCTTCAAACTAAACTCGATCTTCTTTAAAATTAGAAACATGCTTGGAAATTTGATTTTTTTTTTTTAAATGAAAGTTGAAAGATGATCGAACCTGTTGGGCCAAAGTTTTTTTTTTTTTTTTAAACTCAGATCAAAAAGTTATATGTTTAAGCAAATAAACTATCAAATGAAAGTATAAAAAATGACAGTGCCTGAACCCAACAAACAACAAATGAAGTATCAAAGAATTAAATTACCAAAATTGGAAGAAAGCGTCTAAAAAACTCGGAAGAAAGTATTAAAAAATACCCTTTTACATAATCTTTTAAAGATTAAAACCGTAGAAACATATAAAAAGATGTAGATTACACTTAAAAGAATATTTGGCTAACTTTTTCATTCACATTTTGATCTTTAAGAAAACATATATGAGTCACAACATTAAGTGCTCGTGTCCTTCCATACAGTCATTTTTCGAAAAGAACTAATAGGTTGCATTTTGTCATTTAATTTACGATTATTTTCCCCTTAATTTTAGCCAAGCATTGCATTAATTGGCATATTCTATTTATTTTTGGTGATTGGTGTTGTTTGTAGGGATCCAGAACGAAAAGAATTTAAGAACGTAGTTTTTAACTAGGTTTCTATACACTTCGACGTGGGTGCATCAGGCTCTAACTTTACATGTCCAGAAACTTGGGATCAGGCACGTGACTTTCAATCTTGAATTTTAGTCAGTTTCAAACCATGGAAGTCAGACTCTCTCACAACTAGCCTCCTATTTCTGTTAGGACACCAGTTTAGTTAGTTATCTTGACTTTTTGGAAACAATCTTTTTATAAGAGATATAGGAGATGAAATCCGAAAAAATAGCATCGTAACTTTTTATTTTCTCCTTTGTCATAAGAAATGAACGGACGTCTTTTCTTTTCTTGTTCATCGCACTTTTTGGAGAATGGCTGTAGCACTAAACTCAAATATTTCGCGCGCGCCTTTTTTCATGATGACGAACTAAACACTTTATTCTAGTAAAAAATAACAGAGGAATTGGTTCATCTAAAATTATGAGATTGACTTGATAATATTTAGTTCTTTTATTACTGGAATTCGTATGTTCTCTAATTTAATTTCTTATTGCTATTATATTGTTTGAAGATCAAGGGCGTCCGATATTTAATTCAATCTAATAACCTAAAATCAATTAGAATAGTTAAATCCATAATTATTTAATTGCTTTACAATAATCGTAACTGGCATGATTGGATTTGTGTCAGGAACATATAAGTTAATTTAAAATAACTCTTGTAACGTGTTATTTAGTTAGAATAGGGCTTCTCTACTTCTTAAAGCAATTGAAAAATTGAATTATAAGGTCGTACCTATGGTTATTTCTTAATTAGGGCAGTAGTTAACCATCGTACCTTAATCATCAATATAGGAAGAAGAAGTTGATTGTCATCGCTGGTTTGCCAGTTATAACTTTGTTTATCCGTTAATAAGTTAATTTATTATTGCATCAGTGATCAATTTTAGTGAATCATTTCCGAAATTATTCCTTGGTCAGTTAGGCCTTGTTATTTGAGTTATTTAATTATTCTCATTTTTATAAATATTTCCCTTACTCTGTGCTCTAGAAGAAACGAATTATTCTCAGTCCCCGTGGATTCGACCGTTCTAACCATTCTATGCAAAATTTATATTTTATTTGAATAGGTATTTATTATTATACAAACTCAATACCTGTCAAGAACAACCGTTCATTACACCAATTTTTGTGGCTATATTGAGCACTCGCTCACAACTCACTTTCGGTTGCACTCGCTCTCTCAACTTCTTCATCTGTTTTTTCTTCAAGACATTTTTATAAGCCTTCGACGTGTATTATGGGCTAACGGGCTAAGACAAACCGAGACGACCAAGAATTTGGGATGTACAACGACACCACAATGCCATTTTTCCACATAATCGGAACATTATCTTCCCATTCGACGCAGAACACAATTTTGTATTTTATACTCATCTTCCCAATCAAGCCGAAAGACATACAAACAAATTTTGCTGATCTTAGACGTAAATCTATGAAATTGTATTGCTTAAATTCATCATTCAATCGTTTTCCTCAGTTGCAGTCTTTATTGCTGACAATGCCATAGTCGTCAAGGTGGTGAGGTGACTACAAATACAAAAGGGTACTTTGCCGGTGTTAACATTTGCATTTAGTGATACAAATTTATCTCTTTTTTTTTTGGTTCCCACTCTTTCAAATATAGTCCAATGAGAAGCAAATTGAAGGTGTGAGAAAAAAATCTTTGCTTCCTATCTTTTAACTTCATATGATGACATGTAGAAGTATGTTGAAGGGAAAAAATCTTTGCTTCCTATCTTTAACTTCATTTGATGACATGTAGAAGTATGTTGAAGGGAAAAAATCTTTGAGTTTACACAAAATTAACAAAAGAAAACAAGAAAGAAGAAAATTCTTGTCATCACAAGATGACCTCAAATAAAGCAAGAGATGCAGACACTTATGTAAACTACAAATGAGTTGCTCTATGCTCTCATATTTTGGAAAATAAGTCGATCTCGGATCTTAAATAGGAAGTATGGATTAAATGATCTTCATAGATATCTTATAGATTTTCACGAGAAGAATTTCAGACCAGTTGTAATTTCAATTATTTGAGATAATTTGTACAAAAGGAAGACCAATTATTAATAGAGCTTCTATATTAAAATGCAATAATACTTTATCCAAGAGAATTCACAATTAAATCAATTAAGGAGCATTGTCCGAAATGAGGAACGAAAGTTATAAAATGTGGACCAACTATAGCCAAACACAAAATCTAAGAACATTGGACGAGTAAATTTTTAAAAGCTTTTCTTAAAGCAAAAGCTTGGGGTGGAGGTGAGGTGGACGGCAATGGTCATGGGGCATTTTCCCAAAATTATAAGGCAGCGAGATAAGGACTTCAAAAGTATTTCTCAAAATTAATGGGGTATCAAAGTTCAAAACTACAACCCCACCCACTCTCTCTCTTGCAATTTCTCATTTGCACTAATTCCACTCTGTATCCTTAATGTTTTTATCAATTCACTTTTTACCTTTCTATTTAAGAATGGCAACGGGGTGGGGACGGGGGATCTACAAATTCCTCCCGCCCCCACCCCTTCCCTCGTCCTCCGCTCCCCCCGCCCCGTCCTCGCCTCACCCAGCACCCACAGGACTAATAAAAATTTGTTATATAATTTTATTATAGTTAAATTTTAACAAATAATCAAATATTAAAATATCAACACATCACCAAATTATTATTCATTGTAATTTCACAATTGAAACTTATAAAAACAATCAAACAAAAGTTATTTCAATACAATCCAATATGATGAATAAATACAACTAAAGTAGTCAAGTTTTCACTTTTGGCACAAATACAATCACTAATTCATTATTATACTTGTGTTTTTTTTAAAAAAAATATGTCATTGTATTAAGTGTAATTAAGGATTTAGTATAAATGTATTAATAAATTTAATATAACCAATTAATAATTTGTATTAGTACACATATATAATTATTAGTACAATTGATAATATCAATTATATTACATATACTAATATACATTATATAATACATATAACTAATAATATCATTATCATAAGTTTGTAACTAATTAATATTATATATATAATTATATACATATATATTTTTTATATATTTATTTTTTTAAAGCGGGTGGCAGGGCGGGGTTACACTCCCCTACCCCCCGCCCAATTTCTAAGCGGGGGGAAAAAAATTCCCCCCGCCCTGGCCTCAATCCCTACCCCATTAGCCCCCCGTGAGCACCCGCCCCCATTGTCATCCTTATTTCTATTCTTTCGGTGCAACTTCACATGTAATAGTATTATTACACTCTTACTTTGCAAATTATATTTGCACACGTGTGTCTTCATGACCAAACTCAATTGGTTGGCAACATTAATCAAGTTGTCGTGAGATTATTGGTTTGATTTTCAAATTCTCATTTTTTATCTTATCTCCTTGTGAGGTTCAAAGTCTTTCTTGAATCAAAATAATAACAATAAAAATAAAATTAAATAACATAAGATTGTATGCTAACTAATTCACAATATAAAGTTACTGACCCATCCCAATCTTTCACACTATTTAAGAGAGGTACGGAAACTTAGGATTGCGCACATTCCAAATGCTCTCCTTTATCATTAAAAAAATGAGTTGAGTCCTGCCTAAGAAAAAAAATAAAGCTACTATGCTTTGTCAATGAAGAAAAATATTGTACATCCACATATTAATTTCACCTATTTCTATCAAGAGTGCCAAGAAATAAGGTAATTTGGGACGTTTTCGTAACTCAAGGATGCAAACTGGGAATGGATGTTCATTACTTAAAATAAAGTAGTTCTTGATTAGATTATTCATCGAAAGGAGACAAGAATATGAAGGATGCAAAGTCTGAGAGAGTGATAGCATTCGCCGATCGTGCCACAAAGGGGCCAAATATGACTGGGAAAGAAGGGGACGATGGTCGAAAGGATTCCCTTGCCTGTGTTCTTGCTTAAGAAAACATGAGTGATGGGGATTGCACTTCTAGAGCAAAGATATTTGTATTAATTTTTACCCCAAAAAAATAAAGAAGATATTGTACAATGTCCATTTTTCTTTATCACATTCATATCGATAATATTAGGGTCTGAAAGCCTACGCAACGCAAGAGTGTTGGATGTCTTTATTTAAAATTTTTTACATAATTCTTTAGAAAAATACAATAAGATTGAGAAAGTAGAAAGTATTGCAGATATAATTTATTAAAAAATCCTGTATATAAAGTAAGTATCATATCAATTGAAGTAGAATTACCTATCAACAAATTCTTTCACACCTTACACAAAAATAAAGTTAATTTTAAAAGCAAATAGTATTTCTTCTGCATATGTTAATCAAGAACATAGAACGAAATGTCAAAAAGGCTAACTGAATAACATAATAAGAAAACATCCAAAATTGAAGTTATAATATATTACTTTTTATTATTCAACATCAACATAACAAATGAGAGCAAAAACTTTTTTTAATGTCAAATAGATAATTCACATCCTTATACTATAGCTCATTACAAAATTAAAAAAGTTTAACACTTAACTTTATTCTTAGCTAGTTTTATCTCATCCACATCAATTTTGACAAACTTCACACTCGAAAAGCAAGAGTCAACATTGTAATTATATTATGCAAAGCTCAAAAGCATCACACAAATAACTTAGAAGTATCAAACAATCCATCGTAACTATGATAGATGAAGCCCTTAAGTTTTTGTACACATAGAATCCGAAATCCAAGTAAGTTGATGTCTAATATATTTTTGGTCTCATCAAGCAATCCGTCAAGCATGATGTACATTGGAGCATAGAATTTATAATTATTCTAATCAATAGGAAAACAAAACATAACATGAACCAAAAGCAGGATTTTTAGAAGGAAATAAATTTATAAGTTCATATTGATGGAAATCCATTGAGAACTAATAAATTGAAATTAAGAGTTGACTCGTACAACTTATTGAGGATAATTTTTGCACTTTTGCCTCTCCTAAAGCAATCAGCAATGTGGGCACCAAATTTATTGCATTGGACAAACAAACATGAGTAAAACTTCTTTGGGAGTTCAAGGTGTTTATTTCAAAAAGCATTCTTGAAAGGAAAAAGTGATCCATTGTTACAATTTACCCCTAAAGAGAATGCCCTTTACGCTCTCTTGAAAGATTCACACTATAGGACAATGTGAAATTTTGTTTCTTTTTTGATAGCACATCTCAATCGTAATGGTGAAATACAATAGAAAAACACCCTCACATGAAAAGAGGTTGTTTGGTTGAACAAACCCACCATGAAAGCCAAAATGAGAAGAAATTGCACACATGAATTGGAGTTGGAAGCCATAAGTAGAAAGTAGTTAATGATATTTCCCAATATTTGCTTGCAGATGTGGTATTTTCACTACTAACCTTACAATGATGATCAAGCATTCACTATATGTTTCAAAAATTCCATATGAATAATGAAATTATGCTAGTGGAAAACAATCATACATGAAAGCAAGCAAACGAAAATTTAGTGGAACAGAAAATACCTCTTTGGAAGGTTGTCCTAAACTGAAAGGAGTAGTTAAATCAACAAAATTCTAATTTATAAACTTCAAACTTTGATACAATTAAATCATAAATAAAGAAGAAGAATTGGAACAAGTTGGCCGTGATTGTGATAATGATCATCCAACATAAGTTTCATAATAATTTGCATTAATTTTACCTTTACATCTTTCTTCCCAATTAGCTTTTTCACCCTTGGAAGAAACACAAAGAAATATATGACTTTAAAACAAAATTGAAAAAGGCAGGAAACTGATCTTAGTTTTATAGAGTGATAGGAATAAAAAAAAATGTTTTATAGAGTGGTATGCATAATTGGCGCAATTTAAGGTTAGGAAGAAGAAAGATCCTACATTCATAAATGTTAAGGAAAAATGGAAGAGCAAAAAGCAAATGGATGCATGTGTGAATAATTAGAAACAGCTGTTACTTAGAGAATAATTAATTCAATTTTGTTCAATATAAGAATTTTGATTAGTTGAAGTTTATTAATTAGGTCCGAGGTAGTGAGGGTTATATTATAAGGAATTAATTGCACAACAAAAACCACACTTCAATTAAATGTGTTTATAGCACCATTTCAATAATTATACCAACACATAAACTTATATGTGTTGTACTCGATGCAAAAGACACTACAAGAAAATTGCGTTTCTGTGACAGGCGAAAGTCGTCACTAAAAATTCAGAAGTCGTCACAAAAAAAATCAGTGACGACTTTTACTGCTGTCACAGAGCTGTCACTAGTTCTATGTCACAAAAGAGGGTCCATGTGACAACTGTTAAAAGTCGTCACAAACGATTTCGCTTTTGTGATGACTCTTGTCGTCACTCATTATTGTACATTATGTGACGACTTTTATTGTCACTAAGCTGGCTAAATTCTTGTCATAATCAACCCTTGGAGTTGTCACATTATGCTTCCGTTCAGTGACGACTTTTGTTGTCATTGTTTTCCATCCATAAAAAGTGACCACTTTCTGGTGTCACTAGTGAAACTTGTTAGCAGTGACAACTTTTTTATTGTCATTTATTTTTTTTGTAAAAAGCAATAATCTAATGTTAATTACGCAACATAGCTGCCAACAATCACAAAACGTTCATTGAGTAGCAATGAGAAAAAAAAAAGCCAACATACGAAAAGAAAGCCAACATTCATTTCCAATAGAAGATCAACCCAAATACATATATATATATATATATATAAATGTTGCCTCAAATGAGTCATAAAGCATGCACCATCCAAAATAAGCCATTCAGTTATAATACTAGTGATTTCCCATCCACAATAGAGAGTAGTCAAGTTCTATACAAAAATATGAGCACGATTCCCATCTAGAACAAAACATGAGCACGATAGGCCTTGTAGTCTTCAAATCAAAAACCATCTTCACAGCAATGACTGGCTTCTTCTTCTTGGGAATCGTGTTAGAACCTACACGTTACCAAAATTGAAGCAATGAGCACAGGTGTTAAAACTGGAACTACACTTCTAGATAGGCACCATATTATAAAAACTAATGTCACTCTAATTTGAAATTATAGCAATCTAAGTAAATTGCTTAACACAAAAATAAAGTGAAATTATAGCAAATAAGACAATGAATGTATATTCTGTGAAATATAGAATAACAATACAAACACAATAAATATCTGCATGTTCACAAATATATATGCAATAACAATAACAATAACAACAATAAAATCCTAAAATCATTGAGAGCCTAGATGATCGTGAACCACACAGTATATCAAGAAAAAAAAACACACACACACACACACAATCACAGGTGCCTCTTTTTCCTTAGCACAAAAAAAAAATTCTGATACAGAAAAATTTAGATGAGTTCGACAAAGAAAAAAGTGGAATACATCCCAAAGTGAAAAACCATCTCAAAAGGGGAACTCACGAAACCTAACTGTTGCCTCAATGAGACTTGCCAAATTAATTTAAAAGGAAAAATATTTCAACTAGCCGCAAAGTTATGTTTCAAGAAGCCACAAAGGCATACTCCCGCCTGAGAGCCACAAAGTTATGTTTCAAGTAGAAGGCAACTGCTCTTACCTTCAAGACATATTGAAGTACAGAAAAAGCAAAGTGTACATATGCCACATATAATAACTTTGACTGTCTTTAGCAATTAAGAGATGAAATAGCTATGCTAAAAATATTTGTAGATAAATTACACTTCCACTTGGAGCAGTAGATGCAATATAACGCATTTTGAGAGATGACAGGACAAAGGAACCTAAACCAATCCCATCTATTACATCTCAATGTGCTTTGACTGCCAGTGTCATGATCAGCAGCTCAGGGTAAATTAGTATACAAAAATGTTTCCATGGTAGTAAGGTACAGGAGTAACAGGACAACCTCTGTCCAGGTGCATCCATTAGTTTTGCAGCTGGATAGGCATAATCAATGAGATCAACAGAACACAAAGCTCAGAAGGTGCATTTACAAAGACATGCATGTTATTTCAATCTATTACTGAACTTTGCAACCATATATCCTTTTGATCTGTGTCTAAGGGGCTAAAATTACAAAAAGTAGAGAGATTGAAACGAAGTGAAATTCAAGGCATAGACTAAGAATGAAACATTAATTCCAGAGAACTGGTTTGTCAAGATTGTAAAAATGTTCTTACGGTATAGTCCCTTCAAATATACCTTGGTCTCCAACCTTGAGTAAGCCCAATTTGGTCAAAAATCAGTGATGCTAAATAGTTGATCTTGGGAGAGTGAGAAATTTAATGTGTTTGCATCCAGTTGCAGCTGGGTAGGAGTACAGGAATCACCAACCACATCCTCAGTCTGTATCACACTCCATGAGTATCCATTGGTTGATTGCAAGGGCAATTCCTCAACTTCACCTAATTCTTTAGCCATCCATCGGGAGAAGCTGTCCACTTTCTTCAAGCTTTCTTCTGCTTGGATTCCACTCAGATGTGGCTGCTTCAGAACCAAAGAGCAGTTTCCAGACCCTGCAGAAGGCATACCATTCTCAGCCTTGTAACTCATCATATATCCGGCTTCTACATTTTGTCGCAGTTTTTGCACGTCCCTTTCCACAGCTTCGTCTTCTTGCCCATCAGGCCTCATGTAAAATGGATCTGCAGCAGATTGAAGAAGTGCAGAAAGAGATTTCTGCTCCCATAAACTTCCTTTGCCATAATAAGCTCAATCCGGAATCAGATTCTGACCAAGTGGCACTCCTTGCATGGGCGATAAACAATCTCCCTACAAGCAAAATGCCAAAAGCCTAAGCTTGTAAATATGAATGATTAGATGAGAAATAATAGTCAAAGATGCAAATTGTTCAAGACACAACATAACAAACTCGTAAAAGTTTCAAAAGAAGGGAACACAAGCTATCAGAAAAAATGACTTGGCACATAATGAGGAAAAAGGGAAAATACAACTTTGATGCCGTTAATTAGGTCAAATGCATTCGTATTAGGCATTTTCAGAAGGCTTTAAGAATCTTTTAAGTTTGTTTTAACACTAATATACAGTCCAAGCAGTTATAGAAACTAGGGGTAACATGGATATCAAATTTAATGGAAGCATATTAACTGTCAAATTTTGTAGAATTTTGGCTAGCTCAAAAGAGTACAAGTGTCAACTAATTTTTACAGAGACTTAATTTTAGCTACATGAGCTGACAATATCTGGAAGGATTGAAATGCATAAACAAGCACTTAAATTTAAAACTGAAAAATCTGTAACCCAATGAGATTCTAGTGAAAGCATCCAGCATCATACCAAGGGAATAACTGTTTCATGCTAAACAATTATCCTCCCATGTGCCACTCTACAACTAGCAGCAAATTAGGACGATCCTGAACAAAAAAGTTCTGAGACACTAACCAACAAAACCAAGAGCAGCACAAATAATGCAGCAAATATGTGATCAGTCCTACCATTCAAAGAGAAAGTTTAATCATGTCACATCAAATAAAAGTGAACCTCTGTGAATGTTCAAAGGAAACTAAATGTTAAAATTGCTGACCAAATATAGGTTTGAAAACTTTAAAATTGCTGACAAAGGTTTTGCATATTAACACCCGTGATCAGCTCTAATACCACTCTTTGTTCACGTTAAACAGCAAGTGAACTTTGGGATTTGTAAACTAATTATTAAGTTTTTAAGGCAAATTATTATTAGCTTGAAAGAAAACAAGTTTCAAGTCTTGAAAAGTTTGCTACCTGCCAATTTGATTGGTGTGCTGGGGGATTCCAGGACTTCTGTCCACCACCAACCATACCTGTAGGCCTGTCAACGAGTCGGGTCCGGGCCGGAATTAATAATTCCGGACCCGGACCCGTTATACTGGATTAATCCCGGATTCGGCCCGAATACCCGACGGGTCCTTATTATTTCTATCGGACCCGCACCCGACGGGTCCCAAATCCGGGTCGGGCCTACCCGACCCGTCGAAAACCCATTCATGCTACAACTTTGTAGCCTGATTTTTATCACATTTTGCGGACTGTGCAAGCCTTTGCGAAATCAGGGGAGTTAGTTAATTTGCCGAAGAAGCAGATTCAAGCTTTTCTTGCCGAAAATTACAAATAAAATATGTTTTACGCTAAATTACAAACTTATTCGAAACCAATCACAAACATAAATTACAAATTACAAATCTAAATCACAAACCACACACAATAGGATCCACGTACTTTGTGATACAGATGATCTTACAATTGTTCTTTATTAAAGTCGATGATTTACACAATTGTTCTCCCTCGTTAGTTTACAAAATATCTTCATGCACTCTGCACATTACTGGTCAAGTAGCCTTTTTTTTTTAAGACTTGATTAGATAATATCCTCCTGGTGCTCCAGTTTTGTTGGTCATGTTCTTGGCCTTTCGTTGATTTCTCGGAATTTGTAATATGGAATTATGGATTCAATTGTTAAATTTTTATATACATACGGTCAGTGACTGTAAGAAAGAAAAATAAACAAAAGGATTCTTAAGGAGTCCACAGATTGGCTACTAGATGAAAGTGAGAATATAGGAAGCACATACCTGGTGCGGACTACGGAGAGGAAAATGTTTGTGGGTCGCGGTCTTCTTCAATTGTTCACCGGAAAAGAGGAGAGAGTGAGACTGCAACTCTGCAAGAGCTGGGCTTCCTTGGAGATGGCCAGATCCGGCGGTTTCTTTGGAGCTGGAGATGGAGAGAGTCAGACAGCGTCGCTGGTTTCACTTCACTGGCGTCTGGACTCTGGCGGAGGCGGCGGACACAGGACTACGGGAGGCAAGGCAAAAGAGAAAAGAGTGTGAGGGATTGAGGGGAAGAAACCAGAAGGGATGTGCGGTGCGGTGGTGGGGAGTGCCGGAGTGGGTATTAGGGTTAGAAAAATTTGGAAATACATATGAATAATTATGATAGATATCTATATATTTTTAATTATTAATTAATTAAAACGGGTCCGGGTCGGATACGGGTCGGAATTGTATATTCCGTATCCGACCCGTAATTTTATTAGACAAAATGGGTCCGGGTCCGGGTCCGGGTCGCGGGTCTATATCTCTATCCGTACCCGGCAAATATAGGCGGGTCCGGTCCGGGTCCGGGTCCAGACCCGGACCGTTGACAGCCCTACATACCTGCCAATGTTTAGCCCAACATATTGATTCCCTTCAGTAAAGGAATTTCTAAGGATCAATTCTGCTGTTAGACCACTTGAGCATTTCAACAAACAGTAAACGAACATGAAAAATTCCAGCAATTCTTTGCTCAAATGAAGCCACGGTTGGCCCCAAAATCATTAGAAGTACAAGGGATTTCAAATTCAATCATGATATAACATGCGCATGCTAAAATTTGAACAATCAACGGGGCAATTGCAATAAACGAAGCCATGGCAGACATGCTTAGAGGACTTGGGAAGGAACTGAAATTCAAAGAAAAAGGGGCGACTTATAGTGCTCTTACTTGAGCGGTGGCGACGGCGATTATGACGAAGCCGAAGACGGTGAGTTGGAATTGGAAGATGACTAGGTCTGACTTCGTCCGAGAGCCTTCATCTAGTGTTACAGAGAACGGCAGCAGCCCAGGAGGTTGTGCGCGGTGTTGGCGATGGCAGACAGCAGCAGAGCGGACGCGGACTGGTGGTGACCTGGTTCTTCCTCCTCTGTCCGTTGCCGCGTCTTTCTCTCCTGATCTTCCCGTCAGCCGCCACTCTTCCTTCACTCTATTTTTTTTCTTTTCACGCTCAAGGCCTCCCTTCCAAGAACCCTAGCCGCTTCTCTGCTTTCTGTTTCTCTTTTTCTCCTCTAAAACCTAGCCTAAATTTGTCTAAGTGTTGGAAGAGAGAAGCGGCGAGACTTTTGTTTGTGTGTGAACAACCAAAACGACGTCGTTTTGTAGAGATTTCAGCCACCCGCCTCGCGCCTCTTTCAGATTTCAGACTGGCGCTCTTTTTTTTGGCATCTAAGCACGTCTTTGAGATTCCAGGATTCACGCCTTTTGCTTCATACATCTTTTTTCTTTTTTTTTTAGCCAATTTTTTTTTCAGATTTTTTTTTCATACTTAATCTCTTTTTTTTTTTTCCTTAATCTCATCTATAAATATCAAATAAATTATTTGATATTGATTTCTTTTTTGTGCATGTATATATATGTGTGCTTGTTTGTGTCTATATACATCTTTTTGGGTTTGGACAACTCAATATACAAATTATTTAAGAAATTACCTTACAATAAAACTTACACAATAAAACATGTTTCAAAAATTTAACATGCATAGAATCGCTTATATACAGTATAGCACTTCTTACTCATGCTTATACTACTCTTTGTCTATTACTTAGTTTTTATAATAAATTAAAAGAAACATGTAATCAAATATTCTGTTAATTGTGTGGCAACTCTCAATCTTATTGCACAACAGATATTTTACTGAATAATTTTAATTTCGCATATACCCATTCCATATGAAAATAATTATTACTTATGATGTATTACACGTTATACTAATCTTTCACAGTGCTAACATTAGACTACAAATTATATTCAATTACACTTTTTCAAATTATTTCAGTTATTGATTTTTGGGGGTTGTTATAAGGAATAATAAATTTTTATGCTCAGACATGTCTATTATGTCAACTTAGCAAACATTACAAATATCTAAAAATAGTTTGTTATTATATCATTTGCATTTTGCTAATATGTAATGAATAGGGGCTAAATTATAAAATTAGGGTGTCATATCTTCGGTGCTTTTGCTCATATAAAAGAATTGGGGGCTAAATAATAAAATTAGGGTGCCATAGTAGAATTAGTGAAATTTGATGAAAATACTATAGAATTGCTTATATACAGTATAGCACTTCTTACTCTTGCTTATCCTACCCTTTGTCTATTACTTAGTTTTTATAATAAATTAAAAGAAACATGTAATCAAATATTCTGTTAAATGTGTTACAACTCTCAATCTTATTGCACGACAGATATTTTACTGAATAATTTTAATTTCGTATATACCCATTCCATATGAAAATAATTATTACTTATGATGTATTACACGTTATACTAATCTTTCACAGTGCTAACATTAGACTACAAATTATATTCAATTACACTTTTTCAAATTATTTCAGTTATTGAATTTTGGGGGTTGTTATAAGGAATAATAAAAAATTTGTGAAAAAAATTTTATGCTCAGACATGTCTATTATGTCAACTTAGCAAAAATTACAAATATCTAAAAATAGTTTGTTATTATATCATTTGCATTTTGCTAATACGTAATGAATAGGGGCTAAATTATAAAATTAGGGTGTCATATCTTCGGTGCTTTTGCTAATATAAAAGAATTGGAGGCTAAAAAATAAAATTAGGGTGTCATAGTAAAATTAGTGAAAGTTGATGAAAATACTGTAGTATACAGTGATGCAAAAAATTGTCACAAAATTGGAATCGGGTAGACCTTCAATGACAACAAGTTATGTTGTCACTGTAGAGAGAGCATTTGTGACGACTTTACTTGAGTTGTCATAAAATCATTTCCTGCGGCATCAAATGAGATGCGCGCCAACTATTTCGTGACGAGTTGAGAATGACAACTTCCAATGTTGTCACTGATTATGTTTGTGCTGTACTCATCAGTGATGACACCTAATGTCGTCACTGAATTAGGTTATCTGTGACAAGATTTTTGTTGTCACATAAATTTTTGTCACTGAAAAATATATTTCTTGTAGTGAGATTCAAAAATAATTTCACATTGTAGAAATAACCAAATATCTTTATAAATAAAAGTTTTAAATGTACAAACATGAGGACATTTCCATAAACAAACCCAAAAACATGCTGTCATCAGTTGTACTAAAAATTTTTAAAAAAAACTACACATTATTCCACATTTTCCAAATGCCCTTATTTATGCGACTGAAATTCAAAACCACAACTCATTCTTATATAGTATAAGAAAATATATACTGGCTTATTGAAAAGTCCAAGTCCAAGCCCAAGTCCAAGTCCCAGTCTGCACAACAATTACACTTCAAGTATTCAATAATTGGAGTCCCAAGTCTTCTCCGAAAGTGAATTGTGGACTTTATCTCAGCCACAATGTAGCAGATAACGCAAATTAGCTTGATTTCTGGGACAATGTCTCGATATGGAACACAGGAATAGTTAACTAACCAAGGAAGATGGTTAACTGACAAATAGTTGAATAAGAGCATTGAAGAAATCAGCAAACGGTTACACAATGGACACCACTGATCAGCAATGACGCCCCACCTTATCAACCTGTCTTTAGTATCCAATCGATATTTCTACACATAGCTCATGATAAAGGCAGGTCATAACAATTCCATTGCTGGCTTAATGAAGAAAGACAGTCTCATCCCTTTCTTCTTCCCATTGGCAGTTTAATACTACCAAACTGCCTCACTATAGCAACCACGAACCTCTTAGTAATCAGGCTGATGTCCCTTCAAACTAAACTCGATCTTCTTTAAACTTAGAAACATGCTTAGAAAATAGATCAAAAACACAGAAAGCTGGTTGAACCTGTTGGTCCAAAATAAAAATTTTTTTTTTAACTGAGACCAAAAACTTATTTGTTTGAGCAAATAGACTATCAAATGAAAGTATCAAAAATGACAGTGCCTGGACCCAACAAGCAACAAATGAAGTATCAAAGAATTAAATTACCAAAATTGGAAGAAAGTGCCTAAAAAAATTGGAAGAAACTATCGAAAAAAAAACCCCGTTACATAATCTTTCAAAGATTGAAACCGTAGAAACATATAAGGAGAAAATTCTTAAATTGTGATGAAAAAAAAAAATTATTCTACAAAGGGGGTAATTTGTGAAGTTGGTTCCACAAATATGATCTTCGCGTTTGTGAAATGCGAGTTTAGATATCTCTCATTTCACAAATGCGGGGTAAGTGTTTCCAAAATAAAAAATAAAAACAAGCACGCATTTGGAGAATGCGAGCTGAGATACCTCGCATTTCTTGAATGCAAGGTATTCAATCTGAACACAAACAGAGTTCCCAATTTCGGCATTCAAGTCTGTCTCACTCTCCCTTCACTCTCTCCGTCCAGCTCACTCCTCACTCTCTCTTCTCTTGGTCGCCGCTTTCTCAATCTGAACACAAAAGTTCATGCCTTTTATGCTGTTTGTGAGCTGCAAAGCACAGCCACGAATTTGAAAGCCATTTGCGAAGGGAAAAGAAAATGTGCAGCGCAATGGGTCACAAAATTGGTTGGGGATGACTGCTGAGGCAGAAATGGCAGCTGGCTGGCGTGCAAATGGCGTATGGTGGAAGCTCAGAAATCTGGTGGAAGGTCAACAATGGCGGACAACAACCGACGAGAAAGAGAGAGAGTGAGGGATTTCGGGCAATTTCCTCTTGGAAGCTTGGACTGGTGTCTAGCTAAGCAAAGACAAGAGAGAGTGAGCTGGATGTGCAAAGTTTCGTTCCAATTTCTGCTGCTCTGCTCACAGATTTGAATGCCGAATGTTTGATGTAAAGAACAGAGCTCTGTTTTTGGGTTTAGGTGAAAGAGACAAAGTAATGTCAGGTAGAGCTGGCAATTTGTCCCAAGTCCCAATGGGCTACCCATGCCCAAAGGAATTTTGGGCGGGATGGGTATTATAATTTGGTATTGGGTTTAAGTTGGGACACATCCCAACTATACCCATTAATGAATGGGAAAGGATGGGAAATACTTGGGTACCCATTGGGCTCAAATGACAAGGGCTCCGTTTGGATTAACTGTTTTTGGGGGGTGTTTTTGAAATATTTTATTGTAGCAGTGTATATGAAAAATTTTTACTATAAAATTTTTTTGAAATATTTGATATACTAATATGGATGGGATGTTTCTTGAGTTATTGTATATTACTGTAACATTGTATTTGAAAAACTTATTTTTTTGAAAAAATAGTCAATCCAAACGGAGTCTTAGATTCAAAAATTATCTTTAACAATTTTTATAGTCATATCAGCGAATATAATCTAGTAGTCTTCCTAGTCATTATCCATAAGAATTTCCAACATTTCAGTTAGTTTAGACCTGTCATCCTTGGACAATGATGAGGATAAATATTCAACATCCTAAGGATCTTGGCCATCTTGATATATGTTGGAATATGGCTGTATATCTATCTTTTCTTTTATTTGTTAATCCAATTTTTTATGGGAATCTTGAGTATAAAGCACTTGCATGTTTATTTAATAAAACTAAAAGAAATTTAATAAATCAAAAATATTAAAATTATATAAAAATAAAAAATGAATTAAAGGAAAAAAAATATGTAGAAAATGGATTTGGGTATTGGGCGGGATCAATCTAAACTCATCCCAAACTGATCCCGCCCAAGTTAGTCCCAAAACACATATGGGTAATGTTAGGCCCAAACCCATATGACTCGGTTCCATCTCAAACCCAAGCAAATCCCGCCCATCCCGCCCATTTTGCCACCTCTAATGTCAGGTACTACCTCGCATTTTTTAAATGCGAGGTCTTCAACCTCTTTTTCTTTTCTTTTTTTTGTATGTCGGTCGTTGGAAAATTCAGAAGAGTTCGCATTTGATAAATGCGAGCTCAAGGAACTCGCATTTGACAAATGCGAACAACCCTTTTACAGAATCCCATACACAAAATGCCCCTTTGTAGAATTTTTTTAAAAATCATCATAATATTAGAAATTTCTCTAAAAAGATGCATATTACACTTAAAACAAATAGTTGGATTACCTTTTCTTTCACATTTTGATCTTTAAGAAAACATCTAGGAGTCTCAACATTGAGTTACATTATATGTATCTTGTGTTCTCCCATACAGGAATTTTCGAAATGAACAACCGTTCATTACTCCAAGTTTTGTGGCTATATTGAGCACTCGCTCTCAACTCACTTTCGGTTGCACTCAATCTCTCAACTCATTTTCTGTTCATCTGTTTTTTCTCCATGACATTGTTACAAGTCTTCAACGTGTATTCTGGACTAATGGGCTAGGACAAACCAAGTTAACCAAGACTTTGGGATGTACAACGACAATACAATACCATTTTTCTACATAATCGGAACATTATCTTCCCATTCAACACAGAACACTATTTTGTATTTTATACTTATCTTCCCGATCAAGGCGAAAGACGTACAAACAAATTTTGCTGATCTTAGACGTAAATCTATGAAATTGTATTGCTTAAATTCATCATTCAATCGTTTTCCTCAGTTTCAGTCTTCATTGCAGATGGTGCCACAGTCAAGGTTGTTTGGTGACTATAAATACAAAAGGGTACCTTGCCAGGGTTACCATTCACATTTAGTAATACAAACTTATCTCTCTTTTTTTTGTTCCCACTCATTCAAATATAGTCCTGTAAGAAGCAAATTGAAAGTGAGTAAAAAATCTTTGCTTCCTATCTTTTAACTTCATTTGATGACATGTAGAAGTATGTTGAAGAGAATTTTTTTTTTTTTTTTTTTGCTGCAATGATAACATTCTTAGAAACTAATCTTATTCTACAAGAAGAGGAGTCTAAAGAAACTATACAAGGGACTAGCAAGTATACAGATCCAACTAGACTAAAGAAATATTCTGACACTTCCTTTGAATTTTTTTCACAATAGGCCAAAAAGGGATTTAATTCCTATTTTGCGGCTATTGATCCAAAACTCGGTGGTTACGTTGAAGTGAAGATGTCTTGGAGTTTACACAAAATTAACAAAAGAAGACAAGGAAGAAGAAAATTCTTGTCATCACAAGATGACTGCAAATAAAGCAAGAGATACAAACACTTTATATAGCTATAAATGAGTTGCTCTATACTCTCTAATTTTGGAAAGTAAGTCAATCTCAAATCTTAAATAGAAAGGATGGATTAAATGATCTTCATATATATCTTATAGGTTTTCACGACAACGAATTCCGACCAATTGCAATTTCAATTATTTGAGATAATTTGTACAAAAGGAAGACCAACTATTAATAGATCTAGTTGCTATATTAAAATGCAATACTTTATCCAAGAGAATTCACAAACTAAATCAATTAAAGAGCATTGTCCAAAATGAGGAACAAAAGTTATAAAAAGTGGACCAACTATAGCCAAATGCAAAATCTAAGAACATTTGACGAGTAAATTTTAAGAGCTTTTCTTAAAGCAAAAGCTTGGGGAGGGAGCGAGGCGGAAGTCAATTGGGCCTTCTCCCAAAATTATATGGCAGCGAGGAGGAGGACTTCAAAAGTATTTCTCAAAATTTATAGGGGATCAAAGTTCAAATCTACAACCCCTGCGACCCTCTCCCTTGCAATTTCTAATTTGCCCTAATTCCACTCTGTATCCTTAATGTTTTGATCAATTTAATTTTTACCTTTCTATTTTTTTTGGTGCAACTTCACAAACAATAGTATTATTATACTCTTGCTTTGCAAATTATATTTGCGCACGTACGTCTTCATGACCTAACTCAATTTGGTAACAACATTAATAAAAATGTCGCGAGATCTTTAGTTTGACTCTCAAATTCTTTTTTTTTTTAATCCTTGTAAGATTTAGAATCTTTCTTGAACAAAAAGATAATAATAATAATAATAAAATCAAATAACATAAAATTGAATGCTAACTAATTCACAATCTAAAGTTACTGACGCATCCCAATCTTTCACACTATTAAGAGAGGTATGGAAACTTAGGATTATGCACATCCCAACTGCTCTCCTTTATCATTAAAAAAAAGGGGGTGAGTCAACCTTGCTAGGAAAAAAAATAAAGCTACTCTCCTTTGTCAATGAAGAAAAATATTGTACATACACATTAATTTCACCTATTTCTATCAAGAGTGCTTAGAAATGAGGTAATTTGGGACGTTTTGCTAGCTCAAGGATGCAAATTAAGTCTTTAACATGCAAAATGAGATTGGATGTACATTACTTAAAATAAAGTTGGTTCTTAATTAGATTATTCATCGAAAGGAGACAAGAATACGAAGGATGCAAAGACTGAGATAATAGCGATAGCATTCACCCATCGGGGGCCAAATGGGGCTGGGAAAGAAGGGGACGGGCAGGGCATGGTCGGAAGGAATCCCCTGCCTATGTTCTTCCTTAAGAAAACATGAGTGATGGAGATTGCACTTGTAGAGCAAAGGTATTTGTACTAATTTTTATTCCAAAAAAAAAAAAAAAAGAAGATATCCATCTTTTCTTTATTACATTCATATCGATAATATATGTGCCAGCTTATTGAAAAGTCTAAGTCCAAGTCAGCACAACGATTACACTTCAAGTATTCAATAATTGGAGTCCCAAGTCTTCTCCGAAAGTGAATTGGGGACTTTATCTCAGCCACAATGTAGCAGTATTGTGGCAGATAAAGCAAATTAGCTTGATTTCTGGGACAATGTCTCGATATGGAACACAGGAATAGTTAACTAACCAAGGAAGATGGTTAACTGACAAATAGTTGAATAAGAGCAGTGAAGAAATCAGCAAACGGTTACACAATGGACACCACTGATCAGCAATGACGCCCCACCTTATCAACCTGTCTTTAGTATCCAATCGATATTTCTACACATAACTCATGATAAAGGCAGGTCATAACACTGCTGGCATAATGAAGAAAGACACAGTCTCATCCCTTTCTTCTTCCCATTGGCAGTTTAATACTACAAAACTGCCTCACTATAGTACGGCCATATTTCCGCAACAGAGGGTGCCATTAATTTTCGAACCATGTAAAAGTGGAATCTCCATTGCCAATCACTGACACAATATAATCTGGTGTTAAATGTTTCTTATTTCCACTTTTTCTTTTCCTCCAAAATCAGGAATATTCAGTAGGATTTGATATCGCCTAGAGCCCAGAACTTCATCCCTCAAGTTTCAGAAGTTTGATAGGAAGTTGTTTCCTCACATAGAAACTCAGCGCATACCATTATTCCGAATGGAATGCCATATGGAATTGCAGTTAATATGAAACTGAATGCACTGGTAACATACTGAAGTTGTTTTGACGTCAATATAAACATGAGAAAATAACTTGTTTCATCCTTCACATTGTAGTTAAAAATTTCTTTTGTCTTTCTAAATTCTCATTTAGATGCTCAACCTCGGGCTTGAGCAAGTTGGCATCTACAACCTGAATTGCTCCTTTACGCAGAAAGTCTTCTACCCAACACTTTTGGCTGAAATCTTCTTTGAACACTAGACTACTAGGCTTCATTCTTTTAAACGTTCCATCAATATTATGCCAAAGGTATGCGCATACTTAAAGCAAAACGTTGCCCGAAAGTCTTATTCATAGGGCTGAACCTTCTTTTTTTCAATGAAGTGAAGGCCGAAGCCAAATCACATACTTATTAGATGTCTGCTGCATGTTATGCTCAACAAGTTTTCATGTAATGTCACCTTTACCAAGGTCATGCATCATTGTGAATTCTAAATAAATTTCGTCAAAACATCCATTTACGTTTTGCCTTCTCTCTAGAATTAAGAAAGAGTACAATCCCATCTGCGATTTTCTCATGTCTTTTACATATAAGATTATATTAAGTATGATTAGCTAAAGCGTTGTTAACAAAATATATTGCCAAGAGGGAATCAGCTTCAAATACAGCATGACAACCACCAAAAGTCCCAGACCATTTGTAGACCTTCCCGCAGCCAATATTGTAACATTACCCATTGAAGAACCATTTTCAACTTGGTCCAGCCCATCTTAAGAAAATTCAAACCTTTTTTTTTTTTATCTTGAGGTATGTTGAGTTTAGCCCTACACATTGATTCCAATATCACCAGTTGGTACTTACAGCCCAAGTTTCCTATCATACAATAGTAGGATTATTCATTTCAGGCATATTATTCAAATTAAACAACTTATTATAATGGCCATTGTTTTTGCATTTTCTAACTCACAATTGAAAGTGGTCTGATGGGATCTCATGCGAGGCCATACTAAAGAGATGTTTTCCGTAAATCATATTTTATACCAGTTCCAATACACATTTAATTAATGCAAAACGATTTGTTTATTAAAGCACTGGTTTTTTTTTTTTTTTGAAGGTGCACTGCTTGTCTTCAGACACAAGTTCAAAACGGCTGGCCTTTCTTGACCATAGCTTAAAGTATACTAGGAGGGGATCACCGCGCGATGCGCGGTGTTAATTCCATGTTGCCCAGAAAATGCCCAGTTTTACCAGCGAAAATATCATAAAGTATATGTATTGTGTCTGAGTTAGTTGGTTAAAAAATGATTAACCCTTGAAGTAAGCAATGGTGCAAGAAAAAACGTGAGTAAATGAAAGTTTGCATTCAACATGCTGTTGAAAAGATTGAATAGGAAAAATGGAGGCGAGTAAAATTGAAGTTTATCAGGATTGTTTTGTTTGATGTAGAGACGTGGTGAAGTGTTGAGAGAAGTAAATGTGAGATCTAAAATTATTAAACAATGAACAAAGGGTTTTTTTTTCTATTTTCTTGTGGAAGGTTGATAATTTCCGTTGTTTTTTAAATTTACAATAAGAATTGACTCTGATGCTGTTCAATAGTTTGCATATTGTTTATTCTATGGAAATGTCTCACAATTGAAATGTATTGTTTCTTTGCAGCGAATGGAATTGTCTCCTAAATGAAGTTATTGTCGGGAGAATGAATTAAGCAGTTGATGTATTGAAAGGTGGAAATCCGTCCGTGTAGTTGTGTTTCATGCCAGAGTCAATAAAATTAATTACTGCGTATGCGAAGAAAATTAGCGGTAAAGAGCGATGTTACGTATTTGAAATGTTGTTGCCGCATGCATAAATTCATTGCAAATCAGTTATATTTAGTAAGAATGTATAGTGCGCTCGAAGGGGAAAAAATTTCGACCATGTTTGATAAAAAGCTTCAAGAGAAAAGCGAATTTTGTTTACAGAGAAAACCATACTACCTAATCTAGGTAGAAATAGGACAATTAGAAAAAATTCTGAAGATGCAAGACCATGGAAAGACCCTCTCGACTCCACGATCATCAAATATTAAAACTGTGAAGGTAGTTGCTGATTCTGGAACAAACACAAGGATCTCATTGTGCTGCAATCGATGCTGGAGGACGAAGTTTCTCCAATTTTTTTTTAACTTTTTCCCTTTCACACCAATCTCTGTGAGATTTTCTCCAGTCCTAATGAGAAGCGTCGGTGTTCTTTGTTCATTAACAAAGCGATCGACGAATCTTGGGATTTTCTAATAGAAATGGATGAAAGTTAGTTCCGAGTACATAATGTATAGAGCTTGTTTATAGCAATGTAGTAAGAGGAGGAGAAAGAAATAGATCAAGGATAAGTTACCAATGTGTTTGGAGTTGCTGCATGAAAGGTTTGATAGAAGGAAACCGAGTCAGTGAGGTTTTGGGCTAAATTGGGTTTCATTGATGAAGCAACCGACTGCTGAAGCATCACAGAATCTGCAGGATGAGAAGGTATCCAGTAGATAATAAATTAGGGAGAAATTTGGTACAAGTAACAACATGATATAAAGCGAGGCATAAACTGACCTTGGGGAGGGTCAGCACCAGATTGTAATAAACTTGGCAATGGAACTGTCCAAGATAGGTAAACTTGTTGTTGCAGCTCGGAAAAATGAATGACATCGAAGACGAGATTGCCGATATGCCGTAGAAGCAACATATCATGTCTGGTTGTGACATTTTCATGGCAATATTCATCCCAACCTTCTTCAAATGAACGATCGCCGACGACAACAGGCCATTTATGAATTCCATGCCTGAGAATGATTGTACTGTGGCGGTGCTGATTTAGTAATAGCTTGAATTCAGCGGGCAAAATCTGTGTATTTAGAGATACGAATAGGAAATGTTAAATGAATATATGTAAATTGGCTGTATATCGTCAACATGCATTTTCCAGCACACGAACGAATGATTATACCTCTCCTCTGTGGTTGCATTTAAGCAGAAAACAACAGGCTATCGAGCTGCTGTTTGTCAATCCATGGGTGGATAATTCTTCTGCCATCGATCTAATCAGAGAAGTTAATTTTTAAAAAAACCAGGAAAGATGTAACTATACGCAGGTAAAGAAAAGTGGCAAATGGTAGGGATAACCTGGGGAAAGAAGCGGAAAAGTTAACTTGTTGCAGTGATTTGCTTGGAATGTATACTCTATTTAAGTAGCAGGTATATATAAAGAATGGATGGCTAATAGTTTTTTATTTTTGGTAATAAAGGTTTTTATATTTAGTCTGGCTCCCATTTTTTCGCAAGCAAATGGCTTAATGATCTGTCATGTCTGTCTTTCTTAAAGTTATTCAAGGTTGGACAAAGGGAAAAGTTGTTTTTCCTTAAATTTATTGAAGCCTGAGCAACTACAGATTTTACGGATAATAGATCCCGGAGGCTGAGCTGGTGAGAAGAGTAAGTTCAGGTGATAAAGCAGGTGTGATATTTAATAAGAGAGTTATGCCAAGGGGAAGACTTGAATATGTTCTGAGGAATGCATTCTGAAAAATTGATGCACAAGAAATATCACATCCACCAGGAGGGCAATTAATAAACTGAACACAACAGAGGTTGAATTTAAAGGCTACTGCAACAAGTACATAACAGTTGTAACGCACCAATCTAGATACATAGTTATTGCTGATTGCAGCTTAGTAGCAAAGACAAAAGGCCGTAGAACAAAAGAAGTTAAAGGGGTATCCATGGACAAAAACACATCCTTCGTTGGCACTTAAATAAGCCTTGTAAGATTGGAAAAGAAACTTTGGAAAAAATAGATGACACCAGGTTAGTTCCAACACGTAAAGATCAGGTGGATGCAAGAGGCCGCAGCAGCAACCTAGTTCAGTTTTTGCTTCTTGTTAGAGCTGCATTCTGGATTTCCATCTTGCTCCAGGTCAATGTTTTGTGGTTCATCAAACCTATCAGAAAGTCGAACACAAATCTTTGAACGAGCACTATTCTCTCCTGTGATCATAAATTTGTGACATGTCATGATATGCATAAATTTAGCAGATAAGTGTAGAAAAGAAATCAGGTATCTGGTTCTTTACCTGGAGTCCCTAACTGTATGGTGTCAGAATCTTTGCTAGGAAAAGGAGAGTCATCTTTTGTTTGCATTGCTAACTGGACAGAATCAGTAGCGTCATGAATTTCAGAGTAGTATATAATCGTGTAACGCTGCCTTGCATCGGCCAGCTGTGCTTGTACAGGTTTGATGTGTAGGAGAAAGTTTTTTGATTTGAGCTCATTGTGGACAAACTCGAGTGGCAGCTCAACATTCTGTTAAGAAAACAAAAAATAAGAGTAAAAATTGGATAATATCTTTAGTATTAAGATTTACGAGGTAAGAACCTCATTAAAATGCTGCATTGCTTCTAGCGCATTAAATGTTAATAGCTTCTCTGCTAGTTCGCCAAACAATGAAGCCGGTATCACACCAGTGCTATCAGTCAAATCAACATCAAAGCGGCATCTGAAAAGGGGCACACAGTATGCAGGGAGGCATTTATTGACTCGATCAGTATTAGATAATAGCGAATAGAAAGCAATACATGAAACGTATATTATTTAGTACCTAGGAACTGCAGGATGTTTCTCTTTGCACGAGTTACATGTAAACACAACTTCATGGCCTGCTGATGTAGCTCGGCAACAGTTTTTACAGCTCATGTACCAATATTTTTGGAAGATGTGTTCAAAAGAGATCTGCGCCTTCACCCATATAGTCTGAAAGACCAGCAAGCATGAGTCGAAAAAAGTGTTCATACATGAGGAAAAGTACAAAAGGAGGTAAACAGTTGCTGGTGACAGACCTTTTGTGATGAAGTTATGTTACAAATCCAAGTAGTTTTCTGGTCTGATTTTAATGACAGCTGTGGATTATATTTAATATAGGCCTTGTTTTCAACAAGCTCTTTAATCAAGTCAGTGTTTCTCAAGGCCCTGGGCCAAAGGAGACATAAAAAATGTTAGAACTGGAAGGCAGGACAGTTTTTCCATTTAAACTCTGTACAGAATGATGACTGTAAATATATTGTACCAGTTCTTGAGTTCCCTGGCTTCTTGTATAGGTGGATCAACAAGAATCGCTGAATCAAACCAAGTACCTAGTGCGACCCCTATATGGCAAAAAGAAATGGAGAAAGATTTACAGGGGTTGCAGATGACTATAGGAGGATAAACGTAAGTGAAAAGGTAAAAAATAAATGTTGGGAGCAAACCATTATAGTTATTCACTTTGACTCTGCGAGCAATGATCACAGGATAGCTGTGAAGCTTAGATAGTATGTCTTCTCCCTCATTAGCTAGAAAGGTATCCCATAGAGACAGTAGGACAGTGTGTGATCTGTAGTTGGGATCAAAGTTAACAGTCACAGATTGGGAAAATGGTTGCAGAGAAAGAGCAGGAGGCGCAATGTGAAGCTTTGGTTAAGCTGGAGTTTAAAGGACTTACTCTTCATTAAGCAGAACAAATTTCTGAACATCTGATTGCCTTGAGTTTTTAGTAATTGTTTTCCTCTCAAGTGCACTAATGACAACTCCCAGCACGTCTATGAATAACACAGAGAAGCTGATTATAAAAAACGGTCTTGAGAATGTAAACTTATTAAGAGTAAAGCATTGAAGCACTCACCTACTGATTTAGTTTTGTCATCCATGTACTGAACTAAATCAGTAAACTTTGAATAGCAGAAACTCACAGGCATGACTTCATCATCATCAGGAATTTTGTCAATGACAGTCCTGCTACTGATTACCCATTGAACTGTAAGGCCAAACGTCTGGAACTTTGCTGGTATAGGTCTGACTTCAGCATTGGAGATTCTATACTTTTTATAATCTGCAAGATCTGACTCATTCTAGGAATGTCATCATTGAAGATGATTCCTTCGACCCTCGTCCCCTATTTAAAGCAGCAAAAGAAACACAAGATTAAGAAAGCAAGAGAACAACCTACTTAACTAATTACTTCTAAAACAGAGCATTAGTTTTGACTAACTTCTGAATCGTAGAAAACAAACTTTTGCTTCTTTGTCGGTGTTCCCATTGAGCTGGTTATCTGTTGCCTTTCTTGAACAGTGATGTCGCAGCTCCAATTTTTCATATGAGGCACAATATCCCGCATCGGCAGCAAGTTAGCCATCCTATAAACACATAAGTTGCTGCGTAAGTGAAACGAATAAAATATCCAAGAACACAATATCTAAGAATTAAAAAGCTGAATAACACCTTGCCGCAGCATGATCGCAGTAGAAAATGATCTATTCCTGGGTTAATCTAAAAATTTCATGACAGACAACATTCCGAGTTTTGCAATCTATTTTTGTGCCTTCAAATGTTCCAGGAACAAGAAGAATTCTGACTTTAGCGGCAGTCTTAGCTCTGGACAAAGCAACATACAACTGTCCATGAGAAAAAACTGGTTCTCGTAGATAGATGCCGACGTAGTCAAGTGTTTGACCCTGTGATTTATTGATGGTCAGGGCGAAGCAAAGGCGGACAGGAAACTGCGTTCGCATGAATGGAATCCCATTCTTATCGTTGTCAGGCGACTGAAGAGGTATCCTTGGAATAAAAACTGTTTTTCCTCTGTGATGGCCAAAAACAATCTCGGCAGAAATTGTGTGTTGTGCGAGATCTCTGCATATCAACCTTGTTCCATTGCAGAGACCTTCAGCTGGGTTTAAATTTCTTAGAAGCATTATTGGACAGTTTTTCTTCAACAACAACTTATGAGGAGGGAGACCTTTAGGATTCTGCGAATTGAGGAAGTCCTCATAATCGCTTTGGTGGCGTTGATCTACAGTCTTGTCTGAGCTAATGTAAGTTTGACGGTTTCCAGGAAACTTCCTAATCATCATTTCATTGAGCTCGTCGACAGAGCTATTTTTAGGAGCAAGGATGCATCTATTTATCAGGTTGTAAGGATCATGGGTATAGAAGTCCAGATCTGGAAAAACACTTTCTATTAACCTGTACATAAAAATATTCATTAATAATGGCAGTAGAAGGAATAACTATAAAAACGGCTGATTTTGATTAGATGTGGCAAGCTAACCTATTCAAAGACACCTCTTTATCTACATAAGGAATAACTATATCTGGGGATAAAGTTATCTCGCCTCGATCGTCCACAGGTTCTGTCCCCTCTCCTACTCTTAAAAGGAATTGAGAAAAGCCTGGATCAAGCATAGCTCGCATGTTTTTTGTGAGCCTGATTTTGTGTAGTTTAGACCACAAGGGAGAAACGGGGAAGGTCGATTCTATGAGAACTTCCTTAGTCGCTTGCTCAATGATTGGCAGAGTTTGTCGGAAATCGCCGCTGAAAACAACAACCTTTCCTCCAAAAGGCAAATCTGAATCCATTAAATCTTTTAGCAATTCGTCAAATGCTTCAATTGTTTCCCGCTTAGCCATGGAAGCTTCATCCCACAAAATAAGGGTAGATTCAAAAAGGAGTTTTGAAGCTGAGCTTTGTTTACTAAGCTGACAAGTTTTAGTTTTCGAGAAATCAAGCGGTATCTTGAATCTCGAGTGAGCTGTCCTTCCACCGGGAAGGATCGATGCTGCAATTCCAGATGTTGCCACTGCAATTGCAACATGGTTCTGTGAGCGCAAGGTGGCGAGGAGTGACCTATACAGAAAAGTTTTTCCGGTCCCGCCGGGGCCATCAATGAAAAAAGCTTGTCCTTGTAAGGAAAAGCATGCTCTCAGAATTAGATCATAGGCATGTTTTTGCTCAGGGTTCAACTTGTGAGACAACAACAGATCCTCAGGATCTACGGGTAAGCTTTTTTCACTCTCAATCTCCTTTGTTAGCCTTTCAACATAACTGGATGTAAATTCATTGGAGACAAAGTGAAATTCAGCAAGGCTCTTGCCCATTTGTTCGAGTGAACTGTTTATATCCTGCAAAACCTTTCTTTTAATTTCAAGAGAAGAAAGGCGATGGAATGGTTGCTGGTGATGGTAGTCGGCAGAAAGGTCAAGTTCAAAGCTGTCCCAAAGCAATCTAGGATTCGTCGGAGAACAGTACACAAGGAGAGTGGCAAACAATAAATGCAATGAGGACGGCATTTGGAATGCCACTGCTTCCCGAAGCGTGTCCTCTATGTATGCATCAGACTGCAGAAGGCCGAGAGCTAAAGCAGACTCTCTAAACGAAGCTAATCTTTGCCCGTTAACAGACAAAAGGGCTTCAAAAGACGTCGGCCCAGCAATGTGAGTTAAAAGCAACCTCAAATAATATCTCTCTCCTTCTTTTGGACTAACAGTCACCATCCGGCCAATGACTTTTCGACGCTTTCGTTCAGTCCACTCCTTATATTTAGGAGACCAAACAAAATGTTCAGGGAAATCTCTATAGAAGCATTTCAGGGTTTGTGCTCTGTGATTTGTTCTATTCATGTGGAAAAACTGAGTTAACATTGATTTAGAAAAATCAACTTTGTTCAGTAATTGCAACAGGTCAGAATTCTTGTCGAAGGAAACAAGCTGCTGGTCTGGAAGATGAACTTGAAGAGTGTAAACTGCTGGAGTCATTTCATTGAGCTTGAATTCATAAATACGCCAAAAAGCTTCCGGAGGTGAAACCCATCTACCTTTCTGAAAGTCTCTTATTTCATCAATATCATTGACTGATTCATAAGAAATAATCTTAAAGCTCACCAGATCATGTCCTTTGAAAACATACTTATACAAGTACTTCACGAGCTTAAGAGTTGAACAGATTTCCACGTTGATGTGGCAATCAAATAAAGCAAGTAGGTAAGGGTTATAAGGCACAACCCACCTATTATCAAGAGTAAATCTGCGAACTTTGATACTCTTGCCGTCGTCTCTTCTTCTGTAGTATGGATAAGTATCCTCACCATGGGTTGTTTGTGCACAAAAGTTTTTTGGATAGCGATTTTTGCAGGTTCCGTCTCTCATGCAAGGGCAAGATTTATCCATGGCCCCGCAAGGACCATGGATCATATGTTTGATAACGAGAGAATACAAGTGAGGATAGCGATCTTTGTCGGGCAGCTCAGCACAAACTATTTTGTCATATGACTCCGGGTTAAGTAGCTTATGACCAGGCTTTAAGATCAATAATAAATGGGCATGAGGAAATCCCCGTTTCTGAAACTCGATCACATAAACACACGCTGCAACTTCGCCAAAGATTTGCCTATTCAGGATCTCTGCTTTAAGCATTTCAAACTTGGATCTAAAAACTCTGGCTAGAAGGTCCGGCCTGTCTTGAGGTTTTTCATGGTATTTCAAGTTCTCTTGAATCTCTTTCCATGCTGGATTACATGTCATTGTAAGGAAAATGTCCGGTTTTCCGTACTTTTGGACCAGCGCCATCGCATCAAGGTAGCGACGACGCATATCCCTCGGCCCACCTATAAAGGAACCAGGCAAGATGACCTTACGACCAACCTTAGAACCAGCAGTTTGGCCAATCGAAACACTATCAAGAACTCCTTGAAGAATTTCGGAGCGTATCTTGTTTTGCCGATGTCTATGGAAGTCAAGCCTAGATGTTTCTATCTTGACATAACCATCAACCGAAAACTGCTGTAGCAATCTAAGGGTGTGTAACAACATTGACTCATCAGTGTCCCTTATTTGAAACCTATAATAGTAGTACTCCCTAACTGATACAGTATCAGCCTCTGTTTTGCCTCGATCAGCAGCTAAAAGACGAAAAATAGGTTGGACATGATTAGATGATATAATGCAACGGATGGATTGAGTAACTTATAACAAGGGAGAAATGTACTCGCCTCTCTGTTCTAAATCTATTAATTCTGATGAGGATCTAACTGAAGCTGGATCAAGGGTAATATCACTTTCACAGGAGTCCCCTCCTCTTTTCCTTTTGTGAAGTCTCTTAATTCCATGGTGCCAACCACACTCACCACGGGGGAAAAGGAGAGGGTACTGTAAAGGGTCATAACAACCATAATAATGCTGGATCCTATGGCTACCAGCTGAGCGAGAATAGACCCGAATATGAGCGCGCCTATCAGATGACTGATCTTCACTTTCAGTCCATATAGCTGCTACTTGAGAGGCAGAGGGAAGATTATACACGCGCTGGTCAAGTGAAGGATAACAATTAAGGACAATGTTTAGGTTGTCAATGTTCGGAACATCCTTAAGGCTTTTAAAGAAGCGAGTATAAGGATTATTAGAAAGAACGCGCATAAGTAATCTTAAAGTGTGTTCGCGCAGCTTATCAGAGTTACCAAGCCTCTTTGCTAATTCTTCATCAGTGTCAAAGAAATATAATTGGATGCCAGATGGTCTATCGCCCAAGTGAATAAGGCCATCAAGGAAGTGGTAGACCTGGCCCTGAACACGGAAGGTATAAACACCTTTTGTGTTCTTTGTTAGGTCAGAGTCATACTTCGCAGCAAAGGTTGTGAAGCCCAGGTTGTTGTTATAAGTGCGCACATTGTTTCTGAAATGAGCACTCTCTTCATCGTTGCCAATGAACAAACGTTTCAGATCGTAAGGCATTGAAGGAGCGACGATAGAGATTTCTCCTCCCGAGCAGCAAAATGTAGGAGGCTCCAAATGGAACCTCTTCGCTCCACAGTGCTCACAATCAGGAGCATCTGGTAGAACCAGAGATGAAGAAGGAATATTGGCAAGACGAGATAGATACGAAGATGAAGGTGTTCGTTCTATCGCTGCAGTTTTATTTTTTACATACAAGTGTCTCTATTAGCGCTGGATGGATATATAGATAAATCTGAGTTTAAGGGAGTCAACGACCAAGGGAGATCAGAAACTGATGACAACCTGATTTCTGGTTGGCTACAGTTCCAGGAGCATTGCGTTTCCTGCTACGAGGTCGGCTAAAAGATGGAGAAGTAGAAGGATTTGCTTCCCTGCTTCCTATTTCCAAATGACCAGTTGCTGGTTCACAACCGACGACATACTTTCCAGGACCAAATAAGCATTCAAAAATAGCCCAAAATCCCTTAAAGGGACACGTCGGAGAAAGGGCAAAGGGTCTCAGAAACCAGGCTATAAAGATGAGTATTCATTTTTTTACAGCCTGGTCGAAGCAGTGCAGCAATGATACAAAGACAATGAATATGCCAAGGTAAGGCAGTACCTGTGCCAGGAGGGGGTAAAACAGAATCTGAAAATGGAGTAGTGAAAGAATTACTTTCACAAGGAAGATGTTTCTGGACTGGTTGTTCAGAGTTGATAAGAGTTGAATTCAAGGAGAACAAGCCAAGCATAATTTCAGAATGTTCATTGTTCATGAAGTGTTCATTTTCAGGGGAAAAGGGTAGTATGTTCTTAGGGACTCCTTTACTTGATCCAGCACTGACTTGGCAATCAGTAGAATGAACAGGGATTTTTGTTGGGTCCGCACCATTAGACGACCTTTGATATTTTACCGGCGCAAGGCTATGATGGAACGGAAGGTCTGCAGTTACGAACAGAGGCAGATTTGATTTGAGAGGTACAAGGAAGGAATGTCAGCCAATAGAGATGAATAAGGTTTAACGGCGCTTCAGAGGGGGGAGCTAAACAGTCCTAGGGATCGGACGATGAGAAATGTTGATATACCTGCAGCAGGAGGCGGCTTATGGACAGGAATTGTTCTGTTAAAGGAGGAAGAAGAAGAAGAACCAAAGGGACTAAGCAGTTGCCCGGACATGAATTCTAATCCTTCACCAGTCGCAAGGACATTATCAGCGGGAAACACAACATCTGTGTTCCCCAACGATTGAGAATGAACAGACGTCTGATCTGCACCACGGCAAGGCATACAACGAGCATTTGGCAACGACACACCAGATTCCACATAGCCTAAAGGAACCTTGCGAACGCGAACAGGTAAAGGTTTTTCAGCTCTCTTTGCTGCTCTCGCTTCTCTCCGAGAGCGCAGGAGGTCGGCTTTCTTTGTAGGAGACATTTCGCCATATTTTTTGCGGCGCATAGCATTTCTATCCATCTGATTACTACACACCTCAGTAGTTGAAAGAAAAGCTAACACATACCCCTAATGCACTACTATAGGACTGCGAAAAATAAGCACTAAGGAGGGTTAAGCTCAAGGGAAAAGGCAAGCACAAAGAAATGGCATAACAAAGGCGCGCTAAATGGCTGTCATCAAGGGGGGGAAAAACAGAGGAAAGAGAAGCCAAAGAAAAGTTTATATGCAGCACCACTTAGCTGAGCATTCAATCCGTTTGATTAATACATGTGTTAGTAGGCGAAAGAGAGGTTCACACACATCTCTAATGCACTATCATAGGGCCGACAAAATAAGCACAACAGAGGCCAAAGTTTAGGAGAAAAGAGGCCAACATAAAGGAATGCCATAACAAAGGTATGCATTAAGTGCCTACTATCAAAGGAGAAAAAAGACAGAGGAAATTAAAGCTAAAGCAAAGTCCTTATACAGCACCACTGAAGCGAGCACTTTTTCGATCTAATAACTACATACCTTAGAAGGTGAAAGGAAGGCTAGCGCATCAATGTAATGCACAGGCATAGAGCCGACAAAATAAGCACAAAGGAGGCTAAAGCTGAAGCAAAAAAGGTTAACGTAAAGAAATGCCACAACAAAGGCACACAACAAATATTTCTTATTGGGGGGTGGGGGGGGGGGAATCAGAGCAAAGAAAAGGCAAAGTAAAGTTCTTTGGCAGCTACATGAAACCAAGCAGATAAGAATAAAGAAGGTAAATGGTTGAGAATACCTTTGTAATATTTTAAAAGTGGCGCAGCAGAAAGCATGAAGCAAATGGTTAGTAGGCAGAAGCAAGCTAACAGGCAAGGCAAAAAATAATATTTAAAAAGTGACGCAGCAGAAAGCATGAAGCAAATGGGTAGTGGGCAGAAGCAAGCTAACAGGCAAGGCAAAAAAGCTAAGCATTTGTAGAAGAGAGAACAAGGAATGTTACCTTAACGTTAGATAGACACAACAAGGCGTATTCAGCCAACAGTAGAGCAGCAGAAAAGAGGGCAGAACCTGTCCCTGCACCAAACAAACCAACGAGGGGCGGGAAAAGATTAAGAAGAGACAAGGAGAAAGGGTAAATGCGGTATAATACGCAGCAGAGATCAAAAGGGAAAAAGGTATAAGAGAATCAATGAGAAATGGACAGAAAGTATAAAACAGAAGGTGGGGAAAGCAAACCTGAACGAGGTAAGCACGGCAGAACAGGAGCTACAAAGGAAAAAGGGCCGTAAGTACAGTTGACAGGACGGAAACGAAGCACGCAGGTAAAAAAATGTTGGCAGGAAAGCAAAAGCGTCGGCAGGAACAGCAAAATGAGGAGTAAAGCAAAGCAAGCAGAAAATGCAACAGTAACAGCAAACCAGGGCATAAAATTGAGGGAAGAAAATCAAATAAACACGCCAATGCAGACAGCAAGCTCACCAGGAGGCAAAAAGCTAACAATAACAGGGGAAGTAAGAAGTAAGCTTGACACAAGAAGCCAGTAAGACAGCTGATCCGAGGAAGAAAAGAAGGGAACAGAAAGAAACGAGCTAATAACGCAGCACATACAAGCGGACAGAGGAAGGGCAAGGAAAGAACAATCAGCATGAGGCACACTTACCGCGGACCATGATGATGCCTCGGGGAAAAGGCGGCACCAGTAGCATAGATACCTCTGCATACATTGGAGGAACAAAGAGGTTTCAGTCCTTTCAATCAAAGGAAAGAGATTTGGGGTTGTCCTCGGGAAGAGAAGGCAGAGAGCGCTCTTCTCTCAGGCAAACGGAGAGAGAAAGAGGTTTCAGTGCTCTCAATCAAAAAAAGAAGAGCAAAAAGGGTTTTTTTGCCATCTCTCTTGAACGGAGGCGAAACCCCATTTGAACAAAGGATAAAGGAAAGTAAGAAGCTCAGAAACAGAAAGCGGTGAACTTGTTTTTTTTTTTAAAGAAGGGCGAAATCGTAAAAGCATGCAAACCCACATTGAGCCCATCACCCAACACCTGTCATCAATCAAGCCATCATCGACCGCCATAAGTTCAATCAGCTGGTCAGCTGGTGCTCATTTTCTTCTATCGGACAAAAGCACCAATTCTACTCCTCCTCCCAGCAGACAAAAGCAAGAATTATACTTCTCCTCCGAGCGAAGAACGAATGTAAGCACGCGAGGCGCACGTGATTGACGACCAAATTCCACCCAATAAAATACATCCACATTAGCACAGCAACCACCGAACCCATTCACGCTTTTACTATATAGGTTGAAAAGTGTTTCATAGAACTAATTTTGGGCCTTGACAGTGATACAGAAATATACTAAATTCCGGCCGAGATGTGATCTTCTGTGATGGGAACAAGTCCACCTTCAAGAAGTCCTACTAGAAAAGCCTAAATGATAGGCCTACTTATTTTTCTGTCATCAGCTGGTGCGATTAGGGAACTCCCAAGAGGTTTATGCATTCCACAAATAACGATTGCGTGATAATGGTAACAAAAATGTTTACAACCCAAAGTCGAATGAATTAAAAGAACACTAACTAGTTAATTAGTAGGTGAAATCTGGGAAAGAGACTGTTTGGGGGACTGAATTGAGAGAAGAAATAAACGATATTGCGGAAGCAAAAATCCAACTCAATAAACGACATTAGCTATTGTCTTGCTATTAAGCATCATAAGTAATTCATGCAAGTTGAAGTTATAATTTTTTAAAACTCTTTATAAATATGTTTGCTTAAAAGGAAGCTTTGTGCATCATAATATTTGAAGGGAAGGAGTGTAAGTGCGAGATTTCGGGTTCAAGTTCTTCCACTTTTTTTTTTAAAAAAAAAAGAGTTGCAAAAAAATATATATTTTTTGAAGAAGATCAATTTGATTGTATTAATGAATAATGATCTTTTATTTTGTATTACTACATCTATGAATATCAATATCTAAGGCTACTGTGAAAATCATCAAAAATACTCTGTTGAAGAACCAGACGGTAAAGTTGGCGGGTCTCTAATAATTAATTTTTGATACTCACAACAAGTGATGAGTACTTCTCCTAATGGAACTGGCCTTATGTGCTTAGCCAGGCAGGGTATTTGAGTTACATTCGTAAACACAGAATTCGATCACAAGAGAGTTGTCAAATCTACCTTGTATATAAGAAAAGAGCAAGGTTTAGTATTTTCCTTTTCTCTTGCCACATGGCTTCTTAATTATCTGACAAGTGGCAAGGTAAAATGTTTCTTGCAAGGTAAAATGTTTTTTGTAAATTGTCTAAATCTAAAGCTTCTCTTGTCCGAAGCCTTCTATTTCTTTTCTTTCTTTTGCCATTGCACTGTTACTGTAGCATGCTATCTCGTTGACACATGCCACTCTTGGTGAATTTTTGAGCTTTCATTCTTTCCTTTTCTTTTTATAGGCAATGGTGGATAGATAGATTGGACTGCATTGCACAATGACCAAATTTGGTCTGGCATTGACATTCAAGTATGAGGTCCAATTATTTTTATTGGATTTTTCAATTTGTAAGCTTTTGATAGATGTAATTCAATTACAAATTATTATTATTATTATTATCATTATTTCAATTTATATTTATCATGATGTCAATTTGAGAGAGTATTTTTCAGATCATCGTATTTTCAAAAACAAAAAAAAAATTAAAATTGATTTTAAGCTCTAGGTCTTGGACAGATGTAATCCAATTATAATATTATTATCATTATCATTATTTGAATTTATACATTTATTATGATTTGAAATATCATTTAAACTTATATTTCACAGATTAACTTGACTTTATTAAAAATCATAAAATTCTATTCGTCTTTTTTTAAGTTTATATTTTTTATTTTTTTGCTACGTTGTTAATATAACTTTTGCTATTTTAGAAGCCGTCAAAAAATGATAGAAAAATTGTCACATTTTCAAAAATTAAAAGAAATATCCAAATCTGATAGCAAGAATTTTATTATTTTAATCTACATGCTAAAAAAATATTTAAACTTTCTTAATCAAATCTTGGCTATTTTTGAACTCGGAGGAAAAGAAAGAGATATCTTCAAAGTGGGAAACTGATAAAAAAAAAATGGTTCCAATTTCTTATAAATGCAAAACTGAAATAGCCAACTAATAGAATATACACTTTCGAATCAATTTTATTTTAATTTATTGATATGTGAACATTTGTCTTTTCTACCTTATATATAAGAAGAAAGGGAGGTTTAGTTCTTTGCCTCCCTTGATGCCACTTGGCCTCCTAATAATTTGACAAGTTGCATAACTCTAATATTTTTCTTGTACATGGTTTTTCTTGCCACTTGCATATCGGTTTTTTTTTTCTGCTCTTTCTTCATGCCAAACCGAGCAAGTCTGGCTCTTTTATTCCCCTTCTAAGCCCAATGAATTTTTTAAACCTTAATTATTTCATTAAGTGAGTGTACTGTCTAATTCATCACCATTAGATTAGTTTTAATATACTAATACTACATTACAACCCTTGGATCAATTTTCATTCTGTTCTAATTGTCTACATATTATATAAGAAGACATGGGAATTTAATGTAGCACTCCCATTTCTTGACACATGACATAACTCTCCTTCGAAAAATCTATGATTTTTCTCCTATTTTTTATCTCCCTACTTCTATCTTGATGGATCAAGACAAAAGATATACCATACAGGATAAGACAAAAGATTTCAATTGCAAGTCATTTTGCATAACTACAAGAACTTGTATTGTTTTTATATATTGTCTAATTTATGACTATAAAATCAAGCTTTATAGATTAATGAAAAACTTTTAATCCTTGGATATTGATTAATTATGTTTGATTAGTAGCTAACCAACTATTACATTTAAACAGCTCCTTTATGTAATCAATTAAAGTCTCTTTTTCTATTTCTTTATAAATTGTTTCTAAAAGTTGCACAGAAAAATCAGATTTCTTCCTTCCCAATTGTATTCAACTGTGCACCTGTTTCATTGCTTGCCTTCATTAACTTCAAGATCAGTTATGGATTTAATAGATGCTATGTTTATTGTCTCCTTGATTTATAAGAGCTAACTTCATAGATGGAATTTCTTCTGATGCTCAATTTTTCTCATGTTTTTGTTTATTATGTACCAAAAAGTTTTGCTGTTATATGTTCAATTAAGTTATGAAAGGAGCCAAGGCTGTGCCTCGCACAGCCGAGATACCTCTAGTCATTATCACAAGAGGACAATGCACCAACTGTAATGCAACTGGTGTCAATCCCAGATGGTGACAAAATCACATGCATTATTGCTGATGAGACAATGGGATGGGTACTCGAGATTGCAAAGAAAATGAGAATCAAGGTGGCAGCCTTCTGGCCAGCGTCAGCTTTACTATTGGCACAGATATTCTATTGGACGCCTCTACAGTCTAGTATCAAAATTGTACAAGTGGTGTGGGAATTAATAAAATATAGAAGAAGAAGTCAGATTAAAACTTGTCAACTAATATAGCCAAAAACTCAGCAATAGGACATGGGGTGAAAAGTAAAGAAGAGTACTAGTTGTTCAATATAATATGATGCACCTTAGAGACATCAAAAGCGTCTGAGATGCAATCGAGGGATTCTTCTTGACACATTATCAGAGGGATTAGGGACATCACCAGATGAAAAATATGCATTATCAAGAATGAACAATGAGATGAATTGACTCAATTTTCTTTGACTTCCAGCGCGATCCTGAGCTCTCCGCAAGCTTTCATTGTAAAACTCTAATTTAATATCATCAATTTCAAGTTCGAGCTTAATTGAGTTCGAGAAAAAATAATAATAAGTGGTAATTATTTTATTTATTAAAATAATAATAAAATAGTAATTTATAACATAAATGAATAGTCATTTATAACAAGTCATTGGTAAAATAGTCATTTATAAAATAAGAATAAAATAGTCATTTATAACATCAATTTGTTAAATATATTCATTTATAACTTCGAGTTTCGAATGTTTTATGCTACCTAGGAAGTTTTAGAAAATAACATCAACTTTAACTTGATAGTCATTTATAGTCATGGTCAAATTAGTTCACAAATTAGATTATATTATAGGAAAATAATAGAGTCAATGTAGTTGTTAGAATAAAATGTCATTATAGTAATAGAAGTAAATAACCCCAAATTATCATATGATCTAATGGACCAAACGAACTCTTCATGAAATGAGAGGTGGTTACTTATCTTCGGATGAGTAATCTAGTTGTCAAGCGTTTGGTTAGTTTTACTTTAGATGTTTAGTTTAACAGAAAACCAAGTTCCTTGTGTTTCATCAGGAATAGGATGAGATGTATTTACTTACTTATAGACCAAAATTGCTTTTGGGCAAATCTACTATTAATTCTATCAATAATAGGGGTAAATTAGTCCAAAAAAGTAAAGTTTAATTGTCATGGCCAATGTATTCCAACACATAAATTTTGTATTCGTAGGAGTGGGATTCAGAGAAAACATTATATTTTTCTTTAAAATGGGTAAATGCATAAAAAGTTTAATTTTGTTAGTTGTATGACCACATCGGTCCAAAACCATGGTATATGATTAACATAGATTCGTCTAAAGCTTAATTTTTTTTTCATTCATTTTTTGATTACATATATTAATATTAAATTTACAAAAAACATATAGATTTAATGAAAAGGTTATCATTTATAGGATTGTAAAATGAGTTGAATCGATTCAATTTTCTCGACTTCCAGCACGATCCCGAGCTCCATTAGTTTTGATTGTAAAACTAGAGCTCAACATCGATCTCGAGTTCGAACCTAGTTGAGCTTGAGAGAAATAATAACAAGTAGTTATTATTTTATTTGTTAAAATAAGAATAAAATAGTCATTTATAACGTAAATTTGTTAAAATATATTCATTTATAAGTTCGAGTTTCGAATGTTTTATGTCATCTAGGAAGTTTTAGAAAATAATATCAACTTTAGCTTGATAGTCATTTATAGTCATGGTGAAATTAGTTCACAAATTAGATTATGTTATAGAGAAATAGTAGACTTGATGCACTTGCTAGAATAAAATGTCATTATAGTAATAGAAGTAAATAACTCCAAATTATCATATGATCCGATGGACCAAACGAACTCTTCATGAAATGAGAGGTGGTTACTTATCTTCGGATGAGTAATCTTGTTGTCAAACATTTGGTTGATTTTATGTTAGATATTTAGTTTAATAAAAAAACTAGGTTCCTTGTGTTTCGTCACGAATAGGATGAGATGAACTTACTTACTTATAGACCAAAATTGCTTTTTGCAGATCTACTTTTAATTCTATCAATAATAGGGGTAAATTAGTCCAAAAAAGTAAATTTTAATTGTCAAGGCCAAAGTATTCCAACACATAAATTTTGTATTTGCAAGTGTGGGTTTTAGAGAAAATGTTATTTATTTCTTTAACATGGGTAAATAGATAAAAAAAAATTTAGCTTTGCTAATTGTATGACGATATCGATCCAAAATCATGGTATATGATTAACTTAGATTAGTCTAAAACTTAATTTTTTTTCCAATCACTTTTTGATTACATATATTAATATTAAATTTACAAAAAACATATAGATTTAATGAAAAGGTTATCATTTATAGGATTGCAAAATGGGTTGAATCGACTCAATTTTCTTGACTTCCAGCACGATCCCAAACTCCATGAGCTTTTATTTTAAAACTCAAGTTCAACATCGATCTTGAGTTCAAGCCTAGTTGAGCTTGAGAAAAATAATAACAAGTGGTTATTATTTTATTTGTTAAAATAAGAATAAAATAGTCATTTACAATATAAATGAATAGTCATTTATAACAAGTCATTTATATTCATTGGTAAAATGTTAATTGTATCATGATATCAGTCCAAAATGATGGTATATGATTAACTTAGATTAGTCCAAAACATAATTTTTTTTATTAGTTATAGCAAATAAAGCCAAAATTCTATTATTTTATTAATATGTAGTTAACATAGTTTATATAGTTGTTTGAATAAATTATTATATAGAAGATATTGCATTAATGTTTGTAGATTGTAATAAAAGTAATATAAGGGGCACAAATTGATGAAATGGACGAAATCGAAACGTGTACAATTCACTAGGGGAAAAAATTTTGCAAATGCATGGGCTTGTGTTCTACTTCAAAGTTCAAACTAGGAATAAATTTCACAATTGCCGCACTTTCACTTCCCGCCAGATGCTAATTTGCGGTGGGATCCCAAATTTTGAAACATCAATTAATCTCCCATAGGCTTGTGCTTGGTGTTTATTCCTTTCCAATGCTAGGGCCACTATTCCTATAGTCAAACTCCATGCATTAGACTGTTGCCATCATTCATTCCCCTGCCTACGTTCGCTTGCTGATCTTGAGGGTCAAAATGGAAACCATAGAACTTTTGGCTTGAGTTATTTATGTTGCCAGTTGCAAAACCATAGAACTATGTTTGAATAGTAAATTTTTTCAAAAAAAAATTTTGCTTACATCATAAACATAATTTCTAATTCATTTTTTATATTTTTAATCACTTTTTTATCTCATATACATTACATCACAAAAAGTGCTACAATAATTATTTGGAATGATACTCCATCCAAATAAAGCCATAATTTGGTGATGGCTCAATTTCTTAGCCCACAGTCTTTCTATTGCCATTTTCTTCCACATATACATATGGGTCTTTTGGATATTCATTTAAATTCAACACTGATTGTCTTCCATACATGCCTTCGCTACCTTCCATTTTTGTTCTACAAAACAAAAGATTCACATTATTATATACCATTCATCAGAATTTGTATTCAATATTCACATCCTTTTTATTAGATTTCATTTCTGTGTAGTAAGACTTAAGTTTCGTTTGATAAAACTGATTCTGAATTTTGAAGTCTGAATTCTGAAATCTGAATACTGAAACAATTAATTTACTGAATTTTAAGCACTAAAAAGAAATATATGAATATCTAAATTTTAATGCTAAACCTATGTATGCCGTTTGATAAACATTTATAACTAAATGTTTAATAAGTTAAATTTGACAATTTTGCCCTTATATCTTTTCATCCAAAAAAGAAATAGAACCTATGATTTAATTAGTTAAAAATGTTAGGTATGAAAATGACAATATTTATTTTTAAATCAAATTAATATAAAAGATGAATTATATTATATGAGGAGTATGGAGAAGAAGTGAAAGTCATTCAAAAGTGAGAAAAGAGAAATAGAAAATTATTAGATAAAGAATAATAGGTTGTTTAATTATATAAGAATTTTGAACATAATTAATAAACAAGAGTAGATTTGGTAGATAAGATAAGGTAGTTGAAGTAATTCTATTGATTCTTATCAGAATTAAGCATTCAGCTAAGATTTTTGTGCTGAAAAAAATACACACAAGTTCAGCACTATTTAATAAGTTCAGCAAATGGATTTTCATTTATCAAACATCCAAAATATCTGAATGTTTGAAAAAATTCAGATTCAGCACTTTTTTATGTTATCAAACAGACCCTTAGTACTTCAACTTCACAGGATAAACGAATTCAATAATATAAACACGCCACTTTTAAACTTCGCTTCTTCCACAAAATTCATAATTAAATTAATTATACAAAAATGTAATACATGTCATTCCTTTTTTTCCCTTTAAAAAATAATATAATTAAATTAAATCTTTAAACTTAGTCCTACCAAAGAAAAAGAATGGAGTAGCAGGAAAAAACATTGAATTGAGCCCGGCTTCGAAATCAGTAATAGGATTTAAAAGTATGAAAAAAAGGCCTCTATGTTAATTATCCACAATTTTCTCCCACTACCCTGCTTGCAATAAAAGAGATAAGTGGACAAAAACAGTTTACTATTTCATCTGGAGTTTTGGACTCAAACTCATTCACAATTTGGTTAGTTAATTTCTTCCAATGCTTTCTCCCTTATAATTTCTTCCTATTCTTTCTTCGAAATTTACATATATGAAAATTATGTCCTTATAAAGTTTTTATTGTCCGTCACATTCTTATATTAATATTTTAAATTATTATTATGATGTCAAATCCATGTCCTTAACGGAACAAATAGTCAAATTGTGACCCAAAACTTAGTGAAAATAATTGAACAAAAAATTAGTTGCATAAAAAGTGACTTTTTTGTAGTTCATAAAAATTAATCAAACAAAAAGGTGTATATCCCGCCATATAATGCAAGACCTGGAGACAACATTTTCCTCTAACATTAGTGATTTATCTAATTATTTAAAAAACATAAACATGGTTGATAGAGCCGTTATTTGGCACGTTTTGCAGTATTATTTTGCCCTAATTTTGGCTATTACTGTGCTAAGTACTGAGGTTTAACTTATATTTCATATTTGTACGAATTAAAGGTGGTCGGCATTAAAAATGATCTCTGGAGGCAAATTTCCAGAAGACCCTTCGTCTCAGAGCGTGGCCACGCCTTAAAAGATAGACGTTACCGAAAAGCCGGACCCCGGTCCACGTGAACTCGAAGCGTGGGATCAAAACTCCAAAGGGGATAGCTTTTGTTAGATGAATTGCTCCAGACGTCTTTTTCTTTACTTCTCTTGGGCGGCGGCTATAAAAAGGAGGAAAAAGCAGGATTCAGGGATTATCACTACTTTAAGCTTAGTTTTACTTTTCTGCAATTTTGGGTCAGACACCTTTCTTGGCTTTTTGTTTTCTTCTTCAGCAGCAACTGCAGAGAAGAATAGATTAGCTTTGATTTTCTTTTCGAGAGGGTCAGGCAATTGCAGACTTTTGTAACTTTTCGGTTGTGACACTTTGACTCCTTGGCTTTTGTTTTGACTCTGCACAATTTACGTTAGCTTTTGTTCGTACACTTGCGGCTCCGGATCAAAGACGAAGGCAGGGCCTTCTCTGTTGTTACTGCAATTAATTCCCCATTCCCCAATTCTTCGGCGAATAATTGAATGACTTCAATTAAATCATGCAGGATTGACACGATGAGGAGCGGCTAATTTTCTCCTCCACCCAAAGGTTGACGCGAAGGCACGGTCCATAATATTTGTAAGATCTAATCGAATTTTCATTATTTCTTCCAATTTATTGCTATTCATGCGTTTCCTGAATTAATTGTTCATGGGTATTTTATTAATTGAATATCAACGGTCGGGTATTTGATTTAATTTAATAGCCTACTGCCACGTTAATTAAATAGAATCCGTAATTGTTCATTTAGTTAACACCTCGTGGCAACCACCATAATTGGTTTTATGATAGGAAAACGCAAGATCTGATTTAAATAAACCCTCTTAGCGTGTTTATTGGTTAGGGTTGGGTTCTTCTAGTTTTAATGCAATTGGGTAATTAAATTCCTACGGTCGTACTTAGGGTTGTTATCTGGTTAGAGAAGCAGTCAATGGTCGTACCTTGACTGTCGAAAAAGTAAGGAAGAACTGGTTGTCAGAGCTTGTTGACAGCTATAACCAATCTGGTGATGAATGGATGAAATACCTTTGCATCGATGAGCATTTAATTGGACCGTGCCTGACCAGTTGATCCTTTGGGTGGAATTTTATTAATTGCTATTTTTAGTGAATTGTGTTTTGTGAATTAGTTTTGAATTTTGTTGGTTTTATTTCATTTTTATTTGCCTCTCATTGAAAATCCCCCATTTTCGTTCTACTAATTTGGAAAGAAATAATTTCCTACCCGCTCCCTGTGGAATCGACCCTACTTGCCATTGTTCACAAAATTAATATTTTTATAGACTAATCTGGTATATCGGATCAAGCAAACTCTTCGGGAATATGGTGAATCAAGTAACCCATTGCACACCTAGGGTCTCTGCTCCACTACTTGAATTTGTTCTATAATTAATTGTGGTGGTAATTAAGACTTTTTAATAATTATTATTGCACAGGTTCGGCACATGTCAATTTTTGGCGCCGTTGCCGGGGAGCTGGCGTTTGGATTATTTGTTTCTTTTCAAATTCAATTTTTTATTTTATTCTATTCTTCTTGGTATTTTTGCTAGTTTATGCCCCGTTCTTCTCGCACAGGTGAATTGGTATACGATCTTGAGGTTGAGAAGGTAGCGCATAGGCGGAGGCAAGAGACCAAGAGGCGAAAAGAAGGGCACTTATTTATTGCAAACGAGTCGGTAGAAGATGAAATAAGCATGACCAACACTCAAACATTAAGGGAGTTGGCCGCCCCGAAACCGACTCACCAGCCCTTATGCATCACATTCCTCACTCTGACTGAGAATACTGCTTTCGAACTGAAGTCGGAGTTGATTCACCTCCTACCTTTTTTCCATGGTCTCTCTGACGAAGAACCCCACAAGCACGTCAAGGAGTTCGAGGTGGTTTGCTCTAGTATAAAACCTCCTGGGGTCACTGAAGAGCAAATTAGACTGAGAGCCTTTCCGTTCTCTCTCAAGAATGCAGCTAAAGATTGGCTGTACTACCTACCAGCAGGTAGTATTACCACATGGGCACAGTTGAAAAAGAAGTTTTTGGAAAAATTCTTCCCTGCATCCCGGGTTGCGAGTTTGAGGAAGAAAATCTGCAGCATTAAACAGTATCCCGGGGAATCCTTGTATGACTATTCGGTAAGGTTTAACAAGTTGTGCATTAGATGCCCGCAGCATCAAATTAGTGAACAACTGTTAATCCAATACTTCTATGAAGGACTCCAATCAACTGATAGGAGTATCATCGACGCTGCGAGTGGGGGAGCACTGGCAAATAAGACCCCGAGGGAAGCATGGCTGCTCATTGAAGTTATGATAGAGAATTCTCAACAGTTTGGCTTCCGTAAGAGTAACCCTACCCGTAGGGTTAATGAGGTGGAGTCGACATCTATTCAGCAACAATTGTCGGAATTAACATCCGTTGTTCGACAATTAGTGGTGGGAAATGTGCCCCAAGTAAAGGCCTGTGGAATCTGCACAAATATGAGTCACCATACTGACTCATGCCCTATGTTGCAAGAGGATGGGGCTGAACAAGTGAACATGGCTGGAGGTGTACCCGCGCCTCGTAGGCAGTACGATCCATACTCCAACACATACAATTCGGGTTGGAGAGATCACTCCAATTTCAGCTATGGTAATAGGCCACAAAATGCATTCTCCAATCGTCCACCAGGATTTCAGCAACCTTGGCAACAGAAGTCCCAACCCTCGTCCTCAAATTTAGGAAGTTCTTTGGAGGAGATTGTCAAGAGTTTGGCCACTGCTACCACTCAGCTCCAGCAGGAGACTAGGACCTTAGTCGCGAGCGCCACCCAATTCCAACAGGACACCAAGGCAGGCATGAAAGACATGAAGACTCGCATGAGCCAAATGGCAACCGCCATAAATCGCCTGGAGTCCCACGTTTATGGGAAATTGCCATCGCAACCTGAGGTAAATTTCAGAAATGTAAGTGCCATGACATTAAGGAGTGGCAAGGAAGTGGAGGGGCCAAAGGTCACGGACTTGAAAAGTAAAAGCGAAGACAAGATTGAGAAGGAGATAGAGGAAGAAGGACACATTCGTGGAGGTCCTGAGGTAACGCTTACACCATCATTACCCGTTAAATCTACTTTACCCCCTTTTCCATGCAGATTGGCGAAGAAGAAGAAGGCAGAGAAGGAGAAAGAGATCCTGGACGTGTTCAGAAAAGTGGAGATCAACATCCCCTTGTTGGAAGCAATTAAGCAGGTGCCGAAGTACGCGAAATTTTTCAAAGATCTATGCACCCATAAAAGGAAATTGAGAGGGGACGAAAGAGTAGCGGTGGGAGAGAATGTATCAGCCATGCTCCAAAGGAAGCTCCCACCCAAGTGTAGAGATCCAGGTATGTTCACGATCCCGTGCAAAATAGGAAATACACCAATTAGAAATGCAATGTTGGATTTAGGAGCGTCAATCAATGTGATGCCAAAAACCATTTTTACTTCTCTAAATCTTGGGCCACTTAAGGAAACAGCCATCATAATCCAACTAGTTGATCGCACAAATGCTTATCCAGAGGGGCTAGTTGAGGATGTTCTGGTTCAGGTAAATGAATTAGTCTTTCCTGCAGATTTTTATATTTTGGACATGGGAGATGAAAAATCATTAAACCCGTCACCTATCTTGTTAGGTAGACCGTTCCTTAGCACTGCCAGGACTAAGATAGATGTGAATGAGGGTATTTTGTCAATGGAATTTGATGGTGAAACTGTGAATTTTAATATTTTTGAGGCGATGAAATATCCAGAAGAACCTAACTCGGTCTTTGTTTTGAGCGTTATTGAGCCTTTTGTGCAGGAAACTTTCGAGTTAGATGGTAAAGACGCATTGGAAGTGGCTCTAATCAAGCATCTGGAGTTGGGTGTAACTCTTGATGTGGACCTAAGGGAAGATTTACTCCATGCTGTTGAAGCCTTACACTCACTTCCACCTGTATCCCCAAGGTATGAGCAGACTTCTCTTTTTGTGCCAGAAGCTCAGACAAAGTTACTTCATTCAGTTGTGCAGGCATCGGAATTAGAATTAAAACCTCTCCCGAAGCATCTAAAGTATGCATTCCTATGAGATCGGGAGACACTTTCGGTGATCATTTCTGCACACCTATCTCCAAGTTAAGAGGACAAACTGGTGCGAATCCTTAGGGAGCATAAGGAGGCAATTGGGTGGAGCATAGCCGATATTAAAGGGATCAACCCGTCCTTATGCATGCACCGGATAAGACTCGAGGATGATGCAAAGCCAGTGAGGCAAGCACAGCGAAGATTGAACCCCCTGATGATGGAAGTTGTGAAAAAGGAGATACTCAAGCTCCTAGAGGTGGGGATCATTTTTGCTATCTCGGATAGTCCGTGGGTGAGTCCTGTCCAAGTGGTCCCGAAGAAGGCGGGAGTGACCGTAGAGGAGAACCAGGAGGGTGATATGGTCCCGGTCAGGAAAGCTACTGGCTGGCGTCAGTGCATCGACTACCGGAGGCTAAATTCTGTGATTAAAAAGAACCATTTTTCCCTCCCTTTTATTGATCAGATGGTTGAACGATTGGTGGGTCATGTTTACTATTGTTTCTTGGATGGATTTTCAGGGTACTTTCAGATCGCGATAGTACCAGAAGACCAGGAAAAGACTACATTCACATGTCCGTTCGGTACATTCGCTTATTGCAGGACGCCTTTCGGTCTCTGCAATGCTCCAGCAACGTTTCAAAGGTGCATGGTAAGTATTTTCTCAGAATATATGAAAAAAATAATTGAGATGTTCATGGATGATTTTAGTGTGTACGGGGACAGTTTTGATGAATGCCTTGAGAATTTGGCTTTAATTCTGAAAAGATGTATACAGACGAATTTGGTGCTCAACTGGGAGAAGTGTCACTTTATGGTAGATCATGGTATTGTCTTAGGGCACGTTGTGTCGGCTAAGGGAATAGAGATAGATAAAGCTAAAATAGACCTTATTTCTGCTCTACCTTACCCCGTATGTGTACGGAAAGTGCGTTCGTTTTTTGACCATGCAGGTTTTTACAGGAGATTTATCAAAGACTTTTCAAAAATAGGAGCACCCTTGTTCAAGTTACTGCAGAAGGACGTGCCATTTGATTTCACAAATGAATGTAAGGTGACTTTTGATAAATTGAAGGAGTCGTTGACATCGCCGCCTGTCATTCAACCCCCAAATTGGAGCCTTCCGTTTGAAATCATGTGCGACACGAATGACTATGCTGTGGGGGCCGTTTTGGGGCAAAGAATTGGAAATGCGCCACACGCGATCTACTACGCGTCGAGAGCATTAAGTAGAACCCAACTTAATTACCCCACGACGGAGAAAGAATTACTAGCTGTTGTTTTTGCACTAGAAAAATTTAGGTCATATTTATTGGGTGCAAAAGTAATTGTTTTCTCTGATCATGCAGCTTTGAGATACTTGCTGGCGAAGAAGGATGCAAAATCGAGGCTGATCAGGTGGATCTTGCTCCTGCAGGAATTCGATCTAGAGATCAAGGACAAGAGCGGAGCCGAGAATTTGGTGGCTAATCATTTGAGCCTGTTGCTCGCAAATCAAGAGGATCTGCCGTTGAGAGAATCATTTCCTGAGGAGCAACTACTAGTCATTGATTCGTCGGATACCTTGGTATGCTGACATTGTCAATTTTTTTGTCACGAATCAATTACCTGCAGGTTGGCCAAAGGTTAGAAGAGATAAGTTAAAAAGTGACGCTAAGCACTATATTTGGGATGACCCCTACTTGTGGAGGCAATGCTCGGACCAAGTGATAAGAAGGTGTGTAAGTGCAGGTAAGTTTTATTCTATTTTGACTTTCTGTCATTCGTTTGCATGTGGAGGGCATTTTGGTCCAAAGCGGACAGCTCGTAAGGTGTTAGAAAGTGGTTTTTATTGGCCTACTCTCTTTAAGGATGCATATTTATTCTACAAATCTTGTGATAAGTGTCAAAGGGTGGGGAATCTCTCTCGTAGAGACCAAATGAGTCAAACTCCCATATTATTTGTTGAGATTTTTGATATTTGTGGTATAGATTTCATGGTCCCTTCCCCTCGTTTTTTGGTTTCTTGTACATTATACTTGCTGTTGACTATGTTTCCAAATGGGTGGAGGCAAAAGCCACCCGGACTAATGATTCTAGAGTGGTTGCAGATTTTATAAGATCTAACATTTTTGTCCGTTTTGGAATGCCGAGAACTATAGTGAGTGAGAGGGGCACCCATTTCTGCAATAAGACAATCACTGCATTGTTTCGTAAGTATGGTGTGCTCCATAAAGTGTCCACTCCATATCATCCACAGACGAATGGGCAGGCCGAAGTGTCGAATAGGGAGGTCAAGTTTATTCTAGAAAAGATGGTGCGGCCTGATAGGAAAGATTGGAGTCTGAGATTGGACGATGCTCTCTAGGCCTACCGCACTGCATATAAGACACCAATTGGGATGTCCCCATATAGGTTAGTTTTTGGGAAGCCTTGCCACCTTCCGGTGGAATTTGAACACAGAGCATTCTGGGCGCTTAAGCGGTGTAATATGGACCTTATAGAGGCCGAAGGAAATAGGAGGCTCCAATTACAAGAGTTGGAGGAGCTAAGGAATGAAACCTATGAGAACGCTGCAATATATAAGGAGAAGAGCAAAATTTTTCATGACTAACAAGTGTCGAGAAAATCGTTTGTCGTAGGGCAAAAAGTCCTACTTTATCACTCGAGACTTAAGTTTTTTCCTAGTAAGTTGCATTCCCGTTGGATTGGTCCATTTGTTGTTTCTAATATTTTTCATTATGGTGCAATGGAAATCCAAAGTCTGAAGACGGAGAAGAAGTTCGTGGTCAATGGTCATCGTTTGAAACCCAATTATGAAGGGTTTAATAGTGAGCAAGTGGAGGTTCTATTCCTTGATAATCCAAGTGGTGAAGTCTAAACAGTTGAAGGCCATGTCTAGCCAAAGACGTTAAAGGAAGGCGCTGCTTGGGAGGTAACCCAAGGATTTCAGTATTAATTGTGATCATTTTTCATTACTCTGCAATTTTTCAATTTTATTTTAATGTTTTGATTGTTTTTGTGGTGATGGACAGAAGAATAGGGGTTTCAAGGCGTGCCCACGCCTTCCAACCCTTCCGATAGCGAAAGCCAAAAAAAAAAAAAATTTTTTTGACCAAGACCCTACTTCTTCCACTTTTCCTTCTTCTTTGACTAGTCTTGGCCTCTTTCCTCCAAATTTCTTTTGGCTACGCTGCAACAACTTCTTCTTCCTGTTTTGGTCAAGCCGCCGCCGCCGCCGTCCGCAGTCCGCTGTTGTTCGCGCGCGCGCGCGCGACAATCCGCTTCTCTGCGCCCAGGTCAGGCCATCAGCCCCCGCTCGCCTGCTCCTCCTGGCAGCCTGCGTGCGGCCCAGCAGCAGATCTGCAAGTGTCCTGCAGCACGCAGCCCTGCACATCGCGCCTCCAGCTCAAGCCCCAGCGCGCGTGCGCGCCCACTCCTCCCTCCTCGAGCTTCGTCAGCCAGTGCGGCATCAGATCCGCGCTCACACCGCTCGCGCGAGCGTCGGGCAGGCCATCCGCTCGCGTGTGTTAGACCTGCCCAAGCGGCCGCGCCTGCCTCACGCGACCCCAACGCGCCAGCCTCCCTCAGCCGCGCGACCAGCACCAGCCCGGAGCACGCCCCTGCGCGCAGCCAGTGCGCCCATCGCGCCCAGCTGGCCACAACCCTTCTCGCGCGTGGTCAGTTGCTCCTGCAGCGCGCAACCCCCCTCGCAGCCGCGCCGTCACTCCACCACTAGCCCCCCTGCCGTTTGTCCTTCTCCTCCGTTGTGGGCAGAAAGTGGTACATTTATCATATTCGATTGTTGCTACTAGTTTTTGAATTGGGGGTCGGTTGCTATATGTGACCAAGATATGAGATTTCTTATTGCTGAATTTCTACTCGTGTTGGGTTGACACATAATTGCTTGTTTTTGGGGGACCATTTAATTGTTGTCTGCAAGTGTGAGTCCGCGTATCTGCCTGGGATTGATTATATACTTGAGACATCTGTGGGCTCTGGTGAATTTATTATTTGTTACACGTGGTCGGTAGCTCGCTGATTGTTGCCTTTTATTGACTGATATCTTGATTTGAGGGGAGTTGGATTGGTCCTCTTTATTGTTGTCGGCTAATTGACGGCATTGGGGCATTGGTTGGTGTTTGTTGTCTGGTTGTTGTTTGATGGGGTAATTGTGTCCCCCTTTGCTGTTGAGCTGCGGAATATTCAGTAATTTTTGTTGGCCGTGGTCCCCTATCTGTTTCTTGGTGGTTGATTGGCTGTCTCTGAGCTGATTTATTCTTCATGTGGTCTCCGAATGCCTCCTAAGAAGACAACTGCTGGGCCGTCTGGGTCCCAACCTCGTAAGAGACGAGCCCCGGTTCAAACCACCATTCGGTCCCGTTTGGGCCTGAATAAGAGTACCATGTCCCCTGGGGAGTGGGGGGAACCGGTCACTAATCTTACAAGGGCCCAACAGGACCGGTTTAACAACTTGGTGCACCGTCCTTTTACTCCTTGTAAGTGCTTTCATGCCCCAACCTTGGACCATTTGCGAATTGCACGAGAGGTTGAACAGTTGTTCTCGGCAATCGGCTGGCAAAAGTATCTCATCATTAACTACCCCACGTTTGAGGAGCTGTGTTGTGAATTCTACTCCTCTTTCAAGTTCATCAGAAATGACTACATCACATTGGATGAGCCAGAGATTATTCAGTTCAGATTAAAAGGCACTCAGTATAGTATGTCCATTAATCAGTTTAATCTGACTTTGGGGTTTGTCAGTGACGATACCATTGCATCCGGAGCTTATATTAATAGTGCTTGTGACTACACTAGACCGTTCAAGACTGAGTACATCGACATATGGAGAGAGTGGTCCACGGATCGGCAAATTTATAATCCGAGTCAGTCCAAGGCCTCTCAACTGAAGGATCCGGTCTTGAAGGTCATTCACAGGTTCTTGGCTCACAATTTCTCGGGGTGGAAAGATTCCTCCGGCACCCTTACCAAAGCAGAATTCTACTTCCTTTGATGCATGCGCAACAATGTTAAGGTTAATTTTGGATGTTGGGTAGCCACTCAAATGGAATCAGTCATTCAAAAGCGAAATAAATCGATCATTTTGGGCTCCCTCATTACCCACTTGGCCATTCGATTGGGCTTGCTAGACCTCGACAAGGAGCACAACTTTGCCCTAACTCGAGAGATTGAGCCACTGGATTTGCGCAGTTTGGAGCGGATGGGGGTTATTTTCAAAGTGGGCGATGTCTATCAGTTTACGCCCCCTGGTGAGGACGGGCCACAGCCTCGGGTGCCCACCACTGCACCCTCCACTGACTCTCCACCCCATTCGGATCCGGCGGGTCCGTCCTCCTCTCATACTCCTCCTGCTGGGGACCCCCGCTACCAGGACCTCCAGGATTCTTTTGATGAGCTCAACACCCAGGTGTCGAGAATAGATGGCCGTCTTATGGCACTCCAGGTCTTCGCCCGCATTCAGGCAGAGAATCAGGCGGCCTTCTTCGCTCACATTGGATTCACCCCGCCTCACCCCCCTCCGCCTTAGTATCTCATTTTTCCTCCCCGGTGGTCAGGGAAGTTTCTCTTCTTTCCTCCTAATACTTTATTTGTCTCTTCTACATTGAGAACAATGTAGGTCTTAGGTGTGGGGGGAGTGGCTTCCATTAGTTCTCTCTCTTTTTCATTAGTTCTTTTTGCTTTGATTACTCAAAAAAAAAAACAACATGGGATGAATGGAAACAAAAAGTGAAAAACATTGTAGTTAGTCGGCTTTTTGGTTTATTTCTATGCTTGTTAGTGTTGGGGCATGTTGCTGTGATGAATGACACAATCAAAGTGAGTGGGTGTGTGGTCAAATATGCTAGTTGTGCATTTTGTTTCCCTTGGCAATGTCATTGAATGTTGAATATGCTGGAATTGACCCATTCTTGTAACTTTTGGGGAGCTTTTGAGCCTTGCTTGAGCATATTATTCTTGTTTGCTCTATTTTGTTTGATTGAGTGGGTATCGCACATGGTATGAACATTCTAGAACTTGCTATTTTGTACATGTCAAGACCACATTCTGTTGAACTAGATGCATTTAAAATGATAAGGGCATTTAGGATTTGACCTTTTGAGCTTTCGAAAGAAAATCATGCATTCACCTTGTTTCCCAATAGTGAACTAATTTGAACTTTTATCCTTCGCTTTTGGTTGTTATCCGTTTTTGTTAACCCGAGACCTCTTTAAACTTTCTTGTTTACCCCTGTGTTGTCAAGGGATGTCTGAATTCCATCATTTGTGCAAAGCAAACAGATCTGGGGGTGCAAGGGTTGTTAGAGTAGGATCTGTATGATGGTACCCTTGTGAAAGGGGGAGAAATTGACAAAAAGCCATTGATCAGAAGACTGTCTTATAGGGCGTGCCCACGTCTTGCAAGGCATTCTCCCTAAAAAAAAAAACGAAGGGAGTGATCAGGCGACTTTGGCTTGCAGGGCGTGCCCACGCCTTGCAAGATATGCTTCCTTGCAAAAAAAAAAAAAAGGGCACTTGCTCAGTGTGTACAGCAAATGAAAACCGCCTTGTTTGTGAAACTCCTCCGGTAAAGCACTGTGGTTATATGGTGGGATTCGGACAGTCTCTTAACATATTACCCCCTCTCTATACTTTCCTATCCTGCTTTTTACCTAAGCCCCATTACAACCTTATCAAAGTCCTTTTGATTTATGTATTTAGTTCACTTTTGAGTGGTGGAGATGTGACAAATGTGCAAGCCTATGGTAATGGCATTCCGCGATGTTGATTTGAGAGTTCCTAGTATTACATATCTTCTTTGAATTACAACTTGTCCGGTGTGTTCTAATCTCGGCGATATTGTCAGGGACCTTAGATGCTTGTGTTAGTATAGACTATTCCATAACCTCTGCTCTCTTGGTTGTACTTCTAAGCTCCGAAATGTTTGAGGACAAGCATTGTCTAGGTGTGGGGGGATTTGATAGAGCCGTTATTTGGCACGTTTTGCAGTATTATTTTGTCCTAATTTTGGCTATTACTGTGCTAAGTACTGAGGTTTAACTTATATTTCATATTTGTACGAATTAAAGGTGGTCGGCATTAAAAATGATCTCTGGAGGCAAATTTCTAGAAGACCCTTCGTCTCAGAGCGTGGCCACGCCTTAAAAGGTAGGCGTTACCGAAAAGCCGGACCCCGGTCCACGTGAACCCGAAGCGTGGGATCAAAACTCCAAAGGGGATAGCTTTTGTTAGATGAATTGCTCCAGACGTATTTTTCTTTACTTCTCTTGGGCGGCGGCTATAAAAAGGAGGAAAAAGCAGGATTCAAGGATTATCACTACTTTAAGCTTAGTTTTACTTTTCTGCAATTTTGGGTCAGACACATTTCTTGGCTTTTTGTTTTCTTCTTCGGCAGCAACTGCAGAGAAGAATAGATTAGCTTTGATTTTCTTTTCGAGAGGGTCAGGCAATTGCAGACTTTTGTAACTTTTCGGTTGTGACACTTTGACTCCTTGGCTTTTGTTTTGACTCTGCACAATTTACGTTAGCTTTTGTTCGTACACTTGTGGCTCCGGATCAAAGATGAAGGCAGGGCCTTCTCTGTTGTTACTGCAATTAATTCCCCATTCCCCAATTCTTCGGCGAATAATTGAATGACTTCATTTAAATCACGTGGGATTGACACGATGAGGAGCGGCTAATTTTCTCCTCTACCCAAAGGTTGACGCGAAGGCGCGGTCCATAATATTTGTGAGATCTAATCAAATTTTCATTATTTCTTCCAATTTATTGCTATTCGTGCGTTTCCTGAATTAATTGTTCATGGGTATTTTATTAATTGAATATCAACAGCCGGGTATTTGATTTAATTTAATAGTCTACTGCCACGTTAATTAAATAGAATCCGTAATTGTTCATTTAATTAACACCTCGTGGCAACCACCATAATTGGTTTTATGATGGGAAAACGCAAGATCTGATTTAAATAAACCCTCTTAGCATGTTTATTGGTTAGGGTTGGGTTCTTCTAGCTTTAATGCAATTGGGTAATTAAATTCCTACGGTCGTACCTAGGGTTGTTATCTGGTTAGAGAAGCAGTCAATGGTCGTACCTTGACTGTCGAAAAAGTAAGGAAGACTGGTTGTCAGAGTTTGTTGATAACTATAACCAATCTGGTGATGAATGGATGAAATACCTTTGCATCGATGAGTATTTAATTGGACCATGCCTGAGCAGTTGATCCTTTGGGTGAAATTTTATTAATTGCTATTTTTAGTGAATTGTGCTTTGTGAGTTAGTTTTGAATTTTATTGGTTTAATTTCATTTTTATTTGCCTCCCATTGAAAATCCCCCATTTTCGTTCTACTAATTTGGAAAGAAATAATTTCCTACCCGCTCCCTGTGGAATCGGCCCTACTTGCCATTGTACACAAAATTAATATTTTTATAGACTAATCTGGTATATCGGATCAAGCAAACTCTTCGGAAACAGGGTGAATCAAGTAACCCATTGCACACCTAGGGTCCCTGCTCCAGTACTTGGATTTGTTCTATAATTAATTGTGGTGGTAATTAGGATTTTTAGTAATTATTATTGCACAGGTTCGGCACCTGTCAATGGTCTTTATCAAAATTTAATAAATATTATTTACCTTCTTTTCAACTTTGGGAGGTTTTCTTCGTTGATTTTCTGCCACTTTTCTTCCATATGCATTGTGGTGGATCATTTCCTAGCGCTCTTTGACGTTTACAATTAGAGGTTTTCTTTGTTGATTTTCTACTACTTTTCTTCCATACGCATTGTAGTGGATCCTTTCCTGGCGTTCTTGAAGAATTTGTAGTATAGGTTTAAAGTAATGCCATTTATTATTTCCAACAACCTTTTCAATTCATTAAATTTTTTATAACTTATTTCCAAACGCTTCAGTTACTGTTGGTGAAAGCATTGAATGCAACTTGGACAACAAACTTTGAAACCAATCCTCGGAAAATTGAATTATGGTAGAACTAGAATTGATTTTTGTCAAAAAAAATTGAATTTTGTATGATACAGTTTTGTTGGGAAGACCATGAATTTTTGTGATGTGCACGGTTAAATACAAGAATATGCTCTTTTGATTCTCAAATCCGGGCCCCACTTCTCTCATTTTTTAATACAAATGTTGCCGGTTATGCATCTGCAAAAACCGGTCATGAGTCTCATGACTCGAGGCAGAACACTTATATTCATCAATCATTACAAGTATCAGTTGTTGAGGTGGCACTCCCACATTGGACAATGATGAATACAACACGTCTAGTATATCTATGAGCATCCTAAAGCTCATAGATAATAGAATCATAAGTAGCACTAGTAAGATTGACTCATTTAAGATAATTCCTTTCCAGCACCATTAGAGAAAGAAGATAAATTATTTGTAGTCATCAAACTGCTAATCATCATAGCACGTATTATTACTATCAGTTCTACATTTTGCTATTTTGTATGCAGTTGAAAAGGTTCTAAACATGTCAAGCTTTTTAGTGCAGCCAGTACTGTGTTGAAGAGCCAGATGGTAACGTTGTCACCTACCATTCCAGAGATGAAGCCTGAACATCTTCTTTTGACCTGCTTTAGTGATCCCACATTACAAAATTTTGCTTTTGATACCTTGTTAAAATTAACATAACAGTTAAACTGGCAGATTAGTTGATTGCAATACGAGTTGTGAATTAGAGGCGGCAGCCTTCACTTTATTTGCTCAAATACTACCTGGAGGCCCTCTTTTGGCAAGTAAGGGACTTGGAAAATCGGTTGGCTCCTTCTAGCTTGAAGATTCGGATTGGAGAAAATTATCAGCATGGCTACTAAATTTTTGGAATCATTGAGTTTTGACTTCTGGACTATTAAAAATCTGGTTTTGGCCATTGGACTACCTAAAGTTTAGATTTCAAGCTATTTCGTCAGATTTAATCGTTAACTATGCTAGATCTGAGTGCACGCGTGATTCACGAGACAAAAAAAAATCAGCATAGTTAATGATTAAATCCGATAAAATGGCCTAGAATCTAAACTTTAAATAGTTCAGTGGTCAAAATCAAACTTTTAATCGTTCAGTGATCAAAACTCAACAATTCCAAGAATTTAGTAGCCTTCTGGATAATTTGCTCCCTGCTTTGTAGATTTGATTGTGCATTTATATGATCCAAATTTACTTCTTGTTTTTCATAATGTTCTGAAGGAATCTTCTCTTTTTCTTTTGAATTATTCAACAAAATATTGTATGATAAGGATCATTATACATACCAAAGCGCAAGCATATGAAGACTATATTTTTCAAACCAGTTGGCCATTTAATTAGAAGTTGAATACCTGAAAAATTATGTAAAAACTCTTACTCTCTTAATTTTAGCCATTCAAAGACTGAATACCTAATAATTTGTGTGTGTACAAATATGCTACTTATCATTATTGTAATTTGATAAGATAAATAATGGATAATTTTTTTTAAGTGGGAGATTTTGAATTCAAAACATTCTACTTATAATCCCATCCACCTTATCACCTAACCTAACCTTCTCTTGGGTGTATTTTGGAATTGCAAAGCATATAGATCACTATACAAGGGATTGTCCCTTAGTCAAATAAATCAAATCAAGAAAGGAAACCTATAATCTATATTACAAGTCTCTACAATGTCATCAATGAAGTAAAGAAATATCAAATTCACTGCATAGTTGTAAATTTTCTTGCTTTCTATTCATATTCTTCCATCCTATTAGTAGACCACGGCCATCCTTAAGAATCACATGAACCATACACTCAGGAGAATGCAATATTTTCTTAAGAACCTGTTGATTCTTGCTCCACCACAAGTGATACACAGTAGCTGCAAATGTGATCCTTCTTACTTGAGAAACAAAGTTCTGCTGAGAGCAATCAATGATCATCCATTGCAATTCACTATCCTACTCAAGAGCCTGCTTGTAAACCAAACACTTTTGTTGCACATGTTCCCACACATACCTGGAATATGGACGCAAGAAATATAAGTGGTCCAGAGATTCATCACATGTTGAACAGAACTCACGTACATGTTCCCACACAAAGCTAGAATAAGGAGACATAAAAACTTTATCTTAAGTTAATATAAAAGGTCTAGAATGAAACGAGACAAATAACATGAAGATGCAAAGGATATTCTTAATCAAAGATATAGAGGGAGATAGACAAAGGAGTTGTGTATAAAAAAATCAATGTAAAACCTAAAATTGCAAAAATTGTTGTAATTCAACAAAGTGAGAAGAAATAGTTCATATGTGAAGAAATAGAAAAAAGGCCTTTGCAAGGTTTTTATCTCTTTAAACAAAAAGTAATCTCTAAATTGTCTTAAACTGTGTACCGATCCCTACATGTATTAATTAACTCATATCACAACCGAATTTCAAGGGAAAAAACTCTTTTGTCTTTGAATAAAATAACTATTTAATACATCTATTCTAAAATATGTGAATGATTGACTGAATATTTCCAATTTTAAATCACAACTCCTAATAGTATTATATATATATCCATAAGGCAAATTAAGTAATGTTAATTCATGACTAAATAAAGAGGTTTCGTTTCAGTATTGATTAACCAACATGTGCAATGCATGTGCATTTTCCTAGTAGTCTGTAAATGGTGGGACAAGTAGGGAAGTTCTTATACTACATTTTCTGCATTAGAGGAACATCATGAATCATCTTCATCCACATGTTCTAGCCATTCCTTATCCAGCACAAGGTCATGTACTTCCCTTAATGGAACTGGCCTTGTGCTTAGTCAGGCAGGGTATTAGGGTTACGCTTGTAAACACCGAATTCAATCACAAGAGAGTTACCAAATCATTATCGTAGGAGGACAATATACCAGCTATGATGCAACTGGTGTCAGTCCCAGATGGATTGGAATCATGGGAGGACAGTGTTCGGAAAGGAGTACCGGTGCAAGCACACAATATCAGAGTAAGTCCAAGATAAATTACTCTTTCCCCAAGTACTAGTTAAAATAAGAATAAATTAAATCACCAAATAATAATGCCAGCAGTGATAATAAAATGTAAGAAAAATAAAAGGCACAGGACACCAAACTTTTTACGTGAAAAACACAAATTGGAAAAAATCAGGGAACCTAGTCCAATAAAAAATCTCCACTATCACAATAATGAAAATACACAGGTCTATCCGAAATATTCGGATGACAATAATATCACCAATATCAACCAAACAAAATTGCTACAAAATCACCCCTAAAAGCTACAACTGTCAAAGAAGTGAGTTTAGAAAGGTGTTACCAAACGAAGAGAAAATCTGAAATCTGAATGGTAGATGAGTAGAGTTTGACGAGAGGGTCACGTATATAAAATTTTGTCTCAATCGGATTTCAAATCACCTTCCAACTGAGGCTTCAAAGTTACAAAAAAGTTTCTCTCTCTTGGTCTCACTCTTTCTCTCTCTTCGTTTCTCTCACAAATTGTGTAGCTAGAATTCTTCTCACCAAATTGCTTTCTTACGGCTATCTCAATATATTCCGTCACTTGAGAAACCCTCAAGTCTTGATGGTTTGTGTATTAGGTTGGCCCACAAATAGGCTGGCCCACACAAGTCCAATAATCTCTCCCTCCAGCTCATTTGGGGGATTCTACCAAACCTGCTTCTTGTCTGCAAAATAAAAGTTTCTCGTTAGGCAATTCCTTGGTAAACATGTCAGCACCATTATCATTTGTATGCACCTTCTCAAGTGTCAATAACTTGGAATCCAATACTTCCCTAATCCAATGATATCTCACATCAATGTGTTTGGACCGAGAGTGAAATGTAGAGTTCTTACACAAATGAATAGCATTCTGACTGTTACAATAAAGGTTATACTTCTCTTGCTTCATACCCAACTACTGAAGGAATTTCTGCAACCAAAGAGTTTCCTTGCATGTTTCAGTGGTTACGATATACTCTGCCTCTGAACTGGAAAGGGCGATATATTTTTGTAACTTACTTTGCCATGATACTGCTCCCCTTACAAAAATCATCAAGTACCCAGATGTGGAATTCTTATTGTCAAGATCACTTGCCATATTTGCATTGGTGTACCCATCTAATATAGTTTTACCATTGCCGAAACATAGACACAATCTAGAAGTTCCCTTGAGATACCTGAGAATCCATTTGACGGCGCATTCCAATGCTCCTTTCCAGGATTAGAGAGATATCGACTGACTGCTCCAACTGCATGAGCAATATCTGGTCTGGTGCAAACCATAGCATATATCAAACTACCAATAGCCGAAGCATAAGAAAACCTTATTCATGTCTTCTTTATCTTTCTCACTTGTAGGACACTACTTGATAATTATTTTAAAGTGACCCGCAAGTGGAGTTGAGAGTTTCTTAGTTTTGCTTATGTTAAGCATGTTGAGTACTTTCTCAATATACTTTTCTTGAGACAATCAAAGTTTCCTATTTTGTCTGTCTCGTGAGATTTTCATCCCCAATATTTGTCTAGCCGGACCCAAATCCTTCATTGCAAAGGATTTACTTAACTTCTTCTTCAGCCTATCAATCTTTATCGTATCACGGCCAACAATCAACATATCATTAACATACAATAAGAGAATAATAAAATTACCATCTGAAAAATTTTTCACATAAACACAGTGATCAAATGTAATCTTGTGGTACTCGTGGTTTATCATGAAGGAATCAAACTTCTTGTACCATTGTCTCGGTGCCTATTTCAACCCATATAAGCTCTTCTTGAGACGGCGTACAAGATTTTCTTGCCACTTTCTGTGAACCCTTTCGATTGTTCCATGTAAATCTCCTCTTCCAAGTCACCATGCAGGAAAGTTGTCTTCATATCAAGTTGCTCGATCTCCAAATTTAAACTGGCTGCAATACGTAGAACAACTCGAATTGACGACATCTTTACCACAGGAGAGAAAATTTCTTCAAAGTCTACACCCTTCTTTTGACTAAATCCCTTCACAACCAATCTTACTTTGTACTTTGGTTCTAAGCTATGCTCCTGAGTTGTCAACCTGTAAACCCATTTGTTCTTCAAAACTCTCTTACCCTTAGGCAATTTCACTAAGTCATAGGTATGATTCTCATGTAACGATACCATTTCCTCTTACATGGCTCGCAACCAATTTTCTTTGTTCTCATACTCTAAAAAACCTCACAATAGGACTCTGGCTCTCCTCCATCTGTTAACAACACATATTCATAGGATTATATCTGCTAGAAGGTCTTCTCTCTCTGGTAGATCTCCTAAACTCATCTTGTGTTGGCGCTAGTGGAGTAGGTAGCGCTTCATGCTTAGGTTCATCAGCAGTAGGATTATCACCATGATTAACATCCTTTCTCTGCTTCGTCTCAGCTCCCCCTTAATTAAAATCAATAGGTACTCGAATTGGATCAAGATCTGAATTTGAAATAGTAGGAATGTCATTTGAAGATTTTGTGTTGTCACCTTTATCAATATCTTCAATGGTTTGATCTTCAAAGAAGACAACATTTCTACTCCTGATCAGCTTTTTTTCAACAGGATCATACAATCTATAACCAAAATCTTCATGTTCATAATCCAAGAAAATACACTGCTTTGATTTTTACATCAAGTTTTGACCTCTCATCTTTAGGAATATGAACAAATGTCCGCCAACCAAAAACTCTCAAATGTTTAAAAGATATATCTTTTGCCGTCCATACTCTCTCTGGGATGTCACTATCTAGAGGAACTAATGGAGAAAGATTAATCAAATCGACCGCAGTCCTCATTGTTTCACTCCAAAAGGATTTTGGCAACTTAGTATTAGAGAGCATACATTTGACCCATTCAGTGATTGATCTATTTATCCTCTTTACTACTCCATTCTCTTGAGAAATTTTTGGCACAGTCTTTTCCAATCTAATTCCACGGGACTTGCAATAAATTTCAAATGGTCCTCTGTACTCACCACCGTTATCAGCACGAATACACTTTAACTGCTTGTCAGTTTCTCTTTCAACTTTGCTATAAAAATCTTTAAATATATCTAAAACCTGATCTTTGGATTTCAAAACAAAATACCAAACCTTTCTAGCAAAGTCATCAATAAAAGTTATAAAATAAACAGCACCACCAAGAGACTTATCTTTCATATAGCAAACATCAGTGTGCACCAATTTTAAGGGATTCAATTTTTTAGATAGAGAAAAATTTTGAAATGCAACTTTATGTTGTTTCCCATAAATGCAGTCAACACAAGGTTTAAGTGCATTACCTCTAACTTCAGGTAGCAGTTGTTTGTGAACAAGTGTTTGAATCCCTTTTTCACCCATGTGTCCAAGTCGCCGATGCTAAAGGTCAATTGATGAATCACGAACTGTATTCACTTCTCTCTTTCCCAACTTGGCTTGCATCAAGTAGAGGGTACTCTGCTTCTTTCCTCTAGCAACAACGATATTTCCTTTGCTGAGTTTCCATTTGCCTCCACCTTGCAAGTTATGATAACCCTTATCGTCAAGTTTTCCTGTAGAAATAAGATTAAAACGAATATCATGAACATGTTGAGTATTTCTTAATATCAGTTGGCACCTGATATCTGTATCCAAATATATGTCTCCTATGCCAACAACTTTGCATGAAACCTCATTTTTCATCATAACATATCCAAAATCTCCTTCGGTGTAGGTTGAGAAGAGATGTCTGTGAGCAGTAACATGATAGGATGCACTCGAATCAACTGTCATAATGAATCACCGTCATAATGAATAATATTCGTCTGACCATTATCACAGAACACAAACATATCATCATGAGCTACCATAATTGTTGTAGTCTCTTCATCACCTTTTTCTTTCGCCTTATCTTTTTTCTCAACTTGTTCCCGTTTTAAGATTCTGCACTCCTTCATATAATGCCCATTCTTTTTACAATAATAGCATGCAATATTTTTTCGTGACCCAAATCTGCATCTGGATTTGTCATTCTTGTTTTGGGGTTCTTTACTTTTGCTTCTTCCTCTTCTTTCTTTCTTTTCTGTCACCAAGGCCTGGGACTCATAGGCAATTGCTTGTTCCTTCCTCCTGAACTATTCATTCATCACGGTCTCTTTTGACATAACTATGGTCAACACACCATTCAAAGTTGAATTGCTGATGGAGACCACCATGGTTTCCAACTATCCGGTAATGAACTAAATAATAATAGAGCCTGCACTTCATCATCCAAATCCAAATTTAACGTAGTTGCCTAGTTATCAATCCCTGAAAATTACTCAGGTGTTCAGTCATATCTTCCCCATCTTTATATCTCATTCGAGTAATCTGCTTCAGACAACTAGCCTTGTTCAAACCGATCTTTCGTTCATATATACTTTCAAGTTTTTTTCATAATATATCAGATCTGGTGTCATTAGCAATATGTTGAAAAATATTTTGACCAATTCATTTTCTAATATTATCAACAGTTTTTTTGTGCATAACAGCTTATTTTTCATCACTCATATCATTTGGTTTACCTTTATCCCCTAGAACAGGTTCAAACAAATCTCTACAATACAGGTAGTCTTCCATTCTAGACTTCCAAATCGAATAATTAATAGCATTCAATTTTATCATGCAACCACTGTCCGAATCATCCATTTTTAACCAGTACAAATAAGCAGCCTAACCCGACTGCTCTGATACCACTTGTTGGGGAAGGGGTACCAGTACAAGCACATAATATCAGAATAAGTCCAGGATAAATTCCTCTTTTCCCAAATATTAGTTAAAATAGGAATAAATTAAATCACCAAGTAATAATGTCAACAGTGATAATAAAATGTAAAAAAAATAAAAGGCATAGGACACCAAACTTTTTAAGTGGAAAACCCAAATTAGAAAAAATCACGGGATCTAGTCCAATCAAAATCTTCACTATCACAATAATGAAAATATACAGGTCTATCTGAAATATTCGGATGACAATAATATCACCAATATCAACAAAACAAAATTGCGGCAAAATCATCCCTAAATACTATAACTGTCAAAGAAGTGAGTTTAAAAAGTGTTACCAAACGAAGAGAAAATCTGAAATCTGAACGGGTAGATGAGTAGAGTTTGACGAGAGGATCGTGTGTATAAAATTTCGTCTCAATCGGATTTCAAATCACCTTCCAACTGAGGTTTCAAAGTTACAAAGAATTTTCTCTCTCTAGCTCTCACTCTTTCTCTCTCTTCGTTTCTCTGGCAAATTGTGCGGCTGGAATTCTTCTCATCAAATTGCTTTCTTGCGGCTGTCTCAATTGAGAAACCCTCAAGTCTTGATGGTTTGTGTTTTAGGTTGCCCACAAATGAGCTGGCCCATACAAGTCCAATAGACAGAAATGACGTAATGAAATTGACGCTATCAGTTTACCAGGTCATGCCTGCGAATCTAGAGTCTCTAATAAAGAGCATAAATCAATCTGACAGTGATAAAATCACATGCATTATTGCTGATAAGACCATGGGATTGGCACTAGAAGTTGCAAAGAAAATGAGAATCAAGGCAGTAGCCTTTTGGCCAGCGTCAGCTTTACAGTTGACACAAATATTCAGCATCCCGAAGCTCATAGATGATGGAATCATAAGTAGCACTGGTAAGATTGACTCATTTCCGATAATTCCTTGCCAACACCATTAGAGAAAGAAAATAAATTATTTATAGTCATCACACTGCAAACGTTATGCTGTTTTATAATTCAATTGAAAAGGCTTTAACATGACTTTTTTTGTGCAGGTGCCGTATTGAAGAAGCAGATGATAAAGTTGGCACCAACCACACCAGACATGAAGCCTGAACATCTTCTTTGGACCTGCTTTAGTGATCCCACATTACAAAATTTTGCTTTTGATACCTTGTTAAAATCAATCAGAACAGCTAAACTGGCAGATTGGCTGTTCTGCAATACAAGTTGTGAATTAGAGCCGGCAGCCTTCACTTTATTTCCTCAACTACTACGTGTAGGCCCTCTTTTGGCAAGTAATCGACTTGGAAAATCGGTTGGCTACTTCTGGCCTGAAGATTCAGATTGCTGGCATGGCTTAATAAGCAGCCTCCGCAATCTGTCATTTATGTTGTTGCATTAGGGAGCTTCACAGTTTTTGATCCGACACAATTCAGGGAGCTGGCGCTTGGGCTTGAACTCACCAATAGGCCATTCCTGTGGGCTGTGAGACAAGATTTAACTACCGAGACAGACAATGCATATCCAGAAGGCTTCAAAGATCGAATGCAAGGCCGTGGGAGGCTGACAGGCTGGGCTCCTCAACAACAGGTCTTGAGCCATCCTTCGTTGGCTTGCTTCCTCAGCCGTTGTGGTTGGAATTCTACTGTCGAAGGTTTAAGCAATGGTGTCCCTTTCCTCTGTTGGCCCTACTTTGCAGATCAGTTCCTTAATGAGAGCTACATATGTGACGTTTGGATGATTGGTTTAGGATTTGAACGAGAGATGCAAATCGAATCATTCCACAAGAAGAAATTAAGGATAAGATTGAGCAGCTTCTAACTGGTGGAGAATACAAAAAAGAGGGCCTTAGATTTAGAAGCCAAGGTTATTGATAATAATAAAAATGATGGGAGCTCAGGCAAGAATTTCAGCAATTTGGTCCAATGGATTAAGGACGAGAAAAACCATTCCTGCATTGGGCAGTCTTGACTGCCACCTGTGAAACCGAAGGATAGGCCTGTAAATTGCTGGCTTCAACCATAGAAACCATTTTTCTTTTTCGACAAAAAAATTATTTTGAAGAAGATCAATTTGATTGTATTAATGATTAATGATCTTTCATTTTGTATTCCTACCTCTATGAATATCAATCTCTAAGGCTACTATGTAAATCATGATAATTTTATTATAGCATGCAATAGGACATCTCATGCATGCATGACTCGCCTGTAGGAGAAAACTTTCAATTGTTATATCATTTGAACAAACAGAATTTGGACCAAACCCCACGAGATGAAGCAACTGATGAAGCTGTATGTGATTTGTACAGCTTTCTTAGTTACTTTGTACTGGTCTAGCCAATCTCCAAAATCTTTGCTCGTTATATAAACTATCATTACAAAAGTTAGTAGTTGAAGTCAGTATTCTATAATGACCTGTTGCTAAATGACTAAAGTACGTAGATAGATCCCCTAAAAAAGAAAGTACCAAAAATCTCCGTTTTTAAATTTGGAGAAATTTCCGGCCATTCTTCTCAAGCACATATTTTCAACTGGTAAATATGTTTGACTAGTGACCTGCTGAAATCTATTTAACAAGATCCCGCAATGTACAGGTTTGAGTAATTGAGTTCTTTTTTTGGTTCCAGTGCAAGGGAGGGTCATAGACCCATTACACAGAAACTAATCTAGGTAAAGATATACCGCAGAGATCCTGACCTAGTAGTCTTCTTAGGTTGCGCGGAGGTTCCCTTAGATTACTTATCCCTGGAGCTAGACTCCTCCCCATATTTGCTAAGTAATCTGCACACGTGTTCCCTTCATGCCAAACACGAACTATCTTGTACTCCCAACTCCTGTTTCAGCAAGCTCCTAATCTTCTCAATCAGATTCCGATATTGGCCATCGCCCCTTGCCTCATGTATCAGTGATAATGCCACTTGTCAATCTGGTTTGATGGATGATCACTTTATCACATCTTTCTCTCAGCAGAGTCCGCATACCCAATAGGATTGCCCAAAGTTCTGCAGCAAAGTTGCTTGCCTTTCCAATATTCGCACTGAATCCTGTCATCCATCTTCACTGTCCATTTCTGAATAAACCTCCCGCACTGGCAGCTCCGGGGTTCTGTACTGATGCACCATCCACATTCAGCTTCACTCATCCTTGAGTGGCTTTTCACATTTAATATGCTTCATTTCCTTCGACCCTTGAATTCCCTGCTTCTGATTTAGCTCCTGTGCTTCAAGTGCCTGTAGCCTCAGGAAGTGTGGTTGCACTTTCATTTTCCTGTCTGTGGACCATATCGTTTCTTGCTGTCCATGCCCAGTATACAACTCGTTGGAATTGCATTGGCCAGTACACCTCTTCTTGATCCCTCATCACTCTTGCGTTGACATTCCAGTCTATCCACTGTATCAAGCTTCTAGATTTAAATTCTCTCCATTTTGCTGGATGTACCAGCTGCTTCCAAATTCTGCTTATCCATTCACAACCTCTCAACGCCTGTATTTCTGATTCTCTTCTAATCCAGCAGTGTGCACTTTCCATCCAGGTGCAAATGTCTCCTTTGCTTCTCTGCATTCATTAACAGTCTGCCATGCCTTATTAACCAGAGTAATTGAGTTTGACTCAAAATATACCTCCTCGTCCGATTGACTTGCAAATGAGATATCCCACAAGCCACCAATTTATGAACATGAAAGTTGTGCTCCTACGCACCAAACATTCACACAAGTGAATCAAACTTTTACCAAGTCTATCAAGAAATCTATCAAACCTAGGTGTATTAATTAATTTTAGTGGAATATAAATAAAAAAGGAGTTGAATTATAGTCAATCTACAATCATGAGCGAGGTTGAAGAAGAAAAAAAAAAAGGCAATGCCGAAACATGTAATCGAGGAAATTAGAAATACTACACAGGAGCTCATTGTGATTCTATGGATTTTGTGCATAGGTGTTGCGATTATAATCAAATCAGGAGAGCTCATTGCATTTTACCACAAAAGCAATCGTTTGCAGATCTCTTTAATCTTTTTCAAGAAATTGTACGGTTTTTTAAGGATTTTAGCACATAAAGAGTAAAGTTACGACTTAATGAGTTGCTTCATTTAAGGATTTGGAGGAATTTTTTCATACTTTGTTTAATCAATTACCTCCTCAGATAACTTCTTACCGAAAAAAAAACATAATCCTGTTTTCGGCTGATGATCCTGTTTCAAAAGTTTTTGTCCATCAGCCATCTACTCAGATCAAAATATGTGAGTCTAAAAGACGAAGAAGCAGTGGCTCATGAAGGAGATTTAAGATGGAAAAGAACGAAAATGACGGGCAAGTGCATCTTCAGACTTCAGTTGACCAGCCCTTTGACTGTTGGAGAACTCATTTTTACCTGGCATAAAAACCTGAACGACAATGATATTGGTACCGTCCATGTTGATGCTCTAATAAATGAAAAATCCGACAATGATATTGGGACTTCTAACTTCTGTTGATTGAGCTTAGGCAAATTACATTCATTTGATATTCACTTCAGCCCATCAAGAACAGATACTCACTTCTGGTCTAATGGAGAGTGAGCTGGAGAACAGCAGAGGAGGAGACACCAGAAGTGTCAGGAAAGCAGATGGAGGGATGAAGAGTAAAGTAATGTGGAGGAAGCCCAGAAGAGCAGAGGTGAAGCTGTCGCCGCAGAATTCTACAATTTGTATGTTGGAATGAAAGTCAAGCAGCTAACCTACGTACATAATCTTGATAGTACCATTTGCGCGCACAAATTTACTGCTCTCAGTGTGCAATTCTGTTCCCGAAAATGTAATTATGTAAGAATGGGAAAAGTCGAGAAAACTGAAAACATTCAACTATCTAGAAAATGCAGAGCTTTCACCGGAAACTACAAAACAGAGAAGTATATGTGTATGGGATTAATTTCCCCAATCAGGTACAGGCCTAGCCTGAGAAAACACGCGTTGGATTCCTTGTCAAGTCAACCATACACGAAGGAAATTAACTGACACTGAAGTACAAATATTACACCATATATTAACATCCGTTAAAGCACTTCACAAACAAAAGGTATTTTATTCTACAATTGCTACAGGAATAACAGAATGGTAAGTCCTTATAACTCGATATCAAACTATACATTTTCCTCTATTCTCTTCTTTCTTATTTTCTTGCATCTCTATCGGCAAGCACCATCAGAAGTTACCCCTCATGGAAATTAAGCCGTATAAATGCATAAAGGGGTTTATATGAAAAAATATATAGAGGCAGGAGAAGTACACAGCTTTGGTTTTAGGTTTTTCCTCTTAACTTATAATGAAGCGGGGGATGAAGCAATAGCAGGATCACTAGACCAATGTATGACCATTTTATTTTTGACAGGCAGACTCTGCTTTTGAATAGAAGTCAATACTACCTATTTGGAACCTTGAAGTTGCTTTTGGATCTCGTACTGCTAAGAACCTTAACCTGCCATTTTAAAGATCATGATCAATTATAATGTTGTGTGCTAAGATTACATGATATCAAATTAGAAACAACTGAAGAAACTCCATCAAGTTTACCTAAAGGCATTTGCTAAAATTCCGGGTGATTTGACCTCAAATACTTTTCGCTGAAACCGTTCTTCAAACATTTGAGAAGTTTTTTCATCCAAAATATGCCAGTTCAAGCCTCCATCTTGACTTCCTTCGAGCAACCTGAGAGCAGAAAACCAAATTTCTCAAACTATTTTCACTTGGAAAAAAGAAAAATTCTTGCTAGGATATCACATGCACAAGACCATTGAATTTGCTTTTGATGACATGTAATAGGGACCTTGAACGACTAGAGTAACTAAAACATTCAAAGCTTAATTTCTAGAAAAGCTGAATTTACATTAGCCAGCATATAGCTTTTACACTAACTATTTGATATGCAGAACCTAAATCGGTAACGGTTGTGGACCACAATATCTTCTGTAAGGATCTCGTGAACCTGTTTTGTGCTGGAACTAATTTATCATGCATCCCAATGTTAGTACACAATCACCATCCGTGTAAGTTACGGTCCACTTCCTCAGACAATATGAGTAAACAGGACTACATACAGGGATCATTATTCGTCAACATAAGCTCTCATGAGACAAATTTCTTTTAACTGAGATGCTGACACAAAATTTGCTCGATCAAAGACTTTCCTTATTTTTGCACGTGGGAGGGGAAGAATTAGAAATTAATCCATGGTACAACAGGATACTTCTTAAATCTACTGGTGCAACAGGATTTTCTGGCCAGCAATGGATGAAAATACATTGTTCTACTTTACGTGAAAGGCTTAGTTTCTCCACATGGGACTTGAGAAATAGAACTCCTCTCCAGTCATTTTCAGTCCAACTCTTGCATTGTATTCAAGATGGCTAACAGTGGCGTCTATTATTCTGGATCAGCTAAGCCAAGCATTAGTTCTCTTAAACCAACAGGAATTGTCAACTGTAAACACATATTCTAGGCCTTAGGAAGGAAAACCATACAATCCTACTTGCAGTCAAATCGGTTCAATACTTTCAAACTTAGTCCTTATATTTCAGAACACATTAAACCTATTTGGGCTTGTTTTTACTGTTTGTCAAGTTTATGAATTGGAACATCAAACTTTTAGTTTAGCAGACATAGTTATTTAAATTATCCATAAGGAATCTTCTAAAGAGTCTGGAGGCTTTACAGATTGATATTTCAAACTTTTATTTAGCTGATATAGGGATTTAAGCTGAACATACTAGTTTCACAAGGTATTTTTCTAAAGAATCCAGATGTTGTACTGTCAAAATCATTAGCAGGGAAAAGAAACATTTCCTAGTCAGGAACGAAGAAACCAACTATGGAGAAAATTCAGAAGGCTCCTGGGCAATATAATTTCATGGATTCATTTTTTTCCTCCCTCGTGAATGAAATTTCATGTCAACTCTTTTGGTTCAGGCAACATGGTGATAAAATGCTAAAGGAACTTTTTGAGGCGGCAAAAGAATCAGGGTTTTCCATTCAGATAAGGTCAAGGAAAAGGCAATAACATTTTATACGAAGGAAAAGCTTTCTAGGAACTACCTTGAACATATCTAGTGATTCAGGACAAGAGTGTAAAAATACGATCACACACTTAATATGTCAGATTTCACTAGACAAGAGTTGATATCATGTCCTCATAATGTTTTCTGCAAAGCATATACATGAAACTAAAAAGAAGAAAAGCGAATGAGGAAAAGAAAAGAAAATAAGAAATCAAAACAAAAGGATGCATACTAGACTCTCCTGCTTTTGATTTCTCTTAAATTATTGCATAGCTCAACAATAAAGAGGTTGCTCCCTTCAGAAAGTAAAGTGAAGCCTTGGGATATATTACATCTAAGCTAAGAAGGTTCCAAGGAGAATGGTTCCCAAATTTGACAAAATCACCACCGCCCCAGATTGATTTCAAACTCAAAATGTGAACTAAAGTGGAACTATGACATGGTAATCCAGTGACATCAAACCTGCTCATGCATATGGAAAATTATGTCATTGAAGATGCAAAAGAAAATCATACCAATCCAATGGATCCCGCTCAGGTGCATCATTGGCAGACATTAGCTCATAAGACACTAGCTCATACACTTGATTGTCTGATACTTTATAAATTATCCAACAACCTACATGGAAAGTAACATAATAGATTAAGAGATGAGATGTCAACCAGATTTTAACCATGATCAATAAGGTAATACTTACAAATTCAATGCTCAAACTAGGTGCTCTCTTTCCCCATTTTGAGAAAACTTGTATTATCCTTTTGTCTTCTTTTTTAAGAGTTTATGACAAAATTCCAAAATAGTAGATTAAATGTGTAAAAGAGGTAGAAGAAATGCATACATCAATTGTGTAAAATACCACATTAATTGTGTAAAAAAATAACAGAAAAAACAAAGAAGGGCACTGGCAGATGAGTGAAACTAGGAGTATATTATGAAGTTCATGACTGGACCTAACGATTCACAAGAAATGCATATATAGAAAGAAGAAAAAGCTACAACATCATCAACCTAGAACACATGAGCTGATGAGCACATGCTTATGTAAATGTCCAGGGTATTAAACAATGATCTGGTTTTTGTTCAATCTTTGTTGTTTCCCATTCCCAAATGTTACTCCTGCTCTCTCCAGTCTGCCTTTTTTCCCTTCTTTCACATGCATACTCTTCTTCACCATCCAAGAGGAAACAATTTTATGCAGAAACTTAACACAAACGTATAAAACAGGCTTATTAAATGGAAATAAATTCCATTTCACAGGAGCACAAGTTTAAAGCTGACCAAGCTTCAGTTTCTTAATAGTAAGTAAGATGGCATTTACTTGCAAAAGATGATTTCCCTACATAATTCAGATTTCACAGGAGCACAAGTTTAAAGCTGACCAAGCTTCAGTTTCTTAATAGTAAGTAAGATGGCATTTACTTGCAAAAGACGATTTCCCTACATAATTTAGATTTCACTCCAGTTAAGCCTAAATGCAGAGATGCAGTACGTAACTGATAGTAATTCCATCACGTTTTCACTCTCCTAAAGCATGAATGCTAATGCATGTTCCATTTCCACATCACAGAACTCAATTGAATGACTTCAAAACATTTGTCGGCAAGTGGCGACAAATCAAACTTAGGTTATCTTTCCTAAAAGACCTTTAACCTTTAAAGAAAAAACTCAAATATGTGGTCCTAAACATTCTCAATATCCTTTCCCCTATATTTTCCTTCTGCATATAAAGTGTCTTTGGAAACTTTAGTAGCTTGAAACAGACATATTCAATCAGAACAAGATTGAACAGAAGATAACTCGCAGCCTGCAGGCACAACATATCCAAAGAACTGGTATCGCAAGCATACATCAATGAAAAAGTAATGACCAAACTCCCACATTACAATGATGACGACAGAATATGACATTTTTTACTCATAATTGTCCATGTAGTGTGCAACACCAATGTTGCAAGACAAAACAATGAATCCAATGCAAAGTTGAGAAATGATATCTTTGATAACCATATCATTCCTAAGAGATAGCAGCTGGAATTAGAACCAGTACCCCATTTGACCAAATTCCCAAGCATTTTTTTGTAAAAAGAGTAAAAAAAAAAAAATTGTCTAGAAGTATTAAATTTATAAGCATGTATTCTTTAGCCAAGAATTGTTGATATTAATGAGGCACCTTACAGTCTATTGTGTTCAATATTAGACAGACAACATGCATAAAAGAAGTAATTTAAGTACACCTCTTTGAGTATTAACTAGGCATAACATTTGCATGTGGCTATATCCCCGTATTATGCTTATTTGACATGAATATATGTACTCCTGTTACCTGTTGCACCATTTGGTTCTTCCCACTTAGACATCCGAGATCCATCAAATGCTGATGTAGACTGATGTGTCATGAAGAACAAAATTGAAGAATAAACATCCATCAAATAAGTACAATGAATTTCTACCACAGCCCCATTGAGTTCACATTTCCTAATGAACCGAATTCAAGGCTTTAGGTCAAGAGTCTTACAATACCAAAAGGAAGCTCCTCTCCACTAGCCTGGACGAGACCGCAACATATTCTGTTTAACTTCAGAAGTGGCCATGAAAGGGAATTTTTATCAAATTGCTTGCAGTGGTGAACATTATATATTAGATCATCCAAGGCATGGAACACAACAGGCAGTGCTATGGATGTTTTTACAGGATCAGATGCCAATGAAATGCCAATCCTCCCATTCACATTTGACTCGATCTTCAGGGAAAGAGCATCAAGCAATTGGGTAAAAGACGGGATCATCCTAATAAACAGCGCATGACTTGGAACATGATCAATGTACATTCTCCTGGTTTTGAACGGCATATTCTTGAGATCCACTAAAATCTTTTTCAACAACCTTAGGACTTCAGTCGCTTGAGACTTAGAAGAAGATTGCCCTATTAACTGTGAAATAATAGGAGAAAATGCATTATAGATCTTTGTCACATGGTCATCTACACATTTACGAACTGGACAAGAAGAAGAAGTCAAGGACTCAGAGCCAAATTCAGATCTTGATATGCGCCACTCCTTGTCACCACTTTGTCTTCCTGGTAATGAGACTGAAGCATTTTCTTTAGAATATAGATCTCTCTCAAGTGCTTCTGCTTCAATTCTGTCACGTTCCTCAAGTGCTACACGAAATTGGGATGAAAATTTTTGTCGACATTCTTTGTTTATATTTGAGAGAATAGTTGCAACGGCGGACTCTGTAGCCAAGTTTCTTCGAGCCAGGACCTTCAAGATCAATGAATGATTAAAAATTGAAAGTTCATGCAACATGAAAGGAAGCAGATGAAATTCCACTTAACGGAAGAAGATGACTACCTCATGCCACTTTCTTGTGTAACGTTTAGTGACATCATAAACTCCATCTCTGGCTATAGCAATCACATAGTTCAAATTCTTTTTCCAGCTTCAAGAGACAAAGTAGAGTCATTATGTCTTTAGCAGTAGGATCTATAAAGTATGGAATTGGTGTACAAGAAGTGCATCAAAACCATCCTCAAATTAATATAAGCTCCTACTCTCAGAGAATCAAGATATTTGACAAACTCATGCTTTGCCCAGTATCAAAGGACTGCACGAGTAGGTAAAGTATAGAATTGACAAGCAACTGTGAGTCCTAAAGATTCTAAAGAACTTTTCAGTAAAAAAGCAGGAAGTACCCTTTCTCATACAATAGAGGATTGTCATAAATTCCTTCACAAGGATCAAGATGCATCCATCTGCAGAGTTTAGACCAATGAATAGATTTGGCAGACCATTTGTGTAGAAAAGTATAAATTATAGCAAGTCTATAGAAAAGTACCTTCCTAGAGAAGGTGAGAAGCATTCTGTCCAAACATGATCAGTGAAGTCCAAAATCTGTACAAGAAAGCAACAGCAAGAGTAATATGTTTGTCATTTCAACCTCATACCATATTGACCTTAGCATCACACACAAATGGATACCATGAAGTAAACTAATAAATGCCTTTCTTAAACTAGCGGCTTCAGTTGCAGAACCAAACATCTATTAACAAGCCTTGCCATTAAGCCCATGCAGCAGCAAGCAGAGTATCAAGGAACTACTACCACAAATTTATAAAGGAAAAGCAACTTACTAATCGAGATTCATAGTTAAAGGCTCGACAATATAGAGTGAAGCAATTAGCCCACTCCCCACACCTCCCCTTTCTTGTTTCAAGAAGCTGCAGAGGAAAAACAATGAGAAAATTTTAAAGAACAAAAGATCTTCAGAACACAGAAAAGTTAATTACCTTTAGAGGATCATTATATCTCGGGAAGCGAGTGATACCTTTGCACAAATTGCATCTGCCAAAGTTGAACCAACATGAGAGAAAATATATTAATTATGCAGAAAAGTACCATGTCACAAAAACCCCCCATTTTGTTCACAAAAGCAGTATGCCAGAGTCCACTTTAGCAACGTTAATGATTCTCCTTAAATTGTCAAGCAAGAAAAATCTATCAGCAAACAGCTCTTCTACTTTACGTTAGACATACAAACACCAAATACTTTGCAGTGGCACTTTTCAATAACAGAATTCATTTGAAACTTGCCTATGCGCAGGCAGTTAAAAGCCACAAGATTCAATTTTATTAATTAGATAGCAAAACTAAAAGATGATAATTAACACCTATGGTTGAAGTACAAAAAATGCTACAAGCCGATTAAATTCCACAGGATGTCAATATGTAACACAGCAAAAACTTGGTGTTCGGAATGCCTCAACTACTTGCTTATGACTGGTACTGAAGTGCATACCTTTGAGCAAATCATTGCATGTAGAAGCCAAATATAAATTGTCAACAAGAGGAAGAGAGATCAATCAATCTAAACTATATGAGAAAATAAAGTCTCTGGCAACCGGGTATATTATTTTTGAATGAAGACAGTTTTATAAGGAAGAAAAGCTATCAAATTGTTGGCTAGCACAAGTCTGAGAATTGAACCAGAGTACAAGATCCTCAAAAGTAATTACCTTATGATGCAACTCAGAAATAAAGTCTAGAAAATCTCTAACAAAAAAGGTGGAGCTTTGTCTTAAGTTTTTTGAATTGTAAAAAATTTAGTTCAAGCCTTCATAAAAAAGTACTGCTGAGCCAAATTCACAGAACAAGGATTTGTGTAGAATCCAGCTAGGTTCTTTAAAGCATAAAAAATAACTAGACTCCATAATCTTTTCAGAACATTTAGTTTTGATCCTGGAGTCTTTTGTTATTTATAACTAAAATACACTAATAGACACAGAGAACTTCATACAAGATGTATGATAATTATCCACATTTTTCCTAATATGTTCCAAGATTTAGAAAAAATCACTTTGGGAAAAAGGCTAAGTAAAGAAACAAAGATTGAAAAACTAACTATAGGCAGATGGTAAATGACAAATCTTCAAATCATACCGATAAAGCTCAACCCGAGAAGCTCCATAACGAGTTTCAGATGGATCTGCAACATCCCCGCCCTGTCCGACAGTTTCATTACCACATTTATCACAAGGAGGTGCATTTACCCACCTAGAATGTAGAAAATCAACTACCTTAGATGGCCAGGCTCAGCTTGAAGCAACTTAGTATTACTATGAGAAACTGCAATGCTAACAACAGATGATTGCATGTAATCGATCGAAAACAACTAACACCAATCAAGGGAGAGATACTCTAAGAATAGTGGAGTAGGCTCTCAATGTGTAGCTGACCCTGCAGACAATGCTCTCTGTCCTTTTTCGTTCCCTAGTCCTTACCCAATCTCGATGTCTTCATTAGTTTCCAGACAATATTCTTCTCTGAATTTATGATTAGAGATCTAAGAACTGTCATAATCATATACAATTAGTCATTTTTAGGATAAGATACAGCCTAAGCTTTCTAACTTCGCTTTTTTTCAGATGGAGAGCTGTTATTAGCAAAATCTTAGAACTAAAAGAAACGTGTGTTTATCACTGAATAGGTTTTGACAGAATCTAATAACTGCCAATGATCATTTTCAGCAACATGTGGGAAGGCCAATGATCATTTCCATCAATGGAATGTCAAAACTAAATGTTACATGATGGATGAGTATTATAATGACGCAAATGAAATCTTAACAAGTTCACCTATCAAAAGTTTAAGCATTTATATGCTCAGTTGCAGTGCAAAACCATCTTTTAATAAGAAGCTCCAATGAGACAATGGACTATTACAAAGCAAATCTAAAAGAGCTACATCCACAAGCCAAAAAAACCAATTTTCATCCTATGCAAGATGACATAGTTTATTAATACTTATCCTGACATCAAATTTTGCAAGTACTCCGTTCATTCCAAATAATTATGAATAGTCAACTTGAACTCTGTTCCAAAAGTCAAAGCTAGAAAGCAACTTCTGAAGGTCTGCAATGGAAAGAAAAAGTGAGTATCCAACACATTTTCATGATATTTGGACTTTTTCTTCCCCACTCCATGTGGTTTAGAAATTTGTGTGGGCCACCATGTCACCAAACCAAGGGCAATTGAGGATTTTGCATTTAGACAAGAATAATGAAAGCATTAAATGTGCTAGACCCACCACAATGAAAGGATTTCTTGTCATACAGTTAGCTCGTGGATCATAGGATAAGGAAAAACAACATTGTGTGCTTGTTACCGAAGAGCCTATGCAACTCAAAGAAACATGTAATTTTGTTTTAAAGCTTAAGGTTAGCAAATGTTGACGCGTCTCCATATCATAAAGGCAAAAACCATAACTATGTTGGTTTATGAGCTAAGGAGGCAAAATTTGACCACAATAAATGTTCAATAGCAAGGTTAGTTTCCATAAATTCACTAATACCAAAGAAAAGAGTTTCTATCAGAAATAAAATGGAATATGTTATTTACTTATTTGTCACTTACCCAAAAAAAGGAATACTTGTTTAAATGACTCTCAAGGTTATTAGAAAGCTGCTCAATCACTCATTGGAAGATATATCCACTAACATCAACAGAAATGCAATTCTCACTTTAAAGAACTGCAGAAAAAGCATTTGCCTTTTTGTTCAAGTCCTTGTAAACTATGCCTTTACGCTATAACAAAAAACATGAAAAAGATGGCAAAAAACAAAAGGCAGGTAGGTATTTTATCTTAAAAAATACAAATCCGGTTTGGGTATGTGGTAACCCCAAGGCAGTGGCATAAAAGAAGAGACCTGAATGATTGCTTAAACCAGAACAGCAGCTGCAGGAGGAAAGCATGATCTTGCTCACCTTTTGTAGGTTCAAAATTTCCCTCCTGAAAACATGCAGGTAGTTCATTAGAGATGCTTTAAGAAATATCGAAGCCAGGTTTAATCAACTCATTACCCGTGGTACATACTTTACTTAAGATTTGTAAAATCATCAACAGACTAAACCTTGACATTGAGCACATGCAGAATCTTTTTAAACATTTTATTATCAGAAGTAAAGAAGAAAAAAGAACGTGAAGCTAAAAGTCAAAGAGGCATACCTAATGTATTGCTCTATATAGAAACTGCATGCAAATACAATGCTCTACATATAAACTACGATTGAGTAATAAGAAAACACTACAATAAAATATTCAGGTGTATGCATGGAGAAGTCCAAGTTACTCAAAGTACTGCTAAATGGTAAGTTTGTAATAACCAATATTTGCAAAGTATTTAAGTGGCAATTGAAAAGAAAAAGAAAAGGTGATGTTTATAAGAAGAAGATGACTAGTCAGCTCTTTCAGAAATAGCCTCCACTTAAAAGAGCAGATCTACTAAAGTTGGCTGGAATTTAAAGATTCATTTGACCACTTGTAAAAGAATAAGAAAATGGCACAAATGGTGCAAACTATTACATATTCCCTGTTTTGCTTATTAAATTTTTCTTTAGCCAAAATAGTCGCTCAATTAAATAAAATATACATTTTTTGGCACTCAACTAAAAAAATGTACCTTTTTGGTAATTCAATCATTAAAAAATGTACACTTTATGGTCAAAACAATGTACTTTTGAATTAGTTGAACAATAATTTTGGTTAAAGAAAAAGTCTAGTGACCAAAATTGGAAATTTTGAATAGGTACCAGTTTCTCAAAAAGAATTTCCTGTTAAATCATCCAACTTTCCTCAAAGGCTACAGATAAGCATTGGCCTGTAAGTGTGCAACATGAAAAGAAAATTATTTGCCTTTTTCTATCATAGTAACATGCCATGTACATATATACAGTGGAACATAAAATCTAATACCGGTATATATGCACAAATAATCACCATATTCAGAAGATGCCAACAGAGAGAGAGAGAGAGAGAGAGAGAAAGAGAGAGAGAGAGAGAGAGAATGTTCAGGAAAACATGATTATTTAGGCAATTTGACGCCCTTCAATGTGGTTGCAATCTTTTTCAGAAAATTTCCTCCATTTTACTTGGAAAAATTGGTTTTCACGAGATGAAAAATGCTTATAGGAGGAAGAAATAAACCAATGTACATGGTCAAAAATAATAACTTGTGGGAAAGAATGTAAAGGGCCTAAAACAGAGGAAATATGAAAGTTCTGCTGGCAAAGTATGGTGTAGGATCAGCTCTCTTACAACCACATTGAAGCCTAACTTATCGGAGTCAAACTAAACATATTTTCCATTTAGAGTCTTGTTAGCCGGCGATTCAGAAGGTAGTATCTCACATGGGACCTTAAGATAAGGCTCATAACAATCCCTTCAGCCTATCTGCCAATGAAATTGTAAATGGACTTCTTGTGAAAGTACTCTGAAGAAGAAATACCTTATCACTTCCTAAAGTAGAAAATTATTACTAATTCTATTGCAGGTGTCATTTAAAATACAGCTGTTTATGGTTGTTTATATTTAGGTTTGCACGTAAAGACGTAGCTCTATGGCCAAAATTGATTGCTGAGTAGCCCAGGGTGTATATGGAGAACAGAAAACAACACCAATGTTAAACTTGGTTTAGCTTTACGATGATTTTAGCCTCCTCATGGATAATTTTGTGTTAAATTTTCGGTGGAAAAACACAGATAAACAGACCAATTCCAATTTGCCATGAATCGCGTCAACTAGCACCGAAAGGAGATTATGGACGTTAAGAGGAACTTGTCTGATGCTGACACATTTGGTATTGCAAAATGCTATAAACTCAGAAAAGCTCACTGCTTCAAGATTCATATTTTCAATTTGATATCCATATCAAAAAGTTATGAGAACTTTCATTATCACAGTAAAGTAGATAACCAAAAAGAGGTTACTTTAACAAATCTGTATAACCTATCAATGGCAAATGAAAGGGAATCGACCATTGGCCAAAGCCACAAAGATGGTATTATTCAACTACAAATTGCCAAAGTATCTCAAATGAGATCCGTTTAAAGCTTATCAATCGAAGAGAGCACATCAAATATGCATATTGAAATATTCAAACACTAACCCTGGCTAAAGCAACCAATGCTTTCTCCTCCAGCTTGTCAACAGGAACAGTCTTCCGAGCTGCTTCTTGACGAAGTGGATCTTCATACTACATCAAAAATAAGATGTGAATTAAGATGTCAAACAATTAACTTAACCAAACAGAAGTATCACTGGAATATACTGAAATTGATCCTGTAATAATGAGCTAAATCAAAAGTAAAAAGCTTATGCTTTTGTTACTAAAAGGATGACTTGTTCACATAAGCTAGAAATGAAGACCAATAGAAAGAGAGGAACTTGCCCTACCATTCGAACTTGATCAACATACGGCCGTATCTGCTGCTCAAATTGGTCCTTATTCTCACTAACAACCAACTGCTGCATCATTAATGCATCTTCTTCTGCCTAAAATTCACAAACCGTTCCTCAAATCAGTTATTACAGTGCCAAAAATAACCTCATACTATTTAGTAATTTCCATCTGTATTCAATATTTCAGTTTTAAAGAGAAAAATGAGGAAAAAAAAAAAAGGAAATGACAATTATGTTCATAAAAAAAAGCCACCGAACGAATTGAAAAAGAAAAACCCACTTTGCATTCTATCTTTTGTCCCGAAGTTTCATTTTCTACGACATTTTAGTCCTATCCTCACAACTTCTCATACCAAAAGAAAGAAGAAACGATCATAGATAAAGATAAAGCTTAAAAATGTAAAAATAATTATAAAATTCTGAAAAAAAAAAAAAAAAGATGTTACCTGCAACATCTGCGCAAATTCTTCATCGGAGATTGCAAATTCAGTATCAGACCTCCCCTTTTCTTCATGATCATCAACAGATACCAAGCGAAGCTTGTCCGAGGGAACCGATGAGAGATCAGAGTCATCAGACACAACCCGATCATCTTCCCCTCCCAGTATCTGTTCTTACGAAAAACAATCCAAATTCAATTAATGCCAAAAAAAAAAGAAAAATGTACAACTTCAAAAGCGCAAAGTACAACTACGGCTGAATCAAGTACTGCACATCAAATTCAGTAACAAAAAATGGGTAAGACTATAAAAAAATAAATTTACCTTCTGCTGGTCAGGAGGAACTGAGGTGAGGGAGAAGAGCTGGAATTTGAAAACCTGGAGAAAAAATGAGGAGATTTGGAAAAACAATTTGAGAACGAATTGCGTGAGGTTTCCGAAGAGAGAAGAGAGAAATTGGGAGACGAAAACGGACTTCAAAGCCATTGTCGGTGTCGTAATCGACGTCGAAGGTGGAATCATCGTGCTTAACTGCGAATTTTCGGACCACCATGGTTGCTTGATTCCTTTCGTCTGCTGTGATCACTGGCGCTTTTCTTTTTTCACTTCTTATTCTTCTTTTCCGTCGTGCGAAACTTCGGAGATTCGATTTATATGTTGACGAGTTTGGAGAACGAACATTTGCCACATTTGACTTGACTTGAGCTACGCTGTCCTCTTCTTTATTTTTGGTGTTAACTCAGCGACGTCGAACCGAGAGCTGTGTTGATTTTTTTTTTTTTAGCGCGAGTAAGAGGTTTGGAGTTTGGACCCAAAATTACTTAGTTACATTCCATTTGCTTTTTTTCATAGGTTGATATGATGAAGTAGTTCCTTTCTTAAAAGGCTCCGTTAGGAGTAGGTATTTTTGAAAAAAATTTTAAAAATTTTACTGTAGTAATTTATATGAAAAATTTTAGATATATTATATAGATGGAATTTTTTTTGAGTTATTATTAATATATTACTGCAGTATTATATTGAAAAAATATCAATCTAAACGGAGCTAAATTTAAAGATTAAAAGTAGCATAATATACGTTAATAAAAGGGCCAACTCGGTGAATTGACCATTCAACTAGATTGACTTGCTAGTTGGATCTGATAGGGAGCAACCCAATGAAAATAGACCGATTGGTTCAATTCGTGAAAACCACACAGTAGGTCAGTGTTTTGTGTAACTTGATATAATTAGTTTTCAAATGAATTCCAAGTATTGGGATTGTAAGATTCAAACGCACAATCTCTAATACTATTAGTATACTAGAACTTTAAAGTAGGTAGTAATTATTGGACCACAAGAAAGTTTCATATAATTTGTAATATAAGTTTTACAAGATTTGCAGGTGTGTTTGTGACGTTTGTAAAATTTTGGGGTTTCAATAATGGAAAGATACCTATCTTGTTTATATTTTTTGTGGGCTAGTGAAACATGTTTTCACATTAATCCAATTATCGATTATTTTGAAATAAAACTCAAGAAATCGGTTGTAATTATCTCTCCCACACCCTCTTGCAAAATCATTTTTGCCTTGGTTTGGATGGTTGTCATTGAAATTGGTTTTTTTTTTTAAAAAAAAAAAAAATTGTGGAGGCTCGATAAACCTTGAGTTAGAGCTCAAGCCCCTTTAGTTACAAATGGTAATGGCACTTATCTTTTTTTACGTCTTATTCTTTTCGGTTGTGTGAAAACTTTGGAGGTTGGACTAATATGATAGCGAGTTTGGAGAAGGAACATTTGTGTTGACTTGATGAAGTAGTTCCTTTTTTTTTAAACATTTCTTTTTTAAGATAAATTAGCAAAGCAAATTATCTGGTATTTCACTTCTAATTTTTCTCTCTTTTTTGTTGCCATTCACTTTTCTGCATTAGCTATTTTTTGATTCCTGGTTTTGTGGATATAAAGTTATAATAAACCATGCATGGCAATTTGCATTAGATGTTCGCTCGGTGAAAACATGGAAGAAAATAAGGAAAGTGCATTCAGTAATCCAGCAAGTGGTACAATGAAGTCATGATGCATACTATCACAAGAAGCTTCAAGATAGCCATCACACAATTACAGTTCAATCCTTCACATCCAAGTCTTCAATATTTGGACATTCACGTCATGCAATAAGCTATTTACTTGATCCCATGGTCAGTGATCGACTACCATGGGAAGATGTTTATACCTTTTCACCTTTACTTGTCTATTGTCAAACCAAAGAATTAAGAAAAGGAACTACAATTCAATTGTAAAATCATCATTGAGACTAATCAAACGGACAGTTAAAATGTCCAATTGAGTGCTCAATCAGACTTTTGAGAACCAAAAGAAAATACCGTAAGCAGGCTATGATGCTAGGAAACACCAAAACTGTTAGGATCCAGGCGCGGAATAAACAACTATTGAGACATCAAGTGCATAACAATTTAATGAGGAACAATCCACAAGCATAAAAGATAAACGATACACAATATTTAACATGGTTCGACTCCACCATTGAACCTACGTCCACGGAGAGAAAATCCATTCTTTATTATGAGAGGAAAAACCTATACAAGAATACAACTTAAATCTAAACCCAACCCTTGTATACCATCTCTCATCTCCTAAGAACCCTCTCTCACCACCCAATGTATAAGGCTACATGTCGCCTCTTGTATGCCTTTGTGTGTCTCTCGTGTAGTATGCCAACATGCCTATTTATAGAGAATATTATTTGACCAAAAATACCAAATAATAATAGGATTCCTACACTTGTAGGAAAAAACTTTTAATCCTAAACTAAATAGAATATTCCTTGCCTACTACTTCAAGTAACTAAAATCAATTAGGAAACTAGTTACTTTCACACAAAACAAGAAACCTGTCTAAAAGAAATTAAGCTAATTTCCCAACAAAAAACAAGCTAAAGTTTTCTCACTTAATAATCATACTAAGTTCCATAGAACAATATTGCCAAAATTGTCACATCATTTAGCCATAAATGGTTCCAAGATCCTCTATCTAACAACATTCTAATCACCATGTTTCTTGGTCTCATTTCACATTTCCATGTCCAAATAAATTCTCTTATCAGCAGACCTAAAGTATAAAAGTTTCAATGAGGCACTAAACTTGGGCAGTATTTAATTCTCCAAGGCAGAGCATCTCTCAAAAACAGATACCTCAACCCAATCTATGTAGACATGCATATGAGAAAGCAAAGAGAAAATGAGCAAAAGCAAGATGACAAGGATATGCAGTTCTCATCATGAGTAACCAAAAGACAGAAAGGATGACCCTCAATGTAAAGTTAAGTCGGTAAATTGAACTAAAACCTAGCATTCTATGCTAATTTATTATTTTGTCTCTTGCTTTCCATTGATACTTCATTTAACAAAACCACAGTAACTATCCAATTGAAAGCATGAAAAGGACAAATGCATGGACACATAAGCCACCTCAATACAAAAAATATGTAAAGGACAAATATATGGTCATATAAGCCGCCTCAATACAAGCATTAGCATGACAATAGTTGCAATAGCCCCTCAAAGCACACTCATTCACCAAGAAACTTGTAAATCTCTATTACCATCAACAAGGATAAATTTACCATTAAATATAAGTCTCAAACTTTCTTATGATTAAAGAGAGACTCCAAACCTTTCTAGGTTAGTCACTTACAATTGACAAAGTATCAAGAATCGAAGGGTGCAATAGCATAACTATTTTAGAGGATCCACATGAAACAAAGAACTAAGTAGAAGCCTTTCCAGTTCCACACTTGTTCATCTCAGCAATGGCTACCCTCTAGAGCATATCCATGGGTGAAAAAAGAGAATTCTAAAACCGCATAATCCTCTAGTTGCAAGTGAATCATGGTATTCCTGCATCCTTTCTCTAAAAGAGCAATCTTTGAATGAGGAGGTTTCAAGTCCAATATGTTCTGATCTGACAAGTACCATAGACTTTGAATTAAAGTTCACCACATTGATGAGATTGCAAACTTGTTATAAATATATATACAGACAGCCAGATAGATAGAATACTAGTTCAGTACAATCTCAAGATCTCTAAAAGAGATCAATAGGCATGGTCCCAATCATCAAATATAAGAAACTACAAGTCGTAACTTGGGAAATCACGATTATTGAATTCTTGTTCTTGCAGTCTTGATCATCGTCAACTCAGGTGCAAAACATTCTCAAGAGCAAGAAAACCGAACCATTACCATAATTCAGGCTAGTTACTTAAAATTTTACAGATTACAATTTAAGGCCACTAATTGCCTGAGATAATTTAAGAATCCCAATAAAGATCTCATTTCAATTTCTATGATCGCACTTGTTACATAATTAATATAGAAATTTATTGTGAATAATTTGATTATAGGACTCTAGCTGGTTGACAGTTAACTTTCTTAACATAGAGGTGTTAGTTCGTGTAAATATATGTAACATTTTCTCTCAATAAACGAGAGAGATATATATTCGAGACTCCAACTTTGAACCTACGTCCACGGAGAGAAAATCCGTTCTTTATTATGAGAGGAAAAACCTATACAAAAATACAATTTAAACGTAAGCCCAACCCTTGTATACCATTTCTTATTTCCCAAGAACCCTCTCTCACCACCCAATGTATAAGGCTACATGTCGCCTCTTGTATGCCTTTGTGTGTCTCTCGTGTAGTATGCCAACATGCCTATTTATAGAGAATATTATTTGACCAAAAATACCAAATAATAATAGGATTCCTACACTTGTAGGAAAAAACTTCTAATCCTAAACTAAATAGAATATTCATTGCCTACTATTTCAAATAACTAAAATCAATTAAGAAACTAGTTACTTTCACACAAAACAAGAAATATGTCTAAAAGAAATTAAGCTAATTTTCCAACAAAAAACAAGCTAAAGTTTTCTCACTTAATAATCATACTGAGTTCCATAGAACAATATTGCCAAAATTGTCACATCATTTAGCCATAAATGGTTCAGAGATCCTCCATCTAACAACATTCTAATCACCATGTTTCCTGGTCTCATTTCACATTTCCATGTCCAAATAAATTCTCTTAACAGCAGACCTAAAGTATAAAAGTTTCAATGAGGCACTAAACTTGGGCAGTATTTAATTCTCCAAGGCAGAGCATCTCTAAAAAACAGATACCTCAACCCAATCTATGCAGACATGCATATGAGAAAGCAAAGAGAAAATGAGCAAAAGCAAGATGACAAGGATATGCAGTTCTCATCCTAAGTAACCAAAAGACAGAAAGGATAACCCTCAATGTAAAGTTAAGTCGGTAAATTGAACTAAAACCTAGCATTCTATGCTAATTTATTATTTTGTCTCTTGCTTTCCATTGATACTTCATTTAACAAAACCACAGTAACTATCCAATTGAAAGCATGAAAAGGACAAATGCATGGACACATAAGCCACCTCAATACAAAAAATATGTAAAGGACAAATATATGGTCATATAAGCCGCCTCAATACAAGCATTAGCATGACAATAGTTGCAATAGCCCCTCAAAGCACACTCATTCACCAAGAAACTTGTAAATCTCTATTACCATCAACAAGGATAAATTTACCATTAAATATAAGTCTCAAACTTTCTTATGATTAAAGAGAGACTCCAAACCTTTCTAGGTTAGTCACTTACAATTGACAAAGTATCAAGAATCGAAGGGTGCAATAGCATAACTATTCTAGGTCCGATGGTAGAACTTAGAGGATCCACACCAAACAAAGAACTAAGTAGAAGCCTTTACAGTTCCACACTTGTTCATCTCAGCAATGGCTACCCTCTAGAGCATATCCATGAGTGAAAAAAGAGTATTCGCAAACTGCATAATCCTCTAGTTGCAAGTGAATCATGGTATTCCTGCATCCTTTCTCTAAAAGAGCAATCTTTGAATGAGGAGGCTTCAAGTCCAATATGTTCTGATCTGACAAGTACCATAGACTTTGAATTAAAGTTCACCACATTGATGAGATTGCAAACTTGTTATAAATATATATACAGACAACCAGATAGATAGAATACTAGTTTAGTACAATCTCAAGATCTCTAAAAGAGATCAATAGGCATGGTCCTAATCATCAAATATAAGAACCTACAAGTCGTAACTTAGGAAACCACGATTATTGAATTCTTGTTCTTGCATGTCTTGATCATCGTCAACTCAGGTGCAAAACATTCTCAAGAGCAAGATAACCGAACCATTACCATAATTCAGGCTAGTTACTTAAAATTCTATAGATTACAATTTAAGACCACTAATTGCATGAGATAATTTAAGAATCCCAATAAAGATCTTATTTCAATTTCTGTGATCATACTTGTTGCAGAATTAATATAGAAATTTATTGTGAATAATTTGATTATTGGGATAGATTAATTATAGGACTCTAGCTGGTTGACAGTTAATTTTCCTAACATAGAGGTGTTAGTTCGTGTAAATATATGTAACATTTTCTCTCAATAAAGGAGAGAGATATATATTCTATCGAAAATTACGTTTTCATAGTATCAGACCCCTACCATCAAGGTTAGGGTCTCTATCCGTTGCTAGAAAATTTATTAGTCATCATTCGCTTCATCTTGTTCTGTATAGCACACATCTGTATAGCACACATCTGTATTCCACTCTTCACTTTTATTTTAAAGAGTTCAGATCTGTCCTTTTTTCTGTTAATTCTAAACCCATGGTAGAAACGAAATCCATCGTTACGTCTGATGTGGCTCCTGTGATGTCTAAGATCACGGATCACAAACTCAACAATTCTAACTATCTTGATTGGAGTAAAACGATTCGTTTTTATCTGCGAAGTATTGATAAAGATAATCATCTGACTGATGATCCTCCAAAAGATGGTTCAAGACAGATATGGTTAAGGAAAGATGCTAGACTATTCTTGCAAATACGAAATTCTATTAACAGTGAGGTAATTGGCTTAATTAATCACTGTGAATTTGTTAAGGAGTTAATGAAGTATTTAGAATTTTTGTATTCTAGTAAAGGGACTATTTCTCGCATATATGAGGTGTGTCAAGCCTTTTATCATGCAATGAAACAAGATAAGTCCATCATGACTTATTTTATGGATTTTAAGAAAACTTATGAGGAGCTTAATTTGTTATTACCGTTTAATTCTGATGTGAAAGTTTAGCAAACTCAACGGGAACAGATGGCGACTATGAGTTTTTTGGCTGGTCTTTCACCTGAATTTGAAGCTGCTAAATCTTAGATTCTTTCAAGTCCTGAGATCTCATCCTTGCAAGATGTGTTTAGTAAGGTATTTCGTATAGAGAATTCCCAATCTGTTCAGTCCAGCAGTGCTATTGTTAGTCAAACTAATAAATATGAATTTGAAAAACAACAATACAAAGGTGGTGATAAAGGAATTGACATGCGGGGACAGAATATAGAAGTGGTTGTGTGTTACTATTGTCATAAGCCAGATCATATGAATCGTGATTGCAAGAGATTGCAGTACAGGAACTAGAGAACCCAATCCGCACATATTGTTTCTACCAATGATGTGATTAACCATGAAAAGTCTGTTACGATCTCTGCAAATGACTTTGCTACATTTTCTCAATACCAAGAATCATTAAAGTCTTCATCTACTCCTGTAATTGCCATCGCTGAGTCAAGTAAACCAAACACATGCCTTGTATCATCGTTCTCCAAATGGGTAATTGATTTTGGTGCCACAGATCATATGACAGGTAATTCTTGTCTATTTTCTACCTTTCAACCACACACATCTGCATCTACAGTTACCTTAACTGATGGGTCAAAATCTCATGTTCTTGAATCAGACTCAATTAATCCCACTTCATTAATCTCATTGTCATTTGTCTTAAATTTGCCTGAGTTGTCTTTTAATCTAATTTTTGTGAGTAAACTTACTCGTGCCCTTAATTGTTTTGCCCAATTCTTTCCTAACCATTACTTATTTCAGGCTCTTACGACGAAACAGATTATTGGTAGAGGGCATGAATCTGGAGGTCTTTACATCCTTGACACATAGATACCAAAGTTCATAGTTTATTTTGGAATTGTAACTCCATTTGAAGCACATTATAAGTTGGGTCATCTTTCTCTCCCTTTGTTAAAGACACTTTGTCCAAAATTTCAGAGTTTGTCTTCATTAGAGTGTGAGTCTTGTCAGTTTGTCAAACATCATCGCATTAATCTGAGCCCTAGAGTCAATAAACGAGCAGATGCCTCTTTTACATTAGTTCGTTCAGATGTCTGAGGACCTAGTCTAGTCACTTCTAAAATAGGATTCAAGTATTTTGTTACTTTTGTCGATGACCATTCTCGTATGACTTAGTTATATTTAATGAAAAATCGTTCGGAGTTGTTTTCTTATTTTTGTGTTTTTTGTGCTGAGTTTAAGACTCAATTTAAGCATTCTATACAAATATTGTGAAGTGACAATGCCAAAGAATATTTATTCGCACCTTTTCAACCTTATATGGTGTAAAATTGTATTATTCATCAAATCTCTTGTGTGGATACACCATCCCAAAACGGGGTAGTAGAACGAAAGAATAGACATTTGCTCAAAACTGCAAGAGTCTTATCATTTCAAATGCATGTTTCTAAATATTTTTGGGCTGATACAATGTCCACAACTTGCTTTCTAATCAATCTTCTGCTTTTATCTGTTCTTAATGGTGGGACTCCTTATAATACTCTTTTTTCAAATAAATTTTTGTTTCCCATCGAACTTAAAATCTTTGGTTGTACATGTTTTGTCCGTGACTCTCGTTCTCAAGTCACTAAATTAGATCCCAAATCATTGAAATGTATTTTTCTTGGTTATTCTCGTGTTCAAAAATGATATAGATATTATTGTCCTAATTTTGGCAGGTACATTGTGTCAGTTGATGTTACTTTTCTTGAAAATACACCTCTTGCTCCATCTCATTCATGTCAGGAGGAAGATGATGATTTGTTAATATATACTGTCATATTTTCAAGTTCTTCCCCTATTAAACCTCCATATTCTTGACGACAAAAGTCTCCAGATGCATGCCCTGAACCAGTTCTTTCGTCATCAGGTCTTATCTCAAGTGATGATCTTCCTATTGCTCTTTGCAAAGGTAAGCATCAATGCGCTTATCCTATGTTTTCATGTGTATCTTATAATCATTTATCCATCTCTTCTTGTTCCTTTATTACATCTATTGACTCTATCTTCCTTCCTAAAACTGTTCATGAAGCCTTATCCTATCCCGAGTGGCACAATACTATGATAGAGGAGATGAATACTTTAGATGGTAATGATAATTGGAACTTAGTGGGTTTTTGTATGGAAGAAAGCTATTGGGAGTAAGTGGGTTTTTGTAGTTAAATTCAATCCTGATGGGTCGGTTGATCGGTTGAAAGCTCGTCTTGTTGTCAAAGGTTATGTCCAAATCTAAGGAAAAGATTATTCTGACACTTTTTCTCTTGTTGCTAAGTTAACATCTGTCAGACTATTCATTTCTATGGCAGCCACTTATGATTGGCATTTGCATCAACTAGATATCAAGAATGCCTTTCTTCATGGAGACCTCCAAGAGAAAGTTTATATGGAGCAACCACTTGGGTTTGTTGCTCAAGGGGAGTCTGGGAAAGTTTGTCATTTTCGGAAGTTCTTGTATGAGTTGAAACAAAGTTCTCGTGCTTAGTTTGGAAAATTTAGTCTAGCAATTGAAAGGTTGGGGATACAGAAAGCAAATCTAATCATTCTGTTTTATACAAATAGTCTGAAACTAATATTATTTTGTTAGTAGTATATGTGGATGATATTGTTATCACTGGGAATGATGCTATAGGTATTTCATCTATTAAAACTTTTCTCCATAGTCAATTCCAGACAAAGGATTTAGAACTGTTAAAGTATTTTTTGGGTATTGAGGTAGCAAAGAGTAGGAAAGGGATATTCCTATCCCAAACAAAATATGTTCTTGACTTATTATCTGAAACGAAAAAATTGGGGGGCTAAACTAGTTAGTACCCCAATGATTCCTAACTTGCAGCTCACAAAAGAAGGTGAATTGTTAAAAGATCCTGGGAGGTATAGAAGATTGGTTGGAAAGTTGACTTATCTTACAGTGACTTATCCGAATATCGCGTATTCAGTTAGTGTTGTTAGTCAATACATGTCTAATCCTACTGTTAATTATTGGGCAGCTATAGAACAAATTTTGTGTTATTTAAAAAGAGTTTCTGCACGTGGTATTCTGTATAAAAATCATGGTTATACTAGGATTGAGTGTTTTTCAGATGCTGATTAGGTAGGATTCAAGGCGGATCGAAGATCCACAACTGGATACTGTGTTTTTGTTGGAGGAAACCTGGTCTCATGGAAGAGTAAGAAGCAAAATGTTGTCTCGCGATCGAGTGCAGAGTCAGAATATAGAGTTATGGCACAATCAATATATGAAATCATGTGGATAAATCAACTTCTAACTGCGATAGGTCTCAAAACCTCAATGCCTGCAAAATTGTGGTGTGATAATCAAGCGGCTCTTCATATTGCATCCAATCCCGTATTTCATGAGTTAACAAAACACATCGAAATAGATTATTATTTTGTTCGTGAGAAAATACAACAGAGCTTGATTTTTATAGGATTTGTAAGGATTGGAGAATAGTTGGGAGATCTCTTTATGAAAGTTCTACATGAGGTTTGAGTTGATTACCTTTGTAACAAGTTGGGCATGAATAACATCTATGTTTCAACTTGAGGGGGAGTCTTATAGAATTAATATAGGAATTTATTATGAATAGCTTGACTATAGGGATAGCTTAATTATAGGACTCTAACTGATTGACAGTTAATTTTCCTAACATAGAGGTGTTAGTTCATGTATATATATGTAAAATTTTCTCTCAATAAAGGAGAGAGATATATATTCTATCCAAAATTACGTTTTCAGTACTTAAGCTATCTAAGGCACAAAAAGAAAAAAAAAAAAGAAATCTTCCAAAATACTATTTACTTATCCATCTTTTATAAAACTTAATCATAAAAAATTACAGCGAAAACAATAAAATCAAAATACACTTATTGACTGTTATAAGCATAATAGCTCAATTTTATTTGTATAAAAACATAACCTTTTTCAACTTCTCATTTCAAATTATCACGATTGATATCTCACATATAAGTAAGCAATTCATAAATCCAAAAACAAATCCAGACCTTAAATCAACTAAAAGCGATAAGAATAACATCTTTTTCCAACTATTTGTTAATTTCGACAACCAACCAGCTCTAGTACAGAAACAAGAATCCCAAATATTACCATTTTACAACCCATGTACATACAAATGAGTAATCAATTCGAAAAACTCATCAAAACCCAGAAATAAAATCCACCAAAAATCATAAATATGTGAGGATCAACAAAATTCATATAATAAAGGTACAACCATGGCCTTGACATACTTAGCAAAAGTGTTGCAGTTTGAGCAGAGAGCCAGACCAATGAATCCCAGACTCTCACACTCTTTAGTGCTAAGTTGCTCCTCTTTTCTTCTCATTGAAATCACCCCAAGCAATACTAGCAACATCACGACGTAGATCAGTAACTTGCCCATTGTGGTGAATTTGCAAAAACATGCACTCACACAATCCTTGCCTGGAAGGGAAAATCGAGGAAATACAAGAACAAAGTCGGTCAACGAAGGACATTTGTCCCACATGTTTTACACTTTTGGGACCACAAATCAGCAACAGGGATTAGTAGTTGACCCAGTAATTTGTGCAACTGCAAGTATCACAACAAAACTTTAAAAAAAAACTAACAGAAAGGGAAAACAATAAAAAAGCTAATAGAAAATAAAATGCAAAAAACTAAGCTCATACCACAAGAAGGAGAGGAAAGAACAACACAAAGCAACCCAGCAGAAAGACATGGCTGAATAGGAGAAACTACATATATAGAGGACATTAAAATGGAAAAGGCTGAAGAGAAAACAATAAAAAAAAAGCTAACAGAATATAAAATGTAAAAAACTAAGCTTATACCATCAGAAGGAGAGGAAAGAACAACACAATGCAACCCAGTAGAAAGACATGGCTGAATAGGAAATCTATCCCAGCACTAAAAGCATTAAAAAGCTGATCTAATAGATCAGCATTCGTGGCATTATGCCTATCAAGGCCAGGAAGACCTATACTACTATCAGAGTGCGCTATATTGTAACACCATTATCTACAATCCTCACTATTACCATCTGAGAAAGGAACGTCTCTCTGCACACAAGCAAGTGAAGATGGTGTAACACATTCCATATTTTTTTTCTCTTTTTCACAGGAGGCTCATTTGAAGCAGAAAGTCTTTTTTTTTTTTTTTTTGCAGCATTAGCCTCACACCGACGACACAAAAGATCAGCTTTCTCATTCTCTGGCATCTCTACTTATCGTTGGTAATGTCTTGCATTTCTATCTATATTCTTAGGACAAAAAACTAAAAAACGTAAAATAAAGCAAACAACTGCAGGAGGGAAAAAGAGTAACTAAAGACCATCCAAAAGAAACAAATCATAAAATAACAAACAAGGGAAAAACGAAAGTAAACAGTCGTAATAGACTGCACTAAAAACTCCAATGATATGTAAAAACAATAAATAAATGAAGTGAGCATCAAAGGGAAAAAATTATAATAATGAAATCTAAATAGCCTATAATCTGTATAAATCATCAACAATAAAAAAAACAGTTCCAATGACACTACAAACAGTCCAAACCATAAAAGTATCCAAACTACAAACAAGAATTACAAAATGAAACTTATAATGCAAATACTTACGAAGGCTCTAAAGAAACATTCTAACAAGCAGGCAGAGCACAGGAAAAAGAATTGGTATAAGAATAAAACCTGTAAAAATTTAGCTCGGCTACGATCAGTTGAAGGCTGGACAAACAAGCCTTCCAAGCAGAAGGAAAAGAAACAGTAACTTGCACAGCACGAACATTGCCTGCCAGTAACTACATCAATAAAAAAAGTAAAGGCACCTTCAGAAGTTTCAATGGTACTGAAATAGTAACTCATAGGCAAACGGGTAAATACGTAGCTGAATAAAGCACTGCAACAAAAAGAATGCTAAGCAAAAACAGAACAAAAACACAACTATCACACTCAAAAAATACAAAATCCCATCTAAGCAACAAACAAAGCATCTAAAATACGAACAAAAAATCGCAAAAAAGGAGGTAGGGATAAGAAGAAATGAACAAACAAGCAATAAGGTGAGCAAGTGAAGAATTTGCGCAATGCAATTCACTGACCAGGAACCACAAAGAGCAGCCAGGACAAAAAATCTGAATGGGAAATGAAATGAAAGGAAAGCAAATGGAACAAAAAGGAAACATCACCAGAAGGCTACACCATATATCCACTAGGCAATACAAAATTACTTGTCATGACCGTACCAAGAAAGTAGAGGAAACAATGTGCTGTCGAGTAGACAAAGAGAGAAGCCAATTTCTCGACTGGAACCAAAAGTGGTGGCAAATGTTCCTAACAAACATGCCTATTCACCCAACATTTATTACAGAAAGCGGGAGACACAAAACATACAGCAAATATTTAGGAACATGAGGGCAAATCAGTCTTTTTAACCCAAAAATAATCTTAATAGCGACAACTGCTACTGTGATGGAACATCAATATCAACGTCAATGTAATAATGGGTCTGGATCACTCCCATCAGGTTAGAATCTCCACCATAAAAAATTTTTAAAAAAAAACAAAGGGCCCAGCACCAACTCCACCTCAACACCTGCCAATCTCCAACCGCCATGTGGCAGACGACCATGCTAAGGTGTGAGAAAGCTATTCACGCTTATACTATATGTTTAATAAGTTAAAAGAACATAATAAAGTTAGAGTAAATTTTATATATACTGACAATGTATATACTATCACCGTTGAATCCATGACATATGTGCAAATATTGAATTTTAAATTCAAATTTTATATATTTGTCATTCATCCAATACTAACATTGTGTATATTGTCAGTGTAAGAAAAATTAATCCATAAAGTTATCACACATGTTGTACAAATGGATAGCTCATAGAAAGGATTGGTTCAAGATTAACACCGACACATTACTAAACTAGAAACCAAATAGAGCTGGTTGGGGAATTGTTGCTAGAGATTGGAAAGACAAGATCGATGGTAGCTTTATGGGCATATCCTTCATTTACCTGCTTCTGCTTCGAATCAAAACTGGATTGCCATTTACCACTATGATGAAAGCAGTGTTTGAAGAATGGTGCAAAATGACTATAGAGTTGGATTGTAAATCCGTGGTGGATAAAGCTAGAAGATGGAACTGATGATGCTTTAATCTCTATTGTATTACTGGACATTAGACTAATCAATTACAATTTTGATGAATGTTGTTTTTCCTTTTCTAGGAGGGAAAACAATTTTGTTAGCCACAAATTAGCAAATTTTACTTTAAACTTAAAGGGAAAATGGCAAATTTAGTCCCTATACTTTTATACTTGTGTCGATCTAGTTCTTTTATTTTATTCTTGGCCAATTGGATATCTTAACTTAAAATGCAAGTCCAATTGAGACCCTTTGCGGCGGCGCCATCACAAAATATCAAATGGGCGGGAAATTGACCACATAATAAGGGCTACTTTTGGAACTTCACTTATGGGCTCTAAAACGGTAACAAAATTAGAGTCCGAACATCACTTATTGAAAGTGACTTATGTAGAAAACAATTAGGGTTATTTGGGCAAAATTGCAGTGATTGATGATGGACAAGAAAGAGGAGGCCAATGGGATTGCAACAACAGACAAAATGGAGTGCGAATCGAGCATGAAAGGCGATTTCGATGAAGGGCGATCAAGTAGAAATAGTAAGTTCAAATGTTTAGGAATCGATTTTATTCCTTTGTTAACTTGTTTAATGATATGAAATGTGGGTTGGTATGCTTGTTATTGTGTTTATTAAGCAATATTTCTGGAATGGGTCATCTGATGGGAAACCAGAAAAGGTTTAATTTTGTTCAAAATTTCTTTTTGAAAAAAGAGGATTCATTTGGTGTGGGGTTGGTTTATTTGTTAACTGATTTATTGGTATGTGGGGTTGGTGGGCTTGGTTTACCTGGTTCCAATTCCGTTTATTATACTATATTACATTTCTCGAATGGGGTAAAGTGGCTTCAATTTTTTGTTTTTTCTTCAAAAAAAATGGTTCATGTGGTCCCTAAGGCTTTATTTTTGAGAAGTTGCTTTCAAGTTGCTCAAAGGGCAAACAGGAGCATGTGTCGACAAGGGTTTAGCATATATTTTTTCTTTGTTGTCTGTTGCAAAACACAAGTCTGTGAACATCTGGATGTATTTGACCTGGCCATTTACTATGGCGGGGTTTATGTTGAAGAAGTAGAACAAAAATATGTAGGGGGTAGCATGGAGCTTTTTGAAGGGGTTATTGCCATAAGAATGAACCTGAAAATTATAAAGACTTGTTGTGAGTATCTTGGGTGTACTGATAATTGTAGATACATGTATAGAATCCCTTCAGTAGATAGCAAGTTAAGACTTAGAGAAATACATATTGAGGAGAATGTGTGGGAGATGACTTGTATAGGTAAACATAACGGTAAAGCTGAACTTTATGTAGTTCGTGAGTTTCATATCAGACTTTTGAATGTTGGCAAGGACTGCTCAACTGCTGAAAATAAAGACTTGTTGACAAAAGTAGATGAAAATGATGCTAGTAAGGGCTGCTCAACTCAAGAAAATGAAGACTTTGTTGAGTTTTTAGATAAAAACTTGTTCCATGTAGATATGACATTTGATAACTTCTTTGAGAGTAATGAACTTCCAGTTCATGCAACACCAGAAGAAGTTGATGGGGGTAAAGGGAAAAAAGCAAAAGAAGAGTTAGTAAAACTGTAGAAGATGGTGATGAGGCTGATGACAGTGATGATAGTTGTGATGATTTTCATGACATTGATTATGATTTTAGCAAAGATGAGGATGATATAATATACAAGAATTGTACATCCAATATTGATAAGTCATTTGAAAATCAGATTGGCAATCTTGAGGTTGGTATACAGGGAAAATGTTCAGAGACAGGTGTTAAAGAGAACAGAAAAAAAAAAGCATACACACCTAAACAAGAACATGCACAGGTGAGAGAAGCTTATGCTGCTGCTGCTGCTGATTTGAACATTTATGATGGAGAGCAGATTCCTGTCCAAGAAGAATCAGACTCAATGAACACAGAAGAGTTAAATAGCCATTATGGCTTCTTGGATGAAGAAAGTGGACCAAAGAAGCCAAGGTATGTTTGGTTTAGACCAAAAATTGACATGAAAGATCCAAGATTTTTTGTTGGGTTACTGTTTGATACAAAGAAGGTACTCAAAGCTGCAGTTGATTATTATGGGGTGTTGTGGGGCAAGGACCATGGTTGGAAAAAGAATGATGCCAATAGAATAAGGGTAAAATGCAAGAATGCCAAGTGCAAATGGTTCCTCCATGCGACCAAGGAACCAGATAGTGATGCCTTTGTCATACGGACTACGGGGCCACAACATCGATACGGAAGAACATTCTACCATAAGCTAGCCAATTCTGGGTTTCTAAGTGTACATTACAAAGAGTTCTTACAGTTGAATAGGAAGATTTCAGTTGGAGAGTTTAAGGAAAAAGTCCATCGAGAATTGAATGTGCATATTACCAAAGATCAAGTTTACAAGACATTCGCAAAGGCAAAGGTGTTGATTCAAGGGAACTACAAGGAACAATACAAAAGGATGTGGGACTATTGTGATGAATTACTACGATCAAATCCAGGATCAACTATTCATATAGAGACAGAGATTGATGAGCTTAGTGGAAAAGAGCGATTGCAGAGATTGTACTTTTGCTTCGCAGTATTGAAGAAAGGTTTCAAAGCCGGCTGTAGAGCTGTTGTTGGTGTAGATGGCTGCCATCTACGTGGTCCACACCCGGGAGTTCTACTAACAACTATAGGGATAGATGCAAATGATTGTATCTATCCTATTGCATACGCAGTTGTTGAGGTAGAAAATAAGAATTCTTGGATGATTGCATCTATCCTATTGCATACACAGTTGTTGAGGTAGAAATAAGAATTCTTGGATGTGGTTCATCGATTTTTTGAAATTTGATCTTAGCATCCATGAGCAAAGCAAATGGACATTTATAAGTGATTGACAAAAGGTAATGCATACGACCATGGCTGATTTTTAATTACCATATTACTTTAGTTCATGATTGCTTAATTTTTGGCATTTATTGATGGCAGGGATTTGATTCAGCCATGCATGATATTCTTCCAAATGTGGAACATAGGCACTGTGTGAGACATCTGCATAATAACTTCAAGAAACGGCATTCTGGCGAGACAATAAAGGGCATGTTTTGGAGCTGTGCAAGGGCAACATATGTAAACAGATTTAAGGCCGGGATGGACACCTTGAAACAATATGATGAGAGTGCACACAAGTGGTTAATGGATAATACATCGCCCCGACATTGGTCAAGGTCACATTTTCGGACTACAGTTAAATGTGAAATTCTTCTGAACAACCTTTGTGAAAGATTTAATTCAGTGATTTTACATGCAAGGGAAAAACCTATTCTTGGCATGCTTGAAAATATTAGAATATGTCTTATGGAGCGGCTTCGGACAAAGAGGGAATGGATGAGAAAAAGGAATGAAGAAATCTATCCCAAAATTCTAAAAAAGTTGGAAAAAGCTAAGAATGATGCCAAGTCAAACATTGCAAGGTGGGCTGATGATGACAGATTCGAGGTAACACACATGTACGGAGGCACTTTTGTAGTTGATATGAATAGAAGGACATGCACATGTAGTAGGAACTTACCGGTATTCCATGTTCGCATGTTGCGTGCTGCGTTGGATTGCAGCAAAAGGAGCCAGAGCATCTTGTGGATCCTTGTTATTCAAGAGATGCCTATTTGAAAGCCTATAAGCCAGCTATTAGATCGATTAATGGACCCACCAACTGGATCAAATCAAAGAAGGACCCTATTCATGCATCAAAAATGTTGAAACTTCCTGGGAGGCCCAAAAAGACAAGGAGAAAGGAACTAGATGAGCAACGGTCTGATTCCAAAGGCTGTACAAGACTCTCTAGAAAGGGTGTTACACAGATTACTTGTACTAAATGTCAAAAAAAAAGGGCATAATATAAGAAGATGTCCATTGAACCATGCAGCTGATGCAGTTCCTCTTGAAGGTAGTGGAACGCAACCTCCTTTGAACTCCAACAAGTGCAGAAAATGCAAAAGACTTGAGCACAATGTCAGGACTTATCCATTGATTGCCTCAGGGACATCTAATACCCAAGCAACAAAAGAAACACATGTGTCTGTGTCTACAACAATCACTGAAGTTGACAATGAACCTTCCAAAAATATGGTAGCCACAAAGTCCAATTCAGATATATTTTTTAATCATTGAAACTTGCATATTTCTTTAAACTTCCTGTGTTTAAATGGCATGCTCACTACATGCATGTTTCACTGCTCAATAGTCAATATCCAAGCTGGTGAGGTGGCTGAAACAATTCATGTGCGGTCCTCAACTTTAGAGTTAAGTTCAAAAAGAGTTCGTCGTACTGCCTGCTGTCTTTTCTGTCATGCTCCAGGCCAAACCAAAAAAACTTGCACCTGCACGCGAGCCCAACTTTGGAGATCCAGGATGGCTGCTATTGTATCTCCAGGAAAAAGCAAAAGAAGAAAACAAACTGTATGTTTTTTGGCATTAAAAAAACAATCTAATTTCGAACTATTAGCCATTACCCTTTGCTGGTTCTCATTTCGAATGTATTTTGTAGGCGCATAGGCTGTTGGATGAATTGGATAACTTCATGGACAATAATGGAGACAGTTGAAGATAGTCATACGTTGCTGAAACATGTTGATGGCAGTTAATTTTTGTTCATTCGGTTCCTCTTGACTATTTTTGAGACTTCTTGTAGTGGAAGGGTTAAAATGTGTTGGCTTCATTGAACCAAGTTGCTCAAACGTTGGGTGTTGTAGTTACTTTTGGATTTTATGGTATTAGCAGATAGCTTGTTTTTGTAAACGTTGGCTATTGTAGTTATTTTTGGAGGCACTTTTGGCATTAGCAGACAGCTTGATTGTGTAATTCTGACTACCTAACCTTTATTTAACTCTGTAAGCTATATTGTTGAATTGGTGCCCAATGGAAGGGTCAAATTACATGCAAACTTCTGTCCTTTACTTTAACAACTTTATTGGCTGAATTGTTAGATATTTCGTTGAATTGGTTCCAGGTGGAAATGTCCATAAACAGGCTTCAATTTTGTCCATTTTCTTTTTTTGCTTCCACAAGTTTCCAGTGACCAAACCAATTCCCAAACAATTCAAAGCCAAAAAACTAGTGCACTTGAAGGATCTATCATTCACATTCAAGTTTACAATGAATCATATTTCTCCTCAAAAGTTCATAACATACTACCATATTTCTCTTGACAACATATACAAATTCAGGAGAAATTATCAGGAGAAATTAGCAGCCATGTATTTGAAGGATCTACAACATTTCCAAAACTAGTTCAACATCTTCAACTCCAACACACCTTGCTTTTGTCTTCCATTGCCGGCAAGCACAGTAGTAATTAAAACGTAGCAACATAAACAAACACATGCCAATATCATTAGTTTCACTTTGTTCTCAATTTTCGAATCTCAAGTTTCAATGTTGCATTTTCTGCTTCCACACGTCTGAGGTCCCTCAATAATGAAGCAATTACATTCTTCATCTTCTGAGGTATGGGTAGATCATACCATAGAAAGAAATTACAAGCTCTAGATTTCTGCAGTCACAATTAATTCATTGTTTACTTCACCAAAATTCATTAAATTTTCATATTTGAAATATGTTTACCAAGAACCAAGAAATAGTACCCCATAGTTTTTGCAGCCGTGAAATCTTCTCGAAGGATTTGCTTCTGTCCACGAAGTAACTACTCGACACTCTTCAAGGCAGTGGCAGCGCACAACTAGGTCTCCATTGTAGTATTCATCATTTTCTCGATAAATCTCCATTGCTGTTTCAAATCGATTTGCGCCATTATTACTTGAAACGTTACCTGAACTTGATGCTGCTTTGGCCCAATTTCTCCTTACCTGCATTTGCAATGATTCTGTACACAATTTGGGAATTTATGCAGACTACTCATTTCTTGGATGAACCCTAGCTCTCCAATTCAACTTAAGCTCCCCATTTTGTTACCGTTTTAGAGCCCATAAGTGAAGTTCCAAAAGTAGCCCTCATGATGTGGCCAATTTCCCGCCTATTTGATATTTTGTGGTGGCACCGCCGCAAAGGGTCTCAATTGGACTTGCATTTTAAGTTAAGGTATCCAATTGGCCAAGAATAAAATAAAGGGACTAGATCGACACAAGTATAAAAGTATAGGGACTAAATTGACCATTTTCCCAAACTTAAAAGTTGTAACTAAGTGGAAAACTAATTTTCTAGTTTAGATGCTTGAGATAGCTCAAGCAGATTTTATAGAGTAGTTGCTCTAGATTATGTAACTTGTTTATGCTCATATTAATGAAAGGTTGGCGTTTTGACAAACAAAGAAGGAAAAACATAATACCTCTTGTAGTAAGGGAAGTCTAATCGATATGAAAAGTGCAAGTAAAATTTTATACATAACCGAGTCAAGCATACACCCCAATTACTTTTGAAAGAAACTAATCTACAATCATGACGATTGGCTTAAAAACTAAAAAGTAGTAGCTGTTTTTGTCTTACTTTGAGTTGCATCTCCAGCATCTAGCTCATGCAACATAGTACATGGGATTTAGTAGCTTGAAAGTCCAGTCACCAACATTGGACCTAAGTATATCAATCCATTGGTCTCCTATGTTTCCAACAATTATGTTTCCTGTTCTACCAGCTTATCCCTCTCCTGAGATTTATAAACTAGTGATGTTGTAGCGTTTGCAAATAAGACCAGCTGCAATTGAGAGCTAAAAAAGTTCTCTTGGGATCAAGACTCAACTGAAAAGCCTAAATTACTAACTAAAATGTATATATCCTAAAATGCATTTGCAGCTTATATATACAATTATTCACCACATAAAACTTCTTATCAGTAGGTAATAGAACTTATCTTTTATCTTTTTCAGGTTCATTTTTTTGTAAATAGTGATGCATCAAAAATAAAATTAAGTCTATAAAATAATTTAATACAGTCATCTTTGGGGTAGTAACACCTCTTAAATCATCCAAAAGAAATATGAGAACAAAATTAGGGCAAGATTCAAAATGTTGTATGAACATTGTTGCCTCCTCCCCACTTAGCTAGAGTGTCTATGCATTTGTTTGCTTCGTGGTAGTTATGGTAGAAACATACTTGCTGGAATGTAGTCAATAGCTCCCTACAATCACATAGTTCAAGTAAGGAAACAATCAGCATATAATCCAATTCAACTTCAAGAAATGGAATGTTGAGGTCTTTTGCTAGTTGTAGACCATCTCTAAGTGCCCAACATTCAGCAATTGGCCAAGAATAGGAACCCAAGTTTCTTGTGAAACCAGCTATCCAAAATCCATTTGAGTCACAGATGATGCCTTCCGCACTTGCTTTACTTGAAGGGCTGGTCATTAATGCATCAGTGCTAAGTTTGGCCCAATTAGGTGCAGGGAGGATCTATGTCATGAACTTTTCCTACTTTGAAACTCTTATAGGGATAGCAATACCTAGTAAACAAAATTCGCGTTCAAGATTCAGACATAGTTTGACTAGATTTTCAGCTTGGGAGTTGGTGCTAAAGAGTTTGGTGTTGTGAGAATGCCAAAGACTCTAGCATCTATAGCTGAACGTGGTGCCCAAAGATATGTGATTGTAGCAGGAAATGATGTAGGAAGTACAACCTCTTTTGAGTCACTCATGGAATTCGATATTAAGTTAGTTTAAGGAAGGGGTAGAGAGATTCTGGTCTGGAAGTTGGAAGCCAGATTGCAAGTTTTGTGGACATAGTCAATGTTCTTGGAATCATAATTACAGGAGGGCTAAGAAGCTTCAGTAAGGATTTTATAGTGGGAGAGATATTCCTTAGAAGATAGCTTTTCTTGATTAGCAAGCCAAAGCAACTGTTCGACTTTGGAGGAAGTGACTACTTTCCAAACCTATGAATAGTTATTGGAGGAATCATTTGGGTTTGGAATGAGCCACAAGTATTATAGGCTAACTTAGAAGTGAAGCTTCCATTGTTGGAATAGAACCTTGGTGTGTTTGGATTGGAAATTATTTGAGATATTTTTTAATATAATTACTGTAACACTTTTTGTGATGTGATATATATGAGATAAAAAGGTTGTTAGGAAGATATAAAGTTGACTGAAAATTGTAACTATAATGCAAGCATAATAATATTTGGATAAAATATGACAATCCAAATACACTCAGAGTCATGAAAAGATGACAACTCTTGTTGGAAGTGCCATGAATTTCTTCCAGCATATGAGTAGGCAGAGGTATTTTTTCCAAGATCCCATGAAAAAGAGTTGAGGAAAAGGTCAAAGACCCTTAAGTCATCTTCTCATTCTTTAAGTGGTTCCTGAATTTTGCTTCTGAGTGTTCCAGATTTGAACCATTTGTCTTCCCAGACTCTCACTATTTGCCCATTTTTAATGGACCATATAATGCCCTTGTTGAAGGTTTTAAGTCCAAGTTGTTAGCTTTTTCTACTGATAGAGCCTTTTGTGAGATTCAATTGAAGCTTTCTAGATGCAATAGATTGATATTCACCGATGTATCTATGTCTGAGAATTTTCACCCAAGGTTTATAGCTTTCCTAAGATATGTTCTAGAATAGTTTCACCTTTGCAAGTTGGTTGAGCAAGGCTGCTTGTTTCAACCCAAGGTCTCCCAAATTTTTTACCTTTGTGATAGAATGCTAGCCAACTAGATGGAGTTTTTTCTTCTCGGGTATATATCCCCAAAGGAATCTCTTTTGTTCTGTCTATGTCTTGATAGATTTTTGAGATAGTGGGAGGCATTGGGAGTGGTAAGATAGGATTACAGCAATGGGTTATTGTACAATTATTTTCCTACCAGCAAGTGATAGGAGTTTGCCTTCCTGTCCTCAATATTTCGCTTGAACCTTTTCCAGGATACACTTGTGGCTTTTTGTATAGAATTCCTATTTTCTAGATGGTGGTGGTAGGTTATATGAGTATCTATCCATTAGGGAACTTCGAAGACTTCTTTCCAGGTTTCATTGGATATTTCGGTGATAGGCAGGTAGGTGAGTCATGGTTGGATTGGGATATGGATTTTTCGGAAATGCTTGAATTTGAACAAAGAAGTTGTTTTTGTAAAGTTTTGATGGGGGCAATTGGTTGTTTAAGAAGGAATGGTAGTAGAAAGTATAAAAACCATTTGGTTAGAGGTACCAAAAGTATCATAGGCCAAGGTAGCAAGTCTTTCTTTTTCCTGCAGGAAGGTTGATGCTATTTTGGTGTAAGGTTTCCTCTTTGACCGCAGAGTTAGAAGAGAAGGTTGCATTGAAAATGGGTTTTGGCATGGGAAAGGTCATTGCAATTTGAGAAGGAAGTATAAAGAGAGCACAATTCGATGTAAATGAGGTTTAACAAATTTATGTTTTGGACTTCTTGTGCATTGACTGAGAAGGTTTGTTGGAGTATGGGCTAGTTTCTTGAAATTTGAAAATTTTCTAGGAGGAGGAAAAGTGCTGTTATTAGTAGCCTAAGAAGCCAATTTTTGTCCAATAGGTCAAATTGTAACTTTCTCAGCCTTAGCTAAAGTTTGGGGAGGACACCAACCGGAAACAGTATCGTTATGGCTGATAGCAAGGATGGGCTTGCCCAAACAGGAGGCTAATCATTTACTTTCATCATGGCCTAAGGCCCTATAAGTAAAGCAAAGATTCAGGCCCTCATAGAGGAGTGGTTGAATGAAATGATCTCTCCTGATCAAGGATTGAAGAGGTTTGGCTAAGGTTGATTTGGATGTAAAGCCTAGCATAACATCCACATTCAGGGTTTACTGTATGGGCATCAATTTGAATGAGTTTTCCCCAGGAATTTCCAATTTGGGTTAGGACTCCAATTTCCTAATACCCATTGGAAATTGTAGGAGACAAATCTAGCTAGTTGAGATGTAGAAAATGCCCTATTTAACAATGAATTGGTTTCCAGATACGTATAGTAATGAATGTTTTATTAATATGCCATGGTCTTCTCGTGATTGCTTTGTGACAATCCGTCTAGTCCGAGAACTTCGGTATGAATTAGTAGCCTCCAAGATCTATAATGTCCAATTTTCCTATTGGCTTCCAAAGAATTTTGATTCTATTATAGCATGGTTCCAATCCAATAGCTTTTGATTCTAGATTTGACTTTGTCAGAGAGGAGGATGAGCATGGGGACGTCAATTTTAGAAGTATTTGTAACAGAAGATCTGGCTGTGTGGAAAAGAGGGTGGTTATCGAGATTTGCTAATTAAGGATATTAGGGAAGTTTTGAGACATTCTTTGTAAGAGAGACAGATGAAAGTTGCTCATTGATGATATAGAGGTTGGGAGGGGTAGAAAATAATTAGAAGCATTGCTTGGAATTGATGTGGTTAGGAGAGGGGAATCGGTGAATAGGTAGGTTGATCAGCTGCTACTGCACTTGATTCCTCTTCGGCTGTTTCGTTTGTGACAGCTCTAATATAAATAGTTGCAATAAACCCATGATATCGAAAAAAGATAGAATCCCACCCTCACGAGTTGTCCAACTGATTCCGTAGTTTGGTAGTTATCAGTAGGTTCCATGATCGACCCTTGTGTGCTACCTCACTGTGTATTCTTGGGACAAGATTTTATATAGCCTAGGCAAGGCTCTACACAGCCTTAGGGAATCAGTCTGACCAAAAAGTTGGAATACCGTTAAGTGAAAAAAAAAAAGAAAAAAGGTAGAATCCCACTTGGAATTTTGACTAACTTATGTACCAACTACCAATTACTCTTGAACACAGTGCTTACTCGTTTGGCTAGGCAAAGGAATTAGTAGTTGAATAATAATAAAAAGATCGAAAGATTTCAATAGACATTGATAAAGATGGCCACAGGTAGGAATGTAATCGAACTCGAGTATGGCACAAGAAAGATCCTCGAACTCGAGCTCGACTCGCATTGGCTCGAGTCAATGCGAGCCTTATCGAGCTCAAGTCAGAAAATTTCATTTTCTTGATAATTTTTGAGCAAAAAGACATTATTGCCCTTTAAAAATTTTTATATGATATGCAACATTTCATAAATTCAACAACTCATTTGGGTATAAGGGTAATTTCATAATAATAATATATTAAACAATTTAAATTAAAAAACTTGATAAGACTCGACGAGCTTTTGAGCATTACATCTGGATACTTAAACTCGACTTGCTTGGCTTATCGAGCTACTCAAACTTGACTCGAATTCGGTCAACTCGAGTCTGAGTCAAGATTTTGACGGAAACTGCTCAAGAAAAGTTCGATTTGATTACAGCTCTAGCCACAAGTAGTTGTTTTCTTTTTGGTACATGTGTAGTACATCTATACATCAACTATCAAATCTATCTAAAATCAAAACTAGTAGAAAAACAGGTTAAAAAAACTAGTTTAAACCTGCAGGAAAAGTTGGGCTACAGCACAGCTAAAAGATAGACCAGTAAAACAGCTCAAACTAAACCCAATACCAAATGTACCAAAAGTTTAAAAAATACCTTCCACTAGTTATCAAATTACCAAAACTCACAAGTTCGGAGACGGACGAAAGGTTCTTCAACTTGAGGCAAATTTGTTTTTATTATCTGCAAGAAAGTATAACATACATAGTTATCAAAACCCAGATCAATCCAATAGTTCAAATAGTCAACCTGATGAATTAACCACTTTTACTAGGTTGTAAGTTGGACCTGATAGGAAGTAACCTATTGAAAATTCAATGACTCGTTGGTTTAACCAGTGAAAATCATGTATTGGGGTAATGTTTGTGTAACTCGACCGTTTTCAAATAAATTTCAAGTATTGGGATTGTAAGTTTCGGACATGCAATCTCCAAATTAGTTAGTATGCTAAAACGTATAAAGTAAGTAGTAATTGTTGGACCACAAGCAAGCCTCACATGATTTGTTTATAAGTTTTACAAGATTTGTAGATATATTGGTGACATCTAGGATCGTCAATGGGGCCGAGCCAGCCTAAACTCAGCTCAGTTTGCTTGGTTTGAGAAAAATCCCAATAAGCCCGATCATTTAGTGTGCTGATCTGAGTTTGAGTCTAAAAATTAGACTCGAATTAAATACGAGCCGAGCTCGGGGCTCATTGGGCCTAAACTGGATATAGGCCCAGTCTTTTAATTACTTTTTATATTTAATGATACATATAGATAATATTTATATTTTGATATTATGTATAATTATATATCCAAATAAATTATTACTAAATACTAAATATATACAAATTATAAAATACAAAAATAAATCTGAAAACTCCTTTACTAGCTTTCTCGAGAGCTAATATTGGTAATATATAATTGAAGTTCTAACTTTAATAAATTTTTGTGTCTACATAATATTGGTTGATTTCTTTTTGATCTAGAATTTCTAGCATAGACACAAGTCATCAAGCATGTTTGGATTCAAGTCACAACTATGAAGAAATTCCAACCTCTGAAAATGTATTAGCTTATGACCGCATGCTTTATTATCATTTTCCATGTACTTTGAATGAATTAAATATAAATATTATTGAAAAATTCTTGGTTTATGTACTTTTTAAGAACTATTATTTGTTCATATTTAGTTTTAATGTTGTAGTCCTGTGAATGTTAAATTAGTTTGACAACTTCATAGTTATAGCAATTATATTAAGAAAATTGAGGAGTAACAAGTGAGTTTGGACTAAACTCAAATAAGTCTTAAAATCCAAATATTTTATGAGTTGAGTATAATCTTCATATTTATTAACCCGAATCTTGTGGCCCGAACCCTAAAAGTATTACAAATTAAATGAATTGAACTCTGAACTTATGAAAGTCCGACTCATATGCCCCGATTGACATACCTGGAGACATCCTTAAAATTTTCTTAGATTGGGTTTCAAGCATGGAAGATATCTATCTTGTTCATATTTTTTGTTGGACTAGTGAAACTTTTTTTCATATTGGTCCAATTATCAATTATTTTGAAATAAAATTCAAGAAATTGGTCATAATTATCTCTCCCCCACACCTTCTCACAAAATCATTTTTGCCTTGTGGGTAGTTGTCACAGAAGTTAGTTTTAAAGAAAAAAAAAAACATTGTGAAGGGTCAATAAAGATTGAGTTCAAGCTCGATAAATGATCAAGTCGAATTCAAGCTTTTCATTCAATATATCGATTGAGTTTGGGTTCAAGTAAGTAAGGTTGTAATGAGCTTGAGTTTGGAACATAGTGACATTGAAGTTTGACTTGACTTGAAGAAGTTTTTGACAATGGTAAAAAGTTAGTGAGAAATGATGAGAAACTAGCCTAGACTTTTTGTTTTGCAGGTATTTCTTTTTTTTGCCCTTTCCTTCGATTAAAATCGTGCAGAAGAAACAACCAGTTCCGGTTCCAATTCCCAAATGAAGAACCGGAATCGTGAACCATGTCCTGTCACAAATTCCGGTTCTAAGATCGATCTGTTTCCGGTTCTATTCCTAGTGCGATCTCCGGTTTGAACCGCACTGAAACAGTGGCCTATGAAACGGATTGACACATGAGTGGCCCATTTCTGTTGGGCTCCGATTGCTTTTTTCAGTGTTGCCCAAGAGAACGATTCATACGTGGCTTACGACTTCTTTCTTCGCCACGGTGGCGAAAACGTTGAAAGGAAATTGTCAGATACAGTTAAAGTGGCTCTCGTCCGTCTCTTTCCGTCGTCCATCGTCTAACTCTGCATTTCAAGGTCCCGCGAAGGGCTAAAATTAATTCTTGTGCAAAACCCAGAAATGTTTACGGGGCTTAGCCATTTATCCAGCAGCTGAAATCTATATCTTTGTGTTTTTTTCCCTCTCAGGTATTATAACAAATACTTAGTGGGCTTCAAGTTTACTCCGTCTTTTATACCCAAATATTGTGTGAAGAATATATCTTTTCATTCTCTAAAATTCATCATGTATTGCTTTGGTTGTTTTCTTCTTGTTTAACAGCATTTGATTTGCTTCTGTAGTGTGTTTTGTTAATGTACAAATGAAAGAATGAAAAAAAAAAGATGTGAATTTTCATCTTGTAGATGGCTTAAGATGCCTTTCTATTCTTGGGTTGCCTTTTAGTCTAATGGGCTTTCAGTTATTTTGACTTTTGAGTTTTGATTGGAGAATTTGGACCTGCAATTTGAAGACCTGAATTTAAGGGCGTAAACATTTAATTGAGACCTTATCGTGATAAGATTCTACTGTATGCAGTTGTTCTCAAGCGGGTTAGTTAGAGTTTGTTGGTCTATGGAAGTTGGTTGTGTAATTCTGTGATTAATACTCATTATTTGAGTATTTCAGTTCAGCAGGTATTTTTGGTTGGAAAATTGTGTTGGATATAGACTTGGTAAAATATGGAACATACACTCAGAAGCTACTTGATATTGCCTGATGAGACCCTCAAAAGTATCTGTTGCTTTTTGATTATTTGTATATCCTCTTTGGCTCTGTTAACTTCATTTCAGGACACCATTTTTATTTTGTTCATTTTTTTTATAGTTATTTTACCAATTTTCTATGTTTTCAAGCTCCTTTGTGAAAGTCTACTGATATTAAGAGTGGCAAATATAGAATTATTGGTAGTTTGGGCAACATAACTGTTTGTTGTTTGGGTTCTTTTGAGATGATCTTAATGTACTATAAACTGAGATCTTTTGTTTTCTTTTATTGATGAGAAGTTATGTGGTTATATGCCCCTTATTTTTCTGTGAATCTGAATTTCTGATGTCCCTCTAAATAAAGAGCTGTGGCTTTGTAGGAGTATCTATTTATTCTAGACGCTGTTGCTAGTAGCTCTGATGACCAATGCCTGTATCACTAGATTCAATAGCTTTCACAAGGCAACGGTGGCAATCCCTCGAAGAAGAAAGTTTGGAATTGTTTTTCTTAGATCATTTTGCACGTGTGCATCAGCATGTCTCTCTCAGAGTGTCCCCCTTTTTCATCACCCTTCATTATTCTTGACTGCACACCTCAAGGCCTCAGATGCTCCACAGCGTTCTGATGAATGGTTTGCACTTCGCAAGGACAAGTTAACTACAAGCACATTCAGCACTGCTCTGGGATTCTGGAAAGGGAATCGTCGGTACGAGCTCTGGTATGAGAAAGTGTTTTCACCAGATGAGCAACTAGTGGATGCTTCTAGAAGGTATGCCATGGACTGGGGTGTTCTGAACGAAGCAGCAGCTATAGAGCGCTACAGAAGCATCACTGGTCGTGATGTTAGCTCCCTTGGTTTCGCTATCCATTCAGAGGAGCGCTTTGAATGGATCGGTGCCTCCCCAGATGGACTTCTCGGTCACTTCCCAGGAGGTGGGATTTTGGAAGTGAAGTGCCCGTATAATAAAGGAAAGCCAGAGAAATGCCTGCCTTGGAAAAGAATGCCCTACTATTACATGCCTCAAGTGCAGGGTCAAATGGAGGTAATGGATAGGGAGTGGGTTGATTTGTATTGTTGGACTCCTAATGGGAGCACAGTATTTCGGGTATGTAGAGATCGTGAGTATTGGGAATTGATACATGGCATCTTGTGGGAATTTTGGTGGGGAAATGTGGTTCCAGCAAGGGAAGCTCTTTCACTGGGGAGGGAGGAGGAAGCCATGTCACACAAGCCAACACCAACGCATAGACAAACAGGTCTTGTAATTAGTAGAAGCATGAAGTTGGCTGGTGAGGTGAAGTTGTTGTGCAGGGAAATAGCAGGCCATGTTGAGTTTTTTCGATGATGGGCTTTTGTGTTATGCAAAAATGATTAACATCTTCATGAGGATAGTTGTCCCTTAATATGGCACCTCAATTGGTAAGTTAATTGTATATCAAGGTTATAAAATATGGTGTAATAGGAGGTGACGCTTGATTTGCCGGAGTACCATGTAATATCAAATTTATTGATTCTTCCATGCAGCTGTCTTAATCTAAGCATTTTTATCTGAATATGCACTTAAATTTAGTCTTCAACGACAGAAAAATCACAGCTAATGTTTTCTGTAGACCAAAAAGAAAAAAAAAAACTTTAAAGAGTCCCGACTCTAGAGTCTAGACAGCCTAGTTCCAGGGTAATGAAGAGAATTTAAATAATCAGGGGATTGGTTTTATTTGTTTGAAATGTTTTTAGACTTGGAATTTGTGACACTTATTGGAAATATTCATCAGGAATGATCATTCCCCTGATTTTAGACCTGCTGTGTAGAAGAGTGAAAGTATTGGTAATCAACCTGTAACTATCCTGTCTAGGCAATGTGCAAACTGCTAAAAATGGAAGTCTGAGGAGACTGAAGAAGAATGAATGTATATTCATTGGGGACCTGTGTTGGGCTGACAAGCAGATGTTATACCTTTGGGGGAACCTTTCTTGGGCCGGAGAAGGCCTTTCTGACAACCAGAAGATTGGAAAATTTGACCATCAGCAGGGTTGATAACATTGCGAGAAATGCTTTTCCCAGCTTTTTAGCAATTTTGTACTTATTATGGCATTGTCACTTTTCAGTGGCCATAGAATTTGAAAAATCCTGCAATCCAATTTTTTCATTGCGTGCTTGCGTGTGTGATTTCTTTCTTCTTCTTTTTTTTTTTTTTTTGTCCTTTTGTTTTTAGTTTGGTTGCTTGTATTGATTTCCTTTGCTTTGTTGAGGTCATCGACAACTGGGAATTCAGTTTTATTATGGATGTTAAGAACTTACATTAGGGGTCTGTTTGTTTCAATGTAGAATATTTTCCCTAAGAAAACATTTTCAATGAAAATTCTTTCTTGGAAAATATCTAATTTTCCCTTCATTTTCTGGTGTTTGGTGCAATTTTAAGAAAATGTTCTAAAAAAATTAAAATCCTCCAACGACAATATCGTCCCGGATTTCTCTTTTGCTAATTGCTACTACTAATTATCATTATCTCTACCCACCTCATCAGCCACCACAAACAATCCCCAATCCAAATCCTTTCAAGTCTCAAAAAATAAATCAAAGACCAGAACCAGGAATTCACAATCTCCCCAAGCTAGTTGAGTGTCATTGCAATAAAAAGTTTAAATTATATGCTTACAGCTGATTGAACCATTATAAGAAATAAGCAATTGAAATTTGATGTTTATTGTAGTAACTCTTCTTCTAAAAATGTTCCTCCTGCCTCCATTGGCTTCACATTTTTTCCTTTCTTCAAAACTTCTCAATGCAAGCCCATTCTAGACCTAGAGTTGTATAATCCATAAATGTGTTTGTGTGGCGCAAGATTACGGGAACAGTAGAGAGGAACATGAGAAAGAGGAAAGCTCGAAGAGGTGCAAAGTTGTGGGATTTGCAGAAGCAAGTGCAGGAACATAGCTCTTGATTTGATCTCTGTGGTATAGTCCTTGATGGCTTTGTACAATAGCCAAGTGCCGAGGAAACTGATAAGTCGCGATAGTTGTTGGAAATTAACTTCCGTATCTTAATTCCGGAGGTCATTTTACACCAAGTTATGTAAAAGATTTTCTACCAGAAAAAATTTTCCTGACCTCTTTTGCAGCCAAACACCAGAAATTGAAGAAAATATTTTCTGGAAAAGATTTTCTGTCCAAACAAACAGACCCAAATAATCTGTCATCCCTCTAAAGTCGTAAAACATGTTTTTTTTTAATTTTTATTATTTGTGTTGTAAAAAAAAAAAAAACAGTTTTATTCTTGTATGTAAAAGGTTTGGCAACAAGATTGATGATTGATAGGGTTTTTGTAAAGAAAAGGATAAGAGATGACTGGTTACTTAAAACTAAAGTTCGTAGGGTATTTGTAAAGAAAAGTATGAAAGCCTTGCAGTCTTAGTTAAAGCCTGAATTCCTAGGGCATTTGTAAAGAAAAGAATCATCTTAAGCCTTAACGTCCTCAAGCTGAGTCAAGCATTTTACTTTCTGTGTTGTCAAGTAAACTAAATACATTATTCTTGTACTTAAAATAGTTAACTACAGTTTTTGGTTTAGAATTTAATGTGATTGACCCAACCATTTTACTGGTTTAAACAAACAAATTTCTGGTTGTAAATGCTTTACCATGATTAAAAATGCTTTACCATGATTAATGGGAATCAAATCAAGATTACTGAACCAGATACTTTGCCATAACAATTAACAACACAATTGGGATTTATTTTTGAGTTAATGCAAAGAACAACTATTAAGTCCATTTCTTATCTGTATTTGGCATCAATCCTAAGTTAATCACAATTCTCACTCACATGGGTAATTCCTAGGCGGAAAATTTTTTTAAGCCTCTATTTAATTTGAACACTTTTTTCTCTTATATTTCAGAAAAGATCAAAAGTGCAACTCCAATTACTAAATTTTATCTATGCCTCATAAGTCAAAAGGGAAACGTCTTACTAATTAAACCATTGAAAAAAAGAAAAAGAACTTTTTTTCCATTCTAAGATTTTCCAGCCTTCGCACTGCACAATTAAAAGATCTAAAATTACGTCCAAATTTGATGACAATGCAATAGTATGTAGACATATAGGACACCTTGGGTATAAATTATATAGTTCCTTTTTAGTTTTACCAAAGGTATGATTTTGTACTTTTAATGGCGATTGAAGGCAAATCCTAAGCTAAGTTGGGATAGCACTGACGATCTCAGATAATGAAATAAATTACATGGGAAAACAGATTTTTACTTCTTCTTCTTTCTTTTTTATCATTTTTTTGAGTATGTTCTCATATTCTTCAGCTTTTCAGAAAGCCGAGGAATAAGGACTTTAGTTTAGGAGGCAAACAATCAAAAACATAAAAATAACAATAAATAAAAAAAAAAACAATTTTAAGTTCAAAACTTACAATACAATAAGTAGTATTCAAATGCTTTAAAATGCATGTTCTTAACGTTAGCATTATCTAGGTAACAACTTAATAACGTTTAAAGTCTCTATTCATTGGGGCGGAACATAGCATTTCTTTGGATCGGTTACTATTTCAAATTCTTTTTGATTTATTATAAACATGTTTTTCAATCACCTGTTTATCTTTTAAACAAATCTTTTTATTTCACGTATACCAATCCAAAATTTTTTTCAAATAATTCTCCATCTGAATATAATCTACTTATTAAACTTGGCCCCCAATAGTTGAATCCTGTCATAGCCACGATTCCAAAATCGTCGATTTTGGTTTAAAAGCCTACAATTCTGATTCTTCTGAAAAATGGAACCTAAACTAACCCTTGTAGAAACAACTATTGTTATGGTTCTTAGACTTTCGATTCTGGTCCGATCTCAGTTCCAGTTTTATTTTGGTTACTATTCCGATTTCCTTCAGTTATGATTCTAATTCTTTTAGTTATGCTTAAACACTTGCTATAAAATTAATTCTGAAAAAACATGACAATGAATTTAAAAAAAAAAAAAGAAATTTATTAAATTATCATGTAGCTCCAATCATAACCTAACAATCCATTGTCCCAATATTTATTCCGGTTGAGATCTTCGATACCACTATTCAATACCAAATTCAGTATCAGTTTTACTTATAAAATTTATTTAAATTTTTAAAAAATTAAAAAATATGTGACAGCTTAAATAAATAAGACACTTGACATAAATATAGAAGTGACATTGAATTACCATTAAAAATCGGCACCGAGGTTCCCAAAGTGATATGTGGAACTCAATGTTTTCTTTACCCTTACATGATATGTGAAATTGGTACTGGCTGAATTTGATAACGGATTGTGACATTAAGGACCCCAACTGCAATTACTCCTATACTAGGAGGTGTACACCGCACATAAGACTGGCATGCCTAGTTTTGCTCAATAAGCTAATAAGAATCTAGAAAATAGAAAAAAATGAAATCGAAAAGTATAATAAAGGACATAATAGGCTATTGATGTAGTAAAGTTATGACTAAAAACAGATAATAAATAGATTATAGACTGTCGCTGTAGCAAAGGTACAAGTAAAAATAACACAACAAGTAGATAGTCAGTCGTTCATATTGAGATTGTTGATGTTGAGGTTGTCAATATTGAGAGCTTCATCCATAGGTAGTGATTATTTCATGAGCTACATATCTGGTCAGTCTAAATCTAGAAGGAGAAGGCTTGATGTAACATATAACCATATTTCCCTGTAGAGTAGTCATGAGATGTTGAGTTAAATCTACATTTTGGTGGAGATAAAAAAAGAAAGTACTATAAGCTGTTGAAGAAATAGAAGGAAACAGTTATTACATAAAAAGAAATGATAATAACTTCTGTCTGTAAATAGTAGAGCTTGAGTGGCCTCCAAATAGCCTTGATCAGCTTTATCCCTCTATAATCACCACTCTCATATGGCTTCTGAATCAGTTTTTGCCACCTATAACAAGCAGTAAACAAATTTCAGCAAATGGGAAGAGCGAGGGAACAAGCTCATTTGCATTATAATGTTGATTAAAAAAATAATAATAAACAAAAAAAAGATTTGGCCACCTTTAACTCTTTGAACAATTTTTCTAGGAAATGTAACGCAAAAACTGAATAGTAACTGCTTGTTTTTCAATCATCTCGAGCATCAGCCATAAAATTGTCAAAAAAAAAAAAAAATATTAAGCTCACCAAGCCTAGTTACACCATGGTTCAACATGCAAGAAGCAAAGTAGGTTATAAAGGTCTTCCAACTTGTTCTGCAGCAATTGATAATGACCTTAATTGATACATGCTAGACAATAGCCAGTGGTTTAATAACAATCACGAAAAACATTACTCGGGCACTTGTTCAACTAATGCCAGAATTCTTTGCTGCTGCCATACCTGAAGAGGGGTGCCAGTAAGACACCGCCTGCAATAGGATGACAATTTGAAGGCAGCCTGGGCACCTAGAGTTTTAGAGGACTTGATGGTATGAGCTTCATCTAAAACCACTCTGTACCAGTCAACTCTGTGGAAAATGCTATTCTCCCCATCCTGGTTGAACATATAAAATAGTAATCAATAAAAATGTTTCAACAGGGGAAAAGAACAAGCAGCATTAGCAATTGGATTTAAGTGGTGGAAACTAAAAAAATGGACATGGCCAGCTTTTCATTCTTATAAGCTGCAAGTCAATGGATTTCAGTGGTGGAAAGTAACAAAAAATGGAAATAGCTAGCTTACATTCTTACAAGCAGCCGTTAAGACATCGTATGTGGTCAAGATCACGTCATGTTCAGCAATCACTCAAGGGTCACTGCTCCGATCCCCACCAAAAAAGACAGAAACGGAGATACTATCTGGCTTTGAGTGTGTTTCAAGTTCATCCTGTTCATTCAGTAAATTCTTATTCAGAGAAGATGACAGTATATCCTTGTGCCTATCCATTAACTAACATACGATCAGAAAATTAGTAATGCAGTTTCAGAACAATGTAGCTAAACCTATTCAGAATGCATAAAAACTCAGAAAACTTTGTTATTCTGGCTGAATCAAATATATTATAGGGACTCACCTTCTACTGGCCAAGCAACGCCATAGGACAAATAATGAGGGTGCCGTCTTTCACTTTTCTAAAAGGTTTGAGATCAGATTCCTTTTTCTTTTTCTTGATGTACTATGTATCACCCTCACTTTTGGCAATCGATTCTTGATCCTCAGGGTACCTCTGCCTTGCCTTGCAAGAATCAGAGCAATAGTCATCACAGTTTTCCCAAGCCCCATTGCATCTGCCAAGATCTGCAGAATATTATACAGCTTAGAATATATAATAATTAACATTGATACTCAAATGGACAGTCAGTAACAGCAGCAAGAGAAACTTGCCCCTCCTCTTACCATCCGTGTCGCTGTTGAAAGTTGTGTTGCAGCTTCCCGAGAGAAAATGTTAACATATATTGCGGGAGCCCTCTTGAAACAAATGATCAGATAGTAGCATAATCAAGCTTAATGCAGTTAATGCTCAAGGATTTTATAAGCAGCTGCTTTTTTTTTTTTTTTAATATTTCAAGGACAGAAATACATATTCATCACATATACGATATGCTCCCCAACAAGGATGAAGCGTTTTTGCCCCCTTTCAGCATAACCTACATATCAACTAACCTGACTGCGTCGTTCTTGTCGGCATAACATTTGTATGATCCTTCGTTCGAGTTGTAAAACCAACAGGAATATCAGATGATTTGCTGGTCCCATCTTTGTTAGTCGACACATCATTTATTATTCGAGAATGAACCACCACATTTTTCTGAATCGATGGGATATCTGCAATGGCAAATCCTAATAAGGTGCCCAAAAGACACAACATTATCTTAGAAGTGGAGAAGAATTTTGTTTAAGTACCGGAGATTGAACAAGAAAAGCAAGCAAAATAATTGGTACATATAATAATATTTGTATCTTGAGAAGTACTAGAAGACTGGAGATTCAATGTAGTAGAAGAAGAAATACAGTCATTTGACGAGCAGTTCAAAAATGGACTCTTCAAAGAACCAAGAATTTGAGAATTCAAGTTCCGCGTAGGTTTAAAGATATTAGCTGTATTTTAACATCGAGCACCACAGGTTTATTCATTGTCATCAAAGATTGCAATGTTAACTTCTGAAACAGGAGACCATGCCTTAGACAATGCATTTCCATGCCTCCGCTTACAAGGCTGGTCGTTAGGTAAGGAATCAAAAGATAGATGTCCTTTTTTTTTCCTTTTTCTTCCTTTTTCCAGCATTAGTTTCTATCTGACGTTTCTAACGCTGAGCTCTGTCATTGAACGGAGTTGCTGCAACGTGCATAAATAGACGGCCTTATTTATATCAAAATAGTTTATGAAAGACAACGATACTAAAGGCTGAATAAGAAAAGCAAGAAGAATGATTTGTTGAATGCAGTGATATCTCTACCTCGCGGAATGCTGAAAGATCAGGCATTCAATGCAATAGAAGAGGAAACACAGTCTCTGGACAAACAATTTAAAGACGGAGTGTTCAAAGAGTTAAGGATTCCAGAGTTTGAGTCCTTCAAAGATTCAAAGATGTTATTTGGTTGTCATTTTGAGAATCACAAGTTTGCTCGTTCTCATTGAAGACTGTGATGTTATCTAAAAGGTCAGGCAATCCTTTAGGTAAGACTTCTCTATGACTGTGCTAAGAAGGCTGATCATTAGTAAAAGGCCAAACGTTAGGCCAAAGATGAGAAGACAAAGTTTTTTTTTTTCCCAGCACTAGATTCTGGTTGACCTTTTGTAACCTGAACTATGTCATTCAATGGAGCTGCTGCAATGTGCAAAAATAGATGGCTTCAATTGTAAATGGCACAGAAACGTGAAGCCATTCAAAGATAATGATCTGACGCAAGGCTAAAAAACTAACAGATACATAATAGACGAGTAAAATACTACAATGGCACATATACCTCGAGGAGTAAAACCACAGCCTTCAAGAGTAGCTTGCTATCGCCCTCAAGAGTAGAACCAGGAAAACAAACACCGGTTTTTATGCAACAAAACGGTACCCTATGAACATAAGAGTGTGAGGATTTCTCCCTTTTTTTTCCAAAAGCCTGGTTTCACGCCTCCGACATGAAAACGCAGCCTTCTCACTCTGTGACATTTCAACATACCATTTTTGATGAATACTATTTCTATCCACCTGACTTAAATGACTAAGAACCACCAGTCCCAAAAAAAATCAGCCAATGGCAATTTACAATAGCCACCAAAAACTATAGTAGAATCATTGTAAAGAAGAACAAAAACAACATTTACGAACTGCTGTAAAGAACAACATAAGATATATGATACAATGAAATAAAAAACATGCATGCATACCAGCTCTATTGCAAAAAAGTAAGAAGAAAAAAGAACAGAGCATAAATTTTTTAAACCATGCATGGCAACTCTTACATGCGAGTTAACAACTATTACGCAGAGGAGATACTCATGCATGAACTAAAAACGGAAAAGCAAAAATGGCGACTAAATAAAGGATGTACGACAAAAGGAAAAAGCAAACAAGACAAATAAACAAGCATTTGACCTGCAACAGAATTCCTGTCCCAACAAATCACAAAGGATTAGCTTCAAAGAAGGCTCCTCATAAGAATCAACAGGCCAGAGAATTCTACAAAGAAAGGCATACCATACGGATGTAAAACAGGCAATCACAAGAATAGAAAGAAAAACTGAAAACAGAAAGAAAAAGGCAGGAAGTTTAAAATGAACTCGCCACAACGGCAAAAGCATTTACCAACAGCATTTATAAAAAAACGAGGGAAAAAACTTGAAGTCAGTTCATAAAACAGACAACGTTACAAAATCGCTTAGATAACAATAGTCCAAAACACATAAATCTGTAGCAAGAAACTCACCGAGGCAATTTTCCAGAAAACTCATCCAAGCTGTTTTTGTTCCAAAAAACTGCAAAAATCTCTTCTAAACTTGAAAATCAAGAAGGCTACCGATAAATAAAAATAGTTCAAGCAAAAAAACAACAATAGGCTATTGATTTAAAAAATCATTGATAAAAACTATTAAACATAACCTCAAACCTGAAAAAGATGCCTCCTTTATCATTGATCCATTGCTCTATTGGAAAAAAACAGAAAAACCCACAACACGGTTTCCTTAGAAAGCAAAAAAAAAAAAAAGTACAAAAGAACTCGGGTATAAGAAAGTGGAGGAATTAGAAGAATCAAAACTTTTAAGCATACAGAATGCACTTTAGAAAGGCAAACAAAAGACTTGCAAGATCTCATCAGGTTGCCGGAAGTAATTTCCAATTTGTCACCTACAACATCAGAAATATGTAAATGGGTTAATCACATTTTATCCCCTTAAAGAATATCCTATTTCTCAGTTTACCCCCTAATATTTAATTTTGCTCACTTAACCCCCTTTAGGACAAAATTGTCCTTGCATTATTTTGACTTTTCATTTACCTTATTTTTCTTTCTTTTATTTCTTTTTCTCTTTCTTCTTTATTTAATTCTTACTCTTTCCCACAAAAATCTTCACCTTAATGATTGAAATTAAAAAGAGAAATTGCAGAGATCTTTCTTCTTCTTAAATGATTAAAAAGATATTTAAATCACTTTTCAAAAATACAACTTTTTTAGCCTTTCAATGCTTTTAATTTTGGGTTTCCTCTTTCTTTTCTAGTTTCTCATTTTATTACCAAGAAAATATCTTAAGATGAAATTGTGACCTGATTAATAATCATCAATTGAAATTTGTGACACGTGGCATCATACAAAAAATCAAAATTAGTTTTTGATACCTTTTAAATCTTTACTCAAAAATATGTAATTACAAACTCAAAACAAAAATTTTCATTGAAATGGAATCTCTATTGGGAAGAATGAAAGAGAGAAGAAAGAGAAAAAGAAATAAAAGAAAGGAAAATAATTTCATCTTATGATATTTTCTTGAGAATAAAATGAGAAACTAGAAAGGAAAGAGGAAAATCCAAAATTAAAAGAATTGAAAGGCTAAAAAAATTGCACTTTAGGAAAGTGATGTGAATATTTTTTTTAATCATTTAAGGAGAAGATAGATCTCTGCAATTCTTCTTTTTTAACTTCAATCATTAAGGTGAAGATTTTTGTGGGAAAGAGAAAGAATTAAATAAAGAAGAAAGAGAAAAAAAAATAAAAGAAAAGAAAACAAGGTAAATGAAAAGTCAAAATAATGCAAGGGCAATTTTGTTCTAAAGGGGGTTAAGTGAGCAAAATTAAGGTTAGGGGGTAAACTAAGAAATAAGATATTCTTTAAGGGGATAAAATGTAATTAAATTAGACAACTACAACCCATTTAAAAAAAAAGGTTAATCACATTTAATCCCCTTAAAGTATACCTCATTTTTCAATTTACCCCCTAACCTTTAGTTTTGCTCACTTAACCCCTTATAGGACAAAATTACCCTTGCATTATTTTGACTTTTTATTTACCTTGTTTTCCTTTCTTTTATTTTTTTTCTCTTTCTTCTTTATTTAATTCTTCCTCTTTCCCACAAAAATTTTCAACTTAATGATTGAAATTAAAAAAGCGGAATTACAGAGATCTATCTTCTTCTTAAATGATTAAAAAAAAATATTCAAATCACTTTTATAAAATACAATTTTTTAGCCTTTCAATTCTTTTAATTTTGGATTTTCCTCTTTCCTTTTTAGTTTCACATTTTATTCTCAAGAAAATATCATAAGATGAAATTGTTTTCCTTTCTTTTATTTCTTTTTCATTTTCATTTTCTTCTCTCTTTCATCCTTCCCAATAGAAAATTTCATTTCAACGAAAATTTTTGTTTTGAATTTGTAATTGCATATTTTTTGGTGAAAGTTTAAAAGACATCAAAAACTAATTTTGATTTTTTGTATGATGCCACGTGTCACAAATTTCAATTGATGATTATTAATCAGGTCACAATTTCATCTTAAGATATTTTCTTGAGAATAAAATGAGAAACTAGTAAGGAAAGAGGAAAATCCAAAATTAAAATAATTGAAAGGCTAAAAAAATTGTATTTTAGGAAAGTGATTTGAATATTTTTTTTAATCATTTAAGAAGAAAATAGATCTCTGTAATTTCTCTTTTTTTAATTTTAATTATTAAGGTGAAGATTTTTGTAAGAAAGAGGAAGAATTAAATAAAAAAGAAAGAGATAAAAAAATGAAAGAAAGGAAAACAAGGTAAATGAAAAGTCAAAATTATGCAAGGGTAATTTTGTCCTATAGGGGGTTAAGTGAGTAAAATTAAAGGTTAGGGAGTAAACTGAGAAATGGAGTATACCTTAAAGGGATTAAATGTGATTAACCCTAAAAAAAAAAAAGAAAACAAATGAGGGCTAGAGAAGTTCTGCAAAGAAAGAAACAAGAACCTTTAAAAGTATATATATAAACCATCTTTTTTGGCTTATCATTATTCTCAGCTAGAAGACGAAGACAAAGATGAAGAAAAAGAGAAGAAGGGGGCTTTCTCGTCGGAGATGAAGAAACGAAGAGAAGCAAAGAGAGAGAGAGAGAGAGAGACGATGAACAAAGAGGGAGACATAAAAGATGGTTCTGATCCAGTAGGCGTGACCAAAAATGCTGACATTAGGTAAGGTGGCAAAGAGAAATAGGCCCAACCACAGTGTTTGAAAAAGAAAAAGGACTATTACTACTATAATCATATTATCACTCTCTTTAGTGGGTTGGATGCAAGCAAAAAGACAAACAGTATTCAAATACAGAAAATATGCGTTTGTCTTTAATAAAGTGGGAGGGGTGGGGTGATACGTGTATTCAAATCCTGGGACCCAATTTTTGGCACCGACATGATGCGTGATGCGCATGCAATGGAAAATGCGCATCATCAACGTTGTTGGGCATTTTTTCGTTGGCTTGTTTCAGTGGTTTTGCTTTTAGTGTGGTTTTTGTTTTCTCTTAAATTTAAACTAGGAGGATGACACCGCATGATGTGCTGTGTAATTTTCAATAGTGCCCATCAATATCCAATTATTCAAATTCAGATATTAAATATGAAAAGTTACATAAAAGTGCATCAGTATTTTTGCAGTTATGTTTTTGTAGTTTTATTAAATAGTGAAAATAAGCTACAGTATTAGTTTTTTGTAGTTTTGGAATTTTTTTTTGGCATAAAAGGAACTTTAAAATAATATACAATCATATCAAGATATAAAATGAAAATTAAATCCCCAAACAGTCATCTTGCTGCAACTAAAAGATGGTGGGTAGGGGTGTAAACGAGCCGAGCTCGAGCCGAGCTTTGGCTAAACGAGCCGAGCTCGAGTTAATTTTGTGAAGCTCGAGCTCGAGCTCGAGTCAAATTCGAGTCGAGCTCGAGCTTAAAAAATAAAAAAATAATAATAATAATAATTATTTTTTAAAAAATAAAAAATAAATATTTATTTTTAAAAATGAATAAAATAATATTTTTTAATAAATAATAAAATATTAGGGATATATATGTAATTTTACTATTAAATAAAAAATAAAAAATAAAAATATAATTGAGCTCGCGAGCCGCTCGCGAGCCAATGAGCTTAATGTTTTTGAACTCGAGCTCGAGCTCGAGATCGACTTAATTGGCTCGAGCTCGACTCGAACTCGATATTGACGAGTTCGAGTCGAGCTCGTATTCGAGCCCGACTCGAACTCGATATTGACGAGTTCGAGTCGAGCTCGTATTCGAGCCGCTCGCGATCGGCTCGCGAGCGGCTCGATTCGCGAAACACCCCTAATGGTGGGGCATAACATCATAATAAAAGATATCCTGTTGTTAGTATCCTATACATTAGCTAAACAATCTACCATCCGATTTGCTTTACTGCTCACATGCTTTGATCAAGACTTGCTGCCAAAATACGATGAGATACCTACAATTAGATATAATCATAGCACATTGTAAATAGCAGTATCATATTGGTTTAAAAGATTAAAAATATTAATAGCATCAACTTCCAATTCCGGTTTGTAGCAATAAAGATCTATAGTTATCCTTAGTCCTCCTCTCAATCCCAAAAGTTTAGCTAGAAGATTGGAAGCTATTCCTAATCTTTTACTGATCCGATGGTCCAAAATCCATATCAATTCCTTATAACTCCAGCAACTCCAAGATTGCCTTTTGAAACCCTACCAGTGATAAGTTTTCAAAAGCCATCCTTAGGAGGAGCCTCTATACAATCATCACTTCATATTTTTCACTAGTTATGGTCTGCTTGGGTTCTAGGAGTAATCAGAGGTATTAAGGATTGAGGTTTGCCAACATAAAAAGATTAGATTTGTTTTGATGATTCAATAAGGACCAGCCAGCGAAAGAAATCACAATGCTCCAAAGAACTAGAAAAAAGGTGAAGGGTTTTCTACTAGGTATGCTTTTTTTCATTCATTCCTCACAGGTTAAATGATGATCAATACCAATCTCCCAAGACAAGCGTCCATGTAATAAAATCAGTAAATAGAATAACTTTTCAATTTAACTTGAGAGAAGAAAACGTACAACTGAAGCAGATCTCATGAGGAATAGAAAAAAACCACCATTTGAATCTATAACTGAAGCTCATTTCTCAGCACATCTTTATCAATAATGCAATCAAGATAGGCTAAATTAGGTGAGAGAAACTGTTTATAGAAAACAACATTATGGTTTATACTATAAATAGTAGAACACAAATAAATATTACCAGCTTTAACTACTTGTTAGAGATGTCAACTTCAAGCCTTTATATTCCTTCCTGTAACAACATCGATAATATACTTGGAAAACTAACACCAAAAGAACAAAAAAAAAGGGAAAAAAATTGAATGTGTCGAAGCGGTGACTGTATTCTCAAACTCTAGGAAGAAGTATGTGTCATTTATCTCAAAGTAGGCATTCTCCTCATATTGGAACATCTGGATGTGTCATATTTACTACAGATTATCCATCCTTTTAAAACAAATCAGTGAGTTTTACCAAATCTTCTTCAAAAGTAATATACCCTTTCTTTAAGTTCTTTCCTGTATAAAAATTTCAAGACACATTGAAGGTCTGCAGCACATTCACCTCTTTGAACCTATCAATTGGAATATCATCTTCATGTTTTTTGCAAAATTTCCTGTGTAAGCTTTCTTCAATTAAGTTCAATTTTACAAAGTAAAATAAATTTGTTGTACGGTTCAGTTTTCCAGACTTAATCTTATTGTGATGTTACAAATCTAAGAGAACACCATGTTTTGCAAATACAGATTTAAATCAACTAAAATTGAATTTTCTAACAAGAATTTCTAAGCTATTAAACATCTTAGTCTATGATTAAAGAGGCAAAACTACAGTTATGCAGCAAGTTAATTCTTTTTCCGGTGAATGAATAGAACATTTAAGGTGTTTTATTAAAACAATAACTTACTCACTATTTCAAGTAGGTGCTTAGAATCTAATATTTGAGAATCCTTGTCTTGGGCAAACCTTTAACCACCTATAAACAGGAAAACCATTTATAAGATCCAATGGATTAGAAACAATTAATCAAAAAAAGATTGCTTAAAATACTTGGTTTAATATCCACTTAAAGCTCATAAAACAAATATTCAAAAGGTTTTAACAAGAGACAGTTTTGTGTGCTAAAGACAAAAAATTCAACACAAAGCATTCAAAAGAGTAGCATCCCAAGATCTTTTGTAACTCAAAATTTTGGCCAATGACCAACTTGGCATAGAATTCCTAGAGAAGAAATTCATTAGTTCTTCAAGTTTGGAAACCCAATGAAGGAAAAAGAAACGGAAGAACCGAAACAAAAAGAAAGACATTTTGAAGATGAAGAAATATATTTTAAACAAGTGAATGGTTTTAGTTACCATATGGATTGCTTTTTTTGAGAAGATCAACAAAATACCTGCGTGAAAGACACCAAAAAATGATTAAAAAGAAAATTTGAATGAGTTTGAAAAGAGCAAAAGCCAAAGAAAATGACCAAAGAGAAAGCATACCAGGTTTGAAGAGAGCAATTTAAAGGAAAAAAAATTAAATCAGAATGATCTAACAAAACTTACGTTTTCCATCACCAGTTGTTTTTCACGGCTCGCCATTTTTGCTTCCAGCTCCAGAAGAAATCCAAGAAAGGCAAAAGCTTAGGTTAAGCTGAATAAACAAAAGGTCATTTTCTTCAGCAAATTATAGGCACATAAGTAGGTGAGGCAAATCATTTTCACCATCTAATTTAAATAAAAAAAGAAAGGCAATTTGTTCCAATACAAATCTAGATTTGCTCACAATGAACGAGAACCAATTTAACCAATTTATCATGGCATCGACATAAAAAACATATACGATCTAGAATAATCAATTCAAGAGAATTAACCAACTAATTAAAAACATTGCCTGCAATTCATCAATTTCTTATAATAGAAATAAAAAATTCACCATAATTGCATTCACAAAATATTCACACCAAGGACAACCTCAAGAAAATATGCGATACCCTATATTAAAGAACAACATTTGGTAGAATTTGTTGATTCACATACCAATTCAAGTTCAATGGCAAATTAGAACAGCCAAAATTGCTCAAAATACAAAGCAAATAACAACTTGGGATCCATTTATCTCTAATGGCACTTCCTCAACACAATCCGCTAGCAAGGAGGCAATTACCATTTTGTTCAATGATATTGGAACAAAAAATGCAAGAAAATTCAGAATGACTTAGTAATTTATTCAAGACAGACACAAAAATGGAAAAAAAAAGACCCATAACTCAGTATCACAGAGTGCCAACAACCAACTACAAAATTCTTAAATTGGCATATACTCGTATCTAGAACCACAGGCACAAGAAAATTTAAATGCAAAATTAGATCCTAACATGAATATGAATATTGACATGATAATGAAAACAACAACCACATCATAGTAGCTCTATTAGTTTTTTTTTTTTATTAAAAAGAAGGTAACAATATGATCATTCCTTTCTTAAAACTTCAAATCCACTACCTTAATGAATCCAATCTCCTTAACATTGCTGTAGAAGCGTTGTCTGCAGCACATCAGGCCATACTTTCTGATAATACCATGGGATTTTCCACACACATGGCTATCAAAACAAACCAACGTATAACCATAAGCAATAAGTCAATTCATCATATAGTTCAATAAAAAAAAGCCTCCAGGTATTTAAAACAGAAAAAGCACCAAACCACCAGGAGGAGAAAATATCCACGTGGTCAGGTACAATTCTTAAAATGCCATAGTGAATAATACCATTATCACTACAAAATACTACTTACAACAGCTTACTAAACTCCCAAAAATTATCGAGCCATCAATGACACAAGACTTTTTCAGCATGAAAATCACATTAGCCCATCATTAGGACCAATTTAACTTGAAAACAAGATTATATACCATATGATCTAGTATACAAGGCAGTACACCATAAACCTACAATTTCTTGAAATCCAATCAAGGACTCCAACATCACTGATACAAACACCAGATTATACTAGTAGACAAACCATTATAAATGGGACTAAGAACGATCAAATGTACAAAAACTCCCACAAAAATCAGTTTAGGTTCATGGAATTAGATTTCACGGAGGATTTTGAGTATTTGAAATCCAGGTTAATCCAAATAAATTCTTTGGCAAAAAATTTAACTGTAGAGGAGAACTTGAAATACAAAACAACTTGAAAAATCCTTCTTACAAATACTTCCGTGAGGTACTTTCTCCCAAACCACCAGGCGGGCCAGCAACTTTAAGAACTCATTTGCCTTCCACATACTCCAAAACTGAACAAGCAATATATAGAAGTCGTCAACCAAACTACCCACAAAATAAACCCCACATGATAAACATTCAGACAGAAATCCATAAAGGTAAAGCAAGATGAAGAGCAAGTGATTTATTTCAGGAACATTGATCTGCTTTTTCTATTTTCTTCCTTAAACTGAGAGGGTTCCAGAGGCATGGGAAACAATGTTAAAGAATACACCTTTTTTAGAAAATAACCTTATAGAATCTACCTTCAAAAGGGAAAAACAAGACTTACAAAACCGCATGAAGATGGTGGAGGAAATTTCTAGATTATGTACCTGCAACATCACAACATAATAAAAGGCTAATAAAGATGCTTTAGAAAAAAGAAGTAAGAAGAGTTTTTGAAGCAAAAAAGATTCCAGCCACTCTTTTGATTTTGTTTTTGTCCATCAGAAAGGGAAAAAATCGTAAATAATAGGAGGAAAAAAAGAATTAAAAGATACTAATAAAGATACTCTGGAGAAAATGAAGCAATGAGAGTCTTTGAAGCAAAAAAGTTCCAGCCAACTTTTTGATTTTGTTGTCATCTATCAGAAAGAAATTGAAGAGAGAAAAAGTGCAGCTTTCTTCGTGACAATGAGGAAGAAGACGAGAAGAAAGAGAAAGTAAGGGTTAGAGAGAAGGAGTCAGATGGCTAATGAAAGTAATGGAGAAAGGGAACCCGCTACTATCACTGAAAAGTTGGGAGCAGGTAACTTTCTCCCATAAGAAACAAAGGAAGAGGACGACTCGAGACTGGAGTGGTTGGGGTTGGTGGAGGCGTTCCTGATTTCCTGTGAAGAGTCTGAAGACCAATGCACTACCAAACAAAGGAAAAAGAAAACAAAGTCACGTGCAGGACATGTTCAAAAACTTGCCACCAATCACCGCTTGCCATGACACCAGGAAGTCAATCACCTCTCGCCACGTGGCGGACGACACACGGATGTGGCAAGGGTGTAAAACCCACGTTTTTGGCACCGATTTTATTATTTTATTTTTCCAATTAATTAAAAAGATAAAATTACTAGGTAAAAGAAAAAATAGAATAAAATAACTGTAGGATGGGATAAGGGTTCCTAATAAACTAAAACTCTTATCCAAATCACCTACTAGTGGGTAGTGCTAGGTTTAGAATTTTATTGAAACCCTAGAAAGAAAAATAACACCATCCTTACCTTTCTTTCGTCTGCCTCCCTAGAGCAAGAGCTGTCAGAGAGTAGAGAAGGAGAAGCAGGTGACACTGTCAATCGATCAAACGACTAAGCACCTAAACCTGCAAGCCCCAAGTTCATGTAAAACTTTTCTTTTAAGTTTTAGTAGTTACATTAATTGTCCTAGGGATTTTACGGATATGTATTGTTGCTATATATATGTTTTTAGGAAGATTCGTATGTGGATTCGTAGAAATAGGGTGTTAGATTTTAATCTTTGGTTAAATAGGTTGCCCAAATCTGTTGGAGGAAAAACAAAAAAAAAGAAGAGAATCTGTTTTAGGCTAGGCATTGCAGAACTAACGCCACACACAAAAAAAAAAAAAAAAGAGAAGAGTGGGGGCCGCCATCGCTGGCGGCAGAGAAAGGATTTGCAAGGCTGAAGCGAAAATAAAAAAAAATTTGATAGACGATGTGCTGGCGACAATGGACCAAAGTCATGGTTGGCCTTTTTTGGCCAACCAATGGAAACAAAGGGTCGCCAGGCTGGCTAGCGACCATGGTCAAACAATTGGTTGGCCTTTTGGCCAACCATGGGTTCAACCCGAGGACGGAGAAAATTTGACAAATTGTATAGGGACAAAAATATAATATAAAATGTAGTAAATGTTTAATAAATAAATTTTAAATATAATTTATAGTGTATCATGGGTATCAAAATTTAGGACCCAATCTAAAATAGTAGTTAGAATTGAAGGGTTAGTTATTTAAAACTTACTTGATTGATTAAGTCTAAGGTACTTAAATAGAAATTTAAAACATCTTAATCTAACCTTATTAGGTTAATTTAGACAATGTAAGATCAATTCTAAGTTGTTAAACGAAATGCTTAAAATAATAATAATAATAATACTAATAATAATAATAATAATAACAATAATTATAGTAGTAGTAGTAGTAAAAAATAATACAGGCGATAACACTAATAATAATAGTAAATAATAATTAATAAAACAATGATAGTAAGAATAATAATAATATGGACATGAAGGAAATAAATTAAGAATATAAACAAAAATCAAATATAAATACGAGTGAAACAAACTAAGACAATAACTATAATAAGTCAATATATATATAGACGTACAAGTGTACTTAAACGATAATAACGCTTACACCCGCTTAAAAGTGGAAAATAAAGTGAGAGGTAATAGTAACTAATTAACAAATAGATATATATATATATATATATATATAAGTGGTAATAAAATAAATTAGCGACGACGAGAACGATAATAATAATAATAATGAATAATTAGAAATTATAAATATGTATAGTAAGACAATACTCAAGATAATAAACAGGACTATGAATAATTATTCTCTTTTAAATTAGGAAACTTTACAAATTGAGAACCGTCCAAATTAAGAAACTTTCCAAAAGTGGAAACTTTCTAAAAATAAAACTTTTCTAAAAATAGAAACTTTTCAAATTAGAAAACTTTTCTAAGATAGAAATCATCTAATTTAGGGAGAATACTATTAGGATTCATATAATGGTCTAGACATGAATCTTCGTCCTACTCAGAGTTTGTATATGTATGCATTTATAGGAAATAATAACTAATTAGGAAACCTATACATTTGATAGGTACGGTACCAGTTTAAAGGATCTAAGGTAGTTCCACTCGAGCAGCCAAACGAAGGTAGGTAGGATTTACCCTTCTGAGATTTCAAAGGTGCAAAAATGAGATTTTTGTTGTCAATCCTATTTTGTTGTGTTGACTCAAAATGTATTTGATTAAATGCTTTATTTGGATATTTATGAAAGTTATATTTTTACTATACAAAAATGGACCATGTGACCTATTTGAAATGTTTTGATATGTTATTATATACCAATCAAGCTGAATCTTTTATGAAATCAAGGATCTATATATGTGACATGTGGAATAAATTTTTGACAAGTAAATCTCAAAACAGTAATGGGATAGACGGTAGGGTCTATATTCATGTCTAATCGTCATGGTAGTCTGGTATAAAATTCAGCCGATTGATAAGGTCATGGTAGTCTGGTATAAAGTCCGGCCGATTGACAAAGTCATGGTAGCCTAGTATAAAGTTCGGCCGATTGATCCATGTATGAAATGAGACCAATCGGTAGTCATGAAATCTATTGGTCGCCCACCTAGAAGGGGTTTAATCTCTAGGTTGAGTACTTAGTAGCTGGTCATTACATATACTTGTTATGAACTGATATAGAATGATTTATGAACTGATCTGAAATGAGACTTATGAACTGATATGAATTGATTTATGAATGGATATGAAGAGACTTGTGAATTGAAATGAAATGATTTATGACTTTATGATTTTTCATGTACATTTATCAATAAGGTGCTTTTAAATTGCTTGCCACTCGTTATTACTGACATTTATTAAAAGAAGTTGCTTTCAAGATCATGGATGTGATCGTAAATGATTTGATTTGTATCTATATATGTATCTATCAAATTACGAGTACATGGTCCAATAGAGGGGTAGATATTACCTATTGAGCGACTTGTCGCTCAACCCACTTTTTACCATTCTTGCAGATTCTGAAGAGTATGAGTTGATTTACGTAGAAGACCCTGATGACGACTTTTATTAGCGTTAAATGAATAAAAGTTGGCAGGCAAGCTACTTCTAGTCGTTAGTTTACTTATATCCATTTTCTATTGTTTCAATTCGGGAATAATTGTACGAAGTTATTGGATATTCGTAGACTATCCTTGACAGACATTTGCACCGTACTTTATTTAGTTATATTATTTCGTACTTTTGAAGTTTAGACTAGTTAAATATTGCCTTGTATTCTTGAGTGGGATTTGAGAATACGGCGGATGCCACGTGACGGGCACGTGCGGGCTCGGGGCATGATATTTTTAGTGGTATCAGAGCGTAGGTTCGAAGTGACCCCATAAGATAGAACGATTTAGGAAATGAATGGTAGTAATTAGTAAGTTAGGCTTGAAAAGATCTGTGTACCTTAGAAAAGAAGAAATCAGGACTGATAGTGTTCCTTTTGGTATTGTATAAATGGCCGAACCAGTACACGGGGAGCATCAGGAGTGCGACTGTGGCCCGTCTTAGGAAGAGACAAAAATTCTATAGAGACAGGTTCCTTGAGGAGTTAGAGAGAGCCACGGACGGAATTAGGGAGGCTTATGCGTTGGCTGATCGAGTAGCTGACCGAACGCACGAGATCTCGACGTTGATAGTGTCGAGGGAACACATGAGATAGGACATGGAAGGCTGGCGTGGGGAGGCCCTCTGTCTACTGGAAGAGGTCAATAAGTTGAAAGCAGAAATGGAAGTACAGAAGGGACTAGCTAATATGTATAATGAAGGATTTGAAAAAGTAACTTCTCTACTCCAGAATCGAGATGCGGAGTAAGAAATTTTAGCGGTGAAGTATGAAGAGAGGAGGCAGCGCGTGATGAACTGGATAGGTGGCCACCAACCCCTTGCACCCCAAATGCTTAGGTGGAATCACCTATGGCTTGATAATGAAGCGGAGCTAGAGGATGACCCCAAGGACGACCCTGAGAACATGCTCGTGGAAAATCATGAGGGAAAAAAATAGAGTTGAGGACCAGGACGGTGCTGGAGAGGGCGTAGGAGATGGTGCAATTGAGGATGCAGACCCACCAGCGGATGAATAGTAGAGTTGGTCCAAGAGAGATACCATTTAACAATTCATTTATTTTATTAGTGTTAAGGAATATTATGTCAGGAACATTAGTAGGTTGCTTACTTTTCTATCCAATCATAGGTTATAATTAGAAAGTTTGGATACTAGATTCGTTAGATATTTTTAGAATAAGTTAGGATATTCACTTCGATGTGTAAGAAGTCGATCGTTCTTCTCATTTGAAGTTAGCGAATGAAACCTCATGTTTAAAATTTTCTTTTATTATTATTATTATTTTTCCATCCATTTTATTTTGGGGGTAGTATGTGTAAAATATGCAAGTAGACCACTTTAGTTGGATCGTCTTAAAAGCATATATTCATATATATATATATATATATATATATATTTATGTATAATAATAAATAAGAATAAAATATTTACTCAGTATAGAACTTATTTGTGTGACTTAGAAAATGACACCAACCACTAGGCGTGGCAGGAATCACAATGGCAGCCCCAATGGTGAGAACACCCAAGGTAATCACAACCAAGAACCATATCAAGGAAATAATAATCAGAGTATGGGTTACCAAAGGGCTGGTTCAAGTGAGCATCAACCTTACATGATGTTACCCGCAGAGTTAGTGACTGCACTAACCGGAGTAGCTCAAGCACTACAAACCCAAACATAGTTAACACAGATTCAGGCTGTCCAAATCCAGAATCATGGACAAGGGGGAACTCAATCATATTATGAGAAAATGAAGAGAGTCCATGTCCCTACCTTTGATGGAACTCCTGACCCGAATTTGGCAGAAAAGTGGTTAGATGAAATAGAAATTAATTTTACACTTTTGCAAGTGCCGGAGGAGATGAAACACCTAATCATCAAACCCTTTTTGGTAGGAGAAGCCAATAAGTGGTGGACAACTCTGGAGCCTACCGTTGCTCCACCAATAAGTTGGACAAAATTTAAAGAGGAATTTCTGAAATACTTTTTCCCACCTGCCATGAGAATGCAGAAAATAAACCAGTTTGAAAATTTGAAACAAACATCGGGGATGTCTGTGGTGCAGTATTCGAATAAGTTCACGGCATTAGGAAGGTTCGTGCCGTCAACAATGGCGGATGTCGAGTTGAAAAAATATAAGTTTCTATGGGGGTTGTCGAGTAGAATCCAAACTAGGGTAAACACCGCTTACACCCCTACGTTTAATGACGTGTTGGACGCCAGCGTTAAAGTTGAGGCTGATTGCAAAAGATTGGATGAAGAGGATAAGAATAAAAGGCCTAGACTAGGAAATGAACTTGCAGTGTCAGGAGCGTTGAAACCCGGCGGACGGTTCCGCTTAATTAAGAAAAATCATGGGCCACCACCGAAGATAACTGGAGGAAATACCTTCCCTGTGTGCAAAACTTACTAGAAAATGCATCGGGGAGAATACCGACTTAAGACGAGTTTCCCTCCATGCAAAACCTGTGGGAGGATACATCGAGGGGAATGCCGAGTTGGAACAGGAGCTTGTTTTGAATGTGGACAGCAAGGGCATAGGGCTATGAATTGTCCAAATAGGAAGGTAGAACGAGATAAGAGTGGCAATCTCACTGATAAGGAGCTAAAAGTGAACGCGAGGGTGCATGCCATGACCGATGATGAGGCGGAAGTGTCAGGCGATGTGGTCACAGATACTCTTCTGATTAATTCTGTGCCTGCATACGTGCTATTTGATTGTGGAGTTAGTCACTCTTTTATTGCTAAGAAATTTGCAAAGTACTTGTGCATGTCTCCTGAATGGATGGACCACCCCTACCGAGCGGCTGCTCCATGAAATAGGATTATAGTGTCTCACACTAGGTATCCAAATCGTAATGTGGAATTGGAGGATAGGAGATTAGAAGTGGACGTAGTGCATATAAATATGAGTGATTTTGATATTATTCTAGGACTGAATTGGCTAACTAGACATTTTGCCCAAATTGATTGTAGGAAGAAGAGGGTGTTATTCATGAAATCGAACGAGGAGGATTTCTCATACCAAGGAAATGCTGGTAATAGAAAAATTCGTAAGTTACCTCTCCTATCTGCCATGCAAGCGTATAGGGCCATAAGAAAAGGATATGAGACATATTTGACTTATGTTGCAGATACGGAGAAAGAGAAGACGTCTTTAGAAAAGATTCCGGAGGTGGAGGACTTTCCTGACATGTTTCTGGAAGACCACTCTGGTCTACCTCCAGATAGAAAAATAGAATTTGAAATAAATGTTGTACTTGAAGCGAATCCCATATCTAAGTCCCCCTATAGAATGGCGCCTGCGGAATTAAAGGAACTTAAGGAGCAATTATAGGAATTATTGGATAAGAAATTCATTAGATCTAGTGTTTCTCCTTGGAGTGCTTCATTACTCTTTGTAAAGAAGAAGGATGGTTGCCTGAGATTGTGTATCGATTATAGGGAGTTGAATCAGATCACAATAAAGAACAAATATCCCCTTCCAAGGATAGATGACCTATTTGACCAATTGAAGGGAGTTAAGATATTCTCTAAGATAGATTTGAGATTTAGATACCATCAATTAAAAATTAAAGTCGAGGACATCCAAAAAAGTGCATTTCGTACGAGGTACGGACACTATGAATTTTTTGTAATGTCCTTTGGATTAACGAACGCTCCGGCAGCCTTTATGGATCTAATGAATCGGGTATTTAAATCACAATTTGACTGTTTCGTGGTTGTGTTTATTGATGATATTTTAGTGTACTCTCCAAATGAAGAAACTCATGCTGCCCACCTTAGGGAAGTCCTAGAAATACTGAGAAGGGAGAAACTGTACGCTAAGTTTAGTAAATGTGAGTTCTGGCTGAAGAGTGTGACATTCTTAGAACATGTGATATCAGGTCAAGGGGTGTCTGTTGACCCAAAGAAGGTGGAGGGAATTGTAAATTGGTCACGGCCCACTAATATAACCAAAGTGAGGAGTTTCTTAGGGTTGACCAGCTATTATCAAAAATTTGTGAAAGGATTCTCCACTATCGCTATGCCTCTTACTAGGTTGACTCAGAAGAGAGCAAAGTTTGAATTGATAGATAAATGTGAAACAAGTTTTCAGAAGTTAAAGAAGAAACTAGTGTCAGCCTCGGTACTTACCCTACCCTCTGGAACAGAAGGATTTGTGATTTATAATGATGTCTCTAAAAATGATTTAGGATGCGTTTTGATGCAAAATAAGAGAGTGATTGTCTATGTTTCTCGCCAATTGAAACCTTACGAGCAGAATTATCCAACGCATGATTTGGAATTGGCGGCAGTAGTATTTACGTTGAAAATATGGAGGCATTATTTATATGGTGTGCAATGTGAGGTTTTTACCGATCATAAGAGTCTCAAGTATCTATTTACTCAAAGGGAATTGAACATGATGCAGAGGAGGTGGTTAGAATTCATTAAGAACTATGATTTGACAATCAGTTACCATCCGGGTAAGGCAAATAAGGTAATAGATGCCCTCAGTAGGAAGTCAAGGGTGTTACCCACGGCAAAGGATCAGGCAAAAAATTTTGAAGTGGAAATGGTGGACTCCACGGTTCGAATGCTAGCTGCCCTAGTGGTCGTACCTACTTTAATAGATAGGCTTAAGGAAGCATAACATTCTGATGACGGGTCTGCAAAGGTTAAGTAAAAACTTAGGGTGGAACCCTTTGATGATTTGAATTGAAAGATGATGGGAGTATGTGGAAAGATGGTAGATTATGTGTGTCAAGGGATGAAGGATTGAAGCAGGAATTGCTAAAGGAGACACACAATTCAAGATTCTCGATTCATCCTTGGGGAACAAAAATGTACCGAGACTTGAAGAGTAATTATTGGTGGAATGGGATGAAACGAGAAATAGCCAAATATATGGCGAAGTGTCTGGTCTGCCAACAGGTAAAAGTCGAGCATCAAAGATCTGCCGGCTTATTGCAAGCCCTAGAAATTTTCCAATGAAAGTGGGAACATGTGACAATGGATTTTGTAGTAGGATTGCCTCGAATAATGAGGAATAACGATGCCATTTGGGTGAGAGTCAATCGGCTAACCAAATCTGCCCACTTTCTACCAATGTCAAATGGGATAACAATGGAGAGGTTGGTGGAGATGTACATGGAGGAAATCGTATGTTTTCACGGTGTTTCAATGAGTATAGTATCTGATCGAGACCCTAGGTTCACGTCTAGATTTTGGTCGACCTATCAAGAAGTTATGGGGACAGATATGAGATTAAGTACCGCCTTCTACCCTCAGACGGATGGACAGTAGGAAAGGACCATACAGACTCTGGAAGACATGCTCCGAGCCTGTGCACTAGACTTCGCGGATAGTTGGGATAAGTTGGTGAAACTAATGGAGTTCTCGTACAATAATAGTTATTATAGTTGTATAGGTATGGCAACATTTGAGGTGTTATATGGGCGCAAGTGTAGATCGCTCTTATATTGGGATAAAGTAGGTGAGAAGCTGATCACTCGTCCTGATTTGGTGGAACGAACTTTGGAGAAGATTAAGATTATTCGGGAAAGATTAAAAATAACTTAGGACCGAAACAAGAGTTGGGCAGATTCCAAAAGGAGACCTTTAGAGTTTCAACTGAGAGAAAAGATGTATCTGAAGGTATCCCCTACCAAGGGAATGATGAGATTTAGATGAAGTGGCAAGTTGAGTTCGAGGTATGTAGGACCTTACGAAATATTGGATAGAGTTGGACCTCTAGCGTATTGACTGGCTCTCCCACCTACTTTGTCAAGGATATATAATATTTTTTCATGTTTCCCAACTGAGGAAGTATGTATTAGACCCGAGCCATATTTTGGAGGACCGACCCATCAAAGTGAGGGAGAATTTATCGGTGGAGGAAGTTCCTTTAAAAATCGTGGATTAGAAGGACCAAGTTCTAAAGAGGAGGACCACACCCTACGTGAAGGTGCAATGGACAAACCATACACCACGAGAGGCAACGTGGGAGTTAGAGAAGGACATACTGAATAGATACTCATATCTTTTTGATCAAGGTACGTAAGTTTCGAGACAAAATTTTTTATAAGGGGGGTAGAATGTAAAACCCACGTTTTTGGCACCGATTTTATTATTTTATTTTTTCAATTAATTAAAAAGATAAAATTACTAGATAAAAGAAAAAAGTAGAATAAAATAACTATAGGATGGGATAAGGGTTCCTAATAAACTAAAACTTTTATCCAAACCACCTACTAGTGGGTAGTGCTAGGTTTAGGATTTTATTGAAACCCTAGAAAGAAAAATAACACCATCCTTACCTTTTTTTCGTTTGCCTCCCTAGAGCAAGAGCCGTTAGAGAATAGAAAAGGAGAAGCAGGCGACACCGTCAATCGATCAGACGACTAGGCACCTAAACCTGTAAGTCCCAAGTTCACGCAAAACTTCCCTTTAAATTTTAGTAGTTGCATTAATTGTCCTATGAATTTTACGAATATGTATTGTTGCTATATATATGTAGATATATATGTTTTTAAGAAGATTCGTATGTGGATTCGTAGAAATAGGGCGTCAGATTTTAATCTTTGGTTAAATAGGTTGCCCAAATCTGTTGGAGGAAAAAAAAAAAAAAGAAGAGAATCTGTTTTGGGCTAGGCGTTGCAGAAGCAACGCCACAAAAAAAAAAAAAAAGAGCGGGGGCCGCCATTGCTTGCGGCAGAAAAAGGATTTGCAAGGGTTGGCCAAGACCGAAACGAAAATTTAAAAAAAAATTTGATAGATGATGTCGCCAGCAAGTGACCAAAGTCATGGTTGGCCTTTTTTGGCCAACCAATGGAAACAAAGGGTCGCCAGGCTTGCTGGCGACAGTCAAACAACTAGTTGGCCTTTTGGCCAACCATGGGTTCAACCCGAGGACGGAGAAAATTTGACAAATTGTATAGGGACCAAAATATAATACAAAATATAGTAAATGTTTAATAAATAAATTTAAATATAATTTATAGTGTATCATGGGTATCAAAATTTAGGACCCAATCTAAAGTAGTCGTTAGAATTGAAGGGTTAGTTATTTAAAACTTTACTTGATTGATTAAGTCTAAGGTACTTAAATAGAAATTTAAAACATCTTAATTTAACCTTATTAGGTTAATTTAGATAATGTAAGATCAATTCTAAGTTGTTAAACAAAACGCTTAAAATAATAATAATAATAATAATAACAATAATTATAGTAGTAGTAGTAGTAAAAAATAATACGAACGATAACACTAATAATAATAATAATAGTAAATAATAATTAATAAAACAATGATAGTAAGAATAATAATAATATGGACATGGAGAAATAAATTAAGAATATAAACAAAAATCAAATATAAATATGAGTGAAGCAAACTAAGACAATAACTATAATAAGTCAATATATATATAGACGTACAAGTATACATAAACGATAATAACGCTTACACCTGCTTAAAAGTGGAAAATAAAGTGAGAGGTAATAGTAACTAATTAACAAATAGATATATGTATATATATTTATATAAGTGGTAATAAAATAAACTAGCGACGATGAGAACGATAATAACAATAATGAATAATTAGAAATTATAAATATGTATAGTAAGACAATACTCAAGATAACAAACAGGATTATGAATAATTATTCTCTTTTAAATTAGGAAACTTTACAAATTGAGAACCGTCCAAATTAAGAAACTTTCTAAAAATAGAAACTTTCCAAATTTGGAAACTTTTCGAAGATAGAAATCATCTAATTTAGGGGGAATACTGTTAGGGTTCATATAATGGTCTAGACATGAATCTTCGATCCACTCAGAGTTTGTATATGTATGCATTTATAGGAAATAACGACTAATTAGGAAACTTATGCATTTGATAGGTACGGTACCAGTTTAAAAGACCTAATGTAGTTCCACTTGAGAAGCCAAATGAAGGTAGGTGGTACTTACCCTTCTGAGATTTCAAAGGTGCAAAAATGAGATTTTTGTTTCCAATCCTATTTTGTTATGTTGACTTGAAATGTATTTGATTAAATACTTTACTTGGATATTTATGAAAATTATATTTTTACTATACAAAAATGGATCATGTGACTTATTTGAAATGTTTTGATATGTTATTATATACCAAACAAGTTGAATCTTTTATGACATCAAAGATCTATGTATGTGACATGTGGAATAAATTTTTGACAAGTAAAGCTCAAAACAGTCATGGGATAGACGGTAGGGGCTATAGTCCTGTCTAATCGTTATGGCAGTGTGACAGCCCCGCCTCACTGTAAGGCGAACTAAAGGGTTCGGCGGATCGCCTGCCCAACTCTCGCCGGAACTCACTCACTCACTACAGTCCTCAATTAAATTACAATGTAAATCTCAAATATACATCAATTCCTCCATGAATATACATATCAAAATGAAGCAAATACTAGTTCCCGAGCATGGAACGCACATATATATTCGTTCAATTCCAATCACTCATACAATCCTAACTATTACACAAGTTAAATCTAAAACTCAAACTGTACAGGAGATAATTCATCCAATCACATGAACAAGTACTACAAGCACTTCCTTCGCCTCGAGCCCTATGGAGGGAAAAATAAATTTTGGGGTGAGTTAGAAACTTAGCGAGTGTCTAGTGAAATCAGTAATCAAATAAGTTTCACAATAGTTCAATTTAATAATGTAATGAATCAGTAATTAAATGTACGTTTATTGCTTTTGTGAGCCAGTGAAATCATGGTACTTAGACGTCCAAAGCTCAAAGAGATCCAGTAATAGTGAAACAGGAATAGGGAGCCATTTGTGTTCCAAATAAACAGTAAACAGAGGTGGAGCCATTGGTTCTAAGGACAAGATTTCCTAAGAACTCAATGGAGCCAAATCATGTCATGGCACACACACAAACACAAATGATATGCAATCGAGTAATCAATGCAAGAATTAGTTCGAAAAGTAACTTTACAAATAGTTTGGGGATCACTCACCAACCATGGCTCACGAACCTTATCCATCATACATCATTGTCTTGCTCAAATCCAAGCCCTAGATCACAATGATCATGTCAAGCAAAAGAAAGTCTAAAATCAGCAAGTTCCTATCACATTTTGGCGTTTTAATCATAATTAAAGCTATACTTATCCGATTGAAACGAATCTTATGGCGTTACGAAACTAAGACATATACCAACATTTCTTGTGAAGACCTCCAAAGCCAAATCATACATATTCATGGTCAAAAATTGAAATCTTAGAGAAAAAATGGAAACTGTCCATGAAATAGGGCTTATGGGCAGTCAAAGGTATTTCGGTCATTTCAATGATATAGTAATCCGATTGAGCTGAAATTTTGCAGGTAGATGGATAACTCATACATCTATAACTTTCATGTTTTGTCCAACAGCTGATTCGATCTAAAACATGGAGAAATGTGCAGTCCAAGTTAAGTCTAGAAACATGGTAAACGGAAATTAGACTTCTAAACTAACCTTTGTATAGAACCACAAGTGCACATAACAATCATAAGATATACCACATAACTAATGAGGCCACAATGCCCCCTCAATATGAGCACATTGATAGCTCCAAAACCAATCATAATTAAGCCCCAATTCGAAACCCTAACATTGATATTAACCTACACAAGTTGGAATTTCCGAAGGCAAGTGAAACTAGCACACATACCCTCAATATTTCACATAACAAAACTATCAAATGCTCTCAAAGATTGGGCAGCATTTCCCTTTAATTTCCTTATTTTCCCTCCTACAATACATTACCAATCACATCTCAATTCAATTACAATTATACATACAATTCATAGACTATAAAACACACCTAATTAAGGCCACAATACCCTTAAATCTTAACCAATTAGGAGCTCAAGAACCAACCATAAGAAAGCCCCAAATTAAAACCCTAAAATTGGAATTTCCGCACAAATTCTGAAATTTTTCGCAAATAACCACAACTAACACACAAAGGCCCCATTTCACACCATATCAAACTATCATTCCATGACCAACTAACAATAATCATATAAAATCAGAAAATTCCCCAATAATTCAGAAATTGATCCAACTTTACTTCAAATTATGAAATCATCCACAAAACCACCTATTTAGCTACTATAAGTCACTAATCTACCATTATTAAAGCAAGAGAAAACTTTCTTATCCAACTTACCTCAAAACTCAAGAAAGCTAGCAACTTAGAGTTTCACTTTCAAAAATCACTCCATCACCTTCTTTAATCTTCCTTAGTACACACTTGTATGGAGTAGTTTCCAAAACTACCGGTTGAAAGTCAAGATTTGAGCAAAAATGGAAGTTGAAGTTGAGGAACTCTCTTGGTTCTTCCTCTCAAAGTAGCCGGCCAAGAAAGAGCAAAAATGAAGACCAATTCAGCTAAAAACAAGATAAGAATGAAGAAAACAGCCAGTCAAACTTGGCTGCCGACTGCAACACGTCACAATCCGGCCGGAATCCAGCCGGATTTCTAGCCGGATTCCAGGCCGGATTCAAGGCAGTGGAGAAATTAATTTTTTTTTCAAAATCCATCAATAATCCGGCCAAGAACTGGCCGGATTTGCAGCCGGATTTGGTCCTAACCCTTTCCACCAAAAGTTTTTCTGTTTTTCTTCTTTCGAGAGTCACAGGTAGCCTGGTATAAAGTCCAGCCGATTGACAAGGTCATGGTAGCTTGGTATAGAGTCCGGCCGATTGATAAAGTCATGATAGTCTGGTATAAAGTCCGGCCGATTGATCCATGTATGAAATGAGACCAATCGGTAGTCATGAAATCTATTGGTCGCCCACCTAGAAGGGGTTTAATCTCTAGGCTGAGTACTTCGTAGCCGGTCATTACATGTACTTGTTACGAACTGATATGGAATGATTTATGAACTGATCTGAAATGAGACTTATGAACTGATATGAATTGATTTATGAATGGATATAAAGAGACTTGTGAATTGAGATGAAATGATTTATAACTTTATGATTTTTCATATACATTTATCAATAAGGTGCTTTTAAGTTGCTTGCCATTTGTTACTACTGATTTTTATTAAAAGATGTTACTTTCAAGATCATGGATGTGATCGAGGCGCAAATAATTTGATTTGTATCTATATATGTATCTATAAAGTTACGAGTACATGGTCCAATAGAAGGGTAGATATTACCTACTGAGTGACTTGTCGCTCAACCCACTTTTTACCATTCTTGCATATTCTGAAGAGTATAAGTTGGTTTACGTAGAAGATCATGAGGACGACTTTTATTAGCATTAAATGAATAGAAGTTGGCAGGCTAGCTACTTCTAGTCGTTAGTTTACTTATATCCATTTTCTGTTGTTTCAATCCGGGAATGTACGAACTTATTGGATATTCGTAGACTATTCTTGATAGACATTTGTACCGCACTTTATTTAGTTATATTATTTCGTACTTTTGAAGTTTAGACTAGTTAAATGTTGCCTTGTATTTTTTAGTGGAATTTGAGAATACGGCAGATGCCACGTGTAACGGACACGTGCGAGCTTGGAGCGCGACAAAGGAGGCTTTTACCCCCTAGTCTATATGGTTGACAAAGCAAGCATTGAGCACGTGCAGGACTTTAACTTTTCCACCCATCACAAAGCAACCCGTTAGCAGAACCACCCACCTTTTGGAGAGTTTCTAAGCACTTAGTCTATATATGGTTAATTAAATTGTGGAGCAAATCAATGGAAACCTTCGCAGAGCCACTGATATAGAGTACTAATAGTTTACTTGTTGGTACAAAATTCGTTGATGGCATTTGGCATGTGCGCAGCCTACATGACAAAATTGAGGTCAAACACGTTCAGCAATTGGGAATTCACATCCCAATTTCCAACCATCAGGTCACGTGAGCAGCACATGGAGGACGACAACATTTCAGCAAATCACGAACTGGCACGTCACCAAAACCACACACCCATTGGAGACTTTCCAAACACTTAAGTCTACTTTTAGGTTAATTAATAAGGCAAGCCCACAGAGGGCTTACAATTGCAACTCAATATCCAACTTTCCTCCATCTGCAAAGTGTTTGTACTCTGAGTATGGAGAAATTGGAGATTAATCGTTCTGACTTTGGGAAAGATTTCCTCTTTGGAACTGCAACATCTGCTTATCAGGTTACTACTATAACTTTCTTAAATTTCAGCCTGCAACTTGCGTTGACTTTTGTGCGATAATTTTTTTGTTCTTATTTTTCTTTTTGCGTATTCATCAATCATCATCAATATAGTTTGATTTGTACGTGCATTTGTTGTATCTACGAACATCTTGATAATGTTGTGTTTTGTTTAATGTGGTCGATAGGTTGAAGGTGCTGCGAAGGAAGGCGGTAGAGGCCCTAGCATATGGGACGAGATGTGCAGAAAGAAACCAGGTTTTTCTTCCTCGTTATTTTTTTTCCCGTTTATTTGTGCGAACAATAATTGCATAGGTGCTTGTATACTAAGAGAAACAGCTAAATTTCAGACAAGGTTAGAAATTATGACAATGGAGATGTAGCAGCGGATTCATACCATCTGTATAAGGTACATCTTGATAATTAAGAATATTTTAGTTGGTGCTTCGTATAACATCCTTTAGACTTGTCTTCTTTTCTAAATTGGCCTATGGAAAATCAAGATTAACTTTTCCTACTCTTTCCACTAATTTACTCTCCAGGAAGACGTGCAATTGTTGAAGCAACTTGGTTTTGACTACTACAGATTTTCAATTTCATGGACTAGAATACTGCCAGGTTGTAAGATGATCAAATTACCAAATTCATGAGGCATTGAAAAATTTTTCAATTTTTCAAAAGCAATAATGTAACCTTTCATATTAAATACGCAAAACATGTAGTATATAATTCAACTTAAAATTAATACTGATCTTGTTTTTTCTTTTAATTTTTCAAAATTTTGATCGTTAGGAGGAAGATTGAATGCCGGAGTGAACAAAGAAGGAATCCAGTACTACAACAACCTCATTAATGAACTCTTGGCCAATGGTAAGACTTTGATTACAGTTTTCATTAATCTCTAAAATCATATAATTGATTGGCTTGTCAAAGTTCACTAACATTTCATTCCATATACTATTGAATCTGTTCAGGCATTCAGCCTTTTGTTACCCTTTTGCACTTTGACGTGCCTCAGGCTCTAGAAGATGAGTATGGAAGTTTCCTAGATGAAAAAATAGTGTAAGTGATTCAGAAACTTTTCTTATTGATAGTTGAATGATAGCATCTCTATATTCATTGCATGGCAAAAAATGAGGGCATTGATAAACAAGTGTCGAATGCCCACAACTTGAGAAATTCATATTCCTTAAATCTTAATACCATTTTTTTAACTTTATTATAGTTTTTCTTTTCATAAAAAGCATGATCGTCTCCAATAATAGCAAACAATAGAATACCCCACATGGTGCAAAAGATTTCACATCCAGATGCTCATATCTCCTCTCGGTGCAAGTAAACTAACATAGATAGCTTAAAGACAACACCGCCACTGTACTACAACTTTAAAGACAATAAACGAATATACAACATGGAATGGTGTATAGCAGTTTAACTAATTGACTTTCTATAAGAACATTTAAATGTGTATATCACCATGTGGAGGTAGGACTAAAACCGTCTCACAGCTTTATTAGCATGATTATTTTTTGGGGCGCGTTATTTCTTTTGGAAAATATTGTAGTGTAGTACTTCTTTTGGTGAGTATAACTATAAGATAAAAACTTGTTCGAATTTTTGGAAACCAAAATTGCAAAATAAGCCCATTATGCCAAAAATTTTAAAATTAGAGAACTAGAGTCTAATATACGGTTCTTTAGCTATGTGGGCATATTTACTATCTCTATATTTAACTTTGCCCTTATTGTTCTTGACTACAACGAGGTGCAAAAGGGTTATTGCTAATAGTAGAAACATACATGTACCTATATTTACAAATTCGTAAACCAAATTAAGCGAGACATATAGTACATTTATGTGGAACAAGTTTTTCAGGGCCGATTTTGCTGCTTTTGCAAGACTATGCTTTTGGCATTTTGGAGATCGAGTGAAAAATTGGATCACAATCAATGAGCCTTGGACTGTATCATGTTTTGGCTATGCAGCTGGGACATTTCCTCCCAATCGAGGTTCAAGTTCAGCGGATCATGGGTCCCTCAGCATTGTTCAGCATAGATGTGATGTTATGCATCCGCAAATTTGCCAAAATGGAGATCCAGGGACAGAGCCGTACACTGTAACACGCAACATGCTTCTTGCTCATGCTGAAGCTGTTCGAATATACAGACAAAAGTTTCAGGTGGTATCCACACACACACACTTACACTGACACAAAAAAAAAAAAAGAGCATATTGAAATGTCCCTCAGCAAATTCATTTTACAGATAAAGAATCATATATGTGTGTGTATGAGAGACATAACTATACTTTTCGCTCCTAGTTTCTAACACTTTGCGTTGCAAAAGGATTAAATGACGTCTCAGTAGATTTCTTCTTCTCCCTTTCGTCCTAGTATGCTTCCTTACAATTTGCAGTACTAGCCTCAACTAGGACAAATATCATAGTTTTGGGAAGGTTATTATAGTCATGTGATAGCTATGAAGGAAGGTCAGTGTAATATTGAAAATTATACGGGCATTAAGTAAAATTGTCTGAAACAGGGAGGGGAGGTTTCTGAAATTTTTTTTTTTTAAATTTCTTTAAATTGAAAATAATTACTAAAGCTTTTCAAGTATATATGTTGATGTTATCTTACTTATGTCGAGCTTTTAGAGTGCTCAAGGAGGCCAAATTGGAATAACCCTTAACGCCACTTGGTTTGAACCATACAATGCTGAATCAGCAGATGATGCAAAGGCAGCTGACCGAGCCCTTGATTTCACGTTTGGCTGGTAAGTAATTGCCCTCTTGAACCTTGGAAATTCAAGCTTTGGTGCTTATTATAAATTTTATTACCTTTTTCAGGTTTCTAATCTTAGTCATTGAGCACCTTTTCCAGGTTTATGGATCCAGTAACATATGGTCAGTATCCCAAGTCAATGACTGATCGTGTACCAGAAAACCGTCTTAAACGTTTCTCGGATGATGAATCAGCCAAATTAAAAGGATCATATGATTTTCTGGGGCTCAATTATTATACTGCTAATTATGCATATAATGATCCTACTGTTTATCCAGAGCCTAGTTACTTAACAGATTCGGGTGCCAAGACTACGGGTGAGCTCATCCGAAATATTTTTCAATAGCTAATTGTTTCATTTTTGTTACTGTAATATTATGATTTTATTACAATCTATGCCTACTTATTTCCCTCATTCAACATCTTGTAGCGACTGGTCCTGACGGCAAACCCATTGGTGAACGTGTAAGTGTTTTTTGCATTTCTGCATAAAATTATCGATCACATTTTCCTAAGAAAAATTTAAGTAGGGATTGATTGTACCTCCATTCAAATGAATTGAATACCATCAGTCCTCCCCTCAAAATGAACACCATTGGTTTTCCAGTTTTGTTTTGAAAACCAAACCAGTCATCAATCTTTTAGTCACGCCCGGAGTTTAAAATTCAAGAACTGTCGAAATCTTAGTGTCAGTGACTGTAAAATACTATTATTATTTCAATACTTTAGCATCTTAACTTCGTTAGACCCATAGTGGTGCAATTTGAATGTTTATTTTATACAAGGAGGTAAATCAACAATAGTTTCATGTTTTAAGTTTCAAAGTAAAGCTCGATTGGTGGTATCAGTCTTGTCAATCTAAAAGGTTTGATATTAATTTCAAATAGATAGATGTTGAAAAATTTCTCAACAATTGGCTTAATGTCTTCCTTCTGTGATTCTCAGACATCTTCTGGTTGGATATACATTTATCCAGAGGGACTTTTCAAGCTCTTGTGTCTCATCAAGACGCGTTACAATAATCCAGCAATTTACATCACTGAAAATGGTAATTTACATTTTAAGGCCTGGAATATTATTTACTTCATAAAACTAGTTTCTTGATATATCACTTTTTCTTGGCATTTCAGGTGTCGCTGATGCTGGTGCTCTAGATGGTACGATTTACCTTTCTCTATCCGATGATATTAGGATCAGGTATCACCGCGATCACCTAAAGACACTAAAACGGGCAATCGACCAGTAAGTCCTTGCTTAATTGCCTTCATTTTTACTAAATGTGTATTAATATTAATCTTAGAATTAACTTTATCCCAGCTTTAAAATCCTCTATGTTGTCATATGTAACACATTTTATGTAGGTATTCTGTCAGCGTGAAAGGTTATACCGCGTGGTCATTACTTGACAATTTTGAGTGGGCAGTGGGATATAAAGACCGTTTTGGCATTTGTTATGTGGACTTCAATGATGCAAATTTGGCAAGATACCCAAAGGACTCAGCCATATGGTTTAAGAACTTCCTCAAACCTAGACCTGTAAAGGCACTTTCGACATCTGACAATGCGCAGATGCCAGCTTCTGCAATGGAACTTCCTGGTTATGAGACCCCTGCTAAGAGGGCTCGTGAAAGTTACTAGTCCTTTCTAATTCATGCCTGCTGATTAAAGTCAAGTGGCTTGGCTTTGCACCACAGTTTCTGTTGTAACTAGTCATGGAAAAAATTAGGTTTAGCACGTACGAGACCTTTGTGTTGTTTGAAACCTGGTGAATGCTTTGCACCAGAGTTTCTGTTGTGAGTCATGAAATAATGTTTAGCCTTTTCAGGCTGGATTGTCAAGTCTTCCCTGCGTTTAGTCTCTCGTATTTGCTGTCAATGCTAATCGCGATGTAAGAAGGTTGGTGGGGAGCAAGCTTCCTGCCTCATGTGTCCTGCAGCGCGGATCAGCTAAACACAAAATCTTTTCTACACTATACGTTTGACGGAGTCTAAAGTTTATATCAGGATTAATCTTTTCTACACTGTACATTTGACGGAGTTAGATGAATGTCACATTATTTGAATTTGAATTTCAAATTTGATATACGTGGCATGCATTTAAACCCGCTAGTATATATATTGTCAGTAGATAAAATTCAGACATGGCATGTTCCATCTTTAATTATCTGTATGTCATAAAACTCATATTTCTCTTTACACTATTTTCTCCGTATCCAGTAAAACATTACTTTGCAAAGCAATGATGTGCTAAATCCTTTTATATAGGTACTTGCACATCGGCACATGATGAGTATTGAAAAGCTTGGTTTTTACTTAATATTACCCTAAGCACTGTATTTGTTTGTTTATATGCTGTTAAAGGCAATAAAAATAGCCTATCTTTGACGCCCCAAAATTGGGGGCTCATCGACGGATTTCAAGATATGGGATGTTGTCATCATGAGATTCTCATGATGAACACAAAACAATATCATAAAATTGCTTGCACAAATTCAACCACTGCAAATAACAACCGTTGAATCCAAGAATAACACAACAAACAATGATAAATGCAGAATTAATAGGACTTTGATTGCAATAAATTTACGTATCATGGAAGCTAAACTACTAATGTACAGACTCAAATTTCCAAATTTATGAACCTGAGCTGCAACAATCACCCATAAAACAACAATTGCACAGAAAGTAATAGAAACCATCTAAACTTGAACTCTGAATCCTCTACTTGTCTTCTCGTTTTTCTACTAGCCACCAAAATTGCCGTGCTTACACATATCATACTCATGTTACTTCGCAAAAGTTTAATCAACATTTGTTAAACTCTGCATGGCTATGTTGTTAAACTCAGAGCGGATCCGTCGGTTTGACCAGGAACTATTTGTTATACATCGGGACTATCTATCATCAGCTAGGACCCCATTTTTTTCATTTTCGACTTCTTCACCTTCAGCTTGCAAAATCCAAACCACAGCACTATTTTCTCACCTCAATTGTTGCTACTTCAAGTGAAAATGAGATGCTTATCAATGATTGTTGTTGCCTTTATGTGCAAGATGGCCAAAAGCTGAAAAAGTAGCCATTGTGGAATCAGGTGCACTAGTCGATCGCTTATCCAGATTTGTCAAGAAAGATTTCTGATGTTTACTTCAAAACTGCTATTTCTACTTACCTCCCCTCAACTTTATTAATTGTTTACAATTGATAATTATTTTTTGCTAATACGCCTTGACTGGAAATCATAAGGGGCATTTGTGGAACAAAATTTTCATCTCTCTCCTAGAAGTAATTTTTTAATTATACTTTTTTATAGAGAGACTGATTTTGTCACCAAATCATAAACTAGGTTAGAGTAATTTTCCAAACTTCAAGGGAGATTAGTAAATTTATCAGAAATTTCAGGGGAGGCTTCTAAAATTATCCTTTTGCATAAATTGCTAGATCATATTTTTCTTTTTTTTTAATGTGCTTTATCAACTGAACCAACTATCTGCAGTTATGATGATTCTTAGTGTTTTCGTAAAGGAAAGGATAAAAGAAATTTGATCTTAGCAAAACTTAATTCCAAAGGAGACTTATAATCTTAGTTAAAAGCTAAACTCGTAAGATATTTATAAAGGCAAGGATAAACTAATTTTGATCCTAGTCAAAGCTTGAATTCTTAGGAGATTATAATCTCAGTCATAATCTAAATTTGTATCACATTTACAAAGAAAAGGATAATCTTTTTCCGTTCGAAATCGTCAAGCACTTTACGTTTTCTTTTGTTGTCAAACTAACGAACCACTTTACTCTTGTATGAAAAGGACATGACTAACCACTTTATTCCACCTGCATGTTAAAGAGTTGGCATCAAGAATGAAGATTTCTTGGTTTTTGTAAAGAAAAGGATAAAAACGATTAATTATTGTAAAAGCCTACATTCCTAAGGAACTTGTAAAGAAAAGGATAAAAGATTTTATAATCGTAGTTTGAACTTAAATTCGTGGTGCATTTGTAAAGAAATTAACAATCAATTATCCTTTAAAAGCCTTCAAGTATTTTTCTCATTAATTTGTGTTGTATAACACACTAATTACATTATTCTTTTGGGCAAAAGGATTGGATACAATTTTCGTCTTTCAAGTGAATATGATCAACCTACCAATTGAACTGGATTAAACAGCCAATCCTGTCCTAGATCCCCTAGTTCATCCATTATTAATTTTGTTTCTTGGAAAAATTTAAGAAAATCATCAATTTAGTCCTTCAACTTTTTTTGGCTAAGCCAATTTAGTCCTTGCACATTAATATTGTATCCAATTTAATTCTTTTTAAGGGGTCACTACCATTTAAAGTTTTTCGGACACATTATCTCCACCCAACCAGTAACAGTATAGTCTTGAGTATTGCACATTGTTTGTTTTGCTATCAAACCTTGTGCTTTTTCGTTACCATCTCATATATGGAAATAATGGCTGAGCCAGGACCTATAACCAATGGGAGCAATATTATATATAAAGAGAAATTTAAATGAAGATAATGCTTTTATACTTTCCCTCAGGCGGAGGAAAGTAGGTTAACCTAAGAGGTTGGCTAATTCGGGATTCTTTAGAAAGAAGTAACAGATAGATTTACTGCTTCAGATACAGGAGCTGGTGCACTCGTACCAATTGCTTGATAGTATGAAGGTCCTGGTATACGAAAAGGTTTGATGATCATTCATGGGAACCTGCTGACTGTCTTGCAAACATTGGAGTGGAATCACGAATTACTTCAATTTATGAATCATTCTGTGAACTGCTTCGCTAGCTGAGAGGGACTTTGCTCTTCATCAATTGGGATTTCCAAACTTTCGTAGAGTTAGAATATAGTAAGTGGCATGTCTTATTTTTCTTCAATTTGGGTTTGTTGGCAGGGAGTTTCGTCCATTTATAAGGGAAAACTCTGTCAAAATTTTCTTAAAATAAATAAAATATTTATTTAAAAAAAATTAACTTTTTGTGTTGTGAAATTATTGAATATATTTCTAATTGAAGTAGTAAACAATTTTGGTTTTTGGCTATCAACCATTTGTATTCTAGGAGAGATGTTTCAAAAATTGATTGTCATTCCCCTCATACGGTTGTCAAATTAATGGATACCAAAGTAGCCATTGAAGTGGAAATGCAAAGATTAACATTAGACCCAATTCTTATTTGTAATCAGCATCAAAGCTAAGAAATCACAATTGCCCATATGGTTAATTCTTAGGTGGGAAATATTTGTTGTCCTTTTTTGGAGGTTTTCTAGCCCTCTGGCCATGAAAACTAATGATTGAACTAAACTAATGATTCAAGCATATGCCCAACATTTGATGCTAATGTAACTGGACAAATGGGATTAATAGTTTCAACACTTGGCTGATTTCAATTGCACGGTATAATTATGAACTAATATAATAGATCTAGATACAAAAGATTATATAAAATATCCAAAAAATTTCCATAACTTTTGTTACTCATCAAAATTTGTGTTCCAAAATGAATCTCGTCTGGTGAATTTTAAATCAGTCGCATCTTTAAACCATCAATTGTTCTGGAATTGCATGCTGACCGATGCAGGGGTGAGAATCGAATTCGAATTCGGTAATTCGGTAGATTGAAATCGGTAATTTTTGATAAATGGTTCTGGAAATATTCGACCTAATTCGCATTCGAAATAGAAAATATCGAATTCGAATTCAATCCAAATTCAATTCAGAAAACGAAAAGTTACCGATTTAACTGAATTCCAGGAAACTGCTTCTTTGACCATTTTTCATCAGCAAACAGCACGTTACCATAACAAGGCAAATGCCCAATTAGAAACCATAAAGCAGAGCCAGATATCTAAAAGAGAAAGCGCACGTTATCTCATGATTACTGAAAATTGGTTTGTCTGCCTACTTTCTTTTTTATCAATCCCATTGCCAAATTTCTCAAGCCTTACATCCGTTTTACTACCTCATCATTTTAGGAAACCCCAAGAGCTGGCCAGTGGGTGTACATTACAGAAGTCAATTGCCATTGATGAAGACCGCCCCCCTCCTCCTCTCTTCCTCTGATGATTAATATTTCTGTCCCTACTTGAAAGACGCCAAATAGGAAACAAACAAAAAACTAGAGAATCCATGTCTAACCTCTTATTCAATGAGCAGTTCTAATTTTTAACCAAACCTTTAAATGGACCAACTGGAGGAGGTGTGACTTGCGAGGAGTCGGCTGGAGGAGGTTTAGCCGCTTAGGGTTTCTATCTTCAGTTGAGAAACCAGAAACAGAAAGCAGAAAGCAAGCAGAACGAGAAACGGAGAAAGTTAGGGGTGAGCCTTCTGTAATTGAGGAGAGGAGAGGAGAAACGAGAAACTGAGAAAGTGTCTTCAGTTGAGGAGAGGAGAAACTCAGAAACAGCTTAGGCTTTAGACTTCAGTGGGCGGCGGCGCAAAGGAACGAGAGGAAGAGGAGAGCAGAAATAGTGAAATTAGAAAGTGTACTAATTAGAGTACTGAAATTGGAACATACATCTGGACATATTATTTCCTATTTAAATTTATTCGGAATTTCGAATTTGAAAACGGTAATATTTTATAGTTTTACCAAAATAAATTCGAATTTGATAAATCCAAATTCAAAAACTCCAAAACCATTTTCGATCCTAATTCGATTCTTACTAATTCGATATCACCGATTTACTGATCGAATTACCGACTTCGAATTACCAAATTCAAATCGATTTTGGTCGGTAATTCGGTAATTACCGTAATTGCTCACCCCTAGACCGATGCTCTACCAAATCCAAATAGTCCTTGATCTAGTAGCAACATTTTAGAATCCAAGAATTAAAGGGTTTGAGTTTAAATCCCCCATCCCTCTCTGCCTGATTCTTAAATCCCACCATCCTCTACTACCAGAAAAAAAAATAGTATTTATGTGGTCTTACAGAGTTCGTAACATCAAAATTGATTTGTTGTCTTTTGATTTTTCAAATTCGAATATTAGGTGGAAGATTGAATGCCGGATTGAACAAAGAAGGAATCCAGTACTACTGCAACCTCATTGATGAGATCTTGGCTAATGGTAGACTTTAATTACAAATTTGGTTTCTACAATATAACTGTTGCCTTGCCAAAGTTCACAGACACTTCACTGATGTACGTATGTACATTGTTGAATCTGTCCAGGCTGTTAGGATTCAAACGTAGAATAAACAAGTATTGAGATATCAAGTACACAACAATTTAATGATAAACAAGCCATAAGCATGAATGATAGATGATACACAATATTTAACGTGGTTCGATTGCATCATTGAACCTACATCCATGGAGAAAAATCCGTTCTTTATGATAAAAGGAAAATCCTATACAAGAATACAACTTGAATCCAAGACCAACCCTTGTCGTATATCATCTCTCATCTCCCAAGAACCCTTTCTCACCACCCTATGTATAAAGCTACATGTTGCCCTTGTGTGTTCTTATGTGTCTCTTTGTAGTATGCCAACCCACCTATTTATAAAGAATATTATTTGGCCAAAATACTAAATAACAATAGGAAACCAATTCTATTTCCTAGACTTGTACAAAATAAGAAATAACTTATAATTCTAAACAAAATAGAAAACTCCTTGGCTACTACTTCAAGTAACTAAAACTAATTAGGAAACTAGTTACTTCCATACAAAATAAGAAATCTATCTAAAAGAAATTAAGTCAATTTCCTAACAAATCTCCACATTAGCGAAAATTTCTTTTAACAACCATTTGCCTTCAACTACCAAATAATATGGTACCGAACTACACACCCGAATCAATGCAGTTTTAACACTAAATTGATTCAATCGGCATATGAACATGTGTAATTATCTCGAGTCTAAGCTCCAGTTGACTCGCAAGAAGGTGCCTTAATTCACCATCTCCCTTTGCAGGATTTCTTCTCACTACCACTTGCAATCCGGGATTCCCTTCTGTGAGCTCTAACCGTAATTATTGAGGCAACCAACTGGTAATATCATCATATTTCTTCCCATCCTCAGGACTATCTCGCGACGCATGGTTTCCAAGACTCCACCGAAAACAAAAAACTAGTAACTGTCAGAGTCTTCTGGCGCCATACCACCCAAAAAAACATAACCGAAATCTAAAAGCCACAGACATGAAGTATCAACCGTTGGAGGCATGAGAAACTTTCTACCGATTCATGTCCAAAATCAACATTGGACTCCACCTTTTCCTTGACCCTTGAATCACCTGTCTAGATTCACCGTCAAGTATCTCCATGCTTTTCGATTTTCTATCCTTCACTATCAATGCTTTTTGCCAAGCCATTGAAACAAGAATACCACTCATTAAATTGTTCAATCGGTAACAACGACCAACCCACTTGATCTCAATAGTTAACTAGGATCTAACCATAAATGACCAAGCTTTTGATCCAACCATTTAGTTTGTTGGGATCCAAGTGCTTGTGAGCAGTCCAGTCTCTCAACCAATTTCTGATACCACTTGTTAGGATTCAAACGCGGAATAAACAACTATTGAAATATCAAGTACATAACAATTTAATGATAAACAAGCCGAAAGCATAAAAGATAGACGACACACAATATTTAATGTGGTTCGACTCCACCATTGAACCTACATCCACAGAGAGAAATCCGTTCTTTATTATGAGAGGAAAATCCTATACAAGAATACAACTTGAACCCAAGGCCAATCCTTATATACCATCTCTTATCTTCTAAGAACCCTTTCTCACCATCCCATATATAAGGTTACATGTAGCCATTGTGTGTTCTTGTGTGTTTTTTTGTAGTATGCCAACCCACCTATTTATAGAGAATATTATTTGGCCAAAATACAAAATAACAATAGGAAACCAATTATATTTTTCTAGACTTGTACAGAATAGGAAATAACTTCTAATTCTAAACAAAATAAAAAACTCCTTGCCTACTACTTCAAGTAACTAAAATCAATTAGGAAACTAGTTACTTTCACACAAAATAAGAAACCTACCTAAAAAAATGAAGTCAATTTCCTAACACAGGTATTATACCTTTTGCTACCCTTTTGCACTTTGACATTCCTCAAGCTCTAGAAGACGAGTACGGAAGATTCTTGGATGAAAAAATAGTGTATGTGATTTAGGCCCTACTTACACCAGAGTGCTTACTTGATAAATATTTGTTGTTTGATACAATAGTAGCATTTCAAATAAGTGAATCAACTAGGATAGCTACAATATGTTCTTTGTATTTTTCTTTTCGTCAGTAGAGAGAAAAAAATCACATCATAATCTGGTGTTCCTTTGAAAAGTTATATCTCATTGAAATTCGGGCCTTCGATGACCCTTCTATTCTTTTATACTGGCAAGACTTCGGTGAATATGCAAAAGTATGCTTTTGGCATTTTGGAGATCGAGGGAAACACTGGATCACCATTAATGAACCTTGGACTATAGCAAATTTTGGTTATGTGATTGGGACATTTCCTCCTAATCGAGGCTCATCTTCCACGAAACATGCGAACCTCAACATTGTTAAACATAGATGTCATGCTTCTAATCCACATATTTGTGAAAATGGAGATCTAGGCGCAAAGCCATATACTGTATCCCGGAACATGCTCCTTGTTCATGCTGAAGCTAATCAAATTTATAAAGAATATTTCAAGGTTGGTATTGATCTTTTTTTCTTCAATATAAGAAGAATAAACCTATAATAATGGCAAACAAATGAGATTTAACCACTCAAATTGTTGATGAATTACCTTAATTATGTCAAATTTGTAGGATGCTCAAGGAGGCCAAATTGGAATAACCCTTAATTCCCACTCTTATGAACCTTACAATCCTAATTCAGATGCTGACAAAAAAGGCTGTTTACCGAGCTCATGATTTCTAGTTTGGCTAGTAAACTATTGCACTATGTATCCTTGAATATGCAGGCATAGTTTCTTATTATGAACTTGGTAATTACCTTTTCAAGGTTATAACTATTGTTGCTAAATGTGTTTTTCTAGGTACTAGATAGGTGCACGCACATGTAATTTCGTGGTCTTCATATTTGCACTTTTTCTATAAATTTGGAATGTTTTGTAGTATATGGACATAAGGAAATTGTGACAACCCCCCCTAAGATGTACCCTAAGGTTTAGCGGATCACTTGCTCAACTCTCACCAGGACTTGCTCACTTACTTTAATAAAATCAGTTACAACCTCAAAAGTAAATGAAATAACAATTCCCAAACTTGAAACGTACAATTATATTCATTTCTATCTCAAACATTCATATAATCCCCAAATATAACAAAAGATTTGAGTTCCAGATACATTCAACCCTAATCGAGCACTAGTGTGCAGACAATTGCCAAAAATCTCAAAAACTAGACTATACTAGCCTATACCAACCTCACGCCCTCATTCGTAACCCCTGTAAGGAAAACAAATTTAACGGAATAGAGTGAGCCAAAGTTCAGTGAGGTTCCAAAACTTCATGCAGACCCAAGCAGCACGTTGGTCATTATGTAAAATTTGAAATATCAAAGTAGTGAGCATAAGAGTTCACAAAAGAGGGCAATAACAATTCAAATTAGCAAATCATTAGTTATCCAACAAATTCCAGGTAAAAGGATACGAATGGCTCTCAAGAGCCAAATTCCCATTGCATTACTTGATCTGAACCCGTTGACACTCTGTCAACGTTTGAAGAAGTAAACCATGACTGTAGATCTCCACTTTACACCAATTTTCATCCACCAATCAACCCCCTACCGGGCCCGAAATCCAAAATAAATAATGGTGGTAATACTCGAGTATACCGAATCCAGTGGAATTATACAATAGACAATAAACAATAAACAGTAGTACCTATGGTCCGCCAGTCTCCTCGACCAAGCCCTTACTGGCTCGATTCGACTAACTAACCAATAGGGTGTGGATCCAAGTAGTGAGACGGGATGAGAGGCACCTTCCATTTAGATTGAGTGTGATACATGCTACTACTCAGCACTTACAAGTCAAGTACAAGATCTCAGGTAGTATTCAAGTTGTAAACATGTATATCAAGTCAATAATAACCAGTAAATAGTAAGAAATCACATTAGGGCAAGTGCTATAAAGTACACCCTTGTCCGTTCAAACAAGTCAAGTGTTTCTTTCAAATATCAAGTTCAATCATGCACTTGAAAATACTCGCCAGTATGAGCAAGAGATATGTCAAAAGTTTCCTTCCGGATTGTACTCCGGATCACCAAAGAAACCTAGATCAGTCAAAATAAGGTATTATGGTTCAACTAATCAAAATCTAGATGAACCATCAAAAATCCAGAAAGTACTAGTGCAAATATGAAAATACAATTTTAGAGTGAATAATAACATTTGAACTTTCAAGTCATGAAAAATCTCGAGTCATTTCTCAAATTCAAACATAACCAAAGAAAATTCCAGAAATCAGTAGTAGAAAGAACAACCAATCCCAAATTGAAGTGAGCAAACGTAATTCAAAATTTTCGAGATAAAACTAACACTTTTCATCTTAGTTGATACCAAATCTTGATAAAAAAAAACAACTCATATACTACTATTGAAGTACATTCAAGGATACATATGTAACTTAAGATCCAACTAATCCAAAATCAAACCTTATATCTCACTAATATACATAAGAGCAAGTAATAGAAATTTAGGCAGCATTTCTTCTATTTTACTTTTCCCATCCAAGTACAATTTGGATTCACAAGCCAACAACCCTCCAATCTGACCACAAGTGATAACCAACAACATACATCTATTCAAGGCCTCACAACCAACCAAACTAACCAAATAATAAACTTATCACCATGGATATCAAAGCTGGAAACTAGTTTAAAGAAGAAATTATAAGTGGCAGATTTGTCATCCTTCGGTGTTTTGGTCATAACTGTAGCTGGTATGTCGGATCGAGGTAAATTTGATGGCGTTTCGAAACTGAGACAGAGGCCTACAACTTTGATGAAGGTATCAAACCCCAATTCAAACATTATCAGGGTCGAAATTGGCAAAAACAGAGACATAAAAATTCTGTCAGAGCCAAAACAGGATAACTGAACAATTTTGGTAAAATGGCTATAACTTGATGTAGAAAAATCGAAATTGAGCTCCGTCAGCGGCGTTTAAAACTAGATTCATAGAGGTTTCCAACGGTATAAAAATTAGGTTCTAGTTCATCTCCTACAACTACCGGCAAGCTTAGAAAATTGACTGATATTCACCACCAAATGCTGGAATTTTGCATATTTTAGCCAAATCAACCTATACAAACTAGGGGGGATGTGTTGGATGGTACGGGGGAAAGAGTGTAAGTGAGAGGTCTCGGGTTTGAGTCCTCCAGTTTACACAAAAAAAACCTATACAAGCTAGTATACCCACTTAGCAAAGCTAATAAAGCAAGATTCAACTTAAAGCAACAATATAAAGTTAAAATCTCATTACCAAAGTTGAAAATTTCATTTCACCACTCAAATCAACTAACAAGTCATGAAAATCACCATAATCAAACCTAAAAATCACTTATAAACATGTATCTAAGGTAACTGTAGCTTCTTGAAACCCATACCTTGATCACCTTCTTGAAGATAGCAAATCTTAGGTTAACACTCCAAAATCTCTCCACCAAGACCTTCAATCTTCCTTAAGTACCACTTTTTATAGAGTAGATTGTTAGTTTTATTGTACAACTTCAAGATCCAAGCAAAAATGGAAGTAGAAAATGAAGCTTTTCTCTCTATCACATTCAGCCAACCATGGAGGAAAATGGAAGAAATGAAGACAAAACAAAGGCTTAAGAGATAAGCTTAAGTTGGTCTGGTCAAAGTCTCTGGTCAAAGTCTTAAACAAGACTTAATACTACGGCGACAAGTGGCATCATCTAAGCTAATATATATCCTTTTGTCTCTTAATTGCTTACTTAAGCAACAAGTTCCAAATTCATCCTTAGCACAACACTTCCACCATACTTCGAAAATTTAACGCGTGTCACACCTTAGTGGGTCCCACCACCTTAATGCACTTCAAACTTATCATGTACTAACTTATATAAGAAAAATATTTTAAAAACTTGATTCACTTATAAAAATATCTAAGTAATTAAAGCAATGAGTTAAAGTAAAGAAAATGTATTCGAAGAAACAAAATACAAAATACAAAAATACAATAAATTTATGCAAATGTAAAAATCATTTCAAAGCATTAATTAATCAAATGAATGAGGTGCAAATATGTTAAAATAAAGTAAAAATAGCAAGAATTTAGGCCGTCACATTCTCTTCCTCTTACACAAAAATCCGGAGTGTCGCAGAAATTGAACTGCAACTGGTCTTAATTAAGAACATATTTGGAAACGTGCTTTCGATTCTAGAATGGATAAAAACTATTTCTAGAATTGAAGAGAAGTTAATATATCACGCATTAATAAATGAAAGAATAATAAATAATTCTGATCATGTCATAGTGTCAATGTTTGTTCTTGAAAACAATCACCAATATGAAACAAGTAATTAAATATATAATGATATGAAATGTATCTAACAATCACTAGTATTTAGTCATTTTCCTTTTTTATCTTTTTCAATCTTTGTACTTGGTTTGTGTTATACCTACTCAATGGCTTCTGCAACAACTGATAATTGGCCATTACGTATTTCTGCCTTTTGGTCTAATTTGATGGGAAACTTGTACTCTTTGAAGTTGTTGTCTCTAGTCTTTCAATGAATTTTGATGTGCCATCATCCTATCATTCAAGATAGCAAAAAGTTGTCATAGATACCATGTGTGTTGACTATTGGTATGCATATTAATTATCTTTATACCTGTTTAATTAATTCAATGTAATCTTCCATCGGGCATTCAACGTAAAATGCTGCCATGTCCTCGAACAATGTAACCTTGGCAATGTATTTGCCTTGGACAAGAATTAAGTTTAAACAATTTTTGTTTCATATGTGTATATGTAGTCAAATTTTTGTTTAAGTAACCCAATCAGTTCATTGATTTTTTTTGTGCCATAGGAAAATATTACCTGGGAATTAATGTGACATTTGTGCAATTGAGGCATCCAACACTATTTTGTGTTTTACTAACTAATATTGTACATTGCATGCATCGTACCATGGTCTTGATTTCTTTTCAACTGAATCCACAGTTGCTTTAAAATAATAATTTATATTTTGCAAGTGCATAGGTTTAGGTATTTTTTGATCTAAATTGATGATAAAGTATTTGTTTACCTCCTCTAGTGTTTCTCTTTTCTATATGATGCCATGGAGGGCAACATCTATGATTTGTTGAATTTGCTTATTCAATGGTAGCTCTTCAAAGTTTTGAGCCTCTAGCAATGTTTTCAACCTGTGAGAGAAATAGTATGAGAAGCTTAAATGCATTAGTTTATGTATTATTATCTAAATAATTTTGACTTACCACTTTTTCAAATCTTTTGCTTCTTTGCAAATAGGGTCAATCTCCAGTGTTGTGACATAAGTGGTTTGTAACTCATCCTTTCTTGTATACATAGATATAGGTCTATATAGATGTATGAATCATTTAAGTAGGGTTGGTTTGTTGTATGGATGTATGATTTGCAACTTGGTAGACATTTTTGTTAAGGCCTGAAAGGGTAATGATAGGTCTTTCATGAACTTCATTTTATAGTATGCTTCCTTCATTAAGTGCCAGGTCATCCCAAATAGTTATGATAAACATTACCAAGTTGAAAATAAAATAAAATTTTCATAACATGATTCAAGATGTAACATAACTAGTGAAGCATTAAATAATTAATTAATGTATTAGAACTTACTTTTTATCCATAATGATTAGAGCTCATCTGCAAATGACTCCTCCTGGCTGCTTTTGTTTCTAATAGCATGATTTTACTTTGCATACAAAACCTAAGATATCTAGGTGTACAAGTACTCTTTTAGTATAAAAAATGTTTATATTAAAAAAACTTGAATACTTGAAAATTATTATATAAATTACCTATTGGTGTTTCCTTTTGCAACTAAAAAAATGCTTTGGTATTGTATGAAGTTGCAAGGAACATTGAATTTGCTTATATCATCATTTTCCTTAGTTACAATTGTGTTTCTCTCTAGGTGTAGCTCAAATTGGGGATAAGCATTGATAAATTGCTTGTTTATTGGATTGATGTTAGCATTCTATATAAGATATGTATTAGTTGAAAAGAATGTACCATCAAATTGCTTGATTCTATCCCCAAATAGTATTCCTTGAATTTTTGTTCCCTATACATGTAAAGCGAGAATCAGTGGGAGAATTGACTATATATTCTTATTTTTTATAATTATTTTTCCTTTGAAGATGCAAACATGAATATAGACACAAACATAGTATGCTAAGTTAAAATACACTTGATATGGTAGAACAATAGTAGGTATCCAATAGATGATGATTCTGGCATCACAGAGGCGTTGGAAGACTGTCACTTCTCACAATAAAATAATCAAGTTGTTAAACAAATGTAATATGCATGACATTGAAGTTTAGTAATTCAAGTCCAAAGTATATACAAATTGAATTAAAATGTAATTTAACAAATTTAAGGGCCTTCACTAAAGACATTATGCAATAGAAGAAGATTTAAGAAAAATATTCATGCTTATAGAATGGCTAAATTTTTTCTCAAAAACTATTGTGCACTTGGGAAAATAGACATAGACATTTGCTTTTTGGTAGCCAGTTTTTTTTTTTGTTTGAAACATAAGTTTGAAGTAAACTACAATCAACTTGTCCAATAAAACATTTTTTAATGAAGTTAAAAATGTCTACTTGTACCATTTCTCACACTAATAAAAAAAAATTGGACATAGAGCATTTTTGAATGAATTTAAAAATGTCTACCTGTACCATTTCTTATACTAATAAAAAAAAATTAGATTTTCGGTATAGAGCATTAAATGCCTGTAGAAATTAGAATTTAGATTAGTAGGTGTGGAAAAGGCTTCATAATTGTAGTGATTAAGATTGTTACATGGTTGATTGCTTTGCACAAAAAACCACATACTTTCAGATGTCATATAAATTTGAAGCAAAAATTTAGTAACATTGTTTGACTACAAGCAAGTTTAATTGAGGCTTTTCTTTGTCTTTTTGTTTTAATTTTTGTGTAAAAGTATATAAAGGACATGAAAAAAGACTTATTTCATTGTCAACAAAAATCAATCTCTTCATTCTTGAACTTTTGGTTTTTTCACAGTTTTGCACATGTCCAAGGCATAAGAGCATAAGTTTCATTGTTGGAGGGTTGTTGGTCTTTATCAAGGATTTTAGTGGAATAATTTATCCTTGTGAACACATTTTCTTGGATGGGTTTTTAAACAAAAATTAGTTTTTTATAGAAATGCATAAATATAAAAACAATATTTCTATGGTTTGACTAAACTAATTAATGAAAAGGGTGAACAATATTTAATCAGGAAAGGACATACCTAAATAATATTTTGAAGTTCGTATGTAAGGCTGAATTCTGTGGGATTATTATAAATAGATGTATTAGATTGGATTTGATTAAACTTCTAGTACTTTAAATTTGCAATTAGATTGTGATTAAACTTTTATTTATATTAATTGGCAATAGAGTTATTTGTTATAGTTGAACGAATACGGTTTCAATGAAACTGAAGCAATCAAATTGAGCACTTTGAGTTCATGTGATTTTCTAGTAAGTAAATTTGCTTTTTACTTCACAATAGTGGTGGAAGAGTTTCAAGGGACTCAATAAAATGAGAAATTTTGATATAATGTGAAACTAAGTGTACGTGCTTACTTTTAGCTTCTAGGATTCAAGAACAGAAATAATTCAGGGATCTTTTTTTCCTTTTTGTTTTGGGAACTTTTTTCTTTTCTAATAATAATATCGGGTTTGCCTCCTCTCGAGTGTGAAAGATTCATAAGTCTAATTTTGTTTGGTTTCACATTCTATCTTACCTTATTTAATTACCTTTTGGTAAGGATTTCACCTTTCAAAGATCGTTTTATCTAAAATTTATATCTAAGTGATTCATATGTGTTAGTCACTTAGATGAATTGAAAATGTAGTCAATGCATTTTATAAGTACATGATCGACGAATTCCTGCAAGCACACATGATCGATCGTAATAATAAAATCACCTAAATTATTCTAGAGGTTGAACCCAAGGGACGAGCTAATTTCTTTCTTTAATTATTGTGAGAGAATAATTTGAAAGAGTGACGAAATCAGAGAGTAATTTGAATGTAATGCTGACAAAAATCAACTTAATTAAAAGAGAGAAAATCAATGAGTACGAGCCTAGGGTGTCAGGTTTACTCCAGAATCTTGAACTAATTTCCTAGGTATTTTTCTTACCAAGTTATGAACGTCACATGAATATATTTTAGACCACCTCTCGATGCATCTAAAATGTCTTAATTAATGGGGCAAGTGTGGGCTTCTTTAAGTCCTCGCAGGGAGTTCGTCAAGGGGATCCATTGTCTCCAAGCCTATTCATCGTTGGTGCGGAAGTGTTGTCTCGGGCCTTGAACAACTGGCTGGAAAATCAGGACTAGAAGTGCTTTGTGGTACCAAGGGCGTGCCCTAAGATTACTCACCTCAGTTATGCTGATGATATCATCATTTTTTCAAGTGCTTGCCCCACTTCGCTTCGCTGTGTGATGCAGACGAATGGCTGGTATGAGGAGGTGTCGGGTCAGCAGATTAATATTGACAAGAGCGGTTTTTTGGTGTATGACAAGACATCGAGTCGTTGTGTGGCTAGGGTGCGGCAAGTTACAGGATTTGTATTAAAGTCACTCCCGGTGCGATATTTGGGTTGCCCGTTATTCTCTGGGCGGCGGAAGAGCGGGTATTCTATGGATTTGGTGCAGTCAGTTGTCGATAAGATATCAGCCTGGCGGTCCAGATGTCTGTCTTTTGGGGGCCGAATTATTCTTATTAAACATGTCTTATTGGCGATTCCGACTCATCTGCTTACGGTCTCGAGTCTCCCGAAAGGAGTCCTGGCCTTGACCGAACGAGCCATGGCAAATTTTTTGTTGGGGGAAAGGGAGAATGGTTTTCGGCATCATTGGATCAAGTGGTGTGATTTATGCTCTCACACATCACATGGAAGAATCGGGGTCCACTCTTTAGCGGAGGTGTTCACTGCCTTTTCTTTCAAACTCTGGTGGCGGTTTCGTACAAGTGATTGCTAGTGGGCCACATTTATGCTGCCAAGTATTGTCGACATGGTCACCCATGCATGGTGGGGGTGACCGGGGGTAGTTTAGATGCTTGGCGGCGGATGCTCCGAGTGCATGAAGTGGCGGAACAAAATCTCTGGTGGATGGTATAGTCAGGTCAGTGTAATTTTTGGTTTGACAACTAGTTGGGGTCTGGCCCCTTGTGCCAGCGGCTGTAGAGTGTCTCAGATCACTCGGTATTGGACTTTGTGTTGAATGGGCAGTGAAACCTCAATCTATTGCAGAGTTGGGTTTTGGATTCGATTGTTGAAGAGATTGTCAGAAAGCCTGTCCCGATGGGGTCCGGGCAAGACAGTGCTAAATGGTGTCTGATAGAATCTGGGGATTTCTCGCTCGCCTCAACCTACCCCATATCTGGTGGCCAGCGGCCTGCCTCTTTCATGTTTGATAGGGTTTGGCATCCTTTACTGCTTATCAAAATAGCCTTTTTCATGATACGTGTGTTGAGGGATCGGTTGCTTTTAGCGTCGTCACTAGGGAGGCTGAATGTCCATGGTCCATCGAAGTACTTTTGTTGTATGGAGTTCCAATCAGAGTCGTTGGACCATATTTTTTCGGAAGGTGATCTTGCTCAATTCCTTTGGAGATTCTTTGGGCATGCGGTGGGTGTGGTATACAGAGAGGCAGGGGTTCGATCTCGCTTGGTAGGTTGGTGGTGTCGAATGCCGCATCACTCTTGTGTTGAGGCGGTCCACTCGGTGGTGCCTAGCATGATTTGCTCGCATATCTGGTTGGCCCGGAATTTAGCCTATTTTGAAGGTCAATTCTTACGTAGGAAGACCATCTGTGATCGTATCTTGGCGGATGTAGTTGGGCTCTTTGGTGGGCAATGTGCGGGAGGACCGGATGGAGGTGCGTCCTGGCCTGCCTTTTATTCTAGTATGGATGGTTGGAAGCCTTGATATTCGCATACAGTGGTTCGTTGGGAGACGCCATCTACCAAGATTTGCAAGTTAAACACAGATGGATGTTCGCCGGGCAATCCGGGGATTAGTGGAGGGGGTGGTGTGCTTAGGGACTCTTCTGGAGCGTTAATATTTGGGTTCTCCATTCCTCTCGGGGAGTTGATAAGCCTTCAGGCTGAAACTAGGTCACTGCTCTATGGGGTGCAGCAATACCTTTCCCGGGGTTTCTCCAGGGTTCAGATAGAGGTGGACTCCCTATTGCTCGTCAACATCCTTCGCGATAAGTCGAGGTGCCCGTGGCGGGTACGGTCGAAAATTGAATCAATTCAAACAGTCCTCCGGACGGGTTGGTCAGTAGAACATTGTTATCGTGAGGCGAACCAAGTGGCAGATGCTTTGTCTAAGGTGGGGGCGTTAGGTTCAGGTATTGTCATTTACACTTCACAGTCGGCGCTACCAAGGCCCGCGAGGGGGCTATGGTCTTAGATAGCACAAGAACTCCTGTACTTTGCATTAGGGCAATGTGCACCTAGTCATCGATGTAACTATTTTTATGGTTTTTAATAATATTCGAGGGTGGCGTCCCTCCCTATGTATGGGGTTAGCCAATTAAAAAAAACAAATAAAAGAAATTGAATCCTACGCCTCTCTCGATCGTCGTAAAAGTTTAATTAAACCCATTAAGATTCTTGGTGATATAGGTACATCACATATACTCTAGCCTACTCTCATAATAGTCTAAATGTATTTATTTATTTAGTGCACTGTTATATTTCCTTTCTGAATTTAACACAAATCCAACATTCATGCTCATGATGATTAGGCATAAACACGCATTAAGAACAAGATAAATAGATCATAGCATGAGATAAGAATTTAACTGGAGAAATCAATTAAAATCTCTTTGTAAACCCTAACCCTAGAAAATATTTAGTTCGACATGTTAGGACGATTAAAAGCACAAATCCAAAGAGTTAATACAAAGAAGAGAATAAGAGCCGGGGAACTTCTCAGCTGTTACTCTGATTCGTCGCTCGCATGCTTCTTGGTTTGATCTTTTATGCTTGGCTTCTCTAGAGAGTAAGAGTGTTTCTAGGCTAAAACTAAGGTTGCTAGCTCCCAAAAAAGACCTAAAAGACCCCTATTTATAGTTATGACAAATTACCTTCGAATCCTCTTTGGAATAGGTTTCTTCTCGTAGACGAAACACGCGCGTATGACGAGTCCGATGAGGACCGGCTTGAAGTCCAGCGCTGGTTTTCAAAGTGCAACTCACATAATTCAACTTTTGGTGATGTCCAGCGCCAAGTTCGGCGCCGGTATTCGAATAATTCCCAACTTTTCATCTTTTGGCACTCGAACTTTTGATTCTTCGTATCACTACCCACCTAATTTCCTCAATAGCTCAATCTAGCCCTTGCAATAACAATATAACTCCCAATGAGCCAAAATCACAATTTATAAGGGTATCCCTGCTATCTCACCCAAGCCATTCTCCAATTTGTTCATGAGATAGCAATCCACCACCCGCATAACATTCTTGCTACTCGACGCAGGCACAATATTATGATTAAGCAAATAAACCAACAAACTGCATCGAGCACCCTATCAAACTTATGCATGTAAATATACTACAATTTACACTCTATCAAACTCCCCTACACTTAGCCTGTGCTTGTCCTCAAGTACAAGAACAAAACCAAGTAAATACAAACTGTGACACCTCGGATTTTGTGTAAGAGGGAGAGTGTGAGAACCTGAAAGTTTTCTTATTTTCTAACCATTATTTTAATTCTGTGCATATATTTTCTAGAATGATTTTTTTTAGCTACTTTTAGAAGGGAGTTAAGTTCCAAGACATTTTCCCGATATAAATTAGTTCGTGTAATATTAGCAGTGTATATTGGACGTGAGACTCGCTAGTGCAGTACGTGCGATAATGTTTGATAACTAGTTGGAGTTCTGTGTTAAGGGATATTATATTACAAGATACTAGAAGACAATTAGAGGTTGGCTAGGTAATTAATCATTGGTACGCAAGAGAATAGGTAACTATAACGGTTGGGTAGTTAGTAGATTAATGAAGTGTAATTAAGCTTATGGATTACATTAAGTTGGTGATCTATGGAGTTGTAAAATCCCTCATATTTTCTTAAAATACTCTTTTATTTTGATTAAATTATTTTATAATAGCTATATTACTCATTTACCTCCCCAGTAGTTGGAATAAAGAATAGAATTAAGAGTTTTTCCTTTTCATTCATCGTTAGGGTAAACTAAGGTTTTAATCTTTTCGTAGTGTGAGTAATCGGTACGGGGTATATACTAAATTTGATGATTAAGACTGAGTTTTAGATAAAAAAAAAGTGTGTGATTAGAAGTAATAATCATAAGATAGTGAATTATAAGTGAAAACCCTAGTACATGCGAGTTAAGGAAAAACGGTTGGAACTGACGGGTACCGTTTGTTACTGAGTGAGTACACCATTTGACCACTACCTTATGACCTTAATAGCCTTGTTTTATTTTAACTAATTAACCCTAAAATATCTTTTAAATTAGCCACAATTTTTTACCAAAAGAAATAAGAGAAAAGTCTAGAAAAGAAAAGCCAAGTGTCATGAACCTATGGAAGTTGGACTTTGACCAATTTCTTACCTTTGCTAAATATCTAATTTGGACTAGAATCATCTTCATTCTTCTTCAAGGCTGGCCGAACCATAGAGGGAGAAAAGGGAGGGGAAACTTCATCTTCACTAATCAATTTTCTTGCTCAATCTTGAACTCCAACCATAAATCTTGCAAACCACTCCATAGAAGTTACTCTTTAGGGAAGATTAAACCTTCGTGTGGCAAAATTTTGGAAGGAAAGGTTGTGGTCTTTTCCTAAAAGCATCCTAGGAAGGTATCATGGCTGTTTATCCTTTTCCTCTTCCTTAATCTTATTTAAGTTTGGATAGAAACTCATAATCTTGGGTTATGACGGTTAATTAGTGAGTTTTGCATGAGATAGTGGAATGATTAGTTAGGGTTTACATTTTCAATCTTGATTATGGTTATTTATCTAGTAATGGATGTTATAGAGTTAATAATTGTTGGTTTTGATGATTGAATGCTTATTAGATATGAAATTCTAGAGGAAAAGTTCAAATTTCAGAAATTGAAACTAACCTGTTTAGCTTCTGACCTATTTAATTCGTCCATGTTAGAGGCCTAATTAGGCTTAGGTCAAAATATAAAAGTTGCAGGAAATAATGTTATATACTCCCTGAAAAATTTCATCTCAATCAGAGTACTGTATCCTGTGAAATGATAGAAATACCCCTGACTGCCAAATGCCCTATTTTGTGGACAGTTTTCTGTCTTCTTGGTGATTACACATTTTGATATTGACAATGCACGAATTGGTTGTTGATGTTTTCATGAGACTTGTAGTTCTCTATCTTAGCTTCGAAACGGTATAAAGTGTATCCTAATCCAATAAACGTAGCTCCAGTTGTGGCTAAAATGCTATAAGACGTCAAATCTGATGTTTAGCTTTTGTCTTCAAAAACTAATTTTTGGTTGTTTTATTAGACTTATGTTATAAATGGATGATTTTGGAGTCTAATTGAAAGGCTATGGTGGTAACATTGCTTGTGTGGGATTTTGGGACTAATTGAGAAAAATAATGAAGTCATAAATGGCTGAAAAATAGGTAAACACAAAGGGCGTGCTGCCCAAATTTTCACTAGAGGTATAAACCAGCCTTTGGAGTTCTGGTTCTGTAATCTGCAAATTCGACCTAAATCCACTAAACTGAGTTGAGTTGTCTTCATGAAAGTTGTAACTCTTTGTCTTAATTTCGAAACGCTATTTAGTACACCTTGATTGGATAACCACATCTCTTGGTTATGATCAAAACCATGTAACCCATTTTTATACTGTTTTCATTTCCGCGCACGCGTACATGCATTTCTTTGCCGTTTTTGCTGTCTTGGCCGTTTTAGTCTTTACTTCTATTTGTGATGGTCGGTTGACTGATAGTTGAGTATAATCTTCTATCATAGGCAGTGACGAATCGGACGGAGTCGATGAACCCATATAAAGTGTCTTGATTTGCGCGCTAATTATTTTGAGTGAGTAATTAAGCTGGTTTATATGATAAATTATCGATGTGATTTGTATATGTTGAATGGGTACTTAGGCGAGAGTGTACTTTATCTTACTCGACCTGAGCCCATTCTCTATTGTTGACTCAATATGTGAGAATACATGCTTTGTGCTGAATAACACCCTTTTGCTGGGTGCTGTTAGGGCGATTACACGACTTGAGTTGAACCTCTTATGCTGTGTGCTGTTAGGATGAGTACTTTGTTGATTACTTTGTTAAGAGATATCATCTATTGAGATATTGGATATCTCAGGGCTTGATTCCAGTCCGGTTCCAATGATAGACGAACTATTCGAGCCAACCGGGGTTTGATCGAAGATAGTTCCCTGCTAACCTTGGGATTTCGTTCTTTATTAAAGTTTTGATTAAAGTTAAGTGATTTTGTTTTGCTCGAGCTGTTGTGTGCTGTTGATTGGCTAGCGGGGGTTGATAAGGTGAACGGAAAAAATAAATGAAGTCTACGGACCATGAGTATTTTGATTGACGGAGTGTCAACAGGCGTTCAAACTCGGGGAATTGAATTGGTTTTGAAACCACCCGTATCCTACCATTGTGATGTTACATTTCTGTTTATTGATGTGAAATATCTTGGTTTACATGTATATTTGGATGTGATTTTACGTCCCGATTATTCACTAAGCATATAACTTACCCCATTCCATTTGTTTTCCTTAGCAGGGGGTACGAGTGAGGCGTGAGACTTGTACAGAATAGTTTAGTTTTGAAATTTTGAATTGTACTCGTACTAGCACCCGACTAGGGTTGATTGGACTTGGATTGTAAATACGTTAATGTATTTGGACGTGTATAAGCCTTGTAGCTGGATCTGAGCATTAATGCATATATTAATTTTGAACTTGTTGTGTTACTTATTTGCTATGAATGTAAGTTATTTTCTCAAGTTTCGAGTGAGTGAATCCTGACGAGAGCTGGGCAGGCAATCCGTTAAATCCTTTGGTACGCCCTAGGGGGAGGTGGGGTCGTCACACAAATAATGGCTATATTCAAGGCTATCATTATTAAAACAACTATTTTACGCAAGTGTCAAGTGCTAATAGTAAAAACTAAAGAGACACTTCTTCCATTAGTTTTCTACACCATCAACACTTTCAATTCCATCTAACTAAATTAGGAATATAAAATATTTAACAAGCATTTCTTTACGAATGGTCCAAGTATCAAGCAAAATCTCAAAGCTATAGTCACGTGGATCCACAAACTAATCTTATTGTCCATATATTTTTGTTTCCTTCTTTTCATAATTTTCTCTTTATTTTTCTTCAAATTGACCCACACTTAAGTTTTTTCACATTTTAATAAGGGGAATACACTTAATTCTTAGTCGTTTAGGCCTTTTAATGCAAACTCTAACATCTCCCAAATGAAAGAGTCCGGCTACTTAACTTACACTGCTAAAGAATCGTATACTCATAACTATTGCCACTTTTTGATGTGAAAGTCGACACTTTTAGGTGAAGACCCTCGACTACTAGGTAACGACAACCAGCGGAGTGCAATCAAATCAACAAAATAAGCATTTAAGTACAAATAAGAACACAAAAGCTTGCTTCATATCCCAATAATATGGAGAACTAAAATTAATAATTAGGTCAAATTCACAAGAAAAATGGTAGAAAAATATTTACAATATCTAGAAAAATTAGCCAAAATTGAAAAAGTCTCAAAATACTAAATATTTACTAAAAGTCTCAAAATACTAAATATTTAACACTTAATACATTCATACACATATTGCTTTAACAATAATAATACTCAAAATATTAGTCATTGCCTATCAGCGAATCAACAATAAAAATTTGAAAAATTTTAGTAAAATTACAAAAATTTCACTTCGCCCATTTACTCCTCCCCCACACTTAAGACAACATTATCCTCAATGTTGGGGATAAAATAAGAAAATAATAACAAGAAAAGAGATGAAAGTGAAACTTCCTTGATAACAAATGAAGTGCCAAAGACCAAGTGGAGTGAGAGAAATTATTAGTTACCATCCAATAATCAAGTTCAGGAAGCCATCCTACTAACATAAAAAAAGACAAGAAACACTACAAATAGAAGTTAAATACACCACCAACTAACCCAAACTAGAAAGTAATAAAAATGTAAGGAAATAAACACCACCATTATTCCTAAACAAAAGAAAAATATTAAATGAAATTAAAAAGAAAATCGGGTCGACTCCCAAGAAGTGCTAAGTTTAATGTTTTCAGCCAGACAAGATCACATATGATTATGGTGGATGAAATGGTTCGGATGATATAGTTTCCTTAGCATGTGCATGCAATTTTACGTAATTTTTTGCATCTCCATTGCACTTTTGAACTATTGAAGAAGAATATGCACGATGATTTTGCAAAGGAATGACCTTTACATCATACTCTAATACATATTTGTCACCATACAAATCGTTAGAAGCAGTAATATAGGAACAAGACTCCTTGTATGAAGCGTATTTTAAGGGTTCAAAGACATTAAATTCTTCTTTCTCTTTATCAATCCCTAAAGTCAATTTTCCTTCAAGTAAGTCTATATTAGTCACTCCTATAGCTAATAACTCTCTACCAAAGATAATTGGCATAGAAATATCCTCCTCCATGTCAAGAATAAAAAAATCAGTAGGAAAATAAAATTTACAAACTTTAACTAATAGTCTTCTATAATATCAGCAGGATAATGCACTGAACAATCAGCCAATTGTAGAATAACTTGAGTAGGCTCTAAATTGGCAAACTTTAATTTCCTGAAAAATGATAGAGGCATCAAATTAAAAATGGATCCAAGATCACACAAACATTTATCAACAAGAATATGTTCAAATTGACAAGGCACAGTAAAATTCCCTAGATCTTTCATCTTGATAGGAAAACAATTTTGTAACACTGCATTGCATTCCTTAGTAAGAGACACTTCTGCAAAGTCTTCTAATTTCTTTTTATTAGACACTATTTGACGGGTTTTTTGATATAAGTACAAATTTAATTTCGAAATATATTTATTTTGACTTTAAGTATACAGGTCAAATTAGTAGTTTAGGGCAAATATCGGGTCGATCCCACAGAGAGAAACTATGCAAAAATTAGGTCCTTACTTACTCTATTATTTAGACTTTTTTTTTCTACAAATGACTCTATTATTTAGACTTTTTTTTCTACAAACGATTCTATTATTTAGACTAGTGTTTGAATTAAGCAAGAGATGTTATGTGACGCCCCCACTTCTCCCTAAGGCGAACCAAAGGGTATCCGCGGGACGCCTGCCTAACTCTCGCCAGAACTCAAGCAATTCCATTCAACTTTATATCCGGACCACACAAATACAAATCGATAACTTAGATACAATAATTGCGGAAGTGTTCAAACTTAACAACAGTTATCCATTCTTCAAACCACCCGTCGATATACATAATACATTTCGTCCAAAGGTTACATTTCCATACCAAAAGCACAATCCAAAGCCAAAGGCATAAACAAAAGTAATAGCAACCCTAAAACAAAAGCACATCAGGAGGGCTGCTCCATTTTACCTCCGAACTCAACCTGTTAAGGAAAACAAATCTACAGGGAGAGCAAAAACGCTCGTGAGGCCAAGAACACACATGCAATCACATAGTTCAGATAACAAGCCCAAATAACAATTCAGGTATTAGCTTACAAGTAATTAATAACACCAATAAACTGTAACCAGAAACAATTCAAGGATATAGAAGCTCTCAGGAGTTAAGTTCCACATTTGCCGATACCATTTATATATCTTTCCGTGATGACTCTCCGTCAACCGGATTGATATTTTCATATCCGTAGTTCACCACTTACTTCCCATCCGTCCACCATACACCACTTCGGGCCCGCACTACATTTATAAGGCGATACTATACGAGTATGCCAAGCGAGATCTCTCAATAGATCAAGCTTATCATTTGAGTCTCATGGCTCACCGAGGTTCCCGACCAAGCCCATGCCGGCTCGAGTTCCAAGGTCGGCCTATGAGTTTGGGCGTCCCCCATGTGTCATGTAAATGTCGAGGAGATTCACTCCATCGACGTATGCAATCATAGCATACCATTTCATGTATTCAAGCATTTGATAGGTTTAAGCAGACATTTCAAGTCATGCAAACCAAGCAAATCATGTTAAGCATGAGTCATTCGTTTCAAATGAGAACGAGTGCGATCAAGTACACACTCGACTCCATTTTGTCAAAATCAGTTAAGCTAAGCATGAAATCAGGTGAATCAAGCATGAATCAAGTCTTTAGAGTTCAAGTAGGCATACACTTGACACTCACCAGTTATGCGAGCAAGTAAGTTGGAGGGAGAGTTCAAACTTCCACAGTAGGGTCCTCTTGGAGGTCCTCGTACGTGCCTGAACATCGTATTTTAGATAATTACTGTAGGTCCCCAAGTGGTGAGAAAGATTGAACACGAGTAAGGTTCGAAAATAATTGAAAACTTCGTTTGACGTGCCTTTGAAGTTGAATTCTCAAGAGGATGTAAAACTTAAGTACAAAAATTGGATTATTATCCTTAAAATCATTGGTTGGAAACAAGTACGAGCGAAAAGATTGCAAAACGAACGATTGAAATCGAAGGAAGGTTGGCCACGTCACAATCCGGCCGGAATCTGGCCGGATTTCTGGCCGGATTGGAGGCAGTGGCTAACCTCCTTTTTTTTCAATTTTGGCCACCAATCCGGCCGACAATCCGGCCAGTTTCTGGCCGGATTCAAGGCCGGATTCTGGAAAATTGTTCCTTCGCGGATTTCCTTTGAAATTTCAGAATTTTCGATTTTTGGTCAAATCTTTGAAAAATCATAACTTCTTTTCTACTAATCGAAACTTGATGAATTTGGTACCGTTGGAATCGTCTTTGAAAGTACTAAAAGTTCTTAGAAGACACCTTTCCATGAATCTAAGTGGAAGGCATTCAAAAATGAGCCTAAAGTTGCTGTTCTAGATGGCTAGGATTGAGCCGGGTTGGTTTTTCGCTAACTTTGGAAATTCGGCAAAAATCACTCGTTGGAAACCGGCCCTTGAAACTTATAACTCAATTAGAACTGCAAGTAAAGTTTTGGATGGAACAAGCGGTTCAAGAATCGGAGTTTCGAGTACCGAGATACGGCAGCTCGAAGTTGGGGAAAATTCAAGATTGTTACAAAATTTCCAGATTTGGTTCCAACTTTGGGCCTTTAGTTAAGTGTCGAAACGGACTTGGATTGACACCAAATTTTGCAGTATAATACTTCCATATGAAGGTTATCTCTCTATCAAATTTCATGGAAAAATACCCTCGGAAGGGTGATCATTCAGTCAACCAAAGTTTGGAAAAATCCTTAAAGCAATCTGTCCAAATCTAAGATTTTCAAAACGAGCAGTCGCCGTATTTTGATCATAACTCTCTCAATTTAACTCGGAATTGAAAATGGTTAATAGTGTTAGAAAATACATTCACAGGGTTACAACTTTACAGAAGAAATCGTTCCAAGTTTCAGCATGCAACTGGTTCAAAATCAAGCCTCAAATTGCAGCATCATCAAATCATTGCGGCAGAACGGAGAAACAGGACAGCCGACTTCAGATGAATGGTGTGGCTCACACACATGAAACCAGAATGTGCATTATACACCGTTGGAAACATGGGAACGTCTAGTTTCAAATTCCACTAACGGCACTTGATTTCGACGTCGGAGTACGGAGTTATGGACAAAATACAACCACTGGTCTGGATTACGGCGAAACCGTTTTCCAGATTACCAGTTTTTGAAATAAATTCGTCTGAGCAACCAAAACTCAATATTTTTCAACGAAATTTTGTACACAACTTCTACAACATGTAAACAACATAATCAAGCCTTTAAATCCTCAATTATCTGCAGTAAAGTGACCGAACAGAGCAGGGGTAAAATGGGAATTTTTTGTTTCAAGAATTAAACAACGTTTCTGTCAAGAATGCACCTTTAATCTACTACCTTAAGCTCTAATTCAGCAAATAAACCATCATCAAACATCATCACAGCCATCAACCCAAAGTGGGAGTTCATAGAGCCCACTTTTCCAACAATCCAAGCTACTAAAGTAAAGATTCCAACTCAAATGCGTAAATCAACTTCCATAAGACAAGTTGAAGGTGTTAGATTGTTACCTACTTTGATGGTTGGTTTGGACAGATTTTTCGGTCCTTTGAAGCTTGAAGAAACCGTGAAAGCTCCTCCCTTTTTTAGCCTATGTTGTTGTCCAAGTGAAAAGCTAAACGAATGTGAAGTTTGGTGAGAATCTATGGAAGTTTTGGTAGGAATTTGGTTGAGTTTTGGAAGAAAAGAAATGGTGAAGCTTGGTTGTTCCTTTGCTGCAGTCTAACCGGCCATTTTAGCAGAAAAAAGGAAATGAATTGCGGCTCTGTAGCCTTTGCGTACAAAAGACGCTTGACGTCAAATCCTTTAATACGTCAAATCAATTATAACTAGTACCCTACGCGCGCATTTTGTGTCCGATTTCTCTTACGTTTGTTGCACTAGTGCACTAAATCTCTAGGGCCCTTACATTCATATAAATATCATTCATTCTTAATTGTCCCAAAATAATGGTCCAAAGTCCCTCAATTAAGCACGCATGTGAAAACACGTATTTCTAATTTAGGCGCAATAAAAATTAAAACCTTTGAGAAATTCTTATAACGATCGTACCACTAGTTATTACTTGTGTGCTTAAACCTAAAATTGTCTATTTTAGGACCATTGTATATGTCTTAAATTTTTAGCTTATTGTACTCCCAAATGGCTAAAGTTTTTAGACACGTTTCCACCTTTTCGCTAAATAGGCTTATAAGAAAATATTTGTTTATTTATCTATATTTTTATTTTATTATTTTTAAAATGAGACACTTTAGAAATATAACGAACTATAAAATCATGTACTTAGGTCTAATAGGCTAGGAAATATTATTCGTGGTAAAAATCCAAATAAATAATTATTTTAGCCAAAATTAGGGATTTTAAAATAATGGAATTTTCGAATCCTCACATCCTCTCTCCCTTAAGAAATTTCGTCCTCGAAATTTACCTTAATTGATGAACAAGTCTGGATACTTTTCTCGAATTGCTTCTTCAACCTCCCAAGTTGCTTCCTCCAATCCATGGTTTTTCCAGAGGACCTTCACTAATGGTATCTGTTTATTTCTCAATTCCTTTACTTTTCTATCCAGAAGTTTAACCGGTTTCTCCTCATAGGTTAAAGTCTCATCAATCTCAACATTTTCCGGTTGTAAGACATGAGAAGGGTCCGGATGATATTTCTTAAGTATAGATACATGAAACACATTATGGATTCGAAATAAACTCGGCGGTAATTCCAACTTATAGGCTACACCCCCACACGTTGGATGACCTTATAAGGCCCTACAAATCTCGGTTGTAATTTCTTTCCTTTTCCGGACTTCAACCTTGCTTTCAGAGGTGTAATCTTGAGAAATACCAAATCTCCAACATTAAACTCCAATTCTTTCCTCCGATTATCAGCATAACTCTTTTGGCGGCTCTGGGCAACCTGAATTCTTTGTCGTACCAACTTTACCTTTTCATTAGTTTCCTCAATCCAAGATACTGTGGTCGGATCTAGGATTTTCCGTTCACCTATTTCGTCCCAACAAATTGGAGACCTACATTTCCGACCATAGAGTGCCTCATACGGTGCCATCTGAATAGAAGAGTGAAAACTATTGTTGTAGGCAAATTCTACTAAAGTTAAAAACTTACTCCAATTTTCTCCAAAGTCCAGAATACATGTCCTCAACATGTCCTCAAGTGTTTGAATTGTCCTTTCCGACTGTCCATCAGTCTGAGGATGATAAGTGGTACTAAAGTTCAACTTAGTCCCCAATACCTCCTGTATCTTTTGCCAGAATCTCGAAACAAATCTCGGATCTCGGTCGGACACAATACTCACAGGTATGCCATACAACCTAATGATCTCATCCAAATACAATTTGGCCAACTTCTCCATCGGGTACTTCATGTTAATCGGCAGAAAATGAGCCGATTTGGTCAATCTACCCACTACTACCCAAATTGCATCATGGCCTCTCTGTGTTCTTGGTAACCCCGATACAAAATTCATAGTGATATTCTCCCATTTCCACTCAGGTATTTCTAGGGGTTGCAAAAGTCCTGACGGTTTCTGATGTTCGGCTTTAACTTGTTGACAAATTAAATATGTTTGGACAAATTGGGTAATTTCCTTCTTCATGTTCTCCCACCAATACAAACTTTTCAAATTCTGGTACATTTTATTCCCTCCTGGATGTACCGTAAACTTTGATCGGTGTGCCTCTTCAAAGATTTCCTTTCTAAATCCTTCATCCTTTGGCACAACTACGCGATTCCGAAACCTCAATATTCCATCTGACCCCAAATTAAAATCTGTCTTGTCTTCCATTTTACTCTTTTCCACCCATTTTTGCACTTCCGTGTCCTTTTCTTGAAATTCCTTGATGCGTTCCAATAAAGTGGAGGTTACTATACTATTCCCCAAAATTACCTTCCTTGGTTCCAATCGAGGATTCCAGTAACTCACTTCTTCCAATAATTGAAACTCCTTAATCATCAATCCAGCCATTTGTACTTGACGACTCAAGACATCAGCCACTACATTAGCTTTCCCTGGATGGTACTTGATAGTACAATCATAGTTTTCCAAAAATTACATCCATCTACGTTGCCTCAAATTCAGCTCCTTTTGAGAAAACAAGTACTTAAGGCTTTTGTGGTCTGTAAAAACCTCAAATGTTACCCCATACAAATAATGTCTCCATTTCTTCAAAGCAAAGACCACCGTCGCTAACTCCAAATCATGAGTCGGGTAATTTCCTTCATGTGGTTTCAATTTCCTAGAGGCATATGCTATTACTTTGCCATCTTGCATTAAAACACATCCCAGTCCTTCCTTAGAAGTATCTGTGTAAACCACAAAACTATCTTTTCCGTTTGGCAAAGCCAACACAGGTGCCCTTGTTAACCGTCTTTTCAATTCCTGAAAACTTTCCTCACACTTAGGACTCCATATAAACTTTCCATTTTTCTTGGTCAATTCAGTCATGGGTCCAGCAATTTTTGAAAAATCCTGAATGAATCTCCGGTAATACCCTGCTAATCCAATAAAACTCCGAACCTCGGTAGGATTTTCCGGTCGTTTCCATTTCGAAACAGCTTCAACTTTAGCTGGATCTACTTTAATCCCTTCCTTAGAAATTATATGTCCCAAGAAAGTCACTTCTTTTAACCAAAATTCACACTTGCTAAACTTAGCATACAATTGGTGCTCCCTTAAGGTCTGTAAAACAACTCTCAGGTGTTTCTCATGGTCTTGCACATTCTTAGAATACACCAATATATCATCAATAAAGACCACCACAAATTGGTCTAGATAAGGTTTAAAGACCCTATGCATTAGATCCATAAAAGCAGCAGGAGCATTCGTTAACCCAAATGGCATCACGGCAAATTCAAAATGCCCATATCTCGAGTTAAAAGCAGTCTTGGGTATATCCTTCTCCAAAATCCTCAACTGATAATAACCCTGTCTCAAATCCAACTTAGAAAATACTACAGCCCCTTGTAATTGGTCAAACAACTCATCAATGTGGGGCAGGGGATATTTATTCTTAGTTGTAACACTATTTAAACCTCTATAGTCTATACATAGTCTCAAACTCCCGTCCTTTTTCTTAACAAACAAAACTGGGGCTCCCCACGGAGAATCACTCTCTTTAATAAAACTTCTTTCTAGCAAATCTTGCAGTTGCAATTTCAACTCCTTCAATTCGGCTGGAGCCATTCGATATGGCGTCCTAGAAATAGGGTTACTCCCGGAGTTACATCAATCTTAAAGACTATTTCCCGTTCCGGGGGTAGGGACTCCAATTCTTCAGGAAAAACATCAGGAAAGTCCTTCACTACAGGCATGTCCTCCAATTTCACCTTATCACTAGGGGTGTTAATAAGAAAAGCCAAATATCCTTGGGCCCCTTTACTTAACAACTTTCTAGCCCGAATTCCTGAAATAAGTGCAAACGAGGCTAATTTCCCTTTTACATCCAGTTTCAGGGTTGCTTCTCCTGGAATACGCAACTCCACAACCTTAGTCCTACAGTTTAGCTGAGCATTATAACGGGCTAACCAATCCATTCCTAAAATTACATCGTATCCCTTAATCATCAATCCCATCAAATCAGCCGATAATTTTCGTTTTCCAATCCAGATTTCACAACCTTGATACACCAAATTAGCAATTAGACTTTGATCCCCAGTAGGCGTTTTAACCTCTAGATCATATGGTAACTTAATTGGCTTTAAGTCTATCCCACTCATGAAATTAGGGTTTACAAAAGAATGTGTAGCACCTGGATCAATTAAAACCCTAGCTAAACGGTGAAAGATCGGAATCGTACCTTCTACCACCTCAGTTGCCTCAGGAACTTGTTGATAGTCCAGTGCATAAACCCTAGCCGGTACTTTCGGTCGACTCCCTCCGGCACTAGTTTGCTTAGAAGCTGACTTTTCTGGCCTTTGGGTATCACCTCCCGTCATTATTTTATTTGGACAGTTCGCAAGCTGATGCTCGGTACTACCACAAGCCAGGCACTTCCCAGACTTCCTCCAACAATCACTTTCAGAATGATTTGATTTTCCGCAATAACCACATGAAACTTGAGGGGTCACCGCTGAACCGCTAGAAGGTGCCCTTCTTGCCTGTGTCGGTCCACTACGACCTCCTCTAGACAAAGTTCCTCTCGAAGGTCCAACAGTCCTTGGTCCTCCCACTCCTTTTCCCCTTTTGGAAAGCTGCACACTTTTACTAGCTTGTCCAGAAGCATGGCTAGAAAAGTTTCTCTTTCTGCTATGGAAGTCTCTCACTTGAGACCTTGCACTTTCAACCCTTTGTGCCTTCTCTAAAGTCTCAGTAAATGTAGAGATTTGGGCTGCGGCCAGGCCCTCTTGTATCTCCACATTAAGTCCCTGAACAAACCGTCTAATCTTTTTCCGCTCATTTGTCACCAGTTTGGGGGCATACTTTGAAAGTTTAGTAAATTTTCCTTCATACTCCCCTACACTAAGGGTTCCCTGTTTCAGTTTGATAAATTCATCCTCCCTCTTCTCTTGGATTAAGGGCGGAAGAAACTTTTCATTAAATTCCCTTGTGAAATTTTCCCAGGTCCAAGGGGTTTGAGTTCTCTCCCATTTTCCTTTTATCAAATCCCACCAAGCACGGGCTACCCCCTCAAATTGGAAAGCAGCGAAATTCATTCGCCTATCCTCAGTGTAGTCTAAAGTAGCGAATATATTGGTCATCCTTTCCAACCAATTCTCCGCCACCTCAGGATCAGGTTCGCCAAGAAACTTAGGCGGGTTAAATTTCAAGAATCTCTCTAAGGCTCTATCCATTCCTCTTTCCTGACCCCCAAGTTGGTTGAACGGTCCAGGGTCCTGTCTATCGGCCAAACGCTCTAGGATATCAGTCATCCTATTAATGGCAGTAGCCACTTGATTACCCTCTATATTTTCCTGCCCTTGGATCGGTGCAGTTGCCGATCCCTGGTCACCCCCTTGAGGTTGGGTCTGACTAGTCCCTCGCCCGCGACCTCGACCACGGTCTCGACCACGACCTCGACCACGGTCTCGGCCACGACCACCTCTTAGTCCTTCCATGACCTAGGCGTGTCTAGTGCAAGAAATAAATAAATTATGCGATGCATAATAGAAAGCAGGAACCAATCAGGAAAACATTGGAATTAACAATAATTTACATTAATTAGCATATCCAGTTCATACAATTAGCAAGTCATGGGGTAGTCACAAAAATATAGCACACAGGTGCCACAAGAGTACTTTTAGTCACAGAAGACTAAAGTAAAGTTAGTGCCTCAGAAGTAGGCCACACAGTCATGCAAAATACAATGGTCTCAGCACTTAGCATCACCCCTGCTAATACTAGTCAAAAAGTCAAAAGAGGTCGATCAATCTAGACCTAGTCCGCAGCAGGACTATCAGGAGGAACCTCCTCCTCAGGATCCTCCTCAGAATCCTGGGCTACTCCCATAGCCTCATCAACTAGCCTAGTGGCATCAGCTACAATATCGGAAGCCCGACTACGGACCTCCTCTCTCAGCCTAGTAAGCTGAGCTCTAGTGCTCCGGAGCTCCTCGTTAACCACAGCAGATGTGGCAACCTCGCCCTCAATCACCTCCTCAAGCTCGGCGACCCTCTCGCCCTGAGCGCTCACCATCTGTCGAAGCTCATCGACCTCAGCCTGTAAGTCTAAGTTGGCAGTCACCAACTGACGACGCTCGTCGTCCAAGGCCAGTACAACATGGTTTGGGTAAGCAAAGGTCACCCTACAAGCACATCGGGAATATCTGTCAGATGGGGAGTAGCGTACTCGAGCTTCCCCAGCCAAAGATCGATAAAAGATAGGCCTAGGAGGCGCTATATGACCATTAGCATGGCCATTCCCGTTAGCTGCCGGAACTCCATTTCCGTTGTCCATCCCTGCAACATAATAGCACCTTTTGGGTTAGAAATTTAAATCTCTATTTAGTTCCAATATCCTGAAATGCATGTCTAACCTAATCATTGGTTCATCCCAATTGTCACTTGAGGTAGGACTAACTTAGTTGCTAGCTCGCCTCAAGTATCACTTAGGGTATGACTAAGTCATCCCATATCGAGTCTTAAGGGTAGAGTATCTAATATGTTTCCCATATAAATCTCTAACCGCGCTCTGATACCAACTGTGACGCCCCCACTTCTCCCTAAGGCGAACCAAAGGGTATCCGCGGGACGCCTGCCTAGCTCTCGCCAGGACTCAAGCAATTCCATTCAACTTATATCCGGACCACACAAATACAAATCGATAATTTAGATACAATAATTGCGGAAGTGTTCAAACTTAACAACAGTTATCCATTCTTCAAACCACCCGTCGATATACATAATACATTTCGTCCAAAGGTTACATTTCCATACCAAAAGTACAATCCAAAGCCAAAGGCATAAACAAAAGTAATAGCAACCCTAAAACAAAAGCACATCAGGAGGGCTGCTCCATTTTACCTCCGAACTCAACCTGTTAAGGAAAACAAATCTACAGGGTGAGCAAAAACGCTCGTGAGGCCAAGAACGCACATGCAATCACATAGTTCAGATAACAAGCCCAAATAACAATTCAGGTATTAGCTTGCAAGTAATTAATAACACCAATAAACTGTAAACAGAAACAATTCAAGGATATAGAAGCTCTCAGGAGTTAAGTTCCACATTTGCCGATACCATTTATATATCTTTCCGTGATGACTCTCCGTCAACCGGATTGATATTTTCATATCCGTAGTTCACCACTTACTTCCCATCCGTCCACCATACACCACTTCGGGTCCGCACTACATTTATAAGGCGATACTATACGAGTATGCCAAGCGAGATCTCTCAATAGATCAAGCTTATCATTTGAGTCTCATGGCTCACCGAGGTTCCCGACCAAGCCCACGCCGGCTCGAGTTCCAAGGTCGGCCTATGAGTTTGGGCGTCCCCCATGTGTCATGTAAATGTCGAGGAGATTCACTCCATCGACGTATGCAATCATAGCATACCATTTCATGTATTCAAGCATTTGATAGGTTTAAGCAGACATTTCAAGTCATGCAAACCAAGCAAATCATGTTAAGCATGAGTCATTCGTTTCAAATGAGAACGAGTGCGATCAAGTACACACTCGACTCCATTTTGTCAAAATCAGTTAAGCTAAGCATGAAATCAGGTGAATCAAGCATGAATCAAGTCTTTAGAGTTCAAGTAGGCATACACTTGACACTCACCAGTTATGCGAGCAAGTAAGTTGGAGGGAGAGTTCAAACTTCCACAGTAGGGTCCTCTTGGAGGTCCTCGTACGTGCCTGAACATCGTATTTTAGATAATTACTGTAGGTCCCCAAGTGGTGAGAAAGATTGAACACGAGTAAGGTTCGAAAATAATTGAAAACTTCGTTTGACGTGCCTTTGAAGTTGAATTCTCAAGAGGATGTAAAACTTAAGTACAAAAATTGGATTATTATCCTTAAAATCATTGGTTGGAAACAAGTACGAGCGAAAAGATTGCAAAACGAACGATTGAAATCGAAGGAAGGTTGGCCACGTCACAATCCGGCCGGAATCTGGCCGGATTTCTGGCCGGATTGGAGGCAGTGGCTAACCTCCTTTTTTTTCAATTTTGGCCACCAATCCGGCCGACAATCCGGCCAGTTTCTGGCCGGATTCAAGGCCGGATTCTGGAAAATTGTTCCTTCGCGGATTTCCTTTGAAATTTCAGAATTTTCGATTTTTGGTCAAATCTTTGAAAAATCATAACTTCTTTTCTACTAATCGAAACTTGATGAATTTGGTACCGTTGGAATCGTCTTTGAAAGTACTAAAAGTTCTTAGAAGACACCTTTCCATGAATCTAAGTGGAAGGCATTCAAAAATGAGCCTAAAGTTGCTGTTCTAGATGGCTAGGATTGAGCCGGGTTGGTTTTTCGCTAACTTTGGAAATTCGGCAAAAATCACTCGTTGGAAACCGGCCCTTGAAACTTATAACTCAATTAGAACTGCAAGTAAAGTTTTGGATGGAACAAGCGGTTCAAGAATCGGAGTTTCGAGTACCGAGATACGGCAGCTCGAAGTTGGGGAAAATTCAAGATTGTTACAAAATTTCCAGATTTGGTTCCAACTTTGGGCCTTTAGTTAAGTGGCGAAACGGACTTGGATTGACACCAAATTTTGCAGTATAATACTTCCATATGAAGGTTATCTCTCTATCAAATTTCATGGAAAAATACCCTCGGAAGGGTGATCATTCAGTCAACCAAAGTTTGGAAAAATCCTTAAAGCAATCTGTCCAAATCTAAGATTTTCAAAACGAGCAGTCGCCGTATTTTGATCATAACTCTCTCAATTTAACTCGGAATTGAAAATGGTTAATAGTGTTAGAAAATACATTCACAGGGTTACAACTTTACAGAAGAAATCGTTCCAAGTTTCAGCATGCAACTGGTCCAAAATCAAGCCTCAAATTGCAGCATCATCAAATCATTGCGGCAGAACGGAGAAACAGGACAGCCGACTTCAGATGAATGGTGTGGCTCACACACATGAAACCAGAATGTGCATTATATACCGTTGGAAACATGGGAACGTCTAGTTTCAAATTCCACTGACGGCACTTGATTTCGACGTCGGAGCACGGAGTTATGGACAAAATACAACCACTGGTCTGGATTACGGCGAAACCGTTTTCCAGATTACCAGTTTTTGAAATAAATTCGTCTGAGCAACCAAAACTCAATATTTTTCAACGAAATTTTGTACACAACTTCTACAACATGTAAACAACATAATCAAGCCTTTAAATCCTCAATTATCTGCAGTAAAGTGACCGAACAGAGCAGGGGTAAAATGGGAACTTTTTGTTTCAAGAATTAAACAACGTTTCTGTTAAGAATGCACCTTTAATCTACTACCTTAAGCTCTAATTCAGCAAATAAACCATCATCAAACATCATCACAGCCATCAACCCAAAGTGGGAGTTCATAGAGCCCACATTTCCAACAATCCAAGCTACTAAAGTAAAGATTCCAACTCAAATGCGTAAATCAACTTCCATAAGACAAGTTGAAGGTGTTAGATTGTTACCTACTTTGATGGTTGGTTTGGACAGATTTTTCGGTCCTTTGAAGCTTGAAGAAACCGTGAAAGCTCCTCCCTTTTTCAGCCTATGTTGTTGTCCAAGTGAAAAGCTAAACGAATGTGAAGTTTGGTGAGAATCTATGGAAGTTTTGGTAGGAATTTGGTTGAGTTTTGGAAGAAAAGAAATGGTGAAGCTTGGTTGTTCCTTTACTGCAGTCTAGCCGGCCATTGTAGCAGAAAAAAGGAAATGAATTGCGGCTCTGTAGCCTTTGCGTACAAAAGACGCTTGACGTCAAATCCTTTAATACGTCAAATCAATTATAACTAGTACCCTACGCGCGCGTTTTGTGTCCGATTTCTCTTACGTTTGTTGCACTAGTGCACTAAACCTCTAGGGCCCTTACATTCATATAAATATCATTCATTCTTAATTGTCCCAAAATAATGGTCCAAAGTCCCTCAATTAAGCACGCACGTGAAAACACGTATTTCTAATTTAGGCGCAATAAAAATTAAAACCTTTGAGAAATTCTTATAACGATCGTACCACTAGTTATTACTTGTGTGTTTAAACCTAAAATTGTCTATTTTAGGACCATTGTATATGTCTTAAATTTTTAGCTTATTGTACTCCCAAATGGCTAAAGTTTTTAGACACGTTTCCACCTTTTCGCTAAATAGGCTTATAAGAAAATATTTGTTTATTTATCTATATTTTTATTTTATTATTTTTAAAATGAGACACTTTAGAAATATAACGAACTATAAAATCATGTACTTAGGTCTAATAGGCTAGGAAATATTATTCGTGGCAAAAATCCAAATAAATAATTATTTTAGCCAAAATTAGGGGTTTTAAAATAATGAAATTTTCGAATCCTCACATGTTATAATAACTACTACCTAACTAATTTTATATAGATATTCGCAAGATAACAATGGAGAAAATTCATTAAATACTTGAGTTTAGAGATATAGATTCCACTTATGGCATTAAAGATACAAGTGAATAGATTTACCTCTTGTTACAATCCTTGTTCAACTAGGGATTCATTTCCAATATTACCAAATCTAATTCTCATGATAAAATGGCCTAAAATAGACTAGTTTTCCCTATTCTCATGGTGAATAACTAGATCTACTCTTGTCCTTTCATAAAATGCAAGTTTAATCCACTTAAGTGTACTGTTATTCTCATGAGTCTACTACTCAAGCTCTATTTATGTTGTTCCATCATTATTATCAACTCTCATTGAACAATAACAACTAAAAACTTGCTATTGGTGATCAAGCAACAACAAGTGATAAGCATGCATAAATAGATAAATTAATACAAGGTGTAACAAGTATAAATCATATTCACTTCATATCAAGTAGCCATAAATTTCATCTACTCTCTAGATTTAGAAATTTAGCTACTCATATAAGATATAACAAAAAAGAGCATGGCTTCATTGCCTGAACACATATTGAATCACAAGTAAAAGATCGATAAAGAAAGCTTAGCCAAGATTAGTGAAGAAGCTCCCAATGATCTTCTATTTCTTTAACAAAATGAGTTGTACAATAAAGTCTCCAAATGTTCTCACAAAAGTTCTAGCTAGAGAGAATAAAACATGACTAACCACTAAACTCTAATGCTAAAATCTAATGAGAACTCGTCTAAATGTCCTCTTCTCCCTCTCTAATGATTCTAACAACTCTAGTGTTAAGAGAGTCAAAAAGTGGTGTTTTAACAAGACATAAAGCTCCCTTTTTTCTTCAAAAAGATTCCTTGAATATGTGCAGCCGAAAATCTTGTTTGGAATAGAGTTAGAAAGTAGTGTGATAGTGGGGCAAGTGGCTGAACAATTGCAGACATCAGGCTACAATACGCGACTTCAACTCACATATTGCCAAGCCACGTATTCACTTCTGCGAATTGGGCATCATTTCAACTACTATTTGCTCAATGATAGAGGCCGAACTAACTCTTATACAAACCATGAAAGTTATAACTTTAAGAATCATCCAATTTAGAGCTCTGTAGACCGAGATATGGCCAAAATACCATCAACTGGTCAGAACTCTGTTTCAACTTTCAATCATGCACATGCATTTCTGTATTTTGACTTTTTGGTAAGAAAGATGACTGAATTGGATTTTGATGTCTTCATACCAAATGTAGATCTATCTCTTAGCTTCAAAATGGTATAAGAATCACCCAATCCGATCATTGTAATTCAAGATATTGTCAAGATACCACAATGTGTCAAAACTGCAAAACTTTTTTTTTTGTTCATAATTGCATTTCCTCTCTTGCACTTCACGTCTTCTTTAAACTGTTTGAAATCAACAATATTCATCCAAATATGTTCTCAATTCACTCCCTTTGATGATTGAATCATTAAACCTACAAAAACATGAAGTTTTCACTATTAAAATCCATAGAAATGCAATTTTTGCCACTTAAATTATAAAATATATATTTTTACCAAAACCCTAGTTAATTAGTTATAAAATTAAATAAAACACATCAAAACTAACTAATAAAACACACTAAAAACACGTAAAATATTCTCTTATCAAACTCCCCTACACTTGAACCATTATTTGTCCTCAAGCAATAAGAAATACCCACCAATAATGATCCAAAATTTTGAAAATAAACATATATGCACCATTCAATTTCATTTTCTCAAAAACAAGGTAGACAACCATTATGCAATCATTCATTAATCTTCAAGTACTTATAATATCAAGTAAAGGAGAGCTAATTATATCCTAATTATGCTAGTTCAACTCAATTTTTCACCTACTCCAATGTTACAAATAAGTAACTCATATGGTCAATGAAAATGCTATCTAATTCTATAATCATTTTCTTATTCAACTTAGAGACGCAAAGATAAACATTTTTAGATGAAAATCACCGGTTACTCAACACTTCACATACTCAAGTTGCTTTGCATACTCTTAATTCAAGTACCGTTTTACGCAAAAATCGACATTTGTAGATGAAAACTCCTAGTTATTAAACACAAGAACCATTGAAGTAGAACAACTCTTATTCTTTTTTTTCCTTTTTTTTAGAGTAAAGATAATAAAAATTCTCTCAAAAGAATAATCATGAGAAGAGTATTACAATTATTGGCCATATTTATCACTTAACTTATAAAATCAAGTAAAGAAAAGAAATTTCATCAAACGTACAAAATTTAGGCATAATTTTCTCCACTTTACAAGATATACTTTCTTATAAATGTAATAAGTATAATTACATAATAATTAATTCCAAATTAAATGAGAAAAGAAATTTTCAAATCACATATATTTATCTCAAAAGTAGAAAGAATTTGGGTTACTAATGGTGTGGAATTTGTTACCCCTTAGATAAAATTGAAAAATTTTGTAACTTTTTTGGGGCAAATTTGTAATTTTGGATAAGATTTTTGAAAAATTTTGACAGAGTTTTCCCTTAAAATTGAACAAAACTCCCTGCCAGCAACCCAAGATTAACAACAATTAAGTGCAATACATATTCCAAATATCAAGTCCAAGAAATAAATACAAAAAAATACTACAAGTGCCACACATTTCCCTTCCCCCTCCCCACGCTTAAAATAAACATTGTCTTCAATGTATAAAGAAAGAAAAATAACAAAAAATAGAAAGAAGTACTCCCCAATATAATGGTTGAGATCCAAATCAACCATGAATTACGAATCTTCGCCACAACACAAATATCTACTAACACTGTCCAAAAGGTGAAATTGAAAAGGAAAAGAACAAGTTAAACATCTTACAAACAAAATACTAAAAACGACAAGAAAATCATGAAATAACAATAAGAGCAATCCTAGGGATGCAGCTTCAATCATCCTCTTTATCTTCATCGCCGGCATGAGGTGGAGGAATGCCTACGTGATACTTAATCTTTTCTATGCGAGTATCCATTCGTTCCAACCGATACTTAATATCGTCCAATCTAGTAAAAAGTCGCTGCCAATTCAATTGTGGTGGTGGAGGAGGAGGTGCAACAATAGAAGGTCCGACTTTCTCTCGGCCATGTCGTGCCTTTTGTTGCCTTTCTCGAGCAGGTGGAGGAGGAGGTGTAGCAATAGAAGGTCCGACTTTCTCTCGGCCATGTCGTGCCTTTTGTTGCCTTTCTCGAGCAGGTTGAGAAATATTCTTTGTACCAATACCTAGACGACGAAGGGAAGAAACTGATAACTCGGTTCTAGGCTTAATAAATTTCTGAGTTACACCCTGCAAGTTAACGTCGAAATGCACGAACACCAAAAAGAGCAGACGAGGAAATGCGAATTTGAACAAAATAGTCTGCCGCCTCACCGTAGACCTTATGTAGCTAATGATGATGTTCGGCAATGGAATTCGAGCTAAGGAGGATTCCCGATTATAAAGCATGTAATCAAGAAATTAGATATCACTTTTTTGGACCTCCGTATGACCCGTCTTTTTGGGTATTACGTTGTGTGCCATCATATAGATAATGAGACGATGGCGAGGTTCGAAGACACTTGCCACAATTGTCTTCTTCCTTGAAGACTTAAAAGGTTGGTATTCAAAACTAAACCTATTCATGGCATGCGATGGATCCCACCGCTTATTGGGTGCGATGAAACCCTTTTTCAGATCGACCGCCCGACCTTGATTGCTACAACCCAAAATAGCAGTTAGATGCTCCCGTGATAAAACAATGTGCCTCCCACGCACCCATGACTCCATCATCTCACCACTGTGACGTGCTTTGTTATCAATGTTGGCATAGAACTCGTGCATCAAATCAAGGTAGTAGTGAGTTGACAATGTGAGAATCGGCGCCCAATCAAGTTGGTTAAATGCCTCCGAAATATGATAAACCACTTCAATTTTCGGACTCACATGCATTTCAAAGAAAAACTCCAAATTAGCGTGCGACTCATGCCACTCTTGATTCTTAAGACTGGTGAACTTGGCACTATCAATGATGGCAGTTTCAGCACTACGAAAAGTGTCCTCTCTTTGTCGTCTCCTCAACGATCGAGGTGAAGGTGACCTCTTTTCTTCACTTTTTTTGACATCCTTACTCACCTCCATTTCGTCGTTACTAGAAGACGAATAGACAACTTGCTTTTCTCTTGCCATAATACAAAAAAAAAAATTTTTAATTGTCCACATGTACTAATACATATTTCATAACCTTGGCAATAACGAATCCCAATTGACCCAAATAACCTCAAAGACATATCTCTATGTCATAAGAAATCAAATAAACATACTTGAACGATCACTATTATGACATACGAGAAATGACATAGTAAAAATGTCAAAAATTACCAAAATCACCAATTTATCAAAATGGGCAACAAATATATCCCAATCAGTGAAATTAGTACTAATCATGGTTATAGCAGTCGTTAATTAGCAATTATAATGCACATTTAGTTATAAACATGGTTAAGTAAAAATTATTCTAATAACTCACAAAATTTATCAAACCACTCTCTATACCTAATGAACATGCTAAAACATCATCAACTAACCACTTTTTAACCATAATCATCTATTATAAATGTCTCAACATCATTACAAGCTAATTTTCTAATTTTAACCAAATATAGCAAATTAAAAATTTTAAAGAATTAATGATCCATCGAATTGCTACATTTGAACGTGTAAACATGCTTAAACAACCTAAATAATCATAATGGAGGCCAAAAAATTTAATAAACATAATCAAAAATTCGAAATTAAAAGATGTCAGAAAACTCAAGAAATTAAAAAATACCAACTTCTAAAATATAAAGATTTGATGAAGAAACTTACCTCAATCACGAAGAGTGATGTTTGGAGATGATGATTATGCAAAAAATCCTATGAAAATTGCTTCAATTGACCTTCAATTGATGAATTTAATAACTAAAAATCCTAACCCCCCAAATTTCTTAAAACCCGATTTTAACTTATTTTTCTTGGATTTTAATCGGTTAAAAAGATGTTATGAAGGCTAAATGATGATAGGTTGATGTTTTCTAGCAAGAAAATGGAGTAAAAATGAAATTTTGTGAACGTGTGAGTGTTGGGATGAAAGAAAACGCGGCTGGAGAAGAATGAAGAAGAAGAAATTTGAAAAGGAAAGTCACGTTTTCTGGTTTTGTATCAAGGGAAGAATACACAACTTCTAGTCTCGTATTCACAAGTCACGTTTTCTATGAAAATATTGCGGAACTGAATACGCGACTTTATCAATACACGACTTTGAGTCGTGTATTCAAGTCGCATTTTCTGCTTAAATTTTGCAGAAATGAAAATGCGATTAACGGAATACGTGACTCAAAGTCGAGTATTCCTGCAATTCTCGTTTTCTTCTGCGAAATTTGCAGAAATGCTAACATTAAAAAATTACACATAGTACCCTAATTACTCAAAATGCATCCTAAATTATTCTTTTGCCGAATTTATCATCACATGCATATATACAATGATTGAAACATGCATTTTATCCCTTTTTAACGGATCAAATACATTTTTAATGCAAATCAAGGGGTTGAGTTCTTTGATTTAAAAGGGTTGGCTCATTGAGTTGAAGACGACTCACCCAAAGGACTTATGAGTCCTTTAGGAACGATTTCGCCAGTCAAGTAGGGTTTTAACCGTTGTCCGTTGATCTTGAACCGTTCATTTCTTGTGTTGACTACTTCAACGGCCCCATAAGAAAAAACTTGAGTGGCTTGGAATGGTTCCAACCACCTTGATTTGAGTTTTTCAAGAAACAACTTAAGGCGCGAATTGTATAAGAGCACTTTTTACCCCACCTCAAATTGTTTGGGTATAGATGCTTATCATACCAATATTTCACTTTATCTTTATAGACCTTGGCATTTTCATAAGTATGTAACCGGTGTTGCTCAAGTTCGCTTAACTCAAATAGTCTCTTTCCACCTGCAAGATGAAAATTCATATTAATTACTTTTATAGCCGAATATGCATTATGTTCAACTTTTACAGGTAAATGACAAGTTTTTCCATATACTAATCGATACGGCGACATCCCCAAAGGTGTCTTAAATGCCGTTCGATACGTTTACAGTGCATCATTGAGTTTTCTTGCCCAATCTTTTCTTGAGTTGTTCACCTTTTCTCCAAGATGAACTTGATCTCTCGATTGGCCAATTTCGCTTGTCCATTCGCTGGTGGATGGAATGGAAGTAATGTCTTGTACCTACAACCATACTTAAACAAGAAAGAATCAAGTTGTTTGTTATAAAAGTGCTTTCCTTCATCACTTACTATGGCTCTAGAAATACCGAATCTACTAAAAATGTTCTTTTTAAGAAACTGAAGTACTACCTTAGTATCATTTGTAGGTGAATCAATTGCCTCCACCCGTTTAGAAATATAATCCACAACTATTAAGATGTACTTATTGTTGAAAGAACTAAGAAATTGTCCCATAAAATCAATACCCCACACGTCAAATAACTCTATTTCTAAGAAAGTGATTAAGGATATTTCATTTTTTCTAGAAATATTTCCAATTCTTTGACAAGCATCACAACTTTTAACATATTCTCAAGCATCTTGGTATATGGTAGGCCTATAAAATCTCGATTGTCATACCTTAACTACAGTTTTAAAAGTGCTAAAATGACTACCTGTTTCTAAGTTATGACAATGAAGTAAAATATCATGTATCTCCTCTTAGGGAATACATCTCCTTACCATAACATCGGCACAATGCTTATAAAGCAGTGGCTCCTCCCAAAAGTAGGTTTTAACATCATGCAAAAATTTCTTACTTTTGTGAAAATTAAAACCCTTCGGAAGTACTCCACTTACCAAAAAGTTAATAAAATTTACATATCATGGAAACTTTATTAGAATTTGATCATTGGTAGGGATATACTCTAATTGCGATAAATGATCTGCCACAAGATTCTCCAATCCCTTTTTGTCTTAATCTCTAAATCAAATTCCTGCAATAAGAGAATCCAACGAATTAGTCACGATTTTGCATCTTTTTTATGGAGCAAATATCTAAGAGTTGAATGGTCCATATAAATGATAACCTTAGATCATACTAAGTAGGATCTAAATTTATCTAAGGCAAATATTCTCTGTAGTTGCATAATTAATTTGTGCTTCATTGAGCACTTTACTTGTATAATAAAGCACATGCAACATTCCTTCCTTCCGTTGACCTAACATAGCTCCGATTGCGTAGTCACTTACATTACATATCAATTCAAATGGTAAAGACCAATCCAATGAAGTTACATTGAGGCCAACTCCTTTTTCAACCTATCAAAAGTCATTAAACATTTATTATCAAAATGAAATGGGTTATCTTTGCACAATAAATCACGTAACAGTGTAACTATCTTGAAAAAATTCTTAATGAAAATTCTATAAAAACCCGCATGTTTCAGAAAGTTTCTAATCCCCTTGACATTATTTGGAAGTAGCATTTGCTCGATCACTTCTATTTTGACTTGTCCACCTCAATTCCCCTTGAGAAAATCTTGTGCCCTAAACGATTTCTTCTTGGACCATAAAATGGCACTTCTTTCAATTCAACATGAGGTTCGTCTCTTCACATCTCCAAATTATGAAAACAATGGTCAAACGATGAACCATATACTGAAAATAAATTCATAAAAAACTTCATAATTTTCTCATAATAATTAGAAAAAATTACCATCATGCAGCGTTGGAATGTGGCAGGGGCATTGCAAAGGCCAATTGGCATTCTTCTAAAAGCAAATATACCATACGAGCAAGTAAAGGTGATTTTTTCTTGATCTTCGGGAGCTATTGTTATTTGGTTATACCCTGAAAATCCATCAAGGAAGCAATAAAATTCATAATCAGCAATACGTTCTAATAATTGATCAAGAAAGGGTAGTGAAAAGTGATCTTTTCTTGTAACTACATTTAGTTTTTTATAATCTTTACACATTCTCCATCCTACCACAAGTTTAGAGGGAATAAGTTCATCATTTTTTCCTTTAACTATAGTAGTTTCACCTTTTTCTGGGATAACATGAATTGGATTAATCCATACACTATCCGAGATAGAAAAAATTATACCTGCATCTAACCACTTGATAAGTTCTTATCTTATCACCTCTTTCATGTTCGGATTAAGCCTTCTTTGCAATTCGACCACTGGTTTGTAATTATCTTCCAAAAGAATGCTATGCATGCATATAAAAGGGCTAATTCCTTGAATGTCAAAGATGATCCATCTGATAGCCTTCTTGTGCTTCCTTAAAACTCTTAACAACTTATTAAGTTGCTCTTCTTCCAAGTAGCACTAACAATTACTAGTAGAGTTTCATTTTCACCAAGAAACTCATACTTCAAATGGCTAGGAAGTGGCTTGAGTTCAACCCTTGTAGCTTCTATCTCTGAAAGTGGTGGAGGTCCCTTTCCTTGTCCAAGATTCTCGTACATATGCCATTTCCTATAAAGAGATTGTGCATCTATATATTAGGCCAATGTTTCAATTTCTTCATAATTTTCCTTCTGTATCCTTGTACTTATTAAACAAAGTTCAAGAGAATCGAAATCAAGATTGACTCGATTCAACTCTTGGGTAGCATTTCAAGAGTGTCAATTGAACAAGCATGATCAGTAAAAGAAGGGTACTTTTCCATTTCATTCAAGTTAAATATTACTTCTTCTTCACCTACTTGAAACTTTAGTTTGTCATTTTTGATATCAATAATAGTACCCGCAGTTCCTAAAAATGGTCTATCTAAAATAATTGGCATAGACATGTCTTCGTCTATACTAATACCACAAAATCCATAGAAATAATGAATTTTTGAACTTTAATCAACACATTTTCCCAAACTCCTAATGGATATCTTATAGACCAATCGGCTAACTGCAAAGTAATATTAGTGCGTTTTACCTCGTGCAACCCTAATTGTCTAGTCACCGTTAAAGGAATCAGTGATACACTTGCACTAAAGTCACATAATGCCTTAGAAAATACAATGTTACTGATGGTGCAGGGTATTGAAAAACTCTCTGGATCCTTCAATTTTGGTGGCAACTTGTTTTGTATAATGACGCTACATTCCTCCGTTAATGCTATCGTTTTGTGATTCCCCATTCTCTTCTTTTGTGTCATGATCTGCTTGAAAAACTTGGCATACGAAGGAATCTGCAAAATAGCATCAACGAAAGAAATATTAATATACAATTATTTGAAAATTTTGACAAACTTTTCGAAATCTTTGTCAAGTTTATTTGGCTTGAATCGTTGAGAAAATGAAACTGTTGAAGGTATCGAAATGGTAGTGGAGGATGTAGGTTATTTTTCTTTCGATTTTCCTTTACTACCTTCCCCCACACTTATCTCTTGTTCTATTCGCTCATCTCCTTATCTGTCACTCTCATTGCTCTCTCTATTTTCTACCATCAGAGGATCCTCTAGTCGTTTACCACTACGAACAGTAATAACCTTGACGTGTTCTCTAGGATTCACCTCCGTTTTATTAGGCAACTCCCATTGATTTCGATTATTAGTAGAATTGGCGATTTAACGAATCTAGATTTTCACATTTCTTTACATTCCGGTCAATTGGTCCAATCGTCCCTTTAGCCACTCAAATTTCTTCGACGTATCCTTAGCCAAATTTTTCACTGCAATCTCCCAATCCGGTTTAGTATTCTTTAGTTGTTATCTTGGTTGGAAACCCAGCGGATTAGTCGGCCTTTGTGGGTTGTCTTGATCTTTTCACCCAAAATTTGGATGATTTCTCCATCCCGAATTATAGGTATTCGAGTATGGATTGTTTAAGTATTACTATTGTAATTATTGACAAATTGAGCCTGTTCAAGATCAATACACTCATTAGTATCGTGTTCTTCTCCATATACGGAACAACAAATTACATGCACATTGGAAGAAGAACTTGGACCACATCTACCTTGTCAGTTCAACACTTTTATCATATTGCTCATTTGAATACTAAGCATATTGATGGTATCAATTTCAATTATACCTGCTTGTCGTCTTGGATCATTTCTTTTATTAGCCCGTTGATAATTATTTGCTGTCATTTTCTCTATCAAACCTTGAGATTCTTGAGGTGATTTTATCATCGAAACTGCACCTGTGGTTGCATCAATAGTAGTTTTAGTAAAAAAGAATAAACCATTATAAAAGATTTGTACAATTAGTCAATCGAAAAATCCGTAGTGTGGACATTTTTGAAATAAATCTCTAAACGTTTTCCATACTTCATATAATGACTCACCATCCAATTGACTAAAACTAGTAATATCCATTCTAAATTTAGCCGTTTTATTTGGTGGAAAGTATTCATTCAAAAATGCCCTAGACAAATCATCCCAAGGAGTGAAATTGTTAGGGGCATGAGAATGTAATCAAAATTTAGCCTTATCTCTTAACAAAAATGGAACAATCTTAGTCTTATAACATCCTCACTAACTTCATTCATTTTGATTATATCACATATCTCAAAAAATGTGACTAAGTGTGCATTTGGATCCTCTATGGCATCACCTCCAAATTGAGATTATTGCACAATTTAGATTAATGATGGTTTAATATCAAAATTATTAGCGTTTACCGCCGGCCGTGCTATACTTGTTTGAGATTCTTGGGTTCCTGATAGAGCAAAATCCCTAAGAGCTTGCTTATTTGCTTCGTTTTTCGCCATTTCTTCTTCAAAAGATAGTTTTATCGCGATTCCTCTATTTATTGCGAACCTCTTCTTCTTCTTCTTGTAGTGTACGCCTTCTTTATCTACGTAATGTCTATTTAATTTCTGGTTCAAAATGTGCTACTACCCTAAAATTCGGTGCATGCACTACAATAAAAAATAAAGAGGTTATATAGAATTATTTCACAAAACTACTAGAAATTCTAACTTAACTAGAAACAAAAATTAACTAACTAATATAAAGAATGTCTAAATTAATAAAACTTGTTAGACCCTAATATTGCCTCTCCCCGGCAACAGTGCCAAAAACTTGACGAAATTTTTGATATAAGTACAAGTTTAATCATGAAATATACCCGTTTTGACTGCAAATATACATATCAAATTAGTAGTTTAGGGCAAATATCAGGTTAATCCCACAGAGAGCAACTATGCAGATACGAGCTCTTTACTTAATCTATTATTTAGGCAAATGCTCGAATTAAGTAAGAGAAGTTATAATTACTATTACCTAACTAATCGTAACTAGATATTTGCAAGATAACAATGGAGAAAATTCACTAAATATTTGAGTCTAGCGATATAATTTCCACTTATGGGATTAAAGATACAAGTAAATAGATTTACTTCTTGTTACAACCCTTGTTCAACTAGGGATTCATTTCCAATATTACCAAATCTCACTTTCATGATAAAATGGCCTAAAATAGACTAGTTTTTCCTATTCTCATGGTGAATAACTAGATCTACTCTTGCCCCTTCATGAAATGCAAGTTTAATCCACTTAAGTGTACCTCTATTCTCATGAGTCTACTTCTCAAGCTCTATTTATGTTGTTCCATCATTATTATCAACTCTCATTGAATAATAACAACTAAAATCTTGCTATTGGTGATCAAACAACAACAAGTGATAAGCATGCATAAATAGACAAGTTAATACAAGGTGTAACAAGTGTAAATCATATTCACTTCATATCAAGTAGCCATAATTTCATCTACTCGCTAGATCTAGAAATTTATCTACTCATATAAGATATAACAAAAAAGAACATGGCTTCATTGCCTGAACACATATTGAATCACAAGTAAAAGATAGATAAAGAAAACTTAGCCAAGATTAGTGAAGAAACTCCCAATGATCTTCTATTTCTTTAACAAAAGGAGTTGTACAATGAAGTCTCCAATTGTTCTCACAAAAGTTGTAGTTAAAGAGAATGAAACAAGACTAACCACTAAACTCTAATGCTAAAATCTGATAAGAACTCGTCTAAATGTCCTCTTCTCCCTCTCTAATGATTCTAACAACTCTAGTGTTAAGAGAGTCAAAAAGTGATGTTTTGACAAGACATAAATCTCTTTTTTTTCTTCTAAAAGGTTCCTTGAACATGTGCAGCAGAAATTTTTGTCTGAAATAGAGTTCAAAATTAGTGTGAAAGCAGAGCAAGTGGCTGAGCAAATTGCAGAAATCAGGCCACAATACGCGACTTTGGAATACGCGACTTCAACTCACATATTGCCAAGTCATGTATTCACTTCGGTGAATTTGGCATCAATTCAATTGCTATTTCCTTAATGATAGAAGCTGAACTAACTCTTGTACAAAACATGGAATTTGTAACCCTTTGAGTTATCTTTCCAATGCTTCAAGAATCATCCAATTTGGAGCTCCATGGACCGAGATATGATCAAAATACTATCAACTGGTCAGAGCTTTGTTTCAGCTTTTAACCATGCACATGTACTTCTGTATTTCAACTTTTTTGGCAAGGAAGACAACTGAACTGGATTTTGATGCCTTCATACCAAATGCAGATCTATCTCTTATCTTCAAAATAGTATAATATTCACCCCAATCTGATCGTTTTAACTCAAGATATTTCCAAAATACCACAATATGTCAAAGTTACAAAACTTTTCTTCTTTTGTTCTTGATTGCATTTCCTCTCTTGCACTTCACGTCTTCTTTAAACTGTTTGAAATCATTCTCCGAATCCCCAATTTCTTCACTTATAATAGCAATTCCATGCCTCTCTTGCCTTGCACTTGGTTTAGTCTTAGATTTAATGACAGGATCATCCAATACTTTACCTGAACGAAGAGTTACTGCCATAGTACTTTCTTTTAGTTCATCTCAGTGTTGCTAGGCATTTTCCCCGGTACCCTTTCAGTTACTGTTTTTACCAACTGACCAACTTGCCTTTCAAGATTTTGAATAGAGGCTTGTTGAGATTGAGTAAGTCTGTCAAACTGGTCCATCTTTTAGTCCACTTATTGCATGTACTACAGTATCATTTCTTCAAGATTGAGCTTTTTCTCCTAAGCAGGTTGAGGTGGATATTGAGAAGATTGCTGTAAATTTTGGAACCCAAATGGTCCAATAGATCTAACCACTTGATTCTTCCATAAAAAATTAGGGTGATTCTCCATCCTTCGTTATATGTGGTGGAAAAAGGATTATTGTTTGACTGCAACTTTTACCCATCATATGCTCCAGTGAAATTAATATCTTTTACCATGGTGGGAGGATCTCTATTATATCAATTAGCAATAGAATGCCCATACATGTGACAATAAGCACATGATTTTTGAGATTGAGCTACCCAATTTAAGAGCTGTTGCATTTGATGACTCAATTCAGGTACCTGTGAACCCAAATCCAGTGGTACATTCACGTCATGCACTCCTACTCTCTTATCCTAATTTGCTTTCTGTTGAGAATTGCTAGCTAACAATTCATAGAAACTAACAATTCCTCCAAGATTTTGTCACCAATATACCCTTTTGCTGCAATATCCACCATATTTTGTGTTGTTAAGGTCAACCCATCAAAGAAAAATTGAACTTGCAACGCCAATGAATATTGGTTGTGAGGCTACCATGCTTCATGTATTGGCTCTCCTTTCATCTGAGAAAATGTGCAAATCTTATTTCTCAAATCGATTGTCTTTTGAGGTGAATAATACTTGGTCATGAAGATGTTATAAATATTTTCCCATGTCCTCAAAGATCCTTTAGGTAGATGAAGTTACCAAGACTTTGCACGATCTTTGAGATAATAAGGAAGCATCTTATTCGTAAATCATCTTCTAAGACTCCACTCAAAGAGAAAATTTCGACTATTGAATAAAATTTCCTTATGAAGGAGAGCAGGTCTTCATTGGCTTAACCATGGAAAGAGGGCAACATACGGAAGTGTATAGTTTTGAGCTCATAGTTCCTTGCTCCGTCGCTTAGCCTGATGCAGTGGGAAGAAGCCGCGATCACAGGACGTTCGATGTCCCGAAGGCGAAGTCCTGTGGGTGGTTGCACTACTTGCTGTTGATTATTGCCATTATTTCTATTCTCCTTAGTCATCTCTTTGTCGTCAAATACTCAGTTATCTCTAAGGTAATATGAAATCCTGGTGAAGATGGTTGCAAAGTTTGTTTTTGCAAACGAGTTTGCTTTCTCAAATACTTTGCAGTTTTTTCAATTTCTGGATCAAAATCCAAACCATTTTTTTGAGATTGGGTCATACGCCAAGCACCTAAACAAGAAAAATCAAAATTGAAAGTGAAAAACTAGAAGTAAAACAAGATTAAAAAATAAAATAAAAATAACTAAAGTAGAAAAATTAAGTGTCGTCCCCGGCAATAGGACCAAAAACTTAATCGACGAATTCTTGCAAGTGCACATGATCGATCGTAATAATTAAATCACCTGGAGTATTCCGGGGGTCGAACCCAAAGGAAAAGCTAATTTCTTTCTTTAATTACCGTGAGAGAAGAAATTGAAAGATTGAAAAAATTTGACAAAAAATCAACTTAATTATAAGGGAGAAAATCAACGAGTACAAGCCTAGAGTGTCAGATTTACTCCATAATCTTGAACTAATTTCCCAGATATTTTTCTTACCAAGCTATGAATGCATCACATGAATATATTTTAGATCACCTCTTGATGCATATATTTATCTGAATCCTATGCCTCTATTGATAGTCATAAAAGTTCAATTAAACCCACTAAAATTTTTGGTGATATAAGTATGTCATATATACCCTAACCTACTCTCGTGATCAGTTTATGTGTGTTTATTTATGTAGTGCACGGCTGTAACTCCTTTCTCAATTTGACACAAACCCAACATTCATACTCATGATGATCAGGTATAAACAAGCATTAAAAACAAGATAAATTAAGTCATAGCATGAGATAAGAATTTAATTGGAGAAATCAATTAAAATCCCTTCGTAAACCTTAACCCTAGAAAATATTTAGTTCGACATGTTAGGGCAATTAAAAGCAAAAATCCAAAGAGTTAATACAAAGAAGAGAATAGGAATCAGGGAACTTCTAAGTTATTGCTTCGATTCATCGCTTGCACGCTCCTTGATTTGATTTTCCATGCTTGACTTCTCTAGAGAGTAAGAGTGTTTCTAGACTAAAACTAAGGTTGCTAGCTCCCAAAAATGACCTAAAAGACTCCTATTTATAGCTATGACAAATTGCCTTTGAATCCCCTTCGAAATAGGTTTTTTATCACGGATGAAACACGCGCACGAGACTAGTCTGATGAAGACCGGCTTAAAGTCCGGCACCAGTCTTCGTAGTGCAACTCGCATAATTCAACTTCTAGTGATATTCGGCACTAAGCTTGACGCTGGTCTTCAAACAATTCCCAACTTTCATCTTTTGGCCCTCGAACTTTTGATTCTTTGCATCACTACCCACCTAATTTCCTTAATAGCTCAATCTAGCCCCTACAATAACAATATAACTCCCAATGAGCAGTTTTCCGTTCAAATCAAGTTCATAAGACATAACAATGACTCAAAACCACTTGTAAAATTCTTATAATCAACTCTCTATCAGCACACTCACATTCTGTTGGTCTAAAATGAAAGTTTATTCACTGCTGTCATGAGATATATTAAATCTTCAATCAACAAAGATAAAAACTAGATCCATTGCTCGCTTGCCTTCTTTCCAATAACAACCTAGACTATTGGCCACTAACCATTGTGGGGATCCACCCTAGTAGTAGTCAACAGCTGCTCAGCGTATGGTCCCTTGTTTGGCATCCATCTTGTGCAATGAGAGGCCTACATCCATCTTTGAATCCATTTTTTAGTGATCCCAAACAGCAGTAGAGCCTTATAAACTTAGGGTTGCTCTGGGGATTAAGTCTTGAGGAGTACTTAATATGGATAATAGTGTCAGGGTGTGTTTTTTGTAATTCTACTACATATCTTTAAACAAGAGCATATTGCTTATCTGCTGATCCTTTAATGTTTGCTCTAGCTATGCTCAGTGCTTTGTACCCTTTGTTTCCTGTGATTTCATAATTGTATTGTTCACCATTGTTTTGCAGCAAATGTCAAACTGGCGTTTTCATGTTTGAACATATTGACTCTTCAAATCTTTTAGCAACTCAATCTGATGTCATATTTTTGTTTCTCCAAGCATGGCTGGAATTAGTGTGAACATCTAGCATTCTTTTCAAGATAAAGTCAGATGTACCTAAAGCTAGAACATAGGAAGCATACATATACCACTTGCAATTCGGGTGCTTAAACTTGGCTTTCAATCCCGTCTTGTCACTTGTACACATATATATATATTGGTCTACTAGTCATAATTGTATAGTTTTTTAGGGCAATTCTGAACTCCTTTTTTAGTGCCAAATTTATGGCCAACATGAAATTGTGGATTTCTCTCATCCCTGAAAAAATTGGAGTTAGTTTATCTCACTGAAACATCCTCATTATCACTTGTATTAGGACCACTGTGGAGCTTCACAACCAATGTGTCATCTAATAATGAATTGACCTCAGCTCCAACTGCTAAATCTTCATCTTTTGAACTAATGGCTTGGGAAGCTTGTGATTGTTTATTCACTTGTCTTCTGCTATTTCTGTATTTTGACTGTTTTGCCCTTGCCTCTTTCCAATGGTTGGTGGCTCATGTTGAAGGCTAGATTCTTCATTCGGACTTTTCGTAGTTGGATCATCATGTTGAAGGGGCTTTGTTAGAGGTAGCTGTTCTATTGGGGACTCCCTAGCATGTCCTTTTTAGGGCTTAGCAAAGAGTCTTGGATCTTCATGTACAACTTATATTGCTATTGATACATGTGCTTATCTTGGCAGTACTCATTGTAATAAGCAAAATCCCTTCTATGCACAAAACTCGAAGCATACTTAGTCTTATTATGCAATTCATCTATACTGTGTTCTTCTAAAGCACTATTACCTGCCTTATTAGTCATTTTGTCTAGCTATTTCCACTTTAGGCTCTATCATTCCGTCACTTTCCCTCACAGTCGGCTGGATAGAATCTGAGTGTGGAATATGATTGTCATGCTTCCACTGTAGAGCAACAATAGCTTTTTTCCTAGCATGAGGTCTTGCTACTTTTGCTGGAAGTACATCAACAACATCTTGAATCTTCTCTATCATAACCGTAAACTTCCCCAAGTGTTCATCAATTTGCTTTTCTTTTTCCTGTCAAGATCATAGATTTCTTCCAATGTTAAATGATCACATTAGATCTCCATCAACTTGTACTCATACACCCAACCACAAAATCCTCTAATATCTTCATCCATTTGAAATTCCTTCAGTCCATGGTTCAAATCACTTATGGGGTCAATGTAATAATACAACACCATCCCCCATGCCTACACTTCTTAACCATTTTGTTTATCACTGGCAACGACATAAGATCTACATGGCACATGTTAATGTAGTCTATCTCTCCACCATCGTAGCTCTTGTACTTGTTGACGAGCACAAGGTATATATATAACAATTAACTTATCCACTGTCAAACTTTATATTTATAACATCCAAAATACCCCACACACGATTTTTCTACAAGTATACAGGTCGTGAGCGAGTATAGGATATTAAGGGTCGAATCCACAGGGAAGAATTTCAATTACCGGTGATTTTTGAACTTCGTTATTATTTAGACTATCACAAGTACTAGGAATTCAATCTACACTATAAAAGTAAAAAAAAAATAATAGAAAACTCCTAGAGGTATGGAATTCCTTACTATTCTTGTAAGTGAAGTTACCGGTTAAGTGAATGCTATTATCTTGACTAATTATGACATAATTTTTTAATGTATGTGAAACCTACATTCGTAGTGAATCAACTATACTTGTAATTAAACCATACCTTGTGACGACTCGTAAAATTTCTTATATTTTTCTTAAAATTTCCTTTAATTTGGAATTTATTACTTTAAAATAATTTTAATACACATTCACTTCCCCAATAGCTACAAATAATCATAGAAACAAGGGTTTTCTTTTTTACTTTCATTGTTACGATAAATTAGGGTTTTTACGCATTTTTCTAGTGTGACTATTCGGTACGGAGTGTGTATTAAATTTGGTGATTAAGAGTGAGTTTTAGATAATATTAAGTGTATGATTAGAAGTGATAATAATAAGTTAGTGAATTATAAGTTAAAACCCTAGTATACGTGATTTAAGAAAAATCGATTTGAACCGACGGGTATCGTTCTCTACCAATTGAACACACCACGTGACCACCACTTTCTTAACTTCATCTCATTGTTGTTAGTGCATAATATCAGCCCCTTATTAGCTCACTATGGCCGAAATTTTGACCAATAAAACCAAGGAAAAGAAGAAAAATTCAAGATGAAACCTTGTGGTGACAAGTGGCAGCAATCCAACCATCTTTGACCAAATGCAAGACTAAGCTTCTTAACCTTTCTTGGCCTTCATTCTTCTTCATTTTTCCAGCATGGTGGCCGAACCTTGAGGGAGGAAAACAAGAGAAGAAAGCTTCAATTCCATCTTGAGTTTTAGCCTAGTTTGAGAGAAAATCAAGAAACTAAACCGATTAATCCTTTCTTTGAGCACTTGGGAAGCTAAATTTTTCAAGGAGAGGTGAAGGATATCTCTTGCAAGCCTTTTATTGAGGTATTATGGCTGTTCATCTTCCTCCTTTCCCTTAGTCTTGTTTGAGTTATGTAGTAACTTGTATTCTAGCTTTGTGATGCCTAATCTAAGTGATTTTGATGATTGTAGTGGTGAATTTTGAGTTAGGGCCTTGAATGGTTCACTTATAATTCTTGTTGTTTGGAAGGTATATGGTGTATATAATCTTGTATAGGAGGTTGTGGTAGTGGTTTAAGTTAGAAATGTGAAGTTTACCCTTTGAATTCACCAAATTCCAGATTGGAGTATTCATGTGACCTTATTCTGACCGGTTCTGTTTGACCATTATGAGGGCTGAATTAGGCTTAGCACAAAACTGAAAATTGTAGGAAATGATGTTTTACATTTGCCTCTAAAATTTCAGCTCAATCTGAGCCCTGTATCATATGAAATAACAAAAACACCCTTGACTGCCATAGGTAGAGTTCTGTGGACAGTTTTGACATTTCACCAATCTGACCGCATTTTTTTTACCCTGATCCGTATTGAATTAGCATTTGACCAAAATACGAAAGTTGTATTGCTATGTTTTAGCTTTCCAACGCCCTAAAAACGCCTCGATCGGACTTTTGTAGCCTGAGTTATCATCATTTGAATTCAGTACTAACAACCATACTGACAAGGATATTCTAGTTCTGTAATTTGTACTTTTGACCTAGATATATTGTGAACTAAATTGAGTGGTTTTCATGAAAGTTGTTGTCCTTTGTGTTAACTTCGCAGAGGTATAAAATTCAATGCAATCCGATAAGCGTAGCTTCGGTTGTGACCAATACGTTAAAAGACATCAAACCTGTCATTTTGTTCTTTGCCTTAAACCTTATTTCCGCTCACTTTTCTAGCTTTGAATGACTTTTAGCCTATTGAACGGCTATTGTAATAGATTATTTGTGTGTGATTTTGGGGGCTGATTGAGGAAAATAATGAAGCCATAAATGGTTGAAAAATAGGTAAATATAAAAGGCATGCTGCCCAAATTTGCACTCGAGGGATAGGTAGATATACTCGCGACTTAAATAGAGATTGGAGGTCAAGTTGGACTTGGATTGCCTATGGTATTCAAGTTTTCTTTAGTCAGGGTATATTTTTTGGAAACTCGTACCCTTGGAAAATGAAAGTAATAATCAATAAAAATACGTTTTCCTCGTTCTTTTGACTCTAATGGGAGTTCTAAAGTTTTAACCGCTTCCTTACCAAAAATAAACGAGCGGGCATAAATTTTTCGGGATTTAATAAGAATCTTGAATACTACTTAAACGAGTTGCATTTACTTGATTTTCTTGAAGCGAAACTCCTATGGTTCGAACTTTAGAGAGTTTTACATTCGTTAATGATATTTTATCGCAGATTTGGACTCCAATCAAGAAGTTGGACCTGAACGTGATTTTTGAAAAATATTACATTTTGGAGAGTGCTTCCAAATACCTGATTGAATTGGACACTTGTTTTCAATACTTGACCAATGTGATTTAATGATATGTAATTTGTTTGATCGGGCAAAAGTGTACTTTATCGCACTTGCCCTAATATGATATATACTTGTTTATTGTTGCAATTGACTTGATATACTTGTACTTGACTTGTAAGTGTTGAGCAGCAGCATGTACCACACTCAATGTGAGTGAGAGGTGCCTCTCATTCCCGTCTCCGTACTTTTACTTTGATTCAGTCGATTTGAGATGTTATCTCATCGATTTCTTGGGGACCCAAACCCCACTAGCTAATTAATCGAGTCGAGCCAGCAAGGACTTGGTCGATTAGATAACGAACCATGGGTAGTTAGTGTTGTCGAATGGAGTACTATCTTCTCGACTAAACCGGTATACTCAAGTATTACCACCAGTGTTTAGTTGGTGTTCGGATCTGATAAGGGGGTTGGATGGTGGACGGATTGGAGTTAAGTGAAATACTACTGGACTGGTTACTTTCCTTGAAAGTTGACAGAGTGTCAACTAATACTTGATTAAACTCTGGTGAAACAATGGAAATTTGGTTCCTGAGAGCCATCGGTATCCTTACATCTGGATTGTCATTCGTAGTGTTATTGTTTCTTTTAGAAAAGAATTTTTCACTCGTTCATTTTGAAATTTGCTACTTGAAGTGTATTGTTCACTTTTATAAACTTGTTATGCTCGTTCTTATGCTACGTTGATACTTGTACTTTTAAATAATGGTCAACTTACTATTTAGAACCTCACTGTCCTTTTAGCTCATTCCACGCCATTTGTTTTCCTTACAGGGGGTACGAGCGAGGCGTGAGACATGTACAGATTAGCGTAGTCTAGTTGTTTTGAATTTTAAAATTGTACTCGCGCTAGGACCCGACAAGGGTTTTTTGTACTTGAATTATAAACACTTGAAAGTATCTTGACGTGTAGAAGTTTTGTATCTGGATTTGAGCATCAATGTATATATTAAGTTGAAGTGGATGAGTTATTTATTTTCTATGGATGTACGTTATTTTTTTTAAATTATAAGTGAGTGAATCCTGGCGAGAGTTGGGTAGGCGACCCGCCAAATCTTGGGGTACGCCCTAGAGGAAGGTGGGGCTGTTGCATACTTGCTCTCATGGTTATGAAATTAACTACAAGTTCATTTCTTCTATGAAATTAGATGAAACAAGTCACTTAATTCACAAAGGTGTACCTCTACTCTCGTGAGTGTACTCCCTAGGTTTATCACTTCCTTGAACTAGTGTTAAATTCTAATTCTCATTGCAAACTTAACACCTTAAGATTATCACAATTAAATCATGATTAGAAAAGTAAAAATGATAAATAACTTACTCAAAATAATACCATCAATAACCAAGTATAGGTTATTACGGGTCGAATCCACAGGAAAGATTTTCAATTGCCGATGATTTTCGAACTTCGTTATTATTTGGACTATCATAAGTACAAGGAATTCAATCTACACTATAAAAGTAACAAAAATACAATAGAAAATTCCTAGAGGTATGGAATTCTTTACTATTCTTACAAGTGAAGTTAACTGGTTAAATGAATGCTATTATCTTGACTAATTACGGTGTAATTTCCTAATGTATGTGAAGCTTACTCTCGTAGTGAATCAACTATACTTGTAATTAAGTTATACCAACTCTCATGGTTATGAAATCAACTAAAAGTTCATATTTTCTATGAAATTATATGAAACAAGTCACTTAAGTCACAAAGGTGTACCTCTACTCTCGTGAGTGTACTCCCTAGGTTTATCACTTAATTCTCATTGCAAACTTAACACCTTAAGATTATCACAATTAAATCATGATTAAAAAAGTAAAAGTGATAAATAACTTACTCAAACTAATACCATCAAATAACCAAGTAAACATCTATAACAAGATATAGAAAGTTCATCCATAACTCTAGACATAAACTTTAACTAAACATGAAAAACAAGAAAGAAAAAACCATACTTGTATTATAACTAAACATAAGATTCAGATACAAGACTTAAAGAGTTGAAGAGATGGAAGCCCTTATCACATGTGAGCAGCATCTTCTCCATTTTCAAATCTCAATCATCATCCTTGCTTAGCATGATACAAGATAGACTAAAACTATACTAACCTACCTAAGCTAATGAACTAAGAAAAACTAGTGAAGACAACATTTTGTTGGAGTTTCTCTAGCCTTCCAAAGTTGTGAAAATATTCCCCAAAAGCTTCTATTTATAGAGCATTTAACAGCCAAATGAGTTATTTCTAGTTGTCATTTTTACTCTTGAAACTCCTATGAGTTGTTTCTCCAACTTTCCACACTTTTCTTGGTCAGATACAGCTGAAATTACTTGCTGGAATTGAGCTGGAAAGTTGTGTGAACAAAGAACAAGTTGCAGAGAAAGTTGCAGCTAAAAATAATGAATACGCGACCTCAAAAACATGACCTAAGATCGCGTATTGTATCCCTCATTTTCTCCTTAGCAGATTTGCACTTTTTGGGCAGAATTTATCCTTGCTCTATTTTTTATCCATCTTCAACTGATATTTTCTCGATGATGGAAGCTGAACTAGCTCTTGTGGAAAACACGCAAGTTGTAGAGCTTTGAGTTATTAGCTTTTCAATGCATCAAGAATCATTCAATTTGGAGCTCTGTGGGCCACAAAATAACCAAAATATCCTTGACTAGTCAGAACTCTATTTCAATTTTTGACAATGAAATTGCACTTCTGTATTTCACCTTTTTGACTAGGGAAACAACTAAACTGAACTTAAATGTTTTCATACCAAATGTAGATCTATCTCTTAGTTTCGAAATGGTATAAGAATCATTTCAATCCAATACTTGTAACTCAAGATATTGTCTAAATATTACAAGGTGTCAAGGCTGTGAAACTTCCTTCTTGTATACTAAGTTGCATTTCATCTCTTGCACTTCATAATCCCTTTTTATCACTTCAAACCATCATCAATCATCTAATTATCGTCGCAATTCATGCCATGTGATGATTGAATCATTAAACTTATAAAAACATCAAGTTTTCACCATTAAAATTCATAAAAATGCAATTTTTACCACTTAAACCATAAAATGCATATTTTCACTAGAAACTTAGTTAATTGGCTATAAAAGCAGTTAAAACACACCAAAACTAAATAATAAAACTCACTTAAAATATGTAAAATATAAACTTATCAAACTCCCTTACACTTGAACCATTGTTTGTCCTCAAACAATAAGAAATGCAAACCAACAATGATCCAAACTTTTGAAAATAAATATATGTGCACAATTCAACTTCATTTCCTCCAAATAAGGTAAATAACCATTATGCAATCACTCAACTAAGGTCAAGTACTCATAATATCAAGTAAAGAAAAGCCAATTATACCGCAATTATAACAAGTTCAAGTCAATTTCTCATCATTACCTAATTTCACAAGCAAGTAACGCCTATGGTCAATAAAATGGTTCCTAAACTCATCATCATCTTCTTATTCAAACTTAAAGAGAAATTTATTTATATAGTATATCTAAATATATACTCAAGTTTGTGAAAGTGTCTTTTTAAGCGAAAATCGACATTTTTAGATGAAGATTTCCGATTACTCAATATTTCACATTCTCAAGTTGCATTGCATACTCTTAATTCAAGTACCGTTTTATGCGGAAGTCGTCATTTGTAGATAAAAACTCCCGGTTACTAAGTACAAGAACCATTGGAGTAAAACAAATCTTATTTTTTCTTTTTTAAACTTTTTCTTCTTTTTTTCTCTTTTTTTTTCAAAGTAAAGATAATAAACATTCCCTCAAAAGAATAATCATGAGAAGAGTATTGCAATTATTGATCATATTTATCACTCTACTTATAAAATCAAGTAAAGAGAAAAAATTTCATCAAATTTGTAAAATTTAGACATAATTTTCTCCACTTTTCAAGATATACTTTCCTATAAATGTACAAATTATGATCACGTAAGAGTTATTTCCAAATTAAATGAGAAAAGAAGTTTTCAAGTCACATATATTTATCTCAAAAGTAGAAGAAATTTGAGTTATTAATGGCGTGGAACTTGTTACCCCTTAGATAAAATTGAAACTTTTTTGGGGCAATTTTGTATTTTTGGACAAGATTTTAGAAAAATTTTAGCAGACTTTTCTTTTATAAATGGACAAAACTCCCTACCAACAACCCCAATTTTTGAACAAATTAAAACATAAGTCCAATATTTGCAACCAACAAGTCAATCACATGCAATGTATATGATCTGAATTCTCCACCCCACACTTAATATGCATATTGTTCTCAATGTATAAAAAGGAAAATCAAGATAAAGAAAGGAATACTGCCCTATGTAGCGATTGAAGTGTCAGAGCATGAAGTTCACCAGCCATTAACCCAAAATGTACTAAATTCAAGCCATGAACTTCACGAGTTCCATAGGTAACCATTACTAAGAAAATCTAAAATAAAAAAATAGCAAATAAACTAGGTAAGGGTCAAAAGATGCAAAAAGTGATAAAGGCATGAAGACTTGTCGCAAAGAATTCGTTGCCAAAATTTGTCACATCATCACACTACATTTTCCTAACTTTTTATGCATTTAACAAAATTGGCATCCTCTTTACCTAAAATATGAAGTATAAGCATATATCCTTTTCTAGGTCAGTATAATATCATCATATAATAACAAAATTAGGAGCAAAACTCAATCTAAGAAACATACATTATGCACATGTTTAGTTTCACCCCTAAAATTCCACTAAAATTGCTAAATTCTTCACATATTCAAAATTCATCATCCAATCATGCTCTATATGAAGATTAAGAACCAAATTGTCTAAAATTCCACCATTTAATGAATTTATACATGTAAGCATCATAAACAAGTCACATTTTAACAATTTGAACTATCCAATTATACTTAACAACATTCGAAGACCAAGTACCACATTGATTATAATATAGAAATATGCATAAATTAAAACATTGTATAGATCAGCATATTCCCACATTTGATCATCTAAACATGTTTAAAAATGTTAAATAAACATAATGGAGCTTATATATATCAACAACTAACATCACAAATTCACCATTTAAAGTGTATCAATAAACTCAAAAAATTATGCAAATGGTGAATGTAAAATACCAAGTTAAGTTTAAAAAATTTACCTCAATTTGGTTGAGTGATGTTTGGTGATGCAAACAATGCAAAAAAAACCTATGAAAATCACCCCATTTGACTCCAATTTCTTGGATAAGAATTTAGAATCCCTAGCCTTCAACCGATTTTTGAAGTATTTTTCTTGAATTTTAATCAGTTAAAAAGGCTCTATGAAGATCAATTGATGTTTATTTGATGATTTCTTGTAAGGAAATGTTGTATAAGAGGAGATTAGTGAAAGGTGTGTGAGTGTATGAGGAAATACATGAGGTGAAAGAGAAGAAGAGAAGAAAATGCAGCCTGCATTTTGTTTTTTTTTTTAAAAAGGAACAATAAAAACGCGACTATAGAAAATACGAACTTGAGGTCGGGGTTTGGAACTCGCATTTTCAGTTGAAAAATTGCAGGATCAAATATACGACTCTTGAAAACGCGACTTGAGGTCACGTTTTGAAGATCGCATTTTCTTCTTTGTTTTCGTAGAAATAAATACACGACTCATGAAAATGCAACTTGAGGTCACGTATTTCTGAGCTCGCGTTTTCTTTATTCTGTAGTTTTTCTACAGAAATTTCTTAACATTTCAAATATTATGCTTTTACCTCAATTACTCAAAATACATTCTAAATCATTCTTTTACCAAAATATTCAATGCACGCGCATGTAAAACGATCAAAACATGCATTTTAATCTTCTTTAACAAATTAAAAATAACTTTTACTCAAATTGAGAGGTGGAGTTTCTTGATCGAATTTCACATTTTTCACCTCATTTGGTTACCTTTGCTTCTATTTCCTAAACCTACAAAAGAAATATAACAAGATAACTCAAACACATAATTTAAACATAAAATCACACAAAATTAACATATATAACAAAAACATTGGGTTGCCTCTCAACAAGCGCTTTTGTTTATAGTCGTTGGCTCGACTATTAAACCTCATTTTTCAAGGAGGTTTGGTTAATGAATAATCTACCATTTTAGGTCATGGTGGATCATTAAAAGGTAACTTTATGACAAAAACCACATAATTGAATGATATGAGATATGGAAGTGGCTTACCTATCTTAAGTGATTCATAGATATTATCTTGAAAATTTATCACTTGAGAATCCACCAAAAGAACCTCCGCATGGCTTTCTTGGGAAATAATATCTTTAAAACGTATACTCTCAATACATTCTTCAAGAGGGGTGACAAATGAGTTATTAAGGCTCACCTTTTAAGGTTCAAAGTTAGTTCCAAAGGTACTATTGTGTGAAATAGATATTTTCTCATTAAAACACAATTGAGATTCATCATTTTCATCAAAATGCAATCCATTTTCACTTGCAACATGCTAGGGCCATAGTGCATATCATTAGAAGAAATAACTTTGCACAACTCATGCAATTGGTCTTGAATTCTACCAAAGTGAAAAGTTAATTCATCTAACCTTTGTTCAATCCTAGCAAAACGGTCGGCGGTTGCATTAACTAACTTTTATATAGCTAAATCAAATTTATTAGAGGAATTTTCTATAGCTAGCTCTCAAGATGGTTTAGAATCATTAGCTAATGATTCACTTTCTAGTTTCCAAGGCAAAGATGCATTAGCTAATCTTTCTATTGCCAATTCTCAAGATGATTTTGATTCACATTGGACACATTTGGGTTGGTAATCATATAAACAAGGAGAAGCACTATTAGTACATTGATTATCCCAACCATAAGTATAAGAATTGTCCCAACTAGTATTGCCTTGATCAAACCAAGAATTATAGTACCCAAATTCATCATAATAATCCACATTTTGTACTTGCCTACATATGTAAGGAGCATGATAAGCTCTACACAAATCACAAATCATATGATTAAAATTAAAAGCATTAACATTTCTCTTTTGTTCAATTTCATGCAAAATGGTGTCCAATTGAACTTTTAACGTTATAAAATTAAGTTTAACCTTTAAGCTCCTTAAACCATTTTCAAATGACATACCCTCGGTAATTTCTTGGTTACCCCTATTCAAGGAGTTTTGCACTTGATAACCATTTGTTGCTGATCTTCCACTTCTCAAGCATTGTCCACCCATATATTCTACTCTCCTTGAGTTCTTAAACATGTTTTCAAAGTAACTTAAAAACGCATTGAGTCAAGAAGAATAGATGACTCGACACATATAAAAGCAAGACACTAAACAAAAAACAAAAGACTCAACAAAACACTAAACACAACATTAAAAGAAAAACAAGTAAAAATCTCTAAACTAATAAAGTTGTTTTTAGCACCGATATTGAATAAATCTTATCCGGCAATGGCGCCAAAAACTTGACGAGCGCGAGATATACATATAACAATTAACTCATCTACAGTCAAGTTTTATATTTATAATATCCTAAATACCCCACACACAATTTTTCTGCAAGTATACAGGTCGTGAGCGAGTATAGGTTATTACGGGTCGAATCCACAGGGAAGATTTTCAATTGCCGATGATTTTCGAACTTTGTTATTAGTTGGACTATCATAAGTACAAGGAATTCAATCTACACTATAAAAGTAACAAAAATACAATAGAAAATTCCTAGAGGTTTGGAATTCTTTACTATTCTTACAAGTGAAGTTAACTGGTTAAGTGAATGCTATTATCTTGACTAATTACGGTGTAATTTCCTAATGTATGTGAAGCTTACTCTCGTAGTGAATCAACTATACTTGTAATTAAGTCATACCAACTCTCATGGTTATGAAATCAACTACAAGTTCATATTTTCTATGAAATTATATGAAACAAGTCACTTCAATCACAAAGATGTATCTCTACTCTCGTGAGTGTACTCCTTAGGTTTATCACTTAATTTTCATTGCAAACTTAATACCTTAAGATTATCACAATTAAATCATGATTAGAAAAGTAAAAGTGATAAATAACTTACTCAAAATAACACCATCAAATAACCAAGTAAACATCTATAACAAGATATAGAAAGTTCATCCATAACTCTAGACATAAACTTTAACTAAACATGAAAAACAAGAAAGAAAATACCATACTTGTATTATAACTAAACATAAGATTCAAATACAAGAGTTAAAGAGTTGAAGAGATGGAACCCCTTGTCACATATAAGCAACATCTTTTCCATCTTCAAATCTCAATCATCATCCTTGCTTAGCATAATACAAGATAGACTAAAACTATACTAACCTACCTAAGCTAATGAACTAAGAAAAACTAGTGAAGACTATATTTTGGTGGAGTTTTTCTAGCCTTCCAACATTGCGAAAATGTTTCCCAAAGGCTGCTATTTATAGAGGATTCAAGAGTCAAATGACTTGTTTCTAGTTGTCATTTTTTACTCTTAAAATTATTGTTTCTCCAACTTTTCACACTCTTCTTGGTCAGATACAGCCGAAATTACTTACTGTAAATGAGCTGGAAAGTTGTGCAAATAAAGAACAAGTTATAGAGTAAGTTACAGTTGAAAATGATGAATACGCGACCTTGAAAACGTGACCCAAGGTCGTCTATTGTATCCCATCTTTTCTGCTTTGTAGGTTTGCACTTTCTGGGCAGAATTCATCCTTGCTCTGCTTTTTATCCAACTTCAACTAATATTTTCTTAATGATGAAGGCTGAACTAGCTCTTGTGGAAAACATAAAAGTTGTAGCTCTTTGAGTTAGCTTTCCAATGCATAACGAATGATCCAATTTTGAGCTCTGTAGGCTGAGAAATGACCAAAATATCCTTGATTGGTCAGAATCAGCTTTTGACAATGAAATTGCACTTCTGTATTTTGACTTTTTGACTAGGAAAATGACTAAACTGGATTTCGATGTCTCATATTAAATATAGATCTTCTCTTAGCTTCAAAATGGTATAAGAATCAGCTCAATCCAATGCTTGTACCTCAAGATATTGTCGAAATACTACAAAGTATCAAAGCTATGAAACTTTTTCTCGTATACTAAGTTGTATTTCTGCTCTTGCACTTTATAATCCCTTTTTATCACTTCAAACCATCATCAATTATCCAATTATCTTCTCAATTCATTCCATTTGATGATTGAATCATTAAGCTTACAAAAACATGAAGTTTTCACCATTTAAATCCATAAAAATACAATTTTTACCATTTGAATCACAAAATGCATATTTTTACTAGAAACTTAGTTAATTAGCTATAAAAGTAGTTAAAACATACCAAAACTAATTAATAGAACACATTTAAAACATGTAAAATATACACTTATCACTAGTCTCCTTGAATTTGACCCTTATTCAATTCCCCTCTTCCAAGTTTTACAACAACACAAAAGACAAAAAAGAAAACGTGTTAATCAATGTTTTTATATTGTTCATACAAGTTTGCTTTACACACAATTAGCAACAATCCAACACAAAGACCACAATTTACAAAACTTATGAATAAATTATCAAAAAAATATTATTGTAGGACCTTTTACAACCCATTGCGATGACAACGAAGGAAATCACATGTTCTCATGTCATTTTCCACCCGGTCATTGCTCTCATGTCACTTTCTACCCAACTGGTACAAAGCATAAAACCCTTATACCCAATAAACACAATAGCCAAACACTTTACTTTTTTTATTCTCATACAACATGATTCATGCAATATTAACTAAATCTAGAGGATTGGGTTTATACAATTTCTTACCATATATTTTGTATGGGTCGAGGTATTCATCTCTCTTTCTTTTTACCCACTTCATCGCGATTAATTAGCTGATAGTGTAATTGACTAATGAAACTTCTCTTCAGTCTTTCACTTGAATCCTCAGATTTTCTATTGAGTTCGATTTGGATATCAATGGAGAAACCCTACATTTTTTTTCTTTCTATTAAGAGGTAGACCAAATTGAGATTCTGAATTGAAGCGGCCGGCCATTATGGCTTCTTTATTGTGCTTAAAATTTTTAGATGATTTTGTCCTTCAAACCCTATGCATGTAGATCATGTGACATCTATTCCGTTTGACTTGACAGTCAAATTACACAAAATGATACAAAACATGTACTTTGGTTAGTTCAATGACATTTTCGACTCAGAAAATAATTCAGTGACCTGAACTAGCACAAGTGTATAGTTTAGTGACATTTGGCGCAATTTACTCCTAAAAAAATTGCCCCTAAATTTATTAAGCTAATTTTTTTTATGCAGGGGACGGGTGGGATTAAGCTAACTTGAAAATGAGTTTCTTCCTCTAATATTTCAAGCTATTGATGCAAATTGATAACAAATTAAAGTGCTAACAAAGAAGTGGTTATGCTTCATTAGGGATATAGGTTACATCAATGATACTGAATTTTACCCCCAAAAAATGCAGAAATCTGACTAAACTTTTAGAAACCATTATGAAATATGAATTAATAAACTTGTAGAAACCATTATGAAATATGAATTAATTGTTTAAACAAAAATACTAGCCTGCGTGAATTTTGGTTGTTTTCAGGGTCTTATGTACGAAATGCTCCTTGGGGTTTGCCTTCAAACTTTGGGGATATTGTTGGTAGGCAAACTGGAAAAAGCAGGTGTAAATTCCCTTTACAAACTTCTTTTACCTTTGCGATGGCAGACCATTTTGATAAAAGCCCAATTTAAGAAGGCCCCTTTTTTTTTGAGGGACAATTCAAGAAGGCCTAAGAATTATTCGCAGCGTCATTGCTAAAGAATCAGTCGCAGTATCATTCAATAACTTTTTTAAGTTTATTTACATGAATTGCAGGCTTACGCAGCTCAACGAAGGTTAAAACAAATGCAAGGAAAAATGCTAGGATAGAATGATGAAGCAAAATGAAATATGGGGACAGAAATTGGAGATACCATGAAATAAACCAAAAGTAGGGGAAGAAAGTAGAAATGGAGAACAAGGGTAGGACTGTTTTTTAACCTACTTTTGTACCATTTCTGGTTCCATTTCGTGTTTGGTCTCCTCTTTTTTATTTTTTTATATTCATTATGTATCTGTAATGGACTTTTGATTTTATTGTATTTAACAAGCAATTTCTTGGGGAGGGTTGGGTTGGGTTGGGTGGTAATGAAACGGGTTGTAGCTACCACTGAATCAGAAAAAAATCATCCAATAGAACACTCAAAAGAACATATAGGTTTGGTAAGTATTCAGGCTATCAGCTCAGCTGCTAAGATGATTTTCTTGATTATCACCTTTGGTCGAAACAATTCGAAAAAACATGTTTTTCATGCATTTAACAACAAAATCAAAAAGTTAACATCATTGACACAGCAGCCAATGCTGCAATATTCTCTTTTTATGCTCATTCCTGCGTTAGCTTGAAATTCCTTAATATGACCAGCAGAACAAGCAGAGAGAGCATGTGCACCAACAAACAAACAGAACTTCAGACAGACAGAGAAAGGGTGAATGAGTAGCTATATGTTTGCCAAAGGTATCGATAATGGAAGGACAATTGCATTCCGCACAGAGTAATTCAATGCCTTTGATGCCAGCTCCGAGTGCACATTAAGGAGTTCATTAAAGCACCCCTGGATGACAAGAGGCGCTTGTCAATAAACCTTTCCTCAGTGTAGTATGCGTCATATGAAGTAAGCACTGAAAATGGAATTGCCAAAAGATCACGAGCCATCTTGGAGAGTGTAGGATATTTTGGTCTCTCAGTCTTCCACCACTCGAATAAGTTGAAATCTTGGTCCCAAGGAAGCACAGGTTCTTCCAAATACCAATCCAGTTCTGATCGTGGGGGCTGACTATTTGCCTGAACAAACTGTTGGTAGTCTTCCAAGTGACTTCTTATGTTGGTAGGATTGCTACTAACCTTTCCTTCAGGTTTGACAACTCCAACTTTCCTTCTCTTGTTGGGAAGATCATCCTCATTTTCTGAGTTGAAACATTCAATTTCGTAGTCAGAAGGACACGAGTCACACTCAGAAATCTCTTTCTGGAGAGAACTCGTTAAATAATCATCATAAAAGCTGCGAACAGTCTCCAAAACAGCAGAATGTTGAGATTGATCATTGCCACCCTTTGAACATAAGTACTCTATGTAAACCATTTTACAGCGGGGATCCATTACTGCAGCCATAGCCATCACCAAAAAGGTATCCTCCCAATACCTATCAAACTTCTGCAGCAGCTTCTCGAGGATAGTATTGACATAGCTGCATGAATTCGGAAAATCCAGCTCTAAGCTCACACGAAGATCATAAAGATTCTTGAGAAAAGTGGTAGCAGTAGGATATTTAGCATGAAACAGCAATTCTGCTACACTATGTAGCTTGTCTACTGATTTGGAAACTCCTTCAAGTCTCTTCCACTCTTCAGGAGAGAGCAAACAACTATCATCAACAAATTCTGTATCAAGTTGTCCCCTTGACTGCAAGTCCAAAGCCTCCTTTAACTTAGAATTTGTAATGGACCAAACCGGTTCTGATTTTCCCCATATTATAAGATCCCGAACCTTGTCAATGATCATTGATATCTCTTGGAATGCATCCTGTGCCATTGAACTCAAGAACCATGCACAGCAATGTACATGAAATAACTTGCCCTTAACCTGAGCCTCTGTCTTTTTTTGTATATAGTCTTGAATCCACTCCAGGGTTTCAGCGTCAAAGATGTCACTCTTCACAGTAATGGTAAAAACTTTGTCCATGATCCCCCAGTATTCGAGTGACTTTACAATAGCTCCAGAATATGATTCCCAGTTGAGAACTTGAAATCTGAGAACCCATTTTTTCCATTTCCAAGTATCATCAACAAAATGTGCTGTTAGGCACAAAACGTCATCAAAAGCATCATTTTTCAACATCTCAACGGATAGGTTTACCTTTGCATCCATATTTCTTAATATATGCTTAATCTTCATCATCTCTGTCTCATAATACTTCAAGCAGTCATTTTTGAGCGACTCAAAATCCCCCAGTTCAACAAAGGGATTCAAAGAGGACACAAAGCGCTTGAAGATTGGGCATTCTATCATCATGGGAGGGACTTCCTGGACACAAACCATCTTTGTAAAGGCTTTTTGGATTTGTTCCAATTCTAGCGCAGAAGAAGGAAGATAGGCATCTTCAGCATCAGAACCATTTTCATTTGATTCTTCATGAAAAGAACCATTACAATCACTGGATTCATCAGCAGAAGGTTGGGAACTCATCTGGAGAACAGGAAAATTAATCATACATAACCACTTCTTTTTCCTTTTCTTGGTATATAGCACTATCATAAACATCAAAAATATAACCCAAATTATTTTGAATGCCTTAATCACTACAGCAACACATATTACAAACAGATACGGGTGACTTGTGGCCAAAATTTTCTACGTCCAGCAAGATAACACTTGCACATTTCTAATTGTGATCACATTCCTATTCTAAACTAGAATCCCATATGGACGAATGGATCTTCAGTGTAAATAGCACTACCATACACAGTAAAACATTCCCAAAAGTAATTCCAAAGCTTCAATCACTCCAGCAACACAGATTACAAACGTAAAAGTGTAAACTGGGGCCAAAATTTTCGACATCCTGCAACATAAACGCTCACTCATTTCCTAATTGTCATTACTTAAATGTTCTTAAACTAAAACCCCATATGAACTAATCAATCTTCGACACGGCCAGGAAAAAAAAAACATAGCACTCTCACATGTTCTAATACCAAAAGATAGCAAACTAGAATCCCTCAAGAAAATCAATGAAGAATCACAGCTACTAGTATAAAATCATCAGTCTTTCCCTTCCAATTTTTGTTTCTTCCCCTTCCAAGACAGTGCACCTTTCATCAATACTAGCAAGAAATAAACACACAAGACTTTTTTCTTCTTTTTGAATTTCAATATGGTGTAGAACAAGCAGTGATGAAATCAGCTACTAGTACCACAAATCAACGAGTACCCTTTTTAATTTCTACTTGCCTCTTGTCTTCTTTTAATTCTTATATCCAAATTCAGTTTTTTTCCTCCAAGAATTATCAGTTCCATCAAGGGTTCAGTAAAATACTAGTAATACACAAATGAAATGTATGCAGAGAAAAGATTGGAGGCAAAAAAGGGGTTACAAAATCAGAAACCTGGGCTGCAGAGTACAGGGCAGGACTGCACGGAGAAGACCCTTTTGACTTGCAGGAAATTATTTGAGAATGGTTAATAGATGATGTAGATTTCCCTTTTTTTTTTGGCCCTTTTTCAGGAAGAGGGGAAGTCAGTCAAGCTAGTTTATGGCGGAAATTTTGGGGCCCCACTTCCTTTTGCGCGGGAAAAAAAAAAGAAAGTTTAATGCCAATATTGATATTATCAATATTTTTTTTTACGAGTTGTGAATTTGTACAAGCATGAATTGCTCAAGAGAAAAGTTTTACCAAAAAAAAAAAAAAATTTGCATGTTCATTAATATTCATTTTAAGAAATTATTCTATTCTAAGTGGTAAGCTATCATAGCAATTTTTCAAAAATTCTATACATATACTTATTATAATGCAATAGATATTTGAGATAATTTCAGAAACCTCCCTTGAGGTTTCTCATAGTCTCACTTCCTTCCCCTGAGATTTCCAAAATATCAAAGACCTCCCTTAGAAGTAAGTAGCTAGTATCAAATCCAACCCAATTCAAAAAGATAAACAATAAAAATTGGGAGTTGGAGAGAGAAAGCTACCTAGTACCACAAACGCCCTCAAACCTTGCATTAGTGAGATAATTTCTTATGAATAGTACCTAGGCAATTTAAGAAGAATGAAATTTTAGGAGAGGTTTCTGAAATAGAAAATCAGCTAAGTATAATCTACCATACACAAACAACTATTATATCAACATAAGCTGTTAAAGAATAAAAATTTTTCAGTACAAAATTCTTAGAGACTAACTTGAAGATGTGGTTTAAAGAGCTGTTGAACCCTTTATAATAAAGGTGGAATCTTCACATATGGCTTAAAACCCTACTTCCCATGTTCTAATTGAAGTGACTTCTTGCTCTTGCAGTTTTATATGCCATACATCAACCAGAGTAGGATGCCTGAATTTGGTGCCCTTTTTCTCATGGCATTTTAGATATTATTTGCACTTATAAATTATCATTAATTCAATTAACCATATTTATAACTAATTTAAGTAAATTTTATCCAAATAATTGTGAAATATCTAATAAGTTGTGCAAGTATTTAAGTCATTTTGTTCGTGATGATGTAAGAAATGAGATCCAATATTCTACTAGAGGAGATCCCTGATATTTTGAAAATCTTAGAGGAGAGAAGTGAGATTGTCAGAAATCTCAGGGGAGGTTTTTGAAATTATCCCTAGATATTTGGACTTGTGAGATTGTGTAAATTAGACAGGCTAAAAAATAAAAATAAATGGAGTATTGTTATAAAACTAATAAAATAAACTACTACAATAAAGATTGAAATATTAGAGAAAAAAAGTAAAGGAATAGAGAATTATTTTCTTATTATTTTCAACTAATCAAAAGTCATCTCAAGAGGTGTCAAGGTACCTCGTATTATAAAATTAAAGGTACATCAATCCTATTAAATACTCATTACTACAAGAATATAAATAGTTTATGAAACGATTCATCCATTACATGAATGGGTCTATGGATTGAAACCGTTCATCCAATGTAATTCCTTTACATAATGTAGTAATAAATTATGAATTAATTCTCTTGGGATCAATTAATTATGAAATAATCCTCTTGAGAATATAAATGGATATCCACACTTTTAGTTAATTCATAACACTCCCCCTTGGATGTCCATTACACAAAGAATATGTCTCGTTAAAACCTTATTAGGGAAAAGTCCAGTAGGACAAAAACCCTAATGAAGGAAAAAGAGTACACTATTCATGTATATTAATTTTTCTCCCTGATGCAAATATCATTTGAGATCTTTTAGCAGACGCATTCCAATATTCTTCATCAATTTCTCAAATGTTGCAATCGGCAATGCCTTACTAAATAAATCTACCAAATCATTATTTGATTAGATTTGTTGCACATCAATTTCACCATTCTTTTGTAAATCATGAATAAAAAAAATTTTTGGTGAAATTGTTTCATCCTATCTCCTTTAGTGTATCCTCCTTTCAATTGAGCTATACAAACTGCATTATCTTCATATAATATAGTTGGAAAATTTTCTTTCTCGGAGGATAACCCACAACTCTTCCGGATGTAGTGGGTCATTGATTTTAACCAAACACATTCTCGACTGGCCTCATGAATTGCTATTATTTCAATATGATTTGATGAAGTGACGGCTAATGATTGCTTTATAGATCGGCAAAAAATAGTTGTATGGCCATATATTAATAGATAACTAGTCAGAGATCTTGCTTTATGCGGATCAGATAAATACCCAGTATCACTATAGCCAAACAATTCAGGTTTAGATTTATTTGAATAAAATAAACCAAGATCAATTATTCCTTAGAGATAGCGAAAAATATGTTAATACTATTCCAACGTCGTCTTGTGGGCGACGAACTAAATCTTGCTAATAAATTCACTGCAAATGATATATCAGGCCTTGTACAATTAGCAAGATATATTAGTGCACCAATTGTACTAAGATATGGTACTTCAGGACTAAGTATGTCTTCATCTTCCTCTCGCGGTCTAAAAGGATCATTATTAAGGTCTAATGATCTAACGACTATTAGAGTACTTATTATATGTGCGCTATTTATATAAAATCACTTTAATACCTTCTAGATATAAACAGTTTGGTGGACAAAAATTTCACCTTTCAAATGCTCAATCTGTAAACCAAGACAAAATTTTGTCGTATCAAAATCTTTGATCTCAAATTCGTTCTTCAAGTATTCAACAACTGTATTTTGAATCTCTTCAGGAGTTCCAATTAGATTAAGATCATCAACATATATAGCAATTATCACAAAATTTGACCCATTTTTCTTGATAAAAATACATAAGCTTATTAGATTATTGGTATAACATTCTTTAATTAAACATTCACTGAAACGGTTATACCACATACGTCCAAATTGCTTGAGTCCATACAAAGACCTTTATAATTTAATAGAATAAATATCTTTAAAATTTGATTTGCATACTTCAAGCATGTTGAATTATTTGAAAATTCTCATATAAATATCATTTTCAAGATTTTCATATAAATATACAGTAACGACGTCCATTAAACGCATATCTAGTTTTTTATGTACTACAAAACTCACAAAATATCTAAATGTGATAGCATCCACTACAGGTGAATACGTTTCATCATAATCAAATTCAGATCTTTGTGAAAATTCTTGGGCTACAAGTCTTATTTTATATCTCACAATTTTATTTTTCTCATAAATACCCATTTATATCCTACTGGTTTTACACCTTCAAGTGTTTGAACTACAGGTCTAAAAACTTTTCTTTTAGCCAATGAATCCAATTCGGATTGGATCGCTTTTTTCCATTTGACCAATCATTTCTATACCGACATTCATCAACTGATCTAGATTCATGATTCTCATCAACTTTTATAATATCAAGTGCTACATTTCATTACACTCCAATTAAATTTTCTATGATTTCATTCTTTCCAGAGTTGGCTCTTCAGGAGCGATCTCTTCAAGAAGTTGAATTTTGTCATGACATTTATTTAATCTCTGGAAATATTTGAAATCAATTTATACCTTATTTAGGTAGGCTAACCTTAAATATATTTGTAGCATTTGTACATGTCCTTCAAGAACATCAATTTTAATCAGAGTATTTCCTACAGAAATAGTTGATTTAATGATTCTTATGAAGTCGATAAATATATCTGACAATTGACTTGCAACTTTTTGCAAATGAATAATCTCTTAAACTACTAGTTCACATTATTTTGTATGAGAATCGAGGAAATCCAATTTTTTAAATGATTCCTTTCGGGTGATCTTTTCCTCCCCCTAATGTCGAGAATCGTAACTTATCAGAATAAATAAATCATTCAGTATTTTACGATAACCCATCAATATTTTACGATATTTAATCATAAAAGATGATTCATACCTGACATAAATTTTAAATTTCTTTTGGAGTCATATATAATATAAAGGAGGTATATATAAATACTTGTCAGTTCTCAAATATTCTCACTTTTGCCAAATCATATATCCATTGGGATCAATAAACTTTTGATTTATTGCAGGTGATGATTATAAATCAAATGAGACTGAAGACAACTATATCGATAACCATTTCTCTCTCGAATGGTTATTATGATATGATCAACCTTTATCTCACTTGATTTCTAAACATGATCTTTATTATTGTCTCGTTGAGTGTCTCGATTTGATATCCATTTCGAAGGATATAATTAAATTTCGATAAACTCTTCGAGAGTTATGAAAGTGTAGTGCTTTATTTATGACTTTCTTTTCTCCTACGGGGAGAAATATAGCAGTGGCTCTTCTGAACTTTTCAAACACTTGAGCACTATTATTTATTGTGTTTGTCTCTCTTATTTTCAAATTGAAACATAGTGTGCATAGTAGTACTTATTAATGAGACATATCTCATTGTGTGAGACTCCAAAATTTTACTTGTCTTTATAACTCTTATTTGAACTTACTTACCTTAAATTCTTGGTTGCTTTTATGGTTGAATCATGATTTTTCTCTTATTATATTATTTAACTTGGTGCATGTTTTATTTGGTGTATATTAAGTTTCATAGTGCATTACACTAGTGTGACCAACTAGTAAGGTGTGTGCAATAAATTTGGTGGATTAGAAGGAGTTTTGTGTACAAGAGATTATATGACAAGAGATGTTAAGAGTTAATTAGAGAAGTATTAGATATGTTAGTGATTGGAAACAAATAGAGAGACAAAAAAATAGACAATACATCTTTCCTTGTCATTTGTCAACTAGCCTACCAAGTTTGACAAAGACCAAGTTTTCTTCTTATCCAACTTGAACTCTTATAATTTCACTATTTCTTCTTCTTGTTCCTTGGCCTTGGACAAATTTGGAGAGGAGAAAAGAGGGAGAAAACCACAAAAAAATTTAGCCTTGATTTCTTGCTTGAATCATGAAGAATCCAATGAAAAATAGTAATATACTCCGATCAATCTTGAGGTAAGTTTGGAGGGAAGTTTTGGGTGAAATTTTGGAAGAAGAAAATCTTGCATCCCTCTTGGTTTACTTGTCATCTTTGGGGTTGTAGGCCAAGAGGTAAATTTTGCTAGAAAACCTAACTTTCTTGATGTTTATGATGATTTACTAGTTTTACTTGAGGAACTACTAGATTTTCTTGATATATGATGATATTCTAAGTTTACTTAATGAATTACAGGATGTTACTACTAGGTTTTTAGTTTACTTGATGTATGTTGCTTTAGGGTGAAAAAAGCATGACTTTTATGGAAGATTTCATGGTTTTCAAGCTTATATTCGAATTTCCAGCTTTAGGGTTATTCTCCAACTTTGATCGATATTTTCCAGCCTTGAGTTGAGAGTTTCCAACTTTGATATGGACTTGTGAGTTTGATATGAAGATATCTAGCTTGGATATGAATTTCTAGCTTTGTTATACGGTTTTTCGAGCTCTAGTAGTTAATTTCCAGCTTTGCTATGTTAATTTACACCCTTGAAATGCCAATTTCAGCTTTATTAGGAGATGTTCAAGTTTTGGTATGCAATTTTAGTTTTGATATGAATATTTCCATGCTTTGGTTTGAAATTCTAGTTTGAGATGAAAAAATTTCAGATTTGGTGTAAGTGATTCGGAGTTTGTTATATATGTTCAAAGTTGATAGTTATGTGGCCTTGATTGAGATTCATTTACTATGAAATTAAGATGTTAATTGGATGCTTAACTTGAAGAAAAATGGAGACATATTGCTAGATTTTCTCCTTGTTGGTCAAATGAGGTTTAAGGTGTGAACTTAGGACATTTTCTCTTCCTCTTGTATATGGCTTTTCTCAAAATACTTGTTACAATATATTTTTTTGCATGTGGGTTAGTTTTGGGCCAAAACAAAGAGGTTTAAGAAGAGAAAAACCTAGTTTTTCCAAACTAATTGCTTGCGGGAAAATTTTCTCAGGAAGCCTTGTGCAATTTTGGGAAATTGACTATAACTTCATATAGGAAAGTCATAATTGAGTTCCGTTTATCGCGTTTGAAACTAGACTCATAAGACTTTCAAAGGTATAAAATGCAGAGTTTGGTTCAACTCCTATAAATACCAGCAAATCTGCAAATTTTCTTGAAAATCACGACTGTTCTATTTTTGCACATGAGACAGCAGTGATTTGGAACTGAAATTTGGCTAATCTATCAGCTAAATTTCATGAAAATTCTTCAAAAGCCTGTTAGTGCTTTCAGTATATTTTCTAATGGTGTAAGTTTTGTGATTTTTTGACCTACGAAACTTAAGTTATGCTTTTTCAAAAAATGTCACCAAAGTTGAGAATTTTGTCAAATGAATTGAGTGGGACTTGGAAAACTTTAGGAAAACTTTTCTAGGTTTTAAACCTTAATTTGGTGTTATTTTGGATGCTTAAATTGTTCTCCTTATTTTTAGAATACTTGTGTTAGATTTTATCTTAAAGTCTCGACCTCAAAGTTAGAAGCATATGGAATACTTTGGAATACTAGACATGTATGTTTTGGATAGTTGAATCTACTAAATTTAAATCTATTGTGATTGTGAATCTTGCCTCAGGGTATGGTAGCGATCAAGGTTTTCATCTAAAGAGTTGACGTTTAATCTACTGATATCGATGAGTGTTCCTTGTATGTTGTGTGACGACCCCACCGTTCCCTAGGGCATACCCCAGGGTCTAACAGACCGTCTGCCCAACTCTCGCTAGGACTCGTTCACTTAACTCAATCAAAATAAGTTACAACCTCAAGAGTAAATGAAACTACAGTTCCTAAGTTTGAAACGTACATTTACATTCATTTCTATTTCAAACATTCATACAATCCCAAGTGTCACAAAAGATTTAAGTTTCAGATACATTCAACTCTAATTCGAACACTAGCGCGAGTACAATCGCCAAAAATTCAAAAACTAGACAAAACTAGCATGTACCAGTCTCACGCCCTTACTCGTACCCCCTGTAAGGAAAATAAAGCTAATAGAGTGAGCTAAATTCAGTGAGCTTCCAAAATATCATGCAGACCCAAATAGTAAGTTGACCATTATTTAAAAGTGTAAATATCAAAGTAGTGAGTATAAAAAGTCAAGCAAATGAGCAACAACCCTTCGTATAGCCAATCACTAAATATTCAACAGTTCAAGTAAAAGGATACAGTCACTTTTGCAAACTAGCTCCGCTATAGCTTGATCAAGTAGTAGTTGACACTCCATCAATTTTCAAATAAAGTAACCAATCCAGTAGTGCTCCACTTAATTCCAACCTCCGTCCATCATTCGAACCCCCTACCGGGCCCGAACTCCAAGATAAACACTGGTGGTAATACTCGAGTATACTAAATAGTCGAGAAGATAACATTCCACTTGACAACACCAGATACCCAGGGTTCAAGTCAATTGCAATCAATGAACAATAATATATCACATTAGGGCAAATGCGATAAAGTACACCCTTGCCCCACCAAATAAATCAAATATTGTCCGATCATACTAGTAAACCTTTTCAATCAAGTATCAAGTTCAATCATGCACTTGGAATCACTCACCAAAGACTTAGTGTTTTTCAAGATCACGCTCAAGTATAACTCCTTGGTTGGAGTCCAAATCTGCGATAAAATATTATTTAAGAATTTGAAATCAACTAAGGTTCGAAACATAGGAGTTTCGTTTAAAGAAAATCAAGTAAATGAAACTCGTTCAAGTAGTATTCATGTTACTTATCAAGCTCTAGAAAATTCATACTCGCTCTTTTAGTTTTGATAAAGAAGCGATTAAAACTTTTGAATTCGCACTTAGTATGAAAGATTGAGAAAATCGTAGTTATAAGAGTCACTACTTTCACCTTTTAAAGGGTACGAGTTTTGGCAAAATTTCACCTTATATATCTCTACTAACGGAAACTTGAATACCATAGACAATCCAAATTCACTTCGACCTCAAATCGTCGCTCAAGTTTCAAGTTCACTGGCTTATCCTTCAAGTGAAAATTTGGGCAGCATGCCCTTTGTATTTATCAATTTTTCAGCCAATTATGGTTTCATTTTTTTTTCAAATCAGCCCAATTCAAACACACAAGCAAGTATATCAAGATAGCCCTTCCACTAGGCTAAATAACATCCAAATATAACTCATTTCTAGCAACTACTCAATCACAACCAACACTGAAATTTACTTGCCAAAGCTGGAAATTCAACTTTCAACTCTAAAAAGTAACAATCATGCTACTAATCACTTCACAAATTCCATTTTCAAGTTCAACAACAACATTTGCTAGTTAAACATCAATAATCAAAGCTGAAAAATATAAACCCTAGCTGAAATTTTCACTACACCACGAAAAACTAGAAAATCATCCATCATATGCCAAGATTAAAAGCTTCTATAACATATTTAGCTAGATTAAGAAAGATAAAAGGGAGTTTTAGACTTATATCTTACAAAACCTTCTTAAAAGTGAGGAACCAAACAATTTCTCCAAAACTTTCACCATACCAAGCTTCCCAAGCACAAAGATGAAGGTTTAATTGGTTTAGTTATTTCAATTCAACTCAAATAAGGCTAGAATCAAGGTTGGAAATTGAAAGTTTCTTCTCTCTTTCCTCTCCTCTATGTCTCGCCCACCATGAAGAAAAGAAGAGGAAAGTGAGCCAAATTGGTAGATAAGAAGGAAGAAAGTTAACTTAGTCAAAGTTCCTTGGATTCCGACAAGTGTCGCACCAAGATTCAATCTCATTTTTTTTTCTTTTCTCCCTTTCTTTAATCAAGAATTTTGGCTGCTTTAGGGGATACTTTAGGGTATCTTGCTGAAATAAAAGCATGGAGATTAAGGTAATACAATAGTGTTCAAGTGGTGTACTCAATCAGTAGTAAACGATGCACGTCGGTTCAAACCTATTTTCCTTAACTCTCTCATACTTGTGTTTTAACTTGTGATTCACTCACTTATTATTAGCTTTTCTAATCACACACTTTCTCCTGCCTAATACTCACTCTTACCCATCAAATTTAGTACACACTCCTTTCCAATTAATCACACTATCAAAATATGTAAAAACTCTAGTTTACCCTAACTATAAAATTAAATGTAAAACTCTCGATTCTATTATTTATTACAACTATTGAGAGAGTAATTTAGTAGTAAAGAAATTATAAATTAATTTATTTAAAAAAAGAAAATTTTAAAGAAAATATGATAAATTTTTGAAGTCCTCACACTCTCCTCCCTTTAAAAGAATTTCGACCTCGAAATTCATACCTTTATTCATAAATAGTTCAGGGTACATCTCTTGCATGTCTGTTTCTAGTTCCCAAGTTGCTTCCTCCACCTCATGGTGTTTTCATAGAACTTTAACCAGGAAAATCTGTTTATTTCTCAAATCCTTCGCCTTTCGATCTAGTACTCGAATAGGTCGTTTCTCTGGCGGTTAAAGACTCGTCAAGTTCAATATCTTCTGGCGGTAAGATATAAGTCGAATTCGGATGATATTTCTTAAGCAACAAAACATGAAAAACATCATGGATTTGCGATAGACTGACGAGTAACTCCAGTCGATAAGCTATCTTTCCTACCCGTTGAAGTATACTAAAAGGTCCTATGTATCTTGGTTACAACTTCTTCCCCTTTCCTGCCTTGATATTTTCTTTCAGTGGAATAATCCTAAGAAACACTTTATCCCCTACTTCAAACTCTAAATCCTTTCTCCGATGATTAGTATAACTCTTTTGTCAACTTTGGGCCGTTTGAAGCCTCTGATATATTATTTTTATCCTTTCATAAGCTTCCTAAACCCATGGTATTGTTGCCAGATCTATAATCTTCCTCTATCCTACTTCATCCCAATAGATCAGTGATCGATATTTTCATCCATAAAGTGCTTTATATGGGACCATTTAAATAGAAAAGTGATAACTATTGTTATACGCGAACTCAACCAGTGTCAGATATTGGCTCCAACTCCCTCCAAAATCTACAATACAGGGTCTTAATATATCCTCAAGAGTTTGAATGGTTCTCTCAGAGTGTCCATTGATTTGAGGATGATAGGCCGTGCTATAATTCAACTTAGTTTCTAGAGCCTTTTGCAGTTTCTACCAAAATCGAGATACGAATCTAGGGTCTCTATCTGATACTATGCTTATTGGTACCCCATGTAATCTCATAACTTCGTCCATATAGAGTTTAGCAAATTTCTCCAAAGAATATTTTATATTCACTGGCAGGAAATATGCGGTTTTAGTTAATCAGTCTACTATCACCCAAATCGCATCATGACCTCTTTAAGTTCGCGGCAACCCTGATACAAAATTCATCGTTATGTGCTCCCATTTCCATTCAAATATCTCTAAAGACTGTAATGCTCAGCCTTCACTTGTTGACATGTAAGGCACTTTTGCATAAATTGAGCAATCTCCGCCTTCATATTATCCCACCAATATAGACTTTTGAAATTCTGGTACATCTTGGCACTACCTAGATGCACCGTGTATCTAGAGCGATGAAATTTCTCCAAAATCTCATTCTTCAGTTCTTCATCCTTGGGTACAGCGATGCTATTTCGAAACCTTAGAATCCCTTCAAGATCTAGGTTAAAATCAGGTAATTCTCTTTTCTTCACTTTTTCCACCCACTTTTGTACCGTTGGCTCTTTCTTTCGACCCTCTTTAATTCGATCCAACAATATCGATTTCACCTAAATATTTTCAAAGATAACTTTCTGCGGCTCAAGATGAGGGTTCCATTCACATAATTTTCTAACAGGTTCCACTCTTCCACCATTAAATCTGCTAGTTGAGCCTTCTGACTTAAAACATCTGCTACAACATTGGCCTTTCTTGGATAGTAATTTATGGTACAATCATAATTTTCTAAAAACTCCACCCACCAACGTTGTTTCAGATTTAACTCCTTCTAAGAAAATAAGTACTTAAAACTCTTATGGTTCGTGTATACCGCAAATGTCACCCCATATAGATAATGTCACCACTTCTTTAGAGCAAACACTACGGCTGCAAGTTCTAAATCGTGTGTTGGATAGTTTAACTCATGAAATTTTAACTTCTGAGAAGCATAGGCAATTACATTCCTATTTTGCATTGGAACACATCCTAATCATTCTCTCGAAACATCGGTATAAACTGTATAGCTATCCTTCCCATTTGGCAAAACGAATACTGGAGTCATGGTCAATTGCTTCTTAAACTCTTGAAAACTATTTTCACACTTAACATCCCAAATATATATTTCTTGTTTCTTTGTCAAATTCGTTAGGGGTCCCGCAATTCTTGAGAAATTCTTTATAAACCGATGGTAGTACCCCGCTAGACCTAAAAAGTTTCAAACTTCAGTAGGATTATCCGACCGTTTCTATTTGGCAACAACTTCCACTTTAGTCAGATCTATAGTAAGTCTATCTTTTGAAATTATATAGCCTAGAAACGTCATTTTCTCTAGTCAAAATTCACACTTGCTAAACTTAGCAAACAACTTGTGCTCTCCCAGGATTTGCAATACTATTCTCAAGTGTTGCTCATGCTCCTCCTTTGTTTTAGAGTACAACCAGGATATCATCAAAAAATACCACCACGAACCTATCCAAATAAGATTTAAACACCTGATGCATTAAATCCATAAATGCAATTGGGACATTGGTTAAGCCAAAAGGCATCACTGCAAACTCTAAATACCCATATCGAGTGTTAAAGGCAGTTTTTGGCACATTCTCCTTCCTAATTCTCAATTGATAATATCTTTGTCAGAGATCTAATTTAGAAAACACCACAACCCCTTGTAGTTGGTCAAATAACTCGTCAATGTGGAACAAAGGATATTTATTCTTAATGGTCACTACATTCAACCCTCGATAATCAATGCATAACCTCAAACTCCCGTCCTTCTTTTTGACAAATAACATTGGAGCACCCTAAGGTAACTCGTTCTAATGTATAAATTCCCGTTCTAGCAAGTCTTGTAATTGCAATTTTAACTCCTTAAGTTTCGCGGGCGCCATTCGATAAGGAATTTTTGAGATGGGAGTAATTCCAGGTGCTAGATCAATCTCAAACTCGATTTCTCTCTCGGGTGGCAATGACACCAATTTATCCAGGAACACATTTGAATATTCATTTATCACCGGCATATCTTCTAGTTTCACTTTTTCTCCTGGGGTGTTAACTCCCCGTGCCCCATTACTTAACAATTTGCTAACCCTAATTCTCGAAATAAAGGCAAATGAGGCTAGAATACCCCTTACATCTAGTTTTAGAGTTGCCTCACCGGATATGCTAAACTCGACCACCTTTGTTCGACAATCTACCTAAGCATGATAACGAACTAGCCAATCCATTCCTATAATAATGTCATACCCCTTAATGAGTAGACTTATAAGGTCAACTACCAATTTTCGCTCACCACCCCAAATATCGCAGTTTCTATACACCTCGTTGGCAAGTAAAGATTGGTTACCTGTAAGTGTTTTTACTTCTAAATCATATGGTAGCCTCTCGACCTTCACATTGGTTCCACACATGAAAGTAGGATTCACAAAAGAATGCGTAGCACCAGGGTTTATCAAAATCTTGGTCAAACGATGAAAAACAGGAATCGTACCTTCCACTACCTCCGATGGTTCAGGTACCGCCTGTTGGTCCAAGACGTACACTCTAGTTGGCACCGTTGGCCTAGTCCCTCATATGGTAGTTAGTTTAGGGTTTGATCAGTCAGCTAGTTGGGCATCACTAATGAGTGGACAATTAGCGATCTGGTGCTCAGTACTTTCACACCATAGGCACTTTTGAGCCTTTCGCCAACAATTATCCTCGGTATGGTTGGATTTCCCACAGTACCCACAAGATACTCGGAGAGGCGAATGTCTGGCCTTCCTGCGAGGCACCTCTTGCTTGTCCCCTTCCACCTGGAGCTCCTCTTCGAGTAACTCCCCTAGATGTACCCGTAAATCTTCCACCGCCAGCTCGTCGACCGACTTTAGGAGGTGGCATGCCCCGATCACTATGTACCTGCCCCTGACTTCCACTAGGCGCACCTCTCCTTTTTACATGAAAAGCCCCTACTTGTGCCCTGGCAATTTCTATTTTCTGAATTTTCTCCAAAACCTCCATAAAGTATTAATTTGTGCCACCGTCAAGGCCTCATGTATTTTCACATTTAGTCCCTGTACAAACCTCCTTACCCTCCTTTACTCCGTAGTTATCAATTCGAGAGCAAACTTTGATAGTTTAGTGAATTGAGTCTCATACTCAGATACATTTAGGGTTTCCAGACGGAGTTTAATAAAATCATCCTCTCTTTTTTCCTGGACTATCGGTGGGAGATATTTCTCATTAAATTCACGCACGAATTTCAACCAGATCCATGCGGTCCCCTCTCTCTCCCACTTAGCCCTAACTATATTCCACCAGGTTCTGGCTCGTCTCTCAAACTGAAATATAGCAAAATTCACTTGCCTATTCTCCGTATAGTTTAAGACAGCAAAAATATTGATCATCGTCTCCAACCACCTTTCAGCTACCTTAAGATTCGGTCCTCCAAGAAACTTAGGAGAAGAAAATTTTGGAATCGCTCTAGGGCCCTGTCTTGTCCCATTTCAGGGTCCCTAGGTTGATTAACAGGAGTTTGACCCTGTTGCTCTACCAATCGAGTAAGAATATTGGTCATTTCCTGAATTGCCGTTGCCACGTGATCCCCCCTTCAGCTCGGGGTCCAAGTTGTGCCTCAACCGTTTCACCTCTCTCCTCTCTCGATTCCTGTACTGGTTCTTGTGCCTGTCTAATCCCACGACCACGGCTAGAACCACGTGTTCGGGTAGTTCCACGGTTCTGACTTCTCCTACCCTCTATGGTTCTTTTGGACAATAAACTATACAGATATAAGTAAAATAAAATAATTATAAAGCTCAATAAAAATATTTCCAAGTCATAAAGCAAAGGCAATACAACACATTTAAAATAAAAATTTCCTTTATGTACATAGCAAAATAAGTCACATAACAAGTTAGAAAGTACTGCACATGCCAACCTAATACAATCAAAAACTTATAACAGCCAAGGGACATAAAACAAAAAGCAAGCGCTATATACATCAATCTTAGCACGTCAATATCAAAAATAAAAGATGACGTGTTATCCCAACTATGTCCCTAACTATCTCACGCAATCCCTCAAAACTCTAGACCCCTAGTCTAGTTAGTCATCGACCCGACCGACTCTGCCTCTTCCGCAGATGCAGCCGGCTCCTCCTCAAGATCCTACTCAGGATCACTAGGAACTGCATTCCCTTGACCCTCGTCGGCCAAGTTCTGCACTACTTCCTCTACCAAGGCCCACACTCAGTTAAAATATTATCGGTCCGATCTCTCACATCCTTGACTACCTGAACAAGGCGACCATTAGCCTCCTGAGCCTGTTCTCGAAAGGCATTGGTTTGCTCCTACTCCTCGAGAACCGAAACCTCAAGCTCTCGAATCCTAGCCCCCTGTACTCGTAGAACCACCTGCAGATGCTCTATCTCTGTCTGGCATCTACGATTGGCACTATCCAATCGTCTCCTCTCATCGGCAATAGTGAGAACTACCTTATCGAGATAGGAGTAGGTCCTCCAGCAGTCACAATGTCGAATCTTACGCATTGGAGACCATCGACATACGGGCCCTCCGGGATGCTCCTGGTAGGTAAGTACTCGACATACAGGCCCTTCAAGATGATCTTGGTAAGTAGGTACTGGCTGAGAGGGCTCGGCACTCCCACTCGCACCATTACCCTCTATAGCCTACATTACAAGTAACATCGCAGGAATAAACAATTTAGACAAATAAAACTAGGCTAAGCACCTATTCTCTGGGGTTTCACACTTAAGCAATCAGAAACAAGCTATATCATGTATACATCGCTCAATTTACCCAGACCAATTCAAACCTAAGCTCTGATACCACATGTGATGACCCCACCGCTCCCTAGGGCATACCCCAGGATTTAGCGGACCGTCTGCCTAACTCTCACCAGAACTCGTTTATTTAACTTAATCAAAATAAGTTACAACCTCAAGAGTAAATGAAACCACAGTTCCCAAGCTTGGAACGTACATTTACATTCATTTCTATTTCAAACATTCATACAATCCCAAATGTCACAAAAGATTTGAGTTCCAAATACATTCAACCCTAATTCGAGCACTAGCGCGAGTACAATCGCCAAAAATTTAAAAACTAGATAAAACTAGCCTGTATCAGCCTCACGCCCTCGCTCGTACCCCTTGTAAGAAAAACAAAACTAATAGAGTGAGTTAAACTTAGTGAGGTTCCAAAACATCATGTAGACCCAAATAGTAAGTTGACCAATATTTTTAAAAGTGTAAATATCAAAGTAGCGATATAAAAAGTCAAGAAAATGAGCAACAACCCTTCGTATAGCCAATCACTAAATATTCAACAGTTCAAGTAAAAGGATACAGTAACTTTTGCAAATTAGCTCCGCTATAGCTTGATCAAGTAGTAGTTGACACTCCGTCAACTTTCAAATAAAGTAACCAGTCCAGTAGTGCTCCACTTAACTCCAATCTCAGTCCATTATTCAAACCCCCTACCGGGCCCGAATTCCAAGATAACTACTGGTGGTAATACTCGAACATACCAATTAGTCGGGGAGATAACACTCCACTCGACAACACTAGATACCCAGGGTTCATTATCTAATCGATCAGACCCTTGCCGACTCGACTCGATTAACTCGCCACAGGGTTTCTAGAATTCCAAATAGTATTCAAGTCATATACATGTATATCAAATCAATTGCAATCAATGAACAATAATATATCACATTAAGGTAAGTGCGATAAAGTACACCCTTGCCCGACCAAACAAATCAAATATTGTCCGATCACATTAGTAAAGCATTTCAATAAAGTATCAAGTTCAATCACGCACTTGGAATCACTCACTAAAGATTTAGTGTTTTTCAAGATCACACTCAGGTGCAACTTCTTGGTTGGATTTCAAATCTGCGATAAAATGTCATTTAAGAGTTTGAAATCAACTAGAGTCCAGACATTGGAGTTTCGCTTAAAGAAAATCAAGTAAATGAAACTCGTTCAAATAGTATTCATGTTACTTATCAAACTCTAGAAAATTCATGCTCGCTCTTTTAGTTTTATAAAGAAGCGATTAAAACTTTTGAATTCGCACTTGGTATGAAAGATTGAGAAAATCATAGTTATAAGGGTCGCTACTTTCACCTTTTAAAGGGTACGAGTTTTGGTAAAATTTCAGCTTATATACCTCTACTAACGGAAACTTGAATACCATAGACAATCCAAGTTCACTTCGACCTCAAATCGTTGCTCAAGTTTCAAGTTCGCATGCTTATCTTTCGAGCGAAAATTTGGGCAGTATGCCCTTTGTATTTATCCATTTTTCAGCCAATTATGGCTTCATTTTTTTTTTCAAATCAGCCCAATTCAAACACACAAGCAAGTATATCAAGATAGCCCTTCCACTAGGCTAAATAACATCCAAATATAACTCATTTCTAGCAACTACTCAATCACAACCAATGCTGGAAATTCAACTTTCAACTCTAAAAAGTAACAATCACTTCACAAATTCCATTTTCAAGCTCAACAACAACATTTGCTAGTTAAACATCAATAATCAAAGCTGAAAAATATAAACCCTAGCTGAAATTTTCACTACACTACCAAAAACTAGAAAATCATCCATCATATGCCAAGATTAAAAGCTTCTATAGCATCTTTAACTAGATTAAGAAAAATAAAAAGGAGTTCTAGACTTATACCTTACAAAACTTTCTTAAAAGTGAGGAACCAAACAATTTCTCTCAAAACTTTTACCATACCAATCTTCCCAAGCACAAAGATGAAGATTTAATCGGTTTAGTTTTTTCGATTCAACTCAAATAAGGCTAGAATCAAGATTAGAAATTGAAAGTTTCTTCTCTCTTTTCTCTCCTCTATGTCTGGTCCACCACGAAGAAAAGAAGAGGAAAGTGAGCCAAATTGGTAGATAAGAAGGAAAAAAGTTAGCTTAGTTAAAGTTCCTTGGATTTCCGACAAGTGTCGCACCAAGATTCAATGTCATTTTTTTTCTTTTCTCCCTTTCTTTTGTCAAGAATTTCGGCTGATTTAGGGGATACTTTAGGGTTGATTTTGCTGAATTAAAAGCAAGGAGATTAAGGTAATAAAGTAGTGTTCAAGTGGTGTACTCAATTGGTAGCAAACGATGCACGTCGGTTCAAGTCTATTTTCCTTAACTCTCTCATACTTGTGTTTTAACTTGTGATTCACTCACTTAATATTAGCACTTCTAATCACACACTTTCTCCTACCTAATACTCACTCTTACCCACCAAATTTAGTACATACTACTTACCAATTAATCACACTATCAAAATACGCAAAAACTTTTGTTTACCCTAACTATAAAATTAAAGGTAAAACTCTCAATTCTATTATTTATTACAACTATTGAGGAGTAATTTAGTAGTAAAGAAATTATAAATTAACTTATTTAAAAAAAAGAAAATTTTAAAGAAAATATGATGAATTTTGCAAGTCCTCACATGTTGTGCTTCCAATGACTATGTGAAATGTTGTGAATGTTTGTTTGGGTGTTAAATGCTTTTCAATGATTGTTAAATGGATTTTCAATAGGCGAGTGCACTTGATCAATGTGAATGCGAATTTTTAATGATCAAATGATGAAATATTGCTTGTGCATAAATACAAGCCATTGGCTGAATTGGGTCCTTGCCCATCGTTACCAGTCGATTTGAGCAAGAAGCAGACTCGGTCGGGCGACTGGTGACCCTGGGACAGTGTTTAGAATACTCGAGTATGATCACGAAATTTGGTGGAGTACTGGTTAGTGAAAGAAATGCAATGAATAAAATGACTGACTGAATGAAATGATCACAGTTGGAGTTTTATTTTTAAATGTTTTCACATGTCAGAGGAATAAGGGAAAAACGGTCGAAGACTGAATGAATGAATGGCTCTATATGAGCAGGTATCCTTCCAATAATTGAATGTTTGTTTCTTGAATGACTGTTTATTACTGTAGAACGTGTGCAAATTGTTAAATGTAATACTTCCATGTTTTATCTACCTGATTGCTTATTTTAGAACATCACTGAGTTTTTAACTCATTTATTTAGTTTTGTTTTCCTTACAGGAGTGGAGGTCCGGAGCAATTAAGTGTGAACTAGTGTGTACAACCCTCTTGTACCTATACTTTTGATAGATAGAATGTATTTTGACATTAGATGTTGTATCTTACATTTGGCTTTTGGGTTGTAAATTTAAGTTGAAATTCTTGGATGAATGAAAATTTTTATATTATTCTAGAGGTGTGAAAGACTATTTTAACAATATAAGTAAGTGAGTCTTGACAAGAGTTGGACAGATGGTCTGCCAAACCTTTGGGTACACCCTAGGGAGAGGTGGGGTCGTCACACATTGTCACCATAATTCTTATGAGACAAATATCATCACCATAATCCTTTGATCCCAAATATTTAACATCCATTTCTTCTTCAAGAAGAAAAGTCAATTACTATTATAAATTAAATCAATCATCATACACCTTCAGGGCGTTTAAAGAAATTGACCATGTGAAGATGTAATTATAATTTTGATTTGTCAAATGTACTTCGGGACATTTTTCTTCAGGATTCTTATTTTCTTGTCCTTATAATTATTATCCCATTTTAAGTGGTAACTTTTTCTCTTGTCATGGTAAAATACATATTTACCAAAATCATGGTCATGGTAGCAACCATAACTAGTAAATTGAAATTTAGTTGTACTCACTTCTGGGAATGAACTAGAACAAACATGCAATAAGTACAGAATACTTCTCAAAATTTCTCTCAATATTACTACTACAAGAGCATATTCGAGAAATATGTAGAGAATATTATTTTCAACTAAGAAATAATTCTAAACATAGCAAATTTGTGTACTTGCAATCATAATAAATTTATCATACCAGGTTTTAAAATAATGACCATCTTCTAGTGGGCAAATGTTTTCGTTAAAGGGCAACCATCTTCGGATGGTCGAATCTTTTTTTTTTTAAGTATTTCAAAGGACAAGTAGATCCTCAAACATAATTGATTTTCTATAATAGCATCTCCAAAACTCATTGCATCTGAATATAAGTATCTATAACAAATAATTCTAACGATAAATAAGTAGAATTAAAAGGAGAAATATTACATCAAAAATGTCAAATAATATATGTTCGTGTTTAGTGGTTGCTCAGCAGTAGGCACTTGTATTTTGTGATAATGTTAGCCATAAGAAATTGAAATAAGTTTGTGAGTTAGAGATTTACCTCAATTGGTAGTCAAGAGTTGCTCGAGAAAATATCCAATAGTTAATTTGACACTAATAGAATCTTGACAAAGTCTCGTGTTTCACCTTGCTCAGAAGTAGAGATTCGTGCTGATAATGTGTTATAAAACTAATAAAATAAAAGGATAATTGCAGAAATCTCCCCTGAGGTTTCTGACATTTGCACTGACCTCCCCTGTGGTTTGAAAAATTACACTGACCTCCCCTAAGGTTACTAATCTTTTGCAAATTCAGTCCAAACGATTAAAATATTGTTTTAGGGAGTGAAATTAGAATTTTTTTTTTACCAAATTTGTCCTTTGTACTACATGTCCAATGAATAACAAAGTACTACAAATCAATTAACAATTAATAAACTTTAAGGAGTATAGTTTATAGGCAAATACATATTACCTATTTAAAGTACCGGCTCTTTATGGGTATTTTACTTTCAAACATTTAATTTAATACAAATATTTACGCTCAAATACAGATTTATATTTACTTTCAAATATTTAATTTTTGTTAAATACAAAAACTACCAATCTCTCTTCCGTAAAAATATTAATATAACACTTTTTTAATTTTAGTTACAAACATTTATGTATTTAACATAAATTAAATGATTCAGAATAAAATGCCCATAAAGAGCCAATATTTTACTCATGTAATAGATGAAAGCCATAAAAAATTAATACTTTATGGGCCATTTTTTTTAATATTTAATTTATATTAAATAAATAACCTACCGATTTCCTTTTTGCAAGAATATTACTGTAACACTTTTTGAATTTTACTTACAAACATTGATATATTTATCATAAATTAAATGTTTGAAAGTAAAATACCCGTAAAAACCCGGTACTTTAAATGAGTAATGCGTGTTTGCCCATAAAGAGCCGATAACCATTTAAAGTACTGGCTCTTTACGGGTATTTTACTTTCAAACATTTAATTTAATACAAATATTTACGCTCAAATATAGATTTGTATTTACTTTTAAATATTTAATTTTTGTTAAATACAAAACCTACCAATTTCTCTTCCGTAAAAATATTAATATAACACTTTTTCAATTTTAGTTACAAACATTTATATATTTAACATAAATTAAATGAATAAAATGCACATAAAGAGCGAATACTTTACTCATGTAATGAATGAAAGTCATACAAAATTAATACTTTATAGGTCATTTCTTTTTTAAAAAAAATATTTAATTTATATTAAATAAATAACCTACCGATTTCCTTTTTGCAAGAATATTACTGTAACATTTTTTGAAATTTACTTACAAATATTGATATATTTATCACAAATTAAATGTTTGAAAGTAAAATACTCGTAAAGAGCCAATATTTTAAATGAGTAATGCGTGTTTGCTCATAAATTATACTCCTTAAAGTTTATTAATTGTTAATTGATTTATAGTCTTTTGTCATTCATTGGACATGTAGCACAAAGGGTAAATCTAGTACAAAATTCTAATTTCACTCCCTAAACATTTGGACTAAATTTGCAAAGGATTAATAACCTCAGGAGAGGTCAGTGTAATTTTTCAAACTACAGGAGAGGTCATTTCAAATGTCAGAAACCTCAGGGGAGGTTTCTACAATTATCCCTAAAATAAACTACTATAACAATGATTGAAATATTAGAGAAAAAAAAGTAGAGGAATAGAGAATAATTTTCTTATTAGTTTCAACTAATCAAAAGTCATCTCAAGAGGTGCCAAGGTACCTCTATATATAGGTACTACAAAATTAAAGATACATCAATTTTATTAAACACTCATTACTACAAGAACATGAATAATCTATGAATCGATTCATCCATTCCATGAATGGGTCTATGGATTGAAACCGTTCATCCAATGTAATTCGTTTGCATAATGTAGCAATGAATTATGAATTAATTCTCTTTGAATCAATGAATTATGAATTAATTCTCTTGAGAATACAAATAGACATCCACACTTTTAGTTGTTTCATAACAAGTATTGTTTAATGATTTTACATATAAGTATATTGTTTAGGGTAAACACTTGAGTAGACCCAATTTATGTAGACCCTATAGCCCAAATTTTACCGCACCATCTCACAAACTTAAAACTTCATGGCGTGGCAAAATTTGGACCACAGAGTCTATATGGACTAGGTCTACCCAAGTTTTTTCATTGTTTAGTGCTGCTATTAGTTAGAGATTTTTCTATCTTTCACAAAGTTAGTTCCGATTAGATCCATTATGAGTTGGATGAACCAAACTATACATTTGGATAGTGATTTATTTGTAAAAGGAATTATTTGATAGTATCGTAAACATTTTTTCAATCTATTTTTTAATATTCTCAACTACTTTTTTATCTCATGTAAATCACATTACAAAAGTGAATATTATTCCAAAAAAAATTTCCTAAATAATCTCTGTCCAAACACCCCTTGCTTTTTTTGGTGGAACCAAATGATATGTATTAGCTACTTGTACCATGCCTTAAAACAAAAAACGAGGCACAATAACTAGATCAATAGATGAAATGATCATTTTACTGCAAAGAATTTTGTTGACGCTCAGGCAACTAAAGTTTTTTTTTTTTTTTTTTTGCCACGTACCAACTACCATGATAATAAATCCGCAGCAAGGAATTGAGTTTTATAGCATGTCACTGTTGATTGTTTTCTATTGAATGCCTAAAATTTAAATCATATCTGAATTCTTATTCTACTCTTATGCAAATGTTATATAGTTACGCAATTCTGTGTATCCTACAGTTTAGTGATGCAAATGTTGGGAAAGCAGCAAGCAAATGCTACAAAAACTAAACTCCCTCAGCTTGGATTTAAGCAATGGCAGGAATGCATTTACTTTTGCAGCCAGAGAGTAATGATCCCAAGAATTTATTGCCCTTTTCCAACAACAAAAGACTCCCAATCCAACAACAATTTATTGCCCATTTCCCATGCACACACTACAAAACACTCGTAATCCACAACTCTCACCAGTCAGGCAGTCACCACCATTAAAGACACCAACCAAACACTTATATTGACTCATCCCACTCGGCTTTGAACTTTGAAGCACCCCATCTGCTAACCGCCAAACTCCCGTACTTATTTCTGTTCCTCTTTATGCTTGGCACACTATAAAAACACACTCTCATTGCAGCTTTTGCTACGCAGTGCATAAACTTCTGTAGTTTTTTTTTCTTTCCTAAATACATTAAAGTTCATGTGATCATGAACAAAGGTTACCTCATTCCAAGACGAACATCGCTGGCGTTGCGTTGCTTGTAGATTACTAACAAGAGATTGCATGGTTTGATTGCATCATAAACACATTTTTTTATCATTTTTTTTTATTTTTTCAATCACATTTATATCTTGATATATTACAATATAAAAAATACTATACTGCTGTCCAAAAAAATTCTTTCAATAGTCTCCTATCCAAACAATTTAAGATTAGACTTCTCTCAGGCAAAGTGTCCCAACCTTCTCAAGTTTTGCACCCTTAAATCCATTGAAAAAAAAAATTTCAAATCCTCCACAAGGGTCAAACTTTCAGAACCCTCTCCTGGGGTGTGCGTGTGTGTGTTGATGATGGCAGAAGTGAAAAGTAGCCGTGTGAAGGTGCCTTCTCTGTTGACTGTAGTTTCAAGCAAGCCAACAGCTCCGGGACGAGTTCACAAGTTTACAGCATTGGACCATGCCATGGGCTTTCATACGGGCCATATTGTTTTCTACTACCGGAGAAATCCAATTAGAGATGGAGCCTCAATGGAAAATGACTTGGACAACCTTCGGATCTCCTTGTCGGAGCTCCTATGCTTGTATCCGCCTGTTACGGGGCGGTTGGGCCGCGGAGCGGATGGCAATTGGGAAGTAAAGTGCAATGATGCTGGGGTGAGAATGCTAAAGGCCAATGTGTGTGCTACGCTTGATGAATGGCTGAGATATGCCAATGCGGCTGAGGAGCGAGATCTAACGGTTTGGGAAGATTTGCCGGATGATCCACATATTTGGTCACCATTCCGGATCCAGGTATTTTATGGGTTTTTGAGGATAATTGGATTTGCTGGAAACATTTTATATGTATTTTTGTTTTCTTGAAAGGTAGTGTGTTATGTCTTATGTCTTATGTTGTAGAGCACTTACAGAATCTTCATATGATGAGATAAATGAGTAATATGTTTTTTATAATGATACTTCAATATATCCAAGAATAATTGAGACTACTGTTGAATCTTGATGTAAATTGGTCAAAATATGGGAAATTGGCAAATATCGAGACTCAATGAGACAATTACACGATTTCTTGGCCCTTGTTAACACAATTAGGAGGGAACAAATTTGAACAAGTTTGAATACCATTATATTTCAGACAAACTTGAACGCCATGGTTTCCGATTTGTTTTTGATATTCAAGCTTATTTAAGCTAGTTTACGCTCCTAATTTGTGTGAGAAAATTTGAGACAAAGGAAACTACCAAACTACTTCCCTTTATAAAAGCCTTCAAAGGAAAGTCAACAAGTTACATAGACTTGTAACTATGTAAGGATGCTACTAGCCATCTAGAATGAATTTTCCAGCAGGACCATCAATTACAGACAATTGTTTACCATTTAGCTAGTTGAAGCACTTGAATTTAGTTCATTTTCTTTATGGCGTTTGATAGTTTCTATTTGCAACTTGCAGTATTAATGATTGTACATGCTCCTGCAGATAAATGATTTTAATTGTGGCGGCCTAGCCGTTGCCATAAGCTTTACCCATATGCATGCAGATTTTACCTCAGCAACGCTACTCATCAAGTCCTGGGCAGAAATTCATCGCCATGAACCTGTTGCTCACCCCCCGATTTTCAATCTGCCTTCAGTTATCAATGAATCTGCTGCATATAGAAGGTCGTCAAGCATGTTTTCTGAAACAAATTCTGAATTTGAAATTCCCTCAGTGAGAATGGGAAGAGCAACATTCAAGTTCTCTGAAGCAAAGATCAGGCAATGTCTTTCAAAAGTGCATGAAAGTTGCCCTGATGCCACTCCATTTGATGTTCTAGCAGCATTATTTTGGTCTAAAATCACACGATTAAAATCTCCAGCATGCGATGACGACAACAAATGCTCTCTTTCAATGTGTATAGACTTGAGGAAACGCGAGCGAGACTCAATTCCTTATGGATATTTCGGAAATGCTCTACATTTCTCCAAGTTATCTGTGAATGCTGAAGAATTACAGAGCGATAGACTAGCTTATATAGCAGGACTTGTGCATCAGCATGTGGGAAGCATTCGGGATGAAGAATTCTGGGCTAATGTGGCTTGGCTTGAATCGCACAAGAAGGAAGGGGGGCAGTATCCACCACCTTTCCAGCTGTTTGGCTGCGAATTAACATGTTTGAGCATGGAAAATACAATCAGTTCAGAGGGATCATTTACTTATGCAGCAATGTTTAAACAAAATGAGAAGCCTATCCATGTGAGCTATCACATAGGGAATGTGGGAGGTGAAGGTTTGATTCTGGTAATGCCTTCACCTGAGGAGGGATTAGCAAGAATTGTGATGGTTACGTTACCAGAAGAGCAGATTGTCAAGCTTTGTGAAGATCAGACTATTTTAGGATTGCAACCTTCAATGCTGTTAAACGGAAAACAATGAAGGATGTCTTTTAGATGGTTAGTGATAATGAATTGCCGCACGGATTGTTGATATTTCTGGTAATGAGTAATTAGCATTTTCTGATGATGACTTAAAAAAAAAACATTTTCTGATAATGCAGAAGAGCGAAACCCTTAATCTTTTGCCTCTTGGGAAGTCATATCAGAGCCTGTGCAAGTGTGCTTATAGGTTTAACTATTGCAAAACCATGGAGCTACATCCAGGACACTTGACCTTTACCAAATGTTTACATGCAATTGTGCATTTGCCCTAATTGCCAATAACTTCTTTAACTGATTAACTTCAGTTCATAGGTAAGTCCTGTATTATCTAGAGAAACACAAAACTGCAATCAAATTTATATGTCACCAGGGAAAAATGTTGAAACACTCAGAGAAATACTTCAGAAAAGCACGTACATGCTTCATGTGTTCATGGGCCAAGCCTGAAACAACTTTCATCTGATGTTTATTTTGTGCATGCTATCTAAACGCATGCTTGTCTCTACAACTTGTTGAGATAAGATCAGAACTTTTCTACAACCAATATAGGGATGTAAATTTCTCTTTGGTCGGTGGGGCACGTTATTAAATTAGAAAGGTAAAAAAAAATTCTGAAAAATGTTATCCCAGAACCAAAAGTTTTTCTTGGTTGGTGGTGGGCAAAGTGCCACCGGTAGCAAAAGATAAAATTCCCCACTGTCTTAACAGGAAAGCTAATGAATATTGAATAGTAAGAATAATTTTGAACTTTTTTGTTTCTTTTGGCAACAAGGAGAGTAATAATTGTTGATAGGTTACATTTTTGTTAATAATTTTATAATTATTTTCCTCTTTTATCTTATCAAATATTGTGTTAATTGGTGCAGTGGATTCTATGTACTTTTGGTAATGTGCTGGTTGCAGAGATTTAGATAAAAAAGAAAAAAAGAAAAGACGGGAGTTTTTAACTAAATTTGTTAATCGGCTTGTGATCACGTTAAAATTAAACTCTGCACGTCCTAAGGAGGCTCGGGAGTGGACGCGTATTATCCGGCGTGCATTGAAACTTGAAGTGGGGTCACGAATGTTCTATCGGTTGATAGACTTTCTAATTTGCTTTGAATTAGTAATGGTAGTTCAGTAGCGATAGGAAACTAGTCAATTAGGACACATCTAGCTTAGTCTAACCTACTCTTACTCCTAAGAGGGGAGGACTTACTTTAAAGGAAGCGACTCTAGGGAGTGGGTCGAAGCGACTCTAGGGAGTGGGCCAATTGAGTCGGGGGAACCTGACGGGAACTTAACCACCATCTGACCAGACGGGTGCACCACTCACCCATATGGATTTAGAACACTCCTCATATTGAGACACATTGATGGGAGACAAGGTTTGAACCCTTGACCTCCCACCCCACTATATACAGTGGTGGTCAGCTCCTCTATTGGGAGTTGGTTCAACTAGTTATTACTTATTGGTAAATTTCGTAGTGTATTCAGCTAATCCAAGACAGGTGTGGAAAGGTAAAAAATATGACAAAGAAGCCGGTACGTTGCAAGCTGACATGTACGGATGATGAAGAGAATATTTCTGCAAAAACAAGTGGTGACCTATAACAGGCGCGGGCGGTTTGGAAAAGTTGCGTACTGCAGAAGCTGGAAATGTATTGGGGTATTACGGAATTAACATAAATATAATGGGTCTACGAATAAAACACCGAAGAGAAAGCGTAAGCAGTACTAAACACAGTCATGCTTGGCTTTGAAGCAACATATGGTCAATATTGAATAACGAGTTGATGGCTTTTAAGAAGTGAAACTTAAGAAAATAAATGTTTGAAATATTAAGTTTTTTAATTATATAATCTATTTTGATTATAGCTGTTCTAATATATAGTCATATGGAGGACTTCTAGAGCTGAAATACTGAATCCTTTTTGGACTTTTAATAAATTTGAGTTATTTTTCTTTTGGTTTCTCACTTTTCTAACAATTTTTATCTAACCTACTAAATTTGAATTATTGAAATTGATTTTAATTGTTATATTAGTAAAATATTAACATTTGTGGAAACTAGGTTCATGGGAAGACAGATTGTTGTCTGTTTCACATTTAATTGAATACAAATATTTCTACTTTACATAAAGCGTCCAAGGCTGAGGAACAGTGGATTCCAATTGATTCTCCTAATTATGGGCATTACATCAACAAAATACTATCCTATTTATGGGCATTTTACTCTAAATCATTACATACATAAATGTTTGTAACTAAAATTAAAAAACGGTTACACTAATATTTTTACGAAAAGGAAAGTGGTAGATTTTGTATTTAACAAATTTTAAATATGTGAAAGTAAAAAAGATCGTGCCTATAACATTTCAGCTCTTTATGAGTTTTTTGCACTACATCAACAAAATACTAGCTATTTATGGGCATTTTACTCTAAATCATTACATTTATGTAAAATACATAAATGTTTGTAACTAAAATTGAAAAAGTATTATACTTATATTTTTACGAAAGGGAAACTGGTAGATTTTGTATTTAACAAATTTTAAATATGTGAAAGTAAAAAAAATTGTGCCCATACCATACCAGCTCTTTATGGGTTTCTTGCATTACATTAACAAAAATACTAGCTATTTATGGGTATTTTTACTCTGAATCATTATATTTATGTATTTACATAAATGTATGTAACTAAAATTGAAAAAGTGTTACACTTATATTTTTACGAAAGGGACACTGGTAGAATTTGTATTTAACATAAATTAAATATGCTAAATTAACATTACATGTGATTTTATTAGTTACTTAATTTGTTGGTAAGAAACAAGGTTTCTTCTGCAAAATTTGTTCATTAGATTTTTTCCAAATAATTAGGGTATAAAGGTAAATTTTCACAATCTTTTGCTAGCAATAGGCCCTAATTTCCTCCCAGGCAGTGATGAAGCCAAGATTTTTTCCTTGGGCAGGAGGGGCCAAAATGATTGACAAACAAAATTATTTTAATATGTTATGTTCAAAATAATTTCCATCTATTTAAATATATGGCATCCTAAAATATCAAATATTAACTTTAATTATAAAGATATGTCTATTTAATAAATATGTAGCATAGTCATAACTAAATTAAGACAAGAAATAACATTTGATTAAATATCTTATAGGAAAAAAATGACTTTTTATCCTCAAAGTTTCACCCCAAACACAAGGCATCCTCAAAGTTCCGTAATTTTGGTAAATTAAGGACAATTAACGGGAAATGAAGAATTGATCGTTAGAACCAACGATTTTACCAATAAATGGTACTCTGTTCTTATAATGGATGAAAGCCATAAAGAACTGGTGTTTTATTAGAGAACGGATTTATTTTTATTTTATCCGATAAATAAATTTGTTTATGGAAAAATGGGTACTCTATTCTTATAATGGAGGAAAGTCATAAAGAACTGGTGTTTTATTGAAAAACGGGTTTATTTTTATTTTATCCGATAAATAAATTTGTTTATGGTAAAATGGGGGAAAGTCATAAAGAGCTGGTCTTTTATGGGAAAGTGATACTTTATAGAAAGTGGCCGCGATTTGGTTTATGAAATTATCCCAAATAAAAATTTAGAATAAATTTGTTTGTTTTGAAAGTTGTATAATGGTCGTTAAAACTCTAGAGATTGGCAAAAAAATTTTGGGGTTGCAGAAAGGCAGAGGGAAGAAGGAGAAGAATGGAGCTTTTCGTCCGTTGCAATTGTTCCATTAAAATGGCTCCATTCGGTTTTACCCATTTTTTGTTAGGTAAAACCATTGGTTCTAACGATCAATTCTTCATTTCCCGTCAATTGGCCAAATTACGGAACATTGAGGATGCCTTTTTGCAACCCCAAAATTTTTTTTGCCAATAATTCAAGGGAGGAAAAAGTGTATTACTATAGTTTAAGGGGTAATTCAAGGGAGGAAAAAGTGTATTACTATAGTTTAAGAGGAAAAAGTGTATTACTATAATTTTTTTGCCAATAATTAAGTATATAGTTAGTCATGATTTTATTGCATTTAACCCCAACAATTAACGTTAGACATAGTGTATTCTGGTGCAAAAATTTCAATTATTCTGAGCACTGGTCATGACACACCGAATGGGTGTGGTAATAATTAAAAATTATGATAAAAAATTAGTTTAAATGTCAAGCAGACAAAGGTACTTGAAAATACTTTCACATTGGTGCTTAATAAATAGTTGGCAGTTTGTTTTACTGTAACCAATTTTTTTTCCAAAACTTTTAATAAATGAAAACCAATTTTGTTTCCAAAACTTTTAATAAATGAAAATTAAATAATAGGAAACATTGGATAGATATGGCTTTGCAAAAACTTTGATATAATTATTGTGTATACGAATTCAAATTCATTTGCTTACTAATGAATTTGAATTTACGTCTAATTGAATTAATTATAAATAGGTAGTCAAAATCTGTCCATTTAATAGCTACTAATTAATTGGTTTTATTCAGCTACCCATTTGAAACTAATAAAATTACATATCCATTTGGATTAACATGGTGAATAAGAGATCAATGAAAAGTAGAGAAATGTCGAGGGGAAGTGCTGCATGAACAGAGAATGTAGAAGGGAAGGGAAATAATGTTGTGCTTTGCTAGCAAATAATAATAGTAATTCTATTATTATTATTATTATTATTATTATTATTATATTAAAGGTAAATCCGCCAACCGCACTTATAATTTAGGCATTCAGGCAAAATCTTAGAAATAGCTTTATTCAGGCAAAATATGGTCCAACTGCACAAAAAAATGGCCCATTACACCAAAAATTATTTCTATCATTAAACAAATTCAACTCACATACATGTATAAGGGATATTTATGGAATAAACAATTAAGGGATATTATTATACTCCCATTTTTTCACTTCACTCCCCCATGTCAAGTAATTTTTTTAATGTTAGTAAACTTCGTTGGAATTAAATTTGTAATATAAACCTTAGAGTTTTTGAAGTTTTGTATAGTTTTGCAAATGTTAGGGAAGGCTGGGTGAATATGTCAAAAACCTATAGGAGGTTTCTACAATTATGTCTAATTTTATAATTAACCAAAGCAAAAGGCAAGCAAATGCATGTAGTATTTTACTTCAAGTAATAGCAAGTTTAATTCAAGTAATAGTAAGTTTTTATACATAAATAGTAATTATTACTGATAACATGGCAAATTTGATTAATAATCAAGATTTATTGATTTATGGGACACATGTACTATTTTACTTTAAAACTTATCTCAAACTAGTATTAGGAAGTTTATTTGAAATAACGATAAGATGTTGTATCAATGATTAAAACTTAGTACCTTTGTTAGTACGTACTCATAATATACTCGTATAATACATGATTATAGGTATAATTTAAAATTTTTTTGTACTTATATATTTTTAAATACTATGAAAAATAGTATGAACTAAACCTATTCTCCAAAAAGTAAATTTCGGATATAGAGTAGTAATTTATTTTTAAAAAAATTAAGTTGCATATTTATTCCAATTTATGCATGAAGATACATCGATCGTGCTCTCTGGATGCGTCCAAACTCCAGTGAATGTCTTTAAACTAAATTCTAATTAAAGTAGTATCCAAGATAAAAAATACTACTCGTATAAAAAATCAATATAATTTCGCTAATAGCAATTAAATTTGAAGTTTAAAAATATGCGTAAATAGTAATTTAGTTTAAAAATATAATTAGCATGAAGAGTATAATTGGCATAAATAAGTGTATTCAGTAAGTCAATATTGTAAACCTCCCCTGAGGTTTCTCTTCATTTCGCTTGACACCTCTAAAGTTTTAAAAATATCACTAACCTACCTTACTTTTGTTGTTTGTATAGCAAGATTTTTAAATATCCTAACTACCCTTTTGCTCGCTAGATAGGAATATTCATAAACCACTTTGTTTATTTGAAAAAAAACTATCATTATTTACATGGTATTTCTTTTGTATTACTACTACACTATAATGCTACACAATCACGGATAAAACTATAAATTTGAAAAGTAAAAATGAAATTTGAAAACAAATACACTTGCATAGTCATACCTCATTTGATCACAATCACAAAAACTACAAGAAAAACAAAATTCTATTTATTATAATTTAGAAATACATTATTGCATAGTTATCCATTATTCCAGGTTCAAGTGCACAGCAGTTTGCATTGACATTTGCAAGTCTAATTGTATATATGAATTTACCATATATATATATAGACATACATATGTATATATATAATTATATATTTTGAAAATGTATGTATGTATAGACATTGTAAAAAAAAGTAAGAAATTTAGAGAATGAAAGAAAGATTTAAAATTTAAATATGAGGGTAATACTTGAAAATTCTTCACTTTTGATATTGACATATTAAACTACTATCATGAAAAATGAAATTATACTCAGGAGAGTCCAATGATATTTCAGATAACATCATCCGAGGCTCTACAAAGTTATCCCATTCACAATATATTTATATAAAGACATACATATCCATATATCTATATATATATATATATATATATGTATAAATGTATATTTTTAAAATGTATGTATGTATACACGTTCTAAAACAAGTAGGAAATTTATATGTAAATGAAAAAAATTTAAAATTTAAATATGAGAGTATTATTAGATAATTTTTCACCATTGATATTGGCATATTAAACTTTGTCACGAGAAACGAAATTATACTCAATGGAGTCCAATGATATTTCGAAAATATCACTCATCCGAGCTTGTACAAAGTTATCTCATTCACAAAAATATATATATAAACATACATGCTAGGATATATACAAATATATATTTTTGAAGCATTTATTTCAGCCGCCAACTCCATAACGAATATGCTTTTCGCGTTAATTCCTGTTCATTTTATATGCTATAGTGTTTAGCTTCTCCGTCAATCTTGGCGCCTTTTTCAATGCCCTTAGTTTCGCTCGCGACCCTCTGCCTTTGGCAGCTGATTATACTTTCAACTTCAACTTTTCATATTGCCCTTCCACTCAACTTCAACACAACGGTTGTTCAAGTTCCAAGTTATAAAATGCCTTTACACGTGCCTGTCCAAGACACATTTCCTATCATCTGTGGTCACAATTGCCTCGTCTTTTTCCTTACCTTTCCACATCTCTTTTTTGACCAATAAACATACCACTGCAACATCCATTACTTATTAGGTTATTTCTTATCTTTTGCTTTTGGTCGGCCGCAACAGAGAGCAATAGACGACATTTGTTTTCTTTTACTATTCATCACAAATTTTCATCTCAATTGTAGAATAATGCTTCCAACAATTAATTCTACAATTTTGCGTGGAATTTCTACAAAAGAGATTAACTAAATTTCCACTTCTAGTCAAGGAATAACGAAGGACTTAGTTCGTCTGAAATTGTGATATCAAATTATTTTTATTTATTTCTTTTATTTACTAGTATTTGTATATTCTTTGATTTTATTTCTTATGTTGTTATATTAATTGAATATCCAGGGTTCGAAATTTAGATTAATTTAATAGTCTATAGCCAATTATAGCATTAAACCCGTAATTATTTAATTACTTTAAAATAATTTTAAAATAGTGGTAACTGGCATGATTGGATTTGTGCCAGGAGAGTATACGGCTAATTTAAAATAACCCTTGTAGCATGTTATTTGATTAGAATAGAGTTTCTCTAGTTCATAAGGCAATTGAAAAATTGAATTCTACGGTCGTAACTATAATTATTTCTCGATTAGAATAGTGATTAACGGTCATATCTTGATCATCGATACAGGAGAAGTTGATTGTCATCACTTGTTTGGTAGTTATTACTTCTTTATTAGTTGATAATCGAAATTATCTTTGTATCAATGATTAATTGAGTGAACTATTTCCAAAGTTATTCCTTGGCTAGAGCTTATCTATCATCAATTCAATTTTAATAAATTGTCATTCAGTTTTCTTATTTGTTTATTTATCTTTACTCTCATTTAAGCTATTTAGTTATCTCCATTCTTATAAACATCCCCCAAACTTTGAACTCAAGAGGAAACGAATCTCCAGTCTCTATGGATTCGATCCTACTTACCACTGTATACAAAATTTGTATATTTTTCAAGCAAGTATTTATTATTGCACATGCTCGACAACCTGTCAATTGTCATATTAGACTTTTTTTTCAAAAAAAAAAAAGAGTAAATTTTGTTTTTACTGACAGTGCATATACTATCACGATTAGATGCACAATATATATACAAAATTTGTGTTTCAAATTTAAATTCCAATTATGTATCATACATCCAATAGTAAAAATGTATACACTATGAGTGCATAAAAAATAAATCCAAAAAATAATTAAAAAATCCCAAGTGATTGAACGAATCTAGCTCCTAATTCTGTTTTCTTGTTACTTTTGAATTTTTAAAATGTCTTAAAAACACTTTCAATAAGATGTAAATCATATAGATCCGCATGAGATCCATTTTTTTTCCTTTTGAGGATAGAAAAACACAATTTTGTGTAGAAAGTAGAAACTTTGTTGGTTTTTTAGAGTATAAACTAAAAAATAACATCTTAATGTTGCAAAAAAAAAAATGGTTTGCAAAAGATTTGTGTTGAAACTGCAAATAAACTTTCGTTATGCATTCATCAACACAGTATTTATAGTGATCACATGAAATAAATCAACAAAATATCCAACTAACAATTATTCTAAAAATCTCAACAAAACACTTGATAACATAATTTCCTACTCAGTAAATCTTAGTTAAAATATTTGTTAACAAACCATATGATTTTTTTGATTAACAAATATCCTAACAAGACTTATTCTTTTACTAACTAAATTATTCTGGTATCAAACACAATCTAGTTCAATCTGTAGGAAAAATTGACATATCTCAACACTCTTCCTTGCCACTTTTGTTGCAAATTTTGAATTATCTTCTCAAATTTTTGAATCTTGTTTTGGATAAGGCTTTTGTAAAAACTCTGCAATTGATGATTAGTCTTGCAATGAACTTCTTGTTTTGGATTTTTATGCAAGTTAAAGATTATTCTTGCAACAAACCACTTCTTTTGTCTTCTCATGCCAAACTCCAAATAAATGATGGCTTTCTTTTTTTTTTATTTTATATTTCCAAATAACCGTCTCATAGGTTCAAAGTGGAACACCCGTCAACCAATATTTGAACTTGTACAAAAATATGAAATTCTACATGATTTTTCATTTTGTCATCATCATCAAAACATGTAGAGTAAAAAATAGCAACATTATAATCTTGACAAATATCGGGAATCAATTTGATACCTTCTAACTTATCAATAATCTTCTCTAAAATTTTTTCAAGATCTGAATTCTTGATTTCATCATACTCCATATTAGAATTGTCAAAATTCAATCAATTTATTGTGAAACTTTTGCTTTTCATTTTAATTGAGAATGATTTATTCTCAATCAAATCATAAGTCATTATCCTTGTGAAAATGACATCAAAAAATGATATGTGAACACTGGTCTTGGATATCTATCTAACTGCAACTCTGTGATTTCTAATCCGCGTATCCATTAGTTCTTCAAATACCGGCGAAACAAAATTTTTCTCTACTATATCCCGTAGATTATTGACTACCAAATAAGTCCAATGTTTAATGGCCCAAATTTGGTAAATTTCACCACTAAAAGTTGAAACACTTAATAAGAGGTTCCTTTCTATCATGGTTTTGAACTTATAAAGGATTCTCACCTAATGCAGTCACTTTAATAAACAACACAAGCTTTAAGACATAGGCTCTGATACCACTTTGTTGGTTTTTTAGGACATAAACTAAGAAACAACACCTTAATGTTGCAAAAAAAAAAAAAAAAAAAACCTTACAAAACACTTGTATTGAAACTGAAAATAAACTTTTGTTATTCATTCATTAACCCACTATTTATAGTAATTACATGAAATAAACTAACAAAATATCTAGTTAACAATTATACTAAAAAAGTTCAACAAAACACTTAATAACATAATCTCCTATTCAGCAAATCTTAAAATGTTTATTAAAAAACCATATGATTTTTTGGTTAACAAATATCCTAAAAAGACTTAATATTCTACTAACTAAATTATTCTGGTATCAAACACAATCAGTAAAATATGCATGACAAGTTAGCATATATCAACAAACCCTTTAAATATTCATTGCAATTTTGTTGTCACCAAGTGTATTTTTGATATTCATTAGTTATCTACCGTTGGAATATACTTATCAATACGCAAACGACATACACTCCATTTCCAAGGGAGAATAATGCTTCCTACCTGCTTTGCCAAAAAATGCAAAATTGTTGTCCAAAACAAGCTGCGCCGTATTTCTTTTTCAGTCTGCTCTTCATGCTAATCATGGCTGATTTTCAGAGAATTGAGAGAGATGCCATCTTAAACAAGAAAGATTAAGACTCAAATTCCCTCCACAATATAATGCTAGATTACATGCGCAAGAGATGAACGCTAAATCATACAAATGAAATGACTGTAGCAGGGCTTGAGCAAAACTTAGCATAAAAGTTCCCGGAATAACACGGCCAATAGCAAGCTTTAAGAAATAACTCCAGCCAGGTAATTCGTACAGATTACTCGGTTGGAACCTTTGGTGGCGGTGTATTAGAAAACCTCCATTTAGTATGAAAGAAAGCCTCATTGATGCTTAGCCCTGCCACCTCATTGGGGGGAACTGCATCAGCAATATCTTTCAGATCTTCTTTTGTGAGTTTCACTTTCACTGAACCAATGTTATCATGAAGATTCTTTATCTTAGTAGTACCTGCAAAGACAATTATGAAAACCAAAATTGATTTGTTATAAAAGCAACAGAGTGGCACAAATTATAAACTAAAATAGCTCAAATAAGAATCTGCAATTGCATTACGATAAGGTGTTTGCAGGCTCCAGCTGAACTCTGATAGTTTACCAGCTTATATATTTGTCACTTTGGCCATGTAAACTAATTTTAAGGTCTTATGTATAGGATAGCATTTATTGTTCCAGAAGGGATAAAAAGATACTGATGTTTATTTACAATATAAGGTAACCAAACTCCAAGTCCAGGGAACTATGGGCAGCTCATCTTACTTTCAACATCAGAAAAACATGGCCTAGGAGAACAGTTAGTTGATCTCACAGTCTACTCGAATCAAATTGGAATCGTCCAGTTAAATGTAGAACTTTGGAAGGTTGAAACACATAAATAATGTGAGAATTGATTCCCTTTGTCAATGAATTTATCAAAAAGCACTTCCAACAAGTGCCATTCAAGGTATATTTACTAACTTCAGGAGAAAGGATAGAAGCATATTTACACTATAGCTCTAGGATTGATAGCTATAATTGCTCAGCGGATTCGTTCAACATGGTTCAACTTTGGCTTGTGAACGTCTGGAACTCAATTTACTTTTATTATAAAAAGAGGCACTTTCACGAACCCATGAACATGCTTAACTGTGATTACAACAAGGAGAGGAAGGAAAAAAGAACACATAAAAGGAACTGAAGCAACCAGACATGCATGAAAGCCAAATAATCATAAGGGCTAGATGATTGATATCACAGAAAGCTATAAAATGCTATCTGCAATTTCAAAGGCAAGTAGAACTGATCACACAGACTATTTCAATTACTTCCTGTGAAATCAGTGGAATTTTCTTAGAAGAAAACAATGTCATACTCAAGCTTCTTCTATGCTGAAATCTGTGTTTGTATTACTTCTGTTGGAACATCAGTTCTACAAACAACCAAGGCTGAGTATTCATTTCAGATTCATATCTTCTATTTGACTAATGACGATCTTCTTTCTGCTCCTTTATTATATGCTCAAATTGTACGAGTCCAAGATTCTTGAGTATTAAAAGAATCATTCATGAGTAAGGGGTCATTGTACATTTGATCCTTTGGCTCTCAAAATACATGCAAAGACACAATCAATTAATTTCCACTCAGTTATAATCTCAAATACATGTTATGTTTCCCATATAGTGTCAACCAAATATATGTGGCTCAGTTTTTTATATCTGCACATGACACTTGCATTCTACTAGCAAAAGAAACAATTGGATTTACAGTTACTTACCAGGAATTGGTACCATATCATCACCCTGATGAAGAAGCCAAGCAAGAGCAAGTTGAGCAGGAGTACATTTGTGTTTCTGTGCTAATGCTTGTAAACGGAAATAAATGTTCTTGTTCTTTTTGAGGTTTTCCCCCGTAAACCTAGGAAGTCCTCCCTGATCAAAATGTTATTAGGGAACTTGTTCTAGAAAAGGATATGAGTGACAATAAACCAAGTTTAGATCATGAAACTCTGAGTGTGATCTAAAGAAAGCCAACTTTAAAATCTATCCCTACCAGGAAACTACTTTGAGGCAAGCTCTCAACAACTGCTTTGCCAGCCAAAAAGCCACGACCAATAGGACTGTAGGGAACAATCCCAATTCTGAGCTCCCTAATTATCCACAATGAAACAGAGTTACTAAAGTGGGAGCAACATACAAGCCATGAGAAGACACACCTAAGAGAAAGAGAAGGAAATATATAACCATGAAATTCATAGAGCAGGAAATTGTTAAATAGGGGATTAAATTGGTAACATAACATGTACAGAATGAGGAATCATTATGTCTAAAGTCAATATGATGGACAGTCAGACATATCCCTTGTTAAATTCTGTAAAGCTTGAACTATGTAAAAGAATGACTTTAGTCAAGCTTCTAGTAGGCTACCTCTGGTAATTTCTTATCTAATTCACCTAAGAAGGATTTTTGCATATGGCATCCATCAAAGACAGGGAAATTTTTACTGAAATACATTGTCCTGGCGTTACAAACTCATAGCCTGAGGTGCATTAGTCTGTTTGTGCAGGTAAACACTAGTCTAGATTGCTTTTCTATCACGGTGACTTCTTTTAGAAAGGCTTTTCACTAAGTCCAAGCTATGTGCTTGAGGAGTCATCATTCAGGAAGATCATTGTGAATTTTCTCATGCAGCAGCAGAAAATAGTAATCACCAGTTCTTCTACCATACTTCTGAGGTTCGGAAAGGGATTCAAGCTATGCAAACTATATGTAGAGAAACAGCTGTAAGTGCTGCTCCGAACTAGCTCAGCAATGATCACCTTAAGTACTTTAAGGGGCTGTTCTACATAAGCATTGTAGCTATTCTATACCATAATTGGCTAGCTTGAATTAGAGAATCTTCAAGAAGTTAGTATAGCCTACTGATGTTGAACTTACAGAATTGTCAGTGATGTCTAGGGTGCTGTATCAAGTTGGAAAGGTGAGAAAAGAAGCACAGAGAATTGGGAATTTAGACCAAAAAATGTGTGAAAATATAGGTTAACCGCTGTGTTTAGCTGATGAACTCTAGTTGGTTTTCAGCTTGTATACAATTGCATGCAAATATAAATGAAGATCCACTACATTACTTTTAAAAAACAAAAAACAAAATAAGATTCTAGCAGGCTCATGCATGGATCTTGTATGGAATAAAGCAACCTGCATAGAGGAATTATCTCTTCCTCAATATCGCGTGTCCATAGAGAATACTCAATCTGTAAAGCAGTTACTGGATGAACTGCATGAGCCCTTCTTATTGTGTCTGGGCTAGCTTCAGATAGTCCAATGTACTTTATTTTTCCTTCTTCAACTAGTTTCTTCAGTTCACCCATCTGCAACATCCACAGCATCAAAACTTTCTTTAATGCAGCATTCAATTTTAACACCACTTAGTCTATGTTACGGAAATTATTTCTTCGTTATTGCTTTTATGGAGATGAGTTTTGTCATACATTTTAACTAATTTAAGTCAACGTGTCTAAATTTAGACCTATGAGTGCGCCAGATGATCTTTCGGTTCAAGGTTCAACTCTGGATCAACATGTAACTTTTTTACTTATTACAAAAAGTGACAACTGGTTCAACTATCCAGGTTTTATCGGTTTTGATTAGCTCAACTGGTCTTTGGCCAAGTTTGACTGAATTTATAGTAATTTTATGGATGGGAGCAGTCCATTGCTGCGGGATCCTTCTGGGAATTTCGGGATCCTCCTGGGAATTTTGGGATCCTCCTGTCCTTTGGTAGTACAGATGAAGTAACCCAAGACAACCTCTTTGATGCTCTAGAGGCTCAAAAGGCGCCAGCACCGCCTGAAGTTGCCCACAACTGGACCTATTTCGTGGCAAATTCGTGGTTTGATCGGTTAAACCATCCTGTCCAATCTGGTTTCACAAACCAGATTTTACAGATTGACCTTGGTAGCTCCTTAAAAAAATGAATACTATTTTGATCCATTGTATTGCTTCATTTAGTTAAGATCCTGAGTGCAAATTGTGTGCATATACTTTCTTTTCTAATGTGCACTGCTTGCATGGCACTCTCTGTTTGATTTTGGTAAACGCCGAATTTGACCATTTCACTGCCTAATAAAGCTTATTAATCAGTTCATTAACTGATTAGTTAGATTTATTTTGGAGTTCCATCACCTAACTTGTGAGTTATGATCTCTTATTCCCTTTTCCCCCCTTAATAAAGCTAGGCAATTTCAGGATGTCTTCTATGTTATGCAAAAGAAAGGGCACTGGCAAGAAAACAAAAGAATCATGACTTACTGTTTCTTCAATAGGCACTGTTGTGTCGATTCGATGGATGAAATAAAGATCAATGTAGTCCACATCTAAGCGTTTGAGGCTACCTTCACAGCATGAGCGGGCATATTCCGGAGTACCTTTGACTATAACACGATCGTGACTATAATCGACTATACCGAACTTCGTTGCTAATTGAATCTTTTCTCGGGGTAACTGCTTCAATGCCTGCAATATAATAGTTTTTTGATCACTATAGAATTAAATGGAAACAAATGATTTTTTTTTTTTGGTAATGTTTCTATGCAAGGATCATAATGATTTAATAACTTGTAATTTATTTATTTTTTGGCACTAAAGGGAAAGGTAATTCCATTCTAATGATAGAATAGATGTGTACATTTTTCAGTGGCTTAAAGTACTTTTCTAATTGCCTACCAACGGAAGTGATGGTGGTGGAAATTAAATCCAAGCTTTCCCTTACTAGTGGAGCAAACCTTGACTCCAAATTCAATCATCTGTTAACCAGTATGCAAAATTAGCATAATTATAATTACCTTTCCGATCAAGTATTCATTAGCATTGTCAATCCCATAACTATCTGAGGTATCAAAAAATGTAACTCCCTTATTGAAGGCTTCCTTAAGAAGTGCAATTCCGTCTTCTTCAGGGACTGGATCATTGAGAATTCCAGAAAGCCCCATGCATCCAAAACCTAATTTTGAAACCTAAAAATGAAAAAGAAAATTAATATAATTTGGAAAGTGGGACAACTACCGACAAATTCAATAGATCTGTTCAAGTTTTAGCCAGCTTCACAAGGACAAAATGAATTAATTTCAACACATCTACCACCAACTGACTAGTACTATGCCTGATAACTCTTTCTGATTGAAAACAATGGTCCAGAAAGATCTACTGGATTTACATTGGAGTATTATTTTCTGAACATTAGCCCCAAACACAGTGAATTACATCTTTAGAGTTTTATGTAATGAAATTGATGAGCAATTATGTCAGTCCCAATCAAAATGTAATACCAGATGAGGGGCCTTTGTAAAATTGCATATGCAATTCCAGAGTGCAAATCACTGTATGAACTGAGTTGTTTTTAAGCTCAATTCTTGTAATCAAATTTAAAACACAATTCCTACAAACTGCGGGTGTACATTTGTTATGCTAGTAAATACACTTGTTGTGAGTATCCATATACTTGTAAATTTTTTTTCCACATACTTGTAATTTAGAAGCCTCTAATCCCAAATATGGGTTGACCTTTGAAAGAAATTTTTTCCAAAACAGAGCACATTTGGATTGGTTTTAATTAGGTTGTTTTCTAAAACATGGCCCAAAAACTCACACCCAACCACCCCATTTTGCCATAAAATCAAAGGAGGCAATTTTCCCAAAAAATTGAAACACCTATCTTTTTATCCTTTTTCCTAATTGTTCTTCAAGAAAATACAACCCCGGATCATTTCCCCACTTTCCCAATCTTAAAAAAGAACAGAAAAGGAAAAAAAAACAAAAAAAAAGGCAACGAATAGAAAGAAATGAAAAAAGTGAAAGAGAAAGCTCGAATACAGCTCACAGAAAACAAACATGGCAGTGTAAATAGCTCAACTCAATTCTGCTAAAATGTCGTCCCAAGAAAGCAGAGAAAAATTCAAAGAACCAAAGGGATATGCAGAAAGTAGAGAAATTTCAACTCTTTCTCATTGTTTTCGTGAATCTTCACAAAATTACCTCAAGTCCTTGGCAGCCCAGCCTCACTGTTGGAATTTCTACTTGCTCATCCATTGCTATCAGCTACAGTTGCAGTCGATGAAGTAATAAGGGGAAGAGAACAGATTCTCGTTTATGCTCGTAGACAATGAAATTTTAATTGAATTCTAAAAATTATCATTAGTCTATTAAATATTTTTGTCCAATCGAATATTGCCACATGACATATACACTTGAAAAAATTGGTTATTAAATAGCCAATTATATTTTGCCACGTGTCAAGACGAGGTGTTCCAGATCAATTTAAATTGCAGGGATATCTCCACCAATCAAATTATATCATGTCACATGTCTATTGGATAAATATCTAAATATTTATTTTTTATTAAAGGGATAATATTTAGAGTTATTTAATCCAAATATATCTCTTATATACTGCAATAGCTTAGCCAATCAAACGGCGCCACGTCACGTGTCCCCACGAGTTTGACCAATCGATAAATTACTTATCTCTTTATTAATAAATATAAAATAAAGAGATAATATTTAACTGGTACAGTTCTAATATGACTGCACGTTTTGCAAGATAAGAAAAGTGATACACAGGTCTTCAGCCTCTACCTCTTGCTACAGTTATAAATAGGGGTCTCTCAATCAAATCACAGAGACATATAGAGATACACACCAGAAGGCATCTCATACACTCAAGTGGTAAAGTTCCAAACTATGAAGATTTGGGTCTTCAAACTCTTCAAGTCTTCCATATAGCAAGGCTTGAGTTTTTAAATATTTTCAAGTTCTTCAAATCTTTCATATCAAGATTTGAAAGAATCGGTGGTTGATCCAAGAACAAACTGCGAAGCCCTTGAATTGGTGTTCGAGGAGAAGAATCGAAGGAAACTTTTTAAAAGTTCGAGAAACTTCCAGAGATTGTACCCCCATATTTTTCTAAATTTGTATATTACATATTTGTCGTGTATTTCTTTTTCTTGTCGTTTTGCAGACTTGAAATTTTTATCGCGTACAAATTTTTGGCACATCCGGTGGGACCATCTCTGCCTTCCATCTCTTCTCTTCGAATATTCAATTACATACATTATCAATGGCACCAAAGAGCAACAAAATCATGATTGCGAATTCCAAGGCTACTGATGCTAAGCCTGTTCAGGAAGCTGCACATGTTGCCACCAATACCCGCGCTATTGGGCCTGTGACCAGGAGTATGACGAGAGCCTCCACCCAAAGCAGTATGGAAGCTCCGTTGGCGCCAACTCCCGTCTTCGGTTCGTCATCACCAATGAGCTATTCCTCCACGATGGGGATCCAAGACGTTCCTGCCTCGATTGAGAAGGCTCTTGTCATGCTCGAATTTGGATCCGAATCCAAATTTTCTAAGCATGACGATGATTCATCAAGCACTGGATCAGTCTCTTCACATGAAACTCTTCATTCAAGATTTTCTATTAAAGATTCTGCTGCTTCTTCTGCTGCAATGCCTACCATGATGACAAATACTTTAAGTCTCGAAGAGCAGGTTTCGAACATGTCCAAGATGATGGAAACCATGATGAAACACATCAAGGACCAAGATGCTTTCATTGCTCAATTGCTTACCTAGAAAGATCACGCTCCTGAAGGAAACCATGTGAACCAAGAGCGTGAAATTCTCTCATCTAAAGGCAAAGACAAAGTGAAAGAAGTATATGTGACCGCCGATGGAACTATTCCCGTGGAACAACTGAAGGAACTTGTTGAAGGCGTGATCAAAGATAAAAAGGAGGGTGGTTCAAAGTCAAGTTTTACCTACTGCAAGCCTTACACTGCTAGAATTGACAACCTAGCAATGCTCGCTGGATATCAACCGCCTAAATTTCAACAGTTCGATGGGAAAGGTAGTCCAAAGCAGCATATGGCCCATTTTGTCGAAACCTGCAATAACGCTGGAACCTATGGTGACCTGTTGGTCAAACAGTTCGTCCGATCCTTGAAGGGCAACGCATTTGACTGGTATACTGATTTCACTCCGGAGTCCATCGACAGTTGGGAACAGTTGGAACAAGAGTTCTTGAATCGCTTCTATAGCACTAGAAGAATCATTAGTATGCTGGAATTGACTAACACTCGTCAATGGAAGGATGAACCGGTGGTCAACTACATTGATAGGTGGAGAAATCTGAGTTTCAATTGCAAGGATAGACTGTCTAAACCCTCTGCCATAGAAATGTGCATCCGAGGAATGCATTGGAGCCTAAGTTACATTCTACAGGGTATACGTCCGAACACGTTTGAAGAATTAGCTATTCGTGCTCATGATATGGAGTTAAGCATCACGGCCAATGCAATTGATGGGCTTTCTATTCAAGCTCCGCGAGTGCAGCCGTCTCGTCAAAGCAATGAAAGGCAAGAAAATAAAAAAAGGGGCAAACCTCCTTCGAGATTCAGTAATAAGGAGTCCATGGCAATAAACACAGCTCCCATGAAAATTGCTACCAAGGTGAGTCGAAAAGTCACCGAAAAAGTAGACTCCCCTCAAAATAGGTCGGTAAGAAGGCCTACTCTAAAAGAAATGCAAGAAAAGGAATACTCCTTCCTCGAATCCGATTTACAAGGAATGTTTGATGATCTTTTCAAGGAGAAACTCCTTGAACTTCCCGATATGAAACGCCCAGAGGAAGCTGGTCAAGTCAATGATCCAAATTATTGCTGTTATCATCGCTTGATTGGCCACCCTCTCACTAAATGCTTTGTCTTTAAAGACAAAATTATGGAATTGGCCTGTCAAGGGAAAATCCTTCTCGAGAAAGATAAAGTATCGACAAACCAAACAACAATAATGTTTGGGTCTTTGTGTTGTCCGATAGAAGTTTTATCCACAACAAGCAGTGATTCGTCCAAGGAGCTTGAAGAATCCTCAATTGAAGATGTTATTGAAGATAACAACGAAAGATGGACTTTAGTCACTCGAAAGAGGACTTGCAAGTCAAAAATAAAGAAGTACATCTTTTCGAAAAGCATTCGTTCGACAAAGCCGGAAGTGACGATGAAACGACGAAATGCAACAAAGAAACAAAAGGGAGTGGCCACGAAACCAATTCCTTCAGGATTTCAGCTCCTTCAAGGGACTCGACAGCCCGTGACATTAAGAGAATTTATACCCAAGGGGTATTTAAGCGACGATGCTGATAACTCCACCTCTTGTAATGTTGTCAAAGCTGAAAATTCTCAAGTCATACAAATTGGCACGGAATTTGAGAAAAAAACTCAAAATCGATGATAAATCACCAGTAGATTGTGCAACGACTATCATTTTTTATGATGACAATTTAACTGTTGAGTTCAAAACTCACAATCGACCTTTGTTTGTTAGTGCATATGTCCGAGAATAGAAGATGAATCGGATACTCATTGATGGGGGATCTGCTGTCAATATTATGTCCGTACGTGCTATGAAAGAACTTGGAATCTCAAGCGATGAACTCTTCCAGAGCCGCCTCATGATCCAAGGATTTAACCAAGGGAGGCAAAGAGCAATTGGTCATAAGGCTTGAATTGCTCATTGGCGAGTTGTCTTCAAACGCGTTATTTCATATCATTGAAGCCAAAACCTCTTATAACATGCTCTTAGGAAGACCCTGGATTCACGAGAATGAAATTATACCGTCTACTCTGCATTAATGTTTCAAATATTGTCGAGATGACATAGTTAAGAAGGTTGTTGCCGATGATAAACCATTCACTGAGGCCGAGACTCACTTTGCCGATGCCAAATTTTACCTTCAGAAAGAAGCAAAAAGAAAAGAATCAGTAAAAGAAGAAAATCAAGATTTCAAAGTACCCATTTTGCGATATATTCCAAAATCAAAGAGAGAAGAATGTCAATCTTCTTTTGTCAGGAATGACACATTAAATGTTCCGCTCACCAAAATAGAGCCTGTTAAGAGTGAGAAAGTGAGCTTGCAAGGATTTGTTCGTTCCAAAGAAAAATCGACAGTAGAGCATTACTCACTATCAACTAATCGAATTCAAAAAGGTTTTAATCCAAACGCATATAGACTTCTCGCTAAGGCTGGTTATAACCCAAATGAAAAGCATGCATTGGGAAAACTCCCTCCGGAGGTGACTGGCGAGAAGACTCATGGATTAACACCTACGCAGAAAATATTGAAAGAAAAGGGCTATAATGTTGAAAGTTCATCGATGGGTCTTGGTTATCAACCACCTTCTCCAGTGCGTATAATGATCAAAAGGGCAAGTTGTAACTACGTGAACGAAGAAATGGAGGTCACAAGTCGAAAGAGATCTGTGTTCGATAGGTTAGGAAATAAGTTAAAGCGTACTTCTGTATTTGATAGACTTGGCCCACAACCGAAATATTTGAGACCGCCTGTCTATGAAAGATTAGGCAATAAAAAGCAAGAGTACCAAGTTGCCAAGAAAGAAAGTCTTACTCTAATAAAGAAGAACGGACCAAGAAAGCGAGTCTTCAATTTCTTCATGCACTATGGAGACTTATTCAATGTAAGAATTGAAACTATTTTTGAAGAACAGGGTCAAGAAAGTATGGCTTCCTGCCATCATATTACGATCAGTGATCTTGAAGAAGAAAAAGAAGAAGCAGATGACGCTCTCACTGAATTTGAATAGGGAGTAAAAAATACAGTCGATACCCTAAAAGAAATTAATCTTGGCACAAGTGACGATCCTCGCCCAATTTACATAAGTTCTTGTATGACTCCTGAAGAAGAGAAAGAGTATGTTGATTTGCTGCTCGAGTTCAAAGATGTCTTTGCCTGGAATTACTCAGAAATGCCCGGTTTGGATGCTAGAGTCGCTGTTCATAATTTATCTGTCAAGCGAGGAACAAAACCTGTTAAACAAACTCAAAAGCGCTTTCGGCCTGAATTGATTCCTCTGATAGAAAATGAGATAAATAGACTAATTGAATCAGGGTTCATACGAGAAGTGAAATATCTAACATGGATTTCAAGCATTGTCCCTGTGAGGAAGAAGAATGGGTAAATCCGAATTTGTGTTGATTTTCGAGACTTAAATGAGACTTGCCCCAAAGATGATTTTTCGCTCCCCATCACAGAATTGACGGTAGATGCTACGACCGGGCATGAAGCACTATCTTTTCTCAACGGATCGCCTGGTTACAATCAAATACGTATGACGCCCGAGGATGAGGAGCTCACTGCCTTCCGCACCCTCAAGGGAATTTATTGCTATAAAGTGATGCCGTTTGGCTTGAAGAATGTTGGAGCAACATATCAAAGGGCAATGTAAAGAATTTTTGATGATATGCTCCATAAGAATGTGGAGTGCTACATTGATGACCTTGTGGTGAAATCAAAGAAGCGAGATGATCATATTCAAGACTTTCGAAGAGTTTTCCAACACCTGCGAAGATACCAACTGAAGATGAATCCTTTAAAATGCGCATTCAGAGTCACTTCTGGCAAGTTTCTCGATTTCATCGTTCATCAACGGGGAATAGAGGTCGATCGATCTAAAATCGATGTCATTGTGAACATGCCTGAACCGCGGAATATTCATGAATTGAAGAGCCTTCAGGGAAAGTTGGCATATATCCGAAGGTTTATCTTTAATTTGGCCGGACGATGCCAACCCTTCAGTCGACTGATGAAGAAAGGGGTGCCCTTCGAGTGGGATGAATCGTGTAGGAATGCCTTTACAAGCATCAAAACGTATCTCATGAATCCTCCAGTGTTGGTTGCACCTATCCCAGGAAAATCATTGATTCTCTATATTTTCGCTCAAGAACGGTCGGTTGGAGCCTTAGTTGCTCAAGAAAATGATGAAGGTAAGGAGAACGCGCTGTATTACTTGAGTCGGATGATGACACCAAATGAGTTGAATTACTCACCCATCGAGAAGTTGTGTTTGGCACTTATATTTGTCATTCAGAAGCTAAAACATTATTTTCAAGCACACACTATTCGACTCATATCTAAGTCTAATCCAATTAAATATGTAATGAAAAAACCTGTACTATCTGATCGGCTCGCGAGATGGTACCTCCAGTTTCAACAATTCGAAATTATTTATGTACCTGCAAAGGTTGTCAAAGGACAAATATTGGCAGACTTTTTAGCCGATCATCCTATACCTGCCGAGTGGGAGTTGACTGATGAACTCCTCGATGAGGAAGTGTTTATGGTCGAATCCCCGTGGTCGATGTATTTCGATGGAGCTGCTCACCGTAATGGAGCTGGTGCGGGAGTTGTCTTTTATACTCTCGAAACAGATATATTGCCGTACTCTTTCACTTTAACACGCCGGTGCTCAAACAATGTGACCGAATATCAGGCGTTGATTCTCGGTCTTGAAACAGCTGTAGACATGAAGCAGTTGCATCTTAGAGTCTATGGTGATTCAAAATTGATGGTAAATCAACTTCTTGGTATTTATAATGTCAAGAAACCTGAATTGATCCCATATTATAAGTACGCAAGACGACTCATGGGATATTTAGACAATGTCACTATAGAACATATCTCTAGAAATTTCAACCAACAAGCTGACTCTTTGGCAAGGGTGGCATCCATGATCACTCTATCTTCTCATCGAAATCAAATTTCAATATGTCAAAATTGGGTCATACCTCCGATGTTTGATGAAGAAGATGATGGTGAGGAAGAAAATACTTATCATATTTTTGTCCATAAAATCGAAAAGGAGGATTGGCGTCACCTCATCATTGTTACCTTAATCATGGGAAGTTACCAGAAAATCCTAAGAAAATGGTTGATATACGTCGTCGAGCACCACGTTTCATTTACTACAAAGGGACGCTTTACCGAAGGTCATTCGATGGGGTATTTCTACGATGTCTTGGAGAAGATGAGACCATGCAAGCAATGGAGGAGGCTCACTCTGGGATATGTGGTGCCCACCAGTCTGGCCCGAAATTACACTTTCGTATTAAAAGAATGGGATACTACTGGCCAACGATGGTGAATGACTGCATTGATTTTGCTAGGAGATGTCAAGCATGTCAATTCCATGGCAATTTCATCCATCAATCTCCTGAACCATTGCACCCAACTGTGGCTTCTTGGCCGTTCGATACTTGGGGTTTGGATGTAGTTGGATCACTTCCAAAGTCTTATGGCGGACACATTTTCATTTTGGCGGCATCAGATTACTTTTCAAAGTGGGCTGAAGCGGTTCCTCTAAGAGAGGTTAAAGAGGAGAATGTAGTGGATTTCATTCGCTTGCACATCATTTATTGGTATGGAGTCCCGCGTTATATCATCACCGATAATGGTAAACCTTTTTGCAATGTAGCAATGAACAAGTTTTGCGAAAAGTTTCATTTCAAACAATACAATTCGTCCATGTACTACGCTGCTGCAAATGGACTCGCTGAAGCATTCAACAAGACCTTATGTAATCTGTTGAAGAAAATCGTGCATAAATCAAGAAGGAATTGGCATCTTCGAATTGGAGAAGCACTTTGGGTATATCGAACTACCTTTCGAACTCCCACGCAAGCAACCCCATACGCGCTTGTTTACGGTGTTGAAGCCGTTCTTCCACTTGAGTGTCAAATACCTTCGCTAAAAATTGCGATTCAAGAAGGGTTCAATGAAAAAGATAATGTCCGTTTTCGCCTCGAGGAGTTAGAAGCACTCGACGAAAAGAGATTGAAAGCTCAGCAACGAATTGAGTGTTATCAAGCCCGCCTTTCAAAAGCATTCAATAAGCACGTCCAACCTCGCTCTTTCCAAATTGGAGAGTTAGTGCTCGCTGTTCGGAGAACAATCATTCTCACTCATGACGAACAAAGAAAGTTTACTCCTAAGTGGAATGGTCCATACGTCGTTCGAGAAGTATATACAAATGGCTCGTACAAGTTGGTTGCTGAAGATGGATTAAGAGTCGGCCCCATCAATGGCAAGTACCTAAAAAGGTACTATGCGTAATCGGAACCGCGCGATACTCCTGGCCTGCATGAGTTAAAACTGTGGATGGCAACCACCAATAGTGTAGTATGTGGTTAAACTGCTGAAACACTCCACCAAGTCTAAGGTGGTAAACAAATAGATGCTCTTGGCCCGCATGAGCTAAAACTGTGAATGGCAACCACCAATAGTGTAGTATGTGGTTAAACTGCTGAAACACTCCACCAAGTCTAAGGTGGTAAACAAATAGATACTCCTGACCCGCATGAGGTTAAAATGTGAACGGCAGGAACTACGTGTGACTTGATTTCCTTGTTGGGATACATAGGCAGCTTGAAGGGCAACTTCTAAGTTCAGTTACACCACTCCAAATCAAATCCTTGTTCATTGCAAAAAAAAAAAAAAATTCTCTTTCCAAAAAAAAAATAAGATATAAAATAAATAAAATGCTCCATTCGAGTTCTTGTATCTTTAAGAAAAAAAAAACAAGAGATGAGGAACGGAAAGCATTTTATTCAAAAAAAAATTTTCATTACATGAGAAAAAGAAATGGAACAAATTCAAGAAAAGGACATGGTGAAAAGTCTAAATGTCAAATTTATAATCCACTACAGCTATTTTGCATGATTCAAGTGCAGAGATCATGTCTTCAAGTTCCTTCACTGCGTCATCAGTCAAGATGCTGGTTTTTTCAACAGAAGAGAGCTCATCATGTGCTTGTCTTATCTCGGTCTGGACCTCGTTGAAGATCTCATGCTTTTGATCGATGGTTGAGCTGATTTCCATTCTTTGTTTCTCCAAATCAATAAGTTCCTGTTGCAAGGCTTTCTTCCTATCTTCAATGGACTGCAACTTTTCTTCAAGACTTTACAAATGACACGTTAGTTCTTCTTCCTTTGCCTTAACTCTCCCGAGTTGGACGATCGCTTTGGAAAGGAGTTCTGCGTGTGTTTCTTTACTCATCCTTTCCCAAGATGAAGATGCCAAAAGATCATATGCCTTCGCCTTGGCAAATAATTCTATCAAGTGGTCTTTTAAAGGGAGACCATTGGTAGGATCTGTTCTTATGATTTCTGCAATGATTTCCTCTGCACACTCTTTTAAAGAAGAGATCTGCTCAATTGGAGTGTCAAGAATCTGTCTGCGAAAATCCATCCACAAACTTTGCAAGTACTTTCTTCAATGCGTTTGGATCAATTTTTGACCATGAAATTCTGAAACCAGTGCTACCTTATGTTTTTTTCGGATTTCATGCAAATTAGTCGGCTCCTTCTTTGACAAGGCACCTCCACTGGGGGCAAGTTGTTTTGGGATGCTGATAATGACTTCGTCACCTTTTTTGTTTGAAATTATAACATCAATCTCAAGTTCAATTGGTGAGTTGGTACCAACATTTTCTTGGTGAAATTCAAAAAGTGGGGGCTGGAAAAAAAAATGTTATGAGAGTTAAAAAAAAAAGAAAAAGATATGATTACCTTAAGTGGCGACACTCCAACCGACGGTGGTGAAAAGGAAACTTCCTTCAAATCAGAAAATGTCCTCTTCTTCGATCGGTTCCAATGACGGTCTTGGTTACTACTGCCACACGCTAACAAATGGGTTTCTCTTTGGATAGATTCGATACCCTGAGCTTGAGTCCCTTCTTGTTTTATAGCCTCGATAGAATCACGATCATCAATCGTTTCAATTTCGACATCTTCTTCTGTGTGAGTCACTGATAAAGATTTTGAAACTTTGGACGGCGTTTTCTTTGCTGGAATCACTAGTTGCGCCTCTTTAATGGCCTATCGAGAGTTCTTGAAAGACTTATTTCTGGCAACAATATTTTTCAAGGGACTGCTAATGGTTTTGTTCTTTCACAAGGTGGATGAGGTAAGACCTGTTACAATCTCTATAATTCCATTAGGATGCACTGACTCGTTGGCGGAGGCAACCTTACCCTTCTTCGATGATTGCTGAGGGATTTTAACGGTGAATTTTAAGGGAGTTGAAGAGACACTATTTGACCGAGTCGACCACCAGGCATCATAGTCTTTTGTGATCAATGGATGCTTCCTGTGTGTGGGTATAACCATCTGAGATCGCGTCTGCGTGTGAACTGAAGAATCCCATAGTTGAATAGCCTCACCCAAAGTATAAGTGTGAGTGATCTCTTTCAAGTTATTGAGGATGTCCTGACAGAAACCGAATTGTCTGCTAAACCTGCAAGGATTACATTTTTCAATAATAAAAGTATTGTCCTTACGTAGAGTTAAATGGCAAGAGCGTTGACTAATGAAGTAACTCGTGAGTCTTGATGATAAGGATCCGTCATCGATCAGCCCTTTTTCTTCATTTTCAGTCCAGCACAATTTGGGAAGCATCAAAGGATTCATCTTTTTAAAGATTTCCTCAGCTTCTGATCGACCATAAAATATTGCCATTTTCTCACCACTAAATCTTGTCATGCGCGCATGGTGACTACTCACTTGATGATTTTCGTAATATACATCGAAGTATTGGCCAATCCAAGCATAGACGTAATGGATTGGAAAAGTTACCCCATATTCTCTAAGGTTAGGGGCATGGTCGATCTCCCTCAACCCATGATATATGCTCGCAAGAACAGGAATTGCAAGGCAAAATCTTTTCCCTGTGGCTATTAAACATGCAACCTTGAAGACACTTGGGCGAATACGATCGACCTTTTTACTTGGCAAAAGGAACTTGTAAATCCAACACGCTATGAATGCTGCAATATAGGTTTCCTTTCTTAAATACCCTGGAATGTCCAGTGTATCAAAAGGGACATTGAAGTCATTCGTATCGGCAAGATCGTAAGGCTCCACGCTTCCAGAAGGATTGTAAGTCATTTTTGGTTTAGATGTGGTCTTCCTTCTAGTCGCTCTACTCGGAGGAGCCCTATACCTAGCCTCTCTTTTGAACCAGAAGCGAATCCAGTCCTTCATCCATACCCCTTGGTCATTCATCCAAAGGTGGTAGTAGGCGGAAAAAAGGTGTCTGCAACTCTCGGGGAGAAATGGCTTCCCTTCTTTGTCACGAGTGAGGAGCTCCCGCGCCGAAGGAACAACTTCATCGAAAAACGTGCCATCGATCGAAAGGCCACCAAGTCGATAAAGATCCCAAAGTGTGATGGACAACTCCCCAACGGGCGTATGGAGTGTGTTCGTCGAGGGACACCAATATTTGAAGAAAGCTCGCAAGATATTTTCACAGCGGTCGTAGGAGTATCTCGATGCGTAGACGGCTTCAAATATGCCAGCGCGTGTGAGTACGTCTTTATATCTTCCAAGGATATCCTCAACCCACTCCCAATAATGGGAGGTGAAGCACACCTCACCGAAGAAGGATGAAGGGATTTTTCATGTAGCTTTGTCAATATTGAATCCCACGAACGGAAGCGTGAATTTGGCTATTTCCGGATCTCCATTATGAAGGGACGAGTTTAACACGACCACTTCTTCTTCCCTCGACGTAGTGGAGAAAGTCGACAGTGCCACCACTTCCTTAGTCCACTTGCTAGTCCAATCTTCGAGATGAAAGCATCCTTCGAGGGGTATGAAGCATTCAGCGAGCAGCCCGATTGCTGGTTTGTAAACATGTAGTGACAAACTCTTTGATTGAGTTCCTCCCCGTTCATCCGTCAGTGAAATATGCGGCAGTGGCACGGCGTAGTCCTTAATTTGCATGATTGCTGAAATTTTGAAAAAGAAAGTATTAGACGATGAAGGGAATTTCTTACAAAATTTTGGTAATTAAATTACCTAATCGATGGCTTTCTTCAAATCCCCGAAATTGTTTCAAGCTCCTTTTCGGGCACGAGGTGGGCTATCTACAGGAGAACAAGTTAGTAAAATTGAAATATTAACATGGAATGGGGCAAAAAAAAATTAAGGTCGGAGTTCTAGCAAAAGAAGGGAAAAGGGCTTGCTCAAGTATCATATTTGGTGTTATCCTAATAGATGAGAAAAAAAAAAACAAAAAAATGGTACGAAAATTGAGATTAAATTTTCAGCTCTGAGGAATATCTCAAAAAAAAATATTTTTTCTCAAATAATATTTTGAGAAATTATTTAGTAAAATCATGGGGGGCTCTAAGCGTCTCAAGCTTCTTGTAATAATTGCAAGTAAAAAAATGGTGAAGCTTCAAGTACCTGGTGAGCAAGAAGAAGAAAATGATTGGAGTGTAGCCGATGAATGATGATTGATGCTTGTGGCCCGGCAAAGTTCCCCCGAGGTTAATCTTCCCTTTGGAGAATTGCTGTTGGAAACCGGTGTCGGAAACAGACACGACAAAAAGGGACTATTAATGGGCAATTTAACGAAGGTACGAGCATTCGAGGAACAATCATGGATGAAGAGTAGCTGTGAATAATGAAATTGATCAGTTATAACATCCGGATCCCTCTAAATCATATATTTGAAGATGTGGTTAAGCAAGCTCAAATAGATGACAAGATGGAAATTTTCCTAGAAAAGATTACGAAATGAAATAACGACAATGTGAGGTGGTAGAGACAGGAATTTATGAAAAGGAAGTCGGTACACGTCCAAAACCATGTAATGCTGTATTCTTGGAAGGATGAAATCACGGAGTATTAGGTAGCTTGGGCACCCAAACTTTGTGACTCTTGGGTTTCATATCACACTATTTATGAACATGGCCAAATTTGCTACACAGTTTACACACAGAACAGCAGGAACCGATTCACTCTCTACTCTTTGCACAATCAGTTGATCAAATTCATTGATAAAGGGAAATGACTTAGGCAAAGTTGAAGAAGCATCAGTTTCCACACATACTCTTGCATGCAATAATCTGCCTTGAAAAGCAGTAAGCTAATCTATACGGAGAGGAATTCCTACAAAGCTAGCCAATTTGCTCAAGAAAAGGGAGGGTTATGCACCAGTTTATGACTGATAAAATCAATTTGAAAGCCCGAAAGCTAGGTGTGTGTGTGTATATATATACATACATAAAAGGTTCTCAACTCTAGCAAAGAAGGAATTCATCTGTGGCTTGGAAAAGTAATGCGCACCTTGAAATAATCCAAGAATAGCTCGGCAACAGCGACGACCGACTTCAAAGTTGATTCTATTAGTCGAAAAGGCCAGCAAAGTCAAGCAAACCAGCAAATAATAAATGACGGCAAAGACACAGCAGCTATCCTGTAACACTAATGAACAATCGAGGGAGAGTTCGCCTCTGGATTGTGGGTAAAACTGATGCCTTAACCATCGAATATATATAGCAGATATGCGTTCCATATTCAAGAAGGATTCTGGTCAAAGGTGGTTCAATTTGAGGCGACAAAGGGTTCGTTATTTGCGGCTTAGCAGGTTAAGTTCCCAAGCCGAGGAAGTATACTCGCAAAAGAAGTCAATGGCTTCCTGTTTTGTATAATGAAGAGAGAGAAAGAATGTTGAGCTCTGATTCAAGGTGGTTTTGGAAAGGAATTGTTCTTGCGATTGACTTCCTCAGCAAGTTGGATTCTCAATGTTTGTGTCGGATATGTTCAGTGGAGGAGATAATCAATTAGTCCACAATAATGCAAATCCTGACTTCAAGAGACGGAATGCCACAAGGAATGGAATTGTTGTGAAATAGCAGACATAAGATGATCCGGCCTCGGGACTTGACGCCACCAGATGATGCATACATTTAATACTATGGCCATGGAACTGAAAATACCTTGCATTGACCATCTTATGATTGATTCAAAGTCATGGTATGACAAAGTTTTAAGTAAATCCATCCGTGAGCTTTATTCCAATAGTAGACAATAGGTACGAATTAATCCGGCCTCGGGATTTGCCTAGTATTCATTGACATCAAATACTACTTGGTATTCTCCATGGCAATTGATCTCTTGTATGGGTTGTGCACAAATCCTCTTGATTAAGGTGGTGGGTGTGATTTGCAGGTGGATAAAAAAAAGGGGGCAATCCTTTATTGTATGGGATTGTAATTTATAATTTCCTATTTGGACACCTGATAAAAGGTTTGATCCTTCTACGACTTGATTTTACAAGCCGTAAGGAGACTAGTGATTAAAGCTTTCAAATTGGTTCGGAATTCCAATTCATCGCCTACTTTAGCCATGATCCAGCAAAGGTGGTGTTTATAATAGATTAAATTAAGTGATTCCTTTTGTCCACTTTGAAATACTAAACGTCCATATTGTTTGCATGCCACGAAGCAAAGTTTGCAAGAAAGAGTGTATGAGATCATTTGGTCATGGAGATTCATAGGACAAGTCCTACTAAAATGCACACGCACTTGATGATTGGAGCGGTGGTAGGATTTCAATGTTTTGCATGGCTGTATTACATGACTAAATTCAAGCCCGTGGCTATGAGTTCATGTAAAGCTTGAAGTTCAAGTTTTTTTTTCTCATAAAACTTTAATTGGAGATTGACGCTTGAATCTTGGCCTTGGGGCATTCAAATCAAATTGGAAAAAAAATTGTCGAAACTTGTCCGTCCAAATCTTGTCCCGATATCCAGCATTCACGAACAAGTTTCGAGGGGGCATTTGTAGACAATGGAATTTTAATTGAATTCTAAAAATTACCATTGGTCTATTAAATATTCTCGTCCAATCGGATATTGCCACATGGCATGTACACTTGGGAAAATTGGTTATTAAATGGCCAATTATATTTTGCCACGTGTCAAGGCGAGATGTTCCAGATCAATTTAAATTGCAGGGATATCTCCACCAACCAAATCATATCATGTCACATGTCTATTGGATAAATATCTAAATATTTATTTCTTATTAAAGGGATAATATTTAGAGTTATTTAATCCAAGTATATCTCTTATATACTGCAATAGCTTGGCCAATCAAACGGCGCCACGTCACGTGTCCCCACGAGTTTGGCCAATCGATAAATTACTTATCTCTTTATTAATAAATATAAAATAAAGAGATAATGTTTGACTGGTACAGTCCTAATATGACTGCACGTCTTGCAAGATAAGAAAAGTGATACACAGGTCTTCAGTCTCTACCTCTTGCTACAGCTATAAATAGGGGTCTCTCAATCAAATCACAGACACACACAGACATATAGAGATACACACCAGAAGGCATCTCATACACTCAAGTGGTAAAGTTCCAAGCTACGAAGATTTGGGTCTTTAAACTCTTCAAGTCTTCCATATAGCAAGGCTTGAGCTTCCAAATATTTTCAAGTTCTTCAAATCTTCCATATCAAGATTTGAAAGAATCGGTGGTTGATCCAAGAACAAGCTGCGAAGCCCTTGGATTGGTGTTCGAGGAGAAGAATCGAAGGAAACTCTCCATAAGTTCGAGAAACTTCCAGAGATTGTACCCCCATATTTTTCTAAATTTGTATATTACATATTTGTCGTGTATTTCTTTTTCTTGTCGTTTTGCAGATTTGAAATTTTTATCGCGTACAATGCTCTCTAGCACTTGGAAGAGAGTTAAGGAAAGGGATAATTTCAAAAACCTCTCTAGATAGGGCAGAAAGATCCAATCAGACCGTTGAAACAATTACTACAATAAAGTATTGAAGTAGGCCCCTGGTCTAGTGGTTTCAGGATTAATATTCGAAAAGTGTTTGGATTGATGAATTATCTCAAATAATATTTTACTTGTATCATAATTACAGTTATAATAATTATTTTATTATTTTATATATATCACATCTCAAAAAATATTATAATAATTATTTCAAATAATACTCTATCCAAACACAGTTAATCAATATCAATGGCTCAAAATCAAATTTCAAATTGAATTCATTTGAAAATGAACCATTACAAAAAAAAAAGGATTTTGAAGTATACTCTTTATTGAATCAAAAAGAGAATTTAGCACTTTTTTCAAAAGGTGTGATTGCAAATAAAAAGCATCCCCGGATAAGCTTTGCATCCAAGCGGTTGTTATGAAACTAACGGTAATGTGATATAGGATTGGAGTTTTTTATGTGGTAGGTAATAAGTTAAGAAAATAAGAAAATTAAATAGCTCAAGAGAAGAGAAATGTAAGAAAACAACTATCCTTTCATTCACTTAAATAGAATCTCAATTTTCTATCACTTTGATACAAAAGGGATAACCCCTATTTATAGGGGAATGTACAGCATACAGCTTCTTCAAGATGATGATACAGGGCCTGTTTGGAAGTTAGTTTTTTGGACAAGTTTTTTACCTACAGGTTTTTTAACAACTTTTGCTACAGGAACTCTAAAAAACCTTCTCAAAATTTTTTACCTACACACTTCAAAATACTCAAAACAAAAAAAAAAAAAAAATTCAACACACAAAAAAAATTCCCTTCCCTTTTTTTCTTCTTCCACCCCCATCCCAACCCACCAACACCGCCAATGTCGACCAGCACCGCCGTTTCGTCCTTGGCTTGTTGATGGCTATGGAGATGCACCTGGTCTTCTTTTTTTTCCCCCTTTTTTTCCTCTCCCCCTCTGTAGACACCAAATTTTTGTTAATCTTTAATATTTTAGTGAAATTTTTCTATTTAATGAGTTATTTATTTTCTTACATTTTAATGTATATTTTTCTCATTTTTTGCAGGTTTATTTTAGGACAAAAAAAAGAAAATTAAGAAATCAAAAATCTTCTCCTAATTATTGCTCTTTCACCAAATGCACTATTCATCCATTTTTTGCACTCAATGTTCAGGCACTTTTCTTTTCATTAGGTGAGAAGGCCATCATTTTGACCAATCCCACGCTCCACTCTCAACTGGCTTTTTCTTTATCTCAATTGGCACGACACCAGGAAAAAAAAAGAAGCACTGAATCGTCCTCAATCTCCCTCTCGGCTCTCTCTGGTCTCTCAACAGAACAGACAGAAAAAGCCAAACAAGAAAAGAAAACTCCCTGGGTTCTCCCTCTCGGCTCTCTCTCTTTTTTTTTCCCAACAAAGCTCAACCAAGTGACTGCAATATCCTAGAGGAATTTTTTTCTTCTTTTTTCAGTTTTGTTTTTCACATGAAATTCATATTTAGTTGCTTATTTTCTCCTGTTTTTGCTGTCTTGCATTGTTGTTGTTGTATTGTTTAAAAATTGGGAAATGGCATGAACCAGATTTAGGAAAAGGAAATGTTTCTTGTGAATGCATGTTAATTGTTCAAAAAAATGCCAAAAGGAATTTTAGGGACTGTTTTGCCTTAATTTAGCCTTTTTATGTTGTTTTCTTGTCCAACTTAGATTATAGTTGTAATGTAGAAGCTATAAGGAGGGTTTTGGCATAATTTTTATGATTTTTGGTGAAGATTATAGTGTTTTAAAAAATAAAAAAATTGGACTGACTTTTTGCTTTTCGGCCACCTTCGAGTCATCTTTTGTAAAAATAAACTCCGGAAATGGAACCTACGCGAAAAATGGAGTGAGGAGGTGCATTTTGAGAAATTTTGGCGCCCGGAGAAGTCGCCAGCGACCGCCGCCGGCCACCATGGCCGCCAACTGAAGTAAGCTTCATCTGGCCGAAGAAGAAGAAAAAGAAACGGATGGGAAGTAGAAGAAGAAGAGAAGAGAAAAAAAAGAAAGGAAAGAAAAGAAAGAAAAATGGTTTGGGCTAATGCTTTATCTTCGGTTGGGCCAAGAGTTAGTTTTGGTTGGGTTTTGGAAATGGGTTGTGATTTATTTCTCTTGGGTTTCGTTTGGGTTAGAAGGTCAGACCCATGCTTTATTTTTGATTGGGTTTGAGTGATAAAAAAAGGGTTGGCCTGTGTATTTTAGCCTGGACTTTCGATTGGGACAGATGGCCGTGGCCCAAAGAAGAAATAGAGAATGGCCCAGTGGCCTGTTTTCTTAAGAAGATCTGCTAGCAAATTTGCACTTTAGCCCCTAATCTTTAGAGTAGTTTTACTACGGCCCAAAATATTTTAAATTTCTTTCATGTAGGTCCTTAAATTAATTGCACTTTGGTCATTGAGTTTTATCTTTCATTTAGTTCTGACCCCTAAACTTTGAAAAAATATAATTTTTATGCCCAAAGTTTTTTCAATCTTTGCAATTCAGTCCTTGGCAAATTTTGGCTCTCTTTATTATGATTGTTTCTTTTCTTTAATAACTAATTATGTTACTTTTGAACATATTTAACTTGTAATTTTCAGATGTTTTAAATTTCTTTATGTTTGACATATTAGTGTGAATTTAGTACTTTTATTATTATTATTTTTAATTAAATTGGTGCCATGATTCTTTTGTTCATTGTGAGTATAAATAGGACAATTTGACTCCATTTAGTCACCACTTCAAACGGGAGGTACCCCTATTTTTATTATTTCAATGTCAATTACGTGCTCTTATGTGCTCCTATGTGTTCCTATGTGTTTACATATTTTTATATGCTTTATTTATTGCATTTAAATGTTCATTTAAATTTTCTTATATTATATTCGTTTAGTTAATTTTTATAATTATTCGAGAGGCATTTAAATACCTAAAAAATGTAATAGATAGGATAACTAATTTTATTTTATCATATCTTTCCCATTTTAGATTGTAGTTAGATTCCCTGATGTAATAGATTGGTTGCGTGTTTATGTGGCTTATGTGTTATGTGTTTTACCCGCTTTTCTTAGGATTTTTACCTCTAGATATTATGTTTACGTGTTATGTGTTACGTGCTCTTATGTGTTTATTTGTTTTAATTTATGCTTTATTTGTTTTACTATGTACTATTAATGCATGACGTCACCACACTAGTCCAACGCTAGTTGTGGCTTTTCCCTCTATGTACTTGCTAGTCCAACGCTAGTAAGGATTTTTAGAATTAGGTTAGTCCAATGCTAGACCCTTTAGGCAGTCTTGCGCTAGATTCATCTTTGTGTGCTATTCACTACATTTTCATGCATATTTTCATTTTTAGGATCTTTTCTCATTTGTATGATATTCCCTATTATATTATCCCCTACCCGCTATAGATACTAATCATGTCATTTAGAATTGCATCTCATTTAAGCTAGTTCATTTGTTTGTTCATGTTAGGATAATTATTTTTCAAACATGGGAAATTGGTGATTATAACTTTTTAGTTTAAATACCTTGTTAATTCATGTATAAGAAAATTATGTCATGAGTTTTTGCCTCCCGTACCCTTTATGTTGCATTCCTTTTTTTCTTTGATCACTTATATATATGTATATAATTTAATGTCTTTTCTTTTATTTTAATCATTCGCATACTCGTGACACTTTCAAAGAATCATTTTGGCCTTCGCAATTAATGCGATTGGTTCGATTAAACCCTTGAATGGATATTTTGACCCTTTCGATATTTTATAAATTTAGATTTGCATCCACGTAGGAAACATCCAAATATGATAAAATTAAGGGTTAGATTAGGAAAATTTTGACTAAACCTCGCAACTAACTTAGACTAGGTTGAAAGGGTACCTTAGGTTTGAGTCAATTGAACCTTTGCCTTTCTTTTCTTCAACTGTGACTTCCGAACCCATTTTCTCTTGTTTTCAAAGACCTGGAGTTGTCAAAAAGGGTTTTGATTTATTTTATTTTTGTCAAAAATATTTTTTGGGTGACTTGGTACACCAAAACTCCATACCAAGTGGCGACTCCTATTTTTTCTAAAAAGCCCTTTTAGACTAAAATTTTGGACCCAAATTGTTGCATTTTTTAAAGTTCCATTTTAGGTCCCTTTTAACTTGTTTTAAAATAAAATCACATTTTTTTTTATAAATCTCACACTTTATTTTTATTTTCATCGCGAAAAAATGGGGCGCGACACCCTCTTTCTCCCCTGCCATCCTCCCCTCGTCTGTTTTTGCTCTCTGCGTCTCCCCCATTCCTCTCCCACCTCTCTGTGAAAAAAAAAAGAAAGAAAAGAAAGATGGTGAGAACCGGGAAGGAGAACAGGGGAGGCGGGAGGTGGCGGGGTAGAGGGGGAAGGGCAGAGGTGGTTGTTGGGGGAGGGGTGGCGAGGCAGAGGGGGAAGGGGGTGGTGGGGCTGAGGGGAAAGGCGGGGGGAGGGAGTGGCGGGGCAGAAGGGAAAGACGGGGGGAGGGGGTGGCGGGGAGGGGGTGGCTGGGCTGAGGGGAGAGACGGGGGTAACGGGGATTGGCGGGCAGAGGGGGAAGGGGGGAGGGGGTGGCGAGGTTGAGGAAGAAAGCGGGGGAAGGGGGTGGCGGGGCAGAGGGGAAAGGCAGAGCAGAGGGGGGAAGGGGGGAGGGGGTGACGGGACTGAGGGAGAAGGCGGGGGGAAGGGGGTGGCGGGCAGAGGGGATGGTGGGGGGAGAGGAGGAGAAGGGGAAAGGGAGGAGAGGGGTGATGGAGGTAACGGGGAAGGGGAAGGGGAAGGGGAAGGGGGAAGGAAGAAGAAGAAGAAGAAGAATGAAAAGAAAAAGAAAAAGAAAGGGAAAGAGAAAAGGAAAAAAAATTTCACCTTACAAAATCTTCTACAAAATTTTTTCAAAAACTTCTACAATGCACTACAGTAAAGTTTTAGACAAACTCCCAAAAAATTCAGATTCCAAACAGGCCCACAATTTTCTTGTAAGATGTGATAACTTTATCGACTATCATGCTAGCTTTATCAAAAGTCGTAATAGCCTTGTTGAAAGTTGTGTCATTTCTATCAACTTAAAAGTCGTAACAGTATTGCCTTGAAAAATGTGAAAGATTTGGCACCATCTAAGGGAATAAGATAAAGGTGATAGACATCCACAATTTTTAATTCTTTCATAACACTTCCCTTTGGATGTCTATTATACAAAGAATATGCCTCATTAAAACCTTAATAGGAAAAAATCTAGCGGGAGAAAATCCTAGTGAAGCAAAAAGAGTACATTATTCTTGTGTTTAAATTTCTCCCTCTGATTCAAACATCATTTGAGATCTTTGAGCCAACGCATTCCAATATTTTTCATCAAATTTTCAAACGTTGCAATCGGCAATAGCTTGGTAAATAAATCTGTTAGATTATTGTTAGATTGGATCTGTTGCATATCAATTTTACCATTTTATTGCCATCTGTAAGAGATGAGGGATGGCAACGCGCAAGCACCCACCTTGCGGGGGTCTATTGGGGTGGGGGTATACTCCCCCGCCCTACCCCTGTCTTGCCACCCGTTTGGAAAAAAAAAGATATATATATGTGCATAATTATATATATAATGATATTATTAATTATAATACTAATTATACATGTCTATTAATAAAAATTATTAATTATTTATACTAAATTTATTAATAAATTTATATTATATTCCTAACTATCCTTAATACAATAACAATTTTTTCTAAAAAAATACAATAATAATTTAATGATTGTATTTGTATCAAAAGTAAAAACTTGATTATTTTAGTTATATTTGTTTTATCATATTATATTGTATTCAAATAACTTTTGTTTAATTATTTTTATGAGTTTCAATTGTGAAGTTATAATAAATAATAATTTGGTAATATATTGATATTTTAGTACTTGATTATTTGTTCAAATTTAATTATAATGAAATTATATAATAAATTTTTTTAACTCCACGAGTGCCCCCGCGAGGGAAACGGGGCGAGGTAGGGCAAGCCGGGGGCGAGGGACGGGATGGGCGCGGGAGGAATTAATAGGCAACGGGATGGGGGGTGGGGGCGGGATCCCATGCCCCATTGCCTCTCATGAGTTAAATCTTGCTAATAGATTCACGGTAAATGATATATCTGTTTTGTACAATTGGCAATATATATTGGTGCATCAATTGCATTGAAATATGGTATTTCAGGACCAAGAATCTCTTCATATTCCTTTTTTTTTGTTTAAAAAGATTCTTATCTGGATTAAGAGACCTGACGACCATTAGGGTACGTAGTGGATGTGGTTTATCCATATAAAATTACATTAATACCTTCTGGGTATAAGTAGTTTGGTGGACAAAAATTTCACCTTCTAAATGCTCGGCAAACTTTTGTCTTTCCAAAATCTTTGATCTCAAATTCTTTATTCAAATATTCAACATTTTTTTGGAGTTCTTCAGGAGTTACAATTAAATTAATATCATCAACATATATTGCAATAATTACAAATTTGATCCATTTTTCTTTATAAAAACACATGGACATATTGGGTTATTAGTATAATCTTCTTTAATTAAACATTCACTGAGACGATTATACCCCATACGTTCAAATTATTTAAACCTGTGCCAAGACCTTTGCATTTTAATAGAATAAATATCTTTAGGATTTGATTTACATGTTTTAGACATGTTGAATCCTTCAAGAATTTTCATGTAGATATCATTATCAAAATTTTCATATAAATAAGCAATGACTACATTCATTAGACACATATCTAAATATTCATTTACTACTAAACTCATAAGATATTTGAATGTGAACGCATCCACTACAGGTGAATACATCTCATAATAATCAAATCCAGATCTTTGTGAAAATTTTTGGGCTATAAGCCTACTTTTTCAGAATTTCATTTTTCTTATTTCTTATAAATATTCATTTATAGCCCACTGGCTTTGCACCTTCTGGGTGTGTGGACGTAGGTCCAAAAATATTTCATTTTGCCGGTAAATCTAATTGGATTGCATTTTTCATTTCGACCAATAATTTCTATGCCGACATTTATCAATCGATTTAGATTCATAATCCTAGTTATCTTCTATAATATCAAGTGCTACATTTCATTAGGTTCCAATTTTCTATTATTTCATTCTCTTTAGGAGTAAAGTCTTCAAGAGTTGGCTCTTTAGGAGTAATCTTTTTAGGAGGTTGAATTTTGTCATGACATTTATTTAATCTCCGGAGATATTTGAAATTAATTTATACCTTATTCAGGTAGACCGGTTTTAAATTCATTTGTAGCACTTGTACATGTCTTTCAAGGATATCAATTTAACTAGATTTTCTGCAAGAATATTTGATTTAATAACTCTTCTGAAATTGGTAAATATATCTGATAATTGATTTGCAACTTTTTGCAAATGAATAATCTTTGAACTTCCAGTTCATATTATTTTATATGAGAATCGAACAAATCCAATTTTTCAAATGATTTCCTTTCGGTTGATCCTTTTCTCTCCCTTATGTCGGGAATTATAAATAGATCATGCATCAATATTTCATGATATTTAATTATAAAGGGTGATTCATACCCGACATAGATTTTTAAATTTTAAATTTCTATTGGAACTACATATAATATAAAAGGGGTATGTATAAATACTTGTTGACTCTTAAATATTCTCACTTTTGTCAAATCTTGTGTTTTTAAACTCAGACCGAAAGGTGAACCGGTAGAACTCAGGGGTCAGAGGTCAAAAAGTCGAATCGGTTTAAAAACTCAGATGACATCATCATGGTGTCTTAACTATATTAATTATACATATAAATAAATAGGTTAAGGAATTTGTGTAATATGCATGCAACTAGAAAAAAAAAATTATCCCTTTTGCTTGTTCATTTTTTTATTTCTCCTATTTCTTAAAATTCAACAGATTGATATTTAACTCCAATTTAATTTCTAAAATTTAAATGCAAGTTAATGACTCCATAACTAAATCCTTAGGACTTATTTGAGAATATATATCAAAATTTAAGGCTATAAACAAATATTTGACAATATTAGGGTAATGATTATAATTATTTAAAACATTCTAAGGAAAATATGAAATACCATGAAACTTTGGGTATTTGTTCCTATATCCTATTTGTGAACTTCGTCTTCAGCCGTCATATTCTTTGCATTGATACTTCCTTCTTCCTAACTTTTGCCCAGACCTCCATCTCCACCGCATGTGACAATACCACCGCTACCAACCTAGATCTCCATATTTCTAACTTGCAATTTTATTATCCTAATCTTTGACTTTTTTTTTCATCGTTTAATCCAACAAAACCATGGAAACTTATTTACCTTTTCTTGCTTTTTCTTCCATCCCTTTGCTCTTGTTTTGCTTTTTTCTCTTAGTTTCATTTTAGATTTTTAGATCTGTGAGTTTCCTTCTTTATTTTAATTTTGTTTTTGGTGCTGATGGATTCTATAAATGGTAACAACTTCACCATCATCCCTTTTTCCGTACCAGCTCTGAAGGGTGGCTTGAAGATCTAGGTGAAGAAAGTTTGTAATCTTATTTTTGGGGAAACAATGCAGAATTTTTGGAAAGACAAAATCAGGTTTTTTAATCTCGATTTCCAGTTTTTTCTCAGTTTGACCCGAATTTTGACCGAGTCTTTTCCATTTGATTCTTTAAATCAACTTGGACCGGACATCTATTCGGTTCCCGATCCAACCAGTCGAACCGGCTGGTCCAGTTCCAGTTTGAAAACACGGGTCAAATTATAAATTTATTGGGATCAGTAAACTTCTAATTTACTACATGTGATGATTATAAATCAAATGAGAACGAAAGCAACTATATTGATAACCATTGCTCTCTTGAATGGTTATTATGATATAATCAACCTTTATTTCACTTGATTTTTACACATGATATTTATTACTGTCTCATTTAGTGTCTCGATTTGATATCCATTTTGATAGATATTTTTAAAATTCAATGAATTTTTTGAGATTTGTGAGAGAGTAGGGCTTTATTTATAACAAGTTTTACTCCTTCAGGGAGAAATATAATAGCGGCTCTTCTGGAGTTTTCAATCAATTTAGCATTTCTATTTATTGTGTTTGTCTCTCTTATTTCCAAATAAAATAGAGTGTGCATAGTAGCATTATTAATGAGACACATATCATTGTCACCATAATTCTTATGAGACAAATATCATCACCATAATCCTTTGATCCCAAATATTTGACATTTTTTTTCAGGAAGAAAAATTCATTTCTTCTTCAGGAAGAAAATTCAATTACTATCATAAATCAAATTGATCATCATACACTTTTAGGGTGTTTAAAGAAATTGGTCATGTCAAGATGTTATGTCAATAGTATCAACGTTATAATTTTGATTAGTCAAATGCACTTCGGGACATTTGTTTGCAAGATCCTTATTTATTTGTCCTCATCATTGTTATCCCACTTCAAGTGAAATTTTTTGCTCTTACCATGGTAAAATACATATTTACCAAAATCATAGTCATGACTGCAGCCATAGCTAATAAGTTAAACTTTTAGTCGCATTCACTTTGTAGACACCAAAATTTTAATAATTTATTTTATTCGCTTTTGTCCACTTTATTGTTATTATTATTATTTTGCTTTATTTAAATTTTATACTATTTATCACCTTCAACTCCTTTTAGAAAATTAGACCGAAAAGGAAATTAAAAAGCAAGAAAAGAAAAAAAAAGAAGAGAAATGAAAAGTGCAGTTTTTGTTGAAAAAAAAAAGGGAAAACCCACGCGCGCATGCATTGAATCTTCTAGAATTTTGGCTGCAAAATTCTGCATTGAATCTTCTAGAATAACAGCTGCAAAGGTACCAAAATACAGCTGCAAAAAATTCCTCCCCATTTTTCACTCATTTTCTTCCATTTTTTTTCCTCCATTTGATCACTTCAGTACGTGGCCACCTGGCCTTGATCCAAACATCAAGAATCTTCTCGAATAACAGCCATCTAGTGGCTCTAATTTGCTATGCAAAATCTCAGCTCATCCTCACCTTTGAAAGGAGGGTTTGAGATTTTTTGGTTTGATATAAAAGCAAATGTAAGGCTGGAAAAGAGGAGAGGACAAGAGAGATTAAGAGAGGCGGTGGAGAGAGTAGAGGGGGCGAGAAAGAAAGAAAAAGCAGAGGAAAAAGGAGAGAAAACGAAGAAAAAGAAAAGAAAAGAGACAGCAAAAATTTTTAGAAAAACTAGTACCAGGCTGATTGATTAGCCCATTTCATCACCAAATCCCGACTTTATTTCGTATTTTTAGGTTGAAATTTTGATTTCTACACTCTCTTGGGTTGTAATCGGATGGCTTTCGTTCAGAAAATATTCGGGAAAAGCGTCTCCAAGTCAATTGAATCAAAGCTTCAAATTTTTGGTTCATCAATGCTGCATTTTACTGCAGAGGAGTTTCTTGACTTCGTTTCCAGGGATCTGCACACGTTTCTCACAATTTTTGGGCTCCTACACAAACTCAACATCATCCTCAGGTAACCGTAGCATTCTTTCTTGTTTGGTTCAACACATTTTATGAAGAACAAGACCTTTTGGACGTGAATTTGGAACCTTTTTGCTGTTGGGTTGATGAGCTTGCCACTTGTTTTTTTTTAGATGATTTTTCTTGATTATAACCCTTTTTCTATTTGTGTTTAGTGTTGGGTTGTGAAAATAAAGTACATAAATTATAAGAGCTCGCTTGTTTGGAACGTGCTTCGTGTGTTTGCTAGAAATGAAACCCAGGAAAGTTGGGTGAATTCTTAGTTTATGATGAAAAAAAAAAAGAATTCTACAACGAGGGCGTTTCCTGGAGGGGTTTATGTAAATGGGGGTCTTCGCATTTTGAGAATGCGAGCTCAAATTGAGCTCGCATTCCGGAAATGCGAGCTCAGTGATTTGTGTCTGCTTTATTCAGTATGCTGAGTTTCAAATGATTAAGAATGATCCAGGATGGGAGGAGGATTTTGGAGGAGAGGAGGCGAAACACCTTCAGCTGTTAAATGGGAGGACAGGATCATAGAGATTCGTGAAGGTTCTTGGTCCTACGTTTCTAGTTCGATCGGCAAAGCCCCTGGTATGTGCTTTAATGTAGCTCTTTCTCACTGCTTCCACCTGTTTTGATTCTTCAGTTATGCTGTTTCCTTCTCAACCTCCGTGCTTATTTTACATGCAATTGTCATCTAGTGCAGAGAAAGTTGTAGGCACTGCAACACCTCAAGAACCACCTGAGGAGTGGCAAGCTTCATGGAACATCTCAACAGGAAATGAACTATTAATACGTTGGGCGTCTCCGACATCCAGTTCAGGCTTGAATTTTGTCATAAGAAACAAGGAACCTACTGACAGGATGGTACAGCCCATTTCCGGAATCACTGATTGTCAAAATCACTGATTGTCAAAATCCTTTTTTGTTTTAATACAAAAATATAAATCTCTGCCTCCAAAAAAAAAAAAGCAAAAAAATTTGCATCTCGGTAATGCGAGCAAATGAGAGCTCGCATTTCACGAATGCGAAGACCCCCCGACAGAATTCCTCGCCATAATCACCCCTTTTGTAGAATTTTTTTAAAATTCATCACAAACTTAGAAATTTCTCCTGGAAAGTTGCGGAGAAAGTTAATGAAGAAGATGCATGCAAATCTCTGAAAATTTCACTTTAACCCCTAAAATTTTAGATAATTATGTTGTGACCCAAAAACTTCTGCAAATAAATCATTTTTACCTCTTTTAGGCTTTAATCTTCCTTTCTATGATTTAAGTGTGCTTTTTAGTTAATTAATTCTGGATTTTGGGATGAAATTAGACTTTAACATTTTTTTTAGTTCACCTATTAGTTGTTGGGTTTTGGTAAAATAAAGGGGAATTGGATTTGGTTATTTGTTTGGGTTATTTGGAATTGGGTTAAGTATTTTTATTGGATATCTTGGGTTTGGAGGCTAAAACCCATACATTTTAGTTGGATTTTTGCTTAGTCAAAAGCTGGGCTGGCCCGTCTCTTTTAACCTTAGGTTTTCGATGGGCCAGATGGCCTTTGGCACAAATAAAAAGCAAAAATAGCCCAGAGGCCTGTTTAGTTAAGCATTTAATTTCAGGACGGTCCCTGGATTTCACGTTATTTTACTCTAGCCCTAAAAACTTTGGTTTTCTTTTAATTAGGTCCCTAATTTAATTGTAAATAGGTCTCTAAACTTTATTTTTCTTTTATTTTGATCCCTAAATTTTATAATAATTATAATTTGACCCCTAAATTTTCTTAATTTTTGTAATTAAGTCCCCAACATTTATTATTTCTAAAATACAAGTTGTTTATCTTCTTTAATTGTTAATTATACTTCATTTAAGTGCTTTAATTGGTAGATTTCATAATTATTTCCAGTTCTTTATAATTAAATTGGTGCCTTAATCATTTTGTTTATTTTGGAGCATAAGAAGGGCAAATTTCACTCCATTTAATCACCACTTCAAGGGATGTAACCTCTTTTACACTCCAATATGTTTTTATGTGTAATTGCATGTTTTGAGTATTTTTTTTTCTTTTAATTAGTCATTCTTATTCATTTTAAGTTTCATTTGTTTTATTTAATTTTGATGATTATTTGAGAGGCATTAAAATGCCAAGTTGTAATGGATAGATGCTCAATACATGTATTTAGCTAGCTTATGTAATAGATAGGTTTTAATTTTTGTTAAAAATGTATTTAGTTAAATAAATATAATAGTTAAGTTATTATTTTTAGAATTCCCCATTTAGATTGTAGTTAGGGTCCTGAATGTAATAGTTAGGTTCTTATTTACGTTTATTTGCTTGGGTGCTTGCATGCTTATGTGCTTATGTGTTTACTCGTTTTTTTAGGATCTTTGCATCTAGATATCATGTCTACGTGTTATGTGCTCTATGTGTTTTATGTGTTTACTTGTTTTAATTATATTTTATATGATTTATTTAGTTATAATAAATGCATGATGTCACCACACTAGTCCAATGTTAGTTATGGCCTGTATCTCCGACTTCTCATTAGTCCAATGCTAGTGAAAACTTGTAAAAATGAGTTAATCCAATGCTAGACCCTGTAGGCCGCTTTTGCGCTAGATTCACACTTTTGCATGACATTCGTCGCATTTCATACATATTTTTCATTCTTTGGGTATTTTTCTCACCTTGCATGATATTTTATGTATATATTATCCCCCTTACCCCTATGTGTTCAAAATATGACATTTATACTTGTATTCTATTTAGAAAATTAGATATAGGTTAGTTTATTTGTTTGACTAGAATTAGGAGAGTCACCCTTCAAATATAGAAAATGAACGAGTATAAATCCTTAACTTTAGCATGCGCGTATCTCCTTTATTTTATAAAAAAGAAAATTGAAGTCACGAATTTTAACCCCATTTTTCCTCCACAACCAAGAGCCATTCTTACTTCCACAACCAAATTAATTATCAAAATATAAAAACTTGCAGCGAGCAATTGTAAATTGTTAGTTTGTTTTTGAAATAAAATTATTATTACATTAATAGTTTTGAATTTGTCTTTTTATGTTTTATCATGGAATATATGCATCATTTGTACTTGTTGGTGAATTTTTTTTTTTTGCTTGAAAAACTAGAAAAAGAGTAAGTAAAAAATTTTAGTGTTGATTTTGCCCCCACTAAGAATTTTTTCTGGCTCCGCCCCTGCAATTAGTATCTTTTAGTAAATATAACTATTAGTGTGCCATACAATATAATAAAATACACCACTATGTTAAATAAGAACATCAACTTAGTTGATATGAATTGCACCCCATATTTGGGAGCAATTTAGTAAGAGTTTAAAGTTTTATGAAACTTGGTTATGCATGTAATTGACCTTTTCAAATCAAATATGTTTGAAGTTGAGTTAGTTAATCATGCAAAAGAGTACCTTGTTGCATGTCTCAATTTTCTTATCTTCTTTCTTTTAGTTGTTGTATCAGTTAGTGTCACTTGACAGATATGAATAATAGTACACCGTACAGTATAGTAAAGTACACTATTATATTGGAACAATTAATATCAACCAATTCAGTGCTCCTTTCTAACATAGTGGCGTATTCTATTAGATTGTATGATGTACAAATATTCATATCCACCAGAATATACTAAACGGTACAACTAAAAAAATAAATATAAGATACATGAGAAATGCAACAAGGTACTTTTTTTATGAGTAATTAATTCAGTTTCATAATATATTCTATGGAAGAAGGTCAACCACATGCATAATCAAGAGATCTCTAAATACTTTTAAAATCGCACTAAATTACTCTCTTATATGAGTTACAATTTATATCACTTAATTCTGTGTTATCCTCCAGCATGCTGGCGTGTTTTTATTTTACTTTTCTATATACTCCGTACCTAGTAAATAATATTATGTGACATAACAACTAAAAGAAAAAAGACAAAAAAAAGTGTGAAATGCAACAAGGTACTTTTTTACGTGAGTAACTAACTCAACTTTAAATATGTTTGATATGAGAAGGTCAACCACACACATAACCAAACTCCATAATTCTTTGAACACTTACTAAATTGCTCCTTGAGTTGGGTGTAATTCATATCAACAAGTTGGTATTCTTGTCCAACATAGTATTGTATTTTATTGCACTGTATGTTGTACCAATAATCATATCCACCAAAAATACTATATGTTACAATAACTAAAAGAAAGATGATATGATGAGTGTGAAATTCAATAAGACACTATTTTTCATGAGTAATTGATTTAATGTAACAAGGTCAACCATACATATAACTAAGAGACTTATAAATACTTTAACTAAAAGCAAGTTGGAGTGACTCCTTACCCAAGGTAAGTTTCACTTTCGACTTTCCGAGAGGGACCTTATTGGGATAGGTTCTCTATTCATGTTATTATGAAATCTTTTGAGATGTTTTCAAATTTCTTTAGTAGCATAAAATGTTACTTTCTTATAATAGAGTATTGGGTATACCATTTGTACAGAAATGTACACGATATTTTCGAAACTTTAACACCATGCCCTAAGAAATAATCAAAGTAGGTTATGCAATTGTCAAACTATGAAATTTGGACATTTGTCTTTCCTAGAAATATCTTAGCAAATCATTTCCTTACCTACTCCTCATATCGACTCTTTTGAAATATTTTAGCATACATTTTTAAGAGAAAAAAGGTCACTTTTGTTTTCACCAAGGTTTGATATGCCTCCTATGTGTACCAAAGTATACCAAATCTATCATATGCGTACATCTACGGCTAGAAAAAAACTAAAAGTAAGTTATAATGACTCCTTATCTACGTAAGTTTGACTTTTGACTTTTCGAGAGGGCCGTGGGGGGTTGGCCCTCTAGTTACACTACATATCAAATCTATTGAAATGTTTTCAAATCTTTTTTCTAGTACAAAAGTTATTCTCTTAAAATATGTTTTTGAGTGTATCCCTTGTATGGCAACATCCACTGTATTCTTTAAACTCGTAATTCATGACATAAATGGAATCAAAGTAAGCAAGTGAGATTGTCCAACTATGTAATTTAAACTTTTCTCTGTCTTAGAGGAATTTTAGGAGATTAATCCCTAATCTACCCTACATATATGCTATTCTAAAGTTGTTTGACATTCATTTTCTAAAGAAAATGGATCAAATTTTTATACCAAGGTACCGTATGCTGTCAAATCATTTTAAAACTATACATTTGATTTTGAGAGAAAACTAAAAGTAAGTTAAAACGACTCTTTATGCGAGTAAGTTTGACCTTTGACTTTTTGAAAAAGACGTCACTCGGCTTAGTCCCTTACTCATATTATTTATCCAATCTCTTGAGATGTTTTCATGTCTCTTTTGTAGCACAAAAAGTTTTTTTTTTTCTTGTAAAAGGGTATTTTTACACTATTTGCATCGCAAATGCACTCCATATTTCTAAAACTCATATGCCACTCGAAAAGAAACCAAAGCAAGTTAGAGCAATTGTCCTACTATAAAATTTGGACATTTGTCTTCCTTAGAGGCTCCCTAGGAGATTAGCCTCTTACATACTCCTCAAATTCAAATTTAGAGAGTACTTCAAACATGAAACAAAACATAATAAATTAGCACTATGAGTTTCTTAAAAAGTACCACGAGTCTTTTTATTTTTTGGATACAAGTAAATTAAGTCTTAGGAGCATCTTTTTAATATGCGCATATTAGTATTGAGTAAAAAAACTTTAATACGAAATATAATAGGAAATGGTGTACAAGGTAGGCAAAGAGTTTTATGTTGGGAATTTGTTTATTTAAATTGCAATAAATATTAAATTTAATGAACTTTATCAATCATATTCTTGTAGCAACTAATAGTCTTAAACTACAATAAATGAATATTTTATTCATCAATGCCAACCATAATAATAATAACAAAGGTGAAACATCCCTTTGAGTTATGGTGAATTAAGCCAAAACATATTTTTTTTGTATAAAATATCAATTTCAAGTAGTACTTCAAAGATGAATAAAAATATATTCAAGTTTAGTTTGACTATTAATAAATAATCTTAACGTCTTACAATTTTTAATCATATAAATTCTACAATCATAAGGTATGTCATTGGTGAGAAATACAAATAAGTTTCACCAAATCAAAACATTTCTCTTCAAAGTTAAGCTATTTAAATTTGAACAGTGAAATTTTAATATATTTGGATACTATTATAATTGCAATAGCACTATAGATTATTTTACAATCCACTGTTACCAAAAAATAATAATAATTAGAAATCTCACTAAAACTAATAAACAATTCATAGAATAACTTAAAGGTGAGCAACAAATTATTCAAAAAATAAAATATTTAAACTCAAATGGCATAAAAAAAGAACATTTAGGTCATCTAAATTTAACCAAAAGACAAAAATATTGATACTATTACAAAATAAAAGTGCTCTTGAAACAAAGAATGATTTATTGCTTGTGCATTTGTATAGGTTAGGACAAATTAAGTACAGAAAAAATATAAAATTGTATAATTATTAAATAGCACATTTGTTTGTCTCAATTGCATTTATTACTTCAAAATAATTGATTTTCTAAAAAAATTAAAGAAAAAAATCTAAAAGCATTATGTTCACGTGCAAATCACGTAATCCATTACTAGTGTTTTAATGGAGATGAATTTTGTTACACATCTTGACTAATTTAGGTTAACGTGTTTTAGCTCTAACTGGTGAGTGAATCGGATGAGCTTTTGGTTCACGATTCAATTGACTTATATCGGATCAATATGTAAAATTTTCTAATTATAATATTAATCATCTGAGATAATACTGAAATATATGTGCAAAAGTGTGGCAACTCGTTCAACTATCCAATTTTTTTTAGGTTTTGATTATCTCAACTAGTTTCTGGCTGAGCTTGACCTAATTGTATAATCTTTTTGGGTTTAATAGAGGCCAAATTAAACTATTCTGCAGCTAGTTCATGGTTTAACCAATTGAACCGTTCGGTTCAATATAGTTTTAAAAAACATTGGTCTAGGTAGCTCCTAAGAAAGAATGGAGGAATATTTTGATCATTGCATTACCTCGTTTTTTGGTGGTTTCATCACCTATCTTGTGAGTTGTTATCTTTAGTAATAAAACTGGGCAATTTCAAGATGTCTTCTATGTTATGCGACAGAAAAGGGCACTGGCAAGAAAACAAAAGAATCAGCACTTACTGTTTCTTCAATAGGCACTGTTGTGTTGATTCGATGGATGTAATAGAGATCAATGAAATCCACATCTAGGCATTTGAGGCTGCCTTCGCAGCACGAGCGGGCATATTCCGGAGTACCTTTGACTATAACATGATCGTGACAATATCCGAGTACGCCGAACTTGGTTGCTAATTGAATCTTTTCTCGGGGTAACTGCTTCAATGCCTCCAATATAACAGTTGTTTGGCTATTTCACAAGTAAATGGAAACAAATCATTTTCTGTAATATTTCTATGCAATGATGATGAATGATGAATCTGAAGGGAAAGGTAATTCCATTCTAAGGTTAGAGCAGGTGACTGCATTATTCAACAGCTTATGGTACTTTTCAAGTTGCCTGCCAACAGCAATTGTTATTTCAAAGCCTTCTCTTACTAGTTGAGAAGCTCCTATTGATTTAATATCATGCGGGCCGATGGCTCACGTATCAGATATTAAATTGATAAGAACATATACTACATGGATCTTAGCCAAAAGGCCGAAGAAGGTATAAAACATGTCTGAGCGTCGGTTCAAATCGGGGAGCTCTAGTGTGAGAGACTAGAAAAAATAGCATGATTACCTTTTCGATCAAGCATTCATTAGCATTGTCAATCCCATATCTATTTGAGGTATCAAAAAACGTAACTCCCTTATTGAAGGCTTCCTTGAGGATTGCAATTCCGTCTTCTTCAGGGATTGGATCATTCATAATTCCAGAAAGCCCCATGCATCCAAATCCTAATTTTGAAACCTAAGGATGAAAAAGAAAATTAATATAATTTAGAAAGTGGGACAAGTACCGACAAATTCAATAGGCCTGTTCAAGTTTAGCCTGCTACACAAGGACAAAATGAATTAATTTCCACACTCTAGGATGTCTCCTTAGAATATCTGAATATTGTTTCCACTAGAAGTGGCAAAATGCATGTATAGTTGATAAATGATTTTAGTTAAATGAATAGTAGATCAAATTGATCCAATCCAATTAAAACAATTTAATAAATGAATCTAAATGGATGCCATTTAAATGGGTAGCGTAAAACCATAATCCATCCATTTATCAATTCACTCTTCCAAGTTCTAAATTTAAGATTCAAATATTTTTTCTCAAATAATACAAATCCCGGAAGTTCTATGTTCAAATCACCTAAAAATCTTTTGGTACTAACAAATGCTTGTGCTTTTACTCTATTTCAATTCTTTGTAAAGCAGTTTCAAATTATTATTTTCGAGAAAATCTAGCTATTGTGGTTAGTTTAGCCTTTCATCATTACTTTAAGTATCATCCTACAAAGTAATGAACAATTAAAAACTTGGCTACATTATTATAACTTTTGGGTGAATGAATATAGTTTGGGTAAATTTTTTATACACATACAGTGTATACACTAGCGGGTCTAGATGTATGACACATATACAAAATTTGATATTTAAATTTAAATTCAAATAATGTGACATTTATCCAACTCCTTTAATGTTTATACTGATAGTGTAGGGAAAATTAATTCATATAGTTTTACAGTGGAAAGGTGTCATTATGTATCTTAACTAGTGTCAAGCCTTATCAAGAAAAAAAAAATACTTTGATATTGTATGATGCATTTTGCTTTTTCCTTACTTAAGAATGTGCAAGTTTGTGGCCATTACTATATGAGAGTTTTAAAAAAAAGAAAAGAAAATGAGTAGGGACTAAAATATATTTTGAAAAAGTCTAGAAACTAGAAACAAAGAAAATACAATTAACGCCATTAGCAACTTGGCATGTGAGAAAATTATGAAGGAAAAAATAGGTGGTCTCACCAAATTTGATTCCACTTTTCTATAAATGGTTGGAGTCACAATGTTCTTTTTCTCTTTTTTAAGTTAAGTGGATGTATATGGATGATATGGATAATTCATTTAAATCCACCAATATAATTGAATTTGTGACACCCCCACTTCTCCCAAGGGCGAATCCAAGGGTATCCGTGGAACGCCTGCCCAATTCTCGCCAGGACTCGGTACAATTCCCGTTTAAGTTTAATACAATAATGGCTATTAATACCAGACGACGTAAGAAAAGAAGTCATTTCCATACATAGATATTCAATCTTATATTACAATATACCAAAAGTACATCTCATTCCCAAAATATACAACCTCAAAAAGTTGTCTAAACAAATACATTCAAAATCCCAAATTCAACAGTGTATCAAGTCCCAAAATACAACCTTTGTAAGTCGACCAAACAATTACAACCAAGGAACTAATCAAAAGAGTAATCTAGTTGGCTTTTCTCCAAAATCTTCCCATTTGGTCCTACTAAGAAAACAAATCTAACAGAGTGAGCGAACGCTCGTGAGGCCAAGAAAAAAAAAAACAAAACATGCACATGTGAACACATAGTTCAAGTAACAAGTAACAGTAACATATGTACAGGATTTAAAGTCAGAAAGTTCAAGTAATTCACAATTGGTAATATAACACACTTGTTAAGGATACAGGAGCTCTCAGGAGCTAATTTCCACTTGCTTCGCCAAGGCTCGATCCGATACTCACTCGTGATGACATTCCATCATCCGGGTAGGTATTAAGTCGGTAGAAATTTCACTTAATACTTCCTCCATCCACCATTCCACCCTCTCAGATCCGTAACCAAACACGCACAAAAAGAGCGATACTACACGAGTATACCGAACATGAGTATACCGAACAAGATCTCAAGTGATCAATTTTTGTTTTTAAGAACACACACGAAAAGGGTGATACTCCACGAGTATGCCGAACAAGATCTCAAAAGATCAAGTTGTGTTTTGTAATAATCCCATGGTTCATCAAACTTCTCGACCAAGTCTATACCAGCTCGATTCGCAAGGTTGGCCAATGAGATTTGGGTGTCCCCATAAGTCGAGGAGGTTCACTCCACTCGAAAACACGACATATACGACAACACGACATGCACACGTAAATGAGTATATTTTGCCGACGAGATTCACTTCAATCGACTTTGAAAATCAAGTTTAATGCAAGTAAAGTTTGAGTAAAGGAGAGCGAGTGCGATAAAGTATACACTCATCTCACCAAGTGATATTCACGTATATAAGCAGATAAATCAAGTAAACACAACAAGTCATGCACTTGACACTTACCAATTCAAAAGTAATTGAGCGAGTAAAGTCTTTAGTTGTCCCCTCCGGAATTCTCTTCAAGACTCTCTTGAGTACCTGAAGAAATAGTGACCATACATCACTCACGTAAACCCACTACCACGTAACACATAAGAAAGAATATCCACTTGTTTAGATTAAACCAAAGTCTCAAAAGAGAACCTATTTTTCTCGAAAATCGAAGTTCAAAAGTGATGGTTTAATAACACAAAGAAAAACTGATTTCCTTCATGAAATCGAGTTTAAAGCAATCAATTAACATCAAGAAAGAATAACAAGTTCTCAAAATTTCATTTTCTAAGAAATCGGCAAATTTCAGTTTTACGCGTCAAACTTAGAAAAATTAGGTCTTGCACTTAGTAGGTCCAAAATTAGAAAACTTGGCACCATTGAAAACTAGTTTCAAAGTGCTAAAAGTTCCTAGAAGACACTTTTCCAAGATTCTAAATGGAAAACACTCAAATTTCAGCTTAAAGTGGCTGATTCGCACTACAAGATAGTTTAAATCTTGGTTTTCGGCAAACTTTGGAAATTCGACAAAATTCACAGAAAGTGAACTAGCATATAAAATTTGTAACTCAATTATAATTCCAACCAAAGTTTAAAATACAACAAACGGCACTGAAATCGGAGTTTTGAGCATTGAGATATAGCAGCTCAAAATTGGTCGCATTTTATAAACTGTTCAGTCATTTTCCAGATTTGAAAGGCTATCTTTGAAGTCTTATTTGGCCACCGAATTGGCACTGAAAATACACCAAATTTGGTACACTAAATCTTCCATATATGAACTATATTTCTACTAAATTTCACACAAAAACTCACATGGGAATGCAGTTAACAAAACAACTGAAGTTTGTGAAATTTTCAAAACAAATCTGCCAACTCAAGTTTCTCTTTCCCTATCAAACACTTTGTATCATGAAATCAACTCCAAGCTGACTCATTTGTGAAACCAAGGTTTAAAAACATCTAATATACATTTGGTAGGTGATTGACATCAAAATTTCCAAAACAACATGTTCCAAATCAAGTTAGGTCATTCGGCTAGCCAAAATTAGGGTTTTTCAGATTTTCTATAGTTTGGGAATTGGACTATATCTCACTCAATACAACTTGAAATTGAGCATGGTTGGTGGTGTTGGAAACTACTTTCAAAAGGCTACATTTCATCAGAGCAAATCATTTTAAAATTCAATTTTCAAATGAGAGAAAATAGAGCCACAAATTGCAGTTTCTAACTTCCTCTCGTTTGGACTAACAAAACAGGGCAGCCAACTTTGATTAGTCATTACAGATGCCTCAGTTCGAATTAGAAGATGCATAATACACTATTAGAAAACTATGGATGTCTAGTTTTGAATGCCACTAACAGGACTCAATTCCGCCATCCGGACAGAGAGATATGTTCGTTCAAAGAACACTACCAGAGGACCACTGTTACACGTTTTTCAGATTTTGTTCTTGCCAAAATTCAATTTTTATCCAACCAATCCAAATGATTTTTGGTAGAAACTTTATACACATCACATACAACATATATACATCAGTTTCAAGGTCTTGAGCATCAAAAATTCAAAATCAAACCACTGCAAAAATAGGACAGATTCGTTCATACCTAACATCAACTTCCATCGGTCTCCTTTTCACTTTCCTACCCAAATATCATCTTGTTTAACATATAATTACCTCAAACAACATTCATTATCACTATATCAGTCCAATATATCCATTGTGGGATTTCATAGAGCCCATTCCAACATTTAAACTCAAACCACAACAATAACAATGAAGCTACAAGCTTCCTAGCAAAGATTAACCAACTAGAACTAAGATTAAGTGACCGTGTTGAAATGCCTTGAATCAGATCTTCGACCTCCGTTGAGCTGTTCGGGGGGTGTCTCAGTTTTTGGGCCTAATTTTTGGGTCCAGTCCGTTTTGGTTATTTGGTTGTAGATATACATTTTATATCTATTCTGTACAAAATATCTGATACATTCCGAACCCTAATAGAAAAATCTAATTTCTCCCAAATTTGTTCTTGCTTGTTCTTGTTTGTTCTTCCGTTCCGTTGCATTTGTTTAACAAACTGGTATTAGAGCTCTAGATTTCATCCTAGGACTCGGGTCTCGCAACAATATGTCTGCATTGAACATCAAGATCGACAAGTTCACCGGGAGAAATAGTTTCAATCTGTGGCAGATCAAGATGCGGGCTCTGTTTAAGCAATAGGGTCTGTGGAGTCCGCTGACGAAGAAGAAATCAGATTCCGTTGACAAAGAGTCGATGAGTCTGGAGGAAAAGGCTCACTCGACAATCATGCTGTGCTTGGCAGATGATGTCATCACTGAGGTCACCAGTGAAGAAACTGCTGCGGGTTTGTGGGTTAAACTTGAAAGTCTCTACATGACAAAGTCTTTAACCAACAAGTTGCTCCTAAAGCAACGTCTGTTCGGTCTGCGTATGCAGGAAGGTACTCCTCTTCGAGAACATTTAGATCAATTAAATACGATTCTTCTTGAGTTGCGTAATATTGATGTTAAAATTGAGGATGAGGATGCCGCGTTGATTCTGTTAATGTCTCTACCGCTATCGTATGAGAATTTTGTTCAGTCGTTTATTGGCGGCAAAGATACTGTGACTCTAGAAAAAGTAAGATCAGTACCGCATAGTAGAGAGTTGCGCCATAAGGCAGCTGGTAATGTTACAGATAATCAGGCTGCTGGGTTAGTAATCACCAATGGTAAAGGCAAATTTGGAAAAAAAAAAGTTTGGAAACAAGAAGCAGTTCTCTAAAGGTCCCAAACTGGATGATATATGTAACTACTGCAAGGAAAAGGATCATTGAAAATCAGATTGCCCTAAGAAGAAGAAGCAGCAGGAAAAACAACATGCTTCAATTTCAGTTGCAGAAAGGGGCGATAAATTCAGATGAAGATCTGGCCCTAATTGCAAACGAACCAACACATCACTCTGATGTGTGGGTTCTTGATTCTGGGGCATCCTATCACATATGTCCAAATAGGGAATGGTTTACAACATATGAGTAAATAGATGGCGAAAATGTCGTGATGGCTAATAGCGCTGTCTGCAAGGCTGTTGGGATCGGTTCTATGAAGATCAGGACACATGCTGGAAAAGTTGCCACATTGAACAAAGTCAGGCACGTTCCCAAAATGACGAAGAATCTGATATCACTTAGTACTCTTGACAGTAAGGGTTTCAGGTTCAGCGGAGGAAGTTGAGAGTTGTGCATCAGTAAAGATTCATCAGTGGTTCTCAAAGGAGTTAAGCATGACACCCTATACATCTTACAGGGTTCTATGCTAACAGGTTTTGCCGCTGCTGCTATTGCATCTTCTGAAAATCGCAGGTCTGATATGACCAACCTGTGGCACATTAGGCTTGGTTATATGAGCAAAAAGGGGATGCAGATTCTGTCTAAATGTGATCTTCTAGAAGGCCATAAGGTCACCGATCTTGGATTCTGTGAACATTGTACTTTCGGTAAACTACATCGTAGAAAGTTTGAGAAGGCAATTCACAGGACAAAAGGCACACTTGATTACATCCATTCTGACTGTTGGGGTCCTTCACGAGTTGAGTCTTTGGGAGGCTATTGGTATTTTTTATTCATGATTGATGCTTATTCAAGGATGACTTGGGTAATCGTTATGAAGGAAAAATGTGAAGTTTTCAAGAACTTCAAGCAGTGGAAGGCCCTAGTGGAGAATCAAACTGGAAAGAGGATCAAAAGGTTGAGAACTGATAATGATATGGAATTCTATTCAAAGGAGTTTGATGAGTTCTGCAAAGATGAAGGAATTGCTCGGCATCACACAGTTCGACACACACCACAACAAAACGGTGTAGCAGAATGCATGAATCAGACACTTCTAAAGAGAGCACGGTGTGTGAGGACCCGAAAATTTTCTTTTTTTTATTTCATTTTACTGGCTTAATTAATTATTTAATTTGACTATTTAAAATCCATTTATATGAAAAAACGCTTCTCTTATGTTTTTAAAGCGTTTTGTTAGAAAAGTTACTTTTCGAAAACTCGTTTAATTCGGAACAACAAGTACATACTTTTCGAGACTATATTTGAACTGAGAGTGTATTAATTTTGAAAAAGTAAGAATGATCAATATTAGATTAAGAAAGGTCGTGAGGACTCGTAAAAATGTATTTATTTTAAACTCCTGTTACGAGCTTATTTAAATATTTAATTGCTTGTTTGCCCTTATTTTCTAACCTTTTTAGACCCAATTACATGGAACTATGACTTATATGTATTTTTAAAATGACTTGTTATGGAAATTAATTTTTGAAAACTTGTTAAGTGAGAATAGTGAATACGCGTTTTCGAAACAGTGATTGATTTGAGAATACAATAAGTTTGAAAAATTGGAGACTTATACATCAGTCTTAAAAATAGGTATTTTATGTTTAAGTACTCAAGTATTACTTAGCAGTACTATCGTTATAAGAATTTCTTGGAGATTTCACTTTATCGCGCTTAAATTGGAAGTACATGTTTTTACGCACACGCTCAATTAAGGGACTTAAGGCCTTTATTTTTAGACCATTAAGAGTGAATAATAATAGCATGAATACAGGTGCATTAGAGGTTTAGTGCACAATTGAAACAAACCCGAAAAAAAATGGAGGTACGAAACGTGCGCGTACGCGTACCATTAAGAGTTGAGTTTTGTGTAAAAGGCCACCAACCACCAACCTTCTTTAGGAAGCCTCTTTTGATTAGCACCATCTCTCTCCTTTCTCCTTCAAGCTGGCCGAATACACTAAGCAAAGAAGAAGGAACAAAGTTCTTCTCATTTCACCTTCATTCATCCAACCATTTCACCTCAAAATTTGTACACAACTTTCATAATACTAGAAGAACAACTCTAGCCAGGTGAGGAGCATCATTTCCACGATTTCTTGGAGTTTTTTAGTGGTCAAAATTTCTGGTTTCATCTCAAAAGCTAGGAGGTAATCATCTAATCTTCTAGTCTTGGTTTTAGTGGATGGATCTTTGATATGAAGCTTGTAGCTTCATGTGGGTGTTGTTATATGGATGGAAATTTTGTTATGTGGGCTCTATGAACTCCCACTTTGATTGGATGGACTGATTTGGTAATTGATGATGAAATTAATGTTGGTTTAGTGCTTATATTAGTGGAATAATGTTGGGTTGTTGATAGAAACTCAAGGATGGTGCAATGAGTAAAAGTGACCATTTTACCCCTGCCCTGTTCGTGCACTTTGGTACAAAATTTTGAAGTTCTAATGGCTTTTTTATGATGCATACATGTTATATGGATAGTGTAGAAAGTTTCGTTGAAAAATAACATGATTTGGTTGGTCAAATGTGTTGATTTTCAAAGTATGGCAGAACTAGAAAATTTTCCCGGATTGCCCAGGCAGTCCTATTGTTTCGGCTATAACTTTTTACTCCGATGTCAAAATTGAGTTTCGTTTATGGCACTGGAAACTAGATATTTCCAGCTTTCTATTGGTATAAAATGCATGTCCTGGTTCTTCTTGTGTGAGCCAAAGCATTCGTTTGAAGTTTGCTGTCCTGTTTTGTTGGTTCACTACAGGGCGGAACATGAACTACAAATTGATGCTCAAATGTGAGCTAGTTGTGGACGGATTTTGAAAATGATTTCTTCTGAGAACTTGTAGCTTTATGAATCTAGGTTTCAACGCCACCAACTATGCTCAATTCCAAGTTGAATTGAGTGAGATATGACCAAATTACAGACCTAGATTTTTGCTTGAAAATCCTTTTTTGGCTAGTTAAATGACCTAACTTGATTTGAAACTTGTTGTTTTGGAAACTTTGATATCCAACATTTACCAAACTTTATATTAGATGTTCCTTGGACTTTGTTTCACAAATAAACTAGATTTGGGTTGGTTGCATTGGACAAAATGTTTAAAAAAGAAAAGAAGAGCTAGAAGACAGTTTTGCCATGGAAAATTTCTTGAACTTTGATGGTTTAGTTAACTACTTTCCCGTGTGAATTTTTAAATGAAATTTGATAGAGTAGTAGTCCTCATATGGAGGTTTAATTGTGTAAAATTTGGTGATATTCTAAGACCATTTTGATATGCAAATGATGTCCCGAAATTGCTCTTCGAATCTGAAAACTTTTCCTTTTCTCTTAGCTGAATGGCCAATTTTGACTTGGGAGTTGTTATTTCGAAATTCTTGGTGTTAATCACCTAAGAAAATATATCTTGAATGTCACTTAGACATTGTATACACAAATGAACCATGTTTGAAAATATTTCATTAGCCAAATGATTTAGAAAAGGGAAATGGTAGCACAAGGCAGCATTGCCTTGAAAATTTAGAAACTTTCGTGACTTTGTTAACCGACTTCCCATATGTATTTTTCCATGAAATTCAATAGAGGAATAACCCTTATATGGTAGTATAATACTGCCAAATTTGGTGCCATTTTGAGTCCATTTCAATGCTTAACCAAAGTCCCAAAATTTGTGATTTGAACCTGAAAATTGCCTAAAAGTTTCGATTTTTTAGCAACTTTGACCTACTATATCTTGGTGGTCAAAACTCTAATTCTTGTTCTATTTATTATGTTTTAAACTTTGTTTATGACTCTAATTGATTTCCAAATTTCAGAGGCTGGTTCACATTGTGTGAATTTTGTTGAATTTCCAAACTTTGCCGAAAACCAACCCCGAAACTGTCTCGCAAGTCAAAACAGCAACTTTGAGACAAATTTTGAATACCTTCCGTTTGGAATCATGGAAAAGTGTCTTTTAAAAACTTTTAGTACATTGGAAATAGTTTCTAACGGTATCAAGTTTTCCAATTTTGGACTCATAAAGAGTGAGATCTGATTTTTCAACGTTTGCCTGCCGAATTTGAAATTTCCGAACTTAAAGGAAATTGAGGGTTTCAAACTCTTCATTTTCCTCCGATATTGCTAGACCGTTTTACACTTGATTTCAAAGGAAAAAAATCAGATTTCTCTTGTATTTTTGAACATCACTCCCGAGTCTCGATTATGAATAATTAAGGTTCAATTCATGAATTCTCCTTAGAATGAACACTAGTACAACCTTCTCGATAAGTAGGGAATTTTAAGCAATAGTGTGTAATAGACAACTATTGTTTGCTCAGGTGCTCAAGGAGACTTTCAAGAGGATCTCGAGGGGAACACTTAAAGGATTGTATACGCACTTACTCTCTTGTTTCAATAGGTGAGTGTTCCATATAGGAGTACGTAATTTGAATAAATCTATGACATGCTTATTCTATGATCATTAAGTGTTAAGGGTTACATGTTAAGTATTTACCACACTCATGCATATTTAAGTAAGGTATACTTGAGTTATTCGACATGAAATACTTAAAGAACATATTTATATGACTACTTGAATTATTCGACCTGAAATAATTGAAGAGCATACTTACATGATTAGTTGAATTATTCGACATGAAATGCTTAAAGAGCATATTTACATGACTATTTGAATTACTCGATATAAAATACTTGAATTGCATATTTATGTGATGCGTTTAAATGATTAATTATGCTATGGCTGCATAAGTCGGTTGGAGTGAATCTTCTCGACTCTTAAGTGGTAAAAGTGGGAAACGGCCAATGGCGACTTTTTAAAATGACAAATGTCTACCAATTAACCGTGATTACTACCGTTAACCGTCAACCGTTAACCGTTTATCGTAATTACTTACCGTTTTTCTATCTACTTGATTACCTGGTACTTGGTTATTTGATTACCGTAAATTACATGTTCACATGAAATTATCAAATATTGCTTACATGTGTATGTGTTAATTGATGCTAGTAATTACTCATATGAAATTGTCTACCATTTTAAGGCGAGTGTGTACTTTATCTCACTCGACCTACCAAAAGAATAAATTTTTACCGTTCGCCAAGTTATTTGATTACTTGTGCATGTTGTAAGCTCTAAGCTGAACTTGGGCCCTGCCTTTGGTTAGTGACTTACTCGAGTCAGGACTGAATTCGGTCGGGTAAGTTGGAACCCTGAACCACCATTTCGGTATACTCGAATATTACCACTGGAGGGATAAAGCAATGGCCAGACAGTACCGTGGAGACCGGAAGTCATAAGGTGCAGTGTGACAGCCCCACCGTTCTCTAAGGCGTACCAAAGGGGTTAGCGGACTGCCGCCCAACTCTCGCCCGGACTATCGAGTAGTTAAATGAAATCGAAAACGTCCAGGAAGGTAATAGCGCGCTCAAACGATTCAAAGACGCCAAATGGCAAAACGAAAATCAAAATCACAATGAATAGTGGTTGCCACATCACCACCCAACCAGGAGCCAAACGAATACAGATATGGCCATATAACTCGGGAAAGCATTTCCAATCCAAATATGAAACATGAACAGGGTATATAGTTTTATACACATACGTTTGTAATTTACGGAACAAAAGAAGATAATTAGATCAAAATACATTTAGGATTTTCCAACTATCGAGGAGCTTTACAAAAATATATTAAAACTAGCTCGACACGTGCTTCAAAACATCTTAGCCCCAAAAGTGGTTTCGTGTAAGGAAAACAAAGATAACGGGAAGGGGGTGAGTTTATGCTCAATGAGGTACCAAAATAATAGCAAGTAAAAAACGTGGAACTTCATATTCAATTAATCACATATGCGAATCAAATAAAGAAGTGAACAAACACCATAGACAGAAAGGATACGGGTGGCTTTCAGGAGCCAAATTCCCATTTGCTTCACCGAAACTTGATCGAAATAATAGTTGACACTCCGTCAACGTTAAAAAAAGTAATCAATACCGTAGACTCCACTTTCTCCGATTCTCTCTACCTCACATACCCCTGCCGGGCCCGAACTCCAATCAGTTCAGAAATGGTAATACTCGAGCATACCGGAATCAGGGGTCTCAATACCCAAAGATCCCAAAACAGACTACCGTGGTTCGTTATCTAATCGACCAGGCCCTTGCCGGCCCGACTCGAATAACTAGCCACAGGTGTTGAGCTCAGAGGTCACAGAAAGGTCGTTGGATACAAGCTTCCAAACGACGTCCGAACAGATACAGATACAGATACAGATAACAGATTCAGATTCGCACCAAAAATTGGCATATGGACAGACAAGAGAACGAGTGTGATAAAGTACACCCTCGTCTCAAACAAAATAAACAGATAGTTCAATAGTTCATATCACAGATTGCATGTACAGAAACCGAGTTAAACAACAAGTGAGGGGAGGGGTACACTCACCGGTTCAAGTACGGATACTTCAAAAGTTTTCACTTCACACTGGCTTTAATTGCCACGAAACCCTAAAAGAACCAAAGTAAAACAATTGAAGGTTCCACTTCCAAAATCGAGTAAACAGAATGCACATGTGAGGCTCGACTACTAGTCATATGCTTCGCCAACTAATTACCAATGTAAGGAGGCAAAACATGATTTTTGGGAATGAAAAGGTAATATGAAGACCTAGGGCTCAAACAACCCAAAAGCCCTTCATTTCTACCAAAAGGCAATTCAAACTTAAAGGAACCAAACGGCCTAGAAAATTGGACAGCATTCCTCCTAAATTTGCTTACTTTTCCAGCCATCAAGGCTTCCTTTTTTCCTCAATCAATCCCCAAAGTCACACACCAAATAATTTCATTCAATATCCGTTCAATAAGTTCCAAGTAGTACAAGTACAAATTCAAACTAGGGAAAAGTCCGGAAATGAAATTTAAGCTCTAAAACCCAAAAACAGTTTTGACGTCGTTTAGCGTATTGGACACAACCGGCGCTACGATTATCGGATGGATGTGTAATATACACCGTTTCGAAGCTAAAAGAAAGGGCTACAATGTTGAAGAAGGCCACTCAGTCCAGTTTACAATGTATCTAGGTAAAATTTGTCCAAACAACTCCAGATTTTCTAGTTCGAAATTCACAGTGACAGTCCTGATTCATTCAGTCATATCTCAGCATATACAACTCCAATTCAGGTGATTCCAAAGCCATTTGAAAGCTAAGACACAAGGCTATAAGTCTTAAGAAAACATTGACAATCAAATCAGTAGTATTCCTGGTCAAAACAACCAATTACAGAAACTGATTAGCATGTTCGGGTAGAAACAGGGCAGCAGGGGTATTTCGATCTTTTCACAGGCTACGTTGCTCCGATTGGGCTGAAATTTTGCAGAAAACTATAAAATAGTATTCTATACAACTTTTATGTTTTAATCTAAGGCTAATTCGGCATCTAACTATGAGGAACAATGCCAGGCAGAAAGAGGGGAAATGAAACCCTAACTTCCACAATTTCCTTTCAATGCAGAAATTTCCTGCAATTAACCACAATTTACACCTTCTAGCTTCATTCTACATCATTACCAACCATCAATCATGGCCACACCATATTACACATATGAAAACAGAAAAATTCAAGAATAAATATAAAAGTCACCAATCTCAACTAAAAGTCATGAAATAACCCACAAAAACACCTCTTAGGCTACCACAAGCCATTAATTAAACATCATCAAGAACAAAAGAGGAGTTCCTTAGATACTCACCTTAAAATATAAGAAGGGAAGCAACTAACCACCTTAGCCTTCCAAACAACTTCACAACCAACCTTAATATCACCAAACTAAGAGGTTTTATGGGGAAATTTGAAGATTAAACGGTTGAATTGAAAGATTGGACAAGATTGGAGACTGGAAAATTGAGAGCTTTTCTTTCCTTTTTGATTTATAAGAGCCGGCCAAGAAGCTTGCAAAATTGAAGTAATTTTGGTCAATTTTTAGTTTAAATGGTAAAGTCATGAATAGTGGTCAAGAGGTCAAAAGGTAAGAATGAATCTTCAAGTGACACTTGTCACTTCATTTAATGCTAATCTATCCTTTATTTCTCTCACACCAATCCACTTGGTAACCTCTAATTATCGCATAACACCCGGTAAATTAAACCCAATACCCAAATCTTAACCTAAGAGGCCGAATTTTTTCGAACTTTCTGCACTAGCGGGTCCCACGTCCGGTATACGCTCTTACTTTCTCAAAAACTAACCGATACTAGAAAAATCATCTAAAAACTAAATTTACTCATAAAATTATGTTTAAAAATTTTTCGAAAAGAAAATGTGGAAAACGTGCAATTAAAAGGAAATAAAACTTAGACATTAAGAAAATTACGGGTCCTCACACTCTCTTCCCCTTAAAGAAATTTCGTTTTCGAAATTTTCTTATCAACGGAATCTATCAAAATCTAAGGTACCCAACGGATCGTACCTTCTACGTCCTCAAACGAGTCAGGACCTTGATGGCGTTCTAAAGAGTACACCTGAGCCGGTACCTTGGATCCAGTCCCTTCCTTTTCCGACTGTCCAGGGTTAGTCTTAATGGGTTGCGGGGTCCCTTTTCCTTTTCGTAATCGAACTGGGTATTCTGCAATCCAATGATCGGCACTTCCGCAGCGCAGACATTTTCCCTCTTTCTTCCAATAATTTGCCTCCGTATGATTTGGCCCTCCGCAATATCCACAGGGACCACGAGTAGCAGAGACTGGTTCCCTTTGAGAGACATCACGCGACACTCCCGATTGTCGCACTCCCCCGTTTCCCTTTCCAATCTTAGGGGGCATACTTGTACCTTCTTGCTCAGAGCTACTCCCGGGAAAGCCCCTTTTCTTGGCTTGGAAATTTTTTTACCTGCAGCCTAGCATTCTCTACTCGTTGCGCCTTCTCTACGGCATCGCTGAAGGCGTTAATTTGGGCTACGACTAGATTTTTCTGGATCTCCGCGTTCAAACCCTGGACGAATCGCTGTATTCTTCGTTGCTCGGTCACGATAAGTTCGGGTGTGAATTTGGATAGTCGAGTGAATTGGCTCTCGTATTCGGCCACTGTTTGAGTCCCTTGACGAAACCGGATAAATTCATTCTCCTTTTGTTCCTGAATTAGAGGAGGAAAGAATTTAGCATTGAACTCCCGCATAAAGTTCACCCAAGTCCTGTGCATTTGCTCTCGGTCCCACTTTTGTCGTATTACGTTCCACCAGAAACGGGCCCCCCTTCCTACTGGAAAATAGCAAAAGTCACCTGCCGTTCCTTCGTATAGTGCAGGGCAGCAAAGATATCCACCATTTTCTCTAGCCACCTTTCGACTTTATCTGGATTGGGCCCCCAAATGAACTTCGGTGGGGCGAACTTCTGGAATCTCTCGAGAGCCCTGTCGTCGCTCTCGACGTGGTTACCAGGGTTCCCAAGGTTGGGATTAGGGTTGTGACCCTGTTGGTGCACTACTTGAGCTAGCAAATCAGTCATTTGCTGCATGACAGCAGCTATTTGGAAGTTGGGATCAACCCTAGGTTCGGGGTTAGGTCCAAACGAGATTTCCCCAGTGCCCCTTTCAGACGTGAGTTGCCTAATTCCACGCTCGCGGCCTTGTCCACTACGAGTGCCCTCCATTGATCTAAATCAATCTAAGGTCGAGGTGCAAAGATAATATTAAAGATAAGTATAGGCATAAGCAAATAACAAGAGGTACTCACAGATCAAAAGCATATATATACACACAACTGTACCGAACCAGTCACACAGTAGCAGGCAATTAGATACAACCAAAAGAGGTCCATGAAGGTAACGGGGTCATCCAAAAGTACTATAAACGAACTAGATTAAAAACGCAAAAGCAACTAACAAAAGTTATTTCCCTTCAAGGTCTCCATCCCTAATCTATGAGAATGCCACAATTTATATCTTAATCCAGGTTAATCATACTTACGAACACCGAACAAACCACATGAAGTTCCATAGAATCAACTTTCTAGTTCGCCCAATCCTTTCTAACCTAGGCTCTCATCTCTTTCGTATCCAGGAGCAAGAATCTCATCTAAGATAATTCACAACTCGAGTCGGCCGGTCCCAAGAGTAAATCATCCATATTATAGATTCCTACCCGACATACATATCTATCTTCCTCAAGTTTCATAATAAAGATTTTTACACTTATAACATACCAGGTTCATAACTTATGCTCAAAAGAGCACTTAACCCTTTAGACATCTTTACCAAAAGCGAGACCATAACACCACTTGGCCCCAAGCTCACTCCGCGCAGAGACCACGCGAAGCGGCTCTGATACCACCTGTGACAGCCCCACCTTTCCCTAAGGCATACCAAAGGGGTTAGCGGACTGCCGGCCCAACTCTCGCCAGGACTATCGAGTAGTTAAATGAAATCGAAAACGTTCAGGAAGATAATCGCGCGCTCAAACGATTCAAAGACGCCAAATGGCAAAACGAAAATCAAAACCACAATGAATAGTGGTTGCCACATCACCACCCAACCAGGAGCCAAACGAATACAGATATGACCATATAATTCGGGAAAGTATTTCCAATTCAAATAGGATACATGAACAGGGTAAATAGTTTTATACACATACGTTTGTAATTTACGGAACAAAAGAAGATAGTTAGATCAAAATACATTTAGAGTTTTCCAACTATCGAGGAGTTTTACAAAAATATATTAAAACTAGCTCGACTCGTGCTTCAAAACATCTTAGCCCCAAAAGTGGTTTCCTGTAAGGAAAACAAAGATAACGGGAAGGGGGTGAGTTTACGCTCAATGAGGTACCAAAATAATAGCAAGTAAGAAACGTGGAACTTCATATTCAATTAATCACATATGCGAATCAAATAAAGAAGTGAACAAACACCATAGACAGAAAGGATACGGGTGAGTCTCAGGAGCCAAATTCCCATTTGCTTCACCGAAACTTGATCGAAATAATAGTTGACACTTCGTCAACGTTAAAAAAAGTAACCAATACTGTAGACTTCACTTTCTTCGATTCCTTCCACCTCACATACCCCTACCGGGCCGAACTCCAATCAGTTCAGAAATGGTAATACTCGAGTATACCGGAATCAGGGGTTTCAATACCCAAAAATCCCAAAACAGACTACCGTGGTTCGTTATCTAATCGATCAGGCCCTTGCAGGCCCGATTCGAGTAACTAGCCACAGGTGTTGAGCTCAGAGGTCACAGAAAGGTCGTTGGATACAAGCTTCCAAACGACGTCCGAACAGATACAGATACAGATACAGATATCAGATTCAGATTCGCACCAAAAATTGACATATGGACAGACAAGAGAACGAGTGTGATAAAATACATCATCGTCTCAAACAAAATAAACAGATAGTTCAGTAGTTCATATCACAGATTGCATGTACAGAAACCGAGTTAAACAACAAGTGAGGGGAGTGGTACACTCACCGGTTCAAGTACGGATACTTCAAAAGTTTTCACTTCACACTGGCTTTAATCGCCACGAAACCCTAAAAGAACCATAGTAAAACAATTGAAGGTTCCACTTCCAAATTCGAGTAAACAGAATGCACATGTGAGGCTCGACTACTAGTCGTATGCCTCGCCAACTAATTACCAATGTAAGGAGGCAAAACATGATTTTTGGGAATGAAAATGTAATATGAAGACCTAGGGCTCAAACAACCCAAAAGCTCTTCATTTCTACCAAAAGGCAATTCAAACTTAAAGGAACCAAACGGCCTAGAAAATTGGACAGCATTCCTCCTAAATTTGCTTACTTTTCCAGCCATCAAGGCTTCCTTTTTTCCTCAATCAATCCCCAAAGTCACACACCAAATAATTTCATTCAATATCCGTTCAATAAGTTCCAAGTAGTACAAGTACAAATTCAAACTAGGGAAAAGTCCGGAAATGAAATTTAAGCTCTAAAACCCAAAAACAGTTTTGACGTCGTTTAGCGTATTGGACACAACCGGCGCTACGATTATCGGATGGATGTGTAATATACACCGTTTCGAAGCTAAAAGAAAGGGCTACAATGTTGAAGAAGGCCACTCAGTCCAGTTTACAATGTATCTAGGTAAAATTTATCCAAACAACTCCAGATTTTCTAGTTCGAAATTCACAGTGACAGTCCTGATTCATTCAGTCATATCTCAGCATATACAACTCCAATTCAGGTGATTCCAAAGCCATTTGAAAGCTAAGACACAAGGCTATAAGTCTTAAGAAAACATTGACAATCAAATCAGTAGTATTCCTGGTCAAAACAACCAATTACAGAAACTGATTAGCATGTTCGGGTAGAAACAGGGCAGCAGGGGTATTTCGATCTTTTCACAGGCTACGTTGCTCCGATTGGGCTGAAATTTTGCAGAAAACTATAAAATAGTATTCTATACAACTTTTATGTTTTAATCTAAGGCTAATTCGGCATCTAACTATGAGGAACAATGCCAGGCAGAAAGAGGGGAAATGAAACCCTAACTTCCACAATTTCCTTTCAATGCAGAAATTTCCTGCAATTAACCACAATTTACACCTTCTAGCTTCATTCTACATCATTACCAACCATCAATCATGGCCACACCATATTACACATATGAAAACAGAAAAATTCAAGAATAAATATAAAAGTCACCAATCTCAACTAAAAGTCATGAAATAACCCACAAAAACACCTCTTAGGCTACCACAAGCCATTAATTAAACATCATCAAGAACAAAAGAGGAGTTCCTTAGATACTCACCTTAAAATATAAGAAGGGAAGCAACTAACCACCTTAGCCTTCCAAACAACTTCACAACCAACCTTAATATCACCAAACTAAGAGGTTTTATGGGGAAATTTGAAGATTAAACGGTTGAATTGAAAGATTGGACAAGATTGGAGACTGGAAAATTGAGAGCTTTTCTTTCCTTTTTGATTTATAAGAGCCGGCCAAGAAGCTTGCAAAATTGAAGTAATTTTGGTCAATTTTTAGTTTAAATGGTAAAGTCATGAATAGTGGTCAAGAGGTCAAAAGGTAAGAATGAATCTTCAAGTGACACTTGTCACTTCATTTAATGCTAATCTATCCTTTATTTCTCTCACACCAATCCACTTGGTAACCTCTAATTATCGCATAACACCCGGTAAATTAAACCCAATACCCAAATCTTAACCTAAGAGGCCGAATTTTTTCGAACTTTCTGCACTAGCGGGTCCCACGTCCGGTATACGCTCTTACTTTCTCAAAAACTAACCGATACTAGAAAAATCATCTAAAAACTAAATTTACTCATAAAATTATGTTTAAAAATTTTTCGAAAAGAAAATGTGGAAAACGTGCAATTAAAAGGAAATAAAACTTAGACATTAAGAAAATTACGGGTCCTCACACTCTCTTCCCCTTAAAGAAATTTCGTTTTCGAAATTTTCTTATCAACGGAATCTATCAAAATCTAAGGTACCCAACGGATCGTACCTTCTACGTCCTCAAACGAGTCAGGACCTTGATGGCGTTCTAAAGAGTACACCTGAGCCGGTACCTTGGATCCAGTCCCTTCCTTTTCCGACTGTCCAGGGTTAGTCTTAATGGGTTGCGGGGTCCCTTTTCCTTTTCGTAATCGAACTGGGTATTCTGCAATCCAATGATCGGCACTTCCGCAGCGCAGACATTTTCCCTCTTTCTTCCAATAATTTGCCTCCGTATGATTTGGCCCTCCGCAATATCCACAGGGACCACGAGTAGCAGAGACTGGTTCCCTTTGAGAGACATCACGCGACACTCCCGATTGTCGCACTCCCCCGTTTCCCTTTCCAATCTTAGGGGGCATACTTGTACCTTCTTGCTCAGAGCTACTCCCGGGAAAGCCCCTTTTCTTGGCTTGGAAATTTTTTTACCTGCAGCCTAGCATTCTCTACTCGTTGCGCCTTCTCTACGGCATCGCTGAAGGCGTTAATTTGGGCTACGACTAGATTTTTCTGGATCTCCGCGTTCAAACCCTGGACGAATCGCTGTATTCTTCGTTGCTCGGTCACGATAAGTTCGGGTGTGAATTTGGATAGTCGAGTGAATTGGCTCTCGTATTCGGCCACTGTTTGAGTCCCTTGACGAAACCGGATAAATTCATTCTCCTTTTGTTCCTGAATTAGAGGAGGAAAGAATTTAGCATTGAACTCCCGCATAAAGTTCACCCAAGTCCTGTGCATTTGCTCTCGGTCCCACTTTTGTCGTATTACGTTCCACCAGAAACGGGCCCCCCTTCCTACTGGAAAATAGCAAAAGTCACCTGCCGTTCCTTCGTATAGTGCAGGGCAGCAAAGATATCCACCATTTTCTCTAGCCACCTTTCGACTTTATCTGGATTGGGCCCCCAAATGAACTTCGGTGGGGCGAACTTCTGGAATCTCTCGAGAGCCCTGTCGTCGCTCTCGACGTGGTTACCAGGGTTCCCAAGGTTGGGATTAGGGTTGTGACCCTGTTGGTGCACTACTTGAGCTAGCAAATCAGTCATTTGCTGCATGACAGCAGCTATTTGGAAGTTGGGATCAACCCTAGGTTCGGGGTTAGGTCCAAACGAGATTTCCCCAGTGCCCCTTTCAGACGTGAGTTGCCTAATTCCACGCTCGCGGCCTTGTCCACTACGAGTGCCCTCCATTGATCTAAATCAATCTAAGGTCGAGGTGCAAAGATAATATTAAAGATAAGTATAGGCATAAGCAAATAACAAGAGGTACTCACAGATCAAAAGCATATATATACACACAACTGTACCGAACCAGTCACACAGTAGCAGGCAATTAGATACAACCAAAAGAGGTCCATGAAGGTAACGGGGTCATCCAAAAGTACTATAAACGAACTAGATTAAAAACGCAAAAGCAACTAACAAAAGTTATTTCCCTTCAAGGTCTCCATCCCTAATCTATGAGAATGCCACAATTTATATCTTAATCCAGGTTAATCATACTTACGAACACCGAACAAACCACATGAAGTTCCATAGAATCAACTTTCTAGTTCGCCCAATCCTTTCTAACCTAGGCTCTCATCTCTTTCGTATCCAGGAGCAAGAATCTCATCTAAGATAATTCACAACTCGAGTCGGCCGGTCCCAAGAGTAAATCATCCATATTATAGATTCCTACCCGACATACATATCTATCTTCCTCAAGTTTCATAATAAAGATTTTTACACTTATAACATACCAGGTTCATAACTTATGCTCAAAAGAGCACTTAACCCTTTAGACATCTTTACCAAAAGCGAGACCATAACACCACTTGGCCCCAAGCTCACTCCGCGCAGAGACCACGCGAAGCGGCTCTGATACCACCTGTGACAGCCCCACCTTTCCCTAAGGCATACCAAAGGGGTTAGCGGACTGCCGGCCCAACTCTCGCCAGGACTATCGAGTAGTTAAATGAAATCGAAAACGTTCAGGAAGATAATCGCGCGCTCAAACGATTCAAAGACGCCAAATGGCAAAACGAAAATCAAAACCACAATGAATAGTGGTTGCCACATCACCACCCAACCAGGAGCCAAACGAATACAGATATGACCATATAATTCGGGAAAGTATTTCCAATTCAAATAGGATACATGAACAGGGTAAATAGTTTTATACACATACGTTTGTAATTTACGGAACAAAAGAAGATAGTTAGATCAAAATACATTTAGAGTTTTCCAACTATCGAGGAGTTTTACAAAAATATATTAAAACTAGCTCGACTCGTGCTTCAAAACATCTTAGCCCCAAAAGTGGTTTCCTGTAAGGAAAACAAAGATAACGGGAAGGGGGTGAGTTTACGCTCAATGAGGTACCAAAATAATAGCAAGTAAGAAACGTGGAACTTCATATTCAATTAATCACATATGCGAATCAAATAAAGAAGTGAACAAACACCATAGACAGAAAGGATACGGGTGAGTCTCAGGAGCCAAATTCCCATTTGCTTCACCGAAACTTGATCGAAATAATAGTTGACACTTCGTCAACGTTAAAAAAAGTAACCAATACTGTAGACTTCACTTTCTTCGATTCCTTCCACCTCACATACCCCTACCGGGCCGAACTCCAATCAGTTCAGAAATGGTAATACTCGAGTATACCGGAATCAGGGGTTTCAATACCCAAAAATCCCAAAACAGACTACCGTGGTTCGTTATCTAATCGATCAGGCCCTTGCAGGCCCGATTCGAGTAACTAGCCACAGGTGTTGAGCTCAGAGGTCACAGAAAGGTCGTTGGATACAAGCTTCCAAACGACGTCCGAACAGATACAGATACAGATACAGATATCAGATTCAGATTCGCACCAAAAATTGACATATGGACAGACAAGAGAACGAGTGTGATAAAATACATCATCGTCTCAAACAAAATAAACAGATAGTTCAGTAGTTCATATCACAGATTGCATGTACAGAAACCGAGTTAAACAACAAGTGAGGGGAGTGGTACACTCACCGGTTCAAGTACGGATACTTCAAAAGTTTTCACTTCACACTGGCTTTAATCGCCACGAAACCCTAAAAGAACCATAGTAAAACAATTGAAGGTTCCACTTCCAAATTCGAGTAAACAGAATGCACATGTGAGGCTCGACTACTAGTCGTATGCCTCGCCAACTAATTACCAATGTAAGGAGGCAAAACATGATTTTTGGGAATGAAAATGTAATATGAAGACCTAGGGCTCAAACAACCCAAAAGCTCTTCATTTCTACCAAAAGGCAATTCAAACTTAAAGGAACCAAACGGCCTAGAAAATTGGACAGCATTCCTCCTAAATTTGCTTACTTTTCCAGCCATCAAGGCTTCCTTTTTTCCTCAATCAATCCCCAAAGTCACACACCAAATAATTTCATTCAATATCCGTTCAATAAGTTCCAAGTAGTACAAGTACAAATTCAAACTAGGGAAAAGTCCGGAAATGAAATTTAAGCTCTAAAACCCAAAAACAGTTTTGACGTCGTTTAGCGTATTGGACACAACCGGCGCTACGATTATCGGATGGATGTGTAATATACACCGTTTCGAAGCTAAAAGAAAGGGCTACAATGTTGAAGAAGGCCACTCAGTCCAGTTTACAATGTATCTAGGTAAAATTTATCCAAACAACTCCAGATTTTCTAGTTCGAAATTCACAGTGACAGTCCTGATTCATTCAGTCATATCTCAGCATATACAACTCCAATTCAGGTGATTCCAAAGCCATTTGAAAGCTAAGACACAAGGCTATAAGTCTTAAGAAAACATTGACAATCAAATCAGTAGTATTCCTGGTCAAAACAACCAATTACAGAAACTGATTAGCATGTTCGGGTAGAAACAGGGCAGCAGGGGTATTTCGATCTTTTCACAGGCTACGTTGCTCCGATTGGGCTGAAATTTTGCAGAAAACTATAAAATAGTATTCTATACAACTTTTATGTTTTAATCTAAGGCTAATTCGGCATCTAACTATGAGGAACAATGCCAGGCAGAAAGAGGGGAAATGAAACCCTAACTTCCACAATTTCCTTTCAATGCAGAAATTTCCTGCAATTAACCACAATTTACACCTTCTAGCTTCATTCTACATCATTACCAACCATCAATCATGGCCACACCATATTACACATATGAAAACAGAAAAATTCAAGAATAAATATAAAAGTCACCAATCTCAACTAAAAGTCATGAAATAACCCACAAAAACACCTCTTAGGCTACCACAAGCCATTAATTAAACATCATCAAGAACAAAAGAGGAGTTCCTTAGATACTCACCTTAAAATATAAGAAGGGAAGCAACTAACCACCTTAGCCTTCCAAACAACTTCACAACCAACCTTAATATCACCAAACTAAGAGGTTTTATGGGGAAATTTGAAGATTAAACGGTTGAATTGAAAGATTGGACAAGATTGGAGACTGGAAAATTGAGAGCTTTTCTTTCCTTTTTGATTTATAAGAGCCGGCCAAGAAGCTTGCAAAATTGAAGTAATTTTGGTCAATTTTTAGTTTAAATGGTAAAGTCATGAATAGTGGTCAAGAGGTCAAAAGGTAAGAATGAATCTTCAAGTGACACTTGTCACTTCATTTAATGCTAATCTATCCTTTATTTCTCTCACACCAATCCACTTGGTAACCTCTAATTATCGCATAACACCCGGTAAATTAAACCCAATACCCAAATCTTAACCTAAGAGGCCGAATTTTTTCGAACTTTCTGCACTAGCGGGTCCCACGTCCGGTATACGCTCTTACTTTCTCAAAAACTAACCGATACTAGAAAAATCATCTAAAAACTAAATTTACTCATAAAATTATGTTTAAAAATTTTTCGAAAAGAAAATGTGGAAAACGTGCAATTAAAAGGAAATAAAACTTAGACATTAAGAAAATTACGGGTCCTCACACTCTCTTCCCCTTAAAGAAATTTCGTTTTCGAAATTTTCTTATCAACGGAATCTATCAAAATCTAAGGTACCCAACGGATCGTACCTTCTACGTCCTCAAACGAGTCAGGACCTTGATGGCGTTCTAAAGAGTACACCTGAGCCGGTACCTTGGATCCAGTCCCTTCCTTTTCCGACTGTCCAGGGTTAGTCTTAATGGGTTGCGGGGTCCCTTTTCCTTTTCGTAATCGAACTGGGTATTCTGCAATCCAATGATCGGCACTTCCGCAGCGCAGACATTTTCCCTCTTTCTTCCAATAATTTGCCTCCGTATGATTTGGCCCTCCGCAATATCCACAGGGACCACGAGTAGCAGAGACTGGTTCCCTTTGAGAGACATCACGCGACACTCCCGATTGTCGCACTCCCCCGTTTCCCTTTCCAATCTTAGGGGGCATACTTGTACCTTCTTGCTCAGAGCTACTCCCGGGAAAGCCCCTTTTCTTGGCTTGGAAATTTTTTTACCTGCAGCCTAGCATTCTCTACTCGTTGCGCCTTCTCTACGGCATCGCTGAAGGCGTTAATTTGGGCTACGACTAGATTTTTCTGGATCTCCGCGTTCAAACCCTGGACGAATCGCTGTATTCTTCGTTGCTCGGTCACGATAAGTTCGGGTGTGAATTTGGATAGTCGAGTGAATTGGCTCTCGTATTCGGCCACTGTTTGAGTCCCTTGACGAAACCGGATAAATTCATTCTCCTTTTGTTCCTGAATTAGAGGAGGAAAGAATTTAGCATTGAACTCCCGCATAAAGTTCACCCAAGTCCTGTGCATTTGCTCTCGGTCCCACTTTTGTCGTATTACGTTCCACCAGAAACGGGCCCCCCTTCCTACTGGAAAATAGCAAAAGTCACCTGCCGTTCCTTCGTATAGTGCAGGGCAGCAAAGATATCCACCATTTTCTCTAGCCACCTTTCGACTTTATCTGGATTGGGCCCCCAAATGAACTTCGGTGGGGCGAACTTCTGGAATCTCTCGAGAGCCCTGTCGTCGCTCTCGACGTGGTTACCAGGGTTCCCAAGGTTGGGATTAGGGTTGTGACCCTGTTGGTGCACTACTTGAGCTAGCAAATCAGTCATTTGCTGCATGACAGCAGCTATTTGGAAGTTGGGATCAACCCTAGGTTCGGGGTTAGGTCCAGACGAGATTTCCCCAGTGCCCCTTTCAGACGTGAGTTGCCTAATTCCACGCTCGCGGCCTTGTCCACTACGAGTGCCCTCCATTGATCTAAATCAATCTAAGGTCGAGGTGCAAAGATAATATTAAAGATAAGTATAGGCATAAGCAAATAACAAGAGGTACTCACAGATCAAAAGCATATATATACACACAACTGTACCGAACCAGTCACACAGTAGCAGGCAATTAGATACAACCAAAAGAGGTCCATGAAGGTAACGGGGTCATCCAAAAGTACTATAAACGAACTAGATTAAAAACGCAAAAGCAACTAACAAAAGTTATTTCCCTTCAAGGTCTCCATCCCTAATCTATGAGAATGCCACAATTTATATCTTAATCCAGGTTAATCATACTTACGAACACCGAACAAACCACATGAAGTTCCATAGAATCAACTTTCTAGTTCGCCCAATCCTTTCTAACCTAGGCTCTCATCTCTTTCGTATCCAGGAGCAAGAATCTCATCTAAGATAATTCACAACTCGAGTCGGCCGGTCCCAAGAGTAAATCATCCATATTATAGATTCCTACCCGACATACATATCTATCTTCCTCAAGTTTCATAATAAAGATTTTTACACTTATAACATACCAGGTTCATAACTTATGCTCAAAAGAGCACTTAACCCTTTAGACATCTTTACCAAAAGCGAGACCATAACACCACTTGGCCCCAAGCTCACTCCGCGCAGAGACCACGCGAAGCGGCTCTGATACCACCTGTGACAGCCCCACCTTTCCCTAAGGCATACCAAAGGGGTTAGCGGACTGCCGGCCCAACTCTCGCCAGGACTATCGAGTAGTTAAATGAAATCGAAAACGTTCAGGAAGATAATCGCGCGCTCAAACGATTCAAAGACGCCAAATGGCAAAACGAAAATCAAAACCACAATGAATAGTGGTTGCCACATCACCACCCAACCAGGAGCCAAACGAATACAGATATGACCATATAATTCGGGAAAGTATTTCCAATTCAAATAGGATACATGAACAGGGTAAATAGTTTTATACACATACGTTTGTAATTTACGGAACAAAAGAAGATAGTTAGATCAAAATACATTTAGAGTTTTCCAACTATCGAGGAGCTTTACAAAAATATATTAAAACTAGCTCGACTCGTGCTTCAAAACATCTTAGCCCCAAAAGTGGTTTCCTGTAAGGAAAACAAAGATAACGGGAAGGGGGTGAGTTTACGCTCAATGAGGTACCAAAATAATAGCAAGTAAGAAACGTGGAACTTCATATTCAATTAATCACATATGCGAATCAAATAAAGAAGTGAACAAACACCATAGACAGAAAGGATACGGGTGAGTCTCAGGAGCCAAATTCCCATTTGCTTCACCGAAACTTGATCGAAATAATAGTTGACACTTCGTCAACGTTAAAAAAAGTAACCAATACTGTAGACTTCACTTTTTTCGATTCCTTCCACCTCACATACCCCTACCGGGCCGAACTCCAATCAGTTCAGAAATGGTAATACTCGAGTATACCGGAATCAGGGGTTTCAATACCCAAAGATCCCAAAACAGACTACCGTGGTTCGTTATCTAATCGATCAGGCCCTTGCAGGCCCGATTCGAGTAACTAGCCACAGGTGTTGAGCTCAGAGGTCACAGAAAGGTCGTTGGATACAAGCTTCCAAACGACGTCCGAACAGATACAGATACAGATACAGATATCAGATTCAGATTCGCACCAAAAATTGACATATGGACAGACAAGAGAACGAGTGTGATAAAATACATCATCGTCTCAAACAAAATAAACAGATAGTTCAGTAGTTCATATCACAGATTGCATGTACAGAAACCGAGTTAAACAACAAGTGAGGGGAGTGGTACACTCACCGGTTCAAGTACGGATACTTCAAAAGTTTTCACTTCACACTGGCTTTAATCGCCACGAAACCCTAAAAGAACCATAGTAAAACAATTGAAGGTTCCACTTCCAAATTCGAGTAAACAGAATGCACATGTGAGGCTCGACTACTAGTCGTATGCCTCGCCAACTAATTACCAATGTAAGGAGGCAAAACATGATTTTTGGGAATGAAAATGTAATATGAAGACCTAGGGCTCAAACAACCCAAAAGCTCTTCATTTCTACCAAAAGGCAATTCAAACTTAAAGGAACCAAACGGCCTAGAAAATTGGACAGCATTCCTCCTAAATTTGCTTACTTTTCCAGCCATCAAGGCTTCCTTTTTTCCTCAATCAATCCCCAAAGTCACACACCAAATAATTTCATTCAATAGCCGTTCAATAAGTTCCAAGTAGTACAAGTACAAATTCAAACTAGGGAAAAGTCCGGAAATGAAATTTAAGCTCTAAAACCCAAAAACAGTTTTGACGTCGTTTAGCGTATTGGACACAACCGGCGCTACGATTATCGGATGGATGTGTTATATACACCGTTTCGAAGCTAAAAGAAAGGGCTACAATGTTGAAGAAGGCCACTCAGTCCAGTTTACAATGTATCTAGGTAAAATTTACCAAAACAAACCCAGTTTTTCCAGTTCGAAATTCACTGTGACAACCCTGATTCATTCAGTCATATCAACATATACAACTCCAATTTAGGTGATTCTAAAGCCATTTGAAACCTAAGACACAAGGCTATAAGTATTAAGAAGACATCGACAACCAAATCAATAGTATTCCTGGTCAAAACAACCAATTACAGAAACTGATTAGCATGTTCGGGTAGAAACAGGGCAGCAGGGGTATTTCGGTCGTTTCATAGGTTACGTTACTCCGATTGGGCTGAAATTTTGTAGATAACTATAAAACAGCATTCTCTACAACTGTTCTGTTTTAACCTAAGGCTAATTCGGCCTCTAACTATGAGGAACAGTGCTAGGCAGAAAGAGGGGAAATGAAACCCTAACTTCCACAATTTCCTTTCAATGCAGAAATTTCCTGCAATTAACCACAATTTACACCTTCTAGTTTCATTCTACATCATTACCAACCATCAATCATGGCCACACCATATTACACATATGAAAATAGAAAATTCAAGAATAAATATAAAAGTCACCAATCTCAACTAAAAGTCATGAAATAACCCACAAAAACACCTCTTAGGCTACCACAAGCCATTAATTAAACATCATCAAGAACAAAAGAGGAGTTCCTTAGATACTCACTTTAAAATATAAGAAGGGAAGCAACTAACCACCTTAGCCTTCCAAACAACTTCACAACCAACCTTAATATCACCAAACTAAGAGGTTTTATGGGAAAATTTGAAGATTAAACGGTTGAATTGAAAGATTGGGCAAGATTGGAGACTAGAAAATTGAGAGCTTTTCTTTCCTTTTTGCTTTATAAGAGCCAGCCAAGAAGCTTGCAAAATTGAAGTAATTTTGGTCAATTTTTAGTTTAAATGGTAAAGTCATGAATAGTGGTCAAAAGGTCAAAAGGTAAGAATGAATCTTCAAGTGACACTTGTCACTTCATTTAATGCTAATCTATCCTTTATTCCTCTCACACCAATCCACTTGGTAACCTCTAATTATCTCATAGTACCCGGTAAATTAAACCCAGTACCCAAATCTTAACCTAAGAGGCCGAATTTTTCCGAACTTTCTGCACTAGTGGGTCCCACGTCCGGTATACGCTCTTACTTTCTCAAAAACTAACCGATTCTATAAAAATCATTTAAAAACTAAATTTACTCATAAAATTATGTTTAAAAATTTTCCGAAAAGAAAATGTGGAAAACGTGCAATTAAAAGAAAAGAAAACCTAGACATTAAGAAAATTACGGGTCCTCACATGCAGATGACTGAAATGGTTCCAATGGAACACCGTATCCTTCAATATGTGTTTATTTTACATAATGATAACTGCTTCATGCAAATGTGCTATACCTGTGATATGTTCAAATTACTCGTAGAATGATAATTATCTCATGTTCATATGTCAACATGCAACCCTGAACCATACATGCGGTATGCTCAATTATTTAATTTATTAGAACTGTTAGAGTGTCTTTGAACCTCACTGGATTGTGTAGCTCAGCCCACGTTTTTGTTTTCTTTAACAGGGTTCGAGACCAAGAGTGCTCATGAATAGTATTAGATTGTTTTCTTTTGAACACTTTAAATTGTATTACAGCAGATAGCTGTAGTAAATATTCTTTTGGGTTGTATTAAGTTTGACAGCTGATAAATTGTAAGTGTGAGATATTTTGGAGTACTTTTATTATGTATTGAAGTTATTTGAAATATTATTGAAGTATTCCGAGTTTTTGAATTGTGGATTGTAGTGAGTCCTGGCGAGAGTTGGGCAGGCGTCCCGCGGATATCCTTTGGTTCGCCTTAAGGAGAAGTGGGGGCGTCACAGTTAGTATCAGAATTTAGGCATCAGATCTTTGTAGTGTATCCTAAACTTACAAGTTTAGGATGCCGAACTGTGGGATTGGTTTGAAAGTTAAGCGACTACTTGCAGGGATGAAAATTAGAGCCGCTTCGCGTAGTCTGTGCGCGGGGTGAGATTGGGCCAAGTAGTACTATGGTCCTTATTATGTGAATGAGTAAAGGCTTAAGCACTCTTCTAGAGTGTAAGTTGTGAATCATGAATGTGATAAGTATAAACCCCTTTGTCTTGATATTTGGGAAAAACATTTGGTATGTATGTTGGGTAGGAATCTCAAATGCGATGATTTACTCTTGGGAACTAGCCAGCTCGAGATGTAAATTATCTTATTTCGAATTCTTGTACCCGAGTACTCAAGCATTGAGGACAATGGTAAGAACTTGAGATCTCCATTTGCGGGTAATAAGAATGAACCAATATTTCACATGAATAGTTACAAGAAACCGATAATCGTTTGACTAAGATGGCCCAATAATTAAGAGCGAGAGGTGAAGAAGATCGTGGCCTAGAAGATCCTTGTGTTGGGGTTAAAGTTGAACATGTTAGGGAATGGGGATCATTTAGTTTCAATCAATCTAGTGAAGCACTACTTGTGATCTTTCGTAGTAGGACGATGGGAGTAGAACTTAAGAGATGGATGCACTTTTGATAATTACTTGTTCATTTTTGTTTATTGACTTTGACTTGGTATGTACCTTACTTGGTTTGTTTGTGACCTCTTGATTCGTATTATGACTTTTGATATATGTAAAGAATCATACTCCTAATTCTAAATGTATTTGTAACTTGTATATGCTTTAAGTTCTTCTATGCCTAATTATTCCTTTTCTTACGCCTATAGAGTTATATTAAGTATGGCTCGGCAAGAACAATGAATGGGTTGTGGTGTGGATTTAGGCAACCCGCACTGCTGAAAAAGAATGATGGCCGGTCTTATGTAATCCAATGGAATCTTAGTGATAGATATGAATCGGAAATGAACGAGAAGATTAGACCTACCAGTGATATAAAAGATTGATCTAGTTGGGTACCTAGAGAGGTTCTCCCCTGTGCAATTTTAATAATTGTTCTACCGTATCTTGTGGTTGGTTCTGTGGACATGTTTCAACTTTTTATGAATGTTTGAACTTTCGAAGTATTTCGTTGGTTATTTGTGAAGTGATTTGAACTCATTACTTATCTGTTGTACTTAAAAAAAAAATAAAAAAACTTTTTCTCTTAAAAGCATTTTCTAGAATAAATGTTTATTCAAATGCAATTCTTAAGTCGAAACTTTGATGAAATTTTTGAAACATCCTTCAGTTATATGTTATTTCATTGTATACGCTCTTTAATACCCATGCATTGAGTCGCATGATTAATCTTTTTAAATGTATTTGAGAAATTTGAAATATGTATTAATGACGGTGGCAAAAACATTATCTGAAGTTTCTTACTAAGAAAACTTAGTTTCGGACTATGAAGAAAGGTTTGTATCTTTTAACTCTAATTTTGAAATTGTGAATCGTATTTTGCCTCATACATATCCGAAATACATAAAAAAAAACCCTCGATTTTGTCTCGTATATTATGATTGACTTGATTTGAACAAAAATTTGAGTGGTCATTTGGGACCAAAGAAATCCGATTATTTCTAAAATTGTTAATTTTGGAGATCGAATGCCAATAAATGATTTCTGGACAAATTGAGTCGAAGATTTTGGTAAAGTTAGTTTTCTATTGAAAATATATCTTCCTATTTGAGTTTCGAACCATCAGATGGAATCATTTAACTAGACTTTTAATCGACCCTGGAGTTGACTATTCTTGTGAAAACCTTATTTTCGTGAGTGGTACAAGTAAAGTGTGATTGTTGCCCTATAGTTTGGAGGGTCGGAGTCCTATGAAGAAATCAGTGCTTAATTGTTAGTGCAAATTATAGAAGTTATAAATTTTGGTAGATCTAGTGGACCTGGCAAATAAGGAGTACGATATTATCGTAAGTGTGAATTTCAAGAACGAAATTCTTTTAAGGAGGGGAGATTGTGAGAACCCGAAAATTTTCTTATTTTATTTCATTTTACTAGTTTAATTAATTATTTAATTTGACTATTTAAAATCCATTTATATGAAAAAACGCATCTCTTATGTTTTTAAATCGTTTTGTTAGAAAAGTTACTTTTCGAAAACTCGTTTAATTCGGAACAACAAGTACATACTTTTCGAGATAATATTTGAACTAAGAGTGTATTAATTTTGGAAAAGTAAGAATGATCAATAGTAAATTAAGAAAGGTCGTGAGGACTCGTAAAAATATATTTATTTTAAGCTCCTGTTACGAGGTTATTTAAATATTTAATTGCCTGTTTGTCCCGAATATTATTTTCTAATTTTTTTAGACCCAATTACATGGAACTATGACTTACATGTATTTTTAAAATGACTTGTTATGGAAATTAATTTTTGGAAGCTCGTTAAGTGAGAATAGTGAATACGCGTTTTCGAGACAGTGATCGATTTGAGAATACAATAAACTCGAAAAATTAGAGACTTGTATATCAGTCTTAAAAATAGGTATTTTATGTTTAAGTACTCAAGTATTAGTTAGCAGTACTATCGTTATAAACATTTTTTGGAGATTTCACTTTATCGCGCTTAAATCAGAAGTACGTGTTTTTACGCGTGCGATCAATTAAGGGACTTAAGGCCTTTATTTTTAGACCATTAAAAGTGAATAATAATAGCATGAATACAGGTGCATTAGAGATTTAGTGCACAATTGAAACAAACTCGAGAAAAAATGGAGGTACGAAACGTGCGCGTACGCGTACCATTAAGAGTTGTCTTTTGTGTAAAAGGCCACCAACCACCAAGATTCTTTAGGAAGCCTCTTTTGATCAGCACCATCTCTCTCCTTTCTCCTTCAAGCTGGCCGAACACACTAAACAAAGAAGAAGGAACAAAGTTCTTCTCATTTCACCTCCATTCATCCAACCATTTCACCTCAAAATTTGTACACAACTTCCATAATACTAGAAGAACAACTCTAGCTAGGTGAGGAGCATCATTTTCACGGTTTCTTGGAGCTTTCTAGTGGCCAAAATTTCTGGTTTCATCTCAAAAACTAGGAGGTAATCATCTCAAAAACTAGGAGGTAATCATCTAATCTTCTAGTCTTAGTTTTAGTGGATGGATCTTTGATATGAAGCTTATAGCTTCATGTGGGTGTTGTTATTTGGATGGAAATTTTGTTGTGTGGGTTCTATGAACTCCCACTTTTATTGGATGGACTGATTTGGTGATTGATGATGAAATTAATGTTGGTTTAGTGCTTATATTAGTAGAATAATGTTGGGCTGTTGATAGAAACTCAAGGATAATGCAATGAGTAAAAGTGATTATTTTACCCCTGCCCTGTTCGTGCACTTTGGTGCAAAATTTTGAGGTTCTAATGGCTTTTTTATGATGCATACATGTTATATGGATAGTGTAGAAAGTTTCGTTGAAAAATAACATGATTTGGTTGGTCAAATATGTTGATTTCCAAAGTATGGCAAAACTGGAAAATTTTCCCGGATTGCCCAGGCAGTCCTGTTGTTTTAGCTATAACTTTTTACTTCGATATCGAAATTGAGTACCGTTTGCGGCATTGGAAATTAGACATTCCCAGATTTCTATTAGTATAAAATGTATATCCTGGTTCCACTTGTGTGAGCCAAACCATTCGTTTGAATTTGCTGTCCTGTTTCGTTGGTTCACTAGAGGGCAGAACATGAACTACAAATTGATACTCAAATGTGAGCTAGTTGTGGATGGATTTTGAAAATAATTTCCTCTGAGAACTTGTAACTTTATGAATCTAGTTTTCAACATCATCAACTACGCTCGATTCCAAGTTGAATTGAGTGAGATATGGCCAAATTACAGACCTGGATTTTTGCTTGAAAATCCTCTTTTGGCTAGTTAAATGGCCTAACTTGATTTGGAACTTGTTGTTTTGGAAACTTTGATGTCCAACATCTACCAAACTTTATATTAGATGTTCCTTAGACTTTGTTTCACAAATAAACCAGATTTGGGTTGGTTGCATTGGACAAAATGTTTAAAAATGGAAAGAAGAGCTAGAAGACAGTTTTGCCTTGGAAAATTTCTTGAACTTTGATGGTTTAGTTAACTACCTTCCCGTGTGAATTTTTAAATGAAATTTGATAGAGTAGTAGCCCTCATATGGAGGTTTAATTGTGTAAAATTTGGTGATATTCTAAGACCATTTTGATATGCAAATATTGTCCCGAAATTGCTCTTCGAATTTGGAAAACTTTTCCTTTTCTCTTAGTCGAATGACCAATTTTGACTTGGGAGTTGTTATTTCGAAATTCTTGGTGTTAATCACCTAAGAAAATGTATCTTGAAAGTTACTTAGACATTGTGTACACAAATGAACCATGTTTGAAAATATTTCATTAGCCAAATGATTTAGAAAAGGGAAATGGTAGCACAAGGCAGCATTGCCTTGAAAATTTAGAAACTTTCGTGACTTTGTTAACCGACTTTCCATATGTATTTTTCCATGAAATTCAATAGAGGAATAACCCTTATGTGGTAGTATAATACTATCAAATTTGGTGTCATTCTGAATCTATTTCAATGCTTAACCAAAGTCCCAAAATTTGTGATTTGAACCTGGAAATTGCCTAAAAGTTTCGATTTTTCAGCAACTTTGAACTACTATATCTTGGTGCTAAAAACTCCAATTCTTGTTCTATTTGTTATGTTTTAAACTTTGTTTATGACTCTAATTGAGTTCCAAATTTTAGAGACTGGTTCACATTGTGTGAATTTTGCTGCATTTCCAAACTTTGCCGAAAACCAACCTCGAAACTGTCTTGCAAGCCAAAACAGCAACTTTGAGACAAATTTTGAATACCTTCCGTTTGGAATCATGGAAAAATGTCTTCTAGAAACTTTTAGTACATTGGAAATAGTTTCCAACGGTATCAAGTTTTCTAATTTTAGTCATAGAGAGTGAGATCTGATTTTTCAAAATTTGCCTGCCGAATCTGAAATTTTCAAATTTAAAGCAAATTGAGGGTTTCAAACTCTCCATTTTCCTCCGATATTGTTAGACCGTTTTACATTTGATTTCAAAGGCAAAAATTAGATTTCTCTTGTGTTTTTTAGCATCACTTCCGAGTCTCGATTATGAATAATTAAGGCTTAATTCATGAATTATCCTTAGAATGAACACTAGTACAATCTTCTCGATAAGTAGGAAATTTTAAGCAATGGTGTGTAATAGACAACTATTGTTTGTTCAGGTGCTCAAGGAGACCTTCAAAAGGATCTCGAGGGGAACACTTAAAGGATTGTATACACACTTACTCTCTTGTTTCAATAGGTGGGTGTTCCATACAGGAGTACGTAATTTGAATAAGTCTATGACATGTTTATTCTATGATCATTAAGTGTTAAGGGTTACATGTTAAGTATTTACCATACTCATGCATATTTAAGTAAGGTATACTTGAATTATTCGACATGAAATGCTTGAAGAACATATTTACATGACTACTTGAATTATTCTACATGAAATATTTGAAGAGCATATTTACATGACTACTTGAATTATTCGACATGAAATGCTTAAAGAGCATATTTACATGACTATTTGAATTACTCGACATAAAATACTGGAATTGTATATTTATGTGATATGTTTAAATGATTAATTATGCTATGGCTACATAAGTCGGTTGGAGTGAATCTCCTCGACTCTTAAGTGGTAAAAGTGGGAAACGGCCAATAGCGGCCTATTAAAATGACAAATGTCTAGCAATTAACCGTGATTACTACCGTTAACCGTCAATCGTTAACCGTTTATCGTAATTATTTACCGTTTTCCTATCTACTTGATTACCTGGTACTTGGTTATTTGATTACCGTAAATTACATGTTCACATGAAATTATCAAATATTACTTACATGTTTATGTATTAATTGATGCTAGTAAATGCTCATATGAAATTGTCCACCATTTTAAGGCGAGTGTGTATTTTATCTCACTCGACCTACCAAAAGAATAAATTTTTACCGTTCGCCAAATTATTTGATTACTTGTGCATGTTGTAAGCTCTAAACTAAACTTGGGCCCTGCCCTTGGTTACTGACCTACTCGAGCCATGATTGAGCTCGGTCGGGTAGGTTGGAACCCTGAACTACCGTTTCAGTATACTCGAGTATTACTAATGGAAGGATAAGGCGATGATCAGACGGTACCGTAGGGACCGAAAGTCATAAGTTGCAGATGACCGAAATGGTTCCAATGGAATACCGTATCCTTCAATATATGTTTATTTTACATAATGATAACCGTTTCATGCAAATGTGCTATACCTGTGATATGCTCAAATTATTCGTAGAATGATAATTGTCTCATGTTCATATGTCAACATGTAACCCTGAACCATACATGCGGTATGCTCAATTACTTGATTTATTAGAACTGTTAGAGTGTTTTGGAACCTCACTGGATTGTGTAGCTCAACCTACGTTTTTGTTTTCTTTAATAGGGTTCGAGACCAAGAGTGTTCGTGAATAGTACTAGATTGCTTTCTTTTGAAGACGTTAAGTTGTATTACAGCAGATGGCTGTAGTAAATATTCTTTTGGATTGTATTAAATTTGAGAGCTGATAAATTGTAAGTGTGAGATATTTTGGAGTACTTTTATTATGTATTGAAATTATTTGAAATATTATTGAAATATTTCGAAATTTTGAATTGTGAATTGTAGTGAGTCCTGGCGAGAGTTGGGCAGACGTCCCGCGGATACCCTTTGGTTCGCTTTAGGGAGAAGTGAGCACAGCCTGCTTCTTGATCAATCGTCCACCTCATATAGGTATAAACTGCAAGATACCTTATGAAGTGTGGTCTGGTATGTCCCTACTTACTTAAATTTGAAGGCTTTTGGTTGTACTGCGTATTATCATGTCAGTGAGGGCAAGCTAGAACCAAGGGCTAAAAAAGGAGTGTTTCTGGGATATGGAGACGGGGTTAAAGGGTATAAAATCTAGTCACCCTCAGAAAAGAAAGTTATACTCAGCAGAAGTGTAATTTTTTATGAAAACTCTATACTTAACCCCCCAGTGAAGACTGTTGTTGAAGAAAGTGCAGGTGTTGATAAACAGGTAGAGTTACAAATAATTCAAAATGGTTTTGAATCACAGCAGCAATTTGGTAATAATCAACTGCTATCCTTTGAAACTGAACCTCCTGCAGAAGTAGAGTCTTCAGAACCTACATCAGCAGAAAGGTTGGCACCTATATCCCATACTGCGTCAGAAACGCAGTAGCATGGTATTGCTTATGATCGTGCAAGGAGAGTGGGAGTACGACCTCCTAGCAGGTATCGGGATTTTGTAGGTTATGCATTTCAGGGTGTTGAGGAGGTGGATTCTCCTGAGCCCTCTACCTATAGAGAAGCTATTTCAGACAGTGAATCAGCTCAATGGCTTGCTGCAATGGGTGATGAAATGGAGTCATTACCCAAGAATGACACTTGGGAATTGGTCAAACGGCCAGCAGAGAGAAAGGTTGTGACTTGCAAATAGGTCTTTAAAAGGAAGGAAGGAATTTCTCTAGCTGAGGGCATCAAGTATAAAGCACGTGTTGTTGTAAGAGGGTTCACTCAAAGAGAAGGAATAGACTACAATGGGATTTTCTTACCAGTGGTCAAACACACTTCTATCAGGGTACTACTAGCAATGGTTGCATATCAGGACTTAGAATTTGAACAACTAGACGTGAAGACAGCTTTTCTACATGGAGAGTTAGATGAAGAGATTTATATGATTCAACCAGATAGATTCCATGTTCCGGGAAAAGAAGATTATGTATGCAAGTTGAAGAAATCCTTGTATGGATTAAAGCAGTCCCCAAGGCAGTGGTACAAAAGATTTGACGGCTACATGATTGAGCTCGGCTACAACAGAAGTCAATATGATTGTTGTGTATATCACAACAAACTTGAAGATGGTTCGATGATCTACTTGATTCTGTATGTAGATGATATGCTCATAGCTGCGAGGAACAAAGCTAATATACAGAAGTTGAAAAGTCTTCTCAGAGCAGAGTTTGAGATGAAAGACTTGAGTGCAGCACAGAAAATTTTGGGAATGGAGATTTTCAAGGATAGAAGTCAGAAGAAACTTTTCTTATCACAGAAGAGATATATTGAGAAGGTACTATCCAGATTTGGCATGTCTACAGCAAAGCCCTTGAATACTCCGAGTGTAGCGAATGCTCAACTATCAATTACACTCGTACCACAGTCAGAAATCGAGATAGAGTATATGGCTAAGGTTCCCTATTCTAGTGCAGTGGACAGTTTGATGTATGCCATGGTCTGCACTAGATCTGATCTGGCACATGCAGTCAGTGTTGTTAGCAAATTTATGGCTAATCTTGGGAAAGAACACTGGCTGGCCGTGAAGCGAATTTTTCGGTACTTGAGGGGTACATCTGATGTTGGTCTCATCTATGGAGGTGATATAGAGTGTTTGATTACAGGCTATTTAGATTCTGATTATGCTGGAGATGTTGATAGTAGGAGGTCGATGACTGGTTATGTTTTCACTCTTGGGCATTCTGCAGTTAGTTGAAAAGCAACTCTACAACCTACAGTGACTCTGTCCACTACTGAGGTAGAGTATATGGCACTGACGGAGGCTGCAAAAGAGGGAATTTGGTTAAAGGGGTTGGTTGGAGATCTTGGCCTACATCAGGATCAGGCTAATATATATTGTGATAGTCTCAGTGTAATATGTCTAGCCAAGGATCAAGTTCATCATGAGAGGACTAAACACATTGATGTCCGATATCACTTCTTGAGATCTGAGACAAGGATCAAGGTGAAGAAAATTGGCATTGCTGACAATCCTGTTGACATGTTCACCAAGCCGACAATCCTGTTGACATGTTCACCAAGCCGGTTCCTTATAGTAAGTTCAAACATTGTTTGGACTTGCTAAATGTCCTAAGTTTCTGATAGCCCTTATGGACATTCTGATGGTACTTAGAGACAATTCTGATGGTAAAAGAAGACTCTGAGTACGTCGGACACTTCATCAGTGCGTCTGTTACATCTGTTTTCGAGAAGATTCAAGTCAGGGTGGAGATTTGTTGAAATGCCTGGAATCAAATCTTCGACCTCCGCTGAGCTGTTCGGGGTCTCGCTGCCCGGTCAGTGAGTCAGGGGTTCAAGGGGCGACGCCCCCCGGCTGAGGGGCCCGGGGGACAGCGTTGTCCTCGACGGGGGTTCGGGACAACGCTCCCGAAACTTACGGTATATATTAGATATCGTATCCATTTTAGTTTGGATCTCGATTTTTTGGCCTAATTTTTGGGTCCAATCCGTTTTGGTTATTTGGTTGTATACATATACCTTATATGCATACTGTACAAAATATCTGATATATTTCGAACTCTAATAGAAAAATCTGATTTCTCCCAAATTTGTTCTTGCTTGTTCTTGTTTGTTCTTCCGTTCCGCTGCATCTGTTTAACAGACCGGATGATTACCTTCTACTTCTTGGTGTAAAATCAAAATGTTGCAGCTCTAAAGTGCAAGAAAAATTGTGAGAAAGATGTCCTCCACCAAGCCAAGATGAATCTCCAAGTTGTTAGAAGCTGGATGGTGTTTTTGGGTGCAAGATTGGAGTAAAATTGGTGCAAGGTGAAGTTGGGTTTTCTCCTTCTTCTTCCTTGTGTGTTTCGGCCAAGCTAAGAGTGAGGAGAGAGAGAGAAATCTGGTGAATGAAGCTTCTCTTGGAAGCTCAAAGACTTGGGGCCAAAGTTTTGTCCAAAAGTCAACTACAAATAGTGTCGCGCGCGGGCGTTTCGTGTCCGTTTTCTCTCAGGTTTGCTTCACTTGTGCACCAAAACCTCTAATGTACTTTCTTTAACATTATAATTATTCACTTTTAGTAGTTTAGAACAAATTTCTTAAATCTCCATTTAACCATTTCGGCTCGATATACGCGAACTTCCGATTTGCGCGCGTTAAAGCGAAACCTAAATGAAATTCTTGTAACGATAATATAAGTAACTAATAGTAGGGTAATTAACCATAAAAATAGTTATCTTATAAATAAAAATATGAGTCCCCACACAAGTCTAGTATTAATTTCTCAAATCCCCAATTAGTTTGTACTGGCGCGACTTTCGGGAATCTTTCGACGCCCACACGGTATAAGTTTAATTTTTACTCACTCATATCTAATCTCTCAATTAACTTTTCTTAGTCTACTATTGATCATTCTTAATTCTCCAAAATTATTGCACTCTCGAATCGAATTTTGTCTCGAAAAGCATGTACTTATTATTCCTCACTAAACGAGTCTTCGAAAAATAAAATTTTCTAACAAAATGTTTTAAAAACATAAGTAAGGCATTGTTCCATGTAAATGAATTTAAAATAGTTGAAATAAATAATTCAGAGAAAATGAGTGAATAAATATTTAAATACACCAATAAAGTAGGCAAAAATAAGAAAATTTTTCGGGCTCTCACAGAATTTAGATAGTTATCCATTTAAAACCATTGAATTTATATGGATTATCCAAATCCTTTTAAGGTTGGTTTATATGGATGGATTCGTGGATATGAATCCATTTTGCCGCTTCTAGTATCCACCACCATTGACTAGTAATATGCTTGATAACTCTTCTGGATTGCAAATCAAGGTCCATAAAAATAACAACCTGGATTTACAATGGAGTATGAGTACTATTGTCTGTACATACTACTCTATACACTGAATTTCATCATTAGAGTTTTCTGTAGTTGAAATTGAGGAACAAATATGTGGTTCCTGTTAAAATGTAATAACAGATGAGGGGCCTTTGTGGAATTGCATATGCAATTACAGAGTGCAATTCATTGGAGGAATTAAGTTGTTTCTACATAAGCTCAATTCTTGTAACTGAATTTAAAACACAATTCCTACAAATTGTTTCACACTCGTTGTTTAAGTGTGTACATTTGTTAAACCTGTAAATACACTTCCTGTGTATATCCATATACTTGACTTTTCCAAAACAGAGCACATTTGGATTATTTTATTTGGGCTGCTTTCTAAAAGATGGACCAAGAGCTCACACCCAACCATCCCATTTTGCTGTAAAAAAATAAATAAATAAAAAGAGGCAACTTTCCCAAACAATTGCAACACTTGTCTTCTTTTTTTCTTTTTCTAATTGTACATCTAGAAAACACAATTCCAGATCATTTTCATTTCTACAATTTAAAAAAAGAATGGAAACAAAAGTCACCAGTAAAATACATTTGAAAACATGAGAAAGAAAACTGAACACAATTCAAAGGAAACAAACACAAACAAGCATGGCAATGTAAACAAAATTGCTCAACTCAATTCTGCTAAAACATTGTCCTGAGAAGCCAGGGAAAAATTCAAAGAGCCAACGCTTTTTTATTGTCTTTCTGAATCCTCACAAATTACCTAAAGTCCTTGGCTGCCCAGCTTCACTCTTGGAATTTCTACTGGCTCAGCCATTGTTAAAAATACCACCACTTGAACCTTTGCTACAAGCTACAGTAGCACTAGATGAAGTAGCAAGGGGAACACAATAGATTCTATTTTATGCGCTCTTAAACTTGGAAGACAGTTCAAAGAAATGGTTGCTACATTGAAGATCCTAACACCAACTTACAGTACGATTAGTTGAGCCTAGCTATGCGTAGCATTAATAAACTAGGCAATAGCCTTTCAGTAGTTGCAAACATATTTTTCGAAGAGATTGACAAAGTTTTCAAGTAAAGATAAAGTATAAGGAAATTTTGATTTAATAATAGCCCAACAAAGATCCAAAGGAAGCGATTTATCTAACAATAGCCCAACAGCAATTGCAGAAATATTTTTTTTTTTTGAAAAGGATGACAAGATGTTATTTGAAAAGAACACCTTTAATGACAAAAAGGAAAAAGAAAAAAAACCAATCTCAAGAACAAAAGACAGCAGCTTCCATACTTCATTTGACCGATCGATCATCTCAATAAATACATTCGACGGCACTAACAAGAATGAGAATTCCTGCAAAGCTAACTAATTACAGCTAATAAAAGTTCAATGAGCAATGGGCTACTGTGCTTGCTAATTTGCTGCACTCACTTAAGATAAAAACTTGCAATCATGACTTGTATAGTAGAAATAATGTCTTTTAGAATCAGTTTGTGGTTTTAAGGCAAAGAATGTTCAAAAGAAAATCAATGGAAGTACACCTACAAAATAAATTCACAGATTAATAATACTACTCCATTGAACATCACAATGATAGTAATTATTGATACAGAGTTACATATCCCTAGTTCGCGAAAAGATACAGGTTCCTCTGTGAGAACATTGGAGTTGGTTTTTTGCATAAAAATACATTTAGTGCTAAGTGCAAAGTTTGTTCACTCTTGTACATAAATGGCGGTAATTAGAGAAAGTCTTTCTACCATTTGTCTAGCTTCCGACCTGTAACTGAGACGTGCTCAATAAATGTCTAATTGACAAAACTGCCTCATTCACATGTTGTGCTTCCATTTGTCTAGGTTCCGACCTGTCATTGAGATACGCTCAATAAATGTTTAATTAGTAATAATTTCATGCATATGTTGAAAGCCCTCAAAATAATATTGAATCAAACAATTCTCAATGTGATGAATTCAGGATGCTTTCTGCTATAAGAAAAGATGGATAAAAGGCTCAAGCAATAAAAGGACAAAAGAAATCCTGAGGTCAGAAACGACAAACGATGCAAAGCTGGGAGGCAATTTAATTGATACAAGAGAAACTTTCTGATACATTAACGAAGTAGAAAAGAGGCCTATATATAAGATCATTCAGTGCCAAAATCCTATTAGGACTAAACTTATCGAATCACATTAATAATCGGACAACATAAGTTTTCTATACAATAAGCCTAAAATTAATAGGAAATAGATTTGGTAAAATCCTATATTATCTCCCTTAAATCAATGTTTCAAACTGCATCATACTAAGCATATTTTTCAACTTGAAAAACAATTCCACCTTCAATGGTTTCATAAAAATATCCTGACACTTGATCTTCACTCTTGCAATAATCAATGACAATATCTTGATCTTGAACTAGTTCATGAATGCAATGAAATTTGATGTCAATGTGCTTGCTTCGTCTGTGAAATGCTAGATTTTTTGACAACTCAATAGTAGACTTGCTATTATAATATATTTTGGTTAGATCAACTTGTTCATGCCATAGAAAACCAAACATTCTTCTCAATTACAATGATTGAGTAGTACTATATGTAGCTGTCGTATATTCCGTTTCAATTGTGGATAATGCCACCACTTGTTACTTCTTAAAACTATGAAAATGCACCACTACATAAATAAAAGGTATAACCTGATGTGCTCCTCTTTTGAATCATGTCATCAGTCCAATCACTATCTGTAAAACGAACAAGATTAGAATTGTCAGCATATGGAGAAAAGATACCATTAGATTGCCTACCTTTATTGTATTTTAAAATCCTTCTGACCGCCTACCAATATGATTGGCACTGAGACTCCATAAATTTGTTAATTAAACAAACACCGAAAGTGACGTCAAGCCTTATCAAAGTCAAGTATCTAAGACTTTCAACCAAACTCTTGAAATTAGTGGCACCAAAAATTCACTACTGTCATCTTTCACCAACTTTAACATCTCTTCAACTAGAGTCAATATAGGTTTGATAGTATCCATTTTAAACCTCTTTAATATGTCATTGCATTCTTCTGTGTAATAAATACTTCTTTTGTTTGAGAAACCTCAATGCTAAGAAAATATAATATTATTTCCAAATCAGTCATTTCAAAGTGACTAATCATAACCTCCCTGAACTTAAAAATCACATTGGAATTATTTTCAATAAAAATGAGATCATCCACATATAAGTATATAATAAGAATATCACTGCCAGGATTGAATTTGATTTGCAAAATATGCTCATGTGGACATCTATGAAATTCGTGTGAGCTCCCATGTCTTGTTCTCTATTGCATGGAACTCCTTATCCATTACCTGATTCCAGTGATTATTTTTGACAGCCTCTTCAAACTAATTGGATCACAATCTGTAAATAAAACATCAGACAAATTATCATCATTACTAACAGCATAATCATTCAAATATGCTACCATGCAACATTCTCATTGCGGATGACTTAATAATTGTACAGCACTTGATTGCGCCCTGGAAGATGAAAAATTGCTAGTAGATTGCCTGGACTGCTCTATTGGTTGATCAGAACAATTTTCTTCAACCAAATATGACGGTGTTGGTGGATGCTTTGGTATAGAATCTAATACTTTCTTAAATCGATCCCACACTCCTTGCTCATCAAACATGATATCTCTAATAATTATCTTCCCGATATCTAGATTGAATAATTTGTAACCTTTAGTTTCTTGACTATAGTCAAGAAAAATGCACTTTTATGCCTTGTCATCTAATTTTTTTCCTGATAGCACTTGGGACATCGAAATAGGCAAAAAAATCAAATATTTTCAAATGAGAAATATTTGATTTTTTTTTTGTCCGTCCATAACTCTTGCTCTGTCTTCCCAAAATTGCATCATGTAGGAGACGTATTAGAAACATAAACGGCACAGGAAACAACTTCTGCCCAAAAACCATTAGACATATTTTTAGCATGTATCATTGATCTTACCATATCCATCAGAGTGTGATTCTTCCTCACCACCACTCTATTCTGTTGAGAAATGTATCTGGCTGTCAACTAATATTTAATCTTATGTTTCTCCAAAAAATCATCATAAACACTAAAATCAGTGCCTCTGTCAGTTCTCAAAATTTTAATAAACCAGCCACTTTGCTTTTGAACATACACTTTAAAACTTTTGAATTTATTTTTCAAAAAATATACCCAAGTTTTCCTGTTAAAATCATCAATGAATGTAATAAAATATTTACTACTACCATTGGAAGGAACATCAACTGAGCACACGTCAGATTATATCGACTCTAATGATTGACTAGTTCTCCAAGACTTGTTTTTGGGAAAAGAATCTTTGTGTTTCTTTCCCAAAATACAAGACTCATAGTAGTAGAAAAATCAATAGAAGACAGCCCATGCATCATTTTCATTGTGGCAAGAAAACTCAAATTTTCAAAATTCAAGTGACCAAAATGCATGTTCCACAACCAAATATTATCAAATACAACAAAAATAAAGTAAATCATGATAATTAAGTGTATAGGCCATAAATGACTAGTATTTATATATATACCTTTACTATTAGTTTCAAATGATCATTAGTGATAGTGCTAATGCCAAATCTAAACTACAAATCACTCCCTTCTTAGAATGTCATCCAAAACTTCGCAAATTATGACAAAAATTTGGCACATAGAAAACATCAAAGGTAAAATTAGATTTACCATACTTCAAAGTAATACCAATTTTGCATTCCCAGGCACAGGCACTCTTTCATTATTATTATTATTATTACTATTTTCTTGCTCATTATTGGGGTAATTATTGTTACCTCTCTGATAGTAAAAATTACCTCCGTCACGACCTTTAAAATTGCCTCTACTATGGTCTCATCCTCTTCATATGAAATTTTGGTTCTGCTAATTTAAAGCATTACGCTTGTTTTTGGATTTATTTGTTTACACCTGTAATGCATTTTTCGCCATTTCTTTCCTTGTATCATCTTATAGCTTTCTGTTAATTTTTTGTTCATCAAAAATTAATGAACCTTGCAATTCTTTAGCTGTCATAGTTGAAAGATCTTTCGTTTAGTGAACCATAGCTACTACATGATCAAATTTCATGGGCAAGTATTCAGGGCTTTTTCTTCTATCCCTTATCGCCGAGATCATGACCATTGAACTCCATCTTGGTTTTTACGTCAATCAATCTGGAAAAATATGATTCAATGGTTTCTGATTTTAACATGGTGATTAACTCAAATTTCCTCTTCAACAACAATAGAATATTGACGGATTTTTGATAAGAGTGCAAGTTTAATCCAAAATATACCCGTTTGATTACAAGTAAACATGTCAAATATTAGTAGGGTATATATCGGGTCGATTCCACGAGGAGCAACTATTACAAGTACTAGATCCTTTACTTATTCTATTATTTAGGCTATCCATTAAATGAAGACAATAGAAAGAACAACACTTACTATCTAACTATTTTAACTAAATAACTTGCAAGATAACAATGGAGAGATTTCACTAAATACTTGAGTCTAGAGCGATAGAATCCACTTATGATACCAAAGATACAAGTGAATAGATTATCTCTTGTTACTACTCTTGTTTAACTAGAGATTCATTTCTAAATTTACCAAATCTCACTCTCTTGATGTACTGGTTTAGAATAGTCTAGTTTTCCCTATTCTCATGGTGAATAATTAGATCTACTCTTTTGTTCTTCATGGAATGCTAAAATAATCCACTTAAGTGTACCTCTATTCTCATGGGTTTACTCCTTAAGCTCTATTTATGTTGTTCCATCATGATTACCAATTTTCATTGAATAGTAACAACTAAAAACTTTCTATTAGTGATCAAGCAACAACAAGCAATAAGCATGCATAAATGAACAAGTTAATGCAAGATATAATAAGTGTAAATCATATTCACTACATATCAAGTAGTCATAAAGTTCATCTACTCTTTAGATTTAAAAACTTAGTTGCACATGCGAAATAAGACAATAAAAAGCATAATTTCATTGCATGCAAACATAGTGAATCACAAGAAAAGAGAAATATAGAGAAATCTTAGCCAAGGTGATGAACAGGCTCTCAAAATCTTCCATTTTTTCAACAAATTAATGATACAATGAGTTCTCCAAATTTTTCTTACAAGTTTCTAGCTAGAGAGTGTGATAACCCCATCTCACCCTAAGGCGAATCAAAGGGTTCGGCGGACCGCCTGCCCAGCTCTCGCCGGGACTCAGTCATACCTCCATCAAAACCGGAATAAAACTACACGAATCACAATGAAATGGAAGGGCCGCCGCCATGTAGGATCCAACCAAGTACACGTACACTTTGTTTGCCATGAAAGAATGTACATTCCCGAATATATATATATATATATATCACATGAACATGAGAAAACATTTTAAATATACATATTAGTAAGTTTACAAATCCAAAAGGAAACATTGTATTAAGATATATTTAGGGTTTCCAAGTTGTCGAGGAGCTACACCAAGAGAACAAAAGAATTTCTAACTAGCTCAACTCATTTCTCAAAACATTGCAGTTCCAAAAGATGGTTCCCTGTCAGGAAAACAAGGATAACGGAACGGGGTAAGCTAAAAGCTCAATGAGGTACCAACAGTATAAACAGTAGAATCAGTAGAATTCATGAGAAAGCACTTTGGAGGCATGTATTCACATCAAATACGAGAAATAAATGAACATAACAATGTAAAGGATACAGGTGGCCCTCAGGAGCCAAATCCCCGTTGCTATATTTGATCCCGCCTCGTTGACCCTCCGTCAACGTTCGAAAAAGAAACCAGTCCGGTAGAACACCACTTTAACGTCAAAACCCCGTTCACCAAACATACCCCTTACCGGGTCCGAATGCCAAACAGGAACAGGAATGGTAATACTCGAGTATACCGGAATCAAGAGTCTCAATACCCAAAGACTCCCGAGGAACAGGTACCCATGGATTGTCAATTATCTCGACCAAGCCCTTGCTGGCTCGATTTAATTAACTCCCCATGAGGTTGAGCTCAAGTTTAACAGGACGATCAAGTTTAATAGGACGATCGTTGGACACACTTCCAAACGATTGCATAACAAGTACAAGTAACAAGTTCAAGTACATAGCAAGTATTCCAGTTCGTTCAGTACAGGCAAGAGAACGAGTGTGATAAATTACACCCTCGTCTCATACAAGATAAACAGTCAGGAAAGATATTCAAATAGCAAGTTACAAGTACAGAAAATCAGTTTAGCAATAACTCAGGGGAGTGGTGCACTCACCTGATCAAACAAGGATAATTTCAAAAGTTTCCTTCCCAAGTAAGGCTTTACTCGCCGGCACCTCCTAGAACAATCAAGGCAAACACTTAAGACTGGACTCCAAGACCTAATAAGTGGAATTCGCAAGTAAAACTCGATTACAAGTCAGGTGCCTATCCAAATGAACCATTAATGTAAAGCGAAGAGGTGACTTTGGAGTGAAAAGATAACGATTAGTCGTAAAGGCATGAACAATCTCAAAACCCCTACCTACAATGACTGACCAACTCCAAATTTGAAGTAGAAAATGAAAGTAAGATCAATACTAGGAAAATCGGATTTTCCAGTTTCGCGCAACCCTATATGAAAAATCATATCTCAAGTTTTATAAGTCCAAAATTAGTAAAAGTTATACCGTTGGAAAATACATTCAAAGGGATATAACTTTCCAGAGAACACCCTCATAAGATTCAGAACGCAACTCAGTCAAATTCAAGCCTCAAGTTGTTGCTTTATCCAGTGAAAGACAGAACAGGTACAATATTTCAGTCAACTTTGAAAATCACCATAAATGGTACAAACATAAACAGGGTCTAAAATTTACACAGTTTATAGCCCTATGAATCTAGTTTAAAACGCAATAAACGGAACTCAATTCCAACATTCCTACATCAAGATATAGCAAATTTTCTGAGACTGTGCAGAAGCTCCACAAAAATTTTGACAGCATTTGCCTTGTCTTTCTTTACTTTCCAACCTAACCTCAACACCCACAAATCACAAGCTATCAAACACCTTTAATTATAGCCACAATAAGGTTCAAATACGAGTCATAAACCGAATCCACATATCACTAGAGTAAAATCATATGGAACGTATAAGTGCAAAATCAAATTAGGACATATGCGGAAACGAAGTTTGGGTTGGAAAACAAAAGGCAGATTTGCTGTTGCTTAGCGGAATTAACACAACTGAATCTATCCTTGTTGGATTGAGGTGTAATTTATAGCGTTTCGAAACTAAGAGAAAGGGTTACAATGTTAAAGAAGGCCACTCAGTCCAGTTTGCAATGTATCTAAGTCAAATTTACCAAAATAACCCCAGATTTTCCAATTCAAAGATTACTGTGGCAGTCCTGATTCATTCAGTCATATCTCAGCATATACAACTCCAATTCAAGTGATTCCAAAGCCATTTGAAAGCTAAGATACAAGGGTATAAGTCTTAAGAAGACACTGACAACTAAATCAGTAGTATTCCTGGTAAAACTAACCAATTACAGAAGCGGATTAGCAGGTTCGGACATAAACAGGGTAGCAGGGGTATTTCAGTCTTTTTACGAGCTATGTTGCTCCGATTGAGTTGAAATTTTGCAGACAGTTATAAAATATCATTCTATACAACTTTTACGTTTTAACCCAAGGCTAATTCGGCCTCTAACTAGGGAAAAAAGTATCAGATAGAAGGGAAAAAAATGGAAACCCTAATCTGGAAATTTCGGTTCAAAGCGGAAATTTTCCGCAAATAGCTATAATTTATGCATCCAAGCTTCATTCTAAACCATTCCAAGCCATCATCCATAGCTCAACAACATTAAACATATAAAAACAGAAAAATCATGAATAAATAGGAAAATTCACCTATTTAAACAAAAGTCACAAAATAGCACCTAAAATTATCTCTTGAACTCACATAAGGTACCAATTGAGCATTATTAGGATCAAAGGGAAGGTTCCTTGGTCACATACCTTGCAAACCCAAGAAAAGACCCAATTTAGCACCTTGGTCTTCCAAACCACTTCACAACCAACCTTAATACCACTAAACTAAAAGATTTTATGGAGTAATTTGAAGATTAAACGGTTGAATTGAAAGATTGGGCAAGATTAGAGGTAAGAAAGTGGAGAGGTTTTTCTTCCTTTTTGCTTGAAGATGGCTGGCCAAGAAGATGAAGAAAATGGTCAATTTTTGGTCAATTTTTGTTTTAATTGGTAAAGTAATGAATAGTGGTCAAAATTCAAGAATAAATCACAAGGTGACACTTGTCACCCTCATAAATGCTAAGCTATCCTTTTGTTTCCTCAACACTCATCTAAATGATATCCTCTAATTATCTCTTAGTACCTAATAAATTAAATCCTGTGTACAAAATTTAACCTACTTGGCCGAATATTACCGAACTTTCCGCACTAGCGGGTCCCACGCCCGGTATACGCTCCAAAAATCTCATGAACTCAATTATACTAGAAAAATATTTTAAAAACCCTATTTACTCATAAAACAAGTTAGAAAATTTTCTAATAAAGAAATTACAGAAAAACGTGCGATTAAATAAAACAAAACCCTAGAAAATACGAAAATTTACGGGTTTTCACACTCTCTCCCTAGGGATGGCAACGGGGCGGGGTTGGGGCGGGGGACCCCTCCCCCGTCCCCCGCCCCGTTGCCTATTAGTTCCCCCCATCCCCCGCCCCGTCCCCCGCCTCCCGCTCCCCCCGCCCCGCCCCGCCCCCGCCCCGCCTTGCCCCGCTTCCCCCACGGGGTTAATAAAATTTTATTATATAATTTTATTATAATTAAATTTTAATAAATAATCAAGTACTAAAATATCAACACATCACCAAATTATTATTCATTGTAATTTTACAATTGAAACTCATAAAAACAATCAAACAGAAGTTATTTGAATACAATCCAATATGATGAAATAAATATAACTAAAATAGTCAAATTTTCACTTTTAGTACAAATGCAATCACTAATTCATCATTGTGTTTGTGTTTTTTTTTGAGAAAAAAGTGTTATTCTATTAAGTGTAATTAGAAATTTAGTATAAATGTATTAGTAAATTTAGTATAACTAATTAATAAATTCTATTAGTAGACATGTATAATTATTCATATAATTGATAATATCAATTATATTACATAAACTAATATACATTATATAATACATCTAACTAATAATATCATTATCATAAGTTTATAACTAATTAACTTACATATAATATATAGTCATTTATATATATATTTATATATATATATATATTTTGTTTTGCGGGTGGTGGGGCGGGGGATGGGGCGGGGGTATACTCCCCCGCCCCCCGCCCCGTTTCTAAGCGGGGGGAAAAAATTCCCTCCCGCCCCCGCCCCACCCCCCGCCCCAACCCCCGCCCCGTGAGCCCCCCGCGGGCGGGCACCCGCGGGCACCCGCCCCCATTGCCATCCCTATCTCTCCCTCTTAAAAGAATTTCGTCCTCGAAATTCCTTATCATCGTCTTTTTCGGGATACAAAAATTTTACTACTTCCATCTCACAGTCAAATTGAGTATCATACTTAGCTAACCAATCTGTACCCCTTCACTAACCAGGCTCATTGAATTCTTTGGTATAGTTTCTTCTTCCTTGCCAAATTCCAATTCTTATACACCATTCTAGCTGGCAAACGGTGGGATACTAGAATCTTACCTTCCACGTTCTCATATGGGTCAGAGACTTGATGTTGTTCTAAGGAGTACACCCGAGTTGACACTTTCGATCCATTCTTTTCCCCCTTCGACTGGTCAGGGTTGGTGGTGGTTGGCTGTTGGCTCCTACTCCCTTCTCAAGATCGGCCTGGGCAATTTGCGATTTGATGATCTGCGCTCCCACAACGCAGACATTTCCTTCCTTTCTTCCAGCAGACATCCTCCGTGTGATTCGGTTTCCCACAGTACCCGCAGGGACCACGAGAAGCGGAGACTGAGCCTCTCTGTGAGGCACCACTTGACATTCTTGGTAATTGTACTTCCTCGTTTCCCCTTCCAATCTTAGGAGGCGTACCCTTATCCCCTTGCTCTGAGGTACTTCCAGGAAATTCCCTTTTGTTAGCTTGAAAGTTTCTAACTTGAAATTTTGCACTTTCAACTCGTTGAACTTTCTTTACCGCATCACTAAAGGTATTGAGTTGGGCTACAACCAGGTCTTTCTGGATCTCAACATTTAATCCTTGGACAAAACGCCTTCTCCTCCTTTGCTCAGTCATTATTAGTTCGGGAGCGAATTTGGACAATCTGGTGAACTGGCTCTCATATTCGACGACGGTTTGAGTTCCCTGGTGGAGCCTAATAAACTCATCTTCTTTCTTTTCCTGGATCAGGGGTGGAAAATACTTCGTGTTGAACTCTCTCATGAAATTCACCCACGTCCTTGGGGTTTGTTCTCTTTCCCATTTCAGTCTTATGATATTCCACCAAGAACGGGCTGCTCCCTCTAGTTGGAAGACAGCAAATGTGACATGTCGCTCCTCAGTATAATGTAACGCGGCAAATATATCAATCATCTTCTCTAGCCATCTCTCGGCCACGTCAGGGTCTGGTCCCCCCAGGAATTTAGGTAGCAAGAACTTCTGAAATCTTTCGAGAGCTCTATCCTCACCCTCAATGTGATTACCAGGGTTTCCCAGCTGATGATTGGGATTTTGACCCTGATGTTCTATTACGTGTGCCAAAAGGTCAGTCATATGTTGGATAGCGGCAGCTACCTGAACTTTAGGGTGCACTCCAAGTTCGGGATTAGGTCCAAGCATTGGTTCCCGATTTCCTCCTTCATTTGAGGTTCCGCGCCCCCGTCCCCGTCCACTACGAGTACCGTCCTTTTGGCTTAACCAGTCTAGGGGTGAAGCGCGAATATAATATTAAAACAAAGTATGCAGTATAAGTGATAGAAGTAGGTAATATACATATAGCACATCTAACACAAACAGATCACACAATAACAGTCAATTAAATACAAGCAAAATGAACCATCATGAATATTACTAACTAGACCAATGGTACAAGACCAACCAACTCAAAGCTGTCACTCTTTAGGGTTCCAGGCATGATCCACAAGAATAACCTAATTTATATCTTAGGCAGGGTCAATCATCCTTAGTTTTACCCTAACACATTACATGATGTCCCGTAGAATCAAATTCTAGTTCGCCCAAGTCACTTCTAACCTAGACTCTCATCTATTTAGTAGTCGGGTACAAGAATCCCAAAATAAGATAATTCATGACTCGGGCTGGCCAGTCCCAAGGGTATTTACAATTGAGATTCTTACCTGACCTACAGATCTACTATCCCAAAGCGCCATGATAAAGGTTTATAACTTATAACGCTTCACGATCCATAGCTTATTCTCAAAGAGCACTTATATATTGGTACACATTCACGGAATCGGGACCATAACACCACTTGGCCCAATCTCACTCCGCGCAGAAACCACGCGAAGCAGCTTTGATACCACCTGTGACAGCCCCACCTCACCCTAAGGCGAACCAAAAGGTTCGGCGGACCGCTTGCCCAGCTTTCGCCGGGACTCAGTCATACCTCCATCAAAACCGGAATAAAACTACACGAATCACAACGAAATGGAAGGGCCGCCACCATTTAGGATCTAACCAAGTACACGTACACTTTGTTTACCATGAAAGAATGTACATTCCCGAATATATATATCACATAAACATGAGGAAACATTTTAAATATATATATTAGTAAGTTTACAAATCCAAAAGGAAACATTGTATTAAGATACATTTAGGGTTTCCAAGTTGTCGAGGAGCTATACCAAGAGAACAAAAGAATTTCTAACTAACTCAACTCATTTCTCAAAACATTGCAGTTCCAAAAGATGGTTCCCTGTAAGGAAAACAAGGATAATGGAACGGGGTGAGTTAAAAGCTCAATGAGGTACCAACAGTATAAACAGTAGAATCAGTAGAATTCATGAGAAAGCACTTTGGAGGCACATATTCACATCAAATACGAGAAATGAATGAACATCACAATGTAAAGGATACAGGTGGCTCTCAGGAGCCAAATCCCCGTTGCTATACTTGATCCCGCCTCGTTGACCCTCCGTCAACGTTTGAAAAAGAAATCAGTCCAGTAGAACACCACTTTAACGCCAAAACCCCGTTCACCAAACATACCCCTTACCGGATCCGAATGCCAAACAGGAACAGGAATGGTAATACTCGAGTATATCGGAATCAAGAATCTAAATACCCAAAGATTCCCCAGGAACAGGTACCCATGGATTGTCAATTATCTCGACCAAACCCTTGCTGGCTCGATTTAATTAACTCCCCATGAGGTTGAGTTCAAGTTTAACAGGACGATCAAGTTTAATAGGACGATCGTTGGACACACTTCCAAACGATTGCATAACAAGTACAAGTAACAAGTTCAAGTACATAGCAAGTATTCCAGTTCGTTCAGTACAGGCAAGAGAACGAGTGTGATAAAATACACCCTCGTCTCATACAAGATAAACAGTCAGGAAAGATATTCAAATAGCAAGTTGCAGGTACAGAAAATCAGTTTAGCAATAACTCAGGGGAGTGGTGCACTCACCTGATCAAACAAGGATAATTTCAAAAGTTTCCTTCCCAAGTATGGCTTTACTCGCTGGCACCTCCTAGAACAATCAAAGCAAACACTTAAGACTGGACTCCAAGACCTAATAAGTGGAATTCGCAAGTAAAACTCGATTACAAGTCAGGTGCCAATCCAAATGAACCATTAATGTAAAGCGAAGATGTGACTTTGGAGTGAAAAGATAACAATTAGTCGTAAAGGCATGAACAATCTCAAAACCCCTACCTACAATGACTGACCAACTCCAAATTTGAAGTAGAAAATGAAAGTAAGATCGATACTAGGAAAACAGGATTTTCCAGTTTCGCGCAACCCTATATGAAAAATCATATCTCAAGTTTTATAAGTCCAAAATTAGTAAAAGTTATACCGTTGGAAAATACATTCAAAGGGATATAACTTTCCAGAGAACACCCTCATAAGATTCAGAACGCAACTCAGTCAAATTCAAGCATCAAGTTGCTGCTTTATCCAGTGAAAGACAGAACAGGTACAATATTTCAGTCAACTTTGAAAATCACCATAAATGGTACAAACATAAACAGGGTCTGAAATTTACACGGTTTATAGCCCTATGAATCTAGTTTAAAATGCAACAAACGGAATTCAATTCCGACATTCCTACATCAAGATATAGCAAATTTCCCGAGACTGTGCAGAAGCTCCACGAAAATTTTGACAGCATTTGCCATGTCTTTCTTTACTTTTCAACCAAACCTCAGCACCCACAAATCACAAGCTATCAAACAATTTTAATTAGAGCCACAATAAGGTTCGAATACGAGTCATAAACCGAATCCACTCACTAGAGTAAAATTATATGGAACGTATAAGTGCAAAATCAAACTAGGACATATGCGGAAACGAAGTTTGGGTTGGAAAACAAAAGGCAGATTTGCTGTTGCTTAGCGGAATTAACACAACTGAAGCTATCCTTGTTGGATTGAGATGTAATTTATAGCGTTTCGAAACTAAGAGAAAGGGCTACAATGTTAAAGAAGGCCACTCAGTCCAGTTTGCAATGTATCTAAGTCAAATGTATCAAAACAACCCCAGATTTTCCAATTCGAAGTTTACTGTGGCAGTCTTGATTCATTTAGTCATATCTCAGCATATACAACTCCAATTCAAGTGATTCCAAAGCCATTTGAAAGCTAAGATACAAGGGTATAAGTCTTAAGAAGACACCGACAACCACATCAGTAGTATTCCTGGTCAAACTAACCAATTATAGAAGCGGATTAGCAGGTTCGGACATAAACAGGGTAGCAGGGGTATTTCGGTCTTTTTATAGGCTACGTTGCTCCGATTGAGTTGAAATTTTGCAGGAAACTATAAAATATCATTCTATACAACTTTCATGTTTTAACCCAAGGGTAATTCGGCCTCTAACTGGGGAAAACAGTACCAGGCAGAAGGGGAAAAATGGAAACCCTAATCTGGAAATTTCGGTTCAAAGCGGAAATTTTCCGCAAATGGCTACAATTTACGCATCCAAGCTTCATTCTAAACCATTCCAAGTCGTCATCCATAGCTCAACAACATTAAACATATAAAAACAGAAAAATCATGAATAAATAGGAAAATTCACTTATTTCAACCAAAAATCACAAAATAGCACCTAAAATTATCTCTTTAACTCACATAAGGTACCAATTGAGCATTATTAGGATCAAAGGGAAGGTTCCTTGGTCACATACCTTGCAAACCCAAGAAAAGACCCAATTTAGCACCTTGGTCTTCCAAACCACTTTACAACCAACCTTAATACCACTAAACTAAAAGGTTTTATGGAGTAATTTGAAGATTAAACGGTTGAATTGAAAGATTGGGCAAGATTAGAGATAAGAAAGTGGAGAGGTTCTTCTTCCTTTTTGCTTGAAGATGGCTGGCCAAGAAGATGAGGAAAATGAGAAATTTTTGGTCAATTTTTTTTTAAAATTGGTAAAGTAATGAATAGTGGTCAAAATTCAAGAATAAATCACAAGGTGACACTTGTCACTCTCATAAATGCTAAGCTATCCTTTTGTTTCCTCAACACTCATCTAAATGATATCCTTTAATTATCTATTAGCACCTAGTAAATTAAATCCTGTATACAAAACTTAACCTAATTGGCCGAATATTACCAAACTTTCCGCACTAGCGGGTCCCACGCCCGGTATATGCTCCAAAAATCTCATAAATTCAATTATACTAGAAAAATGTTTTAAAAATCCTATTTACTCATAAAACGAGTTAGAAAATTTTCTAATAAAGAAATTACAGAAAAACGTGCGATTAAATAAAACAAAACCCTAGAAAATACGAAAATTTACGGGTTCTCACACTAAGAATGAGAAAAGAACTAAAACTAATGTCTACTAAGAACTACTAATAATCCCGTCTCTTCTCAATGATTCTTTCATATATATTGTTAAGAAAGTCAAAAAAATGGTTAATGATAAAACACAAAACTCCTTTTCTTTTCCCTAAGGAATCTTGAGCATGTGCAGCCGAAATTTTGAGGTAAAATTGAGCTGAAAAGCAGTGTGAAAACAGAGCAATTTGCAGAACAAGTTGTAGAAAAATAGGGGAGAATACGCGACCACCCAATACGCAACCTAAGGCCACGGATTGCCTTCTAGATTGCTTTCTCGATTGTTTTTTACTCTAATTCCTCACTAATCATCATGTCCAGATGTTTGTTCATGTAATGCACCATTAATACTTGTATTTGATCTTCTACTTTTTGAATTACCGTTGAATCAAGAGTTAATTACTTCGAATCGAATCCATCTCGCTCCAACATTGAAAGCTCTCCTCAATTCCTGCAAATATAACCGTTTTTTGCACATTAAGTTGCTCAAATGAAACTTGTAAAATTTAGATGCTTGAGGAACAAGTTATATCTTAAATCATCCTAATTTATACCAAAAACAGACATAAAATGCTACTAATATCCATATATAATAAACACTTATCAAATTCCTTCACACTTAAATTATTGCTTGTTCTCAAGTAATAAAAAAATAATCTGACAATGATTTAAGAAGTGAAACGAATTAAGTGAAGTCGAAATTCAATCTCTCTCAGCTCGGCAACCCATCATTATGTAACCATTCATATCCCTCACAATACTCATCATATCATGTAAGAGAGAGATAATTATACCCAAAATTCAACATAACAAAGTCAATATGTCTATCTCACCTAATTCCACAAATAACTGACTTATATAGTCACCTTAGAGATTCTTCCTTTGAAATGAAATGCTAACTTTACAAACCTTAAGAGGAAATTATTCACTTTATTTTTCTTTTATTTATTCTCAAAAGTGTGAAGATGTCTTTTGAAGCGAAGATCAACATTTTTAGATAAAGATCTCCGGTTACTCGACACTTTACTTATTACTCTTTAAGTCAAATACCCTTTTATGTGAAAATTGATATTTTTAGATGAACACTCCCGATTACTCAGTACAAGAATTTATTATTGGAGCTTTCTTTTTTTTTTTTGAACAATCCCCTCAATAATGTAGATACAAAGAAGAAAACACTTTACCAACTATATAAATCAATTATATGTAAAAGCAAGTAAGATAAGAGATTTCATTTATCATGCAAATTATAGGCATGGTTTTTCCTATTTTACAAGATATAATTTCTTGCATGCAATAATTCTAATCACATAATAATTGCTTCCAAGTTGAGTGAACATTGAATTTTTAAATTACTTACTTCATTTCACTCATATAGGAGAATTTGAAACAAAAAAGGATTTTAAACTTCATGCCTTTGTGGATTTAAGTGAAGTAAATAATGAAAATTTTAGGGCAAAATTTAAAATTTACATAAAATTTTAGAAAAAATTTGACAGAGTTTCGCCTTAAAATTGGACAAAAACTCCCTACCAACGAACCCGAACATCAACAATTCACAAGACAGGTAATTTCCTCATAACATGTCCAAACATTCAAATGCAAAAGTAACTCCTACTTAAGACATTTCTCCCCCCTAACACACACACTTAACATACATATTGTCCTCAATGTGTAGAGAAAGAAAAGAAAGCAAAATAAGAACAAGTTACTCCCCATTTCGATGGCTGCATCCAGTTCAATCTTGAGTCACGAACCATCGACAATCTGATGAGTGCAAAAATAAACATTATACAAGGAACAGATGAAAAGAAAACTACTAAGAAACATGAAAGCAAAATTAAAAGGATTCAAGAGGCCAGTGGGTCATCAATCATTTGCAACCTCATCGTCATGAGGAGGTGGTATGCCCAAATGGTCTTTAATTCGCCACATACGAATGTCCATTGACTCCAACTGATATTCAATTGTATTCAAGCAACTAAAAAGCCGTTCCCAATTGGGTTGAGGTGGTGGAAGAGGTGGAGCAGTAGTGTAGGGTCTAGCTTCATCTTGGTCTTGACGTGCCTTCTGTCGTCGCTCCTGAATAGGCGAAGGAAGATGCTCCATAATGATCCCCATTGCATGACATAAAGATACTGATAGATCTGTACTAGGGCAGACAACTACCTAAATTACTCCTTGCAAATTAACTCCTACCCACTCGAAGACTAAGACAGGAGACGGGAAAAAGCAAGCTTGAAAGAAGTAGTGTCTCTTCTCACCATCGACCTTATGTAACTTATGAGATGTTTGGTAGTGGGATGTAAGCGTAGGAGGATTGCTGATTGTGAAACATTAATTCAGAAAATAAATATCACTTTTTCAGACTTCCCCATGACCACTCTTTTTTCAAATCACATTGTGCACCATCATGTATATAATGAGACGATGCGACGCTCGCCACCATCATCTTCTTCCTTGAAGAACAGAATGGTTGATACTCAAGATCAAACCGAGACATGGCGTGTGATGGAACTCGTCTCTTGTTAGGAGTAATGAATCCTTTCATCAAATCAACCACAAGACCAGTGTTGTTGCAACCCAATATCCATGCTAGGAGATCACGAATTATGTAAATCTGAATACCGCACATCCACGAGACCACCAACTCTCCACTGTGGCTCGCCTTGTTAATGATGTTTACATAAAATTCATTAACTAAGTCCTAATAGTAGTGAGTCAGCAAAGTGAGAATCGACACCCAAACAAGTTGGTTAAACGCCTCAAAGATATGGTACACCATCTCAATCTCCGACCTAACATGCTTTTCAAAGATAAACTCCAAGTTAGCATGTGCCTCGTACCACTCTTGATTCTTTCGAGTTGAAAACCTGGTACTATCGTAAACATTGGTCTCAGCATGTTTAGATGTATTCCCCCGTTGATGCCTCCTCATAGGTTGGGGCGAAAGAGATCTCTCTTCTTCACTTTCTTTGAATTCGTCATCATCTCCATCTCTTCGTCGCCTTCACTATTCTCAGTGTTAGAGAAGGAAGGTTCGCGAATAACAGGTCGTTTTCCTTTTGTCATGGTATCTAAGAAAAAAAAACTATTAACTTCATATATGAAATTATAAAGTTTCACACATCGCATATTATACAAGAAAGATTTCTTATAAAATACTTAAAGAAAAATCTTTCCAATCATAATAACCGTAGGTATTTTATAGAATTTTTTTTCAATGGTAGGGATCAAATTTGGCTCAATTAACCACACATACACATTTTAATGTTATAAATAATCAATGAAAAACCTAAAACAATGTACAATGTTATGACATATAAGACATGACCTTAAAATTGTTAAAAATTTGTCAATAATTACCAAAATCACCAACTTATTAAAATAGACAATAAATATGTTCCAATCAATGAATTCAGCAATAATGAAGTTTATAGCAAGCATTAATTAACAATAATAATCCACATTTAGTCATAAATATGATTGAGCAAAAATTATTTCCAAAAATCATAAAATTCATCAAAATTACTCTCTATGTATAATGTACATTCTAAAACATCATCAACGCACGATATTTAGTAATAATCAATAACAATCCAAGCTACTTTTTCAATTTTATCCAAATATAGGAAATTAAAATTTTAAATAACTAATAGTCCATCAATTTGCTACATTTGAATATGTAAACATTCTTAAACAACCTTAATAAGCATATTGGATGCCAAAAACATCAATAAACATCATAAAAAATTCAAAATTAGAAGATGTCAGAAAGCTCAGGAAATTGAAAATACCAACTTCTAGAATACAAAGATTTGATAAAGAAAATTACCTCAATCGAGTAGAATGGTGTTTGGAGAAGAAGATTATACAAAAAGTCCTATGAAAAACGCTCCAATTGACCTCCAATTGAAGAATTTAAAAACTAAGAACCCTAACCTCCAATTTCTTAAAAACTAATTTTTGGTTGTTTTTCTTGAGTTTTAATTGGTTAAAAAGGCTCTTAAAAGGTTGAAAGGTGTTGAGTTGATGATTGTTTACAAGGAAATGGAGTAAAGAGAGAATTCGTGATGTGTATGCGTGTGGGTGTGTGAAAACGTGAGGAGAAGAAGAAGAGAATAAATGAGGAAAGAACTAGCGTTTTGCTGTTTTTAAAACAAGCTTAAAAAAACGGGACCTGTGCTCACGTTTTCTTTGGGTCACGTTTTCTGCTTTAAAATTGTAGAAAAGAATACGCGACTTTAGAAAAACGCAACTTGAAGTCGCGTTTTGGTACCTGTGTATTCTTCTTTATTCTTGCAGAATTGAATACATGGCTGGAGAACACGCGATTTAAGGTCGTGTTTTTGAGCCACGTTTTCAAAATTTTGCAGTTTTTCTGCAAAAATTTCTGACTTTTTCAAAATTACACTTGTTGCCCAATTGCTCAAAATGCATCTTAGATCACTCTTTTGTCAAAATCATCAATGCGCGCACATGTAAAATGATCAAAACATGTATTTTACTCTTTTTTCTAAAGAATAAAAAACAACAGTTGCTCAAATCGAAGGGTTGAATTCCTTGATCAAAGTTCGCTTTTTTCTTTCCAAATGGTCATCTTTGCTTCCATCTTCAAATTCTACAATACAAAAAATAAAATAATTTAAATACATAATCTAAACACAAAATCACATCAAATTAACATATATAACAAAAATATTGGTTGCCTTCTAATTAGCACTTTTGTTTATAATCATTGGTTCGACTCAAAAACATTGGCGTTTTAGGTCAAAGAAGAATCATCCAAAGGACAAACAAGTCCCTTAGGGATGATTTCACCCGCCAAGTAGTTTTAATTTTTGTCCATTGACTTTAAATTTCTCGTTTCTTGCATTAACTACTTCCACAGCTCCATAAGGAAATACTTGAGCGATTTTGAATGGTCCCGACCATCTTGACTTGAGTTTTTTCGAAAACAATATAAGGCGCGAATTGTGTAAAAACACTTTTTGCCTCACCTCAAATTGTTTAGGGATAATGTGGTTATCATGCCAATATTTGAACTTATCTTTATATATTTTGGCATTTTCTTAAGCATGTAGTCGGTGCTCCTCCAATTCGCTCAACTCAAATAACTTTCTTCCACCTACAAGATTAAAATCCAAATTAATTGTTATAATAGATCAATATGCCATATGTTCAATTTTTATAGGTAAATGACAAGTTTTTTTTGTAAACTAAATTATACAGCGACTTCTTTAAGGGTGTCTTAAATGCTGTCCGATACGTCCAATGTACATCTTTGAGTTTTCTCGCCCAATCCTTTAGAAATTCGTTCACTGTTTTCTCTAAAATGAGCTTGTATTTCTCAATTTGCCAGTTCCGTTTGTCCATTGGTTTGAAGATAGTATGGAAGTGATGTTTTGTGCCTACAACCATACTTAAGTAATAAGGAATCAAGTTACTTATTATAGAAATGTTTTCCTTCATCACTTAATATGACTCTAGGTATATTAAATCTACTAAAAATGTTCTTTTTAAAAAATCAAAATACTACCTTAATATCATTAGTAGATGAAACGATTCCCTCAACCCATTTAGAGACATAATCCATGGCTGCTAAGATGTATTTATACAGCAGTGGTTCCTCCCAAAAGTAGCTTTTAACATCGTGCAAAATTTTCTTCCTTTGGTGATAGTTAATACCCTTCGGTATTACTCCACTTACCAAATAATTAATAAAATCCGCATACCATGGAGAATTGACAATTGTTAGGACAAATTCATCCAAAAAATTCTCTTTTATTGGAATTTGGTCATTGGTAGGGATATACTCTAGTCACGATAGGTGATCCGCCACAAGGTTCTCCGATCCATTTTTATCCTTTATTTTCATATCAAATTCCTGCAATAATAGAATCCATCGAATCAGATGAGATTTTGCATTTTTCTTATGAGCAAATATTTAAGAGTTGAATGGTCTGTATAGATGATAACTTTAAATCCTACTAAATAAGATTTAAATTTATCTAAAGCAAATATGACTACTAGTAGCTTTTTCTTCGTAGTTACATAGTTAAGTTGTGTCTCATTTAGTAATTTGCTCGCATAATAGATGACATGCAACCTTCTTTCCTTTCTTTGCCTTAAAATCGCTCGAACCGCATAGTCATTTGCATCATACATCAATTCAAATGGTAGCAACCAATCCGGTGAATTTATAATTGATGCGGAAATCAACTCCTTTTTCAACCTATAAAAAACAATCAAACAATTGTCATCAAATTGAAAAGTGATATCCTTTTATAATAAATCACACAATAGCTTTGCTATCTTAGAAAAATCTTTAATAAAACATCCATAAAAAGCAGCATGTCCAAGAAAGCTTCTTATTCTCTTCACATTGTTTGGATTTGGTACTCGCTCGATAATTTCTATTTTTGTTTTGTCCATCTCAATTCTCTTAGAGGAAATCTTGTGCCCTAAGACGATTTCTTCTCGTATTATAAATTGGTATTTCTCTCAATTTAGCACAAGATTTGTCTTCTCATATCCTATAAAATCAAATCTAAATTATGAAGACAATGACCAAATGATGAGCGAAATACCGAAAAATCATCCATAAATATCTCCATAATTATTCAATGTAATAAAAAAAAATGGTCATCATGCAATGTTGGAATGTTGTGGGGGCATTATATAGGCCAAATGGCATCCTCCTAAAGGCAAATGTGCCATAAGGATAAGTAAATGTGATCTTCTTTTGATCCTTCGGAGCTATAGCTAATTGGTTATAACCTGAAAAATCATAAAAAAATAGAAAAATTCATAACCGACTATTCGCTCCAAAAGTTGATCAAGAAAGGATAAGGAAAAGTGGTCTTTTCTAGTAACCGCATTTAATTTTCAATAATTAAGACACACTCTCCACCCGACCACAAGTTGAGAAGGAATCATTTCATTATTTTTGTCCATAATTATAGTGATTCCACCTTTATTAGGGACAACATGAATTGGATTAATCCAAATACTCTCAGAAATAGGAAAAATTATATCTGCATCAAGCCATTTGAGAATTTCATTTCTTATCACCTCTTTCATATTTGGATTGAGCTTTCTTTGCATTTCTACCATTGGTTTGCAATTGTCCTCTAAAAGAATGCGATGCATACGTGTAAAAGGACTTATACTCTTGATGTCCAAGATTGTCCATCCAATTGCTTTCTTGTGCTTCCTTAGGCACCTTAGCAATTTCGCATATTATTCTTCATCCAAGTGAGCACTAACAATGACCGGTAAAGTGCTATTTTTTTTTCAAAAAACTCATACCTTAGATGATTTAAAAGTGGTTTGAACACTAATTTTGGAGGTTCAATCTTCGAAATTAGTGGGAGCCTTTGTTCTTGACCAAGATTTTCATAAACATTACCCCATTTATAGGGTGTTTAAAAATCCAACTACTTGACCAATTTTTCAATTTCTTCACAATCTCTCTCTTGCATCCCTAAATTCGTCAAACAAAGGTCAAGAGAATTGAAATCAAAATTGACTCGACTCAATTCTTGGGTTAGCTTATCAATTGTGTCAATAGCACAAGCATGATCTGTAAAAGAAGGGTATTTTTTATTTTATTTAAATTAAATTCTACCTCCTCTCCAACTACTTGAAACTTAAGTTTGCCACTTTTAACATCAATAATAGTACCTGCAGTTGTTAAAATTGGTCTTCCAAAAATAATTGGCATAGACATATGTTCTTCCATATCTAATACCACAAAATTCACAAAAATAATAAATTTTTGCACTTTAATCAATACATTTTCCAATACTCCCAATAGATATCTAATCGATCTATCAACTAACTACAAAGTAATATTGGTGCATTTTAATTCATGCAAACCTAATTATCTTGCCACCATTAAAGGAATTAATGATACACTAGCACCAAGGTCACATAATGTTTTGAAAATTCAACATTATAGATAGTGCATAGTATAGAAAAACTCCCCGGATCCTTTAATTTTGACAATAGCTTGCTTTGTATAATATCACTGCACTCCTCTATTAATGTTTCGCAGTCTTCCGGCTTCCTTTTTCTAGTCATGATCTCTTTCAGAAACATCGCATATAAAGGAATCGGCAAAATAGCATCGACAAAAAGGATATTAATATGCAATTATTTAAAATTTTTAACAAAATTTTTAAAATCTTTATCAAGCTTATTTGGCTTAAACTTTTGAGGGAATGGAACTGCCGAAGGTATTAGAATGGTAGTGGAAGATGAGGGTTAGTCTTGACTTTGTCTTTCCCTACTATCTTCCCCCGCACTTGATTCTTGGTTCGTCTTCTCTTTTTCTTTTTCCCCGCTCTCATTTTTTCTCTTACTTCAATTACCGGAGGGTCTTCTAATTGTTTACCACTATGAAGAGTAATGGCTTTAACATTTTCCTTCGGATTCACCTCCGTTTTGCTCAGTAATTTTTCTTGATTTCTATTGTTGATTAAATTAGCAATTTGACCTATTTGGATCTCTATATTTCTATACATTCCAGTTAATTGATCTATTCTCCCCTCTATTCGTTCGAATCTCTCCGAGGTGCCCTTAGCCAACTTTTCCACTGCAATCGCCCAACCTGGTTTAGTGTTCGACTGTGGTTACCTTGGTTGAAATCCCAGCGGATTTGTCGATCTTTGAGGATTGTTTTGATCCTTCCATCCAAATTTTGGATGATTTCTCCATCCCGAAATGTATGTGTTTGAGTAGGGGTTATTTTGAGTATATTTCAATTATAATTATTGACAAATTGAACCTATTTAAATTCAACACACTCATTAGTATCATGCTCACCCCCACATGTAGAGCAACATGCAACATATACACTAGATGAAGAACTCGAACTAACTCCGACTCTACTTAGCAATTTTACAATATTATTCATTTGGACACTCAACATGTTTAAGGTGTCCATTTCAATCGTACATGTTTGACGCCTAGAATTACCTCACTCATTTGTCCATTGGTAGTTGTTTGTTGCCATGTCTTCTATCAAGTTTTGAGCCTTTTAAGGTGATTTACCCATTAAAGTCCCACCTGTGGCTGCATCAATAATAGTTCTAGTAGAGAAAGATAAACCATTATAGACAGTTTGTACGATGAGCCAATCGGGAAGTCCATAGTGTGGATATTTTCGTAACAAATTCCTAAATCTTTCTCACGCTTCATATAATGATTCACCATTTCGTTGACTAAAACTAGTAATGTCCATTCTAAACTTAACCGGTTTACCCGGTAGAAAGTATTTATTCAAGAATGCTCTAGATAAATCAGCCGTTCTAGATAAATCAGCCAAATTAGTGAAAGTATTGTGAGCATGAGAGTGTAGTTAAATTTTAACTTTATCCCTTAAAGAAAATGGAAATAACCTTAGTCTTATAGCATCTTCACTAATTCCATTCATTTAATTGTATCACATATCTCCAAAAATGTAACTTAATGTGCATTTGGATCCTCTACGGCATCACCTCCAAATTGAGATTGTTGAATCATTTGAATAAGTGATTGTTTAATCTCAAAATTGTTAGCATTTATAGTTAGTCGTGCTATATTTGCTTGTGATTCTTGTATTCTCGGTAGAGCAAAATCTCTAAGAACTTACTTATTTGCTTCATTTTTCGCCATTTCCTTTTCAAAAGCCAACTCAATAGCAATTCCCTCTATATGTTGAATCTCTTTTTACTCTTGTTATGGTGTACGTCTTCTTTGTTTACGTAGTGTCCTTTCAATTTTCAGATCAAAATGTGCGACCATACGTAATGCCTGGTGCATACACTACAAGCAAAAAGAAAGAGATAATGTAGTAATTATATCACAAAAACAAATAAAAATTCTAACTTATCTATTGACAAAATTCAACTAACTAATAAAGAAAATGTCTAAATTAATAAAGTTTCTTAGACTATAATATTGCCGCTCCTTGACAATGGCGCCAAAAACTTGATGAATTTTTTATATAAGTGTAAGTTTAATCCAAAATATACCAATTTGGCTGCAAGTATACATGTCAAATAGTAGTTTATGGTATATATTGGATCAATTCCACGAGAAACAACTATTACAAGTACTAGGTCATTTATTTACTATATTATTTAGACTATCTATTAAATGAAGGCAATAGAAAGAACAACACTTACTATTTAACTATTTTAACTAAATAACTTGCAAGATAACAATGAAGAGATTTCACTAAATACTTGAGTCTAGAGAAATAGAATCCACTTATGACACCAAAGATATAAGTGAATTACCTCTTATTACTACTCTTGTTTAACTAGAGATTCATTTTCAAATTTACCAAGACTCACTCTCATGATGTAGAGGTTTAGAATAGTCTAATTTTCTCTATTCTCATGGTGAATAACTAGATTTACTCTTTTATTCTTTATGAAATGCTAAAATAATCCACTTTAGTGTATCTCTATTCTCATGAGTCTACTTCTTAAACTCCGTTTATGTTGTTCCATCATTATTACAAATTTTTATTGAATAATAGCAACTAAAAACTTGCTATTGGTGATCAAGCAACAACAAGTGATAAGTATATATAAATGGACAAGTTAATACAAAATATAATAAGTGTAAATTTTATTCACTACATATCAAGTAGCCATAAATTTCATCTACCCCCAGATCTAGAAACTTAGTTATTCATGTGAAATAAGACAATAAGAAGCATAACTTCATTGCATACAAATATAGTGAATCACAAGTAAAGAGAAAGATAGAGAAAGTTTAGCCAAGGTGATGAACAAACTCCCAAATCTTCTATTTCTTCAACAAAATGAATGATACAATGAGTTCTCCAAGGTTTTCTTACAAGTTTCTAACTAGAGAGAATGAGAAAAGAACTAAAACTAATGTCTACTAAGAACTACTAATAATCCAATCTCTCCTCAATGATTCTTGCATATATATTATTAAGAGAGTCAAAAAGTAGTTAATGATAAGACATAAATGTCCTTTTCTTTTTCTTAAGGAATCTTGACATGTGTAGCTACAATTTTGAGGTAAAATTGAGCTGAAAAGCAGTGTAAAAATAGAGTAAGTTGCAAAACAAGTTGCGAAAAAACAGGGAGAATACGTGACCACCCAATACGCAACCTAAGGCCGTGTATTGAGGTCATGTATTTCCTTTTGGATTGCTTTCTCGATTGTTTTCTACTCCAATTCCTCACTAATCATCATGCCTAGATGTTTGTTCATGCAATGCAGCATTAATACTTATATTTGATCTTCTATTTTTTGAATTACCGTTGAATCAAGAGCTAATGATTTCGAATCGAATCCAATTCGCTCCAACATTGAAAGCTCTCCTCAATTCTTGCAAATATAACCACTTTTTGTACAATAAGTTGCTCAAATGAAACTTGCAAAGTTTAGAAGTTTAAGGAGCAATTTATATCTTAAATAATCCTAATTTAAATAAAAAAACACATACAAAATGCTACTAATATCTATGTATAATAAACACTTATCAAATATTTTTTTGGATTCTATCAACTACTTTGTATGTTTTCGCCAAAATATCCCATGCTTATTTTGCAGTCTTGGCGCTAGCAATTTTTCCAAAAATAAAGCATCAATAGCCGGGTGGATTTGAGACAATGCCATGCTTCCTTGTTTCTTGATGCTTCCATCAATATCTGCAGCAATTTGTTGCTGAATAAAATGAAACAAATTATACTCCCAAGATAGGTTTCCATCTTAATCCTCCAAAAGCTGTAATCTTTTCTCTCTGCAAGTTTTGGTACTACACAGATAATATTAATTGGTGCAATTGATGCAGTTGATACTTACATATTTTCTAATAGATCTAACTCTGGATATCAAGATGTAGGCCCCCAAAATAATATTTAATCAAACAATTCTCTCAGTATGATGAATTCACTATGCTGTCTACTATAACAAAAGATGGATTGAAGGCTCAAGCAAGAAAAGGACAAATGAAATTCCAAGGCCAAAAATGACGAACGATACAAAGGCGGGAGGCAATTGTATTGATACGAAACTTTCTGATATATCAACGAAGTAGAAAAGAGACTTGTATATGAGATCATTCACTGCCAAAATCCTATTAGGACTAATCTTACGAAATCATGTTAATAATCAGACAACACAGGTTTTCTAAACCATAATCCCAATATTAATAGGAAATAGATTTGCTTTAAAATACTACACATGCGGATACGTCTTCAAGTTAATGCTCTCATTCTCTCTCCAAAAAATGCCAAAAAATTGTAAAATTTTACTTACGGTGGTCAATATTTTCTGCCAAAACCCAAGCCCTTTCTTCAGTAATAGCAGCAATTAAATTGTTGTTTCATTAATAGTTTTCTCTTAATATTTAAGATATGAAAAGAAGAAAAAAGGAAAATAACTATACAGAGACCTGCCTATATGGCCACCTTGACAATCTATCTTGCCTATATTTCTTCTTGATCACAGCAGAGCAAACCTTCAATCTTTTAACCGCATGGCGGACCTTCATTCTTTCAACTGTAGCAGTTATGGGAAGATGGAAAAATCTGAAATAACATTTTAGTTTCATCTTTCCCGCCCTTTCCTTTCGCCTTACTCATTGGTACAAATGACTAGTTAATCAGAAAAATAAGGGTTCCCACAGGCTCAATTTCAACTCTCAGCTATAAATTTAAGGGAAATGTTATTTGCAATAGCATTTTTGTTAATTAGACTCCCACTATTATTTTTATCATATGATTTTCATTTATTAGATTATATAATAATACAAATGGTGGAAGTGCAATTAACAAAAAATGGGGAGCAAATAATATTTTCCTAAATTTGAAATTAAATTACATCAAATCTCTAAAAGGCACTTGAAGGATAAAGAAAATTGTAAAGAATAGAAAGCAGTGATACTTGAAAATTAAGCCATAGCGAGAAAAGGAATAAAGTCAAAAAAACGTCAACTCTAACAAAGTCACTTATACTTGGCTATTCAAACAGTTTGGAAACAATAGCTCATCCAAGTCCAATTCATCTTAGTGATCATGAAAATAGTTCATTCTGACTTCACGGGTTACTTTTTCTTTTCCATGGAACAAAAGTATATTGAAGTGGAAGACTTTACAAAGATTTTTAGTCCAAAACTATCATCTTTGCAGGCAAAGGATACTATCATAAAAATACAACTTCCTTCTGACTAACCAATTTATACCACTTATTCATAGGATTGTGATCTTCTACATAGAAAATTTTATGTTTTCCATAAATACATTTCTCAATCACTTTTTTACCTTATATACATTAAATCATTACAATATATTTTCTACAAAAACTTTTAAAAGTTGCAACCCAAACAGAAAGGCAATGTCAGCAATTCTTATGGCCTATTTCCTAAGTCAATCCAAGCGGAAAGTTACTGTCGGCAATTTCCTAAGTCAATACTGTCAGCAATTCTTATAGCTTATTTCATCGTTTTACATATAACTATATATTATTTATTACTCTATTCCAAACTTGCTATTAGAAATGAGCATCATAGCAATGGCCACACTTCTTCTTGCTCTTAAGAATGCTCTACTTTATCTTAAAAGTTAAAAGCAATTGACGAGGCCATAATACCTCGGAATCAGCACAAATTCAAATTTACATAATCAACCATCAAAATTTTTTTTTCTAGATGGAAACTACTTGGATTCAACTCAATATACAGACTATAGGCTTCCCTTAATTAGTAGCACTATCGCATATTTAGATTAGTGCTGGTATCAACACGCATAGGCACTCTAAAGGAGAAGCATAAAACTTTAATACAATGAACAGATTGGACCATACATGAGTTCAATTCTATCATCTCCCAACCACATTGCTTTGGTAACATTAACAGGGGAGACCATGTAAAGTTGCAAATTTAGGCATCTAAGTGAAAATTTTATAATTTTGAAACAACGTTATAACTTTAATTGCCATGCCAAAAAGTTCACCAATCTACAATAATCTGTCAGTGACAGGTTGTCGAAGCCTGTGCAATAATAAAACCTGCTCAAACTAAAAGTAATTTCTGTAGATAGCAGTAAGCAGGGTCGAATCCACAGGGACTGGGAGTAATTGCTTCTTTTCAAATTCACAGTGACAAGGGGGTGTTTTTATGCAGAAGGTGACAATTTAAGCAATCCAACTAAGAGTAAAATAATAAAAATAAAATAGCCAACTAGAAATTAAATGACAAATTACTAAAACCAAATGAGTGATAATTAAAGATCTAGCCAAGGAATAACTTCAGCAATGGTTCACCTAATTGATCATCGATAAGCAAAGGCAATTCCAATTATTTACTAATAAATAGGTTATAACTGCTAAACAAGCGATGACAGTCAACCCCTCCTTACTGTGTCGATGATTAAGGTACGCCCGTTAATCAGTGCTCTAATTGAGAAATAATCCTAGGTACGTCCATAGAATTTAATTCCCCAATTGCATGACGTATTAGAGGAGCCCTATTCTAATCAAATAACGCACTACCAGGGTTATTTTAGATTAGCCCGCGTATTCCCCTGACACAAGTCTAATTATGCCAGTTGCCACTATTTTAGAGCAATTAAACAATTACGGATTTAATGCCCTAATTGACAATAGAGTATCCAATCAACTAATTATCTGGATCCAAGACAATCAATTAATTAAATAACCATAAACATAGCAACCAAGAAATATGCGGATACCAATAAATAAAAGAAAAAGATTAAATTAAATCGACCTCACAGTTTTAGGCGACCCAAAGCATCCGTTGTCCCTTGACTAGAGTGAGGAGATTAGTTCATAATTAATGAACAAAATCCACACCAAATTAAAGCAAAAGCTACGGCCATTGTGCCCAAGAGTCAGGAAAACTCAATTCGTTCTATTCAAGGCGAAAGCAAATTACAAGAAGCAATAGGTTGTTTCAATGCGTCTGACATACGAAGAAGGGAGAAACTATTCAAGGACCATGCGGAAAAGTCAAAGGAGAAACTCCAATTCCTCCTGCCATCCGTGGAGAATAACTACCCAAAAGCTAAGAAGAAAAAGTTAAAGACAAGCTAAGCTAAAAGACGAAAAACTAAGGAAGCCACATAGCCCCTCTGGCCTCTGCGCGGCGGCTCCCTCCAGGGGAGGAAGAAGAAGACTCCTCACTTCAGCCCTGCGTTCCTTCTTTTAATGCTGCCCTCTGCGAATTACCAAAAAAAGACTTGTATCTCCTTATTCCAAAAATGCCCTCGATTGCCTGCTATGTGAACTCTTTCCCGATAACTGTCAAATTGGCCTTTATTGTGATATTTTTGTTCTACTCCCTGAAATAAATATAAATTACGAAAAGTGAGTAGAATCTAATAATTAATTCACATCAGGTCAAGTAATAGGGAGAATTAATAATAAAATAAATGATAAAATTGCAACCTATCAGTCAGCATTAGTTTAAACATGGAAAGAACAAATTGTGCACAAAACATGAAAAGATAAATCTTCTGAAAATCTAAAATGTTACAACTAAACTACTTAATCACTTGAATTACCAGCCAAAAATTTCTATAGTTTATGTATAATTTCAAATCAAATATACAAGTGGATTACCTGGCTATACCGTGAAAAGAACAAATTCAGCAAAATAACACATATAAATACCAATGTTGGAACAACCCAGAATATAATCAACCACAAAGTCATAGGATTGAGCAAAGAACTTATCCATCTTTCATGTGACAGTGAGATGGTCATTAGATGACTAAAGGGAAAAAAGAATTGCATTAGTTGAAGAAAAGGAATGCTTTTAAAATTAGATTACATGAAATGAAAGTCAAAATTCTTGAGGAATAAATTTGCACAAAACCCAATAACATATCAGTAAAGTGAATAGGAAGCCAAGAAATGAATAAAGTAAAGCTAAACCCCAAAGATGACCAGATAAGAAATTTCACAATTTAAAAAGTTACAAAGACAAAGTAAAAAAATCGCAAATAAACTCATGTTAAACTGGGTATCACAATGAACCTAATATTCTACAACATGAAACACTATCAAAATAATAAGATGATAGGGCTATAATCAACATATTGAGTGAAAATAAAATATTATAAAACATAAAGAACCATTAACGAAAAGGCATCTTATAGCATAAATTACAAATTGCAGTAGATGAAAGCAGCCAGAAAAAAATGCAAAGAATTAAACCAATATCAAGAAATAAAGGGAAAAAGAAACTGACAAAACGGAGACAGACAACTCAATCTATTATTGTCCAGTCAAGAGCACAGACTGAGAGGGGAAGGAGCGTTTAAGTGCCTGTATGATACAAAAACACAAGATAACAATTTTTGAAAATAAGCATCAACTTGAGCATAAATTTGTACAAAAAGTTCAGAAGGACATACTTAGCTACTATAAGACTAATAAAAGAAACCAACAAACTTTGACAATTAAGATAAGGCTCAAATTTATTTTATCAAAGTCAGGCAGAGAAGAACAGCACCACCATGGCGGCAAACTTAGTTGCAGCTCTAGAATAATATACATCAAAATGCCATCTGAGTTGCCTCACCAAGGCACTGCTTAATCCAATTAGTATCAAGCCTTAAAACACAACTCACGACATCAATATCATATCATCACAGCCAAATATGAAATAAAATAAATTTACCTATTTCTTCATCATCTGCGGTGAAATCCGAACAAAAAATCTACATTATAGTCTGTGAAGGGCAAACCCAAGGGTTTGGTGGACCGTCTACCCAACTCTCTCTAGGACTCACTCACTTACATTTTGACTCACTCACTTACATTTTTGAAATAGTCTTTCACACCTCTAGATAAGCATAGAAGTTCCATTCATCCAAGAATTTCAACTTAATTTACAACCCAAAAGTGTAACATAGGATTTCATTACCAAATCTCCAAAGTATATTTCATCTACAAAATTACACGTATATGAAGATTATATACATTAGTTCATGCTTACTTGCTCTGGTCTCCACTCCTGTAAGGAAAATAAAACTAAAGGAATGAGTTAAAAGTCCAGTGAGGTTCCGAAGCAAGCAATCGGGTAGATAAAACATGGACATATCACATTTAACAATTTACACACTTTGCATAGTAATAAGCAGTCATTCAAGAAGCAAACATTGATTCATTGGAAGGATACGGACTCATTTGGAGCCATTTATTCATTCAATCATTCAGTCTCCGACCATTTCTCCCTTATACCTCCGAGATATGAAAATACCTTTGAAAATAAAAAATCCTTCAGTGATCATTTCATTCATTGCATTGCATTCACTAGCCAGTTCTCCACCAGACTTCGTGATCATACTTGAGTATACCAAAACACTGTCCCAGGGTTACCAGCTGTTCGACCGAGTCCGCTTCTTGCTCGAGTCAATTGGCAACGAAGGGCAAGGGCCCAATTCAGCCAAAGGCTTACATTCATGTACAAGTAACATTCAATCATTTGATCATTGAAAATTCACATTCATTTAGGTCGAGTGCGATAAAGTACACAATTACCCATTTGACAATCATTGAAAAGCGTTTAACATTCAAGCAAACATTCACAACATTCCACATATTCATTTGGAACACAATATGCAAGGAACACTCATGTTTTTTTAAAGTAGAGCAACACTAAAAGTTCGATCCCAGATTGTGCTCCAAACCCTAAAAGTAATCAAGACAAGGTGTCATAGTTTGACCATTCAAAACTTAGGTTAATGAAGTGCTCACTTGAGACTTAATTATGAGCTATACGCCTATCTAAGTTTGGCCTCTCAAAACACAAAGTTCAAAGATAAATTTGAAACCCAATCAAAGAATATCCAAGTGCATTCTAGGGTTTTGGTTCAAGTGAGTTATTAGTGTAAAATGAAAAGCACTTAGACTCACAAGATTTAAAAGACCAAAAGAGAAAAATTGGATATTTATAACTCATGAAGCTTAGCAAAACATACGTAAGATATACGCACGACTTTTAGAAGAAAACAACCAACCTCGAGTCTAAAGTTGGGCAAACGAAACTAGAGAGCATGATAGAAGGAGCCATTGCTTTTCCTCTTACTTTACACATAATTTTTGCTAAAATTTCAGCTCATATGTCACTACTAAGGTGGAATCAAGCAAACGCAAATAACCTAAGTCCACACCAACCCAAAATCACCCTTCTAACACCACTTATAATACAAGAAAGAAAGTAACGAAAATTTCAGCAGCACTTCCCCTTATTTTCTTAATTTTTCCATCCGAACTCAACACCTATATTCATAGCAATTCAACCTCAATCACAATCACAAGGTATAGGCTATAAAGCACACTTGTTTAAGGCCACAAAACCATCTAAATTAGCCAATTATCTAGCTCAAAATCAACCACAATAAAGTTGGAAATTTGTAACCCGAAGCTGAAATTTACAACTACAAGCTGAAATTTTCTATAATCAAGCCAAAATAACATATAAAAGGTAGAAAATTCACATGGCAAAACTACTAAATCATAGCCAAGCCCAAATCATCATATCAAAGCTGAAATTTCTCACTAAAAGCTAAAATTTTCCAACCACCACACAAACCATGAAAACTACAAAATCAAGCCTTAAATTCACTCATATGCAAGTTATAAAAAAAAAAGATGGTTTCTTGATGTAGTTACCATGATAGCCTATGAAGAAATGGAAACCAAGAGCTTCTTTCTCCCAAATGCCTCCACCAAAGTCCTTAATCGTTCCTAAAGGTTACCTTTTATGGAATAGTTTGTAAGATTAAGGTGAAAACTCAAGGATTCAAGCAAGATTGGAAGTTGGAAGTTGAAGTTTTTCCTCTCTTTTCTCTCTCAAAGTGGCCGGCCAAAGGACGAGAAAAATGAAGGATTTTTGGGTCAAATTTTGTTTTATTAAAGGCTAAGAATGGTTGTAGTCAGAATCAAAGCTCCAAGGCTTTGGTGACAAATGGCCTTCCAAGGTTAATCCTCATCTTTTTGTCTTCCAAATGCTAAAATATCTGGCCAACAACTAATTATCCTTTAATACCTTATAAAATAATATCCCTTTGCACAAGACTCCTCTTAATCTTCAAAAATTTATCGCACACACCTTGCTAGTGTGTCCTACTTCCATAATGTACTACGAACTTATCATGCACTAATTTATACAAGAAAAATGGTTTAAAAAACTTAAGTCACTTATAATGATATCTAGGAAATTAAGGCAACCAAATAAACAAGTAAAGTAAAATTAAAAGGAAATATAAATTAAATTTCCAAAAATAGGGAAAATTTTAAAATAATTTTTGGGTTCTCACACTCTCTCCCCCTTAAGAAAATTTCGTTCTCGAAATTTTTACCTTCCATTGCCTCAAACGACTCTGAAGCCTGTTGCTTGTCTATGGCGTATACGCACGCTGGCACTCTTGATCTGTTCCCTCTTTCATTAGCTTGTCTAGGATTAGTTTTATTCTCTTGTTGAGCATTATTCCCTCGTTGCTGCTTTTTCAGACAATTGCTAATTTGATGGTCGGTACTCCCGCAAACTAAACATTTTCGTCCCTTCCTCCAGCAATCATTCTCAGTGTGATTTGTTTTCCCATAATGTCCACAAGTCAAGTGAGAAGCCACTTTTTGGCCCTCTCGAGAAATTCTTTCTTGTTGCCCTTTTGCTACTTGACTTTCTCTTGTAGAACCTTCTTCTAGTATTCCTAATGTTTATGGTGGGTAAGATGAATGGTTCGCTCGTTTTGCTTTAGGAGGCATTGTATTTTCTCTAGATTCCTCATGTGTATTGTTAGGTGCACTCCTCTTGCGTGAGTGGAAAACTTTTACCTGTGCCTTTGCATTATCAATCCTTTGAGCTGTCTTAAGAGCTTCCATAAAAGTATTAACTTAAACCGCCACTAAAGCTTCTTAGATTTCCAAATTCAATTCTTGTATAAATCGTCTCACTCTCCTCCGCTCCGTAACCACCAATTCAAGAGCAAATTTGGACAATTTAGTGAATTGTGTTTCATATTCGGCCACACTCAAGGTTCCCTGGTGTAATCTAATAAAATCATAATCTATTTTCTCTTGGACCAAAGGTGGGAGGTATTTCTCATTAAACTCCCTTATAAAATTTACCCAAGTCCATGCAGTCTATTCTCTCTCACTTTGCCCTAATAACATTCCACCATACTCGGGCTGGTCCTTCAAATTGAAATACAGCAAAGTTCACCTGTCTTTCCTCTGTGAAGTTCAAAACTGTAAAGATATTAATTATCGCCTCCAACCAATGCTCAGCTGTATTTGGATCAGACCCTCCAAGGAATTTCGGTGGAGAAAACTTTTGAAAATGCTCTAGGGCCCTATCCTCACCTATCTCAGGATTCCTAGGTTGATTCATTGGAGTTTGGCCTTGTTGCTCTACTAATTGCGCTAAGATATTGGTCATTTGTTGTATCGCCGTTGTCACTTGGTCCACTGCTTTGACCCTCGGTCCATGATTTGGCTCGGCCACTGCTTCTCTTTCATTTCTTGGTTCCTCCGGTTGCCTAACCCCACGGCCACGACTAGCCCCATGTTCATGACTACGTCTTCCCTCCATACCCTTCTCTCTCTCTCTTTTTTTTTTTTTTTTTATCAAAATAGGCTATATAGTACATAAACAAAATAAATCAGCTAAACCGGCAAGATAAAGACATTTTCAAATCACAAAACCGAAGATAAGGAATCAAGCGTAGTGTAGTTATAGCACATCAAGTTCATACCTAAGATAGTGTACATATCAAGCTGATCAAAACCAAAACCAAATATAAAAGACAAAAGCAAGTACCATACATATTATCATTGGCGTGTCAAGGGTAAAATACATTCGGTGGCAACGCAGTGACAAAACAAGAAAGGAAACAACATGTCGTTCTCGAAATTCTAATCTTTACTCGTAAAACTCAAGTCTGCAACCTCCAATTTACTCATGGTTATTGTCAAAGCCATACCCAAAAGATACTACGGCTACTCACCCCCATAGTATCCTTTCCATTCTTAATCGGAGAGGTCATTTTACGTTCACCAAAAGAATATATACAAGATTAGAATCCAAACTCTTTTCTCCAAAACTTCTATACCTAATCCAAAACTCTCAATCTGGGCAAGATAGGAATCAAAACCAAATCCCTACTTTTACATCGAGGGGTAGGTATCAAGGAAGCATAGGCAAGGATAGTCAATCAAGAACCAAATTAAAAGGAGATAGGTCTGCAGTGCTAGCTTCTCCAACATGCATGACAATCTAACCACCGGCCATAGAAACCCTAACCAACCAGTTACTGGATTAGTCTCTTATAGCATTCATCGATCCGTTCTCCTCAATCAATTCAATTCCTAGGTCACATATTAAAATCTTCCATGCGTTAACCTTTTCCATTCATATCTACCTCAAGGGCAATCATGATGTCGACTCTCATCTAAATGCCCTCAACTCTTGAGTACTCGAGTACAAGAATTCAAAATAAAATAATTTACAACTCGATCCAGTCGGTCTCAAGAGTAAATCACTTATATTAGAGATTCCTACTTGACGTACATATCTATCTTTTTCAAGTATCCTGACAGAGGTTTTACGTTTATAACATTCATGATTCACAACTTATGCTCAAGAAGAGTACTTAGTCCTTTATACTCATTCACGTAATTGATAGATCGGTTATTTTGCACACTTTGCACCATTATTTTGTCCTAATTATGGCTTCTCATGGTGCTAAGAATTGGGATTTCGCTCATATTTGGTATTTGTGTAAAGTGTAGGTGGTTGGCGTAAAAAGTGCTCTCGCAGGACAAATTTCTAGAAGACTTTTTGTCTCAGGGCGTGCCCACGCCAGAGACCGAAAAAGGTACATCAAAAGGATGGACCCGCGGGCTTAGTAGCAGCAAAAAGTGGACAATTAGAAGGTCGGGTCCACGTGGACCGGATGCGTGGGATCGGAACCCTTGGACAAAAGCCTTGCTTCTAATGTGATTCCCACTGGCGGCGGCTTCAGATAGAAAAAGAAAAAAAAGAAAAGGCCGGCACGTCTGATTAGGAGATTAGCTTTTGCTTCAGAGGGTCAGACGTTTTTTCCTTTCTTGCATTTGAGCGGCCAATAGGAGCAAGGCCAGATTCACGTGTAATTACTAGATTAGCTTTTTGGTTTTTTTTCCTCTCTTGCTTCCGTCTTCAGTACAAATATTAATGCAGAGACAAAGGAAACTTTTTCTTTTCTTTCTTTCGTCGCAATTCCATCGTTCCAATTTCTTTGATGACTATGTGCATGAAACCTACCAGCACAGGCGTGATTGGCATGATGAGAAGCGGCTAAATTTTTCCTCTACCCAAAAGTCGACGCGAAGGCACGGCCCATAATATTTGTGAGATCTAATCGAATTTTCATTATTTCTTTCAATTTGTCACTATTCGTGCGTTCTCTGAATTAATTGTTCATGGTTATTTTATTAATTAAATATCAACGGTCGGGTATTTGATTTAATTTAATAGCCTACTGTCACATTAACTAAATTGAATCCGTAATTGTTCGTTTGGTTGATAACTAGTGATAACCACCATAATTGGTTTTATGTTGGGGAAACGCAGGATCTGATTTAAATACTCTCTCAGCGTGTTTATTGGTTAGGATTGGGTTCTTCTAGTTCTAATGCAACTGGATAATTAAATTCCTACGATCGTACCTAGGGTTGGTATCTGGTTAGAGAAACAGTCAACGGTCGTATCTTGGCTGTCGAAAAGATAAGGAAGAATTGGTTATCAGAGCTTGTTGATAGCTATAACTAACCTAGTGATAAATGGATGAAATATCGTTGCATCGATGATCATTTAATTGGACCATACCTGAGCAGTTGATCTTTTGCATAGAACTTTTATTAATTGTTAATTTTAGTAAATTGTGCTTTGTGAGTTAGTTTTGAACTTTGTTTGTTTTATTTCAATTTTTATTTTTATTTGCCTCACATTATAAATCCCCCAATTTCGTTTTACTAATTTGGAAAGAAATAATTTCCTACCCGCTCCCTGTGGAATCGACCCTACTTGCCATTGTACGCAAAATTAATATTTTTATAGACAAATCTGGTATATCGAATCAAGCAAACTCTTCAGGAATAGGGTGAATCAAGTAACCCATTGCACACCTAGGGTCACTGCTCCAGTACTTGGATTTGTTCTATAATTAATTGTGGTGATAATTAGGACTTTTTTTTAGTAATTATTATTGTACAGGTTCGGCACCTGTCAATTTTTTGCGCCATTGTCGGGGACCGGTGTTTTGGTTAATTTTGTTTCTTTTTAAATTATTTTATTTGGATTTGTCTAGCATTTTTCTAGTTTATGCCTCGTTCTTCTCGCACAGGTGAGTTGATTTTCGATCCGGAGGTAGAAAAGACTGCACGCCGAACTAGAAAAGAGACTAGGCAACTCAGAGAGGAGCAGTCTAGCATAGCTTCTCAGGAACTAGATTCAGAGATCGAATCATCAGATTCAAGTGGTGATAGTTTAAGTGACCAAGGCCAAGAGGACACCCTTATGGCGAATGCAAGAACACTAAGGGAGTTGGCTGCTCCAGAATTGCCCCAACAGCCCTTATGCATCACTTTTCCAACATTAGCTGAAAATACCTCATTCGAATTGAAGTCAGGGCTAATTCACCTATTACCCACGTTTCATGGCCTCTCGAGTGAAGAACCCCATAAACACATCCAAGAGTTCGATGTGGTATACTCCAGTATGAAGCCTCCAAGCATTACAGAGGAGCAGATCAAACTCAGGGTCTTTCCTTTCTCCCTTAAGGATGCAGTAAAGGATTGGTTATACTACCTACCTGCAGAAAATATCACAACATGGGCCCAACTTAAGAAGAAATTTTTGGAGAAATTCTTCCCTGCATCCCGGGTTGTAAGTCTGAGAAAAGAGATATGCAGCATTAAGCAGTATCCTGGAGAGTCTCTATATGATTACTGGGAAAGATTCAATAAGTTGTGCACTAGATGCTCACAACATCAAATTAGTAAACAACTATTGAACCAATATTTCTATGAGGGATTCCAATCGTCCGACAGGAGTATCATTGATGCTGCAAGTGGGGGAGCATTAGTGAACAAGACACCAAGGGAAGCATGGCTACTTATTGAATCGATGGCAGAGAATTCTCAACAGTTTGGCTTCCGTGAGAGTAACCCTACCCGTAGGGTCAACGAGGTAGAGACGTCGTCCATTCAGCAGCAGATATCGGAGCTGACATCTTTTGTACGACAATTAGCTGTGGGAAACATGCATCAAGCAAAGGCCTGTGGAATTTGCACAAATATGGGCCACCCTACTGACTCCTGTCCTATGTTGCAAGAGAATGGGGCTGAACAAGTGAACATGACTGGAGGCGTGCCCGCGCCTCGAAAACCGTACGACCTATACTCCAACACGTACAATCCAGGTTGGAGAGATCACCCCAATTTCAGTTATGGGAATAGGCCACAGAATTCATTCTCTAATCATCCACCAGGATTCCAACAACCGTGGCAACAAAAGCCTCAACCCTCGTCCTCCAACTCAGGGAGTTCCTTGGAGGAAATTGTCAAGAGTTTGCCCACGACCACTGCTCAACTCCAGCAATAGACTAGGTCCTTGGTCGCGAGCACTACTCAGTTTAAACAGGACACCAAAGCAGGTATGAAAGACATGGAGACTCGAATGAGTCAAATGGCAACTGCCATTAATTGCCTGGAGTCCCACGTTTATGGAAAATTGCCATCACAGCCTGAGGCAAGCCCCAGAAACGTAAACGCTATGACATTAAGGAGTGGCAAAGAGGTGGAGGGCCCTAAGGCTACAAACCTGAAAAGTAGGAATGAAGATGAGATCGAAAAGAAGATGGAAGAAGAAGGACGCATCTGTGGCAACCCTGAGGTAACTCTTACTCCATCTGTGCCCATTAAATTCAATTTACCCCATTTTCCATGTAGGTTAGAGAATGCGAAGAAGGCGGAAAAAGAGAAAGAGATCTTGCACGTGTTTAGAAAAGTGGAGATCAACATCCCTTTGTTGGATGCAATCAAGCAAGTACCAAAATATGCGAAATTTCTCAAGAACTTGTGCACTGATAAGAGGAAGTTGAGAGGGGATGAAAGAGTAGCGGTAGGGGAGAACGTGTCGGCCATGCTCCAAAGGAAGCTTCCACCCAAGTGTGAAGATCCAGGTATGTTCACAATCCCCTGTAAGACAGGGAATACACCAATCAGGAGAGTCATGCTAGATTTAGGGGCGTCAATTAATGTGATGCCAAAAACTATTTTTGGTTCTCTAAATCTTGAGCCACTAAAAGAAACAACCATTATAATTCAACTAGCTGTCCGCACGAATGCCTACTCGGAGGGGCTAGTTGAGGATGTCTTAGTCCAGGTAAATGAATTAGTCTTTCCCGCAGATTTTCATATCATGGACATGGGAGATGAGAAATCATTAAACCCGTCGTCTATCTTGTTAGGTAGATCTTTCTTAGCACGGCCCGTACTAAAATAGATGTGAATGAGGGTACTTTATCCATGAAATTTGATGGTGAAACTGTGAATTTTAATATTTTTGAGGCGATGAAGTATCCAAAGAAATCTAACTCAGTCTTTGCTTTGAGTGTTATTGAGCCGTTTGTGTAGGAAGCTTTCGAATTGGATGGCAAAGACGCATTGCAAGTGGTCCTAACAAAGCATCTTGAGTTGGGAGTGACCCCTGATGTGGACGTAAGGGACGAGTTACATCGAGCAATTGAAGCATTCCATTCGCTCCCAATCATTCAACCCAGGTATGAGCTCACTTCCCTTTTTGTATCGGAAACTCACGCAAAATTATTGCCATCGGTGGTGCAGGCACCCGAATTAGAACTCAAACCTCTCCCGAAACATTTGAAGTATGTATTCCTGGGAGATAGGGAGACACTTCCTGTGATTATTTCTGCTCGTCTGTCTCCAAGTCAGGAGGAAAGACTGGTGCGACTCCTTAGAAATCACAAGGAGGCAATCGGGTGGAGCATAGCCGATATCAAAGGGATAACCCCGTCCTTATGCATGCACCGGATAAGACTCGAGAATGATGCAAAGCCGGTGAGGCAAGCACAGCGAAAACTGAACCCCTTAATGATGGAGATTGTGAAGAAGGAGATACTCAAACTCCTGGAGGTGGGGATCATCTTCGCTATTTCGGATAGTCCCTGGGTGAGTCCGGTTCAGGTGGTCCCGAAGAAAGCGGGAGTAACTGTAGAGGAAAACCAAGAGGGTGATATGGTCCCGATCAAGAAAGCTACTGGTTGGCGTCAGTGCATTGACTACCGGAGACTAAACTCTGTGACAAGAAAGGACCATTTTCCTTTCCCCTTTATTGACCAAATGATTGAGAGATTGACAGGGCGTGTTTACTATTATTTTTTAGATGGTTTTTCAGCGTGCTTCCAGATCGCGATAGTACCAGAGGACCAGGAGAAGACCACGTTCACTTGCCCATTTGGTACGTTTGCTTACCGTAGGATGCCTTTCGGCCTTTGCAATACTCCAACAACTTTTCAAAGGTGCATGGTAAGTATTTTTTCAGAGTATGTAGAAAAGATAATCGATGTGTTCATGGATAACTTTAGCGTATACGGGGATAGTTTGAGGAATGCCTTGACAATCTTGCTTTAATTTTAAAAAGATGCATAGAGACGAATTTGGTACTTAATTGGGAAAAATGTCACTTTATGGTAGATCATGACATTGTCTTAGGGCACGTTGTGTCGGTTAAGGGAATAGAGGTAGACAAAGCTAAAGTAAACCTTATTTCTGCTCTACCTTACCCCGTATGTGTATGGGAAGTACGTTCGTTTTTTGCCCACGCAGGTTTTTATAGGCGATTTATCTAGAATTTCTTGAAAATTGGAGCACCCCTGTTCAGGTTACTGCAGAAGGACGTGCCATTTGATTTCACTGGTGAATGCAAGATGGCCTTTGATACATTGAAAGAGTCGTTGACATCACCGCCCATCATTCAACCCCCAGATTGGATTCGGCCATTTGAGATAATGTACGACGCTAGTGATTATGCCGTAGGTGCCGTGTTGGGGCAGAGAATAGGCAAGGCGGCGCACGCGATCTACTATGTATCGAGAGCATTGAACGGAGCCCAACTCAACTACTTCACGACTGAGAAAGAATTATTAGCCATTGTTTTTGCACTAGAAAAATTTAGGTCATATTTATTGGGTGCGAAAGTAATTGTTTTCTCTGACCATGCAGCCTTGAAGTACCTGTTAGAGAAGAAGGATGCAAAATCGAGACTCATCAGGTGGATCTTGCTCCTGCAGGAGTACGATTTAGAAATCAAGGACAAGAGCGGGGCCGATAATTTGGTGGCTGACCATTTGAGCCAATTGCTCACGAATAAGGAAGACCTGCCGTCGAGAGAGTCATTTCCTAAGGAGCGATTGCTAGCCGTTGGTGCGTCCGTACCATGGTATGCCGATATTGTAAATTTTTTGGTAACGAATCAATTGCCCACAGGTTGGCCAAAGGCTAAAAGAGATAAACTGAAGAGTGATGCCAAACATTATATTTGGGATGACCCCTACCTGTGGAGGCAATGCTTGGATCAAGTACTTAAAAGGTGTGTAAGTGCAGTAAGTTTCAGTCTATTTTGACTTTCTGTCATTCGTTTGCATGTGGAGGGCATTTTGGTCCAAAGCGGACGGCTCGTAAGGTGTTAGAAAGTGATTTTATTGGCCTACTCTCTTTAAGGATGCATATTTGTTCTGCAAATCTTGTGATAAGTGTCAAAGGGTGGGGAATATCTCTCGTAGGGACTAAATAAGTCAAACCCCCATATTATTTGTTGAGATTTTTAATGTCTGGGGCATAAATTTCATGGGTCCTTTCCCCTCGGCCTTTGGTTTCCTATATATTATACTTGCTGTCGATTATATTTTCAAATGGGTGGAGGCAAAGGCCACCCAAACTAATGATTCGAAAGTGATTGCAGATTTTATTAAATCTAACATTTTTGTTCGCTTTGGAATGCCAAGAGTCATAGTTAGTGACAGGGGCACTCATTTTTGCAATAAAATGATCACTGCTTTGTTCCGTAAGTATGGTGTGCTCCACAAAGTATCCACTTCCTACCATCCGTAGATAAATGGTCAGGCCGAAGTGTCAAATAGGGAGGTCAAGTCAATTCTAGAGAAGATGGTGCGGCCCGATAAGAAGGATTGGAGCTTGAAGTTGGAAGATGCTCTATGAGCCTATCGCACCACCTATAAAACTCCAATTGGAATGTCTCCATACAGATTAGTATTTGGGAAGCCATGCCACCTCTCGGTAGAATTTGAACATAAGGCGTTTTGGGTACTTAAGCGGTGTAACATAGACTTTATGGATGCAGAGGGGCATAGAAAGCTCCAATTACAAGAATTGGAAGAATTAAGGAATGAAGCCTATGAGAACGCAGCAACTTATAAGGAAATGAGCAAAATCTTTCACGATCAACAAGTCTCAAGAAAATCTTTTATAGTAGGGCAAAAAGTTCTACTTTATCACTCGAGACTTAAGCTCTTCCCGGGTTAGTTGCGTTCACGTTGGATTGGTCCATTTGTTATCTCAAATATTTTTCATTATGGCGCAGTGGAGATCTAAAGCTTAAAGACGGAGAAGAAGTTCGTGGTCGATGGTCATCGTTTGAAACCCTATTATGAAGGGTTTAATAGTGAACAAGTGGAGCTTATATTCCTTAATGATCCAAGTGGTGAGGTCTAAACAACTGATGGCCATGTCAAGCCAAAGACATTAAAGAAAGGCGCTGCTTGGGAGGCAACTCAAGCATTACAGTATTAGTGGGATCATTTTTCATTATTTTACGATTCTTCAGTTTTATTTTTCTATTTTGATTGGTTTTGTGGTGATAAACAGAAAACTAGGGGTTCCAAGGCGTGCCCACGCCTTGGAAGGAGTGCACCTGGTGCCCTGAGCAAATTGAAAACTGGCAGCTCCAAGGCATACCCACGCCTTCCAACCCCTCCGATAACGAAAGTTAAAAAAATTTTTTTTTGACCAAGATCCTACTTTTCCACTTTTTGTCTAATTTTTGCCCAAATTCTTTTGACTGAGTACTTCTTCTTCCTTCTCTTGTCGTTTGCCGTTGACCTCCGTCTCTCTCCCACTCTCTCAGCCGCCATCACCACCGCCCTCGCAGCTACCTCAGCCCCTGCGCCGCCGCAGGCTGTGAGGCCAAACAGATCCATAGTGTACGACAGCGCGCGCGACTAGCTGCCCTCTACCCTGCGCGCGCCCAGCAAGTTCAGTCAACAGTAGGTGCGCCCAGTAGCAGCAGCGCGGCCCAGCGCGCTTCGTCACCCGCGCGGGTGACCCAGCAAGCGCGGTTCTCTTCCAGTTGCGACTCGCACGCAGTAGCGACCCACAACCAACCGCACGCGACGCCCTTAGCAGCGCGCATCTCCTCTGCGCTCGACCAGCACAGATCGCGCGCCCAACCCCGCCCCAGCGTAGCGCGCGGACAGCAGACGCGAGCCCAAGAGCGACCTTCGTGCTAGCCCCTCCGCCAACAAGCACTGCTCCAGTGCACGACCAGCCATACGCGTGTGCGGAGCGCGCCTAGTAGCTGCCTGCCTGACCTATCTGTGTGCGACCAATCCCAGTCCCCGTAACCAAATCCACAGCCCCAACACCCCCCTCCAGCATAGAAAACGTGGTACCCCTATCTCTCTCTTTGTAGCACTGGTGACTCAGATTTGAGGGTTTTTATTGATAAATTTCCACTTCTTGTTGGGTTGGCAAAATTGTTAGTTTTATTGGGGGACCATTTGATTGTTATCTGAAAGTGAGAGAGCTCATGTCTGCCTTTCATTAATTATCTATTCTGGGACATCTTTGGGCTCTGGTGACCTGATATTTGGTACACGTGGTCAGTAACTCGCCGATTGTCGACTATTATTGACTGATATTTCAATTTGTGAGGTGTTGGACCTATTTTCTTTATTGTTGTCTGCCACGTGACACCAGTGGGAAATTCTTGTGTTTGTTGCCTTGTCATTTGTTGGGGTAATTGTGTTCCCTTTTTGCTCTTAGACTGCTGATTATTGAGTGTTATTTGTTGACTGTGGTCCCCTGTCCTCTTTTGGATGGTTGATTGGCTGTCTCTGTGCTTCTTTATAATATATCTGTGGCCTCTGAATGCCTCCGAAGAAGGCGACAACTGCTGGGCCGTCTGGGTCCCAACCTTGTAACAGGCAAGCCCCGATTCAACCCCCCATTCGGTCCCATTTGGGCCTGAATAAAAGCACTATATCTGCTGGTGATTGGGGGGAGCCTATTATTGATCTTACACAAGCATAAAAAGACCATTTAGCTAGCTTATTGCCGCGTCCTTTTGTCCCGTGTAAGTGTTTCCATGCCCCCACCTTAGATCATTTGCAGATTGCTCGAGAAGTTGAACAGCTGTTGTCGGCAATTGGTTGGCAGAGATACCTGACCATTGACTACCCTACATTTGAGGAGATGTGTTATGAATTCTATTCCACCTTCAAGTTCAAGACAAATGAATTCATCACTTTGGATGAGCCAGGGGTGATTACATTTAGATTAAGAGGTACCCCGTAGGATATGTCTATTAATGCCTTAAATTTGACTTTAGGGTTTGTCAGTGAGGATACTCTTTCCTCAGGGACGTACATCAACAGTGCCTGTGATTACACCCAGCCCTTTTCTAGTGAATACATTGACATATGGACGGAATGGTCCACAGACCGCCAACTCTATGATCCGAGTCAGTCTAAGGCCTCTTATCTTAAGGACCCGGTCTTAAAGGTTATCCACAAGTTTTTGGCTTATAACTTCTCGGGCCGAAAGGACTCCTCCGGCACCCTTATCAAGGCGGAGTTCTATTTTCTTTGGTGCATGCGCAACAAGATGCAAGTTAATTTTGGGTGTTGGGCTGTCACTCAAATGCAGTCCGTCGTTCAAAAGCGGCATAAGCCGGTGATTATGGGATCACTCATTACTCACTTAGCCGTTCGGTTGGGATTGCTTGACCTCGATCAAGAGAACAAGTTCACTCTTGCCCGTACAATTGAGCCATTGGATCTACGTAGCTTAGAGAGGATGGGGGTTATTTTCAAAGTGGAAGATGTATACCAGATGATACCCCCTGGTGATGGTCGGGTCCCGCCGACTGCTCCCTCCACTGACTCTTCACCCCATCCGAATCAGGCGGGTCCGTTCTCCTCTTATACTCCTCCTATTTGGGACCACCGCAACCAGAACCTTCAAGACTCCTTTGATGAGCTAAACACCTAGGTGTCGAGATTAGATGGCCGTCTTGAGGCGCTACAGGTCTTCGCTCGCATTCAGGCAGAGAATCAAACAGCCTTCTTCACTCACATTGGATTCACCCCGCCTCATCCTCCTCCACCTTAGTGTCTCGGTGCCCTCTCTCGATAGTCAGGGAAGTTTCTCTCCTTATCCCCTTGTACTTCGTTTGTCATTGCTACATTCAGGACAATGTGGATTTTAGGTGTGGGGGGGGTGGTTGCTATTATTTCTTTCTACTTTCATTATTTCCCTTCATTCAAAAAAAAAAATGGAAACAATCAGAAAAGAAGAAGAAAGCAATGAAAAAAAAAAACAAAGGGTAGTTAGTTGACTTTTTATTTGCTATGATGAATTATACAATCACAGTGCATGGGTGTGTGGTTAAATATACTAGCTATGCATTTTGTTTTCCCTTGACAGTGTTGTTAGATGTTGAATATGCTGGTCTTTACCCATTCCTGAAACTTTTGAGAGCTTTTGAGCCATTTATGAGCATATTATTTTTGTTTGCTCTATTTTTGTTTGATTGAATGGATATCACACATGGTATTGGCATTCTAGAACTTGCTATTTATACATGTTGAGACCGCATTTCGTTGAACTGGATGCATTTGAAATGATAAGGGCATTTAGGATTTAACCTTCTTTATCTTTCAAAAAATCATGCATTCATCTTGTCTCCCAATAATGAACCAATTTGAGCTTGTATTCGTCGAGTTGTTTGTCAACCATGTTGATAACCCAAGATCTTTTTGGACTTTCTTGTTCACTCCTGTGTCATCAAGGGATGTCTGAATTCCATTATTTGAGCAAGGCAAATAATTCTGGGGTCACAAGTGTTGTTAGAGTAGGATCTGTATGATGCTATTCTTGTGAAAATGGGAGAAATCAACAATAAGCTACTGATCAGAAGACTCTGTCTTACAGGGCGTGCCCACGCCTTGCAAGACATTCTCCCTTAAAAAAAAAAATCAAAGTGAAGGAAGTGATTAGGCGACTTTGGCTTACAGAGAGTGCCCACGCCTTGCAAGACATTCTCGTTCATAAAAAAAAGAAGGAAAAAATATATATATATATTTTGCGGCACCTGTGCAGTGGGTGTAGCAAATGAAACTGCTTTGTTTGTGAAACTCCTCCGGTGAAGCATTGTGGTTATATGGTGGGTTTCGGACACTCTCTTGACACATTATCTCCTATCTTCACCTTCCTATCCCGCCTCTTACCTAAGCCCCATTACAACCCTATCAAAGTCACTTTGATTTGTGCATTTAGTTCACTTTTCAATGGTGGAGATGTGATAAATGTGCAAGCCTATGATAATGCCATTCCGTGATGTTGATTTGAGCGTTCCTAGTATTCATACTTTTTGAATTACCACCTGTCCAGTGTGTTCTAATTTTGGCAACATTGTCAGGGATCTAAGATGCTTGTATTAGTATAGATTACTACATGACCTTTGATCTCTTGGTTGCACTTCTGAGTTCCAAAATGCTTGAGGGCAAGCATTGTCTAGGTGTGGGGGGATTTGATAGATCGGTTATTTTGAACACTTTGCACCATTATTTTGTCCTAATTATGGCTTCTCATGGTGCTAAGAATTGGGATTTCGCTCATATTTGGTATTTGTGTAAAGTGTAGGTGGTTGGCGTAAAAGGTGCTCTCGCAGAACAAATTTCCTAAAGACTTTTTGTCTCAGGGCGTGTCCACGCCAGAGACCGAAAGAGGTACATCAAAAGGACGAACCCGCGGGCTTGGTAGCAGCAAAAAATGGGCAATTAGAAGGTCAGGTTCATGTGGACCGGATGCGTGGGATCGGAACCCTTGGACAAAAGCCTTGCTTCTAATCTGATTCCTACTGGCGGCGGCTTCAAATAGAAAAAGAAAAAAAAGAATGGGCCGGCACGTCTGATTAGGAGATTAGCTTTTGCTTCAGAGGGTCAAACGCTTTTTCCTTTCTTGCATTTGAGCGGCCAATAGGAGCAAGGACAGATTCACGTGTAATTACTAGATTAGCTTTTTGGTTTTTTTTCCTCTCTTGCTTCCGTCTTCAGTACGAATATTAACGCAGAGACAAGGGAGACTTTTTCTTTTCTTTCTTTCGTCGCTATCCCATCGTTCCAATTTCTTTGATGACTATGCGGATGAAACCTACCAGCACAGGCGTGATTGGCATGATGAGAAGCGACTAAATTTCTCCTCTACCCAAAAGTCGACGCGAAGGCACGGCCCATAATATTTGTGAGATCTAATCGAATTTTCATTATTTCTTCCAATTTGTCACTATTTGTGCGTTCTCTGAATTAATTGTTCATGGTTATTTTATTAATTAAATATTAACGGCCGGATATTTGATTTAATTTAATAGCCGACTGTCACATTAACTAAATTGAATCCGTAATTGTTCGTTTGGTTGATAACTAGTGACAACCACCATATTTGGTTTTATGTTGGGAAAACGCAGGATCTGATTTAAATAAACCCTCTTAGCGTGTTTATTGGTTAGGATTGGGTTCTTCTAGTTCTAATGCAACTGGATAATTAAATTCCTACGGTCGTACCTAGGGTTGTTATCTGGTTAGAGAAACAGTCAACGGTCGTACCTTGGCTGTTGAAAATGTGACAGCCCCACCTTCCCCTAAAGCGAACCAGAGGGTTCGGCGGACCGCCTGCCCAACTCTCGCCGGGACTCAGTCGTTCACTACAGTCCTCAAATAGATTATAATATAAATCTCAAATATATATCAAATTCTCCAATAATTACATGTCATAAGCGAAGCGGAAACAATTCCCAACTATACATAAAATAATTCCAAATCCAAACTGTACAAGATATATGTCATCCAGTCACGTGAATAAGTACTACAAGCCTTCCTTCGCCACAAGCCCTATGGAGGGGAATAAAATATTTTTGGGGTGAGCTAAAAGCTCAGTGAGCAACCAGCAAAATCAGTACTCAAATATATTTCAAGATAATGCACTTCAATGATGTCATGAGTCAAAGATCAAATGTACGTTTATTGCTCTCGTGAGTCAGTGAAATCATTGCACTTAAACACCCAACGCTCAAATAAATTACTTAACGTTAAACAATAAGGGGGAGCAACGTTGGTGCTCCAGATCATGTCACGAACTTACGAAAGTGGTGGAGACGTTGGCTCCAAGTAAATAGTATAGGAGACGTTGGTGTTCAGCACAAGACTCCCCAAGAACTTATTTAAGCTAAATCATTTCATGGACTCACATGCCGGCACACATGATATGCAAACGAGTAAATAATGCAAAAAACATTTCGTAAGTAATTTTGGAAACAGTTTAGGGTCACTCACCTCCACGACTCAGAAACCATCCATCATATATCATTACATTGCCCGAATCCAAACCCTAAATCACAAACTCAAAACAATCATACATTCTCAAAGTTCGGATAGCATTTTCCCATAAATGCTTCATTTCCAACCTACAATATATTACCAATCACACATATGGATAATAAGCAATAAAATATATCTAATTAGGCCAAAATATCCCTCAATCAAAGCTAATTATAAGCTTAAGAGCCACCATTAGAAAAACCCCCAATGAAACCCTAGAAACCGGAATTCATTCCCTCAAGCGTAAATTTTCCGCAACGATCGCAGTTAACGTATAAAAGTTCCGTTTAACACCTTTCCGCACAATATCCATAACTGAAGCTACCCTTATCGGATTGAAACAAATTTTATGGCGTTTCGAAGCCAAGACATAACCCTACATTTATTATGAAGACCTCCAAAGCCAAATCATGCATTTTCAGGGTAAAAAATGGAAAGTTTCACGAAGACAGAAATCTGGGCGCGGAACAGGGTTCATGGGCAGTCAAGGGTATTTCGGTCATTCAACATGCTACAGTGCTCGGATCAAGCTGAAATTGTGTAGGCAACTATTTAACACCATTTGCTACAACTTTCATGTTTTGGTCAAAATCTAATTCGGTAAGGATCAGGGTGAAAAGTTACGGTCTGATTAGGTGAAATGACAACCCTGTTCGCTGAACTCCTACCTAGGCCAGTCTGAGTATTTCCAAATTTTCACAAGGTACCAAGCTCAGATTGGGCTGAAAAGTTACAGGCAACTATAAAACATCATTCTCTACAACTTTTATGTTTTAACCTAAGGCTAATTCGACCTCTATCATATACAAATAAAACCGGGCAAAACAGAACAAGTTCTTTTCCAATGAAACCCTAGGCTGAAATTCCATCAACCTTTACCAATCTAGGTTTTCATCCATAAAACTTCTAAGATTCAGGTCATCTATCCAATAAAATACAATATAAGAGGTAGAAGAAGAGTTTCTTAGTTTAATACCTTCAAACCTCAAGGAAATACACAAAAACAAGGCTGCCCATGCAACAATCACTCCACCCAAAGCTTCCTTGTCACCTTATTGCAAGTTTAATCGGTTTAGTTTTTGTGGTTTCAACTCAAACAAGGTATAATCTAAGATGGAACTTGAAGCTCTCCCTCTCTTTTTCTCTTCCCAAATTTCATCCATCATGGAAGGCAAAGGAAGAAAATGGTGATTGACTTGAGTTGGATAAGTTTTAAACTTAATCTTGGTCATGGTCTTGGTCAAGATTGACTTGGTGCTTGACAAGTGGCACAAATCCAAGGGAAGTCTATCTAATTGTCTCTCTTAAGCACTCAAATATCTATTACTCCTCCAATCATCTCTTAACACCTTTTGTCACATAATTTCTTTTGCACAAAACTCCTTCTAGTCGTTAAAATTTTTTACCGCACTAACTGTACTAACGGGTCCCACGTTGATAATACACTTCAAACTTAACGTGGACTAACTTGTATCAAGGAAATGATTTGAAAACTATATTCCCTTATAAAAATGTATAAGAAATTAATATATTGAAGAAAGGTATAAAATTATAGACAAGAAAACAAAATAATGTCTCAAAAAAATATATAAAAATTTTCGGGTTCTCACACTCATTTTTTCGGGAGTCACAGAAAAGGTAAGGAAGAATTGGTTATCAGAGCTTGTTGATAGCTATAACTAACCTAGTGATAAATGGATGAAATATCGTTGCATCGATGATCATTTAATTGGACCGTACCTGAGCAGTTGATCTTTTGGGTAGAACTTTTATTAATTGTTAATTTTAGTAAATTGTGCTTTGTGAGTTAGTTTTGAACTTTGTTTGTTTTATTTCTATTTTTATTTTTATTTGCCTCATATTAAAAATCCCCCAATTTCATTTTAATAATTTGGAAAGAAATAATTTCCTACCCGCTCTCTGTGGAATTGACCCTACTTGCCATTGTACGCAAAATTAATATTTTTATAGACAAATCTGGTATATCGGATCAAACAAACTCTTCGAGAACAGAGTGAATCAAGTAACTCATTGCACACCTAGAGTCCCTGCTCCAGTACTTGGATTTGTTCTATAATTAATTGTGGTGGTAATTAGGACTTTTTTTTAGTAATTATTATTGCACAGGTTCGGCATCTGTCAGTAATTGGGACCATAACACCATTTGTCCCAATCTCACTCCATGCAAAGACCACATGAAGTGGCTCTGATACCACCTGTGACGACTCTAACTCCCCCTAGGGCAAACCCAAGGGTTTAACGGACTGTCCGCCCAACTCTCGCCAGAATTCACTCACTTACATTCTTGAAATAGTCTTTCACACCTCTAGGTAAGTATAGAAGTTTCATTCATCCAAGAATTTCAACTTAATTTACAACCCAAAAGTGTAACATAGGATTTCATTACCAAATCTCCAAAATACATTTCATCTACAAAAGTACACGTACAAGAAGATTATATACACTAGTTCATGGTTACTTGCTCCGGCCTCCACTCTTATAAGGAAAATAAAACTAAAGAAATGAGCTAAAAATCCAGTGAGGTTTCGACGCAAGCAATCAGGTAGATAAAACATAGAAGTATCACATTTAAAAATTTACATACTTTGCATAGTAATAAGCAGTCATTCAAGAAGCAAACATTCATTCATTGGAAGGATACGTGTTCACTTGGAACCATTCATTCATTCAATCATTCAATCTCCGACTATTTCTCCCTTATACCTCTGAGATATGAAAATACCTTTGAAAATAAAAACTCCTTCAGTGATCATTTCATTCATTGCATTGCATTCACTGGCCAATTCTCCACCAGACTTCGTGGTCATACTCGAATATACCAAAACATTATCCCAGGATTACCAGCCGTCCGACCTAGTTCGCTTCTGACAACGAAGAGCAAGGGTCCAGTTTAGCTAAAGGCTTACATTCCATGAAAACTACCAAAATCAAGGCTTAAATCCATCATATGCAAGTTATAAAAGAAAAGATGGTTTGTTGATGTAGTTACCTTGAAACCCTATGAAGAAATGGAAACCAAGAACTTCTTTCTCCCAATTCTCTCCACCAAAGTCCTTAATCCTTCCTAAAGGTCACCTTTTATGGAGTAGTTTGCAAGATTAAGGTGAAAACTTAAGGATTCAAGCAAGATTGGAAGTTAGAAGTTGAAGTTTTTCCTCTCTTTTCTCTCTCAAAGTGGCCGGCCAAAGGACGAGAAAAATGAAGGATTTTTGGGTCAAATTTTGTTTTATTAAAGGCTAAGAATGGTTGTAGTCAAAGTCAAAGCTCCAAAGCTTTGGTGACAAATGGCCTTCCAAGGTTAATCCTCATCTCTTTGTCTTCCAAATGCTAAAATATCTAACTAACCTTTAATTATCTCTTAATACTTTATAAAATAATATCCCTTTGCACAAAACTTCTCTTAATCTTCAAAAATTTATCGCACACACCTCACTAGTGGGTCCTACTTCCATAATGCACTACGAATTTATCAAGCACTAACTTATACAAGAAAAATGGTTTAAAAAACTTGACTCACTTATAAAGATATCTAGGAAACTAAGGCAACCAAATAAGCAAGTAAAGTAAAATTAAAAGGAAATATAAATTAATTTTTCAAAAATAGGAAAAAATTAAAACTAATTTTCGGGTTCTCACATAGTCCATTCATGAAACCCTATTAAGGAAATGAAAAGAAGAAATAAACAGATGGTAGAACTAAAAGGAAAATGACAAAAAATTGCACTTCCATATGAAACTGCACATGGAAATTAAAAGGATAAAAATTAAGGAGAGCTCATACTAACACAAGAAGGAAAAAAAGAAGGCAAAACCTGATTGAATGAAGACGTTAGAGTGAGAGTCTGATGTGAAGAAGAGGCGAGCAAATTTAGGTGAAAGGCAAGGAAAAAATCTTCTTGAAAATTAGGATAGATTAGGTCCGATTCGGAGGTGAAGATAAGATGAAAGTACACCAACCAAAGTGATCAATGAATCCCTGCAAACGCCTAGAGTTTATTGTTGTAATAAAATCACTTCGAGTATTTGAGAGATCAAATCGACAAATTCACATAGTCAATGGTAATAATAAAACACCTAGAGTATTTTATGGGTCAAACCTACAGGGACGAGTTAATTTTTCTTACTTTAATTATTGTGAAAAATAACAAAGTTTAAACTTAAAGGGATTGTAGTTTCTAACTAAGAAGTAAAATCACATATAACATTAAAAAATAGTATATTATTTTATATTTTTTACGTAATACATTATCCAAATTATGTTTATCATCAAAAAATAAAATTGGAATTAATTACCCAATTAATTTCTTAACATGCCAAGAACATATCATGCAAAGATACTTTAGATTATCTCTCGATACATCTAAATTATACCTAATTAGATCTCACGTCTCTCTCAAGATCATAAGTATTCAATTAAACCTTTTAAGATCTTAGGTGATATAATCACATCAGACAAATCCAAATCTATTCTTCTGATTAGACTATGTATGTTTTACCTATCTAGCACATGATTGTAAATCCCTTCTCAGTTCAATAAACCCTAAGAGCATGTTTGTGGTGTTCAATCACACATATGCAATTAAATCAAAATAAATAAAGCACGACAAAAGTTAAGAAATTAACTTGAATAAATAATCAAATCTCTTTCACACAACCCTAATCCTAGAATGGAATTAGTTCAACATATTCTTAATTAAAACTAACAATACAAGAAACAACAACAACAATAATGGAGAATAAAGTAAAAAAAAAAAAAAAAACTTCTCAGTTGTCCGATTTCAATCCTAGTGTTGGTTACTCCTTGATTCTTCCCCTTCTTCTTGATCTCTCAAGAAAATATGTAAACAGGATGAGCTAAAGTTTAGCCTAATGTTTTCTAACCTAAAAATGACCTAAAATATTCCTATTTATAGTGTCTTAAATTTGTATCCCAAATATGGTAGGAATAGGTCTTCAAAAGTTACCAAAAATCAAGTTTGATTTGGTTTCTCGATGAAATTTGACCCAAACACTAGCCCTAAGTCTAGCCCTTGACTTGTTTCGATGCTTGCGAATCATCAGAATCTGAAAAAGTATGGTGTGAAGTCCTTTTCAGCATTCGGCGCCAAACATGGGAATCGTGGGCAGATCTAAAAGGGCCTATGCATGGATCATCTTTAAAGCCAAATTACACTATGAAGGAATCTGAATCAGCTTTTGCACAAACCATGAAAGTTTTAGCCCTTTGAATTAACTTTCCAGTCCACAAGAATCATGTCATTTGGAGGTCTGAATGACATACCAAAATACTAACAACTAATCAATAGAGCATCGCAGTGAAACTATACTTCAGTAATTTGGATTTTTGGCTATGAAAACATGAGAATTGAACTTTGATGTCTTTACAAGCATTGTAGGTCATTCTCTTAGTTTGAAAATGAACGAAGAATCATCTTAATTAGATTTTGGTAGTTCAAGCTATCACTAAAATATTGAAATATATAGTTCCTGCCAAACCCCTACCGCGTCACTTCTTCTTCTTCCATTGTTTCTTCACGCCACATTTTTGGTCCATTTTTTTCGAATTGAGCTCTTCATCTATTAAAACAATAAAGAACAAAGATAAGTAGTTTTCATTCAAAATAAAGTTCAAATAATATTGTTAATTAGCAATTTATGCATATAAATACACTACATTTTACACCCTATCAAATTCCCCCACACTTCATCCATACTTGTACTCAAGCACAAGAACAAAACCCATTACTACATACAATAGCTATATTCAAGACTATTGTTACTAAAGCAATAATTTCAAACAAGTGTCAAGAGTCAATGGTGAAATCAAAGAGACACTTCTCCGACTAGCTTTCAATACTATCAACCGTTTCAACTATGGGTAACCATACTAAACGTATAAAATGTTTAACAAGAATTTTCCTGCAAATGGCTCAACCATTAACTAAAATCTCAAATGTATAACCACACGGATATTATAATCTACTTATTTTTCCTTTTTTCTTTATTCTTCTTTTTCTTTTTTTTAAATTCCTCCACACTTAAACTTTTTCTCATTTTAACAAGGGTAATATACTTAATTCTTAGCCGTTCAAGTTTTTTAATGCGAACTCTAACATCTCCTAAATGAACGAGTCTGGTTACTCAACTTTTATTGCATAAGAACCACATACTCATGGCTATCATCACTTTTTGATACAAAAGTCGATATCTACTCAATGAAGACCCCCAGTTACTAGGTAATGACAACTACTGGAGTATAGTTCAATGTAATAGCATAAGCATATTTGTCGATAATTTCCTGCAAATATATAGGGTTGATCGTAGCAATAAATCATCTAGAGTATTCCAGGGGTCAAACACAAGGGACGAGTTAATTTTCTTCTTTAATTACCGTGATAAAGTAGATTTAAGGAGTGGAGAAATTAGAAAATAATTTTTACGTAATGTAATTAAAGATCAAGGTAATGAAAAGGGAGAAAATCAATGAGTACGAGCCTAGGATATCAGGTTTTAATCCAAAATCTTGAATTGATTCTTCCCATTATTTTCTCACCAAACTATGAACGCATCACACGGATATATTTTAGATTACCTCTCGATGCATCTAAAGTGTGTTTAACTAAATCCTATGCCTTTCTCGACGGTCATAAGAGTTTAATTAAATCCACTAAGATTCTTAGAGATAAAGGTTTGTTACCCATGTCCTAACCTACTCCTGTGATTAGTCTATATGCGTTTATTTATCTAGTGCATGGCTGTATCTCCTTTCTCAATTTGACACCAACCCAATAATCATGTTCATAGTGGTCAAGCATAAGCATGCATCAAGAATAAGATAAATAAATCATAGCATAAGATAAGAATTTTAATTGAAAGAATCAATCAACATTCCTTCATGTGAACGCTAACCCTAGAAAGAATTTTAGTGCGGTCATGGAGAAATAAAGCATGAATTCAAGAAATAATACAAAGGAGTAAAGTTGGGATAGAAGAACTTCTTAGTGCTTGTCGCCAATTTCCTCCTTTGCACTCTCGATTCTCATCCGTTAGCCTTGATCTCTCAAGAACGAGCTGTGAAAAGATGTTAAAATGTGTTGTCCTAGCCGAAAACTAATGTTTTTCTCCCTTAAAACGACCAAAAAAGACCCTATTTATAGTTATTACATGATGCCTTTGAATCCTCTTCGAAATAGGTTTCTTATTGAAGACAAACACATGCGCGAGACCAATCCGATAAATATCGGCATCGGCATGAAGTCCGACACCAGTCATTGAATTGCAACTCACACTATTCAAGTCTAGTGATATCCGGTGCAAAGTCTGGCAACAAGTCCAGTGCCGATCGTTAAAAAATTTCTAACTTTTCATCTTTGGGCCCTTGTACTTTTGATTCTTCACATCATTGCCTACCTAATTTCTTCAACTGCTCAATCTAATCCCTGTAATAACAATATAACTTCCAATGAGCAGGTTTCCGTCCAATTCAAGTACATAGAACATCAAAATGACTTAAAAACATTTACAAAAATTCATATAATCTACTTCCTGTCAAACTCCTCCACACTTAATCGGTACTTGTCCCCAAGTACAAGAACAAAATCAATTAAATACAGACAATGGCTATATTCAAGGCTATCATTATTAAAGCAACCATTCTAAGCAAATGTCAAGTGCTAACAGTGAAACTCAAAGAGATACTTTTTTTATTAGCTTTTAACACCCTCGACCCCTTCAACTCTGGTTAGCTAAACTACAAATATAAAATATTTAATAGGCATTTGCCACAAAAAATAAAATGGCCCAACTTTTAAACAAAGTTTCTAACATATAGCCACATGGATCCACAGGCTATTCTTATGAACCACACTTCCTTTCTCTTTTTCCTTTTTCTTCCTTCTCTTTCTTTCTTGTTTTTTCTTTTTCTTTTATTAGAAATTCCCCCACACTTACGTTTTTCCATATCTTAACAAGAGGAAAACACTTAATTCTTAGCTGCTCAAGCCTTTTGATGCGAATTCCAACATCTCCCAAATGAAAGAGCCTAGTTACTCAGCTTTTCAACGTTAAAGAATCACAAACTCATAGTTATCACCATTTTTTGATGCGAAAGTCGACACTTTTAAATGAACACTCCGGTTACTAGATAACGATAACCAGTGGAGTACTAATAGGTTGCATTTTTATCATTAATTTTATAATTATTTTTCTTTTTTATTTTACCAAATATTGTTTTAATTGATGGATTCTACTTATATTTGGTTAATGGTATTAATTGTAGGAAAATAACCAAAACATGATTAAAAGGGGCAATTTTCAGCTAATTTGGTGGTGGTACGTTCGGGACTTACATTCAAATCCAGAAGACTCGGGAATTTATCGCGCATCGAGATTTCCTAGTTCAAGTCAAATATGGACATCTTTGGTGAATTTGGAAGGTTTTAATTATCTTTGTTAGTTGTAGAGTTGAATTAGGAAATAATTAAGTATTATCTCTTTAGAATGTTTCCTTTTTCAATTAGGAGTTTGTTTTCCTTAGAAAACTAGAAAATAGGAAGAGCAAAAGCCGGCATCCCGCATGATAATACTTGACGGAAGCAAAAAGACTAGGCAGCAGGCTTGGAAGGCAAAAAATAAGGCGTCATTCCTTCCTTTTGTTTTCTTTTCATTATTTTTCCATTGTTGAAGGCTCGCACAACTCTTGTCAATGAAATTACGTGGGTTATTCTCAATAAAGAGTAGTTAATTTCCTTTTTTAGTCGAAGGTCAACTTGAAGGAGCGGTTCCAAACATCTGTGAGATCGAATTATTTTAATTGCTTCTTTCATTCATTGATATTTGTATGTTTTCTACTTTTTATGGCTATGATTATTGTGTGTGATTGAATAGCTGTGCAATATTTAATTGTTCACGTAATCTATTTGCTAATTGGAGTAGTTGAATCCATAATTGTTTGATTACTTTAATCCCGGTAGCAATTGATATAATTGGGTTTGTGTCAAGAAAACATACAATCTAATTCAAATAAACCCTCGCAGCGTGTTTATTAATTAGAACAGGGTTTCTCTGATTTTTAATACAATTAGAAAATTAAATCTTATGGTCGTACCTAGAGTTATTTCCGGATTAGGGAAATAGTCAATGGTCGTACCTTGGCTATTGAAACAGTAAGAAGAAACTAATTGTCAGATCGTATCGGCAATTAAAAACCTGTTTATTGACGAATGTTAGAATTATCTTTGCATCGATGATCAGTTGAATGGACTATGTCTGAAAAGTTGCACCTTTGGCTAAAGTCGTATCTCTTATTGATTAATTCCTGTTTATTTTTGTGAATTATTTTTATTTAGATAATTAGTTATTTTTATAGAAACCCCTCATATTCTGAACTTTAGAAGAAACAAATTATCCCTAGTCCCTACGGATTCGACCATGCTCACCGCTATATATAAATTTGTATTTTTCTCGAGTAGGTATTTATTATTGTACAGGCTCGACACCTGTCAATTTTTGACGCCATTGTCGGGGACTAGCGTTAGTTAATTTGTTTTCTTTTTGAGTTCATTTTATTTTTGGATTTCTGGTTTTTTTCCACTTCTTCTCTTTCTCGATTTTATGCCCTGTTCCTCTTATATAGGTGAATTAATTTTCTATCCGAAGATAGAGAAGATTGCGCATAGTGCCACTTCGAATGATTCTGATCAAGAAAACGTTGTTATGGCTAAAGCTCGAACTTTAAAGGAGTTGACTGCTCCAAATTTAAATCAGCAATCATTATGCATTATCTTTCCAAATTTAGATGATAATACCCCTTTTGAATTAAAGTCTGATCTAATTTATCTTTTACCTTCTTTTCATGATTTTTCAAGTGAGAAACCCTACAAGCACATGTAAGAATTTGATGTAGTATGCACAAGTATGAAGCCTCCCGAGATTACTGAAGAGCAGATAAAAATACGAGCATTTCCATTTTCTCTCAAGGACGCAACAAAAGATTGGTTGTATTATTTGCCACCAGGTAGTATAACAACCTGGGACCAATTAAAGAAAAAATTTTTGGAAAAATATTTTCCTGTATCTAGAGCCGCCGGTCTGAGGAAGGTAATATGTGGCATTACTCAACATCTGGGAGAGTCTTTTTATGACTACTGGGAGATATTCATAAAGCTGTGTACTAGATGCCCCCAACACTAGATTAGCGATCATCTCCTGATTCAATATTTCTATGAAGGTTTGCTATATACAGATAGAAGTCTTATAGATGCTGCCAGTGGAGGTGCTTTGACGAATAAGACCCCCCAAGATACTTGAAAATTGATAGAAACTATAGCAGAAAATTCTCAACTATTTGGAACAAGGGAGGATATCCATACTCATCGAGTAAATGAGGTAAATGTCTCATCAATTCAACAACAAATATCTAAATTAACTTTGGCTATGCGACAATTGGCTGTAGGGAATTTGCAACAGGTCAGAACATGTGGTATTTGGAAGGACACGAATCATCCCACAGATTGGTGCCCAGTGTTACAAGGTGAAAGAGTTGAACAAGTGAGTATGGTTGGCAACGTGCCCGCGCCTCGTAGGCAGTATGACCCTTACTCCAACATGTATAATTCGAATTGAAGAGACCATCCGAATTTCAGCTATGGAGGCAACAAGTAGCAAAATTCTTTTCCCAATAAGCAGCAAGATTTTCAGCCACGGTACCCCTCTAAATCTCAATCTCATTCATCAAATACTGACATGTCTTTAGAGGATATGGTCAAGACATTGGTTGCCAACACCCAACTCCAGCAAAATGCCATTCAATACCAACAAAGGACGGACACAAGCATAAGAAACATAGAAAATCATTTGAGTCAGATGGCCTCTACACTACATTATTTGGAGTCTCAAGAGAAAGGAAAACTTCCATCTCAGGCTGAAGTTAACCCAAAGAACGTGAGTGCCATGATCCTTAGAAGTGGAAAAGAAATTAAAGAGCCTACGGTTCTGAAAGGTAAGAGTCAGGATCAAATTCAAAAAGAGATCAAAGATGAAAGACGTGAATGGGCATCTACACTAAGCAAATTAATTTCTCCAATTTATGAAAAATTGCCCTCACAAACCATCATCAACTTTAAGAAAGATGAGGATGCAATTATCCTGATAAGTCATGGCACTGCAAGAGTCTCAAGAAAACAGATCTAAAGATGTAGTTGAAAAGGAAATTGAAGTGCAAGAAATGAAACCCCAACATCAAATCACTCAAGTGAATGAATTTAGTGAACAATCTCCAAATGCGGTGACGTTTCCTCCATTCCTTAATCAATATTCTCTTGACTCTTATTCTTTAATTCCTGTTAATGAGATTGACTTTATTATACCAGAAGATTTTGAATTTCATGAGAGAAATAAGTTAAGAGTTGTGATGGCAAAATATTTTGAACCAATAAGTGCTCGTGATGGAGAAGCGAGTGAAGAATTAAGGTCAGTACTTGTTTGTTTGGCGCTATCTACTAATCTATGGAAGACCGTACCTCGTATGCTCAATGGTTACTCGATTTACTAGGGTTATCAGGACTACATAAAAGATGAAACACTGAAATGAGCTACAAGATTTTATCCTCCGTGAATAAATATAGCAATGTCTAGTTAAAGATATTAAAGAAAGGCGCTTATTGGGAAGCAACCCAATCCATTTTTTTAGTTGTTTGTTAATTTTTTTATGTGTTTCAATATGTTTCTCTCAGATTTTTCATATTTGGTGGTTTAAGTTTTCATTGTTAATGATTAGCAGACTTCCTCCCGACATGACGGGCCCGCGTCCAAAGGGCACGTGGTAATGCACAAATAAACTCCACCATCAGAAGACTCGAGGGCAGTTAAACATGCCCATGCCAGTTAGGCATGCCTAAAGGAGGCAATTTTCATCTGCGGGCAGAAGACTCTCCAATAGTTAGGCGTACCCATGTCATGTGGTCACGTTTAAGGAACTTAATTTTCGAGCGTTGGTCAGAAGAGTCAAGGGCAGTTAGGCGTGCCCACGTCTAATGCAGTAATTCTAAAAAAAAAAAACCGCTGCCTATCCTTTCTTTTCTTTTTCTTTCTTTCTTCTTCCCTTGTATCTCTTTTCTTCCAATCGAACCAAGACGCGGCTGCCTCGCACGCTCGCCATCGTCTCCTTCTCCGCTCGCATGCCATCGCTGCCACACCATGCGTCCGCCGCTAGCCACCACCCATGACCATCTTCGATTTTGGTTTGGGGGCAGTGGAGATGCACCATATTGGTTTCACACCATCACTCCCACCTATTCCATAGCTACTCGAGATCCTCCACTACATGTTCAGGGAAGTTTCGTTGTTCCTTTTATTTTGTATTCTATTCTTCATTTTACATTGGCGACAATGTAAGATTTAGGTGTGGGGGGTGTAGCATATTGATAATATATTGAAAAAGTGCAAGTGTAGGCATTTTTATTGGAATTTTTTTGTTTGACTTTGTCAAATTTTATCCAATTTTTGCCACGTCTTGTGCATTTTTGTGGTTGTTCCCGATAAATAATGGTTCGATGTTTTAAAATTTTCTATTGCTAAGATTTTATATTCTAAGGGGTTAAGTATGGCATGGTTAGGTTTAAGGGTATCTCTTTGATAAATATTTGAAATTTTGTGACTTTTTACAATTTTTGATTAACTTTTCTAGGGATTGTAAATATTTTTCTGGTATTTTTCATGTAAATTGGTTTAGCAATTAATCTTAGTTCTCCATGTTTGAAAAATAAAGCAGGCTTGCGTGGTTTTAATTTTAATTTGGTGCTTATTTATAAATAGTATTTGTCTATATTCAGCTAGTATCGTCGCCTAGTAACCGGGAGTCTTCACCACAAATGTCGACTTTTGCATTAAAAAGTGACAATAACTATGAGTTTGTGGTCCTTTAACGGTAAAAGTTGAGTAATTGAACTCCTTCATTTAATAGATATTGGAGTTCGCCTCAAAAGACTTGAATGGCTAAGGACTCAATTTTTTTTCCAAAAAAAAAATGAAAACTTAAGTATGGAGATATCCTAATAGTGAAAAATGTGCAAGTGTGTGAATAATTGTATTAGCCTGCTGATTCATGAAGTTTAATGTTGAGATTTTGCTTAATAATTGAACCATTTACTGAAAAATACTGGTTGAATATTTTATATTCATAGCTTAGTTAGTCATAAATTGGAAGCGCCCTTAATCTTAAAAGCTAATTGAAGAAATATTTCTTGGAACTTAACCACTAATACTTGACATGTATTTAATTGTATTTTGGTAATAGATGATTTGGGCGATAGCCGTTGTTTAATTTCAATTGCTTGATTGGTTGTTCTCATGCTTGAGGACAAACATGATTTAGGTGTGGGGGAAATTGATAGGTTGCATTTTTATCATTAATTTTTATAAATATTTTCCTCTTTTACTTTACCAAATATTGTTTTAATTGATGGATTCTACTTATATTTGGTTAATTATGCTAATTGTAGGAAAATAACCGAAACATGATTAAAAGGGGCAATTTTCAGTTAATTTGGTGATGGTACGTTCGGGACCTACATTCAAGTCCAAAAGACTCGAGAATTTATCGCGCATGGAGATTTCCTAGTTTGAATCAAATATGGATATCTTTGGTGAATTTGGAAGGCTTTAATTATCTTTGTTAGTTATAGAGTTGAATTAGGAAACAATTAAGTATTATCTCTTTAGAATGTTTCCTTTCTCAATTAGGAGTTTGTTTTCCTTAGAAAACTAGAAAATAGGAAGAGCAAAAGCCGGCATCCCGCATGATTAATACTTGAAGGAAGCAAAAAGACTAGGCGGCAGGCCTTGAAGGCAAAAAAAAAGCGCCATTCCTTCCTTTTGTTTTCTTTTCGTTATTTTTCCATTGTTGAATGCTCGCGCAACTCTTGTCAATGAAATTACGTGGGTTATTCTCAATAAAGAGTAGTTAATTTCCTTTTCTAATCGAAGGTCAACTTGAAAGCGCGGTTCCAAATATCTATGAGATCAAATTATTTTAATTGCTTCTTTCATTCATTGATATTTGTATGTTTTCTGATTTTCGTGGCTATGATTGTTGTGCATGATTAAATAGTTGTGCAATATTTAATTGTTCACGTAATCTATTTGCTAATTGGGGTAGTTGAATTTGTAATTGTTTGATTACTCTGATCCCGGTAGCAATTGACATAATTAGGTTTGTGTCAGGGAAACATACAATTTAATTCAAATAAACCCTCATAGCGTGTTTATTAATTAGAACAGGGTTTCTCTGATTTTTAATGCAATTAGAAATTAAATCCTATGGTCGTACCTAGGATTATTTTCGGATTAAAAAAATAGTCAATGATCGTACCTTGACTATTAAAACAGTAAGGAGAAACTAATTGTCAGATCGTATCGGCAGTTAAAAACCTGTTTATTGACGAATGCTAGAATTATTTTTGCATCGATGATCAGTTGAACGGACCATGTCTGAAAAGTTGCACCTTCGGTTAGAGTCGTATCTCTTGTTGATTAATTCCTGTTTATTTTCGTGAGTTGTTTTTATTTAGATAATTAGTTATTTTTATAAAAAAAAACCCCCATATTTTGAACTCTAGAGGAAATGAATTATCTCTAGTCCCTATGGATTCGATCCTACTCACCGCTATATACAAGTTTGTATTTTTCTCGTGTAGGTATTTATTATTGTACAAACTCAACACCTGTCAAATTAATAACATAAGCATGTAAGCACAAATAAGAATTTAAAAGCTTGCTTCATATCCCAATAATATAGAGAACTAAGATTAATAATTAGGCTGAATTCACAAAAAAAAAGCCAGAAAAATGTTTATAATGCCTAGGAAAATTAGCTAAAAATTGAAAAGGTCTCAAACTATCAAATATTCACCAATGAAGCGCTCTAAAGCAACACCATTGAACACTAACACATTTATCCAAATAAGCTTTAATAATAATAAACCTTGAAATATAAGCCATTATCTATTAGGTACCAAAATTTCATTTCGCTCTTTCACTCCTTCCCCCATACTTAAGATAACATTGTCCTCAATGTTGGAAATAATATAAAGAAATTATTACAAGAATAGAGTTGAAAGTGAAACTCCCCTGAGAATTCGATAGAGTCAGAATGACTGATGCAAGGCCAATAGTCATGGAAAGAAGAAGCCGCTACGATTAAATCCTTCAAAACAAATGGCAAACAACTACAAGTAGGAGTTAAAACACCACCAAAAGTCTATTCAAATAGCAAAAACATTAACTAAACATCAACAACTACAAAATCGAACCACTAAAAAGAATGCCTAAGAATGAAAATGAAAATCAATGTGGGCTTTGTCTATACGGGTGCCAACTGGCCAACTCCTTTTCTATGCTTGTTACATGGTTCTCTAAGCGCTCCATTGATTCCCTCGTACCTTGCACTTCAGCCAAGACCATCTAAAGTAGCTCCTAGATGCTCAGTGCCTGAACTGGATATGAAGTCCCCTCACCAGCTTTGATATGCGCCGTTCCGTGGCCCTCCAATTCTGCCTTCTCGTCGCTATCATGGCCCTCAGCATCCTTGACATAGGCGATACGATTGATAGTAGAGAGGGCCAAATTATTGCTTTGATGATATGTTTTCCTAACTTCTCTCTGAAAATTAACACCAAAATGCTGGAAGACTAAAGTCAGTAAGCGAGCATAAGGAAATGCCTTATCCTTGCAATTATAACGAGTGGCATTAGTCATGGTATCCAAAACGATAGTCGCCACTGGTATCCCTGCTATCTCACCTAAGCCATTTTTCATTTTGTTAATGAGATACCAATCCACCACCCGCATAACGTTCTTACTACTCGATGAAGGAACAATGTTGTGGTTGAGAAAATAGACCAACAAATTGTGTCGAGCACTCAGGAACCCAGTAGGGACATATGATGGAGTTTTGATTACCCTACCACCTTCGACCAACCTCTCTTTAAACTTTCGCCCATAATAGAACTTATGTAGTGCCGTCTCAAACACCCATTCCGGATCATAGACAATAGAGGTTTTGCCTTGCTCAAAAGGTGGCTCTTCATTCCTAGCACCTAAGAGATCGCTCAAGAATTGGCGAATAAGGGAGATTCGTCTTCCTTTAATATAGCTATCCACAACCGAGGTACTAAACTGTGTCTCATGCTCCATATTAGCATAAAACTGACGAACCAACCCTGGATAGTACTCTACAGGCAAAGTTAGCATTTGCTCCCAGCCTAGAGCAAGAAATAACTCATGGAAGTGATATTGAGCATCAAAGGCCTCATCCATATCTATTTCTACCAAAACGGTGTTATTGAACCTATCTAAGTACCACTTCTTAATTTCTACATTAGAGAAGTGAATAGCATCAAACTAGGGTTGATGCAAACTACCCTCTCCCCCAGTGGTTCTTACTCGCTTACGAGAAGCCCCTGTATCACTCAGATTCTTAACTCTAGGAGCTATCACTCAAGTAACAAAAGTAACGGAAGCAATGAAAGCATAGGTCTAACTTACTAGCAAAAATGCCCCACCACCAACTTACACAACAATTGTATGATGAATCAAATAGCAACCACAATCCGCAAGAATAGTAGATAAGCACAAGTGTATATAGCAAATAAAACACTAGTAGCCAACCAACTTATGTTCAAACAACCATATCCACTTGGAAACGAATGAAAAACCATGCAACTAGGATCAATCACAGTAAATGGAGGCAAATTTAGCAGAAAAATCTCACAAAATTTGCCCAAAAATGTACCAAAATCTTTCATGCACTACATCAAGAACACATACTAACATGAACTTGCAATTTTGATCTAGCAAATGGTTTTTTCTTGGCCAAATTCAAGAGAAAATTTACTCCAAACAACAACTGAGGCAAAAGTCCCTTGATTTTCGGCTCCAATTCGCTCCAATTTGGGGAGGATATCACCTAGGTTTTCCTATGAGATGGCCTCAAAAATTTTGAAATTGCACTGTTTAAATGCCATAAAAATGGAGGAATTCCCTACAAACAAGCGGGGAAGCCAGATTTTGCAAGAGTTTAGAAAATAATGGTGGAAATTGGGATGATTGAAGGAGGGAGAGAAGAGGGATTGTGCGTTGGAGGAGGAGAAGAGAAAAATAGGAAAAGAAAGAAGAGAGGAAAAGGCTTTAACCCTCTGTGTCGACGAAAACTGGCACATGACATTGCACCGGTATTTGCCAGATTGTGTATAACGATAAAAATCAGCATGAGACATTACGCTAGTCATCACCAGATATTTTTTCACAGCATATTATAGTTTTTCGTTTGCTGGTGATGACCGATGGAATGTTTGGTCTTATGACCAGCGCCGGTAATCCTCCCCTTCTTTTTATATTTTATTTTTTATATATAACCTGCAAAATAGCAAAAGAAATTAATAACACAGATAATAACGTGAAAGCAGAAACACAAATAAGAAAGTGTGGGTTGCCTCTTATAAGCACAAAGTTTAACGTCCTTAGCCAAATGTAGCTAAATCAATTACTCCATTAATTTAACGACTTCTAGTATTCTAACAAAATCTCCTTCAAAATATTGTTTCAAATGTTGACTATTTACTACAAATGATTCTTGACCAACTTTTTAAATTTCAACGCCACCATATAGACCAACGCATGTAACCACAAAAGAACTAGACCATCTTGACTTTAACTTGACATGAAACAATTTGAGGCGCGAATTGAACAACAACACCTTTTGACTAACTTTAAATTTGCGCCTTACGATATGCTTGTCATGCCATACTTTTGCCCTTTTTTTTTTTTTGTAAATACAAGCATTCTCATAGGACTCCCTATGAATCTCATCTAACTCATTCAATTGAAGCAATCTCTTCGCATTGGTACTTTTAAGGTTAAAATTGAGAGTTTTGATTGCCCAATACGCCCAATTCTCCAATTCCACTGGCAAATGACAGAATTTTTCAAAAATTAGTTGGCATAGGGACATATCTAATGGAGCCTTGTATGTCGTCTGGTATGTCTATAACACATTATCAAATTTGACCAATCTTTCTTTGATGAATTCACGATCTTCTCCAAAATCTACTTGATCTTCCGATTGAACACCTCAACTTGACTTCTAGTCTGAGGATGATAAGCAGCATCCATTCGAAATTTTACCCCATATTTAGCTAATAATGTCCGAAATTGACTATTGTCAAAATAGACACCATGATCATTGAAAATTGCACGAGGTATCCCAAAGCGCGTGAAAATGTTCTTCTTGACGAATTTAACCACGCTTTGACTCTTATTATCCGCAAGTGCCACTGTTTCAACCTTCTTGGTAACATAATTCACCACCACCAAGATGTAAAAATTACCATATGACGATGAAAAAGGGTCCCACAAAATCTAACCTCTAAACATCAAACGACTCTACCTCTAGAATTTCCGTTTGAGGTATCTCCTGATGTCGACCAATGTTACTAGTACGTTGACATCTATCACAGGTAAGCACATATATTCTAACATCTTTAAATAGTGTGAGCCATTAAAATTTTGGCTGTAATATCTTAACAGTTGTTTTATTCGACCCATGATGACCACCATACGGAGAAGAATGGTAATACTCCAAGATCGATTGCATCTTCTCTTCCGACACACCTTCGCATTATTCCATCAGCACAACATCGAAATAGTAGAGGATCTTCCCGGTAGCAGTACTTTGACTTGGCAAAGAATTTCTTCTTTTGCTGAAATGTCAAGTCACTAAGCACAATAATAGAAATAATAAAATTGACATAATCAGCATACCAAGATACCTCAACATCTTTTACCTCCCATAGTTACTCATCTAAAAATTTGTCTTCAATTGGAGTGTCATCATTTGAATTTCTTGGTTCTAAACATGACAAATGATTTGCTACTAAGCTCTCCGATCCCTTCTTATCTCTAATCTCCATATCAAATTCTTGCAAAAGCAAGATTCAAGGGATTAATCTGGGTTTAGTATCTTTCTTAGTCAAAAGGTACTGAATAGCAGAATGATCAGTATAAAGAATCACCTTGAATCGACAAAATAAGAATGAAACTTTTTAAATGCATACACAATAGCATACAATTCTTTCTCAGTGGTAACATAATTAACTTGAGTATCATTGAGAATCTTGCTAACATAATATATGATATGCAATTTCCTATCTTTTCTCTATTCCAAAATAGCTTCTACAGCAAAATCATTGGCATCACACATTAACTCAAATGACAAATTCCAATCAGGTGCAGTGATTATGGGTGCAGATGTGAACTTTTTCTTAATCCTATCAAATGCAGCCAGACATGCATCATCAAAAATAAAAATCACATCTTTAGCAAACAAACCACAAAGGGGTTTAGTTATTTTGGAAAAAGTCCTTTATAAATCTTCTATAGAAATTAGCATGTCCAAAAAAATTTCTAATGTTTCTAATAGAACTAGGTAGAGGTAACAATTCAATTACCCCAGCCTTTGCTTTGTCTATTTCAATACCCCTTTCAAAAATTTTATGACCTAATACTATACCCTCACGAACCATAAAATGATATTTTTTTCAATTTAAAACCAGGTCAGACTCTTCACATCTTGCTAAAATATGATTTAAATTATTCAAACACACATCAAATAAGGAACCATGAATAAAAAAAATCATCCATGAAAACCTTAATGATATCCTCCACCATGTCTGAGAAGATGGCCATCATACACCTTTGAAAAGTTGCAAGTGCATTGCAAAGTCTAAATGGCATCGTCCGATAAGTAAACGTACCATACAGACAAGTGAAGGTAGTCTTCTCTTGATCCTCCAAAGTGATGGGGACTTGATTGTAACCTAAAAACCTATCTAAAAAACAATAGAATTTATGCCCTGCCAAACGCTTCAAAATTTGGTCCACAAAAGGTAACGAGAAATGGTTCTTCCTAGTGGCAACATTGAGTTTTCTATAATCAATACAAACACACCAACCAATTACAGCATGAGTAGGGATTAGTTAATCTTTCTCATTTCTTACCACTGTCATGCCTTCCTTCTTTGGTACAACCTACACAGAACTAACCCAAGAGTTGTCAGAAATAGATTAAATAATCCCAACATCAAGTAATTTTATCACCTCAACCCAGACTACCTCTTTCATGTTCAGGTTAAGTATCATTTGATTTTCAATGGAGGGTTTGGCCTTCCCCTCCATTAAAATTCTGTGCATCATCATAGATGGATTAATGCCCTTAATATTAGAGATACTCCAGGCAATGGTTGTGTGATGGTCTTGAAGTATCCTTTACAATTTATTAGTTTTAATCTCAGTTAGAGAGGAGAAAATAATGACAGGATAAGTATAATTAGCACCCAAGAAGGCATACTTCAAGTGAACAGGCAATGGTTTAAGTTCTAATTTAAGGCAAGATTTTTGACAGTAGGGAGCTCCTCATGCCCATCCAACCATTTGACAGATTTTAACAATTTATTATCCTCTACATGCTCATCCAAACTCAATGTAATCACACTTTCAAAAGAATCATCAACATGCTCATGTGCAAGAATTTTGTAAGACAAAGAATCATAAACATCCATTCTCAAGCATGATTCATCAGTAGAGGTATATTTTAGAGATTTAAATACATTGAACTCCTGTTTATCTTCACCTACTCTTAAAGTAAGTTTTCCATCTAACACATTAATTAGCACCCCTCTAGTGGCCAAAAATACCCTACCCAAAATTATAGGCATAACAAATCTTCTTCCATGTCAAGTATTAAGCAATCAGTAGAAAAGTAAAATTTACCGACTTTCACGAGCATGTTTTCAACTAGCCCAACTGGATATCTCACTAAGTGATCAGCTAGTTGAAGAACCACCGTAGTAGGCACCATCTTAGCAAACTTTAATTTCCTATAAAAAGATAAAGATATTAAATTCATACTTGACCCAAGATCACACAAACATTTGTCAATGAAAATATCTTCAAAAGAGCAGGGTACAGTAAAACTCCTTGAATCTTTCATTTTGGTTGAAAGACGATTTTGGACCTATGCACTATACTCTTCGGATAAAGGTACAGTAGCAAACTCCTTCAATCTCTACTTGTTTGACTCAATTTCTTTGAGGAATTTGGCATATGTAGGCATGTTTGCTGTGGGTTCAGCAAATGGAATATTGATTTGCAATTTCTTGAACATCTCCAGAAATTTTTGACAATGGCCCTCATTTGTTTTTTTTTTTTTCTCAATTTTTGAAGGAATGGTATAAGTAGAACATATGGTTTGATCTCAGGCGATTTTATCAGGATATTGTTTTTTATACCATCATCACCAAATTTCCAACTTCATCTCCTTTGTCTTCACTTGATCTTTTCGTTGCGACCTCTTGCTTTTTAGACTCGTGTTTGGGCATTTGCGCCGATTCATCCAATACCTTTCCCATTCGAAGTGTCATTGCCAAGTAGTCTCTTTGAGGTTCACTTCTGTGGTACTAGGTAGTTTTCCTTGTCCTCTCTCTGTTAGAGCTTTTGCCAGTTGTCTAACTTGTTTCTCAAGATTTTGGATAGATGCTTGTTGCGATTGAACCATTTGGTCCATTTTTTGTATATATTGAAGCATCATATCCTCAGTCGCTGACTTTTTCTCTTGATGAGGTTGGGAAGGATATTGAAGTCCTTGTAGTCCTTGAAAGCCTGGTGGTCCCATAAGCTTGTTCCCTTGCTCTCTCCATGAGAAATTAAGATGATTTTGCCATCCTGAATTATAAGTGTTAGAGAAGGGTTCATTCCTTTGTTGAATCCTTTGGCTACCATAAGCTACCGTAAAATTCACATCCTCCACAATAGCTTGGGTATCTCTATTGTAGTAACCTGCAGTTGTGATAGTCCCACCTTCCCCTAAGGTGAACCAAAGGGTTTGGCGGACCACCTGCTCAACTCTCGCCAGGACTCGATCACTCTCATTAAGTGAAATAAGATATAACCTCGAGACTAAGCAAAAAACAATTCCCAAACTTGAAACATATACTTACATTCATATCCATCTCAAACAGAAATACAATCCCAATTAGAACAAAAGCTTTAAGTTCTTACTACATCCAACCTTATCCACGCACTAGCACAAGAACAATACAAAAATAAAATTTCAAAAAAACTAGACCAAACTAGTCTGCACAGGACTCACGCCCTCTCTCGCATCCCCCGTAAGGAAAACAAAGCTAATGGAATGAGCTAAAAGTCCAATGAGGTTCCATAAACATAGCCAAATAATTAAACAAGGACATTAATCATGTAATAACAAGTAATCCAGAAAACATTTACAATATAAAGTAATGATAATACATTCATTAAAAGGATACATGCTCACATGGAGCCCTTCGTTCATTCATTCCACCAACCATTTCTTTATTCCTCCAGCATTAAAAATAATTTCATTTATAAGTGAAAACCCCTCCATTGTTCTTGCCATTCATTCATTCATTTCATTTTCCCCCTACTGGACACTAGCCAGTCTCCACCAGATTTCGTGGTCATATTTGAGTATACCAAACATTAACCCAGGGTCAGCAATCGCTCGATCGAATCCGCTTCTAGCTCGAGTCAACCGGCAACGAAGGGTAAGGGTCCAATTCAACCAAAAGGTTTACATTCATATGTACAAGTAGTATTTAAACATTTAATCATTTAATCATTGTAAATTTCACATTCATTTAGATCGAGTACAATAAAGTATACACTCGCCTAGCAAAATTCATTTTTTAGAAATCATTAAAAACATTTAACATTTAATCCAACATTCACAAATAGTCACATAGTCACAACAATCCACATAGTCATTGGAAACATAACATACAAAGAACACTCACCTATTTAACCAAAATAACATCCAAAGTTTCTTTTCGGATAATACCCTCAATCACCAAGGAACCCTAATAATAACCAAGAGAAAATATTACAGTTAAACTATCCAAAGTTTAGGTGAACCAAAGAAAATACGAATAACTACTAGTACAAAGTATAAGTATAGTTTTGGAAGTGAAAAGAGTACATTTAAACCAAAAGACATGAGTAAAATATTTGTAAAACTTATGCTCGCTCGTAAAACTTTGAAATCTCCATTTGAGTCGAAGAAACGAAGAAAACGTATTCCTATTAGTCATAAATTTCATTTTTCCAAGAATACAAGTTTCGGCCAGATTCTAACTTATATACCTCTAAGAAAGAAGACTTGAATGCCTTAGATGATTCAAGTTAGTTTCATCCTCAACCCTTACTCAAGTCGTGAGTACATCTACCTAGCCCTCGAATGCAAATTTGGGCAGCACGCCCTTTGAATTTACCTATTTTTCAGCCATTTATGGTTTTATTATTTTCCTCAATCAGCCCCTAAAATCACACACAAATAATCTCATTACAATAGTCATTCAATAGGCTAAAAGTCATTCCATTACAAAATGAAGCTAGAAAAGTGACCGGAAATAAGGTTTAAGGTAAAGAACAAAATGATAGGTTTGACGTCTCTTAGCGCATCGGTCCCAACCGAAGCTATACTCATTGAATTGGGGTAAAATTTATACCATTTCGAAGCTAAGCCAAAGGGCTACAACTTTTATGAGAACAACTCAACCCAGTTCATAGTGTATCTAGGTTAAATTTACAAATTACAGAACCAGAATTTCACCATCAGGTTGGTTAACAGCACTGTGTTCAAATGACAATAACTCAGGTTACAAAAGTCCAATTGAGACATTTTTAGATGTGTTGGAAAGCTAAAACATAACACTACAACTTTTGTGTTTTGGCCAAATTCTAATTTAATACGGATCAAGGTGAAAAAATGAGGTCAGAATGATGAAATGTCAAAACTGTCCACAGAACTCTACCTATGGTAATCAAGAGTATTTTCATCATTTCACATGCTACAGTGCTCGAATTGAGCAAAAATTTTACAAGCAGCTATAAAACATCATTTCCTACAACTTTCATGTTTTGAGTTAAGCCCAATTCAGCCTCCATCATGGGCGAATGAAACTGGTCAAAACAGGGTAGTACAAAAACTTAAAGCTGAAATTAATGCACACCAACCAGAAATTTCTTTAGGCAAAATACACTAGTACCTAAACACAAGATTTTTTATGCATCAAAACTAGTAAATCATGGCCAACCATTACACTTCACATTTGAGCAGAAATGACACCATAAAACTAAAAATTTTCATATCACCACCTCAACTCATGAAATATTGCATAAAACTATCAAAATCTCAACCATAAACTACTAGTTTTGTACATATTGAAAGTAGGGAAAAGTTGCTAGCCAAATATACCTTGTAACCTCAAGAAGAATGATAGCTTAGTCTTTTCTCCTCCAAAATAACTCCACCAAAGCCTTAAAGCTTCCCTAGTGAGCACTTGTATGGAGTAGATTCCAATTTGGTTAGTTAAAACTCAAGATTTGAACAAGTTTGGAAGCTAGAAAATGAAGAACCTTTCCTTGTTTTTCTCCTTAGAACAACCGGCCAAGACAAAGAAAATGGGAAGGAAATTGGGTCAAAATTTAGTTTTAGGAAAGTGAAATAATCCTAGTCAAAGTCCAACCTCCAATGGGGTGGTGACACTTGGCCCTTTAAATGTTTAAAGCTTATCTTCTTTCTCCCAATGGTTAATTTATCTAGTTAACCTCTAATCATCTCCTAGCACCTTGTAAAATAATATCACTTAGTACAAAAATCACTTAGTCACCAAAATTTTATTGCACTAGCGGGTCCCACGTCTATAATGTACTTCAAATTTAACGTACACTAACTTATACCAGGAAAGTAATTATAAAACTGTACTACTTATAAAAATGTATAGAAAATTTTAATATTTAAAGTACAGTATAAAAATGTAGACAAAAATGAAATAATGCGTAGAAAATGTGAAAATTTTCGGATTCTCACAGTAGTAGTGTGTCCATACATGTTACAATAGGAACATGGCTCAAGAGACTGAGATTCACCCTTTAACATTGACTGCATCTATTGCATTTGTCGGGTCAATTCAGCCATTTGAACACTCGTGTCCTTATTAATTGACACTTCATGCACACTCGCTCTTTTACCCGGACTTACTTTTTGTTATGAGTTGCTGGTAGCATCTCACAAATAGCAACCATTTCCTCTAGAGTTTTATCCTCAAAATACCCTTTAGTAGCAAAGTTTATCATGTTTTGGAATGTCAGGGTCAACTCATCATAGAAAAATTGGGCTTGCAGTGCCAAAGAGTACTGGTGATGAGGGCATTGAACCAATAGCAACTTAAATCTTTCCCATGCTTCATGAATTGGTTCCCCTTCTATCTGAGAAAATGAACAGATCTCATTCCTCGAGTCAATTGTCTTTTGCAGTGAGTACCCTGTGGTAAATTCAAGATTAGGATTTGCGCAGTCCTTGAGGCAGTACGGGAAGCATCTCATCCACAAGTCATCTTCAGATATGCTACTCAAAAGAAAAGTCTAGACCACAGAATAAAACTCACGAATGAAAGATAGGGAATCTTTATTTATTAGATCGTGAAAGGATGGAAGCATGTTGAAGTGCACAATGTTGAGTTCATAATTTCGTACTCCATCACAAAGCATAATACAACGTGGAGAAGCTGCTATGACAGGATGTTGGATGTCTCTTAGATGAATTCCAGCTGGAGGAGCCACTTAGTGATCATTATTAGCGTTATTATTGTTGACCGGAATTTTTGCCGCCATTGTTTCTTCGTCTGAACTGCATGACCCTGCTAGTTCAATGGTAATATTTATTTCAGGTGATGATGGTTGCTCAGCTTTGTTGTGTAAGCGACTTTGTTTCCATAGATATTTTGCAACATTTTCTACCTTAGCATCATATACCAAATCACCCTTTTGAGAACGGATCATGCACCAAGCACCTAAGCAAGAGAATTAAGAACAAAATGAAGAACTAGAGATAGGAGAAAAATAAAAGCAAAACCCAAATAAAAGAAACAATAATTAAAGCAGAAAAACTAAGCGCCGTCCCCAGCAATAGCGCCAAAAATTTGGTCGACAATTTTCTGCAAGTATACAGGGTCGATTGTAGTAATAAATCACCTGGAGTATTTCAGGGATCGAACCCAAGGGATGCGTTAATTTTCTTCTTAATTACCATAATAAAAGAGGTTTAAAGAGTAGAGAAATTAGAAAATAATTTTTATGCAATGTAATTAAAGATCAAGGTAATGAAAAGGGAGAAAATCAATCATTATGAGTCTAGAGTGTCAGGTTTTAATCCAGAATCTTGAATTGACTCTTCCAATTATTTTCTTACCAAGTTATAAATGCATCACATAGATATATTTTAGATCACCTCTTGATGCATCTAAAGTGTGTTTAACTAAATCCTACGCCTCTCTCGACGATCATAAGAGTTTAATTAAACCCATTAAAATTCTCAGTGATATAGGTGTGTGACCCATATCCTAACATGCTCCCGTGATTAGTCTATATGCATTTATTTATGTAGTACATGGTTGTATCTCCTTTCTCAATTTGACACCAACCCAATAATCATGTTCATGGTGATCAAGCATAAACATGCATAAAAAACAAGATAAATAAATCATAACATAAGATAAAAAATTTAATTGAAAGAATCAATCAATATTCCTTCATACGAACCCTAACCCTAGAAAGAATTTAGTACAACATCACGGAGAAATAAAGCATAGAAATAATGCAAAGAAGTAAAGTTGGGATAGAAGAACTTCTCAATGCTTGTTGCCAATTTCCTCCTTTGTGCCCCTTGATTCTCTTCCGTTAGCTCTCTTCCGTTAGCCTTGACCTCTCAAGAACGAATTGTGAAAAGATGTTAAAGTGTGTTGCCCTAGGCAAAAACTAATGTTTTTCTCCCTTCAAACGACCTAAAAAGACCCCTATTTATAGTTATTACATGGTACCTTCGAATCCCTTTTGGAATAGGTTTCTTATCACAAACGAAACATGCGTGCGAGACGAGTCCGATGAAGACCGGCGTGATGTCCGGCGTCAAGTCCAGCACTGGTCATTGAACAATTTCTAACTTTTCATCTTCTGGCCCTTGAACTTTTGATTCTTCACATCACTGCCTACCTAATTTCTTCAATTGCTCAATCTAATCCCTGCAATAACAATATAACTTCCAATAAGCAGCTTTCCGTTCAATTCGAGTACATAGAATATCAAAATGACTCTAAAACACCTATACAATTCGTATAATCTACTCCTTATCACATATAAGCACAGACAAGAACACAAAATCCTGTTTCATATCTCAATAATATAGAGAATTAAGACTAATAATTAGACCAAATTCACAAGAAAAATTCTAGAAAAATATTTAATGTGACGACCCCACCTTCCCCTAGAGCGTACCCTAAGAGTTAGCCGATCGCCTGTCTAACTCTTGCCAATATTCACTTACTCACATTAACTTTAGAGATAACATTTCTCATTAAACATCCAAATATTCATTCTTAAGTACATCACCAACTAATGTAAAACATAAATTTGTCCATTAAAAGATACAAAATGCAAGTCTTAACATCAATGTATAACATTGTACCTCCCAAAACATTCTAACTCTACTTGACCATTCTTCTAACTTCAACTCTTGTAAGGAAAACAAAACTAAGAGGTTGAGCTAGAGTTCAGCGAGGTTCAAAGGGGTCAATATCAAATAACAATATAAAACATTCATTAAACATAGCAATTGAGGAAATCAGATTCACTAAAGGCAAATAATCACTTCAAAGGATACAGATTCTTCTCACTTCGCCAATCTTTCTGTAAGGATCGAAAACAATCTAAGAGGGGGGTGAATTAGGTATTCTAAAAACTTGCCAAGATATGAGTCACCTTTTTTTGAACATGCTTTCTTTTTCTAAAGGACCTCACAGAGAAACAATTGATGGACTAGTACAAGTAATTTGTGAGTAAAAGAAATAAGCAATATATATTGCAAGATAGTAAATAAAGGGATGGAATGACAAACTAAGTTTCAAACTTGACTAAGTTTGAATATCACTTTATATACCGAGTTTCTTCAAGTTGATCAACTTACAACCAATCACTTATGTACAAAGGAAGGATCACTTCCTCCTTGCCTCAAGTCTCACTTGATCAAGTAAGGAAGTTTTACAATCATTCGGATAACCCTCACAAAGCTACACTATTGAAGAAATTGAATCACACTTGAAAAGCTAAAGGAAGATTATACAACTAAGAGTACAAATCTTCTTTTTGGAGTATTCTTGCACTTGAATCACTCAAGATCTGATGTAGACTTAATGTGTAACGATCGTTTTGAAGTAGTTGACTATTCTCTATTTATAGGAGATGAAAAAATTCTTCAATCAATGCTGTCAACGGATAGAAGGCAGCTAAAGAGTCAACTAGCCGTTGGTGGTGTCGGACGTCCGGTACTCTGATTTTCTGCGTCCGAACGAAGACAGTGAATTCAACATATTTTCTTGAGATTCTTAGGACGTCCGGTCCTTCCACAATATACGTCCGAATGTAAACTTGCAAATCCTTCTTTATTTCTTTCGGACGTCTGGTGCTCTCAGTGTATTGCGTCCAAAATGCTGCAACATTTGTCGGACGTCCGGTACTGAGGTATTGTGTGTCCGATCGAGGTCAGTGATCATAGAAGACTTGGCTTATTATCTTCGGAAGTCCGAGTGTGAGTTCTTCATGCGTCCGAAGTTACTCAATGGTTATCGGTCGTCCGATATGGTTCTTTTGTGCGTCCGACAGCTTTTTCAGTAATTTGTCAATCTTTGATCCTGTTTTGACTTCAAGCCTTTAACCTTGTTTTTGTTCCAATTCCTGAAACAAACTCTTCAAAGAATATTAATAACATCCAATTGTTTTATAATCATCAAAAGTTATGGACTGAGATATACACTTTCCCTTTATAGCCACCAAAATAATAGACAATCCCCGACATTTAATAAACAGTTCATTAGTCTCTAAACTTCAAGGTAAAACTCGAGTATACAATTCAATTGCTCAAGGTAGTCGCCCTAATCGACCAAGTCCACTACTAGCTCGACTAGATTAGCTTGCTAAGGCTTAGGGCCCAATTCGGCCGATGTGATAAAGTACACAATGGTCTACATTCAATCATGCACAATCCAATCAATAATCACTATGATATACATTTCAGTTTATTAAGGGAAGTAGTGGTAAAGTACGCTCTAACCTTTTATCAGTAATTTCAAAACCAAGTGAAATCTCATGTCATTCATTCAAATCACCTCATTTACCAATGCACAAGTAATCCTCCAAATAAACAAGTACAAACAACTTTAGAACACTCACCCTAGTCAAAATAAGTTACACTTCAGTCTCAGGATTGCTTTCTAGCACACCGCTTTCCCCTAAGACAAGTTATGAATGTCATAATTATTTAACAACTCATTTGGTGATGTTCTAAAATAAATTAGCATTATCACTTTACTTCTTTTATACCTTTAGATTTAACATACTAAAGCTCAACATTAACTTTTAACAAGGTTAAGTTTAGAAGTAGCTAATTTTAAGGTACTTTCTTGTCCCATAATTCCATCTTTTATTAGCCAAGACCACGAACATAACTAGATTTTTACCTTAAGGTGTGTGTACAATTCATATAAAGCCAATTAAATCAGGTAATAGTTGGATATCTTCTCATAAAAGTTGCAAGGCCCCTCGATTCCTATAGTTGGTACAACAACCTTTCCCTTCCATTTTAACCATTTAGATTTTATTTCCAGCCACCAATCACTCACCAACAATCTCATAATACATAAACAAGTACAAATCAAGCATTTTCCAACAAATTTTATACCAAAATATCCATTCAAATGCCAAGAAATTCCATCTACTAAGCTGCAAATGGTATATCAGCCATGTAATCTTCCAACTCAAAATTTCAGCCATAAAATCAAATTTTCACCCCAAAATTCACATGCATGACCATCTCAAGATATTATAAGGTGTAATCAACAATAATATGAAATTTTACAGCCCCAAAATCTATGGAAAATCAGAAAAGAATCCCTTCATCTTTCTCGGCTAAGGCTGGAAAAATTTCAGCAAATAGATGGTCTGGAAAACAAACTTTTGTCCACAAAATTCTTTATTTTTCACTCAAACTCAATATGCAGATGGTGATTATTATGCTATGAGGTATTTTGAGCCACAATATAAAATTTGCAGCCAAGATTTAAAGAGAAAAGCCGGAAAATGCTCTCTTTCCTCCTCTCTGCCAAGTTAGAAGAATTCCAGCAGATAGCAGTTCAAAATATAAAATTTCCTTCAGTAATGTCTTTATTTCACACTCAAATCTAACATGCATGTCAAGACCAATATGTCATATACTGTATTAAACCACAATATGAAAGTTTGCAACTAAATTCATAGAGGAAACTGGAAAAATTCTTCCTTTCTCTCTCTCGACTAAAGCTAGGACATTCCAACAACTTCGTTCAACATTTTCAGCCAAATTTACTAACATTTCACTAGTTTCACAGCTAAATATCTTATAAGACCAGAGATAAACATATTTCATGCATCTCTAGTATAATTTCTCCAAAAATTCAAATTATAAGCTGCAAACCAATTCTTTCTCTCGTCTACAAGAAAAAAAATCTCATTCCAACTAGAAATCAGTTTCCAAATAGAATTTCCTTCATCAAAACTTATTTTTCTTCTCTAAAATCTAACATGCACCTTAAGTATTCATGTATACTAGATGAATGAGAGGTTGTTGTAGAATTTTACCTTCCTTTCCTCACAAAGACTGGAAAATGTAGACTACATCCTGGTTTTCTGCTTCGGTTCCTCAAAATGCAATCCAATTGAATTTCTCTAGTTCCTTCCCTCTTGATACAGCTGATTCTACTCCAATAATTGTAGAGTTTCCCTCACCCTTTACTTTCTCTCTCTTGAATGTTCTAGTGTATAGAAGAGAATGAGCTAAACCTACTCGCCTCCTCTCTCGGTTGTAATCACAAATGAAGACAGAATTTCTCTTCTTTCTTTTGGTTTTATTTAAGAAGCAAGATTATCTGATTGGTTGCATGGTAATTCTAGCTAAATCCTAGGGCTATATGGTCATTTGGTAATAGTTTATTTACTTGACAAGGAGCTAAACTTTTATTAATTACATGTGTTGTCTCAAAACATTATTTTGTTCTAATTGGTATACCTTCTATAAAGATTTTCATACAATAATCTAGAGTATCTCCATGCATTCAAATTATAAGGAGTCAATTAAACACATAAATCGATCGATAATATGGTATATGCAATTCTTTTGATAATATATGAAATATAAATACATAAATACATAAATTCTCGAGCTCTTACGTTTATAATGCCTAGAAAAGTTGGCCAAAAATTGAAAAAGCTTCAAAATACTAAATATTCACCAAAGAAATGTTTCAAAGCAATATCATTCAACACTTAATGCATTCATTCATACATAACCTTAAGACAATTTAAAAGAAGAAAATTTAAAAATTTTCAGCAAAAATTTTATTTCACCCTTTTACCACCCCACACTTAAGACAATATTGTCCTCAATGTTAGAGATAAAATAAAAAAATAACAACAAGAAAAGAGATGAAAGTGAAACTCCCCTGATGCTAATGACCAAGTGGGGTAAGTGGGAAGTTGTGAGTTACCATCCAATTGCAGTGAAATCCTACCAAAATAGAAGAACAAGTGACCACTATAAATAGAGATTAAACACCACCAAATAAAGCAAACTATAAAGAAAATATATCATAAAGGAATAAACACCACCACCAAGCCCAAAAACAATTGGAATATTAAATGAAGTTGAAAAGAGAGTCAGGTTGCTTCCCGATAAGCACTAAATTTAAGGTCTTTAACCAGACAAAACAAAAGAGATTATGTTAGATCAAATTGTTTAGAGAAAGACACTTTATCCATTGCATGTGCTTGAATGCTTTCAAAATTCTGCACATCAATATGCCGTTTTCTAATTGCCCATGAGGAGAATTGGCGATTATTGGGTCCGGGACTTAGCTCTAAGTCCTATTCTGTGAAACACTTCTTATCAGGAATTGCATTAATAACATCAAGACTAGAATAATACTCCTTATAAAAAAAAGTATTTTATGGGTTCAAAAACATTAAATTCCTGCTTTTTCTTACTAACCCTTAAAGTTAATTTTCCTTCTAACAAATTTATGTTAGGTCCCTCCAGTAGCTAAGAACCCTCTACTAAAAATAATAGGCATCAACATGTCTTCCTTCATATCAAGAACTAGAAAATCAGTAGAAAAATAAAATTTATGAACTTTTATTAACATATCTTCTACTATGCCAATCGGATAACTTACTAACAAGTCAACCAGTTGTAGAATCACTTGAATAGGCACAAGATTAGCAAACTTTAATTTCCTAAAAAAGGATAAAGGCATTAGATTAATACTAGACCCAAGATCACATAAACATGTATCAACAAAGATATTTTCAAATCAACAAAGCACAATAAAACTCCTTGGATCCTTTATCTCAATAAGTGATATCTTTGCAAAGTCCTCTAACTTCTTCTTACTATATATTATTGCCTTCAAGAACTTTACATAAGCAGATATATTAATAAGAACTTTAGAAAAGACATGTTTACTTGAAGCTTCTTGAGCATTTCCACAATTTTCTGATAATACTCATCAATTGCCTTTCTCTTGAGCCTTTGAGAGAAAGGAATAGATGGCACATAAGTTTTTATTTCAGGCACCTTCACGCATTTTTTTTTTGGAAATAATAATCTCATTAACCAAAGAAGGTACAAAGTCCGGGCCACCCCTTCCCTAGGAATACAAAGACAAACCCCTGGCCTATCTCTAAGTGACCCCTATCGCCGGCATCTACGAAAATTTGGAAATTCAGACGCATCTAAAGAAATATCTCCCCTCACCAACCTAGGCAATGCAGTATAGGTTTCATAAATTGCAGTACACCTAGCCTCCACGCCAACATTAGCTAACCTATCCGCCAGCTTGTTGCCTCCTCGAAACAATGAGACACGGCCTTAAAAAACCGGCTATATTGCTGTAAATCTAGTAGCTCCCTCTGCAACTGCCAAGGACACCTAACCTTCCCCTGAATAATGCGGACTAACACCAAGGAGTCAGATTCCAGGTGCAACTGAACGAATCCACGGGACACACCTAATCGAACACCAAAAAGAAGAGCCTTCATCTCTGCTAGAAGACTCGTAGTCTCCCCAAAACAACACAAAAAACCAAGTAGGAATTTCCCATCATAATCTCTGAACAAACCCCTACCGCCACTCCTCTCCAGATTACCCCTCAAATAGCCATCTGCATTCAATTTGACCATCGCTTGAGTCAGACATTTCCAACAAACCTCCCGTATGATAACCTTGCTCCTCAACGTAGCTACCATATCGAAAAACCAACCCGAGAATCAGGCAATGAAAGCTCCCAAAACTGAAGACAGAACCATTCTCTCAGCTCCAAGAAAAAAAAATCCTATCACAAGCACAGCCCACCAAGTCTAGCTTACCATCTAAAATCCACATATTCCGCATCTTCCATAAGTTCCAACAGATTAAAGATGGCAAAGTGCGGAGAACAAAACTAAGGTAAGGATTACGAGGAGGTGTTACCCACCAGCTCATCACCTTATGTCTAACCATGAGAGCCTCCCCAAACCCGCAAATAAGACCCTTGAAGCAACCCCAAACCTGCTTAGCCACCTCTCCCGTACAAAAGATATGACTAATAGATTCTTGGGATGGGTTCAGCCTACAACAAAAGCATCTAGAAGGGCCCTGAACCCCAAACCTGTGCAACACCTCCATCAACGGCAGCCTACCATACATCAACCGCAACATAAAGAAGGAAATTTTTGAAGGCAAAGCCTGATGCCACAGAGAAGCAAACAATCTAGACCCCACACCTTCTGTACGCATTATCTGATAAGCCGACGAAATAATAAACTCTCCCGAGTTATTGGGGGCCCAAAGCATTTCATCTGCCTTCATCGCAGTAGGGGGAGCCACCCCGATCACCTGCTGGATCCATCCCGCCGGCAATACCCTATTTAAACGCTGCAGGTCCCACCTGCCTTCCATGACAAAGTCCGCAACCGAGACCTTCACTCGTTGATTGTCCTCTTGAATCTTTCCACCTGAGCCATTCACCACATCTCCACTATCTTCACCTTCATCCACTACTTTACTTTCTTCTTGCTTTACACTAGGTTTAACCTTGAATTTAATGGGATCATCCAATACTTTGCTCGAACAAAGAGTGATTGCTATTGTCACTTCCTTAGGCTTCACTTCGGTATTGCTAGGCGATCTTCCTTGTCCTCTCTCTGTGACTGCATTTGCCAGCTAACCAACTTGTCTTTCAAGATTTTGGATCGATGCTTGTTGTGATTGGACAAGATGGTCTATTTAATCCATCCGTTGGTCCACCTTTTTGCATTACTGCTCAACTCTTCAAAATTAATCTTTTTCATTAAAATAGGCTAGGGAGGACATTCAGCAGTCGGTTACTAATGTTGGAAACCAAGTGGTTCCATAAGGCTGACCCCTTGATTCTTCCAAGAAAGATTAGGATGGTTTTGCCATCCCTCATTATATGTATCCTTGGCTGAAATTTCTATCCACCATACGCTCCAGTGAAATTAATAGCTTCTATCTAACATGGTAAGATATTCTCAATTGTGGTAATCCATAGCTGTATGCCCAAACATATGACAATAAGAGCACAGTTCATGAAGCCGAATTTCTAGATTTAAAAGCAATTGCATCTCTTGCATCTATCAACTTAGCTTAGCCACCTGTGAACTCAAATCGCTTATAGTAGTGACTTCATGGACTTCTATTCTCTTACCCCAAATTGCCTTTTGCTAAGAATTGCTAGCTAGCAACTTATAGAAACCAACTAATTCCTCTAGGATTTTGTCACCGATGTACCTTCTAGCTGCTATATCTACTATATTCCAGAGTGTCAAGGTCAACCCGTGATAAAAAAATTAAATTTGCAATGCTAGAGAATATTGGTGGCAGGGGCATTGAGAGAAAAGTAGCATAAAGCACTCTCATGTTTCACGAATTGGTTCACCATCTATTTGTGAAAAGTGCAAATTTTGAGATAAGTAGTACTTGGTCATAAAAATATTATACACGTCTTCCCACATTCTCAAAGATCTCTCTGGTAGGTTTGAGAAACCAATGCTTTGTACGATCTTTAAGGCAATAAGAGAATCGCCTCATCCTTAGATCATCTTCTGACATATTGCTTAATGGAAAAGTTTGCACCACCGAATAAAATTTCCATATGAAGTAGAGCAAGTCTTCATTGGCCAAGTCATGCAAAGTGGGTAGCATGCTAAAATGTACTGTCTTCAACTCATAATTTCTTGCCCTATCACTTAGGAGAATATAATAGGGAGATGCCGTGATCATAGGACATAGGGTGTCCCTTAGACAAAGTCCGACTGATGAAGTAGGTGGTGGATTCTAATTAGCATTATTAGCTCCATTGTTAGGATTTCCCAAAGCCATCTTCTCTTCATCAAAACTACTCGACTCATCTAACTCAATGGAAATATTAAAACCAGGAGAAGATTGTTGCAATGCCTATTTTTGCAATTTAACTTTTTTTTTGCAATTCCTAGGCAGTTTTTCTCTATCTTTGGATCAAATTCCAATTTGTCTTTCTGAGATCGGGTCATACACCAAGCACCTGAGCAAGAAAATGAAAAGTAAAGCGAAGAGCTAAAATAAGATAAAACAAAAATTAAATAGAATAAAAGAAAAGAAAACACAAATAACTAAAGTAGAAAAATTGAGCGTCGTCCTTGGCAACGGTGTAAAAAATTTTATCAACGAATTCCTGCAAGTACACAGGGTCAATCATATTAAGAAAATCATTTGGAGTATTCCAAAGATCGAACTCATAAGGACAAGTTAATTTCCTCTACTTTAATTATTTTAGAAAAATAATAAAATTCAAAGGATTTATTTTAACTAATTAAAGAAGAAGATAGATAATAAAATCTAATAAATAACGGAGAGAAAACAATTGGCAAAGACTAGGGTTTCAAATTTTGATCCAAAATTTGAATTAATTATTCAGTTAATTTCTTAATATGTCAAGAATATATCACACAAAAGTACTTTAGATTATCTCTCGATACATCTAAATTGTGTCTAATTAAATTTCACGTCTCTCTCAAGATCATAAGTATTCAATTAAACCCTTTGAGATCATAAGTGATATACTTACGTCATACAAATCATAACATACTCTCATGATTGGGTTATAGATGTTTACTTATCTAGTACAAGGTTGTAAATCGTTTCTCAGTTCAATATAAACCTTAAGAGTATACCTATGGTGGCCAATCATAAACATGTAATTAAATTTAGATAAATAAATCAAGCCAATGTCAAGAAATTAGCTAGAATAAATAATCAAATCTCTTTCACAAAATCCTAACACTAGAATGGAATTAGTTCAACATATTCATACTTAAAACCAAGAATTCAAGAAACAACAATAACAATAATGGAGAATAAAGTAAAGAAAACTTCTAAAATGTCTAGTTTCGATCCCCGTGTTGGTTGCTCCTTGATTTTTCGACCTCTTCTTCTTGATCTCTCAAGAACAATACGTAAAAATGATGAACTAAAGTGTAGCCTTGTATTTTCTAACCTGAAAATGGCCTAGAATACTCCTATTTATAGTCTCTCAAAGTAATATCCCAAATATGGTAGGGAATAGGTTTTGAAAAGTTGCCAAAAATCAAGTTGAGTGGATTTTCCGATGAAATCCAACCCAAAAACCAGTCCTAAGTCTGGCCCTGACTTTTTTGACACTCAAGAACCATCAGAATCTGAGAAAGTCTAGTGTGAAGTCCTTTTCAATGTCCAGCACTGGACATGGGATCTGTGGGCGGATTAACTATGAGGATCTACAATGTGGATCATATTTGAAGTCAAATTACACTATGAAGGAGGCCAAATCAACTTTTGCACAAAACATGAATGTTCTAACCCATTAATTTAACTTTCCAATGCCATAAGAATCGTGTCATTGGAGATATGGATATTGAGATATACCAAAATACTGAGAACTGGTCAGAAGAACATTACAACAAAAACATACTTTAGTAATTTGGATTTTTTGCTATGAAAATGTAAGAATTGGACTTTGTTGTTTCATAAGAATTGTAGGTCATTCTCTAAGCTTAAAAATAAATTAAAAATCATCTTAATTGATCGCCAAATATGTCATTTCTGTCAAATCCCTTCCTCTTCACTTCTTTTTCTTCCATTGTTTCTTTATGTAACATTTTTTGTCCGTCTTCTCCAATTAAGCTTTTCATCTATTAGAAGAACAGGAGAACAAAGATAAGTAATTTTCATTCAAAATTAAACTCAAGTAATATGGTTAACTAGCAATTTATGCATATAAATGTACTATATTTTGTTGGAAAAAAGGTACCAGTACAGGCACACAATATCAGAGTTAGGCCAAGATAAATTTCTCTTTCCCCAAGTACCAGTTAAAATAGGAATAAACCAAATCACTAAGTAATAATACCAATAATGATAATAAAGTGCAAGGAAAAATAAAAGGCACAGGACACCAAGAATTTTACGTGAAAAATTCAAATTGAAAAAAATCACGGGACCTAATCCAGTCAAAAATCTCCACTATCACAATAATGGAAATACACAGGTCTATCCGAAATATTCGGATGACAATAATGGTACCAATATCAACCAAGCAAATTGTTACAAAATCATCCCCAAAAACTACAACTGTCAAAGAAGTGGATTTAAAAATGTGTAACCAAACAAAAAGGAAATCTGAAATCTGAATTGATAGATAAGTAAAGCTTGATGAGAGAATCCCATGTGTAAAATTTCGTCTCAATCGGACTTCAAATCACCTTCCAATTGAGGATTCAAAATTACAAAGAATTTTCTCTCTCTAGCTCTCCCTCTTTGTCTCTCTTCGTCTCTCTCAAAGACGGCTAGCTTTTTATTTTTTCTCGCACAAGACCGAAGCTTGAGTTGCTTCTTGCGGCTGCTCACTTTTTTATTTAAACTTGAGGGTTTCTCAAGCATTTGCATAAGTGGGTTGGCCCACAAATAGGCTGGTCCACACCCAACAATCTCCCCCTCCAACTCATTTGGGGGACTCCACCAAACCTGCTTCTTGTCTGCAAAACAAGAGTTTCTCTTTAGGCAATGCCTTGGTAAACATATCAGCACCATTATCATCTGTATGCACCTTCTCAAGCGTCAACAACTTGGAATCCAGTACTTCCTGAATCCAATGATACTTCACATCAATATGTTTGGATCGAGAGTAAAATATGGAGTTCTTACACAAATGAATAACACTTTGACTGTCACAATAGAGACTATACTTCTCTTGTTTCATACCCAACTCTTGAAATAATTTTTGCAACTAAAGAGTTTCCTTGCATGCTTCAGTGGTTGCAATATATTCTGCCTCTGTACTAGAAAGGTCAATACATTTTTGTAACTTACTTTACTATGACACTGCTTCTCCCGCAAAAATCATCAAGTACCTAGATGTGGACTTCCTATTATCAAGATTACCTGCCATATCTGCATCAGTGTATCCATCTAGTATAGTTTTACCATTGCTGAAACATAGACATAATCTAGAAGTTCCCTTGAGATACCTGAGAATCCATTTGATAGCATTCCAATGCTCTTTACCAGGATTAGAGAGATACCGACTGACCACTCCAACTGCATGAGCAATATCTGGTTTGGTGCAAACCATAGCGTACATCATGTCTTCTTTATTTTTGTCACTTGTAGGACACTGCTTGATATTCAGTTTAAAATAGCCTGCAAGTGGAGTTGAGACTTCCTTAGCCATGCTCATGTTAAACCTGTTGAGTACTTTCTTAATATATTTTTCTTGAGACAACTAGAGCTTCCCATTTTGCCTGTCACAAGAGATTTTCATCCCCAATATCTGTCTAGCTGGACCCAAATTCTTCATTGCAAAGGATTTACTTAACTCCTTTTTCAACCTGTCAATCTTCACAGTGTCACGACCAACAATCAACATGTCATCAACATATAGTAAGAGAATAACAAAATCACTATCTGAAAAGTTTTTCAAATAAATACAGTGATCAGATGTAGTCCTGTGATACTCATGATCAGTCATGAAGGAGTCAAACTTCTTATACCACTGTCTCGGTACCTGATTCAAATCATACAAATTCTTCTTGAGACGGCATATAAGATTTTCCTTACCACTTTCCTCCGGTTGCTCCATGTAGATCTTCTCTTCCAAGTCGCCATGCAGGAAGGTTGTCTTTACATCAAGTTGTTCGATCTCCAAATTCAAACTGGCTGCAATACCAAGAACAACTCGAATTGATGACATTTTTATTACAGGAGAAAAAATTTCTTCAAAGTCTACACCCTTCTTTTGACTAAATCCCTTCACAACCAATCTTATTTTGTACTTTGGTTGTGAGCTGTACTCTTGAGTCTTCAACTTGTAAACCCATTTGTTCTTCAGACCTCTCTTACCCTTAGGCAGTTTCACTAGTCATAAGTATGATTCTCATGCAGGGACACCATCTCCTCTTGCATGGCTCACAACCAGTCTTCTTTATTCTCATGCTCTAGAGCCTCACCATAGGACTCGGTCTTTCCTCCATCTGTTAATAACACATATTCATGAGAATTATATTTGTTAGAAGGTCTTCTCTCTCTAATAGATCTCCTAAGCTCATCTTGTGGTGGCGGTGGTGGAGTAGGTGGCACTTCATGTTCAGGTTTATCAGTAGTAGGATTATTACCATCATCAATATCCTCTCTCTGCTCTGTCTTAACTCCCCCTGATTAAAATCAACAAGTACTGGAATTGGATCTGGATCTGAATTTGAGCTAGCAGGAATATCATCTGAGAATTTTCAGTTATCACCTTTATCAATGTCTTCAATGGTTTGATCTTCAAAGAAGACAACATTTCTGCTCCGGATCACCTTCTTCTCAATAGGATCATACAACCTATAACCAAAATCTTCATGTCCATAACGCAAGAAGATACCCTACTTTGATTTTACATCAAGTTTTGACCTTTCATCTTTGGGGATATGAACAAATGCCCGACAACAAAAAACTCTCAAGTGCTTAAAAGATATATCTTTTCCCGTCCATACTCTCTCTGGGATGTCACCATCTAGAGGAACTAATGGAGAAATATTAATTAAATCAACCGCAGTCCTCATTGCCTCACTCCAAAAGGATTTTGGCAATTTAGCATTAGAAAGCATACATCTGACCCGCTCAGTGATGGATCTATTCATCCTCTCTGCTACTCCATTCTCTTGAGGAGTTTTTGGCACAGTCTTCTCCAATCTAATCCCTCGGGACTTGCAATAGATTTCAAATGGTCCTCTGTATTCACCACTATTATCAGCACGTACACACTTTAACTATTTCTCAGTCTCTCTTTTAACTTTGATATGAAAGTCTTTAAACACATCCAAAACCTGAACTTTGGATTTCAAAGCAAAAACCAGAAAGTCTAATGAATGCAATATTAGATGTTAGCAACTTGGCCGAGGAAGAGAATATGGGAAATGAAATTAAGCATGTGTTAGATCCAGTGTGACACGAGCTTCAATGCTTCCAAAAGCAAATCGATCTTCTTCAGGCTTGGAGGGACTTCTTCAAGATCATCGTCCTACTTGCTTTTGCAATGCCCTCATGTTATACCCTATTATAATTAAACTTTGACTTAATATCTATAACTTATAAGTAATAAATTTATAAGAACAAATAAGTTCCGTTACTTTAAAAATTAGTTCTACACAACTTCATTCAATGAATTATAAGCAAGGTGATAAAATTGCTGACCTTATTCAAGATATATCCAACAAAGCCCGATTTTGATACCAACTTCAACCTATTCCACAAATACAAGAACCAGAAAAATAGTACAATTAGTTAGTTTTTAGAATTAGAATTATCAAAAAGAAACTATATGGAGTTCTTGATAAACCAATCATAAAAAAAAAGCCACCTCAAATCCAAAGAGCTTACCTCAATTTAGAGGAAAAGCTATGTCTTACACCAAATATTTAATAACCATAATAAAACCAAAGAGGTGAAATGAAAAAAGAAGAAAGGCTATCGGCTGAACATGGATGCATAACTATGGTGATGGTTGTTTAGGACAATCGGCTGAATATGGGGCATAACTATGATAATGGTTGTTCAGGCAATAATTAGGTTAATTAATTGTAATTAAAATCCAATTATGTAAACATCTAATTAATTCCTTAACGGATGAGAAAGACTTTAGGAAATTGGAAGGTTTGGGTGTTAGTACAAAAAATGATTAAAAGGCCTTTTATGTAATTCTATCAAAATACAAGCTTAATTCAGTTGTACCTGATACTCAATTTGGCACCAAATATTGTCACTTACAGAACTTGCTCCTAGCCGTAAATGTCTGAAAGGTTATATAAGTAATTATAGCAAAATTAAAACTATAACAACTTGTACTTAATGCTCTAATTGTACTTCAAACACTCTCACATTCCCAAAATAACCCCATCCCTTGCGATTGAAATCTAAAAACTATCTTTACCCTAAACTCGTTCTTATATAGTATAAGGATACGAGTGGCGGTGGTGGTGGTGGTGGTGGTGGCATTGGCATCCGTGCCAATGGAGAGGGTCTTGGTGTTGATGCTGGAGCAAAGGATGAAATAGAAAAGAAAAAGGAAGCGAGGGTAAAAAAAACAGAAAGGAAAAAGGGACAAGAAAGAAAGAGTGGGTGAAAAAAGAAAAACAAGCAAGAAAACTTTGGCTCTAATGGAGCTGGTGAAGGGTACAGATTGTGGTGTTGATGGGACGAGATGGAGAAGAAGAAGGGATGAGAAAGAAAACATAAATGAAACAGTAAAAGAAAATTGGAAAAGAAGAAGAAGAAAATGGGTTGAATCATTGAGTACTCACGATGGAAAGATATGTCAAAATAAAAATATTGAAAACGGATTATAGAATCGAATCAAATTGGTCGCAAGCGCTTGTGAGTTGGTTAGATCAAAATTCGATTCAAGTTCAATCAACATCAAACTCAAGTCGAAGTTAAGCCAACCAAATCGAGTTCAAGTTCAACATGACTAAAAATTCAACATTAGCTTTTGAACCAATACGATTATATATATATATATATATATAAATATAATTGAAAATGAATTATAAATCGTAAAAGTTAGACATTTTCTTGGAATTTTTTATAATTGTATGCGTCTACACTTTCTTGATAGTTAGTTACAGAGGGAATTATGTCTGAACAATAAAGAAACACATCTCTTATCGAATTCTACTAGCAAATGAAGAATTATAAGAATCATACCCAATTTAGAAACCAAACAATCGTACATTACATAATTGATCGTAGGACAAAAGTCCTATTATTTTGAAATTCTCCAACACACAGGGAACCAAATAAAACTAGACATCCTGTTGCATTAAACAAATTACTCTAGTCTGCACTTCTTTGGTGGTGGTGGTGTATTAGCAAAGTAAAACGAAGTACGGAATAGTGCATCTCCAGTCCTCTGTCCCGCAACACTATTGATTGGCACTGCGTCAGATAGCTCCTTCAGATCCTCCTCTGTGAGCTTGACTTTCACAGAACCATTATTTTCTTGAAGATTTTTTACTTTAGTTGTACCTGAGAAAGCATAACAGATCCAATTTAGCATTCAAACATATATCACTGCAGAAATAGGATGTTAGCTCAAAGTTGATAATCTTTGTTCCAAGTATTTAAAACTTTGTTCAATATTTAGATCAGAACTTCATATGTAAACTTTCATATGTAAACTGTTGGCAATGATGAGCAACATTGTTACAACTATTGGTTTATAGAACTTCTTTGATCAAACTGCATGACAATGCAGGTTTCTGTATCTTTGCCTGAATCCTGATTGCAAAGTTTTTGGATTTAAGACTGTAGCAAGACATCAAACATGAATCCTGCAGGAACATGAACAGAATAGCATGCTGAACCACTTAGCATGCATTCAAAAGAACAGATATGGATGGTGAACAAGAAGAGGATTGGGAAGCTGCTGCTTAATTATACGGTATCTATTAGTAAATACACCATGATGTTTGTTGAAATGCAATTCTCAAGACCATAATGCACCTTAATAAGAGAAGTGGCTGTGGGTTGAGAACAATTGTGAATTAAATTTAGGCAACTGCAGCGCCGGCTAGTTTTCAACTAGAAAGTTCCCCGAGTTACAGACCAAACTTTCTTCTTCTAGTTCCTTCACATCATAGAGAGACACTAAGAAACAAGTAACTCACTTCAAAGTTTCTTTTGAAATTTGAAGTTAAAAGAATCATTAAGTTGACAGTTTACTGCAACCACAGTTGAGATTAGAGTTCAAAGATTCACTTATGCCCTCAACGGGAAAAACAGATGGAGTTTTTGTGGTTCTGAACCTGCCTAACGTTCTTAACGAATGATAGGTGAATTAGTAGCATCAAACAAACAATTGTTCTGATCGAGCTTACCAGGAATGGGTACAATGTCTTCACCCTGATGAAGAACCCAAGCAATTGCAAGTTGGGCAGGAGTGCATCCATGCTTTTTAGCCAACGCATCTAAGTGGAAATATATGGTCTTGTTCTTTTCGAAGTTCCCTCCTGTATACCTTGGATGAGTTTCCTGCAGACAAACAATTAAAGTAGTCCGTCCATGAGTGAATTGGGAATAAATCCATACAAGTCGTCAAATTCAAGAAAAGGCAATAGAAAGGCATAGAAAATAGACTTTCGTAATCATACCAAGAAGCTATTCTGAGGCAAGCTTTCAACAACAGCCTTGCCAGCAAAAAGACCACGACCGACAGGGCTATATGGAACCAACCCAATTCCAAGTTCCCTGCATATAGAAACTCAATATTAAAGTAGAATGTTCTAAACTCAAAGAGCTGTTGAAAAGAAGGGAAAAGCTTATACTACAAAGGAAAAAGAAGAGATATAAGAACTTGCAACTATAACCCCATGATTGAACAAGCCTACCAAAAAGGAAATAAACTTATAATCTAGCATCTGTAGATGCAGCATGACCTTCTTATCAAAATGCATATTCATAGAATAGGGCGAGTCATGAGACAAAAATGATCACAAAATTTTTCAGTAACCTGCAGAGAGGTAGCAACTCTGGCTCGATGTCACGGGTCCATAGGGAATATTCCTGTTGCAAAGCAGTGATAGGATGAACAGCATGTGCCCTCCTTATAGTATCTGGGCTAGCTTCAGATAATCCAATGTACTTAATTTTACCTTCTTCAACTAATTTTTTAAGCTCTCCCATCTGCAACAGAGGAAGTAGAGTTATTCATCAGCACAAGCACAATACCGTAAGAGAACCACTAATACATTTCTTAGTAAACACGTGCCTTCATTGATCAAAAATATCAATCATGGGCCTCAAAATGTAATATGAAGGAAAAATGGGCAAGAGATTTTCTCTTAACAAGTCAGACAGAGCAGGAGGAGTGGATCAAACACTCACAGTTTCTTCAATCGGTACTGCAGTGTCTATTCGATGTATATAATAGAGATCTATGTAGTCCACTTGAAGGCGCTTCAAGCTATTCTCACAGCAGGAGCGAACATATTCAGGAGTGCCTTTTACTGTTACTTTTGTGGGCTCAATTTTAAACACACCGAACTTTGTAGCTAACTGGACTTTTTCGCGAGGCAGTTGCTTCAATGCCTGCAAGAATTGGATTACATTGATCATATGGAAACTCTAAAATTGCAAAATGAAGACTTCGTTTCATCTTTTTACAGTTCAAAACCTAAGATCCCACCTGAGGAAAACGAAAACCAAAGAAAGAAAAAAAAAATTTTCTTAGAAAGGCAAAAGCCTCCTCTTTCAATCTCGGTGTGCAATTCTACTCTGATGAAGATAGATTTAGCAAGCAGAAGTATTACCAATATATATAGTCTAAGGAAGCTGATAACTTGGGAAAATCACATTAACCGTATATGAAAGAAAATCAAACTGATAATTCATGTTCCTAAAATCTTAGCTCCTTGTATTGTTCTTTTCTATTATCCAAATGGCAACCTACTACGTATCAAGGAAATCAAACGAGGCAAACATCGCCATTCAAGGTGATAAGTTGGTATAATTTTGCAATTTATTGTTCGAAATTATAAGAATCTTCATGTTTGCCCTGAAAATGCAGTCCTCTTGGATACAGCTATTGATTGTTCTCTTTCAAAATTTCAAGCTAAGGTGATCATATGTTATTATTACATGTATAATGGATCCGAGTTGCAGTACAAAAAAAAAAAATAAAAGACAAAGAAACATGATTTCTGAAGCTTTTCTTGTTTTCTCCCATAGGTCTCAACTTTCAACCTGATTTCATCAATAGCTAGCCAATTACTAGTCTGCTTTTACACTGGAAATCTCGAATTCAGCTTCGAAAAATGTCACTTGTTTTTTTTTTTGTTTGAATAAACACAAGAAAGTATAAAAAGTGAACTCAAACGAAGCTGATCATAGAAGCACATGAGTTATGACAAGCATAGGCGCTCAGTGATTCTCCACAGCGGAATCATTTAAGCAGGAAAAAAGGTGAAGCTAATTGGAGTTCTTCATTACGGCCTTCAATATCACTATCATACTAGTATTACAATAACAAACTTTTTATCAACGTTGATTAGCATAGAATTACCTTTCCAACCAAGTATTCGTTAGCATGTTCTGCTCCATATACATCTGAGGTATCCCAAAATGTAACTCCTTGGTAATAAGCCTCCTTGAGTATTGCAATTCCATCCTCCTCTGGTACTGGAGAATTGTAGATTCCAGTTAGGCCCATACAGCCAAATCCAATTCTTGAAACCTGAAACCGCAAATAAAAAATTACAGAAGTGAGAACAAATACTAAACAAATCAACAGATAAACAAGGAGGTTGAAGGATTCATTCACATTTATGAGAAATCTTCAGAAATATTCTACTAAGTAAATTGGTTTTCTTTTGCAATTGCATTTCTATTGCCATGGCCTGCGTATACCAAGTGTGACAAACCAAGAACTTTCTCCAATCAGGAACTCTAACTAGTCCATCCGACATTTCTTCATCAAGATGGATTATGGGAAACAACTAATTAACAAACAAATTTTCTGTACAATACCAAACAGCAAAATTATTCATCAGGTGTTTTGCATTGAAGCCTAACACATTTAACAATAAAGCAAGAACCCATGTCAAAAAACTATAAAAAAAAAAAATTGAACAAGATGGTAAAAAATGGGCTTTACCTCAAGTCCTTGGCTTCCCAACTTCACTCTTGGCATCTCATCTTCACCAGCCATGGCTTCGTAGTAGATGGAACTCTCAGTAGTTTTTTTGAAGGACTCTTCGGTAGTTTGTGCTGTGCTAATACTGAGCTCGCTTGTGCTAAAGATCGTCATTATATATACTTAGCAAAAACATGCAATTCCTGCGAGTTTCCAAGTTATGTGAGCTAATTGATTGCAAAAGCAATTGACCAAAGCAGAAAGGTGACCTCGGGGATTATGTCACGCAATCAACAGGGGCCTCAAGCCCAAGCCCAGGAACCACCAACAACCCAATACCCAGCTCAAGTTTGTTACCATGAGGTTCTTGGTTTGACTTCAAACGACTCGAACCCTATCCCCTTTCTTTCTCTTCTCTTTTTTCTTTGTAAGATTTGAATTGTCCTTTTTTTTTTTTCAGAAACGATATAAATTTTATTTCTTATAATAAGGAAGTAACACTACATTGTTTGAGCAAGGGCTCAAGATTTGACTTTACAAAAGTGGACTAGGCCACTGAGGAGCTTTGAGTTCCTCATCAAAATATATGCATAGCTAATCTACTCAGTTTTGCACTGAGTTTGTTCATTTCAACAGGCATTCTATCAAATGAGCATTTCCTAAACATTAGGCAAAGATCTTTTATATCCTCTAGATGAGTTGCTAGTCGTTGGTTGGTAGAAGCTTGATACCGTATCAAATTTAGGACCTGAGTGCATGGCGTTTGGATCTTGATATACTGCCACCCTTTCTCCTTAGTTTGCACAGCGCCAGTTTAATGGCCAAAAGATTGTCCAGGACTACTGATCCTGTGCTTCTCTCGTTCAGTATCCAAGCCTCACATTTCTGGCCCAAGGTGTTTTTTGCTGCAACTCCAATTCCCATATTTTGTCCTTCTACGTGTTGTCCCAGTTCCACACTAATGTTCAGCAAGTTTTCATCCTCCCCCACCCTTTCCTCCTCATCTTGTGCTATTTCTATTTCTGAGATGCTCATCAGATGTTCGGTCTGTTGTGATTGGTGATACTCCTCCCAGTCCTTGACTGCTTTCCTGATCACCTCCATTGGATGCCTAGCTATCCCTCTCTTCAAATTCCGCTTCTTTCCTGGCTTTCCAAATCTGCCAAAGTATTTCCACGGTTAAGGCTATGTGTTCCCTTCCATCCTTTCGCGTGTGAGCTTCCATTAGCATATTCCACCATCTCCTGAAATCAGCAGTGTACTCCTTAAGTCCATCCCACTGGAGGGGTGCCATCCGCCAAACCATTTGTACCTGTTTGCAATGGAAAAATATGTGTTCCACTGTTTCACTGTTTTCCCCACATCTCTTGCTGATTATATCACCTTTACCTGTTCGGTTATGTATTGCTTCCCTACTTGGCAAAGCATGGTTCAGGCATCTCCAAACGAACAGCTTTTGTTTGTGCTTTATGTTCATCTTCCATAACTGTTTCCAAGCCTTCCCACTTCCTCTTTCCCAGCTTGTCTCTCCCTTATCTCTTCTGTGTACTTCCAGCTGTTTGTTCTCTCTTGTAATTGCTTCATATGCTGAGCTAACCGAGTATTGACCATTCTCACTATGGCTCCAAACATAGCAGTCGGGTCTACCAATAAGGCTTATGGGGATTTTAAGTATTTGTCCCGCTTCTCTTGGATTAAAGGTCCTGAAAATTAGAGGTGAGTTCCATCTAAAGTTGGAAATCAGTTCACTCACTCTACTAATCTTACAATCTAGGGGTTTTGGGGACTGTACTTTGGCGTCTTTGCTATCCTGGATCCAAGCATCCTCCCAAATTCTGGTACCCTTGCCATTGCCTATTCTCTTCCTTGCTCCTCTCCTTACCTCCTCTCTTGCTCCCATCATGCTTTTCCATATCCAGGAGGAGTTGCCTTTTGCTTCACAGCTTAGAGGTGTCTCCTTTGGATAATACTTGGATTTCATCACCTTGCTCAAGAGCAGGTTTGGGCAGGTGAGAAGCCTCCATATTTGTTTTCCCAACAAAGCTTTATTAAAGCCTTGTAAGTCTTTAAATCCTAAGCCACCCTTTTCCTTTCCCGTTGCCATCCTTTTTCATGAACACCAATGCACTTTTCTTTTTCCATTATCTTCTCCCCACCAAAATCTTGCCATTAAAGCATGTATGTCTTTGCATAGTTTCACTGGAAGCTTGAAACATGACATTGCCATGGTTATAGCTTTCAGTAAAACCTCCTTTGCTGCTTGGGAGAGCTTCTTGTTGCACCAGTTAGAGACTGTTTTCTGACATTTGTCTCTGACAAAACCAAAAATCTGGTCCTTGGTTCTGGTAATGACCATAAGCAATCCCAAGTACTTCCCTTGATGTACCACCTGTATATTTCCTAGTCTGCTGCAGATTTCTTTTTGTTCCTCCTGATCCACATTCTTGCTAAAGAAGGCTGAAGACTTTTCCATGTTGATCATTTGTCCTGAGCCTTGTTCATAAGTTTCCAAAATCTTCATCACCTCTTCAGCTTGATCCTTTTCAGCTTTGCAAAAAATCAGAGAGTCATCTGTCTGGGGTGCACGAGCAGGTGTGAATGGTGCTCCCTCTAGTGTACTTTGTTTTTGTCTCCACCAAACCAAAACTGAGGGTAAGATCTTGTCTTTGTCTTTAGTGCTTCCTCTTAAAGCTGTCGGAAAGCTTTCAAGTTAATGTAATGGGCTTTGTTGTCTTCCAGGTGAGATTGAAATTTGGTGGGTTTCCTTGTTTCGGACAGGGTATTTCAGAAGCCTCCTAGGGAGGAAGATTTGCACACTTCCCAAGAGAGAGAAAATTTAACTCTCACCCGGGAGAGAAAATTCCAGCTTTTGAATTGTCCTTGAGTTGAGTAAAAAGAAAATAATATCATTGGCAATTTTCATTTGATTAGTTACATATAAGATTCAGATTTCTGTTTAAACAAATAATTGGTTTTTATTAGGTAAAAATATATTTATTGAATAGTGCTCGGATGTACACAAGAGTAGGGAGCCTGCTATACCAAAAATACCACTACTGCTAGCTAAACTCTGACTACTTCTATCTACTTTTATGAAAAATAACTTGCGAAAAATCCACTTTGCACCCTTGATTTTATATTATTTTTTCACTTTAGATTTTAAACTTTAATTTTGGATGCTTTATACCCAAAACTCTTAATTTTGGACACTTTATACCCTGAACTCTCAGGTTTGTCTTATTAAAATCCAATCAATAATTACATTTGCAAAATGAACGAAATAAAGGATGGTGAAAATTAATGATAATGTACCATTTGTTCTAACTGCGATTCCTCACCCTTTTTTTTTTTTTTTTTTATCATTTTCAATACATTGTCACTGATTTCTATAAACCCAATTACTAATATTGTTAACAAAATTAATGAGACAGAAGATGGTATAAATATATGTATTATTTTTGCTATGATACCTTGGCACCTTTTGACTCTTTTGACACATTGTCAATATTGATTTGTTGGGTCCTGTGTATCGCTAATTTTACTAAAGTTATCATTTATTGGATTTAAATGAGATAAACTTGAGAGCCTGGGACATAAAGTGTCCAAAACTAAGAATTTAAGGTGCAAAATGTTCAAAATTAAAATTTAGGATATAAAGTGAGAAAGCCTATATAAGTTCGGAGATGCTAAGTGGAGTTAGTCCTTAACTAAATTCCATAATCCATCATTTACAATTCACATACTTGAGCAAATTGTTCTTCTTCACCTTTTCCCTAAATTTTCGGGCCTCCCCAGCTAATAAGCCAATTAAATCCTTCCAACTCTAATAAGATTTTTCTGTGAGCTCAATCTCAACACCCACAATCAATTTAACAATCTTGAACTAATTTTGGTCAAATTTTCACCAACTAAATGCTCCATGACCAATCTCACGACCTTACTCAATCAACTAGTTGTTTTCGAATAAATTTTGTGCTCAAATTCCAACAGTGGAAGACATCTAATACTAACTGCACCCAAAACTAACATCGTAGGCTGATTTTGAGACCAATTGCCATCTCAAATTTATGAGTTCTAGTAGTATCAATGTCCACAAAATTATTGAAGGATAAAAATCACTCACAAAATATACGTGGGAGAAGAGAGTAAATAAATAACTTTATTAAATCACTCAACTCACAATAATAACTTTATTAATAAATCAAAAAGAGGAAGAAAATCTCGCCACAATACTCTTTTATGAAAATACTCTAATTGATACCCTATTTATAACCTACTTGACCTTGAGAAAAAGACATTATCGAACAAATAATTACTTAATAAAACACCCACTGTTAAATAGGAAAACTGTCGAAAATTTGGTTCCAATACAACTACAAGCAAATGACCTCAAAAATCCTCAAGCTATTTTACTAAAACCAAAATGGCCCTTCTTCTTTAATTTTGGCCAGATTAGTTCTCTAACTAATAAATATTTGTAACCACCTGCAAACTTATATGGTGGCGCCACCTAAATTTTCAAACTTTTTTAAAAATTTGATCGATTTAACTCTGGGCAAAATGGGCAACAAACATTTTGTTGGTCTTATTGGTTATGGAAACTAAGGAAATCAAAAGGCAAAGCATGCAAAATTGGGGATCTTGGGGTATTTCAGCAGCCAACTGTTTCAACTTCAGATGTCCTGGTGCCTGAATATTCAACTTCTGAATATTGTAACATCTAAAGTTGTTCCTGAAAACTTGATTTTAGTTGCCAATCACAGAGTATTTACAGATGTTCATGGAGCCCCTGAAAAGGTAAACAGATTGACATGCATGTACTATTGCTAGCTACAGCTGTGATGAGAATGTAATATATGAATGGGTACTTATATTTTTGCAGGTTAAAAAAAAAAATTGTGAAATGCCTTTTCTGTCAACAAGTTGGACACAACAAGCAAATTTGTCCATCCCCTGAAGCACAATCATGGAGAAAGTTCCAAGTTGATGGCTATTTACCACTGCCTAAAGGTTGTAAGTGGTTACAAATATTTAGCTGAAGGACCAAACTAGCCAAAATTAAAGAAGAGGGACCATTTTGATTTTAGTAAAATGGTTGGAGGATTTTTGAAGGTCATTTACTGCTAAATAATTAAGCAAAAACTTGGGACCTGTTTGGCAAAGGAGTTTTTGGTTAAATTTGTCTTTTATAAGTTTTTTTAACAACTTTAGCTATAGTAAGCTAAAAAAACTCTTCAAAATTTTTAAGGGAAAATCGTTCAAAACGTCCATCACATTTTCACATTTTACAGGATGACTTTTTCGTCCCCCACTTTTAAAAGTATAATTTTACGTCCCTTATAAATTCACATTGACCAAATTTGATCCCTACCTAGGTTTCCGACTAGTTTTTGGCCGGAATCCACCATGTGACTTGCATGTGATCATTTTTTAAGGGCAAAATTGTCAAATCAAATTTTTACATAATTTGATTCATAGTCCCTCACATTTCACAAAATGAATTTTTTCATTCCTAACATTTTACAAAATGAATTGTTTCGTTCCTCACATTATAAAAAATGAATTTTTCCATCCCTCACATTTTTCAAAATGAATTTTTTCATCCCCCATTGATCATGTGTATGAATAGCTTTTTTTCTATAAACCCACGTATATGTCTATTTGATTTTACCTGAACAATACGAATAACATGTAATTTATCTCTATTGAATTTCATCTAAATATACTAATCGTAGTTATACACATGCTATTCAATAGATATATATATATATATATATATATATATATATATAGGGGTTTTAAGCTAATAATTTTGTTTGAAACCCATGTATATATTTATATGATTTCACCATTTGAACCTATTCAATATTTGTGACCTTTCTCTTTTGGTAAAATAATTTATTTATTGAGTTGTATAATAAGGTCATCTAATTAATGGGTCCTAACTTGAATTCTATAATTGTGCTAACAAATTTCAGTTTAAATCTGAATTTCTATTTGACACTTTTAAGACCAACAGTTAAATTACTTGTCTTGTGATTGTCTTAAAATTTAATAGTGCCAATCACTCATTTCTTTTTGTCATACTTTTCTTTTGTTTATTTTTTCTGTCCAAATTTAATTCGATATATACACTCGATAATATTTAAGATAAAAAAAAATTATTCACACACATGATCAATAAAAGATGAAAAAATTCATTTTGAAAAATGTGAAGGATGAAAAAATTCATTTTGTGAAATGTAAGGGACGAAAAAATTTATTTTATGAAATGTGATAAATCGAATTATATCAAATTTGATTTGACAATTTTGTCTTTAAAATATGATCACGTGCAAGGCACGTGGTGAATTTCGAACAAAAATTAGTCGGAAACCTATGTAGGAACCAAATTTGACCAATGCAAATTTGTAAGGGACGTAAAATTATATTTTTAAAAATGGGGAACACAAAAAAGTTATTTTACAAAATGTGAGAGATGTTTTGAATGATTTTCCCAATTTTTAAACTACACACTTTAAAATATCCAAAAAATTTACACATTTCAAAATTTTTTCCTTCAACTTTTACATTAAGTTACAGTAAAGTTTGAGACAAACATCTAAAAAACTCATTTACCAAATATGTATTTGGTTATTTTTCCAACAACACCCCAGGCAAAGTGTGATTAATCATAATTGTTCGCATAGTATGGCTTTGAACATCAGACTTTTCTCGCAGATAAAATTTAGGACTTGGGAAGGTTTTTTTTTTCGAAAAAAGGACTTGGGAAGGTTCAATATACACGATTGAATTTCGGTCTTACATTTTAAAGAAAAATCAAAGTGTTAGAATTTTCAAATTGGCAACCTTACCAAGTGCGATCATCGTTCCAATCTCCTGTAGAATGTATCCAATAAATTAACTACACTTGGGTGTTTGTGAGCTAATTGGTTACGCAACCAAAATAGGTAGCTGAGGTCTGGAATTATGTCATTTACTCATTTACAGTGGGCAGACCTCAAATCCCAAGCACAAACACTATCAGGCACATATAAGCAACTTCTGGGAAAATAGTTACTTTTACTACAGTAGATTTTATGATGATATTCATGAGATAAAAAAGTAGTTCAAAAAATAATAAAGGTGGTGAGAAAAAATTGTGTTAAAAATCCCCAATAAAGTTTTTCCCAAGAGCTACTATTCAAACAAACATTTTGTCTTCTAATTAGGATTAAAAGCAGTAAAACATCTCTAACAATCAACCGGGCTACTGTGGGGACGTCAGGCAGACCCGACACAAGTCAATGGCTTTTACTTACATTTGGCATCCTCAGATTCCTTGGAAAGTCTCATTCTTCATATTAAGATTGTTTCTGAGAAGACTACCATTACCAGATAGGTTAGGTAAGCTTGGCTTCCAACTTCCCTCAAAGTGTTTTTGCTGCTCCTCGGCATCTGTGGAGTCTATTGAGCACCTATTTGCCAACGGACATATTGCCTCGGTAGTTTGGAACTATTTTGGAGGCCTATGTGGATTCAGGTGTCCAGGATCTTTTTTGCGTCCTCGCATCGTAGGATGGTGGCTACGTTTACATGACTCTGAGACACGACGACTTATCGACCGCATTCTACCTAGTGTACTTTGCTGGCAGATTTGGAAAGCAAGAAATAGAGCAATGTTTGAGGGTGTCCAGATGCAATCGTCTACTATTTGTAAGAACATTTTCTCAGAAATACAGTCTATGGTGGGGATTCATTTCAAACAAGAACTTCAATTGCAGTCTTTTCATCATTTGTATGATCGATCGCATGTATCTGTCGGTAGAATTGCATATAAATTGGTTCGCTGGGAAATAAAGGAGACAGGGAGGTTGATACTCAACACGGATGGATGCTCTAAAGGTAATCCAGGAGTGGGTGGAGGTGGTGGAGTTCTCCGAGATTCATTTGGCGTACCAGTGATTGCTTTCTCGGCTTATCTTGGACACACTACATCTCTCCGTGCAGAGACTTGGGCCCTCCTTATTGGTCTTCAAACATGTAAAAATAGGGGCTTCGAAAATATAAGGGTTCAATCAGATTCATTGCTTTTAGTTGAGATCATTCAGCAGCGTATTCAATGTCCATGGGAGATTCGAAGGGAAATCAGACAGATTTTGAAGCTCTTGAAAGATCCTGCTCATTTATCACACTGTTATCGAGAGGCTAACACAGTTGCTGACGCTTTATCCAATGTCGGAACATCTCATCCCCACCAACAAGTCAAGATTTATGACAGCTTAACTATGCTCCCAAGGGTAGCTCGTGGGGCAATTTTTCTAGACAAGTTGGGTTTGACCTCAGTTCGGAAAATTAGACGTCTGTAAGGAAAAATATTGTGTATATCTCTTTCATTAATAAAATAAAAAAGTTTAAATAAAAAAAAAAGAGTTTCATCTAAAAAAAAAAAAAAAAAAAAAAAAAAACCGGGCTGCATGATACCCCTAGTGATTCTTGCAACCACTTTGGACCGTTGATCTGAACTAAATTAATGAAAAAGATAACTTCATCAATTTCATTAGATAAATGACCATTTCAGCTTCACCTTCACCTTCAGTGGGATCCTTAATTGATGAGGCTAACTAAACATGATTACAATCTAGGTTTGAATTGAAGCTGGAGTACTGATGGTTTGCCGAATTGGAATCGGAATTCCACGTGAAAAAGAACAAGATTTAGTATAAAATATTAATAGTCAAAAAATTAATAATACAGATAATATATTAAATAAGATATTTCAAGCATTACAAAACTTAACTACAGAAGTAAAACCTTCAACCCCTAGAATAAATACTTTAGATCAAATAAAAGACGATTCTTCAGAAAAAACAGAAAATTCATCAGAAGATTCAATAGATTCTGATATAGAAACCCAATTTGAAGAAAAAGAAGATAATCAAATAAACAAAATAAGACGAAAAAAGATTTATAATAATAATAATAAAGATTGGAAAATGGTAAGTACCAAGAATTATTATCCAAGACCTAGCCCTCCAGATATTCAATATGAAGAAAGATCAAAATTTCGTACTACTAAATACGATGGAGATTCAATATATGAATAGAATATAGATGGCAAAGCAGAATATGAATTATTAAATAATTTGCAAGAAATGGGAATGGCTAGATTAGCTTATAAAATAAAAAATATTCAAGAAAGAAATATTGCAACATTATTAGTTTCAGGATTTACTGGACAATTAAAAAATTGATGGGATAATGCATTAACATTACAGGATAAACTATCAATATTAGAACATACGCAAGAAATTGAAGATGATCAAGGAAATATTCAAATACAATCAGACGCTGCAGAATTTCTAATAGTAACCATAGTAATGTATTTTATAGGAAACCCAAAAGAAGAATTAAATTCTAATAAAACATTTTTAACAAATTTAAGATGTCCAACATTATCAGACTTTAGATGGTATAAAGATATGTTTTTAACAAATGTATTAAGAAGACCAGATTGCAATGCTTCATTTTGGAAAGAAAGATTCATAACTGGATTACCAAGTTTATTTTCACAAAGAATAATGGATAGTTTACACAAGGAAATGGGAACAGATGTAATTTCATTTGAAAATATTACTTTTGGACAATTATTTGCATTTGTGAAAAAAGAAGGATTAATGTTATGTTCAGAATTAAGATTGCAAATAAAATATGGTTCTAAAACAAAAGAAGTAGGATCATTTTGTGATGCATTTGGAATTAAAAGAATTAAATCACCATCAGCATACAAAAAGAAAGTCAAAAAATATAATAAGAAAATAAAATATAAAAGACCTAAAGAAGATAAACCAGAGAAAAAGAAAAAATTTGTAAAAAGAAAAATAATTTGTTACAAGTGTGGAAAACTAGGTCATAAAGCAAACAAATGTAAATTAAAAGAAAAAATTACCGAAATATGTGCAAACGAAGAAGAAATTAAAAATAAATTAATAAATGAAAAAGATCAAGATTCTGAAGACGATTATTATGATGATATATCTAGTTCAGAAAGTGAAGAAAATTGTAATTGTTCTAGTACTCCAAAATATATAAATGTTATAACTAAAAAGGAAGATAAAGAATTCCTATTAGACATAATAGAAAAAATAGAAGATCCAATAGCTAAAAAAGAATATTTAGAAAGACTAAAAAGTTTAATTATTCAAGAAGACAAGATGCCAAAAATAATAGAACCTTTTAGTATTTCAAAATTAATAGATAAATACCCAAATATAAATATAATGAAAAAAGAAACTACTAAAGATCTTCAATCAGAAATTGATAATCTTAAAATACAAATAAAACAATTACAACAAGAAATTATAGAACTAAAAACAAAAGATTTAGAAATAGAAGCAAAATTAACATTAACAGAAAATCAGGCTTCAACTTCCAATTCTAAAACAGAAGAAATAAATATATCAGAAAGACCAACAGATGAAGTTCAATATTTAAATATTATAGAAAAAATAACATTTCAAAAATGGTATGCTTTAGTAACCATTACAGTAGAAGATTTCAAAGAAACATATGTAGCTTTAATAGACAGTGGAGCTGATACAAGTTGTATTAAAGAAAGAATAATTCCTACTAAATTTTGTGAAAAAACAAAAGAAACATTAATGGCAGCAAATGGAGAAAATTTACAAGTAAAATATAAATTTACAAAAGGATCAATATGTAACAATGAATATTGTATTAGACATAATTTTATAATTGTAAAAAATATAAATTGTGATGTAATATTAGGAACACCCTTTTTAATTCAAATATACCCATTTTTTGTAAGTCATGAAGGAATTACAATAAATATAATGGGAAAAACGGTTATCTTTAGATTTCTAACCCCAGTAAAACATAGAGAATTACAAATATTACAAACCTCTTCTATTTACAAAACAATAAATAGTATTACTAAAATACGACAACAAATAAATTATATTAAGGAAGAAAAATCTTACCTAAAAATTGAAGAACAATTAAAAGATGATAAAATACAAAAAAGAATTTCGGAAATAGAAGAATTATTACAAAAAGAAATATGTGCTGATATTCCTAATGCTTTTTGGGACAGAAAACAACATATGGTAGAATTACCTTATGAAGCAGGATTTAATGAGAAAAATATTTCAACTAAGGCTAGACCAATACAAATGAATTTTGATTTATTAGAATTTTGTAAAAAGGAAATAAAAGCATTATTAGATAAAGGATTATTAACACCTTCAAAATCACCTTGGAGTTGTGCTGTATTTTATGTCATGAATCAAGCAGAAAAAGAAAGAGGAGTTCCAAGATTAGTAATAAATTATAAACCATTAAATAAAGTATTACAATGGATCAGGTATCCAATTCCTAATAAAAAAGATTTGCTCAATAGATTATTTAAAGCAAAGATATTTTCAAAATTTGATTTAAAATCAGGATACTGGCAGATATTAATAACACCTAAAGATAGGTATAAAACAGCATTCACAACACCTTTTGGTCATTATGAATGGAATGTAATGCCATTTGGATTAAAAAATGCACCATCAGAATTTCAAAATATAATGAATGATATTTTCAATCCTTATAGTTCATTTAGCATAGTTTATATAGATGATGTGTTAATATTTTCTGAATCACTAGAACAACATTTTAAACATTTAAATATATTTTTAAAAATAGTTAAGAAAAATGGATTAGTGGTTTCTGCTCCAAAAATGAAATTATTCCAAACAAAAATAAGATTTTTAGGACATGACATATACCAAGGAACAATAAAACCAATCAATAGAGCTTTAGAATTTACTAGTAAATTTTCAGATGAAATAAAAGATAAAAATCAATTACAAAGATTTTTAGGATGTCTAAATTATATAGCAGATTTCTTTCCTAAATTAAGACAAGAATGCTCAATATTATTTAACAGATTAAAGAAAAATCCAAAATCATGGACAGAGGAACATACTCAAAAAATTAAATATTTAAAAGAAAAAATTAAATCATTACCATGTTTATGTTTACCACATCCTAAAGCATTCATGATAGTTGAAACAGATGCATCAGAATTAGGATATGGGGGGATATTAAAACAAAAATTAGATGATTCAAAAGAAGAATTAGTTAGATTTTATTCAGGAATCTGGTCTGATCCTCAAAAGAATTATTCGACAATTAAAAAAGAAATTTTATCTATAGTTTTATGTATATCAAAATTTCAAGATGATTTATATAATAAGAAATTTTTAATTAGAATAGACTGTAAATCTGCAAAAGAGATTTTACAAAAAGATGTTCAAAATATAGTTTCAAAACAAATATTTGCCAGATGGCAAGCTATTTTATCTGTGTTCGATTTCGAAATTGAATTTATTAAAGGAGAAAATAATTCTTTACCAGATTTTCTTACTCGAGAATTTTTACAAGGACATCGTGAATATACAAATTACCTAAGAACCCAAAGAGATTCTCCTAAATTACAAAACAAAGAAGCAGTTCTACAATCCAGAGGTTATCAGTATGCCAGATTTTATATGGTAGAATTATCACAAAATACATATTTTCAAGACACATGGCAATTATCCAATAACATATCCAAACATCAAGTACCAAAATAACATCTAAAGACAATTCTCCCCCCACACTTAACATACACATTGTCGTCAATATGTAGGGAAAGAAAAGAAACAAAATAAGAACAAGTTACTCCTCATTTTAATGGTTGCGGTCTAGTTTAACCTTGAGACATGAGCTATCGATCAATCAACCATCTACAATCAGGTATCTACTAACAACTGCCACAAATTCCGGAGTTCAAAATAAAAAGTGCGAGTTAAACATCCCTTAAAAAAAAGTTAAAACAAAATACAATAGGGAAAAAAACCAAAATGGAAAACAAAGATAAAGATCATGCTAAGTCCAGTGGAACCTTAGTCGTCGTCCTCGACATCACGCGTGAGAGGTGGACGTATGCCCAAATGGTCTTCAATGTGGTGCAGGCGATTATCTATTCTGGCTAACTGATGATCAGTGTTATCCAAACGACCAAAAAGCCTCTAATAGTTGATTGAGGTGAATGAATAGGAGGAGAAGGTGGTGGTGCAGTGGTGAAGGGGCCAGCCTCATCTCGACCATGTCGTGCCTTTGTTCGTCATTCCCGAATTGGTTGGGGGATGACTGCCACATCTATGTCCATACTTCAAAATGAAGTTAAAGATAACTTAGTACTAGAGCGAACAACTTTCCGCGCAACTCCAACCAAATTAACTTCCATCCTCTCAAATACCAAGGAAAGTAGGCAGGAAATGCTGATTTGAACGACATTGTGCGTTTTCTCGCTGTGCGTCTTCTCGCCGTGGAATGTATAAAGCTGATGATAATGTTCGGTAGAGGCATACGGGCATACGAGAATTCCCGATTGTGGAACATGTAATCAAGGAAGTAGATGTCACTCTTCCGAATCTCGCTATGACCCGTCTTCTTCAAAATTACATTATGCGCCATCATATAAATAATGAGACGATGGCGAGTGTCAAAGACACTTGCCACCGTTGTCTCGTTCCGTGATGATCGGAAAGGTTGGTACTCAAGACCAAACCTAGTCATGGCGTGCGACGGATTCCAACTCTTGTTGGGTCCAACAAATCCCTTCTTCAGATTGACCGCCCAATCCTGGTTGTTACAACCCAATATAGTGGTCAAGCACTCCCGTGTTAAATAAAGCGTCTCCCACACACCCACGACTCTACCAAGTCACCACTGTGATGTGCCTTGTTGACGATGTTGGTGTAGAACTTACGTACTAGCTCAGAGTAATAGTAAGTAGGTAGGTTGAGAATCGGTGCCTAACCAAGTTGGTTGAACGTCTCAGAAATGCAATATGCTGATTCAATCTCTGAGTTCACATGCTTTTCAAATAAGAATACCAAGTTATCATATGCATTATACCACTCTTGATTCTGTAACGTTGAAAATCTAGTGCTATCATACACCATTAGCTCAACTTGTTGCGACGTTCTTCCCCGTTGATGTCGTGGCATAGGTTGAGGCGACGGAAATCGGTCCTCGCCTTCGTTTTTCAACTTTTTTGCTTACTTTCATCTCTTCGATCTCCTCACTACCTGACGGAGAGGGTTCAAGAACAACCGGCCATTTTCCTCTCACCATGGTATCTGAAAAAATATAATTAACTCTTATACCAAAGCACAAAGGTACACCCATCACATATCACAGGAGAAACAATTCTAACAGAATGCCTAAGAAGAAAATTTTCAATTATAGTAATCGTAGGCAATTCATCGAATTTCATTTCAAATATGGGGATCAAAATTGACTAAATTAACCATACATACACATCTTAACGTCATAAATAATCGATGCAAATTTTAAAAAATGTATAATAGTATGACATATAGACATGATATGAAAAATTGCTGGAAAATTGTCAAAAATTGCCAAAATCAAATTCTTGACATCAGCAACAAATATAATCAATTTAGTGACTTTTAGTAACAATCATGCTTATAGCAATTACTAATCGACAACGATAGATAATATGTAGTCATAAACATTATTTAGGCAAAAATTATCTTGAAAAATCATAAAATTCATCAAAACTGCTCCTAATCAACAATGTGCATGATAAAACATCACAAACCAATCATTTTTAATCCCAATCAACAATCATAAGGGTTCAATTGACAATCTGAGCAACTTTTTCAATTTTATACCAAATATAACAACTTAAAAATTTAACAACCATATAGGCATGTTATAGCAAAGCATGTAATCATGTTTGAATAACATCAATAAGCATATTAGAGGTCATAAACATCTATAATATTCATTAAAAATTTGAAATTAGAAGATATCAAAAAATTCAGAAAATTGAAAAATACCAACTTCTAAAATTCAAAGAATTGATAAAGAAATTTACCTCAATCACGTAGAAGGATGCTTAGTGATAAAGAATATGCAAAAAAACCCTATGAAAAACACCTCAATTGACCCCCAATTTCTGCAAACCTGAATTATTGGATGTTTTTGTTGAATTCAAATCGATTAAAGTTGCTATAAGAGGGTTGAATGATGTTAGGGTGATGAATTTTAGTAAGAAAATGGAATAAAAGAGTGATTTTGTGAGGAGTGTAGGTATGTAATTGTGGAGAAAACTCGAGAAGAAAAGAGGAGAAGAAATGAAAAATGACATCTTGTTTTCTGTTTTTAAAACAGAGGAGAGAATACGCGACCTAAAAACGTGGCCTGAAGTCGCATTTTAATAGGTCGCGTTTTCTTTAGTGTCGTTGAGAAACTGAATACGTGATCTGAAATTGTGTTTTTCTGATAGTCGCATATTCTGTTATGTTGTTGCAGAATGGAAAACGCGACCTTCAATATGCGACTTGGGTTCGCATATTCTACATTTCTGAAGTTTTCTGTAGAAATTCATATTTCATAAAAAATGCGACTTTTACTCCCAAGTACTCAAAATGCATTTTAGATCTTTTTTTTTTGTCAAAATTATCATTGCACGCACATGTAAAATGATCAAAACATGCATTTTATCCCTTTTTAACAGATTACAAACACCTTTAACGCAAATCGAGGTATTGAGTTCCTTGATCAAATTTTGTCTTTTCTGTTTCAAATGGTCATCTTTGCTTCCATTTTCCATACCTATAATACAGAAATAACAAACTAATTTAAATACATGCGTTAAACGCGAAATCATATCAAATTAATATATATAACAAAAATATTGGGTTGTCTCCCAACTAGCGTTTTTGTTTATAGTCGTTGGTTCGACTTAAAAGATTTGGCTCTTTAGATTGAAGAAGAATCGCCCAAAGGACATATGAGTCCCTTGGAGACGATTTTACCCGTCAAGTAAAGTTTTAATTTTTGTCCATTAACCTTGAACCACTCATTTCTTGCATTAATCACCTCAACGGCCCCATAAGAAAAGACTTGAGTGACTTCAAATGGTCCCGACCATCTTTGAATTTTTCGAGAAATAATCTAAGGCGTGAATTGTGTAAGAGAACTTTTTGCCCCACCTCAAATTGTTTAAGTATAAGATGCTTATTATGCCAATATTTGACTTTATCTTTATAAATTTTGGTATTCTCATAAGCGTGTAGCCGATGTTTCTCAAGTTCGCTGAACTCAAGTAGTTTTCTTCCACCTGCAAAATTAAAATATATAGTAATTGCTTTAATAACCCAATATGCCTTATGTTCAATCTCTATAGGTAAATGACAAGTTTTTTCATGTACTAATCAATAGGCAACATCCTTAAAGTTGTCTTAAATGCCGTCCTATATACCTACAGTGCATCGTCGAATTTTCTTGCACAATCTTTTCTTGATTTGTTCACCGTTTTCTCTAAGATGGGCTTTGATTTCTCGATTGCCTAACTCTGCTTTTTCGTTTGCTTGAGGATATCTTGGAAGTGATATCTTGTGCCTACAACCATACTTAAGCAACAAAGAATGAAGTTGTTTATTATAAAAGTGCCTTCCTTCATCACTTACTATGCCCCTAGGGATATCGAATCTACTAAACATATTCTTCTTAAGAAACCGAAATACCACCTTAGTATCATTAACAGGTGAAACAATTGCCTCCACCCATTTAGAAATATAGTCTACAGCTACTAAGATGTACTTATTGTTAAAAAAACTAGGAAATAGTTCCATAAAATTCATGCCCCATACGTCAAATAAGTCTATTTCTAAGAAGGTAATTAAGGACATTTCATTCTTTCTAGAGATATTTTTAATTTTTGGACAATCATCACAGCTTTTAACAAACTCTCTAGCAACTCGGTATATGGTAAGCCAATAAAATTTTGATTGCTATACCTTAACTACGGTTTTAGAAGTACTAAAATGACCACTTGTTTCTAAATTATGACAATGATAAAATATCAAGGACCTCCCCTTCAGGAATACATCTATGAACCATACCATCGGTACAATTGTTCCTCCAAAAAATAACTTTTAATATCATATACGAATTTTTTCTTTTAGTGAAAATTAAAACCCTTCGGAAGTACTCTACTTATCAAATAATTAGCAAAATCCGTATATCATGGAGAATTGATAAGTGTTAGGACAAATTCATCCGAAAAATTCTCTTTAATTGAAATTTGGTCATTTGTCGGGATATACTCCAATCTCGGAAGGTGATCTGCTATGAGGTTCTCCGACCCTTTTTTATCCTTAATTTCAACGTCAAATTCCTGCAACAAAAGAATCTACCTGATTAGACAAGGTTTTTGCATCTTTCTTATGCAGTCAGTATTTAAGAGTTGAATGGTTTATGTAGATAATAACTTTAGATCCTACTAAATAGGATCTAAATTTATCTAACGCAAATATCACCGTCAACAGCTCATTTTCCGTAGTTGCATAATTGAGTTGAGTCTCGTTTAGCAATTTGCTAGCATAATAGATAACATGCATCATTCCTTCTTTCTTTTGCCCCAAAACTGCTCCAACCACGTAGTCGCTTGCGTTACATCAATTCAAAGGGTAGCAACCAATTTGGTGAAATTATGATGGGTGTGGAAATCAATTCCTTTTTAACCTATCGAATGCAATTAAACACTCATCATTTAAATGAAAAAAGGTTATCTTTACATAGTAAATCACACAATGGTTTTGCTATCTTACAGAAATCCTTAATAAAAGTTCTATAAAAGCCTGCGTGTCCAAAAATGTAAGGATCGAAAACAACCTAAGAGGGGGGTGAATTAGGTAAATAAAAAATTAATCAGTTTATGAGACACTTTTTTTGCTCAATATGAAATTTACCCTCTTTTCTAGATGACCACTCAATGGAACAGTTAACCAGAAAAGCAAGATTGCTTGTGAGTAGAAGAGATGAGCAATTTATATTTCCAAAACAGTGAGTAATAGAGAAAAAATAGCAAACTAAATTTCAAACTCTTCTTGAGTTTGAATGTTACTTTATAGAGCAAATTTTTCAAGTTGATCAAATACAATCAATCTTTGTGGACAAAGGAAGGATTACTTCCTCCTTGCCTCAAGCCACACTTGGTCAAGTTAGGAAGTTTTATTATCACTCGGATAACCATCACAAATCTACACTATTGAAGTATTTTTCTCACACAAGAAAAGGTTATACTAAATTTACACAACTAAGAGTACAAATCTTCTTTGAAGAGAATTTTTCACTAAAATTACTCTTGATCTTTCGTATTCTCAATGTTCAAAAGTTCTTTTAAAATTGTTGGCCATGCACTATTTATATGAGATCAAAAAGTGTCCCATTAATGTTTCCAACGGATAGAAGACAGTTAAAGAGTCAACTAACCGTTGGGTGTGTCGGATGTCCGGTATAACTAATTTTTACGTCCGACAGCAGGCAGTGAGCTTGAGGAAACTTCTTTAATTCTTTCGGACGTCCAGTGTCTTTGATGCTTGCATCCGAAAGCAGATGAGAAATCTTCTTCAGTTCTTTCGGACGTCCGGTGCTTCCAATGCTTTGCGTCTGAAATGCCGCAAAGTTTATCGGACGTCCGGTGCTCTGATGCTCTGCGTCTGATCGAGGTCAGTGAGTTAGAGAGAATGTTTTAATTCTTTCGAACATTCGGTGGTGGAGTTCTTCATGCATCCGAAGTTGCGTAATGATTATCGGAAATTCGATCTAGTTTTCATGACCGTCCTACAACTTTCAGCACTCTTTGTCTCTTTCAATTGTACTTAATCTTTGAACCTGATTTGCTTGATTGCTGAAAAAGATTTTTGAGGAGATATTAGTAACATCCATTTGTTTTGTAAACATCAAAAGTTTGGGACTAAGATTAACAATCTTCCCCTTTTTTATAATGATAAAACAATGGATGCAGAAAAAATAATTGAGTCAAAACTTCCTCTCATTTAATGCATCCAAAAAATTTTTAAGTACTAACTCCTCCTCAAGATAACTCCCTCTTACACATTTACCAGTTTACACTTTCTGGCATTCCAACATAACCTCAACATCTATTTCTCTCTCTTTTTGTCATCACTAGATGATTTTAACAACCAATGACATCAATCCAATATCAGAAATCAAATCCACAACAACATCAGAAATCATACAATCAACATCAGAAATCAAGTCCAGTATCCAATCCAATATACCACAACATACCAGAAATCCAACATCAATATCATCAATAACATATTGATGATCCAGCATTATCAATAACACTTAACATCTAGCAATCAATATGATATATCAACAATCAATATCAGAGATGCAATCTGATCTACCAATATCCAATAAGATATACCAAAAAACCAAAAATACAGTTAACAAGCACGTAGAATTGATATCAGAAATCAGCAATTACAACAATACCAATCATTCAGCAAACTATCAAAGTTATATATATAAAAATTAACCAAATAAACTACAAGCCAACAAATTTAATCAGAATTCATGAGTACAGAGTACTTGAAACATCAAAGTACAAAAGATGCAAATGCCTAATATGAAGTGCCATCCTAAAATGAAGTGTAAGTGCCTAGAAGTGTCTAAATGGTGATCTTGGACGATCCAGGCCTCCTCCTTACTAGGCGAAACTGAGCAGGATCCACTTCTTCTTCTTCAGTTTCCTCCTCATCATCACTGGCTTCAGTTGCTGGAGCTTTACCCTTATTTTGTGGCTGAGAGTTTGAAGCATGAACTTCAAAAGTGGACTCAGTGTGTGGAACATTTGGCTCAGTCCGAAACTTCTTTTGATATACATTTTCATCTTCTTCAGGGACAGGAGGCACAAGCAAGTTCCTTTTGCCTATAAAGGTGGCTTATTACTCAGGTGACATGGTCATCATCAGACCATCTTCAAGAAGGAGAATATGCTGTTTGAAATCCTCAAACAAGGATATGACTTCATGAGTGAATAAGGAAGGTTGAGTGGATGATTTTCTAGAATGGATGGTAAAGGGTGAAACATATTGAGACTGATCTCGGGAGTTCTAAGGGTGACAGGAATTTCATGACGACTCTTTGTTCTAGACTCCAAAACAGACTCCTTGTAGCGCCAATGACCATCAAAGAATCTCAAAATTTTTTTTCAAAATAGGCTTTTAAAAAGATGGTGAAAGTGATCTCTTTTGGTGACACTCCAATGAAAGGAATCTTAAAGTGAGCAAAGATTGGAGTTAAAAATTTTTCATAGAAAACTTTTCTACGGCTATCAGTGCTGATTTTGTGCAAGAATTTGCACATTATAAAGCCAAAGTCAATTCTGACTTTCTCAAGAAAGCAATAAAATAAGTAAAGCTCTATTTTTTGGCATCAATCCTATGATCATCAGTAGAAACCAACAGGTTTAAAATTATTGTAAAGATGATCAAATTTTGAGAACGGAGATTCTCCAATTTTGCTTCAGCAGGTGTGTTAAAGTGTGTTTGAAAATAGGTCATCAATTTTGTAACATGAAAATGATGATAAGCACAGGAAAATTCTTCATAAGAGAAAAAATTTATAATTTTTTCTTTAAAATCATCTTCAATTTTGGTCTTTAAAACAACATTAACAATGTCAGGATTGAAAGCAATATCAATAGAATTTGCTCGAGAAACAAGATTAGTGTGTGAGTTACCCTTCTTAAGGTTAGCAAAGAATTGATGAAGCATATCAGGATAATAAGTGTTGGGAATGGTCAGAATGTGAGTCCATTTTTGAAATAAACTGAATAACTAGTTCAATGTCAAGCTTACGAAATTCATAAGGGAGAATGGTCCTCTGAGTGATGAAACCCTTCTGTGAAATTCATTCAAATCTCTCTCTGGCATCATCATCAATGAATTTGGATAATGAAGTAGGTTCTTCTTTAGTTTGAGCCTCAGGATGCATTTTGGCAGGGCATTTTCTCTTTCCACTGCGTTGAGCAGTTGGTACATCAGAAGGCTCAACAGTCCTTGTTCTGGGTGATTTTCTGGTAGAAGACTCAACAGATGGCTCAGCAGAAGGCTCAACAGTCTGCTGTTCCTCAGTTTGAGCAGTTTGTTTCTTTTTGGCAGACTGTTTTCTTTTTCCACCTCGAGTTTCAGTTCCTTTCCTGAGTGATTTCGTGGTAGAATGTTCGACAATTTCAATGTTTTCATCTCTTAGCCAGGTAGTGCATCCGGCACCAGCAGATCCTCCTCTCACTCTAACCATGATGATATGCAAGATATTTTTTGATGCAGAGTGTGATGAGAATGTATAGGAGATGGACTAAGATTGCAGTATGGACTACAATGTATGCATGAATCTTTTAAAAAGAGTGAGTTTTGAATGATTAAGATTTCGGCTGAGAATTGGGATTTGTGGGATGATTGATAGTTAGAGGAAGTTATGAGAGCTAATGAACACGCAAAAGGGATGTGATGGTTTTGGACAGGTCAATTTCTTGGATCTTGTTCAGAAAAAGAATGAATTTTGAAACTTGAAAGTGGGAGAAGGGGAAAGGTTGCATCCGAGACAACGGTTGAAAGTGAACTAAATGAAGGAGAGGATTGCTTTATAATACGCCTTTTTTGAGTGTCGGACGGCCAAACGAAGAGAAGTGTCGGACATTATCGTTCGAAACAAAACTTTATGAAAAAATGATTTAGAACACTGTCGGACGTCCGATAAAGTGTGACTAGAGAATTTTTTAGAAAAACTTTTTCAAAATGCCCAATTTTGTTCTTAAAAATACAAACTGATCTAGTGATAGGGTTTTTGTAAGAATGTCAGCACTTGAATCTTTTGAACAAACATATTGTATACAAATTTCATCCTTTTGGACAAGATCACGAATGAAATGATACTTTATGTTTATATGCTTTGTCTAAGAATGTTGAATAGAATTTTTTGTCAAATTTATGGCACTTGTATTATCACAGTACATAGGCACACAATCATACATTAATCCAAAATTATTCAAAGTATTTTTCATTCACAACAATTGAGCACAACATGCACCGGTGACAACATATTCCGCTTCGGTCGTAGACAAGGAAATAGCATTTTGTTTCTTATTAAACCAAGACACTAATCAATTACCAAGAAAGTGACATGTACCACTTGTATTTTTTCTATTTATCCTACAACCACCAAAATCAGCATCTGAAAAATCACATAAAGAAAATTCATGACATCTTGGATACCAAAGATCATAGTTCAAAATTCCTTTCAAATATCTAAAAATTCTTTTCACAGCAATCAAGTGAGATTTTTTTGGACAAGATTGAAAACGAGCACACAAGTAAATAGCAAACAACAAATATAATATCAGGTCTACTTGCAGTTAAATAAAGTAAACTGTCAATCATACCTCTATACTTCTTTTCATCAACCTTTATACCTTCTTTATTTTTGTCAAACTTGGTAGATGTACACATAAGTGTTCCAACTTGTTTTGAATCCTCCATTCCAAATCTTTTGAGCAGCTCCTTGATGTATTTAGCTTGATTGATGAATGTACCTTTTCAAGTTTGTACCACTTAGGGCCTAAGGAAGAAATTCAATTCTCTCATCATACTCGTCTCAAACTCTTTTTGCTTAATAGTGGAAAAATCCTTGCACTCATTAGTAGCACCAAAGATAATATCATCAACATATATTTGTATAATTAGGAAATCATTGAAACTTTATTTAGTGAAAAGAATGGTGTCCACAATACTCCTTTTAAAACCATGCTCAATCAAAAATCCACTTAAACATTCATACCATGCTCTTGGAGCTTTCTTTAATCCATACAAAGTTTTTGAAAGTTTAAACACATGATTTGAAAATGTTTCATTTTTAAAACCTGGAGGTTGGTCAACATAAACCTCTTGATCAATAAAATCATTTAAGAAAGCACTTTTAACATCCATTTGAAATAATTTAAAATTTTTGAAACATGCAAATGCCAAAAACATTCTAATTGATTCTAGTTTAGCTACGGGAGCAAATGTTTCATCAAAATCTATTCCTTTTTCTTGAGTATACCTTTTAACTACAAGTCTAGCCTTATTTCTCACAATTTCACCTTTGTCATTCATTTTATTTCTAAAAATTCATTTTGTGCCAATAATAGGATAATTTTGAGGCTTTTCAACTAATGTTCAAACCTTACTCCTTTCAAATTGATTTAGTTCCTCTTCTATAGATAAAATTCAGTTTTCATCTTTCAAGGCATCAACAACATTTTTTGGTTCAAAATACGAGACTAAGGCAAAATTATCTATCAATTGCTTAGCAGAGGAACGAGTTCTAACCTTTTCGGATGAATCACCAATGATAAGCTTCTTCAGATGATTTTGAACAAACTTTCAAGCTTTTAGAAGATCACTAAGTGCACCATCATGTTTGTCATTTTCTTCCAATGCTTGATTCTCTTGAGGATCATCTTCCTTTGAACTATCTTCTTATGGAGCATTGTCTTGATCATGAATTGTGAGCTTCTTAAATTCTTGAACATCTACATCATCATCCTCACAATCACTTTTAAAAATATCATCATTAGATTCATCAAATGTGACATGTATGGCTTCTTCTATAATAAGAGTCTTTTTATTATAGACTCTAAAACCTCTTTTGTTCTCATAATATCCCAAGAAAATGCCTTCATCAGATTTTTTATCAAATTTTCTAAGGTGTTTCTTGATATTTAAAATAAAACATTTGCAACCAAAAATTTTGAAATATCTAACAATTGACTTTTTATCAAATATCAACTCATAAGAGATTTTGTTCAAAATTGATTTCAAAAGAACTCTATTCATTGCATAACAAGTCGTATTAACAATTTCGACCCAAAAATATTTTAGCAAGTTACATTCACTTAATATGGTTCTTGCGGTTTCTTGAAGAATTCTATTCTTTCTTTCAACAACACCATTTTGTTGAGGAGTTCTTGCAATTGAAAATTCATGTGTAATTCCATTGTTATCACAAAATTTTGAAAAATCATAAAATTTAAATTCTGAGCCATTGTCACTTTTGATCTTAATAATTTTTTAACTCAATCAGATTTTGAATTTTTACAAATAAAGAAATAAAATTTTTGAAAATATTATCCTTGTGAGTAAGAAACATCACCCAAATGTATCTAGAATAATCATCAACAATAATTAAACAATATCTTTTACCACTCAAGTTAGCAATTTGTGTAGGACCTAACAAATCAAGATGTAAAAGTTTCAAAAATTTTGAAATAGAAACACATTTCTTAGGTTTAAAAAAAATTTGATTTGTTTTTAAATTGACAAGTATCACAAATTTTATCATTTTCAAACTTAATTTTTGGCAAATCTCTAACAAGTTCTTTTTTAAAAATTTCTTTTAATAAATTCATATTAAAATGACAAACCTTTCTATGCCACAACCAAGGGTCTTCATTTGCAACATTAAGACATTTAAAGTTAAAAGAATCAACATTTTCAAGGATAACTACATAAATGTCATTCACTCTTTTTCCTTTGAAGATAATATTAAATTTTGGGTCAAGAACAAGACATTCATACTTTTTGAATAACACAAATAGATTTCTATCACACAATTGCTAACACTTAACAAGTTATAGCTCAAATTATCAACAAGAAGAACATTGTGAACAAAAGTTTGACCATCCTTACCAACATCTCGTATTCCAACTGTTTTGGCTTTATAATCATCTCCAAATGTCTCTTTTTCACTTGATTTTGGCTTGAGTTTGATGAATTGTGATAGATCACGGGTCATATGTCTTGAACATTCACTATCTATGAACCATTTTGATTCCTTAACAATATTCACCAAGTTCACCTATACAAAAATTCACAAGATAATATTTGATACCCTTTACTTTTTGGGTCCTTGAGAGTTAGTGTGACAGCCCCACCTCCCCCTAAGGCGAACCAAAGGGTTCGGCGGACCGCCTGTCTAGCTCTCGCCGGGACTCACTCACTCACTATAGTCCTCAATTCAATTACAATATAAATCTCCAATACACATCAAATGTTCCTCAAATTTACATATCATAAGCGAAGCGAAAACTGATTCTAAGCGTGGAACGTACACATACATCCACTTCAATTCCAACCAATCACACTAGCCCAACTTTTACACAAAATGAATCCAACTCCAAACTGTACAAGATATATGCCATCCAGTCCCACAAATAACGTAATACAAGTACTTCCTTTGCCTCGAGTCCTGTGGGAAGGAAAAACATTTGGGGGTGAGTTAGAAGCTCAACGAGTAACCAGTAAAATCAGTAATCAAATAAGTTTCAGAATAGTTCATTTCAATGATATCATGAATCAGTAATCAAAGATACGTTTATTGCTCTTGTGAGCTAAGGAAATCATTGTACTTAAACACCCAATGCTCAAATTGATCCAGTAACAGTGAAACAGTGATAGGGAGCAATTTGCTTCAAGTAAACAGTGATGGAGACGTTGGTGTTCAGCACAAGACTTCCCAAGAACTCATTGAATCCAAATCATGTCATGAACTCACATGCAAGCACACATGATATACAATCGAGTAAGTAATGCAAGAAAGAGTTCATAAGTAGTTTTGAAAATAGTTTTGGGTCACTCACCAATCACGGCTCAGGAACCATCCATCATATATCATTGCCTTGCTCAAGTCCAAGCTCTAGATCACAAATTCAAAACAATCAAACACTCTCAAAATTTGGACAGCACTTCCCCTTAATTTCTTCATTTTTCCAACCTACAAACATTCACCAAATCCATAACTATGAACCACAATAGCACATATACATAATAGGCTATCAAACACTCTTCAATCTTAACCAATTAAGAGCTCAGGAACCCACAATAAGAAAGCCCCAAAATAAGCCCTAAAACTGGAATTTCTGCACTAACCAGAAATTTTCCGCAAACAATCGTATCCAACGTATACAAACTCTATTTTATACCACAACAAGTTATCATTTCATGACCAACAAACTATAATCATATAAAATCAGAAAATTCCCCAATAAATCAGAAATTGGTCCAACTCTAATTAAAATCATGAAATCATTTCCAAAATAGCATTTCTGACATCTACAAACCGCCAATATACCATTATTCGAACAAAGAGTGTTCGAGGGAATTTTCCAAGCAACTTACCTCATAACTCAAGAAAGCTAGCAACTTATAGTTTCTCTTTCAAAAATCACTCCACCAAAAGCTTTAAACCTCCTAAACACATACTTGTATGGAGTGGTTTCCAAAATCATCGGTGAAATCTCAAGATGTAAGCAAGAAATTGAAGAATGAAGTTGGAGTTTTCTTTATCTCTTCTCTCCCTCTTGAAGCTCAGCCAGGCCAAGGAAAGAAATGAAGATATTTTCAACTAAAACCAAGATAAGAATAAAGAAAACACCAAGTCAAACCTGGCTGCCGACCATGTCACGTCACAATCTGGCTGGAATCTGGCCAGATTTAGGGCAGAAGAGAAATTAATTTTTTTTTCAAATGAGCCCACCAATCCGGCCAAGTATCCGGCCAAAAACTGGCCGGATATACAGGCGGATTCTGTAAAAATTCTGGTTGAAGAAAATTTTTTCCTTTTCTTTTCTTTCGGGCGTCACAGTTAGTATTATATCTAACTATCCACATGCATTTCATGCCATTTCTCATATTCTTTCTTACATAGTAATTACTTTTCATGTGACCAATTTGGCAATAAAAACTACACATAGTCAGTGAATTACTTGTATGGACAGATTTAACAAATCTGACTTTTCTTCTCTTATAAATGATAAATTCGTTTACACTAGAATTCAACCTTTTCTCATGAATACCAAAATGAGATTTTGATTCATTCCTTTGAAAACAGTTTTGTTTCTTGTGTTGAAACAATTCATTTAGACCATCCATTCTTCTTTTCAAGTCACCTTGTTCCTTTTTGAACAAATCACAAAGCTTTATTTTTCTATCAAGCTCAAAACGTAAAACAGTCTCATTCTTTTTGAAATAGTCATTTTCATCTTTTAGCTTTTTATTTTATTGAAAAAGATTTGCATTATCTTGAAACAAAAAACTAATTTTTTGTTTTAATTTTTTGTTTCTAGCATAAGATTCTTTCAAGTTATTATGCAATTTCTCAATGAAAGGTTCAATATCATCATCATCAGATTCATTATCACTAATAAGTTGAGAGTTGCAAGAAGTTATCTTCTCATCACCAATGGCCATAAACGCCATTTGAGTAGATTCTTCTTCCTCTTCAACATCACCATCAGAGTAGCATTCATTCCATGTGATTTGAAAGTTGTTGAACTTTGATTTTCGTTCAACTTTTCCTTCTTTTTTCTTTTTCATTGGGCACTCACTCATGTAGTGTCCAAATTAGCCACACTCAAAGCATTTATCAGTTTGATTGTTATTGGTCTCTTGCTTTCCTTTATTTCTTGCATTGTTGAACTGATTTGGAAATGAGTTACTAGATTCTCCTTTTCTGAATCTCCTTTTGTTGAGAATCTTTTTGAAACTTCTTGTGATGAGAACAAGATCATTGTCATCAACTTCTACATCTTCTCCATCCAAGGAAGCCAAATCATCTTCATCTTGAGAAGTTTTTAGAGCAATGCTCCTTCTCACTTTTGCATCCTCTTTCTCTTGCACTTTAGTCTTAAGTTTCAACTCGTAAGAGGTTAGAGAATTAACAAGAGATTCAATAGGCATAGAGTTTAAATCTTTAGTCTCTTCAATGGCAGTCACCTTACTTTCCCAATTCTTGGACAGGGCATTCAAAATTTTTCTATTTTTCTCACCTAGAGAGTATTCCTTTTCTAGCACCTCTAAATCCTTAATGAGGTCATTGAATCTACAATATATCTTGTCAATATTTTCATGAAATTTAATCTTAAATGATTCATACTTGGTGACTAGAATTGATTTCTTTCGTTCTCTCACATTTTCACTCCCTCCATAGATTTTTCTCAATTTATCCCAAATTTCTTTAGCAGACCTACAACTTTTGACCCTAATGGATTCGTTTAAATCCAAAGTACTATATAACACATTCATAACCTTGGCATTCAAGGTGGGATGGGTTCTATGTTCACCAGTCAATTCATTTCTGATTTTTGATTTTGGTCTGTGAGTCACTTCATCTATTATAGAGACATCATATGGACCTTTATTAATAACAAATCACTGTTCAATATCACTAAATCGCAAGAAAATAATCATTCTTTCCTTCCAACTCACATAATTTGATCAATTAAATATTGGGGGTTTAGTAACAGATTGTCCTTCAAAAAACATAGTATTGTTGGTTGTTATTTTACTCCAAAGTCGTTTGAACTTAATCTCTAGGAGACCAAATTCTGATACCAATTGTAAGGATCGAAAACAACCTAAGAGGGGGGTGAATTAGGTAAATTAAAAACTAATCAGCTTATGAGACACTTATTTTGCTCAATATGAAATTTATCCTCTTTTCTAGATTACCACTCAATGGAACAGTTAACTAGAAAGCAAGATTGCTTGTGAGTAGAAGAGATGAGCAATTTATATTTGGAAAATAGTAAGTAATAGAGAAAGAATAGCAAACCAAATTCCAAACTCCTCTTGAGTTTGAATGTTACTTTATAAAGCAAGTTTCTTTAAGTTGATCAAATACAATCAATCTTTGTGTATAAAGGAAGGATCACTTCGTCCTTACTCTAAACTACACTTGGTCAATTTAGAAAGTTTTACTATCACTCGGATAACCCTCACAAATCTACACTATTGAAGTATTTTTCTCACACAAGAAAAGCTTATACGAAATTTACACAACTAAAAGTATAAATCTTCTTTGAAGAGAATTTTCTCACTAAAATTACTCTCGATCTTTCGTATTCTCAATGTACAAAAGTCCTTTTAAAGTTGTTGGCCATGCACTATTTATATGAGATCAAAAAGTGTCCCATTAATACTTCCAACGGATAGAAGACAGTTGAAGAGTCAACTAGCCGTTGGGTGTGTCGGACGTCCGATACAACCAATTTTTGCGTCCGATAGCAGGCAGTGAGCTTGAGAAAACTTCTTTAATTCTTTCGAACGTCCGATGTCTTTGATGCTTGCATCTGAAAGCAGAGGAGAAATCTTCTTCAGTTCTTTCGGACGTCCGATGCTTTCAATGCTTTGTGTCCGAAGTGCCGCAAAGTTTATCGGACGTCTGGTGCTCTGATACTTTGCGTCCGATCGAGGTCAGTGAGTTAGAGGGAATGTTTTAATTCCTTCGGACGTCCGGTGATGGAGTTTTTCATGCGTCCGAAGTTGCGCAATGATTGTCGGACGTCCAATCCAGACTTCACGAGCATCCGACAGCTTTCAACACTCTTTGTCTCTTTCAATTGTACTTAATCTTTGAATTTGATTTGCTTCATTGTTGAAAAGATATTTGATGAGATATTAGTAACATCCATTTATTTTGTAAACATCAAAAACTAAGGACTAAAATTAACAAAAAAAACTTTTTATCCCCTTGACATTGTTTGGAGGTAGCATTCGTTCAATAATTTCTATTTTTGCTTTATCCACATCAATTCCTTTAGAAAAAATTTTGAGCTCTAAAATAATTCTTTCATGAATCATAAAATGACATTTATTCCAATTTAACATAAGATTTGTTTCCTCATATTTTTATAAAATTAAATCTAAATTATGAAAATAATGGTCAAAGGATGCACTAAAGACTGAAAAGCATCCGTAAAAATCTCCATAATTTTCTCAATATAATCAGAAAATATAGTCATCATGCAATGTTGAAATGTAGCAGGAGCGTTGCATAGGCCAAATGGCTTCCTTCTAAAGACAAAGGTGACGTAAGGGCAAGTAAACATGATCTTTTTTTAATCTTCCAGAGCTATAACTATTTGGTTATAGTCTGAAAATTCATCTAAAAAATAATAAAATTCATAACCAACTAGACGTTCTAATAATTGATCAAGAAAGGGTAAAGGAAAGTGATCCATTCTAGTGACTGCATTCAATTTCTTGTAATCGATGCACACTCTCCACCCAACCACAAGTTGTGATGGAATCATTTCATCGTTTTTGCCAATTATTATTGTGATTCCACCCTTTTTATGGACAACATAAATTGGGCTAATTCAAATACTATCAGAGATAGAAAAGATTATACTTGCATCAAACCAATTGAGAATTTCATTTCTTACCATCTCTTTCATATTTGGATTGAGTCTCCTTTGCATTTCCACCACTGATTTGCAATTGTCCTCTAGCAAAATATAATGTCTACATATAGAACGACTTATACCTTTTATATTCGAGATTGTCCACCCAATCGGCCTCTTGTGATTTTTTAGAACTCTTAACAATTGCGTACATTGTCCCTCATCTAGGTGAGCACTTACAATCACCGATAGAGTGTTATTCTCTCCAAAGAATTCATACCTTAGATGGTTGGGAAGCAGTTTGAGTTCTAATTTTGGCAGTTCAATCTCTGAAGGTGGGGGAAGTCCTTTTCCTTGACCAAGAGTCTCATAAACATTACCTCTTTTACAAGGTACTTGAAAATTCAAGTACTTGGCCAATGCTTCAATTTCTGCATCATTTCTCTCTTGCATCTGCTACACTTGTTAAACAAAACTCAAGAGGATTGAAATCAAGATTGACTCGACTAAACTCTTGGATTAACATTTTAATAGTGTCAATGGAACAAGCATGGTCGATAAAAGAAGAGTATTATTTTATTTTATTCAAGTTAAATATTACCTTTTCTTCACCTTCTTGAAACTTGAGTTTGCCATTTTTTACATCAATAATAGTACCCGTAGTAACTAAAAATGGTCTACCAAGAATAATTAGCATAGACATATTTTTCTCTATATCTAATACCACAAAATCCATAGGAATGATGAATTTTTGAATTTTAATCAACATAGTTTTCAAAACTCTTAATGGATATCTAATAGACTGATCGACTAACTGTAAAGTAATATTAGTGCATTTTAACTCATGCAAACCTAATTGTCTAACCACCGTTAAAGGAATTAATGATACACTAACACTAATGTCATATACTGCCTTCAAAAATTCAATATTGCCGATGGTGCAGGGTATAGAAAAACTCCCCAAATCCATCAATTTCGGCGGCAACTTGTTTTGTATAATGGCACTACACTCTTCCGTTAATACTATCGTTTAACGATCCTCCAATTTCCTCTTTCGCGTCATGATCTCCTTGAGAAATTTTGCATATAAAGGAATTTGCAAAATAGTATCAGCGAAAGGAATATTAATATGCAATTATTTGAAAATTTTGATAAATTTTTCAAAATCTTTGTCAAATTTATTTGGCATGAGTCATTGAGGAAATGGAACTGTCGGAGGTATCGGAACGGTAGTGGATTATGAAGGTAGATCTTCTTTCGATTTTTCCCTACTACATTCCCTTACACTTATCTCTTGCTCCACTCGCTCATCTCCTTGCTTCTCACTTTCATTTTTCCCCTCATTTTCTATCACCAGAGGATCCTCTAGTTATTTATCACTATGAAGAGTAATGGCCTTGACATGTTTCCTCGGATTCATCTCCATTTTACTAGACAATTCTCCTTGATTTCGATTGTTAATAGAATTGGGAATTTGATCAATTTGGACCTCTACATTTCTATACATCCCGATTAATTGGTCCAACCGTTCCTCTAGTCGCTCGAACCTCTTTGAAGTACCTTGATTAACTTTTCCACCGCCATCTTCCAATTAGGTTTAGTATCCACTTGTGGTTTTCTTGGTTGGAATCCCGACGCATTAGTCGACCTTTGAGGATTGCCTTGATTTTTTCACCCAAAATTTGGATGATTTTTCCACCTCGAATTATATGTATGTGAGTATGGATTATTTTGAGCATTCCTATTGTGATTATTAACAACTTGATCGTGCTTAAGATCAACACACTCGTTAGTATTATGATCACCTCTGTATATAGAACAACAATCTACATGTACATTAGATAAACTTGAACCACATCCAACTTGTCTACTTAACACTTTCATCATATTGTTTATTTGAGTACTAAGCATATTGATAGTATTTGCGAGGACTTGAAAATTTACCTATATTTTTTTTATAATTCTCTTTTATTTTGAATAAGTTAATTTATAATTTCTTTACTACTAATTTACTCTCTCAATAGTTGTAATATATCATAGAATCGAAAGTTTTACTTTTACTTTTATAGTTAGGGTAAACAAGAGCTTTTGCGCATTTTGGTAGTGTGATTAGTTGATAAGGTGTGTGTACTAAATAGGGTGGATAAGAGCGAGTATTAAATAAGAGGAAGTGTATGATTAGAAGTGCTAATAATAAGTTAGTGAATCATAAGTTAAAACAAAAGTACAAAAGATTTAAGGAAATAGGCTTGAACCGATGTGCGCCGTTTGTTACCGGTTGAGTACACCACTTGACTAATAATTTCTTACCCTAATCTTCTTGGTTTTATTTCATCTAATCATCCATAAATTAACCCTTAATCCAGCTGAAGTCTTTGACTAAGGAAAAGGAAGGAAAAGGAAAGAAAAGAAAAAAAAAGAGGAAAAATCTTGGCTCGCCAAGTGTCGGTGATCCAAGGCTTGGTTGACCAAGAAGCTTTCTTCCTTCTATATCTTTCTTTGAACCAAAATCTCCTTCATTTTGCTCCCTTGTTGTCCGAACCTTGAGAGGAAAAAGAGAGGAGAAAAATTTCCAACTTCATCTTGATTTAGCCTTGGTTAAACTAGAATCACAAAAATAAAACAAACAAACTAGCAACAAGGGAGTTAGGAAGCTTGGAGTAGAGAGTTTCTTGGGAGAAATAACTTGGTTCTTCACTTCTCAAGAGGTTTTGAAGGTATAAGTTCAACAACTTCCTTTCTCTTTCTTATTCTTGAAAAAATATGGTGTAGATGACTTGAATCTTGGAATATTATGGATGATACTCTAGGTTTGGTGTAGATTAACGAAATTTCAGCTAGGGAGCCTTGATTTATGTTGTTTAACTATAATATGTTGGTTTTGAGTTTGGCTTTGGACTTGTGAGGTGATTAGTAGCCTTATTGTGATTTTTTAGTTTTAAAAGAGGAAATTCCAGCTTTCTTAAGAATTTTTCAGCTTTGGTATTGGATGATTATTTGTTAGAAATGAGCTATAGTTGGACGGTTTTATGACCTAAATCAAGATCTATCGTTAGATTCTTACTTGTAGTGCTGATTTGGAAAGAAAATGAAGCCTTGAATGGCTGGAAAAATTGGTAAACACAAAAGAAATGCTGCCCGATTTTTCTCTCGTGGGATAAGTGAGTGAAATTGGAAATAAGTGTGTGACTTGTGCTCGATTGGGACTTAGTTATGTAGGGATGCTTAAGTTGACCTTGTGGGTGACTTATAAGCGAAAATTTGGTTCAAACGCGTATAGTTTTCAAATATAAAGTAGTAACCACTTTATACACGATTTTCTAGTTTTTTCCACCAAGTTGTGACCTCAAATGTTTTAGACGCTTCATTATTGAAACCAAAAGAGTGAGCATGAATTTTCTAGGATTTGATAAGTAAAATGAGTACCACTTAAATGAGTTCTATTTATTTGATTTTCTTTAAGCGAAACTCCCATATTTTGAAACCCTAGTTGATTGCAAATTGTTAAACGGTATTTTATCACAGATTTGGACTCCAGCTAGAGAGTTGAACCTAAGTTTGGTTTTGAAAAGCAATAAATTATTGGTGAGTGTTTTCAAATGCATGTTTGAACTTATTACTTGAATGAATCACTTTGTTTGATAGGGCAAGGGTGTACTTTATCGCACTTGCCCTAATGTGACTTATTACTGTGCATTGATTACAAATGATTTGATATATATAGATGTGCATGACTTGAATATTGCCTGGGATCCTAACCCTATTGGTTAGTCAGTCGAATCGATCCGGTAAGGGTTTGGTCCAAGAGACTAGCGAACCATAGGTACTGTTTATTGTTTATCGTTTGTTGTTTATTGTGTAATCTTTTGGATATGATCCACTGGATTTGGTATATTCGAATATTACCACCACTGTTATTTTGGAGTTCGGGCCCGGTAGGGGGTTGATTGGTGGATGGAGATTGGAGTTAAGTAGTAATCTACTAGATTGGTTAGTCTACTTGAAAGTTGACGGAATGTCAACTACTACTTGGTGAAACTATGGCGGAGTTAACTCGTAAGAACTACTGTATCCTTTTACATGGAAATGTTGGATATCTAATGATTTGTTATTTGAAATGTTTTTGTTCTTTTTTATGAACTCTTATGCTCGTTACTTTGATATTTCAAATTTTACATAGTGGTCAACTTACTACGTGGGTTGCATGATGTTTGGAACCTCACTGAGTTTTGGTTCACCCTATTAGTTTTGTTTTCCTTGCAGGAGGTACGAGTGTGGGCATGAGGTTGGTACAGACTAGCGTCATCCAGTTTTTAGTTTTTGTGAATTGTACTCGCGCTAGTGCTTGATTAGAGTTAGAAGTCATCTGGATCTTAAATCTTTTATTGTATTTTGGGGAATGTATGAATATTTTGGAACTGTTGTTTCATTTCCCTTTCGAAGTTATAACTTGTTTTCTTGAAGTGAGGGAATGAGTCCTGGCGAAAGTTGGGTGGGCAGTCCGCTAAACCCTGGGATACGCCTTAGGGGGCGGTGGGGTCGTCACAGGTGGTATCAGAACCTAGGTTTGAATTGGTCTGGGCGGATTGAGTGACTTGTACTTGATATGGCTTATGTAAAAGTGTCTAAGTGTGAAACTCTAGAAAATAGGTGGTTAGTTTAGCTTTGCTTGTTTAAATTTCTTATTCTCTTGATACTACTTGTAATGTAGGAAATGATGAGAACGGGATCAGCGCATGAGAGTGTAGCCAAATTTTAGCTTTATCTCTTAAAGAAAATGAGAACAACCTTAGCTTTATAGCATCGTCACAAATTTCATTCATTTTGATGGTATCAAATATCTCAAAAAATGTGGCTAAGTGGGCATTTGGATCCTCTATGACATTACCTCCAAATTGAGATTGTTGAACCATTTGAATTAATAATGGTTTAATTTCAAAATTGTTAGCATTTACCATTGGCCGTGTTATACTTGTTTGAGATCTTCGGATTCCTGGTAGAGCAAAATCTCTAAGAGCTCGCCTATTTGCTTCGTTTTCTGCCATTTCGTCTTTAAAAGGTAGCTCTATAGCGATTCCCTCTATTTGTTGTTACACCTCTTCTTCTTCTTCTTGTGTTCTTTGTCTACGCAATATCCTTTCAATTTTCGGATCAAAGGGTGCGACTACCCGTAAAGTTTGGTGCATATACTACAAACAAAAAGAAAATAACAAAGTTAGTAATTTTACACTAAAAAATGACTAAAACAAAAAAATCTATACAAAGACCACACAAAAGTTTTAACTACAATTAAAAGAAAGTGTCTAAATTAATAAAGTTTTGCCGCTCCCCGATAACGGCGCAAAAAATTGACGGGTTTTTGATATAAGTACAAATTTAATTTCGAAATATACCCATTTTACTGCAAGTATACAGGTCAAATTAGTAGTTTAGGACATATATAGGGTCGATCTCACAAGGAGAAACTTTACAAGTACTAAGACCTTACTTACTCTATTATTTAGACTAATAATCAATTAAAGCAAGAGAATGCTGTAATTACTATGATCTAACTAGTCTTAATTAGATAACTTGCAAGATAATAATGGAGAAAATTCACTAAATATTTGAGTTTAGGGATGTAGATTCCACTTATGACATAAAAGATACAAGTAAATAGATTTACCTCTTATTACAACTCTTGTTTAACTAGAAATTCATTTCCAATATTTTCAAATCTCATTCTCATGATGAAATGGCCTAAACTGGACTAGTTTTCCCTATTCTCATGGTGAATAACTAGATCTACTCTTGTTTCCTTCATGAAATGCAAGGTTAATCCACTTATGTGTATCTCTATTCTCATGAGTCTACTACTTAACCTCTATTTATGTTGTTTCATCATTATTACCAGCTTTCATTGAATAATAACAACTAATAACTTGCTATTGGTGATCAAGCAACAACAAGTGATAAGAATGCATAATAGACAAGTTAATACAAGGTGTAACAAGTATAAATCATATTCAATTCATATCAAACAGTCATAAGCTTCATCTACTCCCTAAATTTAGAAATTTAGCTATTCATATGATATATGAACACATATTGAATCACAAGCAATAAAGAAAGCTTAGCCAAAATAGTGATGAAGCTTCCTATGATCTTCTATTCCTTCAACAAAATGAGTTGTACAATGAAGTTTCCAATTGTTCTCACAATGTTCTAGCTAGAGAGAACAAAACAAGACTAAAAATAAGCTCTAATTCTAAAGTCTGATGAGAACTACTTCTAATGTCTCTCTCTCTCCCTTCTCTAATGATTCTTACATCTCTAATGTTAAGAGAGTTAAAAAGTTGTTAATGACAAGACATAAAACTCATTTTCTCTTTCCAAAATGTCCCTTGAACATATGCAGCCGAATTCTTGTCTGAAGTAGAGTTGAAAAGTAGTGTGAAAACAGAGCAAGTGTCTGATCAAGTTGCAGAATTCTAGCTACAATACGCGACCCCAGGAAAATACGACTTAAGGTCGCGTATTACTAGCTCGCGTTTTCACCTTTGCGAATTTAGTACCACTTCAACTAATATTTTCTCAATGATGGAGGCCAAAATAACTCTTGTGCAAAACATGAAAGTTGTATCCTTTTGAGTTAATTTCCACTGCTTCAAGAATTATCCAATTTGGAGCTCTGTGAACTAAGAAATGGCCAAAATACCCTTGGATGGTCAGAGCTCTATTTCAGCTTTCGACCATGCAAATGCATTTCTGTATTTCAACTTTTTGACAATGAAAACGATTTAACTGGACTTCGATATCTCATACCAAATGTAGATCTATTTCTTAGCTTCCAAATAGTATAAGAATCACTTCAATACAATGCGTGTAGCTCAAGATATAGTCGAAATACCATAATGTGTCAAAGCTAGAAAATTGCATTTCTTCCTTTGATTATTTTGCACTTCATGTCTTCTTTTTATCACATCAAACCATCATCAATCATCCAATTGTCTTCTCAATTCATGCCATTTGATGGTTGAATCATTAAACTTGTGAAAACGTGAAGTTTTTATCATTAAAATCCATAGAAATGCAATGTTCACACTTTAAACCACAAAATGCATATTTTCAATAAAATCCTAGCTAATTAGCTATAAAAGTGACTAAAACATACCAAAACTAACTAATAAAACACGTTTAAAACACGTAAAATATGCACTTATTACTCTCTATGCCTGAAAGTATGAACAACTACATAGAACTCCTACTCATAAGTAGACCACTTCTGATGAGTTCCTTTTAACTTCTCACTAAAGAAACCTACTAAGATATATTCTTAATACAAGATAACCCTAATCCAAGCACTACATGCATCACACTCTACTACGAACAACTTCTCCAAGCTTGAGAGAGCTACACATGGTACAATGATCAACTTCTCCTTGATTAATTAGAAACTCTGCAGCTACTTAGGACACCAATGGAAGTTTCCCTTCTTCATGCAATCTATCAAAGGGCCTGATGAGCATAGGGTATGCATAGAAAAGTAAGCTCAAATATTTATAAATTCCTAAATATCCCCATATGTGATTTTCTGCAAGTATATATAGGTCGACATTGAGTACAGAATATTAAGTGTCAAATCCCTAGGGAGGACAACTACCCGCACTACTAAGACTTTTCTATTATTTAGATAATCAATAAATTGAAAGAAACAAAACTAAGCTAAAATGTGCAAGAAAATATCAAACAAAGCTCCTTAGTTCACGATATCCTAACTATTTATGCAAGTGCAAATTTTCGGATCATTGAGTACTACTACATTGGTTAGCTATGGCATAATTTTCTTATGCATGTAAATCCTACTCTCATATAGAATCAACTATACTTGTAGCTAAACCATACCTACTCTCATGGTTATGAAATTAACTACAAGTTCATTTCTTCTATGAAATTACATGAAACAAGCCACTAAAGTCATAAAGGCGTATCTCTACTCTCGTGAGTGTACACTCTAGATTTAACACTTCTTTGAACTAGTTTTAAATCTCAATTGTCATTGCAAACTTAACACCTTACGATTATCACAATTAATGGCTAGTTAATCATGATTAGATAAGCAAAAATGCTAAATAACTTATCCAAAATAATAGCATCAAATAGCCAAATAATCAACACAATACAATCATAGAAAGTTCAACTAAAATTCAAGACTTGAAACTTTAGAGACACATAATGAAAATAAAATCCAAACTTGTATATTTAGTAAACCTAGGATCAATTATAAAAGATAAAGAATTGGGAAGGTAGAGTAACTCTTGTCACATAAGTTTCCTCCTTACTGTGACGACCCTATCTCCCCCTAGGGCGTACTCTAGGGTTTAGCAGACCGCCTGCCCAACTCTCGTCAGGACTCATTCACTCACTTCACATAAAATTGGTTACAACTTCAAGAGTAAAGGAAATAACAGTTCCCAAACTTGGAACGTACAAACACTTTTATTTCTATTTCAATCATCCATACAATCCCAAATATATCAAAATATATGAGTTCCAGATACATTCAGTCCTAATCGAGCGCTAGCGCGAGTACAATCGTAAAATTTCAAAAACTAGACTATGCTAGCCTGTACCAGTCTCACGCCCTCGCTCGTATCCCTTGTAAAGAAAATAAATGGCATGGAATGAGCTAAAAGCCCAGTGAGGTTCCAAATAACAAGTTAACCATTATTTAAAAGTGCAAGTATCAAAGTAACAAAGTAGCGAGCATAACAAGTTCATGAAAGGGAGCAATAACACTTTAAGTAGCAAATTTCAAAATGAATGAGTGTAAAGTTTTAAAAAGAAACAATAACCCGGTAAGTAATAATCATGTCAAAGTATAAGGATACGGATGGCTCTCAAGAGCCAAATTCCCATTGCGTCACCATAGGTTGATCAAGTAGTAGTTGACACTCTGTCAACTTTCAAGGAACGTAACTAGTCCAGTATGTTTCAGTTCACACCAATCCGTCCACCATTCAACCCCCTTACCGGGCCTGAACACCAACTAAATACTGGTGGTAATACTCGAGTATTCCGATTAGTCTAGGAGGTATCACTTCACTCGACAAAACAAGAGACCCATGGTTTGTTATCTAATCGACCAAACCCTTGATGGCTCGACTCGATTAACTAGCCAGTGGGGTTTGGGTTCCCAAGTAGTCAACATAGTGGATGACCAATCGACTTAGTCAAGAGAAAAAGTACGAAGACGGGAATGAGAGATACCTCCCACTCGGATCGAGTGTGGTACATACTACTGCTCAGCACTTACAAGTCAAACACAAGTACAAATACAAGTATAGGTCAATGCAAATCAAGTCACTTGTACAAGCATGAATGATATATCAAGTGTTTAGTTAAGTTAGGTCAAGTGCGATAAAGTACACACTTGCCTGACCAACCAAGCAAATCTTATCCGATCACGTTGGTAAAGTATTTAAATCAAGTATCAAATTCAATCATGTATTTGGAAGCACTCACCAAAGGTCTAGTGCTTTTCAAAATCACGTTCAGGTTCAACTCCTTGGTTGGAGTCCAAATCTGCAATAAAATATCATTTAAGCACGTAAAACTCCCTAGAGTTCGAAACATAGGAGTTTTGCTTCAAGAAAATAAAAAAAATGAAACGCATTTAAGTAGTATTCATTTTTCTTATCACACCCTAGAAAACTCATGGTCGCTCTTTTAGTTTCGGTAAGAAAGCGGTTAAAACGTTTAAGTTCGTAAAGTGGCTAAAAGACGAGGAAAACATATTCCGAATGGTCGCTACTTTCATTTTTCCAAGGGTACGAGTTTCGGCCAAATTTTAGCTTATATATCTCTACGAAAGAAGACTTGAATACCATAGACAATCTAAGTTCAATTTGACCTCAAACCTTCGCTCAAGTCGCGAGTACACACGCCTAACCTTCGATTGAAAATTTGGGCGGCATGCCCTTTGTATTTAGCTATTTTTCAGCCATTTATGGCTTCATTATTTTCCTCAACTCAGCCCAAATTCACACATAAACAATCTTAACACAATAGCCCTTCAACTAGGCTCAAGGTCATCCAAATACAAGGCAATTCTAGCAATGCAACCATAAATCAAAGCTGGAAAACCAGTTTTAAAGGCAAATCGCTAAGTAGCAGGTTTGAGTCTTTTGGCATTTTGGTCACAACTGAAGCTACACTTATCAGATTGGGGTAAATTTTATGGAGTTTCAAAGCTAAGACAGAGAACTACATTTCCTATGAAGGCATCGACATCCAGTTCGTGCATTTTTAGGGTCAAAATGAGTAATCTCAGAGAAACAAGAAAACTGCCTGTGAAATGGGGCTTTTGGCAGTCAGGGGTATTTTAGTCATTTCCAACTTTACAGTGCTCCGATTGAGCTGCAATTTTACAGGCAGATATTTAACTTTATTCCCTACAACTTTTATGTTTTGACCTAGACCTGATTCGGCCTCTATCATGAACGAACATACAAGTCGGAAACAGGGCAGATTCATCATTAAGGCTGGAAATTTGATGATTCAATGCTTGAAAATAACATTTATGTCTTGAATCACTACCCCAAGTCCCTATCCAAGCTCATCAACATCATATACTATATAAACAACAATAAACACAACTGAAAATCTCAAACCCTAGCTCAACATTCCACCATATCATTCAAAACTAACTAATTAACCATCATAAGTCAAGAACATAAGCTTCTATTCAAATTTTAACAAGATTAAGTACAAGAAAAGGAAAGGAAACCATGATACCTTACAAAGGCTGCTTGTAGGTGAAAACACCCTTCCCTTCAAAACTTTACCACACAAAGCTTCCTAAGTTCCCAAGTGAAAGTTTAATCGGTTTAGATTTTGAATTCAATACAAACAAGGCCAAAAATCAAGATTGGAATAGAAGTGTTTCTTCTCTCTTTTCTCTCCTTAAATCTCGGCCACCATGGAGGATATAAGGAAGAAATGAAGCTAAAAGAAAGATAAGAAGATAGAAATTGGTTTGGTCAAAGTTGGGTAGATGACCTCCAAGTGTCGCCGTAGGATCAAATCTCCTATTTTTCTTCTTTTCCTCTTTCTTTTGTGGTCAACATTTTTGGCTCTTCTCAAGGGTAATGAAGGCTGATATTTATGAAATAATATCAAGGAGATTAAGGTAATAAGGTGGTGGTCAAGTGGTGTAATCAATCGGTAGCGAACGGTATACATCGGTTCAAACCGTTTTTCCTTAACTCGTGCGTATTAGTGTTTTAACTTATGATTCACTAATTTATTATTGTCACTTCTAATCACACAATTTTCTTATGTAAAACTCACTCTTAACCATCAAATTTAGTACACACACCTATTAACAAGTGATCACACGGCCAAAATACGCAAAAATCCTAATTTACCCGAACTATAAAACTAAGGGTAAAAGTCTTAAATCTCTTCTTCATTACAACTATTGAGAGAGTAAATGAGTAGTAAAACTATCATAAGTAATTGAGTCAAATTAAAAAGAAATTTTAAGAAAATATGAGCGAATTTTCCAGTCGTCACACTTGCCTTCTTCATCCTTCAATTTGATCTTCATCTAGCTAATACACAAGAAAGGATGAACCAACTAAAACTAAACTATCCTCCACTACCCTAAATTAAAAAGCTAAGAACTACATTTTTTGTGGTATTTTTTTGCACCTCTACAAGCTCTCTTAAAATGAAGGATACGAGCTCTATTTATAGAAAAATCTTCAAGCCTTTAACTTATATCTTCAATATGAACATTGCTCCAATTAATCAACAATTTTGGCTTCCAAGCTAAATCTCATTATTATAGAAGAAAATAAAGTCAAGAATTATTGCTAGAATCTCCATTTCATTGTTATAAATCTTTTATAAAATGTCCCTTAAAAGGTTTGAAATGATGGAGTTGAAATCAAATTGCACCAGTGGAAGTTGCAAAGTTTGACTAGAATCTCTTCGACAATCCCTCCATTTTTTGGTTGGACTTTCGGAGGATTCATCCCCTATTTTGCCAAAATTCTGCCTCGAATCCCTCCAACAATCCCACCAGAATTCCGAACAGATTCTTGGAGGGATTGAGTCCGACTTTCTTTTTCGACAAGTTTCTTTATTTTTTATTTTTGTGACTTGAACCACCTTTCAAACTCGTTATCCATGCGAACTTTAGAATTTCAATCAACATAATACAAGTTTATTTCTTATCCAAAATGAAGTCCATTTCCAATTCCTATAAAAACAATAAAAAAATATACACGTAGAAGGGACAAAAATCTCATTTAAGCACCAAGCATTTAGAACTACTTATAGCCAAAATGGACCATTTTCTTCTTTTAATATTGAAAAATTGACAAAAAGTAATATAAAATATCATCAAAATATATCAAATATCCACTGCAAGATTTTGCTTAGAGTGGTAAGACAAATTTGGCAGACTCGCTCTAGAAATTGATTCAATGACATTGTTGAATCTCTTACATGGGAGGTAAATCATCCAAAAGTTTATTAGGTATGACATTTTTGAACTTTTAGCACCTCATAAACTTCACTGGAATTTTAGGTTTTAACTCAACACTCAAAACATCTTTCACTATCACGGTGAGCATCTCCTATGATTTTTTGACATCTACAATAAATTTTGAATTTGAATTAGTAATAGTAAAGACTTTTTTACTACTACTAGCCTTATCTATGGGTTTAGGATGCTCACTCTGTTTCATGGGGAACAAAGTGGTCCTTTTGCCATCCATCATAAACCTGTAGATGTTCTCTCTACATATAAAAATAGCATCCACATCATAATACCATAGGCTTACAAACAAAATATGACAAGAATCCATCTCTACTATGTCACAGACTACTTCATTAAAATACTTGCCAATAATAAAAAGTACCATACAATGATCAACCACTCGAATTGGTTCTATTTCTTTAATCCAACCAATTTTTAAGGCTCAAGTTGTTTTTCAATAAGCAATTCTATTGTTTCAGCAAGCTGTTCTCAAATAATATTCTATGAGTCTCCACTATCAATGACTAAATCAAGAAACTTATTAAAAACTCGGCACCTGGTTCGGAAGAATTGATGCCATTGCATCTCCTCCTTCTGCGTGGGTGACAACAATAACTTTAGAATTATAAAGGTAGAATTCTCGAGCTTCTCTTCATCCTTATGTTCTCTAGATTTAGCTCTGTATACTTAATTCTCCAATTCATGATCATCACTGGTGTGCTCTACCAAGTTCATTTGCTTGCGGCCGAGGCAATTGTTAAAGGTGTACTCAATTTTCCATACCTATTACACTTACCCCCATAAATTTTGCATAAATATTAGGACCCTTTGTTTAGTAGGCTAGGATTGCTTTGTGTTGGTCCTCTTAGATGCCTTATGGCCATCCACCATTGGACCTTGGCCTCACAGTACCTAGCATCCCGAGTTTTTTGATTATCCCTTTAGCTTTCTCTAGCATTAAACCGATTCGAGCCAAAGTTTATTTGCAATCCTTCATCTCGAGTATTTTTCTTCCAGGTCATTCTCAACTCAGCCTTCACAGTTAGTTTGTGCACATTTAACAATTGAATACCAATTTCCTCCCGCAGATTTCGACTCAACCCAAGATGTTCCCTAGATTCCATCACAATATTACTGGATAATAAGAGCAAGAACTCTGCATGGTATTCATAAACAGTTCGATTAACTTGATTACAATGCTATAATTGTAAGAAGTATTGCTCATAAATTGGCAGTAAGAATCGAGTAGTAAGAAGATTCTTCGTCTTTAATCATGCCCTCACATGTTGCTTCTCCTTCTAATGCCTTTGATTTTGGATGACGCTCTCTCCTTCAACCTATAAGCCACCAGATTGACTTGTCAATCTCCAGTTCATCGTCAGAAGCGTTTGGACCATCAGGACGTGCCCACGCCTACTCATCTAGAGGGCACATGGTAACTTTTAATGCACCAATTTTATCGTCAGAAGGGTTTCTACCATAGGGCATGCCCACGTTTTGTCCTAGGGAATGTTCAAGAAAAAAGAACCAAAAATAATAATAATAATAAATAAAACAACAAAAATATTTTTCTACTTTCTTTTTTTTTCTTTCCTTTCTTTTCCTTTTCTTTCTTTTGCTTCTCTTTCTTTCTTTTCTTTTTCCCTATTTTTTCTTTCTTTCTTTCTTCCCTATTCTTCTTTTCCATCCCAACCAAACAACTGACCTAGCGCCACCATCATCTCCCGTGCCACTCACGTCGCGCGACTACTTTCTTCGTAGCCATTAGCCGCCGCCACTCGTCGCCGCACCGCTGCCGTTCTGCGCTTCGGGTTCGTTCGCTGCTGCAGCCGCTCGCTATCACTAGTCACCCTCCACCACCGCCCTCTGATGTTAAGTGGTGACATCTCTGGGCACAGTCCGCTATATGGACGAGCGGGTGACTAATATTGCAAATCAGGTGGTTCAGATGTCCCAAAATTTGACGGCCTACTTCTACCATGTTGGTTTCACACCACTATTGTGACGACCCCACCTTCCCCTAGGGCGTACCCTAGGGTTTAGCGAGTCGCCTGCTTAACTCTCGCTAGGACTCACTCACTCGTAACTCGAGAAAATAACTTATATCTATGGAAAAGTAAATAACACAACCATTTCAAACTTAATATATACATTGACGTTTAGATCCAGCTACAAGGCTTATACACGCCCAAATACATTAAAGTGCTTAAAATTCAAGTACAAACAACCCTAGTTGGGTGCTAATACAAGTACAATTTCAAAATTCAAAAACTAGATTATTCTAATCTGTACAAGTCTCACACCTCGCCTGTATTCCCTATAAGAAAAACAAAACTAAAGGAGAGAGCTAAAGCTCAGTGATATTCCAAATAGCAAATTGACCATTAATTAAAAGTGAAAGTATCATAATAGTGAAATAACGAGCATAACAAGTCGAGAAAGTGAGCAATAACACTTCGTATGGCCAAACAATAAATGTTCAGCATCTCATGTAAAAGGATACAGTTGCTCTTGTAAATTAGCTCCACCATAGCTTGATCGAGTGGTAGTTGACACTCCGTCAACTTCCAAGTAAGGTAACTATTCCAGTATTATACCACTTAACTCCACTCTCCGTCCACCAACCAAACCCCTTAGTGATACTCGAGTATACCGATTAGTCGAGGAGATAACACTCCACTCGACAAAACTAATGACCCAGGGTTTGTTATTGAATTGACCAAGCCCCTGCCAGCTCGACTCGATTAACAAGCTATAGGGTTTCTGGAATTCTAGATAAGATACAACTTATATGCATGTATATCAATTCAATTGAAGTCAATGAACAAGAATATATCACATTAGGGCAAGTGCGATAAAGTACACTCTTGCCCTATCAATCCACTCATATATCATGTAATCACATTGGTTAAATATTAAACACAAATGTCAAGTTCAATCAGGTATTTGGAAGCACTCACCAAAGATATAGTGCCTTTACGGATCACGGTTAGGTATTACTCCTTGTTTGGAGTCCAAATTTGCGATAAAACATCGTTTAAGAGCTTTGAATATCAACTAAGGTTCGAAACTTAAACATTTCGTTTAACGAAAATCAAGTAATTGAAACTCATTTGGGAAATATTCGTAAAACTCATGCTCGCTCTTAAAACTTTGAAATGATTAAACTTTGAAATCCCCATTTGAATCGAAGAGACGAGGAAAACATATTTCTATTAGTCGTTACTTTCATTTTTTCCAAGGGTACAAGGTTAGGCCGAATTCTAACTTATATACCTCTATGAGCGAAGACTTGAATACCCTAGACGATTCAAGTTAGAGTCGTCCTCAAATCCTTACTCAAGTCGCGAGTACACCTACCTAACCCTTAAGTGAAAATTTTGGGCAGCACGCCCTTTGTATTTACCTATTTTCCAGCCATTTATGGCTTCATTATTATTTTTTTTTCAGCTAACCTTATGCACGAGGGGGGCACCACTCCAAATTTTATGTAAAAGATCTTCCACGTACATCAGATGAGGCTGACAGTCTGCCAGTAAGGCTAAGCCAAACGTACATAAGGCACCCATATTCTATCTAGGCGGGCTAACCCCTGTATATGGTCTGGAAACGTGGAGGGAAAAAAGCTTTGACAAACACGCGTGGAGCTTACTAGATTTGCCAGTGTATCTGCGACTGCGTTCGCTTCTCGATAGACATGAGTGAAGGTGACCTGGTGGCCCATCGCTAAGGATTGAATGCGTGAAATAGTCCTCCATAATGTCCAAGGCACTCTTCCGTTGCCATTCACCATAGCCCAACAGAACTTGAGAATCCATTTCAACCTGTAGAAATTGGGAGTCAGCGGAGAGTAGCATACCCTCCAGTAACGCCATGGCCTCCGCTCTCACATTTGTCCTTGATCCTAAAAATGACGAGAATCTGTATAGGACATTACCTCCTGAGTCGCGAAGCACCCCTCCAGCCCCCGAAAGCCCTGGATTCCCTAAAGAGGAGCCGTCAACATTCAGCTTGACATACCCGATCGGTGGCCTTTCCCAAACGACCTAGCGTGGGAGTATCCGCTCGTGTCGTGCCAAACGAAGCAACAAGCCCGAGTGGTCCAGCTCCCCGTCATCTCGTGTCACTTGGGTAAAAGGCCAGACCTAGGATATGTTGTGCATCAAAGTTTGGACGCTTTGGCAAACCTGTGATGGCGTCATAGTAACCCCCTCGTATACTGCCATGTTCCTAGCCTTCCATAGCCCCCAACATATTAGCGATGGCAACACCTTACACAACTTCTCCCGTGCGGAGCCTGGAGAGTGACAAAGCCACCACTACTGCAGACGGCAGAGAATGCCAGTTGTAGGTGTATTGGGAACCAACATGGCCCTGGAGAAAAAGCCACATACCTCGGTAGCTAGAAAACAGCTCGATAAGACGTGATCTTGAGATTCCTTATTCAGGCAGAACGGGCACTTAGAAGCGAGGTGGAAGCCAAACCGCTGTAGGGTCTCAAGGAAAGGCAGGTACTTATTAAGTAGCTTCCACATGAAGACGGCGATTTTGCAAGGAATTCGACCGCTCCATACACATTTCCTGGACCCGAGGCATGCTCGTTTAGGCCGCAGTGCATCCCATGCGGAGGAGATAGTAAATTTGCCAGAGGATGTAAGGACCCAAGCTGGCCGAACCCCGTCCTTTTAGTCTATAACTCGGGTGAATTGCGCTACTGTATCACAAACGGCCAGCATTTGTCTCCAGACTCTGGAAACCCCGTGTGCTACCCCATTGTCTTCACTATACCGAGACCTCATAAAATTGGCCCATAAGGAGGCCGAATGGCAATACTGCCACCACAGTTTGTAACTGAATGCCCCCTGTATGCCTTCAAAGGATCGTATCCCAAGGCCATCCTCCTCCACTGGATAGCATAGGTTTTTCCAGGAGCGCCAGTGATGCTTAGGGCCTAGCTCTGTTTGACCCCAGAAGAAATTCGCCATTATTCGTTCAAATTCCTTAAGTATCCCAGTTGGCGAATCCATTACCGCTAGCACGTGCGTAGGTATAGTGGAGAGCACATGCTTAATGAGGATGAGCCGTCCACCCTGGGAGAGAAACTTTTTCTGCCAGCCTGCTAGTTTAGCAATGAACTTGTCAATTAGAAATTGGAAGTAAGCCTTTTCCGACGCCCAGCATATAGATTACACCCCAGATAGAAGAGAGGCAAAGAGCCATGCCTGAAACCGGTCATCTGCTGGATTCTACGAATTTGGCCAGTACCACACAACCGTGACACTATGAAGAAACTCTTTTGGGTGTTAACCTGTTGGCCCGCTGCATTCTGGCAAAGGGTTAAAAACCGAACCAGGTTCCTCACAGATCTCCTATCTCCATGAGCGAAGATAATGATATCGTCTGCAAATGACAAGTGCGTGACCCGAATGCATCCTCACGACATTGCATAAGGAGCCACACTGCCATCAGCTACTTGTGCATTCAATCCCCTACTAAGAGCTTCGGATGCCAGGATGAAGAGGAGAGGGGGCAGAGGATCTCTTTGCTTGATCCCGCGGGATGCCTAGAAAAAGCCCTTGGGCTTGCCATTCACAAACACGGAAAACCAGCTGTGGGAGAGATTATTCAGAACAAGAAAAATGAACCTATAATCGAAACCAAACTTGTGAAAGAGCCGCCGCAGAAACCACCATGACACCCTATCAAAGGCCTTCATCATATCCAGTTTGAAGATGCAATTGTGCTCGCGAGCCTTCTTGTTAATGGAGGCAATCATTTCTTGTGCCAGGAGAACATTTTCAGCTATATCTTGGCCAGGACAAAAAGCGGATTGCTCCGAAGATATAATGCCCGGGAGAATAGCCCGCAATCGATTAGCTAATGGGTCGGAAATCTGCAAATGTAGCTGAATTTGGCTTCTTCGGAATCAACACAATCAATGTACTAGCAATGCCTTTTGGGATTGGAGTCCTAGCCAAAAAGTCTTTAGTCGTTGCCAAGACATCAAGGGCCACAATGTCCCAGCAATGGCGAAAGAAGGTGCCAGTGTAGCCATTGACACCCGGGGCACTATCCTTGTCGAGATCGAACACAACCCCCTTGACCTCCTCTATTGTTATTTCCCTTAACAAGGCTCCATTGTGATCTGCAGACGCCAGCTCCGGTATGTGGACGAGTAGATCATCTACATCCCTGATCTCCTCTGCTGTAAGAAGCCGCTAGAAGAAACTGACCGCTGCCTATCCAATTCGGTCATCATCTTCTAGCCAAGTCCCCTCCCCCTTATCTTTAATGCGGTGAATGGCAAGTTTTGAGTGTTTCTCTGTAACGGAAGCATGGAAGTATCGTGTATTGGAGTCACCATCCTTCAACCATCATAGCCGCGTCTTTTGACACTAGTAGTCCTCCTTAGGGCTGCAAACGAGCCGAGCCGAGTCAAGCTTTGAGCTAATCGAGCCGAGCCTTAGCTAAATTTTATCAAGCTCGAGTTCGAGCTCGAGCTCGACGAGCTGGCAATTTTCGAGCTCGAGCTCGACTCGAATCAAGTCGAGCCGAGCTCGAGCTCGAGCTCGAGCTCGAAAAAAATAAAAAAAATTATTTTATTTTTTAAAAAAATAAATAAAATAATATTTTTTCTGAATAAATAATAAAATATTAAGGATATATCCGTAATTTCACTATGAAAATAAAAAATAAAAAAAATATATATATAATATACGTAATTTTATTATTAAATAAAAATAAAAATAAAAAAATATATATATATTCAAGCTCGCGAGCCGGCTCGCGAGCTAACGAGCTTAATATTTTGAGCTCGAGTTCGAGCTCGAGTTTGACTCGAGCTGGCTCGAGCTCGACTCGAGCTCGATTAATGTCGAGTTCGACTCGAGCTTGACTCGAGCCGCTCGCGAGCGGCTCGATTCGTTTGCAGCCCTAGTCCTCCTCAACCCGGATGCTTTGCAACAGGCGGGCTTGCGCGTGGTGGAGGTCAACCCTCGCCTCATCCGTCGGGGTAGCTTCAAACATGATTTCCTTCTGTTGTACCTCTAGCTCGTGTTGCCGGGCAGCCTGGAAGATGTTCTCAAACTGCTACTTGCTCCAGTGCCGTAAACATGCCTTCAGTCACTTCAGCTTGAAAGCCAACCGATAAATACCATACCCCTGTGTGGGGAGTTCCCAATTGCTCTGCATTGTCGATATAAAACATGGGCTCGAAATCCAAAATGTCTAGAATTTAAAGGGCTTCGGAACACTAGCATCAACAGATCGCAGATTCACTAATAAGGGCGAGTGGTTAGAGACGGCACGGTTGAGATGCTGAACCGAAGTATTCGCTAAGAAACCGAGCCATTGCTGATTGATTAAAACTCTATCCAGGCGCTTCCATATCCTAGCCCCTGCCCTAACTCCTGACCACATATATGAGCTTCCGGAGTAAGGTAGTTCCTGAAGATGGCAGCCAGAGATTGCTGTGTTGAATTCAGAAATGGCTTCAAGGTCCTGGGTTGCCCGACCCGTATACTCTGCCAGCGTACGGATAACATTAAAGTCCCCCTACCAACCACGGTCTTGTGATCGAGCCAACAAGAGTTTGCAACTCAGACCACAAAGCGCGCCTTCCGGTCCTGGTACACTTAGCATAGATAAACGACGCAAAAATAGTCTCTGTCCAAGAATCGTGACCCGCCATGACATGGAGGATTTGCTCAGAGTTATATAAGACATTAAAATTGAAACCAGAGCGCCAAAATACCTAGATTTGATTTGAGGTGTTAAGCAAGCAAAAGTCAAAAGATAACTTCACACGCAAGGTTTCTATGTTGTAAGCTTCTGCCATAGGTTCTAAGAGTACTAAAATAGCAACTTGATGAAGACGGAGTAAAATGCGCAAGCGACGCACAGAAAGTTTGTTCGTCGCTCCCCTAATATTCCAAATGAGAAGATTATTCATTAGAGCTAGGGTGGAGGGGTACCACGATGGCTTTAGAAGCTTGCCGTGTCAAAATTTGTTGGGGTAGAGGGATGTAAACTCGTCGCTTCCTCAACTTCCGCGAGAGCACCATGGTGAACCCATCTTCATCGCGTTCAGCAAATTTTCGTTGTACCCGCAGCCCCAATGCCTTGTTGAATTGCTGGAGAGAGGCAACTAGCGTCGTCCTATCAGGTGCACCGCCCTTTAGCAGCTCCTCCCCATCCGAGAGAGATTCTTAGGAAGACACCTTCTCGCGCGAACTCAACTGAATCTGTGTATCATCGCAGATACTGCCCAAGGCTGGCGGGTTTGCTAAGACTTGCAAAGGGGCGCTCTCATCATCTAGTTTCAAAGAGTCGGAGTACCTGCATTGGGTAGCCTCAACCTGCTCCTGCTCACCCAAAAGCCTCCTGCGTAGCATCACCGCGGCAACCCAAGGCCTCTTTGTGATACCCCAACTTTTAGGATAATATTTTTGTTTACTCTCAAAGAGGATATTACGGTTTCTTTAGTTTATTTTATTTTAAGACCTTGTTTTGCTTTAAAGGACTAGGAACCCTAAATTCTAATAAAAAACCCTAGTTTTACTTGTAACTAACTGGTTTTTCTTAAATCTCTCATATTTTAATCGAAACCCTAATTTTAATCTATGGAATTGTAAAATCCCTCACATTTTTCTTAAAATTCTTTTTATTTGGCATTTATTCCTTTTTAATAGCTTTACTACTCATTCACACCCTCAGTAATTGCAATCAACCATAGAATCAAGGGTTTTCCCTTTAGGTTCTTAGTTTGGGTAAATTCGGGTTTTTTGCGTATTTTGATAGTGTGATCACTTGGTGAGAGGTGTGCACTAAATTTGGTGATTAAGAGTGAGTTTTAGACAAGAAAAAGTGTGTGATTGGAAGTAATAATAATAAGTGAGTGACTTATAACTAAAAACCCTAGTACGCACGAAATAATGAAAATCGGGTTGAACCGACGGGTACCGTTCGTTACCGATTGAGTGCACCACTTGAACATTACTTTATTACCTTAATCTTCTTGTTTTTAATTGAGCTAATTATCCCTTAATTAAGCCATAAGTCAGCCACCATTATTGACTAAGGAAAAGGGAGAAAAGAAAACAAAAACAAAGAAAGATCTTGAGCGACAAGTGTCGGCAATCCAACGGTTGTTTGACTAAGACAAGTTTCTTTCTTCTTATCTTTATTCTTGGCCAATTTTGTTTCATTTCTGCTTCATTTCTTCTTGGTTGGCCGAAATTGAGGGGAGGAGAAAAACCAAGAGAGAAAAGTTCCACTTCAATCTTGAATCCTTCTTGTTTGGGTGAAATCTCAAAACCTAAACCGATTAAACTCTTCCTTTAGTACCTAAGAGGCTTTGTATGGTGAAACCTTGGAGGGAAAGGCTGTGGTTCTCTCTTGCTAGCAGCTTTGGTGAGTTATTATGGTTTCCTATCCTTTCCTTGCATTTAATCTTGTTAAAGTTTAGTTAGAAGCTCTTAATCTTGCCTTATGACGGTAAATTGGTTAGCTTGGAATGATATGTTGGAATATGGAGCTAGGGTTTATATTCTCAGCCTTGATTATGGTTATCTACCTCTTAATTGATGTTATTGAGTTAGTAATTGGTGGGTTTGATGATGGAACACTTGTTGGATATGAATTTCTAGAGTAAAGGTGCAAATTCCAGATTTGAGTTTTATTACTGCCCTGTTCTGCCCGGTTCTGTTTGAACATGATGGGAGCCGAATTAGTCTTAGCACAAAACATAAAAATTGTAGAGAATAATTTTTTATAGCTACCAGTAAAATTTTAGCTCAATACTATCACTGTAGCATGCAAAAAGATAAAAATACCCTTGACTGCCATAGGTAGAGCCCTGTGGACAATGTTGACCTTTCACCAATTTGACCACATCTGTTCACCCTGATCCGTACTGAATTAGCCTTTGGTCAAAAAATAGAAGTTGTAGTGCTATGTCTTATCTTTTCAACGCCCCTGAAAACACCTCAATCGGACTTCGGTAGCCTGAGTTATTGTCATTTAAACATAGTGCAGTTAACTAGCTTGATTGTGAGATTCCGGTTCTGTAATTTGAAATTTTGACTTGGATACATTGAAAACTGGGTTGAGTTGTCTGCAGGAAAGTTGTAACCTTTTGTCTAAGATTCGAGATGCTACCTAGTACATCTTGATCCAATAACCACAGCTATGATTATGGTCAAAACCGTGTAACCTATTTTATCCCTTTTTTATTTCCGCGCACGCGTGCATACATTTCTTTGCCGTTTTTGCCGCTTTGATCGTTTTAGTCCTTATTTCTCTTTATGATGGTCGATTGACTGATAGTTGAGTATAATCTTCTGTCACAGGCAGCGACAAACTAAGCGGAGTCGGTGGCCCCGTGTAACATACCTTGATTTACGTGCTAACTATTTTGAGTGAGTAATTGGGTTTATTTATGTGATAAATTGTCAAGGTGACTTGTATTTGTTAGATGGATACTTAGGCGAGAGTGTACTTTATCTCATTCGACCTAAGCCCATCCTATGTTGTTGATTTAATATGTGAGAATACATACCTTGTGTTGAGTAACACCCTTTTGCTGTGTGCTGTTGGGGTGATTACATGACATGAGTTGAAGCCCTTGTGCTGTGTGCTGTTGGGGTGAGTACTTTGTTGAGAAATATCATCTATTGAGAGATTAGATATCTCAGGGCTTGGTTCCAGCCCGGTTTCAAGGGGAGACGGACTATTCGAGCCAGCCGGGGTTTGGTCGAAATTAGTTCCATGCTAACCTTGGGATTTCGTTCTTTGTTAAAGCTTTGATTAAAGCTAAGAAATTTTGTTTTGCTCGAGCTGTTGTGTGCTGTTGACTGGCCAGCGGGGGTTGATAAGGTGAACGGGAAAAGTAAGTGGTGTCTACGGACCATGAGTATTTTGGTTGACGGAGTATCAACAGGTGGTCAAGCGCGAGGAATTGAACTGGTTTTGAAGCCACCCGTATCCTACCATTGTGATGTTATATTTCTATTATTGATGTGAAATATTCTGGTTTACATGTTTATTTGGATGTATTTTTACATTTTTACCTCCCGATTAATCACTAAGCATATAGTTTACTCCATTTCATTTGCTTTCCTAAGCAGGGGGCCGACGTGGGGATCGCTCGGGAAGGTGGTTAGATTTTTGGCTATAGAATAGTTGAATTTGTACTTGTTATAAGTTGACTAGTAAGATGTATATATTTGTCGTGGTGGTTATAGTGATCAGTTTTTCTAGGGTTTACTTTCTGGTACTCGTGGTATGTATGACTTGATGTGCTAGTTTATGCAACTTTTAAAGCAGTAATAGAGTAAGTAGAACTTTCATTTGGTGTGAAATCTATTTTCTCATTTTAAGTATTGAGTCTTGGCGCGAGCTAGGCAGGCGTCCCGCGGATACCTTCGGGTTCGCCTTTGGGAGAAGTGGGGGCGTCACACTCTTGGTTAGTTGCAGCTGCTAGGTGCAAAGCACTAGAACGTTGGGCACCACTCCTCCCCTCCGGGCCTGGGCATCCACGGCCAGGCCAGTCGCGGCCGCTGGGTGCAGAGTAGCACTGGAACTTTGGGCGCCGCCCCTCCTCTCCTAAAACGTTATGGCTTCATTATTTTTCTCAATTCAGCCCCAAAATCACACACAAATAATCTTATCACAATAGTCTTTCACTAGGTTCAATGTCATTCAATTACAAAACAATGCTAGCAATGCGACCGGAACTAATGTTCAAGACAAATAACAAAATAACAGGTTTGACGTCTCTTGGCATTTTGATCACAACCGAAGCTATATTTATCGGATTGGGGTACACTTTATGCCATTTCAAAACTAAGACAGAGAACTACAAGTCTTATGAAGATATCGATAGCCAATTCATTCATTTTCAAGGTCAAAATGTGACATCTCAGAGGAAAATAGAAAACTGTCCTTAAAATAGTACATTTGGTAGTCAATGGTACTTTTGTCATTTCACATACTACAATACTCCGATTGAGCTGAAATTTTACATACAGCTATATAACTCCATTCCCTACAATTTTTATGTTTTGAACTAGGCCTGATTCGGTCTCTAACATGGACAAATTAAACAGGTCAGAACAGAACAGAGTGGTTTCCAATTTTCTGGAATTTGAACTTTTATTCTAGAAATTCATATCTAACAAGTACTCTATCATCAAAACCACCAATTACTAGCTCAATAACATCAATGAATAGGTAGATAACCATAATCAAGGCTGAAAATGAAAACCCTAGCTAAACAATCCACCATATCAATCAAAACTACTTAAATAACCATCATTAGCCAAGAACATGAGTTTCTATCCAAACTTAAACAAGATTAAGGAAGAGAAAAAGGAAAGACAGCCATAATACCTTACCAAGAATGCTTGCAAGAGAAATCCACAACCTTTCCTTCCAAAACTTTAGCACACAAAGCTTCCTAAGTACTAAAATGGAAGTTTAATCGGTTTAGATTTTGGATTTTCACTCAAACTAAGCTAAAAATCAAGATGGAAATGAAGTGTTTCTTCTCTCTTTTTTTCTTCCTTAAGTTTGGCTACCATGGAGGATAATGAGGGAAGAATGAAGCTCCAAGAAAGATAAGAAACTAAGACTTGGTTTGGGTCAAAGATGGTTGGATGACTTCCAAGTGTCACCACAAGATCATCTCTCAAATTTTTTCTTTTCCTTGGTTTTTGTTAGTCAAAAATTTCGGCCCTCATGAGCTAAATAAGGGCTGATATTTATGCACTAATAACAATGATATTAAGTTAATAAAGTGGTGGTCAAGTGGTGTGTTCAATCAGTAGTGAACGGTGCATGTCGGTTCACACTGTTTTCCTTAACTCGCGTGTACTAGGGTTTTCACTTACCATTTACTAACTTATTATTATTACTTCTAATCACACACTTTTCTTATCTAAAACTCACTCTTAACCACTAAATTTAGTACACACTCCGTACCGAGTAATCACACTACCAAAAAATGTAAAAACCCTAGTTTACCTTAACGATGAAAGTAAAGGGAAAACCTTTGGTTCTATGATTAATTGTAACTATTGAGGAAGTGAATGAGTAGTAAAGCTATTGTAAGGTAATAAATTCCAAATAAAAGGGAATTTTAAGAAAAATATAAGAGATTTTACAAGTCCTCACAACCATTCACACCTATTACATAGTTGCCCGAGATCCCCACCATGTTGTTCAGGGAAGTTTCGTTGTCTTGTTTGTTTTCTTTGCTTTATGGTTCCCATTTAGAATAATGTCAGATTTAGGTATGCGGGGAGCTATGGTACAACTGGTATTGCTCTTTTTATATTTTTTCTTTTATTTTTGTTATTTCTTAGCATTTTTATGATTATTTAGGATTGACAATGGTTAGTTGATTCTAATTTTTCTATTGTCAAGTCTTAGTGATGCGAGTGTATCAAGTGTAATATGGTTAAATCCAGGAATGTCTCTTTGGTAAATATTGAAGATTTTGTGACTTTTACAATTTTTAGTTAACTTTTCTAGGTATGGGGAATAATCGCTTGGCATTTTTTTATGTGAATTGATTCAGCTATTAATTTTAGATCTCCATGTTTGAGGAAATAAAGCTGGTTGGTGTTATTTTATGTGATTTCTTGAGTTATTGTTTTGTCTGGTTATGAATAATGTTTGTGACGACCCTACCTCCTCCTAGGGCTTACCCAAGATTTAGCGGATTGCCTGTCCAACTTTCGGCAGAACTCACTCACTCACTTCAAGAAAATAGGTTGCAACCTCAAGTGTAAAAGAAATAACAGTTCCCAAGTTTGGAATGTACAAATACATTCATTTCTATCTTAAACATCCATACAATCCCAAAGACATCAAAAGATTTAACTTCTAAATACATTCAACCCTAATCGAGTGACTAGTACGAGTACAATCGCAAAATTTCCAAAAAATAGACTATGCTAGCCTATACCAGTCTCACACCTCGCTCGTACCTCCTGTAAGGAAAATAAAAACTAATAGAGTGAGCTAAAATTTAGTGAGGTTTCAAAATATCAGGCAAACCCAAATAGCAAATTAACCATGATTTAAAAACATAAGTATCAAGCTAGCGAGCTGTAAGGATCGAAAACAATCTAAGAGGGAGGGGAATTAGGTTGATTAAGAAACTAATCAAATTATGGGTATTTTTTGGCTCAATATGAAATTTATCCTTTTTATAAAATGAACAAAATCACTCGAGAGAAGTAGAAGATATAAACAATTTAAAGATCACAAGATAACAATAAATAAATAAGAATGGAAGAATTGCAAACCAATTGACTACCAAGCTCCTTTTGAGCTTTGTAGATCAATTCAAACAAGCTTCTGTAAGTTGATGAAATACAATCAATCTTGTGTACAAAGGAAGGCTCACTTCCTCCTTACCCCAAACTCCACTCGGTCAAGTTAGAAAGTTTTACTATCCCTCAGGACAACCCTCACAGAACTATACTATTGAAGTATTCATTCACAAATGAAAAAACTTACAATGAACTTCACACTACCAAGACTACAAATCTTCCTTGGAGAGTGTTTTCTCACTAAAACTACTCTATATCTTTTATATCTTCAGTGTGCAAAAGTTATTTGAAGTTTCTGACCATACTCTATTTATATGAGACCAAGAAAGTGATTCATTGATACTCCCAATGGCTAGTTGATTCTTCAACTGCCTTCTATCCATTGGAAGCATTAATGAAGCATTTTTTTGGTCTCATACAAATAGAACATGGTCAGAAATTTCAAATAACTTTTGCACACTGAAGATACAAAAGATATAGAGTAGTTTTAGTGAGAAAACACTCTCCAAGGAAGATTTGTAGTTTTGGTGGTGTGAAGTTCATTGTAAGCTTTTCATTTATGAGTGAATACTTCAGTAGTGTAACTCTGTGAGGGTTGTCATGAGGGATAGTAAAACTTCCTAATTTGACCGAATAGAGCTTGGGGCAAGGAGAAAGTGAGCCTTCCTTTATACACAAGATTGGTTGTATTTCATCAACTTGAAAAAGTTTGTTTAAATTGATCTACAAGCTCAAGAGGAGCTTGGTAGTCAATTGGTTTGCAATTCTTCCCTTCTTATTTATTTATTATTATCTTGTGATCTTTAAATTGCTTATATCTTCTATATCTCTCAAGTGATTTTGTTCATTGTGTGATTAGTTATAAAAGAGAGTAAATTTCATATTGAGCCAAAAAGTATCCATAATCTGATTAGTTTCTTAATCAACCAAATTCACCCCCCTCTTAGGTTGTCTTTGATCCTTACACGAGCTTATCAAGTCAAAAAAATGAGCAATAACACTTCATAAAACCAATTAACAAGTCAAGTAAAAGGATACAACCGCTATTGCAAAATAGCCCCGCCATAACTTGATCAAGTAGTAGTTGACATTCTGTCAACATTCAAGTAAAGTAACCAGTTCAGTAGTGCCCCACTTAACGCCAATCTCCGTCCACCATTCAACCCCGTTACTGGGCCCAAACACCAAGATAAACATGTGTAGTAATACTCGAGCATACTGATTAGTCGATGAGATAACACTCCACACGACAAAACAAGAGATCCAGGGTTTGTTACCTAATCGACCAAGCGCTTGGCGGCTCGAGTCGAGTAACTAGCCACAGGGTTTCTGGAATTCTAGAGAGTGTTCATGTCATACACAAGTATATCAAGTCAATTGCATTCAATGCACAGTAACGAGTCACTTTTAGGGCAAGCGTGATAAAGTACATTCTTATCCGTCCAAACAAGTCAAATATTGTCAAGTCAAATCACAATGGTAAAACATGTAAAAACAAGTATCAAGTACAATCATGCACTTAGAAGCACTCACCAAAGGCTTAGTGCTTGTCAAAATCACGTTCAGGTACAACTCCTTGGTTGGAGTCCAAATCTACGATAAAATATCATTTAAGAGTGTAAAATTCACTAGGGTTCGAAACATAGGAGTTTCACTTCAAAAAAATCAAATAAATGAAACTTGCTTAAATAATAGTCATATGGCTTATCAAACTCTAGAAAACTCATGATTGCTCTTTTAGTTTCGATAGAGAAGTGATTTATACTTTTGAAGTCACACTTGGTATGAAAACTCGAAAAAATCGTATTTTTAAGGGTCGCTACTTTTACTTTTTAAAGGGTACAAGTTTTGACAAAAATTTCAACTTATGTACCTCTTACTAACAAAAACTCGAATACCATAAACAATCAAAATTCGCTTCAATCTCAAGTCGTCGCTCAAGTCTCAAGTTCTCTCGCCTAACCCTTGGGCGAAAATTTGGGCAGCATGCCTTTTGTATTTTACTATTTTCCAGTCACTTATGGCTTCATTTTTTTCCTAAACTCAGCCCAAATTCAACACATAAGCAAGCTTAACAAAATAGCTCTTCAACTAGGCTAAATATTATCCAAATACAAGTCAATTCTAGCAATGAAACCATCAAGATCAAAACTGAAAACCAGTTTTAAAGAAGAATGTCTAAGTGGCAGATTTGTCATCCTTCGGTATTGTGGTCATAACTGTAGCTAGGTATATCGGATCGAGGTAAATTTTATGGTGTTTCGAAGCTAAGACATAGACCTACATTTACTATGAAGACATTGACACCCATTTATCTCATTTTCATGGTAAAAAATTCACATCTCAGAGAAAATAGAACGCTGTCGGTTAAACAGGGCATTTGAGCAGTCAGGGGTATTTTAGTTATTTCACAAGTTACAGTGCTCCGATTGAGCTGAACTTTTCTGGATAGAAAGCTAACTAAATCCCTACAAGTTTCATGTTTTGAGCAAGAACTGATTTGGCCTTTATCATGGACGAATATGCGGTTCAAGTTGGTTCCAAAAATAGGGCAGAATCACTACCAAATGCTAGAAATTCAATTTTTACTCTAAAAAGTTACAACCAAGCCATTAATCATTTCACCAAATCCATATTCTAGCTTAATAACATCACTTACTAGGTAAACAACAATAACCAAAGCTGAAAAAATGCAAACCCTAGCTAAACATGCCACTACACCATCAAAAACTAAACAATCAACCATAGCAAGCCAAGGTTAAAAGCTTCTATACCAAACCTAGCAAGATTAAGGAAGAGGAAGGGAAGTATTAGCCTTATACCTTCCAAAAGCCTCTTGAAAGTGAAGAACCAACCACTATCTCCCAAGATTTCCACCACTTCTAGCCTCCTAAGCACCAAGATGAGACTTTAATCGGTTTAGTTTTGTTGATTTCACTCAAACAAGGCTTGATTCAAGATTGGAGTTGCAAGCTTTCTTCTCTTTTTTTCCTCTCCTCACTCTCGGCCAACAAGAAAAAAATGAAGGAGAAAAGAAGCCAATTTGAAGATAAGAAGAAAGGAAATTTTCTTGGTCAAAGTTGGTTTGATTTTCGCCAAGTGTCACTTCATGGTTTAATCTCAAAAATTTCTTTTCTCCCTTTTTTTTATGTCAAGAATTTTGGCTGCCTTGAGGGACATTTTGGGGCTTATTTTACTGAAATAAAAGTAAGGAGATTAAGGTAATAAAGTAGTGTTCAAGTGGTGTATTCAATCGGTAGCAAACGGTGCACGTCAGTTCAAGCCGATTTTCCTTAACTCACGCGTACTAGTGTTTTAACTTATGATTCATTAACTTATTATTAGCACTTTTAATCACACACTTTCTCTTATCTAAAACTCACTTTTAACCACCAAATTTAGTACACACACCTCACCAATTAATCACACTACCAAAATACGCAAAAATCCTATTTTACCCTAACTATAAAACTAAGGATAAAACTCTTAATTCTATTATTTATTACAACTATTGAGGGGGTAAATAAGTAGCAAAGATATTATAAAATAATTTATTCACAATAAAAGGAAATTTTAAAAAAATATGAGGGACTTTGAAGTCCTCACACTCTCTCCTCCTTAAAAGAATTTCGACCTCGAAATTCATACCTTTAGTTGTAAACAGCTCAGGAAACTTCTCTTGCATGTCTGTCTCTAGCTCCCAAGTTGCTTCCTCCACTTCATAGTGTTTTTATAGAACCTTAACCAGTGAAATTTGCTTATTTCTCAAGTAATTTATCTTCCGATCTAGTACTCGAATAGGGCGTTCCGGGTGATATTCTCAAATAACGAAACATGGAAAACGTCATGGATTCGCGATAGACTGACGGGTAATTCCAGTTGATAAGCCACCTTTCCTACCCGTTGAAGTATACTAAAAGGTCCTATGTATTTTGGTTGCAATTTCTTCCCCTTTCCTGCTTTAATCTTTCCTTCCAGTGGAGTAACCCTAAGAAACACCTTATCCCCTACTTCAAACTCCAAATCCTTTCTTCGATGGTCGGCATAGCTCTTTTGTCGACTTTGGGTAGTTTGAAGCCTCTGACGTATCACTTTTACCCTTTCGTAGGCTTTCTCAACCCATGATATTATTGCCAGATCTATGATCTTCCTCTCTCCTACTTCATCCCAGTGAATAGGTGATCGACACCTTCATCCATACAGTACTTCATATGGAGCTTTTTGAATAGAAGAGTGATAACTATTGTTGTACGCGAACTCAACTAGGGTAAGATATTGGCTCCAACTCCCTCCAAAATCTACAATACAGGCCCTTAGCATATCCTCAAGAGTTTGAATGGTCCTCTCTGGCTGTCCATCGGTTTGAGGATGATAGGTCGTACTATAGCTCAATTTAGTTCTTAGAGCCTCTTGCAGTTTCTGCTAGAATCGAGATACAAACCTATGGTCTCTGTCTGATACTATACTTACTGGTACCCCGTGTAATCTCACAACTTTCGTCCATATAAAGTTTGGCAAGTTTCTCCAAAAGTATTTCATATTAACTGGCAGGAAGAAATGTGCTGTCTTAGTTAATCAGTCCACTATCACCCAAATCGCATCATGACCTTTTTGAATTCGTGACAACCAGATACAAAATCCATCATTATGTGCTCCCATTTCCATTCAGGTATCTCTAAAGACTATAACAGACCCAGCAATTTTTTATGCTCAGCCTTCACTTGTTGACACGTAAGGCATTTTTGAACAAATTGAGCAATCTCCGCCTTCATATTATCCCATCAATACAGACTTTTGAGATCCTGATACATCTTGCCACTACCTGGATGCACCATGTACCTAGAGCGATAAGATTCCTCTAAAATCTCCTTCTTCAGTTTTTCATCCTTGGGTACAACGATGTGATTTCGAAACCTTAGAATCCCATCAGGACCTAGGTTAAAATCAGGAAATTCTCCTTTCTTCACTTTTTCCATCCATTTTTGTACCATTGGCTTTTTCTTTTGGCCTTCTTTAATCCGATCTAATAATGTCGACTTCACCTCAATATTTCCGAAGATAACTTTCTGCGGCTCAAGACGAGGGTTCCATTCACATACATTTTCTAACAAGTTCCACTCTTCTACCATTAAACCTGCTAGTTGAGCTTTCCAACTTAAAGCATCTGCTATAACATTGGCTTTTCCTTGATGGTAATTAATAGTACAATCGTAATCTTCTAAGAACTCCACCCACCGACGTTGTCTCAGATTTAGCTCCTTCTGAGAGAATAAGTATTTAAGGCTCTTATGGTACGTGTATACCTCAAATATTACTCCGTACAAATAATGCCGCCACTTCTTCAAAGCAAACACAACTGCCACAAGCTCTAAGTCATGGATTGGATAGTTTTGTTCATAAGACTTTAACTTCTAAGAAGCGTAGGCAATTACATTCCGATTTTGCATTAAAACACATCCCAATCCTTCTCTCGAAACATCGGTATAAATCGTATAGCTATCTTTCCCATTTGGCAAAGCAAACACTGGAGTCATGGTCAATTGCTTCTTAAACTCTTGCAAACTATTTTCACACTTAGCATCCCATATATATTTTCCTTGTTTCTTTGTCAAATTCGTCAGGGGTCCCACAATTCTTGAAATATTCTTTATAAACTGGCGGTAATACCCCGCTAAACATAAAAAGTTTCGAACTTCAATAGGATTCTCCGACCGTTTCCATTGGGCAACAGTTTCAACTTTAGCCGGATCTACAGTAAGTCTATCTTTTGAGATTATATGGCCTAGAAACGTCGCTTTCTCTAGCCAAAATTCGCACTTGCTAAACTTCGCAAACAACTGGTGCTCTCTCAAGACTTGCAATATGATTCTCAAGTGTTGTTCATGCTCTTCTTTTGTCTTAGAGTATACCAGGATATTATCAATAAATACCACCATAAACCTATCCAAATAAGGTTTAAACACCCAATGCATTAAATCCATGAATGTAGATGGGGCATTGGTCAAGCCAAAAGGCATCATCGTAAACTCGAAATGCCCATATCGAGTGTTAAAAGCAGTTTTTGGCACATCCTCTTTCTGAATTCTTAATTGGTAATATCCTTGTCGGAGATCTAATTTAGAAAACACCACAACCCCTTGCGGCTGGTCAAATAACTCATCAATGTGGGGTAAAGGATATTTATTCTTAATGGTTACTGCATTCAACCCTAGATAATCAATGCATAACCTCAAACTCACGTCCTTCTTTTTGACAAATAGAACTGGAGCGCCCCAAGGTGAATCGCTCTCATGTATAAATCACTGTTCTAGCAAGTCTTGCAATTACAATTTTAACTCCTTAAGCTCAGCGGGCGCCATCTGATAAAGAGTTTTTGAAATGGGAGTAGTTCCGGGTGCTAAATCAATTTTAAACTCAATCTCTCTTTTGGATGACAATGGCACCAACTCATCCGGGAACACGTCTAGATACTCATTTATCACCAACATATCTTCTAGTTTAATCTTTTCTCCTGGCGTGGTAACTAAAAAAGTTAGATACCCCCGTACCCCATTACTAAGCAATTTCCTAACCCTAATTCCTGAAATAAGGGCAGATGAGGCTAAAATACCCCTTACGTCTAGTTTTAAAGTTGCCTCACTGGGTATACAAGACTCAACCACCTTCATTCGATGGTCTACCCGAACATGATAACGAGCTAGCCAATCCATTCCTATAATAACGTCGTACCCCTTAATGGCTAGACTTATAAGGTCAACTACTAATTTTCGCTCACCAACCCAAATATCGCAGTTTCTATACACCTCGTTGGTAAGTAAATATTGATTACCCATAGGTGTTCTTACTTCTAGGTCATATGGTAGCCTCTCGGCCTTTACATCAACTCCATACATAAACGTAGGGTTAACAAAAGAATGACTAGCACCAGGGTCTATCAAATCTTGGCCAACCGATGAAAAATAGGAATCGTATCTTCTATTACCTCCGATGGCTCAGGTACTGCCTGTTGGTCCAAGGCATATACCCTAGTTGGCACCCTTGGCCTAGTCCCTTCTACATCAGTCGGTTTAGGGTTTGATCGGTCAGCTAGTTGGGCATCACCAACAAGTGAACAATTAGCGATCTAGTGCTCAGTACTTTCACACCGTAAACACTTTCGAGCCTTTTGCTAGCAAGTATCTTCGGTATGGTTGAGTTTTTCACAGTATCCACAAGATACTCGAGGGGCGGATGTTTGGCCTCCCTGCGAGGCACCTCTCGCCTGTCCCCGTCCACCTGGGGCTTTTCTTGGAATAACTCCCCTAGATGTACCCGTAAATCTTTCACTGCCAGCTCCTCGACTGACTTTAGGGGGTGGTATGTCCCGATCACCATGTAACTGCCCCTGACTTCCACCAGGCGCACCTCTCCTTTTTGTATGAAAAGTCCTTAATTGTGCCATAGAAATTTCTATTCTCTGGGTCTTCTTCAAAACCTCCATAAAAGTATTAATTTGTGCCGCCGTCAAGGCCTCCTGTATTTTCACATTGAGCCCCTGCATAAATCTCCTTACCTTCCTTTGCTCCGTAGCGATCAATTCGGGAGCAAACTTAGATAGCTTAGTGAACTGAGTCTCATACTCAGATACACTGAGGGTTCCCTGATGGAGATTAATAAAAGCATCCTCTCTCTTTTACTGGACTATCGATGGAAGATACTTCTCATTAAACTCGCGTACAAAATTCAACCATGTCCATGCTACACCCTCTCTCTCCCACTTAACCCTAATTACGTTCCACCAGGCTCTAGTTGGTCCTTCAAATTGAAATACAACAAAATTCACCTGCCTATCCTCCGTATAGTTTAAGGCAGTGAAAATATTGATCATCATCTCTAACCACCTCTCAGCTACTCAGGGCCCGGTCCTCCCAGAAACTTAGGAGGAGAAAACTTTTGGAATCTCTCTAGGACCCTATCTTGCCCCATTTCAAGATCCTTGGGTTGATTAATAGGGGCTTGACCCTGCTGCTCTATCAATCAAGTAAGAATATTGGTCATTTGCTGAATTGCCGTTGCCACTTGATTCCCCCTTCAGCTCGGGGTCTAGGTTGCAGCTCAACTGTTGCATCTCTCTCCTCTCTCCATTCTTGCACCGGTTTCTGTGTCTGTCCAGCCCCACGGCCACGGCTAGAACCGCGCCTTCGGGTAGTTCCACGGTCCTGACTTCTTCTACCTTCCATGTTTCTTGAATAATAGACTATATAAATATGACCAAAATAAAGTATAAAGTAGCTATCAAGCTCAAATAAAACATTTCCCAATCATAAAGGAAATACCCTTAAACACATTTAAAATAAACATTTCATTTATATACATAGCAAAATAAATCACATAACAAGTTAGAAAGTACTGTACAGGCCAAGGGACATAGAACAAAAGCAAGCACTATATACATCAACCTTAACACGTCAATATCAAAAGCAAAAGATGACGTGTTATCCCATTATGTCCCTAACTACCTCACAAAATCCCTCGAAACCCTAGATCCCTAATCTAGTCAGTCACTGACCCGACCGACTCTACCTCCTCCGTTTGTGCAGCCGGCTCTTCCTCTGGGTCCTCTTCAGGATCCTCATCAGGATCACTAGGGACTGCGTTCCCTTGACCATTCTTGGCCAAGTTCTGCACCATATCCTCTACCAAGGCCCCACATTCAGTTAAAATATTATCGGTCCGGTCTCTCACGTCCCTGACTACCTGAACAAGGCGACCATTAGCCTCCTGAACCTATTTTCGAAAGGCATTGGTTCGCTCCTACTCCTCGAGAACCGAAGCCTCAAGCTCTCGGATCCTAGCACCCTGTACTCATAGAATTGCCTGCAGACGCTCTATCTCAGTCTTGGCACCTACGATTGGCGCTACCCAATCATCTCCTCTCGTCGGCAATCGCGAGTACTACCCTATCGGGGTAGGAGTAAGTTCTCCAACAGTCGCAGTATCGGATCTTACGTGCTAGAGACCACCGACATACGGGCCCACCGGGACATTCCTGGTAGGTAAGTACGCGACATATAGGCCTCTCAAGGTGCTCCTACCTGGTAGGTACTGGCCGAGATGGCTCGGAACTTCCATTCGCACCATTATCCTCCATAGCTTACATTACAAGTAACATCGCAAATGTAAGCAATTTAAACAATTAAAACTAAGCTAACCACTCTATTCGCTAGGGTTTCACACTTAGGCAATCATAACCAAGTTATACCATGTATAAATCGCTCACTCTACCTAGACCAATTCAAACCTAAGCTCTGATACCACCTGTGACGACCCCATCTCCCCCTAGACCTTACCCTAGGGTTTAGCGGACCGCCTGCCCAACTCTCGCCAGGACTCACTCACTTACTTCAAGAAAATAGGTTGCAACCTCAAGAGTAAAAGAAATAACAGTTCCCAAGTTTGGAACGTACAAATACGTTCATTTCTATCTCAAACATCCATACAATCCTAAAGATATCAAAAGATTTTTAAGTTCTAAATACATTCAACCCTAATCGAGCGACTAGTGCGAGTACAATCGCAAAATTTTCAAAAAGTAGACTATGCTAGCCTGTACTAGTCTCACGCCTCGCTTGTACCCCCTGTAAGGAAAACAAAAATTAATAGAGTGAAATAAAGCTTAGTGAGATTCCAAAACATCAGGCAGACCCAAATAGCAAATGGACCATGATTTAAAAACATAAGAATCAAGCTAGGAAGCTTATGAAGTTAAGAAAATGAGCAATAACACTGCATAAAATCAATTAACAAATCAAGTAAAAGGATACAGCCGCTATTGCAAAATAGCCCCGCCATAGCTTGATCAAGTAGTAGTTGACACTTCATCAACTTTCAAGTAAAGTAACCAGTCCAGTAATGTCTCACATAACACCAATCTCTGTCCACCATTCAAGCCTTTTACCGGGGCTGAACGCCAAGATAAATACGTGTGGTAATACTCGAGCATATCAATTAGTCGAGAAGATAGCACTCTACTCGACAAAACAAGAGACCTAGGATTTGTTACCTAATCGACCAAACGTTTGCTGGCTCGACTCGAGTAACTAACCACAAGGTTTCTGGAATTTCAGAGAGTGCTCACGTCATACACAAGTATATCAAGTCAATTGCATTCAATGCACAGTAACAAGTCACTTTTAGGGCAAGCGCGATAAAGTACACCCTTACCCGTCCAAACAAGTCAAATATTGTCAAGTCAAATCACATTGGTAAAACATGTAAAAACAAGTATCAAATACAATCATGCACTTGGAAGCACTCACCAAAAGCTTAGTGCTTGTCAAAATCACGTTCAGGTACAACTCCTTGGTTGGAGTCCAAATCTACGATAAAATATCATTTAAGAATGTAAAATTCACTAGGGTTCGAAACATAGGAGTTTCACTTCAAAAAAATCAAATGAATGAAACTTGCTTAAGTAGTAGTCATATAGTTTATCAGACTCTAGAAAATTCATGCTCGCTCTTTTAGTTTCGATAGAGAAGTGATTTATACTTTTGAAGTCACACTTGGTATGAAAACTTGAGAAAATCGTATTTTTAAGGGTCGCAACTTTTACTTTTTTAAGGGTACAAGTTTCGGCAAAAATTTCAACTTATGTACCTCTTACTAATGAAAACTCAAATACCATAAACAATCGAAATTTGCTTCAACCTCGAGCCGTCGCTCAAAGTCTCAAGTTTTCTCGCCTAACCCTTGAGCGAAAATTTGGGTAGTATGCCCTTTGTATTTCGCTATTTTCCAGCCACTTATGACTTCCTTTTTTTCCTCAATGTCGTGCCCCATTTTTTATAAATGAGTGACGTGTGGATCAAAAATTGGTGATGTGGTGTTTGTAAAAAATCATAATGTGATGTGTGTAAAAGGAAAAGGCCATGGGACTTTGAAATACGACAGTTTGGCCAAAAATAGTAATCTAAAAAGGTTTTGGTAAAAGTGTAGGAGTCACCACTTGGTATCGAGTTAAGGTGTACCAAGTCACCCAAAAAAATGTGGATTTAAAAAAATGTAAAACTCTTTTTGATTGACCCCAAAATCTACGACAAATTAGAGAAAAATGGTTCGGGAGTCACGGTTGAAGAGAGGGAAGGCAAAGACAATGTCTAAGGCACCCTCTCAACCTAGCCTAAGCTAGTTGCATGATTTAGTCATGATTTTCCTAATTTCTAACTAAAAGATGTATCACATTTGGATGTAACTATCACAGATGCACTCCTAAATCTAACGATGAATTGAAAGGGACAAATATCTCTTAGAGGCTCGATCGGACTAGATCACATGAGTTGTGATAGCCAAGGATAAGCTCTCCAAGAGGTCACGAATAGTGCTAATGATGTAAGGATGAGTAAAATAAACGTGTGCAGTGTAAACAAAATGAGCGTGTGTGAAGTGAGAATGTGTAACGTGGTAGTGTGCAAAGCGATAATATATGAAGTGAGAGTGCAAAGTGATAGTGGGTAAAGTGATAGTGTGCAGAGTGAGAATGTGTAATGCATGAGCCCTAGAGAAATGCAAGTAAGACGGATACGGGGAGACCCTAAATCGTGACTTTTGATTTGCCTTTTGGTTAGAAAGAAAACGAACGTGCTAAGGCTATGTGTAGCCATACTCGTTCATTTCTCTTACCAGAAGGGTAACGCCCTAACCTAATCAAACAGATAACCCTAATAACTAGAATGAAATGCAAAGTCCTAAAAATCGTACTTCAAATGCGGGAAAAGGGTAAAGGATCATGCAAAAAATGTAAAATACTAAAAAGAAAAAATGCATGAAAATGTAGTGAAGGCATGCGAGTATGTACTAGCAAAGGACGGCCCTATTGGGTCTAGCATTGGACTAGCCCTTTACTAACGCTCTCTCACAAGCAATTGGACTTGTGAGCGATCGGAAATAAATAGCCATGACTAGCATTGGACTAACCACGGCTATATCGTGCATTTGCATCCACCATATACATAAGTAAATAGGCATAGTTAAAGCAAGTAGGCATGTGAGCACATAATTCACATAACATTTAAGCATAATATCTAGATGCAAGGTCCTAGAAAAGCGAGTAACACGTAACACATAGGCATGCAAATCACAGAAAATAAAGCAAATAAAACAGATAAAAGCCCTAACTATTACATTTGGGGCCCTAACTACAATCTAAAAGGAGGAAAAATAAATAAATCCCTAACTATTACATATTCTATGTAAATATAGATCTTCAACCCCCTAACTATTACAACTTGGCATTTAAATGTCTTTTAAATAATTACATTAGAATAAGCACATAAATTAAAGTAAAATTAAATAACTAAAGAAATAAATGAATGAAAATGAAATAAAACGTTAAAAAATCATGCAATTGCACACATAAGTGCACATATGGCCAAAATAAAGGATAGGGTGTACCTCCCTTGAGTTAGAGCCCTAATGAAGTGAAATTACTTATTTACCATCCAAAATAATAAAATGGTCAAGGCATCACTTTAATCAAGAAATAATCACATAAATACGAAATAAGCATGAAATCCAAGGCATTTAAAGGAAGGTGAACAACCCATGTAAAATTAAAACAACTAATGACTTGATTGCAAAAATTAAAGAAATTTGAGGGTTCAATTTGATTGATTTTTTCAATTGTTTGGGCCATAGTAGAATTAGACAAGGGGTTAGAACGCGATTTTTCTAAAGTTTTTATGCAAGTTCCATGCAAAGCTTACGAAAAAGCTTATATTTCTGCAATTTCCAGCCATTTTTATTTCTGCAACTTGTCATGTTCATTTGAATGCAATCTTTCCATCCAAACTCAGCTAATATCTCAACCCAACATCAAAGCCTCGATCCCAAACAACGAACTCACAAAATTCAACGTCCAAACAAACCAAGAAAGAAAAGAAAAACTTAGAATGGGAACATGTAATTCTGGAAAATTTTCTGCTATTGCTGCCATGAACAACAAAGCATCATTTTTTGATCAAAAACACAAGCACAATCCATCTAAATATGGTAAAACGTTTGTTGAACATTCAACAAAAGAAAATCAGCAACAAATAGCCAAACACAGCATCTGAATATGCATTTGTCTCTACCTCGCTCCATCAGATGGGTGAATTCTTAGTTTATGATGGAAAAGAAAAAGAATTCTACAACGAGGGCGTTTCCTGGAGGGGTTTCTGTAAATGGGGATTTTCGCATTTCCAGAATGCGAGCTCAGTGAGCTCCCACTATGGCTGTGTTTGAATAAGAGATTATTTGAAATAATTATTGTAATATTTTTTTGTGATGTGATGCATATGAGATAAAAAGGTGATTGGAAAGATAAAAAGATATCTTGAAAAATGTATTTGTGATGCAAGTAAATAATTTTTTTTACATATTATTGCTATCCAAAATATTAATAATTGCAACTAAACAAATCAATGACAATGGATTGAAAGTGGTTAAAAGGATTCAAGGGATAACAGATAGAACAAAATAATACATTATCATTAATATACAGTCCTTTGTCTTGTTAATTTTGCTACAGTTATCAATGATTGGATTTAAATGAAACAAATTTGAGATTTCAGAGTGCAAAATATCTAAAATTGAGAGTTTATGTGCAAAATGTTTGAACTTGAAATTTAAAGTGCAAAGTGAAAAAGTGGTACAAATTGGAGGGTGCAAAGTGAGTTAATACTATTCAACAAAGAAAATATTTTATGGAAACTATGTATTGTCACTTCATATCACAATGGTACAGGAGCATGCTTCTTGAAAGTCATAAAGATGGTAAGCATCTCCGTTAAGTACAAGCTAAAGAGTTACTTTATAGTTATGCGCACAAAAGCCATGACTTATTAGAAAAAGCAATTAAAGAAATTGATATCCAATTAAGGAATGCGAGCGCTGTTGAGAGCTCGCATTCATGAAATGCGAGCTCTCCTGAGCTCGCATTTCACGAATGCGAAGACCCCCCGACAGAATTTCTCGCCACAATCACCCCTTTTGTAGAATTTTTTTAGAATTCATCATAAACTTAGAAATTTCTCTCCATCAGATTCACAAGTGCAACCATGAAAAAAATGCAGCAAAGAAAACCTTATCATTTTTTTGCTGGAAACATTAAACTAGCACATTCAAGAAAATGTCCTAAAGCTCGGACCATGACACAACAAAATGCTAGGCTTCTGTACAATGAGTTTAAAAACCATATCACGCAACTCTCAAAGAGGCTTTCCCTCTTATTGCTGGTTTCTGGGTTTGCTCAGTCCCTTGAATACAACCAATAATTCGCATGCATATCACACCATGAAAAGACAAAGTAACTAAGTCTAAATCTGTTCAAAAACTCCCAGAAAAATCATTCAAGAATAAAAACTCCACAACTTTAGATTGAAAACAGTAGCTCATGAGACAAACCAAAGAACAGGAGGAAAGGAAATGAAAGCAACGAGAGGTAACATATATGCACAACAAACGGTCCCTGAATCTAGCCAAATTCCACATGCATGGTTCTCCTGTTCTTGCACCAGAAACTGACAACACAGAAAAGAAACCAAAACATCAGTTTCATGGCTTAGAACTTCCACCCAGGTTCATGATCAGGGGAGTATACGAATGAAGAAAGAAAAGGAAAACAAGTTCGGATTCACCTTAAATGAACAAAGGTCCGACACCAAGTCTATCAACGGCACAAAAACATCCTCCCAAACGTACCCACATAACAACACAACAACCTCCCAAACATACCCACAATTTCGGCCATCTTGAAGCTTCCAAGATTGGAAATGACAGATAAACAAAACCAGTTTTCTGGTGAATGGGTTTATCCAAGTTAACACCTTTCTACCAAATGCCAAACAAGTCTAAAGCTTTGGCAAAATCAAATCATTAAAAGCCCATTTCTTTTAACATCAACAGTCATACGAACAGAAAATTTGCAAAAAGAAACACATTCATGCGAATGATTCCTAAAATCTCATACGAAGTGTTAAACCGACTAAAGGAAGATGATTGTTATCTATAACCAGTCAAATGTGCTGAATTGACGCAAGGAAGCTGGACACAATCGTCTGGAGTGCCCGAAATGAAGCGAAAAGCTTTCTTTCTTGTTTTCCTCTTCACTCTCAGACTCTCTCTCGCTCTCTCTTTCACTCTTTCTCGATCCTTGTTTCTCCCCTTTTTCTTGCTCTCCCTCTCGTTCTCCTTTTTCCTTTCCAGCTGCTGCTCTCCTATCTTTTCATCAGCCCTCACCAGATTCTCTCTAAAACCCCCTTTCAGCCGTCGGTTTGCTCTGTTTTTTCGTTCCAGCCGTCACTTCCCTCTCCTTAAACCCTCGGTTCCATTTGCTAGTCTTTTATAGCAAATCAATACTCCCGAAAACCCTCCGCTCAAGGGCTCCGATAGAATCTCACTTTGATACCTATCTCCCGGCCCTTGGATTGTTGTTTTTTTTTTTCTTTTCTTGATTTCTCTTGTTTCTTAGATGCAAGCCTTGTGGTTAGGGATTAAAGGATCCAATGGTGACGGAAAAATAGTGGAAAAAACGGTGGAAAAGAGAGTGGAACCGGGCTGCATTTTCTGTACTTTTGCGTTTCATGTTTTCTTCTTGAAATGTAATATGGAGAAAGAGCTCGGATCACGTGCAGCTCAGGGTGCGTGAGCTTGCTTTTTTTTTTTGTTTCACTTAATTTAGGTAAACAAACAACAAATTTTCATAAATTGAATCTAAAAGAATCTAAAGCATATTTTTGTGAACAATTTTCTTTTTTAGATAAATTTTAATAATAATTAAGAAACTAATGAACAAAAATAAATAATAATTATCATTTAATTCATAAAAATGACAAATAATAATAAATAAAGCTAAATTAAAAATTTGGTATCTAAAATGCTATAAAATGCTAAAAATGTCTAAAAAACAAAAATCATGAGATTAATATATAAAAATAGATAATAAAATAAAATAAAATAAAATAAATAAATTATAAATTTGGTGTCTACAGCTTGCCCCCCTTTGTCTGAGTTTTGAAAAAATTTGAGACAAAAAAGTGGACACCAAAATACTTACTTGTTATTTTTGCTGTAAACTTAAACTAAAAAAGAAATGTTAGTGGGATTGACGGGATGAAGTGAAGTGAAATGAAGTGTTAGTGGGACTGACCCATGTCTAACGATAAGATATAATGCACATTAGTGGGATTAACCCATGTTTAATGGCAATGTGATAAAATGCTCACAAGTGGGACTCACCCATATTTAGTGTCAATGTAAATGAAATGCTCACTAGTGGGACTAACCCATGTTTAGTGGCGATGATGAATGAAATGCTCACTAGTGGGACTAACCCATGTTTAGTGGCAATAATGAATGAAATGCTGGTATGTATGAAGAAAACTGTATAAGACTTACTTGGAAAACTATCAATGATTTGCCCCAGTGTGATATGTTGTCACTTTCATTTGAAACTTTTCTGCAAAAGAGAAAACAAAGAAATTGCCACCATCATTGTATCCGCTTGCGTTCGAAAATCGTGTAAAAATGAGTCTTCGTGCGACCTTTCCAAATCTTATTATCCATGATGTCCATTTTTGTTCGGCAAGCTGCTTTGTCATCAAGCCATTTTGACACTTTCGATTTCTGACATTCCATTGAGACAAACTTCTCTGTCTGGAATCAAGATTGTCAACTGTTCGTTATTCCATTGTGCTTTCTCAGGGATGAACAGATCCAAATACTCTTTTAGTAAATCAAGGGATTGTCACTTGCCCAAATCCAATGATTATGATCATATACTGTGCGCAAAACTTGTTTTATGACGTAAAAAATGATAATGCAAAACCTATTTTGATATCATAATGCAAGATGCAGAAAAAACAAATTGTAATTATATTATCCATAAACTGACAATGTACAATGCAAAACCTTAATTGAACAAATGATTGCAAAAATATTGAAAAACATCATTGTAAAGAGAATCTTTATACAAAATAAAGTGGCCTTTGGCATGAAACGTCATCCTTGGCCCTTTCGAATATCTCTGCTCCGGAGTTCTGTGTTGGCGAAAGCACTACAAAGATGAGAAGAAATCCAAATGAATCGAGTCACCAGCTGTTTCAACTCATGCCTACTCTTGAGAAAATCCTACCTTAGTGCCCTTTCGGGTTTTCGCTAAGGTCGCTCCCACCCCTTTTTGTTTTGTTTTTTTCTTCTTTTTTCTTTTTCTTTTCTTTTCTTTCTTTTTTTTCGAGATGCCCTTTTGGATTTTCACCTAAGGAATAATGGAAAACCTTGACCATTATCGACTCAAGAATGTAAATTGAAGATTTCTGGTATCAATAGAATGCTCTTCTCTCATAAATTTAGGTGAAGACATTATGGACATCCCTTGCCAGTTGATTAGAAAATTTTTAATAGAAATATAGCAAGTGACAAAAGTCAGGACTCTGAGTTTTTACAATGAGATTTGGTGGGTGTTTTGAAAAAGGTTGAAGCTTGAAAGTAGATTTGATGGAATGTGTGAAATAATCTAAGATTGCATCCTTTTGAAATTATCTCCAATTTTGAATGAAACTGAGGAAAATTTGCCCCAATTTGATTGGATTTTTCTTTTTTTGCATTTTCTTCATTGCATTTTCCTCACTTTTGCATTTTTCTTTAAAAATTAAATTTGTCCCAGTGTAGGGTTTTTCTTTTTCTTTTTCTTCTTTTTTTTTTGATCATCTCTCTTTCAAAATAAATTTGCCCCAGTGTGGGGTATGTAATTCTCAGGGGCTGCCAAACGAAAATTATTGTTCTAATAGTTCAAAGGGGATGACTAGGGATAAAATATTTTGATTGGAAAGGGAGATGACCTGACTTTTGTCTCGTCCCTTGCGTGACCTCTAAAAGAAATTTGTATAATCAAATAAAGAACTTCTTACACATGTCTGAGTTGATAGGTTGAGAGAATGTCTGTCCATCCATCTCTGCTAGAACAAGTGCTCTGCCCGGTAGCACCTTTTGAACGATAAATGGGCCTTGCCAGTTTGGAGCTAATTTGCCTTTGGCTTCATCTTGCATTGGCAAGATTCGCTTTAGCACTTTGTCCCCTTCTTTAAAGGATCGCCGGTGGACCTTTTTGTTGTAAGCACGGGCCATGCGTTTTTGGTAGCATTAGCTATGACATATAGCATTCAGACGCTTTTCATCAATCAGAGCCAATTGTTCATGACGCTGCTTTAACCAATCAGTTTCTTCCAACTTGGCTTCCATTAGAATACGTAATGAAGGGATTTCAACCTCGGCAGGTATCACAGCTTCCATTCCATATATGAGCGAGTAGGGGGTTGCCCCAGTTGAAGTGCGGATAGAAGTCCGGTATGCCATTAGTGCATAAGGAAGCTTTTCATGCCAATCACGGTGCTTTTCAGTCATTTTACGAATGATTTTCTTTAAATTCTTGTTTGCGGCCTCCACAGCCCCGTTCATTTGAGGTCTATAAATGGCAGAATTACGGTGTTTGATTTTGAACTGTTCGCATAGTCCGTCCACCATGTCATTGTTGAGATTTTTGGCATTGTTGATAATCAATGTTTCTGGCACACCGAACCGGCAGATAATGTGATCCTTTAAGAAATTTGCCACCACCTTCTTTGTCACATGTTTGAAGGATTCTGCTTCAACCCATTTGGTAAAGTACTCAATTGCTACCAATATGAATTGATGTCCGTTTGATGCAGGAGGATCAATTACACCAATTACGTCCATACCCCACATTGAGCAGGGCCATGGGGCAGGCATGCTGTGTAATTCAGTGGGAAGGGCTCGTATAACATCGCCATGCATTTGGCATTTGTACATCTTCTGACAAAATCTATACAGTCATGCTCCATGGTGAGCTAAAAATATCCCGTTCTCATGATTTTCTTTGCTAGAAGATGTCCATTCATGTGGGGTCCGCATACGCCACTATATACTTCTTTCATCATGTACTCTGCTTCATCTTCGTCAATGCACCTTAAAAGGTTCAAGTCTGATGTCTTTTTGTACAGTATCTCTCCATTTAAGAAAAACTTTGAGGCTATTCTGCGCAGAAAACTTTTGTTATTTGTGCTCGCTTCGGGGGGTAAGATCCTATTTTGATGAATTCGTTAATGTCACCGTACCAAGGGCAGCTGTCAAAAGCTTTGTTTATGACCTAGCAATGTGCAAGCTTGTCTTGGAATTGAATCCGAATAGGCTCAATTAATTGTTCATCCGAATATTGTATCATGGAAGATAGGGTGGCCAAAATATCGGCGAATACATTTCGGGCTCATAGGAGATGCCTGAATTCCAAACTTTTGAATTGACTGGCTAAGTTGAGCAGATTGCAGTGGTATGGCAGTGTCTTTTTGCTTTAACGTCTGGTATATGAGCAAATCTGAATCACTGAAGGTTATTAATTCTTTAATTTCCATCTCCAAGGCCATTTTGAGACCAAAAATGCAGGCTTCATATTCGGCCATGTTGTTAGTGCATGCAAATTGCAATTTAACAGCTCCAGGATAATGCTTTCCTTATAGGGATATGAGGACTGCTCCTATTCCAGCTCCGAAAGAGTTTGCCGCACCATCGAAAAATAATCTCCATTCAGGGCATTGTTCACTCATATCTTCTGCGGTGCCAACAAATAATACCCCTTCATCAGGAAAGTAGGTATGGAGTGGCTGATAATCATCATCTCTTGGGTTCTCCGCCAGATGATCTACTATAGCTTGTCCCTTCACCTCCTTTTGTGACGTGAAAACAATGTCAAACTCCGAAAGAATCATTTACCATTTAGCCATATACCCAGTCGGCATAGGCTTGTTCAAGAGATATTTCAAAGGATCGGAGCGTGAAATGAGATAAGTAGTGTGGCCCTGCAAATAGTGCCTTAACTTCTGAGCTGCCTAGGCCAATGCACAACAGCTTCTCTAAAGAAATAAATAATTGGCCTTGTAATGCGTGAACTTTTTACTAAGATAGTAGATGGTCTGCTCTTTCCTCTGGAATCATCATGTTGTCCCAAAACACAGCCTACTGCTTCGTCAAACATAGATAAGTACATAATCAATGGTCGACCAGGCTTGGGTGGCACTAGGACTGGAGGCTGAAGTAGATAATCCTTAATTTTGTCAAAAGCTAGCTAGCATTCCTCGTTCCAATGCAAGGGCACATTCTTTCTCAATAACTTGAACAAGGGCTCACATGTAGCGATCAATTGGGTAATGAATCGGTCAATAAAATTGATTTTTCCCAAGAAACTTTTCACATCTTTCTGTGTTTTTGGTTCGGACATTTCTCGAATGGCTTTAATCTTTTCTGGATCTATCTTTATGCCCTTTTTGCTGACAATAAATCCCAATAGTTTACCAGCTGGTGCTCCAAAGACACATTTTGCAGGATTCAACTATAAATTGTACTCGTGCAACCTTTCGAACAACTTTCTTAGATCAATCAAATGGTCGTCTGCTTTCTTGGATTTGATTATGATATCGTCCATGTAGACCTCCATTTCTTTGTGGATCATGTCATGGAACAAAGCAGTCATGGTTCTTTGATAAGTGGCTCCAGCATTTTTTAGTCCGAATGGCATCACTCGATAGCAAGGGATAATAAAAGCAATTTTTTCTCTATCTTCTTCGGCCATTAAGATTTGATGATATCCGGCAAAATAGTAAGAAAAAGATTCAATTTCATGCCTAGCGGTGTTGTCCGGTAGAATGTGAATATTCGGCAAAGGGAGGTCATCCTTAGGGTTGGCCTTATTAAGATCCCTATAATCGACATAGACTTGCACTTCTCCACTTTTCCTTGGCACGGAGATTGGATTTGAGAGCCAAATGGGGTAATGAGATACAACAATAATTTTGGTCTTTAGCTGCTTTTCAATTTGCTCTTTTATTTTGAGACTCATGTCTGGTTTGAATTTGCGTGGCCTCTGTTTTACTGGGAGAAAAAGATGGATCAGTAGGCAATCTGTGCACCACGATGTCAGTTGAAATGCCGGTCATATCGTCATATGACTAGGCAAACACATCTTAGAACATGGATAAAAATTCAATCATCTCCTTTTTCTGCTTTTCATTCAAATGCATACCGATCTTTATTTCTTTGACCTCAGTCTCAATGTCAATGTTAACAATCTCTGTCTCTTCTAGGTTCGATTTGGATTTCTCTTCATATTGTTCAAGACCTTTTGAAAAAGAATCAGATACTTCCTTACTATTACTCTCGCTTTGAATTTTGGATTCCATAATCTCAAAGTCGTGAGTGATATCGAGATTGTCATCATCGGATTCCAGAACAGTGATATTCAAAGGGTCAAATAATTTTATTTTTGGCCATCTGAAAGAATTTAGAAAGAAATTAAAAACAATAAACAATCAACCAATATAAACAAAATGGTATCAAACAAACAAAAATGATGAAAAGATGTAACTATGCACTCTATTAAAAAAAATCAAAAAAATAACACAGGAACTTGATAATGCAAAAATTATTTTAGCCAAAACTTGATTGAATTTGATAAAACTATTTATACAAAAAAAAAAATAGTGACAATTTTCATGAATTTTAGCAAATGACAATCCTCAAATTTACCGAAATTCCCTTCGAGAGGGAAGATACTCGGCAATCCAATTATGCAAAGCTCCTTCAGGGATGATTACCCCAGACGGTCGAGGGGAAAGTGTAACGAAAAGGTGGAATGCTCAAAGCCATTGATTCTCCCTCCTTCCCTGCCTTTTTGCGGGCTTTCATTTCCCTTTTGTCTTTGTCGGTTGGATGAAAACCTAAACCAAAAGTGTCCTTTTTTCCCACGAGCTCTATTGGTCCCAACATGCCTGGCAAGTTCCGTCCTAGGCCTTTATCGAATTCGTATTCTCCACGGAACATTTCCTTCGCTATCATGATACTGGCTATTGGCAAAGTCATTTTAGTTCTAGCCTCGTTATCTATCCATCCCACAGAGACAATATCAACCACACGGTGGAAAGATACCGAAGCACTTTTGTTACCTTCTTGTTCAGACTCGAAATCAGTTATCAGAATGCAGTTTTCTTCAGCAAATATGGTTATCAACTGTTCATTTACTATGAATTTCAGCATCTGATGTAATGAGGAGGGCACAACACCTGAAGTGTGAATCCAAGGTCGTCCGAGTAAGACATTGTAGATAGTGGAAAATGCATGACTTAACAGACTATCTGGAATTGTGCGGGTCCCATTTCTATCACTAAGTCTATTTCTCCTATTGACTCCCTCCGGGCTCCATCGAATCCGCGGACTATTGTGGCTGACGGTCTCAGTTTAACATCTTGCAGTCCTAATTTCATCAAAGTGCTCCAAGGGCAAATGTTAAGGGCGGACCCGTTGTCAATAAACATCTTGGGAAACAGCTTGTCATTGCATCTCACGGCTATGTATAAGACTTTGTTATGACCCGTGCCTTCTGCAGGCAACTCTTCATCGGAGAAGGTGATTTGTTTAACAGTCAGTACATTTCCCGCTATGTGCGAAAAATTATCGACTGAAATGTCCTTGAGAATCTGACCTTTAGTCAAAACATTAAGCAACGCATCTCTATGTAGGTCCGAGGAAAAAAGTAAATCTAACATGAAAATGTGAGCAGGCATTTTGTTCAACTATTCCACCACATGATACTCACTCCTTTTCATCCTCTTGAGAAAAATCCGATGCTTTTTTTTCAGTGACTGCGGGCTTAGCTGCTTTCACCCTCTCGCTTGTTTCGACTGGGACATTAGCTATAGACAAATTTGTAATCCTTCCCGACCTTATGACAATGGACACTTTTTTTTTCAAAATCTGTTTTCCTCCAATTTGCAACGTGGGTTCACTGTAATTCCAAGGCACTTGCTGCAAGCTTAAGACTGGCATTTGATCCGAAAATTCTATTATCACAGGATCTAAAGCTTTACTTTCACAAGGTGTTAAATCTAGAATAAAAGGTTTTTCATTATTCTCGCACCACTCTTCTTCTATCACAAAAGGTTGCTTATCTATTCCAAGAACTTCTGCTTCACTAGAGATGTTTCGAGCCAACTCCTCAAACTCTTCATTTGTAATCACGGCTCCCACAGTATCGGCATGGTTTGGTAAGGGATTTTTACTCACATTTGGTCCTTGTTCTACCATTTTTCTAATTATTATTTCTCCTGCCTCGATCATGTCTTGAATTTTATGCTTAAGTGCTTTACAATCGGCAGTTGGGTGGCCAGGTGCTCCCGAATGATAGGTTCAAATGAACTGTGGATTGTATCTGGCAGGGACGCCATGAGGGTAAGCTGGAGGGGGAATTATGTCGATTTTACCGGTGACTTTTAATTGTTCGTACAATTGGTCCATGGGCTTGCCAAGGTTGGTAAAGGCGCGATAACGGTTTTTATTTTGGAGTTCAATGGGTTGGGAGTAATTATAAGTGGGTCTATTTGGTGGAGAAAATTCTTGATTGTAGGGAGGTCGGGGTCGGATCTGTTGAAAAATGGGTTGAGATATTTGAAAAGGGGCTATAGGCGAGTTGGTGTAATTAGGGTGAGGTCGAGGATGATTGATATTGGTATGATAAATAGGATGAGGGTTTGAGTAAGTAGGGTATTGTTGAGGTTTGGGTCTTGGTACAGGGTTTCGATCCCAGACAAAAGCTGTTTCCCCCTCTTTCTTTTTGAATTGTTGCTTCTTCCCACTACCACATTGGCCTTACAAAGCTTCCACTTGAGTTTTCAGGATAGACACATTAACAATCTTTCCAGCCCTCATGAAATCATCATATTCTTCAACCTTGTTGATAATAGCGGCGAATGAGCATACAGTCATGCGAAAGATTTTGTTAAAATACGGGGGATCATGTGCTTTAATAAAGGTGTGAATGATTTCGTCTTCAGTCATTGGCGGCTCAACCTTTGCAGCTATTTTCCTCCATCTCTTAACATATGTTTTATGGTCTTCAGATGGCCTCCTCTTTGTCCCCTCTAGTGTGGTCCTCGTTGGTGCTAGTTCACAGTTGTACTCATATTGCCTTATAAACGCATTGGACAGGTCCAGCCAAGTCTTTTTCTTATCAGACTTCAAATTTGAATACCAATCAAGTGCGTCGCCTTCCAGACTTTCTAGGAATAGCCTTAAAGGTAGATTTTCATCATCTACTAGCTTACCCAACTTGTTGGCGAACAATCGAAGGTGTGTCTTGGGATTGCCTGTGCCATCGTATTTGTTAAATTTCAGAGTCTTAAACCCCACAGGCAATTGTACATCAGGAAAAAGGCAAAGCTCATCGCAGTCCAACACTCCTTGGTTGCTTAAACCCTGGCTTTTTCTCATGAATTCATCGAAACGATCGAAGTGCTTGAGCAACTTCATGTCAACAGGAGCAGAAGATTCTCCTATCTCTGGTTTTGCTTGGACAGCGTTGTCTAATATGAAAGGCTCTGCAGTGGCTTGATAAAATGTCTGTGGTTCAGGAGGAATATTGGAAGTAATTTGGCGTGGTGAAATTTGAGCATGACTAGGATTGAATGAAGGATTAGGGGGGGTAAGAGTATGATGGATTCGCAGTAGTGTAATTAAAGGTTTCTTCAAGTGGACCAATGAAAGATGGATTGAAAGCAGTTTGGGTCTGGGGTTTGGTAATCATTGGAGGTGGAATGGTGAAAGATGGATTGAAGGTAGTTTGGGGAGGGGGTGGAGGTTCAGTCTCAAATTGTTTGGTAGGTATTGATTCGGGCTGAATGCCACTGTTGATGAGTTGGTCGATTAGTTGCCTCTGGGCTGCCATCTCTATAGACATCTCATTGAATCTAGCAAGTATTTCAGTCAGTTGAGCTCCCAAACTTGTAGTCTCAGATTGGATTGTTGTAGGAGTTTTCTCCATTGGCTCAGGTTGTGCACTCATGTTTACACGACTCTTTTGGGCTTGGCTGCGAGATCGTGTTATGATGGGACTTCGACGAGAAACTTTGTTTAAATATTACCTGAAAATTTTGAAAGGAATTGCCTTTAGATTTAGCCCTCGCTTAGCTTTTCCAACAAAATAAAAATAAAGAAAAAGAAAAAGATAAGAGTTAGTAAATATAAAAAAAAATCGGATGCATGTCCTATGGGGGAACCCTTTTGTGCCAAGGGTAGGCCTAGCATGATGCAACACTTTGGGGAATGAGACCCGTTGATCAAACCTGTTATTGACAATCATTTTGTGAAAAGGGAGAGATTTGGGGAATGAGACCTAGCATGATGCAACACTTTGGGGAATGAGACCCGTTGATCAAACCTGTTATTGACAATCATTTTGTGAAAAGGGAGAGATTTCATTTCATTGCAAAATACCAAGTACATTTGTTTACATCATGTCACGAAGGTGGTTTCGTACAAGGTCACCAAAATTTCTGAGCCTATCTAGTACAAAATCTCTAGTTTCTCTAGCATACGGAATCTTGACACGTTCAGTTTGATCATGTAATTCCCCACATTTCTGCTTCATCTCTTGGTGCTTTTCTCACTCCTCTTCATATAACCTTTTGTTTTCCTCTGCCTTTTCCTTGTGTGCCTCGACGGATTTCTTCAACTGTAAAACCTCCTTGTCCTTGGCTTCAACGATGGCTTTCAACTCCTTGATCTCCTGATACGGCTCACATTGCAACCCTTGCGTGGTGGAGTCTCTTAACCAACCCTCGTATTGTGAAGTTGCTACACCCTTTTGTTTGAGCTCCGGAAGATAACTAATGCATCTATCGTCGGATATTGTTCTCCAAGCTTCGATGATTTGGCTCTTCATAGGAATCTCTTTTGAACATACTCCCTTATTAAAGAAGACGGTGACTTCACTCAACTTAGATGCAGACGGTAGTCCCTGGATGCGACCTAGTTGTCTGAGAAATCTCTTCGGGGTATATGAGATGATTCCTTGAGTACCCGGTAAAAGAAAACATTCTGACGCCTCAATGCGAAGTACTGGTTTAAAACAGTCCGTCCAATCTAATACCCACCTAATGTCATGATCTTGTAACATTTCTAAGTAATCCGCATATTCGGATGCGTTCTTCGGTAGACCCTCTTTGTTGACTCTTTTGTAATGTGTAACTCTAATTGTATCCAACTACCGGCAAACTATTAGCAACAGACGATTGTCTCCTAAAATACTCCATAGCCCATATGTGCAGAACCAAATTCGCCCCATAAAAGAACTTTTCTCCCTTTTGGCAACTGGTACAGGCTAAAAGAATGTCTGCGAGAATGGTCGGGACTATAGAGCATTGCTTATCCTAGATTCCCAAAAAAATGTCATTCATAATTTTTGCTAATTTAAAAGGAAGAAATAGATCCCAGCCATAACCATTCCATATACTAATGGCCTTTTGTGCTCTCATATGTCTTTGGAGGTGAACACAAAATCCGTCACATGTCTCTTGAACTCGTCGCATGGTGCAAAACGTTCAAACAGAATATTCACGGCAACGCCCTAGTCTGATCCTCGTAGTACCGACTCTTTCAATCTTATGATCTTGCAAAATTCTGCCTTGTCTGAAGCGGACGGAAAAACCAAGGCAGTTCCATGCATGGGTAGATTGAGGCCAGCTACTTCCTCGAGTGTTATAGTCATTTTCCTATTACTTATTCTAAAAGCAGAACACTCTGGATCCCAAAGATGTCCTAAAGCCTCTACTAAATAACCGTTGGGTTTGATCTCCTTAAAATCTCCAATCGGTCCTAAATATTGGGCTACTTGATGCAATTCACTGGGTAGCATGAAGGTAGGCCATCTTTGAACCTCGATGGATGCTATCAACAACTGATAAATTCGGCGAGGGCAATCCATCTAAAATGGAGAAAGTAGTTTGTCAATTACCTTATCTATGAGTCTCATTCCTCCAGTTAGGCGATAATTTAAACGTGCAGTCCCCTGAAAGATTAAATACCCACGGGGAAAACAAAGGTTGGCTTTATTCCTAAACGGAATTTCCTACTCTAGGGTTTATGCATGATACCATTTTATCAAAGTGAGTAAATATGAAATGTAACCTAAAAGGATCCCCTTTTAATTGTCGGGGTAAGCCTAAAATGATATGTTATTATGCTACCAATGCAATGCATTGAAATTTAAACGTGTCATAACAGGGTGGCTCTTAGAGAGTACCATACCAGGACTTTTATTTTCTGAGCCTCGTGAATGTAGTAAAAAAGAAACAAAGAAAGGTTAGTTCAATCAAATAAACACATAACGCATAGAAGCAATACAAAACATTAAATAAATAATGAAGAAGAGGTGGGATCCCTCCCCTCGTGAATCGTGTCCCTAATAGGGTAAGGCAGACTCTACCCTAAGTAAACGATCATAGATGCATGAGGTATTGGCTCACTAATGCATCTAGACTCTATAAGCTCAGGTTCCCAAGCCTTCAGACTCGTGGCCAAGGGTCATCAATCCCAAGACCCTTTGTCGGTGGCTCGAGCGATTCCCCAAACACCGCTACGCACACATCGTGTCACAGCTACGTGTTTGAGTGAATCTATCAAATAATCCTCAACCTTCGACCATAAACAGAAGGCTATCAACCCAAAGCTTAAAGCAAAAAATTGAGTGACCCCTCGGATCATGCTACGCACACATCGTGTCACGATCACATGTCTAAGTAGGTCGTCTAATCCTAATAGGGTGGAGTGGCGTGACAAGCCACTAAAAAAAAAATAAATGAGGGTTTAAAATAAAGCATATGCACGTATGAAAGTGTTCCTTTTGGAGGGGAGGGATCAAAATAAGCACGATGGCTCTAGGGCGATACTCCCTCCTCCAAAAAATATGCAATGCAAAACGCGGCACAATTAAAGAATATAAATAGAAATCATACACTCGCGAAGTGTGAGGAAGGGATTAGGAGCACGAAAAATGTAAAAATCCTAAAAAAGGAAAAGATGCAACCCTAGACATCTAAATGCGATACATGAAGAGGGTAGAAAAAGAACAAGAATGACTAAATCGCTTACTTGGACCCACTTAAGAGATCCCCAGTGGAGTCGCCAAGCTGTCGTGACCCATTTTTTTATAAATGAGTGATGTGTGGATCAAAAATTAGTGATGTGGTGTTTGTAAAAAATCATAATGTGATGTGTGTAAAAGGAAAAGGCCATGGGACTTTGAAATACGACAGTTTGGCCAAAAATAGTAATCTAAAAAGATTTTGGTAAAAGTGTAGGAGTCGTCACTTGGTATCGAGTTAGGGTGTACCAAATCACCCAAAAAAATGTAATACCCTTTTAGATTGACTCCAAAATCTACGACAAATCAGAAAAAAATGGTCCGGGGGTCACGGTTGAAGAGAGGAAAGGCAAAGACAATGTCTAAGGCATCCTCTTAACCTAGCCTAAGCTAGTTGCATGATTTAGTCATGATTTTCCTAATTTCTAACCAAAAGATATATCACATTTGGATGTAACTATCATGGATGCACTCAAATCTAACGATGAATTGAAAGGGATAAATATCTCTTAGAGGCTCGATCGGACTAGATCACATGAGTTGTGATAGCCAAAGATAAGCCCTCCAAGAGATCATGAATAGTGCTAATAATGTAAGGATGAGTGAAATAAACGTGTGCCATGTGAACAAAATGAGCGTGTGTGAAGTGAGAATGTGTAAAGTGGTAGTGTGCAAAGCGATAATATATGAAGTGAGAGTGCAAAGTGATAGTGGGTAAAGTGATAGTGTGCAGAGTGAGAATGTGTAATGCATGAGTCCTAGAGAAATGCAAGCAAGACGGATACGGGGAGACCCTAAATCATGACTTTTGATTTGCCTTTTGGTTAGAAAGAAAACGAACGTACTAAGGCTATGTGTAGCCATACTCGTTCATTTCTCTTACCAGAAGGGTAACGCCCTAACCTAATCAAACAGATAACCCTAATAACTAGAATGAAATGCAAAGTCCTAAAAATCGTACTTCAAATGCGCGAAAAGGGTAAAGGATCATGCAAAAAATGTAAAATACGAAAAAGAAAAAATGCATGAAAATGTAGTGAAGGCATGCGAGTATGTACTAGCGAGGGACGACCCTATTGGGTCTAGCATTGGACTAGCCCTTTACTAACGCTCTCTCACAAGCAATTGGACTTGTGAGCGATCGGAAATAAATAGCCATGACTAACATTGGACTAACCACGGCTATATCGTGCATTTGCATCCACCATATACATAAGTAAATAGGCATAGTTAAAGCAAGTAGGCATGTGAGCACATAATTCACATAACATTTAAGCATAATATCTAGATACAAGGTCCTAGAAAAGCGAGTAACACGTAACACATAGGCATGCAAATCACAGAAAATAAAGCAAATAAAACAGATAAAAGCCCTAACTATTACATTTGGGGCCCTAACTACAATCTAAAAGGGAGGAAACTAAAAAAATCCCTAGCTATTACATATTCTATCTAAATACAGATCTTCAACCCCCTAACTATTACAACTTGGCATTTAAATGCCTTTCAAATAATTACATTAGAATAAGCACATAAATTAAAGTAAAATTAAATAGCTAAAGAAATAAATGAATGAAAATGAAATAAAACGTTAAAAAATCATGCAATTGCACACATAAAACACATAAGTGCACATATGGTCAAAATAAGGGATAGGGTGTACCTCCCTTGAGTTGGATCCCTAATGAAGTGAAATTACTTATTTACCCTCCAAAATAATAAAAGGGTCAAGGCATCACTTTAATCAAGAAATAATCACATAAATACGAAATAAGCATGAAATCCAAGGCGTTTAAAGGAAGGTGAACAACCCATGTAAAATTAAAACAAGTAATGACTTGATTGCAAAAACTAAAGAAATTTGAGGCTTCAATTTGATTGATTTTTCCAATTATTTGGGCCATAGTAGAATTAGACAAGAAACAAGGGGTTAGAACGCGATTTTTCTAAAGTTTTCATGCAAGTTCCATGCAAAGCTTACGAAAAAGCTTATATTTCTGCAATTTTCAGCCATTGTTATTTCTGCAACTTGTCATGTTCATTTGAATGCAATCTTTCCATCCAAACTTGGCTAATATCTCAACCCAACATCAAAGCCTCGATCCCAAACAACGAACTCACAAAATTCAACGTCCAAACAAACCAAGAAAGAAAAGAAAAACTAGAATGGGAACATGTAATTCTGGAAAATTTTCTGCTATTGCTGCCATGAACAACAAAGCATCATTTTTTGATAAAAAACACAAGTACAATCCATCTAAATATGGTAAAACGTGCGCTGAACATTCAACAAAAGAAAATCAGCAACAAATGGCCAAACACAGCATCTGAATATGCATTTGTCACTACCTCGCTCCATCAGATTCACAAGTGCAACCATGAAAAAAATGCAGCAAAGAAAACCTTATCATTTTTTTGCTGGAAACATTAAACTAGCACATTCAAGAAAATGTCCTAAAGCTCGGACCATGACACAACAAAATGCTAGGCTTCTGTACAATGAGTTTAAAAACCATATCACGCAACTCTCAAAGAGGTTTTCCCTCTTATTGCTGGTTTCTGGGTTTGCTCAGTCGCTTGAATACAACCAACAATTCGCATGCATATCACACCATGAAAAGACAAAGTAACTAAGTCTAAATCTATTCAAAAACTCCTAGAACAATCATTCAAGAATAAAAACTCCACAACTTTAGATTGAAAACAGCAGCTCATGAGACAAACCAAAGAACAGGAGGAAAGGAAATGAAAGCCACGAGAGGTAACATATATGCGCAACAAACGGTCCCTGAATCTAGCCAAATTCCACATGCATGGTTCTCCTGTTCTTGCACCAGAAACCGACAACACAGAAAAGAAACCAAAACACCAGTTTCATGGCTTAGAACTTCCACCCAGGTTCATGATCAGGAGAGTATACGAATGAAGAAAGAAAAGGAAAACATGTTCGATTCACCTTCAATGAACAAGGGTCTGACACCAAGTCTATCAACGACACAAAAACAACCTCCCAAACGTACCCACATAACAACACAACAACCTCCCAAACATACCCACAATTTCGGCCATCTTGAAGCTTCCAAGATTGGAAATGACAGATAAACAAAACTAGTTTTCTGGTGAATGGGTTTGTCCAAGTTAACACCTTTCTACCAAATGCCAAACAAGTCTAAAGCTTTGGCAAAATCAAATCATTAAAAGCCCATTTCTTTTAACATCACCAATCATACGAACAGAAAATTTGCAAAAAGAAACACATTCATGCGAATGAAACCGACTAAAGGAAGATGATTGTTACCTATAACCAGTCAAATGTGCTGAATTGACGCAAGGAAACTGGACACAATCGTCTGGAGTGCCCGAAATGAAGCGAAAAGCTTTCTTTCTTGTTTTCCTCTTCACTCTCAGGCTCTCTCTCGCTCTCTCTTTCACTCTTTCTCGATCCTTGTTTCTCCCCTGTTTCTTGCACTCCCTCTCGTTCTCCCTTTTCCTTTCCAGCTGCTGCTCTCCTATCTTTTCATCAGCCCTCACCAGATTCTCTCTAAAACCCCCCCCCCCTTTCAGCCGTCGGTTTGCTCTGTTTTTTTGTTTCAGCCGTCACTTCCCTCTCCTTAAACCCTCGGTTCCATTTGCTAGTCTTTTATAGCAAATCAATACTCCCAAAAACCCTCCGCTCAAGGGCTCCGATAGAATCTCACTTTGATACCTATCTCCCGGCCCTTGGATTGTTGTTTTTTTTTCTTTTCTCGATTTCTCTTGTTTCTTAGATGCAAGCCAAGTGGTTAGGGATTAAAGGATCCAATGGTGAAGGAAAAACAGTGGAAAAAATGGTGGAAAAGGGAGTGGAACGGGGCTGCGTTTTCTGTACTTTTGCGTTTCATGTTTTCTGCTTGAAATGTAATATGGAGAAAGAGCTCGGATCATGTGCAGCTCAGGGTGCGTGAGCTTGCTTTTTTTTTTTTTCACTTAATTTAGGTAAACAAACAACAAATTTTCATAAATTGAATCTAAAACAATTTAAAGCATATTTTTGTGACCAATTTTCTTTTTTCGATAAATTTTGATAATAATTAAGAAACTAATGAACAAAAATAAATAATAATTATCATTTAATCCATAAAAATGAAAAATAATAATAAATAAAGCTAAACTAAACATTTGGTAACTAAAATGCTAAAAAATGTCTAAAAACAAAAATCATGAGATTAATAAATAAAAATAGATAATAAAATAAAATAAATTAAATTAATTAAAAATTTGGTGTCTACACTCAAATTCAACACATAAGCAAACTTAACAAAATAGCTCTTCAACTAGACTCAATATTATCCAAATACATGTCACTTCTAGCAATGAAATCATCAAGATCAAAACTGGAAACCATTTTTAAAGAAGAATGTCTAAGTGGCAGATTTGTCATCCTTCGGTATTTTGGTCATAACTGTAGCTAGGTATATCGAATTGAGATAAACAACAATAATCAAAGCTGAAAAAATGCAAACCCTAGCTAAACATGCCACTACACCATCAAAAACTAAACAATCAATCATAGCAAGCCAAGGTTAAAAGTTTCTATACCAAACTTAGCAAGATTAAGCAAGAGGAAAGGAAGTGTTAGCCTTATACCTTCCAAAAGCCTCTTGAAAGTGAAGAACCAACCACTATCTCCCAAGATTTCCACCACTTCTAGCCTCCTAAGCACCAAGATAAGACTTTAATCGGTTTAGTTTTGTTGATTTCACTCAAACAAGGCTTGATTCAAGATTGGAGTTGCAAGCTTTCTTCTCTCTTTTTCCTCTCCTCACTCTCGGTCAACAAGAAAAAAATGAAGGAGAAAAGAAGCCAATTTGAAGATAAGAAGAAAGGAAATTTTCTTGGTCAAAGTTGGTTTGATTTTTGCCAAGTGTCGCTTCATGGTTTAATCTCAAAATTTTTCTTTTCTCCCTTTTTTTATGTCAAGAATTTCGGCTGCCTTGAGGGACATTTTGGGGCTGATTTTGCTGATATAAAAGTAAGGAGATTAAGGTAATAAAGTAGTGTTCAAGTGGTGTATTCAATCGGTAGTAAACGATGCACGTCGGTTCAAGCTGATTTTCCTTAACTCGCGCGTACTAGTGTTTTAACTTATAATTCACTAACTTATTATTAGTACTTCTATTCACACAATTTCTCTTATCTAAAACTCATTCTTAACCACCAAATTTAGTATACTCGCCTCACCAATTAATCATACTACTAAAATACGCAAAAATCCTATTTTATCCTAACTATAAAACTACGGGTAAAACTCTTAATTCTATTATTTATTACAACTATTGAGGGGTAAATGAGTAGCAAAGATATTATAAAATAATTTATTCAAAATAAAAGAAAATATAAGGATTTTGAAGTCCTCACAATGTTGGCAGTACTCCGCTAGTTGTCACTATCTAATAATCGGGGATTTTCACCAAAACTATCGATACTTGCGTCAAGAAGTAGTGATATCTATGAGTACGTTGTCTTATAGTGATAGGAGTTGAGCAACCGAACTTCTTCATCTAACAAATGTCAGAATTTACGTCAAAAGGTTTTAATGGCTAAAGACTAAACCTATATCTCAATATCAGAACTTGCAATATTTTTTAATAGAGGCAATGATTTATATTTATTAAGTTAGTCCTCAAACAATTACAAAGTTTGCCTATTTTCTAAAAATTAGTCGTCTTGTTACCTGGCTGTACTCTAGTCCACGAGATTGAAAATCTGTAGGAGTCTAAACCGATATTCTTGACAATTTTCACATCTTCCTGTAGTGTAATTGGACAGAAGCAACGAATTACGATTGGGAACTTAAGGGCCAATAAATTTGGAAAGAGATATATCTAAAAAGAGAGAGGAATAGTTTGAATGAGCTAGAATCTATGTGAATGGCGGATAAGTACCTTGAACAACTTGTATGAATAACATGCAACGTTTGCATTTTCACCTTCATTGGCTTTTCCTGGAAATCAGCCAATTCGTTAGAGGCACAAATTTTTTTGCACATGAAAAGTAAAAGGATGAAACTCATACTGAAATTCTTAAAGATAATAGTTTGCCACTTTTTTATTTGTATTTTAATTTTTTATATAATTTTTTGTGTCTTCCTAGAACAATCTATTATTACTTGTACTATGAGGAAGAAAAATTCTAACTGAAACTTATATATGGATTAGGTAGACTTTAGAAATATAGGAGCACTGTAACACCCTCTAAATTTGTTTGAAGAAGGGAAGCACTATACTTCTTCTTTATGCATGAAGTGAGATTTAAACTCCTAAACTCGTGCTGGATTTGTAAGAGGCTTTCCCTAGCCACTAACAATATGGTAAAGTAAATTCAAAACATTTAGACAAAAAAAAAAGAGAAACAAAAAGTCTAATTGCAATATCAAACATTCTTTTGCATATAGTGCAACTCTAGTTTTAAGGACAAAGAAGGAAAAATAAAAAAGGAGGAGATAAATTCACACTATTCATCCTATTTACATGTATTGTGAATTATTTATCACTTGTATTATTGAAATTAAAAAAAAAAAAGAGAAGAAGTTAATTTAGACTTTCACAGAGTAATAACAAAGTCTAGCTTTAATGATGACAAAGAGGAGGACTGAGACAACAGACCCGGTGTCTTTTGGGTAAAGGCATCCCACGAACTAGGTCCACGACCTCCTTCAAACACACCACCTTCAATCTATGGAACACAGCGAATCCAATGGGTAGTAGAAGAAGGATCAGCTCAAAAAATTAACCCAAAAACATATTAAGAACAAAGTGTGAATTCGGGTATAATTGAAAGGTGCAAATTAAAATTAACCCAAAAACATATCAAGACCAAGTAGCCAACTTACACAAGGTGCCTATATACCATTCTATTTAATCATATTACTTTAACATGGTCAAGTATTCTTCGTTTAGGATCAAAACTTGAGGGATGTGGTCCAAGTTTAACCATGTAATTATATACGCAAGTATCGTAGGTTCTCCCCATGTACTGTGTGAGGAGTTTTTTTTTTTTTTTGAGCCTATGTGAGGAGTTTTTATGGAGTTTATTTTATTTGGTAATAAACCTTTTAGCCAAACTCCAAACTAATGAAGGCATAATTCATTCATGATATGTTGATTGGGTTTAAAATATATGTTAATTTTATTAATATTTTCTCTCTCACGAGATTAGATATTTCACTAATTCATTGATTTTGCAGGAATTTTGATAATCGGCGGCTATCGTTGGGCTTAAAGACAAAAAAAGGTTTAAAGAGATAATTGTTGAAAATTTTTACCTGTTAGACGTGGCCGCACTCAAGTCCGGATTTTCGGGATTTAGTGCACGCGAGAAGATTTAAAAAATGTACCAAGGCTAACTTCCTGAAATGTTGGGACTGACTCCTTCCATTGGAAATCAATTAGTTGGCTACAAATTAAGAATTTAGTGGGGGCCACTTTGAAGAAAAAGAAAAGCAGAGGAAATTGACTTGTAATAGAACTTTGTTATAGAAAGTTGATTGGTATTAGGATACCAATCAATTAGAAGCTAAAGGAGGGGAAAGTCGGCAAACATCACCTATCATCTTTTTGCTAGGAAACGAAGTAGCATAGTACTTTTGTCTTGACTTTTCTCTTTTGCCTGATTTTGGGGAGAAACAATTTGAAAGCTTCGAACAGATTTTTGCATGGCTTGTTCTCCATTAATGGAAAACTAATTTTATATTCCTCCATTAATGGAAAACTAATTTCGTATTTCTAGTCAAGGGAACAACTGAAGATTTAGTTCAACAATAACTGTGAAAATTATAGTTTTAGTCCCCAATATATTACCCATGCACAGATTAGTCCTCAATTTATTTCAAAAAGTAAATTTAGTCCTTAATCTATCCAATTTTACGTAAAAGTGGACAATTGATAGATTCCTTCCAGTTGAGTAACGGAATGTGGCGCGTGCACTCATTGTACCAGAACGTACAAGTGGTTTCAATGTTTGTAAATCAAGAAGCTATTTAAAAAGTCAAAATCTATCCTCTCTTTTTCTCTTCTTTTCATTTTTTCACATCTCTGTTCCTTTCTATCCTTCGACAAAATATGAACGATTTTCTAGTAAGCCTTGAAATAGGGTCGGTAATTTGGTTGGTTTGAAGCTAATCTGAAGAACTGCACACTGGCGGAAGGGTTGAGCTTCAGTTTTTGGAGGACAGCATCGATGAGTTTGTGGGAGAATTGGAAAGAAAGGTTCTTGAGGTCTGAATGGCGTTCGAGAACTAGAAGGCGGCAAACCCGATTGGTGAGTTCGAGCATTGTCAAGTTGGAGGGTTCTACCCCGGAAGCCCATTTCAGGAGGGTCGCAGAAGAGTGAAAAGAGCGACGGCAGAAGAGGGGAAGATGAGAAAATAATCTGCAAGAAATTTGAGCGATGGCCTGAGTGAGCACCATTGGAATAAACCATCAGAATTTTTAGCAGAAACTGAGAGAAAGAAATACTGAGAAATTTCTAAGTTTGTGATGAATTTTAAAAAAATTCTACAAAAGGAGTGATTGTGGCGAGGAATTCTGTCGGGAGGTCTTCGCATTCGTGAAATGCGAGCTCAGGAGAGTTCGCATTTCACGAATGCGAGCTCTGTTGAGAGCTCGCATTACAGAGATGCAAATTTTTTTTCTTTTTTTTTTTGGAGGCAGAGATTTATATTTTTGTATTAAAACAAAATGTTTTAAGATGTCACATGCGCGTTTGCATTCCTTAAAAAAAATTTATGAAATACGTTATTTTATTATAATACATTTAAATGGTGGAAATAAATTAGATCAATGTAAAACTAGAATGAAATTATTAACATGTAAGGTGTTGACTATATTTTATGAATAAAATACTAACTTTTGATCCTTTTTTGTGAAATAAATTTATTTATCAAATTCTAATTTTCCTTTGTTATTAATGAATTGTATTTATTTGTTGACAACGATGAATATTAGTTATAAGAATCTAATAATTAATAGTCATTAATATCTGTTACAATTTTTTTATTGTAATTTTAGAAATTCCATAACGCAATGCTAATTAAAAATTATATAAGTTATTTTTATGAGGTGCATGTTATTTGTTTGGTAGTTGAAAAGGAAAAGAAATCAGATATCTAGCGATTAAATCTTGCGTGTTTTACCTTTTACAATTGATGCGAATGTAGATATTTTTAGATAAAAATCACCGGTTACACAACATTTGACATACTGAAATTGAAATGGGGTCTTGGCGCTGGGTAGTGGGAGCTCACTGAGCTCGCATTCTCAAAATGCGAAGACCCCCATTTACAGAAACCCCTCCAGGAAATGCCCTCGTTGTAGAATTCTTTTTTTTTTTCATTACAAACTAAGAATTCACCCAAGAAATACTTGGAGTTGGTCTGAGTGAGCAGCTTAGCTAGCAGCACCGATTGGAAAAAAAAATGGACCACCGAGTGGATTATTTACCTTTTGATTCTTAAGTCCTATAAGCAGCGAGATAAATGAATTTAGGAGGAGAAAGTAGCTGCCAATTATTAGCTAAGTGCAAGCGGTGAGTGAATGGAGCAATAGAAACTGATATATTAATTGGGCGGTGGCCGAGTGAAGAAGCACGCTTCAACTCTTTTCCTACCAACTAAACACTAGGAGCAAAACTGAGAGAGAGACTCAGCCACACCCGTTCATCTCAAAGCACAACTGAGTGAGAGGAAAAGAGAACATTCTAGTTTCTCCTTGCTTCCAGCCCGCAACCGAGAGAGTAAGGAAAAGAAAGATAGACATTTGCTCGCTTCATTGCTCCAGCTTGTAACCTCAAAACCGTGAGCCAAAAGTGAATACAAAGGAGAGGCTAGTGCAGTTTTGGGAACCGAAGCAGGAAACTAAAAGTGCAGTCTGCAATTTTCCAAACTCTAAGAGGAAAGAAAGAGGTAAAATGACTACAATAGTTTTTTTTATCAGCTGAAGCCCTTGAGTACGTATATAGTATGCTAGATTCTAGTCAAGGAAAGTAAGTCTGGTTTCGAGAAATCCTGCTCAGAACTGGTAGCTTGCTAAAAGAAAATTCTACTGTTTAGCTAAGAAACAGGTACGAATTGTTCAGGTGCTATCAAAGGAGGATGGAAACAGGTAGCTAGGAACGTATGAATATGTTCACTTTAAGTAGTAAAAGCAGGTTACTGTAGTAACTTGCAAGAATCTGAACATGCGTATGAAAGAAATCTGGTGTAGGTTGCTTTGCGTCAGATTTTGCAGCCTTGCACCGGCATGGGATTTGATTAAGTTTCCTCTTGGAATCTAGTCATAAACTTCCGTGTTAGCTTAGGATAATCTGTAGTTGAATAGGTATCCTTTGTAGGATCAGCTAGGACATAAAACAGAAATGGAACTAATGAGAAAATATCAAACGAAAGGTTGCTGCTGCTACTGGAAATTAATGTTGCCGCCGAGAGAAAGAATAAGGAACCATTGCAGGTTCTTCAAGAAATCTGATTCCAAACCTTTGTATTGAAGTATAACTCAAGGTACAACATGTTAGTTCCAACATGTATGTTAGATTAGAAGGGAGAATTGAAACCACTTGCACGTTCTGGTACAGTGAGTGCACACGCCACATTCCGTTACTCAACTGGAAGGAATCTGTCAATTGTCCACTTGTACTTAAAATTAGATAGATTAGGGACCAAATTTACTTTTTGAAATAGATTGAGAACCATTTCCGTGCATGGGTAATATATTGGGGACTAAAACTACAATTCTCCCTTATTTTAATTGTTTATTTCATTTATTGGTATTTGTATGTTTTCTGCTTTTAGTGGCTATGGCTATTGTGTATGATTGAATAGTTGTGTAATATTTAATTATCAACATAGTCTATTTGCTAATTGAGGGTAGTTGAATCTGTAATTATTTGATTACTCTCTTCTCGATAGCAACTGGCATAATTAAGTTTGTATTAGGGAAACGTACAATCTAATTTAAATAAACCCTCGTAGAGTGTTTATTGATTAGAGTAGGGTTTCTCTAGTTTCTAATGCAATTGAAAAATTAAATCCTATGGTCGTACCTAGGGTTATTCCTAAATTAGAAAAATAGTTAATGGTCGTACCTTGACTATCGAAACAGTAAGGAGAGACTGACTGTCAGATCGTATCGGCAGTTAAAAACCTACTTATTAATGAATGTTGAAATTATAATTGCATCAATGATCAGTTACTTGGACAATCTCTTAAGTGTATCTTTGGCTAGAGTTTTCCCCATTATTTCTCTCTCTTAATTATTTTTCGTAGTTGATTAATTTAGTTAGCAATTCATTAGCGTACCTTGACTTGAAAAGGAATGAACTTTCCCCAATGCTTGAGGATACTACCCTACTTGCCCTATATACAAATTAGAGATTTTTTGTGAATAAATTCTGGTATATCGGATTTAGCAAATTCTTCGGAACCAGGGTGAATCTATTAACCCATTGCACATCTAGAGTCCCTGCTCCAGTAGTAGAATTGACACGAAACTGCTTTTGTTGGCACTTAGGATTATTATTATTATTATTGCACATACTCGACACCTATCAATATTTGGCGCCGTTGCCAGGGACTAGTGCCTGATTTTTCTTGTTCCTTTTTGAGTTAATTTTATTTCATTCCATGTTTATTTTTATGGCATTTTTGCTAGTGTATGCCTTGTTATTCCTACACAGGTGAATTAATATATGACCCTGAGGTTGAGAAAGCAGCACGTAGGCGAAGACAAGAAATCAAGAAACGCAAAGAAGGACAGTCATCTACTGCAAATGATTCAAAACAAGAAAAGTATATGATGGTAAATAACAGGACATGAAGGAAGTTGGCTGCTCCTAATTTAACTCAGCAGCCCCTTTGCATTACCTTCCCTAATCTGAATGAAAATACCTTTTTTGAGTTGAAATTTGGATTAATTCACCTCTTACATTCTTTTCATGGTCTTTCAGGTGAAGAGCCCCATAAGCATCTACAAGAATTTGAAGTAGTGTGTTCAAGTACAAAACCTCCCGGGGTGACTGAAGAGTAGATTAAACTGAGAGCATTTCCTTTCTCTCTCAAGGACTCGGCCAAGGATTGATTGTACTACCTGCCGACAAGTAGTATTACCACCTGGGTGCAACTTAAGAAGAAGTTTTTGGAGAAGTACTTTCCTACTTCCCGAGCTGCTAGTTTGAGAAAAGAAATATGTGGCATTAAGTAGCAGCCAAGGGAGACCTTATACGAGTACCGGAAGCAGTTCAACAAATTGTGCACCAGATGTCCCCAACATCAGATAAGTAACCAGTTGTCAATTCAATACTTTTACAAGGGTCTTATTTTTTCTGACAGGAACATCATTGACGCCGCAAGTGGTGGAGTACTGGTGAATAAAATCCCTGGAGAAGCATGGGAGTTGATTGAGGAAATGGCGCACAAGTCACAACAATTTGGCCCCAGAGATAATGTTCCCACTCGTCAAGTGAATGACGTGGAAAGTTCGTCTATTCAGCAGTAATTGTCGAAGCTGACTTCAATTGTCCGACAATTGGCTGTAAGAAATATACAATAAGTTAAGGTTTGTGGTACCTGTACCAACATGGGGCATGCTACTGATATGTGTCCAATGCTTCAAGAGAAGAGCCCTGAACAAGTCAACATGGCTGGCAACGTGTCCGCGTCAAGGAGGCAATATGGTCCATACTCCAATACCTACAATCTGGGTTGGAGGGATCATCCAAACTTTAGCTACGGAGGGAACCGTCTGCAAAATTTTGGTTCGAATAGGCTGCCAGGGTTCCAGCCTCAATATCAGCCAAAGGATCATGCCTCATCCTCTAATAGAGGAAGCTCATTGGAAGATTTGGTCAAGAGTTTCGCCGAAAACACCACCCAACTCCAGCAAAGTACTGCTCAATTCTAACAGGAGACAAGGTCTGGCATGAAAAATCTAGAAAATCAGGGAAGCCACATGGCAACTGCAATTAACCATCTAGAGTCTCACATTTTTGGGAAGTTACCATCTCAACCTGAAGCAAACCCAAAGAACGTGAGTGCCATGACCTTGAAAAGTGGTAAAGAAGTTGAAGGGCCCCGATTAGTAGTCGCTAGAGATAAGAGTAAGGAGCAAATAGAAAAGGATCTTGAGAAAGAAGGAGGGGGAAATTCAAATCCCAAGGTAATCTCTAATTCTCTTGTGAATCATAAGTCTAACACTCCAGCTTTTCCTAGCAGGTTGGAGAAGCCAAGGAAGCAAAAGAAGGAAAAAGAGATCTTAGAAGTGTTTCGAATGGTGCAAGTCAACATCCCTTTATTGGATGCAGTCAAACAAGTGCCCAAGTACGCCAAATTCTTGAAGGACTTGTGCGTTAATAAAAGAAAGTTGAAGGGAGATGAACAAGTTGTGGTGGGGGAGAACATATCAGCAGTGCTGCAAAGGAAGTTACCTCCAAAATGTAGAGACCCAGATATGTTCTCAATCTCATGTGGAATAGGGAATACTAAGATTAGAGATGCAATGCTAAATTTAGGGGCTTCTATTAACGTGATGCCTAAATTAATTTATGATTCTCTAAAATTAGGACCTTTGAAAGAAACAAGAATAATAATTCAATTGGCTGATCGTACATTTGCTTATCAGGATAGGGTAATGAAGATGCTTTAGTGCAAGTAGATGGATTAAATTTTTCTCCTGATTTTTATGTGCTTTACATGGATGATAGAAGTGCTCTAAATCCATCACTCATCATATTAGGAAGGCCATTCTGAAGTACTGCCCAAACTAAGATTACTGTTAGTAAGGGTGCTATCACAATGGAATTTGATGGAGAAATAGTCCATTTTAATATTTTTGATACAATGAAACATCCTACTAACTCTCATTCTGTGTTTGCTATTCATGCTACTAATCCTTCTATGCAAGAATTTCCTAAGTTTGATTGTAGGGGTAAATTCAAAATTGCTGCGAACAATTATCCTTGGATGAAAGCAATTTATGAGGTGAAAATGAGTAGAAAATTAAAGAAGATGGTTACACTCAATAGCTATTAGGATCTCGGAGGAATGTCACTGAAAGCAATAAAATTTGAATTACATCCAAATTGAGGAGTGGTGTTTAACGTCTAACCAAAGACGTTAAAGAAAGGCACTGCTTGGGAGGTAACCCAAGGCCTTTTGTTTTAGTTTTCTAGTGTTTCTGAAGTTTTTGTTAAGTGTTAGTTGCGTTTAGTGATTTGTTGCTTTGGTGGTAGGAAGCAGATAGTTAGGCACGCTCGTGTCTAGTGGTAACACCTAAGGACGGAAGTTTTAATTTAGCGGACAGAAAACTACCCATTAGTTAGACGTACCCACGCCAAGTGGTCACACATAAGGAAGGCAATTCGCTTCCGCGGGTAGAAGACTCTTCATTAGTTAGGCGTGCCCACACTAGGTGGTCAAGGTTAAGGAATTTAATTTTCGAAAGTTGGTCAGAAAATTTGAATGCAGTTAGGCATGCTCACGCCTAACATAGTCGTTTAAAAAAAAAGAGGGGAAAATGGGGATGAAAGGACGGATTTGCCCTTTCTTACTTCCAATTCAAAATAAAATCCACGGTTGCCCTATTCTTTTTCTTTCTTCTTCTCTTTCTTTCTCCGTCTTTCATTTTCTTTCTTTCTTTCTTCTCTTTTTCTCCTTTCCCCACAGCTCACGCTTACCGCGCCGCTAGCTAGCCACCGCCGCATCGTGCGCCGCTTGCGCTGTGCACATCCTGGCCGCGACCTCGCAGCCCGCCGCATAAGCGCGCTACCTGATCTCTGCCGCCCGAGCGCGCGCCATCCTGGCTAACAGCACAGACCGCTCGCTCGCCCTCCATGCGTTTCACCCTCGCGTTCTGCCGCTTCTGCTGCTGCCTTTCCCACATCGCCACCGCCGTGAGCTTGCCACCTCCACTGCCGTCGCCGCCACTAGTGCCGTGCTCCTTCGACAGAGCCTTCTCTCTCCTCACGGCTGCTCCCTGTCCCATCCTCAATCTCACTGCCTATTCTCAAATTTCGGTTACTCCTTTCCTTAATTATTTTTCTTTTTCTTAGCTGAGGACAGACAATTTATTTCTTAGCTAATGACAGATAAATTGTGCCTATTTGGGATGCTCTGAATTCATATTTTGCTCCATCTTGCTGTCTGTTTAATTTCATATCAATATTGATTGTGATTGGGATCTTTGCTGTTGCATTTGGACATTGACACATTTTGGTTGATAAGAACGAATTGGGGGTCTAATTTGTGCATTTAGGCACCACACCCATACTTATTCACCTTCTCTAGGTTTGGTGTGACACCGATTTTTTGATTATCTGATTATTCTCGACCACTTGTTGCCCAAATAGTGAGAAAGCATGCTAAAAATCACTCCACAGCCAGCACTTCTTCACCCCAACCCACTATTCCATTGAGTGGACCTTCCCAAGCATCTGTTTCGGGTGGTCCCCGGACTCGCCTTGGGAGGAATAAGGAGTTTCGCCTCTCTTCTCCCGCCCACTTTGATGGGCATTTGACCTTCACCGGGGTAGCCGATAAGGAATGGTATGCCGCTGCGTGTACAAGGAAAATTATTCCTTGTAAATTCATCCATGGCCCCACACTCGACCTTTTGAACATTAGGGATGAGGTCATTAGGAGGATCATTGCCATTGGTTGGACCAATTATACTTCCATTGTTTTGCCTGCTTTCACTGAGTTAATATGGGAATTTTATACCACTTTTGAGTTCAATGTACCTGGTAAATTCTCTGTTATAACTCCTAAAGTGGTTCGGTTTCAATTGATGGGTTGGGAAATTGATGGGTTGGGAATTCAAAAGTCCGTCACTGAATTCAATTTAGCTTTTGACTTTATTGATGTCCCCTATTCCCAATCGGATGAATATATGGGAAGTGCATGTGAATACACTAAACCCTTTTTCTCCCATAACATTGGCTACTGGAAGGATTTGTCAGTTGATACTCAACCTTATGATCCTAGCCAGTCTAAGGCCTCCTACCTTAAGAACTCCGTTTTTCGTTATTTTCACTGTTTCATGACTTATAACTTCTTGGGTAGGAAGGATAGTTTGGATATTTTAACAAAACTCAAGTTTTTCTTTATTTGGTGTATGGTTGCTGAAGTTAAAGTTAACTTGGGGTGTTGGTTTGCTTCTCACTTTCGGATTGTCTTGAGCAAGAAAAATAAGCCATTAATTTTGGGTTCATTTATCACTCATTTGGTTGTGAATCTTGGGATTTTTTATTTGAATAATCATAATTTGCATTTGGCATGTAATACGGAACCCCTTGATTTGGTTTGTTTGGAGAAAATGGATTTAGTTTAGTAGGTCAACGGTGTTTTTCAGTTCACTCCCCCGGGGCTCGATCCAACTTCCACCAAAGTGGAAAGCTTCAAAAGCTACCGCCTCTCAGACTAGCGGTACTTCTACTAATGCCTCTAGTCCTTCCTCTTCTGCACCCCTGCCATCATCTTCTGAGGAAAGGCATTCATCAGATCTCCACTTCCAGTTACATTAGATCGATTCTCGATTGGAGTGGATGGAGTGCCAGATGTCCTGTATGGCACATAATTTTGCTCAGTGTTCAATCACGTGGGCTTCCATCCACCCTTTCCTCCCAAGTTTTAGTCCATTTCTACCCTCCTCTGTGTTTAGGGAAGTGTCATTGTTCTCTTTACTTCTTTTGCTATTCTTTATTGCTTACATTGAGGACAATGTAAGGTTTAGGTGTGGGCAAGGGTTAGTTATGCTTTTAGGTGTTTGTTTTGCATTTTCTTGTCCTTAGTAGTTCTTTGCCTTAAACAATGATGAATGCAATTGAGATACGAGTACGAATAGTGAGTTCATGCCATGGGTTTTCTACTTTTTTTGATGATGGAATTAATTGATGAATATGCTGGATTTGATATTAATTCCTGACCACTTGTGAGATTGTTGAACCTGATTGTGAGCATTATACTCTATATTTGCTCTATTTTTTGCTTTTTGTTTGTCGAATGGTAGTACACATGGTTTGGTCACTTTAGAACTTGCTCTGTTATGCATGTCAAGATCACAATTTTGTTGAATTAGATGTATTAAGATGACGAGGGTACTTAGGATTAACCAGTTTTCACTGTCTTAAAACAAACTACCTTTATTTTATCTATCTTTAGTGAGTCAAGTTGAGCCTTTAACCCTTTTCTTTTGTTTGATAACCTAATTGTTAGCCGAAAAAACCTCTTTTAGACTTTCTCTTTGAACCTTGTGTTAAAGAAATGCCTTGATTACATTGCATGGAAATTCGAAATATTATTTGAAAGGCAGTGAATTAGAAATGCAAGTATGACAAGTGAAGTTGATTTCTAAGGTGTTGGTTCAAAAGAAAAAAGAAAAAAAAAGAGAGAAATTCTGAAAACAAAGTATGTTGCAATGCACTTTCGTGCATAATTCTTATGTTGTGACAAGTGCCGACAATTGTTGATTTTGATCCCTAGTATTTTATGTTTACAAAACAATTGGATGATACTAATATCTCTTCAAGAAATACTTTCAGCTATGAAACAAATCTGATTCAAAGATCAAGAGCATTTGAAAGAGATAAAGGAAGTTGAAAGCTATCGGACGCTCGCGAAGACAACAACAGACGTCCGATAAACAATGCAGCACTTCAGACTCATGAAAAACTCCATCACCGAACGTCCGAAAGAATTAAGATGATTTCTCAAATTCACTATCTGCTGTCGGACACAAGCATCAGCTGTACCGGACGTTCGATACTCCCAACGACTAGTTGACTCTTCAACTGCCTTCTATCCATTGGAAGCATTAATGAAACACTTTTTTGGTCTCATATAAATAGAGCATGGTCAGAAACTTCAAACAACTTTTGCACACTGAAGATACAAAAGATATAGAGTAGTTTTAGTGAAAAACACTCTCCAACGAAGATTTGTAGTCTTGGTGGTGTGAAGTTTGTTGTAAACTTTCATTTGTGAATGAATATTTCAATAGTATAGTTCTGTGAGAGTTGTCCTGAGAAATAGTAAAACTTTCTAATTTGACCGAGTGAGGTTTGGGGCAAGGAGGAAGTGAGCTTTCATTTGTACAAAAGATTGGTCGTATTTCATCAATTTGAAGAAGCTTGTTTTATGAATTGAACTTCAAACTTAAGAGGAGCTTGGTAGTCAAATTGATTTGCTAGTCTTCCCTTTCTATTTACTACCTTGTGAATCTTAATTGTTTATCATTTCTACTAGAGTGCTTAGTAGCTCAATAGGGCCAGGGGATTGGACAAGAAAACCAACGTGAAAACCAGGAGATAGGAGAGGATCGAGTCTTGAAACGGTTTCAGAAATTTTTTCCACCCAAATTTTGTGAAGGACCTGACCCAAAAGTGGCTGAAAATTGGTTAGAAAATATAAGAAATATATTCGATACCTTGAACTACACAGAAGAAAGACAAATCACTTTTGCTGTATTTCAACTTGAGGGAGCAGCTCGAGTCTGGTGGAATGTTATAAGAAACAAGTGGGAAAGAGATCAAACTCCAAGAATTTGGATAAACTTTGTATGAGAATTTAATAAAAAATTTCGTCCTCCACTAGTCCAAGAAAATAGAGAAGACGATTTTATAAAGTTTTCTTAAGGAATTTCGAGTGTGGCTGAGTATGAAACACGATTTACGAAATTAACTAAATTTGCTCCAGAATTGGTGGCTACGGAGCGGAAGAGAATAAGACGGTTTATCTAAGGATTAAATTTAGAAATCCAAGATGCCCTTGCCGCAGCATAGATTGAAACATTTAGTGATGCTCTTGAGAAAGCACAAAGGGTGGAGAGCACAAAATTCCAACTGAGAACCTTTCAAGCGAGGAAAAGAGATGTATGCGATAATAGTCACTACCTTGAAGTACCAAGTGAAATTGGACTGCCACCTAAAGTTTTAAAAGGATTGGATGGAGTAAGACTACCACTTTCTTCACCACCCATGATAAAGAAACTAGAAGGAACTATGTCACGAGAAACGCCAATAGGATAGATACAATCAAGGAAAACTTCGCAGGCAAGTCAAGTCACAACTCCCCGTCTGACCTGTGAATATTGTGGAAGGGCGAATCATACTAAAGAAAACTGCTGGGTTATGGGGCGAAAGTGTGAGATGTGGGAGCACCAACTATAAAGTTCGCAATTGCCCAAAGAGGTATCCACGAGAAACTACTATTCAACAAGGAAATAAAACTATCCCTCGATAAGTCAATGAAGAAGGAAACCGACCAATGGCACCTGCAAGAACATATGCAATGATCACACAACAAGGTCCAGGGTTATCTGAAGTTATGGAAGGTATGAATTTCGAGAACGAAATTCTTTTAAAGGGGGAGAGAGTGTGAGAACCCTAATGTTTATTCATGCATGAATTACCAATTATTTCATTTAAATGCATATAATTTGCTTTAATGCATTGAAGTCAAGATTTTTACATTTGTAGACTTAATATCGCTTGGTTGTGTGAAAACATGAAAACTAGAAGTAGCTGTGAACATATATAGTAGCTGTGAACATAAAAACTAGAGGACAACGATAGGGAAGTCAACCCAAACAACCCCAAAATCAAAGAGTAGATAATGAGTCTGCTACTGATCAAAACACCGAGCCAAGAACTGAGGGGAGGAGATGACCAAATGGCATTAATTTCAACTCGCATGACGGATGCACTAGAGCGCTTAGTAGCTCAACAGGGCCAGGGGGTTAGACAAGGAAACCAACGTGAAAATCAGGAGATAGGAGAGGATCGAGTTTTGGAGCGATTTTCAGAAATTCTTGCCACCCAAATTTTCTGGAGGACCCGATCCAGAAGTGGCTGAAAATTGGTTAAAAAATATAAGAGATATATTCGATGCCTTTAACTATACAGAAGAAAGACAAGTCACTTTTGCTGTATTTCAACTTGAGAGAGCAGCTCGAGCCTAGTGGAATGTTATAAGAAACAAGTGGGAAAGAGATCAAACTCCAAGAACTTAGATAAACTTTGTACGAGAGTTTAATGAGAAATTTCTTCCTCTACTAGTCCGAAAAAAGAGAGAAGAAGATTTTATAAAGTTTCGTCAAGGAACTTCGAGTGTGGCTGAGTATGAAACACAATTCATGAAGTTATATAAATTTGCTCCAGAATTGGTGGCTACGGAGCGGAAGAGAATAAAACGGTTTATCCAAAGATTAAATTTAAAAATCCAAGATGCCCTTGCCGCAGCACAAACTGAAACATTTAGTGACGCTCTTGAGAAACCATAAAGGGTAGAGAGCACAAAATTCCAACTGAGAATCTTTCAAGCGAGTAAAAGAGATGTATGCGATAGTAGTCACTATCTTGAGGTACCAAGAGAAATTGGACAGCCACCTAAAGTTCTAAAAGGAGTGGAAGGAGTAAGACTACCACTTCCTTCACCACTTATGATAAAGAAACCAGAAGGAACTATATCACGAGGAGCTCTAGTAGGACAGATACAATCAAGGGAAACTTCGCAAGCAAGTCAAGTCACAACTCCTCATCTGACCTGTGAATATTGTGGAAGGACGAATCATACCGAAAAAAATTGCTGGGTTATGGGGCAAAAGTGTAAGAGATGTGGGAGACTAACCATAAAGTTCACGACTACCCAAAGAGGTATCCACGAGAAACTACTATTCAACAAGAATATAAAACTACCCCTCGACAAGTCAATGAAGGAGGAAACCGACCAATGGCACCTGCAAGAACATATGCAATGATCACACAACAAGGTCCAGGGTTATCTGAGGTTATGGAAGGTTTGAATTTCGAAAACGAAATTCTTTTAAGGGGGAGAGAGTGTGAGAACCCTAATATTTATTCATGCATGAATTGCCAATTATTTCATTTAACTGCATATAATTTGCTTTAATGCATTGGAGTCATGATTTTTACATTAGTCGACTTAATATCGCTTGGTTAGATAAACTCCGGCAAGTTTTAGTTCAAGAGATTAGTAAAGTACTTTTGCATGGTTTAATATGTTAGTATTGTGGAGTTGGGTGATAATTACATAAGGTTAACCAACTAGAAAGACTTAAGAGTGTAATATGATAGGTTTTTGGAACACTTGGACTTCGATTGGCCAATTGTCACCATTCTAGCATTTCTTGACCAAGACCATCTTGTGAGTATCCTTAACTTTAAAAAACACATTCTCCTTTTTTTCTTCAACCTTCATGGCCAAAATTTGGACAAGAAAAGAGAAGAAAAAGAAGCCAACTTCAAGCTCTTGAATCCTTCTTAGCTTTGTAAGACATTCACAACCCATCCATAAGAAGTGATATTTTGGTGATCCCCAAGCTTGTGGTGGAAGGAATTAGAAGGAAAAGCTCTTGTTCTTGCACAATTCTTCTAGGCTTTTGAGGTAACTTTGGTCAAGAAACCCTCTTTTTTTTATCTTGCAATTGGGAGGATTTAAGGCATGTTTATGCAACTCACTTGGAGTACTATCTATTTGTTGTGCTTGATTGTGAAAATTTCAGCTATATAGTGTTAATTTGCAAGACTTTACTTGAGAGTTATGGCCATGATTAACCTTGATATGTTGTGTTTAAGCTGTGGTATGAAGTTGATGATGATTATTGAGGCTTTGTAGGTGATTTCTTGTTGTTTTGTATGATGCTGTGTAACGTGACCAAATCTGGCACGAAACAGGGTAGCTAGAGTAGTGTTGGAAAATCTGTTGTATCTTGGTGTAGGAAGGTCAAAATTGAATTCTGTTTAATGCGTTTGAAACTAGATTAAATAGGGCTATAAACCGTGAAAATTTCAGACCCTGGTTCTGTCTGTGTGATTTATGGTGATTTTGCAAAGTTTGATAAATTTCAAGAATGTTCTGCATTAGTTTTGTAGTTGCTGTATTGTATAGTTAAAATCAGACTGGTTTGTACTCCAAATCTTGTAAAGTGACCTTCTAGATATATGTAGCTCCTCAATCTACCTTTTTGTGTCAAATTTGGTAATTTTTGGATTTACAAAATCCCTATTTTGCTTTTTCCAAAGTTGGTTGCTGGAGTTGAAAACTTTCTGTTCATAGAGGTTTTAAGAGCCATTTGAGCAGCGAATTTGTCCATCGTTTAGGCCAAACCAGCTCTTGCTCAAAACATGAAAGTTGTAGAGTATTGAGCCAGCTTTTTACTTGCAAAAGTTTAGATCAATCAAATCATCGTAGCCTCGGAAATGACTAGAACACCTTGCCTATAGTGAAAACCCTGATTTGCTATAATCGTTTTCTTTATACTTCTGAAATGTTCATTTTTTACCCTTAAGACGTCTAATTTTGAACCCGATGTCTTCATAAGAAATATAGCCCTGTGTCTTAGCTTGAAATGATATAGAAATGATCTCAATTTGATTTGTATAGTCTCAGTTATGATCAGAATGCCAACACATGACAAAGCTGTCACCTATACATTTTCTCTTTAGTATTTCCTTTCTTTACTTTTCTTGATTCCATTCATTTTTCTTTGTTCAAATTAACACTTGTACTCCATATTACACTCAAACCCTTGTACTTGATGTTTCCTTGGATTTAAATGAGAAATCTTAATATTCTTTATTATGCTTAATTCTTGACCCAAAACTTGATTTCTCATGGTTCCATTCTTACTTTTGAACTTTGAATTTGAATAGGCTTGATTCAAGGCTATAACGACTCACTTTATTCTTTAGTATACATTTGAGAATGAAATTATATACCAATCTCTTGTTTCTTTACTTCTTAAATGCAAGAACACTAAGGTTTTGTTTTTCACTTTCATATAAACTTGTTGGTTCTTACCTCAGGACTCGAGGGTAATCAAGGGTGTTATTCAGGAACCGAGACATATCGCACGTAACAGTAAGTGTTACTTGCATGTGTGTGACTTGAATAATTTTGCTACATGTTTACTTCATATTATTTGTGTGTTTAAGTGTTAAGTGCTAAGTGTTCCCTATAATTGTTCCTATGTAATTTTTTACCGTTTTAAGGCGAGTGTATACTTTATCACACTCGACCTACTAAAATAACAAATTTCTACCGTTTAACCATGAATTTCTACTGTTTATCGGTTTATTTGATTATTTGCGCATGTTGTAAGCTCTTAGTTGAACTGGCCCTGCCCTTGGTTGCTAACCCGCTTGAGCTAAGACTGGGCTCGGTCGGGTATATTGGAACCCTGGATCACCGTTTTGGTATACTCGAGTATTACCCCTGGAGGAATAAGGCAATGGCCAAACAAATCGAGAGAATTATTGGAGTTATAAGGTGAAGCTGACCAAAATAGTTCCACGTGAACACCGTATCCTTTTAATGTGTGTTTATTTTTGCAAAATGATAAATGCCTCATTTTAATGTGCCAATGTGAAATCTTGAACCATATGTGCGTTATGCTTAATTTTCTTGATTTATTAAAACTGCTTGTGTGTTTTAGAACCTCAATGGACTGTTTAGCTCATTCCACTCCTTTGTTTTCCACTCCTCCTATATTGAAAATATTTGAAATATTTCTAACTTTTAAATTACGGATTGTAGTGAGCCCCGGCGAGAGTTTGGCAGGCAGTTCGTTGACCCCTCTGATTCGCTTTTAGGGAAAGTGGGGCTGTCACAGGCGGTATCAGAGTTTAGAATTTAAATTTTTGTAGTATATCCTAAGCTTAAATTTTAGGATGCGGACTGTGGGACTCATTGGACTGTTAAGTGACACGATGCCAAGTGAGGGTTGATTTAAGCTAATAATCTTAATTGTGATTGTAGGAATAGAAAGAAATGGTGTACAAGGACTGCCTAGGAGGCGACTTCGACCTCTTATGTTTCAGACAGGGCCGGGAGAGCCATTTCGGCAGTTCGTCCCAGGGCGTAGGATGGATCGCCGATGTGATTGTTGGATAACACATTCGTGTCCTGACCGTGTGGTACTAGCTATAGCAAAGGAGAGACAGATGCTGGTCATTGCAAATGAAAGAGTGAATCATCGAATTCGGGCGTTTGAGACTAAGGTGCTCGAGGAACAAGAATGAACCGATATTTACATGAACAGTTACAGGAAACCAATAATCGTTTGGCTAGAATGACACAACCATTAAGAGAGAGATAGAGAAGATCGTGGCGCAGAGGATCCTAGTGTTGGGAATGAAGTTGAATGTGTTAGGGAACGGGAATCATCTAGTTCCAATTAATCTCGTGAAGCACTACTTTTGATACTTTGTAATGGGATGATGGGAGTAGAACTTAGAAGTTTGCACCTTGGAGATGCATGCACTTTTGTTAATCACCTGTTTCCTTTTGTTTACTGACCTTGATTTGGTATGTACTTTACTTGACTGTAACTTGTGTTATGATCTAATGAGCTCTAGTTTGTGTTTGACTTGTACGGTGATAAAGTTATTTGTGTAAGTGATTTCATTTTTGTTTAGTGTTGTTACTAGTATGCGTGTGAACTTCAATTATGATTCAGTGTGGGGTTTATGCATGTGCATATAGAGTAGCTGTGAACATGAAAAGTAGAGGACAATGACAGGAATGTCAATCCAGACAACCCCGAAATCAAAGAGTAGATAACGAGTCTGCTACTGATCAAAACGCCGAGCCAAGGGTTGGGGGAGGAGATGACCAAGTGGTATTAGTTTTAACTCGCATGACGGATCTACTAGAGCGCTTAATAGCTAAATAGGGCCAGGGGTTGGACAAGAAAACCAATGCTAAACCAACGAAAAAATCAGGAGATAGGAGAGGACCGAGCTTTGGAGCGGTTTCAGAAATTCTTCCCACCCAAATTTTCTGGAGGACATGACCCAGAAATGGCTGAAAATTGGTTAAAAAATATAAGAGATATATTCGATGCCTTGAACCATATAGAAGAAAGACAAGTCACTTTTGCTGTATTTCGACTTGAGGGAGCAGCTCGAGCTTGGTGGAATGTTATAAGAAACAAGTGGGAAAGAGATCAAACTCCAAGAATTTGGATAAACCTTGTACGAGAGTTTAATGAAAAATTTCTTCCTCCACTAGTCCGAGAAAAGAGAGAAGACGATTTTATAAAATTTCGTCAAGGAACTTTAAGTGTGGCTGAGTATGAAACACAATTCATGAAATTATATAAATTTGCTCCAGAATTGGTGGCTACGGAGCGGAAGAGAATAAGACGGTTTATCCAAAAATTAAATTTAGAAATTTAAGATGCCCTTGTCGCAGCACATATTGAAGCATTTAGTGATACTCTTGAGAAAGCACAAAGGGTGGAGAGCACAAAATTCCAACTGAGAACCTTTCAAGCGAGGAAAAGAGATGTATGCGATAGTAGTCACTACCTTGAGGTGCCAAGAGAAATTGGACAGCCACCTAAAGTTCGAAATGGAGTGGAAGGAGTAAGACTACCACTTCCTTCACCACCTATGATAAAGAAACCAGAAGGAACTATATCACAAGGAGCTCCAGTAGGACAGATACAATCAAGAGAAACTTTGCAGGCAAGTCCAGTTACAACTCCTCGTCTGACCTGTGAATATTGTGGAAGGACGAAACATACCAAAGAAAACTGTTGGGTTATGGGGCAAAAGTGTATGAGATGTGGGAGTACCAACCATAAAGTTCACGACTGTCCAAAGAAGTATCTGATACGAAATATGGGCCCCTTATGGGCCATGTTTTGGGCTGCAAGAGATTGAATCTTTTAGTAATAGTTAGTACTTTATTTTCTAGAGTTCTATTTTATTTGCTAGGAATAAATTCGGTCCAAGACCTCATGTTGAGTTGGATCCGATTTATAGAGTCTAGGCTCACTATAACTTAAGTTGGTTAGTTAGCTTTTATTGGGTTATGTTGGGCCAGCTTAAAGCCTTCATTGGATCAATTATAAGCTGACCATTAGATAGTGGATTTGAGTAGTGGAATCGGGCCAAAGGCCTAGCCTAGCCGAGTTAAGGTTTTCAAGTCACTTTAGGTTTTCAAGTTGTATGGCTATATATAGCCAAGGCAAGAGACCTTCAGAGGGGGTTTTAAAAAGATCAATAAAATTGTGAGTTTTCACTTTTCTCTTTCCAAGAGAGTCTCTTTGAATATTTGAGAATCTTTCTGAAGTTATTCAAGTGAACTTATCAATCAAGTAACTCCTTGGTTGTGGCGTTCCTCTACCTATAGTTTGGTTCGCTAATTCATTAGGTAACGGGTTGAGATAATATCAATAGTGGTCGTGACTTCTAGGGATTAGTTGGGTCAAATTTTCGCTGCCTAACCCATGGTGTTTTGGTTGTCTAGATCGGGGTTTCACATCAGTATCACTTACGATAAGTGTCAAATAAGAACAATAAGTAACAATAAGTATTCACTTACAAATGAAAAGTTTACAATGAATTTCACACCACTAAAACTACAAATCTTCCTGTTAGAGTATTTTCTCACTAAAATTACTCTAGATCTTTTGTATTTTCAGTGTGCAAAAGTTATTTGAATATTCTGACCATGCACTATTTATATAAGACCAAGAAAGTGCTTCAATAATACTTTCAACAGATAGATAGTAGTTGAAGAGTTAACTAGCTGTTAGAGTAGCGGATGTCCGATGCTTGCGTCCGACAATAGACAGAGAGTTTGAGAAATTATCTTATCTCTATCGGACGTCCGGTGTAAGCTCTTTGTGCGTCCGACAGCAAACAAAGAGATTTGAGAATCATCTTGTTTCTATCGGACGTCCGGTGGAGACATATTCAGCGTCTGATGGTTTCGACAACTTTGAAGGATCCTATCGGGCATCCGATGCTTGCATCCGATCGAGGTCAGTGAGTTAGGAGGAATGTCTTATTTCCTTCGAATGTCCGGTGGTGGAGTTCTTCATGCGTCCGAAGTTGTGCAATGATTATCAGACATCCGATCCTGTCTTCTTGAGCGTCCGACAGTTTCAACAAACTTTGTCCCTTTCAATTGCACTTGATCTTTGAATCTGATATACTTTATAACTAAAAGAATATCTTGAAGAGATATTAATATCATCCATTTGTTTTGTAAACATCAAAAGTTAGGAATCAAGATCAACATTTTCCTTAACAGGGTTCAAGATCGAGAGTGCTCACGAATAGTACTAAATTATTTTCTTTTGAAAATTTTAAATTGTATCATAGCAAATGACTATAGTATATATATTTTTAGGTTGTATTTAAATTAGAAAGTTAACTAATTTTAAGTATGAAATGTTTTGGAGTACTTTAAATGTATATTGAAAATATTTAGAGTTATTCTAACTTTTAAATTATGGATTGTAGTGACCCCCGGTGAGAGTTGGGCAAGCAGTTCGCTGACCCCTCTGGTTCGTCTTTGGAAAAAATGGGGCTGTCACAGGTGGTATCAGAGTTTAGGCTTTAAATCTCTGTAGTGTATCCTAAATTTAAAGTTTAGGATGCCGAACTGTGGGACTCGTTGGACTGTTAAGTGACACGATGCCCAGTAAGGGTTGATTTAAGCTAATAATCTTCATTGTGATTGTAAGAATGAAAAGAAATGGTGTACAAGGACTGCCTAAGACTAAGGTGCTCGAGGAACAAGAACGAACCGATCTTTTACATGAACAGTTACAGGAAACCAATAATCGTTTGACTGAGATGACACAACAATTAAGAGCGAGAGGTGGAGAAGATCGTGGCCTAAAGGATTCTAGTGTTGGGAATGAAACTGAACGTGTTAGGGAACGTGAATCATCTAGTTCCAATTAATCTAGTGAAACACTACTTTTGATCCTTTGCAATGGGACGACGGGAGTAGAACTTAGAAGTTTGTACCTTGGAGATGCATGTACTTTTGTTAATCACCTGTTTACTTTTGTTTACTGACCTTGACCTGGTATGTACTTTACTTGACTGTAACTTGTATTATGATCTAATGAGCTTTAGTTTCTATTTGACTTGATGGTGATAATGTTATTTATGCAAGTAATTTCATTTTTCTTTAGAGTTGTTACTGGTATGTGTGTGTAGTTCAATTATGATTTAGTGTGGGATTTATTCATGTGCATATAGAGTAGCTGTGAACATGGAAACTAGTGGACAACGATAGGGACGTCAAACCAGACAATCTCGAAATCAAAGAATACATAATGAGTCTGCCACTGATCAAAACGCCAAGCCAACGGTTGGGGGGAAGAGATGACCAAGTGGCATTAGTTTCAACTCGCATGACGGATGTACTAAAGCGCTTAGTAGCTCAGCAGGGCCAGGGGGTTGGACAAGGAAACCAACGAGAAAACCAGGAGATAGGAGAGGATTGAGTTTTGGAGCGGTTTCAGAAATTCTTACCACCCAAATTTTCTGGAGGACCTGACCCAGAAATGGCTGAAAATTGGTTAGAAACTATAAGAGATATATTCGATGCCTTAAACTACACAGAAGAAAGACAAGTCACTTTTGCTATATTTCAACTTGAGGGAGCAGTTCGAGTCGGGTGAAATGTTATAAGAAATAAGTGGGAAAGAGATCAAACTCCAAAAACTTGGATAAACTTTGTACGAGAGTTTAACGAGAAATTTCTTTCTCCACTAGTCCAAGAAAAGAGAGAAGGCGATTTTATAAAGCTTCGCCAAGGACCTTCGAGTGAGGCTGAGTATGAAACAAAATTCACGAAATTATCTAAATTTGCTCTAGAATCGGTGGCTATGGAGCGGAAGAGAATAAGACGGTTTATCCAAAAATTAAATTTAAAAATCCAAGATGCCCTTGCCATCGCACTGATTGAAACATTTAATGATGCTCTTGAGAAAGCACAAAGGGTGGAGAGCACAAAATTCCAACTGAGAACCTTTCATGCGAGGAAAAGAGATTTATCCGATAGTAGTCACTACCTTGAGGTATCAAGAGAAATTTGTCCGCCACCTAAAGTTTTAAAAGGATTGGATGGAGTAAGACTACCACTTCTTCACCACCCATGATAAAGAAACCAGAAGGAATTATGTCACGAGAAATTCCAGTAGGACAGATACAATCAAGGAAACTTTCGCAGGCAAATCAAATCACAAATTCTCGTTTGACCTGTGAATATTGTGGAAGGCCGAATCGTACCGAAGAAAACGGTTGGGTAAAGGGGCGAAAGTGTATGGGATGTGGGAAAACCAACCATAAAGTTCATGACTGCCTAAAGAGATATCCACGAGAAACTACTATTCAACAAGGAAATAAAACTATCCCTCGACAAGTCAATGAAGGAGGAAACCGACCAATGGCACCTGCAAGAACATATGCAATGATCACACAACAAGGTCCAGGGTTATCTGAGCTTATGGAAGGTATGAATTTCGAGGACGAAATTCTTTTAAGCGGGAGACAGTGTGAGAACCCTAATATTTATTCATGCATAAATTGCCAATTATTTCATTTAAGTGCATATAATTTGCTTTAATGCATTGGAGTCATGATTTTTACATTAGCAGACTTAATATCGCTTGATTAGATAAACTCCCGCAAGTTTTAGTTCAAGAAGTTAGTAAAGTACTTTTGCATGGTTTAATATGTTAATATTGTGGAGTTGGGTGATAATTATATAAGGTTAACCAACTAGAAAGACTTAACAGTGTAATATGATAGGCTTTTGGAACACTTGGACTTCGATTGGCCACTTGTCACCATTCTAGCATTTCTTGACCAAGACCATCTTGTGAGTATCTTTAACTTTTAAAAACACATTTTTCTCTTCTTCTTCAACCTTCACGGCCGAAATTAGTACAAGAAAAGAGAAGAAAAACAAGCCAACTTCAAGCTCTTGAATCCTTCTTAGCTTTGTAAGAAATTCACAACCCATACATAAGAAGTGATATTGTGGTGATCGTCAAGCTTGTGGTGGAAGGAATTAGAAAGAAAAGCTCTTGTTCTTGCACAATTTTTCTAGGGTTTTGAGGTAACTTTGGTAAAGAAACCCTCTTTCATTTATCTTGGTATTGGGAGGATTCAAGCCATGTTTATGCAATTCACTTGGAGTACTATCTATTTGTTGTGCTTGATTGTGAAAATTGCAGCTTTATAGTGTTAATTTGCAAGACTTGACTTGAGAGTTATGGCCATGATTAACCTTGATATGTTGTGTTTAAGCTGCGGTATGAAGTTGATGATGATTGTTGAGGCTTTGTAGGTGATTTCTTGTTGTTTTGCATGAAGTTGTGTAATGTGACCAAAGCTGGTACGAAACAGGGTAGCTAGAGCAGTGTTGGGAAATCTTTTGTATCTTGGTGTAGGAAGGTCAAAATTGAGTTCTATTTAATGCATATCAAAATAGATTCATAGGGCTATAAATCGTGAAAATTTTAGACCCTGGTTCTGTTTACGTGATTTATGGTGAATTTGCAAATTTGATAAATTTCGAGACTGTTCTGCCTTAGTTTTGTAGTTGCTATATTGTATAGTTAAAATCAGACTGGTTTGTGGTCTGAATCTTATAACGTGACCTTCTAGATAAATGTAGCTCTTCAAATCAACTTTCTAGTGTCAAAATTTGGTGATTTTTGGATTTACAAAATCCCTGTTTTCCTTTTTCCAAAGTTGGTTGCTAAAGTTGAAAACTTTCTGTTTAGAGAGTTTTAAGAGCCATTTGAGCAGCGAATTTGTCCATCGTTTAGGCCAAACCAACTCTTGCTCAAATCATGAAAGTTGTATAGTATTGAACCAGCTTTCTACCTGCAAACGTTTAGATCAATCAGATCATCGTAGCCTCTGAAATGACCGGAACACCTTGCCTGCAGTGAAAACCCTGATTTGCTGTAATCGTTTTCCTTATGCTTCTGAAATGTTCATTTTTGACCCTGAAGACGTCTGATTTTGAACCTGATGTCTTCATAAGAAATGTAATCCCGTGTCTTAGTTTCGAAATGATATGGAAATGATCTCAATCTGATTTGTACAGCCTCAGTTATGATCAGAATACCAACACATGACAAAATGGTCACATATACATTTACCCTTTAGTATTTCCTTTCTTCACTTTTCTTGATTCCATTCATTTTTCTTAGTTCAAATTAGCATTTGTAACCTCCATATTACACTCAAACCCTTGTACTTGATGTTTCCTTGGATTTAAATAAGAAACTTTAATGTCCTTTATTATGCTTAATTCTTGACCCAGAACTTGATTTCTCATGGTTCCATTCTTACTTTTGAATTTTGAATTTGAAAAGGCTTGATTCAAGGCTATAACGACTCGCTTTATTCTTTAGTATACATTTGAGAATTATATACCAACCTCTTGTTTCTTTACTTCTTAAGTGCGAAAATCTTAAGTTTTTATTTTTCACTTTCAAATAAACTTGTTGGTTCTTACCTCAGGACTCGAGGGTAATCAAGGGTATTATCCAGAAATCGAGACATATCACACGTAGCAGTAAGTATTCCTCGCATATGTGTGCGACTTAAATAGTTTTGCTATATGTTTACTTCTTATTATTTGTGTTTAAGTGTTAATTGCTCCCTATAGTTGCTCCTATATAATTTTCTACCGTTTTGAGGTGAGTGTGTACTTTATCACACTCGACCTACTAAAATAACAAATTTCTACAGTTTAACCGTGAATTTCTACCATTTATCGATTTATTTGATTATTTGCACATGTTGTAAGCTCTTAATTGAATTGGGTCCTGCCCTTGATTGCTAACCTGCTCGAACCAGGATTGGGTTTGATCGGGTAGGTTAGAACCCTTGGTCACCGTTTCGGTATACTCGAGTATTGCCACTGGAGGAATAAGGCGATGGCCAAACAAACCAAGGAAATTATTGGAGTTATAAGATAAATCTGACCGAAACAATTCCACGTGAACACCGTATTCTTTTAATGTATGTTTATATCTGTAAAATGATAAATGTTTCATTTTATTGTGCCAGTGTGAAACCTTGAATCATATGTGCGTTATGCTTAATTTATTTGATTTATTAGAACTGCTTGTAATGTTTTAGAACTTCACTGGGTTGTTTAGCTCATTCCACTTCTTTGTTTTCCTGAACAGGGTTCAAAATCGAGAGTGCTAACGAATAGTACTAAGTTGTTTTCTTTTGGAGATTTTAAATTGTATCATAGCAAATAACTGTAGTACATATTCTTTTGGGTTATATTTAAACTTGAAGATTAACTAATTTTAAGTATGAAATATTTTGGAGTACTTTAAATGTATATTGAATATATTTGAAGTATTTCTAGTTTTTAAATTATGGATTGTAGTGAGCCCTGGCAAGAGTTGGGCAGACAGTTCGCCGACCCCTCTGGTTCACCTTTGGGGAAAGTGGGGCTGTCACAGGTGGTATCAGAGCTTTGGTTTTAGATCTCTGTAGTGTATCCTAAACTTAAAGTTTAGGATGCCAGATTGTGGGACTCGTTGGACAGTTAAGCGACACGATACCTAGTAAGGGTCGATTTAAGCTAATAATCTTAATTGTGATTGTAGGAATGGAAAGAAATGGTGTACAAGGATTGCCTAAGAGGTGATTTCGACCTCTTATGTTTCAGACAGGGCAAGGGCGAGCCATTTCGACCATTCGTCCCAGGGTGTAAGATGGATCGCCGATATGATTGTTGGATAACACATTCATATCCTGACCGTGTGGTACTTGCTATAGTAGAGGAGAGACAGAGGCTAGTCATTGCAAATGAAAGTGTAAATCATTGAATTCGGGCGCTTGAGACTAAGGTGCTCGAGGAACAAGAAGGAACCGATATTTTACTTGAACAATTACAGGAAACCAATAATCGTTTGGATAGGATGACATAACAATTAAGAGAGAGAGGTGGAGAAGATCATGGCCCAGATAATTCAAGTATTAGGAATGAAGTTGAACGTGTTAGGGAACGGGAATCATCTAGTTCCAATTAATCTAGTGAAACACTACTTTTGATCTTTTATAATGGGACGATGGGAGTAGAACTTAGAAGTTTCTACCTTGGAGATGCATGTACTTTTGTTAATCACCTGTTTACTTATGTTTACTGACCTTGACGTGGTATGTACTTTATTTGGCTGTAACTTGTGTTATGATATAATGAGTTCTAGTTTGTGTTTGACTTGTACGGTGACAATGGTATTTGTGCAAGTGATTTCATTTTTCTTTCGAGTTGTTACTGGTATGTGTGTATAGTTCAATTATGGTTTAGTGTGGGGTTTATGTATGTATATATATAGAGTAGCTGTGAACAATAAAACTAGAGGACAACGACAGGGACGTCAACCCAGACAACCCCGAAATCAAAGAGTAGATAATGAGTCTGCTACTGATCAAAACGTCGAGCCAAGGGTTGGGGGAGGAGATGACCAAGTGGCATTAGTTTTAACTCGCATGACGGATGTACTAGAGTGCTTAGTAGCTCAACAGGGCCAGGGGGTTGGACAAGAAAACCAACGTGAAAACCAGAAGATAGAAGAGGATCGAGTTTTGGAGCGGTTTCAGAAATTCTTCCCACCCAAATTTTCTGGAGGACCTGACCCAGAAGTGGCTGAAAATTGGTTAGAAAATATAAAAGATATATTCGATGTCTTGAACTACATAGAAGAAAGACAAGTCACTTTTGCTGTATTCCAACCTGAAGGAGCAGATCGAGCCCGGTGGAATGTGATAAAAAAACAAATGGGAGAGAGATCAAACTCCAAGAACTTGGATAAACTTTGTATGAGAGTTTAATGAGAAATTTCTTTCTCCACTAGTCCAAGAAAAGAGAGAAGACGATTTTATAAAACTTCATCATGGAATTTCGAGTGTGGCTGAGTATGAAACACATTTTACGAAATTATCTAAATTTGTTCCAGAATTGGTGGCTACAGAGAGGAAGAGAATAAGACAGTTTATCTAAGGATTAATTTTAAAAATCCAAGATGCCCTTGCCGCAGCACAGATTGAAACATTTAGTGACGTTCTTGATAAAGCAAAAAGGGTGAAGAGCACAAAATCTCAACTGAGAACCTTTCAATCGAGAAAAAGAGATGTATCTGATAGTAGTTTTGGACTACCACCTAACGTTCGACAAGGACTGGATGGAGAAAGACTACCACTTCTTTCGCCACCCATGATAAAGAAACCAGAAGGAACTATCTCACGAGAAGCTCCAGTAGGACAGATGCAATCAAGGGAAATTTCGCAGGCAAGTCAAGTCACAACTGTTCGTCTAACCCGTGAATATTGTGAAAGTACGAATCATACCGAAGAAAACGGCTGAGTGAAGGGGCGAAAGTGTATGAGATGTGGGAGCACCAACCATAAAGTTCACAACTGCCCAAAGAGATATCCACGAGAAACTAATATTCAGCAAGGAAATAAAACTATCTCTCGACAAGTCAATGAAGGAGGAAACCGACCAATGGCACCTGCAAGAACATATACAATGATCACACAACAAGGTCCAGGGTTATCTGATGTTATGGAAGGTATGAATTTCGAGAACGAAATTCTTTTAAAGGGGGAGAGAGTGTGAGAACCCTAATATTTATTAATGTTTGAATTGCCAATTATTTCATTTAAGTGCATATAATTTGCTTTAATGCATTGGAGTCATGATTTTTATATTAGTAGACTTAATATCGCTTGGCTAGATAAGCTTTGACAAGTTTTAGTTCAAGAAGTTTGTAAAGTACTTTTGCATGGTTTAATATGTTAATATTATGGAGTTGGGTGATAATTATATGAGGTTGACCAACTAGAAGGACTTAAGAGTGCAATGTGATAGGTTTTTGGAACACTTGGATTTCGATTGGCCACTTGTCACCATTCTAGCATTTCTAGACCAAGACCATCTTGTGAGTATCCTTAACGTTTATAAACGCATTTTCCTCTTCTTCTTCAACCTTCTTGGCCGAAATTAGGACAAGAAAAGAGAAGAAAAACAAGCCAACTTCAAGCTCTTGAATCCTTCTTAGCTTTGTAAGAAATTCACAACCCATCCGTACGAAGTGATATTTTGGTGATCCTCAAGCTTGTGGTGGAAGGAATTAGAAGGAAAAGCTCTTGTTCTTGCACAATTCATCTAGGTTTTTGAGGTAACTTTGGTCAAGAAACGCTCTTTCTTTTATCTAGCTATTGGGAGGATTTAAGGCATGTTTATGCAACTCACTTAGAGTACTATCTATTTGTTGTGCTTGATTGTGAAAATTGCAGCTTTATAGTGTTAATTTGCAAGACTTGACTTGCGAGTTATGGCCATGATTAACCTTGATATGTTGTGTTTAAGCTGCGGTATGAAGTTGATGATGATTGTTGAGGCTTTGTAGGTGATTTCTTGTTGTTTTACAAGAAGTTGTGTAACGTGACCAAAGCTGGTACGAAACAGGGTAGCTGGAGCAGTGTTGGGAAATCTGTTGTATCTTGGTGTAGGAAGGTCAAAATTCATCTCTGTTTCATGTGTTTGAAACTATATTCATAGGGCTATAAACCGTCAAAATTTCAGACCCTGGTTTTGTTTGTGTGATTTATGTTGAATTTGTAAATTTGATAAATTTCGAGACTATTCTGCCTTTGTTTTGAAGTTGTTGTATTGTATAGTTAAAATCTTACTGGTTTGCGGTTCAAATCTTGTAAAGTGACCTTCTATATATATGTAGCTCGGAAACTCTACTTGCTTGTGTCGAAATATTGTGAATTTTGGATTTACAAAATCCCTGTTTTACTTTTTCCAAAGTTGGTTGCTGGAGTTGAAAACTTTTTGTTCAGAGGGGTTTTAGGAGGCATTTGAGCAGCGAATTTGTCCATCGTTTAGGCCAAACCAGCTCTTGCTCAAAATATGAAAGTTGTATAGTATTAAGCCAGATTTCTATCTGCAAACGTTTAGATCAATCAGATCATCGTAGCCTCTGAAATGACCAGAACACCTTTCTTACAGCGAAAACCCAGATTTACTGTAATTGTTTTTCTTATACTTCTGAAATGTTCATTTTTGACCCTGAAGACGTCTGATTTTGAACCCGATGTCTTCATAAGAAATGTAGCCCTGTGTCTTAGCTTCGAAATGATATAGAAATTATCTCAACATGATTTGTATAGCCTCAGTTATGATCTGAATACCAACACATGACAAAGCTGTCACCTATACATTTTCTCTTTAGTATTTCCTTTATTCACTTTTCTTGATTCCGTTCATTTTTCTTAGTTCAAATTAATATTTGTATTCCATATTAAACTCAAACCCTTGTACTTGATGTTTTCTTGGATTTAAATGAGAAACCTTAATGTTCTTTATTATGCTTAATTCTTGACCCAAAACTTGATTTCTCATGGTTCCATTCTTACTTTTAAACTTTGAAATTCAAAAGGCTTGATTCAAGGCTATTACGACTCACTTTATTCTTTAGTATACATTTGAGAATTATATACCAATCTCTTGTTTCTTTACTTCTTAAGTGCGAAAACCCTAAGGTTTTGTTTTTCACTTTCATATAAACTTGTTAGTTCTTACCTCAGGACTCGAGGGTAATCAAGGGTGTTATCCAGGACCCGAGACATATCACGCATAACAGTAAGTGCTCCTTACATGTGTGTGTAACTTGAATAGTTTTGCTACATGTTTACTTCATATTATTTGTGTTTTTAAGTGTTAAGTGCTCTCTATAACTGCTCCTATGTAATTTTTTATCGTTTTTAGGCGAGTGTGTATTTTATCACACTCGACCTACTAAATTAACAAATTTCTACCGTTTATCGATTTATTTGATTATTTACGCATATTGTAAGCTCTTAGTTGAACTGGACTCTGCCTTTGGTTGCTAACCTGCTCGAGCCAGGATTGGGTTTGGTCGGGTAAGTTGGAACCCTGAGTCACCGTTTCCGTATACTCGAATATTACTAAGGGAGGAATAAGGTGATCGCTAGACAAATCGAAAGAATTATTGGAGTTATAAGGTGAAACTGACCGAAATAATTTCACGTGAACACCGTATCCTTTTAAAGTGTGTCTCATTTTAATGTGCCAATGTAAAACGTTGAACCATATGTGCGTTATGCTTAATTTTCTTGATTTATTAAAACTGCTTGTGTGTTTTAGAACGTCACTGTAGACACCAAATTTTTGGTGTAATTTCATTTACTGTTTATTTTTAGTTTTTTATTTGTCGTGTTAGTTTTATTCGATTTTTAGTTTTTAGCTTATAGTTTTATTTTTATTTTTAAGTCTTTAGCATAGAATTTCTTGGAAAAAAAGAAAAAAATGATGAAAAAAGGAAAATCATGAAAAAAAGAGAAAAAAAAGAAAAGTGTAGAAAAAAATTGAAAATGGCCACTTTGTTTAGTTATTTTAAATTGTGTTCATTACTATTATTATTATTACCTGGTTTTTGTCAATTTTGTTATTTTTGTTATTATTATTATTTATATTTTATTAATTTTTTGTATTAATAGTAAAAAAAAAAGGGTCCTGCGGCATGCAAGCTGCGTTTTGCCGCAGCTTGCAAAAGGAGCATTGGGGCAGCCCTTATCTGAAAATATAGAAGAGTGCTAAGGATTTTAGGAGGGGGGTTCCTGGTATAAATAGCAAGAGAGGAGGCAGCCGCAAAGAGGGAGAGGATTGAAGATTGACGGATGAAAATCTCAAAAAGAGAAAGGAACGGCTAGGGAGTGAGGGGTAGCGGCTAGGTTTTGGGGACGAAAGAAACTTCAAGGAAGCTACGGGCTGGCTGGGGAGAAGAGTGAGCTGGAAAATAGAGAGGGCTGGACGGCTGGAGTGGAGCGAAAGAAAAGAAAAACGCAGTCGAGAGCAAGGGAGAAGATCGGAGGTGACGGCTGAAATCTGGAAAAAGAAAGGAAAACCAGAGAAAGGAGTGGACGGCTGGTGAGGAAGAAGGCTAGAGTTTTGAGAGAGGTGGGCTGTGAGGAACAGAAAACTGGAGAGCTTTCGGGCAGAGTGAGGAACCGTGAGTGAAGGAAAGCCAGACAGAGAGAAACCAGATTAAGGAGGAGTGATAGCTAGGGTAAGAAAGAAAGGGAGGCTGAACCAAAAGGGAGGGTTCGGCTAGGCAAGAAAAGAGCCCAGAAAGAGTCACGGCTGGGCAAAAGCTTGGAGGATCGAAGCTGAAAAACAAGGAGAAGAGGATCTGCGGCCCATTGCCCTCAGATTGTGGTGGATTCCAGTCAGCTACTCCAAAGTCCTATCAAAATCCAGTTCTTGTAGCAGCAAAACAGGTAATCCTCAACCTCTTCCCGTATGAAAAATCCAGTTCTTGCATGATTGTGTTTCGGCCGAATGAAAAATGGCAGAAAGTTTCCAGCTTTGATTGTTCCTTATTCAGAAATTTTGGTATGTGAATCTGGTGGGCTAGACTGAATTGTAAGTGTAGGAAGTTCTTGCTGCAACAAGTTCGTAGCCTTCGAATTGTTGCAGCAGCTTAGTTCTTCCTTTCGGTTTGCTGAAGCGAATAAAATTCTGATTTTTGGGTCACTGCAGTTTTTGGAAATGGTTGGGATTTTCCTTGTTGCTTTGTTTGATGTTTGATAGTAAATCGTGTATGGGACTGTTGTGTTTAAAACAGCAATCAGTAGGCAACGCAGGCTTGCTGCCTTTTGTTTGTGCTACCTCCGTTTTGTTTCCCATTGTTCGTTTAGTTAGCTTAAGTCTCTGTTTTCTTACACCTCTGTGGAATCTTGCTCAGTAGTTTGTCTTGAAGGATTTTTGGTTTCGGTTGGTATTAAGAGAGTTTGGAGTTGTTGAAGCCATCAGCTTCTGGAATTATTTGTTTTGTTTTGAGTTTGTTTTCTCGCAAAATTGGGCTGAAGTTGTAGCAGATTTTGAAGTTTATGGTTCCTTCTCATGTGTTTTATCATGTTCATGATCTAAATTTTGTAGCCTAAGGTTCAAGCTGTGTTAAAACGTTTTGTAGGCGACTTGTGAACCAAAAAGACACTAGCTTTTATATTTTTCTCTCCCCATGAAGCTGAAACTGATGTTGTCCGTTGGTTCCTCCTTTGGTGATACCATCACTGGTTTCATCAGAGGCTAGCTGCATTCTTCGTGTGTTTTTCATGATTTACGTTGCTTGGGTTTTCGATGGCTGCTTCACATTTAGATTTTCCTTGTTTGGATGAGTTTGGTGCTTCGACGTCTGCTTGAGATTATATGCTAAATAGAAACTATATCAGAATTTTTTGAAAGCTGGTTCCTTTTTCTGCCGCAGCATGTGTTTCTCATTTGGTTATGCATTTGATTGGCATGGTTTGTTGTTTATGATGGGGTTGATTAATAAAAATGTTTAGTTGTCAAAGGGTGTTGAGAGTTAGCGTTAATTGGGTTTGCTTGAAGTCTGCTATGGGATTTATGGAAGGAGGTTCCATTAGCTGCTGAAGGAAGTGATTGCAGAAGTTTAATCTTATTCGTAACTTGCATGAACTTGCATGGAAATTTTCTGGAAATTGCACTTTGGCCCCCAAGTCTCCCTTTATTCTATTATGGCCCAAATAATTGAAAAAAAATCAATCAAATTGACCCCTCAAACTTCCTTTTTCCTTTCAATTAAGCCCCAGTTTTGCGAACATGGATGTTTAAGTTGTTTAAATGCTTTAACACTTATGTGATCATTTGTGATTACTTGATCTTTTCTTGCTCTTGGACCTTTGAAACTCCCAAAATGTTTCGTTTGGACTTGAATGATTGATTAAGGGTTGCTTTTGAGTTCCTAGTAGTTGCTATATTTGGAAATTTGATGGGTCATTTCACTTTTCTTGATAATTATGCACTACGTGATTTCATTTGAGTTGCAATTATGGGAATTTTGGTGATTTGGTTTATATTATTAGTAAATTGGTACCTTGACCATTTCTTTTATTTTGGAGGATAAATAAGCCATTTTTCTTTCATTTGGATATCATTCAAAGGGGGCGGTATAATTTCTTTTATCCCTTTTTGTGTCTCTCCTATGTGATCCAACGTGCTAAGTGAGAATTGCATGCTTACTTTGCTTTCCTAGCCTTTCCTTAATTCCTTTCATTTATGTCATTTACTTTCATTTTCATTAAGTTATTCTTTTAATGGGGTATGTGTACACCTCTTGGCTTGTAATAGATAGGGCTTTGGCGAGCAATTTGGTCCATTTTCCCCTTCCCCTTTTGTTTTAGTTAGTGAATGTAATAAGTTCATTAGCTTGGTTGCATGCCTATGTGTTACGTGTTACTTGCTTTATTAGGTTTTGCATCTAGTCGAGCATGTTAAGTGTTACGTGCTACGTGTTTATGAGTGTTTGGCATGTCTACTAGCTTTCTGTAGTGTAGATGAATGGAATGGATGAATGTACGTTTCCACTAGTCCAACGCTAGTCGGAATTCATAGAATGGGCTAGTCCAACGCTAGACCCTTAGGGATTTCCCCTCGTTAGTACATGTTTGCATGTTCATTACATGTCATGCATTCTTTTTAGTTTTATCATTTTGCATGCCCCTCGAACCCCTTTTCCCTCCATTTTAGGATTTTTGCATTTCATGCTAGTTATAGGGTTCATTTGCTTGAGAGTCCCCTTAAATATGGGATATAGACGAGTGTGGCTTTTTCTAAGCCTTAGCACGCTTGTATTCCCTCTGTAAAAGGGCAAATTGAGTCACGATTTAGGTCTCCCCGTACCCAATATGCATAAATTCCCTAGGATCATGCATCCACTCTACCATTTTATACTCTTATCACACTTTCATTTTTTTTTTCCTCCCATCTTGCACATGTGCACCTTTATGTTTCTTCACTTGCACACGAACACTTTTATCATCACTTGAACACATGCACTTCATATTATCCTTTCACATACCGTACCTTGCCCACTCACGTGCACATTTTCACTTATATATTATTGTATTTTATTACCTTTTTCAAACTCATGTCCTCACATTGCATACATGCATTCCATTCATTTGCATCCCACTCGCATTATTCGTGACTTCTTCAAAGGATCGTTATTGGGATTCACAATTAATGTGATTGGTACCACTCAACCTTTGAAGAGAAATTTCCCCCAATACCCCTAGGTTTAGGGTTTGCATTCATATAGTGCATCCAAATGTAATAAATTCTTTGGTTAAAACAAGAAAATTTTTGATTAAATCATGCAACTAGCCTTGGCTAGGTCAAAGGGGTGCCTTGGATTTTATCCTTGCCTTCCCCTTTGTCAAATGTGACTCCCGAACCTTTTTCTTTGGTTTACGTGGACTAAGAGTCGTTTAAAAGGGGTTTCTTACAACTTTTTCCTAAAAATTCATTTTTAGGTGACTTGGTACACCTTAACTCATTACCAAGTGGCGACTCCGATTTTTTATTTCAAAAACCTTTTTTAAACTATAATTTTGGGTCAAATCGTCGCATTCTCAAACCCCCATTTAGACCCATTTTTCTTTTAAATCACAATTCATTTTTCAATCACAAATTGAATCAAAAAATACATTTTTTTAACCATTTATTTATTTATCAAAAAATGGGGCGCGACAGTTGGCGACTCCACTGGGGACATTTGAGAGTCCGAGCAAATTTGATTTAATCAATCTTTTTCTTCTTTTAATCTTTTCATATATCACATTTGGGTGTTTAGGATTGCATTTTTTCCTTTTATTAGGATTTTTGCATTTCACGCGTATCCAACTACTCCCTCGCTCACGAATGTATGATTGGTTGATTGGATGTATGTTTACTTGCTTACCTCGCGCTCGCATTGCATTTGGGGGGGTGTGTTACCTTAGAACCTCGCGTTGGTTCTTGATCCCTCCCCTCCAAACGAGCACTAGCATACGCGCATACGCTTTAATTATTTTTACCCCTCATTTATTTTTTTTTTAGTGGCTTGTCACGCCACTCCACCCTATTAGGATTTTAGGCGACCCACTTGGACATGTGATCGTATCATGACGTGTGCGTAGCATGATCCGAGGGGTCACTCGATCTTCCGCTTTAAACTTTAGGTTGATGACCTATTAGTTTTTAGTCGAAGGTTGAGGATTTTTTTTAGATTCTCCCAGACGGGTAGCCGTAACACGACGGGTGCGTAGCAACGTCTGGGGAATCGCTCGAGCCACCGACAAGGAATCTTGGGAGTGATGACCCTTGGTTTCCAAGTCTGAAGGCTTGGGGACTTGAGCTTGTCGAGTCTAGATGCATTAGTGAACCCCAACCTCATGCATCCATTTTAGAATTGCCTAGGGTAGAGTCGACCTTACCCTATTAGGGACACCATGCACAAGGGGAGGGATCCCACCCTCTTTCCTTATTTCTTTGTTGCTTTTGTATCATCTAATTGTCCAACGTGTTATGTGATTATGTGTTGAACTAACGTTTCCTTGTTTCTTATCTTTTGCATTCACAAACGTTAGGAAATAAGAGGTTTGGCATGACCTCCTTTTAGGACCTACCCTTGTAGATAGGCTATTGCACGTTTGAAAATTGTGGTACATTTTGTTCATAAATTGATAATGCCATACCATTTTAGGCCTATCCTGGCAAATAAAGGGTTCCTTAGGTCACGTTTCATTTCGAATTGCATATTTACATCGCTTTAATAAATGGCATCATGCATAACCCTAGAAATGGAATGCCATTTAGGGGATCCCGTGTTAGGAATAAGCCACCTTATGTCTCGGATACTTAATCCAACGAGACTTGCACGTTTACATTTTATACCATCCAAAGGGGTAGTGCACAAGGTAAGGTAGGATCCAATCATTTTCATAGAGTGATTTTTGGAATATGAACGTCTAGTAATCACTTTTTGGCCATTTTTATCAAACTTGGTAAAAATCCCTTGCGTAAAGGACATTAATTTGAAGAAATTCACAAATAATGCCTCCTATTGAGACAATAAATAAATTGAGGCCGAAATTTGATTTTAGAAGGCTCATAGGCTAATGCATCGTAATAAATATTTGAAACTACCAGTGGATAGCTTGATTTTTTAATAAGCTCCCAATTCCATTCAATCCATTGGACCATTTCATTCATCAATTTCATCCAGTCCATTTTATCAATTTATTCATTTTTAGGGCAATCTAGTCGATTTTCGAATAAATCATCAATTTCGTTCAATTCATTTGATTTAGTTAGGGCAATTTTATCGATTTTCAATAAATCATCAATTTCGTCCGATTCATTTGACCAGTTTACCCTTTTAGGGCGATCTGGTCAATTTTGAATAAATTGTCAATTTCATTCAACCCATTTGACCAATTAGGGTTTCAATGTCAATTTCAAATTGGGAAACTTAGTCGATTTTTGAGAAAACCATCCATTGCATCCAGCCATTTGATCAGTTGGGGTTTTGACCCGTGCTTCACTGAAAAAATTTGGTCAACGAATTCCAATCTCTTCGATAGGAAGTTCGTCAAGGTCAAACCCGTGCATTTTTGCAAACTCTTGTATCGATCAAAAGTGATCAATCCATTTGGACGTTGACATCATTTTGACAAATGTCTCTCGTCACTCCAATTGACCAAATTTTTTCAAAATTATTTTTCACTTAAATGATTTGAGCAGATCCATCAGGTATGGTATAGTGCCTGCTCTGGAGGATTGCATTTTCATGCTAGGCCTACCCTTGGCACAAAAAGGGTTCCCCCATAGGACATGCATCCGAATTTCCTGGATATCTACTAACTCTTGCCTTTTTCTCTTTCTTTTCCTTATTTTTATTGTAATAACTAAGCAAGGGTTAAGTCTAAAAGCAATCTTTTCAAAATTCTCAGGTAATATTTAAACATAACTTCTCGTCGAAACCCCATCATAACACAATCCCGTAGCCAAGCTCGGAGGAGTCGTGTAAACATGAGTTTACAACCGGAACAATCAGATAGGTCTGCTACTACCGCTCAACCCGAGACCGTGAGTTTGGGGGTTCAGTTGACTGAGATGCTTACTAAGTTTGACAAGATGACCACTGAGATGGCGGCCCAAAGGAAATTGATTGACGAGCTAATCAGCAGCGGAGTTTAACCCGAACCTATTCCCGTCAAGCAGGCTGAGCAAGAGCCATTTGTCATCCCTTCAACTCAAGTCACCGTTATTCCATCTTTACCTATTCCATCGGAAGGAACTTTCACATATCCCACCATACATTTGCCATACACTTACCCTCCTGATCCTTCATTCTTCCCTACTTACATGCAAGGCCCACAACCCCAAATCACTTCGAATATACCTCCTAAGCCGCATACCTTTTATCACGATACAGCTGAGCCTTTCTTACCGGACCATACCATTCAAACCAAGCCAGAAATGGGAGAATCTTCCGCTCCCGTTGATATAAAACTGCTCAAACGCCTTGACCGTTTTGATGAGTTTATAAGGAAGAGTCAGGGGTTGAACAAGCAAGGAGTCCTGGATTACGATGAACTTTGCCTTTTCCCAAATGTGCAATTGCCTGAAGGGTTCAAAACCCCGAAGTTTAACAAATATGATGGGACGGGCAATCCCAAGACGCACCTCCGATTGTTCGCCAACAAGTTGGGTAGGCCAACAGATGATGAAAATCCGCCTTTGAGGCTATTCCCAGAAAGTCTGGAGGGGGATGCACTCGACTGGTATTCCAAGCTGAAACCCGAAGAAGCGAAGACCTGGCTTGACTTGTCCAACGCTTTTGTAAAGCAGTACGAGTATAATTGCGAGTTGGCTCCAACACGAACCTCGTTGGAAGGGACAAAGAGGAAACCCTCCGAGGATCACAAGACTTATGCCAAGAGGTGGAGGAAAATAGCTGCCAAAGTCGAGCCACCAATGACTGAGGACGAAATCATACGCACTTTCATTAAGGCACATGATCCGCCGTACTTTGAAGAAATTTTTCGCATGACTGGATGCTCGTTTGCTGCTATTGTCAATAAGCTTGAAGAGTTCGATGACTTCGTGAAAGCTGGGAAGATTGTTAATGTCTTTGCCCTCAAGTCCCAGTTGGATGCTTTGCAAAGCCAAGGTAGTAATGGGAAGAAGCAACAATCCAAAAAGCAAGAGGGGGAAATTGCTTTTGTTTGGGATCGAAACCCTATTTCAAAGCCCAGACTTCGACAATACCCTACCTATTCAAACCCTTACTCCTATTATTCAAACCCTCATCCTATTTATCACACCAATATCCCTCATCCTCGACCTTGCCCTAATTACACCAACTCGCCTTTAGTCCCTTTCCAAATTTCTCAACCAAATCCTCACCAAAACCGTCCCCGACCTCCTTACAATCAACAATTTTCTCCACCAAATAGACCCACCTATAATTACCCTCAACCTATTGAACCCCAAAGTCGAAATCGTTCTCGCACCTTCACTAACCTTGGCAGGCCTCTGGACCAATTGTATGAACAATTAAAAGCCGCCGGTAAAATCGGCGAAATTCCCCCTCCAACTTACCCTCATGGTGATCCTGCCGAAAACAATTCGCAGTCCACTTGTGCCTATCATTCGGGAGCACCTGGACACTCAACCGCCGATTGCAGAGCCCTTAAGCACAGAGTTCAAGACATGATTGAGGCAGGGGAAATAGTGTTAAGGGGAAAAGGTGAACAAGGACCAAGTGTAAATACAAACCCTTTTCCCAAACACAAGGACACCTTTGAAGCATTCACTACAAATGAAGAAATTTGAAAATCCTGAAGGAGCTCTACGCAATTTGGATAGCTGACTATCTTCCCTTACGAAGGGAATTTCGATAAATCTAGGGGTTGTCATTTACTAAAGTTCACGAAAACTTTTTCTTGCATATGTAAATAGTTTCATGAAAGCGTTTTTTTTTTTGCAATCGAATTTTGTTTTGTTTCTGCTTTGATTTGGAGTTTCATGAAATGCTCATTTTGATTATTTGTTTGTCTGATTATGATTCTGATTTTTGAGATGGCCAAAGGTGAGGTTATTTGACTCTTTGAATATCACTGTTCTGGAATTTGATGAAACCCTTTATTGAAAATTCCTCCATTAAAAAGCCCTCATTGAGAAATTCCTTCATTGAGAAATCCTTCATTGAGAAAGCTTTCATTGAGAAAAATCATTGAAAAATCCCTTCATTGAAAATCACTTCGTTGGAAAAATCCCTTCATTGATGAATCCCTTCACTGGAAAAATCCCTTCATTTGGAAATTCCTTCATTCATAAATCCCTTCATTTGAGAAAATTCCTTTCCAGCCAGGTTGAAAGTTGATTGGTTAAAGCAGTATCATTAACGATTGATTCTGATTGACGAAAAGCAGTTGAATGCTATGTGCCATGACCAACGTTGTCAAAACGCATGGCCTATGTTCATAACAAAAGGATCCGCCACCGATCTTCTGAGGAAGGAAACAAAGTGCTAAAGCGATGAAAGACGAAGTCGAAGGCAAATTTGCTTCAAATTGACAAAGCTTATTGGGTGTTCAAAGGAGAGATGGAAGGACAGACATTCCCTCAACCTATCAACTCGGACATATATAAGATGTTCTTTATTTGATTATGCAAAGTTTCTTTTAGGAAATCATGCAAGAGATGAGGCAAAAGTCAGGCCATTTTCCTTTCCTATCAAAACATTTCATCCCTAGTCATCCCCTTTGAACTATCAGAACAATAATTTTCGTTTGGCAACCCCTGAGAATTGCAAACCCCACACTGGGGCAAATTCATTTTGAAAAATGATCAGAAAGAAAAGGAAAACCCCACACTGGGGCAAATTTATCTTTGAAAGAGATATGGGAAAAAGAAAGAACCCTACACTGGGGCAAATTTATTTTGAAAGAAAAATGAAAAGGAAGAAAGAACCCCACACTAAGGTAAATTTAGTTTTTGAAGAAAAATGCAAAAAGTGAGAAAAATGCAATGAAGAAAATGCAAAGAAAGAGAAAATCCAAGCAAGCTGGGGCAAATTTTCCTCGGTTTCATTAAAAAATTAGAGATAATTTCAAGATGATGCAATCTCAGTTTATTTCACACCTTTCATCAAGCCTGCTTTCAAGCCTCAACTTTTCTTGAAAAACACCCCACCTGACCTCATTACAAAAGCCCAAAATCCTGGCTTTCGTCACTTGCTGCATTTCTATTAGGGATTTTGCTAATCAACTGGCACGTGATGTCCATAATGCCTTCGTTTAAGTCTATAAGGGAAGCGCATTTTACTGATGCCAGCAATCTTCAACTTACATTCTTGAGTCGACTATGGTTGAGCTCTTCCATTGTTTCATTAGGTGAAAACCCGAAAGGGCACCTAAAAAAAAAAAAACCAACAAAAAGGGTTGGGGGCAACCTTGGTGAAAACCCGAATGGGCGCCAAGGTAGGTTTCTGCAATGAGCAAGCACAAAGAGGAACAACTGGTGGTTTGGTCCATTTAGATTTCTTCTCATTTTTGTCATACCTCTGGCAACCTTGAGTTCCGGAGTTAAGATATCCAGAGATTTGAATATGACATCTGTTGGCCAAAAACTGTGTCATTTTGTAAAAATATTCTTTTGTAAATACATTCTTAGGAAGCTCATTTTTTCCAAATTACTTTCATTCATGGCATTTTTGTAGAATTTAGGCATGAATGGTTATGCGTGCATTCTTGTGCATATTCGTTCTTACATGACATGTGAATTTTCTTGCATACCTCATTTTTTTATCGTTGAATTGTGGTAAATGACAATCCCTGTGGTTTATTGCAAAAAGTATGCTTGGATTCAGTCATCCTTTGGGAACAGTTGAAATCCAGCCAAGCCAGCTACACAAACTTCATAATATGGCAAAGCATATACTTGGTCAGTTTGAAAATCGGAAAAGCCTTAGGGCAAGAAATCCAACTCAATCGGCTGTCGCAGCAAAAGTTGATAAAGGCATCGGAAGACTCATGTTTACACAATTCTCAAAGGAAAACGGATCAAATGATGGTGGCAATTTCTTTTTCATTTGCAGAAAATTGCAGGCACAGATGAAAGTAGTCACACTTCGCACCGGAATCGATGTCGGAAAGAGTCCTCCGGTGAACAAAGGCAGATCGAAAATGTTGCAAGCAAATTTGATCAAAAGGTGCAACAACATGGCGATACAGAATCAACTTTGGACTCAAATTGCAAAAGTTCAACATACTGGGGCAAATTAATTTTTTGGAAAGATTCTCAAAAGTCAAAAGAAAAGCGAAAAGAAAAGAAAATCATCAATCAAAAATCAAATCAAGTTTCATCACGACAGGCTTGGGTTTAATCCCACTGTCCGATTGTCAAGGTTTTCATTTTCATTGCTACTGGATCTGGGTTTGTCCCGCCAGTAAGCATTTCATTTTCATCGCCGCTAGCCGTTGGGTTTGTCCACTAGTGTGCCTTTTAATTGCATTTGCCACCAGCCGTTGGGTTTGTCCCACTGGTGAGCCTTTCATTTTCATCGCCGCTAGCCGTTGGGTTTGTCCCACTAGTGTGCCTTTTAATTGCATTTGTCACCAGCCGTTGGGTTTGTCCCACTGGTGAGCCTTTCATTTTCATCGCCGTTAGTCGTTGGGTTTGTCCCACTAGTGTGCCTTTTAATTGCATTTGCCGCTAGCCGTTGGGTTTGTCTCACTGGTGAGCCTTTCATTTTCATCGCCACTAGCCGTGGGTCAGTCCCACTAGTGCGCATTTCGTTTGTTCAGCCACTAGCCGTGGGTCAGTCCCACTAGTGCGCATTTCATTTTGTTTAGCCACTAGCCGTGGGTCAGTCCCACTAGTGAGCACTTCCTTTTATTCTGCCGCTAGCCGTGGGTCAGTCCCACTAGTGAGCACTTTCTTTTATTCTGCCACTAGCCGTGGGTCAGTCCCACTAGTGAGCACTTCCTTTTATTCTGCCGCTAGCCGTGGGTCTGAGCACTTTCTTTTATTCTGCCGCTAGCCGTGGGTCAGTCCCACTAGTGAGCACTTCCTTTTATTCTGCCGCTAGCCGTGGGTCAGTCCCACTAGTGAGCATTTCATTTTGTTTAGCCACTAGCCGTGGGTCAGTCCCACTAGTGCGCATTTCATTTTGTTTAGCTACTAGCCGTGGGTCAGTCCCACTAGTGAGCATTTCCTTTTCGTTCGCCACTAGCCGTGGGTCAGTCCCACTAGTGAGCATTTCATTTTAGTCAGCCTGATGTGTGCACGGACCTTGGCCCACGCAATGGCCCAATCCGAGTTCCATTGGGCCCAGTCACATGTGCACGGGCCAAGCAATTCAGGGAATCACTCCAAGTCCTTGTACGGAATGTTCAAGACCAACAAGGAGTTCATCGAGACATTGAAGGCTTAGAAGGTGATAACCCAGTTGTCTACACGATGATCCAAACCCATGAAGAGAGCCCGTGAAGAGCCAAGTGGGCTATGGCCGATTAGGCCTTAGTGTTAGGAGTCTTAAGTTTAGATTAGTCCTTTTGTTAGCCATGGATTCGGCCCACCTTTGTCTAAGGATGGCCGAACCACTAGGCCCTTCTTTATTGAGTCCATGGATCAGCCCACCTTGTCCAAGGAGCGGCCGACCATCTAGCTTTTCGATATTAGGGTTTAGGGTTTCATTAGTATTTGCCTATATAAAGGCTTGCTTTGTAAGGTTTAAGGTAGCCGTTTTATGATAATAAACTTGTTCTTGTTTCTCTTAGATGGAGAGTACAATTCCGTTACTTGCATTGGCAAGGGTTCTTGAGCAATCTCGTGATCGTCCTTGATTGTTCTACCGACCTATCCACTTGAGTATCCACCTCGATTGGAGTCGTCGTTCTACCACCTTCAATCAAATCGTGTTGTCCGTTTGATTTTAGGTTTCGCAAACCAAGCGTTGGACAATCTCGCTAGATCCTTGGGCAAACGTGCTACGTGTCTCGAACGTGTTGATCGAGGAACGTATCAGTTGGTATCAGAGCTTTGGTGGAGGTATCTTCCGTTATATCCGTAGTTTTTGTCTTAGTTTTCCTTATTTCCGCTGCACTTGTTTCAAAAAAAATAAAAAATTCTGGTCATTGTTTGTTGTTGAAGTCGAGTCCAAATCTGTCCGTTTGTGCCTGCCTTGTTAAAAAAAAAAAAGAAAAAAAAAGTCACTGTTCATCGTACTGTTCACTGTTACTGTGCATCGTTACTGTTCACCGTACTGTTCACCGCACTGTTCATCATTACTGTTCACCGCACTGTTCACGGTACTGTTCATCCGAACACAAAAATCTTTTGGTGTGTTATCTCCTTTGTGTTGTGTCTAATTTTTTGATAATTTCTGTCCACAACTTGTTTCTTGCGTTTGAGTCATTTGTTGCGTCAAAAAAATTCTGTTCGTGTGTTTCCTTGCGTTGTAAATCTGTCCGCTGTTTAGTACTTCGTTGTTGCGTCCAATTTCTGGTCAAAGTTGTGCCCAATTTGTCCGTGGGTGTTGTTCCGTGGTATAGAGTCGTTTGTTGCATCGAAATTTCTGGTCGTTGGTGTTCCAACATGGCTACCAAATTCTATCCAAGTCGTTAGTCGAAGCAACAAGAAAATAAGGACGCGACGGCTAGGGCTCTTGGTGGCTAGGGTTTTGCTTGGCGGCTAGGGTTTTTTGGCGGCTAGGGTTTCCTGACGGCTAGGGTTTTGCTTGGCGGCTAGGGTTTCTTGGCGGCTAGGGTTTCCTGACGGCTAGGGTTTCCTTGTGGCGGCTAGGGTTCCCTTTGTGCGGCTAGGATTTCATTTGTGCAGCTAGGGTTTCATTTGCGTTAGGGTTTCTTTGCTTTCACTTGGACACTCTCCTATATTCTCTCCTACATTCTAGGAACACTCTCCTACATTTTAGGCATTCTCTCCTACATTTTAGGAACACGCTCCTACATTCTCTCCTATATTTTAGGAACCCTCTCCTACATTCTCTCCTACATTTTAGGAGTACTCTCCTACATTCTAGGAACCCCCTCCTACATTTTAGGAAGTTAGGGTTTCTTTCTTTTGTGTTCTCATTGGCGCACTTCCATTTCTGTCCGCCACTATTGGCCTTCCAAATTCGTCCATTTCCGCTTCATTTTGCACCCACATTTGTGTCTTACCTTCTTGGTTACTCTTGTGGAAAAAGTTGGTGACAATTATTGGACTTGAGCGGCATTTCTCAACTACGTAACCCAACAGGTAAAGATATTTGGTAAGTCCATTGGAGTGACATCTATATACACGAGTGCGAGTGAATACACGTAAGGGAGCGTGAAAGGCAATATCTTCGGTTTCGTTGCTAACTTTTTACAGGTTCCCTCATACATTCATGGCGAGTACAAGACGCATAAAAGTTAGCTCACAACATTGTCTTCTTGATCCTAAGGGAGTCAAAGAAGTGGCATTACGTGGTGTAGATGAGCAATTGGACATCGTCAAATCTCAGTTGCTTGGTTGGTTTTATACCCGTTGCGGTGTCAAAGATAAAATTTGTAGCTTGGCCATTGATGGGAGTTGTGAAGTCAACCTTGCAAGTGCTATCATGGTTGAGAAATTAAATCTTCCAACCATTGATCATCTTCAACCGTACAAGTTGGCGAGCACTCATGGTGAAGTTTGGGTTACTAAGCACACACTTGTACCTATTCAAATCGGCAAATATGTGGATGAGGTGTTGTGTGATGTAGTCCCAATTCAAGTGACACATGTGTTGTTGGGCAAAGCATGGATGTCAAGGCGAGAAGTTAAATATCATGGACATACTAATAAGTATTCCTTCTTATTTAATGGTCGTCGTCTTGGACTAGTATCACTTACTTATGACCAGCTTTGTATTGATCTAGCACGCATGAAAAGTGAGCTTGAGCGTTATAGGATGGAGAAAAACCGAGATGAGAGATTTGAGCCTGAAGAGGTAAAATCCGAGGGAGTTGAAAGCAATGAGATCAAAGGGGCAGCTATTAAACTAGAAAAAGAAATGGAAAAATCTGATGAGATGGGTGGCAAAAAGGAAGAGAAGAGAGAAAGTGGGCTGATTTTGAGCAAGAATATGAGGGTCTATTATTTTCCTAACGAACTTACCTTTGCTTTATTTAGCATCTCTTCTTTTGTGCAGGTTACACAAAATCAAGTAGAGCTGGTCATGGCATGTTCCATTCCGAAGTCACTTGGACACTTTGCGAGCTTCCATGGAGTTTGTCTCCTAGGAGCTAAATCTCTTTGGTATCAATCCATGGAACAACCTACATTCAAACCTGTCCGCGCCATTGGAGGAGTCATTCGAGCCCATTATTTTGATGAGAAGTATTGTAACACTGTCCAAAATGTTCCCACAACGACTAAAGAGTTGCAACCTGATTTCCTGCTTGTTCCAGCTACGTGTTGCACGAATGCATGTGATTCGTATGGGGTAGACTTCACTTCATTCCTGCTGCTCATGTTGGGTGATGCCCGCAAGGGTGTCAATCAAGATCCGAGTGCTGTTCTTACCTCACTGGTTCGTGTTTCTATGGATGTACAACACGGGTGGCTCAGTGTCCCATCTCCAAAGTGGCAAGTTGCGCCGATTCAGTGCCTAGGGCTGAATTACACCACCTTGCACAACCAGGTTCGAGGCTTTTCTAGTTTCAATGAACATCGTTATGAAGTGCATGTGAATGTCCGGGTGCGAAGGCTAATTAGCGAGCTTTGGGTTGCAACCTGGAACGTTCACAAGCCTTATACACGTTCCTTCCTACCTTGGAGAATGTCCTTGTTTGAGAACCCCTTGAAGCTAACTAAGAGACATGTGCACCAAATTATCTTAATCATAACATATGCAGGTATCCTTCAATCTAAGAGGGCCAATATGTGGAGACTTGGGTGTCACACTACCCAGTCTCATTAGTATCATTCATCTCCATCCAGATTTGAGGACAAATCCTTCTCAAGAGGAGGGGACTGATGTGTGCACGGACCTTGGCCCACGCAATGGCCCAATCCGAGTTCCATTGGGCCCAGTCACATGTGCACGGGCCAAGCAATTCAGGGAATCACTCCAAGTCCTTGTACGGAATGTTCAAGACCAACAAGGAGTTCATCGAGACATTGAAGGCTTAGAAGGTGATAACCCAGTTGTCTACACGATGATCCAAGCCCATGAAGAGAGCCCGTGAAGAGCCAAGTGGGCTATGGCCGATTAGGCCTTAGTGTTAGGAGTCTTAAGTTTAGATTAGTCCTTTTGTTAGCCATGGATTCGGCCCACCTTTGTCTAAGGATGGCCGAACCACTAGGCCCTTCTTTATTGAGTCCATGGATCGGCCCACCTTGTCCAAGGAGTGGCCGACCATCTAGCTTTTCGATATTAGGGTTTAGGGTTTCATTAGTATTTGCCTATATAAAGGCTTGCTTTGTAAGGTTTAAGGTAGCCGTTTTATGATAATAAACTTGTTCTTGTTTCTCTTAGATGGAGAGTACAATTCCGTTACTTGCATTGGCAAGGGTTCTTGAGCAATCTCGTGATCGTCCTTGATTGTTCTACCGACCTATCCACTTGAGTATCCACCTCGATTGGAGTCGTCGTTCTACCACCTTCAATCAAATCGTGTTGTCCGTTTGATTTTAGGTTCCGCAAACCAAGCGTTGGACAATCTCGCTAGATCCTTGGGCAAACGTGCTACGTGTCTCGAACGTGTTGATCGAGGAACGTATCACAGCCACTAGCCGTGGGTCAGTCCCACTAGTGAGCATTTCATTTGCATCACTAACAAACATGGGTCAGTTCCATTGACACTTCATTTCACTTCTTTCATTTGCATCACCAATAAACATGGGTCAATCCCACCAACACTCCATCTCACTTCAATTCATCTGATTTTAATTCTGTTCGGGTCAGTCCCGTTTTAAATTTCTGTTCGGGTCAGTCCCGTTTAAATTTCTGTTCGGGTCAGTCCCGTTTTAAATTCTGTTTGGGTCAGTCCCGTTTAAATTCTGTTCGGGTCAGTCCCGTTTAAATTCTGTTCGGGTCATTCCCGTTTAAATTCTTGTTCGGGTCAGTCCCGTTTTAATTTCATGTTTGGATCAATCCCATTTCTCAACATTTTGATATAGAGGTCAATCCTCATTTCAGAAGCGTCCATTGCAGCAGAATAATGCAGGTAAGTATTTGGTGTCCACTTCTTTGTCTCAAGTTTTTTCAAAACTCAGACAAAGAGGGGCAAACTGTAGACACCAAATTTTTGGTGTAATTTCATTTACTATTTATTTTTAGTTTTTTATTTGTCGTGTTAGTTTTATTCTATTTTTAGTTTTTAGCTTATAGTTTTATTTTTATTTTTAAGTCTTTAGCATAGAATTTCTTGTAAAAAAAGAAAAAAATCATGAAAAAAGGAAAATCATGAAAAAAGAGAAAAAAAAGAAAAGTGTAGAAAAAAATTGAAAATGGCCACTTTGTTTAGTTATTTTAAATTGTGTTCATTACTATTATTATTATTACCTGGTTTTTGTCAATTTTGTTATTTTTGTTATTATTATTATTTATATTTTATTAATTTTTTGTATTAATAGTAAAAAAAAAAGGGTCTTGCGGCATGCAAGCTGCGTTTTGCCGCAGCTTGCAAAAGGAGCATTGGGGCAGCCCTTATCTGAAAATATAGAAGAGTGCTAAGGGTTTTAGGAGGGGGGTTCCTGGTATAAATAGCAAGAGAGGAGGCAGCCGCAAAGAGGGAGAGGATTGAAGATTGACGGATGAAAATCTCAAAAAGAGAAAGGAACGGCTAGGGAGTGAGGGGTAGCGGCTAGGTTTTGGGGAGGAAAGAAACTTCAAGGAAGCTACGGGCTGGCTGGGGAGAAGAGTGAGCTGGAAAATAGAGAGGGCTGGACGGCTGGAGTGGAGCGAAAGAAAAGAAAAATGCAGTCGATAGCAAGGGGGAAGATCGGAGGTGACGGCTGAAATCTGGAAAAAGAAAGGAAAACCAGAGAAAGGAGTGGACGGCTGGTGAGGAAGAAGGCTAGAGTTTTGAGAGAGGTGGGCTGTGAGGAACAGAAAACTGGAGAGCTTTCGGGCAGAGTGAGGAACCGTGAGTGAAGGAAAGCCAGACAGAGAGAAACCAGATTAAGGAGGAGTGATAGCTAGGGTAAGAAAGAAAGGGAGGCTGAACCAAAAGGGAGGGTTCGGCTAGGAAAGAAAAGAGCCCAGAAAGAGTCACGGCTGGGCAAAAGCTTGGAGGATCGAAGCTGAAAAACAAGGAGAAGAGGATCTGCGGCCCATTGCCCTCAGATTGTGGTGGATTCCAGTCAGCTACTCCAAAGTCCTATCAAAATCCAGTTCTTGTAGCAGCAAAACAGGTAATCCTCAACCTCTTCCCGTATGAAAAATCCAGTTCTTGCATGATTGTGTTTCGGCCGAATGAAAAATGGCAGAAAGTTTCCAGCTTTGATTGTTCCTTATTCAGAATTTTTGGTATGTGAATCTGGTGGGCTAGACTGAATTGTAAGTGTAGGAAGTTCTTGCTGCAACAAGTTCGTAGCCTTCGAATTGTTGCAGCAGCTTAGTTCTTCCTTTCGGTTTGCTGAAGCGAATAAAATTCTGATTTTTGGGTCGCTGCAGTTTTTGGAAATGGTTGGGATTTTCCTTGTTGCTTTGTTTGATGTTTGATAGTAAATCGTGTATGGGACTGTTGTGTTTAAAACAGCAATCAGTAGGCAACGCAGGCTTGCTGCCTTTTGTTTGTGCTACCTCCGTTTTGTTTCCCATTGTTCGTTTAGTTAGCTTAAGTCTCTGTTTTCTTACACCCTGTGGAATCTTGCTCAGTAGTTTGTCTTGAAGGATTTTTGGTTTCGGTTGGTATTAAGAGAGTTTGGAGTTGTTGAAGCCATCAGCTTCTGGAATTATTTGTTTTGTTTTGAGTTTGTTTTCTCGCAAAATTGGGCTGAAGTTGTAGCAGATTTTGAAGTTTATGGTTCTTTCTCATGTGTTTTATCATGTTCATGATCTAAATTTTGTAGCCTAAGGTTCAAGCTGTGTTAAAACGTTTTGTAGGCGACTTGTGAACCAAAAAGACACTAGCTTTTATATTTTTCTCTCCCCATGAAGCTGAAACTGATGTTGTCCGTTGGTTCCTCCTTTGGTGATACCATCACTGGTTTCATCAGAGGCTAGCTGCATTCTTCGTGTGTTTTTCATGATTTACGTTGCTTGGGTTTTCGATGGCTGCTTCACATTTAGATTTTCCTTGTTTGGATGAGTTTGGTGCTTCGACGTCTGCTTGAGATTATATGCTAAATAGAAACTATATCAGAATTTTTTGAAAGCTGGTTCCTTTTTCTGCCGCAGCATGTGTTTCTCATTTGGTTATGCATTTGATTGGCATGGTTTGTTGTTTATGATGGGGTTGATTAATAAAAATGTTTAGTTGTCAAAGGGTGTTGAGAGTTAGCGTTAATTGGGTTTGCTTGAAGTCTGCTATGGGATTTATGGAAGGAGGTTCCATTAGCTGCTGAAGGAAGTGATTGCAGAAGTTTAATCTTATTCGTAACTTGCATGAACTTGCATGGAAATTTTCTGGAAATTGCACTTTGGCCCCCAAGTCTCCCTTTATTCTATTATGGCCCAAATAATTGAAAAAAAATCAATCAAATTGACCCCTCAAACTTCCTTTTTCCTTTCAATTAAGCCCCAGTTTTGCGAACATGGATGTTTAAGTTGTTTAAATGCTTTAACACTTATGTGATCATTTGTGATTACTTGATCTTTTCTTGCTCTTGGACCTTTGAAACTCCCAAAATGTTTCGTTTGGACTTGAATGATTGATTAAGGGTTGCTTTTGAGTTCCTAGTAGTTGCTATATTTGGGAATTTGATGGGTCATTTCACTTTTCTTGATAATTATGCACTACGTGATTTCATTTGAGTTGCAATTATGGGAATTTTGGTGATTTGGTTTATATTATTAGTAAATTGGTACTTTGACCATTTCTTTTATTTTGGAGGATAAATAAGCCATTTTTCTTTCATTTGGATATCATTCAAAGGGGGCGGTATAATTTCTTTTATCCCTTTTTGTGTCTCTCCTATGTGATCCAACGTGCTAAGTGAGAATTGCATGCTTACTTTGCTTTCCTAGCCTTTCCTTAATTCCTTTCATTTATGTCATTTACTTTCATTTTCATTAAGTTATTCTTTTAATGGGGTATGTGTACACCTCTTGGCTTGTAATAGATAGGGCTTTGGCGAGCAATTTGGTCCATTTTCCCCTTCCCCTTTTATTTTAGTTAGTGAATGTAATAAGTTCATTAGCTTGGTTGCATGCCTATGTGTTACGTGTTACTTGCTTTATTAGGTTTTGCATCTAGTCGAGCATGTTAAGTGTTACGTGCTACGTGTTTATGAGTGTTTGGCATGTCTACTAGCTTTCTGTAGTGTAGATGAATGGAATGGATGAATGTACGTTTCCACTAGTCCAACGCTAGTCGGAATTCATAGAATGGGCTAGTCCAACGCTAGACCCTTAGGGATTTCCCCTCGTTAGTACATGTTTGCATGTTCATTACATGTCATGCATTCTTTTTAGTTTTATCATTTTGCATGCCCCTCGAACCCCTTTTCCCTCCATTTTAGGATTTTTGCATTTCATGCTAGTTATAGGGTTCATTTGCTTGAGAGTCCCCTTAAATATGGGATATAGACGAGTGTGGCTTTTTCTAAGCCTTAGCACGCTTGTATTCCCTCTATAAAAGGGCAAATTGAGTCACGATTTAGGTCTCCCCGTACCCAATATGCATAAATTCCCTAGGATCATGCATCCACTCTACCATTTTATACTCTTATCACACTTTCTTTTTTTTTTTTCCTCCCATCTTGCACATGTGCACCTTTATGTTTCTTCACTTGCACACGAACACTTTTATCATCACTTGAACACATGCACTTCATATTATCCTTTCACATACCGTACCTTGCCCACTCACGTGCACATTTTCACTTATATATTATTGTCTTTTATTACCTTTTTCAAACTCATGTCCTCACATTGCATACATGCATTCCATTCATTTGCACCCCACTCGCATTATTCGTGACTTCTTCAAAAGATCGTTATTGGGTTTCACAATTAATGTGATTGGTACCACTCAACCTTTGAAGAGAAATTTCCCCCAATACCCCTAGGTCTAGGGTTAGCATTCATATAGTGCATCCAAATGTAATAAATTCTTTGGTTAAAACAAGAAAATTTTTGATTAAATCATGCAACTAGCCTTGGCTAGGTCAAAGGGGTGCCTTGGATTTTATCCTTGCCTTTCCCTTTGTCAAATGTGACTCCCGAACCTTTTTTTTTGGTTTACATGGATTAAGAGTCGTTTAAAAGGGGTTTCTTACAATTTTTTCCTAAAAATTCATTTTTAGGTGACTTGGTACACCTTAACTCATTACCAAGTGGCGACTCCGATTTTTTATTTCAAAAACCTTTTTTAAACTATAATTTTGGGTCAAATCGTCGCATTCTCAAACCCCCATTTAGACCCATTTTTCTTTTAAATCACAATTCATTTTCCAATCACAAATTGAATCAAAAAATACATTTTTTTTAACCATTTATTTATTTATCAAAAAATGGGGCGCGACAGTCACTAGGTTGTTTAGCTCATTCTACTCATTTGTTTTCCTTAACAGGGTTCAAGATCGAGAGTGCTCACGAATAATACTAAATTGTTTTCTTTTGGAGACTTTAAATTGTATCATAGCAAATGACTGTAGTACATATTCTTTTAAGTTGTATTTAAGCTTAAAGGTTAACTAATTTTAAGTACAAAATGTTATGGAGTACTTTAAATATATATTGAAAATATTTGAAGTATTTCTAACCTTTCAATTACGGATTGTAGTGAGCCCCGGCGAGAGCTTGGCAGGGAGTTTGCTGACCCCTCTGGTTCGCCTTTGGAAAAAGTGGGGCTATCACAAGTGATATCCCAATTTAGGCTTTAGATCTCTGTAGTGTATCCTAAATTTAAAGTTTAGGATGCCGGACTGTGGGACTCGTTGGACTGTTAAGTGACATTATGCCAAGTAAGGGTTGATTTAAGCTAATAATCTTAATTGTGATTGCAGAAATGGAAAGAAATGGTGTACAAAGACTGCCAAGGAAGCGACTCCGACCTCTTATGTTTCAAACAGAGCCGGATGGGCTATTTCGACAGTTCGTCCCAAGGCGTAGGATGGATCGTCAGTGTGATTGTTGGATAACATATTCGTAACCTGACCGTGCAGTACTAGCTATAGCAGAGAAGAGACAGAGGCTAGTCATTGCAAATGAAAGAGTAAATCATCGAATTCGGGCCCTTGAGACTAAGGTGCTCGAGAAACAAGAATGAACCGATATTTTACGTGAACAGTTACAGGAAACCAATAATCATTTGATTAGGATGACACAACAATTAAGAGAGAGAGTTGGAGAAGATCATGGCCTAGAGGATCCTAGTGTTGGGAATGAAGTTGAACGTGTTAGGGAACAGGAATCATCTAGTTTCAATTAATCTAGTGAAGCACTACTTTTGATCTTTTGTAATGGGACGATGGGAATAGAATTTAGAAGTTTGTACCTTGGAGATGAATGTAGTTTTGTTAATCACCTGTTTCCTTTTGTTTACTGACCTTGACTTGGTATGTATTTTACTTGACTGTAACTTGTGTTATGATCTAATGAGCTCTAGTTTGTGTTTGACTTGTACGGTGATAATGTTATTTGTGCAAGTGATTTCATTTTTCTTTAGAGTTGTTACCGATATGTGTGTGTAGTTCATTTATGATTTAGGGCAGGATTCATGCATGTGCATATAGAGTAGCTGTGAACATAGAAACTAGAGGACAACGACGAGAACGTCAACCTAGACAATCCCGAAATCAAAGAGTAGATAATGAGTCTCCTATTGATCAAAACACCGAGCCAAGAACTGGGGGGAGGAGATGACCAAATGGCATTAGTTTCAACTCGCATGACGGATGCACTAGAGCGCTTAGTAGCTCAATAGGGCCAGGGGGTTAGACAAGGAAACCAACGTGAAAATCAGGAGATAGGAGAGGATCGAGCTTTGGAGCGATTTTCAGAAATTCTTGCCACCCAAATTTTCTGGAGGACCCAACCCAGAAGTGGCTGAAAATTGGTTAGAAAATATAAGAGATATATTCGATGCCTTGAACTACACAGAAGAAAGACAAGTCACTTTCGTTATATTTCAACTTGAGGGAGCAGCTCGAGTCTGGTGGAATGTTATAAGAAACAAATGGGAAAGAGATCAAACTCCAAGAACTTGGATAAACTTTGTACGAGAGTTTAATGAGAAATTTCTTCCTCCACTAGTCCAAGAAAAGAGAGAAGACGATTTTACAAAGTTTCGTCCAAGAACTTCGAGTGTGGCTGAGTATGAAATACAATTCATGAAATTATCTAAATTTACTCCAGAATCGGGGGCTACGGAGCGGAAGAGAATAAGATTGTTTATCGAATGATTCAATTTAGAAATCCAAGGTGCCCTTGCCGCCGCACTGATTGAAACATTTAGTGATGCTCTTGAGAAAGCACAAAGGGTGGTGAGCACAAAATTCCAACTGAGAACCTTTCATGCGAGGAAAAGAGATGTATCCGATAGTAGTCACTACCTTAAGGTATCAAGAGAAATTGGACTGCCACCTAAAGTTTTAAAGGATTAGATAGAATAAGATAACCACTTTCTTCACCACCCATGATAAAGAAATCAGAACGAACTATGTCACGAGAAACCCCAGTAGGACAGATACAATCAAAGGAAATTTTGCAGTCAAGTCAAGTCACAAATTCTCGTCTGACCTGTAAATATTGTGGAAGGGCGAATCATACCGAAGAAAACTGCTGGGTAAAGGGACAAAAGTGTATGGGATGTGGGAGCACCAACCATAAAGTTCACAACTGCCCAAAGAGGTATCCACGAGAAACTACTATTCAAAAAGAAAATAAAACTATCCCTCAACAAGTCCATGAAGTAGGAAACCAACCAATGGCACCTGCAAGAACATATGCAATGATCACACAACAAAGTCCAGAGTCATCTGAGGTTATGGAAGGTATGAATTTCGAGGATGAAATTCTTTTAAAGGGGGAGAGAGTATGAAAACCCTAATATTTATTCATGCATGAATTGCCAATTATTTCATTTAAGTGCATATAATTTGCTTTAATGCATTGGAGTCATGATTTTTACATTAGTAGACTTAATATCGCTTGGCTAGATGAGCTTCGGCAAGTTTTAGCTCAAGAGGTTTGTAAAGTACTTTTGCATGGTTTAATATGTTAATATTGTGGAGTTGGGTGATAATTATATGAGGTTAACTAATTAGAAGGACTTAAGAGTGCAATGTGATAGGTTTTTGGAACACTTGGACTTCGATTGGCCACTTGTCACCATTCTAGCATTTCTTGACCAAGACCATCTTGTGAGTATCCTTAACTTTTAAAAACACATTTTTCTCTTCTTCTTCAACCTTCGCGGTCAAAATTAGGACAAGAAAAGAGAAGAATAACAAGCCAACTTCAAACTCTTGAATCCTTCTTAGCTTTGTAAGAAATTCACAACCAATCCATAAGAAATGATATTGTGGTGATCCTCAAGCTTGTGGTGGAAGGAATTAAAAAGAAAAGCTCTTGTTCTTGCACAATTCTTCTAGAGTTTTGAGGTAACTTTGGTCAAGAAACCCTCTTTCATTTATCTTGCTATTGGGGGGATTTAAGGCATGTTTATGCAACTCACTTGGAGTACTATCTATTTGTTGTGCTTGATTCTGAAAATTTCAACTTTATAGTGTTAATTTGCAAGACTTGACTTGAGCGTTATGGCCATGATTAACCTTGATATGTTGTGTTTAAACTGTGGTATGAAGTTGATGATGATTATTGAGGTTTTGTAGGTGATTTCTTGTTGTTTTGCATGAAGTTGTGTAATATGACCAAAGCCGGTACGAAACAGGGTAGCTAGAGCAGTGTTGGGAAATCCATTGTATCTTGGTGTAGGAAAGTCAAAATTGAGTTCTGTTTAATGCGTATGAAACTAGATTCATAGGGCTATAATCGTGAATATTTCAGACCCTGGTTCTATCTGCGTGATTTATTGTGAATTTACAAAATTGATAAATTTCGAGACTGTTCTGCCTTAGTTTTGAAGTTGCTGTATTGTATTGTTAAAATCTGACTGGTTTGTGGTCCGAATCTTGTAACGCAACCTTCTAGATATATGTAGCTCTTCAAATCTACTTTCTTGTGTCAAAATTTGGTGATTTTTTGGATTTACAAAATCCCTGTTTTGCTTTTTCCAAAGTTGGTTGCTGGAGTTGAAAACTTTCTGTTTAGAGAGGTTTTAAGAGACATTTGAGCAGCGAATTTGTCCATCGTTTAGGCCAAACCGACTCTTGCTCAAAACATGAAAATTGTAGAGTATTGAGCCAACTTTCTACTTGCAAACGTTCAGATCAATCAGATCATCGTAGCCTCTGAAATGACCAGAATACCTTGCCTGATTTGCTATAATCGTTTTCCTTATACTTCTGAAATGTTCATTTTTGACCCTGAAGACGTCTGATTTTGAACCCGATGTCTTCATAAGAAATGTAGCCCTGTGTCTTAGTTTCGAAATGATATGGAAATGATCTCAATCTGACTTGTACAGCCTCAGTTATGATCAGAATACCAACACATGACAAAGTTGTCACATATACATTTTCCCTATAGTATTGCCTGTCTTCACTTTTCTTGATTCCATTCATTTTTCTTAGTTCAAATTGGCATTTGTACTCCATATTACACTCAAACCCTTGTACTTGATGTTTTCTTGGATTTAAATGAGAAACTTTAATGTTCTTTATTATGCTTAATTCTTGACCCAGAACTTGATTTCTCTAGGTTCCATTATTACTTTTGAACTCTGAATTTGAAAAGGCTTGATTCAAGGCTATAACTACTCACTTTATTCTTTAGCATACATTTGAGAATTATATACCAACCACTTGTTTCTTTACTTCTTAAGTACGATAATCCTAAGGTTTTATTTTTACTTTCATATAAAATTGTTGGCTCTTACCTCAGGACTCGAGAGTAATCAAGGGTGTTATCCAGGAATCGAGACATATCGCACGTAACAGTGAGTATTCCTTGCATGTGTGTGTAACTTGAATAGTTTTGCTATATGTTTACTTCGTATTATTTGTGTGTTTAAGTGTTAAATGCTCTCTATAATTGCTCCTGTGTAATTTTCTACTGTTTTAAGGCGAGTGTGTACTTTATCATACTCGACCTACTAAAATAACAAATTTCAACCATTTAACCGTGAATTTCTATCGTTTACCGATTTATTTGATTATTTGCACATGTTGTAAGCTCTTAACTGAACTGGGCCCTGCCCTTGGTTGCTAACCCGCTCGAACCAGGATTTGACTCGATCGGGTAGGTTGGAACCCTAGGTCACCATTTTAGTATACTCGAGTATTATCACTGGAGGAATAAGGTGATAGCCAGATAAATCGAGGGAATTGTTGGAGTTATAAGCTGAAACTGATCGAAACAGTTCCACGTGAACACCGTATCCTTTTAATGTGTGTTTATTTTTGTAAAATAATAAATGTCTCATTTTATTGTGCCAATGTGAAACCTTGAACCATATGTGTGTTATGCTTAATTTACTTGATTTATTAGAACTGCTTGTGTGTTTTGGAATCTCACTGGGCTGTTTAGTTTATTCCACTCCTTTGTTTTCCTTAATAGGGTTCAAGACCGAGAGTGCTCACGAATAGTACTAAGTTGTTTTCTTTTGGAGACTTTAAGTTGTGTCATAGCAAATGACTGTAGTATATATTCTTTTGGGTTGTATTTAAACTTGAAGGTTAACTAATCTTAAGTATGAAATATTTTGGAGTACTTTAAATGTATATTGAATATATTTGAAGTATTTCTAGCTTTTAAATTATGGATTGTAGTGAACCTTGGCAAGAGTTGGACAGGCAGTTCGCTGACCTCTGGTTCGCCTTTGGGGAAAGTGGGACTGTCATAGGTGGTATCAGAGCTTTGGTTTTAGATCTCTTTAGTGTATCCTAAGTTTAAAGTTTATGATGCCAGATTGTGGGACTCGTTGGACAGTTAAGCGACACGGTACCTAGTAAGGGTCGATTTAAGCTAATAATCTTAATTGTGATTGTAGGAATGGAAAGAAATGGTGTACAAGAACTGCCTAGGAGGCGACTTCGACCTCTTATATTTCAGACAGGGCCAGCGAGCCATTTCGACAGTTCGTCCCAAGGCGTAGGATGGATTGCCAATGTGATTGTTGGATAACACATTCATATCCTGACCGTGCGGTGCTTGCTATAGCAGAGGAGAGACAGAGGCTAGCCATTGCAAATGAAAGAGTAAATCGTTGAATTCGGGCGCTTGAGGCTAAGGTGCTGGAGGAACAAGAACAAACCGATATTTTACGTGAATAGTTACAGGAAACTAATAATCGTTTGGTTAGGATAACACAAAAATTAAGAGAGAGAGGTGGAGAAGATCATGGCCCAGAGAATTCTAGTGTTGGGAATGAAGTTGAACGTGTTAGAGAACGGGAATCATCTAGTTCCAATTAATCTAGTGAAGCACTACTTTGATCTTTTGTAATGGGACGATGGGAGTAGAACTTAGAAGTTTATACCTTGAAGATGCATGTACTTTTGTTAATCACCTGTTTACTTTTGTTTACTGACCTTGACTTGGTATGTACTTTATTTGGCTGTAACTTGTGTTATGATATAATGAGCTCTAGTTTGTGTTTGATTTGTACGGTGATAATGGTATTTACGCAAGTGATTTCATTTTTCTTTCGAGTTGCTACTGGTATGTGTGTATAGTTCAATTATGGTTTAGTATGGGATTTATGCATGTATATATAGAATAGCTGTGAACATAAAAACTAGAGGACAACGACAGGGACGTCAACCCAGACAACCCCGAAATCTAAGAGTAGATAATGAGTCTGCTACTGATCAAAACGTCGAGCCAAGGGCTGGGGGAGGAGATGACCAAGTGGCATTAGTTTTAAGTCGCATGACGGATATACTAGAGCTCTTAGTAGCTCAACAGGGCCAGGGGATTGGACAAGGAAACCAATGTGGAAACCAAGAGATAGGAGAGGATCAAGTTTTGGAGCGGTTTCAGAAATTTTTCGCATTCAAATTTTCTGGAGAATCTGACCTAGAAATGGTTGAAAATTGGTTAGAAAATATAAAAGATATATTCGATGCCTTGAACTACACAGAAGAAAGACAAGTCACTTTTGTTGTATTTCAACTTGAAGGAGCAAATCAAGTTTGGTGGAATGTTATAAGAAACAAGTGGGAGAGAGTTCAAAATCCAAGAATTTGGATAAATTTTGTACGAGAGTTTAATGAGAAATTTCTTTCTCCACTAGTTCAAGAAAAGAGAGAAGACGATTTTATAAAGTTTCGCCAAGAAACTTCGAGTGTGGTTGAGAATGAAACACAATTCACGAAATTATCTAAATTTGCTCCAGAATTGATGGCTATGGAGCGGAAGAGAATAAGACAGTTTATCCCAGGATTAAATTTAGAAATCCAAGATGCCCTTGCCGCAGCACAGATTGAATCATTTAGTGACGCTCTTGAGAAAGCACAAAGGGTGAAGAGCATAAAATCCCAACTAAGAACCTTTCAAACGAGGAAAAGAGATGTATCTGAAAGTAGTCACTACCTTGAGGTACCAAGAGAAATTGGACAGCCACCTAAAGTTCGAAAAGGATTGGATGGAGTAAGACTACCACTTTCTTCACCACCCATGATAAAGATACCAGAAAGAACTATGTCACGAGGAGCTCGAGTAGGACAGATACAATTAAGGTAAATTTCGCAGGCAAGTCAAGTCACAACTGTTCGTCGGATCCGTGAATATTGTGAAAGTACGAATCATACCGAAGAAAATTGCTGGGTGAAGGGGTGAAAGTGTATGGGATGTGGAAGCACCAACCATAAAGTTCATGACTGCCCAAAGAGGTGTCCACGAGAAACTACTATTCAACAAGGAAATAAAACTATCCCTCAACAAGTCAATGAAGGAGGAAACCGACCGATGGCACCTGCAAGAACATATGCAATGATCACACAATAAGGAGTGTGATAACCCTAATATTTATTCATGCATGAATTGCCAATTATTTCATTTAAGTGCATATAAATTGCTTTAATGCATTGGAGTCATGATTTTTATATTAGTAGACTTAATATCGCTTGGCTAGATAAGATCCGGCAAGTTTTAGTTCAAGAGATTTGTAAAGTACTTTTGCATGGTTTAATATGTTAATATTGTGGAGTTGAGTGATAATTATATAAGGTTAACCAACTAGAAGGACTTAAGAGTGCAATGTGAAAGGTTTTTGGAACACTTGGACTTCGATTGGCCACTTGTCACCATTCTAGCATTTCTTGACCAAGACCATCTTGTAAGTATGCTTAACTTTTAAAAACGCATTTTCCTCTTCTTCTTCAACATTCATGGCTGAAATTAGGGCAAGAAAAGGGAAGAAAAACAAGCCAACTTCAAGCTCTTGAATCCTTCTCAGCTTTGTAAGAAATTCACAACCCATCCATAAGAAGTGATATTTTGATGATCCTCAAGCTTGTGGTGGAAGGAATTAGTAGGAAAAGCTCTTGTTCTTGCACAATTCTTCTAGGGTTTTGAGGTAACTTTGGTCAAGAAATCCTCTTTCTTTTATCTTGCTATTGGGAGGATTTAAGGCATGTTTATGCAACTCACTCGGAGTACTATCTATTTGTTGTGCTTGATTGTGAAAATTTCAGCTTTATAGTGTTAATTCGCAAGACTTGACTTGAGAGTTATGGCCATGATTAACCTTGATATGTTGTGTTTAAACTATGGTATGAAGTTGATGATAATTATTGAGGCTTTGTAGGTGATTTCTTGTTGTTTTGCATGAAGTTGTGTAACGTGACCAAAGCTTGTACGAAACAGGGTAACTAGAGCAGTGTTGGGAAATCTATTGTATCTTGGTGTAGGAAGGTCAAAACTAAGTTCTGTTTAATGCTTTTCAAACTAGATTCATAGGGCTATAAACTGTGAAAATTTCAGACCCTGGTTCTGTTTGTGTGATTTATGGTGAATTCGTAAATTTAATAAATTTTGAGACTGTTCCGCCTTAGTTTTGAAGTTGCTGCATTGTATAGTTAAAATCTGGCTGGTTTGTGGTCCGAATCTTGTAAAGTGACCTTCTATATATATGTAGCTCTTCAAATCTACCTTTTTGTGCCAAAATTTGGTGATTTTTGGATTTACAAAATCCCTATTTTGCTTTTTCCAAAGTTGGTTGCTGGAGTTGAAAACTTTCTGTTCAGAGAGGTTTTAAGAGCAATTTGAGCAGCGAATTTGTCCTTCGTTTAGGCCAAACCAACTCTTGCTCAAAACATGAAAGTTGTAGAGTGTTGAGCTAGCTTTCTACCTGCAAATGCTCAGATCAATCAGATTATCGTAGCCTCTGAAATGACCAGAATACCTTGCCTGCAGTGAAAACCCTGATTTGCTATAATCGTTTTCCTTATACTTCTGAAATGTTCATTTTTGACCCTAAAGACGTCTGATTTTGAACCCGATGTCTTCATAAGAAATGTAGCCCTGTGTCTTAGTTTCGAAATGATATGGAAATGATCTCAATCTGACTTGTACAGCCTCAGTTATGATCAGAATACCAACACATGACAAAGTTGTCACATATACATTTTCCCTATAGTATTGCCTGTCTTCACTTTTCTTGATTCCATTCATTTTTCTTAGTTCAAATTGGCATTTGTACTCCATATTACACTCAAACCCTTGTACTTGATGTTTCCTTGGATTTAAATGAGAAACTTTAATGTTCTTTATTATGCTTAATTTTTGATCCAGAACTTGATTTCTCATGGTTCCATTTTTACTTTTGAACTTTGAATTTGAAAAGGCTTGATTCAAGGCCATAACGACTCACTTTATTCTTTTGTATACAATTGAGAATTATATACCAAGCTCTTGTTTCTTTACTTCTTAAGTGCGAAAATCCTAAGGTTTTGTTTTTTACTTTCATATAAACTTGTTGGTTCTTATCTCAGGAATCGAGGGTAATCAAGGGTGTTATCCAGGAATCGAGACATATCGCATGTAACAGTGAGTATTTCTTGCATGTGTGTGTGACTTGAATAGTTTTGCTATATGTTTACTTCATATTATTTGTGTGTTTAAGTGTTAAATGCTCCCTATAATTGCTCCTATGTAATTTTCCACCGTTTTAAGGCGAGTGTGTGCTTTATCACACTCGACCTACTAAAATAACAAATTTCTACCGTTTAACCATGAATTTCCACCGTTTACCGATTTATTTAATTATTTGCGCATGTTGTAAGCTCTTAGTTGAATTGGGCCCTGCCTTTGGTTGCTAACCTTCTCGAACCAGAATTGGGCTCGATCGGGTAGGTTGGAACCCTGGATCACCATTTCAGTACACTCGAGTATTACTACTAGAGGAATAAGGCGATCGCCGGATAAACCAAAAGAATTATTGGAGTTATAAGGTGAAACTGACCGAAATAGTTCCACGTGAACACCGTATCCTTTTAATATGTGTTTATTTTTGTAAAATGATAAATGTCTCATTTTAATGTGCCAATGTGAAACCTTGAACCATATGTGCGTTATGCTTAATTTACTTGATTTATTATAACTGCTTGTGTGTTTTGGAACCTCACTGGGCTGTTTAGCTCATTCCACTCCTTTGTTTTCCTTAATAGGGTTCAAGATCGAGAGTGCTCACGAATAGTACTAAATTATTTTCTTTTGGAGACTTTAAGTTGTATCATAGCAAATGACCGTAGTACATATACTTTTAGGTTGTATTTAAACTTGAAGGTTAACTGATTTTAAGTATGAAATGTTTTGGAATACTTTAAATGTATATTGAAAATATTTGAAGTATTTCTAACTTTTAAATTATGGATTGTAGTGAGTGTGACGGCCCCACCTCCCCCTAAGGCGTACCCCAGGGTTCGGCGGGTCGCCTGCCCAACTCTCGCCGGGACTCAGTCGCTCACTACAGTCCTCAACCCAATTGCAATATAAATCTCAAAATTACATCAAATTCTCCAATGATTACATATTACAAATGCAGCGGAAACTGATTCCAATCGTGGAACGTATACTTACATCCATATCAATTTCAAATATTTATACAAGACCAACTCGTACATAAAATAGATCCAAACTTAAACTGTACACGATATAAGCCATCCAGTCACGTGAATAAGCACTCCAAGCTTTTCTTCGCCTTGAGCCCTGTGGGGGGGGAATAAAATAGTTTTTGGGGTGAGCTAAAAGCTCAGGGAGTAACCAGAAAATCATTAATCAAATCGGTTTCATAATAGTTCATTTCAATGATGTCATATAGCAATGAGGTCATAAATTAAATGATAAATCCGGAAACAACTACAACATTTGCAAAACAGTAAATCTGGATTATCAATAATTCAAGAAACATTTACAATGGAAAGCGATAGTAACATTCATGAAAGGATACATTCATTCTCCTGACATTTCCTCGCTCATTTGGTCATTCATTTCATTTCATTCACCCCATCCCTAGCTTTTGGCCAGGCTCCACCAACCTACATAGGTAATACTCGAGTATACCAAACATTCACCCAAGTTCCTAATCGCCTGACCGAGTCCGCTTCTGGCTCAAGACGACCGGTAACAAGGGGCAATGGCCAGTTCAGCCCAAAAGGCTTACATTCATGCGCAAGTAACATTTCAATTGAAAATTTCACATATATCGAGGTCGAGTGCGATAAAGTACACACTCGCCTCGAAAACTCGTTTTGGAAATCATTATAAGCGCTTAACACGTTATCAACCAAAATACAAGTCATGAAGTTAAGAAATATAGCAAACAAGGCACACTCACATGCCAGCACGCATGATATGCAAGAAAACATTTCAAAAGTAACTTTGGAAACAGTTCAAAAGTAAATAATGTAAGAAACGGTTCATAAATAACTTTAGAAGTAATTTGAGGTCACTCACCTCCATGGCTCAGAATCATCCATCATATAACATTGCCTTGCTCAAATCCAATTCTTAGATCACAACTCAATGCAAACAAGTCCCTTCAAAGTTCGGACAGCACTTCCCCTACATTTGCTAACTTTTCCAGCCATCATGGCTTCATTATTCTTCTCATTCCAATCCAAAGGTACACACACAACAACAAGGTCATCCAATAGCCATACAGCAAGCTCCAAGTAGTACAAAGACAAGTCAAGCTAGGGAAAAAAATCCGGAAATGAAACTTAAGCTCAAAACCAGAAAAACAGTTTTGATGTCATTTTGCGGTAATGGTACCAAAGGCGCTACGATTGTCGGATGAAGGTGCAAGATCCACCGTTTCGAATCTAAGAACCAGGGCTATAACAATGTAGAAGGCCACTCAGTCCAAATCCTAACACAACTAGGTCAAAAATGCAGAATACCAAACCAGAAACACCAAAACAGGTGTACAAATCCCACTATGCTGTAATTGGTATAACTCGGTCTGTACAGGTCCAAATGCATTGATTCCAAAGGCATATGGTAGCTAAGACATCTAGCTACATTTCATCAGAAGACACCAACATCCAAATCCAAATCCATTCCAGTCAAAACAGACGATTACAAACGCAGTTCGCACATTCTGATCAACCCAGAACAGCAACAGTAAAACCGACATATCTCACTCTACACTAATCCAAATGACCTGAAATTTTGCAGGCACCTCAAACACATCAATACCTACAACTTTCATGTTTTGAGCAAAGTACAATTCGGCCTCTAACCCTATGATCCAAAACCGGACAGAATTAGGGGTTGAAAAACCCTAACATTTCACCATTCACTCCAAACCCAAAATTAGTTGCTATTATCACCAATTCACACCCACATGAGTCATTACCCCTCATTATCAACCATCATAGATGGCCACAACATCCCATTCATATTAAACCAGAAAATTCATCACAAAATTGAAAACTTCACCAAAACTCTTCAAATCAAGAAATAAATCACATAATCCATCACCTTAGCCACTACTAAGCATAATTTAAGCTTTATTAAGTATAAGAGGGAAGTCACACACCACTTACCAAGTAAACAAGAGAGATAGAGATGTTGGACACCTTAGCTCTTCAAACAAACTTCACTAGACCACTCACTAGCACCCAATGGATAGATTTTATGGAGTGGAATCTAATTTATGTGGTTGGTTTTGGAAGATTGAGTGAAATGGAAGCTAGAAAGTTGAAGAATTTCTTTCTTCTTGGCTCAAGGAAGAACCGGCCATGGAGGAGAAGAAAATGGTGATTTTTGAGCAATTTTTCAAGATATTTACTCAATTTGGTCAAAAGTCAAAATAGTGAATAGTAAATCTTAAAGTAAAACCAATAAGAGGGTGACACTTGTCACCTCATTAATGCAATCTTATCACTTCTTTTCTCTCTCACATCAATCATTTCACACACTCTACTTATCTCTTAGCACCCGATAAATTTCACACAGTATTCGAAACTTAACCTTATTGGCCGAATTTTTCCGAACTTTTCGCACTAGTGGGTCCCACGTCCATTATTTATCCTTAATTTTCTAAAAACTCACCAAGGCTAGAAAAATTATCTAAAAACTATAATTACTCATAAAAATTCCTCAGGAAAAATTTCCTAAGCCAGGAAATGCAGAAAATATGCTATTAAAGGAAATAAAACCCTCGGAAAAAATTAGGGTTTCTACGGGTTCTCACACTCATACTTTTCGGGGCGTCACAGTGAGTCCCGGCGAGAGTTGGGTAGGTAGTTCGCTGACCCCTCTGGTTCACCTTTGGGGAAAGTGGGACCGTCACAGGTGATATCAGAGTTTAGACTTTAGATCTCTGTAGTGTATCCTAAACTTAAAGTTTAGGATACTGGACTGTGGAACTCGTTGGACAGTTAAGTGACACGATGCCAAGTAAGGGTTGATTTATGCTAATAATCTTAATTGTGATTGTAGGAATGGAAAGAAATGGTGTACAAGGACTGCCTAGGAAGCGACTTCGACCTCTTATGTTTCAGACAGGGCCGGGCGAGCCTTTTCGGCAGTTCGTCCCAGGGCGTAGGATGGATCGCCAATGTGATTGTTAAATAACACATTCGTATCCTGACCATGTGGTACTAGTTATAGCAGAGGAGAGACAGAGGCTAGTCATTGCAAATAAAAGAGTAAATCACCGAATTCGGGCGCCTGAGACTAAGGTGCTCGAGAAACAAGAACAAATCGATATTTTATGTGAACTGTTACAGGAAACCAATAATCGTTTGGCTAGGATGACACAACAATTAAGAGAGAGTGATGGAGAAGATCGTGGCCCAGAGGATCCTAGTGTTGAGAATGAAGTTGAACGTGTTAGGGAACGGAAATCATCTAGTTCCAATTAATCTAGTGAAGCAGTACTTTTGATCTTTTGTAATAGGACGATGGGAGTAGAACTTAGAAGTTTATACCTTGGAGATGCATGTACTTTTGTTAATCACTTGTTTACTTTTGTTTACTGACATTGACTTGGTATGTACTTTACTTGACTATAACTTGTGTTATGATCTAATTGGCTCTAGTTTGTGTTTGACTTGTACGGTGATAATGTTATTTGTGCAAGTGATTTCATTTTTCTTTAAAGTTGTTACTGGTATGTGTGTGTAGTTCAATTATGGTTTAGTGTAGGGTATATGCATGTGCATATAGAGTAGTTGTGAACATATAAACTAGAGGATAATGACAGGGACGTCACCCCAGACAACCCCGAAATCAAAAAGTAGATAATGAGTCTGCTACTGATCAAAATGCCGAGCCACGGGCTGGGGGAGGAGATGATCAAGAGGCATTAATTTTAACTCGCATGACGGATGTACTAGAGCCCTAAATAGCTCAACAGGGCCTGGGGGTTGGACAAGGAAACCAATGTGGAAACTAGGAGATAGGAGAGGATCGAGCTTTGGAGCGGTTTCAGAAATTCCTCCCACCCAAATTTTCTGGAGGACCTGACCCAGAAGTGGCTGAAAATTAGTTAGAAAATATAAGAGATATATTTGATGCTTTGAACTACACAGAAGAAAGACAAGTCACTTTTGCTGTATTTCAATTTGAGGGAGCAACTCGAGCTTGATGGAATGTTATAAGAAACATGTGGGAGAGAGATCAAACTCCAAGAAATTGGATAAATTTTGTATGAGAGTTTAATGAGAAATTTCTTCCTCCACTAGTCCAAGAAAAGAGAGAAGACAATTTTATAAAGTTTCATCAAAGAACTTCGAGTGTGGCTGAGTATGAAATACAATTCACGAAAATTATCTAAATTTGCTCCAGAATTGGTGACTACGGAGCGGAAGAGAATAAGACGGTTTATCCAAAGATTAAATTTAGAAATCCGAGATGCCCTTGTCACAGCACAGATTAAAACATTTAGTGACGCTCTTGAGAAAGTATAAAGGGTGGAGAGCACAAAATTCCAACTGAGAACCTTTCGAACGAGGAAAAGAGATGTATCCGATAGTAGTCACTACCTTGAGGTACCAAGAGAAATTAGACCGCCACGTAAAGTTTGACAAGGAGTGGATGGAGTAAGACTGCCACTTCCTTCACCACCCATGATAAAGAAACTAGAAGGAACTATATCACGAGGAGCTCCAGTGGGACAGATACAACGAAGGGAAACTTCGCAGGCAAGTCAAGTCCCAACTTCTCGTCTGACTTGTGAATATTGTGGAAGGACGAATCATATCGAAGCAAACTGTTGGGTGAAGGGGCGAAAGTGTATGGGATGTGGGAGCACCAACCATAAAGTTCACAAGTGCCCAGAGAGGTATATACGAGAATGTAGACACCAAATTTTTATTTTTGTTTTAGCATTATTTATTATTATTTATTATTTATTCTTATTTTTATTTTTAAATGATAGTTAGTATTCATTTTTGCTTATTCGGCTCATAATTTTTATTTTTAAGATATTTTTTTGATTTAAAAATTTTTTAAAAGAAAAATCTTTACAAAAATATGTTTTAATCACAAAAGATTCGATTTCTTTAAAAATAAATGTAATTTCTATTAGGAATTAATTTTGTTTGTTTAAACTAAAATTGAAAAAAAAAAAAGGAGAAGGAAGGCACGCGCGCTACTTCTTCTTCTCATCGCACAAGCCCGAACGAGGCTACAATACCAGAAATGCAGCCCCATTTCACGGCCTTTTTACACTCATTTTGTTTGTTTTGTTTTCCTCCATTGGATCATACTAGTACCAAAGCCACTTGGCATCAATCCAAACACCAAGAAGGATCTAGAAGGGAGCCATCTGATGTCTCTAAGAATTTGACAGAAATAGGTTTTATGAGAGCCATTGAGATGAGGGTTTGAGAATCCTTATCTCATATAAGGAGTAGAGTAAAAAAGGTGGCGGCGGAACTAGGGACGAAACATGGAGAGAAAGGGATAGAAAAAAATGAAAGTAAGGGATTGGCGGCTAGAGAAAGGGTGGCGGCTGGAAAAATAGAGAAAAAAAAAAGAAAAAGGTTGAGGGGAAGTTACGGGCTGGGATGGAGAGAGATCTTCGGCTGAACAAAGAGAGGGAGTAAGAGGCGGCTAGGGTTAGAGAGCTAGAGTGATAGATAGAGTGAGAGGGAGACCGAGAGCTTGGGGCTGGGGTTGCAAGAATCTGGGTAGAGGGTTAGGGGACAAGCGAGGGAGAAAAAGAAAAAAAAACAAGCAAAGGAAGGAGTTGCGGGGAAGAACCAGAGAAGGGGAAGGAAAAGAAACTGGAAAAAGGGAAAAATCAGGAAAAGAAAGAAAAGGAAGAAGATTTGTGTTGAAATGTTTTGGAGAAAGTCGCTGAAACATCATCAAATCGAAGCCTGAAGTGGAAACCTTCACGTTCCTTGAAAGCTGCAATCTGGGTTTTGAGGAGCTTGCCTACCTTCCTACATATTTCCATTGCGATTTCAACTCTATAAGGTGAAAAGAGGTAGTTTCTTTTTTCCTTTTTCAATGCATATAACATTGGATCTGCATCAAAAAACTGGAAACCTTTGTTGCTATGTTTCCTTACCAGTTTTCTTCCTTTCGTAGTTAGACCCATTTGCGGATCCGTTGGAGATGAAACTTGAACTATGGTTTTATATTGTGATTATGTTGTTTATCTTTGTCACCAAAAAGGAAAAGACTAAATTCGCGAAATAACCTTGACTGGCATTGTTTTTTCAATCAGCCATGCATTTTGTTCCTTTTCTTGTCTTTCCCTTCTTCCATGTTTACGATTCTTGCACTAGAAGAATTACATGTTTCTTATTCTGAATTTTGTTTGGCATGTGCGGATGCTAAATTTCGGTGGTGTTTGGTTGAGATCTTATGCGAATAGAAGCGGGTATCATTAACCCAGCATGTTGCAAAAAGAAACCAGAGAAGAAGATAAAAGCTTCCAGTTGCAGAATCTTGCTCTTCGAATGCTTTACATGAATGATCTGAAATTTTTGCCAATTATTTTGCAACTCATTTGATTGGATTTTACTGATTGATGATTGTTTTAAGTGTAGTTTATGGGTTTGAGTGTACAAATGTGGTGTATTTCTTGAGTCCGAAACCTTGGGAAGGGATTGGTTTCTTCCTTGCATTTTGATGAACCCAACATGTTGCAGAAGGAAATCTGCAAAGAAGAAAGCTTCCTTCGTGAGATGGCATGAAAAATTTTCCAAAATTACACTTCAGCCCCTTAATTTCTCCGTAATGCTGCTTTGGCCCAGAAAATTGAGAAAACTTTTCAATTTTGCCCCTTTAACATGTTAATTTTGTTTGGCATGCTTTAATATGATTTCTGGACAGATTATGCATGAGTTTTGGGATGAAATTTGAAGGTTTAATAACTTTTTGATAAATTTATAACTTTGATTTGGATTTTTAGTGGAATTTTGGATAATTTTGTAGTTTAACTATAGCAAATGGGTTTTCATTCATTTTTTTTGAATTTTATCATTTGGGTTTGGTATGTTTCTTCTTAAGCCATTAATTTTAATTTATTTTAATTTAGCCACCTAACACTTGTAATAATAATAATTTCACCTCTCAAACTTCTGTAATTGTTTCAATTGGATCCTTGTTTGTTTTAATTTATTGAATATCGGCTATTTTTTATTTGAATGCTTTGATTGATTCAATTTTGTATTTATTTCCATTTCTTGTGATTATTTATTAATTAAAGTGATACATTGACTATTTTATTGTTTTGTAGGGTAAATATAAAAATTCCGTCTCCTTAGGTCATCAATTCAAGAGAGGTATACTCTATCCCTTATTTTTTATTTTATTTGATCTTATGTGTTTTATGTGTTTTTATGTGTGTCATTGCTTGATTTTTGAATGTTTTATTTTATTTTATTTTCATTTATTTATTTCCTTAGTTACCTCATTTACTTTAATTTTGTGTATTTATTTTGATGTAATTTTTTGATTATTTGAAAGGCATTTAAATGTCAAAATTGTAATAGTTAGGTATTTATTTTATTTATTTTTCCTTTTAGATTGTAATAGTTAGGGCTTTATTTGGTCCGTGTGTTTTGCATGCTTATGTGTTACGTATTACTCGTTTTCTTAGGGTCTTGCATCTAGATACCATACTTATGTGTTATGTGTCTATGTGATCTTATGTGTTTACTTGCTTTATCATGTTTTATAAGATTAAACTACTTATAATCAATGTGTGACGTCACCACACACTAGTCCAATGCTAGTTGTGGCCCTTTTCCCGATTTCTCATTAGTCCAACGCTAGTTGAGACCCTTATCCCCGAGTTTTCACTAGTCCAATGCTAGTGAGACCTTATAGATATAGGGTTAGTCCAACGCTAGACCCTTAGGGACCATATACGCTCTAGATCATGCTTGCGTGATAATCACTACATTTGCATGCATATTTTCTATCTTTTTAGGGTTTTATCATTTTGCATGACAATTCCCTTATATGTATATCCTTTATCTCATATTCCCCCTATATGTATATCCCTTATCCCATATTCTCCTATATGTATATCCATCATCCCATGCGTGAAACATGAAATTAAACTTGCATTTCATTTAAGAAAATTAGAATTAGATTAGGTCATTTGCTTGACTAGATAGGAAATACCCCTTGAATATGGGATATGGACGAGTTTGGCTCTCTAGCCTTAGCACACTCGTATTCCCTCTATAAAAGGAAAAATCTAGTCACGAGTCATAGTTCCCTGCACCCGTTATGATGCATTCTTGTAGGTCATGTATATTTGTATACTTATCATTTTCTTATTTCCTTTTCTTTTCTTAGAGTACCATATTTTGCACATTCGTGACCTCTTCAAATAATTATTTTTGGGCATCGTAATTAATGGAATTTGCACCAACTAGAATTCGAAGAGACATGTTGATCCCGATTCATTAGATCTAGGATTTGCATTCATATAGTACATTCAAATGTGATAAATTCTTAGGTTAAAATAAGAAAATTTTTGACTAAATCACGCAACTAGCCTCGGTTAGGTTGAAAAGGTGTCTTGGATTTTATCCTTGCCTTCCCTTTTTTCAAATGTGACTCCCGAATACTTTTCTCTGATTTTCGAAGACTTGGAGTCTTTTAAAAAGGGTTTTTCTCTACTTTTTATTTAAAATTCAGTTTAGGTAACTTGGTACACTTTAACTCAATACCAAGTGGCGACTCTTATTTTTCATTAAAACTCTTTTTAAACTACTATTTTTGGGTCAAAATCGTCGCACTTTTTATGTCCAATTTAGGCCCATTTTCTTTGTTTATTCTTTAAAAATTAATAATTCATTTTTACTCAAAAAATAAAATTCCAAAAATTTATTTTTCTTAAACAAACTCATAATTTTATTTTTCTTTTAAAAAATGGGGTGCGACAGCTTGACGACTCCACTGGGGAATTAGAGAGTCCGAGCATATTGATTTAGTCAAACATTTTCTTCTTTTAACCTTTTTATATATCACATTTGGAGGTTTAGGGTTGCATTTTTTCTTTTTTAGGGTTTCTTGCATCTACCACGCGCGTAATTACTCCTCGCACACTATGTATGTGATGAATGGATTGTTTCTTTTCTTTTACTTGAATCGCGCTTGCATTGTTGGGTTGGAGGTAGTCACCCTAGAACCTTCGCCCACATTTAATAGTATTATAATCTCTCCCCTCAAAAGGAAGCACTTCATACGTGCATGCATAACTTTTTACCCTATTTTCTTTTTCGTGGGCGCCATCCCATATCTCCTTGTAAGATTAGTGTCGCGCCCCACTTTTTGAAATGGTGTGAGAGTAGTGAAAGTAGTGTATGTGAACGTGTATAGAAGTGAAAGCAAAGACCGTGGGATTGTAAAATGCGACGGTTTTGGTCAAGAAAAGTTCAAAAAGGGTTTTTATGTATGAAAAATGGAGTCGCCACTTGGTATAGAGTTAGGGTGTACCAAGTCACTCAAAAATGATTTTTTTGTTTTTTTGAATGAAAAAGTAAATAAACCCTTTTAAAAACTTTTTAGGTCTACGTAACCAAAGTAAGGGATCGGGGGTCACATTTGGTAAGGGAGAAGGCAAAGGCAGAGCCTAAGGCACTCCCTTACCCTAGCCAAAGCTAGTTGCGTGAATTAACCCCACTTTTCCTAATTATTCTACCCAAGGTATGTATCGCGTGTTGGATATGACTATATGAGTGCAAAAATCTAGACCTAGGGGGACATGGGGGAAATTTCTCTTCAAAGGTTAAGTGGTGCCAATCACATTAATTGTGAAGCCCAATAATGATCTTTTGGAGAGGTCACACATAATCCTAAATGACGTAAAATGAGTGGAATGCATGCCATGTGAAAATGTGAGTTTGTGTGAAGTGAAAAAAGTAATAAAAATAATAGGATGTAAGCGGAGGTGTGCAAATGTATTTACAAGGTAAGGTGAGTAAAGAATGATGATGTGAAAATAACACAAAGTGCATGTGTGCGAGTGATATGGTATAAAGTGTGAGTAGTTAAGTGAAAAACGTCCAAAAGTAGTGTGAAGTGAGAATGTGGAAAAAGGAATAGAATATAAAGTAGGAGTGTATGTGATAGTAAAAAAATGCATGAACCCTAGAGGAATGCATCAAAACGGGAACGGGGACTCTTAACTTTGTGACTTTAATTTTTCCTTGGATTAGAAGGAAGAACTAGCGTGCTAAGGCTATTTTGTAGCCAAACTCGCTCGTTTTCCTTATCGAAAGGGGACTCTTCAAGCAAATGTACCCTATAACTAGCATGAGGTTCAAAAATCCTAAAATGAGGGGAAAAGGGGTTCGAGGAGCATGCCAAATGATAAAACTAGAAAAATGCATGACATGTAGTGAACGTGCAAATATGCGCTAACAAAAGGGGGATGGCCTATTGGGTCTAGCATTGGACTATCCCTTTCTATGAATGAGCCACAACTAGCGTTGGACTAGTGTGGTGACGTACATTCATCCATCACATTCATCCATGGCTATAGAAAGCAAGTAGACATGCCAAACACTCATAAACACATAGCACATAACACTTAGCATGCTCGACTAGATGCAAGAGCCTAATAAAGCAAATTAACACATAGCAACAAAAGCAAGCAATCAAACTAATAAACCTATTACATTTGCTAGCTAGGCACATGTCTTCAATAGGTCTTCATCAAATGCTCTCCAAGCCCTATCTATTACAAGTCAAGAGGTGTACACATACCCCATAATGAATAACTTAAATAAAAGCAAAAAGTAAATAAAATAAAAGTAAGGAATTAAGGAAAGGCAAGGAAAGCGAAGTAGACATGCATATTCACATAACACGTAGGAGCACGTAAAAAAAATAAAATCAAGGAGATAAAGGTTACCTCCCTTGAGTTGTGAAATGAAGAGAATATTAGCTTCAAAACAATAAAAGGGTCAAGGCACCACTTTAATCAAAAAAAAAAAAGAATCACAAGAGACAAAAGTAAACATGAAATTGAATCAATTAAATCATGTAGACAACCTACATTCAAGAAGTCGAAAGAAGAAAGGACTTGATTGCACAAATTAACAAAGTTTGGAGGTCAAAATTAAAGAAAAATAAAGTTCAGGGACCTATTTGCAATTAATTAAGGACCGAATTGAAAGAAGTTGAAAATATCCAGGGCCACAATACAGCTAAGGAGAAATTCAGGGGCTGATTTGCAAAAACATTTTCTGGTTTCCTAATGGACAAAACCATTGGGCCATTTCCTTTATTTGTTTGGGCCAAAGCTTCCCAGCTCAATGGAAATTCAGAACAAAAAGGGAAGGGGCCATTTTATTTGTTCGTCTGGGCCGAACCCTTCCTAACCCAACCGAAAACCCAAGCAAAAACAGATGGGCTAGTTTAACTATTTTGGCCCAAAATTAGCCAACCAAACAGATGGGTCATGATTCTCTGGCTCAAACCAAAACCCAAAAATAAATTGAACCCTCTTACACAAACTCAGCCAAATATCATTAGCCAAACATAAGTTTAGGCCCAACAAGATAACAAATCAACTAAAATTATTTAAGCCACAATTATGACCTAAAAACAAGAATTAATCTACCCCAAAAGACTACTTAAAAAGATTAAAGATGAGTAATATCTAAAAGGATGAAATAAATTCAACTCTTCCATTTTTGGGGTTCAAAAAACAATTCATATGAGGACTTATCTGAAGGATTGATAAAAGCTTTGAGGTCGAATTGTGAAGTTTTAAAACTTTGGGGTTAGATTACCAAGAAGCAGAATGGAAGGGCCACAATTACGATTGCAGATCAACGGTCTTCTTCTCAAACATCAATTCGCCATTTTTGTTCTTATAACCAGAGCAAGTCCGAAAAGAAACAGTTTTAATTCTGGCCCTTTATAATCAACACGAAAGTCACACAAATTCAATTCGAGTCCATTCAATCCCGAAACGTGAGAAATAGAGAAATGGAAGACAACAATTCAGCAAAGTTTCTTAAGCGTAAGGACGCGAATCGGCCAACTCAAACGGTTTCTCCACACGAAAATGTAAACAACGCATCCTCCAATAAGAATTTTCAGCTCAGGCATTTCGTCGAACAGATTAGGGGTATTAGAAAATTCATTGATTCTTTGATGCATTTAAACTATAATTGACCCAGAAATTTGTCAGAGACTCAGAAATTCCAGTCCAATCAACATACAAAGCACGTGTATTCGAACAACCAACATGAAATTGAGACAACATGCTCACGGCATACCCCGGCAAACATACTCTAAAAACTTTCTGTCCGTTTGAATGAAGACTGAACTGAAAAGGAGAAAACTAACTTACAATGGCCTCTCAATGAGCTTCGCTGGCGGTGACGGTGGGTTCTGGTGGTGGTGGCTCCGGTTCTCATGCAGGCGGCTGGTGGCGATAGCGAACAGCAGCGGCAGCAGACGCGAACTGGTGGATTCCGTTCGGCAATCTCTTTTTCCAGATTTCTTTCTTCCTCGTTCAGACCCCTTTTCTTCCCCTCTGTTTTTCAGCCTTTCTTTGGTTCTGTTTTTCTTTTTGCTCTGTTCCTCGAGCCCCCAAACCCCTCTCGGCCTTCCTCGGCCTTTCTGTTTCAACCGTAGCTCCTTCCCCATTTCTTCCGCTGCCTTGCCCTGTTTTTGCTCTCTGTTTCTTTTCTTTTTCTGTTTTGCTCCGCCCCCAAACCCAGACGTTGCAATCCTCTTCCCCCTGTTTCCTCTTTCACCCCCTTTTTCCCTTCGCAGCCGTCCGCCTCTATTTTTCTGGTTGTCCGTTCCTCCTTGTTCTCAGCCCCTCTGTTTTCCCCTTGCGTTTTTGCTTTCTTTCCTCCTCTATCCCGTCAGTCGCCACCCTCTTCGTTTTACTCTGTTTTTGGTTTCCGTTGCCTAACCCGCCGCCTCCTACTGCCTTTCTTTTCCCTCTGTTTTTCTCTGTTCTGCCCAAGCCTTTGCCCTCCTTGCTCTGCTTTTTCTTTTGTTTTCTTTTGTTTTGGCCGAATCCCCTTCCTTCTCTGTTCCTTCTTTTCGTTTTCCTGTTTTCCTTCCTGCTCTCAGACCTCCCTCTCCGGTTTCTTTCTTTTGCTTTTCAGAAGACCTCCTTTGATGCTTGCGGCTCTTTGGCCTCTTAAAGGCCCCTCTAAAGACTAAACCTAATATCAAGGGCCAAGATCTCAAACCCCAAAATAGACTTATGTGTCTTATTCTTTGTCCTTTGATTGACTTTTCCCTTTTTCTTCTTCTTCTTTCTCTTTTTTTTTAATAATAATTTTTCATCATTTTTTTCATTTTTAATTTTAAATAATGAAACTAAATCCAAAACAACTAAAACATATTTTTTTGAACACTTTTCTTTTTCCTTTGAGAAATTCTACGCTAAAATGGCTAAAATAACTAAAACTAAAGAGTAAATAAAACTAATTGTGACAAATAAAAATAAAAATAAAACAAATAAAAAATGAATATTAAATAAATAAATAATAAAGCACCAAAAATTTGGTGTCTACAGTTTGCCCCTCTTTGTCTGAGTTTTGAAAAAACTTGAGACAAAGAAGTAGACACCAAATACTTTCCTATGTTATTTGGCTACATTAAACTTGAACGACTGACACTCTAGAAATGAGGATTGGCCCCTTTGACAAAAATTTTTGAAATGGGACTGACCCAAACAAGAAATCGAAACCGAAAATTTAATCGGGACTGACCCGAGACAGGAAATTTAAAATCGATACTGGCCCGAACAGGAATTTAAACGGGACTGACTCGAACAGAAATTTAAACGGGACTGACCCGAACAAGAATTTAAAACGGGACTGACCCGAACAAGAATTTAAAACGGGACTGACCCGAACAGGAATTAAACGGGACTGACCCGAACAGAATTTAAACGGGACTGACCCGAACAAGAATTTAAACGGGACTGATCCGAACAGAATTTAAACGGAACTAACCCGAACAGAAATTAAACGGGACTGACCCGAACAGAATTTAAACGGGACTGACCCGAACAGAAATTAAACGGGACTGACCCGAACAAGAATTTAAAACGGGACTGACCCGAACAGAAATTTTAAACGGGACTGACCCGAACAGAATTTAAACGGGACTGACCCGAACAGAATTTAAAATCAGATGAATTGAAGTGAGATGGAGTGTTGGTGGGATTGACCCATCTTTATTGGTGATGCAAATGAAAGAAGTGAAATGAAGTGTTAATGGGACTGACCCATGTTTGTTAGTGATGCAAATGAAATGCTCACTAGTGGGACTGACCCACGGCTAGTGACGATGCCAAAGGAAGGGCTCACTAGTGGGACTGACCCACGGCTAGCGGCAGAAGAAATGCTCACTAGTGGGACTGACCCACGGCTAGTGGCTAACGAAAGGAAATGCTCACTAATGGGACTGACTCACGGCTAGTGGCGAACGAATGAAAATGCTCACTAGTGGGACTGACCCACGGCTAGTAGCAGAATAAAAGAAAATGCTCACTAGTGGGACTGACTCACGGCTAGTGGCGAACGAATGAAAATGCTCACTAGTGGGACTGACCCACGGCTAGTGGCAGGATAAAAGGAAATGCTCACTAGTGGGACTGGCCCACGGCTAGTGGCAGAATAAAAGGAAATGCTCACTAGTGGGACTGACCCACGGCTAGTGGCAGGATAAAAGGAACTGACCCACGGCTAGTGGCAGGATAAAAGGAACTGACCCACGGCTAGTGGCAGGATAAAAGGAAATGCTCACTAGTGGGACTGGCCCACGGCTAGTGGCAGAATAAAAGGAAATGCTCACTAGTGGGACTGACCCATGGCTAGTGGCAGAAGAAAAGGAAATGCTCACTAGTGGGACTGACCCACGGCTAGTGGCAGTGAAAATGAAATGCTTACTGGCAGGACAAACCCAACTCCAATGAAAATAAAATGCTTACTGGCAGGACAAACCCAGCTCCAATAGCAATGAAAATGAAATGCTTACTAGCAGGACAAACCCAACTCCAATAGCAATGAAAATGAAATGCTTACTGGCGGGACAAACCCAGCTCCAATAGCAATGAAAATGAAATTTTTACTAGCGGGACAAACCCATCTCCAGTAGCAATGAAAATGAAATGCTTACTGGCGGGACAAACCCAACTCCAGTACCAATGAAAATGAAATGCTTACTGGCGGGACAAACCCAGCCGGAAAATTTTAGCCGGGGGGAGTTAGCTGTATGGCTACGAAGCCGGGGGGAGTTAGCTGTATAGCTTTTCCGTTGGGCCGGAAAATAAAAGCTATAAATGGCTACGAAGCCGGGGGGAGATCAGCTAACTCGGTCGTTGGGCCCGGCAGCCCTCGGTTCGAAGACCGAAGGAATGGAAAAAGACCTGACCAACTCGGCAACCTCCTCGGGTGAGAGGGTGACCTCCTGCTGATCAGAATGACCGTAGTCGAATTCAAGATCATCCCCCTACTCAGAAGCAGGGGTCCCCTCAGAGGAGTCCCTATCCTCGCCCGTCCCTCCCTGGGCTCCGCCAGGGGAGTCATGAGGGGACCTAGGGGAGGGAACAGAGGGACCACCTCCTCCAAAACACGGGCAGAAGGAGAGTGGGCGGATGGAGAGCTCATGATGACTATGAGCTCTAGCAGGTCAGGAATGTGGAAGTTGAGATTAGTAAGGGAGGAAGAAGAAAGAGGAGGAGGAGGAGATGAAGATGAAGATGAAGGTGACGATGAAGACGAAGAAGAAATGAGGATCCTAAGGGCTCTACGATGGGCCGGAACTCGAGATGTGGTGGAAGTAACGCCGGACCGATCCAACAAAAAATGCAGAGGACGACAAAGGGAAAAGGAGCGAAGGAGGAAGGGGAAAGACTTACTGATGAACGGAAGGGGAAAAGATGGAGGAATCGCTGAAATCTGGGCACTTTGGACCGGAAGTCTTGCCGCGGGAATTTCTGAGAGTGAGGAAGTACACAAGGAGAGGAAAATGGCAAATAGAGTCGAAAGGAAATCTGGTAGCCCCTATTTATAGGGGATGAAATATGGGGAAACGGTTGCTTGAATTTGAACCGTTCCCATGTGAACGCATTTAAGGACGGTACGGAAATCGAAGAGATGCGACAGACGAAAGGACTCGAGCGCGGCTTTTCAGTGACAGCACTGTGTCGGAGGTGACCCTGACAGAGCAGGGCAACGCTGGATAATCCCCCTCAGCACAAAGGGCGGGGAGAATCCCCCTCAGCGTGGGATTGGGACTATTCTAGGAGGGAGCCCGAAACGTATGGAGGTCGGACTCTCGAGCAGGTATAAATGGTAGTGTATGCCAACTGCGTAAGATACGCTCACTATTGGCAAAGTACTCCCAATAGTTTTACTTTCAGTGAACTCCATTCACCGGAAAATTAATTTGACCGTCGGAGTACCCTCGGGGACAACCTCGAGGCTCCCCTGTCAGTCACCCCAGAGACCCCATACTTGTTTGTTTTGCAGGGTTGGAGCGCACTCTTCTCATCAGCACGCTGAGCTCATCAAGTCAGCTCGATCCGGGGAAGTTCAGCGCTTCTTCACCATGTATATAACATTGGATCTGCATCAGAAAACTGGAAACCTTTGTTGCCATGTTTCCTTACCAGTTTTCTTCCTTTCGTAGTTAGACCCATTTGCAGATCTGTTGGAGATGAAACTTGAACTATGGTTTTATATTGTGATTATGTTGTTTATCTTTGTCACCAAAAAGGAAAAGAGTAAATTTGCGAAATAACCTTGACTGGCGTTGTTTTTTCCATCAGCCATGCATTTTGTTCATTTTCTTGTCTTTCCCTTCTTCCATTTTTTTTCCTATTATGAATTTTGTTTGGCATGTGCAGATGCTGAATTTCTATGGTGTTTGGTTGAGATCTTATGCGAATAGAAGTGAGTATCATTGACCCAGCATGTTGCAAAAAGAAACCAAAGAAGAAGATAAAAGCTTCCAGTTGCAGAATCTTGTTCTTCGAATGCTTTGCATGAATGATCTGAAATTTTTGCCGCTTATTTTGCAACTCATTTGGTTGGATTTTACTGATTGATGATTGTTTTAAGTGTAGTTTATGGGTTTGAGTGTATAAATGTGGTGTATTTCTTGAGTCCGAAGCCTTGGGAAGGGATGGGTTTTTCCCTTGCGTTTTGATGAACCCAGCATGTTGCAGAAGGAAATCTATGAAGAAGAAAGCTTCCTTCATGAGACTACATGAAATTTTTTTTAAAATTACACTTCAGCCCCTTAATTTCTCCATAATGCTGCTTTGGCCCAGAAAATTGAGAAAATTTATCAATTTTGCCCCTTTGACATGTTAATTTTCTTTGGCATGCTTTAATTTGATTTTTGAACAGATTATGCAAGAGTTTTGGGATGAAATTTGAAGGTTTAATAACTTTTTGATAAATTTATAGCTTTGATTTGGATTTTTAGTGGAATTTTGGATAATTTTGTAGTTTAACTATAGCAAATGGGTTTTCATTCATTTTTTTTTATTTTTATCATTTGGGTTTGGTATGTTTCTTCTTAAGCCATTAATTTTAATTTAGTTTAATTTAGCCCCCTAACACTTGTAATAATAATAATTTCACCCCTCAAACTTCTTTAATTGTTTTAATTGGATCCTTGTTTGTTTTAATTTATTGAATATGGGCTATTTTTTATTTGAATGCTTTGATTGATTCAATTTTGTGTTTATTTCCAGTTCTTGTGATTGTTTGTTAATTAAAGTGATACCTTGACCATTTTATTGTTTTGGAGGGTAAATATAGAAATTCCGTCTCCTTATGTCATCAATTCAAGAGAGATATATTCTATCCTTTATTTTTTTGATTTTATTTGATCTTATGTGTTTTTATGCGTGTCATTGCTTGATTTTTGAATGTTTTATTTTATTTTCATTTTCATTTATTTATTTCCTTAGTTACTTCATTTACTTTAATTTTGTGTATTTATTTTGATGTAATTTTTTTATTATTCGAAAGGCATTTAAATGCCAAAATGGTAATAGTTAGATATTTATTTTATTTTCCCTTTTAAATTGTAGTTAGAGCCCCCAAATATAATAGTTAGGGATTTTTGTGTTTTATTTGGTCTGTGTGTTTTACATGCTTATGTGTTACGTGTTACTTGTTTTTTTAGGGTCTTGCATCTAGATACCATACTTCTGTTCTATGTGTCTATGTGATCTTCTGTATTTACTTGATTTATCATGTTTTATATGACTAAATTAGTTATAATCAATGTGTGACGTCACCACACACTAGTCCAACGCTAGTTGTGGCCCTTTTCCCGATTTCTCACTAGTCCAATGCCAGTTGAGACTCTTATCCCTAGTTTTCACTAGTCCAATGCTAGTGAGACTTTATAGATATAGGGCTAGTCAAACGCTAGACCCTTAGGGACCATATACGCTCTAGATCATGCTTGCGTGACAATCACTACATTTGCATGCATATTTTCTATCTTTTTAGGGTTTTATCATTTTGCATGACAACTCCCTTATATGTATATCCTTTATCCCATATTCCCCCTATATGTATATCCCTTATCCCATATTCCCCTATATGTATATCCCTCATTCCATGCATGAAACATGACATTAGATTTGTATTTCATTTTAAAAAATTAGAATTAGGTTAGGTCATTTGTTTGACTGATAGAAAATACCCCCTGTTGACCTTGGTCCCTAGCTTTTGATGATTACAAAACAAATGGATGTTGCTAACATCTCCTCAAAGGCTTTTTCAGAAATGAAACAAATCAGGTTCAAAGCACATTTGAAAAAAACAGAGTATGCTGAACCTGTCGGAGGATCAAGAAGACAGTACCAGACGTCCGATAATCATTGCATAACTTTAGACGCATGTTTCGGACGTTCGATAGGATTTTTCGAAGTCGACAAAACTATCGGACGCTGAATATGTCTCTACCGGAGGTCCAATAGAAACAAGATAATTTCTCAAAACTCTTTGTTTGCTGTCGGACACACAAAAAACTTGCACCGGACGTCCGAAAGAATTGAAGAAAATCTCTTAAACTCACTGCCTGCTATCGGACGCATAAAACAGGGCTATCGGACGTCCGACACTCCAACGGCTAGTTGACTCTTCAGTTACTTTCTATCCGTTGGAAGCATTAATGGGGCACTTTCTTGATCTTATATGAATAGTGGTTGGTCAGATACTTTAAACAATTTTGACACACTGAAGATACAAAAGATCTAGAGTGATTTTAGTGAGAAAATATTTTTCAAAGAAGATTTGTAGTTTTAGTGGTGTGAGATTCATTATAAACTTTTCATTTGTGAGTAAATACTTCATGAGTGTAACTCTGTGAGGGTTGTCCTGAGGGATAGTAAAACGTCCTAATTTAACCGAATGGAGTTCGGGGTAAGGAGGAGGTGAACCTTCCTTTATACACAAGAGTGATTGTAATTCATCAACTTGAAGTAGCTTGGTTGAATTAATCTACAAGTTCAAGAGGAGCTGTGTAGTTAATTGATTTGCAATTCTTTTCTTTTTATTTACTTTTTGTTACGTTTGTGTTCTTTAAATTGATTATCTCTTCTACTCCCAAGCAGTCTTGCTTTCTTGTTAATTGTCTCATTGGTTATTTTCGGGCCTTACAATTAGTATCAGAGTTTGGTCTCCTTGAAATTAAGTTCAATTGGCTTTGGAGTAAAGATGACAACCAACAATGATGTGTTTTTTGAAGGACATTCTGTCATTAGACCACATATGTTTAATGGGTCAAATTATATGAGTTAGAAAGAAAGAATGATTATTTTTTTGCAATCTATTGATATTGAATTGTGGTTCATTATTAGTGAAAGTCCATATGATACCTCTCTTATAGATAAAAATACTCAGAGATCAAGACCAAAAACAAGAAGTGAACTGACTGCTGCGGATAGAGCTTATCTCACATTAAATGCAAAAGTCATGAATGTGTTATATTATGTTTTAGACTCAAATGAATCTATTAGAGTCAAAGGCTGCAAGTCAGCCAAGGAAATTTGGGATAAACTGAGAGAAATTCATGAAGGTAGTGAGAATATTAGAGAACAAAAGAAGTCCATTCTAGTTACAAAGTATGAATCCTTCAAGATGTAACCTCATGAAAACATTGATGAAATATATTATAGATTCAATGACCTTATTAAGGATTTGGAGGTGTTGGAAAAGGAATACTCTGTAGGTGAGAAAAACAGAAAAATTCTGAATACTTTATCGACGGATTGGGAGAGTAAAGTAACTGTCATTGAGGAAGCCAAAGATCTAAATACCTTGCCTATTGAATCTCTCATTAATTCATTGATTTCTTATGAGCTAAAACTCAAGTCCAAGGTGCAGGAAGAAGAAGACACAAAAGTGAGAAAGAATATTGCTCTGAAGGCTTCACAAGATGAAGATGATACAGCTTCCGTGAGTGAAGATGACATGAAAGGTGATGATAGTGATATTGCACTCATCACACGAGGCTTCAAAAGAATACTCAACAAAAGGAGATTCAGAAAAGGTCGACCTAGCAACTCCTTCCCGAATCAGTCCAACAACTTGAGAAACAAAGGGAAGCTAGAGTTCTACAAAAAACAAACTGATAAATTCTTTGAATGCGGCCAACCTGGACACTATGCAAGTGAGTGTCCAGTGATGAAGAAGAAAAAAGGAAGAAAATCAAGATTCAACAAATTTCAATTCACATGAAATGAGTGCAACTCCGATGGTGAAATTGAAGAGAATGAAGAATCTGCTCAATTGACTTTTATGGCCATTGGAGATGATGAGGTAACATTTTGTAACTCTCAATTTGAAAGTGATAATGAAACTGATGATGATCTTGAATCTTTCATTATAAAATTACATGATAGTTTGAAAGAATCCTATGCTAGAAACAAGGAATTAAAACAGAAAATTAGCTTTTTGCTTCAAAATAATGCAAATCTTTTTCAACAAAATAAAAAGTTGAAAACTGAAAATGATTACTTCAAAAAGAGTGAGACTGCTTTACACTTTGAGCTTGATAGAAAAACAAAACTTTGTGAATTGTTCAAAAAGGAATAAGGTGATTTGAAAAGAAGAATAGATGGTTTAAATGAGTTGCTTAAACACAAGAAACAAGTCTGTTTTCAAAAGAATAGGTTGAATTCTAATTCCAACGAATTTGCTATTTATAAGAGAAGACAAGTAAGATTTATCAAACCTGTTAATATAAATAACTTTTTAGTTATGTGTAATTTCTGTTGTCAAAAAGGCTACATGAAAAGTGATTGCTATGTGAGAAAGAATATGAGAAGAGGCATGAAATGCATATGGATAGTTAGACATGATGCTAACTCTAACAAGTAGGAAATATTGGTAAGATTGATGAGATTCTTGTTCATAATGTTTTTCTGTAACTCTTTTTTGAAGTTTCTGATGCTTAGAACTGAGTTTTTTTCTTGATGTTTTTGAATATTACTGAATTTATATGATGTCAAAAAGAGTGAAAAAAGAATAATGCTGATCTCATGATGATTTGCTGTGATTGCTGTCATTTCTCTGTTTTTATTTGGATTATTGGATTCTTTGTTATTGTTGCTGATTTTTGGTAGTTGATTTTTACTCTCATCTTATGATGACAAAAAGGGGGAGAAATGAATACTATGTGTAAGGGAAAGTTATTCTGAAATTATAAGTTTAGATGCATTGTGTGAGGGGGAGATTATGCTTATATGCTTAATTTTTTCTTTCTTCCATCCATTGTTTTGTCATCATCAAAAAGGGGGATAATATTGACCTTGGTCCCTAGTTTTTGATGATTACAAAACAAATGGATGTTGTTAACATCTCCTCAAAGGCTTTTTCAGAAATGAAACAAATCAGGTTCAAAGATTAAGTACATTTGAAAAAGACAGAGTATGCTGAACCTGTCGGACGATCAAGAAGACAGTACCGGACGTCCGATAATCATTGCACAACTTCGGACGCATGTTTCGGACATCGGATAGGATCCTTCGAAGTCGACAAAACTATCGGACGCTGAATATGTCTCTACCGGAGGTCCGATAGAAACAAGATAATTTCTCAAATCTCTTTGTTTGCTGTCGGACGCACAAAAAGCTTGCACCGAACGTCCGAAAGAATTGAAGAAAATCTCTTAAACTCACTGCCTGCTGTCGGACACATAAAACAGGGCTATCGGACGTCCGACACTCCAACGGCTAGTTGACTCTTCAGCTACTTTCTATCCGTTGGAAGCATTAATGAGGCACTTTCTTGAACGTATATGAATAGTGGTTGGTCAGATACTTTAAACAACTTTGACACACTGAAGATACAAAAGATCTAGAGTGATTTTAGTGAGAAAATACTCTTCAAAGAATATTTGTAGTCTTAGTGGTGTGAGATTCATTGTAAACTTTTCATTTGTGAGTGAATACTTCATGAGTGTAGCTCTGTGAGGGTTGTCCTGAGGGATAGTAAAACGTCCTAACTTGACCGAGTGGAGTTCGGGGCAAGGAGAAGGTGAACCTTCCTTTGTACACAAGAGTGATTGTAATTCATCAACTTGAAGTAGTTTGGTTGAATTAATCTACAAGCTCAAGAGGAGTTGTGTAGTTAATTGGTTTGCAATTCTTTCCTTTTTATTTACTTTTTGTTACGTTTGTGTTCTTTAAATTGATTATCTCTTCTACTCCCAAGCAGTCTTGCTTTCTTGTTAATTGTCTCATTAGTTGTCTTCGGGCCTTACACCCCCTGAATATAGGATATGGACGAATTTGACTCTCTAGTCTTAGCACGCTCGTATTCCCTCTATAAAAGGAAAAACCTAGTCACGAGTCATAGTTTCCCGCACCCGTTATGATGCATTCCTTTAGGTCATGTATATTTGTATACTTATTATTTTCTTATTTCCTTTTCTTTTCTTAGAGTCCCATATTTTGTACATTCGTGACCTCTTCAAATAATTACTTTTGGGCATCGTAATTAATGCGATTTGCACCAACTAGAATTCGAAGAGACATGTTGATCCCGATTCATTAGGTTTAGGATTTGCATTCATATAGTACGTTCAAATGTGATAAATTCTTAGGTTAAAATAAGAAAATCTTTGACTAAATCACGCAACTAGCCTTGGCTAGGTTGAAAGGGTGCTTTAGATTTTATCCTTGCCTTCCCTTTTTTCAAATGTGACTCTTAAACACTTTTCTCTGATTTTCGAAGACTTGAAGTCGTTTAAAAAGGATTTTTCTCTACTTTTTATTCAAAATTCATTTTAGGTGACTTAGTACACCTTAAGTCGATACCAAGTGGTGACACCTATTTTTCATTAAAACTCTTTTCAAGCTACTATTTTTGGATAAAAATCGTCACACTTCTTATGTCCCATTTAGGCCCATTTTCTTTATTTATTCTTTGAAAATTAATAATTCATTTTTACTCAAAAAATAAAAATCCAAAAATTCATTTTTCTTAAACAAAATCATAATTTTATTTTTCTTTTAAAAAATAGGGCGCGACAGAGAAACTACTATTCAACAAGGAAATAAAACTATCTTTCGACAAGTGAATGAAGGAGGAAACCGACCAATGACACCTGCAAGAACATATGCAATGATCACACAGCAAGGTCCAAGGTTATCTAAGGTTATGGAAGGTATGAATTTCGAGAATAAAATTCTTTTAAGGGGGAGAGAGTGTGAAAACCCTAATATTTATTCATGCATGAATTGCCAATTATTTCATTTAAGTGCATATAATTTGCTTTAATGCATTGGAGTCATGAATTTTACATTAGTAGACTTAATATCACTTGGCTAGATAAGCTCCGACAAGTTTTAGTTCAAGAGGTTTGTCAAGTACTTTTGCATGGTTTAATATGTTAATATTGTGGAGTTGGGTGATAATTATATTAGGTTAACCAACTAGAAGGACTTAAGAGTACAATGTGATAGGTTTTTGGAATACTTGGACTTTGATTGGCCACTTGTCACCATTCTAGCATTTCTTGACCAAGACCATCTTGTGAGTATCCTTAACTTTTAAAAACACATTTTCCTCTTCTTCAACCTTCACGGCCGAAATTAGGACAAGAAAAGAAAAGAAAAACAAGCCAACTTCAAGCTCATGAATCCTTCTTAACTTTGTAAGAAATTCACAACCCATCCATAAGAAATAATATTTTGGTGATCCTCAAGCTTGTGGTGGAAGGAATTAGAAGGAAAAACTCTTGTTCTTGCACAATTCTTCTAGGGTTTAGAGGTAACTTTGGTCAAGAAACTCTCTTTCTTTTATCTTGCTATTGGGAGGATTTAAGGCATATTTATGCAACTCACTTGGAGTACTATCTATTTGTTATGCTTGATTGTGAAAATTTTAGCTTTACAGTGTTAATTTGCAAAACTTGACTTGAGAGTTATGGACATGATTAACCTTGATATGTTGTGTTTAAGCTGTGGTATGAAGTTGATGATGACTATTGATGCTTTGTAGGTGATTTCTTGTTGTTTTGCATGAAGTTGTGTAACATGGCCAAAGCTGGTACGAAACAGGGTAGCTAGAGCAGTGTTGGAAAATCTATTGTATCTTGGTGTAGGAAGGTTAAAATTGAGTTCTGTTTAATGCCTTTGAAACTAGATTCATAGGGCTATAAATCGTGAAAATTTCAGACCTTGGTTCTGTCTGTGTGATTTATGGTAATTTTGCAAATTTGATAAATTTCGAGACTGTTCTACCTTAGTTTTGTAGTTACTGTATCGTATAGTTAAAATCTGACTGGTTTGTGGTCCGAATCTTGTAGAGTGACCTTCTATACATATGTAGCTCTTAAAATCTACTTTCTTGTGGCAAAATTTGGTGATTTTCGGATTTACAAAATCCCTATTTTACTTTTTCCAAAGTTGGCTGCTAGAGTTGAAAACTTTCTGTTCAGAGAGGTTTTAAGAGCCATTTGAGCAGCGAATTTGTCCATCGTTTAGGCCAAACCAGCTCTTGCTCAAAATATGAAAGTTGTAGAGATTGAGGCATCTTTCTACCTACAAAATTTTAGATCAATCAGATCATCGCAGCCTCTGAAATGAGAAACCTTAATGTTCATTATTATGCTCAATTCTTGATCCAAAACTTGATTTCTCATGGTTCCATTCTTACTTTTGAATTTTGAATTTCAAAAGGCTTGATTCAAGGCTATAACGACTCGCTTTATTCTTTAGTATACATTTGAGAATTATATACCAACCTTTTGTTTCTTTACTTCTTAAGTGCGAAAATCCTAAGGTTTTATTTTTCACTTTCATATAAACTTGTTGGTTCTTACCTCAGGACTCGAGGGTAATCAAGGGTGTTATCCAGGAACCAAGACATATCGCACGTAACAGTAAGTGTTCCTTGCATGTGTGTGTGACTTGAATAGTTTTGCTATATGTTTACTTCATATTATTTGTGTGTTTAAGTGTTAAGTGCTCTCTATAATTGCTCCTATGTAATTTTTCACCGTTTTAAGGCGAGTGTGTACTTTATCACACACCGTGAATTTCTACCATTTATCGATTTATTTGATTATTTTCGTATGTTGTAAACTTTTAGCTGAACTGGTCCCTGCCTTTGGTTGCTAACCTGCTCGAATCAGGATTGGGCTCGATCGGGTAGGTTGGAAACCTGAGTCACCATTTCGGTATACTCGAATATTACCACTGGAGGAATAAGGCGATGGCCTGACAAACCGAGAAAATTATCGGAGTTATAAGGTGAAACTGACCGAAATAGTTTCACGTGAACACTGTATCCTTTTAATGTGTGTTTATTTCTGTAAAATAATAAATGTCTCATTTTAATGTGCCAATGTGAAACCTTGAACCTTATGTGTGTTATGTTAAATTTACTTGATTTATTAGAACTGCTTGTGTGTTTTGGAACCTTACTGGCCTGTTTAACTCATTCCACTCCTTTGTTTTCCTTAACAGGGTTCAAGACCGAGAGTGCTCACGAATAGTACTAAATTATTTTCTTTTGGAGACTTTAAGTTGTATAATAGCGAATGACTGTAGTACATATTCTTTTAGGTTGTGTTTAAGCTTGAAGTTTAACTAATTTTAAGTATGAAATGTGGAAAATATTTGAAGTATTTCTAACTTTTAAATTATGGATTGTAGTGAGCTCCGGCGAGAGTTTGGCAGGCAGTTAAATGACCCCTCTGGTTCGCCTTTGGGAAAAGTGGGGCTGTCACAAGTGGTATCCGAGTTTAGGTTTTAGATCTCTGTAGTGTATCCTAACCTTAAATTTTAGGATGTCGGACTGTGGGACTCGTTGGCCTGTTAAGTGACACGATGCCAAGTAAAGGTTGATTTAAACTAATAATCTTAATTGTGATTGTAGGAATGGAAAGAAATGGTGTACAAGAACTGCCTAAGAGGCGACTTCGACCTCTTATGTTTCAGACAGGGTCGGGCGAGCCATTTCGGCAGTTCGACCCAGGGCGTAGGATGGATCGCCGATGTGATTGTTGGATAACACATTCGTATCCTGACCGTGTGGTACTAGCTATAGCAGAGGAGAGACAAATGCTAGTCATTGCAAATGAAAGAGTAAATCATAGAATTCGGGCACTTGACACTAAGGTGCTCGAGGAACAAGAACGAATCGATATTTACGTGAACAGTTACAGGAAACCAATAATCGTTTGGTTAGGGTGACACAACATTTAAGAGAGAGAGGTGGAGAAGATCGTAGCTCAGAGGATCCTAGTGTTAGGAATGAAGTTGAACGTGTTAGGGAACGGGAATCATCTAGTTCCAATTAATCTAGTAAAACACTACTTTTGATTTTTTGTAATGGGACGATAGGAGTAGAACTTAGAAATTTGTACCTTGGAGATGCATGTACTTTTGTTAATCACCTTTTTACTTTTGTTTACTAACCTTGACTTGGTATGTACTTTACTTGACTGTAACTTGTGTTATGATCTAATGAGCTCTAGTTTGTGTTTGACTTGTACGGTGATAATGTTATTTGTGCAAGTGATTTCATTTTTCTTTAGAGTTGTTACTGGTACGTGTGTGTAGTTCAATTATGGTTTAGTGTAGGGTTTATGCATGTGTATATATAGTAGCTATGAACATGAAAACTAGAGGACAACGACAGGGATGTCAACCCAGATAACCCCGAAAAAGAGTAGATAATGAGTCTGCTACTGATCAAAATGCCGAGCCAAGGATTGGGGGGAAAAGATGACCAAGTGGCATTAGTTTTAACTCGCATGACGGATGTACTAGAGCGCTTAGTAGTTCAACAAGGCCAGGGGGTTGAATAAGGAAACCAACGTGGAAACCGAGAGATAGAAGAGGATCGAGCTTTGGAGCGGTTTCAGAAATTTTTCCCACCCAAATTTTCTAGAGGACGTAACCCAAAAGTGGTTGAAAATTGGTTAGAAAATATAAGAGATATATTCGATACCTTGAACTACACAAAAGAAAGACAAGTCACTTTTGATGTATTTCAACTTAAGGGAGCAGCTCGAGGCTGGTAGAATGTTATAAAAAAAAAAGTGAAAAGAGATCAAACTCCAAGAATTTGGATAAACTTTGTACGAGAATTTAATGAGAAATTTCTTCCTCTACTAGTCCAAGAAAAGAGAGAAAACGATTTTATAAAGTTTCATCAAAAAACTTTGAGTGTGGTTGAGTATGAAACATAATTCACGAAATTATCTAAATTTGCTCCAGAATTAGTGGCAACGGAGAGGAAAAGAATAAGACGGTTTATCTAAGGATTAAATTTAGAAATCCAAGATGCCCTTGCCATAGCACAGATTGAAACATTTAGTGACGTTCTTGAGAAAGCACAAAGGGTGGAGAGCACAAAATTCCAATTGAGAAGCTTTCAAATGAGGAAAAGAGATGTATCCGATGGTAGTCACTACTTTGAGATACCAAGAGAAATTAGACCGCCACCTAAAGTTTGAAAAGGAGTTGATGGAGTAAGACTACCACTTCCTTCACCACCCATGATAAAGAAACCATAAGAAACTATGTCACGAGGAGCTCCAGTAGGACAGATACAATCAAGGGAAACTTTGCAGGCAAGTCAAGTCACAACTTCTCGTCTGACCTGTGAATATTGTGGAAGGACGAATCATACCGAAGAAAACTGTTAGGTGAAGGGGTGAAAGTGTATGCGATGTGGGAACACCAATCATAAAGTTCACGACTACCCAAAGAGATATCCACGAGAAACACATTTTTCTCTTCTTCTTCAACCTTCATGGCCGAAATTAGGACAAGAAAAGAGAAGAAAAACAAGCCAACTTCAAGCTCTTGAATCCTTCTTAACTTTGTAAGAAATTCACAACCCATCCATAAGAAATGATATTTTGGTGATCCTCAAGCCTGTGGTGGAAGGAATTAGAAGGAAAAGCTCTTGTTCTTGCACAATTCTTCTAGGGTTTAGAGGTAACTTTGGTCAAGAAACTCTCTTTCTTTTATCTTGCTATTGGGAGGATTTAAGGCATATTTCTGCAACTCACTTGGAGTACTATCTATTTGTTATGCTTGATTGTGAAAATTTTAGCTTTACAGTGTTAATTTGCAAAACTTGACTTGAGAGTTATGGACATGATTAACCTTGATATGTTGTGTTTAAGCTGTGGTATGAAGTTGATGATGACTATTGATGCTTTGTAGGTGATTTCTTGTTGTTTTGCATGAAGTTGTGTAACATGGCCAAAGCTGGTACGAAACAGGGTAGCTAGAGCAGTGTTGGAAAATCTATTGTATCTTGGTGTAGGAAGGTTAAAATTGAGTTCTGTTTAATGCCTTTGAAACTAGATTCATAGGGCTATAAATCGTGAAAATTTCAGACCTTGGTTCTGTCTGTGTGATTTATGGTAATTTTGCAAATTTGATAAATTTCGAGACTGTTCTACCTTAGTTTTGTAGTTACTGTATCGTATAGTTAAAATCTGACTGGTTTGTGGTCCGAATCTTGTAGAGTGACCTTCTATACATATGTAGCTCTTAAAATCTACTTTCTTGTGGCAAAATTTGGTGATTTTCGGATTTACAAAATCCCTATTTTACTTTTTCCAAAGTTGGCTGCTGGAGTTGAAAACTTTCTGTTCAGAGAGGTTTTAAGAGCCATTTGAGCAGCGAATTTGTCCATCGTTTAGGCCAAACCAGCTCTTGCTCAAAATATGAAAGTTGTAGAGATTGAGGCATCTTTCTACCTACAAAATTTTAGATCAATCAGATCATCGCAGCCTCTGAAATGAGAAACCTTAATGTTCATTATTATGCTCAATTCTTGATCCAAAACTTGATTTCTCATGGTTCCATTCTTACTTTTGAATTTTGAATTTCAAAAGGCTTGATTCAAGGCTATAACGACTCGCTTTATTCTTTAGTATACATTTGAGAATTATATACCAACCTTTTGTTTCTTTACTTCTTAAGTGCGAAAATCCTAAGGTTTTATTTTTCACTTTCATATAAACTTGTTGGTTCTTACCTCAGGACTCGAGGGTAATCAAGGGTGTTATCCAGGAACCAAGACATATCGCACGTAACAGTAAGTGTTCCTTGCATGTGTGTGTGACTTGAATAGTTTTGCTATATGTTTACTTCATATTATTTGTGTGTTTAAGTGTTAAGTGCTCTCTATAATTGCTCCTATGTAATTTTTCACCGTTTTAAGGCGAGTGTGTACTTTATCACACACCGTGAATTTCTACCATTTATCGATTTATTTGATTATTTTCGTATGTTGTAAACTTTTAGCTGAACTGGTCCCTGCCTTTGGTTGCTAACCTGCTCGAATCAGGATTGGGCTCGATCGGGTAGGTTGGAAACCTGAGTCACCATTTCGGTATACTCGAATATTACCACTGGAGGAATAAGGCGATGGCCTGACAAACCGAGAAAATTATCGGAGTTATAAGGTGAAACTGACCGAAATAGTTTCACGTGAACACTGTATCCTTTTAATGTGTGTTTATTTCTGTAAAATAATAAATGTCTCATTTTAATGTGCCAATGTGAAACCTTGAACCTTATGTGTGTTATGTTAAATTTACTTGATTTATTAGAACTGCTTGTGTGTTTTGGAACCTTACTGGCCTGTTTAACTCATTCCACTCCTTTGTTTTCCTTAACAGGGTTCAAGACCGAGAGTGCTCACGAATAGTACTAAATTATTTTCTTTTGGAGACTTTAAGTTGTATAATAGCGAATGACTGTAGTACATATTCTTTTAGGTTGTGTTTAAGCTTGAAGTTTAACTAATTTTAAGTATGAAATGTGGAAAATATTTGAAGTATTTCTAACTTTTAAATTATGGATTGTAGTGAGCTCCGGCGAGAGTTTGGCAGGCAGTTAAATGACCCCTCTGGTTCGCCTTTGGGAAAAGTGGGGCTGTCACAAGTGGTATCCGAGTTTAGGTTTTAGATCTCTGTAGTGTATCCTAACCTTAAATTTTAGGATGTCGGACTGTGGGACTCGTTGGCCTGTTAAGTGACACGATGCCAAGTAAAGGTTGATTTAAACTAATAATCTTAATTGTGATTGTAGGAATGGAAAAAAATGGTGTACAAGAACTGCCTAAGAGGCGACTTCGACCTCTTATGTTTCAGACAGGGTCGGGCGAGCCATTTCGGCAGTTCGACCCAGGGCGTAGGATGGATCGCCGATGTGATTGTTGGATAACACATTCGTATCCTGACCGTGTGGTACTAGCTATAGCAGAGGAGAGACAAATGCTAGTCATTGCAAATGAAAGAGTAAATCATAGAATTCGGGCACTTGACACTAAGGTGCTCGAGGAACAAGAACGAATCGATATTTACGTGAACAGTTACAGGAAACCAATAATCGTTTGGTTAGGGTGACACAACATTTAAGAGAGAGAGGTGGAGAAGATCGTAGCTCAGAGGATCCTAGTGTTAGGAATGAAGTTGAACGTGTTAGGGAACGGGAATCATCTAGTTCCAATTAATCTAGTAAAACACTACTTTTGATTTTTTGTAATGGGACGATAGGAGTAGAACTTAGAAATTTGTACCTTGGAGATGCATGTACTTTTGTTAATCACCTTTTTACTTTTGTTTACTAACCTTGACTTGGTATGTACTTTACTTGACTGTAACTTGTGTTATGATCTAATGAGCTCTAGTTTGTGTTTGACTTGTACGGTGATAATGTTATTTGTGCAAGTGATTTCATTTTTCTTTAGAGTTGTTACTGGTACGTGTGTGTAGTTCAATTATGGTTTAGTGTAGGGTTTATGCATGTGTATATATAGTAGCTATGAACATGAAAACTAGAGGACAACGACAGGGATGTCAACCCAGATAACCCCGAAAAAGAGTAGATAATGAGTCTGCTACTGATCAAAATGCCGAGCCAAGGATTGGGGGGAAAAGATGACCAAGTGGCATTAGTTTTAACTCGCATGACGGATGTACTAGAGCGCTTAGTAGTTCAACAAGGCCAGGGGGTTGAATAAGGAAACCAACGTGGAAACCGAGAGATAGAAGAGGATCGAGCTTTGGAGCGGTTTCAGAAATTTTTCCCACCCAAATTTTCTAGAGGACGTAACCCAAAAGTGGTTGAAAATTGGTTAGAAAATATAAGAGATATATTCGATACCTTGAACTACACAAAAGAAAGACAAGTCACTTTTGATGTATTTCAACTTAAGGGAGCAGCTCGAGGCTGGTAGAATGTTATAAAAAAAAAAGTGAAAAGAGATCAAACTCCAAGAATTTGGATAAACTTTGTACGAGAATTTAATGAGAAATTTCTTCCTCTACTAGTCCAAGAAAAGAGAGAAAACGATTTTATAAAGTTTCATCAAAAAACTTTGAGTGTGGTTGAGTATGAAACATAATTCACGAAATTATCTAAATTTGCTCCAAAATTAGTGGCAACGGAGAGGAAAAGAATAAGACGGTTTATCTAAGGATTAAATTTAGAAATCCAAGATGCCCTTGCCATAGCACAGATTGAAACATTTAGTGACGTTCTTGAGAAAGCACAAAGGGTGGAGAGCACAAAATTCCAATTGAGAAGCTTTCAAATGAGGAAAAGAGATGTATCCGATGGTAGTCACTACTTTGAGATACCAAGAGAAATTAGACCGCCACCTAAAGTTTGAAAAGGAGTTGATGGAGTAAGACTACCACTTCCTTCACCACCCATGATAAAGAAACCATAAGAAACTATGTCACGAGGAGCTCCAGTAGGACAGATACAATCAAGGGAAACTTTGCAGGCAAGTCAAGTCACAACTTCTCGTCTGACCTGTGAATATTGTGGAAGGACGAATCATACCGAAGAAAACTGTTAGGTGAAGGGGTGAAAGTGTATGCGATGTGGGAACACCAATCATAAAGTTCACGACTACCCAAAGAGATATCCACGAGAAACACATTTTTCTCTTCTTCTTCAACCTTCATGGCCGAAATTAGGACAAGAAAAGAGAAGAAAAACAAGCCAACTTCAAGCTCTTGAATCCTTCTTAACTTTGTAAGAAATTCACAACCCATCCATAAGAAATGATATTTTGGTGATCCTCAAGCCTGTGGTGGAAGGAATTAGAAGGAAAAGCTCTTGTTCTTGCACAATTCTTCTAGGGTTTAGAGGTAACTTTGGTCAAGAAACTCTCTTTCTTTTATCTTGCTATTGGGAGGATTTAAGGCATATTTCTGCAACTCACTTGGAGTACTATCTATTTGTTATGCTTGATTGTGAAAATTTTAGCTTTACAGTGTTAATTTGCAAAACTTGACTTGAGAGTTATGGACATGATTAACCTTGATATGTTGTGTTTAAGCTGTGGTATGAAGTTGATGATGACTATTGATGCTTTGTAGGTGATTTCTTGTTGTTTTGCATGAAGTTGTGTAACATGGCCAAAGCTGGTACGAAACAGGGTAGCTAGAGCAGTGTTGGAAAATCTATTGTATCTTGGTGTAGGAAGGTTAAAATTGAGTTCTGTTTAATGCCTTTGAAACTAGATTCATAGGGCTATAAATCGTGAAAATTTCAGACCTTGGTTCTGTCTGTGTGATTTATGGTAATTTTGCAAATTTGATAAATTTCGAGACTGTTCTACCTTAGTTTTGTAGTTACTGTATCGTATAGTTAAAATCTGACTGGTTTGTGGTCCGAATCTTGTAGAGTGACCTTCTATACATATGTAGCTCTTAAAATCTACTTTCTTGTGGCAAAATTTGGTGATTTTCGGATTTACAAAATCCCTATTTTACTTTTTCCAAAGTTGGCTGCTGGAGTTGAAAACTTTCTGTTCAGAGAGGTTTTAAGAGCCATTTGAGCAGCGAATTTGTCCATCGTTTAGGCCAAACCAGCTCTTGCTCAAAATATGAAAGTTGTAGAGATTGAGGCATCTTTCTACCTACAAAATTTTAGATCAATCAGATCATCGCAGCCTCTGAAATGAGAAACCTTAATGTTCATTATTATGCTCAATTCTTGATCCAAAACTTGATTTCTCATGGTTCCATTCTTACTTTTGAATTTTGAATTTCAAAAGGCTTGATTCAAGGCTATAACGACTCGCTTTATTCTTTAGTATACATTTGAGAATTATATACCAACCTTTTGTTTCTTTACTTCTTAAGTGCGAAAATCCTAAGGTTTTATTTTTCACTTTCATATAAACTTGTTGGTTCTTACCTCAGGACTCGAGGGTAATCAAGGGTGTTATCCAGGAACCAAGACATATCGCACGTAACAGTAAGTGTTCCTTGCATGTGTGTGTGACTTGAATAGTTTTGCTATATGTTTACTTCATATTATTTGTGTGTTTAAGTGTTAAGTGCTCTCTATAATTGCTCCTATGTAATTTTTCACCGTTTTAAGGCGAGTGTGTACTTTATCACACACCGTGAATTTCTACCATTTATCGATTTATTTGATTATTTTCGTATGTTGTAAACTTTTAGCTGAACTGGTCCCTGCCTTTGGTTGCTAACCTGCTCGAATCAGGATTGGGCTCGATCGGGTAGGTTGGAAACCTGAGTCACCATTTCGGTATACTCGAATATTACCACTGGAGGAATAAGGCGATGGCCTGACAAACCGAGAGAATTATTGGAGTTATAAGGTGAAACTGACCGAAATAGTTCCACGTGAACACTGTATCCTTTTAATGTGTGTTTATTTCTGTAAAATAATAAATGTCTCATTTTAATGTGCCAATGTGAAACCTTGAACCTTATGTGTGTTATGTTAAATTTACTTGATTTATTAGAACTGCTTGTGTGTTTTGGAACCTTACTGGCCTGTTTAACTCATTCCACTCCTTTGTTTTCCTTAACAGGGTTCAAGACCGAGAGTGCTCACGAATAGTACTAAATTGTTTTCTTTTGGAGACTTTAAGTTGTATAATAGCGAATGACTATAGTACATATTCTTTTAGGTTGTGTTTAAGCGGAAAATATTTGAAGTATTTCTAACTTTTAAATTATGGATTGTAGTGAGCTCCGGCGAGAGTTTGGCAGGCAGTTAAATGACCCCTCTGGTTCGCCTTTGGGAAAAGTGGGGCTGTCACAAGTGGTATTCGAGTTTAGGTTTTAGATCTCTGTAGTGTATCCTAACCTTAAATTTTAGGATGTCGGACTGTGGGACTCGTTGGCCTGTTAAGTGACACGATGCCAAGTAAAGGTTGATTTAAACTAATAATCTTAATTGTGATTGTAGGAATGGAAAAAAATGGTGTACAAGAACTGCCTAAGAGGCGACTTCGACCTCTTATGTTTCAGACAGGGTCGGGCGAGCCATTTCGGCAGTTCGACCCAGGGCGTAGGATGGATCGCCGATGTGATTGTTGGATAACACATTCGTATCCTGACCGTGTGGTACTAGCTATAGCAGAGGAGAGACAAATGCTAGTCATTGCAAATGAAAGAGTAAATCATAGAATTCGGGCACTTGACACTAAGGTGCTCGAGGAACAAGAACGAATCGATATTTACGTGAACAGTTACAGGAAACCAATAATCGTTTGGTTAGGGTGACACAACATTTAAGAGAGAGAGGTGGAGAAGATCGTAGCTCAGAGGATCCTAGTGTTAGGAATGAAGTTGAACGTGTTAGGGAACGGGAATCATCTAGTTCCAATTAATCTAGTAAAACACTACTTTTGATTTTTTGTAATGGGACGATAGGAGTAGAACTTAGAAATTTGTACCTTGGAGATGCATGTACTTTTGTTAATCACCTGTTTACTTTTGTTTACTAACCTTGACTTGGTATGTACTTTACTTGACTGTAACTTGTGTTATGATCTAATGAGCTCTAGTTTGTGTTTGACTTGTACGGTGATAATGTTATTTGTGCAAGTGATTTCATTTTTCTTTAGAGTTATTACTGGTACGTGTGTGTAGTTCAATTATGGTTTAGTGTAGGGTTTATGCATGTGTATATATAGTAGCTATGAACATGAAAACTAGAGGACAACGACAGGGATGTTAACCCAGATAACCCCGAAAAAGAGTAGATAATGAGTCTGCTACTGATCAAAATGCCGAGCCAAGGATTGGGGGGAAAAGATGACCAAGTGGCATTAGTTTTAACTCGCATGACGGATGTACTAGAGCGCTTAGTAGCTCAACAAGGCCAGGGGGTTGAATAAGGAAACCAACGTGGAAACCGAGAGATAGAAGAGGATCGAGCTTTGGAGCGGTTTCAGAAATTCTTCCCACCCAAATTTTCTGGAGGACGTAACCCAAAAGTGGTTGAAAATTGGTTAGAAAATATAAGAGATATATTCGATAGCTTGAACTACACAAAAGAAAGACAAGTCACTTTTGCTGTATTTCAACTTAAGGGAGCAGCTCGAGGCTGGTAGAATGTTATAAAAAAAAAAGTGAAAAGAGATCAAACTCCAAGAATTTGGATAAACTTTGTACGAGAATTTAATGAGAAATTTCTTCCTCTACTAGTCCAAGAAAAGAGAGAAAACGATTTTATAAAGTTTCATCAAAAAACTTTGAGTGTGGTTGAGTATGAAACATAATTCACGAAATTATCTAAATTTACTCCAGAATTAGTGGCAACGGAGAGGAAAAGAATAAGACGGTTTATCTAAGGATTAAATTTAGAAATCCAAGATGCCCTTGCCATAGCACAGATTGAAACATTTAGTGACGTTCTTGAGAAAGCACAAAGGGTGGAGAGCACAAAATTCCAACTGAGAAGCTTTCAAATGAGGAAAAGAGATGTATCCGATGGTAGTCACTACCTTGAGATACCAAGAGAAATTAGACCGCCACCTAAAGTTTGAAAAGGAGTGGATGGAGTAAGACTACCACTTCCTTCACCACCCATGATAAAGAAACCATAAGGAACTATGTCACGAGGAACTCCAGTAGGACAGATACAATCAAGGGAAACTTTGCAGGCAAGTCAAGTCACAACTTCTCGTCTGACCTGTGAATATTGTGGAAGAACGAATCATACCGAAGAAAACTGTTAGGTGAAGGGGTGAAAGTGTATGCGATGTGGGAGCACCAACCATAAAGTTCACGACTACCCAAAGAGGTATCCACGAGAAACACATTTTTCTCTTCTTCTTCAACCTTCATGGCCGAAATTAGGACAAGAAAAGAGAAGAAAAACAAGCCAACTTCTAGCTCTTGAATCCTTCTTAGCTTTGTAAGAAATTAACAACCTATCAATAAGAAGTGATATTTTGGTGATCCTCAAACTTGTGGTGGAAGGAATTATAAGGAAAAGCTCTTGTTCTTGCACAATTCTTCTAGGGTTTTGAGGTAACTTTGGTCAAGAAACCCTTTTTCTTTTATCTTGCTATTGGGAAGATTTAAGGCATGTTTATGCAATTCACTTGGAGTACTATCTATTTGTTCTGCTTGATTGTGAAAATTTCAGATTTATAGTGTTAATTTGCAATACTTGACTTGAGAGTTATGGCCATGATTAACCTTGATATACTGTGTTTAAGCTGTGGTATGAAGTTGATGATGATTATTGAGGCTTTATAGGTGATTTCTTGTTGTTTTGCATGAAGTTGTGTAACGTGACCAAAGCTGGTACGAAACAGGGTAGCTAGAGCAGTGTTGGAAAATCTGTTGTATCTTGGTGTAGGAAGGTCAATATTGAGTTTTGTGTAATGAGTTTGAAACTAGATTAAATAGTGTTATAAACCGTGAAATTTCAGTGGTTCTGTCTATGTGATTTATGGTGATTTTGCAAAGTTTGATAAATTTTGAGACTGTTCTACCTTAGTTTTGTAGTTACTATATTGTATAGTTAAAATCAGACTGATTTGTGGTCCGAATCTTGTAAAGTGACCTTCTAGATATATGTAGCTTTTCAAATCTACATTTTTGTGTCAAAATTTGGTGATTTTTGGATTTACAAAATCCCTGTTTTGCTTTTTCCAAAGTTGGTTGCTGGAGTTGAAAACTTTCTGTTCAGAGAGGTTTTAAGAGCCATTTGAGCAGCAAATTTGTCTATCGTTTAGGCCAAACCAGCTCTTGCTCAAAACATGAAAACTGTGGAGTATTGAGTCAGAGTTTTACCTGCAAAATTTTAGATCAATCAGATCATCGTAGCCTTTGAAATGACCAGAGCACCTTGCCTGCAGTGAAAACCCTGATTTGCTATAATCGTTTTCCTTTTACTTCTAAAATGTTCATTTTTGACCCTGAAGACGTCTGATTTTGAACCTGATGTCTTCATAAGAAATGTAGCCCTATGTCTTAGTTGCGAAATGATATAGAAATAATCTCAATCTGATTTGTATAGCCTTAGTTATGATCAGAATACCAACACATGACAAAGCTGTCACCTATACATTTTCTCTTTAGTATTTTCTTTCTTCACTTTTCTTCATTCCATTCATTTTTCTTCGTTCAAATTAATATTTGAATTCCATATTACACTCAAGTCCTTGTACTTGATGTTTCCTTGGATTTAAATGAGAAATCTTAATGTTCTTTATTATGCTTAATTCTTGACCCATAACTTGATTTCTCATGGTTCCATTCTTACTTTTGAATTTTAAATTTGAAAAGGTTTGATTCAAGACTATAACGACTTGCTTTATTCTTTAGTATACATTTGAAAATTATATACCAACCTCTTGTTTCTTTACTTCTTAAGTGCGAAAACCCTAAAGTTTTGTTTTTCACTTTCATATAAACTTGTTGGTTCTTACCTCAGGACTCGAGGGTAATCAAGGGTGTTATCCAGGAATCGAGACATATTGCACGTAACAGTGAGTGTTCTTTGCATGTGTGTGTGACTTGAATAGTTTTGCTACATGTTCACTTCATATTATATGTGTGTTTAAGTGTTAAGTGCTCCCTATAATTGCTCCTATATAATTTTTCACCGTTTTAAAGTCAGTGTGTATTTTATCACACTCGACCTACTAAAATAAAAAATTTCTACCGTTTAACCGTGAATTTCTACCGTTTATCGGTTTATTTGATTATTTGCACATGTTGTAAACTCTTAGTTGAATTGGGTCCTACCCTTGGTTGCTAACCTGCTCGAACCAGGACTGGATTTGGTCGGGTAGGTTGGAACCGTAGGTCACCGTTTCGCTATACTCGAGTATTACCACTGGAGGAATAAGGCGATGGCCAAACAAATCGAGGAAATTATTGGAGTTATAAGGTGAAATTGACCGAAATAATTTCATGTAAACACCGTATCCTTTTAATGTGTGTTTATTTCTATAAAATGATAAATGTCTCATTTTAATGTGCCAATGTGAAACCTTGAACCATATGTGCGTTATGCTTAATTTACTTGATTTATTTAAACTGCTTGTGTGTTTTGGAATTTCATTGGACTGTTTAGTTCATTCCACTCCTTTGTTTTCCTTAACAGGGTTCAAAATCGAGAGTGCTTACGAATAGTACTAACCTATTTTCTTTTGGAGACTTTAAGTTGTATCTTAACAAATGACTGTAGTGCATATTCTTTTGGATTGTATTTAAGTTTGAAGGTTAACTAATTTTAAGTATGAAATGTTTTAGAGTACTTTAAATGTATATTAAAATATTTGAAATATTTCTAACTTTTAAATTATGGATTGTAGTGAGCCCCGGCGAGAGTTGAGCAGGCAGTTCGCTGACCCCTCTGGTTCGTCTTTACGGATGTGGGTTGTCACAGTATCAGAACTTGGTCTTCTAGAAATTAATTTCAATCGGCTTAGGAGTAAATATGATAACCACCATTGTCATGTTTTTTGAAGGACAATCTGTCACCAAACCTTCAATATTTAATGGGTCGAATTATGTGAGTTGGAAAGAAAGAATGATTATCGTCTTGCAATCGATTGATATTGAATTGCGGTTTATTGTTAATGAATGTCCATATGATGCCTCTATAATAGATGAAGTTACTCATAGACCAAAATCAAAAATCAGAAATGAATTGATTGGCAATGATAGAACCCACCTCACCTTAAATCCAAAGGCTATGTATGTATTCTATAGTGTTTTAGATTCAAATAAATCTATTAGGGTCAAAGGCTGCAAGTCAACTAAGAAAATTTGGAATAAACTGAAAGAAATTCATGAAAGTAGTGAAAATGTTAGAGAACAAAAGAAATTTATCTTGGTTATTAAGTATCAGTCGTTTAAGATAGAACCTCATAAAAATATTGATAAAATGTATTGTAGATTCAATGATTTTATTAAGGATCTAGAGGTGCTAAAAATGGAATACTCCTTAGGAGAGAAAAATAGAAAAATCATGAATGCTTTGTCCAAGGATTGAGAGAGTAAGGTGACTGCTATTGAAGAGGCTAAAGATTTGAATTCAATGCCTTGAATCTCTTATAAACACTCTAATTTCTTATAAGTTGAAACTTAAGACCAAGGTACAAGAAAAAGAAGATGCAAAGGTAAAAAGGAGCATTGCTCTAAAAGTATCTCATGATAAAAATGACTCGATTTCATTGGATGGAGAAGATATGGATGTTGATGACAATGATCTTGCTCTCATTACAAAATATTTCAAAAGAATCCTCAACAAAAGGAGATTCAAAAAAGGAGGAACTAGTCATTCGTTTTCAAATCAATTCAATATTGCAAGAAACAGTGAAAAGCTATAGGCCAACAAAATCAATGTAACAAATGCTATGAATGCGGCCAATTTGGACACTACATGAGTGAGTGTCCAATAAAGAAGAAGAAAGAAGGAAGAAAATCAAGATTCAACAACTTTCAATTCACATGGAATGAGTGCAACTCCGATGGTGAAATTGAAGAGAAAGAAGAATCTACTCAATTGACTTTTATGTCCATTGGAGGTAATGAAGTAACAGCCTCTAACCCTCAATTTGAAAGTGATGATGAAACTGATGATGATTTTGAATCTTTCATTGAAAAATTGCATGATAGTTTGAAAGAATCTTATGTTAGAAACAAGAAATTAAATACAAAATTAGTTTTCTTGTTCAGGATAATACACTTCTTTTTCAAGAAAACAAGAAGTTGAAAACTGAAAATGATTTCTTGAAAAAAAAATGAGATTGATTTACAAAATACGCTTGATAGAAAAGCAAGAATTTGTGAAATGTTCAAAGAGGAATAAGGTGATCTGAAAAGAAAAATAGCTAATCTAAATGAGTTTCTCCAATATAAGAAACAAAATTGCTTTCAAGAAAATGAAACAAAGCCTCATCTTAGCACTTATGAGAAGAAAATAAATTCTGGTGCAAATGATTTTGCCGTTTATAAGAGAAGACAAGTAAGATTTATTAAACCTATTTATGCAAATAACTCGTTAGTTATGTGTAATTTTTATTATCAAAAAGGTCACATGAAAAGCAATTGCTATGTGAGAAAGAACATGAGAAGAGGCATGAAATGCATGTGGATAATTAGACATGATACTAACTTTCAAGAACCCAAAAATTAATAGGTATCAAATATTAGTTCTTGAACTCTTGAGTAAGTGAAACTGGTAAACATCATTAAGGAATCAAAGTAGTTCCTAAACAGTGAATGTTCAAAACATATGACCGGTGATCCATCACAATTCATCAAGTTCAAATCAAAGTCTAGTGGTATAGTGATATTTGGAGATGACGTGTTTTTATCTCAAGACCATTGGAAGTTTTACATTTTAATTTGCTTGGTCCTACACAAATTGCTAACTTGGGTGGTAAGAGATATTGTTTTGTCATTATTGATGATTATTCTAGATACATTTAGGTGATTTTTCTTACTCACAAAGATGATACTTTCAAAAAAAAATTTTTCATTTCCCTATTTGTAAAAGTTCAAAATCTGCTTGGTTTAAATATTGTTAAAATTATAAGTGACAATGGTTCGAAATTTAAATGTTGTGTTTTTTCGAAATTTTGTGATCACTATTTAGGCACTCTAGGAGCATTTGCACTTCATATTAGGATGCATCTTTTGCATTTTCTCTTTTGATATTTCAAATATTCTGTAGTAATGGATCTTGGTTAACATTGATGCTTTCTAGTTAAATTGCTAATGTATTTTGGTTGATATTTTCTATTTAGTACTTCTTTTGGTATCAATTCTCTGTTTTTGGCTGATGATTGCTGAATGTTGGTATGTTGATGATTGCTGAATTCAGGTATCATTTCTCTATTTTTTTTTTTGTTGATATATTGGAATCTCTGTTATGGAATCTACATTATGGATTATGGTTACTGAATTTTACTCTCATCTTATGATGATAAAAAGGGGGAGAAATGGATGCTATATGTAAGGGGGAGTTATTCTGAGATTATAAATTTAGCACTTCAAAATTTTTGATGCAATAAGTGAGAGGGAGTTTATGCTCAATCTTTTTTCTTTCTTCCATCTATTGTTTTGTCATCATCAAAAGGGGGAGAATGTTGATCTTAATTCCTAGGTTTTGATGTTTACAAAATAATTGGAGGATACTAATATCTCTTCAAGAAATACTTTCACCTATGAAGCAAATCTGATTCAAAGATTAAGAGCATTTGAAAGAGATAAAGGAAGTTAAAAGCTATCAGACGCTCGTGAAGACAACATCAGACATCCGTTAAGCAATACAGCACTTCGAATGCATAAAGAACTCCATCACCGAACGTCCGAAAGAATTAAGATGATTTCTCAAACTCACTGTCTGCTATCGGACGCAAGTATCAACTGTACTGGACGTCCGATACTCTCAACCTGTCTGCTGTCGGATGCAAGCATCGGCTGTACCAGACGCCCGATACTTCCAACAGTTAGTTGACTCTTCAGCTGCCTTCTATCCATTGGAAGCATTAATGAAACACTTTTTTGGTCTCATATAAATAGAGCATGGTCAGAAATTTCAAACAACTTTTGCACACAGAAAATACAAAAGATATAGGTAGTTTTAGTGAGAAAACACTCTCCAAGGAAGATTTGTAGTCTTGGTGGTGTGAAGTTCATTGTAACCTTTTAATTTGTGAGTGAATACTTCAATAGTGTAGTTCTGTGAGAATTGTTTGGAGGACTAGTAAAATTTCCTAATTTGACTGAGTGAGACTTGGGGCAAGGAGGAAGTGAGCCTTCGTTTATACACAAGATTGGTTGTATTTCATCAACTTGAAGAACTTTGTTTTGTGAATTGAACTTCAAGCTCAAGAGGAGCTTGATAGTCTGTTGGTTTGCTATTCTTCCCTTTCTATTTACTATCTTGCTTATCTCTTCTACTCTCAAGTGATATTGTTCTCTTACAAACTGTTTCATTGAATGGTCTCCTAGAAAAGAAGGTAAATTTCACATTGAACAAAAAAGTGTCCTTTAACTTGAGTAGTTTTTAAATAATCTAATTTATCCCCCCTCTTAGGTTGTCTTCGATCCTAATAACAATTACTTTCACTTGTTAGGTTGTTGATATGTCTTGGAGGTGCAAATTTGTAAGAACCTGTGCAATGAATTTCTGGACATTTTCTTTGACATTTTTACACCTTAAAATTTCTTTTTATTTTACCCCTTTACCCGAGCCCCATTACAACCTTGTGAAGTCTCTTTGATTTGTGCATCTAATTCACAGTTAAGTGGTAAAGATATGATATATGAGCAAGTTTATAATAATGTCATCTCATTATGGCGATTTGAGAGTAGTCGTATACCCTATACACTTTGGAGTGAATGAGTGTATATTCAATGTAAGGAATGTCAGTTTGACATATTCTGAGTTTGATGAAGTCGTTGGGGAATGTAGGATGCCTTTATTGGTATAAACTGCTATGAATTGCTTGGTATCTTGATTGTGCTTTTGAGTTGATTATGCTTGAGGACAAGCATAGTTTAGATGTGGGGAGATTGATTGGGTTTAAAATATATGTTAATTTTATTAATATTTTCTCTCTCATGGAATTAGATATTTCACTAATTCATTGTTTTTGCAAGAATTTTGATAATCGATGGCTATTGTTGGGTTTAAAGACAAAAGAAGGTTTAAAGAGATAATTGTTGAAGGTTTTTACCTGTTAAACGTGGCCGCGCCTAATTCCAACCTTAAAGTCCAGATTTTTGGGATTTAGTGCATGTGCAAAACTTTCAAAAATGTACCAAGGCTGACTTTCTGAAATGTTGGGACTAACTCCTTCAATTGGGAATCAATTAGTTGGCTACAAATTAGGAATCTAGTGAGGCCACTTTGAAAAAAAAGGAAAGCTAAGGAAATTGACTTGTAATAGGACTTTCTTTTAGAAAGTTGATTGGTATTAGGGTACCAATCAATTAGAAGTCAAAAGAGGGGAAAGTCAGCAGACATCACCTATCATCTTTTTGCTAGGAAACGAAATAGCATAGTACTTTTGTCTTGACTTTTCTCTTTTGGCCGATTTTGGGGAGAAACAATTTGAAAGCTTCAAACAGATTTTTGCATGGCTTGTTCTCCAGTAATGGAGACCTAATTTCATATTTCTAGTCAAGGGAATAACTGAAGATTTGGTTCAACAATAACTGTGAGATCTAAATTATTTTAATTGCTTCTTTCATTCATTAGTATTTATATGTTTTCTACTTTTAGTGGCTGTGACTATTGTGTATGATTGAATAGTTGCACAATATTTAATTATTCACGTAGTCTATTTTCTAATTGGGGGTAGCTGAATCCGTAATTGTTTGATTACACTCGTCTCGGTAGCAACTGACATAATTGGATTTGTGTCGGAAAAACATACAATCTAATTTAAATAAATCCTCGTTGCCTGTTTATTGATTAGAGTAGGGTTTTTCTAGTTTCTAATGCAATTTGAAAATTAAATCCTATGGTCATAGCTAAGGTTATTCCTAAATTAGGGAAATAGTCAATGGTCGTACCTTAACTATCGAAACAGTAAGAAGAGACTGACTGTCAGATCGTATCGGCAGTTAAAAATTTACTTATTAATGAATGTTGAATTTATAATTGCATCAATGATCAGTTACTTGGACCATCTCTGAAGTGCATCATTGGCTAGAGTTTTCCCCATTATTTCTCTCTCTTAATTATTTTTCGCAGTTGATTAATTTAGTTAGCAATTCATTAGCGTTTAATTCTCAAAACCCCCGTTTCACCTTGACTTGAAAAGGAACGAACTTTCCTAGTCCCTGAGGATATGAGCCTACTTGCCCTATATATAAATTAGAGATTTTTCGTGAATAAATTCTAGTATATCAAATTTAGTGAACTCTTCGAAATCATGGTGAATCTAGTAACCCAGTGCACATCTAGAGTCCCTACTCTAGTATTGGAATTGATGTGAAACTGCTTTTGTTGGCACTTAGGATTATTATTATTATTATTGCACAGTCTCGACATATGTCATGTGTATGCATGAGTCATGCTTTAAGATAAAAAATATATTGGATTAGCTGTTTTGAAGGGTGTTTTTGAAATATTTTACTATAATAATGTATTGAAAAATTTTTACTGTACATGTTTCTAATAGTATTTTTGGAGTGTTTTTTAAAATACATTTTAGGATATTTTTAAGATTTAAAATTTTAATGGGGTATTTTTAAATTTTTGTAAAACTTTTAAAAATTTTTAAGATTTAATAGGGTATTTTTGAAAAACTGGTCAACAACCAGAGAGGGGGGGAGAGGGAAGGGGAGTTGCGAGAAAGGGTGGGAGGAGGGAGGAGAGAAGAAGGGGAGGTGGCAACGGCTGGCGGTGTATGATGAAAGTTGGTGGTAGTGGTGGTGGTAGGTGATAGGTGAAAAAGAAAGAAGGGGTTTTATTATTTTTTTTAGTGTATTTGAGATGTGTTGCTTTTTTAAGTTATTTTTTGGAATTGTTTTTAGAGTTTATTACTATAGATTTGAAAGACCAAATCAATTTTTCAACAAACTCTTGAATTCAAACAGGGCAATACAAAATTGTCTTTAGAAAGTATGAAACATATTGAATTAGTAGCAACCTGATAAGCAGCAGTTGCTGCGCCAAAGATGAATTCAGAGGGCAAATTCGACCGGTGGATTTCCATTTGCTTAACACAAAACCTTTGTAGAAAAAGAGGTATTTATGCAAGTGGAGAAGTTAGAGATAAATAGCTGGATGATGCTCAATTGTAAGCCCTGCTATATATAGCAAATATACTAATGAAGCATGTTAAGGTTGGAGAGGAAAACGTGAAACACGGGTCCAGTGCCATGAATTGGACAGGATGGAAGCATCTGTCCAATTAGGTTTTGGTTCACTTGAGTTTCTTGACTTTCACAAGATTTAGTATGAATTTGCATAACAGGTACATTCTATTGGTTCATATGAACAAATTTAAAGTGTACAAGAAATGCATAATGATTGTAAAACAATCACAAAAAACTGGGATAAATGTTTAACTGGTGTGTAGGTTATAGACAAATCAAATAGCACCATATATTGCTCGCCAAAGTGTAAAGTGCTGCAGTGATTCAGAAGGTGTGAAACTTCGCGGATGAGAGCTTCTGGGATAAATGGATTATGTTTTATTCATTCTTCAAAATGTAAAACTTCAAAATCATTTGTAAAAAGGTGAACTATTGTTAATAATTCTTTCATATAATTAGGAAGCAAAAGTAAAATTCAAATGCACATGTAATTAGCAAGTTTGAATCGTGTCACGATATGGATAATTTCTAAATAGTTAGAAATGACATATAAAGGAAATTGAAAAATTTTCCTTGCACTGAGTTGATTATTGAATGTGATATAACTAATGTATTTATCTAAAATTATTTTGTAAAATTCTTAGAAGAGTACAAAAAGAAAAAAAAAAGAATACTAAATATAGGAGTACAAATTCCTTATCTTGTCCCTCATATTTCACAAAATGAATTTTTTTGTCCCTAACATTTCGCAAAATGAAAATTTTCATCCCTCATTGATCATGTGTAAACATAGTTTTTTCTTGTTTTTAAAAATTCATGTATATATCTATTTGATTTTGTACAAATAGCATATAATATATGTCTATTTGAATTCAACAGAACCATCTAATTGAAGTTGTAGGTGAAATTAAAGACAATTATATTACATTCTATTCATACTATTCAGGTGAAATCAAATAGATATATACATGAGTTTAAAGAAAAAGTATTTGTATACATGATCAATGAGGGATAAAAATTTCATTTTACGAAATGTGAGAAACGAAAAAATTCATTTTGTGAAATATGAGGGACTTTGGATTGGATTATGTAAATTTTGATTTGATAATGTTGTCCCTAAAAAATAATCACTTACAAGGTACGTGGTGAATTCCGGCCAAAAATAGTCGGAAACCTAGGTAGAGATCAAATTTGGTCAATGTGAATTTGTAAGAGATGTAAAATTATACTTTTAAAAATGATGGGCGAAAAAAGTCATTTTACAAAATATAAGAAACGTTTTGATTGATTTTTCCTACATAAAATTATCGCATACACCGTTGGTCATTTGCACTTCGGTCCCTCCTACGTTAAAAATATACACTTTCATTTTGCAATTTCAGCCTTTCATTAATTCTCCATTACGCCTTCTTTCCCGTTCCCCATATTTATATTGATACCCCTCTTCTGGCCACTAAGCTATTCAGCTAAACCCAACCCGCGTTAGATATCACTCCACAGACTTTCAGATATTCATACATCAGCCATCTTTATTGGAAACCACGCTTTGGGGCTTCTTATCCATACAGCACGTCGTTCCCATAGTAGGAACACAAGTACTATTCTGACCATACACGCTTCCATTGTTAACGGTACTACTTGAATATGGATATTTTCTGAGGGTATAAATTTTCCCAAAAATAGTAAATAACATTAAGTATTTATTGAATTGTATTTATTAAATTTTCTACCTAAAATTAAAAAACTTTAGAGATCACGTTTGTTTTGATCGAAACATTAGCAACCAATTTAATGCACAAGTCAAATATTAGGGGACCAAAACTACATTTCTCTTAATTTCCTACCTTCACTCTTCCACAAAGCTGTGTCTATGTTCAGTGTTTTGAAAATTGGACCGGACCGGCTTGTTCGACCGATTGAACCGCGAACTGGCCATGGCATCAGTCCGGTTCTATAATAGTGTTGACTTTGTCAGAAAATCGGTCAAAACCGGTCAACTCGTGAAAAACCGCTGAACCGAATTGAACCGGTGGTTTTCGGTTTTCAAGTTTCCCTCTTTTTTTTTTTAAAGTTTTGCAAAATGCAACTATTAAGATTCGAATTCAAGACCTTTGTAATAGGAGACCAATGTAGTAACCATTGCACCATCACATCTTATTAGTTTTTTTTGATAACTTATTTATATAAAACAAATACCCATATTTCTTTTTTCCATTTTTTTTAATAAAATTTCATTCTCTCATGACTATTTCTTTTTAATTTTCAACTCTCTCTCTCTCCTCTTTTCTTTTGTCACTCCCTTTTTAATCAAACCTCTTTAGTTTTAATTTATTGATGTTTTCTTCCATCTTTTAATTTTGTTTTTGTCCATCAAATTGAAAAAAGTTAAAAAGAATTATTTTTCTTTAACTCAAATTATTTAATGCCACAACCACTCACTTTTATCTCATTTTTTGTTTATTATCAAGTTTGCATTTCTATTTTCGATTCTCTTGACTTCTTTCAAACTCTAAACTTCCTTTTTAAAATTGTAATATCTAAATATCAAAAACGTAAATTAAAATTTTAAGTTCAAAATGTCTAAATTCTCATAGACGTGAATTTTGTATAATTTCAAAATATTGTGATATTTTTGGATTGGATTTAAGATTTTTTTAGTAGATATAATTGAAATTAAGATGAAATTTATTTGTTTCAACTTATAATTTAAAAAAATTTATTTTTTGAAAATTCAAGCTATTCAAAAATAGTAAACTTTTTATCATATAAAGTTTTAAATTAGTCCATTGCATGTCTTATTTTGTGCATATATATATTTATATAAATTATTTTTTAAAAAATTCATTAAACTGGAGTCGAACCGGTCCAACCGATTGAATCTCGACCTTTTCACTTCACCGGTTCAATTGACGGTTCGGGTTTTAAAACATTGTCTATGTTATCCAGTTTTGCAATTAAATGGTTGCCAGATATGTGGGGTGGAAGATTTCTTGATGAGTCCAAAAGTATTGTGTTTGGATTGTATTTTTTTTGGATTTTTTGTAAAAAAAATTATTGTAGCTATTTGATGTTTGTGAAGTAAAAAGGTGATAGAGAAATGGGTTCATGAAAAAAACAGCAATTTTTCGAAGAAAAATGGCTGTCCAAACACAGGACCAACTTTATAATTCTTGGCATTTCCCCTTGCAATTATTTGCGTGTCAACGGCACATATTTCTGAATAGTTTATCCAATAGGTGGGCTGCACATTTCTTGATGATTCCACAAGCCTTAAATGGTAGGGTATTCTAACAACTACATGATTGTTACTTTGTCGGCGACTTTCTTGTACTTTTTCTCGTGTGATTCCACTGCTGGGAAAACGGGTTTCATACCTCAATTTCTAAAAGTTAAAAAGGTTACCATAGAATTATCAAAAAAAAAAAAAAAAAAAGGTTACCATAGAAACATTCGTCTTCGAGCAATGCTGTTGATTTGCAAAGCACAAAAGAATGTAAATATGACTCGTATAATTAATAATTATACGAAATCTTCGCTTCTGCTGCGGCCAAGATCAGACAAATACCATATGGCCGTTAATTTTTAAAATTAACAAAATCATTTTTTTCCTTTTCAAATTTAATGGCCTAGATAAAAAAATTACATAATTTGAGCCGTTTATTGTAAATTTCTTTTTTCAAAAATATTCCTTTTAAATTGAATGTCCCAAATCAAAGCGTACATTCGGTTGGTCTAATTTGGACCAATATTTTTTTTAATTTATTCTAAAAGGCGAAAGAATAGTTTGCTCTGTGCTAACCGTGTGGCAGCGTGGTTGGACGGACCATTACTTGTACTGTACTATTCAGAGGAAGGGCACCTATATTATCCATACAATAATAAGGGGAGAGAGGTGGCAATCAGGGTAAACATTTTATATCATTTTTAAATTTTCATTTTTGTTCTTAAAAAAATTAATTTTTGTTATAATCACCAAATCACATTTACTAATATAATCTCTCATACCTCCCTTAAATATTGTAACTACCAAATTAATTATAACTATATTAAAGAAAAATTACTAAAAAAATGCAAATCTTTTCATGAAGAATTTTATATAAAATTTAATTTTGTAAAAACAAAGTTAATATATTCACAAAAATTAATAATTATTTGTAAAATGCACACACATTAGGTGTGCCCAGAACACTAGTCCTTAATTATGTGACAGCATGAGTTGATATAATTATTAGAGCAAAAAAAAAAAAAGAAGTAATTATTAGTGCAATTATATCTAAATGACAAACTTTTTAGCCTAAAAACTTGAACCAAAACAACAAAAAATTTTAAAAAATCTGCTAGAAACAAGAAGTCGCTAACTTTATGGTGGTTTGACACCTTCGTGGAGACGAAAACAACCAAACTTCTCAATCGTGGGATTTGTAGCTGTATGAAAGGCAAACTAATTAACAAATTTAAACTTTCAGTAGCAATATCATATCACATTATCCATTTAAGAACAATTTGCATATGCTTAATAAGGAAAATATGCTATTAATTAACAATTCAATATCTAGTTGTGCAACATGCTGATGTAGGAAAGGTCAAGGAACGAGCAACGTGCAAAACATGTTGCTGACTAAAGCTGTTTCAGCGATTGTTCATAATGATAAACCAACTACTCCTATAGTTGTTAGTCACCAAAAAAGTTTTAAAACTCTGATTGGGTGTAGGTCAATTGATCAAATCCTTTGGTCTGTATTCTAATATCCAGACTTTCCTTAAAATATTTTTTAGGAATAGTTGTAGTATAGAATATATTGTGTCAATAAAAAAAAGATTGTTCATAATGATAATGTGCAAAACATGTTGCCGACTAAAGTTGTTTTAGCAATTGTTCATTCATCATTATGCACTAGAGATGTTTTCAGGTTTTTTTTTTCTTTGTGCATCATTAATATTCTTTGACTCCTTGGCTATCTTTGCTTTCAATGAATCAGCATTTCACACACACACACACACAAGTGTATATATGTATGTGTATATATCCATAGATACACACATATATATACATGTTTAGATCTGATTACCATCTTTTATATATGATGTTAATAAGATATATAAGAAAGATGGTAATCAGATCTAAACATGTATATATATGTGTGTATCTATGGATATATACATATATATATACATATGTATATATATATGTGTATATATGGATATATACATATATACACACATACATATATATATGTATGTATATATATATATACAAATATATACATATATATGTGTGTATATCCATAAATACACACACACACACATATATATGTACACATATATACATATATATATGTGTTTGTGTGTGTGTATTTATGGATATACACATATATATGTATATGTGTGTGTGTGTGTACACATATATATATATATATATTATACACATACATATATAGTGTTTGGTTCATGAGTAAAAGGTTGTATCCCACATTGGTCTAAGAGATGGAGAAAGAGCGGTTAATATGTAAGTAAGGATCCAAAACCTAATAGCTTAAACTTTTGGGTCAAAATTGGATTCGTGACTTGCATATTGCGCTCTTTAGTGAACTCTCTCGAGGTGTTTATCCCTATCAAATTGGTATCAGAGTTTCAGGTTGCGAGACTAGGTTACTCATGGGCAAGTGAATTCTTTTCGGAGTTGGACCGGTGAAAATTCTCTTCTTGATAGTGGATCGAAGAATCAAAGTGCTAAGGAGTTTGGCTAGTGTTGGACCAGGTATGCCATGAGTTTGGCTGGGGGTCCAGTTGGGGTTAGACCGAGGAGTCAAGAGTTGGCAGAGGTCCAAAATGCAGTATGGATGTTGAAGAAGAGTGGATCCATGTTTGGGAGAAGAGATGACCTTGGTGATAAAGGTGAGCTTGCATTAAGTATTAAAGTGGATTCGAAGAAGAGTTTGTAAATTTAACTTTAATGTGAGGGTTACTCATGAAGGAGAAAATTTGTTATGTTCATGAGTAAAGGATTGTGTCCTACATTGGTCCGATGGAGAAAGAGCGGTTAATATGTAAATAAGGATCCAAATCTAATAACTTAAGTTTTTGGATCAGAGTTGGATTTCTAACTTATATATTAGCTCGTCGGTGGACTCTCTTAAGGTGTTTCTCTCTATCATATAGACACCCTCACATACCCCACATGTGCAATATCTCATACCACAAGAAGCAAATCTCTATAAGATCTGACATGCCATAGCAGTCACTGCCAATCCAGCTTTATAAGTAATTAAAGTCTTTTTGCCAATTGTTAAACTTTTTTAATCACCCAAATCATTTTTCGAAGTCGGAATGAATTACTATAATGTAATTTATCTTTGTTCTTTTTTTTTTTCCTGGAATTACCTTGAAATTCCAAAATCCTACAGATATTTGAAGTTTCCATAATCCAAAGAAAATATTTGTACAGTATAATGCCTTTGAACATGAAAGTTGACTCAAAAGTCAATATAGGAAGACAAGCTTCATGATAATAGAGAGCACAACATTGTGGTACAAACATAAATGATTTTGTTGCGCATACAGTGCGTTTATGTTTTAAAAAATGAAAATAAAAAAACTATCAGATTCAACAAGGATTACCATAAGGATCGTATAGAATGGTTTAGATTAATTTTCACTTCTTAAGTGTGCCACTCCTTTTTTAGAGAACTTGTGCAAATCACGAAATATCCATGGTTTGCGAATTCATTGTGAACTATTGTTCCTTGAGAATTTGTTAGGTTCAGAAAGCAGCAGAGGATATTGATATATATATACAAATATATGGGAGAAGTGGAATTTCTTATTTAATCACACACATAATAAGCACGTCCAATTCTCATATTGAAATTAGGATAAAATTGAAACACAAAGCATAGCTTCTTAGTACAGAGTCAAAGCAGAGCTCCTTATTACGGAACACAAATAGAGCAAAAAGCATAGCTCCTTATTACAGAACAGAAATTAGAACACAAAGCATCTGCAGAGCCTTCTGGTGACAACCCTGACCACGAACGCTAAAATGCTGCTAAAGAGGATCAAGTTTTGCGGTGCCTCTTAGTTGGAGTACCCTCATGAACAACCATTTCTCCCGAATTTGGGGCATTCGTTTGATATGGCAGCGGCGAAGTAGAAGTAGGGCTTATAGTTTCATCCTCAAGTAGGGCATTATTTTTCAGTGGATGTGGTATAGGTCTATACTTCTTGTCCAGAAAATTCATGTACCATAGAGCTGAGTTTTTTGGGAATCTTGACAAATAACGATCTGTGAAGTTAACATACACAAGGCCAAACCGATAATTGTAGCCTGATGCCCACTCGAAATTGTCCATCAATGACCATATGAAATATCCCTTGACATTGACACGATTTCTGCAAATATATATAGATATGTTAGTCATAAAAACAAAATAAATTTGCTACCGGGTAATTTGCAACACCAAATGGCGTAAATAGTAACTAAATAATTATAAATTCTTTGATTTGATTACTGACCATTTTTTAGAGCCAAGATGGTCGTTTAACAAACATCCATATGTATGTGTGTGTGTGTGTATATATATATATATATTTAATCAAGCAACGAGTAAAATGCAAGATTTTGGTAATTCAATTAATAAAAAGTACAGTTTTGCTTCAAGAATGTAAACTCTAATTTGCTGATTGACCATTTTAACTTAACAAACAATTTAGTGATATAAATAGAGAATTTTATATAGTTTAGTGGCCATTTCCTCAATTCGTAAAATAGAGATACTTATATGCCAAAGCAATTAAGAACTTACCCAATCATGGCCAGTCTTATTTCTTTTAAGTGCTCACGAAGGTATTCAATCCTCGTCTCATCGTTACAAGCTTCAGAAACCGTATAATCAGGATGATTTTTATCAGCAAGTCCTATATAAGTGACAAGCAAGATGAAATATCAAGAGGAAAAAGAAAAAAATAATGATTATTTGTGAAAAAGTTGATCGAGTAGAAAGCAAATTTTGTTAGGTTAACTACCATTCTCAGTGATAAAAATTGGTGGATCATTGTAACGTTGCTTTATGTAGTGCAAAATCCTGTGCATCCCCTTCGGATAACTGAATAGCCAATCACACTCAGTCTGAGAATCAAGAACCAAACAAAAAAAAGGTAGTGCAATAGCATGTAAGATGTTTATTGATGAATATATTGTCATATACGAGACATGCAAATAATTACTTACTGGTTCACCAATAGGATTCCCATCAGGACCCTTATCTACATGGAGGGGAGAAAAGAAAACAACAACAAAGATAAAAGATCAGCAAAATTGAAATTGCACTTGAAAGAAAACAAAAACCAATAGGGGTTTTCCAGAAGATCTTCTCAGAAGCTTACTTTTTTGAGTGCCATGCTGATCGGTAATGTAGCTCGGAGGTCCACTGTGGAGGACAGATGCAGCAACTACATATCTGGCTGTGTAATAGTTGAGCCCAAGGAAATCATATGATCCTCTTAGTTGGATGGATTCTTCCTCTGAAAATCGTTGAAGGCGCTCTGGTGGCACATTATCTGTCATGCTCTTTGGATATCGACCATATGTTATTGGATCCATAAACCTGGAAACTCATACCCGTGAATAGGAATATTTGATAATGTGAAACCAAATTATTTGGACAAGGGTTGAGAATTTAATGGCCTTCTCATCCATATGAATGTAGGGAATCTCGATGGGCATAATTAAGTATTTATGCTTGTTTCTGCACTTACCAGCCCAACATAAAGTCCTGTACTCGTTGAGCGGCATGTATGTCTCTCTCTGAGTGGTGATGGAATGGCTCAAACCAATGGGCAACGAGTGTTATGCCAATTTGTCCCCCTTGAGCCTGCGCAAATTTGATCACAACTTCATCATGATAATAAGTATTTTGACTGCTAATCTTGGGAGATTTTACCGTCATCAACTTTTTTTTTTCTTTTTGTTAATTTAAGGGATTAAAAGTGGTTCTTCACTTTTAAGCATGTATGCCAACCTTGAATTTTTTCCTGTAAAGATCAACTGCTTCAGCATGAGCAAGGAGCAAGTTACGTGCTGCAGTATATGGTTCAACACCTGGATCTCCATCTTCACAAACCAATGGGTTCCGGAGATGAGTTTTGTGTTGGACAGCAGAAAGTTTCGCGTGCTCCTCTGAAGAGGAACCTCGACAAGGGGGAAATTGACCAGTTACATATCCAAAGTATATAAAAGTCCATGGCTCATTGAATGTTGTCCAATATTTCACACGATCACCGAATTCCCAAAAGCACAATTCAGCAAGGTCCAGGTAGTCCTTTCTGTTAAATTAAATTCAAAAGTAAGAACACTTTTTTTGTAAATTCATCTAAATACATATCTCCAATTACTAAAACTTCATCAATTGAGTAGATCTTCCAGTATTGTGCTGTTCGATTTAACAAGATGGAATGGGCCCTTTATCTAAAAGGTGTCTTTTTTAGTTTTATTAATTGGCAAATACAAGATTATATTAAAAGAAGATGGTTTTTCTCATGAAGAAATATGGTTTCGTTTTGGAGCATCTAAATAAATTGCTTGCCCTATTCCGTTTTGTTTTCTTTCTTTAGGAAAGAAAGACAATTTAAATAATTTATGCTTACATAATTCTCTTATCTAAGAAACCACCATACTGTTCTTCGAGAATTTGTGGAACTTCAAAGTGGTGCAGGGTCACAAAAGGTTGAATGCCTATAACAGATGAAATAGTCAGTGAAATTTCTTAGATTAATCTAATTTCAGTTTTTACAAAGTAAAATCTTTATTAAAGTTTACCATTTGCCAAGAGCTCGTCAATGAGATTGTTGTAGTACTGGATTCCTTCTCTGTTTACACCTGCACTTAGTCTCCCACCTAGGATGTAGATTTGGCAACAAAAAAAAAAAAAAACACGATGAACAAAATTTAGAAACTATGATTGTATCCCTTATAATTAAACATATAATGGAATATCTCAGAATCAGAATTTGTAAATATTTGGCAGTAGAGGAAACAGTTTGTTTATAATCCTAGAACAATTTAAAAGATCAGACATCATGAAATTTCTAATAATAATTTTCTCTTTTTTACCGGGCAATACTCTACTCCATGAAATTGAAAATCTGTAGGAGTCCAAGCCCAGTTTCTTGCAAATTTTCACATCTTCCTGTGAAGTTCATTAGACAGAAAATGGAAGTCAAAATTTTTGTTAGGCACAAAAAACTTGGAAACGACAAGGACTGTTTGAATGAGCAACTAATTATTGACGGCTAATTACTACCTTGTACAGCCCGTATGAATAACATGCAACGTTTCCATTTTGACCTTGGGCCTTTCCTGGAAATCAGCCAATTTCTTAAAATCAGAAGCACAACCTTTCATGCAATTGAAAAGGATCTGGCTACGAAATGATTTTTAAAGTGTTTACCATACGTAAGGGGACATGTTAATAATCAAGTTATAACATGAAAATAACACGAAAGTTTAATGTGTCATTTATGGATCTATACTTGTTTGACACAAACAGGATTATGATACGACATATTTATAGCCCTAAAACAAAGCGACTAGTTTTGCTGTTACTTTGACTTAAACAAAATTGAAAACAAACTATATAATTTGTTATGAGAAAACAACAGCAGATCTTGTAATTCGATGTCCATATTCGGCTTCACTCATTCCGCTACTATTCAAAAGTAGCCGAAAAGATAGAGCAAATTATATTTTACCTCCTGTAATTTAGCCTTTTTTTACATAACTCTCATATAGTTTCAAAAGTTATATATAACCCCCTCATGATTTTTATTAAAGAGTCAAAGTGACGGAAATAGTCACTCGTAATAGAATTTCGAAAAATATCGAAATTACCCTTATAAATACATAGCACATTAACCCCGTATGATTTTTGTATTTTACCATATAACTCTCTTATAGTTTAATACTTTACCATATAACCCACTTATGGTTTTCAAAATATACACATAACCCCCCTTTATTAATAAATAATTTTCAACTTTACATAAAAGTATTTTTGACATTTTAGGTAACTCCATTACAAATGATCATTCCAGTCACTTTGGCACTTTAATCCAAACCATATGGGAGTTATATAAAAAATATTAAACCACAGGGGGGTAAAGTGAAATTTGCCCGAAAAGATATAATAATGATAATATGATTTAGTAAAAGATTATATGGAATGCCAGTATTGATTATAGGAAAGGAAAAAAATAAAACAGAATAGTTAAATTTACAACCTCCATATAATAAATGCACATCAATTGTGCATCTACCACATGTATCATTAATTCATTACTATTAAGCCCTGTACTATTTGTACTGCAAAAAAATAAAAAGTGTTGATTTAGACTTTCCCAAAGCAAAAACAAGGTCTACCTTGATGATGAGCGATGGCACACAAAAAGGGTGAGAGACAAACAAACCTGGTGTTGAATTGCACAAGAAATCCCAATTACTAAGGCCGCGGCCCCCTTCCCGTACACCACCTTCAATCTATGGGACAAAATTCAAATCCAATGGTTAGTACAACATAAAACAGATTGATCCAGCGACAGAAGCCGAAACTAACTGATTTAGGATTAGTTTGAACATGTATGCTGAAAGCCACTTTAAGCTAGATTTGGGACTTGAGGGAAATTGATGATTTACATTTTACACAAAAAATATTTATTTGGTATTCGAGTTGTCCAAAAATAGTTCTCATCTATGAATTATAGTAATTACATAGTCCAAAAACCAGGTCGTCCAAGTTATATACCATCGAATTGCTCTCAAGTCGCTCTACTCTTATTGGATGGTTCATTGTGAAATCTATGGATTACCTCTTCTCTATAACCGTTTCCCATGAGGAGATATCGAGACAAATTCAGATTACATGCACAGTCTGTTCATGTACAATTGATATGGAAAATTCAGCAATGCGGTACAAGTTCAACTTTGCAATCTATGAACAATTGTTAGAAGGGAGAAGTTTATGGGAAGTCAATTCAATTTCTGGTTGCTCATGGATTTGGAGGAACATAATGAAATACAGGAATTGGGATTTCTACAAGTAATAGACCCCAAACTACCCCTTTCTCCTTATTGCAAAACGTGCACAGAGAGGATCATGTGAGGTGGCTAAGCTCATCAACAGGAATGTTCTCTGTCAAGTGTGCTATGAGGAAGATATTCCCTCCTGGTAATGCTGTGAATTGGCATAAAATGGTATGGGGGAAGGGATATGTCCTGAAATTTGCTTTTACCCTATGGTTGGCAGTACAAGAGAAGCTTATGACAAGAGGTAGGCCGAGAAGATAGGGTGTAGAATGTTGATCCCACTTATGTATTTTGTGGTGGAGTTGATGAATCAGTTGACCACCTATTTTTTTTATTTTACTTTTGCAAAGTCAGTTTGGCAAAAAGTACAACGGATATGTTTGTGATATAGGGGAGATATGTGCTAGCTGATGGAGTTGCAATGGTAGATTGCTCACTTGAAAGTTGAATCATTTGCTACTAAACTCAAATGGCTGGTTCTTTCTGCTACTATTTGGCACCTATGGTAGGAGAAGGAACAACAGAATTTTCAAGCAAGCCAACAAGACTAATGTTCAAGTTGTTGCAACAATTGTGAAGATAGTACAATTAACTTGTGTTTCTTGGGAAAGTGCTCCAAAGATTAGGGAACATCTAGAACTGGTGCTTGAATGGGGACTGGACCACATGTGTTTGATGAGCTAGATAGGACTATATGTATACCAATAGTCGTATACAAATTCCTGAGCGTATACTGTATAGCAAAAGGATTGATGACATGAGTGGCATGAGTAAATAGGAGTTCTGCTGTAATAGACCGAGTACATATTATACAATTCTAATAGAATCAATAAAAGCTCCTTAACAAAAACAATTGTTAGATTAGATTTAACTGTGTATATTAGCTTTTTCACAAATATCACATAATGAGCTTGGAATGGACTATAATTTATTTAAAGTAAGAAACCTTCTAGTGGAGTGGCCAAATACTAAAGGAATAACTTATTCAGGAATTCCACGCAGGAATCATGTGCTAAGGTAAAGGAATTTGTAATTCAGATTTTGAAAATGTGAAAGAACAATAATATCAGTAGTTACCTGATAAGAAGAAGTTGCAGCTCCAAAGAGAAATTCAGGGGGAAAATCCGAACGATGGATTTCCATTTCCTAGGCACAAAATCTTTGTAGCAAAATAGATAGATATGCAAGTGGAAAATTGATAGATAGCTGGATGAGGACTCAATAGTAAGCTCCGCTATAAATAGTAGTTGGACGATATACTACTGTGCTGTTATAGCCTTGCAAGAGAAAATGTGAAACACGGGTTGGTGCCATTAATTTGATGGATTTGGGACCCCCAGTCCAAATGTGCTGTGTGAATCCAAGATTACTCGATGAAAGCAATAGAAAACGCGGAATACTGATTGGTGTCGTTAATTGGATGGATTTGGGCCTCACAAGTTCGAATCCAAACATGTTGTATAAATCTAAGATTACCGGATGTACGCAAGAGAAAATGTGAAACACGGGTTGGTGCCGTTAATTTGATGGATTTGGGGTCTCACAAGTTCCGGTCCAAACACGATATGCCACTGTGCTGTTGCAGCCTTGCAAGAGAAAATGTGAAGCACGGGTTGGTGCCATTAATTTGATGGATTTGGGGTCTCACAAATTCCGGTCCAAACATGTTGTGTAAATCTAAGATTACCGGATATACGCAAGAGAAAATGTGAAATACGAGTTGGTGTCGTTAATTGGATGAATTTGGGGCCTCACAAGTTGGAATCCAAACCTGTTGTGTAAATCTAAGATTTATTGGATGTAAATTCGTATAATTCAGTGTAATTATAATTTTTTTATACAAATTTAACTATGTAACTTACAAACTCAAGTTTTACACCAAAGTTGTTCCAGTTTACATTAGATGTTGTAAGAATTATGAGGCGCGGAATCTTATTTGGACCGGATTGGAATTTGGAGCAAGTTGAGTTGGGTTTTGGTTTACCTACATTCGGTTTGTGTATTTTTTTACAGATTTAGTGTACATTTATATAAATTGTAGATTGATTAGGGGTATACAACAAAAATTGGTTCGCTTGTATTTTCTGGATATTTGTCTAAAAGTTTATCATATTTTATTTTATTTTTCTATAAGTGCAAAATCTCGAATCCAGAATTTCCAACTTACACTCCTTTCCCCCACACTGTCCAATCCATTCCAGCCCCCTTTATCATATTTTATTGTAGTTGTTTTAGAAAAAATAATTAGTATTTGTCCAAAACACTCAAAGCACCTTTTTTTTTTTTTTTTGAAAAAACACCCCTATCCTCTCCACCGCCCACTGCCCCATCAACAGCAACCTCCATCACCAACCAGGGCCACCACCAGTACCGACCTTTGCACCAATACCTTATTTAATGTAGATTATTTTAGTGTTTTTCTAAAATTTGAAGATATTTTAGCTTTTTTTTTTTTTTTGGAAATAGGCCGTTCAAACAGCTATTTAGGTTTCCACCTAATTCTAAAAAAATTACACCCGTGACATATAATCTGACTCATTTCTCTTCTTTGAATTGAAGATATAGTAATTTTTCTTGGATTTATCAGTTGAAGCAGGAGACAATATATTTTGACATTATTGATCATTCTTTGATTCAAAGCATCGCCCCATCTCAATTGAAAAACTAAATAACATTTTAGGAAAAAATCTAGTTTTGCTTCCGTTTTACTTTTGTATTGCTTTTTTTTTACCCGCTTTTATCTTTGATACTGCATAATCCTCTTACATATGTCTGGTAGAGATCATATTCACGTCGGTACCGTAGTAGGTAAAGTTGAAGGGGAAAGAGATATCACTTTGGGCTTTGTTGATTTACTGCGTGATGATTTTATTGAAACAGACCAAAGCCACGGTATTTATTTCACTCAAGATTGGGTCTCTCTACCAGGTGTTATACCCGTGGCTTCAGGAGGTATTCACGTTTGGCATATGTCTGCTCTGACCAAGATCTTTGGGGATGATTCTATACTACAGTTCGGTGGAGGAACTTTAGGACACCCTTGGGGTAATGCGCCAGGTGCTGTAGCGAATCGAGTAGCTCTAGAAGCATGTGTAAAAGCTCGTAATGAAGAGCGTGATCTTGCCCAATTGGACCTGGCTTGGTCCCCATTTTGACGAGACTAAATTGAACCACTAAAATACACACGGCATTTTGGTACACTACTAATGGTGTCCACACAGGCCTCAACATTCAACCTTTCGCGGTCATAAAATTATTGACCTGTGCAGAAAACAGATAGGGAAAGAAATACAGCAATAGGAGTCATAAATGTACAACTAACTCTCTCCTCCAATTCAGCGTTCACCAATCTATTCAAGAGTCCAATTTAGTAACACCACCAAGTTTTGACTTCTGGATGCAGAATCAATACAAAGTGAAGTAGTAGTATTATATTTGCTGTTGGTTTACATTTGAAACAAAAATTAAAAGGAAAATGTCAAGATTACAGTCTCTGTGACGACCCCACCGTATCCAGAGACGTACCAAAGGGTTTAGCGGATCATCTGCCTAGTTCGCGCCAGGACTCGATACCAAAAATGAGAAAATACATTTCACGCTAAAAGAAAGTTCTATTTACTCTATTACATCTTCAAAAGTTGTATAAACTATTACATCAAATCATACACACCACTAGTACCAGAAAGTAAACCCTAGAGAAGCTACTAACTATAACCACCACAACAAATATATACATCTTACTAGTCAACTTATAACAAGTACTAGGGCAAAATCAACTATTCTATAAACCAAAAGTCAATACACCTTCCCGAACTTTCCCCGGGTCGGCCCTGCTAAGGAAAACAAATGGAATGGGGTAAACTATATGCTTAGTGAATAATCGTGGTAAAAACCTAAAATCACATCCAAATAAGCATGTAAACCAAGATATTTTACATCAATAAACAGAAATGTAACATCACAATGGTAGGATACAAGTGGCTTCAAAACCAGTTCAATTCCCCGAACTTGACCACCTGTTGACACTCCGTCAACCATGCGCGCTTGTTTTAGTTTTGGCAATGAAGCGATTAAAACTTTGAAATTCCACTTTGAGTCGAAAAGACAAGGAAAACATATTCCTATTGGTCGCTACTTTCACTTTTCCAAGGATACGAGTTTCGATCAAATTCCAGCTTATACCTCTACAAAAGAAGACTCGAATACCCTAGACAATTCAAGTTCAATTCATCCTCAAATCTTCGCTCAAGTTGCTAGTACATCCACCTAGCGCTCGAGTGAAAATTTGGGCGGCATGCCCTTTGTATTTAACTATTTTTCACCAATTTATGGCTTCATTATTTTCCTCAAATCAGGCCCAAAATCACACATAAGCAATGCTAACACAATAGCCCTTCAACTAGGATCAATGTCATCCAATTACAAGACAAGTCTAACAATGCAACCGAAAGCAAGTTTTAAAGACAAATAGCTAAACAGCAGGTTTGACGTCTCTTGATGTTTCAGTCACAACTGAAGCTACGCTTATTGGATTGGGATAAATTTTATGGTGTTTCAAAGCTAAGACATAGAACTACATTTTCTATGAAGATATCAACACCCAATTTGTTCATTTTCAAGGTCAAAATGTGCTATCTCAGAGAAAACAGAACACTACCTGCGCAAAAAGGCATTTGGCAGTCAGGGTTAATTTTGTCATTTCACACGCTACAGCTCTCCGATTGAGCTGAAATTTTACAGGAAGCTATTTAACTCCATTCCCTACAACTTTCATGTTTTAACCTAGATCTGATTCAACCTCTATCATATTTGAATATACAGGTCAGAAACAGGATAGATTGGGCTACAATTTCTGGAATTTGATGATTCAATGCTTGAAAATCACATTTATGTCTTGAATCACTACCCCAAGTCTCTATCCAAGCTCATCAATATCATATACTAGATAAAGCAAGAATCACAACTGAAAATATCAAACCCTAGCTAAACATTCCACCATATCATGCAAAACTCACTAATTAACCATCATAAACCAAGATTAAGAGTTTCTATCCAAACGTTAGCAAGATTAAGAAGAGAAAAAGGAAAGGCAGCCATGATACCTTTCAAAAATTGCTTGTGAGTGCAAATCACACTCCTTTCTTCCTAAACTTTCAGCACCCCAAGTCTTCCAAGCACTAAAAGGAAAGGTTAATCGATTTGGCTTGGTTGTTTTCTCTCAAACTAAGATGATTCAAAGTAGAAGTTGGAGTTTTCTCACTTGGTGTTTTCTCTCCTCAAGCTCGGCTAAAATATGCAGAAATGAAGAGGAAATGAAGTGAATTTGGTGATAAAAATGAAGGAAATTGGTTGGTCAAACAACCCTTGGATGGTTGTCACTTGTCACTACAAGATTAAGTCTTTAATTTTTCTTCTTTTTCCTTTCTTTTTGGTCAACATTTTCGGCCCTCTCTAGGATAATTAAGGGTTGATAGTTCTGAAATAATAACAATGATATTAAGGTAATAAAGTGGTGGTAAAGTGGTGTATTCCATCGGTAGCGAACGGTACATGTCGGTTCACACCGTTTTTTCTTAACTCGCATGTATTAGGATTTTCACTTATAATTCACTAACTTATTATTATTACTTTTAATCACACACTTTCTTATCTAAAACTCACTCTTAACCACCAAATTTAGTACACATTCCGTACCGAGTAATCACACTACCGAAAGACGTAAAAATCCTAGTTTACCCTAACGATGAAAGAAAAGGGGAAACTCTTAATTCCATTCTTTATTCCAACCATTGGGGAGGTAAATTAGTAGTATAGCTATTATAAAGTAATGAATTCTAAATAAAAGAGAATTTTAAGAAAAATATGAGGGATTTTACAAGTTCTCACACTCTCTCCCCCTTAAGAGAATTTTGACCTCGAAATTCATACATTTACTTCAAACATTTCCGATATCTCTTCGGCATTCTGCTCTTCCTTGTTGAAAAACCTATTCCATACTTGATATCACGTAAATCGTGTATTCTTAATCTTTTCACGAGTTAAGGGTTGGAATACTCTAATACCTCAGTAACGAATTCATCATTAATAATAAAGATCACCTCAAGAAATTTGTCACTCTATGTATTCCAATCCTCAATGGTCTTTATGTATTCTCAATGAATTTTAAATGTCTCGTAGATCGAATTCTATAAGGAACTTCTACGGTACAATGGAAAATAGGGAGTGTACCTTCGATGACCGCCAATGGGTCAGTCACCTCTTGATGTTCCATTGCATAGACCCTTGCCGGCACTTTCGGTCGATTACCCTATGCATTGGTCGGTTTAGAAGTGATCTTTTCTGCTCTTGAAATTTTCCCTTCTTTTAACAGGTGAGGGCACTGAGCAATCAGGTGCTCAGCACTACCACATCGGTAGCATTTCCAATCTTTCCCTTTCTTTCAACAATTATCTTCCACGTGGTTAGCAGCCCCACAAAACCCACATGTCATTCTGGATTCTAATGTCGGACCTCCATGTGAGGTACCCCTCTGGGTCTCTCTCCTTGCCTGACCCTTTTCAAAATTTCCTTGATTCGGGATCCCTGCTGTTCGTGGACCAGCATGCGTTTCTCAGCCCATCTTAGATGGTGGCTCGTTTCTTGAACTCTGGCCATCAGTATAACTATCTGTGTCAAGTTGTCTTCTTTTCTTATCATGAAAAACCTTTACTTGACTCCTAGCATTTTCAATTCTTTGTGATTTTTCAATAGCTTGACTATATGTCTCCAATTGAGCAGCCACCAATGCCTTTTGAATCTCCACATTCAAGTCCTGGACAAATCGACGAATTCTCTTTTGGTCTGTGAGTACTAAATTCGGAGCAAAAAGAGAGAGTTTGGTAAACTGCGTCTCGTACTCCGCCACACTCAAAGTCCCTTGACGCAGTCGTATAAACTCATCCTCCCGCCTTTCTTGAACGAATGGCGATAAGTTCTTCTCATAAAACTCACAGGTGAAATTAACCCATATCCATGGGGTCTGCTCTCTGTTCCATTTGGCTCGAATCACATTCCACCAGGCACGAGCCGCCCCCTCAAACTGAAAAATGGTGAAAGCTATTTGCCGTTCCTCCGGGTATCCTAATGCAGCGAAAATATCTAACATTCGATCCAACCAACTCTTCGCTATGTCAGGGTTAGGTCTACCCAAAAATTTTGACGGTAGAAACTTCTGGAACCGTTCTAAGGCACGGTCCTTTCCCTCATAATTTTTCGGGATACTGTACCTGGCCGTAACCCTGTTGGTTGACCATTTGTTCTAACAAATTAGTCATTCGCTGTATAGCTGTAGTTACTTGGGCCTCGACTTGTCTATTCATATTTTCATTTGTTACCCCTTCGGTTCCTTGTCATTGTCCTCTACCCCCACCTCGACCACGAGTCTCCATTTGATTGTTTTATAACTTCTATAATTAGAACAAAATATGGTACGAGTTCAAAGTATTGAAAATTATAAAATACATGAAATAATCAAAATATCATACACTAAACTATATACATATATATACAATTCACGCCAAAAGTATACACATATCAGTCCACATAACAGCCAACATCCAACATCCAACCAATACAAAACATGTTAGTTCATGAGCACACCGGCTCCAAAAAGAGTTAACAAAACAGGTCAGAGTAATGGCTCTAGCGAAAATTCCCTACAGAGCCCATAGAGTTTATCCCATCCATCGGCCCCGCGCCGTCATCCCTAGGTGGCGCTTCTGCAACCACATCCAAGAGAATCTCATAGTCTCGCATAATACCTCGAGCTCTCTCTCATCTGTTCCTTCAAAGTGAAGAGGTGGCGATGGGTCTCCTCAAACTGACGAACGAGAGTATACGTCCGCCCCTCCTCAACTCGTAAGCTTGCCTCAAGGTCACGTAGGCACATGGTCTGTCCATGGCCCACTCCTCTAGCCTCCTCCAACTGTACCCTTAGAATGTCAATTGCCTTACCTAGGCGACGACACTCGTCATCTATAGCCATAACAACCTCATCAGGGTATCCATAAGTATGTCGGGACTCATACGATCGATTCATTCAACCGAAGGGAGAATACAACATATAGGATTCCCGACCCTCCTCTGATATCTAAGAACTCGTCGACACACCAACTGATTCACTGGTCCACCTACATTCTTAGATCTTACTCCGGCACCGCTAGGTCCACCGGTATTGCTAGGTCCACCAGTATCGTTAGATCCACTAGCCTCCTTACCTACGCAACAAAATATCACTTAATCAGTTCTCCGACATTTCATCTTAATAGATACGATTCAACTTAAAAGCAATCGAATACTTATATGTCTTATAACATATTTTTCAACTGTCCAAGTCCTCTAACCTAGACACTCTGATACCACCTGTGACTACCCCACCGTACCCAGAGGCGTATCAAAGGATTCAGCGGATCGTCTGCCTAACTCGCGCAAGGACTCGATACCAAAGACGAGAAAATAGATTTCACGCTAAAAGAAAGTTCTATTTACTCTATTACATCTTCAAAAGTCGTATAAACTGTTACATCAAGCCATACACACCACTAGTACCAGAAAGTAAACCCTAAAGAAGCTACAAACTATAACCACCACAACAAATATATATAAATCTTACTAGTCAACTTATAACAAGCATTAGGCCAAAATCAACTATTCTATAAACCAAAAGTCAATACACTTTCCCGAACTTTCCTCGCGTCGGCCCCTGCTAAGGAAAACAAATGGAATGGAGTAAGCTATATGCTTAGTGGATAATCGGGGTAAAAACGTAAAATCACATCCAAATAAACATGTAAATCAATATATTTTACATCAATAAACAGAAATGTAACATCACAATGGTAGGATACAAGTGGTTTCAAAACCAGTTCAATTCCCCGAGCTTGACCACCTGTTGATATTCCGTCAACCAAAATATTCATAGTCCGTAGATTCTACTTACTTTTTCCGTTCACCTTATCAACCCCCACTGGCCAGTCATCAGCACACAATAGCTTGAGCAAAAGTAAAATCACTTTGTTTTAACAAAGAACAAAATCCCAAGGTTAGCATAGAATTGATTTCGACCAAACCCCGATCGCTCGAATAGTCTGTCTATCCTTGAAACCGGGTTAGAACCAAGTCCTGAGATATCCAATCTCTTAACAAAGGATATCTCTCAACAAAATACTCATCAAAAGACTCAAGTCATGTAATCACCCTCAACAGCACACAGCACAAGGGGTTCAATTCAACACAAAACACGTATCCTCACATATTAAATCAAGAACAAAGAATGAGTTTAGGTCGAGTGAAATAAAGTACACATTCGCATAAGTATTCATTTAACATAAACAAAGCCCTTTAGCATTTATTACATAATCAAATCCAATTACTCATCCAAAATAACTAGCACGTAAATCAAGATAATTTATACGGGTCCACCGACTCCGTTCGGATCGTCACTGCCTGTGATAAAAGGTTATACTTAACTATTAATCAAACAACCATCATAATGAAAATAAGGGCTAAAACGGCCAAAACGGCAAAAACGGTAAAGAAACGTATGCGCGCTTGTTTTAGTTTTGGCAATGAAGCGATTAAAACTTTGAAATTCCACTTTGAGTCGAAAAGACAAGGAAAACGTATTCCTATTGGTCGCTACTTTCACTTTTCCAAGGGTACGAGTTTCGGCCAAATTCCAGCTTATACCTCTACAAAAGAAGGCTCGAATACCCTAGACAATTCAAGTTCAATTCGTCCTCAAATCTTCGCTCAAGTTGCGAGTACATCCACCTATTTTCCAACCATTTATGGTTTCATTATTTTCCTCAAATCAGTCCCAAAGTCACACATAAGCAATGTTAATACAATAGCCCTTCAACTAGGATCGATGTCATCCAATTACAAGACAAGTCTAACAATGCAACCGGAAGCAAGTTTTAAAGACAAATAGCTAAACAACATGTTTGCTGTCTCTTGACGTTTCAGTCACAATTGAAGCTACGCTTATTGAATTGGGATATATTTTATAGCATTTCAAAGCTAAGACAGAGAACTACATTTCCTATGAAGACATCAACACCCAATTCGTTCATTTTCAAGGTTAAAATGTGCTATCTCAGAGAAAACAGAACACTGCCTGCGTAAAAAGACATTTGGCAGTCATGGTTAATTTTGTCATTTCACACGCTACAACTCTCCGATTGAGCTGAAATTTTACAGGAAGCTATTTAACTCCATTCCCTATAACTTTTATGTTTTGACCTAGATCTGATTCAGTCTCTATCATATTCGAATATACAGGTCAGAAACAGGACAGATTGGCCTACAATTTCTGGAATTTGATGATTCAATGCTTGAAAATCACATTTATGTCTTGAATCACTACCCCAAGTCCCTATCCAAGCTCATCAATATCATATACTAGATAAAACAAGAATCACAACTGAAAATATCAAACCCTAGCTAAACATTCCACCATATCATGCAAAACTCACTAATTAACCATCATAAACCAAGATTAAGAGTTTCTATCCAAACTTTAGCAAGATTAAGAAGAGAAAAAGAGCCATGATACTTTACAAAAATTGCTTGTGAGTGCAAACCACACTCCTTTCTTCCCAAACTTTCAGCACCCCAAGTCTTCCAAACACTAAAAGGAAAGGTTAATCGATTTGGCTTGGTTGTTTTCTCTCAAATTAAGATGATTCAAGGTGGAAGTTGGTGTTTTCTCACTTCGTGTTTTCTCTCCTCAAGCTCGGCTGAAATATGCAGAAATGAAGAGGAAATGAAGTGAATTTGGTGATAAAAATGAAGGAAATTGGTTGGTCAAACAACCCTTGGATGGTTGCCACTTGTCACTACAAGGTTAAGTCTTTAATTTTTCTTCTTTTTCCTTTCTTTTTGGTCAACATTTTCGGCCCTCTCTAGGATAATTAAGGGTTGATATTTCTGAAATAATAACAAGGATATTAAGGTAATAAAGTGGTGGTAAAGTGGTGTATTCCATCGGTAGCGAACGGTACATGTCGGTTCACACCGTTTTTTCTTAACTCGCATGTATTAGGGTTTTCACTTATAATTCACTAACTTATTATTATTACTTTTAATCACACACTTTCTTATCTAAAACTCACTCTTAACCACTAAATTTAGTACACATTCCGTACCGAGTAATCACACTACCGAAAGACGTAAAAACTCTAGTTTACCCTAATGATGAAAGAAAAAGGAAAACTCTTAATTCCATTATTTATTCCAACCTTTGGGGAGGTAAATGGGTAGTATAGTTATTATAAAGTAATGGATTCCAAATAAAAGGGAATTTTAAGAAAAAATATGAGAGATTTTACAAGTCCTCACAGTTTCTGTATTATACATGTCTATAAACCCGTGATAAATGATTACATTGCTTCAGTAAAGGTATTCGTCGAATGATTTCTGCCTTACAATTTCGAATTGAGCAATTTAAATCCCTCCCATAATTCCTGCCCCATCCTGTTTAATAACAGAGCAAAGCAAGTTTAGAGGACATATATATGAGATAGGGCATCAAGCTGGGGACCTTCGAAAAGAAGAAACTAGATTAAACTCATCAAAGAGAAAAATAAACTTTCCAAACTTTTACGAGTTATTGCCTTTCCGAAAAATAAAGGCAGTGTCCAATGAGCCTAGTGCTTTTTTTTTTTCTTTTAGTTAAAAATGGGAAGTGTTAACATTCAAAGAGAAAAATAAATATGAGTATACTTGTAAATAAATTACACGTTGTTATTCATTGTCAAAGTTGGACACCTTTAGAAAAATCAAATTTCATATTATGTTCAAAATTTACCGTTTGGATTGGCTTATTTTTCACAAATAAGTTTTTCAAATACAATGTTACGATAATACACAAATAAAAACACTTCAAAAAATATCTGATTCATACAATATATCAAATATTTCAATAAACATTTTTAATAAAAGTTTTTCATATACACTACTACAGCAAAATATTTCAAAACACCCCCAAAAACAGTTAATCTAAACAGAGACACATCAACCACATACGAATACAAATAGATCTAAAGAACAAATACTTGATGCTACAAATCTAATAATTCAATAGACCATCACATTGTGAACCTTTTAATATATCCAAAGACGAAACACTTGTAGCTCAAAAATCATCTGTGCTTGCTTTCCTTCTAGATATGCTAATAAACTAATTCATGTCGAGATGTCAATGTGTGATCTAGTGGGATAGATTTAAGAAACTTGGATCCAACAACTAAAAATGAAAAAAAATAGATATAATACAAGAAATAGAAGAACTATAAAAACTCTCACTAGAAATCCTTGGGAAAGGAGAAAAGTCTCGATTGAAATTTCTAAGAGAGAAGAAACTCTTACTAAAATATTTTAGAAGAGGAGAAAACTCTCACTAGAAATTTCTAAGAAAGAAAATACTCTCACTGAGAGATCTTAAGAGAGACTTTATTATAAACACACAAAACAAAAATGAAAAAAAAAATACATGGGAGGGAGGAGAAAAGTCTCGATTGAAATTTCTAAGAGAGAAGAAACTCTTACTAAAATATTTTAGAAGAGGAGAAAACTCTCACTAGAAATTTCTAAGAAAGAAAATACTCTCACTGAGAGATCTTAAGAGAGACTTTATTATAAACACACAAAACAAAAATGAAAAAAAAAATACATGGGAGGGAGGAAGACCAAAGGAAATCAATTGGCCTCCCTCCTAAAAAGAAGATGTTCTATTTGCTTAGGAAGGAAAAGTTAGAGAGGAGGAGAAGAGTTTAGGTTTAAAGAGATTTTTTATGTTCAATAAACCTCTTGTCCATGCAATGTTAGTCGGAAATAACCATAATATGGTGCAATATGAAGTCATCGAAAATTAAGCTATAGTTATGTAGATCAACTTGCAAAAGCTAGAGGCCATTGTATTATTTTCGAACTTCAACAAGACGTATACTTAATTTGTCTCCACTTTTATCCTTGCCTAAATTGCCCATAGTAATTGTTTAGCATGGCATTAATTGGTTGCCAAGAAATTTAAAAAAAAAAAAAAAAAAAGTTTCTACTGTGGATAATTCTTTTGTCAACCAAAAAAAAAGTGTTAAATCATACTTTAGATCTTTGTGTCTGAGATTGGGATGTAAGAAAGTTGTTAAATTTTTCCAGAACTTTTCTTAATTTTTTTTCATGCAAAATTTTCAGAATTTTGAAGAAAAAGATTAAAAAAAAAGGTTGGTTGGACACAACTTGTCGTTGACCACTTTTGGAAGTAATATCACATCTGTTAGTCCATTCAAAAACATTGTTGTGTCTGCTTGGTGAATGAAATATGCTTCAATTATTTTTTCATGAAATGATTATCAACTAAAGTTGATAAAAAAGCAAACTAAACTTTTGGTAGTAACATCACATCTCTTAGTCAACTCAAAAACAATATTGTGTCTGCTTAGTGGCTGAAACATGCATCAATTATTTTTTTTCATGCAATGATTATCAAGTAAAGTTGTGGGGGGAAAAAATTTAAACTAAAGCGCTGTAGAAAAAGCAAACTACACTTTTGGTAGTAACATTCTGCTTAGTGGCTGAAATACGCTTCAATTATTTTTTCTGGTTTTTCTATGCGCATCATTAATATTCTTTAACGTCATTGGTATCTTTGCTTTCGAACACTACATCACTAATATTCTTTGGCGTCCTTGGCATGATGGCATCATTAGTATTCTATGATCTCAGGAAACATATAGTTGTGACTTTGAGCTATGTATTAATCAAAAACAAAATTATTCTCTTGTAACTCATTTTGTTTGGCAGGGTTTTTGTTTGTTTAGCAGAAACAATCTAAGCAATCTTCAGTGCATTTTTGTATGAAATAGACACATGGACGATCACTGGCAAATCTATGTGGTTTGTCAATTTATTCATTTAATACACTACAAAAAATAATTAAACGGCACATGAATCATTACTACTAACTTGTTGAAACTGGCGGCCTTGGGTTGTTACAGTTGTGTTTTGTGCCGTTTTTGTGCATATTGCACTTTTTAGTGCATTTGTCACGTCATTTAGTGTACAATTACAATATATAGTTGTGCCCAAACATATTAAAGGGCAAATTACATTTCACCCTACTGTAGTTTAGTGTTTTTGTATATAACCCTCCAATGGTTTCAAAAACTATACATAACTCCCTCAGGATTTGGATTGAAGTGTCAAAGTGACAGAAATGATCATTCGTAACAGAACTTTTAAAAATATTGAAATTACCCTTGTTTAAAAATTAAAATGGCTGAAGCGATCAAAATATATAAATATAATATACATGACGCACTAACCCCGTATGGTTTTATATTTTACCATAAAACTCCCTTATGATTTAATGCTTTATTATATAACCCCCTTATGGTTTTCAAAATATACACATAACCTCCCCTGTGTTTAATAAATAATTTTCAACTTTACATACAACCCCCTTATGATTTAATACTTTATTATATAACTCCTTTATGGTTTTCAAAATATACACACAACCCCCCCTGTGCTTAATAAATAATTTTCAACTTTACATAAACTTTTTTATATTTTAGTTGACTTCATTATGAATTATGAATTCCATTACTTTGACACTTTAATCCAAACCATGAGGGGATTATGTATAGTTTTTAAAATTATAGGGGAGTTACGTACAAAAATACTAAATTATAGGGGGTAAAGTGTAATTTGCCCCCATATTAAAATTGTCTTATTTATGTAGTCAACTTTTACTTTACAATGATAATATCGTGTTGATGGACCAGTTTCATCAGTTATGAATACAATATTAAGGCTTGCATTGATGGACCAGTTTGGGTTTTCAATGTGGTTCAAACAATGATGAGCCAGTAGTTTTGATTCGGCTCTAAGAAGATGACACAAAGATATGCTTGGCATTTTAGACCCAGAAAATTATATTGGCCTTGTCCAATACACTTCAAACAACGTTGAGAAGCTAGCACTGATTTGTCTCTCCAAAAATGACACAAATCCAGATATTACAAAGAGAAAGGATGTACTTTGGAAGAACAACTTTGGAAAGCCTTTCTTACTTGGTGCTTGTTGTATATTGTTGTGCCTAAAGCCTTACATAAATATTGGTTTGAGTTCTTCCGTTGCACTTTTTTATGTTACACTTTATCACACAACTTCTTAGAGTGACAAGCGCATCATGCAAAGAGAGATTTTAAAACTTAGATTGTTATTTATTACGACATGAGACACGTGTCATTCAAATATACAGTATAACAAAAATGTATCAGGAAAAGTTGTAACAAAATAATCCTTTGCCATAAATATTAGCTGTGGATTACAAAGGAACCCCAGCTAAACCAAAAGCAAATAAGAAGAGGGCACACAAAGAGAGAACAAGTAACAACTGGACTTACTGTTGCATCAAACAAGTTACTCTGGTGTCCACTTCTTTGGTGGTGGTGTATTAGAAAAGTAAAATGAAGTACGGTACATTGCATCTCCAATCCTCTGTCCAGCAACATCATCGACGGGCACTGCATCAGAGATCTCCTTTAAATCCTCTTCGGTCAACTCGACTTTCACAGAACCGATGTTATCATGAAGATTCTTGATCTTAGTTGTTCCTGAGAAAGCATATAACAGATCCAATTTAGCATTCAAATAAGAGATAACTGCAGTATGATGCATTTCAAAATGTACCTGAAGGCTTTTCAAGTCTTAACTCGTTAGAATTTATCTTCTATGCCTCAGTTTTGTTGCTAAGCAAGCAAAAAATGAAAAGTAATTCACAAAGAGGGTAAAGAAAATCTTGAATAAATTTGCCCATGCACTGCAATATTAACCTGAATGAACTTTCTTCTTCTTTTACTTTAGGATAGATATTAAAGTTTCTTGCTTCGATAGAACAAAGTGTCACGTTCTATGTTGGCCGCGTATTGAAAATCATGTTCCAATGCAGATCAGAATTTCATACATTGACTGTTTCCAATGTTGCATAACAGCAATACAACCGTTAGTTTATAAAATTTCTTTGAGCAGACTACATGAAAATGTAGATTTCTGTGCCTCTGCCTGACTCCTAATGGAAAAGATTTTGGAATCAAGACCATAATGGAACATCTAATACGATCCCACAGGAACATGGACAGAGTAGCATAGTCAACTGCTTTAGTATGCATTCAAAAAATAATAATAATAAAAACACATGGAATAAGATGTTTGAAAAGCCTCTTTAGCAATTAATTACAAAGCATTTATAGTAAAATCATTACTTTGCAAGGTACATTGTACATGGATGATAGATCAACATTTCACCCAATACTGTGAAACAATCCCCTGCATGGATCACTATGATAGGGTAAAGTCATGTAAGAGTATTAACATTTTGGTAGAGGAAACTAGAACCTAACTCTTAATAGAAATAGTTAGGGGAAAATATTTACAAGGTTTGTCCTCTTGAACTACTCAGCAGTCCCTTTGTCCTCCAAGTCACTAAACATAAGACCATATCACAAAGCTTACCAGGAAGGCCAAAATCACTAGTACAATAATTATTTTAGTAACTACAAGGTAAAACATCTCATTACTCAATCTGAAGCATGAGACCTACTTCCCTTTTTTTTTCGTTGCATTTGTAACATCATTTACAGGTGGCTCTACTGATTATTACGGTATTACTTGACAATGACGATTCTGTCCTGCTTGTAATTCATCCATTTATTCTCATTACCATAGTATTATGTTTGAGCTGGTATTATCTACTTAATTATGCACTTTAGTATGGATAGTGTAAACTAAGAAAAAGGGAGAGAAAATATTCTTCTTCATATCTTTGGACTACACAATATACAAATATATATACACAAGTGTAACCTAATTTAGATCCTAAAATCATGCTAATCTAAATCAATCTACTACCTAATTAATATATGATACTATAATCATATGATACCTAATTAATATATGATACTATAATCAAATCTTTCCTAATATTTACAATATCAAATCTTTCCATAATATCATATCACATATCTTCAACACTCTCCCTCAAGTTGGAGTATAGATGTTAATCATGCCCATCTTGCCACAAATGTAATCAATTCTCAGACCATTTAGAGGTTTAGTGAAAATATCAGCTAATTGTTCTCCAGTGCTCACATGACTGGTTGAGATCAAGTTTTGTTAGATTTTTCCACGAACAAAGTGGCAATCAATTTTGATATGCTTTGTTCTCTCCACTTGAAAAACAGTTTTGCATCTTCCCTTGGCCAAACCTTCTTTTTTTCCCCATCAACGGGTGGATCATCAGTGAGATGATCATCTCTATCGATGCTGCGCAGATATATCCGAATAGTTTTACTCCAATCCAAAAAATTTTTTCCACTTAATTTGTGTTCAGTAATTTTTGATGTTGTAAGAATAACATCAGAATTACTGTTTTCATCTCTCTATTACTACCTTTCATATCTGCCATTATAATTCACACAAGAAAGACCTAAAAGTGACTTAATAGGGTCACGTCAAAAGACAAACATCAGAAATTACTGTTTTCATCTCTCTACTACTACCTTTCATATCTGCCATTATAATTCACACAAGAAACCTAAAAGTGACTCAATAGGGTCACGTCAAAAGACAAACTGATAAGGCTCTGATACCATGTAAACTAAGAAAAAAGGAGAGAAAAAACTCTTCTTCATATCTTTGGACTACACAATATACAAATATAAATACACAAGTGTAACCTAATTTAGATGCTAAAATCATGCTAATCTAAATCAATCTACTACCTAATTAATAGATGATACTATAATCATATGATCTAATTAATACATGATACTATAATCAAATCTTTCTTAATATTTACAATATCAAATCTTTCCATAATATCAGATCACATATCTTCAACAGATAGAAACCATAAAGGTTATGAGTTATAGATTTACCCTCTGCCCTGAACCCATATGTAAAAAGAAAAATAGTTCACAGGATCAAAATACAGTGCAGATATGAGGTAGGCGTACTGGGGGGAACATAAAAAACATAGTGCCTTTGGAACCCCCAGAGGCTAGGATTGGGCTTAAGCTTTGATGTGTACAATCTTATGCAAGCTCAGTCCATATAGAAAAACTTTTTATGTATGTGTTATCACATCACATTTACAGATATACAACTGAAAAAACAGACTGGGGAAAGTGACAGACTGGAAAGGAGACAGAACCTAGAAAGTGACACGAGCATAGACTAGAAAGGATATCCAACCTACATGTTTGCAGAAACTAGTTAGTTAAGCAATCAAGCACAAAAAGAAGAAAACAAAAAAAAGCCCCGGCACTCTATATAATATGTTAACCCGAGACGAATTTGAGCACGGGAAGGAATTACAGTGGGACTGTAATAGTTCTCCATCATTAATTATGGAAATGACGACAAAATTGCCTCTACAGATGGCAGGAGAAAGATACCTAACACTTTCTGGTACCAATTCAGGATTTATTAACCACCAGTTTGTACATTGTTGGCAACTTCATCCCTTAGCCATGCATTTTCTATTATCCTAGTGGGTAAAAATGTACTATCTTGGACTAACACAGGGAGCCATGGAGTTCATCTCAGCTGCTATTGTTATTAAAGCAATGCTTCATTTAATTGACCCTAACCTCAATGGAATTCCACTTAAACATAAAGATAATCATAAAAAGAGAGACATCTGCCATTCGTCACTTCCATAAAATGTCCAATGCACTCAAACTAATCCAGCACCAGTTAGCTTGCCATCGGCCGAAGCTTGAAATTAAACATCATTTGTCTACAAACTAAGCAAATAAAGTCTGATCCAACTTTTCAAGAAAACAGAAAAAGATGTAATTTTGCATATAGAAGAATTCCAAAGGTGCATATGAGCAGACAGAGCTCAGAAGGTTTCTAATAGCAGAGAACATCACAGAAACAATTCTAGGTCATCATCATTATTCCTTCCGAACTAAAGCTACTAAAACTGTATGTATAATAATAAAGCTCTGCGGACTGGCAACCAAGAAACTTCAAGATCAAGTTTCAAAGGTTTTGAGAATCTTGTTCTACTACAGCAGAAAGCCTTATACTCAGGAAACCATTCAGCTTGACTAAGGAAAGAGACATAAATGGAATTTACTGCAAACAACTAACATCTATGGCAGTAAATATCAGTAGCACTTAAAAATGTTAACGTAATCTTAACAGGGTATTTATCTATAGCTAGTTAGACAACAGACAATAAATCACCATCAAGATTTCTTTATGGACCAAAAAAACTCTGCACAAGGAACAATTGTAGTATTAACATGATAATTTTTATTGCAATGCATCTATTAAGACAGAAAATGCACCTTTATAGCAGAAATGCAAAATAAAGCTGAGGGTTCTTGATAATTGTAAACTTAATTTAGGGAACTGGAGTGCCGACTAGTTTCCCACTAGGAGTTCACCATGTTAAAAACCACACTTCTTGTTCACTGACTTCATAGAGAAACAAGCCGCTTGAAAGCAAAAACTAACACAGCATGTAGAAAGTAAAGGATAATTATTTATTCAACTGTTCTTCGCAAGGGGAGCAGGGAAGGATTGCATAGTATGGGGGGAGGAGTGTAAGTGAGAGGTCCCGGGTTCGAGACCTCCTACTTACACTCAAAAAAATAAAAAAATCTGTACTTCACAAAAAATAAAATATTGATTTTACTGCAACCAGAGTTGAGAAGGAAGTTCTAAAGAATTTCTTATGCCCGCAACAGGAAAAACAAGTATGAATGTTTCTTTTTCTAAATCTGTGTAACATCCTCAATGACTCAATGGTGCATTAGCATCAAACAGACAACTATTGTGATTTATTTACCAGGAATAGGTGCAATGTCATCACCACGATGAAGTACCCAAGCAATTGCAAGTTGAGCAGGAGTGCACCCATGCTTTTTAGCTAATGCATCTAAGCGGAAATAGATGGTTTTGTTCTTTTCAAAGTTGTCTCCCATAAACCTCGGACTAAATTTCTGCAAAAAAACCAATGTAGACCATTTATCAGTATATTGGAGATATACAAGCCTTGACATTGAAGAAAAGGCAATACAAAGTCTATTGATTTTCAAACCAAGTAACTATTCTGAGGCAAGCTCTCAACAACAGCCTTGCCAGCAAAAAGACCACGACCAACGGGGCTATATGGAACTATCCCAATTCCAAGTTCCCTATGTATAGAAACTCAAAATTAAATTGGAATAATCTAAACTCAAACTTCTGTTACAAGGAAAGGAAAAACTTATAAAGGAATGTAGGACATGAAATATACAAAAGAAAAAGAGGAGAAAGAGGAACTTGTAGCTATAGCCCTATGATTGAATAAGCCAACCAAAAAGGACATGAACTTAAAATCTAGCATCTGCAAATGAATGACCTCCTTATCAAGTAATTTGCTGTTAAAGCACGGAAGAGACAAGAAGACAATACTTTGAAATGTATATTATAGAGTAGAATGAGTTATGAAACAAAAATGATCACAAGATTCTTAAGCTGGTTGTAAATAACCTGCAGAGAGGTAGCAACTCTGGCTCAATGTCACGGGTCCACAGGGAATATTCCTGCTGTATAGCAGTGATAGGATGAACAGCATGTGCCCTCCTTATGGTATCTGGGCTAGCTTCAGATAGCCCAATGTACTTTATCTTGCCTTCTTCAACTAATTTTTTTAGCTCACCCATCTGCCACATAAGAAGGTTTCTCCATCAGCACAAGCACAAGACCTTTAGAGATATAATACTACATGCTTGCTAAGCAAGTGCCTTCCTTATTCATTAAAAAAGGAATCCCACACTTCATAGTAGAATAAAAAGGAACGTGGGCAAGACATTGTCTCAATAAGTTAAAAAGAAAAAGAAAAAGAAAAAGAAGTGAACATACTGTTTCTTCAATTGGTACTGTAGTATCTATGCAATGTATATAATAAAGATCTATGTAGTCCATTTGAAGGCGCTTCAAACTACCCTCACAGCAGGAGCGAACGTACTCAGGAGTGCCTTTTACTGTGACTTTTGAGGGCTCAAATTTAAATACACCAAACTTTGTGGCCAACTGGACCTTTTCACGAGGGAGTTGCTTTAGTGCCTGCAACAATTGGATCCTGAACGATAGGAAACTCTAACATAGCCATAAGAAGACTTCAAACTATTTCTTGTGAAGGCAAGACCATCCTACAATCTTTCTGTGTGTTCTTCCTCTAGTAAAGATAGATCTTGCAAGCAGAAAACTAAATGATATATATAATCTTAGAAAGCTGATAACATTGGTAAAATCATGCAAGCTGGAATTGACAGAAAATTGAAACTGCTTTTTGATGTCCATTACTTCTTAGTTCCTTTTATTGTTCTTTTCGCTGTCATTTGTTTTGTACGATACAATCAATGAACAAAATAAATGTGTCAAGTTTAAGCATTATCCTACCACATAAAGGACATAAATGACGCTAAAATCGGCATTCAAGATGGTAAGTCCGCATGCTTTAGCTACCTAGTATTCGAAATTATAAGAACCGTCATGGTTATAGCCGAAAAGACACTTAGCTTGTATATGGATGTTGCTTGTTGTCTTTCAGAATTTAGAGATAAGGTGATTACATAAATTATTACAACAAATGAATCTCTTTATAGCATTACAAGCAGCGAACCAGATTTCAGAAAGCATTTCCTCATTTTCTCCCACTTGTCTCAACTTTTAACAAATATAAGGAAGTTCAGTAAACCTGGTTTCATAACCAGCCAGCCAAATAGTAGCCTATGCAACAGCTTAAAACTCTCTGTTTCTAGAAATGTACAGTTCAACTTCTAAACACATGCAATTATACAAAGTGAAATGAAATGTAGCCCATCATAGAAACATATGACAAACATACATCTTTGATAATTCTTCATAATAGAATCATTTAGCCAGAAGGAAAAAAAAAGGGAAGCTAATGGTGGTATTCTTTACAGTCTTCAATATCTCTACCATACTCATTTTACCAACCACAACGCTTTCAATGCTGATCACAGTAGAATTACCTTCCCAACCAAGTACTCGTTAGCATGTTCCTCACCATATATATCTGCAGTATCCCAAAATGTAACTCCTTTGCTAAATGCCTCCTTGAGTATTGCAATTCCATCATCCTCAGGTATTGCAGCATTGTATATTCCAGTTAAACCCATACAACCGAAACCTATTCTTGAAACCTGAGATGGTACACACAAAGCACATAAGCAAATACAAATACTAAACAAATCAACCAACGAACATGCAGGCTTAAAAATTTATTAGCATTAACAACAAGAAAACCTCAGAAATATAGTAAAATAGTTGCTTCTTTTTCTATTTGTATTTTCTCAAGTACACCAATCCAAACAGAACCAATCACTTAGGGAAAAATTACAGAGTCGAACCTCTAAAAATAGCCATAACAGCTTTCTTACATTACGACTCATCAGTTCCTTCAACACCATGAATGCTCTGGTCATGGTCGACACGAGGAACTTTCCCCAAAATAGTCCATCCAACACTCCAGAACCCAGTTCATAACCAACCACAAAAACAAATTTAAACATAAAAAACTATAAATGCAACTCTCAGGTGATCATCTCAACCAAGACATACAATGGGCCACAACTATTTCCCGGAATCATCGAACTTTCTGTAAAACACCAATCAGCAAGAATAAACTTAACACATTCAACAGACAATCAAGAAAAAACCCATGTCAAAAAGCAAAGATTTTGAACAAGATGATGACCAAGAATGTGCTTTAACTCAAGTCCTTGGCTACCCAACTTCACTCTTGGCATCTCAACTTGGTCAGCCATTGTTGAGTAGCAGACTAAACTCTGTGTAATCTCACTCGGGTCAGTGCGTATTGAGATTTGGAACTGCTACATTAAAGAGTGGAATTTCAGCGAATTTTTTAAGTTATAATCACAGTTTGTGCAGCTGAGGCTTTGGGAACATGTCTTAATTGGCATGGACCTCAAGCTTGAGCCCAAACCGGAATACCATTAGGAACATGGCCCAAAGCCGAATACCATCAGGAACATAGATTATTACTGACTAGTGAGAGTCATTATAATATTTTGGGTTAGTATCACTTTTCCTCCTTAATATTTTGTGTCACTATCATTTTTTCCCTTAATGTTACCTTTTAGTCACTTTACCCCCAAAACTAACGATCAAACTTAATAAAATTTTGTTAATTAAAGTGAAAGACATGTTTAGCACTTATAATTATTATCACTTTACCCCCATAAACTATAGTCTCATTATCAACTTATCCCCTAGAGTTATTTTTTAGATAATTTATCCCACCATTAAATCAACTTAACAAGTTAAAAAATATTAGAAGAAAATACCCTCCTATTTATATAATAAAATAATAAAAAATTTAGAGTGGTTCTTCTCCTTTTTAGTATTAAGACAAAAAATCAAAGTATTAATCTCTTTTTTATTGGCAAAGTTATTAATATTGAAAAAAATGGAAAGAAGGGGAGAGAGAGACGAAGAGATAGGGGGAGAGAGAGAGAGAGAGCTCAATTCTTTTTTCAAAAAAATACAAATAGGAAAGAATTAAATATTTTTATTATTTTAAAATTATTTTATTTTTCTGTTTCCTGCCCAATTCCAATTTTAATCCCGACAATTTTAAAATAATACAATAATGTTAGATTCTTCTTTTTTTTTCTTTCTTTGTAAAATCTAATTTTTTGTCTCATTCTTTCCTATCTCTTTTTTTTTCCTAGTATTAAAAATTGTGCAAAAAAAAAATTTAAGAAAACCCTTTTATTTTTATGTTTTTTGATCTCTTAAAGTGAAAACGAAAGGAAGAATAACTATTTCAATTTTTTATTTTTAATTATATATAAAAAAGGGTAAATACATTTAAAATTTTTTGACCATACTAGTTAGATTAATAATGAGGTAAAATGTCTAGAAAATAATATTAGGGATTAAAGTGATTGTATTATTATAATTAAAAGGGATAGAGTGATAATAACAATGTAGTAATGCTATAGCATAAATATGTACTTTTGCCAAAAATTTCTTAACACATTGAGTTGAATTACTTATAGAGGTAAAATGACTAAAAGATAACGTTAGGGGATAAACTGATAGTAGTGATATAGTTCAAGGAGAGTAAAGTATCATACTTTCAATTTTGATATGCTCAAAATGTTTGTCTATTGAGAAAGACAAATCATATTTGTGGAGGTAAGACTGAAAAGAGAATCAAACTACTATTCGTAAAAAATTGAATTTGCGAAACACGACAAAATAATTGGGATGAAGTAGTTCCTAACAATTTTATTGAAGCCGAATTGGTCCCTCGTCTTTAATTTTGCCAATTAAGTACGCCAACCATTTTTTTTTTTTGGGGGTAGCCAATTTGGTGCTTATGCGGTGAGCCACCAAAAAAGTTGAATTTTCTCCACTAAGGACTAGTAGTTTTCTACTGTAAACTGATCAACCTAGGGACAAAAATAGAAAATAATTTTTCGATCAAGTTTAAACACACTAAAGCACACTTATATTGGTTTTTAATGTGTCTAATTTGGTCTGAAAAGTGTATCTTTAGTGCTTTTAACTTAGATTAAGAACACAATTAAAGGATCAAATCTACTGTAAGTGTGTTTTTAATGCATTTAAACTCGGCTGAGCAGTTAGTTTTCATTTTTGCCCATAGGTTAACTAGTTTACATTAGAGACTATTTTTGGTGGAGAAAACTTGAAATTTTCAGTGGTTACACCTTAAGGACTGAATTGGCTACAAAGAATTAATTGGATGACTAATTAGCCAAACTTAGAGATGAGAGACCAATTTGACTTTTAGCCAAACTTTAGCTAAATTTTTAATTAGGAACTATTTCAATAATTTACTTTTTTTTTGGGTTTTTGTGCATAGTAGTATTTTTAGATGCCACGTGCATGGTAGTAATGACTTGTGTATGAAATTGTGGCCTTTTGGAGTAGTCCTCAATCCCTCAAGTCAATAGCATGGTATTGATGACTCTGTATCAAAATGTTGCTTCTTGCAATGTTTTTAAACCCGAATCAGAGATTGAATCGAAAAACCTTCCGGTTTATGATTTGATCGATTCAATCGATTCGACTTCGGTTCAAAGATTTACTAATTTTTTATTCATTTTAGTATTAAAATTTTTGAATAAAACTAAAATATTTATTTTAGAAAATAAATACTTAATAAAAATTGATTGAACCTCCTAGTTTTTATCGATTTTTACCGGTTCAACCGGTTCTTGACCGATTTTGAACGCTTCAATTAATTCTTTGAATTTTTAATTGAACCGGATCGGATGCATGGCCGATTTGCGATTCAACCGATCGAACCGACCGATCCGGTCCGGTTTCAAAACATTGGCTTTTTGTAGCATTACTAGGGGGTTAATAACTATTTCCTCACCGACGAATATTCCTTCATCGAAAGCAAATGTCATCCAAGTTTCGAAGAATAACTTAGGCTCCGTTTGATAAAATTAAAATCTGAAACTTGAAATTTGAATTCATTAAGTTATTGTTTTGTTAAGTATTAAATCTAATATATTTGAATGCATATCATATTCAATGATAAGTGAATAGCTTATCACTTAATTTTGAGAGCAAATTTTGTTTAGGAAATTCAGTGCCACTTAATTAATTCAAATATTTAATTTTTGGTTATCAAACGGTTTAAATATGTTAGGATTTGAATCCATTAAATTTAAATACTGAATTGAGCTATCAAACAGGACCTAATTTTGTAAGATTACCACTAATGATCCTTAATAGGTAATTTGCAGCATTAACCTGAACTAACCGAATGAAAAAAGCATCCGCTAATGTCATCAATTAAATAATCACTTTACTCTCATCAGAATCTCTAACTCAGAATATTACCCTTTTCGACCAATGACTTGACCCTACGTTGAAGGGAAAAAAATTGCATGGGTTAAATGCACTCCTACCATCTTTCTTTCTTATGTTTTTTTTCTCTATGTTATTTTGCTCCCTTTTTTTCTTCATTTCTCGTTGTTTCAACCATAGTGGAAAATGGACAGAATCCATCCAAATTAACGACGAATGTAGCTCACTTTTATGATATAAGAGTATAATGAATTAAAGTGATTTGCTTTCCAAAAACACACCTATTTCATCAACCTAATTAGCCTTTTTTTCCTCCTTCTACCCTTCCCAATTTGGAATTTTGCAAAAGATTGCTGGTGGTCTGATTGAGAAATTACAAGGAAGTTCTTATATTCGACATACGAGTGGCGGTGGCAGTGGTGGTGATGGCATTGGCATCGGCGCCAATGGGGAAGGTCGTGGTGTTGATGCTGGAGCAAAGGATGAAATAGAAAAGAAAAAGGAAGCGAGGGAAAAGAAACAAAAAGGAAAAAGGGACAAAAAAGAAAGAGCGGGTGAAAAAAGAAAAACAAGCAAGAAAACATTGGCTCTAATGGAACTGGTGAAGGGTACAGATTGTGGTGTTGATGGGATGAGATAGAGAAGAAGAAGGGATGAGAAAGAAAACATAAATGAAACAGTAAAAGAAAATTGGAAAAGAAGAAGAAGAAAATGGGTTGAATCATTGAGTACTCACGATGGAAAGATTTGTCAAAATAAAAATATTGAAAACGAATTATAGAATCGAATCAAGCTGGTCGCTATGGCTTATGAATTGGTTAGATTAAAACTCGATTCAAGTTTAATCAACATCGAACTTAAGTCGAAATTAAGCCGACCAAATTGCGTTCAAATTCAACGTGCTCAAATCGAGTTCGAGTTCACAAAAAAATTCAACATTAGCTTTTGAACCAACACAATTATATATCTATATATATATATATATATATATATTGAAAATAAATTATAGAATGATAAAAGTTAGACGTTTTCTTGGAATTTTTTATGATTGTACGTGTCTACACTTACTTGATAGTTATTTATAGAGGGAATTATGTCTGAACAATAAAGAAACACATCTCTTATCGAATTCTACTAGCAAATGTAGAATTATAAGAATCATACCCAATTTAGAAACCAAATAATCGTACATTACATAATTGATCGTAGGACAAAATTTCTATTATTTTGAAATTCTCCAACACACAGGGAACCAAATAAAACAAGACATCCTATTGCATTAAACAAATTACTCTAGTCTGCACTTCTTCGGTGGTGGTGGTGTACTAGCAAAGTAAAACGAAGTACGGAATAGTGCATCTGTTGTCCTCTGTCCTGCAACATTGTTGATTGGCACTGCATCTGATAGCTCCTTCAAATCCTCCTCTGTGAGCTTGACTTTCACAGAACCATTATTTTCTTGAAGATTTTTTACTTTAGTTGTACCTGAGAAAGCATGACAGATCCACTTTAGCATTCAAACATATATCACTGCAGAAATAGGATGTTAGTTCAAAGTTGATAATCTTTGTTCCAAGTATTTAAAACTTTGTTCAATATTTAGATCGGAACTTCATATATAAACTGTTGGCAATGATGAGCAACATTGTTGCAACTGTTGGTTTATAGAACTTCTTTGATCAAACTGCATGACAATGCAGGTTTCTGTATCTTCGCCTGAATCCTGATTGCAAAGTTTTTGGATTCAAGACTGCAGCAAGACATCAAACATGAATCCTGCAGGAACATGAACAGAATAGCATGCTGAACCGCTTAGCATGCATTCAAAAGAACAAATATGGATGGTGAACAAGAACGAGGATTGGGAAGCTGCTTCTTAATTATACAGTATCTATTAGTAAATACACTATGATGTTTGCTGAAATGCATTTCTCAAGACATAATGCACCTTAATAAGAGAAGTGCAAAACAAAGCTGTGGGTTGAGAACAATTGTGAGTTAAATTTAGGCAACTGCAGCGCCGGCTAGTTTTCAACTAGAAAGTTCCCTGAGTTACAGACCAAACTTTCTTCTTCTAGTTCCTTCACATCATAGAGAGACACCAAGAAACAAGTAACTCACTTCAAAGTTTCTTTTGAAATTTGAAGTTAAAAGAATCATTAAGTTGACAGTTTACTGCAACCACAGTTGAGAATAGGGTTCAAAGATTCACTTATGCCCTCAACAGGAAAAACAAATGGAGTTTTTGTGGTTCTGAACCTGCCTAACGTTCTCAACGAATGATATAGGTGAATTAGTAGCATCAAACAAACAATTGTTCTGACCGAGCTTACCAGGAATGGGTACAATGCCTTCACCCTGACGAAGAACCCAAGCAATTGCAAGTTGGGCAGGAGTGCATCCATGCTTTTTAGCCAACGCATCTAAGCGGAAATATATGGTCTTGTTCTTTTCGAAGTTCTCTCCTGTATACCTTGGATGAGTTTCCTGCAGACAAACAATTAAAGTAGTCCATCCATGAGTAAATTGGGAATAAATCCATACAAGTCGTCAAATTCAAGAAAAGGCAATAGAAAGGCATAGAAAATAGACTTTCGTAATCATACCAAGAAGCTATTCTGAGGCAAGCTTTCAACAACAGCCTTGCCAGCAAAAAGACCACGACCGACAGGGCTATATGGAACCAACCCAATTCCAAGTTCCCTGCGTATAGAAACTCAATATTAAAGTAAAATGTTCTAAACTCAAAGTGCTGTTGAAAAGAAGCGAAAAGCTTATACTACAAAGGAAAAAGAAGAGACATAAGAACTTGCAACAATAACCCCATGATTGAACAAGCCTACCAAAAGGAAATAAACTTATAATCTAGCATCTATAGATGCAGGATGACCTTCTTATCAAAATGTATATTCATAGAATAGGGCGAGTCATGAGACCAAAATGATCACAAAATTTTTCAGTAACCTGCAGAGAGGTAGCAACTCTGGCTCGATGTCACGGGTCCACAGGGAATATTCCTGTTGCAAAGCAGTGATAGGATGAACAGCATGTGCCCTCCTTATAGTATCTGGGCTAGCTTCAGATAACCCAATGTACTTAATTTTACCTTCTTCAACTAATTTTTTAAGCTCTCCCATCTGCAACAGAGTAAGTAGAGTTATTCATCAGCACAAGCACAATACCGTAAGAGAACCACTAGTACATTTCCAAGTAAACATGTGCCTTCATTGATAAAAAATATGAATCATAGGCCTCAAAATGTAATATAAAGGAAAATGGGCAAGAGATTTTCTCTTAACAAGTCAGACAGAGCAGGAGGAGTGGATCAAACACTCACTGTTTCTTCAATCGGTACTGTAGTGTCTATTCGATGTATGTAATAGAGATCTATGTAGTCCACTTGAAGGCGCTTCAAGCTATTCTCACAGCAGGAGCGAACATATTCAGGAGTGCCTTTTACTGTTACTTTTGTGGGCTCAATTTTAAACACACCGAACTTTGTAGCTAACTGGACTTTTTCGCGAGGCAGTTGCTTCAATGCCTGCAAGAATTGGATTACATTGATCATATGGAAACTCTAAAATTGCAAAATGAAGACTTCGTTTCATCTTTTTACTACAGTTGAAAACCTAAGATCCCACCTGAGGAAAATGAAAACCAAAGAAAGAAAAAAAATTATTTCTTAGAAAGGCAAAAGCCTCCTCTTTCAATCTCTGTGTGCAATCCTACTCTGATGAAGATAGATTTAACAAGCAGAAGTATTACCAATATATATAGTCTAAGGAAGCTGATAACTTGGGAAAATCACACTAACCGCATATGAAAGAAATTCAAACTGATAATTCATGTTCCTAAAATCTTAGCTACTTGTATTGTTCTTTTCTATTATCCAAATGGCAACCTACTATGTATCAAGGAAATAAAACAAGGCAAACATCGCCATTCAAGGTGATAAGTTGGTATAATTTTGCAATTTATTGTTCGAAATTATAAGAATCTTCATGGTTGCCCTCAAAATACAGTCCTCTTGGATACAGCTATTGATTGTTCTCTTTCAAAATTTCAAGCTAAGGTGATCGTATGCTATTATTACATGGATAATGGATCCGAGTTGCAGTTCCAAAAATAATAAAAGATAAAGAAACATGATTTCTGAAGCTTTTCTTGTTTTCTCCCACAGGTCTCAACTTTCAACCTGATTTCATCAAAAGCTAGCCAATTACTAGTCTGGTTTTACAAAATCTCTTTATAGCTCTCTGTTTCTGGAAATCTCGACTTCAGCTTCTAAAAATGTCACTTTTTTTTGTTTTTGTCAATAAACACAAGAAAGTATAAAAAAGTGAAATCAAACGTAGCTGATCATAGAAGCACATGAGTCATGACAAGCATAGGCACTCAGTAATTCTTCACAACGGAATCATTTAAGCAGGAAAAAAGGTGAAGCTAATTGGAGTTCTTCATTACGGCCTTCAATATCACTATTATACTAGTATTACTAAAACAAAACTTTTATCAAGGTTGATTAGCATAGAATTACCTTTCCAACCAAGTATTCGTTAGCATGTTCTGCTCCATATACATCTGAGGTATCCCAAAATGTAACTCCTTGGTAATACGCCTGCTTGAGTATTGCAATTCCATCCTCCTCTGGTACTGGCGAATTGTAGATTCCAGTTAGGCCCATACAGCCAAATCCAATTCTTGAAACCTGAAACCGCAAATAAGAAATTACAGAAGTGAGAACAAATACTAAACAAATCAACAGATAGACAAGGAGGTTGAAGGATTCATTCACATTTATGAGAAATCGTCAGAAATATTCTACCAAGAACTTTCTCCAATCAGGAACTCTAACTAGTCCATCCAATATTTCTTCCAAAGCCCAAGATATAAACAAACAAAGAAAACATGTTTACACAAAGCAATTTTAAATGCAACTGTTATCTTCATCAAGATGGAATATGGGAAACAACTAATTAACAAACAAATTTTCTGTACAATACCAAACAGCAAAATTATTCATCAGGTGTTTTGCATTGAAGCCTAACACATTTAACAATAAAGCAAGAACCCATGTCCAAAAACAAAAAAAATTTTGAACAAGATGGTAAAAAATGGGCTTTACCTCAAGTCCTTGGCTTCCCAACTTCACTCTTGGCATCTCATCTTCACCAGCCATTGCTTCGGTGTAGATGGAACTCTCAGTAGTTTTTTTGAAGAACTCTTCAGTAGTTTGTGCTGTGCTAATACTGAGCTCGCTTGTGCTAAAGATCGTCATTATATATACTTAGCAAAAACATGCAATTCCTGCGAGTTTCCAAGTTATGTGAGCTAATTGATTACAAAAGCAATTGACCAAAGCAGGCAGGTGACCTCGGTGATTATGTCACGCAATCGAAACGGGCCTCAAGCCCAAGCCCAGAAACCACTAACAACCCAATGCCCAGCCCAAGTTTGTTATTATGAGGTTCTTGCTTTGACTGTCAAACAACTCGAACTCTATCCCTTTTTTTTCCCTTTTTTTTCTTGTAGGTTTTGAATTTTCCTTGAATTGAGTAAAAAGAAAAAAATATCATTGGCAATTTTCATTTGATTAGTTACATATAAGATTCAGATTTCTGTTTAAATAAATAATTGGTTTTTATTAGGTAAAAATATATTTATTGAATAGTGCTTGGACGTACACAAGAGTCGAGAGCCTGCTATACAAAAAATACCACTACTGCTAGCTAAACTCTGACTACTTCTATCTACTTTTATGAAAAATAACTTGCGAAAAATCCACTTTGCACGCTTGATTTTATATTATTTTTTTACTTTGCATTTTAAACTTTAATTTTGGATACTTTATATCCAAAACTCTTAATTTTGGACACTTTATACCCTAAATTCTCAGGCTTGTCCAATCCAATCAATAATTACATTTGCAAAATGAACAAGATAAAGGATGGTGAAATTAATGATAATGTACCATTTGTTCTAACTGAGATCCCTTACTTTTTTTATCATTTTCAGTACATTTTTTTTATCATTTACTCTTACTATAATAAGATTAATCTTTCCTACACTGATAGTGTATACACTATCATCATTGGATGAATGACAATTATGCAAAATTTGAATTTGAAATTCTATTTTTGCACACATATCATGAATCCAACGATAATAGTACATACACTGTCAGTGTAGGAAAGATTTACTCTTACTAATATTGTTAACAAAATTAATGAGACAAAAGATGGTATAAATATATGTATTATTTTTGTTATGATACCTTGGCACCTTTTGACTCTTTTGACACATTGTCAATATTGATTTGTTGGGTTTTGTATACCGTTAAATTTACTAAAGTTATCATTTATTGGATTTAAATGAGATAAACTTAAGAGTTTAGGATATAAAGTAGGGTAAACAAAAAAAAAATCCCTATGGTAAAGCTAATATATAGAAAAGTCTCCCGTTGTTTCAAAATATACAACACGACACCCTGTACTTTGAACTAAATTGTAAATGTGACGGAATCCGTTAAACTTAATGGAATTGAACGAAATGACCAAAATGCCCTGATATAATTAAGTAAAAGATAGCTCAAAAAATCATTTGTTTTTTTTTTTCTAGATAGAGAGAAATGAGGGTCAAGGGGTAGAACAGGTATATTTGTTAAAAATTAGATATAAATTTTTTTTTAGGTTCCAATAAGTCATTTCCGTTAAATTTAACGGATTCCATCACATTTACAATTTAGTTCAAAGTACGGGGTGTCGTGTTGTATATTTTTGAAATCATGAGGGGCTTTTCTGTGTATTAGGTTTATCACAGGAGATTTTTTTGTATTTTATCCTATAAAGTATCCAAAATTGAGAATTTAAAGTGCAAAATGTTCAAAATTAAATGTAGGATATAAAGTGAGAAAGCTATATAAGTTCGGAGATGCTAAGTGGAGTTAGTCCTTAACTAAATTCCATAATCCATCATTGACAATTCACATACCTGAGCAAATTGTTCTTCTTCACCTTTTCCCAAAATTTTCGGTCCTCCCCAGCTAATAAGCCAATTAAATCCTTCCAACTCTAATAAAGATTTTTTAATCTTCAGTACCCTTCCAAGGAGGAAGATTTTCCTTCAAACTTTTTTTAAAAATTTGCTCGATTTAACTCCGGGCAAAATGGGCAACAAACATTTTGTTGGTCTTATTGGTTATGGAAACGAAGGAAATCAAAAGGCAAAGCATGCAAAATTGGGGATCTTGGGGTACTTCAGCAGCCAACTGTTTCAACTTCAGATGTCCTGGTGCCTGAATATTCAACTTCTGAATATTGTAACATCTAAAGTTGTTCTTGAAAACTTGATTTTAGTTGCCAATCACAGAGTATTTACCGATGTTCATGGAGCCCCTAAAAAGGTAAACAGATTGACATGCATGTACTACTGCTAGCTACAGCTGTGATGAGAATGTAATATATGAATGGGTACTTATATTTTTGCAGGTTTAAAAAAAAATTGTGAAATGCCTTTTTTGTCAACAAGTTGGACACAACAAGCAAATTTGTCCATCACCTGAAGCACAATCATGGAGAAAGTTCCAAGTTGATGGCTATTTACCACTGCCTAAAGGTTGTAAGTGGTTACAAATATTTAGTTGAAGGACTAAACTAGCCAAAATTAAAGAAGAGGGACCTTTTTGATTTTAGTAAAATGGTTGGAGGACTTTTGAGGTCATTTACTGCTAAATAGTTAAACAACAACTTGGGACATGTTTGGCAAAGGAATTTTTGGCCAAGTTTGTTTTCTACAAGTTTTTTAATAACTTTAACTATAGTAATCTCAAAAAATTCCTCAAAATTTTTAAATTACACACTTTAAAATACCCAAATATTTATACATTTCAAAAATTTTCTACAACTTCTACAGTAAGTTACAGTAAAGTTTTAAACAAACATCCCAAAAACTCAAACATGTATCCAAACATGTATTTGGTTATGTTTTTTCAACACCCCAGGCAAAGTGTGATTAATCATAATTGTTCGCATGACTTTGTACATCAGACTTTTCTCGGAGATAAAATTTAGGACTTGGGAAGGTTCAATGTACACGATTGAATTTCGGCCTTACATTTTAAAGAAAAATCAAAGGGTTAGAATTTTTCAAATTGGGAACCTAACTGAGTGCGATCATCGTTCCAATCTCCTGTAGAATGTATCCAGTAAATTAACTACACTTGGGTGTTTGTGAGGTAATTGGTTACGCAACCAAAATAGGTAGCTGAGGTCTGGAATTATGTCATTTACTCATTTACAGTGGGCAGACCTCAAATCCCAAGCACAAACACTGTCAGGGAAAATAGTTACTTTTACTACAGTAGATTTTATGATGATATTCATGAGATAAAAAAAGTAGCTCAAAAAATAATAAAGGTGGTGAGAAAAAATTGTGTTAAAAATCCCCAAAAAAGTTTTTCCCAAACAACTACTATTCAAACAAACAATTTGGCTTCTAATTAGGATTAAAAGCAGTGAAACATCTCCAACAATCAACCGAGCTGCATGATACCCCTAGCGATTCTTGCAACCACTTTGGACCTTTGATCTGAACTAAATTAATGAAAAAGATAACTTCATCAATTTCATTAGATAAATGACCTTTGCAGCTTCACCCTCACCTTCAGTGGGATCCTTAATTGACGAGCCTAACTAAACGTGATTACGGTCTAGGTTTGAATTGAAGCTGGAGTACTGATGGTTTGCCGAATTGAAATCGGAACCGAGACCAGAATTATAACTAAAGATTATAGTTCAAGATCATAAAAAATTAGAACTGAAAATAGAATCGACTGCTCTGGAATCGGAATTGTCTATTTTCAGAATATATATATATGTGTGTGTGTGCGCGCGCGCATATATATATTATATGTGTTTGTGTGTGTGTCTATATATATATATATATATATATATGTATGTACCAATTTATCGAGAAAATTAAGAAATTTTTCCTATTCCATTTCAGTTCCAATAAGAAAAATAGATATCTTTTTTTTTTATTTAAAATGTTCAATAGATATGAGGTATTTTCTTATTAAATTTGTATGATTTTCTTTCTCCAATCAGTTAATAATATAAGAAAAGTGTTATTTTTCTTCTAAATTCATATTCTTTAATTTTTTTTCTCATCCTAAGTTTATTATCGTATTATTTTATATTTAATTTTGTAACCATAAGTGATCAAGTATAACTAAAAACAACTAGAATAGTACTCGAAAGGAACCAACACGATAAACAAAACTAGAATCGGAAATTTTAGAACCATAATCATAACCGTCCCTATCGCTATTAAGGTTAGTTCTGATTACACCTTCAAAAAAAAAAAGAATCAAAACTAATAGATTTTGAACAGAAACCGGAATCTTGGAAGTGTGGCCCTATTTAAAGCTATCTTTTGGCACATGACCACGTCTAACTCTTTTTTTCTTCTTCTTTCTATTGGCAATTCCACGTATACAGAGTTAGGATTTCAACCCAAATTTATTACTTCTAACCCTATTGGTTTATCTAGAATCTCCAAAAGGTTCTTTTTAAAACAACTACTAGAAAATAAAAATCCCTCATTCCCTTTTGGAATTTTAAATATCTTCCCTCCCTCATTAGAAATGTTTTCTTAAAAAAATCTCTTGTTCCTTTCTGCATTTTTTAAAAAAATTCCATCCCTCCCCTGTTAGAAAAAAAATTTAAAAATATCATTCAAACAAACATTTTATTTTTGTCCTCTGGAATAAAAGCAGTAGGAGTGCAGAACACCTCCAACAGTCAACCGAGCTGCAGGATACACCTAATGATTTTTGCAACCACTTTGCACGTTTGACTTGAACTAAATTAATTAAATGGATATGTCCAATTTCATTAGTTAACTGACCACTTAACCTTCACCTTCACCGGGATCCTTAATTGACAAAGCCAACATTTTGGCACACAAGGGCATCTAACCCTACTGATTTAGGCCTTGAGCTGAAGGGAAAAATTGCACAAATTAAATGCACTAAACTCCCCCAACCCCAGTTGCATTTTATTCCTCCAAACCTTTTTTTATAGGGGCACTTTATCCCCTTGCTATCTTACTTGTTATTAATTTTTCTTTTCATTTTATGCTCTTTTTCCCTTCCTGTTTTGTTCTTTATTCCTTCCTCCATTTTCAAATTTTCACTTTTCCTCCATTCTTTTATGCAGTTGGCTATTTTTTCCCGTTATTAATATTTTCATATTTAAATAAAACTTTAATATGGTTTGCTCATTTTTTATTTTATTGTTGCAATTATTTAAATACAGAACATAAATTAGAGGTTAGAATTAATCAATAATGAATATTAACAGTAACATCTGATTAGATCATATCATAGCAGTTGTTAATCAACTATAAATACTAAAAACAAAGAAATGAAATACTAGTTGACCTGTTTATATATTTATTTTTACAATTACAAATAATAGAAGTACTATCCAGTTTGTTAAGATGTGTTCAGAGTTTTAATCTTTAGATTAAATATGCTTTTTAATGTAAGTATATATAGTATTTTGTTAGAATAGCAGTTTTCATGAATGATTAATAGTGAAAATGAACAAACAAAAAATGTACAATGAAAATAGACCACTAAAAAATCAATTCTATGTGTACAAATAATAATGTCCAAGGAAATGAAGAGGATAGTAGCACGAGAAAAGGGAGAAAAAAGGGGAGAAAAGGAAAAGAAAAGGAAGAATTAGAAAATAAATAAATAAATAAAAATAATTAAGAAAGCAAGAATACTGTTGTCCTAAAATATTAAATAAGAGACTAGATTGTTGAGAAAACAAAAGGTTTGAGTAGGGTTGAAGGGCTGGTAATTAAGTATAATCAAGGATAAAGTTGTCAACAAATTTCTAGCTAAGGGCATTTGTCCAAAAATATACTTGTTCCCTACATAGGTCATTAGATGTTAGCTTTTTGGATGGAGTTGGTCAGATGATAAAGTATTTAGACATATCAATGGATCGGATCTACTCAAATCCAATTTAGATCTATTATATTTTGTTATGGGTTTGGATCTAATTTTTAAAATCCTACCCAAATTCAAATCCTAAACGAGAATCATGGGTCTGGAAAGAGTCTAAATTCATGCAATCTATGGCTAGATCCATACTCAGATCTAAATCTATCCAAATCCATGATTAGGTGACAATATTTTAAGCAAATATAATTAGTTGCTTATATTTCATACTTATGAGTTTGGGTCTGGATTTAGTGGATCTAATTCAAATTCTATCCATTGACATGTTTAAAAATGCCTATAAAATCATTAAGGAGGAAAGGGGGTATCTTGTTACTTGGTAGAAAGTTGGAGGAAGTTTACTGTTTCTAACCTAATTACTTAATAGATTTAAATGACATCTATGTAAAATTCTCCACTATTTGGGACTTGCATTATTTGGATATGGACAAGTTTTGTAACTCAATTCTCCTTGATAACTAGTGTTTTAAATTTTGACTGTTTGAAAGAATCTTAACCAAAATTTTAGAAATTAATTCTAGATTCGACTAAATTTCTTGAACTGAATTGTCTAAATGGACAAATGCAATAAACTAAACTATTTTTTATGTAAAAAATTTATAGTTAAATTGGTCAAAACTGAAAAGCTTAGTGAACAAAACAAAACTCTTTTTTTTTGTGAAAATTTAGAAAAAATTTAATAAAATTGATTAAGCTATGCTTATTGTGGATGCTTTAATTGTATTAAATTGATAACCAAAACAATTGAGCTATTTCAATTTTAGGATAATATAGAAACCTCCCCTAAGATTTCTCCTAATATCACTTCACACCCTTAAGATTTTCAAAGTCTTACTTATCTCCCTTATCAGCTTGAAAAGGCTATTTGTCCCTTTTAACACTCACAAATTGATGACATTACCCTTGCATTCTTAATAATTATTTAACCAAAAATTACAAAATAAAAAGATTTTTAACCCAAAAAATATAAACAAAAAAACCAAATATCCATCCAATATTACTCCATATTCTTCCGTATCCAAGTGGTGGTAGGATAACAAAGCAAGTGGTTAAATTAAATTTAGTAACGTCAAACCTTAAAAAATTTGCAAGATGAATTTAAGGAAGTCAAGCAATACTTTTAGGAAGTATTAACATAATACATAATGTAACTCAAGTTGTATTCGAAATTAAAATATTCTTTTTTATATGTGTTATTTGCATGTAAAGCCTACTTATAGAAAAAAAATTATAAATGAGCCAGTATTAAAAAGATTAATAAAAATGATCTAACAATCAAATATCAAAAAATTGCTTTTGCCTTATTTTTTTGAACAAGATAGGCAATTTTACTTTTTAGCCTTATTTTAATTTTGATTGTTGATGTAAATTTCATAAATAGGATAACGTAAGGATGGTATTGGAAGTAAAATTTTATCTCTGTTGCTTTTCAACTAAAGAGGATAAAATGTTCCAAAAATGTCAATTCAAGGGAGGTAAATGAGATTTTAGAAAGCTTAGGGGCGTTAAGTGATATTATGAGAAATCAAAAGGGAGTTTTTCTAAAATTATCCCTTCAATTTTTGTAAGACTTTTGCACTTGGATTTTTCATAACCATGATCTGAACGCTTCAAATTTTCTGTTCCCATATTAGTTTTTGTCCCCTCTGTCTCTTTTTTGTATAACTGCCACATCGCCTCTAACTTTTTGATAATCCAAATTCAAACAAATCGATAATAATCAGTTGATAAGTTTACCCAAAACCAATTCATCCAATAACTCAAAACTTTTTTTTCTTTGGATAAATAAAGCGGTTCCAATAATTCAAAACTGTTTTTTTCTTTGGATAAACCAAGCGGTGGTTCCCTAATCAGAATTCCTTCAACTCTAGTTTACATGAAGAAGAAGACTGCAAGTTTGCAACATTACGTCCATCAATTGATCCTCAAACTACTTATTCTTTTCATTCAATTGCTCACCAAATCCCTACGATATCATTGTCTTTAACTTTGTTTACCATGTTGGATTATGTCGTTAACACCTGCAATTGCTCACGAAAATTGTGAGGGCCCGTTATTTTTGTTGCAAGATTAAAGATATAATGACTGTATCAAAGTCCTTGTTAGGGTTTAAGAAAAATATGATTCAGGGTAAAATAAAATAAAGAAGAGTTTTAGTTGATTTTTATGTTTACAACCAACAAGACTTTTTTTTTTTTGCTAAAAATGAAAATAAAAAAAAGTTTAGAGTTACCTGTTTAATTGATTTCGAGTAAACTTGTGAACCGATTATTTTTAATTTGTTTGAGTTTGGATTATGAAAAAGTTAGAGGCGACATGATAGTTATACAAAAAAAGGACAAAGGGGACAGAGACTAATTTGGAGACAGAAAATTAGAAGCGTGATCCGAAGCATTTTGGGGTGTTCAGCATTTAGTACGGTATTGAACTTGAGTTTTAGATTGTCAAACATCTGAAGTATATGTCACTAATGGCCATAATTATTTTGGTTATTAGATTAATAAGATTATATGACTGATTGTTTATGGGTTCGAACATCTTTGCCTCTTTTGTTTCTTAAATATTTTATGGATTCAAGAACAAACGGTATAAAACTCTTCTCCGCCATACTCTTTCTTTTCTCCACCTCGCCCAGCAAGCATTCCTTGCTTTTTTCTATTTATAGTATTTATTCTATTACGAATTAATCACATAGTCTCTTCCTCTTTCTACAAAATTTCATCCATTATAATGCTGATAAATTGCTCTTTAATTAAAGAAGGCATTGACTAAATTAAAGTTCTATATTTATGTTAATTTTTTGATGGAGTGTTGATTGTTTTTCTTTTTTCTTTTGGCATTATTGCAAAAATTGGATTTATGCTGTTTTGTGCTAGTCTTAGTTATGCAAATTTATGCAGAGACTTTTTTTGTGAACTAATATTGATTTTATGCATAGGAGGAAGTATGATCTAGGGAATCTCTCTGTCTTGGATCGACAAATGTGGTGTCATAATCATGTTGCCTATTGTTCGTAGGATGGATCAACTTTTTTATTAGAACTTGAAGCATTTGTTGTACAACGGTTGCTCTCTAGGCAAGCACCTATGGTTGGCAATAAAATATTAACTTGTAGAATTCCAAAATACTGTACTTTCTATGACAGAATACCATGAGGAAATGGTCTGCTTGGTGATAGAATGTCCTTGGCACACTATGCTTCTAGTCATCTAAAATTTCCTAACATGCAGTATATTTTATTTCTTATAGGTTTACTAGTCTATCATACTCTTGTTCAGTTGAATTCTTTTAAGTTTAAAAGAAGGTTTCATACAGAACCTTCCTTTTTTTCCCCATCCTGAACTTTATCTCTTCAATGCTTTTATTCCCTATTCATAATCTCCAATAAGTAAATAAAAACAAACTTAAGTTACATTACATTCTCTATCCAAGAAAAATTTAAGATACATTACAATCTCTACTCGAAAAAAATGATGCAAAAATAAGGGTATTTTTTTTCTCCTTTGGAGTCTTTTCATGTTAAGTTCTTATTTATTTGGGTTTTTTTTTGGAGAATCCCGTTCACGAGGGAGGGATGCCAGCCCAAATTTGTTAGAATTATAAAAATTACCAACTTTAGGGACCCATACCTGGCCTAAAACAACAACATAGGGGTGCTACCTTATGACAACCCTACTATGCACAAAAGGAAAGGAACTACATTCCATAAACACTAGGGATCAGACCCTATCTGGAAGTTGTCGAATCATAGTAAACAACTTGTCCGAATCGAGTTGCAAGCTTGCTAGTGCATTTGCCTCTGAATTTGCTTTCCGAAACACATGAGTAAGTAATGCTGGCAACAAGAGCAGGTGCCAACGGATCTGACGAATATAATTACACAGCGGCCATCGACCTATAGCAGATGAATTAACTAAGGTCACCAATGTTTTTTGAGTCCACTTCAACTAGCAGGTTGCCAACCTCTAGCTAAGCACAGAGTTGGAGACCATAAAGCAAAGACAATTCCTCCGCTTCCAAGACATCAAACTCGCCAAAGTCTTTGTAAAAAACAGCTATCAAGGTACCTTCATGACTCCTCAATATCCCGCTTCCATAGGCCTTTCCATTACACACACTAGCATCTGTATTAAGTTTAACATAGTTAAGGGGAGGCTTTGTCCAACAAATTACTGCACAACAAACCCTCTTTTGTCTCCGGGGAGCGTAGTTTCTTAACTTACAATCTGCCTCCCCAGGAAAAAATTGCTGGCGAAGAATTCCAGCAATGCCTAACTGATGCAGATAACTATCAATCTGCATAATAATCTGCCTAGCAAACAATTTAATGTTTTGAAAATATGCATGGTTCCGAGCTTTCCACAAGAACTAGCAAATAATTACAGGCATTGCCATCCAAATATGAACTTTACTGGACCCTGGAACGGATAACAACTAGGCTCAAAACATAGCTGAGACAGTGTTGAAGCTCAAATGATACAGGCCAAACATTTTCCGAAATGCTCCCATACCTGTCGACCAATAGGGCAAGACAGAAAAAGATGCGAACACCCCTCTGCCTCCAAGTTACAACACCGATATTTAGATGCCAAGCATACCCTAAACCTTCTTAGATTCAACTTCACGGGAAGATAATTATTAACCAATCGCCAAGCAAAGAAAGGCAGCTTTAGCAGGAGGATTGGACACCAAACGGTCTGATGAATCACAGTTGGGTCCTTCCTTGACCGCAAGGCACTCCACACAGAAGTGATAGAAAAGTCTCCCAAAGAAGACAGTAGCTAGACCATTTTATCCTCTTGATCCAAATCTAAACATAGCTCTAATATGGTATTTACCAAATTAATCAGCAGAAAGCCCTTCAATTGTCCTACATCTCAACCATAATTCATATAGAAATCTGCTACGAAGAAATGCGGAAGATTCAGAACCATCAGTGTCGAAGCCAGCGGTACATCAAGAACCCACTTGTCATACCAAAAATCTACCAAACCTCTTCCTAAACACTAACAAATCTTCGATTTAGCAAAATCTCGAATATGTTCCAGCCGACGCCAAACTGGCGAAGAACAAATAACTTGCACTGTAGAAGGATGTTATCCCTTTATATACTTCGAATGCATACACTTTGCCCAAACCGAGTCTGAGTCGTAGCTTCCACCAAAGCTTGGCAGAAAATGCATCAATCATATCTTGAAACCTTCGAAAGCCCAATCCCCCTTCCTCAACAGGCAAACGCAGTTTATCTCATGATGCCCAATGAATACGCCGCAACTCCATAGAGTGATCCCACAAAAAAACATTACAAAGCCTCTCTAGTGATCGCAGAACTGCCTGTGGTGGGCGTAATACTTGCATCAGATACATAGGAATTGATAATAAGAAATGTCGAATCAACACCACCTTGCCACCGTAAGATAATAACTTCGTAGTCCAATGACTTAGTCTCTTGCGCATCTTGTCCAAAATACCATTAAAAAGACCACGTGTTGCCCTGCCAGTTAAAATCGGTGCCCCTAAGTATATGAAGGGGCGGCCTTGTCGATGGAAGTTCAACGAAAGAGACACTAAATTAGCTTGAGTAGCTGTAGCTCTAGAGGATAAATAAAAAGAACTCTTATGGGCATTAACTTTTTGCCCGAAATATGCCTGGTATACCTCCAAAAAATCCCTTATAGCACCTAAACAATCCTGGGAACACTAAACAAAGATGATAGTATCATCCGCAAAAGCCAGATAGGGAATACGATCCTCGGATGTCACGTAAAAGCTTCTTTTGTCTTGCAAGATAAGATGATGAATTCCTCGGCCAAGAAATTCAGCGACGAAGAGAAATAAACTCGGTGATAGTGGATCCCCTTATTGCACTCCCCGCGAGGACCGAAAAAATCCTGTTGGCTCTCCATTAATAAGCACAGAAAATCAATTGTTACTAAAAGTGCCAAAAAACAAATCGACCACCCTTTCCTGAAAGCCAAAACTCCACATCATGAACAACAAAAAATTTCATTCAACTCGATCATATACTTTTTTCATATCAAGCTTCAAAATCACATTAGGATTCTTTAAGCGTCTATCAAGATCTCCAACTAGCCTTCGGTTAACAAAATGTTCTCATCAATTCCTCCACCGGGGACAAAGCCAGTTTTACTGGGGAGAGATCAATTGGGGCAGCAACATACTTAACTGGTTTGATAAAAACCTTGGAGAAAATTTTTGAACTAACGTTACATAGGCTTATATGTGAGGACCCGTAAAATTCTTTATATATTTTTTTAAAAATGTTCTTTTATTTGAAAATTATTAATTTATAACAACCCTACTACTCAATCACCCCACAATAAGGGCAAATGAATCTAGAAAGTAAGGTTTCACGTTTCGATTTCAAGTTAGCACGAATTAGGGTTTTCACGTTTTTTCGTAGTATGATTATTCGGTACGGAGTGAGGATCAAATTTGGTAGGTAAGAGTGACTTTTGGATGAGGAAATATTATATGATTAGAAATGATAATAATAAGTTAGTGATTAGAAGTTAAAAACCCTAGTACACGCGGCTTAAGAAAAATCGGCTCAAACCGACGGGTATCGATCACTACGAATTGAACCCACCACTTGACCACCACTTCTCTACCACCATATACCTTGATATTTTTGCAAAATATCTCCCTCATCCTCAGCCTTATAGCCGAAATATTTGACCCAAATGCAAGGAAAAGAAAACAAAATTTTAGTGGGTTTTGGTGGTGACAAGTGTTGGCCACCTATAGTTCCTTGACCAAGCCAAAGTCTTACCTTCTTATCCCTCATTTGGGCTCATTCTTCCTCATTTTTTTTTGGTTAGCCGAGAGCAAGGAGAGTGAAGAGAGCTTTCAATTTTCAACCTTGAATCCAACCTTTTGAGTGTAAACAAGAAAAACTAAACCGATTAATCACTAGTTTGGAAGTTTGGGAAGCTTAAAGAACCAAAAATTTCAAGGAGAGGTGAAGGATCATTCTTGCAAACTTTTGTCTTGAGGTATAATGGCTGATCAACCTTTCATTCTCCATTAATCATGATTAAGTTGGGTATTAATGTTAGAATTGTGCTTGTGATGCTTGTTTCAAATGGTTTTGATGATTAGAGGGATGACTTTTGAGTTAGGGTTTCTTGTGGGTTAGGTGTTATATGATATATATATATGGTATATAATCTTGTAAAGGAGAAAGTAGTGGTAGTTTTAAGGTAAAAATGTGAACTATAGCTTGAATATAACAAAATTTCAGATTTCTGGAAATTGTAGCTTCAGTTTTGCCCGGTTCCATTTCATTATGTTAGAAGCCGAATTAGGCTTAGGACAAGACATAAAAGTTGTAGAGAATGACATTTTATGGTTGCCTACAAAATTTCAACTCAATCGGAGCAACGTAGCCTGTAAAAAGATGAAAATACCCTGACTGCCATAGAAGTAAAGTCAGTGGACAGTTTTGACAGTACACTAAGTTGGTTGCGTTTATTCACCTTGATACGTACTGAACTAGCTTTTAGTCAAAATATGAAAGTTTTAGTACTATGTCTTAGCTTTCCAACACCTCCAAGAATGTCTTAAACGGACTTTGGTAACGTGAGATTTGGCCATTTGAAAATAGTACGGTTAACTATTCTATTAGTTGGAATTTGGTTCTGTGAATTGGGAATTTGACTGGGTTACACTGGAATTTGGACTAAGTGATCTACGTCAAAATTGTATCCCTTTGTCTTAGCTTTGAAATGGTATAAATTTCACCCCAATCCGATAAGCGTAGCTTCGGTTAAGTCCGTTACGCAAAACTATATCAAATCTGTCTTTTGTTAAACCTCATTTCCGTACATGTCGTTAGCTTGATTTTGTACTTGTATTACCCTGAGCCTATTGAGCGGCTATTGAAATGAAATTGTTTTGTGTGTAACTTTGGGTTTGATTGAGAAAAAGAATGAAGCCATAAATGGCTAGAAATAGGAAAATACAAACTGCCCAAATTTACGCTCAAGGGCTAGGTAGACATACTTGCAACTTGAGTAAGGGTTAAGAGTGATTACTACTTGAACTATCTAGGATATTTGCATCTTCTTTTATTGAGGTATATCAGTGAGGATTTGGCCGAACTTGTACCCTTGAGAATTACAATCGTGACTACTAGGAATACGTTTTTTTTGTACTTTCGATTCAAATGGCATTTCCAAGTATAAATGTTACAAAGTTATATAGTTTGAAAAGCGAGCGAGTGTTTCACGAATATTCTCCGAATGAACTTCCATTTCTTGATTCTTATTGAACGAAACGTCTAAGTTTCGAAGCTTAATCGATTTTTAAAGTTCTTAAACAAAGTTTTATCATAGATTTGGACTACAAACCCGGAGTACAATCCAGACACGATCAATAGAGGCACTTTTGCTGAGTGCTTCTAAATACCTGATTGAATTGGATACTTGTTTTCAATGCTTGACCAATGCGATTTAATGATATGTCATTTGTTTGTTCAGGCAAGAGTGTACTTTATCGCGTACTTTCCCTAATATGAGATACACTTGTTTATTGTTGCAATGGATTTGATATATTTGTGTATATGGTGCGCATTTCCTAGAATTCCAGAAATCCTGTGGCGAGTTACTCGAGTCGAGGCGGCAAGGGATTGGTCGATCGGGTAACGAACTCAGGGTCTTTCGTTGTGTCGAGTGGAATGATATCTCCTCGACTAATCGGTATACTCAAGTATTACCACCCATGTTTATTGAGGATTTTGGGCCCAGTACGGGGTGTGAATGGTGGACGGAGGGTAGTGTAAGTGGTGTTCTACTGGATTGGTTACTTACTTGAAGGTTGACAGAGTATCAACTATTACTTAATCAAGATTTGGTGATGCACTAGGAATTTGGTTCCTGAGAGCCTTCCGTATCCTTATACTTTGGAATGATTATTGCTTATTGGATTATTAATCCTTCTGAAAAACTTTTACACTCACTCACTTTGAAGTTTGCTATTTGAAGTATTATTGTTCACTCTTATGAACTTCTGATGCCCATTAACTTGCTACGTTGATATTCGTACTTTTAAAATGGCCAATTTGCTATTTGGAATCTCACTGAATTTTTAAATCATTCCATGCTATTTGTTTTTCTTACAGGGGGTACGAGCGAGGCGTGAAACGTATACAGGCTAGCGTAGTCTAGTTATTTTGTGCTTTTGAATTTGTACTCACGCTAGTACCCGACTACGGTTGATTGTACTCGAAATGTAAACACTTTGAAATTTTTTTGGTGTGTAGAAACTTTGTATTTGGATTTGAGCATCAATGTATATATTAAGTTGAAGTAGATGTGTTATTCATTTTCTATAGATGTACGTTATTTTGCTTGAGTGAGTGAGTGAGTCATGGCGAGAGTTGGACAGGCGGTCCGCCGAACACTTTGATTCGCCTTAGGGGAAGGTGGGGCTATCATGGATGGTATCAGAGCTCCTATTGAGCTCGTGCCGGGAGAGGGTTCTCGGACTGTGGGGATTAACTTATTAAGTGTGGAACAATTGTCTATTGTTAGGAACCTTAGATATGTATGTTGGGTAGGAATCTCTAATACGGGTGATTTGCTCTTGAGCCTGGCCAGCTTGAGTGGTGAATTATCATATTTTCGGATTCTTGTCCCTGAGTACCAAAGAGTGATACCTTTACGATAAGTTGAGATCTCGCGTAATATTAGGATAAGTTTGGATGGCGAAAGCAAAGGCACGGGGAATGCGAACAGTCTGGACTTGAAATATATTGAAGATATTCATGGGATTTGGGATCCTTATTATTCACGTGCTTCGAGCTTTGATTAAGTGTAGTGCCTGAGCAATACCTAGGGTTAATGTCCTATAGGTTATGTGACTTGTTTTGATTGAATGTGTTGCATTGCCCCTGTTTTATGATTTAGAAAAGGTTTATGATTTGCATTATTCTGTTTTATGCTGTTTATATTTATACAGTTACTTAGTGGCTATATTCTATCATTGATTAGTTGGCTATATTGCTATAGTTGATTTGCCGCGAAACATGGAGGGTAGAAGAAGTCAAGCCAGGGAAACTAACTGAGGACGCGGTCCTAGTCGTGGCCGTGGGGGTAGACAAGCACAGGAACCGGTGCGAAAATCGAGAGAAGAGAAAGAGGCAACGATTGAGCCACAACTAGACCCCAAGCTGTAGGAGGAGATTAAGTGGCAACTGCAATCCAACAGATGGCTAATATTCTGACCCGTTTAGTGGAACAATAGGGTCAAACCCCTGTAAATCAACCTAGGGACCCTGATATGGGGCAAGATAGGGTCATAGAGAGATTTCAGAAGTTCTCTCTACCTAAGTTCCTGGGAGGACCAGACCCGGAGGGAGCCGAGAGATGGCTAGAGGCCATGATCAACATCTTTGCCGCTTTAAACTATACAGAGGATAGGCAAGTACAATTCGCTGTTTTCCAGTTCGAAAGCTCAGCCAGAGCCTGGTGAAATGTAATTAGGGTTAAATGGGAAAGAGAGGGGACTGCATGGACTTGGGTGAATTTTGTACGGGAGTTTAACGAGAAATACCTCCCACCTATCGTCCAGGAGAAGAGAGAGGATGATTTTATTAAATTTCGCCAGGGAACTTTAAGTGTATTTGAGTATGAAACCCAGTTTACGAAACTATCCAAATATACTCCCGAACTGACAGTTACGGAGCAAAGAAGAATACGGAGGTTTGTGCAAGGGTTTAATGTGGAGATACAAGAAGCCTTGGCGGTGGCCCAGATTAATACGTTTACGGAGGTTTTGGAGAAGGTCCAAAGAATAGAAATTGCTAGGGCACAAGTGAGAGTTTTTCATGCAAAAAGGAGGGGTGCGCCTGGTGGAAGTCAAAGGCAAGGACAAGGTAATTTAGATATGCCACCCTTTAAAATGGGTCGAGGAGATGGTTGTGAGAAAATTTCAGGGACATCTAAGGAAGGTACTCCAAAAGGAGTTTCGCGTGGTTGGGGCCAAACGAAAGGTGCCTCACAAGGAGGTCAAACCTCAGGCCCTCAAGTATCTTGTGAGTACTGTGGGAAGGCCAATCATACGGAGAATGATTGTTGGCGAAAGACAGGAAAATGTTTATGGTGTGCTAGTACCGAGCACCAGCTTGCAACTTGTCCCCGTAGATCACACCTAAACCCTAAACAAGTAAATGTAGGAGGGACTAAGCCAAGAGTGCCAGCTAGAGTGTACGCCTTGAACCAACAGGCATTACCTGAACCATCGGAGATAGTAGAAGGTACGATTCGTGATTTCTATTGTTTATTATTTCGGAGTGCATGTATGAATTTCGAGGACGAAATTCTTTTAAGGGGTAGAGAGTGTGAGGACCCATAAAATTCTTTATATTTTTCTTAAAAATGCTCTTTTATTTGGAAATTATTAATTTATAATAGCCCTACTACTTAATCACCCCACAATAAGTGCAAATGAACCTATAAAGTAGGGTTTCACGTTTCGATTTCAAGTTAGTACGAATTAGAATTTTCACGTTTTTTCGTAGTATGATTATTCGGTACGGAGTGAGGATCAAATTTGGTAGGTAAGAGTGACTTTTGGATGAGGAAATATTATTTGATTAGAAGTGATAATAATAAATTAGTGATTAGAAGTTAAAAACCCTAATATACGCGGTTTAAGAAAAATCGGCTCAAACCGACGGGTATCGATCACTACCGATTGAACCCACCATTTGACCACCACTTCCCTACCACCACATACCCTTGATATTTTTGCAAATATCTCCCTCATCCTCAGTCCTATAGCCGAAATATTTAACCCAAATGCAAGGAAAAGAAAACAAAATTTTAGTGAATTTTGGTGGTGACAAGTGTTAGCCACCTATGGTTCCTTGACCAAACCAAAGTCTTACCTACTTATCCCTCATTTGGGCTCATTCTTCCTCATTTTTTTCTGGTTAGCCGAGAGCAAGGAGAGTGAAGAGAGCTTTCAATTTTCAACCTTGAATCCAACCATTTGAGTGTAAACAAGAAAAACTAATCCGATTAATCACTAGTTTGGAAATTTGGGAAGCTTAAAGAACCAAAAATTTCAAGGAGAGGTGAAGGATCATTCTTGCAAGCTCTTGTCTTGAGGTATAATGACTGATCAACCATTCATTCTCCATTAATCATGATTAAGTTGGGTATTAATATTAGAATTGTGCTTGTGATGCTTGTTTCAAATGGTTTTGATGATTAGAGGGATGACTTTTGAGTTAGGGTTTCTTGTGGGTTAGGTGTTATATGATGTATATATATAGTATATAATCTTGTAAAGGAGAAAGTAGTGGTAGTTTTAAGGTAAAAATGTGAGTTATAGTTTGAATATAACAAAATTTCAGATTTCTGGAAATTATAGCTTCAGTTTTGCCCAGTTCCATTTCATCTTGTTAGAGGCCGAATTAGACTCAGCACAAAACATAAAAGTGGTAGAGAATTATATTTTATGGTTGCTTACAAAATTTCAACTCAATCGGAGGAACGTAGCCTGTGAAAAGATGAAAATTCCCTGACTGCCATAGGAGTAAAGTCAGTGGACAGTTTTGACAGTACACTAAATTGGTTGTGTTTGTTCACCTTGATACGTATTGAACTAGTTTTTAGTCAAAACATGAAAGTTTTAGTATTATGTCTTAGCTTTCCAACACCACTAAGAACGTCTTGAACGTACTTTGGTAGCTTGAGATATGGCCGTTTGAATATAGTATGATTAACTGGTCTATTAGCTGGAATTTGGTTCTGTGAATTGGGAATTTGACTGGGTTACACTAGAATTTGGGCTAAGTGATCTTCGTCAAAATTATAGCCCTTTGTCTTAACTTTGAAACGGTATAAATTGAACCCCAATCCGATAAGCGTAGCTTCGGTTAAGTCCGTTACGCAAAACCATGTCAAATCTGTCTTTTGCTAAACCTCATTTCCACACATGTCGTTAGTTTGATTTTGTACTTGTATTACCTTAAGCCTATTGAATGGCTATTGAAATGAGATTGTTTTCTGTGTAACTTTATGTTTGATTGAGGAAAAGAATGAAGTCATAAATGGCTGGAAATAGAAAAATACAAAGGGCGTGCTGCCCAAATTTACGCTCAAGGGCTAGGTAGACATACTTGCAACTTGAGTAAGGGTTAAAAGTGATTACTACTTGAACTATCTAGGATATTTGCATCTTCTTTTATCGAGGTATATCAGTGAGGATTTGGCCGAACTTGTACCCTTGAGAATTACAATCATGACTAATAGGAATACATTTTTCTTGTACTTTCAACTCATATGGCATTTCCAAGTATAAATGTTACAAAATTATATAGTTTGAAAAGCGAGCGAGTGTTTCACGAATATTCTCTGAGTGAATTTTCATTTCTTGATTCTTATTGAACGAAACGTCTAAGTTTCGAACCTTAGTCGATTTTTAACTTAAACAAAGTTTTATCACAGATTTGGACTTCAAACTCGGAGTACAACCCAGACACGATCACTAAAGGCACTTTTGGTGAGTGCTTCCAAATACCTGATTGAACTGGATATTTGTTTTCATTACTTGACCAATGTGATTTAATGATATGTCATTTGTTTGTTCAGGCAAGAGTGTATTTTATCGCACTTTCCCTAATATGAGATACATTTGTTTATTGTTGCAATGGATTGGATATATTTGTGTATATGATGCGCACTTCCTGGAATTTCAGAAACCCTGTGGCGAGTTATTCAAGTCGAGCCGGCAAGAGCTTGGTCGATCGGGTAACGAACCCTGGGTCTTTCGTTGTGTCAAGTGGAGTGATATCTTCTCGACTAATCGGTATACTCGAGTATTATCACCCATATTTATTGAGGATTTTGGACCCAATAGGGGGTGTGAATGGTGGACGGAGAGTAGTATAAGTGGTGCTCTACTGGATTGGTTACTTACTTGAAGGTTGATGGAGTGTCAACTATTACTTGATCAAGCTTTGGTGATGCACTGGGAATTTGGCTCCTGAGAGCCTTCCGTATCCCTATACTTTAGAATGATTATTGCTTATTGGATTATTGATCATTCTGAAAAACTTTTACACTTGCTTACTTTGAAGTTTGCTATTTGAAGTATTATTGTTCACTCTTATGAATTTCTGATACCCATTAACTTGCTACGTTGATATTCGTACTTTTAAAATGGTCAATTTGTTATTTGGAATCTCATTGGATTTTTAACTCATTCCACGCTATTTGTTTTCCTTACAGGGGGTACGAGCGAGGTGTGAGACGTGTACAGGCTAGCGTAGTCTAGTTATTTTGTGCTTTTGAATTTGTACTCACGCTAGTACCCGACTAGGGTTGATTGTACTCGAAATGTAAACACTTTGAAATTTTTTTTGTTTGTAGAAACTTTGTATCTGGATTTGAGTATCAATGTATATATTAAATTGAAATGGATGTGTTATTCATTTTCTATGGATGTACGTTATTTTGCTTGAACTGTGAGTGAGTGAGTGAGTGAGTCCTGGCAAGAGTTGGGCAAGCGGTCCACCGAACCCTTTGGTTCGCCTTAGGGAAAGGTGGGGCTGTCACATTATAGGCCGAAAGTCTCGTCAAGTGTTTGCTCCAGCCACCTTTGGCAGGAGGATAATAAACATACTGGAAAACTCCTGTGGAAGTTTCATCCCTCTAAAAAAATTGTGAATTGCTTCAAGCAAATCCTCTTTAATTATATCCCAACAACTATGGTAGAACCCTGCGTCAAAACCATCTGAGCCAGGAGCACTCTTCACCGACATGGAGAACACCACCGATATAATTTCTTCCAATGAAGGCAAGGCAGCCAAGGAATCATTATCACCACTATTAATTTGAGGAATCACAAAAGGTAAAGCAGGTGGCAAACTGTCCTCTCGTTTTGAGGTAAAGAAGGCGTTAAAAAACTCCACCGCTGAGGATTTAATGTCTGAAGGTTGTTCCAAAGTAGCCTCCGAGACATGTTTAATTCTAGAGATGAAGTTCAAGTTTCTTCGCTGCCACACCACCAAATGAAAAAAGATTGTATTAGCATCACCTAATTGCATCCATTTCATAGCAGATTTTTGGCACTAAAACTCCCCTTCAATGGATAACTGTTTCGCATGGGCAACTCTAGCCTCTCCAAATTTAATTTGGTATGCTTCATCTCTCAAGTAATCATATATTCGTTCACACTATAGCAAATACTCCTTTGCTTGCTTCACCTTTGAAAAATTGTGACCAAATGTTTCCTTATTCCAACGCCGCAAGTATTTCCTAACGCACATGAACTTCCTAAAGAATTTCTCCATTCCCACGCAAGATACTGGTTGTTGCTAGCTTTGACTCATCACTGGTAAAAAAGTATGATGCTTAGTCCATGCATTCAAAAAACGGAAAGAGCAACAGCGTCGAGAATGAGATCCACACTTAATATGTAATGGCGCATGATCAAAACAACCATGTGCCATGTGTGAAACATGGGTAGAATAAAAAATAAAAGTCCACTCTGAGTTAGTAAACGCCTATCAAGTCTCTGCTATATCCAACCATTTGTCCATATAAAAGGGAACCCATCAAAAGGTACTTCCGATAATGCACAATTGAAAACGGCTACGTTGAATTCTTCCATATTCCCAGCATTAGCTGGCTCTCCCTCAAGTCTCTCCTCCACAGTAGATACAACATTGAAATCCCCTGCTACTAACCACGGATACCGATTTGCCGAACCAATACCCTCCATAACACTCCAAAGACTCCTCCATCCAACCCTAGTACATCTTGCGTAGACGGCTAAAATATTGAGCACCGTACCAAAACTAAGGGACGGTGTGATATGTACTAGCTGTTTAGCATATTCTCGACAAGACACTGAGAATTCAGCCATCCAAAAAACCCAAATCTTCCCCTCAAGGAAGGATTGAGCCTTATCAAAACACAAAAAAAGTCAAACCTTCTCCACCTGTTCAATTCCAGACAAAGGCTCCAACAAAATAAGAAGACGAATTAAATTGTTACGACATAAGTCCTTAAGGTAATGTTGAGAGTCTTTCTTCAACACCCTCCTAATATTCCATACTAATGCATTAAAGAAATCAATCATGTTGCTGCAACGAGGATTTAGCTTGAGAAAGATAGGCAGATAATTTCTTATTATAGTTAATAGGACAACCAGCTTTGGGTTTACCTAATTTGTTTAGCAATTGAATGTCTCTAGCGTCAATAACAGTAGTTCTCGGACATTCAATATCAATCAGTCTCGTATCCTTCTGCAATTTTCGATCCAAACGATCCTTGAACTCCAAAAGTGCTGCAGTGAGGTGAGTGTAGCAGTAGATGACCTACCAGTGCCTACCCACGGAGAAGCAACTGGAGACGACCATGTGGACTTCGTACGTTCATCCAATTTCAGCTGTAGTTCTACATCTGTAGCGTATTCCAAAAGAGCAAACGAATCAGAAATATGTAGTTTGCTACCCATCAAAAGTTGTTATAGAGCTTCATCCTCTGACCCAAAATCAATAGCTTGATCGTTCAACATGCCAATCATAATCGATTTAACCACCCCAATCTGATCACGGTCGTGTTGTACACATTCTGATGAAGGTTGTCCAACTGGCACAGGTAGCGCCTCTGATTGCCCACGTTTTGCGAGTGAAGCATCCTGGCAAACTGGCACCAACAAATTGTAAGAGGACTCTGCCTGAGTTGTGGCACCCTCTAGCGGTACCTGATGATTGTTGCTTGGTTTGCAAGTAACCAGAGATCCATGAATCTCCACTAGGCCTGAAGGTAGAGTATCAACCACCTCCTCTTTACCCTTATCTAGTGCTGCCTTGCCAACCTCAACTTGGTTGCCTGGAATAACTCCTTGATCCAATACCATATCCTTTTCCGTCTAACCACTTCCCCTAATCCCCATGCTGCTGCCCCTGGCCTTAGTACGTTGTTGCATGGTACAAAGATTTGCCTTGGCTGCTCTTTCACAACCCCATTAGCTTTAGTTGGTTGCAGCTCTGGATTCTTCTTGAAACATACATCAACAACATGGCCAATTCTTTCACAAAAGATGCAGAAGTCAGGCCATAACTCGTATTCCACCTTTTGCCAAAAACCCCTGCCACTATCGCCAATTCAAACCCTATGTACAGGGGGCTTAGCAACATCAAGTTCAATCAGAACTCGGGCGAAGGAAGGACGGTGAAAATCCTTTGTCGCTGTATCAACCTGTAGAGGCCAGCCCAGCAAAGAGGCAATTTTATGCAGGTATTTCATATTGAAAAAATGGAGAGAGAGGTCTGGGAATAAAACCCACAAAGGAGCAATTGACGGTTCCTAATAGGGTGTGAAATCAATTGTCCACTTGGAGATAGTCATAGGTGAGCTTTGGATAAACCCTGTCCTCCGTAAAAACAGCTTGGAGTAGTTTTCCTCCAACTGTGGCCATAACATAACATGCTTCGCATCTAACAAGCCAATGGGACACTCTCCTTTAAGCCACAGCGAAGTGATAAACTTGCGAATAACCTCCATTGGTGGTCTGCTGAAGGCAAAACACCCCACCAATATGTTACCCAAGGGCTCCGCTAGATGCATCCCCTCTTCTCGAGAAATCAGCTATGCTGGCTCTCCCTTATATTGCGAGCACAAACCATAATCAGGTAGACCATGGTCCGAACTTCCTGTCAGAGCTGCAGCAAATGTCTTTGTTTGGAAACCCGGATTTGATGGCCGAGGGCTAGCCATGCTTAGAAACCCTAGCTATCTCGCCTAAGCCTAACCATTTATTTGGGTTAAATTACACTATTTTTGTAAAAGAAACTTCGCCATTACAAATAGAAAAGTGAAATACTAGAATATGTTGAAGCAAAATATTTGAAATAAATTAATAGTTAATGGCATAGCCAAGTAAAATTTATAAAATAATAGATAGATAGAGAAAGAGAGATTTACAAAGAGAGACAAATGAGGGAGTGATTAACTTTGGGATAATAAAAGAAAATATCTAATGTTTGACTGGTTGGGACAATTTCATACTTGAATAAAAATTGATGTTGCAGAAATATTTATTATCCTCACATTTAGAGTTGGCAAAAAAATCCAAAATCCCACAACCTGTCCAACTCGTCCGTTAATTTTAAATGATACGTTGGATCAGTTGAGTTATGGGTTTTGTTGGATTAGATAAGAAAAATCTAATTTATTCATTAGGCGGGTTGTGTTTTTTTACTTGGGTACCCACTAGCCAATTTGTTTAAAAGTAATTCAAAACAATTAATATAAGATTCAATACATATATACCTAACCACTTGCATTTGGACATGTGTTAATAACTCATTGACCAATTTGTATACAAAATTCTCCTATACATGTTTTCAATCAATATTTTAAATTTTTATTTAAAAGAAAAAAGAAACTTGAAATAAAAACTCATACTTATTTTCAACTTCTATAATAATTTATATGCCTTTTAAGATTATGTTGTTTTTCTCTCCTATTTTTTTTATAGTGGTTGTTCTCAAGTTGGTACTTGTTTCTGTTTGTTAATATTTCGTGTACGTAGAATAGAGTTTTAAATTTGTTCTAATTGCATTCTTTTACTTCTAACTTTTTTTTTATTTTACTGTTAATAATTCTTAATCAATATTATAATACAACAAATTATATTCTCTTACTTACATTTTCAAGCATAATATAATCTAGCATTCAATAATTTAAATACATAGAATATTACAACTTACAATAAAAGTGGAAATGAATAGCAAAAGTGTTAATAAGTTGTAACAAAAATAAGTTTCAATCAATTTGTAGTATTAAACAGTATAAAGTAAACAAATTTTGTTAGCTAATCTATTTAAATGTACAATTTATTATCTAAAATTCATAATACAAGTAATATAAATATTCTATTTATGATGTGTTTCTAAGGAGTTTAGGAAATGAGTATGTGAAAGTGTGCTAGTGTGTGAAAATACAATTATGTATGTGAAAATGTGTTTTTGTGTGTCAAAAAAATATTTTTGTGTGTTATAATGTTTTGAGAAAGTTTATTTATCAAAATGTATTAATTAATATGTTAGGTCATATTTGGATCATGGGTTTGAGATGACCCAATATGACCCAACCCAAAATTAATCCAATATCAAGTTAGAGGGGTTGGGTATAATCCATTTAAGTGAAAACCTAATATCAACCTGCCCAATTGCTATGTATGCTCACAATATTGTCAACTTAAAATGTCTACAAAGACTTATTACCTCAAATTGTGTTTGTATATGAAGAGAGAATTGTATCTTCAATAACCCATACCTTAGTAGTGCAACTTGAATGGTACTATGAACTAGGAATGGTTTTCCCTCACTTATGTGCAATTATGCTATAGTCGTGGTAGTGTTTCTCCCTTTTTTCATTGATTAACATGGAAAAATCCAAACCTTCTCATAGGAGTTTGTTTGTTAGATGAGGCTGGAAACTAGTAATCCATAATGAAATTGGTGTTGATAATAGCAGATTTTCTTCTAACTAACTTTGTTTGTTTTTGTATCTCGTAAATTGTAACATATTTTCTTATCCAATTGTAGTGCACTTCCATCAAAGAGTGGAACTGTGCAATTAGTAGAGGAAATTGTGTTATCTTAGCTAAATATATTTGATTTAAGTCGAGATACAATTTCTGCAAGCTAATGATATCAGCTAGGCATGAAGCATGTCTACTTTGGAGGTGATATATTGATGCAAAAGTGGGTAAAATGAGTTGTTTCACAAATGATTCTCAAAAGGTAACAAAGGAGCGATTCACGATCAACTCCCAAAAAGATTTGGAAGAATCTTGTTTCTCAAGAAGTTTGAGCGAAATTTGGTAAAAACCAAGATAGTTTGTTAAAAGTTGAAAAAAGTCTTATAATAATAACCCTAATACATCCCTATATATATATGTGACTAGTTCTAACTGAAAAAGAAAAAGAAAATACAATAGAAAATGGAAAAAAAAACAAAAATGTAATGCTACTTCTGATGATGTCCGGCGTCGGTCTTCACGCCGGACATCTTTTGGAGATATCATCAACCGAATGTTTGGCACCAGTCATTTGGCCAGACTTGGCGCTGGACTTCCTATGAAGTTCATTACGTGCAATCTCCTCTTGCCCTCCTTTGCACGCTCCAAGTTGTCCAAGAAGATACTAACAACTTGTTCTACATCAATCCCTCCCATTGGAGAAGAGCTTGCCCTCGAGTTATCTTGCAAATCAAGATACATACGCTGCTCTGAAGGATGATACAAAGAAAGGTTTGCAACATTAAAGGTAGGTGAAATCCCCATAGAACTTGGCAAATAAACCATATAAACATTAGGATTGATTTTTTAAAGAATCTTGTAAGACCTATACTTCCTTGGTTGCAGTTTATGATATTGGCCAATAGGAAACTTCTCCTTGCACAGAAAAACCATTACCTCATCACCTACTTGAAACACTGTAGCTCGATGATGTTTATCTGCAACAGTTTTCAATTTGTAATTAGTTGCCTCCAATTTTTCTTTCATTTCCGCCTATATAGTTTGCAAGTTATTGGCCATATTCCCTGTGGCAATCCTACATCTTGGAACATTTAGAAGCTACACCAAAATGAATGCATGTCTAGGAGGTTGCACATATATAATAGAGAATGGAAACCTACCTGTGGAGATATGAACTGCGTTATTAATAGCAAACTTTGCTTCGGGAAGAGCATGATCCCACTATCGAGGCCATTCTCCACAAATGTAATGCACCAAGTTCCCTAAAGATCAATAGACACCTTTCATTTGACCATCCATTAGACAATGAGATGTGCATTCGAAGTCTTGTGTAGAATGAAGTGCATCATTTTTGGAAACCTATCCATCACAACAAACACTAAATCCACCTCTCTTTGAGTCTCATGTAATCCAAGCACAAAATCTATGGATAAGTCCTCTCAAATACTTTCAGGAACCAACAAAGGAGTATACAAACTACTCCCTCTATCCCAATTATTTTGTCATGTTTCGCGAATCTAACTTTTTGAAAATAATGATTTAATTGTGATATTTGTACTTCTCTTTCCAATCTTATCCCCATAAATTCAAATTTTGAATGTGTATGGTAGGATGCATATGATTAAAGGAAATAACTATATTACTATATTGGAAGGGGAGACTAAAATGTACTTTGACTTTCTCAACATGATAAACATTTTAAGACAAGTGACGTGCGCAGGGTATACATATACAATTAGCTCATCCACAATTAAGTTTTACATTTATAAATCCTAAATACCCCACATGCGATTTTTCGTATGTATACGAGTCGAGAGCGAGTATAGGGTATTGAGGGTCGAACTCACAGGAAAGAGTTTCAATTACCAATGATTTTCGAACTCTTTTATTATTTAAACTATAAACATGAAGTAAAGTAATAAAATTAATACTAGAAACCTTCTAGAGATATGGAATTCCTTACTACTCTCGCTAATGAGATTACCGGTTAAGTGAATGTTATTATCTTGACTAGTTATGGCGTAATTTCCTAATGTATGTGAAACTTACTCTCGTAGTGAATCAACTATACTTATAACTAAACCATACATACTCTCGTGGTTATGAATTAACTACAAGCTCATTTTTTCTATGAAATTACATGAAACAAGTCACTTAAGCCGCAAAGGTGCACTTCTACTCTCGTGAGTATACATTTTAGGTCTATTACTTCCTTGAACTAGTGTTAAATTCCAATTCGCATTGCAAACTTAACACCTTTAGATAATCACAATTAATGGCCGGTTAATCATGATTAGAAAAGCAAAAGTGATAAAATAACTTGTTTAAAATAATATCATCAAATAACTGTAAACACCAAATTTTTGGTGTAATTTCATTTACTGTTTATTTTTAGTTTTTTATTTATCATGTTAGTTTTATTCGATTGTTAGTTTTTAGTTTCTAGTTTTATTTTTATCTTTATTTTTAAGTTTTAGCATAGAATTTCTTGAAAAAAGAGGAAAAAAAGAAAAATCATACAAAGAAAAAAAAGGAAAAAGAAAAATAGCAATTTTGTTTTATTTGGCTTTATTTATCTATTTTTAGTCATTTCTACTTTATTTATCTTTTATTTTATTTTCGTTTGGTTCAAAAAAAAAGGGGGGGGGAAAATGAAAAATGAAAATTGCACATTGTTGTTTCTAATGTTAATTAATTTGTTTTGTTATTTATTTTTACTATTTTCAATTTTGTTTAATTAAGTTATAAAAAAAAAAAGAGTCACGCATGCCGAAAGCTGCGTGTTGCCGCAGCTTGCAAAGAAGGACTTGGCAGCCCTTTGGCTGTAATTTCAGAGGAAGTGGCTGGGGGTTTTAGGGTTGAATGTCCCATATAAATAGAAAAAGAAAGAGAGCCGCAACAAGGGAGTTTTGGGGAGAGGAGCTACGGTTGAAACAAGAAAAACAGAGGAGGGCTGAGAAAGAGAAAACAGAGAGATAAGATGATTGCAACGTCTGGGCAGAACGGATAAAGAACAAGCAAGAAAAAAAGAAACAGAGGAGCGGCGGAAAAAAGAGAGGTTGATAGAGAGGGAAAAGCTTCAGGCGGCGAAAAAGAAGAAAAGAAAGAAAAAACGCGAGAGACAGAAGCTGGGGGAGTTTCGGAAGCATAGAGAGAGAGAGGTTTTTGGAACAGCAAGAAAGAAAAACAGCGACCGAGAGAGAGTGATAGAAAGAGTGAGGGAGACTTGCGGCTGAGGAGGAAAAGAACGGCTGGAGTAAAGAGAGCTGGGGCTGTGGGTAGGCTAGACTGCAAAGGGAAAGGGTTGAGAGTTAAAAGGGTTGGAACTGGTTGCGACCACAGAAGAGGAACTCACCGCCACCATTGTTGCCGAGAGCTTCACCAAGAACGTGACTGTAAGATTTTCTTTTTCTTTTGCTTACAGATGTTGTTTGTTATTAAGTAACGGGACTATGAAAAACAGAAGTACTTGGTGTCTTGATGGATTTCTTTTCTGAGTGTGGCCCTCTGTTCTTGGATTCTTAGCTTAAGAGCTCGTTGCAACAAGATTGAATTTTTCGGCTTGTTGCAATAGCTCAGGCGTGTCGGTTGCCTTTTTCTTTGTTTTGCCGAAGTTGTGACTCGATTGACCTGCTTGTCTTGTTGTCTATATTTGAATGGAATACCATGAACAACATCTGGATTTAGAAATGTGTTTGGAAAGTCCGAAACAGAAAATCTGCTGCAGCGTCGTTCATGTCGACTTGGCTACATTGCTTTGCTTCCTTTTTGTTCGTTGCTCTTGTTAATTGAACCAGTATGCCTACGTTTGTTTCAGTTTAGGAAATGTCCTTTCCTAGTGTTAAGAAAATAAAGTTGCTAGATTTTGTTCATGAAGTCTGCGTCTTATTTGGTTGTAGCTAAGTGATTCAAAGCTGCTGCAACGAATTCAAAGCCCTCGGCTTGTTGCAGCAGCAGGGACGAACCTTGCTGCCTTCCCTTTGTTAAAATTTTGTCTTGCTTGGGTTGATATGTGGTGTGCATTTTTTGTCATGAGTTTCCCTCCTTGTGTTTTCCGTTGCATTTCTGCATTTATTCAAGCACGTTGGAGCTATGAATTTATAACAGAAAATTGCATCAAATCAAAAGGTTGTCGCAACTTCTTTGCTGTCTGTCTTTTCTGTGAACATGCATCAGACTTTAGCCGTTTCTTACTTTGCTATTTAGTATTGTGTGGGAAGAGGACAGTGGAGGTTTGGTTCGAGTTTACACGGTTGAGTCTTTAAAACTTTTGAATCATATTCCAGTGCTTTGCTAAAAGAATGAACAGCCAAATTGCTGAACCATTCTTGTATACTTTCCAGATTTTTGCATCAACCACCTCCTATGTGTTTTGCTGGTTTGGATGTTGAAGTTATATCTTGTTGTTTAGTTACGGATTATGATTTTTGTTGCAAAGTTTTCGAGCAAAGCTGTATGTTTTGAGTCCTTTCTATGTTATTACATTGGAGCTCTAAGGAACCAGAATCCCCTCAATCATCCTGCAGCTATGTGAAGTTGTTGCATAAATATTATTTTTGGGTTGAATGAGTAAGAAATTGCAGAACGGTCTTTCGGTTGCAAAAGTTCTTTCTTTGCATGAAATTGGCATGAATTTCTTCTAAGATTTGTCTTGATTAAGGGTGTTTAGACGTGTTTAAGGTAGAGTTATTTTAAAGTTTTGGTTTGATGAATGTTTGTGAATGAAGCTTGCGGCTGGAAATGGTTGTTCCATTGTTGCAGAAACGTTTCATAGTATTTTGCATGCTTTTTGCATGAAAATAATTTCAGGAATTGCACTTTGACCCCTCAAGTTTCCTTTTATTCCACAAAGGCCCAATTGCATTCCAATTTCTTGCAATTAAGTCCCAAATTATTTGCATTTCAACCCTTACTTGACCCCTTCTTTGCTTTTTGACCCATGAATTCCTTAAAAGGTGTTATTTGGGTTTGAGTGATTGCTTAACATTTGCAATTGGATCCTTGGTAGTGTTCTATCTTGAAGGTGTACATTATTTGATTTCATTTTTTTTAAATCACTAATCTTAGCACTTCATTCTAGAACCTTTTTGATTATTGAGTTTTGCTTTGCTTTAATTTTGTTCGAGCATAGATGATTTGTTGTAAATACCTTAGGTGATTCCATTTTGCGACTAATTTTGTTTAATTTGCATTCCGTGCTTAATTCTCATTTGTTAAGTAATTAATCGTTAATCAAAGTGATGCCTTGACCATTTCTTTTATTTTGGAGGGTAAATTAGTAATTTCACTACGTTAGAGCTCCAACTCAAGGGAGGTATAACTTCTTTTATTTTTGTCTCTCCTATGTGAACCAACGTGCTACGTGAGAAATACATGTCTACTTTGCTTTCCTAGCCTTTCTTTAATTTCTTTTATTTATGTCATTTACTTTTGCTTTTTATTTAAGTTATTCTTTATGGGGTATGTGTACACCTCTTGGCTTGTAATAGTTAGGGATTTAATTATTTTATTCCTTTTCCCCCTTTTAGATTGTAGTAGGGTCTCCCTAATGTAATAGATAGGGCTTGGAGGAGCATTCAATGAAGACCTATCGAAGTCATGTGCCTAGCTAGCAAATGTAATAGTTAGGGTTTTAATTGTCTTATGTGTCTTGCATGCTTAGTTACTACGTGTTAATTTGCTTTGTTAGGGCCTTGCATCTAGTCGAGCATGCTAAATGTTATGTGCTATGTGTTTATAAGTGTTTGGCATGTCTACTCGCTTTCCATAGCCTGAATGAATGTGATGGATGAATGTACGTTTCCACTAGTCCAACGCTAGTTGGAATTCATAGAATGGGCTAGTCCAACGCTAGACCCTTAGGGATTTCCCCTCGTTAGTACATGTTTGCATGTTCATTACATGTCATGCATTCTTTTTAGTTTTATCATTTTGCATGCCCCTCGAACCCCTTTTCCCTCCATTTTAGGATTTTTGCATTTCATGCTAGTTATAGGGTTCATTTGCTTGAGAGTCCCCTTAAATATGGAATATAAACGAGTGTGGCTTTTTCTAAGCCTTAGCACGCTTGTATTCCCTCTATAAAAGGGTAAATTGAGTCACGATTTAGGTCTCCCCGTACCCAATATGCATGAATTCCCTACGCTCATGCATTTTTAAATCCACTCTACCATTTTATACCCTCATCACACTTTCATTTTTCCTCCCATTTTGCACACGTGCACCTTTATGTTTCTTCACTTGCACACGAACACTTTTATCATCACTTGCACACATGCACTTCATATTATCATTTCACATACCGTACCTTGCCCACTCACGTGAACATTTTCATTTACATATTTATTGTCTTTTATTACTTTTTCAAACTCATGTCCTCACATTGCATACATGCATTCCATCCATTTGCATCCCACTCGCATTATTCGTGACTTCTTCAAAGGATCGTTATTGGGTTTCACAATTAATGTGATTGGCACCACTCAACCTTTGAAGAGAAATTTTCCCCAATACCCCTAGGTCTAGGGTTTGCATTCATGTAGTGCATCCAAATGTAATAAATTCTTTGGTTAAAACAAGAAAATTTTTTATTAAATCATGCAACTAGCCTTGGCTAGGTCAAAGGGGTGCCTTGGATTTTATCTTTGCCTTCCCCTTTGTCAAATGTGACTCCCGAACCTTTTTCTTTGGTTTACGTGGACTAGGAGTCGTTTAAAAGGGGTTTCTTACTACTTTTTCCTATTTTTTCTTTAAAAATTCATTTTTTGGTGATTTGGTACACCTTAACTCATTACCAAGTGGCGACTCCAATTTTTATTTCAAAAACCCTTTTTAAACTATAATTTTGGGTCAAATCGTCGCATTCTCAACCCCCCATTTAGACCCATTTTTTCTTTTAAATCACAATTCATTTTCCAATCACAAAAAAATACATTTTTTAAACCATTTATTTATTTATCAAAAAATGGGGCGCGACAGTTGGCGACTCCACTGGGGACATTTGAGAGTCCGAGCAAATTTGATTTAATCAACCTTTTTCTTCTTTTAACCTTTTCATATATCACATTTGGGTGTTTTAGGGTTACATTTTTCCTTTTTAGGATTTTGCATTTCGCGCGTATTAATTACTCCCTCACTCACGCATGTATGATTGGTTGATTGGATGTATGTTTACTTGTTTATCTCGCGGTTGTATTGCATTTTGGGTGGGGGACATCACCTTAGAACCTCGCGTTGGTTCTTGATCCCTCCCCTCCAAACGAGCACTAGCATACGTGCATACGCTTTATTTTTTATCCATTCATTTATTTTTCTTTTAGTGGCTTGTCACGCCACTCCACCCTATTAGGATTTTAGGCGACCCATTTGGACATGTGATCATGACACGATGTGTGTGTAGCATGATCCAATGGGTCACTCAATCTTCCGCTTTAAGCTTTGGGTTGATAGCCTTTAGCTTTTAGTCGAAGGTTGAGAATTTTTGATAGATTCACTCAAACACGTAGCCGTGACACGATGTGTGCGTAGCGGTGTTTGGGGAATCGTTCGAGCCACCGACAAAGAACCTTGGGATTGATGACCCTTGGTTTCTAAGTCTGAAGGCTCGGGGACCTGAGCTTATCGAGTCTAGATGCATTAGCGAACCCCAGCCTCATGCATCCATATTAGAATTGCCTAGGGTAGAGTCGACCTTACCCTATTAGGGACACCATTCACGAGAGGAGGGATCCCACCTCCTTCCTTATCTGTCTTTATTGCTTTTATATTATCTAATTGTCCAAATGTGTTATGTGATTACGTGTTATGAACTAACATTTCCTTGTTTCTTATCTTTTGCATTCACAAACGTTAGCAAATAAGAGGTCTGGCATGACTTTCTTTTAGAAACCTACCCGTGTAGATAGGATATTGCACGTTTAAGCAGTTTTGGTATATTTCGTTCATAAATTAATAATGTCATACCATTTTAGGCCTACCCTGACAGACAAAGGGTTCCTTAGGTCACGTTTCATTTCGAATTGCATTTTTTCTTGTTTTAATAAAAATGGCATCATGCATCCACCCTAGAAAGGGAATGCCACTTAGGGGATCCCGTGTTAGGAATAAACCACCTTGTGTCTCGGATACTTAACCCAAGGAGACTTGCACGTTTACATTTTTTGTACCATCCAAAGGGGTAGTGTACAAGGTAAGGTAGGATCCGATTGTCTTCATAAGAGTGATCTTTGGAATATGAGCATCTAATAATCACTTTTTGGCCATTTTATAAAAAAATTGGTAAAAATCCCTTGCGTGAAGGACATTAATTTGAAGAAATTCACAAATGATTCCTCCTTTTGAGACGATAAATAAATTAAAGCCAAAATTTGATTTTTAGAAGGTCATAGACTAATGCACTTCAATGATTTTGAAATAACCAATGGCCGGACAATTCAACCAATCCATTTCGCCGATTCATTCAATAAATCGTCAATTCATTTGACCAATTTACCCTTTTTAGGGTCATTTGACCAATTTACCCTTTTTAGGGTCACCTGGTCGATTTTGAATAAATCGTCAATTCATTTGACCAATTTACCCTTTTTAGGGTCATTTGACCAATTTACCCTTTTTAGGGTCATCCGGTTGATTTTGAATAAATCGTCAATTCATTTGACCAATTTACCCTTTTAGGGCGATCTGGTCAATTTTGAATAAAATTCTCAATTTCATTCGATCAAGTTCCTTTTTTAGGATGATTCGGTCAAGTTTTGAGTAAGTTTTTAAATTTCACTCAATTCATTTGACCCGTTTCTTTTTTTTTAAGGTAATCCAGTCGATTTTAAATAAATTGTCAATTTCATTCAAACCCATTCGATCAATTAGGGTTTCAATGTCGAATTTCAAAATGGAAAACCTAGTCGATTTTGAGAAAACCGTCCATTTCATCCAGCTATTTGATCAGTTAGGGTTTTGACCCGTGATTCACTGAGAAATCTAGTCAACTAATTCAAATTTTTTCGATAGGAAGTTCGTTAAGGTCAAACCCTTGCGTTTTTTGCAAAAATCTTGTATTGATCAGAAGTGATCAATCCATTCGGACGTGGACCTCATTTTGCAAAAAATTACTTTCACTCAATGAGTTGGTCAGATCTATCAGGTATGGTATGGTGCCTACCCTAGAGGATTGCATTTTCATGCTAGGCCTACCCTTGGCACAAAAAGGGTTCCCCCATAGGACATGCATCCGAATTTCCTGGATATCTACTAACTCTTGCCTTTTTCTCTTTCTTTTCTTTATTTTTATTGTAATAACTAAGCAAGGGTTAAATCTAAAGGCAATCTTGTCAAAAATTCTCAGGTAATATTTAAACATAGCTTCTCGTCGAAACCCCATCATAACACGATCCCGTAGCCAAGCTCAGAGGAGTCGTGTAAACATGAGTTCACAACCGGAACAATCAGATAGGTCTGCTACTACCGCTCAACCCGAGACCATGAGTTTGGGGGTTCAGTTGGCTGAGATGCTCACTAAGTTCGACAAGATGACCACTGAGATGGCGGTCCAAAGGAAATTGATTGACGAGCTAATCAGCAGCGGAGTTCAACCCGAACCTATACCCGTCAAGCAGGCTGAGCAAGAGCCATTTGTCATCCCTTCAACTCAAGTCACCGTTATTCCATCTTTACCTATTCCACCCGAAGGAACTTTCACATATCCCACCATACATTTGCCATACACTTGCCCTCCTGATTCTTCATTCTTTCCTACTTACATGCAAGGCCCACAACCCCAAATCACTTCGAATATACCCCTAAGCTGCATGCCTTTTATCATGATACAGCTGAGCCTTGCTTACCAGACCATACCATTCAAACCAAGCCAGAAATGGGGGAATCCTCCGCTCTCGTTGATATAAAGCTGCTCAAACGCCTTGACCGTTTTGATGAGTTTATAAGGAAGAATCAGGGGTTGAACAAGCAAGGAGTCCTGGATTACGATGAACTTTGCCTTTTCCCGAATGTACAATTGTCTGAGGGGTTCAAGACTCCGAAGTTTAACAAGTATGATGGGATAGGCAATCCCAAGACACACCTCCGATTGTTCGCCAACAAATTGGGTAGGCCAACAGATGATGAAAATCTGCCTTTGAGGCTATTCCCAGAAAGTCTGGAGGAGGATGCACTCGACTGGTATTCCAAGCTGAAACCCGAAGAGATAAAGACTTGGTTGGATCTGTCCAATGCATTTGTAAGACAATACGAGTATAATTGCGAGTTGGCGCCAACACGGACCACACTGGAAGGAACAAAAAGAAAACCCTCCGAGGATCACAAGACCTATGCCAAGAGGTGGAGGAAAATAGCTGCCAAAGTCGAGCCACCAATGACTGAGGACGAAATCATACGAACTTTCATTAAGGCACATGATCCGCCGTACTTTGAAGAAATTTTTCGCATGACTGGATGCTCATTTGCCGCTATTGTTAATAAACTTGAGGAGTACGATGACTTCGTGAAAGTTGGGAAGATTGTTAATGTCTCTGCCCTCAAGTCCCAGTTGGATGCTTTGCAAAGCCAAGGTAGTAATGGGAAGAAGCAACAGTCCAAAAAGCAAGAGGAGGAAACTACTTTTGTTTGGGATCAAAACCCTACCCCAAGACCTAGACCTCGACCACACTTTACCTAGTCGAACCCTTACCCTTACTATTCAAGCCCTCAATCTGTTTACCACACCAATACCACTCATCCTCGACCTCGCCCTAATTACAACAACTCGCCTATGGCCCATTTTCAAATATCTCAACCTCACTTCCAATAAGTTCGACCCCGACCTCCTTACAATCAACAATTTCCTCCACCAAATAGACCCACCTATAATTACCCTCAATCCATTGAACCCCAAAGTCGAAATCGTTCTCGCACCTTCAATAACCTTGGCAGGCCTCTAGACCAATTGTATGAACAATTAAAAGCCGCTGGTAGAATCAGCATACTTCCTCCTCCAGCTCACCCTCATGGTGTTCCTGCCGAATACAATCCGCAGTCCACTTGTGCCTATCATTCGGGAGCACCTGGACACTCAACCGCCGATTGCAGAGCCCTTAAGCACAGAGTTCAAGACATGATTGAGGCAGGAAAAATAGTGTTAAGGGAAAAAGGTGAACAAGGACCAAGTGTAAATACAAACCCTTTTCCCAAACACAAGGACACCTTTGAAGCATCCACTACAAATGACGAAATTTGAAAATCCTGAAGGAGATCTGCGCAATTTGGATGGCTGACTATCTTCCCTCACGAAGGGAATTTCAATAAATCTAGGGTTTGTCATTTACTAAAGTTCACGAAAACTTTTTCTTGCATATGTAAATAGTTTCATGAAAGCGTTTTTTTTTTTTTTGCAATCAAGTTTGGTTTTGTTTCTGCTTTGATTTGGAGTTTCATGAAATGCTCATTTTGATTATTTGTTTGTCTGATTATGATTCTGATTTTTGAGATGGCCAAAGGTGAGGTTATTTGACTCTTTGAATATCACTGTTCTGGAATTTGATGAAACCCTTTATTGAAAATTCCTCCATTAAAAAACCCTCATTGAAAATGCCTTCATTGAGAAATCCTTCATTGAGAAAGCTTTCATTGAGAAAAACCATTGAAAAATCCTTTCATTGAAAATCACTTCACTGGAAAAATCCCTTCATTGATGAATCCCTTCACTGGAAAAATCCTTTCATTTGGAAATTCCTTCATTGATAAACCCCTTCATTTGAGAAAATCCCTTTCCAGCCAGGTTGAAAGTTGATTGGTTAAAGCAGTATCATTAACGATTGATTCTGATTGATGGAAAGTAGTTGAATGCTCTGTGCCATGACCAACGTTGTCAAAACGCATGGCCTATGTTCATAACAAAAGGATCCGCCACCGATCTTCTGAAGAAGGAAACAAAGTGCTAAAGCAATGAAAGACGAAGTCGAAGGCAAATTTGCTTCAAATTGACAAAGCTTATTGGGTGTTCAAAGGAGAGATGGAAGGACAGACATTCCCTCAACCTATCAACTCGGACATGTGTAAGATGTTCTTTATTTGATTATGCAAAGTTTCTTTTAGGAAATCATGCAAGAGACGAGGCAAAAGTCAGGCCATCTTCCTTTTCAATCAAAACATTTCATCCCTAGTCATCCCCTTTGAACTATCAGAACAATAATTTTCGTTTGGCAACCCCTGAGAATTGCAAACCCCACACTGGGGCAAATTTATTTTGAAAAATGATCAGAAAGAAAAGGAAAACCCCACACTGGGGCAAATTTATCTTTGAAAGAGATATAAGAAAAAGAAAGAACCCTACACTGGGGCAAATTTATTTTGAAAGAAAAATGAAAAGGAAGAAAGAACCCATACTGGGGCAAATTTAGTTTTTTGAAGAAAAATGCAAAAAATGAGAAAAATGCAATGAAGAAAATGCAAAGAGAAAAAAGAAAAAAAACCCAAGCAAGCTGGGGCAAATTTTCCTCGGTTTCGTTCAAAAATTAGAGATAATTTCAAAATGATGCAATCTCAGTTTATTTCACACCTTTCATCAAGCCTGCTTTCAAGTCTCAACTTTTCTTGAAAAACACCCCACCTGACCTCATTACAAAAGCCCAAAAGTCCTGGTTTTCGTCACTTGCTGCATTTCTATTAGGGATTTTGCTAATCAACTGGCAGGTGATGTCCATAACGCCTTCGTTTAAGTTTATAAGGGAAGCGCATTTTACTGATGCCAGCAATCTTCAACTTACATTCCTGAGTCGACTATGGTTGAGCTCTTCCATTGTTTCATTAGGTGAAAACCCACAAGGGCACCTCAAGAGAGAAAAAAAAGAGAAGAGAAAAAAAAAAAGAAAAAACCAACAAAAAGGGTGGAGGGCAACCTTGGTGAAAACCCGAATGGGCGCCAAGGTAGGTTTCTGCAATGAGAAAGCACAAAGAGGAACAACTGGTGGTTTGGTCCATTTAGATTTCTTCTCATTTTTTGTCATACCTCTGGCAACATTGAATTCCTGAACTAAGATATCTAGAGATTTGAATATGACATCCGTTGGCCAAAGCTGTGCCATTTTAAAAAAACATTCTTTTGCACATACATTCTTAGGAAACTCATTTTTTCCAAATTACTTGTATTCATGGCATTTTTGTAGAATTTAAACACAAATGGTTATGTGTGCATTCTTGTGCATATTCATTTTTACATGACATGTGAATTTTCTTGCATACCTCATTTTATTGTTGAATTGTGATAAATGACAATCCCTGTGGTTTATTTCAAAAAGTATACTTGGATTCAATCATCCTTTGGAAACAGTTGAAATCCAGCCAAGCCAGCTATACAAACTTCATAATATGGCAAAGCATATACCTGGTCAGTTTGAAAATCGGAAAAGCCTTAGGGTGAGAAATTCAACTCAATCAGATGCCACAGCAAAGGATGATAAAGGCGTCGAAAGACTCATGTTTACACGATTCTCAAAGGAAAACGGATCAAATGATGGTGGCAATTTCTTTTATTTTTTCTCATTTGCAGAAAATTGCAGGCACAGATGAAAGTAATCACACTTCGCACCGGAATCGATGTCGGAAAGAGTCCTCCGGTAAACAAGGGCAGATAAAAAATGTTGCAAGCAAATTTGATCAAAAGGTGCAACAGCATGACGATACAAAGTCAACTTTGGACTCAAATTGCAAAAATTCACCATACTGGGGCAAATTAATTTTTGGAAAGATTCTCAAAAGTCAAAAGAAAAGCAAAAAGAAAAGAAAATCATCAATCAAAAAACAAATCAAGTTTCATCACGACAGGCTTGGGTTTAATCCCACTGTCCGATTGTCCAGGTTTTCATTTTCATTGCTATTGGAGTTGGGTTTGTCCCGGCAGTAAGCATTTCATTTTCATCGCAGCCAGCCGTTGGGTTTGTCCCACTGGTGATTCTTTCATTTTCATTGCCACCAGCCGTTGGGTTTGTCCCACTGGTGAGCCTTTCATTTTCATCGCCGCTAGCCGTTGGGTTTGTCCCACTAGTGTGCCTTTTAATTGCATTTGCCACCAGCCACTGGGTTTGTCCCACTGGTGAGCCTTTCATTTTCATCGCCGCTAGCCGTTGGGTTTGTCCCACTAGTGTGCCTTTTAATTGTATTTGCCACCAGCCGTTGGGTTTGTCCCACTAGTGTGCCTTTTAATTGCATTTGCCACCAGTCGCTGGGTTTGTCCCACTGGTGAGTCTTTCATTTTCATTGCCACCAGCCGTTGGGTTTGTCCCACTGGTGAGCCTTTCATTTTCATCGCCGCTAGCCGTTGGGTTTGTCCCACTAGTGTGCCTTTTAATTGCATTTGCCACCAGCCGTTGGGTTTGTCCCACTGGTGAGCCTTTCATTTTCATTGCCACCAGCCGTTGGGTTTGTCCCACTGGTGAGCCTTTCATTTTCATTGCCACTAGCCGTTGGGTGTGTCCCACTAGTGCGCCTTTTATTTTCATCGCCACTAGCCGTTGGGTTTGTCCCACTAGTGCGCCTTTTATTTTCATCGCCACTAGCCGTTGGGTTTGTCCCACTAGTGTGCCTTTCATTGGCATTCGCCACTAGCCGTTGGGTTTGTCCCACTAGTGAGCATTTCATTTTACCCTGTCACTAGTCGTGGGTCAGTCCCACTAGTGAGCATTTCATTTGCATCCCATTTTCACAGCCACTGGAGCGTGAGGTTAGTCCCGCCAGTGAGTATTTCATTTGCATCACTAACAAACATGGGTCAGTCCCATTAACATTTCATTTCACTTCTTTCATTTGCATCACCAATAAACATGGGTCAATCCCACCAACACTCCATCTCACTTCAATTCATCTGATTTTAATTTCTGTTCGGGTCAGTCCCGTTTAAATTTCTGTTCGGGTCAGTCCCGTTTAAATTCCTGTTCGGGTCAATCCCGTTTAAATTCTTGTTCGGGTCAGTCCCGTTTTAAATTCTGTTCGGGTCAGTCCCGTTTAAATTTCTGTTCGGGTCAGTCCCGTTTAAATTCTGTTCGGGTCAGTCCCGTTTAAATTTCTGTCTCGGGTCAGTCCCGATTTTAAAATTTCCTGTCAGGGGTCAGTCCCCATCGTTTGAGTAATTCGCAGCCGAATAACGCAGGTAAGTATTTGGTGTCTACTTCTTTGTCTCAAGTTTTTCTAAAACTCAGACAAAGAGGGGCAAACTGTAGACACCAAATTTTTGGTGTAATTTCATTTACTGTTTATTTTTAGTTTTTTATTTATCATGTTAGTTTTATTCGATTGTTAGTTTTTAGTTTCTAGTTTTATTTTTATATTTATTTTTAAGTTTTAGCATAGAATTTCTTGAAAAAAGAGGAAAAAAAGAAAAATCATAAAAATAAAAAAAGGAAAAAGAAAAATAGCAATTTTGTTTTATTTGGCTTTATTTATCTATTTTTAGTCATTTCTACTTTATTTATCTTTTATTTTATTTTCGTTTGGTTCAAAAAAAAAAGGGGAAAAATGAAAAATGAAAATTGCACATTGTTGTTTCTAATGTTAATTAATTTGTTTTGTTATTTATTTTTACTATTTACAATTTTTGTTTAATTAAGTTATAAAAAAAAAAGAGTCACGCATGCCGAAAGCTGCGTGTTGCCGCAGCTTGCAAAGAAGGACTTGGCAGCCCTTTGGCTGTAATTTCAGAGGAAGTGGCTGGGGGTTTTAGGGTTGAATGTCCCATATAAATAGAAAAAGAAAGAGAGCCGCAACAAGGGAGTTTTGGGGAGAGGAGCTACGGCTGAAACAAGAAAAACAGAGGAGGGCTGAGAAAGAGAAAACAGAGAGATAAGATGATTGCAACGTCTGGGCAGAACGGATAAAGAACAAGCAAGAAAAAAAGAAACAGAGGAGCGGTGGAAAAAAGAGAGGTTGATAGAGAGGGAAAAGCTTCAGGCGGCGAAAAAGAAGAAAAGAAAGAAAAAACGAGAGAGACAGAAGCTGGGGGAGTTTCGGAAGCATAGAGAGAGAGAGGTTTTTGGAACAGCAAGAAAGAAAAACAGCGACCGAGAGAGAGTGATAGAAAGAGTGAGGGAGACTTGCGGCTGAGGAGGAAAAGAACGGCTGGAGTAAAGAGAGCTGGGGCTGTGGGTAGGCTAGACTGCAAAGGGAAAGGGTTGAGAGTTAAAAGGGTTGGAACTGGTGGCAACCACAGAAGAGGAACTCGCCGCCACCATTGTTGCCGAGAGCTTTACCAAGAACGTGACTGTAAGATTTTCTTTTTCTTTTGCTTACAGATGTTGTTTGTTATTAAGTAACGGGACTATGAAAAACAGAAGTACTTGGTGTCTTGATGGATTTCTTTTCTGAGTGTGGCCCTCTGTTCTTGGATTCTTAGCTTAAGAGCTCGTTGCAACAAGATTGAATTTTTCGGCTTGTTGCAATAGCTCAGGCGTGTCGGTTGCCTTTTTCTTTGTTTTGCCGAAGTTGTGACTCGATTGACCTGCTTGTCTTGTTGTCTATATTTGAATGGAATACGATGAACAACATCTGGATTTAGAAATGTGTTTGGAAAGTCCGAAACAGAAAATCTGCTGCAGCATCGTTCATGTCGACTTGGCTACATTGCTTTGCTTCCTTTTTGTTCGTTGCTCTTGTTAATTGAACCAGTATGCCTACGTTTGTTTCAGTTTAGGAAATGTCCTTTCCTAGTGTTAAGAAAATAAAGTTGCTAGATTTTGTTCATGAAGTCTGCGTCTTGTTTGGTTGTAGCTAAGTGATTCAAAGTTGCTGCAACGAATTCAAAGCCCTCGGCTTGTTGCAGCAGCAGGGACGAACCTTGCTGCCTTCCCTTTGTTAAAATTTTGTCTTGCTTGGGTTGATATGTGGTGTGCATTTTTTGTCATGAGTTTCCCTCCTTGTGTTTTCCGTTGCATTTCTGCATTTATTCAAGCACGTTGGAGCTATGAATTTATAACAGAAAATTGCATCAAATCAAAAGGTTGTCGCAACTTCTTTGCTGTCTGTCTTTTCTGTGAACATGCACCAGACTTTAGCCGTTTCTTACTTTGCTATTTAGTATTGTGTGGGAAGAGGACAGTGGAGGTTTGGTTCGAGTTTACACGGTTGAGTCTTTAAAACTTTTGAATCATATTCCAGTGCTTTGCTAAAAGAATGAACAGCCAAATTGCTGAACCATTCTTGTATACTTTCCAGATTTTTGCATCAACCACCTCCTATGTGTTTTGCTGGTTTGGATGTTGAAGTTATATCTTGTTGTTTAGTTACGGATTATGATTTTTGTTGCAAAGTTTTCGAGCAAAGCTGTATGTTTTGAGTCCTTTCTATGTCATTACATTGGAGCTCTAAGGAACCAGAATCCCCTCAATCATCCTGCAGCTATGTGAAGTTGTTGCATAAATATTATTTTTGGGTTGAATGAGTAAGAAATTGCAGAACGGTCTTTCGGTTGCAAAAGTTCTTTCTTTGCATGAAATTGGCATGAATTTCTTCTAAGATTTGTCTTGATTAAGGGTGTTTAGACGTGTTTAAGGTAGAGTTATTTTAAAGTTTTGGTTTGATGAATGTTTGTGAATGAAGCTTGCGGCTGGAAATGGTTGTTCCATTGTTGCAGAAACGTTTCATAGTATTTTGCATGCTTTTTGCATGAAAATAATTTCAGGAATTGCACTTTGACCCCTCAAGTTTCCTTTTATTCCACAAAGGCCCAATTGCATTCCAATTTCTTGCAATTAAGTCCCAAATTATTTGCATTTCAACCCTTACTTGACCCCTTCTTTGCTTTTTGACCCATGAATTCCTTAAAAGGTGTTATTTGGGTTTGAGTGATTGCTTAACATTTGCAATTGGATCCTTGGTAGTGTTCTATCTTGAAGGTGTACATTATTTGATTTCATTTTTTTTAAATCACTAATCTTAGCACTTCATTCTAGAACCTTTTTGATTATTGAGTTTTGCTTTGCTTTAATTTTGTTCGAGCATAGATGATTTGTTGTAAATACCTTAGGTGATTCCATTTTGTGACTAATTTTGTTTAATTTGCATTCCGTGCTTAATTCTCATTTGTTAAGTAATTAATCGTTAATCAAAGTGATGCCTTGACCATTTCTTTTATTTTGGAGGGTAAATTAGTAATTTCACTACGTTAGAGCTCCAACTCAAGGGAGGTATAACTTCTTTTATTTTTGTCTCTCCTATGTGAACCAACGTGCTACGTGAGAAATACATGTCTACTTTGCTTTCCTAGCCTTTCTTTAATTTCTTTTATTTATGTCATTTACTTTTGCTTTTTATTTAAGTTATTCTTTATGGGGTATGTGTACACCTCTTGGCTTGTAATAGTTAGGGATTTAATTATTTTATTCCTTTTCCCCCTTTTAGATTGTAGTAGGGTCTCCCTAATGTAATAGATAGGGTTTGGAGGAGCATTCAATAAAGATCTATCGAAGTCATGTGCCTAGCTAGCAAATGTAATAGTTAGGGATTTAATTGTCTTATGTGTCTTGCATGCTTAGTTACTACGTGTTAATTTGCTTTGTTAATAATTTGCTTTGTTAGGGCCTTGCATCTAGTCGAGCATGCTAAATGTTATGTGCTATGTGTTTATAAGTGTTTGGCATGTCTACTCGCTTTCCATAGCCTGAATGAATGTGATGGATGAATGTACGTTTCCACTAGTCCAACGCTAGTTGGAATTTATAGAATGGGCTAGTCCAACGCTAGACCCTTAGGGATTTCCCCTCGTTAGTACATGTTTGCATGTTCATTACATATCATGCATTCTTTTTAGTTTTATCATTTTGCATGCCCCTCGAACCCCTTTTCCCTCCATTTTAGGATTTTTACATTTCATGCTAGTTATAGGGTTCATTTGCTTGAGAGTCCCCTTAAATATGGGATATAGACGAGTGTGGCTTTTTTTAAGCCTTAGCACGCTTGTATTCCCTCTATAAAAGGGTAAATTGAGTCACGATTTAGGTCTCCCCGTACCCAATATGCATGAATTCCCTAGGCTCATGCATTTTTAAATCCACTCTACCATTTTATACCCTTATCACACTTTCATTTTTCCTCCCATTTTGCACACGTGCACCTTTATATTTCTTCACTTGCACACGAACACTTTTATCATCACTTGCACACATGCACTTCATATTATCATTTCACATACCGTACCTTACCCACTCACGTGCACATTTTCATTTACATATTTATTGTCTTTTATTACTTTTTCAAACTCATGTCCTCACATTGCATACATGCATTCCATCCATTTGCATCCCACTCGCATTATTCATGACTTCTTCAAAGGATCGTTATTGGGCTTCACAATTAATGTGATTGGCACCACTCAACCTTTGAAGAGAAATTTCCCCCAATACCCCTAAGTCTAGGGTTTGCATTCATGTAGTGCATCCAAATGTAATAAATTCTTTGGTTAAAACAAGAAAATTTTTTATTAAATCATGCAACTAGCCTTGGCTAGGTCAAAGGGGTGCCTTGGATTTTATCCTTGCCTTCCCCTTTGTCAAATGTGACTCCCGAACCTTTTTCTTTGGTTTACGTGGACTAAGAGTCGTTTAAAAGGGGTTTCTTACTACTTTTTTCTATTTTTTCTTTAAAAATTCATTTTTTGGTGACTTGGTACACCTTAACTCATTACCAAGTGGCGACTCCAATTTTTATTTCAAAAACCCTTTTTTAAACTATAATTTTGGGTCAAATCGTCGCATTCTCAACCCCCCATTTAGACCCATTTTTTCTTTTAAATCACAATTCATTTTCCAATCACAAAAAAATACATTTTTTAAACCATTTATTTATTTATCAAAAAATGGGGCGCGACAATAACTAAGTAAACATCACTAACAAGATATAGCTAGTTCATCCATAACTCTAGGCATAAACTTTAACAAAACATGAAAAACAAGATCTGAACTTGTATTATAATTAAACATGAATTCAAATGCAAAAGAGAAAGTGACAGGAGAGATGTCACCCTTGTCACATGAGCTTCAAACTCTCCATCTTTGCTCCTCAATCTTCATCCAAATCTAACTATATATACAAGAAGGAAAAACTACACTAATTACTCTATACTACCCTAACTAATAAACTAAGAAAATTCTAGTGAAAACTACATTTTTGGTGAGTTTCTCTAGCCTTCCAAAATTGTGAAAATATCCTCCAAAGACTGCTATTTATAGAGGAATTCAAGGTCATGGTGAGTTCTTGTTTGGTTGGCAAAGTTGGCTTTTGAACTTACCAAGAGTTATTCTCCAAGTTTTCACACTCTTCTTGGTCAGATATAGCCGAAATTCTGAGTTGCAGATGAGTTAGAAAGGTTGTGTGAACAAAGAACAGGTTGTAGAGCAAGTTGCAGCAGAAAATGAAGATACGTGACTTGAAAACACGACTATAGGTCACGTATTGTCTACCCATGTATTGCTTTTGTAGGTTTGCACTTTCTGGACAGAATTCATTCTTGCTCAGTTTTTTTTCTAACTTCAAATGATATTTTCTTGATGCTAGAGGCTAATATAGCTCTTGTGTAAAACATGAACGTTGTAACCCATTGAATTAGCTTTCCAATTCATGAAAAATCATCCAATTTGGAGCTCTGTGGATCGAGAAATGACCAAAATACCCTTGACTGGTCAAAACTCTGTTTCAGCTTTCGACCATGAACATGCACTTCTGTATTTCGACTTTTTGACAATGAAAATGACTGAACTGCATTTCGATGTCTACATACCAAATGTTAAGAATTATCTCAATCCGATGCTTGTAGGTCAAGATATAGCCGAAATACCACAAGGTGTCAAAACTGAAAAACTTGCATTTCTTCCTTTGAATGTTTTGTACTTCATGCCTTCCTTTTATCACTTCAAATCATCAATAATAATCTAATTCTCTTCTCAATTCATGCCATTTGATGATTGAATCATTAAACCTACAAAAAATATGAAGTTTTTACCATAAAAATTTATAGAAATGCCATTTTCACACTTTAACCACAAAATGCATATTTTCACTAGATTCCTAGTTAATTAGTTATAAAAATAAATAAAACACACCAAAACTAACTAATAAAAGACACTAAAAACACGTAAAATATATACTTATCAAATACCCCCACACTTGAACCATTGTTTATCCTCAAGCAATTAGAAATACAAATCAACAATGATCGAAAATTTTGAAAATAAACATATGTGCACCATTCAACTTCATTTTCTCAAAACAAGGTAAATAACTACTATGCAATCATTCAACTAATCTCAAGTATTCATAATATCAGGTAAAGAAGAGTCAATTATACCATAATTTTAACTAGTTCAAGTCAATTTCTCATCTTTACCCAATTTTATAAGCAAATAACACCTATGGTCAATAAAATGCTTCCTAAACTCATGATCATCTTCTTATTCTGATTTAAAGAGGGATTTATTTATGTAAACACCAAATTTTTTGTCAATTTTAATATTTTCTTGAATTTTATCTATTTAATGAGTTATTTATTTTCTTGTATTTTAATATATATTTTTCTTTTTTCTCTCAAAATAGAGGTTGGTTTTAAGAAAATCAAGAGATAAAAAAAGAAAATCAAGAGATAAAAAATCATCCTAACCATTTTTGTTTCACCAAATGCACTATCAACCCATTTTTGCACTCCATGTTGCTATTCACCTTTCTTTTCATTTTTGGTGAAAAACCATCATTTGACAAAACCAAGACACCATCTAATTCTTTTGGCTGTCTCTCGGCTCTTTCTTTTTCCCTCAAGAAGGGAAGACACAAGAAAAAAAAAACGGAGAAGGACTCCAACTCCCAACTCCCTCTAGGCCATTTTTTTCTTTCTCTCAACTCACAACATTTCCTTTAGACAAACACACAAAAAACAATCCTCTCTCCCTCTCAGCTCCCTCTCTTTTTTCCTAACACACTCATACACAACATCAAAAAAAGTCAGTTGGACAATTAAAGTTTGGAGTTTCCTCAAAACTTTAGTCAAGGGACTACAACCCTCATTGAAGTATTTTTTTTATCCTTTTTTCCAGCTTTTCCTTTTCTTAATTAATTAGATTAAATGCATGTTTTGCTACCTATTTATCTCTTTCTTTCACTGATTTTGTTGTTATTGTGGTGTTGTTGAATTTTTTGGAATAAGCCATGAATAAAAGTTAAGAAAAGAGAAATGGCCTTGTAAATGCCACAATGAAAATATGAGTTAAATTAGTGAATCTTTTGTACATATTTTCATCAAAATAGATGATTGTAGCTGGCACAAGGTCCGAAAATGTTTGATTGTCTAAAAATTTTGGAGTTTTTGGAGCATTAAAAGCATTGGAATAATTTTTTTTTTCATTTGTGGGCTGTTTTGACTTAATGTATCATTTTGTTGTTGTTTTCTTGTCAAACTAAGAGTGTAGTTGTAATGTAGAAGTTGTAAGGAATGTTGTAGTATAAATTTTATGAATTTTGGTGAAGATTTGAGTGTTTTAAAAAATAAAAACTGGACTGTTTTTTGGCCATTTCGCCACTTTGATTCTTTTTTTTTTTGTAAAAACTAAGTCCAAAAACGGATTCTACGCTAAAAATCAAATGGAGAGGTGTATTTTGGTGAAATTTTATGACCGAAAAATTTGCCAGCGACCACCATGGCCGGCAGCAGCTGAAGCTTCAGCCTACCGGAGTGGAAGAAGGAAAAAAAAAAAAAGAAGAAGGAGAAGAGAAGGAAAAAGAAAAAGGAAGAAAACTTGGGTGTTTTTTTTAATCTGGTGGACTTGTTTTCTTTATTTCGGTTGGGCCAAGAGTTATTTTTTGTGTTGATTTTCGATTCGACTTGTAACTGGGCTTGGGATTCAACTCCAACCTTTTTTCACCATGCTTAGCTTAGTAAATTTAGTGGGCTGGTCCACTCTTTTTTTTTTTTTTTTGCTTTAGGCCGAAGAGAATTTCAGTCCAAGAAAACACATAAAATGGCCCGATGGCCTTTTGTCTTAAGAAACTGGAATCTAATTTTGCAATTAAGTCCCTAGTTTTTTGAGAAATTTCATTGTGGCCCTAAAAGCTTTTAATTTCTTTCAATTAGGCTTAATTTAATTACATTTTGGTCCCTAAATTTTATCTTAATTAAAATTTTGACCCTTAAACTTTTTGTAAATTATATTCTTGACCCTAAATTTTCTAATTTTTAATTTAGTCCCTAATGAATTTTTGACTCTCTCTATTATAATTGTTTCTTTTCTTTAATAGCTACTTATGTTACTTTTGAATATATTTAACTTGTAATTTTTAGATGTTTTTAGATTTCTTTATGTTTGACATATTAATGTGAATTTAGTATTTTTATCATCATTATTATTTCAATTAAATTGATACCATGATTCTTTTGTTCATTTTGAATATAAATAGGGTAATTTGACTCTATTTAGTCACTACTTCAAAAGGGAGGTACCCGTGTTATTATTTCAACGTCAATTACGTGTTCTTATGTGCTCCTAGTGCTCCTAAGTGCTTGTATATTTTTATATGTTTTATTATTTATTTGATTCAAATGTTCATTCAAAATTTTTAATATTTTTTAGTTAATTTTTATAATTATTTGGGAGGTATTTAAATACTTTGAGATGTAATAGATAGGTAATATTTTTTTTGAAAAATTGTAATTAGATAGACTAATATAATAGATAGGATAAGTAGGTTTATTTTATCATATTTTTCCTACTTTAGATTGTTATTAGATTCCCTATTGCAATAGATAGAATGAATATATTTATTTTCTTATGTTTCCCCATTTTAAATTGTAGTTAGATTCCTCATTGTAATAGGTAGGTTTTGTGTGTTTATGTGGCTTACATGTTATATGTTTTATTCGCTCTTTTTAGGATTTTGCATCTAGATATTATACTTACGTGTTACATGTTACATGCTTTTATGTGTTTATTTGTTTTAATTTATGCATTATTTGTTTTATTATGTATTATTAATGCATGGCGTCACCATACTAGTTCAACGTTAGTTGTGGCTTTTCTCTCCGCCTACTTGCTAGTCTAACGCTAGTAAGAACTTTTAGAAATAAGTTAGTCCAATGCTAGACCCTTAGATCGTTCATGCGTTAGATTCATCTCTCACATGACATTCATTACATTTTCATGCACATTTTTTTAGTATTTTTCTCATTTGCATAGTATTTCCTATTATATTATCCTCTACCATTTACTTTCTATAGGTGTTAATTATATCATTTAGGATTGCACCTCATTTAAGAAATTGTAAAATAATTTAGTTCATTTGCTTGACTTGATTAGGAGAATTACTCTTTGAACATGGAAAATGATTGATTATAACTTTTAGTTTCAATACCTCATTAATCCCTGTATAAGAAAATTATGCCACGAGTTTTTGCCTTTCGTACCCATTATATTGTATCCGTATTCTTTGGCCACTTACATCTAGATATATAATTTTTTTTCTTTTTTTTTTGAATTTCATTTATGCATGCTCATGACCTCCCTTTCGAGGGATTATTTTGGACTTCACAATTAATACGATTGGTATCAATTAAACCCATGAATGGATATTTTGTCCCTTCCGATATTTTCTATAAATTTATATTTGCATTCATATATAAAACTTCGAAACGTCATAAATTTAAGGGTTAAATTAAGAAAATTTTGACTAAATCTCGCAACTAATTTAGACTAGATTAAAAGGGTGCCTTAAATTTGAGTTAATCGAACATTTGCTTTCCCTTTTTTCAACCGTGACTCCCGAACTCTTTTTCTCTTATTTTTCAAAGACCTGAAATTGTTAAAAAGGGTTTTATTTTATCTTATTTTTGGGTGACTTGATACACCCAAACTCAATACCAAGTGGCGACTGTTATTTTTTAAAAAAAAAAAAAAAACCTTTAAGACTAAATTTTGGGAGTTATTGTCACTTTACCCCCTTAATGTTTGGTGTTACTATCAATTTCTTCATTAACGTTATTTTTTAGTCACTTTACCCCCAAAACTAACAATCAAACTTAGCGGAGTTTGTTAATTAAAGTAAAAAGACATGTTTAACCCTTAAAATTATTATCACTTTACCCTCATAAAATATAGTCTCATTATCAATTTATCCTATAGAATTATTTTTTAGGCAATTTATCCTACTATTAAACCAATTTTGCAAGTTAAAAAACTTTTAAAAAAAAATACCCTCCTCTTTGCATAATAAAAAATTTAGAGCGACCCTTCTCCTTTTTAGTATCAAGAAACAAAAGTCAAAATATTAATTTCTTTCTTTTTAGTAATCTTATTAATATTGAAAAAAATAGAAAGATGAAGAGGGGGAGGGGGAGAGCTCAATTCTCTTTTTAAAAATTACAAATAAGAAAGAATTAAATACTTTTATTAGTTTAAAATTATTTCACGTTTTTGTTTACCACCAAATTTCAATTTTAATTTCGATAACCTTAAAGTAATATGATAATATTAGACTTTTCTTTATTTTCTTTTTTGGCAAAATCTAATTTTTTGTCTCCTTCTTTCCTATCTCTTTTTCTTTCCTAGTATTAGTAAATGTGAAAAATAAAATTTGAGAAAACCCTTTTATTTTATGTTTTTCGATCTCTTAAAGTGAAAAAAGGAAGAATAACTATTTCAACTTTTTTATTTTTAATTACATATAAAAAGGGTAAATATATTTAAAATTTTTTGACCATATTAGTTAAATTAACGATGAGGTAAAATGCCTAGAAAGTAATATTAGGAACTAAAGTAATTGTATAACTACAATCTAAATAAATAAAGTGATAATAACAATGTAGTAATGCTATAAAATAAAAGGATATTTTTATCTAAAATTTCTTAACATGTTGAGTTGAATTACTTATGGGGGTAAAGTGATTAAAAGATAACGTTATGAGGTAAACTGATAGTAGTGATATAGTTTAAGGGGGTAAAGTGATAATAACTCAAATTTTGCTATTTTTTAAAGTCCCATTTTAAGCTCTTTTTTTTTTACTTATTTTTAAATAAAAGTCACATATTTTGTAAATATGATTTTTATCGCAAAAATGGGGCGTGACAACTTAGCGACTCCACTGGGGATCTAATGAATCCAAACACTTGGTTTAGTTGTCTTTTTTCCTTCTAACTTTTTTACTTATCATATTTGGATATTTTAGGTTGCATTTTTCTTTTTTAGGATATTTTGCATTTCACACTCGTATTCGTTCCTCGCTTTTTGTATATGTGATGATTAGTTTGGTTAGTTACTTTTGTTTCTTATATTTACTTATTCGTATTGCGCTTTGCATTTGGGGATGGAAAGCGATATTACCATAGAGCCTTCATGCATATTTAATGGTATTACTCCCTTCACTCAAAGGAGCACTTCATACTTGCATACGTTATTCCTTTTAATCCTTTATCTTATTTTCTTTTAGTGGTTATTACACCACTCCTCCTTATTAGGATTAGGCTCGATCCACTTGGCCATGTGGCCGTGGAATGACGTGCACGTAGCAATGTCTGGGGGATTCCTCGAGCCACCGACTAAGGGTTTTGGGATTGATGATCCTTCGCCCTTTTGTCTGAAGGTTTGCAAAGTTGAAAACCTTATCAAGTCTAGATGCATTGGTGAACCCAACCTCATGCATCCATTTAGAAATCACCTAGGATAGAGCGTTCGTATGCCCTATTAAGAGCACTAGATACGAGGGGAGGGATTCTACCCCTCTTTCTTTCTCTTTATCTTATATTTTCGTATTATTTTGTTGCTCCAATCTATTATGTGTCGTTTATCAAATAAATTAACCATTGTTTTATTTTCTTCTATTGGATTCATAAGCTCTAAAAATAAGAGTCCTGACATGATACTTACTTAGGATTAAGAGCACTAGATACGAGGGGAGGGATTCTACCCCTCTTTCTTTCTCTTTATCTTATATTTTCGTATTATTTTGTTGCTCCAATCTATTATGTGTCGTTTATCAAATAAATTAACCATTGTTTTATTTTCTTCTATTGGATTCATAAGCTCTAAAAATAAGAGTCCTGACATGATACTTACTTAGGACAGATTGCCTTTTGTAAATAGCACGTTTAAATTTCAATCTATCGCATTAATACTATGTACACATATATGTATGTCATTTTAGGCATACCCCAGCATCTAAATGGGGTACCCTTAAATCATGTTTTACTTATTGTATTATATATTTATTTGTTTAATAAACTGTCATCATGCATTAATCCTAAAGGGAATGCCATTTAGGGAATCCCATTTTAGGAATATACCAACCTTGTTTCCCCAGGGTAACTAATCTTCTATGGGATATTCATGTTCAAATTTTTGTAAAACTGGAGAAGTGAGGCCTTAGGTAAGGTATTTAATCGAGGTTACGTACTTCAGATGGACATACCTCAATGAATCAGTCAGCTGTTAGCGGTTCCAATGGAGGCTCGAAGATGGCCAGGACTTCTCTCATTTAGTGAAATCAATCAAGCTGCCTCCTATCTTTGACCAATTGGCGACTTCAAAGACATTGAATCCGATGAAAATATAGTAGAGGATTTAATTCAACTGTGGGATCCCAACTGTTCAATATTTAGGTAGCTGGTTTCTGAATTTGCCAGTAAATGGTACAACAGTGATATTTTCAATTGTTTCTGGCAAGACCAAATTTTGTCATTTTACTGGGTTAAAAGAGTGTGTAGTGCGAGGATCATATCAAAGCATAGATGTAAAATTTTTGTTCGATAGATTCGCAATGAAAGACGAATTTGATAAGCATTCGAAAGATTTTTCATTTGCATCTAAGACAACATGGCAGTGTAAAAAGGCGCTCATATATGGACTTATGATAGCAGGGATTTATTTGTTACCTAAAAAAGATAAGAAAATTGATTTTAAAATCACTAAACTTCTATCTGACTTATTCTTTGGATTAAGGATTGACAAGCCTCTATAGCACTGACTGTGTTGGCTGATATTTTTATTACATGTACTAATTGTCAAAAGAGGTCAAAATTCTTTTATGGGTCAATTGAATCTTACATATATAGATCATGAAACATTTTTAGAGACAGTTGCCTGCTCCTGATGGTCTACCGTTGATTAGGTATAATTGGATAGCTACCCATCATAAGCGAGTTGACAAAAGCAATTTGCCAAGAAGTGTACCAGAATGGTTGGACTTTCTGAGGATATTGCTAGATCAAAAGATTAGATGGGTACTAGACTGGACCGATTGTTTCAACCCCACTTTACGCGCCATGTCATCAGACTTTATACCGCTATTGGAAACTCAAGACATCATGGCATACACTCTGAAAAGGCTTCTCAGACAACTAGGACGCATTCAAGGAGTACCACTCACACCTGATTTGACCGGTTTCACCATCAGTTTTGATAAAGGGATCGGCCCAGACAAAATTTCGATGAAAATACCAATTATCGAAACTTGGGGAACATTGTCTGATGATGAGGATATCGCTTATGTTCCACAACTTAAGCAGATGGCTTTAGTCACCCCTCAATAGGAGGAGTGACTTAGAGACTCTAATGCTAAGTGACCACTGATGGAACAGTTCGAGAAAGTCAAGAAATTAATGACTATCATTGAGGCGAAGGGCAGAGAAAATGCACAATTAAGGTAGTCTATGGAAATGAACAAGGGTCTGGCAGAGAAGAATAAGAGACTGTATGAAGAAATGCAGAAAAAATACTAGAAATTGAAAAGAAAGTGTTACAAGTTGTATGATCAAACTGAACGTATACAGAATCCTTATTCTAGAGAGTCAAAAGACGTTGTGATAGATAGATTGAAAAATTTTAATGATCTTGTACGAAATCAACTTCGAGAAATGATCTAAATGATATATGAGATTTTGAAGTTCATCAATGAAATGATCTTTATCTTTTGCAAAGTTATTTCTGAAACACAGGTTTTGTGAACAGCTCTCACTTCGATGGTGTTGCATCATACTAGATCGACTGTTGGCAGAAAAGGGCTCTCCATAAGACATGCACCTGAATTATTTAAATACTTCCTAACTCTTTTCTTTTCTTCTTTCAAAATAAAAGTTTGGCAGGTCTAGTCAAGAATAAATTTCTGAATCAGTTTCTCCTTTACTCTCAAGTATTTTTAAACATAGTTTCATGAAGGAGCTCCATCATCACCAGGTCCCGAAATAGAGTCTTGAGACAATCTGTAAACATGAGTTTAGTGCCAAAAACTTCGGAGAGATCTGACCTAGTTGTGTCATCGAACTTGACTGCTTTGGGAGCTCAGTTAAGTGAGGTACTTGGCAAGTTTAATGAATTGACTGCTGAAATAGCTGCACAAAGGCGAGTAATTGATTAATTGGTTGCAAGCAATAGTGGTGGTGGTTTCCCGAATGATCAAGAGCTTGTCGACAATCACCCACCTACACAAGACCATCAACCGTCTCACACATCTAATATCCAAACAACTTTCCTTTCACCTTTCACTAATCCTCTTGAAAATACCTTTACCCGACTGAATTCAGACTTTTTCTATGTGCATCCGAATTACACATTGATGAATCCAACTAGTAGTCAAATCCCTCAAACTCATCCACAAATCAATCTGAACATTCCCCCCACCCTTAGGAACCCCACTACCACATTACAGAGCTTTTTTGTTGGATACTACCTCTCAAGGAAAGGTGGTGATAGAGGAATAACCCGCACCTATTGACAAGGACCTATTGAGAAGGTTGGATCGATTCAACGAATTTATGAAAAAGAATCAAGAATTGAGTAGGTATGGTGGGTTGCACTACGATGAATTGTGTCCTTTTCCAGATATTCAACTACTTTTGGGATTCAAAACCCCCCAGTTCAGTAAATATGATGGAACTGGAAATCTTAAGACGCATCTCAAGATATTTGCCAACAAGTTAGGTAAACCTGTAGATGATGAAAATTTGCCTCTGCGTCTATTTTCGAAAAGTTTGGAGGGACATGCTCTAGATTGGTATTCAAATTTAAATTCTGGAGAGACCAAAACCTGGTTGGATCTGTCAACAGCTCTTGTAAAGCAGTATGAATTTAACTGTGAGTTGGCATTGACATGAACAACACTGGAGGGTACCAAGAGAAAGCCATCGGAAGATCACAAGACCTAAGCAAAGCAGCGGAGAAAGTTAGCAACAAAAGTGGAACCTCCTATGACTGAGGAGGAAATTGTTCGTACTTTTATCAAGACTCATGACCCGACCTACTTTGAATAGATCTTTCGCATGATTGGAAGTTTGTTTACTGCTATTATTAACAAATTGGAGGAGTACGATGAATTTGTCAAAGCAGGAAAAATTGTTAATGTGTTGGCATTGAAGTTGCAGTTGGATGCTCTACAGAATCAAAGCAACAATGGGAAAAAGTCCCTGTTCAAGAAGAAATAAGGAGAAATTGCTTGTATATGGGATCAAAGCCCGTCTTTTAGATCCAGAATTCGAAACCATCACATCTATTCTGTCCCTTATTCACATTACCCTAACCCTCAATCAGTTTACCACACTACTACCCAATTCCATCATTCCCAACCAAATCACTTGAATATCTCGCCATTACCTCCAACCTCATAACCTATTTTTCAAAATCACCCTTGTCCCATTTACCATTTCAGACCAACCCTATAAAATAATAATTCCACTCAAAATCTTTTTCAAACCATCGTAATTCAAACTCAAAAGCAATTTCGAACTTTCATCAATTTGGATTGACCCATTGATCAATTGTATGAGCAATTAAAAGCAGTTGAAAAAATTGGCACCGTTTCTTCCAAACTCTATCCCAAAGGTCTTCCTGCCAGTTATGATCCATAAGCAATCTATGTTTATCATTCTGGAAGTCTAGGTCATACCACTATCAATTGTTGGCCTCTAAAATATAAGATTTAGAACATGATTGACTCTGGAGACATCCTTCTCAGAAGAAAGGGAGAACAGGGACCGAATATCAGTAAGAATTCTTTACCTGATCATAGAAGCACTGTAGGGGCTATCATTGCTAATAAAGATTTTATCGATCCCATGCAGTTCATTATAGATGAAACTGAGCTGTTTGGTATAATGGAAGCTAATCATGTGAGAATGAGAAAACTGCTGTTTGCTGAAGAATCCATGACTGAAAATATAGATGATATTTTGAGGAAAAGTCAAAATCTCTTGTGCTTAAAAGAGAGGTAATCATGTCAGAGAAGGAGGATCTTATTGAAGAGGTTAAAATAGATTTATCACAATTGTTCGTTAGGGTTACTTGCAAGGAAAGGTCATCGGAGGTTTCAGAATTTCTGTCAATTTTCGAAAGAACCATTCAAAATTGGACTGCTGGTTATCTTCACTCTTGAAAGAAATTTCAATAAATTTAAGAGAATTGTCTTTTGATATAGATTCATATCTAGATAGGGCAGTAGTTTGGATGTTTTGTTAAAAAGAAATTATTTTTATTTTTGGACCTTTATCTTCGTTTCAGTTAATATAGCTTGACCCATCCAAGGAAATTGTTGAAACGGAAATAAAGGTTTAGGTTAGATATCTTTAAATAGCAATCATATCTGTATATTTGTCATTTTGTTAAGTTTCGGTGAACTTTGAACTCAATGGAATGGGGGACTTCTCCTGCATTTTAAAATCATTTTCTATTTATTTATTACGTATGTTCTATTCTATTTTCAGATGGTTACAAATAAAATCCTTGACCATTTTGGAATTCGATGACCGCATCTTATAAGCATATGACTAAGGAAGTGGTGTCAGATTTTTTAAGAAATAACATCATCTGTTGTTTTGGCATACCGGAAGTATTAATCATTGATAATGTCAACAACCTCAATAATGATATGGTGGATGGGTTATGTAAACAGTTTAAGGTAAGGTATCAAAATTCTGCCTTTTACATGCCTTAGATGAATGGAACTGTGGAAGTCGCAATAAAAATTTGAAAAAGATCATTCGAAAGATGACAGAAACATATCGGAATTGGCATGAAAAACTGCCTTATGCATTGATGGTGTATAGATCGGCAATCAAGACTTCCACCGAAGCAACTCCTTACTCCCTTATATATGGAATGGAAGCAGTATTGCCTCCAGAAGTTGAAATTCCTTCCTTATGCATTTTGATGGAAGCTCAAATAGAAGAAATTGAATGGGTCAGGAAATGCTATGAGCAGTTGTCTCTAATTGATGAAAAGAGGATGAATGCCATCTATTGTGGACAATGTTATTAGCAAAGAATGGCTCGTGAATATAACAAAAAAGTTAACCCTCATTTGTTTAAAGTCGGAGATAAGGTTTTAAAACGAATTTTTCTAATGCAAGATGAGGTTAAGGGAAAGTTTGCTCTCAATTGGCAATGACCATTCATTGTTAAGAAAGTGCTATCCGAAGGAGCGCTTATCCTTATGGAAATGGATGGACAAGTTTTTTTGCAACCAATCAATGTAGACATGTGCAAAAAAATTTTCATTTGATTATTAAAAAAAAATTCTTTAAAATTACTGTAAGGGACGGGCTTAAGGCAGACTTTCTTTCCTTTTTTTCCATTTCGATATCTTATCCTTAGTTTTTCCCTTTTGACTTTTCAGAATAATTTATCCTTTTCGCTTGGCAGCCCCTTGAGATCACTAACCCCATATTGGGGCAATTTTATTTCTTTGTAAAAAAAAAAAGAACAAAAAAATAAAAGAAAAACAAGAACAATAAAAAAGAGAAGAGAGAAAAAGAAAAGAAAAAAAATAGAGAAGTTCGATTAGAATTAAATTGGGGCAAAATTTTTATTTCTTTCCAACCCTACACCGGAACAAATTTTTTTGAAAGAATGCTATATCAAATTATTCCAAACCCATCATATGATCCACTTTCAAACCTCAACCTTTCCTTTACTACTCCATCTTATCCTAATTACAAGAGTCAAAAGTTATCGACTTTCATCTTTTGCAGTACTTTGAGGAAAATTTTTCTTGATCAATTAGCAAATGATGTGAATATAACTTTCTGAAACATGTCAAAGAGGATTGTCTCACTGATGCCACTAATTGCCACCATATGACTGGATTGATATAGTTGTGGTTAAAATTGTCTTGTCTATGTATCAAGGTGAAAATCTGAAAGGGCATCTTCTTTTTTTTTTTTTTTTTTTAAAAAAAGGGAAAGGAAAACAAACAAAAACAAACAAAAGAAACAAAACAAAAAAAAGGAAAAAAGAGAAAAAGGGTGAGGTTAACCTTAGTGAAAATTCAAAATGGCGCTAAGGTAGCGTTTTGGAATACAAGAGAATCATGAACGAAGAACAAAATGGTGAGATCTAAAAGCCGGTAACTATGTTGATTTGGGTCTCTTTCATTCTGTTATTCTTTTGTCAACATTGAATTCCAAAATGGATAATGTCGAAGGGATCAGATGGAGCATTTTTTTTCATTAAAGGCCATCCTCCAAATATGTATCCAACTTTTGATCCTTGGATTCATATTCATAAATCCAACAATTTTGTTTTGCTATTCTATTTATTTATTCTGTATCATTGTTCATTTCATATCAGCATCATTGCATGATGAATAATACATTTTTCAATTGTTTATATTTCTCATTTATTGGGTCTTATTCAAAAGATAATCCCTTATAATTTATCCCAAAGGAGTCATGAAATTGAAAACCCATGATAATAAAGCAGGGATAATTGATATTAGAAAGTTGCAAAGATTCTGGAGAGGTTGTGGACCAAATCTAAGGGAACAATTTGTCGATATTGAAACTCATGTTTATACGGTTTTCAAGGCAAATGGATCACATGGTGGTGGCAGTATTTTCATCACAATTGTTTTTTGTTTTTTCCTTTTGTAGGTGAAATTATGTGATACAACACTGATTTACTTAAGCATGATTCTACCTGGACAAATTGTAAAAGGATTGAGTTCCAAACTTGACTGTACATTACCAAAGAAAGGAAAGAAGAATCATCATTCCTTTTCTTTTAAAGTTTGAAAAATCAAGAAAGTTGTAAATCCACCAAGTAAGGTTGCCATTATTTATTATTCTTGAGCACCATGCATTTTAATCTTTCAATTTGATAGTACAGGATTTGCATTTTCATTTCTTCTGTCATTTAATTAGGTTAGGATTTTATCCCACCAATCTGCATTTAATTGGTTTCGGATTTCATCCCACCAATCTACATTTAATTGGGATCGGATTTTATCCCACAAACCTGTATTTAATTGGATTTAGATTTTATTTCACTAATTTACATTTAATTGGATTCGAATTTTATCCCACCAATCTACATTTAATTGATCTCGAATTTTATCCCACCAATCTGTATTTAATTGGGTTCAAATTTTATCCCACCACATTTGCATTTAATTATGTTCGGGTCTTATCCCACCAATCTGCATTTATTTGGATTCGAATTTTATCCCACAAATCTGCATTAAATTGGGTTCGGATCTTATCCCACCAATCTATTATTTAATTGGGTTCGGGTCTTATTCCATCAATCTGTTATTTAATTGGGTTCAAATTTTATCCCACCAATTTGTTATTTTATCCCACTAATTATCTAGATTTTGAGCATATTTTCATTTTCTTATTAGACGTTTGGGTTTAGATTCAGTTCCACTGAACAGTCTAGATTCTTGACAAATCCAATTTAATTTTTTCTGTTGGCAAGTCTCGGCGTCTGCCGCGCACCTTTCTGTCTCCATTCTTGAAGCGTAACCGTGTCCCTCCGCGCATCTTTTTCTAATTATAATAATTTATTTTTCTTGACTGTTTTGATTAACCGCATCCCTTTGCAAAGATCACAGATAGTCAATGCACTTGTTTAATTGTGGTTCACCTATATTTGACCTGATTTTCATGGCGGGATACATAAGCAACTCTACATGAGTTCGATAACGCGTTTTGTAATGTCATTGCATCATTTTATCCAACAATTTTAACAAAGTATTGGCTTACTTATTTCAACTCAGGTATAGTTAGAAGAGACAGGTAAGTAATTTGGTGTCTACGTTTTTGTCTTGAATTTCTTCGAAACTCTAGACAAAGAGGGGCAAGTTGTAGATACCAAATTTTTGTCAATTTTAATATTTTCTTGAATTTTATCTATTTAATGAGTTATTTATTTTCTTGTATTTTAATATGCTTTTTTTTTTCTTTTTTTCTCTCAAAATGGAGGTTGGTTTTAAGAAAAAAAAAAGAAAATAAAAAATCATCCTAATCATTTTTGTTTCACCAAATGCACTATTAACCCATTTTTGCACTCCATGTTGCTATTCACCTTTCTTTTCATTTTTGGTGAAATATCATCATTTGACAAAACCAAGACACCACCTAATTCTTTTGGCTGTCTCTCGGCTCTTTCTTTTTCCCTCAAGAAGGTAAGACACAAGAAAAAAAAATGGAGAAGGACTCCAACTCCCAACTCCCGCTCGGCCATTTTTTTTCTTTCTCTCAACTCACAACATTTCCTTTAGACAAACACACAAAAAACAATCCTCTCTCCCTCTCAGCTCCCTCTCTTTTCTCCCAGCACACTCATACACAACAACAAAAAAAGTCAGTTGGACAATTAAAGTTTGGAGTTTCCTCAAAACTATAGTCAAGGGACTACAACCCTCATTGAAGTTTTTTTTCTCCTTTTTTCCAGCTTTTCCTTTTCTTAATTAATTAGATTAAATGCATGTTTTGCTACCTATTTATCTCTTTCTTTCACTGATTTTGTTGTTATTGTGGTGTTGTTGAATTTTTTGGAATAAGTTATGAATAAAAGTTAAGAAAAGAGAAATGGCCTTATAAATGCCTTGTTTGTGTTTGATAAAATGCCACAATGAAAATATAAGTTAAGTTAGTGAATTTTTGTACATATTTTCATCAAAATAGATGATTGTAGGTGGCACAAGATCCGAAAATGTTTGATTGTCTAAAAATTTTGGAGTTTTTGGAGCATTAAAAACATTGGAATATTTTTTTTTCATTTGTGGGTTGTTTTGACTTAATGTATCATTTTGTTGTTGTTTTCTTGTCAAACTAAGAATGTAGTTGTAATGTAGAAGTTGTAAGGAGTATTGTAGCATAAACTTTATGATTTTTTGTGAAGATTTGAGTGCTTTAAAAAAAATAAAAATTGGACTATTTTTTAGCCATTTCGCCACTTTTGATTTATTTTTTGTAAAAATTAAGCCCAAAAACGGATTCTACGCAAAAAATCGAGTGGAAAAGTGTATGTTGGTGAAATTTTGTGACCAAAAATTTGTTGGCGACACCGCTGGCGGCCACCATGGCCAGCAGCGGCTGAAGCTTCAGCCAGCCAAAGTGGAAGAAGAAAAAAAGAAGAAGAAGAAGAAGTGAAGGAAAAGGAAAAGAAAGGAAAAGAAAGAAAAAGGAAGAAAACTTGGGCCGTTTTCTTTAATCTGGTGGACTTGTTTTCTTTATTTCGGTTGGGCCAAGAGTTATTTTTTGTGTTGGGTTTCGATTGGACTTGTAACTAGGTTTGGGGTTCAAGCCCAACCTTTTTTCACCATGCTTAACTTAGTAAATTTAGTAGGTTGGTCCACTCCTTTTGGATTTTTTTTTTGCTTTAGGCCGAAGAGAATTTCAACTCAAGAAATCACATAAAATGACCGATGGCCTTTTGTCTTAAGAAACCAGAATTCGATTTTGCAATTTAGTCACTGGTTTTTTGAGAAATTTCACTGTAGCCCTAAAATTTTTTGATTTCTTTCAATTAGGCTCTTAATTTAATTACATTTTAGTCTCTAAAGTTTATCTTAAATAAAATTTTGACCCCTAAACTTTTAAATAATATATTTTTTGCCTCAAAATTTTTAAATTTTTGCAATTTAGTCCCTAGTGAATTTTTTACTCTCTCTATTATAATTTTTTCTTTTTTAATAGATAATTATATTACTTTTGAATATATTTAACTTGTAATTTTTAGATATTTTTTGATTTCTTTATGTTAGGCATATGAATGTGAATTTAGTATTTTTTATCATTATTTTTATTTTAATTAAATTGATGCTATAATTCTTTTGTTCATTTTGAGTATAAATAGGGTAATTTGACTCCATTTAGTTACCACTTCAAAAGAGAGGTACCCCTATTATTATTTCAACGTCAATTACGTGCTCCTATGTGCTTGTATATTTTTATATGTTTTGTTATTTATTTGATTCAAATGTTCATTCAAATTTATTATATTTGTTTAGTTAATTTTTATAATTATTTGGGATGTATTTAAATACTTTGAGATGTAATAGATAGGTAATATATTTTTTTTGAAAAAATATAATTAGATAGACCAATATAATAGATAGGATAAATATGTTTATTTTATCATATTTTCCCTACTTTAAATTGTAATTAGATCCCCTATTGTATTAGATAGAATGAATATGTTTATTTTCTTATGTTTCCCCATTTTAGATTGTAGTTAGATTTCCCGTTGTAATAGATAGGTTTTGTGTGTTTATGTGGCTTACGTGTTATATGTTTTATCCGCTTTCCTTAGAATTTTTTCATCTAGATATTATACTTACATGTTACGTGCTATGTGTTCTTATGTGTTTATTTACTTTAATTTATGTCGTATTTGTTTTACTGTGTATTATTAATGCATGACGTCACCACATTAGTCCAACGCTAGTTGTGGCTTCTCCCTCCTCCTACTTGCTAGTCCAACGCTAGTAACAACTTTTAGAGATGAGCTAATCTAATGTTAGACCCTTAGATCATTCATGTGTTAGATTTATCTCTTGTGTAACATTCATTACATTTTTTTAGAATTTTTTCTCATTTGTATGATATTTTCTATTATATTATCCTCTACCCTCTATCCTTTATAGGTGTTAATCATATCATTTAGAATTGCACCTCATTTAAGAAATTGCAAAATAATTTAGTTCATTTGCTTGACTTGATTAGGAGAATTACTCTTTGAACATAAAAAATGGGTGATTATAAATTTTTAGTTTAAATACCCCATTAATCCCTGTATAAGAAAATTATGTCATGAGTTTTTGCCTCCCGTACCCATTATATTGCATCCTTATTCTTTGGCCACTTATATCTAGATATATAATTTTCTTTTCTTTTCTTTGAATTTCATTTATGCACGCTCGTGACCTCTTTCAAGGGATTATTTTGGATTTTGCAATTAATGCAATTGGTATCAATTAAACCCTTGAATGGATATTTTGTCCCTTCCGATATTTTCTATAAATTTAGATTTGCATTCATGTAGAAAACTTCCAAACGTGATAAATTTAAGAGTTAGATTAAAAAATTTTTGAAAAAGCCTCGTAACTAACTTAGATTAAGTTGAAAGGGTGCCTTAGGTTTGAGTTAATTGAAGCTTTGCTTTCTCTTTCTTCAACCGTGACTCCCAAACTCTTTTTCTCTTGTTTTTCAAAGATTTGGAGTTGTTGAAAGGGTTTTATTTTATCTTATTTTTGTTAAAAACATTTTTGGATGACTTGGTACACCCAAAGTCCATACCGGCGACTCCTATTTTTTCTTAAAACCCTTTTAGACTAAATTTTGGGACCAAATTGTCGTATTTTTTAAAGTCCTATTTTAGGCCTTTTTTTTACTTATTTTTAAATAAAAAACACATCTCTTGTAAATATGATTTTCATCGCAAACATAGGGCGCGACAATTCATATAACATAGTGAAATATATATTTAAGTTGTTAAAGTACCTTTGCATTCATCTAGTATCTTTATTACTCTCTATGCCTGAAAGTATGAGCAAGTACATAGAACTCCTGCTCATAAGTAGACTACTTCTGATGAGTTCCTCTTAACTTCTCACTAAAAATACCTACTAAGATCCATTCTTAATACAAGATAACCTCAATCCCAGCACTACATGCATCACACTCTACTACGAACAACTTCTCCAAGCTTGAGAGAGCAACACATGGTACAGTGATCAACTTCTCTTTGATTAATTTGAAACTCTGCACCTACTCAGGACACCAATGGAAGTTTCCCTTCTTCATGCACTCTATCAAAGGGGCCTGATGAGCGTAGGATACGCATACAAAAGTAAGCTCAATCCACAGTCAAAATTTATATTTATAAATTTCTAAATATCCTCATATGTGATTTTCTACAAGTATATATAAGTCGACATTGAGTACAGAGTATTAAGGGTCAAATCCCCAGGGAGGACAACTGCTCGCACTACTAAGGCTTTTCTATTATTTAGATGATCAATAAATTGAAAAAAATAAAACTAAGCTAAAATGTGCAAGAAAATAGCAAACAAAGCTCCTTAGTTCATGATATCCCTAACTATTTATCCAAGTGCAAATTTTTGGATCATTGAATACTGCTACCTCAGTTAGCAATGGCGTAATTTCCTTACATATGTGAATCCTACTCTCATATAGAATCAACTATACTTGTAGCTAAACCATACCTACTCTCATGGTGGTTATGAAAATGACTACAAGTTCATTTCTTCTATGAAATTACATAAAACAAGCTACCAAAGTCATAAAGGCGCATCTCTACTCTCATGAGTGTACTTTTTAGGTTTAGCATTTCTTTGAACTAGTTTTAAATCTCAATTGTCATTCCAAACTTAACACCTTAAGATTATCACAATTAATGGCTAGTTAATCATGATTAGATAAGCAAAAATGCTAAATAACTTGCTCAAAATAATAGCATCAAATAGCCAAATAACCAATACAATACAATCATAGAAAATTCAACTAAAACCCAAGATATGAAATTTTAAAGACACATAATGAAAATAAAATCTAAACTTATATATTTACTAAATCTAGAATCAATTACAAAAGATAAAGATTTGGGAAGGTAGAGTAACTCTTGTCACATAAGTTTCCTCCTTGCTTTCTTCATCCTCCAATTTCATCTTCACCTAGCTAATACACAAGAAATGATGAACTAACTAAAACTAAACTATTCTACACTACCCTAAACTAAAAAGCTAAAAACTACATTTTTTGTGGTATTTTTTTGCACCTATACAAGCTCTCTTAAAATGAAAGATACGAGCTCTATTTGAACATTGCTCCAATTAATCAACAATTTTGGCTTCCAAGCTAAAGCTCATTATTATAGAAGAAAATAAGGTCAAGAATTATTGCTAGAATCTCTATTTTCTAGTTATAAATCTTCTATAAAATGTCCCTTAAAAAGTTTGAAATGATGGAGTTGAAATCAAATTACGCAAGTAGAAGTTGCAAAGTTTGACCAGAATCTCTCCGACAATACCTCTATTTTTTGGTTAGACTTTAGAAGGGATTCATCCCTTGTTTTGCCAAAAATTCTGCCTCTAATCCCTCTAACAATCCCACCAGAATTCTAGACAGATTCTTGGAGGGATTCATTCCGACTTTCTTTTTTGACAAGTTTCTTCATTTTTTATTTTTGTGACTCGAACTGCCTTTCAAACTCGTTCTCCTTGTGAACTTTAGAATTTCAATCAACATAATACAAGCTTATGTCTTATCCAAAATGAAGTCCATTTCTAATTCTTGTAAAAACAATAAAAAAAATATGCATGTAGAAGGGACAAAAATCTCATTTAAGCATCAAGCATTTAGAACTAATTATAGCCAAAATGGACCATTTTCTTCTTATAATATTGAAAAATTGACAAAAAGTAATATAAAATATCATCCAAATATAGCATAAAGTAGTTAGTTATTAGAGCCATAATAGAGTTAAAATTACAGATAAAACATCTGTAGAAGGTAGCCAATCCATGAAAGCTATGGACATCTATCACAGTACGAGAAATAGACAATTCTCAAATAATCTTCACCTTCTATTCATCTACACAAATTCCATCCATGTTAACAACAAAGTCTAAGAAGATCAGGTGTGTCGTTATGAAATCACACTTCTTCAAGTTGATACATAATTTCTTTTCCTGCAAAACCTTTAGCACTTGGCACAAAAGTCTAAGTTGTTTCTTTTCACTAGCACGATAAATTAATATATCATCAAAGTACGTAACAAAAATTTATCAATATAAGGTTTCAAAACCTCGTTCATCAATTGCATGAATGTTCTTGGTGCATTGGATAGCCCAAAAGGTATCACCAACCACTCATATAAGTCCTTCTTGGTCACGAATGCGGCCTTTTACTCATCTCCTTACCGGATGTGTATCTGATGATATCTACTCTTTAGGTTAATGTTTGTATACATACAAGTTCCAGGCAAGCAATCTGCATGTCCTTCAATCTGGAAATGAGAAATTGATAATGCACAATAATTTTTTTGATATAGCTTGACTATCAATGTACATTCGTGATGAACCATTCTTCTTGGAACTTAATAAGGTCGGCAGAACACATGGACTCATGCTCATATAAATGGACCCTTTCTCTAGTAAATCATCAAATATCCACTGCAAGATTTTGCTCTCCTAGGGATTCATATAGTGGTAAGACAAATTTGGTAGACTCGCCCAGAAAGTGATTCAATGACATTGTTGAATCTCTTACATGGAAGGTAAATCAGCCAAAAGTTTATTAGATATGACATTTTTGAACTTTTAGCACCTCATAAACTTCACTGGAATTTTAGGTTTTAACTCGACACTCAAAACTTCTTTCACTACCACGGTGAGCATCTCCTATGGGTTTTTGACATCTGCAATAAATTTTGAGTTTGAATTAGTAATAGTAAAGAGTTTTTTACTACTACTGACCTTATCTATGGGTTTAGGATGCTCACTCTGTTTCATGGGGAACAAAGTGGTCCTTTTACCATCCTTCATAACTTGTAGATGTTTTCTCTACACATAAAAATAGCATCCACATCATACTACCATAGGCTTCCAAATAAAATATGACAAGCATCCATCTCTACTACATCACACACTATTTCATCAAAATACTTGCCCATAGTAAAAAGTACCCCACAATGATCAACCACTCGAATTGTTTCTATTTCTTTAATCCAACCAATTTTATAAGGCTCAAGTTGTTTTTCAATAAGCAATTTTATTGTCTCAACAAGCTGTTCTCAAATAATATTCTATGAGTCACCACTATCAATGACTAAATCAAGAAACTTATTAAAAACTCAGCACCTAGTTCGGAAGAGTTGATGCCATTGCGTCTCCTCCTTCTGCATGGGTAACAACAATAACTTTCGAACTATAAAAGTAGAATACTCGAGCTTCTCTTCATCCTTATCTTCTCTAGACTTAGCTCTGTATACATAATTCTCCAATTTATGATCATCACTGGTATGCTCTACCAAGTTCATTTGCTTGCGGCCGAGACAATTGTTAAAGGTGTACTCGGTTTTCCATACCTATTACACTTACCCCCATAAATTTTGCATAAAGATTAGGACCCTTTGTTTAGTAGGCTAGGATTGCTTTGTGTTGGTCCTCTTAGGTGCCTCATGATCATCCACCATTGGTTTCTTGTCCTCACAGTACCTAGCACCCCGAGTTTCTTGATTATCCCTTTAGCTTTCTCTAGCATTAAACCGATTCGAGCCAAAGTTTATTTGCAATCCTTCATCTCGGGTATTTTTCTTCCAGGTCATTCTCAACTCAGCCTTCACAGTTAGTTTGTGCACATTTAACAATTGAATACCAACTTCTTCCTGTGGATTTCGACTCAACCCATCTAGAAATCTTGAGACAATATGTTCCCTAGATTCCATCACAATATTACGGGATAATAAGAGCAAGAACTCTGCATGGTATTCATAAACAGTTCGATTAACTTGATTACAATGCTAGAATTTTAAGAAGCATTGCTCATATCTGGTGGTAAGAATCGAGTAGTAAGAAGACGCTTTATCTTTAATCATGCCCTCACATGCTGCTTCTGCTTCTAATGTCTTTGATTTTGGACTGATAGGGGGAAACATCTTGAGAGAGTCCACTAAAGAGCTCAATATGTAAATCAGGAATCCAACTCTAACCAAAAAACTTAAGCTACTAGGTCTTGGGCCTTTACTTATATATTAACCGCTCTTTCTCCATCTCTCGAACCAACGTGGGACACAATCTTTTAATCATGAATCTAACAAATCTCTCCCTTAATGAGTAACCCCACATTAAATCCAAATTTACAAGCTCCTCTTCGAACCCACTTTAATACTCAATGCAAGCCCACCTTATCACCTAAGGTCACTACTTCTCCCAAACATAGACCCACTTTTCTTCAACATCCAAACAATATTCTGGACCCCTGCCAACCCTTGGCTCCTTGGTCTAACACCAACTGGACCCCCTGCCAAACCCATGGTGCACCTGGTCCAACACTAACCAAACTCCTTGACACTTTAGTCCACCACTAAGAAGAGAATTTTTCACCGATCCAAATCCGAGAAGCATCCACTTGCTCATGAGTAACCCAATCTCGCAACCTGAAACTCGGATACTAATTTGATAGGGGAAAACACCTCGAGAGAGTTTACCAAAGAACCCAATATGTAAGTTAGAAACCCAACTCTGACCCAAAACTTAAGCTATTAGGTCTTGGACTCTTACTTACATATTAACCGCTCTTTCTTCATCTATCGGACCAATGTGGGGCACGATCCTTTACTCATGAATCTAACATGGACGATATTCTCTCCTTCAACCTATAAGCCACCAGATTGACTTGTCAATCTTTAGGAATATCCATGTAATCAAAGAACTTCTCTATCTCAGCAATCCAATCTAAGAAGTCCTTTATGCCCAGGTTGCCATTAAAAAATGAAATATCTACCTTTAGCATAAATTCTTTTGATTCTTGTTGTCGACACCTCTTTGATTAGTGTTTTCCTGGCCAAAAGTAAAAACTGTTTTATTATTAGGTGAATCACCTTAATGTTCTTGATTTCTACAAGGATTATTGTTAGTCTGATATCTATGCAAACTATCGTTGGTTTGATCTATATGCAGATTTGATTGTTTCACGTTTACAAGGATTCGGTCAAAAGGCAATCTCTTGTTCCGTCACCTTGTTGGATCTATCCCCGGTTGCCTTGTGGATCCATAAGTTGAACAAGCACATCAAGGGTCTCTTGTATACAGGTAAACCAGGTTCCCAAGTCATTGTAAATATGCTACAACCAATCCAATTTTTCATTTGGTATCTGCACTTCAATTTTTGGGGTAAATAATTTATCACTGGACTTGTTACCTATCATTGATATAGTTTAGGATCAGGAGAAATCTACTCTAGTACTAACTAATGCGAAAGCGAGTAGAAGGAATCATTTCATGAACAATTCCCGAAGTTAACAAAGGGGCAACTCACAATCAGCTCTCGAAAAAATTTTGAAGAACCTTGTTTCTCAAGAAGCTTGAGAGAAATTTGATAAAAATCAAGATAATTTGTTAAAAGTTGATAAAGCCTATTAATAATAGCACTAATATGTCTCTATATGTAGGTGACAAGATCTAATCAAAAAAAGGAAAAGAAAATACAATAGAAAGTATCAAAACGAAAACAAAATATGAAGCTGCTTCCTATGATGTCCAGCACCAATCTTCACAATGGACGTCTCTGAAGATCATCAAGTCGATATCCGACGCTGGTCATTTGGCCAGACTTAGCTCCGGACTTCCTTTGAAGTTCTTCTAGCAAGTCTCCTCTTGCCCTTCTTTACATGCTCCATCTTGTCCAAGAAAATATTAGCAACTTGTTCTACATCAAATATACATTGACTACTAACAAGAAAAATAAGAAAGTATGTATGCTAATTTGCTTCTTTTGACTTAAGTTTACTAAAGTTGTATTATAGGAAGTTAAGTTGATAGCCATTCGACAAATCTTAGAGTTTTTTACTAATATAGATTATTAGGATAGAATTTGGAAGGCCAAAAGTGTCCTGATAGATATATGCATTGGTGATAGCAAGTGCTTTCTCTCTATAATTTTCAATATTTTTAAATATTTTTATAATTTGGCCGCCAGACATAAGACAACATGTGATTTTTTTTAATATGAATTTGCAAAACCAGCAAGTGTATCAAATATGTTTAAATATTGTGACATTGGGGATCAAATTTATTTTCGTCCAAAGTTTGGTTACCAAAACTGTTTAACGATTAAAGTGTGAGTACCAAAACTATGGGCCCATTTGAATGATGAATATTTTGTGTATTTGCATAAAATTTTACTATAACTTATTATAGAAATTGTAGAAAAACTTTTGTAGATTTGAGGGTATGGAGAAAAAATTTCTTTTTTTTTCTTTTTCCTTTTTTGTTTGTTTGTTTTTCCTTTTGTTTTCCCTTTCTTCTTCTTCCTACCTTTCTTCTCCCTTCCTCTCTATCACCGACAGCATCACCACCGGTAGTCGCCATCGCCTCTCCCTTCTTTTTTCCCTCTCTCCTCCTCCCCTCATCTTCTTCTCCTCCTCTTTTCTGTCCTCCTACCTCTTCCTCCTCTTTTCTCTCACCCTCATCCTCCTCCTCCTCTCCTTTTCCCTAACTCTCTCCCCTTCCCTCGCCCCCATTCGATCATATGGCCAGAGAGGGGAAGGGAAGGGGCAGGAGCGTTGGGGAAAAGGAGAGAAAGAGAGGAGAGAGAGAGAGAGAGAGAGAGGAAGAAAGATAGGCCGCTTTTTGGGGACCTATTCTCTTAATAGGCAGCAAAGCAAAATAAGGAAAGGAACAACCTAACTAATGAGTGCCTTTTGACTCATCAAAATAGCCTCGCTTGCTCCTAAAATTTGCAGTGAATTTAGCCACCATCTCCGGGCTTGGGCTTTGCTTGAGCGTAGTCAGCCAATTTCGTGATTTTGTTTAGCTTCTAACCTTGTGATAAGAGCGACCCTGCGGCTTAGTAGCACTGGATTCCTTACCCATTCTTTCTCCTCCTTCCTTTTGGCATCTCAAGAGGAGAGGGGGAAAAAAAGAAAGAAAAGGAGATGTTAGTGCCAGCTTCGGTAGGCGGCGGAGGTGATGGTGGGTTGAGATGGGGGGAGATGAAGAAAAAGAAAGGAAGAAAGAATTTTTTTGGGTGTATTTTTGGGTATTTTGAAGTGTATTATAAAATAGGTAAATCTTATATATACTGACAGTATATACTATCACAGTTGGATGCACGACACATATGCAAAATTTGAATTTTAAATTCAAATTCGAATTATGTGTCTTACATCTAATGATGAAAATGTATACCCTATCAGTGTATAGAAAATTAATTCTTTTAAAATTTTGAGAAGTTTTATTTTGCTCGTGTAGTTAAAGTTGTTAAAAAATTAATAAAAGAAAAATTGGGCAAAATACTTGCCTTCAAAATAGGTTCATTATTTTACTCTTAAATATTACTAAATTATCATATGTTGCCCAAAATCATTTGCTTTTCCCTGAATTGTTTAGATTTATGTCATTTTTTTTTTTTTGCAAATGCTAAATTTTATTGATCTGCAAAGAAGAATACACAAGAGAGGAGAATACCCATACACACAAACAACAACATTGCAGCTACTTAACTAACAAGGAAGTAGGAAGTTCTAACTCAAAAACTAAAGAATTTTTCTATGTTGGGAAATAATAAACTCCTCGTGTCCTAGGGGTTCTAGATATATGTTTTATTTACTCCATTTTTTGTTGAATCAAAATCCGAAGTGGGACTCCCTCTTTTCTAGCGATGATAATAAGAAATAACACATTTGGATTCAAACATCAAAAGGACTGCTGTTAGTTCTGTTAGCTTTGATGACTAAAATTGACCAAAAGGCTATTTTTACATTTTCAGAGAGTCAAGGGCTAATATGATTTTTTTTTCATGAATAATTGGAGGGCCTAAAATAAACAAATATGAAAACTCAACAGCCACTTAAGTTGTTCTGCCATTTGCTTTTTCAAGGTGGCTTTGGACACAACTCTTTCCGCGTATGTGCCTTGAAGGGGTTCCAAGGTCTTTTGCACAAATTGTTGCCCTATTCTCAATTGCTTGTCGCAATTCAGATACTTATTTAAATCGCCAGCAGATAAACTTGCCAATAATATGAGTACAATTATTTCCTATGAATTTGCTCATGAATAGATGATGCAACTGACATGTAAATTGTACTTGGTCTACTTTCTTTTCTGGTAAAAAATAAGATAGGAGTCTATTAGATTATCACTGAGAACTTGACAAGGAATTATGTGAACTTTTTATCCCCAAAAAAAAAAAAGGAATTACGTGAACAATATGGCAGTTACATTGAGGATAACTTCTATACTATATACAAAGGGAGAGCAAAGGGTTTAATGTAAACATTTTATCATCACTTTATGTACTTTCATTTTTGCTCTTATAAAAATTTAATTTTAATTACCCAAATGCATGTTATCAAAATTACTACTTATAAGCATTTCTTAATTTACTATTTAAACATATTCACTTCAATGTAACCAACCAATGCAGTAACTACCAACATGACAATCATATAGTCAAAATAATTAAGAAGATTAAGATTTTCTTTAATAATAAAAATTTGCACATAAAATTCATTCACCATAAATATCATGCATTTCGTTATTGTACATACATCGAGTGTGCATTTATCACTAGTATAAATAAACCAAGAAGATGAAGTATTTTTGGTGAATCACAAATAGGGTAAGAAAAAAGATCGGGATTAAAAGCAAGAATGGAACAACAATGGAAGTTTTGTTTTAGGCGTTGGTAGCTTAATGTTGCTTTTCTGTTTACTAAAACACGAGATAATCATAAAAAGTGAGAATGAGTATTTTAACTTTAACCATTGATTAGTTGGTCGATTTAACCCTTTATCGGCCACTTCACTGTATAAAGAAGGTCATTAATGGTTCAGCATAGACAAGTCAATCGTGCGAACAGATCACTATTTATAGCATATGACCCGATTCAAATGTATTTATCTGGCAGAATTGTAGCTTGTGAAATCCTTATACAAAATCAATGAACCTTGTCACAAGTACCATGATGACCAATGGCCAATCAATGTTCAACGTTTTAGCGGGCGGCACCCCTTCTTGTTGAACGGTGAAAATCAATTTCAAAGTGGTATTGTGAGGTGGCAAACAGATGTTCGGGAATGGTACTTGGAAAGTATCAATTATCTTCCAATTATCTATAGGCAAACTAAAGTACCACATCTAACACAAAAGAAAAGTCAAAAATAGGCGAAAGAAGAAATCAACTATTTTGAGCTCTAGTAATTAAAAAAGATGATATAGTATTGCCTATCCTACTACGAATTTCAATCAATCAAAAGAACGGTAAAGGAGTTTTTGTTTAAATGGGATAGTTGATAAAGCAAATGCATGTATGGCATAGTGGGTTTTCCGACAAAAGCACTTAGTAAAAGCTTAACAAGTATGTAAATATTACAAAACCAAATTACTTTGCACTTGGTATTTTTTCCACGATCTGTTTAATGTATAGTGCACCCGTTAAACTATATTTCAAGTGATATATTTTTGAAAATGTAAAATTAATTAGGAAAAGTAAATGAATATAAAGGAGGGTCAGCAAGATCAAATAGGATAAGTATATAAATGTAAAAAAAAAAATAATTGTTAGTATATGTATGTTAGGTGTGTTAACGAGCGTTCTAAAGGCACCCATTAGAAAATTTTTTTTTTTTAAATACTCCATTTGAAGTTCATCCAAATACCTACAATTTCCTCAAATTAGGCTATGCTTGAATGTTAATTTCCGAAAGGTTGACTTTTCGGTAAAATAGACATTTACATATGGAATTTGTCACAATTTTGACTTTCTTTTTAACGTTAGTTGGGGTTTTTTCGTGACGAAAAGGTGAAGCCAATGTGCATATGCATATTGGTACTGATTCAGGAAATCTAAAGACAAGAATAGATATGTTTAAGGTGATTTTTTGGTAAATTACTAGTTTATTACTTAGAGTTACTTGTAAAGTTTGATGTAGTAGACACAGGAATTCAAAAAAATCCTTAAAATTGTCTAGATAGATGTTCCTTTTTAATTGTACATGTCAACATTCTATATAAAGTGGTTTTCATTTCTGAAAACCTAATTAGGAAGATAATAGATGCGAGTGCCGTTTTCTTAAGACAAGTTGGTATATAGTGTATGAGTTTCCCACACATAATTTGTTGAAAAAACAAAAGAAAGTCAAAACAAAACCTATACAGAGCCAAAAAAGTAAAATTAAACTCAATCCACTGTGATATATGTACTGCTCATAACTGTTACTTTCCCCCCTTGCCAACTGTTCTTGCGTAAAACCCAATGTAACAGCATAATTTAAAAAAGTCAATTTTGTGGTCCATTTTCTGAAAGCTGCAAAGGCCTGCCTGCATTCTACACACATCTTCTTTTCCACATAAGGCCAAGGAATTTTTCTTTAGAGATAAACGTTGAAGAATTTTGATCACTCCAATGTTTCAGTTTCCCAGAATATGCTGGTGATTGGAACCATAAGCAAAAGGGCATCACTTGCTCTTTACGTCATTGCAGCTTTATTCCTAAGTTCCCAATAAGACAAATTGAATTTGTTGCGTCCGGTCCTATTCTCTTCTGCTGCATGCGGCTTAGGTTTACCCTACCATGATGTTCTCACACGCCTAGACAAACAAGAAATAAACATCGAGCCCCAAACAAAAAGGTGCAGACGCCGATTTCATCACTTTGATTAGTCTTATGCTTTTGTGGGGTTGCCCACAATTTGACGTTCAACAAAACACATACCAAACTTGCTAGCTAGTTTTACCAACCAAACAAAAAAGAGTCTATTGAAGTTGGAACTATGGAACCCAATAATTATATGCTTTGCAATTTTTTTTAATAGTTTGGCAAGATAAACATGAGCAAGGTAGTAGGTGACGACGTGATTTCTTCACGTTTTCAAAGAAAGTTAGGCTATAGAAGTGATGAGATGAACTGAGAAGACAACTCATACAATTCACAAATTGGGGTAAATTGCATCATACCCAAAAGAAAAGACGAAGATGAACAAGCTTAAACACAAGAGACAATAACCTAAATGGAAGGTCTCTGGATCCACAGATTCAGTAAGTGCTAAAATGAAACAATATTAAACTGATGAGTAAGGATTCCAAAAGCACCATCCACGTTAAGGAACAGAATTCTGTCACTCAAAACCCTAACATCACCTCTGGCCTGCTTCAAGATTCTTCACATGACATTAAAAACTTGAACATGAGCAAACAACTATAGACATAATTAACTAGGACCACATTATTCAATACCCCTACCTTAAAAAACAAAAAGCGATAATTTTTTGTATAGTCTAAGGGGTAAGTAATTTTTTATACTGTCAGATATAGATGCATGTCTCGTATTTAGGAATAGAACTTCAAATATTACATAAAGAGAAGACATACCATTATAAAGCTTTTGAAGGAGTTCATGAAATTCCCCCAAGGAACTATTCAATTAGGGTATATGGGAATAAAGCGTGCTCATTTTATTCACCAAAAACCCAAAAAGATAAAAAAAGAAAGAGCTAAAGAGGGTATCCTCATGCTCCCATCAGTAGGTGAAACTACCGCATGATCTGATCTAGCCTTGAAGGTGAAGGAAAGATCAGATCATGCTGGCAGCTTCAACTACGAGTGGTGCACGAAAAGATTGCAGCATCCTCTTCCATCTTCAAGAGGGTCGAATTTTTCCGGCTTGGTTGGAGACTTGAGAGGCTAGAGGAGGCTGATCATGGGAGAGTATTTATAGGCCAGAGACTTGGGAGGAATTCTATGCCCACTTTGATGCTTTTTGCACTGCCAGTCTTGCTGCTTTTGTCCTTATGTGAAATGCGTCCTACTAGTATTTTAGGCAATTTTACTAAAAAATTGTCTGCAATTTATTGTTCAAGGAAACAAGAGTGTCTCTATTAATGACAAAGTTTATGCAAAAATATTTTGGTTTTATTGGTTAACAAATTCATTTCCAATATATATATATATATATATATATATCTAACATATATATAAAGACTTAAGATTTCTTCTCCCATATTGAACCACGTGGCGGTATCAGGGATGACATCTTTGGTTGTGACACTTGAGCGCATAACTTTCCTGCCTGAAAAGTATGCTAAGCAATAGTTCTGATGATTTGTTTCTAAATATAAATCATTTTTCAACGAAAGAATAGGAATATTGAGCCAAGTACTTAGTCAGAACAATGGAATTTTATTTATTTACACATCCTTCCCACCAAAAATTGCAATACAGAAGACTATGTAAATTCATCATTTGTTTTTGTTCTATGCTGCATTTTGCACTTCCTTGTAAATTTCTGTTCTCAAATGAAAAGTGAAATCTGTCTTACAACTTACAAGTATAGCAATTCTTTCCTTCCTTGTGCTGTTACTTAATTTCTGAGTCAAGATCATTTGCGGAGATGCAGATTAGCCAATGAAAATGAAAGCAAGCATAATCATTACAGTTCAATGAGTGAGCATGTGGATATTTTTCTATGACAGTCAATCAAATCAAGAGAGAAACTCAAAAATGTCAATTTTGCACACCCGCTGAAGATTCAACATGATGTGCAAGATAAATATTGAAAACAAACAATATTTTTAGCGAAACTTTTTTTCTCCTAAGAAGTTTTTTTTTTTCTTTCCTAAGGTTTAATGTGTTTGTATGAATAAGGATTTTTTGCCCTTTTCCTTCCCTGTTTGAAATTTTAGGATTAATCGATGAAGCTGTTCAATCCTAAAATGTATAACTTATATATGCTGTGTCTTGCTTCAATTTAATTTCCTATGTTATAAGGCACACATTCAGCTGCTAATCTAACGGTCAAAATAGTAATTTCTCTTGCCTGTTAATACTTCAATAGATTAATATGTATACTGTTGAATTAAGCGTATAAGCAAATTGCCTCCCCAAGTCCATTTTTCTTCCAATTCCGTTTCTTCTATCTTCCATTCTTTTTTTTTTTTTTTTTGGGTAGGTAGCCTAAAGAATAGTTGATTTAAGTATAATTATCTCAAGAATGTCATAAAGAAATGGAATGATAACCCAATGAGAGAACTTTAGTCACGGCAATGATGGTTGTTGATGTGGACGCACATTATTTGAAGATTTTATGCGTGATTTCCTTGTAAGAAGATGAAACTTAATGTTGATGTTGGCTATTCTAATCATTACCATGAGAAAGCGATCAATTTACAGTGCGAATTTTCTTAGTATATAACTTTTATTTTTCTAAAACATGCAAATTCTGAAATTCCTTTGGAGTTTTATTCAATGACTTTTAAAAAATTTATGTTAGCAAAGAACTTACTTTTAGCATTCTTCTCCTCATTTCTTCCAACTTCTCTCTATTTCTTTTCATCTTCTCAAAAAAGCCTTCCTTCTCGGGAGGGAAACCACCATGGTCTCCCTTTCATGAATCTTATTTTATTGTGTTTTTTAATAAAATCTTTCCTAAATTTTTTAAAATAAATGTCCTTTTTTTCTCCTAGAGGTTTCTAGTGAGAATTTTCTATTTCTCCTAGAAGTTTCTAATGAGAATTTTTTATTTTTATCCTTATTTTGTCGTTTGATCAAATTTACTTCAGATTTGGTCGTCAGACCTGAAATTTTTTGAAATTTTAGGTCTATCTCAACAGTTATCATCATTATTATTGGAGTTTGAAACCATTGCTCAACATATCTAGCAAGTAGAACATGCACATAAGGAAACTGCAGTGATTTATGTAATTATTAGAAAGCAATTTAAAAATTTCTTATACTTTTTAGATTTGTTCGAAATCATTCATATTTATTGTATACGTTATTAAATTGCAAATCTGTTATTTCAAGTACATGTTTAACCTGTCATTGGGCCAAATTGTAAATCAAATCATGTTAGACGATTTGTAACAATCCATTAATAACATTTGCTTTTTATTTATAAAAAAATTACTTTTAACGTTCAATTGATCTTATGAAGCATTTGGTGCTTGTTTCTTAATGTGAATTAGCTAAGATTTTGAGCTAAACTTGTTATGCATGATATTTGGTAACTTAAACCTAATTTGTAACAGCCCGTCCCTTAATAGTACTATTACCAGTTCAATTTGACTCAGTCAATATCAATGGAAAAATGATAAATAATAAGAAAAATTTTAGGCCTCATGCATGATCTAGCTATAAGTAGTGAAATAGTAGAGTTTTTCGCACCATTAGAGCCCATAATTATTTGCTCCATGTTTTTTTTTTGGTTGAAATTATACAATTTTGAAATATTGAAGTCCAACTGCAATCCTACCTGTAGTTAAAGATGACAATGGGTACCAACTGGGGTTGGGCCAAGTGATCAGCAGCTTAGTTATGCTTAAGCAGGTCTCGGGTTCGAAACTTTGCGTACGCAGCCACCCTTATTAGGAGACTCACTCACCACAGTCAAGTGTGCGATCCAGGTCGACCAATGGATTAGTCAGGGCAAAACCCTGGATACCGTGGCAAGCAACCAAAAAAAAAAGACGACAATGGGTAGGGTAAACCTCGATATCCACATGTGTCCAATCTGATGGTTAATTCGATTAGATAACTGATGGATAATCCGCTAGAACTTGATAAGAAAACCTTAAAAACCTACATACATACATACATATATACATACACTCACAATTGTGGAATATTAAAGTCAAATTGTAGTTTGCATGTAGCCAAGGTTGAGATCTGACATTCTTAAATTCAAATCTCTATTCTCCTCCTTTTTCCTTAAATCCCATCCTTCTCCTGCTGTGAATTTTTTTTTTTAAATGCAGTTCTGCCTTTGTTTTCCTATGACCCTTTTCATTTGTTTTGTTTCTTTCTCATAATTAAACGCACATAAAAATATATTTGGGGAAGAGACAGAAGAGAGCTGAGTGACTGAATGACCAGTGTAGTTGTCTGATATTACTTGTAAGCATTAAGCATTACAAAAAAAAAAAAAAATTTAAATTTGAAAAGGTAAAAACAAGTAGCAAGGGGACCATCCCTTTAGTTAGAGCAAGAAAAAGGCGGGTGGGAGTTGGAGTGAGGGAGACAGCTTCTATGCTTGTCAAAGTCGTCTCTCTCTTCCTCACACGTAGTAGCATCGAATACATATTTTACATACATATAAATGAAACCTTAGTTTGTTAAGTGATGCTATCAACCTCTTTTTTTTTAATAATTTATAGGGGCGGCCATTTGTAAGAACGATGCAACGTTTGCTTTCTTGATTGGTGAAGATTTGACATCAAATGGAAGTATCCAGTAAACAGCCACAAATAAGTTAACATTTGGAACACATTAGCCTGTAAAGTTCTCAATCTGACTCCAGCATTATGCAACATATACATACTTTGGAAAAAGCATACATCTTTTAATAACCTTTGTTTTTACCTTACCTACTCGTTTCCACCAAATGGGCTGTCAGAGGAATCCATTGGAGGCATATAAATATCACAAAAAAAAAAAAGGTAAAGAAAGTGAGGGGGATTGGGAAAATTTCTATTGGTTAATTAACTAAAAGCAGAGGGCCTATTAACAGAGACAGATATGCTCCAACTTTAGTGATCAGTAAGTACTATCATGTCATCCAGAATTGTTGCATGCTTCTTGAATCGAGATACACAGACAGATATTATTTAGGATTCCGTTGGTTGGACTTAGAGAGTAAAAAATTTAAAGTAACAGTAAGTATTGAAACTTTCTTTTTTATTTTTTAGAATAATAAAAGTAGAATAAGATTGTAAAAAAAAATAGTAAATCTTTTATACACTGACAGTATATACACTATCACGATTGGATGCATGATATATGAGCAAATTTTGAATTTTAAATTTAAATTCACATGAGTTATTATGCATTCAATTATAATTGTGTATACACTGTTAGTATATAATAAATTAATTCAAACAAAAAGAAAACGTTAATTACACTCCCTAGAGTAAGCCATATCAATTGAGGTCTCAACTTGGGATGAGAAATCACGGGCCGGCTATCGCTGTTGTAGGTCAAGAACTGTGGCTGCAGATCAAGACTGCTGGTGCTGGTGATTGGTGGTGCCTATGATTGACATGGAGCCAATGTTTTGAAAATTGGATCGAACCAGCTGGTTCGACCGGTTGAACCGTGAACCGGTCATGGCATTGGTCCGGTTCAATGTCACAGTTGACTTTGTCAGAAAATCGGTCAAGAACTGGTCGAACCGTAAAAACCGCGGTCAAACGGCTATTGAACCGGTTTTCAACCTACCTCTTTTTTTTTTTTTTTTTTGCAAAAATGCAACTATTAAGATTCGAACTCAAGACCTTTGTAATAGAAGACCAATGTTTTAACCGTTGCACCATCACATCCTATTAGTTTTTTTTGATAACTTATTTATATAAAGCAAACACTCATATTTCCTTTTTCCATTTTTCTTACAAAATCTCATTCTCTCATGGCTCTTTCTTTTTAATTTTCAACTCTCTCTCCCTCTCTCTCTATCCTCTTTTTTTTGTCACTCCCTTTTTAATCAAATCTCTTTATTTTTAATTTATTGATGTTTTCTTCCATCTTTTAATTTTATTTTTGTCCATTAAATTGAAAAAAGTTCAAAAAGAATTATTTTTTTAACCCAAATTATTTAATGCTACAACCACTCACTTTTATCTCATTTTTTGTTTCTTATCAAGTTTACATTTCTATTTTCGATTTTCTTGACTTCCTTCGAACTCCAAATTTCCTTTTTTAAATTGCAATCTCTAAAACGTAAATTAAAATTTAAATTCACAATATCTAAATTTTCATAGACGTGAATTTTGTATAATTTCAAAATATTGTGATATTTTTGGGTTGGATTTAGATATAATTGAAATTAAGATGAAATTTATTTGTTTTAACTTATAATTTAAAAAATTTATTTTTAAAAAATCCAAATTATTAAAAAATGTAAGGCGCAAAAACAATCTAAGAGGGGGGGTGAATTAGGTTGATTAAAAAATTTTAATTGAGTTTATGCACTTTTACTTTAATAAAAATTTACCTTCTTTTCTAGTAGTGATCAACCAAGTATATTTAAAGAAGAGAACAATGTTGATCAGAAATAAGAGAGTATATAAGCAATGAGAATTTTATTAAACAAAAAGAATGAGATAGAGTATCAAACCGATTGTCTACTAAGTTTTCCTCAAACTTGAAGACCAATCACAAGGATGAGCACCTTCTCTATGATGAGCAATAATCAACGCAATGTACAATGGAGGGATCACTTCCTCCTTGCTCCAAGTCTCACTTAGTCAAGTTAGGAAGTTTTACTATCACTCAGATAACCCTCAACAAAGCTACACTATTGAAAATTTCAAACACAAGAGAAGTGCTTACAAGAAATTCACACCACTTAGAGAACAAATCTTGCTTAGGAGACTATTTTCTAGCTAAAATATCTCTTGAGATCTTGTAAACAAAGTGTGCAAAAAGTCCCTCACTGGTTCAGAATCGTTTGTATTTAAAGAAGACCAAAAATGGGCTTCAATAATGCTTCCAACGGATAGTAGGCAGATGAAGAGTCAGCTAGCCATTGGGGCCATCGGACGTCCGACAGATGAATCACCGTCCTATCCCATCGTCCGAAAATCAGCCAAGTTGTCATTCGGACGTTCGATGGGATATTATCGTCCGACAGCATTTGCGTCCGAACGTCGTCAAAGAGTCATCAAAACTTTGCAGAATTTCTCGGACGTCCGATGCGATCGATGTGAGTCCGAAGCGTGCGTCCGATCCTCCCGGACGTCCGATGCATCCTTACGAGCGTCCGACAGAGTTTCCTTCTTGATGTTCTTCATTCTTTCGGACGTCCGACAGCTTCCTTTAGGACGTCCGACATGAGTGCTCTATTTTTGCTTCTTCTTTTGGTTGATTTTCTTTCCTTGACACCTTTGTACCTGATTCTCTTAAAAGCAAAACACTTATATTTGAAGAGAATTAGATAAACATTTCAAAGTGTTTTGTGATCATCAAAATCAAGAATAACATTCTCCCCATTTTTGATGATGACAAAACAATGGTTTGAAATGAAATTTGATGATTACAAATAGGCTCCCCCTTTCTTAGTCAATCGTAGAGCAAAAACTTAAAAACTCCCCCTCACTTGGCTACTCCACAGATTTAGAACAAAAACTTAAAAAACTCCCCCTCACTTGGCTACTTATTATCCATATTATCCGTATTTATATCTATACCATCTCTCCCCCTTTTTGTCATCACAAAATTCAAAATGTAAAGATACATTTGGAGAACTAGTAACAAAGATTTGACCATATATCCAACCATTCAGAGCAAAATGATCTTACGAGCACATCCATATTTCCAACCATTCAACCAAGCAAAATGTAAAGATTCAACCATTCACAAACATTACAAACATATGTCCAGTTTTGGACATTACAAAACACCAAATGACACCAAGCACCAGAATTCAATAGATAAAAAGAGTTCAAGATAACTATCTAACATTTAGCAAATAAAAACAGTCAAACAGAATGCAAATGATCCTAATAGGACAAGTGATCCTAAATGATAGTCTAGGAGGATCCAGTCGTCCTTCGAGTAAGCTGATACTGAGAGAGATCCTCCTCCTCAGTGTCTTCATCATTTTTAGCGGCTTTACCAACTGATTTCTTGCCTTTTTCAGATGTGGAAGGATCATGTGGTGCCACGGAAGTAGAGGTGAGGTCGATAGGAGTAGGACTCATAGAGCGAACAGGGGCTGATGAACCTGGATCATTGGAGCGTGGCTCCTTGCCAGAAGGGATTTCCTCAACCACGGGTAGGAGAAAAAGAAGACTCTTTTTATCTAGGAAGTCAGCTTGTTGCTGGGATGACATGGTGAGCATGAGACCATGTTCAAGAAGCAGAACATGTTGCTTAAGGTCTCGAAGGAGCTCAACCACCTCAGAATTTGAAGAAAAAGATGCCTTAGTGACAGTCTTCATAGGATGAATAGAGGTCAGTGCAACAGAGGATGGAGTGTGAAGAGGATCATGTGCAGCCTTAGATCTAGATTCATTAGAAGTGTCCCTCTTATACGCCCACAAATTATCCCTAAAGACAAGATTTTTGCGCTCAAAATAAGCTTTAGTGAAGGCAGAGGAAAATGTTTCTTTGGGACAAACACCAAGGATAGGTACTTTGTAAAATTCAAAAACCTTTTGAAGGAATTTTCCATAGGACAGTTTTCTACGAGAATCAGTGGTATAGCGAAATAAAAACTTGCACATGACAAAGCCAAAGTCAATGCGAATTTTTTCTCGAAAACAATAAAACAGATACAGCTCCATTTTATTTGCATCTGTTCTATGACCGTCAGTAGGTACAAGCAGATTTGAAATGATTGAGAAAGCAATAAGATTCACAGGGGCAAGGTCATTTAGTTTTGCATCAGCAGGGGCAGAAAATTTCCTTCGAAAATAGGTTAGCATTTTAGCATTATCAAAGTGATTATCAGCAGTAGGATGCTTTTCATAAGAAAAGAAATTGGCAATTTTACTTTTGCATCCTGGTTCAATAACAATATTTAAAATGGCATTCACAGTTTCATGATCAAATACTAAGTCAACCCCATTTACCCTGGATATAATTTCAGTGTGATCAGTGCCTTTCCTAAGATTGGCAAAGAATTGATACAGCATTTCAGGATAATAAACGTTAGGCATGGAAATGATATGTGACCATTCCTGGAATTCAAAGAGACTAAGAATTGACTCTAAACCAATCTTGCGGAATTCAAAAAGATTTATGGTTCGTTGAGAAATGAAACCTTTCTGGGTTATCAAGGAATGTTTTTCTTTGGCAGCAGCATCAAAGAATGGGGAGACGGTGGTTGATTGGGAAGGCTATTGAGATGAAGTTCCTTGTCCGAATTCAGGCTGAGCGGAAGGTCGGGAAGTTTGAGTCTTTACTGCTCCCCTTTTGAAGCGTTTGGATGATCTTATGACCCTAGGAGAGTCCACATCTTCATCCCTGAGTGTGTGCTTGCGTCCGGCAGGGTCCTTTCCTCCTCTTAGATTCACCATTGTATGAAATGTGTGAGAAGTATGATGCGAATGATGCACACAGTGGTATGGGAGTGACTCACACAAGAATTTTCGGTTAAAAAAGCTTTGAAGATGATTGAGCAGAGCGGTTATGAGAAAATAGGATTTTGAGGAAAATTTGGGATCTTTCGAAATGTGATGAGATTTGGTGAAAAGATTCGAAAATTGAACTCGCAATGATCAGGAGGAGTTTTTGGTTGAGTCAATTTTGGAATGAGTGCTTCAGAAAAGTACGAATTGAGTGTGAGAAGGATAAAGGTTTCCGTCCGAGTGAGAAGAGAAGAGGAGAGTTCTAAAGCAAATGAGGAGGGAAGTCACTTTAAAAAGGGTACCGTTGCACTGTCGGACGGCCGAACGTAGTCGTGCGTCCGACAGTTTCGTCCGGACAGATGTTTTCTGAGAAAATAACTGAAGAACATCATCGGACGTCCGTTCATCTACTTTAGGACGTCCGAAAGCTTTGAACAGAAAAAATTTTTAAGATAATTTTTCGATTATCCCTAATTTTGATCTTAGATGAATGAATTGATCCAATGGCAAATCTTTTATAAAGATATCAGCAATTTGATCTTTGGAGCAAACATAATTCACACAAACTTCACCTTTTTGAACAAGATCACGAATAAAGTGGTGGTTTATATCTATATGTTTTGTCCTAGAATGTTGAATTGGATTTTTGGTCAAATTAGTAGCACTAGTATTATCACAGAATATAGGCATGCAATCATATAACAATCCAAAGTCATTCAAAGTATGCTTCATCCATAAAAGTTGAGCACAACATGCACTAGCGGCAATATATTCCGCTTCGGTCGTAGACAAAGAGATTGCATTTTGTTTTTTGCTAAACCAAGAAACTAAACAATTACCAAGAAAGTGACAAGTTCCACTAGTACTTTTTCTGTCCACACGACAACCACCAAAATCCGCATCCGAATATCCATATAGAGCAAATTCACAAGATCTAGCATACCAAAGACCATAGTTTAATGTACCTTTCAAATACCTAAAAATCCTTTTAACTGCTTTCAAATGTGATTCTTTTGGACAAGATTGAAATCTAGCACACAAGCAAACAGCAAACATAATATCGGGTCTACTTGCGGTTAAATAGAGTAGGCTTCCAATCATACCTCTATAGTGCTTTTCATCCACATGATTACCTTCTTCATCTTTGTCAAGTTTTGTAGAAGTGTACATTGGAGTTCCAACTTACTTTGAGTCCTCCATGCCAAACCTTTTCAGCAATTCCATAGTATATTTTGCTTGATTTATAAAAATTCCCTCTAGGGTTTGATATATTTGAAGTCCAAGGAAGAAATTTAATTCTCCCATCATACTCATTTCAAATTCACTTTGCATAATGGTGGAAAAATCATTGTATAGATACTCATTAGTAGCACCAAAAATAATATCATCTACATATATTTGCACAATAAGAAGATCATTTAACACTTGCTTAGTAAAAAGTGTGGTGTCCACAATACCTCTTTTGAAACCATTTTCAATCAAGAAACCACTCAATCTTTCATACCAAGCTCTTGGAGTCTGTTTTAAACCATATAATGCTTTTGATAGTTTAAACACATGACTTGGAAATTTTGTATTTTCAAAACCGGGGGGTTGATCCACATATACTTCTTGATCAATAAAACCATTTAAGAAGGCACTTTTAACATCCATTTGAAACAATTTAAAACCTTTGAAGCAAGCAAAAGCAAGAAGCATTCTAATCGATTCTAATCTAGCTACGGGAGCAAATGTTTCATCAAAATCAATTCATTCTTCTTGTGCAAATCCTTTAGCAACTAATCTGGTTTTATTTCTTACAACTACACCTTTATCATCCAACTTATTTCTAAATATCCATTTCGTTCCAATGATAGGTTGATTTTGAGGTCTATCAACAAGTGTCCAAACCTTATTTCTCTCAAATTGATTAAGTTCCTCTTGCATTGCCAAAATCCAGTTTTCATCCTTTAAAACATCATTGATATTTTTGGGTTCAAAAAGAGAGACTAAAGCAAAATTGTCTATCAATTTCTTAAATGAGGAACGAGTCTTTACTTTCTCGGATGGATCACCAATTATAAGCTCTCTTGGATGATTTTGGCTAAATTTCCAAGCATTGGGAAGGTTTTTGAATGAATTATCATTCTTGTCTTCATCTTCCTTTTCTTGATCATCACGAGCTTCATCCTCCATTTCCTTTGCTGCTGATTTAGAGTTTCCTTCATCTCCAATTGTTAACTTTTCCATTCCTTCACGAACACCTACATCATCATCCTCACACGAACTTTTGGAATTGTCATCATTAGTTTCATCAAATGTTATGTGTATAGTTTCTTCTATCACAAGAGTTCTTCTATTAAAGACTCTATATCCTCTTTTGTTCTCACAATACCCCAAAAATATTCCTTCATCAGATTTTTTATCAAACTTACCAAGATGTTCCTTTAAATTCAAAATAAAACATTTACAACCAAAAACTTTGAAATATCCAACCGTAGGTTTCTTATCAAAAATCAGTTCATAAGATGTTTTATTCAAAATAGGTCTCAAGAGGATTCTATTCATCACATAACATGCGGTGTTTACCGCTTCAGCCCAAAGGTATTTTGGTAAACTACATTCATTCAACATAGTTCTAGCAGCCTCTTGGAGTGTCCTATTTTTCCTTTCTACAACACCGTTTTGCTGTGGAGTTCTTGCAATAGAAAATTCATGTATTATGCCATTATGATCACAAAATTTTGGAAAACCACAAAACTTAAACTCTGTTCCATTATCACTTCTAATCCTAACAATTTTTATACCAAGCAGATTTTGCACTTTAGCAAACAATGAAGTAAAATTCTTGAACGCATCATCTTTATGAGTAAGGAATATTATCCAAGTATATCTAGAATAATCATCTACAATCACAAAACAGTATCTCTTACCTCCCAAACTAGTAATCTGAGTAGGACCAAATAAATCAAGATGCAAGAGTTCCAAAGGTTTAGAAGTTGAAACACACTTCTTTGGTTTAAAAGAAATTTTTGTTTGCTTTCCAAATTGACATGCATCACAAATTTTATCCTTTTTAAAACTGATTTTTGGTAAGCCTCTAACCAACTCCTTTTTCGAAATTTTCTTTAGTAAATCCATGTTAAAATGACAAAGTCTCCTATGCCACAACCAAGGATATTCATTTGAAGCCTTAAGACATTTGAAGTTAGATGAATCAAGTTTATCAAGAACAACAATATAAATATCGTTAAACCTCTTACCTTTAAACACAACATTATATTTAGAGTCAAGTACAATGCATTCATGTTTTTTGAACAACACATACAAGTCTTTATCACATAATTGACTAACACTAAGCAAGTTATAACCCAAGTTATCAACTAAGAGCACATTGTGAACAAAAGTTTTACTATCCTTACCAACATCACCTATTCCAATTGTCTTAACTTTCATGTCATCACCAAATGTCACCTTTCCACTTGATTTTGATTTTAGCTTTATGAACAACGAAGGATCACCAGTCATATGCCTTGAATAGCCACTGTCAATGAACCATTTTGACTTGTTTGAGCCTTTTCCCTCATTATCTCCAATAGCCATGAAGGCCATTTGAGCTGATTCTTCTTCTTCTTCAATTTCGCCTTCGGAGTTGCATTCATTCCATGTAATCTGGAAGTTGTTGAACCTTGGCTTTCGATCAGCTTTTCCATCTTTCCTTTTCTTTAGAGAGCATTCGTTTGCGTAGTGTCCAGGCTGTCCACACTCGTAGCACTTGTCCAATTGTTTCTTGTTGAATTCTTGTTTTTCCTTGTTCCTTGCGTTTGAAGACTGATTCTGGAATTGATTGCTAGGTCTTCCCCTTCTAAACTTCCTTTTATTCAAGATTCTTTTGAAACTTTTTGTGATGAGAGCAAGATCGTTGTCATCACCATCCGAGTCTTCATCATCCAACAGAGCTGGATCATCATCACCTTGGGCTGCCTTTAGAGCTATATTCCTTTTTGCTCTCGCGTCCTCTTCCTCCTCTACTTTAGTTTTCAACTTCAACTCATAGGAGGTTAGTGAGTTAATGAGAGATTCAATAGGCACAGAATTCAAATCCTTAGCCTCCTCTATTGCAGTCACTTTACTTTCTCATTCTTTGCCCAATGCATTGAGAATTTTCCTGTTTTTCTCTACCAATGTGTACTCTTTGCCCAACACCTCGAGATCTTTGATCAAGTCATTGAACCTGCAATACATTTTGTCAATATCCTCAAGAGGTTCTATTTTAAATGATTCATATTTTGTGACCAAGATAGAATTTTTCTGTTCTCTCACGTTGTCACTGCCCTCATGAATTTCTCTTAACTTATCCCACATTTCTTTGGCAGATTTACATCCTTTTACTCTAATGGATTCATTTGAGTCTAAGGCACTATAAAGAACATTCATGACTTTGGCATTCAATGTGAGATTGGTTTTATCTTGAGCATTCAACTCAGTTCTTGTTTTTTGCTGAAACAAACCTGTATCTGCATCAAGAATGTTAGCATCATGCGGTCCTTCATTCACAATAAACCATAGCTCAATATCAATGGATTGCAAAAAGATAATCATTCTTTCTTTCCAACTAACATAATTGAAATCAGTAAACATGGGAGGTCTAGTGACAGATTGCCCATCAACAAACATGACATAATTGGTTGTCATCTTTACTCCAAGCCGATTGAGTTTAATCTCAAGAAAACCAAACTCTGATACCAATTGTAAGGCCCAAAGACAACCTAAGAGGGGGGTGAATTAGGTTGATTAAAAAATCTTAATTGAGTTTATGCACTTTTACTTTAATAAAAATTTACCTTCTTTTCTAGTAGTGATCAACCAAGTATATTTAAAGAAGAGAACAATGTTGATCAGAAATAAGAGAGTATATAAGCAATGAGAATTTTATTAAACAAAAAGAATGAGATAGAGTATCAAACCGATTGTCTACCAAGCTTTCCTCAAACTTGAAGACCAATCACAAGGGTGAGCACCTTCTCTTTGATGAACAATAATCAATGCAATGTACAATGGAGGGATCACTTCCTCCTTGCCCCAAGCCTCACTTAGTCAAGTTAGGAAGTTTTACTATCACTCAGATAACCCTCAACAAAGCTACACTATTGAAAATTCAAACACAAGAGAAGTGCTTACAAGAAATTCACACCACTTGGAGAACAAATCTTGCTTAGGAGACTATGTTCTAGCTAAAATATCTCTTGAAATCTTGTAAACAAAGTGTGCAAAAATTTTCTCATTGGTTCAGAATCGTTTGTATTTAAAGGGGACAAAAAATGGGTTTCAATAATGTTTCCAACGGATAATAGGTAGATGAAGAGTCAGTTAGCCGTTGGGGCCGTCGGACATCCGACAGATGAATCACCGTCCGATCCCATCGTCCGAAAATCAGCCAAGTTGTCGTTCGGACGTCCGATGGGATATTATCGTCCGACAGCATCTGCGTCCGAATGTCGTCAGAGAGTCATCAAAACTTTGCAGAATTTCTCGGACGTCCGATGCGATCGATGTGCTTCCGAAGCGTGCGTCCGATCCTCCCGAACGTCCGATGCATCCTTACGAGCGTCCGACAGAGTTTCCTTCTTGATGTTCTTCATTCTTTCGGACGTCCGACAGCTTCCTTTAGGACGTCCGACATGAGTGCTCTGTTTTTGCTTTTTCTTTTGGTTGATTTTCTTTTCTTGACACCTTTGTACCTGATTCTCTTAAAAGCAAAATACTTATATTTGAAGAGAATTAGATAAACATTTCAAAGTGTTTTGTGATCATCAAAATCAAGAATAACAAAAAATAGTAAACCTTTCATCATATAAAGTATTAAATTAATCCATTACATGTCTTATTTTGTACATATATATATTTATATAAATAATTTTTAAAAAAATTCATTGAACTGAGGTTGAACCGGTCCGACCGATTGAATCTCGACCCTTTCACTTCACCAGTTCAATGAACGGTCCGATTTTTAAAACATTGCATGGAGCAGAAGAAATGCTAATAAAAAAATGTACAAAAGCAATAATTGGGTTCAATTGGGTTATTGGGTGTTATCCACATGTACCCATTCGTTTGATGGGTTGAAATGGACAAACTCAATTAGACCTAGCTTAAAAATGTTAGTTCCGTATGGATTAGAGGTAGTGGTGTACGTGAAAAATAACTAGTGTAGAATGGTTCCTTTGGATTAGATATTTTTCAACATATTTTTGTAGTGTTTTTAAAATGGGATAATTTCAGAAACCTTTCTTAAGGTTTCTCATAATATCACTCAACTTTTTTGAAGTTTTTAAAATCTCACTTTTCTCTTTTATCAGTTTGACAAGACTAAATATTTCTATCAAATGTCACAAATTGACAAAATATTCCTAAATATTTTACAGGGAAAATCGTTCAAAACATCCCCAACATTTTGCAAAACGATTTTTTTCGTCATTTACTTTTAAAAGTGTAATTTTACGTCCCTTATAAATTCACATCGATCAAGTTTGGTCTCAATTTAGGTTTTCGACTAGTTTTTTGCTGAAATCCACCACGTGCAAATCATTTTTTAGGGGCAAAATTGTCAAATCAAATTTCACATAATTCAATTTTTTCGTCCCTCACATTTCTCAAAATGAATTTTTCATCTCTTATTGATCATGTGTACAAATAGTTTCTTTTCTTTTTTAAACCCATGTATATATTTATCTGATTTCACCTAAACAATACAAATAGCATGTAATATATCTGTATTTGCTTTCATCTTTAACTACAATTAGTTTATTCAGGTGAAATTAAATAGAAATATATTGCATGTTATTTATATTGTTCAGGTGAAATCAAATAGACATATACATGAGTTTTCAAAAAAAAAGAAAAGACTATCATACGTATGGTCAATGAGGGATGAAAATTTTCATTTTACAAAATGTGAGAAATGAAAAAATTTATTTTGTGAAATGTGAGGGACGAAAAAATTCATTTTATAAAATGTGAGAGACTATGGATCAGATTATATGAAATGTGTTTGACAATTTTACCCCTAAAAAATGATTATGTGTAAGACACGTGGTGGATTCCGATAAAAAAACTAGTCAAAAACCTAAATAGAGACTAAATTTGACTAATTTGAATTTGTAAAGGATGTAAAATTACACTTTTAAAAGTAAGGGATGAAAAAAATTATTTTACAAAATGTGAAAGATGTTTTGAACAATTTTTCCTATTTTAAACCAAAACATTTAGATTAAAAAATAAATTACTATCTAATAATGATCCATATTTCTTAATATCGAGGCTATGGTAGGACAGCTAAAAAAGCGGGTAAATTAAATCTAGTCAAAATCACCACTTAGAAGGATTTTGGTGAATAATTGACACTTTGAAAAATTTTGAGGACAATTATAAGGAAGTCAATAGATTTTTTAGGAAATATATTTTAATACATGATATAGTTTAAGTTGTATTGAAAACTAAAATAATCTCTTCATATGTGTGCATTTTTCAAGGTGTAAAATTTACTTTTGTTCCAATGCAACAAAAATAAATAGTTCAAGTCAAGAAATTTACACATTATAAAAATTTAACCTTATTTTATTTTTATTTTTTTTGTAAACTTCATAAGTAAGATAACACAAGGGTAGTATTAAAATAAAAGTTTTATCTTTTTTGTATTTCGTTCAAAGGGATTAAAATATTACAAGAAATGTCAATTCAAGAGAGGTAAGTGAGATTTTTTAAAATCTCAAAAAAGTCAAGTGATATTATGAAAAACCTCAAAGGAGGGTTTTTGAAATTATCGCTTTTAAAACTTAAAATTTTCTTGGGATAGTATTAAAAATCTAAAAAAATTTCAACATCCACCACTACTCACCACTACCCCTTCCCTCCTCCACCACTACACTAGCCTCTCTCTCCTTTCCTCCCTTCTCATCCTCTCTTCTTTCTCCTCTTCCTCTCTCTCTTTCCTCCCTCCCCTTCCTCCCTTGCGATCTCACTCCCCTCCCTTCTCCTTTTTTGGCCATTGCAACCAAAGAGAGGAAGGGACAAAAGAGGGGAAGCAAAAGAGGGAGAAGAAGAGGGAGGGAGGGAGAGAGAGAGAAAAACAAAGGAGGGTGGTGACTGGCAATGGTGTGTGGAAGAAGAAAGAAATTTAAAATTTACTTTTATTTTTATTTTCATTTTTTAATGTATTTAAGTGTGTGGTTTTTGAATTGTTTTTGGGATTTATTACTGTAACTTCCACAAATAAAAATAGTTTGTGGGAAATAGAGTCAATCCAAGCAAACTAGTAATTAGTTACTCAAACCCTTGTAGTGACGGTGGATGTGGATGATTCAGAACATATGAGTCATGATTGACATATCTAGTTTTAGGAAATATGAAATAGGGGTGCATTCGAATTAAGTTGAATTCGAACTCGAGTTGAGGTAAAATAATTGAATTCGACCTCAAGTTAGAGCTCTTCGTTTTACCTTACTTGTGTTTGAATTCAAATTCGAGTTAATTAAATCTAATTCAGTCTAATCAAACTCAATCGAGCATATTCGAGTCTTAATACAACTCAACTAATAAAAATTAATATTTTACATACAATTTTAAATAAAGGATATAATTAGCATTTCACAATTATATATATATACACACACACATATCTTGATTAGGCTCGTCAAATTTTCGAGTACAAGAATTCGAAATTCGAACTCGACTCGTGAATTTAAACAAGTAGCTCAAACTCGAGCAAAAGAGAGCTTGATTCAAGCTATTGACCGACTAGTTTACAAATTCAAATCGTGACGCTTCATTCAATATCACCCGTAATGTGAAACAATAATATATGTAGTTTAAAAGTTTTGACAAAAACTTAGATAGGCCTGACGTACCGCTCTACTTATAGACAGAGTGGCCCAAATTTTGCCACATCATCATTGAGCATTAAATGATTAGAAATCAGAATTTGCTCTTTGATGTCACTTGAGATCCTCGGTGACATGTTTTCTATGCCAACCCAATGCTACCTATAGTATTGCGCCAAGTGTGTTGTTATTATTTACACTTTAATTTTCTAATAATTCAACTTGGTTTGGTTTAATACAAGTGTAAATAATAACATGACACTTGGCGCAATACAATAAGTGGCATTGAATTGGCATAGAAAACATGTCACCGAGAATCCCAATTGCTTTGATGGGAGCGGGGAAAATGACCAAGATGGGAGCCGGGAAATGACCAAGGATGTACAAGCATTGAAGCAACATCCTCCAGTCTTCATACTTCATTTACTGTGACTCCGTCGCCATCATATCCCCGCCTACACTTCAACTTATTGCCTATATGCCTTGCGGAAAAAAAAAATATTCTTCTCAATTCATACAAATTATTTTTACTACTATATCTTAAATCCACTCTTTTCTCTTGCCACCCAAAAATTGAAATAAAAAAAGAAGCCGTGATTTTTTCCTTGAACTTACAACTTAATTTCTCTGCCTTAATCACAAAACCTTAAAAGGAAAAATCATGACAGGGGTGTGGGGTTGGGACTAGTTCCAAAGAGGCAGTGATCCAATGCCCTTAAAACCAATCACGGTTGCTTGCCATTGTAGCTACTGGCTATCCACGCTGCTTTGCGAACATTGCAATACCTGGCCCTAGATCCTTTGTCGGAAGCATTTTTACTAAGGGGCGAGATCTGGATTGTTGATTGAAGGAGAAGGGGGAGTCCTTCCTCTACTTGGACTGATGCTGATGGAAGCTTGTTGCCTTAAAAAAGAGACGAAAATCTTTAGAATTGTTTTGGAATGATGAAGGGAGAGTTCTTCCCGCTCTTGGACTGATGAAGTCGTTTTGTTTTAGAATTGTGTTTGAGTTGGGCGAAATGACGTGGCAAATTCTGAACAATTCTATATACAGCTCAAGTTTTTGTCTAAAAGCAAAAGGACCATGTCAATGTTAAAATCACAAAAAGAGCAATTGAAAACAAAAAATCACGTCCCCAAATTTGTCCGTGACCCCCAATAGTGACATATTATAAAAAAAGGTTAGTTACATTTTTCTCCATTGAGATATGAACAAATTATGAGTCAAACCCTCAGGTTTGACAAAATTACAGAGACTCTTGAAAACCATAAGCTTGCAACCATTACACCCGTCAGTGATTATTTTGCATGACCTTAAGGGTGCTTATTTACTTAGTTTTGGAATACTTTTAGGCTTTTAAGGATGAAATTTGCTCTTTTAAACTACTTTTTTTGATAAACTCCATTTTATAATCAAAACTTTCATTTGAAAATTTATGTGCAAAACTTGTTGCATTGGTAGGTTTTGGTGATTATGGATCAATTCGGATGAAGGAGAAATCAAGTGAAACATTGGAGCAATTCAAGGATGGATTGGAAAGGATTAAATTAACAAGAACAATTTTCTGAGCAAGAAATGCGACCTAGTTATGCTAGGGTGGTCACAGTGCATATCTTGTTTGAGCTAGAATAGAAAATGACTAAAAAAAAATACAGGGGAGGAGTTATGCGAGGGGGTTACGTGGCATACCCAGCGTAACTTAATGGTGGCCGTGCAAGTCAATCTTAGCCTTTTCTAGAGCTACAACAGCTCATTTCCAGCAAGAATTTTAGCTATAACTGTTCAAGAAATCCTAAAAGCTTGTGAAAGAAGTTTTATTTCGTCTCAAATGGAGACCCTTTGATCATTCTAACATCTATATATTTTAAGATCAAAAGGAGAGAAAGGAGATAGCTTACGGAGTAGAAATAATAGTAGTAGAGAAAAATTGAGGTGTTGTTAGTAGAAAGAAATTGCTTTTGGATTAGAACTTGAAGAACAAGTGAAAAAGTGAAGATTTAGGAGCTCGATTCATCTTTTGAATAAGATTCTTCTACTTTTTCTCTTTACTTCCTTGTTTTTGTTCATATTTTCTTATAAGAGTTTCATGAGCTTTGATATATGTGATTTTATGTATAGTTAAACTTCTTATATCCTAGGGTAGAAATGAACTTGTAGATTCTTGATATATGATAACTTGAGTTGATTTTTGACTATCTTTTGAACTTGTTAGTTCATGTATTTACATGCCACATTGTAGTTGTTTGATCATCAACTATAATTCATCCAACCATGTGTTTTGTGTATTAACTTGCCTGACATGTATAGTTCAAAATATATAAACTCTATATTACATCTTCACGTTAGTAGGAGATAGATTTAGTTGGAATAAAGGTTGTAATTTCATTGAGTTTCATGAACTTGTACTAGATTAATTTATCATGCAAATAGATAGAAGCTTGATATAGGTATATTTGTTTAGTTTCGAAAGCATTATACAAATGGATTAGGAATTTACTTCCTTAACAAGTCACATGTCAATGACCTAATCAACTAAGTTATTCATTTACCTTGAGCTACAAGGGATTCACAAACCGTAGAAATTCTTTCCACTAATTTAGACCTTACTATTTTACCACTTTAATTAGTTTAATTTGTAGTATTATTTATTATGGTATTTTTGTTGTTTAGATAATAAAGTGAGTTTAGAAAGGCATAGTAATTAACCAAATCCCTATGCGATCGCTTTAATTATCCCTATATTCGTTTGACTTATATACTTGCGAAAAATCAAGATAATTAGACTACATTGATTTAATAATTAGTGTGAGGACCTGAAATCTATTTGTTTAACTTTTCTCTTAAATTATTTGCATTGATTTAGGGCTTAGGGTTTAACGGTTGATTGATTTAATGGTTGAGGAATGATTGTGTACCTTATTGCTCCTTTAATTTGTTGCATGATGATTTTCAAAGGGGAGTTATTCCAATTCGACCAACTAGTAGGGTGTGTGGTATAAATTGTGAGGAAATGAGGAAGTTTTGTACAAAGGGAATTTTGTAAAAATGAGTATTAGGAGATATTTGAGGAAAAGAAAGATATTTTGGTGGAAATACTTGTGATTTTGCCATTTGTCAAAGATCCATCCAAGGTCTAGACCAAGACTATTCTTAGTCTTCATCTTGTAAAATTGGACCAAAAACACTTCACTTTCTTGCTAGCTTGGCCGAGAGAGAGAGGAGAGGAAGATAGAAAAACTCCTTCAAGTTTCATCTTGATTCCTAGCAAGATTTTGTGGGAAAATCAACCTCAAACCCTAAATCCTTCCATAGAAGGTTGCAACAAGAAAAGGAGCTTGGTGTGGTGTGATTTTGGAGAAGAAAGCTGTGATTTGTTACTCTCCTTAGGAATTGAAGGTATTCTTGGCAAGGAACTACTTTTTCCTTTTAATCTTGCATTTAAGTGGATATATTACTTGAATATGGAAGTTTTATGAAAGATTTTATGGGTTGTGAAGTTGGTGGAACTTTTCTAGCTTTGATTCATATTTTCCAGCCATGAGATGATTATATCTAGCTTTGCTATAGACTTGAGAGAGATGATATGAAGATTTCTAGCTTTAATATGACTTTTTAGCTTCCAAATAAGGATTTTCCAGCTTTAGTTCCAAATTTCCAGCTTTGGTTGAGAATTTCCAGCTTTGCTATGAAACTTTAGTCTTGCCATGAGGATTTTCCAGCTTGAACATGTATGTTTGGCTTCACTTGAAGGATTCCTAGCTCTTGGTGTTAAATTCCAGCTTAGGGTTTAAATTTCCATCTTAGATATATGTTAAATATATGCTAGATATATGCCTACTATAGCTAGTTTTGTGGCTAAAACAAGGACCTTTTTGTAGCTTATGAATTGTGGACTTGTTTGAGGCTGTTATGCTATGAGATTGTAGCCGTGGAATTGGAGGAAAATGTAAGGAAAAATAGGGGAAATGCTGTCCGTTTATTTTCTTGTAGTATAAGTGAGTGAAAGTGAGATTGGAAATGTGATTTTTTGATGCGTTGAACTTAGTTTGCTTAGAAATGCTTGAGTCCACTCTAGTGGTGGTATATGAGCTAAAGTTTACTAAAACTTATACATTTTGCATGGTGAACGTGATGACCATTTTAAACATGATGTTTAGTTACATATGTCAAGTTTTGAACTTAAAATATTTTACTCGTTTTCTTCCCAAAAACAAAAAGGAGTTGCATAGGATTACTAAGCCACGAGATCTATTTATATAAGTTCTATTTACATGATTTTCCATTGATATTAACAAGCGAGGCTTTAGGTGTGAATTTAGGACATTTTTGTTTTTCCCTTGTATATGATTTTACTCAAAACACTTGTTACAATTTATTTCTTTACGTGTGTGCTAGTCGTGAGCAAAGACAAGAGGTTTAAATGAAAGGAAATGAGTTTCTTCAAATCATTTTCTGGTCGGACAATTTCCAATTTTTTACTTTGAAAGTCTTAACCTAATTTCTTCAAATGTTTGATTATAATCGATGCCCATGTGTCCAAATGACTTTTGAAACATTGATTTAGTATGTGCAAGAGATTTTCTCCTAGATTTGCACAAGAAAATGTTACATTTTTTTATAAGTTATATGGGCATAAAACTTATAAATTGATGCATCTTCTAAATGAAGTTTTGAAACCTCAATTTCTTCATGTATTTTGGTTTCGTCTTGCTAGTCTTTTAATATGGTATATGACCACAAGACTCACGAGAGTTCAGGAAGACGAATCAGGGTTAAAGTGAAAGATTACGATTGATCGGTGAGTGTTCCTTGCATGTGTATGCTTTAAATGACTACGTGAAATGTTGTGAATGTGACCAGAATGTTAAATGCTTTTCAATGATTGCTAAATGGATTTTCGATGAGCGAGTGTGTACTTTATCGCACTCAACCCAAGCAAAAGTGAATTTTCAATGATTGAATGCTACTTGTGCATGAATGTAAGTCTTTTGGCTGAACTGAGCCCTTGCCCTTCATTGCTGGTCGACTAGAGCCAGAAGTGGACTCGGTCGGGCGGCTGGTGACCCTGGGACAATGTTTGGTATACTTGAGTATTACCATGAAGTCTGCTGGAGAACTGGCCAATGGATTCAATGCAGTGATATCAATGAATGAATAACAAGAACACTGAAGGAATTTTCACTTGCAAACATTTTCTAATATTGGAGGGATAAGGAAAATGGTTGGTGAATGAATGAATGAATGACTTGAATAAATGGATCCAAGTGAGCACGTATCCTTCCAATGATGGAATGTTTATTTCTTGAATAACTGGATATTATTGCCCAAAGTGTTCAAACTGTTAAGTGCCATATTTTCATGGTTTCTCTACCTGATTGCTTGTTTAGGAACCTCACTGGGCTTGTAGCTCATTCCTTTAGTTTTTGTTTTCTTTACAGGAATGGAGATCTAAAGCAGTTAAATGTGAACTAGAGTGTATAACCCTCTTGTATTTATACTTTTGGTTGATAGGATATATTTTGACATTTGATGTTGTACCATACGTTTGGCTTTTAGGTTGTAAATAAGTTTATATTTTGGTTGAATTGTAGAACTTAAATGTTATTTTGGAGGCTTGAATGATTAATCTTGAGAGTTGATTGAGTGAGTGAGTGAGTTCTAGCGAGAGTTGGGCAGGCGGTCCGCCAAACTCTTGTATACACCCTAGAAGGAAGGTAGGGTCGTCACAATTAGGAATTTATAACTTAACAGTCTAAACCACATCACCTCCCATTAGTCACCTAACGTTGACTATCTCAATTCTAACAGACCCAATAGTAAGACTTTTCCCAAACTCATAATATATCCCTCAAAACCCTATAACTCTTCTTCTACATCATGTTTTTAGAACTTGTCGGTTTCAAAGCTTCAACAAGCACTTTTCCGTCTTCTTGAATCAAATAAAAAATATGAAATTTAGGCCACCATTGCCGTCTCCACTTTACCTCAAATAAAACTAACATCAAACTGTTACAAAAGGCAAAAAGAGACCAAAATCTCCCTACCAGAAGAGATGAAAAATCGAGAACGCCTCTTGATGATGAGGGAGAAGATATTATTGATGATCAGACGTAGACAAAAGATTTGGGGAAAATGAATTTGTTACAAAACTGTTCGATGATATTCCCTTTGGCTCTACTGATCTTTAATACTAGTAGAGAGGCGGTGGAGGGAGAGTTAGTTATAACTAACTCCACTGCCATTCCTTTTCCTGACTTTCTATTTCTGGTGCCATGCATGTGATTAGCACGTAAACTTTCCATGCATGGCCTTACTATTTCTATTAATTGGTTACATGCAATCTGAACAGAAAAAACAAATGCAGAAAGAAAAATACAAAGTTTCCTTATTACTAAAATGCCCATGGTAAATATTTGTGCGTATAACAGATGCTCCCTCCTAAGAAAGTCCTCAAGGACTAAAGGTAGGGAACCTCTGCTTTAAGTCATGCAAGAATTCCCACGTTGCATCCTCTGGAAATGAATTACTCCATTGGACCAAAACCTGAGTTGCTGCTTGATTTCCTTGCTTTGCAATGCGCCTGTCTAGAATGGCTACTGGTTCGAGCAACAAGTGGCCTTGATCAGTGATGGTAGATGGTAATTGTGGTGCGTCAACGTGAGATCCCACCTTCTTCTTTAACAAGGAGACATGAAAGGTTGGGTGGATACGTGCATGGTCAGGAAGTTGTAGTTTGTAGGCCACCTTCCCTATTTGTTTGATGATCGGAAAAGGGCCAAAATACCTTGGAGCTAGTTTCTGACAGCTAGAGGATTTGAGGGAGTGTTGTTTATAAAGGTGCAGTTTGACATAAACCAAATCTCCAATTGCAAATTCTCTGTCAGTTCTATGTGCATCAGCTATCTGTTTCATGCGATGTTGAGCCCTTCGAAGGTTATGCTTAAGGAGATGGAGTACCTTTTCCCTGGCAGCCAAACTCCTATCTATGACCTCAACCACAATAGAACTATGCAGATAATGGATGTGAATGGGAGGTGGCTGCCTGTAGACCACCTGGAATGAGGTGATCTTGGTGACTGAGTGGAAATTAGTGTTGTACCAAAATTCTGCCAAGGGTAGCCAGGAGTACCATGATTGTGGTTGCTCACTAGCCATGCAACGCAAATACCCTCCAAACACCTGTTCATCACTTCCGTTTGCCCATCAGATTGTGGATGATAGGAGCTAGAAAACTGCGGTTGGACCTTTAACAGTTGGAACAGTTCCTTCCAGAAATTGCTAAGAAATATGGAGTCCCTATCACTCACAATGGTCTGAGGAAGACCATGTAATTTGAAGATGTGATCCATGAAAGATTGAGCTGTGGCGCCCTATTTTTCGCGATGGAAAAAATAAAAGGTGTTTATAAAAGATGTGATTTTATTTTAAAATAAGTGAAGAAGGACCTAGAATGGGACTTTAAAAAATGCGACAGTTTGGGTCCAAAAATTTAGTCAAAAACGGGTTTTTAAGAAAAATAGGAGTCGCCACTTGACATTGAGTTTAGGTGTATCAAGTCACCCAAAAATTATAAAAAATAAAATAAAATAAAATAAAACCCTTTTCGACAACTCCAGGTTTTTGAAAACAAGAGAAAAAGAGTTCGGGATTCACGGTTGAAAAAAAGGAAGGCAAAGTTTCGATTAATTCAAAACCTAAGGCACCCTTTCAACCTAGTCTAAACTAGTTGCGAGGTTTAGTCAAAATTTCCTAATCTAACCCTTAATTTTATCACATTTGGATGTTTCCTACATGAATGCAAATCTAAAATATCGAAAGGGACAAAATATGGGTTTAATTGATACCAATTACATTACTTGCGAAGGCCAAAATAATTCCTTGAAGGGGGTACGAGTATGCGAATGATGAAGTTAAAAGAAAATAAAAGAAAATTAAATTATATACATAAGGTATAAGTGACCAAAGAATAGGAATGCAACATAATGGGTACGGGAGGCAAAAACTCGTGATATAATTTTTTTATACAAGGATTAATGGGGTATTTAAATTAAAGAGTTATAATCACCCATATCCATGTTCAAAGAATAATTCTCCTAATATGAACAAGCAAATTAACTTATTCCACAATTTCTTAAATGAAATGCAATTCTAAATGATATGATTAACACATATGGAGGATAGGGGGATAATAGATAATAGGGAATATCATGCAAATGGGAAAAGATCCTAAAAAATAAAATATGCATGAAAATGTAATGAATATCACACAAAAATGAATCTAATGCATGAACAATCTAAGGGTCTAGCGTTGGACTAGTCCATTTCTTAAAGTTCTTACTAGCGTTGGACTAGCAAATAAATGGGGGAGAAGCCACAACTAGCGTTGGACTAGTGTGGTGACATCATGCATTCATAATACACAGTAAACTAAATAAGAAATAAATTAAAACAAATAAACACATAAGAGCACGTAGCACATAGCACGTAAGCATGATACCTAGATGCAAAGATCCTAAGAAAGCGAGTAAACACATAAGCACACAAAAATGCAAACATATAAATAAATAAAAGCGAATAAAGACCTAACTGTTACATTCGGGGACCCTAACTACAATCTAAAGGGGTAAAGAATAAAATAATAATAATCTAACTATTACAATTTGGCATTCAAATGCCTCTCAAATAATCAAAATTTAAATTAAAGTAAATATACAAAATTAAAAACAAATAAAGTGAATGACTAAATAAAATAAAATAAAATAAATAAAAACATTCAAAAACATGCAATTATACACATAAAATCACATATGAGCACATAAGAGGATTTCAAATGACACAAGAAAATACTTCCCTTGACGTAGTAGCTAATAGGGAATTGGATTTGCCCTATTTAACTCCAAAATTAACAAAATCATCAAGGCACTAATTTAATTATCAAATAAATCACAAAAATGAAAATAAATATGAAACCAATCAATTGAAGCACTTAAATGAAGTGTAATCAATAATTTAAAAAATAACTTCTATTTAAAAAAAATCAAATATGTTAGGGGCCTTATTACAAAAATTAATAAAGTTTTTAAGGTCAAATTATAATTATTACAAAGATTTGAGGTCAAAATTAAAGAAAAATAAAGCTTAAGGATCTATTTGCAATTAAATTAGGAACCTAAGTGAAAGCAATCAAAGTATTTAAGGCCATAGTGAAAATGCTCAAAAATACAGGGATCAATCTGCAATATTCGATTACCAGATTCTTAACCAAACAGGCCTTTGGGCCAGTTTATTAAATGTTTGGGCTAAATCTCCTTCTGGCCAGACGAAAATCCGAACAAATATGCAGGCCAGCCCTCATTTTTCAACAAACAAAACCCAAACCAAATAAATGGGTTTTAAACTGCCAAGCCCATGCTCAAACCCATAAAAAATAAGCCAAAGTCCACTTCTAAAACCCAAACAAAATAAATCAAATTTTTATACCAACTCGACCAAATAAACCTCGATCCAACCCTCCACTATTTTTACTAAACTCAATTAGATAAAAATCTATTAAAATTTATTAAAAAAACTGATTATACTCTAAATTCCAGAAATAATTTATTTAAAAACGCATTTAAACATGGAAAATAGGATCAGAACTCAATAGGGGCATAAATGTTTTGATTGCAAAAGGTTTTGGATCAAAATAACATTATGGAGAACTTGAGGGGCTGAAGTGCAATTTCTGAAAATTTTTCATGAAATGCCATGAAGACAACTTTTTTCTTCATTGCTCTGCAACTTTCTTTCTTCAACGCAGCGACCATTTATGCAAAGAAAAACCCCAACAAAAGCCAATAATTTATCAACTAAATCAACACCCAGACCTCAATCCATTTTCTCAACAAAGTTTCATAACAAAACATTTTATTCAAGGAATTCAAAGCAGCGAAAAAAATACAAATGAAAGGCAAGGAAAAACAACAAGACTTCGGTTTCCATCTGAGACCAAAAAGGAAAAGAGAATCCAATGAAATCTGAAAATCTTCTAGTCAAACAACCTGAATCTCATTCCAAAAAATCCTCCAAAAAGCATTTAAATTACAAATTTGCATACTCATAATCTTTGCTAAACTATGAACTTATGCAATAATGAAACCCATTACTTATAAGCATATACTTCCATGAGTGCACCCAGATTTTTACATGAATGTCAGATTAAACAAGGAAAAGTTTCGGGGATACCTAGAGGTGCTTATGGACTGGATTTGTGTGAGCAAAAGCAGATGGAAGCAGCTCTGAGTGATGTTGCCAGTTGAACCAGGTGTGTGGCAGCAACGATTCTGGAGGAAAGTAGGCTGAAACGTTAGCCTTGTTGTGGGTTTTGCAAAGGAAATTTCTGCGTTTTTCTCTTTTCCTCTCTCGTTTTCCCTTAGCTCATCTGCGGTTTCTCTCCCTTTCTTGCTGCTTGTCCCTTTATCTTGTCCAAGAGAAAGTGCCAATAATGGAAGCCGAAAACTCCTTTTTCTTGTTCTTTTGCTTTTTGGCCTTTTTTCATTGCTTCTTCCATTCCCTTTTGGAATCTTGTCCGCCAAAGCTTGGTCAAAGCAAAATTTGATGGCCATCATGATATCTAAACATCATGATGGCCAACGCCACTTCCTCTTTCTTTTTTTTTCTTTTTTTTAAAAGAAACAAATCTGTAAAAATATATATATATATATGTAAGAAAATAAATAATTCAATAATAATAAAAAAATTCAAGAAAACATTAAAATTTTGACAAAATTTGGTGTCTACATGAGCAATCTCCAGTGCTAAATAGGGATGAGATAGTGCACAGAAATGCGCATATTTACTTAGCCGATCTACTACCACCATAATGACTTGTTTGCCTTGAGATTTTGGGAGGCCTTCGATGAAATCCATAGAGATATCTGTCCAAATTCTGTCGGGTATAGGTAGAGGTTGCAACAGACCTGGGTAAGCTGCCAAATCAGCTTTGTGTCTTTGACAAACATCGCAAGCAGCAACAAAAGTGTAAACATCCTTATGCATGTGCTTCCAATTGAAGGTGCCCTTCAGCTTGTGATAAGTCACCTGAACTCCAGAATGTCCTCTAAAAGAGCTACTGTGCCAAAATTTGATTAATTTGTCCTTGACCACCATGTCAGCTCCTACCACCAGTTTTCCTTTCCTTCTTAACATTTGATTGTCCCAACTATAGTGCTTGACTCTGGAGGTGTCAGTTGAGAGTAGCTATTGAATAATTTCCTGCATCTTAGGATCTATCTGCCATGATTGTTGTATTTTTGCTAGTATCTCAGTGGTAATTCCATGGAGAGACCATGAGGTCACTGGTGTGTGAGGTTGCCTAGATAAGGCATCAGCAGTGATGTTTTCAGTACCCTTTTTGAACTGGACTTCATAGTCATATCCCATCAATTTTGACAACCACTTCTGCTGACTTGCTGTTGAGATCTTTTGATCCATCAAGTATTTAAGGCTCTGGTGGTCAGTTTTGATAACGAAATGGCCCCCTAATAGATATGGTCTCCACTTCTGAACTGCATTAACAATAGCCAACATTTCCTTCTCATAAACTGACAAGTCTTGATGCTTGGGTGCTAAAGCCTTGCTGAAAAAAGCTAGTGGTTTCCCACGTTGCAACAGAACAGCTCCAATGCCTGAGTTGGAAGCATCAATTTCCACCACAAACTCCTGAGAAAAATCTGGCAGAGTTAATACAGGAGGAGATGTCATCGCAGTTTTCAGCTGATCAAATGCTACAGTTGCTCCATCATGCCATATAAAAGCATTCTTTTTGAGAAGATTAGTCAAAGGTTTAGCAATCTGTCCATATCCTTTGATAAATCTGCGATAATAACCTGTCAAACCCAAGAAACCCCTCAACTCCTTAATTGTAACAGGTATAGGCCACTGTTGTACACATGCAATTTTCTGAGGATCTGCACTAACCCCTTTTGCCGAAATTACATGTCCCAAATACTCAATCTGGTCAACAGCAAAGGAGCACTTGCTCTTCTTCACCTTGAGCTGGTGTTTGAGCAATGTCTCAAACACTTTTGTCATATGTTGTAGATGCTCATCCTCGGATTTGCTGTATATTAAGATATCATCAAAGAAGAACAGCAAGAATTTCCTTAAAAAGGGCCTGAATAATTTCATTCATTAAGCTTTGAAATGTTGAGGGTGTGTTGGTTAGACCAAATGGCGTAACCATAAACTCATAGTGCCTATCATGAGTTTGAAATCCAATTTTGGCAATATCTTCAGAATGCATCCTAATCTGGAGATATCCAGACCTTAGATCCAGTTTGGTAAAGATGACAGCTCCAAAGAGTTCATCAAAGAGCTCCTCAATCAGTGGTATAGGAAATTTATCCTTCATCGTGGCCTTATTAAGCTCCCTGTAATCCACACACATGCACCAGGTACCATCTTTTTTTTTCGACCATCACCACAGGAGAGGAAAAGGGACTATTACTGGGTCTAATAATGCCATTATTAAACATCTCAGTCACTAGTCTCTCAATTTCACCCTTTTGGAATGCGGGATATCTGTATGGTCTAACATTAATGGCTTGGACACCCTCTTTAAGATAAATCCTATAATCATGCATCCTAACAGGAGGTAACTCCATAGGTTCTTCAAACACCTCACTATATTTCGATAGAAGTGACTCAAGTTGGTATTGGTAAGTTTTTACCTACTCATCAGAGTTCATGGTGGCACAGAGGCTATCAATCTTGGGGGCACCAGCTGCTGTCAAATCTCTGCGATCTCCCTCAGCAGTCATCAAACACAGTTGAGCGGATTCAATTTGTTCAGGTTTCTGCATTTGCTTCTTTGAAATCACCTGAACTGGTTGTTGCTTGGACCCTCTCAGCACCACTTTCTTCCCCTTTTGCACAAACTCCATTCTCAATTCTGTAAAATTCCACTTGACTTCTCCCAGAGTTGACAGCCATTGCATTCCCAACACTACTTCACAACCACCTATAGGCAAGACCAATACATCTCCTTCAAACTTTTGCCCCTGCATTTTCCATTGAAACCCGAGACACAGGGTAGTTGTAGTGAGGGCATTTCCATCAGCTACTACTACCCTAACAGGAGCAACCTATACTATTCTCAAGCCAAACTTCCTTACCACGTTGGAGTGTAAAAAATTGTGAGAACTCCCACAGTCTATCAGAATGCTAAAAGCCTTTTTGCTAATCTGTCCATGTATTCTCATAGTTCTGTAGTTGGGAACCATTAAACTACATATGGCATTTGTAGAGATTTGTGCCAAATTGCCTTTAGTTAACAGCACCTGCTCATCATCCTCAAGGAGTTCTGGTTCCCGTTCGTTCAGCGCATCTTCCACATACTCAATCCTGTATAACTACCTTCTTTTGCACTGATGGCCAGGACTATACCTTTCATTACACCAATAGCATAGTCCGTTGGCCTTCTTTTCATCCATCTCCGTAGTACTCAAGAATTTAGAGCTTCGTTTCTATCCTTCCACATCACTTGCTCCTTTTTCCCCAGGTTTGAGTAGTAGGGGAGCATTGTTAGAGCTATTTTGCCTGGGATAATTGCTGCTGGAACCTGCATTTGGGGAATAAGAAGTGTTCACTCGGGATGGTCCAGAAAACTTACTTTGCTTCCAAGCATTTGGAATCCTGGCTTCCTCAATTTTTGCCAATCCCACAGCGTGCTGTAGATCATGTGGCATGAACATTCTCACCACCAGCTGGATTTCTTCCTTCAATCCTCTAATGAAGCAGCTTACCGCATATTGCTCAGGGAGATCTACTCTATTTAACAATTCTTCAAATGATTCCTGGTACTCCTTCACCGACCTGATCTGCTTCAAGCTCTTTAAGATCATCATAAAGACAGTCTCTAAATCTTGATCCCAAGGCCTGTACATACTCCTCCCATGAAGGTGGATCTCTGGAGATCCTAGCCTTCATGAAAACTTGATGCCATTAGAGAGCCTTGCCCTCCAAATGCATGGCGGCAATTTTGACCTTGGCTTCTGATGGGTTTCATCAATTTCAAAAAACTGATCACACTTGTATAACCAGCTTTTGAAGTCTAAACCTCCAAATTTGGGAAATTCTATGCTCGAAAACCTGGTTGGAGCCTGATAGCTACCCCCACGACTTCCTTGATTATCATTCTCAGAAATGTAGGGAGATCCTTGCTGTCCTTGACTCCTCTGGCTGCAAACCTCCAACACCAAGCTTTTGATTGCTTCCAATTCTCGCTCTAATTGCTCTCTCTACTCCTTTAGCAGATTTCTGACAGTTTCTTCGAACTTCCTATTTTCTTGACCTCTCGTGCCTTTTGCCATTGCTTCATGGAATTTCCTACTGAGCTGGAGTGACCCAGCTCTGATACCACTGTTACAAAAGGCAGAAAGAGACCAAAAGCTCCCTACCAGAAGAGATGAAAAATGAAGAACACCTCTTGATGATGAGGGAGAAGATATTATTGGTGATCAGATATAGACAAGAGATTTGGGGAAAATGAATTTGATACAAAACTATTCAATGATATTCCCTTTGGCTCTACTAATCTTTAATACTAGTAGAGAGGCGGTGGAGGGAGAGTTAGTTATAACTTATAACTAACTCCACTACCATTCCTTTTCCTAACTTTCTATTTCTGGTGCCATGCATGTGATCAACACGTAAACTTTCCATGCATGGCCTTACTATTTCTATTAATTGGTTACATGCAATCTGAACAGAAAAAACAAATGCAGAAAGAAAAATACAAAGTTTCCTTATTACTAAAATGCCCATGGTAAATATTTGTGCGTGTAACACAAACCCAAGAAATCCAAAAATAAAAAACATAGATGTCAAGCAACCATCCCAACTCTGATGAAAAACCGCGCCCAATCCTTGAATTGAACAATAAATTGAATTAGATCGGATTTCTTTTGCAACCATTTTTAAATTCACGAGTGCATTCATATGTATTGAGTTGTTTTAAAACTATCCCATTTATTGGTGGATCTTTTGTCATGAATTTGGGTTTGGCCAAAGTTGAGAAATAGAGAAGAGCAAGATGAAGGGAGTTTTATCTACATTTAGGAATATATCAAGGATGGAGTTAGAAGGGCTTAGGTGTGAATGAAGTTTCAGGCATTCAACTTTGCATTCTTCCTTTTTTCTCCCCTCTCATCTTCTGGTGATATTACTATTCTAATCCTTTCATTTCATCTAGATTTGGTAAATTTTTTGAGTATCTTGTTTACTTTATTTCCAGGAAAATAATTCGTTAAGTAGTCTTTCAAAAAATAAAAAGTGTTTCTAGGCGATGCTCTCAAGGATGGGGAAAGAGAATTCCATACAATCACACTATGAATTTGCTTTCTTTTTTTCTTTTTTTTCTTTTTTGTTTTGGATTAAAAATTGCTCTTTTGTTGATAGGAGGTTTTGTTGTGATTACATTTCATTTGTTAACTAGATTTATACACCATTAGTAGCAAGGGGATAAACATAATTTGGTCAAACCTAAGGGTTCAACTCATAGTTTGGCTAAACCTCAGGAGAGGTAAATGTAATTAACCCTATAAAAAAATTAGTCCCACTCCTAAATGCTTCCATTAATCAACCAGCCAACATACATAGCACTCATATTGATTAACCAAAATAAAAATAAACTGAATTACATCTAATTACTAGATATTTCTGTTGAGTCCGCCTCATCTTTGCCATACTTGTCACAGACTCACATTCTACTCCCTCTATCCTTGCAGATCCCGATCTGTCGATTAGATTTGTATGAACTTTCGCCAAAATTATTTTACCAAACCGAGTTTTTCTCTCAATTTTGTTCATATGTTTTAGACTTAATCGCATCTTTTGTTCATTCTAATCCTTTTTATTGCAAACTATAGCCTGATGTTCCAAAGTATTTGGTTTGAAGAGATAAAATATGATGGCAACACCGTAGAAGACGTACATTTGAATGGAAAACACAATTCTAAGGCTAAAATGGTAAAAAATATCATACAGGATGAATTGATTTCAGTGAAAAAGTTCATGGACTAAATTGGCAAATTTCCTTTTAATACATCATCACAACTACAGCTTGTGGTGTACAATGTTAGAAGACTGACTTTTTGTGGTGTAAAAAAATTCTAATAGGAATGGTAGGACTTAAAAAGTAAGGAAGGGGTAAGGGGATGTTGGAGAGTGCAAAATGAAAATAGTCTATTCTTTTATTTTCAACTCAGCTTTCAAATTAAACACTAAAAAAGGAAGAGTTGGAGTTTTGCTCTCCAATTTATAATTCATGTGCAAAATTAGTCCCTAATCTATTTCGCAAAATAAATTTGGCCTTCAATCTATCCAATTTTGCGTAAGAGTAGGCAGTTGATGGATTTTCTTCAATTTTTGCCAAAAACATGTCAAGTGAGATCATGTGCTGATACTCAAAACAACTTTTTCTATCTTTTATGTGAAAACTCTTATAAAATGAAAAATGTGTTTTAAGTACAAACATATGATCACATGTGATCTCTTTCTGACAAAAATTGAAAAAATTTTGCCACTTGTCCATTTTCGCTCAAAAACCTGGATATATTGGGGACCAAATTATTTTACAAAATAGATTGGGGACTACTACTACGCATGAATTATAGATTGGGGATCAAAACTCCAATTCTCCCCTAAAAAAATGTTTTGCATTAATTCAAAAGTATCCCCTCCAAAAATAGCTCTTCTTCACTTTGTCCTATAAGTGTTAAATTGGATCAATTTACCCATTATGTATTCTATTCTTTATATTGGAGGACAATCTACACAATAAGTCAAATTCCTTGAAATAAAAAGTTATCCTTTTGGAGTACATATGCTACTCTTCAAAAAACTATTGGAGTGTTTGGATCTGTAATTTTTTGAAATAATATTTGTATTTGCATCACAAATATATTTTTAATAATATTTTTATTTTCTCAACTATCTCTTTTATCTTACATACGTCACATTACAAAAAATGTTATAGTAATTATTCCAAATAATACTCAATCTAAACAATCCTTATATTATAGGAGACTAAGTCAAACTTGATTTTATTATTAAAATACCCCTAATTCTAACAAATGCATCTACATTCATGTGCTCTGTGTATAACAAACAATATATAAAAAAAGCTAAAAAATGATTCTTTAATCTCTTCACTTATAGGTAGAATCTCCAATTTTTTTTTCAGAACCCCTAATTTTTTAAAATGTTCCAAACCATGTAAAAATATTAGGAATTTTTCTATAAGTAGAAGGTTATTGGTTTTTTTTTTTCCTTTTATTGTTCAAGGATATTTTGGGATTGCGTTTAAGTTGACCCTTTTTTTTTTTGGAGGGAAGTGATATTTACACCTCTCAATTAGCTTCTAACAGTCCTCAAAGGTTAGTGCAAGAGGTTAAATAAGGAGTGCGAATATCAATTTTATTTTTGGAGACAATTCAATCTTTTGACAGCCATTCGTGCATCTTACATGACAATCTAAATAAAATTCGGGCTTCATTGACTGTACCTAATTGGTAAAAAACTAGAATAGAGCGTGGAGCAAAATTGATAGCGAAACTTTCAAGGGGGCAAAGTGAAGAAAAGTCTTAGAACTAAGGGGTAGTTAATACCAAATGCCGAAACTGTTCAGTCTAAGGATTTCAACTAGATGTTTGTTCTCCCTTCCGTCGAAGAAGGCAATAAGGAACCTTGGGATGTTATCACATTTGGTTTCCATTCTTTGAACAGCAGCCAAGTAACGCCTCACGCTAATTTCTCCTTTATTTTTTTCTTCCTTATTGATTTCATGTTCACGTACTATATCTATCTTCATACGGGTAATGTTTGTTATCAGTTATCTCTGTTCAGTTTTTGTTGTTATCTCTTCATTTATTTGTTCTGTTATAATTGTTTGATACTGGGTTCTTGTTCTTTTCCTTTAAGCAAAACAATCTGGTTTTCCAATGCAATTAAACAAATTGGAAAGTTAGCTGCAAAAGTATGCCATGAAGATGACTGGAGAATTCACTAAACAGTAAAATATTTTTTGTGTGTTTATAATGATTTTTAGGAGTAAAATTTGCTGATATTTGAGTGATTATTTCCAAGTCTATGACTTTTGAAAGCGATTGTGGAGATTGAGTTGGGAATTTGAGGCTTACATTATGGTCATGGATTTTCTTTTTGTATGTATGTGTATTGAAAGATTCAGCTTGAAGGGATCTTAAAATAACCCCTTTGAATGTTAAAAACATATTTATTGTTTTAAGGGCACGGGTTTGGGAAAATAAAATATGAAATTTCTGGATTGTTTTGTTTGGAGAATTTTGGTTCTTCCTTGCATGCAAAATTAGCATCTAGAATGTTGATTTAGGGATTTGAGAGAAGGCTTACTAAATTGGAAATGTTTGCTTAAGGGATATTTGTAGAGGATCAAGCTTCTTAGAGGTGGTCAAAGAAGCTTGTTTGGTCTCCTATGTCAGTCGTGCTTTTGTTTTAATGATATATGTAGTTTCTTTAGTTTTCTGATGTCTAGCTTTCAAGTGTATACAGAAAGAGATTAAACATAGAGGATTTAATTAGAGTGTTTCTTGCCGTTGAGTGTGGGAAGCAGAAATGGCACAAGGACTGCTGCACTTGCTACTTCTCTCTCTCTCTCTCTCTCTGTTTTTTTTTTAAAAAAAAATTAAGGAACATACAAATCTGAATTAGAGGTTTAGGTATAATTTGGAGTGGTATTAGCTTCCAAAATTTGCTATGCTTTCATTAGATGAATGTCTTTTTTTTTTAAGAGTATGTAAATCTTTACATGGCTTACAATTTTGATGGCTTTGAATTCTGTTGGCCAAGACAATCGGGGTAGACAGGTCAAGGGAAGGGGGACGGATTCTCTGCATGCTGGCTAGCATACAGATTTTCATTTCGAGTACAAACCATTCACAGTTTGTGAGATTGGAAGGGATTTGACATGTAGAAAGCCTGGTGTGTTTGCATAATTTTCAGCAAAAGAGGTAGCTATCTGACGCTGTAGCTGCTATTAGGCACTTTATTGGGGAAAGGAGTTCAGTTCACATTTTCTTTTAATGATGGACAACAGAGGAATCATTTTATCATTATGGCTTAGAGCAATACCATTATGGTCAAAGTAATGGAAATACTAGAACGCAAATACTAGAATGCATCATATCAAGACATGTTTTTACTAGGTGAAGTTAATGGTGATTTTGAAGGATGGGAGCTCAGTGATCTAAATCAAAAAGTGGTGAAGAATAAAACCTGTAGCTTCTTAATCATCATCTGAAGTGACTTAGAATGCTCAACTAGGCTGGTCTGATGCCACTACATTTCCTACTTGAAATAATTGTCAATCTTGATTAGGATGGTTTGGTCCTCATACATTCTTAATGAAATTCCTTTGAGTAGCTAGTCATTGGTGGACAGAGGATGAGAAGTTATGAAAATCATCAAGTGGTGCTTTAAAATTTGTGGATATATGTGTACGTGAACCAAGAAACCAGAAAGTCATGTCAAATCTGAAAGCATGCAAAATAAAATACTTGATGTGTATTTTGGTGAAACTTGTAAAAACACATCTTTTAATGAAAAAAAAGAGGAGCGAAAAGGAAAATAAAATTATCTGTAAAAACTGAAGTACATTGATAACTTTTAATTGCATACTTGTAGACCTATTTCATGCTTTCTGAAAGGCTGACATTTGAAACTTAATACTTCAGGGCCTCATTTGATTAATAATTTCTGCTTTAACTTTCTTGATGCTCGTGGTCTCTGGCATGACATGTACGTATAAGAATTGACCTCCCTCCACCCAGTTGATCTAAGATTCCACTTCTTAAAATGTAGTTCTAAATGGAAGAGAAGGGAGCCGTTCAGAAGGGATGCATTTGACAAACCAACCAATTGGCCATGACAGTGCAGCAATTCCAATGCATGAAACCCATTGTACCCAGTTCAGCCTTTCTGTAGTGGCAAATCTCTTCAAGAACTCTACCATAACCACTTGAATAGCTACTGTCATCCCTATGATGCTTAGAAACAGTTTGTTCTTTAGTACTCCCCTGAATACATTTTTCTTCTCAAGCTCTCTTGCGTTGAACTCATTAAAAACTTGACAGAGGACAAAACTATTGAAAATAATGGTGTGCTCAACCTTTTCGTTCACATGGAAGATAGAGCTTCCTTTGAATTCAAGGATCAGTATGATAGTTACCTGATATAAAGCCTGAGCAATGAGATTTCGCCACATGATTTTGGTTATAAGAGGTTCTCTGCGACCAACAGGTCTGCATTCCATTAGATCATTGTTTGGCTGTTCAGTTGCCAAGGCCAAGGCACCCAATGTATCCATGATCAGGTTCACCCAAAGAAGCTGGACTGCCGTGAGAGGAACTTCGCCGGCAGATACTGCAGCAATAAAATTGATGCATAGGGCTGTGATATTGACTGTGAGTTGAAACTGGATGAACTTTTGAATATTTCTGTATACGCATCTGCCCCACCTTAATACCATAACAACGGTATTGAAATTGTCATCCAGGATGACAACGTCTGAGCTTTCCTTGGCAACTTCTGTGCCCTGGATGCCCATTGAAAGGCCAACATCTGCTTCTTTCAAAGCAGGTGCATCATTTGTGCCATCACCAGTTACTGCTACCACATGACCTTTCTGCTTTAAACTCTGTACCATCAATAGCTTGTCAAAAGGAGATGATCTTGCCATAAGAAGGATCCGATCAATTTTTGCCATTCTTTCTTCAGGTGAATAATTTCTGAAAGTTATTCCTTCAACAGCTGTATCTTCCAAGTCCTCATTGCCATTTAAAATTCCGCACTCTATGGCTATTGATTTTGCTGTAAACATGTTGTCTCCAGTGATTACTTTTATGTTCACTCCAGCTTTTCTGCACGATTTTACTGCTGCTTTAACCTCTGGCCTGCATGGGTCCTTTAAACCCACCAACCCCAGTAATGTTAATTGAGTGTCTGGAAGATTCTCGCAAATGACACCATGTCCTGCAATGCTTTTGAAAGCAAAAGCAATGCAGCGAAGACTCTTACCTGCCATCTTTTCAATTATTATTTCAAGCTGTTTTCTCTCTTCATCATCTATGGCCTTAACTGTACCATTTTCCATGTAGTAGTTTGAACACCTGGCCAGAATCATTTCAGCTGCTCCTTTCCAATGCACACGAACTGTCTCCGAATGATTTTTCCTCACTAAAACCCCACTTCTTTTCTTCTCTGAATTGAAAACTTCAACATGGAGCTTTTCATACTCTTGCTTTGTTGTGTTGATATCCATTTTCATATCAAATACAGCCCAATTAAGGATGGCTGACTCTGTTGGGTTACCAGTAATCTCTGGATTTGGTGAAGAAGGTGAAGTATAAATCTCACCAGTACTGTTTAAGCCAATACTTTCTTGCAGCAGTTGACCAACATCAGGTGCTATGTCTGTTGGCGTCTTTCCCTTCATCGGCTCATTGCCTAACCAAAATTCAGTGACTTGCATCTGATTTAAAGTCAGGGTGCCGGTTTTATCAGTGCAGATGGTAGTAGCCGATCCCATAGTCTCACAGGCTGATAATTTTCTCACCATGGCATGGTCCATCACCATTTGTTTCATTGAGTATGCCAGGGTTAGTGTTACAGCCAAAGGCAAACCCTCTGGAATAGCCACTACAAGGATAGTAACTGCTGCAGCAATGATCCGGATGATGGAATTCATGATATCGCCAGTACTCGTCTGTCTGGCTTTGAACTCCCTTTGCCCTCTTTCATCTTTGGTTTGTCCGGTGAAGTAACGTATCAACAACACGACTAAAACAAGGAAAGCGACCAACAAACCGACCTTCCCAATACCGGAGGTCAGCTTGTTAAGCCGCCTTTGTAATGGTGTCTGTTCATTTGTGTCATGAGTTATTAAACTCATCATCTGACCCCATGTTGTGTTCATTCCTACAGATGTAACGAGCATGCGACCATAGCCATCTGTGACCTTTGTACCCGATAGCAGGAATGGATTGCCTGCCTCATGGATTTCAACATGGTCACTTTCACCTGTCATGCTAGACTCATCTACCTTTAAAGAGTAACCATCCAGGAATAACCCATCTGCTGGAATTTGATCGCCGATTTTTAGACATACAATATCGCCTACAACGATTTTGAATATGGACATTTGCTGTCTCCGCCCATCTCTGACTACGACAATTCTTATATTATTGCTCTCATTGGAAAGCTTCTCAAATTGCTTACTTTGTTTGAAGTTGCTGATGGCAGAGACTCCAAGAACTAGTATTACAGCCACAATTATGCTTGCTCCATCATACCATCCTTCCTTCAGGCCATTCTGTTTGATTCCAAAACAGAGTGACAAAACTGCACAAACCAGAAGAATGATGATCATGGAATCTTTGGATGCTTCGAGAAGAAACCTCAGTAAACTTTTAGCAGGGGGCTTTCTGTATGTGTTGGATCCAAATGCATCGATTCTTTGCTTTATGCTACCCTCTGCACTGCTGATACCAGCTTCTGGATCTGTTTGAAGTATGGCTGCTAATTCTTTTGCACCTCCATAAGTGTGCAGCCTATCGCTATTTTTTTCTCTTACCAAGTCAGCAAGTGCCTTCCTATCAATTTCCATAAAAGATCTTTCGAGGCGATCATTGTTGGAGGGTTGTACGTCAATGGCAACGTAGGAGGGATTGTGATGCAAAACTGAAGGAAACAGCAAGGCATTGGTATTAACTGCTTTCTTAGACAACGAAACTGCAAAGTATATAGCTCGAAAAACTATCTGCAAACGCTTCTGAGTGTGATTATACTTTGGTGGAAGTGGATACATGGAAGAAGAAAATGAAGAAGAAAAAGAAGAAACAGTGACTGTGGAAGAGATTCTATAAGGTACTGCTGCAAGCACTGAAAGAAAAAACACGAATCTTAACGAGTGCTTGAGATTTTTCTTGTTTAAATTTCTGTTTCCTTTTTTGGTGGTGTTGTAGATGAGCTTAACATTGTTTATATAAGAGTCTGTTTGTGAAATTTCTTTGCAACTACAGATCATATATAATTACAGTCATGAAATGTGGGTAGCCACAGCATAAATTTAAGTTTGAATTATGTAAATGTTATGTATTTTCGTGATTCTTGTGAAATGATCTCGTATATATTCTTCATGCATAGCTAGCTGGAATCAATTCTCTTTCTTATCTTCAGTCCCATCATATGCTCTTTTCTTATTAACAGCATGGAATCAATCCAATTCAGATGCTTCTGTGCTTTTTTGCTTTCCGTTTTTGTTTGTGAATTCCATTTCCCTACTGTTTTTGTATTCCCGGAAAACCTTGGACCACCACCAGAAAGGCACTTGAGTAACTCTATGAGATACTTACATAGTTCTATGGATTAAGGATTTGGAGTTATCATGGGACAGGTGATCGAAGAGTTCATAGAGCATGGAAATCTGGGATCTGCAACCACAGTTTCATTGATGACAGTCGCAGATTGATAAAATATGATGAGAGTTCTTTTAACAAAGCCAGAGTAAATACACTAAATATCTAAAAACTTCCATAGATTTACGTAAATTGCAGTTTTGGTCTATTAAAAATATATTTGCTCATCTAAGTATTAAAGTTTTGCTCCAAGAATGAGAACAAATATTGTATATATTTTTACTGCGAGCAAAAACTATGGAAGGATCTGAATTTCAAGTCAACAAATTTTAAGTGTGGTCCGCTATCCAACACATTAGGCTCTAAAGATCGTAATTGACCTAAAACTTCCCTCAATTATTTTTTTCCCCCAGTTCTAAGGAGATTATAAGTCTTACAAGTGCGAATGCAAGGGGGGTGGCGCCTTGAGATTCGAATCAAGACTTATGATTATTGAAAGAATATGATTATTGAAAGAATTGCAGTTGTGGTCCAAATGTTCAAGGAATAAGCACTGCCGGTACTTAAGGTTTCAACAAAAGTAAATGTAGTCTATTGGAATCAAGTCACGTGCTGGTAGCTAATTTTTTTTTTTTTTTTTGAAAAATTCTAAAAAATTGAAAAAATTTTGCTAGCCATATTTTGTAATAAAAAATGACTAACTACCCAAATATTGATCGCGTGAATAATTAGTCTCTAACCCCTTTTTCTTGTCAATTGCATTTTTGTATTCTGAGTTAAAGACTAATTACTCATATGATCAGCATGCAAGTAATTAGTCCTCTTTTACTGCAAATTATAGCTACAAATATTTTTTTTTTCATGTTGTTTAAGTCCTTTAAAAAAATTAGTTGTTGGCACATGACCAAATTCCAATGGCAATTGGCAAACATCAGTTAATAGGACTGAATGTGTTTAAAAATTGAAACATTTGTAACTATACTTGCTTTTATCTTAACTTTAGGGACTAAAAGCGCTCATACCCCAAACATTTAAGACCAAAATTGCAATTTTCTCCATGATTATTTAACTAATTAATTTACCGACTAAGTTAGGTTCTGAGGATAAATTTTCTCATTTTTTTGGTTATATGCGGAGTCCAAGAAAAGGAATAAATGAAAAAAACCGGCAAAGAACATAGATTAGACGCTTTAAAATGCTGAAACACGTTTGATGTCTTTCTTTTCTTTTCTTTTCTTTTTTTTTTTTTTAAGTTTTTGGTCTCTCAAATAAATCAAATGGGTATCCTCGTATACCATTTGCTTTTCATTTTTGCCTTTTTCTCCTTTTGCTTTTTTCATTACAGTCTTCCAGCTTGATGGGCATATACCAACTTTTTATATTTAAGTAAAGAATAAATCTTATACACACTGATAGTGTAATATTACAACCGTTGGATCATGACATATGTATAAAATTAAATGTCAAATTCAACTTTTATATAATTGTTATTCATCCAATGCTGACAGTAATGTATACATTGTTAGTCTTCCAGCTTGATGGGCATATACCAACTTTTTATATTTAAGTAAAGAATAAATCTTATACACACTGATAGTGTAATATTACAACCGTTGGATCATGACATATGTATAAAATTAAATGTCAAATTCAACTTTTATATAATTGTTATTCATCCAATGCTGACAGTAATATATACACTGCTAGTATATGCAAGATTGATCCTTAGTAAATGGAAAAATATAGGCAGGTGTCATAATCCATTGTCTTGGTCAATTAAGATATTTAAATTTAAGACTAAAAGTCAATCTCCCAAAGTCTTGGTCATCTTTCTTTCTTTTTTTTTTTCCAAATAATTCGGTACTTGTTTGGAGCCCCCCCCAAAAAAAGAAAAGAGTACAATGCATGCTCCACTTGTTCGTGATTCCTCCGTGGAAAACTATGGAATAAATTAAGCTGAGCTTTTATATTATATATATTTGCATTAAACTGAGGAGTTGAAGAACTGAAACAAATTAAAATGAGGAATCGATAGGAAATAAAACAAATACATCAGAAGCAACTTCTAAGAACCTTTAACAGTTTTAACATATCCTTAGATGGATAACATGTAGCTTCATTCTTCAGATTTTTCTTTTTGATTTTTAAAGGTTCTTAACTTCTTATGGAGCTCATCAGTTTTCGTCATCTTGATGACATCAGGTTCAAATTAAGCCAGCCGACTGAGAAAATAATATACACCATAGTCAAGCTTTACTAACTGGCATGGTGGACCTTGAAGACTACAAAGTCCCTGAACTTGCTAAACAAGTTTTCCACCTTTTTTTATGTTATAATTTTTGTTAAAAAAAAGAGACTTAACAAGTCAATTATGGTTTAATAGTTCCAGTATCTTGAGAAGTTTCCCATTCTTTTCGCTCTTTCTTTTGTTTGGGGGAAGGGATCAATTGGTTCTGGGGAAATTTCATATGCCAATAAATATTTGCCAATTGACAAATGTACATGTAGACCATGTCGTAAATTGTTTACTTCAAATTGGGAGAGCCATAACCATATATCAAGTGCCAGAAGTCGTAATTTTGGGGGTCTACATTAACTTAATACAAATTTGATTGATGGAATAGTGAAGCTCTTTCTTTTAATTTTTTCCTTTTCTATGTAATTATGAAGCTTCGTCAGATGAAAATGTATAGTTTCTGAGCTTTTTGGTACATTTTTCCACGTTTGATGTTTACACATTTTAGGTGGAGAATTATGAAAAATCCTTGGTAAATCATCAGAGTCCTCCCATCTCTGACAATTTTTTTTCCTTTTTTGAAACGCATTTCTCACGACATACTTATTCCAATTCGATATTAAAAGGGACATGGAAGTCAAGGATGAAAAGATCAAGAAACAGTTCCATTAGATTATTAAAAGGTTCAAACGTAATTGCAACTCATATGGTACATAGATATCCATTCAACAACTCCTTGACATCAGACGTATGATGTAATGGCCATGACGCAAGAGAATGAATAATGTAGACAAACTAATCTCCACGCAAAAGCAAGTAGAATTCTATCCTTTCTGCTGCCAACTGTTAAAAAACAAGGAAATTGAAGAAGCAAAATTGTTGTATGGTATGAAAATTTGATTCATTCATCCTATTCAATATAGTGTGCTCTACTAATAACTTTATTGGGGCGTGTGTTTGCAATAAATAAAATGTATAGTTGTTTGTAAATTTTTTTTTTTACTAAAGTTGGTTTTACGCTTTGAGAATTAATTTGTTAAAGAAGTTATGAAATGTTATGAAATAACAAAAATGTGGATGTCCCTTTGTATTCCTAAGAGGATTAATTCATGATTTTATGGCTACTTATGTATAGAAGTTACAATTCATTAATCCATTCATGTAGTGAAGAAACCGTTTCATAGGTTTTTTCATATTATTGTAGTAGTGGATGTTTAATAGGATTTATGTACTTTTAATTTTGTAGTGCCTATATATAGAGGTACATTGAAACCCTTTGAGAGGACTTTTGTATCTTGTTGAAATACAAGGAAATCATTCTCCCTTTCTCTACTTCTTTCTCTAATACTTCTTCAATTCCTATTGTGGTATCTTCATTTTATTAGTTTTATAACACGTTATCAACACGACGCTCTAACCAACTAAGCAAAAGGTGAAAACGGAGGCACTACTTTGAACAAAAGTGAAGCACAAGATTTTGCCGAAATTCTGCCCGTATTTCTTCAAGTGACTTTTGAGGTAAATTTCTAAGTCAAAATCTTATTTCAATTTCTTATGGCTAATCTTACAAAACAAGAGTTTGTACCTTTTGATATTTCTGGAAAAAATTATTTATCATTGGTATTGGATGTTGAAATCCATCTTGAGGCAATGGGTCTTGGTAATACTATTGTGGAAAAAAATGAATCCTCAAACCAAGACTGTGCCAAAGCTATGATTTTTCTTCGTCATCATTTAGATGAAGGATTAAAATCAGAATATCTTACTGTTAAAGATCCTCTTGTCCTTTGGCGAGATTTGAAAGAAAGATTCAACCACCTGAAGTTGGTCGTTCTTCCAAAAGCCCGATATGATTGGCTTCACTTACGGCTGCAAGATTTTAAATCTGTCAATGAATATAATTCAGCCATGTTCAGAATCACTTCTCAATTATCATTATGTGGCGAAAAAGTCACTGATAAAGATATGTTAGAGAAAACATTTTCTACTTTTCATGTCTCTAACATGCTCCTGCAGCAGCAATATCGAGAGAAGGGGTTTAAAAAATATTCTGAACTTATTGCATGTCTTCTCTTGGCTGAACAAAACAATGAATTGTTGCTGAAAAATCATGAGTTCCGACCAACTGGTGCAAGTCCATTCTCTGAAGCGAATGCGATCCAATTTCAAAATTCTGGTCGAGGTCGTGGACGTGGCCGTAGAGGTGGCCGTGGAGGAGGCCGCGGACGTGGTCGTGGCCGTGGACGTGATCGTAGTAAATTTGTGCCCCGTGAAAATTTTAACCGTGGCAAGCAACAAAATGTTTCCCAAAAGAGGGAAAATAACTACGATCAGAAAAATGGAGAAAAGAAAGTTTATGAAGAAAAATGCTACCGGTGTGGTATCGAAGGTCATCGGTCTCGTACCTGTCGTACGGCCGAACATCTTGTTGACCTCTATCAAACATCATTGAAAAAGAAAGACAAAGGTGTTGAGACAAATTCCATTGATCAAAAGAATGACTATGATGATGGTAATGATGCTGACATGACACACCTCGATGTTGCTGATTTTTTTGAACATCCTGAAGATGTCAACAAATATCCCATGATTATTTAGATATTTTTATGATGCTTTATATCTTTCATGTAATTTCCTTTCAATTGAATATTTATTTTCACATATTTATTAATATTTATTTTTGTTTGAAATTTTCTTCCTGAAGAAGAAATGGATGTCAAATATTTGGGATTAAATAATGGTGATTATGATATTTGTCTCATTGATAGTGCTACTACGCACACCATATTGAAAAATAAAAAATATTTTTCTTGTTTGAAAATGGGAGAGACAAATGTTAATACTATTAGTGGTAGTGCAAAATTGATTGAAGGCTCCGGAAGAGCCACTATATTTCTCCCTGAAGGGACTAAAATTATTGTAAATAATGCACTATTCTCTCCCAAGTCTCGAAGAAACTTATTGAGTTTTAAAGATATTCGCAAAAATGGATATCATATCGAGACAATGACTGAGACAAATGGTGAATTTTTATTGATCACAAGTATCATTTATGGGAAAAAATGCGAAGTAGAAAAATTACCTTCTTTTTCTTCTGGGTTATATTATGCACAAATTAGTGTAATTGAAATTCATCACCTAGTAGATCAGAAGTCTACTCATCCCGATGATTTTATGATTTGGCATGATCGTCTCGGACATCCTGGATCTATAATGATAAGACGAATAATTGAGAATTCACATGGTCACTCATTGAAAAATAAAAAAATATTAAAAGCCAATGAATTCTCTTGTGTTGCTTGTTCTCAAGGGAAATTAATTATTAGACCATCACAAGTTAAAGTTGAGACTGAATCCCCTGCATTTCTAGAACGAATTTATGGTGATATATGTGGGCCTGTAGATCCACCATGTGGACCATTTCGATATTTTATGGTGCTAATTGATGCATCAACTAGATGGTCACATGTATGTTTATTATCTACTCGCAACTTGGCATTTGCGAGATTCCTTGCTCAAATAATTAAATTGCGAGCACAATTTTCAGATTTTCCAATAAAGAAAATTCGTCTAGATAATGCTGGTGAATATTCGTCACATGCTTTTGACGATTATTGTATGTCCATTGGAATAACTGTTGAACATCCTGTAGCCTATGCTCACACACAAAATGGTCTAACCGAATCACTTATTAAACGACTACAATTAATTGCTAGACCATTGTTGATGAGGTCTAAGCTTCCTTCATCTGCTTGGGGACATGCTATTTTACATACAGCAACACTTGTGAGAATTAGGTCGACAAATTATCACACTTATTCTCCCCTACAATTAACTTTTGGTTATGAGCCAAATATTTCTCATTTACGAATATTTGGTTGTGCGGTGTATGTTCCAATTGCACCGCCCCAACGTCGTAAATTGGGCCCACAAAGAAGATTGGGGATATATGTCGGATATGAATCACCTTCAATCATTAAGTATATGGAACCATTAACAGGTGATTTATTTACTGCGAGATTTGTAGATTGTCATTTTGACGAATCACATTTTTCGACATTAGGGGGAGATAAAAATCAACCGAAAAAGGAAATCACTTGAAAAATATTATTGAATTTCCTTGATTCTCGTACTAAAGAATGTGAATTAGAAATTCAAAGGATTATACATTTGCAAAAAATTGCAAATCAATTATCGGATGCATTTAATGACTCCAAAAGAGTTACTAAATCACATATTCCTGCTGAAAATGCTCCGATTAAAATTGATGTCCCTGAAGAACAAATCACAAGTGCTAATGAATCTAAAGCACGCCTGAAGCGTGGGAGACCTCTTGGTTCCAAAGATAAAAATCCTCGAAAGAAAAGAGGAGTAGATGAATCAACAATTAGTGACAAAATTCAACCTCCTGAAGAGGTAGCTCCTAAAGAGCCAATTCTTGAAGAGAATGAAATTATAGAAAATTCAATAAATTTTGTCGCTTCAAGAAAAAGTTGGAACCGAAAAGAAATAATTATTGATAATATTTTCGCATATAATATAGCACTTGATATTATGGCAGAGGACGAGGATCATGAGCCTAGATCGGTTGATGAATGTCGAGGTAGAAATGATTGGCCAAAATGGAAAGATGCGATCCAATCTGAATTGGACTCACTGGTTAAAAGAAAAGTTTTTGGACCTGTAGTCCAAACACCTGAAGGTGTAAAGCCAGTAGGATATAAATGGGTATTTGTGAGAAAAAGAAATGAGAAAAATGAAATTGTGAGATATAAAGCAAGACTTGTAACCCAAGGATTTTCACAAAGGCCTGGATTTGATTATGATGAAACGTATTCACCTGTAGTGGATGCTATCACATTTAGATATCTTGTGAGTTTTGCAGTACATGAAAAATTAGATATGCGTCTAATGGACGTCGTTACTGCATATTTATATGAGAATCTTGAAAATGATATTTATATGAGAATTTCCGAAGGATTCAACATGCCTGAAACATGCAAATCAAATCCTAAAAATATTTATTCTATTAAATTACAAAGGTCTCTGTATGGACTCAAACAATCTGGACGTATGTGGTATAACCGTCTCAATGAATGTCTGACAAAAGAAGGTTATACCAATGATCCAATATGTCCATGTGTTTTTATCAAGAAAAATGGATCAAATTTTGTGATAATTGCGATATATGTTGATGATCTAAATTTAATTGGAACTCCTGAAGAGATTCAAAATAGTGTTGAATATTTGAAGAAAGAATTTGAGATCAAAGATTTTGGAAAGACAAAATTCTGCCTTGGTTTACAAATTGAGCATTTGAAAGGTGGAATTTTTGTCCACCAAACTGCTTATACCCGAAAGGTATTAAAGCGATTTTATATGGACAAAGCACATACATTGAGTACCCCAATGGTTGTCAGATCATTAGATCCTAATAAGGATCCTTTTAGACCACGAGAGGAAAATGAAGAGATATTTGGTCCTGAAGTACCATATCTCAATGCAATTGGTGCACTAATGTATCTTGCTAATTGTACAAGACCTGATATATCATTTGCAGTAAATTTATTAGCAAGATTTAGTTCCTCGCCCACAAGACGACATTGGAATGGTATTAAACATATTTTTCGCTATCTCCAAGGAACAATAGACCTTGGTTTATTTTATTCAAATAAATCCAAACCTGAATTGGTTGGTTATACTGATGCTGGGTATTTATCCAACCCGCATAAAGCAAGGTCTCAGACTGGTTATTTATTTACATATGGAGGCACAGCCATTTCTTGGCGATCTACAAAGCAATCACTAGCCGCCACTTCATCGAATCATGCTGAAATAATAGCAATTCATGAAGCCAGTCGAGAATGTGTTTGGTTAAGATCAATGACCCACTATATCCGGAAGAATTGTGGGTTATCCTCCGGAAAAGAAAATCCTCCAACTATATTATATGAAGATAATGCAGCTTGTATAGCTCAATTGAAAGGAAGATATATTAAAGGAGATAGGACGAAACATATTTCACCGAAATTCTTTTTTACTCATGATTTGCAAAAGAATGGTGAAATTGATGTGCAACAAATCCGATCAGATAATAATCTGACCGATTTATTTACTAAGGCATTACCAACTGCGACATTTGAGAAATTGGTGAAGAGTATTGGAATGCAACGATTAAAAGATCTCAAATGACGTTTGCATCAGGGGGAGAAATTATTACACAAGAATAGTGTACTCTTTTTCCTTCACTAGGGTTTTTGGTCCCACTGGGTTTTTCCCTAGTAAGGTTTTAACGAGGCATATTCTTTGTGTAATGGACATCCAAGGGGGAGTGTTATGAAATAACAAAATTGTGGATGTCCCTTTGTATTCCCAAAAGGATTAATTCATGATTTTATGGCTACTTATGTATAGAAGTTACAATTCATTAATCCATTCATGTAGTGGAGAAACCGTTTCATAAGTTTCTTCATATTATTGTAGTAGTGGATGTTTAATAGGATTTATGTACCTTTAATTTTGTAGTGCCTATATATAGAGGTACATTGAAACCCTTTGAGAGGACTTTTGTATCTTGTTGAAATACAAGGAAATCATTCTCCCTTTCTCTACTCCTTTCTCTAATACTTCTTCAATTCCTATTGTAGTATCTTCATTTTATTAGTTTTATAACATGAAAATAAAAAATGTATATATGGATAGTATTTTTTTTTCCAATCCCATTACACAGCTCTATCTGTGTCAATAAATTTAAGGATAGAAGTGAAATTTTAATGTGAAATTCTTGGCCATATATGATAATGATAAACATTTTGGGATGAATCAAAATAAAAAATATAATACTTTCAATCGAACAAGAAAGTATAAATAAGTGTTATGCTTTCGTGATTAAACAATATGTATGCGATGTGTGTAAAGTTATTGTAAATCCATGAACTCTAAACGATTATGTAATAGATGATAGGGGTTATTACAATGAGTACTCCTATTTCAAGTATGATCTATTGTAGCCATTTGCCCCTATTTTGGCCCATGTTTATCAATGGTTAACTGTAACAATTTGTCTAGTCTTTGTCCCATGTTCATGTATGTCAAGCGGGATTCACAAAACGCCTTGATTGCCCACCTAAACCTCCTAGACGGGATTATTCTCTAGATTAAGGACTTAGAACCATACTAGTATATGTACCTTGACATGAAATGAAATAATATGATCCACAAGTTATATGATTTATGAAGAATGTATATAAATATGTTCACATTATGTTACATGGTTTAATGCCATGCACTTCTCAGTGTAATATGTATGTGTACGTGTGAAACCATGCCTATGTTTTCAAGTCGAGATATGCACGTGACACTATATAACCTAAAATTTTAAATATATAGTATATGTATTAGCTACATGATCCAGTAAAGGAGCAAGTGTTATTTGCTAAGCATATGTCGCTCAATCCATGTTGCCTATGTTTTTCTTACAGCCAGAGATATCAATATTGTTTGTCTCGAGAAAGATAAGAGCATTGCAATCGAATTCTAGGCCCGTGGACTAAAGACTTAGCAGGTGTGTTAAATTTTAAGTGTTTATATTTCTCATAGAGTTATTCAGACTAATGTTGATGATTTTAAGTGTTTAGCAATTTAATGTTGGTGTTTACATCGTCATAGAAAAAGTTGTAAGTTTAAGGGGGAAAAATACACTTTTCATCTTCAATATTTGGGTTGTTGGATAATTTCGTGCTTAAAGTTTCATTCAAACACATTTCATCCTCATAGTTTCATAAATTTGACAAATTGAGAATAACTGAATGCATGTTAACCAATTTGGGCAAAGTATTATGGCATGACCAGCATGTCCCATTATTATTAATAATTAATTTGTTTGTTGATTAAATTACATAAATAATAATGAGTGTGTTTGGATAGGAGAATTTTTTTTAAAATTTGTGATGTATGTGTCTGAGATAAAAGGATACATTGGATGATAGATAAACAGGTTGAAAAACATGTATCTGATACAATAAAATAAGATTTTGCTAATAAATGACAATCCAAATAATTATTTCTTTCACATTAATATTTTGCTCCAATTGGTTGTTATAGGATTGTTTGAAATATTTCTCCAATTGGATATCATTGAGTTCATTCTCCACCACTTCGTTTCTTCTCAATCTTCTTGTTTGATTTGTGATTAAGAAGAGAGTAATGGTGGTTGAAAATTTCTTAGTTTTCTTTTCTTTTTAGTACTAAAAAGGAGAAAGTAAATTTAAAAAAAAAAAGAATTTTAAGGTTTTGTTGATCCAATATTTTTTACGAACGGACATGGTCAAGTGATGACATTCCATTCAAATTACTTGACAATTCATCAATTGTTCTCAATTAGTCAAATTTATGAAACTATGAGAATGAAATATATTTTCATGAAACTTTAGGGATGAAATTAATCAAAATTATAAAACTATAAGGATGAAATTGTTTTGACTAAAATTCTAGATACAAAATTGTCCAACACTCCAAACATTGGGGATTAAAAGTGCATTTTTCCCTAAGTTTAAGATTTTCAGTGAATGTTGTATATTATGGCCAAGATAACTTTTAATCATGGAGTAAGGTCTTATAAATATAGCATGCCTCGTCTTAAAATCTGGTCAATGGACTTCGCGTTTGTGACACGTTAAACTAGCAGCGAAAATCTAAATATGCTTTCTTCCTGTTGTTGTTGTCAAGCACATATTAATCCTGTTTACCTACTTGTCTCTTCGCCTCATTCTTATCTATTCTAACAAAATAAAATTGTCTAGAAGAAGAATTTAAAGTAAGGGAGATTCTAATCTATGCCTAACCAAGAAAGACTAGATTAAAGATGGAGTACCACAAAGTATTTATGGGTTAGGTTAGAGGCTCTTGTTGGCCAATGTCAAATCCCTAGGGTTTTTTTCGATCAAAGAAATGTTACTATAAATAGGACCAAGGTTCCAAACGGTTGTTAGAAAAACCATTTGGGCCAATTTTTGTTCAAATGCACAAGATGTAACCTCATTTGTTCAAATCTAATTCACTTTCAACAACTTATAAATATAGAACAAAATTTTGTAGGACTCACACATGGTATTAAAATCGATGTACGAAATGTGATCTAAGCCTTATATATATATATATATATGTCGGCCATGATTTGGCGAGTCCTATTTGATTGTTTGAGAAGAGGAATTTACAGACGGGTAGAGGCTTAGCCCCTTAAACCAAGAACTTAAAGAAGATTAAAGAAATAAAAAGCATAAATGTTAGGAAGTGGGTCGCAGTCGGACTGTCACTAGTTAGTATAGGCGGTTGAACCAGCCATAGATTGTTAGTATAAGCAAAGTAAATACAAACAAGTAAATGAATATGAATATAGGCAGCTTAGCCAACCATTTGATTGAATATGAGAATACAAAAGAAAAGAAAAAGAAAACTTACAAGGATATGAAGCTTGCACAAGGCTTGCTTCTTTGTTTGATCTAAAACTAGAAATATAAAAACTAAAGAACTTGTTTTTAGAGAGAGGGAGGAGAGTTTCTTCAAGCTAGAGAGAGAATGAGACTTGAAGAAATGGTGTTTGAAAGGTGTTGGGTTTGAGGGGTATTTATAGCAAAGCTTTCCGTAGTGCTACAGTACCCGCTATAGTGATTTGCTACAGTGTTGCTACAGTGTCGCTACAGTGCAACGTTTGTCTTTTGTTGCGTGTTTGCACAGTAACTTGCCAGATTGCTACAGTACTTCCGGTTGCTACAGTGGGTGTTTGATTTTTTACGGAATTTGTGAAAAAATCCCATAACAATCGTCTTCATTTTCTGGAAGCTAGAGGCCTTTTCCTTTTTTGAGGCTTCATTTGATTGATCCAGCTATAAAAGTATATCTTTGAGTTGTTTGATATACTCTTGTTTGTCAGTGATTGATGCCAATTTAGCTGCTGAGATAGACTTCTGTTGCAAAAATTGGCTTGTTTGATTGTCCCCAGGTTTTATTAAGCGAGGATTCTTCTGAAACCATGCTTGAATATTTGCTGGTTGAATGAAATTTTTGTTGAATGTTGACCACCATTTTGAATACCCTTGTCGAACCAATAATGGTGGAAGTTGTGTTTGCTGAATATATTCATATTTTCACTGGTAGACCCATGCTACCGAGAATATGGAAAAGAAGTGCAAACTGATTGGGATATAGCTATTTGGGGGGTTCAAATCTTTGTTCAAATATTTTGTAGCTTTGTTTGATATCTGGAGGAAGGATGTCCAGATTGGGTCCAAGTGCTTTCCACCATACTACAAACCATGTCGGAAAATCATATTTGTTTGTTTTCAAGAAATAGAAAAGATAGGAATGTTGGTTTAATTCATTTTGGAAGGTGAAGGTATAGAACCAGGCTGCCTTATAATCCCAATAAGTATATCCTGGAGGATTGAAGGAAGTATTGAAGGGTTTGGGTTTACTTAGGTTTGTTCCCCATTCTAACGGCTTAATAACCTTTAGAATTTGGGCACTGGAATGAGTATTGATGTATTTTCCAGTGGGATTTCCATTTTTGTCTCTCAATTCTGTATCGTGGGGTTTAAGAATTAGAGACTTTGAATCCGTAAGAATGAGTTTGTAATACTCAAGTGTTTTGGTGAGAGTTTGAGGTATAAAGTTGTAAGTTTCTGGCAGAATAGTTTGGGCTAGCAGGTTTGGGTTATCATGCCAATAATCAAGTTCAGTTTGGACCACAGGAAGATGGGTACTTGACTTGATATAGGGGCAAGAAGTTTTGTTTGGCTTTGGTTCAAAATTAGCTAGGGTTTTGGGTTCTTGAATAGTAAGTGATTTGGGTTTTGGTTCTTGAATAACAAGAGACTTGGGTTTGATATTTTGAGCCATGACTGTTTTGAGATGATCTGGTATGCCCCAAATAGGATACCCTAGGGATTCATACTGGTATCCTTGTGATTCAGCCCACTGTTTGAGGCGTTCAAAGGATAATTGTTTTTCATCTTTTTCTTCGATTATATCAGCCCATGTTTTAGGAGAGGCTGTGGATATGGGTTGTGGAGAAGAGAGAATTTGAAATCTGCTTGGGGTTAGGTTTGAAGGAGATGACATTTTCTCTGTTTGGGATGAACCGGAAGAACTCAAAGAGTCCTATTTGATTGTTTGAGAAGAGGAATTTGGTTCATCTGGGGATTTCCCCTGTTATTTCTTTTTTCTGGGCATCTTATCTTTCCTGCAAGAATTCACGAGTTAAATAATCAGGAATAAAATTTGAAAACCCTTTAATGTATTCAATGTCAAAATCAAAGATTGATAAAATTGCTTGCCATCTTGCAAATATTTGTTTGGAAGCAAGATTTTTAACATCTTTTTGTAAAATATCTTTAGCTGATTTACAATCAACCCGAAGGAAAAACTTCTGATTTAGTAATTCAGCTTGAAATTTTGTAATACATAAAACTATTGCCAAAATTTCTTTTTTAATAGTAGAATAGTTTTGTTGAGAATTATTCCAATGTTTGGAAGCAAAGGCAATAATCTGCTCTTTACTATTTTTTGTTTGTTTAAGAATGCCACCATAGCCTAGATCAGAAGCATCCGTTTCCACAACTTTTTGAGCTGTCGGATCCGGAAGAGCAAGACAAGGGATGGCTTTAACCTCAGTTTTGATTTTTCTAACTGTTTCTGTATGAATATCTGTCCATAAAGGTGGACTGGTTTTTAATCTGTCATATAATGGTTTGGCCAGATTACTGAGGTTTGGAATGAAATCTAAGACATAATTTAAACATTCTAAAAATCTCTGAAGTTGTTGTTTGTCAAGAATTTGATCAGGAAATTTATCAGCAAACTGGATTGACCTATTTATAGGGGTAATAATTCCTTGGTGAATGTGATGTCCAAGAAACCTAATTTTGGTTTGGAAAAGGCTGATTTTCTTTTGAGAGACAACCAGCCCATTTTTCTGGGTAATATGAAGGAATGTATTTAGATGTTTGAAATGTTGTTCTATGTTTTCTGAGAATACTAGAACATCATCAATATAAACGATGATGAAAGAGGAATAAGGACTGAATATTTCATTCATAATCCTTTGGAATTCAGAAGGAGCATTTTTTAGTCCAAATGGCATTACCTTCCATTCATAATGTCCAAATGGTACTGTGAATGCCGTTTTGTATCTGTCTGAGATATGAATCTGAATTTGCCAGAACCCTGACTTCATATCGAATTTTGAAATATCCTGGCAGAATAAAGCCTTTGGAGTAAATCCTTCTTGTTTGGTATAGGATATCTGATCCATCGAAGAGTTTTATTCAAAGCTTTGTAATTGATTACAAGCCTTGGAACTCCTCTTTCAATCTCTAATGGTTTGTTAACATAGAATGCTGGACAGCTCCATGGAGATTGGCTAGGACTAATAATGCCTTTTGATAGGAGATCATTAATCTCCTTTTGGCAATATTGTAGTAGTTCTTGATTCATCTGTATAGGTCTGGCTTTTATCGGAATATTTTTCTCCTCAAAGTCAGGCTCATAAGGAAGATGAACAGTATGCTGTTTTCTTGTCCAAAATGCATTTGGAACTTCTGCACAAACCATCTTCTGGATTCTTGTTTGCAAACTCTGGATTCTTTGTTGAATTTCTGGTTTCTTTAGCTGCTCATCTATCCTTTTGTAGACAATTTCTTCTTTCAAGAAATTGATTTGACTATTTTTGAGGGATAGATAATTTAATATTTTTTGGATTGGTTTTCTGGAAGAGGGTAAGAGAGCATTTTGCCCATATTTTTGGGGTATGATCCCTTCATCAGTGGTCAGATAAGGGATTAGTTTGGTAACAAAAGTTGTCCCAAGAATAACATTGTTGGTTAGGTCTTTTGCTAAGAGGAATGTTTCTTTGATAGATACAGAAGAGAATTGAACTTGGATATTTGAGAGTTTGAATTGGATGTTTAATTGGGAACCATTGGCTCCTCGGAGGCTTTCTTTTGTTTTCTCAAAAAAACCTTGTCGGGATAAGACCTTCTTGGATACAGCTGAGATCAGCTCCTGTGTCAAATAAAGCTTCTGTTTCTGCAATATAATTATCATTGATAACTAGTTTTATAAGAACAAAATGCTTTTTGTAGAATATTATGTTTGACTGAGAAGGTTTATTAATGATTTCCTCTTCAGTGGCTGTTTTTTCAATTGTTTTAATTTTCTTATTGAGAATAGCAATTTCTGTTTGAAGATCTTTAACAGTGATGGGTTTGGTACTGGGTTGATCTAAGACATTTATTGTGGAATATCCTACGTCTAAGGAATTCCCTATGTCTTTTCTAATATCAAGACTAGTACTATTATTTTGTAATAATTGACTAGAAATCAAAAGTTTTGGAGGTTTAATAAACTCTTGGTTTGGTAAATCTACGGGAGAATCTGGTAGATCTTTGTCTACTGGGTTTATATGAATTAATTTTGATGGATCTATGGATTCTGGGAGTTTATGCGAGGATTGTAGTGTCTGGGTTGTTTGGGACAGACCTATGGATAGATCTGAAGGTTCTTGTGTAGAATCTGTTTGAGATATGACTTTTGGCTTATTTTGGACCTGATCTATGAGATCCGGTATAGGAACTTGTGTTTTTATGATTTTTGACATAGAAGATGCAGGTTTTGATATGGTTGTTTGGACTGGACTTATGAGTTCTGGTGAGGATGACTCCTGAGATGTTTGGGACTCATACCAATCAAAGAAATAAATATTTTGTTTTGTTTTTCTTAGAAAGTCATAAAAGTTTTCTTGAATTTTCTCTCGGGCTTCTCCCTGGTATTTATCAAAAAATTGTTTTCTTTTAAAATGATTGTGGTTTGCAAAGAATTCAGATCTAATGTGTTGTTCATTAATCTGGAATTTAGAAGGTTTGTTTTCTAGTTTTCTTTGAATAAAAATTGATTGTTCAATCCGATTAATTCTAGTTTGAAGATCATTTAAAGGTTTGTTGTTTAAAGAAGAAATAAAGTATGTTTTAACAGATGAAGCCATAAGAAAAGATAAGCAAAATAAATAAAAAATTAGACACGCAAAAAGATTTAAACAGCTTATAATCCTCTTCTCTTTGGCACAGAATTCTTCGGGATCCATGGAGGATAAACAATTTTTCTTAATCAGATTATAAAGGATAGTGTGAAACCTACAAGAAAAGATCTAACCTTTTGAGAAGAATTAACTATACATGACGACCATATTTCCATCATAATAAAGATAGTAAAATAAACCTATAAGAATAGATCTAAATCTTTTGAGAAAGATTAACTATGCATGACGACCATATTTCCAAATAAAATTATAAGATTGATAGTAAAAATCCATTTTCCCTGAATCTGATCTTGTGACACTTCCCCGTCCTAGAGCATCACACCCTAAGAATCTTAACGCCCCTACAGAGCCAAATCCCTCATGGTCTTACCTGGACCGGACGTTGGTACTTACTGGACCTATGTCATTCAATCAGATCCAAAGTCATGAAGTCAGAACTATCAAAATTATAATAAGATTGAATACATTAGATGATAATCACGAAGTTAACCAGTCTCATATAATCAGATCTAAACTTGTAGATCTACACTATCAGTAGCATAAATAAAGAAAGATGGTAATCATGAAATTAATAAATCTCATCAGGAAGATATAAACTTGTAGATCTATACTAACAACATCATAATAAGTAAAGAAAGATAGTCATCACCCCACTTCTCCCTCTGACTCTGATACCAGACGGGTAGAGGTTTAGCCCCCCCTTTTTTTTTTGCTACTGATAGTGGTTAAAAATCCATTTAGATTCTGTGCCAAAGGAAAGAGGAATATAAAGTGTATTCATTTATTTGAGCTTATTTTTATTTTTACCTATTATTACGCATGGCATCCTTTTTTAGAACAAATTCTGTATCTTCTAGTTCCTCTTCAAACAACAAACTAAAAGAAGAAATTCATATACAAGATGTCAATCAAGATATAGACAATTGGGAAATTTCAAAATACACTCAAACTGATATATATGAAAGAGATAGAAAATGGATGTTTTCTACTTCGGATTATACAATTAAAATAGTAGAACAAACTATAGCTTTAGATGCTGATCATGAAGAAATTCAATTACTATCCAAAAGAACAATAGAAAAATATAAAGAAAAATACAATTATATTCATTTTGAATTAGTACAAATTGCAGCTAAACCTTTGACAAGAGAAGGACTTGACACATCCCTACTCCTTTGTTTTAGAGATAACAGATTTCTAGAATTCAATGATTCCCTCCTAGGTATGGTAGAAACTAGCCTTTGTGGAGGACCAGTATATTTTGATTGTTTTCCAAACTTTACAGTTTCTTTAAAAGACAAAAATATTCTAGATACTTTAACTTTAAACATAAAAACTGCCAATTATAGAGTCAAAACTGGGACTCTTCCTGTGGCTATCATTTATAGAATTCAATACAAAGTTATGAATTCAGCATTCAAGACAGGAGCCTTAAAGACATTACAAAAAAAAAAAAGAAACAGTGCTATTCCAAACAGATTCAGCCAGATCTAGGATTACAGTTCCAAGATCTATCACCTGGAACCAAATCTCACTACCAGAAAGCTGGGTTCTTCCCGAAGTAGCTCCAGCAGATCCAATACAAAATACATTAGTTTCAAGCATTCAACAATTTGCTTATGGAGCTGTTCAAATCAAATTTAACAGATCTATGAGTTTCAGAGCATCATCTTCAGCAACAACTGGTATAGATATGCCTAGATACTCAACAGGAAGAAGATCAATTTCAGACAGACCACTGAATCCTTCCATCTCAACCAGACTACAAGATCTAGATCTTTCTGCTAAGATTCCACAGGCAAGGTATGCAGCCAGCAGACCTACTCCTTCAGAGGCCCAAGATGAATCCTCTGATGATGTGGAGCAAGAAGGACTTCCTAGATCTCCTACATATTCTTCAATAACAGAGAATCGTCCTCAACTTGATGAGTTAAGGGTGATTTCTTTGGATAAACAAAATATCATAACAGAATTTTATGCTGACAACAATTATTCAAAAAGAATGTGGTTCTTTGACAAATACAAAGGACAACATCGACAAAAGATACAAGAAGAATTCTGTGGGTTTCTTAGAAGAACAAAACAACATATTCAGTTTTTAGACTGGTTTGAAGTATATTCACAAAGAAAAGGGATTGATTATCCTTTTTCGCAAACAACAAATGTGGTAACAAGGTGGCAAACAGCTGAAGGAGAAATCCAAGCACAACTTCCACCATCCAAATCAATCACCTTCACATATAAGTCAACAGAAATTAATGCCAAGCCATTCAAGCTCAAAAATATCCAGGATGAAGGAGCAATTAATAGCAAGGACATCCAGAGAATTTATGAGTAAAACAACTACACCAACAAGTATCTCCAAACATTTGGAGAATATCTTTTAACCCGACATATTCCCAAAAATCCTTCTACAACCACTTCTTCATCAAACCCAATTTTCAAACATCATGAAATACCAATCAAATTTCAAAAAGAACTTCAAAACAAACCCTTAACCCAATTAGAAAAACGAATAGCCAAAATAGAACAATCCTTTTCTACCCCGTTGTCTAAACAAGGGTCAAATAACCAAGGTTCTGCAAGTGTTAGTGAAACAGCTTGCACTATTACCAAAGGAGAACCTCAAGAGTCTTTAACCTTAAACAAATTACATCAACCCTCTTTTTCACAAAACCAAATTACCAACTGGAAAAATTCACAAAAACTATATTATTCCAGAGCCATTTATCCAGATATTCTTCTTGAAGAAAAACCCAATATTTTGCAAAATTCATATAATGCTAATAACATATATGAATGGAGCATAGATGGGATTTCCGAATACAACATTCTTACAATCCTTCAACAAATGACAATGGTGGCAACAGCCTACAGAACATCACATGGCTGTACTGACCAATTAGCTGCTCATATCCTAATAACAGGATTTACTGGGTAATTAAAAGATTGGTGGGACGAACACCTCACTGCAGAAGACAAAGATAATATTCTCAGTGCTGTCAAGGTGGATACTAATAGTGAACCAATTCTTCTAGATGGAGACACTATCTCAGATGTGGTGGCAACCTTAATATTCACTATTGCAAAAAATTCGTTGGTGATCCAGGAATATTCGAGGAAAAATCATCGGAACTATTAAAAATTTTCAAATGCAAAAGTCTTTCAGACTTCCGATGGTATAAAGATACATTCTTAACCAGGATATATTCCATGACAGATGGCAACAAAGCCTATTGGAAAGAAAAATTCCTTGATGGTCTTCCAAAATCTTTACGAGACCTTGTTCGAAAAGAATTAAGGACTCAATACAATGAAACTGTATCATGGGAAGAAATAACCTATGGACAGTTAACCAGCCAGAATCAACAAGTTGCACTCAAAGTATGCAGACAAGACAAGATGCTCAGACAACTAGCAAAGTATCGAGCCCAAAGGAGAAAAGATTTTGGATCCTTTTGTGAACAGTTTGGGTTACCCAATTGTTATAAAAAACCTCACAAACGGCTCAATCCTACAAAACATCTTGAAAAACCATCCATATACAAAAAGAAATATCAACCCAAGCAACCTTTACCCATATAGTCTCCTCAAACCCCAAACTCTTCTCCAGTTTGCTACAAATGTCATAAACCCGGGCACATAGCTTGTTATTGTAAACTCAACCAAAGGATTAGTACCTTGGATTTAGATGACCAGGTCAAAATCCAAATTTCAAACCTTCTAATCGATTCAAAAACTGATTTTGAAAGAGAAAAAGAAGATTATTTCAACCATTTGGAGGATGATATTTCAACATCTTCTTCCTCACAACCCATCAGTGATAAAGAAGAAGAAGGTTACACCATCAATGTTTTGACAAAAGATCAAAACCTTCTTCTTGACATCATTGAAGATACTCCTGAAATAGAGAAAAGACAACTCTATTTAGACAAATTCAAAGAATCCTTGAACCAAGCCACAAATTCTTCAAATCCTTTAGCCAGAGACCCTAGAATTCTCAAAACCTACAATCTTACAGAAATTCTTGATAGGTTTCCCTCCAAACCTGTTAAACCTTTGACTCTTCAACACCTCCAAGCAGAGATTGATCTAATTAAGGAAGAAATTAGGTCAATCAAAGCCAAACAAGACCTTAACAGCCTTGTTCTTCAAACCAAACCCCAAAAGAACCTATCAACCAAGAGGATTCTGAGTTCTTAGAACAACTATCTAAGAAACCAAAGGAAGACAAGGATTATTTGGTCCAGATTCGGTTACTAATTAGCAATAATTATGTGATTGAAACTGAAGCTCTATTTGATACTGAAGTCGACCAAATTGTATTCTTGAAAGCCTTATTCCACCTCAATTCTTTGAATAAAACAATGAAATTCTTAGAGGAGCTAATGGATCTAAACTTGAAATTAATTTCAAGTTAACTAATGTCCAAATCCAATTTTTCTCCTTATCCATTCAAAATACCTTTCTTCTAGCCAAAAAATTATCTAATAATGTTATTGTTGGAATACCCTTCATTCGTAAATTTATTCCTTACCTTACTACAAACGAGGGCATAATACCCCAACTTCTTGATCCTAATGCCCTCCTACATTTTTCTAAAAAACTAACAGATTCTGTTTTGCAGGAACAATGACAAACTCAGCACCAGTCAACGAATGGATACCCAGTTACCTTACTAATAATTCTATTGCAAAAGAAGATTATTCCTACAAACAACAATGCAAGGAAGACAGGATAAGATACTACAATGTTGTATTCTACTACAATGTTGTATTCTACTACAATGTTGTATTCTACAACATTGAAACTGGATAAAGCATTTCTCCATGTCTCCGATACCAACATGAAAACATTGTGGCAAAACCAACAAACAATACAGTTCGCAGCTTGAAGGATCAAAGCTTCATGAGGCGGAGAAAAATTCAGAGGCTTACTCTTCACAAACATTGGATCAAGCATCAAGGGGGAATACAAGCTCCTGAGATTGACAAAATGATTTAGGAAACAAAACAAGAGTTATCCGCAACAATTTGCTAAAGAATACAAACATACAATTTGGCTCAATCGGAACAAAAATCATTTTACTGTAGCACCGGAAGCACTGCAGCAATCCGGCAAGCTACTGTGCAAACACGTGTATGAAAAGACAAATGTTGCACTGTAGCGCATACTGTAGCAAATCACTGTAGCGGGTACTGTAGCACTACGAAAAGTTTTGCTATAAATACCCCTCAAACCCAACACCTTTCATACACCATTTCTTCAAGTCTCATTCTCTCTCTAGCTTGAAGAAACTCTCCTCCCTCTCTCTAAAAACAAGTTCTTTAGTTTTTATATTTTTAGTTTTAGATCAAACAAAGGAGCAAGCCTTATGCAAGTTTCATATCCTTGTAAGTTTTCTTTTCTTTTCTTTTGTATTCTCATATTCAATCAAATGGTTGGCTAAGCCACCTATATTCATATTCATTAACTTGTTTTTATTTACTTTGCTTATACTAACAATCTATGGCTGGTTCAACTGCCTATACTAACTAGTGGCAGTCCGACTGCGACCCATTTCCTAACATTTATGCTTTTTATTTCTTTAATCTTCTTTAAGTTCCTGGTTTAAGGGGCTAAGCCTCTACCCGTCTGGTATCAGAGCCAATATATATATATATATATTGGCCAAATCATGGCCGTCAACCTTTAGGGACAGTTGCTACCTACAACCATCCCTGTCACATTTTCTTATAAATTATAACTTGAGAATAATGGACAAGAGTATATTTTACGTGTTTTAAGTGTGTTTTATTAGTTATTTTTGGTATGTTTTAACTACTTTTATAACTAATTAACTAGGAATCTAGTAAAAAGATGCATTTTGTATTTTAAAGTGTGAAAATTGCATTTCTATGGATTTTAATGGTGAAAATTTCATATTTTTGTACGTTTAAGGATTCAATCATCAAAGGGAGTGATTTGAGAAGATAATTGGATGATTGATGATGATTTGAAGTGATAAAAAGGGAATATGAAGTGCAAAAGAAGAAATACAATCAAGAACAAAGGAAGCAAGCTTCGTAGCTTTGACACCTTGTGGTATTTTGTCAATATCACAAGCATTGGATTGACGTGAATTTTATACCATTTTAAAGCTAAGAGATATATCTACATTTGATATGAAGACATCGAAATCTAGTTCTGTTGTTTTCATAGTCAAAAAGTCAAAATACAGAAGCACAAAGTCTGTTGTCGAAAGCTGAAACAGACCTCTGACCAGTCTTTGATATTTTGGTCATATCTCGGTCCACAAAACTTTAAATTGGATGATTCTTGAGGCATTGGAAAGATAACTCAAAAGGCTACAACTTTTATGTTTTGTACAAGAGGTAGTTCAACTCCATCAATGAGAAAATAGTAGTTGAAGTGGTGCCAAGTGCGCAGAAGTGAAAACGTGACTCCATGAATACATGGCTTGAAGTCGCGTATTCCTCAATTTCGGCTGCAACTTGCTCAGTAACTTGTGTTTTGTTCACACAAGTTTTTGGATCCATTTTTCTGCAAGAATATCAGTGGAAACAGTCCAAAACAACTGCAAAAGAAGCTTTACAACTCATTTCTAGCTTGTTTGTGGGCTCAAGACATGATTTAACACTTTGTCTCTTGCAAGAAATTCCTCTATATATAGAAGCCTTTGGAGGATATTTTCATAACTTTGGAAGGCCAGAGAAACTCACAAAAAATGTAGCTTTCACTAGAGTTTCCTTAGTTCATTAGTTAGAGTAGTATAGTATAGGTAGTACAGTTTATCCTTCTTGTATTGGTAGCTAGATTTGGATGAAAATTTAGGAGTAAAGATGGAGAGGTTGATCTCATGTGACAAGAATGATATCTCTTCTACTACTTTCTTTCTTGTATTAGATTTCATGTTTAGCTATAACATAAGTTTGGAATTGACGGAATTTTTATATCAATGCAAGTTTAAATCCGATTTTATACCCGTTTAATGCAAGTATACAGGCCGAAATTGTAATTTAGGGTATGTATCAGGTCGATCCCACGAGGAGCAAATTAAACAAGTACTAGGCTCTTATTTCTCTCTATTATTTAGACTTACAATAAATCTAAGCAAGAAAATTATAATACTAATGTCTACAACTCTGGTTTAATCAATATTAAATGCAAATGGAGAAATTTCACTTAAGAAAGAATCTAGAGATGTAAATTCCACTTATGGTATAAACAATACAAATGAATGGATTTATCTCTTGTTATTATTCTTGTTTAACCAGAGATTCATTTCCAAAATTACCAAGTCTCATTCTCATGATGAAATGGCCTAGAGTAGTTTAGTCTTCCCTATTTTCATGGTGAAATACTAGTTCTACTCTGTTTTCTTCCATGAAATGCTAAGTAATCCACTTAAGTGTACCTCTATTTTCATGAACATACAACTTAAGCTCTACTCATGTTTTTTCATTATTACTATTAATTATCATTGAACAATAACAACTATAAACATGCTATTGGTGATCAATTAATAACAAGTAATCACAATTGCACAAATAAACAAGTTAATACAAGATATAACAAGTGTAAATCACATTCAATTGATATCATTTAGCCATAAGTTTCATCTACTCCCTAGATAAAGAAAATTAGCTACTCATGAATGAGATAAAAATCAAACTCACAAGTTTATTAATACAAAACATCATAAAGTACAAGTACAAGAAAAATAAAAGAAAGTTTAGCCAATTGATGGTGAAACCCTCCAATTTCTGGTATGTTCTTGTACAAGATTATTACAAGTGAAAACTCCAAATGCTTCTCAAAGAACTCCTAACTAGAGAGAAACTGGTTACAAGAAGAAAAACCAGCTACGTATGGTCTATAGACCTCTCCTAATGTCTCTGCATAAAAACTATTCAAGATCTCCATTTTTCCAAGTCAAATTCTACCTTTTGATTCCCAAATCTCAACTTTGTTAGGATAGTCAATAACCAATGTTTTTTACTTGAAAATAAGCCACCTTTCTTGTTCTTTTATCTTCTGAAGCATGTGCACCGAATTCCCTTGCAACTTATGACTAGAAAGTAGTATGAATACAAGAGAAATGGTTGAGCAAATTGCAGCTTTTCGGCTACAAAACACGACTACACAAAACGCGGCATAAACTCGCATTTTCAACTTGGCCTTGTTTCAATTGCGATTTTCTCTATGATGAAGGCCAAACTAGCTTTTGTGCAAAACACAAAAGTTGTATCCCTTTGAGTTAGCTTTACAATGCTCCAAGAATCATCCAAATTGGAGTTTTGTAGCCTGAGATATGGCTGAAATACTATCACCTAGTCAAACACCTGTTTCGATTTTCGATCACAGAATGCAGCTTCTGTATACAGATATAGTCGAAATACCGAAGATCACCTCAATCCGATAAATATAGCTCTAAATATAGTCGAAATACCGAAGAGTGTCAAAACTATCTTGAATTGCATTTCCTCACTTTGAACGTTTTTCACTTCATTTCTCTTTTAACCCTTTGAATTCATCACCAATTATCTATTTTTCACCTCATTTGACATCCTTTAGTAATTGAATCATTAAACCTGCGTAAAAATGAAGTTTTTATTTCTAAAATCAATAGAAATGCAATAATAGCCACTTTTACCAAACAATATATATTTTTACCAAAACCTATTTATTTTAGTTATAAAACTAAATAATCAAACCAAAATCAACTAATAAGATGCACTTAAAAATACATAAAATAAACCCTTATCAGGAATTGTCTTTTTAATATGTGTTTCTAAAATTTATGCCTAAAGTATGGATGAACTTTCTATATCTTGTTAGTGATGTTTATTTGGTTATTTGATGATATTATTTTGATCAAGTTATTTATCACTTTTGTTTATCTAATCATGATTAACTGGCCATTAGTTGTGATTATCTAAAGGGGTTAAGTTTGCAATGAGAATTGAAATTTAACACTAGTTCAAGGAAGTGATAAACCTAGGGAGTACACTCACGAGAGTAGAGGTGCACCTATGTGGCTTTAATGACTTGTTTCATGTAATTTCATAGAAAAAATGAACTTGTAGTTAATTCATAACCACGAGAGCAGGTATGGTTTAGCTACAAGTATAATTGATTAACTACGAGAGTAGGTTTCACATACATTAGGAAATTATGTTATAACTAGCCAAGATAATAGCATTCACTTAACCGGTAACTTCATTTGCAAGATTAGTAAGGAATTCTATACCTCTAAGAGCTTTCTAGTGTTAATTTTATTACTTTTACTTCATGCTTATAGTCTAAATAATGAAGGAGTTTGAAAATCACCGAAAATTGAAAATCTTTCCTGTGGGATCGACCCTTAATACTCTATACTTGCTCGCGATTCGTATACTTGCGATAAATCACGTGTGGGGTATTTAGAAATTATAAATGTAAAACTTGATTATGGATGAGTTAAATTATATATGTATACCCCGCACACGTCAAGTTTTTGGCATCGTTGCCGGAGAAGATTTGTCAATATCGATGCTAAGAAAAACTGTATTAATTTAGACATTTAGACATTTTTAGTGTCTTTTTGAGTCTTTGTGTATGTTGTTTTAGGTGTTTAGAGTCACCTATTCTTCTTGACTAAACGTGTTTTTGAATTACTTTGAAAGCATGTTTAGGGGTTCAAGGAAAGTAGAAAACATGAGAAGACAATACTTGAGAAGTGGAAGATTGGTAATAGATAGCTACTACATGCAAAACTCCTTGAATAGAGGTAACCATGAAATAACCGAAGGTATGTCGTTTGAAGATGGTTTAAGGTGTTTGAAGGCTAAACTTGATGTTATAATGTTAAAAATTCAATTGGATGCCATTTCAAATATGCTTGAGCAAAAGAGGAACGTTAATGCTTTTAATTCTTATCATGTGATTTGTGACTTGTGTGGAGGTTATCATGCTACTAATACATGTAGACAAGCACAAAATGTGGATTATTTTGATGAATTAGGGCATTACAATCCTTATTTTGATCAATATGGTACTAATTTGAGCAATTCTTATGCTTATGGTTGGGATAATCAATGTAGTTATAGTGATTCTCCATGTTTTTATGATTATCCACCTGAATGTGTCCAATATAAATCAAAACCATTTTGGGAATTGGCAATAGAAAGGTTAGTTAATACACCTTCACCTTCGGAATTAGAATGTGAACCAATAGCTAACGACTCTAAGCCATCTTGGGAGTTAGCTCTAGAAAAACTAGCTAATGCGACTTCCGACTGTTTTGATAGGGTCGAGGAAAGGTTAGATGAATTAACTTCTCATTTTGGTAGAATACAAGAGCAATTGCATGCATTGTGTGAAGTTATTTCTTCTAATTATATGCAAAATGATCTTAGCATGAATGGTGAGAGTGTTGTCTGTGAAAATGGATTGCATTTTGGTTAAAATGATAAATCTAATTTGAATTTCAATGAGCAAATATCCATTTCACATGATAGTATTTTTGGAACTAATGTTGGACCTCAAGAGGTGAGCTTTAATGGCTCATTTTTCACCCTTCTTGAGGAGTGTATTGAAAGTACAGATTCTAAAGGTATTGTTGCCCAAGAAACCCTCATGGGATCTCCTTTGGTAAGTTCTCAATTGGTGCATATTCAAGGTACTATCTATGAAACACTTGAGATAGGTAAGTCACTTCCATCTCTCACATCATTAGAACATGTGGCTTTTCCTATAAAGTCACCTTTTAATATTCCACTTCGACCTATAAAGGTGGATTATTTATGAACAAAGCCTCCTTGAAAAATGAGGCTCAATAGTCGAGCCAATGACTATAAACAAAAGCGCTTGTTGGGAGGCAACCCAATGTTTTGGCTATTTATGTTATTTTGGTGTGATTTTATATTTAAATTAGGTGTTTAAGTTATCTTATTGTTTTTCTTTTGTAGGTTTTGGAAATAGAAGTAAAGGTGACCATTTGAGGTGAAAAAGGTGAAATTTGATCAAGGAACTCGGCCCCTCAATTTGAGTAATTGTTATTTTTGATTCGTTAGAAAGGGGTAAAATGCATGTTTTGATCATTTTACATATGTGTGCATTGATTATTTTGGCAAAAGAATGATCTAAGATGCATTTTGAGTAATTGGGGTAAAAGTCAAATTTTTAGAAAGTTACAAAATTTCTGCAGAAATTGAAAATGCGAGCTCAGAAATACGCGACTTGAAGTCGCGTATTCATGAGCTGCGTATTCCATTCTGTGACAATAAAGAAGAAAATGCGAGCTTCAAAACGCAATTTCCAATCACGTTTTCAGAAGCCGCGTATTTGATCCGGCAACTTTTCAATTGAAAATGCGAGTTGCAAAAATGCGACTTCAACCTCACGTTTTCTGTAGTCACGTTTTCAGAGAAAAAAATGCAGGTTTCTTGTTCATTCTTCTTCTTTGTCTCATAAATTTCCTTGTATATTGAGCAGTTTGTTATGTATTTTCTATAGGTACTTCATCATCACTAAGGCGTCGAGTTACGGATCACCTTTATATTTATTAATGCCTTTTGTTATCACATTTTTTTCTCATTTTCCATTCTTAGGTTTCTATTACTTATGGTTATCAAATGGAACTCATGAAGCGTTGGAAATAAGCGGACAATGAATCTTAAAGTTTCATATTCACGCATTTCAATCACAGCAATAGGGGAGTATTACTTTCTTTATCTTGGTTTCCCTTTTTACATATTGAGGACAATGTGCATGTTAAGTGTGGGGGGGGGGGAGAATTGAAATCATATACATTGTATGTGATTGACTTGTTTGTTGCAAATATTGGACTTGTGTTAAACTTCAAAACTTTTTCTAAAATCTTGTCCAAAATTGCAAAATTGCCCCATAAAGTTTCAAATTTTTTTAATTTTATCCGAAGGATAACAAGTTTCATACCATTAGTAACTCAAATTCCTTCTACTTTTGAAATAAATATATGTGATTTAAGCACTTCTTTCCTCATTTAATTTGAAAATGACTATTATGTGATTATAATTTGTATATTTATAGGAAAGTATATCATGTAAAGTGGAGAAAATTATGCCTACATTTTGCATGTTTAATGAAATTTCTTCTCTTTACTTGATTTTACATAATTAAGTGATAAGTTTGGTCAATAATTGTAATACTCTTCTCATGATTATGCTTTTGAGGGACTTACTTTGAAAAAAAAAAAAGAAAAGAAAAGAATAAAAAAGAAGAGAATAAGACTTGTTCTGCTCCAATGGTTCTTGTACTTAGTAATCGAGAGTTTTCATCTACAAATGTCGACTTTCGCGTAAAATGATACTTGAATTAAAAGTATGCAAGGCAACTTGAGAATGTGAAGTGTTGAGTAACCGGCGATTTTCATTTAAAAATGTCGATCTTCGCGTCGAAAGGCACTTTCACAACTTGAATAATATTTAGCTATATGAATAAATCCCTCTTTAAGTTAAATAAAAAGATGATCATGAGTTTAGGAAGCGTTTTGTTGACCATATGAGTTACTTTCTTGTAAAATTGGGTAAGTATGAGAAATTGAGTTGAACTAGTTAAATTTATGGTATAATTGGCTCTCCTTTACGTGATATTAGGAGTACTTGAACTTAATGGAGTGATTGCCTAATAGTTATTTATCTTGTTTTGAGGAAATGAGTTGAATGGTGCACTTATGTTTATTTTCAAAATGTTGGATCATCGTTGGTTGTATTTCTTATTGCTTGAGGACAACCAATGGTTCAAGTATGGGGGTATTTGACAAGAGTATATTTGACGTGTTTTAAGTATGTTTTATTAGTTAGTTTTGATTTGTTTTAATTACTTTTATAACTAATTAACCAGGAATCTAATGAAAATATGCATTTTGTAGTTTAATGTATGAAAATTACATTTCTATGGATTTTAATGGTGAAAACTTCATGTTTCTGTAGGTTTAAGAATTCAATCATCAAAGGGAGTGATTTGAGAAGATAATTGGACGATTGATGATGATTTGAAGTGATAAAAAGAGAATATGAACTCATCCCAATCAAGTTTTACATTTATAAACCCCTAAATACCCCACACGCGATTTATCGCAAGTATACGGATCGTGAGCGAGTATAGGGTATTAAGGGTCGATCCCACAGGGAAGATTGCAATTATCGGCGTTACTAAAGCTTCTCTATTATTTAGACTACCAATGAATTATAACAAATTTAACCTACTGAAATTATACAAAATAACAAATAAAAGTTCCTTAGATTGTGGTATTCTTAACTACTCATGCAAGTGCTATATTTGGATCATTGAATACTACATCTAGGCTAGTTATGGTGTAATTTCCTTATGCATTTGAATTCTACTTTCGTAGTGAATCAATTATACTTATAACTAATCCATACCTATTCTCATGGTTATGAAGTTAGCTACAAGTTCATTTCTTCAGTGAAATTACATGAAATGAATCACTAAAAACCACATAGGTGCACCTCTACTTTAGTGAGTGTACTCCCTATGTTTAGCACTTCTTGAACTAGTGTTAAATCTCAATTTTCATTACAGAAATAACACCATAGATAATCACAATCAATGGTACCAGATTAATCATGATTTAAAGAGGCAAAGTGCTAAATAACTTGTTCAAATCATAGTAATTAAATAACCAAATAATAAACACTAACAATTATAGAAAGTTCAACCAAACCCAAGACATAAACTTTAGAAACACATATTGAACACAAAATTCAGAACTTGTATATCAACTAAACTTAGAATCCAATACAAAAGATAAAGAGTTGGAAAAGCGATAACCCTTGTCACATGAGTTTCAACTCCTCCTTCTTCATCTCCATTTTCATCCTAATCTAGCTAATATACAAGAATGGAAGAGTTACACTATTCTAAACTAAACTATCCTACTACTCAGAAAGTGCAAGAGCAACATCTCTGCACTCCAAGTTTCTCTCATATGTCTCTCTATTCTCCTTTCAATCTTGCAAGTTTTGACTATATAAAGATGAAAGGTGGTCAAGAAATGAGGCTTACACCTCCCTTTTACAGCTGGTAATGTTTCTCACATGTCTAGCATTACATGTGACTTAGTGGAAGTGAAATTGAGTTTTCCGCGTAAAGATCAGCCTTCTCTGACCATAATCTGGCCACAAATCCGGCCAATTTCCGGCCGGATTGCTATAGTGACATTTTGGTGCACTTTTGTTCAATTTCCAGCTCTGCTCTGATTTTGCGTCAACTTCAACTGAACTTTTCTTGATGATAAAATCTGATTTAGCTTTTGATCAGAAGATAGTAGTCCTTTGAGTTAGCTTTCCAATGCATCAAGAATCACCTCATTTGGATTTGTGTAGGCTGAGAAATGACCGAAATACCCTTGATTGCTCATTGCCCTGTTTCAGCTTCGACCAATAGAAATTAGCTACTGTAATTCGGCTTTTTAACCTGGAAAACCTTCAAACTGGATTCAGATGTTTTCACCAAAGTTGTAGATATATCTCTTATCTTCAAATTGGTTTAAGAATCATCTCAATCCGATTATTGTAACTCAAATTATAGCCAAAATACGAAAATGTGTCAAAACTGTCAAAATGCACAAAATCCAAGTAAAAAGTGATAAAAACCTCATTTAACCACTTAAAAGCATTTTTCATCAATTATAGCCAAAATGATTCATTTTTGTTCAATAATATACCTAAAGTGACTAAAAATAATATAAAAAGTCATACAATTATTACGTAAATTAGTCACTTATCGTGTTGGATCATTGTTGGTTTGTATTTCTTATTGCTTGAGGACAAGCAATGGTTCAAGTGTGGGGGTATTTGACAAAAGTATATTTGACGTGTTTTAAATGTGTTTTATTAGTTATTTTTGGTTTATTTTAACTACTTTTATAACTAATTAACTAGGAATCTAGTGAAATATGCATTTTGTGGTTTAAATTGTGAAAATTGCATTTCTATGGATTTTAATGGTGAAAACTTCATGTTTTTGTAGGTTTAAGAATTCAATCATCAAAGGGAGTGATTTGAAAAGATAATTGGATGATTGATGATGATTTGAAGTGATAAAAAGAGAATATGAAGTGCAAAAGAAGAAATGCAATCAAGAACAAAGGAAGCAAGTTTCACAGCTTTGACACCTTGTGGTATTTTGGTAATATCTTGAGCTACAAGTATTGAATTGAGGTGAATTTTATACCATTTGGAAGTTAAGAGATAGATCTACATTTAGTGTGAAGATATCGAAGTCCAGTTCAGTTATTTTCATAGTCAAAAAGTCGAAATACAGAAGCACAAACTCTGTTATCGAAAGCTGACACAGAGCTCTGACTAGTCTTTGGTATTTTATTCATATCTCAGTCCACAGAGTTTCAAATTTGATGATTTATGAGGAATTGGAAAGCTAACTCAAAGGGCTACAACTTTCGTGTTTTGTACAAGAGATAGTTCGGCCTCCATCAGTGAGAAAATAGCAGTTGAAGTGGTGCCAAGTGTGCAGAAGTGAAAACGCGACTACATGAATACGTGGCTTGAAGTCGCGTATTCCTCAATTTCGGCTGCAACTTACTTAGCAACTTGTGTTTTGTTCACATAAGCTTTTTGACCCATTTTCCTGCAAGAATATTGGTGGAAATAGTCCAAGACAGCTGCAGCAAAAGAACCTTTACAACTCATTTCTAGCTTGTTTATGAGCTCAAGACATGATTTAACGCTTTGTCTCTTGCAAGATTTAACGCTTTGTCTCTTGCAAGAAGTTCCTCTATATATAGAAGCCTTTGTTGGATATTTTCATAACTTTGGAAGGCTAAAAAAACTTATCAAAAATGTAACTTTCACTAGAGTTTCCTTAGCTCATTAGTTAGAGTAGTATAGTATAGGTAGTATAGTTTATCCTTCTTGTATTGGTAGTTAGATTTGGATGAAGATTGAGGAGCAAAGATGGATAGGTTGATCTCATGTGACAAGGGTGATATCTCTTCTACTACTTTCTCTCTTGTATTAGATTTCATGTTTAGCTATAATACAAGTTTGGAATTGTGTTTTTAATATGTGTTTCAAAAGTTTGTGCCTAGAGTATGGATGAACTTTCTATATCTTGTTAGTGATGTTTACTTTGTTATTTGATGATATTATTTTGAGCAAGTTATTTATCACTTTTGCTTATCTAATCATGATTAATTGGCCATTGGTTGTGATTATCTAAAGGTGTTAAGTTTACAATGAGAATTGAAATTTAACACTAGTTCAAGGAAGTGATAAACCTAGGGAGTACACTCACGAGAGTAGAGGTGCACCTATATGGATTTAATGACTTGTTTCATGTAATTTCATAGAAAAAATGAACTTGTAGTTAATTCATAACCACGAGAGTAGGTATGGTTTAGCTACAAGTATACTTGATTAACTACGAAAGTAGGTTTCACATACATTAGGAAATTACACCATAACTGGCCAAGATAATAGCATTCACTTAACCGGTAACTTCATTTGCAAGAGTAGTAAGGAATTCCATACCTCTAAGAGCTTTCTAGTGTTAATTTTATTACTTTTACTTCATGCTTATAGTCTAAATAATAAAAGAGTTTGAAACTCATCAGTAATTGAAAATCTTCTCTGTGGGATTGACCCTTAATATCCTATACTCGCTCAAGATTCGTATACTTCTGATAAATCGCATATGGGATATTTAGGAATTATAAATGTAAAACTTGATTGTGGATGAGCTAAATTGTATATGTATACTCCCGCGCACGTCAATAATATATTTGACTAATTGATTGATTTGATTAATTGAAATATCAATTAACATGAGATATTAATCAATCGTCATTAATAAAAAATACTAATTAATTATTGACAAAATGTCAATTAATTAATTAGGATATCAATCATATGGATCACAATTGCCTCTAAAAAGAGGTAAGTATTACATTCCCCTATTTGACCCATATAGAATAGTCCGATAGCTTATGAGTGAGTAGATAGTTAAAAGCCAAAAGTCTTTATCATCACTCACCAAATTCAACAGTTATTTAATTAAAAATTAATAATACATGAATTATGGCAGTTATACTCTCAGTGCGAGCACTTTCTTCCATGTACTATAATGTACTATACTTTCTAACCAAGCACTAAAATAACTTTATGAATAATTTTATACAAGTTACTTGGGGTCCAACTTTATGAGTCAAATAATCCTTACTTTATATAGAACAACAATGTGTACAACATCATGTAAACGTAAGTATCTCGAGTGTCTAGACAATAATAATAGTTTGAAAATAATAGCAAAATACTAAATATGCTAGTGACTCCTGTATGAGTTATTTGATTGTTAACAACTTAACTGGCAACTTTAGTTGTTTGATCATTAATGATAACTTCTTACTGTATACTGGATAGCTACCTTTAGCTTTCTAAATATTATTTTCAACTATTGAATACCTTATGTCGACTTATTTGTCTTGGCTCTCACTCTTTCATACATACATAATAAAAGTGTATAACCAAGTCGAATATCTATAGTGGACAAAATGCAATATCGACAAACTGTAGGCCAAGCAGTAAATGCCTGTGACATAATTTTATAGCATCTTTGGTAAATCTATTCATTCTAATGCATGATGTGAACATTATGCAATTGTTCATTATTATAACGTAGATTATTTAACCAAGTAATACTATGTTCCTTAATATTATATTTTGTGAATGCCAATGACATAAAGGTTTCACAAATAGCAAGGATTGAGAAAACTCCCACTGTATTACTCCCACTAACCTTGACGAAAATTAATTTACTAGTGGAATTCTTCCAAGATCAAGTTAAGAATCAATAAATTAATATACCATTGAGGAGTAATAATTTGGTTTAGTTTTTGCATTCTCTATGAATGCATTATGTTGACACGTGTGTATGCCTAATTATCAAGATCCATATTAAGGACATTAGTTTTCACATTCACCTAATGTAACTCTAATAGTAAGTTACTATTGTGACAATTACCCTAAACAAAATCAATCAAAACTTGGCAGAGACTTTACGATATTCAATGTCTCTTTTATGACATTGTTCTAGAATATGGAGCTTTTCCATTTGTATCTTGTGAAAGCATTGTATAATTCATCCTTAAAATCTTCTAAGTATATAACACAATAACACAATAACTAGAGAACTTAAATCCTTAGACTCTAGTAAGTATACAACACAATAACTAGAAAACTTAACTTTCTTATTTTAGAGAACATTTTATCTCCCACTATTTCAAAGATAAATTGACCAGTGGATTCAAGGTAAATTTATCTTCATGTGTTTATTTGACAAGAAATTTTTCAATGATTGCTCATCTAAAATAATTTAAATAATTATTTTGAGAAAGGTCATCTATTTTCATATATAAATGAGTCGAATATGAATCATTACTTTTTCAAACTCCAATTTTAAGTCAAAGCACTCCCGCTTAATGTTCTTCAAGAAATTTGAATCTCCAGTTCTAATAATTCTTAACATATGAAAGAATCTAAATTTCTTGAAGTTAGCAAGATAGCCTTGTTTCTTTAGTCCACCTTCTTTTTGTGCAGGTTGATTACCCTCGGGAAAATTGAATATAAGACCTTAAAACTTGGTTTCCACCTATACCATAATCGAAATGGTATTTGAACAACATTGAAGGAAATTGTTTAAGTATATACTTCATTATAAAACTTTACTCACAAGATATAAAAATTGCCAACATACTATATCTATGCAAAACTCATCATTTCCTTAAGGTACACCATTTAAATGAAACCAATAAAAAGCATTGGTTTTATTCATTAACAAATGCTTCTCAATTAAGTAATTTATGAAATGAGCACATATAGTATTGTCCCTCTTTTGTTTATATGCTTTCACTTTATTTTCTATCCCTTAAATTTCAAATTTCCTTTCTCATTTCAACATTTCCAAAGGTATTAATTGTTGATCCTTTATCAAACAAGAAAAGAAATTTACTTAGTAATGAGATAAACAAGTATCTCTACTAATCCAATCATAGAAGGGTATAAAGTAATTCACAAAATCAATATTATAATGAAACTCTTATGGCATCCATAATGGTTGAATAGTCAGCTTTACTTATGCAATCTACTTAAAATACTATAGTTAGTAAATCTAAAATCTTTAATGATTTATGATTTATCAACTCTTTATTTTCTTATGGAGATATATCTCAATTTCATATGCCAAAATTTAAGAAATTTCTTTTAGTGATAATCATACTTACTACCAATATGTTTATTGTGGTCATGTATAGTATATTGTTCTTTTTTTTTTTTTAAACTTTCATAGAGGGCCACCCAACAAAGGGCAACACCTCTCAAAAAATTGGCGTATGCCACTAATTGCAATGAGCACACAGTCAAGTATAATATATTGCTCAATTCAAAAGATGGTAATGAAAACTTTGGAGTGAATAGCTTTACTATTTTCAAAATCCATCACTGGATAATGAGTTTCAAAGTCATATCCAATAGTAATTAATTTGAAAATAGTAAATCTAAAGTCATAAGAAAATAATGTCTTTAGAAAAACTATTTTTCTTTAAATGAGCAATAATACATGACTTATCTATATGCAAACATATTTAGTTCCAAAAAAGAAACTTTTTTCACTCTCAATATGTTTCCATATAATTGGAAACTTACTATATTGGCAATGTGAATTGATGAACCTTTATCAATTGACCAAAAATATATCACAATATATAACACTCAATAATTGAGATTTTCTTTTGAGTTTTTTTTCAATACAAAGTATCAAATACCATTCTCTTACAAACAACACTGGTCTTTATTGCTATTTGATATAATGAGAACAAAATTATCTTTATTTACATTTCTACTTTCATGAAACACAATTAATACTTAAGTGTCTCACATGTTTCTCTTATTTCTTAACCTCTTTATTCTTACCACTCCCTCCGTCTTATTGAAAGTGTCATACTTTCTATTTTGGGATGTCCCAAAACATTTGTCATGTTGGAAAAATCAAAACACCTTTTAGTTTCTCTTTCCAATATAACCATTTTTTCTAATCATATGCATGCTACCATTCAAATTTAAAATTTGAATTTCTGGGGTAAAATTGAAAAGAGAAGCACAAACATTACAACCAAACAACTATTATTAAAAAATTGAATTCTCCAAACATGACTAAATAATTAGGATGAAGGGAGTAATACATATGGCTAAAACAAGTGATTAACCCCATATCTTTATGTATTATATTATAAAAGGTTCAAATGGCTAAAAAAATTCTTTAATGAGAGAATCATAATGCTACAAAAATAATTCAATCTCAATTTAATGGAATTTTAATTGATGATATAGGAAAATTCTCATTTTTAAAAAATGAATTAAAACACACCTCAATATTTAAGTATCACAAAAGAAAGCCTTTTAAGGGTGCTAGTTAAAACTTGCAAAATTTCTTTATAACTTTCATGCAAAATTTGACTATAAAATAATTAGGGTTTGATCCCTATTTTTATGTGAATATGAGAGAGAATGAGCAAAATATTAAGCTGCTCTTAATTCTCATACTCAACTGCTATATTAGCAAATATATCCAAATTTAAGAAAATGAATAATTTATTCTCATAAAAATGCTAATTCAAAATTTGCACCCTAAGTAGAAATGAGAATGAACTCAAAAGTCAAGCTAATAGGGACTATAAAGCCATTGGAAATAATAAACATAAATGAACAACCAAGAATTATAGCACAGGAAAGCTATGAAGTTTCTACCTTAATTTTGAATCAACATTATGTCGATCCAAATAGTAAATTCAAATTTTCTTATGCACAAAGGTTGTAAAAAATGTTTAGAGTTTACTTTCCTTAACTATAAGACTAGTAATCTAAAATAATAAATTGAAGAAATAATTCAAACTTGTGGGCATACAAACATCTCTTAATTTACTGTTCATATTACTATTTTATGTAAATTAATTTCATCAAAATAATTACCTCCTCCCTATGGGGCCGGATATCATCTTAATGAATTAATTGTAACTTAATCTAGATGCCCTTTTTTAATTTCTTTAATCACTCAATAATATGTGAAAATGAAATATAAAATTTCTTCAAATGAAAATATACAGCGGCTACTTCTAAATATATGAAGTTATAAGGAAACTTATTAAAAATGTCAGCTAATCAATATGTTGACCAAAAGCCCATAATTTCAATCACCAAATTGTATGTGAAAAAAAAAATTCACATCAAATATTTGAGATGTTGTGACTACTCTCAAATATATAATGTAAAGAAAAGTTCTCGATATGGCATCTAATAATTTTTGAATAGTTGAAAAATCATATACTGACTAAAATTTGTTCAATTTCCTATTCTCTTTTAATGTAATCACTTAATTTTGTGTGACTAAAGTTCTTCACACCCTATATTTAAGATTCTATGGCTATTCCCAAATATAGATGTAAGAGACTTTCTAATAGAAATTCGTAAGAATTAATTAGTCAACTTATTAACTAGGAGTCCTTGATTTCAATCATTGAGTTATATGTGATTAAATTTTTTTAGTATGCCATATATCTAAGATGTTGTGATTACTCTCAAACACATAGTGTGTTAGACGTTATAATGCCATCAAAATAGTTAAATAATGTGTATTTTGACAAAAGAATTTCTTAATTTCCTTTTTAGTTCCCATTCATTTTAATCACCAATCTTTATGTGATTAACATACTTGATGCATCTGACGGGTATTTTACATACGTGCAAGCTAAAAAATACCGAATTACACCCGTTCACTGCAAGTATACAGGTCAACTAGTAGTTTAGGGTATATATCGGGTCGATCCCACAGGGAAGAGTGAACAATTACCGGTATTACTAAAACTTTTCTATTATTTAGACTATCAATGAATTATAACAAATTTAACCTACTGAAATTATACAAAATAACAAATAAAAGCTCCTTAGGTTGTGGTATCCCTAACTACTCATGCAAGTGTTATATTTGGATCATTGAGTACTACATCTAGGCTAGTTATAGTGTAATTTCCTTATGCATTTGAATCCTACTAATGAGAACATGAAGATTTGGATTCCCTTGAAATTCAAGGAAATTCAATTAATGGTTGATGGTGCAATCGGGTTCAAAAATCATTGAAGATTTGTCATGTTTATTTCTTATTATTTATTTAAGTAAGTTTCCAGCAATACTTGTTAGTTAGTCTTGAGTTATTAAGGGAAATAAAGGCTAAGGTCATGTTGACCATAGTTAAGCCAATTGAGTTAGTTAGTTTCCTATTCTAATTGAATTAGAGTTTTAGGAAAGTAGTTAATTGCTTCCAAATTTATTTAGGAAGTTGTGTCAAGTCAAATAAAGAAGTTTGTATTGTTTCCAATTTAGATTAGGGTTTTGAGTCTTGTAAGGTTATAAATAGCCAACTTTATTTAACTATTCAGGAGGATATTAAAGATGAATTAATAAAAAGAGAGTTGTCTCCTTTTATGGAGTTCCTTGATGGAACTTGAGTTTCTTCTTGAACAGTATCAAATATTTAGCTTGGATACTTGTGGTGTTCAAGGCAAGATGATCACATCATCTTGTTCTTTCAAGCCAATAACCAATCCACTAGATTTCTAGAGACAGGTTCTCTTTAGGACTAGCAAGGTAGTTATTGTTCCATAACCTAATCAAGATAGATCCTTCCGCTGCCTGATCGATTCGGTTCTTCAAGACAGGTTCTTGCTGGGTCGAGTTCGTATCACCTACTTTCGTAGTGAATCAACTATACTCATAACTAATCCATACCTATTTTCATGGTTATGAAATTAGCTATAAGGTCAGTTCTTCAATGAAATTACATGAAATGAATCACTAAAAACCACATAGGTGCACCTCTACCTTCGTGAGTGTACTCCCTATGTTTAGCACTTCTTGAACCAGTGTTAAATCTCAATTTTCATTGCAGAAACAACACCTTAGATAATCACAATTAATGGTACCAGATTAATCATGATTTAAAGAGCCAAAGTGCTAAATAACTTGCTCAAATCATAGCAATCAAATAACCAAATAATAAACACTAACAATCATAGAAAGTTCAACCAAACCCAAGGCATAAACTTTAGAGATACATATTAAACACAAAATCCAGAACTTGTATATTAACTAAAGTTAAGAATCTGATACAAAAGATAAAGAATTGGAGAAGAGATAACCCATGTCACTTGAGTTTCAACTCCTCATTCTTCATCTCTATCTTCATCCTAATCTAGCTAACATACAAGAATAGATGAACTATACTAGTCTACACTAATGCTAACCTAACACTCAGAAGATGAAGGAGCTACATTTCTGCACTCTCCAAGTTCTCCCGTATGTCTCCCTTCTTTTCTCAATCTTGCAATGAATTTGGCTATATAAAGATGAAAGATTGGTCAAAACTTGAGGTTTACACCTCCCTTTTACAGTTGGGAATGTTTCTCACATGTCTAGCATCACATGTGAGTTGGTGGGGGTGAAATTGAGTTTTACGCGTACAAAGCAGCCTTTTCTGACCACAATCCGGTCAGAAATCCGGCCGGATTGCTACAGTGACCATTTGGTCACTTCTGGTTCAATTTCCAGCTCTGCTCCGATTTTATATCGAATTCCACTGAACTTTTCTTGATGATAAAAGCTGATTTAGCTCTTGACCAAAACATAAAACTTGTAGTCCTTTGAAATAGCTTTCCAATGCATCAAGAATCATCTCATTTGGGTCTGTGTAAGCTGAGAAATGACCAAAATACCCTTGCCTGCTCCTTGCCCTGTTTCAGCTTCGACCAGTAGAAATTTGCTACTGTAATTCAGCTTTTTGACTTTGAAAACCTTCAAACTGGATTCAGATGTCTTCACCAAAGTTGTAGATCTATCTCTTATCTTCAAATTGGTTCAAGAATCATCTCAATCCGATCACTGTAATTCAAGTTATAGCAAAAATACGAAAATGTGTCAAAACTGTCAAAATACACAAAATCCCACTAAAAAGTGATAAAAACCTCATTTAATCACTTAAAAGCATTTTTCACCAATTATAGCCAAAATGATTCATTTTCTTCCAATAATATAAATAAAGTGACTAAAAATAATATAAAATATCATACAATTATTACGTAAATTAGTCACTTATCAGCATCAAATAATTGAGATGCATAAAAAAAAACTTTATAAAGGAAATTTTATGAATTCAAATGTAACCAACCATATTAATGTTGTTAGCATAATCCTAATATGAGATAAGTGAGCATAATTGTATTGCACAAATATACTATATAATTTTAAATAATAACAAGAACATAGATGTAGAAAAATTGATATTGAAATTAATCAATAACCAATGTGAAATTATGCCTCTAGATATATATCTCATATTCATGATATGAACAAGGTAGTAGAGATTCCATAAGCATGTAGATCCATTCATATTAAATCAACCAATTATCTCACACAGATTAATACAATATTAATATTTTGATTGTTGAATGATTTCAGTGATTTATAAATTTCTTAAATGTATGATTGTTTAATTACTGCAACATGTCTCTAATAGGCACATACAGTAATTAATGCAGTATATCAATTCAATTGAAACATGACTTGACATGCAAAATGAATCAAATAGTATATATGATATAGATATCCAACCAACTTAAGCATTCAAATTACTTGCAAATTATATTGGATTATTGAAGCAAATCCAAATGAATTGCATACTTACATAAAGTATTATATGAATGATACATATACATGAGATTAGTCATTAGTTCTTAATTACTGAGAAAATGAGACCATAGATCCCATGAAAATTTAAATTCGATTTGTCTAAACTCTATTCAAATCTCTGTACCTTTTATTAGATTACCAATAAGCCATGAAGTTATAAGTTGAATAATTTCGCTAAAGGTTGGCTTTGATATCACATGTTAAACTAGTAGCGAAAATCTAAACAAGCTCATCTCTAGCCATTATTGTCAAGCACAAATTAATCTAGTATGTCTTCTTATCTCTTTGGCTCCTTCTTGCCTATTCTAATAAAACTGTGTATAAGAAGAACTTAGAGTAAGGGAGCTTTTAATCTATGTCTAACAAAAAAAAGTATCATACAAAGAGTATCCTAGGATATTATAAGTTAGGTTAGGGGCCTTTATTGGCAAATATCAAATTGCTAGGTTTCCTTCCAACAAGCAAATGTTATTATAAATCATAACTTGAGAATATTATATTTGACTAATTGATTGATTTGAGAATAGTATATCTAACTAATTGTTTGATTTGATTAAATGAAATATCAATTAGTATAAGATATCAATCAACCATCATTAATATAAAATACTAATTAACCATCAATAAAATGTTAATCAATTAATTAAAATATTAATCATGTAGGTCACGATTGCCTCTAAAAAGAGGGCACTAAGTCTAAAGGTACTACCAACCACTAGGAGAAGTCATGGAAAAGCAAAGGAAAAAAAAATAGATACAACTACTACCACTTGCAAAAAAGCAGCCAAAAACCAAAGAAAGTACTACAACTTCTTGAAAAAGAAACCACCATGAAGAACCAAGAAAATGAGAGCTCAAGAAAAAGTATGAAAAGGACAGAAAACATCGCAAAAAGAGGTTTGGAAAAACAACCAAACTTGTAGTTTAAAGTTAAAAGAAATTAATACGTCAAGAGGGTGGAAGAAGTTTGAGGCACTGAGGAAACCCAATTTCCTTTCCAAGCACTTCAAGTTGTATCACCCTTCAAAATTCGAAAGCAACTAGCACTTCATCTTTAAAAGGGGGACAAATCCCTAGAAGAAAGGACGCTATCTTTTTTTTTTTTTTTTAAGGAAAGGATAGACGCTATCTCAATCCAACTAGTAGCGTTTACTGGTTCTGAAGAACAAATTCTACCTCTATTTCTACTCATGTCTAAAGAAAGGAGAAAAGGAAAAATCAAAAGAAGAGCTCTCCAATTCCGAGAAAGCACTCCAAAGTTCAATAAGAAAAATGAAGCTCGATCAATCCTTCCTTTTTTTTCGACTGTAAGAATGAAGGCACTCAATTATTCTTCCCTCCAATGACTCAAGTATGAACAAACATAAAATTCATCCCTCTAAAAGTTTCTCTGTCTTATTCTAGATTCATCTTCTATGTAAGGGTAGTATGAAGAGGGTTCAAGGGGGACGTCTCAAGCAGATGAGATAAGCATAGCTTCACAAAAAATTAGACTAAACGAAAATTTGACCAGGTTATTTTTCAACCTGAAGATATCAACTTGGCGTGCTACAAAGCAGCAGTACGGATTAGTCACTTGATACTTAAAAACAGATCTTAAAAACTGATGTGACTAATCCGATGTGATCACATTTCCAGGGGTACTTACAGAGCATATACAGTCAATCCACCAGATCAACTAAGGCCCATGAAGCTACTAAGTCCACTTAACAAAAGGTCCATTAACTCTCTACTAAGAACAGCAAGAGGGCAATTTTAGTTCATTTTCATTTTACACTCTTCAAATACAATTGAGTACTTCTAATTTTAGATTATTCTTTTAAAATATTGACTTTGATATAGGAGGTTACTAGGGGTGAAAAAGCCCTCCTATTTGAATTTTAATAGGTAATGAAAACCTGACCGGGTCTATGAAGAATTCAAGGAATCTATCTAGCTAGGGATTTTCATCCGTTTGAACTCGTAATAGACTTTTCTAGATATAGGGATTATTCTACATTTTGGTGCTACAATGCTTCTAGCATCAAGATTTTTTTATGAGAGCCAAAGAACCCACCCGTCTACGAGACCCTCTAACTGTACACAAGGCTCTTCCTTGATTGGGACTTCTTGTGATATAAGGAGAAGGGCAGAAATCTCTTTTCTGTTGATCATTAAAATTGTTAAAACAACATTAATTTACAAGGTGGTATGGAGGGATGACATATAAATGAGAGATTCCGAACTCGAATCCTCCTATTTATACTTATAAAAAAAAGTTAGCTTATAAAGTAAGGAGACAGCACTCCAGTGTAAGACAGTAGTTTAAAGGACAAAAATATGAGGCACAATCCATTAATGCAAACAATACCTCACATGATCCAAAGACAAATTCTAGCATCTTCACAGTACACATTGGCACTATTTATGAGACGCCCGAAACGTACAAAAGCATCTTCCTTCGCTGGAGGACTTGTGATGATGTAAAGGGCTCGCTCACGTATAAGACCCTCGTACTATATACAAGATTTTTTCATAGCTTGTGAGCTTATGGTGATGTAGGGGAGAGGGCCAGAGATCCCATATTGATACATAGTCAAGATGGAGTCTAACTTGTAAGGTAAGATGTTACACTTTTGTGAGGTGCCTTTTCAAGATAAAATCATGAAACTCAATAGGTTAAAGTAGGTAATGTCTCGAATGAGCTTAAAGACGCGTCAACAAAACTTCGAAAAATAGGACAATGGGAACGAGTATTTCATAATTCGCTTGATCCTGCATATGCTTAAAACAACTTCTCTAATATACACACAGGTGACTATAGATGTGTTAATTTTAACCCAAGAGCCCAAATATAATGTAAGTTATGCAATTTTCTTTATTGCGCAACATATGCCAAATCTCTTGTAACAGAAAGAATAATTGTAAGTTGGAAGTTTTGGATTTAAGATCTCTCACTTACCACAAAGAAAAAAGGTCAAAAAGAAAAAACTCTTGTACAGGTCAATACTTCTATAAGTCGGACTTCATGCAAATACTATTTTCTGAAAATTATAAAATGTTTTGTAAGCAACTCTAGGCTCATACTCATTGATTTTTCTAACAGCTCCTCATTTGCACTGATTAGTACTATTTTGCACCTAATTTACTATCTAAATGTATACGTGTATATTTATTACCCTCTTATATTAATGCATTTAGACACTTTCCTTAGTCTAATTTCAATTTTTCAAAGAAACTAATACCTAAGGTCTCTTTAAGCTATACAAACCCATAAGTTCATTCTGCTTTTTAGATAAAAGAATACATAATCCTTGATATAAGTTATAATTCATGCATAAATCGTTCAAATGCCCATTACCTTCTCTAGTCATATACTCTTCTTTGTCTTCCTTCATATTCTTTCCTCTCCAAATTCTACAGTTCATTGATATTAAATACATTCAGTGAATTAGGAAGCCCAAATCAGTGACCTTGGCTATGAAACATGACGATTGCTCATATCCAAGAACATTATTTTTGGACATGGTTGTCAATTTTCAAAATAGTTACGATAACCAAAACCGTCCTGCTCAAATCCAAGAACATTGATTTTGGAAATGGTTATCAATTTCCGAAATTGTTGTCATATAGGTACTTCAATACGATACAAAACCTGTTCAACTATTGACCAGGAAGGTACTTTCTGGGAAAATTTTCCAAGAATCCAGAAATAATGACCCATAAGATAGATCTTATGAACAAACCATTTGTTCTCTCTCATTTATTTTGATGGATGAATCCGTGATACTTGGAAGCTGAAAGTCATATTAAACTCTGATTAGGATCAACTTATTATCGTTAAATAAATTATGGATATACATTTACAAACTGTCCATCTATAGAGGAACAAAATTCTGCACGTTGTATTTGGAATTCTCTACAGCATCTATTAAACTATTGAAACAAGTAAAATCACAATGTCTACAAATTCTGATTTGTTATATATTGTACACCTTGTAATCCAGGGCTACAGAATTTCGCCGAACCAATAATTGATCCTAGATATGCTCCCTTTTAGATGCCTTGAGTACCTTACAATATTCCTTTTTGCATTTCTTGTTTGTCCTTTCTCATGTTACTTTTCTGATAACGATTTGATTACCACAAAAGTGAGGTCTCCACTGTATTTTAACGTTTAAATTGCAATCTCCTACAGAATTCTCTATCTCACTTCTTGTACCAATTTAATTCTATTTCATTCCTTATTTCTTCTACGTGCAAATATACTACAAGCTTTACATTAATAATACACCACAATAGTTTACAAGTAAACTTACACCTAGCAAAAAATTAGAGACTAGGAAAGAAATTGGCGCAAAAACTGGGATAGAGTACTATCGGAAGCAAGAGTACAGCTTTAATAGCCATTAAAATGATGTTTTAACCGAACATTATGCAAAACGACACTTTATCCTCTTAAGCAGATCATCCCAACTAATACAGGCCAAAAGTGCTAATACAGAGCAATGTGTTGCCATGCAGCCGGCCACTGGTCTCATTCATATATGTGCTACTATCATTTTACATTTGTCCCTTTCGCATTTAGCCACAAATGGCATTGTGCATCCAACAGTGCCTAGTAGATAACGGGGACTTTGTTTGATTTAAATATGGAAGATGTGTAGTCTCTAAGTTATAGCAAATCTTTAAAATATTTTTAATTTAGTCCTTGATATTTCAGAAGTTCCAGATATTATATAACCTAGAAGTTCATTTTGGGGACACAGTTATAATTTAAGTTGAAATTTTACAAGAAGTAATAAGGGAAAACGGCCATTTTGGACCCTTTTCTTTAGGGTCTCAATCAATGTAGTCCCTTATATACCAGTGTCTACCGATTTAATTCGTCAACTTTAGAAAAAAAAAAAAAAAAGCTAATGTAAAACTACTAACGATCATTAAACTGGTATGTGGTGATATATAACGGACCAAATTGGATAAGATAAGGGATCAGAATGGTTAATTCTCACGATTCACATGCCATGCACCTGATAAGTTACATTAGGATTTTCTAATTTTCTGTTCGAGATCCTACTTTGACTTTATTTCATAAAGATAAGGGACTAAATCAATAGATGATAACACACAAGAGACCAAATTTACAAGACCCTAAATATATGAAACTAAAATGGTTGTTTTCCCAAAGTAATAATCCATATGATTTTCAGGAGTTTTGGCAATCTATTTATTTAAAGGAAAAACTATTGTGGAGTGCCACAATAGGACCGTAACTATCTTATTTAGACATGAGAATGAAGCTGTATATATAGCATTTAAATAATTATTGCCAATATATGTGCATAAGATGGTTTTCCTCCTACTTTGATAGAAAGATGTATTTTCCTTCCATTCAACGTCTTAAAAGACACTTAACAATCGATTTGTAGTAATCTATTTTTATAGCTTGATTAGGCTTTAGACCAAAAGTGTGTAATTTAAAATAGGGTTGCAAGTGACACTAAAGATTAAGTTGAAGGATAAATTGCAATTACAATTAAAACTGTTGAAATGGTCACATACACAAGGATCTTCATAAGCTCATTATCATTGGCCACCAGACTAACCCATCAGTTCATTTCGGTCATATTCACTCATTCACCAATAACTCTGCACAAAATCTAAGTTCACAAGCATATGAATTTATGATCACTAGTTATTTCCTCTACCCCATAAATTGTAACCTTTCAAGTTACAATTTATCTCAACCAAAATCACCCAAATCTTGCACTTTCAATCAAATAACAGCATGGAATTGCCCAAAAACCTGCTATCAGATGAGGGTAGCCCAGATTTTTTGAACAAGGGAGACAATGCATGGCAACTTGCAGCAGCCACTCTTGTTGGCCTACAAAGTGTTCCAGGTCTGATCATCTTCTATGGTGGCATGGCTAAGAAGAAATGGGCAATAAATTCAGCCCTAATGGCTCTTTATGCATTTGCAGTTGTTTTAGTCTGTTGGGTTGGCTGGAGTTACCGCATGTCGTTTGGCGATAAGCTCGTGGCATTCTGGGGAAAACCATCGGTAGCTTTAGACGAAAAATATCTTCTTGAACAGGCTTTTTTAGGGTATTTTCCTACAGCAACAATGGTGTTTTTCCAGTTTGTATTTGCTGCAATTACTCCTATTCTGATTGGTGGGGCACTTCTGGGAAGAATGCACTTTGGTGCATGGATGTTTTTTGTGCCTCTTTGGCATACATTTTCCTACACTATTGGAGCATATAGTATTTGGAACCCTAACGGTTGGCTGTTCAAGCTTGGAATCATTGATTTTGCTGGAGGATTTGTCATCCATCTATCATCTGGTGTTGCTGGATTTACTGCTGCATATTGGGTAAGTGTGATTAACTCTTAGGATTAAACTTTTTTCTGGTTATTTTTCATGACCTTTCTCAGATTGTTATTGTCATCAACACGTGTTAAATTAATTACATAAAATTTAACCTTGCTCTAATAGTAACCTGGGTCAAAAAAAAAAAAAACTTTATACAATGTCTAAGGAGACAATTGGGGAATTACATATATTGTTTTACTATTTTTCATGTTGCGCGAAGCTTTTAAATAAGAGCCATAAAAATGGGGTGGGGAGTCTCATTATTTGTCTTACTGGTTGGTTCCTTCGCCTCCAATATTTCCACTTATACTGCTGCAGATCAACTTATAATTTGTACATGCCAATTATTTAAGCTTAGGGGACTTAGCCTTAGGAACTTTTATTGGAGAATGTTTTTCAACTTCTACTCTCCCTTGAAATTTTTTTTTTCTATGTGAATGTTGAATTGAGAATAAAACATGTTGACTTTGATAATTGAAAAGAAGCATGAGTACTAGATTTAGAAGAGTGGGCAAGATCAATTGGCGTGCATTGTATATTTTTTTATCACCATTTTTGAACTGCCTTTGTCTTTAGGAAAGTGCACATCTTAATCAACTTTTTAATAGTTACAAACTCATTAACATCCGACCATTGATTGATGCAAATTGAGCTAATAGATTGTAAGGTAGATTGGAACATTAGTCGGCAATTTTGAGAACTTGAGTTTTAACTTTCAAACATCCTCTTTTCTTTACAAAGAAACAGTATATTGTGAGTCCTGTGCTAAAATAGTCACCGGTTAAAGAGTTAGACAGATAGTCCATGGCATTAATTAATTAAGTCACCAATTTTCTTTGTTTTTTCCTTTTTTGTTTAGGCTTGAGGCATAGACGTTAATCTTATGAAAAACTTAAGTTATAAGTTAAAAAGTGACCAAAACTCAAAGAGGGATAATAAATCCGATCTTATATGTGTCAATAACGGATTGTCTATATTGATAAGTGCCAAGGATAATCATTAGGCAAATTCAAATTTTAAATTAGAAAAATATGACCACAAACTTCATTAGAAAAAATCCAAATTTTAAATCAGAAATTCTGAAACTTAATTGATGCAAAATATTTGAAGAAACAAATGGTAAACTAAGCAAGCAATCCACATCACAAATGACAAAGCAGAATGATGAAAACTAAAAACAAATAGATAGAAGTAGAACTTTTACTACTAGCTAATTGTCATGTCTATTACAAAATTTCTATAGGTAGGGCCAAGAACTACAAATGACAAGGAAAGATTTCCTCCAAACAACGTACTTATGATGTTGGCCGGCGGAGGACTGCTATGGATGGGTTGGACTGGGTTCAACGGCGGAGCATCTTACGCCGCCAGCGGTCTTGCGTCGTTGGCTGTGTTGAACACTCATGTTTGTACAGCTGTGAGCTTGCTAACTTGGCTGGCTCTTGATTATTGTTTCTTTGGGAAGCCTTCAATTATTGGTGCCATGCAGGGCATGATCACTGGCCTGGTTTGCATTACTCCTGCAGCAGGTATCAAAAATTATCTTCTTTGATGAAAATTTTGTTTTTATTTTCTCATATGATAATTAATGGTATATAAAAAGGTAACTCTAAAATTCAACTTGGATGCCCTTTATTATTATTATTATTATTATTATTATATAAAGAAAATACTCTTCTAGTTTCAAATTCATAGTTTTAATGTTATTTCAGTATAGTATATTAACAGTTATCTTTGATAGACATTTGAAGTGTAAACTACTCTTTTTCTTTGAAGTATTCTATACGTTAAAAGTTATGAATTAACCTTTCATATACTATAGCATAGATAATGATAAGACTGTAGGAGTAGATGCATGATATATGTGCAAAATATGAAGTTCAATTTAATTTAAAATTAATTATCATGCATTTAGATCCATAATATATATATATATATATATATATATATATATATATATATAAAAGAAAGATTAGTTCAAAAAGCACTAGTAATAATAGCGATACACATGCTTCTCGCTACCAATCAAATTGTTACTTTAACTCTTCTTCTGTCAAGGCTCATGCTAATTCAAGCAAAAATATTCAGTTCGGACAAAAAAAAAAACGGCTATCTTTGCATCAATGCGAGCTTACATGTTTTCATTTCATTTAAGGTTAATCAACAGGCACCGAATTCTACTTCACTACACAAATTATGAGTGTCAAGTCCATAACTAAACCTTTTATGCCTCAAATTACTAAGAAATAAACAATCACACATGAATTTGTCTTGGATAGCTTACTACATAATGCAAAGGATAAGTTTTATCCCTAGCATATATTTTTCCCCGAAAATAAATCAGATTAACAAACCAGTCCATTTCCTCTCCGGAATCACTAAGATGCTGATGAACTCTTCAGTAGATTAGTTAATTAATCCCTTTTAATTGCTTCATCAAAATTCCAAAAGAAATTAATGTATTTCATCATGCAAATCAATCTGTTCCAGCAACACTGAAATTCTAAATTATGTTATCAGGTGTAGTTCAATGCTGGGCAGCTATCCTCATGGGAGTGATTTCAGGATGTATTCCTTGGTTCACAATGATGGTGCTGCATTATAGGATCAAGTTCTTAAGGAGAGTAGATGACACATTTGCAGTCTTCCACACCCATGCCCTAGCCGGAAGCCTAGGCGGCATCCTCGCCGGCCTTTTCGCGGTGCCTAAACTATGCCGGATTTTCTACAACGCACCGGACTGGGAAAAGTACATAGGCCTAGGTTATGGCCTCCAAACAGGTCGAACTTGGGCTGGTCTAAGACAAATGGGGATTCAACTTCTTGGGATGGGTTTTATTATATGTCTCAACATTTTCACGACCACTATTATTTGTATGCTCATCAATTTGATTGTCCCTCTTAGATTGAATGAAGAGGAGTTGGAAATGGGAGATGAGGTTGTGCATGGTGAGGAAGCATATGCATTATGGGGTGATGGGGATAGGTTTGAAAATCCCAAGGTTAATTCTGTGTATGATGCTGATGAGTATCCTTCTGCTATGTCAAAGTTTTCAATGGTGCCGAAGACTCCCAGTGAACTGCAAATGGTATGATGTAGGAGGAATACCAGACATAAACTATGTTGTTGTCGCCATATTCAAATGTTCTTTCTTGTTTCATTTCTTTTTTTTTTTTATACTGTTTATGGTGATATGAAATTTATGAATATGTAATAGGACGAAGAAAAATTACAAACAGCTGAATTTAGTCCATTTTATTCGTTGGACAAAAGTATGTATAGCATAGATTGCTGGGGACATGCACAAAAAATGAAAATTTTCTCAAACGTTGGTGTATAATTAATGTATATGCCCTTTGCAACAATAATTTAAAAGGGTAACAGATATATTATAATAGAAAGAGAGTATAAAAGAAAGCATACAAAACCCTCAGAAATAATTCCTAAGTCCAAAAGGCACTTAAAATTGAAAATATAGAAGAGTCTAAATAACACAAAATATATACGTAAATCAAATCATGTTGAATAATTTTCAGCAATCCCTTAATGAGACTTGCTTCTATTAAAAAAATATGTATATAATAATAGTAGTTTTCAATTTTTATTTTTATATTCTAATTTTTTATTTATAAATGTTTTAATGTACTGTAAAAAAATTTTGGATTTTCTTCAAAAAAATGTTTTCATTCTCCATGAATATATTTTTCAGTCATTATTTTATCTTAAACACATCAAATCACTATAGTATATTTTTTACAAAAACTCTAAAAAAAGCAATCGAAACAGGCTCTAAGGTTTAATGTGCTATGTTGAGTTTATTTTTATATTCCACATCGGGAGATTTAAAACAAAATCTCTCATCTTGATAGTTATAAATATAATGAATTTAAATGAGTTTAAATGTGCTAAGAGGACCAATCTAAGTGACAAATACACTGGGCCAAAAGAGTTTTAGGGGGGTCCACATCCCAATTTAAGAGAGGTTTTGGTTAGACATCAAATCAAAAGAGTAAGTTATGGGTTTTTGGACTGTATATATTTTGTGCTATTTAGACTCTTTTGTATTTTCAATTTTAGGTGTATTTTGGGTCTAGCAATTATTTCTTAAGATTTTGTAATCTCTCTTTTATACTATCTTTCTGTTAGGCAATAGAACATGACCGTTTCACAAACTCCAAGTATGAGAATGTGAAGGCTGATTGATGGTGCTATATATATTTTACATCCACTATGATTGAATATGGAGGCTGATCAAAAGGTGGTACCTTTTATCCTTTTGAGACAATAATCTTTTTACATTTGTCTACATTTCCTTAAATTTCTAATAATAATTTACCTAGATTTTTTTTTTGGATAATTTACGTTGATAAATTTGGATGTTTTATACTTGACAGAGGGTCCATGTTTAGACAGTTTTTAAGTGTTTTTGAGTGTTATCACTATAGTTACTTAAAATGAGTATTTTAGACAAACAAAAATTTGCCAAGACAAACAATGTTCTGGTGAAACAGGAGAGTTAGAAATTTCTAAACCTTTGTGAAAAGGAACACACTGAGAACGTTGTAATAATAGAGAAAATGGGCACAAAGTTTAGCGTATTTCATATTGTTCCCACTCAAAACTGAACTCACCACTAGCTTTTTTTTGCACAATCACCATTAACTTTTAATCTTTAAGAAAATTCTTCTTAAAGTTTAGGATAAGTTTCACTTTGCATCTTTAAACTATAGACGTACTTCAACTTTGGTATTTAAATTCTAATTCTGGACACTTTACCCCTCATTCCCTCTTAAGTACCACATACGTTGCACTTCAGTACAATTATTGACGGAATGGTCAAAACTAACAAGATATTTCCATTTCATTTTGAGTATCACTTGTCTAATATTTCACTAGTTTCAATGATTCTGTAGATAATTATCTTGAAGTAGGATAAATTTGATATTTCAAGAGATAAACTGTCCAAAATTGGAGTTTAAGAACTATATTTGAAGCACATCTATAGTTTAACAATCCAAAGTAAAATGTATCCTAAAGTTTATAAAATTTCATTTTTGATGAAATGATCATGTAATTCATCAAAAAACTTTCTTGAACTTCCATTCCGTAGAAAATGGTGACGATTTTTCAGTGTAGCAAGAAGTCGTATAAAATCTAGTGCCAAAAATATGTATTTGGTAGATTTAGCTTCTTGTGGATTATCACATGACAATTTAGATTGGATACTGTGCCTATGGTCCCTATTAGCCAATGAACACTATTTTGATACATGCTTCCATTGGAATGCTTTAACTTGGGAGTTTCATTTTTGTGTGTGCGTGTCTTTTTCAATTTTTTTGTTGGCTGAAGAGATTTTTTTTTTTTTTTGAGGGATGAGAGACAGACTTTTTTTTCATTATTAACTATGGTGAATGGTCATTTTTTGGGGGGTTTTTTTTTTTATAAACTATGTTGTAAATAGCGCCCAAAAAACAACAATTTTTTTTTTTAAAAAAAAGCAATTTAAATGAGTTTTCGCTCAATTATTTTTCCCTACAAAATCTTTTCAAAAGAAAAAAAATAGAAGAAGGTTTTTCTTCATATGAAGCGTCTACCATCAGCATATCAGCATGCTTATATCTTCTTCCTCCAACTATTTGTTTTTCCTTTTCTGATAAACTCGTCCAACTATCTTGGATACACTAGTTTTAAGTATGTTGAACTTTTTCTTTGTTTACCATTATTATTTTTTTTAACCAAAGTTTCATGGAATCGATTTCCAATAATTCTGTTTTAAATATTCAGTGGTTTAAACTCAGTTTTCAAAACCTTCATAGGTCCAAATATAGTTGGGACAAACTTCAAGGAGTCTAAACGTAATTAACCCCTAATCTAAGAGCCAAAACATTAAGAAGGCCATGAAACTTACAGCCGTTGAGGCAACCAGTTACCATATAATAGTACTCTATGCAAAGTCTTATATATCGCTCATTTTTTCAGAATACTTTATTTTTTCCATCGTCAAACTCGGGAAAGGCTCAAAGCCACCGGTAAATGATCATCAAAAATCTCAAAGAAACTGTTAGATCCTGCAAGAACACAAACCTCCATTATTCTCAGGTTCTCACATATCATATACTTTATTTGTTCTAGCACCGTGCTCACAGAACTACCAACTCATTGAGCAAAACCCACCACATAGTTGGCAGCTCCCCTACACCCAACCCGGTAATCAAATGACCACGAGTTGTTAGATTAATTACATTTGGGAAATTAACTTGGGGAATAAAGAAAATTTTGGCAGGTGAAATTTCAAGAGAGAGAGGTGATGGCAATGCTGGCCAGCGGCTATAGAGAGCAGGGGCAGTAAAGGGAGTGAAGGGCATGAAAAGTGGGAGGGAAGAAGAGTTGTTGGGGTTTCGAGGGTCATCCAGATGAAAGATGTCCAGATTTGGTGAGAAAGAATTCAGAGGAGGAGAGAGACGATGGAGGGGAAGAAAGATAAAGAAGAAGAGGGAGAGAAACCATATAACAAATAATATAATCAATTACTGACCCAAGTGGATAACCCAGTCCCCTAATCTGTGTTGAGTGCAAATGTGTGGCTCTAACCGTAACTTTATTGGAGGTTAGGGACTGTCATCTCGGTATTTTCCTTAGAAAACACGTTCTTCTAAAGGACCTGATTAACTAATTTGTTTTATCAATTTTCGTTTCACCTCCAAAACCAACAGCGCCACGTCAAAGTCCACCACTCTCAGCTTCTCGTCTGCCGCTGACCTCCACCGGAGGAGCTGGGACCTTTACGCCTAAGAGGAAAAGATTACAGTTGCTAATCCATCTGGGGTAAGACCAATTCTTATGCCCGACTAATTCATTCTCAATGTTTACTGCTAGTTTTTTAGAATCTAAATTTGTTCAAATATGTATATTTGGTTTCTGCAACATGCCATGCTCGAAATCTTTCTGCTCAGATATGCATAGTTTCTGTCAAAAAAAAAAAAATGTATAGTTTGGTGTTACTATGAAACGTTTCAAGAATCCTTGATTGCATTTTGATGCTACATTTTTGTGTATGGAATTGCTAAATTAGATGGTTTCTTATCTAAATTATGAAAATGAGGTCATTCTTTTGATATACACTAAACCTGCAGACAACGGGGTTGGCTACAATAGTCGATCCAAATAGGAATTTGGAGTTATATCCTTTTTTTTTTAAGTTTTGCATTATAAAAGGCTATTTTTAAGTGTAATTTATGGAATTCTCTGTTTTGTTTTGATGAAGAGTTGTCTATTTGCATGATCAGTTATCGCTGAGCTTGTCCACTTACGATATTGTTCTGAAACTATTTATTGGGCAAATCACACGTACTTTATCCCCATGTGGTTTGTGTTTTGTACATAATTTCCCTATGATTTCAAAAACTATACATAACTTCCTTATGATTTGAATTAAAGTATCAAAGTAATGAAATTTGCAATACATAACGGAGTCATCTAAAATATCAAAAATACCCCTATGTAAAATTGAAAATTATTTATTAACCAAAGGAGGGGTTATGTGTATATTTTGAAATCTATAAGGGGATTATTTGATAAATCATTAAACTATAAGAGAGTTATATGGTAAAATATAAAATCATATGGGGTTAGTGCGTCATGTTTATTTTGTTTACATATTTTGGTCACTTCAGCTATTTTAATTTTTAAACAAGGATAATTTTGACATTTTTAAAGGTTTCATTAAGAATGATTATTTTCATCACTTTGATACTTTAATTCAAACCATGACGAAGTTATATATAACTTTTGAAACTATAGGAGGGTATGTACAAAAACACTAAACCATGGGACAGTAAAATGTAATTTGCCCTTATTTATTTTAGAATGCATTATTAGGTACTATAAGGAATGCAAGCACCCTAAATTAATGTTGCGTTGTGCTGTGGATGTTCGGAAATGGCCACAAACGGAAGATTTGCATGCCATTACAATTTAGCATCTAAATAAGCGCCTTATTCTCAGTGATTTGATTAAAGATTGTTGATTTGATTAAAGATCAAACAACTTGGTTCTCCTTTTTGAGGCTTCGAATTTATCTGGAAATAAGAGTTTACTACCCCATGTAATTTGCATTTGCATTGTCCACTCTCCAATGTAGTTGGACTTCTTCATTTTGTCCCTGGCTTTAACTTGGAAGGAAGGCAATCTAAAACAAAATATATTAAGGGTTTCAATTGCCCTGGATTCTGGCTACTTGGTATTGTGTATGTGAGTCGCTATATTAAGTACAAAATATGACTGCTTTCAACATCTATGAGAGGTACGATAAAACTTATGTTTTGCTTTTTCTTGCTAACATATGATAGAGTTTTTCTGGTGGTCCTTATGCTCAGTAATTCACCTCTAAATATCGTATGATCCCAATTGTTTCTTGGAGACTTTGTGCCAAGAAGCTGCCCGTTGGCACAGAGTGACTTGACATATTTAGGGATACCAGCTGTTTGGTTGTTCAAGAGTGTCTTCTCTGGTTTGTAATTGCTTTTAAGTTTGGCAAGTCAGTTTCCTTTACTAGTTCTCTTTTGCTTTATCGTGACAAGTTCTAAGCTTTACGTATGGACCAGATAAATGAAGCCAAAGAGGCTTTGGTATAGTGGCTAAGGTTGAAACTCCAAGATTTAGAAGTTTGGATTCAAATCTTCCTGCCCCTTCCCCACTTCTTAAATCCCACCCTTCACTTGCTTTAAAAAAAAATTAAAAGAAAAACTATACAAATGAAGTATGATGTTGAGATTTGAATGTCCATTAAATTTTGCATTGCTTATTTTATGTTTGTTTTACCTTGTTTTGTGTTAACTTGCTAAATTATGCTTCTTTACTTGATTGGTGATTTTACCACCTTATTTTTAATATCAAACAATGCCAACAATATCTTTGAAAATCTTACTCAACCAGGACAATTTGATGACTTGCATGAGGCCCCTAAACCAGTATTGTATAATACATATACTATACCTCAAGTCTAAGTCCTTGATCATTTATTTTGTGCCTTCTCATACTGTGATACTTTTTTGCAGCTTGTCTTTGCAAATATGCAGCAAAGAAAAGTATTTGAAAAATAAAGAGATAAGATGTATTCAGTTCATCATAATCTTTCCATTTCACTGTCTTCCTCTACTTTATCTCTGCTTGGCGAGAACAACTTGGGCAAAAGAAAAGTGAACAACTTGGTGTGAAAGAAAAGTTGGGCAAAAGTAATTTTTTTATTTTTCTTTTTCTAATGTCGACTTAAAAGATATGGGTTTGTGGAGTAATCTGAGAATAGATATTGCAGGACCCAGAGTATTTCAGTTCAATAGAGAAACTGTAGTGGTAATGGGATTAAATGCATTGCAACTCCTTCAACTGAGAAAACTGGTATTGTCATTGTCTCCCTGTCTTTCTTTTTCTTTATTTCTTTCTTTTTTGTTTGGCTGAATAATTTTTGCAGCTGATAGTTTTAGATGTTTCTTGGATTGAACCTAATAACAAAGTTGGATTTTCTGGGATTGATGTATTTTGGGATGTGCATTCCAGGCCGTGTCTATAAGGATAGTAGTTCTTTTGGGGATGTAGTTAGTAATCAAGAATGTACACCAAATAGGATACAAATGGTCAAATTCTGGTACTTAAACTGTGAGAACCTTTATAGTATCAATTGTGGGTTCGGTTATTTGGATTAGGGAAAATCGTTCAAAACGTCCTTTATATTTTACAAGATGACTTTTTTCGTTCCTCATTTTTAAAAGTGTAATTTTACATCCCTTACAAATTCAAATTGACCAAATTTGGTCCCTACGTAGGTTTCTGACTAGTTTTTTTACCGGAATTCACCACGTAACTTACATGTGATCATTTTTTAAGGGCAAAATTATCAAATCAAATTTTTACATAATCTGATTCATAGTTCCTCACATTTCATAAAATGAATTTTTTCATCCCTAACATTTTACAAAATGAATTGTTTCGTTCCTCACATTTCAAAAAATGAATTTTTTCATCCTTCACATTTTTCAAAATGAATTTTTTTATCCCTCATTGATCATGTGTATGAAAAGTTTTTTTTCTATAAACCCACGCATGTGTCTATTTGATTTATCTGAACAGTACGAATAACATGTAATTTATCTCTATTGGATTTCATTTAAACATGCTAATCATAGTTATACACATGCTATACAATAGATATATATAGAGGTTTAAAACTAATAATTTTGTTTGAAACCCATGTATATATTTATATGATTTCACCATTTAAACCTATTCAATATTCGTGACATTTCTCTTTCGGTAATAATTTATTTATTGAATTGTATAATAAGGTTATCTAATTAATGGGTCCTAACTCGAATTCTATAATTGTGCTAACAAATTTCAGTTTAAATATGAAATTTCTACTCGACACTTTTAAGACCAACAGTTGAATTCTTTGCCTTGTGATTGTCTTAAAATTTGAAAATGTCAATCACTTATTTCTTTTTGTCATACTTTTCTTTTGTTTATTTTTTCTGTCCAAATTTAATTCGATATAAACACTCGATAATATTTAGGTTTAAATGTCTTCTTTATTTTCAAATTTTGAGTAAAAGAAAATGAATATAAGTGAAAAACTAACAAATTTTTTTAACCTATGTATATATCTATTTGGTTCACTTGAACAGTACAAATAGTATGTAATATATCTTTATTTGATTTCACATGCTATTCATATTGTTCAAGTGAAATCAATAGATATATACATGGATTTAAAAAAAATTATTCACACACATGATCAATAAAAGATGAAAAAATTCATTTTGAAAAATGTGAAGGATGAAAAAATTTCATTTTGTGAAATGTAAGGGACGAAAAAATTTATTTTATGAAATGTAAGGGATTATGAATCGAATTATATAAAATTTGACATGACAATTTTGCCCTTAAAATATGATCACATGCATGGCACGTGGTGAATTCTGATAAAAAACTAGTTAGAAACCTAAGTAGGGACCAAATTTGACCAATGAAAATTTGTAAGGGACATAAAATTATATTTTTAAAAGTGAGGGATGAAAAAAGTTATTTTACAAAATGTGGAGGATGTTTTGAATGATTTTCCCTTTGGATTATAGTGGGTTTGAGATATGGAGATGTAATTGGAAATTTGGATGTCAATTGAATTTGTTGATATGTTGGGACTTTTGTACCAAGGCAAACATGACTTCTTGAATGGTTCAATAAAAAAGTTAATATTCTCTCTCTCTTCCTTCCCCTATCCCCTCCTCCTTCTCTTTTGAGTAGGGAAATTTGGAACTCTTTGAATTTGTGGAGTTCTTAAGGTAACATAGCTTCTACCATGAGATGGAATTGGCGATCAGATTGCCTTTGGTCGGGTTTTCATGTATGAAACATGTCAGTAATTTATTAAGACGGAAGAAGTAACTAAAAGAAGGGAAAAGGTTCTGGCCCTTTTAGCCTCCTATTCTTCCTATCTTTTATGTTATGCATACAATGGGCAAACGGTTGTGGTATAGGTCTTTTGTTGAGATATGCCAACTTTTTCAACAGATTTTATTAGATTGTAATTGGTGTTAGAATAATTTAATTAGTAGAAGAATAAGGATATTTGTAAGGCAAAAATCATGTTGATTTCTTAACAAATATTTTAGTTAAGATTTGTTAAGTAGATAATCATGTTATGAAGTAGTTTTTTTGTTGAGATTTTTTAGATAATTGTTTGTTAGATAATTTGTTAATTTATTTCATGTAATTATTATAAATAGTGAGTTGATTACTGAAAAACGCAAGCTCACTTTCAACTTCAATACAAGTCTTTCATAAGCCATTTTTGCAATACTAAAGTGTTATTTCTAAATTTATGCTCCAAAAAACCAATAAAGTGGTATCAAAGCCTATGTCTTAAAGGCCTGTGTTGTTTTCTGAGAGTGAGTGCGTTTGATGAAGATCCTTCATAATTCAAACCGTGATAGGAAAGAACTTTTTGTCAAATATTTTAACTTTTAGTGGTGAAACATACCAAATTTGGACCATTAAATTTTGGACTTATTTGGTAATCAAAGATCTACGGAATATGGTGGAGACAAATTTTGTATTGCCAGTATTTGAAAAACCGTTGAATACACAAATTAGAGATCACATACTTGAAGTTAGACGGAGATTCAAAACCAGCATTCACATATCATTTTTTATGCTGTTTTCACAAGAATAATGGCTAATGATTTGATTGAGAATAAACTATTAAAATCAGAAACAAAAGTTTCACCATGATTTGGTTGGATTTTGACAATTCTAAAATGGAATATGATGAAATCATGAATTTAGATCCTCAAAGAATTCAAGAGGAGATCATTGATAAGTCAGGAGGTATGAAGTTGAATCCTGATATTTATCAAGATTATAATGTTGCTGATTTTAAGTCTAGGGTTTTGATGGTAATAACAAAAATTATGAAGAACCATGTAGAATTTCATATTTTCTGTACAGATTCAAATATCATAGAAAGGTGTTCCAATTTGAACCTATGAGAAGATCATTTGGATACATCAAAGAAACCATCTTTTATTTGGAGTTTAACACAAAAAAAAAATAGTTTGTTGCAAGATTAATCTTCAACTTGCGTAAAAGTCCAAAAGAAGAAGTTCATTGCAAGACTAATCATCAGTTGTAGAGCTTCTTAGAAAAGTCTTGTTTAAAATAAGATCCAAATATTTGAGAAGATAATCCAAAATCTGCAGCAAAAGTGACACGAAGGATTATTGAGATATGCCAACTTTTCCTACAAATTTTTCTAGATTGTATTTGATATTAAACTAATTTAGTTAGTAGAAGAATAAATATATTTGTTAACCAAAATTATGTTGGTTTGTTAACAAATATTTTAGTTAAAATTTGCTAGTAGAAGATAATGCTTTATTGAGATTTTTTTGGATAATCATTAGCTAGATATTTTGTTAATTTATTTTATATAATCATTATAAATAGTGAATTAATGAATGAATAACACAATCTCATTTTCAATTTCAATACAAGTCTCCTATATGCTATTTTTGCAACACTAAGGTGTCGTTTTTATGTTCATGTCTGTGATACCCCGAATGTTAGGAGGTTGTTTGTAAAGAAGATATTAAAGTGTATTTCTTTGGGTTTGATTTAAAACCTTATTTGTTTTAAAAGATTAGAAACCCTAATATTGTAATCAAAAATCCTAGTTTACTTGTGACTAACTGGTTTTCTTAAATGTCTCATATTTTAATAGAAACCCTAATTTTAATCACTGGAATTGTAAAATCCCTCACGTTTTCTTAAAAATTTCCTTTTATTTGGAACTTATGATTTTATAATAGCCCTACCACCCAATCACATCACAATAAGTGCAAATGAATCTAGAAAGTAGGGTTTCACCTTTGGTTTCAAGATTGGAGCAAAATTAGGGTTTTTGCGATTTTTTGCCGGATGAATTTTCGGTACGGAGCAAGGATCAAATTTGGTGATTAAAAGTGACTTTTAAGTGAGAAATAATATGTGTTTAGGGGTAATGATATAAGGTTGGTGAATAGGAAGAAAAAACCCTAGTACATGTGGTTTTAAGAAAAACGGTGCGAACCGACGGGTATCGTGTATTACCGATTTAACCACCACTTTCTTACCATACAAGCTCATTACTAATTGAGCAAAATATCTTCCCCCTCATGGCTATCTCTTGGCCGAAAATTGGGACATAAAAATGCAAGGAAAGAGAAAAATTTTTGTGGTTGAGCTTGAGCCAAGTGTTGGCAAGCTTATGGCCTAAATTCATCCTAATCCTCTTGTCTTTTTAATCACCATAGAGCAGCCTTTCTTCTTCATTTTTCCTTGAGCTTGGCCGAAACAAGGGAGAGAGAAAGGGAGAGCAAGAGAAAACAATTTTCTTCTTGATTTGCACCAACCAAGTGAAGAATCAAAATTCCAAACCGATTAAAGTGTGGGTTGTGAGTTGGGAAGCTTGTGGAAAAAAAAAATTTCCAAAGGAGGTGGAGTATCACTCTCCCAAGCTTTGTCTTTGAGGTATAAGATCTGATCATGGTTCTTGTTCTTTTAAATTTTGGTTTAAGATGTCATCTAGTTCATGTTTTGGCTTGATTACAAGATATGCAAGTGGATGTGATGATTTTTGGGATGATATATGCAAGTTAGGGTTAATAAATTTCTGCCTAAACTTGTTGTATAGTTAGTGTATGTTGTATATAAGGTTATATAAGGGTTTTGGTAGCAAGTGAAGCAAGAAATCATGAAAGGTTGCATTGAAATCAACAAATTCCAGATTTCTGGAAAATTTCCCTCTTTCTGTCCAGTTTTGTTGCCTCATGATAGAGGCCGAATTGGCCTTAGGTTAAAACATAAAAGTTGTAGAGAATGGTATTTTATAGTTACCTACAAAATTTCAGCTCAATCGGAGCAACGTAGCTTATGAAAAGACGAAAATACTCTCGCTGATCTAGGTTATATTCCAGTGTTCCGCGTGGACAGTTTAGTCTATTTGATTGCGTTTATTCACTATAATCCATTTGGATTTAGCCATTCACCAAAACATAAAAGTTTTATTACTCTATCTTATCTTTTCAACGCCTCTAAGAATGCCTTAAACGGACTTTGGTAGCCTGAGATATGACCATTTCAATGTAGTACGGTTGATTAGCCGACTGGTTGGATTTTGGTTCTGTAAAGTGGGAATTTGCCTAGGTTACACTGGAAATTGGACTAAGTGATCTTCATGAACATTGTAGGCCTTTGTCTTATCTTCGAAACGGTATAAGTTTCACTTCGATCCGATAAGCGTAGTATCGGTTGTGTCATTTCCGCAAAAATCCGTCAAATCTGTCTTTTACTAAAGCTTATTTCTGCACTTGTTATTAACTTGAATTTTTGTCCTTGTACTGTCTTGAGCCTATTGGATGGCTATTGAAGTTAGATTGTTGTGTGTGTGCCTTTGGGTTTGAATGAGAAAAATAATGAAGCCAAAATGGCTGGAAAATTAGGTAAACACAAAGGGCATGCTGCCCAAATTTACGCTCGAGAACTAGAGAAATATACTTGCGACTTGAGTAAAGTTGGGAAATGAATATCACTTGAACCATCTGGGACATTGGCTACTTTGTTATCGAGGGTTATACGTTAGAACCTAGCCGCACTTGTACCCTTGAGAAATAAAATAATGACTGTTCGAAGTATGTTTTCCTTGTACTTTTGACTCAAATGATATTTCTAAGTATAATGTTACAAAGTTATATAGTTTGAAAAGCGAGTGAGTGTTTCACGAATATTCTCCAAGTGAATTTTCAATTCTTGCTTCTTATTGAACAAAACGTCTAAGTTTCGAACCTTAGTCGATTTTTAAAGTTCTTAAACAAAGTTTTATCGCAGGTTTGGACTCCGAACCCGGAGTACAACCCAGACACGATCACTAGAGGCACTACTTTTGGTGAGTGCTTTCAAATACCGAATTGAACTTGATACTTGTATTTGATACGTGACCAACGTGATTACATGTTATATACGTGAATTGTTAGGGCGAGAGTGTACTTTATCGCACTTGCCCTCACGTGAGATATACTTGTCTATTATTGCACTTGATTTGATATACTTGTTTATGATGTGCGCACTTCCTGGAATTCCAGAAACCCTGCGGCAAGTTACTCGAGTCGAGTCGGCAAGGGCTTGGTCGATTGGGTAACGAACCCTGGGTCTCTTGTTTTGTCGAGTGGAGTGATATCTCCTCGACTGATCGGTATACTCGAGTATTACCACCCGTGTTTATTAAGGATTTTGGGCCCAGTAGGGGGTTTGAATGGTGGACGGAGAGTAGTGTAAGTGGTGCTCTACTGGATTGGTTCCTTTAATTGAAAGTTGACGGAGTGTCAACTATTACGTGATCATGCTCCTGATGATGAAATGGGAAGTTGGCTCCTGAGAGCCATCCGTATCCTTATGTTTTGGAATGATTATTATTTAGCGGATTATTGTTTCTTCTGAAAACTTTTATACTCGCTCATTTTGAGATTTTTACTTGAAGTGTTATTGCTCATAAAATGAGATTACTACTCGACGTGTTATGGCTCACTTTTATGAACTCTTCATGCTCGTTACTTTGCTATATCAAAAACTTGTACTTTTAAACTGGCCAATTTGTTATTTGGAACCTCACTGGGCTTTTAGCTCATTCCACGCTATTTATTTTCCTTACAGGGGGTACGAGCGAGGCGTGAGATGTGTAAAGACTAGCGTAGCCTAGTGTTTTGACTTTTGACTTGTACTCGCGCTATCACTCGAGTAGAATGATTTGTACTTGGATTGTACACACTTTAAACCAGTTTGGGTATATTGAGGCTTTGTATCTTGGTTGTTCATCAATGTAAATTATAAGTTTGAATTGCGATGTTATTTATGGTCCACGGATGTATGCACGTGATACGAGTGAGTGAGTCCTGGCGAGAGTTGGGCAGACGGTCCGCCGAACCCTTTGGTACGCCTTAGGGTAAGGTGGGGTCGTCACAATGTCCCCAAAAACTAACATCTTTAAAGTTGATTTGCTTAATGAAAGCTGTTCCGTATTAGGCACATCCACGATATATCTTTATGTAAAAATTTCTGCCATTAACATTGATTTTAGTGCCTGTATTTCTTTTTCAAAACTAATTTTGACCATTGTAATTTCTTATCATCCCTGAGAGCACGGCACTGTCAACAGTAAAAGGTTATAGCAGTTATGGAGCTGAACAAGGAGAAAAAGTATGTAAGAATTTTTTTATCTACTTCCTGTAGCTTCCACATGCCATGGCTTTTGACCAGCTAGGAACTTTATGTTACCCTGTGACATGCTTCTGCTTTTCATTCCATTTCCCTGATCATGAAGCTACCGAAATGAAATCTCACATATTCTTTCATGCCACCATATAGTCTATCACACATCCAGCCAATGAAAGAAAATTTGGCATGTGATGGAAATTTTTCTCCACTAGCATTTAAAATTTGCTTAGAGAATCGAATGTGTGACATTTCCAGGTTTATTTTTTATTGAAATTGCAATGGTGATTCTCAAACTAACACAATATTTTGCCAAAAGGAAAAGAACAATGGTAATATTGTTGACCTGTTCAGCAATTGAGAGCTGCAATTGCTTCAACTTTTATGTAGACCTCAGCATTGAGGAAGATGACATATTTAAGGCCGATGGTTCAAAAAGCGATATATCTCGTCTTCAAGTTTTTGGTTTTGATCCATATCCTTCAATTTCATAAGTTTGGAAATTCTTATTATATTTATTTATGTATTTGAATAAAAGTGTTTAGCTACTACCTGTTTGTTGATGAGATGATGCTACAATAGTAATTAGTCATACATTTTTGTGCCTTTTCTGCAGGTCCGTTTTGGGTCTAAAGTCACCATTGCTATTCAAGACCCATCATACCCGATAATGTTTCAAACAATGTATATATAAAAAGGATGAAAAAATTCTCAGAAGCATTAACTTGTTCTTTTATTTTCCTACAAATTATCATACTTTGACATCTTGATTCTGGGGGTGATCTAAATTGTTCAATGCTGAGAGTGGGCTTATTTCCTTTTTTGTTGTTCTGTTAATATTGTTTGCTGTGTAGTTGACCATGCTCTTAGATGACCTTTTAAAGTATATAAAATTTGGTATTAAAAAATGGATGTCAAACTCAATTTGACAGGCTTATTTAAGCGGAGCTTTATGTTGTCTGTCATTTGAGGACCTTGTCAACACAGCCCCTTGGTTTTGGGCTTAAATGTTTACGAGGATGCTTCGATAGACACATGCAGCATTAAACTCAGGCAAGAACAACTCAACAGAATATGAAGAAATATAATAAATGAAATGATAGCTCAACCATTTCTCTTTTTTGGCTTATTTTAAAGTATGATTGAAATCAATGTTTTTAAACTCGGACCGGCCAGCGAACCGGAGATAGGGACGGTTCACGGTCCGACCGGCCGGTTCAACGGTTCAACGTTTTTTTTTTTTTTTTTTTGCTTCATAGTTCTTTACTCTACAGTCTACACTGAAACTTAACGGCTAATATACAATTTAATATGATTATTAATAACTTAAATCCCTAAAATACATTTACCAATATAACTTAAAATTAAATTTAAGTTGAGATAATAATAAATTTTCTAAAAGTTATACATGAAACCTGGCATGATAAATATAACTAAAATATCATAATTCATCGCAGGTTTTCATAAATTCATTACAAACATAAATAGATATAGTCCAAATGTTCATCAATTATCACAAACAAAAACACAAAAATAAATAAAATAAATGTTGACATTCTTTCACAATTCTCAAAAAGTCCATAACAGAGTTCAACTCATATTCAAAGCAAACAATTTGAATAACAAATTTCCATCATTGGCATGACAAGGCAACAGCACCTCCTTCACAATTTCATCAATTTAACCTGAAAAATTAAAAAGTTTATTACAAAAAATATAAATCTAATTGGTGGAACTAAAAAAAAGTCAAAAAATTTCTAAAAACAAAGATACAACCAAACACAAAAAGAATCAATTGCTACTAAACATTACTAATTAATATGTTATATTACCAATCATTATCTTCATCATCATCCAAAAGGCGCCTACGTTGAAATGCTTCCAAATCAATATCATTATCTTCCCCAACTTCACTTTCATCATCTATATAAATAAATAAATGAACAATTAAGAATTTATCCATATTTATAATACAATTCAAATTAAAAAATGCACTTTTAGCACCTTATATTACAAGTTAAAAATATATTTATTTTAATATTAAAACCAACCTTCAACTAGTTGAGAATCATCTTTAGGAAGTTCTTCGAGTTCTTCCTCCAATTCATCACAATTAAGCTCGCCATCTTGTTCTTCTTCTATGACCCAAAATTCCGTTTTATCAATAGATTCATAATCAATGGGATCATAAGATCTCTTTCGGTGATCAAACCTACAATAAAATACATTAGTTACAAATCTAATATTACTTTATAAAATAAAATGTAAAGAATAAAGTAAAAAATCAATTATACCTATGTTGCAAATGCAAATTGTAGTGCACATATACAAGATCATTAAGTCTTTGGTGCTCCAACCTATTCCTTTTTTTAGTGTGAATGCGTTCAAAAACGCTCCAATTACGTTCACACCCAGAAGAAGAAGCAGTTTGACTCAAAATTCTAATTGCAAGCTTTTGCAAATTCGGAGCATCACAACCATATAACTTCCACTAATTTTCTGTTGCAATCATATTAAAATATTAGATCAAATAAAGAATAAAATCACAATTTTTAGACATTAAAAAAAATATAAATAACCTGGCCGATCAGATTTGCTAGTAAGAATAGCAAGTTTGCGCCCAAAACTCCCTTGTCTTTCCCGATACATTCCAATCTCTTGCGATAATTTTTCAGGGTTGCACCAATCCACTTTTGTTTCAATATAATCAAGCAAGCCATTTATAACCTTTGGATGTGTACAAAATGTGGCACTCTCATATTGAAAAGCAGGATTCAAATAATAAGCGGCAGCATGTAGATTTTTTCTCAACATTCTATCCCACCTATCACTGATGATGTCAATATAAGGCTTGTACAATCTCTCTTTATTTCTAAACAGCCTTTTGATGCCATTTATTGCTCTAAACATGCCTTCATAAACATAACCCAATGAAGGCCTTTCATCAGTGTAACAAATACGCAATAAACGAATGATAGGACCCATTATTCTCACCATAATCAAACAGTTATTCCAAAACCTTTCATCCAAAACGATTTGCTTCACATCTTTTCCTTTTTCTATTCTCAGAAATTGTTTGTAATCCCCACTAGTAACCAAAGATTGCAAACTATCCTTATGATCATGCAAACTTTTTAATGCAATAAAGGTAGTTGCAAATCGAGTTTCACTTGGACGAATAATTTCTTTCCACCCTGTAGTCTTTCTTAACCAATTCAAAGTGAACTTATGATTGTAAATAAAAACAGTCACCGTTGAAGCAAGAGACACAATAGCTTTTACATCATTCATTTCACCAATGTCTTTCAAAATCGAATTGATGCAGTGTGCAGCACACGGTGACCAACAAATGTTCGGATATCTTTCACTTAACAAAGACCCAGAAGCTTTATAATTGCTAGCATTATCAGTAACTGAGTGCACCACATTATTTGAACCAACCATCTCAACAATTTCAGCAAATAAATTGCACAAATTTTCTGCACTTGTTACAATATCAGATGCATCCACAGATTTAATGAACGAAATACCCTTAGGACAATAAACCAAAAAATTAATCAATGGTCTTTGCCTAGTGTCTTTCCATCCATCACCCATTATAGTGCAACCAGTTTCTGTCTAAGTACTTCTAAAAGAATCAACAACCAATTTCACATCTCTCTTGGCATTTCGCAACAAATTAACTCTCAAAGAATGATAGGATGGACTTTTGTAACCATGACCCATTGATGCTATTTGATCAATAGCTTTTTGAAAAAATGGAGAATTAACAGCATTTATAGGAATGCAAGCATCATAAAACCAAAGAGCAATAGCCATGTCCGTATTTTCCCATTTTTCCTTACTTTGCAAACAAGCTTTAATGGTTGGTTGAGAAGTATCACATCCACCTTTAAAAAAAACACGAATACCTGTTGATGCAGTGACCTTTCTCTTTCCTTTACTAGATGAACCCATCTTATTTGCTAAAGAAGAAGGAATCTCCAAAACTTCATCGCCATCAAATGAATGAGTAGTGTGGCCGAATGGATTTTCCACCCCAAAATCACCTTTTTTTTCTTTAGATTTCTGCTCCTTCTCCTTCATAGATGCTAAAATAGCATGTCTAACTGCCGGGTCAACCTTTGAACATGGAACAATGCTGCCTTGTTCTCCTGTCAAATGTTGTTTCATTCGATGAATACCACCACCAGCAATTACTTTAAAACAATACCCACATGTCAAAGTTCTTCTTCCTTGACTATTCACACCTACTGAACAATATTTTCATGCTATATCAGACTTTTGTCTATGATTTTGACTAGCTGATTGTTCACTATTGACAGCTCCAGTAGTCAAAGATTGTGAATTACTACCCGTACCAGTACCGGTATCCATTATCCTTCATATAGTTAATTCAAATACATAATTAGTTCATTTGTAAAATATAGTGTACTAATAAGAAAATAAAATTAACAAATTTTCAGTTGTATAAGAAGATCAATTAGTCACATGAATAGCTCAACCGCTAGCATTTAATTTTTTCATTTACAAAAAAAAAGATATAGTTATCACAGTAGAGGGATTTTAATGGTTCTTAGTAGCACAAAACTCATGGCTATTAATGGTTCTTAGTAGCACAAAACTAGTTAATTTAAACACAGGAATCTTACTTTTTGTTTTCCTAAGAAACAAAGAAATAACAAGAAGGATATATACTAATAGTGAGACAATTATGTACCTAGTCAATTTATATACAGCGTGTGTTATACTGTTATTATCTAGGTAATTTGAACAAACAATAGATAAAGGAAACAAAAAAATTAGCAAAGACGTAAATTGCTCAAACAAGTTACCATAGGCAATTTTTCTTGGGTTTGACAATTAAAATGATTTCTACTAATTCGTTAAAGAACACTGATTCGAAGAAAATGACTCCTAAAAGTAGTGAATTTTTCTATATTCAACCGAAGAAGGAAATCAACTGTAAAAAATGCTATCATTTATAAGTCATAAACAAATGCAGCTCTTACAAAAACTGAAATGTTTCTTCTTGAATAACATGTCTCTGGATACGTGGCAATGGGTAAAAAATGTCATGATTATTTCAAAGTCAGACATATCTCTGTATTTTCAAGAAAATTATTCGTTAATTAATATGAAATATTAATCCCAAATTATTAATAAATCTCTATTTTTATCCTCAAATTATAATAATTTTAATTTTAGAATCAACCCAATCAATTAGGGGTAAGGGCTAAATTCTTGGTTGCTATCAACAATTTGTAGCAACAAAAAATTTACACCCTCAAACTATGAATAATTTGACGAAACAATTGATCAATATAAGAATAGTAAGAAGAAACAATCGGCATCACAGAAATAATCCAACATACCTGTTCTATGAAAAACAATAAAAGGCAAAAATTAAACTTACCAAGATGGAAAAGCTCTGGAGTTTGGTCCACAGAAAATAGCGTGACGATCTTGTCTTGAATATTTGGATGTGAAAGGATTATGAAGAAAAAATTTAAAAAAAAATCAAGATGAGAACTGGAGGAGCTGAAAGGGAGAAACGGAGGAAGTGAAATTGAAATGAAATGTACCTGTGCCGTCTGCACTTTCTTAATGCTAGGGTTTTTTTATTTTATTTGATTTTAGTTTTTAGTTAAGTAAAATTTCACACAACAATAGCTTGTCCTTCGGCTGTGGTTTAGTGGTTTGCGTGCCTTATTCTGGTCTCGGTCACCTGTGTTCGAATCTCAGCAGCCTCCACTCTTGCTATTATTTTGAATTTGAGGGAAAATCTGAGAACCGCCGGTTCGCGGTTTATACGGGTTTTAACGGTTCGTATGGTTCGGCCGGTTCATAGCGGTTTTCCATTACCTTCCGGGTTTGATATTAGACCGGACCGGTGACATGGCCAGTTTGCGGTCAGACCGGTCGAACCGGCCGGTCTGGTCCGGTTCTGAAAACATTGATTGAAATCCTTGACTGTAATTATATTTGGAAGTGGTTATATATTTATCGCGAGGAGAAAGCTGAAATCCATTTTGAACTTGGTAAGTTTTTCCTGGTATTTGGAAGGGAGAGAGGCCAATTAGTCAACCTCCGGAAAAAGATAATTGTTTTTTTTTTTGCAAGAGAAAGTTAGCGAGGAGGAGGAGAGTTTAGGCTGCATGAGATTGATATGTAGTTATGTTATTTGGATTTGACTACTATATAATTGATTTGTAATTGATAGAGATTAGTAGGACGATGTTATTTTAGTAGTTGAGATAGTTACTCTACATCATCTTTAAATAGCCAAGTTGTACTGCTATAATTGTTATGGACAAATCTTTCCATCTTTTCTCCTTTAGTCTGTTAGCTGTCTCATTTCTCTTTTCTTTTTCCTCTTCCGTATCTTTCCCTCTCTTTTTTTGCTCCTTTCATAATTTTTCACAATCTCATTCCTCAAGTTGGGTGATTCGGGATAAGTTGGATGATTCAGAGGGACAGAATGTTAGTGAGAAGTCCCGAGTTTGAGCCATCCTACTTATACTAATAAAAAAAACTGCTAAATACTTAATTAGGGATTGAGCTTGAAATTTGTATTAGAGCGGTCTATAAATCATGTTGAAATTTTCTTAATCTACCACAAACTTAAGCTCCATTCTCATTCTTGACAGAAAGATTGATTCAATTATTGCAAGTCACTTATCACTAAATGATATAAAGCATACAACAAAAGCAAATAGTATGTTACATTAAATTCATCCATAAAAATTTTGACAATAGTACTTTGAAGAGTTTAAATGATATCAGGATAATCCTGATTTGAAACTTTTCAGGCACCTAATGACTTATTGCCACTTAGATTCTTTAAGTGTTCCATCCTAATAACAATAATTCTCCATGTATACAATCTTTATATTTGCTATTCCTTCTTTTTTTATTATTTTTCTTTTTTCTGTTTAGAGTAAGTTACCCAACTTTTACCATTTAACTTTTTTCCCTTTCTTTATTTTTTTTCAAAAACAATTTTTGTTTATTGCACTTATTTTTTTAATCTTTTTTTGTTTAAATATAATTTAGTTAGCCAACTTTTTCCTTTGTTTTTTCTTTCAGCCCAAAAAACAGTATTGTCATCTTCGGATCATAGACAAACTTCAAACATAAGATGAAATAGCAGTTAAGTTAGACTAATCACTAATTACTGATAAAACTTAAAAAGTAATATAACATTCTAATTTTGTGTTCAACTAGGGGGTATAAAAATGAAATTTATGCCTCGCCACTGCTATTTGGCCAAGGTTCAAATGAAACAAACAATACCACTGCCACAAATATTGGGCGTTAATCCGACATCTCTTTGTTTGCTAATGTTTTAGCATAAATGTGCTATGAAAATTAGTGAATTGGTAGGGATTAAATGGCTAAAAATGGAGAATTAAAATATAGATGGTAGTAGTAATTGGTCGAGTGAAGAGTTGCAATGGTGCTGCAATTTATGCAGGCTGCCTTAGAGTGTTAGAGTTTAGAAGAGAAGGAAGACGAGGCTCTGGATGGCAGAAATAGCAAATGTAAAGATTGTGTGAATGTAGGTACATTGTTATTAGGATGGCACACTTAAGGAAGCCTAAGTGGCAAAGTTAATGGGTGCCTGAAATGCCCCAAATCAGGATAATCCCAAGATACTTTAAACTCTATCTTAAATTATAATGCTCAAAACATGACCCAAAAAATAGAGAGAACTACAATCTTAAAAGGCATATATACTTTTTTATTGTTTAGAACACTAATTAAGTAATTTTTGAGTGTTCAACTTGGTTAAATCTTGTCATTCATTCACCAGATTAACCAATAATTAAATCGTCAAAGATGCCAAGTGGTTTGATATTTATCATTTCTTTGAAATTGAAAAATTTATGTATTATGTATTCTCAAAAATGCAAAATCTCTAATTCAAATAACTTCTTTTCATGAATAAAAAATATGAAAGAAAATTTAGAAAATGGGAATAGGAAGATTCAAAATTTATAAGAAGTTGTAAATTTTGAAAATTACGTGAATGAAGTAGTACATGAAATAAAATAGTTGATAAACCACCCTTGTAACAATGTATAGCCTATTGCATGATAATGTATATCTGGATGGATTGTGTGACGGCCCCACCTCCCCCTAAGGCGAACCAAAGGGTTTGGTGAGTCGCCTGCCCGGCTCTCGCCGGGACTCAGTCGTTCCTTAATCAAATCCAGAATAAATCACAAAAATAAATAGGGCAGCAATCCAAACTTAAAGCGGAACTTATACACATTGCTATCTCAAAAGGAAGTACAGCCATCAAATGTACAAAGGTTCTCACTTCACCATACAACCAGCCCGTGCCAAGCACTAGGGCGAGAACCATTACAAAATAAACAAAAGACCTAGACTAGGCTAGTCTATGCTCTCATCCTACTCGCCGTCCCTTGTTAAGGAAAACAAAACTAAAGGGGTGAGCTAAAAGCTCAGAGAGGTTCTGAACAGCTAATCAAACAATCAATTCAACACATTAAACATGGAGTATCAATAATTCAAGAAACATTTACAATGGAAAGCAATAGTAACAATCATTAAAAGGATACGGGCTCACATGGAGCTATTCGTTCTTTCGTTCGTTCCCCTGACATTTCCCCTTATTCCTCCAATTATTTGAAATTTCCTTTTTGAGAAATAAAACCCTCGTGCCTTCGTTCGTTCATTCATCCCTTTCCGGACATTGAGCGGACTCCACCCATCCGGACGTTGACCGGACTCCACCCATCCGGACGTAGCCGGACTACAAGGTAATACTCGAGTATACCAAATTCACCCAGGGTCACCATATCGCCCGACCGAGTCCGCTTCTGGCTCGAATCGATCGGTAACGAAGGGCAGGGCCCAATTCAGCCAAAAGGCTTACATCATGCGCAACTAATGTTTCCATCATTAAATCATTGAAAATTTCACGTTTCATTAAGGTCGAGCGCGATAAAGTACACGCTCACCTAGAAAACTCATTTTAGAAATCCTTGAAAGCACTTAACACATTATCAAACAACAACAACAAGTCATGAAGTCAGGGAGAATATAACAAACAAGGAACACTCACCTAGTTATGCAAAATAACGTGCAAAATATCCTTTCGGATATTACCCTTAGTCACCAATGAAACCTAAGGTTGAACAAGAAAACATATTACAGTTTATCGAGCAAAACATTTAAGGGAAACAAAGAAACTGGACTAATTAGGAGTAAAACGTGTAAAGATGACTTTCAAGTAAGAAGAGGGTTGTTTGAACCCAAGGACGAAAAATCATGTTTTAAAATGGAAAGCCGGTCATGGTATTGGCCAAATAGAAACCTAGCCCTCGAGCGAAAATTTGGGCAGCACGCCCTTTGTGTTTACCTAATTTTCCAGCCATTTTGGCTTCATTATTTTTCCTCAGCCAATCCCAAAGTTATACATATCATAAATTCAAGTCAATAGCCATTCCATAGGCTCATAACATCATAAGAACAAGAATCAAAGTAATAACAAGTGCGGAAATACAATCTAGCAAAAGACAGATTTGACGTGTGGATGCGGAAATAACATATCCGAGGCTAAGCTTATCGGATTGAGGCGTAACTTATGCCGTTTCGAAGCTAAGACATAGGGCTACAATGTTCATGAAGGTAACGTAGTCCAGTTTCCAATGCAACTTAGTCAAATCCTCAATTTACAGAACTAAAATCTAACTCGTCGTCTGTCTAACCGCATTGTACTGTAATGGTCATATCTCAGGTTACAAAAGTCCGATTCAGGTGTTCTTAGAGGCGTTTGAAAGATAAGTCAGAATACTACAACTTTCACGTTTTGGTAAAAAGCTAAATCAGTACGGATCCTAGTGGAAAAACGTGATAAACCGGATGAACTGACGAAAACGGAACACTGGAAATTTCCTAAAACAGTGAGGGTATTTTGGTCTTTTCACAGGCTACGTTGCTCCGATTGAGCTGAAATTTTGTAGGCACCTATAAAATGCCATTACCTACAACTTTGATGTTTTAAGCCAAGCCCAATTCGGCCTCTAACATGGTGCAACAAAAACGGGCAGAATAGGATGAAAATTTCCAGAAATCTGAAATCTTTTGGTTTCAATGATAGTTTTCTTAATTTCTTGCTACACTTGCTACCAAAACCCCCTATATAACCTTATATACAACATATACTAACTATACAACAAGTTGAGGCAGAAATTAATCAAACTCTAACTTACATATTTCATCCAAAAATCACCACAACAACTTACATCACTTGTAATCAAACCCAAAACATGGACTATTTAACATCTTAAACAAGAATAAAAGGATCAAAGCCATAGATCAGATTTTATACCTCAAAAAGAAGGCTTGCAAGAGTGATGAATTGAAAACGAATAGGAAAACCCTAATTTCCTATGGTCATTGGCACTTTTCTAGGGTGATTGAACCATGGATAACATGAAATAATAATTTCCAAATAATTTCAAATAAAAGGGAATTTTTGAGAAATATGCAAGGAATTTGCGAGTCCTCACACTCTCTCCCCCTTAAAAGAATTTCGACCTCGAAATTCCAACTTGCATTAATCAGATCAAAAAAATAGTTCTCGAAAGTTGATCACGTACTAAGAATCATTTCAATCTCACCCCAAGGATCTTTTGGGTTACAATATTTTCCAGACTCAGCTAAGATGACCCCGTCCGGTCTCTCACGTCACTTCCTAGTCACTCGATGTCCGTAGATTTCTTATATTCATTTTAGTCGGACAAAGCCTGTTCATATTCCAAAATACAAGTCTCAAGTACTTAGCAGCGCCTCAACTCTAGAGTACTCAGGCACAAGAATCCGAAATAAGATAATTCACATCTCGAGCTGCAGTCTCAAGAGCAAACTATCTACAATCGAAATTCCTACCTGACGTACCTATCTATGGTCCTCAGATACCATGAGAAAGATTTAAGGCCGATAACATTTATGATCCATAACTTATGCTCGAACGAACACTTAATCCTTCATACTTATTCACCACTTAGTCCAGGCTCACTCCGCGCAAAGACCATGCGAAGCAGCTATACGTTTTATCCCTCAATTGCTTACCTTTCAAATCAAATCAAATCTCACAGTCCGGCATCCCAAACTTTAAGCCTAGGATACACTACAGAAATCTGAAGCCTAAGCTCTGATACCACCTGTGACGGCCCCACCTCCCCCTAAGGCGAACCAAAGGGTTTGGCGAGTCGCCTGCCCGGCTCTCGCCGGGACTCAGTCGTTCCTTAATCAAATCCAGAATAAATCACAAGAATAAATAGGGCAGCAATCCAAACTTAAAGCGGAACTTATATACATTGCTATCTCAAAAGGAAGTACAGCCATCAAATGTACAAAGGTTCTCACTTCACCATACAACCAGCCCGTGCCAAGCACTAGGGCGAGAACCATTACAAAAGAAACAAAAGACCTAGACTAGGCTAGTCTATGCTCTCATCCTGCTCGCCGTCCCTTGTTAAGGAAAACAAAACTAAAGGGGTGAGCTAAAAGCTCAGTGAGGTTCTGAATAGCTAATCAAACAATCAATTCAACACATTAAACATGGAGTATCAATAATTCAAGAAACATTTACAATGGAAAGAAATAGTAACATTCATTAAAAGGATACGGGCTCACATGGAGCTATTCGTTCTTTCGTTCGTTCCCCTGACATTTCTCCTTATTCCTCCAATTATTTGAAATTTCATTTTTGAGAAATAAAACCCTCGTGCCTTCGTTCGTTCATTCATCCCTTTCCGGACATTGAGCGGACTCCACCCATCCGGACGTTGACCGGACTCCACCCATCCGGACGTAGCCGGACTACAAGGTAATACTCGAGTATACCAAATTCACCCAGGATCACCATATCGCCCGACCGAGTCCGCTTCTGGCTCGAGTCGATCGGTAACGAAGGGCAGGGCCCAATTCAGCCAAAAGGCTTACATCATGCGCAACTAATGTTTCCATCATTAAATCATTGAAAATTTCACGTTTCATTAAGGTCGAGCGCGATAAAGTACACGCTCACCTAGAAAACTCATTTTAGAAATCCTTGAAAGCACTTAACACATTATCAAAACAACAACAACAAGTCATGAAGTCAGGGAGAATATAACAAACAAGGAACACTCACCTAGTTATGCAAAATAACGTGCAAAATATCCTTCCGGATATTACCCTTAGTCACCAATGAAACCTAAGGTTGAACAAGAAAACATATTACAGTTTATCGAGCAAAACATTTAAGGGAAACAAAGAAACTGGACTAATTAGGAGTAAAACGTGTAAAGATGACTTTCAAGTAAGAAGAGGGTTGTTTGAACCCAAGGATGAAAAATCATGTTTTAAAATGGAAAGCCGGTCATGGTATTGGCCAAATAGAAACCTAGCCCTCGAGCGAAAATTTGGGCAGCACGCCCTTTGTGTTTACCTAATTTTCCAGCCATTTTGGCTTCATTATTTTTCCTCAGCCAATCCCAAAGTTATACATATCATAAATTCAAGTCAATAGCCATTCCATAGGCTCATAACATCATAAGAATAAGAATCAAAGTAATAACAAGTGCGGAAATACAATCTAGCAAAAGACAGATTTGACGTGTGGATGCGGAAATAACATATCCGAGGCTAAGCTTATCGGATTGAGGCGTAACTTATGCCGTTTCGAAGCTAAGACACAGGGTTACAATGTTCATGAAGGTAACGTAGTCCAGTTTCCAATGCAACTTAGTCAAATCCTCAATTTACAGAACTAAAATCTAACTCGTCATCTGTCTAACCGCATTGTACTGTAATGGTCATATCTCAGGTTACAAAAGTCCGATTCAGGTGTTCTTAGAGGCGTTTGAAAGATAAGTCAGAATACTACAACTTTCACGTTTTGGTAAAAAGCTAAATCAGTACGGATCCTAGTGGAAAAACGTGATAAACCGGATGAACTGACGAAAACGGAACACTGGAAATTTCCTAAAACAGTGAGGGTATTTTGGTCTTTTCACAGGCTACGTTGCTCCGATTGAGCTGAAATTTTGTAGGCACCTATAAAATGCCATTACCTACAACTTTGATGTTTTAAGCCAAGCCCAATTCGGCCTCTAACATGGTGCAACAAAAACGGGCAGAATAGGATGAAAATTTCCAGAAATCTGAAATCTTTTGGTTTCAATGATAGTTTTCTTAATTTCTTGCTACACTTGCTACCAAAACCCCCTATATAACCTTATATACAACATATACTAACTATACAACAAGTTGAGGCAGAAATTAATCAAACTCTAACTTACATATTTCATCCAAAAATCACCACAACAACTTACATCACTTGTAATCAAACCCAAAACATGGACTATTTAACATCTTAAACAAGAATAAAAGGATCAAAGCCATAGATCAGATTTTATACCTCAAAAAGAAGGCTTGCAAGAGTGATCCTCCACTATTTCTTGAAGTTTTTGGTTCCCTTAGCTTCCCAAGCTTCCAAACTTACAATCAATCGGTTTAGAATTCGATTTTAGCACTTGGTTGGTGTAAATCAAGAAGGAATTTGTTTTCTCTTGCTCTCCCTTTCTCTCTCTCTTGCTTGGCCAAGACCAGAAAAAATGAAGAAGAAAGATGGCTGAAGTGAAGGATAAAAAGGCAAGAAAAAAAAATTAATTAAGGAGCCATGAGGTGGTGACACTTGGCGCCACCAAAGCCATGCAAATATTTCTCTCTCTCCCTTACATTTTTGGCCACAAATTTCGGTCAAAGGCAGCTGGAAATGAAGGGATATTTTGCTCAAATATCAATGAGCTCATGTGGTAAGAAAGTGGTGGTCCCGTGGTGTGTTCAAACGGTAGTGCACGGTACACGTCGGTGTGACGCGTTTTCTCTTAAATCGCACGTACTAGGGTTTTTACTTCCAATTCACTAACTTTTTATCATTGCTTCTAACCACATATTATTTCTCACTTAAAAGTCACTCTTAAGCACCAAATTTGATCCTTACTCGGTACCGGATAATTATACTGCGGTTACACGAAAAATCCGATTTCACCTTGAATTGAAAACGAATAGGAAAACCCTAATTTCCTATGGTCATTGGCACTTTTCTAGGGTGATTGAACCATGGATAACATGAAATAATAATTTCCAAATAATTTCAAATAAAAGGGAATTTTTGAGAAATATGCAAGGAATTTGCGAGTCCTCACACTCTCTCCCCCTTAAAAGAATTTCGACCTCGAAATTCCAACTTGCATTAATCAGATCAAAAAAATAGTTCTCGAAAGTTGATCACGTACTAAGAATCATTTCAATCTCACCCCAAGGATCTTTTGGGTTACAATATTTTCCAGACTCAGCTAAGATGACCCCGTCCGGTCTCTCACGTCACTTCCTAGTCACTCGATGTCCGTAGATTTCTTATATTCATTTTAGTCGGACAAAGCCTGTTCATATTCCAAAATACAAGTCTCAAGTACTTAGCAGCGCCTCAACTCTAGAGTACTCAGGCACAAGAATCCGAAATAAGATAATTCACATCTCGAGCTGCAGTCTCAAGAGCAAACTATCTACAATCGAAATTCCTACCTGACGTACCTATCTATGGTCCTCAGATACCATGAGAAAGATTTAAGGCCGATAACATTTATGATCCATAACTTATGCTCGAACGAACACTTAATCCTTCATACTTATTCACCACTTAGTCCAGGCTCACTCCGCGCAAAGACCATGCGAAGCAGCTATACGTTTTATCCCTCAATTGCTTACCTTTCAAATCAAATCAAATCTCACAGTCCGGCATCCCAAACTTTAAGCCTAGGATACACTACAGAAATCTGAAGCCTAAGCTCTGATACCACCTGTGACGGCCCCACCTCCCCCTAAGGCGAACCAAAGGGTTTGGCGAGTCGCCTGCCCGGCTCTCGCCGGGACTCAGTCGTTCCTTAATCAAATCCAGAATAAATCACAAGAATAAATAGGGCAGCAATCCAAACTTAAAGCGGAACTTATATACATTGCTATCTCAAAAGGAAGTACAGCCATCAAATGTACAAAGGTTCTCACTTCACCATACAACCAGCCCGTGCCAAGCACTAGGGCGAGAACCATTACAAAAGAAACAAAAGACCTAGACTAGGCTAGTCTATGCTCTCATCCTGCTCGCCGTCCCTTGTTAAGGAAAACAAAACTAAAGGGGTGAGCTAAAAGCTCAGTGAGGTTCTGAACAGCTAATCAAACAATCAATTCAACACATTAAACATGGAGTATCAATAATTCAAGAAACATTTACAATGGAAAGAAATAGTAACATTCATTAAAAGGATACGGGCTCACATGGAGCTATTCGTTCTTTCGTTCGTTCCCCTGACATTTCCCCTTATTCCTCCAATTATTTGAAATTTCCTTTTTGAGAAATAAAACCCTCGTGCCTTCGTTCGTTCATTCATCCCTTTCCGGACATTGAGCGGACTCCACCCATCCGGACGTTGACCGGACTCCACCCATCCGGACGTAGCCGGACTACAAGGTAATACTCGAGTATACCAAATTCACCCAGGATCACCATATCGCCCGACCGAGTCCGCTTCTGGCTCGAGTCGATCGGTAACGAAGGGCAGGGCCCAATTCAGCCAAAAGGCTTACATCATGCGCAACTAATGTTTCCATCATTAAATCATTGAAAATTTCACGTTTCATTAAGGTCGAGCGCGATAAAGTACACGCTCACCTAGAAAACTCATTTTAGAAATCCTTGAAAGCACTTAACACATTATCAAAACAACAACAACAAGTCATGAAGTCAGGGAGAATATAACAAACAAGGAACACTCACCTAGTTATGCAAAATAACGTGCAAAATATCCTTCCGGATATTACCCTTAGTCACCAATGAAACCTAAGGTTGAACAAGAAAACATATTACAGTTTATCGAGCAAAACATTTAAGGGAAACAAAGAAACTGGACTAATTAGGAGTAAAACGTGTAAAGATGACTTTCAAGTAAGAAGAGGGTTGTTTGAACCCAAGGATGAAAAATCATGTTTTAAAATGGAAAGCCGGTCATGGTATTGGCCAAATAGAAACCTAGCCCTCGAGCGAAAATTTGGGCAGCACGCCCTTTGTGTTTACCTAATTTTCCAGCCATTTTGGCTTCATTATTTTTCCTCAGCCAATCCCAAAGTTATACATATCATAAATTCAAGTCAATAGCCATTCCATAGGCTCATAACATCATAAGAACAAGAATCAAAGTAATAACAAGTGCGGAAATACAATCTAGCAAAAGACAGATTTGACGTGTGGATGCGGAAATAACATATCCGAGGCTAAGCTTATCGGATTGAGGCGTAACTTATGCCGTTTCGAAGCTAAGACACAGGGCTACAATGTTCATGAAGGTAACGTAGTCCAGTTTCCAATGCAACTTAGTCAAATCCTCAATTTACAGAACTAAAATCTAACTCGTCGTCTGTCTAACCGCATTGTACTGTAATGGTCATATCTCAGGTTACAAAAGTCCGATTCAGGTGTTCTTAGAGGCGTTTGAAAGATAAGTCAGAATACTACAACTTTCACGTTTTGGTAAAAAGCTAAATCAGTACGGATCCTAGTGGAAAAACGTGATAAACCGGATGAACTGACGAAAACGGAACACTGGAAATTTCCTAAAACAGTGAGGGTATTTTGGTCTTTTCACAGGCTACGTTGCTCCGATTGAGCTGAAATTTTGTAGGCACCTATAAAATGTCATTACCTACAACTTTGATGTTTTAAGCCAAGCCCAATTCGGCCTCTAACATGGTGCAACAAAAACGGGCAGAATAGGATGAAAATTTCCAGAAATCTGAAATCTTTTGGTTTCAATGATAGTTTTCTTAATTTCTTGCTACACTTGCTACCAAAACCCCCTATATAACCTTATATACAACATATACTAACTATACAACAAGTTGAGGCAGAAATTAATCAAACTCTAACTTACATATTTCATCCAAAAATCACCACAACAACTTACATCACTTGTAATCAAACCCAAAACATGGACTATTTAACATCTTAAACAAGAATAAAAGGATCAAAGCCATAGATCAGATTTTATACCTCAAAAAGAAGGCTTGCAAGAGTGATCCTCCACTATTTCTTGAAGTTTTTGGTTCCCTTAGCTTCCCAAGCTTCCAAACTTACAATCAATCGGTTTAGAATTCGATTTTAGCACTTGGTTGGTGTAAATCAAGAAGGAATTTGTTTTCTCTTGCTCTCCCTTTCTCTCTCTCTTGCTTGGCCAAGACCAGAAAAAATGAAGAAGAAAGATGGCTGAAGTGAAGGATAAAAAGGCAAGAAAAAAAAATTAATTAAGGAGCCATGAGGTGGTGACACTTGGCGCCACCAAAGCCATGCAAATATTTCTCTCTCTCCCTTACATTTTTGGCCACAAATTTCGGTCAAAGGCAGCTGGAAATGAAGGGATATTTTGCTCAAATATCAATGAGCTCATGTGGTAAGAAAGTGGTGGTCCCGTGGTGTGTTCAAACGGTAGTGCACGGTACACGTCGGTGTGACGCGTTTTCTCTTAAATCGCACGTACTAGGGTTTTTACTTCCAATTCACTAACTTTTTATCATTGCTTCTAACCACATATTATTTCTCACTTAAAAGTCACTCTTAAGCACCAAATTTGATCCTTACTCGGTACCGGATAATTATACTGCGGTTACACGAAAAATCCGATTTCACCTTGAATTGAAAACGAATAGGAAAACCCTAATTTCCTATGGTCATTGGCACTTTTCTAGGGTGATTGAACCATGGATAACATGAAATAATAATTTCCAAATAATTTCAAATAAAAGGGAATTTTTGAGAAATATGCAAGGAATTTGCGAGTCCTCACACTCTCTCCCCCTTAAAAGAATTTCGACCTCGAAATTCCAACTTGCATTAATCAGATCAAAAAAATAGTTCTCGAAAGTTGATCACGTACTAAGAATCATTTCAATCTCACCCCAAGGATCTTTTGGGTTACAATATTTTCCAGACTCAGCTAAGATGACCCCGTCCGGTCTCTCACGTCACTTCCTAGTCACTCGATGTCCGTAGATTTCTTATATTCATTTTAGTCGGACAAAGCCTGTTCATATTCCAAAATACAAGTCTCAAGTACTTAGCAGCGCCTCAACTCTAGAGTACTCAGGCACAAGAATCCGAAATAAGATAATTCACATCTCGAGCTGCAGTCTCAAGAGCAAACTATCTACAATCGAAATTCCTACCTGACGTACCTATCTATGGTCCTCAGATACCATGAGAAAGATTTAAGGCCGATAACATTTATGATCCATAACTTATGCTCGAACGAACACTTAATCCTTCATACTTATTCACCACTTAGTCCAGGCTCACTCCGCGCAAAGACCATGCGAAGCAGCTATACGTTTTATCCCTCAATTGCTTACCTTTCAAATCAAATCAAATCTCACAGTCCGGCATCCCAAACTTTAAGCCTAGGATACACTACAGAAATCTGAAGCCTAAGCTCTGATACCACCTGTGACGGCCCCACCTCCCCCTAAGGCGAACCAAAGGGTTTGGCGAGTCGCCTGCCCGGCTCTCGCCGGGACTCAGTCGTTCCTTAATCAAATCCAGAATAAATCACAAGAATAAATAGGGCAGCAATCCAAACTTAAAGCGGAACTTATATACATTGCTATCTCAAAAGGAAGTACAGCCATCAAATGTACAAAGGTTCTCACTTCACCATACAACCAGCCCGTGCCAAGCACTAGGGCGAGAACCATTACAAAAGAAACAAAAGACCTAGACTAGGCTAGTCTATGCTCTCATCCTGCTCGCCGTCCCTTGTTAAGGAAAACAAAACTAAAGGGGTGAGCTAAAAGCTCAGTGAGGTTCTGAATAGCTAATCAAACAATCAATTCAACACATTAAACATGGAGTATCAATAATTCAAGAAACATTTACAATGGAAAGAAATAGTAACATTCATTAAAAGGATACGGGCTCACATGGAGCTATTCGTTCTTTCGTTCGTTCCCCTGACATTTCTCCTTATTCCTCCAATTATTTGAAATTTCATTTTTGAGAAATAAAACCCTCGTGCCTTCGTTCGTTCATTCATCCCTTTCCGGACATTGAGCGGACTCCACCCATCCGGACGTTGACCGGACTCCACCCATCCGGACGTAGCCGGACTACAAGGTAATACTCGAGTATACCAAATTCACCCAGGATCACCATATCGCCCGACCGAGTCCGCTTCTGGCTCGAGTCGATCGGTAACGAAGGGCAGGGCCCAATTCAGCCAAAAGGCTTACATCATGCGCAACTAATGTTTCCATCATTAAATCATTGAAAATTTCACGTTTCATTAAGGTCGAGCGCGATAAAGTACACGCTCACCTAGAAAACTCATTTTAGAAATCCTTGAAAGCACTTAACACATTATCAAAACAACAACAACAAGTCATGAAGTCAGGGAGAATATAACAAACAAGGAACACTCACCTAGTTATGCAAAATAACGTGCAAAATATCCTTCCGGATATTACCCTTAGTCACCAATGAAACCTAAGGTTGAACAAGAAAACATATTACAGTTTATCGAGCAAAACATTTAAGGGAAACAAAGAAACTGGACTAATTAGGAGTAAAACGTGTAAAGATGACTTTCAAGTAAGAAGAGGGTTGTTTGAACCCAAGGATGAAAAATCATGTTTTAAAATGGAAAGCCGGTCATGGTATTGGCCAAATAGAAACCTAGCCCTCGAGCGAAAATTTGGGCAGCACGCCCTTTGTGTTTACCTAATTTTCCAGCCATTTTGGCTTCATTATTTTTCCTCAGCCAATCCCAAAGTTATACATATCATAAATTCAAGTCAATAGCCATTCCATAGGCTCATAACATCATAAGAATAAGAATCAAAGTAATAACAAGTGCGGAAATACAATCTAGCAAAAGACAGATTTGACGTGTGGATGCGGAAATAACATATCCGAGGCTAAGCTTATCGGATTGAGGCGTAACTTATGCCGTTTCGAAGCTAAGACACAGGGTTACAATGTTCATGAAGGTAACGTAGTCCAGTTTCCAATGCAACTTAGTCAAATCCTCAATTTACAGAACTAAAATCTAACTCGTCATCTGTCTAACCGCATTGTACTGTAATGGTCATATCTCAGGTTACAAAAGTCCGATTCAGGTGTTCTTAGAGGCGTTTGAAAGATAAGTCAGAATACTACAACTTTCACGTTTTGGTAAAAAGCTAAATCAGTACGGATCCTAGTGGAAAAACGTGATAAACCGGATGAACTGACGAAAACGGAACACTGGAAATTTCCTAAAACAGTGAGGGTATTTTGGTCTTTTCACAGGCTACGTTGCTCCGATTGAGCTGAAATTTTGTAGGCACCTATAAAATGCCATTACCTACAACTTTGATGTTTTAAGCCAAGCCCAATTCGGCCTCTAACATGGTGCAACAAAAACGGGCAGAATAGGATGAAAATTTCCAGAAATCTGAAATCTTTTGGTTTCAATGATAGTTTTCTTAATTTCTTGCTACACTTGCTACCAAAACCCCCTATATAACCTTATATACAACATATACTAACTATACAACAAGTTGAGGCAGAAATTAATCAAACTCTAACTTACATATTTCATCCAAAAATCACCACAACAACTTACATCACTTGTAATCAAACCCAAAACATGGACTATTTAACATCTTAAACAAGAATAAAAGGATCAAAGCCATAGATCAGATTTTATACCTCAAAAAGAAGGCTTGCAAGAGTGATCCTCCACTATTTCTTGAAGTTTTTGGTTCCCTTAGCTTCCCAAGCTTCCAAACTTACAATCAATCGGTTTAGAATTCGATTTTAGCACTTGGTTGGTGTAAATCAAGAAGGAATTTGTTTTCTCTTGCTCTCCCTTTCTCTCTCTCTTGCTTGGCCAAGACCAGAAAAAATGAAGAAGAAAGATGGCTGAAGTGAAGGATAAAAAGGCAAGAAAAAAAAATTAATTAAGGAGCCATGAGGTGGTGACACTTGGCGCCACCAAAGCCATGCAAATATTTCTCTCTCTCCCTTACATTTTTGGCCACAAATTTCGGTCAAAGGCAGCTGGAAATGAAGGGATATTTTGCTCAAATATCAATGAGCTCATGTGGTAAGAAAGTGGTGGTCCCGTGGTGTGTTCAAACGGTAGTGCACGGTACACGTCGGTGTGACGCGTTTTCTCTTAAATCGCACGTACTAGGGTTTTTACTTCCAATTCACTAACTTTTTATCATTGCTTCTAACCACATATTATTTCTCACTTAAAAGTCACTCTTAAGCACCAAATTTGATCCTTACTCGGTACCGGATAATTATACTGCGGTTACACGAAAAATCCGATTTCACCTTGAATTGAAAACGAATAGGAAAACCCTAATTTCCTATGGTCATTGGCACTTTTCTAGGGTGATTGAACCATGGATAACATGAAATAATAATTTCCAAATAATTTCAAATAAAAGGGAATTTTTGAGAAATATGCAAGGAATTTGCGAGTCCTCACACTCTCTCCCCCTTAAAAGAATTTCGACCTCGAAATTCCAACTTGCATTAATCAGATCAAAAAAATAGTTCTCGAAAGTTGATCACGTACTAAGAATCATTTCAATCTCACCCCAAGGATCTTTTGGGTTACAATATTTTCCAGACTCAGCTAAGATGACCCCGTCCGGTCTCTCACGTCACTTCCTAGTCACTCGATGTCCGTAGATTTCTTATATTCATTTTAGTCGGACAAAGCCTGTTCATATTCCAAAATACAAGTCTCAAGTACTTAGCAGCGCCTCAACTCTAGAGTACTCAGGCACAAGAATCCGAAATAAGATAATTCACATCTCGAGCTGCAGTCTCAAGAGCAAACTATCTACAATCGAAATTCCTACCTGACGTACCTATCTATGGTCCTCAGATACCATGAGAAAGATTTAAGGCCGATAACATTTATGATCCATAACTTATGCTCGAACGAACACTTAATCCTTCATACTTATTCACCACTTAGTCCAGGCTCACTCCGCGCAAAGACCATGCGAAGCAGCTATACGTTTTATCCCTCAATTGCTTACCTTTCAAATCAAATCAAATCTCACAGTCCGGCATCCCAAACTTTAAGCCTAGGATACACTACAGAAATCTGAAGCCTAAGCTCTGATACCACCTGTGACGGCCCCACCTCCCCCTAAGGCGAACCAAAGGGTTTGGCGAGTCGCCTGCCCGGCTCTCGCCGGGACTCAGTCGTTCCTTAATCAAATCCAGAATAAATCACAAGAATAAATAGGGCAGCAATCCAAACTTAAAGCGGAACTTATATACATTGCTATCTCAAAAGGAAGTACAGCCATCAAATGTACAAAGGTTCTCACTTCACCATACAACCAGCCCGTGCCAAGCACTAGGGCGAGAACCATTACAAAAGAAACAAAAGACCTAGACTAGGCTAGTCTATGCTCTCATCCTGCTCGCCGTCCCTTGTTAAGGAAAACAAAACTAAAGGGGTGAGCTAAAAGCTCAGTGAGGTTCTGAATAGCTAATCAAACAATCAATTCAACACATTAAACATGGAGTATCAATAATTCAAGAAACATTTACAATGGAAAGAAATAGTAACATTCATTAAAAGGATACGGGCTCACATGGAGCTATTCGTTCTTTCGTTCGTTCCCCTGACATTTCTCCTTATTCCTCCAATTATTTGAAATTTCATTTTTGAGAAATAAAACCCTCGTGCCTTCGTTCGTTCATTCATCCCTTTCCGGACATTGAGCGGACTCCACCCATCCGGACGTTGACCGGACTCCACCCATCCGGACGTAGCCGGACTACAAGGTAATACTCGAGTATACCAAATTCACCCAGGATCACCATATCGCCCGACCGAGTCCGCTTCTGGCTCGAGTCGATCGGTAACGAAGGGCAGGGCCCAATTCAGCCAAAAGGCTTACATCATGCGCAACTAATGTTTCCATCATTAAATCATTGAAAATTTCACGTTTCATTAAGGTCGAGCGCGATAAAGTACACGCTCACCTAGAAAACTCATTTTAGAAATCCTTGAAAGCACTTAACACATTATCAAAACAACAACAACAAGTCATGAAGTCAGGGAGAATATAACAAACAAGGAACACTCACCTAGTTATGCAAAATAACGTGCAAAATATCCTTCCGGATATTACCCTTAGTCACCAATGAAACCTAAGGTTGAACAAGAAAACATATTACAGTTTATCGAGCAAAACATTTAAGGGAAACAAAGAAACTGGACTAATTAGGAGTAAAACGTGTAAAGATGACTTTCAAGTAAGAAGAGGGTTGTTTGAACCCAAGGATGAAAAATCATGTTTTAAAATGGAAAGCCGGTCATGGTATTGGCCAAATAGAAACCTAGCCCTCGAGCGAAAATTTGGGCAGCACGCCCTTTGTGTTTACCTAATTTTCCAGCCATTTTGGCTTCATTATTTTTCCTCAGCCAATCCCAAAGTTATACATATCATAAATTCAAGTCAATAGCCATTCCATAGGCTCATAACATCATAAGAATAAGAATCAAAGTAATAACAAGTGCGGAAATACAATCTAGCAAAAGACAGATTTGACGTGTGGATGCGGAAATAACATATCCGAGGCTAAGCTTATCGGATTGAGGCGTAACTTATGCCGTTTCGAAGCTAAGACACAGGGTTACAATGTTCATGAAGGTAACGTAGTCCAGTTTCCAATGCAACTTAGTCAAATCCTCAATTTACAGAACTAAAATCTAACTCGTCATCTGTCTAACCGCATTGTACTGTAATGGTCATATCTCAGGTTACAAAAGTCCGATTCAGGTGTTCTTAGAGGCGTTTGAAAGATAAGTCAGAATACTACAACTTTCACGTTTTGGTAAAAAGCTAAATCAGTACGGATCCTAGTGGAAAAACGTGATAAACCGGATGAACTGACGAAAACGGAACACTGGAAATTTCCTAAAACAGTGAGGGTATTTTGGTCTTTTCACAGGCTACGTTGCTCCGATTGAGCTGAAATTTTGTAGGCACCTATAAAATGCCATTACCTACAACTTTGATGTTTTAAGCCAAGCCCAATTCGGCCTCTAACATGGTGCAACAAAAACGGGCAGAATAGGATGAAAATTTCCAGAAATCTGAAATCTTTTGGTTTCAATGATAGTTTTCTTAATTTCTTGCTACACTTGCTACCAAAACCCCCTATATAACCTTATATACAACATATACTAACTATACAACAAGTTGAGGCAGAAATTAATCAAACTCTAACTTACATATTTCATCCAAAAATCACCACAACAACTTACATCACTTGTAATCAAACCCAAAACATGGACTATTTAACATCTTAAACAAGAATAAAAGGATCAAAGCCATAGATCAGATTTTATACCTCAAAAAGAAGGCTTGCAAGAGTGATCCTCCACTATTTCTTGAAGTTTTTGGTTCCCTTAGCTTCCCAAGCTTCCAAACTTACAATCAATCGGTTTAGAATTCGATTTTAGCACTTGGTTGGTGTAAATCAAGAAGGAATTTGTTTTCTCTTGCTCTCCCTTTCTCTCTCTCTTGCTTGGCCAAGACCAGAAAAAATGAAGAAGAAAGATGGCTGAAGTGAAGGATAAAAAGGCAAGAAAAAAAAATTAATTAAGGAGCCATGAGGTGGTGACACTTGGCGCCACCAAAGCCATGCAAATATTTCTCTCTCTCCCTTACATTTTTGGCCACAAATTTCGGTCAAAGGCAGCTGGAAATGAAGGGATATTTTGCTCAAATATCAATGAGCTCATGTGGTAAGAAAGTGGTGGTCCCGTGGTGTGTTCAAACGGTAGTGCACGGTACACGTCGGTGTGACGCGTTTTCTCTTAAATCGCACGTACTAGGGTTTTTACTTCCAATTCACTAACTTTTTATCATTGCTTCTAACCACATATTATTTCTCACTTAAAAGTCACTCTTAAGCACCAAATTTGATCCTTACTCGGTACCGGATAATTATACTGCGGTTACACGAAAAATCCGATTTCACCTTGAATTGAAAACGAATAGGAAAACCCTAATTTCCTATGGTCATTGGCACTTTTCTAGGGTGATTGAACCATGGATAACATGAAATAATAATTTCCAAATAATTTCAAATAAAAGGGAATTTTTGAGAAATATGCAAGGAATTTGCGAGTCCTCACACTCTCTCCCCCTTAAAAGAATTTCGACCTCGAAATTCCAACTTGCATTAATCAGATCAAAAAAATAGTTCTCGAAAGTTGATCACGTACTAAGAATCATTTCAATCTCACCCCAAGGATCTTTTGGGTTACAATATTTTCCAGACTCAGCTAAGATGACCCCGTCCGGTCTCTCACGTCACTTCCTAGTCACTCGATGTCCGTAGATTTCTTATATTCATTTTAGTCGGACAAAGCCTGTTCATATTCCAAAATACAAGTCTCAAGTACTTAGCAGCGCCTCAACTCTAGAGTACTCAGGCACAAGAATCCGAAATAAGATAATTCACATCTCGAGCTGCAGTCTCAAGAGCAAACTATCTACAATCGAAATTCCTACCTGACGTACCTATCTATGGTCCTCAGATACCATGAGAAAGATTTAAGGCCGATAACATTTATGATCCATAACTTATGCTCGAACGAACACTTAATCCTTCATACTTATTCACCACTTAGTCCAGGCTCACTCCGCGCAAAGACCATGCGAAGCAGCTATACGTTTTATCCCTCAATTGCTTACCTTTCAAATCAAATCAAATCTCACAGTCCGGCATCCCAAACTTTAAGCCTAGGATACACTACAGAAATCTGAAGCCTAAGCTCTGATACCACCTGTGACGGCCCCACCTCCCCCTAAGGCGAACCAAAGGGTTTGGCGAGTCGCCTGCCCGGCTCTCGCCGGGACTCAGTCGTTCCTTAATCAAATCCAGAATAAATCACAAGAATAAATAGGGCAGCAATCCAAACTTAAAGCGGAACTTATATACATTGCTATCTCAAAAGGAAGTACAGCCATCAAATGTACAAAGGTTCTCACTTCACCATACAACCAGCCCGTGCCAAGCACTAGGGCGAGAACCATTACAAAAGAAACAAAAGACCTAGACTAGGCTAGTCTATGCTCTCATCCTGCTCGCCGTCCCTTGTTAAGGAAAACAAAACTAAAGGGGTGAGCTAAAAGCTCAGTGAGGTTCTGAATAGCTAATCAAACAATCAATTCAACACATTAAACATGGAGTATCAATAATTCAAGAAACATTTACAATGGAAAGAAATAGTAACATTCATTAAAAGGATACGGGCTCACATGGAGCTATTCGTTCTTTCGTTCGTTCCCCTGACATTTCTCCTTATTCCTCCAATTATTTGAAATTTCATTTTTGAGAAATAAAACCCTCGTGCCTTCGTTCGTTCATTCATCCCTTTCCGGACATTGAGCGGACTCCACCCATCCGGACGTTGACCGGACTCCACCCATCCGGACGTAGCCGGACTACAAGGTAATACTCGAGTATACCAAATTCACCCAGGATCACCATATCGCCCGACCGAGTCCGCTTCTGGCTCGAGTCGATCGGTAACGAAGGGCAGGGCCCAATTCAGCCAAAAGGCTTACATCATGCGCAACTAATGTTTCCATCATTAAATCATTGAAAATTTCACGTTTCATTAAGGTCGAGCGCGATAAAGTACACGCTCACCTAGAAAACTCATTTTAGAAATCCTTGAAAGCACTTAACACATTATCAAAACAACAACAACAAGTCATGAAGTCAGGGAGAATATAACAAACAAGGAACACTCACCTAGTTATGCAAAATAACGTGCAAAATATCCTTCCGGATATTACCCTTAGTCACCAATGAAACCTAAGGTTGAACAAGAAAACATATTACAGTTTATCGAGCAAAACATTTAAGGGAAACAAAGAAACTGGACTAATTAGGAGTAAAACGTGTAAAGATGACTTTCAAGTAAGAAGAGGGTTGTTTGAACCCAAGGATGAAAAATCATGTTTTAAAATGGAAAGCCGGTCATGGTATTGGCCAAATAGAAACCTAGCCCTCGAGCGAAAATTTGGGCAGCACGCCCTTTGTGTTTACCTAATTTTCCAGCCATTTTGGCTTCATTATTTTTCCTCAGCCAATCCCAAAGTTATACATATCATAAATTCAAGTCAATAGCCATTCCATAGGCTCATAACATCATAAGAATAAGAATCAAAGTAATAACAAGTGCGGAAATACAATCTAGCAAAAGACAGATTTGACGTGTGGATGCGGAAATAACATATCCGAGGCTAAGCTTATCGGATTGAGGCGTAACTTATGCCGTTTCGAAGCTAAGACACAGGGTTACAATGTTCATGAAGGTAACGTAGTCCAGTTTCCAATGCAACTTAGTCAAATCCTCAATTTACAGAACTAAAATCTAACTCGTCATCTGTCTAACCGCATTGTACTGTAATGGTCATATCTCAGGTTACAAAAGTCCGATTCAGGTGTTCTTAGAGGCGTTTGAAAGATAAGTCAGAATACTACAACTTTCACGTTTTGGTAAAAAGCTAAATCAGTACGGATCCTAGTGGAAAAACGTGATAAACCGGATGAACTGACGAAAACGGAACACTGGAAATTTCCTAAAACAGTGAGGGTATTTTGGTCTTTTCACAGGCTACGTTGCTCCGATTGAGCTGAAATTTTGTAGGCACCTATAAAATGCCATTACCTACAACTTTGATGTTTTAAGCCAAGCCCAATTCGGCCTCTAACATGGTGCAACAAAAACGGGCAGAATAGGATGAAAATTTCCAGAAATCTGAAATCTTTTGGTTTCAATGATAGTTTTCTTAATTTCTTGCTACACTTGCTACCAAAACCCCCTATATAACCTTATATACAACATATACTAACTATACAACAAGTTGAGGCAGAAATTAATCAAACTCTAACTTACATATTTCATCCAAAAATCACCACAACAACTTACATCACTTGTAATCAAACCCAAAACATGGACTATTTAACATCTTAAACAAGAATAAAAGGATCAAAGCCATAGATCAGATTTTATACCTCAAAAAGAAGGCTTGCAAGAGTGATCCTCCACTATTTCTTGAAGTTTTTGGTTCCCTTAGCTTCCCAAGCTTCCAAACTTACAATCAATCGGTTTAGAATTCGATTTTAGCACTTGGTTGGTGTAAATCAAGAAGGAATTTGTTTTCTCTTGCTCTCCCTTTCTCTCTCTCTTGCTTGGCCAAGACCAGAAAAAATGAAGAAGAAAGATGGCTGAAGTGAAGGATAAAAAGGCAAGAAAAAAAAATTAATTAAGGAGCCATGAGGTGGTGACACTTGGCGCCACCAAAGCCATGCAAATATTTCTCTCTCTCCCTTACATTTTTGGCCACAAATTTCGGTCAAAGGCAGCTGGAAATGAAGGGATATTTTGCTCAAATATCAATGAGCTCATGTGGTAAGAAAGTGGTGGTCCCGTGGTGTGTTCAAACGGTAGTGCACGGTACACGTCGGTGTGACGCGTTTTCTCTTAAATCGCACGTACTAGGGTTTTTACTTCCAATTCACTAACTTTTTATCATTGCTTCTAACCACATATTATTTCTCACTTAAAAGTCACTCTTAAGCACCAAATTTGATCCTTACTCGGTACCGGATAATTATACTGCGGTTACACGAAAAATCCGATTTCACCTTGAATTGAAAACGAATAGGAAAACCCTAATTTCCTATGGTCATTGGCACTTTTCTAGGGTGATTGAACCATGGATAACATGAAATAATAATTTCCAAATAATTTCAAATAAAAGGGAATTTTTGAGAAATATGCAAGGAATTTGCGAGTCCTCACACTCTCTCCCCCTTAAAAGAATTTCGACCTCGAAATTCCAACTTGCATTAATCAGATCAAAAAAATAGTTCTCGAAAGTTGATCACGTACTAAGAATCATTTCAATCTCACCCCAAGGATCTTTTGGGTTACAATATTTTCCAGACTCAGCTAAGATGACCCCGTCCGGTCTCTCACGTCACTTCCTAGTCACTCGATGTCCGTAGATTTCTTATATTCATTTTAGTCGGACAAAGCCTGTTCATATTCCAAAATACAAGTCTCAAGTACTTAGCAGCGCCTCAACTCTAGAGTACTCAGGCACAAGAATCCGAAATAAGATAATTCACATCTCGAGCTGCAGTCTCAAGAGCAAACTATCTACAATCGAAATTCCTACCTGACGTACCTATCTATGGTCCTCAGATACCATGAGAAAGATTTAAGGCCGATAACATTTATGATCCATAACTTATGCTCGAACGAACACTTAATCCTTCATACTTATTCACCACTTAGTCCAGGCTCACTCCGCGCAAAGACCATGCGAAGCAGCTATACGTTTTATCCCTCAATTGCTTACCTTTCAAATCAAATCAAATCTCACAGTCCGGCATCCCAAACTTTAAGCCTAGGATACACTACAGAAATCTGAAGCCTAAGCTCTGATACCACCTGTGACGGCCCCACCTCCCCCTAAGGCGAACCAAAGGGTTTGGCGAGTCGCCTGCCCGGCTCTCGCCGGGACTCAGTCGTTCCTTAATCAAATCCAGAATAAATCACAAGAATAAATAGGGCAGCAATCCAAACTTAAAGCGGAACTTATATACATTGCTATCTCAAAAGGAAGTACAGCCATCAAATGTACAAAGGTTCTCACTTCACCATACAACCAGCCCGTGCCAAGCACTAGGGCGAGAACCATTACAAAAGAAACAAAAGACCTAGACTAGGCTAGTCTATGCTCTCATCCTGCTCGCCGTCCCTTGTTAAGGAAAACAAAACTAAAGGGGTGAGCTAAAAGCTCAGTGAGGTTCTGAACAGCTAATCAAACAATCAATTCAACACATTAAACATGGAGTATCAATAATTCAAGAAACATTTACAATGGAAAGAAATAGTAACATTCATTAAAAGGATACGGGCTCACATGGAGCTATTCGTTCTTTCGTTCGTTCCCCTGACATTTCCCCTTATTCCTCCAATTATTTGAAATTTCCTTTTTGAGAAATAAAACCCTCGTGCCTTCGTTCGTTCATTCATCCCTTTCCGGACATTGAGCGGACTCCACCCATCCGGACGTTGACCGGACTCCACCCATCCGGACGTAGCCGGACTACAAGGTAATACTCGAGTATACCAAATTCACCCAGGATCACCATATCGCCCGACCGAGTCCGCTTCTGGCTCGAGTCGATCGGTAACGAAGGGCAGGGCCCAATTCAGCCAAAAGGCTTACATCATGCGCAACTAATGTTTCCATCATTAAATCATTGAAAATTTCACGTTTCATTAAGGTCGAGCGCGATAAAGTACACGCTCACCTAGAAAACTCATTTTAGAAATCCTTGAAAGCACTTAACACATTATCAAAACAACAACAACAAGTCATGAAGTCAGGGAGAATATAACAAACAAGGAACACTCACCTAGTTATGCAAAATAACGTGCAAAATATCCTTCCGGATATTACCCTTAGTCACCAATGAAACCTAAGGTTGAACAAGAAAACATATTACAGTTTATCGAGCAAAACATTTAAGGGAAACAAAGAAACTGGACTAATTAGGAGTAAAACGTGTAAAGATGACTTTCAAGTAAGAAGAGGGTTGTTTGAACCCAAGGATGAAAAATCATGTTTTAAAATGGAAAGCCGGTCATGGTATTGGCCAAATAGAAACCTAGCCCTCGAGCGAAAATTTGGGCAGCACGCCCTTTGTGTTTACCTAATTTTCCAGCCATTTTGGCTTCATTATTTTTCCTCAGCCAATCCCAAAGTTATACATATCATAAATTCAAGTCAATAGCCATTCCATAGGCTCATAACATCATAAGAACAAGAATCAAAGTAATAACAAGTGCGGAAATACAATCTAGCAAAAGACAGATTTGACGTGTGGATGCGGAAATAACATATCCGAGGCTAAGCTTATCGGATTGAGGCGTAACTTATGCCGTTTCGAAGCTAAGACACAGGGCTACAATGTTCATGAAGGTAACGTAGTCCAGTTTCCAATGCAACTTAGTCAAATCCTCAATTTACAGAACTAAAATCTAACTCGTCGTCTGTCTAACCGCATTGTACTGTAATGGTCATATCTCAGGTTACAAAAGTCCGATTCAGGTGTTCTTAGAGGCGTTTGAAAGATAAGTCAGAATACTACAACTTTCACGTTTTGGTAAAAAGCTAAATCAGTACGGATCCTAGTGGAAAAACGTGATAAACCGGATGAACTGACGAAAACGGAACACTGGAAATTTCCTAAAACAGTGAGGGTATTTTGGTCTTTTCACAGGCTACGTTGCTCCGATTGAGCTGAAATTTTGTAGGCACCTATAAAATGTCATTACCTACAACTTTGATGTTTTAAGCCAAGCCCAATTCGGCCTCTAACATGGTGCAACAAAAACGGGCAGAATAGGATGAAAATTTCCAGAAATCTGAAATCTTTTGGTTTCAATGATAGTTTTCTTAATTTCTTGCTACACTTGCTACCAAAACCCCCCTATATAACCTTATATACAACATATACTAACTATACAACAAGTTGAGGCAGAAATTAATCAAACTCTAACTTACATATTTCATCCAAAAATCACCACAACAACTTACATCACTTGTAATCAAACCCAAAACATGGACTATTTAACATCTTAAACAAGAATAAAAGGATCAAAGCCATAGATCAGATTTTATACCTCAAAAAGAAGGCTTGCAAGAGTGATCCTCCACTATTTCTTGAAGTTTTTGGTTCCCTTAGCTTCCCAAGCTTCCAAACTTACAATCAATCGGTTTAGAATTCGATTTTAGCACTTGGTTGGTGTAAATCAAGAAGGAATTTGTTTTCTCTTGCTCTCCCTTTCTCTCTCTCTTGCTTGGCCAAGACCAGAAAAAATGAAGAAGAAAGATGGCTGAAGTGAAGGATAAAAAGGCAAGAAAAAAAAATTAATTAAGGAGCCATGAGGTGGTGACACTTGGCGCCACCAAAGCCATGCAAATATTTCTCTCTCTCCCTTACATTTTTGGCCACAAATTTCGGTCAAAGGCAGCTGGAAATGAAGGGATATTTTGCTCAAATATCAATGAGCTCATGTGGTAAGAAAGTGGTGGTCCCGTGGTGTGTTCAAACGGTAGTGCACGGTACACGTCGGTGTGACGCGTTTTCTCTTAAATCGCACGTACTAGGGTTTTTACTTCCAATTCACTAACTTTTTATCATTGCTTCTAACCACATATTATTTCTCACTTAAAAGTCACTCTTAAGCACCAAATTTGATCCTTACTCGGTACCGGATAATTATACTGCGGTTACACGAAAAATCCGATTTCACCTTGAATTGAAAACGAATAGGAAAACCCTAATTTCCTATGGTCATTGGCACTTTTCTAGGGTGATTGAACCATGGATAACATGAAATAATAATTTCCAAATAATTTCAAATAAAAGGGAATTTTTGAGAAATATGCAAGGAATTTGCGAGTCCTCACACTCTCTCCCCCTTAAAAGAATTTCGACCTCGAAATTCCAACTTGCATTAATCAGATCAAAAAAATAGTTCTCGAAAGTTGATCACGTACTAAGAATCATTTCAATCTCACCCCAAGGATCTTTTGGGTTACAATATTTTCCAGACTCAGCTAAGATGACCCCGTCCGGTCTCTCACGTCACTTCCTAGTCACTCGATGTCCGTAGATTTCTTATATTCATTTTAGTCGGACAAAGCCTGTTCATATTCCAAAATACAAGTCTCAAGTACTTAGCAGCGCCTCAACTCTAGAGTACTCAGGCACAAGAATCCGAAATAAGATAATTCACATCTCGAGCTGCAGTCTCAAGAGCAAACTATCTACAATCGAAATTCCTACCTGACGTACCTATCTATGGTCCTCAGATACCATGAGAAAGATTTAAGGCCGATAACATTTATGATCCATAACTTATGCTCGAACGAACACTTAATCCTTCATACTTATTCACCACTTAGTCCAGGCTCACTCCGCGCAAAGACCATGCGAAGCAGCTATACGTTTTATCCCTCAATTGCTTACCTTTCAAATCAAATCAAATCTCACAGTCCGGCATCCCAAACTTTAAGCCTAGGATACACTACAGAAATCTGAAGCCTAAGCTCTGATACCACCTGTGACGGCCCCACCTCCCCCTAAGGCGAACCAAAGGGTTTGGCGAGTCGCCTGCCCGGCTCTCGCCGGGACTCAGTCGTTCCTTAATCAAATCCAGAATAAATCACAAGAATAAATAGGGCAGCAATCCAAACTTAAAGCGGAACTTATATACATTGCTATCTCAAAAGGAAGTACAGCCATCAAATGTACAAAGGTTCTCACTTCACCATACAACCAGCCCGTGCCAAGCACTAGGGCGAGAACCATTACAAAAGAAACAAAAGACCTAGACTAGGCTAGTCTATGCTCTCATCCTGCTCGCCGTCCCTTGTTAAGGAAAACAAAACTAAAGGGGTGAGCTAAAAGCTCAGTGAGGTTCTGAACAGCTAATCAAACAATCAATTCAACACATTAAACATGGAGTATCAATAATTCAAGAAACATTTACAATGGAAAGCAATAGTAACATTCATTAAAAGGATACGGGCTCACATGGAGCTATTCGTTCTTTCGTTCGTTCCCCTGACATTTCCCCTTATTCCTCCAATTATTTGAAATTTCCTTTTTGAGAAATAAAACCCTCGTGCCTTCGTTCGTTCATTCATCCCTTTCCGGACATTGAGCGGACTCCACCCATCCGGACGTTGACCGGACTCCACCCATCCGGACGTAGCCGGACTACAAGGTAATACTCGAGTATACCAAATTCACCCAGGATCACCATATCGCCCGACCGAGTCCGCTTCTGGCTCGAGTCGATCGGTAACGAAGGGCAGGGCCCAATTCAGCCAAAAGGCTTACATCATGCGCAACTAATGTTTCCATCATTAAATCATTGAAAATTTCACGTTTCATTAAGGTCGAGCGCGATAAAGTACACGCTCACCTAGAAAACTCATTTTAGAAATCCTTGAAAGCACTTAACACATTATCAAAACAACAACAACAAGTCATGAAGTCAGGGAGAATATAACAAACAAGGAACACTCACCTAGTTATGCAAAATAACGTGCAAAATATCCTTCCGGATATTACCCTTAGTCACCAATGAAACCTAAGGTTGAACAAGAAAACATATTACAGTTTATCGAGCAAAACATTTAAGGGAAACAAAGAAACTGGACTAATTAGGAGTAAAACGTGTAAAGATGACTTTCAAGTAAGAAGAGGGTTGTTTGAACCCAAGGATGAAAAATCATGTTTTAAAATGGAAAGCCGGTCATGGTATTGGCCAAATAGAAACCTAGCCCTCGAGCGAAAATTTGGGCAGCACGCCCTTTGTGTTTACCTAATTTTCCAGCCATTTTGGCTTCATTATTTTTCCTCAGCCAATCCCAAAGTTATACATATCATAAATTCAAGTCAATAGCCATTCCATAGGCTCATAACATCATAAGAACAAGAATCAAAGTAATAACAAGTGCGGAAATACAATCTAGCAAAAGACAGATTTGACGTGTGGATGCGGAAATAACATATCCGAGGCTAAGCTTATCGGATTGAGGCGTAACTTATGCCGTTTCGAAGCTAAGACACAGGGCTACAATGTTCATGAAGGTAACGTAGTCCAGTTTCCAATGCAACTTAGTCAAATCCTCAATTTACAGAACTAAAATCTAACTCGTCGTCTGTCTAACCGCATTGTACTGTAATGGTCATATCTCAGGTTACAAAAGTCCGATTCAGGTGTTCTTAGAGGCGTTTGAAAGATAAGTCAGAATACTACAACTTTCACGTTTTGGTAAAAAGCTAAATCAGTACGGATCCTAGTGGAAAAACGTGATAAACCGGATGAACTGACGAAAACGGAACACTGGAAATTTCCTAAAACAGTGAGGGTATTTTGGTCTTTTCACAGGCTACGTTGCTCCGATTGAGCTGAAATTTTGTAGGCACCTATAAAATGTCATTACCTACAACTTTGATGTTTTAAGCCAAGCCCAATTCGGCCTCTAACATGGTGCAACAAAAACGGGCAGAATAGGATGAAAATTTCCAGAAATCTGAAATCTTTTGGTTTCAATGATAGTTTTCTTAATTTCTTGCTACACTTGCTACCAAAACCCCCTATATAACCTTATATACAACATATACTAACTATACAACAAGTTGAGGCAGAAATTAATCAAACTCTAACTTACATATTTCATCCAAAAATCACCACAACAACTTACATCACTTGTAATCAAACCCAAAACATGGACTATTTAACATCTTAAACAAGAATAAAAGGATCAAAGCCATAGATCAGATTTTATACCTCAAAAAGAAGGCTTGCAAGAGTGATCCTCCACTATTTCTTGAAGTTTTTGGTTCCCTTAGCTTCCCAAGCTTCCAAACTTACAATCAATCGGTTTAGAATTCGATTTTAGCACTTGGTTGGTGTAAATCAAGAAGGAATTTGTTTTCTCTTGCTCTCCCTTTCTCTCTCTCTTGCTTGGCCAAGACCAGAAAAAATGAAGAAGAAAGATGGCTGAAGTGAAGGATAAAAAGGCAAGAAAAAAAAATTAATTAAGGAGCCATGAGGTGGTGACACTTGGCGCCACCAAAGCCATGCAAATATTTCTCTCTCTCCCTTACATTTTTGGCCACAAATTTCGGTCAAAGGCAGCTGGAAATGAAGGGATATTTTGCTCAAATATCAATGAGCTCATGTGGTAAGAAAGTGGTGGTCCCGTGGTGTGTTCAAACGGTAGTGCACGGTACACGTCGGTGTGACGCGTTTTCTCTTAAATCGCACGTACTAGGGTTTTTACTTCCAATTCACTAACTTTTTATCATTGCTTCTAACCACATATTATTTCTCACTTAAAAGTCACTCTTAAGCACCAAATTTGATCCTTACTCGGTACCGGATAATTATACTGCGGTTACACGAAAAATCCGATTTCACCTTGAATTGAAAACGAATAGGAAAACCCTAATTTCCTATGGTCATTGGCACTTTTCTAGGGTGATTGAACCATGGATAACATGAAATAATAATTTCCAAATAATTTCAAATAAAAGGGAATTTTTGAGAAATATGCAAGGAATTTGCGAGTCCTCACACTCTCTCCCCCTTAAAAGAATTTCGACCTCGAAATTCCAACTTGCATTAATCAGATCAAAAAAATAGTTCTCGAAAGTTGATCACGTACTAAGAATCATTTCAATCTCACCCCAAGGATCTTTTGGGTTACAATATTTTCCAGACTCAGCTAAGATGACCCCGTCCGGTCTCTCACGTCACTTCCTAGTCACTCGATGTCCGTAGATTTCTTATATTCATTTTAGTCGGACAAAGCCTGTTCATATTCCAAAATACAAGTCTCAAGTACTTAGCAGCGCCTCAACTCTAGAGTACTCAGGCACAAGAATCCGAAATAAGATAATTCACATCTCGAGCTGCAGTCTCAAGAGCAAACTATCTACAATCGAAATTCCTACCTGACGTACCTATCTATGGTCCTCAGATACCATGAGAAAGATTTAAGGCCGATAACATTTATGATCCATAACTTATGCTCGAACGAACACTTAATCCTTCATACTTATTCACCACTTAGTCCAGGCTCACTCCGCGCAAAGACCATGCGAAGCAGCTATACGTTTTATCCCTCAATTGCTTACCTTTCAAATCAAATCAAATCTCACAGTCCGGCATCCCAAACTTTAAGCCTAGGATACACTACAGAAATCTGAAGCCTAAGCTCTGATACCACCTGTGACGGCCCCACCTCCCCCTAAGGCGAACCAAAGGGTTTGGCGAGTCGCCTGCCCGGCTCTCGCCGGGACTCAGTCGTTCCTTAATCAAATCCAGAATAAATCACAAGAATAAATAGGGCAGCAATCCAAACTTAAAGCGGAACTTATATACATTGCTATCTCAAAAGGAAGTACAGCCATCAAATGTACAAAGGTTCTCACTTCACCATACAACCAGCCCGTGCCAAGCACTAGGGCGAGAACCATTACAAAAGAAACAAAAGACCTAGACTAGGCTAGTCTATGCTCTCATCCTGCTCGCCGTCCCTTGTTAAGGAAAACAAAACTAAAGGGGTGAGCTAAAAGCTCAGTGAGGTTCTGAACAGCTAATCAAACAATCAATTCAACACATTAAACATGGAGTATCAATAATTCAAGAAACATTTACAATGGAAAGAAATAGTAACATTCATTAAAAGGATACGGGCTCACATGGAGCTATTCGTTCTTTCGTTCGTTCCCCTGACATTTCCCCTTATTCCTCCAATTATTTGAAATTTCCTTTTTGAGAAATAAAACCCTCGTGCCTTCGTTCGTTCATTCATCCCTTTCCGGACATTGAGCGGACTCCACCCATCCGGACGTTGACCGGACTCCACCCATCCGGACGTAGCCGGACTACAAGGTAATACTCGAGTATACCAAATTCACCCAGGATCACCATATCGCCCGACCGAGTCCGCTTCTGGCTCGAGTCGATCGGTAACGAAGGGCAGGGCCCAATTCAGCCAAAAGGCTTACATCATGCGCAACTAATGTTTCCATCATTAAATCATTGAAAATTTCACGTTTCATTAAGGTCGAGCGCGATAAAGTACACGCTCACCTAGAAAACTCATTTTAGAAATCCTTGAAAGCACTTAACACATTATCAAAACAACAACAACAAGTCATGAAGTCAGGGAGAATATAACAAACAAGGAACACTCACCTAGTTATGCAAAATAACGTGCAAAATATCCTTCCGGATATTACCCTTAGTCACCAATGAAACCTAAGGTTGAACAAGAAAACATATTACAGTTTATCGAGCAAAACATTTAAGGGAAACAAAGAAACTGGACTAATTAGGAGTAAAACGTGTAAAGATGACTTTCAAGTAAGAAGAGGGTTGTTTGAACCCAAGGATGAAAAATCATGTTTTAAAATGGAAAGCCGGTCATGGTATTGGCCAAATAGAAACCTAGCCCTCGAGCGAAAATTTGGGCAGCACGCCCTTTGTGTTTACCTAATTTTCCAGCCATTTTGGCTTCATTATTTTTCCTCAGCCAATCCCAAAGTTATACATATCATAAATTCAAGTCAATAGCCATTCCATAGGCTCATAACATCATAAGAACAAGAATCAAAGTAATAACAAGTGCGGAAATACAATCTAGCAAAAGACAGATTTGACGTGTGGATGCGGAAATAACATATCCGAGGCTAAGCTTATCGGATTGAGGCGTAACTTATGCCGTTTCGAAGCTAAGACACAGGGCTACAATGTTCATGAAGGTAACGTAGTCCAGTTTCCAATGCAACTTAGTCAAATCCTCAATTTACAGAACTAAAATCTAACTCGTCGTCTGTCTAACCGCATTGTACTGTAATGGTCATATCTCAGGTTACAAAAGTCCGATTCAGGTGTTCTTAGAGGCGTTTGAAAGATAAGTCAGAATACTACAACTTTCACGTTTTGGTAAAAAGCTAAATCAGTACGGATCCTAGTGGAAAAACGTGATAAACCGGATGAACTGACGAAAACGGAACACTGGAAATTTCCTAAAACAGTGAGGGTATTTTGGTCTTTTCACAGGCTACGTTGCTCCGATTGAGCTGAAATTTTGTAGGCACCTATAAAATGCCATTACCTACAACTTTGATGTTTTAAGCCAAGCCCAATTCGGCCTCTAACATGGTGCAACAAAAACGGGCAGAATAGGATGAAAATTTCCAGAAATCTGAAATCTTTTGGTTTCAATGATAGTTTTCTTAATTTCTTGCTACACTTGCTACCAAAACCCCCTATATAACCTTATATACAACATATACTAACTATACAACAAGTTGAGGCAGAAATTAATCAAACTCTAACTTACATATTTCATCCAAAAATCACCACAACAACTTACATCACTTGTAATCAAACCCAAAACATGGACTATTTAACATCTTAAACAAGAATAAAAGGATCAAAGCCATAGATCAGATTTTATACCTCAAAAAGAAGGCTTGCAAGAGTGATCCTCCACTATTTCTTGAAGTTTTTGGTTCCCTTAGCTTCCCAAGCTTCCAAACTTACAATCAATCGGTTTAGAATTCGATTTTAGCACTTGGTTGGTGTAAATCAAGAAGGAATTTGTTTTCTCTTGCTCTCCCTTTCTCTCTCTCTTGCTTGGCCAAGACCAGAAAAAATGAAGAAGAAAGATGGCTGAAGTGAAGGATAAAAAGGCAAGAAAAAAAAATTAATTAAGGAGCCATGAGGTGGTGACACTTGGCGCCACCAAAGCCATGCAAATATTTCTCTCTCTCCCTTACATTTTTGGCCACAAATTTCGGTCAAAGGCAGCTGGAAATGAAGGGATATTTTGCTCAAATATCAATGAGCTCATGTGGTAAGAAAGTGGTGGTCCCGTGGTGTGTTCAAACGGTAGTGCACGGTACACGTCGGTGTGACGCGTTTTCTCTTAAATCGCACGTACTAGGGTTTTTACTTCCAATTCACTAACTTTTTATCATTGCTTCTAACCACATATTATTTCTCACTTAAAAGTCACTCTTAAGCACCAAATTTGATCCTTACTCGGTACCGGATAATTATACTGCGGTTACACGAAAAATCCGATTTCACCTTGAATTGAAAACGAATAGGAAAACCCTAATTTCCTATGGTCATTGGCACTTTTCTAGGGTGATTGAACCATGGATAACATGAAATAATAATTTCCAAATAATTTCAAATAAAAGGGAATTTTTGAGAAATATGCAAGGAATTTGCGAGTCCTCACACTCTCTCCCCCTTAAAAGAATTTCGACCTCGAAATTCCAACTTGCATTAATCAGATCAAAAAAATAGTTCTCGAAAGTTGATCACGTACTAAGAATCATTTCAATCTCACCCCAAGGATCTTTTGGGTTACAATATTTTCCAGACTCAGCTAAGATGACCCCGTCCGGTCTCTCACGTCACTTCCTAGTCACTCGATGTCCGTAGATTTCTTATATTCATTTTAGTCGGACAAAGCCTGTTCATATTCCAAAATACAAGTCTCAAGTACTTAGCAGCGCCTCAACTCTAGAGTACTCAGGCACAAGAATCCGAAATAAGATAATTCACATCTCGAGCTGCAGTCTCAAGAGCAAACTATCTACAATCGAAATTCCTACCTGACGTACCTATCTATGGTCCTCAGATACCATGAGAAAGATTTAAGGCCGATAACATTTATGATCCATAACTTATGCTCGAACGAACACTTAATCCTTCATACTTATTCACCACTTAGTCCAGGCTCACTCCGCGCAAAGACCATGCGAAGCAGCTATACGTTTTATCCCTCAATTGCTTACCTTTCAAATCAAATCAAATCTCACAGTCCGGCATCCCAAACTTTAAGCCTAGGATACACTACAGAAATCTGAAGCCTAAGCTCTGATACCACCTGTGACGGCCCCACCTCCCCCTAAGGCGAACCAAAGGGTTTGGCGAGTCGCCTGCCCGGCTCTCGCCGGGACTCAGTCGTTCCTTAATCAAATCCAGAATAAATCACAAGAATAAATAGGGCAGCAATCCAAACTTAAAGCGGAACTTATATACATTGCTATCTCAAAAGGAAGTACAGCCATCAAATGTACAAAGGTTCTCACTTCACCATACAACCAGCCCGTGCCAAGCACTAGGGCGAGAACCATTACAAAAGAAACAAAAGACCTAGACTAGGCTAGTCTATGCTCTCATCCTGCTCGCCGTCCCTTGTTAAGGAAAACAAAACTAAAGGGGTGAGCTAAAAGCTCAGTGAGGTTCTGAACAGCTAATCAAACAATCAATTCAACACATTAAACATGGAGTATCAATAATTCAAGAAACATTTACAATGGAAAGAAATAGTAACATTCATTAAAAGGATACGGGCTCACATGGAGCTATTCGTTCTTTCGTTCGTTCCCCTGACATTTCCCCTTATTCCTCCAATTATTTGAAATTTCCTTTTTGAGAAATAAAACCCTCGTGCCTTCGTTCGTTCATTCATCCCTTTCCGGACATTGAGCGGACTCCACCCATCCGGACGTTGACCGGACTCCACCCATCCGGACGTAGCCGGACTACAAGGTAATACTCGAGTATACCAAATTCACCCAGGATCACCATATCGCCCGACCGAGTCCGCTTCTGGCTCGAGTCGATCGGTAACGAAGGGCAGGGCCCAATTCAGCCAAAAGGCTTACATCATGCGCAACTAATGTTTCCATCATTAAATCATTGAAAATTTCACGTTTCATTAAGGTCGAGCGCGATAAAGTACACGCTCACCTAGAAAACTCATTTTAGAAATCCTTGAAAGCACTTAACACATTATCAAAACAACAACAACAAGTCATGAAGTCAGGGAGAATATAACAAACAAGGAACACTCACCTAGTTATGCAAAATAACGTGCAAAATATCCTTCCGGATATTACCCTTAGTCACCAATGAAACCTAAGGTTGAACAAGAAAACATATTACAGTTTATCGAGCAAAACATTTAAGGGAAACAAAGAAACTGGACTAATTAGGAGTAAAACGTGTAAAGATGACTTTCAAGTAAGAAGAGGGTTGTTTGAACCCAAGGATGAAAAATCATGTTTTAAAATGGAAAGCCGGTCATGGTATTGGCCAAATAGAAACCTAGCCCTCGAGCGAAAATTTGGGCAGCACGCCCTTTGTGTTTACCTAATTTTCCAGCCATTTTGGCTTCATTATTTTTCCTCAGCCAATCCCAAAGTTATACATATCATAAATTCAAGTCAATAGCCATTCCATAGGCTCATAACATCATAAGAACAAGAATCAAAGTAATAACAAGTGCGGAAATACAATCTAGCAAAAGACAGATTTGACGTGTGGATGCGGAAATAACATATCCGAGGCTAAGCTTATCGGATTGAGGCGTAACTTATGCCGTTTCGAAGCTAAGACACAGGGCTACAATGTTCATGAAGGTAACGTAGTCCAGTTTCCAATGCAACTTAGTCAAATCCTCAATTTACAGAACTAAAATCTAACTCGTCGTCTGTCTAACCGCATTGTACTGTAATGGTCATATCTCAGGTTACAAAAGTCCGATTCAGGTGTTCTTAGAGGCGTTTGAAAGATAAGTCAGAATACTACAACTTTCACGTTTTGGTAAAAAGCTAAATCAGTACGGATCCTAGTGGAAAAACGTGATAAACCGGATGAACTGACGAAAACGGAACACTGGAAATTTCCTAAAACAGTGAGGGTATTTTGGTCTTTTCACAGGCTACGTTGCTCCGATTGAGCTGAAATTTTGTAGGCACCTATAAAATGTCATTACCTACAACTTTGATGTTTTAAGCCAAGCCCAATTCGGCCTCTAACATGGTGCAACAAAAACGGGCAGAATAGGATGAAAATTTCCAGAAATCTGAAATCTTTTGGTTTCAATGATAGTTTTCTTAATTTCTTGCTACACTTGCTACCAAAACCCCCTATATAACCTTATATACAACATATACTAACTATACAACAAGTTGAGGCAGAAATTAATCAAACTCTAACTTACATATTTCATCCAAAAATCACCACAACAACTTACATCACTTGTAATCAAACCCAAAACATGGACTATTTAACATCTTAAACAAGAATAAAAGGATCAAAGCCATAGATCAGATTTTATACCTCAAAAAGAAGGCTTGCAAGAGTGATCCTCCACTATTTCTTGAAGTTTTTGGTTCCCTTAGCTTCCCAAGCTTCCAAACTTACAATCAATCGGTTTAGAATTCGATTTTAGCACTTGGTTGGTGTAAATCAAGAAGGAATTTGTTTTCTCTTGCTCTCCCTTTCTCTCTCTCTTGCTTGGCCAAGACCAGAAAAAATGAAGAAGAAAGATGGCTGAAGTGAAGGATAAAAAGGCAAGAAAAAAAAATTAATTAAGGAGCCATGAGGTGGTGACACTTGGCGCCACCAAAGCCATGCAAATATTTCTCTCTCTCCCTTACATTTTTGGCCACAAATTTCGGTCAAAGGCAGCTGGAAATGAAGGGATATTTTGCTCAAATATCAATGAGCTCATGTGGTAAGAAAGTGGTGGTCCCGTGGTGTGTTCAAACGGTAGTGCACGGTACACGTCGGTGTGACGCGTTTTCTCTTAAATCGCACGTACTAGGGTTTTTACTTCCAATTCACTAACTTTTTATCATTGCTTCTAACCACATATTATTTCTCACTTAAAAGTCACTCTTAAGCACCAAATTTGATCCTTACTCGGTACCGGATAATTATACTGCGGTTACACGAAAAATCCGATTTCACCTTGAATTGAAAACGAATAGGAAAACCCTAATTTCCTATGGTCATTGGCACTTTTCTAGGGTGATTGAACCATGGATAACATGAAATAATAATTTCCAAATAATTTCAAATAAAAGGGAATTTTTGAGAAATATGCAAGGAATTTGCGAGTCCTCACACTCTCTCCCCCTTAAAAGAATTTCGACCTCGAAATTCCAACTTGCATTAATCAGATCAAAAAAATAGTTCTCGAAAGTTGATCACGTACTAAGAATCATTTCAATCTCACCCCAAGGATCTTTTGGGTTACAATATTTTCCAGACTCAGCTAAGATGACCCCGTCCGGTCTCTCACGTCACTTCCTAGTCACTCGATGTCCGTAGATTTCTTATATTCATTTTAGTCGGACAAAGCCTGTTCATATTCCAAAATACAAGTCTCAAGTACTTAGCAGCGCCTCAACTCTAGAGTACTCAGGCACAAGAATCCGAAATAAGATAATTCACATCTCGAGCTGCAGTCTCAAGAGCAAACTATCTACAATCGAAATTCCTACCTGACGTACCTATCTATGGTCCTCAGATACCATGAGAAAGATTTAAGGCCGATAACATTTATGATCCATAACTTATGCTCGAACGAACACTTAATCCTTCATACTTATTCACCACTTAGTCCAGGCTCACTCCGCGCAAAGACCATGCGAAGCAGCTATACGTTTTATCCCTCAATTGCTTACCTTTCAAATCAAATCAAATCTCACAGTCCGGCATCCCAAACTTTAAGCCTAGGATACACTACAGAAATCTGAAGCCTAAGCTCTGATACCACCTGTGACGGCCCCACCTCCCCCTAAGGCGAACCAAAGGGTTTGGCGAGTCGCCTGCCCGGCTCTCGCCGGGACTCAGTCGTTCCTTAATCAAATCCAGAATAAATCACAAGAATAAATAGGGCAGCAATCCAAACTTAAAGCGGAACTTATATACATTGCTATCTCAAAAGGAAGTACAGCCATCAAATGTACAAAGGTTCTCACTTCACCATACAACCAGCCCGTGCCAAGCACTAGGGCGAGAACCATTACAAAAGAAACAAAAGACCTAGACTAGGCTAGTCTATGCTCTCATCCTGCTCGCCGTCCCTTGTTAAGGAAAACAAAACTAAAGGGGTGAGCTAAAAGCTCAGTGAGGTTCTGAACAGCTAATCAAACAATCAATTCAACACATTAAACATGGAGTATCAATAATTCAAGAAACATTTACAATGGAAAGCAATAGTAACATTCATTAAAAGGATACGGGCTCACATGGAGCTATTCGTTCTTTCGTTCGTTCCCCTGACATTTCCCCTTATTCCTCCAATTATTTGAAATTTCCTTTTTGAGAAATAAAACCCTCGTGCCTTCGTTCGTTCATTCATCCCTTTCCGGACATTGAGCGGACTCCACCCATCCGGACGTTGACCGGACTCCACCCATCCGGACGTAGCCGGACTACAAGGTAATACTCGAGTATACCAAATTCACCCAGGATCACCATATCGCCCGACCGAGTCCGCTTCTGGCTCGAGTCGATCGGTAACGAAGGGCAGGGCCCAATTCAGCCAAAAGGCTTACATCATGCGCAACTAATGTTTCCATCATTAAATCATTGAAAATTTCACGTTTCATTAAGGTCGAGCGCGATAAAGTACACGCTCACCTAGAAAACTCATTTTAGAAATCCTTGAAAGCACTTAACACATTATCAAAACAACAACAACAAGTCATGAAGTCAGGGAGAATATAACAAACAAGGAACACTCACCTAGTTATGCAAAATAACGTGCAAAATATCCTTCCGGATATTACCCTTAGTCACCAATGAAACCTAAGGTTGAACAAGAAAACATATTACAGTTTATCGAGCAAAACATTTAAGGGAAACAAAGAAACTGGACTAATTAGGAGTAAAACGTGTAAAGATGACTTTCAAGTAAGAAGAGGGTTGTTTGAACCCAAGGATGAAAAATCATGTTTTAAAATGGAAAGCCGGTCATGGTATTGGCCAAATAGAAACCTAGCCCTCGAGCGAAAATTTGGGCAGCACGCCCTTTGTGTTTACCTAATTTTCCAGCCATTTTGGCTTCATTATTTTTCCTCAGCCAATCCCAAAGTTATACATATCATAAATTCAAGTCAATAGCCATTCCATAGGCTCATAACATCATAAGAACAAGAATCAAAGTAATAACAAGTGCGGAAATACAATCTAGCAAAAGACAGATTTGACGTGTGGATGCGGAAATAACATATCCGAGGCTAAGCTTATCGGATTGAGGCGTAACTTATGCCGTTTCGAAGCTAAGACACAGGGCTACAATGTTCATGAAGGTAACGTAGTCCAGTTTCCAATGCAACTTAGTCAAATCCTCAATTTACAGAACTAAAATCTAACTCGTCGTCTGTCTAACCGCATTGTACTGTAATGGTCATATCTCAGGTTACAAAAGTCCGATTCAGGTGTTCTTAGAGGCGTTTGAAAGATAAGTCAGAATACTACAACTTTCACGTTTTGGTAAAAAGCTAAATCAGTACGGATCCTAGTGGAAAAACGTGATAAACCGGATGAACTGACGAAAACGGAACACTGGAAATTTCCTAAAACAGTGAGGGTATTTTGGTCTTTTCACAGGCTACGTTGCTCCGATTGAGCTGAAATTTTGTAGGCACCTATAAAATGTCATTACCTACAACTTTGATGTTTTAAGCCAAGCCCAATTCGGCCTCTAACATGGTGCAACAAAAACGGGCAGAATAGGATGAAAATTTCCAGAAATCTGAAATCTTTTGGTTTCAATGATAGTTTTCTTAATTTCTTGCTACACTTGCTACCAAAACCCCCCTATATAACCTTATATACAACATATACTAACTATACAACAAGTTGAGGCAGAAATTAATCAAACTCTAACTTACATATTTCATCCAAAAATCACCACAACAACTTACATCACTTGTAATCAAACCCAAAACATGGACTATTTAACATCTTAAACAAGAATAAAAGGATCAAAGCCATAGATCAGATTTTATACCTCAAAAAGAAGGCTTGCAAGAGTGATCCTCCACTATTTCTTGAAGTTTTTGGTTCCCTTAGCTTCCCAAGCTTCCAAACTTACAATCAATCGGTTTAGAATTCGATTTTAGCACTTGGTTGGTGTAAATCAAGAAGGAATTTGTTTTCTCTTGCTCTCCCTTTCTCTCTCTCTTGCTTGGCCAAGACCAGAAAAAATGAAGAAGAAAGATGGCTGAAGTGAAGGATAAAAAGGCAAGAAAAAAAAATTAATTAAGGAGCCATGAGGTGGTGACACTTGGCGCCACCAAAGCCATGCAAATATTTCTCTCTCTCCCTTACATTTTTGGCCACAAATTTCGGTCAAAGGCAGCTGGAAATGAAGGGATATTTTGCTCAAATATCAATGAGCTCATGTGGTAAGAAAGTGGTGGTCCCGTGGTGTGTTCAAACGGTAGTGCACGGTACACGTCGGTGTGACGCGTTTTCTCTTAAATCGCACGTACTAGGGTTTTTACTTCCAATTCACTAACTTTTTATCATTGCTTCTAACCACATATTATTTCTCACTTAAAAGTCACTCTTAAGCACCAAATTTGATCCTTACTCGGTACCGGATAATTATACTGCGGTTACACGAAAAATCCGATTTCACCTTGAATTGAAAACGAATAGGAAAACCCTAATTTCCTATGGTCATTGGCACTTTTCTAGGGTGATTGAACCATGGATAACATGAAATAATAATTTCCAAATAATTTCAAATAAAAGGGAATTTTTGAGAAATATGCAAGGAATTTGCGAGTCCTCACACTCTCTCCCCCTTAAAAGAATTTCGACCTCGAAATTCCAACTTGCATTAATCAGATCAAAAAAATAGTTCTCGAAAGTTGATCACGTACTAAGAATCATTTCAATCTCACCCCAAGGATCTTTTGGGTTACAATATTTTCCAGACTCAGCTAAGATGACCCCGTCCGGTCTCTCACGTCACTTCCTAGTCACTCGATGTCCGTAGATTTCTTATATTCATTTTAGTCGGACAAAGCCTGTTCATATTCCAAAATACAAGTCTCAAGTACTTAGCAGCGCCTCAACTCTAGAGTACTCAGGCACAAGAATCCGAAATAAGATAATTCACATCTCGAGCTGCAGTCTCAAGAGCAAACTATCTACAATCGAAATTCCTACCTGACGTACCTATCTATGGTCCTCAGATACCATGAGAAAGATTTAAGGCCGATAACATTTATGATCCATAACTTATGCTCGAACGAACACTTAATCCTTCATACTTATTCACCACTTAGTCCAGGCTCACTCCGCGCAAAGACCATGCGAAGCAGCTATACGTTTTATCCCTCAATTGCTTACCTTTCAAATCAAATCAAATCTCACAGTCCGGCATCCCAAACTTTAAGCCTAGGATACACTACAGAAATCTGAAGCCTAAGCTCTGATACCACCTGTGACGGCCCCACCTCCCCCTAAGGCGAACCAAAGGGTTTGGCGAGTCGCCTGCCCGGCTCTCGCCGGGACTCAGTCGTTCCTTAATCAAATCCAGAATAAATCACAAGAATAAATAGGGCAGCAATCCAAACTTAAAGCGGAACTTATATACATTGCTATCTCAAAAGGAAGTACAGCCATCAAATGTACAAAGGTTCTCACTTCACCATACAACCAGCCCGTGCCAAGCACTAGGGCGAGAACCATTACAAAAGAAACAAAAGACCTAGACTAGGCTAGTCTATGCTCTCATCCTGCTCGCCGTCCCTTGTTAAGGAAAACAAAACTAAAGGGGTGAGCTAAAAGCTCAGTGAGGTTCTGAATAGCTAATCAAACAATCAATTCAACACATTAAACATGGAGTATCAATAATTCAAGAAACATTTACAATGGAAAGAAATAGTAACATTCATTAAAAGGATACGGGCTCACATGGAGCTATTCGTTCTTTCGTTCGTTCCCCTGACATTTCTCCTTATTCCTCCAATTATTTGAAATTTCATTTTTGAGAAATAAAACCCTCGTGCCTTCGTTCGTTCATTCATCCCTTTCCGGACATTGAGCGGACTCCACCCATCCGGACGTTGACCGGACTCCACCCATCCGGACGTAGCCGGACTACAAGGTAATACTCGAGTATACCAAATTCACCCAGGATCACCATATCGCCCGACCGAGTCCGCTTCTGGCTCGAGTCGATCGGTAACGAAGGGCAGGGCCCAATTCAGCCAAAAGGCTTACATCATGCGCAACTAATGTTTCCATCATTAAATCATTGAAAATTTCACGTTTCATTAAGGTCGAGCGCGATAAAGTACACGCTCACCTAGAAAACTCATTTTAGAAATCCTTGAAAGCACTTAACACATTATCAAAACAACAACAACAAGTCATGAAGTCAGGGAGAATATAACAAACAAGGAACACTCACCTAGTTATGCAAAATAACGTGCAAAATATCCTTCCGGATATTACCCTTAGTCACCAATGAAACCTAAGGTTGAACAAGAAAACATATTACAGTTTATCGAGCAAAACATTTAAGGGAAACAAAGAAACTGGACTAATTAGGAGTAAAACGTGTAAAGATGACTTTCAAGTAAGAAGAGGGTTGTTTGAACCCAAGGATGAAAAATCATGTTTTAAAATGGAAAGCCGGTCATGGTATTGGCCAAATAGAAACCTAGCCCTCGAGCGAAAATTTGGGCAGCACGCCCTTTGTGTTTACCTAATTTTCCAGCCATTTTGGCTTCATTATTTTTCCTCAGCCAATCCCAAAGTTATACATATCATAAATTCAAGTCAATAGCCATTCCATAGGCTCATAACATCATAAGAATAAGAATCAAAGTAATAACAAGTGCGGAAATACAATCTAGCAAAAGACAGATTTGACGTGTGGATGCGGAAATAACATATCCGAGGCTAAGCTTATCGGATTGAGGCGTAACTTATGCCGTTTCGAAGCTAAGACACAGGGTTACAATGTTCATGAAGGTAACGTAGTCCAGTTTCCAATGCAACTTAGTCAAATCCTCAATTTACAGAACTAAAATCTAACTCGTCATCTGTCTAACCGCATTGTACTGTAATGGTCATATCTCAGGTTACAAAAGTCCGATTCAGGTGTTCTTAGAGGCGTTTGAAAGATAAGTCAGAATACTACAACTTTCACGTTTTGGTAAAAAGCTAAATCAGTACGGATCCTAGTGGAAAAACGTGATAAACCGGATGAACTGACGAAAACGGAACACTGGAAATTTCCTAAAACAGTGAGGGTATTTTGGTCTTTTCACAGGCTACGTTGCTCCGATTGAGCTGAAATTTTGTAGGCACCTATAAAATGCCATTACCTACAACTTTGATGTTTTAAGCCAAGCCCAATTCGGCCTCTAACATGGTGCAACAAAAACGGGCAGAATAGGATGAAAATTTCCAGAAATCTGAAATCTTTTGGTTTCAATGATAGTTTTCTTAATTTCTTGCTACACTTGCTACCAAAACCCCCTATATAACCTTATATACAACATATACTAACTATACAACAAGTTGAGGCAGAAATTAATCAAACTCTAACTTACATATTTCATCCAAAAATCACCACAACAACTTACATCACTTGTAATCAAACCCAAAACATGGACTATTTAACATCTTAAACAAGAATAAAAGGATCAAAGCCATAGATCAGATTTTATACCTCAAAAAGAAGGCTTGCAAGAGTGATCCTCCACTATTTCTTGAAGTTTTTGGTTCCCTTAGCTTCCCAAGCTTCCAAACTTACAATCAATCGGTTTAGAATTCGATTTTAGCACTTGGTTGGTGTAAATCAAGAAGGAATTTGTTTTCTCTTGCTCTCCCTTTCTCTCTCTCTTGCTTGGCCAAGACCAGAAAAAATGAAGAAGAAAGATGGCTGAAGTGAAGGATAAAAAGGCAAGAAAAAAAAATTAATTAAGGAGCCATGAGGTGGTGACACTTGGCGCCACCAAAGCCATGCAAATATTTCTCTCTCTCCCTTACATTTTTGGCCACAAATTTCGGTCAAAGGCAGCTGGAAATGAAGGGATATTTTGCTCAAATATCAATGAGCTCATGTGGTAAGAAAGTGGTGGTCCCGTGGTGTGTTCAAACGGTAGTGCACGGTACACGTCGGTGTGACGCGTTTTCTCTTAAATCGCACGTACTAGGGTTTTTACTTCCAATTCACTAACTTTTTATCATTGCTTCTAACCACATATTATTTCTCACTTAAAAGTCACTCTTAAGCACCAAATTTGATCCTTACTCGGTACCGGATAATTATACTGCGGTTACACGAAAAATCCGATTTCACCTTGAATTGAAAACGAATAGGAAAACCCTAATTTCCTATGGTCATTGGCACTTTTCTAGGGTGATTGAACCATGGATAACATGAAATAATAATTTCCAAATAATTTCAAATAAAAGGGAATTTTTGAGAAATATGCAAGGAATTTGCGAGTCCTCACACTCTCTCCCCCTTAAAAGAATTTCGACCTCGAAATTCCAACTTGCATTAATCAGATCAAAAAAATAGTTCTCGAAAGTTGATCACGTACTAAGAATCATTTCAATCTCACCCCAAGGATCTTTTGGGTTACAATATTTTCCAGACTCAGCTAAGATGACCCCGTCCGGTCTCTCACGTCACTTCCTAGTCACTCGATGTCCGTAGATTTCTTATATTCATTTTAGTCGGACAAAGCCTGTTCATATTCCAAAATACAAGTCTCAAGTACTTAGCAGCGCCTCAACTCTAGAGTACTCAGGCACAAGAATCCGAAATAAGATAATTCACATCTCGAGCTGCAGTCTCAAGAGCAAACTATCTACAATCGAAATTCCTACCTGACGTACCTATCTATGGTCCTCAGATACCATGAGAAAGATTTAAGGCCGATAACATTTATGATCCATAACTTATGCTCGAACGAACACTTAATCCTTCATACTTATTCACCACTTAGTCCAGGCTCACTCCGCGCAAAGACCATGCGAAGCAGCTATACGTTTTATCCCTCAATTGCTTACCTTTCAAATCAAATCAAATCTCACAGTCCGGCATCCCAAACTTTAAGCCTAGGATACACTACAGAAATCTGAAGCCTAAGCTCTGATACCACCTGTGACGGCCCCACCTCCCCCTAAGGCGAACCAAAGGGTTTGGCGAGTCGCCTGCCCGGCTCTCGCCGGGACTCAGTCGTTCCTTAATCAAATCCAGAATAAATCACAAGAATAAATAGGGCAGCAATCCAAACTTAAAGCGGAACTTATATACATTGCTATCTCAAAAGGAAGTACAGCCATCAAATGTACAAAGGTTCTCACTTCACCATACAACCAGCCCGTGCCAAGCACTAGGGCGAGAACCATTACAAAAGAAACAAAAGACCTAGACTAGGCTAGTCTATGCTCTCATCCTGCTCGCCGTCCCTTGTTAAGGAAAACAAAACTAAAGGGGTGAGCTAAAAGCTCAGTGAGGTTCTGAACAGCTAATCAAACAATCAATTCAACACATTAAACATGGAGTATCAATAATTCAAGAAACATTTACAATGGAAAGCAATAGTAACATTCATTAAAAGGATACGGGCTCACATGGAGCTATTCGTTCTTTCGTTCGTTCCCCTGACATTTCCCCTTATTCCTCCAATTATTTGAAATTTCCTTTTTGAGAAATAAAACCCTCGTGCCTTCGTTCGTTCATTCATCCCTTTCCGGACATTGAGCGGACTCCACCCATCCGGACGTTGACCGGACTCCACCCATCCGGACGTAGCCGGACTACAAGGTAATACTCGAGTATACCAAATTCACCCAGGATCACCATATCGCCCGACCGAGTCCGCTTCTGGCTCGAGTCGATCGGTAACGAAGGGCAGGGCCCAATTCAGCCAAAAGGCTTACATCATGCGCAACTAATGTTTCCATCATTAAATCATTGAAAATTTCACGTTTCATTAAGGTCGAGCGCGATAAAGTACACGCTCACCTAGAAAACTCATTTTAGAAATCCTTGAAAGCACTTAACACATTATCAAAACAACAACAACAAGTCATGAAGTCAGGGAGAATATAACAAACAAGGAACACTCACCTAGTTATGCAAAATAACGTGCAAAATATCCTTCCGGATATTACCCTTAGTCACCAATGAAACCTAAGGTTGAACAAGAAAACATATTACAGTTTATCGAGCAAAACATTTAAGGGAAACAAAGAAACTGGACTAATTAGGAGTAAAACGTGTAAAGATGACTTTCAAGTAAGAAGAGGGTTGTTTGAACCCAAGGATGAAAAATCATGTTTTAAAATGGAAAGCCGGTCATGGTATTGGCCAAATAGAAACCTAGCCCTCGAGCGAAAATTTGGGCAGCACGCCCTTTGTGTTTACCTAATTTTCCAGCCATTTTGGCTTCATTATTTTTCCTCAGCCAATCCCAAAGTTATACATATCATAAATTCAAGTCAATAGCCATTCCATAGGCTCATAACATCATAAGAACAAGAATCAAAGTAATAACAAGTGCGGAAATACAATCTAGCAAAAGACAGATTTGACGTGTGGATGCGGAAATAACATATCCGAGGCTAAGCTTATCGGATTGAGGCGTAACTTATGCCGTTTCGAAGCTAAGACACAGGGCTACAATGTTCATGAAGGTAACGTAGTCCAGTTTCCAATGCAACTTAGTCAAATCCTCAATTTACAGAACTAAAATCTAACTCGTCGTCTGTCTAACCGCATTGTACTGTAATGGTCATATCTCAGGTTACAAAAGTCCGATTCAGGTGTTCTTAGAGGCGTTTGAAAGATAAGTCAGAATACTACAACTTTCACGTTTTGGTAAAAAGCTAAATCAGTACGGATCCTAGTGGAAAAACGTGATAAACCGGATGAACTGACGAAAACGGAACACTGGAAATTTCCTAAAACAGTGAGGGTATTTTGGTCTTTTCACAGGCTACGTTGCTCCGATTGAGCTGAAATTTTGTAGGCACCTATAAAATGTCATTACCTACAACTTTGATGTTTTAAGCCAAGCCCAATTCGGCCTCTAACATGGTGCAACAAAAACGGGCAGAATAGGATGAAAATTTCCAGAAATCTGAAATCTTTTGGTTTCAATGATAGTTTTCTTAATTTCTTGCTACACTTGCTACCAAAACCCCCCTATATAACCTTATATACAACATATACTAACTATACAACAAGTTGAGGCAGAAATTAATCAAACTCTAACTTACATATTTCATCCAAAAATCACCACAACAACTTACATCACTTGTAATCAAACCCAAAACATGGACTATTTAACATCTTAAACAAGAATAAAAGGATCAAAGCCATAGATCAGATTTTATACCTCAAAAAGAAGGCTTGCAAGAGTGATCCTCCACTATTTCTTGAAGTTTTTGGTTCCCTTAGCTTCCCAAGCTTCCAAACTTACAATCAATCGGTTTAGAATTCGATTTTAGCACTTGGTTGGTGTAAATCAAGAAGGAATTTGTTTTCTCTTGCTCTCCCTTTCTCTCTCTCTTGCTTGGCCAAGACCAGAAAAAATGAAGAAGAAAGATGGCTGAAGTGAAGGATAAAAAGGCAAGAAAAAAAAATTAATTAAGGAGCCATGAGGTGGTGACACTTGGCGCCACCAAAGCCATGCAAATATTTCTCTCTCTCCCTTACATTTTTGGCCACAAATTTCGGTCAAAGGCAGCTGGAAATGAAGGGATATTTTGCTCAAATATCAATGAGCTCATGTGGTAAGAAAGTGGTGGTCCCGTGGTGTGTTCAAACGGTAGTGCACGGTACACGTCGGTGTGACGCGTTTTCTCTTAAATCGCACGTACTAGGGTTTTTACTTCCAATTCACTAACTTTTTATCATTGCTTCTAACCACATATTATTTCTCACTTAAAAGTCACTCTTAAGCACCAAATTTGATCCTTACTCGGTACCGGATAATTATACTGCGGTTACACGAAAAATCCGATTTCACCTTGAATTGAAAACGAATAGGAAAACCCTAATTTCCTATGGTCATTGGCACTTTTCTAGGGTGATTGAACCATGGATAACATGAAATAATAATTTCCAAATAATTTCAAATAAAAGGGAATTTTTGAGAAATATGCAAGGAATTTGCGAGTCCTCACACTCTCTCCCCCTTAAAAGAATTTCGACCTCGAAATTCCAACTTGCATTAATCAGATCAAAAAAATAGTTCTCGAAAGTTGATCACGTACTAAGAATCATTTCAATCTCACCCCAAGGATCTTTTGGGTTACAATATTTTCCAGACTCAGCTAAGATGACCCCGTCCGGTCTCTCACGTCACTTCCTAGTCACTCGATGTCCGTAGATTTCTTATATTCATTTTAGTCGGACAAAGCCTGTTCATATTCCAAAATACAAGTCTCAAGTACTTAGCAGCGCCTCAACTCTAGAGTACTCAGGCACAAGAATCCGAAATAAGATAATTCACATCTCGAGCTGCAGTCTCAAGAGCAAACTATCTACAATCGAAATTCCTACCTGACGTACCTATCTATGGTCCTCAGATACCATGAGAAAGATTTAAGGCCGATAACATTTATGATCCATAACTTATGCTCGAACGAACACTTAATCCTTCATACTTATTCACCACTTAGTCCAGGCTCACTCCGCGCAAAGACCATGCGAAGCAGCTATACGTTTTATCCCTCAATTGCTTACCTTTCAAATCAAATCAAATCTCACAGTCCGGCATCCCAAACTTTAAGCCTAGGATACACTACAGAAATCTGAAGCCTAAGCTCTGATACCACCTGTGACGGCCCCACCTCCCCCTAAGGCGAACCAAAGGGTTTGGCGAGTCGCCTGCCCGGCTCTCGCCGGGACTCAGTCGTTCCTTAATCAAATCCAGAATAAATCACAAGAATAAATAGGGCAGCAATCCAAACTTAAAGCGGAACTTATATACATTGCTATCTCAAAAGGAAGTACAGCCATCAAATGTACAAAGGTTCTCACTTCACCATACAACCAGCCCGTGCCAAGCACTAGGGCGAGAACCATTACAAAAGAAACAAAAGACCTAGACTAGGCTAGTCTATGCTCTCATCCTGCTCGCCGTCCCTTGTTAAGGAAAACAAAACTAAAGGGGTGAGCTAAAAGCTCAGTGAGGTTCTGAACAGCTAATCAAACAATCAATTCAACACATTAAACATGGAGTATCAATAATTCAAGAAACATTTACAATGGAAAGCAATAGTAACATTCATTAAAAGGATACGGGCTCACATGGAGCTATTCGTTCTTTCGTTCGTTCCCCTGACATTTCCCCTTATTCCTCCAATTATTTGAAATTTCCTTTTTGAGAAATAAAACCCTCGTGCCTTCGTTCGTTCATTCATCCCTTTCCGGACATTGAGCGGACTCCACCCATCCGGACGTTGACCGGACTCCACCCATCCGGACGTAGCCGGACTACAAGGTAATACTCGAGTATACCAAATTCACCCAGGATCACCATATCGCCCGACCGAGTCCGCTTCTGGCTCGAGTCGATCGGTAACGAAGGGCAGGGCCCAATTCAGCCAAAAGGCTTACATCATGCGCAACTAATGTTTCCATCATTAAATCATTGAAAATTTCACGTTTCATTAAGGTCGAGCGCGATAAAGTACACGCTCACCTAGAAAACTCATTTTAGAAATCCTTGAAAGCACTTAACACATTATCAAAACAACAACAACAAGTCATGAAGTCAGGGAGAATATAACAAACAAGGAACACTCACCTAGTTATGCAAAATAACGTGCAAAATATCCTTCCGGATATTACCCTTAGTCACCAATGAAACCTAAGGTTGAACAAGAAAACATATTACAGTTTATCGAGCAAAACATTTAAGGGAAACAAAGAAACTGGACTAATTAGGAGTAAAACGTGTAAAGATGACTTTCAAGTAAGAAGAGGGTTGTTTGAACCCAAGGATGAAAAATCATGTTTTAAAATGGAAAGCCGGTCATGGTATTGGCCAAATAGAAACCTAGCCCTCGAGCGAAAATTTGGGCAGCACGCCCTTTGTGTTTACCTAATTTTCCAGCCATTTTGGCTTCATTATTTTTCCTCAGCCAATCCCAAAGTTATACATATCATAAATTCAAGTCAATAGCCATTCCATAGGCTCATAACATCATAAGAACAAGAATCAAAGTAATAACAAGTGCGGAAATACAATCTAGCAAAAGACAGATTTGACGTGTGGATGCGGAAATAACATATCCGAGGCTAAGCTTATCGGATTGAGGCGTAACTTATGCCGTTTCGAAGCTAAGACACAGGGCTACAATGTTCATGAAGGTAACGTAGTCCAGTTTCCAATGCAACTTAGTCAAATCCTCAATTTACAGAACTAAAATCTAACTCGTCGTCTGTCTAACCGCATTGTACTGTAATGGTCATATCTCAGGTTACAAAAGTCCGATTCAGGTGTTCTTAGAGGCGTTTGAAAGATAAGTCAGAATACTACAACTTTCACGTTTTGGTAAAAAGCTAAATCAGTACGGATCCTAGTGGAAAAACGTGATAAACCGGATGAACTGACGAAAACGGAACACTGGAAATTTCCTAAAACAGTGAGGGTATTTTGGTCTTTTCACAGGCTACGTTGCTCCGATTGAGCTGAAATTTTGTAGGCACCTATAAAATGTCATTACCTACAACTTTGATGTTTTAAGCCAAGCCCAATTCGGCCTCTAACATGGTGCAACAAAAACGGGCAGAATAGGATGAAAATTTCCAGAAATCTGAAATCTTTTGGTTTCAATGATAGTTTTCTTAATTTCTTGCTACACTTGCTACCAAAACCCCCTATATAACCTTATATACAACATATACTAACTATACAACAAGTTGAGGCAGAAATTAATCAAACTCTAACTTACATATTTCATCCAAAAATCACCACAACAACTTACATCACTTGTAATCAAACCCAAAACATGGACTATTTAACATCTTAAACAAGAATAAAAGGATCAAAGCCATAGATCAGATTTTATACCTCAAAAAGAAGGCTTGCAAGAGTGATCCTCCACTATTTCTTGAAGTTTTTGGTTCCCTTAGCTTCCCAAGCTTCCAAACTTACAATCAATCGGTTTAGAATTCGATTTTAGCACTTGGTTGGTGTAAATCAAGAAGGAATTTGTTTTCTCTTGCTCTCCCTTTCTCTCTCTCTTGCTTGGCCAAGACCAGAAAAAATGAAGAAGAAAGATGGCTGAAGTGAAGGATAAAAAGGCAAGAAAAAAAAATTAATTAAGGAGCCATGAGGTGGTGACACTTGGCGCCACCAAAGCCATGCAAATATTTCTCTCTCTCCCTTACATTTTTGGCCACAAATTTCGGTCAAAGGCAGCTGGAAATGAAGGGATATTTTGCTCAAATATCAATGAGCTCATGTGGTAAGAAAGTGGTGGTCCCGTGGTGTGTTCAAACGGTAGTGCACGGTACACGTCGGTGTGACGCGTTTTCTCTTAAATCGCACGTACTAGGGTTTTTACTTCCAATTCACTAACTTTTTATCATTGCTTCTAACCACATATTATTTCTCACTTAAAAGTCACTCTTAAGCACCAAATTTGATCCTTACTCGGTACCGGATAATTATACTGCGGTTACACGAAAAATCCGATTTCACCTTGAATTGAAAACGAATAGGAAAACCCTAATTTCCTATGGTCATTGGCACTTTTCTAGGGTGATTGAACCATGGATAACATGAAATAATAATTTCCAAATAATTTCAAATAAAAGGGAATTTTTGAGAAATATGCAAGGAATTTGCGAGTCCTCACACTCTCTCCCCCTTAAAAGAATTTCGACCTCGAAATTCCAACTTGCATTAATCAGATCAAAAAAATAGTTCTCGAAAGTTGATCACGTACTAAGAATCATTTCAATCTCACCCCAAGGATCTTTTGGGTTACAATATTTTCCAGACTCAGCTAAGATGACCCCGTCCGGTCTCTCACGTCACTTCCTAGTCACTCGATGTCCGTAGATTTCTTATATTCATTTTAGTCGGACAAAGCCTGTTCATATTCCAAAATACAAGTCTCAAGTACTTAGCAGCGCCTCAACTCTAGAGTACTCAGGCACAAGAATCCGAAATAAGATAATTCACATCTCGAGCTGCAGTCTCAAGAGCAAACTATCTACAATCGAAATTCCTACCTGACGTACCTATCTATGGTCCTCAGATACCATGAGAAAGATTTAAGGCCGATAACATTTATGATCCATAACTTATGCTCGAACGAACACTTAATCCTTCATACTTATTCACCACTTAGTCCAGGCTCACTCCGCGCAAAGACCATGCGAAGCAGCTATACGTTTTATCCCTCAATTGCTTACCTTTCAAATCAAATCAAATCTCACAGTCCGGCATCCCAAACTTTAAGCCTAGGATACACTACAGAAATCTGAAGCCTAAGCTCTGATACCACCTGTGACGGCCCCACCTCCCCCTAAGGCGAACCAAAGGGTTTGGCGAGTCGCCTGCCCGGCTCTCGCCGGGACTCAGTCGTTCCTTAATCAAATCCAGAATAAATCACAAGAATAAATAGGGCAGCAATCCAAACTTAAAGCGGAACTTATATACATTGCTATCTCAAAAGGAAGTACAGCCATCAAATGTACAAAGGTTCTCACTTCACCATACAACCAGCCCGTGCCAAGCACTAGGGCGAGAACCATTACAAAAGAAACAAAAGACCTAGACTAGGCTAGTCTATGCTCTCATCCTGCTCGCCGTCCCTTGTTAAGGAAAACAAAACTAAAGGGGTGAGCTAAAAGCTCAGTGAGGTTCTGAACAGCTAATCAAACAATCAATTCAACACATTAAACATGGAGTATCAATAATTCAAGAAACATTTACAATGGAAAGCAATAGTAACATTCATTAAAAGGATACGGGCTCACATGGAGCTATTCGTTCTTTCGTTCGTTCCCCTGACATTTCCCCTTATTCCTCCAATTATTTGAAATTTCCTTTTTGAGAAATAAAACCCTCGTGCCTTCGTTCGTTCATTCATCCCTTTCCGGACATTGAGCGGACTCCACCCATCCGGACGTTGACCGGACTCCACCCATCCGGACGTAGCCGGACTACAAGGTAATACTCGAGTATACCAAATTCACCCAGGATCACCATATCGCCCGACCGAGTCCGCTTCTGGCTCGAGTCGATCGGTAACGAAGGGCAGGGCCCAATTCAGCCAAAAGGCTTACATCATGCGCAACTAATGTTTCCATCATTAAATCATTGAAAATTTCACGTTTCATTAAGGTCGAGCGCGATAAAGTACACGCTCACCTAGAAAACTCATTTTAGAAATCCTTGAAAGCACTTAACACATTATCAAAACAACAACAACAAGTCATGAAGTCAGGGAGAATATAACAAACAAGGAACACTCACCTAGTTATGCAAAATAACGTGCAAAATATCCTTCCGGATATTACCCTTAGTCACCAATGAAACCTAAGGTTGAACAAGAAAACATATTACAGTTTATCGAGCAAAACATTTAAGGGAAACAAAGAAACTGGACTAATTAGGAGTAAAACGTGTAAAGATGACTTTCAAGTAAGAAGAGGGTTGTTTGAACCCAAGGATGAAAAATCATGTTTTAAAATGGAAAGCCGGTCATGGTATTGGCCAAATAGAAACCTAGCCCTCGAGCGAAAATTTGGGCAGCACGCCCTTTGTGTTTACCTAATTTTCCAGCCATTTTGGCTTCATTATTTTTCCTCAGCCAATCCCAAAGTTATACATATCATAAATTCAAGTCAATAGCCATTCCATAGGCTCATAACATCATAAGAACAAGAATCAAAGTAATAACAAGTGCGGAAATACAATCTAGCAAAAGACAGATTTGACGTGTGGATGCGGAAATAACATATCCGAGGCTAAGCTTATCGGATTGAGGCGTAACTTATGCCGTTTCGAAGCTAAGACACAGGGCTACAATGTTCATGAAGGTAACGTAGTCCAGTTTCCAATGCAACTTAGTCAAATCCTCAATTTACAGAACTAAAATCTAACTCGTCGTCTGTCTAACCGCATTGTACTGTAATGGTCATATCTCAGGTTACAAAAGTCCGATTCAGGTGTTCTTAGAGGCGTTTGAAAGATAAGTCAGAATACTACAACTTTCACGTTTTGGTAAAAAGCTAAATCAGTACGGATCCTAGTGGAAAAACGTGATAAACCGGATGAACTGACGAAAACGGAACACTGGAAATTTCCTAAAACAGTGAGGGTATTTTGGTCTTTTCACAGGCTACGTTGCTCCGATTGAGCTGAAATTTTGTAGGCACCTATAAAATGTCATTACCTACAACTTTGATGTTTTAAGCCAAGCCCAATTCGGCCTCTAACATGGTGCAACAAAAACGGGCAGAATAGGATGAAAATTTCCAGAAATCTGAAATCTTTTGGTTTCAATGATAGTTTTCTTAATTTCTTGCTACACTTGCTACCAAAACCCCCCTATATAACCTTATATACAACATATACTAACTATACAACAAGTTGAGGCAGAAATTAATCAAACTCTAACTTACATATTTCATCCAAAAATCACCACAACAACTTACATCACTTGTAATCAAACCCAAAACATGGACTATTTAACATCTTAAACAAGAATAAAAGGATCAAAGCCATAGATCAGATTTTATACCTCAAAAAGAAGGCTTGCAAGAGTGATCCTCCACTATTTCTTGAAGTTTTTGGTTCCCTTAGCTTCCCAAGCTTCCAAACTTACAATCAATCGGTTTAGAATTCGATTTTAGCACTTGGTTGGTGTAAATCAAGAAGGAATTTGTTTTCTCTTGCTCTCCCTTTCTCTCTCTCTTGCTTGGCCAAGACCAGAAAAAATGAAGAAGAAAGATGGCTGAAGTGAAGGATAAAAAGGCAAGAAAAAAAAATTAATTAAGGAGCCATGAGGTGGTGACACTTGGCGCCACCAAAGCCATGCAAATATTTCTCTCTCTCCCTTACATTTTTGGCCACAAATTTCGGTCAAAGGCAGCTGGAAATGAAGGGATATTTTGCTCAAATATCAATGAGCTCATGTGGTAAGAAAGTGGTGGTCCCGTGGTGTGTTCAAACGGTAGTGCACGGTACACGTCGGTGTGACGCGTTTTCTCTTAAATCGCACGTACTAGGGTTTTTACTTCCAATTCACTAACTTTTTATCATTGCTTCTAACCACATATTATTTCTCACTTAAAAGTCACTCTTAAGCACCAAATTTGATCCTTACTCGGTACCGGATAATTATACTGCGGTTACACGAAAAATCCGATTTCACCTTGAATTGAAAACGAATAGGAAAACCCTAATTTCCTATGGTCATTGGCACTTTTCTAGGGTGATTGAACCATGGATAACATGAAATAATAATTTCCAAATAATTTCAAATAAAAGGGAATTTTTGAGAAATATGCAAGGAATTTGCGAGTCCTCACACTCTCTCCCCCTTAAAAGAATTTCGACCTCGAAATTCCAACTTGCATTAATCAGATCAAAAAAATAGTTCTCGAAAGTTGATCACGTACTAAGAATCATTTCAATCTCACCCCAAGGATCTTTTGGGTTACAATATTTTCCAGACTCAGCTAAGATGACCCCGTCCGGTCTCTCACGTCACTTCCTAGTCACTCGATGTCCGTAGATTTCTTATATTCATTTTAGTCGGACAAAGCCTGTTCATATTCCAAAATACAAGTCTCAAGTACTTAGCAGCGCCTCAACTCTAGAGTACTCAGGCACAAGAATCCGAAATAAGATAATTCACATCTCGAGCTGCAGTCTCAAGAGCAAACTATCTACAATCGAAATTCCTACCTGACGTACCTATCTATGGTCCTCAGATACCATGAGAAAGATTTAAGGCCGATAACATTTATGATCCATAACTTATGCTCGAACGAACACTTAATCCTTCATACTTATTCACCACTTAGTCCAGGCTCACTCCGCGCAAAGACCATGCGAAGCAGCTATACGTTTTATCCCTCAATTGCTTACCTTTCAAATCAAATCAAATCTCACAGTCCGGCATCCCAAACTTTAAGCCTAGGATACACTACAGAAATCTGAAGCCTAAGCTCTGATACCACCTGTGACGGCCCCACCTCCCCCTAAGGCGAACCAAAGGGTTTGGCGAGTCGCCTGCCCGGCTCTCGCCGGGACTCAGTCGTTCCTTAATCAAATCCAGAATAAATCACAAGAATAAATAGGGCAGCAATCCAAACTTAAAGCGGAACTTATATACATTGCTATCTCAAAAGGAAGTACAGCCATCAAATGTACAAAGGTTCTCACTTCACCATACAACCAGCCCGTGCCAAGCACTAGGGCGAGAACCATTACAAAAGAAACAAAAGACCTAGACTAGGCTAGTCTATGCTCTCATCCTGCTCGCCGTCCCTTGTTAAGGAAAACAAAACTAAAGGGGTGAGCTAAAAGCTCAGTGAGGTTCTGAACAGCTAATCAAACAATCAATTCAACACATTAAACATGGAGTATCAATAATTCAAGAAACATTTACAATGGAAAGCAATAGTAACATTCATTAAAAGGATACGGGCTCACATGGAGCTATTCGTTCTTTCGTTCGTTCCCCTGACATTTCCCCTTATTCCTCCAATTATTTGAAATTTCCTTTTTGAGAAATAAAACCCTCGTGCCTTCGTTCGTTCATTCATCCCTTTCCGGACATTGAGCGGACTCCACCCATCCGGACGTTGACCGGACTCCACCCATCCGGACGTAGCCGGACTACAAGGTAATACTCGAGTATACCAAATTCACCCAGGATCACCATATCGCCCGACCGAGTCCGCTTCTGGCTCGAGTCGATCGGTAACGAAGGGCAGGGCCCAATTCAGCCAAAAGGCTTACATCATGCGCAACTAATGTTTCCATCATTAAATCATTGAAAATTTCACGTTTCATTAAGGTCGAGCGCGATAAAGTACACGCTCACCTAGAAAACTCATTTTAGAAATCCTTGAAAGCACTTAACACATTATCAAAACAACAACAACAAGTCATGAAGTCAGGGAGAATATAACAAACAAGGAACACTCACCTAGTTATGCAAAATAACGTGCAAAATATCCTTCCGGATATTACCCTTAGTCACCAATGAAACCTAAGGTTGAACAAGAAAACATATTACAGTTTATCGAGCAAAACATTTAAGGGAAACAAAGAAACTGGACTAATTAGGAGTAAAACGTGTAAAGATGACTTTCAAGTAAGAAGAGGGTTGTTTGAACCCAAGGATGAAAAATCATGTTTTAAAATGGAAAGCCGGTCATGGTATTGGCCAAATAGAAACCTAGCCCTCGAGCGAAAATTTGGGCAGCACGCCCTTTGTGTTTACCTAATTTTCCAGCCATTTTGGCTTCATTATTTTTCCTCAGCCAATCCCAAAGTTATACATATCATAAATTCAAGTCAATAGCCATTCCATAGGCTCATAACATCATAAGAACAAGAATCAAAGTAATAACAAGTGCGGAAATACAATCTAGCAAAAGACAGATTTGACGTGTGGATGCGGAAATAACATATCCGAGGCTAAGCTTATCGGATTGAGGCGTAACTTATGCCGTTTCGAAGCTAAGACACAGGGCTACAATGTTCATGAAGGTAACGTAGTCCAGTTTCCAATGCAACTTAGTCAAATCCTCAATTTACAGAACTAAAATCTAACTCGTCGTCTGTCTAACCGCATTGTACTGTAATGGTCATATCTCAGGTTACAAAAGTCCGATTCAGGTGTTCTTAGAGGCGTTTGAAAGATAAGTCAGAATACTACAACTTTCACGTTTTGGTAAAAAGCTAAATCAGTACGGATCCTAGTGGAAAAACGTGATAAACCGGATGAACTGACGAAAACGGAACACTGGAAATTTCCTAAAACAGTGAGGGTATTTTGGTCTTTTCACAGGCTACGTTGCTCCGATTGAGCTGAAATTTTGTAGGCACCTATAAAATGTCATTACCTACAACTTTGATGTTTTAAGCCAAGCCCAATTCGGCCTCTAACATGGTGCAACAAAAACGGGCAGAATAGGATGAAAATTTCCAGAAATCTGAAATCTTTTGGTTTCAATGATAGTTTTCTTAATTTCTTGCTACACTTGCTACCAAAACCCCCTATATAACCTTATATACAACATATACTAACTATACAACAAGTTGAGGCAGAAATTAATCAAACTCTAACTTACATATTTCATCCAAAAATCACCACAACAACTTACATCACTTGTAATCAAACCCAAAACATGGACTATTTAACATCTTAAACAAGAATAAAAGGATCAAAGCCATAGATCAGATTTTATACCTCAAAAAGAAGGCTTGCAAGAGTGATCCTCCACTATTTCTTGAAGTTTTTGGTTCCCTTAGCTTCCCAAGCTTCCAAACTTACAATCAATCGGTTTAGAATTCGATTTTAGCACTTGGTTGGTGTAAATCAAGAAGGAATTTGTTTTCTCTTGCTCTCCCTTTCTCTCTCTCTTGCTTGGCCAAGACCAGAAAAAATGAAGAAGAAAGATGGCTGAAGTGAAGGATAAAAAGGCAAGAAAAAAAAATTAATTAAGGAGCCATGAGGTGGTGACACTTGGCGCCACCAAAGCCATGCAAATATTTCTCTCTCTCCCTTACATTTTTGGCCACAAATTTCGGTCAAAGGCAGCTGGAAATGAAGGGATATTTTGCTCAAATATCAATGAGCTCATGTGGTAAGAAAGTGGTGGTCCCGTGGTGTGTTCAAACGGTAGTGCACGGTACACGTCGGTGTGACGCGTTTTCTCTTAAATCGCACGTACTAGGGTTTTTACTTCCAATTCACTAACTTTTTATCATTGCTTCTAACCACATATTATTTCTCACTTAAAAGTCACTCTTAAGCACCAAATTTGATCCTTACTCGGTACCGGATAATTATACTGCGGTTACACGAAAAATCCGATTTCACCTTGAATTGAAAACGAATAGGAAAACCCTAATTTCCTATGGTCATTGGCACTTTTCTAGGGTGATTGAACCATGGATAACATGAAATAATAATTTCCAAATAATTTCAAATAAAAGGGAATTTTTGAGAAATATGCAAGGAATTTGCGAGTCCTCACACTCTCTCCCCCTTAAAAGAATTTCGACCTCGAAATTCCAACTTGCATTAATCAGATCAAAAAAATAGTTCTCGAAAGTTGATCACGTACTAAGAATCATTTCAATCTCACCCCAAGGATCTTTTGGGTTACAATATTTTCCAGACTCAGCTAAGATGACCCCGTCCGGTCTCTCACGTCACTTCCTAGTCACTCGATGTCCGTAGATTTCTTATATTCATTTTAGTCGGACAAAGCCTGTTCATATTCCAAAATACAAGTCTCAAGTACTTAGCAGCGCCTCAACTCTAGAGTACTCAGGCACAAGAATCCGAAATAAGATAATTCACATCTCGAGCTGCAGTCTCAAGAGCAAACTATCTACAATCGAAATTCCTACCTGACGTACCTATCTATGGTCCTCAGATACCATGAGAAAGATTTAAGGCCGATAACATTTATGATCCATAACTTATGCTCGAACGAACACTTAATCCTTCATACTTATTCACCACTTAGTCCAGGCTCACTCCGCGCAAAGACCATGCGAAGCAGCTATACGTTTTATCCCTCAATTGCTTACCTTTCAAATCAAATCAAATCTCACAGTCCGGCATCCCAAACTTTAAGCCTAGGATACACTACAGAAATCTGAAGCCTAAGCTCTGATACCACCTGTGACGGCCCCACCTCCCCCTAAGGCGAACCAAAGGGTTTGGCGAGTCGCCTGCCCGGCTCTCGCCGGGACTCAGTCGTTCCTTAATCAAATCCAGAATAAATCACAAGAATAAATAGGGCAGCAATCCAAACTTAAAGCGGAACTTATATACATTGCTATCTCAAAAGGAAGTACAGCCATCAAATGTACAAAGGTTCTCACTTCACCATACAACCAGCCCGTGCCAAGCACTAGGGCGAGAACCATTACAAAAGAAACAAAAGACCTAGACTAGGCTAGTCTATGCTCTCATCCTGCTCGCCGTCCCTTGTTAAGGAAAACAAAACTAAAGGGGTGAGCTAAAAGCTCAGTGAGGTTCTGAACAGCTAATCAAACAATCAATTCAACACATTAAACATGGAGTATCAATAATTCAAGAAACATTTACAATGGAAAGAAATAGTAACATTCATTAAAAGGATACGGGCTCACATGGAGCTATTCGTTCTTTCGTTCGTTCCCCTGACATTTCCCCTTATTCCTCCAATTATTTGAAATTTCCTTTTTGAGAAATAAAACCCTCGTGCCTTCGTTCGTTCATTCATCCCTTTCCGGACATTGAGCGGACTCCACCCATCCGGACGTTGACCGGACTCCACCCATCCGGACGTAGCCGGACTACAAGGTAATACTCGAGTATACCAAATTCACCCAGGATCACCATATCGCCCGACCGAGTCCGCTTCTGGCTCGAGTCGATCGGTAACGAAGGGCAGGGCCCAATTCAGCCAAAAGGCTTACATCATGCGCAACTAATGTTTCCATCATTAAATCATTGAAAATTTCACGTTTCATTAAGGTCGAGCGCGATAAAGTACACGCTCACCTAGAAAACTCATTTTAGAAATCCTTGAAAGCACTTAACACATTATCAAAACAACAACAACAAGTCATGAAGTCAGGGAGAATATAACAAACAAGGAACACTCACCTAGTTATGCAAAATAACGTGCAAAATATCCTTCCGGATATTACCCTTAGTCACCAATGAAACCTAAGGTTGAACAAGAAAACATATTACAGTTTATCGAGCAAAACATTTAAGGGAAACAAAGAAACTGGACTAATTAGGAGTAAAACGTGTAAAGATGACTTTCAAGTAAGAAGAGGGTTGTTTGAACCCAAGGATGAAAAATCATGTTTTAAAATGGAAAGCCGGTCATGGTATTGGCCAAATAGAAACCTAGCCCTCGAGCGAAAATTTGGGCAGCACGCCCTTTGTGTTTACCTAATTTTCCAGCCATTTTGGCTTCATTATTTTTCCTCAGCCAATCCCAAAGTTATACATATCATAAATTCAAGTCAATAGCCATTCCATAGGCTCATAACATCATAAGAACAAGAATCAAAGTAATAACAAGTGCGGAAATACAATCTAGCAAAAGACAGATTTGACGTGTGGATGCGGAAATAACATATCCGAGGCTAAGCTTATCGGATTGAGGCGTAACTTATGCCGTTTCGAAGCTAAGACACAGGGCTACAATGTTCATGAAGGTAACGTAGTCCAGTTTCCAATGCAACTTAGTCAAATCCTCAATTTACAGAACTAAAATCTAACTCGTCGTCTGTCTAACCGCATTGTACTGTAATGGTCATATCTCAGGTTACAAAAGTCCGATTCAGGTGTTCTTAGAGGCGTTTGAAAGATAAGTCAGAATACTACAACTTTCACGTTTTGGTAAAAAGCTAAATCAGTACGGATCCTAGTGGAAAAACGTGATAAACCGGATGAACTGACGAAAACGGAACACTGGAAATTTCCTAAAACAGTGAGGGTATTTTGGTCTTTTCACAGGCTACGTTGCTCCGATTGAGCTGAAATTTTGTAGGCACCTATAAAATGTCATTACCTACAACTTTGATGTTTTAAGCCAAGCCCAATTCGGCCTCTAACATGGTGCAACAAAAACGGGCAGAATAGGATGAAAATTTCCAGAAATCTGAAATCTTTTGGTTTCAATGATAGTTTTCTTAATTTCTTGCTACACTTGCTACCAAAACCCCCTATATAACCTTATATACAACATATACTAACTATACAACAAGTTGAGGCAGAAATTAATCAAACTCTAACTTACATATTTCATCCAAAAATCACCACAACAACTTACATCACTTGTAATCAAACCCAAAACATGGACTATTTAACATCTTAAACAAGAATAAAAGGATCAAAGCCATAGATCAGATTTTATACCTCAAAAAGAAGGCTTGCAAGAGTGATCCTCCACTATTTCTTGAAGTTTTTGGTTCCCTTAGCTTCCCAAGCTTCCAAACTTACAATCAATCGGTTTAGAATTCGATTTTAGCACTTGGTTGGTGTAAATCAAGAAGGAATTTGTTTTCTCTTGCTCTCCCTTTCTCTCTCTCTTGCTTGGCCAAGACCAGAAAAAATGAAGAAGAAAGATGGCTGAAGTGAAGGATAAAAAGGCAAGAAAAAAAAATTAATTAAGGAGCCATGAGGTGGTGACACTTGGCGCCACCAAAGCCATGCAAATATTTCTCTCTCTCCCTTACATTTTTGGCCACAAATTTCGGTCAAAGGCAGCTGGAAATGAAGGGATATTTTGCTCAAATATCAATGAGCTCATGTGGTAAGAAAGTGGTGGTCCAGTGGTGTGTTCAAACGGTAGTGCACGGTACACGTCGGTGTGACGCGTTTTCTCTTAAATCGCACGTACTAGGGTTTTTACTTCCAATTCACTAACTTTTTATCATTGCTTCTAACCACATATTATTTCTCACTTAAAAGTCACTCTTAAGCACCAAATTTGATCCTTACTCGGTACCGGATAATTATACTGCGGTTACACGAAAAATCCGATTTCACCTTGAATTGAAAACGAATAGGAAAACCCTAATTTCCTATGGTCATTGGCACTTTTCTAGGGTGATTGAACCATGGATAACATGAAATAATAATTTCCAAATAATTTCAAATAAAAGGGAATTTTTGAGAAATATGCAAGGAATTTGCGAGTCCTCACACTCTCTCCCCCTTAAAAGAATTTCGACCTCGAAATTCCAACTTGCATTAATCAGATCAAAAAAATAGTTCTCGAAAGTTGATCACGTACTAAGAATCATTTCAATCTCACCCCAAGGATCTTTTGGGTTACAATATTTTCCAGACTCAGCTAAGATGACCCCGTCCGGTCTCTCACGTCACTTCCTAGTCACTCGATGTCCGTAGATTTCTTATATTCATTTTAGTCGGACAAAGCCTGTTCATATTCCAAAATACAAGTCTCAAGTACTTAGCAGCGCCTCAACTCTAGAGTACTCAGGCACAAGAATCCGAAATAAGATAATTCACATCTCGAGCTGCAGTCTCAAGAGCAAACTATCTACAATCGAAATTCCTACCTGACGTACCTATCTATGGTCCTCAGATACCATGAGAAAGATTTAAGGCCGATAACATTTATGATCCATAACTTATGCTCGAACGAACACTTAATCCTTCATACTTATTCACCACTTAGTCCAGGCTCACTCCGCGCAAAGACCATGCGAAGCAGCTATACGTTTTATCCCTCAATTGCTTACCTTTCAAATCAAATCAAATCTCACAGTCCGGCATCCCAAACTTTAAGCCTAGGATACACTACAGAAATCTGAAGCCTAAGCTCTGATACCACCTGTGACGGCCCCACCTCCCCCTAAGGCGAACCAAAGGGTTTGGCGAGTCGCCTGCCCGGCTCTCGCCGGGACTCAGTCGTTCCTTAATCAAATCCAGAATAAATCACAAGAATAAATAGGGCAGCAATCCAAACTTAAAGCGGAACTTATATACATTGCTATCTCAAAAGGAAGTACAGCCATCAAATGTACAAAGGTTCTCACTTCACCATACAACCAGCCCGTGCCAAGCACTAGGGCGAGAACCATTACAAAAGAAACAAAAGACCTAGACTAGGCTAGTCTATGCTCTCATCCTGCTCGCCGTCCCTTGTTAAGGAAAACAAAACTAAAGGGGTGAGCTAAAAGCTCAGTGAGGTTCTGAACAGCTAATCAAACAATCAATTCAACACATTAAACATGGAGTATCAATAATTCAAGAAACATTTACAATGGAAAGCAATAGTAACATTCATTAAAAGGATACGGGCTCACATGGAGCTATTCGTTCTTTCGTTCGTTCCCCTGACATTTCCCCTTATTCCTCCAATTATTTGAAATTTCCTTTTTGAGAAATAAAACCCTCGTGCCTTCGTTCGTTCATTCATCCCTTTCCGGACATTGAGCGGACTCCACCCATCCGGACGTTGACCGGACTCCACCCATCCGGACGTAGCCGGACTACAAGGTAATACTCGAGTATACCAAATTCACCCAGGATCACCATATCGCCCGACCGAGTCCGCTTCTGGCTCGAGTCGATCGGTAACGAATGGCAGGGCCCAATTCAGCCAAAAGGCTTACATCATGCGCAACTAATGTTTCCATCATTAAATCATTGAAAATTTCACGTTTCATTAAGGTCGAGCGCGATAAAGTACACGCTCACCTAGAAAACTCATTTTAGAAATCCTTGAAAGCACTTAACACATTATCAAAACAACAACAACAAGTCATGAAGTCAGGGAGAATATAACAAACAAGGAACACTCACCTAGTTATGCAAAATAACGTGCAAAATATCCTTCCGGATATTACCCTTAGTCACCAATGAAACCTAAGGTTGAACAAGAAAACATATTACAGTTTATCGAGCAAAACATTTAAGGGAAACAAAGAAACTGGACTAATTAGGAGTAAAACGTGTAAAGATGACTTTCAAGTAAGAAGAGGGTTGTTTGAACCCAAGGATGAAAAATCATGTTTTAAAATGGAAAGCCGGTCATGGTATTGGCCAAATAGAAACCTAGCCCTCGAGCGAAAATTTGGGCAGCACGCCCTTTGTGTTTACCTAATTTTCCAGCCATTTTGGCTTCATTATTTTTCCTCAGCCAATCCCAAAGTTATACATATCATAAATTCAAGTCAATAGCCATTCCATAGGCTCATAACATCATAAGAACAAGAATCAAAGTAATAACAAGTGCGGAAATACAATCTAGCAAAAGACAGATTTGACGTGTGGATGCGGAAATAACATATCCGAGGCTAAGCTTATCGGATTGAGGCGTAACTTATGCCGTTTCGAAGCTAAGACACAGGGCTACAATGTTCATGAAGGTAACGTAGTCCAGTTTCCAATGCAACTTAGTCAAATCCTCAATTTACAGAACTAAAATCTAACTCGTCGTCTGTCTAACCGCATTGTACTGTAATGGTCATATCTCAGGTTACAAAAGTCCGATTCAGGTGTTCTTAGAGGCGTTTGAAAGATAAGTCAGAATACTACAACTTTCACGTTTTGGTAAAAAGCTAAATCAGTACGGATCCTAGTGGAAAAACGTGATAAACCGGATGAACTGACGAAAACGGAACACTGGAAATTTCCTAAAACAGTGAGGGTATTTTGGTCTTTTCACAGGCTACGTTGCTCCGATTGAGCTGAAATTTTGTAGGCACCTATAAAATGTCATTACCTACAACTTTGATGTTTTAAGCCAAGCCCAATTCGGCCTCTAACATGGTGCAACAAAAACGGGCAGAATAGGATGAAAATTTCCAGAAATCTGAAATCTTTTGGTTTCAATGATAGTTTTCTTAATTTCTTGCTACACTTGCTACCAAAACCCCCTATATAACCTTATATACAACATATACTAACTATACAACAAGTTGAGGCAGAAATTAATCAAACTCTAACTTACATATTTCATCCAAAAATCACCACAACAACTTACATCACTTGTAATCAAACCCAAAACATGGACTATTTAACATCTTAAACAAGAATAAAAGGATCAAAGCCATAGATCAGATTTTATACCTCAAAAAGAAGGCTTGCAAGAGTGATCCTCCACTATTTCTTGAAGTTTTTGGTTCCCTTAGCTTCCCAAGCTTCCAAACTTACAATCAATCGGTTTAGAATTCGATTTTAGCACTTGGTTGGTGTAAATCAAGAAGGAATTTGTTTTCTCTTGCTCTCCCTTTCTCTCTCTCTTGCTTGGCCAAGACCAGAAAAAATGAAGAAGAAAGATGGCTGAAGTGAAGGATAAAAAGGCAAGAAAAAAAAATTAATTAAGGAGCCATGAGGTGGTGACACTTGGCGCCACCAAAGCCATGCAAATATTTCTCTCTCTCCCTTACATTTTTGGCCACAAATTTCGGTCAAAGGCAGCTGGAAATGAAGGGATATTTTGCTCAAATATCAATGAGCTCATGTGGTAAGAAAGTGGTGGTCCAGTGGTGTGTTCAAACGGTAGTGCACGGTACACGTCGGTGTGACGCGTTTTCTCTTAAATCGCACGTACTAGGGTTTTTACTTCCAATTCACTAACTTTTTATCATTGCTTCTAACCACATATTATTTCTCACTTAAAAGTCACTCTTAAGCACCAAATTTGATCCTTACTCGGTACCGGATAATTATACTGCGGTTACACGAAAAATCCGATTTCACCTTGAATTGAAAACGAATAGGAAAACCCTAATTTCCTATGGTCATTGGCACTTTTCTAGGGTGATTGAACCATGGATAACATGAAATAATAATTTCCAAATAATTTCAAATAAAAGGGAATTTTTGAGAAATATGCAAGGAATTTGCGAGTCCTCACACTCTCTCCCCCTTAAAAGAATTTCGACCTCGAAATTCCAACTTGCATTAATCAGATCAAAAAAATAGTTCTCGAAAGTTGATCACGTACTAAGAATCATTTCAATCTCACCCCAAGGATCTTTTGGGTTACAATATTTTCCAGACTCAGCCAAGATGACCCCGTCCGGTCTCTCACGTCACTTCCTAGTCACTCGATGTCCGTAGATTTCTTATATTCATTTTAGTCGGACAAAGCCTGTTCATATTCCAAAATACAAGTCTCAAGTACTTAGCAGCGCCTCAACTCTAGAGTACTCAGGCACAAGAATCCGAAATAAGATAATTCACATCTCGAGCTGCAGTCTCAAGAGCAAACTATCTACAATCGAAATTCCTACCTGACGTACCTATCTATGGTCCTCAGATACCATGAGAAAGATTTAAGGCCGATAACATTTATGATCCATAACTTATGCTCGAACGAACACTTAATCCTTCATACTTATTCACCACTTAGTCCAGGCTCACTCCGCGCAAAGACCATGCGAAGCAGCTATACGTTTTATCCCTCAATTGCTTACCTTTCAAATCAAATCAAATCTCACAGTCCGGCATCCCAAACTTTAAGCCTAGGATACACTACAGAAATCTGAAGCCTAAGCTCTGATACCACCTGTGACGGCCCCACCTCCCCCTAAGGCGAACCAAAGGGTTTGGCGAGTCGCCTGCCCGGCTCTCGCCGGGACTCAGTCGTTCCTTAATCAAATCCAGAATAAATCACAAGAATAAATAGGGCAGCAATCCAAACTTAAAGCGGAACTTATATACATTGCTATCTCAAAAGGAAGTACAGCCATCAAATGTACAAAGGTTCTCACTTCACCATACAACCAGCCCGTGCCAAGCACTAGGGCGAGAACCATTACAAAAGAAACAAAAGACCTAGACTAGGCTAGTCTATGCTCTCATCCTGCTCGCCGTCCCTTGTTAAGGAAAACAAAACTAAAGGGGTGAGCTAAAAGCTCAGTGAGGTTCTGAACAGCTAATCAAACAATCAATTCAACACATTAAACATGGAGTATCAATAATTCAAGAAACATTTACAATGGAAAGAAATAGTAACATTCATTAAAAGGATACGGGCTCACATGGAGCTATTCGTTCTTTCGTTCGTTCCCCTGACATTTCCCCTTATTCCTCCAATTATTTGAAATTTCCTTTTTGAGAAATAAAACCCTCGTGCCTTCGTTCGTTCATTCATCCCTTTCCGGACATTGAGCGGACTCCACCCATCCGGACGTTGACCGGACTCCACCCATCCGGACGTAGCCGGACTACAAGGTAATACTCGAGTATACCAAATTCACCCAGGATCACCATATCGCCCGACCGAGTCCGCTTCTGGCTCGAGTCGATCGGTAACGAATGGCAGGGCCCAATTCAGCCAAAAGGCTTACATCATGCGCAACTAATGTTTCCATCATTAAATCATTGAAAATTTCACGTTTCATTAAGGTCGAGCGCGATAAAGTACACGCTCACCTAGAAAACTCATTTTAGAAATCCTTGAAAGCACTTAACACATTATCAAAACAACAACAACAAGTCATGAAGTCAGGGAGAATATAACAAACAAGGAACACTCACCTAGTTATGCAAAATAACGTGCAAAATATCCTTCCGGATATTACCCTTAGTCACCAATGAAACCTAAGGTTGAACAAGAAAACATATTACAGTTTATCGAGCAAAACATTTAAGGGAAACAAAGAAACTGGACTAATTAGGAGTAAAACGTGTAAAGATGACTTTCAAGTAAGAAGAGGGTTGTTTGAACCCAAGGATGAAAAATCATGTTTTAAAATGGAAAGCCGGTCATGGTATTGGCCAAATAGAAACCTAGCCCTCGAGCGAAAATTTGGGCAGCACGCCCTTTGTGTTTACCTAATTTTCCAGCCATTTTGGCTTCATTATTTTTCCTCAGCCAATCCCAAAGTTATACATATCATAAATTCAAGTCAATAGCCATTCCATAGGCTCATAACATCATAAGAACAAGAATCAAAGTAATAACAAGTGCGGAAATACAATCTAGCAAAAGACAGATTTGACGTGTGGATGCGGAAATAACATATCCGAGGCTAAGCTTATCGGATTGAGGCGTAACTTATGCCGTTTCGAAGCTAAGACACAGGGCTACAATGTTCATGAAGGTAACGTAGTCCAGTTTCCAATGCAACTTAGTCAAATCCTCAATTTACAGAACTAAAATCTAACTCGTCGTCTGTCTAACCGCATTGTACTGTAATGGTCATATCTCAGGTTACAAAAGTCCGATTCAGGTGTTCTTAGAGGCGTTTGAAAGATAAGTCAGAATACTACAACTTTCACGTTTTGGTAAAAAGCTAAATCAGTACGGATCCTAGTGGAAAAACGTGATAAACCGGATGAACTGACGAAAACGGAACACTGGAAATTTCCTAAAACAGTGAGGGTATTTTGGTCTTTTCACAGGCTACGTTGCTCCGATTGAGCTGAAATTTTGTAGGCACCTATAAAATGTCATTACCTACAACTTTGATGTTTTAAGCCAAGCCCAATTCGGCCTCTAACATGGTGCAACAAAAACGGGCAGAATAGGATGAAAATTTCCAGAAATCTGAAATCTTTTGGTTTCAATGATAGTTTTCTTAATTTCTTGCTACACTTGCTACCAAAACCCCCTATATAACCTTATATACAACATATACTAACTATACAACAAGTTGAGGCAGAAATTAATCAAACTCTAACTTACATATTTCATCCAAAAATCACCACAACAACTTACATCACTTGTAATCAAACCCAAAACATGGACTATTTAACATCTTAAACAAGAATAAAAGGATCAAAGCCATAGATCAGATTTTATACCTCAAAAAGAAGGCTTGCAAGAGTGATCCTCCACTATTTCTTGAAGTTTTTGGTTCCCTTAGCTTCCCAAGCTTCCAAACTTACAATCAATCGGTTTAGAATTCGATTTTAGCACTTGGTTGGTGTAAATCAAGAAGGAATTTGTTTTCTCTTGCTCTCCCTTTCTCTCTCTCTTGCTTGGCCAAGACCAGAAAAAATGAAGAAGAAAGATGGCTGAAGTGAAGGATAAAAAGGCAAGAAAAAAAAATTAATTAAGGAGCCATGAGGTGGTGACACTTGGCGCCACCAAAGCCATGCAAATATTTCTCTCTCTCCCTTACATTTTTGGCCACAAATTTCGGTCAAAGGCAGCTGGAAATGAAGGGATATTTTGCTCAAATATCAATGAGCTCATGTGGTAAGAAAGTGGTGGTCCAGTGGTGTGTTCAAACGGTAGTGCACGGTACACGTCGGTGTGACGCGTTTTCTCTTAAATCGCACGTACTAGGGTTTTTACTTCCAATTCACTAACTTTTTATCATTGCTTCTAACCACATATTATTTCTCACTTAAAAGTCACTCTTAAGCACCAAATTTGATCCTTACTCGGTACCGGATAATTATACTGCGGTTACACGAAAAATCCGATTTCACCTTGAATTGAAAACGAATAGGAAAACCCTAATTTCCTATGGTCATTGGCACTTTTCTAGGGTGATTGAACCATGGATAACATGAAATAATAATTTCCAAATAATTTCAAATAAAAGGGAATTTTTGAGAAATATGCAAGGAATTTGCGAGTCCTCACAGATTGAGCCATGCACTTTAGCACGCATAGGTGCATACCTAAATACACTAGACATATGTACACATGCAAATTCAATAATGCGCGCGCATACACACACATATGTATGTTCATATATGATTTTAATGAATACAAACGTGCACTTTGAAGATATAAATGTGTGCATATATATATATATATATATATTGCACATATGTATGCTTAAATAAGTATATATACAAGTATTCATATGTATACATAAGGGTAAATTCATGAACTTATTTATAATATACACGTATTATTCAACACCATATTCACAATTTTTCATAATCTTATATACTTCTTATTAAGTTTGAATCTTCATATTACCATTTTTTAGATTTCTCAAAGAGGATTTATAAGGGAAATATTCGACGTCTAAAAGTTGGATCGATTGTACATTTGTGTATTATAAATATCTAATAATTTTTCAATTAAAAAAAAAAAGAAAATTGACCACCTTTACTTCTTGTGTGATAATTAGATTAAAATAATTAGCTACTTGTAAGATGTAATTTGCATATGAGAAAAAAATTAAGGATTATTACCTTTTCTAGTTAATCTACTAGTAATAATATATCAACTACTTAATCATATTTGTTTTTGCAATACTTTATCTTATCATTTCACAAATCGCATGATATTTACTCTTCAACAATTTCAATGTTGAATCAATATACGATCAACCATATATGTAGTCAACCAATATTTGATTTCATGGAGAGCTTTATGAAGCACAAGTGGCCAAATGCTGGATAGGTTAACCACGAATATATTACTAACATACCTGGTTATGGCTTTTATAGGGTCACCCTCTTTTGAATGATATAGAGAACAGCATATGTCACAATAACCACAGTTATAACTATGATGTTTCTATTTTTCAATGATATTGTGGGACTAAGTTGAGCTCTTGTTTTGTATAGTCACTGAAAATATGTTTTGCCATCATGATGCTCTTAGCCGAGTGTTGCGTGTGGATGCAAACTCTTAGTTTGTATTGCTTAGTAACCTTAACACTCCCTCGTCCCATTGTTAGTGTTATATTTCCACTTTTTGCTTGTCTCAAAATTTGAGTCACTTTGAAAAAGTCAAACCACTTTTAAAATTATTTTTCAGTTATGCCCTTCAATTGAAAAGTCAAGATTCTACTATCAAATTGCACTAAACAAATGTGGAGGGCCCCGCCATAACACATCATCATAACTTTAGCTCCTTGCGTTTTTTATTTTCCGTTTCTTTCTTGCACTTCAAATCTTTGTTTTTTTTTTCTTTTTTTCTTCTTTTTCCTTGCTTATCATTTTTTTTCTTTTCTTTACTCTTTTCAAGTTGCACAAGAGTTTGCAGATGCAATGAAAGTTTTATTTCTTGTCTTTCTATCTTTTTTTTAACAAAAGAACAAATTTCTTACAATAATGCAAATCAAGTTTTTTTTGGATAAACAAATAAAAAATACTAGATGCATTTCTTACCCTTTTGTTTATCACTATTAATTTTTTTAATGTAAAGATGAAAAAAGAAAAGGTAAAATTTGTCCTATAACTTGTGTTCTTGCTCTTAAATTTGCCTCTAGTATCAAACAAACAAATAAATATAGTGAAAAAAATGTTAAGGGAAAAAAACAAAATGATCAACTAGTGTTATTACGTTGAAGTCCTAAACTTCCAAGCAAGGCATTAATTTGAAAGCACCAAAACTAAAATAACATTTACTACTCATTGCTTCCAAGAATTCATGGTTGTCTATACATATCCATAAAGTACAAAATCTATGCCCCTAAAATAGATTTGAGCGACAACCAAATCTTATAAACAACCCTCAAAAATAACTTAGTAGCCAAAGTCAAGTCCCCCGTTTTGTACAAAGGCATTAGTGGCAAAAGTCTAGCACAAGTCAAGTCCCCTGTTTTGTACAAAAGCATTAGTAGCAAAAGTCAAGTCCCCTGTTCTACAGAAAAAACATTAGCATAATCCAAATCCAGAAGCTAGATCCATGACTTGATATACATTCAAAACAGAATAGAGAAAAAGAAATGAATCATAAGTTAGATAGCATTATCACTACCTAAATAGTTTAGAAGTTAGCAAATTTTAAATAATATGGAAATTCTAACCAATACCAGTACATTCATGCTTGTAGATAATGGATGATTTTGTCAATAAGCTCCTTATCACATCCAATTTGCAAAGGAATATTTCCATCTTTTATCAACCGTTGCTTCCTAATATGTGGAACTTGTAATTATTCCCTCCGAAATTCTTCATCACTTCAAGCATACATAGTTGTAAGGTTAAGAACACATTGTTGAGACTTTCAGATGATAATTCATCGAAGGACTTTTCAACAGCAAAAATTAGTTCATCAATAGAGTTAGGTGCTTCTTGATGCTGAAGTGATTGAATGGCTCTAAAATACCCAAGATCAAGAACATTCATAGCAGGGCTATTAGGCGGTTGAAATGATAAACGAATATCAAAACCTTCTCTTGTGGCAGCTTCTATCAACTCAACATCCATTGGATCAATACGGGGTTTTGCATTATCTTGTTGGATGAAGATAGGGTTGATAACATCACTTTGTGGCCGTTTAGCACGAATTGTAGCAAAACATTGTCAATTAAGCACCTTCTATACAGTTCCTTGGTCACTAATAGGATAGGCTTTGTTTCTAGAGTACCAGCAACATGATTTTGCTATTCCTTTTAGCTGGTTCTTTGAAGGCAAAAGGAAATATTCCAATTTTTCCATCAAAGTATTTGTTTCTAGAACAATCAAAGCGAGGTCAAGCAACTGCAGCTAGAAACATAACCTTAACAATAAACTTTTTACTTCTACAAGTCCTCATAGGGTGTTCTTCTTCAAGATGCAGGTAGTATTTCTCAGACCCTTTAGTCATATAAAACCAATTTTCATCGATATGAACCACATTGAACATGTTTTTGAAAACAGGTGCATCATTAAGACTCTCTTGTTGAAGCATTGACAAACAAAATTTGAGTCTTACCAATTTATTGTCATCAGTAAGGTAAGGCTTTAATGCATTTGAATGTGGTTTGATAACACCTTCTTTTATTCGTCGATGAAGAGTGGACTTGGAAACTTTCATTTTGGTTGATAGAGAACGAATATTTGTTTGACACCGTAGAGGTATTTCCATGATAGTGCTGAAGCCTATCTCTACCCTCTTGCGTCCTGCCATCTTAGGAAACCTGTGAGAGATGTCAACCGAACCTTCATTAATGATTGAAGACTTTGCTCTTTCCCAAATTCTTTGTACTGTCCTTGTGCTAATTTTGAATTGAGTTGCAATAACTTTGGTTACTCCTCTTTCTAGTTGCCCACCATAACTATATTGCAATAATGCTTCAAATCTGGCTTACTTTTGCTGATTTGTCAACTTTTTCCTAGAGATTTCATAATTTTGAAAACTATGATTATCCATGTTCACTGTGGAATACTATCAAACAGAATAAGGGCAATAGACAAATCTCTCTCTAATCTCATTATATATAGTATAAAGACATCAGAATTATCAGCTTCCAAAATCTCTTTATAAGAGACGTGAGAACAAAAATGTTTAAAAAAATGCATCTACAAATTTTCAATGAACTGCCAAATTTCAAGGAAAGAAAGGAACAATAATAAATGGCGCCAAATAAAAGATTAGCTAAATTATGCTAAGTCTCAAGATTATCTACTTCAAATTGATCAAAAGATCATAAAACAAAATGAAAATAAAAAAAGATAAGCACCAACAAAGTGATAGACGGATGCGTAGAAATCTTACCTTTTTCCGTTGTCAATCTTCTGGAACTATCTTGTTGATTTTATGAAACCCAAATAGATAGAGAAATAGCCAAAGTTGCAAACGGTCGTCTGTTTTACTTTAACTTGTCTTTGTCTTTTAGTCAAAGTGACTAAATGGCAATATAAGTGGTCCCTAGCAGTTGATTGTTTTAGTAAACATCAAAGGGTACGATTGCAAGAGTAAGATAAGTGTGTCCCCATAATGCTACTGTACATAAAAAGTGTGCTTCCCAAAAAGCATCCCAAATTTTGGGACAGAGGGAGTAGTAACAACGGTCGAATCTATTGAAGCTACTGTCAAGTCCTTGCAAACCTTCAAACTTTTAAAATCAATAGCCTGAGTGACCAAGTTGAAACTCATGATATAACCAAATTGAAGTTTTAATAGACTAGTCAATTGTGGTGTAAAAAAGAAATATGTCATATATTAATAGATTGGTGAATTAATTTCTTGTGCTTATATCCTTTCATAGAATTAGTCTGCTTGTATCTTAGTGTTGTAAGTACTACTACTACAAAAATACATGGATTAATAAAATGTACATTGATGATATGTTTATATATTAAAAAAACTAATATGCAGATCAACTAGTTTTGTAAAATCTAGAATCCTTTTTTTTAATCATTATTTGAAACCCAACCATGTAACCATTCTTAAAACCACCACCAATCCTATATTAGAGGATTTGATGCCATCTCTTGCAATACTTGAATTAGTTCTTGTTAATCTAAAAACTTTTGCTCTTGTCTTTAGTTCTTTCTATTGCACTTGAAAATTTATCAATAGTTTCTATCCTATAGAGCATATTAGGATTACTTGACTGTTAGACAGGTATAAAACTCACTAGATCATGAATAGCCGAATTTAGGATTTGCAAGTTGGCTTTGTTAGAGAAGAGTTAGATGAAAAGCTTGAGATGGAAAAGAGAGAAGAGAGAGATAAAATTTTGTATATGCTTTTGAAACAAAAATTGTGACGAATGCATAAATTAATAGAATTAACAGCTTTTAAAATATGACCATTTTTAATGATTTTTTAAAATATTTTGAAATCATGTTAACTTTGAAGCACCAAAATTTTATAAAAGAATGTCAGCAATATACAAATTTTCAAAAAATTTAAAATATCTAGCCTAGAGATTCAAACTTAGCAAGCACAAACTCATAAGTCATAGGAAAATATATTTTTACATGAGTAATTGAAGAAACTTAGTTATTTGAATACGTGACACCATACTATAGAACCCAAATTTTAGGGTTCTAATAATAATCAATGCGTGCGGGATTATAGAATTGAAGGAATAATAATCACTCAAAATATATATGTGAGAGAGAAGAAAATAAGAAATTCAACTCACAACATTTTTAAATTTTCAAACAATGAAGAAAGTCACACCATAATAGAATACCTTACAAACTCTTCTAAATTCTCTCAAGAAAACACCTAAATAACGTCCTATTTATAATCTACTAGATTTGTTTGAAAAGAAACCACTTGCATAAGAAATTACCAAATAAAACACAAATTCCTAAATCACATAACTATTAAAAACCTAATTCCAATAAAACTAATAAATAAATACTTCTAGCCTTAGTTTGGTTTGCTAACATTGCCTCCCTTAAACCAAACTCTCCATTGAGACAAGTCCAATACCATTTTGAGCAATAATTTCTATGCAAATCTCTGTCACAATATAATGGACATGCAACTCCATCTTGTTACCCGTTATTCATTTCATCTTTATACGTGGCAGTGGACATACTTTGTATTTTGCCAATAATTTTTCAGCAATTTCTTCTTGATCAAATTACCCACTCATACAAACTCATTTATCACCAAAATCACCATATTTACCACCAATGTAAGTCCCCAAAAGTGCAAAATCATAAATTACTTTCTTACCAAAATTATCATTACCAAATAATTCAAAAATAACCACTACCATAATCATCCAAAATTTTCATATTGTCAATCAACTCTTTTTTAGCAAAATATTTTTGAACTCCAGTGAAATTCATATCTATCAAATCAAATATCTTTCCATCATCTTGAAAAGATTCCAAACCAATAAAATTTTCAACAATTGTTTTTTCTTCATATACCAAATCAGAATTTTCTTCTTCCTTTATCAAATTACCACATTGTTTTTATTTAACAAATTCATGACTCCCTATTTCTCCAAATAAGGTATGCAATTCAGAACTATCAACTGATTCAAAATTTTCAATATCACCCATATCATCAACAAATCCATCTTTCTCAAAATTCACAAACCAATACTGTGAGAATTTGAAAATTCGTTTATATTTTCTTATAATCCTCTTTTATTTTGAATAATTAATTTATAATTTCTTTGATAGTAATTTACTTCTCTTAATAGCTGTAATAAATAATAGAGTCAAAAATTTACTTTTGTCGAAAATTTTACTTTTACTTTTATAGTTACTGTATGTTAGGGTTTTTGGTGCATCGGGGTAGTGTGATCAATTGATGAGGTGTGTGCACTAAAATTGGTGGATAAGAGCGGGTCTTAACTAAAAGGAGGTATCTGATTAAAAGTGCTAAAAGTAAGTTAGTGAATCATAAGTTAAAAGTACAAGAGAGACAGGGAAATAGGCATGAACCGACTCGCTCCGTTTGTTACTAGTCAAGGACACCACTTGACCAAGACTTTCTTTCCCTAATCTTCTTATTTTTCTTTCCCTAATTTTTTCCTAGGGTTGGCCGAAATTATTGACTAAGAAAGAGAGGAAAAGAAAAAAAAAAAAAGAGGAAAAAAAGGCCTTCTTAGACCAAAAGCTTTCTTCCATCTTTATCTTTCCTACCATCAAAATTTCATTCATTTTGCTCCCTTCTTGGCCGACTCTTGAAAGAAAAAAAAAGAGAGAAAAAAGCTTCAAGTTTCATCTTGATCTTGCCTTGATTGAGTGAGGAATCAACAAGAACCACAAATCTAAACCAAACAAAGTTGCAACAAGGTGACAAGGAGGCTTGTAGTGGAGTGATTTGGAGAGGAAAGCCTTAGTTTTGCACTTTCTCCTAGAGGGTTGAAGGTATTAAGTTGGAAAACTCTCCTTCTTTTTCTTATCTTGCAATTTATTGGGTAGATGACTTGAAATTGGAAGTTTTATGGAAGATATCATGGATTTGTGAGGATTGGTGAAATTTCCAGCCTAGGGTTTAATTTTCCAACCTTATTTTATATTTTTCAGCCATGATATGATGGTATCTGGCCTTGTTATGGACTTGTATGAAGATTTCTAGGTTTAATATGACTTTTTAGCTTCCAAATAAGGATTTTCTAGTTTTAGTTCCAAATTTCCAACTTTAGTTGAGAATTTCCAACTTAGGTATATGATGAATATATGCTAAGTATATGCTTGAATATAGCTAGTTTTGTGGCTAAAATAAGCACCTTATGTATCTTATAACTTGTAGACTTGTTTGGGGCTGTTTTGTTATGGCTTGTTAGCTTGGCAATTTGAGGAAAAGTGAAGGCAAAATAGGGAAAGTGCTGCCCATTTTTCTTCTTGTGGGGTAAGTGAGTGAAAGTGGAAATAGAGGTATGATTTATGATCGATTTGGACTTAGTTTACTTAGGGATGTTTAAGTTGACCTTAATGGTGATTCATAAGCTGAATTTTTGCCAAAAGTATACATTTCTCAAAGGTGAAGTAACGGTCACTTTAAACGAGATTTTCTAATTGCATATGACAAGCTATAAACTTAAAGGTTTCAATCGTTTCTTTACCAAAACCAAAAGAGCGGGCTTATATTTTCTAGGGTTTATCAAGCATTATGATTACTATTTAAATGATTTTTATTTACTTGGTTTATCCTTGATATTAATAAGCAAATGTTGTATATTTTGAAACCCTATTTGATTATATGTTGTTATATGACATTTTGTCGTAGATTTTAACTCTAACCAAGGGGTTGGGCCTAAGTTTGATTTTGATAAACAGTGAATCACTGGTGAGTGTCTCCAATTGCATGACCAAACTATACTTGAATGCAATGCTTTGTTAATGTGATTGGATAGTACTTGGCTTGTTTTGTTGGGTAAGGGTATACTTTATTGCACTTGCTCTAATTTGACTAATTGTTGTACACTGGTTACGAATGGTTTAATGTATATGCACATGACTTGAATACTATCTGGGATCCCAACCCTATTAGTTAGTTGGTCAAATCGAGCTAGCAAGGGATTGGTCAAGGAGACTAGCGAACCATAGGTACTGTTTATTATTTATTGTGTAATCCACTGGATGTGGTCCATTGGATTCGGTATATTCGAGTATAACCACCACTGTTAATGTTGAAGTTCGGGTCCGGTAGGGGTTTGATTGGTGGATGGTGTTGAAATTAAGTGGTGCTCTACCGGACTTGCTACAGTACCTTAAGAGTTGATGGAGTGTCAACTACTTCTTGACAAGCTACTGCCAAAATGGCTCGCAAGCATGAACTGTATCCTTATACCTGGAAGTGTCGAATACCTATTTAACATGTTACTTGAAGTGTTATTGCTTACTTCATGAACTTTTGTGCTCGCTCACTTTGAAATTTCAAGTTTTATATAATGGCCAACTTGATACTTGTGTTGCATGATGTTTTGGAACCTCACTAAGTTTTATCTCACCCAATTAGTCAGGGGGTCCGAGCATGGGCGTGAGGTTGGGACAGGCTGATTTTGTATAGACGTTTTGACTTTTGTATCGGTACTAGCGCTAGTGCTCGTTTAAGATTAAGAGTTCGACTAGAAATTGAATCTTTTGTTACATTTGAATATTTGAGACAGCCATGTATATAAATGTACATTTTAAAGTTGGAAATTGCTGTTTCTTTTACTTTTGAAGTATAATTTATCTTTGAAATTGAGTGAGTGAGACATCGCGAGAATTGGACAAGCGGTCCACTAAACCCTAAGGTACACCCTAGGGAGAGGTGGAGTCGTCACAAATACCAACAATCAGGCTTGGGTTTGAAAGCATAATTTTTCTCAATCATTTGTCAAACATAGTAAATATCCTTTCAAAATCTCTAAAGTATTTTTGTACGACGAATAAAAGTTTTGTAAATACTTTTTGCCATTGTTTTACGCATCACTTGGAAAAACAATTGTGCCTTCTTCTTGAAAACATATTTTGGCAACTCACTTGTATCCACCCAATAAAGAATATCATCCAAATTACATTGTTTGAAATATTTTTCCATTGTTAAAATCCAACCAAAATGTGTGTGTGTATTTGTGCTTATAGAAGTCCATATGGCAAAATTTTCACCAATCAGATTTCAATAATACTCTGGCATTATTTAACAATTCATATACCTGAACAAATTTTTTTCTCCCTTCTACCAGGTTTTCGTTTCCTCCATGGTTAATTGACCAATCAAATCCTTCAATCTGACAACCTGCAGCAATCAACAAACGTGACAAGATTCCTCTCTGATCTCTGCCTTCACACCTGCAACAATCTAACAATTTTCGGACCAAATTTATGGTCGTATTCTTTACCAACTATACACTTCAAGACCAACTTTGTAGTCTAACTCGATTAACTGAATATTTTTTGACAACTTTGTGCTCTAATTCTTTGACAGCGGAAATGCGCAGAACTAAGTGACAAACGCGAGGTATACATATACAATTAGTTCATCAACAATTAAGTTTTACATTTATATCATCCTAAATACCCCACACGCTATTTTTCGCAAGTATACGAGTCAAAAACGAGAATAGGATATTAAGGGTCGATTCCATTGGGAATATTTCAATTACCGGTATTTTTCGAACTCCTTTATTATCTAAACTACCATAAATATAAAAGTAATGAAAATAACACTAAAAATTTCTTAGAGATATGGAATTCCTTACTACTCTTGTAAATGAGATTACCGGTTAAGTGAATGCTATTGTCTGGATTAGTTATGACATAATTCCCTAATGTATGTGAAACCTACTCTCGTAGTGAATCAACTCTACTTGTAGTTAAGTCATTCCTACTCTCGTGGTTATGAAATTAACTATAAGTTCATTTCTTTTATTATGAAATTACATGAAACAAGTCACTAAAGCTACAAAGGTGCTCTTCTACTCTCGTGAGTGAACTCCCTAGGCTTATCATTTCCTTGAACTAGTATTAAATTTCAATTCTCATTACAAACTTAACACCTTAACATTATCACAATTAATGGCTAGTTAATCATGATTAGAAAAGCAAAAGTGATAAATAATTTGATCAAGATAATATCATCAAATAACCAAGTAAACATCACAAACAAGACATAAAAAGTTCATCTATAACTCTAGGCATAAACTTTAATTACACATATTGAAACACAAATCCAAAACTTGCATATTCACCATACTTAAGAATCCAATACAAAAAATAAAGAGTTGGAAAAGAGATAACCCTTGTCACATGAGCTTCAACCCCTCCTTTTTCATCTCCATCTTCATTCTAATCTAGCCAATACACAAGAGTAAATAAGAACTATACTACTCTATACTAAACTACTAAACTAAACTAATGGAATAAGAAAATTCTAGCGAAAACTACATTTTTTATGGAGTTTCTCTAACTTTCCAAAGTTATGAAAATAGTCTCCAAAAGCTGCTATTTATAAAAGATTCAAGAGCCAAATGAGTTGTTTCTAGTTGTCATTTTTTACTTTTGAAACTCTCATGAGTAGTTTCTCCAACTTTCCACTCTTTTCTTGGTCAGATACAGCCGGAATTGCTAGTTGGAATTGAGTTGGAAAAATTGTGTGAAAGCAAGGCAAGTCGATGAGCAAGTTGCAGAAATCAGGTGAGAATACGCCACTTCAGGAATACGCGACTTCTTCTCGCATATTGAATAGTCGTGTATTCAATTCTGCGCACTTCAACTGCAATTTTCTTGATGATTAAGGCCAAACTAATTCTTGTACAAAACATGAAAGTTATATTGCGTTAGCATTCCAATGTCTTAAGAATCATCCAATTTGGAGTTCTGTAGACTGAGATATGACCAAAATACCATCAACTGGTCAGAGCTCTATTTCAGCTTTAGACAACAGAATTGTACTTCTGTGTTTCGACTTTTTGACCATGAAAATGACTAAACTGGATTTCGATATCTTCATACCAAATGTAGATCTATCTCTTAACTTCAAAATGGTTCAAGAATCACCACAATCCAATCATTGTATCTCAAGATATAGCTAAAATACTACAAGGTGTCGAAGCTGTGAAACTTTTCTTTTTTTGTTCTTGATTGCATTTCCTTTCTTGCACTTCATATTCTTTTTTTATCACTTCAAACCATCATCAATCATCCAATTATCTTGTCAAATCATGCCATTTTAATGATTGAATCATTAAATCTACAAAAACATAAAATTTTCGCCATTAAAATTCATAGAAATGCAATTTTTACCACTTAAACCATAAAATGCATATTTTTACTAGAAACTTAGTTAATTAGCTAAAAACATAACTAAAACACACCAAAACTAACCAATAAAACACACTTAAAATATATACTTATCAAATACCCCCACACTTGAACCATTGCTTGTCCTCAAGCAATAAGAAATACCAACCAACAATGATCCAACATTTTGAAAATAAACATATGTGCACAATCCAACTTCATTTTCTCAAAACAAGGTAAATAACCATTATGCAATCATTCAATTAAGTTCAATTACGCATAATATCAAGTAAAAAAGAGCTAATTATACCCTAATTATGCTAGTTCAACCCAATTTCTCGTCTTCACCCAATGTCACAAGTAAGTAACTTATATGGTCAATAAAAATGTTTCACAAACTCATGATCATCTTCTTATTTAACTAAAAGAGGGATTTATTCATATAATATAGCAAAATATTACTCAAGTTGTAAAAGTGTCTTTTGATGTGAGGATCGACATTTTTAAATGAAAATCGCTGGTTACTCAACACTTCATATATTCAAATTATGTTACATACTCTTAATTCAAGTACCGTTTTACGCGAAAGTCGACATTTGTAGATGAAGACTCCCGGTTACTAAGTACAAGAATCATTGGAGTAGAACAACTCTTATTCTCTTTTTTTTCTTTCCCTTTTCTTTTTTTTCTTTTTTCTTTCTTCTTTTTCTTCTTTTTTTTTGAAAGAAAAGATAATAACATTCCTTAAAAAAATAATCATGAGAAGAGTGTTACACTTATTGACCATATTAATCACTTAACTTATAAAATCTAGTAAAGAAAAAAACTTCATCAAATATGCAAAATATAGGCATAATTTTCTCCACTTTAAAAAATATACTTTCCTATAAATATACCAATTATAATCACATAATAATCATTTCCAAGTTAAATGAGAAAAGAAGGTTTCAAGCCACATTCATTTATTTCAAAAGTAGAAGGAATTTGAGTTAATAATAGTATAGAATTTGTTACCCCTTGGATAAAATTGAAAAAATTTGAAACTTTTTGGAGCAATTTTGCAAATTTGGATAAGATTTTGAAAAAATTTTGGCAGAGTTTCCCCTGAAAACTAGACAAAACTCCCTGCCAACAAATCCAATTTTTTGATAAATTAAAGCACAATAAATATTTCCAAAGCAAGTCCAAATTATTTCAGTCACAAGTTAATCACAACCAACATATATAATCTCAATTCTCTCCCCCCACACTTAACATGCACGTTGTTCTCAATGTGTAAAAAGGAAAATCAAGACAAAGAAAGTAATACTCCCCTATTGTTGCAATTGAAGTGTGGAACATTGAAGTTTCACAATCCATTGCCCGTGTTTCTTCAAAACTTCAAGAGTTCCATTTGAATCCATTAGCAATATAACCTAAAATGCAAAGTAGCAAATAAACTAGATAAGGGTCAAAGATGCAAAAAGTGACAAAGGCATGAAGAATATTTTGCAAATAACTCTTTGCCAAAGTCTCTCACATTAGCACACCACATTTTCCAAACTCTTTAAGCATTTAGCACAATGATCACCCTCCTTACCTAGAATAAGAAACATGTTTTCTTCTTTAGGTAATTATAACATCAAGTTCAAATGCATATTCTCCAAAATGTCAAGATATAGTGCATGTAGACATGTAAATATCATAAACAAGTCACATTTTGCCTATTTGAATCGTCCAATTATGTTAACAACATTCCAAGACCAAGTACCACATTGATCATAAAATAGGAATATGCATAAAGTAAACATTGTATAGATCATCACATTCCTACATTTGATCATCTAAATATGCTTAGAGATGTTAAATAAGTATAAGGGGGCTTATATACACCAACAAATAACATCACAAATTCACCATCCAAAGTGTATCAATAAACTCATAAGATATGCAAATGGTGAATTTAAAATACCAAATTAAGTTCAAGAAATTTACCTCAAATTGGTAGTGTGATGGTTGGTGATGCAAATGATGCAAAGAGTCTATGAAAATCACCCCATTTGACCTCCAATTGATTTGGATAGAAACTATGAATGGTAGCCCTAATCTGATTTTTGAGATGGTTTGTGTGAATTTCAATCAATTAAAAAGACTCTATGAAGGTCAAATGATTTTAGTTGGATGATTTCATGCAAGAAAAAGGTGTATAAGAGGAGATTGGTAAAGTGTGTGTAAGTGTGTATGAGAAAATGTGAGGCGAAATAAGAAAAGAAGAAGTGAAGAATGGAACTCGTGTTTTGCTCTTTAAAGCAGCATTATAATACGCAAGTTTAGATAAACGTGACCTGAAGTCGCGTTTTGCATGTCCTCGTGTTTTTTGCTTTAAGTTTGCAGAAGACAATACGCGACTTCAATGAATACGCGACTTTGAGTAGCATATTGAAGTCACGTTTTCTGCTTTAAAGCTACAAAAATGAAAACACGACTCATGGAATACGTGAGTCAAAGTCATGTTTTCCTGGGTTTCACATTTTCTTCTGCAAATTTTGCAGAAATGTTAATTTTCTTAAAATTATACATGGTACCCCAATAACTCAAAATACATCCTAGTTCATTCTTTTGTCAAAATTATCAATGCACGCACATGTAAAATGATCAAAACATGCATTTTGCCCTTTTTTAACGAATCAAAAACAACAATTACTCAAATTGAGGGGTGCAGTTCCTTGATCAAATGTCGCCTTTTCACCTCATTTGGTCATTTTTGCTTCTATTTCTAATACCTACACATGAAAAACAACAAAATAACTTAAACGCATAATTTAAACATGAAATCACATAAAATTAATATAAATAACAAAAATATTGTGTTGCCTCCCAACAAGAGCTTTTGTTTATAGTCGTTGGCTCGACTATTTTGCCTCATTTCTCAAGAAAACTTGGTTAATCAATAATCCACCATTTTAGTCGTGGTGGATCACTAAAAGGTGACTTTATAGTGAAAGCCACGTATTCTAATGATGTGAGATATGGAAGTGACTTACCTATCTCAAGTGTTTCATAAATATTACCTTGAATATGCACCACTTGAGAACTTACCAAAGGAACATCTGCATGGCTTTCTTGGATGATAATATCTTGAGAACCTACACCTTCAAAGCACTCCTCCAGAGGAGTTAAACATGAATCATTAATGTTCATCTCTTGAGACTCATCATTAGTTCCAAGGATATTATCTTGTGAAATGGACTCTTGCTCATGGAAACACAAATTAGATGCATTAGTTTCATCAAAATACAATCCACTTTCACTTGCAACTTGCTCACCATTCATGCTAGGGTCATAGTGCATATCATTAGAAGAAATAACTTCACACAATGCATGCAATTGGTCATGTATTCTACCAAAATATGAAGCTAATTCATCTAACATTTCCTCAACCCTATCAAAACGATCGGAGGTTGCATTAGTTAGTTTTTCTATAGCTAATTCCCAAGATGGCTTAGAATCGTTAGCTAATGGTTCACTTTCTAATTCCGAAAGTGAAGGTACATTAACTAACCTTTCTATTGCCAATTCCCAAGATGTTTTTATTCAAATTGGACACATTCGGGTTGGCAATCATAAAAACATAGAGAATCACTATAAGTGCATTGATTATTCCAACCATAAGCATAAGAATTCTCCCAATTAGGACCATATTGATCAAAACAAAGATTGCAATGCGCCAGTTCATCATAATAATCCATAATTTGTGCTTGTCTACATGTATGAGTAGCATAATAACCTCCACACAAGTCACAAATCATATAATAAGAATTAAAAGTATCAACATTTCTCTTTTCTCAATTTCATGCATAAAAGTGTCCATTTGAACTTTTAACATTATAACATTAAATTTAGCCTTTAAACACCTTAAACCATTTTCAAATGACATACCTTTAGTAATTTCTTGGTTACCTCTGTCCATGGAGCTTTGCACATGATAATCATCCATTGCTAATCTTCCTTCTCTCATGCATTGTTTCCTTATGTTTTATACTCTCCTTGAACCTCTAAACATGTCTTTAAAGTAACTTAAAAACAAGTTTAGTCAAGAAGAATATGTGACTCTAAACATACAAAAAAACATAAACAAAGACTCAAAACGACACTAAAAACAACAATTAAGACACCGTACACAACAAACACAAGAAAAACAAATAAAAATGTCTAAATTAATAAAGTTATTCTTAGCACCGATATTGATAAATCTTCCTCGGCAACGGCGCCAAAAACTTGACTGGATTTTAATAGAAGTACAAGTTGAAATTCAATTTATACTCATTTTAATTGCAAGTATACAGGTCAACTAGTAGTTTAGAGCATATATCGGGTCGATCCCACGAGAAAGATTGGACAATTACCGGCACTACTAAAATTTCTCTATTATTTAGACGATAAATGAATTAAAAGAAATAAAACTATGCTAAATTTATGCAAGAAAATAACAAATTAAAGCTCTTTAGATTATGGTATTCCTAACTATTCATGCAAGTGCTACTTTTGGATCCTTGAATACTACTATCTTAATTAGTTATGGCGTAATTTTCTCATGCATGTGAAACCCACTTTCGTAGTGAATCAACTATACCTATAACTAATCCATACCTACTCTCGTGGTTATGAATTAGTTACAAGTTAATTACCTCTATGAAATTACATGAAGTGAATCACTAAAATCACAAAGGTGCACCTCTACTCTCATGAGTGTACTCTCTAGTTTAGCACTTTTTAAACTAGTGTTAAATCTCAATTTTCATTCAAGAAGCAACACTTTTAAATAATCACAATTAATGGTACCAAATTAATCATGATTTAAAGAGCTAAAGTGCTAAATAATTTGTTCAAAATGATAGCATCAAATAGCCAATTAATAAACACTAACAATCACAGAAAGTTCAACTAAACCTAAGGCATAAACTTTAAAAACACATAATAAACATGGAATTCAAACTTGTATATTAATTAAACTTAAGAATCCAATACAAAAGAGAAAAGTTGGAAAGGTAAAGTAACCCTTGTCACATGAGCTCTTTCCTTGCCTTCTTCATTTCCATCTTCATCTTTGCCTAGCTAATAAACAAGAAGGATAAGCTGCTAGTTAAACTATCCTATACTATATTAACCTAACACTAAGAAAATGTAAGAACTACATTTTTGTGGTATTTCTTGCACTCTTCAAGCTCTTTTGAATCTTGCAAGTCCATGGCTATATATAGATGAATTTAGTCAACAAATAAGGTTTCAAGTATCCTTTTTACAGCTGCAAAGTAATTGTTATACGTCCATCAATAACTGTGAATTATTGGAGGAGAACACAAGTTGTGCAAGTGGAGAGCAGCCATTTCTGACCAGAATCTGGCCATAATCTGGCCGGATTGTTGGCCGAATTGCTTCTTTGCCTTTCTTTGCAATTTCTGTTCAGTCTTCAATTTTGCCTCAAATTCAATTGAACTTTTCTTGATGATAGAAGTTGAATTAACTCTTGACCAAAACATAGAACTTGTAGCCCCTCGAGTTATCTTTCCAATGCATCAAGAATCACCTCATTTGGATTTGTGTAGGTTGATAAATGACTGAAATACGCTTAACTGCTCAATGCCTTGTTTCAGCTTCGACCAATAAAAATTGGCTACTTTAAATCGGTTTTTTGACCTAGAAAACCTTTAAATTGGATTCGATGTCTTCACAAGAATTGTAGATCCATCTCTTGTCTTCAAAATGGTTCAAGAATCATCTCAATCCGATCATTGTGGCTCAAGTTATAACTGAAATACGAAGATGTGTTAAAGTTGTCAACTTCCTTTTCATCCAAATGAAGTATATTTTCAACTCCTATAAAAATTATGGACAAAATGCAAGTAAAAAGTGACATAAATCTCATTTAATCACGTAAGAGCATTTTAAACTAATTATAGTAAAAAAGATCCATTTTATTCCTATAATATTGTCAAATTGACTAAAAATAATATAAAATATCATTCAAAAATAGCGTAAATTAGTCACTTATCAATTCTCCCACACTTGAATCATTGCTTGTTCTCAAGCAATTCACACATAATCAACTACAATGATTCAAGAGGTGAAATAATATATGCACTTTTCCAAATTTAATTCCTCATGACTTGGCAAACAATCATTATACAATTGTTCAAATTACACTAAATACTCATAATATCAAGTAAAGGAAAGATAGTTATACCCTAATTTTAACAAGTTAAACTTAATCTCTCACTCTAATCTAATTTCACAAATAAGCAAATCGCATAGTCAATTATAGCTTTCCTCTTCCCAAAATCATCTCTTTCTCAAAATTTTACAACTGAGAGGGACTTCTTCATACTTGATCTTTACTCAAATAGTGAAAATACTTTTTGACGCAAAGATCGACACTTTTAGGTAAAGAACTCTAGTTACTCAATATTTCACTTATTCAAGTTGTTATGCATACTCTTAATTCAAACACCTTTTTACACGAATGTCGGCATTTATAGATGCCAACCCCTGGTTACTTTGGTACAAGAATCATCGGAGTAGAACAGAAAACTTTATTCTTCTTTTTTGTTTTTGATTTTTTTTTCTTTTCTTTTCCTTCTTTCTTTTTTTTTCTTTTAAGGTATAAAACAATAAATAGACATTCCCTCATAGAAAATATATAAGAATAATCAAAGGAAGAGTATAATTTTTATTGACTATATCAATCACTTACTTACAAAATTCAGCAAAAAGGAGAAATCTCATTAAACATGCAAAATTATAGACATAGTTTTCCTCACTTTACCGGATATACTTTCTAAAATGCAAAAATCCTAATTGTATAATAATCATTTCCAAGTCAAATGAGAAATAAATCTTCCAAAATACATATAAAATTTCAACAAGTGGAAGAATTAAAGCACTTAAAGTTGGAACAAATTGGCTCTTTTTAAAACAAAGACAAAAATTGCAATAATTTTTGGGTCGTAGTGAAACATTGGAAAAGATTTTAGGAAAATTTTGACAGGGTTTTCCCTTATAAATGGACGAAACTCCCTGCAAACAAATCCAATTTCAAGAAAATTATTCACATGGCAAGATTTCCAAGCACAATTCCACATTTCTAATGCTTTTAAGTTCACAAAATATCATCACATGGCATTAGAATGCAAGTTCAAATATTTTTCTCTCCCACACTTAAACTTCACATTGTCCTCAATGCGAGAAAGGAAAAATAACGAAATGAAGAGAAAGTAGTACTCCCTTAATGAACTTGCGCTATCCAAATCCATGGCCAAGTGATGAATTTTCAACTTTAAGAAGTCTTGAAGCACTAAAACCACAACATAAGTAAAGATCACTTGGATGAGTTCATACAAAAGGATTAATAAAACACCAAAAACTACCAAAAGTGAAGACTAAAGGCAATGATAAAGCAAACATGCAAAGTTGAAAAAATGGACAGGGTTAATGGTGATGAGCACTCCCTCAAGTAGCCGCTTGGTCGAGTGAAGAAGGTGGAGTCGGTGGAGCATCAATGCCAAGTTTAGCCTCAATGCGACGAAAGCACTCGGAATTCCGTTTGTGATCTTTTTTACTCTTCTTCACTTCGGCCTCAATACAAAGCAATTTATCTATCATCTTTTTTAGAAAAGAGTGACTGTCTTGAGGCGATAATAGAGGACGTGAGGAGGGATCGGTTGAGATCGGTTGGGCAGTTATCTTAACACCTTGAGTTTCTTCAATACGTGCAATTTCAGTTTCTTCCTCTTGTCGAATGTCTCCTTGAGCATCTCCTTGAGTCGAAGGACCACATGTGTCTTTGATCTTCAAAAGAAACTTGCAAATCTAACGTAAAGATGTCCTTCTTCTTGAGGCATGTAGGATAGCATTAGAGAAATCGACTCCAGCCCTTTGAAACACCAAGGTTAAAAAGCGAGCATAAGGGAAGGCATGCTTGACATCATTACTACGAACCACAGCCCGCATGTGGCTGGTGATAATGCTTCCCAATGGTATACCTTGGATGTTGGTTAGACCATGCTCCATTTTGTCCAAGAAATAGATGTCACTTATGCGCGCCTCATGAGTACCACTTGCTCTTGGAATTATATTGGAGGCAAACAAGTAAATGAGAAGACAATGAGACTCCGGAAATGAGGAAGTCAACACGGAATATCGCCCAGTTTTACGAGTGGCCTTGTACTCAACTCCCAAACATACAAGTGCCTCTAGCATGTTCCATGAATCCAAATCGCGAGGTTTAAATGTTTTCTTCAAATCAACCTTATATCCAACGTCAGAAACTTGGTGAAGGCTTTGCAAATGAGTTCTATGGAGTCGGACGCTGGTTCCTCGCACTGTACTTGTAATTTTTTCCGTTTCAAAGTGAAAAGATTGTTTGCCCTCCACATTTGCATAAAATTCACGCACAAGCTCTTCATAATAAATGTTTGGGAGGTTGAAGAAATTCTCCCATCTCAACTTAGCAAAGTAGGTCTTGAGATGGTAGACCTCCTCGACATCAGGAGTGACATCCTTCTCAACCAAAACCTTAGCTCCCCTTCGAGAATTATACCAAGCTTCATTTTCGGCGGGGGTGAAGTGCGACCTATCATATGGGATTTGCTCCTTTTGCTCCTCTTCTTGCTCTACTTGTTGTTGAGTCTCCTCTTCGGATGATGGCACATCTTCAAGCACAAGTCATCTACTTGCTTTTCTTTTTTATTGTTGTGGTCTAGAAGTAGACGTAGAAGCTTCTCCTTTTCTTTTAGGAGGTGGAGATTTTACCCAAACTTTCTTAGTACGATCTATTGTACCTAAATAAAATTATTAAACATTAGCTTTATTTAATAAGTACATTGTTAAATAAAGGATAACAAACACTTGTTCGCATTAACTCTTATCTTTAAAGAGGCAAATCGATTAACTTACTTACATAATAAGTATCAATCAACACCATAAGTAAGTACCAAGATTCACTATCAACAACAAGTGTTCTTATAATTTTCCAAATGACATATATGAGTGCAATAAGCAATAATGTCCAAATAATTAGAAGAAACAATTAAGCAAACACATAACTCACTCATATCTTAATGACCTAAATAAGCATAATTAAATGCTAAATAGCACCTTGACCATGAGTTTTAGGTTTAAAAAGGTCATTAATTTGTTATTTACCAAAAATCTTAGAATAAACACGCCAAAAATCAAGAAGTAAGCAAATTAAGTATACACTTAGCATGTAAATATCCTAGAGCAAATCACCTATCTCACAAACTTTTCTCCAATCCAATTAACTCAAGAAATTAGCTAATAATTATTTAGTCACATTAATTCTTAAAATTAGCTAAAAATTTGCTAAATTCACCAAATAATCACAAGCTCATGAGTTAAACATCACCAATAATCATCAATTACCTCAATAAGTACAATGGAAAGCACCAAACTTCACAAAATGAAGAAATTCGAAATTGCCCAAAAATTAGAAAAAAGTGAAAAATGGCAAAATTTGGTGAAAATTTGTTACCTCAAACTTGTTGGCTGATGATTATGGATGCAAATGGTGAAGAAATCCCCTAAAATCTCACTCCAGTTCAGCCTCAAATGGAGAGTTCAAAAATTTGAACTTGTTTTTGCCAAACTCAAATCCAAATTAGAACTTACTTTTGAAGAAGTTTATGTTATGAAATCATCTTTAAAGGTAAAAAGGAAGTGTTTTGGTGAAGTTGGTTTGAAGATTGGATGGTGAAAAGAGTGATTTTAGTGAGTAGTGTGTGTTTTAGGTGAGAGTGTATGTGTAGGTTAAAGAAGAAAGAATGGAAGGAAGAAATGAACGGATTTCTCTTTGAGGCTGATGGGCCACCAGAATCCGGCCGGATTTTGGCCTGATTTCTGGTCGGATTCGAGGCAGTGAGCACCAAAGTTTTTTTCGCCTTCCCCTGGCAATCTGACCGTGAATCCGGCCAATATTTGGCCAGATTTCTGCAGTTTTTTCTCCAATTTTCTACTTGACCAAGTTTCTGCACTCACCCGGTTTTTAACTGTTTTCATGTTTTTTAAGAAAAATTCACTTTAAACCATAAAAATGTGCTTTTTTCAACCAAATACACTTAGAAATACATGATCATGCATTCATATAACACAAACATAAAGTACTTTAAATGCATGTAATGTATCAAATGAACATGAAAACTTCATTTTTGCTTCAATATAGACACTTTTGCAATTGAGATCATTTGCATGAATTCTTGCCATTACCACCTACAAAATACACAAAAATACTAATCAAACAACTAAAAGTTACTAAAAACAAGAAATCATTGGGTTGCCTCCCAACAAGCGCTTCTTTATAGTCATTAATTTGACTATAGCACCTCATTTTTTTAAGGAGATTTAGTTAACGAATAATCCACCATTTTAGGTCGCGGTGGATCATTAAAAGGTGGCTTAACAACTAGAACCACGTGTGCTAATGATATGAGAGGTGAAAGTAGCTTATCTAACTCAAGTGAGTTGTAAATATTACCTTGTATGCGTGTCACTTGAGTACTCAGCAAAGGAATGTCCGAATGACTTTCTTGGGCTATAATGACTTTGGAACCTATATTCTTAACACAATCCTCAAGAGGGATTATATATGAATCATTTATGCTTGTCTCTTGAGGTTCAAACTTTATTCCAAATTCATTATCATATGGAATGGATATTTCTTTAGTAAAACACACATTAGATGCATCACTTTGATCAAAATATAATCCATTGTCACATACAACATTCCAACCATTCATAATAGAGTCATTTTGCATATTATTAGAAGAAATAACTTCACACAATACATGTAATTGTTCTTGTATTCTACAAAAGTAAGAGATTAATTCATCTAATTTTTCCTTAAAAGTAATAAAATTAACACTAAAAAGCTCCTAGAAGTATGGAATTCCTTACTACTCTTGCAAATGAGATTACCGGTTAAGTGAATGTTATTATCTTGGCTAGTTATGGCGTAATTTCCTAATATATGTGAAACCTACTCTCATAGTGAATCAACTATACTTATAGCTAAACCATACCTACTCTCGTGGTTATAAATTAACTATAAGTTCATTTCTTTTATGAAATTACATTGAACAAGTCACTAAAGCCACAAAGGTGCTCCTTTACTCTCGTGAGTGAACTCCCTAGGTTTATCACTTCCTTGAACTAGTGTTAAATTTCAATTCTCATTGCAAATTTAACACGTTAAGATTATCACAATTAATGGCCGGTTAATCATGATTAGAAAAGCAAAAGTGATAAATAACTTACTCAAGATAATATCATCAAATAACCAAGTAAACATCACAAACAAGTTATATAAAGTTCATCCATAACTCGAGGCATAAACTTTAACTACACATATTGAAACACAAATCCAAAACTTGCATATTAACCATACTTAAGAATCTAATACAAAAGATAAAGAGTTGGAGAAGAGATAACCCTTGTCACATGAGTTTCAACCCCTCCTTCTTCATCTCCATTTACATCCTAATCTAACCAATACACAAGAGTGGATAAGAACTATACTACTCTATACTAAACTACTAAACCAAACTAATGGACTAAGAAAATTCTAGTGAAAACTACATTTTTTGTGGAGTTTCTCTAGCCTTTCAAAGTTATGAAAATGGTTTTCAAAGGCTGCTATTTATAGAAGATACAAGAGCCAAATGAGTTGTTTCTAGTTGTCATTTTTTACTCTTGAAACTCTCATGAGTTATTTCTCCAACTTTCTCCTTTTTTTGGTCAGATACAGCCGGAATTGCTAGTTGGAATTGAGTTGGAAAAGTTGTGTGAAAGCAAGGCAAGTTGATGAGTAAGTTGCAGAAATTAAGTGAGAATACGCGACTACTTCTCGTGTATTGAATAGTCGCGTATTCAATTCTGTGCATTTGAACTGCTATTTTCTTGATGATGAAGGCCGAACTAACTCTTGTGTAAAATATAAAAGTTGTAATCCTTTGAGTTAGCTTTCCAATGCCTCAAGAATTATCCAATTTAGAGCTCTGTAGACTGAGATATGAGCAAAATACCATAAATTAGTAAGAGTTCTGTTTCAGCTTTCGACAACAGAATTGTACTGTATTTCTACTTTTTGACTATGAAAACAACTGAACTGGATTTTGATATCTTCATACCAAATGTAGATCTTCTCTTAGCTTCAAAATGATTCAAGAATCACCTCAATCTGATCATTGTAGCTCAAGATATAGCCAAAATACTACAAGGTGTCGAAGTGGTGAAACTTTTTTTCTTTTGTTCTTGATTGCACTTGTGACGCCCCACTTCTCCCTAAAGCGAACCAAGGGATATCCACGGGATACCTGCCCAACTCTCGCCAGGACTCAAGCAATTCCATTCAAGCTTATTACCAGTCTACACAACACAAGTAAATAACTCAAATATAGTAAATGCGGAAGCGTTCAAGTTTAACAATAGTCATCCATTATCCAACCCATATATCAGGTGTTCAAAATACAACTTAAATCCCAAATATACATCGTGTCCAAATATTACATTTCGATTCCAAAAGTACAACCCAAAACCAAGGCATAGCCAAAATATAATGAAAACTCTAAGACAAGAGTACATCAGGAGGGTTTCTCCAATACATCTCCGAGTTCAATCCTGTTAAGGAAAACAAATCTACAGGGTGAGCAAAACGCTCGTGAGGCCAAGGACACACATGCAATCACATAGTTCAAATAACAAGCCCAATTAATAGGTCAAATAATAAAGTACAAGTAATTGCCAATTCAAATGGAATGTAAACAGAAACAATTCAAGGATATGGTAGCTCTCAGGAGCTAAGTTCCACTTGCATTGCCAGGGTCATTGGTATACCTTCCTGCGATGACTCTCTGTCAACCGGGTTGGTATTTCCAATCCGTAGTTCTCCACTTACTTCCCTCCATCCATCATTTCGCCCCCTCGGATCCGTAACCAACAGGCATGTAAAGGCGATACTATACCAGTATGCCAAGCAAGATCTCAAAAGATCGAGCTTCAGGTCCCAAGATTTACCAAGTTCTCCTGACCAAGACCTCACGATTGGCTGCGAGATTACGAGGTATAACCATTGGGTTTTGGGCATCCCCACAAGTTAGGTTTTCAGAGACAAACCAAGTTTTAGTCGATGAGATTTTCTCTGCATCCGACTTTAGGTCATGTACATGTAAAATCCAGCAATTTCATGTAATTCATGTAGCAAGTCATGTATTGATCCAAGTAAAGGAGATAAAGTGCGGTAAAGTACACACTTTCCCCAACAAGTACAGTTCGAGTAACAACAGGTTCAAGTAGAGCTCATGTAGGCAACAAATCTCAAGCGAAATGCTAGTAAGCATGCACTTGACACACATCCAATCAATCAAGGAGAAATGTTACTTGAAGTTCAAGCGTCTATCGTAGGATCCTCTTGAAGGTTCTCGTGCGAGCCTAAGCAATTAGTAGTAAAAATCACTTAGAAACCCCATTTATCAAGGAAGTTTGCACCCTTGTGCAATTCTAGAAAATTTTACTAAAAATGAGCCTAAATTACTCACAAATTAAGGCTCAAAAGTGGAGTTTTAAAGTGCAAGAGAAATCAAGTTTTCATCTTTAAAATCAAATATAAAACGTTCAAGTAATATCAAAGGAATAAGGAGTATTTTTAAAAACTCCATTTCCTTGGAATTTGGAAAATTTCAGTTTTGATATGATACATTAGAAAAGTCGTATCTCACGTTTTACAAGTCAAAAATTGGAAAACTTGGTACCGTTGGAAACCTCTTCCAAGGTATTAAAAGTTCCTAGAATACACTTTTCTAAGATTCCAAATGGAAAACATTCAAAAATAAGCTCAAAGTTTCTGTTTTAGTTTCTAAGGCAGATTTAGGTTGGTTTTTTGGCCAACTTTGAAAATTTGGCAAAATTCACTTGATTGGAACTAGCTTTTGAAATTTGGAACTCTTTTAGAGTCGCAATCCAAGTTTACAACAAAATAAGCGGAATGGGAAACGGAGTTTTGAGTACTAAGATATGGCAACTCAAAGTTATCAAAATTTCCTTGTGAAACATGGGTTTTTCAAACTCAAGTCATGAACTTTGGTAATTTATTTGAGCCATTAAACGGCCTCAGAATAACACCATAATTAGCAGTATAATACTACCATATAAGGGTTGTCCCTCTACCAAATTTCATGGAGAAATAACTTCGGAATGGTGATCAACCAAACAACCAAAGTTTCGAAAATCCTAAGGCAAAACTGTCTTGAGCTTTTTGTTTTCCATTCCAACCATTTGGCCAAGAAAAATCCTTCAAATGTGGTTCATTTGTATAGGAAAAGCCTAAGGAACATTCATGGTACATTTGGTAGGTGTTTTAACTCCAAAAACTCAATTGGCAAGTCCATATCAAGTCTAACATTAATCCTGTCCAAGATTAAGGGTTTTCAAAGACAGAGCAGGTTTCGTATTTTGATCACAATTCACTCAATTCAACTCGGAATTGAGCATGGTTGGTGGCGTTGGAAAATACATTCACAAAGCTATAATTTTACAGAAGAAATCGTTTTAAAATTCAGCACACAATTAGCTCAAATTTGAGCCTCAAATTGTAGCTTTTGAACTTCATTCCAGGAAAACAGAGAAACAGGACAGTCATCTTTAAACGGTTGGTATGGGGTACTCGGGTGGAATTAGGGGTTTAATTTTATACCAAATGAAAGTTAGGAATGTCTAGTTTCCAGTACCGCAAGCGGTACTTGATTCCGACATCGGAGCGATGAATTATAGCGGAAACAAACTGGCTGTCTAGTAGTGACGGGAATCATTTCCCAGTTTTGGCAGATTCTAAAACTCAACATGCACTCACCCAAATCACGTACATTTTTGAGGAAACTTTAAACATAACCTATATTTCATATTTTCATCAGAATCAAGTCAATTGGACTTCAAGAAAATACACTAAAATGCATGAAATTAGCAGGGCAGAATCGGTAACATCACATGCAGCTCCTCATTTGACTTCCTTTTCATTTTTGCCACTTAACTCTACTAAATTAGCACTTAATCAACACAATCAGCATCCAATCCTAGCTAATCAGATCATCCAAGTCATTAATCAGATCATCCAAGTCATTGTGGGATTTCATAGAGCCCACTCACCAATTTCTCAACAATTTAAAGCTGCCCATGAGAATTCAAGAGCTCATGAGTGTAATTTAGCTTCCAAAAACCAAGAATTAAGTAGTGGATCATTACTTACTTTCTTAGAGAGCCAAAACAGAGATTTTCGGTCACTTTGAGCTGGAGAAAAACCGTGTGAGTTAGCTCTATTCCTAGCTTATCTTGATCACCAAATGATTTGAGGGTTGCATGTGAAATTTGGAGGAAATTGAGCAAGGAATTGAGGAGAGAGGGTGGAGGAATTTTCTGGTTTAACTCTCCCTTGGCTACTCGGCTGTTTGTGCGTAGGAGAGGAATGAAATGCAGATGATATGAGCTTCTAATGGTAAGCTTATACGTGTGGCTCAATTGCACTTATGCTGTCCACTAACTTAGTGCACATCCGCGTGCGTTTCGGCTCGATTCCGTCTTTAGTTTATTGCACTAGCACACTAAACCTCTAATGCACTTGCATTCATATTATTATTATTCACTCTTAATAGTCCCAAAATAATGGGCTAAGGTTCCTCAATTACTCGCGTACGTAAAACGCGTAATTCCAATTTAAGCGCGAGATAATGAAATTTCTAAGAAGTTCTTATGACGGTAATATAACTAATTAACCTTTGAACACTTAAATGTAAAAATACCTATTTGAGACTAATGTGCAAGTCTCCAATTTTTCAAACTTATTGTATTTCCAAATCAGCTAAAATCCCCAATCGCATAATCACTATTTTCACTTAACGAGGTTCCAAAAATTAAATTTTGACACAAATCATTTTAAAAATATAACGAAGCTATAGACCCATGTAATTAGGTCTAAAGAGGTTAGAAAATAATATTCAGAATAAATGGGCAATTAAATATTCAAATGAGCTCGAAATAGGAATTTAAAATAATAAATTTTGCGAATCCTCACAGGAGTCTAGTATTAATTCCTCGATTAACCTTTCTTAATCTACTATTAATCATTTTTAATTCTCCAATATTAATACACTCCTGATTCAAGTATAGCCTCGAAAACGTGTACTTGTTATTCCGAACTAAACGAATTTTTGAAAAGTGAATTTTTCAACAAAACGTTTTAAAATATAAAAGAGACGTTGTTCCATATAAATGAATTTTTAAATGGTCGAAATGAATAATTCGGAGAAAATGAGTAAATAAATATTTAAGTAAACTTGTAATATCCGATAAATAAGAAAATTTTTGGGTCCTCACAGCACTTCCTCTCTTGCACTTCATAATCTCTTTTTATTACCTCAAAACATCCAATTATCTTCTCAAATTATGTTATTTTAATGATTGAATCCTTAAACCTACAAAAACATGAAGTTTTCGCCACTAAAATCCATAGAAATGTAATTTTTACCACTTAAACCATAAAATACATATTTTCACTAGAACCTTAGTTAATTAGCTAAAAACATGACTAAAACATACCAAAACTAACCAATAAAACATATTTAAAACACATAAAATATATACTTATCACTAACCTCATAGACTGGCTCTTGATACCAATTGTAGAATCCAAATTTTAGGGTTCTAATAATAATCAATGTGTGCAGGGTTATAGAATTGAAGGAATAATAATCACTCAAAATATATATGTGGGAGAGAAGAAAATAATAAATTCAACTCACAATATTGTTAAATCTCAAGTAATGAAAAAAGTCACACCACAATAGAGAAGTTTACAAAGTTTTCTTGACTCTCTCAAGAAAACATCCTAAATAATGTAAATAATGTTCTATTTATAGTTTACTAGACTTGTTAGAAAAGAAGCCACTTGCATAAGAAATTACCAAATAAAATACAAATTTCTAAATCACATAACTACTAAAATTCTAACTCCAATAAAACTAATAAATAAATTAATCAATACTTTTAGCTTTGGTTTAGTTTGCCAACACATAAGTTAGGAAAGCCATTCCTCTTGTCATCTTCCTATTCTACTCATTCACATATTTTGCAAGTTACAAATTATCTTCCTTGCTATCTCTTATCTAATTTCTCCTACACAACCCAAAATCAAAGCTACTACTCCCTTGATTGTCTAAACAATGTCCTTTCTTTTACGGCCAATATAATCAAAAGTAAAGCAAGAAAAAAATACTGACAGAGTCAACTGAATCACAAATGTAGTAGTATTCAATATCAATTGGAGGTTCATAAAATTATATGAGTAGATTTATAAATCTAGGATAAAAAGTATCCAAATAGATTAATCCATTTGTCATTAAGGATAAATAGAAGCAAAGCCAGAACCAACTGGCTGAGACTCGGGTAGCTGTCCCCCAAAATTTTCTAAAAAAATTCTATAGAGAAGATTAATTTTTAACTTAAAGCTATATTATTTTGCCACCAACATGTTTACGATTATTTATTTCTTATTAGTTATTCCCTCTAATTTCTCTTTATAGTGGCTAGTCTCTTATAACAAACAAATTCTAACTTTAAAATAGAAACTAAGGAAGCGGTACTAGATAAATAGGAAACAAAGACTAAGAAAGGAAATTAGAAATTCAACTACTACTATAACTCTATTTATTTACATTGACTTGAATTACTAAAAAGTAAAGGTATTATTCAAACCAAACCCTAGATAAAGTCTTTTAATATGCTAGTTCAATCATTGACTCTTTCCAAATTCCATTGAACATATTTGAAGGCTTTTCTCCAAACTCCATTAATCCAAGGAAAATTTTGTTTTCTACAGAGATTTTCTATTACATTTTAAATTTACTTAAAATTCATTTTTTAGTTATTAATATGTTAAGTTTATAGTTAAAAATATAATAATGTTTATTAAATTTTTAGTTGTTTTTCTAATCCTAAGTTTGTATTTTGGAATTTTAACTTATATAATGCATTAGCTATTAGCTTATTTAGTAGTCATCACATGTGTGTTTATTTTCTCAAGTAATTTGTGACTATTTTCTTTGCATATAGGTGTTATTGCATCGGAATTTTTTGATAAATTAGTACTCCAGACAAAGGGCCATGGCCGTAGGTTATTTAGGAGAAGAATTTGGGAAAGGACAAAAAAAGGAAGATGGATTTGCAACTATTGGATCTTTGATTGTTCCCTGCTCTCTTCCCATCTTCAAACTAAAATTTTGGGTTCATCATTGATAAAAATGCTAAACCATTGGGGTTTAGTCCAATGGCCAGGGAGAGTCTCTTAAACCTCTCCTATCCACTTACTTAGAGATTCAAACTCCACCTAGTGCATTATAAGGAAGCATTGTGCTTTCTTTGTTCAAAAAATTCACAAGGCTTGACTATGGTAATGGATATGGGGGAAAAATGAACACCTAGTGCATTATAAGGAAGCATTGTACTTTCTTTGTTCAAAAAATCCAGAGGGCTTGACTATAGTGATGGTGGTGGGAGCCTTTGTTGATGTTGATCCCTATCTTTTGATGTTTACAAAACAAATGGATGAGACTAATATTTCTTCAAGATATACTTTCAGTTTTGAAGTTATTTGATTCCATGAACAAGTGCAATTGAAAGGGGACAAAGTATGCTGAAGCTGTCGGACGCTTAAGAAGTCAGGATCGGACGTCCGATAATCGTTGCGTCACTTCGGACGCAGAAAACCAACCTACCGGACGTCCGAAAGAATTGAAGAAAATTTGCCAGTTTTACATCATACTTTCGGACGCAGAAAACCAACCTACCGGACGTCCGAAAGAATTGAAGAAAATTTCTCAAACTCACTGCCCGCTGTCGGACGCATAAAACAGGGCTATCAGACGTCCGACACTACCAACGGCTAGTTGACTGTTCAGCTACTTTCTATCCGTTAGAAGCATTAATGAGACACTTTCTTGGTCCTATATAAATAGTTGTTGGTCAGACACTTCAAACAACTTTGGCACACTGAAGATACAAAAGATCTATAGAGATTTTAGTGAGAAAATACTCTTCAAGGAAGATTTGTAGTCTTAGTGGCGTGAGATTCATTGTAAGCTTTTCATTTGTGAGTGAATATTTCATGAGTGTAGCTCTGCGAGGGTTGTCCTGAGAGATAGTAAAACGTCCTAACTTGACCGAGTGGAGTTCGGGGCAAGGAGGAGGTGAACCTTCCTTTGTACACAAGAGTGATTGTAATTCATCAACTTGAAGTAGCTTGTCTGAATTAATCTACAAGCTCAAGAGGAGCTGTGTAGTAAATTGGTTTGCAATCCTTTCCTTTTTATTTACTTATTGTTACGCTTATGATCTCTGCATTGTTTATCTCTTTCACTTGGTTGTCTTCGATCCTTACAATTGGTATTAGAATTTGGTCTCTTAGAGATTAAACTCAATCGGCTTGGGAGTAAAAATGACAACCAATAATGCTATATTTTTTGAAGGACATTCTGTGATTAAATCACCTATGTTTAATGGGTCAAATTATGTGAGTTGAAAAGAAAAAATGATTATTTTTTTGCAATCTATTGATATTGAATTGTGGTTTATTATTAGTGAAGGTCCATATGATGCCTCTCTTATAAATGAAAATACTCATAGATCTAGACCAAAAACAAGAAGTGAACTGACTGCTATAGACAGAACTCATCTCACCTTAAATGCTAAAGTCATGAATGTGTTATATTGTATTTTAGACTCAAATGAATCTATTAGAGTCAAAGGCTGCAAATCAGCCAAGAAAATTTGGGATAAACTGAGAGAAATTCATGAAGGTAGTGAGAATGTTAGAGAACAAAAGAAATTCATTCTGATTACCAAGTATGAATCGTTCAAGATGGAATCTCATGAAAACATTGATGAGATGTACTGTAGATTCAATGACCTTATTAAGGACTTAAAGGTGCTGGAAAAAGAATATTCTGTAGGTGAGAAAAATAAAAAAATCTTGAATGCCTTGTCCAATGATTGGAAAAATAAAGTGACTGCTATTGAGGAGGCTAAAGATTTGAATACTATGCCTATTGAATCTCTTATTAATTCTCTAACCTCTTATGAGTTGAAACTTAAATCCAAAGTGCAAGAAGAGGAGGATGCGAAAGTAAGAAAGAATATTGCTCTGAAGGCTTCACAAGATGAAGATGATCCAGTCTCCGTGAGTGAAGATGACATGGAAGGTGATGATAGTGATATTGCACTCATCACACGAGGCTTCAAAAGAATACTCAACAAGAGAAAATTCAGAAAAAGTGAACCTAACAACTCCTTCCCGAATCAATCCAACAATTTGAGAAACAAAGGGAATATAGAGTTCAATAAAAAGCAAGCTGATAAGTGCTTTGAATGCGGCCAACCTGGACACTATGCAAGTGAATGTCCAGTGATGAAGAAGAAGGAAGGAAAAAAATCAAGATTCAACAAATTTCAATTCACATGGAATGAGTGCAACTCCGATGGTGAAATTGAAAAAGATGAAGAATCTGTTCAATTGACTTTTATGGCCATTGGAGATGATGAGGTAACATCTTATAACTCTCAAGTTGAAAGTGATGATGAAACTAATAATGATCTTAAATCTTTCATTATAAAATTGCATGATAGTTTGAAAGAATTCTATGTTAGAAACAAGGAGTTAAAATAGTAAATTAGTTTTTTACTTCGAGATAATGCAAATCTTTTTCAATAAAATAAAAAGTTGAAAGTTGAAAATGATTACTTCAAAAAGAGTGAGACTGCTTTACATTTTGAACTTGATAGAAAAACAAAACTTTGTGAATTGTTCAAAAAGGAACAAGGTGATTTGAAAAGAAGAATGAATGGTCTAAATGAATTGCTTAAACACAAGAAACAAGTTTGTTTTCAAAAGAATATGTTGAATTCTAATTCCAACGAATTTGCTATCCATAGGAAAAGGCAAGTCATATTTATTAAACCCGTTCATGTGAATAACTCTTTGGTTATGTGTAATTTCTGTTGTCAAAAAGGTCACATGAAAAGTGATTGTTATGTGAGAAAAAATATAAAAAAAGGCATGAAATGCATGTGGATAGTTAGATATGATACTAAATCTAACAAGTAGGAGATTTTGTTAATCATTACAGTGATTCTTGTTCATAATATTTTTTTTTTTATATTTCTGATACTTTGATCTGAATTTTTGAATTTTACTGAATCTGTATGATATCAAAAGGGAAAGAATAGAACAATTCTGATCTAAAAATGGTTTGCTTTGTCAAAACTCTCTGTCATATGTTAATACTTCTTTTTATATCAAATTCTCTGTGATATGTTGGTGATTGCTGTCATTTTTCTGTTTTTATACTCTGTTATTGTTGTTGGATTATGATAGTTGATTTTTTACTCTCATCTTATGATGAAAAAAAGGGGGAGAGATGGATGCTATGTGTAAGGGGGAGTTTTTCTGAAATTATAAGTTTTGGATGCGATGATTGAGGGGGAGTTTATACTTATTTTTGTTTCTTTCCATCCATTGTTTTGTCATCATCAAAAAGTAGGAGAATGTTGATCTTGATCCCTATTTTTTGATGTTTACAAAACAAATGGATGATACTAATATTTTTTCAAGATATATTTTCAGTTTTGAACTTATTTGATTCCATGAACAAGTGCAATTGAAAGGGGACAAAGTATGCTGAAGCTGTCGGACGCTTAAGAAGTCAGGATCGGATGTTCGATAATCGTTACGTCACTTCGGACGCAGAAAACCAACCTACCGGACGTCCGAAAGAATTGAAGAAAATTTCTCAAACTCACTGCCCGCTGTCGGACGCATAAAACAGGGCTATCGGACGTCCGACACTACCAACGGCTAGTTGACTGTTCAGCTACTTTCTATCCGTTAGAAGCATTAATGAGACACTTTTTTGGTCCTATATAAATAGTTGTTGGTCAGACACTTCAAACAACTTTGGCACACTGAAGATACAAAAGATCTATAGAGATTTTAGTGAGAAAATACTCTTCAAGGAAGATTTGTAGTCTTAGTGGCGTGAGATTCATTGTAAGCTTTTCATTTGTGAGTGAATATTTCATGAGTGTAGCTCTGCGAGGGTTGTCTTGAGAGATAGTAAAACGTCCTAACTTGACCGAGTGGAGTTCGGGGCAAGGAGGAGGTGAACCTTCCTTTGTACACAAGAGTGATTGTAATTCATCAACTTGAAGTAGTTTGTCTGAATTAATCTACAAGCTCAAGAGAAGCTGTGTAGTAAATTGGTTTGCAATTCTTTCCTTTTTATTTACTTATTGTTACGCTTATGATCTCTACATTGTTTATCTCTTTCACTTGGTTGTCTTCGATCCTTACAGCCTTAATGAAGCATTGAAGATTAGAAAAATTAATGTAGACTTAATGTTGCATTAAAGATTAGAAAAAGAAATCTTGAAATTGGATTAACAAAGAGGGAACCAAGTAGATTAAAATGGAAGCAAAAATACACATGAATATGCAAAATATCTCATGTTGCTCACTCACGTGGAATTTTTTCCTTTTGTGTAGGTCAATTGTTGGATGAAAAAATTAGTTTAAAAAAAATTAAAAAGGTCAATTTTTGGTGTTTTAGTGTTTTGTTCCCGGTTAGACCGATCAATGGTAAGAACTAACAATAGTTCAGTTTTGGAAGACATGTACATTTAAGATGAAATTGATGGATAGCTAATAATATGAGGATCTTATTGGTTGAAATCAGAGTATAAGGACCAAATGAATTCTGAGAAATAGAAAAAAGTTGGATTGTTCTTTGGCCTTTTTGGTTAATTTGAAAAAAATATATCATTAAGTAGGTGTAATAAACTCCGAATGGTTCAATACTAAAATTAATCCGATTGAGTTCTCTATGCAATAGAATAAGATAATATAGGTATTACCATTTGTTCAGAAAAAGTTATTAATAAAATTAATTTTATGTACAATATGTATAATCATAGTTAGATAGACGATATATGTATAAAATTTGAATTCCATAAAATTCACCCTAATTTTGTAACAGGCATGCAAATGAGGATCAGATTTACAAAATTTTGGTGGGCCGCTTTACAAATATCCCAAAATGGAAGGTTGCCTTTGTAGTTTTCCCACACTTAAAAAGAAGCAGTAGGAGGCGGAACTTGGGTGCCGCCCAATTGAACCTTCCCTCGTCCACCCTGCATTCTCTTGATTCTTCAGACTTCACCCTAAAGGCTTCCCTTGTAAGGTAAACCTAAAACCCTTTTCTCTGCTTTTTCTTCTTCATTTTTTGTCTGATTTTCTGTTCTTTGTATTTCGGTGAAAGTTGGAGAAATTTTTTGTATTTTACCATCGTCTTCAGTATAGGATTTGCTTTTGCGGTATTGTTGAATTATAGCTTACTGACTTCAATTGGAAATTTGGCTGTTGGATGAACAAGAATTTTTATGTTTTGAAGATGAAAAATCAGATTACTTTCAGGGAAAATCAGCTTCAAGAGTCAAATTAAACAAGCCCTAAATTTGATGTGATTAATTAATGAATATTTTGTGGGAATTTGATGAATTTATAGCTATTAGTAAAGCTAGAACTGAAGGTTAACAGTTGTATATTCTGTTGAGATATCAAAAAGTAAAATAGTAAATGGTGTAATAGAACTTTTTCTCGTTAAAATGCTTATTTGAAATATGAACTGATTACATTCTGATTTTCAGCTTAACAAGTTGGCTTTTACTGGTGTGCTATATTGAAATGATATATACCTACCTGAAATGAATTGAGCATGCCTAGCCTTTTTGCCTTTGACTTGGCTTATAAGCCTTTCCCCTTGTATGTTGATTTCTTCTCATTTTTTAATAGAAGTCACCTTTCTTAATGCTGTCTCTTGTGTGTGGAGGGAAGGGTTTAATTTCAGATTCTTGATGTCTTTCATCAATTTCGAATAGAGGAACTCAACTGCTTACCTACCTGATAATTTCCTGAGCTGTTGTGAATAATCTCTATTTATTCTATTTCAAGTGCTTACTGCTGATGTGGTTATATAATGTGCTGAATCTCAACCATTGATGTGCAAAATTTTTATATGATTGTTTAAGCCATATGATTGTTTAAGCCATATGGTTGGTGGCTGATAGTTTATGGAATGATGTATTGGTTATGACCTCAATGTAGGTTGCTGATACTCAGAATCTTTTTGTATATGTTTTGAAACTTGCAATCTAGAAGGGTTAGGTTGATTATTGTGAACGATTCCCTCTTTTGATGTTCTCTCTTTTCCTTTCTTGCATCTGAACATTTGACTAATTCCTGTATGTGATGGGAGGTTTGCCTTGTGTGGATTGGGTAGAGCTTCTTGCTAGTGCACCAGAGACATCTATAGAGCCTCTTTTGAAATGATTGCAAGCATGATAAAATCACTTAGATGTTGCAGGAAAAATGAAACAGACTCTGTGAGAGTTAAAGTTTGGTTTGGAATAACCTTCATCGAATGACTATTAACTTTTGTAAGCAGAATCTGTCTGTCCCTATCAAGTCTCCTAGATGGCCCAATATACCGTAAGCCTAAACAAATTATCTGCAGAGCAGGAGAGAAGAGGCTTGTTAGCTGGCACAGAACAACAGAACAAGCATTTCTCCTTTTCAGTGACCTTACTAAAACAGGAAAAAGCCTTAAAATAAGGATAGAATGCTTTGTCTGTTTTGATAAGCTGCTTTGCATTTTAAAATTGCTATGTCAAAGTGGTTGAGGTTTGCTTGCAATCCTGTATAAGAAAAACTCAAAGGACCTTGGTTTCAAATATCATGTTGGGATGTACATGTGTATGAGATGCATTTTGTTTCTTGTTCCTAGAACTTTGTCAATTTTTCTTTGCTACAATGCGATGGAATCAACCCAGAAGTGAACCCTACTCCCCAGTTAAGATGACAATTTCTTTTAATCTTCCTGTTCTCAATACAGCCATGAACTGTCAGACCCATGGTAGTCTCTCCCTCCCTTTGCATAACAGCTAAAGATGGATAGACAAAATACCAACTTCCACCACCACCACCTTTTGCTATTCTACATAACTAATATTTTTGACGACTGTGTTCCAAATGCACTTGTCTATAATCTCTAATGGTTTTTGTTGAGTGCAAAAGCGTTTCCTAACCTACATGTGTTTGTCTGTTTTGCTGGCTGAAGAAGCTCAGTATTGCTGAATTCACTATATAGAAAGAGGCATTTTAATCAAATTACAGTTTTGTACGTCTTCATATTTATTTGCTATTCACTTGCGTCCTTGGATTTTTCTTCTTCGATCCCCTATTTGTACATGGTTTAGTTATTTATCAGAAGGAGAAAAACTGATACAGGCTAGCAATAGAATGTGAAATATCTTGATGATATATACTGTGATATATACCGTGCTCTAATTATTGACTGATGCAGGAATTTCAAAACTTTCAACATGGAAGATCAAAATACAGCATCTTCAAATCCACTAGTTAAAGCTACCTTTAAGCTAGGATCCGAAACACATTCTGTTGATGCTAAAAAGGGTGTTCTCTCTGAGCAATTAGTATCGATGAAGGAGCAGAGCATGATAGTACTGAAGGACTACATAACCAAACACAATGTTCCTAACGATATTCCTGATGAACCGGAGGAAGTCTCTTAAGATGATGAGGGTGAAATTCCTCCTGTGAAATCGAAGAAGCGCAAGTGACTTGTCTCATTCTGTTCATGCCTAGGTACATTATAGGCGCATGCTTGAAAATGGTTTTCAATGAAATTTTAACCAAGCCTGTAGGTTGACTCTGCTGGACTATATTATCGTACAACCCCCAACCCTCTCTCTTCTTTTTTTTTTTCCCGCTTCCCTGAATGAGCTTCCACTCTTTTCTGGACAATGATAGGCTGCTTGGTATCTTGAATCGTGATGCTAGAAACAATCTCATTCTGTAACATCTGACATCTAATGTGCAGCACCTTAAAAGACAATTGGTTGGTGTATATAGCAATTCCCTCTTATTTTGGCTTCCTTGAGATATTTCCCTTTGCCTTTTTGGGGATTGTTAAGTATAAACTAAGATCTATCAGGATTCAGGAACACATGATAAAAATATCTCAATTTGCGATATCGATCACATTGTCAAATTTAGAATTCATTTTAACCTTTCACTTGCAAAATTGGGAAATAATTTTCTTGTACAGATTAAATGGGGCATCACTGTTGAAAGTGAAATTATGAAAAATCATTGGTCTCAGAATGAGAACCAAAATCCTTTGTCATTGTGCAAGTTACTACATTGAGGATTTTGAGCAATGAAAATTTGTGGAATTACTTTAGCAATTTTACCCTAGAAGTATGTAACATTCCTTCTTGATCACCCATTTGAAAGTTGAAAACCTCTCAAGGCCTAATAAAACATAAAGTAACCACTGTATGAATGCCTATCTTCAGATCTCGTTTTCTTGAACAAAATCTATTAACTCCAGCTGATTTTTTGAGATTTTTCACTGCATTCAAAAGCACTCTTTGCAAACAAATCAAATCGAATTGAACTTTTATACTATTATGGCCTATTTAAACTTTTAGGTTCGAATTTGAACTGTATACGAATTTAGGTTTTAAGATCTTATTCGATTCAATCTAATATTTGATAAGCTCAACTTTGATATGAAAGTGCACAATTTTTAAGCTTTAATATTATTCTGCCAATAGCACATAAACAAAATCAACATAATAATATAATAACAGTATAATTTTATATTGAATATCAATAAATTTCTTGAATTAAAATATACAAATTATTTGAGTAAAATACCTTAATCGAATCTTACTTCTTGTTTGAATTATAGTTCGACCTTATCAAAAGTCCAACTCAAATTAAGTTTGACCTGTTTGTTGAGGTCTAATTCATTCACAACCTTACTTTAATCTCATGTAAAATTCCTCTTCAATTCTAGACCACATTTAATCCATAGTAGATACCAAATCATTATCAATTCTATCGTTCTAATTTGCGCATCAGCAACTTTTCTACTCTGCATCCATTTCTTCTCAAATTTATTTGCAGTATATAACAATCCATAACTGATTTGGCCCATCTCAATCACAGCCCTATATTTATCTCCATTCTCCACCCACCAGCACTCCTCTTGTGAGGGCAAATTGCAGCAGCCTTATTTGCTGTTCTTCAAAAGCCAGTTTTCGGAAAACTCTCTGCATTATTTAACTATCATTTCATCTCGCATACACACTTATAAAAAAGTGCTACAGTAATGTTTTACGCAAAACTTCTCGGTTAAAAATCCAAATGGAGGCAATTTGTTAAAACCTTGAGGGGCTGTTCTTTACAGTTTCCCCATTAGGCCAAATTTTTCATAGCATTTGGCAAATACATATAAGCACCAGAGAATAAGCCCAGAAGGTCCAAAACAGGACCTTATCAAGAATGTCCTTATGCAAACCACCTTTCAAAAATATTGGCAAGAAACTATGAAACGAGCAACCAACTCCTCCTGCAATAGTTGGCAACCAAGAGAGGTTTAAAACTCTACTTGAGTGTAGGTCAAGAGATCAAATTCCTTTGTCTATATTCTAAAAATTCATACTTTCTTGAAAATGTTGTCAGTAGGTACGTAGGCACTCGTCTGGACTGGTGGTGGTTCAATTCCTTCCGAGTTCTCTTTGATCCTCTACAGTCTCCCCTCCCCCTAATGTATAGTAAATGTAAGTTTATCGTGTTCGAAAAAAAAAAAAAAAGAAACTATGAAACAAGCAACATGTTGATGTATGGTAGTGAGTAGCTAGTGAACAAAGTAAAAGATTAATGTACTAGTCTTATTTGCTGGCTAGGTTTTTTTTTCAATTCTTTTTATATTTCTCTGCAAAATTCAAAGGCTTCATTGCTCCTCCTAATAAAAAATAAGGAAAAAGAAAGGCTTCTTTACATGTTTTTGGAAGAGAATTGTCCAAAGGAATTGATTTTACATCACTAGTCATCACACCTTAGGCATAATTTCACACACGTTGTACTTATATGAGGTATTTTCGCCATTTTGGGACCTGTAAGTCTATCATTATTTAATTTGATCTCAATTTTTAAAATCAGGTATGGAAAAATCAATTACATATTAAACAACTTTCACCAAAAAACTGGTTTTGTTAACTCATTTTTGGAAATTCTATCGTATATAAAATTAGTAATTCACACACACAAAATTAGCAATTGACAAATGATCATTACACACGTAGAGCTTTCTAAAGCATGGACGGAACTAGAGGGTAGCAGAGAGGAGTGCTCTCCCATGTTTTGAAAAATTAAAATTTTCTGTAAATCTAAACTTTTGCCCCTGAAAAAATTACAAATATTTCAAGTTATATACTTAAATTTTAGTTGAATTAAAGTTCATCCCCTTAAAGAACATGTTCTGGTTCTACCTATGTTTTGACATATAGACTTTCATAAACAACAATCCTTACGATTTTAACTTCAAAGCAGAAAAATTCACTCGAAATAAAATATCACCTTCTACTATGTCCAAAAGAAAAAAAAATAAAGATTAAGCGATGGTGAAGCATAAAATGAGATACTAACTACTAAATGGATTAAGTTTTTTTTTTTTAAATTTATCATATATTTTTTAAAAATCTAGTAAAAAAAAGGATTTCTAAAAACAAAAAAGAAAAGGAAAGAAAAGAAAAGAAATTGTTTTGCTTTTTCTTCTGTCCGAAGCATTTGACCGTTTAAAAGAGAGCAAAGACCAGAATTACGCGGTTTTGTTCACTTCCTTGCTCCTCTCCTATAGTTCAAATTCCAATCGTCAATAAAAATCAGGAGCTAAAAAAGAATCCGAAAAAAAAAAGGAAAAAGGAAAAAATGGCGGACGGAGGTTTAACAATTTTGGACGGAAATCAACTGAGAGCCGTGGACTTGAGTCCGCCGTCACCCGACGGCGCCGTGACCGGAGCTCAGCTCTTGGAGTTGGCAGAATCGAGAGTCTCCGCCTCTCTCTTCGGCCTCGCATTGCCGGAGAACCTCAAGTCCGCCGTTCTCCGCCGTCTCGAAATTGGCGATGACTTCAGTAGCTTCAGCGCTAAGGAGCTAGATCGCGAGAATGCATCCTCTTTTCTTCAGAACTACGTCTCGATTGCCGCTGATGAACTCAAAGGTGACTGTTGACTTTTAAAAGTGATAAATATTTTCTTTTCCATTAATTTCTCTCTTTTTGCGTTGACGAATTAGAGTGCTTGAATGTTTGCCCTCTAGTGCTATATCCATTTTTCTGAATAGAGTGAATGACTGGAGTTGATGTGGTAGCTACTGATTCGAGTTATCCTTGCCAAACATATTATTTGGGGTGGGGGGAAATTGACATCGGGTTTGAAAGTTGTTGGAAGGGCACAATATTTCTGGTTTCAATCTTCGTGTGATCAAAGGGCTTGATCACTACTTCTGTGCTCTAAATTCAATCAACTTGTTTATGGTGTGTTCCGAAGTGAACATGGAGATCCCCTACTTCTAATAAATGCATATCAGTGGAAGCAGACCATCAGTCTATGGATTGGTCTAAATTTGAATCTGATTTATTTTAGTTCTTCTGCACCATTTTTTAGTAATATTTGAATCTCTATAACTTTTGCATGCAATTAATTTGTAAGAATCACCTGCTTAACTAGAAATGCGATGTTCTACCATTTCTAATTCTACCTGGAAAAGGCTTTTTTCTTTAGTTTGCTTCATCAAGTTGAGCGACTCATAACATCAAGGCATCATTTTGTCCACTTACTATCAGCAACTATATAAAATACTTTAGTTTTTTTTTAAAAAATTTTGGTTTAAGCCTTTTGCAACTATGCTGTTAGGTTGATTTCCCCTGTCTCAGTCTTACATGATCTATGTTTTTTTCTTTTTTATTTTTAATCTGGACAGAATGAAATACCTAATGTCGGTGAAACTAAATTATAAAGTTCTTAAGCTTTACATTTTCATATTCAGATGATCCGATGGTCTTGTCAATTTTGGATGGAAAGGCGCTTCGAATAATTTTGGAGGATGAAGATGATTTTGCGATGTTGGCTGAGAATCTTTTCACAGATTTAGACATAGAAGATAGAGGAAAGATTAGGAAGAGTGAGATACAGAATGCTCTTCTTCATATGGGCATTGAAATGGGAGTTCCTCCCTTTGCAGGTTCTCTCTCTCTCTCTCTCTTATGGGTGCATGTGTTTGTGTATCCATGTGTGAAGTATGTTATTTGAAAGCTAGTATACCCATTGAGTGCTCTATGCCATGGCATGTATTGTTGGATTCAGCTAGATTCTTAGGCCTTCCATAACTTTTGCTGTATATGTCTAGTTGTTTGCATGTATGCTGTAGTAAGACAGATATTGATTGGCTACACATAGCCTTTTCTGCAACTGCTTGGAGGTGGCAGCTTCATAGTGCTCTGTGCTCTTTTTCTTTGTTACCTTGAATTTGATAAAAGAAAGAGTTTTAATTATGACATAGCTATTTGTGAACTTCTTGGGAAGATTCAGGATCTAGTTAAAATTTTATAGTATTCTGCCCAGTTTGAGTTTGAACTTTTTCAGAAAACAAAATCACTACAGTTTCCAGAGTTGATAAGGACTAAAAGAGTATAATGTATAAGATACCCTTTGCAAAAGCAATACATTACAATTGTTTCGGCTTCATACCCTGCCTGACTGAGTAGTAGACCAAACTATCCACATCTACATCGAATAAGTATGCATATATCAATGAGCTATATTTTGAATGACAGAGGACTCGGAGTGGAGCTTGGAGAACTTAATAATATGCTTGTTCTTCCAACTTCATTTTGTCAATAACATGCACCAGTGAAGAGATGACTTATCTTCCCTCTGATTTTCTGTTTTTCCACTTTGTACCTTCCATATGTAAACTGTCTTGGGGTTTAAGCACACTCTCCATGTATGTGGTTCTTTTACTTTTCTGTTTTTCTTAAGATCAAGTCTCGCTTTCGTTCTGTACATATCTCATGTATTACCAAGAGCCTGGGAGATTTAGGACCAGTTTGAACCTCTGAAAACTCCAGTTATTTGTTGAATTTGGTCTTAAAAGATTAATAGAGTTGTAAATGAAGATTTTGTCTAATCCAGTTCTCTCTCACTCATTTTGGCTTTTGGGTGCAATTCCCTCAAAAAACTGTACAAATTAAATCTCTCAAATTTTTTTGTATCTCCCTTGTAGCTCTCAAACAATTTTATTCAAGAACAAATCAGGCTTATTTGAATAATGAGTTCGATGTTGAACAAATGATTGAGTTTTTTCCTTGCCACTTCCATGATCATTAAAGCCATCATGTTGAATTCTGCACCATATTCTCTGTTCTGAATTGACCGTATGTTGTTTGAATATTTTTCTTATTGAGTACTTGAATAACAGGACATAAAGTCATTTACATCCTTTTGTTGTTTCTCTTGTTGTTATCGGATGTGCTTATACCTCTAATCCTTCTGGCCTGTTTTGGGGCTTTAGCCTGTAGAAAAGAATCTATGGCACATTTTGGTGGTGAAGGGTGGGGGAAAAGGCTGTGGTAATTTAAGATGATATCAACTATTTGACATGTCCATGTGCACTTTCCTCTCTAGTCTCAAATATTTTGTTCAGCCTGTAAATCTTGAATGTCTCGCATGTAGCGTTACACAAGCACCAAATGAATCTTCAAGAAACTATGTTTTCAAACTTCCAAACAGTATAATATTCTTTAGTTTTTCAATATGTCAATTGACTCCATGAAATTCCATTTAGTTTTTATAGTTTGTCATGCAACAACAGTCTGCTGATTTTGATAAGAAGAGGTTAGGACAGGAAAGAAACAATTGAACAAATTGATTGATGTATGGGCATCCATACTTATGGAGGGAACAGTTAATTTATTAACCTAAGTTTTATTGTTTCTCTTATATGATTTCCATGTAGTGTAAGAGTCTCAGAAACAGTAATTCACACAATTGTAGTTGCTTGCCTGCTCACCTGGTGAAAAGATTTATTTCTATTTTGTTCATATACACAACATATATAATTAAATGACAACAGATTTGAGAGGGACGCCAAAAATTACTATTCTTAGTTTTTTTTGATGTGTTGTCTCGGATAGAATCTCATCATGTTACAAGTGACAGATCTTTATGGTGTTCCTTGACCAAGATACTTTAGTAAATAAGCTTTAGGAGCATCAGGGCAGTATCTCCATCCCTAAGACTCTGAATTAGACGCACTAAACTTTTATGGCCTTTCTGGTCTTTTATTCTATTTTCTTGATGCCTGTTTAACTTGACTATTGGACAGTTTGTTTCAATATGTTCTCCTCCATATTGAAGCATTTGTATATTTGTACTTTGTTGGTATCTTTGAGTACATCGAATTACTGTTTCAAGGGATGGCGGACAGGCATAGTGCTTCGGCTGTAATGTTTGTTGAACATCAAGAGCTCTTTGAATGGTGACTTTTAACCACTTGGGCCACAGCTTGCACCTAGTTGTATAAAACCAGGGCTCAATTTTTCATCTGGTCATATTGTCATGCTTATGTTAATTGTTTTAAACAGATGCAAACCGGACGATTGGCTGCTTTTTCTTTCCTACTAAGAATCTCACTAATTTTCAGTTACTGCAGCATCATTTAGTTCGTAAACCTTTTAATGTTGCCTGAATTTCATGGCATTTGTGTGCATTAATATATCTTAAAACTATGCCGTAAACCTCTTCTTGTTATCTACATTTCATGGCTTCGATATGCACTACTATATTTAAAAAAAAAAAATACCATGATAAGTTAAATAGATAGACCAAATACTGATCAAAATACAACTTCCCACCATAAAAACTGAGAGGCTTTTCTCTTTATTGTGGTATGCCATAAATGTAAGATCCCGGGTTGTATCCAGAGATGGTTGTGTACTGAAAGTGGGGCTTTGAGTTAATTGAACTTCTGCTGATCAAATATAGTGTACTTGATATACATGTATACAATCAGTGTAATTATCTGTATATTGCTGGATTTTTAATACCTAATTATTAGTCTAAGATGAGATTGGCCAGTATATTGTGTTATAATTTAGGACCCAACTGTACAATTTAATTTCCTTTTCATTGAGATATTCTGCCATCGACATGGAAGTAAGAAAACAAAGGTTAAAATATAAGTGAAGAGACCATCTAGATTTATTGCTGCTAAAATTCCCATGATATTACCAATCGAGTTTAATTTCTGTTTCTTCATGGACTTAGTGCATAAGCTTAAATATGTTCCTTGGGTTCAGATATAGTAACTTCAGCTATCTGAACCATAACTTTATTGCTTATTTTACTTAGCAAACCACAATTTTTTGAAAGGCCTCATTTTGTTCTCAGAGTTTCCTCGACTAAGTGACATTCTGAAGAAGCATGGAGCTGAAGGTGAAGAAGAATTGGGGCAAGCACAATTTGCACAGCTATTGCAGCCTGTGCTCCAAGAACTTGCAGATGCTCTTACTGAAAACCATGTTGTTGTCGTACAAAATGTGAAGATCATTAACGGATCTCAGCTGCGCAAGGTATATTAATTTCTTTCTTTCTTGATCCAGGTACTGCTTTTTGGTGGGCCCAACACTTGGCGAGTTTCTGAGATATTGAGTGAAAAGTTTTAATTTATTTATCTTTTGTAATATTGAGTGAAAGTTGTGTTATTGGATAAGGTAGTAGGCTGTAAAGAAGTTGTTTAATGATGAAAAACTAAATCGAGAATTTTGACTCTGGATGGTTTCCAGGTTGCTGAATTTACTAAGTGTATCTTGGGGAGTACTAATGCAGATGAACAGTGAGAAGGGAAAGAGAAGATAGCAACGAAGTATGGAAAATGAGGCCTTGGACCAAAGTTTAGGAAAATTTTGTGGCTGACATATTCTCTTCATAGCTAAGCAGGCCTGGAAAGTTGAGTGCTAGTTACTTATATTGGACATATAAGTTGTACTGGGGGGTAGTTGATACACAAGAAACTTCGTGCTGAAAATATCTTAGAAGGCCAAGTTTTGTAAGAAGATGGGCTGCTGTTGCCCTAGTAAGTCAACAATAAAACTCATCCATGTTATTATAAATTCACAAAGTAAAACTTTGCAGCCTACCCTCCCGTCAAAGAAACTGGTTATGCTCCCTAGCATAGTAGAACGATATTCTAAGCTAGCATAAGTTGAAATTTCTGCTAAATGACCATTTATGTTTTTCAACCATATTTTTCCTTCTCTTACATTTATAGAACTTCTCCTGCTATTTTTGCTTCAGTTATGGTTGTAATACATACCTATGTGTTGAGGAATTATATTCATCATCTGCTGAAAACTAAGATATTCATTTTGCTTATTGATCGTGCAGCAGATTCATAATCCATCTAGGAAACTAGAGTAGTATTGAATATCTATGCAACAATGTAACTAATATGGAGGTGGTGAACGTAATGCAGGTTCTGGCTAATGAAAAGCTCTTGAATGATGTTGTGGACAAAATCATACAGGAAAAGAATGGCCAAGCGGATGCCAAAACAACCAAAGAGTTGATAAGGTCTTTTCTTCAGAAGAATGGAAAGGATTTGGGATTGCCACCTCTTAGAGCTGATGAGATGGTAGTTCTCCTTTATGATGCAGTTTTTGCTGATGTCGAGGAAACAAAAAATACTCCAGGATCAGAAGAAAACTTCATGGTTGTCTTGAAGGAGATTCTTGTGAGATTCGCAGAGCAGCTTGAAGCCAATCCAGTATTTCATGATCTAGGCATCTGAACTAGTGAAGATATCCATCTACTTTTCCTTGTACTTCATGAACTTCTCTTTCATATTGTCCTTACTGCTTACCCCAAACTTTCGGCACAATATACACCATTGTTAATGTCGTATAAGGATAGAAACTTGTAATCCTAATTTCTGAGCTGGAACTCTATAGTATCTTAAAGGTAACCGGTGGTGTAGATTTTCATGAATATACATATGTTTCGAGTGATTGATACAATGATACGGAGTATGCGGTTGACTATCATATTAGTACTGTTTTTTTTTTCTTGCGTGTTCTGTTTTTGTTAATTTGTTTAGCTCTTGCATTGAAGGGCATAATTTCCTTTTTAAAGCCATCCTGCACTTGACTAGTAGACCTTTACTGGTTTTGAGAAACTCCCTGAACATAAAGTAGGAAAAGGTGTACTTTTGGTTCCTTTCCTGTCAGCTATCTCTTTTTGGTTCTCTAAGCTATTAAAATTTGCTAATTCAGCCTCTTACGATTTAGGAGGAGAAAACTTAATTTCATTCTATAGCATTTCTCACCAATTTGCAATTGAAACCATATCTTTTGTACTAGCAATATATTTGAGTAGCATTTTTCTTCATAAGAATAGTAGAAATTTGATGAAAAAACTAATAGGCGAGGCAAGCAAATGCAACAATTTGCCTTCAAATTCCTTGAAGATGCAAGTATTTTGATTACTTATATACCCTAGAATCAAAAACTTAAAATACAGTTTTTTACCTTTTTCTTTTCTTTTTTATACAACAGTAGATAATATAGGGCTGATGATAGGTTTGAAGTCTAAATTGAAATTTTGTGAAGATATTCTGTCCAACAAATCCACTTCTTCTCATTTACAAAAATTGTCAGGGTAATTTTAGAAAAGTCCACGAAGATGGGCATATGCTTTAGCATGTGTGTTTCCTCTGGTACCTTTCCACTCTATTCTAGTGGTGATAATTTCATTAACGTACACAATATTGCTGCCAAAAATGATAAGCACATGAATATGTCCCACTCCCTGGGAGTCATAATCTAGCCTGTGACTTGTGAAGGTAATTTAAATCACCATGCACGTGTCTACATTATGATAGGAACCATTCCTGCAAATTGCTTCAGTGAGACTTTAAGACCCTTTGAAATGTCTTGTATAATCTATGCATTATGGGCATCCTTGATAGGGACCCCTATGAAACGTCTTGTATAATGCATGCATTATAGGCATCCTTACATATAGCCTGATAGGGGCCCTTTGAAACCTTGGTATAACATATAGCCTGATATATATATATATATATATATAGGATAATTTCAGAGACCTCCCTTGAGGTTTTTCCTAATCACACCAAGCACCCTAAAGTTTCTGAAATCACACTTAGCACCCTTAGAATGACAACTTTTGTAACATATCAACCCCTTTAGGTACAAATAGTATTAAAAAAATGTATTTAGGAGAGAGACTATAATATTCTTCCATGTTTGCCCTTTTGCAAGTTGATTTTTGAAAAGTAGAAGATGAAAATAAAAATAAGTTGATTTTTTTTCTGCCCTTTTCATATTTCTTAGAAAAAAAAACATTTATGTTTGATTATGTAAAAATAAAGTAACAAAAATGCCATAAAATTGGGGCACATTTTGGGCACTGATTTTTTTTTTTTTTTTTACATATGCAACCGAAGATAGGTTTTGAGGTACTTAGACAATCTAAACATAGAAAATCTATCTTTTTTTAACTACGATTTTATCTTGTTATCTAGTTTAATTAGTAAAAGGTGAGAGAAAATGGGTTAAAATCATTCATTTGGTGAAGAAAAAGCTAGGATGCAATTGAAATCATGACAAAATGCATATTAAATATACCTATAATAGTGTTCAATTATCAAAACAAAATTTTTGAAAAATTGGTTAACAAACAATATTCAAAAAATTTTATTTCCTTTCTATCCAAAACTTTGGCACAAATTTTATAATGATCATATGAATCAACAAAAATAATACAATTCAACAGTTATTGTACTTATACCCCCTCAATTTCTATGTAAATATTGTATAGCCCTATTTGTTTTTATTTTCGCCTTCTAAAATTCAAAAATCAACTTACAAAAGGGCAAAATTGGAAGAATACTATAGTCCCTCTACTAAATATATTTTTAATATTATTTTACATAAAAGGGCTAACATGTTATAAAGGCTGTCATTCTAAGGATGTTAAGTGTGATTTTAGAAACTTGAGAGGTGTTAGGTGTGATTAGAAAAAACCTCAAGGGAGGTTTTTGAAATTATCTCTCTCTCTCTCTCTATATATATATATATATATATATATATATATATATAACAAGGAGAGCTGATAAGGGCAATAATTCAAACTTTACCAGCTACTTAGTAGCTCTTTGACATTATTTCGGGCTTTAGGGAAGCTCAGTCAGACATAAAGACGTATAATTGATTGCATTGGAAATGGTATATGGTAGTATGTCAAATGGACCAAGAAAAAAAGTTTGAAATTGTATATCTTGAAAAAAAAAAACTAAAATTGTGTAGTGATTTCTCGCATATTATTCATTTATCAGTTTTGCCCACATATCAAATTGGAACTAACCTTTCCATAAAAACAAAGGATAACAAAAATGCAAAATAGAAAGGCAATAGCAGCATCCAAGTGCACTTTTGGGACCATCAAGCTGCCATTAGCAGTTTTGGAATGGTGATGACCAATCTACCACTGCTTGTTCATTGGGGGCCAGGGGCAGGAATTATGTGGTTGCGGTGGCCTTTTGTATTATGAATGAAAAGTTGAAAATAAAAAACAGGCGAGGTCCTATGTATGCGACAAAATAAACAAACTCTAGAGGTCGCCTAGAATAATGGGTATTCAACTAATGCGGTAACAAATAAGAGACAGATACAATATTTAACAATTCAGTAATTTAACATACATATTTCATCAATCTCTATCCTGATTTATTAACATACAATTATAGGTACCATACTCATCTTCTTTGAACGTTTATACTAACTAATTTTATGAGAAGAATTGGCCAAGACTATAGTTGGCATACTCCCAAGTCTCAAACTAAATTTGGGTAAAAATGCTAGCAGGAGAAGCATTAATTTGGTGATATGGATAACTAGAATTTTACGGTCCACAAATTAAAGATAGGGAGATGTAACCATGCGCCTTATTAAATGCATACAAAGACCTCATGTGGTAGAACATCCATACACCTTTGTCTTTCTATAGCTTGGCTGAAGCATATCCACAGCTTAGCAGTCATTCTCATGTCATAAAATACTTTCATTTGTTCCCATCAACGACTGAAGGCTCCTTGAATTTGTCAATTAGACAAATTTGGATGACTCGACCTTCGTTTGAGCACAATAAACAAAACGTTTGACCATCCACTGTTTCAAATGATCACATCTAGTATTTGTTTTTGCCCCTAATCTTGCCCAATTGAAGGTGTTCTTCGCCTGACACTGACCACTAACCTTCAATTGAGATCTTATCTTTTCATACTGCAATGTGCAAGTTGGATAGAGACAATCTAGCCATGTCGATCCTTTTTTCTCCTTTCAGCATTTTTGCAATTATTCATAGCCATAAAAATCCCTTCCATTTTCTTCAAGAATGAAGAAACATGACCTTCTGTCTTCTTCCTGCTATTATGCTCTTTTGGTAATCAGGCTCATCCAAGGATATTATTTATGATACCACACAACTTTAAGTAATCCATTTACATCTCATAGCTCTTGGTCCATGAACAAGCAAATGCAGAAGAATGTGGATAGCTTCATTAGATGCCAACAGCAGGAGCAAATGACAAGCATTGCACAAACTGCTATATTGGCTTACATCATCACAAACTGAGAGCTAGATACCTAGGCAGGAGAAAACTGATAGCTAGATACCTAAGCAGGAGCAAAACGGCATCCCTTACACACAGGAGCATATAATTTGCCCAAGTAGCAGCTGAAGAGAAGATAATTATGCTACATTCCTCTATTCTGCCACTATAATGTAGCTAGTACGTGAAAAAGAGATTCACTTTATTATGCACAAACAGCAAAACAATGTGTTTCACTCCTTGCCATCAGCAGCGCGAAGTGACCCAAGCTGCACCGGAGCCTGTGTTCCCACCACCTTAGAAGTGCCATAGATTGATAAATCCACACCATGACCTTTCTCCTTTTCAATTTGCTCTTTAATCCAAAAGTATGTAATTCTCAGCCCATCCTATTAAATTGCATTACAAACAATTATCATCATCCAATTCATACAAGTGAAAAACAAAGAACACTACAAACATATGATTTGTAATGCAAAGTATTTAGTCAAAGTTCTAACACAAAAGGAGGTAGCTTTTCATATTTACCAAATCTAAGCTTATAATTCTCTAGTACGAAGATGATACAAGTACCTTGAGTCTCATACTCGGAGCCCAACCAAGTTTTTCCTTGATTAGAGTGTTATTGGAATTACGACCACGAACACCTTCAGGGCCAGGAATGTGGTGGATGGGCAGCTTCTTGTCCTCGAAGCTAAGAACAATCTCAGCCATTTCATTCATGCTTACCATTTCATCACTACCAATATTTACTGGCTCACGGAAGTCAGACTTTGTCAGTCTACACAAAGAAAATTATAAACGATTGTTAGTCAATGAATGTGTGTTGCTGATACATCGTAGAGTACATTTAAGTCCTTTGTGTTGGGGCCTGAATGATTCATGTCTTGCAACAGCAAAGAGACAGACAAGACACTCAGATTTTCCCTCTACAATGGAAGCAGCTATATCACGCACAAATAGGAGTCCTCATAAGCCAGTAAATACATTTCTAATTTATGCATCAGAAGCACAATAAAAAGACAAAGACGCTGAGTTATCAGCATAATATAACATCTCCAGTCTAGATAAAGAATGCAATGCTCTCATTAACCTCCACCCCAGACAAAAGACTCGTTATCCTTTCTACCTTTGCTCTTCAACCCTGGAAATATTCATGAAGATTCCATTCTTACTCGTAACATAAAACTGTCAATAAAGTTGCTACTATACACTATCAGGGAGGCGAAAATATTGATGCTTGTACAACGTAAAAATTAATAAACCATGACATATGGACGTATGTAAAGAGTGTTTCTATTTCCTTGATGTCATACTTCAAGAAGCATAGAACATTAGGAAACATTCCTTTAAAAGGCTAGTTATATTTAGAGCAACAAAATTTGCACAAAAGTAGGCAAAGATAGATCAAAATTGCCACAATAATTAACTAAGAGACAGCCAAAAAAATTACTTTTTATGCTAATCAATATTGTTCTCACCTAAGAACACCTTCAACGCATTCATCGATGAAAGTGAATGAACGTGTTTGTAGTCCATCTCCCCACATCTCAAACTTATCTGTTGAAGTAATTGCTTTTCTACAGAAAGCAGCTGGAGCCTTTTCCCTGCCACCTATAAACATTGGAAGCAAAGTAAGAATATCAACATACTATACTTTTTAATGGCATAACAACTATATTGAATTTACTACAATGTTTAAGAATATACCTTTCCATGTTCCAAATGGACCATATATGTTATGGAACCTTCCAATACGACACTCAATGCCAAAGTCTTTGTTGTAGTGCTTGCACAACTCTTCAGTTGCAAGTTTCTCCAGGCCATATGCATCTTGAGGCTAAAATCCAAAGAAGCAAGAGAACTTTCAACAACTTTGAAAGCATTAAGAACAACACAAAGCATATCATCTTTCTACTTCTAAAGCTATAAAATTGACAAACCTCTGCAGGCCATGCATCAGATTCCTTCAGGCTTACATTTGTGTCCAATTGCTTGAATTCAGGATAAATGCAAGCACTGGAAGCATAGAAGAACCTGATACAACCACTTATTAGACAAAAAACATTCTGTGGCAGTATATGTATGCCAGTAAACCAAATAAATGATCTGCTACCAACTATCTATGAACTCAATTTTATTTTTCACAAAGTTTTATAATTTCTTCAGGCTAGTTTTATAAGTTCTTCCAGCTCCATAATTCTAGTTTTAACGGAACATGTATCAATAGATAGGATGCAGATAAATGAGCCATCTCACCTCTTTACTCCATTAATCCTTGCAGCCTCAATCATGTTAAAGCTGATCATTGTGTTATTATACATAATAACAGAGTGATTGGACTGAATAAAGCCCATTCCACCCATATCAGCAGCAAGATTGAAGACATGATCAACTGCTTTAGTGACTATCAAGCAATTTTCCATGACCCTGAGATCAACAAGATGAAACTCATGACAGAACATGTCCTCTGTCATGTGCTCATTTTTCTTCCAGTCAGAAGCAACAATATAGTGTCCCTCAGTTTTCAAACGACGGGCAATGTGGGAAGCAATGAAACCACCAGCCCCAGTGATACATACCCTTAGCTTCCCTGAGGGCCAGTAAGGTTCTCTCTCGAGTCTTTCATATGTGTATGCACCATAATTAGTTTCTCCTGCGCTTCCCATTCTGCATTTCTTATCAAATTAGTGAAGCATATAAATAAGAAGCGGTAATCCCAAAAAAACTTATATGATTAGCAGCAAAAACCAAGATGATTAGCAGGACAGAATCTGAGTCTATATACCAAATAAACAATGCAAGCAGGGTAAGTTCCCTTCTTAGCAGATAGGGCTAAAAAGATTGAATGCATAACAGCTCAGTGAAAAACTAAAGGTCCTCTACAGAAAATCTGATCTACGAAAATTAAATCACGCACGTACATCAAGAACTTAACTAGGCAAAAAATAGTCGTTTTCAAGCACAGAAAAGCAAGAAATTCAAAGAAATAACACAGAACAGCAAGAAATTCAAACATTTCATTTCCAAGAATCCTCTAAAGATTACAGAAAAAGGAAAAGATTGAAACTTTAACTTAGAAATAACATGTCAATAAAGTGCCTACATCATGAGAAACATTTCACATTTGCCAAGAATTTCAACCATGAAAAAAAATGCCGTTTCTAAAGGGATGAAGCTACTGGTGCTCGTGTGCACAAATGTGCAAAGATCTGCGCCAAGAATGAGTCATTTTTTCAAGACTCATAATAAGAAGAGTATCAAATGCAGAAAAGAATCTGCACCAAGAATGAGTCATTTTTTCAAGATTCATAATAAGCAGAGTATCAAATGCAGAAAAGAAAATCTGGGATTGGATCTTTACCTTAAATTTCGTAGAGGGGAAGAGTTTCCACAAGAAGAGGGGGCAGAGTATACTAAGCTGAGATAGGGGAGAGAAAGAGTTGAATGGCTGTAAAGTTCATTGGCAATAGCTACTTATAGAGCCCAGAAATCAAGGAGAAGAAGCCACACTGTATTTTTGGAAAAGAAAGACGGTCATAAAAACTCACCATTCGGAGGAAGAGAGTTTGGTAAGAAAAAAGTGAAGAAGATTCTCGTCATCTTTTGGATTCCCCGTTGTACCAGTAGTATTTTGTTTTTATTTTGCTTTCATTTTCTTTTTCTCAAAAAGATGCTAAAAAATATGTTAGATTATTTTCAGGATCATCCTTTTATTTCATAAATAAATTTCTCAAAAATACGTTAAAAACAAAAATTTTTGTAAAAAAAATCCTGAAAAAATTTTATCTAAATGATTTTTTTTAAAGAGTAACAAAATAAAAGTAATTAGAGATCTTGTTTGAAACTAGATATCTCTTTTCCCTTTGGTTTCTTAAACCTCACACTCCCTCTAACTAAAAAAAATTAAAATAAAAAGTAGAAAGAAATTGCACATATAGTCATCAAAAATTAGTTTTACATTAGGCATTTCTAGGTTTTTTACAGCCTCCCTAACCAATTTTTCTCAATATTAACTATAACCCATCTGCCTATGCATTCTTGTGTTTTGGCCACTACCCTCCCACAAAAGTAGAAAATAATTTAAATGGTTTATCTTTATAACGTTTTCAAACGAAATTGTCGAAATTGCACTATTCTCCACCTAAAGAAAGAATAATGAATATGGTTTTGTATTAAAATAATTGAAAAAGAAAGTCTGGCTAATTCAAAACACCAAACATAAGAAAATATTGTACGATATTACGAACCTCAAGAGAAGTTATCGGGTATTCATGACACGCTTACATTTTACTCAATCTACCATTTGTATACACAACTAACTATTTAATTTTTTGAGTAAAAAATGAATTTATTTAATTGGTGTCACTTTTTTATATGCACCAAAGCTTTTTTTTATAAACTGCATATTCCGAGTCTATTGTTTTTTATGTATCAGTTTTTACATTCTTTTGTGTACTTGTTAATTTATTTATTTACTTTTTTTGGCGCGTGTTACTATTTTTTCCATTGAGTATATTTGGATGACCATTTTTTTGACATCAAATGAGTTAAAATTTTATAAATCTTTTTGAGTACATTTTTAAAATTGTGTGGACATTTCTAAAAAAAAATTTAATAAAACGCAATCCAAATGGAGTAATCACTTTTGGAGTATCTGTGGAGAATTTGAAAGTGTGTGGGTCCAAAATTATGCGTTTCAAAGGGAAGGTTCGTGGAAGAAGATTCAACGTTAAAAGGATAACATTAAATTCCAATTGGTCCAATTGAACCTTTTCCAAGAAATTTCGTCACGCAAGGATCCACTGTCCTTTTCTATTAGGCCCAATGCAGTAAAACGTGCGGGAAAAAGAAAATATTACTATTTGAATTTGGCCTCTTTTGAAATATTGGATTATTGGTTTGTACTACAGCATATTACTTATTAGTTTACATTATTACGTGTTGCTTATTCCATAAAATATTCTAAATTAATGTTTTGTTTTGTTGTGGTTGAAAGTAGGTGTGACGGCAACCAACTTTCGTGTATTTTAAAATTTTAGTTTGGCCTGTATGCAATGATTATTGACTAGTAAAACTGTAAAAGTACTACATCAATTATTTTACATTTTTTATTGCTTATTCCAAAACATATCTACATTTGATAAAATTAAAGTTTGGAAACTAAAATCTGAAATCTAAATTTATTAAATTATTGAATTGTTAATTACTAATTTTGATACATTTGAGCATATGTCTATATTACATTAAGTGATTAGTGAATAGTTTATCACTTATGTTTTGGAGTAAATTTTGCTTGACAAATTCAGCACCACTTAATTAATTCAAATGCTATATTTTTTTGTTATCAAACGCGTCTAAATATATTAAAATCTGAATCCGTTTAAGTGGTATATTAAAGGGTTAATTACATTTACCTCCCCTGAGGTTTGACCATATTACCAATCAATCCCTGTAATTTGTCCAAATAACGGTCTCACCCTTTGAATGATCAAACATTTAACAAAAACCCCTTAATGCCGAAAATGCCCTTATTGAGGCCATGTTGCATTAAAAAAAGAACATATTTTTATTTTATTGACCTTGAAGCAATCCAAAAAAATAGAAAAAAGTTTTTCTTTATTATTTTATAAAAACCATATCTTTGCTTTCATAAATAGTTTTGAATCAATAATTATTTTAAATCTTAAAAATGAATATTAAAAATTAGAAAAATTGAAAGAAAAATAAAAAAGAAGAAATTATTTTAATTCCTGAAGTATGGTTCAAATTGAGGAAAACATGCCTTGTGCTCTCCGCAACATGTCTTGAACCACAAATTCGAACCATACTTGAGGATTTAAAATAATTGCTTCTTTTTTATTTTTCTTTCAATTTATCTAATTTTTAAGATTTAAAATAATTATTGATTCAAAACTATTTATGGAAGCAAAAATATGATTTTTATAAAATAATAAGCAAAAATTTTTTTCTATTTTTTTGGATTACTTGAAGGTTAATAAATAAAAATATGTTCTTTTTTTAATGCAATATGACCTCAAAAAGGGCATTTTCGGCATTAAGGGAGTTTTTGTTAAATGTTTGATCATTCAAAAGGTAAAACCGTTATTTGGACAAATTATAGGGATTGATTGGTAATATGGTCAAACCTCAGGGAAGGTAAATGTAATTAACCCTATATTAAATTATCAAACAGGGCTATGTGCATTTTCCTAATGGTTTAGGTTGATTTGATTAGACTGGTATTGTAGGCCCTTAAGGAGACATAGGTTAAGTGTGTAAAATGTGTTAGTATACGTGACGTAATGAATTAAACCGATCAAATAGGCTGCTCCTATTAATCCTTTGACAAACCAATCATGAAACAGTATGACAAATGTTAGATGACTTGAGTTGTAATGGAAATTCTTGACAAAAACATGAACACTAAAGTACCTTACATGATCCATTGGAAGCCTTAAATACATATGTATTTAAAAAAACAAAGAAAAGAAAATGGTGGCACAAATGTGCTAATGTGGTGTAATGGTTGCACTGAAAAATCTTCTTGTGCGAATTGTTATATATTAGAAATAATTGAAGCAGTAATTGATTTGTGTTTTTATGCTGCTGATAAGTTCAGAGATTCACAACAGTAGTCACATAGCAGGTAATAGTAGCCACCTAGTTAGCTTCCTTTATTTAACCAAAAGAAAAAAAACATACAGTTTTGATCTCCAATTTTTGGAGGAAAACAGAGACAGAAAAACATTTGCATTTTTCACAACTTTAGAAGCATTGAAATGGAAGTTAAGAAGTAGGGATAATTTCAGAAACCGTCCCTGAGGTTTCTAACAGTTTCACTGCCCTTCCCTAAGATTTTAAAAATTTCATTAACCTCCTTTAAAACTAATGTTCATAAAACAAATTAGCCCAATTCAAAAAAAATCAAAAAGATTTCAAGAGTGAAAAGAATATTTCATACCAAAAGTACCCCTCAACTTATTACTAGTTGATTGATTTAGAATCAAAAGGAAATATTAGTTAAAAATAGAAAATAAAGACTAAACTCTAGCATGAGCACAATAAAGTTTAATAGAGGAAAATCAAAGTATTGGAGAGGAAAACTTGTTAATTTGGAGTCAAGATTTACACATAAAATTTCTAAACTCTTAGTATTAGAATTTGAAAAATTTTGAACAAGACAAAGTATGGGCTTTTCAAGAAAAAAACATCACGACAGATTGCGAATGATAAAAAATATAAAATATGCAAAAATATGTTATATTTTTTGAATTATTTCTTTAAATTTTGGGGTACATTATTTCACATGATTAAGAAGAATTTTCCATCATTTGTAATTTAAAAAAATAACAACTCTCAAGCAATGTTTGGATTAATAGAAAGGGTATGATTTTAATGGAAAAACAGATAAATCAATGGGAAAATTTGTCTCTAACCATCTTGTTTGGATCACGTACAAAGAAAAGAAAAAAACACCAATATTTTGAAAAAGAAAGGAAAGAATAGATTATGTGCAGTTGCATTTTATCTATAACTTAGTAAAATCTAATTGTAAACATATTTTAATACTTTACCCTATTTTTGTGTATTTTCATATAAATCTTGTTATTCTTATGAAAAATTATGAAACAATAATATCTTAATAGGAATTTTAATCTTTTTTAGGAGAAAGAAATTGCAAGAACTAGTACTAAAATATAGAAAAAGAATTTTAAAATGTTAACAAGTATCATTATAAAATTCAGTATTTAAGATTTTTAAATTTTTTATTTCCAAATCATGGTTAATTTAGTATAAGTGACTCAACTGTTTATCTCCCTATAAATACATAATATTTCCTAAGTTGCAAGGATAATAAGGTCATTTGATCATCCATGAGGTAAGCATTTGGCCCCAAATGACTTATAAGGGAGGTAAGTGATATTTTTAAAATTTTAGAGGAGGTCAGTGAAATTGTTAGAAACCTCAAAGGAGGTTTCTGAAATTATCCCTAAGAAGTATCTCATCTAATTCTCTCTCTCTCTCTCTCGTCAAAAAAAAATTGTCTATCTTTTTTCTTCTCTTTTTTTGGGATAATTTCACAAACCTCCCTTAAGTTTCTAACAATTTCATTGAGTTCCCTCATGATTTTAAAAATTACACTTACCTTCCTTGTCCACATAAAATGACAATACTAGTTTTAGCATTTTAATTGAATACTCTTGTTTGGTGTGCACATACAAAAAATGGGATTTATAATTATTTTTTCTTTTTTTTTCTCTTCTTATTCCTTCTTTTTATATTTTTGCTGGCGAAGCCATAGAAAACTATAACCACTGACCCTAAGGGTCCGTTTGGTTAGACTGAAAATATTTTCCTATCGAAGTTATTTTCCTAGAAAATCACTTCATTCCCCATAATTTTTCAGTGTTTGGTTATTAAGTGAAAATATTTTCCAAATTCCTTTTTTCATAATTTTTCGGTGTTTGGTTTGTCAATGAAAATATTTTCTAATATGTTTGTTGATATGTTACAAATAATAGTTTCTTTATTCTCTCATTATTCTCTCTATCTTATTTCTTCTCGCCATTAGTGATCGTAAGGTTTCATGGCAGCCCTTCAGCCGTCGGCTGAGGGGCAAGAATTTTCCCCTACAACAAAAAAATCTTTTTCTCAGCTTTTCTCACAGCCGGCAACATCTCCAATCCAGATTAGGCAAGCGTCTGTTTATAAGGGTGAAGCTGCGGTTATATTTTCTAGAGTAGAAGCGGACAAACTTGCAGCACCATTTAGATGGACTTTGGTTGGCAAATTCTCTCATGGACGACCTTCTTTGGAAGATATTCGAAAGTTTTTTGCCTCTTTAAACTTGAAAGACCAAGTCTCCATTGGATTACTGGACTACAGGCATGTACTTATTAAATGTACAGCTGAAGCAGATTTCAATAGAATTTGGACAAGAGGAGTTTGGCAGCTGGGTAAACATCCAATGCGTGTGTTTCGATGGACCAGGGATTTTCATGTGCATAGAGAATCATCTCTAGTACCGGTTTGGGTAAATCTTCCATCTCTACCCATTCATTATTTTGACAAACACTCTTTGTTTTCCATTCTGTCTCCAGTAGGAAGACCATTGTTCCTAGATTCGGCAACGGCTGCTGGGACTCGTCCTAGTGTAGCCAGGGTGTGCGTAGAGATAGATGTTGCGAAACTTGTTGTGCCAAGGGTGTGGGTTGCTGTCGAAGGGGAATCAGGTTTCTGGCAACGTATTGAGACAGAGAATCTTCCTCCGTATTGTTCTTTCTGTTCAAGATTAGGACATTCTCATGAGCACTGCAACAAGAATTTGAAAAATGATGGGTCTCGGCTGCAGCTGAACAACCAGCAAAGCCCATACATAGATAGAAGTCAGATGATTACTCATCAACCTGGGACTAATCAAACTGATTTGGAGAATAAAAAGGCAGCGAATATATCCACTGTTATCGCTATTGAAATGACAGAGAAGGAAGTTGCTACTACTGCGAATGAAACTGTGATAAATGAGTCTGCTTCACAGGAAATTTCAATTGCTGCTACGGTGAAAAAAGGGATAAAAACTTCAGCAGCAAAGGCCATGGTTGCTGAGCCTGCCGTGCTAGTCGTGCAAAAGGAAGTAAAAAATCTGCAACACTGCATTATTGATGATGATCCTGCTGATGAAGAAGGAGTAGTAACCCATCTACAGAATTCAGCTGTCAATGTAAACATGGAGACATGTAAGGTGATGAATACGGTTTTGCATGGGGGACATGAAGCAATGGAAAACCAGCTGGAGGAACATCATGGCGGTCAAAGCGAAGGGCCCCATGTCCTCAATGAGAAGCATTTGACCACTGAACAACATCATCTGGCCGAGAATGCTTTAACATTGGCACAACAGCATTTGACCGACAAAGCTATAAGAGTTACACAAGAGTTTCTGCCCCACAACAACGCCAAGGGTGATCATGAGCAATTGGCCGACAAAACCAATGATCAACTGCAGCTGCTGGCCGACACCAATGTTTTGGAGAATCTCTATGTTGAATTGCGAGGGGTGGAGGATGAAGTTTCTACACAACAGCTGGTAGAAGCAAATCAAATGCCTACTAATGCTGGAAATCTGTCCCCACGAATTGGTGTCCCACAAGAAAAAATGCTGGAATCATCAATGAATGGCCTAAACATTGATCAAACAGGTGAGACCGGTGGTGGCTTCCGACAACCGCACAGGAAGGGTATGCGAGCTCCAATCCCATCTGACAGACAGTTACGGTCACAGACATCATCCAAAAACTCATTCCAGGTTCTTTCTTATGATTAATGGAATATTTTGGAATATTAGAGGGATAGCAAAAGCACCAAATCTAAGAAGATTGATTAAATTAGTTCGGATTTATCATGTTCATTTTGTTGTGATTTGTGAGCCAAAACTAGACGTATCTAAAACCGAATTCATTCGGTTACGCCTATCTTTTGATTATGTGTTTGTTAATTGCTCTAGTGATATTTGGGTTTTCTATAATAATCCTTTTGTTTGCTCGATCGTTGGTAATTCGGATCAGCATATTTCTCTAGATGTTCAAAATCCATTACTACCAAGTTCAATCATTATGTCTTTTGTTCATGCAAAGTGCTCAGTGGACGAGCGTAAAGAGTTATGGAGTTCATTATTACATGATAAGCCTACTTTACTTCCTTGGTGTATTGGAGGTGATTTCAATGTTATACTGGCAGCACACGAAAAGCGAGGGGGGCGTCCATTTGCTATAGCGGAAGGAGTGGATTTTATGAATTTTATGGAGGAAGCTGAGGTCTTTGATGTAGGTTTTTCAGGATCTAAATTCACATGGTCTAATAATCGACGGAGTAGAGCTCGGATTTCAAAAAGGTTGGACAGATTTTTAGTCAACGGATCTTGTTTGGATTTTTCAAATGACATTTCGGTGCTTCACTTGGCAAGACACCCCTCTGATCATGCACCATTGAAGGTTTCTTTTGCAACTCGGTCAGATAATAAACCTCGGCCGTTCCATTTTCTGAATGTTTGGACTTCCAAACCAGATCTCTTGGAAGTGATTCGCCATGTTTGGAAACAAGATGTGGGTGGATCTCCGCTTCGCGTATTGTGTTCTAAATTATTGGCAACGAGGAGAGCTATTCAATCATGGAACAAACAACATTTTGGGAATATTTTTGATGCTGTCCGCTCTTCAGAAATGGCGGTTCAACGAGCTGAGGAGTTGCTAGACCAAGATTATTCCGAAGCGGGTCAAATTGAGCTTAATAAGGCACAAGCAGAATTGCGGTATTCAATGTCAATTGAAGAGCAGTATTGGAGACAGAAGGCCAGGGTCAAATGGCTACGTCATGGAGATAGGAATACAAGATATTTTCATGCGGTAGTAAGGCAGAGAAGAGCTCAAGGAGTGATACACCGCATCAAAAAGTCCAATGGTGTTTGGGTGGAAAAGGACGACGATATAGCAAGTGAGGCAACGGCATATTTCAATGATCTTTTCACGGGCTCTTTGGAATCATCTACTGATATGCTACATTTAATTCCGCACTTGGTTACGGAAGAAGATAATGGAAAACTGGAAGCATTACCTTCGATTGAGGAGGTATATGGAGTCATAAAGTTAATGGATGGAGAAAGTGCAGCTGGACCAGATGGTTTCACAGGCAAATTTTTTACATTTGCTTGGGAAGTGATCGCTCAAGATGTTTACAATGCGGTACTGAGTTTCTTCTGTGGGGCGGAGCTACCACGATTCATCACTTCTACTTCAATTATACTACTGCCAAAGACGCCAAATCCTCAGGAATTCTCTCAATTCAGGCCCATCAGTCTATGTAATTTTTTCAATAAAGTGTTATCTCGGATTTTGACAGACAGGATGGCTTGTTTACTGCCAAAAATCATTTCCCCACATCAGACAGGTTTTGTGAAGGGCCGCAATATAACTGAAAATTTTCTACTAGCTCAAGAGATGGTATCAAGCATCGGGAAAAAGAATAGAGGTGGAAATGTTTTAATGAAACTAGACATGTCCAAGGCATATGACCGAATGTCATGGGGTCATATTATCAGTGTTCTAAGGAGGTTTGGATTCGGGGAAATATTTATTGACCTTATATGGCGATTACTCTCTAATGTCTGATTTTCAATCATTATAAATGGTTCCTCCTACGGTTTCTTTAAGTCTTCGAGAGGCCTTCGCCAGGGTGACCCATTATCACATGCATTATTCATTATAGGATCTGAGGTTTTATCTAGAGGACTGAATAACCTCACCATGCAATCGAGATTCCAGGGTTTCAAAGTTCCATATCGGTGTCCGGCTATTACTCACTTGGCGTTTGCGGATGATGTTCTTATATTCGGAAATGGATCCTCTTCTTCTCTGAAGGCAATCATGCAAGTGTTGCAGGCATATCAAAGGTGTTCGGGGCAGCTCATAAATGTGCAAAAAAGCTGTTATTTGGTCCACTCATCGACGCCACCGGCGAGACGAAGGGTGATTGAACGTATCACTAGGTTTGCCTGGCAGTCATTTCCGATACGTTATTTGGGATTCCCTCTTTATTCTGGAAGATGCAAATCTTCATATTTTGGAGAAGTGTGCCAGTCTATTTTAGGGAGGATTTTGTCATGGAAATCAAGGCTGCTTTCCTTTGGAGGCAAAATAGTTCTAATCAAGCATGTGTTGGCGTCTATGCCAATGCATCTAATGTCAGCTGCTGTGATCCCGGCCAAGGTGTTCAAACTTATAGAAAGTTCATGCTCGAACTTCCTATGGAGATCATCAACCGACGACTCGAAGTTCCACTGGATACGATGGTCTCACTTGTGTTACCCGATAGAGGAAGGGGGAGTCGGGTTCCGAAGACTACGGGACGTATATCAAGCTTTTTCATGCAAGCTTTGGTGGAATTTCCGAACAGGATCATCCCTGTGGGCATCGTTCATGAGAGCAAAATATTGCGGAAGCCTTCATCCTTGTCAGATTGAACTCAGAACAACGGACTCGGCAGTTTGGAGAAGGATGATCAACGTAAGTAGACAAGTGGAGCTCTCAATGTTATGGGATGGAGTTTGTCATTTTTGGTATGACAACTGGTTGGGAAGTGGTGCGTTATTCTTACATGCAAAAGTTATCCCAAATTTGTCATTCCACAATTTTATCATCAATGGTCACTGGGATATAAATTTCTTACATTCGATGGTGCCAAGCGACAAATTTATTTCCATTTTGGAACACCCGGCACCAGAGGAAGGGAGTGAAGTTGAAGTTTTTTGGATGCCCACGACATCCGGTAAGTTCTCTTTCCAATCGGCTTTTGGGGACGTAAGGCAGACCCGTCATAAGTCAATGGCTTTTACTAACATTTGGCATCCTCAGATTCCTTGGAAAGTCTCATTCTTCATGTTAAGATTGTTTCTGGGAAGACTACCATTACCAGATAGGTTAAGTAAACTTGGTTTCCAACTTCCCTCAAAATGTTTCTGCTGCTCCTCGGCATCTGTGGAGTCTAGTGAGCACCTATTTGCCAATGGACAAATAGCCTCGGTAGTTTGGAACTATTTTGGAGGCCTATGTGGATTCAGGTGTCCAGGATCTTATTTGCGTCCTCGCATCGTAGGATGGTGGTTGCGTTTACATGACTCTGAGACACGACGACTTATCGACCGCATTCTACCTAGTGTACTTTGCTGGCAGATTTGGAAAGCAAGAAATAAAGCAATGTTTGAGGGTGTCCAGATGCAATCGTCTGCTATTTGTAAGAACATATTCTTAGAAATACAGGCTATGGTGGGGATTCATTTCAAACAAAAACTTCAATTGCAGTCTTTTCATCATTTGTATGATCGATCGAATGTATCTGTCGGTACAATTGCATATAAATTGGTTCGCTGGGAAATAAAGGAGACAGGGAGCTTAATACTTAACACGGATGGATGCTCTAAAGGTAATCCAGGAGTGGGTGGAGGTGGTGGAGTTCTTCGAGACTCAATTGGAGTACCAGTGATTGCTTTCTCGGCTTATCTTGGTCAAACTACATCTCTCCGTGCAGAGACTTGGGCCCTCCTTATTGGTCTTCAAACATGTAAAAATAGGGGCTTCGAAAATATAAGGGTTCAATCAGATTCATTGCTTTTAGTTGAGATCATTCAGCAGCGTATTCAATGTCCATGGGAGATTCGAAGGGAAGTCAGACAGATTTGGAAGTTCTTGGAAGATCCTGCTCATTTATCACACTGTTATCGAGAGGCTAACACAGTTGCTGATGTTTTATCCAATGTCGGAACATCTCACCCATACCAACAAGTCAAGATTTATGACAGCTTCAGTATGTTCCCAAGGGAAGCTCGTGGGGCAATTTTTCTAGACAAGTTGGGTTTGCCCTCAGTTCGGAAATTTAGACGTCTGTAAGAAAATATTGTGTATATCTCTTCCATTAATAAAATAAAAAAGTTCTGATTCAAAAAAAAAAAATATGTTACAAATATTTTTCTACTCTCAAAACATTTATTTCATTACAAGTTAATTTTAGTTTCTATCCATTATAATCATTGTATGCGATAAATTTTTCAAGTCTGCAAAACGACAAGAAAAAGAAATACACGACAAATATGTAATATATAAACTTAGAAAAATATGTAGGTACAATCTCTAGAAGTTTCTCGAACTTATGGAGAGCTTTCTTCGATTCTTCTCCTCGAACGCCAATCCAAGGTTTCGCAGCTTGTTCTTGGATCAACCACTGACTCTTTCAAATCTTGATATGGAAGATTTGAAAATTTTGAAAATATTTGGAGGTTCAAGTCTTGATATGTGAAAGACTTGGAGAGCTTGAAGATCCAACCCTTCGTAACTTGAAGCTTCAATACTTGAGTGTATGAGATGCCTCTTGAAATCTCTCTGTGTATCTATGTTTGTGTCCTTGGCTTGGTTGAGAGACCTCTATTTATAGCTGTAGCAAGGGGTAGAGGTTGAAGACATGTGTACCACTTTACTTGTCTTGCAAGACGTGCAGTTATATTAGGACTGTGCTAGCCAAATATTATCTTTTCATTTTATATTTATCAATAAAGAGATAAGTAATTTCTTGATTGGTCAAACTCGTGGGGACACGTGATGTGGCGCCATTTGACTGGCCAGGCTATTGCAGTATATAAGAAATATACTTGGATTAAACAACTCTAAATATTATCTCTTTAATAAGAAATAAATATTTAGATATTTATCCAAAAATTTCCACGTCACGTAGATATGATTTGGTTGGTGGAGACATCCTCGCAATTTCAATTGATTGGCACGTCCCAACTTGATACGTGGCAAAATATAATTGGTTATTTAATAACCAAATTTTCCAAGTGTACATGACATATGACAATATCCGATTGGATGGAAACAAGCCACAAAAATAATTTATAGACCAATGGTAATTTAATTAAAATGCCATTGTTTACAAATGCCCCCTCGAAACTTGTTTGTGAAGAGTAAAACTTGAACAAACAAGCTTCGATTTTATAATCAATTTGTTAATACGTTGGTATTCCCCAATTTTAAATAAATAAATGATGGCCACCAATTTTAATTATGGACATTTGTCCTCAAGAAAGCCCAATATATTGATATGTGGGACATTGCATATTACATGCTTGATCATTCACGTGCAAGGCATTTCAAAGATGAAATCCTAGGAATCCAATTGATCTTCCATGCATCTTGTTTACCAATCTCACACGGAAGTCATAGGAACCCAATTGATTCTCCACTTATCTCGTTTATCAATCACCCACGGCACTCCACCGATCCAAACTCCAAGACCACTTCTCCTTGTCGGCCTCGGGGACTTGAGCGGCAACTCTTCAAGGATTCTTTTAATATGACTAGGACACCTGAATTAACAGCTTCCATTCCTTGTTGGTTTCAAAGTTCAAGCGATCTAGAAGTTCGAAATCAACTGCAATGAAGCCCATCATCAACGCGGAGCCAATCTCCCCGAACTTTAAAAGATTTCGCGAGGAATTGTTTTTCTTCGACCAAATGACTCTCAACTGATATAGAGACCTAATTCTATTCGAAGTAAAGCAGCGGTCCTGGTCATTTACCCTAGGATTTAGGATCCATTCTCTACTATAAATAGCTAAGTCCTGCCGCCAGTTCCTTAATAATAGAGAAGTTGAACGAGTTTCATTCTTTGCTTTATCGGATTATCGCTTGTGCGGCTGTTGCTATTGCTGCAGTTGCTTGCTTGTTCGTCAAAACACGACTGCCGCTGCTTAGTATCAACCATTATTGCTGCTACCAAATTGGCGCCTGCCCACCATTGTGTTCTGACGACACCGTCTTCCATCTACTAGGTACCCAAAGCTCTACTGCTAGTACTTTATTGTTTGAAAGAAACTTCCGCAACGGCTTTGCATGCTTATTTTGATTCACCCTTGGTGACTCAAACGTGATTGGTACATGAAATTTGCATCTTACGCATGTTACGTGCTGAACCAGTAGGATAACATGGCCTTCTAGTTCTCTTGCGGCATGGTTCCAATTTATTTCAAATCCAATATCTAGCATCATATCTGATCTGCTTGTTTCCCCATTACACATTCACGAGTTTAGTTTCAACATTCTTTTTTTTTTTTGCAAGATACTAAGCATCACATATATCCTCTTCTTTATTGATTTCGCATGAAGCCTCCCACCGTAAGAATCGATTATATTACGGCCGCCAATCATCTCTTTTAGGCGCCCAAAGACCCTTTTTCAACACTTACTTATTAGAAGAAACTTTCGGCAGTAGACTTTGCGCGTTTACTTTGATGCATCCCTGATGTTGTGTGTCTAATGTGATAATATTTTGGACAATATCACCATGGTCGATCCTTTTCTATTTGCATGCATCATTCATAGTGATTCTTCGTCCACGATTGTTCTTTGAATACCCGTACCTTCGTTAAATTGCTCACTAATAGTCCTTTTTGTCGTGTTTGTCTCCGACACTGTTTCCAATGGCAATTCTCCAAAGGGAAGATTAACCTCGGGGGAACTTTGTCGAGCCACAAGCATCAATCATCATTCATCGGCTGCACTCCAATAATTTTTTTCTTTTTGCTCACTAGGTGCTTGAGGCTTCACCATTTTTTACTTGCAATATCTAATTATTACAAGAAGCTTTAGTCAATTGAGACGCTTAGAGCTCCCACGATTTTACCAAATAATTTCTCAAAATATTATTTGAGAATGAAGCTTGGGTCTCGACTGAAAGGCTGAATTTAACCGATTGACAATTGGCTCCAAATATTATTGGAAGCGCCTTTTAAATATTATTCGAAATCATGTATGCCCTTTAAATATTATTTGAGAATGAAGATTGGCTCAAAATATTATTTTTGAACTATTCCTTGGGGCTGAAAATTTAATCTCAATTTTCGTACCATTTTTTTGTTTTGTTGTTTTTGTTTTTTTTTTTTTTTGCTCATCTATTAGGATAATACCAAATATGATATTTGAGCAAAAATTTTCCCCCTCTTTTTGCTAGAACTTTGACCTTAATTTTTTTTGCCCCAATCTATGTCAATATCTCAACTTTACTAACTTGCTCTTTTGTAGATACCCCATTTCGTGCCTGAAAAGGAGCTTGAAACAATTTCGGAGATTTGAAGAGATCCACCGATTAGGTAATTTAATTACCAAAATTTTGTAAGAAATTCCCTTCATTGTCTAATACTTTTTTTTCAAAATTCCAGCAATCATACAAATTAAAGACTACGCCGTGCCACTGCCGCATATTTCACTGACGGATGAACAGGGAGGAACTCAATCAAAGAGCTTGTCACTACATGTTTACAAATCAGCAATCGGCCCACTCGTTGAATCCTTCATACCCCTCGAAGGATGCTTTCATCTCGAAAATTGGACTAGCAAGTGGACTAAGGAAGTGGTGGCACCGTCGACTTTCTCCACTACGTCGAGGGAAGAGGAGGTGGTCGTATTAAACTCGTCACGCCACAATGGAGGCCCAAAAATAGCCAAATTCACGCTTCCGTTCGTGGGATTCAATATTGATAAAGCTATATGGAAAACCCCTTCGTCCTTCTTCGGTGAGGCGTGCTTCACCTCCCTTTATTGAGAGTGGGTTGAGGACATGCTTGGAAGATATAAAGACATACTCACACGCGCTGGCATATTTGAAGCCGTCTACGCGTCGAGATACTCCTACGACCGCTGTGAAAATATCTTGCGAGCTTTCTTCAAATATTGGTGCCCCTCGACGAACACACTCCATACGCCCGTTGGGGAGTTGTCCATCATACTTTGGGACCTTTATCGACTTGGTGGCCTTTCGATCGATAGCTCGTTCTTCGTTGAAGTTGTTCCTTCAGCGCAAGAGCTCCTCACTCGTGACAAAGAAGGGAAGCCACTTCTCCCCGAGAGTTGCAGGCACTTCTTTTGTGTTTACTACCACTTTTGAACGAATGACCAAGGGGTATGGATGAAGGACTGGATTCGCTTCTAGTTCAAAGGAGAGGCTAGGTATAGGGCTCTTCCGAGTAGGGCGAATAGAAGGAAGACCACATCTAAACCAAAAATGACTTACAACCCTTCTGGAAGCGTGGAGCCTTACGACATTGCCGATACGAATGACTTCAACGCCTTTTTTAACACCCTGAGTATCCCCGAGTCTCTAAGAAAGGAAACCTATATTGCGGCATTCATAGCGTGTTGGATTTGCAAGTTCCTTTTGCCAAGCAAAAAGGTCGATCGTATTCGCCCAAGTATCTTCAAGGTTGCATGCTTAATGACTACAGGGAAAAGATTTTGTCTTGCAATTCCCGTTCTTGCGAGCATATATCATGGGTTAAGGGAGATCGTCCACGCCCCTAACCTTAAAGAATGCGGGGTAACCTTTCCGATCCATTACGTCTATACTTGGATTGGCCAATACTTCAATGTATATTATGAAAACAATCAAGTGAGTAGCCACCACGCTCGCATGACAAGATTTAGTGGTGAGAAAATGGCAATATTTCATGGCCGATCAGAAGCTGAGGAAATCTTCAAAGAAGTGAATCCTTTGATGCTTCCCAAATTGTGTTGGACTGAGAATGAAGAGAAAGTGTTGATCGACGATGGATCCTTATCATCAAGACTTACGAGCTACTTCATTAGTCAACGCTCTTGCCATTTAACTCTACGTAAGGACAATACTTTCATTGATGAGAAATATAATCCTTGCAGGTTTAGCAGACAATTCGGTTTCTGTCAGGATATTCCCAACAACTTGAAAGAAATCACTCATACTTATACTTTGGGTGAGACTATTCAACTATGGAATTCTTCAGTTCGCACGCAGACGCGATCTCAGATGACTATACCCATGCACAGGAAGCATCCATTGATCACAAAAGACTATGACGCCTGGTGGTCGACTCGGTCAAATAGTGTCTCTTCAACTCCCTTTAAATTCACCGTTAAGATCCCTCAACAATCATCGAAGAAGGGAAATGTTACCTCCACCAACGAGTCAGTGCATCATGATGGAGCTATAAAGATTGTGACGGGTCTTACCTCATCCACCTTGCAGAAGAACAAAATTATTAGCAGTTCCTCGAAAAACATTGTCACAAAATATAAGTCTTCCAAGGACTCTCGACAGGCCATCAAAGAGGCGCAACCAGTGATTCCAGCAAAGAAAACATCACCCAAAGTTTCAAAATCCGTATCGGCGACTCGCACTGAAGAAGATATCGAAATTGAAACGGTGGACGATCATGATTCTATTGAGGCTATAGAAAAGGAAGGGACCCAAACTCAGGGCATCGAATCTACCCAAGGAGGAGTCCATTCGTTGGCGAGCTGTAGTAGTAGTCAAGACCGTCATTGGAACCGATCAAAGAAAAGGACATCTTCTGATTTGGAGGAGGTTTCCTTTACATCACCGTCGGTTGGAGTGTCGCCACTTAAGGTAATCACCTCTCCATCCTTTTTTCCTTTTTGTAATAATTTTTTTGTTGTAACTTTTTCCTTTTCAGCCCCCGTTTCTTAAATTCCGTCAAGAAGGTGTTGGTAACAATTCACCACCCGAACTCGAAGCTGATGATATAATCTCAAACAGTAAAAGTGACGAAGTAGCTATTAGTACTCCAAAACAATTTGCCTCCAGTGGAGGTACCTCGTCTATGCATAAGAAGGAGCTTACTAGTTCACACGAAATCCGAAAAAGACCTAAGGTAGCATTGGTTTCAGAATTTCATGGTCAAAAGTTGATCCAAGCACATCGAAGAAAGTACTTGCTGAGTTTGTGGATGTATTTTCGCGGACAGATTCTTGACACTTCAATTGAGCAGATCTCTTTTTTAAAAGAGTGTGCAGAGGAAATCATTGCAGAAATCACAAGAACGGATCCCACCAATGGTCTCCCTTTAAAAGATCACTTAATGGAATTGTTTGTTAAGGCGGAGGCGTATGATGCTCTGGCATCTTCATCGTGGGAAGGGATGAGCAAAGAAACACATGCAGAACTCCTTTCCAAAGCGATCGTCCAACTCGAGAGAGTTAAGGCAAAGGAAAGAGAACTAACTTGTCATTTACAAAGTCTTGAAGAAAAGTTGCAGTCCATTGACGATAGGAAGAATGTTCTGCAACAGGAACTCATCAATTTGGAGAAATAAAGCCTAGAAATCAGCTCAACTATCGATCAAAAGTATGAGACTTTTAAAGAGATCCAGACCGAAATAACTCAAGCGCATGATGAGCTATTTTTCATTGAAAATACTAGTATCTTGACTGATGACGCTGTGAAGGAACTTGAAGACATGAAGTCTGCACTTGAATCATATAAAGTAGCTGTAGTGGAATACAAATTTGATATTTAGGCTTTCCACCATATTCTTCTTTTTCCTGAATTCTTTTATCATTTTTTTCCATGTAATGATTTTTTTTGAATAATAAAATGCTTTTCATTTTTTATCTCTTGTTTTTTTTAAGAGAAAAGAACTTTTAAATTTAGCATTTTATCTCAAAAAGAAAAAAAATTCTTTTTTTTTCCTTTTCTGTCCTTTTTTTTTTTTGCAAGGAAAGAAGGTTTGGTTTAGAAGGTGTAACTGAACTTAGAAATTACCCTCTAAGCTGCCTACGTATCCCCGGAGGGAATCAAGTCACACGTAATTCCTATCGTTCACATTTTAACCTCATGTGGGTCAGGAGTATCTATTTGTTTACCACCTTAAACTTGGTGGAGTGTTTCAGAGTTTAACCACATACTACACTATTAGTGGTTGCCATCCATAGTTTTAGCTCATGCGAGCCAGGAGCATCGCGCGGTTCCGATTACGTATAGTACCTTTTTAGGTACTTGCCATTGATGGGGCCAACCCTTAATCCATCTTCAGCAACCAACTTGTATGAGCCATTTGTATATACTTCTCGAACGACATATGGACCATCCCACTTAGGAGTAAACTTTCTTTGTCCGCCATGAGTGAGAATGATTGGTCTCTGAACAGCGAGCACTAACTCTCCAATTTGGAAAGAGCGAGGTCGGACGTGCTTATTGAATGCTTTTGAAAGGCGAACCTGATAGCACTCAATCCGTTGCTGAGCTTCCAATCTCTTTTCGTCAAGTGCTTCTAACTCCTCAAGGCGAAGACGAACATTATCTTCTTCACTGAGCCCTTCTTGAATTGCAATTCTTAGCGAAGGTATTTGATACTCAAGTGGAAGAACAGCTTCAACACCGTAAACAAGCGCGTATGGGGTTGCTTGTGTGGGAGTTCGAAAAGTAGTTCGGTATGCCCAAAGTGCTTCTCCAATTCGAAGATGCCGATCCCTTTTCGATTTATCCATGATTTTCTTCAACAGATTACATAAGGTCTTGTTGAATGTTTCCGCGAGTCCATTTGCAGCAGCGTAGTACATGGACGAATTGTATTGTTTGAAATGAAACTTTTCGCAAAGGTTGTTCATTGCTACATTGCAAAAAGGTTTACCATTATCGGTGATGATATAACGCGGGACTCCATACCGATAAATGATGTGCAAGCGAATGAAATCTACTACATTCTCCTTTTTGACCTCTCTTAGAGGAACCGTTTCAACCCACTTTGAAAAGTAATCTGTCGCCGCCAAAATGAAAATGTGTCAGCCAGAAGACTTTGGAAGTGGTTCAACTATATCCAAACCCCAAGCATCGAACGGCCAAGAAGCCACAGTTGGATGCAATGGTTCAGGAGGTTGATGGATGAAATTGCCATGGAATTGACATGCTTGACATCTTCGAGCAAAGTCAATGCAATCCTTTACCATTGTTGGCCAGTAATATCCCATTCTTTCAATGCAAAAGTATAATTTCGGGTCAAACTGGTGAGCACCGCATATCCCACAGTGAGTCTCCTCCATTGCTTGCATGGCTTCATCTTCTCCAAGACATCATAGAAACACCCCATCGAATGATTTTCGGTACAGCGTCCCTTTATAGTAAATGAAACGTGGCGCTCGACGACGTATATCAACCATTTTCTTAGGATCTTCTGGTAACTTCCCATGATTAAGGTAATCAATGATGAGGTGGCGCCAATCCTCCTTTTCGATCTCATGGACAAAAATATGACAAGTATTTTCTCCCTCACCATCATCTTCTTCATCAAACATCGGTGGTATGACCCAATTTTGACATATTGAAATTTGATTTCGATAAGAAGGTAGAGTGATCATGGACGCCACCCTTGTCAAAGAGTCAGCTTGTCGGTTAAAATTTCTAGGGATATGTTCTATAGTGATACTATTTAAATATCCCATGAGTTGTCTTGCATACTTATAATATGGGATCAATTCAGATTTCTTGATATCAGAAATACCAAGAAGTTGATTTACCACCAATTTTGAATCACCATAAATTCTAAGATGCAACTGTTTCATGTCTACAGCCGTTTCAAGATTGAGAATCAACGCCTGATATTCGACCATATTGTTTGAACATCGGCGTGTTAAAGTAAAAGAGTACGGCAATATATATGCTTTAGGAGTATAAAAGACAACTTCCGCACCAGCTCCATCACGGTGAGCAGCTCCATCGAAATACATTGACCACGGTGATTCGACCATAAACACTTCTTTATCGGGGAGTTCATCAGTCAACTCCCACTCGGCAGGTATGGAATGATCGGCTAAAAAGTCTGCCAATATTTGTCCTTTGACAGCCTTCGCAGGTACATAAATAATTTCAAATTGTTGAAACTGGAGGTATCATCTCGCGAGCCGATCAGACAGTACAGGTTTTACCATGACATATTTAATGGGATTAGATTTAAATATGAGTCGAATAGTGTGTGATTGAAAATAATATTTTAATTTTTGAATGACAAATATAAGTGCCAAACACAATTTCTCGATGGGTGAGTAATTCAACTCATTCGGTGTCATCATCCGACTCAAGTAATACAGCGCATTCTCCTTATCGTCATCATTTTTTTGAGCAAGTAAAACCCCCACCGACCATTCTTGAGCGGAAATATAGAGAATCAATGGTTTTCCTGAGATAGGTGCAGCCAACACTTGGTGATTCATGAGGTACGTTTTGATGCTTGTAAAAGCATTTCTACACGATTCATCCCACTCGAAGGGTACCCCTTTCTTCATTAGTCGACTGAAGGGTTGGCATCGTCCGGCCAAATTAGAGATAAACCTCCGGATATAAGCCAACTTTCCTTGAAGGTTCTTCAATTCATGAATATTTCGCGGTTTAGGCATGTTCACAATGGTATCAATTTTAGATCGATCGACCTCTATTCCCCGTTGATGAATGATGAAACCGAGAAATTTGCCAGAAGTGACTCCGAATGCGCACTTCAAAGGATTCATCTTCAGTTGGTATCTCCGAAGGCGTTGAAAAACTCTTTGAAGGTCTTGAATATGATCCTCTCGTTTCTTTGATTTCACCACAAGGTCATCAACGTAGCACTCCATATTTCTATGGAGCATATCATAAAAAATTGTTTGCATTGCCCTTTGATATGTCGCTCTAGCGTTCTTCAAACCAAACGGTATCATTTTATAGCAATAAATTCTCTTGGGGGTGCGGAAGGCAGTGAGCTCCTAATTTTCGGGCGCCATACTTATTTGATTGTAGCCAGACGATCTATCGAGAAAAGATAGTGTTTCGTGCTCGGTTGTAGCATTTACCGTCAATTCTGTGATGAGGAACGAAAAATCATCTTTGGGGCAAGTCTCATATAAGTCTCGAAAATCAACACAAATTCGGATTTGCCGATTCTTCTTTCTCACAGGGACAATGCTTGAAATTCATGTTGGATATTTCACTTCTCGTATGAACCCAGATTCAATCAGTTTATTTATCTCATTTTCTATCAGAGAAATCAATTCGGGCCGAAAGCGCCTTTGAGTTTGCTTGACAGGTTTTGTTCCTCGCTTGACAGATAAATTATGAACAGCAACTCTAGAATCCAAACCAGACATTTCTGAGTAATTCCAAGCAAAGACATCTTTGAACTCGAGTAGCAAATCAACATACTCTTTCTCTTCTTCAGGAGTCATATAAGAACTGATGTAAATTGGGTGAAGGTCGTCACTTGTGCCAAGATTAATTTCTTTTAGGGCATCGACTATATTTTTTACTCCTTGCTCAAATTCAGCGGGAGCGTCATCTGCATCTTCTTCTTTTTCTTCAGGATCACTGATGGTAATATGATGACAGGAAGCCGTACTTTCTTGACCCTGTTCTTCAAAAATAGTTTCAATTCTTACATAGAATAAGTCTCCATAGTGCATGAAAAAATTGGAGACTCGTTTTCTTGATCCGTTCTTCTTTATTAGAGTAAAACTTTCTTTCTTGGCAACTTGGTAGTCTTGCTTTTTATTGCCTAATCTTTCATAGACGGACGGTTTCAAATATTTCGGCTACGGGCCAAGTCTGTCAAACACAGAAGTACGCTTCGACTTATTTCCCAACCTATCGAACACAGATCTTTTTCGGCTTGTGACATCCATTTCTTCGTTCACGTAATTACAACTTGCCCTTTTGATCATTATACGCACTGGAGAAGGTGGTTGATAACCAAGACCCATCGATGAACTTTCAATATTATAACCTTTTTCTTTCAACATTTTCTGCGTAGGTATTAATCCATGAGTCTTCTCGCCAGTCACCTCAGGAGGGAGTTTTTCCAATGCATGCTTCTCATTTGGGTTATAACCGGCTTTAGCAAGAAATTTATATGCGTTTGGATCAAAATCTTCTTGAGTCCGATTAGTTGGTAGTGAGTAATGTTCTACTGCCGGTTCTTCTTTGGAACGAACAAATTCTTGCAAGCTCATTTTCTCACTCTTAACAGGCTCTATTTTGGTGAGCGGAACATTTAATGTATCATTCCTGATAAAAGAGGATTGATATTCTTCTCTCTTTGATCTTGGAATATACCATAAAATGGGTACCTTGAAATCTTAATTTTCTTCTTTTACTGATTCTTTTCTTTTTGCTTCTTTCTGAAGGTAAAATTTGGCGCCGGCAAAGTGAGCTTCGAGCTTAGTGAAAGGTTTATCATCGGCAACAACCTTCTTAACTATGCCGTCTCGACAATATTTGAAATATTGATGCAGAGTAGACGGTATAATTTCATTCTCGTGAATCCAGAATCTTCCCAAGAGCATGTTATAAGAGGTTTTGGCTTCAATGATATGAAATAACGCGCTTGAAGACAACTCGCCAATGAGCAATTCAAGCCTTATGAGGCCAATTGCTCTTTACCCCCTTGGTTAAATCATTGGATCATGAGGCGGCTTTGGGAGAATTCATCGCTTTAGATTCCTAACTCTTTCATAGCATGCACGGACATGATATTGACAGCAGATCCCCTATCAATGAGTATCCGATTCATCTTCTACTCTCGGACATACGCACTAACAAACAAAGGTCGATTGTGGGTTTTGAACTCAACAGTTAAATTGTCATAATAAAAAATGATAGTCGTTGTACAATCCACTGGTGGTTTATCATCGATTTTGAATTTTTTTCTCAAATTTCGTGCCAATTTGTGTGACCTGAGAATTTTCAGCTTTGACGACATTACAAAAGGTGGAGTTATCAGCATCGTCACTTAAATACCCCTTGGGCATAAATTGTCTCAGTGTCACGGGCTGTCGAACCTCTTGAAAGAGCTGAAAATCTGAAGGAATTGGTTTTGCGGCCACTCCCTTTTGTTTCTTTGTTGCATTTCGTCGTTTTATTGTCACTTCAAACTTTGTCGAACGAATGCTTTTGAAAAAATGTACTTCTTTATTTTTGGCTTGCAAGTCCTCTTTCGAGTGACTAAAGTCCATCATTCATTGTCATCTTCAATAACATCTTCAATTGAGGATTTTTCAAACTCCTTGGATGAAGCACTGCTTGTTGTGGATAAAACTTCTATCGGACAATACACAGACCCAAACATTATTGTTGTTTGATTTGTCAATGTTTTATCTTCCTCGTGAAGGATTTTTCCTTGACGGGTCAATTCCATAATTTTGTGTTTAAAGACAAAGCATTTAGTGAGATGGTGGCCAATAAAGTGATGATAACAGTAATAATTTGGATCACTGACTTGACCAACTTCCTCTGGGCGCTTTATGTCGGGAAGTTCAAGGAGTTTCTCCTTGAAAAGATCATCAAACATTCCTTGTAAATCGGATTCGAGGAAGGGATATTTCTTTTCTTGCATTTCTTTTAGAGTAGGTCTTCTTACCAACCTATTTTGAGGGGAGTCTACTTTTTCGGTGGCTTTTCGACTCACCTTGGTAGTAATTTTCATGGGAGCTGTGTTTATTGTCATGGATTCCTTATTACTAAATCTTGAAGGAGGTTTGCCCCCTTTTTTATTTTCTTGCCTTTCATTGCTTTGACGAGACGGCTGTACTCGCGGAGCTTGAATGGGAAGCCCATCAGTTGCATTAGCCGTGATGCTTAACTCCATATCATGAGCACGAGTAGCTAATTCTTCAAATGTATTTGGACGTATACCCTGTAGAATGTAGCTCAGGCTCCAATGCATTCCTCGGATGCACATTTCTATGGCAGAGGGTTCAGACAGTCTATCATTGCAGTTGAGACTCAGACTTCTTCACCTATCAATGTAGTTGACCACAGGTTCATCCTTCCATTGACGAGTGTTAGTCAACTTCAACATACTAACGGTTCTTCTAGTGCTGTAGAATCGATTTAAGAACTCTTGTTCTAATTGTTCCCCCGGAGTGAGATCAGTGTACCAATCAAACACGTTGCCCTTCAAGGATCGGACGAACTGTTTGACTAGCAGGTCACCATAGGTTCCAGTGTTATTGTAGGTTTCGACAAAATGGGCCACATGTTGCTTTGGACTACCTTTCCCATCGAACTGTTGAAATTTAGGCGGTTAATATCCAGCAGGCATTGCGAAGTTGTCGATTCTAGCAGTGTAAGGCTTGCAGTAGGTAAAGCTTGACTTTGAACCACCCTCATTTTTATCTTTGATCACGCATTCGACAAGTTCCTTCAGTTGTTCCACAGGGATAGTTCCATCGGCAGTCACGTATACTTCATTCACTTTGTCTTTGCTTTTAGATGAAAGAATTTCACGCTCTTGGTGCTCCCTAAGATTCGCATGGCTTTCTTCAGGAGCGTGATTTTTCTGGGTGAGTATTTGAGCAATGAGAGCATCTTGGTTCTTGATGTGTTTCATCATGGTTTCCATCATTTTGGACATGTTCAAAACTTGTTCTTTGAAATTCAAAGTATTTGTCATCATGGCAGGCATTACAGTAGAAGAAGCAGCATAATCTTCAATAGAAAATCTTGAATGAAGAGTTTCATGTAAAGAGACTGATCCAGTACTTGATGAATCATCGTTATGCTTAGAAAATTTGGATTCGGATCCAAATTCGAGCATGGCAAGAGCTTTCTCAATCGATGCAGGAACGTCTTGGATCCCCATCGTGGAGGAACAGCTCATTGGTGATGTCGAGCCGAAGACGGGAGTTGGCGCCGATGGAGCTTCCATACTACTTTGGGTGGAGGCTCTCGTTATACTCTTTGTCACAGGCCCAATAGCGCGGGTATTGGTGGCAACATGTGTAGCTTCCTGAACAGGCTTAGCATCAGTAGCTTTGGAACGTGCAATCATGATTTTGTTGTTCTTTGGTGCCATTGGTGATATACGTAATTGAATATTCAAGGAAAAGAGATGGAAGGTAGAGAAGTCCCACCGGGCGTGCCAAAAATTTGTACGCAATAAATTTTTCAAGTCTGCAAAACGACAAGAAAAAGAAATACACGACAAATATGTAATATATAAACTTAGAAAAATATGTAGGTACAATCTTTGAAAGTTTCTCGAACTTATGGAGAGCTTCCTTCGATTCTTCTCCTCGAACATCAATCCAAGGGTTTCGCAGTTTGTTCTTGGATCAACCACCGACTCTTTCAAATCTTGATATGGAAGATTTGAAGAATTTAAAAATATTTGGAGGCTCAAGCCTTGATATGCGAAAGATTTGGAGAGCTTGAAGATCCAACCCTTCGTAGCTTGAAGCTTTAATACTTGAGTGTATGAGATGCCTTTTGAAGTCTCTTTGTGTATCTGTGTGTGTGTCCTTGGTTTGGTTGAGAGACCTCTATTTATAGCTGTAGCAAGGGGTAGAGGTTGAAGACCTGTGTAGCACTTTACTTGTCTTGCAAGACGTGCAGTCATATTAGGACTGTGCTAGCCAAATATTATCTCTTCATTTTATATTTATCAATAAAGAGATAAGTAATTTCTTGATTGGCCAAACTCGTGGGAACACGTGACGTGGCGCCATTTGACTGGCCAGGCTATTGTAGCATATAAGAAATATATTTAGATTAAATAACTCTAAATATTATCTCTTTAATAAGAAATAAATATTTAGATATTTATCCAAAAATTTCCACGTCACGTAGATATGATTTGGTTGGTGGAGACATCCTCGCAATTTCAATTGATTGGTACGTCCCAACTTGATACGTGGCAAAATATAATTGGTCATTTAATAATCAAATTTTCCAAGTGTACATGACATATGGCAATATCCGATTGGATGGAAACAAGCCACAAAAATAATTTATAGACCAATGGTAATTCAATTAAAATTCCATTGTCTACAAATGCCCCTCGAAACTTGTTTGTGAAGAGTAAAACTTGAACAAACAAGCTTCGATTTTATAATCAATTTGTTAATACGTTGGTATTCCCCAATTTTAAATAAATAAATGATGGCCACCAATTTTAATTATGGACATTTGTCCTCAAGAAAGCCCAATATATTGATATGTGGGACATTGCATACTACATGCTTGATCATTCACGTGCAAGGCATTTCAAAGATGAAATCCTAGGAATCCAATTTGTTTAAACACCAATGCTTCATGCACATTTTTGCTTGCCAATCATCTTTTCCGTAGTTTCCATATTTCATATTTGTTTTTGCTTTTTATTTGTTTATACAAGACTAATGATATCCTTGCAGAAATTTATTCCAAAAGTGTAAATGTAGTAAGTAGTATATAGAAAGTCCTCAGTTTCTTAATACTTTCCTCCTTTTCGATCATAATGCGGACCTTATACAAGACAAGGATTCATAATCATGTAGTTTATGGTATGGAATCTCTTTTCAAAGATTTCCACTACTTATTATATTCAACATCACCTAAAGATGGGCTTCCAATTGAATCAAGAATTAGCACACAATAATAGCCTGTAACTTACTTTATCCTATCATCAAGTCGGTTCTGTCCTTCAATAGACTTGCTAACTACAAGGGTTCATATAGCCAAAAGCGGCTTCCAATTGAATCAAGATGGTCACCAATGTTCATGTGAATGTTTTACAAGAAAAAACTTAGTGACCAGAGCTTTGAACAAATCCAGTTGGCCTGCACCTACAAATTTCCAAGGCCACAGCAAGTGGCAAGGTACTCAGTCAGTTGTCCTTTTTTCCACTTCTAGATCACCTCCAAGGTTCAATGGTGCTGAAACACAACAGGAAAAATAAATATCTTAATACGTGAGAGAAGCATCAAGTCCACTTGTGAAGCACAACCTATTATAACTCATAGGCCATACAAGAAAATCAAGAAGTTATACCAAAGAAAGATAAGTACTAACAGAATAAGGAGAAGACTTTGAAGCCACCACCTACCTCTACCTTTGATGCGGCAGCTGGGTAGACTATTTACTCAAATTGCACAGTAACAAGCTCAATTTTTAAAAGTGTTTCTGTTAATTTCTACTTGATCTCTAGCTCAAAGTTGACTTTTTCTTAATGATGTTGCAACGACATTATTTCACTTATTGCATGTTCCAGAGAGACATTTGGAGACCATTGACAGTAGTAAGAATGGTTTTACAGTACAACCAATGTTGCTATGACAACTAATAGACACCCTTGCAAGTCTTGCAAGCTCTACCAGTTGACTTTACTACCCAATTTGGAGAGCTAGTCAACATCTAGCCACTTATTTCTCCTCCCCGTGATTTCTGTTGACTTAAAAAAAAACCAAACATCAGCTACTGTAATAAGGAGAAGACCTGCAATAACTACACTGATGTAAGTTGAGGACGCAATTAATCGCACCAAACATCAGCTACTGTAATAAGGAGAAGACTTGAACCCTCCAACTTTTAGAAGAACTAGAATTTTATTGCCACCCGAACATGGCACGAGGAAAAGTTTTGATTTTGCATATAGGGGAACAATGCCCAAGCTTGGTTTATGCAGGATACTAATATGAGAAGGCATCGACTTCATGCAACTCAATGAACCAAAAATAACAACTCAAAACTACACTGATGTAAGTTGTTGGCAAAGTCATTAGGAATTCATATTATTCTCAAAATCCTCTGTTAAAACATATATGAAGGCATTAGGAACTGAATTTATTGAACAAAGAAAGGAATCTCCAATATTAGGAAGGGCAAGCACCTGCCAATCTTTAAAACGCAATGAAGATGCTTCAAGGGAGTCTGTGTTAGAGCAGGTGAAAAATGCATATGGTTGGGCACAAAAGGAATACTCCGCAGCTGGTAAGAAATATGAAGAAGCACTTCTTATCAAGCCAAATTTCTATGAAGGCTTTCTAGCTCTTGGGCAGCAACAATTTGAGCAGGCAAAACTTTCATGGTATTATGCGATTGGGACAAATGTTAATTTGGAATCGTGGCCTTCTACAGAAGTTCTTCAGCTTTACAAATGGTCTCACCAGATTGTAAGAAAAACACTACCCTACCCTACTCGGATTCTGATTCCAAGAATCATAAAACCCCCAAAACTCAGCAGCCAAATTAATTCATTAGCATCAATCAAATCAGATTTAACCCTAATCAAGTAAGAACAAACTAAAACAAAAGAAACCCACAAAAATTCATTCAAATCCAACTTCAAGAATCTACACCAGTAATTCTAGACAATTTTTGAAAGGAAAAGGGAGGAAAGCAAACTGATAAGGACAAAATTTTTCAAACTGATATTGGCCGCTTTTAAAGGAAAAAAATGAGAGAGAGAGAGAGAGAGAGAGAGAGAGAGAGAGAGAGAGAGAGAGGGAGATGATCTGTTGCCTTCGAAATTGGGTTTTTGCTGGAGTTGGAGATGCATCCTACGAAGAGTTTGCTGATGAGATGTCACCGGAGACTTTTATTGATGGTATCGCTGGAGGCTTTTATTTGTCGGAGTTGAGGAGATGTCGCTGCGAAAAAGTAGGAGTTTGGTCTCCTACTTCTACGAAAGGAAAATAACTTCACAATGATAGATAAGATAAGGAAGTTATTTTCCTCCGATGGGTGTAACTTATTTTCTGTTAGAAATTATTTTTTCAAATTAATTGACAACCAAACAACGGAAAATATGAAAAATATTTTTCGGAAAACCTTTTCCATCCAAACAAACAGGCCCTAAATGTTGATTTAGTGATTTTTTAAATAACTTTGAATGCAATCCAGTTTTTATTTGTCGATCTTTTTTTTTTTTAAATCAAAAGGAACACTAACTCAAAAAGAAATGGTCAAAACTACAACCAAATTATAGTAATTCCAACAATCCAAAAATTCACAAACTCTAAAAAGCAGTATGATCATACTTGCCTCTCCAATTTAGAAAGAATATATATCCCCTATAAAATACCATTAAAAGCATTCTATCATAAATTAGAACTATCTTCATAATCATTATCAAAAAATAAATATGGTATTAAAAACTTGACACTCTTTCCTTATATTTGTGTTAACGATTGCTTTATAAAATAATTAAACTTTATAAGTTGAGGGTATTTTGTGGCATTCATTTAAATTGTTGAGCAAGTTTGAGGTCTGACTACAAAAGTGTCAATTAAGTGAGATAGGTGTAATTTTTAAACCTTAAGGAAAGTCAATGAGTAAGTTTATGAAATCATACCTTTTCCCCTCTAATATCCTTCTTCCCTTGTTCATTTTCCCATTTCCTCCCATCCTGTCCCCTTTCTCTCTTCCCAATTTTATCGGGACCTAAGCATAAGTTTTCATGTAAAATAGGAATGAATGAATGGGAGATTTTACAATCTTTCTTGCGTTAGATGGTGAAATAAGTGTTTTAAACTTCTAGATTATAACAATTTTAAATATTTAAAATATGAAACAATATCGACATTGAGGGATACACATTGGGATAATAGTCCTCTAAAGGAACTATAGAATTTCCCAGAATGATATGCACAATTTTTTATACCCTGACTTCAAAACTGTGGCTGAGGACAAGGATGTATGTTTTGCTCATGCCTCCTGATGCGACAGCCAAAAACACGATTCGAGTTGAGTTGCAACGAGCTGAGCGAGCTAAGGATGACCGAACTGTGGGGAGGGAAGCGAGCGAACTGTCCTGCAGGGATAGGTGAGCGGCGGGGCTAGTTCCCCCGGAGTAGCTCTGACGATCAAGTCAATAAGAGCCTGTAAGTAGAATAACAATATGGAGTACTGTTGATAGCGTACCTTGCTTTGTCTTGTGGTGATGTACTTATAAGTTTCTAGGTAGTAGTTTCCTTATAGGATGAGGAGTCCGACTAGAAAGGAAGTCTTTCTAGGGTTTCGTCTACTAACCTTGAAAGATTCGGAGCTGCGGCCCACCAAACCCATCCATTTGGGAGGCGGTGGTCACGGGCGAACTGTTGTTCCCCCTGCCCGAGCTGTCTGTCTGAGCTGCCAGGTCGTCCCTCCCAAACTGACACGTGGCTATCCCCACTACACTAGCCTCCCTTTGAGTCTAGAGTCATCGAAGGGTCGCATGAATCTGGACCAAATTTCGAAGCGACGAATTAGTTCGGTGTGGGGCCCATGACCCCATGATTGCTGCTTGGCTCATGTAACTGCCACGTTCGCCCGGGTACCCGTCACTTCGTGTGTCACGTCCCATCATAATGACAGTTACCAACTCAACTGTCGTGCAGTACAGCAGTTTTTCGATAATAAATTCGAATTTTAATTCGGGACGCTTCGTCTTCCCGCTCTGATGGCTTATAAATAGGCCCCACCAGACGTCACTTTCACACTTTCCTTCTCATTTTCACAGCTCTCAGTCCTTTAACCAGTTTACTCATCTCTTCTCCTCTCGAGTCTTGTTGTGAGTTCGGTCAAGAGTCAGCTCGTCTCTTCTTTTTCCCAAATCCGTTCGTGTGTCTAGCCGAGAGCTCGGTCGGAAGTGCGGTCGCCCATCCTTCTAAGCATCTCCTAGCTATCCTTTCCTTTCCACCAGTAAGTTTTCGCTTCTCTCCATTTTATGTCTTCTTCCTCTACACATTCTGATATCGCTAACTCGGCCCCTAGGCGTATGATAGCCCAACCTGTTCTCATAGAGATAATTTTCTCATCTTCTTCCTCTAGTTCATCCTCCTCTTCTTCTTCTGGGTCTGAGTACCTTCCTCCTCCAGTTTGCCCCCCAGCCTAGAATATGAATCAGCCCGGCCAACCTGCCCAGCCTGACACTGGAGCTGCTACCCAGGACATCCCACTAGAAGCAGTTCTAGTTCACGCCTAGGCAGGACCATCTAGGGGGCCTAACATCGACTTCGGGGAAGTTGAGATCATTTTTCCCCTCCTGGACCTGGAGGGTGTAGACGAACTGGTGGGGAGGTATGACATTCCTCCCCAATTCGAAACTAGGGTTGCCCGACCAGGGGAGTACGCATACCGACCTCCTCCTGGGTTCGTGGCTATCTACAGGGATCAGCTCATAGATGATCTTCGCCTTCCAATCCCCAATATTCTTTTTCAAATCCTGACCTTCTGGGGAATTCGAATAACCCTTCTCGTCCCTAACGCAGTTCGGTCCATCCCAGGTTTCTTTATTCTGTGCCCAATCCTTGAAATCCCCTACTCTCTAGAGCTATTTAGGTTGTTCTTCCAGATGAAGGTTAGCGGTCAGGTTCACGGTTGGTTCTATTTTGCTCGTAGAAGCGAGGGAGAGCTCCCAACCCGTGAGCTGTTCTCAGGCGCCCCTTCCTTTATCAAGGGTTGGAAGGGCCAGTTCTTCTTTGTGAAAAACTTAGGTTTCCCTCCTCCGACCTAGAGTGAGGAAACCCAAGTGTCTGACCCTCTTCCTTCCTCCCTCCCCAAGGCCGAACTAGATCAATTAGTCAGTTCGAGTTTGAGGTTGGGCATGAAGGAGTTTAATAACGTTCAACTCTGGTCGGCAGGCTTGATTCGAGCAGAGGTGACAGATCTTGCACCTGACATCAGGCAACTAACTCTAGAAAAGCTAGCTGCTCGTAAATTCTTCTGCGTCTTTACTTCCTCTCTTTTTTTTTGAGCTTCTTTTCATGGAGAGGTGTCCAACTCTTTTCCTTTCTTGTAGTGAAGAGGCTCTTCCAGCTACTGAATCTGAATGCTGGCGAAGCGGGCAGCTCGAGCACGCCCACCCTTGCCCCCTCTACCGCGCCAGCTAGCTCGGTCCCTCCCCCTCCTCCACCGGTGCCTATTCAACAGGCACCAGCTCAGTCATCCCCTATCGATGGGGGAAGAAAAAGCGCAAGAAGTCCACCGCCAAAAGGGCACGGACAGAGACAGCTTCTTTACCAGCCCGGGCAGAGGGAGTCGAGCCCTCTCCCCAACAGCTCGGGTATTATGGGATCAATTCAGCAGAGCAGCAGGCGTCATTAGAGTCTCCTCCTGCGATGTGGCGTCAGGGAACGTCATCCCCCTGAAGCAGCCATCAAACTGAGCTCTCACCCCCACCCCATGCACTTCTGCTGGAAGTGGGGGTTGTCAATCAATGATCGAGCTCAGTTCCCGGAAGCAGCTCGGAAACTCCTCAGAGGCACCATTCTCCCTCGTGACTACAACTTCATCCGAGTGGCACCAGTCTCTGAGCTCCTCGAGCACTACTACCTCAGCTCCGCTCAAGTCCGTTCCGAACTGGCTACCTTATCCATTCTGTCCTTTATTTGAGTTCCCCAACTCGCTAATCGTGTATCATATGTAGCTTAACATCGTAGGCTCCAAGCTAACGCGGAGGTATGAAAACATGGGGATGACCTTGTCTGAGGTCGGGGCCGTTCGGGACAGACTGTCCACCCAGCTCGAGGCCGCGGATGCAGAGATAGAGTCATTGAAGAAGCAGCTCGCCCAGGCCAATGCCAGTGTCGAGTTAGAACAGAAGAAAAACACCAATCTGACAGCTCAGCTAGAGTCTGAGCAGAAGAAATCGTTCGAGCTGATCGGGCAAATTGAGGTGGCCGCGATGAGGGTCGTTAGTTAGGTGTTCAAGAGTTCAAGAAGTCGGAAGACTTCATGAACGATCTGGCTACCCTGAACATGCCAGTGCTTCAGATCGGCTACGCACAGGCCATGAATGACGTATAGGCTCTGAACCTGCCCCGGCTGCTCGAGCAGGTGGATCGTCTAGTGGAGAGGTACGCCCATGGGTGCAAGCTAGCCGATCTCCTGGCTGACCCTTCACTGCCTGCGACCTCTCCTGAGCCCGAGCAGGAGCACCAGGAGGAGAACTGAGCTGGGGTGAATTGTTCCATTCATAGGGTAGGATGTAGGTTAGGTCATAGCCGAACTGAGTAGAGTCAGTTCATTTTGTACGACCTCTTTTGTAAATAACCTTTTGTGGAATGAATAGACTTTTTGTTTCCTCCGTACTTAGCAAAATTTTCATTCATGTTCTTCTTATCATACTTGTACGAACAGATTCCTAACTGGAGTAAAACTTAGACAGAATAGCTCATTTATTTGTACGAATAAATCCAGACTCGACCTAATGCGAACTGCCTCCTAAATTGTGCAAAGTAATTCAAGTTCAACTAAATACATTTGTGCGAATTGGATTATAACTTGCTCAGAGTTACACAAAGCAGCTCATGCATGGACAAGGTACATGGGCCTCAATGAAAAAGCCTTAAATTTGAATTATACCATGTGCGTGGAACTTTTTCTCCACTGAGATGGGCTAATTTACAGTAGCTGGCTCGATCTGCTTCCTTTACCACATAGGGATCCTCCTAATTCGAATCTAACTTGCTTGTACCCAAGACCCGACTTACGGAGTTCTTGTATAGGACCAGGTTCCCTGGTTTGTAGGAGAGGTGCCTTACCCTGACGTTGTAATGTTGCGTGACTTGCCCCTTGCACTTAGCCATTCTTATGGCTGCTTCTTCCCTCTTCTGCTTGAGCAGCTCCAAGTTGAGTCGCATCTCCTCCTCATTATCTCAGGGCACAAAATTTTGCACCCTGCTCGATGGCACGCCAATTTCTGCCGGAATCACTGCTTCCGCTTCATATGTTAGGACAAAAGGAGTTTTTTGGGTGGCAGTTCGAGGGGTAGTTCGGTAAGCTCAGAGTATGGTAGGCAGCTCATCCACTCATCCAGTTCGGACCGACTCTATTTGCATCTTTAGGCCGTGTAGAATAGTTCTATTAACGTTTTCGACCTGACCATTAGTTTGAGGGTGTTCCACTGAAGTGAAGTGTTGTCGAATCTTGAGCTCTGAGCACCAATTTTGGAAAGAACCGTCGGCGAACTGCCGGTCGTTGTCGGAGACCAGAGCTCGTGATATGCCGAACTGATAGACAATGTTCCTCCAGAAGAACTTCTAGACCGACCTGCTGCTGATAGTGTTGAGTGGCTCAATTTTGATCCACTTAGTGAAATAGTCTATTGCCACCACCAGATATTCATACCCCCTGGGTCCGAGGGAAAGGGCCAAGCAGGTCTATTCCCCACTCGGAGAACGGCCACGGGCTCTGAAGGGGGATCAGTTCCTGAGTCGGGGCGTGATGAACTGGCGCGTGTAGTTGGCATAATCGGCACCTTGCCACCAGTTCAGCCGAGTCCCGAAAGGTGGTAGGCAAGTAGTATCCCGACAGCATTCCCTTTTTGGCCCGAATTCGCAGGCTAATATAATTTTCACAAATGTCTTCGTGTAGCTCGCGCAAGATGTAGTCCCCCTCCTCAGAGGTCACACACTTCAGCTACGAACGCAGGTATGATTTCCGGTAGAGCACTCCATTCGTGAGCACATACCTCTGAGATTTGAAAAGGATATTTCGGGCCTCTGCCTTGTTTGGGGGGAGCTCTCCATTGGCTTAGTACCGCACTAAAGGGTCCATCCATGAGTTCATCACTTGAATTACTGCGGTATCCAGCTGTTCAAATGTCCGATTTTTTACGACTTCTACCAACACCTCTATGTTCAACGTGCCAAACGAAATGGAGACCAATTTGGATAAGGCATCAGCTCTTTTGTTCCTATTTCGGGAAACCTGTTCAAGTTTGAAATGCCTAAACTGACTCCTCAGCTCATGTGCCTTGGTGACATACTTTTTCAACAGTTCTTCTTTAATTTCGTAATTCCCCATGACTTGGTTCACTATCAGCTGCGAGTTGCTATAGGCACTTAGTGATTCAGCCCGCAACTTTCGAACTATCTCCATCCTTGCGATCAAAGCCTCATATTCGGACTCATTATTGGAGGCCATGAAATCGAATCTCAATGCGTAAGCTATCTCTTCCCCCATAGGGCTGATTAGAAGGAACCCTGCTCCACACCCTTCTCTGCTGGAAGCTCCGTCGACATACAGTGTCCAAGTCGGGATTGCCTGCTTGGCACTTTCCTCGGTCACTTCGGCCCCAGCTAGTATGGTAGTTTCTCTGGCCTTTTTGGCCTTAGCTCGCGAGGGAGCCTCTCCGGTCTCAACTCGTGTAGGAGCCTCTCCGGCCTCAGCTCACGTAAGAGAGGCTTGTTCAGCCTCATCTCATGCAGTAGCCTCTCCAGCCTGTCCGGTCTCAGCTCGCGAAGGAACCTCTTCAGCCTGTTTAGTTTAAACTCGTGTGGGAGCATCTCCGGTCTGTTCAGCCTCCGCTCGTGTAGGAGCCTCTCCGGCCTGTTTGGGCTCCTGTTGACCAAATGAAACACCTTCGTCTATGAAGTCCGCCAGTGCCTGGACCTTGATGGCCGTCCGAGGTTAGTAACCGAGATCATATTCGGACAGTTCTATAGCCCACTTGACCATCCTTCTCGACATGTCAGGTTTAGACAAGATCTGCTTCAAGGGTTGGTCGGTTACCACTATAATGGGATGAATCTGAAAGTATGACCTGAGTTTTCGTACTGCGTGAACTAGGATCAGGACATACCGCTTAACTGCGGAATACCTGGTCTTAACCCCCTGTAGAGTGCGGCTGACATTGTACATCGGTCTCTGAACCTGGTCTTCCTCCCAAACTATAACTGCCCTGACTGCCTCCTCGCTAACCGCTAAATAGATGAACAGGATCTTGCCCTGTTCGGGAGAGGTCAAGGTTGGCAGTTTGGCGATGTGGTCTTTTAGTTTATCAAATGCCTTTTGGCACTCAGAGGTCCATTCAAACTGGGGACCCCTTCTTAGGACCTTGAAAAAAGGTGAACCCCGGACTGCCGATTTTGATAGGAATCTGTTCAAGGTTGCCATCCTTCCAACTAGACGTTGTACTTTTGTAATGTTTTGGAGGGGGAGCCATATCCATGATGGCCCTAACTTTGTTAGGATTAGCTCTTACTCTGTTTTTGGATACCATATAACCTAAAAATTTGTCTGACCTAACCCCGAAAGTGCGTGTTTTTGGGTTCAGTCGCATGCGTGAGCTCCGAAGAACGTCGAAAACCTCTCTGAAATCCGTGATGAACTGCTTCTCAGTTCGACTCTTCACCAACATGTCGTCCATGTAGACGTCCATATTTCGGCCTATCTGATCTTTGAACAGTTTGTTCACCAATCTTTGGTACGTTGCGCCTCTCGTTTTTAAGTCCAAACGGCATAGTGACATAGCAATAGGTACCGTACTCAGTAATGAATAAGGTTTTCTCTTGATCTTCCTCATCCAAAATTATCTGGTAGTATCCTTTAAAGGCATTTAAGAAACAGAAGATCTCATATCCCACAGTCGAATCCACGAGCAGGTCAATTCGGGGCTGAGGATAGGAGTCCTTCGGACATGCTTTGTTCAAATCGGTAAAGTCTACGCATATTCTTTAGGCCCTGTCGTCCTTTTTGACCAGCATAGAGTTGGCCAGTCAGGTCGGGTCGAAGACCTCCTTCACAATTTTGGCCTCCAACAGCTTGCTTATTTCCCCCTTGACAACCTCATTCCGTTTGGACACAAAATTTCGCTTCTTCTGCTTCACAGGTCGGGTACTAAGGTCCACGTGCAACTTGTGAACTGCCAGTTCGGGCGGAATTCTAGGCATGTCATCCACACTCCACGCGAAGATTTCAGCATATTCCTCTAGAAGGGATTCTAGGGCCCTCCTGGTCGGTTCACTCAAGCATGAGGCGGTCTTAACTTCTCGATCTGGTCGCTCTGGGCTAATCCATAGTTCGAGCAGCCCTTCCTCTATCTCTAGTCTCTCCTCCTTTTCCATCGGCTCCCAAGGTTCCAAGCAGATCGTTTGAGCTACTAGTTTCTCCTTGCCCTTGAGGTTAGCGATGTAGCAGGCCCAGGCTACCTCCGGATCCCCTAGCACTTCCTCTACTCCAGCTGGCTTGGAGAATTTTATGCTGAGGTGCAAGGTCGAGCAGACAGCTTGGAGTGCGTTCAGGGTAGATCGTCCCAAAATCATGTTATACGACGAGGGCTCCTTAAACACTGCGAAGTTCACCAGTACAGTTCAGCATTTTGGTGACACCCTCACCGTTACCATGAGAGTTACCATTCCCTCAGGTCTTACCGGTGGACCTGCGAAGCCGATCAGGAGAATTAGACCGGGATGAGCTGCTCATCTTCCAGTTGCAGCTCCTTAAAAGCCTTGTAGTACAGCACGTCAATGGCGCTTCTATTGTCTATGTACACCTTCTTCACCTTATAGTTGCACGTGATGATCTTTATCACGATGGCATCGTGGTTATTGGAAGCCAAGGGCACTGTATTCTCAGGTCTATAAACGATTTCTTCGTACATTTTAAACCGTTTACTTGGATTCTCTTCACTAGGAAGGGGGCGGTTGTTCTGCCAAGCTGCATGACTGTCTTCTCCGACTGGTCCTCCCGCAATGGTGTTGATCACCCCCGCTAAGTTTTACCCTTCTGGTTCGGGAGTTCGATTACGGGGACCCCGAGGTCGATTACGCTGGTAGTTCGCGTGTTCTCATTTGTATCCCCCTTGCCTCTGATCAACTCGTCTGTCCTGAATGAACTGTCGTAAGTTAGGGCTGTCAACGGGTCGGGTCCGGGTCGAAATTCATTATTCCGGACCCAAACCCGAATTACTATACCGGAACCGGATCCGACCCGTTTACCCGACGGGTCTTTTATTCTATGTTCCAGATCCGGATCGGGCGGGTCCCGGATCCGGATCTGGTCTACTCGCACAAATTTAGCAAAATTTATAATTTCTAATAAAAATGAGAAAAAAATATATTTGGAAACTAATTTCTAACTAATGCAAAGAAAAAATCAAATAAGAAAAGAAATCAAATTGACTTTACTCAAATACATCATCCTAATCAAATTATATTGATAAATATATATTTTTTAAATTATTAATTCATTTATATCCGGATCCGGGTCTAATACAGGTCGGAATACTATATTCCGTATCCGATCCGTTTTTTTGTTTGACAAAACGGATCCGGATCCGGATCCGAAAAATGGAATTAAATCCCTACCCATACCTGCAATAATTTCACGGATCCGGGTCAAGACCCGACCCGTTGACAGGCCTACCGTAAGTGTCCCCGTTTGATCAGCTCTTCGATATCTTTTTTGAGGTGACGACAATTTTCGGTATCGTGTCCTACATCGCGATGGTAAGCACAATACAAACTTTGATGTCATCGGCTTTTATCGCCGAGCAATTGCTGGGGTGGTCGAGAGAGGCCTTCTTGTTCCATTACCGCGAGGACCTGAGCCCGGGGCGCTGTGAGGGAAGTCCAAGCTCTCTGTCTCTCGAAGAGGCGATTCCTAAGCAAGCGGTCAGAGGTATGATTCTGGGCTTGACTGGGTCGCACCTCCCTTTGATCGGTGCTCTTTCCGCGCTTGTTGTCCCTTAGTCTTTCCTATGCACTCTTAAACGATTGGTTTCTTCTACATTAGCTTTCTCGTGAGCTTGGTCCAGCATTTCCCGAACTGACCTGGGGGGTTTTTTGACGAACTCCGTGTATAGTTTCTGCTTACGCAACTATTGATGAAAGCAGCCATAACAACTTTATCGTCCCGGTCCCGGACCTGGAGAGACTCATTATTGAACTGCACCATGTACTCCCGCAGGGATTCCTCAGGCCTCCGCTAAACTGTTATCAGGTGAATAGTGCTCTTGAAAAAGGATCGCGACGAAAAGAACTGGGCTGCGAATAGGCGCGCGAGCTGACTGAAGGATCGAATTGACCTGGGTGGTAGTCCCTGAAACCATTGGCGCACCTTGCCTACCAAGAACATCGGGAAAGTTTTGCATCGAATCACACTCGCAGCTGTCTGTAGGTGCATATGAGTAAAAAATATGAACAGATGATCCTCTGGGTCCGTGGTCACATCATAGGGCTTCATAGTTGGTATTTTAAACCTCGCGGGTAGAGGGTAGTTCTTGATGTCCTGCACAAAGGGGGAGGCAGTGTATTTGTCCGCCTCCGGATCTAACAACAAATCCAGTTCGTCCTGTATCTGGTACTCTTCTTCCCTCGGAGAGATCTTTCTCCTCGGGAGGCCTTGGAAGGGCTCCCGGTGCTCAGTCCGCGAGTTCTTGTGAGAAGACTCCATGATCTCGATCTGTTCACGTGTGAGCTCCTTCCGCGCCCGCTTTGGTCGAGGGTTTGGGCTTCTCGTTCTAGACTCTGGCAACCCAGTTCCGTCCATCCGGCCGCCGTGCCTTGAGCTCCTGGTCGTGATGGCCTCCAGACTGCCCCTTTAGGTAATTCACAATAGCCTCAAAGGTGGGCAGATTTTCGACTACCGCTTGCACTAGTTGCTCAGGCGGGATTCGCGAGAGCTCCGTCCCCTCGTCCCCAGGAGTAGGGCCCTGACGGGAATTTTGGGGGTCGCTTTGCTAGTTCCCCTTGGATCCGTCAACATTTCTCTGAGATATAGTTCTCGGCTTGATTTGCGAAAGGAAGAATCGTGCTTCCCACAGACGGCACCAATTGATGTGATAGCCAAAAACACGATTTGAGCTGAGCTGCGGCTAGTTGAGCGAGCTGAGGGTGACAGAACTGTGGGGAGGGAAGCGAGCGAACTGTCCTGCAAAGAGAGATGAGCGACGGGGCTAGTTCTCTCGGAGTAGCTCCGACGATCCAGTTAATAAGAGCCTGTAAGTAGAATAACAATATGGAATACTGTTGATAGCGTACCTTGCTTTGTCTTGTGGTGGTGTACTTATAAGCTTCTAGGTAGTAATTTCCTTATAGGATGAGGAGTCCGACTAGAAAGGTAGTCTTTCTAGGGTTTCGTCTGCTAACCCTGAAAGATTTGGAGCTGCGGCCTACCAAGCTCATCCATTTGGTGGGCAGTGGTCATGGGCGAACTGTCGTTCCCCTTGCCCGAGCTGTCTGTCCGAGCTGCCAGGTCGTCCCTCCCGAACTAACACGTGACTACTGTGGATTGACCCCACTACATCTCCTGATTGGCTTTTGATCAAAGATACAATCAAAGTAGGCAGTTGTAATTTTCTTTAAGAAAACGAATTTCTGCATATTAGATCATTATTATCTAATCTTCACGTATTTCAGTATGTTCTTGTTTTTTCTTTATATAAGTTCAACATGTTCTGTTGATTATCGTGGAATGAAAATTCAGTTCCGCTTTCAGCAAATATGATAGTATTTCTTGATAGGACTAAAATGGATTCTTTTCCAAGTTTTAACTTTTCGTTTGGACTTAATGTATTATTTCCCGCAGATGTGCACAAGCTTACGCTAGATGTTTGGCATAATGGCTTTATATTGTAAATTAAGAAATGCCTATACGGGGACTAGTAAGTTTAATTCAAATGATTAAATTAGAAGCTTGACAAATTTACAATGTTGGAAAAATCTCCTTGCCCCCCACACTTTTTAAATTGCACTTCTTCCTTGCTAAAAAAATTTAAAAATAATTACAGTGTTAGAAAAATTTGAGGAAGAACAAAAACTTGATTACATAATAGCTTGATTAATTTAAGCTCTATTTAAGCATTACTTTCACCTTTGTTGAGATAATAAAAAAAAATTCTCCTAATATGTGAAGTCATTATAGCAATTAATGCTTGGATTATCATACTCTTAGGGTTTATTTAGTTCACAGATTGGATGAGATGACACGACTCATTCAAGGATTATCAATCCTCGGTTGAATCATTCTTAGGCTAATAATCTATTTTATATAGTGTTTCGTTGGTTCTATGTTGGATAGGATATATTGGAAAATCATTCTATCCTGTGTTTGGTTGGAGATTAGATGAGATAGGTTTACTATTTTAATGACCAAAGAACTCTTTAATTTGTAGGATCGTTTTGATAAAATAATTTAATAATTTATAAATTTTATTAAAATAAAGGTATTTGAAACTTTAGAATTATAAAGTAAATAAATGGTTTTGATATATAAAATTTACATTCACTCAAACTCAGCCCATTCAAGCCCTTAAGAATAGGTTTTAACATAGTTTTTGAATCTAAATTTGAAATTTAATTAAATAATGGGCCAAGTTTTGGCTATATTAGGATTAAATTGAATAAAATTCAACCTCTTCAAGAGCTTTAAATGAGCCAAACTCAAACCAACATAGAAGATTTTTTATGTGTCGAGTTTGAACTTATTGAAGTTCTCATTCATATAACCCAATTGATAAGGTTATATATTTATATAGAATTTAGTTGATAAAATAAGGTTACTAAGGGCAATTTAGTCAAAGGATAATATAGTTCTTTTATTATAATGTAAGTAGGGGCAAATTAGTCAAACAATTTAAATTAATTAATAGGGGTAAATTTTTCAAATTAGTCAACAAATTTAAATTAATTAATAGGGGTAAATTTGTCAAAAAAATTAAAATAACAAAGGGGGCAAATTAGTCAAAAATTTTAATATAATTAATAGGGGCAAATTAGTTCATTTATTAACATATTATTATATGAAAGTATGGTTATATAATATTCAGTATGAATTTGTATCATTCGCAAGGGCAAATTAGTCCAAATATTGTTATGTTAGTAGTAGGGGTAAATCAGTCAAAAAATTTTAAATTAATTAATGGGGGAAAATTAGTCAATTCATGTTATATTATCATGTGTGCGTAAGATTATTTAATTATGAGAGTCTAAATTTATATTATTTGTAAGGATAAATTAGTTTAAAATTTCATCATCATATCTCTTAATCATTTCGAGATGACTAATGCCACCTCCCCTTGGGATTATTTTATCCCATTAATAGGAGATTAAGGCCCCATTTGGGATTGGGGTGCTTTTGATAAAAAAAAACTTTTAGGTGTTAAAAGTACTTTTGAAGCGTATAATGAATATCATTCCATAAAATTAGAAGTGAAATTTTTAGTGTTAAAGACACTTTTAGCAAAAACTCGAATTTGGTGCTTTTAGAGTAGATTTTGTGATTTAAAACATAAACTATTAAATTTAATCATTTTATCCTATATTATCAACTAAATAAAGAGATAAATACATTTAAGAAATTTCAAATTGCATATTATTCAATACAATAAATATTTATTGAATTATGTTTCCAAACAATATACCAAAAAAACATTTAAGCACATAATAAGCACTTTTATTAAAAAGTTCTATTAGAAAAGTACTTTTCAATAAGTTATTAAATCCCTAACCGGCTCTAATTCAGTTAGTTGGAATGTATCATCCTATATGGAAAATACAACCAAATATAGGATGACATAGGATAATTAATCTAATCTTATATCATCCCATGAACCAAACGGATCCTTAATAATCAATTCGTTTTGAACGACAAAGGTTATTTTGATAATACAATCAAGTTTTCAGATAATGCAAAATTCTTGCCCTGAAGTAAAATCAAATGTCAAGATCATAAGGTACTTGGGCCTCTGGTAGCCAATACTCACCATTGATGAACTGTCTAATGCTAAATGTTGTAGCCTTATCATGGTCAGTAATATTATGAAACCCAGGCCATTGAACCCTTTAACTATGGTTGAAAGTTGTGGTCACGGCTTGGACTGTTTCACTTCGATTTTGACATATTGATCGTGGTTTCAGCGGGACACAAATTTTGAAATATTTAATATTCTAAAAATTGTGAATAATATAAAAGAAATATGCTAAACAAAAATAATAAAAGATTAGCAAAACAAAATCTGTAAAATGTACTATTTTTATACATATTAAACACAATAAGTATCCTTAATCATTTAATATAATGGCATCACAAATAAAATCAAGATAACACAGAACACAATTTTAAAACTAATAATTGCAAAAGCAATATTAACCATTAACAATACCAAATAAGGATTTATTTACAACATAAAGTTGGAATAACTTCGCTAATTTAATGATCAATCTCCTGCCAAAAATAAAAATGAAACATATTAAACAATAGGCAAATATCTAAAAAGATATATTATTACTTTATATTTTCGTACCTGTTAATACCAAGTAGAATGATGATGTAAAATGGTTTTCTGCAACCAAGATAGTTGCAAGTGGATTTCTACTAACATTTTAAGTAAGTTTGGACCCAAGAAAAGAATTAAATATCAAGTCAAGAAGGTAATTGCATATGTTATAAAGAAGCTAATTTCGTACACTGTATTTTTATATAATCCAAAACTTTAACATCGCCTTTTGGACTGATTGCTGATATTGGCAACAGGAAACTGAACTCAACATCGGATGATTCACAATCCATCAATATGGCACCCATACCATTAGCAAGCAGAATGCCATAACCATCAACGAAGACACTGTAGAAGACAATCTTTCCTTTCACCTTCTCAACATTCACGGTACCAAGTAAGCAAGAGCTTCCATACAGTGGACCATAACCACTAGTGTAGTTGGCTACATCTCCTCCCCAGATTGAAGGATATGTATATGTCCCATTACCCGTGATGTTGAAATTATTAATGGCAAGTCCCTTCATAATTTGTGCAGTAGCATTAAAAGAGAAAATCCAAATTTCCCCAGTCACAGCCATGGTTTGTGCAACCTTTCGCTATTTTGCCTCAGCTTGCATTGCACACATGATATGACACATTTTTGTCATTAATTTTATTATTATTTCCCTCTTTTATTTTACTAGATATTGCATTAATTGGTGAATTCTACTTATTTTTGATAATTATCATTGGTTATAGGGATTCGGAGTGAAAAGGAGTTAAGAACGTGGTTTTAACTAGACTTTTATGCAATTCGGGGAGGGCGCATCAAGGTCCACTTTGCATGTTTGAGAACTCGAGATTTGGCACGTGATTTTCAATCTTGAATTGGAGTTGGTTTGAAGTCATGGAGGTCAGGCTCTACACCGCAAGACTAGTCTCCTATTCCTATTAGGACACTAGTATAGTTAGCTATCTTAACTTTTTGAAACAATCTTTTTATCAAGTAGGAAGTTTATTTTATTTAGGAATCTACAAAATAGGAGTGATCGGCTAGTTTCTCGGGTGATTAGTACTTCCGAAAAGGTAACACAATAGCATCGTGACATTATATATTTGAGGCAAAAACAAAAGTGGTGTGGTCTTTTCTCCTTGAAGGAGACAACAGCCTCCTTGTTCTTTTGCTTTTGTCGTGGCCGAATATTTTGAGAAATTGTAAAAGCTTTGGCGTTGGGATTTTTCCCAACGATGAGCCATTAATCTTCTTTTCTAGTTGAAGGTCAACTTGAAGACGCAGTGCCAAATATCTATGAGATCGAATTATTTTCATCTATTTCTTTTACTCATTAATATTCATATGTTTTCTAGTTTAACTTCTTGTGATTGTTTTGTTATTTGATTATCAATGGCCCGATATTCGAATTAATCTAATAATCTATTGCCAGATTGACCGGTTGAATCCGTAATTGTTTGATTGGTTAATGCCAGTGGTGACTAACATGATTGGTTCCATATTAGGGAAACGTATAATCTAATTTAAATAAACCTTCATAGCGTATTAGTTGGTTAGAGTTGGATTTTTCTAATTCTTAATGCAATCGAGAGATTAAATCCTAGGGTTGTACCTATGATTGTTTCTTGGTTAGAAAAATGGTCAATGGTTGTACCTTGATTATCGATAAAGTAAGCAAAAGTTGATTGTCAGAACTTGTTCATGGCTATAACCAATCTATTAATAATTAATTGAATTATCTTTGCATCGATGATCAGTTGAATGGACCGTATTTGAAAAGTTACACCTTTGACTAGAGTCGTATCTACTGTTGATTAATTTCTATTCATTTTCGTTAGTTGTTTTATTAGTTGGTTAATTAGTTATTTTTATAATTTCTAAAATTCCCCCTATTCAAAACTTTAGAAGAAACGAATTATCCCCAGTCTCTGTAGATTAGATACTGCTCACCACTATATACAAAAATTTGTATTTTTCTTGAGTACGTAATTATTATTGCACAGGCTCGACACCTGTCAATTTTTGATGCCGTTGCCGGAGATTGGTGCCTGATTAATTTGTTTCTTTTTGAGTTCATCTTATTTTTATTTTTTTCTCTATTTTTAACTAGTTTATGGCTGCTAATATTTCGTATTTTGGTGATAGACTGGATTTTATTTCTAGAAGGGTTAATGAGATTCGTGTTTTTTCTAATAATCAATTGGCTGTTGCAACTTGTGGAACTTATTATGCTTCAGATCATTCAACTAACATATGCCCTGTATTTCAAAATGACCTGAATGTCGAATGTGGTATAACCCTTATTTAAACGGGTATGATCAAAGATGGTGGGATAACTCAAACTTTAATTATGCAACAGAGCCAATCAATTTTCAACATTAATATTAATAGCAAGAGTCTCAAGAACTATCATCCATGTCAGGTATGTCTTTTGAAGAAATGATAGAATTACCAACTGCTAATACATATCAATTTGAACAGGAGACACAAATGAGAAATAGAGGGACTGAGGATGGAATGCGTCAACAACCATTATCTATATCAGATATGTCTCTTGAAGAAATGATATATCATTTTAGACAGGAGACACAAATGAGAATTAGAAGGATGGAGGATCAAACGCGTCTGCTTGAATATACAATAAGCATTCCTGACTCGACGGATCAAACACGTCCATTGATATCTAGAATAACGCAATTGACTTCTCAAATTTGTGAAGCATGACTCTCACAAACTATTATCAACCTTGAAGAAGATGAGAGTGCAATTACCCTGATATGTGACAAGGAGTTGCAAGAGTCCCAAGGAGAAGGACCTACAGCGACAGTTGAAAAAATAGTTGAGAATGAAGAAATAAAACCCCAATCTCTAAACGTTCAAGTGAATGAATCTAGTAAATAATTCCCAAATATGGTGACACCTCCATTCTCTAGCCAACATTACCCTGACTCTTATTCTATAATTTTTGCTAGTGCGATTGATTTTGTTATACCAAAAATTTGCGTCTCATGGCAGGAATAAGTTAGGAGTTGCTATAGTGAAATATCTTGAACTGGTAAGCACTCGTGATGGGGAGTGAGTGAAGAATTTAAAACATTGCTTACTTGCTTTGCGCCATTTACTAGTCAATGGAAAAAAGTACCTCGTGTACTTAAGGATCACTCTGTTTACGAGGGCAATTAGGATTATATAGAAGATGAAACACTAAAACCAATCACAAGATTTTATTCTCCTTAAACAAACCTGGCAATATCTAGCTAAAAACATTAAAAAAAGGCGCTGCTTGTGAGGCAACCCAAGAAATTTTAATTTTAGTCATTTAATATTTCTTGTTTAATTTTTAGGTGCAATTTAAGTAATTTTTTTTGTGTCAGGAAGTAGTTCGCTAGAAGATGTGCTCAAGTCAAAATTGAATGTTGAATATTGCTGTGTCCATCACAATTTCTAGAAGACTTCAAGAGCAGATCATGTGCCTACGCTGGTAGGGCACACTTCACTTTGAGACATCCAAAAATGATGGTCAGAAGACTCCTCCACTTTATGACGTGCCCATGCTTTTCTAGTCATGTGCTTGAAAAAAAAAATTTCACGATGCAAGCTCAGAAGACTCCCAGTCTTTATGACATGCCGCACCTTCTAGTCACGTGCTAGGAAGAAATTTCACAAAATCATAATCAAAAGACTCTTCCACTTTTGATGTGCCCGTATCTTGTTTCAGCAAGAAGGGTAAAAAAAAAAGGTTTTTCTTTTTCGTTTTCGTTTTCTTTTTCTCTCTTTCTCTTTCTTTCTATTCCTTTCTTTCTTCTCTTTTCCTTTTTCTTTCTTTCTTTCTTTACTCTTCTCTGCCGCACGAACCTATATTTTCAAGATGATGCAAATTCTGGCGGCGTTCTTCATCACGTAGGATTCAACCCATATTTTGCTCCTGACCCGTACTTGTCCATGCCCCCTCATTGATTAGGGAAGTTTCGTTGTCCTCTTTCCTTCTCTTTTGATTCTTTATTATTACATTAGGGACAATATAAGATTTAGATATGGGGGGAGTAGTATATTAGAAAAGTGCAAGTGTAGGCATTTTTTGTTGAAATGTTTTATTTAATTTTTTTTCAAATTTATCCACTTTTTGCCTATTTTTGTGCCTATTTATGGTCATCTTTGATAAATGATGGTTAGATTTTCAAATTTTTCCATGCTAAGGTTTTATACTCTAAGGTGTTAAGTATGACATGGTTAAATCTAAGAATATCTTTTTGATGAATATTTGAGATTTTGTGACTTTTGCACTTTTTGGTTAACTTTTCTAAGTATTGTAAATATTTGTCTAACATTTTTTGTGCAAATTGGTTCAGCTATTAATCTTAGTTCTCCATGTTTAAGAAATGAACCGGGTTTGTGTGGTTTTTAATTGTAATTTGATGCTTATTTATGAATAGTATTTGGCTATACTTTGAGAGTTATCGTTATCGAGTAACCGGGGGTTCTCATTGAAAGTGTCGACTTTCGTGTCAAAAAGTGGTGATAGTTATGAGTATGTGATTTTTAAGCGATAAAAACTGAGTAACCGGGCTTTTTCATTTAGTAGATGTCGGAATTCGCGTGAAAAGGCTTAAATTGCTAAGGACTAAGCATTTTCCCTTGGAAAGAAAAAAAAAATCCTGGTGTGGAGAACATCTTAGAAAAGAAAAATATTGTGCTAATAGTGAAAAGTGAAAAGTGTCTATGAATATGAAAATGTGTGAATTAGTTGTTGACCCACTGATCCATAAGTTTTAATGTCGAGATTTTGCTTAATAGTTGAACCATTTGTTGAAAAATGCTGATTGAATATTTTATATTCCTAGATTAGTTAGTTAAGAATTGGAAAAGTCTTTGCTTTTAAAAGTTAACCGGAGAGATATTTCTTAAAAATTAGCCATTAATGCTTGACATGTATTTTAATTATATTTTGGAAATAGATGATTTGAATAATAGCCATTGTTTGAACTCAATTGTTTGATTAGTTATTCTCATGCTTAAGGATAAGTATGGTTTAGGTGTGGGAGAAATTGAGAGGTTGCATTTTTATCATTAATTTTATGATTATTTCCCTCTTTTATTTTATGAAATATTGCGTTAATTTGTGGATTCTACTTATTTTTGGTAATTATCATTGGTTGTAGGGATTCGAAGCGAAAAGCAGTTAAAAACGTGGTTTTAACTAGATTTTTATGCAATTCAATGAGGGTGCGTCAAGGTCCACTTTGCATGATTTAGAACTCGGGATTTGGCACGTGATTTACAATCTTGAATTGGAGTTGGTTTGAAGTCATGGAGGTCAGGCTCTACACCGCAAGACTAGTCTCCTATTCCTATTAGGACATTAGTATAGTTAGCTATTTTGACTTTTTGAAACAATCTTTTTATCAAGTAGGAAGTTTATTTTATTTAGAAATCTACAAAATAGGAGTGATCGGCTAGTTTCTCGGGTGATTAGTACTTCCGAAAAGGTAACACAATAGCATCGTGACTTTATATATTTGAGGCAAAAAACAAAAGTGGTGTGGTCTTTTCTCCTTGAAGGAGACAACAGCCTCCTTGTTCTTTTGCTTTTGTCGTGGCCGAATATTTTGAGAAATTGTAAAAGCTTTGGCGTTGGGATTTTTCCCAACGATGAGCCATTAATATTCTTTTCTAGTCGAAAGTCAACTTGAAGACGCAGTGCCAAACATCTGTGAGATCGAATTATTTTCATCTATTTCTTCTATACATTAGTATTCGTATGTTTTCTAGTTTAACTTCTTGTGACTGTTTTGTTATTTGATTGTCAATGGCCCGATATTCGAATTAACCTAATAATCTACCGTCAGATTAACTAGTTGAATCTGTAATTATTTGATTGGTTAATTCTAGTGGCGACTAGCATGATTGGTCCCATGCTAGAAAAACGTATGATCTAACTTAAATAAACCCTTGTAGTGTATTTGTTGGTTAGAATTGAGTTTTTCTAATTCTTAATGCAATCAAGAAATTAAATCTTAGGGTCATACTTAGGGTTGTTTCTTGGTTAGAGAAATAGTCAATGGTCGTACCTTGACTATCGATAAAATAAGAAAAAGTTGGTTGTCAGAACTTGTTCATGGCTATAACCAATATATTAATGAGTAATTGAATTATCTTTGCATCGATGATTAGTTGAATGGACCGTGTCTGAAAAGTTGCACCTTTGACTAGAGTTGTATCTACTATTGATTAATTTCTATTATTTTCGTTAGCTGATTTATTAGTTGGTTAATTAGTTGTTTTTATATTTTCTAAAATTCCCCTTATTCAGGACTCTAGAAGAAATGAATTATCCCCAATCCCTGTGGATTCGACCTTACTCATTGCTATATACAAAAATTTGTATTTTTCTAGAGTAGGTAATTATTATTATACAGGTTCGACACCTATCAACACACAGATGATAACCACACTTTGCTTATTGTCTATTATTTGAATAACTTGTTTCCTGATATTTCTTTTAGGTTGTCAGACTTGTTTTTGTGATGGTTCAAACCAAGAATCAAGACCACCCAACAATTTCATCCTTTGTTTTCTCTTGCTTTTTTTTTTTTGTTGTTTTTTAGTTCGATTCGAATTGACTCGTGATAACTCGGGGTGACTCGATGTGATTTGGCAGTTTCCATCCTTATCGGCGACGTTTCCGCTGATTTCTTGGTGATTCGGCAGAATTCTCTGCAGTCTAGATATCCCGCAGTTATCGCGTCACGGTATTGAAATAGGGAGCCCCGTTCCGGTGATGATTCGGCCGAGTCGTGTTGGTCTTGGCTGAGTCTTTGAACCATACCTTTAATGCATTGGTGAACCAAGGCCTTTCTTATGGTACTCCCCGTAGTATATGACGTCTGGAGGGGTATTCCAAGGTAACCAACCTTCAGGGTGAATTAGACTTTCAAGAAATGTGGTTAAGAATACAGCTTGAGCATAAACCTTCCATGGCCTTCCGAGATATGTCCTGGTTGAATCTGTTCCCTTTCCAAATCAGGAGCTACTATAACTTGGCAGTTGTGGAATAACATTCGACTGCATTTGAGAAAATGATCTCTACTCTAGGTTGTGATAGTTTATGTTGCCACTAGATCTTCTGGCATGAATAGTGCATTTTTGGAATACAACAGTAGCATCTTCCATTATAAAATCTACTATACCGCATATATGACATGCCCTGAAAAATTGCTTACCATCTCGAACAAAAGAGTGTCTTGATACCCCTCAAAGCTGCATTGATAAAAGGTCGAAATTTTGGAATTTGATAAAAAAGCTACTGCTGGATCCTTTTCAGGCCCAGCTGCGTTTTTAATGTTATAGGCAACAAAAAGTTCCCCTTTAACAATTGAAATTGAAATCACAAGAGAAGAATTCAATTCAGCATTCTTCATATTGTAAATATGGGTTCAAATAGGAAAGAATTGGAATTCCAAAATATGTTCAAGCTTATTAGTTTGGTTTGTTTTTCTTTTTTATATTGAACTACAATTTCTATTTAGTCAACATTTAAAATAACTAAAAGGTGAATATTAACTGTAATTGAACTTTATTTTCAGATTATGGTAATAGAAGAAATACTCGTCACATTTTTTCCTTGTTCGATAGCAACAATCTACAACTAGTCCTATACTATGAGGGAAGGGGACATGAATTGATACGAACTGCGCCAATCTTGTGACGAAACCCGTACAGAAAGGTTAGGATTTAGAAGGGAATATCCACGTTAAAGACTCGAAGAACGCAGTGGAATCACTTAAACCCGTTGATCACGTGGTCAACGAACCTCGGTATTGGTAGAGGACGCCACAATCTAGCGCGGTCCTAGATTGATAAGTCAATTCGAATACCAAAAAATAACTCTAAGATATTCAAAGTTACTTCAATGAAACTTTTGAGAGAACCCTCTAGTGTATTTTTATTAATCATCAATTATTGAATGTTACACACGATTTCTCTCTCTTTAATACTAACTCACGTAACCAACGACTACTAACTGGTGACTAATGGGCCAAGTGAACCCACTAAGGTTAGCCCACATGGCCGAACCAAGTGACCCAATGACTAGACTTGACCAAGGTTCAAACCACAAGCCAGTTGAACCTTTTTATTAAACACTACTAGACTAACAATGAACCATGACCCAGGCGATCCACAGTGAACTAGTCCGCCTCGAGTACCGGAATTAAAGTAACACGTCGTGACTCGTTGAGGCCCTCAATGGCCTTTGGCTCTTCACTAGCATCTCGAGCCGCACGAACCAAGATTTGTAAGGCGTCATTTAGCCGTTTTGCTCGAGCTCTTGTCATAGGTCCCAATGGCACATTCACTTGCTCTACTTGAATAGCTCTATCGACCTTCTCATCATTTCCCTCCTCTTGCGAAAGATTTGTTCTCAAATCGACCTCGTCAACTGCAAGATAGGGACTTAGGTCAGCAACATTAAAGGTAACTGACACATTGTACTCACCAGGAAGATCGAGCTTGTAAGCATTGTCATTGATGCACGCAACGACTTGGAATGGTCCATCTCCACGTGGTAGCAATTTGTTGCGACGCTGCAGTGGAAAATGCTCCTTACGCAAGTGTAACTAGACCCATTTTCTTGGTTCAAATACCACGTGACGCAACCCTTGTTGGCATGCTTGAGATATTGTTGGGTGCGAGTTTCAATGTTAGCCCTCACCTGTTGGTGCAAAGACTTGACAAATTCTGCCTTCTTCTTGCCATCAAGGTTAGTATGCTCAGACATAAGCAAAGGCATCAAATCTAAGAGAGTCAAAGGATTAAAACCGTAAACAATTTCAAAAGGGAAAAACTGTGTAGCACTATAGAATATACGGTTATATGCAAACTCGACATGTGGTAAGCACTAGTCCCAAGATTTGAGATTTTTTTAATGATGGCTCTAAGTAAAGTAGATAATGTGCGATTAACGATCTCAGTTTGATCATCAGTTTGTGGGTGACTGGATGTAGAAAATAACAACTTAGTCTCCAACTTTCCCCACAAAGTCTTTCAAAAATAAGACAAAAATTTGACATCCCTACCAGACACAAAAGACCTAGGCACACCAAGCAAACGAGCAACTTCCTTAAAGAAAAAATCAGTTATGTGAGTGGCATCATCCGTTTTGTGATACGGGATGAAATGATCCATTTTAGAGAATCTATTGATAATGACAAAAATGTTATCATAACCCCCTTTACTCCGAGGCAGACCAAGCACAAAGTCCATGGAAATGTCAATCCACAGCTCCAAAGGTATAGGTAAAGGTGTATACAAACAGAAAGGTTGTAACTTGGATTTGGCGCGGTGTCAAGTAATGCAACGTGAAACTGTGAGAACCCGAAAATTTTCTTATTTTTATAGAATATTATTGGAATATTTAAATGATTATTCACTCATTTTCTTTGAATTATTTATTTCGACCATTTTAAATCCATTTATATGGAATGACGCCTCTTTATATTTTTAAAGCGTTTTGTTGAAAAATTCGCTTTTCGAAAATTTGTTTAGTCCGGAACGACGGGTGCACGTTTTTCTAGGCCATACTTGAATCTGGAGTGTATTATTTATTGGAGAATTAAGAACGATCAATAATAGATTAACAAAGGTTAATGGAGGTATTAATACTCAATTCACGTGAGGACTCGTAAAATTATTATTTTAAAATCCCTAATTTTGGCTAAATTAATTATTTATTTAGATTTTTGCCACGAATAATATTTTCTAGCCTTATTAGACCTAAGTACATGGTTTTATAGTTTCGTTATATTATTAAAGTGTCTCGTTTCAAAAATTATTTTCTTATAAGCTTGTTTAGTGAAAAGGTGAAAACGTGTCTAAACACTTTAGCCAATTGGGAATAAAATAAGTTCAAAAATTTGAGACATATACAATGGTCCTAAAATAGACAATTTTAGGTTTAAACACACAAGTGATAGCTAGTGGTACGATCGTTATAAGAATTTCTCAAAGGTTTCAATTTTATTGCGCCTAAATTAGAAATACGTGTTTTCACGTGCGCGCTTAATTGAGGGACTTTGGACCATTATTTTGGGGCCATTAAGAATGAATAATATTTATATGAATGTAAGTGCCCTAGAGGTTTAGTGCACTAGTGCAACAAACGTAAGAGAAATCGAACACAAAACGCGCGCGTAGGGCACTAGTTGTAATTGATTTGACGTATTTAAAATATTAGACGTCAAGCGTCTTTTGTACACAAAGGAAACCAGAACCGCATCTCATTTCTTCTAGCTGCAATGGACGGATAGCTTCAGCCGTAACAGCTTCACCATTCCTTCTACAAATTCACTAAATCACTACCAAAACCTCCATAGATTCAACCAAAACTTCACATACACTTAACTCTACACTTGGACAATACTTTAAGCTGAAAAAGGGAGGAGCTTCACGGTTTTCTTCAGGCTTCAAAGGGATCAAAATTTTCTGATTTGAACAACCATCAAAGTAGGTAATGATCAACTACCTTAAATGTGTCTTATGGAGGTTGATTTATGCATTTGAGCTGAAATCTTCACTTTAGTAGCTTGTATTGTTGGAAAAAAAAGTGGGCTCTATGAATTCCCACTCTTGGGTTGTTGCTGATTTTGTGCTCGATGAAGTTTATGATATCGGATCAGTGTTTAAGTTAGTGATTTGTTGAAGGAAAACTGCTGGAAACTCACGTTGAGTGCAATGGCCAAGTTTGACCATTTTGCCCCTATTTGTTCGGCCACTTTACTGCAGATATTTGAGGATTTAATGGCTTGATTGTGTTGTTTACATGTTGTAGAAGTTGTGTACAAAATTTCGTTGAAAAATATTGAGTTTTGGTTGATCAAAAGAATTTATTTTCCAAAGCTAGTAATCTGGAAACGGTTGCCGTCGTAACCAGACCAGTGTTTGTGTTTCGTCCATAACTCCGTACTCCGATGTCCAAATCGAGTACCGTTAGCGGCATTTGAAATTAGACGTTCCCATGTTTCCAACGGTGTATAATGCACATTCTGGTTCCATGTGTGTGAACCGCACCATTCATCTGAATTCAGCTGTCCTGTTTCTCCGTTCTGCCGAAATGATTTGATGATGCTACAACTTTAGGCTTAATTTCGAGCTAGTTGCATGCTGAAACTTAAAACGATTTCTTCTGTGAAATTATAGCCCTATGCATGTATTTTCTAACACTATCAACCATGCTCAAATCCGAGTTAAATTGAATGAGTTATGATCAAGATACGGTGACTATTTTGTTCTTGAAAGCCTTGGATTTGGACAGATTTGACGTGACATTTGTGGTGGTCTTACTAAATGAATTTCTTGATACTAAACACCTACCAAATGTACCATGAATATTTCTTAAACTTTCCTTTCACATATGAACCATGATTGGAGGATTTTCTTAGCCAAACGATTGGATTTGGGAAGAAAAGGATTAAGGGCAGATTGCCTTGAGAATTTTTCCAAACTTTGGTTGATTGGTTAACCACCTTCCCGAAGGTATTTTTCCACGAAATTTGATAGAGAAATACCCTTCATATAGGAGTACCATACTGCAAAATTTGGTGTCAATTCAAGTTCGTTTCGACACTTAACAAAAGGTCCAAAGTCGGAACCAAATCTGGAAATTTTGTAACAGTCTTGAATTTTTCCCAACTGTGAGCTACCATATCTTAGTGCTCGAAACTCCGATTCTTGATCCATTTATTCTGCCCTAAACCTTACTTGCACTTCTAATTGAGCTATAAATTTCAAGGGCTGGTTTGCAACGAGAGAATTCTGCCGAATTTCCAAAGCTAGCGAAAAACCAACCCCGGCTCAATCCTGGGTGATCTGGGACAGCAACTTTAAACTCATTTTTGAATACCTTCCATTTAGATTCGTGGAACAGTATCTTCTAAGAACTTTTAGTAATTTCCAAGGGGTTTCCAACGGTATAAATTTTTCCAATTTTAGACTTGTATTGAGTGAGATACGGTTTTTCAAAGATCCATTTCAAAACTGAAAATTTTCAACTTTCAAGGAAATAGAGATTTCCAAGAACTTTTTATTCTTTCGACATTATACAAACATTTTAACCTCGATTTCCAAAATAAAAACCCAAATGCTCCTGTACTTTAAGAAACTCTAATTGAATCTCGATTTACGAGTAATTGAGGTTCGATTTCGTGAAATTTCCTTAGATTATACTAGTGTACAATCTTCCTTGATAATTGGGATATATGAATGATAATACGTTATTATTTGCCCAGGCGCACACGAGGACCTCCAAGAGGATCCTACCGTGCACACTTGAACTTCCAGAAAATATTTCTTCTTGATTTGCTCGGTGAGTGTCATGTGTATGACTACTTGAACTCTATGGACTTGATTCATGCTTGGCTTACCTGATTACATGCTTAGCCTACTTGGTTTTGAAAAATGGAGTCGAGTGTGTAATTTATCGCACTCGTTCTCATTTGAAACAAATGACTCATGCTTAACATGGTTTGCCTGATTTACATGACCTGAAATACATGCTTAGACCTGTCAAATGCTTGAATACATGATATGGTATGCTATGGCTGCATACGTCGTTGGAGTGAATCTCCTCGACACTTACATGATACATGGGGGACGCCCAAACTCATAAGCCGACCTTGGAACTCGAGCCGGTATGGGCTTGGTCGGGAACCTCGGTGAGCCATGAGATTCACATGATAAGATTGATCTATTGGAGAGATCTTGCTTGGCATACTCGTGGAGTATCGCTTCATAAATGTCGTGCGGGCCCGAAGCGGTGTATGGTGGACAGATGAGAAGTAAGTGGTGATCTACGGTTTGGAAATATCAACCCGGTTGACGGAGAGTCATCACGGGAAGATATACAAATGAACTGGCAAAACAAGTGGAACTTAGCTCTTGAGAGCTACCATATCCTTGAATCGTTTCTGTTTACATTTTGTTGGCATTGTTAATTACTTGCAAGTTATCACTTGAACTGTTATTTGGGCTTGTTACCTGAACTATGTGCCTGCATGTGTGTTCTTAGCCTCACGAGCGTTTTGCTCACCCTATAGATTTGTTTTCCTTAACAGATTTGAATTCGGAGGCGTACTGGAAAAAAACCTCCTGATGAGCTTTTGTTTAGGATTTCTATTATATTTTGGCTATGCCCTTGGTTTTGGGTTGTACTTTTGGAATTGAAATGTAACTTTTGAGACGTGAGGTATATTTGGGAATTATGATGTACTTTGAACACCCGACGTGCGGGCTGGATAATGGATGACTATTGTTAAGCTTGAACGCTTTCGCATTTTCTGTATTTAAGTTATTTACGTGTGTTGGGTAGAGCGATAATAAGCTTGAATGGAATTACTTGAGTCCTGGCGAGAGCTAGGCAGGCGTCCCGCGGATACCTTTTGGTTCGCCTTAGGGAGAAGTTGGGGCGCCACAGTTGGTATCAGAGCATAGGCTTTAGATCTTGTAGTGTATCCTAGGTTTAAAGTTTAGGATGCCTGACTGTAGGATTAATTTGAATATTATGTGAACTAGAGGGTCTATTGTATCATACGGGTTAAAGAAATTAGTTACTTGAGAGTTTCTTACTTGGGACTTGTAGAAATAAAAATTGAGAAATTAGCTGATGTTATATTGAAGAAAAATATGGGATGAGAGATTAGTAGTGAAAGATTGAACGAATTTGAATTATTATTATACCTGTAAATATGGAAAGAAGTGAGACAATTATTAGTGCTGGCTAAAGCAGATAAGAGACCGAGATTTGATGGCCAAACTCCATGTATCGTGATTGTGAACCCAGATGAAAGAGTTTCAAATGTATAAAATGCATTTTCCTGCTCATTTACCTCCTAGAGAAATTATGCTTTGAAATTCTAAAGGAAAAATGGGGATGTACTAGTTTTATTTTCAAACGATAATTGGAAATAATATATATATGCTTTAAGTATGTGTAATTCTTCGATTTTGGTAAATATGTGAATTTTACTTGAATTTCAATTTAAAAATTTGTGAATAACTGATGAGTTTGTTGAAATTTTGTATGTGATGGGCTGATACAAGGTTAAAATTTTCTAAACTAGATTTTCCCCCTTGATTGTATACTGGTGTATTCTCACATTTGAATTCATCTATGCTTTACAAAAAAAAAATAAATAATAATAATAATAAAAATATCTTGAATTTTCGGAAGAACGGCGAATTTATGTTTTTATAATGAAAATCTTGAACTTGATAAGATTTTTGTTACTTTAAATACTCTTATTATCTTTTAAAATTCTTGGTTTTCAAGAAGGGTGAGCCTATCTTTAGGTGTACGGATTGAGGGAACTTTAAGATATAGAGTAACCGCATTCAAGAACACGCAGTTAGTGTGAATTGACTTGGTTTCCATTTGACACGTAAGTTAGCAAGTTGTACTTATTTCTTGGGTTTGAACTTGGAGCTTGAGACTTTAACTATAAAACCCTAAGACTAGTTATTCTTGGAGATGATGGTGCTCTGGTTAGTGGCTTGCTTATTAAAGATTTTGAATTTCGAATGGATAACCTTTGGTTTCCGCTTGTGTTATGGTTTGATTGGATCTAATTTCGTAAAGGCATGTGATCTGATTGGAATTAGTGATATTCGGACCCATTGGTTTAATTAAGGACTTAGGAAGGGTGGTGCACGCCGTGAGACCTTTTGTATCCCGCTTGCATATACTTCTACATTTTGTGACCCTTAATTGCCTATATACAGTATTTGACATATTGTGCTTGTTTTGTGACTTCTTAACTCGTACTATAACCTTCGATACATGTAAAGAATCATGTCTTGATTCTAAATATTTTTGCAACTTGTATATGCATTAAGTTCTTTTATGATTAATTATTCCTTTGCTTGCGCTTATAGACTCCTATTAAGTATGGTAGCAGGAATAGGAAAAAGGGGTCGTGGCCGAGGACTTAGACAACCCTGTACTCGTGAGAAAAATTGATGGATAGTCTTATATAATTTAATGAGATTCTAGTACTGAATATGAATCGAGAAAAAAACCAGAAGATTAGATCTACCAGTGTATAATGGATTAACCTAGTTGGGAACTTAGTGAGATTTTCCTGTGTGAAATTTTAATAACTGCTTTATATGTATATTATGATTGGTCCTGTGGCCATATTTCAACTTTTGTGAAAGTTTGAACTCCAAAAGTATTTCGTGGGTTTGGTGAGATGACCTGAACTCATTACCAATTTGTTCTACTTGAACAAAAGTGCTTTCAATTTTACTTGACTAATACTATACCCAGATTCACTTGTTTTACTTTTCACAAAATTTATATATATATATATATGTATGTATACACATTTTGAACTCGTTTGCGACTCGAAATCAGATAGAGTTCAAGTTCGAATCTTTTTTAGGAACATGAATGCCTATTTGTTATGAATCAGATATTAGAAATGATCGGGTTTTATGTACCAGTAGAGTTAACTCTTGGTTAGATAAAAGGGTGGTAAAGGTATTGGATCACAGGTTATGCGAATATGAACCTACATGTTTACCTATCTTTCTTAAAGGTATTTTCTAAAATATACGCCTTACTCGAACATAGATTTAACTCGAAACTTTGAGGAAAAGTGTTGGAACACCCTCCATGTATATGTTATGATTATTATGTATATGTTTTAAAAAAATCATGCATTAAGTTGCATGATTAATATTCTTAAATCTATTTGAGAGATTTTAAATATGTATTGATGATTGTGGTTAAACATTATTTGAAATCTCTTACTAAGAAAATTTAGTTTTGGGTCGTGAAGAAAAATTTGTATCTTTAACTCTAATTTTGAAAATTTTGAATCGCATTTTGCCACAGATACATTCAAAATACATCAAAAGTCTTGACCTTATCTTGTAAGTCATGATTGGTTTGATTTAGACAAAATTTTGAGGAAAGGGATTTTGGTCCTGCTAGTGCGTAACAGTTTTTTTTTGTTAGGATTTGGAACTTGTTTCATATGACGTGTAATTTATGGTTTCACTACACACGGGAGTAAGACCTTAGAATGGAAGTACATATCATTATATCAAGAGGTATTACTTTAGTCGTGTGTGTGGATTTTCTTAAGTATCATTCGAGGAGAGGGAAGAGTAAATATACCTGGATGACTTAGATGTGTGAGAATTTACAGGTTGTGGATAGTTGAGTTTCAAATTCTGATTTGCTACTTATTTAGATGCTTGAGCTGTTGATAGGCTAACAGTCAGGATTAAGAAAATGGATGAATGAAAAGTTTGGAAGAGATGCGTATAGAAATAGAAATTCTTCACAAGGGGTTGGAATTCCAAACTAAATTGGCTGAATTTTGGGAAGAAAAAAAAAGTCGAGAACTTAGGGTTGAAGATGGGATCCAATGTTTAATCACCAATTTGAGATATTAAAAGTTGTGAGATTTGGGTGAGTGAAAGGAAATATTTGATGGCTTGAATGAGCCTAACGATTAGGGACCGGATGTTATATTTGGAATGGACGTTTGACGCTATATATACATAGATTATTGAGAGTTGAACGATGAGACTATTAAGAACAAATGCTCCATAGTCTCACATAAACAAGAATTATAATCAAGGGTCAGAAGCAGCGAATAAGGGATTTAAAGTAGAGTTACTACCAACCGGGAATCCTAGAAACTGATGTGCTTAAAACCACTTCCAATTCAAGATGGGGATGCTTGAATTTTCAGTTATGCCAATTGGGTTGACTAATGTATTAGCAGCAATTATTGCATTAATGCATCAAGGTTTTAAATCGTAATAGGATTAATCTGTGATGGCATTTATTGATGATGTATTGATATACCCTAAAGTTTGAGAAGATCATGAAAAAAAAAATACCTGATGATAGTTTTACAAACCCCGAGAGAACGCTAACTTTTGTTAAGTTCAATCAATGTGAGTTCGATGGGAAGAAATAGCCTTTCTAAGTTATATAATATATAAGGAAGAAATTGTTGTTAACTCATCTTAAGTGGAAGCTGTTTAAGAGGAAATGACTAGAAAATCCTACCGAAATTTGGAGTTCTTAGAGGTAGTCGAATATTACCTTGGTTTGATCAGGGACTTCTAAGGATACGAGACTTGGCAAGTTATTTGAGATTTTAAATGTGAGGAAGAATTTGAAGGTGAAAATCGTTTAACCAGTGCACTTGTGTTGGCTTTACCGAGCGGATAAGGTGATTTTGTGATTTATACAGATGGTTCAAAGGATGGTTTAGAATGTATATTAATAATATATGATGAGGCGATTGTATATGCCTTCTGAAAGTTAAAATCTTCCGGAAGAAAGTAATCAACTCATGATTTGGAGTGAGTTGGAAAACGTAAGTCAATGATTGATCTGATAGGCTTAACCATGAAGGGAATGATATTGTTCTAAATATGAATTTCGAGGACGAAATTCCTTTCAAGGAGGGGAGGATGTGAGAACCCGAAAATTTTCTTATTTTTATAGAATATTACTGGAATATTTAAATGATTATTCACTCATTTTCTTCGAATTATTTATTTCGACCATTTTAAATCCATTTATATGGAATGACGCCTCTTTATATTTTTAAAGCGTTTTGTTGAAAAATTCACTTTTCGAAAATTTGTTTAGTCCGGAACGACGGGTGCACGTTTTTCTAGGCCATACTTGAATCGGGAGTGTATTATTTATTGGAGAATTAAGAACGATCAATAATAGATTAACAAAGGTTAATGGAGGTATTAATACTCAATTCACGTGAGGACTCGTAAAATTATTATTTTAAAATCCCTAATTTTGGCTAAATTAATTATTTATTTAGATTTTTGCCACGAATAATATTTTCTAGCCTTATTAGACCTAAGTACATGGTTTTATAGTTTCGTTATATTTTTAAAGTGTCTCGTTTCAAAAATTATTTTCTTATAAGCTTGTTTAGTGAAAAGGTGAAAACGTGTCCAAACACTTTAGCCAATTGGGAATAAAATAAGTTCAAAAATTTGAGACATATACAATGGTCCTAAAATAGACAATTTTAGATTTAAACACACAAGTGATAGCTAGTGGTACGATCGTTATAAGAATTTCTCAAAGATTTCAATTTTATTGCGCCTAAATTAGAAATACGTGTTTTCACATGCGCCCTTAATTGAGGGACTTTGAACCATTATTTTGGGACAATTAAGAATGAATAATATTTATATGAATGTAAGTACCTTAGAGGTTTAGTGCACTAGTGCAACAAACGTAAGAGAAATCGAACACAAAACGCGCGCGTAGGGCACTAGTTGTAATTGATTTGACGTATTTAAAATATTAGACGTCAAGCGTCTTTTGTACGCAAAGGAAACCAGAACCGCATCTCATTTCTTCTAGCTGCAATGGACGGATAGCTTCAGCCGTAACAGCTTCACCATTCCTTCTACAAATTCACCAAATCACTACCAAAACCTCCATAGATTCAACCAAAACTTCACATACACTTAACTCTACACTTGGACAACACTTTAAGCTGAAAAAGGGAGGAGCTTCACGGTTTTCTTCAGGCTTCAAAGGGATCGAAATTTTCTGATTTGAACAACCATCAAAGTAGGTAATGATCAACTACCTTAAATGTGTCTTATGGAGGTTGATTTATGCATTTGAGCTGAAATCTTCACTTTAGTAGCTTGTATTGTTGGAAAAAAAAGTGGGCTCTATGAATTCCCACTCTTGGATTGTTGCTGATTTTGTGCTTGATGAAGTTTATGATATCGGATCAGTGTTTAAGTTAGTGATTTGTTGAAGGAAAACTGCTGGAAACTCACGTTGAGTGCAATGGCCAAGTTTGACCATTTTGCCCCTATTTGTTCGGCCACTTTACTGCAGATATTTGAGGATTTAATGGCTTGATTGTGTTGTTTACATGTTGTAGAAGTTGTGTACAAAATTTCATTGAAAAATATTGAGTTTTGGTTGATCAAAAGAATTTATTTTCCAAAGCTAGTAATCTGGAAACGGTTGCCGTCGTAACCAGACCAGTGTTCGTGTTTCATCCATAACTCCGTACTCCGACTTCAAAATCAAGTTCCGTTAGCGGCATTTGAAACTACACATTCCCATGTTTCCAACGGTGTATAATGCACATTCTGGTTCCATGTGTGTGAACCGCACCATTCATCTGAATTCAGCTGTCCTGTTTCTCCGTTCTGCCGAAATGATTTGATGATGCTGCAACTTTAGGCTTAATTTCGAGCTAGTTGCATGCTGAAACTTAAAACGATTTCTTCTGTGAAATTATAGCCCTATGCATGTATTTTCTAACACTATCAACCATGCTCAAATCCGAGTTAAATTGAATGAGTTATGATCAAGATACGGTGACTGTTTTGTTCTTGAAAGCCTTGGATTTGGACAGATTTGACGTGACATTTGTGGTGGTCTTACTAAATGAATTTCTTGATACTAAACACCTACCAAATGTACCATGAATGTTTCTTAAACTTTCCTTTCACATATGAACCATGATTGGAGGATTTTCTTAGCCAAACGATTGGATTTGGGAAGAAAAGGATTAATGACAGATTGCCTTGAGAATTTTTCCAAACTTTGGTTGATTGGTTAACTACCTTCCTGAAGGTATTTTTCCACGAAATTTGATAGAGAAATACCCTTCATATAGGAGTACGATACTGCAAAATTTGGTGTCAATTCAAGTTCGTTTCGATACTTAACAAAAGGTCCAAAGTCGGAACCAAATCTGGAAATTTTGTAACAGTCTTGAATTTTTCCCAACTTTGAACTACCATATCTTAGTGCTCGAAACTCCGATTCTTGATCCGTTTGTTCTGCCCTAAACTTTACTTGCACCTCTAATTGAGCTATAAATTTCAAGGGCTGGTTTGCAACGAGAGAATTCTGCCGAATTTCCAAAGTTAGCGAAAAACCAACCCCGGCTCAATCCTGGGTGATCTGGGACAGTAACTTTAAACTCATTTTTGAATACCTTCCATTTAGATTCGTGAAACAGTATCTTCTAAGAACTTTTAGTAATTTCCAAGGGGTTTCCAACGGTATAAATTTTTCCAATTTTAGACTTGTATCGAGTGAGATACGATTTTTCAAAGATCCATATCAAAACTGAAATTTTTCAACTTTCAAGGAAATAGAGATTTCCAAGAACTTTTTATTCTTTCGACATTATGCAAACATTTTAACCTCGATTTCCAAGATAAAAACCCAAATACCCCTGTATTTTAAGAAACTCTAATTGAACCTCGATTTACGAGTAATTGAGGTTCCATTTCGTGAAATTTTCTTAGATTGTACTAGTGTACAATCTTCCTTGATAATTGGGATATATGAATGATAATACGTTATTATTTGCCCAGGTGCACACGAGGACCTTCAAGAGGATCCTACCGTGCACACTTGAACTTCCAGAAAATATTTCTTCTTGATTTGCTCGGTGAGTGTCAAGTGTATGACTACTTGAACTCTATGGACTTGATTCATGCTTGGCTTACCTGATTACATGCTTAGCCTACTTGGTTTTGAAAAATGGAGTCGAGTGTGTACTTTATCGCACTCGTTCTCATTTAAAACAAATGACTCATGCTTAACATGGTTTGCCTGATTTACATGACCTGAAATACATGCTTAGATCTGTCAAATGCTTGAATACATGATATGGTATGCTATGGCTGCATACGTCGTTGGAGTGAATCTCCTCGACACTTACATGACACATGGGGGACGCCCAAACTCATAAGCCGACCTTGGAACTCGAGCCGGCATGGGCTTGGTCGGGAACCTCGGTGAGCCATGAGATTCACATGATAAGATTGATCTATTGGAGAGATCTTGCTTGGCATACTTGTGGAGTATCGCTTCATAAATGTCGTGCGGGCCCGAAGCGGTGTATGGTGGACGGATGAGAAGTAAGTGGTGATCTACGGTTTGGAAATATCAACCCGGTTGACGGAGAGTCATCACGGGAAGATATACGAATGAACTGGCAAAGCAAGTGGAACTTAGCTCTTGAGAGCTACCATATCCTTGAATCGTTTCTGTTTACATTTTGTTGGCATTGTTAATTACTTGCAAGTTATCACTTGAACTGTTACTTGGGATTGTTACCTGAACTATGTGCCTGCATGTGTGTTCTTGGCCTCACGAGCGTTTTGCTCACCCTGTAGATTTGTTTTTCTTAATAGATTTGAATTCGGAGGCGTACTGGAAAAAAACCTCCTGATGAGCTTTTGTTTAGGATTTCTATTATATTTTGGCTATGCCCTTGGTTTTGGGTTGTACTTTTGGAATTGAAATGTAACTTTTGAGACGTGAGGTATATTTGGAAATTATGATGTACTTTGAACACCCGACGTGCGGGCTGGATAATGGATGACTATTGTTAAGCTTGAACGCTTTCGCATTTTCTGTATTTAAGTTATTTACGTGTGTTGGGTAGAGCGATAATAAGTTTGAATGGAATTACTTGAGTTCTGGCGAGAGTTAGGCAGGCGTCCCGCGGATACCTTTTGGTTCGCCTTAGGGAGAAGTGGGGGCGTCACAGAAACCACTCTCTCCACGTCCCACCTCATGCGTGGCCAATAGAAATGTTCCTGTAATATTCTCAAAGTTTGGTGACACCAAAGTGTCCTATCAACTCACCTCCGTGAGTTTCACGAGTTAGTAACTCACGAATAGAACATGACAGAATACATAATTTATCGTTACAATACAGAAATCCATCATGTACAAAGAACTTACCCTGACCCGACTTAGTACAAGACTTATAAATATCAGACAAATCAGAGTCGGTCTTTGATGAGATCAAATCCAAGGAGTTTAGCATCAAGGAGAGCAATCAAGGCGCACCTCCTCGATAGTGTATCTGCAACCACATTGGTCTTGCTGATTTTATACTTGATCACATAGGAAAATGTCTCCACAAAAGTGACCCACCGTACATATCTCTTACTCAACTTGTGTTGAGACTTGAGATGCCTCAATGCCTCGTGGTCGGTGTGGATGACAAACTCTTTTGGGCGAAGGTAGTGTTGCCATGTCTCCAATACACGAATCAAGGCATAGAACTCCTTAACGTAGGTGGAGTAGTTCAAGGCAGCACCATTTAACTTCTCGCTAAAGTACGCGATCGGCCTTCCCTCTTGGATCAACACAGCTCCAATTCTTACACTAAAAGCGTCACACTCAACCTCAAAAGTTTTATCTAAACTAGGCAAGGACAATAAAGGTGCATGTGTGAGCTTGTGTTTAAGGAGTTGGAACGCCTTCTCCTGAGTTGTGCCCTGCTTGAACTTCACAGCTTTCTTGATAATGGCAGTCAGAGGGGCGACAATAGCATTGAAGTCTTTCACGAACCGGCGATAGAAACTCGCAAGGCCGTGGAAGCTCCTAACTTCACTCATGATTTTGGACACTGGCCACTCATTGATGGTTTGGACTTTGCTCTCTTCCACACGTATGCCCTATGCACTAACCTTGTAACCAAGAAAAACAAATTCATTAGTGCAGAAAGTATACTTTGTAAGGTTAGCGAATAACCTTTCCCTGCGTAATACATCAAGAACAGCTCTTAAATGTGCTACATGTTTCTCAGGACTTTTGCTATATATAAGTATGTCATCGAAATAAACAACAATAAATTTGCCTAAGAGAGGTCGAAGCACATGATTCATAAGCCGCATAAATGTACTTGGTGCGTTAGTCAAACCAAAAGGCATGACTAACCACTTATAGAGGCCATACTTAGTTTTGAGCGCTGTCTTCCACTCATTACCTTCCTTCACGCGGATTTGGTGGTAGCCACTTTTAAGATCAATCTTGGTGAAAATGACTGCACCATACAATTCGTCAAGCATATCATCTAAACGAGGTATAGGATGACGGTACTTAACTGTGATAGCGTTGACAGGTCGGTAGTCTACACACATTCTCCAAGTGCCCTTTTTCTTTGGTATGAGGATGACTGGCACTGCACAGGGACTCATGCTCTCTCGAGCCCAACTCTTCTCTATGAGTTCATCTACTTGCCGTTGGATCTTTTCAGTCTCCTCAGGACCCATCTTGTAGGCCGGTTTATTAGGCAATGATGCACCATGGACGAAATCTATTTGGTGCTCGATCCTTTGGAGTGGTGGTAGTCCACTTGGGTTCTTATTTGGGAAAATGTCTTTGAATTCCTGCAACAAAGAAGAGATTTCAGTAAGTAGGTCACTGAGTGCCTCATGAAAAAGTAAGATCACTTCTTTGCAATATAAAATATAAACAACTTGCTTGGATAAAAATAGTTTGCGACTTCCCTATTCTTTGCAAGCAAGCTAGGTCTCTTTTCCATCTGGGTAGATGCTCCGTTGGTGAATGTCCTCTCAGGTGGTGCTTTAGTGATTGCCTTAGAGTCTATTTACTTTTTAGCCAATTCTCGTTCATGCTCCTGCTGTAATCGCACCTGGTTTTCATGCACCTGCTGAGGTGTGAGAGGAACAAGTGTCATCTTTTTGCCGTGGTGCAAGAAGGAATATTTGTTGGTAAAGCCATCATGGGTAGTTTTCTTGTTATACTGTCGTGGCCGTCCCAACAAGATGTGAGAAGCTTGCATGGGAACGACGTCGCAAAGGATTTCTTCCTCATACTTCCTGATCCGGAAAGATACCACCACTTGCTTGGTGACTTTGATATCTCTACTTTCATTGAGCCATTGTAAGTGGTACGGACTGGGATGTCTTAACATTGGCAATGATAGATGATCAACCATGAGAGTACTCGCCACGTTGGTACAACTTCCCGCATCAATGATGAGGCTATACACCCTTCCCTTGACATGACACCGGGTATAAAAAATGTTGTTATGTTGGGTCTCATCCACCCTCTTGGTTTGCACTGCTAGAGCTCTGCGAGCTACTAACGCAATGCCTCAATTTTTACTTTTGAATCTCTACTTTCGCCAATTAATGATGGCATCTCGGCATACTCGTTCTCATCTCCAGAGACAACATCTCCACTCGATAGGACAATCATGGTACGCCTATTGGGACATTGGGAAGCAATGTGCTCAAATCCTTGGTATTTAAAGTACTTGTCACGACTTCTTGGTTTAGTGAAGTCGAGTGAAAGCTTTGGAGTTGCCTTTGGTGCTTGCTTGGGCGGGTCGGACTTTGGAGTGAATTTGGACACCCCTGCACTGGACCACTCCCGCTCAAAAGTCGAATTGCCCCTCCAAAGAGGCGTGGCGGAGAAGCTAGAAGTGCGGGGGTTACCCCTCCTCTTAAGCCTCCTCTCAATCTTTGTGCCTTATCAATCAACTTGGGTATGTCCACATAGTTCTGCAACTCTATCAATTCGGTGATTTTAGGTTTCAACCCGTTGAGAAATCTTGCTATGGTAGCTTCTCTATCTTACACAATATCTGCTCGGAGCATGGTGATCTCCATCTCCTTATAGTAGTCTTCCACACTGCAGTTTCCTTGAACTAAAGTCTGGAGCCTCTAGTATAGGTCTCGGTAGTAATGGCCGGGTACGAACCGTTTTCTCATGATGGTTCGCAACTCCTTCCATGTACTAATAGGCCTTTCTCTATTGCGTCGCCTGCTAGTGCGCTCCTACTCCCACCAGACTAAGGCATAGTCGGTGAACTCGAGGGTTGCCAGTTTGACTTTCTACTCGTCGGTGTAGTTCTGGCACTCGAATACCATCTCGATATGCTACTCCCATTCTAGGTAAGCCTCTGGGCTAGACTTGCCCTGGAATGAGGGAATTTTGATTTTTATGCCCTTTAATCCGTCATCTATCCTCCTGGTTTCCTGTTTCGGCCGACGGATGAAGTCCTCCTCATCGCTGTTAGATGCAAACTCCTCGCAATGTGAGGCATCTCGGACTCCCTGAGCACGCGCTGAAACTCCCCCATTAATGCCTGATTATTCAATTTGGAATCAAATTTAGATGTATCACCTCCTTCCGACATGCTTAGGTAAACCTGCAAAAAGTTAGTAGAGAAAACAACTAGATATTTTCCTTACTCACTCCCTCGCGTGTTTACACTCAACTCTCAGACTTGTCGTTCAAGTGACACTCTAATAATCTCACCAATTCTCCCAAAGCCTTTTGACAGCTTACCTTGAAGAAATTAGAACTTCTTCAGATAAACGATCAACTTACTAATTCGGTCACAAGAATGTGAACAATCCTCAATAATGCCTCCGAGGTGATTAAAACGGAGAATACTCAATGGATGGGATAATAACAATTTTTAGACTCGAGGGACACATTGAAATCGAACGAAAGAAAGGATGAATAAGACACGGAAAATTAGGAATACAAAGACACAACACAAATGGAGAAATACTCTTTTTTTTTATCACAAGCTGCCTGTTCTTGTCTTTGTTTGTCTGAATTGCTCTCCTAAAAAGGGATGACAAGTGGCGGTCTAACTCCCTAAAATGTAGGAAGAGATGACCGAATGTGAGGATAAGATGAATGGGCTAAAGAAAATCCTAAAAAGTAGGAGAGATGGTGGCTAAAATGTAGGGATAGGTCTTTGTAGCGGTTTAGGAAATTGGTTTGGGAGTGTTTTGGGGCTGGTTAGGTCGGCTGGTTCTTTGGAATTCAACCAATATTTGGAAATCAATCAAGAGTTGGAAACCAATCAAGAACACAGCTGGAATTGAGGCTATTAAAGACCAACCACGTGAGCCTTAACTCGCAAGAACAAGATCAAGCTCGGATTTCTTTTGTTCAAAAACACATAAGGCAGTTTCCGATTTTTTTTTTTTTTTTGTTCAAGACAATATCAACTAGATGGAATCTCAACAACGTGACGCAATCAACCCTCCTCAGGCTCCCCCCCAACGGGTTACCCAAGATATTCCCAAGAAAGAATCAAGGACTCCAAGAAGACCTTTCACCGAGGCTCGGGAGTACAAGAAATTGTTCACTATACGTAAGAAACAAATTTCCAAGAATCAAGAGGTTCAAGAACTTCAAAAAGTAGTGGACCAAAACTTTTGATTTTTTGGTAGTCTTAGATACAAGACGTAATCCCTGAATAATTTGGCAATAAATTTCGAAATTTCTTTCTTGGTTTGGCTGAAACAATTTACTTGCTGTTTTTCTTTTTAGACAACCAAGCACAAAGTTAGTCTGCTAGGGTTTGGACTTTGATGGCCACAAGTCTCTTTCTTTTGGTGTGGCTGAGGTAGTCCAATTCAAGTTACCCCCAATTTCACCAAAATTTATTCAAGATACAACTTGTGGTTGTTCAATAACTCAAGAACGTTACAATTTGCTCAAGAACTAGCTAACCAACCCAAGATTAAGTCAAGATTTTCAAGACCCAATTCTAGTGTTTCAAGAAATTTAAGATTGGTGTTAGACCTAATCAAGAACTTCAAGATTCACCAAGTCTTGATTCAAGACCTTCCAAACTCACGACTTACAACCAAAACAGCCCACAAAAATCACAATTCAGCAAGTAACAAATTCGAGCAGCCCACAACTACTTCCAACACAAGAAACAACAACCCTAATTTTCGGACAACAAGTGTAAAAAGTACGGCAGCAGCCTTTTTGTTTCGTCTTATTTTATTATTTTATTTTTTTGACTCCAGAAACCCCTAGACAAAACCCTAATGACTCACGGCTATACACACCAAAGTTGCGGCAGCCCTCAACACACGACACAAACAACACAAAACAAGATGACTAGGCACAACAACACAACAAACAAAGGAAACACGTGCGGACAGATTATGACTCCAAGCGACGCAAGCAAGATTAATGAATCAAAGATGAGCCAAAAACAGAATTTTCAACCCAAGAACAAGGCTAAACAGATTCGGCTTCACTTGGACAGATTATAGACACTTGGACAGAATTTTTTTTGGCACTAGAACAACAAAAGGAACGACACAAAGGAACAAAACACAACTGATATACGAACTGCGCCAACCTTATGACGAAACCCGTACAGAAAGGCTAGGATCTAGAACGGAATATCCACGTTGAAGACTCGAAGAACGTAGCGGAATCACCTAAATCCGTTGATCATGTGGTCAACAAACCTCGGTATTGGTAGAGGACGCCACAATCTAGCGCGGTCCTAGATTGATAAGTCAATTCGAATACCAAAGAATAACTCTAAGATATTCAAAGTTGCTTCAATGAAACTTTTGAGAGAACCCTCTAGTGTATTTTTATTAATCATCAATTATTGAATGTTACACACGATTTCTCTCTCTTTAATACTAACTCACGTAACCAACGACTACTGACTGATGGCTAATGGGTCAAGTAAACCCACTAAGGTTAGCCCACATGGCCGAACCAAGTGACCTAATGACTAGACTTGACCAAGGCTCGAACCACAAGCCAGTTGAACCTTTTTATTAAACACTACTAGACTAACAATGAACCATGACCCTAGGCGATCCATAGTGAACTAGTCCGCCTCAAGTACTGCAATTAAAGTAACACATCGTGACTCGTTGAGGCCCTCAATGGCCTTTGGTTCTCCACTAGCATCTCGAGCCACACGAACCAAGATTTGCAAGGCGTCATTCAGCCGTTTTGCTCGAGCTCTTGTCATAGGTCCCAATGGTACCTTCACTTGCTCTACTTGAATAGCTCTATCGACCTCCTCATCAGGAAGGAGTCATTGGAAGTCAGAATGCACTAAACCACCTTCGGATTAAACTGGTACGCTATGGTACGTACTGGATTTAAGAAGCCAGAAATTTTGGATATTTGATGATGATTTGGTTCATAGGTAGGTTCATATATATCGTATGGTTCACCCAAAAAATTTTCTAACGTAAATTCTAGGTGCTAAATTCTAGTTTTGACAAGGTATGAAATAATTTATATATTCAAATGATCTTATACACTTCAACATACTAACTTTGGTTATTGAGAAGTGATGGTTGCATTAATTTATGATGTCCAACTTGATGCCAAACTCATCTTCTTCCAAACCAGTTTGGGCCGTTTGGAGAAATTCGATTTGTAAATGGATAGAGAGTTTTTACCAACAGAGTATTCATTGGACTGACTAATTGTGGCTGATGTTGTTACAGTAGTCTTGTCATCTTGATCACCATACTTATCTCCGGTGATAATCGTCTTCCCATTGCCATCTCCCACCAAGGCAATATTGCTTGGCTCTATTCAAATACACTCTTTGTATGAACCCTTTTTAGGTAAATTATAAACCTATCAGTCCTAGTCTATGTGATGCTTCTTCAGTTGCATCTTTTACTGTTGTAGAGTCCCCTAATCCACCTAGTTGGATTTGTAGATTGCAAGAGTTTGCGCTCACTAGGCAAGACCCAAGCTAGAAATTCATGCTGATGTTAACTAGTCTTACTATGTCCACCACATGCGTCAAGGCCATAATTCAACGCTAAGGCATTGATAATCAAATTCATTAACACAATGCCTACAATTGAAGGCATCACATGATCTTTGATCCCAAATTCAATAAACCCTTGTTCGCAAGTTTGAAGTTTGGTTAAAGTTGTGCTGAGCCATGTTTGTATATTAGATGGAGTGCATTTTTTGGAATTACCCATTGTTTCTCTCTAAAAATTCACACAATCTATCCATGCAGCCTTTTTCTCCATTGTTCTGACATTTTGAACCCATTTGTAAAGCATTTCCTGTTGCATTGATGGCACGATGAAATACAAGCTATAGGGACATTTTAAGAAAAGCAGACTTGCTGTGGATTGGATTATTGCCAAATTTTGAGGTGTGAGTGAAGAAATATTCACATAGCTCTGGGTAGAGACTTTGGGCATACCATGGTTTTATTGTTGTAAGAGGATAGCTGGAAATAGCTAGAGAAACTAAAGATGAAAATAGCATATTTACTAATGAGAGGTCCATTGCAAGTTTAATGATGTATCATAATGATGGATATTGTGAGATATACGTATACGCAGTATAGTCCTTGAGGTACTTAGGTGGCAACAAATGTATATAAAGTCTAAATTGGTTTGTTGGTTCTAAATTGCATGGATTTGATGTCATAGTTGGTTCTACTAGACTTAGGCTAAGAAGAGTACCAATGAATACAAATATACAATTGGATTCATGTTTAGGTTGTTAACTGATAATGGTCATTCCACCTCGTCATTTTATCACAAGCTACTCTAAAATTACGCGCAACTCAGTCTATTAAATTATATGTCTTAATCTTAACCTATCATTTAATAGCTAATTAAATGAGAATAGCTGTATTACTAGTTAAAATTGGACAATGTCTTTACTCAAAAAACTGTAAATATTCATTACATTCACTTGATAAGTGAGCTTTTCTCTCACTCTCTCTACTCTCTCTATTATTTAACTTGACGAAGTGTAAATTAAACTCGACCACAACATAACTTGTTTCTGACATAAGCATCAAGAGTTTTCTCCCTGAACTAATTTTGCATGTTCTTGTGTTTTAGATACAACTTAAAATTGTTGATATATTTTAAACTAGACAATATTTCAAAATTTAGTAGTTTTAGAATTATAATTTTTATTTGATAACTATATTAAGTTTGGTGTCATAGTTGGTTTAGAAAATAAGTTGAGTTATATTTTTGTGTTATACTTAGAATAGGATTTGTGATTATGTTTCTCCACTTAAGCACTTGGAGTCCTAGATTTGTAGTTGAGGGAAATAAATGAATTGAAGTAGAATATTTTGTTTCCTCTCGTACCTTTCTTATTATTTATTATTTGTAAGATTATAATGTAAGTTCTGCTGCATAATTTTTTGTGCTAACAAGTAGTACCAAAGTTCTAGATTCAAGAGTTTGATCCTAGGGTATCTGTGGTGTTTGATGGGTGTGCAGAGTTTGTGATAGAGAGGCCTGTGCTATAGAAAGATGTAGAGGTTGTGGTAGAATACTTGTACATTATAAATTGGACCACGAGAATTAGTTTTAGAGTACTCATTTGTCAATTGGAATTAGGAAAAAGTGACCTTAATTGGAAAGAGGTCTAAAAAAAGGGATTCTATTGAGATTGTTGGTGTTGTGTAGTGGTCAAGGAAAAAAGGTCCTGCCAAATTATTGATTGTCACAATGGTGTTTGACCAAATCTGAAGCTAGGGTGACCAAGAAATTCAAGCAGGGAAGAAAAGTTTTGTGAAGGTACGTAAATTATTTTGAGTTGCCATGGAGAGAGAATGTGTCAATGGTGAAAATTATTACCATAAAGAAAATTATGAAAGGCATGATTTATTTGTTAAAAGTTATGTGGATTGTTATTCAAGAAAATATGGTAGCTCTAATTGCGAAAGGGTCAATATGGATGACCTTTTTGATCGAGGAGAATTTGCAGCAAAATTGTATGTAGATAGTCCACTTCCATGCATAAATGTGTAGATGGTTATCAGTTGCATTTGAGTTACACTGCTACAAAGATTGCAAAAGGCGATTAAAACTCGTGATAGCATTGGAGATGACAAGATCAAGAGCTTGGTTGAAGGAAGGCATTGTTGACATATTTTAAACTAAGCAATATTTGAAAATTTAGTAATTTCAGAATTATATTTTTTATTTGGTAACTATATTAGGCTTGGTGTCACTGTTGGTTTAGTTAATAAGTTGAGTCATATTTTTTGTATTATAATTAAAATAGAATTTGTGGTTATATTTCTCTATTTAAGCACTTGAAATCCTAGGTTTATAGTTGAGAAAAATTAACGAATTGAAGCAAAATATTTTGTTTCCTCTTGTGGCTTTCTTATTGTTTATTATTTGTAAGGTTTTAATGTTACTTCTCCTGCATAACAAAAAAATCTATAGCAAATCAGTCAAGACTTGACACGGATCGTGAGGTTCTTGTAGTATTAGTTAGTAGTATTCAGAAATTAATATCATTATTTGGCCCTTTTGATAGGAAGCATAATGGTTAATACTTACAAAGATGAGATACTTCTAAAGGTCAATAGATAGTTAATCAAGAAGTACCTGTCAAGCAAACTAGCAATTTCGGCCATAACCAATTTGGCCATAATATCAAAATCGGCCAATCTGAAGAGTTTGCACTACCTCATCCTCAGATGAACCCAGAAATGCTACAATTATTAGCATAGAACTTTGATCAAACTTGGTTATGCTGTAGCTGGATGAAGGAAAGCAGAAGATTGACGAGGAATCGCTTAAACTCCTGTTTAACTAATTGTTAAGAAGTTTATTAACGTAAACTTCTCCTTACTGTAGGAGTACAGGCCATATGCTAGTAATAGAAGTATTCAATTAAATATCGACCCTATGGAGTAGGGGTGAGCAAATTTGGTACATATACCAAATTTATAACCGAATTCAAATTCAATTTAATAATTTGAAATCGGGTATTTGGTAATTTGGTACAAATTCGGTACATACCGAATTCACCGAATTCTAATATGGTATGAAATAGGTAATGAGATTATGAATTTGGTAATAACCGATTTCGCATTCAAATTCGGTAAAATGAAATAGGGTACCGCATTACCGCATTCGAATACGAAAAATTAGTTTATAAAATTATATAATATATAGATAAATGCTATTTAGTATTAGTATATACTACTAATATATTATTATATTATATAGGTAAATGCTATTAATAATAGTTAGTATATGGTATTATCATGTACTTATAATAATAATATACAATATATTATTTTAGTATTTGTTAATTGTTATATGACTATAATAATACAAATATATAGTAATACATAACAATATAACATAACTATAATACTTATTATTTTATGCATGAGTAACATGACTAGAATTAGATAATAATTAGTACATATATGTATAATACTAAATATTTAAAATAAACATAATTAGTAATTAGAATTTACATATTGATAATTTGATACATCATTCATGTTTGAATTATTGAATATTTGAATGCGTAACCTGTAACTTGCAAGTATTAATGTGCTCTAAATTTACATTACATATTGAACATAAAAATTCATATTCTCTATTCACTAATCTTAAGGCTTTAAGTATAGACAAGACAATTAAGCAGTGTAAGTGAATGCATATGAATTGCAAATCAATGTATTATTGTATTGACTTTCACAATAATATATGTAAGTAAATAAGTTTTATTTTGATTTGAAATAAATTATAAGTTTGTAACTAATATAACTTATCACTAATCATTGTAATTTGTAAGTTTGTAACTGATATTATTTATTATTAATCATTGTAAATTATAAATTCATAAATTATCACTAATCATTGTATAGTCTAAGGTTTATTCTAGTTTAAATTAATCACTTTTTATGTGTTCCTTAAATCATAGACTAAGGATTCTAGGTATAAGTGATCAAATAAATGCCAATTAAATTAAACCATAAAATGATTAGAACATAAGTAATGTGTTAAATTATGAATAAATTTGGGGATCAAATCAGTAATAATTTTTAAAAAATCAGTTTTTTTTATATAAATGTATTCGGTTAACCGAATTCATTACCATTTCCGAATTCAAAATCGGTTGCAAAATGAATTCGGTTATAGCTAATTCAAAATTGAAAGCGGTTTAGATTCTATAAGTCAAATAACCGAATTCAACTAACCGAATTACCGAATTTGTACCGTTTGCTCACCCCTACTATGGAGAGACAAAATTAACTACCGAGATAACTCAGATTACCTTGTTATTTAGAGAAATAAATATAGCAAAGATTACCAATCTATTAAAACAGACAAGTTGAATAAAAACTAAAGAAATCACTAAAGTATCAAGAGTTAGTGAGTTCTAGAGTTTCAATTCTTTCTATTGTTCTAACTACAATATTGTCTTGGTCCATTGATTAACTTCTCATGCAAGAATATGATTAATATCCTAATATTTTGAAAAATATCAATAATCAAATTTAGTCTACTTTGGTAATACAAATCTAATTCAATGCTCACTAAGATCAAGAGATTAGCAATTACCTTGTAACTGATTCTCTACATTTGTGAGTAAAATACTTAGAGTTATGTCTTTATAATGAAAAATTGAGTAGCAACTTTCATTATTTAGATAACACCTAGGATGCTAGACAATTATGTTTGCAAAGATTAGACCTAAAGACATAAAATATCAAGTCACAAGAGTTATGAATCAATCAAGACAAATAATGGACTAAAGATAATAAAATCCATCTAATCCAAGAAAAGAGATTTAGCTACTCATAGTCGCAGAAATTAAAAAAAAAATAAATAAGAAACCATTAATTCTATAAACAAGAAAATAAATAAGAATAAGGGTAGAAGATCTTAGCCAAATTAGTGAGACTCCCACCTTGCTTCTTGCAATTCTTTTAAATACAACTTGAAAGCAATAAAAAGTAAAAGTAATCTAAACTAGAACTACTCTAAAATACTAACAAATATGACTAATAATGTATAAAATTTGTTTATGATATCTCTCTTTTATGGTTGAAAAGAATCAGACTCCAATGGAAAGAAAAAGCCTTATCAGCATAGGAATTGAATTGTTTTGCCCCAACTTGAGACGTAAATAATTCAATGAATAAAGTCAAATCAACTCTTGAGCAAAAGAAAAAATTGTAGAAAATTGGATAAGATTTTCAATGGTTTAAGAATCAGCTCATTTAAACATCTACATGTGAAGTTATATCCAAAATACCATCCACTAGTTAGGCAATTCTGGAAGTTTTCAAAAAACGTAGCACCAAGAAATCGTTTCAATATTTTGAACAATTGGATAGGAAAATGGCTGGATTTTAGTTCTTTATAAGAATTGTAACCCTTGATTTTAATTCTTGAAATGTATTAAGAATCACTTTAATCCAATGCTGGTATCTTGAGTTATAGCCAAAATACAAAACATATTAAAGCAAAATATGAATCTCTTTTGGAAACTGACTTCTTCAAGGTGGTTTCAACTTAATTTCCTTCTTATTCTAAGATTCCTAAACGTCTTTTCTCATCTAAGAACCATTTTTAAGCACCTCTATAAGTACTATGTTTTCAAATCCTATTAAAACAAGTGTGAAAGACAACTTAAAACCATTAACTTTATAATATAACATCAAACTTTGCTTAAAACACCAAAAATCTAATAAAACTCTTAACTCTTGGACCCAGGGATTCCTATACAACTTAAGCGACACAGTCAAAGCTTTATCTATTATTTTATTAATGGATTTATATACCGGATTCCATTCACCTCATGGTTGGGAAATAATGGATGGAATTAATTCATCAAGTTGATGATAAAATCCACGGATGTTCAAGTGGACATTATGCACTTGTTCCAAGCAACCCCTTAGGGGAAGGGCAAAGCAGGGGGGCAATGATTAGGAGAAATGGAGTTTTGGGCTCTAGAAGGGTTTGGTGTTGTTCATATTTTACAAGAAATACTTACTTATCAATCTGATCATATTAGAGCTCGCCAGGAAGTACTGTCATGATAGGAGCTTTTGCCTTTGGAGCTATATTTTTCATTAGAGATTACAACCCAGAACAAAATGAAAACAATACGGTCTTATACATACACGAGGAAGGTAATCAAAAAAGAAAGAAGATGAGTTCTTTGTTTTGAGGGATATCAAGGTTCAGTCTTCGACTCATATATTTGCTTCACTTTGCCAACAGCCGATAGCTCTCGTCCTTCCTCTTATATGGACTGGCTTCTTGGAGATTATCATGAAGAAGAGGAAGGAAGAATGCTATCAGCTATCAGTGAAGTGAAAAATAAGAGGAAGGTGTCATTGTCGTGTTTGGACAATGTGAATAATTGGGGAAAAATTGAATCTAATTTGGGTGTAATTGGGTATGGGATTTAGTTTTAACAATTTCTTTTATTTTTTATAATTATGAAAAGTCCTCATCACCCCTCAAATATTCTTTAGACAGAAATTATATGACATATTCTAGAACTTGTGAACCTAAAAGAGTAATTTCATAATAAACAGTATATTAAATAAATAAAAAAGAAAATACTCAAATAGGCTCGTCGAGCATTCGAACTCCGCCATAAACGCTCGAACTCCAACACGTTTGAGCATTCATGCTACTCGAGCTTGACTCAAACTTGGTCAATGTGAGCTTGAGTCAAGCTCTTAACCAAGTGCTCATGAGTAGCTCGGATCATATGCAACCCTAGTTTAGTTTAGCTAGATAATTGTCTTGTAATAATAACACTAATGCAGTAAAACTCATGGATTGAGAAGGGCAATGAAAATAAAATAGGGTAGGTGTGTTTATGAAAAAAAATTTTGTATATTGGATAAATATTAATAGGTATGTTAATGGATCAGATCCTGTTCAAATTCAATTCAAATATATTATTTTTCTATGGGTCCGGATTTAAAAATTTTAAATCCAGACTCAACCCAAATCTAGATCTTGTAAAAAATGGTAGATTTGGATAAGGTTTAAATTCATATAATCAGACTCAGATCCAAATTCAAGTCTAAACCATACCTAAACCTAGGGTTAGTTGAAAATATTTCAAGAAAATATACTAAGTTTAATAATATTTTATTTTTTTTCATCTTTTTGCATGCAACATTCGTGAACATTAATTTTGCTTCTTGATAATGGTAATTCAATTATATGTATATTACCATTGAAATTAATGTCTATTACTGTCTTTAAAATATTACTATACAATTGTTCACTAAAAAATATCTATATATATCCATCGAGGATCCATATCTATGTGAGTCTGGGTTTAGTTCTTCATTTTCAAACCCATAACAGTTGGGCAGGGTCTGGAAATGAAAAAAATTTAGTGAGGTTGAATCTGCATTTAATGGATCCAATCTAAATCCTATCTATAACGTATTGACGGTTTGATAGGTTTAGATGGGCAAATTATACCTATATACTAAAATTAGATGGGCAAATTATACCTATATATACTTAGATGGGCAAATCCTATCTATACCTATGTATTAAAATTAGAAATTATCACAAAAGCGGTGTGATTTGAGAGAGGGTTCTATATTAAGGGTCGCTGCAAATGAGAACAGAGACTTCATTAAAAAAATTTTTTAATTTGTATTTTTTTGGCGAGCAGAGCAGCACTGGCTTAAGTTTTATTTATTTTTTCACTCTTTTTTTAACTACTTTGAGTGACGAAACTTATTATTAAATAAGGAATCGCCGCATGTTTAATATGTGGCGATTCCTTTTACCTTTTTTTTTTTATAAATGTAACCCTACCCCTAACCCCTAAAACCCTAATCCCTAAGCCCTAACACTATAACACCAATATAAACATAAACCCTAATTATGGAAGGGCGAATTTCTTGAAATATTGTTAAAATTCAAAAATATCAGAAAAGTGCTGTAAATCGGGAGTGTGTTCTACATTAATTTTTGAGGAAATGGTAATGGAGGTTTGATTAAAAAATATTTTAAATTTCTATTTTTGTCTGCGACGAAGTTGGGTGAGCGATATTTTTTTTTTTTGGTCAAAGGCTTCGCAGCCCTTCAAATGAGCGGCAAAAAAAATTTTTTTTTTAAATGTTTCGACACTCACCCTAACCTAACCCTAACCCTAAACCCAAAATCTCTAAACCCTATTACTAAAACCTTATTATAAATCCTAACCATGGAACTGTCAAAAATTTAATATATGATATTAGAATTGTGTTAATTTCTTAAATGATGATTAAGCATGCTATTAAATACTATTAAAATTTGCCCAAGTCATCTTTTTTAATTTTTTGATGTTAATGTTATTTTAAATAATGATAAATAATGCAGCATTCAACGATAAATGGATATAATAATTAGCATGTGAACTTGAATGATAATAAAATGGGAGGTTTGACAAGAAAAATTCTAAAAATCTGAATATCACCCATCAATGCACCTCTTACCTTTTATCGCGTGAAGTGGTAGATCAGCCATATTTCCCTTAGATCATTCCGTGTGGTAGATCTCATTCTGATTGTAGCCGTTCAGACCTCCGAGGTGGTGCATGCACTTGTTCAAGCATTTGACCCTCGTCATCATCAATGGAGGGGTCCAACATGTGAGTTTGACCACATCTGAAACAAGAATCGTGTATCTGGAAAGGAGCACTAATGGGAACGCTGTCGTCATTGATATGAAAAATAGGTGTGAAGCCAGCAGAGATTCCTAGGAAGTGGTACATATGGTCAAGATTAGAGGTGTCAAAATGGGTGAGTTGGGTGGTTTGGGTTGGGTAAAATGGGTAATGGGTATGAGTGAGTCAGGTATAAATGAGTAAGTCAAAAATGAATTGGATAACCCAATTACCCATTCATAACCCATTCATTTTAACTTTTTGTAAATTTATTTAAATTCATTTTTGTAAACTAAGTTATCAATTTATACCGCTTTTTGTACCCATCATTAGTTTTAAATATTTACTTATAATGCTCAATAAGTCTAATTACTAATTTTTTTTCATTTATACCCTATGTCATAAAATTACATATTATTTAATAATTGAATAATAAGAATATAAAAATTCGAACTAAGTACTATAAAAGTTCATATAAAAACTTAATTCAAAAATTTTGAACCCCTAACATTTTTTTCATATATAAATTTAAAATTTCATTTTAGAAAGATAAGAAAAGAAGCTAAAACTTATCATAAATTGGTAATACTGTAAAATGAGCAAGTTAACAAACTAAAAGAAAAGAAAATAATAAGATAAAACCAACAAATAATAATAATAATGAAACAAAAGTAGTTAACATCATGACAAAATGAAAAATTTGAAAAAAAAATGGGTAGGGGAAGAGAAGAGACTTGAGGGAAGAGAATTCTAAATGGGTTAATTGGATTTGATGAGTTACCCAATAATACTCATTTATTAAATGGGTATTATTGGGTAACCCATTTATATTCATATACAAAAATTTAAGATACCCATACTCATCTATTCATGGGCGGGTATGGATAAATTTAGTTAAGTGGGTTGGTTTGCCACCTATAGTCAAGATAATCCTGAAACTTAATTTCTGGACGAAACGATGTATCAGATATAGTAGAGGACGGTGCAGCAGTAGACGTATAGCCAAATATGGGTATGGGAGTAAACGTGTCACTGAAATGATTTTCGAAAGTTAGCACAGTAGGAGGTGTGAAGAAAGTTTCAGTATGAGGAAAGTGTGTGCCAATAGGTGGGTCATATTCGAACAGTGATAAAGTCTACATTATGTCTTTGTTCGACAAATCAACAACATATGGGGAGGTGCTCCCTCTGCGACATCTAACTACTTGTTTTCTACCACAGACCTCCCTAGGTAGTTGCTCAATAAACATCTAAAAAGTGGCAGCACGAGAGGTAGATAAGCAAACATCTTGATGGTCGAATGGATCAACTACCATTTTATATCCTAGATTCAAGTATTGTAATGTCCCAAATGCCTCCTCACGAATCGCTGTTAGTCTTGGATGAGCATAGTACGTTAGATTTGCGGGATCGAGATACATTCCACAAATCGAACCGATCCGAGATAGAGAATCAGCCTAAAAAAAGAGAATTTTATGCATTGTAGTCATTTTGTATGTTAATAAACAAACATATAGTAGCATATGATTAGATAAAAAGGTAAGTATTTAATAATTTACCAAGTAGTCAAATTGTCCCCCATCTGTCCGATAAGTGTCATCTCGGGCTTACCGTGAAATAGAAAGTTATATAGTTAACAGTAATATTTTAGTACTATACAATGTACTCATTCGAAAACATTATTGGATCGCTACAATATCCACTCACAACCGATTGAGCACAATGTTCCCAGTATTGCACCCAATGACTATAGTACTAGGCCCAATCCTTCCCGAAATGAATTGATCGATCTAAAAAATATAATTTTTTATTTGTGTCTATGTCAATGAAGGCAAGTATCGATTGAAACATCCCAAATTGTCATAGTATCTATTGTGGAAGGTGAAATTTCACAACCTCCCAATATATCAACGAAATTACTGACCGAAACGGTGCAATAAGATCGGTAGAATAAAACTCCCAAATAAACTATGAACAATGATAATATGGAGTTAAGTACGATAGTAAATACATATTGACAGTACGAGAGCAAAACTGTATATCAGTTGAATACCTTGTCGGCTCTCATCTTGGTAAGTGCATTACGAAATAATGATACGACATGTGATGGTATGTATTTAGTTGTACGTTCTCCTATCCAGCGACTGCCTCTACGGAAATCATTTCTCTGTATAGCAAGAACTAGCACGGTTGGGCGAATTTTGGAGATCCTCTTTCAGGTCTATAACTATTAAAAATACAAATTATTCACATCAAATCAATAATGCATTCAAATGAAATATGGACGTGTAACCATCCTAGAGTTATGCATTCAATACCTATAAAAGTTTGTATGGGTCAACTGTGCAACTTGTGGTCGAGTAAGACATTTTACAGAGTCGAAAATACAAACAGGCAAATGTGGTACTGCCCTAACTAAAATTATTCAAAGCCTCTATGTCTCGTAAGTAATCTAACTAGTAGCAACTTATAACATTTTTACAAATGTCGACAAATAGCTGTCCAGCAAATAAAATCAAAATATAGCACTGAACATATTGTCGAACTAATTCCTTCTGTGCATCATCTGGAAGAGGCTCACACAAAAAGTTGAATATTGGTACAAGTTTCAACATCCCATACTTGAAGTGATGAGTCTCAAGTCTAAAATCTTGAAGCTCCTCGATCAATTATTTTTTACGTGCAAGATTCTTATTTCGATTGACCAATGTCACTGGTAATCCGTCAACAAGTAGATCCCATAATACCTTCATGTTCTATAAAGTGATAGTCGCCTCAGCCACGGGAAGATGAAATGTGCGGGTCTTCTACTTCCAGCAATCAATAAGCACTATAATCAATCCATGATCAAGTTCATAGTCTTCTTGTATGATCCCTCAAAAGCCTACGCCATGGAGATAGTTTACTATTCGAGGATTCAGCTAATTCCTAATTAGGTCCCAAAAAAATTTGTCGACTCGTTTTATGTCAAATTGATTCTTCTGCCCTAAAAATACTGCCATTTTGTTGTGGACCCTGTATAGGATTGGGAGTTTGTTTAGGCCAATGTGACATGTTTAGGATAATCAGCACAAATAAAAATTTATTAATAGTCTACATATAGTCAAAATTTTATTAAATTGCACGTCAGCAACAAGTATATGGTCAAAAAATGGCTAACAGCTAACATAATATATAGTCAATGACCACACATCTTCTAGTTAACATTTTTTTTGTCTTCATTTTTTTTACACATAAAAATGACTAGAATAAGGACAATTCGAGGCATTGTGTCTTGTTTGTGAACAATGGCTATTGCGACGAGGCGCATCGGGCCATCGACAATTTATTTGATTATGTATTTCAGTTATGGCCTTAGGACTGGATCTCTTTTGTTTAATTTTTCTTACATCATAGTTAAGTCGCAACTTTGAAGGAATCCAATAAGTTGAATCCAGTAGTGGTTGAAACTGTCTTTGAAATGAAGATTATCATGTGGAAAATGTGTGCATGTGATCAACCATATGGTACAAATTTATATCCGACGATAATAAGTTGCAAATACATGTGAGTATGGGAATCTAATTTCAACTTATTTGCCACACATACAGGTGCCATTTCTAAATTTGAGAATCTGCGCATTGCCACCCTTTTTGTTATCACGTCAACCAGGGATAATATAGTAAATTTTATCTTTGTGATCATACACTTGTACTGAGTGCGTCTTCACCTTCAGTTTATTTTTCAAGAATGCCTTTCATATTTTTTTGGGAAAAGTGTATTTTGCGTTAAAGGCCAATTTCTGCTTCGAAGTAAAAAGTTCAACTGTTTGGTTAAAAGTGAACTATAAGCATATGATTATTGGTAATAACTGAGCATTGTGCAATATATTATTGAAATACTCAGCTATGTTTGTCGATGTATGACCCTATTGATATATCTTATCCTTGCATAATGCCTACTGCTCTGGTTTGACCGAACCGCTATTTAGCCATTTATACGCCTCTTCATTTAACAACCATATTTGTTCCATAAATGTCTCGTATTTCTTGGCCAAATTTGCTACTCTATCAGCCCATATTAGATCCTTCAATCTAGACAAAGATAAATGGGCACCGCTTAAACTCATATTTAGTGCATTATTTTTATGTATTAGTATACATTCAAAAATTTAAAACGTGCCTTTGACTCCGAAATTTTTTGCGTAAAATTACTCTGCATGTGCACTAAATAGTATTGGCGCACAGCCATCAGTTTCTTCCACTCTGGCAAAGTATTCATAACATGTGTTATACTCCTGTGCCTATCCGAAATAATGCATATATTTTCACCTCACAACAATGACGTTGCAAATGTGTTGATCTTGGTCCCTATCTTTTAATATTTACATACTAATATTTCTTCAAAAAGAAATCCTTTCAGATATGAAGTAACTTGATTCAAAGAACAAGAGCAATTGAAAGATATAAAAAAAGTTGAAAGCTGTCGGACGCTCGTGAAGACAATACCGGACGTCCGATAATCAATGCAGAACTTCGGACGTATGAAGAACTCTATCACCGGACGTTCGAAAGAATTAAGAAATTCCTTCTAATTCACTGTCTAAGATTCTTGTAAGTTTTTCATTTGTGAGTGAATATTTCAATAGTGTAGTTTTGTGAGGGTAATTTTAAAGGATTGTAAAATTTCTTAACTTGACCGAGTGAGATTTGGGATAAGGAGGAAGTGAGCCTTCCTTTGTATACAAGACTGATTGTATTTCATCAATTTGAAAAAACTTGTTTTGTGAATTGAATTTCAAATTTAAAAGGAGCTTGGTAGTCAATTGATTTGCAATTCTTCTCTTCTTATTTATTTATTATTATCTTGTGATCCTTAAATTGCATATCTCTTCTACTTCTCTCAAGTACTATTATTCATTGATTGATTGATTCATTGTGTGATTACTTAGAAAAAAGGGTAAATTTCACATTGAACAAAAAAGTGTCCTTTAACTTGATTAGTTTTTAAATAATCTAATTTATCCCCTCTTAGGTTGTTTTCGATCCTAACAATTGGTATCAAATCTTGGTCTCCTAGAGATTAAACTCAAGTGGATTAGGAGTAAAGATGACAACCAACAATGCCATATTTTTTGAAGGGCAATCTATCACTAGACCTTCAATGTTTAATGGGTTGAATTATGTGAGTTGGAAGGAAAGAATGATTATCTTCTTGCAATTGATTGATATTAAATTGTGGTTTATTGTTAATGAAGGTTCATATGATGCCTCTATAATAGATGAAATTACTCATAGACCAAAATAAAAAATCAGAAATAAGTTGACTGGTGATGATAGAACCCACCTCACCTTAAATGCAAAGGTTATGAATGTGTTATATAGTATTTTAGACTCAAATGAATCTATTAGGGTTAAATGCTGCTAGTCAGCTAAAAAAAATTAGAATAAATTGAGAGAAATTCATGAAGGTAGTGAAAATGTTAGAAAATTAAAAAAGTCTATCTTGGTTACTAAGTATGAGTCATTTAAGATGGAATTCCATTAAAATATTGATAAAATGTATTGTTAATTCAATGATTTTATTAAGGATTTAGAGGTTCTTGAAAAGAAATACTCCTTAAGAGAGAAAAATAGAAAAATCTTGAATGCCTTGTCTAAGAATTGGGAGAGTAAGGTGACTGTTATTGAAGAGACTAAAGATTTAAATTATATGTCTATTGAATTTCTTATTAATTCTCTAATCTCTTGTGAGCTAAAACTTAAAACTAAGGTATAAAAAGAAGAAGATGCAAAGGTAAGAAGGAGCATTACTCTAAAAGCATCTCAAGATGAAAATGACTCGGTTTCTTTGGATGGAGAAGAGATGGATGTTGACGATAATGATCTTGTTCTCATCACAAAAAGTTTCAAAAGAATGCTCAACAAAAGGAGATTTAGAAAAGGAGGACCTAGCAATTCATTTCCAAATCAATTTAGCAATTCAAGAAACAAAAGAAAACAAGAAATCAACAAAAAGCAAGCTGATAAATGCTATGAATGCAGCCAACTTGGACATTACATAAGTGAGTGTCCAATGAAAAAGAAGAAAGAAAATCAAAATTCAAAAACTTCCAATTCACATGGAATGAGTGCAACTCCGATGGTGAAATTGAAGAGGAAGAAGAATCTGTTCAATTGGTGTTTATGGCCATTGGAGATAATGAGTTCATAATTTCTAACCCTTAATTTGAAAGTGATAATGAAACTGATAATGATCTTAAATCTTTCATTGAAAAAATGCATGATAGTTTGAAAGAATCTTATGTTAGAAACAAGAAATTAAAATATAAAATTGACTTTCTTCATCAGAATAATACACGTCTTTTTCAAGAAAACAAGAAATTGAAAATTAAAAATGACTTCTTGAAAAAGAATGACATTGATTTACAAAATAAGTTTGATAGAAAAATAAGGTTTTGTGAAATGTTCAAAGAGGAACAAGGTAATCTGAAAAGAAAAATAGATAATCTAAATGAGTTTCTCCAATATAAGAAACAAAACTGTTTTCAAGAAAATGGAAAAAAAGGCTCATCTTGGCATTTATGAGAAGAAGATAAATTCTGGTGCAAATAATTTTACTATTTATAAGACAAGACAAACAAGATTTATTAAATCTGTTTATACAAATAACTCATTGGTTATATGTAGTTTTTGTTGTCAAAAAGGTCACATGAAAAGCAATTGTTATGTGAGAAAGAACATGAGAAGAGGCATGAAATGCATGTGGATAGTAAGTTATGATGCTAACTCTCAAGAACCCAAAAATTAAAGGGTACCAAATATTAGTTCTTGAACTCTTGAATAGGTGAATCTGATGAACATCATTAAGAAATCAAAATAATTCATAAATAGTGAATATTCAAGACACATGACCGGTGATCTATCACAATTCATCAAAATCAAACCAAAGTCTAGTGACATAATGACATTTGGAGATGACATGAAATCTAAAACAATTGAAATAGGAGATATTGGTAAGATTGGTGAGATTCTTGTTTATAATGTTCTTTTGGTTGACAATTTGAGTTATAATTTGCTAAGTGTTAGTCAATTATATGATTGAAATTTGTTTGTTTTATTCAAGAAGCATGAGTGCTTAGTTTTTTTATTCAAAATTCAACATCATTTTTAAAGAAAAAATATTCAATGACATCTATGTTGTGATTTTTGAAAATATTATTTCCTCTAACCTTCAATGTTTTAAAGTTTCAAATGAAGATTCTTAATTGTTGCATAGAAGATTTTATCATTTCAACATGGATTTGTTAAAAGAAATTTTTAAAAAGGGTCTTGTTAGACTTTTGTCAAAAAATTAAGTTTGAAAAAGACAAAATCTGTGATGTTTGTCAATTTGAAAAACAAATCAAAATCTCTTTTAAATAAAAAAAAATGTGTTTCTACCTCAAAACTATTGAAACTTTTACATTTTGATTTATTTGGTCCTACATAAATTGTTAGATTGGGTGATAAGAGATATTACTTAGTCATTATTGATGATTATTCTAGATACACTCGGGTGATTTTTCTTATTCACAAAGATGATATTTTCAAAAATTTTCGTTTTCCTATTTGTAAAAGTTCAAAATCTGTTTGGTTTGAATATTATTCAAATTAGAAGTGTCAATGGTTCGGAATTTAAATGTTGTGTCTTTTTGAAATTTTGTGATCACACTTTAGGTACTCTAGGATAATTTGCATTTCATAATAGGATGCATTTTCAATATTCTTTTGTAATTTTCTTTTGATTTTTATGATACTCAGAACTGAGTTTCCTTTAATATTTTTTGAATGATTAGTGGATTTTAGTTGATATAACTAGATTATCTGTTGTTTCTGTTTTTGAATATTACTGAATTTTTATGATGATAAAAAGGGGGAGAAAAGAATAATACTGATCTAATGATGATTTGTTTTGATAATTATTTTAATGTTTTGAATTTTGCTGAGGGATGCAATATATAAAGGGGAGTTATTTTGATATGTGTTAGGGGGAGATGCTATGAGATTAGTTCTATATGATTTTGGATGCGATGAGTGAGGGGAAGTTTATGCTTATTTTTTTTCTTTCTTTTCATCCATTGTTTTGTCATCATCAAAAAAGAGAAAAATATTGATCTTGATCCCTATTTTTTGATGTTTACCAAATAATTGGATGATACTAATATCTCTTCAAAAAGAAATCCTTTCAAATATGAAGCAACTTGATTCAAAGAACAAGAGCATTTGAAAGAGATAAAGGAAGTTGAAAGTTGTCAGGTGCTCGTGAAGACAATACCAGACATCCGATAATCAATGCAGAATTTCGAACGCATGAAAAACTCCATCATCGGACGTTCGAAAGAATTGAGAAATTCCTTCTAACTCACTGTTTGCTTTCGGACGCAAGCATTACAGGTACCGGATGTCCGAAAGAATTGAAAAATATTTTTCAAATTCTCTACCTGCTTTTGGACGTAAGCAACGGTAGTACGGTAGTACCGGATGTCCGATACTCCCAACGACTAGTTGACTTATCAGCTACGTTCTATCCATTGGAAGTATTAATGAAGCACTTTCTTGATCTCATATAAATAGAGTATGGTCAGAAGCTTCAAATAATTTTTGCACATCTAGAATACAAAAGATCAAGAGTAGTTTTAGTGAGAAAATACTCTCCAAGAAAGATTTGTACTCTTTGTGGTGTAAGGTTCTTTGTAAACTTTTCATTTGTAAGTGAATACTTCAATAGTATAGTTTTGTGAGGGTTATTTTAAAGGATTGTAAAACTTCCTAATTTGATCGAGTGAGTCTTGAGGGTAAGGAGGAAGTGAGCGTTCCTTTGTACACAAGATTGGTTGTATTTTATCAACTTAAAGAAGCTTGTTTTTTGAATTGAACTTCGAGTTTAAAAGGAGTTTGGTAGTCAATTGATTTGCAATTCTTCTCTTCTTATTTATTTATTATTATCTTGTGATCCTTAAATTGCACATCTCTTCTACTTCTCTCAAGTGATATTATTCATTGATTGATTGATTCATTGTGTGATCACTTAGAAAAGAGAGTATATTTTACATTGAACAAAAAGGTGTCCTTTAAGTTGATTAGTTTTTAAATAACCTAATTCACCCCCCTCTTAGGTTATTTTCGATCCTAACAAAATGTGACATGAATCATGTTCAACTCCAATTTCTTTCCTCGTCTACAAATGCGATTGCAATCGGCCAGGCATCAATGCTAACAGCAACTAATAATTTTGCCTTGTAGGTACCCTTCATAAATATGTCGTCAATACAAATAATTAGTTTAAGATGTCAAAATGACTCGATCATTGGACCAAATGGCCAAAACATGTAATGAAAGATTCTACATTTAGCACTACTTTGCGAATGATGTTCTCACTCGACAACTGTTCCCGAATTGGCTTTTACCAATTTTTGCATGTACGTAGGTAGTGCGACTATAGAAGTTAGCCAATCACCATACATAGAGTATCAATCGCACGTCGCCTAGCATACTATATTTTTTTGTACGAAACATCAGTATCAAAAGCGTGTTTAATTGTCGTCTGTATTTCTTTGATGGCATAAAGTGGACCATTCTAGACGTGATATATTATGTGCTCTATTATGTGTTTCGAACTCAACTGTCGGTGATCATTAAAATTCGAAACTCGCACACATGTGTGCTTGTTCACAAATGTTACAAATTTTCACATATTATATGTGCATCTCAAAGTGACGCTTAGCTGCCAATTACATGGTGGGGAGATACTGTGGGACTTAAAGCAAACATACTAGGTGGTTAGTTTACTTTCTCACACTTTTATACTTCCTGTTGTGCTTGATTGACCAGAGTTTGACGACTCGCTGAACGTCGTTCTTTGTTTCAAAAATCATTCCTAATCTAAGCTCCTTTGTCTATTCATCCCATGTTATATTACTTCGAAACTGCCTTGTTAAAAGGATCGAAATTCAGTGATGCTACCACTCTTTCAAGGTCATGCTGATGAACTGTTATGTGATACGAGGTCGATGAACCGGCACCTGATTCCACCCACGGATTGCCGGTTTCTTCATCAGTTTGATCTTGCTCATTGTGACAACTATCATCTGAGTCATTGTCATTAGGTTCCGATTCCTTGTTTTGATCAACATGAATGCCCTCACTTTCTGGTATATTTAATAGGATTGTTGGAGTGAAATTTCCATTCAAGGTAATTCATCAAGAGAACTATTATTACAGAACATGCATTTACTTCTACCATCCTCGCCGTTTCGATTTATACGCCCTTCCTTACAACTTGGCTTATCATTCTACATTCGTTCGTACTCTGACTATACTACCAATTTTTTTACTTTCACCTATGGGAGTACGAAATATGTTGTTTGACTCCATTTCAAAATCAAATTGGACTAATGATATTTGTTCGGCATCATGATCACTGTGGATATGACGGATTTGTGACTCCATTTCTACATAGATCTCACATGTTGTGTGTGGTGACATCGATTTCATATGATATAGAGTGTCAATATCATCTTTGCATCCCAATTGTACTCTAGCAAATATATTTTGACCAACAGAATTTTTAAATCATAGATTTAACTTGAAAACATTCCGATCTAGTAGCATGTAAGCGTACACTTTATCCACCAATTCATCATAATTTATTCGATGCTTTACTAATATGACTTTTTTACACCTTGGAGGATCATATACGACAATCCTTCGGTTTCATTTATTTTGCATCCCCAATAAAATTGAATCACTAATATGAGATCTATCGACATTTTTTCCTAATCTTACGACTACTTTTATGTGAAGTTATATTCTTCGACAATTTCTCGTAATTACTAATATAACACAACAAATGTCTTTATTAATAATAATACCACTAATAAAACAATCATTAAAGTTAAATGAATAAACAAAGATAAAGTTATCAAACAAATAGTATTATTCAAACTGTTAGAGTAATGTTTCTTCTTTACTATTAATCAAATAATTATTACTATCTATTTTTAAATACTATTTAAAATTTACTTATAACCACAAACTTCATCTTATAATTAACTATTATTTATTACTCACTAATCATAGTTACTATTAAACTATGATTGTATAATGTAATGTAAATTAGTGCAACTTATTTTTTTAAATATTAGTATTAATTACTATTTATTATTCATATTAATATTACTTACCAATTAATAGGACAAGTGTGAGGACCCAAAAATTTACTTATTTTAAACTCATATTATTGGCTTATTTAAATAATTAATTGCCATTTTCTCCGAATAATTTATTTCAACCCTTTTTGAACCATTTACATGGAACCATGACTTGTATATATTTTAAAAATGCCCGTTAATAAATTTAATTTTTGAAAACTCGTTTAGTGAGATTTAGTGAATACGCGTTTGGAGGCAATAGTCGATTGAGAGTACAGTGACCTTGAAAATTTGAGAACTCAGGCGTTAGTTTTAAAATAGGTATTTTTATGATTAATTACCCTAGTATTAGTTAGTTATATCATTGTTACAAGAATTTCTTATAAATTACAATTTATTATGCATAAGTCGAAAGTTCGGGTTTTCGCGCGCGCGACTAATTGAAGGACTTTAGAAAATTATTGTTAGACTACTAAGAGTGGATAATAATAGTATTAAATGAAGTGCATTAGAGGTTTAGTGCACAAGTGAAACAAATCCGAGAGGAATCGAACATTAAACGCGCGCGTACGCGCACTATTGAGAGTTGACTTTTGTGCAAAAAATTTGAACTACAACTACCAAGCTTCCAAGAGAAGTTTCACCATCAGCCTTTACACTCTCTCTCTTCCCTCTCATGCTGGCCGAAACTCCAAAGGAAGAAGGAGAATAAAACTCTTCATCATCCCACCTTATTTCTTGCACAAATTTCTTCACAAAAACACCATCCAACTTCTAGCAACTTGGGGATTCATCTTGGCTTGGAGGAGGAGGTCTTCTAGCCGAGTTTCTTGGAGCTCTTAGTGACCAAAAATTTCTGAGTTTTCATCATCTAAGAGGTGGTATCATCAAACCCTTTAAACTTGGTTTTAATGAGTTAAATTTGACTTGGAAGCTTGTAATTTCATGTGGGTATCTTTATTTGGTTGAAAATCATTTGAGTGGACTCTATGAAATCCCACAATGGACATGTTAGACTGATATGATGATTATGGGTATTATTTATGTTGATTAAGTGTTAAACAAGTAGATATGAGTTGAAAAAGTGGAAAGAAAATCAAAGGAAAGTTGCATGAGAAGCTTACCCGATTCTGCCCTGTTTTTGCAGAGCCCTTGGTTCAATTTTTTTTGTGATCAAATGACCTTGAATTTGTTATAGATATGTTGTATAGGTTGTGTGGAAAGTTTCTACAAAAAAATTACTTGATTTGGTTAAGAAAAAGTTGAGTTTTGAACAAGAACAAACTGGAAATTCGCGTATCAGGGGTACTCTGGCAGTGAACTTTGAACAATTATAACTATTTGCTCCGATGTCAAAATCAAGTGTTGTTTGTGGCATTTGAAACTAGATACTTCCAGTTTTATAACGATATAAAAAACATCTCCTAATTCGAAGTGAGTGAGTTGTACTAGTTCACCAAAGTTACCTGTTCTGTTTTGTTGCTCTGCTCGAGAGTCAGTGATGTACTGGGACTTGTTGCTTGAATTTGAGCTAGCTATGAATTGAATTTCAAAATGATTTCTTCTGATGAATTGTAGCCTGTTGAATTTAGTTTCCAACTCAACCAACCATGCCCAATTCCAAGTTGAATTGACTGAGTTATGGCCAAATTATAGAACTGCACCAGTGATAGAAAACCCTAATTTTGGCTAGCCGAATGGCTTTGCTCGAATTTGGACTTGTTATTTGAAACTTTTGGTGTCAATCACCTACCAAATGTATGTTGGATGTTTCATAGACCTTTTCTTCACAAATGAACCATATTTGAGATGATTTCATTGGCCAAAGGTTTGAAAATGAAAAACGGAAGCATGAAAACAGTTTTGTCTTCGGATTTCCTTAAACTTTGGTAGTTTAGTTAACTACCTTCCCTTGTGAATTTTCAAATGAAATTTGGTAGAGGAGTATTTCTCATATGGAAGTTGAATTGTACCAATTTTGGTGTTATTCTAAAATTGTTTTGATGTCCAAATAAGTTACCAAAGTTATTCTTCCAAATTTGCAAAATTGCCTAACAATCCTCATTTTGAAACAATTTTGAGCTGCTATATCTTGGCGTTCAAAACTTCTTCTTCTATTTGTTGTGTTTTAAACTTTGATTGTAACTCTAATTGTGTTTCAAATTTTAGAATCTAGTTCATATTCTGTGAATTTTACCGAATTTCCAAAATTTGCCAAAAACCAACCCCGAATCTATCTTGGAAGTGTAAGTCAGTAGCTTTTAACCGAAATTTGAGCATCTTCCATTTAAAATCATGGAAAAGTGTCTTCTAGGAACTTTTAGTACTTTGGAAATAGTTTTCAATGTACTAAGTTTTCTAATTTTGGACCTACAGAGAGTGAGATATGATTTTTTAAAGATTGCCCTTTAAATCAGGAATTTCTGAACTTGAAGGGAATTGAGTTTTTAGAAACTCTCCATTACCCTTCTGTATTGCTTGACCATTTTCACACTTGATTTCAAAGAGAAAAATAGTTTTTTCTTGTATTATTAAACCCTACTTTTGAATCTCGATTTACGAGTAATTAAGGCTCTCTTTCATGATATTTTTTTAGATTGTACAAGTATACAATCTCCCTTGTTAACTAGGGGTTTTTAAACGATGGGGTATGATAGTCAATTATTAATTGGTCAGGCACTCAAGAAGACCTTCAAGAGGATTTCACAAGGGACGCCTAAATACTTGATTGTGTACCACTCTTATTTTGACTAGGTGAGTGTCAAGTGCATGTTTTGTTGCAATTATGTGAATTGCTTCTCATGAACTGAAAATTGATAACTGCTGAGTCGAGTGTGCACTTTATCGCACTCGTTCTCATTTAAATGAATCGTAATTGAATTGCTTGAATTGAATTGGATTACTTGACCTGAATTGAATTGAATTATATGCTATGGCTGCATATGTCATTGGAGTGAAACTCCTCGACTAACACTTGACCTGGGGGACGCCCAAATCTCATCGGCCGACATTGGTCTCAAGCCAACACGGGTTTGGTTGAAAACTTTGGCGAGTCATGAGAAAACCTGTAGAAGCTTGATCTATTGGAGAGATCTTGCTTGGCCTACTCGTGTAGTAGCGCATTTATAGAAGTTTGGGTCCAGTGGGGTATGTATGGTGGACGGAGAACGGGTAAGTGGAGATTCTACGGACTAAATACCGGCGCAGTTGACGGAGTATTATTACGGGGAGGTAATTGATCGTACATTGACAAAGCAAGTGGAAATGAGCTCTTGAGAGTTCCCATATCCTTGAATTGTTTTTGTTTACTTTTCTCACTTGAATTGTAATTACTTGAATATTATTGTTTTACTTGCTAAATTGGGATTGCTACTTGAACTATGTGCCTGCATGTGTGTTTCTTGATCTCATGAGCAATCGCTCACCCTGTAGATTTGTTTTCCTTAACAGGTGGTTTGAAAGATTTTGGAAAGACCGACTAGGTTATATTTTTGTTTGGAATTTGGGTTGTAAATGTTTAGTCGACTTTTAATGGTTGTGTTTTGGAACTTGATGTATCTTTTGAGAACGTGATGTAAGATTTGGATATTCAATTAAAGAAGTGACTTTTCTTCATTTTAGACTTGTATTATTTTGGTATGTACCGTTAAATTTGAATTGAATTGTCTTGAATCCTAGCGAGAGTTGGGCAGGCGTTCCGCGGATACCCTTGGGTTTGCCCTTGGGAGAAGTGGGAGCGTCACAGTTGGTATCAGAGTGGTAGGTTAGAGACCTAATTGAGAGATGTGTTAGGGAATTTACCCTTAATATTTGAGATGAGATGACTTAGTCATACCCTAAGTTATATTTGAGCGAACTTGTAACTTTAAGTTTCTAATCTAGAAATTGTGGTTGTTTTGCAGAGATGGAGAATGGGAACGGAGGACCTGCTGCTGATGGTAATGACCGTGCTAATGGCCATGTAGAGTCTCTTAGATACATTTACTATAGCGCATGGGGTGGAGGAACTCGTGTACATTACTCACCCTCTACTAGATTCCCCAGATGTGTCTGTAGGAGGACACATGCTTACCCAAACCACCTTGTATTTGCTCTTGATGACGAGCACCGTCAGTTGGTGGATGCCAACCGAGATCTGCTCCAAGAGATAGAGGAGCTGAGCATTATGGTGAATGCTCAGAGCGCTAGGATTGCTGAGCTGGAGGGGACACTAGTGGATGAGGTGGCTAGGGCTGAGGCCACCCGTGATGAGCTTCAGACAGTTAGGGCTCGACTTACTAGGATAGGTAAGGAGGTCTGTGATCGGGCTTCCGGGATCATGGCCGATGCCACTTTGCTGATGGATGAGGTGATGGAGGTTGTCCAGAACCCAGTTCAGGAGGAGGATCAGGAGGAGGTTCCACCTGATAGCTCCTGAGGACTAGGTTTAGAGTGACCGACCTTTTGATTTTTGTAACTAGAATTAGCTGAGGTGATACTAGTGCCAAGGCCATTGTATTTTTGTTTGACTATGTAGCCTACTTTTGAGGCACTTGACTTTACTTTAGTCGTATGTGACTAAAAGTACTTTTGTGGCACATGTGTGCTATATTTTTGTAATTCCCCCATGACTTGCTAATTGTATGAATTTTGAAGTGTTAATGAATGTAAATTATTGTTATTTTCAATGTTTCTTGATTAGCTCTTGTTTTGAGTATTTTCTCGCGTAGTCACTTTTATTTTTACACTAGGTGCCATTAGAATTATGGATGGACGAAGGAGTGGTCGAGGTCGTGGGCGAGAGTCTAGGCAAGCCCAACCTCAAGGAGATGATCAGGGATCGGCAACTGAGCCGACCCAGGGACAAGGAAATTTAGAAGGTAATCAAGTGGCTACTGTCATTAATAGGCTGATTGATATTCTTGAGCGGTTAGTCGAGAGACAGGGTCCAGGGCCACTTAACCAGCCCGAGAGTCAGGATAGAGGGAAATATAAGGCTTTGGAGTGCTTCCTGAAATTTAACCCGCCTAAGTTCACTGGAGAATCCAACTCCGAGGTTTCGGAGAATTGGTTGGAGAGAATGGCCAACATATTCGCCGCTTTAGATTATACCGAAAATAGGCGAGTGAATTTCGCTGCTTTCCAATTTGAGGGAATAGCACGTGCCTGATGGGATATGATAAAAGGAAAGTGGGAGAGAGCCCAAACTCCTTGGACTTGAGAGAATTTCACGAGGGAGTTCAACGAGAAATTCCTTCCGCCTCTGATCCAAGAGAAACGGGAGGATGAGTTTATAAAGTTGAAACAAGAAACTCTTAGTGTAGCGGAGTATGAAGGGAAATTTACTAAGCTTTCTAAGTACGCTCTCAAATTGGTAACCAACGAGCGGAAGAGGATAAGACGTTTTGTACAAGTGCTTAATGTAGAAATCCAGGAGGGCTTGACTGTGGCCCAAATCTCTATGTTTACTGAGACTTTAGAGAAAGAGCAAAGAGTTAAGGGCGCAAGAATGCAAGTTAGGGATTTCCATAATAAGAAAAGAAACTTTTCTAGTCATACTTGTGGATAGACTAGTAAAAGTACCCCGCCTTCCAATATGGGAAGAGGAATGGGAGGAGTAAGGACTGCTGGAGCTTCAGGGGAGCTCTATCTATAGGAGGTCGTAGTGGGCCAGTTCAAGCGAGAGGAGTGCCTTCTAGTGTTTCGGCAGTAATACCTCAAGTTACTTGTGGTTACTGTGGTAAACCAAATCATTCAAAGAATGATTGTTGGAGGAAGTCAGGAAAGTATTTATTCTGTGGTAGTACTGAGCACCAACTCGCGAATTGTCCAAGTAAGCTGAAGGCAGGCATTCAAAGGTCAGAAAAGTCAACGTCTAAACATACTAGTACTGGAGGGAGTCGACCAAAGGTGTCTGCTAGGGTTTATACTCTGGATCATCAACAGATCCTCGATGCGACTGAGGTGGTTGAAGGTACAATCCCTATTTTCCACCGTTTAGCTAAGGTTTTAATTGATCCAGGCGCAATGCATTCTTTTGTAAACCCTAATTTCATGAGTGGAATAGACTTGAAACCAATTAAGTTACCTTATGATTTAGAGGTTAGAACACCAACTGGAGATCAAAATTTACTAGTTAATTTAGTGTATAAGGATTGTGAGTTATGGGTTGAAGAACGGAAATTACCGGCCGATCTGATGGGTTTGGCGATTAAGGGATATGATGTGATCTTAGGAATGGACTGGTTAGCTCGTTACAATGCTCAATTGAACTGTAAGACGAAAATAGTAGAATTGTGCATTCTGAGAGAGGCAATTTTTGAAATTGAATGTAAGGGATAGATTAGTCTCGTTTGCACTCATTTCAGGGAGTCGAGTTAGGAAAATGCTAAGTAAAGGAGCTCAGGGATATTTGGCTTTTCTTATCAATAACCCTAGTGATAAAGTGAAATTAGAAAACGTGCCTGTAGTGAAGGAATATTCAAATGTCTTTTTCGAAGAGTTAAAGTTTTTACCCCGGGAAAGAGATATAGCTTTTAAAATTGATATAATTTCGAGAGTGGCACCTATCTCTAAAACACCGTATAGAATGATTCCAACTGAATTGAAAGAATTAAAATTACAATTACAGGATCTACTGGAGCGGGATTTTATAAAGGAGAGTGATTCATCGTAGGGAGTCCCGATCTTATTTGTGAAGAAGAAAAATGAGAGTTTTAGGCTGTGCATAGATTACCGAAACTTGAATGATGTCACTATTAAGAATAAGTACCCATTGCCCCATATTGATGAATTGTTTGACCAATTGCAAGGGGGTGGTAGTATTCTCAAAATTGGATTTGAGACAGGGTTATTATCAATTGAGAATTTTGGAGAAAGATATACCTAAAACTGCTTTTAACTCGAGGTATGGACACTTTGAGTTTGCAGTAATGCCATTTGGATTGACCAATGCACCTGCTGCTTTTATGGATTTGATGCACATGATCTTTAAACCTTATCTGGACCAATTTGTGGTGGTATTTATTGATGATTTATTGGAGTACTCTAAAACTATGAAGGATCACGAGAAACATTTGAGAATTAATTTACAAACCCTGAAGGAATATCAATTATATTCTAAGTTTAGCAAGTGTAAATTTTGGTTGGAAGAAGTGACATTTTTAGGTCATATAATTTCTAACAATGGGATTAAAGTGGATCTAGCCAAACTTAAAGCAGTTTCTAAATGGAAGCGACCGGAAAATCCTACTGAAGTTCGAAATTTTATAGGGTTAGCAAGGTATCACCGGAGATTTATTAAGGATTTTTCTAGAATTGCTGGACCCATGACTGAGTTAACCAAGAAGAGTGGAAAGTTTATATGGAGTCCTAAGTGTGAAGAGAGTTTTCAAGAGTTGAAAAGACACTTGACAAGGGTACCCGTATTAGCTCTATCGAATGAAAAAGATGATTTTGTGGTCTACACAGATGCTTCCAAGAAAGGATTGGGATGTGTATTAATACAAAAAGAGAAAGTGATAGCGTATGCCACTAGAAAGTTAAAACTACATGAAAGAAATTACCCAACTCATAATTTGGAATTAGCGACTGTAGTGTTTGTTTTAAAGAAATGGAGGCATTACCTTTATGGAGTAACGTTTGAGGTTTTTACTGACTACAAGAGTTTTAAGTATTTATTTTCTTAAAAGGAACTAAATTTGAGACAATATAGGTGGATGAAATTTTTGGAAGACTGTGATTGCATGATAAAGTACCATCCAGGGAAGGCTAATGTAGTGGCCGATACTTTAAGTCGTCAAATACAAGTGGTAGGATTGATGATTAAAGAGATGCACCTGTTGGAGGAGGTTATTATATGGAACCCTAGACTTGAATAGATGAAAGTAATTCTTGAAAATATTGTAGTGAATTCCACTTTGTTGGAACGCATCAAAGAGACTCAGGAAAAAGACAGTGAAGTACAATAATGGTTGGAAAAAGTCGAAAAGGGAGAGAAGTCGGATTTTAACTTGGGATTAAATGGTATATTGAGGTTTTGGAATCGGATCGTAGTGCCAAAGAATGAAGGACTTAAGAAGAAAATTTTGGAAGAGGCACACCAATCGAAGTTTACGGTACACCCTGGAGGGAATAAAACGTACCAAAATTTAAAAAATTTATATTGGTGGGAGAGCATGAAAAAGGAAATTTGCCCAATTTGTTTAGACCTGTTTGATTTGTCAGCAGGTTAAAGTTGAACATCAGAAACAATCAGGACTTTTGCAACCTTTAGAGATACCTGAATGGAAATGGAAAAACATCACCATAGATTTTGTATCAGGGTTACCTAGAACACGGAGAGGTCATGATGCCATTTGGATAACAGTGGATAGATTGACCAAATCGGTTCATTTTCTGCCGATTAGTATGAAATACCCGTTGGAGAAGTTAGCTAAGTTATACTTGGATGATATTTATCATTCCCAAACCGATGGACAGTCTGAGAGAACGATTCAAACTCTCGAGGATCTATTGAGAACTTGTGTTTTGGATTTTGGAGAGAGTTGGAGTAAGTTTTTGACATTGGTGGAATTCACCTATAACAATAGCTTTCATTCTTATATTCAAATAGCCCTGTACGAAGAACTTTATGGTCGGAAGTATAGGTCTCCGATTTGTTGGGACGAAATAGGTGAAAAGAAAGTTTTAGACCCAACTACAATGCCTTGGGTTGAGGAGGCGCAAGAGAAAGTGAAATTGATACTCTAGAGGATTCAGACTGCGCAAAGTTGTCAGCGAGTTAGATGGCAGGGAGAGGAAAGAAGTTACAATCGAGGTTTGTAGGACCATACAAGATTATCCAACGTGTAGGAATTGTGGCCTATAAGTTGGAATTGCCACCAAATTTATCTCGAATCCACAATGTTTTCCACGTATCGATGCTTAAGAAATATTATCCGGATCCGTCTCACATTCTATAACCGGAGAGTATTGAAATTGATGAAACCCTGACTTATGAGGAGAAACCGATCAAGCTTCTAGATCGTAAGGTGAAAGAATTGAGAAACAAGCGGATTCCGTTGGTGAAAGTTCTCTGGAGGAACCATGGACTAGAAGAAGCAACCTGGGAAATCGAAAAAGAAATTCGAGAAAAATATTCAGACCTGTTCTCAAATCAAGATATAATTTCGAGGACGAAATTTTCTTAAGGGAAGAGGATGTAAGGGCCCAAAAATTTACTTATTTTAAACTCATATTATTGGTTTACTTAAATAATTAATTGCCATTTTCTCCGAATAATTTATTTCTACCCTTTTGGAACCATTTACATGGAACTATGACTTGTTTATATTTTAAAAATATCCTGTTAATAAATTTAATTTTTGGAAACTCGTTTAGCGAGATTTAGTGAATACGCGTTTGGAGGTAATAGCCGATTGAGAGTACAGTAACCTTGGAAATTTGAGAACTCAGGCGTTAGTCTTAAAATAGGTATTTTTATGATTAATTACCCTAATATTAGTTAGTTATATCATCATTACAAGAATTTCTTAGAAATTGCACTTTATTGCGCATAAGTCGGAAGTTCGCGTTTTCGCGAGTGCGACTAATTGAAGGACTTTAGAAAATTATTGTTCGACTACTTAGAGTAGATAATAATAGTGTTAACGAAAGTGCATTAGAGGTTTAGTGCACAAGTGAAACAAACCCGAGAGAAATCGGGCACGAAACGCTCGCGTATGCGTACTATTGAGAGTTGACTTTTGTGCAAAAAATTTGAACTACAACTACCAAGCTTCCAAGAGAAGCTTCACCATCAGCCTTTACACTCTCTCTCTTCCCTCTCATGCTGGCCGAAACTCCAAAGGAAGAAGGAGAACAAAACTCTTCATCATCCCACCTTATTTCTTGCACAAATTTCTTTACAAAAACACCATCCAACTTCTAGCAACTTGGGGATTCATCTTGGCTTGGAGGAGGAGGTCTTCTAGCCGAGTTTCTTGGAGCTCTTAGTGACCAAAAATTTCTGAGTTTTCATCATCTAAGAGGTGGTATCATCAAACCCTTTAAACTTGGTTTTAGTGAGTTAAATTTGACTTGGAAGCTTGTAGTTTCATGTGGGTATCTTTATTTGGTTGAAAATCATCTGAGTGGGCTCTATGAAATCTCAAAATGGACATGTTGGACTGATATGATGATTATGGGTGTTATTTATGTTGATTAAGTATTAAACAAGTAGATATGAGCTGAAAAAGTGGAAAGAAAATAAAAAAAAAGTTGCATGATAAGCTTAGCCGATTCTGCCCTGTTTTTGCAGAGCCCTTGGTTCGATTTTTTTTGTGATCAAATGACCTTGAATTTGTTGTAGATATGTTGTATAGGTTGTGCGGAAAGTTTCCACAAAAAATTACTTGATTTGGTTAAGAAAAAGTTGAGTTTTGAACAAGAACAAACTGGAAATTCGCATATCAGGGGTTCTCTGGCAGTGAATTTTGAACGATCATAACTCTTTACTCCGATGTCAAAATCAAGTGCCGTTTGCAAAATTTGAAACTAGACATTTCCAGTTTTCTAGCGGTATAAAATGCATCCCCTGATTCGAAGTGAGTGAGCCGTACTAGTTCACCAAAGTTACCTGTTCTGTTTTGTTGCTCTGCTCCAGAGTCAGTGATGTGCTGGGACTTGTTGCTTGAATTTGAGCTAGCTATGAATTGAATTTCAAAAGATTTCTTCTGATGAATTGTAGCCTGTTGAATGTAATTTTCAACGCCCCCAACCGTGCCCAGTTCCAAGTTGAATTGGCTGAGTTATGGCCAAATTACTGAATTGCACTAGTGATAGAAAACCCTAATTTTGGCTAGCCAAATGGCTTAGCTCGAATTTGGACTTGTTATTTTGAAACTTTTGGTGTCAATCACCTACCAATTGTATGTTGGATGTTTCATAGACCTTTTCTTCACAAATTAACCATATTTGAGATGATTTCATTGGCCAAAGGTTCGAAAAAGAAAAACGGAAGCATGAAGACAGTTTTGTCTTCGGATTTCCCTAAACTTTGGTAGTTTAGTTAACTACCTTCCCTTGTGAATTTTCAAATGAAATTTGGTAGAGGAGTAGTCGTCATATGGAAGTTGAATTGTACCAATTTTGGTGTTATTCTAAGATTGTTTTGATGTCCAAATAAGTTACCAAAGTTATTCTTCCAAATCTGGAAAATTTCCTATCAATCCTCATTTTGAACCAACTTTGAGCTGCCATATCTTGGCGCTCAAAACTCCGATTCTTGTTATGTTTGTTGTGTTTTAAACTTTGATTGTAACTCTAATTGAGTTTCAATTTTAGAGGCTAGTTCACATTCTGTGAATTTTTTCGAATTTCCAAAGTTTGCCAAAAATCAACCCTGAATCTGTCTTGGAAGTGTAAGTCAGTAGTTTTAAGCTGAAATTTGAGTATCTTCCATTTAGAATCATGGAAAACTGTCTTTTATGAATGGTACTTTGCTTTCCAATTTTGGACCTACAGAGAGTGAGATATGATTTTTTAAAAATTACCCCTTAAATTTGAAATTTTTGAACTTGAAGGGAATTGAGTTTTTAGAAACTCTCCATTACCCTTCGGTATTGCTTGACCGTTTTTGCACTTGATTTCAAAGAGGAAAACAGTTTTTTCTTGTATTATTAAACCCCACTTTTGAGTCTCGATTTACGAGTAATTAAGGCTCTCTTTCATGATATTTTCTTAGATTGTACAAGTGTACAATCTCCCTTGTTAACTAGGGGTTTTTAAACGATGGTGTATGATAGTCAATTATTAATTGTTCAGGCACTCAAGGAAACCTTCAAGAGGATCTCACGAGGGATGCCTAAATATTTGATTGTGTACCACTCTTATTTTGATTAGGTGAGTGTCAAGTGCATGTTTTGTTGCAATTATGTGAATTGTTTCTCATGAACTGAAAATTGATAACTGCTGAGTCGGTGTGCACTTTATCGCACTCGTTCTCATTTAAATGAATGGTAATTGAATTACCTGACCTGAATTGAATTGGATTACCTGACCTGAATTGAATTGAATTACCTGACCTGAATTGAATTGAATTATATGTTATGGCTGCATATGTCGCTGGAGTGAAACTCCTCGACTCACACCTGACCTGGGGGACGCCCAAATTTCATCGGCCGACCTTGGTCTCGAGCCGGCACGGGTTTGGTTGAGAACTTTGGTGAGCTATGAGAAAACCTGTATAAGTTTGATCTATTAGAGAGATCTTGTTTGGCCTACTCGTGCAGTAGCGCTTTTATAGAAGTTCGGACTCGATGGGGTATGTATGGTGGATGGAAAACGGGTAAGTAGAGTTTCTATGGACTAAATACCAACCTGGTTGACGGAGTGTCATCACGGGGAGGTAATTGATCGTACATTGACAAAGCAAGTGGAAATTAGCCCCTAAGAGCTCCCATATCCTTGAATTGTTTATGTTTACTTTTCTCACTCGAATTGTAATTACTTGAATATTACTGTTTTACTTGCTAAATTGGGATTGCTACTTGAACTATATGCCTACATGTGTGTTTCTTGGCCTCACTAGTAATCGCTCACCCTGTAGATTTGTTTTCCTTAACAGGTGGATTGGAAGATTTTGGAAAGACCGACTAGGTTATATTTTTGTTTGGAATCTGGGTTGTAAATGTTTAGTCGACTTTTAATGGTTGTGTTTTGGGACTTGATGTATCTTTTGAGAACGTGATGTAAGATTTGGATATTCAGTTAAAGAGGTGACTTTCCTTCATTTTAGACTTGTATTATTTTGGTATGTACCGTTAAGTTTGAATTGAATTGTCATGAGTCCTGTCGAGAGTTGGGCAGGCGTTCCGCGGATACCCTTGGATTCGCCCTTGGGAGAAGTGGAGCTGTCACAACAAGTACTATTAATTACTAGTTACTACCTCAATTTAAATTGTATTATTGCTATTATTACTATTTAATTTTAACCATGTACTTTTTACTTTTACTTTTGCTATTTATTATTTACTATTCACTATGTATCATTTACTATTTACAGTTGACTATTTACTATTCAACTTTTACCATTTCCTATATTTACTATTTACCATTCACTGTTTAATATTTACTGTTAACTATTTACAGTTTACTATTTATCATTTACTGTTTATTATTTACATTTTCTTATTTACTATTAATATTCACTAGTTTTAAAAAACTAATCATCTACTGACTATTGACTTACGACTACTTCCTATCAAATTGATCTACAAAATTAAATCACAAAACCAAACAATAAATAATCTTCCAAAATGCAAATTATCAGGAAACAAACACTTGCCACATTATCTAAAAATCAAACAGATTAAATAATCTTTCAAATTACAAATTACACATTTAATCTTAAAAACAAACCATAAATAATCATCTATTAAGGACTACTGACTATTAAATTGAATAAATAAAAAGCAGCATAATATCTATAACTTAAAATAATTGCAAATATTATAAAATAATTACTAATAAAACTTTTAAATAAACTAACCTTATATGAAAGATAGGAAATACTTCTTTAAAAAATCTTTTTTCCATCAACCACCTTTTTCGTCAATCGAGTGATAATGCCGCTTTTTTTAATCCAAGCCGTCTCAATCCATTACCTTTTTCCAATCCAGCGGATAATGATAGATAATGCTTCTGGAGAACAATGGCAGAAGATAAATAAGAAGATGAGGAAGATTCAAATAATCTGGGGTTGTGCAAAAGAGAAAGAGAAAAGTTAGTATCTGAAGTTGGGATTCTCACTTGTGTGATATGAACAAGAGGAAAACTTTCGGCAAGATAAATAATTGTATTAATTGCTACTTTGACAGAAATTTTTTCTGATTGAAGTGGCACCATTGATCTCTTTTATCAACAATGTAGAACTCCTGCATATTTTTAAAAAAAATTATTTTCTCTCGCCGCAAATGCGGCAAATGAAAAACCCTACCAACTGTTGATCAATGGTCAAAAAAACTAACGCCACGAATGAGAATTTAACAAAAAAAAGACCTTGACCATTCTTTAGCCAAACTACGACCGTTGATGAAGTAATGATCAATGGTTTGAAAACTAACGCAACAAATGAGCTTTGCGGCGTCAATTTTTATTTTTATTTTTTAAAAACAAGAGGTGGAACTATGACCGTTGATCATGTGATGATCAACAGTCTGAAAACTATCGCCGCAAATGAGCTTTGCGGTTTCAATTTTAAAAAAAAACAATTCTCTTGTGGAACTATGACAGTTGATGACCACATGATCAACAGTTCGATAACTAACGCTGCAAATTAGCTTTGCGGCGTCAGTTTAAAAAAAATTGATATGCTTCGTCGCTCATCAAATGACCGGCGAAGGCTTTTCACATTGAACTATTGGTGAAATTATAATACCACAACATGTGTAGAATTTTTATTGCTCACTCCTAACAGTATTCCAACTTATATGCTTCTTGTCTTATGGTTGAGAAAATATAGGTAGTTTTTTAGGCTAAATGGTTTAGACTCGAATAAATGTCACCCAGGTGCTATTGGTTAAGCAAATGGCATGCAATACAGGTAGGGATAATATTAGAAACCTCTCCTGAAGTTTCTCTTAATATCACCTGGTACTCCTAAGGTTTTAAAAATATCAGTTACCTCCCTTATTTTTGTTATTTGTATAACAAAATTTTTAAAAAATCCTAAACTACCCTTTTACTTGTTAAATAAAAATATTCTTAAACCACTTTGTTCACTTCAAGAAAACCAACACCTAAAAAATAATCTCTTGTAGCACTACCACATCATGATGCTATAACCCATAAAACTATAAATTTGAAAAAAAAAATGATATTTGAAAACAAATACACTTGCACCAATTTAATTCTTTATGCTCAAATCTAATTCCGTACAAACTTTATATATTTTTTCCAACATCTTCTTAACGCTTGCCCAAATTATTAAATTGTACCAATCATTATAAAAATCAATTCAAAATAAGTAAATAAATCATATCCCACTTTATTACAATCACAAAAAGTAAAAAGAAAATCAATTTATTATTATTTGCAAATAAAATATTGCACAGTCATCCAAAAAATGAGTAAGAGAGAATGACGGAGAAAAGGGAAAGTGAAGAAAGTGACTTTTTAAAAAAAATTTTTTTGAACTCCATTTATTTGATATGTGAATTATGTGTCAAGTAAGGGTTAATATAGTCTTTTCACAATTACTAGAGGAGGTAAGTGATATTTCTAAAACCTTAAGGGTGCCAAGTGATATTAAAAAAAAAACCTCAAGGGAGGTTTCTAATATTATCCCTTACATGTAATAAAAGAAATTAAGCCAGTCAAACTTTCACAATTAGGCTTGTGTAATAGTTTGATTTCTTATCTAATTAATAAAAGAAATACTTTAAAAAAAAAAAAAGAAATTAAGCCAGTCAAACGGGTAATGTTTTATGAACCTGTTAACAAATAAGTCATTCCATGAAATGAAAAGAAGATGAGCTCGGATAAAAAATTCTTGCTATTAAACACGAATATGACACTAAATGGCATACTTTAAAATCTCCCTAAGTTTTGACATTGTTAAAAAAGGTCAGAGTAATGCACTAAAATTTTGTCTACAACTAGACAATTCAGGTCCAGTATGCCACAATAAATTTTACAAAATTGAGCACTTAGGCTTCAATTATGAGTTGTTGAAGAAACAAAAACAAAACCTTATTATTTTCCATAGTTCCTTCAAACTTCAGTCTGCAATTATTGCCAAAACATTAATTCTTCACAGGAAAAGACTCTATAGGAGTTCTTAAGTATTTCAACCAAAGTACAACTTTCATGTTTCTTTTTTCAGAAACCAAAGAGATGCAAAAAATTCTACGAATTATGCTGAAATAAAATTTGCAAATAGAATTTGCAACTAAGAGTAATCCATAAATTTGAAATGCATATCCAGAAAACCTTCCCAACTTGAGCAATTAGGAAACACGTTTCAAAAATTCGTTTGCTTTGCCATTTTTACAAATATGTTTTGGGCATTGGAGAAAACCAAACTTTTTTCTTTAAAATTTATTTCTAACCTATCCGAACTCACAACCAATGTTTCAGCAACACAAAAATTAAGAGAACCCAACAAATAATCTGCCATTATTAACCTGAACTAAACCCACAAACAAGAAAGTAAGGTCATGAAAAGCATTTAAAATTGGAGCACAAAATTTCAGTTTCAGATATGACAATATGGCAATAGCGATGGCGATGGTGATAGCGGTGGTGGGCTGCAAATAACCAGAAAAAAAAAACCCAAAGAAACTTCACCGTGCTTTTGTAATGAAGAAATTCAGACAAACAATAGCTCCTCCCTATTCCTCGAATTCCCTATTTAGTTCTGGCTTTGGATTTGCTTTCTTTTCTTTTTTTCCTCGATTTCTTCTGTTTTGTTAGGTGGATGATTATGAAAATTGTGAAGGGATTTTGTATAGGAAGAGATGTTGATTAATGATTCTAGGGAATGAAATGTCTGAAATGAGAGTGAGTTCTTCAATCGTTCAAGTTGCTTCTGAGACGAGAGTGAGTGCTCTGTCTTTGTTTTAGCGATGCCCGATGAATTGGAAAACAAGAATGAGTCGGTTCGCTGATCGTTTCAATCTTGCTTCTGAAATGCCATTGAAGTTGCCCAAAACTATAGTAAAACCGGTCCATGGGAACTACACTATAGCAACTTCAACTCGTGCTTTTAGTATAGTAAGGATATTATTGTATTTGATAGATAAATGAACTAGTTGGTTCCTTAATTAATGCCACTGGTACTAATTTTTTACTTGAATTAATGGTTGTAAATTCTTACTTATGTATTTAAACTAAACTAGTTTTTTCAGCCTCACGCGATGCGTGAGGATGCGTGAGGATGCCTGGGTCTATGTTAATCAATATCAAATGAAAACAAGTAGATTAATGTAAAATGTTTATATATTAATACATGATAGTTGTTAAATAAATGTGGAGAATTTGACTTTATGTAAATTGAATATTGTTGTTACTCATTTACTCATTTGATTTGTAATTTTCTCTTAGATAGTCAGTCAATACCTTAAAATCTTTGCGAATTCTTGATATTATAAATAAATGATGCATTCATTTGAAATGTACAATTACATACAAATATCATAAATATGGTGACGCTGATCACTTTTAAAATTATGCACACACTATTTGTATCTAGTCAAGAATGAAATAAGTTTAAACAAGTAAAACCCTTCTTGAAACTTATTGTGAATAAACACAATGGTGATATCAATAATTTAAAAGAACAATCATCACATTTCTACGCAATAAAAAATGTCAAGAAATTGAGAATTTTTCATGATGTAGTAAAACAAATATGCTTCTAGTAATTGTAGTAAAAAATATCATATTGACAGGTGTAATTTCTTGTAGTAATCTTTCCAATAAAGCGCGTCTTCCCAAACTTCTTGCACTCATTGCAACAATTTTTGGGTGCAGTACGTAGATCATCGTCATCATTTTTCTTCTTTGCATCTCTTTTTTTGTGCAGAGACCATTAATCAATGACGATGAACTTTTCCTTCTTTTCTTTTGTCAAGCATTCTTTGAAGTAGAACAAATTATAGTAATCTTGAGACATGTAACATGTAGTATATTTTACCTTATAACCTTAATAGCTAATTGGACCTTAACTACCATTTGAATCTCGTGAGGATGCCTGGATTTCTGCTTGAATTTGCTACTAAATATCTAAGTATTTGATTGGACTTGTTGCCAATTTCTGATACATTTGTGGGAATGCATTAGAAGGAGAATTACTTAGGAAGTACTAAACAATAGCTAGGAACAACCTGGAGAAATATATCATACTCAGATTCACTGCAATGTATTATCTCTATTTTCGCAAATGCAAAGCAATAGTATCCCTGCATCTACAACTAATCTTAGTAGGGACCATTCAATATTGATTTATAAATGACCAAACTACTTATTTGATTATCCACCAAACCGAATAGCTCCTATTCACAGCTTTCTATCTCACTGGTTTTTTGGCGAAAACTACTTATTGATCTTATTTCGGAGAAGATTTGGAATTCAGAGACCTTATTCACTGCATGAGGTAGTCTTTTAAACCCTTGCCACTTTTTTGTATGTATTTTTCCTCAAAGTTTTTGTGGTACTTGCATGATTAGGAAATTAAACTATACTTTGATGAAAAAAACATGTGGCTTTGACCTACAGTATGTCAAAATCGCAAGCAATTGATAGATAGTATTCAATTTCTGGTTTCTTTATATATTTGGCTTGCAGATTTTTCTTGCTAAGCAGACCCAGAATTCTTGTACTTGTGCTTCAAACTTTACTGTTGTTGTAGTCAAGCAATGGTAATTTATGCGAAAAATCACCTAATTTTTTAGAGGATTGCTAATTGATTCCATTTTTGGTACTTTGGCCTTTTATTGTGGTCCTATAGTTCGACATATTAGTTTTCAGAAGGAAACAACAATCCTCAAAAGGTTTGTATCTAATTGTAATTTTAAGGGATAGCTGGATAATCCTTCTTCTTATCTTTAAACCCATGAGTGGGTTATGGAACGAGCAAATTTTGGTCCCCTCCTCCCCGGGCCTACTTCTGGCATGATATATCAACATAGAGACGATATTGCCCGTCTCCTTGCATTCTTCTCTGTATACGCTTCTTCTAAGTTTGCATATTTCCGTCAGCAACCCATTAAAAAAGCTCAGCTATACATAAATAAGAAGATTTCAATAAAAATGCATACCCAATCAAATTAGTAGTAGAAGGCAATTAATAAACAAATGAAAGATAGTTGTACGTCTAATATGCGAGTAAGAATCCATAACATATTCATTAACATGGCTCACGGAACTATTATAATCATGTAAACACTTCGACTCATTAAGCCTTTCAGTACAAGGACAAAACCACGGAAAGGTAGAAATAAACCACAGAGCTCACCTTGTAAAATCAGACAATGAAACCTTTCAATTGGGAAGAAGGGTTGCCTGTGAGGGAAAAAGAAATACGAAAAAGTGGCAAAGGTTTAAGCACAGAATGGTGCGTAAAAAATCAAGAAAACCAAATACATGCATGGCATATCTTTAGAACTGTTTATAAACCACAGAGCTCACCTTGCAAAATCAGACAATGAAAGCTTTCAATTGGGAAAAAGGGTTGCCTGTGAGGGAAAAAGAAATACGAAAAAGTGACAAAGGTTCAGTCGTAATCCTTGTCAAAAAGTTGAAATACAGAAGTACATGTGCATGGTCGAGTGCTGAAACGGAGTTCTGACCAGATGATGGTATTTGGATCATATCTCAGTCCACAGAGCTCTAAATTGGATGATTCTTGAAATATTGGAAAGCAACTCAAAGCGCTATAACTTTCATGTTTTGCCCAAGAGCTAGTTCGGCCTCTATCAATAAGAAAATAGCAGTTGAAGTGATACTAAATGCACAGAAGTGAATACGCGATTTGGCAATATGTGGGTTGTAGTCGCGTATTCTCTAGTCACGTATTGTAGCCTGATTTCTGCAAATTGCTCAGCCACTTGCTCTGCTTTCACACTACTTTCCAGCACAACTCCAGACAAGAATTTCAGCTGCATATGTTCAAGGAACCTTTTGGAAGAAAAAAGGGACTTTATGTCTTGTCCAAAAATCACCTTTTGACTCTCTTAACACTTGAGATTTTAGAATCATTGGAGAGGAAGAGTAGAACATATTAGAGTAGTTCTTATCAGATTTTAGCATTAGAGGTTAGAGGTTAGTCTTGTTTTGTTCTCTCTAGCTAGAGTATTTTGTGAGAACAATTGGAGACTTCATTGTACAACTCATTTCGTTAAAGAAATAGAAGATTGTTGGGAGCTTCTTCATCAATCTTGGCTAAGCTTTCTTGTCTATCTTTACTTGCAATCCAATATGTGTTCTTGCAATGAAGCCATGCTCTTTCTTGTTATAATTTATATGAGTAGCTAAATTTCTAGATCTAGGGAGTATATGAAACTTATGACTACTTGATATGAAGTGAATACGATTTACACTTGTTACATTTTTTATTAATTTGTCTATTTATGCATACTTATCACTTGTTGTTGCTTGATCACCAATAGCAAGTTTTTAGTTATTATTATTCAATGAAAGTTGGTAATAATGATGGAACAACATAAATAGAGGTTAAGTAGTAGACTCTTGAGAATAGAGATACACTTAAGTAGATTAAACTAGTATTTCATGAAGGAAACAAGAGTAGATCTTGTTCTTTACCATGAGAATAGAGAAAACTAGTCTATTCTAGACCATTTTATCATGAGAATGAGATTTGGTAATATTGGAAATGAATCCCTAGTTAAACAAGAGTTGTAACAAGAGGTAAATCTATTTTTTTGTATTTTTTATGCCATAAGTGGAATCTATATCCCTAGACTCAAGTATTTAGTGAATTTTCTCCACTGTTGCCTTGCAAATATCTAGTTAAGATTAGTTAAGTAGTAGTAATTATATATTCCCTTGCTTAAATCTATCATTAGTCTTGGGGTAAAATGCAGAAAACCTCCTTGTGGTTTGACTATTTGACACGCTACCTCCTCATTATTTAAAAACACCCACACTACCCCCCCGCGCTTTGGACTAAAGTGAAATTTGATTGGTAACCTGTATGCTACCTGCAAGTGATGTATTATTATTTTTTTAATATTTTTTATTTTATTGTCACTTTTTCTTTTAATTTTGGTGCTTTGGCTTAATTATCATAGGTATTTTTACAAATTTTATAATTAGTGATGCACTTTTAAAATTTTCTAAAAATAATTCATACCCTCTCACTTTTGCTCTGCCATCTCTCTCTACTGACTGGCTTAATTATCATAGGTATTTTTACAAATTTTATAATTAGTGATCCACTTTTAAAATTTTCTAAAAATAATTCATACCCTCTCACTTTTGCTCTGCCATCTCTCTCTACTGACCAGTCGCCACCACCACACGTGGCTTTGTCTTCAAAGATTCTTCCAAAACAATGGCTCCAAAATCCAAATTCACCCAAATATCCAAGAAAAAATTTCATGAATTTCATAAGCTTCCATCATAAAATTCTTGAAAAAGTGGACAAATCAGATGAGTGAAAATGGCATCCCCTTCAAATTGAAACACAAATCTTGGGTCTGCCTCAGCTCTCAGCTCTCACGTTTACGTGCAACTCAACTACTTTTCCCCTCCCACCGCCCACCATACTAATCCATCCATCCTGAATCACGCACCCTTTATTACTATGCTCCGTTGCCTTCAAGTTCAGCTGCACCAAAACACTACCCAAAAATTTCCCACCCAACTTCCACCCGCAAGCTGCAGAAGTATTCCCTCCTTTTCCCGTATATATCTCAATCTTCAAACCACAAGTCCTACCTCTGGCAGCCAATTTCTCAACAAGCTTCCCAAACTCCAACTTCTTGAAGTTAAACCCAACATGAATCCCACTCTCAATCGCATCAGTACCACTCTCCTGAGAAAGCCACGGGACTGTCGATTATTGCATTGGGAAGCCTTTGAGCTTGATTTTACAGTAACACAGGGTCGTGGTGGTCGTTGACTTAGACCAAGAGGATAGGGGAGAAAGCCTCACTGCCAAGTTTCCAATCACAATTTGGACGAATGGACAAGGATCCATTGTTTTGGTCCGTCTAGAAAAGAATTACAGGATGTAGAATGCAGTTGATGAATAGGAGAGGCGGTGAGTGGGAACGACGTAGATATAAGGGATGTGGGGATGCAGATTACGGAGGTGGAAGATAAAGACTAAAGGAAGAGAAGAAATGTTAAGAACGGTTTTAGACTACAACTACAAGTCCTCTTCTTATTTCTCCTCGAAATCGTAGCAAAAATGAGACCCACCTGTAGAATTCCTCTACCCAATTTTTTGGGTCTTTGATGGCTGATCTGGTGGTGCCCATTTTTACCGTAGGGGACTAGATATGTAGCAATACATAAAAGTACAAACGGACCCACTACCTCTCATATTATGGTACTCCAAATTTGCAGGATTTTAGACTTTGGGTGGAGAGGATGGTCGTATGAAGTGGTGGTTAGGGTGGAGATGGGGATGGTGGTGTGAAATGGTGGTGCAAAGTTCTAGTGGAGGGGATGGTGGTGTGAAGTGGTGGAGGGGGAAGGGGAGCAGGAGAGAGGAGGAAAATGAAAGAAAATGTGAAAATGAAAAAATGAGCAGATGCTTAGACCCCTTACTTCGATGTTGTGGGTTGTGGAGAATGTGAAACGGAGCAAGAAGAAGACGAAGAATAGAAAAAGAAAAGGAAAAAAAAGAAAGGAAAAGAAAATAAAATGAAAAAGAAAAAATTAATAATAGACAGACTACCGGTTCAATAGCAGGTCAAAAAGCATAATTCTACTCTAGTCCAAAGCATGAGGGGATAGTGTGGGTGTTTTTAAATAATGAGGAGGTAGCGTGTCAAATAGTCAAACCACAAGGAGGTTATGTGTATTTTACCCTTAGTCTAAATAATAAAGTAAGTAAGGACCTAGTGCTTGCAAAGTTGCTCCCTGTGGGATCGACCCGATATAAAACCTAACTACTAGCTTGACCTGTATGCTTGCAGTAAAACGGGTGTAATTTGGAACTAAACTTGTACTTATATCAAAAGCCCGTCATCTACCATCATTCTAGTTCAAGGAGTTGGCGTAGTAGAATTAAAGTTCACCTCCGAAAATTTTGTAACTTTAATTAATATACTGTGACGCCCCAAAAAAAAATGAGTTTGAGAACCTGGAAATTTTCTAATTTTCTAGGGTTTATTTTTTTAATCGCCCGCCTTTTCTACATTTTCTTGATTAGAAAAATTTCCCAAATAAAGTTTATGAGCAAAGATAGTTTTAAAATGATTTTTCTAGTATCGGTTAGTTTTTGAGAAATTAAGAGCGTATTTTGAACGTGGGACCCGCAAGTGCGGTAAATGCATTATATTTTTGACAACTTGTTGGAATTTTGTATTAAGTGATATTATTTTACAAGGTGTTAAGATATTTGTCTTGGAGAGACAAGAAGATAATCTCAAGCTTAAAGGGTGACAAGTGTCACCTTGTTATTGAAGGTTGGACTTTGACATTTGACCATCTTACTACCTTTACCAAATAAGTACCAAATTGATCCAAAATTACCTTCATTTTTCATCATCTTGGCTGAGCTTCACAAGGAGAAAAGAAAGGAAAGCTTTCATCTTACTTCTTCATTTCTTGCTCCAATCAAACAATTTAACCGATTAAACTTGGATTTCCTCCATAAAACCTCTTAGTTTTGTGGTATTAAGGTTGGTTGTGAAGTAGTTTGGAAGACCAAGGTGCTAAGTTGCTTCCTTTCTTGAGTTGGTAAGATGAGTAGCTAAGGAACCTCTCTTTTCTTCTCAATCATGTTTAATTAGTGGCTTATGTGAGTTAAAGAGATGGTTTGATGGATTATATCTCGATTTTGGTTGAATTGGTGAAGTTTTATAATTATTCGGGATTTTTCTGTTTTCATATGGATATGATTATGGGGTCATGTATGATGATTGGAAATGATGTTTAAGGACTCTATGAGGTGGAAAGAGTGGTCAATTGCAATCAATTTCTGTTTTGGAAGAAATTTCAGAAAATTAGGTTTTGTGAAGGAACATTCTGTCCGAATTTTTAGGTCCTAGATAGAGGCCGAATTGGCCTTTGCTTAAAACATGAAAGTTGTAGGGAATGACATTTTAGAGGTGCCTACAAAATTTCAGATCAATCGGAGTAGCGTAGCTTGAGAAAAGTCAAAATTACCCTTGCTGTCCTGGTTTTACCCGAATTTGGGAATTGCTTCTGTAATTGGTTGTTTTGGTCAGGAATGCTGCTGAATTGGTTGTTGAGGTTTTCTGATGAATTGAAGCCGTGTTTCTTAGCTTTCAGCTGGTTTTGGAATTTTTGGATTTGGACTTGTAGAGCCTGAGTTATGATGTTTCCGCTAGAATGCGTTTTGGTGAATCTGTTTTACGTTTTTGATGTGGTATCTTGCATTTTTGACCTGTTTGCACTCAAAACTGGGTTGAATGACCTTCTGTGATATTGTATCCCTATCTCTTAGTTTCGAAATGGTGTATCTTGTACCTTCATCCGACAATCGTAGTGCCTTTGGTGCCATTACCGCAAAAGGATGTCAAAAGCTATTTTTCTGGTTTTGAGCTTAACTTTCATTTCCGGACTTTTCCCTAACTTGACTTGTACTAGTACTACTTAGAGCTTGCTGAATGACTATTGGATGAACTTGTTGTTGTGTGTGTACCTTTGGGACTGGCTGAGGAAATAATGTAGCCATGATGGCTGGAAAAGTTAGCAAATTCAGGGGAAGTGCTGTCCGAACTTTGAAGGGATTTGTTTGCATTGAGTTTGTGATCTAAGACTTGGGTTTGAGCAAGGCAATGATACATGATGGATGATTTCTGAGCCATTGAGGTGAGTGACCTCAAACTATTTCTAAAGTTATTTATGAACCGTTTTTTTTGCATTATTTACCTTTAAACTGTTTCCAATGTTACTTTTGAACTGTTTTCTTGCATATCATGCGTGCTTGCATATAGGTGTTCTTTGTTTGCTATATCACTTGATTTATTGGCTTGTTATTATTGATTGATAATATGTTAAGTGCTTTCAATGATTGTTAAAACGAGTTTTCTAGGCGAGTGTGTACTTTATCGCACTCGACCTAAATAAATATGAAATTTTCAATGATTAATGATTAAATGCTAGTTGCGCATGAATGTAAGCCGTTTGGCTGAACTGGCCACTGCCCTTTGTTACCGATCGACTCGAGCCAGAAGCGGACTCGGTCGGGCGATATGGTGATCCTGGGTGAATTTGGTATACTCGAGTATTACCTTGTAGTCCGGCTACGTCCGGATGGGTGGAGTCCGGCTACGTCCGGATGGGTGGAGACCGGCCAACGTCCGGAAAAAGGAAAAAAAAAGATGAACGAATAAAAAGATGAACGAGAGATTATTTATAAAAAATGAACGTATCATTTTCATGAATGTTACTATCGCTTTCCATTGTACATGTTTCTTGAATTATTGATACTCCATATTTAATGTTTTGTAAATGCTGTAATCGTTTCTGGACTTATCAATTGATTTATGACATCATTGATTTATGACATCATTGAAAAGAAATATTGTTAAACCGATTTGATTACTGATTTTCTGGTTATTCGGTGAGCTTCTAACTCACCCCAAAAATATTTTATTCCCCTCCACAGGGCTCAAGGCGAAGGAAGGACTTGTTGTGCTTGTTCACGTGAATGGATGGCCTATATCTTGTACAGTTTGGATTTGGAATCATTTTATGTATAGTTGGGAATTGTTTTCGCTTCGCTTATAACATGTAATTATTGGAGAATTTGATGTAATTTTTGAGATTTATATTGTAATCTGTTTGAGGACTGTAGTGAGTGAGTGAGTCCCGGCGAGAGCTGGGCAGGCGGTCCGCCGAACCCTGGGGTACGCCCTAGGGGGAGGTGGGGCCGTCACATATACTCTATGTACCAGAAGTTAGGAAGAACTTAGTGTTGAGTGGTTTATTGAACAAATATGGAATTGGACTTGTTTTTGAGGCTAACAAGTTTGTCTTGTCCAAGGGTGGTATGTTTGTAGGCAAATGTTATCTTTGTAATGGTGTGTTCAAGTTGACTGTGTGAGGACTCGTATTTTATTTAATTTTATTTATTTATTTTATCTATTTATTCACTTATTTGTTGGTTTACTCCAAAATAGATATTTTCATGATTAATTACCCAAGTGTTAGTTAGTTATACTATCGTTACAAGAATTTCTAAGAAATTTCACTTTTTGCGCACAAGTGGGAAGTTCGTGTTTTCGCACGCGCGATTAATTGAGGGACTTTAGAAAATTATTGTTAGACTACTAAGAGTGAATAATAATAGTGTTAAAGAAAGTGCATTGAAGGTTTAGTGCACCAGTGAAACAAACCCGAGAGGAATCGGGCATGAAACGCGCGCGTACGCGCACTATTAAAGTTGACTTTTGTGCAAATTTTGAACTACAACTACCAAGCCTCCATGAGAAGCTTCCCTCATCAGATTTCGCTCTCTCTCTCCTTACCCTTGCTGGCCGAAAACTCCAAGGAGGAAGAAGACAAAAACCCTTCGTCATCTCACTTCATTTTCTTGCACCTTTTCACTCCAAATTCACTATACAAACTCACAACAACTTGCAGACTCACTTGGACTAGGAAGAGAGCATCATTTCCACGGTTTTTTTTGAGCTCTTAGTGGCCGAAATTTCTGAGTTTCATCAACCAAGAGGTAGTAAATCATCCAACCTTCGAAACTTGATTCTAGTGAGTTAGATTTCACTTGGAAGCTTGTAGCTTCATGTGGGTATCTTTATTTTATTGGAAATTATTTGAGTGGGCTCTATGAAATCCCACAATGGACATGTTGGACTGATATGATAATTTCAGGTGTTATTTATGTTGATTAAGTGTTAAACTAGTGGATATAAGTTGAAAAAGTGGAAAGAAAATTAGAGGCAAGTTTGCATGAGAAAGGGCCGAATTCTGCCCTGTTTTTGCAGAGTACTTGGTGCAATTTTTTTGTGATCAAATGACCTTGATTTGTATGTAGATATGTTGTATAGGTTGTGTGGAAAGTTTCCACCAAAAATCACTTGATTTGGTTGGGTGAAAGTTGCATTTTCTAAAATCCTTCAAAGCTGGGAAATGGGTAACAGGGGTTACCTAGCAGCGAACTTTGAACGATCATAACTCCTAGCTCTGATGTCAAAATTGAGTTCCGTTTGCAGCATTTGAAACTAGACACTTCTAGTTTTCCAACGGTATAAAATTCATTTCCTGATTTGAAGTGAGTGAGCCGTACTAGTTCACCAAATTTACCTGTTCTATTTTGTTGCTCTGCTCGAGAGTCAGTGATGTGCTGGGAGTTGTTGCTTGAATTTGAGCTAGCTATGAATTGAATTTCAAAATGATTTCTTCTGATGAATTGTAGCCTTATGAATTTAGTTTCCAACACTACCAACCATGCCCAATTCCAAGTTGAATTGACTGAGTTATGGCCAAATTACAGAACCGCACCAGTGATAGAAAACCCTAGTTTTGGCTAGCCGAATGGCTTAACTCGAATTGGGACTTGTTATTTTTAAACTTTTGGTGTCAATCACCTACCAAATGTATGTTGGATGTTTCTTAGACCTTTTCTTCATAAATGAACCATGTTTGAGATGATTTCATTGGCCAGAGGGTCGAAAAAAAAAAAGGAAAACGGAAGCATAAGGCAGAATTGCCTTGGAAATGTCTGGAACTTTAGTGGTCTTGTTAACTAATTTTCTGTATGACTTTTTTTGCATAAAATTTGATAGAGGAGTAGCGCTTATATGGTAGTGTAATCATACCAAATTTGGTGCCATTCCAAGTCCATTTCGATGCCCAACTGAAGTCCCAAAGTTTATGTTTCAAATCTGGAAAATTGTCCAATGGTCTTCTTTTTGAACCAACTTTGAACTGCTATATCTTGGTGCTCAAAACTTCGATTTTTGTTCCATCTATTTTGTTTTAAACATTGATTGTAACTCTAATTGACTTTCAAATTTTAGAGGCTAGTTCGCATTTTGTGAATTTTACCGAATTTCCAAAATTTACCAAAAACCAACCACGAATCTGTCTTGGAAGTGCAAGTCAGTAGATTTAAACTGAAATTTGAGTGTCTTCCATTTAGAATCATGGAGAAGTGTGTTCTAACTTTTAGTACTTTGGAAGTAGTTTCCAACGGTTCTAAGTTTTCCAATTTTGGACCTACGGAGAGTGAGATATGACTTTTCAAAGAGTGCACCTCAAATCTGAAATTTCTGAACTTAAAGGAAATTGAGTTTTTAGAACTCTCCATTTCTCTTCGATATTGTTTGACCGTTTTACACTTGATTTCAAAGATGAAAATCAGTTTTTCCTTGTATTATTAAACCCCACTTTTGAGCCTCGATTTACGAATAATTAAGGTTCATTTTCATGATATTTTCTTAGATTGTACAAGTGTAAAATCTTCCTTGATAATTGGGGGTTTTGAACGATAGTGTGTGATAAATAATTATTGTGTGCTCAGGTATTCAAGGGGACCTTCAAGAGGACCTCACAACGGACGCTTAAATACTTGAATTGAGCACCACCCTCTCATTTTGACTAAGTGAGTGTCAAGTGTGTGAAAACATGTTACGTGTTTAATTGTGATTGGAAATTGAGTATTTTGAAATTGCTGAGTCGAGTATTTACTTTACTGTATCGTTCTCATTAAATTGAAGTGTACTTGAATTACTTGACATGAAATACTTGAAGTGAATATTTACGTGAAGTATACTTGAATTACTTGAAGTGACTTGTTAAATGAATTAAGTGAAGTATTTCAATGATTAATTGTGCTATGGCAGCATAAGTCGATTAGATTGAATCTCCTCGACTCCTAGTGATACTAGTGGGGGACGCCCAAATCTCATCGGCCGACCTTGCAACTCGACCCGGCATGGGCACGGTCGAGAAACTTGGTGAGCCATGAGAAACGTGTATAAACTTGATCTAATGGGGAGATCTTATTTGGCATACTCGAGTAGCATCGCCTTATATAAAAACAGGCGGGTCCAGTACAGGGGTATGTAATGGTGATCGGGGAACGAGTAAGTGAAATTCTACGGATTATAACCTACCTGATTGACGGAGTGTCAACTCGTGAAGGTTCTTGATCGTTCAAGTGGAAAATGGCTCCTGAGAGCTCTTATATCCTTGAATGGTTTCTGTTTACATTTTCTCGCCCAAATTGTTATTTACTTGAATATTACTGTTTTAGTTGTTAAATGGAATTATTAATTGGACAACGTGCTTGCATGTATGTTTTTTGGCCTCATGAGCAATCACTCACCCCGTAGATTTGTTTTCCTTAACAGGTGGATTGGAAGATTATGAAAAGCCGACTAGGTTATGTTTTTGATTGAAAATCTTGATTGTAATTATTTAGTCAACTTTTTAATGGTTGTATTTTGGGACTTGATGTATCTTTTGAGAACCCGATGTAAGATTTAGATATTCGGTTAAGGAGGCGATTTTTCTTTATTTAGACTTGTATTAATTTGGTATGTATCGTTAAACTTGAATTAAATTGATTTGAGTCCTGACGAGAGTTGGACAGGCGTCCCGCGGATACCCTTGGGTTCGTCCTTGCGAGAAGTGGGGGTGTCACAGTTGGTATCAGAGCGCTAGATTAGAGACCTATTTGGGAGATGTGTTAGGGACTTTACCCTTAAGATTGGAGATAAGATGACTTAGTCATACCCTAAGTTATATTTGAATGAATTCATAACTTTAAGTTTCTAATCTAGAAATTGTGGTTGTTTTGCAGGGATAGAGAATGGGAACGGATGACCTGCTGCTGATGGTAATGGCCATGCTAATGGCCATGTAGAGTCTCTTAGATCCATTTACTATAGTGCACGGGGTGGAGGAGCTCATGTACGCTACTCACCTTCTACTAGGTTCCCCAGATGTGTCTGTAGGAGGATACATGCTTACCCGAACCACCTTGTATTTGCTCTTGACGATAAGCACCGTCAGTTGGTGGATGCCAACAGAGATTTGCTCCAGGAGGTAAAGGAACTGAGCATTATGGTGAATGCTCAGAGTGTTAGGATTGTTGAACTTGAGGAGGTATTGGTAGGCGAGGTGGCCACTGTTGAGGTCATTCGTGATGAGCTTCAGAAAGTTAGGGTTCGACTTACTAGGATAGGTGAGGAGATCCATGATCGGGCTTTCGGGATCATGGCCGATGCCACTATGCTGATAGATGAAGTGATGGAGGTTGTCCAGAACCCAGTTCAGGAGGAGGATCCAGAGGAGGACCCTGAGAAGGAGGTTCCACCTGATAGCCCCTAAGAACTAGGCTTAGAGTGACTGACCTTTTGACTGATGTAGTTAGAATTAGTTGGAGTGATGCTAGTGTCAAGGCCATTGTATTTTTGTTTGACTGTGTGGCCTACTTTTGAGGCACTTGACTTTACGTTAGTCGTATGTGACTAAAAGTACTTTCGTGGCACCTGTGTGCTATATTTTTTAAATTCCCCCATGACTTGCTAATTATATGAACTTTGAAGTGTTAATGAATGTAAATTACTGTTATTTCCAATGTTTCTCGATTGGCTCTTGTTTTGAATATTTCCTCGTGTAATCACTCTTATATTTGCACTAGACACTGTTAGAATTATGGACGAACGAAGGAGAGATCGAGATTGTGGGCGAGGGTCTAGGCAAGCCCAATCTCAAGGAGATGACCAGGGATCGGTAATTGGACTGACCCAGGGACAAGGAAATTTAGAGGGTAATCAAGTGGCTACTACCATTAATAGGATGACTGATATCCTTGAACGGTTAGTGGAGAGACACGGTCCAGGACCACTTAACCAACCTGGGGGTCAGGATAAAGGGGAAGATAGGGCTTTGGAGAGGTTGCTGAAATTTAACCCGCCTAAATTCACCGGAAAGCCCGACCCCGAGGTAGCTGAGAATTGGTTGGAAAGGATGACCAACATATTCTCCGCCTTAGACTATACTGAAGATAGGCGTGTGAATTTTGTTGCTTTTCAGTTTGAGGGAGTAATAAAGGGAAAGTGGGACGTAATAAAGGGAAAGTGGGAGAGAGCCCAAACCCCTTGGATTTGGGAGAATTTCACGAGGAAATTCAATGAGAAATTTCTTCCACCTTTAATCCAAGAGAAGAGAGAGGATGAGTTCATCAAATTGAAACAAGGAACTCTTAGTGTAGCTGAGTATGAAGGGAAGTTTACTAAGATTTCTAAGTACGTTCTCGAATTGGTAATCAATGAGCGGAAAAGGATAAGATGGTTTGTACAAGAGTTTAATGTAGAAATCTAAGAGGGCTTAGCTGCGGGCCAAATCTTTGCGTTTACTAAGTCTCTAGAGAAAGCGCAAAGGGTCGAGAGTGCAAGAATGCAAGTTAGGGACTTCCACAATAAGAAAAGAAACTTTTCTAGTCACACTTCTGGACAGACTAATAAGAGTACACAACCTTCCAAGATGGAAAGAGAAATGGGAGGAGTGAGGACCACTGGAGCTTTGTCCAGAGGAGGTCGTAGTGGGTCAGTTCAAGCGAGAGGAGTGCCTTCTAGTGGTTCGGCAGTGACACCACAATTTACTTGTGGTTACTGTGGTAAATCCAATCACTCAGAGAATGCTTGTTGGAGAAAGTTTGGGAAATGTTTGTTCTGTGGTAGCGCTGAACATCAACTCGCGAGTTGTCTGAAGGCGTCAAAAATAGGAAGTAGCACTCAAAGGTCAGAAAGGTCAATCTCTAAACAGACTAGTGCTGGAGGAACTTGACCTAGAGTACCGGTTAGGGTTTATGCTCTGGATCATTAACAGATTCCCGATGCAACTGAAGTGGTTGAAGGTATGATCCCTATTTTTCACAATTTAGCTAAGATTTTAATTGACCCAGGTGCAACGCATTCTTTTGTCAACCCTAATTTCATGAGTGGGATAGACTTGAAACCAATTAAGTTACCTTATGATTTAAAGGTTAGAACACTTGTTGGAGATCAAAGTTTACTGGCTAATTTGGTGTATAAGGATTGTGAGATATGGGTTGGAGAACAGAAATTACTGGCCGATCTGATGGGTTTAGCGATTAAAGGGTATGATGTCATCATAGGAATGGATTGGTTAGCCCGTTATAATGTTCAGTTGAACTGTAAGATGAAAACAGTAGAATTGTGCAATCCGATAGAGGCAATCCTGAAATTGGATGTAAATGGTAGGTTAGCCTTATCTACACTTATCTTAGGGATTCGAATTAGAAAAATGTTAAATAAGGGAGCTCAGGGATACTTAACTTTTCTTATCAACACTCCTAGTGATAAAATGAGACTGGAGGAAATGCTTGTAGTGAAAGAGTATCCGGATGTCTTTTCTGAAGAGTTAGAATCTTTACCCCCGAAAAGAGATATAGCTTTTAAGATTGATGTGACTCCGGGAGTGACACCTATCTCTAAGACACCGTATAGAATGGTTCCAGTTGAATTGAAAGAGTTGAAATTGCAATTACAGGATTTACTGGAGCGGGATTTTATAAAAGAGAATGATTCACTGTGGGGAGCCCCAGTCTTATTTGTTAAGAAGAAAGATGAGAATTTAAGGTTATGCATAGATTATCAAGACTTGAATGATGTCACTATTAAGAACAAGTACCCTTTGCCTCACATTGATGAATTGTTTGATCAATTGCAAGGGGCGATAATATTTTCTAAGTTGGATCTTAGACAGAGCTACTACTAGTTGAGGATTTTGGAAAAAGATATACCCAAAACTGCTTTTAACTCGAGGTATGGACACATTGAGTTTGCAGTAATGCCATTTGGATTAACCAATGCACCTGTTGTTTTTATGGATTTGATGCACAGGGTCTTTAAACCTTATCTGGATCAATTTGTAGTGGTATTTATTGATGATATATTAGTGTATTCTAAGACTGCGGAGGATCATAAGAAGCACTTGAGAATTGTTTTACAAATATTGAGGGAACATCAGTTGTATGCTAAATTCAGCAAGTGTGAGTTTTGGTTGAAAGAAGTGATATTCTTGGGTCATATAATTTCTATGGATGGGATTAAAGTGGATCCAACCAAAATTGAAGCGGTCTCTAAATAGAAGCGACCGGAAAATCCTATTGAATTTTGAAGTTTTATAGGGTTAGCAGGGTATTACCGAAAATTTATCAAGGATTTTTCTAAGATTGCTGGACTCATGACTGAGTTAACCAAGAAAAGTTGGATAAGATCATAAGGTTACACAAGATACCTGTAAGTATTGTGTCCGATAGAGACCCTATATTTGTCTCGAGATTCTGGCAAAAGATGCAAGAAGTGTTGAGAACTAAATTGAATTTTAGTACTACTTACCATTCCCAAACCGATGGACAGTCCGAGAGAACGATTCAAACTCTTGAAGACATGTTAAGAACCAGAACCTGTGTTTTGGATTTCGGGGAGAGTTGGAGTAAGTATTTGATATTGGTAGAATTTGTTTATAATAATAGCTTTTATTCTTCTAATCAAATGGCCCCGTATGAAAGCACTTTATGGTCGGAAATGTAGATCTCCGATTTGTTGGGATGAAATAGGTGAACGAAAAATCTTAGACCCGACTATAGTGCTTTGGATTGAGGAGGCGAATGATAAGGTGAAATTGGTGCGCCAGAGGATTCAAACCGCACAAAATCGTCAGAAGAGTTATGCAGACAATCGAAAGAAGGACTTAGAATTTGCGGTTGGAGATCAGGTTTTTCTTAAATTTACTCCTCTGAAAGCAAGTTTAATGTCTGAAAAAAGAAAGAAATTACAACTGAGATTCGTAGGGCCGTACAAGATTATCCAACGTGTAGGAAATGTGGCCTATAAGTTGGAATTGCCACCAAGTTTATCTCGGATCAACAATATTTTCCACGTGTCCATGCTTAAAAAATATCACCCAGACCCCTCTTATATCCTGCAACCGGAAAATATTGAAATTGATGAGTCGCTGACCTATGAGGAGAAACCGATCAGCTTCTAGATGTAAGGTGAAGGAATTGAGAAACAGGCAGATTCCGTTGGTGAAAGTTCTTTGGAGGAACCATGGATTAGAGGAAGCAGCCTGGGAAGTTGAAAAAGAGATTCGAGGAAAATATCCAGACCTATTCTCAAATTAAGGTATAATTTTGAGAACGAAATTCTCATAAGGGGGAAAGGATGTGAGGACTCGTATTTTATTTTATCGATTTATTCACTTATTTATTGGTTTACTCCAAAATAGTTATTTTCATGATTAATTACCCAAGTGTTAGTTAGTTATACTACCGTTACAAGAATTTATTAGCAATTTCATTTTATCGCGCATAAGTCGGAAGTTCGCGTTTTCGCACGCACAATTAATTGAGGGACTTTAGAAAATTATTGTTAGACTACTAAGAGTGAATAATAATAGTGTTAAAAAAAGTGCATTCGAAGTTTAGTGCACCAGTGAAACAAATTTGAGAGGAATCGGGCACAAAATGCGCGCGTACACACACTATTGAGAGTTGACTTTTGCGCAAAATTTGAACTACAACTACCAAGCTTCCATGAGAAGCTTCCCTCATCAGATTTCGCTCTCTCTCTCCTTACCCTTGCTGGCCGAAAACTCCAAGGAGGAAGAAGACCAAAACCCTTCATCGTCTCACTTCATTTTCTTGCACCTTTTCACTCCAAATTCACTACACAAACTCACAATAACTTGGAGACTCACTTGGACTAGGAAGAGAGCATCATTTCCATGGTTTTTTTGGAGCTCTTAGTGGCCGAAATTTCTGAGTTTCATCAACCAAGAGGTGGTAAATCATCCAACCTTTGAAACTTGATGCTAGTGAGTTAGATTTCATTTGGAAGCTTGTAGCTTCATGTGGGATCTTTATTTTGTTGCAAATCATTTGAGTGGGCTCTATGAAATCCCACAATGGACATGTTGGACTAATATGATTATTTTAGGTGTTATTTATGTTGATTAAGTGTTAAACTAGTGGATATAAGTTGAAAAAGTGGAAAGAAAATCAAAGGAAAGTTTGCATGAGAAAGGGCCGAATTCTGTCCTATTTTTGCAGAGTACTTGGTGCAATTTTTTTGTGATCAAATGACCTTGATTTGTATATAGATTTGTTGCATAAGTTGTGTGGAAAGTTTCACCAAAAGTCACTTGATTTGGTTGGAAGAAAGTTGCATTTTCAAAAATCCTTCAAAGCTGGGAAACGGGTAATAGGGGTTACCTGGCAGTGAACTTTGAACGATCATAACTCCTTGCTTCGATGTCAAAATGGAGTACCGTTTGCGGAATTTAAAACTAGAAACTTCCAATTTTCTAATGGTATAAAATGCATTTCCTGATTCAAAGGGAGTGAGCCATACTAGTTCACCAAATTTACCTGTTCTGTTTTGTTGCTCTGCTCGAGAGTCAGTGATGTGATGGGACTTGTTGCTTGAATTTGAGCTAGCTATGAACTGAATTTCATAATGATTTCTCCTAATGAATTGTAGCCTTATGAATTTATTTTCCAATGCCACCAATCATGCCTAATTCCAAGTTGAATTGACTGAGTTATGACCAAATTACAGAACCACACCAATGATAGAAAACCCTAGTTTTGGCTAGCCGAATGGCTTAGCTCGAATTGGGACTTGTTATTTTGAAACTTTTGATGTCAATCACCTACCAATTGTATGTTGGATGTTTCTTAGACCTTTACTTCGTAAATGAACCATGTTTGAGATGATTTCATTGGCCAAAGGGTCGAAAAAAAAGGAAAACGGAAGCATAAGGCAGAATTGCCTTGGAAATTCTTGGAACTTTAGTGGTCTTGTTAACTGACTTCCCGTAAGAATTTTTGCATAAACTTTGACAGAGGAGTAGCCCTTATATGGTAGTGTAATCATACCAAATTTGGTACCATTCCAAGTCCATTTCGATGCCCAACTGAAGTCCCAAAATTTATGTTTCAAATCTGGAAAATTGCCCAATGGTCTTCTTTTTGAACCAACTGTGAGCTGCTATATCTTAGCGCTCAAAACTCTGATTCTTGTTCCATCTATTGTGTTTTAAACTTTGATTGTAACTCTTTGAAATTTTAGAGGCTAGTTCGCATTCTATAAATTTTGCCGAATTTTTCAAAGTTTACCAAAAACCAACCCCGAATTTGTCTTGGAAGTGCAAGTCAGTAGGTTTAAACCGAAATTTGAGTGTTTCTATTTAGAATCATGGAAAAGTGTCTTCTAGGAACTTTTAGTACTTTGGAAGTAATTTCCAATGGTACCAAGGTTTCCAATTTTGGACTTACGGAGAGTGAGATATGATTTTTCCAAGAGTGCACCTTAAATCTGAAATTTCTGAACTTAAAGGAAATTGAGTTTTTAGAACTCTCCATTTCTCTTTGATATTTCTTGACTATTTTACACTTGATTTCAAAGATGAAATCAATTTTTCCCTGTATTATTAAACCCCATTTTTGAGTCTCGATTTACGAATAATTAAGGCTCATTTTCATGATATTTTCTTAGATTGTATAAGTGTACAATCCTCCTTGATAATTGGGTGTTTTGAGCGATAATGTGTGATAAATAATTATTTGTGTACTCAGGCATTCGAGGAGACCTTCAAGAGGACCTCACAACGGACGCTTAAATACTTGAATTGAGCACCACCCTCTCATTTTGACTAGGTGAGTGTCAAGTGTGTGAAAACGTGTTATGTGTTTAATTGTGATTGGAAATTGTGTATTTTGAAATTGCTGAGTCGAGTGTGTACTTTACCGCGCTCGTTCTCATTAAAGCGAAGTGTACTTGAATTACTTGATATGAAATACTTGAAGTGAATATTTATGTGAAGTATACTTGAATTACTTGAAGTGACTTATTAAGTGAATTAAGTGAAGTGTTTCAATGATTAATTATGCTATGGCTGCATAAGTCGATTGGAGTGAATCTCTTCGACTCCTAGTGATACTAGTGGGGGACGCCCAAATTTTATCGGCCGACCTTGCAACTCAAGCCGGCATGGGCATAGTCAAGAAACTTGGTGAGCCATGAGAAACGTGTATAAATTTGATCTAATGGGGAGATCTTGCTTGGCATACTCGAGTAGCATCGCCTTATATAAAAACAGGCGGGTCCGGTACAGGGGTATGTAATGGTGATCGGGGAACGAGTAAGTGAAATGCTACGGATTATAACCTACCCGATTGACGGAGTGTCAACTCATGGAGATTCTTGATCGTGCAAGTGAAAAATAGCTCCTAAGAGCTCTTATATCCTTGAATTATTTTTGTTTACATTTTCTCGCCCGAATTGTTATTTACTTGAATATTACTGTTTTACTTGTTAAATGAGATTGTTAATTGGACAACGTGCTTGCATGTATGTTTCTTGGCCTCACGAGCAATCGCTCACCCGTAGATTTGTTTTCCTTAACAGGTGGATTGAAAGATTATGAAAAGCCGACTAGGTAATGTTTTTTATTGGAATCTTGGTTGTAATTATTTAGTCAACTTTTTAATGGTTGTATTTGGGGACTTGATATATCTTTTGAGAACCTGATGTAAGATTTGGATATTCGGTTAAGGAAACGATTTTTCTTTATTTAGACTTGTATTAATTTGGTATGTATTGTTAAGTTTGAATTGAATTGATTTGAGTCCTAACGAGAGTTGGGCAGGCGTCCCGCAGATACCCTTGTGTTCGCCCTTGGGAGAAGTGAGGGCGTCACAGACTGTACTTGCTATTATGTTATTTCTGCGTATTTGGTTGAGTCTTCCTTTAGTTTATGACATAATAGACATATTAATTACAGAAGAACATATGAAATGATGAAATTTGATCTTCTGCCATATTGTGACAAAAATGTATGAAAATGTAATAAATGCATGTTAACAAAGATCATATGAAATCCATTTTCTAAGATTGAAAGTACTTCCAAAGTGTTGGACTTGATTCATAGTGATGTATGTGACTTACATGGCACACCTACTTTAGGAGGAAATAGGTATTTGTCATATTTATAGATGATTTCTCTAAATATTGCTATGCTTACTTGTTACATTTGAAAGATGAAATCATATATAAATTTAAAACATATAAAAGTGAAGTTAAACTTCATCTTAAAATATTTTGTAGTGCTTAAGGTCCGATAGAGGGGCAAAATATTATGATATCAACTATTTTGAATCAATGGAGATCAAACATGAAGTTATTGCTCATTATACACCATAACAAAATGATGCAACTGAAAGGAAAAATCGTGGATTAACAGAAATGGTTTATGTACTTTTCTCAAATTCTGACCTTAGTAAAAGTGTTTGGGGTGAAACTTTATTAACAATTTTTCACATTCTAAATACAGTTCCAAATAAAAGGAATTCTATCACCCTTATAAATTTTGGAATAAAATGAAGTCTAATCGAAACTACTTGAGAATTTGGGGTTATAGAGTTATTGTGAAACTCTCAGAATCTAAAAAAAAGGAAATTGGGAGAAAAAGGTGTTGAGTGCATATTCTTAGGCTATGCACATAATAGCAAAGGTTATAGGTTCATGGTAATTGAACCTAATGATTCAATTTTAGTTAATACTATAATTGAGCCTACGGATGCTATTTTTGAAGAAAATAAATTTATCTCGATTTCTAAAATAAAGGATGATATTCAAAGGTCAAGTGAATTAACAGAAGATGATGAAATTGAATCCATTGTGTTAAGAAGGAGCAAAAGAACTAAAAAATGAAAGATTTTGGCTCAAAATTTTATATGTATCTAGTCGAAGGAACTAGAGATACATTGAGTAATCAAATCCTTTATTGCTTCAATCAAAGTGATTGTGCACCGGCTTTAGCACCATTGAATCCCAAAATAAGCTAAGCAAAAAATTAAGTGAATCCAATTTCTCAATTAGAATATGTCAAAGTTATAGATGGTTAATGTATGCAATGACATGTATTAAACTAGATATTGCATATATTATTTGTATATTGAGTAGATATACAAGCAATCCTAATAGGTTACATTGACAAGGTGTAATCAAAATTTTGAAGTACTTGAAAGCCACTAAGAACTATGGTATATATTATACTAGCTATCCTTTAGTTTTCCTTTAGTTTTCCTTTAGTTTTATAAAGATTTTTAGATACTAGTTGGATCACTAATAGAGAAGATCATTCGTCGACAAGACGTTGGATCTTTATATTAAGTGGCGGTGCTGTTTCTAGGGGATCTAAGAAGCAAACTTGTATCACCGATTCAACAATGGCAGCTGAATTTGTAACACTTGCTTTAGTTTGTAAAGAAGTTCAGTGGCTATAAAATTTACTTTATGATGCCGTTGTCGCCTATCTCAATACATTGTGATAGTGCATCTACGCTTGCTAAGGCATAGAGTTAAGTGTATAATGACAACTCAAGACATATTGGTTTGAGACATAGTCATGTGAAAAATTTGATCACAAATGAAGTTATATCAATTGATTTTGTGAGGTCTAGTGGAAACTTAAATGATCCTTTAACAATGGGATTAATTATCAAGAGACTTGATACTAAAGACATCAAGAGGGATGGGTGTAAAATCCAAACTTAAGGACCATTAATGGTAGAACCTCAATTCAATGCTAGATATAACATCTAGTTTTGTATTCAATGAGTGAAAGTATATCATTCTAATAGTTAGTGTGCTATATCATTTTTCAACCCCAAAATAAATAGTGCATTTTATTCTCACCTGATCATAGTTAGGTTGAATTATTGACTCTTAACGAATCTTGAAAGTGTCATTAATGACGGGGCACAAAGATGTTGTCTGTATGAATGTAAATTTGACAAATTACAAAGTTAAGGACTTTGCTTTGAAATATTCATAAAAGGATAGTGATACAAGACTGTAAAATGTATCACTAAAGGACACATGGTTGTGTATTGATCTATGTGTAATGTGTTTATTAGACTAATCCAATGTATAAATGGGTCAAAACTGGTCTACCATTTTGTATTGATTAGTTTCAAAGAACCTTCACTAAGATAGTGGTTTAATTGAAAGACACTATTAGTTGTACATATGATTGTCAGACTATTCTGTGACTTTTGGAAGTCTATTTTCTAAAATTTGAAAATGGTGGGGGATTGTTAGATATTTTTCAAAAATTGATCATTTGTGTGATAGGGGTCCGTCTTAGAACCTGAAATAAGACCCATCATTGTCTGGTTCCTACAATGGTCAGAAGTTGTTCAAGTCCATTTGGCATCTCTTCATATTTTTTACAGTTAATTACCATCCAAATGATATTTAAACATCCAAAAACTATTTGAACACTTGCATTGATGTTGAGGAACATTTTGGCTAACATAAATACATATATCAATGGTGAAATGTTGCAACTCTTGATTGTTTACATTATCAACTTTATAAAGGTCTAGTAGGGATAGTTTGCTGCAGAAGATGATTTTTTAATTTTTAAAATTCTCTGCAAAAGCACACCATAGTTTAAGTAAGTTTGTCTAATTTTGTGTAAGAGTTAAGACATAGACCTTTCAAATTATCCTAAAAGATATTTGTTCAAAATCTTTGCACACAAAATTCTAGACAAATAAAGTCTAAAGAAAAGTAATCTTGAGTCATGATTTGAAGTCTTGTTGCATCATTTACTTTTGTAACTTTTAGCCATTTTTTCTTGTATTATCCCCAACAGAAAACAAAATGAAGAAAACTATTTAAAATTATGTCTGGCTGCCATGGTGGATCTGGGGCCAGATCCAAAGCCAATAGGATCGGATCTTGGGCCAAATTGTGGTCAAAAGTGACCAAAATTGGCCCTTTTGATCCGATCCTAGGCACCTAGGATCCAGCGCTGGTTCTTTGCACAAGCTCCGGGATGTCCTGCATCAGGAAGAAGTGGATGCTGGTTATGTTATATATTCCCATTAACTTTAGATGAATTACACTAAGAAATCCATACGGAATAGTAAATTTTGGTCAAAATTAGATTGTTTGCAACTTTAATTGGTTATGTGTTCAACTTCTCTTGGCTCGCAATTCTTGTTTGTCATTGCTGGATTAAGGATTCATATTTTCGTATCCAAACTTACATGGTAAGGAAGTTTGTGACATAGTTTCTCTTTGTGTTAGTATCTAGGCAGGACATGGATTTATAGTGGTTTCTTTTTCTTTTTTTTTTGACATCCTGATAAAGGAAAAGTACCATGCCTATTCTCTTTGCCAAGTTGCATAGATAGCTTATAACTAAGATGAGCTTGCAGTGGCAGAGCCAGAAAAAATTTTTAGTGCGGCAAAAACAGCATTAAAATTTTTACCTACTCTTTTTCTAGTTTTTTAAGCCAAAAAAATCACAAACAAGTACAAATGATGCATATATTCCATAAAAAATATAAAAAGACAAATTCAAAATTATTAATATAATAATAATTTTATTTCAAAAATAAATTAAACTATTTACAATTACTCACTGCGAGTTTTTATATTTTGATAACTAACTTGATTGTGGAAATAAGAATGGCTCTCGATTATGGAGGGAAAATGGAGGACCAGTGGAGGGAAGGGAAATTGGGAAGTGGGGACAAAGGAAGTGAATGATATGATTGGATGAATTGATCAAAAGAAAGAGTAGCCAGTTGCTTGGTTGTGGAAAGTATTAGCTCCCGGTTGTGGGGGAAAAATAGGGGACCAGAGGAGGGAAGGGAAATTGGGAAGTAGGGTCCAAAGAAAATGAATGATATGATTAGTACTTGCTAGTTGAAATGAAAAGCCTTTTTTTAGCATATTTCAAATGAAATTTGTGTCCCACGTATCTTTTTAGAATTTTAGTTCATGAACTAACTTAAAAAATCACGTAATTCTTTTGCATCATTTCTAAGAAAACTCTGGGGGCACATTTAAAATTATATCAAAATTGTATAAGTATTTTAGGAATTTAAGGAGGGGCAGTGGGGGCCCGTGCCCCCACCTTAAATCCATCCCTGAGCCAGATGTTAATGCTGCTTTGTCCCACATCACCTTCTGTATAAGGGAATTTTTTCCTTAGTTGCCTATAAATATAATGGGCCTGTAATGGGATTAAGTGCACCAAACTTAAGAGACTTTTAGTAGGCTATTTGGGCCTTTGAGTTATTAAACCTTTTGTTTAGTAAAATATTTTGGACTCTCTTGTATTTTAAGCATTAGGTGTTTTCAGCCTAGAAACAATTTCCTAAGGTATTTTTGTACACTCTTTTTCATAATAAAATATTGCTCCATCTCTGCCCGTGGACGTAGGTCAATTTGACCAAACCACGTAAATTCCTATATTCCTATTTTCTTTATTTTTACTTTGTTATTTGTCTTTTGGGGTTGTCAAAAGTCCTTTCATCAATTTCTTGAGGCCATACCTAACAAACTGGTATCAGAGTTTCTTCGGAGACTTTGGATTTTGTGGCAACAATGACAATAACAAAGGCAGTTGTCAAGAAATTCGACAGGAATATCAACTTTGGGATGTGGCAGCTCAAGATGGAAGCCATTTTGGTTCAAAACGGAGTTGATCTAGCAATACAAGGAATTGAGAAAAAGCCAGAGGGCGTGACAGATACAAATTTTATTAAGATGGATAAAAAGGCGAGATCTAGTATTATTTTAAATCCCTGTGACGAGATTTTGCGGGAGGTAACCACTGAGACTTTGGCAAAGGCCATATGGGACAAATTTAAGACCTTGTATATGAAGAAGACAATTGAGAATCGGCTTTATTTAAAGTAAAGTTTGTATATGCTTCACATGACTGAAGGTACATCTATACTCTCACATCTTGATAAATTTGATTCCATTATTATGGATTTGGAAAATGTAGATTCAATAATTGATGATGAGGATCAGAACCTATTACTTTTGTATTTCCTTCCCCCAATCTTTTAAATATTTTCGGGATACTATGATTTATGGAAAAGAAATAATTTTGTATCGGAATATTAAATTTGCATTAAAATCAAAGGAGCAGATAGACAGGGATATTACTGAAAAATTTAGTGGAGGTCAAGCGGAAGGTCTGGTTGTTAAGGACAGAATCGAGAAAAGAGAATTTGACAATAGTAGATCTAAATCCAGACATAGAAATTTGGAGTGCAATTATTGTCATAAAATGGGGCACTTTAAGGAAAATTGTTTTAAATTGAAAAATAGATTGAAACAAAAGGGGAAACCTAGTGAGAAAAATATTGAGACTGTCGAAACTGGTGTTGCAGTTGATAAGAATGAAGAAAATATTTTCTTTGTGACTGATAACAGGACAAGATCTAAAAATGAATGGATTTTAGATTCGAGGTGCTTTTATCACATGTGTCCCAATAGGGATTTATTTTTCACTTATGAATCTTGTAATGATGGAATTGTTTTGATGGGCAATAATGTCCTTTGTGATGTTATTGGTAAGGGTACAATTCGAATTAAAATGCATGATGGTATTGTGAGGATACTCACTAATGTTAGATATGTTTCTGATTTGAAAAAGAATTTTTGGACACCCTAGAGGCTCTTGGGTGCAAATACATGGTTGAAAATGGTGCTATAAAGGTTTCTAAAAGTGCTCTCGTTATAATGAAAGCTTGCAGGGTCGGTAGTTTATATATTTTGCAAGGATCTACTATTACAGGTTCGATTGCAGTTTCCTCATCATCATTTTTGTCTGATTCTGACATCACCAAATTGTGGCATATGCGTTTGGGATATATGAGCGAGAAAGATTTAGACATACTAAGCAAAAAGAGATTTCTTGGCGGTCAGAGTACTGGGTCATTGGAATTCTGTGAACACTGTGTCTTTGAGAAGTAAAAAAGAATTAGTTTCAGTTCTCTAACAATCCATAAGACGAAAGGTACTCTTGATTATATTCATTCAGATTTATGGGGTCCATCTCATGTTCCGTCTAAGGGTGGTACCAGATATATGTTGACTTTCATTGATGATTATTCAAGAAAAGTTTGGATTTATTTTCTTAAACATAAGAATGATATTTATCTCAATTTCAAGCAATGAAAAGTTTTGATTGAGAAACAGACTGGTAAACAGATCAAGTGGTTTAGGACAGATAATGGCATGAAATTTTGTGAAAGAAAATTTGATGAATATTGTAAGAATGAAGGAATTGTTCGGCAGTGCACTGTCAGGACGATGCCTCAGTAAAATGGTGTGGCCGAATGTATGAACAGAACATTTTTGGAGAGAGTGAGATGTATGATCTCTAATGCAGGGTTAATAAAGGACTTTTGGGCAGAGGCAATTTCTATAACCTATTATATTATCAACCGTGTTCCTTCTGCTGCTCTTAATTTTAAAACTCCTGAGTAAGTTTGGTCAGGTACTCCTGCTGATTATTCTGATTTAAAAATTTTTGGTTGTCCAACATACATGCATGTAAATGATGGAAAATTAGAACCTTGAGCTAAAAAATGTATTTTCCTTGGGTATGCTTTTGGGGTGAAAGGGTACAGATTATGGTATCCTAATTCCAAATTTTTAAAATTTATAATCAGTAGAGATGTTACTTTTAATGAATTCACTATGTTATCTTCCAAGAAAGAGTCTTCTAGTTCACGTCAAGCAGATAATAGTATGTAGAAACAAGTGAAGCTTGAGATTGGTAGGTCTAGTCCTTCTATTCAACAAGAGCCAGTAGATGCATCTAAATCTACTGATGAAAATAATTCAGAAGAGGAAGAATATTTCATTACCAATATAGACCAAGGAGGGATATTCGACCACCACAAAGATATGCAAATTTGTTTGCATATGCTTTGTCTATTGCATAAGAAACCAATGAAATTACTGAGCCTACTACCTATTCAGATGCAATTTATTGTGATGATTCTGTTAAGTGGTTGATTGCGATGAATGAAGAAATTGAGTCTCTTCATCGAAATGGAACTTGGATTCTTGTGAAGTCACCTCCAAATAAAAAAATTATTGGATGCAAATGGATCTTCAAAAAGAAAGAAGGTATTCCAGGGGTCGAATGTTGGTTGCAAAGGGTTATAGTCAGGTATAAGATATTGATTTTAATGAAGTATTTTCACCTATTATTAAACATAGCTTTATTCGTGTTTTACTTATTTTAATTGCCATGTATGATTTGGAGTTGGAGTAGCTTAATGTTAAGACAACTTTTTTGCATGGTGAACTTGAAGAGAAAATTTATATGAAGCAAGTTCAAGGATTTGAAGTTGAAGAAAAGAAAGGCCATGTTTGTTTGTTAAATAAATCCTTATATGGATTGAAACAGTCTCCAAGACAGTGGCATCAGAGGTTTGATACTTTTATGTTGGGTCATAGTTATTCAAGGAGCATGTATGATAGTTGTGTTAGTGGTGTTTATTTCCGGAAGTTAGATAATGGTTCTTTCATTTATTTGCTTCTTTATGTTGATGGCATGCTCATTGCTGCCAAGAATTTGTCAGAATTCACATTTTGAAGTTGCAGTTAAGTAGTGAATTTGAAATGAAAAATTCTTGGCATGGAGATTAAGAGAGACCGAGGAGTTGGAAAGTTATACTTGATCCAAGAAAATTACCTTGAGAAAGTTTTGGAGAAGTTTGATATGAAAGATGCTAAACCTGTGACTACTTCTCCTGGTAGTCATTTTCGACTATCTGTTGGTCAGCCACCACAGTTAGTTAAAGAGGAAGAGTATATGGTACGGATTCCTTATTTCAGTGCAGTCGGTAGTATTATGTATGCAATGGTTTGTACTCGTCCAGATATAGTACAAGCAGTCAGTGTGATTAGCAGATATATGTCTTGTTCTGGAAAAACATATTGGTAGGCTGTGAAGTGGATTCTCAGATATTTGCGAGGGACTTCAAACTTTTGTTTGGAGTTTGGGAGAAATAATGACACTTTGATTGGTTTTGTAGCCTCTGACTATGCTGGGGATCTTGACAGGAAAAGATCACTTTCAGGTTATGTATTCTGCATTGGCAGTTTTGCAGTTAGTTGGAAAACTACTTTATAACCTGTTGTAGCTTTATCTACTATGAAGGCAGAATATATGGCCATGACCGAGGCAATCAAAGAAACCTTGTGGTTGAAGAGTTTGCTTGACGAACTTAGTTAACATCAAGGTGTTACTACCATTTACTGTGATAGTCAAAATGCCATTTATTTGATTAAAAATCAGATGTATCATGAGAGGACGAAACACATTTATATGAAATTTCATTTCATTCGAGGTACTATTGCTGAGGAAAAAGTCCTTGTTCGGAAAATTAGTACCAAGTAGAATCCCGCTGACATGTTCACGAAGCCTTTTCCAATTTACAAGTTCAAGCAATGCTTGAATTTAGTTGGTATTCGTTGTTGGTGATTTAGGGCCACTGGGGCTTGTGTGGAGAAGGTAGAGCAGTTTTGCTATTGTCGATATTGGGGGGCACGCCAAGGTAGAGATTTGTTAAAGTGGCTTTGTCCCACATCGCCTTTTGTATAAGGGAACATTGCCCTTAGTTGCCTATAAATATAGTTGGCCTGTGATGGGATTAAGTGCATCAAAATCAAGAAGAGTTTTAGTAGGCTATTTGGACCTTTGGGTCATTAAACCCTTTGTTTAGTAAAATATTTTGGACTCTCTTGTATTTTAAGCGTTAGGTGTTTTGGGTTTAGAAACACTTTCCTAAGATATTTTTGTACTCTCTTCTTCATAGTAAAACATTGTTCCTCCTTTGTCCATGGACATAGGTCAATTTGAGCTAACCACGTAAATTCCTGTGTTCCTATTTTATTTATTTTAGCTTTGTTATTTGTCTTTTGGTGTTGTCAAAAATGCTTTTGTCAATTTCTTGGAGCCAGACCTAACACCTGATGATATTCATTTGAAAAATATTTAAAAAAATATGCCTAATATTGGAGTCATTCTTCTTCACATGAAATGAACAAACCGGACCAATTTAACATAGAAGCAAACATTCGAGACCAAAACTATATTTAAAACTGTATTTTTTCCTAAATTAATGATATAAGGTGGTAAGTGGGCAGTGATTAGCAATGTTTTCAAATGTAGACCAGACCGATCGATTTGATCGGTTGAATAGCGAACCAGCCATATGTCTGGTTCGGTTCATAGCTTATGTTGACTTGATACAAGAACTGGTCAAAATCGTAAAAATTTGTTTAAACTGGATCGAACTGTGAACCGCAATTTTTTTTTTCACAAATTTGATTGAAATTTGACTAAAATATCTAAACCTAATCCCTAGTTCCTACACACTAAAATGAAATTTGACTGTTTTCTAGACTTATATGAGTTGTTATGTTGTTCTTGGTGAATTATAATATTTTAGACAATTGGACATGTAAGTTGGATAACTATAATATTGCTCTTATATTAGTTGTAGTTTTAGCATTTATAGTTCTATTGGATTTTATTTAATTTTAGAAGTTTCAATGACTTTTGTTTAATTTCAAAATATGGTGGTGTTTTATGATAGGATTTAAGATTTTTTTTTCTAGTAGATACAATTGTTATGAATTTATTTGTTTGACTTTACAATTTTAAAAAGTTGTGTTTGGAAATATTTAATTTTTTATCAGATGATATGTATGGGTTATCTTATTCTGTGCATAGTTGAACCTCGATCCGATCATTTTACCGGATCAATTAACAGTCTAGGTTTTAAAACATTGCTGATTAGTTGACTATTCTAGGAAACGACACAGTGTCATAGAAATAATGTACTTCAGCAATGAATTGGCTTCTTTCTGATTGCTTTTTGGTGTGAAAAGAGGTTCTCAAACTCACACCATCATATTACTTCAACCTCTTACCAAGACAGCCACTGGGAATGGTCACTTGATTAATTTCTGATTTCTGATTTCTGATTTGTATTTTAAGCTGAGGATTTGCTGAAATGATTTGGTTGTACTATGTCTGAGCAGGTTACTAAATGTATTTCTAATGGTAATTTGAAGTGGCCTATGGATAGAAATTAAGGTGACTAAAGATGTTAAGATGCTCATGCAGGCAACGCCTGAGGTTGATGTGCCTCTACTAAGGTTTCTTTGTTTTTTTTTGTATGATTCAAAAAGAATAAATACTTACGAATCGTAACTGAATAACATTACAACCAATCGCCCATGAATAGTGGGATGAAAATTGAAATATTATTTAAAAATAGAAATCACATTTGGTGAAATTTCATCATAGTAGGATATGCTATATGACACTCCCATACGAAACACATAAAATTAAAAAAAAAAAAAGAAGAGAAATTAACCAATGAAATTCATGTTTCTCAATCACTTGCTGCTGTATTCTTCAGTTTTCTGTTGAGGTCTAGTAAAGGTACTCAAATTGGATCATTGGTCACGCTCGTAACTAAAAATTGAGTGTTCTTGATAGTTGATAGTCCCTTTGATTAGTGAATACAATTGATATATAAAACAAGGAAGACCGAAGGCACAAGTTGATCAACAAGGGGAACGCAAATTTTGGAGCTCCCTGAGATGCATAAAATCGAACTCGGTGGAGTCATGCAGAGGCAAGGAAGTTACCAAAATGTTGGTTAAGAAAAAGTAAAGTTAGAAATTAGACACTTCTCTCCAGCATTTCTTGATACCTCTTGAAAGACTCGAGCTTTTGCATTCGCATATTTTTGTGGAACTTCATGATATACAAGTCAGCAACGTGATCAATCTCGGCTTCCAGGCTGAAATTCTCCCCGCAGTGCTCTTTCGAGTTTTTGACCAGATCTATGACAGAAGCATTTGGATCTCCCTTGAGGACCAGCTGGTCTAGCTCATTATCATAAGCATCCGCCTCATCGAACAACGAATGAGTAAGGTCAGGATATGGATCCTCATCATGATAATCTGGTTGATTGTAGTAAGGATTAATGGAGCAGCTGTCCAAAACCTCATCGTCCTTGGGAACCTGCAGCTGTAGTTGATGACTTGATGAACTCGAACAACATTGTAATCGAAGGTTGCTTGTGGCCCAGTCCTCGTCAGTTTTGATCTTCTCTTGGTGTCCTCCTCCTGGTAGTAATGAATGGATCTTGCGAGAGACTGCAACCAAAGAAAGCTTTTTGTTTCTCAACAGCGAGAAAACTTCAAGTCGAGCTCTTATAGCATCAGTTTTGCTTTTGATGGCCACTGATTTGGCTCTAGCCATAGAGCGTAAGAGGGACACAATTTGTTTTACAACGGCGGTAGCACTAGCACTAGCACTGGCCACAGTGTTCTTCATCCTGTATGTAGATAGATTTATTACTTACAAAGCTGATCTGATGTGAATGGGGTCAGTACTTCCCAAAAATCGTATCAATCCACCTTCAAGATCTAATAAAAAGCCAGTGTCAATATCAAATGAACGGAGGTAGCAATTGATTATAACAAATCTAGAAATGATGTTTGATGTGATTACTGAAGGGTGTCTCCATCAAAAAAATTTGTGAACGGTGATGGAGAGTTAGCTGGCTAGATGATAATTGATGACTCTATAAGTAAGTGCAACAATGGAAAGTTGCATGGGCACCAAGAAAGGTTAAAAGCAAAAGGCCTGCCCACCCTTTACCCACTACCATGGGATGAACCTTCAAGCTTGCTTCCAACTCTTTTCTCTCTTTAGGAAAATATCACAGTTATAGACATGGTAACTCTGAGAATTACAGACACATACATATCATTCACAGTGTTCTAGTATAAATTTCATGTGTTTCGATTGTGCTCATAATTTTGATTTTAATAAATCTCAGACGTTTAGATTGTGTCTCTAATTTTAAAAACCACAGTGTTTGTGATGCAACTATTATCTTTTTTATTCATAACTGTATATATGGTTTTAGATGTGCATAAATTGAAAAATCAAAGAGGAGTTTACATAAGCAATTTAATTAACAGTGCCATTAGTTTTAGATGCTTTATTGGAGGGTGAATTCCCAAAAGTGAAAGCCTAGAGGGAAACACTGCAAGAAAAGTAAATAAAGATGGAAAAGCAAGATGCTTCCCCCTTCCTTTTAGTATTATTATACCTTTGGTTCAGAAAAATTTACGAGAAAAAGCTAACTTAGTGAGGGGCATGAGGACTATAAAGTACTAATAAGTAAGACATACAAGTTTAGGTTAGCCGCATAAAGTACTAAAAAAAAAAAGTAAGGAAAGCAAATGGTTAATTACTCCTCCCTGCAGTTGTGCCCCTAGGAGGAATAATGGGATGAGATGAATAATTAGTTTTATGCACACAAAAGTAAAGCAAATGAGAAAGTAAAGCTAAAGAGTGAAGAAAGATCTTTTACGAAATAAACCTTATTTAAGAAGCTTCGTCATGCAACGATACACTGTATTTTAATGATAGTCTCAATGCGGACTGAGGACGGCCATGAAAAGAATATTGGATAGCTGTTTTCATGGCAAAAACTACTCTTATGTTGGATACATGTAACCACATCCAACTTTTGTGTACTTGGATTTGGCCTGTATTCAATCTTTGCTGAGATAACAGTACCACACTTTTTTGGCTAGCAGGGGAGCAATTGGATTTAAGAAACCAAACTAGGGAATGGGGACTAGAGCTTAGACCCTCTAAGCCTCGGCCAATTGATCAGAATTTGTTAAATCCCAAAAAAAGTCGATCAAATATGGTGGCTTGGCTGATTGGTATCAATAAATGCCCATCATGCCGAGTAGGCGTGACGGGCAATTTTTTAAAAAAATCTTTCTGGGATCGACGGCCAGAGAATTCAGAATTTTTTTTAAATCTTTTTGGACGTCGCGCCATGTAGGATCGACGGTCAGAGAATTTAGAATTTTTTTTACAAAAATCTTTCAGGCCGTCGCGCCATGTAGGAGCGATGGCCAGGAGATCCAGAAATGTTTTTTTTTTTTTTTAAATCTTTCGGCCATCGTACCATGTAGGAGCGATGGCCTGACAATTTAGAATTTTTTTTTATAAATTATTTAAAATCAAAATTTTTAAAAACAATACAGACAGTCCGACAAAATTTTAAAAGTAAACACTGGTTTCGCGTAGCATTTTAAAGGATGTTAGGTTTTAAAAATTTGATCCGTTTGTTAAAGGATTTAGGGTTTTTTTTTTCAAGAATTAGGTTTTACCATTTTAGCAAACTTAAGTTATATAACATGCTTAACTTATATAATATGCTTAAGTTATTATGATTTGTTAAATTTAGAAAATGATTTAATAATATGATTTAAGTTTAAGTGATGGCGTAATGGATGGAAGTATTGTTTAATATTATTATGATTTGTTAATTTTAACTTTGTTATCTATAATTCACATAGAATGTTAAAGGAACCGTAATTGTGTCAAAAAATGAAAAATTACAACACGAATTGCGATTTATAAATTTAAATTTTTATATAAAATGCAATGTATAAAAAGATTAATAACATATTTGTAGAAATGAAGAATTGTTTGTGTGTCATTATTTGGTATACGATAATTAGTTTAAATATTTAATCAATTAAAATAGCTGTAAAATAACTAGTACTTCTTTGTTTTGTAGGTATTACCCTATAGGCACCCTTCCATCCAATTATAGGGTTTAATAAAATAACTTGCACTTCTCTATTTTGAAAATATTTAATGTTATTCAAATTGAAAGTGATTGGATTAAACAAAAAAAGTAGACAACTAAATTAAATTAAATGTCAAGATTGTGTGGAGTGCATTAAATGGATGAGATATAAAACATTGTCGAAGACAAAATAATATCAATGGATCCTGGTTTTCTTGCCTTTACCATATTTCACCAAATTTTTTGGGATTTAACAATATTCCCTAACAAAGCATGAAAAAAGCTATCAGCAAAACCACTTGGAACGACGGTCAAAGGCTGCAGATATTCTGATCAAACTTTTTTGGCAAATGTTTGCCCGTCGCGCCTAAATGGTGGGACGCTTGCAAAATTTTTTTTAAAAAAAAAAATGAGCAGGCGTCAGGCCAATATGGTGTGACGGCCAATTACATTTTTAAAGAAAATTTCTCTTGGCACGGAGGGCATATTTTCATACCACCCATCCAATTAGCCATATTTGACCAAATTTTTTGGGATTTAACAATATTCTGATCAATTGGCCCTTAGCCTCAGCCAAATAACAGTACTACATCTTATCTACAATCTTTATTGTTTATTCCCAAGAGTTTTCCAACTTGATGCTTCTTTTCTTATGGTTGAGAAATTAGATAATTAGTAGATTAATTGAGCTAAACTGGGAAAAAAAAATCCTCATGGGGCAATTGAGTTAAGCAGGTCAGATGCAAAATGTGTGATGCAAGAAATTAAACTGGTCAAAAAAATCATGTTCCTTTAACCCGTTAACAAAGAAGTCGATATGATCGAGGGAGAAATAGATAGGATGGTAAGTTGAGAGCGATTGTAAATAAAAAATTTTGAATTCAAGATCTCCCACCTAAAAAAAAGAAAGAAAGAAGCCAATACATGATAAATTATAAATGTTAATTGGTATGAGCAAGACAGGAATTCTTGATATAAAACGTGGATACCACACTAAATGACATGATTCAAAAGGAGCCCTAATCCTTGATGCAGGAAACAAATGTTTATAGTAATGAGCTAATGTGGTATTACAGATGGCAATTTGTCCCAAGTCTTAATGGGCTACCTTTGTCCAAAGAGACTTTGGATGGGATGAGTATTTTAATTTTGAGGTTGGGATTGAAATTGGACTAATTCCATTTATACCCATCAATTGTTGGGAATATTTGGGAAATACTTGGGTACCCATTGGGACCTAAAGTTCTCACCAAAAATTTATCCCATCAATTGTTGTATATCTTTTAATGACTCAAGTGAACCATTTTTATTCTTCCAACTAGATCCTTCAGTTTTCTCCTTGTAATTATATGTAAAACCCCCATCTAATTTCCTGAACTCTTTTGTTCCTAAGAAATTAGTTTTTTTTTAACTTTTCACCTTTTTTTCATAAAATTTTTCCGCTAGTCTCGATTTAGAGTGCTTTTTAAAAAATGTCAAAAGCAGCTTCTTGTTTTGAAACGAGAATTCAATGGTTGTGCGATTTGGCCAAAGAACGCCTAAACAAGGCTGGTGGGGGGGCCCTTTTAGGCTTGTAAATGGTTTTGAACTCATGTTTTAGTAGAATAATGATCAAAATGAATATTGGGAGTAATATGGAAGTCATTAGTCGATAATCTTATTAGAAAATACTTTGTCCAATTTTGGTAGTTTTATGATGGCCCATAGTTTCAACTGCCATTTCTTTATACTCATAAATACAAGTCCTTTTAAGTTTTGGACTTATTTTTTCTTCAACTAAAATTTAGCAACATTGGAAATCAAAGATTAAAAAAATCTATACATAGAAAATAAATAAACGAAATTTTGAGGGAAAAAAGAATTCAGGAAAATATAAATTCACAATAAGACAAAAAGAAATCTAATAAATAAAAAATATTAAAGTTATATAAAAAATAAAAAGTTTTAAAGGAAAAAAGAATACAGGGAATAGACTTGGGTATTAAGCGAGATCAATCTAAACCCATCTCAAAGTGATCCTGTCTAAATTAGTTTCAAAGCACATATGGATAAGGTTGGGGCTAAATTCATATTACTCGGTCTTATCTCAAACCCAAACAAATCCTACCCATCCCGCTTATTTTGCCACCGCTATGTGGTATAGTGATTGCACTAAAATTTTGTCGTCCAAAATTATTTTACTCACGAAATAAATGTACTAATTGATTCGTTATCTAGTGATGCTACTGATAAAAGTTCATCAGTCTACTCTTGCTAGTTAGAGGTTTGTAAATTCTTATGTATTTGGATTCATTTCATATACACCATCAAGGTAAATTTTTTTTCTCTTCAAAACATGTAATTCGCTACTTATTCACCCATATAAATCTTTATGTGGGACTTGGGAGTTATTTCCGTTTAGAGAGAGAAAGACAAAAAAAAAGAGAACATCTTAGATGATTATGTGAAACATGCCCAACTACCTCTAGATTTTTTTCCATGTAAGAAAACCATAACAAATGGTGAATATTGGTCATCAATTGATAGGTTGCTGTTATTGACGGGTGTTTACTATAAGTGCAAGTTTAATTCCGAATTATACCCGTTTTTTCTGCAAGTATACAGGCCAAAAGCGTAGTATTGGGTATGTATCGGGTCGATCCCACGAGGAGCAATTAGAACAATTATTAGATACTAATTTACTCTATTATTTAGACTCACAATAAATTTGAGCAGAAAATTCAGAATTTAATTCAACTACAAAAATTCTTAACTAGATAAATGCAATTCACAATAGGAGTAGAATTCACTAAGTATTAAGATCTAGGGATGTAGATTCCACATATAATACAAAAGATCTAAAACGAATGAATTTAACACTTGTTACTACTCTTGTTTAACCAAGGATTCATTTCCAATAATACCAAAATCACATTCTCATGATAATAATGGGTTAAACAGATTAGTTTTCCCTAATCTCTTGGTAAATACTAATTCTGTTTTGTGCACACAGGAAATGTAAATTTCATCCACTTGAATGTATTTCTATTCTCATGAATATACTACTCAAGCTCTACTTATATCATTCCATTATTTTTACCATTTCTCAATGAGTAAAAACAACTACAAACCTGCTATTGGTGATCAAACAACAACAAGTAATCCAACATACACAAGTAGATAGGTTAATATATACAAGATATAACAAATATAAATCACAATCACTTCATATCACTTGACCATAAGTTTCATCTACTCCCTAGATTAAGGAAATTAGCTACTCATGAATAATGAAACACTCAGAACTTCATTAATGCAAATCATCATGAATTACAAATACAAAAAGAGTAAAGAAAGTCTTAGCCAAGATATGGTGAAGCCTTCCAAAAAATCTCCTTTGTCTTGAACTTAGATGATTACAAGATGAAACCTCAATTGCCCCTTGCAAGTACCTAGCTAGAGAGAATATGTTTTTCTGTAAGAAGCTAAGCTACGTATGGCTCTAAGACCTCCCTCAATGTCTCAGCATAAAGACTACTCAAAGGCTCTATTTTTCCAAGTCAAAAATATCCTTTGATTCCCAAATCTGCACTTTGTTAGCATAGTCAAAAACCGATATTTTTGACTTGAAAATAAGCCATCTTTACTGCCCTTTTGTCTTCTGAGGCATGTGCACCGAATTTTCTTGCAGATTGTAGCTGGAAAGTAGTTTGAACATAAGAGAATTGACTGAGCAAATTGCAGAATTACGGCCAGAAAACGCGCCTACACAAAACGCGGTTACAAGTCACGTTTTGTGTACTCGCGTATTCACTTTGGCCTTACTTCATCTGCGATTTTCTCTATCATAAATGCCGAACTGGCTTTTGTCCAAAACACCAAAGTTGTAACCCTTTGAGTTAGCTTTCCAATGCTCTAAAAATCATCCAGATCGGAGTTGTGCAGCCTGAGATATGGTCGAAATACTATCACCTGGTCAAACCTCTGTTTCCAGTTTCGACCACAGAGTGCAGCTTCTGTATTCCGACTTTTTGTCCATGAAAATGGCAGAATTAGATTTCGATGTCTTCATACGAATTGTAGGTCTCTTTCTTAGCTTTAAAATGGTATAAAGATCACCTTAATCCGATAAGTGTAGTTCCAGATATGATCAAAATACTGAAGAGTGTCAAAACTGATTTGTCTTGCATTTCCTCACTTGAACGTTTTTCACTTCATTCTTCTTGTTACCACTTGAATTCATCACCAACTTTCTATTTTTCATCTCATTTGACATCCTTTGGTGATTGAATCATCATTCCTGCATAAAAATGAAGTTTTTATCATTAAAATCACTAAAAATGCAATATTATCCACTTTTACCAAAAATATATAATTTTACCAAAAACCTCTTTATTTTATTTATAAAACTAGATAATCAACTCAAAATTAACTAATAAAATGCACTTAAAAATACGTAAAATAAACTCTTATCAAATACCCCCACACTTGAATCATTGCTTGTCCTCAAGCAATATAAAATTCCAACCATCAATGATCCAAAAATTTGAAAATAAACATATGTAGTATTTCAACTCCGTTTCCTTAAATCAAGGTAAATAACCCTTATGTGATCTTTTAATTAACCTCAAGTACTCATCATATCAAGCAAAGAGGAGCTAAATATACCATAATTTTTATCAATTCAACTCAATTTCTTATTTTTATCCAATTTCGCAAGCAAGCAACTCCTATAGTCAATAAAGATGCTAACTAATCTCATGATCAATTTCTTATTTTTCTTTCAAAGAGGGATTTATTTTACTTACTCATCTCTTTTTTTTTCTTTTTTTTTTGTATATATTTTAAGGGTTAAATATTACTTAAGTTGTGAAAAATGCCTTTTGACGCGAAGATCAACATTTTTAGACGAAGATCCCCGGTTACTCAACATTTCACATACTCAAGTTACTTTTCATACTCTTAATTTAAGTACCGTTTTACGCGAAAATCGACATTTGTAAATGAAGACTCCCGGTTACTAAGTACAAAAATCATTGGAGTAGAATAAACCCCCTTTTTTTTTTTAATATATATATAATAAAATTCCCTCTAAAAATAATCATGAGAAAAGTATGACACTTATTGACCATATTAATATCTTATCTTATAAAATCAGATAAAAAGAAGCATTTTCATCAAATATGCAAAATGTAGGCATAATTTTCTCCACTTTACTAGATATACTTTCCTATAGATGTAAAAATTATAATCACATAAAAATCATTTCCAAATTTCATGAGAAAAGAAATTTCAAAACCACATATACTTATTTTAAAAGGATAAGTGACAAAATTTTATTTATTTATTATGGTTAATAACATATATATATGTGTAAGGTTTTGGAAAAATTTTGACAGAGTCTCCCCTTAAAAGTGGACTAAACTCCCTGCCAGCAACCACAAGAAACACAATTTAAGCACAAGAATTATATCTAACACAACTAAAATCACAAGTACCACACATTTCTTCCCCCACACTTAGAATACACATTGTCCTCAATGTGTAGGGAAAGAAAAGAAAAGAAACAAAAGAAAGGAACAAGTGACTCCCCAAGTGATATGGCTGTAGCATGAGTCATCGACCGCTCAACCATCTACAGTCAACGACCTACTAGTTACTGCCACAAGTTCCAATATTCAAAATAAGGAATGTAAGTTAACATTTTTCAAACAAAAGATAAAAATAACATGCAAACAAGCAAACAAAAGAAAAGCCAGCCAACGTGCAGCCTCAATCATCCTCTTCATCGTCATCTTCATCATCATCGACAGGAGGTGGATGTAAGCCTAGATGATGTTCAATGTGGTCCAGGCGAGTATCCAGTCGGGCTAAATGATGGTCGATGTCGTCCAAGCGACCGAAAAGCCGCTGCCAATTGGTTTGGGGCGGAGGAAGAGGTGGTGCTGAAGTAGATGTTCCAGCTTCATCGCGACCATGTCTAGCCTTCTGTCGCCGCTCCTGAACAGGGCGTGGAACGTTCCCCGTGCCAATACCAAGCCGACAGAGAGTAGTAAGAGTCATTTCAGCTCGTGGAGGAACATTCTCCCGCCTCATGCCTTCCAAGCGAACCTCAAAACGAGGGAAGATTAAAGTCAGTAGACGAGGAAATGAAAGTTTGAAGGAAGTTGTCTTACGCCTCGCCGTAGACCTAATGTGGCTGATGATGATGTTCGGCAATGAAATTCGAGCATACGGGGAAGTTCGGTTGTGGAACATGTAATCAAGGAAGTAAATATCGCTCTTGCGAACCTCCGTATGCCCCGTCTTCTTTGGGATGACATTGTGAGCCATCATGTAAATAATAAGCCGATGACGAGGTTCGAAGACATTCGCCAAAATGGTCTCCTTCCTTGTAGAGCGAAAAGGTTGGTACTCAAGACCAAACCTGGCCATGGCCAGCGAGGGATCCCACCTCCTATTCGGGGGAACAAACTCCTTCTTCAAATCTACTGGACGGCCGTCATCCATACACCCCAAAATAGCGGCCAAATCTTGACATGACAAGTTGATTCTTCTTCCACGTACCCAGGACTCAACCATTTCTCCACTATGACGCGCCTTACTCTCAATGTTAGCGTAAAACTCGCGCACCAAGTCGGGGTAGTAATGGTTTGGTAGGGTGAGAATCGGCGCCCATCCCAACTGAGCAAAAGCTTCTGAGATGTTATACATCATCTCAACTGTTGGGTTGACATGCATCTCAAATAGGAACTCCAAGTTAGCATGCTCCTCATGCCATTCTTGATTCCTGCGACTATTGAACCTAGCACCGTCAAATACCGATCTACCCGCTCCACGGGAGGTGCCCTCACCAGGCTGTCGGTTAACTGGTGGAGGAGAAGGTGAATTCTCCTCCTCAGTCACCTCCATCTCCTCATTAACCTCCCTCTCCTCACTACTAGAGGATGAAAGTACCGTTCTTCTTCCCCTTGGCATAGTACCTAAAAGAAAATGTTGCAATTAACCACATGTATTTAGACACAATGCACAATTTGGCAATGAATATCCTAAAATGATCCAAATAATCTCTAATGTGTCCTTACAAGTGACAATTCGTCAATAACTAATGTAAAAGACCGGATCAAGAAGAAGCCATAATTTATGCCAAAAATTTCTCAAAATCACCAATTGAAACAAGATATTGAATAATTATAACCCAATCAGTGAAATTAACAACAATTATGATTATAACTATTTAAACTTAACAATAAAAATATACTTATAGCTATAATCATGTTTAAGCAAAAATTAAACCAATTAACTCACCAAATCAACCAAATTATTCACTATACACAATGCACATGCTCAAACATCACCAACTAGCCATTCTTAACCATAATTAAACATCACCAATGGCTCAAAAACATCCTAACTTCATTTGTCAATTTCCTTCAAATATAGCAATTATGAATTTATAAAGCAATAATGACCAACAAATTGCTACATTTAAACTCATAAACATACTTAAACAATCTCAATGAGCATGAATAAATTCAAAAACAGTCAAATACATCATCAAATTGTCGACATTAAAAGATGTCAGATAGCTCAGGATAAAAAATATGACTTTCAAAAATCAAAAGATTCGATGAAGAAACTTACCTCAATCACGTAGAAGGATGTTTGGTGATGCTAAAAATGCAAAAAGCCCTATGAAACAACCTCCAATTGACCTCCAATTGAAGAAATTAGAGTTGAAGAACCCTAACCTTCAATCCTTCAAAAACTGAATTTGAGGTTTTTTTCTTGATTTTAATCAGTTAAAAAGGTTGTATGAAGCTCAAAAGGTGTTGGGTGGATGTTTTCTAGCAAGATTATGCAACAAAATGGAAGATTTGTGAGTTGGGTAGAAGAGAAAAAGAAAAACGCGCCTGGAAAATTAAGAACAGAGGCAGAAATGAAGCTGAAATCGCGTTTCTGAAGCCTATATAGGGACACAGAAAACGCGACTAGAAACGCGCCTTCAACTCGCGTTTCTAAAGTCGCGTTTTATGTACAAATCTTGCAGGATACAAAACGCGGCTGTGTTATAAAACGCGACTTTTAGTCGCGTATTTGAAGTCGCGTTTTTGGATTATGATCCAGGCTTGAAAACGCGATTTAGCTGATAAACGCGACTTGGTGTCGCGTTTTTTAAGCGCGTTTTCTTCAGTCTCGTTGCAGAATTTGAAACGCGCTTTGATGAAAACGCGATTCATAAGCGCGTTTTCATGCTTGGTGCGTTTTCTTCTGCAATTTTTTTGCAGAAAATGAACTTTGAAAAATTACCATTGGTACCCCAATCACTCAAAATGCATCATGGATCATTTGTTTCCAAATCTTATCAATGTGCGCACATGTAAAATGATAACAACATGCATTTTACCCCTTTATAATGAATCAAAAACACCTTTAACACAAATCGAGGGGTTGAGTTGCTTGATCAAAGTTTGCCCTTTTCACCTCAAATGGTCATTCTTGCTTCCATTTGCCAACCCTATAACACAAAAACAACAAATTAACTAAAACACTTATTTAAGTCTAAAAATCACAAAAAAATTAACACAAATAACATAAACATTGGGTTGCCTCCCAATTAGCGCTTTTGTTTATAGTCGTTTGCTCGACTCACATATTAGGGTTCTTAAATTGAAGAGGGTTCACCCAAAAGACATATAAGCCCCTTGGGTACGATTTCACCTGCCAAGTAGGGTTTTAATCGTTGTCCATTGACCTTAAACCTTTCATTTCTTGAATTTGCCACTTCAACCGCTCCATAGGGAAATACTTGAGTGACTTCAAATGGTCCAGACCACCTTGATTTCAATTTTCCTGGAAATAACTTCAGGCGTGAATTGAATAAAAGCACTTTTTGCCCTACCTGAAATTGTTTAGGAATAATGTGCTTGTCATGCCAATATTTGATCTTTTCTTTATAAATTTTGGCATTTTCGTATGCATGTAACCGGTGTTCCTCCAATTCACTCAGCTCAAGTAATCTCCTTCCACCTGCAAGATTAAAATCCATATTAATTGCTTTAATAGCCCAATAAGCTTTATGTTCAATCTCTACAGGTAAGTGACAAGATTTTCCATAGACTAAACGATACGGCGACATCCCTAAAGGAGTCTTAAATGCCGTTCGGTAAGCCCATAGTGTGCCATCTAGCTTTGTAGCCCAATCCTTGCGTGATTTATTCACAGTTTTTTCCAAAATGAGCTTTATCTCACGATTAGCTAGCTCCGCTTGTCCATTGGCTTGAGGATGGTACGGGAGTGATGTCTTGTGCCTACAGCCATATTTAAACAATAAGGAATCCAGTTGTTTGTTACAAAAATGTTTTCCTTCATCACTTATTATGGCCTTAGGTATACCAAATCTACTGAAAATATTCTTTTTAAGGAATCTAAGTACAATCTTAGAGTCATTAGTAGGTGAAGCGATTGCTTCTACCCATTTAGAAACATAATCCACTGCTACTAAGATGTACTTATTATTAAAAGAACTAGGAAATGGTCCCATAAAGTCTATACCCCATATATCAAATAATTCAACTTCTAAGAAGGTAGTTAGGGGCATTTCATTCTTTCGAGATATATTTCCAGTTCTTTGGCATGCATCACAACTTTTAACATATTCCCGAACATCTCGGTACATAGTTGGCCAATAAAACCCTGATTGCCATACCTTTGCCACAGTTTTTGAAGTGCTAAAATGACCACCTGTTTCAAGGTTATGACAATGATATAAAATATTATGTACCTCATTTTCGGGAATACATCTACGTACCATACCATCGGCACAATGCTTATACAGCAATGGTTCCTCCCAAAAGTAACTTTTGACATCATGTAAGAATTTCTTCTTTTGATGGTAATTAATTCCCCTTGGAATCTCTCCACTTACCAAAAAATTAGCAATATCAGCATACCATGGAGAATTGATAATTGCTAGGACAAACTCATCCGGGAAATTCTCTTGAATAGGAACTTGATCCTTGATTGGAATATATTCTAGGCGTGATAGATGATCCGCTACTAGATTCTCCGTTCCCTTTTTGTCTTTTATCTCCACATCAAATTCCTGCAATAAAAGAATCCACCGAATTAGTCTTGGTTTTGCATCTTTTTTATGTAACAAATATTTAAGAGCTGCATGGTCCGTATATATAATAACTTTAGATCCTACTAAATAAGATCTAAATTTATCCAAAGCAAATATCACTGCCAATAGCTCTTTTTCTGTAGTTGCATAATTGAGTTGTGCCTCATTTAGCAACTTGCTAGCATAGTAAATGACGTGCAACCGTCCTTCCTTCTTTTGTCCCAAAACTGCTCCAACCGCATAATCACTTGCATCACACATCAATTCAAATGGTAGTGACCAATCGGGCGAAGTTATAATTGGGGCCGTAATCAATTCCTTCTTCAACCTTTCAAATGCAACCAAACAATTGTCATCAAATTGAAAAGGGGTATCTTTACATAATAAGTCACATAATGGCTTTACTATTTTAGAAAAATCTTTAATAAAACGTCTATAAAAGCCAGCATGTCCTAAAAAACTCCTTATCCCCTTGACATTGCTTGGGGGTGGCAATTTTTCGATAACTTCTATTTTGGCTTGATCCACCTCAATTCCCTTGGAGGAAATCTTGTGTCCTAAGACAATTCCTTCTTTTACCATAAAATGGCATTTCTCCCAATTCAGCACAAGATTTGTTTCCTCGCATCTCTGCAAAATCAATTCCAAATTATGAAGACAATGGTCAAAAGATGAACCATACACAGAAAAATCATCCATAAATATCTCCATAATTTTCTCAATATAATCAGAAAAAATAGCCATCATGCATCGTTGAAAAGTTGCAGGAGCATTGCATAAACCAAATGGCATTCTTCTAAAGGCAAAAGTGCCATAAGGACATGTAAATGTAGTCTTCTCTTGATCCTCTGGAGCTATAGCTATTTGATTATATCCTGAAAAACCATCAAGAAAACAGTAAAATTCATATCCAGCTATTCGCTCCAATAATTGATCAAGAAATGGTAGGGGAAAGTGATCTTTTCTTGTTACCGTATTTAACTTACGATAATCAATACACACTCTCCACCCTACCACAAGTCTAGATGGAATTAATTCATCATTTTTACCCACGATTGTAGTCATTCCACCTTTCTTTGGTACCACATGAATTGGACTAATCCAAACACTATCGGAGATAGGAAAAACTATACCTGCGTCAAGCCATTTAAGAATTTCATTTCTTACCACCTCTTTCATGTTTGGATTGAGTCTTCTTTGTGTTTCCACCACTGGTTTGCAACCGTCCTCCAATAGAATGCGATGCATGCATATAGAAGGACTTATACCTTTAATGTCTGAAATTGTCCATCCAATTGCCTTCTTACGCCTTCTTAGAACTCTTAACAATTTTGCACACTGCTCATCATCAAGGTCAGCACTAACAATTACAGGTAAAGTTTTATTTTCTCCAAGAAATTCATACCTTAGATGAGTCGGAAGTGGCTTGAGCTCTAACTTTGGAGGTTCAATTTCTGAAGGTTGTGAAAACCCTTTTCTTTGGCCAAGACTTTCATACAAATTTCCCCTTTTATAAGGTGCTTGAAAATCCAAGTACTTGGCCAATTCTTCAATTTCTTCACAAACATCTTCTTGCTTACCTAAACTCATTAAACAATACTCAAGAGGATCTAAGTCCAAGTTGACTTGACTCATCTCTTGGGTTAGTTTATCAATTGTGCCAATAGAATAAGCATGATCGGTAAAAGAAGGGTATTTTCCCATTTCATGCAAATTAAACTCTACCTCTTCTTCACCTACTTGAAACTTCAACTTGCCATTTTTAACATCAATAATAGTACCTGCAGTAGCTAAAAATGGTCTACCAAGAATAATTGGCATAGATACATCTTCTTCCATATCTAACACCACAAAATCCACTGGAATGATAAATTTTTGAACTTTTATCAATACATTCTCCAACACTCCCAATGGATATCTAATAGACCGATCCGCTAGTTGCAAAGTAATATTAGTGCGTTTAACCTCATGCAAACCCAATTGTCTAGCCACCGTTAAAGGTATTAATGATACACTAGCACCAAGATCACACAATGCCTTAGAAAAATCAACGTTACCTATGGTGCAAGGTATAGAAAAACTCCCCGGATCCTTCAACTTCGGTGGTAGCTTGTTTTGAATAATTGCACTACATTCCTCCGTTAATGCTATTGTTTCGCAGTCTTCCAACTTTCTTTTTCTAGTCATGATTTCCTTGAGAAATTTCGCATAAGACGGAATCTGCAAAATAGCATCAGCAAAAGGAATGTTAATGTGCAATTGTTTGAAAAGTTTAACAAATTTTTCAAAATCTTTATCAAACTTATTTTGCTTTAATCTTTGTGGAAATGGAACCGCAGGAGGTATTGGAATGGTAGCGGAAGATGATGGTTGATTTTCTCTTGATTTCTCCCGGCTATTTTCTTCCACTATCGCCTCTTGGTTCCTCTGCTTTTCTTCTTGTTTTTCATTCTCATCTTTCTCAACTTCCATCATTGGAGGATCTTCTAATTGCTTACCACTACGAAGAGTAATGGCTTTGACATGCTCCTTAGGATTTACCTCCGTTTTGCTAGGTAATTCTCCTTGATTACGATTATTCAAAGAACTAGCAATTTGACCAATTTGGACCTCTACATTCCTGTACATTGTAGTGAGTTGGTCCAATCTTCCTTCTACTCGCTCAAATCTGTCTGAAGTAACTTTTGCGAGTTTTTCCACTGCCATTTCCCAACCAGGTTTAGTTTCAGCTTGTTGTTGCCTTGATTGAAATCCCGGTGGATTGGCTGGCCTTGGTTGATTCCCTTGATCCTTCCATCCAAAGTTTGGATGATTTCTCCACCCCGGATTGTAAGTATTCGAGTAGGGGTTATTTTGAGCATTACGATTGTAATTATTGACGAATTGTACCTGCTCAGAATCAACACATTCATTAGTATCATGTTCACCTCCACATATAGAACAACATGCTGCATGTGCATTAGATGAACTTGGACTAACTCCACCTTGTCTATTTAGCAACTTCATCACATTATTCATTTGAGCACTCAGCATATTGAGAGTGTCCATTTCTATCATACCTGCGTGACGTCTTGTATTACCTCTCTCATTGGCCCATTGGTAGTTATTTGCTGCCATTTCTTCTATCAAATTATGAGCTTCTTGGGGTGATTTACCCATTAAAGCTCCACCTGCAGCTGCATCGATTATAGTTTTAGTAGAAAAAACTAAACCATTATAGAAGGTTTGTATGATTAACCACTCCGGCAGTCCATGATGTGGACATTTCCGAAGCAAATCTCTAAACCTTTCCCATGCCTCATATAATGATTCACCTTCCATTTGGCTAAAACTAGTGATATCCATTCTTAGCTTAGCAGTCTTACCTGGTGGAAAATACTTATTTAAGAATGCTCTTGATAAATCATCCCATCCGGTGAAAGTATTAGGAGCATGAGAGTGTAGCCAAAGTTTGGCCTTATCTCTCAATGAAAATGGGAACAATCTTAGCCTTATAGCATCATCACTAACTCCATTCATTTTAATTGTATCACAAATTTCCAAGAATGTAGCTAAGTGTGTATTAGGATCTTCTACTGCATTACCTCCAAATTGAGATTGTTGAACCATTTGGATAAGTGATGGTTTAATCTCAAAATTGTTAGCATTTATCGAAGGCCTTGCTATGCTTGTTTGAGATCCTTGTGTTCCCGGTAGAGCAAAATCTCGTAGAACTCGCCTATTTGCTTCGTTTTCGGCCATTTCTTCTTCAAACGGTAGTTCTATCAAAATTTCCTCTATTGGTTGCCAAATCTCTTGTTCCTCTTGCTGTTGTGTGTGCCTCCTTTGTCTACGTAGTGTCCTCTCAATTTCTGGATCGAAGGGTGCGACTTCTCGAGACTCCCGGTGCATACACTACAAACAGAAATAAGGGATATTATGCAACTTCAATGGTCAAAAACTGATTACAATAAAAGATTAAATATAGTCAGATCAACTAATAAAAATAAATCTGTCTAAATTAATAGAGTTGATTAGGCTCTAATATTGCCGCTCCCCGGCAACGGCGCCAAAAACTTGACGGGTGTTTACTATAAGTGCAAGTTTAATTCCGAATTATACCCGTTTTTTCTGCAAGTATACAGGCCAAAAGCGTAGTATTGGGTATGTATCGGGTCGATCCCACGAGGAGCAATTAGAACAATTATTAGATACTAATTTACTCTATTATTTAGACTCACAATAAATTTGAGCAGAAAATTCAGAATTTAATTCAACTACAAAAATTCTTAACTAGATAAATGCAATTCACAATAGGAGTAGAATTCACTAAGTATTAAGATCTAGGGATGTAGATTCCACATATAATACAAAAGATCTAAAACGAATGAATTTAACACTTGTTACTACTCTTGTTTAACCAAGGATTCATTTCCAATAATACCAAAATCACATTCTCATGATAATAATGGGTTAAAACAGATTAGTTTTCCCTAATCTCTTGGTAAATACTAATTCTGTTTTGTGCACACAGGAAATGTAAATTTCATCCACTTGAATGTATTTCTATTCTCATGAATATACTACTCAAGCTCTACTTATGTCATTCCATTATTTTTACCATTTCTCAATGAGTAAAAACAACTACAAACCTGCTATTGGTGATCAAACAACAACAAGTAATCCAACATACACAAGTAGATAGGTTAATATATACAAGATATAACAAGTATAAATCACAATCACTTCATATCACTTGACCATAAGTTTCATCTACTCCCTAGATTAAGGAAATTAGCTACTCATGAATAATGAAACACTCAGAACTTCATTAATGCAAATCATCATGAATTACAAATACAAAAAGAGTAAAGAAAGTCTTAGCCAAGATATGGTGAAGCCTTCCAAAAAATCTCCTTTGTCTTGAATTTAGATGATTACAAGATGAAACCTCAATTGCCCCTTGCAAGTACCTAGCTAGAGAGAATATGTTTTTCTGTAAGAAGCTAAGCTACGTATGGCTCTAAGACCTCCCTCAATGTCTCAGCATAAAGACTACTCAAAGGCTCTATTTTTCCAAGTCAAAAATATCCTTTGATTCCCAAATCTGCACTTTGTTAGCATAGTCAAAAACCGATATTTTTGACTTGAAAATAAGCCATCTTTACTGCCCTTTTGTCTTCTGAGGCATGTGCACCGAATTCTCTTGCAGATTGTAGCTGGAAAGTAGTTTGAACATAAGAGAATTGACTGAGCAAATTGCAGAATTACGGCCAGAAAACGCGCCTACACAAAACGCGGTTACAAGTCACGTTTTGTGTACTCGCGTATTCACTTTGGCCTTACTTCATCTGCGATTTTCTCTATCATAAATGCCGAACTGGCTTTTGTGCAAAACACCAAAGTTGTAACCCTTTGAGTTAGCTTTCCAATTCTCTAAAAATCATCCAGATCGGAGTTGTGCAGCCTGAGATATGGTCGAAATACTATCACCTGGTCAAACCTCTGTTTCCAGTTTCGACCACAGAGTGCAGCTTCTGTATTCCGACTTTTTGTCCATGAAAATGGCAGAATTGGATTTCGATGTCTTCATACGAAATGTAGGTCTCTTTCTTAGCTTTAAAATGGTATAAAGATCACCTTAAACCGATAAGTGTAGCTCCAGATATGATCAAAATACTGAAGAGTGTCAAAACTGATTTGTCTTGCATTTCCTCACTTGAACGTTTTTCACTTCATTCTTCTATTGGATTTGGCTCTATGGATTGCGTCTACTTTTGTGATGATTGTACTTCTGAATATAAATATTCGGATGGTATGGTTTTGAGTTTGATGACGTTACCCATAATTGTAATTAGGGTTAATGACAATTTATCCCCTTAAGGTATACCCTGATTCTTGTTTTATTTCATAACCTTTATTTTTTATCACTGAACTCCCTAAGAGACAAAAATATCCCTCTATTATGCCAAGTTTTTTTTTTTTCCAAATTTTTGACTTGCTTTAATCATTGAACTTTAACTTGAGATTTGATTTTGACCCCTCTAATTGATGGCAATAAAGTTTTGCATGAGATGAGTACATGTATGAGGGAATGCACTAACAATTAATTATTTTTAAAAAATGACAAAAAAAGATGTGTAATAAGCAAAAACTCATCAGAGGAAAAACAACAAAAAAAATTGTCTAGTGCTGACATGTAAATGTGTGATTGTAAACATGAGTAATTCATTGTGAATAGTGTAATTATAAGGAAATAGAATAAAATATTTTTCTTAATTTCTTACACTGGAAAATAGTTGAAATTGATTTGTAAAAAATATATATAGTTTTTTCAACTTTGTAAATTAGAGAATGAACGTCCTAAATTTTTTGTTAGAGAAATTTATTATTTTCTTAGAAACAAAAATTTGATAAAAGAAAACTAATTTGGAATAAAAAAAAGAGAAGAGAAAAAAGAAAAACTTACATAGTATTAGGGTATTTTTATCTTTAGAAAGTTAAGTGATACAAAATAAAGGTTAGAGGGTAAAGTGAGAATTAGGACATACCTTTAGGATAAATTGCAATTAACCCTTATAATTATAAGTGACATAAGCTAATGTTTGGAACCAAAGTGACAAATGGGCTAAACATGAAGGGAGTAAAGTGTTAAAACCCGTAAAAGGTTATTCCTTTTTATGTCCTAGGAAAAGGAAGTGAATGTATTGAGTTTCAATGGAAAAATTGTGCCAAAATTAGAATATATATCATGTTTGATTTTTGGGATAGAAAATTAATGGGATTTGCAACATGCACAAAAGGAAGCCATAGCGATTTATCTATTGGAAGACAATTTTGAAATTTCTTGTACATTTCAGATTTGTTTACAATTGTTGTATCTATTAAATTGCAAATTTGTAATTTTTAGTGCATGTTTAATCTGCCATTGGAGTAGGGATGTAAACCAAATTGTGCTGGATGATTTCTAATAAATTGTTAATGAAATTTGCTTTTTATAAAAATAAAAAAGTAAGTTGAGTTCATAAGTGTTTGGTATAGATTTAATTGTGCAACATGTACTAAAAATACAAAACATTACACATTTTCCATAATTTCTTTAAATATATAAGTAAATTTTATATATACTGACAGTATATACACTATTACTGTTAAATCTATGACACATGTGCAAAAGTTGAATTTTAAATTTAAATTTTGTATAGTTATTATTCATTTGAAACTAATAATATATACATTATTAGTGTAGAAAAGATTAATCATAAATATATTGGTAATAAATAGTATCGTAATTCACAGTGATTTCCTTTGAACGATAAAAAGAACAAAAACAAAAAAAAAAGGATACAAAAAGAGGTCACAATTGCGACCATTTAATTCTTGGATTTGACTTATTGATACCCAACGCACGTTAGTCAGAAGTTTTTGGTGCTTCTTTTGGGAAAAAGTAATCTACATTTAATTTCAGTAAAGTCAATTTATTAATTTGAAAAATATTTTTTGGGCAATTTGAAAAATATTGAAATGCAAGGAGCCAATAAAGTGTGAGTCTGTGCATATAAATGATAGCTTAAGAGTAAATTAATTGTAATAACAAGGGCATGGCACCCCTAAGAAAAATCCTTAATTATTCTGGCATGATTTCGTAAAAGGAAACGATGCCTTCAAAAATAAGCCAATAAGTTAGGGTAAAGAAACTTTATAAAAAAAAAAATTAAACTTGAGAGTTATATCGAACTTTAAGATGCTCATCCTAAAACGCATTGTGGCAGTAACAATCTCCAATTTCTCTAAATCATAATTTTTGCCTGATAAAAAATAGCGCAGAAACTTTTTTGTACTTCAAAGCAAGGCTAGTGGCAGTACCTTGAACAAAATACTCCCCAACATACAATTGTGTATACAATCATAACTAAAATAGTTGTCTCACATAGGGATGGCAATGGGCGGTCACCCGCCCCGCGGGGGGCTAATGGAGATGGGGCAGGGACGGGGGGAATTTTTTCTCCCCCGCTTAGAAACGGAGCGGGGGGCGGGGGAGTGTACCCCCGCCCCGCCACCCGCCTTAAAAAAATAAATATATAAAATATATATAGGTATATAATTATATATATAATATATAATTTAATTAGTTACAAACTTATGATAATGATATTATTAGTTATATGTATTATATGATATCTATTAGTATATATAATATAATTGATATTATTAATTATACTAATAATTATATATGTGTACTAATACAAATTATTAATTAGTTATACTAAATTTACTAATACATTTAAACTAAATCCCTAATTACACTTAATACAATAACATTTTTTTCTTAAAAAAAACACAAGCACAATAATGAATTAGTGATTGTATTTGTACCAAAAGTGAAAACTTGACTACTTTAGTTATATTTATTTCATCATGTTGGATTGTATTCAAATAATTTTTGTTTAATTGTTTTTATAAGTTTCAATTGTAAAATTACAATGAATAATAATTTAATGATGTATTGATATTTAGCACTTGATTATTTGCTAAAATTTAACCATAATAAAATTATATAACAAATTTTTATTAGCCCCGCGGGAGAAGCGGGGCGGGGACGGGGGATGGGGCAGGGGCGGGGGCGGGGGGAGTTTGTAGGCAGCGGGGCAGGGGATGGGGGAGGGGTCCCCCGCCCCAACCCCGCCCCGTTGCCATCCCTAGTCTCACAAAACGTATAGTAAGGGGATATTTGATAATCGCATTAAGTACTTAAAATTAGGGAAAAATGCATTTCTTGTTTGATAATAAATCTTACATTTGAATACATTGTTGAACTAGTGTAGAGGTATTCACTCAAAAGAATTACATCATGCTCCCACGTATTTTGACACATATACACAGACTCACACACACACACACATTAATTACATCACGCTCAATGATTTTTACTGGATGCAGAGAAAACACTGGAAACTACATACCATAGTGGCCATACTACCATCCTTCGACCTGCTGTCATACTGGGTGGTTTGCCTGATAATTATGTAAGGAACGTTGTAACTTGTTTAGTTTGACATTCTTTTTCTTGTCCTGTTAAGTCACTATTCCTCGTTGGATGAACTGATGTGCATTGTTAGAACTGTTGTCAGCTTTGCACAAAATAAGTACAAGAAAAAGGAAAGCAGATCTGAGAATGATCTAAGAATTTTAGCAAAAAGATGGGGAAACCTTGCTTAGGGGGTAATCTAGCAGAAAGTAGTTTAATGAGAAACTTAAAGTTGGTAAGTTTATGTGATTGGTGGAGTCAAATATAATACGTAGCATGAGAATCCATAGAAGTATCACTTCAATTAAAATGATTTAACTTTTTTCCATTACCTGTCTCAAAAACCTACTACATTTAAGTTCCTTATCCTTTTACTTGTCCATTCTACCCTTATAGGACTGCTCCTGCATCAGTTAATTCTCCTTAGTTTGGAGAAAACTCATGAGTTTAACTGTGATGTCCATGATTAGATGAAGTTTCACTCCACTCCATATATCTTTTAAGGTCCAACAATAGACACAAGGATGAGGGAAGTTGCGTCACTTTAATGATGGTTTGCTCTGTAAAATTAAGACCTGGTTTCACATTGTAGACACAGAATATATATCTGCATTAATGTTACTGTCTTGCAATAGATTGCTAGACATTGAATCTCTCTCTGCCTCCCCGAATCTCCTTAGTGATTTCAAACCTTTCTTTGGTTCATATTTTGATCAAACTTTTGGAATGTCCATTTACCTTCTTTCAGCCTAGAGCACAAGAAATAATAAAATCATTTTGATCCATGATCAACATGTTGGTTTTTAGGAAAAACCAAACAAAACCTTGATTTGGCTGATTAAGCGACACCTTTAAAACTGTTACTTGAAGAACTTAAAAAGAAGGGGAAATTACTTATTACCCCTTGTGGTTTTACAGAATGTCAGATGACCACCATAATATTTTAAAATAGCAACATAAACCCTCTGCAGTTTCATGTAAAGTGGAAAATGGAGGAAATGCACAATTAGTTATGGTGTTTAACCAAATGCACTTTAAAAGTGCAGATGATAAAATCTTAATATCCATGTAACTACCTATAATTTGTATAAATATCCACTTTATCGCCATGTAATTTTTTCATTTATCCACGTAATCTCCCTATACTTTTATACAAAGTGGTTAAACCGTCGATTAATTTAGTGCTCGAGTAAGAGCACTATTGGTATTTCAACTAACAATGTTACATAGCTATTTTCTGTCAAATTTTACTTTACATAAAACAATAGAGGGGTGAAATAAACATTTTGAAACATTAGAGAGATCATATGACAATAGATAAAACCACAGGGGGTAATAAGTAATTTACCCTAAAAAGAAACATACCTTGTTTTCCACAAAAGGAGGTAGAATTCAAGTCTCATCCTAATCTTTAGCAATCTAATCTAATGCCAATCATGTAGATCTTGTGCTGCAACAAAATCTCGTCTTTACTGTAATTTATTGATCATATAAATGTGTTCGTATTTTGGCTATCAGTTTGGTTCCTTTGTAAGTATAACATAGAAAAGGTTTAAATCTTGTGTTTTCTTCTGCTGGTTTTCTATGTAGTGGGCAAGTTTGTTGATTCTCTCAGTTTTTTGTCTAATTTTTTGGCTCATAGGCTCAAATCTAACTCTTCGTGTTGCTTCATGATGTTCTCTCATGCGTATACTTGGATATCGTCTGTTAGAAATAATTTAAAGTTTCTAGATTTCTCTTAGAAGTGTCTTATGGTGTTCTAAGCGACTAGGTGCATTGTTATATTACTAGGCTTGGTACCCCGCGGTTCCGCGGGGTGGCAATTATGTATGTTAATGATATATGATTTTGATTGATTTGTATTGATATAAAACACTATAATTGATTTATATATATTGATTAGATGGATATAGAATTTTTATTTATTTGTATGTATTGGATGTAGATAGGATTTTTAGTGACTTGTATATTTTTTTGATATTTAATAAGTGAATAAATATAAAAAGAATTTGTAATTTTTTCATATTTAATATTTTTGGTATTATATATATTTTGGAGAAAATTAATAAATAAGCGAATAAATATAAAGAAGGAGGGAAAATTGTATACATAGAAATAGCATCAAAGTTATAATTATTTCATATAAATAACATATGTTACATGTTAATATAAAGTGGTATTATTGTGGTCGAGATGTTTGATTATGATTCTTGAATAAAGTTTCTACTGAACAGGTGCAGATGATAATTGTTTTGATTGAGGAGCGTGAATAGAATGACATTTCCTTCGTATAGGAAGTGTTTTTGTGCGAATGTTGGCCAACCTTCTGTTATTTCTATTCCTTCTAGTTGAAAGATCCATCGGGTTTTAGCGTAATAGCAATTGATGATTCCTGCGTCATTTGTTTGTATATGTGATGGTATATCACCGATGAGTACCTGAGATAGAAAAGGGGCAAAAAATGTGGTTGTATTATGAAAGGAGAATAGGAATGTATTGTATGAATTATATTGATTAGAATGTAATTTATATGAAACTGACCAATGATTCGAGATCGTCTGCTTTTAGCATTATATAAAATGAGAAGTGCGTCATTAGTCTTTCTTCTTCTGTGAAGAGCACTTTGGTTATAAGAAAAGGAAAGGGTTAATTTATTTTATAATAGAGAGATAAGATTGTTGTATAAAGAAAGAGTTGCTTACTGCATCCAATTGATGATTGTGAATGATTGAGGAGGATGTTCCATTCATGACAAGCTAAACAGTTATTTGGATTATATATGGCAACTCTAAAGACCATACATCCGATGTGCAAAAAACGAAGAATGGAGCCATTCTGTATGTTGTGGTCTTGTATGAATTTGTTCCATCCAGATAGCTGAAAACTGGTATCGAGTTTGATGAACCATGTGCGATTTCCATTTCGTATAATCATTGTGTTTGTCCAGTAGTTTCTCAAATGTGGATAGAATGATGGATTAATTCTCTGGAAAGAAAAGGATAAGGTATAGTATAAAGTATGTGGAAATGAAGATATGTAAGCATGAAGTTTATTGGTTTACCAATGCTTCTGGGTTTGCTTGTTTATATTCAACGAGGAATGAGCTTGGTGATGAAGCTGAGATTTTGATAGATGCATAATTTATAGGTAGTGAGTGGAAAATAAATAAGCTATATTTTAGTAAAGAGAGTGTAAAATGTATAGTATGTGAATATAAGAGGAGAAAACTTACTGGATAATAGTTCTGGTGGTGGATAGTTGGATATGAATGATGTGAGCCAATTTGTTGCATCAAAGTGTGATGACCAATGTTGAAGATGGGGTTGAATAAATCTGGAACCTATAGCTCTTATGAAGTTGGTGCTGATTTCATATGTAAAGCTGTTATTGGATATTGGGGTTGCTTGGATTACTTGAAGTGCTTGTCCATTAATAGTATGAAGATAAAACAGGCAAGTTATCAGGAGGTCGTTTTCTTCTATTGTTTCTATTGACCAATCTATGAAAGTTGGTATTGCCATGAGTTTTTTGGGTTGTTTGATTTTAGTTATATTTACTTATACTTATGGTATTTATAGTGGTTGTTGTTGGTGGATAACATGTGATATGAGTGGGTGAATTTTTGTATTATTGTCATATTTTTTTATGTATTATTTTGGTGGACATGTGAATATACAGTAATGGATTGGAAAAAGACAAGAAGTTATTATTTTGTTTTGTTAGTATTTTGATGAAACTGTTGTCATGTGAATATATAATTTTGTTGAGATGTGTCAGATGCATTGGAGTAAAGAGAGCTAATAAACTAACATAAGTAGGGTGGCATATTAATGATGTAGTTTTACATACGTTTCCTAGGAAACCAACAAAAATATATCCTGCTTTTTTCATGTTTACTTTGTACATAAGCAGATGCCAACAAAATGCGATAGATAGTGGCAGGGAATCAAAAGTATGAAGACAGATGCATAGCTGGTTACAGGTGATTTTTTGAAAAGTGTGTCACGTTCAGACAATGGATTTCATGTGAGCTTCTGATGCTTAGATTCCTTGTCAAATTCTTTGTCTAAGCTTCGCTTGGCGGATGGTGCTGCTATTGGAATGGGAGATTGAGGGATATCTGTTGTGTGAGATATAGAAGATCCAGCTGAGGCAATATTTTTGTAGATTGAGCTTGGAGTGGCAGGAGGTGCAGATTCGTCAGCTGGTGTGATGAGGTCTTCAGATGGAGTTATTGTCTGAATTAACTCTTCTGCTTGTGATTCTGGTGTTTTTTGGTCAGTTGTGTGCTCCAGAAGAGGAGGGGTTGATGATTGATCAGGGAGAAAAGCAGTGAGGAAATAGAGGGGCGTAAATTGTCTGTGAGATGGTAGATATGATCTCATCTCACAGAGCAATGTTTGTTTTTCAATTCTTTGATTGATTATATCAATAGGAATTGGGAGCTGCTGCATTATTGTAAAAAAATGTAAATTAAGTAATGGAAATAGCGAAGTGTGTTGAATAGTTTATTTATAGATAAGAATAATGTAATATATACCTTGGTATATCTGTCATAGATTTCAGCAGCAGTCATATCAAGCAGAGTTTCAGCATATTTTTCTTCAGCAGCAACAGATAGGTAGCTAGTGTCGTCATGTATGTTGAGCTGGAGTTTTGCTCTGTAAAAGTGATAAGATCAAAGTTAGGTGATGCATATTATTAGTAGTGTAAAAACGGAATTATATAATTCATTGAACTGAAATACATACTTTGGTTTTGGCTTTGTGTCTTTTGTTTCACAGAAGTTGCAGTCAAATTCAATATCCATCATTGCTCCAGTTGATTTACCGCATGCAGGACAGCTGGGAATAAAAAACTTCTGGTCGATGTTAACTATTGATGGAGTTCCTTTGATCCAGAAGTTTTTGATCTATTGGAAAGAAGAGAGTTAGAAATGATGATCAATGTAAAGAAATTATTTATGTAAATTTTTTGTGGTAGAGCATGTAAGAGGAAAAATGTATGTTACCAGTTCTGAAGAGGCAATGATCTGTGAGATTGGCCTTATTTGAGTATGTGCAGGAGCAAGGATTTTTTGATTGATTTTTTCATAGAGTTTCTGGCTGATGACCTTTTGAATATATGCTCTATTTTCATCACACCTACAATATTTGTTTAAATTTTTGTTATATTTATTTGTTAATGTGAAAGTGTCTGTGATTGAGCATAGGAAAGAAAGAAATATATACCAAGTTTGTAGTGAAGCTGTTTCTTGCAACGGTGGGTCAAGGATGATTGTACTATTGGGACGAGTAGCAATGTCAATTCCTTCAATTGTTATTTGTCAAAAGAGAAAAAGAAGGCAGAACAGAGTATTTGATTAGAGATATTAGTTTTCATGAGTTAATTGAGTTATGATTTTAAAGATAAGTAGTATACTAACCATAGTATGTTGTGATCTTTGGGCGTACAAGCAGAACTATTGGACATGTGTGAATAATGTTCATGAGCTGAACTCCTTCAATATAAATATATGGTTCCCACATGGTGAAGACCATTGGTCTGCATCTGAAAAATATATAGATATTAGTGTATAAAAAAGATAATTTATGATATGGATATTTGATTGAATGAAAAGATGGACTATATGGAAGACTGTTTAGTAAGATAGTGAGGCAAAGGTTTACTCAGGATTAACAGCGATGAATCTGCGAATTGTGCGTGGTCCTCTTGCTGTTGATATTATAGATTCTGGGAATCCTTGAATTAAAGCACAAAGGAGATCTGGACAGATAAGGTCATTCAATAAATATAATCTGTTAGCATTAATAAACTTAAGGTATATATGTTTGTATTAGAAAAATGATGAAAGTAAAGATAGGCTTACTAAATCTGATGGAATCATTGTTTTTATATTTGTCAAGATTCCAGAAGGAAGTTAATGGGAATCGATTGTGCAGGGTCAGCTCATTTTGTTTCTGTGCTTGCTTGATGAAAGTTGTTTTGGTTATGGTTAGTTGCCATGGCACAGAACCAGCTTGGTTTCTTTCATCAGTGATGGCTGAAATAGCAGCATTGCCAATGTAGTAAGTATGGTAGAGATGAAGCTTGGTGTCTGCATAATTTACATCTCTAGTGAAAGCAATTCCTTGGATGGATTCATTCTGTAGAGGAAATGGTTATTAATTAGTTGAAAATGTGATGATAAATAAATTTGAGGATGGAAAATATTTATTTCTATACTTGAAACTTTTTTAATGCTACAAATTTATAATGTTGAATTTACCTGTTCATCAGCAAACATGAAATGCTGGAATGTGTTATGATCTTTTCCTGGGAAGATGTTTGTTTTTTCAATCAGGATGACTTTTATCATCCACTCGCTTGATTTGTCTGTCAAGGTACTGACAGTGGTGCATCTATCTTCCATATCTGAAATATAAAATATGAAAAATATATTGTTAGTGACAGAGATATGTAAATATATAGAGCAAGAAATAAAGGTATTTGTAATTAAAGATATTCAGGTTAAGTACTTAATCATGAGTTGCAGCTGCCAGAATTTCCTGATAAACTACATTGCGTGTAGAATTATGGGATAAAGAATCAGATGCAACAGGTCTAAGCAGAATTTTAACATTATCAGCTGTTTTGGCTCTTGATAATGCAACATACAATTGACCATGTGAAAATACTGGTTCTTTCAAATATAATCCTACAAAATCAAGTGTCTGTCCCTGTGCTTTGTTAATTGTCATAGCAAAACAGAGAGAGATTGGAAATTGAGTGCGTTTGAAAGGGATTGGATATGATTCATCATTAGAGCTATGCAATGGAATGCGAGGAATGAAAACTTGTTTACCAGAATGAATTCCAACAGAAATTTGTGCATGAATAACATTTTTGTTGAAATGTAAACAAATCAAACGTGTTCCATTGCATAATCCTTGTGCAGGATTGAGATTTCTTAGAAGTATAACTGGGCAATTCTGCTTCAAAATCAGTTCATGTGGGGGTAATCCTGGAGGGTGAATAGTAGTTAAGAAGTCACCGTGATCAGCTTGTTTGGTTGGATCTATGGTTTGATCGAAGCTGATGTATTTGATTTCTTCACCTGGGAATTTCTGGATCAAAATTTGGTTGACCTCGTGGACAATATCATTTGTTGTACTGAGAATGACTCTATTAATCATAGCAGAATTGTTGGGCAGAAAGTCAGACAGTGATGGATAAACAATGTTGATGAGGGAGTTTAATGATATTTCATCATTAATAAAAGGAATGATCATAGGAGAAGGTAACTGGATTTTGTCATCTGCAATGGTTGGCTGTGTTCCATCTCCAATGTTTAGCAAAAGATTTGAAAATGATGGGTCCAAAGATGCCCTCATGTTTTCAGTCAGCCGTATCTTTTGAAGGTGTGGCCAGAGATATGAATTGATAAGTGATGCAGAGATGTAATCTTCCTTTTGGCCTTTCCTCACTACTGGAAGAGTCTGCCGAAAATCGCCACCGAAAACAATGATTTTACCACCAAAGATGTGATCACAACTTAACAAGTCTCTAAGAAATCTGTCAAGGGACTCAATTGCATATTTTTTTGCCATTGCTGCTTCATCCCATATTATGAGCTTTGCACTCTTGATTAACTGAGAGATTGCACTTTGTTTAGAAAGATTACATGTGCTGCTGGCTTCATGATGGAGAGGGATTTTGAAGCGTGAATGAGCAGTACGACCTCCTGGAAGTATTGATGCAGCTGCTCCTGATGTTGCAGTTGCTAATGCAATGTCTCCTTTTGATCTAATTGTTGCAAGGAGTGCTTTATAGAGAAAAGATTTTCCCGTACCACCAGGACCATCAATGAAGAATGCAGCTGGAGTGTTTGTATTAACTTTTTCCATTATTTTGTCAAATGCAAATTGCTGTCCAGGATTGAACATAGAGACTGCTGCTAAATCTTCTCTAGAGACAGGTATGTCAGCTTCAGCTTGTATTTCTTTTGTAAGACAGATAGAGCGAGAATCTGGAATGAAGTCTGAGAAACCATAATCCTTTATACTTTTTCCCATTATCTGTAAATATTGATCAATCAAAGCAAGGACTTTCATGATGATTTCATTTTCTGATAAACAAGAGTCTGCTGCAATGTCCTCTGATAAGAATGGTTGAAATCTTGACCAAAGTTGTTGTGGATCAGCTGGTGAACAATGGACCAAGATAACTGCAAATAGCTGCCTTAAACATTGTGGCATTCCGTAGAGAATAGCTTCTGATAAGCATTCTTCAGCTCCGTTGTCTATTTGAAGGAAACCTCGCAATTCTGCAGCTTCTTTAAATGAAGAAGCTAGATAACCATTAACTGTTTTCAGGTCATCAAAAGATGTGGGTTTTCGAACATGCATCAGCAATATTCTGAGATAATACCTCTCTCCTTCAATTGGATGTGCTGCTATAACACGTCCAATGACCTGTCCTCTCTTTCTAGTGTACCATATTCTATCATCTGCATCCCAGACAAAATGCTGAGGGAACTCTTTGTACAGAAGATTGAGGCTTTCTGCATGTTCATTTGTCCGATTCATTGCAAAGAATTCTGTTAGCATTGTTCGTGAAAGCCTATCGTCTGTAATTATATCTGTCAATGGACGATTCTTGTCAAAGCACATTGATTGGTAGTTTTCAAGATGTAAATGAAGCGAAATAACTGATGGATTGATAACACTGAGATCAAAAGCATATATCCTCCAGATAGCTTCAGGTGCACATACCCATCTTGCGGATTGAAAATTTTTTATCTCATCAATGACTTGATTTGCTTGCTCAGCTGTCAACTGGTACATCACCCTATCATGACCCTTGTATATATATTTGTAGATGTACTTTACAGCTTCAATGGCAGAACATATTTCAACATTGATGTGACAGTCATATTTTGCAAGAAGATATGGATTGTAAGGGACAATCCATCGATTATCTAACTCATGTTCTCTGATATAGATCTTGGTGCCATCATCCCGTCTTCTGTAAATAGGATATGAATTTTTCCCATGCTTTATGTACTCTGAAAAATCTTTCGGATAGTTATTTCTGCACTTGTGATTCTGTTTCATACAAGGATTACTTGGATTCATTGATCCACATGGTCCATGAAGCATGTGCTTTATAACCAAAGAATATAAGTATGGTGCCTTGTGTCTATCAGGAAGCTCTGCACAAACAATTTTGTCGTATTCTTCCGGTGAGAACATCTTTGATTGTTCCTTTAAGATGATCAAGAAATGAGCATGCGGCAAACCTCTTTTTTGGAATTCGATAACATAGGTGTAAGCAGCAACACGACCAAAAAGATGTTTCTTGAAAAGATCTTCTTTCAATTGCTCTATTTTTGCACGAAATACTCGTGTTATCAAGTCTGGCCGATTCTGAGCTTCATCTGTGTCAAGCAAATGGTTCTTGATTTCAGGCCAAGATGGATTGCAGGTCATTGTAAGGAAGATATCTGGCTTTCTATAACGTTGTACAAGGGTCATAGCATCCATATATCGCCGTCGCATATCTCTTGGCCCTCCTATAAAACTTGCGGGCAGGATGATACGTTTTCCCACATCTGATGCATTAGTGTTGCCTTTTGCTATGATATCAAGCAATCCTTGATAGGCCTCTGTTCTCAATTTGTTCTGTTTGCTTCTGTGAAATTCAAGGCGTGATGTCTCTAATTTCACATAGGTATCAACAGAATATTGCTGGAATAAACGGCCGATATGCAGCAAGTTTGACTGATCTCCATTTCGCATTTGGAATTTGTAAGCATAATATTCTCTGCATGAGACAGTTGGTCTTTGTCTTTTTTTCTTTTTGGCAGCTGTTAAGATTAGAAAAATGTAAGAAGGAGGTCACTTATATATGAGAGCAAATAAGAATCAAAGAATATAAATATTTGTAATTGGAGTTATACCTGTTTGTTTTGCAGAAAATAGCTGTTCTATATCATTGTATTCATTGATAGAAACCAAATTTTCCTTTTGACAAGTTTGATGGGGTTGTTGAAGAATCTGAGTTTTTGTTTTTCTAAGAATTCCAGGATGCCATCCAGTTTCTCCACGAGCAAATATCAGTGGATACTGTAACGTGTCATAACAACCATAATATTGCTTAACTATTTTTCTATCTCCTGTCTTTGTACATATTTCAATTTCTCTTGACTTGTCTCCATTAACATTGTCATTCTCTGACCAAATTGCTGCAACTTGAGACACTGAAGGAACATTGAAAACACGTTGATCTAATCCAGGATTGGATTTCAGGAAAATTTTGTATTTATCAATCTCTTCAATGTCTGCCAATTTTCGGATAAACATAGAATAAGGATTGTCATCAAGGACAGATTTTAGTTGCTGACCAATCGATTCCTTGAATTTGCTTGACAGAGCCATTCTATTTTGCATCTCATGTTCTGTATCATAAAAATAAAGCTGCAGATTCGATGCTTTTTCACCAGTAGAAGGTTTCAGTGGATTGACAAAATGATAAATCTGTCCTTGAACTCGAAATGTGTAGATGCCTCTGTTTCTTTTGCTCAGCTCTTTGTCATAATGAACTCCCAATGATGTGAAAGCAAACATATTGTTGTAGCTCCTGATACATTGTCTGAATTCAATACTTTCAGGAGTGTTTCCTTTATAAAGCTGCAGCAACTTATCTGGCATTTTTGTTTCTGCTAGACGAACTTCTCCTGATGCACAACAAAATCTTGGCGGTTCCATATAAAACCGTTTAGCATGACAATGTGGACAATCTGGAACAGATGGGAGGATGGTTGGTTCTAATTGTATTTGTTGGAGCAATGGTGTATTTTTTCTGCGGCGTACAGGAGCTAGAAGAATTGAATAGGAATTTTGATAAGTTATAATAGGAGGATAGAAAAGGTTTCTATTATCTATAAAGAGATAAAACAAAGAAAGATGGTATTAAAGACTGCTGTCGCACCAGGCTGATTTTGGATAGTCGAGGATGAATTTGATGATTTTGTCATTAGCGTTGACTGTGCTGAAAATTGATTAGTATGATTTCAGCTATAAAAGTGAGAGAAAACCAGACTGCAACATTGATATGTATTATAATTATATATTATTGAATAGTTATGGAGGTTATTAAAATAGGCAGAAAGCGTACATGTAGAAATGGGACAATTGAACCACTGAGTAGTAATATGAGATGACGGTGAACCAAAGAGATCTTGTAAGACAGGATCATTGACTGCAGGAAGATTGTCTATATATATATATATATATACATATAAATGAATGAAAGAATCATGAATTTAGATAGTATTGAGATGATAGGTAAGCAGGGGGGAAAATTATAGAAAAGAGTGAAAAAAGAAATAGATACATGGATCAATGTCAGATATAGCTGATGTAGATAAGCTATCCAGTACGCGAGGAAATTGTGGAGCAAGCAAGGGAAAGCATGAGGAGGGACTTGGAACAAAAGAGGATGATGGCAAAAGAGCATCAAGAGATTGATGATGCAAAGAGCTGGTAGCTTCTGATGCATTAGTATAAATAGGGACATCAATTAAATCGTCCTCATGCTCTGAAGAAATAGGGACAGAAGAAACATCTGTGACAGTAACAGCATGCGGTGGATGCAGTGGAATAGATTGTGCGTTTTTGGTAGGCATCTGCGTAGCATGCTGCTGGCGTCTGATTATCTCTGCAGCATATCTTTCTCGACGTTGTCGATTATTTTCGATGCGGTATTCATCTTGGGAGGAAAATTTACGTTTTCGAGGCATACTAAATAAAAGTAATGAACACAGAGAAATATATGGTATAATTAACAGCATGAATGATTGTATATGATAGTTGATCAATGAACTCAGGAAAAATGACAAATATAATGGTGCAGAAATCACAATGAGCGTCGACGTAGAAAATAATGTAAAAGATAACATCAGAATAAGAATATAGAAACCTCATATAAGGCAGTAGGATATAGAGCCTCTATAAAATAGCAAAAGGGATATAAAATGATATTGTTACCTTGTATCTGATATCAAAAAGCTATGAAGAAACGGAAGAAGGAGGAGATGACAGAAGAGCCTGTAACTGAAATATATAAAAATGGTTAGTAAAATGAAATGGAAAATAGAGGAGAAAAAATATAACAAGAATATGAAGAAAAATCAACAAAGAAGAATTTAGAGTAAAATGGAATGTCACAGAACATAAAAACATCATGCATGCAATGAATCTAAGAAATAGGGATGGCAAATTAAACAACTATCATACACATCGGTTTCTAAGATGGAACATAGGAGAATAATTTTTTTTTTGAAAAAGTTAAGGGAAGAGATAGTATAAAAGGCTGCTATCAAAAGAAAGCTAACAAAATAAGATGCAGATGACATGAAAATTATAATGGGTAAAAGCACAGACAAGGGTGCTAAAGAAAGCACGTAACAAAAAAAATAAGGAATCTTGCATGGGTAGAAAGCAAGAGATCCAGTAGGAGAGAAAAGCATGCAAGGGAGGTATAAATGCATCATCATAAATAAGAGTAATAAGACATAAGGATAGAAGTACATATCCGACGAAGCTATAAGAAGGAAAAATCACAGAGAGGTTATTAATGGAAGAAAAGCAGTGATTGATGAGATATATAAACAACATAAGCGAAACAAACTAAGTGTAAAATAAAAATAGAGATTTATAGAAGAAAACTAAGAATAAGAGAGTAATTTACCAGGTAGACATTGCAGGAAGAAAGATACAGCAAAATAGGGAAAACAGGAACGAGAGGAACTTGCAGTATAGTTGGATGAAGAAGCTTAGCTGTGAAAGATAGTGGGAAGGAAAGAACCGGAAATAAATTGAATAAAAGTGAAATTTGATCACAATAAAGATCGGACGGCTACAAGAGTGGGAGGAATAAGAATAATTATATTATGAATGGTGATAGGCAATTGCAAGTACCAAACAATCAAGTGGATGCATTTAATGAAGATTAGATAGTGAAAATGATTGATGTGAAAGGAAAATGAAAAAGTAGTATGAATGCAATTAGATGAATAACACGTGGTTAAACAGTAGTTTGAATAGCAAATGAACACATGAGCAGATTAAATATCAATTACACAATGAAAGAGCTGATAATATAAAAAGCAATTGAAGAAAAGAGGAAATCGGCAAGATGGAATTGTATAGAAAAGGGATAAAGTATCAGAATAATTTATTAATTAATGAGTATTGTTAAAATAATATTTTTGAAACAGACACAAGGTATCTTATATTTTTTCAAGCTAATATCTAAGTAATTATTGATTTTATAGAGAATAAGAAGAACTCTGGAACTAAATATAGCGAAAGAAACATTTTTGAAATACAGGAAAATGATCTTAGATTTTTTAGAGAAAGAATGTAATTAATAATCATGTTTTTTGGACAAGCATTTTGGGGAAAAAAGATTTTATATATTTATTTATTTATAGATGGATATTTAGCTAATTATTGTTCTATATTTGCTATATTTGTTTTATGTAAAATATAGGAAAATGATCTTACATTTGTAAGAATAAGAATGTAATGAGTAATCCCTTGTTTAGGCTACGATTTTTTGGAAAACAAAATTGTGTATTTATTTATAAATAGATATGTAACTAATTATTGCTTTATTGTTCTATATTTGCTATATTTGTTTTATGTAAAATATAGGAAAATGATCTTACATTTGTAAGAATAAGAATGTAATGAGTAATCCCTTGTTTAGGCTACGATTTTTTGGAAAACAAAATTGTGTATTTATTTATAAATAGATATGTAACTAATTATTGCTTTATACTTGCTATATTTGTTTTATGATGCTTACGTTTCAAATGTCAAATTACTTATCTTTAAAATGTCAAATTTATAAGCTAATAATTTAATATATGCAACAAAAATTATTAAAATAGGATTTTTGTATGAATATAAGGGAACACAAAATAGAACAATTGGTTTATAATTTATTGGGTAAATAACAAGTTTTTTTCTTGGCTTATTTTGGCGACAAAATGAATATTCAAAGTTTGTACAATTTTTTTGCATGGAAAAAATAAAAATGCAAGCAATTAATATATATATAGATTATAAAGCAAAAGTTTGTAAAAAAGTGATGGCTTAATATGTATTCAAATTTTGCAGAGAATTCATATCCTAATACAAAAATGCACAGAACTAATATATGCATATTGTCAATTGATATGTAAATGGGTGTAAATTCGCAGGAGGAATATAAAAGGCAAAGACCACAAAGTAGAAATAAGAGGCAAAGACCACAAAGTACAAAATTGGGATGTTAATTACAAAGGAACCAAGATAGGAGGGCAAAATTGGAACATAAAAGGTCACAAAATCACAAATCTGGATGGCAATCCTCCAAGACAGCTGAGGGCACGGCCTGTGCAAAGACAGAAGAAGCCAAAATGAGCAAGCAAATTACAAGGAAACCATGACAATTCACTGTAGCGGAGCCTTGGCGGCTTTATGTAGTTTAGGATTTGAATAAAGTAGCTGGAATGTTCAGTAAGTTTCATGAATGTACGAAATCTAAGAGTCACACAATGAACTTAAGAAGACACTTATGCATGTATAAATTCCCTTTGTAATTATCAAATTTTAATAAGAGAAGGAAAAGTGAGTTTTGATATATCCTCTCCCCCCAACAAAGTGGTATCAGAGCTTGGTTCCAAAGTGTGAGAAAAATATAGGAGTGAGAGTGAAATACTGAAAGAAAGAAATGGCAAATAGTGGAAGTACTTCTCTTCAAATTCCTCAACTTACAACAGAAAATTATGAAAGATGATGTATTCGTATGAAGGCTTTGCTTGGCTCGAAAGATGAATGGGAGAGTGTATAAAATGGCTATGAGGAGGTAACAAATATAGATGAGTTATCCCAAAATGAAAAAGATGCTTTGTCAAAGGCAAAAAAGAAGGATCAATTAGCACTCACACTCATCCATCAAGCTTTGGATGATTCTATGTTTGACAAGGTGGCTGATGCAACCACATCAAGAGAAGCTTGGGAGATATGGAAAACTATTTTCCAAGGAGTTGACAAAGTTAAGAAGGTGAGGCTTAAATCCCTACGTGGTGAGTTTGAAGCTTTGAAGATGGAGTCTGAGTTAATTTCAGATTATTGTACAAGGGTGAAAACTATTGTGAACCAAATGAAGAGATATGGAGAAAAGATAGAAGATGTTCATGTGATTGAGAAGATTCTCCGGTCATTAACTCCCAAATTTGATTATTTGGTGTGTGCCATTGAAGAGTCAAAAGATCTAGACTCAATGACCATTGGAGAATTAGAGGGCTCCCTACAAGCTCATGAAGATAAGATCAAACAAAAACTTGAAGAGCTTTGGAGCAAGTTCTAAAAGCCAAAGCATCTTTGAAGCATGATGGAGAAAAGAGCCAAAAAGGATTTGGCAGAGAAAGAGGACACGGTCGTGGCCGAGGAGGAAGAGGAAATGGTGACAACAAAATTAATAAGGAGAAAAGCTACCAATCATTTAGAGGTTGTGGAAGAGCAAGAGAAAGAGGACGTGGTTACTATCGTAACATGAATGAAAGGAGGTATGATAACTCAAAAATTGAGTGCTACAACTGTCCCAAATTTGGCTATTTTGCTTGGGAATGTTATGATACAGCAAATGTAGAAGATTAGAGGATACTTTATGGAGTAGAGTGAGAGGGAACAAAGTGATAGACTTGCATTAATGGAGGTGACAAATGTCACCCTTGGATTAGTCCTTAAGTAAGACTACTATTCCTTGTCTTACCATTGACCAAATAAATCACAAAAATAACCAAAACTTCACCATTTTCTCTTCATCTTGGCCGAATTTCTTGAGCAACAAAAGGAAGAAAACTCTTCAAGATTTTGGGTTCAATCTTGCTTCAATCAACTTACTCAACCATCCAACCTTGATTTTGCTCCATAAAACCACTTAAAGGAGTGACAGTGAAGTGTTGTGTGGTGTTATTTGGAAAGATAAGAGGACTTATTGCTCTCTCTCTCTTGTTTCTAAGGTGAGTTGTGAAGAACTACTCTCCTCCCTTTATTGATGCTTAAATCATGCTTAGTGGTAGTATGAGATGCCATTTGATGGATTATATTTTGATTTGTGGTTGAATTGATGAACTTTTATAATTTTTGGGGATTTTTCTGTTTTAATATGAAAATGATTGTGTGGCTATCTATGATGATTGGAAATGATGTTTAATGACTCTAGGAGGTGGAAAAAGTGATTAATTGCAACCAATTTCTGGTTTGGAAGAAATTTTAGAAAATTAGGGTTTTGTGAAGAACATTCTGCCCGGTTTTATAGCTCCTAGTTAGAGGCTGAATTGGCCTTGGCTTAAAACATGAAAGTTGTATGGAATGACATTTTAGAGGTGCCTACAAAATTTCAGGTCAATCGGAGTAGCGTAGAATGAGAAAAGTCAAAATTACCCTTGCTGTCCTGGTTTTACCCGAATGTAAGAATTGCACCTGTAATTGGTTGTTTTGGCTGGAATTGCTTCAGAATTGGTTGTTACAGTCTTCTAATGAAATGTAGCCCTATTTCTAACCTTTCTTATGGCTTTGGAATTTCTGGATTTGGACTTATGTAGACTGCTTTATGATGTTTGTACTAGAATACGGTTTGGGAACTTGTTTTGCGATTCTGGTGTAGTATGTTACATTTTTGACGTAGTTACACTCGAAATTGGACTGAGTGGCCTTCTTCAACATTGTAGCCTCTTAAGTCCTAAATATTCCTGTAAAAGTTTAGGTCAAACGGATTAGCGTATCCTTAGTTATAGATGAAATACTCAAGCCTGTTTTGAACATCAGGTTCTGTGCGTTTTTAGTTTAGCTTCTGCCCGTGACTTTTCGGTTTCGATACCGTACGATGTGGGCATTGACTCTTTCATAAGAAATGTATATCTTGGTTTTAGCTTCGAAACGGTATAAAGTGCGTCGAAATCCGAGTTCCGTAGCTCCCGTTATGACCAAAACAAGATCGATCGTCAGAACTGCCTTTGAATCTGGACAGTTCTGACGGGTACTTTGACACTCAAATTTCGTTCTGTTCTGAGTGGATTCAGGTATTGGCCAAAACATCAAAGTTTTAGCCTTATGTCTCAGCTTTCTAATGCCTTTGGAATTTCCTGATTTGGATTTGTGAGCTGGGAGTTATAGTCCAGCAAACATACCCTGTCTGTTACTTTGGAGTGCGAATTCCTGGAACGGTTTTCTGCACTTTTGACCCATCTCTGTTCAGATCCGGAGTTAGGGGTCTTCATGAAAGTTATAGACTTTTCTCTTAGCTTCACAACGGTACCTCATGTACCATGATCCGACACTCATAGCTTTGATTAGGCTCAAAACAGTTTCGACGGCAAAATGGCTAGGCCGCCATTCCCGTTTCCGTGTGCCGTTTCCGCACTCGTATGTGCCGATTTTGCCGTTTTGCCTGTTTTAGGCATATTAGTAGCCATTTATGATATTATGTGACGCAATCTTCTATTTCAAACGGTGGTGAGCTAGGTGGAGCCGGTGGGGCCAACTAGCTACTCCTCGCGGCACAAATTTCGAACTTTTGCTCTTTTGTTCGTTGAGTAAGTATTCAGGCCGCTCTTACGTGTTAGTTGTTTATGTGTTTCGATATGTATGAAAAGGGTACCTAGACGAGGGTGTACTTTATCGCACTCGACCTAAACCCTAGTTTGCGCACACATTTGTACATGACATATGTATATAAATCATTTTGGAACTAAACCCCTTGAGCTTGTGGCTCGGGGTGACTTTTGAATAAATTTTGTGAAATTTGTGAGTTTGGGGCCCGATCTCATGACTTAGATGGACTATTCGAGCCGGTTAGGGCTTGGTCGAAGTCAGTCCAACCTGGTTTGAGGTCACCAAGTTTGTGAATCCGGTTCACCGATTATATGGATCGAGTTTGTGACCCGAGCTTGTGAACCAAGCTCAATTTCGTTCGCTCGAGCAAGTTTGTGAGGTGCCTAGCCAGAGAGGGTGATAAGTTGTACGGTGGGAGTACAAGTGAAGTTCTACGGACCATTAATTGTGGTCGACGGAGTGTCGGCAGGAGATCATACATAGCACATGAATTGGCTTTGGAGCCACCTGTATCCTTATTATGTGATGTTACTTTTCTGCTTTTGCTTTACTCTTGCTGTGTAACTGTTGTTGCGTGAAATTTACGCTTTCGCCCCTGTTTACTTACTAAGCATATAGCTTACCCCTTTCCTTTTGTTTTCCTTAGCAGGGACCGACGCGGGGAACTTTTGGCACACACACTAGTATAGTTAGGTTTGATTGTAATAGTCGGACAGTTAGTATGTTGTTTTTGTTTTGGGGGTTTGTATAAGGACCCTCCTTAGGGTCTATCTTCTGCTGGTTGTGGTTATAGTGTATTAGAGTGGTTTGACTCGAGACTTTTGAAGATGTAAATATAACTTTTGGGATTGTATATATTGTATATAGTGCTCTTTCGATTTATCTAGTTTTATTGCTTTAATTTTTGAGTCCTGGCGCGAGTTAGGCAGGCGGCCCGCCGATACCCTTGGGTTCGCCCTTGGGAGAAGTGGGGTCGTCACAGGTGGTATCAGAGCGCCTAGGTTAGAGGACTTGGGCAAATGGGACATACGCGATAGGCACTAGGCATATTTGACCATTTTAAATTGAATGATATCTTTTAAGCTGAAATGCCGGTTGACTGACGACTTAATGTTTTGTAGGTATGTATCCGGGCAGTTCGAGTGGTGCGGGACCCAGTGGTGTGGGACTGAGATTTCCGAGTACGAGAGGCGTAGAGGATCGAGTGCTGCGTAAGCGGGCGATCCGTTATCGGCAGAGACCTGGAGAGCCTTACACTTTATACTCCCCTTTTGGTCAGGTGGCGCACCGACCTTGTGGATGTTGGTACACATACTGTTATCCTGACGAGGTCGTCCTGGCTGTGGACGACGAGCGACGCAGCCTACTTAGACGGCTAGACGAGGCTAGAGAGGTTGGCCTTGGGCAGGCGATGCGTATTAGGGACTTGGAGCAGGGTCTCCGAGAGGAGAGGGAGAGGACGGGCTCTTTGCACCGTCAGCTTCAGAACACACACCAGCACCTCTTCGCTATGAAGAGGCAGCTGAGGGATAGGGCCCGGAGTATGTCTGTCGACTTCGAGCTCCTACTAGATCTAGCCGCAGAGGCACCGCCACGAACCACCGGTCCAGAGAGGATGGACGAGGTGGACACGTTAGGTTCCGTTGGGAACCTGGGCCTTAGGGGAGGCGATTAGGGTCGCTTTTCTACTTTTGTTTAGCTAGTGTATGACTTTTGTTAGAACTAGCATGACTACTCTCTTTTGTTATTTGGTTGGCTGACTAGATTTTGGAGCCAGTGCTCATGTGTACATTGGGTTTTGTACCGACTGGAGGTCGGTAATGTGTAAATCTTTTGGTGTGACTTTGTAAATATATGCATATATTTAAAAAGTATTTTGAACTTATTTTTTGTGTGTCTTCTGTGCATACGCTTTACGTCCGTACTTTTGCTCACAGTTTGGATAATAAATATATGTCATGTTCCGATCTATAGACTTTTGCACTTAAATGGCCTCCGGTACTCGAGGTGGAGGTAGAGGGCGAGCACGAAGCCCTGAAAGGGAACAAGGACAAGAGCCAGATCAAGTAACTACAGCCATTCAGCGGATGGCTGACTTGCTAGAACGTATGGTCGACCATCAGGGTCAGGGCCATAGGAATGCCGCTGGAAACCCTGGAAATAATCCGGGTAATCACGAAAGAGAGGACCGTACTTTAGAACGGTTCCAAAAATTTGCGTCTCCTAAGTTTGTAGGTGGACCCGACCCTGACCTAACGGAGGGTTGGATGGACCGTATGCTAGATATTTTTGCCGCGCTTAGATACTCGGAGGAACGGCAGATATCCTTTGCTGCTTTTCAATTTGAAGGGGCCGCCCGAGCCTGGTGGAACGTGATTAAAACCAAGTGGGAGCGCGAACAAACCCCCTGGACCTGCATCAACTTTACACGGGAATTTAATGAAAAATATTTACCACCCATTGTGCAAGAAAAACGGGAAGATGATTTCATTCGCCTACGTCAAGGGGCATCGAGTGTGGCGGAATACGAAACTCAGTTTACGAAACTTTCCCGTTTTGCCCCAGAGCTGGTGCTGACGGAGCAAAATCGAATTCGCCATTTTACCCAAGGCTTAAATGTGGAGATCCAGGAGGCACTAGCAGCTGCACAGTTGGACACGTTTAGCCAGGCACTAGAAAAAGTACAGCGGATTGAGATTGCAAGGGGACAGGTTAAAACCTTCCATGACCGGAAAAGGAGGCAACCCAACTCGAATGACTCCACGGTTGGACAGAGTTCGCGAAACGAGCCACCTACTAAGACAAGCAAAGGCACAGATGGTCCACGACCTACAAGAACCCTGAATAGCTTTGGGCGAGGTCAGATAGTGCAAGAGCCCCAGAGGAGTGCCCAGCGTGGAGGGTCAAGTACGGCCACTAAACCAACCAGTGGTTTCTGTGGGGCCAATCACACTGATGAAAATTGCTGGAAAAATAGTTCGGTACGGAAATGCATCAAATGTAGTAGCACCGAACATCTGATTGCCCGGTGCCCCAAGATGCAGAAGGAAGGACTCAAGCCACCAACTGAAGGGACTACAACGAAGCCGTCAAATACAAGGGAAAATCGACCCAAAGGGCCAGCAAGAGTGTATGCAATGGGTCAACAAGAGGTGATTGACCCTTCGGCGGGTTTCGAAGGTACGCTTTAACCAAAGAAATAATTTCGAGGACGAAATTGTCCTAAGTGGGGGAGATTGTGAGACCCTAATCCGTTCATAAGTTGATATTAGGGTTATTCATTATTTTGTATGGTCAAATTAAGGTTTTAGGGCTAAAGAGAAACCCTGATCTCGGTTAAAATTGAAAACCCTAACTTACTTATGATAAAATCCTAGTTTATGTATTATTCGTAAGCTCGAGCTATAGTTTATATGCGGTATTCTAGTGTGTGTTTTGCCACAAGTAAAAATAGGATTCGTTATAATTTGCAGAGGTTTAACAAGTTTGAAAATGGTTGGCAAACTCTGGATTAGCAAACCTCTAGTGTTACAATATTGGAAAGTTTAAGTGGAGTTTTATTTATCGCCCGCCTTTTTCCACATTTTCTTTATTAAAAAAATTTCCCAGATAATTTTTATGAGTAAATATAGATTTTCGATGATTTTTCTAGTATCGGTTAGTTTTTGAGAAATTAAGAACGTATATCGGACGTGGGACCCACTAGTGCGGTAAGTTCGAAAAAATTCGGCCGATTAGGTTAAGTTTCGGATACTGAGTTTAATTTATCGGGTGCTAAGAGATAATTAGAGAATATTTTATGGAGTAGAGTGAGAGGGAACAAAGTGATAGACTTGCATTAATGGAGGTGACAAGTGTCACCCTTGGATTAGTCCTTAAGTAACACTACTATTTCTTGTCTTACCATTGACCAAGTAAATCACAAAAATAACCAAAACCTCACCATTTTCTCTTCATCTTGGCCGAATTTCTTGAGCAACAAAAGGAAGAAAACTCTTCAAGATTTTGGGTTCAATCTTGCTTCAATCAACTTACTCAACCATCCAACCTTGATTTTGCTCCATAAAACCACTTAAAGGAGTGATAGTGAAGTGTTGTGTGGTGTTATTGGGAAAGATAAGAGGACTTATTGCTCTCTCTCTCTCTTGTTTCTAAGGTGAGTTGTGAAGAACTACTCTCCTCCCTTTATTGATGCTTAAATCATGCTTAGTGGTAGTATGAGATGCCATTTGATGGATTATATTTTGATTTGTGGTTGAATTGATGAACTTTTATAATTTTTGGAGATTTTTCTGTTTTAATTTGAACATGATTGTGTGGCGATCTATGATGATTGGAAATGATGTTCAATGACTCTAGGAGGTGGAAAAAGTGATTAATTGCAACCAATTTCTGGTTTGGAAGAAATTTTAGAAAATTAGGGTTTTGTGAAGAACATTCTGCCCGATTTTATAGCTCCTAGTTAGAGGCTGAATTGGCCTTGGCTTAAAACATGAAAGTTGTAGGGAATGACATTTTAGAGGTGCCTACAAAATTTCAGGTCAATCGGAGTAGCGTAGAATGAGAAAAGTCGAAATTACCCTTGCTGTCCTGGTTTTACCTGAATGTAAGAATTGCACCTGTAGTTGGTTGTTTTGGCTGGAATTGCTTCAGAATTGATTGTTACAGTCCTCTAATGAAATGTAGCCCTGTTTCTAAGCTTTCGTATGGTTTTGGAATTTCTGGATTTGGACTTATGTAGGCTGTTTTATGATGTTTGTACTAGAATACGGTTTGTGAACTTGTTTTGCGATTCTGGTGTAGTATGTTACATTTTTGACGTAGTTACACTCGAAATTGGACTGAGTGGCTTTCTTCAACATTGTAGCCTCTTAAGTCTTGAATATGCCTATAAAATTTCAAGTCAAACGGATTAGCGTATCCTTAGTTATAGATGAAATACTCAAGCCTGTTTTGAACATCAGGTTCTGTGCGTTTTTAGTTTAGCTTCTGCCCGTGACTTTTCGGTTTTGATACCGTACGATCTGGGTATTGACTACTTCATAAGAAATGTATATCTTGGTTTTAGCTTCAAAGCGGTATAAAGTGCGTCGAAATCCGAGTTCCGTAGCTCCCGTTATGACCAAAACAAGATCGATCGTCGGAACTGCCTTTGAATCTGGACAGTTCTGACGGGTACTTTGACACTCAAATTTCGTTCTGTTCTGAGTGGATTCAGGTCTTGGCCAAAACATCAAAATTTTAGCCTTATGTCTCAGCTTTCTAATGCCTTTGGAATTTCCTGATTTGGATTTGTGAGCTGGGAGTTATAGTCCAGCAAACATACCCTATCCGTTACTTTGGAGTGCGAATTCCTGGAACGATTTTCTGCACTTTCGACCCATCTCTGTTCAGATCCGGAGTTAGGGGTCTTCATGAAAGTTATAATGTGAGAACCCTAACCTACCATAACTTTCTTGGCCTATTTGCTTATTTTCTTTTCCCATTTTTAGTGAGAATTTGTTAACCCTTTTGTTTAAACAATGGAAGGTTCATTGTTATGTGCATTTGTGTGTGAGATATGTGTATATGAGTATGTGTTAGAAGTACGGTTGAACGCGGCAATCGAATTCGGAAAAAGAAGAGAAAATTCTGGAAAATTGAAGTGGCCAAATCCGGCCGGAAATCCGGCCAGTTTCTGGCCGGAAATCCGGCCAGTTTCTGGCCGGATAGCTGGCCGGATTGCCCTGCAGTTTTGAAAAAAAATTTGTTTAGCCTCTGCCTCATATCCGGCCAAGAATCCGGCCGGATTGTGACGTGTCACAGCCGGTCAGAGGCTTTGACCGGCTGTTTCTTTCATTCTTATCCCACCTTTTGGGTCCAAAATATCTCATTTCTTCCCTGTCCAACCGTGAGCTTTGAGAGCAAAGAGAGAAAAACTCTTCAATCTTCATCTTTGATTTTTGCTTCAATCTTGAAACTCCACCAATAGATTTTTAATTCCCTCCATACAAGTGAGCTTCTTGGAAGGTTAAAGCTTTTGGGTGGAGTGATTTTAAAGGGGAGCTTGGAATTGCTAGTCTTCTTGAGATTGTGAGGTAAGATGATTAAGAAAGTTCTTTCTTGCTTTGATTATGGTATAGCAGTGATTTGTGGCGGTTATACATGCTATATTGTGAAGTATTTCATGGGTTTAAGGAATTTATGGTGAGGTTTTATATTTAATTATGATTTTTCTGTTTGCATTTGATTTTGTCTATGTGGCCATGTATGATGAAGGGGAATGTTATAGAATGAGGCTATTTGGTGTAAATGATGGTTAATTGCAAGAAAATGTTGTTTGGAAGGAAATTTGGAAAAGTTAGGGTGTCACACCCTTCAATTCTGTCCGGCACTGTTCACCCTAGTTAGAGGCCGAATTGGCCTTGGCTTAAAACATGAAAGTTGTAGGTATTGATGTGTTTGAGGAGCCTGTAAAATTTCAGGTCAATCGGAGTAGTGTAGAGTGAGAAAGGTCGAATTTACCCCTGCTGCTCTGGTTTCATCCGAACTTGGGAATTGTTGTAGTAATTAGCTATTTTGGCTAGGAAAACTTCTGAACTGGATTTAGAGGTCTTCTAATGAAATGTAGCCTGATGTCCTAGCTATCATTTGGCTTTGGAATCAATGGATTTGGACCTAATTAGACCGAATTGTAGTTCGTTAACCAGAACGTGGTTTGTCCACCTGTTTTTACGGTTCTGATCTGGTATCTTGTATTTTTGACCTAGTTTCACTACAAACTGGACTGAGTGACCTTCTACATTGTTGTAGCACTATCTCTTAGCTTCGAAACGGTGGGTCTTGCACCCTAATCCAATAATCGTAGTGCCTTTAGTGCCATTCCCGCAAAATGATGTCAAGCATTGTTTTATCTGAAAATGTTTCTAGCTTGCTTTTCATAGTTATTGTTGTATTTATATGACTTTAAGCCTAGTGAACGGCTTTTGGACATGAGATTATTCTATACGACATGTTGGGACTGATTTGAGAAAAATAATGAAGCCATTAATGGCTGAAAAAATAGGTAAACACAAGGGACATGCCGTCCGTTTATTTTCTTGTAAAATGAATAAGTTAAAGTGGTTTTCGAAAATGTATTTTGTATCATATTGAACGTATTCCCTTGGAAGCGTCTTCGGGTTTTTGAATAAAGGATCGAAGACTAAATTTCTATTCGAACTCGTATATTGTCTTTGACAAATAATGTGACCGTTTTATCTTTTGAAAACATGATACCTCTTTCGTTTCAAACTTCAAATGGTCCTTAAGCCTTTCCAACCGATAGAGGTATGAGTTCGGGTTTTAACGGCCACAAGTGAATTGCTTTTAAACAAGGTTTTAAGTGTGGAGGTTAAAGTATTGTATCCTCCTTTTTACATGATTTTTATCAAAGCATTGGTTAGTTATTGACCACTTGTATATATATGCTTTTGAATCACATACGCAATTCCGAAAGAATGTTTTCTTAGCTCTATTGGAATTTCGAATTGTTTGGAGTGAGTGTTTCCTCTTAGAGATTTTATAACCTTCTTGGTTTGGGTTGCATTAGGGTTATTCTTGTCTACGAATCCAAGTGCCTCTTTACACTTTGAAAGTCTTTTATACGTTTACTCGCGAGTAGTCAGGTTTTGGTTGATTTCCTCTAAATCATGTTAGATGGATTGTAATGTGATCTTTGTGGAATTTTAGGTTTCATTGGTGATTGAGAATTGGGCGTTGTTTTGCGGTTATAGGTGAGTGTTCCTTATTTGTTATATTTCCTGATTATATGGCTTGTTTGAATGATTGATAACATGTTAAACGCTTTCAATGATTGCTAAAACGATTTTCGAGGCGAGTGTGTACTTTACCGCACTTAGCCTAAATGATTGTGAAATTTTAATGATTGAGTGATTGAAATGTTAATTGTGCATGAATGTAGGCCTTCGGGCTGAACTGGCCATTGCCCCTTGTTACCGGTCGTCTCGAGCCAATCGGACTCGATCGAGCGATTAGGAACTTGGGTGAACGATCCGGTATACTCGAGTATTACCCTGTAGGTTGGTGGAGCCTGGCCAAAAGCCAGGGACGGGGTGAATGAAATAAATGAATGAATGAACGAGGGGTTTTACTTATACAAAATACATTTTTTAAATGATTGAAGGAAGGAGAATGGAAGGAGAATGAATGAATGAACGATTGGCTCCTTGTGAGCCCGTATCCTTTTAATGAATGTGTTTATCGCTTTATTGTACTTGTATCGTGAATTGTTGTTTACATGCATTTGTTTCTCTTGTTGCCTATGTGTACGGAACCTCACTGAGCTTTCCAGCTCATCCCTTTAGTTTTTGTTTTCCTTAGCAGGGGAAGACGTGCGAGGACGGAAGCTACGAATAGATTAGCCGTGGTAGTACTTTGGTTTCTTTTGTAAAGGTTCTCGCCCTAGTGCTTGGCACGGCGTGGTTGTATGGTGAATTGAGAACCTATATTTTGACAGTTGTACTTCCATTGAGACAGTAATGTATATAAGTTCACGTTTAAGTTTGGATTTATTGTTATTTCGATTGTTTTGTGGATTTTCTTATCTTTTCTTATAGTGACTGACTGAGTCCCGGCGAGAGCTGGGCAGGCGGTCCGCCGATACCCTGGGGTACGCCCTAGGGAGAAGTGGGGCCGTTACAGTTGGTATCAGAGCCTGCTTCGCGTGGTCTCTACGCGGAGTGTGCCTGGACTGAGTGATAAATAGGTATGTCGGACTAAGTGCTCGTTTGAGCATAAGTTTTGAACTGTGAATGTTATAGGTTTTAAATCTTTCTCGGGGTATCTAAGGACAATAGATAGGTACGTCTGGGAGGAATTTCGATTGTAGATGGTTTACTCTTGGGACTGGCCAGCTCGAGAAGTGAATTATCTTATTTCGGATTCTCGTACCCGAGTACTCCAGAGTTGAGACGATGTTAAGTATATGAGATTTATATTTTGGGACCATGAACAGGCTTTGTCCAACTAGAATGAGTACCAGAGGTTAAGGGATATCCAGTGTGAACAGTAAGTGACGTGAGAGACCGGACGGGGCTACCTTAGCTGAGACTGGGGCGACCATTACCTCCTCGTTTGATTCGCCAGTATATTCTTATTAAATGACGTCTATTGATGTAATTGTGCGTATGAATGTTTTCCTGACTTGATATGTACTTGTGAAATTGATCCTCTAGTTACTCGATATGTGGGGTGTTATGTGCGTATATGTTACTTGTGTACTTGGTACATCGATGTTGTTGTTTTAGTCCTCTTATCGCCTTTATTCATTAAATTAATTTTGAAAAAAAAGAGAGAAGGGAAAGATATATCTATGGACGGGAGACGTAGTCAGGGACGTGGTCGAGGCCGTGGAACTAAACGGACCCCAGAACCTAGAGTAGAAAGGGAAACGTCCGCCGAACAAGAACAAGAACCTAGAGTTGAGGCCGGAGACCAAATGGCGACGGCAATTCAACAAATGGCAAACATCTTGACAAGGTTGGTGGACCAACAAGGTCCAATACCTGTAAATCAACCCCGGAACCCTGAGATGGGCGAAGATAAAGCTCTGGAGAGGTTTCAGAAGTTTGCACCTCCAAAATTCGCTGGAGGGCCTGATCCGGATATCGCTGAGCAATGGTTAGAGGCCATGGTGAATATATTCACAGCTTTAAACTACACTGAGCAGAGGCAAGTGAACTTCGCAGTGTTTCAATTTGAAGGACCGGTTCGATCATGGTGGAACGTAATTAGAGCAAAATGGGAAAGGGAACGGACCATATGGACTTGGGCGAACTTTACCAGAGAATTTAATGAGAAGTACCTCCCACCTTTAGTCCAAGAAAGGAGGGAGGACGAATTTATTGGATTACGCCAAGAGACATTAAGTGTGGCTGAATACGAAACGAAATTCACCAAACTATCCAAGTTTGCCTCAGAACTAGTAGCCACGGAACCGAGAAGAGTAAGGCGGTTCATACAGGGATTGAACTTGGACATTCAGGAGGCGTTGGCAGCAGCGCAAGTGAATACGTTTACGGAGGCCCTTGAGAAGGCTCAACGAATCGAGAGAGCCAAGGCACAAATAAAGGCCTCCCAAACTCGGAAAAGAGGTGCATCGGGCAGTGGATTGGAAGAGTTTAGTGAAATGATGGCGCCGTCTAAAGTACAAAAGGGGAGCCAGTTATCCTATCCGCCATGGACAATAAGGGCGATGGATGAGAGGTCTACTAAAGGAAGTCAAATTGGACCCAAAGAGATTTCTCAAGATAGTCAAAAGATGACCTCTCCCTTGATTTGCGGTTACTGTGGAAAGGCCAACCACACCGAAGATGCTTGTTGGCGGAAAGGACGGAAATGTTTAATTTGTGGAAGTAGTGAGCATCAAGTAAGCAATTGTCCGAGGAGGCATCCACGTGAGGGTAGTACTCAGTCACCAGATGGAACGAAATCAAAACCAGTGAAAGAAAGAGGGAACCGAACCAATGTACCGGCCAAAGCATATGCATTAGATAACCGAACGGTTCCAGACTCGCCTGAGGCTAATGAAGGTAAAAATTTCAAGGACGAAATTTCCTAAGGGGGGGGAGAGTGTGAGAACCCTAACCTACCATAACTTTCTTGGCCTATTTGCTTATTTTCTTTTCCCATTTTTAGTGAGAATTTGCTAACCCTTTTGTTTAAACAATGGAAGGTTCATTGTTATGTGCATTTGTGTGTGAGATATGTGTATATGTGTATGTGTTAGAAGTGCGGTTGAACGCGGCAATCGAATTCGGAAAAAGAAGAGAAAATTCTGGAAAATTGAAGTGGCCAAATCCGGCCAGTTTCTGGCCGGATAGCTGGCCGGATTGCCCTGCAGTTTTGAAAAAAAATTTGTTTAGCCTCTGCCTCATATCCGGCCAAGAATCCGGCCGGAAATCCGGCCAGATTCTGGCCGGATTGTGACGTGTCACAGCCGGTCAGAGGCTTTGACCGGCTGTTTCTTTCATTCTTATCTCACCTTTTGGGTCCAAAATATCTCATTTCTTCCCTGTCCAGCCGTGAGCTTTGAGAGCAAAGAAAGAAAAACTCTTCAATTTTCATCTTTGATTTTTGCTTCAATCTTGAAACTCCACCAATAGATTTTTAATTCCCTCCATACAAGTGAGCTTCTTGGAAGGTTAAAGCTTTTGGGTGGAGTGATTTTAAAGGGGAGCTTGGAATTGCTAGCCTTCTTGAGATTGTGAGGTAAGATGATTAAGAAAGTTCTTTCTTGCTTTGATTATGGTATAGCAGTGATTTGTGGCGGTTATACATGCTATATTGTGAAGTATTTCATGGGTTTAAGGAATTTATGGTGAAGTTTTATATTTAATTATGATTTTTCTGTTTGCATTTGATTTTGTCTATGTGGCCATGTATGATGAAGGGGAATGTTATAGAATGAGGCTATTTGGTGTAAATGATGGTTAATTGCAAGAAAATGTTGTTTGGAAGGAAATTTGGAAAAGTTAGGGTGTCACACCCTTCAATTCTGTCCGGCACTGTTCACCCTAGTTAGAGGCTGAATTGGCCTTGGCTTAAAACATGAAAGTTATAGGTATTGATGTGTTTGAGGAGCCTGTAAAATTTCAGGTCAATCGGAGTAGTGTAGAGTGAGAAAAGTCAAATTTACCCCTGCTGCTCTGGTTTCATCCGAACTTGGGAATTGTTGCAGTAATTAGCTATTTTGGCTAGGAAAACTTCTGAACTGGTTGTAGAGGTCTTCTAATGAAATGTAGCCTGATGTCCTAGCTATCATTTGGCTTTGGAATCAATGGATTTGGACCTAAGTAGACCGAATTGTAGTTCGTTAACCAGAACGTGGTTTGTCCACCTGTTTTTGCGGTTCTGATCTGGTATCTTGTATTTTTGACCTAGTTGCACTACAAACTGGACTGAGTGACCTTCTACATTGTTGTAGCACTATCTCTTAGCTTCGAAACGGTGGGTCTTGCACCCTAATCCAATAATCGTAGTGCCTTTAGTGCCATTCCCGCAAAATGATGTCAAGCATTGTTTTATCTGAAAATGTTTCTAGCTTGCTTTTCATAGTTATTGTTGTATTTATATGACTTTAAGCCTAGTGAACGGCTTTTGGACATGAGATTATTCTATACGACATGTTGGGACTGATTTGAGAAAAATAATGAAGCCATTAATGGCTGGAAAAATAGGTAAACACAAGGGACATGCCGTCCGTTTATTTTCTTGTAAAATGAATAAGTTAAAGTGGTTTTCGAAAATGTATTTTGTATCATATTGAACGTATTCCCTTGGAAGCGTCTTCGGGTTTTTGAATAAAGGATCGAAAACTAAATTTCTATTCGAACTCGTATATTGTCTTTGGCAAATAATGTGACCGTTTTATCTTTTGAAAACATGATACCTCTTTCGTTTCAAACTTCAAATGGTCCTTAAGCCTTTCCAACCGATAGAGGTATGAGTTCGGGTTTTAACGGCCACAAGTGAATTGCTTTTAAACAAGGTTTTAAGTGTGGAGGTTAAAGTATTGTATCCTCCTTTTTACATGATTTTTATCAAGGCATTGGTTAGTTATTGACCACTTGTATATATATGCTTTTGAATCACATACGCAATTCCGAAAGAATGTTTTCTTAGCTCTATTGGAATTTCGAATTGTTTGGAGTGAGTGTTTCCTCTTAGAGATTTTATAACCTTCTTGGTTTGGGTTGTATTAGGGTTATTCTTGTCTACGAATCCAAGTGCCTCTTTACACTTTGAAAGTCTTTTATACGTTTACTCGCGAGTAGTCAGGTTTTGGTTGATTTCCTCTAAATCATGTTAGATGGATTGTAATGTGATCTTTGTGGAATTTTAGGTTTCATTGGTGATTGAGAATTGGGCGTTGTTTTGCGGTTATAGGTGAGTGTTCCTTATTTGTTATATTTCCTGATTATATGGCTTGTTTGAATGATTGATAACATGTTAAACGCTTTCAATGATTGCTAAAACGATTTTCGAGGCGAGTGTGTACTTTACCGCACTTAGCCTAAATGATTGTGAAATTTTAATGATTGAGCGATTGAAATGTTAATTGTGCATGAATGTAGGCCTTCAGGCTGAACTGGCCATTGCCCCTTGTTACCGGTCGTCTCGAGCCAGTCGGACTCGGTCGAGCGATTAGGAACTTGGGTGAACGATCCGGTATACTCGAGTATTACCCTGTAGGTTTGTGGAGCCTGGCCAAAAGCCAGGGACGGGGTGAATGAAATGAATGAATGAATGAACGAGGGGTTTTACTTATACAAAATGCATTTTTTAAATGATTGAAGGAAGGAGAATGGAAGGAGAATGAATGAATGAACGATTGGCTCCTTGTGAGCCCGTATCCTTTTAATGAATGTGTTTATCGCTTTATTGTACTTGTATCGTGAATTGTTGTTTACATGCATTTGTTTCTCTTGTTGCCTATGTGTACGGAACCTCACTGAGCTTTCCAGCTCATCCCTTTAGTTTTTGTTTTCCTTAGCAGGGGAAGATGTGCGAGGACGGAAGCTACGAATAGATTAGCCGTGGTAGTACTTTGGTTTCTTTTGTAAAGGTTCTCGCCCTAGTGCTTGGCACGGGCTGGTTGTATGGTGAATTGAGAATCTATATTTTGACAGTTGTACTTCCATTGAGACAGTAATGTATATAAGTTCACGTTTAAGTTTGGATTTATTGTTATTTCGATTGTTTTGTGGATTTTCCTATCTTTTCTTATAGTGACTGACTGAGTCCCGGCGAGAGTTGGGCAGGCGGTCCGCCGATAACCTGGGGTACGCCCTAGGGAGAAGTGGGGCCGTTACATATAAACTTTTCTCTTAGCTTCACAATGGTACCACATGTACCTTGATTCGACACTCATAACTTCGATTAGGCTCAAAACAGTTTTGACGGCAAAATGGCTAGGCCGCCATTCCCGTTTCCGTGTGCCGTTTCCGCACTCGTATGTGTCGATTTTGCTGTTTTACCTGTTTTAGGCATATTAGTAGCCGTTTATGATATTATGTGACGCAATCTTCTATTTCAGATGGTGGTGAGTTAGGTGGAGCCGGTGGGGCCTACTAGCTACTCCTCGCGGCACAAATTTCAAACTTTTGCTCTTTTGTTCGTTGAGTAAGTATTCAGGCCGCTCTTACGTGTTAGTTGTTTATGGGTTTCGATATGTATGAAAAGGGTACCTAGGCAAGGGTGTACTTTATCGCTTTTGACCTAAACCCTAGTTTGCGCACACATTTGTACATGACATATGTATATAAATCATTTTGGAACTAAACCCCTTGAGCTTGTGGCTCGGGGTGACTTTTGAATAAATATTGTGAAGTTTGTGAGTTTTGGGCCCGATCTCATGACCTAGATGGACTATTTGAGCCAGTTAGGGCTTGGTCGAAATCAGTCCAACCTAGTTTGAGGTCACCAAGTTTGTGAATCCAGTTCACCGATTATGTGGACTAAGTTTGTGACCCGAGCTTGTGAACCAAGCTCAATTTCGTTCGCTCGAGCAAGTTTGTGAGATGCCTGGCCAGAGAGGGTGATAAGGTGTATGATGGGAGTACAAGTGAAGTTCTACGGACCATTAATTGTGGTCGACGGAGTGTCGGCAGGAGATCATACATGGCACATGAATTGGCTTTGGAGCCACCTGTATCCTTATTATGTGATGTTACTTTTCTGCTTTTGCTTTACTCTTGCTGTGTAACTGTTATTACGTGAAATTTACGCTTTCGTCGCTGTTTACTTACTAAGCATATAACTTACCCCTTTCCTTTCGTTTTCCTTAGCAGGGACCGACGCGGGAAACTTTTGGCACACACACTAGTATAGTTAGGTTTGATTGTAATAGTCGGACAGTTAGTATGTTTGTTTTTGTTTTGGTGGTTTGCATAAGAACCATCCTTAGGGTCTATCTTCTGCTGGTTGTGGTTATAATGTATTTGAGTGGTTTGACTCGAGACTTTTGAAGATGTAAATATAACTTTTGGGATTGTATATATTGTATATAGTGCTCTTTCGATTTATCTAGTTTTATTGCTTTATGTTTTGAGTCCTAGCGCGAGTTAGGCAGGCGGCCCGCCGATACCCTTGGGTTCGCCCTTGGGAGAAGTGGGGTCGTCACAGGTGGTATCAGAACACTCAGGTTAGAGGACTTGGACAAGTGGGACATACGCGATAGGCACTAGGCATATTTGACCATTTTAAGTTGAATGATATCTTTTAAGCTGAAATGCCGGTTGACTAATGACTTAATGTTTTGGAGGTATGTATCCGAGCAGTTCGAGTGGTGCAGGATCCAGTGGCTTGGGACTGAGATTTTCAAGTATGAGAGGCGAAGAGGATCGAGTGCTGCGTAAGCGGGCGATCCGCTATCGGCAGAGACCTGGAGAGCCTTACACTTTATACTCCCCTTTTGGTCAGGTGGCGCACAGACCTTGTGGATGTTGGTACACATACTGTTTTCCTGACGAGGTCGTCCTGACTGTGGACGACGAGCGACGCAGCCTACTTAGACAGCTAGACGAGGCTAGAGAGGTTGGCCTTGGGCAGGCGATGCGTATTAGGGATTTGGAGCAGGGTCTCCGAGAGGAGAGGGAGAGGACGGGCGCTTTGCACCGTCAGCTTCAGAACACACATCAGCACCTCTTCGCTATGAAGAGGCAGCTGAGGGATAGGGCCCGGAGTATGTCTGTCGACTGCGAACTCCTACTAGATCTAGCCGCAGAGGCACAGCCACGAGCCACCGGTCCAGAGAGGATGGACGAGGTGGACACGTTAGGTTCCGTTGGGAACCTGGGCCTTAGGGGAGGCGATTAGGGTCGCTTTTCTACTTTTGTTTAGCTAGTGTATGACTTTTGTTAGAATTAGCATGACTACTCTCTTTTGTTATTTGGTTGGCTGACTAGATTTTGAAGCCAGTGCTCATGTGCACATTGGGTTTTGTACCGACTGGAGGTCGGTAATGTGTAAATCTTTTGGTGTGACTTTGTAAATATATGCATATATTTAAAAAGCATTTTGAACTTATTTTTTGTGTGTCTTCTATGCATACGCTTTACGTCCGTACTTTTGCTCACAGTCTGGAGAATAAATATATGTCATGTTCCGATCTATACACTTTTGCACTTAAATGGCCTCCGGTACTCGAGGTGGAGGTTGAGGGCGAGCACGAAACCCTGAAAGGGAACAAGGACAAGAGCCAGATCAAGTAGTTACAGCCATTCAGCGGATGGCTGACTTGCTAGAACGTATGGTCGACCATCAAGGTCAGGGCCATGGGAATGCCGCTGGAAACCCTGGAAATAATCCGGGTAATCACGAAGAAGAGGACCGTGCTTTACAACGGTTCCAAAAGTTTGCGCCCCCTAAGTTTGTAGGTGGACCCGACCCTGACCTAGCGGAGGGTTGGATGGACCGTATGCTAGATATTTTTACCGCGCTTAGGTACTCGGAGGAACGGCAGATATCTTTTGCTGCTTTTCAATTTGAAGGGGCCGCCCGAACCTGGTGGAACGTGATTAAAACTAAGTGGGAGCGCGAACAAACCCCCTGGACCTGCATCAACTTTACACGGAAATTTAATGAAAAATATTTACCATCCATTGTGCAAGAAAAACGGGAAGATGATTTCATCCGCCTACGTCAAGGGGCATCGAGTGTGGCGGAATACGAAATTCAGTTTACGAAACTTTCCCGTTTTACCCCAGAGCTGGTGCTGACGGAGCAAAAGCGAATTCGCCGTTTTACCCAAGGCTTAAATGTGGAGATCCAGGAGGCACTAGCAGCTGCACAGTTGGACACGTTTAGCCAGGCACTAGAAAAAGCACAGCGGATTGAGACTGCGAGGGGACAGGTTAAAACCTTCCATGACCGGAAAAGAAGGCAACCCAGCTCGAATGACTCCACGGTTGGACAGAGTTCGCGAAACGAGCCACTTACTAAGACAAGCAAAGGCACAGATGGTCCACAACCTACAAGAACCCTGAATAGCTTTGGGCGAGGTCAGATAGTGCAAGAGCCCCGCAGGAGTGCCCAGCGTGGAGGGTCAAGTACGGCCACTAAGCCAACCTGTGGTTTCTGTGGGGCCAATCACACTGATGAAAATTGCTGGAAAAATAGTTCGGTACGGAAATGTTTCAAATGTGGTAGTACCAAACATCTGATTGCCCGGTGCCCCAAGATGCAGAAGGAAGGACTCAAGCCACCGACTGAAGGGACTACAACGAAGCCGTCAAATACAAGGGAAAATCGACCCAAAGAGCCAGCAAGAGTGTATGCAATGGGTCAACAAGAGGTGACTGACCCTTCGGCGGGTTTCGAAGGTACGCTTTAACCAAAGAAGTAATTTCGAAGATGAAATTGTCCTAAGTGGGGGAGATTGTGAGACTCCAATCCGTTCATAAGTTGATATTAGGGTTATTCATTATTTTGTACGGTTAAATTAAGGTTTTAGGGTTAAGGAGAAACCCCTATCTCGGCTAAGATTGAAAACCCTAACTTGCTTATGATAAAACCCTAGTTTATGTATTATTCGTAAGCTCGAGCTATAGTTTATATGCGGTATTCTAGTGTGTGTTTTGGCACAAGTAAAAATAGGATTCGTTATAGTTTGCAGAGGTTTAACAAGTTTAAAAATGGTTGGCAAACTCTGGATTAGCAAACCTCTAGTGTTACAATATTAGAAAGTTTAAGTGGAGTTTTATTTATCGCCCGCCTTTTTCCACATTTCCTTTATTAGAAAAATTCCCCAGATAATTTTTATGAGTAAATATAGATTTTCGATGATTTTTCTAGTATCGGTTAGTTTTTGAGAAATTAAGAACATATATCGGACGTGGAACCCACTAGTGCGGTAAGTTCAAAAAAATTCGGCCGATTAGGTTAAGTTTCGAACGTGTACGGTTAAATTAAGGTTTTAGGGCTAAGGAGAAACTCTGATCTCGGCTAAAATTGAAAATCCTAACTTGCTTATGATAAAACCCTAGTTTATGTATTATTCGTAAGCTCGAGCTATAGTTTATATGCGGTATTCTAGTGTGTTTTTTGGCACAAGTAAAAATAGGATTCGTTATAGTTTGCAGAGGTTTAACAAGTTTGAAAATGGTTGGCAAACTCTAGATTAGCAAATCTCTAGTGTTACAATATTAGAAAGTTTAAGTGGAGTTTTATTTATCGCCCGCCTTTTTTCATATTTTCTTTATTAGAAAAATTTCCCAGATAATTTTTATGAGTAAATATAGATTTTCGATGATTTTTCTAGTATCGGTTAGTTTTTGAGAAATTAAGAACGTATATCGGACGTGGGACCCACTAGTGCGGTAAGTTCGAAAAAATTCGGCCGATTAGATTAAGTTTCGGATACTGAGTTTAATTTATCGGGTGCTAAGAGATAATTAGATGATACTTTATGGAGTAGAGTGAGAGGGAACAATGTGATAGACTTGCATTAATGGAGGTGACAAGTGTCACCCTTGGATTAGTCCTTAAGTAAGACTACTATTTCTTGTCTTACCATTGACCAAATAAATCACAAAAATAACCAAAATTTCACCATTGTCTCTTCATCTTGGCCAATTTCTTGAGCAACAAAAGGAAGAAAACTCTTCAAAATTTTGGAATCAATCTTGCTTCAATCAACTTACTCAACCATCCAACCTTGATTTTGCTCCATAAAATCACTTAAAGGAGTGATAGTGAAGTGTTGTGTGGTGTTATTGGGAAAGATAAGAGGACTTATTGCTCTCTCTCTCTTGTTTCTAAGGTGAGTTGTGAAGAACTACTCTCCTCCCTTTATTGATGCTTAAATCATGCTTAGTGGTAGTATGAGATGCCATTTGATGGATTATATTTTGATTTGTGGTTGAATTGATGAACTTTTATAATTTTTGGGGATTTTTCTGTTTTAATATGAACATGATTGTGTGGCTATCTATGATGATTGGAAATGATGTTTAATGACTCTAGGAGGTGGAAAAAGTGATTAATTGCAACCAATTTCTGGTTTGGAAGAAATTTTAGAAAATTAGGGTTTTGTGAAGAACATTCTGCCCGGTTTTATAGCTCCTAGTTAGAGGCTGAATTGGCATTGGCTTAAAACATGAAAGTTGTAGGGAATGACATTTTAGAGGTGCCTACAAAATTTCAGGTCAATCGGAGTAGCGTAGAATGAGAAAAGTCAAAATTATCCTTGCTGTCCTGGTTTTACCCGAATGTAAGAATTGCACCTGTAATTGGTTGTTTTGGCTGGAATTGATTCAGAATTGGTTGTTACGGTCTTCTAATGAAATGTAGCCCTATTTCTAAGATTTCGTATGGTTTTGGAATTTCTAGATTTGGACTTATGTAGGGGGTTTTATGATGTTTGTACTAGAATACGGTTTGTGAACTTGTTTTATGATTCTGGTGTAGTATGTTACATTTTTGACGTAGTTGCACTCGAAATTGGACTGAGTGGCCTTTTTCAACATTGTAGCCTCTTAAGTCCTGAATATGCCAGTAAAATTTCAGATCAAACGGATTAGCGTATCCTGAGTTATAGATGAAATACTCAAGCCTGTTTTGAACATCAGGTTCTGTGCGTTTTTAGTTTAGCTTCTGCCCGTGACTTTTCGGTTTTGATACCGTACAATCTGGGTGTTGACTCCTTCATAAGAACTGTATATCTTGGTTTTAGCTTCGAAACGGTATAAAGTGCGTCAAAATCCGAGTTCCGTAACTCCCGTTATGACCAAAACAAGATCGATCGTCAGAACTGCCTTTGAATCTGGACAGTTCTGACGGGTACTTTGACACTCAAATTTCGTTCTGTTCTGAGTGGATTCAGGTCTTGGCCAAAACATCAAAGTTTTAGCCTTATGTCTCAGCTTTCTAATGCCTTTGGAATTTTCTAATTTGGATTTGTGAGCTGGGAGTTATAGTCCAGGAAACATACCCTGTCCGTTACTTTGGAGTGCGAATTCCTGGAACGGTTTTCTGCACTTTCGACCCATCTCTGTTCAGATCCGGAGTTAGGGGTCTTCATGAAAGTTATAGACTTTTCTCTTAGCTTCACAACAGTACCTCATGTACCTTGATCCGACACTCATAGCTTCGATTAGGCTCAAAACAGTTTTGACGGCAAAATGGCTAGGCCACCATTCCCGTTTCCGTGTGCCGTTTCCGCACTCGTATATGCCGATTTTGCCATTTTACTTGTTTTAGGCATATTAGTAGCCGTTTATGATATTATGTGATGCAATCTTCTATTTCAGATGGTGGTGAGCTAGGTGAAACCGGTGGGGCCTACTAGCTATTTCTCGCGGCACAAATTTCGAACTTTTGCTCTTTTGTTCGTTGAGTAAGTATTCAGGCCGCTCTTACGTGTTAGTTGTTTATGCGTTTCGATATGTATGAAAAAGGTACCTAGGCGAGGGTGTACTTTATCGCACTCGACCTAAACCCTAGTTTGCGCACACATTTGTACATGACATATGTATATAAATCATTTTGGAACTAAACCCCTTGAGCTTGTGGCTCGGGGTGACTTTTGAATAACTTTTGTGAAGTTTGTGAGTTTGGGGTCCGATCTCATGACTTAGATGGACTATTCGAGCCGGTTAGGGCTTGGTCGAAGTCAGTCCAACCTGGTTTGAGGTCACCAAGTTTGTGAATCCGGTTCACCGATTATGTGGACCAAGTTTGTGACTCGAGCTTGTGAACCAAGCTCAATTTCGTTCGCTCGAGCAAGTTTGTGAGGTGCCTGGCCAGAGAGGGTGATAAGGTGTATGGTGGGAGTACAAGTGAAGTTCTACGGACCATTAATTGTGGTCGACGGAGTGTCGGCAGGAGATCATACATGGCACATGAATTGGCTTTGGAGCCACCTGTATCCTTATTATGTGATGTTACTTTTCTGCTGTTGCTTTACTCTTGCTGTGTAACTGTTGTTACGTGAAATTTACGCTTTCGTCCCTGTTTACTTACTAAGCATATAGTTTACCCCTTTACTTTTGGTTTCCTTAGCAGGGATCGACGCGGGAACTTTTGGCACACACACTAGTATAGTTAGGTTTGATTGTAATAGTCGGACAGTTAGTATGTTTGTTTTTGTTTTGGTGGTTTGTATAAGGACCCTCCTTAGGGTCTATCTTCTGCTAGTTGTGGTTATAATGTATTAGAGTGGTTTGACTCGAGACTTTTGAAGATGTAAATATAACTTTTGGGATTGTATATATTGTATATAGTGCTCTTTCGATTTATCTAGTTTTATTGTTTTATATTTTGAGTCCTGGCGCGAGCTAGGCAGGCGGCCCGCCGATACCCTTGGGTTTTTCCCTTGGGAGAAGTGGGGTCATCACAGGTGGTATCAGAGCACCTAGGTTAGAGGACTTGGGCAAGTGGGACATAAGCGATAGACACTAGGCATATTTGACCATTTTAAGTTGAATGATATCTTTTAAGCTGAAATGTCGGTTGACTGACGACTTAATGTTTTGTAGGTATGTATCCGGGCAGTTCGAGTAGTGCGGGACCCAGTGGCATGGGACTGAGATTTTCGAGTACGAGAGGCGTAGAGGATCGAGTGCTGCGTAAGCGGGCGATCCGCTATCGGCAGAGACCTGGAGAGCCTTACACTTTATACTCCCCTTTTGGTCAGGTGGCGCACCGACCATGTGGATGTTGGTACACATACTGTTATCCTGACGAGGTCGTCTTGGCTGTGAACGACGAGCGACGCAACCAACTTAGACAGCTAGACGAGGCTAGAGAGGTTGGCGTTGGGCAGGCGATGCGTATTAGGGACTTGGAGCAGGGTCTCCGAGAGGAGAGGGAGAGGACGGGCGCTTTGCACCGTCAGCTTCAGAACACACACCAGCACATCTTCGCTATGAAGAGGCAGCTGAGGGATAGGGCCCGGAGTATGTCTGTCGACTTCGAGCTCCTACTAGATCTAGCCGCAGAGACACCGCCACGAACCACCGGTCCAGAGAGGATGGACGAGGTGGACACGTTAGGTTCCGTTGGGAACCTGGGCCTTAGGGGAGGCGATTAGGGTCGCTTTTCTACTTTTGTTTAGCTAGTGTATGACTTTTGTTAGAACTAGCATGACTACTCTCTTTTGTTATTTGGTTGGCTGACTAGATTTTGGAGCCAGTGCTCATGTGTACATTGGGTTTTGTACCGACTGGAGGTCGGTAATGTGTAAATCTTTTGGTGTGACTTTGTAAATATATGCATATATTTAAAAAGCATTTTGAACTTATTTTTTGTGTGTTTTCTGTGCATACGCTTTACGTCCGTACTTTTGCTCACAGTTTGGATAATAAATATATGTCATGTTCCGATCTATAGACTTTTGCATTTAAATGGCCTTCGGTACTCGAGGTGGAGGTAGAGGGCGAGCACGAAGCCCTGAAAGGGAACAAGGACAAGAGTCAGATCAAGTAGCTACAGCTATTCAGCGGATGGCTGACTTGCTAGAACGTAGGTCGACCATCAGGGTCAAGGCCATGGGAATGCCGCTGGAAACCCTGGAAATAATTCGGGTAATCACGAAGGAGAGGACCGTGCTTTAGAACGGTTCCAAAAATTTGCGCCCCCTAAATTTGTAGGTGGACCCGACCCTGACCTAGCGGAGGGTTGGATGGACCGTATGCTAGATATTTTTGCCGTGCTTAGATACTCGGAGGAACGGCAGATATCCTTTGCTGCTTTTCAATTTGAAGGGGCCGCTCGAGCCTGGTGGAACGTGATTAAAACCAAGTGGGAGCGCGAACAAACTCCCTGGACCTGGATCAACTTTACACGGAAATTTAATGAAAAATATTTACCATCCATTGTGCAAGAAAAACGGGAAGATGATTTCATCCGCCTACGTCAAGGGGCATCGAGTGTGGCGGAATACGAAACTCAGTTTACGAAACTTTCCCGTTTTGCCCCAGAGCTGGTGCTGACGGAGCAAAAGCGAATTCGCCGTTTTATCCAAGGCTTAAATGTGGAGATCCAGGAGGCACTAGCAGCTGCACAGTTGGACACGTTTAGCCAAGCACTAGAAAAAGCACAGCGGATTGAGACTGCGAGGGGACAGGTTAAAGCCTTCCATGACCGGAAAAGGAGGCAACCCAACTCGAATGACTCCACGATTGGACAGAGTTCGCGAAACGAGCCACCTACTAAGACAAGCAAAGGCACAGATGGTCCACAACCTACAAGAACCCTGAATAGCTTTGGGCGAGGTCAGATAGTGCAAGAGCCCCACAGGAGTGCCCAGCGTGGAGGGTCAAGTACGGCCACTAAGCCAACCTGTGGTTTCTGTGGGGCCAATCACACTGATGAAAATTGCTGGAAAAATAGTTCGGTACGGAAATGCTTCAAATGTGGTAGCACCGAACATCTGATTGCCCGGTGCCCCAAGATGCAGAAGGAAGAACTCAAGCCACCGACTGAAGGGACTACAACGAAGCCGTCAAATACAAGGGAAAATCGACCCAAAGGGCCAGCAAGAGTGTATGCAATGGGTCAACAAGAGGTGACTGACCCTTCGGTGGGTTTCGAAGGTACGCTTTAACCAAAGAAGTAATTTCGAGGACGAAATTGTCCTAAGTGGGGGAGATTGTGAGACCCCAATCCGTTCATAAGTTGATATTAGGGTTATTCATTATTTTGTACGGTTAAATTAAGGTTTTAGGGCTAAGGAGAAACCCCGATCTCGGCTAAGATTGAAAACCCTAACTTGCTTATGATAAAACCCTAGTTTATGTATTATTCGTAAGCTCGAGCTATAGTTTATATGCGGTATTCTAGTGTGTGTTTTGGCACAAGTAAAAATAGGATTCGTTATAGTTTGCAGAGGTTTAACAAGTTTAAAAATGGTTGGCAAACTCTGGATTAGCAAACCTCTAGTGTTACAATATTAGAAAGTTTAAGTGGAGTTTTATTTATCGCCCGCCTTTTTCCACATTTTCTTTATTAGAAAAATTCCCCAGATAATTTTTATGAGTAAATATAGATTTTCGATGATTTTTCTAGTATCGGTTAGTTTTTGAGAAATTAAGAACGTATATCGGACGTGGAACCCACTAGTGCGGTAAGTTCGAAAAAATTCGGCCGATTAGGTTAAGTTTCGAACGTGTACGGTTAAATTAAGGTTTTAGAGCTAAGGAGAAACCCTGATCTCGGCTAAAATTGAAAATCCTAACTTGCTTATGATAAAACCCTAGTTTATGTATTATTCGTAAGCTCGAGCTATAGTTTATTTGCGGTATTCTAGTGTGTGTTTTGGCACAAGTAAAAATAGGATTCGTTATAGTTTGCAGAGGTTTAACAAGTTTGAAAATGGTTGGCAAACTCTGGATTAGCAAACCTCTAGTGTTACAATATTAGAAAACTTAAGTGGAGTTTTATTTATCGCCCGCCTTTTTCCACATTTTCTTTATTAGAAAAATTCCCCAGATAATTTTTATGAGTAAATATAGATTTTCGATGATTTTTCTAGTATCGGTTAGTTTTTGAGAAATTAAGAACGTATATCGGACGTGGGACCCACTAGTGTGGTAAGTTCGAAAAAATTCGGCCGATTAGGTTAAGTTTCGGATACTGAGTTTAATTTATCGGGTGCTAAGAGATAATTAGAGGATACTTTATGGAGTAGAATGAGAGGGAACAAAGTGATAGACTTGCATTAATGGAGGTGACAAGTGTCACCCTTGGATTAGTCCTTAAGTAAGACTACTATTCCTTGTCTTACCATTGACCAAATAAATCACAAAAATAACCAAAACTTCACCATTTTCTCTTCATCTTGGCCGAATTTCTTGAGCAACAAAAGGAAGAAAACTCTTCAAAATTTTGGGTTCAATCTTGCTTCAATCAACTTACTCAACCATCCAACCTTGATTTTGCTCCATAAAACCACTGAAAGGAGTGATAGTGAAGTGTTGTGTGGTGTTATTGGGAAAGATAAGAGGACTTATTGCTCTTTCTCTCTTGTTTCTAAGGTGAGTTGTGAAGAACTACTCTCCTCCCTTTATTGATGCTTAAATCATGCTTAGTGGTAGTATGAGATGCCATTTGATGGATTATATTTTGATTTGTGGTTGAATTGATGAACTTTTATAATTTTTGGGGATTTTTCTGTTTTAATATGAACATGATTGTGTGGCTATCTATGATGATTGGAAATGATGTTTAATGACTCTAGGAGGTGGAAAAAGTGATTAATTGCAACCAATTTCTGGTTTGGAAGAAATTTTAGAAAATTAGGGTTTTGTGAAGAATATTCTACCCGGTTTTATAGCTCCTAGTTAGAGGCTGAATTGGTCTTGGCTTAAAACATGAAAGTTGTAGGGAATGACATTTTAGAGGTGCCTACAAAATTTTAGGTCAATCGGAGTAGCGTAGAATGAGAAAAGTCAAAATTACCCTTACTGTCCTGGTTTTACCCGAATGTAAGAATTGCACCTGTAATTGGTTGTTTTAGCTGGAATTGCTTCAGAATTGGTTGTTACGCTCTTCTAATGAAATGTAGCCCTATTTCTAAGCTTTCGTATGGTTTTGGAATTTCTAGATTTGGACTTATGTAGGGGGTTTTATGATGTTTGTACTATAATACGGTTTGTGAACTTGTTTTACGATTCTGGTGTAGTATGTTACATTTTTGATGTAGTTGCACCCGAAATTGGACTGAGTGGCTTTCTTCAACATTGTAGCCTCTTAAGTCCTGAATATGCCTGTAAAATTTCAGGTCAAACGGATTAGCGTATCCTGAGTTATAGATGAAATACTCAAACCTGTTTTGAACATCAGGTTCTGTGCGTTTTTAGTTTAGCTTCTGCCCGTGACTTTTCGGTTTTGATACCGTACGATCTGGGTGTTGACTCCTTCATAAGAACTGTATATCTTGGTTTTAGCTTCGAAACGGTATAAAGTACGTCGAAATCCGAGTTCCGTAGCTCCCGTTATGACCAAAACAAGATCGATCGTCAGAACTGCCTTTGAATCTGGACAGTTCTGACGGGTACTTTGACACTCAAATTTCATTCTGTTCTGAGTGGATTCAGGTCTTGGCCAAAACATCAAAGTTTTAGCTTTATGTCTCAGCTTTCTAATGCCTTTGGAATTTCCTAATTTGGATTTGTGAGCTGGGAGTTATAGTCCAGCAAACATACCCTGTCCGTTACTTTGGAGTGCGAATTCCTGGAACGGTTTTCTGCACTTTCGACCCATCTCTGTTCAGATCCGGAGTTAGGGGTCTTCATGAAAGTTATAGACTTTTCTCTTAGCTTCACAACGGTATCTCATGTACCTTGATCCGACACTCATAGCTTTGATTAGCCTCAAAACAGTTTTGACGGCAAAATGGCTAGGCCGCCATTCCCGTTTCCGTGTGTCGCTTCCGCACTCGTATGTGCTGATTTTGCCGTTTTGCTTGTTTTAGGCATATTAGTAGCCGTTTATGATATTATGTGACGCAATCTTCTATTTCAGACGGTGGTGAGTTAGGTGGAGCCGGTGGGGCCTACTAGCTATTCCTCGCGGCACAAATTTCGAACTTTTGCTCTTTTGTTCGCTGAGTAAGTATTCAGGCCGCTCTTACGTGTTAGTTGTTTATGCGTTTCGATATGTATGAAAAGAGTACCTAGGCGAGGGTGTACTTTATCGCACTCGACCTAAACCCTAGTTTGCGCACACATTTGTACATGACATATGTATATAAATCATTTTGGAACTAAACCTCTTGAGCTTGTGGCTCGGGGTGACTTTTGAATAAATTTTGTGAAGTTTGTGAGTTTGGAACCCGATCTCATGACTTAGATGGACTATTCGAGCCGGTTAGGGCTTGGTCGAAGTCAGTCCAACCTGGTTTGAGGTCACCAAGTTTGTGAATCCGGTTCACCGATTATGTGGACCAACTTTGTGACCCGAGCTTGTGAACCAAGTTCAATTTCGTTCACTCGAGCAAGTTTGTGAGGTGTCTGGCCAGAGAGGGTGATAAGGTGTACGGTGGGAGTACAAGTGAAATTCTACGGACCATTAATTGTGGTCGACGGAGTGTCGGCAGGAGATCATACATGGCACATGAATTGGTTTTAGAGCCACCTGTATCCTTATTATGTGATGTTACTTTTCTGCTTTTGCTTTACTCTTGCTGTGTAACTGTTGTTACGTGAAATTTACGCTTTCGCCCCTGTTTACTTACTAAACATATAGCTTACCCCTTTTCTTTTGTTTTCCTTAGTAGGGACCGACGCGGGGAACTTTTGGCACACACATTAGTATAGTTAGGTTTGATTGTAATAGTCGGACAGTTAGTATGTTTGTTTTTTTTTTGGTGGTTTGTATAAGGACCCTCCTTAGGGTCTATCTTCTGCTGGTTGTGGTTATAGTGTATTAGTATGGTTTGACTCGAGACTTTTGAAGATGTAAATATAACTTTTGGGATTGTATATATTGTATATAGTGCTCTTTCGATTTATCTAGTTTTATTGATTTAAGTTTTGAGTCCTGACGCGAGCTAAGCAGGCGGCCCGCCGATACCCTTGGGTTCGCCCTTGGGAGAAGTGGGGTCGTTACATAGAAGGATCCAATTATGCAGTACTAGAGTTAGATGGTGTTTTGTGCATGCTTGGATTGTAATCTTAAGATAAGAATGTTATGGTATTGAATTCTAGATTGCATTATCTATTATGTATTCGCTTCTGTGGGCTCGTGTGTTAGTTCTATTTTGCACTTGGTTTTCATGCATGACTCGTTTGGCTTCCACTTTAATATTCTGGATGGAAGAGTCTGCTTTTATTTCAGAAGGATTATACATGACCAATCCTTTCTTGAATGATATATTTTATACATAAATTGCATCTTTTAAATTCAACCTATATTGGTTTCCTTTCTGGTGATCAATGATTATATTGATTCAAAATGGTTGATACAGGTGTTAGCTAACTTCAAATCCTACAGGATATAGCTTTTGAATCTCCATAGAAATTTGTCTTTCGAATTCTCTATTTCCGGTGCTTTTATCTATTAAATTAGAACGAACTTTAGTCTTTAGAGCTTCTAGTCATCTTAACAGGGCTGGTGTAACTGCTAGAAATGCCATGAATTTCACATACATCCCAGCCTTTTGCTTTTTACATTCTAAATTTTAATTAGCATATAAAATTTTTAAAGCAAATTACTCCGAGAAATGCAAAGGGCATTTATTGTACCAAAACAAATTCAAATAAAGGAAGTAAGTGAAATTTTCTAAAGTTTAAGGAAGGCAAATGAGACAAGTGAAATTGTCAAAAACCTTTCTCAAGATTTTTAAAATTATACCTTATTATTATTATTGTCGTTGTTGTTATTATTATTTGCTGCTTAATATAGCAAAGGCTTAACTTTTGTTCTAATTTTCCTGAATTAAGCTATATTCTTGGAAAATTATTTTCCAAAAAAAAAATTTTTGAACTACACCTAAAAATTCAGGCACCTCCCCACTAGTTTCTAGAGTCAAATGGCAACCTTGCAAGAACTTCAAAGAGAAAGCTGCCTTTCGTGACATTACAAATTTCTTGACAAAATATTTACAATACAAGAACCCAAGATGCTTGAACAGCTTGGGGTGAAGAAAGAAAGCAAGCAATCAATGCTTCACAGGATAAACAAATGGGATATAACATTACGAAGCACAGAAGCAATAATTCATCTGGAAAAGAAAGAAGTAAATTAAGGAGTGACATATAATAAGAATGCAACTATCTATAAAACATGAACAAGAATTGTCCAAAGATAAATCTCTCTCAACAATGAGCTAACTTTGATTCTCGAAAGAAACCATACACACAATGATGTCAAGTACAACCCTGAAAAAAAAAAAAAAAAAAAAAACCCAAACAGCCAGGCTAGTTTTACTTAACCTTCATTGACTTGTACCAACGATTGTCCCTCGTCCAATATTGGTCTGATATTCTTCTCCCTATAGAATATAAAAAGACTAATGGAATGAAAAACAGCAAGAAAAAAGTAGAAAAACCCCGTTACAAAGGATATCAAGACCAGCCCTATAAATACTACGAAGGCAATCTTGTCATCATGTTGGATAGGTTCCGAATGAACAAATTTCAACAAAGTATTCCCCATATGTTTCTGGAAAAAGAGGGCCGGTATAAGTATATATGCAAAGCCTACAGCAGCCATGCAAAAAATAAAGCCAAACCCTCTAGGCCGGTCGTCCTCTTCCTTCTCCACCTCCTCCTCCACCGGCCGCCGGCAATTTCTCCTGCTAGGCATAACTATGAAGTTGTCGGTTGAGAAAATTGGGATTTGTACGTACGATTTTTAGATGATTGAATTTCAGATATTCACCAATAAGTGTTTGGTGTACTTGTTGTTGCTGTTTGGTAGTCCAAGATACATTTGTTGTTGCTGTTTGGTACGCCTGTCAACGGGCCAGGTCCAAGTCAAAATTAATGAATTCGAACCCATCATATTCTATTAGTTCTGGATTCGGTCCAAATACTCGACGGTCTTCTAGTCTTTCTCCCGGAATCACCCCGGTCCCGGCTCTGGGTCGGGCCTACCCTGAAAAAAGGCCAGTCAGAAGCCTTCTAAGTGGGGTCACTCCTTCTGAAGACCTAAGAAGCAGAAACAGCTGCTATAGCCGCAGCTGTTTCTGCTGCCACCTCATTTCCTGGAGTATTTTTGTCCACCTTGAACACACTTCTGGGGGTGTCCATATCCTCAGGCCTCTCCCAACAAGCATGGTCCCTGCTTGCATCTCCTACCTAATGGATCAGAAGTCAAGATGTCACATTTAACACCAAAAGAGAAAAAAGGGGGGGGGAGGGAATAATTCTTGGAGAGGACAGAAACCTACACATAGATTGTGTCTGGGTGGGCAGAGGCTTTGAGAAGGTAATCAGTAGCCCAGCGAATGGTGTCTTTAGCATTCTGAAGCTCGCCTTTCATGAGGCCGCCAAACTCAATGACACTCCAGGAGAGCATGGTGGTGGTGAACGCCATTGGAAGCCCAAACTTAACATTGTTCCCTGCATCATGATAGCCTCCCACCAAATCAACCTGCAGCAGCATTGTCCCTCAAAAGTAAAGAAATAAGGCAAAAAAAAACCGAAGTAGATACGAGGCTCAACAACCCCGAAAGATTGAAAGACGTACATGCATTGCAGAGCCATTTGATAAACCAGAATCCTTCCTCCAAGTGATTCTCTGGTTAGAAGGAAGCTTTCCTGACCTCTGCCCCTCAAAGAAGATAATAGATTTGGAGAGAGCATCTCTGTAGTTGTGAGAGGCGAAGCGAGGGTGGCGGTAGTGTGGTGGGTAAGCAGCAGCATTGCAGAGAAGCAAAGAGGTGGAGTAGAAGGAAAGCAAAACGAGGGCGGTGGTCACCACCAGTGAAGCAGAGGAAATGTAGTTAGTCATTTTACCGCTGCCCTTGCCCGTTTGACGGCAGACTGGCCGAGGCAGAGCAAAAGGGAAAAGAGAGTGTGAGGGAATAAGAGATGTGCGGCGGCGGGATATTTTTTTTTTCTGACATTTTCTTACAGAAGTAAGAATTTATCTAAATAAATCGATTCCCCGCAGTAACTTCAAAAGCCGGTAACTTTTGAAGTTATGTGAGGGACTTATTTATTCAAACCCCAATCCTCCCAATACCGATATGGGATAGAAAACCCCACAGAATGCCCCGACGGCGGGATATTAGGGTTGAAAAAATTTGGAAATAGTAGCATTGTCCGGAAATAGTAATGTAGTATTGATATGATAGATTAATATATATATTTTTAAATTATTAATTAATTAAAATGGATTGCAGTCACATACGGATCAAAATAGTATATTCCGTTTCTAATTTATTTTTTCATTAAATAAAATGAGTTCGAGTTTCGGTCGCGAATCTATATACCTACTTGTACCCGAAAAATGTTGACAGATCCGATTCAAATTTGGGTCTGGCCCCGAACCGTTGACGGCCTCCTGTTTGGAGATAAATACGTTATTGATTTGATTTGGTCAAAGAATCTGACTGGATTGTATGATGGAAGAAGTCAAATGTTGGTTTTGACTACGTAACTGAATTGGTGGCAAACTGGCATACGTCACATTTGTTTTTTTTTCTAATTATTTTTTCAGTAATATATATATATAAAAGTAGTTATTTTAATTAGAATTATTTCTCATTTTTACGTGACATGCCTAATTGAAAAGAATTAACGGGTTATGGGTCATTTGAATTTTATTCATATTGAACATTATATTATATATTTAAAAATTATCCCTAATTTTAAAATAACTAATCTTATCTCAATAATATATAAAATAACTTTAAAAAATAACTAATCTCATCTTAATGCTTCCTATGAAATTATTACATAAAACTATAGTAAAATCTTTTTTAAATCACAATCATTAAAATCTTATATATTCCATAAATTACTTCCTTTCACCACTATATCATTGATTAGTATTCAAATTGTTCACCACATCTTCGCTTAATTTTGAATTAACTTAGTACAAAAAAAGAATTAATTGTTACACCAACAAATTTACCAATATTGTTGGAAATTAAATATTTATTGATTGAAAAAAAATTTGGATTGCTGGATCTTTTCTACTTAATTAAATGTGAATATATAGTTCTAGATTTATGGTCATTATAAAAATTTAAATTATCTAAAAGAATATTTATAAAAAAAAATAATATCTACCAAGTTTTTGATATGTGATACATTGTTTAATATACCCTATCACATTATAGTGAAAGTATGTAAACAAATTTTTAAAAATTAGAAAATAATTGAACATTTCGAATACATTAATTTTTTAAAGTTAATAAGTATGGACATGTAGAATTGTTGTTAATTTTCATACTTAAATTATTCATATTTGTATAAATTCACAATAAATAAGAAAAGAAACTGTGCTAAGACATGGGGCAAAATTCTAGTTAAAGGTTAAATGCACAAAACCTGCCTACGATTCTATGTGATTTGCCCTTTACGTTACTTTTGCTGCACTTTTCCTGCATTGATGGTTAGAAAATGTCTGAAATTCCAATTTTGCCTTTATTTTTATTTTTCTACACTTTTATTCATTTCCCCAGTTTCCCTACCACAGTTGCAAAATGTTCCCTTTTTTTTTTCTGGGTAAATAAGGAACTGAGCTCCAAAATATCACACTTCTATCTTGAACAAAATGTCCCAAGGCTCAATAGATTTGAAACATTGCTCATGTTCAAGATGTTCCTCCTCAAATGATGAACATATCTCAATCGTAGGATGTGAAAATAATATTAAAAAAAAACTCTATTTTATGATGTTGACAATCTATTTTTGAGATCTGAAATCTAGATGAATGTTTCATTATCTTGTTACTATAATAGTCTTTCATGTATACTTTTCGCAGCATTAAATCAAGTAAGAAAATTATTAATGTTTTTCTGACTTGTATAACTATTAAACTTCTGACATCTTAGAAAACTCGTCACAAGATTTTCACGCATTCCACGTGCATTTGAATGCCTAATATTGCAAAGTTTCTGTTTGTGTTGTATCTGGTGCTTTACAAACTTCAGAATTTCTTTGTCAATACGTTTTTCAATAACGTATAATAAAAATCGCGTGCAATCCACAAACTGCTAGTTTATGAATTGTTGTAAACATTATCCTAATCATGATTATGTTTTGGAATTTGACATAAAAAAAAATTAGGAGATTATTCATGACCTAAGCAAAATTGCGCTGTGTACAAACCAAAATTTTTCTGTTTGAGCATATTTTGGACACTCAAAAAGTTTTTGTACACAAAATCTTCTGTGAGACTAAAAAGCACTAAAAACAAAACACACTCTCTAATTACTCCAGAATTTTTTTGTGCAAGACTTTTCTGTGAGACGGGACTAGAGGTATCAGTTCACATAAACATGTATGCAACAAACTGAATAAGCCCCAAGTGCTCCAGATAATCCTGTCCTCCACAAAGGAATATATAGATTAAGCTGTTCAAAGCAGCAATTTGCTTAATGAAAAGCAAAAACTGGTTCCATCGACAAGTTTACATGTGGGCATGTAAAGAATAATCATCTCTATACAATTAATCCTCGTTCCTGAATATAACCACTAATCAACATAATCATCTCTACTGACTAAATCCTAATCGCGCTTTGATATTCTATCAGGATTACTGGTCTCCGTTGCCTTGATTGCCATGGGAGCTCACCCCCCCACGAATGCGCTTCTGCAGATGCTCCAAGCTAGCCACGCGTTGCATTGAGGATGTTCTCCCTATCTTGTTCCCGGAAGCTGCTGTTGTTGCAGGATTCTGGCACACATTGTTATCAATGGAAGGAATTTCTAACATACCATTTTGGATTCTTGGATTGTGAGCAGGGAGATGATTACCCGATGGGGCTTGATAGTAATGGCGCTGTGAATCATCTTGGACGGGAACAGCAGCATCAGTCGATGTGTCTGACGGACTAGCAGCAAATGATGGCAGGGAAATAGTGGATATCTCTGACATAGCTTGGAACAATGGACTCAAGCCGGTAACCCTTTTAACAGTTTCTTCAGCCATCTTCACCTGCGAAGAGAGACAAATGCAAGAACTCAACAGAACTCAAAGATTTGCTTAAAGCAGACTGCTTTTTTTTTTTTATTGGATTTCGGTTTCTCATTCAGATTCTTATGTAAGAAGACTAAAATGTCTGTCATAGGTACAGAAGCCGTTATAGAGTACCACTAGAACCTTTGGGGGATACAGTTACCTTTGCTCTTAATGTCTCAACATCAGCTTTTAGAACTCTATTATCAACAGCTGCTTCATTGTATTTCGTACTAATGTCAGTTAGGCGCTTTAACAAAGAAGAATTTTCAACTCTCAACTGAGAAACCTAGGAGAATAAACAGAGTATGTCAGAAGGTCTCTCAGAAAATCAACAGTTGCCAACAAAGAAACAATGACAGTAGCATGCCTGTGTCTCAAGCTCAGTCAAATGGGCCTGCTTTCTTCTTCTTGAGCGTCTAGCTGATTCTCTATTTGAAAGCATTCTGATGAACACTAGCTTAATTAACACAAGGAAACCAAACTGATATCTTCCTTTTCTATAGTTTGCATAATGGTATCAAAATTTCTCAGAATATAAGCATGGAAATTAGAAAGCACTGAAAAGTTTATCCAGGAGCATCAACATTGAAAACTCAGATGTCAATAAGGAAAATTGGCATAGCATGCGGAATTTGTAAAGGCTGCTGAACTTTCAACTTACAGTCTTCTATTTCATAAAGCTCAAGCAAGCTAGCCTCAAATCTAATGTTTTGGAGACTCAATTATGTATACAAACAAGAAAAGATGTTACACTATCAGTCATCGCATTGGGACCACAAGCAGCAGTTAAAGCTTGCTTCTTTCTATGACAGGTGAGGAAGATAACTAAAACAACTACCCATACACTATTTAGACAATGCATTAAATTAATACCATCAGCAACGCCTTGCCTGTTTCAGTTGGAACTAAACTCAGGCCCAATAAAAATGCTAGGTTCTCCATTACTCCCAACAGTTTATCTTCAGTTCACCACCAATGCTCCACGATAAGAGATTAATTAGAGAAAGCATATTAAAAGGTGGATGAGGAGACACTTAGAGGTCAAAGGTAAACCAAATGTCTTCCCAATCATCAAATTTCGATTGCTTCCTCCTTTTTTTGTCATTCTCAAACTCAATTTTAACCCATGTAATTTTCTTCATTTCAGAGTTGCCTACCTCATATTGATGGCAACTATGGCAGAACCAATTCAAATCCATCAAAAGGATCACTGCAGATCACTTATTGTTAGTTAACTGAAGAAACTTTTCCAAAGTGTGGATTTACACAAATAGAGGATTTGTGCAATTTATCAGAAATAAGTTGCATTATAACCAAATGCAAATAACTTAGAAGATAACCAGCACAGAAAACTAAAGCATTCAACTCAAAACAACAGCTAATCAGTAGCAATCTATGGACTTTCACCCAGAAGCAATAAAAAATGGTGGTACAACTTAAAAGGGATCCAAATAGGAACCACATCACTTGCCAAAACGTAATAAAGCAGAAAGTCCAATCAAGCAGTAGAAGACGAAATGAAGCTATTCCAAAATATCTCCTCTGGAAATTAGAATGAAAACTAATTAGCGAGATTTTACAGACTCACCCTACTGGAAGGAGTGATTACCTTCTCATTCGTTTTGCATCAGCTGGATCCATATTTTCAGCTGCCTCTATTTCTTCTTCACCTTCGTCTTCATCTGACTCCTCCTCTCTGGAAGAACCACTTGTGGTTGACCTCATCTGGATCCCAGATTTCTTCTGCAGTGCAGGCAATGAAGGTATTCCAAGTGGCCCCCCAACATCGTTGTCTTGTCCTTTGACAGGATCAGGCCCAACTCCTATTTACAATAGTAGGGAGAAATGATGGTCATTTAAATGATTACCCATTTGTACCTCACAATACCTTTTACATTGAGCTCCTAAAATGGATGCTGCCAATAAGATAAACACATATATTGATTATTTGTGCATTCTGGTGCAGCAGTTCTATCTTAAGTTACTTTTTTGCTGAAGCAGCAACTTTATTTGCCACACTGTACCCAACTCCCAAGATAAGAAGAAAAAGGATTCAAAATTTAAAAAAAAAAAAAAAAAGACAAAATGGAAAAAGGAGTATTTTCGGTGACCATGTAATATACTTCCACAAAGACCAATGCAACTCAAGTTGTTCTAATTCGGATCTAAAGACTGAGTGCCCGAAAGACAAAGGAAAAAACAAAAACAAAAGTCATGAGACACAAATTGGCATGTGCGGAATTTCTAAATGAACATTTGCTGCTACAATCTGTTTTCAATATGATGATCAACTAATGACATATCTATCTTCTTGCCCTAAATTATTAAATAGAATTTATGATGTTTCCTGCAGTTCAATTTTGCTTCCTTTTTCCCTTCTGTTTAAATATTTCTTTTGTTTTCATTCTTTTTCATATTCCTGTATCTTCTATTCACTTGTGTTGCACCCAGCAGTACTGGATAACAGATAATTTCTCTTAACACATATTTGGATTAGGATTTTATCGTAGAGGTTACTTACAATGGACTCACTTTGAGGATTCAAAAGTTTAGGTTACCTAAATTTGAATTCTCTGATAAGCCCTTGACTAACTTCAAAACCAATCCATTAACTTAGAACTTTGAACGAAGGTACTAGAAGTGAAACTACCATCTTGTTCAATGCAAGCATAACTGGACTTCTACCATCTTCTAACTTGATAGGCATGGTAATAACACCTCACCATATATCAGAATTAGTCAGTCACACCCTCCACTTTTTTCAGAGAGACGATCAGGTTCCTTTAGAATTGCCAATTATCTACCCCAATCTCTTTTGATTAGTTTGGGCTATTATTGAACCTATCCTAGCCCAAGTCCAATGCACAACACTCAATCTTCATCTTTTAACATTCTACGCTCCCATAAAACATAGCATGGTCCATTACAGACATTCTTGAAGTTGTCATTAGCCATTAGTTTGACGTCTTCACACAGTTTTCATTGACATAGTCATTTTATCATACTAATGAACTTTACCTACTATTCCCTCAATAGCACATTAACAAGAACAATCTGAGACATGAATCAATAGATGATGTACATAATACGTTCTCATGATTCCTATATGCGACATATGGTCAAAAGTAAAGTATCTACCTAACGCGAATCACTCCACTGATTGAACTCTAACTTTAATGCTTTGCTAGATAAGAGTCTTAACAATAAATCAGTAAAATATTCAACTTTTCCACCATTAAAAATTATCAAAACTCTAACCTTTAGAAACAACTTGAGATACTGGCGTCGTACTCGTACTGGATCCTTGCGATGCACTGTCAGGCAGCATGGCAGCAGATTCCCGAGGTTTCATATAGTTGGCCTATCCACATCATTGCCGCCAAAAAATAACAAAGTTAAAAAATATATCCTTCACATATTCACAGAAATTAGAATGAAAATACATAAAACTAGCAACGCAAAAAGAAGTGTCCAAATTCGCATGGTATCAGCAATAGCAATAAAAATAAAATGAAATAAATATCCTACATACCAGTTCTGAAGCCAAAAAAAACTCAATCGGAAAAAGGCTATTGAACAAACTTTTATCCATTTTTCAAACTAATTCTGAGGGGGAAAAAAAACATGTAAAGCATTTCCTCCATCATTTCTACTACTAGTTTATTTGGTAGGAATTCGGAAAACAAAAAAGCCAAATTAAAATGCAAAAGAAAAAGGAAAAGGGAAATGGAGCTTCCAATTTGGGAGAGACAAAACAAGTACCCTAGACAAAGCGACAGCGGCGCACGCCAAATCGAGTTTGCTTTTGAGGAAAGCCTGGTACTCTTCAGAATCAACGGGAATATTGGGCGGCACAGGACCTCCAAACGACGTCGTGGAAGCCACCTTGACTTCCTGATTATCACTACTATTATTAAGAATTTTATTTTTATTATCACTAGTTGCAGCATTTGAATCCCGATTGGAGATATTATCCTTGATCTCGACGACGTCGCTCTGGGGCCTAGGATTAGACGACGCCGGCTGCGGCTGGGGCTGCGGCGGAGATGGCGAATGATTGGTTGCGGAGGCTTCTTGGAGAAAGCGTTGAAAGGCCCATTCAGATGAGCTGCGGTTGATCATCTTCGCTGAAGATGCGGTGTTATTGTTGTTAGCGGACGATGAGACCGAGCCCGACTCCTCCTCGTCGCCGCCGAGTCGAATCTGCATCGGAGGCGGCGACCAGAACTGGTCCGCAATGTCGTCCACTGAAAACACCCTATCCATTCTCTCCGGTCTTCTCTCTCCCTTCTTTCTTTTTGTTTTTCTTTTGTTCTTATTCTCTTTTCTCTTGCTTTATTCGTATAGTACTTAACTACTTATTATTAGTACTTAGCTAGAAAAATAGCTAGAAAACAAAAAAGGAAATTGTGAAAGAAATTGGTAAATCAAAATCATTTTTAGCAAGTAACCAAAAGATTTATAATAAATCTACAAGATCATATGACACTAGCGGCATATCATATATCTCTTTCAAATATTATCATAGGAATTCAATGCCCAATCTCAGCATTCAATGTGTATTTCTGAATAATCTTATTTTTCATTTATTTAACTATTTCATTTTAACAACTTCAATTTAGTCAAATTAGTTAACATTTATATATTTCGATGCAACAAGAAAATGTTATTTATAACAAGTAGTTTTATTAGTTGATTAATTGATCATATGTTATTCATGAAATGACTTGGATTGGTATTAATCTAGATACGGCAAAATCATTTTATTAAATCGAATACCGTTTGATTTACTATTTTTTGGATTTTTTTTTTAGAAAAATGCATTGTAATAATTACTATAGTAATTTGATGTAATTGAGATTAAAAAAATATGTGGAAAGTACAAAAAAAATTCTTAGAAAACTGCCATCCAAACAATAATCTTACACTCTGTTTGTTACAATAGGGTATTTGAGGGGTATTGGATATTTGAAAAGAAATTTATATATCATGCATCCATAACCAAAACATAGTGATGTTGAACGCAGATGAGTCTAAATACATAATTGAATATATAAAAAGAAATTTTTGAAAATTTAACCGCTTGTGTGGGAAAAAAAAGTTTACTATAAGAAGATAGATTTTTAATTTCGGTCATATATGTAGTTTTTTGTGGTTGGCGTGTGAAAGAGTCTAATTTTGTCTAATGATTGGATGAGGACACATGCCCTTTTTATCGTTTTATGATTATGGTAGGAAATTTTTTTATTTCTAGAATACCTTCTCTCAAGATATCTCTATCCGCAAGGCCCTTGAAGGCTTGAACCCAATAATCCGGTGTGCATGCTTTAGAATTCAAGGAAACTGGACCAACTCTCCTTGCTAATCTAAAATATCTTATGGACCTGTTCAACGAGTGTCCTATAAATATAAAACTAATCTTGATTAACCAGCGCCTTATTGATTTGTCTTATTGATCTTTCCTTTCAAACACACGTCAAGATGTATTTGAGATGTTAAATTTTTAAAAATATAAAATTAATTAAGGAAAACATATAAATGCAAGGAAATTAATTATGGATAGTGACATAGTGTATAAATGTAATGACAGATAAATTGTTAATGTATATATACATAATAGGTTTAATGGAATAAAAGCTTGTTAATGAGTGACCATTGGACACAAAGCCCCATGTCCCATTAGCCAAATTTTTCCCAGTACGATTTCATTCAATAGATAATTCAACTATGATGCAACAAATAATGGGCATCAACATCCTAAAATTCATTTATTTCAAAACGCACACATTCTAAATTTTTTGTTACTTTATTCCCAAAAGAGAGGAAGATAAAAATATATTTGGTCAAATATATTTGCTGACATCATCATTATAATTTTCAATACAGTTTTTTATCTCACATACATCACATCACAAAAAGTGTTACAGTAATTATTCCAAACAAAATATTTCAAATAATACCCTATCCAAACAAACACTTCTAGTTCTAGCTACGTGTATGCGTATTGACGGAGAAGACTATAAGAAAAATCAAAACAAAAAGAATAAGAAATCCAAAAACGAAAAGTAGAAGGAGATGAGCCTAAAAGAGCTGAAGGGTGCAACGATAAGATCACCTTATTAAATTGAGAATTTTTTTGCGGAATATGTCGGAGCAGTGGATGTACACAACTTACAAAATAGATTTACATATTTACTTTTACCGTCCTTTGGCAATAGGTCCCTTTTCCTTGAATTAATTTAGTTTTTAATAAATGAAGATTGTTTGAATTAACATCGAGACATCAATTAGGTAAATCCTGTGGGAAAAAAATCTCCTTTTTTTTATCCCTCCCCCGATTCCCTCTCATTCCCAAACTGCCAGCGAGGGATCAACAAGGAAGAGACTAAAATCCCTTGCCCTGATGATTGGGACAAAAATCTTATGATACAATACAATATGAGTAAATTTTATATATACTAACGGCGTATACACTATCACGGTTGGATATAAAATACATATGTAAAATTTGAATTTCAAATATAAATTTGGATTATGTGTTATACATCTAATAATGAATGTATATACACAATCAATGTATAGAAAATTAATCCATACAATGTCTTATGTTACGAGAAGTTTTGGGTTCGAATTCTCTTACTTACACTATTAAAAAAAATCTTATTTTATTACATAAAATCTCTCAATCATTAATTCCTTGCCTTAATAAGAATAGAAGCTAATAATTTCCAAAATATAATAGAATATTGCAAAATCTCAACCCAAAATATCTAACAACTGAAAGATTTGTTTTATCACTGCTCGAGCAATTTGCCTATCATTGTTGATGCAAATAGGCGACATTCTCTCCATCTCTCAATTCCACAAATTTCATTGGATAATTAGCGTCGGGAAGCGGCGGCCCAATTGTGGATAAACATAAAATTTGACCTACAAAATTTGTTGGCCCACTTTTACTTGTGGACCCAAAATGCTTTTCCAATTTAAAGAGGGTGGCATAAAGCTCCGTTTGTTTGTGGCTAATTCCTAATGCAATGTCACCTTTTTGATCATTATCATTAATTGGTCGAAATATTAGTAGTTCTTTAATGCCCACTCGGTCGAAACATTTTCAAAGGTGATGCAAACGTGGCCTATGATTTGAGAGATTCATTCAACTCTTAAGGGTTATAGGATAGAGATGATTCAGTCAGATGGCCCAATGATATATGATATTTCATAAAAAATGTATCAATGAAAAGTGACTGAAAACTATGACATTTTTAATTGATAAATATAAACATTAAATTTTAAAATTAAGGAGACGAATCATCTTCTAATTTATTTTTATCTGTTAAATCATATAGCATTTAATATAGGATTTTCCTTTTACAAAATAGTAAAATTCAGTATTTACAGCATGTAGGTTCACTTTTTGCTTTAGAGCTAATGGAATGGATTGTATTCATAACAAAACGAAGTGGAGACTGCCTTGTCACTCGCTTGTTTGTACATGTTTGTTGCTAATATTTAATTGCGGAATGTGACTCTGCCTAATTGATGCCACGTATGCATTTACAACTAAGGTTTAGTGACTCCAATTTACAATAGTTCACATTACTTACTTCTAAAATTAATATTCTTTATTTTGTTTGTTGTTTGACTAAGACTCTAAGGCCTGTTTGAAAAACCAATTCAACAGTTAAATTCAATGAATTCAAATTTTAATACGGTCAAATGCATTTGATAACAAAAAATAAAATATTTGAATTAATTAACTAATACTGAATTATTTAGATAAAATTTGCTCCAAAAAAATAAGTTATAAGCTATTCGCTTATTATTTAATATAATATATACTCAAATGTATCAGATTTAGTATTTAATAATTCAATAATTTAATGAATTCAAATTTCAATTTTCAGTTTTCAGAGTTAGTTTTATTAAACGTACTCTAACTCTGACAACGAAAAAGGAGAAAGGAGAAAGAAGAAAGAGGAAACTTAAGAGAGCCAACTGAATGAGCTAGATCCTTGGGTCTTTATAAGGGTAAAATACACTATAGGTTATTAAATGTTTTAATATTTTATCTTGTCCATTAAACTATTTTCTACATCACATAGGCCATTGAATACCTAAAAGTTAAGAATGGCAACAGGACGAGGATGGGGTGGGGAATCCCCTCTCTGTCCTCCACCTCATTGCCAAATACCTACCCCTGCCCTACCTTTCCCTGCCCATCTCCTCCTGTGGGTGCTTGGGGGAAAGGACAAAAATTCGATCATTTGATTGTTTGCTTTCACAAAAACTAACAAAAAGTTAATGCAACTCAATTCACCAACAGAACCAAAAACCAGAATAGCAACATGAGTCATAAGTTAAGCATTTTTTTTTCAAATGGTAACAGATTTCATTGCCAACAAAACCTTACAAGGTATTAGGGCAACTACTCCATCATGTGTCATTCCTAGATGCACTTTTAAGCCAGAAAGGAAAGTCGTCTTTCCAACTAACATCAAAACAACAATTTAAGGCATTACAGAGAAAGCAAATTCTAATTGACTCATGTGGCACAATTCAATTTGACTCAGTGATGTAACATTTCAGACTGATAGTCAAATTGACTAATTCCTAAATTAGTCAAATATAAAATTTATACAAGATTAATTACTTAATATTAAACATAACTAATTGCTAGTTTATTTTAATTAGAATGAATTTATAATTAGTAGTTTTTACGTATAGTTATATATATATATATATATATATATATATATTAATTGAAGCAGGGACGAGGATCACCCTGTTTAAGGTGGGAAAAAATCCCCTCTCTCTGGCCAAACCCCAACCCCTACCTCATTTCTTCCCCCGCGGGGTGGGTTCCATTGTCATCGCTATAAAAAGTGCTTTGTTAAATACAATGTTTTGAAAATCAGACTAGATCGGACGGTTCAACTAGTCAAACTGGCTATGCCTCTGGTCCGGTTCAATTAAAAAGCAAAGAATTAATTGAACCGATCAAGAACCGGTAAATACTGGTAAAAATTGGGAGGTTCAACAGGTTTTTATTAGGTTTTTATTTTATAAAATAAATATTTTAGTTTTATTCAAAATTCTTAATACTAAAATGAATAAAAATTTATTAAACCTTTGAACTGATCGAACCATAAACTAGAAGGTTTTTTGGTTCACTCTCCGGTCCAAGGTTAAAAACATTGGTTAAATATTACTATTAAACGGTTGGGAGTCAAGCCACGTAAAAGGCACACCTATTCTAAAGGCACACTGAGGATATTTCACATAAAACCAATTGGCCCAAAATCAATTAACACATCTCCGGCCAACAAAGTTCGAAAGCAAATTTGTTAGCCTAATAAAAGGAGAAAATTGAAAGGTGCCAAGAAAACAACCTCCAAATATCCCGAATTGCCCATATGGCTTGAATTGCATACTTGAAACTTCAGAGACACCCTAGAACCCCAAAAGAATGTTTGCTATTTTTGTTGTTAATGAGGTAAGAGAATTGTGGAAGTTAATTTACATAGCTGGGGATTTAAGTATTTTTCTTTAATTGTTGAAGTCTATCCAAGTTCTTTCTTTGTGTGATTTTGAGATCTTTAGATTAAACGATTTGGGATTTCTAGGGAATTTTATAAAAGTCAGGCATGAATTTAGGAACTCAAGAGTCTCTACTAATAGGCCACATCATCAATTTCAAGTTGGTGGTTTTTGATCAAAATGTTCCTCTCATACAGGATGTCTCTTGTTTAAAGAATGTATATAAACTGGGAAGAGGGTGCCAAAGCATGGTCGTCCTCCATGTCTTCCTCACGTGCGGAAACTGGAATTCTTTTTTTTTTTTTTGTATTTATACTTGTTCTTTCTTTTGTCCTATTCTTTCTATTGTTGTATGGACTCAGCGTCATGCGTCTCTTGTCCTTGGAACCAAAAAAGGCGTCAAATGTTCTCTGTCCTTGGAACCTAGGAGCAATTATTACATCTTTACTAAGAGCCTTATGGAAAGGCAGAATGCTTTCTATCGAGCTGTTAAAAGCAAGGAAGTGATGATTTGCTTCCTATTAAAAGCAGATAATAGAGCTTGAATGAATTACCAGAACTTGCCGCCCCTATACAGCTTTTTGGTATTTTTGTCTTGGTTTATATTGTAGTGTGATAAATAGGAAATTGCTTGACAACTTTTGCCCAAATTATAGAATATGTCAACAACCCATGCAATTTTAATAATAATATTAATCAAATTACCATCAATTGTGCCGTTTATTAATTACAATGATATGTTATATTAAATTATAGTGTGATAACTATGAAATTGCTTGATAACTTTTGCCCAAGCTATAGAATATGTCAATAGCCCATGTAATTTTACTAATAATATTATATCATATTACTGCAGTTTTGTGATTTATTAATTACAATCGTATATTATATTAAATTACTGCAGGAAATTGTATTTAAGTGGAATAATAGCACTTGACAATAATGTACATGTTTTGGCTATTTTTGTCTTACCTTTACTTTATAGTGTGATAGATAAGAAATTGCTAAATAATTTTTGTTTAGTGCATGAGACATGGCAGTGATCCATGTAATTATGCTAATTGTGTTATGTTAAATACCGCTATTGTGCGATTTATTGGTTAAATAAGAATGTCTAATAGGAACATGATTTTTAGTGAATTACTAACACTGGCCGACAATGTACATCTCTTCATGTGCATGGACAGCCATATATTCACTGGCTACACTAGCTTCTGACGCTTTAATGGTTCCTTGAATTTGTAACGCATAGGCACTGCACGCTTGTGAGGCTTCTCTTCGCAGCTTTTCATGAAGTTTCTCCACCCGGCTTTTCATGAACGGAAATGGAAAGTAGCTTTCCATTCATTTCTCATGCAAACTTCAGACCTTATATTCCTCCCATGCAGCTCATTCTGTACCAGTTGCTCAGCCTCCCCTGGTTTTCTTTTTTCTGGCTCTTGGCATCAGCATCGGTATACTCCTTGTTGCCATGAGATGGAAGAGGTGTTCCTCCTGTTTCCACTTTAGACTTCTTTTAATCAAATTATATTTCTTGTTTCTTGGATATCTATCCAGGTTCTTTTAGACTAGATGTTTGCTCCTTTTTCCTTGGTTTCGCACTGTTGCTGCACTAGATGTGCTGCTTCCCATTCTTACATGCAGATTGTATGTGCATCTCCTGGAGTTGTAGCCACTTTCTACTCTTCGAACTATGTGACTTTTATTGTTTAACCTCCTTGCTCATTCATTCTTTTTTTGTAAATTTGTTTAACCTCTTCTGTTTTTATTTTGCAAGTTTTCCTACTTTTTCTGCTATCATTTGCTATTCCTTTCTTGTTGGTCTTGTTTCTGTTAGTTTGCTTGGATAGTTTGTCTACTATAGATGTTATGTGGTATGAAAGTAACCATATATATCACCTTCATGTCTTGCCGCTGTTCTGGCCTTTTTTGGCTGATAGCTAACTTGTGTTTGGGAGTGTGTGAATTATTTACTTCATTGGTACCAGCTTAATGGATAGAAATACCAAGCATTGCAAGCGTTATGCAAAAATGCCACAGGAAAAGAAGGATAATCTCTGGGACGTCTTTGCTACTGAGCATCAACTGGAACTGGATGAAATTTTAGCTTTCCTTCCTGAATCAGCTTACACCTACAATGTTCTAATTTTTTATGGTGTCGAAAAGCAGTTCATGGTATCATAGTTTCCATGTGTACTCCATCATGAAAAATGAGTGAATTTAGATCTATCAAAATAAGAAATTTCCCTGCGCCGTGTTTCTTTTTTCAGCGTTTAGTATAAGGACTATTTTTGCTCATGTATTATTCCATCCTCCATAACTCCTTTTTCTTTACTAGCTTAAACTTAACAAATGAAAAACCCTCCTACCGAAAAAGTTGCCCGCAAACATTTCGTTTTTCTAGCCTCTATGCATCTGCATTCACTGCTAAAAAGCAACCAGAGTGCATATCACAGGCTATAGGATAAGAAAACGAAAATGTATTTGGATTATGTCATTTTTCCTTACCACGGTGATTTGGAACTTGCATTGTAATATTTTTATTAATTATTGGCTCTCTCTCACATGCACACACAAAACTGGAAAATTAAAGGGTACTGTGAAAGCTTTGGTGTCCTTTTGATAATTTACTTTTTGCCTAGGTTGCTATTTAGTTGTGTTTCTTTGCCTTGTTCTTTTTCCTTTTGTTGCAATTGGGTATAGGATGTCAGGATGCTTATACTGGATTCTTTGGGTCAATATGTAGCAGCTTTTGCTATTAGCTTAATTGAGTGGATGATGCTTTAGAGTTTCTTCTCCCTGTAGACTCACTATGGTGTCTTTGTTTTTGGGGAAGAAGAAAAATTTGCATCAATCCAACTGAAACTGAATGCATTACATTGGAATAGCATTAACTTCTCATGTGGACATTTTAAAGTATAGCATATTCATTTTCTTTGCATACTTAGTGTACACCAGGAAAGCAAGGAATTTTGAATGTTCTGACTATCTCTTTAAATATAAAATAACCTATAGAATTAAAAAAAATTCCAACCAAGCTTAATAAGTTCCCTGTACAACAAATCTCTTCTAAAATAAATATTTACTGTACTTTCAACCTGGGCATACCTACAACTTACCACTGTGCGCGAGCACGGTGAACATCTCCTAGTCTAACATAATAGCTAGATATAACGAAATGGTCTAGATGAAATTTAGTGGATTTTTAGCATGAAAAATTATTGAACAGGTGAAATTTTTTTTGAAAATTATGGATTCGTATGGATTAAGTGTTTTGAAAAACTTTATTGTAATTTTGTATATTGAAAACTTTCATTGTAGATGTGTTTTGAGGAAATTTTTATAATTTAAAACTTTGTTTGATATTTTTAAAATTTTTTATCCTCCCTTCCTCAACCACCTACCACCACACTCCTCTAACTCTTACACCTCCTTTCCCGTTCACTACCAATACCTGAGATCAACTCCCCTTCCCCCTTTCCTCCCTCATCCTCTTCTGCCTCCCTCCTCGTCTACCTCTTCCCTTCACTCTTCTGTACCAAAAGGGGAGGGGCAAACAAAATCCCAATTAACATGGAGTTTTTTTTTAAAAAAATTTTGGTTGAGCCCTAGGGGAAGTTCCTTTGAATTCTATCTAGCTCATCACATAAAGAAGCAGGAAGAGGTGTTGCTTGACCATTGTCCTATTCCATTAGTAAGGCCTTGTTTAATAACCCAATTCAGTATTTAAATTTAATAGATTCATATATTAACATGTTCAAAAGCATTTGATAACAAAAAAAAATGAATATCGAAATTAATTAAGTGGTACTAAATTTTCTAAACAAAATTTGCTCCAAAATATAAATGATAAAGTATTTACTTATCACTTAATGTGTTATATAGTCAAATATATCCAGTGGCGGAGCTAGGAATTAACTTTGGGGGGGGTGTGTCTATAGCAATGAAAGTAAAATATATTTTCAAAAAAAATAATGTGAACATATATACCACAAGATTAGAAACAACCTTATATAGAATGAAAATTACTTATTCCCTTCACATATACAAAAATATCATCCTATTTACAAATTTATTTGACTGTGTGGGACATATGAAATTGTGTACGATGACTTTTAATTTTATCAAAGTCATCAATGATTGAATTTATATCAAAAGTTCTAGCAATTTCTTTCTCAATATACATTATCATAGAGTTAGCAAGAAAGTCTTCCTCCATCCTAGAACGCAAACAAGTCTTGATGATTTACATAGCAGAAAATGCACGCTCTGTTGTAGCTGTTGAAACAGGAAGAGTCAAAATAAGATGAATCAATGAGTATAGCACATTGACTTTCTTGTCTTTGCTAACACTTGGCACAACTCCTGAAGTGATGACAAATTTTGAAGCTGAGAATTACAGGAAAACTCAATCTGGAAAAGCTCTAATTGAGTTCTTAAGTGTAACTTCTCTTGATATGTGAAGTCAGCTGAATAAAACTTGTTTGCAAGTTGACAAATTTGTTCAATATTGAAAGCCTGAAAATTATCTTTGGGGTGCAACGCTGAACTAAGAATAAGCAACTCTATTACATCTTCCTTAGACTTATTCTTCATTTCAAGTATTTGAGAATCAACCGTTGCCAAAAACACATCAATCCTGTAGTGATGCTCCATGGTAATTGGATCATTTTGTTTTCGAATTCTTCCTCGACCTGCTTTATAAATGACATTCATATCAAGCATCTCTATATTTCGTGTATCACAAAATGTCTTTACATTGGTGAACAATTCATTCCATCCATTATCTCTGTAACTTTGAAGTCGATCCTTTGTTACTGAAACCAATATAAGGGCATTCAAAATATCTTGAGATTTGCATTGTAAAGCTTGAGAAAGTACTTGTGCAAATCCTAAAATGTCCCTCATCATATGCATAACAAGAACAAAATCAAAAGATGTCATGAAATCGTAAACTCTGTCAGCTTCACTTCTTTGAGTTGATGTATTTCCATAATTGATAACATCAATTAGGACAGAGCAAATGTCTTCATATTCTGTGAATAAGCTACAGATAGAACTAAAATGAGACCCCCATCTTGTAGTCCCTAGCCGTTTTAAGGTACCAATCTGATTCTGACCCCTACCAGTCTCAAGTTCATCAATAGCAATCAATTCAGCAATTCTAGCAGCTCTAGCAACTCTCAGTTGGTCCACACGTTTGCAAGAAGATGAAATTAAATTTATAAGAAGAGATAAGTATGTAAAGAATTGTTCCACAGGAATTACCTCTTGAGATGCTGCTGCCAATGTGAATTGCAGTCGATCAGCAAAACAGTGAATATAATATGCATAGGGGCACTCCTGAATAAATAATGCTTGCAGTCCATTCCATTCTCCACGCATGTTACTAGCTTCATCATATCCTTGGCCACGAATGTTTTGCACACTAAGATTATGGCGAGAAAAGACATCACATATCTCCTTCTTCAAAGTCAAGGAATTGGTTTCGTGCACATGAACAATGTCAAAAAATCTCTCTCGAATACAGCCTTGCTTGTCCACAAATCTAAGAACAATAGCCATTTGCTCTCTTTTTGATCTATCTTGAGCCTCATCAATAAGTATAGAAAATTTTGAATCACTAATCTCCTCTCAAATATACTTTTGTATCTTGCTCGACCAAATGGACAATATCTCCTTTTGGATCGTAGGAGAAGTATAAGATGCATTTCGAGGAGCATTATCAAGGATCACAGCAGCCACTTTTTCATTATAAGAAGACACATGCTTGATCAACTCAATAAAATTACCTCGATTGTTAGAATCTAAACTTTCATCATGACCCCTAAAAGCCACCGCTTGAAATGCATACCATTTTGCAGCATCTATGGAAACTTGAAGTTGCAAGCGATTTTTTGCAACCTGCTCAGAATTTTGCTTCTCAATAATTTTATCAAGATGTTGCAATGAGTTTCCCAAATCATGATAGCATTGCATTGCCACTTTCTGTGATGAGTTAGGATCTTTTCCAATGTGATTTTAAAAAGCACAATTTTTTTCATCATTTACCTTCTTCCATGATCTAAATCCACTAGTTGTGAAGGCCATTGATCCAAAACGATCCGTTGGCTCGGAAAAAAATAAGCAAGGAAGATAAAAGGCAGCATTCTTTGTTGGAGAAAATTCCAACCAATCTGGAAACAATTTATACCAAGAGAAAAGAAAACGTCGGCCCTTCTTGTCAACAACCATTGATTCAATCGGAAGCTCAGGTTGGTATGGCCCAAACTTAATATATGCTCTCCGTACCTCATCCCTTTGATACTCTAGATATTCCCAAATGGATTTTTGCTTTCCAGGATCACGTTCTATGGATGAAATATCAAACTCTAATGATTCAGCTCTACAAAATTTCTTTGTTTGATGCTTAGGAGAAGAATTACGAAGAGGACAAAGAGTTTCACCACTTCCACTTGGTTCTAGACGTCTTTTCTTGAAAAAAGAATCAATTGTCCTGTTGGCCATTACCACTACATTTGCAACAAAACAACAACCTGTAATCGAAATAAAATTGATTGAGAAATGCTGGTTATGGCCTATAGAGATGGGAATTTGACCAATGCAAAAGACTGGTTTCCCTAATTCCTTTACAAATTTCGGCCATTCAGCCTGACTGAAAAGCCCGGCCATCACCCAAGGAAGCCAATAGGATCCTCAAAATAAAATTAGTATGAAAGTTGGAAAAGGAAACCAATCTCAGAATCAACTAAAATAAATGCTTATCATCCAAATTCAGAAGGCCAAGTACGAAAAACAATACAAGTCCCTCTCGAGCAATTCATCAAACAACTGGCGGGCGAAATTTTTACACCCACATTTCAGTAAATAAATGCAATGTCAAACTAACCTGGTAAATGGTAATAGCTTGAAATTTCAAAGCTTTTGGTACATCCAGTTTCAAAGCCGTGCGTTTCAACTTTTGCAGAAAAATTCGGGTGGGAACTGAGGAGTTACAATTCTTTGCCATAGAGTATTGGCTTGTATTTTGAAATGAAAAAAAAAAACTGGAGATCGAAGAGGGAATTGAAGTTGGGAGTTGAGAGTTGAGGCTTTTCTGTAAGAAGGAAATAATAGATGAATTGGTGAAAAACGGCAATTGTGAAGTTCAGAAAATAGTAGGTAAGTTATTTGGACCAAGTCTGTTATTCTCCGTTAAGAAAATAGTGGCAATTCTCTGTTATTTGGACCAAGTCCAAATAACTTTCAAACATTATTGTTTGGGCCCTTTGGGGAGGCAAAGTGAATTTTTTGATCAATTTTTGGGGGGGCAAAACATAATAATAAAAATTTTTTTACTTAGAAATTTTTTTTTAACAATTGGAGTGGGGCGGTTGTCCCCCCTGGCCCCCCTTCCCTCCGCCCCTGAATGTATCAGATGTAGTACTTAACAATTCAATAATTTAATAACTTAATGAATTCACACTTCAATTTTAGATTTCAGTTTTAGTTTTCATATTTCAGTTTTATCAAACATACCCTAATTCTATATCCCATGCCTAATATAAATTAAAGACCAATCCAATCGAATCATCAATGACTTGATCGTGGTGCCGTAGTCAGACTTATTCAAATACAATTAGAGCGAGACTTGATCGTGCCTATGCAACTCAAGATTTTCTAGACTTATTCCTTGAGTCAAAAATCAAACATATGCACTCTACATTCTCTGATCATTTGCCTATAGTTTTTAGCTTTGAGAATTTCATTAAATTTTCAAAGACTAAAAATAAGGTGAAGAGATTTAAGCATTTTATGTTTGAAGCCATGTGGATACAAGCGGATAATTGTGAAAACATATTCGTCAATCTTGGGAAAATACATTTGCAGAAAATGCTTGTGTTAATTTGTTAAAGAACACTGATGAATGTCGAATGGGTCTTTTACAATATAGCAAATCAAAATTTGGTAATGTTTGTTCTGCAGCAGATGATCTAAGGAAAAAGATTGCTAAACTATAGCAAGGGACTCTCACTGATGTTATTAAGGTTCAAATTGGAACTTTAACAAATCAATTAGAGGATGTTTTGAATCGGGAAAATACTATGTGGAAGCAAAGGAGTAAAACTCAGTGGTATCAAGAGAGAGATCAGAATATAGCTTTTTTCCATGCACATGCATCCAAATGAAGAAAGAAAAATTAGATAAATGGCCTTTTCAACGATGTCGGGCAGTGATGCAATTCCCATGATGATCTTGAGAACATTATCTTAGACCACTTTGGATCCATTTTTTCTAGTTCAAAGCCATCCCCTGAGATAATTGATGTAGTTTTAGATAGGGGGCAACCTAAAGTATCTAAACGAATAAATGATTCGCTGATGCAAACTTCCTCAACTTTTGAGGTAACAAAAGCTTTAAATCAAATGCATCCTTTTAAATCTCCCAGTCCTAATGGCATGTTTCCAATATTTTATCAGAAATTTTGGCATATCGTTAGTCAGGATGTAGTTAAATGTGTTCTTGACTTCCTAAACAATGGGCTTTTTAATGATTAATTGTATTTCACTTACATTGTGCTTATCCCAAAATGCCAATGTCCATCCAATATAACTCAATTTCATCCAATTAATTTATGTAATGTAGTTTATAGATTAGCTTCTAAGGTTATAGCTAATAGATTAAATAAAGTTCTTTCAAAAATTCTCTCTCCCTTTTTATCTACTTTTATTCCTGATCGTCTCATTACAGATAATATCTTGATAGCTTATGAAGTTAATCACTTTCTTAAATCCAAGTCTATAGGCAAAGAGGGAACCATGTCCATTAAATTGGACATGAGCAAAGCTTTTGATAGGGTTGAGTGGCCTTTTCTTAAAGGAATGTTGTTGGATCTAGGTTTTCATCTATCTTTTGTTGATATTATTTCCAGTTGTTTTTCTACTATTTATTATTCTTTTCAACTAAATGGTGTTCAATTTGGTTATCTGTGACCTCAGCAGGGCATTAGACAAGGCGATCCAATTTCTCCGTATTTATTTGTTATATGTCCAAAGGCTTTTTCTTGTCTATTACAAGAAGCTGAGGCTTGTGGTAAATTGTTAGGAGTTCGAATAGGACAGAGTGGTCCCAATCTTTCTCATATTTGCAAACAATACTTTGTTATTTGACAAAGCGACACTACACAAAGCTCAACATATTCAGGATATCTTGCAACTGTATAAGAAGGCTTTTAGGCAAGAGATCAATCTTGAGAAATCAGCTATGGTTTTCAATAGTAACACAGATTTGTCAACCTAAAAAGATATTAATCAGTTCCTGAATATTAAAAAGTGGTCGCACATGAAAAAAATCTTGGTCTTCCCACCATTAATGGATGCTCCAAATGTAAGGTATTCTCTTCTATCAAAGATAGAATTTGGCAACGAATTCAAGGATGGAATGAACAACGATTATTGAAAGAGGAAAAAGAAATTTTGCTGAAAGCAGTAGTTCAAGCAATTCCCACATATTCGATTTCTTGTTTCAAATTTTCAAATTCTTTGCTGATGGACATCCAATCAATGATGAGCAATTTTTGGTGAGATGATAGAAATAAGGCTAGACCAATTCACTAGGTAAGTTGGGATAAACTTTGTAGTAGAAAAGAAGATGGAGGAATAGATTTCAAGCAGCTTAAGACTTTTAATCTCGCATTGTTGTCTAAGCAATCCTGACGCATTGTTACATAACCGTCTAGTCTACTTCATTGGGTATATAAAGCTAAATATTTTCCCAATACTAATTTCTTTCAAGCTCAAGAAGGATCTTGGCCTTCCTGGTCTTGGCGCAGTTTATGTTAGGTTAGGAAGTATATTGAAACAGGAAGCAGATGGTGAATTCGTTTTGGCCATTCTATCAAAATCCGAAACGTTAGATGGCTTCCGCGGCCATCTACTTTTAAAATCGTGTCACGGTCTACTGCATTACTAGAGAATTCCAACGGTTGATTGCCTAATTGACTATGAATGAAAGACTTGGCGAGTTCACTTATTACAGGAGATTTTTGGCCTAAGGAGATTGAATTAATTCAAAGCATTCCAGTTGGTGGCGCTCGCAATAGGGATAAGCTAATCTAGCACTTTTCAAAGAATGGATCTTTTACTGTGAAGAGTATGTATCACTTGATCCAGCAGCGATCTTCTAATTGGGAGAATTTGCCATCAAGTAGTAGCACTCTAAAGCAAAGTATTTGGTCTTGGCTTTGGCACTTGAATCTTTTAGAGAAAATTAAAATTTTCTTATGGAGGGCATGTAAAAATGTACTAACAACTAGCACTAAACTCACTACTAAAGGATTTCAGTTAGATACCTCTTACTCTTTATGTCTTGCTCCAGTTGATGATATTGATCATACCTTCTTAACTTGTCCTGTACCTATGCAATCGTGGGCGCTTAGTTTCTTAAGCTAGAAAGTTCAATTGCATTCGACTAATCAGATCAAATCTTAGCTTCCTATCCTTCTTTTTTTGACTATCAAGCAAAGAGATGAAATTGGTGGGTGTTATTCTTTGGAATTTATGGAATAACTAGAATGGACCGATTTTTATAGGCCTTGTAGGGATCCTCTTAGTTTAGTCTCCCTGTCTATAGCATTCCTAAATCAATTCTATGAAGCAAATTCCAAAGATAAGTTCAATATGCCTACTTCTATCCAATCAAGATTGTCAATATCTCATTGGATACGACCTAATGTAGATTTTGTTAAGGCAAACTTTGATGGAGCTATGTTTATGGATGATAAATCATTAGGGGTTGGTGTTATTATCCGATGATAAAGGAAGTTTCATTGCTGGACTTTCCAAAAAAAATTCTTGGGATATTGGAACCAAATGTAGTTGAATCATATGTGGCCAAACATGCTATTCAAATACTACATGATTTGGGTTTCAATAAGATTGTTTTGGAAGGAGATTCACAAAAGGTCATCAAAATGCTGGACCATTTGGTATCTGATGATTCATCATGTAGTTTGTTGATTGATGATGCCATTGTCTTATGTCAAGATTGCATGTGTTGGGAAGTTTCATGGATTCATAGATCGTTTAATGTTCCTTCTCATTGTGATATTTTCATAAAATCAATTTTATAAGAACAAATATTTAAATACAGCAAAAGAATTGGAATCATAATTGGAAGAAACCAGAATTGTAATCGAAATCAGAAGTTCAAGAACCGTAATCATAACTATTCCCATAAGGGTTGGTTTAGATTCCACCTTTCAAAAGAACCAGAACCATCAGTTTTTAAATTGGAAGCGGTGATTTTGGAATCGTAGCCATGTCTAGGTAGAGAGGAATTTTTGTCTCTCATGGAGTTAAGTGACATAAAATGAAAGTAAGGGAATAAAATGAGAATCAACGTATAATTTGGGGATAAGAGACCTATACTTTAGAGGATTAAGAGTCCCATCCATTTTATTATTTTATTTTGATTTTTTTAAACTCTAATCATGATTAATGAATAACCATCAGATTCTAAATCCCTTAATCTCATATGTTGTCTCAACCATGAGATTACGTTCTATGGTAAGAGTCAGATCCTTTTTTTTCCCCTATTTTGTCTCTTACATTTTGTATGGCGTGATAAATCTCAAGCCCCTAATATATCGAAAAGACATTTTGCAATATTCTCAAATTGTTTAACCTCTGATTTATATCATAACAATATTCTCATTTAACCCCTAATCTAATGTAAAGATATTCCGCAATCACCCTTGTGTTTTTTAGCCCTAATCTATTGTGAAGATAGTTCGATATATTTTCATGTTGTCACATTACTATTAGTTATTATAAACTGGATTAATATTGTATGCATGGCCATGCATGCCACTTAATTTTAATTTAAATTTAAATTTCAATTCTTGTGACATGTGTCCACCAGTATATACATTATCCATATGTATAAGATTAATTGTTATAAGTTTTATTCTTCGAAATAACTTGCTAGGATTTCAATATGTGTCCAATTCAATTTAAGGCTAAAAAATGTACCCATAACCAAATTAATGATCTCTTTAGTTTTAAATTTGGCAAGTACCACTAACCCCATTTGAATTGGAATTTTTGAAATTTTTTCGTAGATAAATATAATATTGCAATGTGATTTATATGATGTTAAAAAGTAATTCACATATGCGTCACACAAATATTCTAAAAATTTTTCCTTACAAAATTTGCAATGCAAATGAACTTAAGACTTTAAGTAGGGATGAATTAATGATGTGGCATTTATCTAATGGGAGGTTCTATATTTTAACAATTTAAAATATTAAAAATTTACACAAATAATACTAGTGTAAGCATCCAATGGTGTCAGTCAATAATAGCATAGTTAAGACTTAAAAACTATTCCTAGTTATCTCTCGTATTCATTTTTTATTATGAAAAAGTCTAATTAGGTTAATTAAACTTTGCCCCATGTAATATGAACTTTGTCTCACTAATTATAAAATTTATTTATCACTTTACGGTGTCAAAAGAAAGGGTTAATTGACAATAAATCAATGACACCAAATGACGAAAATGACATTGAACATTTAGTAAACACATCTCTTTATACCTATTTACCATCTTGGTAAGAATAGGATGGTATATAATATAAGTCAGAATGGTACAAATCATCAATGAATTTAGGATGTGAACTTAGATTGTAGGAGTTTAGATTTAGCCAATCCCTACTATATTATAAGTGCCAATATGATTTTGTGATTTAGCAATTTAGTTTTTTTTCAATAATACCCTTATCATTAAATAATGTGGAATACATTAGGGGTGGCAAACGGGTCGGGTTCGGGTTGGCGGGTCGGGTTGAGGCTTAAGTATAACAAAGAACCTGCTGACCCGACCCCGACCCGCCAACCCGAAACGGGTCAGGGTACCTGACACGAACCCGAAAATTTCGAGTTGGCGGGTCGACCCGAAACGACCCGAAACTTAATTTTAATTTATTAATTTATCACTGTAATTTCTAATAAAATCAATTTTTTCACAAAATTAATTACATCATCAAGTAATAAAAATTTAAATAAATAATTTCAAACCAAATCTAAAATAAATTAAACACCATAAAAGTGTTTTATCCCAAACCAAATATAATTTAAATTAAAACAACATAAAAGTAAAAAATAACATAATATATTATTTGTCCAAATATAATAATTTTAACTTCACACAAGTTAAATAAATTTATTTAGGATTAAGTAATTAATGCCTTTGGGAAAAAAGAATGATTTAGTTTAGTTAGATAAAATAATTTTTATGTTTATTAAATTAGTTTTAATTCGTAAACGGGTCACATCGGGTCATATCAGGTCACCACGGATTGACCCGAAATTGACCTGTTTTCTTTTCGGGTTCATCGGGTTCGACCCGATTCTGACCCGAACTCCCAAAATCTCAACCCAAACCCATTAATTTCGTGTTAGGTTCGTGTCGTGTTTTCGGGTCGTTTCAGGAATTGCCACCCCTAGAATACATTAGATCTCCAAAAATGAGAATTTGTTCCAGACATTGTTTGAAGGGTTATTATCATTTTACCCCCTTAACGTTTGGTACTACTATTAATTTTCCCCTTAACATGATCTTTTAGTCACTTTACCCCAAGATTAACGATCAAACTAAACGGAGTTTGTTAATTAAAGTGAAAAGATATGTTTAACCCTTAAAATTATTATCACTTTACCCCCATAAAATGTAGTTTCATTATCAATTTACCCCCTAGAGTTATTTTTTAGTCAATTTATCCTACCATTAAACCAACTGAGTAAGTTAAAAAATTTTAGAAAAAAATACCCTCCTCTTTGCATAATAAAAATACTAAAAATTTAGAGTGACTCTTTTCCTTTTTAGTATCAATAAAAAAAGTCAAAGTATTAATTTCTTTCTTCTTGGCAATCTTATTAATATTGAAAAAAAAGAAAGATGGAGAGAAGGAGGGGGAGGGGGAAAGGGAGAGAGAGAGCTCAATTCTTTTTTTAAAAATTACAAATAAGAAAGAATTAAATACTTTTATTATTTTAAAATTATTTCACTTTTTTGTTTATCACCAAATTCCAATTCTAATCTCGACAACCTTAAAGTAATACGATAATGTTAGACTTTTCTTTATTTTCTTTTTTTGTAAAATCTAATTTTTTGTTTCCTTCTTTCCTATCTCTTTTTCTTTTCCTAGTATTAATAAATGTGGAAAAAAGAAATTTGAGAAAATCCTTTTATTTTTATGTTTTTGGATCTATTAAAGTGAAAAAAAAGAAGAATAACCATTCCAGCTTTTTTATTTTTAATTATACATAAAAGGGTAAATATATTTAAAATTTTTTGACCATATTAGTTAGATTAACGATGAGATAAAATACCTAAAAAATAATGTTAGAAACTAAAGTAATTGTATCACTATAATCTAAACGAATAAAGTGATAATAACAATGTAGTAATGCTATAAAATAAAAGGGTATTTTTGTCCAAATTTCTTAACATGTTGAGTTGAATTGCTTATAGGGATAAAGTGACTAAAAGATAACGTTAAGGGGTAAATTGATAGTAGTGATATAGTTTAAGGGGGTAAAGTGGTAATAACCCTTGTTTGAAGGTATGTACAAGATATTAATATTGAAATATCATTGGATTTAGGGTAAATATTTATGTTAATATGTTGAAAAAGTTAACAGAAATCCCATGAAGCGAATTCGTTTGGAATGAAGTTACGTAATTTTTAATTTCTAAAAGGAAAAAAAAATCCAAAATAGAAGTCGATTCGAGTTGAGTATTGCATATCCATAAAGGGCCACAAGAAAAATAAAATATTGTATAGTAATATTAGCAATTCAAATCATCATTCTCACCAAAACATAGCCGCAAGATAAAAAGCAAAAACTTTTACTCTTTGTTTTCCAAAGATAGTCAACTTCCACAGCCTCAAAAGGAAGATAACTTTTTAATTTCTATTTGAAACATAGTTGGATTTGCAACAAAGTTAAGCTAATGCGATTTTTTAAAAAAAGAAATTGAACAAACTTGCGAAATAAAATTAGATTTGGGTTTAAGTTTTTTTAATAGCTATTGTAAGTATGTTCAACAAATATGTTGTTAATAAAAAACTGCGATAAAGAAGAATTAAAGCTATTTAAATTGATATTTACAAAAGTCTATCTTTTGTTTGGCAAGAAAAGTAACCAATAGTTTTTTTGGTCATTTTCTATTCAAAGGAACATATTTTCTAACCAAATATTAGTTTAAAATCTTTGTAAAATCATATTATAAAATTAAATTTTAAAAAACATAAAACTAAAGCGAAATGGGATCAAAGCTAATCTTATATAGTTGTGATTAAATTTTCTTTTTGCCTACTCATAAATACCTTTAACAGTGGTTCTTACACAAAATCTTTGTGAATAAATTTTGTTTATCAAGAAATTCTTATCAAAGATAAAATAGATCAAATTCCCTTATTATTGTTCAATGTTTACATATTTTGTGTTTTTTTCAAGCTACATGAGCTTATGAGCGAAAGAATCAGCAATGTTGAATCCGATGTAGTTAGGAGGTTTCCCCAACCATCTGGAAAACAAAAAATGTATGTAAGATTTGAGTTTGACTTGAGTCTAATCAAATGAAAGGTTCTTGATAAATTGATTATCATCCAATAGCAATCTGAACTAGGAATTAGAGTTCTTCTCAGTATCAAATAACTCCATTGCAATGAATCAAGAGACGGTAGTTACTCTTCTTCTGTAATCCCCTCACCCAATATCAAATACCGCCATCATCATCCCTGCATATACGGGAAGAGATTATCTTTGATGTCTTGTCTAAACGACCTATGAAGACATTGGTTTGATTTTGTTGAATATCCAAGTCGTGGTGAAACCTTTTGATCTCTGATCCTATTTTTATCTATTATTATCTATGAAAGTCCCTCAAAAACAACAACAACTATGGCCAAATTAGAAATATCCTCATGGACACTCTTGCAATTTGTTCACGCGATTCTTGTGACTGCCCTTAAAGCTTTGTTCCAGGTGTCAAACAATTGATAGAGCAATTCAGAGTTAATCCTAGAGCAAATATTAATCTTTGCAGGCTAATAGTTGTAGAAAGTGCCTTCTTTTTGGCAGATTACTGTAATTGTATAGTATGTTTATATCACCACTGCAATCGTCTTAGGAAGCTTTGCATGCATCTATGAAACCCTGTTTTAAATCAATGCAAGACTCTTCCCTGGCTCGATTGCATCAACTACTGTTTAAAACTTAATGTCTACTTTATTCATAATCTAGTTAGTCATGATTACCAAGTGGTGAAAGTTTGACATCTAGAAGGCTACTTCAAGGTTGACATATATAGTCTAAGTAACAATTTCTGGAAATAGATAAGTCCCTTCCTCACCAAAATCTTGTAGCGTCCCCCATGGTGCGTAGATGGAAGTTAGCAGTTCACAATGGATTTGCTCATTGGTGTGCTTGGAATCCAATGGATTCAAACTTTGTTTGAATGCGTTGGACATAAATCAAGAAAAGATTTGATAATTATTGCTAGTAGATTGCCTACCCAATTTCATGTATCCTACTCCAGAAGAATTTCAAGAATGTCTTGCATTATCCAATCTTAGACACGTAGCATCAAAAAGTTATGAGTTATGGGTGATGAAGGAACATGGTGAACATATTTCTTGCATAATGCATATTAAGGTTTCGAAGAGCCATCCCTTGTACCAAAGAACAAGGCTAATAGCATCAGGGCAGCTTTTGGCAGCATCAAAAGGAAGGGCAAATGGTCTGATCATGTATGGCCTAAACAAATAGCGTGTTGAGGAACCTATGGAAAAGAGTTCAAATGTAAAGATTTTGTTGATTCCTATTATGTGGTTGATTATGTCCCAAGCTTGGTTTCTGTTTTTCCTGGTAAAGATTGAGACTTCCAAAATTTTTCAGAACTCCAATTGCAATGAAGTCTTCAATAGAAGCATGGAAGAGGAAAGAAAGAAGAAAAGATCTTGTTATGCACGTTGGAAATTCTTACCAAAATGTTCCAGTATTTTGTGTCTAGAGTTAGAAAGGATGTACAAGTTTAAATGAATAAGCATAGTCTCAAAAGGATGGGGGCAGGTACGGTTTGAATTTTTATGCACGTCTCCAAATATTGCACCAAAAAAAGGAGCTTATGAGCTTTTCCTCCTTGCAATTCCATTTTGCATGGATATTTTATACATTCATAACAATGTAACAAATAACTATAAAATAGAATTTATAATTTATTTCTAAAAGTTTTTAAAAACTATGCGCAACAATGCTCTTTTAAACTATTACTATAAAAACCATATTCAAGTTTATTGGTTTTCTTTTTCTAAATTTTTTGTAGAATTTGAATAAATTTAAAGCCGTCATATTTAACCTATCAATTATCATTAAAACAATGACATACTTTGATATCTCTATTTTCTTTTTATGACAGTTAGAATGAGCGGTACAAAATATTATATTTTCTTTTAGTCGCTCAATTTTTCTACTTTTTTTTAAGTTTCGCTATTTTTTTCTAGTCGGGTAAGACTTTGTCCTTCTGAGAATTATTTTAATTTATACATTGAATCATTATAATTATGTTTCTTGTAATATAATTTTATAGAGATTGTTAAGATATTATGCTCCATCTTTCTTCTTTTCATATTAAGTCAGCATTATAATCATCCTCATTATTCTGTACAGATTGCTAAAAGTGTTTTCTATGATTTGGCAAATGCTCTTGTTACTGTTTTATTATCAGGTTTTATTTATTTTTCAACATCATACTTTTCTTTTAACCACATGTTTTTGAAACCCGTTGTTTCCTTTGTACTTTTATGTGCAATCTTTAAAAGACAATTTGTTTGTCAAATCTCTTATTGGTGTACTCAATTTGGACTATAAATTGATAAGAATTAACTTAGACTTTTGGTTAAAGTGTGTCTAGATTTTGTGTAATATGGGTTGAACTATTTGTATGCACAAAGGCTATCTAGTAAAATTATTTAACAATTCATTCAATTTTGGTAAAATAACTTATTTTGCACACTTTTTTTTTTGTAAATTTTAAATAGTGATTTGTAGGTCAAATATTTTATTGCTGTAATCAAATTCTACTAGAAATTGTCAAAATAATCAACTTGAATTTTTTTGCTAAAGTTCACTGAGTTTTTGAAAATGGGCTGAACACTTTGCGTGGAACAAGGTGTTTCGATAAAGTTGCTAAACAAAAATGAGCCCCCGACTTAGACAGAATAAGATTTGCAAATAAGTTTGACCAATCTTATTTTGGCATCATTTTTCTTTCTATTCCACAAGTATAATTTAATTGTTGGTTTCACTATTTTTTGTGCAAGGTAGTTCATAAGTTGGAGTGGTCTATTTAACTACGAATAGTATTTGTCTTAGCGGAGACAAATCTCAACTTACTCTAGTGCCCCTACCAAGTAAATTCTAAATAATTTTGTAACCAAATCTCGGTATAGAGTTTAAAAATGAGACATGACTTTATAGATTGATAAATGCATCTTAAGTTTAGAGGTTGATTTTTTCTTCCAAAATATATTTGTAAAGTCTAAGTTTGTGCTAATGTTTTTTTTTTTTTTTGGGTTGACAAGAGAACCCGCAGCCGCAACCCGAGAATGGGTAGAGGGTAAACCCCATCCCGTGTAATAGTTTGCCAATCACACAAAGGGGTGAAAAATATTAGACAAGTCCTGTGCGATAGGCAGATGTCCTAAAAGATATTCGAAATCGAATTGGCAAGAAGACATGATATTTACTCTATTATCTCGGCCAACTCAAAGGACAGTTTGTACTAATATTTCAGAAATAAAAGAACAAATTCTGTAATTAGTATGTATCAGTGTTGAAATTGGAACGATAATAGCATTAATATGTTCAGTGTTGAAACAGCAAGTATCAGTGATGTATTTTTAGATTCAATTGACACGACAAACTTAAAAACTAGCTAAAGAAAGACTAAGAACTACTTAGTCATATTTATTTCGCAATAATAATAACCATCCCAAAAGATGATATGTAGCTCAAGCAAAATATGAAATATATTTTTAAAAAATCAACATGTTGCAAAAGTTCAGGTACCCTAATCTACACAATCAAATGAACTTGAAAATCTACACAACCAAATTAACTTTCTCAAGATAAAGTAATACTCAATATAAAAAATTTTAGGTATCATAGATAATGCTAAAGTCTAAAAATCATTATTTGAAATAGAGAAAAGATATCGGTTTCAATATAAACTCAACTCAAGTGGCTCAAATAGCATCTGAATAGCTTTTGAGAAAATATTAAGTTACGTGTACCATATTGCAATCAACAATCCTCCAATAATCATACAACTGCTAGTAATAATTGAACCACCGAACATGCTATACAGAAAACCATTTTTAGCATTTTTAATCATTTTTCTGCAGTGTTGCTTTTAACTTTCATTTTAACACCACATACGGCTTTTTCAAGGCCATTCTTGGCATGACATGCAAAGAAGACGGATATGATCTTCTTGCATAGATTCTTCAAAGTCTTCAGTTATCTCTTATAATTCCTTATTATTAAATTCTGTATAATCGTTAAACCTCACTACTATATGTGCAACACAATCGATGGGGAAGTTGACTTCTCTTGTGATTTGAAGGGCATGTATTTCCTACAAAGATTTTTTTTTCAACTGCAAACAAGAACGGGTAAATCTCTCATATAGCATATTGTCAACTTTCACAATTCCATTTGATGTGCAAATAGTATAATCTGCATTTTCTAGTATACAAACTAGGCTTTCCACACCTTTGATCTTTTGAAATATGCAAATCATAAGTATAAAATAAATTAAAGGAAAGATATTAGCTTTCAATATTAATTTTAAGTACTCAATACAGAAAAAGTTTTGGTATCATAGAGGTGAAGTCTACAAATCATCACTTGAAATAAATAAAAAAAGGTTGATTTTCAATATTGATTTTTAAACTTTGGCATGAAAGAAACAAAAGTTCCAATCAAAATAAAGCCAAATCAAGTGTCTAAAATACCATTCAAATAGAAAATATCCAAATATCTAAAATACTATATAAAATAGCATTAAACAAAATCAATTCAAATGTCTAAAATACTATCCAAATAACTCTAGATAGGTTAGAGAAAATCAAATATATCTCAATGCCACCAAATAATGATGTAACCAATAATATAACCAATTCTGATACAATCAATATGCTACATAGAAATTTGTGTTCAATAATTATAATAGAATACTTTTTTTCACATTATTCGTTCAACATTTTTTTAACACCATGAGAGTTTTTTAGCCTCATTCTCAGCTTGGCATGTAAGGGAGGCAGATCTGATCTTCTAATCACTATATATATATATTTTTATACAATAGAAGGAACCATCTTGCACAAAATTTTCAAACTCTTGAATTATCTCCTGCCATTCCTTACTATCAAAATCTATATAATTACCAAATCTTAATCCCATACGTGCAGCACAATCGATAAGAAGATTGACTTCTATATTGATTTGATTTGGAGGCATATAGCTCCTTTAAAGGCTTTAATTATAAGTAAGAGTTAATAATTATCTTATACAGTACCTTATTAAAGAGCTAATAATTATCTCATACAACACCTTGTTAACTTACAGCATCTCCTTCGACATGCTGTCAATATAATTTAAATCTCTCATCACATAAAGTCTTGAGAGGCTTTCCACTCCATCAATGCTTTGAAATATGTCAATCACATAGAAAGGAACAATAAATTTTTCCTTGAGGTATTCTTTAGTGCTTTATGTGATATTCGAGAATTAAAACTCATAAAAATACGATGTTATAAAACTAATAAAATGAAGATACTACAATAGGAATTGAAGAAGTATTAGAGAAAGGAGTAGAGAAAGGGAGAATGATATCCTTATATTTCAACAAGATACAAAAATCCACACAAAGGGTCTCAATGTACCTCTATATATAGGTACTACAAGATTAAAGGTACATAAATCTTATTAATCATCCACTACTACAATAATATGAAGAAACCTATGAAACGGTTTCTCCACTACATGAATGGATTTATGAATTGTAAATTATATACATAAGTAGCCATAAAATCATGAATTAATCCCCTTGGGAATACAAAGGGACATCCACATTTTTGTTATTTCATAACACTCCCCCTTGGATGTCCATTACACTGAGAATATGCCTCGTTAAAACCTTACTAGGGAAAAACCCAGTGGGACCAAAAACCCTAGTGAAGGAAAAAGAGTACACTATTCTTGTGTAATAATTTCTCCCCCTGATGCAAACGTCATTTGAGATCTTTTAATCGTTGCATTCTAATACTCTTCACCAATTTCTCAAATGTCGCAGTTGGTAATGACTTGGTAAATAAATCGGCCAGATTATTATCTGATCGGATTTATTGCACATCAATTTCACCATTCTTTTGCAAATCATGAGTAAAAAAGAATTTTGGTGAAATATGTTTCGTCCTATCTCCTTTAATATATCATTCTTTCAATTGAGCTATACAAGCTGCATTATCTTCATATAATATAGTTGGAGGATTTTCTTTTCCGGAGAATAACTCACAATTCTTCCGGATATAGTGGGTCATTGATCTTAACCAAACACATTCTCGACTGGCTTCATGAATTGCTATTATTTCAGCATGATTCGATGAAGTGGCGGCTAGTGATTGCTTTGTAGATCGCCAAGAAATGGCTGTGCCTCCATATGTAAATAAATAACCAGTCTGAGACCTTGCTTTATACGGGTCAGATAAATACCCAACATCAGCATAACTAACCAATTCAAGTTTGGATTTATTTGAATAAAATAAACCAAGATCTAGTATTCCTTGGAGATAGCGAAAAATATGTTTAATACCATTCCAATGTCGTCTTGTGGGCGAGGAACTAAATCTTGCTAATAAATTTACTGCAAATGATATATCAGGTCTTGTACAATTAGCAAGATACATTAGTGCACCAATTGCACTGAGATATGGTACTTCAGGACCAAGTATCTCTTCATTTTCCTCTCGTGGTTTAAAAGGATCCTTATTAGGATCTAATAATCTGACAACCATTGGGGTACTCAATGTATGTGTTTTGTCCATATAAAATCGCTTTAATACCTTGCGGGTATAAGCAGTTTGGTGGAAAAAAATTCCACCTTTCAAATGCTCAATTTGTAAACCAAGGCAGAATTTTGTCTTTCCAAAATCTTTGATCTCAAATTCTTTCTTCAAATATTCAACACTATTTTGAATCTCTTCAGGAGTTCCAATTAAATTTAGATCATCAACATATACCGCAATTATCACAAAATTTGATCCATTTTTCTTGATAAAAACACATGGACATATTGGATCATTGGTATAACCTTCTTTTGTCAGACATTCATTGAGACGGTTATACCACATACGTCCAGATTGTTTGAGCCCATACAGAAACCTTTGTAATTTAATAGAATAAATATTTTTAGGATTTAATTTGCATGCTTCAGGCATGTTGAATCCTTCGGGAATTCTCATATAAATATCATTTTCAAGATTCCCATATAAATATGCAGTAACGACGTTCATTAGACGCATATCTAATTTTTCATGTACTGCAAAACTCACAAGATATCTAAATGTGATAGCATTCACTACAGGTGAATACGTTTCATCATAATCAAATCCATGCTTTTGTGAAAATCCTTGAACTACAAGTCTTGCTTTATATCTCACAATTTCATTTTTCTCATTTCTTTTTCTCACAAATACCCATTTATATCCTACTGGCTTTACACCTTCAGGTGTTTGAACTACAGGTCCAAAAACTTTTCTTTTAGCCAGTGAGTCCAATTCAGATTGGATTGCATCTTTCCATTTTGGCCAATCATTTCTACCTCGACATTCATCAACCGATCTAGGCTCATGATTCTCGTCCTCTGCCATAATATCAAGTGCTATATTATATGCGAAAATATTATCAATAATTATTTCTTTTCGGTTCCAACTTTTTCTTGAAGTGACAAAATTTATTGAATTTTCTATAATTTAATTCTCTTCAAGAATTGGCTTTTTAGGAGCGACCTCTTCAGGAGGTTGAATTTTGTCACTAATTGTTGATTCATCTACTCCTCTTTTCTTTCAAAAATTTTTATTTTTGGAATCAAGAGGTCTCCCACGCTTCAGGCGTGCTTTAGACTTATTAGCACTTGTGATTTGTCCTTCACGGACATCAATTTTAATCGAAACATTTTCAGCAGGAATATGTGATTTAGTAACTCTTTTGGAGTCATTAAATGCATCCGGTAATTGATTTGCAATTTTTTGCAAATGTATAATCTTTTGAACTTCTAATTCACATTATTTAGTACGACAATCAAGGAAATTCAATGATATTTTTCAAGTGATTTCCTTTTTCGGTTGATTTTTATCTCCCCCTAATGTCGGAAAATGTGATTCGTCAAAATGACAATCTGAAAATCTCGCAGTAAATAAATCACCTGTTAATGGTTCCATATACTTAATGATTGAAGGTGATTCATATCCGACATATATCCCCAATCTTCTTTGTGGGCCCAATTTACGACGTTGGGGCGGTGCAATTGGAACATACACCGCACAACCAAATATTCGTAAATGAGAAATATTTGGCTCATAACCAAAAATTAATTGTAGGGGAGAATAAGTGTGATAATTTATCGGCCTAATTCTCACAAGTGTTGCTGCATGTAAAATAGCATGTCCCCAAACAGATGAAGGAAGTTTAGACCTCATCAACAATAGTCTAGCAATTAATTGTAGCCGTTTAATAAGTGATTCGGCTAGACCATTTTGTGTGAACATAAGCTACAGGATGTTCAACAGTTATTCCAATGGACATACAATAATCGTCAAAAGCATGTGACGAATATTCACCAGCATTATCTAGACGAATTTTCTTTTTTGAAAAATCTGGAAATTGTGCTCGCAATTTAATTATTTGAGCAAGCAATCTCGCAAATGTCAAGTTGCGAGTAGATAATAAACATACATGTGACCATCTAGTTGATGCATCAATTAGCACCATAAAATATCGAAATGGTCCACATGGTGGATCTACAGGCCCACATATATCACCATGAATTCGTTCTAGAAATGCAGGGGATTCAGTCCCAACTTTAACTTGTGATGGTCTAATAATTAATTTTCCTTGAGAACAAGCAACACAAGAGAATTCATTGGCTTTTAATACTTTTTTATTTTTCAATGAGTAGCCATGTGAATTCTCAATTATTCGTCTCATCATTATAGATCCAGGATGTCCGAGACGATCATGCCAAATCATAAAATCATCGGGATGAGTAGACTTCTGGTCTACTAGGTGATGAATTTCAATTGCACTAATTTGTGCATAATATAACCCGGAAGAAAAAGAAGGTAATTTTTCTACTTCGCATTTTTTCCCATAAATGATACTTGTGATTAATAAAAATTCACCATTTGTCTCAGTCATTGTCTCGATATGATATCCATTTTCGCGGATATCTTTAAAACTCAATAAGTTTCTTCGAGACTTGGGAGAGAATAGTGCATTATTTATAATAATTTTAGTCCCTTCAGGGAGAAATATAGTGGCTCTTCCGGAGCCTTCAATCAATTTTGCAGTACCACTAATGATATTAACATTTGTCTCTCCCATTTTCAAACAAGAAAAATATTTTTTATTTTTCAATATGGTGTGCGTCACTATCAATGAGACAAATATCATCATCACCATTATTTAATTCCAAATATTTGACATCCATTTCTTCTTCAGGAAGAAAATTTCAAACAAAAATAAATATTAATAAAGATGCGAAAATAAATATTCAATGGAAAGGAAATTACATGAAAGATATAAAGTATCATTAAAATATCTAAATAATCATGAGATATTTGTTGACATCTTCAGGATGTTCAAAAAAATCAGCAACATCGAGGTGTGTCATGTCAGCATCATCACCATCATCATAGTCATTCTTTTGATCAATGAAATTTGTCTCAACAACTTTGTCTTTCTTTTTCAATGATGCTTGATAGAGGTCAACAAGATGTTCGGCCGTACGACAGGTACGAGACCAATGACCTTCCATACCACACCGGTAGCATTTTTCTTCATAAACTTTCTTTTCTCCATTTTTCTGATCGTAGTTATTTTTCCTCTTTTGGGAAACATTTTGTTGCTTGCCACGGTTAAAATTTTCACGAGGCACAAATTTACTACGATCACGTCCACGGCCACGACCACGTCCGCAGCCTCCTCCACGGCCACCTCTACGGCCACGTCCACAACCTCGACCAGAATTTTGAAATTGGATCACATTCATTTCAGGGAATGGACTTGCACCAGTTGGTCGGGACTCATGATTTTTCAGCAACAATTCATTGTTTTGTTCAGCCAAGAAAAGACATGCAATAAGTTCAGAATATTTTTTAAACCCCTTCTCTCGATATTGCTGCTGCAGGAGCATGTTAGAGACATGAAAAGTAGAAAATATTTTCTCTAACATATCTTCATCAGTGACTTTTTCGCCACATAATGATAATTGGGAAGTAATTCTGAACATAACTGAATTATATTCGTTGACAGATTTAAAATCTTGCAGCCGTAAGTGAAGCCAATCATATCGGGCTTTTGGAAGAACGACCAACTTCAGGTGGTTGAATCTTTCTTTCAAATCTCACCAAAGGACAAGAGGATCTTTAACAGTAAGATATTCTGATTTTAATCCTTCATCTAAATGATGACGAAGAAAAATCATAGCTTTGGCACGGTCTTGGTTTGAGAATTAATTTTTTTCCACAATAGTATTACCAAGATCCATTGCCTCAAGATGGATTTCAACATCCAATACCCATGATAAATAATTTTTTCCAGAAATATCAAGAGGTACAAACTCTTGTTTTGTAATATTAGCCATAAAAAATTGAAATAAGATTTTGACTTAGAAATTTACCTCAAAAGTCACTTGAAGAAATACGGGCAGAATTTCGGCAAAATCTTGTGCTTCACTTTTGTTCAAAGTAGCGCCACCGTTTTCACCTTTTTGCTCAAAAGTAGAGTTTTCGTGCTGATAACGTGTTATAAAACTAATAAAATGAAGATACTACAATAGGAATTGAAGAAGTATTAGAGAAAGGAGTAGAGAAAGGGAGAATGATATCCTTATATTTCAACAAGATACAAAAGTCCACACAAAGGGTCTCAATGTACCTCTATATATAGGCACTACAAGATTAAAGGTACATAAATCTTATTAATCATCCACTACTACAATAATATGAAGAAACCTATGAAACGATTTCTCCACTACATGAATGGATTTATGAATTGTAACTTATATACATAAGTAGCCATAAAATCATAAATTAATCCCCTTGGGAATACAAAGGGACATCCACATTTTTGTTATTTCATAACACAACCCTGTACATAAAGGACTTCACTTTTAGGATTAATAAGCCTTCATGCGATATTTGTAAATCCAATATCAAGCAAGTTCCACATGCCATTGATGTTAAGCAGCGAATCGAGAGTTCAATCTAACAATGTAAGCAACACTGATTGATTATTAATCACCACACCAGTGACAAATAAGAAATGCATAAAATCTGGTGACATTAATCACCACACCAGTGACAATAAAGAAATGCATGAGATCTAGCACGTCACCTTTTAGTGTAACACTTTATGTGCATAAATACAATTTCAACATCATCTAGAATTTTACATTTTTTACACCAAACAAAAAAAAAAGACAAAGTTTGCTTGAATTGATATGAAAAAAATGACTAATATATATTTACAATTAACTAAAACAATGTGACGGCCCCACCTCTCCCTAGGGCGTACCCCAGGGTTGGTCGTGGTTGTCTGTTGGCTCCTACTCCCTTCTCGCGATCGGTCTGGGCAATTTGCGATTTGATGATCTGCGCTCTCACAACGCAGACATTTTCTTCCTTTCTTTCAGCAGACATCCTCCGTGTGATTTGGCTTCCCGCAGTACCCGCAGGAACCACGGGAAGCGGAGACTGAGCCTCTCTGTACTGCGGGAAGCCAAATCACACGGAGGATGTCTGCTGGAAAAAAGGAAGAAAATGTCTGCGTTGTGGGAGCGCAGATCATCAAATCGCAAATTGCCCAAGCCGATCGCGAGAAGGGAGTAGGAGCCAACATACAACCACGGCCAACCCTGGGGTACGCCCTAGGGGGAGGTGGGGTCGTTACAAACAACTACTAAAATGTTGCTTAGTACGAGATCATAGATATTTGATGTTATAAAATCAATTTATTGTTAGTTTCTTTTAGACATGACTAACCACACCTTTTTGACCAAAAAACATTCTCTCAATAATTGCACTTGCAATAACTATGTATAAGAGCTAATTTTTAAAGGGACAGACAAACGGATATAAAATATCTTTTTTAGATTTTATTTTGAAATATTTTATGAAACTCTTAAAATATTTTACAATAATTTTCTCCAAATATTTTAAGATCTTGAGCTTTTCAATTAAAAATCTATCTATAACTTTATAGTAACTAAAAATTCATAAATGAAAAATGTAAAGTAATTATGTCTTACATAGTCTCAATTTTTTTATCAACTAACACATGTTAAAAAACCAACATTCTAATTAACTATGTAATTAATCAACAAAAAATATTAAAAATAAATTGATATTGAAATGAGACAAAAAAAGTAGGAAGTCATGTCCAAGTTTTGTTGATCATTCATCAACAAGTTAAATAAATAAATAATCTTTAAATTTTAAGTTGAACTAACCTTAAAAATAAAAAAGCATAAGATTAGTATTGGCTTTGGTTAGGAATTGATACTAATTGTATAAATCTTAAAATTCAAAAAATATGAGACTAGTTTTGAAATTTACTTAATACTAGTTCAAAGAGTATGTATCGTTTATCACATTTTTCATTGAATTAACCTTATATACACTAGTAGTGTGCATACAATTATGGTTGAATGAATGCCACATATGTAAAATTTAGATTTCAAATTAAATTCAACATATGTAGCATCCATCCAAGTAATGAAATACTTTAAACGATGTCTTTATTTTCTTTGTTATGACAGTTAGAATGAGTAATACGATAATTAACCATAAAATCTTCAATTTTTTCCTTGTTGCTTGATTTTTCTACTTCTTCTTCCGAGTTTCATTCTTTTCTAGTTTGATAAGACTTTTTCCTTTTGAGAATGGTTTTGATTTACACATGGATTCATTATAATTATGTTCCTTGTAATTTAATTTATAAATATTGTTAAGATATTGCACTTCATCTTTCTTCTTTTCATATTAAGTTAGCATTATAATCATCCTAGTTATTTTGTATATATTACTAACAGTTATTTCTCTGATTGGGCAAATGCTCTTGTTGTTGTGTTATTGTCAAGTTTTATTTATTTTTCAAAGTTATGATTTTCTTCAAACCGTGTGTTTTTGAAATCTATCCTCTCTTTTATACTTTTTTGTGCAATTTTTAAATGGCAATTTGTTTGTCAAATCTCTTGTTGGTGTGCTTAGTGTGGAGTACAAATTGACGGATGACTTATCTAGATTTTAGGCTAAAGTCTACCCATAACTTTTGCAATATGGGCTGAATTATTTGTATGCACCAAGGTTACCTAATAAAGTTACTTAACAGTTCACTTGATTTTGATAAAATAACATTTATATACTCTTTATGCAAAATTTAAAGGATGATTATATGTCAAATATCTTATTGGCCTAATCAATTAAGACTAAAAATTGCCAAAATAATCAACTTGGATTTTTTTTTTGCTAAAGTCTATAGAATTTTTGAAAATGAGTTGAATACTTTGCACGCATCAAAGCGCTTTAATAAAGTTGCGGAATAAAGATGAGCACCCGACTTAGATAGAATAAAATCTACAAATTAGGGTTTGACCCATCTTATTTTGGCATCTTTGTCTTCTTATTCCTTGAGCATAATTCAACTACTGGTTCCACTATTCTTTTACCTATTGGTTTCACTACTTTTAGTGCAATGCAATTCACAAGTTGAAGTGGTTTGTTTATCTACAAAGAGTATTTGTCTTGTGGAAACAAATCTCAACTACTTTAGTGCCCTTACAAAGCAAATTTTAAATAATTAATTGTAACCAAATCTCAGTGTAGAGCTTCAAAATTAGACATGACTTTCTATAAGAGCAAATTATCTAGTTGGCCACTAAACTTTTGCAATCAACGAGTTTTGGTCATTCAACTATTAAAAGTCTGGTTTTGACCACTAAAATGCATAAAGTTAAAACTCGTGACCATTCTGTTAGATTTAGCCGTTAAGTTCACCAATCTATCTGTCTGCACGATTTTCAACACAAAATGCAGGGTCAATTTAGGAAGTTAAAAATAGCATCTTCTTCCTTAGGGCAAGTTCCTCAAGTTCCTTCCTCAAGCCCAGAAGCATTGGTGATTGAAGTGGGAAAGATTCCAGAGAAATTGTTTTCCGTAACAGCTAATAGTTTCAGATTTGGTAGGGTGAGACCCACATCAATTGGGAGATTGCCATGGAAGTCATGGTATGGAACTCCAAGGAGTCCTTCCTGCAACAGAGTCAAAGCTGCCGGAATGCTGACTCTCCTAGTCAATAGGGCTATTCAAACCAATCCACCCTAAGCTGTTACAGAAGGAGCTGCAGATCTGATCCTAGAAGCTCCACCAGTTGCCGGTACTATTTCATCACCTGTGGGATGCTTAGATGGATCTTGGGCTAGCACGGGCTGTAGGCACTCTTTGGGCGGAGCTCTCTCGATCCACTAACTAGCTTGGGAAGATAGCAAGAAGTCTGAGCCTTCACATCCATTTCGAGAGAAGCCTCAGTGGATTGAATCCCCGTTCATTCGAGAAATAATTGAACCAACCTTTTCAAAAGCCCCATCTCCAGAGGCAAATTCCCTCCAGATTGTTGAAGTCAAGGCCAAGTCCGATCAATGATGATGATAAGATCCCAATGGGAGAGGGAATATCTCCTGTCAGATTGCTTTTGGTAAAATATAATCGTTTAAGCTTCTTCAAATTGCTTAGTTGATCGATTGGAGTCTTCCCTTCTAGCTTGTTACTGGTTAGGTCAATAGCTATCATCTCTGCGCAGTGGCTCAGATTTTCTGGGATTTTTCCACTGAGTGCATTACTCGACAAGTTCAAGACTCTTAACCTGAGGAGGCGAACGAATTCTTGGGGAATCCCACCATGGAATTGATTCTCCCCAAGTTGGATGAACCTCATGAAGCTTAGATTTTTGACCTAAGCAGATATAGTTCCAAACAACTGCTTTCTCCTCAAAGTCAAGGCAATGACCCTTTGGTGTCGAGTACCACAAGTGACTCCTTCCCACTGGCAATGGTGCTGTGAGTGGTTCCAGGAATCACCAAGAACCGTTTTTGTTCATTTCTCAAATGTTTGATGTCTGGGTTTACGAAAAAACAAAAGGAGGACAAAGAACAGATGCATAGGAAAGGAAGAAGAGATGCAAGTGCTATTTTTAACTTCCTAAATTGATCCTGAATTTTGTCTTGAAAATCGTGTAAACAGACAGATCGACAAACTTAATGGCTAAATCTAACAGAATGGCCACGAGTTTTAACTTTATACATTTTAGTAGCCAAAACCATACTTTTAATAGTTGAGTGACCAAAACTCGACGATTGCAAAAGTTTAATGGCCAGCCAGATAATTTGCTCCTTTCATAATGATTAGTAGATCTTAAATTTAGATATTAATTTTTTTTCTTCTTGGATATCTGTAAAGTCTAAACTTGTGCTAATGTCTCAGAGACAATTGAACAAAATTTGCAATTAATATATTTGAGTGCTAAAATTTGAGCGATATTTGTAATTAATTTGTTTAATGTTGAAACCACAAGTGTTAAATTGATTGTGTATTATATCATTGATACATTTTTGGGTTTAATTGACACAACAAACTAACAAATAGTGAAAAAAAGACTAAGAACTATTTTAATCATGAATCTTTGATAGTAATAAGAACCATCCTGACGAACCACATGCAACTCAAGAAAAGTATAAATACATTTTAAAAAAACTCAACATGTTGCAACAATTAAGATAACCGTGATTTATTTTTAAATAATTAAGATAGCCTAATCTATGTAGCTAAATGAATTTTCTCAAGATAAATTAATACTCAATACAAAAATGTCAAATATCATAGTCCACAAATCATTATTTCAAATAAAGGAATGATATCAGTTTTCAATTTTGATATTAAGTACTTTGACATGAAAGAAACACAAGTTTAAAGTTCCAATCAAGATAAAATCAACTCTAAGTGCCTAAAATATCATCTAAATAGCTTTCGAGAAAATATCAAATTACATATACCACAATGCCACTAATGATTCTCATTCGAAATTCAAATAGTTTTCAAGGAAATATCAATTCTCATCCGATAGTTTTCAAGAAAATATCAAATCACATATACCATAATACCACCAACAATCCTTATCAGAATGGTTTTTGAAAAAAATATCAAATCACAAATGTTACTAATAATCTTCCATATGCCACCAACAATCCTCTAGTAATGATGTAAACTTCAATAATGATTGAACCATTCAACATGTTACACAGAAAATCGCTTTTAGTAGTTGTAATCATTTTTCTCATAGTATCACTTTTAGCTTTGTTTTAATGCCATATAAAACTTTTTCAAGGTCATTCTTAATTTGGCATGAAAAGAAGGAGGATTCGATTTTCTAATCAATGTATTTTTTATACAACAGAAGGAATTGGCTTGCCTAAATTCTTCAAAGTTTGCAATTATCTCCTGAAACTCCTTGATATCCAACTTTGCATAATCATTAAATCTCACTTCCATATGTGTAGTACAATCAGTAAGGAGACTAACTTCCCTATTGATTTGAAGGATATGTATCTCTTACAAATACTTTTTTTAATTACAAGTAAGAACTGGTAAATCTCTCATATAGTATATTGTCAACTTGCAGCAGCTCTTTGATATTCAGATAGTACAATTTACCTTTCCTATGATACAAAATTTTGAGAGTATCATACTCTTGATTTTTTGAGACACGCAAATTATAAGTACACAAAACTTAAAGAAAATATGTCAATTTATAATATTGATTTTAAGTACTCAAATAAAAGTTCAAATATCATAGATAATGGTGGAATCTACAAACCATCACTTAAAATAAAGAAAGATATCAATTTCCAATAATGATTTTAAATACTTTAACATAAAAGAAATAAAGTTTCAATTAAAGATAAAATCAATTACCATCCAAATAATTTTAGAGAAAATATCAAATATCTATTATATCATTCAAAATACTATGAAGAAAAAAAGTCAACGTCTAAAATACTATTTAAATAGCTTTAGAGAAAATCAAATGTACTTCAATGCCATCGACAATGCTTCAGTAATGATGGAACTAGTTCCACTAATGATGCAACAATCTAACATGCCATATAGAAAACCATCTTCAACAACTGCAACAGAATACTTTTCTCACATTATCGCTTCCAACTTTTTGTTTAACATCTTTCAAGCCAATCTCAACTTAGCACATAAGGAAGGCAGATCCGATCTTCTAACCACTATATGTTTGACAGATAGAAGGAACCAACTTGCATAGGTTTTCTAGAGTTTGCAATTTTCTTCTGGAACTCCTTACTATCAAACTCTGTACAATCTCCAAATCTTAATCCTATACGTGCAGCACAATCAATAGGGAGATTGAATTCCTTACTAATTTGAAAGACATGTAACTGCTTTAAAGGATTTAATTGCAAGCAAGAGTTAGCAAATCTCTCATACATCTTATCAATCCATAGCATCTCCTTTGACATGCAAGTAGCATAATATGAATAACCTATCACACAAAATTTTGAAAAACTCTCTTATTCCGTTTGTATTTTGATATATGCAAATCAATCACAAAACCTATACATGCGAATACTTCTGCTTTCATAGAAGTGAGCAATAAGTCTTCGCTTGAGAGATTATTGTATGTGATAGTTTGAACTAAAACTCTTAGAAATGCTACAACACTATGCATAAAAAGATTTCACTATTGAGATTAATAAGTACAGCCCCAACACTTTGTTCAATATCTGTAAAGCCAACATCAAACAACAAGGTCCTAATGTCCATGACGTTTAGATGAGATAGGGAGTTCAATCTAGCAATGTAAGAAAGAATTATTACTAGGGTGCCCACACTTCAGAAAAAATAAAATAGCTGGCTGAACCAATTTAGATTAGAAATGGGATATCAATAAAATGGAATTTGAGAAAATCGATTAAGATCCAATTTTAAAATTTGGTTAAATAATTTGGGAATGGGCATTCAAATTTGATTCCCAAACTTTTGATTGCCAATCGAATTACCAAATTTTATATTTTAATTAAATATCTTATATATTTCATGCCTACTAATATATCATCTTAGCCTACTAATATATCATCTTACATATTAATATATTAGTCAATAGTGTTATAAGTTATAATTTATGCTTATAACAAACATGTGACCCTAAAAGCATATTAACTAACATATTAATAGCTTTTATATTTTTAATTACATCTTAAATATACTTAACTAATCTAAATTACAAAACCAATCTAAAATTTTGGATATTTTACTGAAATATCGACTATCCAACTGAAATCCAATTACCAATATCCAATTGCTAAATAAATCTTTGGACGATAAATCGATATTGACCTTATTGAAAAAATCCAAAAATTTTATTTTTTTAACCAAATTATCGATTACCAGCCAATGAAAACTCCTAATAATTATAGCTTCAGGTTGATCATCAACTATCATGCTAGTGACCGACAAGAAATGAACAAAGTTGGAGATAGGCATATCTCCCTCTAGTGTAATACTGTGCACAGATACGTTTTTAACTTCATCCAAATTTTCATATTAGGAGTATGGTGGTCGAAATAATTCATTAACTTTCCTATATTCATGGTTATAAGGAAAATCAAACAAAGTTTGTCAAAATTGATATGAAAAAGATGACTAATGTATTTACAATTAACTAAAATAACTATTAAAGTATCCATTAATAGGAAATCATGTTTACCCGACAGTATTCAAAGCCACTAATAATGAAAAGTTTGTGGACCTTATCAAGATTAGGCCACAGCTATCCTTCCAATATCATAACTTTTACCCCTAACTAATGGCAGGACCAAGATCCTATACCTGTAACACAACATATAGTTTTGCAATACTACAATTCATACGATTTTTATGTTGCAAAATCAATTTATTGCTAAAACATTTTTCAAACATGACTAACTAAACAATCTTTCAACAATTGACGGGATTTTTATATCAATACAAGTTTAAATCCGATCTTATACCCGTTTAACTGCAGGTATACAGGCCAAAATTGTAATGTAGGGTATGTATCAGGTCGATTCCACAAGAAGCAAATTAACCAATTACTAGGTTCTTGTTTTTTCTATTATTTAGACTTATGAATGAATTTGAGCAGAGAAATCATATTGCTATTTTCTACAAATCTGATCTACAAATCTAGTTTAGCAAATGCTAAATGCAAATGGAGAATTTTCACTCTAAGATAAATCTAGGGATGTGGATTCCACTTATGGCATAAAAACACAAATAAATGGATTTACCTCTTGTTATTATTCTTGTTTAATCAGGGATTCATTTTCAATATTACCAAACTTCATTCTCATGATAAAATGGTTTAGAGTAGTCCAGTTTTCCCTATTTTTATGGTGAAATACTACTACTACTCTGTTTTCTTAGAAAATTTTTCTTTTCCCTCTAAGCATAATTAAAGGAAGAATCTGGCCTTGTCTTGACTATATCAATCACTTACTTATAAAATTAAGTAAAAATGAGAAATATCATTAAACATGCAAAATTCAAAGCATAATTTTTCTTATTTAACCAAATATACTTTCTAAAATGTAAAAATCCTATTTGCATAATAATTCATTCCAAGCAAAATGAGGACTAAACCTTCCCAATATACATATAACATTTTATCCAGTGAAAAAAATTAGGTACTTAAAATTGAACATTTTGGCCATTAATTTGAAATATTGGAAAATATTTTAGAAAACTTTTGACAGAGTTTCTCCATAAAAATGGACAAAACTCCCTGCCAACAAACTCAATTTCAAGAAAATTAATCTTATGACAATATTTCCAAATATAATTCCAACATTTTTAAGTCATAGACAACTAAAATCATGCATTTCGCATTTCAAGACACAATCATCCGTAAGATAAAGTAATCCCCCCCCCCACACTTAAAATTCTCAATGTCCTCATTGAGAGGAAGATAAAAGAAACTAATACTCCCCTCAAAAGAAGTGGTGATGCAACTCGAAGCCATTAATTCTCACGAACATCGAAATTCTGTCCAAAATGAAACAAAAGGGTACGAAGAACCATAAGTAGCACAAGATATTCCAAAGGAAAACTACAATGTTTAAGATAAAAGGGTACAAAATAAAAGAAAAGTAAAGAAACAAAAGATCCAATCAACTAAGGATCTTCATGGCTGATCGGAACGAGGGTCTACTGCCTCCTCAGCTCCATGGGGACCATGTGATGTACCAATATGCCACTCCTCATGGTGAGGCGTCGGAGTAGGTGATCAACGAATGTGGAAATGATCTTTGATCACACGAAGACGACGATCATGCCTGTCAAGTCGCTCTGTCATCATCCGTTCCGTCTGGTCAATGCGCTCCATTACCCTCATCTCCATGCAACAGATGGCATTAAAAACTTCTTGCCACTTGGAGCGCGGCGGAGGAGGTGGTCGCGAAACGGGAGGAGGAAGAGTCTACTGCACCTCCTTCTTTTGAACTACTGGTTCCTATTGAGTGTGAGGTGGGGGCTGAGCAGAAGTCGAAGCTTCTCCAATGTCTCTGTGAGGACTCGTAAAAATTATTATTTTTCGACTCTTATTTTTGCTCATTTAATTATTTATTCGAATATTTGCTTCGATTATTATTTTCTAGCCTTATTAGACTTAAATACATGGAGTTATGACTTCATTATATTTTTAAGGTGACTCGTTTCAAAAATTAATTTTTTGGAAGCTCGATTAATGAAAATAGTGAAAACGTGTCTGAAAACTTTAGCCATTTGGGAGTACAATAAGCTCGAAAATTTGGAGACATGTACAATGGTTCTAAAATAGGTAATTTTAGGTTTAAGTATTCAAGTGATAGTTAGTGGTACGATCGTTACAAGAATTTCTTGAAGGTTTCACTTTATCGCGCCTAAATTGGAAATATGCGTTTTCACGCGCGCGATTAATTGAGGGACTTTAGACCGTTATTTTGGGACAATTAAGAGTGAATAATATTTATATGAATATAAGTGCATTAGAGGTTTAGTGCACTAGTGAAATAAACTCGAAAGAAATCGAGCCCGAATCGCGCGCATATACGCACTAGTGAGAGTTGACTTTTGCACAATTATGGGCCACACAAATGAAGCTTCTCTTGGAAGCCAAATTAGATCAACTCACACTCTCTCTCCTCTCCAAAGATAGCCGGCCAGCCTCTCTCTCCCTCAACCTCCAAGTTTCAAAATTTCTTCTCACAAAAACCTCACCAATCTTTATCCAAATCCTACCAAATTTCATACACACTTAGACCTACTCTTGGACACCACTTTGAGCTGCAAAAAGGAGCTAAAACTTACGGTTTTTCTGGAGCAAAGGGGACCAAAAATCACTGCCTTGGTCATCAACTAGAGTAGGTAATGATCCGACACTCTAATCTTGGTTTATGAAGGTTGTTTAACACCTTTAAGCTCTTGTATTCATATGGGTATTTGTTATTATTGGAAAATTTGGAAGGTGGGCTCTATGAACTCCCACTCTTTGTCTTGATGGCTGATGTGATAATTGATGATGAATTTAATGTTAGTTTAGTGCTCAAAATGGTAAATTAGTGGTGTATTAGTAGTATGAACTTCAAGAAATGCATGGGGTGAAAAGTTTCGATTCTGCCCCTGCTTTGAACGTACCTATTTTTGCGGAATTTTGAGGTTGTGATGACTTATATATGATGTTTATATGTTGTATAAATGGTGTATAAAATTTCATTGAAAAATATTGAGGTTTGGTTGGTCAAATGAATTGATTTCACAAAGCTAGTAAATCTGGAACTGTTCAAATGTCGAAATCAAGTACCGTCAGCGGCATTTAAAACTAGACATTCCCACCTTTCCGACGGTATAAAATGCACGTTCTGGTTCCATGTATGTGAACCGAACCAACCATTTAAAGTCGGCTGTTCTGTTTCTCTATTTTCCTGGAGCGAAATACTGAGGCTGCAACTTGTGGCTCGAATTCGAGCTAGTTGTGTGCCGAATTTCAAAATGATTTCTTCTGTGAAATTATAGCTCAATGAATGTGTTTTCCAAGGCCATAAATCATGCCCAATTCTGAGTTAAGTTGAGTGATTTATGATCAAAATACGGAACCTGCCCTGCTCTTGAAAACCCTAACTTTTGGACAGATTTGATGCAAGGCTTGGTGTAGACTTGCTAACTGAATATTTTGGTACTAAACACTTATGAAATGTGCCATGAATGTTCCTTAGGCTTTGCCTACACTAATGAGCTATGTTTGAGGAATTTTTCCTTAACCAAATATTTGGAATAGAAAACAAAAGGCTCAAGGCAGTTTTGTCTTAGAATTTTCGAAACTTTGGTTGTTTGAGTGACTACCTTCCCGAAGGTATTTTTTCATAAAATTTGATAGAGGGATACTCTTTATATAGGAGTATTATACTACCGAATTTTGTACCAATCCAAGTTCATTTCGATACCTAACTAAAGTCCCAAAGTTGGAAGCTCAAATCTGGAAATTTGTTCACCAGTGAATTTTTCCCTAATTTTGAGCTACCATATCTCGGTATTCGAAACTCCGATTCTTCATCCACATTTTCTGTTAAAAACCATACTTGCAGCTCTAATTGAGTTACAAATTTCAGAGGCTAGCTCGCAACGTGTGAATTTTGCCAAATTTCCAAAGTTAGCGAAAAACCAACCCCAACACAACCTTAAGTACTCTGAAACAGTAACTTTGATCCAATTTTTGAATATCTTCCATTTAGAATCATGGAAAAGTGTCTTCTAAAAACTTTTAGTACTTTCAAAGAGGTTTCCAACAGTACTAAGTTTTCCAATTTTTGACATGTAGAATGTGAGATACGATATTTCAAAATATCGTATCAAAACTGAAAATTTTCCGAATTCCAAAGGAAGGGAGTTTTCAAGCACTCCTTATTCCTTCGATATTACTTGAACGTTTTATACTTGATTTCCCAAAATGAAAACTCGATCGCTCTTGTACTTTAAGAAACTCTAATTAAACCTCGATTTACGAGTAATTGAGGTCCGTTTTCATGAAATTTTCTTAGATTGTACTAACATACAATTTTCCTTGATAATTGGGGCACGTGAATGATAATACATTATATTTTGCTCAGGCGCACATGAGGACCTTCAAGAGGATCCTACAGTGAACACTTGAACTTCCAGAAAATATTTCTTCTTGATTTGCTTGGTGAGTGTCAAGTGTATGACTATTTGAACTCTATGGACTTGATTCATGCTTGGCTTACCGGATTACACGCTTAGCCTACTTGGGTTTGAAAAATGGAGTCGAGTGTGTACTTTATCGCACTTGTTCTCATTTGAAACAAATGACTCATGTTTAACATGGTTTGCATGGTTTACATGACCTGGAATACATGCTTAAACCTGTCAAATGCTTGAATACATGATATGGTATGCTATGGCTGCATACGTCGTTGGAGTGAATCTCCTCGACACTTACATGATACATGGGGGACGCCCAAACTCATAGGCCGACCTTGGAACTAGAGCTGGTATGGGCTTGGTCAGGAACCTCGGTGAGACATGAGATTCACATGATAAGCTTGATCCATTGAGAGATCTTGCTTGGCATACTCGTGGAGTATCGCTTTATAAATGTCGTGTGGGCTCGAAATGGTGTATGGTGGATGGATGAGAAGTAAGTGGTGATCTATGGTTTGGAAATATCAACCTAGTTGACGGAGAGTCATCGCAGGAAGATATACGAATGAACTGGCAAAGCAAGTGGAACCTAACTCCTGAGAGCTACCATATCCTTGAATTGTTTCTGTTACCATATCCTTGAATTATTTCTGTTTACATTTTGTTGGCTTTATGAATTACTTGTAATTTATCACTTGAACTGTTATTTGGGATTGTTACCTGAACTATGTGCCTGCATGTGTGTTCTTGGCCTCACGAGCGTTTTGCTCACCCTGTAGATTTGTTTTCCTTAACAGGATGGAACTCGGAAGTGTACTGGCGAAACCCTCCTGATGTGCTTTTGTTTAGGATTTCTATTATATTTTGGCGATGTCCTTGGTTTTGGGTTGTACTTTTGGAATTGAAATGTAACTTTTGGGGCGTGATGTATATTTGGGATTCATGATATATTTTGAACACCCAACGTGCGGGTTGGATAATGGATGACTATTGTTAAGTTTGAACGTTTCCGCATTTACTGTACTTAAGTTATTTACTTGTATTGTGTGGTTCGATAATAAGCTTGAATGGAATTGCTTGAGTCCTGGCGAGAGTTAGGCAGGCGTCCTGCGGATACCCTTTGGTTCGCCTTAGGGAGGAGTGGGGGAGTCACAGTTTCGAACCAGAGCAGCTCCAAAATCAGTAGGGATACCCAAGGACTTGAGTATTGAGACATTGACCTCCTCGGTAGCCCTAGTGACAATGGCTCGCTCAGTTCCAAGAGGAACCTTGAGCTTGTCAAAAAGAAAGGAGAGTAGGTGAGGAAACCCAAAACAGGTTTCACTAGCTCTCATGCTAGTTGTGGTCCACATGTAACTGATGATGATACTGGGCAGAGGTATTCCAGTCAGCTGCCGACCTACTCCATTCATCATCTTGTCTATGAAGTAGAGGTCACTATTGCGGAGCTATTGTTTTCCACTTCTTTTCGGTACCACATTGAAAGCAAAAGATAGAAAATAAGATGGTATCGAGGCTCAAAGGAATCCGCGTATACTATGAGTTTCTTAGAACTTCCTCGCTCACGGTATTGACCCTTAAGACGTGACACAGTTTCTCCCACTTGCCATGGATCACGTGCTTTGAATTCCTTAGTCAATTTCACATCTTCTCCATCGTCCTTGAGTTTGACGAATTTGGCGATTGTATCCCGATTGAGAGCCACTCTTTTGCCTCGAACCCACGAGACGATGAGGTTGCCACTGTGGCATTGTTTGTTTTCCACATTGGAGTAGAACTATCATCCCAACCAAATCGCTTGAATGCCGTGGAGATTTTATAGTGGTCGTCCACCTCCGGTGCCAAATATTTTTCAATGATGATTTCTTTGTCTAGACTGGTTTCGTACCACTATTGATTCTCGAGCGAGGTGAAACGAGTGGTATCATAAACTGGAACTGGCTCCTCATGGCTCGTAGATGCTCTCTTACGCCGTGAGCGTGGAGGTGACTCAGGTGAAGGGGATTCCTCCACTGGTGACTCCTCAGGTGAAGGAGCTCGTTCCTCGCTCGAAGAAGGTGTAGGAGTACGAATACGAGACCTCCTTGTGCGAGCCATAGTACGCCTATACACAAACGAGATAAATAGTCATTAGAAACAACGAGTTTGTTTGGATAAGAGTTTATTTGCATGATTTATTTGAAACAATTACTGTAGCACTTTTTGTGATGTGATGTATGTGAGATAAAAAAATGATTGGGAAGATAAAAAGGTGGTTGACATTTGTGAAGTAAATTTTTTTATTTGAAATCAAGCCAATCCAAACAAATCCAATATAAACTTGCTCACATATGTTGAATAGAATTTAAGAAAATTTCGGCAGAATTTCCCCTTGAAAAAAGGCTAAACTCCCTATCAACAATTGACAATTTCAAATACATAGCCTATTTAACTACTTCTCAAACTCAATTGCAATATTAATGTCACTCAAAATTACCTATCCAAGAGCACATGTCCAAAATTCTCAGCATGCTTAACATATCATTCAAATTCAACTATTTAGCATTTATATCCATGGACTTCATACTAATTCGTTCCTTGATCAAATGGAATCCGCTAAATGGCACAAAGATAAGCACCACAACATTTAAAACAAATTCAACTTATTCAAAGAAGTAAGAAATTTAAAAAATATTTAATGTGCTTAAGCCTAATAAGAAACACACCCTTTTACGAAATGAAATTTGCTCTAATGATCACATATTGTTTACAATTTGTACAACAGTGATTTATATTCCTTAGAACAAATTCATATATGTAATGAAAGCAAAAATTCACAAGTTTAAATCATCAAAATGCTCAAGCCCAAAAAATACAAAAAATATCACCAAATCCACAATTTTCTCCATACTAAGCATAAAAATAGTTGTAACAACTTATTTTAGCACAACAATTATATCAAGAAATTTTAACATATAAACGATTACCAAAATTTGCCCAAAAATTAGAAAAAATGTAAAATTGGAAATTATGAAATCTCAAAGAAAATTGCAAATTGTTACCTCAAATGTATAGGAAGATGCGAGAGGATGAAAATGATGCAAAAATGAGGAAGAAAACAGTCCAAATTCACCCCCAAATTTGGAAATTTGTAGTTCGGCCCGAATTCCCTTTTTAAGATCAAAAACCCCAAAATTGTTGTTTTTGATTCAAAATTGCTGAAGGTTTTGGATCACAAAAGATTGGGGAATGTTTTAATGCTGAAAAATTGAAAGATTTTTGGATGAAATGGAAGATTAGTGAAGAGGGGCTAGGGTTTCGGGTGAATAGGAGAGGAAGAATTGGAAAAATGAGGAACCGAGCCCTTGGTTTCATTCATATCGCGAACCGATCCGAGGTCGGATCGGTTCGATCAGGACTCGGATCTGATGGGCTCGGATCCGTTCCTCCAGATGATCAGACGAGCCTTCGGATCCAACTGGGTTTTGTTGGATCCGAACTCGGATCCCCTATTTTTTATTTTTGATCTTCAAAGGATCCAAGGTCGGATCCGTCTGGATTTTTTTATTTTTGATCTTCAAAGGATCCAAGGTCGGATCCGTTTGGATTTTTGGATCCGAGCTCGGATCAGCACCATTCTGCACTAATTGCAGAAACTGCAATTTTTTAAACTTTTCTCTCTTTTTCGGCTAATTCAGAATTACACATAAGACAAACTTTTTATCAAATCCAACCCCCCACGCAAGTGTAATATACTAAAAACACAATATCCAACCTTTCAAAACACATCAAACACATCTACATTGTAAATCGAAGGGTGAGGTTCTTTGCTCATTTTTACACTTTGACATCAAAATAGTACCTTTGGACATTAAATGCATATCAAATGAGTCCATGGGCATTTATAAACATGTTATCACCAAAACTCACTTGAATATACTTGAAATACACAATGTATATATGAATGATAATTCTAAACACTTAAAATACAATTCTATAAGAAAACCTTCCTTTTTACACTTGTCCTTTAAATGCACTTCCAAGATAGATGTTGAAACTCCGATATCTCCTACAAACACGTGAAATACATATAATTAGTCAATCAAATAACACCAAAATATAAGAAAGACATAAAAACACACGACTGCAATTTTATTGGGTTGCCTCCCAACAAGCGCTTTGTTTAGTGTCGTTAAACTCGACTCTCTTATAGCTTCTTTAACTCTCTATTGTGTTTCCTAAGGAGTAAATCACTCCTTTAGGAACCTTTTCTCCGGCTAAATAGGGTTTCAATCTTTGACCATTTACTTTTAATGGGGCACCATTTTCTCCTTTTATTTTCACTGCTCCATAAGGAAACATGCGAACCACTTCAAATGGCCCGGACCATCGAGACTTAAGTTTTTCAGAGAATAATTTAAGCCTTGAGTTAAACAATAATACCTTTTGCCCTTCTTCAAAATGCTTAGGGAGAATGTGTTTATCATGCCAAAATTTCACTTTTTCTTTGTAAATTCTGGCATTCTCATACGAGGTTAACCGTGATTTCTCCAATTCGCTTAACTCAAGCATTCTCTTTTCACCTGCAGATTTAAAATCAAAATTAATAATTTTAATGGCCCAATAAGCTTTATGTTCTATTTCTACATGTAAATGACACGCTTTCCCATAAACAAGTTTATATGAAAACATTCCCAACGGTGTTTTAAATGTCGTTCTATACGCCCACAAAGCATTTTCAAGCTTGTTTGTCCAATCCTTTCTCGATCGATTGATCGTTTTCTCCAAAATGATTTTAATTTCCCGGTTGGCCAACTCCGCTTGACTATTGGCTTGAGAATGATAGGGGAGTGACTTTTTATGCCTACAACCATATTTAAGCAACAAAGTGTCAATAATTTTATTACAAAAATGCTTACTTTCGTCACTTATTATTGTCTTTGAAACTCCAAACCTACAAAATATGTTCCGTTTAAGGAACTTAAGTACAACTTTAGCATCATTAGTTTGTGAAGGAATGACTTCCATCCATTTAGAGACATAATCAACTGCTAATAGGATGTACTTATTATTATATGAGTTAGGAAATGGTCCCATAAAATCAATACCCCAAACGTCAAATAACTCAATTTCCAAATATGTAGTCAAAGGCATTTCATTCTTTCTTGAAATATTACCGGTTCTTTGGCATTGATCACAACTTTTAACTCAATTTCTAGTGTCTCGGTACATAGTAGGCCAATAAAATCCAAATTGTCATATCTTTGCTACGGTTTTAGTTGTACTAAAATGACCTCCCGTTTCAAGAGTATGACAATATATTAAAATACTATATACCTCTTCTTCCGGAACACATCTTCTAATTATTCCATTTGCACAATGTTTGTAAAAGAACGGTTCCTCCCAAAAATAATGTTTAGTATCATTTAAGAACTTTTTCCTTTGATGAGAATTCAAATCACTTGGTATCACTCCACTAACTATAAAGTTAACTAGATCAGCATACCATGGTGATTTATAAATTGCCATTAAAAACTTATCTGAAAATTCTTCTTTAATGGATGAATGGTCTTCTTGAGGTATATTTTCCAGTCTAGAAAGATGATCAATGATTAAGTTCTCGGATCCTTTTTTATCTTTGATCTCCAAATCAAATTCCTGCAATAATAAAATCCATCGAATTAGTTGAGGTTTTGCATCTTTCTTATTTAAAAGATATTTGAGTGCTGCATGGTTGGTATAAATGATAACTTTAGATCCTACTAAGTACGATCTAAACTTATCTAATACAAATATCACTGCTAGCAACTCCTTCTTTGTTGTTGCATAGTTAACTTGAGTTTCATTTAACATTTTACTTGCATAATAAATGACATGAAGTCGCTTATCATGTTTTTGCCCAAGAACAGCTCCAACTACAAAATCACTTGCATCACACATCAATTCGAATGGTAAGCTCCAATCCAGTGATGCTATTATAGGAGCGGAGACAAGTTCCTTCTTCAATCTATTAAAAGCAAATAAACACTCATCATTAAAGTGAAAAGGAGCATCTTTTGCAAGTAATTCACATAAAGGTTTAGTAATCTTGGAGAAATTCTTAATAAATTGTCGATAAAATTTCACATGTCCAAGAAAACTATGAATGCCTTTCACATTGATAGGTGGAGGCATTCTCTCAATAACCTCTATCTTGGCTTAATCTATCTCAATACCTTCTGAAGAAATTTGTGACCTAGCACAATGCCCTCACAAACCACGAAATGACATTTTTTTTCAATTGATTACAAGGTTTGTTTCTTCACATCTCTGCAAAATTAGATCTAAATTGTTAAGACACTTATCATAAGTAGATCCAAATACAGTAAAATCATCCATGAAAATTTTCATAATTTTCTCATTAAAATCAGAAAAAATTGCCATCATGCATCGTTGGAAGGTGGCCGGTGCATTGCACAATCTAAAAGGCATTTTTCGAAATGCAAAAGTGCCGTAAGGACAAGTGAATGTGATTTTCTCTTGATCTTCTGGTGCAATGACTATTTGATTGTATCCTGAAAAATCATCCAAAAAGTAATAAAATTCATTTCTGGCCAATATTTTTACCATTTGATCAAGAAAAGGAAGAGAAAAATGATCCTTTCTAGTGGCTGTATTTAATTTTCTATAATCTATACAAACTCGCCACCCAACTACAATTCTAGATGGAATCATTTCATCATTGTTACCACGTACTATGGTTATCCCCCATTTCTTTGGCACTACATGAATAGGAGAAATCCAAACACTATCAGAAATTGAAAAAATTATACCTGCATCCAGCCATTTAAGAATCTCTACTCTTACCACTTCTTTCATGTTTGAATTTAACCTTCTTTGAGTTTCAACCACTGGCTTAGAATCTTCTTCTAACAAGATCCTGTGCATACAAATAGTTGGACAGATTCTCTTGATATCAGAAATCGTCCATCCTATAGCTTTTAAATGCTTTCTTAAAACACGTAAGAGTTTGCCTAATTGTTCCTCATCTAGTGCAGAATTTACAATCACCGGCAATGTCTCTTTTTCTCCAAGAAATGCATATTTGAGGTGTTTAGGTAGTGGCTTAAGTTCAAACCGTGGAGCTTGCTCACACGATGGTGGAGGTAATCCTTTGCTCAATCCTAATTCCTTATACGCTTTTCTTCTTTTGTAGGGAACCTATGCCTGTAAAAATTCGGTCATTTCTTCAACTTGCTCCTCTTGTAAGCCTATACCATTAAGACAAAGTTCAAGAGAATCATTACCAAGATTAACTTGACTCATCTCTAATGCCAATTCATCACATATGTCAACGGAATAAACATGATCAGTAAAAGAGGGATACTTCTCCACTTTACTCAAATCAAACTCCACTTTCTCTTCACCTATTTGGAACTTGAACTTATCACGTTTAACATCTATTATTGTACCTGCAGTGGCCAGAAATGGTCTACCAAGTATAATAGGTACATTGACATCTTCCTCCATATCTAAAACAATAAAATCGACAGGAATAATAAATTTCTGTACTTTAATAAGCACATTCTCCAATATGTCCATTGGATGTCTAATACACCTGTCAGCCAATTGCAAGAAAATATTAGTACGTTTTAACTCTTTCAACCCCAATTGCCTAGCCACAGTTAAAGGGATCAATGACACATTTGCACCAAGGTCACAAAGTGCTTTAGAGAATTCTATATTACCAATAGTGCAAGGAACTGTGAAACTCCCTGGATCTTTCAACTTTGGTGGTAATTTATTTTGTATGATGACACTACATTCTTCCGTTAATGCAATTGTTTCGCTATCTACTAACTTCCTTTTCTTAGTCATTATCTCCTTGAGAAACTTTACGTATGAAGGAATCTGTAAAATAGCATCAACAAAAGGAATATTAATATGTAATTATTTGAAAATGTTGACAAACTTCTCAAATTTTTTGTCATTTCTCGAAGGTTTCAATCTTTGTGGGAATGGTAACGGTGGAATTGGTATTGTATCTCCAATTTGTGACTCATTTTCTTCCACCTTTTCTTTTTCTTTAATTTTCTTACTATTCTCTCCTAACTCACTCAACTGTTTGTTCTCTCTTCTTTCATATTCTCCCTCACATTCAACTACAGGCGGCTCATCTACTTCCTTACCACTACGAAGTGTTATAGCCTTCACATGCTCCCTTGGTTCACCTCAATCTTGCTAGGTAAATCCCCTTGGTTGCGATTGTTAATCGCATTTGCTATTTGCCCTAATTGGACCTCAACATTCTTGTACTTATTGGTGAGTTGGTCCATCTTTCCTTCAATTCTTTCAAACCGTTGAGTAGTGGCACTGGTTAACTTTTCAATTTTATCATTTGATACATTTGCTAGCTTTTCAATTACCAATTCCCAAGTTGGTTTGGACTCCGGAAGTGGTTGCTTCGGTTGAAAATCCGATGAATTTACTAGTCTTTGTTGGTTCCCTTGATCCTTCCATCCAAAATTCGGGTGATTACGCCATCCTGAATTATAGGTATTGGAGTATGGATTGTTTTGGGATGGACGGTTGTAATTATTAAGATATTGAACCTGTTCGCTACTAGAACACATAGAATCATCATGATCTCTGCCGCAAGCAGTACAACATGCAACAACTACTCCTTGATTAGAGATACAACCAACATGCCTATTAAGTATCTTAACCCCATTATCCATCTTTGCACTTAACATATTCAAGGTATCTATTTCGAGCATACCTGCGGTTCTCCTTGTATTACATGGTTCATTTGCCCATTGGTAGTTGTTAGCAGCCATTTCTTTAATCAATTGTTGAGCTTCCTCAGCTATCTTTCACATCAATGCTCCTCCCGCTGCCGCATCTACATGCGTCTTTGTTGGATATGTGAGACTATTGTAAAATGTTTGGACTACTAACCAATTTGGTAAACCATGATGAGAACATCTTCATTGCAATTCCCAATAGTGCTCCCAAGTTTCATACAATGTCTCTCCTTCCTGTTGAGAGAAACTAGTTATATCCATTCTAGTTTAGCAGTTTTTTCAAGTGAAAAGAATTTATTAAGAAAAGCCTTAGCCAATTCAGCCCAAGTTGTAAAAGTGTTAGGTGGATGAGATTGTAGTCAAACCTTGGCTTTGTCCCTTAGTGAGAATGGAAACAATCGAAGTTTAATTGCATCATCACTAACACCATTAAACTTAATTGTATCACAGATTTCAAGAAATGTTGACAAGTGAGAATTTGGATCTTCGGTGGCATTACCTCCATATTAAAATTGTTGTACCATTTGAATCAGTGATGGTTTAATCTCAAAATTATTAGCATTTACCGTTGGCCTTGCAATGCTAGTTTGAGAACCTTGTGTTTTTTGTAAAGCAAAATCTCGTAGAATTCGCCTATTTTGTTCATTTTCCGCCATTTCTTTCTCAAATGGTAATTCTATCAAGATTTCTTCTATCGGCTGCCAAACCTCTTGTTCCTCTTGATGCGGTGTATTCCTCTTTTATCTCCGTAGTAGCCTCTCAATTTCAGGATCAAAAAGTACAACTTCTCGATTTGATCGGTGCATATATTACAAATGAAAATAAGAGAAATTTTGCAGTTTTAATTGTTAAAATCAACTATAAACAACTCGAATAAAAACAATTGAAATGTCTAAATTAATAGAGATGATTAGGCTTTAATATTGCCGCTCCCCGGCAGCAGTGCCAAAAATTTGACGGAATTTTTATATCAATACAAGTTTAAATTCGATCTTATATCCATTTAACTGCAAGTATACAGGTCAAAATTGTAATGTAGGGTATGTATTGTGTCGATCCCACAAGAAGCAAATTAACCAATTACTAGGTCCTTGTTTTTTCTATTATTTAGACTTATGAATGAATTTGAGTAGAGAAATCATATTGCTATTTTCTACAAATTTGACCTACAAATCTAGTTTAGCAAATGGAGAATTTTCATTCTAGGATAAATCTAGAGATGTAGATTCCACTTGTCGCGCCCCACTTTTCGAATGAATTGTGTGGTGTGTGAAGTGTGGTGTGAACGTGTGCAAAATGAAAAGTAAATAGGCCATGGGACTTTGGAAAGCGACGATTTGGCCAAATGAAAATTTAAAAAGGGTTTTTTAAATATGAAAACGGAGTCGCCACTTGGTATAGATTTGGGGTGTACCAAGTCACCCAAAAAGTGTTTTTAAAGACAAAGTAGTAAAACCCTTTTTAAAACGACTCCTAGTCCACGTAAGCCAAAGAAAAAGGTTCGGGGGTCACGTTTGACAAAGGGGAAGGCAAGGATAAAAATCCAAGGCACCCCTTTGACCTAGCCAAGGCTAGTTGCGCGACTTAACCTTACCTTTCCTAATTTTCTACCCAATATATGTTCGCACGTTGGATATGACTATATGAATGCAAAACGGAAAGAAAAATGCAATCCTAAATTCTACGATGTCTCTCGTGAGGCTTTTGGTCCCAAACCACATGAATTGTGGCGGCCAACAAAGGAAAACCCCATAGAGGTCGATTAATGCAAATGAGACCCAAATGTGCAAGTGTGGAAGTGTATGAAAAGGTGCACGTGTGCAATTGTATGAAAATTCCAAGTGTTTGTGTGCAAGTGTATGAAATATAGTGATAAGTACATATAGGTGTAATTAAATGCAATTTTGTGAAGTAGAAATCAAAATGAACAATAAGGAAAGGAAAATGTGAATTGAAAAGAATGAGTGAGTGATAAATGAGAATGAATGAACCTAAGGGAATGCATCAGGTCGGGTATGGGAGTGACTCCTAACTTGTCGACTTCGATTTTTCCTTTGATTAGAAGGCAAAACTAGCGTGCTAAGGCTATCGAGTAGCCACACTCGCTCGTTTCCCTTATCAGAAGGGGACCCTCAAGCAAATGGACCCTACAACTATCATGATATGCAAAAATCCTAAAATGAAGGGAAAGGGGGTTCGAGGAGCATGCCAAGTGATAAAACTAAGAAAAATGCATGATATGTGGTGAAAAAGCAAATGATATGCTAATGAGGGGAAATCCCTAAGGGTCTAGCGTTGGACTAGCCCATTCTATGAATTCCGACCAGCGTTGGACTAGCGGAAACGTACATTCATCCATTCCATTCATTCATGGCCATGAAAGCAAGTAGACATGCCAAAATACTCGTAAACACATAGCACATAGCATTTAGCATGCTCGACTAGATGCAAGAGCCTAGTAAAGCAATTAAACATGTAGCAACAAAAACAAGCAAGCAAGGGGAAGGGAAATGGACCAGATGCTCTCCGAGCCCTATCTATTACAAGCCAAGAGGTGTACACATACCCCATAAAAGCATAAAGGGGAAGGGGAAATGGACCAGATGCTCTCCGAGCCCTATCTATTACAAGCCAAGAGGTGTACACATACCCCATAAAAACTTAAATAAAAGTAAAAGTAAGTAAACGCATGCAAGGAGGTAAGGAAAGCGAAGTAGACAGGCATATTCACATAACACGTAGGAGCACATAGGGTCAAATGAAGTGCAAGTGAGGGATAGAGTGTACCTCCCTTGAAAGTGGGGCCCAATGAAGTGAAATCACTTATTTATCCTCCAAAATAAAAGAAATGGTCAAGGTACCAATTTATTTAAAAAAATGAAAGAAAATGTGCAAAACCAAGCTCACTTGGTCATGAAGTTCACAAATTCATGCATGAAGTACTACCTAAGCAAAATGAAAGCAAACGAGCAATCGAATTGCAAAGTTGAGGCTCCAAGGACTCAATTGCGAACACTAACCAAGCATTCAAGCCTAATCAAACCCTTTTAGGAGCTTCAAGGGTCTAGGGACAAAGAAAAGGGCAAGTAATGGTTCAAATGCAAGTATCTTAGGACCTAATTGCAAGAACATGGAATGTAATTGGGCCATCATGCATTGCTGCAAAAATACAAGGGATCCAATTGATTAAATTTCCAAAGTTTTTGGGCCTTAGTGGCTTAAGGGGAGACTTGGGGCTCAAAGTGCAAGTTTTGGGAACTTTTTCATGCAACCCATGCAAGCTACGTGAGAAACATGCTGCAGCAAAATTTTACAAATTGATGAAGCTATATGCGGAACTTTGCTACATAATCTTTAAACACATGGTTCAGCAATTTCAGCACAGCAGATTCATACACACAGCTTTGCAATTACTCCAATTAAGAAAATGCAAATAATTGGCAGAAATTCATGCACTACTGCAATATTTCCTTTTACTACAAAAATTGCAGCTTCAAAACGCTGTCTTAAGCACCAGCAAAACAGCAAGACAACCTTCGGATTCTTCTAACATGGACCACCAAGAATTAGCATCAAACGGATAAGATGAATTACTTCACATCAGCCAACAAAATTGCCAAGACAGGGGCGTGCGAAACCAGAACCTCAATCATCCCAAAAAAAAATCAGTTCTGTCTAACCGCTGCAACAACCAGAAGCTACGAGCTTGTTGCTCGTTGCAGCAGATTTCCGTGCACACATCCCAGCCGAACACAGCTTGAAACCCAACAAAAAGCTCACCAAATGTGCTTCCCGCATCACCAAGAAAACCAGAATAAAAAACATGCAAAGTTGGAAAATTTCTGCGGCTTCACAATTCAACCAAAACAGATTCATGCGAAGTAATGAAATGAATGCTTAGTGATTTGTCTACTCAAACTTCCCAATGTCACGACCTCCAACCCGGGTTATTAACACTCCAAACAATCATCTGTTCCCCCAATCAGGCATACAACTAATCACAACCACCAAAATCAGTGCAACAGAAAGATGAACGTGGGTATTAAATGTTGGCAACAGCAAAAGCAACCTAAAACCCGCATCTAACTAGCTTAAATCCCTACACTATTATGTAAAATGAACAAAAGGAGAGACTACAGTTACCTGAGGAAGATTTCATGGCCAGTTGAACGTGAAATGTTGTCGAGGGGATGCACACTGATTGCAGAAACGGGATTAATAATGCCGCCGCAGAACTTCGGCACAGATGGAGTCATCACTTTGGCTCCAGATTTGGCTATCTTTCTGTGGTTTCCCCTTCAAGATTTCTGAATGGAAAACACTCCCATTACGCTGTAGATGTTCCAGATTGTCTAAATCTACAATAAGGGGCCAAATCCATAGAGAAAATTGCCTCCAAAGATAACAGAAAGTCAGCGTGGATAGCAGATTTTCTGGAAAATTTCCTCTTCTGGCCGCCGCTCTTTTCCCTCACCTTTCTCAGTTTTTCTTTCCTAACTCTCTCGGCTCTCTTCCCAGTTCTCTTTTTGTTTCTTGCTCAAAACCCAGCCGCCCCTCTCTTGCTCTCTTTTCTCTCTTCGAAACCTATCTCCCAAATCCTCCCCCTGGCTGCGGTTACTGCCCAAATGCCGAACACCTTCACCGACACCGTTAACTCTCAAAACTCTCCTGGTTTTTCTTTTGCTTTTTCCCTTTTCTCTTTCTAGATTTCTGGCTGTCAATCTCTAGCTCAGCTCTCCTTTCGTTTCTTGCCCAAACCCTTGCTCAGTTTTCTGTTTGCCTGTCGATGCCCCCCCCAAAAAACTCCCTCTTGCGGCTGATGTTTTCTTTTTTTTATATGAAACTCCAAGGCCCTTAAACCCTCCACTGAATGGTCAGGATGAAGGCCAGCCTCTGCCTTCATCCTGCCCTTCAATGGCACGTACGAAGTTAGCCCTTTGCAAGCTGCCAAAAATGCAGCTTGCAGGCCACGATCCCTTTTTTTTTTTTTTTTTTTTTTTTTTTTTTTTTCAAGAAAACTAATACAACTTGATAATTACAGAAATGATAAAATAAATAATAACAAAATTACACAAACCAGGTAATAATAATTATAACAAAACAAAAATAATTTTAAACAAAACACTAAGCAAAAATGGCCATTTTTTAATTTTCAATTTTTCTCTTTTCATCATTTTCTTTCTCTCAAAATAACTTAATAAAAATAACTAAAGTGCCCAAAGATTGAATTTAAAGAAATAAACATATTTTGGTGAACAATTTTTCCTTTTTCCTTTTTCCTCTTTTTTTCATTTTTCCAATCCATCTAAAACCTATTTTTTTGAATTTTTCTTCTTTTCCTCTTTTTCTTTAATTTCTTTTTTCTCCTTTTTATGATTTTGCATTTTCATTTTTCTTTCAAGAAAGCAAAAAAAACAAAATGACTAAAATGATTTTTCTTTTCTTTCTAAAAACTCTATAAACTTAAAAACTAAAAAAACTAAAAACTAAAAACTAAAAACTAAAATCTAAAACTTAAAAGTGATTAAAAACCTAAAATGACAAAATAAAAATGAATAGACAAACTAAAAGGGCAAAATGAATAAAACTAAAATAAAATAACAACTAGAAATACAAAACACACAACAATGAACTAAATGCAAGCGATCTAAAATAAAAATCATGAAATAGATGCCACATACAAATTATTCAAAATTTGGTGTCTACAGTTTGCCCCTCTTTGTCTGAGTTTTGAAAAAACTCGAGACAAAGAAGTGGACACCAAATACTTACCTGTGTTATTGGGCTGCGAATTACTCAAATGATGGGGACTGACCCCTGACAGGAAATTTAAACGGGACTGACCCGAACAGAAATTTAAACGGGACTGACCCGAACAGAATTTAAAACGGGACTGACCCGGACAGGAATTAAAACGGGACTGACCCGAACAGAATTTAAAACGGGACTGATCCGAACAGAATTTAAAACGGGACTGACCCGAACAGAATTTAAAACGGGACTGACCCGAACAGAATTTAAACGGGACTGACCCGAACAGGAATGTAAAATTGGGATAGACCCACGGGATAGACTCGAACAGAATATTTAAAATTGGGATAGACCCACGGGATAGACCCGAACAGAAATTTAAAATTGGGATAGACCCACGGGATGTTGTGAAGTTGGCGGCACGAAATCCAGGCCCAACTTGATGTTTGTGAGGTTGGCGGCACGAAATCCAGGCCCAACTTGATGTTTAGAACGTTGGCGGCACAAAATCCAGGCCCAACAGAATTTTTGGAATGTTGGCGGCACGAAATCCAGGCCCAACTTGATTTTTGGAATGTTGGCGGCACAAAATCCAGGCCCAACTTGATGTCTGTGAGGTTGGCGGCACGAAATCCAGGCCCAACTTGATTTTTGTGATGTTGGTGGCACTAAATCCAAGCCCAACGTGACATTTGTGATGTTGGCGGCACCTAGTCCAGGCCCAACGTGATAAAGTGATGTTGGCGGCACGAAAACCAAGCCCAACGTGATAAAGTGATGTTGGCGGCACCAAATCCAGGCCCAACGTGATAGAGTGAAGTTGGTGGCACGAAAACCAAGCCCAACGTGATAGAGTGATGTTGGCGGCACGAAACTCAGGCCCAACGGGATTTGGTGAATGGTCAGTGGGATAAGACCCAGTCCTGCCATCCAATTGATCAAGAAATTGAATTTGATTTGTCAAGAAGCAAGAAATTAAATTTGACTTTCCAAGAGACAAGAATTTGAACTTGATTTTTGATTTTTGACTTTTGAATTTTTCGGATTTTTGAAAATTTTTCAAATTTTCGAATTTTTGATATACGGGAGAATCTTTTCAAAAAATGATTTGCCCAAAATTCAATTATTGTGTCACCGATCCTTCGATCTGCTTTATGATTATTTTTCCCTCAAAACTTTGACTCAGCCCTTTTCCTCAGTTCAAATCATGAATATGCAGTTCTTGGACGACATCTCACAGTTCAAAATTTGCCCCAGTTGCGGTATTTGAAATGAGCATGGACCTGCAAAAGAAGTAAGCAAGTAACGCCACCACCATCCGATCAATTCCTCCTTCAAGAAATGTGTAAACATGAGTGCTTCGATGTTTTCCCCTTGATATTTTGAAAACTCAGCGTTGTTTTTTGTGATCTGATCAAATTCCATTGACTTCCAATGCTAATAAGGCCCTTAGTGTCCAGGGATTTCCGATAAATCAGGGGGGTTGCCATCTAATGAACTCAAAGAGATAAATAAGACCACGAAACTCATGAAAGAATATCTTATTTACACAACAAATGATGAAAATCATTTATTTTTTATTGAAAGAAAATTAATTTTAAAGAAATGAATCTTTAATTCGACAATTTACGCTTGAAAAACCAAAGTATTCCGACTTCAAACAAAATGCCACGCTTGACCCTTTAGACATCATCCGCCCTGAGTTTAATATCGGCAACAGAAAACCACAATGCAAGGAGGAATCTCAAATGAACCGAATCACCAGCTCTCTAATTCAACCTCACTTTTTCTCATGAAACTCTACCTTAGCGCCCCTTTAGGTTTTCACTAAGGCCATTCCCACTTTTTTCATTCTTTTTGCTTACTTTTTCTTTCTTTCTTTTCTCTTCTTCTTCTCTTTTCCTTTTCTTTTCACAGGTCCCCTTTTCGGATTTTCACCTGATGAACAAATCCTGCCAATAGCTTTTACCAACTCAAAAAATGTGTTTTAAGAAATAATGGCATCAGTGCGACAACCCCTTCCCTTACAATATGAGTGAAGGCGTATTGACATCATTTGCCATGTGACTTAGAAAATTTCCTTAAAAAAGGTAATGCCAAGAACGGAAGCCAGGACTTTTTGGCTTTTGTAATGGGGTCTGGTGAGGTGCTAGGAAAGGTTAAGGCTTGAAGGCAGACTTCAAAAAGTAGTTCAAAAGATCTGAGATCGCATTTTCGTGTTAACCCTATTTTAGGGTTAAACCAAAACTTGCCCCAGTCTATTTTCAACTGAGATTCTCTTTCTTTCACTTTCTTTTCTCTTTTTTCTTTCACCCATCTTTCAAAATTTTGAAAATTTGCCCAGTTTATTTTTAACTGAGGCATTCTTTTGTTCATTTCCTTTTCTTTCGACTTTCTTTCAAAAGTTGAATTTACCCCAATGTGGGGTTTTCTCTCTTTTCCTTTCCTTTCAAACTAAATTTGCCCCAGTGTGGGGTTTGCGATTCTCAGAGGTTGTCAAATGAAATGATCTATTCTCCAGGCTCAAAAGGGATAACTAGGGATATAATGTCTTAATGGGAAAAGAAAAGGGCCTGACTCTCATTCCATTCTTCACATTAACTCTAAAAGAAAACTTTCATTTATCAGATGAAAATTTCTTACACATCTCCGAGTTGATTGATTGAGGGAACAAGTGCTCCACCAGGCGATACCCTTTTGATGATAAGAGCACCATACCCATTTGCGGCAAACTCTCCTTTTGGCTTCATTTTGTACTGACGAAACTCACCTTAATGCTTTGTCTTCTCGCCTGAATGATCCTGATTTGTCCCTTTAAGAGTAATCACGGACCAATCCTTTCGATCATATTGACCATGATGGACAGTGTTTAGCTGCTTCTTATTTCTAATCTCGATCCTGATTCTGCTTGAACTTCTTCTTTTTTTTTTTCAGTCAGGCTTCTTTGAAACATTTTCGAATGTCTCTTCCCCTACTCCTTTCATTTGGAAATTCAAATTCACATTCGTGAGATCGCTGCCATCAAATTTCTGAACAGTGATATCCAAAGGGTCAGACGATTTTATTCTGGGCCATCTGAAAAGAATGTGTAAGTCACAATATATAAAACTGTACATTTTATTGAATTTCCAGACAAAACCAAACTTATGAAACGTGTCTTTGGCAGTCACTTGATTGAAAACTATTTACAAAAAACAAAAAAAAAAACATAGTTAAACAAAAGACACATGTATGAACGATTTTCATTGGTTTTAACCAAAACAACTCCCCAAATTTATCGAAATTCCCTTCAAGGGAGAGGAATCTCACTAATTCAGCCCATTCCAGGATTCTCAAATTTCTTCATTGGGGTTGGATGCCTCAAAGGCGTCCTTGTGTTCGGGAAAGGGATTTGTACTTATGCTCTGTCCCTGTTCACCCTTTTTCCTTAGCACTATTTCTCCGAATTCGATCATATCCTGGATTTCATGTTTCAATGCCCGACAATCATTGGTGGAATGCCCGGGAGCTCCAGAATGATAAGCGCAGACCGCTTGAGGGTCATAGTCAGAAGGAAAGCGATTGGAATAGATTTTAGGAGGTATAACACCAATTTTCCCAACAGCTTTTAATTGCTCATATAATTGGTCAACAGGCCGACCTAGATTGGTGAAGGTTCGGTTTGATGTTGAATTTTGGGTGTCACTGATTTGTTGGTAGTAGTAATTTGGGCTAGGGGGTGGAATAGGTCTTGGGTTAAAAGGAGGGCGAGGTCTAGTTTGGAGACTTGGTTGGGGATTTTGAAAGGGTGGTGTGAGTACATTTGGATAATTTGGTCGAGGTCGAGAATGGTTAATAGTAGTATGATGGATAGGACGGAAGTTTGGATAGCATGGATAGGGTGATGAATAAGCAAGGCGGTTTGAAAATCTAGGTCTGGCCGAGGGGCCCTGATTCCCAACAAAAGCAGTTTCCTCTTCTTTTCCCTTAGATTGGGATTTTTTCCCACTGACATTCTGGCCTTGCAGAGCCTCTAGTTGCATCTTCAATGTTGACACATTAATAATTTTTCCGGCCTTCACAAACTCATCAAATTCTTCCAATTTATTGACAATTTCGGCAAAGGAACACCCGGTCATTCGAAAAATTTCCTCAAAGTAAGGCGGGTCATGAGCTTTGATGAACGTGCGAACAATCTCGTTTTCAGTCATAGGAGGCTCCACCTTGGCGGCCAATTTCCTCCATCTCTTCGCGTACGTCTTGTGGTCCTCAGATGGTTTTCTTTTAGTCCCCTCAAGTGTGGCCCTCGTTGGAGCGAGCTCGCAATTGTATTCGTATTGCCTCATAAAAGCAGTTGACAAATCCATCCAAGATCTCATATCCTCAGGCTTCAAATTGGAATACCAATCCAACGCGTCACCTTCTAAGCTTTCAGGAAACAAACGAACTGGTAGATTCTCGTCATCTATTGGCTTACCCAACTTGTTGGCAAACATTCGGAGGTGCGTCTTGGGGTTGCCCGTTCCATCATACTTGCTAAACTTCGGGGTTTTGAAACCCATGGGCAATTGCATATCCGGAAATAGGCACAGCTCGTTGTAGTCCAACCCTCCTTGTTTGTTCAAGCCTTGGCTTTTCCTTATGAAATCCTCAAACCGATCCAATCGCTTTAGCAAATTCTTATCCACTGGTGCGGATGACTCCCCGGCTTCAATTTTCCCTTGAGCAGCGGTATCTAGGGTGAACGGCTCAGCGGTGGGGTAATAATAAGGTCCCCGTGGCTCGAATGCCATGCTCATAGTAATTGGCGGATAATTTTGGGGAATTTGGACATGAGGAGGGTTTGTTTGGATGTGAGGTACATGAGCAGGTTGCGGGCCATGAGTGGAATAAGTAAAGGCTTCCTCAGGTGGGTTTATGACTTGTGAAGTAACAAAGGTTTGAGTATAAGGTAAAAATATGGGTTGAGGTCCAGATTGGCCAGGAGGTAAGGGCTCATGTTGTTCATCGCTAGCACCACTAGCTACCAATTGATCGATTACGCGCCGTTGGGCCATCATTTCAACGCTCAGCTCATTAAATCGGTTTAGAACTTCGCTCAGTTGAGCTCCCATACTTGCCAAGTCAGTCGGTGATGTGGTGGCGGGCCTATCAGACGATTCTGGATGGGTACTCATGTTTACACTATCTCTTGAAGCTCAGCTACGCGATCGGGTGATAATGGGGCTTTTCGGGTAGCTATATACTACCTGAGAATGTAGGAAAACCCTTATTAAATGCCCTTCTTGATTGACTGTTGTCAAAAAGAAAAGAAAAAGGAAACGAAAAGGACAGGAGTTAGTAAAAATTAAAATAATTGGGATGCATGTCCTATGGGGGAACCCTTTTTGTGCCAAGGGTAGGCCTAGCATGAAAATGTAATCCTCCAGAGCAGGCACTATACAATACCTGATGGATCCAATCAGCTTATGGAGTGAAAAATAATTTTGAAAGAATTTGGTCAATTAGGGTGACGAGAGATATTTATCAAAATGAGGTCAACGTCCGAATGGATGGATCACTTTTGATCGGTACAAAAATTTGCAAAAACGCACGGGTTTGACCTTGACGAACTTCCTATCGAAAAGATTGGAATTCGTTGATAAAATTTCTCAGCGAATTACGGGTCAAAACCCTAATTGATCAAGTGGTTAGATGCAATGGACGGTTTTCTTCAAAATTGACTAGATTTTCCAATTTGGAATTTGACAATGAAACCCTAATAGGGCAAATGGGTTGAATGAAATTTAAAATCGACCGAATTACCCTAAAAAGGGGAACAAGTCAAATGAATTGAATGAAATTTATCCAAAATTAATCAGATCACCCTAAAAAGGGTAAATTGATCAAATAGATTGAACGACACTTGTTTTATTCAAAATCGGCTCGGTTGCCCTGAAAATGGGTAAATTGGTCAAATGAATGAAATTGAATTAGGGATTTATTCAAAAATCGGCCGAATGACCCTAAAAAGGGTAAATTGGTCAAATGAATTGACGATTTATTGAAAATCGACCAGGTAACCCTAAAAGGGTAAACTGGTCAAACGAATTGACGATTTATTGAAAATCGACCGGATGACCCTAAAAAGGGTAAATTGACCAAATAAATGGACGATTTATTCAAAATCGACCGGATGACCCTAAAAAGGGTAAATTGGTCAAATGACCCTAAAAAGGGTAAATTGGTCAAATGAATGGTTTATTCAAAATTGATTATGAATTGGCAAAATGGATCGATTGAATCATCCGGCCATTAGTGATTTCAGAAAATTAGTTTATGAACCTTCTAAAATCAAGATTTGGCCTCCATATTTATCATCTCAACCATGAGGAATCACTTGTGAATTTTCTTCGAATTAATGTCCTTCACGCAAGGGATTTTTACCAATTTTTGATAAAATGGCCAAAAAGTGATTATTAGATGCTCATATTCCAAAGATCACTCTATGAAAATAATCGGATCCTACCTTACCTTGTGCACTACCCCTTTGGATGGTACAAAATGTAAACGTGCAAGTCTCACTGGATTAAGTATCCGAGACACGAGGTGGCTTATTCCTAAACACGGGATTCCCTATGTGGCATTCCCTTTCTATGGTTTATGCATGATGCCAGTTTATTAAAGCTATGTAAATATGCAATTTAAATTAAACGTGAACTAAGGAACCCTTTATCTGCCAGGGTAAGCCTAAAGTGACATGGCATTATTAATTTATGAACAAAGAATATCACAATTTTCAAGCATGCAATAACCTATCTACAAGGGTAGGTCCTAAAAGAGGATCGTGCCAGACCTCTTATTTCCTAACGTTTGTGAATGCAAAAGACAAAAGACAAGGAAACGTGAGTTCAACACATAACACATAACACATTTGGACAATTAGATAATATAAAAAGCAACAGAGACAGATAAGGAAAAAGGGGTGGGACCCCTCCCCTCGTGAATAGTGTTTCCTAATTTAGGGTAAGGCCGATTCTACCCTAGGCAATGCTAATATGGATGCATGAGGCTGGGGTTCGCTAATGCATCTAGACTTGATGAGCTCAGGTCCCCGAGCCTTCAGACTTAGAAACCAAGGGTCATCAATCCCAAGGTTCTTTGTCGGTGGCTCGAGCGATTCCCCAAACACCGCTACGCACACATCGTGTCACGGCTACGTGTTTGAGTGAATCTATCAAAACCTCAATCTTCGACCAAAAGCTAAAGGCTATCAACCAATAGCTTTAAGTGGAAGATTGAGTGACCCATTGGAACATGCTACACACACATCGTGTCGTGATCACATGTCCAAGTGAGTCACCTAATCCTAATAGGGTGGAGTGGCGTGGCAAGCCACTAAAAGAAAAATAAAGGGATAAAAGAAGTAAAGCGTATGCTCGTATGTTAGTGCTCGTTCGGAGGGGAAGGGTCAAGAACCAACGCGAGGCTCTAGGGTGACCCATACCTCCCAAAATGCAATGCAAGCGCGAGATAACAAGTAAACATTCATTCAAACATACATTCGTGAGTCGAGGGATTGGTTTGATTACGTACATAAGACAAAAGGTCCTAAAAATGAAAAATGCAATCCTAATATCCACATGCAATGCATAAAAAGGGTAGAAAAAGGAAACGAATGGCTAAGTCAAATGCTTGGACCCACTTAGGAAGTCCCCAGTGGAGTCGCCAACTGTCGCGCCCCACTTTTCGAATGAATTGTGTGGTGTGTGAAGTGTGGTGTGAACGTGTGCAAAATGAAAAGTAAATAGGCCATGGGACTTTGGAAAGCGACGATTTGGCCAAATGAAAATTTAAAAAGGGTTTTTTAAATATGAAAACGGAGTCGCCACTTGGTATAGATTTGGGGTGTACCAAGTCACCCAAAAAGTGTTTTTAAAGACAAAGTAGTAAAACCCTTTTTAAAACGACTCCTAGTCCACGTAAGCCAAAGAAAAAGGTTCGGGGGTCACGTTTGACAAAGGGGAAGGCAAGGATAAAAATCCAAGGCACCCCTTTGACCTAGCCAAGGCTAGTTGCGCGACTTAACCTTACCTTTCCTAATTTTCTACCCAATATATGTTCGCACGTTGGATATGACTATATGAATGCAAAACGGAAAGAAAAATGCAATCCTAAATTCTACGATGTCTCTCGTGAGGCTTTTGGTCCCAAACCACATGAATTGTGGCGGCCAACAAAGGAAAACCCCATAGAGGTCGATTAATGCAAATGAGACCCAAATGTGCAAGTGTGGAAGTGTATGAAAAGGTGCACGTGTGCAATTGTATGAAAATTCCAAGTGTTTGTGTGCAAGTGTATGAAATATAGTGATAAGTACATATAGGTGTAATTAAATGCAATTTTGTGAAGTAGAAATCAAAATGAACAATAAGGAAAGGAAAATGTGAATTGAAAAGAATGAGTGAGTGATAAATGAGAATGAATGAACCTAAGGGAATGCATCAGGTCGGGTATGGGAGTGACTCCTAACTTGTCGACTTCGATTTTTCCTTTGATTAGAAGGCAAAACTAGCGTGCTAAGGCTATCGAGTAGCCACACTCGCTCGTTTCCCTTATCAGAAGGGGACCCTCAAGCAAATGGACCCTACAACTATCATGATATGCAAAAATCCTAAAATGAAGGGAAAGGGGGTTCGAGGAGCATGCCAAGTGATAAAACTAAGAAAAATGCATGATATGTGGTGAAAAAGCAAATGATATGCTAATGAGGGGAAATCCCTAAGGGTCTAGCGTTGGACTAGCCCATTCTATGAATTCCGACCAGCGTTGGACTAGCGGAAACGTACATTCATCCATTCCATTCATTCATGGCCATGAAAGCAAGTAGACATGCCAAAATACTCGTAAACACATAGCACATAGCATTTAGCATGCTCGACTAGATGCAAGAGCCTAGTAAAGCAATTAAACATGTAGCAACAAAAACAAGCAAGCAAGGGGAAGGGAAATGGACCAGATGCTCTCCGAGCCCTATCTATTACAAGCCAAGAGGTGTACACATACCCCATAAAAGCATAAAGGGGAAGGGGAAATGGACCAGATGCTCTCCGAGCCCTATCTATTACAAGCCAAGAGGTGTACACATACCCCATAAAAACTTAAATAAAAGTAAAAGTAAGTAAACGCATGCAAGGAGGTAAGGAAAGCGAAGTAGACAGGCATATTCACATAACACGTAGGAGCACATAGGGTCAAATGAAGTGCAAGTGAGGGATAGAGTGTACCTCCCTTGAAAGTGGGGCCCAATGAAGTGAAATCACTTATTTATCCTCCAAAATAAAAGAAATGGTCAAGGTACCAATTTATTTAAAAAAATGAAAGAAAATGTGCAAAACCAAGCTCACTTGGTCATGAAGTTCACAAATTCATGCATGAAGTACTACCTAAGCAAAATGAAAGCAAACGAGCAATCGAATTGCAAAGTTGAGGCTCCAAGGACTCAATTGCGAACACTAACCAAGCATTCAAGCCTAATCAAACCCTTTTAGGAGCTTCAAGGGTCTAGGGACAAAGAAAAGGGCAAGTAATGGTTCAAATGCAAGTATCTTAGGACCTAATTGCAAGAACATGGAATGTAATTGGGCCATCATGCATTGCTGCAAAAATACAAGGGATCCAATTGATTAAATTTCCAAAGTTTTTGGGCCTTAGTGGCTTAAGGGGAGACTTGGGGCTCAAAGTGCAAGTTTTGGGAACTTTTTCATGCAACCCATGCAAGCTACGTGAGAAACATGCTGCAGCAAAATTTTACAAATTGATGAAGCTATATGCGGAACTTTGCTACATAATCTTTAAACACATGGTTCAGCAATTTCAGCACAGCAGATTCATACACACAGCTTTGCAATTACTCCAATTAAGAAAATGCAAATAATTGGCAGAAATTCATGCACTACTGCAATATTTCCTTTTACTACAAAAATTGCAGCTTCAAAACGCTGTCTTAAGCACCAGCAAAACAGCAAGACAACCTTCGGATTCTTCTAACATGGACCACCAAGAATTAGCATCAAACGGATAAGATGAATTACTTCACATCAGCCAACAAAATTGCCAAGACAGGGGCGTGCGAAACCAGAACCTCAATCATCCCAAAAAAAAATCAGTTCTGTCTAACCGCTGCAACAACCAGAAGCTACGAGCTTGTTGCTCGTTGCAGCAGATTTCCGTGCACACATCCCAGCCGAACACAGCTTGAAACCCAACAAAAAGCTCACCAAATGTGCTTCCCGCATCACCAAGAAAACCAGAATAAAAAACATGCAAAGTTGGAAAATTTCTGCGGCTTCACAATTCAACCAAAACAGATTCATGCGAAGTAATGAAATGAATGCTTAGTGATTTGTCTACTCAAACTTCCCAATGTCACGACCTCCAACCCGGGTTATTAACACTCCAAACAATCATCTGTTCCCCCAATCAGGCATACAACTAATCACAACCACCAAAATCAGTGCAACAGAAAGATGAACGTGGGTATTAAATGTTGGCAACAGCAAAAGCAACCTAAAACCCGCATCTAACTAGCTTAAATCCCTACACTATTATGTAAAATGAACAAAAGGAGAGACTACAGTTACCTGAGGAAGATTTCATGGCCAGTTGAACGTGAAATGTTGTCGAGGGGATGCACACTGATTGCAGAAACGGGATTAATAATGCCGCCGCAGAACTTCGGCACAGATGGAGTCATCACTTTGGCTCCAGATTTGGCTATCTTTCTGTGGTTTCCCCTTCAAGATTTCTGAATGGAAAACACTCCCATTACGCTGTAGATGTTCCAGATTGTCTAAATCTACAATAAGGGGCCAAATCCATAGAGAAAATTGCCTCCAAAGATAACAGAAAGTCAGCGTGGATAGCAGATTTTCTGGAAAATTTCCTCTTCTGGCCGCCGCTCTTTTCCCTCACCTTTCTCAGTTTTTCTTTCCTAACTCTCTCGGCTCTCTTCCCAGTTCTCTTTTTGTTTCTTGCTCAAAACCCAGCCGCCCCTCTCTTGCTCTCTTTTCTCTCTTCGAAACCTATCTCCCAAATCCTCCCCCTGGCTGCGGTTACTGCCCAAATGCCGAACACCTTCACCGACACCGTTAACTCTCAAAACTCTCCTGGTTTTTCTTTTGCTTTTTCCCTTTTCTCTTTCTAGATTTCTGGCTGTCAATCTCTAGCTCAGCTCTCCTTTCGTTTCTTGCCCAAACCCTTGCTCAGTTTTCTGTTTGCCTGTCGATGCCCCCCCCAAAAAACTCCCTCTTGCGGCTGATGTTTTCTTTTTTTTATATGAAACTCCAAGGCCCTTAAACCCTCCACTGAATGGTCAGGATGAAGGCCAGCCTCTGCCTTCATCCTGCCCTTCAATGGCACGTACGAAGTTAGCCCTTTGCAAGCTGCCAAAAATGCAGCTTGCAGGCCACGATCCCTTTTTTTTTTTTTTTTTTTTCAAGAAAACTAATACAACTTGATAATTACAGAAATGATAAAATAAATAATAACAAAATTACACAAACCAGGTAATAATAATTATAACAAAACAAAAATAATTTTAAACAAAACACTAAGCAAAAATGGCCATTTTTTAATTTTCAATTTTTCTCTTTTCATCATTTTCTTTCTCTCAAAATAACTTAATAAAAATAACTAAAGTGCCCAAAGATTGAATTTAAAGAAATAAACATATTTTGGTGAACAATTTTTCCTTTTTCCTTTTTCCTCTTTTTTTCATTTTTCCAATCCATCTAAAACCTATTTTTTTGAATTTTTCTTCTTTTCCTCTTTTTCTTTAATTTCTTTTTTCTCCTTTTTATGATTTTGCATTTTCATTTTTCTTTCAAGAAAGCAAAAAAAACAAAATGACTAAAATGATTTTTCTTTTCTTTCTAAAAACTCTATAAACTTAAAAACTAAAAAAACTAAAAACTAAAAACTAAAAACTAAAATCTAAAACTTAAAAGTGATTAAAAACCTAAAATGACAAAATAAAAATGAATAGACAAACTAAAAGGGCAAAATGAATAAAACTAAAATAAAATAACAACTAGAAATACAAAACACACAACAATGAACTAAATGCAAGCGATCTAAAATAAAAATCATGAAATAGATGCCACATACAAATTATTCAAAATTTGGTGTCTACACCACTTATGGCATAAACAATACAAATAAATGGATTTACCTCTTGTTATTATTCTTGTTTAACTAGAGATTCATTTCCAATATTACCAAACTTCATTCTCATGATAAAAAATGGCTTAGAGTAGTCCAGTTTTTCTAATTTTCATGGTGAAATACTACTACTACTCTGTTTTTTTTTCACGAAATGCTAAGTAATCTACTTAAGTGTATCTCTATTTTCATAAACGTACAACTTAAGCTCTACTCATGTGTCTTCATTGTTATTACCAATTCTCATTAAACAATAACAACTATAAACATGTTATTGGTGATCAAGCAATAACAAGTAATTACTACATGCACAAATAGACAAGTTAATACAAGATATAACAAGTGTAAATCACATTCAATTTATCTTATTTAGCCATAAGTTTTATCTATTCCCTAGATTAAGAAGTTTAGCTACTCATGAATGATTTAACAATCAAACTCACAAGTTTATTAATACAAAATATCATAAAGTACAAGTACAAGAAAAATAAAAGAAAGCTTAGCCAATTGATGGTGAAGCCTTCCAATTTCTGCTATGTTCTTATACAAGATGATTAAAAGTAAAAACACCAAAGGCTTCTCATAAGACTACTAGCTAGAGAGAAACTAGTTACAAGAAGGAAAACTAGCTACGTAAGGTGATGACTGGCTTCTCCCTTGTGTTTATGCATAAAAGGTGGTAGAAAGGCACTTTTTTTTTTTCTTCTTCATGATTTCAACCATTCAGATTTTGTAAAGGAAGACAAAAAAAATATGTTGTTTTGACTAGTCAATAACTCATTTGGACTTCTCTTTTGTTGCAGAAGCATGTGCCATCGAATTTTCTCCCCCAAGATAGCTGAAAAATTGTGTGAAAAGTGAGAAAAAATGGTTGTGCCACTTGCTGAAGAAAGAGGCAGATCCGAGGGGTGAAGATCGATCCGAGGACTTTCTCTGATGGATCCAAGCTCGGATCGTATGACCTCGGATACACTGCTTCAGAAGTACAGACGAGCCCTCGGATCATCCTTTATTCACACGGATCCGACCTCGGATCTGTGCTAATGAATTTCCAGTTTTTTTTTTTACTTCTTCTCTTTTCTCTTCATGTTTGCTCCTAGTTTCTCTTATACTTTATCCTCAGGACAATTCTTACAATTCCTTCATCTCGTGCATGAATTTCATATATCAATATCCTTCATAATTTCATAAAATTAACACATTAATCCACTTACTTATCAAATTTTGAACACTTAAACAATTTTAATCAATTATCACCAAAAGAGTTCAAATATGACTTTAATCTTCTCAAAACATACCAAAAATTCATGCCAAACTTGTCCAAAATATATGTTAACTATTCACTTATCAACAATTAATGTCGACCCATTGATTGCAAAACTACCTTTCTACAAAAAAAGGAAAAAATTCTCTCACCAGTTGCACTTGCAACAAATAATATAACAACTAAGTTTTAAAGAGATAGACAAATAAATATACAATAATTATTTTAATTTATTTTGAAATATTTTACAGCTCTTAAAGTTTTTTATAATAATTTTTCTAAATTTTTTAAGAGCTACCAGCCATTTGAGGTTTTTGATTAAAAATCAATCTATAACTTTATAGGGAAAAAAAATTTGTAAATGAAAGAGGTAAATGTTATACAAATTTATCGTAAGTGTGACAGCCCCACCTTCCCTTAGGGTGTATCCTAAGGGTTAGCGGATTGCCTGTCTAACTCTCGCCAAAACTCATCAATCCAAAATTCTCAGTAGGCACACAAAAACGAACAACATAATTTCAAAATATCACAACCTAATACTATATATAATGGAGTCATTAACGATTCAAATTTAAAGTACAAGTCAAAGTATTCAATCTTACACAAATACATATGAGATTTACTAATACAGAGGAATTTAAACAAAACACTTAAGATCTAAAACTAGCTCAACTCTTTCCAAAATCACCATCCCAAATCTTCGCCCCTAAAAGGAAAACAAGGATAACGGAATGAGTTTTCACTCAATAAGGTACCACAGGGTCATGCAGTCAGATATAAACGAGAAAACAAAATCAAATAGATCAGTCATTAAGTTATCAAACATGAATATCAATTAAAGAGACAAACAAACACCACAAGTAATACAGAATGATTCAGATAAAAGGATACAATTAGTTCTCGAGAGCTATATTCCCAGTTGCAATAGTTTGACTTAAAGCCGTTAACACTTCGTCAACGTTTAAAGAAGTAGAACATTGTCCATAGATCACCACTTTATACCAATTCCCATTCACCATTCATTTCTCTTACCGGGCCCAAACACTGAACAGTGAAGGTAATACTTGAGTATACCAAATTTCAGAATGAAATCAGAGGTCAGTGAATCAGTAACAGTTTTTTCATGGCCGGTTAATCTACCTTGACCAAGCCCTTGGCGGCGCGAATCAATTAACTAGCTAATGAGATTTGGGCCCAGGTTCACAATGTTGTCATTGGATAGTATGTTCCAAACGACATTCAATTCAAGCACACGTAATAGATTCCAAGTGAACAATAGAACAATCAACCATCAAGTGAGGTCGAGTGTGATAAAGTACACACCCGTCCAACCAATAGTAAATCAAAGTCACAATCAAATAATCATAACTTTTAGTCACATAGTAGTTCACTTAAGCAACAAGTCATGCAAGTGGTACACTCACTAGTTCAAAGCAGAGCAATGTTAAACGTTCGTCTCGGGGTTATACTTGTATTCACCGACAAACCCTAAGATCAACCAAGATAAATATATTATGGTCTAACCTCTAAAACTTAGGTGAACCAAGGAAAAATCCAAGTACATACTAGGGCAATGATTCAAGTATGATTTTAGAGTGAAAGGAAAGCATTTGGACCCAAGAAATATGAACAACCAAAGAGTTCAACGTTTCATTTCATTGCTGAAAATTTCCAGTAGCAAACAGTGAAGAAACCAAGGTGGTTCACCTTTTTAAACTATTAGATTCACTCCAATTCAACACACCATTGTAGTTCAAGGTTTTAACAAGTAATATGAGCAAGATTTGGCCAAAACTCATCATGAAAAGGTTGAAAAACAAGGTGAAACGCATCACTGTCAATTCGGCCAACAAGCAAAATCGCAACCAGAAAAATTAGAGAAAACCAACAATGAAAACCCTTCATTTAATCTAAAATTCAACACACAAGTAAAGCTTAAGGGTTTACCAAGTATCTTAGGCAAATTTACCACAAAATTACCCCACAATTAAAGGAAACCAATCTGATTCCCATTCGCCAGCGTCTCCCCTAATTTTTCTTAAATTTCTCCTTCAAATTTAAAGTTTAATTTCATGGCACATCAACTTTAATCAAGACCATAAGTTATAAGATATAAGGGGTACTTGTTCTAGGCCATAAAACCAACCAAATTGGACATATACCTAGCTAACATACAATCATACCAAAGCTGAAAAATTGAACCTGAAGGTGAAATTTACAAATAAAAGCTAGAAATTCCTATAGTGAAGCCAAAAGTGCATACAAAAGCTGAAAAATCTTCATGTCAAGACTAAAAGGACATAGTAAAGCTATAATTAGCATTTCAAGGCTAGAATTTCTCAATCAAAACTGAAAATTTCGAACTACTACACAAAACTAGAAAATTTTCCATGAAACTTACCATTATCAAGTCATAAATCCATTCAAGTGCAAGATAAAAGAGAAAAGATAGTTTCTTGACATAAATACCTTCAAATCCTAAGGAGAAATGCAATCATAAGCTTTTTTTTCCCCCAAATTATTCCACACAAGTTTTCCCTCCTTCCTTGATACAACTTCCTATGGATTGGATTAGGGTTTTATGATAGATTTCTCAAGGAATCAAGCAAGAGATCAAGTTAGAAATTAGAATTTTTTTCTCTCTTTCCTCCCTAAGGTTCAGCCAAGAAGAAGAAGAAATGGATAGATTTTTGTTCAAATTTTTTAAGATAATGACCAAGAATAGTCTTGGTCAAAATCAAGATTCCATGGTTTTGTAACAAATGGTAATTCACGAGCTAATCCTAATATAATTGTTTTCCAAGTACTAAAATATCTAGTCAACCTCTAATTATCTCTTAACATCTTATAAAACAATATCTCTTTACACCAAACTCCTCATAATCTTTCAAATTTATAGCATACACTTCACTAGTAGGTCCCACTTTCATAATGTACTACGAACTTAACATATACTAACTTACAGAAGAATAACAATAAAAATCTTGACTCACTTGTAAAAGTATCTAAGAAATTAAGGCAAATAAAGTAAAGTAACAGAAAACGTATTCAAAAATATAAGATAAAATTAAAATAATTTTTGGATCTTCACACTCTTTCCCCCTTAAAAGAATTTTGTTCTTGAAATTCTCACCTTGATTAATAAATAATTTAGGACATTTTTTTTGCATTTCTTCCTACACTTCATAGGTTGCCTCTTCTACACCATGATTTTCCCTTGGGATTTTCATTAAGGGAATTTGTTTATTTCTTAGTTCTTTAACTTTTCAGTCGAGTAGCTGCACAGGTTTCTTCTCATAGGTTAGAGACTCATCTATTTCAATTTCTTCTGACTGTAGCACGTGAGTCAGATGAGGATGGCATTTTTTAAGTATCTAGACATGAAAAATATCGTGAATCTTGGATAAATTTGGTGGTAGTTCGAGTAGGTATACCAGTTTTTCTACTCGTTGAAGAATATTAAATGGTTCTACATATCTTGGTTGAAATTTCTTTCCTTTACCTATTGTGACACTTCGTAACGAAGAAAGCTTAAGAAACACAAGATCTCCAATTTCAAATTTCAAATTCTTCTTTCGATTGTCTGCGTAGCTCTTTTATCGACTTTGAACTGTTTGGAGTTTCTGATGTAATATCTTGACTCTTTCATATGCATCCTTTATCAATGACACTGTTGTTGGATTTAAAATCTTCCTTTCCCCTATTTCATCTCAGTAAACTGGTGATCGGCACTTTCTTCCATAGACGGTTTCGTATGGTGCCATTTGAATAGACGAATGCTAACTGTTATTATAAGCGAACTCCACCAACGTCATGTGCTGGCCCCAATTACCTCCAAAATTCATAATACATGTCCTTAATATATTCTTAAGGATTTGAATGGTTCTTTCTGATTGTCTATCTGTCTAAGGGTGGTATGTTATACTAAAGTTCAGTTTGGTCTTTAAGGTTTCTTGCAATATTTGCCAAAATCGAAACACAAATCAGGGATCTCTATTTGAAATTATATTTATTGGTATCCCATGCAACCTCACAATCTCATCTATACACAGTTGAGCTAATTTTTCCATGGAATACTTCATATTCACTGGCAAGAAATAGGTCGATTTGGTTAACTGAATAACGATTACCTAAATGGCATCATGGTCTCTTTGCGCTCGTGGAAAAGTTGAGATAAAATCCATCATAATGCGCTCCCATTTTCATTCAGGTATCTCAAGGGGTTGTAACAAGTTTGAGGGTTTTTTATGTTCGGTTTTGACTTGTTGACAAGTGAGACAAGTCTGAACGTACTGAGTAATCTTCTTCTTCATGTTATCCCATCAATATAATTTTTTTAAATCCTGATACATCTTACTACTACCCGGATGCGCCGTATATTTAGACCAGTGAACTTCCTCCAAAATTTTATTTTTCAATGTTTCATCTTTCGGTATAACCACTCGGTTTCAATATCTCAACATGCTCTCGGAACTCAAATTGAAATCGGGTAATTTTTCTTTTAACACCTTTTTCATCCACTTTTGTACTGCAAAATCTTTCTTCTGAATCTCTTTGATTCGATCTAGTAGGGTGGATCTCACCGTTATATTTTTTAAAATCACCTTCTGGTGTTCAAGGCGAGAATTCCACTCACTAATCTTTTCTAACATTTTTCATTTCTTAATCATTAATTTGGCCACTTGAATTTTTCGATTTAGAGCATCCACTACAACATTAGCCTTCCCAGAATAGTAGTTAATCGTACATTCATAATTTTCTAAAAATTCCATCCATCGATACTATCTCAAGTTTAGCTCCTTTTGAGAAAATAAATATTTAAACTCTTATGATCCGTATAGATCTCAAACGTTACCCCATATAAATAATGCCTCCATTTTTTCAAAACAAAAACAACAGTTGCTAGTTCCAAGTTATGGGTCGAATAATTTCACTCGTGAGATTTCAATTTCTTAGAGGCAAAAGCAATCACATTTCCATTTTTCATTAATACACACTCTAATCCTTCTTTCGAGATATTAGTATATACAGTAAAACTATCATTTCCATTAGTCAAAACTAAAGCTGGCGCCATGACCAACCTTCTTTTCAATTCTCGAAAACTAGTTTCACATCTGATATTCCAAACAAAGTTGCCATGCTTCTTTGTCAGATCAGTTAAAGGTCCTATAAGTTTCAAGAAGTTTTTGATAAACCGCCGATAATACCCGACTAAACCTAAAAAATTTTGAATCTCAATAGGATTTTTTGGTCGTTTCCATTCAGCGACAGTTTCTACTTTTGCCGGATCAATAGTGATATCATCTTTCGAAATTATATGCCCTAGAAAATACATTTTTTTTAACCAAAATTTACATTTATTTAATTTAGCGTATAACTGGTATCCTCTCAAAATCTGTAAGATAATCATTAAATGTTGTTCATGCTCCTCTTGGGTTTTAAAATAAACAAGAATATTATCAATAAACACGACTACAAACTGATCCAGGTAGGGTTTAAAAATTCGATGCATCAAGTTCATAAATGCTGTAGGGGGCATTGGTTAATTCAAAAGACATTACTGTAAACTCAAAATGTCCATATTTGAAATTAAAAGCAGTCTTTAGTATGTCCTCCTTCCTAATTCACAATTGATTATACTCCTGCCGAAGGTCTAACTTAGAAAACACTACAGGTTCTTGCAATTGGTCAAACAATTCATTAATATATGGTAGAGGGTATTTATTAATTGTGACATTATTCAAATCCTTGTAGTCTAGCTATAACCTTAAACTTTCATCTTTCTTTTTAATAAAAAGTACCGGAGCTCCCCACGGAGATCCATTTTTTGAATAAATTTTCGCTTTAACAAATCTTGCAACTGCAATTTTAATTCATTAAACTCAGTTTGTGTCATCCGATATGGAGTTTTGGAGATAAGTACTGTCATCGGTATCAAATCGATCTTAAATTCTATCTCTCTCTCTAGAGACAACGACGCTAGTTCATCAGGAAAAACATCCAGATTCTCTTTTACTACTGATACGTCTTCTATTTTTACCTTATCTGTCAGAGTATTTATTAGAAAAGTTAAAAAATCCTGTGTTCCTTTACTTGATAATTTTCTAACTCGAATTCTCGAAATAAGTGCAGACAAGACTAATCGACCCCTCATATCTAATCTTAAGGTTACCTTCCTCGGTATGAGAAATTCGACTACTTTTCTCTTGTAATCTAACTGAACATCATATTAGGCTAACCAATCCATGCCTAAAATGACATCATATCTCTTAATGGCAAACTTTATCAGATTCTCCAATAGTTTTCGCTTTCCAATCCAAATTTCACAGCTCTTACAAACTGTACTAGTGATCAAACATTGGTCACTTGTAGGCGTTCTAACTTCCAAATCATATAGCAGTTTAGCAGGTTTCACATCAATTTTGCATATAAAATTAGGGTTGACAAAGGAATGGATAGCACCAGATTCTATTAAAATCTCAACTAAACAATAGAACATAGGGATCTATCTTCAGATGAATCAGAGACCTGATATTGCTCTATTGCATATACCCAAGTCAGCACTTTTGATTTATTTCCTTCCACCTTTGTCTGTCCGGAGTTTATCTTATTTGACTGCTGAGTCCCACTCCCTTCTCGAGACGGAACTGGACAGTTGGCGATCTGATACTAGGCGCTTCTACAGCGCTAACATTTTCTTTTCTTCCTCCAACAATTTTTCTTAGTATGGTTTACCTTTCCACAGTATCCACAAGAGACACGGAAAGCTGATACAAAGTCTCCTTGTGAGGCACCTCTTTATTGTTCTCTCCAACAATGGACTCCTCTTGACGGGGCTCCTCTTGACATCCTCGAAAGTTTTATTCCACATGTCTCTCTTCCAAATTTTTGAGGTACATTCCTATCGACTTGTCCAAAATTACTACTAGACACACCTCGTTTCTTTGCCTAAAAAACTCCAACTTGAAGTCCTGCACTTTCAAACCGTTGGATTTTTTCGACAGCATCATCAATCGTATTAATTTGGACTACTGCTAAATCCATCTGAATTTTGACATTTGACCTCTGTACAAAGCGCATTATTTGCTTTTACTCTGTTACTACCAATTCATGAGCAAACTTAGATAATCTGATAAATTGAGTTTCATATTCGGCAACGCTTTGGATGCCCTGACAAAATCTAATAAATTCATCTTCTCTTATCTCCTGAATCAGGGGTGAAAATATTTCGTATTAAACTGCCTCATGAAATTTACCCAAATCCTTGGGATTTGTTCTCTTTTCCATTTCATTCGTATCACGTTCCACCAAGAATGGGTTGCTCCCTTTAACTAAAAAATAGTAAAAGTCACTTGCCTTTCCTCATTATGATGCAACACTGTAAAATTATCAATTATTTTCTCTAACCATCTCTCAACTACATTAGGGTCAGGTTCTCAAGAAATTTTGGTGGAGAGAATTTTTAGAATCGTTCGATAGCTCTATCTTCCCCTTCCATAAGGTTTCTAGGGTTTTCAGTTTGGTTAACAAGATTTTGATCCTGACGGTCCACTATCTGTGCTAATAGATTAGTCATATGTTGTATGGCTGTAGCTACCTATTCGTTGGGATTGGCCCTTGGTTCGTGATTCTGTTCGACTATCGATTCATGATCACCCCCTTAATTCAGGGGTTGCTTGGATCCAAGCCCACGGTCTCGCCCACGACATCTATCCTCCATTTATTTTTAATAAATTTAAGGTCGAAATACATATACAAAAATTATAGATGCATAGATGCATAAGCGAGACATAAGGATATAAACAAGTCAAAAAATCAAGTACATCTAAACACAATCCTTTCATACAAATCACACAATAAAAGTGGGTTACAACCAAAAGCAATCTCATGTAAAAAAGTAGTAGGATCATAATAAAAGTACAGTGAATAAAACTATACCAAAAGTATAGAAAACATTAAACGAGGGCCTTTCCTAACTACCTCTCACACAGGGTCAAAATATAACTCACAGGAGTTCTAACTTAGTTCCCAATAGAGCTAGCATATGTTTCATTTCTAGGGACTTCATTACTATGATCTACATCAGCCAATTTACATCCACCACCTCTCCAAGTAAAGCCCTACATTCCTACAAAATACCCTCAGTTCGGTCTCCTACTTCCCTTAGTACCCTAGTAAGGTTTACATTAACCACTTGCACTTGCTAGTGCATAGCATCCGTCCGCTCTTGTTTCTAACCAATAGCCTCCTAAAGTTCTCGGATCCTATCCCTTTGTATCACCATAATCCCTCTCATCCTTTTCATCTTGGTTTGGTCCCTAGAACTGGCATGTCTAAGTTTCCTCCTCTCGTCTAGTACTGCCAAGATCACATGATCAGAGTAGGAGTAGTTCTGACAATGGTTACATTTTCTAGTCCGGCATGCGGGACTCCAACATCGAATCGGTCCCCCTGACCTCTCTTCATAATCAATAACCTGAACGCATCTTCGAAGCAGCTCACTTTCCCCATTTCTACCATTTCTTTCATGACCTACAAGGATAAATACAATTTACATTTAGGTAAGTTTAATCATACTTAATGACATTCTAACATGACACACTTAGGTAAATACAATTTACCTACAAGGATAAATACAATTTACACTTAGGTAAGTTTAATCCTACTTAATGACATTCTAACATGACACACTACACTTTCTTAAGATCAAAACTTCTCTTTTGCTCAGGTCATTTCTAACCTAAATTCTGATACCACCTGTGATAGTCCCCCCTTCCCTTAGGGCGTAACGGTTAGCTGACTGCCTACCCAACTCTCGTCAGGATTCACTAATCCAAAATTCTCAGAAGGCACAAAAACGAACAACATAATTTCAAAACACCACAATCCAATGCTATATACAATGGAGTCATTAACGATTCAAGTTTAGAATACAAGTCAAAGTATTCAATTTTACACAAATACATATGAGATTTACTAATACAGAGGAGATTAAACAAAACGCCTAAATTTTAAAATTAGCTCAACTTTTCTCAAAATCACTAGCCCAAGTCTTCACTCCTGAAAGGAAAGCAAGGATAACAGAATGAATTTTTTCTCAATGAGGTAGCACAGGGTCATGCAATCAGAAATAAACGAGAAAACAAAATCAAATAGATCAGTCATTAAGTTATTGAACATGAATATCAATTAAAGAAACAAACAAACACCACAACTAACATAGAGTGATTCAGATAAAATGTTACAGTTAGCTCTCAAGATCTACATTCCCAGTCACAGTAGTTTGATCCAAACCTGTTGACACTCCGCCAATGTTTAGAGAAGTAGAAATATTGTCCGTAGATCACTACTTTACACCAATTTTCGTCCACAATTCATTCCCCTTACAGGACCAAAATGTGAGAACCCTCAGTTAAAAATATAAATTCTCCTAAATCACTTGCATTGCCCTAAGACTAAATAAATTGTAACATTTCCTTGCCTTACATTGCATTGCTTTTCTACATGAATTGTAATATCTCCTTGAATTGGTACCATTTTATTTCACTATATGCACTAGGACCAAATACCGTTTAATTATGTTTAAAACCTTATGTTAAAGTTTAAGGGTGATAATTAGACATTTGAAGCACTTGGAGGGAAAAAACATTATTTGGAAAAGTTTAAGGGAAGGATTGGCCAAGATTGGGTCAAGTGTCAATGTCCAAACCACTCAAACAAATTGACCAAGAAAATTAGCAAAATTTAAATCTTTTTCGCCCCATTTTTTTTCTTTGCGTGGCCATCCCTCTTGAGCTCCAAAGAGAGAAGAAAATTTTCATTTTCTTGCTTGAAACCCTAACTTGGACTTTGAGAAAAAACAAAAGAGAAGGAACCTTCGATAGTTTGAGAAAACTATCTTCAAGACTTGCTTGTGATTCAAGTTTAGAACTCTTGCTTTGGTAGACTTTTGGATGGTTCAAAATTTATTTAAGAGAGGTAATTGATCCTTAAACCCTAACTTTATTGTTTAATATCAAGTGTTTAAGATATTGATGACAAACTAGAAGTTGAGTTGATGTTGTTTGTGGTTAAATTCTTTGAGATAAGTAAGTGGAAATAAGGTGGAATGTATGGCATGCCATGTGTTTGATTCTTTGCCTAAACTTTGTTTGTGATTTTCCTTGATGTATTAGCATGTTAATGAACCCTTTAAAGTTAGAAATAACTCTTGAAATGCTGACTAAGTTAAAAATAATGAAAGGATGGAGTTTGGTGGTGAATGTAAACTTGGAACTGCTCTCTTTTCTCCTTTCTGGCCAGCCATGGATTGATGGTTTTTCCTTGGTCTTTGTGACTTATTGAACCTTAATTGAGTTTACGAAACTTGGCTAAACATTGGTTTAAACTTGTGTGTAAATTGAGGTGAAATGGAGCAAGTAAATTAGGTGATGTTGTCAATGCCCTGAGCTGATCAGAACAGGAAAATCAGTCAACTTCCCCGGACTTCTGGTATTGATAGAAGAGGAACTAGAGTTTGAATCTTATACCCTTGGAAATCATTTCGAGTCTAGTTTTCATCGCCACCAACGGTGCGCCATTCCGACTTTTTTACAATGAGATATGGCCATTTTTTCGAGACTACGCGCGCGCGACTGTTATACCCTAGAAAACCCTTTTGAACTTTAATGAAATTTTCCTTTTACTCAATTTTCTTGCACTTGTCAAACTCATTTTCTTATAACCTTTTCCTACATTTTTTGTCTAACTTGCATTGTAAATTGAGTCGATTAACGACCCACTTGGTCACCCAATGAACTTACGTTTGGGTTGAAAAATGAATTTAGGATATTAAGACTTTTACTCGTTGTCCTAGGATTGGAAAACAAAGGTGAGGGTAACCACGAGATTTGATGGACAAACTTTGCATTTCTTAACATGTGAGTGTTCCACTGTCTATTACCTGTCTATGTGAGATATCTGAATATTTGGTTTGTGATTGTTTGATCTAAACATTTGATTTGACAAACTTGAGGTGAGCGTGTACTTTATCACACTTGACCTTCTTCGATTATACTGAAGCTCTGTATATTGATAATTTAAGATGTGATTTTCTCTATATTTGACTAACATCGTTTGGGTAATATTTCATCGACTACTGTGACTGTTTGGGTACCCAGTCTCGTAGGTGAGTTGGTTGTATCAAACCAACAAGGATTTGGTCGAGAAGGCCGATGAACCCTGGGGACTATTTACTGAAATTCGGAAACTGGTATACTCATGTATTGCCTAATTATACAGTTTGAGGTGTTCGGATCTGGTAAGAGGGTGACTGGTAGACGGAATTTAGAGAAAATGGTGCTCTATGGACATTCAATTCTTTACATGTAAACGTTGATGGAGAATGAACGAATTCTCGATACGATCAATTTTAAGTGGATTTAGTTTTTGGAAGTCACTCGTTTTCTTAAATTCAATTGTGATTAAATTGTTCCAGTATTATACTGTGTTTACTTGTTTGTATTACGCCTCTAATTGGTTATGTGCCTACATGTTTATTTGGAGCCTCACTGAGTTTTAGCTCACCACATTTCCTTTTGTTTTTCTTAACAAATCTGTGTTGGGGCTATTATCAAGAACCTGTGTAGCCTTAAATTTTATCTTGAACTTGTACTTTGGGTTGTAATCCTTTTGCTTAGAACACTTTACCTTTGACTCTGGTAAACTTGAATTTGTAAGTTTGGCACTTATTATGTAAATTAAGTTTGGGATTGTAAGTTTGACATTTATCTCTATATTCTAAGTTTGAAAAGTTGGCATGACGATTATATTTTCCTTATGGGTTGTAACATTTACTTCGAAAATATTTCGTTAGTTTTCTTGAATTACTGGTTCATTAGTTGACTGAGTCCCAGCGAGAGTTGGACAGGCAATTCGCTAATTCTTAGGGTTCGCCCTGGGGAGAGGTGGAGCTATCACAGGTGGTATCAGAATCTAGATTTGAATTGGTTTGGGCGTATTTGAAATTTTCGACCTTAAGATTATATATGATCATTTTCTTTTTTGTTAAGAGTATTTAAACTTTTATCTATACTTTGTGTATGATAGAAGGACCTAGTGGCCCTAGTAGTAGTCAGGTTGGTGAGCAGCCCCAGAATACATTACCGATGATTAGGTACCAAATCAGGCCAGGGGAGCTGCCGTACATTGGAATCCAGCCAACCACAACCGGCGTTGCGAGTGTCGACATACCTACTGTGGCGACCCCACTTCCCCCTGAGGCGAACCAAAGGGTTGGCGGGCCGTCTGCCCAACTCTCGCCAGGACTCACGCAAGCATTCTAACCCAAATCCTTCAGAATAACAACCTAATCTATTACAAAACGATTTTCCCCGAATAAGATCTTCCTTAAAGCCACATTAACTTCAGAGATAGCAGTGATAAAAATAACCAGTCGAGACCCTTAAACGTCCTACGTGCTACGTACCAAAGTATAAAGTCGTACCAAACCAGGTAGATAAATACATAAATCCATAATACAAACTTACAAGCCAAGTAATCGAATTAGGGTTTACACATTTTCCAGCTTCAAGTGGCAATCCAAAAAACAAGGAAAATACATTATCCCAGATAACACATTACAGCCCACAGAATAAGTCATAGTATTCAAATACGCTCCAAAAGGAAACATAAGTAAGTATCCAAGCTTTCAATTTCCAGAACCTGTTAAGGAAAACAATAAACGTGGGGTGAGCTAAAACTCAGTGGTGCCCCAAAACATGCAATCACGTAATAACAAACAGCGGATAATAACTTAGCAAATTTAAACAGTTAGGAAAGCGTATAACAGCACAAGGTAGGATACAGGGGCTCTCAGGAGCTATTTTCCTCGCTTGATCACCATTCATCGTAGTTGACCCTCCGTCAACTCTCACTACTTATAATCCATGTAGAGCGTCTCATTTTGATACCTAACCCGTCACCATTCATACCCCTGTCCCGGGCCCGCATACCGACTAAGGACGCAGTAAACTCGAGATATACCCGTAGATGATTGGTCGAGAGATTCACCCAATGACGTTATGGTGGTTAGATTCATGCGTCGAGAGATTCACCCAACGATGTAACTACATTTAGATTCATGGTAGTTGGATACAGAAGTCGAGGGATTCACCCAACGACGCAACTACATTTAGATTCATGGTAGTTGGATTCAGAAGTCGAAGGATTCACCCAACGACGCAACTACATTTAGAATCAAGGATTCAGGAGAAAAATATTTTTGCACAAGTCACCACTCGAACGGCTAGTGCGATAAAGTACACACAGCTCACTTCGATGGATCAAAAACCAGTTTTTCAAATTATCACATATCGAGTCAAGAAAGTACTTTAAACAGGTAAGCATAGAACAAGCAGGAACACTCACGAAGAGTGGAGTTCAGATATCAAGTTGGGAATCGAATCTCGCGTCCTCGCAATATCCTAAAAACCAAAATTTGAAACTATAAGTTTCTATTCAGTTTTTAAGCTTATACACATCGAGGTATATCTAATATACTACTAGTTTACTTTCCCTTAGAAAAATCAAGAGTCCCTTAGGTTAAAACTTGACAAAAGTAGAAGAAATGTTTATTATAGTTTTCCTTAAGATACTTTTCCTTATAAAAGGGTAACTAGTATTATTTTCTTGAAATAAGTCGACAACCTCTTAAAATCAAAGCTAGAAAGATATCTTTGAAAATTTCTTTAGAGCTATGGTTCTTGCACAAATTATCACTAAAAACTATTTTACCTAAAAATAAGGTTTCTTGCCGAGCAAATTTCTATGCCTTTAACTAAAATTATTAAAACTCGTATTTTGGAACTTTTCCTATAGTTAACTAGCCAGGAGCAATACTTAATGAAAGAAAAGGAATTAATATAAAACTTAGGGTTTTCAAAAGCTATAGAATTTATTTACTATAGCTATCAAGGCTAGTTTGAGCTAAAGGAAATTATTGGTTTGGAAAGTTTTAGGCGAAACACTAGATATTGAGTTTTATAATCTAATACTAGCTGGAAAATATTTTTGATTAATTTGATCACAGTTACTCGAGTTCGCAAGGTCGATACAATTTCCACAGCTCCGATCCCGTTTCGAAATCATAGTATGGATCAAAATATGGCAAAAATCACATAGCAATTTACTAGGGTTTCGTCAATCATTAGCCCTAGATTTCAACAAATGCATTTCTGATAAAAATAAAATGAATGACCAAGGCTTCATCAATCATTAGCACTTGGTTTCAGCAAGCTCATCTTAAACAAATAAAAAAAATAAAGGTAAGGCCTCCAAGAAATTCCAGTAATTAAATTTCATCAAAACAGAATTTCTTGCGCACATCAGCTTTCTTTTTCTTCAAATCATCATTCGATGGTTTATAAATCAACATGCAAGGTCCTAAACATCTTAATCATTCATGTTTAAGTTAGCTAATCATAATCTCAGGTTCTAATTATCACCACAAAGCAGATTACATCATGCATTTCTTAATCGATTCTCGGCCAACCATTTTCTTTTCAAAACAGAATTTTCTTATGCTTTAACATCATCATCCGAATGCACAAAGCAACATGCAAAGCCACCTAAAGAATTTACTTATCACATCCAGTTCAGAACAGGTTCGGTCAGCAGCTAGAGACATCCACAAATCCAGAAATTCCTACAACTATTCTCGGATGATCTTGCATGCAGCAGGTTTTCTTGTTCATCTTTATTTTTTTTCTGAGTTAATCCCGTTAATTAGCTGCATGCAGAGCTTAATCATCTTGAAATTTACTAGTTAATCATGGTTAGAGGCTCAAAACAGCAAAATTAGACCAAATTAATTGGCATTAATCCAGTTAGATTCTCGGCAGAAATTTTTACTTCCAAAACAGATTTTTCCACAACTTTGATTTCATCATCCGACTGCACAATCAACACATGCAAGCTCCGAAACAGCTTCATCTACCAGCAAATAGCTATTCTAAGACTCGAACTTACCTCAGCTAGGAACTCAGCTCACGCACAAGAAAGCTATGAAATTTTTCTCTCTCGGCTCACGCACGCTATCTGTCCTGATTTTTGGTTTGCAGCTGGAATGGTGTTTGCGGTGAAGATGGTTGCAGCTGGAATGATTGAAAGGGAAACGGATGAGATTCACGCACGACCTCTCCCTCTCTTCCTTCAACTTACGGACAGAAAGAAAAGAAACAAGAAGCTCGGCTCCATCTTGCTCACTCTTGTCGATGGAACCGAGGCTACAGCTCTCACTCCCTCTTGCTCTCGGTCTAAGGCAGAGGAAGATGTGAGGCGTAGTTATGGTGAGGGAGAGTAGAGGCTGCGGTGAAGTTTTGCAGAGAAAATGAGGTAGTGAAGGGCGGTATCTCGGTATTAAGAAGGAAATGGTTTGCGGTTTGCTTGTGCAGAGAAGAAATTGGAAATTGCGGTTTTAGATGTGAAATAGAGAGGATGGTATTGTGGTGCCGTGGTTTAAGAGAAAGGATTGCGTGTGTACGAGTAGATTGCGTATCGAATTGGATAAAATGTAATTGGTTGATAGTGCGGTGATTAGAATTCTTGTCAGAGGGTTCGTTTGGTTTACATGGAATTGTAAGGGCATTTTAGTCTTTTCACTTTGCTCCCTAATCTCAACTTAATTTCTCAATTCCAACTTAATTCCAAAAATTATTCCCAAGCGTGATTCAAACGCCTAATTATACCCTAATATACCTAAACCATTTTTATCGAATAATTATTGATTAAACTTAAATATTAAGGTTCCTAGTAATTCTTATATTATTTAGCGCTTAAATTAGTTATTAAGATTTTCAATTATTATTTCTCAAGAAGTGGAGTTAGTCTAACTCGAAATTTATCGATTTAGTAATATAAAGTCAAGTGAAATAATAATTAAATCCAAGGGTGTCAATTTGCACATAAAAATTATTTTTACGCACTTATTGTGAAAACAAAGAAGATAAGGATATATTTATCGAAATTTTCACGCCTTAAGTATGTTTAGTATATTAGTATCATGTTTATCAAAAATTCATTGGTTTTTCATCTTAACGCGGAAATTCTTATTAACATTTAACATTATTACCTAATTATTTTAAACTATTAAAGTCAAGTTTGACCTTAATATAAAAATTTGACATTCTTAATATTCGTTTATCCATTTATATCAACATTTATTAACTTAATCATTGTTAACGCTTAAGATTAGCTATCGGAATTCAAAGAGGTTTAATTGTTAAATTAATGAAATAATTTACCTTCGAAATATGAATTTAATGAAACAAAACTAGAAATTTAATAGTTTAGCACAATTCTTTTATTTTGCACATAAAAGTTATTGGTTTTGGTCTTAACGTGAAATTTCTTATTAGTATTTAACGTTATTCACTAATTAGGATTAATTATTGGAATTCAAGAAATTTTATATAATTAATCTACTCAGGTAGCATTAATTTTTAACATAAAGAAAACTAAGTATTTTAGCATTTTATTTTAAGGCGATAAATTATTCTAACTCCAGATGTATTAATTTAGTCTAGCAAAGTCAAGAAAATTCATATCTTGGGAAAATTATATTATTTCTCACATAAATTTGTTTTTACGGACTTAATTGCAAACAAGGGAAATTAATGCTAAAATTTATTAAAGAGTTAAAAGAAATGCAAATGAACTACAAAATAATATTTTTATATATATTTTTCAGGGTTCTCACACCTACGCTTATTCCAACCACGTAATTTTGACTGTTGTGAAGGAAAGGAAGGCGCTAGCAGATGTTAATGCTAGGTTTGAAGCTGAATTGAATCAATTAAGGGAAACTATGAAAGTGCAAGCTGACCGGATTGAGGAACGTGAGGCTGAAGTGATTGAGAGCCAGGAAAGGATCAATGATTTTTGTGCGCAACTTGGAGAAGCCCGTGAGCGACTGGTTAGGGGAGTGATGAAGGTGAGCGCTAGAGCTGAGTCCATCCTGCATATTTGTGGAGATTTAATTGAAAAATTAAGTGACGAGACTTCTAACGTGGGAGATGACTCAGGAGCTGAACCTGTCCAGGATGGTAGGTTATCTAGTTCCACGGCAGATTAAGTCTTGACTGTTAGGTTATCATTTTGGATGATTTTAAACATTGTAAATAGGAAAGATAGGAGGATGTGATGACTCGATGGTTGTACAGTTTTCTTTTGACTATTTACTTTGGCTTTTGTATGATATGGCTTGATGGACTATGTCTGTACTTTTGGGCCCTGTGTTTGTTACTTTTGGCCTTGTTAGCTTGTAAATAACTTATATTAGTTTTTGAATGTATATTGATTTTGACTTTAACTTTGACTCCAACTTTGACTTTGACTTTGTTTCGATTTTGGCATTTAAATGATTTGTGTTTTACTTGCCTATCATGATTTTGATTTTATTTTTGGGAAAATCATCCAAAACGTCCCTCACATTTTGTAAAATGACTTTTTTCGTCCCTCGCTTTTAAAAGTGTAATTTTATGTCCCTTACATATTCACATCGGTCAAATTTAGTCCCTAACTAGGTTTCCGATCATTTTTTGGCCGGAATCCATCACGTGCAAGGCACGTGATTATTTTTTAAGGGTAAATTTGTCAAATTATATTTACATAATCTAATCTATAGTCCTCCACATTTTATAAAACAAATTTTTTCGTCCCTTACATTTTATAAAATGATTTTTTCATCCCTCATATTTCACAAAATGAATTTCTCCATCCCTTACATTTCAAAAAATGAATATTTTCATCCCTCACTAATTATGTATGTGAGGGAAACCCAAAAAAAAAAAGTGTGTGAATACATTTTGTTTAAACACATGTATATGTTTATTTGATTTTGCTTAATAATACAAATAGCATAAATATATGTATGTGTCTATTAGATTTCAATTAACAATACGAATACCATATATTATACGTGATTATTTGATTTCATCTGGTATTAGCTAGTAAATAATTTTGCATTCATTGTCAAGTTGGCCAATAAAACTATTTTCGGTCAAAATATAATAAGAATATGCAAATTAAGATTCTATTGGTAAATATTAGTCATAATCATACAAAAAGAGAAGATAACCCACAAGTTAGGCCCAATTACATACATGTATTTATGCTATTATTATTAAGCAAAATCAAATAAACATATACATGCGTTTAAAAAAATGTATTCACACACATAATTAGTGAGAAATGAAAAATTCATTTTTTGAAATGTGAGGGATGGAGAAATTCATTTTGTGAAATGTGAGGGATGAAAAAAATATTTTATAAAATGTAAGGGACGAAAAAATTTATTTTATAAAATGTGGAGGACTATAGATCAGATTATGTAAAATATAATTTGACAAATTTACCCTTAAAAAATGATCACGTGCCTTGCACATGATGGATTCCGGCCAAAAAATGATCGGAAACCTAGTTAAGGGCTAAATTTGTCCGATGTGAATATGTAAGGGATATAAAATTACACTTTTAAAAGTGAGGGACGAAAAAAGTTATTTTACAAAATGTGAGGGACATTTTGGATGATTTTCCCTTTATTTTTCTTTGATTTTCTGATTATGAATGAATATCTATTATATACAAATACTTGCCCCCCACTTATTTATAATACTTGGATCCTAGACCAGTGAGCAATAATAGATAGTAGATGACAACGTGGTCGGGGTCGTGGGCGTAGACCCAAGCAAGTCCGGGATCAAGAAGAGGAACAAGGATCTGTAGCAAATCAGAACTAGGGACCTAGAGTTGAAGAAGGGGATCGTATGACTGACTTATTAGCCCGACTAATTGACCAGCAAGGTCAAGTGCCTAGTAATTACCAAAGGGACCCTGAACTAGGTGAGAATAGGGCTCTAGAACGGTTTCAAAAGTTTTCTCCTCCTAAATTTCTGGGAAGACCAGATCTCAAAATTGCTGAGAATTAGTTTGAAAGAATGGTGGACATATTTACTGTATTACGCTATATTGAGGAAAGACAAGTGACTTTCGCCGTTTTTCAGTTGGAAGGCATGGTCCATTCCTGGTGGAACGTAGTAAGGACAAAATGGGATAGGAAACAAACTCCACGTACTTGGTTTAACTTCATTAGAGAATTTAATGAGAAATTTCTTCCACCTTTAATTCAGAAGAAAAGAGATGGTGAATTTATCAGACTGCGCCAAGACACTTTAAGTGTGGCAGAATATGAAATTCAATTCACCAGACTCTCTAAATTTGCTCTGGAGCTAGTGGTTATTGAGTAGAAATGCATAAGGCGATTTGTACAGGATTTGAATGTGAAAATCCAAAAAGACTTAGTCGCAACTCAAATTGATACTTTTAACAATACTCTTGAGAAAACTCAACGAGTAGAGCAGACCCGATTTCAAGTTCGAATTTGAAGCATAGTTCCAAAACAAAACCTCTATTGCTTGGATGAAGAGCTTGAAACAAAAAGACGCGATGCATTTAGTAGTTCTATGGGGCGAAGTGATCAGAATGTACCATCTCCTAAATTTGGAAGAGGAACGGGTGGAGCTCGAATCCCAGGGGCAATGAGAGGAGCTCATCAAGAGGGGCTCAAAGCGAGAGAGGACAACAGAGGATTGCCTCACAAGGAGGCCCTGCATTAGCTCCTCGGATGAGTTGTGGGTATTGTGGTAAGGCAAACCACACCAAGGATACTTGCTGGCGAAAGATGAAGAAATGTCTCCGTTGCGGCAATTCAGAGTATTAGATCGTAACCTGTCCTGTTAAACCCCGTGAAGAAAATAAGAGTTCGCAACTAGAGAAGTCAAACCCTAAACAACTTACTGCCAGTAGGAGTAGACCGAGAGTCTCTGCTAAGGTTTATGTCTTGGGCTATCAGTAAGCTCCCGAGTAATTTGAAGTGATGGAAACGATCCCTGTATTCCACCGTTTAGTTAAACTTTTAATTGACCCTGGAACAACCCAATCTTTTGTAAATCCTGCCTTCATGTGCGATATTGATATAAATTTCGTTAAATTACCTTATGATTTGGAAGTTAAAACACCTACTGGGGATCAAAACCTAATTACCAACATGATTTTATCAAAATTGTGAGGTTTGGGTAGGAGAACGGAAGTTGGTGGTAGATTTGATAAGTTTAGACCTCAAGAGGTATGACGTGATTATAGGAATCGATTGGTTGGCTAGTTATAATATTCAGTTGAATTGCAAAACTAAAGTGGTGGAGTTCTGTATAGTAGGAGACGCAACCCTAAAATTGGATGTGAGAGGTAGACTAGTCTCGTCTGCATTTATTTCGAAAATTCGAGTCAAGAAATTATCGAATAAAGGGGCGCAGGGTTATTTAGTTTTTCTAATTAAAACTCCTAAAGATAAGGTGAAACTGGAGGATGTGTTAGTGGCAAATAAATTTTTCGATATTTTTCCTTTCGAGTTGAAATCGATACCGCTAGAGAGGGAAATAGAATTTAAAATTAATTTGGTGCTTGGAACCACTCCTATTGTGAAAACACCATACCGAATGACACCTGCCGTGTTTAAGGAACTAAAACTGCAGTTACAAGATTTGTTAGAGTGCGGATTTATTCAAAAAAGTGAATCATCTTGGGGAGCGTCTGTTTTTTTTTGTCAAAAAGAAGGATGATAGTTTGAGACTCTGTATAGACTATCGTAGTTTAAATGATATCACGGTGAAAAATAAATATTCTTTGCCGTACATTGACGAGTTGTTTGATCAGTTAAAAGGAGCAGTGATTTTCTCTAAATTAGATTTGAGGCAGGATTATTATTAGTTAAGAATTAAGTAGGATGATATACCGAAAACTACTTTTAATTCCAGATATGAACATTTCGAATTTGCAGTGATGCCTTTTGGTTTAACAAATGCTCTGGCTGCATTTAAAGATTTGATGCATCTAGTTTTTACACCTTATTTGGACCAATTTATCATGGTATTCATAGATGATATCTTGATATACTCTAAAACTCGGGAGGATCATGAACGGTATTTGAGAATAGTTTTGCAGATTTTGAGAGAATATCAATTATATGCAAAGTTTAAGTGTGAGTTTTGGTTGGAGCAAATTTCTTTTCTACGACATATATATCTAAAAATAGCATTTCTTTGGACCCAGTGAAAGTAGAAACCGTAACTGAGTGAAAACAGTCAGAAATCCCAACTGAGATCCGTAATTTCCTAGATTTAGCAAGGTACTACCGTCGATTCATCAAAAAAATTTTCAAATTAGCAGGATCTTTAACCAATCTGACGAAAAAGTATAGTCAATTTGTTTGGGATTCTAAGTGTGAAATTAATTTTCGAGAATTAAAGAAACGGTTAATTTCGGCGCCAGTTTTAACCTTACTAAATAGAAAAGACAGTTTCGCTGTATATACTGGCGCCTCAAGAGAAGGATTGGAGTGTGTTCTAATGCAAAATAAAAGTGTAATTACCTATACTTCTAGGAAATTAAAATCCTATGAGCGAAATTACCCGATCATGATTTGAAATTGACCGCTGTAGTTTTTGCTCTAAAGAAGTGGAGACATTACTTATATGTTACCGATCATAAGTGTTTGAAATATCTATTCTCTCAAAAGGAACTAAACTTGAGACAACATCGGTGGGTAGAATTTCTTGAGAATTATGACTGTACAATTAGTTACCACCCGAGAAAGGCCAACGTCGTAACAGATGCTTTAAATCGAAAAGTTCAGGTGGCTGGATTAATGATTAAGGAATGAAATTTGTTGAAAAAAGTGAGTAAATGGAATCCGCGATTGGACCGACAGAGAGTGATCTTGGAAAATATCACGGTAAAATTTGATTTATTAGACCGAATTAAAGAAGGTCAGAAGAATGACCAGATGGTACAAAAATTGGTAGAAAAAGTGCAACAAGGGGAAATACCAGACTTTAATATGAATGCCGAGAATATTTTGAAATTTCGTGATCGGGTAGTGGTACTGTAAGATGAAGTGCTAAAAGGGGACATTTTGGAAGAGACACATCCATCTAAGTATACAGTACATCCCGGGAGCAGTAAAATGTACCAGGATCTGAAAGAACTGTATTGATGGAATAACATGAAGAAGAAAATTACTCAGTTTGTCCAAAAATATTTAGTGTGTCAACAAGTAATAGGTGAACATAAAAAATCCTCAGATCTTCTACAATCTCTTGAAATTCCTGAGTAAAAATAGGAACATGTTACCATAGAGAATTACCCCGTACCAAAAAACGTCATGACACCATTTGGGTAATAGTCGAAAGGTTGACCAAATTTGCTCATTTCTTGCCTATCAATATGAGATACTCCTTGGAAAAATTGGTCCAACTGTACATGGATGAAATAGTGAGATTGCATGGGATCCCAGTGAGCATTATTTCCGATAGAGATCCATGGTTTATGTCTCGTTTCTGGCAACAATTACAAGAAATCTTGTGGACCAAGTTAAACTTTAATACCACTTATCATCCCCAAACTGGACAAGCAGAGAGAACCGTTCAAATACTTGAGAACATGTTAAGAATTTGTATTTTAGATTTTAGTGGAAGTTAGGGGCAGTATATGGTGTTAGTTGAATTTGCACACAATAATAGTTATCACTCCTCCATACAAATGGCACCGTACAAAATTCTCTATGGAAGAAAGTGTCAATCACCAATATATTGGAATAAAATAGGAGAAAGAAGGGCTTTAGGCCATCGTAGTACTATGGATCGAGAATGCCTATGAGAAGGTGAAATTGATACGTCAGAGAGTTCAAACAGCACAAAGCCGACAGAAGAGTTACGCAGATAATCAACGAAAGGATTTGATGTTTGAAGTTAGGGATAAGGTATTTTTAAAGGTTACACCACTTCAAAATTTCACAGTGGAAAAAGGAAAGAAACTTCAACCGAGATATGTGGGACCTTTCAAAATTCTTCAACAAGTAGGGAATGTGGCATATCGGTTAGAGTTACCAGTGAGTCCATTCAGGATTCATGACGTATTTTACGTTTCTATGTTAAAAAAGTATCATCCAGACCCCACTCATGTATTGAAACCAGAAGAAATTGACCTTGACGAATCTCTGACTTATGAAGAAAGATCAGTACAGATCTTAGATCGAAAAGTAAATGAATTGAGAACTAAGCGGATACCCTTGATAAAAATTTTGTGGAGAAAGCATGAGATAAAAGAACTTACTTGGAAAGTGGAAGAAGAAATACAAGCAAAGTATCCTGAGCTATTTAGTAATCAAGATGAGAATTTCGAGAACGAAATTCTTTAAAATGGGAGAAAGTGTGAGAACCCTCACTTAAAAATATAAATTCTCCTTAATCACTTGCATTGCCCTAAGATTAAATAAATTGTAACACTTCCTTGCATTGCATTGCATTGCCTTTCTACATGAACTGTAACATCTCCTTGAATTGGTACCATTTATTTCACTATATGCACTAGGACCAAATACCTTTTAATTGTGTTTGAGATCTTATATGAAAATTTAAGGGTGCTAATTAGACATTTGAAACACTTGGAGGGAAGAAACATTATTTGGAAAAGTTTAAAGGAAGGATTGGCCAAGATTGGGTCAAGTGTCAATGTCCAAACCACTCAAACAAATTGACCAAGAAAATTAGCAAAATTTAAATCTTTTTGGCCCCTTTTTTTTCTTTGCTTGGCCAGCCCTCTTGAGCTCCAAAGAGAGAAGAAAAAATTTCATTTTCTTGCTTGAAACCCTAGCTAGGACTTTGAGGAAAAGCAAAAGAGAAGGAACCTTAGATAGTTTGAGAAAACTATCTTCAAGGCTTGCTTGTGATTCAAGTTTAGAACTCCTGCTTTGGTGGACTTTTGGACGGTTCAAACTTCATTTAAGAGAGGTAATTGATCCTTAAACCCTAGCTTTATTGTCTAATATCAAGTGTTTAAGGAATTGATAACAAACTAGAAGTTGGGTTGATGTTGTTTGTGATTAAATTCTTTGAATTAAGTAAGTGGAAGTAAGGTTGGATGTATGGCATGCTATGTGTTTGATTCTTTGCCTAAACTTTATTTGTGCTTTTCTTTGATGTATTAGCATGTTAATGAACCCTCTTAAAGTTAGAAATAACTCTTGAAATGTTGGTTAAGTTAAAAATAATGAAAGGATGGAGTTTGGTGGTGAATGTGAACTTGGAACTGCTCTCTTTTCTCCTTGCTGGCCGGCCATGGATTGAAGTTTTTCCCTTGATCTTTGTGACTTATTGAACCTTAATTGAGCTTAAGAAACTTGGTTAAACATTAGTTTAAGCTTATGTGTGAATTGAGGTGAAATGGAGCAAGTAAATTGGGTGATGTTGTCAAAGTCCTGAGCTGATCAGAACAGAAAAATTAGTCAACTTCCATAGACTTCTGGTATTGATAGAAGAGGAAATAGAGTTTGAATTTTATACCGTTGGAAAGCCTTCGAGTCTAATTTCCAACGCAACCAACGGTGCGCGATTTTGACTTTTTTATAGTGAAATATGGCCATTTTCCCGAGACTGCGCACACGACTGTTACACCTGAGAAAACCCTTTTGAACTTGAATGAGATTTTTCTTTTGTTCAACTTTCTTGCACTTGTCAAACTCATTTTCTTATGACCTTTTCCTACATTTTTTGTCTAACTTGCATGGTAAATTGAGTCGATTAACGACCCATTTGGTCACCTAATGAACTTATGTTTGGGTTGGAAAATGAATCTAGAATATTAACGACTTTTACTCGTCCTAGGACTAGGAAACGAAGGTGAGGATAACCACGGGACTTGACGGACAAACTCTGCATTTCTTTACAGGTGAGTGTTTCACTGCCCATTATCTGTCTATGTGAGATATCTGAATATTTGGTCTGTGATTGTTTGATTTAAACATTTGATTTGATAGACTTGAGGTGAGCATGTACTTTATCACACTTGACCTCCTTCGATTCTACTGAGATTCTGCATACTGATAATTTAAGATGTGATTTTCTCTATATTTGACTATACGTCGTTTGGGTGATATCTCATCGACTATTGTGGCTGTTTGGGTACCCAACCTCGTAGGTGAGTCGGTTATATCGAGCCACCAAAGGCTTGGTCGAGAAGACCGATGAACCCTGGGGACTATTTACTGAAATCCGAAAACTAGTATACTCGAGTATTACCTAATTATACTGTTTGAGGTGTTCGGACCCGGTAAGGGGGTGACTGGTGGACGGAATTTGGAGAAAGTGGTGTTCTACGAACATTAAATTCTTTACATGCAAACGTTGATGGAGAGTGAACGGATTCTTGATACGATCAAGTTTAAGTGGATTTGGCTTTTGGAAGCCACTCGTATCCTTAAATTGAATTGTGATTAAATTGCTCCAATATTATACTGTGTTTACTTGTTTATATTACACCTCTAATTGGTTATGTGCCTACATGTTTATTTGGAATCTCACTGAGTTTTAACTCACTCCACTCCTTTTTGTTTTTCTTAATAGATCTGTGCTGGAGCTGTTGTCAAGAACCTGTGTAGCCTTAAATTTTATCTTGAACTTGTACTTTGGGTTGTAATCCTTTTGTTTAGAAGACTTTATCTTTGACACTCGTAAGCTTGAATTTGTGAGTTTGGCACTTATTATGTAAATTAAGTTTGGGATTGTAAGTTTGACATTTAACTCTATATTCTAAGTTTGGGAAGTTGGTGTGACGATTATATTTCCCTTATGGGTTGTAACCTTTACTTTAAAAATATTTCGTTAGTTTTCTTGGGTTGCTGGTTCATTAGTTGACTGAGTCCCGGCGAGAGTTGAGCAAGCAGTTCGCTAATCCTTAGGATTCGCTCTGGGGAGAGGTAGGGCTGTCACACAAAACACCAAACAACGACGGTAATACTCAAATATACCAAATTTTAGAATAAAATCAGAGGTTAGTGAATCATTAACAATTTTTTCATGGCCAGTCAATCTACCTCGACCAAGCCCTTGGCAGCTCGAATCGATTAACTAGCCAATAAGGTTTGGGCCCAAGTTCACAGTGTGGTCATTGGATAGTTTGTTCCAAACAACATTCAATTCAAGCACACGTAATAGATTTCAAGTGAACAGTAGAACAATCAACCATCAAGTGGAGTTGAGTGTGATAAAGTACACACTCGTCCAGCCAATAGAAAACCAAATCACAATCAAATAATCATAACTTTTAGTCACATTGTAGTTCACTTAAGCAACAAGTCATGCAGGTGGTACATTCACCAGTTCAAAGTAGAGCAATGTTAAACGTTCGTCTCCGAGTTATACTCGTGTTCAACGACAAACCCTAAGATCAACTAATATAAAGATATTATGATCCAACCATCCAAAACTTAGGTGAACCAAGGAACAATTCAAGTACATACTAGGGTAATGATTCAAGTATGATTTTGAAGTGAAAGGAAAGCATTTGGATCCAAGAAACATGAGCAACCAAAGAGTTTAACATTTCATTTCATTGCTGAAAATTTTCAGCAACAAAACAGTGAAGAAACTAAGGTAGTTCATCTTTTTAAGCTATTAGATTCACTCCAATTCAACACACCATTGTAGTTCAAGGTTTTAGCAAGTGATATGAACAAGATTTGCCAAAACTCATCACGAAAAGGTTGAAAAACAAGATGAAATGCATCGTTGTCAATTCAGCCAACAAGCAAAATCCCAGCCAGAAAAATTAGAGAAAACCAACAATGAAAACTCTTCATTTCATCTAAAATTTAACACACAAGTAAAGTTTAAGCATTTACCAAGTATCTTAGGCAAATTTACCCTAAAATCACCCCACAATTAAACGAAACCAAGCTGATTCCCATTCGGCCAGCATCTCCCCTAATTTTCTTAAGTTTCTCCTTCAAATTCAAAGCTTAACTTCATGGCACATCAACTTTATCGAGACCACAAGTTATAAGATATAAGGAGTACTTGTTCTAGACCATACAAAGCTAACCAAATTGGACATGTATCTAGCTCATATACAACCATACCAAAGCTAGAAAATTGAACCTTAAGCTGAAATTTACAAACAAAAACTGGAAATTCCTATAGTGAAGCCAAAAGTGCATACAAAAGCTGAAAAATCTTCATGACAAGACTAAAAGGACATAGTAAAGTTAGAATTAGCATTTCAAGGCTGGAATTTCTCAATCAAAGCTGGAAATTTCGAACTACTACACAAAATTAGGAAATTTTGCATGAAACCTACCATAATCAAGTCATAAATCCATTCAAGTGCAAGATAAAAGAGAAAAGGTAGTTTCTTGACATAAATACCTTCAAACACTAAGGAGAAATGCAAGCAAGAGCTTTCTTTTTCCCAAATCACTCCACACAAGCTTTCCCTCCTTCCTTGATATAACTTCCTATGGATTGGATTAAGGCTTTAGGATAGATTTCTCAAGGAATCATGTAAGAGATCAAGTTGAAAATTGGAGTTTTCTTTCTCTCTTTTCCTCCCTAAGGTTCGGCCAAGAAGAAGAAGAAATGGATAGATTTTTGTTCAATTTTTTAAGATAAAGACCAAGTATAGTCTTGGTCAAAGTCAAGATTCCATGATTTTGTGACAAATGACAATTCAAGACATAATCCTTATCTAATTGTCTTCAAAGTACTAAAATATCTAACCAACCTCTAATTATCTCTTAACACCTTATAAACCAATATCCCTTTACACCAAACTCCTCCTAATATTCAAAATTTATAACACACACCTCACTAGTAGGTCCCACTTCCATAATGCACTACGAACTTAACATGCACTAACTTATAGAAGGAAAATGATAAAAATCTTGATTCACTTATAAAAGTATCTAAGAAATTAAGGCAAATAAAGTAGGTAAAGGAAAACGTATTCAAAGAAATAAGATAAAATATAAAATAATTTTCGGATCCTCACATTATGTATTCTCAATTTTTTATCAATTAACACATGTAAAAAAAAACCTAAATCCTAATTATCTTTGTAATTAATCATCATAAACTATTAAAATAAAATAAGGTGATACTGAAATGAGACAAAAAAATTTGTTGATCTTTTGCCAACTAGTCAAATAAATAAATAAGTTTTAAATTTTGAGTTAAAGTCAACTTGAAATTTAAAAATATAATATTAGTAGCAGTTCTGGTTAGGAATTGAGACTAATTGTATAAAACTTAGAATTAAAAATATATTAGACTAGTTTTGGAATGAACTTAATACTAGTTCAAAGAGCATATATTGTTTATTATATTTTATCGAATTAATCTTATATATACTGATAGTGCATGTACTATCATGGTTGAATGAATATCACATATATAAAATTTTGATTTTAAATTCAAATTCAGCAAAAGTGGCATCAATCCAAGCATGGAAGTGTATACATTATTAGTGTTTAGAAGATTAATCCTTTTTTTATTTGTGTGAGCAAGATCCATTGGCAAGTTACCTCCATTTTGTTCTTTCTTTTGTATTTACCTCCATTGGCAAGTTAATCCTTTTTTAATCTTTTGTATTAACATACCTACCTCCGCCACTACATTTTCCTATTATAACCTGCAAGAAATTGATTACATTTAACTCTCAAAGGAATTGTTAATTACATTTGCCCGTTTGAGTAACCGTTGAAAGTATATAAATCAACCAAAGACACCCTCTCATCTCTAAGTATTATAATAAATAGTAAATAAGCCAAAAATATTGAATATTCCAATAATTTTAAATATTAGAAGGAAAGTGATTAATAGTTAGGATTCATATGGGAATAAAATTTAAAACTGAATCACATTGGGAACATTCTACAAAAAGAGAGTTATTTTGGCCAAAAAAATCCAATAAAACTATCGAAAATGAATTCCAAAACTACAATTAATTAGTTAAAAGTAGTAATTGCTTATGTAAGTCAACTTAATACATTTTTAACTTCTTTAAAATCATTCATTTTCAAATAATAAAAATATTAGACAAATTAAAATTCATAAATTTGTAGAAAGAGTATAATTATTTTGATAAATGACAGGAAGTAACATACAAAAATATATAGTATTTAAAAAATTGACTTAAAGAAGAAAGAGAGAAATAAAGACATAAATAAATTTCGTGTAACTTGGGTGGAAATGGAAAAGATAGAGAAAATGAAATGAAATCATTAAATATGTGTATAGTAAGTGAGGTGACAAAACATTAACCGTTAAGGTAAAAAAGTATTGACCAAATATATTGACCGTTAAGTTATTAGAAAGTAGTTGACCAAGTATAAAGCATTTAGTTATAAATGCATGTGGTCTATTGAACCAGCAAGTTAATTGCAACCCATTATGATTTAGGCTCCGTTTAATAACACTGAATCTGAATTCTGAATTCTGAATACTGAAATAATTAATTTGTTGAATTTTAAGCACTGAAAAGAAATATATGAATGTCTGAATCTTAATGCTGAATCTATTTATATTGTTTAATAAATATTCATAACTTAATGCTTGATAAGCTAAATTGTACAATTTTGCCCTTCTATCTTTTAATCCAAAAAGGAAATAGAACCTATGATTTAATTAACTTAAAATTGTTAGGTATGAAAATGACAATGATTGTGAATAGCAATGCATACAATGACAATGTTTCTTTGTGTGGGAAAAGGATATGGTTTCATCGTTTTGAAAATGGGAAAACGGGCTTGTAATACTCCAAAAGCACGTTCAATTACATTTCTCAATCTTGCATGTGTTCGGTTAAAGCGTTCTTCTTTTGATCTTGAACGAAAAACATTTCGAAAATCAGACAACCAATAACTAATATTTCGATATGGTGTCATAAAGCCACGTGTGTGTAGATAAGCTGCATCACATAAATAATATTTATCTGCACAAAAAATATATATATCAAAATATAAATATTTGTGGATGAAAATTACTGCAAAAAAACACTATTGTTAAAAAAAATTTTGATTAGAAAATATCAGGTTGTTTTGTTTAATTAGATAAGGATTTTGAATAGGGAATATAAGATTGTTTAATTAGATAAGGATTTTGAATGTAATTAACAAACAGGGATATATTTGGTAGATAAGATAAAGTAGTTGAAGTAAATCTCTTGATTCTTATCAAATTAAGCATTCAACTACGATTCTTGTACTGAAAAAAATACATACAAATTCAGCACCACTTAATAAGTTCAGCAGGTGAATTTTTATTTATCAAACACCTACAACATCTGAATGTCTGAATGAATTCAGTTTCAGCACTTTTTATGTTATTAAACAAGCACTTAATGGGCTGACATTCGACATGGGCGCAGTTCTTCCAAGTTTGAACATACGAATAATTTTTTCCCTTAAACCCTGAGCGGAAAGGTCAATACTCAATAGTTTAAGAGGTCCAACTGTCTAGTCCCATCTCAATTGTGAAACATTGAAGAGAAGAGGATTAGCATGGCACAACATCACAGGAAGAGTAAACTTGGTCAGATGTCTGCGGAAAAAGAATGAACATTTGAGTGCTAAAATCAAACAATTAAAAGAGTCAAGGGATTAAGTTTGGAGATTCTGCCTTATGGATGACTAAGCTACTTCGTATAGAAAAATATGCATGTAAGGAAAATGAAAAATTGAAGTAGAAACTTAAGGAGATAACTTAATGAAAATTTTGGAACTATCAATTTCAGTCAAGTAAATTCTCAAATAGTAGTACTATTCAAGAAGATTTCCCAAATAATGAAAGTTATGAAACAATGCATTCATTGAATGCATCTTTTAAACAATGCATTTAGTGAATGCCTTTTTTAAGGTAAAATGCCTAGAAAAAAACATATTCTGTGAATGGTCTTTTAAGGAAAGAACGCATTTACTAACTGTGTTTTTCACCCTTTGAGAAAAAGTTTAAAAAACACCTTCTTTTTATGAAGTGATTTTATAAAATCCCATTTTTGGGAATTTACTCTCGTGATGATTAGCAAACAAGTAATGATAATATTGACAATGAAATATCTACAAGCCAGTAAAACATGAATTAGATTTCTATTCATGGAAAACAACATCCACAATAATATTCATTATCTTATAGAGAGATCAATTATTTTGCAACTCTTTTGCCCAAAAGTCTTAACTAATAATAAAAAATATATTTTTGGCCCCTTATTGTTGAGGTCTTTATCAACGCGATCCCTCATCTATCACCGTCTACCAATGTAGCCTTTTATTTTTTTTTTTTCAAAAAATACAACCATTTGAAGAGTTCTAACGAGAAATTAAAGAAACAAATGACCGTTCATGTATATTGCATGTGCACCGTGATAATAAAAGAAGTAGAAAAATTGAAAAGACCAGAAACTACCTAATCCTCTTAATTTCATTTTCTCAATTTTCCCTATGTTGGAAGTATCAATCCCTATATTCGAATAGCAAATTGAAATGGACTGGTACATTTGTTTGTGTTTTTTCTTTTAATATCACTTTCTTTTGGTCTTAATATTGTACGTAGAATGCCTACAATCAACTCATTCAGGATATCCAATTTTCCATTTCAAATCTTACATTGGTTGCATTTTGCCAAGATAAGAGACTAAATTGATATGCCATGAACTCATGATGATGAAAGACCATATTAGCCATCACCCTAAATGATAATGGACAACAATTGCCCAGCGTGGGCAAATACATAAGAAGTTAGACGTCTGAGATATAAGAATGAATTTTTTAATTATTGAAGTCAAACAACTTAAGGAGTCGAGGGATTATTTTTAAGGATTAGCTACCTTATGGATGACTAACCTATTACGTATAGAAAAACTTACAAGCAAGGAGAATGAAAGCTTGAAGTGAAAACTTAATGAAAGGACTGATGAATTTATAGCTAATAAAATGATGAATGATGTCGTACGTAAGGAGATTGAGAAACTTCAGACTGCCAACATTTGAGATGGATAAAAAAAAATGGCATTTTGAAATATAATGTCAAGAAGTTAACAATTTGACACAACAAAGTTGAGGTATAGGAATGGCAATATGGACTCAAAGGTCCATAACTTGAAACATTATAACATACAACTCTATCGAAAGATTGAGGAATGAAGCTGCCTATTGGAGTGCACTATAGATGAAATGAATTATTATACCTAAGATAACGTATTGTCCAGTATAAGAGCTAAGTATGTGCAAAGAACCAAGAATTTCTGCATTATCATGGCTTTGGTGCAAATTATTTGGCATCATATGGATAATGAGGGAAATGATGAGAATGAAAATATTTTAAATGAAGAAGAACATAATAAGGAAGACCACGTAAAAGAACTTCCAATGTAAGAAGAATAGAAAGATGAGGAGCCTGCCTATGGAGGTTGAAATAGGCAATGGGATGCTCTTGAGGCTAATCAAGAGAAAGAGGAAAACTTTGGAGGTCAAGATATAATGGACCATTAGAGAGTTGATATTACAGTGTTAGAGTATGATCATACTTTCTTGAAATAAATTTTCATGACTGATTATTGAAATAAGTTTGGCATTACTCCCTAATGCTAGACATTATTATTAGTACAATTCGGATTTTTTTTTTTTGGATGGAATTTTTGGTTGTTATACTATAACAATTTGCTTGATGATTTGACTATTAATTTTGGTAAGTAGTTGGGCAATTTAATTTTCATATAATTTTTCATTGTGTATGAAAAAATTCCTAAGTTAAAACCTATACTTAAATTTGACTATTTACTCGTTTTAAGATATTTAGTCCTTGATGCAATTTAGTTAAGTTTTAAAAAGGTTGTCTTGGTTCTAGGGAGTGGCACGGACTAAGAGCCATGGTTAGGATGGAAGTGATGCAAACATCAATGGAAATGACAGTGAAACACTAATCAAAATGTCAATGGCCAGGGTGATAATGCACAGCTAGTGATTGTACCACCCAAATTTCTTTCTGTGATAATCGCTATAGTTCTATCGAATGACACGGGCAGTTGCAAAACAGTACATGCAAATGCATAGAAATAAAGTGGTACCCATGCGTGCTACAAGACAATGAAAAAAGTGCAAATCCTTACTTTTGATGGTTTTATCAATCCTAATAAAGCTGAAATGGATGGATAAGGTGAAAAACAATTTTAACTTACTGCAATTTCTAGATGAAAATGAAACATTAAATAATCAAACCCCTTTTGTTGGAAACAGCGGGGAGCCACACTGTGTTGACGATGTGCAATTGCACCCCCTCAACTTAGCAAAATTGAAAGAATAGTCTTGAACTTTTATAAATTTTTATGTTTCTATTATAATTGCATTCGCTCAATTTTAGAAAATACCTTTTTTTTCTTTAAATTGTCCCCTTTATGTTATGAGAAATTCTCATTCCTTTTACATTAGCCGCTAAACGATCAATTTCTTTCAGATATCTCTTCTATAGTACAAATGTTTTGAAAGTATTAAAACACAAATTTGGTTACTATTTGAATAAAGAATAGCTTTGACACATTCAAAACACAGAAACTCAATACTAAAAATCTTATTTTTATCTAAAATTTCCTTGCACATTAACAACATTATTTTAGGTGTATAATGCTACCGCCACTGACTATAGGTCTTGGCTCCACCATTGGTTGGAAAGGGTTTAAAAAAAAAATACAGGTCAACCATTGCACTGTTGATGAATTGGAGAAGATTAAAAGAATGAATCTTCAACTACGTTTTTCCACCTGCCATTAACTTGGGAAGCTTTTTCCCTTCAACCATTGCAAATCAAGAGTTAAAAAGACACTGAAATATACTAGGTTACTTTAATGTAGGATGAATGCAAGGTTATCAAATGCAATTTTTTCACTTTACAATATAATAGTCAAGTCAAGTGCCATAGATGAGACAGATATTGAAAGACTAAAAGCTAAGGAAAGAGGCAAAAGGCCTTAACTTGAAGATAAGAGTGGTGCTCAAGGATGCCCGATGGATTTTTTAGGCTAGTGAAAAGAAAGTTTGGTGCCAGTCACAGCCGATACCACCATGTATAGAATAAAGGAAAAGCCATTGTTATAAAGGAAATTTGGCATAAGATGCGTTTGGGAGAATGCTGCTTGAAGTCTACTGCCTATTTTTCGGTGTTGCCAAATGGGATCACCACATAAAGTACTACACAAAACTGAGGAATGAATTTGTCAAGATCGTTGAAAATAAATCGAGCTAATGCAAGGATGCATACCATGATCAGGGGCGGAGCTAGAAAAAATTCTTAGTGGAGGCAAAAGCAACACTAAAATTTTTTACCTACTATTTTTCTAGTTTTTTAAGCAAAAAAAAAAAAAAAAATTCACCAACAAGTACAAATGATGCATATATTCCATGAAAAACATAAAAAGACAAATTCAAAATTATTAATGTAATAATAATTTAATTTCAAAGACAAACTAAACTATTTACAATTACTCACTGCGAGTTTTTATATTTTGATAACTAATTTGGTTGTGGAAGTAAAAATGGCTCTCGGTTGTGGAGAGAAAATGGGGAACCAGTGGAGGGAAGGGAAATTGGAAAGTGGGGACAAAAGAAGTGAATGATATGATTAGATGAATTGATCAAGAGAAAGAGTAGCTAGCTGCTTAGTTATGGAAGGTAGTGGCTCTCGGTTGTGGGGGAAAAATGGGGGGCTAGAGGAGGGAAGGGAAATTGAGGAGTGGAGCCCAAAGAAAGTAAATGATATGATTGGTACTTGCTAGTTAAAATGAAAAAGTTTTTTTAAACTTATTTCAAATGGAATCTGTGCCTCACGTATCTTTTTAGAATTTTAGTTTATAAACTAACTTAAAAAATTACGTAATTCTTTCACATCCTTTCTAAAAAAACTCTGGAGGCCCACTTAAAATTATTTTAAAATTGTATAAGTATTATAGAATTTTTTAAGGGGGCAATGGGGCCCGTGCCACCAGTGCCCCCACCTAAAATCCGCCCCTGAACATGATTGACTTTAAAATTAAGGGATCTTAATTACACGTCTAGTAAACTCCACCCCTTCTAATGTGCTCCTTTATGGTGGTGCCGTGTATTCTTTTGTGACTACAAGCTTTGTTAAGACTTCAAATGCATAACCTAAATGACTACATAATCCATGTGTTTGCCCCTAATGGTATCCTTGTGTCCCATTTGAGATGTAATGATTGTTTTAGTTGAACAAAAGAACAATGAAAGTTAACGTGGTTTGCATATGATTGAGTGATCCAGATGTCATTTTTGGAATGAATTGGTTAGCTTAAAAACATGTATAGCTTGACTATAGAATAAAACCAAAAAAAAAAAAAATTCATCAACCCTAATGAGGACGAATTCTCATTCCAAGGAAATCTGTCAAGTAAGAATAAAAGGCGTGGACGCTTGGTGATAAGTTCTTCACAAGCCTTTAGGAACATTAAGAAAGGATGCAGAATATTACCTAGATCATATTATTTACAAGAAGGAGTCCAGTACATAATCGTAGTCAAGGAATTTCCCAATGCTTTTCCTAAAGAAGTACTTGGATTCTGCTGTGATTTCTAATGCCAATTTTGTTCCTTCTTCGTGTTTTGGCCGGAATTATATTATTACACCAATTTTTATGCCTTCATAATGTATAACATTAAGAGTAGTGATTTCTAACATGATATTGGTGAAACTCAATTGAAAACAAAAGCTTCAAATTGGTTTGTCATGAAAACTAAGGACAACATTAGTTAAATCCTTAAAGATTAGGTACCAAATTGATCATAATTTTAACGATAGTGACATGCTGCTGCTCCAAATCCCTTCACTTTTTTTTTTTTTTTTTTTTTGTCAAAGCTCCAGTGTTGGTAAATATTTATGGAGATAAAGGATCGAATTAGTAGATGGTAATAGATGAGAAACTAAAACGATAATTTTTCCACCTACGTACAAAGAACCTATAGAACGCAACTAACCAAGAATTAGAGCGAGACAAACGATAGAAGTCATGTTTGCACGTTAAATTTGCGAAGGGAACATGAAAAATTCGCGGGTTTGGTCCCTTGTGTTTGGCATCAAACGCAGTATGGTCCCTTAACAAAATATCCAAAACAATTTAGTTCCAATTACAGAAGAGTGGATTGATGTAGGACAAGTAACCCCTTTTGATCAGAAACCAACAAAAATTTTGCTTTTGAATGAATATACTTTTCCCTTACTAATTTGTATGCATGCCTCGATGAGCCGAAAGCAAACATTCATAAATGATATTATCGATAACTTTTATTTAAAATCCTTAGAGAACTTCCTCGATCGAAAATATATCTTAATTCTTGAAAACTTATGCTAACTTACATTTGTCATTTTAGCGTGTACTTCATTAAGTGCAATTATCATCAATTTATGGGCTAAGACTGTAAAGTCCCTTGACATTTTGTGCCAAGGAGGGAATATGGAAAAAGTAAGGCCCCAAACTGCAGTTCTCTCCTCATCTGTCCCTTTGTCAACTACTTCACATCAGTTTCCACCCTCCACCGAATCCTTTATCTTAACCGTTACTTGATTTTCTTCTCTTCCCATTCTCCCTGTAGACTTTTTCAGATTCAGTACAGTACAACAGCCAAGGACAAAAGATTGGATATTGCTTCATAAATCAATGGAAGCAACTGTCATCCCAGGCACAACCACAATCTGTGATGATCTAAATCAAGAATGTCCCAAGCTGCTGTCTCCTACAGGTTACCATCAATTGTTTCTTTGAGACTCTTGTTTAATTTATGATGCATTGCCATTTTTTTTTTTTTTTTTTAGCCCTGTTTAATATTTTTGTTCAATGGTATCCCTTCTTTTCTGATTTAATTTGCTGGGCTTAAATTGCTTTTGTTGTTATATTTCTTGGGTATTTCCTGGAGTTGCTTTGTTGAATTTAGTGCTGCTTAGGTGATGGTGAATCTTCGCAAAAATTTCTTTTATATCTGAGTATAGATAGTTGTTTGCGAAGAAGCAATGAATGGCAAACGGGCATATTCTTTGGGATAAAATTAACTAGAAAATCACAAGTAATCAAAAAGAAAAGGAAAAATGGAAAGAAGCCAAATTTTGTTCAAAATAAAGTTTTTGATAGAAGCCTTGAAAATCTGTTACTGGATCTATTCATATACTGTAAGTTTCTAATTTCAAGTATATTTAAGAATTTTACGCTATAAACCTGGAAATAAAGGGTGGAACTGCCTTGTTCCTCGTTAGTCCGCCAGAACCCCACGCCGCCTTGTTGGATGCTTCTACTGAAAGTTTTCTGCAGTTTTCATCCAACCAATTGACGATTGTCATAATCCTTATTGAAGTCAGTTTAGTTTCAAGTTAGTTTTGTTGAGAACATAAGTGACCATATCCTTTTCTTCTGATAACTTTTAGCTTTTTATAGCTAATTGTATTAGTATATTTTACATTCAACTTTTGAAGAAAAACCGTAAGGGATGTAGCTGTCAAAAGGTTGTTTGATTTGTGCTTCTGATGCTTTTTTCAAAACTGATATTTTTGAGCGGTTGACAACTTAAAGCTTCAAATATGCCAGTTTCTCCCTTCATATTGTTTATCAAATTCTGATAAATGTGTTATAGCATTTTTTTTCTCCTTTCCTTGATGTTAGTTGGAAGTTCAGTTTTTTCTTGATGTTAGGTTTTTACCTTTGTTTTGTTTTATGTGACAAAAGTAAAGACCTATTACCTCTAGCTTTCTTATTAAGAACAACATAGCCGCGTTATAATAAAGAATAATTAAATTGCATGTGAGAGTCTAATTAATAGGTTGCTTCATACATTTATCCCATCTCAACTCTTGATTATGCTGTGTTATTGTAGCTAGCTTGGCAGTATCAGGATTATATGTGCAGTTGCTCCTCCCTTGAACTCGAAACATTTATTTCCTGCTATTTTCCACTCAACATGCAGTTTTAGCTATATCATTTCATTAGGGCAACCTACGTGAACTTTCTTTCTAATTAACACCACTGGTACTTCTCGCAATGAGTAAAAGATATAGGAAAATCAAAACTAAGGTTAATGAAAATTATCATTTTAAAAAACTAACACACTTCTGTATTTGTATTATGCTCCAATTGCTTCAACTTATCCTTAGTCAATGACTTCCTCTGACTCACAAACCCCATTGATGAAGAGCTGAGAAATATTCTGCTTAAACAGAATCAGTTGGCCAAGGTCAACCTTGACATCCCTGACCTCTTATTTTTTCTTTCCACTCTTGAAAAAGGTTTTCCTTAGCAGTAGGAGTCCATTTGGCAACATTGGTGACACAAAGTACAAGATTGGTCTGATTCTGGAATATGATGATACTGAAGTCCCACAATCATCATAACTTCTGCAGGACTTGTCCGAACTTATATTTTCCTTTGTAGATACTAGGACCAGACAATTGAAAGGTGTTTTAAGCATTATGACAATTGTTCTCACAGTTGTGTATAACAAGTGTTACTTTCTTTTCCAAATTTAATTGCTTGCAGCTGTTTACGAGTAAGTTGTTAGGCAGTTGGACATCTGTGTTGCCCTGTCTGATCTTCTACATAGTTTGACTGCTGATATCCAGCTCTGCACTAGCTTGTTGTCAAGAAACATATGTTTTACTTTGCTGAGGAATTGAGGGTTCTGTATTATATTAATTATTCAATTTTAGGTTGGAGTAAGAATCCTGAATCAATATGTGTGGATTATGAAAAGAAGTGGATTTAAAAATCCTTAAATTCTAATTTCCAGTTGTTATATATTCTGCTTCTAGAAATGAGGCAATTTCTAGAAGTGTTCCAATTCTGTTTAAAACAACATTAGTTTTAGATTAAAATTTTGGTGTATCAACCCAAATCCTAGATATGTATAGCAATGTTTGGCATTAATAATCACTTCAAACATGATTCTTTATAAATGATGTGACCTTTCTACATCAAAATTGATATCTTCAATCCAGAAAGTGCCTAACACCAGCAATTTTTGGTTCTTTTGGGTAATTTTTCTTCCTATTTTATAGGAACTGAAAGATGATGAAGATATTAATAGTTATTTCCACATTCAGTCGGTTCTTTTTTGATTTTTCTTCTTTTAGGGAATCAAATGTTGTCTAATCAAAAGTTGTCTAAGATTCAAGTGTTGTCCATTACCTAAAGTCACTATCGGTTGATTTCAACTCGACAATTTTCAATTTGCCAGTAAGTTTGCACCTCTATCTGCTGATATCTATTGGCACCTTTAACACTCAGTAGAATTTTTGGTGGCTGCGTGTGTAGTATGTATGCTAGTATCTTGGCACAGTCTGTGTCTTTATTCTGAGATAGAAGTTCTCTTAAATATTTAACAAGTACAAAAGTAGTTATTTGAATGATCTAAAGCCAACTTAAAAAAGCACCTATTTTGTCCTGGTAGTTATAAGTATATATGTTGTATCAAAGGGTATTGGTGGAATATCAAGAGAGACCAGATTTCATTTGTAGTAGGACTAACCTTGCATATGATTCTTGCAGAATAATTTGTTTATCTCTTCTTTCAATGCTTTGCAGCTGTGGATCTTGTGGATACCCTCTGAATCTAACATCTTCTACACGTGCAATTTCTGGCATAGGACCCGAATACAAAAAATCCATTGCAAAAGGTTTTATCTCATTTATCTCCATTGACCTCAGTCGATTTACTCGAGTTGATGAAGTAACGTGCCTTCCAATATCTTTGGGCTGTTACCCTTCAAAAACAAAACTTCTTTGTCGTAAATGTGGTGTGCTTATAGGTCACATACAAGGAGATTCACACACTCCATGCATTTTTGACTCAATGACCTCCTCTAGCTCATGCAAAAACATTATGATAAGGATTCAAGCTTTGCAACCTTCAGAAGAGTGCTAGTGCTTTCAAATGGAGAATTGTTACGAAGATTGTCTGACCTCTATTATGCAACTTCCTGATGATTGCTTGTATTTTATTTTTCACTGGCTTGACTCTGCCTCTGATCGGGAATCTTTTGGATTAACTTGTCATCGATGGCTTCAGATTCAAAACTCAAGTCGTCGAAGATTACAGTTCCAATGCTCATTCACTAAACTTGATATTCCCTCCATATCTCAAAGTAGCATGAAAATTGATGCCTTTTATCTACATAGGTTGCTTAACCGCTTCCAGAAGCTGCACTATTTGTCTCTATCTGGTTGCATTGAGATGCCTGATTTTGGTTTGAGACAGTTGCTAAATTATGGGTCCCAGCTTCAGACTCTTCATTTACACTGTTGTTTTGGAATAACTGATCATGGAATTTCCTTGGTTGCCTCTGGATGTCCTTCTTTGACAACTATTAGTCTTTATCGCTGCAATGTTACTGATATTGGGTTAAAGACCTTATCTGAATCTTGCTTGGCCTTAAAAGATGTGGATCTGTCATATTGTTCACTTATATCTGACCAGGGTATAAGAGCCCTTGCCAAGAATTGCCGTCACCTTCGTGCTGTCTGTATGACTAACTGTAGAAGTGTCACTGGTGTTGGCTTTATGGGCTGTTCACAGAGTTTGACTTTTCTAGAGGCCAATGGTTGTAAGCTAGAGCCAGGAGGAATCATGGCTATTGTGAGTGGCGGTGGACTTGAATATTTGAATCTTTCATGCCTGTGGTGGTGCATTGGTAGAGATGGTTTGACAGCAATTGGTGCTGGATTTGCAACTAAGCTGAAGGTACTTGATTTTCGATCTTGCAGAACTATTGGCGACAATTCTATCATTGCAATTGCAAAGGGATGCCCTTTGCTCCAAGAATGGAACCTGGCATTATGTCATGAGATCACGAGAGCTGGTTGGGAAGCAATTGGTGTAAATTGTCATCACTTGGAGAAGCTTCATGTCAATCGTTGTCGTAATTTATGTGATGAAGGATTGCAGGCCTTGAGGTATGGCTGCAAAAAACTCTCTGTTCTTTATATGAGTATCAGTAAATCCTGCAATATCAGTTCCACAGCGCTGGAGATTTTCAGATGTTCAAGAGGTAATGTCAAAATCCTAGAAGAAGAAGTAATGTCTATTGCTCCTGACTCTGCCTTCCATATATGTTAAGCGCAGATGAACCCTTTGGTTTGGTGAATTCGAAAAGACACATTGTAAAATTGAAGTGTTTAGAAGCACAAGTGTTTTGTAAAATTTATACAAAACTTTTGGTAGCTTGCATGTCACTCTCAGAAGTAACAGCTAATAATGCTTACGAGTCACAACCTAAAACCTTCTTCAAGATGGAGTTACCAGTACACAAACCAACATATGACAATTTTTGCCTCTATCATATTAACAGGATGAAGGGAAAAGGTTGGTTACTGAATTTAATCTATAAGCGTTAGGCAAAAAAGCGTTAAGCAAATAGACCTATGAGAATATGGCTGACTCGTCCATGCTTATGTTCTCAAGAGTAGGACTGTTCTTGAAAACTGATTTTAACTAAGCCAGCAAAGTCTAATGGCTTTGCTAAGTTGAACGGAAGTTTTACCTACACGATCATTGTTTATACGTGCAAGATTGGCATTGCCGTGTCTACACATTGCGGCTCTAGATTGAGATCCAATAGCTTTCTGCCAATTGTATGTAACAATAAGACAATATCACTATTTTTCCCTCAACTTTCAAAATATCACGTATCTTTCCTATCAGTCATTTGAGGCCCATTATTGACATAAATAATGGTAAAATGACTCTTATACCCTGATTTTGATTGATATATATATATATATATATATATATATATGTGTGTGTGTGTGTGTGTGTGTGTGTGTGTGTGTGTGTGTGTGTGTTGGATTAATTACAGATTGCACCGATATAATTATGGGTCAATAGCAATTTTCTCCATGTTTTCACGAAATAAAAAAATTGCCTCATGATGACTAACACCATTAACTTTCTAATGATTCTCAACTTATTTGTTGAATAAATATGCCCACATTGTTATATGTTTTTCTTTTAAATTTCACTTTGTATGTGTTTTTTCTTGTATGTTTAATTTTCGTACATTTTTTTTTCTTTCTTTTTCATCCTTTTTCTTCTTCCTTCTTTGACGTTGTCAATGCCTTTTATTTTACATTCATATGTATATATTCAAATAAACTTTTCATTTGAATTAGTATTTTCTCTCATTTATAATGCTGTTTATGCCATTTCAACATTTTGTAACAATTAATTTATCATTGTTGTAGTTATTGTTCAAAATAAACCACTAATTTCTAGGTGAATCATTAATTGTTAATAAAATGTAATGTATGCTAATACTTGGGAATCACTAAAAAATAAAAAAAAAATTGGCAAAACATTTATACTAAATGTATATATTTTTAATTTTTATATGATTTATAATAATTATATATTTGCCTTGAAAAAATAAGATATACATTTAAGCATGAAGAAAAATGTTAATAAGGATGAACAAGATAAGAGACAATAATAAACAGAATTGAAGGTGCGGCATTGTTATCGATCATTTAACTTTTGTTCGTTATTGACATTTACCGTGTAATATGAGGTTGTTAATAAAAAAAAAAAAAAAGAATTACACAAGATTTCTAAATACTTTTTTCATTTACAACGTTTCATTACATTGATTAAAATGTTTCATAAGAATTAAAGAAAAAGTATGTATTTCAGCATGAAAGAAATTCTTAATATGGGCATGAAAGCATATTGTATAATTGCTATGGACGTGTAGCTACAAGGCATAATTTGAATTAAAGCGAAAAATAATTTGTAAACAAACTGATGTTAAGGATAGCAAAAGGATATATGGGGATAGATTATCTTATCTCTCGTGAAATTAATTTTTTAATCTCACTTGAGCTAACATGTTACGAAAACATATAAATCAGGAGAGGTATGGGATATTTCTAAAACTTCAAGAAAGGCTAGCGTTCCTGACAAAAACGTTAGTTGAGGTTTCTAAAAGTATCCATCGTCGGGCAGGCTCCCTTGTGGAGGTTGATATCCCACATCGGGGTGTAGAGGGGTTGGGGTAGTGTAGATAAGTCCCCTGTGAGACCTTCAAGAGTTGCCGGCTTTTGAGGGTTCTCACGGGAATTGGGTTTGTCGAAATTATCAAAAGTCCTTTGGACTTGGAAAAAAGGTTTCTAAAAGTATCCCTAACAATGATATATATGCTAGGCACCCGTTTCCCTCTTTGTTCTCAACTCTTTACATGTCCTTGGCTTCATACTGCTTTTGAAAACATAATAATGCTTTCGCCTTCTTATCCTGGGGATTCTAATCTTCCATATAGATGGTTGTGGTGCCTAACTGCCTAGCCATACTATAATAATATTAGGTCTTGGTGGAAATTCGTTAGATAGGAAATATGATAAGAACTCTTGGTCAAGCCAAAAAGATTGCCAATCAATCGTGATCAATTACTTAATTGGTGAAATAGTTCTCTTCCTTGAAAAGCATGCTTTTCTGTTACTTGTGAACAAGCATAATTGCATTACCTGACTAAATATGTTAATGGGTTAGATTTTACTTATATTCAACCCAAACCCAATATATTTGGATAGGGTTTGGATTTAATTTCTCAAATTCAGACCCTATCTAGATCTAGACCTTATAAGAGAATTATGGATCTAGATAAGGTCCAGTTTTTTATGATCTATATTTAAATCTAAACCCATATCAAACTCATGTATATATAATTAAATAAATTTAGAAAATAATCTAAAGATTTTATGGCCATTGGATTGAATATGGTAAGACTTCATGATTTTTTTTTTAACTAATCCTAGCTGTCATTCTAATTGGTACGAACATTTTCAGGGAAAGGAGAAAAAGTAAAGACAAACAAATAAAAGATTGGATATGAATACAGTTAAATCTTTGAAAAATAAATAGTAGTAGTCGACAATAGTTCTTTTTTTTTTTTTTTTTTGAATTCATAATATTGCATTCAACTTCTTGAATAAAAATTGGATGGCATCTATATTATTTTTTAACACTATATATTTTTAACATATTTTTAGTTTAGTATATTCAAAAAAAATACCCATTAAATACCCAGACCCACGAGAGTCTGAATCTACATTTGGGTCTAACTATTTATAGATCTAGATTAAAAAAATCCAACCCAAACCCTATCCATTCACATGTCTAACCGTGACAAACTATTAGACATGCATATGTTAGAGCAATCGTGACCAAGTACTCAGTTGGTAAAAATACTTTTCTTCCTTGAAAAGCATGTTTTTCTATTACTAATGAACAAAGAAAAAGTTGCAATCGCACATCCACAAGATACTGCAAAATGGTTAATATGTGAAAACGCATTTACCGAACAGGGATTTCTTGCATTTTTTGAAGAATAAAATCCATTTGCTTCGAGAGAAAAAAAAAAAAAAAGATATGAATGGCCTTTTTCAACCATCTGCTTTACTTATGAAACGTAAATTGAAAAATGGAACCTGTGCTGTCGAAGGATTTTTTGCAATCATTTTGACTAAACCAGAATAAAGCAAAACAACCAGCTTCAAAGCTTACCTTACTAATAGCAAAGCGACCAGCTTCTGCCAATGCCAATTGAGAATAGATTTGCTAAATATGATCCAAACAGGTATAGAAGGAAATACGCATCATACAAAAGAATTTGGTACTGTTACTCCATGCAAATGAATTATGCATGATCAACCAACCTCCAGAGTATGGCATTTAACTTGTGTAACATAATCAATATCTGTACAGAGCCCTGAGGGATCACAGCCACGGTCTGAAGGTTGAATTAAACCGGAAAAGACACTGACAAACAGTAGGTCTCAAAGAGCTCAAGACATGTCATATATTACAATTTTCACACTACATTATTGGTTACAGTATTTGTTCATCCCCCTGTTCATTTTGGGATTGTTCCTCCAGAAACCAGCACAACCAGTATTCATTATATGGATCTGTTTGTGTGTGCTGCAACAGAGGGAGACAACAGAGAGACAGGTACAGGTAGATCACCAGCAAAAAAATTCTCCACTAAGAGGTTTTGTGCTATCCCAGACACACAATTGCAGCATCACAATGTCAATCTTCTGGATTCGTAAACATTTAACAGCCAACTCCCATCGGTACCATTGATTAAGCATTCCATCAAATTAATTGTTTGTGTTATCTCCCCATAGATTATCCCAGCCACCACTTGGAGGAGCCTTGGGTCCCTCAATATAGTTTTGGTTCCCATGGGGATTATGTGGACCTTGAAGCCCACGAGGACCAGGGGGTTGACCTTTTTTTGGCTTTGTTCGAATTCCCAATATTCTTAGAACAAATCTAGCAAGCTCCCCATATAATAACCCAGAGCGATCAAACAGCTGCAAATAAAAATAACAAGTCACTAATTAAGATTGCAACCCCAATTATTCAATCTCCAAAAACAAAAACTACCTTTAGTTAGAGACAAAAATGAGATACAAGATCACCAAATTACCTGAAGAAGAGCCGTCACAAACATGTGAAATGCCTGTGTATTTTGGTCAATTAATATTGCAACTCGTCCAAAGAAAGTTACGACGCCTTGCATCTGCAACAGTTGCAAAGAGTTAGTTATAACCTTCTTCCAAAAGTAGCAATTACATAGTAGTAAAAGGATAACAGAAATTATAACGCTTACTTCAGGACATACACAAATCAAGATGCGTTTAAAATGAATGGACAAGCTTAAAATGGCAACTGCATGAGGTAAAATCTTAATTCACACATAAAAGAGCTTGTTAATCTTTGTTGTTTGTTTTCCTGCACAGTCAAACCTGGGAACTGCGCAGTCTTTCAATCAATAATTCGACATATACCAGTTAGTTAATTAGCAAAAGTTTGCCTTGGTATGGTCAGAAACAATGCCCAGTAAGGATGCACACTTTAGTCCCCTCCCAAAGTGAAATAGCTTAATACTCCATTTCATGCAGCAGGTACTAGATGAAGAAAAACTAATTCATTTGATCCTACATCATTTCTGTAAGCGTCTGACAAAGAACCAAAGATCTATTTTGAAAAAGAAAGTCACAAGCTTCCAGGATCTGATGGTTTTACTGAAAGACAAAAAGGCAGAAAGCCTTGGAAGAACTCAATATCTGGTGCACAATTGTGATCTTCTTTAGCATGAGAGAGAGAGAGAGATCTTAGCTTACCACCCTCATTAAGGAAACCCAAAAGCTTGGTGGAGAAGGAGGAGCACCAAAGGGATTGTTAGGGTCCTGGTCACCATATGGAGCACCCATGCCACCCATGCCGCCCATGCCACCCATGCTGCCCATGCCATAACCACCACCATACATTCCCCCTCCATACATGCCACCTCCATAAAGTCCTCCATACCCTCCTCTATACATGTTGTTTCCATACAAGCCACTGCCATAAGACCCACCTAAACCACCATAAGACCCCAAACCACCATACGAATTGTGCATTCCACTCCCGTAACCAGTACTGTAATTTAAACTGGAACCATAACCTGGATGGAACAAATAGGGCAAGCAGATTTTGTCAGATACTTAAGGCTTAAATAATTTGCAAGATGACATACATTGCTAATCTGTAATCATAAACTACAGCTTATGGAGCACTAAAAGCAATAACAGTTTCTTAGTGAATCATAAAGCCACATTTTGACAATATGAACCTTAATCAACAATCCCAACTTTAGTCTTTTATTTAGCTTTTCTTAAAACACAAGTAATTACAAACACTGGAAAACCCAATTAATGTCATTAAGGAGTTTTAGAGCCAATATTTCACCTTTGAAATCTAGGAGAAGTGCTTAGAATGGCAAGCCTAGAGCTTCCTAACCCTATATGTTGCCACTAATCAATCACATAATATTAGTAAATAATCACAAAAAAATCGATCATTAGTGAATTATTTGCCAAAAATTTATTTGCTTGCATCATTAATACATTTTCAACCACCATTTTATCTCACATGCATTACATCAAAAAAGTACTACAGTATCTTCTTGAAAAAATTATCGCAAATAATCTACTATCCAAACATACTCAAAATGACACCAATGACACCAGATAATTAACCACAGCAATAGAGATTTCATAGCCCCATCAAGTAACAATATTAAAATAGAAAAACTAAACAAAAATTCAGTCAAAATCTACCTCCGTAACTTTGCTGCTGCTGCTCCCAAGGCCTAGAGGGCATAGGCCGCCCCACCGCATTTGCATTGACAGTTGAAGCACTCCTATCCGCAGTCGAAACAATCTCACCGGGCCTTGCTGTTCCAGAAGCTTCCACAACATCACTTGTGCTACCCGGTGACGGTGGCTTAAACGGCGCCGGGCCCGATGACGACCCGGCACGTTCCCACGGTTTCGCCGGAGGATTACTACCTGCTACACCACAAATTCCCACTCAAGAAGATAAAAAAAAACAAAAAAAAGGAAAATCATCTAACATTTCAAAATGATAAGCTACAGAAACACGGACAAAACTTAACCCTAATATAAAAAACTGGAAGATAAACCTAATTACAAATAAAAATCACAAATTTAGTACTTATGCAACACGATTGAAATTGGAATTGAACTGTACAGACCTGATGCTGGCGAATTGCTAACCATCGGAGAGAGAAGAGAAAACCGGGGAAGGGGTTGAGAATTTCAATCAGACTACGTTTTTGCCTGTTATATGGCTATCTTTTTGTCCCCCCACCTTTCTTTTTTGGGGAATTTCGTTCTATTTTACTATTTGGATTTTTTTATTTTTTATTTTTTGGAAAGGCAGGGGAAGATTCCTAATCGTGTTTTTTTGATATGGATGATGTGAATTTACATTTTTGGGCTTCTGTCTAGTTTTGCACATGGTAAGTGTGCGTGCCTCCACTCAAAATCGATCGGCCATGGGAGGTGGTCTTCGTCAAGGTCAACACGAGCTTGCGTTGGACTTGCAAATTGCTGGGCTGGCCCACTTGGTAAGTGGCGGATCAGTGCCAACATTGAGTCAAGTTTTTTTTTTTAATTCGTAAAACTGCAGTGTTAGGATCACCTGAAATGAAATTAATTTTTATGCAAATTTTTTTTCTAACAGCGAGCAGAGGTGGGATGGGATTTAACGAGCAGGGAAGGAAAAGAGGAAAATTGAGCCAAATATATAAATCTTGAAATCTCAATCTTAGTCATTAAATCGAAACTTTTATACAACTTGTCAAATTGACTAAATCGTAGTGTTTGTAGTTTACATGATGTTGAAAACCATTTATGATGCTAAATTCGTAATTTACAGCTTTTGAAAGATTTTGTACTTCTACTATCCATCGTGTAAAATAATTGACATGGACAATTTAATTTATTCCAACTCTGTAAGTTACCACTAATAGACATAGCTTTGTTTCCTTGATTTAGATGGAAGCATAGGTCTGGGTGATGCTATTGTCATGGTTGGGATTCACCTTAAAACTTAAACGAATTTTGATATTTGTATCATACATAGTTGAGTATGTGAGGGATGAAATGGAAAATTAAGATGGGTTGAGTGTGAAATAGAGATGGGACTCTCGACTGGAGAAGGCAATAACTAACAAGTTCATCAAAGGAAAGACATTGAAGACTAGAGTTTTCTTGTACCTCCAAAAGTTGCATTGGGATTCCTTAGGCTAGGCTGTTTATTCTAAGGCATTTGTCCAATTTAATAACTATCTTAGACTACATTTTTATTAACCTTTTACCACTCTAAGGTTTAGTAGTTTAATGTGATATCTATCTTATCTGCCCATTTATGTCTGTCAATTGCTTAGGCAAGGTACCTTCTTGATCTTTACATGAATAAGGAAAAATGCTTTTCATCCAGTTTTATATTGACATGTCAGCTTTATATTGACATGTTATATACCCTAGTGTCTTCTTTCTTCGATCTTCACTCATATTACAAGGTATTCATCTATCATATAGATAGACACAAAGTATACTTGGATCCTACTCCAACTCAAGTACAAGATAATGAATCCCACACCTCACTCTAGGTCTGACAGTACTAAGTTAATCAGTATCCGCCTATTCTTTCCTATGAATACCTTTTAATAATTACTTAACCATGGTATCATTGCCCAATTTCTAGTTGGCAACTTTCCATTCATAAGTGGTCAATATTCAAACATTTCACGTCTAACCTAGTGGCTTGTGCAACATCATCAAACTATCAATGAAAATTTTCAACATCATCTAGCTTTGAAGAAGAGTGCCCAAGGTCAAGTATATTTGCTATTATATTTTATTTTCTTCAAATACTAGAGTTGAACCTCAACCTAGATTGCCTATTTCTAATTCCTAAAGACCTCTAAGACAATTGATAGCAAATTTTAAAGACCTATCCTTTTATTACTTACTCTAGTTAGGGATTTTTGACTAGCTGCCTAGTCCAATTTTTGGTTCTTCATCTTCGAAAAACATCTTTATAGTTGCAATAAGACGGGTTTCTTGCTTAGTGAGAAATAAATACTAATTGCACTATATGTGACGATCTCACCTCCCCCTGAAACGTACCCTAGGGTTTGGCAAACCGTCTGCCAAACTCTCGTCAGGACTCACTCATTCATATTAACTTGAGAGATAACATTACTATTAACTGTCAAACTTCATGATATATACATGAACCTCAACTATCCAATAGCAAGAACAAAACCTCTTCCAAACTTACTTAAATATACACATTCCTTGTCATCAATTGCCTATACAACCCTAGGTACGATCAGGGGTTCAAGCTTACAAAAAAATTCAAATAATCTCGATATAGAACCAAGAAATGCTCACTAGAATATTTATCAAAACTTGGACAAAAGCTCTGCCTTCTTCGATTTCCACTCTCAAGTCACAACCCCATGGTAAGGAAAATAACTAAAGGAATGAGTTAAAAACCCAGTGAACTTCCAAGAAAACATGCAAGCAAACTAGTAGATAGATAACATTCACATTATTTCAGGAAACATGTAATAACCAGATAGATCATGCAATAATGTATAGTAAAAAACACATTTGCATAAAATGAGATAGTCTGCTCTCAAGAATAGGTTCCACAGCAACTTGTTCGGGATCCGTTGACACTCTGTCAACCATGGAATTATAATGTCCGCAAATCACCACTTGTCTCCAGTCCCATTCCTCCGATCATCCCCCTGTACCGGTCCTGAACTCCAAAGATAAACAGTATCCATGGTTCATCAATCTTCTCGACCAAACCCTTGCCAGCTCGATTTGACCAACTAGCCAATGGGATTTGGAATCCCATCTCAGGTACTCAGTATTCAAGTTAGTCACGAGTGGAGACATTAGATGTCATCCAATGCTCAAGTATTGCATGTAAACAGTGTATTTCACTTGTCACTTGTAAACAGTATTTCACTTGTTCAAGTCACTTGTAAAACAGGTTAGAAATCTTTCCTTTACCCAAGGCTGCCCAGCCTACTCGAATAGGGGTTCCAGCAAAGGGTTTAGTTCAGTCGATGCGATAAAGTACACATCCGGCGTATATTCATGCATACGCATGAGCAACTCAAGGTTGTCTAGCCTAGATAGGGGTTCCAATGAAGGGCCCAATTCAGCCATTGCCAGCCTACATTCATGCATACGCATGATTAATCCAAGGCTGTCTAACTTACCCAATATTTCGGATAAAGGTTCTAGCGAAGGGCCTAGTTCAACCAATGCCGTAAAATCTATAGCCAGCCTACATTCATGCATATGCACATTTCAATTCCCATTCAAGATCATGGAATTCAAGTTTACGAAGGTCAAGTGCAATAAAGTACACACTCGCCTAGCCAATGTCAAGTCAAGTGAGTTTAGTATTTTAAGTATTTCAAGCGTTTCAAGTAGTGATAGCAATTGCATTTCAAGTACTCGACAATTTCGTCATGATAACATTTCAAGCAATCCACAAGTCACATGTATATCAGGTCAGTTGCACATGTATATCTGTTCACTTATAAACAAGATATCAAGAGTTCAGTCAAGTTAGATCAAGTACGATAAAGTATACACTTGCGTATGCAATAGCAATTCAGTATCCCTAGCAATTTCGAGCAATAAGTCACATTTTGAGCATCAAGTCACATAAAGCATCAATTAAGTAAAACATATAGTTCTAGCATGTAGTTGGAACACTCACCAATTGATCACAGTCTTTCTACTTCAAATCTTGGTTCTTTCTCTTGGTCATTCTCGAGTCCTGTGGTTATATCATATATCAAGAGTCTAGCCACTTCACTTAGCAAACAAAGCAATTTGCAAATTTAACACCCATATAGCTTTCACAAGTGCACAGTTTCCTTGGTCAAATCCAGGGGAAAACCCATATGCATGCTAAAACAATACTTCAAGGAGAAGATGGAGTACAAGGACATCAATTATAGTCAAAAGTTTAAAGAAAATGGGACAAGACTCTCAAGGTGCAAAGCTAGAAATTTCAACTAGAAAACAGTTCAGAGAAAACTCATTTCCTTTCATTTAAACCTCTTGTTTTGGCTCAAAACCAACACACATGCATAGAACAAGATTGTAACAAGTGTCTTGAGCAAGATCATATGCAAGAGTAAAGCAAAAGTCCCCTAAACTTAAACTCAAGCTCTCTCTTGCTCCATCAGTCAACCAAGCAAACTTAGCAACTCTTAACCTCAATTCATCCATCTAAACTTCCGAGTTTAACCTCATCTTCATGGCAAAATATAATAGAGCATGGCTAACATAACATGAGACTTATGGCATATGTTCTTGGCAAGGAAAGCCGTCAAAATCACACATATAGAAAGCTTGACTAAGCTATGTACTACATGTACCAAAACTAGAACTTTCGCATGATAAAACGGTTTGAAGAGAAAGCATTTCCTTTCTTTTAAATTTCATTGTTTTAACTCAAATCCAAAGTATATGCAAAGATCATGGTTTAACAAGTGTCTTGGACAAAAGTAATAAGAATATGTGCATGAGCAAGTCAAAATAACTCTCCCTCTCTCAAACGACCAACCAAGCAAAAGTTCAACAACTTGCCCCAAGTTCTTCTAGTTAAACCTCCAATTTTCCACCCTATTTCCACGGAAAAATCACTAGCAATCAAATGAACATATCATGAAGTGTATGGTGCATATGCTAGGTAAGGAAATCCATCAAAATGTCACATAGATGAAACTTTAAACTCATCTAAAGAGATTATACACCAAAGCTGAAATTTTCCCTTATAACTTGAGATTCCTCCATAAAAGACATTCCTTTGAACTTATAGAATATCATACATCAAGTAAATTCAAAGATAAGAGAAGAAAGATAGGTTTTCTATTAGGTTTACCTCTTTTCCCCAAGACCTAAGATGGAAAAACAAATCAAGAAGTGATCATGGTTTTCTTCCTCCAAGAACTCCTCCAAGAATTCCCTTCCGAGCTTGCTTCAAGGGTCCTCCCTCTTGTTTTTCCACTTGTTTTCTTACTAATTTGGACAAGAATCAAGACTAGAATTTTTGTGTTTTCTCTCCCAATTTTCTCTCTAAAATTTCATCCAAACTAAGCAAGAAAGAAGAAAAATGGTGAGCAAATGAAAGTTTGGTTGGATAAAAAGAAAGTTTGGTCTTGGTCAAGGGTCTTTGGATGTTTGACAAGTGGCAAAGCAAGAACTCATGTCTATCCATTTGTCTCTCATTCACTATAATATCTAACTCTCCTCCAATTAACTCTTAATATCCCTTGTCACATAATTTTTTTTCGCACAAAACTCCTCCTAATCCTCCAAATTCATTGCACACACCTCACTAGTTGGTCACACAAATATAATGTGCCGTGAAGCTCGACATGCATCAAGTTAAATAAGGCAAGGGAATAAAAATCATGACTCAACCATTAAATCAACCACAAACTCAACACAATTAAGTTAAATGAACAAAAACATAGAAAACGAAATTTCTGGTCCTCACACTATAAATCTTTGAACTCCTAGGTAATAGATTCTATTACCCTAAGAAGAGTCATTAGAGTAAGACTTTAAATAAGAGTTGAGATGAAACAAAATTTTGGTATTTGCTTAGGATGTTAAAACATATGTTAGAAGATTTTCTCTTTATCAAGAAGAATAAAAGGATTGGAAAAGTGTATTGGTACTTTTACAAAGAGACCTTGGAAATGTATTTCTATCAAGCCACTTACATATTTAATCACTAAACCAATTTTGAAATCTTACAAAGGTCCTCTAAATTTATTAATCCCTAATTCATTCTTAACTTTAAGAGAAGACATTTATGCAAACTAAAATAATTATTTATGCAAGCATGTATAATTTTCCAGTCAAAAGAGAAAAGAAAAAATATGAAGCTATACATGATTAATGAAAATAGAGAAGAGAGTATAGAAATTATTACAACAATCCTAAAATTACTTCTCAAGATTGCTTCCCTTTTGAGCAATGAAAATAATTTTAGTCAACAAAATAGTATTCCATACTTATTAGATTCATTTGACTTATAAGAAAAAGAGTACATATTATATACACTAACGGTGTATACACTATCACGATTAGATATATGACACATATATAAAATTTGAGTTTCAAATTCAAATTTGGCTTATGTGTCAAGCATCTAATGGTGAAAGTATATACACTGTCAGTGTATAAAAATTTAATCCTAAAAAAAATAAATTTGATAAAGAATTTATTAATGAGATATGTCTCAACCAGTTAAATTGAGTATTAAGAACGAATAAATATAGTTGAATAATATGCAATCAATTTTTTGTTGTTTATTATTTTCTCTGTCATAATGGCCAAATTCATTTAGACTTCGTTGTTGAGAATATAGATTAAGCATTTTATTATCGTGAATATGCAAATGCATGAAAATGAATTTTATATTATTTTTATGTTTTCTTTTTGTTGGAAAAGCATACTCTTACTATTTAGAAGACTATTTTAGTCTAAATAAAAAAAATTTATGTACCAAGAAATTTATAATAAAATTTTAGAATCCTTCATGAGATTTCAAAATAGTTTACAGACTAAAGAGTTTAGAATAAATTTTAAAGGGATCTATGAGATTACAAAATTAATTTTGGCACCAAATATGCAAATTGTTTCATCTCTATTTCTTAAGTCTTTTTTTGTACTTATTATATTCAGATTATGACAACTGATGGATGATGGTATTGATATAGGCTACAACTAGAAGAGGATTATGAATAATGCAACATTCTAGTATATTTTCATATCAAACCTATCATTATCATCATAGTTAAAATGAGATATTGCATATTTTTTGAAAAATTCTTGTGAAGTCAAGAAGATTCTTATAGTCAGCATTAGTGCTGTAAAAAAATGAAATAACATATTATGATTCACCTTAAGTAAAGGAATTGATTATATGATGGGAAGCAATTTAAAAGTTTTTAATTTTAGTGATTTTGTAGTAAAATTTAAGGATCTATGTCTCAAATCCAAATTATGCTAGCATCTCTATACAAAATTTTACTTATAATTAAATTGAGATGGTCGTAAGATACTCTATAGGATTCATTTAGTGTATAATTGACAAATCTGAAATGTAAGATCTTTCTAGTAGTACCAAAGAAAGAGATAGTTTCATAACATTGTTTAATCCACCACATGAAGTTTTGACAGGCAAAAACGATCCAATAGTATAAGAAAAAAAAATAACAGTGGTAACACCTATAAAAATATTGAACTCTATATCAACATTAAAGTCAAAATCATCACCAAATACTTATAATTTATGATAGTGGTATCTAACCATTATAACCATTTTCAATGAGCAAAATATATAAAATAAAAATAGCGATGGCTTCAATGTTGATATTAATATTATTACAGTTCTACTCAATTTTATATCCCCAACCACCTAATTACAATAATTTATAAGTTGAAGAGAATCACAAATAATTTAATGAGATTTTAGTAGCATGATTGCTATAACTTTGAAAGCAACATATATATATATATAACTCATGCAATCATTACTTCTATCATTTAAGAATTTAAATGTTTGTGAAAGTGTCTAAAAATTATGGGGTGGAAGTACTCAAACTATAGGAACAAAGAGTTGGAATAACGAAAATTTTTTAAAATTAATGGCTAAAAGTAGTATGTAACTTTTAAAGCTACAACATTTGTCACATTTCCATTTTCTTAGTATAATATTTTGGTCTATTTGACTGCCAAACATTTTTTTGCTACTACATTAGAAAGTAAGAATTTTTTTCTTTTTGCAAAATTAGGAAGGTCCTTGCAATCAACATTATTGCAATGAAAAAGATTGAAAGAAATGAGGATCTGATAGGGTGCATTTTAGTGGGATATTTTGGATATTATTGCACAATTGTTTGACTAAATATTTCATTAATTGGGTGGATTCTACTCAAATATGGTTTTGGTGCTAATTGCAGGAATTGATACTAAAAAGTGCTTAAAATCAAAATTTAGAGAATTCGTCGCATGTGGGGCACTGCAAGCAGTGGGATCCGCTTGAGAAGCTGAAGAAATTAAATTGTAATAGACTTTATTTTATTTTATTTAGGGAGTCTTGTTTATTTTGAATGCCAATTCCGATAAGAGGAAATCTTTTCCTTGGATTTTGGGGCTACCAAAATTAAAGAGAGGAAGTATTAGACTCCCAAGGGACTGCTTGTTTGAGGGAGAATTTTATTTTGGCTGAGATTTGGCCCGTTCTTTCTTTTGGAAGTTTTGGTTGGCCGTGGCTTTGATAAGCAACCAGGAGACAAAAATGCCATCATTGTTGACCTTGTGATTGTTTTTCTTATTTTGTTGACCCAATTGAGAAATCAAGCAAAAAACCACTCTCGTATGTCTTTGTAAGCAATTAGGGAGAAAAGGCAACAAAGACCAGCCGCCATTGTTGACTTGTAGTTAATGCTCTTCACCTTTGTTCGACACAATTGAAGGGAGCAATCTGACTCCATGTACGTTTGGGCCTTTGGAGACCACTGAGAGTAATCAAATTCCTTGTTCTTGTCTTCGGTTGCTGACCGAAATTGAAAGGTCCAATTCGGAAACCTTTCCCAATTCTCCACTCATGATTTGTCCTCCATTAATGGAGGGCTAATTCTCTAATTCTAGTCAAGGGGGCAACTGAGGAATTGGTTCGGCAATTACTGTGAGATCTAAACCGCTTTTAATTATTTCTTTCATTATTGGTATTTATATGTTTCCTGCCTTTAATTGTTATAGCTCGTATGTATGATTGATTAGTGTGCAATAATTAATTATTCATATAGACTATTTTGCTAATTAGGGATAATTGAATCCGTAATTGTTCAAATATCCCTATCTAAGTAGCAACTGGCGTAATTGGGTTTATGTCAGGGAAAAGTATGATCTAATTTAAACAAACTCTCGTAGCATATTTGTTAGTTAGGATTGTGCCTTTCTAATTATTAATGCAATCTAGAAATTAAATCCTACGGTCGTATCTAGAGTTGTTTTGGGTTAGAGAAATAATTAACGGGCGTACCTTGACTATCGAGAAATTAAGGAAAGGCTGGTTGTTTATCGCGTGTATGACAACTATAACCAATCTATTAATAAATGTTAAAATTATTTTTGCATTAATGATCAGTGCATGAACCATTTCTGAAGTGTACCCTTGGCTAGAACTATCTTAATTATTTCTTTTAATTAATTATTTTCTGCAGTTAAATTATTTAGCTAGTTTTTAATTCTAAAACCCCTTATTTGTTTTGACTTGAAAGGAAATAAATTTCTCTCCAGTCCCTAAGGAGACGACCCTGCTTGCCACTGTCTACTAGTTAGTAAATTTAGTCAGATAATTAATTCGGATATATCGGATTAAGCAAATTCTTTGTAAACATGGTGAATCAAGTAATCCATTGCACACCTAGAGTCCCTACTCCAGTACCTAAAATTAATTATCGGTTACTTTTGGTGGTAGTTAGATTTTATTTATTATTATTGCACAGATTTGGCACCTGTCAATTTTTGGCGCCGTTGCCGAGGACTTGTCGGACCCCATTTTTTTAAGAAGAAAAAATAAAAGACAAGTTTAGAAAAATGACTTTTGATTCAATTTTTGATTGAAAAATGAATTTTTGATTTAAAAAGATAAAAAACATGGGTCTAAATGGGACATAAAAATGCGACGATTTGACCCAAAATATAGGTTAAAAAGGGTTTTTTGAATGAAAAATGGAGTCACCACTTGATATAGAGTTAAGGTGTGCCAAGTCACCTAAAAATGAATTCTTAAAGAAAAAAGTAGAAAAACCCTTTTTAAACGACTCCAAGTCTACGAAAATCAGAGAAAAAGATTCGGGAGTCACATTTGAAGAAAGGGAAGGCAAGGATAAAAATCCAAAGCCCCCTTTCAACCTAACTAAGGCTAGTTGCGCGATTTAGTCAAAGATTTTCTTATTTAAACCTTAAGATTTATCGCATTTGGATGTACTATATGAATGCAAACCCTAGATCTAAGAAGGTATCGGGGGGTCGAAATTTCTCTTCAAAACTCAATTGGTGCCAATCACATTAATTGTGATGCCCAATGTGGACTCTTTAGAGAGGTCACGAATAATGCAAAAATATGAAACTCTAGAAAAGAAAATAAAAATAAAAATAATTGTATAAATATATGTGATCTAAAGGAATGCATCATATCGGGTGCGGGGGACTAATGTTCGCGACTCAATATTCCCTTTAATAGAGGAAATACGAGCGTGTTAAGGCTAGAAAGCTAAACTCGTCCATATCCCATACCCAAGGGGTTTTTCTAATCTAAGCAAGCAAATGATCTAACCTAGGTCTAATGTTTAGATGAAATGCAAGTCTACTGTCATGTTTCATACAAAGGCGTAAGTAATATACATATAAGGGAAAATATGGAGGAAGGAATATACGTATAAGGAGGGATGTCATGCAAAAAATGATAAAAGACCCTAAAAAGTAAAAATATGCATGAGATGAAGTGATTTTATCACACAATCATGATCTAACGTGCGGATGGTTCCTAAGGGTCTAGCGTTGGACTAACCCTTAACTAACGTTCTCTCACAAGCATTGGACTTGTAAGAGCTCAAAGGAAAGACCATGACTAGTATTGGACTAGTCATGGTAACGTATATTCCATCCACATAATCAGATATAATACTAAAGTAAATAGGCATGCAAAACATATAGTTTCACATAGCATGTAACACATAAGCATGCTTGTTTAGATGCAAAATTCTAGGGAAAGCGATTAAACACATAGGCATATAGGCACACACAAGTACATAGCACACAAGCCCTATCTATTACAAAAAGGGAGGCGTACTACAATCTAAAAGGGGGAAAACTTAGAAAAATAAATCCTAACTATTACATTGGCTAGCTAAGACATGCCTTCGGGTTCAAATGCGCTCAAATGACTTGCCAATTAAAGAAAGCAAAATAAAAAGAAAGCGAGACAGGCAATTAAACATTAATAAAATGAAAAGCGAATTAAAGCATGCATATTCACACCAAAAATGTAGGAGCACGTAGGAGAAATAAAATCAAGGAGATAGAGGTTACCTCCCTTGCAATGGTAATGAAATGAAGGAAATATTAGTTTCAAAACAATAAAAGGGTCAAGACACCTATTAAATAATAAAGTATAAACAAAATATAAATTAAACCAACAAATCACCAAATCTTTCCCCATTTAAATGAAATAAAATAATGCATAATTTCGAAGAAAAGTAAATTATCAATCAATTTTCTAAAATAGAAATGACTAAGGACCCAATAGCAACATTAACCAATCATTCAAGTCCAATTAAAATATTTTGGGAACCTCAAAGGTCCATGAGCAATGAAAAAGTCAAACGATGGTTCAAATTACAATTACTTTAAGACCTAATTACAAGAAATTAGAACATTTATTGGGCCTTTGTAGCATTAACCAAAAAATAAGGGGTTGAAATGCAATTTTTGAATCCTTTTGCATGCATGTTACGTAGAAACTTTCTTATGCAACATTCATTCGAAGCTTTCTGCAACTTCAAGCTTCCGAATGCAGATTTCATACAAAGACTTCAAACAAAAACTAACAAAGACCATCACTCAACACCATTTGACAACTAGACACCCAAATATGAACACTAAACCACTGAAGATCAAATGAAGACCAATGAAGAACCAAATGGAAGAGATGTGCAGCAAGGGGAACGCAAAAACCAACTACCATTCTTTCTGCAAGATTTCTTCTTCAACCGAAGCATATCCGTGTAAAGTGACTCCAGCCAAAACTCAGATGTAACAACCTCAATCCATTACTACCATTAACCAAATACATTTACACATTTCCAAGATAGTAAAGAGGGCAGCTAGTCAAAAAAGATGCAGCAAAGGTGCTTCAAAAAAAATTCAAGGAATGCTATGGCTGCAACGAACGGGCTTGCCATGTTGCAGCCTGCAATGACTTCGCACTTGCTACGAGTTATATATGCTCAAACAGCCAAACAAACCAGCAAATCAAACAAAACCAAAACCTCATTCATTACGCAACTAACTTTAGTGTCAAAAAGAAAGGAAAAGCTGCTGCAACAAGCCGATAGCTTTCAAGTTCATTGCAGCAGATTTTATACACGACTCCATACCAGAAAAATAAACTCGAATCTTCAAACACTTTTCCTACTTCACAAGCATAAAACTCTTTGAATTATACATACACAAAAAAAAAAATCAGAACTAGGCATGCAAGAATGGAGAACAAGCTTTCTGCAACTGTATAATCATCGTACGAAGATCCATTCACACACCAGACTTTGTCTCCAATTTTCGGTTCAAGCATATAAGATTATGCAGCCTCCTAACGAGATTACCCAAACGTCATGCTCTAATTTCAAGCAAACAAAATTATAGCAAATCGATATTTATATGCACACAAAAACCTTCTGCAGCCATTTCAATCAGCCTAGATCTACTCATGTGAAAAAAAACTCAGACAAGCCCCCACAGTAGACAAAACCCCACTGTAATAATTTCAGTCAATCTATAATCGCATTACCCACATAACATTGCCCAATTCCAGAAATTATAACCATGTTTCTAACCACAGAAATGCAGGAAAAAAAAAACTTGCAGCAAACAGGAACTAGATTCATCGAAAGTTACTACCTTTTTAACCAAAACATCTAATCATTGAACCTCCATTTACCCTAAAGCTTTTAAATACACGTGAATCTCTCAAAAGCATCAGAATGCACAGAAAGATGAATTAATAGATGCATGTACAAGGAAGGAACAAAAATAGGTATGATGAATTCAAGCCTTCACAAAACAAAACTGGATTTACCTCAGGAGAAACACGCTGTTTCTGGAAACGAAGATCCACGAAATGCTTTTTTTACTCTGATGAAGTAGCTCCTCCTTTCCAGCTCTCGGTTATTCTCTGTTTCTTTCCTCTAAACCCTCACGACTGAAACCTTTTCTTCCTACTTGCCCAAAGCCCGTAACTTTCCTTGCCCTTTACACAACCAAAATCATTTCTTGCTTTTCTCAGCTCTTTCTCGTTCTTTTCTCTCGGTCTTTTCAATCTCCGCCGCCCTCTTTTTTCAGCTCTCTTTCCGTTGCTCTCTCCCTCGCTCTCTCTCTCGCTCTCTCAGTTTTCTCGCTTCCTTTCTTGCTTTCTATCTTTCAGCCTTCAGCCCCTCTATCCTCTCAACCCCTAGCCGTCACTCCTCTCTAGTTTCATCCGCCCCCCCTTTAGCCGTCATCCGATCCTTTTTATATGGAGTACCAACTCTCAACCCTCATCTCAAAGGTCCGGATGAGAGTTGGGATTTGCTCACTGTTTTAGAGCCACCCGATAGCCTTGTTCCAGAAGGTCCTTGAAAAGAATCCATGGTTGGAAATTTTTTTTTGGGAGAAAAACTAGAAAATGAATAGAAAATGGCAGTGAAAAATGGAGCCACAATGCCTCTGTACTTCTGCCGCCTGCATGGCCCCTTTTTTTTTTAACAAATAAATAACAAATTTGCATAAATCAAATCTAAAAAATGTAAAGCATATTTTTTGTGAACAATTTCTTTTCCAATAAAATTTTAATGCTAAAATATGTCTAAAAATAAAATTAAAATTAAGAAATCAATGAGCAAAAAGAGATGATAATAATAAATAAAATAATAATAAATAAAGCTAAATTAAAAGATTTAATAGCTAAAATGCTAAAAAGTCTAAAATAAAATCATGAGATTAATAAAATAAAAATAGAAAATAATTATCAATAAATTAAAATAAATTAAAAATTTGGTGTTTACAGTTTGCCCCTCTTTGACTGAGTTTTGAAAAAATTTGAGACAAAAAAATAGGTACAAAATACATCACCTGTGTTATTTGGCTGCGAATGACTCAAACGATGGATGCCTTAGAAATGGGGACTAACCCCTTTTTACAAAATTTTAAAATAGGACTGACCTAAACAAGAAATTAAAACGGGACTGACCCGAATCAAAAAAATTAAAAATGATGGGACTGACCCGAAACAAGAAAATTAAAATCGGGACTAACCCAGTTTAGCGACAATGTAAATGAAATGCACGTTAGTGGGACTGACCCATGTTTAGCTGCAATAAAAATGAAACGCACACTGGTGGGACTAACCCATATTCAGTGGCGGTGAAAAATAAAATGCACGCTAGTGGGACTGACCTAGCGGCTAGTGGCGGTGTAAATGAAAAGCTTACTAGTGGGACTGATCCAACGGCTAGTGGCGGTGTAAATGAAATGCGCACTAGTGGGATGACCCAACGGTTAGTGACAATATAAATGAAAGGCCACTAGTTGGATTGACTCAACGGTTAGTGACAATATAAATGAAAGACTCACTAGTGGGACTGACCAAACGGCTAGTGGCAGTGTAAATAAAAAGCGCACTAGTGGGACTAACCCAACGGCTAGTGGAGGTGCAAAATAAAAGGCTCACTAGTGGGACTGACCCAACGGCTAGTGGTGGTGTAAAATGAAATGCTCACTAGTGGGACTGAGCCAACGGCTAGTGACAATATAAATAAAAGGCTCACTAGTGGGACTGAGCCAACGGCTAGTGACAATATAAATGAAATGCGTATTAGTGGGACCGACCCAATGACTAGTGGCAGTGTAAATGAAAAACTCATTAGTGGGACTAATCTAACGGCTAGTGGCGGTCCAACGGCTAGTGACAATATAAATGAAAAGCTCACTAGTAGGACCGACCCAACGGCTAGTGACAATATAAATGAAAAACTCACTAGTGAGACTGAGCCAATGGCTAGTGGTGGTGTAAATGAAAAACTCACTAGTGGGACTGACCCAACGGTTAGTGACGGTGTAAATGAAAGACTCACTAGTGGGACTGACCCAACGGCCAGTGGCAATAAAAATGAAAGGCTCATTAGTGGGACTGACCCAACGGCTAGTGGCGGTGTTAATGAAAGGCGCACTAGTAGGACTGACCCAACGGCTAGTGACAATATAAATGAAAAGCACACTAGTGGGACTGACCCAACAGCTAGTGACAATATAAATGAAAAGCTCACTAGTGGGACTGACCCAATGGCTAGTGGCAGTGTAAATGAGAGGCGCACTAGTGGGACTAACCCAACGGCTAGTGACAATATAAATGAAAGACTCATTAGTGAGACTGACCCAATGGCTAGTGGCAGTGTAAATGAAAAGCGCAATAGTGGGACTAACCCAATGGCTAGTGGCGATGCAAAATGAAAGGCTAGTATGTATGAAGAAACTGTATAAGGCTTGCTTGAAAATTTATTCAAAAATTTGTCCCAGTGTGATGTGTTGTCATTTTCATTTGAAACTTTCCTGTAAAAGGGAAATACAAAGAAATTGCCACCATCATTATATCCGCTCGCCTTCAAAAAAAATCGCGTAAACATGAGTTTTCGTGCGACCTTCGTCAACTTTTGCCGCGGCATTTTTCCCAGACTGACCCGATATGCACTTTACCATATTGTGAAACTTGCGTAGCCGGTATTGTTGAATCTCAACCATTTTCAAAAGATGACTGAATCCAAGTATGTTTGGAGTAAACCATAGGGATTGTTATTCACCAAAATTCAATGATTAAAATGATGTATTCATGGTAAATTCATATGTCAGGCAGAAATGAATATGCAAAAGAATGCAAAATACAACCAACTATATTTAAGCCTACAAAATGCCATGAATGCAAGCAATTGGGAAAAAATGAGTTTCGTAAGAATGTATTTGCAAAAGAATATTTTTACAAAGTAACACAACTTTTGGCCAACGGATGACATATTTGAATCTCTGGATATCTTTGTTACGGAATTCAACATTGGCAGGAGTATTACAAAGCGAAGAGAAATTCAAATGAACCAAATCACCAGCTGTTCCTCCTCGTGCTCGCTTGCTGCGGAACCTTACCACCTTGGCGCCCTTTCGGGTTTTCACCAAGGTTGCCCCCACCCTTTTTGTTTTTGTTTTGCTTTCCTTTTCCTGTTGTTTTCCTTTTCTTTTCTTTTTTCTTTTTTTTTTCTTTTTTTTTCTTTTTTTCAAAGATGCCCTTGTGGGTTTTCATCTAAAGATCAATGGAAAATCCCGATCATGATCGATTCAGGAATGTGAGTTGAAGATTATTGGCATCAGTAAAATGCGCTTCCCGTATAAGCTTAGGCGAAGGCACTATAGACATCACATGCTAGTTGATTAGAAAATTTTCAATAGAAATACAGCAAGTGACGAAAGTCAAGACTTTTGGACTTTTGTAATGAGGTCAAGTGGGGTGTTTTCAAGAAAGGTTGAGACTTGAAAGCAAATTTTTGAGGAGAGGTGTGAAATAACCTAAAATTGCACCACTTTGAAACTATTTTCAATTTTGAACGAAACTTGAGAAAAATTTGCCCCAATTTGATTGAATTTTTCTCTCTTTGCATTTCTCCATTGTATTTTCCTCACTTTTGCCATTTTTCTTTAAAAATTAAATTTGCCCCAGTGTGGGATTTTCTGCTTTCTTCTCTCTTTTCTCAAAACTAAATTTGCCCCAGTGTGGGATTTTCCTTTGATTATCTCTTTTTCAAAATAAATTTGTCCCAGTGTGGGGTTTGCAAATTCTCAACGGCTGCCAAACGAAAATTATTGTTCTGATAGCTTAAAGGGGATGACTGTGGATGAAATGTTTTTACTGGAAAAGAAGATGGCCTGACTTTTGTCTCGTCCCTTGCGTGACTTCCTAAAAGAAACTTGCATAATCAAATAAAGAATTTCTTACACATGTCTGAGTTGATAGGTTGAGGGAATGTCTGTCTATCCATCTCTGCCAAAATGAGTGCTCCGCCAGACAATACCTTTTGAACAATGAATGGTCCTTGCCAATTTGGAACAAATTCGCCTTTGACTTCATCTTGCATTGGCAAATTCGTTTTAGCAGTTTTGTCCCCTTCTTGAAAGGATTGCCGGTGGACCTTTTTGTTGTAAGCACGGGCCATGCGTTTTTGGTTGCATTGGCCATGACATATAGCATTCAGACGTTATTCATCAATCAGAGCCAATTATTCATGACGCTGCTTTAACCAATCAGTTTCTTCTAACTTGGCTTCCATGAGAATACGCAATGAAAGGATTTCTTTTCCTGCTTTTCATTCAGATGTATACTGATCTTTATTTCTTTGACCTCAATCTCAGTGCCAAATGTTAACAATCTCTGTCTTCAATGTTTGATTTGGATTTCTCTTCATACTGTTTGAAACCTTTTTGAAAAAGAATCAGATATTTCTTCACTATCATTCTTGTTTTGAAACTTGGATTCCATAATCTCAAAGTCGTGAGTGATATCGAGATTGCCATCATTGGATTCCAGAGTAGTGATATCCAAAGGGTCAAACAATTTTATTTTTGGCCATCGAAAGAATTTAGAATGAAATTAAAAAAAATAATCAATCAATATAAACAAAATGGTATCGAACAAACAAAATAATGAAAAGATGTAACTATGCATGCTATTGAAAACACAGGAGTTTGATAAAAACTGTTTTAGCCAAAACTTGATTGAATCTGATAAAGCTATTTACACAAAAATAGTGAAAATTTTCATGAATTTTAGCAAATGACCATCCCCAGATTTACCGAAATTCCCTTCAAGAGGGAAGATACTCGGCATTCCGATTGTGCAAATCTCCTTTAGGGATGAGTGAGAATTCTGCATTGTCCGACGTTTCATCCTTACGTGTAGCTCCTTCGAGCCAATTCTTTAAACTCTTCATTTGCAATCACGGCTCCCACAGTATCGGCATGGTCTGATAAGGGATTTTTACTCACATTTGGTCCTTGTTCTGCCCCTTTTCTAATCACTATTTTCCCTGCCTCGATCATGTCTTGGATTTTGTGCTTAAGTGCTCTACAATCAGTGGTTGGGTGGCCAAGTGCTCCCGAATGATAGGCGCAAGTGTACTGTGGATTGTATCCGGCAGGGACACCATGAGGGTAAGTTGGAGGGGGAATTACGCCGATTTTACCGGCGACTTTTAATTGTTCGTACAATTGGTCCAAGGGCCTGCCAAAATTGATAAAGATGCGATAATGGTTTTGACTTTAGGGTTCAATGGGTTGGGGGTAATTATAGGTGCGTCTATTTGGTAAAAAAAATCTCTGGTTGTAAGAAAATCGAGGACGAGTTTGTTGAAAATTCGGTTGAAATATTTGGAAAAGGGCTGTTGGCGGATTGGCGCAATTTGGGCGAGGTCGGGGATGGATAATATTGGTGTTATAGACTGGTTGAAGGCGTGGTCGGTATGGATAATGGGGTGAGTAGGTGGGATATTGTTGGAATCTAGGTCGGAAAGAAGGGCCTCGATTCGAGACAAATGAAGCCTCCTCTTCTCTCTTTTTGAACGGGGATTTCTTGTTATTGCTGCCTTGATTTTGCATCGCTTCCAATTGCAATTTCAGAGCCGACACGTTAACAATCTTTCCTGCCCTCATAAACTCATCATATTCTTCCAATTTATTGACAATTTCGGCAAAGGAACACCCAGTCATTTGAAAAATTTTCTCAAAATAGGGCGGGTCATGAGATTTAATGAACGTACAAACGATATCATCTTCAGTCATGGGAGGCTCGACTTTGGCGGCCAATTTCCTCCATCTCTTCGCATACGTCTTGTGGTCCTCCAATGATTTTCTCTTAGTCCCCTCCAATGTGGTTCTCGTTGGAGCGAGCTCGCAATTGTATTCATACTGCCTCACAAAAGCGGTTGATAGATCCATCCAAGACGTCATATCCCCAGGTTTCAAATTTGAATACCAATCCAACGCGTCACCTTCCAGACTTTTTGGGAATAGCCTTAAAGGTAGATTTTCATCATTTATTGGCCTACCCAACTTGTTAGCAAACAGTCGGAGGTGTGTTTTGGGATTACCTGTCCCATCATACTTGTTAAATTTCGGGGTTTTGAACCCCATAGGCAATTGCACATTAGGAAAGAGACAAAACTCATCATAATCCAGCACCCCTTACTTATTTAACCCCTGACTTTTCCTCATAAATTCATCAAAACGGTCCAGGCGCTTGAGCAACTTCGTATCAACAGAAGCGGAAGATTCTCCTATTTCTGGTTTAGCTTGGACAGCAGGGTCTGGTAGTAGGGGCTCTGCAACGGTAGGATAAAAAATATACTGCTCAGGAAGTATATTCGAAGTGACTTGAGGTGGTGGAATTTGCGTGTGAGTAGGAAGAAATGAAGGATTAGGGAGGTAGGTGTATGGCAAATTTGTGGTGGTATAGGTGAAAGTTTCTTCGGGTGAAATAGAAAAAGATGGAGTAACAGTAGTTTGAATCGGAGGTATGACAAATGATTTTTGCTCAAGTTGTCTGACAGATACGGGTTCGGGCTGAACTCCGCTACTGATAAGCTCATCAATCAATTTCCTTTGGGCCGCTATTTCGGAAGTCATCTCACCAAACTTAGTAAGCATCTCGGTTAGCTGAACCCCTAAACTCGTAGTCTCAGGTTGAGTTGCAGTAGCAGACCTATCCAACGGCTCCGGTTGTGAACTCATGTTTACACGACTCCTCTGGGCTTGACTACGGGATCGTGTTATGATGGGGTTTCGACGAGAAACTATGTTTAAATATTACCTGAAAATTTTGAAAGGAATCGCCTTTAAATTTAATCCTTGCTTAGCTTTTCCAATAAAAATACAAAGAAAAAGAAAAAGATAAGAGTTAGTAAACATCCAAAAAAAATTCGAATGCATGTCCTATGGGGGGAACCCCTTTTGTACCAAGGGTAGGCCTAACATGAAAATGCAATCCTCTAGGGTAGGCACTATACCATACCTAAGGGGTCCGATCAACTTATTGACATTTGATTAGAAAGTAATTTGAAAATTTTGGACCAATTGAACAGCGGGAGATCTCCAACAAAATGAGGACAGATCCGAATGACTGATTGGTTTTGATTGGCACAAGAATTTATACAAATTAATTTAACTTTGACAAGCTTGTTATTGAAGAAATTTGAAATTTCCTAACACAGATCAAAACGCTAATTCATCCAAATCAAATAAATGCAATGGACGATTTTCTTAAAAACAACTAGGTTTCTCAATTTGAAATTTGACATTAAAACCCTAATTAGTCGACTGGGTTGGATGAAATTGATGATTTATTTAAAAATTGATCGGATCACCTTAAAAAGGGTAAAATGATCAAATGCATTGAATGAAATTTGATTATTTATTCAAAATTGAATGGATAACCCTAAAAATGAATTAAACTAATCAAATGAATTGAATGAAATAAATTGATCAAATAGATCGAGTGAAATGATGATTTATTCAAAATTGATCGAATTGCCCTAAAACTAGGCAAATTGGTCAAATGGATCGGACGAAATTGATGATTTATTCAAAATCGATAAGATTGCCTTAAGAATGGGTAAACTAATCAAATGAATTGAATGAAATTAGTGATCTATTCAAAATCGATTAGATTGCCCTAAAAATGAACAAATTGATAAAATGGACTGGATGAAATTGATGAATAAAATGGTCCAATGGATTGAATGGAATTGATAGCTTATTTGAAAATCAATCTAACCACTGGTAGTTTCAAAAATTTATTGCGATGCATCAGTCTATGAGTCTTTTAAAATCAAATTTTGACCTCAATTTATTTATCGTCTCAATAGTGAGGAATTATTTGTGAATTTCTTCAACTTAATGTCCTTTACGCAAGGGATTTTTACCAACTAGGTTTAAAATGACCAAAAAGTGATTGTTAGACGCCCATATCCTAATGTGCAAAAATTGCTTTGCCGTCTTTGAAAAGATCGGATCCTACCTTATCTTGTACACTACCCCTTTGGATGGTACAGGAAATACAAACGTGCAAGCCTCATTGGATTGTATATCCGAGACACAGGGCGGTTTGTTCCTAACAAGGGATTCCCTAAACGGCGTTCCCTTCTAAGATGGATGCATGATGCCAGTTTATCAAAGCGACTAAATATGCAGTACATAAGTGAAACATTACCTAAATGAACTCTTTTTGTATGTCGTGGTGAGTCTAAAATGAAATGTATTCATGCTACAAATGCGAAGCATTGAATTTAAATGTGTCACATCAAATAGGGTAAGCTCCTAGAGAGTACCATGCCAGGACTCTAATTGTCTAGGGCTTATGAATGCAATGGATACAAAATAAAAAAAAAGGTTAGTTCAATCAGATAAATACACATAACATATTGTAGCAAAACAATACAAAGAGATAAAGCAATAAAAGAAAAAAGATAAAGCAATAAAAGGAAAAGAGGGATTGGATCCCTCCCCTCGTGAATAGTGTTCCTAATTTAAGGTAAGGTCGACTCTACCTTAGGCAATTTTAATATGGATGCATGAGATTTGGCTCACTAATGCATTTAGACTTGATAAGGTTTCGGCTCCCAAACATTCAGACCTAAAGGCGAAGGGTCATCACTCCCAGGGCCTTCGGTCGGTGGCTCGAGTGATCCCTTAGGCATCGTTATGGGCGCAGTGCACACCATCCGCATATCTAAGGCAATCGATTCTAATCCTACAGGGAGATGGGGGATGGCGCCCACGACAAAGAAAAAAATAGGGTAAAAATTATGCATGCACGTATGAAGTGATTTTCCTTTTGAAGGGAGGGATTATAATACCATCACAATGCGGTCGACGGTTCTAGGGTGACTACCCTCCACCCAACAATGCAAGCGCGATACAAATAAATCATTCATTCATTACATACATAGTGCGCGAGGAGTGATTACACGCTTGATAGATGCAAAAACCCTAATAAAGAGAAAAAAGGGAAAAAGAAGAATGCAACCTACTACTCCAAATGTGATATATGAGAAGGTTAAAAGAAGAAAAGATGGACTAAATCGAATGCTTGGACCCTCTAAGTCCCCAGTGGAGTCGCCAACTGTCGCGCCCCATTTTTTTAAGAAGAAAAAATAAAAGACAAGTTTAGAAAAATGGCTTTTGATTCAATTTTTGATTGGAAAATGAATTTTTGATTTAAAAAGAAAATGAAAAATATGGGTCTAAATGGGACATAAAAATGCGACGATTTGATTCAAAATATAGTTTAAAAAGGATTTTTTGAATGAAAAATGGAGTCGCCACTTGGTATAGAGTTAAGGTGTACCAAGTCACCTAAAAATGAATTTTTAAAGAAAAAAATAGAAAAACCCCTTTTTAAACGACTTCAAACCTACGAAATCAGAGAAAAAGATTCGGGAGTCACATTTGAAGAAAGGGAAGGCAAGGATAAAAATCCAAGGCACCCTTTCAACCTAGCCAAGGCTAGTTGCGCGATTTAGTCAAAGATTTTCTTATTTAAATTTTAAGATTTATCACATTTGGATGTATTATATGAATGCAAACCCTAGATCTAAGAGGGTATCGGGGAGTTGAAATTTCTCTTCAAAACTCAATTGGTGTCAATCACATTAATTGTGATGCCCAATATGGACTCTTTAGAGATGTTACGAATAGTGCAAAAATATGAGACTCTAGAAAAGAAAAGGAAAATAAAAATAATTGTATAAATATATGTGACCTAAAGGAATGCATCATATCGGGTGCGGGGGACTAATATTCGTGACTCAATGTTCCCTTTAATAGAGGGAATATGAGTGTGCTAAGATTAGAAAGCCAAACTCGTCCATATCCTATAGCCAAGGGGTTTTCCTAATCTAAGCAAGCAAATGATCTAACTTAGGTCTAATGCTTATATGAAATGCAAGTCTAATGTCATGTTTCATACAAAAGGGTAAGTAATATACATATAAGGGAAAATATGGGAGAAGGGATAAACGTATAAGGAAGGATGTCATGCAAAAAATGATAAAAGACCCTAAAAAGTGAAAATATGCATGAGATGAAGTGATTTTATCACATAATCATGATCTAACGTGCGGATGGTTCCTAAGGGTCTAGCGTTGGATTAGCCCTTAACTAACGTTCTCTCACAAGCATTGGACTTGTAAGAATTCGAAGAGAATACCATGACTAGAATTAGACTAGCCACGGTAATGTATATTCCATCCACATAATCAGATATAATACTAAAGCAAATAGGCATGCAAAATACATAGTTTCACATAGCATGTAACACATAAGCATGCTTGTCTAGATGCAGAATTCTAGGGAAAGGGATTAAATACATAGGCATATAGGCACACATAAGCACATAGCATACAAGCCCTATCTATTGCAAAAAGGGAGGCCTACTACAATCTAAAAAGGGGAAGACTTAGAAAAATAAATCCTAACTATTACATTGGCTAGCTAAGACGTGTCTTCAAGAGAGGCGTCAAAACCTAGCTATTACAAATTGGGATTCAAATGCCCTCAAATGACTTGCCAATTAAAGAAGGCAAAATAAAAAGAAAGCGAAACAGGCAATTAAACATTAATAAAATGAAAAGCGAATTAAAACATGCATATTCACACAATACATGTAGGAGCACGTAGGAGAAATAAAATCAAGGAGATAGAGGTTACTTCCCTTGCAATGGTAGTGAAATGAAGGAAATATTAGTTTCAAAACAATAAAAGGGTCAAGGCACCAATTAAATAGTAAAGTATAAACAAAATATAAATTAAACCAACAAATCACCAAATCCTTCCCCATTTAAATGTAATAAAATAATGCATAATTTCGAAGAAAAGTAAATTATCAATCAATTTTCTAAAATAGAAATGACTAAGGACCCAATAGCAACATTAACCAATCATTCAAGTCCAATTAAAATATTTTAGGAACCTCAAAGGTCCATGAGCAATGAAAAGGTCAAACGATGGTTCAAATTGCAATTACTTTAGGACCTAATTACAAGAAATTAGAACATTTATTGGGCCTTTGTAGCATTAACCAAAAAACAAGGGGTTGAAATGTAATTTCTGAATCCTTTTGCATGCATGTTACGTAGAAACTTTCTTATGCAACATTCATTCGAAGCTTTCTGCAACTTCAAGCTTCCGAATGTAGATTTCATACAAAGACTTCAAACAAAAACTAACAAAGACCATCACTCAACACCATTTGACAACTAGACACCCAAACATGAACACTAAACCACTGAAGATCAAATGAAGACCAATGAAGAACCAAATGGAAGAGATGTGCAACAAGGGGAACGCAAAAACCAACTACCATTCTTTCTGCAAGATTTCTTCTTCAACCGAAGCATATCCGTGCAAAGTGACTCCAGCCAAAACTCAGATGTAACAACCTCAATCCATTACTACCATTAACCAAATACATTTACACATTTCCAAGATAGTAAAGAGGGCAGCTAGTCAAGAAAGATGCAGCAAAGGTGCTTCAAAAGAAATTCAAGAAATGCTATGGCTGCAACGAACGGGCTTGCCATGTTGCAGCCTGCAATGACTTCGCACTTGCTACGAGTTATATATGCTCAAACAGCCAAACAAACCAGCAAATCAAACAAAACCAAAACCTCATTCATTACGCAACTAACTTCAGTGTCAAAAAGAAAGGAAAAGCTACTGCAACAAGCCGATAGCTTTCAAGTTCATTGCAGCAGATTTTATACACGACTCCATACCAGAAAAATAAACTCGAATCTTCAAACACTTTTCCTACTTCACAAGCATAAAACTCTTTGAATTAAACATACAAACAAAAAAAAAATCAGAACTAGGCATGCAAGAATGGAGAACAAGCTTTCTGCAACTGTATAATCATCGTGCGAAGATCCATTCACACACCAGACTTTGTCTCCAATTTTCGGTTCAAGCATATAAGATTATGCAGCCTCCTAACGAGATTACCCAAACGTCATGCTCTAATTTCAAGCAAACAAAATTATAGCAAATCGACATTTATATGCACACAAAAACCTTCTGCAGCCATTTCATTCAGCCTAGATCTACTCATGTGAAAAAAACTCAGACAAGCCCCCACAGTAGACAAATTCCCACTATAATGATTTCAGCCCGTCTATAATCGCATTACCCACATAACATTGCCCAATTCCAGAAATTCTAACCATGTTTCTAACTACAGAAATGCAGGAAAAAAAAACTTGCAGCAAACAGGAACTAGATTCATTGAAGTTACTGCCTTTTTAACCAAAACATCTAATCATTGAACCTCCATTTACCCTAAAGCTTTTAAATACACGTGAATCTCTCAAAAGCATCAGAACGCACAGAAAGATGAATTAACAGATGCATGTACAAGGAAGGAACAAAAACAGGTGTGATGAATTCAAGCCTTCACAAAACAAAACTGGATTTACCTCAGGAGAAACACGCTGTTTCTGGAAACGAAGATCCACGAAATGCTTTTTTTACTCTGATGAAGTAGCTCCTCCTTTCCAGCTCTCGGTTATTCTCTGTTTCTTTCCTCTAAACCCTCACGGCTGAAACACTTTCTTCCTATTTGCCCAAAACCCGTAACTTTCCTTGCCCTTTACACAGTCGAAACCATTTCTTACTTTTCTCAACTCTTTCTCGTTCTTTTCTCTCGATTTTTTCAATCTCCGCCGCCCTCTTTTTTCAGCTCTCTTTCCGTTGCTCTCTCCTTCGCTCTCTCTCTCGCTCTCTCTTAGTTTTCTCGCTTCCTTTCTTGCTTTCTATCTTTCGGCCGTCAGCCCCTCTATCCTCTCAACCCCCAGCCGTCACTCCTCTCTTGTTTCATCCGCCCCCCTTTAGCCGTCATTCGATCCTTTTTATATGGAGTACCAATTCTCAACCCTCACCTCAAAGGTCCCGATGAGAGTTGGGATTTGCTCACTGTTTTAGAGCCACCCGATAGTCTTGTTCCAGAAGGTCCTTGAAAAGAATCCAAGGAAATGAGGTGGCTGGAAATTTTTTTTTGGGAGAAAAACCAGAAAATGAATAGAAAATGGCGGTGAAAAATAGTGCCACAATGCCTCTGTATTTCTGTCGCCTGCATGGCCCCTTTTTTTTTTAACAAATAAATACCAAACTTGCATAAATCAAATCTAAAAAATGTAAAGCATATTTTTTGTGAACAATTTCTTTTCCAATAAAATTTCAATGCTAAAAAATGTCTAAAAATAAAATTTAAGAAACCAATGAGCAAAAAGAGATAATAATAATAAATAAAGCTAAATTAAAAGATTTAATAGCTAAAATACTAAAAAGTCTAAAATAAAATCATAAGATTAATAAAATAAAAAATAGACAATAATTATCAATAAAATAAAATAAATTAAAATTTTGGTGTCTACAGGACTGGCGTTTGAAATATTTATTTCTTTTTGAGTTTAATTTTTTTTGGATATTTTTACTAGTTTATGCCCCATTCTTCTCGCATAGGTGAATTGATATACGATTTTAAGGTTGAGAAGGTTGCGCTAGGTGAGGGCGAAGACCAGGAGACGAAAAGAAAGACAATCATCTACTGCAAACGAGTCAGTAGATGACGAATATAGTATGGCAAACACCCAAACACCAAGGGAGTCAACTGCCCCAGAGTTGACTCACCAGTCCTTGTGCATCACATTCCCCACTTTGGCTGAGAATACCGTCTTCGAGCTAAAGTCGGGGTTGATTCATCTCCTACCCTCGTTCTATGGTCTCTCTGGTGAAGAACCCCACAAACACGTCAAGAAATTCGATTTGCTCTAATATAAAATCTCTTGGGGTCACTGAAGAGCAAATTAGATTGAGAGCTTTCCCTTTCTCTTTCAAGGATGCAGCTAAAGTTGGCTATACTACCTACCTGCAGGTAGTATTACCACATGGGCACAGTTGAAAAAGAAGCGTTTAGAAAAATTCTTCCCTGTATCCGGGGCTGCAAGTTTGAGGAATGAGATATGCAGCATTAAGCAATATCTCGGGGGTTCTTGTATGACTACTGAGAAATGTTCAATAAGTTGTGCACTAGATACCCGCAACATTAAATTAGTGAACAACTGCTGATCCAATATTTTTATAAAGGGCTCCAGTCTACAGACAGGAGTATCATTGACGCTGCGAGTGGAGGAGCACCGGCAAACAAGACACCGAAGGGAGCATGAGAACTTATCGAAGCCATGGGAAAAAACTCTCAGCAATTTGGCTTCTGCGAGAGCAACCCCACCTGTAGAGTCAACGAGGTAGAGAATCCATCCATACAGCAGCAACTGTCAGAGTTGACGTCGGTTGTTAGGCAATTAGCCATGGGGAGTACACAACGAGCGAAAGTATGTGGAATTTGTGCAAACATAGAGCACTGTATGGACACATGTCCCCTTTTGCAAGAGAATGGAGCGAAATAGGTAAACATGGCCGGAGGCGTGCTTGCACCCCGCAGGCAGTATGACCCGTATTCCAACACGTACAACCCCGGTTGGAGAGACCATCCCAATTTCAACTATGGGAACAGGCCACAAAATTCATTCTCAAATCGTCCACCAGGGTTTCAGCAACCATGACAACCAAAGCCTCAACCTCCCTTCTCCAACTCAGGAAGCTCTTTGGAGGATATTGTCAAGAGTCTGGCCACGACTACCACTCAGATCCAGCAAGAGACTAGACAGCTCCAACAGGAGACCAAATCATTGACCACGAATATGACTCAGCTCCAGCAAGAAACTAGAGCCTTAATCATGAGCACTACTCAATTCCAGCAGGACACCAGAGTAGGCATGAAAGATATGGAGACTCGAATAAACTAAATGGCAACTGCCATCAATTGCCTGGAGTCTCACGTTTATGAAAAATTGTCATTGCAATCCGAGGTAAATTCCAAGAATGTAAGTGCCATGACACTGAGGAGTGGCAAGGAACTGGAGGGATCTAAAGTGAAAAATTCGAAAAGCAAAAGTGAGGAGGAGATAGAAATGAAAATTAAAGAGAAAGGACGTATTCGCGAGAATCCTAAGGTAACATTCACTCCCCCTATTAAATCTAACTTATCTCCTTTTCCTGACAGATTAGAAAAGATAAAGAAGGAAAAGAAGGAAAAAGAGCTTTTGAATGTGTTCCAAAAAATGGAGATCAACATCCCCTTATTGGATACAATCAAGCGATACCTAAGTACGCCAAATTTTTGAAAGATTTGTGCACCCACAAAAGGAAACTAAGGGGTGACAAAAGAATGGCGGTGGGAGAAAATATATCAGCTATACTCCAAAGGAAACTCCCACCAAAGTGTGGGGATCTAGGTATATTCACAATTCCCTGTAAAATAGGAGGTATCCCAATTAGAAAAGCGATGTTGGATTTAGGAGCGTCAATAAATGTAATATTTAAGACTATTTATGCGTCTCTTAATTTTGAGTCATTAAAAGGTACAGGCATTATAATCCAATTAGCAGACCGTACCAATGCCTATTCAAAGGGGTTAGTTGAGGATGTCTTGGTACAGGTCAATGAGTTAGTTTTCCTAGCAGATTTTTATGTCCTAGATATGGGGGATGAAAGGTCATTAAATTCGTCGTCGATTTTGTTAGGTAGACCTTTTTTAAACACTACTAGGACAAAAATAGATGTGAATGAGGGTGCTTTGTTAATGGAATTTGATGATAAAATTGTAAATTTTAATGTTTTTGATGCGATGAAATACCCTGAGAAATCTAACTCTGTTTTTGTTTTGAGTGTTATTGAGTCTCTTGTACAGGAAACATTTGAATTGGATGGGAAGAACGCATTGGAAGTGGCTTTGGTAAAGCACATTGAGTTGGGGGCAACTCTCAGTATGGAAATAAGTGATGAACTGTATCGTGGGGTTGAAGCACTACACTCACTTCCATTAATTTCCTCAAGGTATGAGATCTCTTCTGTATTTGTACCTGAAATTCAGACGAAATTGTTGCCTTCCATTGTGCAGGTATCTGAGTTGGAGTTTAAACCCCTCCCAAAGCACTTAAAATATGCATTTCTTGAGGACAAGGAGACACTACCGGTGATAATATCTGCACACCTGTCACCGAGCCAAGAAGGCAGCCTGGTTCGTTTTCTTCGAGATTCTAAAGAGGCGATTGGGTGGTACATTGCAGACATCAAAGAAATCAACCCGTCATTATGTATGCACCGGATACGGCTTGAAGATAATGTAAAATCGGTAAGACAGGAGCAGCAGAGATTGAACCCACTAATGATGGAAGTGGCAAAGAAGGAGATACTTAAACTTCTAGAAATGGGAATCATCTTCGCCATCTCGGACAGTCCATGGGTGAGCCCAATTCAAGTGGTCTCGAAAAAAGTGGGAGTAACGGTGGAAGAGAATCAGGAAGGTGAGATGGTCCCAGTGAGAAAACCCACAAGATGGCGCCAGTGCATCGACTACCGACGACTGAATGCCGTGACGAAAAAAGATCACTTCCCCCTCTCTTTTATTGATAAGATGATATAAAGGTTGGCTGGTCGTATTTACTATTATTTTCTTGACGACTTTTCAGGGTATTTTCAGTTAGCGATAGCATCGGAAGACTAGGAGAAAACTACATTCACCTACCTATTTGGCACGTTTGCCTATCGGAGGATGCCTTTCAGCCTCTGCAATGTTCCAACAACTTTTTAGAGGTGTATAGTAAGTATATTCTCCGAATATGTAGAAAAAATTATTGAAGTGTTTATGAATGATTTTAGTGTATATGGAGATAGTTTTGAAGAATGCCTTGATAATTTAGCTTTAATTCTGAAACGATGCATAAAAAGAAATTTAGTTCTTAATTGAAAAAAATATCACTTCATGATGGAGTATGGTATTGTCTTAGAACATGTAGTGTCGGATAGGGGCATAGAGGTAAAGCGAAAGTCGATATTATTTCTGCTTTACCTTACCCCATAAGCGTACGGGAAGTGCAGTCCTTTTTGGGCCATGCAGGGTTCTACAGGATATTTATCAAAGATTTCTCCAAAATTGGAGCGCCCCTGTTCAAACTGTTACAAAAGAATGTAACATTTGATTTCATCGAGGAGTGCAGGATGGCATTTGACAAATTGAAGGAATCGTTAACCTCACCGCCCGTCATCCAACTGCTGGACTGGAGTCTCCCATTTGAAATAATGTATGACGCGGGTGACTATGCAGTGGGAACGGTGTTGGGACAAAGGATTGGTAGGGCGGCACATGCAATCTACTATGCATCGAAAGCGTTGAACGGGGAGCTCAACTTAACTACTCTACAACGGAGAAAGAATTATTAGCTGTTGTTTTTGCATTAGAAAAGTTTAGACTTTATTTATTAGGTGCAAAAATAACAGTTTTCTCTGACTATATAGTCTTAAGGTATTTGATGACAAAGAAGGACGCGAAACCAAGGCTCATCAGATGGATTCTGCTCCTTCAAGAGTTCAACTTAGAGATTAAAGATAAAAGTGATACAGAGAATTTGATTGCTGATCACTTGAGCCGCTTGCTTACACATAAGGAGAAGCAACTATTGAGAGAGACATTTCCAGAAGAGCAACTACTTGCTTTTGATTCGCCTGCACCTTGGTATGCCGACATCGTGAATTTCTTAGTAACTAACCAATTGCCTACAGGTTGGCCCAAGACTAGGAGAGACAAGTTAAAAAGTGATGTCAAATATTACATTTGGGACGACCCCTACCTGCGGAGGCAATGTTCGGACCAAGTACTAAGAAGATGTGTAAGTGCAGGTGAATTTCATTCCATTTTAAATTTTTGTCATTCGTTTGCATGTGAAGGGTATTTTGGGTATAAGTGAATAGCTCGTAAGGTACTGGAGAGTAGCTTTTATTGGCCAACCCTTTTTAAAGATGCATACTTATTTTGTAAATCTTGTGATAAGTGTCAAAGGGTGGAAAATATTTTTCGTAGGGACCAAATACTCCAAACCCCTATGTTGTTTGTTGAAATTTTTGATGTTTGGAGAATAGATTTTATGGGGCCTTTTCCCTTGTCTTTTGGTTTCGTATATATCTTACTTGCGGTTGATTATGTTTCTAAGTGGGTGGAAGCAAAAGTCACCCGTACTAATGATTCTAGAGTGGTTACAGAGTTTTCAAAGTCTAACATATTTGTCCTCTTTGGGATGCCGAGAGTTGGGTAAGTGATAGGGGCACACACTTTTGTAATAACACTGTGGCTGCTTTATTTCGAAAATATGGCATGCTCCATAAGGTATCCACACCGTATCACTCACAGACAAATGGTCAAACCGAAGTGTCAAATAGGGAGATTAAATCAATTTTGGAGAAGATGGTACGCCCGGACAGGAAGGATTGGAGCTTGAAGTTAGAAGATGCACTGTGGGAGTACCACATCACGTACAAGACGCCGATTGAGATGTCTCCGTACAGACTTATCTTCGATAAGGCTTGTCATCTTCTCGTGGAATTCGAACACAAGGCGTTCTGGGCAGTGAAGCAGTATAACATGGACCTGGAAGAAGCGGGGGTTTAAAGAAAATTGTAATTACAAGAATTGGAAGAGATTAGAAATGAAGCATACGAAAATGCCACGATTTATAAGGAGAAGAGAAAAATCTTCCATGATCAGCAAGTCTCAAGAAAATCTTTTGTAGTGTGGCAAAAAGTTCTCTTGTATCACTCGAGACTAAAACTTTTTTCCAGTAAGTTGCGTTCTCGTTGGATTGACCCCTTTGTCATTTCTAATGTGTTTCATTATGGTGCAGTGGAGATGCAAAGTTTAAAGACGGAGAAGAAATTCGTGGTGAATGACCATCATCTCAAACCTTATTATGAAGGATTCTCTGTTGAAGAAATGGAAGTTGTACACCTCAAGGATCCAATTTATCTCGTTTGAGAGTTTCGATCGTATCTAGCCAAAGACATTAAATAAAGGCATTACTTAGGAGGCAACCTAAGGTTATTTGTTTTAGTTTTCATACATTTTTTGAAGTTTTTGTTAAGTGTTGATGTCATTTAATAGTTTGTTGTTTTATGGCAGGAAATTAGCAGTTGGATGTGCCCACGCTAAGTGGTCACGTCTAAGGAAAAGAGTTGGAGGGAGATGATCAGAAGACTCTATAGCAGTTAAGCGTGCTCATGCCAGGTGGTCACGCTTAAGGGAAGAAAATCTGCGTCGACGATTAGAAAACTCTATAGTAGTTAGGCGTGTCCACGCCAGGTGGTCACGTTTAAGGATCAAAAATTTTCGACGGATGGTCAGCAGACTAGTAAGCAGTTAGGCGTGCCCACGCCTAATGCAGGGGTCCCTTGTTCGTTTTATTAAAAAAAATGAATTTTATGAAAAGATGAAATTGCCCTTACTAAAAAAAAATAGAGAGGAAGTGGATAGCACTGCGATTGACCTATTTTTTCTTTCTTTTCTTTTTCTTCCTTTTTCTTTCTTTTTCTTCTTCTTTCTTTCTTTCTTTCTTCTTCTTCCGTTTCTTTCTTGGCCGTCGCCGCAGCTCGACACGATCCGCCACCGCAACTCCCATCTTCCCTCTCACGTCACCAGCGCGCAGCGGTCAGGAGCACCGCGTGTGCCACGCCCGCCATCGCAGCGCACCAGCGCCGCCCTCTGACCACAGCACGCCACCACAGGAGCGCAACTCCCTCAGTGAGGCCCCGAGCGAGCGTGACAGTCAGCCCAGCCCGTGGCCTCGCGTCTGCGCTCCACAGCAGACCCCAGCGGCGTCCTTCTCGCTCAGCAGCAGTAGACCTAGCGGTGACCGCCCCGAGCACACGAACCCCAGGCAACCTCAGGCGTGCGACCAGCGCACCTCGCCGCGCGCCACCGTACCCACTGTTGCACCACCGTACCCACTGCTTACTTCCAAACTCCGGTGATCTCTTTCTTTAATTTTCTGTCACTATAGTGGAGGCCAGATTATTAGTTTTTGATTAGCTGAGGATAGATTATTAATTTCGTACCTGAGGCTAGATTTTTTATTTGCTAGCTGATGACAGACATTTTATGCTTAATTTGGGTGCTGCGATTTTGCCTGTGACTATTGTGGACTATTTGTTAAATTTTGGAGTTAAACCAGTGGTATTTGTGGGAAATTTTGCTATTTTCTTCTGTTTAATTAGTTTTTAGGTGTTTGTTGCTTTTTTCTCTGATTGTTGGTATTTGAGAGCTGTAGTTGGTAAATCCTACCTTGTTGGCTGCTTGTTCACATATTTTTAGCACATTTCCCCTATCCAGCAGACTAAATGACCAAACCAAAAAATAAAGGTAAGAACAAACCTTCCACCTCCACCCCACAGACTACGGTCCCCTTAGGTGGACCTATCCCAGCGATTGCTCCGGGAGGGCCCCAGACCCGCCTTGGGCGGAATAGGGAGGTTCATATCTTCTCTCCAGCCCACTTGATATATTGAATCTTAGGGATAAGGTCATGAAACATTTAGCTGACATAGGGTGGACTCGTTATGCAGCTATCATTTTACTTGCTTTTACTGAGTTAATTTGAAAATTTTATGCCACTTTTGAATTTAATGTTCCTGACGAATTCTCTGTTACTACTCCAGGGATAGTGCAGTTTAGATTAATGGGTAAAGAATTCACCTAATCTATCACTGAATTTAATTTGACCCTTGGGTTCATTGACATTTCCTACTCCCAGAATGAGGAATATATGCACAGTCTGTGTGAATACACGGAGCCATTTTTCTCTCATAACATTAGTTGTTGGAGAGAATTATCGGTTGATCGATAAAACTATGACCCCAACCAATTTAAGGCATCTTTTCTTAAGAACCTCACCTACCGTTATTTACATAAATTTATGGCTTACAGTTTCTCTGGTAGAAAGGATAGTTCAGGTACTTTGACCAAACCCGAATTCTTTTTCATTTGGTGCATGGTTGCTCATATTAAGGTCAATTTGGGTTGCTGGTTTGCTCTCCACCTCCGAACTGTATTAAGTAAGAAAAATAAGCCATTAATCTTGGGCTCATTTATCACTCAATTGGTTGTAAATCTTGGGATTTTGGACTTGAATAATCATAATTTGCATCGTGCTTGTACTATGGAACCCCTTGATTTGATTTGTATGAAAAAGATGGGATTAGTGCAATAGGTGAATGGCGTTTTCCAATTTGCTCCACCAGGGCCGATCCAGGTTCCTCCGAAGCGCAGAGCTTCCAAATCTTCCACCTCGGAGGCTGGTGGTCCTTCTACAGATGCCCCCGGACCGTCCACTTTAGCCTCCACCATCTTCCTCCGCCGATAGTCAGTCTTCAGCTCTTCGCTTCCAGCTGCACCACATAGATACTCGATTGGATCGAATGGAGCGACAAATGGCCGGAATGGCGCAAAACTTAGCTCAGTACCCCCACCACGTGGGTTTCCGCCCGCCCGTCCCTCCACAGCTTTAGTTCACTTCTGCCCTCCTCCGTGTTAAGGGAAGTATCGTTGCCTCAATACCTTTGTTTTGATCTTTCCGTGCTTACACTGAAGGCAATGTAAGGTTTAGGTGTGAGGAAGGGTTAACTATGCTTTCAGTGATGCTTTTAGTTGTTTGATTAGATTTTTCCTTGCCTTAGTAGTTCTTTGCCTTAAACAGTGATGAATGCACTTGAGATATGAGTATAAGTTGTAAGTTCATACCATGGGATGTTCTACTTTTTCTCGATAATGAATTGATTGATGAATATGCTGAACTTGACATAATTTGACCACTTGTGCAATTTTTGAGCCTAATTTTTCGTTTGTTGAGTGATTAGTGCACATGGTTTGTCATTCTAGAACTTGCTCGGTTATGCATGTCAAGACCACATTTAAATGAGTTTAATACATTAAAATGATAGGGCACCTAGGATTGAACCATTTTTGGACTTTCTTAAAAACCAACCTTTAGTTTATTTACCATTAGGGAGCCAAGTTGAGCCTTCACCCTTATTCTTCGCTTGATACCCTAGTTTTTAGTCGTAAAATCTCTTTTTAGACTTTCTTTTTGAATCTCGTGTAAAGAAGTGCTTTGATTTCATTACATAGAAATTTGGAGTATTATTTGAGAGGCATTACATATATATAAGAAAGAAAGGAAAAAAAGAAAAAAAAATGCAAGTGATCAACAAGCGAAGTTGATTTCTATGGTGTTGGTACTTACTGGAAAAAAAGAAAAGAGAAAAAAAAAAGGGGAGAAAGAGAGAAAAAGAGAGGAGAAATAGATGAATGAAAATATGAGAAAGAAAAGAAGCCAAAGGTTGTGACGAGTGCCAACTTTTACTTCACTTGTTGGACTGTTGAGATGTCTTGAAGTTTCAAATGTGCACGAATCTGTGTAATGAATTCCTGAGCATTTTCTTTACATTTTTACACCCTTCGAATCCTGTTTTATCCTACCTTCTCACCCCAGTCCCATTACAACCTTGCAAAGTCCCTTGATTGTTGCATTTAAATTCATAAGTAAGTGGTGGCGATATGATATATGAGCAAACTTAAGGTAGTGTCATTCTATCGTGTTGATTTGAAAGCCATCTTATATACATATCCTATACACTTTGGAGTGAATGAGTGCACTTTAAACTGCGAGAATTGTTGATTTGGTATATTCTGATTTCGATAAGGTTATTGGGGAATTTGGAATGCCATTCTTGGTATGAACTGCTGTGAATTGCTTGGTATTTTGATTACACTTCTGAGTTAATTATGCTTGAAGGCAAGCATAGTTTAGGTGTGGGGGAGATTGATAGGGTGTATTTTAGTGGGATATTTTGGGCATTATTGCACAATTGTTTGACTAAATATTTCATTAATTGGGTGGATTCTACTCAAATATGGTTTTGGTGCTAATTGCAGGAATTGATACTAAAAAGTGCTTAAAATCAAAATTTAGAGAATTCGTCGCATGTGGGGCACTGCAAGCAGTGGGATCCGCTTGAGAAGCTGAAGAAATTAAATTGTAATAGACTTTATTTTATTTTATTTAGGGAGTCTTGTTTATTTTGAATGCCAATTCCGATAAGAGGAAATCTTTTCCTTGGATTTTGGGGCTACCAAAATTAAAGAGAGGAAGTATTAGACTCCCAAGGGACTGCTTGTTTGAGGGAGAATTTTATTTTGGCTGAGATTTGGCCCGTTCTTTCTTTTGGAAGTTTTGGTTGGCCGTGGCTTTGATAAGCAACCAGGAGACAAAAATGCCATCATTGTTGACCTTGTGATTGTTTTTCTTATTTTGTTGACCCAATTGAGAAATCAAGCAAAAAACCACTCTCGTATGTCTTTGTAAGCAATTAGGGAGAAAAGGCAACAAAGACCAGCCGCCATTGTTGACTTGTAGTTAATGCTCTTCACCTTTGTTCGACACAATTGAAGGGAGCAATCTGACTCCATGTACGTTTGGGCCTTTAGAGACCACTGAAAGTAATCAAATTCCTTGTTCTTGTCTTCAGTTGCTGACCGAAATTGAAAGGTCCAATTCGGAAACCTTTCCCAATTCTCCACGCGTGATTTGTCCTCCATTAATGGAGGGCTAATTCTCTAATTCTAGTCAAGGGGGCAACTGAGGAATTGGTTCGGCAATTACTGTGAGATCTAAACCATTTTTAATTATTTCTTTCATTTATTGGTATTTATATGTTTCCTGCTTTTAATTGTTATAGCTCGTATGTATAATTGATTAGTGCGCAATAATTAATTATTCATATAGGATATTTTGCTAATTAGGAGTAATTGAATCCGTAATTGTTCTAATATCCCTATCTAAGTAGCAATTGGCGTAATTGGATTTATGTCAGGGAAACGTATGATCTAATTTAAACAAACCCTCGTAGCGTGTTTGTTGGTTAGAATTGAGCCTTTCTAATTATTAATGCAATCTAGAAATTAAATCCTACGGTCGTACCTAGGGTTGTTTTTGGATTAGAGAAATAGTTAACGGTCTTACCTTGACTATCGAGAAATTAAAGATAGGCTGGTTGTTTATCGCGTGTATGATAACTATAACCAATCTATTAATAAATGTTGAAATTATTTTTGCATTAATGATCAGTGCATGAACCATTTCTGAAGTGTACCCTTGGCTAGAGCTCTCTTAATTATTTTTTTTAATTAATTATTTTCTGCAGTTAAATTATTTAGTTAGCTTTTAATTCTAAAACCCCCTATTTGTTTTGACTTGAAAGGAAATAAATTTCTCTCCAGCCCCTGAGGAGACGACCCTGCTTGCCACTGTCTACTAGTTAGTGAATATAGTCAGATAATTAATTCGGATATATCAGATTAAGTAAACTCTTCGGGAACAGGGTGAATCAAGTAACCTATTGCACACATAGAGTCCCTGCTCTAGTACCTAAAATTGATTATCGGCTACTTTTGGTGGTAGTTAGATTTTATTTATTATTATTGCACAGGTTCGACACCTATCAGGATCATAAGAAGAGATATTTTCTAAAAATCTAAGCCTTCACTTTTTTTTAGGGCCCATACCTTCCATCCCTATTTTACGTGTCAAAGAAGATACCCAAAGAACTAAAGAAGAAAATAGATCCAATTGTTTATATTTAATTAAAAAAATGTCAATCTTGTTTGTGCTTTACAATTACCTTTAAATGTTCCATTTCATTAGTCATATTTATAAATAGATCATGATTCTAGATTTTAAAAATGAATAAAATACTAAGACTTATCCATATGGAATGAATTCTCCTTAAAGAAACTATTTCTCATTATTTTCAAAAAAAAAGCCCGTCTTTAGTATGAAGTTTTAATATGTAAAAATATAATTTTTATTACTTGAAGAAACTTGAAGAAAAAGAAATATCTTTTTAAACTATAGTAGTTCCAAAAGTAATCTTTTGTTGCTTTATAGATTTCATACCCGAAGAAATGTATAATATTATCATGTATGTATTGCCTATTGTGCATCTAAATATTTTATGGCTACAAAGTAAATAAAAGTGTTTATATAAAAAGAAAATCTTATAACATAAAGTATTATCTAGGTGTTTATGGTATTTATCCTAAAAACTAAAAGGAGGAGTTATGTTTATGAATATTGATTTTCTTTTTTCTGTATAATATCTGACTAGGTTGGAACTTATGAAAATTTTGGTTATGAGAAATATGGGTATTGTTTAAGTTTCAACTGTGATAGAGATTGGTGTTCACAAATTCATTTCCTTATTTCATCTTTTCTGGCTTGTTCCACCACTCTGCCTTCTCATCAACTAATACTTTCAAAATCTTCGTTTGAATTCCCTACTAGGGCTAATTGCTTTCTTTTTCTCAAGTTTTTTTTTTTCAAAATTGACATTAAAAGAGATCTCAATTGCATTTTTTTTACCCTCCTACCTCTGCCTATACCCTTTTCACCCCCAATTGTCAAGTACAAGATTCAAACCTTAAATTTGATTGTGGGGAAGTCTCTAAGCGTCCTCCCCTAACTACTGAGCATTTTTCTCAAGTTATAATTATTCATTTTTTTTAGCAAGACATAATCGGATGACGTTCTTTATAACTTTGATTTAAGATTTCATTTCTATTAGTTTGATATCATGATCTTTTTTATTTTTTTGTAGCAACTTTTTCTCAAGATTGCATGTTGTGTGGTTAGTTAATTGTGTATGCATATGCAATTCTTATGTTGCTATCATGTCACTTTTTAGTTTTGGGTATTATTGATTTGGATATAGTGTATTGAAATTGTTTTATATATAGTCGTGATTGGTAAGTTCACTTAAATAATAGCTTGTATGTTTTGTATTTGCGGATCTCCTATTTGATTTTGAGTTTTAATATAGTTTTGAGATATATAAATAACTTTCATTGTTTATTTGATCAAGTTAATTGTTTCATGTTTTACAATCATAGTCCTCTTCTTAGATGTCGAAAATAATTATTTTAAATGAAGTTTTTAGGGTGATGCATATGGCATGTTCATGAAATTCTATTGTTTGATTTTATGTTTATCCTTATCAACCGTTTATTTGTATACGCTTGTAGAAGCATGTGCTTTTATTCTCCTTATCAGCATCCCCCAATTGTAAAAAAATAAAGTAGTCATGAGTGTAGTTGAGAACATAAATACTAAAGTAATTTAGGTGTGTATTAAAGAACTCAGGTGATCGATGAGTAAAAAATTTTTGGCAATATAATATCTAAATATTCAATTTTCTTTCATTGCTTCTTATAGAATATTGTATCCTAAATAGTAAATTTTCATTATTTCTCACAAGATGATTTTTGAGCAAATACCAATTTTTGGGAAAATAATATTAAGGAGAAGAACGATGTTGAGATGGAGTCTATTTTGACATTTAAGTGAGAAGGAGAGCCAGCAATTACTATGAGTTGTTTCACTTTGAATTCGTGTTCAAACGACTTTGAAGTGTTACAACAAATTCACAGTCTATATTTGCTGCCCATGTATTATTTTATGATTTGAAAAGAACCTCTGCCTTAAATTGAGTTTTGAGTACTGAAATTATTAGTTGTTGAATATGATCACATGTTTTTGTTGATTATGATCATGTGTATATATTTGTAAAAGATAAGAACATTTATACTTTTAACTTATACAATATAATTATCTAATATGGATTTTCTCTTCTTTATATTTGGATTTCATTATTAACATCTAGAATTTGGGCATCGGCGATGTCAAAAACAGCACGTATATAATAAATATGATAAAAATTACTATGTTTGACACTTAAAATTAGATTTATTCATACCAATTTCCTTTTATTTGCGACATTAATTAAAGGATCTCCTTCCTTATATGTGAGGTTTACTTTCTTTGTTATTATTATTAATACGGTAAATGTGATAAGAAAGGATTTAAGCATATTGACATGGGAGGATAATCTTGTCATATCGTAAAAGGATAACAATTACTCTGGTATTAACACTAGTCAATGTATTAAATCTTAAATATGGAGAAACTTCCAGGTGTCATCCTATAGATTCTTAGATGAAAATTCTTCATTGGATATGAGAAGAAATTAGTCAAATTTTGAGACAAAACTGATACAAATTCAAGAAAAATATGATCATGTTTTGTAGTCATAATATGAACAACTAGTTTTGTATTTTCTTGTTTTGACTTTGTTAATACCAAAGATTTACTCCTAGGGTTTTGAAGCCAAAATATTTTTCTTAGTTTATTAACTTCTTTTTAGTAAGAGCTAACAATCATCTTTGTATAATATATGATTTCTTATTTTTAATTGTAACAATTGAAATCGACAATATTGAATTGCATATTGAGCTAGTCACCTTGGAGCACTTAGATGTGTGCTAATTTAAATCATTGATAATTACTGGGTTAAAAATAAAAAAACCCCCTATAGCATACCTAATATACAGAAAAGCTCCCCGTGGTTTCAAAACATACAAAATGACACCTCATATTTTGAACTAAATTGTAAACTAATAGAATTCGTTAAACTTAACGAAAATGACGGTCTCGGCCGTTAAACTTACCGGATTCCGTTAAGTTTACCGTTAAATTTACCAGATTCTGTTAAGTTTTTCGTTAAATTTACCGGATTCCGTTAAGTTTAACGAATTCTGTTAGTTTACAATTTAGTTCAAAACATAAGATGTCATTTTATATGTTTTGAAACCATGAAGGGCTTTTTTGTGTATTAGGTATACCATAGGGGGCTTTTTTGTTTCTAACCCATAATTACTTTATATATATTTCAAATTTAATGACAAAGTCATTTGATTCAAATATTTTGATAAATAAAAAAGAATTTACTTATCTAAAAAATCATGAGTCATGGGAAACTCTAACCCAAGTTGTTATATCTAATGTATATTTCTAAGCACAATCTGTAGATGTATTTAGGGTTCATATTTTGTCTAATTTAGGAAAAATAATATTTCAAACAAACTTTTTAGGAAATTTAGAGAAAATAAAATAAGAAAAACTATAGCCTTTTTTTCTTAAATTGTGTGATAACAAAAATGTAATGTAGGAAATACAAGTTTCTTTCTTTTTGGTTTTTTCCTTTTTAGCATGAAAGGAGTGGAATTTAAGAAAATGAAAGAAAGATTTGAACCAAGAAATTCTAACTCCTAGGGCATAAACAATACAAGTTTCTTCATTTGTTTGTATGAAAATTATATAAAATGACTTTGAATTACAAAGTTTAGGAACTAAAAACAAATTTTAAATATTTCTTAAAAATAGCATAAAGTTCATTTCTTGTCCCAAAAAAGGGGAAAAAAGTTGTAAAGAGTCAATCACATCAAAAGACATCATGAAACTTGCATCTTTTATTTTTCATTCATAACAAAAAGAAGAGAAAACTGCATTTTATTTTAATTTTTTTAATGTTTATGTTTAATTTATTGTTCCTTTATGATTTTATGATGACTTAGATTTCTTGTGAAGGTAAAAAAAATTGCATTTTATTTTAAAGTTTTTTTAAATGTTTATGTTTAATAACTATTCCTTTATTTTTTTTATGATAACTTACCTTTTTTGTTACAGTCAAAATTATGTCATTGGATTGATGGAGATTATTTCTTCTGTTTGTCATGTCATGAATAAAAAAGAAATTTAATTTTTATATGACAATAAGAAACTCTGGTTGCTAGTGACAACCTAGAGTTTTAGTTTGGGGAGGGAAGGCCAAAGTTTGGGAGGGCCAAATCGTCAAAGGAATAATACCGAAAATATATTATATTAAATAAACATGCTAAATGTAAAATAAAGGTTCAATAGACAATTATTAAGAATGAGATATTTTTCATAATAAAGGCAACACATAAAGAAAAGGTAAAAATTAGACTTTATACCATTCTATTTACTATTGATGTGGGCATTTAAAGTTGTGTTCAAAACTTCTTTAATTTGTATAATAGTTAAATATTCTTTTGTTTGTCTTTGATTTCCTATGTACATAGTATAGTGTTACTTTACTTCATATTTTAAAGTTAAAGTGATCAAGAAAATTAGGAATTATTTTGTTAATTATACGACATTTTTTCTAGGTTTATTATAAGACATTCGGTTAAAAGAAAAAGGATTAATTTTTTTCTACACTGTCAGTGTATATAATGATAGTTCTAGATGCATGCCACGTTACTTAAAAGCAATACTAATTTTATAGAAAATTATATATTAACTATATACTTTTATAAGGAAACTAATGATTTGGTATAGGACAATTTTATAAAAAGAAATTAAAGAAAATAAACAAATTAACAATTAATAATCATATTTTAGGGGAAGAGGCAAGTGATATAATTTTATTTAATAACTAATTATACTATGGAAGTTTTTAATAACTAATTGTGCTAATTATACCTTTTGACAGGCTTTTAATTGTATTGTGTTCGTCATTACTGGTTTCTCTCTTTGTAGTACTAATAATGAAGGACACAAAGATGAAAAAGAATAACAAAAAAGATGGGGAGACAAAAGAAAGCAGTATAATGAATCTTTACTATCTCTGTCTTGGCATGAGTGTCACGCCCCATTTTTCACAATAAAAAGGTATTTAAAATTTCTTTTTTCATTTTAGAAACATAAGTAAAAAAGGATCTAAAATGGAACTTTAAAAAATGTGATAGTTTGAGTCCAAATTTTAGTCTAAAAAAGAATTTTTAAGAAAAAGGAAGTCATCACATGGTATAAAAATGATTTAGATGCACCAAATCACTCAAAAATGATTTTTGACAAAAATAAAATAAAATACAAATCCTTTTTAGACAACTCTAAATTTTTGAAAACGAGAGAAAATAAGTTCAAAAACCACGTTGAAAAAGGGGAAAGCAAATGTCTAATTGATTTAAACCTAAGGCACCCTTTCAACTTAGTTTAGACTAGTTGCGTAGTTTAGTTAAAATTTTTGTAATCTAACTATTAAACTTATCACATTTGGATGTTTCCAATATGAATGCAAATTTAAATTTAAAGGGGATATGGGGAGGGACAAAATGTCCCTTCAAGGCCTAGTTAGTACTAGTCACATTAATTGCGAAATCCAAGATAATCTCTTGAAGGGGTCACAAGTATGCAAAGATGAGACTCAAAGAAAGAGAAATTAAATCTTATATATGTAGGTATAAGTAGCCAAAGAAAATAGATGCAACATAATGGATATTGGAAACTAATAACCCATTTGGCAAATGAGTTTTTTGGGTGTTTGTCTAAAACTTTATTATATCTTACTGTAAAAGTTATAGAAAAAATTCTTAAGATGGAATTTTTTTTTTCTTTCCTTTTCTCTTTCTTTTTTCTTTCTTTTTCCTTTTCTTTCCTCTCTTTTTCTTCTGTCTTCCCCCTCCCCCTCTCCCTCCCCCGCCATCTCTCCCTCTCCCCGCCAAAAGTTACAACAGCAACAACAAATTTTTTTTTTTTTGCATTTTTCTCTCTCTCTCTCTCTCCCTTTCCCTCCCCTTGCCGGCAGCAATAGAGATTTTTTTTTTCCTTTTTCCTCTCTCCCCCTCTTCTCTCCTTTTCCTCGCCACCTCTCTCCCCTCTCTTCCTCCCCCGCCACCCTCCCCTGATAAGAAAGAGGGGGAGGGGGACGGGAAGGGTGAGGGGGAGAGAGGTGGCGGGGAAGAGGGGAGGGGAGGAGGAGAGGGAGGAAGAAGAAGAGGTAAAGGGAGAGGGAGAAGAGAGAGAAAAAAAACTTACCTAAGTCGGCGCCAGTGTCAGCGCTCGAAGGGATGGCGAGCATTGGAAGAGGTGATCGGAGGTGGTGGTGGGTTGATATGGGAAAGGAAGAAGAAGAAAAGATGAAGGAAAATTTTTTTTTTTGTATGTTTTAGATATTTTGAAGTGAGTAGTTAAAAATTTTGAAAATTTTTTTGACATTACTATAGTTAAATTTGTTGAAAAATTGGTAAGAGACAAATTTGGTCAAAAACTTAGTTGCCAAACAAACCCTAAAACTCTTGACACAATTTTCTTCTTATAGAGGGGTAGTAGTGGATTAATGTTAAGAAAACCAAACTCGCCCATTTTCCATATTCGAAAGATGACTCTTCTAACCTAGGTAAGCAAATGAACTAACTTACTTTTCTAATTTTCCAAATGAAATGTAAATTTAAATGATATGATTCACGCATATAAGGATAAGGGGATAATATAAGAGAAAATATCATACAAATGAGAAAAATAGCTTAAAATAAAAAAAATGCATGAAAATGTAATGAATGACACAAAGAATGAATCTAACACATGGATAGAGCCTACAGGTCTAGCATTGAACTAGTCCATTTCTATAGATTCTCACTAGTATTGGACTAGTAAGGAAGTAAGAAAAAGCCACAACTAGCATTGGACTAGCGTGGTGACATCATACACTTATTATTTATAACAATAAAACATAATTAAAACAAATAAATACATATTAACACATAGCACACATAGCACATAAGTATAATATCAAGATGCCAAATCTTAAGGAAAAGAAGTAAAACACATAAACTACATAAACATACAAAACTTATCTATTAAGTCGGGGAACTTAATTACAATCTAAAATAGGGGAGCACAAGAGAAAAAAAAAACATATCTAACCTATCAATTACAATTAGAGTGACCTAACTACAATATAAAATGGGGAAATATGGAAGATAAACCTATCTAATCTATTTATTATAATTGTCTATCTAATTACAATTTTTTGTGAAAAGGAAAATATAACCTATCTATTACACCTTAGGTATTTGAATACTCTTCAAATAGTTATAAAGTATAAATTCAATAAACATAAAAAATGAATAGAAACTTAAAATGAATAAATAAAGAAAAACACATAAATATATAAACACGTAAAAGCATGTAGGAGCATATAAAAGTAATCGAAATTTAGAGGGTAATGCATGTACCTCACTTTTGAAGAAGTGGACTATAATGAGAGAAGATTACTCTATTCATGCTCAAAAATCAGCTAGAAGATTAATCCAAGATACTTTAAAAGAGAATATAAAAAATGTACTAAATTCTCATTTTCATGTCAAACACACAAAGAAACTTAAAAATCCCAAAATTACAAGTTAAATGCACTCAAGAATAACATAATTAGCAATTAAAGAAAAAAAACAATTATAATTGAGAAATCAAAAGGCCACTAGGGACTAAATTATAAAATTAGAAAGTTTTGGGGCCAAAAATATAATTTTAGAAAAGATTAAGGATCAAAATTCAATAAAAATAAAGTTTATGGGTCAAAATATAATTAAAATAAGGGCCTAAATGAAATAAATCTAAAGTTTTTGGTCTATAATAAATTTACTTAAAAGTTTGGGAGCTAAATTGCAAAATTTGATTTTTGATTTGACGAAAATACAATCAAAATAATTTTGGACCATTTTAATATGTGGGTAGAAACAAATGCAAATTATTTTATTAAAAATGAATTGGCCTAATAAAAAGCCCAAGTTGACTAAAAACAATAAACTTATGTACTTTTAACACCCCAAATCCCAACTATGAACCCACACCAAAATGTAAACACAAGCCCACTCCTCTCTTTTTCTCTTCCTTTTTCTTTTCTTTTCCCTTTTTTTTTTCTTTTTCCTCTTCTTCCTCACCTTAAGCCACACCTACAACTTCTTATCGGCAGCCATGGCAACGCTGGTAGTGGCGCCGTCACCAGATCACTGCCGGCTACTGGTCGTCAAAATGCACCAAAATACCACTCCGAACTCCATTTTTTGCATAGATCACATGTCAACCTTAGTTTTTACAAAAAAAAAATGATTAAAAAGTGATGAAATTGACAAAAAAACAATTCGATTTCTCTCTTCCAAAATCACTAGAATCAAATCCAATAAATTACAAAAAAATGCACCAACATGCTCCTTACAATATGGAAAACTCAAAACAACCACTCAATCTACAAAAAACAGCCACAAATCATAACTTCATATGAAAATTTTTTTTTTATGAAAACCATTTGTTGTTTCCAAGCTTTGAAACTGAAAATTAAATACTAAGCATCATCATGAAACTCATAAGCAATTTAACTAGCCAAGTATAGTCATTCGCAAACTTCCAGAGCCAAATACAAATTTTGTAGTCAAGTATTCATCATATACTACTTAATCATCCAAAGTAGAAAAGCTTCAAATTTTTACCAAGAAAGAAACAAGAAACATCAATAGACAATTATGCCAAGTGAGAGATGACCTCAATTAGTAACTTTCCTACCCAAGTATGGAGAAGTTGATGAAGAGATTTGTGGTTCCACACGACTCCTTTGCTCCTTTCTCTTGCAATAACGCCCCTTTTTGTCATGTGTGTCACTAGAGAAGAGAGACTCAAGAGCTGTGTGTGTGTGTCTTGGGAGAGTTTGTGTTGATTAGTGTGTGTTTGTGAGATTGAGAGCGGAGAGTTGTAGGGGAATTGAAGAGAATGTGTGTGGTGCAATGTTGTGTGTGTAGAGTGAATTGAAAGAAAGAGTCCGTATGAGAGAGTGTGTGTGTGCGTTGTTTTTTTTCTTATTCTTGAGTAAGAGAGAGAGGAAGTCAATGAAGTTGGTATGTGAGATGATGAATTTTGTACAAAAATAAAGAAGAAGAGGGATGGGAGGTGGAGTATAAGGTTAGGTTAATAGTATATTAGTTGAAAAAGAAATGATTAGGATGTGTGAGTTTTGTTTGGATTTTTCCTTTTCTTCCCTTTTCTTTCAATAGGCAAAACTCACATTAGCATATGTGAAATAAATAATCAATAGGCAAATAAATATTTTAGCAAAAAAATAAGGAGCACAAATGAAAATTAAAATTTTGGTGTCAACAATGAGTGTTGTGATTTGTTTCCACAAACTTTATACATAAGAAAGTTTGTATGTTAATCCTACGTAGGAGTATTTTGAATAACTAAAACTTTATACCTTCTAAAATTTGCAACTTATTGAAATTTACAAACTAAAAAACATAGGGATATGTTTATATACATATATATGTGTGTGTGTGTGTGCATGTGCGTGCGCCCATATGTAATTATGTTTGTATATGTGTGTGTGTGTGTGTGTGTGTGTATGTATAAGAAAAAATTTAATTTTGATATGACAATGACAGAGATGAAAAATATGACAAAAAGATAGAGGAGACAAAAGAAACAAGTATATATCTACAAACATGTATGAATGTATGTATGTATATACATGTATGTGTATCTGTGTATGTATATACATAAATACATATCCCTGAACCAACAAAATGAAACAAGACTCCATTTTTGAGAAAATTCTTCCCAAAAGTGTACAATAAAATCAAACAAGGAACTTGGACATATTGTTTAGTATTCTTGGTTACATCAAATTGTTAGCACCTGATACTTTAAAATATGAACTAAACCACCTACGTTGCATGAAAAAATAAAAAAGATTAGTAGTAAGAGTTAATTAAAGGGGAGACTAATACATGCAACTATCAACATAGGATCAGGTTCGAGTTTTAGTCTTTGGAACAAATCTGGTTTGAATTAAACAATTGAAGTAAAACACATAAAGAAATTTCAAACAAGGGAAATTTCCAAGTTAAAGGTTCTAGATTATTAAATAATTATTATATACTGTATTGCATCAATACATCCAGCTAGTTTACCAAAATTAGATGAAATAGTGATAGTAATGAAAGTTGACTAATTTTATGGAAATACAGGACAAGGAATGGCACAATAGAAATCAAAGAAAAAAAATGAATAGCAATAATATTATTGAATAATAGTAAAGCCATGTTGAGTTATGCTCCTAAGGACTAATCCATAAAATGCATTTGAAGGAAAAGTAAAACACTACCGTTGTCGCTTCCAATTTAGAATACAAATAGGCCATGTCGTGTAAAGTATTAAAGCATTCAAGAAGTAATTAGGACAAATTGTTGAGCTACAAGTCTATGAACTGGATAGCTGAAAAAAAGAAAGTAGTAGCTAGCATTGCAACTAGAGTCATGCGTAAATAGAATTATTATTGTGACACAAGCTAAGATTATTACTGGTCATTTTTATTCTACCACCAAGAGTCATTATAGAACAACATAAATAGAAAATAAAGGAAGATGAGTGATGGGTAACCGCACAATAGCTCCTATTCGCTTGACCTTCGCCAATGGAGCTAATGAAATGCCTACCGCAGCTGCTTCTAAAGTTAGCCAACAAACGGGGACTCGAGGAGAAAGGTGGTTTTCAATTGAAAGATGGCAATGGTGGTGGTGGTGGCAGCGGCTGACTACTGGTGACGGTGGCAGTGGCTAGGATTTGCTTTTGATTTGGGAGAATGAGGAATGAGGAACATGGAGAAGAAGAATAGAAGTTACGTTTACGTCTTGTGTTTCTTGGAAATTTGGAACTTAATATTTAGTTTCTAATTTAGTAATTAGGTATACAATTAGGGGTATTTATGTAATTTTGCATAGCTCGACGAGCTCATAAACCTATATACAAATGACTTGAGTCTGACTTGATTCGTTTGTAACCCGACATCCAACAATCAAACCAATCTCAAGAATCCAGTGCATATTAGAATTACAATATCTAATAAACAAAAAAAAACTTTCATGAAAATTGTGAATACAACTTAAGTTGAAAACATAAATTAAAGTAGTGAACATCAACTCTAGAGGTTTATGCTTCTACAACACAATAAACACAAAGATAACAAGAATTTAGCGACTTTCTAAACCTTCAATCTTCAATATTAATAATAGCATGCTCCTTTGTCAAATTTGAAATATCTATAAAAACAAAGGCAGCTAAAAATGAAATTAACACAAGTGAATGAATAAATAAGGCAATTTTCAAAACAAAAAAAAAAAAAGAAATGCATACTTGCTTTCTCAAGCATAGTTATTAAACCCGACTCGCCCTGGCAGTTGAACCAGTCGGCCCGATGACCTGGCCATTAGACCGGGCCGGGTCTCTAGTTTAACTAGACAAGAAATTGACCAGGTCAAACCCGATTGACCTAGTGGTTCAACCGGGGACCCGCCCGATTTTTCAATTCACCCGATTTACCCTTTTTTTAAATTGTGGATCTTTGTTTTTTAAACAAAAAATTTATATGCTTTCAATAAGATTTGTACATTGGATTTTCATTTAAATATATATAGACTTTACCACTTAATTTTTATTTGATAACTAAATTTTTTAAAATAAACTTATTTTTTATTATACAATTAATTCTTTTAACTTTTAAACTGACAATATTTGATTAGTTAGAAAATTACTTTGTTTTTAAATAAAAATAAAATAATGAAAAAATAATGCTATATTTTTTAAAACAAGCGATATAAATTTTGGTTTATACTTGATTATATTATTTATTTGTTTAAAAGTATGATAAAATGAAATTAAATCTTCTATTAATATCTATATATTTATTATATATCTTTCTAAGTATAATAATTAGTATCTAAAAGCACTTTATTATATATTTTATGTATATTAAAATTACTATTTTATATTTATAAATATTAAATTTTATGTATATTAAAATTAGGGATAATTTTAGAAACCTCTCTTAAGGTTTTTGATAATTTCACTAACCTCCTCTAAAGTTTGCAAAATTACACAAACCTCCCATGAGGTTAAGGTTTTGATAACTAAATCAGTCCAACTAGAAAAAGTAACATTAAAAAAGCATTTTAAGGAGAGAGATGAAACTTTTATTCCATAAATAACCCTTATTCATATATATATAAGTTGTATTAGTAAAAGAATAAAAATATTTAAAAGTTAGAAACAATTAATACACATATTTCACCACTCAAAAAGTTTATATTTAATAAATTAGACAATACAAATAAGCAACAAAACTCCACTAATGATCACAAGTTTCAGCAAAACAGACTAGTCATCTCTTTTAACATGATGTTTGCTATGATTCTTGTGATTTTGAGCAAAAAATATTTGAATTTTGCCTTTCTCCCCTTATTTCTCCCTTCTATGAAATTACTTTACAACTATCACAACTTTAAGAATTTCAAAAAAAAAATTCTCATGAATAATCTTCTTGTGCCCTATATTTTTTCTTCTATCAAAACCCTTCTTCTCATATTGTGTACAACTGATTTTTGGTTATTGTCAAATTCTATTAATCACAAAATAGTGCCATTAGATATATCAATTGATGTTATTTTGTAATTACAAGTCATCATTTATCATTAAAAAAAATTTCAACAGTTATTTCCATTAATTAGTTACTAATAGTTAATTACTTAATCGTTAGATATTAGTAAAGGGGAAAGAAGGGAAAAAGAAAGGCAAATTTTAAAAATTTTTTCCATTCAAAATCACAAGAATCATAGCAAACGTTATGTCAAAAGAGATGACTAGTCTATTTTGTTGAATCTTGTGATCATTAGTGTAGTTTTGTTGCTTATTTGTACTGTTTAATTTTATTGAATATGAATATTTTGAGTGGTGAAATGTGTGTATTAATTGTGTCTAACTTTTAATTATTTTCAATCTTTTACTAATACAACTTATAAACATGCATAAGGGTATTTATGAAATAAAAGTTTCATCTCTCTCTTTAAAATACCTTTAAAATATTACTTTTTCTAATTAAACTAATTTTGTTAACAAAACCTTAACTTCATGGGAGGTTTGTGTAATTTTACAAACTTTAGGAGAGGCTAGTAAAATTGTTAAAAACCTTAGGGGAGGTTTGTGAAATTATCCCTTAAAATTATTTAATATATTCACCGATTGAACCAGTGGCCAGTCCCTCTGCCGAGTTCCTTATTGAGTCGGGTTTAATAATTATGTCTTCAAGTACTAGCCTTTAATAAGTCAAAAATGCTTTAAGAGATAAATTTAAGAGACATAATTTCAGTTACCATAAATAAATCAACAACATTTCAATACACTTCATATGAATCACTAGGGATGGCACCCGCGCTCAGCGTGGGAGTTGTAACCTATAAAATGCAATAATAGTGATGTAGTTGTAAGAATTGCAATGGTATAGTTTGTTGTTTTTGATAAACTGATTAAGGTCATAGAATTATTGCAATTTTAATGAAAGTTCCAAAGTCATTTTGTTTTTATTTTACCGTTGCACAGGATTTTTTTAAGGGCATTAGAAATGAGTGAAGATGAGGATATTAAACACAGGGATTGTGTTATTCAAAAACAATTGCAATTCTAGTACATCAACATATGCACACCGATATACATTCATTAATTCGAATAATTGGTTTGGAAAGTACCTTGATCAGAAAGCGGGAGCTAGACAAATCCTTTGCCTCACAATTGTACCTCAGTTGCTACCAAACATGGAACTGCAAGAATACAGTTAAAAAATATAATTAGAGCTTGTAAACTGTAAAAGATTGTGATTGTTTCATTCAGAAATCCGATATACACACAAATAGGATCTACCTGAAAAACATAGTGGAAGAGACCTTACCTCTTTGGGGACCACCTGGGTAATATAGAGTTTAAGCAAGTCATGCAACCGCTATGTGTGTTAACAGCCTGTATTATTGCAGGTTAGGAAAAAAATCTGATCAACAAATGCTCTAGAAGAGCAAAAGGCGTTCCGTTTTTGTTCAGGCATGCCTTCCAAAAAGTCCCGCATCTTCCAATCATTAGTATTGTAGTAAAGAAGCAATAATTGCTCATTGTAATGTCCCGATTCATCACATCAGCTGAACTCATTTGGTGGAAAATTCAGAAGCCAAAAAACCAGCAGTTACACTTGCACAATAAAGGTTTGAGTTAATGTTCTTCTCAATGATGGTTCGCAGCAATGACACATCAATGGCAAGGGTTGCTTAGAAGAATAAAGCTGAAACAAAAGCTAGTAAGCTACACATCGGCGTGTAAGCATCACCCTTTGCCTTCCTTCAGGTGAGTCATCAATGACTCAGAAAAGGAACTTTTGGACTATGAAATGGTCTGGCTCTGAAATGGGGGCTTTTTCTTTTTTCAAATTGTTCATGACATGAAACTTGAAGTTATTTCAATTTCCAATCATTATTCTTAGAAATTCCAATGGGGTGAATGTTTTCAAGAACATAATATAACACTCTTATTGCAGCACTGAATTGGCCTTTCTTCATCTTGAGAATAACCAATTGCATAATAGAACAACCATGAACAGTACCCTTCAAAACCATGCTAAATACCTAGCCAACCCGGCTGCCAGAAGTGGGCGAATGCCCAAATTGAACAATACTGTAATTAATAAAATAAGCATAATCTTGGTTGCTACGCTCATAACCATGCTTGTTGTAGTTGTAGAAGGTAGCTTCAGGCAGTTGAGAGGTAGTGTAATAGGTGTTTGGACCAGCATAACCGCCATAGCTGTAGGAAGAGTAAAGCTAAAAGAACAGAACATCCGTTGAGATAACGGCTTGTTTCAGCTCTGCTGCCATTTTTCCCTCACTGTCTTGAGCGTGTCATCCATGGACATTCAAATGTCAACTATAGCAGGCTGTTGAGATAATTTTGTTTAGCACCGTCAAGCCGAAACAACTAAGCATCAGCAGAGTGGAAGCATCAAGCTACTAAGGATAGGCTGGGCAATGTACATACCTAGAATGCTAGTACCCTAACATTAATGACTTGTACACTGGTACTGAAATGCCTAATGTACCCCTCAAAATGGTTAGATGAAAATTATCCAACAGCCATACAACAACTTCTTTTTATATATATATAGGATTCATCAGAGGGCTCAACAAAAACCACAGAGGAAGGGAATTCTCATAAAAATATTTGCATGAGAAGTTAGATTTAATATAATATTTTGCTTTCTTAAATTATAATCTTTATGTATTGTTATATACAACCTTGAATGCGATAAATCATTTAGTTTTTTATACTTAGTTATCCTGCTTTGCTATCATGTAGTGATAATGGAAAATCAATAAATGTTGATTTGCATGGACAAATCGAGGAGAATGTTCAAACAGAAGAAAAACAAAAACGAGTTTCTGAAGAGTAGAATATTATTTGATACTATTTACTGCACTTTTTATTTATTTTCAAGTTTTTGAATGTTATGGTATTGCCGAATGTTATTTTTTCCATTTTTGAATTATTATTTACTGAATTAGATGTTCAAATTTATATTATAAGAATACTTTATATTACAATGCACATATAGTAATATACTTAAGAAAGGTTATAATAAAATATACATTAAGTTTGTATTTCATATCGACATTTTTATAAAATTGACTAAATAGTTTATTATTTTTCGAAGATTCCCGTTCAACGAACGGGTACAAAACTAGTTATTTAATATATTCACCGATTGAACCAGTGGCCAGTCCCTCTGCCAGGTTCCTTACTGAGTCGGGTTTAATAATTATGTTTTCAAGTACTAGCCTTTAATGAGTTAGAAATGCTTTAAGAGATAAATTTAAGAGACATAATTGTAGTTACCATAAAATAAATCAATTAAATAAATAAATGCAAGAGACAAATTTTTTAATTACTTGGCCAACAAAAAATTGGAGCTCTAAACACAGATCTTTGCTTGAATTTCTTGTTCTCACTTCTCACACTTTGTCCCAAGTTGGGAGTGTTAGAATTGATGGGAAATTTGACAGAAAGAACAATGGAGGTAGAATAAAAATGGAAAAGGATGAAAAATTCTAAGGAACATGTGATGGAGGAAGAACTTAGAAGAAAGAGGAGAAAGAAAGGTATCTCAATCAGTAAATCTGAGGACTGAGGTTGAATGAAGTGACACGATTATCTCTTCTTTTGGTTCAAAGTCTTCACACAAAATGAGGAGAATGGCAAAGGCGAATATGGAATTTGAGCCACTTAGGGTTATAATATTATGAAATTATAAGATGACCCCTATTTTTTAAAATATTTTTATAATATACCTTGCGAGTCGAGTGTATGTGGATTTTTATTTTTTCGATCCGTATCCATATCCGTATTTTGCGGGTAACCGATCCTCATCTACCCCTTTAAGAGAAACTAGATCGGATATCCTATTTTTCGGAGTTGAGCAGGTCGAGTACATCGGGTTTTTGGATTGGCGGATCATTTTGCCCACCCCTAATTGTCATGGTATGAGAAATATGATCCATTTTCCCTACTAGAAAATAGATGGGTAATGAAAATCTCAATTCATTTAGCTGAGGCCTTGTTTAGGTGGAATCTATTTGCCCCTTTTTGGAGCAATTTCAGCACATATAAAAGGAAAAAAAAATCACATATTTTACGGTGCCAAACCTTTATAGGCTAATTGATCAGAATATAGGTTAAAAAAAAACTGTCGGACAACTACGGATCTGATAGGGTGGGAGTATAAATCTATGGGACACAGCCCGGCACCTGACACCCCAATTTAAAAAAAAATTTTAAAAAAAAAAATTGGCAGCCCGGCACCTGACTGAATTTTGTGTCATTGAGTTATCAGGTGCCGGGCTCTGTCAACCCGGCACCTGACAGATTCTCCTTTTTTTTTTTTAAAGCTGTGCACCAGACAGCTTTTTAAAGCCATGCGCCCCTCGTCCATGCAATTTCCTGTCTTCTGATTGTATTGCTAAGACCCGCCAGAGCTTTTGTATTTACGTGCTTCTTAGCTGGTGGAATCTCAGCTTAGCATCCCGTGGTGCCTAGCTACGGAAAAACAAACAAAAGCTATCTCAGCTTAGCACCCCGTGGTGGCTAGCTACGAACAGACAAACAAAAGCTGCAATCACGTGGGCTTGCTCCAGCGTCGTGAACTCCGACTGTCTATATAAACGAACCAAACTTCACCCTTCACCCCGCACCTCATTTCTCATTTCCTTATTTCTGAGCTCTCCCAATTCTATTCGCATCATCCCTCTCACTTCTCACTCAGCTTCTCGGCCAAAGTTCCTCCAGAGCCAAAAGACATTTGTTGTGTTTGCGATTTGCCTTCCCTATTGGTGTCTCAGATTTGCCTTGTTGAGGATTGTCCCTCTCGGTGTCTCTGGCCATAGCTTTGTTCGCGGGCAGAATTGGTGAGCCTATTGTTAATGTATTTTTGCTAAGGCGTTCGTGTTAATTAATTACGATACCGCCGTGCTAATTAATTACGGTGCTTTTGTTTAGGTCACCGTACTGACTACTAACAGTGCTGACAAGACAATCAATTTTTTAAATATAACTAGTTCGAAAGAGGTTAGTGATTTGTTTTGTATAAAAATTGTTATAACTGTTATATTATGTTACTCAATTGGTGATAAATATTTTATATTGTTGTTATATTATGTTATTAATATTTTTTATTAAATAAATATTTAATTTATTATAGAATAGTTGTATACAAATAATGTAATTTACTTTTTACGTAAGTTAGCTAATATTAGTTTAATAATATGGTACATCCTTAGTTGAATTAGTTTAGTGATAAAATTAGTTTAAGTAGTTTAATTAGTTGTTTAAATTTATTTAATGGATGAATTAAATTAGTTTAACTAAAATACATAAAATTAGCATAACTTAATTAACGATATTAGTGTTATTAGTTTAATACAATTTACTTTATTATGAAAATTATTTGATAATTAGTTTATGTAATTTAGTATATGATTAGTTTAATTAGTTTAGTGGATTAATTAGTTTAATTAATTGTGGAATTCGTTGAATTTAAGAGGTTCAATTAGGGGTGAATTTAGATGTATTCGGCAAGGTTAGTTTATGTTATTTAGTATATGTTATTAGTTTAATTAGTTTAAATGAATTTTGATTAAATGAATTTAAATGAATTAGTTTATGTTATTTAGTATATGATTAGTTTAATTAGTTTAGTGGATTAATTAGTTTAATTAATTGTGGAATTCGTTGAATTTAAGAGGTTCAATTAGGGGTGAATTTAGATGTATTCGACAAGGTTAGCCATTTAGTCGGGGCAATTTAAGTAATTGAAATAATACCTATGCTAATAAAATAAATACATAAAATTAATGTAATTAGCATAGCAAAATTTCATAGCTAGTGATATTAGTTTAATGCTATTCACTTTATTTGTTAAATTAGTTGATAATTAGTTTATGTTATTTAGTAAACAATTATTTTAATTAGTTTAGTGGATTAATTAGTTTAATTAGTTGTGAAATTAGTTAAATTAAAGAGGTTCGATCAAATGCATTTAATTAAGGTGATGAATTAGGATTCTGTTGTTATTTATTAAATATTCATTTGTTTATTATAAATGATTTAATTATTTAATTATAATGCATTATTTGTTGTTATTTGTTGTTATTTAATTACACTTTATTTGTTGTTATTTGATATACTGTTTGTTATTATTTGTTATTATTTAATTACGCTTTATTTGCTATTATTTGTTATATTATTTGTTGTTATTTAATTACATTTGATTTGTTGTTATTCGTTATACTATTAGTTATTATTCGTTATTATTTAATTACACTTTATTTGTTGTTATTTGTTATACTATTTGTTATCATTCGTTATTATTTAATTACACTTTATTTGTTGCTATTTGTTATTATTTGTTACAGTTATAGAATCGCAATTATTTATTATTTGTTATTAAATTATATATATATTTGATTCAATTAAATAATTATTCAAATAAGTATATTAATGGTGTTTTAAAATGCTATCAACACTCGTCTCTAATAGGTATAATATGTCAAGTGATAATTGCTTGGTGATTCAAGTATATTGGGGAGGAAAAATTATATACGAAGGAGGGTCAATTTCATATGATCCCCCTATACCGAAACAAATATTGTTCCTTCCAGAGATGGTAGGTTATGATGATTTGGTAGACCAAATATACAATCTTTTGGGTTTAGATCGGAAGCACTATAAGATTAGTTTGATATATCGGAGTTGCCTTCCAAATGGCAAGTTTGGTGCAATGCCTTTGGTGAATGACAATGGAGTTGCCGGACTGTACTACTTACAATCTGGTAGTAGACTTGCAACCGAAATATATGTGGAGGTCGAGGAGGTCTTTCATTTACAAGAGGATGATTCTCAAATTTTAGGTGTTGTAGGTGCTAATCATGATAGAGGTGGTAGTAGTTCAGAACACATATCTTTATTTCAGTCAGGCGGCTTTTTTGAGAGTCAAATGACCCAATTAGATGTAGGTGATGTTCAACCAAGACATAGAGGGCGAAGAAGGGGTAATGGTCGGCGGAGTAATAATGATCCTTCAAGTACAAGTGGTCAACCAATAGAGCACACCTCATCATTTCAAATTCGATGTACGGATATTGAATCATCTCCGATGTTTGATGCTCTACCATCTACTGACATTCAGTTTGTAGATGTTGACATGGACTCCGAACCGGAGCCCAATCTTAGTGGTTCCGATGAAGAGAACCACCAACATGATACCGATCGACAAGATGGGTATTCAAATCTTCCAACTACGACCCATGATGACATGGGTCGCAATGCTCCTGGGATAACTCGTGAGGGACCACAACTGCGTTATGAAGCTGGTGTCGACGCAGCATTGAATTATGACCCCCTTGATGTTGGGCGAGTTGAGAAGTTAAAACTGTGGAATGAACACACCAAAGATTTAGAATTAGGTCAACTGTTCGAAACAAAGGAGCATGTCAAGAGAGCTGTGAAATTGTGGTCCATAAAGGAGAATAGGGAGTTCAAAGTTCGTGAGAGCACGCCAACAACTTGGAATGTTCGTTGTCGGGCTCGTAACTCTGTACCCCCGTATAATTGGCAGATTCGTGCAACCCTGCGTAGCTCGCACAACATGTGGATGATTGTCACACTTGCTGATGCTCATACATGCATCCGTGTCTGTTATAATAATGACCATCGTGGATTGAGTAGCGACATAATTGCCGAACATATTATTCCCCACATTATGAATGGTCCAGTGTATAAAATCAAGGAAATTCAAGCATCGGTGAAACAGGAGTTTCATTGCGATGTGTCTTACAAGAAAGCTTGGTATGCTAGACGCCGTGCCATTGATATATTATATGGGGATTGGCCGACATCCATATCACAGTTGCCAACCTATATTCAGGAGTTACAACGGTCCAATCCGGGTACGGTAGTTGTGTGGAACCATCATCCATCGAGTACCCCTTCCAATATTATTTTTGATTATATATTTTGGGCATTTGCACCTGCCATCCAAGGCTTTCGCCATCTAAAATCGGTCATATGTATGGATGGTACCTTTTTGAAAGGACCTTATCGGGGAAAACTTCTTGTCGCCTAGGTTTTGATGCTAATGGTTCAATGTTTCCCCTGGCATATGCTCTAGTTGATGAGGAGAATAATCGGAATTAGCATTGGTTCATGAGACTGTTACGCATTCACGTGTGTGGTGACATGCAGAATATATGCATTATTTCTGATCGTCATCATGGCATCATTAATGCAATGCGTACACTCGAAGAGTGGCATGAGCCATTAGGGGTGCACCGATTCTGTTTGATTCATATTCGGAACAATTTCATACAAAAATTCAAGAATGAAAGGTAAATTGTCGCTTAACCCTTAAAAATTAAATATATTTTCATGTTCCACCCATCATAGGTAAATTAATCCTCTTTTGACGTTATTTTACGATGTTTGTTAGGTTTAAAAATCTGATGTACGGCGCTGGTGTGGCGAATCAGACACGTAAGTATGAGAACTTCATGAATGTGATTTTCTCCCTAAATGCGAAGGCATATGCATGGCTAACGGGTGGATCAGTTTGACCCGAGCAATGGGCTCTGTGTAAAGATGGGGGATATCGTTGGGGCCACATATCCACAAATATGGCCGAGTGTTTCAACAATCTCTTGAGGGACGCTCGGTTGCTGCCAATTACTGTGTGTATAAGATTCACATTCAATCAAACTATTGATTTGTTCGTGAAGAATCACAAGGTTGCATGGGATGAGGTATACCGCCTCCCACAGAAATCTTGGGATAAATATGTCAAAAATGAACAAAGGACGGACCCATGCAGTTCAAGTGTTCGATCATAGGAGGGGTATTTACTGCATCATGACTGGCTATTGACAAAGCCATCAAGGAGGTAATGCAAAAACCGTTGACATTGGAAATCGCACGTGCACATGAGGAAAATGGAGAGAATTGCGCATCCCATGTTCACATGCCATAGCTGCGTGTTTTAGGTGTGGCATCTCCCCATTGACGCTTGTCGTTCATGAACACACGTTTTCCACTTATCAAGCTACATTCACCGGTAATTTTGAACTGCTACGGGATCCAAAATATTGGCCTGTAGCGGAATTACAGCTGAATATCATAGGAGGGAGATTGAAACAAAAGATTCCAGGGCCATTGAGAAATTCTAGGATCAGAAATCAGATGGATAGAAGATGCCCTAATGCACCACGTCGATGCAGTAACTGTTTACAACCGGGTCACACAGTCTCTAACTATCCGTATGCCGGTTACTTTCATAAATAATGTTGTCCTCTATTGTTGTAGAAGTGTTTTGGTGTGAACTAAAACCATATGAACTCCTATTTGATGTAAAACTCTGTCATTTTATTGTAATAAAATTGCATTTGATATGTTATCTTGTCGCAATGATTTGTTAATTGTACCACATATCTTTCTTTATGTGGTTTTTGTCTTAAAACAGGATTTAAAATGGAGCGATGGAATTCGACCACAGCACCCCCCATCCAGGACCATTGGATGGGAGTGTTTTATATTTACAATCGGAACATAGGTCCACTGCGATTTTTCAAGGGACAGGTGTGGATTTAGATGTTCGGCGCTGTGATAGGAGATTTTTTCAACCTCTGATACATTTGGATGATCGGATTGCTCAATACATCGATGCCGCAGGCTTTTATGGTATTCGCAGAGCCGGTTACCTCACAGTAGATCATGGCCTTATAAATGCACTTGTGGAACGTTGGAGGCAAGAGACACATACTTTTCACCTCCCAGTTATGGGAGAGGCGACAGTAACTTTGCAGGATGTGGAGGTTTTGTGTGGTTTTTGGGTTGATGGTTTACCGGTTACATTAGTGCACCGTAGACGTAACTTGGTGGAGCGGAAGCAGTTGATTTATGATATTTTGGGATATTGGCCAGAAGATAACATGCTCAACCACGATCGTCTAAAGCTTACTTCTATATCCCGACGGTTGAGTACACCGTTGCCTGCAGATGCTTCAGATGTTATGGTTCGTCAGTATGTCCGCATGTACATCCTGATTCTATTGGGTGGATTGTTATTTGCTGATTCATGTCAGAATCTCGTGAGTTTGAATTGGTTAGACTATGTCCGTGATTTGGATGCCATGAGGCAATACAGCTGGGGGGCTGCGACGTTGGCCTGTTTATATTCACGAATGTGCCACGCATCTCGTGTTGGAACAATAACAACTGGAGGTCCGTACTTGTTACTACAACTTTGGGCGTGTGAGCGGATTCCTGTGATTCGACCTGATGTACTCCCATATTCTGAAATTGGAGATTTTCCGAGAGGAGGGAGATGGGCAGCCGAACGAACAGGGGTTGACCCTTCTAGTCAGTCCAGCATACATTATCGGGAGCAGTTAGCCTTATTACGCATGGATCAGGTATTTGTCTCTTATATCTAAATAAATTATTTATAATAATAATATCACAAAGAGCCGATCCACAATCTAAATAACTGTTATGATATCAGTTTATTTGGATGCCGTATACCGATGATATACTAGCACGACTACCTGATTACTGCAAACGGGGAGCGCACATATGGCGGGCAAGAGTCCCTCTTATATTCTGGTACATCGTCGAATTTCATTTTCCTGATCGTGACATGCGTCAATTTGGGATGAGGCAGGAAATTCCGGAACCAATTGACACTAATCGGGGTGGTTTACACCAATTGGATCTTTCTGGTTATTCGGGAAGAAATTGGGCTGATTTTCATAAGGGTTGGATAGCATACTGGAATGCGCGTGCAACTGCAGAGGTACCTGGTGTGCCCATAAATACATTCAGGCATTCCAATAAGTATCTCGAGTGGTATCATAATCACATCATTCTGTACATTACGCCTCCTATCCAACAGCATGCACAGTATGGGCAAATGTTGCATGGAGTTTCTGGCCAGTTTGAGCATTTGGTAAGTTATTACTATATACCAATTTAATTAATTTACTATTCAACATGATTAAAAAGGATTGTCGCCGTTTTTTGTATATGTCAGATGGGTACTATGCAGCACGTTGGCCAGCAATCGCGTGATGCACTACAGTTTGAGGACACTGACGGTCACTTTCATTCCCAATTTGCAACCATTGTTGATGGAGCATATGGATCAATGCAATACTTCCAGCGTTTTGATCGCATGGTTGTTGGTGATTTTAATTCTTTTGGTCATAATCCTCCTGTGTCGTAAGAAATTCTAAAGCCCAATCGTGTGCGACGTGTCCCTACATAAGGTGGACCATCATCTAATAGAAGTCGACGGCGCAGGCATGGCTTGAAAGACGAAGTCATCGGGGAGCAGACCATTCAACACACCGAGGTGCCGGATATCAATGCTATGCCAACTACACAGAATATATCGGCTTTTAGCCCTCAAGTGACATCTTTCCCGTACTCATCGCATATTGGTCTAGATGCCACGCCTTTGCCACAGTTTTCACCTTTTGGTGCACATCCCACGCCCTCTTCATATTGTCCTGTCTTCGGTGGACAATATCCATCCTCATCGCACGAGCCTCTAGTTGGAGACACTACCACTGCAGCGGTGTCATCTTCTGCTTCTGAACTACATCCAATATTCACTCTTCTTAGTGGAGTGGGTGGTACATCTCCTATTTCAGACCTTCCTGATTATTATAGTTTTGGACAGCCTATGACCGTACCTACGTCGATTCAGCCAGTATGTACTACTAGATACGGTCATTCAGGAGATTTTGTCACGTATCGCTCTCAGAACGATTGTGATAGCAGTACGACTGCAGACACGGTTGAGAAGAAGGACGCAGGACTTGATGATGCTTCCATAGATGTTGCCCCTCCAATCGATGCACAACAGGAGCCAATAGTTTTGCGGGAACGTTGCAGACGACAACTCAAAAGATTTTGCTGTCCGTCCACAACACCAGGTGATAAAGGCAAGGGCAAAAGGCGCACCGGCCGTTGATGTGATCATTTTCAGTACATGTTTGTTAAATATCAATATTATAATATGGGGATTTAGCGTTATTTTAGCCTTTTATTATTTGAATGCTTATCGTTATTTTTATATTTAACCATTTCACCATGTCACGCTATGCATTTTTCTTTCTTTTTTTCGTCCTTTTTTCTTTTTATATTGCACAATAAATTTATATTTATAAAATTATAGTGAACATTTAAAAGTTACATAATAATTCTAACAAAATGAATGGGATATTTTGTTTGAAAAACCTTTTCTTAGTTTAACATCCTATAGGAGTAATTAGTGATTTTGCACAAATCTATTTTCATCTTTTTCTTACGTTTCAACTTTGAAATGAAAATTAATTAACTTAAAAGACTAAAAGATTTAGTACTTCAGGTCGACCTAGCTTTTTATTAAACTTTTTTTTTTCTTGTTTTGGTTTTTTGATTTTTTTGCATGGGAGATTTATGGAATTATCCTCACAATACAAACTACGAAAAAAATTCACAACTTAAATAGATGTTCTATTGTTATGCATTATGTTCAATTGGTAAAATGCATTAATTCAATATAAGTACCAACATGAGAATGAATACAAATTCTAAAATGTTACGGTTAATTACAATTAATTCCAATAACATATATCTTATTTCTCACTTTACCCCCATAATTTTTATTTTTGTTCACTTAACCCCCTATACGATGAAATTACCCTTCCCATATTTTCATTTTTCATTTACCTTTTTCCGTTTACCTTCAATTACCCTTCCTTTTTTTCTCTATTTTATTCTTTTTTCTCTTTCCTCTATCTTTCGTCCTTTTCAATACAAAACTCCATCTTAATAGAAATTTTTAATTTCATTTTGTAATTGCATTTCTGGGTTCAGATTTAAAAGGTATCAAAAACTAATTTTTATCTTTTGTATGATGCAACGTGTCACAAATTGCAATTAATAATTACTAATCATATCACAATTTCATCTTACGATATTTTTTTGAGAATAAAATGAGAAACTATAAAGGAAAGAGGAAAATTCACAATTAAAAGAATATGAATACTAGATAATTGTATTTCAAGTCAAGTGATTTGAATATTTTTTAATCATTTAAGGAAAAGATAGAACTCTACAATTTCTCTTTTTCAATTTCAATTATTAAGATAAAAATTTTTTTGAAAAAGAAAAAGATTTAAAGAAACAATATAAAGTGACAAAGAAAATATAGGAGCACAAAAGAGGAAGAAGAAAATGCCAGAGGAAAAAGAGTTAATAATAGTATAGGTGTAATTGTTTCCAATGCAAGACAAAGCGAGACAAAAAACGTTGATTGCGTTTGGATTGAGTGTTTTTGCACCTGTTTTTGAAAAATCGTTTTTCACATTCCAAATGTTACAGTAAATGTGTATTTCAAAAACAACTTCAAAAACACCATATCCAAACAATATATCAAAAATAACTCCAAATATATTTCAATTATGTATATTTAATTTGTATATTTTAATAAGTATATTTCAATTTATATATTTTAATTATGTATTTTAATATGTATATTTCAATTATTCTTTAATATATTTTAATATGTATATTTCAATTATGTATTTTAATATGTATATTTCAATTATGTATATTATATATATTATATTAATATAAATATATTTATTTCAATTATGTATAATATTATATATATTATATGAATTGAAATAACTATTATATATTTATATAAATACATTTATTTATAAATAAATTTATAAATATATTTATTCAATTTTGTTTTATAATATATGTTAATATATATTAATATGTATATTTCAATTATGTATATTATACATAAATTATATTAATAATAATGTATATTATATATATTATACGTTTCTAATATTATATATTTATACATACATATTATAAATATTTTATTTTATTTATAATATATTTTTATATATTTACATAAATATTATATGTTATATAAATTATATATAATATAATATATAATATATTATACATTTATACATAATATATAAATATTTATGTATATTTATAATATACATTTATATTATGTATAATATATAATATAATACATTTATAATACATTTATACATTTATATTAATATACATAATAATATTTTTACATTTATACATAATATTAATACATGTATACATTTATATTAATTATACTAATACATTTCTACATAATATTAATATATATTTATAATATATTAATTTATACATTTATATAATATTCATTTATAATTTATACATTTTTAATAATATACACTTATACATTTAAATATATAATTATATTATGTATTATATATAATATAATACATTTATACATTTATATTAATATACACAATATTAATTTCGCATTTATACATAATATCAATACATATATACATTTATATTAATTATATAAATACATTTCTACATAATATTAATATATATTTATAATATATCAATTTATACATTTATAATATTCATTTATAATTTATACATTTATAATAATATACACTTATAATTTATAATATATTTATAATATTCATTTATAATTTATAATTTATAATAATATACACTTATACATTTATAAATATATTTAGATTTTGTATTATATATAATATAATACATTTATATATTTTTTATATGAATATATAAATTTATTTATTTATAAATAACTATAAATGTATTATAAATGCATAAATGCATATTTATATAAAAATATAAAAATTATAATTTATAATTTATAATTTATACATTTATATAATATTCATTTGTAATTTATACATTTATAATAATATACATCTATACATTTGTAAATATAAATGTATTATAAATGCATAAATGTATATTTATATAAAAATATAAAAATTATAATATTCTAAAAATACTCAAAAATATGTTTGAAAAATACCTCTAAAAATAATCCAAAAAAATCTATAGTAAAAGTTTTTCATATAGTTTTTGAAAAACAACTCCAAAAACAACTGATCCAAACGGACTTGTTTTTCATATTCAAAATGCTACAATTGTGTTTTTGAAAAACAAACCCAAAAACAGCTAATCCAAACGGAGCCGTTGCTAGAAGCTAAAGTGAAAAATGATATATATTCTAAGGAAATTAATTATGATTAACGCCTATTTCTTATGCTCAATTTGTAACAGGTCCAAATCATCAAAAGTAGCATCCTCCAGCCCGATCATCAAGATTAAAAAACTTCACTTTAAAATTGCTCCTAAATACTTAATAAATGCTTTTGATACTTTTTCATTGGTATTATTTTTTCATTGTCCAAAAGTTGAGCCCCTTTTCAAAAAGTTACTCGACTCTCGCGGATGTTAAGAGTTGCCTTGAACCATTCATATTTCTCCCTTGCCGCCCCATGCTGTTCTTTCCCCTGTGGGTTCACCAAAAAACCCTAAGTGGTGAATTTTGTTTCAACCCTAGCAATTCTAGTGGAAATGTTGGAGTCACGTACGCTAAGAATTGAAAGAGTGAATTTTGCTGATCGGTATTTTTTTTTTTTTTGGTTTTTAAGAAAAGTTCGGTGACAAAGAATGTGTGTCAGGTGCCGGGCTGTCTGCCAAAGAATGTGTGTCAGGTACCGGGCTGAGACAGCCCGACACCATGGGGATTTTTTTTTTAAAAAAAGTGTCAGTTTGTGTCAGGTGCCGGGCTGAGACCCATAGATTTATACATATCCCGTGTCAGATCCGTAAGTGTCTGAATTTTTTTTTCCAACCAATAATCTAAGGAATTAGCCACCTTTATAGGACTTTTGTACTATGAACAGGTAAGTAATTGCCACTACACTTATTTTATTTTATCCTATTATAAATATTTTTCCTCTCACTTATAATTTCACATTTTGCTTTACTAGAAAAAACCTTAAAAAAAAGAAGACAATGGCAGTTGAATTTACACCATTTTAGAACAATATAGATAGTGTATTGTGCTCAATTAAGTTTTGCTTGACACACTTACGAAAACACAATTCCGACTCTTCATTTATATTTTCCAAGAAAGATCAAAGAACTTTTTTTGTGTAAGAAAACAAAAATTTCAGAATTTTCCTATCCTATATTGTAAATATTCCTAGAACACTCAATTGAAAATTTCCGCCACAGTTTTCAAAAAAGAAAACAAAATGCAATGTGATTCTCCCAAAAGCTCAAAAAATATGTTAGGAATGCAAAAATTTCTAGACCGAAAAGATTACTATTAATACCCCTTTTGTAGACCAAAAATTCCTAGACCAAAAAAATTACTATTAATACCCCTTTTCCTTTCTCTATCTTTCTTAATCGGCCCTAAAAGTTTATTTGTATAATTTAATAGTACACACATATTTTCTGCATATTATATATGCATACACATCGTTTTCGCGAGAGAGACAGAGGAATCGAGCGCGGTAGCGCGACAGATTTATCTAACAGAAGAAGATACGCATCTGATGAGCAAAGAAAGAGAGAGGGAGAGAGAAAGATTCTCTCTCTTCTTCAAACTCCTGAATCTTCAGTTCTCACCCTAGGGTTTTGCAATTGAAGAAAAAAATCGAAACCCTAATACAGCACTTATTAGTTCAATGGTTTCCCTTTAGTACAAAAATCCTGCACTTCAAGATCGATTTCTCTTCATTTCTTGATTCATTACGCAGCATTCAATATTTATACATATATTTTGTTAATTTTTATGTGTGTATAGAGCGGGGGAGAGAGAATTTGATTGAATAATGGCGGAATTAGGGCAACAGACCGTGGATTTCTCGACGCTGGTGGCCAGGGCGGCCGAGGAATCTTATGTTTCTTTGAAGGAATTGGTGGAGAAGTCGAAAGGTTCGGACATTTCGGACTCGGAGAAGAAGATTGGGATCCTCAAGTATGTAGTCAAGACTCAGCAGCGTATGCTTCGACTCAATGTCCTCGCCAAGTGGTGCCAGCAGGTCAGCTTCTTTCTTTTCTCTTTGATAAGTGAATTTTCGCCCATGTTTGAATTATTAGTGTATTGCATGGATTTATGTGGAATTTCTTTTGCAACTGAATGGTTTACAGTGGAAAATGTTGTTTTCTGTTGAAGTTTTTGAATACTTTAACTGGGGAAAAATGTTATGGGGTCAGAAGCTGTAGCTGTTATTTATCAATTCAAAAATTGGAACTTTATGATAATTTTCACTCCGGCGGGTTTGGATGTAAATAAAGGTTGAGAATAAGAAATGAAAACAAGGAATTGGGAAATTAAGGAAAACAGTGTACTAGTGAATGAGAAATCAAGAATGTTACTTTTGCTGAATTTTCTTTTTGTTTGTAAGTTTCAGAGGCTTAGGTAGTTAAATGCTAATAATGTTGGATTTTTTAGCTCAGACAGTGTGAAAAGGAAAATAAGGTTTTAAATGTAAGCGTTGAAGTTAGGCAATCTCCTCGAGAAACAGAAGTATCAATTATGGTATCTGTATTGATTTCACGTGATGGTTGTTGTTCTTTTGCACTGGATATTGATTCTTTGACTTTGACGGCTGTTGAAGTTCATAAATTAGGGATTTTTGGTTGAAAGGAGTCTATGGTACGGAAAGTAAGGTCAGTTTAGGCAGTGAACTTGGTGGGTTTGCTCGGACATCTGTTAAAGCTTGCAGAGGAGTTTCCACTTGTCATGTATACCTTTTTTTAGTTTGTAATATGTGAAGACACGTCACAGACATGGACAAATACAACGCCTATGAATTATAAGCTTTTAGTCAAAGTTGGTATTTTTCGTGACCCTTATATATATTTTCAGCTTGAGTGCAAGTTTAGGAATGGGGAGGTTGTCTGTGGGTTAATCACTGTTACGTGTTTATTGTCTTCTATGCCTGAAGGAGATACCTGGCATCTGAAGTGTTAGAGAGTGAAAATTGAGATTGCAACATCTTTTTGTTCCAGATTAAGAAATAGCATTCGGTTTCTTGCAAGCTGTTTGTTAGTAATTCTGAAAAATTTCCATATATCTTGATACAGATTTATATTGTATGTTTATGCCTTTTTTTTCCTCTCTAAAAGGGTTTCAATTAGGATTATAAAGTATTTTTATGCATTCAATTAGATTAAAAGGCGAAAATTTCTCGGTTTTAAACTAATAAAGGTACGAGTCCCCCTCCTGGATCTTGGTGACCAAGAATTGGGCTAGGGTAGGAGCTGAGGAAGTGCCCTCTTAATGGTGCTTCAAAAAGGACCGAGATTCCTTTATTGCTGCACTGCCATTGTATGTGCATCTGTTTGTTCTGTTCTTTTGAGATGTTTTGCAATTAAGCTGCTAGATATCTGTAATACGAATTGGTAAGGCTGTATACCTCTTCAATTGTTTTTTCTCTTTGGTCATACAGAAGACATGCAAGCTGATCCCCAAAGCAAAGCCACTTATTTTATGTGTTGGTTTAACTGCTTGTATTCTTTCATATGGAAATGTTATGCCAAAAATACATGAATAACCTCATAGCTGAGATGGTGCACCCATGATTGATTAGTTAAAGTAATTGGTTACATTGAAAATGTTGACATTAATATTGTTGTACTTTTATGTGCATTACTTTTGGATTATTATTGTACCAAGACTTTTAAGCGGCTTATTTATGGAATCTTAGTTCTATGTATCTTGTATTTTTTTTATTGAAGGTTAATTATTTATTAATCAGGTATTAGTTTTTTTTATAACGCTTTAGTCACTGTTAGAGGCTACATAATTGTCCCCACAACTCATGGATTAAGAGTTACACAAGAAAGTGGACTTGGTGAGGATCATTTTTCAATGGAACATTTTATAGGAATATCTTGTGAGTAGTTCTCTGACATGGTGTCTTAAATATCTCAATTTTAAGAAGTGCGGTATTGATTGCTCCTTTGTACATTATACTTGATGCTATGTGTTTTATTTATTTTAGAGAAGATAGTCCTTGGAATTTCTCATGTAAAGTTTTGATAGTCCATGTATCCTTTTTGAAAAAATTCTCTTTTTGTGTTCCTGCTGTGTTGTCTGCAGGTCCCTCTTGTACAATATTGTCAACAACTTGAGTCGACCCTATCAAGTCATGACACATGTTTCAGCCAAGCTGCCGATTCGATGTTTTTCATGCATGAGGGCTTACAACAAGCTCGTGCTCCTATCTATGATGTTCCATCTGCTGTTGAGGTCCTACTGAATGGAACATACCATCGTTTGCCAAAATGTATTGAAGATGTTGGTACTCAGAGCACGTTGAATGTGGATCAGCAAAAGCCAGCCCTAATGAAGCTGGATGCACTCGTCAGGTCCAAGCTACTTGAAGTTTCGCTTCCAAAAGATATTACTGAAGTAAAGATTTCAGATGGTACTGTGCTGCTTCGTGTAGATGGGGAGTTTAAGGTTCTTGTCACCCTTGGTTACCGAGGGCACTTGTCCTTGTGGAGGATATTACACTTGGAGCTGCTTGTTGGTGAGAGGTCTGGGCCTGTTAAGCTGGAAGAATTGCAGCGGCATGCTCTTGGCGATGATTTGGAACGCAGAATGGCTGCTGCAGAAAACGCATTTATGACATTGTATTCTATTCTTCATGAACTTTGTGTTGCACTTGTAATGGATACTGTTATAAGACAAGTTCAAGCACTTCGACAAGGGAGATGGAAAGATGCAATTAAGTTTGAGCTCATATCTGATGGTAGCATGGGACAAGGTGGGAATGCTGGTGGCACGCAGATAACACAAGATGGAGAGGCTGATGCGGCTGTTTTGAGAACACCTGGTTTAAAGATTTTATATTGGTTGGATTTTGACAAAACCTCTAGTACTCCTGACGTAGGATCATGCCCTTTCATTAAAATTGAACCAGGACCTGATCTGCAAATCAAGTGCCTTCACAGCTCATTTGTCATTGATCCTGTGACTGGAAAGGAGGCAGAATTTTCCCTTGACCAGAGTTGCATTGATGTTGAGAAGTTGCTACTTAGAGCAATTTGTTGCAACAGATATACTCGTCTGCTTGAAATTTTTAAAGAGCTGGAGAAAAATAATCAGATCGTTCGAGCCCCAGGAGATGTTCGTCTTGAGACTCAGATGGATAAATTTGACAATGACGGTAAAAAGGTTAGTTTCTTTGTCTATTTCAGTCTCTGTTACTTGGATACTTCCCCTTCCTAGTCGTGCCCATGTTAACCTGGACATTGGTAGTAGCACAGGATCTCTGTATGACACTGCATTTGTAAGTTTTGGACACCTCTAGGTTAATGAACGCTAGAAGAAAATGAGGGGAAATTAAGGTTTAATTCCTATGTCATGATTGAAACCACAATGAGTGCATGAGTTCTAATTCTGATGTTTATTTCCGTTCCTTCAGTTGTATGTGCAACATGAATAAATGATTAATATGTAAATATATTTTTTAAACATAAGACACATTTTTGTATAGTCGGTTTATATGGTCATATCTCATAATATCCTACATACAAATTAGATACAGGGCAGACCTCCTTACCTGTGTTGAACTCTGTAGTGGTATCACCATATCCTAGTTTCAGAAGAGTAACAAATTTGACACATAGATCCATACCAGTAAGTAGATTCCTATTTAGTCCAAGTAAAAAACATAATCTCAGTTTTTTTATGCGACATGCACCATTAAGGTCTTCAGATATTTTGAATTTTTGTTCTTACATGACATGGTTGGTTTGTATTTCATACATGATTGAAGTATGGGAGCTATATCATTGGGATGCTTGTCTGTGAATCTCTTGGTGCTTCATATTTTGTTAAAGAAAAATAGAATGAAACAAGGTACATAAGATGTTAGTTTGAGTGGGATAACTTCCAGGATTTTTCACTGAAGATCAAATTATCTTTAGATAATAGACTGATGATGACTGGAATCGCCACTAAGGAATTACTTTATTGTTTTTTTGAATTGCAGAAGACCAGATACTGTTAATTCATGTCAAACCTTGAATTCTTGAATTTTCTATGAACTTTGAAGGAGACATATGAAAGTGGAGAGAAATGAAAGTAATTGCTTTAGTTGTAAATTAGTGATTATTATTGGCGTCTAGTGGAGAACTTTTGGAAAACATGAGCTATGTAAGAGGTTTGGCATTTCTTATTTTAAAATGATTTGTATGGCAATATTGCAATTTTTTGCTTGAAATTTGAAGAATATGGCACCTATATTCGAAAAAATGAGGAAAAGCTGCATGAGAAAAGGACAAGCCTTATTGTTCCACTTTTCTGTGTTATGGAATTGGTCCATTTGTTTTGGATTTTGAGGTGGAAATGTTTTGTTCTGCGTTAATTTCCTGCAATTGCTTGCGGAATGTATGCTCTTAAGACTCTTCTTTCCCGGTCAGTTCATATGATACTCGATATTTGTTTTTCTTTTGTTTTTGAGTTAATTTTTCTAACTTTTCTTTGTTTGTTTCCCCTCTTTTACGGATGTTGGACCATTGACTAAGTTTAAGTAGGAAAGATCACTTAAAAGTTCCCTCATATTGCTTGCTGCTGGATACAATTACAACAGAATGGTCAAAAGTCTTGTAACCTTTCAATTATAAGACCAATGTCTTTTATTGGTTTAATTATTAGAGAAATTGGATGTAAGTATATTTCTGAACATTGTTTCCTGTTGATACTTCCATAGTTTCCAAAAGTTAATGGTTTACATGGTTACATTTTTTATTTATGGGTAAGGTTGACTTAAACATGTCTTTGGATTTTGAAATGTTTGCATGCCAAATTAGAGTTTGTTGTAGAATTTATTTACAAAAGAATATGCACTTTACAGTCGGAGGTTTTCCCAGATTTTTTTGACCCTATGTGGATTATTGACCAGAGATAAAGAGAAAAGACAGTATAAGGGTAAATTTTGTCATCTATTCTTGATGAAGCCAATGTCATTTCATTATCTTATAGGCAAGATTGCATCAAATGATTTTTTAAGTGATTATCTACCAGTTCTTAGGTCCTTCGGTAACTACATGGGTAACATTGTTTTATCTTGTGAAGATTTTGGAGTGGAGGGGATGATACTAAGAATCACTTATTTTAGCATCTAATTTTGTCTAAATTAAATATACCATCATGGTTATTACCCATCAGAAGTGTCTCTACCTTGCTTGTTGAACTGGAAATAAACTCTTGAATGAGGATGCTTATTAAATTGTTGGAAATTGTGTCTAGTGCATGCATAATCGTACTTGGGAACTTGCTCAAAATTGCATCATCTGCACGAGTTATGTATATAATTTTCAGCTGTATAGGCTATGATCACTGTCCTTAACCTAATGTAGCTATGCTTTTGTGAAATATCATGTAGGAATGAATGTGCACTGCTAAGAAAGAAGTGAAAATAAAGAGTTAGAGATTTAGGAGTTTAGAATAGATCAATATTAAAAAGCTTATGATGCTTAAGTAGTGTACTTTTTATGAGGTGGAAGGTATTAAATTTCCTAAATTCAAAGGATGAAACATGACAGATGTTATGATTCTTCTGTCTTAGACTTTCAAATTTAGTTTCTCTGATTCTCTTGAAGTTTATTATGGGATTTTGCTTGTTTAATGATGTAAAACTCAATTATGAAAGGAACAATAACTTTTCTTGTTTAGTTGGAAAGGAACATTTCTGTAAGCAGAAAGTGGTTATTGTGGGGTCACATTTCCAGACAATGGTTGTCCACTGTGAATTTGGTAGTACTTATAATCTGTTTGGTGATTGTTTATTTGGCTGTTGTTGGATTTTGTGCATTATGTGTGTCATTATTTAAGTAAAAAAATATTATAAAATTTTTGATGTATTTTTTTTATTATTGGCCTTTAGTGTTGACTAGTAGTCTGTCCATTGGTACCTATTTTGGTCTGGTTATAGTACTCTGAGTTGTGCAATTTTCTGGTTTAGGCTTCCAAGTTATTTGGTTATCAAAATCTGTTGCCTCTCTCATCTTAGAACACAACCTTTGCTGATTTTAGTTTTCATATTCTACTTGTCATGGAGTTATACCAAAGTTTGTTTGTCCTTTTCCTACAATGATAACATGGTGTTTTATGGATCTTCTTTCTGGTATTGGCATCCTTTGCCATCTGGATTCTGGGTGTCTCTGTTCTGAGGACCAGGGGGTGTATGAACTTGGTAGTCGATGTTGATTGTTTTTTTCGGCCAAAAGTTTGCTTCTGTGTCAGCGAAATTAATTGTCATAATGTGCATTATCTCCCCCCCCCCCCCCAACCCCCCAAAAACCAAAAAAGAAAAAGTAATAGTTGGGATTGACTAAAGTTTAACTTAACGAGAAATGAGTACAATCCATTTGATGTTTTTTCTGCGTGGCATTTATGATTTACTACCTGTCTTTTTACCAGATCGTGAATTTAGTCTTTTAAGGTTTTAAACATGGACGACTCATTTCTGCACTGATTCTCTGCAGGACATATCTAAATTTGATTCCAGGAAGGATGAAGGGCAGGAAGTTCTGTCGGTCCGTGCCTACGGCTTATCGTTTTTCACTCTTGGAATAAATTTAAGGTTTTTACTCCTTACCTTTGTCTATTAAGATATTGATTTTTTTAAATGGTGAAAATGGTTTCACCATTCTGTAATATTAATGTGAATGAACTCATATTATGGCTCTGATCGAATGGACTATTTTGGCAAAACATAGGTAGGTCTTCTTAAACACACATCTAAAGTAATCCTCCCCTAAAAACTATCTAAAAAACACATCAATACCCCTTTCCCTCAACCGCACCCACCGCCCTCAGCTTCCCTTCCATCTGGGCCCATTCTGTCCCCTCCTTCCTCCTTCCTCAGCCCCCCAGCCCCCCTCGTCCTTCCTCCCCCCTACCTGCCATCCCCATCAACTCTTCTTTTCCCTCTTCCTGGTCCCCTCCCTTCTCCTAATCCACCACCCTCCTTAGTAATACCCACATGTACAGTTAACAAAAGCACCATCTAAACAGGCTCACTTTAATATCATGTAGTAGTTCGTTCACTTTTTCTTTGTTGTGTGATTCTTGTCTGGTGTTGATTAAATATAAGGTTCAATGAGAGAAATATAAGTTCTTCTGTTCGTCACCTCTTCTTTTTTTTCTTTCAGTTTTGTGGTTTTATTTTTTGGTAACTCTTGAACTAAACTTGGTTCCTTGCTCTTAACTTCAGGAATGGCCACTTCCTTCTTCACTCATCTAAGAATACTGTCTCACCATCTGAACTTTTGGAGTGTGAAGAAGCTCTAAACCAAAGAACTATGACTGCTGCACAAGTTTTTATAAGCTTGAGAAGCAAAAGCATTTCACACTTGTTTGCATGTGTTGGAAGGTCCTTGGGCCTGGAGGTATATGTGGAGTTCCTTTCTTTTGGAGTTAATTTTCAAAGTTTTCTGTGGTGGTTGTTTAGAAAACGATGTTTCACCATTCTTATCACAATGTTAGTTTTTCTGGGTAACATTATTTGATTCGACATTTTGCGTCAATTTTTCTGGGTAACATTATTTGATTCGACATTTTGCGTCAATGATTGTTTATATTCCAATTTACAGCTACTTGTTTGGCAGAATATGCCAGAGAATTTTGGTATATCAAGGGATATTCAAAATTTCAGAACAAAATGTCCCGTTGTTTGCTCTGTTCAAAAACAAAATGTCCTATTGTTTGCTTTATTTTTGTGCATTTTTGTTAGATATAGGAGTCTTTTGTCCTTAAAAAGGTTCATACTACTTGCAAAACTTCTGATTTCACTGGATGTAGGCATATTTACTCTACACGAAGGCTTCTATCTGAAGTGAATTTAATTGAATTGACTTTTTTTTCCCTTCTCAAAGAAAAAACTGTTTTGTTTATGGGTTGGCCAATTTTTACTGTGTGGTGGATATCTCATGCCCAGTCCTCTACTAGTCCCCAATAAGTCATTGTTAAGATATCCTGGATGGCTATCCTGAGGTGCTTCATGGTTCTCAGCCAATTTAATGAATCAGAGAATTTCTAATTTGTTTGTTGGCATTTTGTTAATCCTTCAAGTGCGCATTCTATATTTCACCACTCAAAAGACTAAGCTGGTTAATTGCATGCTCTTTATTGCAGGTCTTTGAACGTGGTTTTGCATCGTTGAAGTTACCTAAGAATATTTCAAATGGTTCGAGTGTGTTGCTGATGAGTTTTCCAGAGTGTGGGAGTTCTTATTATTTGCTGATGCAACTTGACAAGGATTTCAAACCGCTGTTTAACTTAATGGAAACTCAGCCAGATCCTTCAGGGAAAGCTGAATCTTTTAGTGACTTGAATAATATCATTCGTGTAAAAGATGTTGATATTGGGCAGATGCAGATGTGTGAAGATGATCTCAATCTAAGCCTACTTGACTGTGGAAAATTACTATCTGTTTTACCTAGTCTCAGTCCTAACCGGACTTCTGAACAAAGTCTTCTTTCTGAATTCACCTTGGAGGGATCTGCACTTGCCTCTAGCTTTCCCTCAAAGTTTTCATCAATTGTGGATGAAGTATTTGAGCTGGAGAAAGGGTCATCTGCCGCCAATCTCTCTGGTCATGGCCCAAGTCTGGGTTCAACATATGGTACTTCTCCTGCATCTCATTTTGGCGCTGGAGGTATGAATCTCCATTCTACAAAAGTTGGAACGCCATCTCCTAAGTGGGATGGTGGTTCACAGGTACCGACCAGATTGTCCGGTATGCCACCTAGTTATAGTGGTTCCATCTACACTGGGAGCCATTATAGGGGCTTGATACAGTCAGGTTCTACTGGTTCCATTTCCGTTGGCCCTGGAAGAAGTCAGGTGAAGAACTTATCCTCCTCAAAGTCTGATCAAGATTTGACCTCTCTGAGGTCTCCACAGTCTGGTGGACTTGGGTCTTACTCATTGATCGATGAACATCAGGTAACAACTCCCGGAATTCGTACAGCTGGACATTTGTCTCCCTCCCCTCAACTTGGCCTTCCTGCTTCTGGAGCAAGTGCAAAACCTATTGGAGCTAGAAATTCATCCGGCAATGCTATACCTGGAAATCTTAGAGTTTCTGGATTTAATTCATTGGTTGCGTCTCCCGTATGTAAGATACCTACTTCTAGGTGATAGGTTTCCATCTGCTTTTTTTTTTTGTGCATGTTTATTTAGTAGGATTAATTTCTTTCAACATATTTTCTTCGATAAATTACTTGTTAAACAGGGGGCTTCTTTTTTGTTCCTTTCCAGCTCAAACACCAGATTCCAATTATATGAATTCAAATCTTGATACTGTTCCGCGACAAGAGAAAATGTCAAGAAAGCGTACGCTGACAGATTTGTTGAGCTCTCTCCCATCACTTCAACATCCAGAAGCTAATGACAAATCTTACAAGAGAAGGAGAATAGTGGAATGGAGACCTCAACAACTTACTTCACAGATGCTCATTACTTCAGAACTTTTTCGAAAAACTGAGGGATACAGTTATGGAGATCTTATATCTGAAGCAAATAAGGGTAATTTACCCTCTAGTATATATGTTTCTGCTCTTCTTCACGTGGTCAGACACTGCTCACTTTGTATTAAGCATGCCCGACTAACCAGTCAGATGGACGCACTTGACATTCCATATGTTGAAGAAGTGGGTCTAAGAAGTGCATCCTCAAACTTGTGGTTTCGTCTTCCATTTGCAAGAGGTGATACATGGCAGCATATATGCTTACGATTGGGGAGACCTGGAAGTATGTATTGGGATGTGAAAATTTGTGATCAACACTTCAGGGACTTGTGGGAACTTCAGAAAGGAATGAGTAATTCTCCATGGGGTCCTGGTGTTCGTATTGCTAATACATCTGATGTTGACGCTCATATTCGGTATGATGCTGAAGGTGTTGTTTTGAGTTACCATTCTGTTGAGGCTGATAGTATTAGGAAACTAGTAGCCGATATCGAAAGGCTTTCTAATGCTAGAACCTTTGCCCTTGGAATGCAAAGTCTACTTGGAGTACGGACAGATGAGAAATTTGAAGAAAATGCTACTGCCTCTGATGTTAAAGCACCAGGTGGTGTGAAAACTGTACTAGACATGGCTGACAAATTTTCTGAACAGATGAGGAGGGCATTTAAAATTGAAGCTGTTGGACTTATGAGTTTATGGTTCAGTTTTGGATCTGGAGTACTTGCTCGCTTTGTTGTTGAATGGGAATCAGGCAAAGAGGGCTGCACAATGCATGTTTCTCCTGACCAACTTTGGCCCCACACCAAGGTGTGTGTGTACCTGTGACTATGTCTCTGGTCCAAATTCTTGTTTGTCTTTGCTTTTATTTCCTCTTTTATTATAGCACTTGATAAACTTGTCTGTGTATGTTACTTGGGCTTCGAATGTTTGGTTTTATTGAGACCAATACCTTTCCTCCTTTTCTTATAAGACTGTCTTTTGATTACTGTGCTCATTTTCCTGTCCCCTATATATGTATCTTTTTATCTTGTTTTCCATTATAATTTAACTATTTAGCTTTATTTTGCATTTGATCAGGAAAAGCCTGCATAACTTTGATTTTTTTTTCTATGCAGTTTTTGGAAGATTTCATCAATGGTGCTGAAGTTGCATCGCTTTTGGATTGTATACGACTGACTGCTGGACCCTTACAGGCTCTTGCTGCTGCCACACGTCCTGCACGAGCTGCTCCTGTTTCAGGAGTTTCTGGTGTTGCAGCACCTATCTCCTCTATGTCAAGACAGAGTGGATATGTTCCGTCTCAGGGTCAGCTGCCAAGCATTGCAACACCCAATGCTAGTCAGGCTGCATCTGTTCCTGCAGGAAATGCTTCTGCCTCTGTAACTTCAGGTCCTCTTGCTTCTCAAAATCCTCATACTACTGCAATGTTGGCAGCTGCAGCCGCTGCTGCCGCTGGGAGAGGTGGTCCTGGCATTGTTCCTAGTTCATTGTTGCCAATTGATGTCTCTGTAGTACTCCGTGGTCCCTACTGGATACGGATTATATATCGGAAAAATTTTGCTGTTGACATGCGATGTTTTGCCGGAGATCAGGTTTGGTTGCAACCTGCAACGCCACCCAAAGGGGGACCGTCTGTTGGAGGATCACTTCCATGTCCACAATTCCGGCCCTTTATAATGGAGCATGTTGCTCAGGAATTGAATGGCATAGATTCCAGTTTTGCTGGTGGTCAACAAACAGTTGTTCTAGCCAATGGTAGTAGTTCAAATCCAAGTACAGTTTCACACCTTTCAGCCTCCAATGGAAACAGAACCAATCTCGCAAATTCTGCTGGAATATCTCGGTCAGCAAATGCTGTTTCTGGTCTAAATCGCATGGGAAATGTTGTTCCTGCCGGATCAAATTTAGCTGCAGCAAACTCTGGGTTGCCATTACGCAGATCTCCTGGCACAGGTGTACCTGCCCATGTAAGAGGCGAACTGAATACGGCCATTATTGGGCTTGGGGATGATGGAGGTTATGGTGGTGGATGGGTCCCTCTTGTTGCCCTCAAGAAGGTTCTTCGAGGTATTCTCAAATATCTGGGAGTGTTGTGGCTATTTGCACAGTTACCAGAGCTTTTGAAAGAGATCCTCGGTTCAATCCTAAAGGATAATGAAGGTGCACTTTTGAATTTGGATCAGGAGCAACCAGCATTACGCTTCTTTATCGGGTAAGAACATGGTGGTTTATTGGCATTTGTTCATGTTTTTATTTTATTAACCTGATGTGTGTAGCAATGGAAGCACACCGGATTATTCTAATATGAAGACATGCAGTCAAATCCCTAAATCACGTTAGGCAGAAGTATTTTGTGTAATCCATGTACTTTGGGTTCTAAAGCCTGACGCGCATTGACCCACATAGTTTGCAAATGCATGTAGATGCATCTTCCAACTTTTTGTGGACAGTCATTAAACTGCTCCTTTTCTCTGTCCTGGATTGCTCTTTCTGACCTTTGTAACCTCCTGTTTTCTTTTTGTTCTCTCTGCTGCTGTTGGCTTCCTTATGTATCTCCTTTGTTTTTTATTTCCTTTTCTTTGTTCTACAAGGTTTGCTCCCTGTTCTTGGTTTTCCCTGCTACTCTTTTCTTCTTTTGCCCCTGCACACACACAGACATCCTCTGCTTGCTTTATATTCTGAACATACTCTTTTTGATCTTTCTTTCTCTTTCTTATGTTCTTTTTTTTTCCTTTTAAGATAAAACTGTTTTAATAAGTTTTGGACTGTGCTCTGCTCTTTCCCTTGTAGCTGTTGTTTGCTCTCTTCTTCTCCTCCTACTATGCTCTACTCTTCTCCTTGCTGTTGCTCTGTGCATGGAAACTACTTAGAAAATTGATTTGGCTTATAAAAAAGGAAGGTTTTGTGTTCTAAAATTCGTGAATCTTCTGTTGCATGGTATTTACCTGTGGAATGATGTCGATTCTTCTTCCTTATCACTCTGACATAATCATAAGGTCCAGACACAGAAATTTTAAGGAAAAAGGAACCCCCCTCCCCCCCCCCCCAAAAAAAAAAGAGGCCTTGAGTATGATGCAGAATGCACATGGTGAATTGTGGATTTTCTACTAATAAGACAATCAATTATGTAATTCTTTCATTACTGTTTGTGTTAAATGTCATGTACTAGTATCAGTATTCTATTGAACATTTATTGTCCTTCAATGTTCTAGACTGCAAATGTTGAAGTTGGCCAATTCTTTGTGATCGTCAATCAACATAGGGTAATTTAAGAAATTAAGTAGTTGCAGTCAAACTTTGAGTTAGCTGAACTATTAACCATTATCCAAACATAGTTACTTCAATTTATATGGTATCATTTTTGAAAAAGATGATTATTTTGCAATTCAGGGACAGATAACTGATGCCTGATAAAAAAAAAAAATCCCAACGGAGCTTTGTCCTGATTTGACAGATCTAATTTCATGGTCTACAAAGAAATTTGGCATATGTGTACAAGCATAATGGTCTTAATACGTTATGATAATAAGAGGAAAGTCATGTGGGAAAGTGAAGGAAGTATAGGAACAAGAAAACCACTTTCTTGTGAAAGTTAGTTTAAGTAGAAAGCTTTTGAGATAAAATGGGTAGTTACTGGTGGTATTGAGTATATTGTGTGTAATGAACAAATTTCCTCCAAAATTCTGCAGATTTTGCAGGACACCATATCCAGGAAAGTGAGGTTAGAGCTTCCTTGGCTTACAAAAACACACAAAGGAAAATTTTTTTTTTTTTTCCTTCACTTTCCACACTTGCAAACAAAACATGAAGGGTGCTTGTCTGTATTTCCTGGATATAAGTGTCATACGGTCCATAGAATACAATCCCTTATACCATGAATACGAGTTGTTTCTTCAATATTTTTGAGACGGGCTTTGTTCTGGTTCTTGTGTTGACTATTATATTGTCGTGCATGCATGTGGTTGTTATGCTGAGAAAGGGATGGCATAATGTGTTTGATAAAAAGCAGTTAGCTTGTTGATGGCATTTTTTATTGATTTATAATTATTTTTCTTGCTTGCATTCTTAACATTGACTTGATATTTTGCAACAGGGGTTATGTTTTTGCAGTTAGTGTACACAGGGTTCAACTTCTTCTCCAAGTTATTAGTGTAACTAGATTTCACCATTCCCAGCGGCAGCAGCAGAATTCAGCAACTGCTCAGGATGAATTGACTCCGTCTGAAATAAGCGAAATATGCGATTACTTTAGTCGTCGCGTTGCATCGGAGCCCTATGATGCTTCTCGTGTTGCTTCATTCATTACGCTATTAACTCTACCAATTTCGGTTTTAAGAGAATTTTTGAAACTCATCGCGTGGAAGAAAGGCTTAGCTCCATCTCCAGGTGGAGATTTGGCTCCTGCTCAAAAATCCCGCATTGAACTTTGTCTTGAGAATCATGCAGGCTTTACTATGGATGGAAAAAATGAAAGTTCCTCTGTATCTAAAAGCAATATTCACTATGATCGAGCACATAATGCTGTTGATTTTGCACTGACTGTTGTTCTTGATCCTGCTCACATACCGCATATAAATGCTGCTGGTGGTGCTGCTTGGCTTCCTTATTGTGTTTCTGTGAGATTGAGATACTCATTTGGTGATAATCCTAATGTATCTTTCCTGGGGATGGAGGGAAGCCATGGAGGTCGGGCATGCTGGCTGAGAGTTGATGAGTGGGAAAAATGTAAGCAGCGGGTAACCCGCACTGTGGAAGTGAATGGATCTTCAGCCGGAGATGGTAATCAGGGAAGATTGAGAGTTGTTGCCGATAGTGTACAAAGAACATTGCATGGTTGCCTTCAAGGTCTGAGAGAGGGCAGCGGTGGTGCTGGCACCATTGGAACAACATGACCAGACAGGATGCAATTGACCCTTTAGCAGAATGTATATTGTGGTGCTATTCCTCTCATGCGTTGCTGAGTCGAGCAATGCTACTGTTTATCAGGGAAGATTGAGAGTTGTTGCCGATAGTGTACAAAGAACATTGCATGGTTGCCTTCAAGGTCTGAGAGAGGGCAGCGGTGGTGCTGGCACCATTGGAACAACATGACCAGACAGGATGCAATTGACCGGAGAAACTTTGAGTGATGGTACACAAGAAATTTTGATTTAGAAATTTCCGAGTTAGATTGGAATTTGTCTAGTAGGAGCATTTAGAACTTGTATTATTGCATGTTCATCTAACTGGACAAATCCACTTGGTGGTTCCCATTGTACAGGTAAACTTCAATGTGTGTACAAAATGTCCTGCAAATTGTTGTATAACTTGATGGAAGCACAAGGATAGATAGTGTCATCCTGTCAAAATGTAGATTATTGTGGTATAAATTCTTTAGGTTTTTTGAGAAAATATTGTGCCAACGGTTAAATTCTTGAACTAATATGTAACTCCGCATTTTTAAAGCAAAAGCAAAAAATGATTTGTTTGTTAAGTAAAAAAAGTTGGGGTATTGATGTCAACGAGGCCTTAATCTAGTCCTGCAATGGAGTAGTGTCAAGTTCAAAGATTTTGTAGGTTACACGGTAGAAGTGAGTACGGGTTGTGACCAGTTGACTGTAGACTACACATCCTATCGTTCGAAACCAATACCCTGCCCTTCTTAGCCTACCCTATGAGGAGCTATTACTTTATTCTTTGATCCTACTGTTTCTTCTGTAGGAAATATTCTAGTTCATCCAATACATTTGCTCACCACTACGTCTTAATACAATTATAGTTCCAACTTGACTGTGTATGGTTATTGTAGCAGTAAAAAATTTTGGTTCGCTAATGGACTCAACTGCAAATATGCTAGGGTTTTAGTCTAACAAAAACTAATGTGGTTGAAATTATGCAATTTCATTTACACATTCTTAGGGTGAATGAGAATGATATACTGTAGTGGCAGCAATGAGAATTGAAGATTAGAACACTCCTGGATGGCTGAAACGTCACTAATTGAGCTACATTGCTCTTCTAACTTGGGTTCCTGGCTTTTGAATCGCAAGATTAACTCCATTAAGTTATACGCAGCACTACCCTTTGAGTATTCCACAAGTTGCATTTTACTTTTTTTTCCCCCCGACACGATAAATTTCATTCTACAGCTATTCCTACTCTATACTAAAGGAAAGAGATGGATCCAAGAGGATCAATGGGGAACCTGAAGGGGATTGAATTGTCACTGGACCAAACGGATACTTTTGCACCCGTTAGTGAAATTTCCAGGAGAGTTTTAAATCTCTTTTTTGGTGGCCTACTACTCGTAGTAGTTGGTTCACAAGTTGCTTTGTACTTTGCTCACTTGGAAATCCAAGAGCATTCTTGTGCAGAATTTCGTGAAGATTTCACCAATCAATGCAAAGACACCCGTGCGGTTCGGTGATGATTCAGTTCCATCTGAGTTTTCCATTGTCTCGCTTAAATCCACCCATTTCCCTTAGTGTATAGTAGGAATAGGTGTAGAATAGAATTTATCATGTCCGAAAAAAAAAAAAAGAATAGCCAAGGGAGACATGATTGTTTGTCTTGCGATTGCAATCCCACAACCGAGTAACTTTACAATCTTTAGTTGCATTTAACCAGTTGGTTTGCAGAATTAATGCCTTGTCCAAAAAATTAATTTCAGCATTTCATATATTCATAGAACTATACAAATTCTGACTTTTTATCAATTCCGGAATCTCATAATACGAAAGCTCATTATCACTGCACTTAATGGCGCACGGATGAAAAACAGCCACTAGAGGTGCAGTGAGACACGCGAGTGCTTTTACTAAAATCATCTAACATTGTGGTCCATATTTTAGAGATTGAAACGCATCTAACCGGCAGTACGTAGAAGGTGAAACAGGGATGATAATGCAATCCAATTATATTTAAAAAAAAAAAAAAGAAAACATATCCTGGCTAAGTGATTTATAATTGCCCTAATAGTTTTCCGTCCTTGACTTTGAACGTGAAACAAAAAATATAACTGATTAATAGAGAATATGATTGAACAACTCATCTGACTCTTGAGATGATGTCACATACAACAAAACCGGTAGCTGGAGCCAAGTACCTAAACAGTACTAGAACATCTTGACAAATTTATCAACTCTCCTTAATACTCTTGACTTCAGCATCTTGTCCACCTTCATCACTTACTGCTTTGACCTTCTCAGCAGAAGGCTCTGCAGCTGATATAGGTTCTTTTTTCAGTTCAGATTCAAACTCCTTAGCAGCCTGTTGCTAAAACAAGTCAAAACTCTGGGTACTTTACTTATAATATGTAATTCGTAGTTGCTCTTAAACTTATTTTTCCTTCAGGAAAAAATGGGCTGGAGGAAGAAGGGGAAAAAAGGGAGGAAAAAGCAAGAAATAGCACAACATAACAGCACTACAAATATCAGGTACATGTACATGTCCATGTTATACACCCATTCCCTATTCAGAGATCACAGAAAACGGTCTTGCTTTTATGTTTACCTCTTAATTAGAAATGCTTGAGAATACGTCATTTGACACTAAAACTACACACCACCCAGTCAACAGAATTCTGCACAAACTACCTATTACCAATTACGTGAAACTAGGTGAACTTAGCATCACCTTGGACCTAAATTGTTTCTAGTAAAAAATCTAATGTCTTTCAGTTTCTCTTACAATATTTCCACTCAAAATTCTGCAAAATACAAATTGTACCTTTCTTGCGATTCTGATATCTTATTATCTTATCTCCCACCAAAGATAGCCTTTGTACATGCAAGTTTAAAAACTTGGTCAGGGGAAAGTAATCATCTGATTTGTATTTCCATTTGCAAAAACTTTGTTTTCTGAGCTATTAAATACTAATTGGCAGAAAGATAACCTATACTAATTGCCAAAAACCAAATTAATCCATAATGGACCAGGTGCATTAGATACCAAGAAAGGATAAAAAGGGAGAAAACACACTTGAAAGAGAATCCCATATTACTTTCAACCCCACAGAATTGAGGAAACTTAACCAAAATAATAATAATAATAATAAGCCAACGGATAATCAAATTCAAATTATTAGGCTAATTAATGACTTAACGAATGAGCTAACAACTTAAGCTAAGGACAGTTAGGAACATAATTGTAGGTGGTATGGATAGCAATCTCAGAAGCCTAGCAATTTGTTCAAATAAAATGTACTGTCTGCATTGTTCAATAACTTTGAGTTATAGCTCCAATTGAAGTAAATGTTGAATGAGATGACACACAGCATAGTATGACATTACTGTTCAAGTGGAACAGTAAGAAGAAAAGATTCAATGCCTAAAAAGGAGCAAGTAAAGGAAAGCAAAACAGCAAATAAACAAGTGGAAAGATAAGGGCAAAATGAAAGAAGAAAAGTTTCAATTCCAGAAAAAAGAATGGTGATCCAAGAGCAAGTAAAAGAAAGCAGAACAGCAAATAAGCAAGTAGAAAGACAAGGGCAGCATGAAAGAAGAAAGGACCCAATGCCAGAAAAAAGAATGGTGATGCAGGACACAGAGAAGAATGAGGGACTATCGGGAATCTCAGAAAATGACAGACTCCAGGATATTTTAGCTGCTTCTATTGATGTATTTGAGGGTCATTTAATCATTAATCCCAGTTTATATTAGATTTTTTGAACTTGAAGGCAAGTTTTGTAATTTCAGAAGATGCTGAGATAGGTTTTTTTGCAACAGGGACTTGAAGCCATTTTAGGGTTTCAGTAAAGTTTCACAAAGTAGGGTGTGGTGGGGAACATCAAAGACTTTGGTGCTAAACCCTAATAGGTGACTACCTCCACTAACATTGTCAAATGCCTCTAAACTTCTGCCCTGCCATATTTCACATTTTCAGACTGTGTGATAATTGCTAGAACTTTCTTTAAATAACATGCAACATCTCATCTAATTAAGCCTAACTTGCTTCTTTGGTTCTGCCTCCGGGGTATATGAACAGTAAAAATCCAACCCTCATGATGGTTCTAAGATGAGAAACAAAACCATTACACTTCGAGCTGCATTCAACTTCCAATTACAAAAGCATGTATGAACAAGAAACTTTCCACTTACCAACTAATTTCTAACAAAATCAGAAATTCATAAAAATCTACCAAGGGATTGCTAAACATCAGATTATACATCATACCATGAATTTTCAACAAGTATGGTTAGTAAGAAATAATTCATCCCTAACATACAAGAACACATTGCTGTGAGATGTTTTTACATAACAATACTTACTTGTTATTCCCAGGTATGGGCACTCTAATAATCAAGGGATAATTTCAGAAAACTCCCTTGAGGTTTCTGACAATTTCACTTACCTCCCTTCAGGTTTAAATAATTACACTAACCTCCCCTCATGTAGTAAAATGACTATAATATCCTTCACTTATAAATAATTCCCACAAACAAACAAACAAACTTTACAATTACAACTAGTCTTTTATTCTAAAACAACTGCTGCCACACAAACTAAACTCTTGTTCTATCTCTCTGACTCCTCCTCTTACCTTCTTTCTCCTGCATCTCTTTTTTCGCAAATAGACACACTCTCTCTTTTCTGTTTTCTCTTTTTTATAAGTATTATTGAATTGAAATTACAAAATGACAAGTTGCCGGATCATGTTTGTTGTCAAATTATATGAAGGTGAAAAAGATGGCGGTGATACAGAGTATATACAAGAAACTAAAAATGATAGCTAAAAAGGGAATGTGGATTAAATAAGGTTATGGTATTATACCAATAAAAAAGAATTTTGAGATATAAAAACTATAATCAGATTTGCCTAGAGACATGGGATGTGGTCTCTAGTGTTGTTTTTGGTTGCTCCGTATTGGTATTCTAGGTAGGTTACATTATTTTAGTACCAACAAGGTTGAACAGTGACATTGATCAATTCAAATATTGAATTTAGGCAAAAAAAAAAGAGGCTAAAAATTAGGTTGTATGCAGACTTTAATTGCCATAGTTGATTTACATGGGAAGCTTTGGGACAGCAATAGCAGGCTGTCAAAATTGTAAGAATATGGGAATTAAGGTGAAGTGTTTTATTGAGTTTGCTAGAGTAGTGATTATGTCATTTACAATAGTTGCAACGTGAAAGAAATTTATTAGTTTGTTTTTCCCCTTCTAAGTAACAAAGGGGTATTTTACGATTTTTGAGGAGAAAGTTAGCATATTGGGTCTCCATTGTTATTGAAATGCTAATCATAGGGGAGGTAGGTGTAATTTTTTAAACTAGAAGGAAGCCTCAGGGAGGTTTCTGAAATTATCCCAATAATCAAATCAAAACTTAATTAAAGTACAATTATGATCCAAAAATAACCAAACCAATATTTGATTTCCCAAGTTTCAAGTAATCATCGTCATGCTTGCATCTTGCAGAATTTGCCCCACGCCCCAACCAAAAAAAAAATAAATCCCAACTTTTGAGCTTCTAAAATCAAATGACACCCCACTAACTAACAAATTCTTTCTCCAAAATGGTAGCACAAAGAGATATGGAGGAAAAGAACCGAAAAAGAAAATAAATTTAAGATGGACCTGTTGAAAGCTTTTGACAGTCTTGCCAATACTTCGACCCACTTCCGGCAACTTCTTGGGTCCGAAAACGAGGGCGGCGACGCCTGCAATGACCACCAGTTCCGGCACACCAAGCCCAAACAAGCAGGTGCAAGAAAGCCCCCTCTTCCTTGCTCTACTGCTAGCGCTATTATTCTTGATTTTGCTTGAGCCCAGAGAGAAGCCTGACCGGTTTGTGCTGAAGAAGAGAGAGTTAGATGAAGAGAAGGAAGAGGGCAGAGAGGGTGGTGGTTTTGTTGAAGAAATGGGTACTAGAGTGGATGAGATGGAGACGGAGGAGATTGCCATTTTTGTGTGTACTCGACAAGATTTTTTTTTTTCAGTGTGGTTTTTTCTGCAGATGGATGGGGTTGGAGGGTTCGGTTTGGTGGGATTGTTTTTGGAGATTTGTCAAAGTCAGCTGCTTAACATTTGTATAGTTGTATTGTATTCAGTGGAAGGGGTTATTTTCGAGGGTTTCAAATTGGAGAAATATATGCTACTTTACTGCTCATTTTGATATGCTTATTTTTTTCGCAGATTTTGATAGGCTTGATTATTTTTTTTTGTCCGCAGAGTTTAAGAAAAGTTAGTTAATTTTATTGTAAGAATAAATCTAATTTATTATCTTTCTAAAATATTCTTGTATTAATTGGAGAGTATGACTAATTGACTTTGTATTAAATAAGTTGGATTATTCTCAATAACAACCTATATTAAATAAGAACATTTTAAAGAAGTAACAAGTTAACCACTTTCTTTAATTAGAAAGTGGATTATAATTTAAAGAGAATGGAAAAAAAATACAAGCTTATCAAAGTGGAATGGGAAGTGTATGTTAAAATGATAAATTATTACATGTGAATAAAATACATTTCAGATGTTGTCAACTTCCACCTTTATGTAATTTGGTGTAAAAATGGGAAGAAAAATGATTAACTATATACACCAATTTAATGAAATTAAATAAAGAGGAGAAAATGCTCAGCCTTTGAGGTCCCGTAGTTTTAATTCCCTTCCACTTTCCTGCTTCTTAAATACCACGCCTACCATCTTCATGCAATTAAAAAAAAAAAAAAAAGGAGATAAAGGGGAGAAAATAGCACACATTTTCTTTTCTTACTCATATCTCCATGGGTCTCACACCCCTAATTTGTTATTAATTTGTGTTGTAAATAAATTTTGCAATCTCAATAGTGTTTACTCGCATTGTTGACGTCACTTTGAGTGCAATTGGATAAATATGTGGAAATAAGACGCGCCTCTTTTATTTCCTTCATATCTCATCTCCATGAATCTCACGTAGTTTGTCATTAACTTGTGTTGTAGTATATAAATCATCGTTAACGTAACTCTGCAGCTTAAAACAATAAATTATCATTCCTTGTGACAAATATTTGCAATTTGTCCATTATAGGGAAAATTTTTGAAAAGGCATAATTTGAAGTTGAGTATACAAACGTCAACCATCTGCAAATATCTGTTTCCTAAACCCATTCAGAATGATTGAACAAAAGCTCGATCTTGATTCAAAACAATGGAAATATAAGGATAAATAGTGAAAACCAACTTCAAACCAGCAGAGTCGGTCAAAGGTCTTTTAAAAATACCAGGAGGAAGAAAAGAGATCGGTTGAACCATCGAAGCAGAACATCAGGAGTAAGGATGGTCGCTAAAATTGCAGAAAAAGCCAACTTTTTATGAACCACTAATGAAGATATCTTATGAAAATTCAAGATAGCAGATCCTTTACACTCAACAGCAAAACAAAGAAAGCGCGCATCCCTTTCAAGAACACAATACAGCTCAAAGTGTGCATGAGTAGTGTACAAAAAAGGTCACCACAGCAAACTGAGTTCTGCCAAAAACATTTAAGAATAAAACATGCATTTTCCTAATCCTCCTCAAGATTGATGGAATCTTTAAACTTGCCATACAAAATCTTCTTAAGTTCATCCATTTGAGCGACTATTGATTCCTTTTCTTCTTCTAGCTTCTCCAAATTCTTGCTGGTTACCTCCTTCATCTGTTCGATTCTGGTCTCAACTTCGTCTTTGGGTATATGAGCAAAAACTTCCCCAATTTGGAAACGCACTATGTCATCATCAGTGAGAATTAACTCATTGCTGGCATCCTCAAGATTATCGTTTGTTTCCTGAACAAAAGAAGGAAAGAGCACGTCAATTCAAGTGAATTAAGAAACGAAGAGTGAATTTCTTTAAATCAGTTTCATAGGCTGAGAATTGCTAGAATACATTAAAAAAAGAAAAAAAAAAACAAAGAAGTAACACAGAAATATTTGGGATTGCTAGCTCTGACTAGCTAGCTGCTTAAGTAGCGACTGAATTAAAAAAAAAAAAAAAAAGAGGCAGTTCAGCAGTTCTCAAAGTACGAGTGAAAAATTATGACGTCACCTCTATCAATGCATGCAAAAAATAAAAAGCACCAATGATTGGCATCATTCTGGAAGTAGGAAAAAGAATATATCATAGAAGTAACACATATAATACACATCCACAGAGGGAATTCCTCATCATGACAGCATAAACAACCAGAGATCCTCTCTGAAGTTTTAAACTTCATTCCAGTTCAAGTAAGAAACTTCTTTAAGAAACCAAGGGCCCCAAACCATTACTCTATAGAAGCACGATACCCTCACTCCACGTCCCGAAACACTATCATGCCTTCAAAATCCTTTCTGCTTTCTTTCAGGCAGACACTAAAATAAGAAGGCAACCACACATCTAATTTATCACTTAAAGCAAGAGATACAAGATCATTTGTTTGTGAAACTCTCCAGGGCATTCGAATACCCGGAGTAGCTTCAATGACATTATGCAGTTTCTCTGACCAGATGTCCATACCATATGCATGGAGCCACTTAATAAGATAGTTTGGCAACTAAAAACAAGTTAAAAACAGATAGAAGCATGAAAAGAACCAAAATAGGCTTCTTCCATGACAGGAAAGTGTTCATTAGGCCAGTAGCCAGAAAATCTGAAAACAGCTTTGCCTATAGCTATGTCAAAACATCTTATCAGGCTTGCAGTCACGAAAGACAAGAAAAGCTGGCCTCCATATTTCCAAAACTAGCGTTAACTTGTAAGAAAGAAGAGTCTTTGCCAACTGCAAGGGAACTTTATGAATACAAAGCGATGCCCAAATGCCAAATATTTTGCTTTGTGGAGGTGAAAACAACAGTATCCACTATGTTCTACAAAACTGCTCAGTGTAACTGATACAATAAATTACGGGTCTAATTGAGCTGGATAGCTATTTGACCATGCCAGATTAGTATTGGACATCAGCACTCCTCATTAGGACGATGCACAAACAGATAAAAGGGCTTGGAATCCATATCGAACTCATGGCTCAACAATCTTGAGCCACTTTTATATATATGTAAATGCTAGGAATCCATGTCAGACCAACACTGTTTGACCACTTGTATTTGCGTTCACACTCCCAAAAGCAAGCACTAATATACTTGTCAGATGCACCAAAAATACCTGTCCAACATGTACCTTACATGGATGAGAAACTCAATGATTGGTGCTCTATATTGAGCAAACTTAAAGTAACATATGTTATTATTCAACAAACCTACACAGAGCTCAGATCAATGGATAAACATGTGCAGAAAACATTGAAAAGTCTCCTGACAGATAAATTAAACAAAAAATTCAAAAAATAAATTACTGGGTTAAAATATGTGGGAAATAAAGAAAATGAACAAATAACCTAGCTGCCATAGATCATTTTGAAGCAAGGATACGTAAAAGATTTTCATAATATTCCACAGTTCCAGAAACTTTTATGATGCAAACTGCTTAAAATTAGTAACTACTAGATATCTCTCCAACCCACCCTGCACCTTTCTTCTCCCTCCAATTTGTGAAAGCTAATCCCCAAAATCACTAGTTTGAGGAGTAAAGTATGAGTCCTAACTGCTCAAAGAAGTACTTGATTTCCCCTCCTCCCAAAAGACCCCCAGTGTGCCTCTCTTCTCCATCACAAGGGTAGAGTTGCTTCTGATTTAAAAATGTGGATGCTAGGCATATACTTTCCTAGTCTTTTCAAAGAACTTTATTTTGTCAACAAAAACAAGGTAATGTGCTCTAAGGATTCTTTGAATAAGAAGGAAAGTTGTGAATACAAATATGATAGATGAAACAAGTCTTCTGCCAAAGTTTACTATTCTCTTCAAATCAAGCATGCAAGCACATGCTAGGGCAGTGGGTAAAGCCTTCTCCCATCTGCACTCTCACCCGAACAGTGAAAACAAAAACAAATATCGTGCACTTCAGCAGAAGCAACACAATCCCATCCCAGGATTTTAAAGGAATGTTTAAGAGATGCTTGAATAATAAACAAAAAGCACTATATACACTCTAGGATCATAGTTTGTACACATTGCATGAAGTAAATGTCTTACGTGGATATAAGCAAAATAGCATCGAACGCCAAAAGATTGTGTTGTGGAAATAGACAATATGCGCAATTTATACAATTTAGCTTCATCCCATTTTTTTCATCCTACAGCCGATCAAAATATTCCTTTGTCCACTGAAAGCAATAAAAACAGGAAGGAAACTACTTCCGCTGCTCTTGCCTTTCGCCAAACTATCAACTATATGAGCCCCAAGTGTACCCTTCTAAGAAAAGCTAGAGAAGGGAAAAAAAAAAACCACAACGATATACCTCTAAAATTCAAGAAAATAAAAATGCATACTCAAGATAACAAGTTCTCCCCCTTTTGGTTTCTCCCTTTCATTTCTGTAATTCCCCTTTTCTCTCTTGCTTGATCAATGAAAATAATTCCCATTAGTCAAGCATTTACATACACTATCACAAAAAAAAAAAAAAAAACCATCAAATAAGCAGACGCAACTATTCCATAATTTCTAGGTCATAGGCATATATTATATTTAAAATTGCAAAAAAAAAAGAAAAGAAAAGTACCTTGGCCAATTTGATTTCGTCTTCAAGCTCGTGAAATCGATTATTCAGCCTACTGAATTGGTTAATCTTCTGCTGATCTTCCCACGTGACCTCCGTCTCTGACCCAGATGACCCAGCCTTTAACAATTTACAAATACATAACTATTGCTTTAGATTATTTTCTGGTGAAGTTTCGGAATCGAAAAACATCAAGAAAATCTTAAGCATGTAAAAAGACTTTGGAATTTTGACTGACCTGCTGCATTGCTCGATTGAAGAAGGTACAAGCTGCTGCGGCTTTCAGTTGTAAGGCGAAAACTGCGGTCGGAACTGAAGTAACGAGGCAGTGCAGATTATAGACATTAATATTAATTAGAAAATTATAAAAAAATGCAAACAAATGTGAATTATAGCAAGGGTTAATTGCAAAATACTCCGTTTGGAAAAGAAATTGCAAAATACTCCCTATACTATCTTAAGTTTATAACTTTCCCCCCCAAACTATCAATTGCAGTAATCTACTACCTCCTACTATCAATTGTTGGTGGATTATGCAAATCAGATTGGACATTGCATTGACAAGTTTTCTTGACCAGAAAAATCAAAGTGTACTTTTTTTTTTAACCAAACACAACTATTTACACTTATATCTTTATTTTATTGTCTCTCAGGTGCATCTCAATTTCTTCAGCCATTGTTGATGCATCCTCCCAATATCTTCGTTTAACATAACTCATTCTCAAAGTATCTTTTATCCTATTCAAATTCTTTCTTGAATTTTCCTACTCATAAATTTGATCTTCGAAAAAAATCACTATTGTTTTCCTCCTTATACAGGCTTAAACATAGCTTCAATTCAACAATCCAAGTAGAAAATGGGGAGAGAAAACAAAAACCCAATGGGATTTTGGTGAATATTCATTGATGTTCAATTTATTTATTATGTAACTTGACTCGATGGCTAAGCCAAGTTGATTGTGTGAGAGAGATGGCTATCAAGATGACTCTGCATGTTATGATCTAGTCTCCCAATATGAACCTAAGGCTACTATTGTTATATATATATATATATATATATATTTGTCGTAACAATAAGATTCCTATAACCTAATCTACCATAATCTGGGGGGATGGGGACTCGATGTAAGTAGAGATTTCATCGAAGAAAACCAATTAAGGCCGCCACATATAGTGACAAATTGTGACCTCCTACACCACTAAGACTTTAAGTCTTTGATGGTAACCACCGGGCGATAGTGAAGGCTACTATTGTTATATGACGGGTCAATAGCATGACAAATTGTGATAGGAACTATAGACTTCTGCTGCTTTGTCTATATGTGCACCTGCTATTGGATATCTATAAAGTTGCAAGGGCTGTATGAAAAATGTTTTGAATAAGATTATTAAAGAGGAAGAAGAAGAATTTGATAGTGGTAAAAGGGCGACAACACTGGTGGCGGCGGCAGTGTCTTAGTAGTGGATGAAGGGTATTCCAGGCAACATAATCATAGTCTTTTTGTCCTAATAAAAATGCTAAATTGACATAAATTTTGTAATTCGCCACAAATTAAAAGTCCAAGATAGTTGAGTGCTACAATTGATGGTACAGAGGGGTAAGTCACAAATAGAGAAGAATTGAGGAGGGTATTTTGCATTTAACCCTAATAAAAGAAAAAAATGATAGTAATTTAATTAACTATCATTTAAAATTGAACTAACTCCATTTTGTACAATCAAACTTGTACTATTTTTTTTACTTTGCATCTGAAACTTCAATTTTAGACACTTTAAACTCTCCATTTTGGACTATTTGCACCTTAAACTCTCAATTTTGTTCCATTTAACCCCAATCAACATTCAACAACAACATTAGAGGGCTTTAATGAATAGAGGGCTTTATAAATCAATAATAATGTACTAAAAGTAGTCAAGAGGTGGCAGTTAGAACAAAACAATACATTATCATTAATTTGCATCGTCCTTTATTTCGTTCTTATTAATGATTTGGACCATATAAATCAATGATAATATGCTGAAAGTGGTCAACAAAAGCCAAGAGATCACAGTTAGAACGAATAATACATTGTCATTAATTTGCACTATTTTTATCTTGCCAACTTTTGTTAATAGTATAATTGATTGGACTTAAATCGGACAAATATGAGAATTTAGAGGGTAAAGTGTCCAAAGTTAAGAGTTTAGGGTTCATAATATCCAAACTTAAAATTTAGGGTACGAATAAGATAGTGGTACAAGTTCAACGGTACGAAATGGAGCTTTACAATAAGGCATGAGATGGAAAGTGTTATTTTTAAATTATTAATGAAATAATAGTGGCTTTTAAATTAATATTCTTAATGTCCATTGTACCCTTAATTTTATATGCTTAAAATACATTTTAGTTAATGCCAAATTGGTTGCTATCTATTTATATATAGTCCCACTAACAGGTGTCTGACATGCACTCCATAATATGGATAAAGTTACCATAATGGATGAATTTTATCATTTAAGAGGTGATGTCTTTACTTTTGAAAAACATCTGATAAGGAAAGAATTTTGTAGATGACAAAAAAGATCATTTCAAACAAACCAACAAAGGTGGGGTGAAAGTTCGACTATTTGTGCTTCAATTTCATTTCTTTTCATTTTTTGTTTAGTTCTTTTTTTGGTAACATAAGTTTAGAAATCTAATAATTCATTTTAGGATGTTATTTTTAGGGAAAAAGTTTGGCATTTCATTTAACATGTGAATCCTTAAAAATAGCTTTCAAAAATATGAAATAATTAATGCATTAATTAAGCATATTTTTTTTATCCATACTATGGGCACTCGTTAGAAAATTCTATTTATACATAGTATAAATGACACTTACTACTCAATGTATAGGATGTACAGGATATAAGCACACAAAGAACAAGGATATACCCATAATAAAATTTTTAAAATTATCAGATCATCCCATAATCGAGTATACTTTAGCATTCAAAAGTTGAACTATTTGTAAACAAAATTGAAGAAGACCTACTTTTGTAGCACAAACTAGAATAATTTGGATTTTTCTAAGGGCAACTGGTGGATCCAACGTTTAGTTGTCGAAAAAATTTGAATTTTATACATTAAAGTTTACACAGTTCAGGTGTAGATGATAACACATAATATTAGATCCACCCCCTCTATTTTGAGTGCTTATCCTTGCCCTTAGAGATATCTTCTCTATTTTGAGTGCTTATTCTTGCCTTTTATCTTACTGTATTTGGACGTATATGAGTGCGGTTAGTGGAGATCGGGAAAAAAGAATTTGGACTTCAGGGTTCAAAAGAAGGAAAGATTGTCTGGATAATGGATCCAGATAGCTATGGATCCATCTTGGTAGATGTTACCTCCTACACCGCTAAGAGGTGCTAGATCATGGTGCTGGAGGAGTGAAAGTTTGAGAGAGGATGAAGTAAGGTGCAGCGTTGTTAATGTTTAATTTGATATTTGAACGATTGCACCAAACAGTAGCACTAAATATGTCATTTTGGGGATGCGGGTGTTAGAAGCAGAGATGGTTCCAATTACACATTGATTGGTGGTTATGGTGGGCTACAGTTGATAATGCAGTTAAGGTAGCCTTATATAATCAAGGGCTATTGAGTACTTGAGTTAGAATAATGGTTGGTAATTTGTAGACTTTTCAATTTTTAGAGGTCATGGTAATATGGAAGATTCTTCACCACTCGATCTACATCTAGGGCTATAGATTGAATCTACACAAGTTTTTACCCAAATATATAATTTAGGGATAATTCATGTTGGGAGGTTCTTTTGGCAAGCTCTAAGACCCGTTAAGAGTGCAACTGTTGGTTTGATGATCGGATTAACCAATTCGAGAATCCGAAGATAGCTCACAAGCCCTCTTACAAAGGATGCAGATAAGGCATGGAAATAGAATTAAAAATAGGCAGCAGTGAGAGCTCAAAAATGAGGTTGATGATGAAGATGATCTCATGCTATCAAGGGAGTAAACTTATTTTATTTATAGATATTCCCTTCAGACCCATCGTTGCCAAGTGTCCGGTCCTTGATCCATCCCTGTTGGTCCAGCACTCACATAAGCCCAAATACAGAACGAGGTGGTTGCATCACCAGCTATTATTCTACCTTCACAGCCATTCCATTACTAAGGAATCTCCAGCTATCCTTGTCCCATTATATTAGTGAAGGCAGCTTGCTCTCAAACCATTTATCTTTGCTAATTTTGCTATAGTTCGCATTACCTCTGACTCATCCACCCTAAGATTTCCTGTAGTTTCATTCTTTGGCTCTTACCTCCCTGCGACCAGCCTTGTGATGACCCCACCTTCTCCTAGGGCATACCCTAAAAGTTAGCGGATCACCTGCCTGACTCTCACCAGTGCTCACTCACTTACATTAATTTCAGAGATAATATTTTGATAAACCAAAACCAAACGCTCAAATCTTCTACAATACCAAATTTAATACAAAAGTTTCAACCATAATATGAAACTAAAGGATCTACAATCACAAAAGTCTTCACGTTAACTTCCTAAGATCCCTCGTTCGTTCTCCGACCACCAACTCCTGTAAGGAAAACAAAACTAAAGTGCTGAGCTAAAGCTCAGTAAGGTTTGCCGAGCAAGTAACATTTAATAAACACTTAAATCAGTACAATTAACCAAGTAATGCACATTTAACTATATAGTCACTTTCAAAAGGATACAACAACCAATTAGCATAATAAAACATTCACCAAACTTAACAATACAAGATATCAAATTTAATAAAAGTAATCAATCACTTTAAAGGATACGGTACTGATACGGACTCTAGAGGTGGCTCCCGTTTATTCCAGACGTAGCACTTAGTTCCGTTTAGTAATTCAGTGTCATTCCAATATCATTGCACACTCATTTTAGTGTCATTGTACATTCATTTCAATATCATTGCACACTCCGCCAATTCACCTCCTTATGTCCTCCAAAACAAAAAACAATCCCCTACATGCAGTAATCAGTTCAATAATCTCCCAACTATAGGGTAATACTTGAGTATACCGAAATGGTTACCCAAAGCTTCTGTCCTATCCGACCAAGCCCTTTGCTAGCTCGAATAGTCCGTTGAACAGAGAGGATTTTGGGGCCCAGTTCAGCCGTTGACGTAAAGTACACATACGGCTTACATTCATGCACACTTACAGTAACATTTGGTCAATTATCAACCTTCAAACTCAACTAAGCCGAGTATGATAAAGTACATCCTCGACTTAGAAGGCGAGGGACAATTGAGATACATTTTACAATGAATCACTTAGCAATGTTTCATAATAAGCACATTTATCACATAATTTCACTTAAGTAAACATAAACAGTTAAACACATAAATTCGGAAACACTCACCCCTATCAAAAGTTACACTTCGAACTCGGGATTGCTTTCGTGCACACCGCTGTCTCCTGAGACAAGTTATAATTACCATAATTATTTAACTACTCATTTGGTGAAGTTCTAAACTATAATCAATGTACGTGTTATATTCTAGCCTCAAGTCACAATTCCACCCGAATTCTAAGTCATGGCTATGTTCAAATGAGGCGACTAGTGCATTTTCTCATACTCACTTGTCACTTCGACTTTTAATGTCCAAAAGAAAGGAAGTTTAAGTAGCAATTCCATTAATGTCACTTCACTACTTTTATACTGTTAGATTTATCGTACTAAAACTCAACATTAACTTTTAACAAGGTAAGTTTAGAAGTAGCTAACCTTAAGGTACTTTCTTGTCCCATACTTCCATCTTTTATTAACCAAGACCACATGCATAACTAGTTTATTACCTTAAGATGTGTATACGATTTATATAGAGCTTGTTAAACCAAGTAATAGTTGGATATCTTCTTATATAAGTTACAAGGCTCCTTTGATTCCTATAGTTGGTATAGCAACTTTTCCCTTCCATTTTAACTATTTAGATTTTATTTCCAGCCACCAATCACTCACCAAATTTGGAGTATAGATTACTAGAAACCAGGTTTCTTAACTTATTAAACAAGATACAAAATTTCTGAAATGTCTCTCACATTTCTCTTTAAAATTTATCAAGTTTATTGGCTTAAAACGATGAAGATATACTCACACACCAAATTTAAAGTCTTGTGAGATGTTTAAACTAAGATTAAATCATTTTCAATCCAACTTAAAGAGTAAAGTTGGTTAAGCTTTTCATTTCTTCTCTCTCGGCTAAATCAACTTCTATTCAACTTTGTTGTTTAACTTCTCTCAAAATTCATCAACTTTTCAGGTCTCAAGTTCACTAAAATGAACGTGAATGACAGGGTCAAGATGTTATAAGATGTTTTATACAAGATTACAACTAATTATCCTTAGATTTTTGAAAATCTCATGAGACCTCCAGCTCCTCACTCTCTCGGTTATCATAGTTTTCCTTTCCCTTCAACTTTTAACCATTTTAAATTTCATTTCTAGCCACAAGTCACACACCTACAGGCTCATAACACACAAATAAGTATAAAACCAGCATTTTCCAGCAAACTTTATACCAAAATATCCAATCAACTCCATGAAATTCCATTGGTTAAGCTGGAAAATGTTATAACAATCATGCAATTTCCTGCTCAAAATTCTAGCTATTAAAAATTAGATTTTTCACCATGAATTTCACATGCAACTCCGAATAATGAATATACTAACATATTTCATGAGTTCAAGTATATTTACTCTTGATCAAGCAAGAAAATTGAAAGGAAACTGCCTTTACACTACATCGGTCCAAGCTGGAAAATTTCTGGCAAGAAAACAAGTTCCACTACCTGGTTTTACTTCAATCCAACCTCAAATCTTACATGCATCACTCTAGAAACATCGGACAAGGCATAAGGCATGGATTTCAATTATGATCTAGCAAAATTTCCAAGAAAACAACTAAAGTTGCAGCATTCTTCTTTCCTCCTGGTTTGCTGTCTAGAGATTCCAGTCCAGCTCTATCACTCCATTTCTCCTATAACTTTTAGATTTAGCACACCTAGTCTTGACATTAACTTTTATCAAGACAAAACACATGAATGTATAGCAAAAATAGCAACAATTTTTCGAATTATGGGCTGTTGTTTAGCCATAGTTCAAGGCAGGAAGTTTCTCCAAAACAGGTTACGTGGAAATAGATTTCTAACCCAAAAACTCAACTTCATTTCATGATTCGGGCATAAATCATGTAATATATTTTGAAGTAACTATAAGGAATGAATCTCCTTGAAAATCTTCAACAAAACGGAGGCTACAAGCTGGTAAATTCAGCTCATACCTTACGGTTCAAGCAAGTAAAATTCCAGCAAGTCTTTCCTCAATACTAACACTTATCTTACTCGAATTCAAGTCAAATGCTATATGTATATCAGTATTGATGTGTTATAAGGTGTAAACAACAACAATATACAATTTACAGCCCCAAAATCCTGGAGAAAACTGGAATATTTGGCCATTTCTCTCTCTTGGTCCAAGCTGGAAAAACTCCAGCAGTTGGCAGTTTGAAGAACCGAACATTGTCCCCCAACAAAATTCTTTATTTTCACTCCAACTCAACATGCATATGATGATTATTGTGTTATTTAGTATATTGAACCACAATGTGAAATTTGCAGCCAAGATTTGAAGTGGAAAACTAGAAAATTCTCTCTTTCTCTCTCTCGGCCATCCCAATAGGTTCCATTAGATTTCTTTGACATTTCCAGCCAAGATTACCAATGTTTTTTTACTAGTTTTGCAAATAAATATTCTATAAGATCAGAGATAAACATATTTCATGCGTTCCTAGCATAATTATCCATAGAAAATTCAGATAACAAGCTGCAACTCTAACCAATGAACTTTCGGTTCCTACCAGTTTCAATCCAATAGCTTTTCAATCCCAAATCAGAATTTTCCCTTGGTCAAGAATTCATTCTCCTTGCTAAACTTAACATGCAACTTATATATTCACTTATACTTAATAAGTAAAGGCTTATTATAGAATTTTTTTACCTCCTTTCCATTAGAATTCAACAAGTGCAAACGGCTCCAAGTTGAGTTTCAGTTCCTCAAAATTGCACCAGCTTCTCACTCCCCTTCTCCTTGTAATATTTTTTTCTTTGATTATGGTTAGCAGGTGATAAGACTAGCCAAATTTCTCTCCCTCACTCTCAGTTTTGCTCTCAGTCTTGGGTTGGAAAGAAAAGGAAATGAAGTCTTGTTCCTCCTCTCGGTCACCGCCCAAATGTATTGGTAGAAACTCTCATTTTTCTTTCGGTTTCATTCCAGAAGGTGATCCTCTTGGTTGCATGGTTAATTGCTCAAGCTTTAGGGTTAAAATGGTATTTTAACTTTGGTTTATTTACTAGTTAAGGGGTTGTTATTTTATCTTCTTCAAATATTGCCCCAAACTTTAGTATATTCCAATTTGCATACCCCTATAACAATTTTTTTTTACACCATTCTAGGATATTTCCTTATTTTCAATTTTATAGGAATTCAATTATGCATTTAATTTAACCATTTATTTGTACATATAATATTTCTAATAATAGATTAAATGTAATGAAATAAATTCAAAGTGTACACATAAATTTTCGAGTTCTCACAAGCCTTGGGGTAGTGGTCAGCCATGCCTAACTAAGGCACCAAGATAAAGGCGATCCCTTATTTGAGCCACCAATCTAAGGATCTGGTGTTATCCCATTCCCAGGTAGGATAACTCATTCTATGGTAGACCACCCTATCTCCAAAACTTGATTTAGACTCTACTGCCAAATCTATACCAAAATCAAGGTTGGACCATAACTTTATCCAATTCTAGATTAGGCTAGATGGCTAATGGACTCCCAATCTATCCGCCTCTAGCTAGTGGCATTACTAGTGAGAAAGGAAATCCAATGATTCGCAAGAACAACATACCTTTCAAGTTGTTTTTGTGTGGGGGGAGGATAAAGAAGGATTGTTTTGTGTGTTCAAAAGAACTCAGAAAATGGTAGCTAAAAAAAAGATAACATGTAAATTTGGTGAATGAAAAATTCTTTTACAAAATTTCTGAATCTCCAGAACATGCATATAGGAGTTATTTACCATGTTTGCATTTGATCTTCTCTAATTGATGATTATGATACGAGGAAAAGATCTTGAACAGTAACAAGGTTGAATTTACTAATCTACATGATACTTTATTTCTCTTTTCAATAGCAACATATAGTTTGGGAACTTAGATCTTGATTTGTCCAAAAAAGGGAAAAATGTATTGAAATGGTTTTAGGAAAAACTTGGAAGGTTAGATGAGAAAAAAAAATGAAAATAAAGGTTAGATTAGAAATTCTAGCATTTATTAATAGTCAAAATTTGATGTGGCTAAAGTGATGAGGGACTAAAGTGCAACAAAATATAATAAGGGAGAAGTGCATATTAGTCAAGCAGTAGAGGGTTAGTGCATTTAACTTTAAAGGTAGTCATTTCAATTTCTATATAACTCGCATAAAGAGTAATATTTGAAATTCAACCAAAAGTTTTTATTAAAAGATCGATAAATTATCCTAAAGTTATTCAGCTAAAAAGTATTTTGCAAACATTCGAGTTAAGCACATATTGCATTTTCAGAATATGTAGTTTTTGATTAAACAACCAAAATCACATATCAAATAAAAAGTCATAAACTAGTAATACAATACTAAAAAATGATAAATTTAAAGAAAATACTTTTAAGAATTAAAAAATGCCACAACGTAGAAATAATTGTGTGTATATAATTAGACAAGTGAGTTCAAATGGAGAGATCAATAATCAAAGCGTCAGTAGAATATAAAAAACTGTAGAGAGAGTAAATTAAGGCCAATAAATGTTAGTTACTTGATATTGAGTTAGTCAAAGACAATGACGTATTCTAGTTCGATTTTTCCATTCAGTGAGATTAAAAGCCAAATTCACAATTAGGCATCCATTATTGAAGAGGCTATTGTCAATGTTGTCAAACTCATCAATTGGGCTAATAAATCTGTTCTCAATTTTTATCATGAAATGACCTGTACTCCTACATTAAGGGTTAGGTGAATGCAGAGTTACACATCAATGACCTTACTTTTCACAATGTGCATGCACAGTGACACTCGACACGTTTTGCACAAAACCTCACAATGTGCAACAGTTTCTTGGCCCCAATTTGGCATTGTGTAATACTCAATGCCCTTGGTCATTTTATGACCCAAATTTACCTCATTGTGTAAGCGATTCGTACCTCCTTCTGCTCGTTGTTCAAATGTAGAGATTTCCATTTCGACCTTTCATTTTATGAATGTTGTATCTAGGAACGAACAAAGTTGTAAGTACGAACGTACGAATTGTAATAATATACAATTAAGGTAACCATTCGTGCATCATTATACAATTAATAGCTTCAAAGCTTTTGAAGTCATTAACACAGGACAATTCAACAACACAAGTGATTTCAGATGTAAGAGCAAGCATATAACTTCACAAAATACTTGCCCACTTACTCTACCAGCTTTATTCAACTAAAAGACTGCATCTACTGTTTACGCTATCTTCCTGATCAACTGCCAAAATGAAAAGTCAACAATACAAGGATGTCAGCTACTTTGCGTATAGAGGATACATGTACGACAAACTACAGGCGAAGTCCGCATCATATGAGTTGAAAAAAGAAAAGAGGTGTTAGCGAAAAATTACTATTAGTAGCAACAGAAGGGCGATCGCTACCGATATCGTTATGAAGGTTTTCATTTGTCGAATATTTTGTTCGATTCGGTGCACAGGATATGGGAAAGAGTTTGATTCATGGAGCACTGTTTCGGGACTGTCGAAGGAGTTTTCTCTACTTATTGCTTGTCGATTAGGTGAGGGAGGGCAATATTTAGTCTGAGCTTGCTCATTATTCCTCCGTATTGGATGACACCAAGCGAAAAAAGTACAAGTTTTTCCTTCACAGACGAAGTACAGCAACCCCTTCGTTGGTTTCTATGACTCCACGATCTTCAGGCCAGCCCTTTTTTCACAATGACAGTAGCGATATTGGTACCTTAACTCACTAGATCCGCCACCAAGATTGCTAGATGAAGACATCTGCACGATGTAAAACTCGTTTGTTGCATATGTTAAGAGAATATGGGATGAGACGATAAAGTAATGGTTGTGTATTGATCGGGTGAGTATCACATGGGTGGCAGTTAATATGTGGCTCTAGAGATTATAAACTAGCAACCATGGAGTCAAACTTGCTACACGTCTCTACAACAAAGCGTGAAAACGGCATTACCAGACATTCGAACAGTGTTATGTGGAATTACTGTAGTGTTATGGATGTGCTTTAGTATTTAATATTTGTTGGTCAAGTACTTGACCTGGCAAAACACTTCATTGAGAGTGGTTTGATGCATCGATCTGGGCAATAGTTATGGAGCATATAATCGTGCCCAGGTTCAATTTGTTCGTGTAAGCAACTACTCTTGAAGTTTTTGTCGATTAGAGGATAAGGTTTGGTCCTGCTTGCTTCAACAAAAAAAGGGTACACGTTCGTGATAAAAGTAATATTTAGAAGCAAATATTATGTAAAGACTCCTATGTATTAAAAAAGTAGGTCTCCTAAAATCTAAACATAAATTTTGGACGGAGTTACCATGTAATTGTAACATTCACCAAACATTCAACTTAATTGGCTTCAATGTTTGGGGTAAAGTTGTCATGATAAAAGGTCAATTTAGAAACAAATAACAACTATAATTACTCAGTTTGCAAAGTCAGATTAGTCATGGACCTTTTTATAACAAATCATGGTCATTCATATATTACTACTCTATCTTCTCGAGTGGTAATATGCGGCATTAGAAGATGTAAACTAGCAACTAATATTGGCTGCGAAAATCAGAACGTATAAAATCCCAGTCGATTTTGTTGTTAAACATACAGAAAAGCCAATATAACTAAGGCCGCATATGTTTTGATGTCTACTATGATAATAATGCAAACAAATTTTATAAAACATGTTTGTTAGTCGACATGTTCGGGTCCATGTTGTATAAAAATGCACATGTACTAACTTTATATGTGCTATGTGTAACAAATTTTGAATTATGAAAGCTATTCTTGGGTCCAAACGTGACATGTATGGACCTCATACTGGGTCCAAATTTATATGTGCTCTGTTGTATGGACCCCATACTTTATATGTGCTCTGTTGTAACTTTATATGTGCTCTTTGTAATAAACTTTGAACTACGAAAGCTATTCTTGGGTCCAAACTACTATGATCTATTCTTCGGTCCCCAATTTATGAGGAGACATGTATGGACCCCATACTGTAATGTGTTCATCATCCAAATTTAACAATTGGTACACTTATGTACATATGATGACAGTCAATTTAAACCTTCCATTAATCTACAATAAGGTTAATATAGTCCTTCTCAATAGACCCCAAAACCTAGTCTACATCAACCCAAAAGCTACAGTAGACACATAAAAATGTACAAATGGGAGAAGATCCAATTTTGTCCAACTACAGTCACATCTGACTAATTGAAGTTCAGGCATTACCAACATTCAACTGTCCCCGTTTTGGTACTTGCAGGTTTGCAAAGTTGTTCGGAAACTTAGAGTTCTCTGCTGAGGTACACAATCGAGCTGTGTACAGCACTCGATACATGCCAACATTTTCCTATCCAATTTAAACGTAATAAGTATTTCGAAAGCAAAGGCAACAACGATAAACCATAATTCTAGATGCAAACTAGGAAAAAAATGGGAGGGCAATTGTAATACCCGTGTAAGCCGAACAGCCAACCTTCCGCTCCAATGCTCTAGGAATGTCATAATGAAGACACCACTGTCACATCTGTTCGTGTTCTCTTCTCATTAGCCAGTTGGAGTATACAAAGTTGTAATAAAATATTTGCTGCTCTAACAATAATGATGTGAGAAGTCAAACTATTTATACTTTATTTGGTGAGTGATAAGGGACATCGGCAAGTGCAAACGAGAAACCGGAGAAGTCAATTTTCTTGTCAAACTTTGTCGCCACGACCAACCCCAGGGCACGTTTCTACAGCACCAAAGATTACGTAAAACAGATTAGAAGCACTAATGTGTTATCCTCGTCTCTTGTAATGTATTTAGGTGACAGTCCAACATACCAGTCAATTCAGTATACTTATGTTTTTGCTCTTTGCTTGATCACTATTAGGGTCTAATAGGTGCACTTCTCTCTGTGAGACATTAAAACTGTAGACAAACCAATACCCCTCTGTGCATACTAGCACAAGTATCTGAAACGAATGAGGTATAAAAAAATTAACACAGAAAAGGTATGTAACCTGATTCTACATTTTTGGATATTCAACATCTAATAAAAAAGCCTTAGGTTAAAGGTAGTAATTGCATATCCAATCACAATTCGTGGGATCAACCCTCGTATTGTTATTGCAAACTTTGAATAGTTTTTTTAACTTAGCAGATAAGCTAGCATCTGACAGCTTGTTGAAGCATACCCATTTTTAAAATTCCTTCCTACAACCAATAACATGGTGAGTGGAAGTAGTGTAGAAGACATCAGTAATAGTGCGTTGGCTTGTACTACCAATTTAGATAACATGCTGAAAAAAGTTAACATATAATAGGATGTAGTCCAAATTTCAACTCACAACTGCGTGAGGTTCAACAATGTAGCGGTCAAGCTTCCTACTTTTGGCAGTTCTTTCACCCTAATTCATGAGACGGGCAAACATGTCAATCACCTAATCAATATCCAATGATGTCCAAAACATGTAATCGAGTGTTACAATTGCGTTTACGTATCACTAATCCAATCAATAAATTGATAATCAAACTTTTTGAATAAACGTAATAAACTACTGACCCAATCCGACACATGCATGCCATTATCCAGTATTTTCAAGTCAAGCCGTGTCAGCAAGAATTGAAACATTTGAATCAGTATGTCTCTATCAGATCCGGGACACAATTTAATGATTTACTAATAATTAGTACTTGTTCTCCAAAAAGTAGACATGTAATGTATATGAAGTCAATTCTCATCCATTTTCATACTGTTTTCCTGTGCCATCTTACAATGAACCATATGCTCGGTATTGAAGTGAATGGATCACAAGGTCGAATTAATAGTTTTGTCAAGAAACTTACTTGGGATTTTTGTCCGGGTGCCATGCATATGCAGCAACATTTTTATCGTACAAACTTACTGTCACATGTGCTAGTAGAATGTACTCAGCTGACTGCAGAACGGTGCTCTTCTTTGTTGCACGTGTAGATTTATGCTTTATTTCAATGTCAAGGCCTCCTAAAAAGCAAAGAACATGTATTTCATATGCAATTTATTTGTTGTTGTGTAACAAATTGTAAACCATTTTGTAACAATCTTCAAACCATAGTTATTAAACCTGGCTCGGGGAGGAACCCGGTAAAAGAGATGGGTCAACGAGTTACTGGTTCAATCGATGGGTGAGTGGTCCAATCGGTGGGTCATTACATATATTTAAATATTATGTTTTATAATTTTTTATACCATAATAAATATTCAGTTAGTTTAATTTATTATAGATTCCTTAATTTTTATAAGAATTAACAACCTAAATTTAATTAGTAATCCACCAAATTTCAAGTATAAAATTTTATCTAAGTGTAATTATCTAGTTTATTTATGAATTTTAAGTGCAAAAGTTTATTAAGATTAATATTTGCCTTTAAAATGATTTTGTAATATGTTATTTTTAAGTCAATTTCATAATTTATAGAGTTCAGAGAATAATGAAAATATTATTAAAAGATTCCAAATAAATTTTGTTTTGGAAAAATAAAATAAGAATAAAACTCTAATATATAGTATAAGAACAAAATAAATAACAAATGGCTAGCTGGTTTAGCGGTAATGGTAGTCTACTTCTTTGCACAAGTTCACGCGTTCGAATCTCCATTCTAGCAATGTTTTCAAAATTTTTCCGTAGATCGGGTTCCTTATAAAACCGGCTGGTTCAACCGAGTTGTCCGGTTCAATTGCCGGTCCGTTGAAAAGTCAACGGGTTCAAAGCAGAAACGATCTTATTAAGAACTCGGCCCGGTTTTATGGCCGGTTCACCAGGTTGACCGGTTGAACCGTCGGGTCGGGTCAGGTTTAATAACTATGCTTCAAACACAGTGTAACTAACAGTCTTAAAACACCAATCGATTAATTTTCAAACACACTGTAACTATTCCAATAACTATTTTGTAACACTCTTCAAACACACTGTAACTAACAGTCTTCAAACAACTTTGTATTAATTTTCAAACACATTATAACTTCCTAATAATTTGAATGTAAGTCTTCAACCATACTGTAACTTCTCAAATAACTATTTTGTAACACTCTACAAACATACTGTGACTTTCCAATAACTATTTTGTAACAACCTACAAACACACTGTAAAATGCAATCATCAAATATGGAGTTTTGTATTAATTTCAAACTCTAACTTCCGAAATAACTATTTTTTAACAGTCTTCAATAACATTCAACTTTTTAATAACTATTTTGTAACAACCTACAAACACTTTGTAACTAACAGTTTTCAAATATGGAGTTTTGTATTAATTTTCAAACTGTAACTTCCCAAATAACTATTTTGTAACAGTATTTGAATAAACTGTAACTTCCCAATAACTATTTTGTAACAACCTACAAACACACTGTAAACATTCTTCAAATACGGAGTTTTGTATTAATTTTCAATCTGTAACTTCCTACATAACTATTTTGTAATAGTTTTCAAATACACTGTAACTTTTCAATAAATATTTTTTAATAGTTTTCAAACACAATGTAACTAATAGTTTTTCAAACACACTGTAACTTCCCAATTGGCTTAACATGACATGAGACTTATCTGGATGTAACTTGAATCATTCAATTTAATTATTATGCTCAATTTAGTTTGTCAGGTCTGCTTCATATGCAGCTAGCATTGGTGTGCTATGACAATATGCCTAGCGGTTTTTTGTGATACCCCAACTTTTAGGATACTATTGTTGTTTAGTCTCAAAAAGGATATTACGATTTTTTTATTTAAGACATTGTTTTATTTTAAAAACGAGAAACCCTAAATTCTAGAAACCCTAAAGTCTAATAAAAAACTCTAGTTTACTTGTGACTAACCGATTTTCTTAAATCTCTTATTTTGAATCGAAACTCTAATTGTAATCACTGGAATTGTAAAATCCTGTACATTTTCTTAAAATTCCTTTTACTTGGAAATTATTACTTTATAATAGTCTCACTACCCAATCACCCCACAATAAGTGCAAATGAATATAGAAGTAAGGATTTTTCCTTTTTATTTTCAAGTTAGCGTGAATTAGGGTTTTACGCCTATCCATAGTGTGACTATCCGGTACGAAGTGTGTACTAAATTTAGTGATTAAGAGTGAGTTTTAGATGCTATTAAATGTGTGATTGGAAGTGAGAATAATAAGTGAGAGAATTATAAGTGTAAGGATCGAAGACAACCTAAGAGGGGGGGTGAATTAGGCTTTCAAAAAACCTGCTAAGATATATTCTATTTTTTTCACAGACAACCTTTCTTTTCTCAAATACCTCCCAATGAACAAGATAACACAAGAGCACAGGTATTCGTGAGATGAAGAGAAGAACAGTTTATGTAGAAAAGCAGTAAATGAAAGTAAAGAAACAAATCAGGCTTCAAACACAACTGAGGTTTGAACACCACTTTTATATACCAAGTTATTTCAAGTTGAATAAACTTGCAACCAATCTTTTGTGTACAAGGAAGGGATCACTTCCTTCTTGCCCCAAACCACACTTGGTCAAGTAAGGAAGTTTTACAAACATTCGCAAACCCTCACTATGCTACACTATTGAAGAAGCTATGTCACACTTGAAAAACTGCACGAAGATTGCACAAGCAAGGAGTACAAATGTTCCTTTTGAGTATTCTAGCACACGAATCACTCACAATCTGATGTAGACTTGATGTACAAAGTTCTTTTGAGGTGGTTGACTTTGTTCTTTTTATAGGAGACCAGAGAGTTCCTCAATTAATGCTGTCAACGGGTAGAAGGCAACTGAAGAGTCAACTAGCCGTTGGTGCTGTCGGACGTCCAATGTTTGGTTTTTATGCGTCCGAACGAGATCAATGAGTTCTGAAAGTTTTCTTGAATCCCTTAGGACGTCCGATCATGCGTCCGAGGGTAGGATGAATACTTGGACTTTCTTCTTCAATTCCTTCGGACGGCCGATGCGTCCAGAGTGTTGCGTCCGAAGAGCAGCAACACTTGTCGGACGTCCGATACACAGGTGTTGAGCGTCCGAACCTGATCAGTAATCGAGTAACTCCTGGCTTGTCTTTTTCGGACGTCCTAGTCTGAGTTCTTTACTCGTCCGAAGATACTCAAAGAATGTCGGACGTCCGATACTCTCCTTTTGTGCGTCCGACATCATCCTCAGCAGACTTCATTCTTTTTTGATCTTCTTTTTCTGTTTTAAATCCACAGACCTGTTTGGTTCATTTCTGAAAAGGATCTCTACAAAAGGTATTAGAAACATCCAATTGTTTTGTAATCATCAAAAGATATGAATTGAGATAAACAATCTCCCCCTTTTTGATGATGACAAAATAATTGGATAGAGCACAAAATATAACAGCTCCCCCTAACGAAGTGCATGAGTAGTATATAGGAAGAAACGCAATCCACATGATCAGTGCTGATCCAGCTCAACTCCCCCTGAGACTGTCTCCCCCTAACTAGTTACTCTATACTATCAGTGTTAAACCAAATCCAATTCTAATTCTCCCCCTTTTTGTCATCACAAGATTGAGTATCAGTTTTGGAACCAGTAGTACGTCATATCAGAAACATTATCAGTGTATTCATTTACAATGTACAACACAGTTTGGACTCAATCATGTAGCAGATGTTAAACAGAAACATTCATTCATTGAGCAGATTTCAAAAACATATAACCAATCATAACATCCATTCAAAGCATTCATAACAAGCACTTAGTTAAAACATTCATAAATAGTAGAAAATATCCAGTTGTACAGACCAGGTGTTCAATACTTAGTACAAAAGTGCAATGCAAAAGATGAACTATAGTCCTAGATTTAGGTGCAGTGACCTAGTAGTGCCTAAATGGTGATTTTAGATGATCCAGGCCTCCTCCTGGTCAGACGATACTGTTCAGGGTCCTCTTCTTCCTCAGTTTCTTCATCATCATCTTCAAATGCTTCCTCAGTTACTGGAGCCTTGCCTTTATCCTTGGGCTGAGAACTGGAAGCTGGTGTGGTCTCATTACCAGTAGTTGGCCTTGTGGGCTCAGATCTTGGTTCTTTCTGATGAGCAGTCTCATTTGTCTCAGGTATAGGGGGCACAAGAAGATTCCTTTTTTCAAGAAAAGAGGATTATTGGGCAGAGGTCATGGTCATCATGAGACCATCTTCAAGAAGTATAACATGCTGTTTGAGGTTTTCAAGCAAGGAGATGACCTCAGAGTTGGAAGAGAAGGACTTACTAGCAGACTTTCTAGGATGAATGGTGAAAGGAGAAACATAGCCTGACTGATCATGGGGAGTTCTAGGAGTGACAGGGGTTTCATGCAAGTTTTTTCTTCTAGACTCGGCCACAGTCTCCTTGTAGCACCAATGACCATCAAAAAATTTTAGGTTCTTTCTTTCAAAATAAGCTTTGGAGAAAACTGATGAAGCACTGTCTTTTGGAGATTTGCCAGAAAAGGGTATGTCAAAATGAGCAAAAATAGGGGTCAGAAATCTGCCATAGGAAAGCTTCCTACGACTATCAGTGCTGATTTTGAGCAGAAACTTGCACATTATAAATCCAAAGTCAATGCGGATTTTTTCAACAAAGCAGTAGAAAAGATAGAGTTCCATTTTGTTTGCATCTGTTCTGTGGCCATCAGTTGGCACCAACAGATTCGAAATGATGGTGAAGATGATCAGATTCTGAGGATTGAGATCATCCAATCTTGCCTCAGCAGGGGTGTTGAATTTGGTTTGAAAATAAATCATGAGTTTAGCATTGTAAAAATGATGATAGGCAGAAGGGAATTCCTCATACGAAAAGAAATTTGCAATTTTTCCCTTAAAACCAGTTTCAATACTAGTTTTCAGAATGAAATTCACAATGTCAGGAGTTAACATGATGTCTACAGAGTTGACCCTAGAGATGAGTTCAGTGTGTGATGTACCCTTTCTAAGATTAGCAAAAAATTGATAAAGCATGTCAGGATAAAAAACATTAGGAATGGTCAGAAGATGAGTCCATTTCTGGAATTCAAAGAGTTTGATGACAGGTTCAATATCAAGCTTACGAAATTCAAAAGGAATGATGAGCCTTTGGGTGATGAACCATTTTTGAGAGACTAATTCAAATCTGTCTCTGGCTTCATCATCGATGAACTTTGGTAGAGGAACGAGTTCAGGTACAGGCTGAGATACTGGATTCTTCCCAGAATATGTCCCTTTAGAGGTTTGAGTGGCAGATGCACCAACATTTTGAGTCTCAGTCCTTGTCCTTGGAGACTTCCTGATGGAGGGTTCAGGTGTTGGCTGACTCTCAGTAGTGTTTTCTTCATTCTGCTGATCAACAGAGGGATCAGCAGATTGCTTGTTCTTGGATTGGGGAGTTCTCTTCCCCTTTGCAGTCCTTTTTCTTTTACTAGAAGACCTTGTGACAGTTTCATCACCTTGGGTAGCCTGCTCTGGTTCCTCATTTCCACCAGCAATGTTCCCTTCAGAGATTTGCCCTTCCATTTGTTCATCAGATGATTCAGGAGTTGGAGTAACTAATTTTCTTTGGGCAGTCTGCTTCACTTTACCATCACGAGTCACTTTCTTCTTTTTAGGTGCCACAGGAGGTGGATCAACAATTTCAATGTCTTCATCCCTAAGCATAAAAGACCGTCTGGCACTAGTAGATCCTCCCCTAATTCTAACCATGATGCAATGTGGATATGATTTTTGATGCAGAATGTTGTGTATAGAAGGAAAAAAATAGTAAGAGCCAACAAGAGTGCACTATGATGCCGCAAAGAGAGGGTTATATGAGGTTAGGGTTTCGTATGTAAATTGGGAATTTTGAGGTAGTTGGGTGTTAGGAGTGCCTTTTATGAGTGGTTAATGAGCAAGAGAGGTGTAATAGAGTTGGTTGAGTCAATTTCTCGGAAATTGGTTTGAGGAGAGAGGAATTTGAATTTCAAATTTTAGAGAAACTGAAAGGTCGCGTCCGAGACTTATAGAGGAAAATGAATTGAGAAGAATGGGTAACTGCCTTATAGGACACATTTTTTGAGTGTCGGACGTCCGAACCAAGTGATGCGTCCAACACAACCGTCCGAACCAGGGTTTTTCTGGACCTTGGATGAAGAACACTGTCGGATGTCCGTTCCAATTCATCGGACGTCCGATAAAGATTGACTAGAAATAAGACTCAGAACATTTTTTCTGAAACACCCAATTTTGTCCTCAAAGACACAAATTGATCTAGCGGAAGAGCTTTTGTGAGGATATCAGCGATCTGTTCTTTAGAACAAACAAACTCAACACGCATTACCTCCTTTGAAACAAGATCGGGAATGAAATGATACTTTATATCAATGTGCTTAGTCCTAGAGTGTTGCATGGGATTTTTTGTTAGATTAATTGCACTAGTGTTGTCACAGTACATGGGTACACATTCATATACTAAACCGAAGTCATTCAATGTGTTTTTCATCCATAACAATTGAGCACAGCAAGCACCAGCAGCAACATATTCAGCTTCAGTAGCGGACAGTGAGATAGCATTTTGTTTTTTACTAAACCAAGAGACCAAGCAATTTCCAAGAAAGTTGCATATACCAGTAGTACTTTTTCTATCTATTTTACAACCACTAAAGTCAGCATCAGAGAATTCACACAAAGGAAATTCATGACATTTTGGATACCACAAGCCAAAATTTAAGGTTCCTTTAAGATATCTCAAGATTCTTTTTACTGCATTCAAGTGTGATTCCTTTGGACAGGATTGAAATCGAGCACATAAACACACAGCAAACATGATGTCAGGCCTACTAGCAGTTAAATAAAGTAAACTTCCAATCATACCTCTGTACTTCTTCTCCTCAACTTTTGTACCTTCTTCATCTTTGTCTAGTTTGGTAGATGTGCACATAGGTGTCCCAATAAGTTTTGAATCCTCCATTCCGAATCTTTTCAGCAACTCCTTGGTATATTTTGTTTGATTTATAAACGTTCCATCTTGGGTTTGAATCACTTGGAGTCCAAGGAAGAAGTTCAGTTCTCCCATCATGCTCATTTCAAATTCTTTTTGCATGATGATGGAAAAGTCCTTGCACAATTTTTCATTAGTAGCACCAAATATGATATCATCCACATATATTTGCACAATCAAAAGATCTTGTGAGCTTTGTTTTGTAAAAAGTGTAGTGTCTACAATGTCTCTTTTAAAACCATTTTCAATCAGAAATCCACTCAGACGTTCATACCATGCTCTAGGAACTTGTTTTAATCCATATAAAGCTTTTGAGAGTTTAAACACGTGATCTGGATAAGAATCATTTTCAAAATCAGGAGGTTGGTCAACATAAGTTTCTTGATCTATAAATCCATTTAAGAAGGCACTCTTAACATCCATTTGAAATAATTTAAAATTCTTGAAACATGCAAATGCTAAAAACATTCTTATGGATTCCAGCCTGGCTACTGGTGCAAAAGACTCATCAAAGTCTATTCCCTCTTCTTGAGTGTATCCCTTAGCCACCAGTCTAGCCTTATTTCTAACAATCTCCCCTTTATCATTCAATTTGTTTCTAAAAACCCATTTAGTGCCAATGATAGGATGGCCTTGTGGTCTGGCAACCAGAGTCCAAACTTTGTTTCTTTCAAATTAGATTAACTCTTCTTCCATAGCTAAAATTCAGTGCTCATCATTCAAAGCATCAACAACATTTTAGGTTCAATATGTGATACAAAAGCAAGATTATCAACCAGGTGTCTAGAGGAACGAGTCCTGACCTTTTCAGAAGGATCACCAATTATAAGCTCCCTGGGATGATTATGAGCAAATTTCCAGGCTCTTGGAAGATCATTAGGAGTAGTGGTATCTCTATTATTCACTTCTTCAGCTGGACTGACCTGAGCATCATTATCCTTTGAATCAGTTTCTGGTGAGGCAGAGTCATGGTCATTGATTGCTAGCTTCTTTAGTCCTTCTTGAACACCTGTGTCATCATCTACACCACAACTCATAGAAATGTCACCATTAGATTCATCAAAAATAATGTGTATAGCCTCCTCTATAATCAATGTTCTACGATTATAAATTCTGAAACCTCTTTTATTTTCACAATAACCCAAGAAAATTCCCTCATCAGATTTCTTGTCAAAGTTTCCAAGATGTTCCTTGATATTCAAAATGAAACATTTACAACCAAATACTTTGAAGTAGCCGACAACAGGCTTTTTGTCATACATGAGCTCATAGGAAGTTTTGTTCAAAATTGATCTTAGAAGAACTCTATTCATGGTATAACAGGCTGTGTTTATGGTTTCAGCCCAAAAATATTTTGGTAAATTACATTCACTAAGCATGGTTCTAGCAGCCTCTTGGAGAGTTCTATTTTTTTTTCTACAACTCCATTTTGTTGAGGGACTCTAGCAATAGAGAATTCATGAGTAATACCATTATGATCACAAAATTCTGAAAAACCACAAAATTTGAATTCTGTCCCATTATCACTTCTAATCCTAACAATTTTCAAGTCAAGCAGATTTTGTACTTTAGCAAATAATGAGGTAAAATTCTTAAAGACATCATCTTTATGAGTAAGGAATATTACCCAAGTATATCGAGAGTAGTCATCAATAATCACAAAACAATATCTCTTACCACCAAGGCTTGCAGTCTATGTAGGACCAAATAGATCAAGGTGCAGAAGTTCAAGTGGTTTTGAAGTAGAAACACATTTCTTAGGTTTAAAAGAAATCTTGACTTGTTTTCCAAATTGGCAAGCATCACAGATTCTGTCTTTTTCAAATCTAATTTTTGGAAGACCTCTAACAAGTTCCTTTTTAGAAATTTCTTTCAGCAAATCCATATTGAAGTGACACAACCTTCTATGCCACAACCATGGGTCCTCATTTGCTACTTTGAGACATTTGAGATATGAGGAATCAATTTTTTCAAGAAACACTACATAGACATCATTAACTCTTTTTCCTTTGAAAACAATGTTGAACTTTGAGTCAAATATGAGACATTCAAGCTTTTTGAACAATACAAACAGATTCCTATCACACAATTGGCTAACATTTAACAGATTGTAACTCAAATTGTCAACAAGAAGAACATTGTGGATAAAAGTTTGATCATTCTTACCAACATCGCCAATACCAACAGTTTTGGCTTTGTTATCATCTCCAAATGTTACCTTTCCACTTGCTTTTTGCTTGAGTTTAATGAATTGTGATGCATCACCAGTCATATGTCTTGAACATCCACTATCAATGAACCATTTTGATTCTTTAGCAATGTAATCCTGGTTCACCTACACACAAACCCACAAGATAATACTTGGTACCCTTTAAATGTTGGGTCCTTGAGAGTTAGTATTATGTTTGACTATTCACATGCATCTCATGCCATTCCTCATGTTTTTCTTAACATGACAGTTGCTATACATGTGACCAGATTGACAACAAAAGTTGCATACTGACATTGAATCAATCAAATGAACAGGTTTAATGAATCTGACTTGCCTTCTTCTGTGGATGGCAAACTCATTTGTATTTTGGTTCAGTCTTATTTGATTAGTATTAACATAAGGTACAGTGTCATTCTTTTGAAAATGATTCTGTTTCACATGATGTAACAATTTACATAAATCATCAATCCTTTTTCTTAAGTTGCATTGCTCACTTTTGATTATGTCACAGTAATTTTTCTTTTTGTAAAGTTCAGCAAGCACATCAGTTTCAGTCCTTTTCAGGTTATCATTTTCATGCTTAAGACATTTGTTTTGTCGAAAAAGATTTGCATTGTCTTGTATTAGAAAGCTGATTTTTTGCTTCAGTTCTTTGTTTTTAACATAGGATTCTTTCAAGCTGTTATGCTAGAAAAGAATTAACATCATCATCAGATTCACTATCACTATTGGTTTGAGAATTGCATTGTGTTACCTCTTCATCTCCAATAGCCATGAAAGCCACTTGAGCAGATTCCTCTTCTTCTTCAACTTCGCCTTCTGAGTTGCAATCATTCCAGATAATCTGGAAATTGTTGAACTTTGGTTTTCGTTCAATCTTGTTTTCCTTCTTTTTCTTCATTGGACACTCATTTGCATAATGTCCAGGTTGGCCACATTCAAAACATTTATCGTTCTGTTTCTTGTTGAACTCTAGTTTCCCTCTATTCCTGAAGTCATTAGTCTGATTCTGGAAGGAATTGCTGGATCCGCCTTTCCTGAATCTTCTCTTATTGAGAAATCTTTTGAAGCCTCTTGTGATGAGTGCAATATCACTGTCATCACCTTCCAAGTCATTTTCATCCAGTGAGACTGTTTCATCTTCATCTTGTGAAGCTTTCAGAGCAATACTCTTCCTTTCTTTTGTGTCTTCTTCTTCCTGCAACTTAGATTTAAGTTTCAGTTCGTAAGAGGTTAGAGAGTTAATCAGAGATTCAATGGATAAGGAATTTAGATCCTTGGCTTCCTCTATGGCAGTCACTTTGCTTTCCCAATCCTTTGATAGAGCATTCAGAATTTTTCTGTTCTTTTCACCTAGAGAGTACTCCTTCTCAAGCACCTCTAAATCCTTGATCAGATAATTAAATATACAATACATTTTATCGATGTTCTCATGAGACTCCATCTTAAAAAATTCATACTTGGTGACCAGAATGGACTTTTTCTGTTCTCTTACGTTGTCACTACCCTTATGAATTTCTCTTAACTTATCCCACATTTCTTTGGCAGATTTACACCCTTTTACTCTAATTGACTCATTTGAGTCTAAGGCACTATAAAGAACATTCATGGCTTTGGCATTCAATGTGAGATTGGTTCTATCGTGAGCATTCATCTCAGCTCTCGTTTTTGGCCGCAACAAACCTGTTTCTGCATCAAGAAAGTTAGCATCATGCGGTCCTTCATTCACAATAAACCACAGCTCAATATCAATGGATTGCAAGAAGATAATCATTCTTTCTTTCCAACTAACATAATTGGAACCAGTAAACATGGGAGGCCTAGTAACAGATTGCCCCTCAACAAATATAGCATGACTGGTTGTCATCTTACTCCAAGCCGCTTGAGCTTAATCTCTAGGAGACCAAGCTCTGATACCAATTGTAAGGATCGAAAACAACCTAAGAGGGGGGGTGAATTAGGCTTTCAAAAAACCTGCTAAGATATATTCTATTTTTTTCACATACAACCTTTCTTTTCTCAAATACCTCCCAATGAACAAGATAACACAAGAGCACAAGTATTCGTGAGATGAAGAGAAGAACAGTTTATGTAGAAAAGCAGTAAATGAAAGTAAAGAAACAAATCAAACTTCAAACACAACTGAGGTTTGAACACCACTTTTATATATCAAGTTACTTCAAGTTGAATAGACTTGCAACCAATCTTTTGTGTATAAGGAAGGGATCACTTCCTTCTTGCCCCAAACCACACTTGGTCAAGCAAGGAAGTTTTACAAACACTCGCAAACCCTCACTATGCTATACTATTGAAGAAACTATGTCACACTTGAAAAACTGCACGAAGATTGCACAAGCAAGGAGTACAAATATTCCTTTTGAGTATTCTAGCACACGAATCACTCACAATCTGATGTAGGCTTGATGTATAAAGTTCTCTTGAGGTGGTTGGCTTTGTTCTTTTTATAGGAGACCAGAGAGTTCCTCAATTAATGCTGTCAACGGGTAGAAGGCAACTGAAGAGTCAACTAGCCGTTGGTGCTGTCGGACGTCCGATGTTTGGTTTTTATGCGTCCGAACGAGATCAATGAGTTCTGGAAGTTTTCTTGAATCCCTTAGGACGTCCGATCATGCGTCCAAGGGTAGGATGAATACTTGGACTTTCTTCTTCAATTCCTTCGGACGGCCGATGCGTCCAGAGTGTTGCGTCCGAAGAGCAGCAACACTTGTCGGACGTCCGATACACAGGTGTTGAGCGTCCGAACCTGATCAGTAATCGAGTAACTCCTGGCTTGTCTTCTTCGGAAGTCCGAGTCTGAGTTCTTTACTCGTCCGAAGATACTCAAAGAATGTCGGACGTCCGATACTCTCCTTTTGTGCGTCCGACATCATCCTCAGCAGACTTCATTCCTTTTTTATCTTCTTTTTCTGCTTTAAATCCACAGACCTGTTTGGTTCATTTCTGAAAAGGATCTCTACAAAAGGTATTAGAAACATCCAATTATTTTGTAATCATCAAAAGATATGAATTGAGATAAACAATAAGTGAAAACCCTAGTACGTACGATTTAAGAAAAATCGGGTTGAACCGACGGGTACCGTTTGTTATCGATTGAGTGCACCACTTGACCACCATTTTCTGACCATAAAATAACTTTGATATTAGTGCAAAATATCAGCCCTTAATCCAGCTTAAGATGGCCGAAAATGTTGACCAAGAAAAGGGAAAAAAATGAAAAATTGAGGTTGAATCTTGTGGTGACACTTGGCGGTCATCCACCTAACTTTGACCCAAACCAATTACCATCTTATAAACCTTCTTGAAGCTTCATTTCTCCTCCATTCCAGCCTCTTGGTCGTGAGTTGAGAGAAAAAAAAAAGGGGAGAGGAAGACAAGCTAGCAACTTCACCTTGAATCCAATTTAGTTGAGTGAAAATCCAAAATCCAAACCGATTAAACTTTCATTTTAGTGCTTAGATAATTGTGTGTGGTAAAAGTTTGGGAAGAAAGTGTTTGATTTCTCACCTACAAGGAGCTTTTGGAAGGTACCATGGCTGCCTATCCCTTTACTCTTCATTAATCTTGTTTAAGTTTGGGTAGAAACTCATATTCTTGATTTATGACAGTAAATTTGCTAGTTTGGAATGATATGTGGAATATGGAGCTAGGGTTTACATTTTCAGCCTTGGTTTTGGTTATTCATCTAGTAATGGATGTTATAGTGTTAGTAATTGTTGGCTTTGATGCTTGAATGCTTACTAGATATGAAATTCTAGAGGAAAAACTCAAATTCCAGGTTTAAGTTTTCATATTTCCCTGTTCTGCCCGATTCTAGTTCACCATGTTAGAGGCCGAATTAGGTTTAGCCTAAATCATGCAAGTTGTAGAGAATGATGTTTTATAGATGTCAACAAAATTTTAGCCCAATCCAAGCACTGTAGCTTGTGAAAAGATAAAAATACCCCTGAGACTGCCATAAGTAGAGCTTCATGGATAGTTTGGACATTTCACCAATCTGATCGCGTCTGTTCATCCTGATCCGTACTGAATTGGCATTTGGCCAAAACACAGAAGTTGTAGTGCTATGTCTTACCTTTCCAACGGCCCTAAAAACGCCTCAATCGGACTTTGATAGCCTGAGTTATTGTCATTTAACCATAGTGCGGTTAGCTAACCTATTTGTGAGATTCTGGTTTTGTATATTGCAATTTTGACCTAGCTACACTATGAACTGGACTGAGTGGTCTTCATCAAAGTTGTAGGCCTTTGTCTTAGCTTCAAAACGGTATAAATTGCATCCCAATCCAATAAGCGTAGCCTCAGTTGTGTCCGTTACGCAAAACAACATCAAATCTGTCTTTTATTTTCTGACTTAAACTTCATTTCCGGACATTTTCCGAGCTTAAATTTGTACTTGTACGACTTTGAGCCTATTGAATGGCTATTGAAATGAGATTATTTTGTGTGTGATTTTGGGATTGATTGAGGAAAACAATAAAGCCATAAATGGCTGGAAAATAGGTAAATACAAAGGGCATGCTGTCCAAAATTTTAGGGCTACGCGATTCCTTCAAGTTGAGTTGATCTTGGTAAAAATGATGGGTTTTGGGAGTTGTTTGTAACCCTAGGACCAACTGTTATCTTTTTACTCAAAAATCATATTTTTTTCTTTTGTACTAGTACTTAACTTGGGAAAGCATACGACTTGTAGTCGAGTCTCATTGATGCATTCCATTTATTGGGTTTGTGGATGTGCGAATTATAATTGTTTTATCTTGGTTATTTTAGGATTTCTTGGCGATTAAAACCACGTTGGGTAAAAACTTTTGAAGTATCTGTACTGGAACTGGTGAGTGTACTACTTCCCTAATTTGTTACTATCTGGCTATCCGTGACTTCTGTATACTCTATATGAAACGAGGTGTACTTTATCGCTCTCGTTTCTCTCATCTGTTACTTGTTTCTTGCATACTGTATAAGACTGTATTTGCTCTCTGTATCTGTTATCTGTATCTGTTCTCTGTATAAGTCTGCAATCTCTGAGCTCAAAACCTGTGACTAGTTACTCGAGTCGAATCGGCAAGGGCCTGGTCGATTAGATAACAAACCATGGTAGTCTGTTTCTGAAAATTTTTGAGTATTGAGACTCTTGATTCCGATATACTCGAGTATTACCATATCTGTTTCTGTTGAGGTGTTCGGGCTCGATAGGGGGTATGTTTGGTGGACGGAATTTGGTGTAAAGTGGGGTCTACGGACATGTTGGTTCTATATACGTTGACGGAGAGTCAACGGGTTGGGATCAAATTCTGCAACGGAAATTTGGCTCCTGAGAGCCACTCGTATCCTTTCTATCTATGGTGTTTGTTCATTTCCTTATTTGATTGCCATATGTGACTACTTGAATATGAAGTTCCATGATTCTTACCTGCTATTATTTTGATACCTCATTGAGCGTAAACTCACCTCCTTCCCGTTATCTTTGTTTTCCTTACAGGGAACCAAACTTTGAATCCATGGTCTTGGAAGAAAGGGTCGAGCTAGTGTAACTAGTGTGTTGTTAAACTCTTTTGCAACCGAAACCCAAATCGTGTTTTTAAGTGTATGAATACCTTGGCTTGTACCCTAGTTTGAGTTAATTTGCCAAGGACTCCGATGTAAATATATGTATAAGTGTTTAATCTTGTCTATTAAGTGTATTCAGTAGAGATTATGATTTTATGGTTTGGTATGCATGTTCTCACCTTAGTAATCTCCGATTGTTCATTTTTCTTTGGGTCCTATCGCGCGCGTACTATATTGGGTTTGTGTGATTTGACTCCGTAGTCCTGGCGAGAGTTGGACAGGCGGTCAGCCGAATCCTTTGGTTAGCCTTAAGATAAGGTGGGGCTGTCACATTTTTTATGATGACTAGCGATAATTCAGACCCATAGAGGTAGCATCATTTTGGTATAAACATAGTTAACATATGTGTCTAGCTTTTACAGTCATGTTACTTGAATTAGAACCTTATGAATAATACAACTGTACCAACCTTTCCGTTTTCGACCATATGACCGCAACCTACGTGGTGTTTCTGGTCATACAGATGTGACATCGATGCACCTGCAATCAAAGGTGGTTGTACCATAGATTGACATTCTTTGGCAGGTTCTGTGACATTTGACTTATACTGCTCCTGCTCTTGAAGGTGTATAATGCTTTCTTGCTCAGTTGTCGTCATGGTGGCCCCTTGTTGCAATTCCTGACTGATGTTATCAAGCACGACTGATGAGGTAGGAAGTGGATTCTCCATGTCCATTACATCTTCATTCAACTCTGGGTTTGGGATGGCTTCAATATTTGTCATCGTATTTGCATAGTTTTCTTCATACTGCGATGCATTATACTCGTCTTCTTCAGACCCTTTCGCATCAATTTCATCAGCATCATCATCCTCATCGTTGCCCCCTTCTTCGGCAGATTGAAATTCTAGCTCTTCTTCGGTATCAGGACTCTTGTGTATTGTATAGTCATCCTGTATAGGTTCCTTTGTCCAATGCTTTAGGCCCAGAAGTGGAAGCTTTTGCTCTCAGATGAGAAGAGAGCATTTCTGCAATATTTAATATCCTTCGTTGGCTACTAACAGCAATGTTATACAGCTCATTTAGCTCAACCTGCAGTTACTTGACGACATTATCAATCCATGAATTAGCCATATGCTCTCAAAAATGGAATACAATACAGGCATATACAATGGTACATCTAAGTGAAAGTTCTTAATTTAACATTTGTACTACTGGCATAGGTTCTATAACTGCAAGTTCTATGGCAATAAATAAAATGGTCACTGCAAAGATTGAATTTTCATTTATTTATAACATAATTATCCAAAAGATCAACACATTTATGTATTTACAAGCATGTGACTTAATTCAAGATAACTTATTTGTTTAATGTAATATTGGGATTGGTTTCATATATTAACATGTAACTGTATGTAGTTACAAGCTGATAGGCCTATCAATGACCCATAATGTTGACAATAAAATGCAGTAATTACATCAAACCAATCACTAAATTTCGTTAACCATGGAACATGCCCACTTACACCGATATCCGCATGCCCGCTGTTCATCATCATCCCTACCAAATCAGGAGGTAGTTTAGTACGCCACACACCATATACCAGCTTTTCTTTTCCATAAGTCCCAAGATTCTTAATCTCCAATGCATCCCTTTCAGAGATCAGAGCATCTGTCCATGCCTTTGCTCGTGGAGTAGTCCTTGGCACTTTATGCTTCAGTATTTGCACCCGGTCAAGATAATGAATCTGCAATACAATAGAGCAATTAATTCAACTACAGATAAACTTGACCCTACATGAACATCATTGTAGACGCATTCATTTGAGCATAATCTAATCAATCCGTCACACTGAATTCAACAGAACATGGAAATGCAGACAGTAGTTTACATACACACAAAAGTGATTAATCGCTGGTGCATTATCTAACCATTAAAGTATACTTCAATCATGACTACAACTACCTAATCTTACCAGCAGAACGAAGATGCAACCGCCAATGTATTGGTGCTGCTTTTCATTTTGCTTTTGCACCTCTAGCACCTTATTGCATAGTACGATCCTGACATTCTCAACCCAGTTCAATGTAGCCACCCTATCAACCAATTGCGTACAGGTTCAAATCTTTATTTTGTACTCAGCTCTAGTGGTTGGAGCCAGTAGACATCTACAAGCAAATGCAACAAATAGTCGTATGAATTCTTCCCCTACACTCATGGCTACCAACTCATTCAGCAGCTCTTTCCATTTTTATGTCCTGCGACTTGGTCCGGTTCCCCCAACCTCGGTTGTATCAGTGTCTTCAACTAGAACGGGACCTTCGTTTAGGATCCCCAGGATTAAACTAATATCCTTCGATGTTAAAGGCAGCATACCATCTCCATGTACATTCAAACTGATCAATGTCGGATTAAAGTTATCAATAAGCCAGGTAACTATGCCACTAGCAATCCAGTGACACTGCATGTCCAGCAGCCCTCCAAACCCTATGTCTCTAATCTGCTGCTTCTTTGTTTCATCGATTCGTGAAACTAAACTTGACATCTGCTTTGGCAAGCAACGGATAGTGTACTTCTGATTCTATACCATTTTTTAGATATATGCATTAGAAAAATATATAGTTTCATTAAGTGTTTGACGAATCATGACGTGTGTTTACCTTAATCTGAACCGTGCTTTTCACACTATCGGATTTCCTGGACGTTCCATTTCTTTCTCGTACTCTTCTTTCTCTTTCAAATACTCCTCCTTTCGCTTCCTCAATTCTTTCTCACTCAACTTATTATATCTTGCTTGGGCAATATCATTGTATTGCATTGAATAAACAAAGTGAAAGACACGTTAAACTAAACACAAAATAATTGGTCGTTTCACTATTTTTTCCTTAGGCAGCCCATCAGTTCAATGATTGTAGTGTTTATTTTGCTAGGACAGCATACCTCTGTTAACTTAACACCTTTCGCCGAAACCTTGCGTTGATACTCTTTCCTGTCCACATTCAAAACTTCAAAGTTATTTGTGCTATTTAGTAGCATTATTTTTTCTTCATATTTAATAATCTTACCTGAACTTCATCCATGGATTCAATGGTGGGGCTGGTTCTGCGACTTCGCTTGTTCCTGCTGTTTGCATTTCTTCCTGTCCACCTAAACGATCATTCCTTTTATTGCTTCTTTTCCTTCTCATTCGGCCCTTGAATAATCAACATTGTAATGCATTATAATGATGACAAATCTAACCTGCCACGATCATACACAAGCACTGGCCACTTACCTATTCAATGAATTGGGTGGTGCACCGTGTTCTGTACCACCACTTGTTTCAGCGAGTTCTTCTCTGTTTGCTTCCTGAAGTGTGTTTCCTGCTCGCGTTCTTGCCATGTAAACTAATATTTTTAACAAATAAATTGCACATCAGTTCCAAAATTTCATTTCCAGCCACATGCATAATATATGATGAAGTACTGCTAAACATAATATATGAGTATCAAATATTAGTCACACTAGCTATAGTACAATTTGTAACATTTTTTTTGTACATTGAGTAAGTCATTCTTTACAGTTTGTTATTTATTCCAACTACCATCCAACTACCACTTATCTACATAATCTGTTGTTCTACCTATTAGGTTGTACTTGGGATCAACTTCTTCTTCTATTTATCATGGTATTGTATAATACCAATGCAGTAGAAATAGGGGGCAACCAAATTTCTAGTATCTTGATGTAATTTTACAGACCAGTTCTATTACTGTAACTTCTGATCTACTGTGTATAACAATTATCAAACATGATGTCCAACCACAACAATTACTGTACTAGTAATCTTCCTTTTCACAATTTGTTTGCCTCAATACCAAAGTTTCTGGTTAATTATGCCTCATTCAGTCATATCATAATCTATTCTCCTACCTATCAAGTTCGATGCAATCACCTTCTCCTTTATTTATTACTCTATTCAACAATACGAATGAAGTGACAAACTCGTGGAACAATTTCAAAGTATGTTTAGCCAATTTTACAGAACACTTCTACTACTATCATTACTGAATCACTGCGTGTAACAATTATCCAATATGATGTGTACCCACAAGATTCGTAACCGTTTTTCACACTGAGTATACCAAATTTCACAATTTGTTATTCCTTCTACCACACATTGTCAAATTATAACCTACTCTCATACTTATTGAGTTCCAACCCAGAAACTTGTGTCTATTTATGCAACTAAACCAATAATTATACACCAATGTAGTAGTAAATATGAGACGCATAACTGAGTACAAAACATTTGTACTCTATTTCTTCTCTGTACCTGTTAAACCATAACATGTAACACTTATCCAACACTGTATTCATGCACATGAACTAATACACTAAACATACATCAATGAAGATCCAAATACGACATCCCAATTTCAAACTAACATTTTTATTCTGTTTCTGTCATGTTCCTGTTAATCCATAACATGTAACAGTTCTCCAACATTGTGTTTATGCATAACAACGAATGAATCAGTGTATCGTACACTCAACACGTTGTATTATCTATTTAGCACATAGTAATTATAATCTGCACCCATTTTTTACACCTACGAACTCGCAAACCCATGCACACATTTTCTCAAGCAGTTGTGCCACAATATTTCCCCCTCCTTTCCCACTCTCCTGTTTCAACGCTCAAAGACTAACACATAATACTCCTATCACGCTGCACTTATTAATTACTATACACAAAATTGTGCTCACGTGATATCCCTCTAAGCAATCATCACACTGTACACCAACAACATTTGTAAGTAACGTCCTTCCATTTTTTTTGTCAAATTACACATGTTATTACATCATCCTAGGCTTCCTCATGTTTTACCTGACTGAATTGCAGTCGTTCACTACTCCGGATCCCACGATCTTCCACTTTGTAACTTGGGTTCACCTTTCTTCTTCTTTTAATAAACCCTAATCACCAAAAATTTGTCCCCGGGTCCACCATTTCTTGCTTCTCCTTGCTGTGATTTTCCTTCAACAATGCCACACTTCTACAGCTTTTCGCAGTGTCACACAGGAGAGTGTTTGCCAATCTCCTATTTTTCTCTATTATTTTGCCTCTTGTAGCTTTTCACCTTGTTTGCTTTGGGAGGGAGTCTAAGTGGGGCTCTTCACTTCCAACCTTTCATTTTGGGCGGGACTTTGCTTACTAATGGTGCTGACGTTCCGTAACTTGCCGTTACGGTCAGCACTTAATAAAACGGCGTTGTTTTGGGGTCTGCTGAACATTTTTGACGTGATTTATTTCTCGCCTTTCCTTTCTGCTTGTGAGATGACCGCTTGGGAACGGTCAATCTGCTGATCGTTCCTATTCCTAATCCATCCCTGAGCAGTCATCTCACAAAAGGAAATGAGAGGACTGCAATGGACCATGTATATTGGGAGTAGCAGTAAAGAAAAACAACACCGTTTCACTAAGTGAGTAGGAAAAAAAATAAAAAATATCTATGAGGGGCTAACGGGCTCCGTTAAAAAACCTCAGGTTCCGTTCCAAAAAATTCCGCTCAAATTATTGAGGCATGACTATTCTTCTGAAATCTTCAAATGAAATAGAATTTTGGTCTCCCTCCAAAAACATATCTTGTGGGCATTACTTCACAATTTCAGAGCATCGACAGAATAATATCCCTGTCCCAAATTGAAAAATTTTAGATGAGAGATTTTTGAAGAAGTGTTGCAGAAACATAGTGTCACCAATCAATGTATTGAGGGAACACAACAAGTAACTGTTACGGGACAAGAATTTTTCATAAAGGCTACAAAAAGGTAAAAGTTGGTGAGATTTGAAGCAGATATACACTCAATTGAATTGAACTAAACCCATAGGTAAGAATGTTGCAAACTCATCGCAATATTTGGCTTGTTTTGTGACTAAAGAGGGATGAACTTACTTGTATAATTGTGTTTGTACAACTTGTTTAAGACGGTGTGACATGAATAATGAAATTGAAACTCTGGCAGAAACTCTTAAACAAGGAAACCGTATGGATGGCACAAGTTAGATACACTAAGAGCCAACTTGGGAGAGGTATGCACAGGAAACTTATGCACTTCAAGTGTTTGTAAATTTGACACAGTAAACAAATTAAATGATTTAGAAAGTTTAGAGGCATATAAAATAACAGGTAGAGTATGAGGTAATTGTTACTTACTTTTTTTTTATTCTTGTTGCAGGATAGTAGTGAGACCGTACAGTTTAGACTATGTTACTGACTGTGTATGGGCGCTCGCATCACAATAGACTGACGCATACAAAGATAAAATATAAGTAAACTGAGTCATTGTAAATTACATGAATGAAATAGGGAGAACAACACGGCAATGCCTGACTCACAATGCATACACTTATGACTATACACCGTAACTGTCATCTAACAACATGTACATTATCAAAAACCTATTATGCACAACTATGACACTATGTGACCATTGCTCACATATATGGTTTTGTCATAGGTTTTAGCATCCGAAAAGTCTACCTAAACAAGGATTAGGATGACTTGGCAACATCAAGGAGGTACACTTGCTGCAAGGTATCTCACAACATGATTACAATGATATTTGCCTGCTCATAATCGCTTTTAAAGTATGGTGCAGTTTGTTGCAAGGGATAAATTTTACTACTTGTGATTGCTTTTAAAGTATGGTGTAACTTTTGATAACTTGTCAGATTTTGTCTAGACAAGGTGTGTGATGTACACCGTGTTTATTAGAACGTACATCGTGTTACTCATTAATAAGATTATATATCAGATGTTTTTATTAGATGGCTATTTGTTCCAATTGCTTATGAAATTGACCATTGGTACTTATGAGAGTGCATTAAATTAGATAGATAGTTTACTTCAATGAGTGGCAAGTACATAAATACTTAGCGAATGTACAATCTGGTTGAAATAATGTACACCATATAACCGACCATATATAATGTGTACAAATTATTGAATATGTAGTTAGTTGTCCACATGCATATTGCAATTAGCCGTTGCAGCCACAACTTGTACTGATTTTTAGTAAATATTTTTTTACATGAATGAGTAGTACTGATTTATCTATAAACACCTTATACAGTGTGATGTATAAATACAATTAGTTTATGAAAATGTACATCATCTTAGGTATTAGATACTTGAATGTGTATATCTATAAAAGATAGTGCAATGGTATGCATATCTTTGGAATGGTTATTGGTGTTTTGACCAACTTGTGCATCTTTTTACAGGCTGCAGTAGCTGTATAATTTTACTTGTATGAGTAATACTAATTTACCTATAAGCACCTTATACGGGGTGATTTATGAGGTACAATCAATTTATAACAATGTATATCATATTAGGTATTAGTTACCTGACTATGTATATTTGTAAAAAGTAGTGCAATGGTATGTATAACTTTGAAATGGTTATTGGCCTAGATAAGGTGTGTGATATACACCATGTTTATTAGAGTGTACAATATGTTATTCATCAATAATATTATATCAAAAGCTTTTACGAGCTGGTTTTTTTTTGGTTATTTGTTCCAATCACCTATTAAATTAACCATTAGTGCTTATGAGAGTGCATCAAATATTTAGGAGAGAGGTAGTTTATTTCAGTAAGTAGCATGTATAAAAATACTTAGTGAATGTACAATCTGATTGACATAATGTACACCATGTTACCAACCAAGTACGATGCATAGAAATTGTTAAACATGCAGTTATTTGTTCACATGCATATTACAATTAGTCATCGCAACAATATACATAGTGCCATGGTATGCATACATTTGGAATGGTTATTGGTGTTTTGACCCACTTGTGCATCTCCTTGCAGGCTGCAGTGGGTGTGTAATTTTATCTATATGACTAATACTAATTTACCTATAAATACTTTACATGGAGTGATTTATGAGGTACAATCAGTTTACAACAATGTACATTATATTAGATGTTAGTTACTTGACTGTGTATATCTATAAAAGGTAGTGCAATGGTACGTATAAATTTGGAATGGTTATTTAGCCCTTTGATCAATTTGTGCATCTTCCTATAGTATATGTGTAATTTTACTTGTATGAGTAGTCCTTATTTGTCCATGAATACCTTACACGGGATGATCTATGAGATACAATCAATTTATAAAAATGTACATCATGTTAGGTATTAGTTACTTGATTATATATGCATGTAAAAGGGAGATTAGATATAGCGTAGAAAAAAGTAGTTACGTGAGTTGAAATATATTTTACAAACTTTGGTATAGTTGATATTAGCATTTATATGTAGAGTGTACACGTTGTTAGTGGGTATGGAATAGTGCTATATGTTATGTATGCTTACATGGTCATAAATTTACAAAAATTAGTCCATTGTTTGAATTTGTAATTAGTTGTTAACCCTTACATACTGTCACATGCATACACATAATATAAGAATAAATTTAATATATAGTTGTTCATTGGTTATATAGAATTCATAGAGGCATACAAATTGGGGTTTGATTAGTTATACCGTGTATGTAATTATTAACACATTATATCGTATTTACCTTATTTTACAGCATGTCATGGGCAAAAATATCGTCTTTTGACAAATTAATGGATATCAATCAATGATGGTGGAGCAAAGACATTAGATTGGATAATTAGATAGTTTTATTGTGTGAGGACTCGAAAATTTCTGTTTATTTATCGAATATTACAAGTTTACTTAAATAATTAGTTACTCATTTTCTCTGAATTATTTATTTCGACCATTTAAAATCCATTTATATGGAACAACGCCCCTTTTATATTTTAAAGTGTTTTGTTGAAAAATTCACTTTTCGAAAATTCATTTAGTTTGGAACAACGAGTGCACGTCTTTCGAGGCTATACTTGAATCGGGAGTGTATTAATATTGGAGAGTTAAGAATGATCAATGGTAGATTAAGAAAGGTTAATTGAGGAATCAGTACTCGACTCATGTGAGGACTCGCAAAAATTTACCTATTTTAAACTCCTATTACTAGCTCATTTAATTATTTATTTGGCAAATTGCTCCGATTATTATTTTATAACCTTTTTAGACCTAATTTAAGGGATCTATAGCTTAGTTATATTTTTAAAGTGACTCGTTTCAAAATTTAATTTCTGAAGGCTCGTTAAGTGAAATAGTGAATACGCGATTTGGAGTAAATGATTGAATCGAGGATACAATGAGGTTGGAAAATTGGAGACATGAATATTAGTCCTAAAATAAGTATTTTCATGTTTAAGTGCTCAAGTATTAGTTAGTGATACAATCGTTATAAGAATTTCTTGAAATCTTAGCGTTATCGCGCAAAATCGGTAATACGTGTTTTCGCGTGCGCGATAAATTGAAGGACTTTAGACCATTATTTTGGGACTACTAAGAGTAAATAATGATGATATGAATGTGAGTGCATTAGAGGTTTAGTGCACTAGTGCAACAAACTTAAGAGAAATCGAGCACAAAACGCGCGCGTACGCGCATTATTCCTAGTTGACTTTTGAAGTAAACTTTGGCCACAAAATTTAAAGCTTCCCACGGAAGCTTACCATCAGCTTTAGTTCCTCTTTTGCTGCTCCTAATAGCTGAACAACCAAGAGGAAAAAACAGCTCCAATTCCCTCTTCATTTCTTGCACCAAATCTCAACCATTTCACACCAAAATTGAACACCACTTAGCTTAATACTTGGAGAGTTCATCTAGCTAAGAAAAGGAGCTGCTTTCCACGATTTTCTTGGACATTCAAAGGATCGAAAATTCTGATCTTGAACACCAAGTGAAGTAGGTAACGATCTAACCTTCAAATCTTGCTTCATGGAAGTAGTAATGCACATTTAAGCCCTTGCATGTTTATGGGTAGCTTGTTTATGATGAAAAATTGGTTGTGTGGGCTCTATGAACTCCCACCTTGGAGATATGGACTGATTTGTGGTGTTTTGATGGTAATAATGTTTATTTAGTGCTTAAACTAGTGGATTAAGGTTGGATTGTTAATAGAAACTCAAGGATGGTGCATTGACAAAATATGACCGTTTTGCCCCTGCTTTGTTCGAGCACTTTGGTGCAAAATTCTGAGGATCTAATGGCTTTTTTTATGTTGTTTATATGTTATATTGATTGTGTAAAATGTTTCATGGAAAAATAACAGGATTTGGTTGGTTAAATGAAGTGGTTTCCAAAGTTTAGAAAACTGGAAAATGATTCCCGTCACTGCCCAGGCGGTCACCTTGTTTCGGCTATAACTCATCGCTCCCATGTCAGAATCAAGTACTGTTTGCGGCACTAGAAACTAGACCTTCCCAGCTTTCATTTGGTATAAAATTCACATTCTGGTTCCATGTGTGTGAGCCGAACCAACCATTTAAAGTCGGCTGTCCTGTTTCTCTGTTTTCCTGGAATGAAATGCTGAGGCTGCAACTTGTGGCTCGAATTCGAGCTAGTTGTGTGCCGAATTTCATAATGATTTCTTCTGTGAAATTATATCTATATAAATGTATTTTCCAACGCTATAAACCAACCTCAATTCCGAGTTAAATTGAGTGATTTGTGATTAAAATACGGAACCTACCCTGCTCTTGAAAACCCTCACTTTTGGACAGATTTGATGCAAGGCTTGGTGTAGACTTGCTAATTGAATTTCTTGGTGTTAAATACCTACCAAATGTACCATGAATGTTCCTTAGGCTTTGCCTACATTAATGAGCAATGTTTGAGGAATTTTTCCTTGACCAAATGTTTGAAATGGAAAACAAAAGGTTCAAGGCAGTTTTGTCTTAGTATTTTCGAAACTTTGGTTGTTTGATGGACTACCCTCCCGAAGGTATTTTTCCATGAAATTTGATAGAGGGATACTATTTATATAGGAGTATTATACTGCCGAATTTTGTACCAATCCAAGTCCATTTCGATACCTAACTAAAGTCCCAAAGTTGGAAGCTCAAATCTGGAAATTTGTTCACCAGTTTTGAATTTTCCCTAACTTTGAACCACCGTATCTCGGTGCTCGAAACTCCGATCCTTGATCTGCTTTTTCTGTTATAAACCTTACTTGTAACTCTAATTGAGTTACAAATTTCATAGGCTAGCTCGCAATGTGTGAATTTTGCCGAATTTCCAAAGTTAGCGAAAAACCAACCCCGGCAATTCTGAGTGTTCTGGAACAGCAACTTTAAGCCCATTTTTGAATACCTTCCACTTAAATTCATGGAAAGTGTCTTCTAAGAACTTTTAGTACTTTCAAAGAGGTTTCCAACGGTACCAAGTTTTCTAATTTTTGACATGTAGAATGTGAGATACGATTTTTCAAAATATCGTATCAAAACTGAAAATTTTCCGAATTCCAAAGGAAGGGAGTTTTCAAGCATTCCTTATTCCTTCGATATTACTTGAACGTGTTATACTTGATTTTTCAAAATGAAAACTCAATCGCTCTTGTACTTTAAGAAACTCTAATTGAACCTCGATTTACGAGTAATTGAGGTTCGATTTCATGAAATTTTCATAGATTGTACTAGTGTACAATCTTCCTTGATAATTGGGATATATGAGTGATGCTTCACTATTATTTTCTCAGGCGCACACGAGAACCCTCAAGAGAATCCCACGGTGGACGCTTAAACTTCGAGTGCCCTTTTCTTCTCGTTTTACTTGGTGAATGTCAAGTGTATGTTACTTGAACTCTTGTGAATTCGATACGTGATTACTTGTTATTGATATTTGAGATTTTGGAAAATAGAGTCGAGTGTGTACTTTATCGCACTCGTTCTCATTCGAAATGATTTAACTCATGCTCAAATTGCTTGAATATATCGATTGCTTGGATACATCGATTGCTTGTACATATCAATGCTTGATACATGACATGGTATGCTATGGCTGCATACGTCGTTGGAGTGAATCTCCTCGACACACAATTGCACATGGGGACACCCACATCTCATTGGCCGACCTTGGACTCGAGCCGGCATGGGGTTGGTCGGGAACCTTGGCGAGCCATGAGATATATAAGTTTGACCTAATGAGTGGTCTTGCTTGGCATACTCGAGTAGTATCGCCACAAACAAATGACAGGCGGGCCAGATACAAGGGTATGTAAGGTGAAAGGGGACAGGTTAAGTGGAGTTCTACGGACAAAACCTACCCGATTGACGGAGTGTCAATTCGTGGAGGTTATTGATCGTGCAAGTGGAATATAGCTCCTGAGAGCTCCTATATCCTTGAATTGTTTCCGTTTACTTTTCGATAAATTGTTAATTATTGAAACATATTATTGCTTGGCTTGTAATTGGGATTGTTATTTGAACTACGTGCTTGCATGTGTGTCCTTGGCCTCACGAGTGTTTTGCTCACCCTGTAGATTTGTTTTCCTTAATAGGACTGGAAATGGAGTAAGCGCGGAGAAATATCCTTTTGGATATATTTTATTTTAGGGTTTCAAGTGTATTTTGGCTTGGCCCCTTTATGATTGTACTTTTGGAAGTTTAATGTATCATTCGGATATATGTGATGTATATTTGGGATTTAAGATGTACTTTGAATACCCGACATGCGGGTTGGATAATGGATGACTATTGTAAGCTTGAACGCTTCCGCCTTTACTGTATTTAAGTTATTTACTTGTGACGTGTAGACTGGTAATAAGCTTGAATGGAATTGTTTGAGTCCTGGCGAGAGTTGGGCAGGCGTCCCACAGATACCCTTTGGTTCGCCTTAGGGAGAAGTGGGGGCGTCACATATTGTACCAGACTCGTAACATTCGTTAGAATGTACTTACATTTAGTTCTTAATACATTACCACATGTTCAATCTATTTTACAATGTCCAAGAGGAAAAAAAAGTTAAATTACTAATTTTAGATTCTGTTTATTAGTTTTGTACATTTAGTTAGTATTTAAGTATTATTTATTGCTAATTTTTTATTATTAGTTTGATCTGTTTTACAATATATCCAAAGCAATAACTTCTATTCTATCGATTGGTAAAAAAAAAATTACATTCTATTGCTAATTAGTAACATACTGATGTTGTACCCCATGTTGGTATTTATTGACTTTCCATTGCTAATGTCTTACAAACTGTTTAACCCATTTTATGACATGTTTAAGGAAATAAAGATTTTTGTTTGACAAATTGGTAAAAATTAGTTACATTTGGTTACTTATAAGTTACATACATGCTGATTGAAAAAAAAAAATTTAACTAGTCATCTACCACTATTATGAAAGTAACGGCTTTAGGTAAGATTTTAGTTGTCAATATATTATAATCTTATAAAACAATAATTATCCATCAACAAATTTGTAATACCCAACCATAGTGTTACTCATTTTCATTTTCATCAACCCGAACTAAAACCGTTAGAAAAGTGATTGGCATTTCAATTTTGACATACTTCTAGCACTTAATTGTTCTTTGAACACATATCTTTAAGTTGGTTGGAATATCAACTTTGACATATTTCTATCATTTAATTGCTCTTTGAATAAACATTCTTGGGTTTATTAGTTATGATGCATATAAAAATAACATATACATAAAGAGGGATGATGTGCGACTTAAAATGAAGAATGGATTCCTCATAAAAAAATGAAGAATTGAGAAGTTTGTTAAGTTTATAAACATAACAAAGTACCTTTTTGTTAGATAATTTTATTATTTACAAATATTTCTAAAAATTGAATAAAAAATTAGCCAAATGTACATTCTAGTTATAACAATATGTATAATAACTCTTATAGATATATACAACGTTTCAAACAAATCTACAAATTGAACAAAAATTTACAATAATTATAATAATATCTACAAGGATTCTTACCTATCACTGCATAACATTTTCTATAAATTGAAATCGAAAATTTACAAATGTTGTGATAACAAAAATTTGTAAAAGAAAGGTAAAAGAGTTGTACAATGCTGTTAACTGAGTTTCGCTTGCTCCATTTCTTCTTCTCAAGTTGATTTCTTCTTTTCCTTTCCAATTATAAATGATGGGATTGGTTTTGCAAGGTCAGTAGTTCCCCCTATTTATATTTCTTCCTTGTCATTTGGATTCTTCTTTGTCCTTTTCCATGCTATCTTGCCACTGTTCATATAAATTGTAAAGACTATTTACTTTGTTCAACACATCTGTTTGCCTAAAACTTCATATACTCTTATCTATGCAAATTACCACAGTGTGAGATCAATTCAACAACTCGTAATTGCAATCAGTCAAACAGTTACATCTTACTATCTACCAACATATTGGCGCAACATAAAAACATTGACAACTTACGTATTCAAGGATTTTGATGGTGCCTCAAGTTTGCTGCTACCCGATTTTTCACTTTTTTCTTCTCTAGATGCTTCTTAGTCGAACTTCTCAATCTCTTTCATGCCATCTGCACCAATTTTTTGATAAACAACTACATTTCAATTACATAAGATTTTCTCCCAACATTCCTAAATCAAGATAAATTAGTTCCAAGAATGATATAGCAGATTCAATTGTGAGTAAAATATTTTGAACAACAGGTATATTCAGCCTAACATATAGACATTAGAACCAAGACTCATGCCAATCAACTCTCATATTGTGGGTTTCAATTATTGGATTGCTACAGTTAGTCGAGGTTCTAACTTATAAATAAGAGTAAACAATTACTAATGCTTATTAATGTATGCATTTCTTTCCCTACATGGTTTCCATTATCAATCTCTTGGACCTGATTTAACATCATTATACTAGTTGATTGTACATTTACGATAATGTCAAAGTATTTCTACACTGTCACTGTTCTATCATAAAATATAATAGTTATCTAACAAGATGTACATGCACATTAATTAAGATAACTATAAGAAAAGCAATCTAAACAATATGTCATTTGACCTAGTAGATACAAATTACAATCTGTACTCATACCTATCTAGTTTCAAGAAATGCATTTCATTTATTATACTACTATTCTACAAAAAGGTACAATGTTACAAGCATGAGGTAACAATAGTTACTGTTTAATATTATGTGCACATCCTCCTTCCCATCCTTCTATAAAATTTTCTTCTATTGTCATTTAGACAGACATGATTTTAATATCATTGCATTAGTGAAATACTAATTTACAACACCATAACAGTTTTAATCGATGGTCACTGTTTATTCAGATAAAATAATACTTCTCCAACATGACGTCAAGGAACATTGAATTGTAACCAATTTCTTTCACTAGGTAATTCGAGCTAAACAATATGTACATAGTGTAACACATATATCTACAATCTATACTCATATCAAATTTAAAAGAAATCCTCTTTAAGTAATTCACTGCTATTGCATGAATAGGTACCAAATTTCTAACATAAGGTAGCAACCAGCAATGTTTAATTAATAAAGTGTGCAATTCCCTCCCCTCTTGTGTCCATTATTCCTTTTTTCATTTCTCGCTCGAATGTGATTCTCTACGTATATAGATGCCAAACCATGTTAGAATTCACTTAATTAGAGATACATAAGAGTATTTCTTAACTATCAGTAGTTTATCTCAAAAAATATTTACTATCAAGAAGCATAGCTAGTCACAATTACTTAAATATCTTGTAATCCTAGAAGAATCCCCCTTTAGAGATACATGAGTATATTTTCCAATGGTCAGTAGTTTATCTCAAAAAGTATTTGTGATCAAGAAGTACAACTAACCACAATAATTTAGATACCTTGTAATCTTGAAGGAATCCCTCTTTGTTATACTCTCTATTTCATTCATGTAATTTACAATGACTCAATTTGCTTATCTTTATCTTTGTATGTATCAGTCTACTGTGATCAAGAAGTACAGCTAGCCACAATCACTCAGATATCTTGTAATCTTGAAGGAATCCCTCTTTGTTGTACTCCCTATTTCATTTGTGTAACTTACAATGACTCAATTCGGTTATTTTTATTTTTGTATGTGTCAATCTACTGTGATGTGAGCACCCATACACAGTTGGTAATGCAGTCTAAATTGTACGGTGTCACTACTATCTTGCAACCAGAATAAAAAAAAAGCAACAATTACCTTCATACTCTCCCTATTATTTTATATGCTTATAAACTTCCTAAGTCATTTAATTCGTCTACTGAGTCAAATTTACAAACACTTGGCGTGCATAAGTTCCCTGTGCATACTTCCCTCTAGTTGGCTCTTAGTGTATCTAACTTGTGCTACCCATAGTTTCCTTGGTTAGGATTTTTCGTCAGAGCTTCAATTTCATTATTCATGTCACATCATCTTAAACAAGTTATACAAACAAAACAATGCAAGTAAGTTCATCCCCCTTCAGTCACAAAACAAGCCAAATATTGCGATGAGTTTGCAATATTCTTACCTATGTGATTTAGTCCAACTCGATTGAGTGTATCTCTGCTTCAGATCTCACCAACTTACACCATTCTGTAGCCTTTATGAAAAATTCTTGTCCCGCAGTAGTTACTTCTTGTGTTCCCTCGGTACATTGACTGGTGACACTATATTTCTGCAACACTTCTTCCAAAAACCTCTCATTTGAAACCATTTTACAACACTACAATCTAAATCCATTGTTACGATTTATTCACATAAAATAATACTTCTCTAACATGATGTCAAGGCGCATTAAATTGCAACCAATTTCTTTCACTAGGTAAGTTCAGCAAAATAATATGTACATAGCGTAACACATATATCTATAATATGCACTTATACTAACCAAGTTTAAAAGAAATTTTCTTTAATTAATTCACTACTATTGCACGAATATGTACCAAATTTCTAACATGAAGTAGCAACCAGTAATGTTTAATTAATAAAGTGTGCAGTTCCCTCCCCCTTATACCCACTATCCCTTTTTTTTTCACTCAAATGTGAATCCTCTACGTATATAGGTGCCAAACCATATTAGAACCCACTTAATTAGAGACACATGAGAGTATTTATTAACTATCGGACACGGGGCAAGGATGGTTGCCAGTTCAACCATTCTTGAACAATGTAACTTCTTTTGAACATTTCGTAATTCTATGTAAATTTCTTGTATATTTTTACAGCAGAGGTGTGATATTGTGTTACTGTTCATGTGGATCTCATATGTAATAATTCATCTTTGTTGTTAAATTTTACAAGTAATTCATATAAAGTTACACCTTGTTCAAAAAATATTACATCATTCCGAACAGTTGTTACTGGCAATTGTCTAGGCCTCGCATCCTCAACTATCAGCAATTTATCTTAAAATATATTTGATATCAAGAAGTATAGTTTGTGAGGACCTGAAAAATTTTCTTATTTACTGGCGTATTTAAATATTTATTCACTCATTTTCTCCAAATAATTTATTTCAACTATTTTAAATTCATTTTTATGGAACCATGTCTTATTTATACTTTTAAAACGTCTCGTTAACAAATTTAAATTTTTTGAAGGCTCATTTATTGAGGAATAACAAATGCACATTTTCGAGATGATAGTCGATCGAGAGTGTAATAATAATTTTGAAGAATTAAGAATGATCAATAGTAGACTAAGAAAAATTAATTGAGTGATTAGATGTGAGTGAATTAAACTTAAACTTATACCGCTCATGCGTCGATAGTTTCCTGAAAGATGCGCCGATACAAACAAATTGGAGATTTGAGAAATTAATACTAGACTCGTGTGAGAACTCATGTTTTTATTTCTAAAATAGTTATTTTTATAATCATTTACCTTAGTAGTAGTTACATATATTATCGTTATATGAATTCCTTTTAAAGTTCGCCTTATCGCGTGCGAATCGGAAGTTTACGTATATCGATCTGGAACGGATAAATGGAGATTTAAGAAACTTATACTGGACTACTAAAAGTGAATAATTATATTATTAAAGGAGTTACATTAGAGGTTTAGTACACAAGTGAAACAAATCCGAGAAAAATCGGACACGAAACGCGCGCGTGCGCGCACTATTCATAGTTGACTTTTGCTTAAATTTTAACCACAAACACTCAAGCTTCTCCAAGAAGCTTCATTCATCAGCCTCTCTCTCTCTCTTCACTCACCATAGCCGGCCAACCTCCAAGCAAGGAAGAAGAAGAAAACTCTTCACCATTTCACTCCAAATCCTATTCCAAATCACTTTAAACTTTGCATCCAACCTAAAAATTTCTTGGAGATGCACTTAAGTTAGAAGAAAGGCATCATCTCACGGTTTTCTTGGGGCTTTAGAGGTGCAAAAATTTCTGGTTTCTCTCAAGAATTAGGAGGTAATCATCCAATCTTTTAATCTCGGCTTTAGCGGGTTTAATCTTGGCTATGAAGCTTGTAGCTTCATTAGTGATGTTGTTATTTGAATTAGAATGGTTGATGTGACAGCCCGCCTTCCCCTAAGGTGAACCAAAGGGGTTAGCGGACTGCCTGCCCAGCTCTCGTAAGGACTAACGGTGCAGTTTAGAGCGATCTAATACGTTCCGGAACATACAAACGCGTGTAAACAAGTTAAAATGTCCAAATAAAAAAAAATGAAATCGGAGTCGGCCATGAATAGTAACCGACACGTCAAAACCCAACCAAACATCAAGCAAATATTTACAAGTTGAAATTAAGCATATACAATCCAAAGTGGCATACAAAAGTTATTCAAAAGTGGATACATGTACGGTTTGCCAAATCAAAGGAGAAACGGACCCAAAAGTACATTTAGGGTTTCAATCAAAGAGCTATATAAAAGATATGTCCATCTAGCTCAATTCGACAACCAACTATCAAATCCAGTCCAAAAGTATTTATTTTCCTGTAAGGAAAACAAAAGGAATAGAGTGAGCTTACGTCCAGTGAGATAATACCACTCAAGCAGCAAAGTTCACATAAGCATAAAGCTTTTCATTCCAATTCATCAAAAGTAAGCAAAGGCACACATCAATAGTGGTGATAAAAGGATACGGGCGGCTCTCAAGAGCCCTTTTCCTCGTTTGCATTCTTGATCGAATCTCATTGACCCTCCGTCAATGTTTAAGAGTAACCAACCGTAGGCTCCACTTTACTTCCATTCCTTCCACCCAACATACCCCTACCGGACCCAAACTCCAAACAGTAACAATTTTGTAATACTCGAGTATACCGGAATTGTGAGAACCCTAACCTACCATAACTTTCTTGGTCTTTTTGCTTATTTTCTTTTCCCATTTTTAGTGAAAATTTGTTAACCCTTTTGTTTAAACAAAGGAAGGCCTAGTTGTTATGTGCAATTATGTGTGAGATATGTGTATATGTGTATGTGTTAGAAGTACGGTTGAGCGCGGCAATCGAATTCGGAAAAGAGGAAAAATTTTGTGAAAAGGAAGCAGGACCAAATCCGGCCGGAAATCCGGCCAGTTCTTGGCCGGATTGCTGGCCGGATTGTTGTGCAGTTTTGAAAAAAAATTTGATTCCTCTCGGCCTCATATCCGGCCAGGAATCCGGCCGGGAATCCGGCCAGAAACTGGCCGGATTCTGGCGTGGCCCAGCCGGTCAGCAGCTTTGACCGGCTGTTTCTTCTTTCTTATCTCTTTGGTTGGCCAAAATATCTTCATTTCCTCTTCTTGTCCAGCCGTGGCTTTGAGAGAAAAACCAAGAAAAGCTTTGCAACTTCCAACTCCAATTTTTACTTGAATCTTGATCTTTCACCGTTAGAATTTTAATTCACTCTATACAAGTGTTGGCTAAGGTGGATTAAAGGAGCTAGTGGAGTTATTTTTGGAAGTGAAGTCCTAACTCTCTACCTTTGCTTGAGTCTAAGGTGAGTTGTTAAGTTTAAAATTCTTTCTTGGTTCTCTTCTTGGTTTATTAGTGATTTGTAAAGGCTAGAGGTGTTGTATTGTGAATGATTTCATGAGATTAGTGGATTATGGTGAAGTTTTTCAATTATTATGATTTTTTTTCTGTTTTCATATGATTATTGCTTTTGGCTAGGTGTGATGAATGGAAATGTTATAGAATGAGGCTAGTTGGTGTGAATGATGGTTAATTGCAAGAAAATGTTGTTTGGAAGGAAATTTGGAAAACTTAGAGCTTCATTATCTTTAATTCTGCTTGGCACTGTTCACCCTAGTTAGAGGCCGATTTGGCCTTTGCTTAAAACATGAAAGTTGTAGGTATTGATGTGTTTGAAGTGCCTGTAAAATTTCAGATCATTTGGAGTAGTGTAGAGTGAGAAAAGGCAAAATTACCCCTGTTGCCCTGGTTTCATCCGAACCTAGGACTTGCTTCTGTAATTAGCTAATTTGGCTAGGAATACTTCTGAACTAGTTGTTGAGGTCTTCTAATGAAATGTAGCCTGATGTCCTAGCTAACATTTGGCTTTGGAATCAATGGATTCGGACCTAAGTAGATCGAATTGTAGTTCGTTAACCAAAACGTGGTTGGTCCCCCTGCTCTTACGGTTCTGAACTAGTGTCTTGTATTTTTGACCTAGTTGCACTACAAACTGGACTGAGTGACCTTCTACATTGTTGTATACCTATCTCTTAGCTTCGAGACGGTGGGTCTTACACCCTAATCCAAAAATCGGAGTGCCTTTAGTGCCATTTCCGTAAAATGTTGTCAATCACTGTTTTATCTGAAAATGTTTCTAGCTTGCTTTTCGTAGTTATTGTTGTGTTTATATGATTTTAAACCTAGTGAACGGCTTTTGGACATGAGATTATTCTATATGACATGTTGGGACTGATTTGAGAAAAATAATGAAGCCATTAATGGCTGGAAAAATAGGTAAACACAAGGGACATGCCGTCCGTTTATTTTCTTGTAAAATGAATAAGTTAAAGTGGTTTTTTTGAAATGTATTTTGTATCATATTGAACGTATTTCCTTGGAAGTGTCTTCGGGTTTTTGAATAAGGGTTCGAAGACTACATTTCTATTCGAACTCGTATATTGTCTTTTGGCAAGTAATGTGACCGTTTTATCTTTTGAAAACATGATACCTTTTTCGTTTCAAACTTCAAATATTCCTTAAGCCTTTCCAACCTATAAAGGTAGGAGTTCGGGTTATATCGGCCATAAGTGCATTGTTTCTAAGCAAGGTTTTAAGTGTGGAAGTTAAGGTATTTTGACCTCTTTTTCACATGATTTTCAGCAAGGCTTCGGTCATTTCTTGGCCACTTGAAGATATATGCTTTTGAATCACATACGCAATTCCGAAAGAATGTTTTCTTAGCTCTATTGGAATTTCGAATTGTTTGGAGTGAGTGTTTCCTCTTAGAGATTTTATAACCCTCTTGGTTGGGTTGCATTAGGATTATTCTTATTCACGGATCCAAACGCCCTCTTTACACTTTGAAAGTCCTTTTATACGTTTTCTCGCGAGTAGTCGAGTGTTTCTTGATTTTATCTAAATCATGTTAGATGGATTGTAATGTGATCTTTGTGAAATTTTAGGTTCCATTGGTGATTGAGAATTGGGCGTTGTTTTGCAGTTATAGGTGAGTGTTCCTTGTTTGTTATGTTTCCTGATTATATGGCTTGTTTGAATGATTGATAACATGTTAAGGGCTTTCAATGATTGTTAAAATGAGTTTTCTAGGACTTTATCGCACTCGACCTAAATAGATGTGAAATTTTCAACGATTAAATGATTGAATGCTAGTTGCGCATGTATGTAAGCCTTTGGGCTGAACTGGCCACTGCCCTTGTTACCGGTCGTCTCGAGCCAGAAGCGGACTCGGTCGGGGCGACTAGGGACCTGGGTAAACGATCCGGTATACTCGAGTATTACCCTGTAGGTTGGTGGAGCCTGGCCAAAAACCAGGGACGGGGTGAATGAAATGAACGAATGGATGAACGAACGGGGGTTTTACTTACAAAAATGAAATCTTTAAACGAACGGAGGAATAAGGGGGAAATGTCAGGAGAACGAGCGAATGAACGAATTTATGGCTCCTAGTGAGCCCGTATCCTTTTAATGAATGTGTTTATCGCTTTATTGTACTTGTATCTTGAATTGTTGTTATATGGATTGAGTGCATTGATTCTTTTGTTACCTATGTGTACGGAACCTCACTGAGCTTTCCAGCTCATTCCTTTAGTTTTTGTTTTCCTTAGCAGGGGAAGACGTGCGAGGACGGAAGCTATGTATAGACTAGTCGATCTAGTACTTTTGTCTCTTTTGTTATGGTTCTCGCCCAATGTTTGGTGGGCTGGTTGTATGGAGAATGGAGAACCTTTGTACATAGTTGTATTGCTTTTGGAATGGACATGTATATAAGTTTACGTCTAAGTTTGGAATTATTGTTATTTCGTTTGATTTGTGGATTTTGTTGTATTCTCTTATAGCGACTGACTGAGTCCCGGCGAGAGTTGGGCAGGCGGTCCGCCGATACCCTGGGGTACGCCCTAGGGAGAAGTGGGGCCGTTACAGGAATCAAGAGTCTCACTACTACAAGATTCCATATAACAGTCCCCATGGCTCGTCGACCTTCACGACCAAGCCCTCGCTGGCTCGATTCAATCGACTACCAATGGGGTTGAGCTCAGTAGTATCAGTAAGGGTCGTTGGATACTCCTCCAAGCGACACCCAATTCATGAATTAAATTCAGTATTTCATGTATCATTCAATCATTTCAGTGAAACAGTAGACAGTCATATGAGATACCAAATGGGTGAGGGCGATCAAGTACACCCTCACTTAATCAATTTCAACGGAGCAGATAAGCCTTCAAGGCATCAAGTTCACATATACCAAAGCCACATTGTAAATAACAAGTGAGTAGTACACTCACCAGGCAAGCAAGTGAAATTTCATAAACTTTCGCCCAAAGAGCGTCTTTAATCACCGTCACACCCTAAAATATTCAAACAAGTACAATAAGACTTGATTACAGGTCATAAACCAATTCCAAATACCACCAAATAGGGTTCCATAAGAATGTATAAGCACTAGAGTAAACCAGAAAAATCCGGAAATGGACTTAAGTTCTAATCCAAAAAAAATAGTTTTTGACGTCATTTTACGATTTTGGCGCCATTGGCACTATAATTATCAGATAGAGGTACAAGATACATCGTTTCGAAGCTAAGAGATAGGGCTACAATGTTGAAGAAGGCTACTCAGCCCAGTTTCTATTGCAACCAGGTCAAAAATGCAATATACTACACCAGAACCGCAAAAACAGGTTCACAAACCGCATTCTAGTTCAAACATCATAAGTCGGGCTCCCTAAGTCCAAATCAAGTGATTCCAAAGCCATCCGAAAGCTAAGACATCAGGCTACATTTCCTCAGAAGACTTCAACAACCAAATCAGAAGTATTCCCAGCCAAAATAACCAATTACAGAAGCAATTCTCAAGTTCGGGTGAAACCAGGGCAGCAGGGGTATTTTGATCTTTTCACAGGGTACGCTACTCCGATTGGCCTGAAATTTTGTAGGCATCTCTAAAATATCATTCCCTACAACTTTCATGTTTTAACCCAAGGACAATCCGGCCTCTAACTATGAGGTACTGTGCCGGGCAGAATGTAAGACAATGAAACCCTAACTTTTCCAAATTTTCTTCCAAAACAGAAATTTCCTGCAATTAACCACTTTTTCCACCTTCTAGCTTCCTTAAATATCATTTCCAATCATCATACATGCCCACATAATAATAATCATATGAAAACAGAAAATTCACCAATAATTATAAAACTTCACCAATTCAACCAAAAATCATGAAATAACACCAAAGATCATTACTTCAACTACCTCAAGTCACAAATTAAACATCATTAGGTGGATGAGAGGGGTTCCTTCACAACTCACCTTAGCAACACAAGAGAGAGAGCAACTAGTCACCTTAGCTTTCCAAACAACTTCACCAATTACCTCACCAACACTAATTGAAGAGGTTTTATGGAGCAAAAGCAAGTTTAAGTGGTTGATTTGGTAGATTTGAGCAAGATTGAAGCCAAAAACTTGAAGAGTTTTCTTTATTTTGTTGCTTGAAGAGGCCGGCTATGAAGAGGAAGAAAATGGTGAATTTTTGGTATTTTTTTTATTTATTTGGTCAATTGGTAAGAAAATGAATAGTTGTCATAAAGTACATCCAACCAAATGGTGACACTTGTCACCCTATTTAATGCATACATATCCTTTTGTTCCCTCTCACACCAATCTATATAACAACCTCTAATTATCTCATAGCACCCGATAATTTAACCCCAGTATCCAAAACTTAACCTAGTTGGCCGAATTTTTCCGAACTTTCCGCACTAGCGGGTCCCACGTCCGGTATACGCTCTTAATTTCTCAAAACCTAACCGATACTAGAAAAATCATCTAAAAACTATATTCACTCATAAAAATTATTTAGAAAATTTTTCTAATAAAGAAAATGCATAAAAGGCGTGCAAATAAATAAAATAAGGCCTAGAAATTAAGAAATTTACGGGTTCTCACAATTGAAGTGGGCTCTATGAAATCCCACCTTGGTTGTATGGGCCGATATGATGATAATATGTGTGTTAATGTGTTTGTGGTGAATGTTGGTTTGTAGATGAGTGTTAAGATTTGAAAAGGAAGAGAGGAATCGAAGGAAAATTTTCACAAGAATGCTAGGCAAATCTGTCCTGTTTTAGCCATACCTGTATTTCAAATTTTGGGGGCTTACATGATTGTGAAACTGATATATATATGTTATATAGTGTGTGTATAAAGTTTCTACCAAAAATCATTTGTATTGGTTGAGAAAATTTTGAATTTTGGCAAGAACAAATCAGGAAAATTCGTGTAGCAGAGGTCCACTGGCAGTGTTTTTTGAACGAACATATTTCTCCGTCCGGATGTCAAAATTGAATACCATTAGCAGCATTCAAAACTAGACATCCGTAGTTTTCTAACGGTGTATAATGCACCTTCTAATTCAAACTGAGTCATCTGTAGTGATTGATCAAAGTCAACTGTTCTGCTGGACTGCCCAACCGTGAGGAAGTTAGAAGCTGCAAATTGGAACTCTAATTTCTCTCATTTTCAAATTGAATTTCAGAACGATTTCTTCTAATGAAATGTAGACTTTTGAATCTAGTTTCCAACTCCACCAACCATGCTCAATTTCAAGTTGTATTGAGTGAGATTTGGTCTAATTCCTGAACTGTACCAAAGCTAGAAAACCCTAATTTTGCTAGCCGAATGGCCTAGCTTGACTTGAGATATGTTGTTTTGAAAATTTTGGTGTCAATCACCTACCAAATGCATATTAAATATTTCTTGGGTTTTGGTTTCATAAATGAGTCAGATTGGAGTTGATTTCATGGGTAAAATGTTTGAAAAGGAAAAGGAAGCAAGAAGACAGATTTGTCTTGGAAATTCTTTAAACTTTGGTAGTTTTGTTAACTATCTTCCCGTGTGAATTTTCAAATCAAATTTGATAGAGGAGTAGTCCTCATATGGAAGTTGAATTTTACCAATTTTGATATCATTCTAAGACCATTTCAATATACAAATGATGTGCCAAAGTTGTTCTTCAAATCTGGAAAATGGACCGAACAATCCTTATTTTGACAAATTTTGAGTCGCTATATCTTGAGGGTCAAAACTCCAATTCTTGTTGCATTTGTTGTGTTTGAAACCTTGATTGGACTTTTTATTGTGTTAGAGGCTAGTTCAATTGTCGCGCCCCACTTTTTGAAATGGTGTGTGTGAGTAGTGTGTGTAAACGTGTGTAGAAGTGAAAGCAAAGACCGTGGGATTATAAAATGCGATGGTTTTGGTCAAGTAAAGTTCAAAAGGGTTTTATGTATGAAAAATGGAGTCGCCACTTGGTATAGAGTTAGGGTGTACCAAGTCACCCAAAAATGATTTTTTGTTTTTGAATGAAAAAAAGTAAACAAACCCTTTTTGAAAATTTTTAGGTCTACGTAACCAAAGAAAGGGATCGGGGGTCAAGTTTGGTAAGGGAGAAGGCAAAGGCGGAGCCTAAGGCACTCCCTTAATCTAACCAAAGCTAGTTGCGTGACTTAACCCCACGTTTCCTAATTTTCTACCCAAGGTATGTATCGCATGTTGGATATGACTAGATGAATGCGAAATGAAAAGGAAAATGCAAACCTAAATCTAAATGTCTCTTATGAGATTTTTGGTCCCAATCACATGGGTTTGTGATGACCAATAGGAAGAATCTCATAGAGGTCATAGGAAAATGCAAATGAAGACTCAAATATGTGCAAGTGTGAAAATGTATGAATGATGCGAAATGTAAAATAAAGGTAAGTGCAAGTATGAAAATATGATAAAATAAAGGTGTTCGTGTGTAAATGGATGAAAAATAGAATAGTAGATACATATAAGTGTAATTTGGAGTGCCATTTGTGAGATGAGAAATAAATAAGTGATAAAAAGATGTTGAGAAAGTGTGGATTGAGAAAAGTGAGAAAATGTGGTTAAAAGGTGAAGAGGTGATATAAAAAGAATGCAAGTGTATGACCCTAAGGGGATGCATCAAGTTGGGCACGGGAAGGACTCCTAACTTTGTGACTTCAATTTTCCCTTTGATTAGAAAGGAGAACTAGCGTGCTAAGGCTATTTTGAGCCACACTCGCTCGTTTCGCTTATCGAAAGGGGACTCTCAAGCAAATGCATCCTATAACTAGCATGAAGATGCAAAAGCCTAGAATGAGGGGAAAAGGATTGGAGGAGCATGCCAAATGATAAAAACTAAGAAAAATGCATGAAATGTAGTGAACATGCAAATATGCACTAACAAAAGGGGGACGGCCTATTGGGTCTAGCGTTGGACTAGCCCATTCTATGAATTCCTACTAGCGTTGGACTAGTGGAAACGTACATTCATCCATCACATTCATTCATGGCTATGGAAAGCGAGTAGACATGTCAATCACCTATAAACACATAACACATAACAATTAGCATGCTCGACTAGATGCAAGAGCCTAATAAAGCGAATTAACACATAACACATAGGCATGCAAATCACGCAAGGCAAATGAAGTAAAGGAACCCCTAACTATTACACTTGGGGAGGCCCTATTACAATCTAAGGGAAAATGAATTAAATAATTAAAATAAATACCTAACTATTACAAATTTGGCATTCAAGTGCCTTTCAAATAATCAAATTGAACTAAAATAAATGTACAAAACCCATAAAGTAAATAAATAAATAAATGAAATGAATAAAAACATCCAAGTGGCATACAATCAAGCATGTAAAGACACATAAGGCACATAGAGTCAAATAAAGTAAGAAATAAGGGATCAGGGTGTACCTCCCTTGAATTGGGGCCAATGAAATGAAATCACTTATTTACCCTCCAAAATACAAAGAAAAGGTCAAGGCATCACTTTGATTAACAAATATCATAAAAGATAAAAATGAATTGTGAAATCGAATCAATTAAATCATATAAGCAAACTACATTTAAGAAGTCAAAAGAAGAAAGGACTTGATTGCAAAAATTAACAAAGTTCTGGGGTCTAAAATAAAAGAAAAATAAAGTTCAAGGACTCATTTGCAATTAAAGTAAGGATCCAATTGAATAAAATTGAAAGTTTGTAGGGCCATAGTGAAAATATCTGAAAGCTAGGGACTGAAATGAAATTTCGTCATCAGGCTTCTTGACTTAACAGGCCATTGGGCTATTTCCTTTATTTGCTTGGGCCAAAGCTTCCCAACCCAACGGAAATCCAAAAACAAAAAGGGAATGGGCCATTTTATTATATTGACTCAAAGAATAATCCAACAAACTGATGGGCTTCAGCCATTTAGCCCAGGACAAACCCAAATAAAAATCTAACCCAAATCCAAGCAAAAACACCTCTTACCCAAAAGAAATCCAATTTCCTTAAACCCAACATAATGAAGTCCACAAAAAATTATTAAGCCACAACTATAATCTAAAAAAACAAGAAAATAATCAAGCTAAAAAACTATTTATGCATATTAAAAGATGATTAAGACGTAAAAGGAAGAAACAAGTTCACTTTTTTCCAATTTTCTAGGTCATATCAGAACAAGAGGGAAGGTTAAGGGGTTTCAACACAACAAAAACAAGGATCTGATTGAAAGAATTATGAACATTTTTGGGGTCAAATTATGAAGCTCTAAAATTCTGGGGTTAAACCACAAGACAAGGAGAATAAGCATCAGTTTCCATTTTCGTCGAGCTCATACAAGCAATCATCATTCGGTCATTTTAACAAACAGGTTGAGGGCGTTAGAATTTCATCAAATATTTGCTTGAATTGAAGTTAATCAAACTCCAGAAATTGTTCAACAAATCAAGAAGTTTCAGTCCATAAGGTTCGGACAATCTAAAACTATGGACAGCAAATTAAACATCAACTTCAAGCAAACACAGAACTTCAGCAACCCAAAGCGGCAAATTCTTATGCCAATCTCAACCCGAACATCAAACATCAAGTTTTTCCTCCCAAATACAAACATTAGGTAATGAAACATGCGGCAAAACCCAAACAGATGACTGGACATGATGAAAAACATCTCAATGGAAGGCGTATCAAATAAGCTAACATCAATTAATATTATCATTTCAGCTTTCTTTCCAATCAGAGCAATATCAACAATTCAGTCTCAACTCTAGCTATTCCCTCTCATAACAGCAGTTTGATACGTAGGGAAGGACAAGGCAAAGAAAACAGAAGTGACACCAAAATAAGCACACAAGAAAACCTCAAAAAAATAAAACTCTGCCTTCTACCATTGCTGACCATGTCATTTTCCTTTTACGCAAGATGTAAGCAAGTCATCTTTTAATTAGAACTTTCAATCAGACATTTCATCCAACACCAAATGGGCATTAAAACATCATCAATTTTCGGCTCAAATGGGGTTATAATCAGCCCCAAGATTGTCAGCAAACCAAGGAAATTCAATTCGATTTACTACATACGGCATATGTGGTCAGAAAATTATGGGAAATCACTGGGAAATTGCAATGAATCAGTTTCACAAAAACATGCTTTTAGATTTTTCAGTGTTTATACTTGAAATAGAAAACTGAAATTTGAAACGGGAATACGACTTACAAATTGTTGTCTTGGCGAAAATCTGCCAGCGATGATATCGAATTCGGCTAAGTGGTGGTGGCTACGAGCGGCGGCGGTTCTAGCTTTCTGAATTCATCCTTCATTTTGCCGAAACTTTCTTCCTCTGTTTCAGTTTGCAACCGTGGCCTTTCTTCTATTTTTTTTTTCTGTTTTTCTTTCTACCCAGCAGCCATCAACCGCAGCTACCCCCTCTCCAAATACTCAGCCGCCAGGCCTCCACTTTTGACTCGTCCGCGCTGCCTACTTGCTCCGCCGTTGCCTACTTGCTCCGCCGCTGCCCCCACAACTGAAGCCGATTGAAGTCGTAGGAAACTTGGCAGTGGTGATTGGAAATTTTTCGGATCCCCGAAACTGAAGCCCCTCATTTCCCTTTTTTGTTCGTTTTTCAACCGCCTGAACCTCTTTCTCTTTCTCTGTTTTTTCGCTGACCTCTTGTTGCTCCGCTCGTCCGTGGCGCAGTCCTTTGTCCGCCGCCCCTCTGTTTTCCTTCATCTCCTTCTCTCAGCCCAGGACCTCTTCATCTGTCACCATTTCTTTCCTGTTTTCACTCTCTCGCTCATTTCTCTCTACCCGAGGAACTTTCCCAACTTTCAGATTTTTCCTCTGCTCTTGCCAAGGACTCCCTCTCTATTTTTCTACTGTACTCGAAGCCGCCCCTTTTTGCTTTTCCCTCTCACTCTTTCCTACTCTCGGCCATTCGAATCTCTCCTTTTTCGTTGCTATTTTCTTTTCTTTCCACCCCCGAGCCTCTGTTTCTCGTTCTCTCCTTGACCGAAACTCCCTTTCTCTCGGCTCTCAAACCTGCTTTTCAACCCCAAAATCTCAACCGCCCCTTGCTTTCTTCTGCCCTCTAATTTGCTCAACCCGCCACCTGTGGAGCCTTCTTTTCTCTTCCTTTTTCTGTCCGCCCCTCCTCAGCCTCTGTCTTTTCCGAAGCCCTTTTTCCAATTACTCCTCCCTTTTTCTTTCCTTTTCTGCCCCCTTCTCCACAACCGAGAGAACTCCCCCTCTAATTTCCCCCCATTTTTCTTTTTCGATCCTCCCCCATCTTTTCTTTTTTTTCTTTCAACATCCCTATCCTACAAGTGTCTCCAATCCCTTGCCACCTAGGTGATGTGTTGTTAAAAAATAAGCAGGGACACTTGTCCCACATGCAAGTTTCCACTTGTCAATTTTTCTTTTCTTTTCTTTTTTTTCTTTTTCTTTTTTTTTTTTGCTTTTTCTTTTTTTTTCTTTTTTTTCTGAAATTTAGTATGAAAACCAAAATAAACAATAAAATAAAAACAAAACAAAAATAAAATAAAAACCCTAGAATTGAAACAAATAAAATTAAGATTAAATTAATCAAACAAATAAAGGTAACAAAATCAAAAATTTGGTGTCTACAGTTTGCCCCTCTATGTCTGAGTTTTGAAAAAACTTGAGACAAAAAAGTAGACACCAAATACTTACCTGCGTTATTCGGCTGTGAACGTCTGGAACGATGGACACTTGAGAAATGGGGACTGACTCCTTTGACAAAATTTTGAAATGGGACTGACCCAGACAAGAAATTTAAAACGTGGGACTGGCCCGAACAAAGCTTAAATCATGGGACTGACCCGAATAGAAATGGAAATGGGATAGACTCACGGGATAGACCCGGACAGAAATTTAAATGGGATAGACCCGGACAGAAATGCAAATGGGATAGACCCAGACAGAAATTTAAATGGGATAGACCCACGGGATAGATCCGGACAGAAATATAAATGGGATAGACCCACGGGATAGAACCGGACAGAAATGCAAATGGGATAGACGCAGATAGAAATTTAAATGAGATAGACCCGGACAGAAATATAAATGGGATAGACCCAGACAGAAATGTAAATGGGATAGACCCATGGGATAGATCCGGACAGAAATTTAAATGGGATAGATCCAGACAGAAATTTAGATGGGATAGACCCACGGGATAGACCCGGACAAAAATGTAAATGGGGGATAGACCCAGACAGAAATACAAATGGGACAGACCCAGACAGAAATACAAATGGGATAGACCCAGACAGAAATGTAAATGGGATAGACACACGGGATAGACCCGGACAGAAATTTAAATGGGATATACCCACGGGATAGACCCGGACAGAAAAGCAAATGGGATAGACCCAAACAGAAATGTAAATGGGATAGACCCACGGGATAGATCCGAACAGAAATGTAAAATGGGATAGACCCAGACAGAAATTTAAATGGGATAGACCCACGGGATAGACCCGAACAGAAATGCAAATGGGATAGACCCACGGGATAGACCCGGACAGAAATGTAAATGGGATAGACCCAGACAGAAATTTAAATGGGATAGACCCACGGGATAGACTCGGACAGAAATGCAAAATGGGATAGACCCAGACAGAAATTTAAATGGGATAGACCCGAACTAAAAGTGAAGGGACGCACGCTAGTGGGACTGACCCACGGCTAGCGGCGGAGAAAATGAAATGCACACTAGTGGAACTGACCCACGGCTAGCGGCAATGAAAATGAAATGCTCACTGGCGGGACTAACCTCACGCTCCAGCGGCAATGAAAATGAAATGCTCACTGGCGGGACTAACCTCACGCTCCAGTGGCTGTGAAAATGAAATGTTTTGACAATCGGACAGTGGGATCAAACTCGAGCCTGCCGTGATGAACTTGATTTGATTTTTGATTTTTTGATTTTTTTGATTTTTTCTTTTTTCCTGACTGAGAGAGACTTGTCGAAATAATTTGCTCCAGTGTGATGAATTGGTCAGTGGGATTAAACCCGAGCCTGCCCAATAAAATGTTGGCGGCACGAAATCCAGGCCCAACTTGATCTTTGAGATATTGGTGGCACGAAATTCAGGTCCAACGTGATGTTGTGAATGTTGGCGGCATTAAATCCAGGCCCAACGTGATCTTGTGAAGTTGGCGGCACGAGGTCCAGGCCCAACGGGATCTTGTGAAGTTGGCGGCACGAGATCCAGGCCCAATGGGATGTTGTGAAGTTGGCGGCACGAAGTCCAGGCCCAACGGGATATTTGGAATGTTGGCGGCACTAAGTCCAGGCCCAACGTGGTATTTGGAATGTTGGCGGCACTGAGTTCAGGCCCAACGGGATGTTTGGAATGTTGGCGGCAAGAAATCCAGGCCCAACGTGATGTTGTGAATGTTGGCGGCACTAAGTCCAAGCCTAACTGATCTTTGCGATGTTGGCGGCACCAAGTCCAGGCCCAACGTGATTTTTGGAATGTTTGGGATGTTGGCGGCACAAAGTCCAGGCCCAACGTGATGTTGTGAATGTTGGCGGCACTAAGTCCAGGCCCAACTGATCTTTGCGATGTTGGCGGCACCAAGTCCAGGCCCAACGTGATGTTGTGACTGTTGGCGGCACTAAGTCCAGGCCCAACGTGATTTTAAAAACAAACAAGAAATTAATTTAGATTTGCCAGGAAACAAGAAATTAAACTTGATTTTTGCTATTTTTGAATGGGAGAATCTTTTCAACAAAAACTGCCCCAGTGTCAGGCCCTTTTTCGTTCTTTCTACTTGTTTTCCTTTTTCCAGAATCGGCCTTCCATATCACTGGATGCTTCTTCATTATGCTCAGCCATGAATACCTGCACAGGGGGGATCACCAAAGTACAATATGCACTTAAATTTCTTATTTTGAAAATTAATGCAACTACTACTCATGAAAAGAGCAGCGTGATTGATTTGAAGTTTTCAAATGTATTACAGAAAATTTACCCCAGTGTGGGCTTATTTCGTGAAATCTCATGAATAAAAGAATTTGCCCCAGTTTGGGCCCCTTTTGTTGCAAAAAATTGTTTGGACGACTCTCCATTTATTTGAACAAAGTAAGAAACTGTATATCCTAACGTTCAACGTCTTGCTTAAACTCATACAGAAAATTTCATGTTGAATTTCTCAAAATAATACCGAATTACAAAAGATTTCTTTCCCACTTTAGCATCAATGCTTAGGATAATGGGTCACCACTCCTTGTTAACTTATCTTTCAGGACCAATCAAGTGGGTGCTATTTCTGCTTTTGAGATGGCTAAGGAAAAATGAGAGGTTAAAGGCGGTCTTATTCTTGTGCTCAAATTGCATGTAATCCATTCAACATCACATCTTAGTGAAAGCAAATAGTTTGTCACCCTTATTTCTTAAGAAAATTTAGTCAACATATAAGCTTTCCAGGCTTGTAACATGTGGGTTAGAAATGAGAGCTAAACATGTGGAAACAAGTTATAGTCTCAAGATCACAAATGATTGATGGATTCCTCAGAAGTATAATCCTCACTTTGGATTGTCATGAAGGAATAAGTCAACGATGGACTTTGTTAGCTTGTAATGTAGTTTGAAAATGATAGTTAAAGAATAAAACTTTCAAGGACATTGCACCGAAGATCGTATTTTTCAAAATTGCCCCTATTTTGAACTCAAAAAATCTCAGACTTTGTTTGCATTTTTTCTCATCATTCACCAGGGACTTCAGCGTCGAATTTTCTGCATTTTCTTGCATTTACCCCTTTTTTCCTTCTCCTCAACTTGGTGGGTTTTCACATGGTGAGTAGCGTCAACCCCATACCCAGGCAATTCAGAAATACAGCTAAAATTTTCCGGCATCAGAAATTTTCTTGACAGGGCCCTTGCAAAGAACAGAAGTCAGGACTTTCAGCTTTTGTAATGGGGTTTGGTGGGGTGTTTAGAAAAGTTAAGGCTTGAAAGCAGATTTCAAGAGTGGTTTAAGTAATCTAAGATCGCATTGTTGTATCAACCCCCCCTTTTAGGGCTAAATCAGAATTGGCTCCAGTTTTTATGCTCAATTGAGGCTTTTTCTCTTTCATTTTCTTTCTTCTTTTGATTTTTCGGCCTTCTGCCATTCTTGAACTTTCACAAAATCTGCTCCAATTTATTTTTGAACTGAGGTTCTCTTTTCTCTTTCCTTTTTGATTTTGTTGCATTGTCACTTTTCACTTCTTGAAACTTTTTCCTTTTCAATTCAAACTTGCCCCCAGTGTGGGGTTTGCGATTCTCAGGGGTTGCCAAACGAAATAATTTATTCTGATGGCTCAAAAGGGATAACTAGGGATAGAATGTTTGATTGAAAAAGAAGATGGCCTGACCTTTGTTCCGTTCCTTACAATAACTCCGAAAGGAAACTTTCGTTAATGCGAAATTTTTGCATGTATCTGAATTACTGATTGAGGAAGACCCTTGTTCATCAATATTTGTGAAACATAGGTGGTCTGTGCGGACAAATCTCTTCCTTTTCTCTTTCTCTCTTTTCTTTTTTTTTTTTCAAAATTGAAGCCCAAGTAAAAATCAAATCTCCCCAATCTTCTTCCCCCAACATGGGGTGCGATCATAGGTGCTTTGAAAAGAACCACCAATTTTTAGCTCAAACGGGGATGCAAGGGGTAAAACAGTGTTTAAGTTGTAGAAATGATGGCCAAAGCATCATTTTTACACTTCATGACAATCAACGTAACGCAATGCTTATTGAGAATCCATTCCCCCTTTTGATATTTGAAAATTTTCCATGTAGGGTAGTGATAATCAAGGCGCTTATTTGAAACGAAATTATTTTTTTAAAGACTCAAATGGGAGAGCAAATGATAAAATCTGTATGGGTAGAGAAAAGAATGCTCGAAGTATCATTCCAAATTTTCAAAACAAACAAGAATAATGCACATTTTTGCTTTCACTTAGATGTGAATTGAATCGGTTAAACACAATGGATATTTTCAAGCAAAGATGGCTCCAATTTGTAATTTATCAATCAATGTGACTGATTTTATTCTGGGGTTAAGTGAAGGAGAAAAGGTATCTCATTGGGCCTTTTGAGTGACCGTTCACCCTTTTCTGAGCACTCTTATTGTATAGCTCGGATCACCAACCTAGTGTACATGAGGATTTTAGAGAGTATACACTTGCGAAATTCAGGCTATAGGTTGAAAAAAATCTCAATTTGGTCTTATTTCTCAAAATTCATCATGAAATCTCTAATGAGTAAGAATAAAGAATGAAATGTACATATACACAAGACAATAATTGTCCAAAAATTTTATTGCTGAAAAAGTTTGAAACAAAAATTCCTGTTCAATTACGATACAAATGAGAAGAGAGAAACTTGTAAAGAGCTCCACATATACACTTTTTGTCTCCTTTTCTTTTGGAACAAAATGTATTAACAAATCAAATATACAAAATTTTCCTTTAAAAAACAATTACAACATCTCTCAGAGGCTTTAGCGTAGAGCTTCCAGATAGATCATTTATATTTTTATTGTAGGATCTGCCCAAAAATCACACAATACTTGTAATTTTGTCACTTTATTAGATCGGAAGTGCCATCAGATATAGAAAAATATTTTCCCTTTATTGAAGTATTTTTATGAATGCAGGGAAGGGGGAAAACAAAAGAAAAATACCCTGAATTAGCAAGCAAGATTATAAAATCGGTATGCATGTCCTATGGGGGAACCCTTTTATGCCAAGGGTAGGCCTAGCATGAAAATGCAATCCTCTAGGGTAGGCACTATACCAGACCTGATGGATCTGATCAACTCATTGAGTGAAAAATAATTCTTTGAAAAATTTGGTCAATTGGAGTGACGAGAGACATTTGTAAAAATGAGGTCAACGTCCGAATGGATTGATCACTTTTGATCGATACAAGAATTTGCAAAAACGCACGGGTTTGACCTTGACGAACTTCCTATCGAAGAGATTGGAATTCGTTGACCAAATTTTTTCAGTGAAGCACGGGTCAAAATCCCGACTGATCAAATGGCTGGATGCAATGGATGATTTTCTCAAAAATCGACTAAGTTTCCCAATTTGAAATTGACATTGAAACCCTGATTGGTCAAATGGGTTGAATGAAATTGGCCATTTATTTAAAATCGACCAGATCACCCTAAAAAGGGAAACTAGTCAAAATGAATTGAGTGGAATTTAAAATTTACTCAAAATTGACCGAATCATCCTAAAAAGAAATTGGTCAAATGAAATTGAGAATTTTATTCAAAATGGACCGGATCATTCTAAAAATTGAAATTGATCAAATGAATTGAATGAAATCGAGAATTTATTCAAAATAGACGCCCTAAAAGGGTAAATTGGTCAAATGAATCGGATGAAATTGATGATTTATCAAAAATCGACAAAATTGCCCTAAAAATGAACAAATTGATAAAATGGACTGGATGAAATTGATAAATGAAATGGTCCAATGGATTGAATGGAATTGGAAGCTTATTAAAAAATCAAGCTATCCACTGGTAGTTTCAAAAATTTATTACAATGCATTTAGCCTATGAGCCTTCTAAAAATCAAATTTTGGCCCCAATTTATTTATTGTCTCAATAGGAGGAATCATTTGTGAATTTTCTTCAAATTAATGTTCTTTTACGCAAGGGAATTTTACCAATTTTGATAAAATGGCCAAAAAGTGATTATTAGACGCTCATATTCCAAAAATTGCTCTTATGAAGACGATCGGATCCTACCTTACCTTGTGCACTACCCCTTTGGATGGTACAAAATGTAAACGTGCAAGTCTCTTTGGATTAAGTATCCGAGACACAAGGTGATTTATTCCTAACACGGGATCCCCTAAATGGCATTCCCTTACTAGGGTTTATGCATGATGCCATTTTATCAAAGCAGGAAAATATGCAATTCGAAACGAAACATGACCTAAGGAACCCTTTATCTGCCAGGGTAAGCCTAAAATGGTATGACATTATTAATTTATGAACAAAATATATCACAATTTTCAAACGTGCAATATCCTATCTACACGGGTAGGCTTCTAAAAGAGGATCATGTCAGACCTCTTATTTCCTAACGTTTGTGAATGCGAAAGATAAGAAACAAGGAAATGTTAGTTCAACACATAATCACATAACACGTTGGACAATTAGATGATATAAAAGCAACAAAGAAATAAAGAAAGAGGGTGGGATCCCTCCCCTCGTGAATGGTGTCCCTAACAGGGTAAGGTCGACTCTACCCTAGGCAATTCTAAAATGGATGCATGAGGTTGGGGTTTACTAATGCATCTAGACTCGATAGGTCATAGGTCACCGAGCCTTCAGACTTGGAAACCAAGAGTCATCACTCCCAAGGTTCTTTGTCGGTGGCTCGAACGATTCCCCAAACACCGCTACGCACACATCGTGTCACGGCTACGTGTTTGAGTGAATCTATCAAAAATCCTCAACCTTCGACTAAAAGCTAAAGGCTATCAACCCAAAGTTTAAAGCGGAAGATCGAGTGACCCATCGGATCATGCTACACACACATCGTGTCGTGATCACACGTCCAAGTGGGTCGCCTAAAATCCTGATAGGGTGGAGTGGCGTGACAAGCCACTAAAAGAAAAAATAAAAGAGGGATAAATATTAAAGCGAATGCACGTATGCTAGTGCTCGTTTGGAGGGGAGGGATCGAGAACCAACGCGAGACTCTAAGGTGATGTCCCCCACCCAAATGCAATGCAAGAGCGAGATAAACAAGTAAACATACATCCAATCAACCAATCATACATTCGTGAGCGAGAGAGGCAAAGGGTCCTAAAAAGGAAAATGCAACCCTAATATCCAAAATGCAATGCATAAAAAGGGTAGAAAAAGGAAAAGAATGGCTAAATCAAATGCTCGGACCCACTTAGGAAATCCCCAGTGGAGTCGCCAAGTTGTCGCGCCCCACTTTTTGAAATGGTGTGTGTGAGTAGTGTGTGTAGTGTATGTAAACGTGTGTAGAAGTGAAAGCAAAGACCGTGGGATTGTAAAATGCGACGGTTTTGGTCAAGTAAAGTTCAAAAGGGTTTTATGTATGAAAAATGGAGTCGCCACTTGGTATAGAGTTAGGGTGTAACAAAAATGATTTTTTGTTTTTGAATGAAAAAAAGTAAACAAACCCTTTTTGAAAACTTTTAGGTCTACGTAACCAAAGAAAGGGATCGGGGTCACGTTTGGTAAGGGAGAAGGCAAAGGCGGAGCCTAAGGCACTCCCTTAACCTAACCAAAGCTAGTTGCGTGACTTAACCCCACGTTTCCTAATTTTCTACCCAAGGTATGTATTGCATGTTGGATATGACTAGATGAATGCGAAATGAAAAGGAAAATGCAAACCTAAATCTAAATGTCTCTTATGAGATTTTTGGTCCCAATCACATGGGTTTGTGATGACCAATAGGAAGAATCTCATAGAGGTCATAGGAAAATGCAAATGAAGACTCAAATATGTGCAAGTGTGAAAATATATGAATGATGCGAAATGTAAAATAAAGGTAAGTGCAAGTATGAAAATGTGATAAAATAAAGGTGTTCGTGTGTAAATGGATGAAAAATAGAATAGTAGATACATATAAGTGTAATTTGGAGTGCCATTTGTGAGATGAGAAATAAATAAGTGATAAAAAGATGTTGAGAAAGTGTGAATTGAGAAAAGTGAGAAAATGTGGTTAAAAGGTGAAGAGGTGATATAAAAAGAATGCAAGTGTATGACCCTAAGGGGATGCATCAAGTTGGGCACGGGAAGGACTCCTAACTTTGTGATTTCAATTTTTCCTTTGATTAGAAAGGAGAACTAGCGTGCTAAGGCTATTTTGAGCCACACTCGCTCGTTTCCCTTATCGAAAGGGGACTCTCAAGCAAATACACCCTATAACTAGCATGAAGATGCAAAAGCCTAGAATGAGGGGAAAAGGATTGGAGGAGCATGCCAAATGATAAAAACTAAGAAAAATGCATGAAATGTAGTGAACATGCAAATATGCACTAACAAAAGGGGGACGGCCTATTGGATCTAGCGTTGGACTAGCCCATTCTATGAATTCCTACTAGCGTTGGACTAGTGGAAATGTACATTCATCTATCACATTCATTCATGGCTATGGAAAGCGAGTAGACATGTCAATCACCTATAAACACATAGCACATAACAATTAGCATGCTCGACTAGATGCAAGAGCCTAATAAAGCGAATTAACACATAACACATAGGCATGCAAATCACGCAAGGCAAATGAAGTAAAGGAACCCCTAACTATTACACTTGGGGAGGCCCTATTACAATCTAAGGGAAAATGAATTAAATAATTAAAATAAATACCTAACTATTACAAATTTGGCATTCAAGTGCCTTTCAAATAATCAAATTGAACTAAAATAAATGTACAAAGCCCATAAAGTAAATAAATAAATAAATGAAATGAATAAAAACATCCAAGTGGCATACAATCAAGCATGTAAAGGCACATAAGGCACATAGAGTCAAATAAAGTAAGAAATAAGGGATCAGGGTGTACCTCCCTTGAATTGGGGCCAATGAAATGAAATCACTTATTTACCCTCCAAAATACAAAGAAAAGGTCAAGGCATCACTTTGATTAACAAATATCATAAAAGATAAAAATGAATTGTGAAATCGAATCAATTAAATCATATAAGCAAACTACATTTAAGAAGTCAAAAGAAGAAATGACTTGATTGCAAAAATTAACAAAGTTCTGGGGTCTAAAATAAAAGAAAAATAAAGTTCAAGGACTCATTTGCAATTAAAGTAAGGACCCAATTGAATGAAATTGAAAGTTTGTAGGGCCATAGTGAAAATATCCGAAAGCTAGGGGACTGAAATGAAATTTCGTCATCAGGCTTCTTGACTTAACAGGCCATTGGGCTATTTCCTTTATTTGCTTGGGCCAAAGCTTCCCAACCCAACGGAAATCCAAAAACAAAAAGGGAATGGGCCATTTTATTATATTGACTCAAAGAATAATCCAACAAACTGATGGGCCTCAGCCATTTAGCCCAGGACAAACCCAAATAAAAATCTAACCCAAATCCAAGCAAAAACACCTCTTACCGAAAAGAAATCCAATTTCCTTAAACCCAACATAATGAAGTCCACAAAAAATTATTAAGCCACAACTATAATCTAAAAAAACAAGAAAATAATCAAGCTAAAAAACTATTTATGCATATTAAAAGATGATTAAGACGTAAAAGGAAGAAACAAGTTCACTTTTTTCCAATTTTCTAGGTCATATCAGAACAAGAGGGAAGGTTAAGGGGTTTCAACACAACAAAACCAAGGATCTGATTGAAAGAATTATGAACATTTTTGGGGTCAAATTATGAAGCTCTAAAATTCTGGGGTTAAACCACAAGACAAGGAGAATAAGCATCAGTTTCCATTTTCGTCGAGCTCATACAAGCAATCATCGTTCGGTCATTTTAACAAACAGGTTGAGGGCGTTAGAATTTCATCAAATTTTTGCTTGAATTGAAGTTAATCAAACTCCAGAAATTGTTCAACAAATCAAGAAGTTTCAGTCCATAAGGTTCGGACAATCTAAAACTATGGACAGCAAATTAAACATCAACTTCAAGCAAACACAGAACTTCAGCAACCCAAAGCGGCAAATTCTTATGCCAATCTCAACCCGAACATCAAACATCAAGTTTTTCCTCCCAAATACAAACATTAGGTAATGAAACATGCGGCAAAACCCAAACAGATGACTGGACATAATGAAAAACATCTCAATGGAAGGCGTATCAAATAAGCTAACATCAATTATTATTATCATTTCAGCTTTCTTTCCAATCAGAGCAATATCGACAATTCAGTCTCAACTCTAGCTATTCCCTCTCATAACAGCAGTTTGATACGTAGGGAAGGACAAGGCAAAGAAAACAGAAATGACACCAAAATAAGCACACAAGAAAACCTCAAAAAAATAAAACTCTGCCTTCTACCATTGCTGACCATGTCATTTTCCTTTTACGCAAGATGTAAGCAAGTCATCTTTTAATTAGAACTTTCAATCAGACATTTCATCCAACACCAAATGGGCATTAAAACATCATCAATTTTCGGCTCAAATGGGGTTATAATCAGCCCCAAGATTGTCAGCAAACCAAGGAAATTCAATTCGATTTACTACATACGGCATATGTGGTCAGAAAATTATGGGAAATCACTGGGAAATTGCAATGAATCAGTTTCACAAAAACATGCTTTTAGATTTTTCAGTGTTTATACTTGAAATAGAAAACTGAAATTTGAAACGGGAATACGACTTACAAATTGTTGTCTTGGCGAAAATCTGCCAGCGATGATATCGAATTCGGCTAAGTGGTGGTGGCTACGAGCGGCGGCGGTTCTAGCTTTTTGAATTCATCCTTCATTTTGCCGAAACTTTCTTCCTCTGTTTCAGTTTGCAACCGTGGCCTTTCTTCTGTTTTTTTTTTCTGTTTTTCTTTCTACCCAGCAGCCATCAACCGCAGCTACCCCCTCTCCAAATACTTAGCCGCCAGGCCTCCACTTTTGACTCGTCCGCGCTGCCTACTTGCTCCGCCGCTGCCCCCACAACTGAAGCCGATTGAAGTCGTAGGAAACTTGGCAGTGGTGATTGGAAATTTTTCGGATCCCCGAAACTGAAGCCCCTCATTTCCCTTTTTTGTTCGTTTTTCAACCGCCTGAACCTCTTTCTCTTTCTCTGTTTTTTCGCTGACCTCTTGTTGCTCCGCTCGTCCGTGGCGGAGTCCTTTGTCCGCCGCCCCTCTGTTTTCCTTCATCTCCTTCTCTCAGCCCAGGACCTCTTCATCTGTCACCATTTCTTTCCTGTTTTCACTCTCTCGCTCATTTCTCTCTACCCGAGGAACTTTCCCAACTTTCAGATTTTTCCTCTGCTCTTGCCAAGGACTCCCTCTCTATTTTTCTACTGTACTCGAAGCCGCCCCTTTTTGCTTTTCCCTCTCACTCTTTCCTACTCTCGGCCATTCGAATCTCTCCTTTTTCGTTGCTATTTTCTTTTCTTTCCACCCCCGAGCCTCTGTTTCTCGTTCTCTCCTTGACCGAAACTCCCTTTCTCTCGGCTCTCAAACCTGCTTTTCAACCCCAAAATCTCAACCGCCCCTTGCTTTCTTCTGCCCTCTAATTTGCTCAACCCGCCACCTGTGGAGCCTTCTTTTCTCTTCCTTTTTCTGTCCGCCCCTCCTCAGCCTCAGTCTTTTCTGAAGCCCTTTTTCCAATTACTCCTCCCTTTTTCTTTCCTTTTCTGCCCCCTTCTCCACAACCGAGAGAACTCCCCCTCTAATTTCCCCCCATTTTTCTTTTTCGGTCCTCCCCCATCTTTTCTTTTTTTTCTTTCAACATCCCTATCCTACAAGTGTCTCCAATCCCTTGCCACCTAGGTGATGTGTTGTTAAAAAATAAGCAGGGACACTTGTCCCACATGCAAGTTTCCACTTGTCAATTTTTCTTTTCTTTTTTTTTTCTTTTTTTTTTTTTTTTGCTTTTTCTTCTTTTTTTCTTTTTTTTTCTGAAATTTAGTATGAAAACCAAAATAAACAATAAAATAAAAACAAAACAAAAATAAAATAAAAACCCTAGAATTGAAACAAATAAAATTAAGATTAAATTAATCAAACAAATAAAGGTAACAAAATCAAAAATTTGGTGTCTACATCAATTTTTGTGAATTTTGCCGAATTTCCAAAATTTACCAAAAACTAAGACTGAAACTGTCTTGTAAGTATAAGTCAGCCAATTTAAGCTGAAATTGAATGTCTTCTGCTTAGAGTCTTAGAAAAGTGTCTTTTGGGAAGTACTTTGAAACTAGTTTTCAACGGTACCAAGTTTTCCAATTTTGGACCTACTGAGCGCAAGATACGATTTTTCAAAGATTGTCCCTTAAAACGGAATTCTTCGAACTTGTTGAAAAAATGAGTTTTAGAAACTCTTCACTACCCTTCGATATTGATTGACTGTTTTACATTTGATTTCAAAGAGGAAAAATCAGTTTTCCTTGTGTTATTAAATCCCACTTTTGAGTCTCGATTTACGAGTAATTAAGGCTCTCTTTCATGATATTTTCTTAGTATTGTGCAAGTATACAACCTTCCTTGTTAACGAGGGATTTATAAGCAATAGTGTGTTATAACCAATTGTTATTTGCTCAGGCGCTCAAGGGGACCTTCAAGAGGAACTCGAAGCGGACGCCTAAACACTTGTTTGAGCACTTACTCTCTCACTTTCATTGTTGAGTGTCAAGTGCATGACTTGTTGATATTATGTGAATTGTTCTATGGATTGAATGGCTTATAACTATTGAGTCGAGTGTGTACTTTATCGTACTCAATCTCATTTAAATGAATTGTAATTGAATTGATTGAAATGAATCGAATTGACTAAATTGAATTGAATTAATTGAATTGAATTGTATGTTATGGCTGCATACGTCGACTGGAGTGAATCTCCTCGACAAAATTGAAATGTTGGGGACGCCTAAACTCATCGACCAACCTTGCAACTCGAGCCGGCACGGGCTTGGTCGTGAAATCTGGTGAGCCATGAGAAAAAAAAAATTATAGGCTTGATCTATTGAAGAGATTTCGCCTGACATACTCGAGCAGTATCGCCTTATACAAGAAGAGCGGGCCCGGTACAGGGGTACGTAATGGTGAACGGGGAAGAGTAAGTGAAGTTTTCACGGACTTAATACCGACCCAGTTGACGGAGTGTCATCGCAAGGAGGTAATTGATCGAGCATTGGCAAAGCAAGTGGAACCTAGCTCCTGAGAGCTTCCATATCCTTGAATTATTTCTATTTACTTTTCTCACTCGAATTGTTAATTGCTTCAATACTACTGTTTTATTTGCTAAATGTGATTGCTACTTGAATTACGTGCTTGTACGTGTATTTATTGGCCTCACGAGCAATCGCTCACCCCGTAGATTTGTTTTCCTTAACAGGACCAGATGGGAAGATTTTGGAGAAAAGCCGACTAAATTACTCTTTCGATTAGTACCTTGGTTGTAATTGTTTAGTCGACTTATAATGGTTGTGTTTTGGGACTTGATGCACTTTTGATTGGGATTTTGAATGTATTTGTCTAGACAATTTTTGGAGGTTGTATATTTTGGGAATGAGATGTACTTTTGGTTTATTGTGATGTAAGACTTGAATGTTTTTTAAGGAAGCAAATTTTCTTTATATCTTCGACTTTTGGTATCGTTAGTTAACCTTAAGTTTGAATTGAATTGTATCGAGCCCTGGCGAGAGTTGGGCAGGTGTTCCATGGATATCCTTGGGTTCGCCCTTGGGAGAAGTGGGACCGCCACATAGTTAGCCACAATCACTCAAATATCTTGTAATTTTGGAAAAATCCTTCTTTAGAGATACATGAAAGTATTTCTCAACTATCAGTAACTTATCTCCAAAAAAAAAAAAAAAAAACTGCTATCAAAAAGTATAACTAGCTACAATCACTCAGATACCTTGTAATCCTGGTAAATTTTGTTGTACTCCTTATTTCATTCGTGTAATTTACAATGACTCACTTTACTTATCTTTTATCTTTGCATGTGTCAGTTTACTATGATGTGAATGTCCATCCATAACCAGTAATACATTCTAAACTGTATGGTGTCACTACTATCCTACAACAAGAATGAAAAAAACAAATAATGATTACCTTCATACTCTTCCTGTTATTTTATATGCCGATAAACTTCCCAAGTCATTTAATTCGTCTACTAAGTCAAATTTACAAACACTTGGCACGATAAGTTCCTTGTGCATACCTCCCCCAAGTAGGCTCTTACTATATCTATATACCATAGGTGACAAATCATTAGATGTAGTTCAGGACATGGTTCAGTGACATTACCTTCGTCGAATTGGGGTATTATATTTCACCAACGTCGGATGGCACTGTTGCTGTTACTTAGCTGTTCAACAAAGCTGGAGACTGTTGTAAATGTATTTCCTCTATTCCCTTCTACTTTGCTGCCTGTCCTAGAAAAGATGCAGAGAAATTCTCCTAACAATTTTTAACCTCAGTCAATTGTTGCATTCCCTCCCAAAGATGTCTACAAAGATAAATTGGTCCTTCCATCTTCACTCAAAATGTCTCACGAGCTTGGCTTCCTCTCAATAGATTTGGCCTCCTTTCTTTTTCACATAAACGTGCCCTAAATTTTTCCTCCCACTTCAATGTTTGCATTTTTATCTCTCAATTATTTTTGGCAAATATCCGTAGAAATAGCAAGACTTATTTTGGTGTACAAAAGACTGAATCCATGCTTTCTCGACTTTTTCCTTTCATTTTATGAGGTTGATTCAAAATTTTGCATTTGATATTTGAATTTTGAATCAATCTGTTTGCCCCAAAAGGACACTATCAGAACTTCAATACATTTTTTACTTTTTATTCTGCCCACTTATTGTAACGATGTCGTTTTTGGTTTAGCAATAGAATTAGTAGATGTGGCTTCTTCTTCACCTCTCGTCGCATTTTATGAGAGGATTGTTCAGGAACGGTCGGCCTGATGACCGTTCCTGCCCCAAATCCCTTGCGGTTCTTAATGCCTGAGTATCCTTCAAAACCCAAGACATAATTGGACCACACTAAGTTCTGTAATTTTCTAGAAGTGGCTACTATGGATTATTGAGTTTGCTCTTGTCCTTAACTTAATGTAGCATCTAGCCTTGCATAGAACTTGATTCACTCATTTCTTTGAATAGTCGTAACACAATACTACTAACCTAGTATTACACCATCCACAGTCCATATCCAACTCTTTTTGTCACCAACTGTAGTACCCATGATAGAGAGAACTGATCCAATAAATTTTTATTGTAAACTACGAGCCCAAAATACTTAAGGAAGTTTTGGTCCATTCTACAATGTATTATCAACAAATCAATCTTCAAGTAACACTTTTATGTAAGACACAATCATGTTGGATATGTAAAGGCATGAATGAGCCTCCTATTACCCGGTTTAAAGAGATTTGCTCAACTATTAAAAATGGATAAAAGGAAACAAGCTATGAGCAACAAGCTTGGAGTCACAATATCATTACAGTGCATTATGCACCCATAAATTTTTTTTGTGTGTAAAGGCAATAACAAGATAAATGAATTGTAAAATATCTCTAGAACAATTGTCACTATCTCATTTGGCTTTCCCAAATTAAGTCTATATGCTTAATTTTTCATGTTTCTCAAAATGACGTAGTCAACCAAATTGTCCAAAGTAATATGTATATTTTGTGGATGTAGGTTAAAGAATATGCATAAGAAGGAATATTTTTTAGCATAAAGTTGTTATATTTTGACATTTTTTTTCTTTTTTAAACCTTTTTGTATGCTTTAGTACACCGCTTTCACTAAATAATTAACTTTATTAAGGGTATATTTCTTGTTTTGTTGCCACAAATGCATCTTTAAGGTTAAAATCTCATTTAACTTGCAATATAGGATTGATTATGTTAAACTTGTAATCCTTGATATACTTTAAAACTTAGATTGATCCCATTAGAAAATGAAGTAGACAAAATGAAAAGTTAAATTATTTGAGGAGTATTTTGTAATTAACCAAACTGAACATACATAAGTTCACAAAAAAATAAATACGCACCTGTATTATATATGTGTACATACGAAATGCATGCATAGGATAGAAGCATCTTGGTTTTGTAGCGAAATCCTTGACGTTTTTTACCTTGCATATACACCCTTCTCATTTGCATTTGTCTTATGCATTTCTTTCAGCTCCAATAGAATATAAATACATATTTTTCTTAAGGGGAATGACCTATTTATGATTTATTTTTGAAGTATATCATATTGTATTCTATGAAAATAATTAATGAAGTCTACTTTGTAAAGTTTTCTTCCAAAATCTAAAAATATTTAATACATCCTAAGTTACATGTTGAATATATTATAGGGTTTTTCTAACGAGTGTTCGAGTGTCCTATAGGCACTTGTTAGCACAACAAATATTCACAAAACCTACCATGTATTCACACACACACTAACAATTATTATTCTCCCTTATATGTATATACTTTCTCTATTTAATCTTACCTACTCTCCCTTGTATTTATTTACTTTCCCTAATTAATCTTACATTTTTAAAAATATATCTCTATGACACTAGTTAGATAGACCTTATATTATATATAAAATTTTCTTTTATTCTTGAATATAAGTTATAAATTCTAAAAATAATTAAATTTATATATGTTTGGAATCTTTGTTATTGGTATTTTGGAATAGAATAATCAGATTACATATTCTATTTTTCTCAGTTCTAGGTTGTAAACCTCTTGAATCATTTCTTCTTTTTATGACCCAACTTTTGAGTGTCATTCCTCTATTATTGGCATGAGAGAAGTAGACTAAGTTGGCATAAACAAATTTTAATATCACTAATTTATCAATTAATAAAATTAATTTGATATGGCTTTTGTTTGGCTGTCACAAGGTTTGGGATTTGTTGCACATTGAGAAACTTGTGTAAATAAAATTTTTTGGAAAATTCATATGGGAATTAGCTATACACTTTTGAGTTTGGTTCTAAAAAAATTGACTCAATCTAGGATACGAGTAATTTATAATTTCCCTAGTTACTATCTACTGATAACTATTCACATTTTTGGTATTTAAAAATATTTTTGGTTGATATTGCTAGCTAGTGTGCTCTATCTTTTACTTTAGATGCATTTCATACAATACCAAAAAGAATAAATGGATAAAAGTGGTAAAATATTAGCTGAAAAATTAACGCAAACAAAATACTTTTCTCATCACTTGATGAAATATTATTGCTATATTTTTTGATATTTTATTTCTCACTTAAACTTGATCTCTTGAATTTCACCTTGAAAAGAGTAAGAGAGATTTGAATATCAAGATTTGTAATTTCTGAGATCTCAATTTTAACCACTAGATCAAAACTTTCTTCACATGTTTTCTTTTGCATTATTGAAATAACGAAAGGTTTTATGTAGGGTCATTTCACCTTGGAAAGGGTTTAATGAAAAGGAACAAAATTTTGCACAATTATGAGCATTTATAATAAAGAATACTTTAAACAATGTTGAAATTCTAACGTAAAGTTTCTTTTCATTTTTTTTACATTTGCTAATGTGAAGAATTGTGGATATTAAATGGCAATAGCATGGTATTTGTAGATATGAACAAAATGAAGAGTCTTTTTTTTTCTCCTCTAGAAGTATGAATGGAAGTATATTATCACTCTAATCAAAATTATATGCTCCTCATACATCTTTTTCTTAGTTTAGGTGGTTGAATCGCAAAGGTGTTTTATGAATTTTCTTTTGTGAAGTAAGATGAATGTTTATTCAATGTTTATTCAATTTTAATAGATGCATATCCTTTTTCAGTAGTTTGACTTAGTGAAAAGGCCTTTTTTTCTTTTTCTTTTTTTTAGTTTTTCCTTTAAAACCTTCCACTTCTCCCTATACCCTTTCCACCATCAACTATCAAGTTCAAGATTCGAATCCTGATCCTGACAATGGGGAGAACACTAAGAGCCTATCCCTAACTGCTACGCCAGCCCCTGTGGTTGACTTAGTGGAAGGGTTTACTTGATTGATAGTTAGAAATCCTTTTGGCTCTTTTTTTGTTTTGTTTGTGTTAATTAATATTTGATTGTTACCATAATGTGTTAATTTAAAGAGATAATTAGGACAAAAATTTATATGATATTTTAGAATTTTTATATGTGAAAAGATAAATTACACATGTCAAATTTTGTTTATTAAACTAATTCTATTTAAAAATTGAGAATGGCTACATTATAAATGTTGAATGCTTTATTTTTCTTCTTCAATCTAATAAAGAAGTGCACAAAAATTTGTGCTTTTATACCTAGAGGAACTCATTGCTTATGAATTCACATTAGTTTTCCTAACAAAACATGTTGATCCACTTTCTATTGATTGACATTTATTTTACTATTGGGACAACATGAGGCAATGCGTATGAGAATACTGTTGTGGAAATATCATGCTAAGGTCAACCCATTTTTGACATTAAATTTGTCAAATTTGGTAACCCACACGGAACTTGTGGTTCATTCTAGAAGGGTACTTGTGATGCCAACAATGATCCACATTCTGCTGTTCGTGAAGCATGTGTTAGGAATTGGTCCAGTTTCGGTGGAAAATGATATTATATATTCTTCATAAATTAAGTAGTTAAGGATAAAATGTCACCCAATTCATAGGTGTTATTACCGAGTGTATTGTTTGTTCTCTTCTTAGTCAACGTTTCTTAGATTTTCTTCTTTTTCTATCAATGTTTCTTGAGGCAAACATGAGTTTTGGATGCGTTTTGAGCATTTGCTCAATACTATATTAGAAACTCTATATTTTTGTCTAAAAAAAATATGTTGATTGAGGAAATGATTCAAAAAAGGGTGAAAGATAGAAAAAGAGTCCTACAACAGGATTGATTTATGAAATGACATGTTGTGACGATCTCATCTTCTCCTAAGACGAACCAAAGGGCTTAGCAAGCCGCCTGTCTAACTCTCGTCAGGACTTAATCACTAACTTACTCACAAACCTTGGTTACAAGCGTAACCACCTCAAAAGCAAAAATTACATCTCCAAATGACAATAAAAAGAACTATTCTTCAACAAATACATGAGACAGTGATCACTTCAATCTTAAAGTACATCACTAGTTCAAAATTACAAAAGTCGAGTTTTCAAACTTACAAGTAAAAAACAAAACTAGAGAGTTGATACTATTACACAAAAGCAAAAGATTTACACAAAACTTGGCCCTTCGCAATCAATGACCCAAATTCTCGCCCCTATAAGGAAAACAAAGTAAAAGGGTGAACTTTTGCTCAATAAGGTTCGAAGAAGGTCATGCAATCAATAATATAATACACAAGTCAGATAATGAAAACCACCACAAGATAGAGCAATTAGACTTCAATTAAGTAATAACACATTTATTTAAAAGGATACGGGGCTCTCATGAGCTTGTTCAAGTAGCTTGATTAAGATTCAAGATTTTCGTTGACATTTCGTTGACTTTATTCCATAATACTATCAAGTAATTCACCACTTCACGTCATTCTCCAACCAGCATTCAACCCCCTACCAGGCCCGCATGTCAAATTCAAGAAGGATAATACTCGAGTATACCGGTTTCAGATTAAGTTCGAGAATTCAAGTACAGGTTCCAATTCAAGTTCAAGTGACAAGACTTCATTAATCTCATCGACCAAACCCTTGTTGGCTCTACTCGACCAACTAACCAATGGGGTTTGGGACCCCCAAGCATGCAATGGAGTCGTTGGAATAACAACCCAAATGACTATCAAGTCAAGCACAAGTAAAGCAATTCATTTAATACAAATATCAGGGGTCTAGCCATGAAGCGTCGAGTATGAGAGGTACATCCTCACCCAGGCAATAGCAATTCAAGGGCAAGTATCTCAACCAAGCAAACATTTCATTCAAGCAAGGAAACATGGCACATAAACACTTCACAAGCACTTAGAACGCTCACCACTTAAAGTAAAGTTCAAATGTGTGGCGACCCCACCTCCCCCTAGGGCGTACCCTAGGGTTTAGCGAGTCGCCTGCCCAACTCTCGCCAGGACTCACTCACTCGAAACTTGAGAAAATAATGTACATCCATAAAAGATAAGTATCACAACAAGTTCAAACTTAATATATACATTGATGCTCAACCCAGATACAAAGCTCTACACACCAAAATACTTTAAAGTGTTTACAATTCATGTACAAACAACTCTAGTCGGGTGCTAGTGCGAGTACAACTTCAAAATTCAAAACAATTAGACTACGCTAGTCTTTACAAATCTCGCGCCTCGCTCGTGCCCCCTGTAAGGAAAACAAAACTAACAGAGTGAGCTAAACTTCAGTGATGTTCCAAATAGTAAATTGACCATTAATTAACAGTAAATGTATCATAATAGTGAAATAGCGAGTATAACAAGTCAAGAAAATGAGCAATACACTTTGTACAACCACCATTTCATATTTAGTATTTCACGTAAAAGGATATAGTTTCCTTGGTAAACCAGTTCCACCATAACTTGATCAAATAGTAGTTGACACTCTGTCAACTTTCAAGTAAGGTAACTAGTCCAGTAGTACACCACTTAACTCCAATCTCCATCCACCAACCAGACCCCTTATCGGACCCGAACTCCAAGGTAAACACTGGCGATAATACTCGAGTATACCGATTAGTCAAGGAGATAACACTCCACTCGACAACACTTACTACCCAGGGTTCGTTATCTAATTGACCAGGCCCTTGCCGATTCGACTTGATTAACTAGCCACAGAGTTTCTAGAATTCCAGACAAAATACAATTCAGAAGCATGTATATCAATTCCATTGAAATCAATGAACAAGAATAAATCACATTAGGGCAAGTGTGATAAAGTACACTCTTGCCCTATCAATCTACTCATATATCATGTAATCATATTGGTCAAGCATTAAACACAAGTGTCAAGTGTAATCAGGTATTTGGAAGCACTCACCAAAAGATGTAGTGCCTTTACGGGTCACGTTCGAGTACTACTCCGTGTTTGAAGTCCAAATCTGCGAGAAAACATTATTTATGAGCTTTGAAAATTAACTAAGATTCGAAACTTAAATGTTTCGTTTAACGAGAATCAAGTAATTGAAACTCATTTAGAGAATATTCGTAAAACTCTTGCTCGCTCTTCAAATTGTGAAACTTTGAAGCAATTATACTTTGAAATACCATTTGAGTCGAAAAAACGAGAAAAACGTATTTTTATTAGTCGTAAATTTCATTTTTCTAAGGGTACAAGTTTCGGCCGAATTCTAACTTATATACCTCTATGAAAGAAGGCTTGAATACCCTAGACGATTCAAGTGAAACTCGTTCTCAATTCCTACTCAAGTCGCACGTACATCTCCTAGCCCTCAAGTTAAAGGTTAGGCAGTGCGCCCTTTGTGCTTACCTATTTTTCATCCATTTATGGCTTCATTATTTTTCTCAAGTCAGCCCCAACATTACACACAAGAAATGTCATCACTATAGCCTTCAATTAGGCTCTAAAATCATCCAATTACATCACAAGTCCAATAATATTACCAGAAATCAGTTTTGAAGCCCAAAAGATTAACTAGCAGATTTGACATCTTATAGTATTTTGGTCACAAATGGAACTACGCTTATCGGATTGAGGCACCTTTTGTACCGATTCGAAGCTAAGACAAAGGGCTACAACTTGTATGAAGACAGCTCAACCCAGTTCACGGTTGATCTAGGTCGAATTTACAAATTACAGAACCAAAAATTCATGATCAGTCGGGTTGTCAGTACTGAATTCAAACGGCAATAACTCAAGCTACACACTTCCGATTGAGGCATTTTCAGATGCGTTGGAAAATTGAAACATAGGGTTAAAACTTTTGTGTTTTGGCTAAAGACTGATTTGATACGGATCAAGGCGAAAAATGAAGTAAAAAATGGGAAATCTTGAAACTGTCCATGAAATGAGGCTTTTGACATGTTACCGTGCTCCGATTGAGCTGAAATTTTACAGGCAGCTATATCACACCATTTCCTACAACTTTCATGTTTTGATCTAAGCCTGATTCGGCTTCTAACATACACAAATAAAGCTGGTCAAAACAGAGCAGTTTCAATCCTTAAATCTGGAATTTAATGCATTTAAGGTATAAACTTCACATTTCTACCTTGAACCACTACTTCAACTTCCTATACAAGATTATAGACATCATATGCTCTCTAAACAACAAGGAATAAAATTGAACAACTCAAACCCTAACTCAAAATTCACCATATCCATCAAAACTACCAAAAGAACTATCATTTACCACAAGTATAAGTTGTTATCCACACTTAATCAAGTTTAAGGAAGAGATAAAGGAAAGGCAACCATGTACCTCTCTAAGATGCTTGCAAGAGAAATCCTTCACCTTTCCTTTCCAAACTTTAGCACCCCAAGCTTCCTAAGCTCCCAATTTAGAAGTTAATTGGTTTAGATTTTCGGTTTTCTCTCAACTAAGCTAGGAATCAAGATGGAATGAAGTGGTCTTTCTCTCTTGTTTTCTTTCCTTAAGTCTCAGCTGGAATGACAGAAATGGAGAGCACAAGAAGTGTATTTGGTGATAAATATGAAAGAAACTGGTTGGTCAACAACCTTGGGATGTTCGCCACTTGTCGCCTCAAGATTGCATCTTGAATTTTTCTTCTTTTTCCTTTCTTTTTTTGTTCAAGAATTTCGGCTCTCTCTCTAGGCTGATTAGGGATGATATTTTGGTACTAATGACAATGAGATTAAGTTAATAAAGTGGTGGTCAAGTAGTGTGTTCAATCGGTAGTGAACGGTACACGTTGGTTCACACCGTTTTTCCTTACCTGGCATGTACTAGGGTTTTGACTTATAATTCACTCCCCTATTATTAATACTTCTAATCACACACTTTTTCTTATCTAAAACTCACTCTTAATTACCAAATTTAGTACACACTTCGCACCGATTACTCACACTATGAAAAGACGTAAAAACTCTAGTTCGCTTAACGATGAAAGAAAAGAAGAAACCCTTGGTTCTATGATTATTTGTAGCTATTGGGGAAGTGAATGTGTAGTAAAGTTACTGTAAAGTAATAAATTCCAAATTAAAGGAAATTTTAAGAAAAATATAAGGAATTTTAGAAGTCCTCACAAAATGTCCATCTCGGGTGCAATTTCGGACTCACTTCCAAGTCCTAGAATCAGGTAAATAGAGTACAATAAGATCCACTGCTCCAAGCCACACATTTAAACGAAACTACTTCCAAGTCCCAATTAAGAAATCTCAAGTTTTCAGATTTTTCTTACTCACAAACTCTCCCTAAAATGCATGGTTTCTTGTTCAATTCAAGGGGAAAATCTATGTACATGTTAGGTCAATGATTCAAGTAGAAGGTAGTGCGAACATATCTCATTTTCATCCACCAATTATGGTTTAAAACCGTCCAAAACAGTTTTGTTTGTAGGCTGGAAATCTAGCACTTAAAACAGGAAAAAGTGAGGTTTTTCACCTCTTAGACTTATCAGATTTTGCTCAAATCTATCACCCATGTTAGAGTTAAGGTATAACCAAGTGTATAAGGCATTAATATGACAATTTCACCCCACAACTTCAAAAGAAAAGCTGCACAAAACCTCTCTCTCTGTTCGGCCAGCTTGAGGAGAATTTCAGCCAAGAAAATAGTGAGAAAATTGAGTTTAAACCACTTAAAGTCCATGATTTTGGTTCAAATCCAACACACACTTGTAGTTTAAAGTCTTATAGAGTGTTTTGAGCAAAATTTATCTTAAAAATCATCATGAAAAATTCAAAATCCAAGCTGAAATTTTCAGTCTTTGTTTCGGCTAGCAAGCAGAAATTTTTTTGCAAAATTTTCCAACATTCATCCAACTAATCACTCAATTTTCAACCAAAAATTCCTAGCAAATCCACAAGGTTTTATTCCCATCATGTTAATAGATATATATAGCCATAAATCTCAACAAGTAATGTCACCAAAATTACATATAAATAGCCAAATCCTAAGTTGTCATCTCAAGAAATCAAGCATCAAATTCAAAATTAACAACTTGGAAAACTTCTAGGATTCACCACATGATCTAGTCTTTAAACCTACAAGATTAACTTATCTTAAACATAAGGAAAAAAAAGGAAGGTGATCTAGCATGTTTACCTCTTTTGATCCACCGAACAAAATAAAATCAATCCACAAATCCACCAAATCTTCTTCCCTTCCAATTTTAAACCAAGGTTGGTGGTATGATCAAGATCTTCCCTTTCTTCCTACAAATCTAAGCAAGATTAAAGGTCAAATGGATGAAGTTTCTCTTCCCTTTTTTTTTCCCTAAGCTCTCAGCTCTGTCACTCTTTCTTTCTCTTGTTTTTGGAAGACAAGAAATGGAAAAATGGTAAGAAAGGCTTGGTCAATGAAGTCGTTAAAGAATAAAGCTTGGTTCCTATTGCGCCACATGTCCAATTCTCTTAATTTCTTGCTTCAAATATCTCATCTCTCTTTTATTGCACTAAACTCCCTTTTTTCACTAAAGTTTCCTCACACACCTCACTAAAAGTTATAGTCACCCCACTCACTAACTCCCACATGTTACAATTAATAAAGTCATTAAGACTAAAATCATTATCAAGTCAATAAAAAAATAAATAAGTAATTAAATAAATAATATGTAATGAAGTTAAAACGGGTAAAATGACAAAATTTTTCGAGTCCTCACACATGTTTTTAAGATGTTAAAATAGAACCAGTTTTTATGGAGGGTTCAAATTTATAATAATCTCCTTACAACAATGGTTTGAGAATCAGCCTGTCTAACTCAACTTTATTGTGCTAAGCATGTAGCAGTATTAGCGAGAAGATTAACTTCTTTATCTGCATAAGATAGTGTAACTATTTTATCAGTTATAATAGCAAGCACGTTTGAGTAAAAGTCTAGCATCAATACATTATAAACTAAGAGCATCGCCTTACTATAGTACAAGTAGCATATAAACTTAGAGTATCACTTTTACTGTATTACAAATAGCATAGCCTGAATCTCCCATCATCTTTACAACTTATTCACTAATTTAGATGGCTATCACCAGTCCTACCCATGACTAGCAAGCATCCGAGAAAATGATAGGTAGCAATTCGGTTAATATTTTGTGTGTAAGAATGAACTAAATGATTTGTGTGTTAGATTATTGGATGGATTTTAGGGTTTAACACATCGAAATAGAGGCATTAGTCTAGGAAGAAATTTGTTGAATTTCAAGAGGAGGATGAAATTAATATATGGCGCTAATCCTTTATTTGATAGGATCAATAATTGTTTCCATCTCTAGTGATGCAATCTCTCTAGTCTAATTTGTAGAATTTTTTATTTTTTACCTGTTAGATTTGAGCCAGTGACCTAAGAATAATTTGTAAAATTTTACCTGCCAAATTCGAATTAGTGACCTAAGGATAATTTGTAAAATTTAGTTTGTCTAGTTCAATTTGTCTAATTTAATATGTGAAAGTTTCCCCCTACCATTGATGAAGCAATAGATATGAAAAGCTCAATTACGTAAAATTTTCAATTTATATGCAAGTTAAAAATATTACCCTCGCGATAAAAATTTTGGGCATTAACTTTCACTTTTCTAGAGCTAAAAAAACCTGTATCTAACAATAACATCCAAATCTTACTACTATTTAGATGAATGAATAGCTCAAAATACTATTGAAATGAAATTGATAACTCAAAATTCATCAAATTTTATCAACATGCAAACACGTCAATGTTAAAGTATTATTTCATATCATTATCAGATTACAAAGACTCACTCAAATACTAGCATTGAGGCATTAACTTAAATCTTAACATTATGTTGCCCTAAAAACAGCACTCAATTGCTTCCAATTATAATGAATTATGTTTTCCATATCACCAAGAATTGTATGCATCTATTTTCCAAACTAAATTGTGTAGATTCTAGAGAGGGCATTTATAAACTCCAGAAATAGCTTTTTACATAATAAGATATGATGTTAACACAATCATAAATTAAGCATTTGCCCAGATCAATAGGTATGAATTAAAAAATATATATGAATTGGGTTTTTAGTGATTCTAATGGTATTAAAAACATATTTAATGAGTATAGAGATTGTAATAGTATTAGAGACATATTTAATGAGTAGAATATGCATAATACATTTAGGATGTGAAGATATGGATATAGAACCCACCCTTATGATATATATATATATATATATATATATATATTTGAAGTGGAAGAAAAGATGCATTTAATGTTTTGAAATGTGACTATGATGGATGTATCTCTTTCATAGAAGAACTTTCTCCAACCTAACTAGTATTTTTCGTCTACATATGCAGAAGATGTTAGACATTTGATGTATAAATTTAGAGTGAATGACCAAAATGATCACTCAAGTATTAAAAATGGCATCGCTTGATCACCAAACTTGTTTTGAGGCCAAAAAGACCACTAAACTAAAAAATGCACTATCAAGGTCACTTTTCCATTTTTGCCAGTGAATCATTTGATTACATGGTCCCCCGAGTTACGAATATTTTCATATGGGCAAAATCGTCCAAAAGGATATTAAAACAAGTGAACTCATACATTGTTTCATGCTGAAAGTTGACCAATTTAGATTCTCATCATCTTTTTTTGGCAAAGTAGGAATTGTGAACATCTCTAAACCAAATTGAAGCAACAAACAATGAGTTTTACGGCCTAATCATCTCACCAACTTCAATAGTCAAGGAAATTGTGAAGCTAGTGATTTCAATAAACTGGGTGAAATGACTAACGGGCCAGTATGCTGATCCGTACGTAATGTATGGTAAGTTAACCTTAAACTCTATTTTGATGAAGAAGATGATTGCTAAAGGAGACAGACTCTCGAAATATTAGCATGAAATGGAAGAATGTCAAAAACGTTAAGTGTGTAGGGTTTGTGATTTTAGGGTTTAATGGATTTTTTATGTAACATAAGAATATGAAAGGGACATGAGAGCATGGTCCTCTATTTTGTCGTTATAGTAGATTACAAGGAGTCCTACACTTACATGTATTTAAGCTAAATTAATTAGATAGAAAAAATGGAAATTTTGTTGCATACGTTGACTAATAGAAGTACAATATTGTGGTCTTGTATGGTGAAGAAATGAACCTGTAATTTAGACAAAAAAAATTACTATAAGGTGACAATTTTATTATTAAAAGATTGGATATAAATAAATTAACAATACCTACCACTATTTGGTTTGTTGTTGTAAAACATGGATGCGCATTATTTTCAATTAAGATGTAATAGGATGGTAGAATTCAAGGGGATAAATATAAGAGTTATGTTGGTGGGGAGATAGACTATTTTGATTTTTGTGATGGAGATAGGATGACAATGCAGGAGATTAATGGCATGGTGAAAAGGTGTGGCTATAACAATGAAGTCATTTTCTACTATTATCTTGATCCGAGAAATGATATCAACCATGGATTGAAAGAATTCCAAACTAATAAACATATTAGAGAGTTCTATAGTTGGGCGGAGTGGTTCAAATTAATGGAAGTGATATGTGACCATGTGCCACAAGAATAAGTGTTAAAAATTCAGACCAAAACTATCGTAAGGCCATTATATGTCAACAAGTTTACAGTGATAATATAGGAAATTAATGATAAGGAGCAAGGTCAAACAGACCATGCATGTAGTAGTAAATCTGCAAAGAACACACAATCTATTAGGAAAAGTGGTTGTTCCCTCGATCATTTGCTACTTCAGAGTGGAAGGATAGCGGTGTGCAAAAAGAACTAGTACATGGAACTCTAGGAAATGTGATACATCTATACTTGGAGCAAACTTGAACTCAAGTTTTGGTGATAATGAGCATGTTTCCTCGAGGCTATTGGAAATGAGAGAGAAAGAGATGATTGTGATAGTGATGGAACATGTGATGAGAGAGAATTTCAGTCTTACACTGATTATTATAGAGATGATGAAATGTATGAAAAACAAACAAGCCAACAATCTCCAACATAGCCTAGTGAGCCACATGAAAGTCAGGCCAACGCAACTCAGCATGCAGAAACACAGAAAATGTCAGAGAGTGAAATTGACATTGGAGGAGCAGCAAATGAAAGTAGTTAAGTGAACAGTCCTCAAGCCAGGTAAGAATTCAAACATCAAAAAGTTCATATTTGAGGAGGAGTTTCAGGTTGAGGAAATCACGTCCTAATGATGCCATTGGTCCTCAAACTACATAGCAAAGTGAAGACTATGGCTGGCAAACTACACAGCAAGCAGGAGCAGCCAATGACAGCGATCAAAACCCACTTTTGAATGATGGTGTGGAGATGGAACTTAATAACAATCATGGCTCATTTGATGAGGAAATCAAGGAGGCAGAGGTAAAGTATAATTTTGATATTGAGAAATTTATGAAAAATCTTGAATTTGAAATTGGTATGAAATTTGGAAGTAAGGGTTTGGTTAGAGAAACTCGTAGGAATGACTCAACTCTTACCGGGAGATCTGTGTTTATGTATACTAATGACAAATCTAAATTGAGAGCAAAATATGCAACACCTTATGAGTGGTATGTGTGTGTTTCAAAATTTCTACCTTTATACAACTTGAATTTTGTTTTAAAGACATTACATGTTGTTCACACTCAGTGCAATCATATATGGAAACCAGTAATCTCCAACACATCATGGTGAACCACATCAAAGTCAAGCCAACACAACTCCGCACATGAAAATATAGGAAATACCAGAGAGTAAAATTGACATTGAAGAAGGAGCAAGTGAAAGACAATCAGGTGAATAGCCCTCAAGTCAAATGGAAACTTAAATATTAAAAAGTTCACATTTGAGAAGGAGTTCCAGGTTGAGAAAATCAGGTCCTAGTGATGCTAGTGGCTCTCAAACTACACAGCAAAGTGAAAACTGTGGCCGGCAAACTACACAACAGATAGGAGTAGTCAACGACTGCAATCAAAACTGACTTTTAAATAATGGTGTGGAAATAGAACTCAACAACAATCATGGCTCATTTGTCGAGGAAATCAAAAGGGCAGAGGTAAAGTATACTAACTTTGATATGAAGAAATGAATGAAAAATCATGAATTTGAAATTGGTATGAAATTTGGAAACAAGGGTCTATTTAGAGAAGTTATTAGGAATTACTCAATTCTTATCAGGAGACCTGTATTCATGTATACTAATGACAAATCTAAATTGAGGGCAAAATGTGCAGCACCTTGTGAGTGGTATATGTATGCTTCAAAAGTTTCAGCCTTAAACAATTCGAATTTTGTTTTGAAAACATTAAATGATATTCGCACTCAGTGCAGTCATGCATGAAAATACAAGTACATGTTTATATCTTGGTTGGCAAATAGGTATGAAAACTAAATCAAATCAAACATGGACATACAGCAAAATAGATTAGGCAGGCTGTGAATGACCAATATAAGTATGAAATTAGTAGGAGCATGGCATATAAGTTAGGAGTAAGGTTAGAAAGAATATTAAGGATAGTGCGGCAGAACAATATGCTTTTGTGTGGGAATATACTGCCGAATTACAAAAGGCCCATCCAAACACAACAATTGACATTCAATACACTTCAATAAGTGGTTCTGATGATAGACCTACATTTACCATATTCTATTGATATTTAGGATCTCTCAAAAAGAGAGTCAGTGATGGCTATAGGCTCATTATAGCACTTGATAGTTGTCACACAAAAGGACAACATTTGAATCAATTGTTGACAGGCATTAGGATAGATCCCAATACCCATTGCTTGACCTATTATTGAAAAGGAAGCAAGAGAGCAATGACATTAATTTTTGAGGTTATTGATTGAAGACTTACAAATATCCACTGCTAGCAATCATTACACATTTATTTCAGACTAGTAAAAGGCCAAACAATCACACTTTTGTATTGTTCATATTAGTTACTGTTTAGTTTATTATAGTTGACCAGCTTTACGTTTCTCATTGTAGGGGCTTGATAGTGCACTTCTGGAACTTCTTCCATACTGTGAACATAGATTTTGTGTATATCACCTGTACAGAAACTTCAAGAAAAACATCCCAAGCAGGTTTTGAAAGATAAACTATGGACCATTATAACAAAAACAACGGTTGACATATATGAGGCAGAGATTGAAGATTTGAAGAAGTATGATCAACTTGCATATGCATGGGTCAAAAGGACACTACTACCACACCATTGGTGTAAGGCATTCTTTCCTCATCATGTTAAATCAGATATGCTAGTTAATAATCTTTATGAGACATTTAATGCAAAAAAATTAGACGTTTAATGATGGAAAGGGTTAGGAAGTATTTAACAGGTAGAATAGAGGATTAGGCAGTTTGGATAAAAAAACATGCCGAGATCCTATTGGTCCAACTATTAAGGAGTTGATTGAAGAAAGAGCAAAACATTCTAGGAAATGAAAAACTATGACAAACAACGATGGGAGGTATCAAGTTAAAGGACCTAGAGAGGGAATAGTATGCTATTTATGTACAAAATAGAATATGTACTTGTAATTTGTGGCAAGTTAGTGGGCTGCCATATTGCCATGTCATTGCAACAATTCACAGAATGAATGAGAACCCATACAAGTATACTGATGAGTGCTAATCCAGGGGATTACTTTTGAAAATTTATGATAATGTTCTCTACAGCATCAGTAGAAAAACACTTTGGTCAATCATTACAAATCCAATGTTAGGCCCCCCAAATACCATGTGTCCTATCAGGAAGGCCTAGAAAGGCAAGAAGAAAAGATGTTATAGAGAACCAAATACCAATGTCCAGAAAATAAAAAAAACATGTTGTAATGTATTGTAGAAAGTGTGGTTTGGTAGGTCATAATAGAGCTACATGCAAAGTTCAAGATGCTGCTGGAACTGAACGATTAAGACATGATAATGCAACTACCCAACCAACCAAAAGTGGAGGTACGGGTTCTAGTGAAGAGAAAGCTCTTCATGTATCTGGTGAAGAGAATCCTGAAAATTTCACAAACCAGTAATTTGCAACCTTCTAGAATTTGGCATTGCTGGCTCATGCATCCATATTAACCATGATGCAACAACTACCCAAATCACGACAATAATCTTTGATAGCTTCCTTGTCTATTGCTTTCTTCTGAGTTGCTCTTTCAGTAATTTTATTTCCAGTGCCACCTTGTTTGCTTTGCTTTGCCATTGCAGAGTCTACTCTTGTAGAGTTTCATTCTTAACTTCTAATCTATTCTTACTTCTTAAGAGGCCAAGTATTACTTGCTTAGCCCTCTTACAAATTTCTTCATCATACCAATTCCAATATTCACACCATCCAACTTGCAATAGATTTTTTCATTTTATCCATCTTGTAATAACACAAATATCTATATTCTTCATTATCTTATGTGATCTGGAACATACTCAATATATCTTGGCGCTGGAATTTTCTTCGTCCAGAGGCTTTCAAAATGGTTTTAGTTCCGCACCTGTAGAATGGAATTTGTTTATTGCATCTTGTCATACTTCATTGGAGAGGATGGAATGGAAGGAATTTCCTCTTGAATAGATGAAAGGAGGTTTGCCTCTGCATAGGTGAAATAAGGAATCAATCTACTTGTAGATTTAAAGGCACGACTCACAAGAAAGAAACAGGTTTCATTTTTTTTATGGACATTTTTGCCCTTGCACAAATAATTGTCCACTCAACATAGCCATGTAACTAGATGATTCATCGGTAAAAAACGGCAAAGTGACCCTGGCGGTGCGGTTTTTTTTAGTTTAGTAACCTTTTTTGCCACAAAAAAAATTTGGTGATCAAGTGATGCCATTTTTAATAGTTGAGTGACCATTTTTGCCATTCATTCATAGATTTATTATGAGTCTACCTTTTTTTTCTAGTAGGAAAGATATGAGATTTAAGAAGTGGGAAGGGAAAGAGATATTAGAACCCAATATCTCCCAAGTCCTGGAGTCTCAACCTATTATAAGTCTACTTGTAGATTATGTATATTATTAAAATATAATATGGTCATGATGATCTATGTTGTTATAACTCTTGCATAGACGATGTGGTTTACAAGTAAAACAGTAGATTGTTTCTACTAAAATATAAATTTTTATAAATTTTTAATTCAGAGGTTTTAACAAAATTTTTAGCTTGATTTTGGACATATATATATTAAAATTAATAGGTGAACACAAGGGTAGGGAGGCGTTTTTTCTTTCCCGCATATCTCTAGGGTTTATCATAGAGTAGGGTGCTTTAGGGTCAGTCATGGCCGCCCTTCAGCCTGAGGCTGAGGGGCAGGGGGCATCGCCTTCATCAAAGAAATCTTTCTCCCAATTATTTTCACAGCTGGCCACATCCCCTATTCAGATTCGCCCGGCGACAGTATATAAAGGTGAAGCTGCGGTAGTCTTCTCCAAAGAAGATGCGGACAGACTTGCCGCTCCGTTCCGTTGGGCTCTTGTTGGCAAATTTTTGCATGGTCGCCCTGCTTTGGAGGAGGTTCGGAAGTTCTTTGTAACCCTGAATCTGAAGGATCACATCTCTGCTGGACTGATGGACTATAGGCATGTGTTGATCAAATGTGCAGAGGAGGCATACTTCAATAGGATCCGGACAAGAGGTATCTGGCAATTAGGAAAATTTCCGATGCGCGTCTTCCGCTGGACAAGGGAGTTTCACGTGCATAAGGAGTCTTCCCTGGTTCCGGTGTGGGTGGCTTTACCAGCACTACCGATTCACTACTTTGACAAGCACTCATTGTTCTCCATTATTTCTCCAATCGGCAGGCCTCTCTTCTTAGAAGCGGCAACGGCTGCCGGGACTAGGCCGAGTGTGGCCAGGGTGTGCGTTGAAATTGATGCCGCTAAACCCGTTGTTCAGAGGATTTGGGTGACTGTCGAAGGAGAGCAAGGGTTCTGGCAAAGCATCGTTGCAGAGGATTTGCCAGCGTATTGCTCCTCTTGTTGGCGATTGGGTCACTCCTACGAGGAGTGCAAGAGGAACTCTGCTGATTTTGTGTCTCGGCACCAGCAAAACCGGAGGGACCAGCAGGTGTTTGCACCTGTGAGAAAGACTATCGGGGCTAAGGAAACGGAGGCCAAGCAGGCGGCTGTGGAGGTTCCAATAGAGGGGAACCAGCCTGTTGCGCTTGGCGAGCAAGCTGGTGCAGCAGACGCACCTAAGCAGCAAGGCAGCGACGCGAGGAGCTACGCAAGGGACATTGTGGCGGCTGAGGAGGAGGGAGCTTGTGAGGACGATTGTGAGGGTACTGTGGCAGCTGGTGAGGGGATGGAGGAAGCTTTAGAAGGGCGGCAAGAAGGGGCGGTTGCAGCAGAGGCAAGCGGGCAGCACCTGGAGGAACAGCAGGCCTGTGCGGCATCATCTGTGGGGACTGTGCAGCCCCTAGCCGAGGGGCAGCTTTGTCTTCCCTAGGACGGGGAGGTAGAGAGCGTGGAGGAGGAGATTGAGGCGCATGGCGAACAGAATTGTGTTGCAGCGGAGCTGCCTTCCATCGCAGGAAATTTGTCACCAAGGGTAATGGGCCGCCAGGAGCAGCCGCTGGAGTCTTTGGTTGTGAAGTTGAACGTTGATCAATCTGTGGCGGTCGAGCATGGCTTTCGACAGACGCGAAGGAGGGGTGTGCGAGCTCGGCTTCCCTCTGACAGACAGCTACGATCTGCGACATCTTCCCAAAATTCTTTTCAGGTTTTATCTCATGATTAACGGCATTTTTTGGAATATTAGAGGGGTGGCAAAAGCCCCTAACCTACGTAGATTGATTAAGTTAATAAGATTGCATCATGCTAGGTTTGTGGTGATATGTGAACCTAAGTTAGATGTGTCTAAAATTGTGTCCATTCGGTTACGATTATCATTTGATTGTGTGCTTGTGAATCGATCGAATGATCTTTGGATTTTCTATAGTAGTCCTTTTGTGTGTTCGGTGGCGGGGGACTCCGATCAACACATCTCTCTGATTGTTCAACACCCGTTTTTGCCTAGTTCGGTCACTATGTCCTTTGTTCATGCAAAATGCTCCAGGGAAGAGCGAAAGGACTTATGGCTAAACCTATTAGCTGATAAACCCAACTCGTCCCCATGGTGCATTGGGGGAGATTTTAATACCATCTTGGCACCCCATGAGAAACGGGGGGGGGGGGTCGGCTGTTTAGAGTAGATGAGGGGGTAAAGCTTCTTTCTTTCATGGAAGAGGCTGGAGTTTTTAACGTGGAATTTTCAGGAGCTAACGTGGTGTAATAATAGGAGAGGCAGTGCTAGAGTCTTGAAGCGGTTGGACAGGTTAATTAATGGAGAATGTTTGAACTTGTCCGCCTCAATTTTGGTAGTGCATTTGGCTAGACATCCTTCGGACCATGCGCCGCTGAAGATTTCGTTTACCTCTCACTTAGATGATAAACCACGGCCATTCCGATTTTTGAATGTCTGGACGTCCAAACCATAACTCTTGGTGGTGATTCGCAGTGCTTGGGATCAAGAAATGAGTGGCTCTCCATTGCAGATCTTGTGCACTAAACTGTTGGCAGCCAGGAGAGCTATTCAGCACTGGAACAAGAATTGTTTTGGTAATGTGTTTGATGCTGTTCGAGGGGCGGAGGCAGCGGTGCAACGGGCAGAGGAGGCCATGGATCAAGATGAGTCAGAGGAGACATAGGTCGTCCTCAACAAGGCGCAGGCGGAGTTGCGTCAGGCATTGTCCATTGAAGAGCAGTTCTGGAGTCAAAAGGCTTGAGTTAAATGGCTTCGTAGTGGAGATCGCAATTCTAGGTTCTTCCATGCAGTGGTGCGGCAGCGACGGGCTCAAGGTATGATTCATAGAATAAAGGTGGCCAATGGAGTGTGGGTGGAGTCGGATGCGGATATAGCGAGTGAGGCAATAGCGTACTTCTCTGACCTCTTCTCGGGCACGTCAGTGCCCTCCTCGGATATATTGCATCTTATTCCACCAGTGATCTCGGGCGAGGACAACAGGCTCTTAGAGGTGGCACCTACTATAGAGGAGGTTCATCGGGTGGTGAAGGAAATGGATGGGGATAGTGCTGCGGGACCGGATGGATTCACGGGCAAATTCTTCACCTTTGCGTGGGAGGTTATTGGTCAAGACGTCCATGTTGCGGTACTAAGTTTCTTTTGTGGGGCAGAACTGCCTCGTTTCATCACTTCTACCTCACTTGTGTTGATCCCTAAGGTATCTAGTCCCCAGGACTTCTCCCAGTTTAGACCGATTAGTCTCTGCAATTTTTTTAACAAGTTGTTGTCTAGAATTTTGGCGGATCGATTGGCTGGCATCTTGCCAAAACTGATCTCCCCCCAGCAGACAGGTTTTGTTAAGGGCCGCAATATAATAGAGAACTATTTGCTTGCTCAGGAAGTGGTATCGGGTATTGGGAAAAAAGTTAGGGGGGGTAACGTCATTTTAAAGCTGGACATGTCTAAAGCCTATGACAGGGTGTCATGGTTGCATATCATTGAAGTCCTACGAAAGTTTGGGTTTGGGGAACAGTTTATAGATATGGTGTGGCGGCTATTATCTAATGTTTGGTTCTCGGTAATTGTCAATGGCTCTTCATATGGGTTTTTCAAATCTACGAGAGGGCTCCGCCAGGGGGACCCGCTGTCGTCGACATTGTTTATTATAGGGGCTGAGGTTCTGTCGAGGGGATTAAACAACCTTGCTTTGCAGCCAGGTTTTTTGGGATTCCGTGTGCCGTATGGGTGCCCCCCGGTAACGCATTTGGCATTCGCGGATGATGTTCTTATATTTGCAAACGGCTCCGCTTCCTTCCTAAAAGACATCATGCAGGTGCTAGAAGGATATCAACGGTGTTCGGGTCAGTTGATCAATACTAAAAAAAGTGGATACTTAACTCACTCGTCACTGGCTCCAGCCAGAAGAAGAGTGATAGAACGCGTCACGGGGTTTGTCTGGGAGGTCTTTCCCATACGCTATTTGGGATTTCCTTTATACGTTGGGAGGTGTAAGTTGTCATACTTTGGGGAGGTGGCTCAGGCAATCCTGCAGAGGATTTTGTCGTGGAAATCAAAACTATTGTCGTCAGGAGGCAAGATAGTTCTAATCAAGCATGTGTTGTCAGCAATACCAGTCCATTTACTTTCGGCTGCTGTTCTGCCTCGCTTAGTGTTCGACATTCTAGAGAAGGCCTGCTCGAATTTCCTATGGGGTTCATCGCCTGACAATACAAAGTTTCATTGGATCCGATGGTCTCAGTTGTGCTTCCCGGTTGAGGAGGGCGGGGTGGGGTTTAGAAGGCTCGAGGACATTTATACAGCCTTCTCTGTAAATTGTGGTGGATTTTTCGAACGGGGGTGTCGGTATGGGCGGCGTTTCTGCGAGCAAAATACTGCGGAGAAATTCACCCCTGCCAAGCACAATTAACACCGACTGCTTCTTCGACCTGGCGATGGATGGTGAACGTGAGCCGACAAGCCGAGCTCTCTATGTTATGCCTAGTTAATGATGGGTCTTGCCATTTTTGGTATGATAATTGGTTGGGCAGTGGTGCCTTGTTTTTTTGCGCAACAGTCATCCCGCATCTTTCGTTTCATAACAGTATCAAAAATGGGGTTTGGGATGTGAGTCTGTTATCTCACCTTTTGCCTGGTGACATTGTGTCTTCTATCCTACTCCACCCGGTTCCAGATAGAGCAAGTGTAGATGAGGTAGTTTGGATGCCCACATAGTCTGGAAGATTCACATTGGCGTCAGCTTTTCGTGACGTTAGGCAGGCCTGTAATACGTCTGTGATCTTCCCTCAAGTTTGGCACCCGCGAATCCCGTTGAAAATGTCCTTCTTTATGCTCCGGTTGATGATGGGAAGGGTGCCACTGCCGCATGTGCTGCGCCGTCTAAGGTTTCACTTACCATCGAAATGTCCTTGCTGCCTAGGTGCATCTGAGGAATCCCTGGAGCATGTTTTTGCTGGGGGACACATAGCTTTGGACGTCTGGAACTATTTTGGTGATTGGTGTGGTGTTCGGAGCGTCAGATCCTCCTTGCGCGCTCGCATGGTTGAATGGTGGCTTCAGTCACAGCATTTTGCGGTACGGCAGTTCATTTGCTTAGTCCTCCCTAGTTTTATCTCCTGGCACATTTGGAAGGCTAGGAATAGAGCGATTTTTTGAGGAGGTCCCGATGCACTCCCTGACGATTTGCCAGGCCATTTTCTTGGAGGTCAAATTCATTGTAGAGATCCAGTTCAAGCAAACTACTGGGGCGAAAACATTTGGGCAGTTGTATGACTGGGCGCACATGCCCACCTTTAGAGTTCAACGTGTTTGCTGGGAGGTGAAGGGGAGTGGGATGCTTACCCTTAATGTTGACGGTTGTGCTAAGGGGAATCTTGGAGTGGGTGGAGGCGGCGGGGTCCTCCGAGATGCAACGGGGTTGCCTCTGATTGCCTTTTCGGCTTTCTTTGGGGAGGTTACTTCCCTACATGCGAAGATTCGGGCCTTGCTGATGGGGTTTCAATTGTATATCCACAGGGGCTATGGTAATCTAAGTATACAATCGGATTCATTGGTCGTAGTTGGGATCCTGAAGCGGCGGGTTCAGTGTCCGTGGCAGATCCGACGAGAGGCACGGAAAATTTGGCAGCTAGTGGATGATCCGGCTCGATTCTCGCATTGTTACAGGGAGGCTAACACCGTGGCGGATGTTTTGTCCAATATAGACGTCTCTCATCCTGAACAGCATATCAAGGTCTATGATAATTTCCATGCACTTCCGGCACTGGCTCGTGGGGGGGTCAGACTAGATAGGCTAGGAGTGTCTTCATTTCGGAGAATTAGGCATTTGTAATAGAACTTGGGATTGTTTCTTGATGAATAAAACAAGTTAGAATAAAAAAAATTAATAGGTTAATGGATACTTGGGTTTCACTTTTATTTTAATCTAAGTCTTCTTCAATTTGTTTTGCTTATGATTTCTCTCTTTTCTAACAACTTCTATCTCTTTTAATGAGCTTGAATTACACACACAAACACATGATAACTCTGCTTAGTGTAAATTTCAAAGTTACATGGTAAATATTGTAACTTCGCTTGAAACTAAAAAAAATCATTCATAAGATAATAAATTATTGTATTTTTTTATATTAACTAAAAGAATATGTAATTGTTGGCATATAATCATTGTAAAGTTTAATGGCTATCTCAAAGAATACCTATTATTTATTTTTCATTTTTGCATTCTAATATTTGATGGATATCATCAAATTACAATTAGTTTACGTATAAATGTTTCTAAAAAATTGACATGTTAGTTGAACATTTGGAGTACAATAATTTTTTGAAATAAACATGAGTATATATATATGTTAGGATATTGTTGATAAACTATTTATGCCTTGCGTAGGTTTATAAGTAGTAAAAAAAAATATGCTAATGCATGAACTAAAGACTAGGGAGTTATTAAGTTCAATCTATTTTTTTTATTAGAAACGCAAAATTGTGCTAGTGTTAACACAAATTCTAACTTTTTGTTTATAAACATACAAGCATTCTAACTTATGCTATGCACAAGTTCATAGTTTAAATCAAAATAGTAATATTATTTAATAAAAATTTAAAAGTAAAAATAGTGTTAATTTTTATCAATATGTGTTATTTCAAATAATAAAAAAAAAGAAATCCCTAACCATAGGTGTTAGGCAATGGCCTAACATATCAACTTGAGAAAATTATTTGAGAAAATATTGTTTAATTGTTGTATATTCTTGCAATTACTTATTATTTATCTCATTCTAGAAAAAATTTCTATCTTTTATCACGTTGTCCTAAGGATATAGTATACTATTAAACTACCTATGAATAAATAAAAAACTAAATTTAATAGTGTTGTTAGAAAATATTTTTAATAACTATTTTGTTAGTAAAAAGGATTATAATATATTCAAAGTAAACGTAATAAATTCAAAAAAAAAAACCAACAACATAAGGAAACATTAAAAAAATATACCAATCATACATATCATCACCTTTCCCCTCATTGTCTTCCCATATTGCCTTTCCTACCCTGTGATTGCATGCTTTTTACTACTTTCCACCTCTATTCACTACATTTTTTTCACCTTGTAGCCCCATCTTGTTTTCACGCAGTGTCCTTTGCTTACCTCCCAATTCCACCTTTCCCTCTTGAGTCATTGTTTACAATTTGTTTCATTGCTTTTCACACTTTGGGCCAAACTCAATGCCGGAAATATGATCTATGGAAAAAATTGAGTTTTGGGTGTGAAGTTCATGAAACCTTGCCATCTTTAGAGTTTGTTAATAATAGCCACTAAAAACTATTTGTTAAAAAATTTCTAAAGACACTCCCAAAACCAACAATTCGAAGGCATCCTTATGCACTGAAATTTAAATTGACAAAATTAGTTCACCCTAATCAAGTGTATTGCATTGGAGATAATTAAAACAAAACATTATGAGCATGTAAATAATTACACAAATGTAAGGAAAAAATGTGAAAGAAAGATAAGAAACATATAAAAAGATCGACCAATAAAAATAAGATACAAAACATAGGAGAGAATATTTTACAGTTATCCAGTTGCTTTAAAACTTGCAAACAAATGGTATAGGGCTAGTTTTCTATCAAAACCATAAATAATGAATTAAAAATTTAAATAATTAATTTGAGAATAAAACATAAAGCAAAAGTAATCATATGTACTTTTTTTTTGTAAAATAGATGCAGTATAATTGGTTTGAACTATTTTTTTACCTATTGGGTCTAAATATAGGCTAGAATTTGTGGAAATTAATTACATATAGTACAAGTTTATGGTTCTAATTTAAGTCCAGCACATTGTCATTATTGTTCACAAAGAATGGAAAATTTGATATTGCGAAATCAAATAATTGAATCAAATTTGATATTGTATTTTTAGGAAGTTTAGTATTCAATATTAGCTTCCAAGAATAAAAAAAGAAAAAATAATAAAAAGTATCTTAAATTTTTAGTGTAATATTCATCTAGAGGAGAACATAATAGCAAAATGTTATGATAAAAAAAGATAGAAAGGAAAATTTGAGATTGCATTTTGAGTTTGTTCATATTGAATTTTTAGAGTGATATAGTTGCCATATGGTTGTTAATCCATGACTTTGTAAAGCAAAACTAGTCAAGTTGAGAGTTTAACATAAAATTGATAATTCACTTTCTTATATATAGTCTTAAAAAAAGGGTAAGATGTTATCACAAAAAAAAGACAAAAATACATGTCTGGTTTAGGATAAGAAACCCAAAAATTGTTTAACTTGATTATGAAACCTAAAAGTTATAAACATGCATATTGTTGATTGTAGTCCATTCTAAAAAATTATTAATAGGTTATGAAATTATTATAGTAAAAATCCCAAAGAACTGGACTATCTAGGAACTGTTTGTGAGTACGACAAATTTTGCTAGGAAAAGAAAAGATGGAACACGTTTGATTTTGTTATATATCTTTTTTTCCCAAGAACATGTGGGATGTTCAAATCATGATAACTGGTTAAGGTTTCCTTAATTTAGTTTTAAAATTATTTAATTATTTACAGTTTCCTGAATTTGTTATCGACATCATTGAATTAGTCGTAGTTATTTTTAGTAAAATTAAGAGTTCCAAAAATATGTCCTTTTTTGGTGTTTTAGTTATTAGATTGTCAAGCTTATTTTTGTTAACCTTAATAATAGAATAAAGGTATTGGTAGAAGTTTCAAGTTCATAACATTTAAATATGGATTAATCTTTCCTATACTATCAGTGTATACATTGACCGAATTGGATGAATGTCACATCATCTGAATTTGAATTTAAAAATCAAATTTTGTATGTGGCAAGCACTTTAAATATTTAATTGTTAATTATAATTTTGGTAAAACTAACCAATCTCAAAAATGGTAATATTTAATTTTGATAACAATTAATAAAGAAGGGGTTTGGGTGTCTATTGGCTGGCAATATTGCTAGAGCAAATATTAGCTGCCAGAGCAAATATTAAATAAAAAGACAAGTTTGCCCATTAAAAACTTTTGGGTTGCGACCAACTGCAACCATGTAGAGAGCATCAAGTCTATCTTTTTCTTCATTGACATCCTATCCATTGCTATCACAACTCCACGAAGACTTGATGAATTGCCACTAAGCTATCATAGCAGAGTTTGCAACCATAAGAATTCTCATAGAAAAAATGTGATGCCCCCACTTCTCCCTAAGGCAAATCAAAGGGTATTGGTGGGACGCCTGACCAACTCTCGCCAGGACTCGGTACAATTCTCGCTCAAGTTTAATACAATGATAATTAATACGCCAAGACAAAATAAGAAGGTAAAGTTGCTTCCATACATATATAAATATCCAGTCTTACACCACCATTCAAAATACATCAATTTTCCAAAATATACAACTGCCAAAAGCTGTCTAATCGATTACAATCGAAACCCTAATACAAAAGTTCATCCCAATGGTTTTTCCGAGTTTCACTCCATAACCGTTCCTGTTAAGGAAAACAAATCTACGAGGTGAGCGATTGCTCGTGAGGCCAAGAAACACACATGCAAGTACGTTGTTCAAATAACAATCCCATTTAACAAGTACAAGAGCAATATCCAAGTAAATTACAATTCGGGCGAGAAAAGTAAATAGAAACAATTCAATGATATAAAAGCTCTCAAGAGCTAATTTTCACTTGCACGATCAAGAACCTCCACAAGTTGACACTTCGTCATTCGGGTAGGTTATAATCTGTAGAACTTCACTTACTCGTTCCCCGTTCAGCATTACTCCCCCTGCTCTGGGCCCGTACGTTCTTTTGTTATAGGTGATACTGCTCGAGTATGCCAAGCAAGATCTCCGCATTAGATCAAACTTATACACGTTTCTCATAACTCACCAAGCTTCTCGACAGATCCCATGCCGGCTCGAGTCGCAAGGTCGGTCGATGAGATTTTGGCATCCCCCACTAGTATCACTAGGAGTCGAGGAGATTCACTCCAATCGACTTATGCAGCCATAGCATAATTAATCATTGAAACACTTCACTTAAATCACTTAACAAGTCACTTTAAGCAATTCACTTCAAGTAATTCAAGTACACTTCACGTAAATATTCACTTCAAGTACAAATAATTCAAGTACACTTCACTTAAATGAGAACGAGTGTGGTAAAGTACACACTCGACTCATGATTTTCAAAATATTTAATCACTAATAACGATTAAGCACGTAACAAGTTCACATACACTTGACAATCATCTAGTCAAAATGAGAGAGTTGTGCACAATTCAAGTGTTTAAGCGTCCGTTGTGAGGTCCTCTTGAAGGTCCCCTTGAATGCCTGAGCAAACAATAATTATCTATCACACACTATCGCTTAAAACCCCAATTATCAAGGAAGATTGTACTCTTGTACAATCTAAGAGAATCTCATGAAAATGAACGTTAATTACTCGTAAATCGAGATTCTAAAGTGGGTTTTATAATAAAAGAAAATTCTAATTTTCTTCTTTGAAATCAAGTATAAAACAGTCAAGCAATATCGAAGGGAAATGGAGAGTTCTAAAAACTCAATTTCCTTTTAAGTTCAGAAATTTCAGATTTGAGATGCAATCTTTGAAAAATCATATCTCACTCTCTGTAGGTCCAAAATTGGAAAACTTGGTACCATTGGAAACTACTTCCAAAGCACTAAAAATTCCTAGAAGATACTTTTCCATGATTCTAAATGGAAGACACTCAAATTTTGGTTTAAAGTTACTGACTTGCACTTCCAAGACAGATTCGGGGTTGGTTTTTGGCAAATTTTGAAAATTCGGAAAAATTCACAGAATGTGAACTAGTCTCTAAAATTTGAAACTCAATTAGAGTTACAACCAAAGTTTAAAACACAATAAATGGAACAAGAATCAGAGTTTTTAGCGCCAAGAAATAGTTTTTAGCTCAAAGTTGGTTCAAAATGAGGACTGTTGGGCAATTTTCCAGATTTGGAAGAATAATTTTGGTAACTTATTTGTACATCAAAACAGTCTTATAATGGCACCAAAATTGGCACAATTAACTTCCATATGATACCTACTCCTCTACCAAATTTCGCTTAAAGTTTCACAAGGCAAGGTAGTTAACTAAACTATCAAAGTTTAAGGAAATCCGAAGACAAAGCTGCCTTCAGGCTTCCATTTTTTTTCTTTTTGAACCTTTGGCCAATGAAATCAGCTCAAACATTGTTCATTTATGAATAAAAGGTTTAATAAATATCCAACATACATTTGGTAGGTGATTGACACCAAAAGTTTCAAAATAAAAGTCCCAATTCGAGCCAAGCCATTCGGCTAGCCAAAATTAGGGTTTTCTATCACTGGTGCAGTTCTGTAATTTGGCCATAACTAAAACAATTTAACTTGGAATTGGGTATGGTTGATGGGGTTGGAAACTACATTCACAAAGCTATATTTCATCAGAAGGAATCATTCTGAAATTCAGTTCATAGCTAGCTCAAATTCAAGCAACAAGTCCCAGCACACCACTGACTCTCTAGCACAGTAGTAAAATAGAATAGGTAACTTTGAAGAACTAGTACGGCTCACTCAGTTCGAATCAGGGGATGTATTTTATACCATTAGAAAATTGGAAGTGTCTAGTTTCAAATGCCTCAAACAGCACTTGATTTCGATGTTGGAGCAAAGAGTTATGATCGTTCCAAATTCATTACCAGAGAATCCTTGTTACCCGTTTTCCAGATTTGAAGATATTTCGAAAATCCAACTTTTGCCCAACCAAATCAAGTGCTTTTTGGTGGAAACTTTTCACAAAACCTATGTAACATATCTACAACAAATTCAAGGTCATTTGATCACAAAAAAATCGAACCAAGGGATTGGCAAGAACAGGGCAGAATTCGGCCCTTCTTAGCTTCAACTTTCCTTTGATTTTCCTTCCACTCTTTCAACTTATATCCACTTTTTAACACTTAATCAACATAAATAACACCCATAATTATCATATCAGTCCAACATGTCCATTGTGGGATTTCATAGAGCCCACTCAAATGATTTTCAATCAAATAAGGATACCCACATGAAGCTACAAGCTTCCAAGTCAAATTTAACTCACTAGAACCAAGTTTAAAAGGTTAGATGATTACCACCTCTTCGATGATGAAAAATCAGAAATTTTGGGTCACTAAGAGCTCCAAGAAATCGCGAGAAAGATGTTCTCTTCCTAGTCCAAGTGAGTCTCCAAGTTGTTGTGAGTTTGTGTGATGAATTTGGAGTGAAAAGGTGCAAGAAATGAAGTGAGATGACGAAGGGTTTTGCTCTTCTTCTTCCTTTGGAGTTTCGGCCAGTAAGGGGTGAGAGAGAGAGTGAAAAATTCTGATGGTGAAGCTTCTTGAAGAAGCTTGGTAGTTGTAGTTCAAATTTTGGCACAAAAGTCAACTCTCAATAGTGCGCGTACACGCGTGTTTCGTGCCTGTTTCCTCTCGGATTTGTTTCACTTGTGCACTAAACCTCTAATGCACTTCCTTTAACACTATAATTATTCACTCTTAATAGTCCAACAATAATTTTCTAAAGTTCTTCAATTAGTCGCGCGCGCGAAAACGCGAACTTTCGACTTATGTGCGATAAAGTGCAATTTCTAAGAAATTCTTGTAACGATAGTATGACTAACTAATACTTGGGTAATTAATTATGAAAATAACTATTTTGGAGTAAACCAATAAATAAGTGAATAAATCGATAAAATAAATAAATAAAATAAAATAAAATACGAGTCCTCACATCTTCTCCCCCTTAAGAGAATTTCGTTCTCGAAATTATACCTTAATTTGAGAGCAGATCTGGATACTTTCCTCGAATTTCTTCTTCAACTTCTCAGATTGCTTCCTCTAGTCCATGGTTCCTCCAGAGAACTTTCACCAATGAAATCCGCTTGTTTCTCAATTCTTTCACCTTACGATCTAGAAGTTTTATCAGTTTCTCCTCATAGGTTAGCGTCTCATCAATCCAAGGCACTGTAGTTGGGTCTAAAACTTTCTTTTCACCTACTTCGTCCCAACAAATAGGAGACCTACACTTTCGACCATAAAGTGTTTCGTACGGGGCCATTTGAATTGAAGAATGAAAGCCATTGTTATAGGCGAATTCCACCAATGTCAAAAACTTACTCCAGTTTTCTCTAAAATCCAAAACACAAGTTCTCAACATGTCTTCAAGAGTTTGAATCGTCCTCTCAGACTGTCCATCGGTTTGGGGATGGTAAGTAGTACTAAAATTCAATTTAATTCCCAACATTTCTTGCATCTTTTGCCTAAATTTTGAAACAAACCTAGGGCCTCTATCGGACACAATGCTTACAGGTATCCCGTGTAAGCTGATAATCTCACCCAAGTATAACTTAGCTAACTTCTCCAACGGGTACTTCATACTAACCGGCAGAAAATGAGCCGACTTGATCAATCTATCCACTATTACCCAAATGGCATCATGACCTCTTTGTGTCCTAGGTAACTCTGATACAAAATCCATGATGATGTTTTCCCATTTCCACTCGAGTATCTCCAAAAGTTGCAAAAGTCTTGATAGTTTCTGATGTTTGGCTTTAACTTGTTGATAAATCAAACAGGTTTGGACAAATTGAGCGATCTCCTTTTTCATGCTTTCCCACCAATACAAACTTTTCAACTCTTGGTATATTTTATTCCCTTCAGGGTGTACCGTAAACTTCAATCGGCATGTCTCTTTTAAAATCTCCTTCTTAAGCCCTTCATCTTTTGGCATTACTATCCGATTCCGAAATCTCAATATACCATTCATTCCCAAGTTAAAATCCGACTTTTCTCCCTTTTTGAGTTTTTCCAATCACTTTTGCACTTCAATGTCATTTTCTTGAGCTTTTTTGATACGTTCCATCCCTACAATATTTTCAAGAATTACTTTTCTCGGTTCTAGTCGAGAATTCCAATAACTAACTTCTTCTAACAGGTGTAATTTCTTAATCATCAATTCCGCCACTTGCACTTGACGACTCAAAGCATCGGCCACTGCATCGGCTTTCTTTGGATGGTACTTTATCGTACAATCATAATCTTCCAAGAATTTTATCCACCTACGTTACCTCAAATTTAGCTCCTTTTGATAACACAAATACTTAAAACTCTTGTGGTCGGTGAAAACTTCAAACGTTACTCCATAAAGGTAATGCCTCCATTTCTTTAATGCAAACACTACAGCCGCTAACTCCAAATCATGAGTCGGGTAATTTCCTTCGTACGGTTTTAACGTCTTAGAGGCATACGCTATCACTTTCTCATTTTGCATTAACACACATCCCAAGCCTTCCTTGGAAGCATCTGTAGAAACCACAAAACTATCTTTCCCATTTGGTAGAGCTAATACGGGTGCTTTTGTCAAACATCTTTTTAACTCTTAGAAACTCTCTTCACACTTAGAACTCCATACAAATTTCTCACTTTTCTTGGTTAACTCAGTCATGTGTCCAGAAATTGTAGAAAAATCCTTAATAAATCTCCGGTAGTACCCTGCTAACCCTATAAAATTTTGAATTTCAATAGGGTTTTCCAGTTGTTTCCATTTCGAAACAACTTCAATTTTGGCTGGATCCACTTTAATCCTGTCCTTAGAATTATGTGACCTAAGAATGTCACTTCTTTCAACCAAAATTCGCACTTGCTAAACTTAGCATACAATTGATGTTCCCTCAGGGTTTGTAAAATAATTCTCAAATGTTTTTCGTGATCTTCCACAGTCTTAGAGTACACCAATATATCATCAATAAATACCACCACAAATTGATCCAGATAAGGCTTAAAAACCCTGTACATTAAATCCATAAAAGCAGCAGGTGCATTGGTCAATCCAAATGGCATTACTGCAAATTCAAAATGCTCATACCTCGAGTTAAAAGCAGTTTTGGGTATATCTTTTTCCAAAATCCTCAATTGGTAGTAATCCTGTTTCAAATCCAATTTCGAGAATACTACCGCCCCTTGCAATTGGTCAAACAATTCATCAATATGGGGCAACGGGTACTTATTCTTAATAGTGATATCATTCAAGCATCGGTAATCTATGCACAATCTTAAGGTCCCGTCTTTCTTCTTGAAAAATAGGACCGGGGTTTCCCACGGTGAATCACTTTCCTTTATAAAACCCCGCTTCAATAGATCCTGTAATTGCAACTTCAATTCTTTCAATTTAGCTGGAGCCATTTTATATGGCGTCTTAGAGATAGGTGCTATTCTCGGAATCACATCAATGTTAAAAGCTATTTTCCTTTCCGGTGGTAAAGATTCTAACTCTTCGAGAAAGACATCTGGATACTCTTTCACTACAGGCATGTCCTCCGGTCTCACTTTATCACTAGGAGTGTTGATAAGAAAAGCCAAATATCCCTGAACTCTCTTACTTAACATTTTCCTAACTCGAATCCCTGAGATAAGTGCAGATGAGGCTAACCTACCCGTTACATCCAATTTCAGGATTGCCTCTTCCGGAATGTACAATTCTACTATTTTCGTCTTACAGTTCAACTGGACATTATAACGGGCTAACCAGTCCATTCCTAAGATCACATCATACCCTTTTATTGCTAAACCAATCAGATTGGCCAGTAATTTTCGTTCTCCAACCCAGATCTCACAATTCTTATATTCCAAGTTAGTGATTAAACTTTGATCCCCAGTAAGCGTCCTAACCTCCAAATCATAAGATAACTTAATTGATTTCAAATCTATTCCGCCCATGAAGTTAGGGTTTACAAAAGAATGTGTTGCATCCGGATCAATTAAAATCTTAGCTAAACGGTGAAAAATAGGGATCGTACTTTCAACCACCTCAGTCGCATCGAGAATCTGTTGATGATCCAGTACATAAATCGTAACAGATACCTTTGGTCGGCTCCCTCCTATGAGGACTCGCAAAATTTTCTTTATTTTTAAATTCTTATTGCTAGCTCATTTAAATATTTAATTGTCTGTTTACTCCGAATATGTTTTTTCAACCTTATTAAACCTAATTACATGGAACTAAGACTTATTTATATTTTTAAAATGACTTGTTTCAAAATTTAATTTTTTTTTGAAAGTTCGCTAAGTAAGAATAGTGAATACGCGTTGGAAGTCAATAATCGATTCGAGAATACAATAAGTTTGGAAAATTGGAGACTTGTACATTAGGTTTGAAATAGGTATTTTTATGTTTGAAGTGTTCAATTATTAGTTAGTGATACTATCGTTATAAAATTTCTTGAAAATTCCACTTTATCGCGCACAAATCGGAAATACGCGTTTTCGCGCGCGCGATTAATTAAGGGACTTTAAACCCTTATTTTTAGACTATTAAGAGTGAATAATAATAGTATGAATAGAAGTGCATTAGAGGTTTAGTACACAAGTAAAATAAACTCGAAAGAAATCGAGCACGAAACGCGCGCGCGCGCGCGGGGAGAGAGTTGACTTTTGAGGCATTTTTAGCCACACATTTTAGCTTCTCAAGGAAGCTTCATTTTTCATCAAACACTCTCTCTCTCTTCATCTAAGCTGGCCGGCCATCCAAGGGAGAAAAGAACCAAATTTCTTCATCAAGTTTTTCTTCATTTCATCACTAAATCTTCACCAAATCACCTCAAAATTTACATACACTTTGCTAACCACTTGGAGATCACCTCAAGCTAGAAAAAGAGCTTCATCTCACGATTTTTCTTTAGCTCCAAGGGACCGAAATTTTCTGCCTTGCTCATCCAAAGAGGTAATGAACGATCAACCTCTAAAATCTTAGTTTATGGAAGTTATCTTACACTTGTGAGCTTATAAATTCATATGGGTAGCTTTATATTGTTGAAAATTTTGTGTGTGGACTCTATGAAACTCCACTATGGCTTGATGGATTGATTTGATGAGATTTGATGCTGTTTATATTGGATTAGTGTTTAATCTAGTGGAAATGAGTTGGATTGTTGAAGAAAGTTCAAAGGAAGTGAAGAGGAAAATTTTACCCGTTCTGCCCTTGCCATTGCCGTGACCCTTAGTGCATTGTTTTGTGGTTCAAATGACTGAATTTTGATGTAAATGTGTAATATAGGTTGTGTAGAAAGTTTCATCAAAAAATTACTTGATTTGGTTGGGCAAATGTTGAGATTTCGAAATTCTACCAAAACTGGAATTTTGTCCCGTATTGCTCTGGCAGTGATTTTCAAACAGCTATAACTCCTTGCTTCGATGTTGAAATTGAGTGCTAGTTGCAGCATTGGAAACTAGACATTCCCAGTTTTCCAACGGTATAAAATGTACGTCCTGATTCCACCTGAGTGATCCGTACCAACCTCATAAACTTGCTTGTTCTGTTTCTCATCTATACTGGAAACTATGTTTTAAGCAGCGACATGATGCTCAAATATGAGTTAGTTGTGGACAGAATTTTAAAACTATTTCTTCTAAGAAATTGTAGCCTTACAAATATAGTTTTCAACGCCACTAACCATGCTCAATTCCGATTGAATTGAGTGAGATGTGACCAAATTTCAGAACTGTCTTCGTGAAAGAAAATCCTAATTTTGGACTGACCTATAGCTAATTTTGATTTGGGACTTGTTATTCGAAATTCTTGGTATTAATCACCCACCAAATGTATTTTGGATGTTTTCTAGACTTTATCCTTATAAATGAATCGTGTTCGAGGAATTTTCATTAGCCAAATATTTGAGAAAAGGAAAACTAAAGTACAAGGTAGATTTGCCTTGGAAATTCTTGGAACTTCGATGGTTTTGTTAACTGACTTTCCGTCGAGTTTTTGCACAAAAATTTACAGAGGAATAGCCCTTAGATGGTAGTGTAATAATGCTAACTTTGGTGCCATTCCAAGTTCATTTAGATGCTCAACTAAAGTACCAAACCTCAAGCTTTAAACCTGGAAAACCCCTGTTTGAGGAGGAAATTTCAGTGACTTTGAGCCACTATATCTTGGTGCTCAAAACTCCAATTATTGTTCCGTTTGTTGCGTTGAAAACTTTGATTGTAACTCTAATTGAATTCCAAATTTCAGAGGCTAGTTCGCATTGTGTGAATTTTGCCGAATTTTCAAATTTTGCCGAAAATAAACCCAAATCTTTCTTGGCATTCCAAAACAACCACTTTGAACCAAATTTTCAATATCTTCCATTTGGAATCATAGAAAGGTATCTTCTAGGAACTTTTAGTACTTTAGAACTAGTTTCTAACGGTACCAATTTTTCCAATTTTGAACTTGTAGAGAGTGAGATACGATTTTTCAAAGTACATACAACAAATCTAAAAATTCCTAACTTAAAGGAAATGAAAATTTTCAAACTCTCTCTTTTTCTTTGATATCACTTGATCATTTTACACTTGATTTCAAAGATTAAAACCAGATTTTCTTGTGTTCTTGAACCCCACTTTAAAGCCTTGATTTACAAGAAATTTTAGGCTCGTCTTCACGATATTTTCTAGATTGTACATATGTACGATCTTCCATGATAAATGGGGTTTATATGTGATAGTTTATTATCAATTACTCAGGCACCCAAAATGACCTTCAAGAGAATCCCACGATGGACACCTGAACCTTCAAATGGACATACTTCCTTGTTTTCTTGTATTGGTGAGTGTCAAGTGTATGAATACTTGATACATGCTTAATTGTTATAATTGATTGGAGATTTTGAAAATGGAGGCGAGTGTGTACTTTACCGCACTCGTTCTTATTTGAAATGAATTATTCATGATTGAAATAAAATGAATAAATTATGAATGACTTCATTGAATGAAATAAAATGATTGAATGCTTGAATGAAATGAAATGGTATACGGCTGCATACGTCGTTGGAGTGAATCTCTTCGATTCTCAAATGTACATGGGGGACGCCCAAACTCATAAGCTGACCTTGGGACTCAAGCTGGCATGGGTTTGGTTGGGAATCTCGGTGAGTCATGAGAATTACATGATAAGCTTGATCTGTTGGAGAGATCTCGCTTGGCATACTCATGGAGTATCACCTTATAAATGTCGTGCGGGATGGGTGCAGTGTACGGTGGATGGACATGAGAAGTAAGCGGAGTTCTACGGAATGGAAATATCGATCCGGTTGACGGAGAGTCATCATGGGAAGATATACGAATGAGATCTGCAAAGCAAGTGGAAATTAATTCCTGAGAGCTACCATATCCTTGAACTGTTTCTGTTTACATTTCACTGAATTGTTAATTACTCGAATGTTATTGTTTCACTTATTGATTTGGAATTGTTATTTGGACAACGTGCTTGCATGTGTGTTTCTTGACCTCACGAGCGATTGCTCACCCCGTAAATTTGTTTTCCTTAACAGGAATGGGCAAGGAGTAAGACTTGAAGAAACCCTTGGGATGTACTTTTGTATTAGGGTTTCAATGTAATTGATTAGACATCTTGACTGTTATATATTTTGGAAAATGATGTATCTTTTGAGAACTGATGTAAGGATTGGATGATTGTTATATATTGTTAAGTTCGATCGTTTCCGCACTTTCTTACTTTACTTCGTGGTAATGACTAGTATTGTATTAAACTTGAATGGAAATTGTACCAAATCCTGGCGAGAGTTGGGCAGGCGTCCCGCGAATACCATTTGGTTCGCCTTAGGGAGAAGTGGGGGCGTCACACCTCCAGTACTAGCCTGCTTAGAGGTTGACCTTTCTGGCCTTTAAGTGCTACCTCCTATTTTTGGCGCCTTCGGACAACTCGCGAGTTGATGTTCAGCGCTACAACAGAACAAACATTTCCCAGATTTTCTCCAATAATCATTCTCTGAGTGGTTGGATTTACCACAGTAACCACAAGTAACTTGTGGTGTCACTACCGAACTACTAGAAGGCACTCCTCTCGCTTGAACTGACCCACTACGACCTCCTTTAGATAAAACTCCCATTGAAGCTCCAGCAGACCTCACTTCTCCCATTTCTCTTCCCATCTTGGAAGGTTGTGTACTCTTACTAGCCTGTCCAAAAGTGTGACTTGAAAAGTTTATTTTCTTATTGTAGAAGTCCCTAACTTGCATTCTTGCACTTTCGACTCTTTGCATTTTCTCTAGAGGCTCAGTAAATGTAAAGATTTGGGCCGCAGCCAAGCCCTCCTGGATTTCTACATTAAACTTTTGTACAAACCGTCTTATCCTTTTCCGCTCGTTGGTCACCAATTCGGGAGCGTATTTAGAAAATTTAGTAAACTTCCCATCATACTCAGTTACACTAAGAGTTCCTTGTTTCAACTTGATGAACTCATCCTCCCTCCTCTCTTAGATTAAAGGCGGAAGAAACTCCTCTCTCCCACTTTCCTTTTATCACGTCCCACCAAGAACGTGCTACTCTCTCAAATTGGAAAGTAACAAAATTCACTCGCTATTTTCAGTATAGTCTAAGGCGACGAATATGTTGGTCATCCTCTCCAACCAATTCTCCGCTACCTCAGGATCAGGTTCACCAGTGAAGTTAGGCGGGTTAAATTTCAGGAACCTCTCTAAGGCTCTATCTTCCCCTCTATCTTGTCCCCCAGATTGGTTAAGTGGTTCTGGACCCTGTCTCTCAGCTAACCGTTCAAGGATATCAGTCATCCTATTAATAGCAGTAGTCACTTGGTTACCATCTACATTTTCTTGTCCTTGGGTCGGTCCAGTTGCCGATCCCTGGTCATCCCCTTGAGGTTGAGCTTGTCCAGTCCCTCGTCCATAACCTCGACCACTCCTTCGACCTTCCATATCCTAGTTGTGTCTAGTGCAAGAAATAATCAATTACGTGAGAAAAATACTTAAAACAGGGACCGATCATGAAAACATTGAAAATAACAATAATTTACACACATTAACACGTTAAGATCCATACAATTAGCAAGTTATGGGGGAGTACAAAAATATAGCACATAGGTGCCACAAAAGTACTTTTAGTCACATACGACTAAAGTAAAGTCAAGTGCCTCAAAAGTAGGCCATACAGTCATATAAAAATAAAATGGCCTTAGCACTAGTATCACCCCAACTAATTCTAACTATATCAATCAAAAAGGTTTATCACTCTGGATCTAGTCCACAGTAGGGCTACCAGGTGGAATCTTCTCCTCAGGATCCTCTTCCAGATTCTCTTCCTGAGCCGGACTCTGGATAATATCCATCACCTCATCAACAAACATACTAGTATCTGCTAGGATCCCAGAAGTTCGATCTCGGATCTCCTCATCTAACCTAGTAAGTCGAGCCCTAGTCCTCTGAAGCTCATCGCGAGTGACCTCAGCTATGGCCACCTCGCCTGCCAATACCTCCTCAAGCTCGGCAATCCTCTCACCCTAAGCACTCACCATCTGGCTCAGCTCCTCCATCTCCTGGAGTAGATCTCGGTTGGTGTTCATCAACTGACGACGCTCGTCGTTAAGGGCTAGTACAAGGTGGTTCGGGTATGCATACGTCAACCTACACAGACATCGAAGATACCTAGTAGCGGGCAAGTAGTGCACGCGAGCTCCTCCACCAAGAGCTCGATAGTAACTAGACCTAGGAGACTCTACATGGCCATTAGCATGACCATTCCCATTAGCAGCAGGGTTCCCGTTTCCATTCTCCACCCTGCAAAACAACCACAATTTTTTTAGTTTTAAAACTTAGTCACTAACTCGCTCAGATATCACTTAAAGTATGACTAAATCATTTTATCTCAAATCTTAAAGGAAAGGTTTCTAGTATATTTCCCAAATAAATCTCTAACCTAGCGCTCTGATACCAACTGTGACGCCTCCACTTCTTCCTAAGGTGAACCAAAGGGTATCAGCGAGACACCTGCCCACCTCTCGCCAGGACTCGGTACAATTCTTGTTCAAATTTAATACAATGATAATTAATACGCCAAGACAAAATAAGAAGGTAAAGTCGCTTCCATACATGTATAAATATCCATCTTACACCACCATTCAAAATACATCAATTTTCCAAAATATACAACTGCCAAAAGCTGTCTAATCGATTACAATCGAAACCCTAACACAAAAGTTCATCCCAATAGTTTCTCCGAATTTCACTCCATAACCGTTCCTGTTAAGGAAAACAAATCTACGAGGTGAGCGATTGCTCATAAGGCCAAGAAACACACATGCAAGCACGTTGTCAAGTAACAATCCCATTTAACAAGTACAAGAGTAATATCCAAGTAAATAACAATTCGGGCGAGAAAAGTAAACAGAAACAATTCAAGGATATAAAAGCTCTCAGGAGCTAATTTCCACTTGTACGATCAAGAACCTCCACAAGTTGACACTCTGTCAATCGGGTAGGTTATAATCAAGTAATTCAAGTATACTTCACGTAAATATTCACTTCAAATATTTCATGTCAAGTAATTCAAATACACTTCATTTAAATGAGAACGAGTGCGATAAAGTACACACTCGACTTAGTATTTTCTAAATATTCAATCACTAATAACGATTAACCACGTAACAATACACTTGACACTCACCTAGTCAAAATGAGAGAGTGGTGCACAATTCTAAGTGTTTAAACGTCCGTTGTGAGGTCCTCTTGAAGGTTTCCTTGAATGCCTGAGCAAACAATAATTATCTATCACACACTATTGCTTAAAACCCCTAATTATCAAGGAAGATTGTACTCTTGTACAATCTAAGAGAATATCATGAAAATGAGCCTTAATTACTCGTAAATCGAGACTCTAAAGTAGGGTTTAATAATACAAAAAAAATCTAATTTTTCTCTTTAAAATCAAGTATAAAACGGTCAAGCAATATCGAAGGGAAATGGAGAGTTCTAAAAACTCAATTTCTTTTTAAATTCAGAAATTTCAGACTTGAGGTGCATTTTTTAAAAAATCATATCTCACTCTCAGTAGGTCCAAAATTGGAAAACTTAGTACCGTTGGAAACTACTTCCAAAGTACTAAAAATTTCTAGAAGACACTTTTTTATGATTCTAAATAGAAGACACTCAAATTTCATAAAGGTACTGACTTGCACTTTCAAGACAGATTCGGGGTTGGTTTTTGACAAATTTGGAAATTTAGCAAAATGAACAGTATATGAACTAGCCTCTAATATTTGAAACTCAATTAGAGTTACAATCAAAGTTTAAAACACAACAAACGGAACAAGAATCGGAGTTTTGAGCGCCAAGATATAGCAGCTCAAAGTTGGTTCAAAATGAGGATTGTTGGGCAATTTTCCAGATTTGGAAGAATAATTTTGGTAACTTATTTGTACATCAAAACAGTCTTAGAATGACACCAAATTTGGCACAATTCAACTTCCATATGAGAACTACTCCTCTGCCAAGTTTCGCTTAAATTTTCACAAGGAAAGGTAGTTAACTAAACTACCAAAATTTAAGAAAATCCGAAGACAAAGCTGCCTTCATGCTTCCATTTTTTTTTCTTTTTGAACCTTTGGGCAATGAAATCATCTCAAACATGGTTCATTTATGAATAAAAGGTTTAAGAAATGTCCAACATATATTTTGTAGGTAATTGACAGCAAAAGTTTCAAAATAACAAGTCCCAATTCAAGCCAAGCCATTCGGCTAGCCAAAATTAGGGTTTTCTATCACTGGTGCAGTTCTGTAGTTTGGCCATAACTAAAACAATTCAAATTGGAATTGGGCATGGTTGATGGGGTTGGAAACTACATTCATAAATCTACATTTCATCAGGAGGAATCATTCTAAAATTCAGTTCATAGCTAGCTCAAATTCAAGCAACAAGTCCCAGCACACCATTGACTCTCTAGCACAGTAGTAAAATAGAATAGGTAACTTTGAAGAACTAGTACGGCTCACTCAGTTCGAATCAGGGATACATTTTATATTTTTAGAAAATTGGAAGTGTCTAGTTTCAAATGCCTTGAAAAACACTTGATTTCGATGTTGGAGCAAAAAGTTATGATCGTTCAAAATTCACTGCCAGAGAACCCCTGTTACCCGTTTTCCAGATTTGAAGATATTTCGAAATTCCAACTTTTGCCCAACCAAATCAAATGATTTTTGGTGAAAAATTTCCACACATCCTATACAACATATCTACAACAAATTCAAGGTCATTTGATCACAAAAAAATCAAACCAAGGGCTCGGCAAGAACAGGGCAGAATTCGACCCTTTTTAGCTTCAACTTTCCTTTGATTTTCCTTCCACTCTTTCAACTTATATCCACTTGTTTAACACTTAATCAACATAAATAACACCCATAATCATCATATCAGTCCAACATGTCCATTGTGGGATTTCATAGAGCCCACTCAAATGATTTTCAACCAAATAAGGATATCCACATGAAGCTACAAGCTTCAAAGTCAAATTTAACTCACTAGAACCAAGTTTAAAAGGTTAGATGATTACCACCTCTTTGATGATGAAAAATCAGAAATTTTGGATCACTAAGAGCTCTAAGAAATCGTGAGAAAGATGCTCTCTTCCTAGTCCAAGTGAGTCTCCAAGTTGTTGTGAATTTATGTGATGAATTTGGAGTGAAAAGGTGCAAGAAATGAAGTGAGATGACGAAGGGTTTTGCTCTTCTTCTTCTTTGGAGTTTCGGCCAGCAAGGGGTGCACAAGTGTGAGAACTCACAAAAATTTATTATTTTAAATTCCATTTCGAGCTTACTTAAATATTTAATTGACCATTTATTCCGAATATTATTTTCTGACCTCTTTAGACCTAATTACATGGGTCTATAGCTTCCTTATATTTTTTAGAGTGACTTGTTTCAAAAATTAATTTTTGGAAGCTCATTAGTGAAAATAGTGAATACGCATTTGGAGTCAATAATCGATTCGAGAATACAATAAGGTTGAAAAATTAGAGACTTGCACATAAGGCTAAAATAAGTATTTTAATGTTTAAGTACTCAAGTGATAGTTGTTAGTACCATCGTTATAAGAATTTCTTGAAAGTTTCGCCTTATCGCGCTTAAATGGGAAATACGCATTTTCACACGCGCGATTTAATTGAGAGACTTTAGACCCTCATTTTAGGACAATTAAGAGTGAATAATATTTATATGAATATAAGTGCATTAGAGGTTTAGTGCACTAGAGAAATAAACTCAAGAGAAATCGAGCACAAAACGCGCGCGTACACGGGCGAAGAAGAGTTGACTTTGGGGCAATTGTGGACCACACATTAAAGCTTCTTTTGGAAGCTACTTTTGGACAAACATTCTCCCTCTTCTCTCTCATTTTGGCCAGCCACCCCAGGAGCAAAGAACCAAAATTGCTCCATCACTTTCTACTCCAAATTCTTGCACCAAAACTCAACCATTTCACACCAAAATTGAACACCACTTAGCTCAATACTTGGAGAGTTCATCTAGCTAAGAAAAGGAGCTGCAATCCGCGGGTTTTCTTGAGCATTGTTGGACCGAAATTTCTGCTTGGTTCATCTAAACAAGTAAGCGACGATCAACCCTTCGAATCTTGTTTTACGGAAGTAGTAATACACATTTAAAAGCATGCATGCATATGGGTAGCTTGGATATGTTGGAAAATTGTTGTGTGGGCTCTATGAACTCCCACTTGGTTTGGATGGACTGATTTGATGATTGATGATGAAATTAATGTTGGTTTAGTGCTTATATTAGTGGAATAATGTTGGGTTGTTGATAGAAACTCAAGGATGGTGCAATGAGCAAAAGTGACCATTTTATCCTTGCCCTGTTCGTGCACTTTGGTGTGAAATTTTGAGGTTCTAATGACTTGTTTATGATGTATGCATGTTATATGGATAGTGTAGAAAGTTTCGTTGAAAAATAACATGATTTGGTTGGTCAAATGTGTTGATTTCCAAAGTATGGCAGAACTGGAAATTTTTCCCGGATTGCCCAGGTAGTCCTGTTGTTTCAGCTACAACTTTTTATTCCGATGTCAAAATCGAGTGCCATTTATGGCACTGGAAACTAGACATTCCCAGATTTCTATTGGTATAAAATGCATGTCCTGGCTCCACTTGTGTTAGCCAAACCATTCGTTTGAAGTTTGCTGTCCTGTTTCGTTGGTTCACGACAGGGCAAAACACGAACTACAACTTGAGGCTCAAATGTGAGCTAGTTGTGGACAGATTTTGAAAATAATTTCTTCTGAGAAAATGTAGTTTTATGAATGTGTTCTCCAACACCACCAACCACGCTCGATTCCAAGTTGAATTGAGCGAGTTGTGGCCAAAGTTTGAAACTGAACCAGTGTTGAACATACTCTTCTTCGGTTAATTGAATGTCCTGTTCTTGTGTGGGACTTGTACTCGAAATTTTTGGCGTTAATCACCCAAAATTGTGTTTTGGATACCTCTTATATATTGTCTATGCAAATGGACCATGGTTGAGGTACATTGTAGGCCAAACGTCTTGAAAACAGAAAACGGGACTCACAAGGCAGATTTGCCTTATAATTTTGGAATTTTGGTGATTTGGTTAACCAACTTTCCGTACTTATTTATCTATGAAATTTGGCAGAAAAATATTCCTTATACGGTAGTATTACACTGCTAAATTTGGTGCTATTCCGAGTCCGTTTCATTGTTCAACTAAAGTTTCAAAGTTCGTGACTTGATTTTGAAAAACCCTTGCTTAACAAGGAAATTTGGGTAACTTTGAGTAACCATATCTTGGTGCCCAAAACTTCAATTCTTATTCCGTTTGTTCCATTTTAAATTTGGATTACAACTCTAATAGAGTTCCAAATTTCAAAATCTAGTTCAAATTGAGTGAATTTTGCCGAATTTTCAAATTTGGCCAAAAACCAACTTGAATCTGTCTTGACAACTCAAGTTGTCAACTTCGAGCCAAAATTTGAATGCATTCCGCTTAGATTCATGGAAAGGTGTCTTCTAAAAACTTTTAGTACTTTGAAAGATATTTCCAACGGTATCAAATTTTCCAATTTTGGAGAATTAGGTAGTGAGTTATGATTTTTCAAAAGATTGCACCAAAAATTGAAAATTGTGACCATTTGAAAGAAATCCGCGCGGGAAACTGGTCACCAGAATCCGGACTTGAATCGGACCAGTTCTTGGCCGGATATGCTACCGGATTGGTGATGGAATTTGAAAAAAATGAAGAATTGGTCTCTGCCTCCAATCCGGCCAGGAATCCAGCCGGATATCCAACCAGAATCTGGCCGGATTGTGACGTGGCCCGTCCTGTTCCAATTTCGGCCGTTCATTTTGAAACCTATTTGTACGTACTTGTTTTCGTCCAATGATTTTAAGGATAATGATCCGTTCTTACTCGAGTTTTGTAACCTTATCGGGTCTCGATTTTCAAAAGAGAAACCTAGGCTCGATTTTTGAAATACATTCTAATATCGTACTAGTGTACGACCTCTCTTATTATTTGAAATTATTAGTAATAGCCCATTATTAATTACTGAGGCACATAAGAGGACCTTCAAGAGGATCCCACAGTGAACGCCTAAAGCTCCGAGGGACATTTCTTCCTCATTACTTATATTAGTGAGTGTCAAGTGTATGAATACTTGATACAAACTTAATTATTATGATTGTTTGGAGATTTTGAAAATGGAGGCGAGTGTGTACTTTACCGTACTCGTTCTTATTTGAAATGAATGACTCATGATTCGAATGAACCAAATGAATTATGAATGACTTAATTGAATGAAATTAGATGATTGAATGAAATGAAATGGTATGCTATGGCTGCATACGTCGTTGGAGTGAATCTCCTCGACTCTCAAATGTAAATGGGGGGACGCCCAAACTCATAGACGGACCTTGGATTCGAGCCGCCATGGGCTTGATCGGGAATCTTGGCGAGCCATGAGATAATTGAGTTCGACCTAATGAGAGGTCTTGCTTGGCATACTCGTGGAGTATCGCTTTATAAATGTCTTGTGGGGCCGGGAGGTGCACGGTGAACGGAAGGAAGTAAGTGGTGATCTACGGAATGGAAATACCAACCCGGTTGACGGAGTGTCATTGCGGGAAGGTATACGATTGACATTGGCAAAGCAAGTGGAAATTAACTCTTGAGAGCTCCGATATCGTTGAATTGTTTCTGTTTACTTTTCCGTTCGAATTGTTATTTATTGCAATATTGTTGCTTTACTTGTTAAATTGGAATTGTTACTTGAACAATGTGCTTGCATGTGTGTTATTGGCCTCACGAGCGTTTTGCTCACCCTGTAGATTTATTTTCCTTAACAGGATTTGGGTTTAGAATGAGATTCGGAGGAATTTCTCTTTTGTGTACTCTTGTAATAGGGTTCTAACTCTTTTCTCTAGACTTTTGGTTATTGTATATTTTGGACTGTATTAAGAAAACCCGATGTAAGGATTGGGTGATTGTTATATATATCGTTAAACTTGAACGCTTCCGCACTAATTGTATTTATATTATTTGGTTGTTGACTTCTAGCACCGCTATAAGCTTGAATAGAAATTGCTTGAGTCCTGGCGAGAGTTGGGCAAGCGTCCCGCGGATACCTTTTGGTTCGCCTTAGGGAGAAGTGGGGGCGTCACAGTTGGTATCAGAGCTCTAGGTTAGAGATCTATATGGGAGACATACTAGATACTTTACCCTTAAAACTTGAGATCGGATAACTAAGTTATACCTTAAGTGGTACTTGGGGCAAACTAGTGATTGGGTTAGGCATGCATAAGCGACATCCGAACTAGATAGTGATTAAATTTCTAACCCGAAGAGTATGATTATTTTGCAGGGATGGAAAATGGAAATGGAGCCCCGGCAGCTAACGAGAATGGCCATGCGAATAATCATGTAGTGCCTCCTAGGCCTATCTATTAAAAAGCGCTAGGTAGGAGAGATCGAGTACGCTATTCCCCATCTGACAGATATCCCCGATATTCTCCTCGTGCTTGCTTTGGACGACGAGCATCGTCATTTAGTGGATCTTAATCGAGATTTATAGGTAGAGGTGGACGAGCTTAAATAGGTGGTTAGCGCTCAGGGAGAGAGGATTGTGGAATTCGAGGAGGTACTAGAGGGCGAGGTGGCCACATCTGCAGTTGTTCGTGAGAAGCTCTAGAGCACTAGGGCTTGACTCACTAGGTTGGGAGAGGAGGTCCGTAGTCGGGTTTCCGACATCTTGATTGATACTACTAGATTAGTGGAGGAGACAATGGATATAGTCCAGAGTCCTGATCAAGAGGAGGAGGATCTTGAGGAGAAAGTTCCACCCGGTAGTCCTACTGTGGACTAGACCCTAGTGATTGACCTTTTGACTCTTTTGACCCTTTGGACTAGTACAGTTAGCATTAGTATGGGTGATACTAAGTGCTGAGACCATTGTATGTTGCATGACTGTGTGGCCTACTTTTGAGACACTTGCTTTTACTTTAGTCTTTTGTGACTAAAAGTACTCTTGTGATACCTATGTGTTATATTTTTGTAACTACCCCATGACTTACTAATCTTATGAACTTGATATGCTAATGAATGTAAATTATTGTTATTTCCAATGTTTTCTTGATTGGTTCTTGCTTTCTACTTTACATCGCATAATTGATTTATTTCTTGCACTAGACACGCCTAGGTTATGAAAGGACAAAGACGTGGTCGAGATCGTGGGCGAGGGACTAAACAAGTCCAACCTTAAAGGGGTGACCAGGGATGGGCAACTGGACCAACCCAAGGCCAGAAAAACATTGAGGGTAATCAAGTGGCTACTGCCACCAATAGGATGACTGATATCCTAGAACGCTTAACTGGTAGGCAAGATTCTAGATCGTTTAACCAACCTGGGGGACAGGATAGAGGCGAGAATAGAGTCTTAGAAAGGTTCTTAAAGTTCAATCCGTCTAAGTTTCTTGGTAAACCTGATCCTGAAATAGCGGAGAATTGGTTAGAAAGGATGACCAACTTATTCGCCGCCCTAAACTACACTGAGAATAGGCGAGTGAATTTTGCTGCTTTTCAATTTGAGGGAGTATCTCCAGCTTGGTGGGATATGATAAAAGGAAAATAAGAAAGAGTTCAAACCCCTTGGACTTGGAAGAATTTCACGAGAGAGTTTAATAAGAAATTTCTTCCGCCTTTGATTCAAGAAAAGAGAGAAGATGAATTTATCAAGTTGAAACAAGGAGCTCTTAGTGTGGCAGAGTATGAAGGGAAATTCACTAAACTTTCTAAGTATGCTCCTGCAGCTTTTATGGATCTAATGCATAGGATTTTTAAGTCTTATCTGGATCAATTTGTGGTGGTCTTTATTGATGATATTTTAGTGTATTCTAAGAATGTGAAAAATCATGAGAAACACTTGAGAATTATTTTACAAACCCTGAGGGAACACCAGTTATATGTTAAGTTTAGCAAGTGTGAATTTTGGTTAAAAGAAGTGACTTTGTTGGGACACATAATTTCTAAGGATGAGATTAAAGTAGATCCAACTAAAGTTGAAACTGTTTCGAAATGAAAACGACTGGAAAATCCTACCGAGATTCAGAGTTTTATTGGATTAGCGGGGTATTACCGGAGATTTATCCAAGATTTTTCTAGAATTGCTGGACCAATGATCGAGCTGACTAAGAAAAGTGAAAAGTTTATTCGGAGTTCTAAGTGCGAAGAGAGTTTTCAGAAATTGAAAAGACGCTTAACCAGAGCACCTGTATTAGCTCTACCGAATGGAGATGATAGCTTTGTAGTTTACACAGATGCCTCTAAGGAAGGATTGGAATGTGTTTTGATGCAAAATGACAAGGTGATAGTATATGTCTCTAGAAAATTGAAATCGCATGAGGGGAATTACCCGACCCATGACTTGGAATTGGCAACGGTGATATTTGCTTTAAAGAAATGGAGACATTACCTGTATGGAGTGACATTTGAGGTTTTTACTGATCACAAAAGCTTTAAGTACTTATTTTCACAAAAGAAACTGAATTTGAGGTAACGTAGATGGATAAAATTTCTGAAAAATTATGATTGCACTATAAAGTACCATCCAGAAAAGGCCAATGCAGTTGCCGATGCTTTGAGTCGTCAAATGCAAATGGCTGGGTTGATGATTAAGGAACTCCATTTATTGGAAACAGTTAGTTATTGAAATTCTCGACTGGAACCAAGAAAAGTAATTTTGGAGAATATTGTAGTGAATTCCACCTTGTTGGAACGTATCAAGAGATCTCAAGAAAAGGACACTGAAGTGCAGAAATGGTCGAAAAAAGTTGAAAAAGAAGAAAAGTCGGATTTTAACCTGGGATCAAATGGTACTTCGAAGTTTTAGAATCGGATAGTGGTGCCAAACGATGAGGAGCTTAAGAAGGAGATTTTAGAAGAGGCACGCCGATCGAAATTCACGGTACACCCTAGAGGGAATAAAATGTACTAAAACTTGAAGAGTTTGTATTGGTGGGAGAATATGAAAAAAAAAATTGCCCAATTTGTTCAGACTTGCTTGATTTGTCAACAGGTTAAGGCCGAGCATCAGAAATCATTGGGACTTTTACAACTTTTGGAGATACCTGAATGGAAATGTAAAAATATCACCATGAATTTTGTATCAGGATTACCGAGGACACAAAGAGACCATGATACTATTTGGGTAATAGTGGATAGACTGACCAAATCGGCTCATTTTCTGCCGATTAACATGAAGTATCCATTGGAGAAGTTAGCTAAGCTATATCTAGATGAAATTATCAAGTTACACGGAATCTCCGTGAGTATTGTGTCAGATAGAAACTCGAGATTCGTATCAAGGTTCTGGCAAAAGATGCAAGAGGTGTTAGGAACTAAATTGAATTTTAGTACCACTTATCATCCTCAGACCGATAGACAGTCTGAGAGGACAATCCAAACTCTTGAAGATATATTGAGGACTTGTGTTTTGGATTTTGGGGAAAGTTGGAGTAACTTTTTGACTTTGGTGGAATTTGCCTATAATAATAGTTTCCACTCCTCTATACAAATGGCTCCGTATGAAGCCCTTTATGGTCGAAAATGTAGGTCTCCGATTTGTTGGGATGAATTAGGTGAACGGAAGATTTTAGACCCGACTACAGTGTCGTGGATTGAGGAAACTAATGAGAAAATAAAGTTAGTCCGCCAGAGAATCCAAACCGCACAGAGCTGTCAAAAGAGCTATGCAGACAATCGGAGGAAAGATTTAGAATTTTTGGTTGGAGATCTAGTCTTTCTTAAGATTACACCATTGAAAGCAAGTTTGATGTCTGGAAAGGGAAAGAAACTACAACCAAGGTTTGTAGGGCCTTATAAGATTATCCAACGTGTGGGAAGTGTAGCATATAAGTTAGAATTACCACCGAACTTATCCCGAATCTATAATGTGTTCCATGTATCTATGTTTAAGAAGTATCATCCAAACCCTTCTTACATTTTGCAATCAGAGAGTATTGAAGTTGATGAAACCCTGACCTATGAGGAGAAACCTGTGAAACTTCTGGATAGGAAAGTGAAGGAGCTGAGAAATAAACAGATACCGTTGGTGAAAGTTCTTTGGAGGAACCATGGGTTAGAGGAAGCGACTTGGGAAGTCGAAGAAACAATCCGAGAAAAGTATCCAAACCTGTTTACCAATCAAGATAAATTTCGAGAATGAAATTTTCTTAAGGGGGAGAGGATGTGAGGACTCACAAAAATTTATTATTTTAAATTCCATTTCGAGTTTACTTAAATATTTAATTGACCATTTATTCCGAATATTATTTTCTAACATCTTTAGATCTAAATACATGGATTTATAGCTTCCTTATATTTTTTAGAGCGACTTGTTTCAAAAATTAATTTTTGGAATCTCGTTAGTGAAAATAGTGAATACACATTTAGAGTCAATAATCGATTCGAGAATACAATAAATTTGGTGTTTATCTCAATTCATATCTTTTGATGATTACAAAATAAATGGATGTTACTAATACTTTTTGTAGAGATCCTTTTCAGAAATGACGTCAAATAGGTTTGTGGATTTAAAGCAAAAAAAGAAGATAAAAAAGAATGAAGAGTGCTGAGGATGATGTCGGACGTACAAAAGGAGATTATCGGACGTTCGACATCCTTTGAGTACCTTCGGACGTGTGAAGAACTCAGACTCGGACGTCCGAAGAAGACAAGCCAGGACTTCTATGATTACTGATCATGATCGGACGCTCAACACCTGAGTATTGAACGTCCGACAAGCGTTGCTGCTCTTCGGACGCAACACTCTGGACGCATCGGCCGTCCGAAAAAAAATTCTAAGTGTGCATCCTACCCTCGGACGCATGATGATAAGAGATCGGACGTCCGACAGCACCAACGGCTAGTTGACTCTTCAGTTACTTTCTGCCCGTTGACAGCATTAATTGAAGAATTTTCTGGTCTCCTATAAAAAGAACAAAGTCAACCACCTCAGCAGAACTTTGCACATCAAGTCTACATCAGATCGTGAGTGATTCAAGTGTTAGAATACTCAAAAGGAACATTTGTACTCTTAGCTTGTGCAATCTTCTTGTAGTTTTTCAAGTGTGACACAACTTCTTCAATAGTGTAGCTTAGTGAGGGTTCTTCGAGTGTTTGTAAAACTTCCTTGCTTGACCAAGTGTGGTTTGGGGCAAGAAGGAAGTGATCCCTCCCTTATACACAAGATATTGGTTGCAAGATTGTTCAATTTGAAGTAACTTGATATATAAAAGTATTGTTCAAATCTCAGCTGTGTTTGAACCCTGGTTTGTTTCTCTACTTTCATTTACTGCTTTTCTACATAAACTGTTCTCCTCTTCATCTCACGGATACCTGTGCTTTCTTGTTATCTGGTCCATTGGGTGGTCTTTGAGAAAAGAAAGGTAGACTTTTAAAAAGGTGGCCTATACCATTAGCTGTTTTTTGAAAACCTAATTCACCCCCCTCTTAGGTTGTCCTCGATCCTTACAATTGGTATCAGAGCTTGGTCTGCTAGAGATTAAACTCAAGCGGCTTGGAGTAAAAATGACAACCAATCATACCATGTTTGTTGAGGGACAATCAGTCACTAAGCCTCCCATGTTTACTGGTTCCAATTATGTTAGTTGGAAAGAAAGAATGATTATCTTCTTGCAATCCATTGATATTGAGTTATGATTTATTGTGAATGAAGGACCGCATGATGCTAACTTTTTTGATGCAGAAACAGGTTTGTTGCGCCCAAAAATAAGAGTTGAGATGAATACTCAAGATAGAACCAATCTCACATTAAATGCCAAAGTCATGAATGTTCTTTATAGTGCCTTAGACTCAAATGAGTCAATTAGAGTAAAAGGATGTAAATCTGCCAAAGAAATGTGGGATAAGCTAAGAGAAATTCATGAGGGTAGTGACAACGTGAGAGAACAAAAAAAGTCCATTCTGGTTACTAAGGATGGATCTTTTAAGATGGAGCCTTATGAAAATATCGACAAAATGTATTGTAGATTCAATGATCTGATCAAGGATTTAGAGGTGTTTGAGAAGGAGTACTCTCTAGGTGAAAAGAACAGGAAAATTCTGAATGCTCTATCAAAGGATTGGGAAAGTAAAGTGACTGCCATAGAGGAAGCCAAGGATCTAAACTCTTTATCCATTGAATCTCTGATTAACTCTCTAATTTCTTACAAACTGAAACTTAAATCTAAGATGCAGGATGAAGAAGACACAAAAGGAAGAAAGAGTATTGCTCTGAAAGCTTCACAAGATGAAGATGAAACAGCCTCACAGGATAAAAATGATTTGGAAGGTGATGACAGTGATATTGCACTCATCACAAAAGGGTTCAAAAGATTTCTCAATAAGAGAAGATTTAGGAAAGACAGATCCAGCAATTCCTTCCCAAATCAGTCAAATGACTTTAGAAACAGAGGGAAACTGGAGTTCAACAAGAAGTTAACTGATAAATGTTTTGAATGTGGCCAATCAGGACACTATGCAAATGAGTGTCCAATGAAGAAAAAGAAGGAAACAAGGTTGAACGAAAACCAAAGTTCAACAATTTCTAGATTACCTGGAATGATTGCAACTCAGAAGACGAAATTGAAGAAGAAGAGGAATCTGCTCAAATGGCTTTCATGACCATTGGAGATGAAGAGGTAACACAATGCAACTCTCAAACCAATAGTGATAGTGAATCTGATGATGATGTTAATTCTTTTCTAGAAAAAATGCATAATAGCTTGAAAGAATCCCTATGTTAAAAACAAGGAACTAAAGCAAAAAATTAGCTTTCTAATACAAGACAATGCAAATCTTTTTCGACAAAACAAGTGTCTTAAGCATGAAAATGATAACCTGAAAAGGACTGAAACTGATATGCTTGCTGAACTTTACAAAAAGAAAAATTTCTGTGACATACTCAGAAGTGAGCAATGTAGCTTAAGAAAAAGGATGGATGATTTATGTCAATTGTTACACCATTTGAAACAGAACCATTTTCAAAAGAATGACACTGTACCTTATGTTAATACTCATCAAATAAGACTGAATCAAAATGCAAATGAGTTTACTATTCACAGGAGAAGGCAAGTCAGATTCATTAAATCTATTCATTTGATTGATCCAATGTCAGTATGCAACTTTTGTTGTCAATTTGGTCACATGAATAATAACTGTTATGTTAAGAAAAACATGAGAAATGACATGAGATGCATGTGAGTAGTTAGACATAAGACTAACTCTCAAGGACCCAACATGTAAAGGGTACCAAGTATTATCTTGTGGGTTTGTGTGTAGGTGAAACAGGATAACATTACTAAAGAATCAAAATGGTTCATTGATAGTGGATGTTCAAGACATATGACTGGTGATGCATCACAATTCATTAAACTCAAGCAAAAAGCAAGTGGAAAGGTAACGTTTGGAGATGATAACAAAGCCAAAACTGTTGGTATTGGTGATGTTGGTAAGAATGGTCAAACCTTTATCCACAATGTTCTTCTCGTTGACAATCTGAGCTAAAATTTATTAAGTGTTAGCCAATTGTGTGATAGAAATCTGTTTGTATTGTTCAAAAAGCTTGAATGTCTCATATTTGACTCAAAGTTCAACATTGTTTTCAAAGGAAAAAGAGTTAATGATGTCTATGTAGTTGTTCTTGAAAAAATTGATTCCTCCTATCTCAAATGTCTCAAAGCAGCAGATGAGGACCCATGGTTATGGCATAGAAGGCTGTGTCACTTCAATATGGATTTGCTAAAAGAAATCTCTAAAAAGGAACTTGTTAGAGGTCTCCCAAAAATCAGATTTGAAAAGGACAGGATTTGTGATGCCTGCCAATTTGGAAAACAAATCAAGGTATCTTTTAAACCCAAGAAATGTGTTTCTACTTCAAAATCACTTGAACTTTTACACCTTGACCTGTTTGGTCCTACATAAACTACAAGCCTTGGTGGTAAGAAATATTGTTTTGTGATTGTTGATGATTATTCTAGATATACTTGGGTGATATTCCTTGCTCATAAAGATGATACCTTTAAGAATTTTACCTCATTATTTGCTAAAGTACAAAATCTGCTTGGCTTGAAAATTATCAGGATTAGAAGTGATAATGGGACAGAATTCAAGTTCTGTGGTTTTCCAGAACTTTGTGATCATAATGGCATTACTCATGAATTTTCTATTGCTAGAGTCCCCTAACAAAATGGAATTGTAGAAAGAAAAAATAGAACTCTCCAAGAGGCTGCTAGAACCATGCTTAGTGAATGCAATTTACCAAAATATTTTTGGACTGAAACCATAAACACAGCCTGTTATACCATGAACAGAGTTCTTCTAAGACCAATTTTGAATAAAACCTCCTATGAGCTCATGTTTGACAAAAAGCCTGTTGTTGGTTATTTCAAAGTATTTGGTTGTAAATGTTTCATTTTGAATATCAAGGAACATCTTGAAAAGTTTGACAAGAAATCTGATGAGGGAATTTTCTTGGGATATTGTGAAAACAAAAGAGATTTCAGAGTTTATAATCGTAGAACACTGATTATAGAGGAGGCGATACACATTACTTTTGATGAATCTAATGGTGACATCTCTATGAGTTGTGGTGAAGATGATGATACAGGTGTTCAAGAAGAACTAAAAAAGTTAGCAATCAATGATCATGACTCTGCCTCACCAGAAACTGATTCAAAGGACACTGATACTCAGGTCAGTCCAACTGGAGAAGTGAATGACAGAGATACCACTACTCCTAATGATCTTCCAAGAACCTGAAAATTTGTTCATAACCATCCCAGGGAGCTTATAATTGGTGATCCATCTGAAAAGGTCAGAACTCGTTCCTCTAGACACCTAGTAGATAATCTTGCTTTTGTATCACATATTGAACCTAAAAATATTGTTGATGCATTGAATGATGAGCACTGGATTTTAGCTATGGAAGAAGAGTTAATCCAATTTGAAAGAAACAAGGTTTGGACCCTGGTTGTCAGACCACAAGGCCATCCTTTCATTGGCACAAAGTGCGTTTTTAGAAACAAAATGAATAATAAAGGGGAAGTTGTTAGAAATAAGGCCAGGCTGGTGGCTAAGGGATACACTCAAGAAGAGGGAATAGACTTTGATGAATCTTTTGCACCTGTGGCCAGGCTGGAGTCCATAAGAATGTTTTTAGCATTTGCATGTTTCAAGAATTTTAAATTATTTCAGATGGATGTTAAGAGTGCTTTCTTAAATGGCTTTATAGATCAAGAAGTCTATGTTGACCAACCTCCTGGTTTTGAAAATGAATCTTATCCAGATCACGTGTTTAAACTCTCAAAAGCTTTATATGGATTAAAGCAAGCTCCTAGAGCATGGTATGAATGTCTGAGTGAATTTTTGATTGAAAATGGTTTTAAAAGGGGCATTGTAGATACTACACTTTTCACAAAACAAAACTCACGAGATCTTTTAATTGTGCAAATATATGTGGATGATATCATATTTGGTGCTACTAATGAGAGATTGTGCAAGGACTTTTCCATCATCATGCAAAAAGAATTTGAAATGAGTATGATGGGAGAACTGAACTTCTTCCTTGGACTCCAAGTGATTCAAACCCAAGATGGAACATTTATAAATCAAACAAAATACACCAAGGAGTTGCTGAAAAGATTCGGAATGGAGGATTCAAAGCCTGTTGGAACACCTATGTGCACATCTACCAAACTTGACAAAGATGAAGAAGTTACAAAAGTTGAGGAAAAGAAGTACAGTGGTATGATTGGAAGTTTACTTTATTTAACTGCTAGTAGGCCTGACATCATGTTTGCTGTGTGCTTATGTGCTCGATTTCAATCCTGTCCAAAGGAATCACACTTGAATGCGGTAAAAAGAATCTTGAGATATCTTAAAGGAATCTTAAATTTTGGCTTGTGGTATCCAAAATGTCATGAACTTCATTTGTGTGGATTCTTTGATACTGACTTTGGTGGTTGTAAAATAGACAGAAAAAGTACTACTGGCATATGTAACTTTCTTGGAAATTACTTGGTCTCTTGGTTTAGTAAAAAACAAAATACTATCTCATTGTCCACTACTGAAGCTGAATATGTTGCTGCTGGTGCTTGTTGTGCTCAATTGTTATGGATGAAAAACACATTGAATGACTTTGGTTTAGTATATGAATGTGTACCCATGTACTGTGACAACACTAGTGCAATCAATCTAATAAAAAATCCATTCAACACTCTAGGACTAAGCACATTGATATAAAGCATCATTTCATTCGCGATCTTGTCTCCAAGGGGGTAATCTGTGTTGAGTTTGTTTGTTCTAAAGAACAGATCGCTGATATCCTCATAAAAGCTCTTCCGCTAGATCAATTTGTGTCCTTGAGAACAAAATTGGGTGTTTCAGAAAAAATATTCTAAGTCTTATTTCTAGTCAATCTTTATCGGACGTCCGATGAATTGGAACGGACGTCCGACAGTGTTCTTCGTCCAGTTTCAGAAAAACTCTGGTTCGGACGGTTGTGTCGGACGCTTCATTTCGTCCGGACGTCCGACACTCAAAAATTGAGTCCTATAAGGCGGTTACCCATTCTTCTCAGTTCATTTTCCTCCATAAGTCTCGGACGCAACCTTTCAGTTTCTTCTAATATTTGAAATTCAAATTCCTCTCTCCTCAAGCCAAGTTCCGAGAAATTGAACCAACTAACTCATTTACACCTCTATTGCTCATTAATCACTCATAAAAATCACTCCTAACCCCCAACTACCCCAAAACTCCCAATTTACATACGAAACCCTAATTTCACATAACTCCCTCCTTGCGGCTCCTTAGTGCACTCTATTTGGCTCTTACTGCATTTTTCCTTTGTACACCACATTCTGCATCAAAAATCATATCCACATTGCATCATGGTTAGAATCAGAGGAGGATCTACTAGTACCGGACGATCCTTTAGACTTAGAGATGAAGACATTGAAATTGTGGAACCACCTCCTGTGGCACCCAAAAAGAAGATTGTGACCCATGGTGGTAAAGTGAAGCAAACTGCCCAAAGAAAATTGGTTACTCCAACTGCTGAATCATCTTATGAGCAGATGGAAGGGCAGAACTCTGAAGGGAACATTGTTGGTGGAAATGAGGAACCAAAGCAGGCTACCTAGGGTGACGAAACTGTCACAAGGTCTTCTGCTAAAAGAAAGAGGACTGCAAAGAGGAAGAGCACTCCCCAATCTAAGAAAAAGCAATCTGCTGATCCCTCTGATGATCAGCAGAATGAAGGAAACACTACTGGGAGTCAGCAAACTCCTGAACCCTCCACCAGGAAGTCTCCAAGGATAAGGACTAAGGCTCAAAATGTAGGGGCATCTGCCACACAAATCTCAAATAGGAAATGTTCTGGAAAGACTCCTGTGTCTCAGCCAGTAGAAGAACCCACTCCTCTTCCAAAATTCATTGATGATGAAGCCAGAGACAGATTTGAGTTAGTCTCTCAAAAAGGGTTTATCACCTAAAGGCTCATCCTTCCCTATGAATTTCGTAAGGTTGACCTTGAACCCGTTATTAAACTGTTTGAATTTTAGAAATGGACTCATCTTCTGACCATTCCTAATGTCTTTTACCCTAACATGCTTTATCAATTCTTTGCTAACCTTAGAAAGGGTAAATCACACACTGAACTCATCTCTAGAGTCAATTCTGTACATATCATGTTAACCCCTGACATTGTGAATTCCATTCTGAAAACCAGTATTGAACCTGGTTTCAAAGGAAAAATTACAAATTTCTTTTCGTATGAGGAATTTCCTTTTACCTACCATCATTTTTACAATGCTAAACTCATGACATATTTTCAAACCACATTCAATACTCTTGCTGAGGCAAGACTGGATGATTTCAGTCCTCAGAATCTGATCATCTTTACCATCATTTCAAATCTGTTGGTGCCAACTGATGGCCACAGAACAGATGCAAACAAAATGGAACTCTATCTTTTCTACTGCTTTGTTAAAAAAATCCACATTGACTTTGGATTTGTAATGTGCAAGTTTTTGCTCAAAATTAGCACTGACAGTCGTAGGAAGCTCTCTTATGGCAGATTTCTGACTCCTATCTTTGCCCATTTTGAAATACCTTTTTCTGGAAAATCTCCCAAAGACAGTCTCATCAGTTTTCTCAAAAGCTTACTTTGAATGAAAGAATTTAAAATTTTTTGAAGGTCATTGGTGCTATAAGGAGACTGTGGCTGAGTCTAGAAGGAAAAATTTTCATGAAACCCCTGTCACTCCTAGGACTCCTCGTGATCAGTCAGACTTTGTCTCTCCTTTCACCATTCATCCTAGAAAGTCTGCTAGCAGGTCCTTTGCATCCAATTCTGAAGTCATTTCCTTGCTTGAAGACCTCAAACAGCATGTCTTGCTTATTGAAGAAGGTCTCATGATGACCATGACCTCTGACCAACAATCCTCCTTCATTGAAAAAAGAAACCTTCTTGTCCCTCCAATACCTGAGAACAATGTAAATGAGCCAAGATTTGTGCCCACAGGACCAACTACTGGTACTGAGACCACACCAGCTTCCCGTTCTCAGCCCAAGGATAAAGGCAAGACTCCAGCAACTGAGGAAACATATGAAGATGATGATGAAGAAACTGAGGAAGAAGAGAACCCTGAACAGTATCGTCTGGCCAGGAGAAGGTTTGGATCATCTAAAATCACCATCTAGGCACTACTAGGTCACTGCACCTTAATCTAGGACTATAGTTCATCTTTTGCATTGCACTTTTGTACTAAGTGTTGAACACCTGGTCTGTACAACTGGATATTTTCTACTGTTTATGAATGTTATAATTAAGTGTTTGTTATGAATGTTTTGAATGGTTGTTATGAATGGTTGTGTGCTTTTGGAATCTGCTGAATGAATGTGTTTGTTATGAATGCTTCTGATGGATCGTACAAACTGATACTCAATCTTGTAATGATAAAAATGGGGAGAATTGGATTTGGATTAGCACTGATGGTGTTGATTGCGTTTCTTCCTGTATACTCATGCACTTCGTTAGGGGGAGCTGTTATAGCTGTTATATCCCAGTTCGTATATTTTGCTCTATCCAAATGTTTTGTCATCATCAAAAAGGGGGAGATTGTTTATCTCAATTCATATCTTTTGATGATTACAAAACAAATGGATATTACTAATACTTTTTGTAGAGATCCTTTTCAGAAATGACACCAAACAGGTCTGTGGATTTAAAGTAAAAAAAGAAGATCAAAAAGGATGAAGAGTGCTGAGGATGATGTCGGACGCACAAAAGGAAATTATCGGACGTCCGACATCCTTTGAGTACCTTTGGACGTGTGAAGAACTCAGACTCGGACGTCCGAAGAAGACAAGCCAGGGCTTCTATGATTACTGATCATGATCGGACGCTCAACACCTGAGTATCGGACGTCCGACAAGCATTGCTGCTCTTCGGACGCAACACTCTGAACGCATCGGCCGTCCGAAGCAATTGAAGAAAAAATTCCAAGTGTGCATCCTACCCTCGGACGCATGATGATAAGGGATCGGACGTCCTAAGAGATTCAAGAAAACTTCCAGAACTTATTGATCTCGTTCGGACGCATAAAAACTAAATATCGGACGTCCGACAGTACCAACGGCTAGTTGACTCTTCAGTTGCTTTCTGCCCATTGACAGCATTAATTGAAGAATTTTCTGGTCTCCTATAAAAAGAACAAAATCAACCACCTCAGCAGAACTTTGCACATCAAGTCTACATCAGATCGTGAGTGATTCAAGTGTTAGAATACTCAAAAACAACATTTGTACTCTTAGTTTGTGCAATCTTCTTGTAGTTTTTCAAGTGTGACACAGCTTCTTCAATAGCGTAGCTTAGTGAGGGTTCTTCGAGTGTTTGTAAAACTTCCTTGCTTGACCAAGTGTGGTTTGGGGCAAGAAGGAAGTGATCCCTCCCTTATACACAAGATATTGGTTGCAAGATTGTTCAACTTGAAGTAACTTGGTATATAAAAGTGTTGTTCAAACCTCAGTTGTGTTTGAACCCTGATTTGTTTCTCTACTTTCATTTACTGCTTTTCTACATAAACTGTTCTCCTCTTCATCTCACGAATACCTGTGCTCTCTTGTTATCTGGTCCATTGGGTGGTCTTTGAGAAAAGAAAGGTAGACTTTTAAAAATGTGGCCTATACCATTAGCTGTTTTTTGAAAACCTAATTCACCCCCCCTCTTAGATTGTCCTCGATCCTTACATTTGGAAAATTAGAAACTTGCACATAAGCCTAAAATAAGTATTTTTATGTTTAAGTACTTAAGTGATAGTTATTAGTACCATCGTTATAAGAATTTCTTGAAGGTTTCGCTTTATCGCGCTTAAATGGGAAAAACGCGTTTTCACACGCGCGATTTAATTGAGAGACTTTAGACCCTCATTTTAGGACAATTAAGAGTGAATAATATTTATATGAATATAAGTGCATTAGAAGTTTAGTGCACTAGAGAAATAAACTCGAGAGGAATCGAGCATAAAACGCGCTCATACACGGGCGAAGAAGAGTTGACTTTGGGGCAATTGTGGACCACACATTAAAGCTTCTTTTGGAAGCTACTTTTGGACAAACATTCTCCCTGTTCTCTCTCATTTTGGCCAGCCACCCCAGGAGCAAAGAACCAAACTTGCTCCATCGCTTTCTATTCCAAATTCTTGGACCAAAACTCAACCATTTCACACCAAAATTGAACACCACTTAGCTCAATACTTGGAGAGTTCATCTAGCTAAGAAAAGGAGCCGCAATCCGCGGGTTTTCTTGAGCATTGTTGGACCGAAATTTCTGCTTGGTTCATCTAAACAAGTAAGCGACGATCAACCCTTCGAATCTTGTTTTACGAACGTAGTAATACACATTTAAGAGCATGCATGCATATGGGTAGTTTGGATATGTTGGAAAATTGTTGTGTGGGCTCTATGAACTCCCACTTGGTTTGGATGGACTTATTTGATGATTGATGATGAAATTAATGTTGGTTTAGTGCTTATATTAGTGGAATAATGTTGGGTTGTTGATAGAAACTCAAGGATGGTGCAATGAGCAAAAGTGACCATTTTATCCCTGCCCTGTTCGTGCACTTTGGTGTGGAATTTTGAGGTTCTAATGTCTTGTTTATGATGTATACATGTTATATGAATAATGTAGAAAGTTTCGTTGAAAAATAACATGATTTGGTTGGTCAAATGTGTTGATTTCCAAAGTATGGCAGAACTGGAAATTTTTCCCAGATTGCCCAGGCAGTCCTGTTGTTTCGGCTATAACTTTTTATTCTGATGTCAAAATCGAGTGCCGTTTGCAGCACTGGAAACTAGACATTCCCAGCTTTCTATTGGTATAAAATGTACGCCCTGGCTCCACTTGTGTGAGCCAAACCATTCGTTTGAAGTTTGCTGTCTTGTTTCATTGGTTCACTCCAGGGCATAACACGAACTACAACTTGAGGCTCAAATGTGAGCTAGTTGTGGACAAATTTTGAGAATGGTTTCTTCTGAGAAAATGTATTTTTATGAATGTGTTTTTCAACTCCACCAACCACGCTCAATTCCAAGTTGAATTGAGCGAGTTGTGGCCAACGTTTGAAACTGAACCAGTGTTGAACATACTTTTCTTCAGTTAATTAAATGTCCTGTTCTTGTGTGGGACTTGTACTCGAAATTTTTGGTGTTAATCACCCAAAATTGTGTTTTGGATACCTCTTAGACATTTTCTATACAAATGGACCATGGTTGAGGTGCATTGTAGGCCAAACGTCTTGAAAACGGAAAACGGGACTCACAAGGCAGATTTGCCTTATAATTTTGGAATTTTGGTGATTTGGTTAACCAATTTTCTGTGCTTATTTATCTATGAAATTTGGTAGGAAAATAGTCCTTATATGGTAGTATTATACTGCTAAATTTGGTGCTATTCTGAGTCCGTTTCATTGTTCAACTAAATTTCCAAAGTTCATGATTTGATTTTGGAAAACCCTTGTTTAAGAAGGAAATTTGGGTAACTTTGAACTACCATATCTTGGTGCCCAAAACTTCAATTCTCATTGCATTTGTTCCATTTTAAACTTGGATTACAATTCTAATAGAGTTTCAAATTTCAAAGGCTAGTTCAAATTGAATGAATTTTGTCAAATTTTCAAAGTTTGCCAAAAACCAACTTGAATCTGTCTTGACAACTCAAGTTGTCAACTTCGAGCCAAAATTTGAATGCCTTTCGCTTGGATTCATCGAAAGGTGTCCTTGAAACTTTTAGTACTTTGAAAGATGTTTCCAACAGTACCAAATTTTTCAATTTTGGACAATCAGGGAGTGAGTTATGATTTTTCAAAGGATTGCACCAAAAATTGAAAATTGTGACTATTTGAAATCTGCGCGGGAAACTATTCACCAGAATCCGGCCTTAAATCCGGCCAGTTGTTGGCCGGATCGGCGGCCAGATTGGTGATGAAATTTGAAAAAAAATGGAGAATTGGTCTCTGCCTCCAATCCAGCCAGGAATTCGGCGGATATCCAGCCAGAATCCGGCCGGATTGTGACATGGCCCGTCCTGCTCCGATTTCGGTAGTTTGTTTTGAAACTTATTTGCATGTACTTGTTTCCGTCCAATAATTTTAAAGATAATGATCCGTTCTTACTCGAGTTTTACAACCTTATTGGGTCTCGATTTTCAAAAGAAAAACCTAAACTTGATTTTCGAGATACATTCTAATATCGTACTAGTGTACGACCTCTCTTATTATTTGAAATTATCTATAATAGCCCATTATTAATTGCTCAGGCACATAAGAGAACCTTCAAGAGGATCCCACAGTGAACGCCTAAAGCTCCGAGGGACATTTCTTCCTCATTACTTATATTGGTGAGTGTCAAGTGTATGAATACTTGATACAAACTTAATTATTATGATTGTTTGGAGATTTTGAAAATGGAGGCGAATGTGTACTTTACCGCACTCGTTCTTATTTGAAATGAATGACTCATGATTCGAATGAATCAAATGAATTATGAATGACTTAATTGAATGAAATTAGATGATTGAATGAAATGAAATGGTATGCTATGGCTGCATACGTCGTTGGAGTGAATCTCCTCGACTCTCAAATGTAAAAGGGGGGACTCCCAAACTCATAGACGGACCTTGGACTCGAGTCGGTATGGGTTTGGTCGGGAATCTTGGCGAGCCATGAGATAATTGAGCTCGACCTAATGAGAGGTCTTGCTTGGCATACTCATGGAGTATCGCCTTATAAATGTCTTGTGGGCCCGGGAGGTGCACGGTGGACAGAGGGAAATAAGTGGTGATCTATGGAATAGAAATACCAACCCAGTTGACGGAGTGTCATTGCGGGACGGTATACGATTGACTTTGGCAAAACAAGTGGAAATTAACTCCTGAGAGCTCCGACATCCTTGAATTGTTTCTGCTTACTTTTCCGCTCGATTTGTTATTTATTGCAATATTGTTGCTTTACTTGTTAAATTGAAATTGTTACTTGAACAATGTGCTTGCATGTGTGTTCTTGGCCTTACGAGTGTTTTGTTCACCCTGTAGATTTGTTTTCCTTAACAGGATTTGGGTTTGGAATGAGATTCGGAGGAATTTCTCTTTTGTGTACTCTTGTAATAGGATTCCAACTCTTTTGTCTAGACTTTTGACTATTGTATATTTTAGGCTGTATTAAGGAAACTCGATGTAAGGATTGGGTGATTGTTATATATATCGTTAAGTTTGAACGCTTCCGCACTAATTGTATTTATATTATCTGGTTGTTGACTTCTAGCACCGCTATAAGTTTGAATAGAAATTGCTTGAGTCCTGGCGAGAGTTGGACAGGCGTCCCGCGGATTCCCTTTGGTTCGCCTTAGGGAGAAGTGGGGGTGTCACAGAAAGAGAGTGGAAAAATCTGATGGTGAAGCTTCTTGAAGAAGCTTGGTAGTTGTAGTTCAAATTTTGGCACAAAAGTCAACTCTCAATAGTGCGCGTACGCGCGCGTTTCATACCCGTTTCCTCTCGGGTTTGTTTCACTTGTGCACTAAACCTCTAATACACTTCCTTTAATACTATAATTATTCACTCTTAATAATCCAACAATAATTTTCTAAAATCCTTCAATTAGTCGCGGGTGCGAAAACGCGAACTTCCGACTTATGCACGATAAAGTGCAATTTCTAAGAAATTCTTGTAACGATAGTATAACTAACTAATACTTGGGTAATTAATCATGAAAATAACTATTTTGGAGTAAACTAATAAATAAGTGAATAAATTGATAAAATAAATAAATAAAATAAAATAAAATACGAGTTCTCACAAAAAGTTTCTTTTCTTTCTTAAACCTCAATGTCTTTAAAAAGTAACATGCCATTAATTATCAATAAATCCCACCAAGAATCCTTCATTTTAAAAACTGATTGCTTTTCTCCTTCATAACATGTTCTCAATTACATCTTAACAATTGCAAATTTACACTATTACGGCGGACTAGTCCTAACTTCTAACTCGACCTTCTCCTAGTTGGATTATAGATTGCATGGTAGTGGTGGTCATGGTGGCACAGGTGGAGATGGCTGTTTGGGATTGTCCTGGTGGTTGGATGAGGAACTAGTGAAGACGTGGGAGTTTTTTGGAAAAGTATACAAGTGTTTTGATGAAAGTATCTATTTGAGAGTTGGAAACTTGAGGGATGAATGAGAAGATTGATAAAGTGGAAAGGAGAGAGTGATAGAGTCGAGAGAAGAGGAAATGAAGAGAATGTTGTATTAGATAAAAGTGTGTGTTTACAAGTACATGAGATGCCTTATATAGGTATGATAAGATATGATAAATGTAGTGATTGTGCTAGCTGGTAAATGTTGTAAATATATGTGGTTAGTGGATAATAGAATACACTAGATACAAGATAGAAAACTTTAGAAATATGAATTAGTTAGTAGCTATATTTACATTGAACATCCCCCCTCAAACTCAATGCGATAAAGTGGAAACAAACTTGAGTTTGGAAATGAGAATATGAAATTGTCCTGGTGAGTGGAATTTTGTGAAAAGATCTTCAATTTGGTCTGCAGACACCACAAGTACCAGAGAAAGAGTTTGTTGTATGAGATGGTGCTGAACGAAATGGCATTAATCTTTATGTGTTTTGTCTTTTCATAGAAGACGTCATTCTGAGTGATTTGGATAGCACTCTTATTATCGCAGTAGATAGGAGTACTGGTAAAGAATGGAACACCCATGTCATAAAGGAGCCAGTGCAATCATAGAAACTCAACAGTAGTATCAATAAGGGCACGATACTCTGACTCTGAACTAGATCAAGAAACAACTGATTGCTTCTTGTTTCGCCAAGACATAAGGGAATCTCCAAGAAAGAAACAGTAACCTGTTGTAGAATGATGGTCAGTAGGATCACTAGCCTAATTAGCATCGAAATATGCTCATAACTGTTAAAGAAGATGATAAAACTGGTATATCAAACCCTAGGCTAGAGGCGGCTACTCCGAAATCTTAGGAACGAGCAAGGCGTGCGGTAGGGTTTCACCAGCGGCTGCTTGGTCTATGGCCACCCTTTGGCCGGCTGTGGAGGGCCAGGCGGTCACTCCGACCACCAAAAAGTCTTTCTCCCAACTTTTTTCAGAGCCAGCCAACTCCCCAATTTATCTGAGACCAATCACAACATTCAAAGGAGAGGCGGCAGTTGTTTTCTCAAAGGAGGAGGCAGACAAGCTGGCTGCTCCTTTCCACTGGACTCTCGTGGGTAAGTTCTCACATGGTCGTCCCTCCCTGGAGGCTATGCGGAAGTTTTTCTCGTCGCTCAATTTGAAGGATCACGTCTCTATTGGACTGTTGGACTATCGGCACGTTCTGTTGAGGTGTGCGGCTGAAGCGGACTTCAATAGAATTTGGACGAGGGGTCTGTGGCACTTAGGGAAGCATCCGACGAGGGTATTCAAGTGGACAAGGGACTTTCATGGTCACCGTGAGTCATCACTAGTATCGGTGTGGGTCTCGTTGCCGTCGTTGCCGATTCATTATTACGACAAACACTCGCTCTTCTCCATTCTCTCCCCTGTTGGTATGCCTCTCTTCTTGGATTCGGCCACTGTATCTGGAACACGTCCCAGCGTGGCTCGTGCTTGTGTCGAGATCGATCTATTGAAGCCTCTCTGCTCGCGGGTGTGGGTGGCAGTCAAAGGGGAAGGGGGATTCTGGCAGTCCATTGAGGTGGAGAACTTGCCGTCATAATGTTCTGCATGTTAGCGGCTCAGCCATACACATGATGAGTGCAAGAAGAGTACCATGCCACATCAAAACAGGGGAGGTGGTGGGTACCCACAGGAGGGCAGCAAGGAGGACACCATGGCGTGGTTTCCTCAAGCCAATGGTGAGTGCAAGAACATGGTAGCAGTGCACCAGTCGCAGCAGAACATGGGTGGCAGGGCTCACCTGCAGGATTGCAGCAACGGCGATGTCAATCCTGTTCCCAAAGGTGTCACGAATGGGTACGCATGTGAGCCTGCAGAGCATGGATTTGTTGTTGGTACTAACCGAGTGGCAGTGCACCAGTTCCAGCAACACATGGGTGGCAGTGCTCACCCGCACGATTACAGCAATGGCAGCGACAAGGAACCTGCTCCCAGAGTTGTCACGCAAGGGGGCTCATGTGAACCTGCAGAGCATGATGATGCTGTTAATGCTGGCCGAGAAGGTCCCTCTCTGTCTGTGGGAGACATCGGGCAGGAAGAGGTGACGCGTGCGGCGGGAGAGAAGGAGGAGGTTGGCGTGGAAGTTGCTGGGGTGGAATGCACAGGCTTGGAGGAAGGGTGTCCAGGTGAGTTGGCTAGGCCGGGTGCAGCGGGACTGGACGATTGTGAGGGAGGGAGAGAGTTGGGGCGCGAGGCTAGCCCAGCGGAGCCTGCAGAGGTAGGAGAGTTGCCGCGGTCTGCTGGAAATTTATCTCCACGTTTGGCCAGGCTGCTTGAGCGACCATCGGCTTTCGCGGTGATGACATTTCATGTAGACCAAACTGCAGACCTTGAGGAGGGTTTTTCGCAGGTGAAAACAAAAGGTATACGAGCTAAATTTCCCTCTGACAGATTCCTTCGATCTTCAACATCTTCGCATAATTCTTTCTCTACATTGAATCATGATTAATGCATTGTTTTGGAATATTCGAGGAGTTGCTAAAGCTCCTAATTTGAGGCGTTTGGTTAGACTAGTTCGTATACATAATGTTCAAATTTTGGCTATTTGTGAACCTAAACTGGAAGTCTCTAAAATTGACACTATACGCTTGCGGCTTTCACTTGACTGTGTGCTCTTCAATATGTCTGCTGACCTTTGGATGTTTTATAAGTCACCGCTAGCTTGTTCGTTGGTTGGGTCTTCTGATCAACACATTACGGTAGATGTCCATCATCCTTTGTTGCCCACCGCCATGGTGTGTTCATGGGTCCATGCGAGATGCTCTGTGGAGGCTCGTAAGGATCTATGGAGAGATCTGCTGGTTGACAGGCCTAGGCAGCGTCCTTGGTGTATTGGGGGGGACTTCAACGTGATCGTGTCGCCGGATGAGGAGAGAGGGGGCGTTCCTTTTTTCCTGCTGAGGGGTTGGAGTTTATGCCATTTATGAAGGAGGCTGAGCTCTTTGATGCGGGATTTTCAGGGTCTAGCTTTACTTGGTGTAACAATAGACGAGGTAGATCTCGGGTGTGGAAGCGATTGGATCGACTCCTAGTGAATGGTGATTGTGCGGAGCTTTCTGCTGCTATCTCGGTGGTCCATTTGGCGAGATACCCATCAGATCATGCCTCTCTGAAAATCACCTTTGCCACTCATCAGGACAATTAGCCTTGGCCTTTTCGATTCCTCAATGTCTGGACCTCGTCGCCCTCACTTTTGGAAGTGATCCGCTCTTCTTGGGAGCTGCCCGTAAATGGGTCTCCCTGGCGGGTGCTGTGTTCCAAGCTTTTAGCCACAAGGAGGGCAATTCAGCTTTGGAATAAATGTTCCTTTGGAAATATTTTTGACAATGTTAAGGTGGCTGAGCTTCAGATGGTGCAAGCAGAAACGGCGGCAAAGCGTGCGGATTCGGAGGAGGCTCACATCGGCCTGCAAGAGGCACAGGCAAAGTTTCGGCATGTATTGGCAATAGAGGAGCAGTTTTGGAGTCAAAAGGCTCGGGTCAAATGGATCTCACATGGGGACCAAAATTCTAAGTTCTTTCATGCAGTGGTTAGGCAACGAAGGGTTCAGGGTACAATCCATCGTATCAAGACATCGGAGGGACTTTGGGTAGAGAAGGATGGGGACATCGCTGAAGAGGCCATTCGTTTTTTCTCCGGGTTGTATTCAGAGTCTGTGGTGCCCAGCTCTGAGCTGCTTCCGTTAATCCCGCCTTTACTTTCACGGGAGGACAACCTGATCCTGGAAGATATTCCGTCCATGGACAAAGTAAAAAGGGTGATACATGCTATGGATGGAGACAGTGCGACAGGGCTAGATGGCTTCACGGGTAAGTTCTTTACCTTTGCTTGGGAGGTCATCGGCCAGGATATATATAATGCTGTGGTGAGTTTCTTTTGTGGGGCGGAGTTGCCGCGATTTATTATCTCGACATCTATTGTCCTTATTCCGAAAGTATCCAATCCTCAAGATTTTTCTAATTTTAGGCCTATCAGCCTATGTAATTTCATTAATAAGGTTCTGTCGCATCTCTTGGCGGACCGGTTAGCTGGTCTTTTGCCAAAGCTGATCTCCCCCCAGCAGTAGGGGTTTGTCCGGGGCCGTAACATTGTGGAGAACTACCTGTTAGCGCAAGAAATTGTTGCGGGCATCAGGAAAAAGTCGAGAGGAGGGAATGTCGTACTAAAATTGGACATGGCCAAGGCATATGATCGGGTGTCTTGGCTCAATCTGATTGGGGTATTGAGGAAGTTTGGATTTGGCGAACGATTCATTGACATGGTTTGGTGCCTGATCTCAAACGTCTGGTTTTCGATCATGGTCAATGGGGCGGCACACGGCTTTTTCAAGTCTTTCAGGGGACTCCGTCAGGGGGACCCGCTCTCCCCTACACTATTTGTTATAGGAGTAGAGGTTCTCTCAAGAGGGTTGAATAATCTGGTGGTCCAGCCGTCATTTTTGGGATTTACGGTACCCCAGGATTGCCCGGAAGTAACCCACTTAGCGTTTGCGGATGATGTGTTAATCCTTACTAATGGGTCCATGACAGCTCTTCGTCGTGTTATGAGGGTATTGGATGCGTATCAGCGGTCTTCCGGTCAAATGCTCAACGTTCAAAAGAGTGGTTATTTGGTCCACCCGTCCCTGTCCCTGTCCGTGGCTCATCGTAGGGTAATTGAGCGGATTACGGGTTTCTCGCGGCAGGCATTTCCTACCCGCTACTTAGGTTTCCCTTTGTACGTTGGCAGGTGCAAGACGAGCTACTTTGCGGAGGTGTGTCAAAAGGTGCTAGGGAAAATCTTGTCTTGGAAGTCAAAGTTTTTATCTTCGGGGAGGGGGCTCACTCTGATCAAGCATGTTCTTTTCGCTATTCCAATCCATTTTCTTTCTGCTGCAGTGATGTCCAGAGCAGTGTTTAGAATCATAGAGAGAGCTTGTGCCAACTTTTCATGGGGTTCGTCGGAGGAGGGCCTCAGGTACCATTGGATGGGTTGGAGTAAACTGTGTCTTCCACCTGAGGAAGGAGGTGTGGGGTTTCGGAGGCTCAGGGATGTATATACAGCTTTTTCATACAAGTTATGGTGGCAGTTTCGGACAGGGTCATCTCTTTGGACTACCTTCATGCACGCAAAGTATTGTTGGGGAATTCATCCTTGCCAGGCGGAGCGCAAGCCATTTTCTTCAGCAACTTAGAGGCAGATGCAGGATGTCAGTCGACAGGTCAAGCTCTCCATGCTGTGGTTGGTTCAGGACGGGTCGTGTCATTTCTGGTACAATAATTGGTTGGGGAGTGGTGCTTTATTTCTTAGGTCTCCAGTTGTGTTGAATCTATCTTTCCGAGACTTCATCATTCAGGGTCACTGGAATGTCCAGCTCCTGTCTCAGGTGCTTCCAATGGATATTACTGCTGTGGTGTTGAGTAAGTCGGTTCCCGCTGAACAGAGTGTGGATGAGGTAGTATGGATGCCGGCAAGGTTTGGCAAGCTCTCCTTAGCCTCGGCCTATCAGGAGGTACGCTCGGTTGGTAACTCTTCATTTATGTTTTCTTGGGTTTGGCAAAGGCCGACCCCAGCCAAAGTATCATTCTTCATGGGTCGTCTCCGATGGGGCCGGCTGCCGTTGGATGACGTGCTCCACACGCTTGGTTTTCAGGTAGCTTCCAAATGTCGGTGTTGCTCTCATCCGTCGGTCGAGTCTTTTGAACATGTTTTTTCGACTGGTCAGGTTGCGGAGGCAGTCTGGGGGTTTTTCGAGGGGCTGTGTGGCATCTCTAGTTCAGTTCCGTACGTGCGGGCCCGCCTCGCTTCTTGGTGGTTGGCCTCGCCCAAATCGAAGAGACGGTAGGCTATCTACCATATTCTGCCGAGCCTTATCTGCTGGCATCTTTAGAAGGCGAGGAATCATGCAGTTTTTGAAGGTATTCAGCCGCAATCCAGTTCCATTTGTCAGGCTATCTTTCGGGAGACTCAAGTTTTGGTTGAAGGTCGGCTCAAGGAGCGGATTGATGCCCAGTCATTCTTGCAGTTGTGTGAATGGGCATCTCAGTCACGTAGGAGTTTTGGTTTTAAATTGGTTTGTTGGAAACCAGCTATAGAGGGGGAGTTCACCCTGAACACGGATGGCTGCTCCAAGGGCAATCCTGGGTTAGGCGGGGTGGGTGGGGTTTTACGGGACATTATGGGGCGACCATTGGTGGGGTTTTCGGCTTTCTTCGGGGCGACATCTAGTCTTCATGCCGAAACACTAGCTCTCTTGACGGGCCTTCGGATATGTGGTCAGAAGGGGGTTACAGATGTGAGCATCCAGTTGGACTCTCTGGTCTTGGTTGGCATTCTTCAACGTCGCTTGCAGTGTCCTTGGCATATTCGTGGGGAGGTCCGGCAGATTTGGAACCTGGTTAGGGACCCGTCTAGATTCTCTCATTGCTTTAGGGAGGCTAACAAGGTAGCAGATGCTTTGGCTAATGTAGGGGTAGCCCACCCTCATCAAGCTGTTCAGCTCTATGAGCACTAGAGTGACTGGCTGCGGCTAGCCCGTGGATGAGTTAGCCTCGATAGCTTGGGGTTCCCTTCCCTTAGGACGGTGCGAAACCCCTAATCCTCGGTCTTCTGTCCTCTGATCTTCTCTCTGTACTACAACTTCCACTATGAATAAAAGCGGGGGTGGCGTCCCTTCCCTTTGTCGGGATTAGCCAAAAAAAAAAGATGATGAGGAAAAATGCAATCCATGATAGATGGTTCTTTTCACATAGTGCAAGATTCGAAGAACTGCAGCATAGTGAGTGGGACATGGACTTGACATGAATTGGCTCACCAAGTATACAACACAAGCTATATCTGGTTGAGTGATCATTAAATGGACTAGATTTCTGACTAACTGATGATTCCAAGTAGAGTTACTTAGAAGTTCTCCATCATTTGGACGTAACTGGATATTAGTTTCAAGTGGAATGTTAATAGTTTTGGAATCTGTTATACCAACACGAGAGAGAAGATCTGATGCATACTTGGTTTGGGATAAATAGTAACCCGTAGAGGACTTAGAGACCTCAAGACTAAGAAAGTATTAGACTATCCCCAAATTCTTCATCTCAAATTGTGTGCTAAGAAATTCCTTTAAGGTTTCAATTCCTACTCTGTCGTCACCAGTGATCAGCATATCATCCACATAGAGAAGAAGCAGAATGATTCCGGATGAAGATTTTTTGGTGAATAATGCAAAATCATATGAGCTGTTAGAAAAGCCAGGTTTTCCAAGAGTGCCTCTAAATTTTGAATACTAGGCTCGAGGAGCCTGTTTAAGACCATAGAGTGTTTTCTTTTGGATGATAGACTTTGTTTGGAGGATGATCATAGCCAAGAGGAGGAGACATGTATACTTTTTCAGAAAGATCACCATTGAGACAAGCATTTTTTTTACATCCATTTGAAAAATATTCCACTGACGAACAGTAGCAACAATAAGCAAGGATCTTATAGATGTGATATGGGCCACAAGAACAAAAGTTTCTTCATAATCAATCCCATATTCTTGGGTGAATCCTTTAGTAACCAAACGAGTTTTGTAGCATTCCACAGATCCATCAGAACGAGTCTTGATTTTATACACCTATTGCAACGCCCCCACTTCTCCTTAAGGTGAACCAAAGGGTATCCGCGGGACACCTGCCCAACTCTCGTCAGGACTCGGTACAATCCATAATTGAAGACTAGGAATACTCCAAATAACTTCAATACATGATTAAAGTACTCCAAAATATTTCACACTTACAATTTAATCAGCTCTCAAGCGTAATACAATCCCAAAAGAATTTTTACTACAGCCATCTACTGTAATACAACTTAAAATCTTCAAAAGAAAGCAATCTAGTACTATTCACGAGCACTCTTGGTATCGAACCCTATTAAGGAAAACAAAATCGTGGAATGAGCTACACAGCCCAGTGAGGTTCCAAGACACTCTAGCAGTTCTAATAAATCAAGTAATTGAGCATACCGCATGTATGGTTCAGGGTTGCACGTTGACATATGAACATGAGACAATTATCATTTTACGAGTAATTTGAGCATATCACAGGTATAGCACATTTGCATGAAACGGTTATTATTATGTAAAATAAACACACATTGAAGAATACGGTGTTCCATAGGAACTATTTCGGTCAACTGCACCTTATAACTTCCGATCCCGATGATACTGTCTAGCCATCGCCTTATTCCTCTAGTGGTAATACTCGAGTATACCAAAATGGTGGCCCAGGGTTCCAACCTACCCGACCGAGCTCAGTCCTGGCTCGAGTAAGTCAGTAACCAAGGGCATGACCCAAGTTCAGCTTAGAACTTACAACATGCACAAGTAATCAAATAACTTGGCGAACGGTAAAAATTTATTCTTTTGGTAGGTCGAGTGAGATAAAATACACACTCGCCTTAAAATGGTGAACAATTTTATATGAGCAATTACTAGTAACAATTAATACATAAACACGTAAGCAATATTTGATAATTTCATGTGAACATGTAATTTACGGTAATCAAGTAATCAAGTACCAGGTAATCAAATACATAGGAAAACGGTAAGTAATTACGGTAAACGGTTGACGGTTGACGGTTGACGGTTGACGGTTAACGGTAGTAATCATGATTAATTGGTAGACATTAGTCATTTTAATAGGCCGCCATTGGCCGTTTCTCACTTTTACCACTTAAGAGTTGAGGAGGTTCACTCCAGCCGACTTATACAGCCATAGCATAATTAATCATTTAAACACTTCACGTAAATATACAATTCAAGTATTTCATGTCGTATAATTGAAGTATATACACTTCAAGTATTTCATGTCAAATAATTTAAGTATACCTTACTTAAATATGTATGAGTGTGGTAAATACTTAACATGTAGCACTTAACACTTGACGATCATAGAATAAGCATGTCATAGACTTATTCAAATTACGCACTCCTATATGGAACACTCACCTATTGCAACAAAAGAGTAAGTGCGTATACAATCCTTCAGGTGTTCTCCTCGAGATCCTCTTGAAGGTCTTCTTGAGCACCTGAACAAACAATAGTTGTCTATTACACACTATCGCTTAAAATCCCTTACTTATCGAGAAGGTTGTACTAGTGTTCATTCTAAGGAGAATTCATGAATTGAGCCATAATTATTCATAATCGAGGCTCGGAAGTGGTGTTCAAAAACACAAGAGAAATCTGATTTTCGCTTTTGAAATCAAGTGTAAAACGGTCTAGCAATATCGGAGAAAAATGGAGAGTTTAAAACCCTCAATTTCCTTTAAGTTCGGAAATTTCAGATTCGGCAAGCAAACTTTGAAAAATCAGATCTCACTCTCTATGAGTCCAAAATTAGAAAAATTGGTACCGTTGGAAACTACTTCCAAAGTACTAAAAGTTTCTAAAAGACACTTTTCCATGATTCCAAACGGAAGGTATTCAAAATTTGTTTCAAAGTTGCTGTTTTGGCTTGCGAGACAGTTTCGGGGTTGGTTTTCGGCAAAGTTTGGAAATTCAGCAAAATTCACACAATGTGAACCAGTCTCTAAAATTTGGAACTAAATTAGAGTCACAAATAAAGTTTAAAACATAACAAGCAGAACAAGAATGAGAGTTTTGAGTACCAAGATATAGTAGCTCAAAATTGCTGAAAAATCGAAACTTTTAGAAAAATTTCCAGGTTCAAATCACAAACTTTGGGACTTTGGTTAATCATTGAAACGAACTCGGAATGACACCGAATTTGGCAGTATTATGATACCATATAATCTCTATTTCTCTGTTGAATTTCATGGAAAAATACGTACAGGAAGTCATTTAACAAAGTCACGAAAGTTTCTAAATTTTCAAGGCAAAGCTGCCTTGTGCTACCATTTCCCTTTTCTAAATCATTTGGCTAATGATATATTTTCAAACATGGTTCATTTGTGTAGACAATGTCTAAGTAACATTCAATATACATTTCCTTAGGTGATTAACACCAAAAATTTTGAAATAACAAGTCCCAAGTCAAGATTGGCCATTCAGCTAAGAGAAAAGGAAAAGTTTTCCAGATTCGAAGAGCAATTTCGGGACATCATTTGCATATCCAAATGGCCTTAGAATATCACAAAATTTTGCACAATTAAACCTCCATATGAGGACTACTCCTCTATCAAATTTTATTTGAAAATTCACACGGAAAGGTAGTTAACTAAACCATCAAATTTCAAGAAATTTCCCAAGGCAAAACTGTCTTCTAGCTCTTCTTTCCTTTATAAACATTTTGTCCAATGCAACCAACCCAAATCTGGTTTATTTGTGAAACAAAGTCCAAGGAACATATAATATAAAGTTTGGTAGATGTTGGACATCAAAGTTTCCAAAACAACAAGTTCCAAATCAAGTTAGGCCATTTAACTAGCCAAAAGAGGATTTTCAAACAAATATCCAGGTCTGTAATTTGGTCATATCTCACTCAATTTAACTTGGAATTGAGCGTAGTTAGTGGCTTGAAAACTTCATTCATAAGGTTACAATTTCTCAAAAGAAATTGTCTTTAAAATCTGTCCACAACTAGCTCATCTTTGAGCATCAAATTGCAGCTCAGGACCTGGACTCCAGTGAACCAGCGAAACAGGATAGTCATGTTCAAATGAGTGGTACGGTTCACTCAGGTGGAGTCTGGGCATATATTTTATACCATTGGAAATCTGGGAATGTCTAGTTTCTAGTACCACAAATGGCACTCAATTTCGACATCGGAGTAAAAAGTTATGGCCGTTTGAAAAACACTGCCAGGGCAATGACGGGAAAAATTTCCAGTTTTGCTGATTTCCGAAAACACATCATTTGGCCAACCAAATCATGAAATTTTTTGATGAAACTTTCTATACAACCTATATTACACATATACATCAAAAACAATCATTAGAACCATGAAAAATTGCCCTAAGGGCCACGGCATGGACAGGGGCAGAAATAGAAAAATTCCTTTTTCATTTCCTTTGAACTTTCCTTCAACAATACAACCTATTTCCAATAGATTAACCACTAATCCAACTTTAATAACATCAAAACACAACAAATCAGTCCATCAAGCCATTGTGGGAGTCCATAGAGCCCACTCACTAAAATCCAATATAAATAAAGCTACCCACATGAATATATGAGGTTGTATGTGCAATACAACTTCTATAAACTAAGATTCAAGAGCTTGATCGTTTGTTACCTCCTTAGATGATAAAACCAGAAATTTTGGTCACCAAAAACTCCAAGAAACACTGTGAGATGATGTCCTTCTTCTAGCTTAAGTTGCTTTCCAAGTGAAGTGGAAGTTATGTGATGATTTGTGAAGGTTTTGGAACAAAGATTGAGGTGAAATGGAGAAGAGAACTTTCTTCCTTCTCCCCTTGGAGGTTCCAGCCGAAAATAATAGAGTGAGGAGAGAGAAATAAGGTTTTGTTTGTGTGCTAGAACTTGGGGAGAAAGAATGGTATAGTAGCTTTCGGTGGTGTGGAAAAAGTCAACTCTTACTAGGCGCGCGCGTGGGTTTCGTGCTCGTTTCCTGTTGAATTTGTTTTACTAATGCACTATATCTCTAATACACTTTCATTCATACTATTATTATTCACTCTTAATAGTCTAAAAATAAAGACTTTAAGTCCCTTAATCGATCGCACGCGTAAAAATGCGTACTTCCGATTTAAGCGCGATAAAGTGAAATCTCCAAGAAATTCTTATAACGATAGTATAACTAACTATCACTTGAGTACTTAAATATAAAAATACCTATTTCAAGGCTAATGTACAAGTCTCCAATTTTCCAAACTTATTGTACTCTCAAATCGGTTATTATCTCCAAACGCGTATTCGCTATTCTCACTAATCTAACTTTCCAAAAATTAATTTTCGAAACGAGTCATTTTAAAAATACATGTAAGCCATAATTCCATGTAATTGGGTCTAAAAAGGTTAGAAAATAATATTCGGGGCAAACAGGCAATTAAATATTTAAATAAACTCATAACAGGAGTTTAAAATAAATAAATTTTGCGAGTCCTCACGACTTTTCTCAATTTACTATTGATCATTATTACTTTTCCAAAATTAATATACTCTTAATTCAAATATAGTCTCAAAAAATGTGTACTTGTTGTTCTGAACTAAACGAGTTTTCGAATAGTAACTTTTCTAACAAAACACTTTAAAAACATAAGAGAGGCATTTTTCCATATAAATAAATTTTAAATAGTCGAATTAAATTATTAATTAAGCTAGTAAAATAAAATAAGAAAATTTTCGGGTCCTCACAACCTCCCCTCCTTAAAAAAATTTCGTTCTCAAAATTCATACCTTCTATAATTTCAGATAATCCTGAACCCTGTTGTGTGATTATGTCATATGTTCTTGCAGATGCCATTAGTCGGTTTTCTCTTCCATTGATTTGTCAAAAGATAGTTCTATTTCCTTGTTGAGTGGTAGTCTCTCGGGGATACCTTCTTGGACAGTCGTGAACTTTATGGTTGGCACTCCCACATCCCATACATTTTCGTCCCTTTAGCTAGCAGTTTTTTTCGGTATGATTTGTCCTTCCACAATATCCACAGGTCGGACGAGACATTGTGACTTGACTTGCTTATGAGGTTTCCTTTGATCGTATCTGTCCGACTGGAGTTCCTCGTGACATAATTTCTTTTGGTTCATTTATCATGAGTGGTGCAGGGAGTGATAGTCGTACCCCATCCTCTCCTTTTCTAACTTTGGGTGATGGTCCAATTTCTTTGGGTCTATTATCGGATGCATCTCTTTTATTCGCTTGAAAGGCTCTCAGTTGGAATTTTGCGCTCTCTACCCTTTGCGTTTTCTCGAGAGCGTCACTAAATATTTCAATCTGTGCTGCGGCAAGGGCATCCTGGATTTCTAAATGTAATTTCTGGATAAATCGTCTTATTCTTTTCCGTTTAGTAGCTACCAATTCTGGAGCATATATAGATAACTTCGTGAAGCGTGTTTCGTACTCAGCCACACTTAAAGTTCCCTGACGAAACTTTATAAAATCGTCTTCTCTCTTTTCTTGGACAAGCGGAGGGAGAAATTTCTCATTAAATTCACGCACAAAGTTTATCCAAATTCTTGGAGTTTGATCTCTTTCCCACTTATTTCTTATAATATTCCACCAGACTCGGGCCGCTCCTTCAAGTTGAAATACAGCAAAGGTGACTTGTCTTTCTTCTGTGTAATCCAAGGCATCGAATATATTTCTTATATTCTCTAACCAATTCTCAGCCACTTCTGGGTCAGGCTCTCCAGAAAATTTGGGCGGGAAGAATTTCTGAAACCGTTCTAAAGCTCGATCTTCTCCTGTCTCTTGGTTTCCACGTTGGTTTCCTTGTCCAACCTCTTGACCCTGTTGAGCTACTAAGAGCTCTAGTATATCCGTCATACGAGTTAAAACTACTCCCATTTGGTCATTTCCTCTCCCAGCACTTGGCTCGGCATTTTGATCAATATCAGACCCATTATCTATTCTTTGATTTCGGGGTTGTTTAGGTTGACGTCCCTTTCGTTGTTCTCTAATTTCCATATTCACAGCTAATCTATATGCATATGTATAAACCTCACACTAAGCTATAATTGAACTATGCACACATACCAGTAACAACTTTTAAAGAAAATGAAATCACTTGCACAAATAACATTATCACTATGCAAGTAAATACAAACTAGAGCTCATGAAATCATGACACAAGTTTTAGTCAAGTAAAATTCATACCAAGTCAAAGTCAATAAACAAAAGTAAACAATTGATTATCAAAAGTACATCCATCTCTAAGGCACAAACTCTAAAGTTCTACTCCCATCGTCCCACTACAAAAGATCACAAGTAGTGCTTCACTAGATTAATTGAAACTAAATGATCCCCATTCCCTAACATGTTCAACTTTAACCCCAACACAAGGATCTTCTAGGCCACGATCTTCTTCACCTCTCGATCTTAATTATTGTGCCATCTTAGCCAAACGATTATTGGTTTCTTGTAACTATTCACGTGAAATATCAATTCATTCTTATTACCCGCAAATGGAGATCTTAAGTCCTTAGCATTGTCCTCAACGTTTGAGTACTCGGGTACAAGAATCCGAAATAAGATAATTCACATCTCAAGTTGGCCAGTTCCCAAGAGTAAATTATCACATTTGAGATTCCTACCCATCATACATACCAAATGTTTTTCCCAAATATCAAAACAAAGGGGTTTATACCTATCACATTCATGATTCATAGCTTATACTCTAGAAGAGTACTTAAGCTTTTACTCATTCACATAATAAGGACCATAACACCACTTGACCCAAACTCACCCCGTGCACAGACTACGCGAAACAGCTCTGATTTTCATCCCTACAAGCGGTCACTTAACTTTCAAACCAATCCGACATCCTAAACTTTTAAGGCCAGGATACACTACAAGATCTAAAGCCTAAATTCTGATACCAACTGTGACGCCCCCACTTCTCCCTAAGACAAACCAAAGGGTATCCGCGGGATGCCTGCCCAACTCTCACCAGGAATCGGTACAATCCATAATTCAAGACTAGGAATACTCCAAATAACTTCAATACATAATTAAAGTACTCCAAAATATTTCACACTTACAATTTAATCAGCTCTCAAGCGTAATACAATCCCAAAAGAATTTTTACTACAGCCATCTACTGTAATACAACTTAAAGTCTTCAAAATAAAGCAATCCAGTACTATTTATGAGCACTCTTAGTTTCGAACCCTGTTAAGGAAAACAAAATCGTGGAATGAGCTACACAACCTAGTGAGGTTCCAAGACACTCTAACAGTTCTAATAAATCAAGTAATTGAGCATACCGCATGTATGGTTCAGGGTTGCACGTTGACATAGGAACATGAGACAATTATCATTTTATGAGTAATTTGAGCATATCACAGGTATAGCACATTTGCATGAAACGGTTATCATTATGTAAAATAAACACACATTGAAGGATACGGTGTTCCATTGGAACTATTTCGGTAAACTGCACCTTATAACTTCCGATCCCCATGGTACTGTTTGGCCATCGCCTTATCCCTCCAGTGGTAATACTCGAGTATAGCCCAGGGTTCCAACCTACCCGACCGAGCCCAGTCCTGACTCGAGTAGGTCAGTAACCAAGGGCAGGGCCCATATTCAGTTTAGAACTTACAACATGCACAAGTAATCAAATAACTTGGCGAACGGTAAAAATTTATTTTTTTGATAAGTCGAGTGAGATAAAGTATACACTCGCCTTAAAATGGTGGACAATTTCATATGAGCAATTACTAGCAACAATTAACACATAAACACGTAAGCAATATTTGATAATTTCATGTGAACATGTAATTTACGGTAATCAAGTAATCAAGTACCAGGTAATCAAATAGATAGGAAAACGGTAAGTAATTACGGTAAACGGTTAACGGTAGTAATCACGGTTAATTGGTAGACATTAGTCATTTTAATAAGCCACCATTGGCCGTTTCTTACTTTTACCACTTAAGAGTCGAGGAGGTTCATTCCAGTCGACTTATGCAGCCATAGCATAATTAATAATTTAAACACCTCACGTAAATATACAATTCAAGTATTTCATGTAGCGTAATTGAAGTATATACACTTCAAGTATTTCATGTCGAGTAATTTAAGTATACCTTACTTAAATATGCATGAGTGTGGTAAATACTTAACATGTAGCGCTTAACACTTGACGATCATGGAATAAGCATGTCATAGACTTATTCAAATTGCGTACTCGTATATGGAACACTCACCTATTGCAACAAAAGAGTAAGTGAATATACAATCCTTCAGGTGTTCCCCTTGAGATCCTCTTGAAAGTCTTCTTGAGCACTTGAACAAACAATAGTTGTCTATTACACACTATCGCTTAAAATCCCTTACTTATCGAGAAGGTTGTACTAGTGTTCATTCTAAGGAGAATTCATGAATTGAGTCTTAATTATTCATAATCGAGACTCGGAAATGGTGTTCAAAAACACAAGAGAAATCTGATTTTCGCTTTTGAAATCAAGTGTAAAATGGTCTAACAATATCGGAGGAAAATGGAGAGTTTGAAACCCTCAATTTCCTTTAAGTTCGGAAATTTCAGATTCGGCAAGTAAAATTTGAAAAATCAGATCTTACTCTCTATGAGTCCAAAATTGGAAAATTTAGTACCATTGGAAACTACTTCCAAAGTACTAAAAGTTTTTAGAAGACACTTTTCCATGATTCCAAACGGAAGGTATTCAAAATTTGTCTCAAAATTGCTGTTTTGGCTTGCGAGACAGTTTCGGGGTTGATTTTCGGCAAAGTTTGGAAATCCAGCAAAATTCACACAATGTGAACCAACCTCTGAAATTTGGAATTCAATTAGAGTTGCAAACAAAGTTTAAAACATAACAAGCAGAATAAGAGTCGGAGTTTTGAGCACCAAGATATAGTAGTTCAAAGTTGCTGAAAAGTCGAAACTTTTAGGCAATTTCCAGGTTCAAATCACAAACTTTGGGACTTTGGTTAAGCATTGAAACGGACTCGGAATGGCACTGAATTTGGCAGTATTATAGTACCATATAAGAGCTATTCCTCTATCGAATTTCATGGAAAAATACGTACAGAAAGTTGGTTAACAAAGTCATGAAAATTTCTAAATTTTCAAGGCAAAGCTGCCTTGTGCTACCATTTCCCTTTTCTAAATCATTTGGCTAATGAAATATTTTCAAACATGGTTCATTTGTGTAGACAATGTCTAAGTAACATTCAAGATACATTTCCTTAGGTGATTAACACCAAAAATTTTGAAATAACAAGTCCCAAGTCAAGATTGGCCATTCAGCTAAGAGAAAAGGAAAAGTTTTCTAGATTCGAAGAGCAATTTCGAGACATCATTTGCATATCAAAATGGTCTTAGAATATCACCAAATTTTGTACAATTAAACCTCCATATGAGGACTACTCCTCTATCAAGTTCCATTTGAAAATTCACACGGAAAGATAGCTAACTAAACCATCAAAGTTCAAGAAATTTCCCAAGGCAAAACTGTCTTCTAACTCTTCTTTCCTTTTTAAACATTTTGTCCAATGCAACCAACCGAAATCTGGTTTATTTGTGAAACAAAGTCCAAATAACATCTAATATAAAGTTTGGTAGATGTTGGACATCAAAGTTTCCAAAACAACAAGTCCCAAATCAAGCTAGGCCATTTAACTAGCCAAAAGAGGATTTTCAAACAAAAATCCAAGTCTGTAGTTTGGTCATATCTCACTCAATTCAACTTGGAATTGAGCGTAGTTGGTGGCGTTGAAAACTTCATTCATAAGGTTACAATTTCTCAGAAGAAATCATTTTTAAAATCTGTCCACAACTAGCTCATCTTTGAGCATCAAGTTGCAACTCAGGACGTGGACTCCAGTGAACCAGTGAAACAGGACAGTCATGTTCAAATGAGTGGTACGGTTCACTCAGGTGGAATCTGGATATACATTTTATACTATTAGAAATATGGGAATGTCTAGTTTCTAGTACCACAAACGGCACTCGATTTCGACATCGGAGTAAAAAGTTATGGCCGTTTGAAAAATACTGCCAGGACAGTGACGGGAAAAATTTCCAGTTTTGCTGATTTCCGAAAACACATCATTTGGCCAACCAAATCATGAAAGTTTTTGATGAAACTTTCTATACAACCTATATTACACATATACATCAAAAAACAGTCATTAGAACCACGAAAAATTGCCCTAAGGGCCACGGCATGGACAGGGGCAGAAATGGAAAATTCCTTCTTCATTTCCTTTGAACTTTCCTTCAACAATACAACCTATTTCCACTAGATTAACCACTAATCCAACATTAATAACATCAAAACAATAAATCAGTCCATCAAGCCATTGTGGGAGTCCATAGATCCCACTCACCAAAATCCAACATAAATAAAGCTACCCACATGAATATATGAGGTTATATGTGCAATACAACTTCTATAAACTAAGATTCAAGAGGTTGATCATTTGTTACCTCCTTAGATGATAAAATCAGAAATTTTGGTTACCAAAAACTCAAAGAAAAACTGTGAGATGATGTCCTTCTTCTATCTTAAGTTGCTCTCCAAGTGAAGTGGAAGTTGTGTGATGATTTGTGAAGGTTTTGGAACAAAGATTGAGGTGAAATGGAGAAGAGAGCTTTCTTCCTTCTCCCCTTGGAGGTTCCAGCTGAAAATAATAGAGTGAGGAGAGAGAAATAAGGTTTTGTTTGTGTGCTAAAACTTGGGGAGAAAGAATGGTATAGTAGCTTTAAGTGGTGTGGAAAAAGTCAACTCTTACTAGGCGCGCGCGTGGGTTTCGTGCTCGTTTCCTGTTGAATTTGTTTTACTAATGCACTATACCTCTAATGCACTTCCATTCATACTATTATTATTCACTCTTAATAGTCTAAAAATAAAGGCCTTAAGTCCCTTAATTGATCGCGCGCGTAAAAATGCGTACTTTCGATTTAAGCGCGATAAAGTGAAATTCCCAAGAAATTCTTATAACGATAGTATAACTAACTATCACTTGAGCACTTAAACATAAAAATACCTATTTCAAGGCTAATGTACAAGTCTCCAATTTTCCAAGCTTATTGTACTCTCAAATCGGTTATTATCTCCAAACGCGTATTCGCTATTCTCACTAATCTAACTTTCCAAAAATTAATTTTCGAAACGAGTCATTTTAAAAATACATGTAAGCCATAATTCCATGTAATTGGGTCTAAAAAGGTTAGAAAATAATATTCGGGGCAAACAGGCAATTAAATATTTAAATAAACTCGTAACAGGAGTTTAAAATAAATAAATTTTGCGAGCCCTCACGACTTTTCTCAATTTACTAGTGATCATTCTTACTTTTCCAAAATTAATATACTCTTAATTCAAATATAGTCTCGAAAAGCGTGTACTTGTTGTTCCGAACTAAACGAGTTTTCGAATAGTAACTTTTCTAACAAAACGCTTTAAAAACATAAGAGAGGCGTTTTTCCATATAAATAAATTTTAAATAGTCGAATTAAATTATTAATTAAGCCAGTAAAAAAAATAAGAAAATTTTCGGGTCCTCACACCTATTTGCATCCAACTGCAGACTTTCCTAAAGGTAGATCAACCAATTCCCATGTATGTGTTTGGGTGAGATCTTGCAATTCTCAGTTATTAATTTCTGCCAAATGGGATTAGAACAAGCCTCTCAATATGTTTAAGGCTCACATAGGGTAGCAAGGCAGGATAACAATGGTAATCTCTTAAATAAGATGGAGCAACTCTTACTCTGGTTGATCGACAAGAAGAGGAAGTTAGAGGTGGTGATAATGAAGATTTTACAAAATCTACAGCCTAATCAACATGGTTAGAAGGGTCATTAGGAGGATCGACAGATAAGTTGTCAAGACCTACACAGATGACTTTTCTTCTAGAAATAGATCTATAAGATTATTAGTAAAAAAAATGTGGAGAATTAGATAAGACATGAAATGTAGACATGCCTGAAAAAATTTATGTTCCCAAAAGAGAACATGACGAGAGACTCTAAGACATTTAGTTATAGGATCATAACAACTATACCCCTTGTGGTTAGGACTATCAATTGGGCCGAATGAGCTGGGCTTTCATAAGTTTAAATTTAACTCATTTAATTTGTACCACTTTCGGGTTTCGGGTTATGAGTTTCGGATTAATAAATGTGAAATTCATACTCAACTCACATATTATTCGGATTGTAAGTCTTATTTGGGTTTAACCCAAGCTTACTTATTATTCAATTTTCTTAATATAATTACTATAATTATTAAATTATAAAACTAATTTAACATTCATAAGACTACAATATTAAAATTAAATATGAACGAGTAATAGTTCTTAAAAGTATATAAACCAAGAATTTTTTCAACAATATTTATTTCTAATTCATTCAAAGTACATAAAAAATAGTAATAAAATATATGGTCATAAGCCAATATATTTTCAAATATTGGAATTTCTTTATTACTTTGCGACTTGAATCCAAACATGCCACATACGAAAAGAAATCAATCAATATTATATCAACACAAAAATTTATTCAACGAATAATAAAAGTTAAAGTTTCAGATATGCATTACCAATATTGGCTCTCAAAAAGCTAATAGAGGGGTTGATTTTAACTCTTAGACTGAGAAGGAGTTGGTATAGTAAACACTACTTTTTAGTGTGTCTTGCTACAAGTGTTATCTTCCTCCTTGTCAAGGCTATGAAAATCATCCATGTAATTCTTTTTTGCTGTGGAAGAAGTGTTGCTGCCTGCCCCTGTAGTTTTCTTCATTTGTGAAGTTATATCCTGCTGACAACTCACTTCATAAGCCATTACATACTCAATGAAAAAACCTAAAGTGTTTTTTGAACACGATCTAACATACATGGTGCTAAATAGCTCTCATAGATCTTGCTAAAGATGGTCTTCAATTTTCTCATTTTAAATATGGAATCTAAAACAAAAGCAACAGATATCAAGATATTTGGCTCTTTTCTAATCAATATTTCTCAAATTTCACCAACATGTTAGCTGCGCATGCTTCCAAGAAGTGGACTGTCCTCTATAGAAATTTTTCTTAATAATATGAACACACGGTAAATTTCACGAAGAAACGCATTAGCTATGCAATATTTGCTGCCAAAGAAAATTTTTGTGACAGTGTAAAAAGTTTCTAAAAAACCATGAACAATCCGAGCTTTTTCCCAATCTTTAGCCAATGGATGATCTTTGAAGTTCAAATCACAAGTTTTCATGCGGTCATAAGCTTTCTTAGAATGCAATGCAAATTCAAGCATTAAATATGTTGAGTTCCACCTTGTACATATATCTAGAGATAACATTTTGCTTCTGGGAATACATTCCTGGTTATCATAGTGTAGAAACTCAAGTTTTCTCTTAGCAGATCCTCTAACATATTTCACTACATTCCTAACCCTATGAATACAATCGTTAATTTCATCCAATCCTTCTTGAACAATCAAATTAAGACCATGACCCCAACAATGAACTTGAATATTTCTCCCATTTACCAATAATGCACCTCTAAATGAATAATGCTCTTGTAGGCATCTAGCAACAATATTATTAGTTGAAGCATTATCCATAGTTATGGTACATATTTTATCAACATTATACTCTAACAAATAATTGATAATTATATGAAATATATTCTCCTCTGATGCCTTCATTGGAACCAAGAGAAAATTGATAATTTTTTTTATGTAATTTCCAATGATTATCTATGAAATGAGTAATCAACGCCATGAAAGGAAGATCCGTCTTAGATGTCCAAGTATCTATTGTCAAACATACTCTTGGATTGCAAAAAAATCTCCTTCAATTTACTTCTTCAACTTCATATATTTTCATATAGTCACTTTTCATTGTGTTTCTACACACAAATTGAACCTTCGAATTAAGACATAAAACATACTTTTGAAATGATTTATTTTCAACAAAATTGAATGGTAGCTCTCGATTAATTATAAGCTCTGTTAGATCTCTTCGATTACTCTCTTGATCAAATTTTCAAACAGAATTACTAGTTTGATCTAAATTACCTTTGGGGAAGTTAAGAAGCATTTGCCCTTTTGACGGTTGTCCATCCATGACTCTTTTGTAGGCTACACACATGCCCCCAAATATATGTCAATGCAAATGAGTTGTTCCTCCTTTACTATGGCAGGAGAAAACTTTCTTGCAATAATTGCAAGTACATTCCTCCTCCTTTGGTGGAATCTTGGTGAAATGAGCCCAAACTTGGGGCCTCACCTTCACTTCTCTTTTCCTCTTTTCACCTTTGTTTCTCTTCTCCTTCAGGTTCTTATTTGGCTACAGTTTTTGTTGCTTCAACATCTATGATTGTAATAACAATGTTTTCATTGTTTGCATCTGACATCTAATGCCAAAAAAAAAAAAGAACATTATTAAGGAGGTAAGGTATTTACAGACACAAACAAGAGGAATAAGAAAGTGATTTGTGTATAAAAAATGTTACCATGCAAATACAGCAAATTCATGCCTCAGAATTTTTCAGTGTTGATTTCGAAGAAAGTGGTTCGAATATGCATAGCAGTCAAAAGATTGACAGGATAATTTTTTCCTTGATTGAGAAATGAAAAAAAAAAATCAATAATCAAGTTTAAGTTAAAATAAAATAACTAATTGGATATCCAACCCAATTCATTATGAAAACGGGCAAACCTTAATACTAGTCAAATCCTATAGAATTAGAAAAAGATATACAATGTATAATTTTCTGAATTTTTTCCTTTTTTTTCCTTGATTTTTTTCACTTTCTATTTTATAGAATAACACATGATTTTGGGAATTTTAATGGATAAAATAAGAACAAAAAATTTTTAAAAATAGTACGATAGGAGAATATTTCTCAAACAACTTTAATTTGGCATAACAATCAAAAGAGAGTTTTGCTTGTGACAGCCCCACATTCTCCTAGGGCATACCCTAAAAGTTAGCGGATCGCCTGCCTGATTCTCGTCAGGGCTCACTTACTTACATTAACTTCAGAGATAACATTTTGATAACCAAAACCAAACGCTCAAATCTTTTACAATACCAAGTTCAATACAAAAGTTTCAACCATAATATGAAACTAAAGGATTTACAATCACAAAAATCTTCACGTTAACTCCCTAAGATACCTCATTCGTTCCCTGACCACCAACTCCTGTAAGAAAAATAAAACTAAAAGGCTAAGCTAAAACTCAGTGAGGTTTGCCGAGTAAGCAACATTTAATTAAACACTTAAATTAGTACAATTAAGCAAGTAGTGCACATTTTACTGTACAATCACTTTCATTAAGCAATTGAGGAAACACTTCACTAAACAATCACTTTCAAAAGGATACGGTGCTTGCATTAGAGCCACTTCAAGATCATTGAGCATTCATTTTAGTGTCAAGAGACACTCATTTCACTATCATTGTGCATTCATTTCAATATTATTGCACATTCCGCCGATTCACTTCTTTATGTCCTCCAAAACAATAAACAATCCCCTACATTCAATAATCAGTTCAATAATCTCCCAACCTCATGGTAATACTCGAGTATACTGAAACATTTACCCAAAGTTACCGTCCTACCTGACCAAGTCCTTTGCTGGCTCGAATAGTCCATTAAACAGAGGGTTTTGGGGCCCAGTTTAGCCGATGCGGTGAGGCACACATACGGCTTACATTCATGCACACTTACAGTAATATTCAGTCAATTATCGACCTTTAAACTCAACTAAGCCGAGTGCGATAAAGTACACCTTCGACTTAGAAGGCGAGGGACAATTGAGATACACTTCACAAGGAATCATTTAGTAATAATTCATGATAAGCACATTTGTCACATAATTTCACTTAGATACACATAAACAGTTAAACACATAAATTCGGAAAACACTCACCAATTATCCAAATAATTTACTCTCGACCCTCGGGTCTGTTTCTTGGCTCGCAGCTACTTCCTGAGATAAATAGATAATTCCATGGTAAATTTATAATTTGTAGATGTTCACTTATTATTTAAATTATTCGAATTAGGTTTGACTTTAAAATATAAAATATACGCAATATTTATTCCCCAATTTATTTCGAGACTTATTAACTTTATTATCTGAATCACGAAATATTCATACTTTCCAAGTTAATAATTTATAAAATGTTTACATTAGGATTAAATCATTTTCTACTCAAGATGCTAAGTTTAAAGCTTATGAATATACATTGGTTCCCTTTTTAAATTAGTTAAACTCTAAGTTATTTGTAAATTAAATTTTATTCCACTACACTCGTCCCTCAAATTTTATAGTTTTTAACATATTTGTAAAGACAATATTAATTGATTAGAAGCCAATTTAGGTATATAACTATCATGAGTTTTCCTCTCATTTGCTTTAATTTAACTCTACTCGTGGAACTAGATATAGTCGTTAAATCTCAGAGCAATCTTAACTATCATTTATGAATGCTTACAGGGTTGGGAATTAGATGAAATGCTGTTAAAAAAATAAGTTTCCTCACGGCCAGCATCAAGTAGAATGCATTCGGAAGAAAAAGAGAAAGGCAACGAGAAAGGCAGCTTTGCCAACCTCTGGTGTTTTGATCACAACTGAAGCTACACTTATCGGATTGAGGCAAATTTTATAGCGTTTCGAAGCTAATACATAGACCTACATTTCCTATGAAGACAATGACACCCAGTTCTCGCCATTTCAGGGTAAAAAATGGATGGTCAGAAGCACACTCTGCTTCATTCCCTCGGCCAACCAACCTGCCATCACCTGCACTCATTCCTCCTTTAATGTTTAGTTGAGTTTCTACTGGTTTCAATCTTCCTTGTTGAGGTTTAAGGTCTGTATGACATGTTACACTTACTACACAGGTTTAGGAGCTAAAGTTGTAGAGGATCGCCAAAGTTTCTTTCTTTTTCACTCTCGGTTGCAGTCACAAAGTTTCCAGCAAGACCACAGTTTATCGTTTGACATTTTCTTACCTTCACTTCCTCAGTTTTTGGTCTCAATCATTCATGCAGAGGATACTTAATCTACTGCAGGTTATCATAAGCAAAGCATAGAGGTTTATGACCAGAATTTAAAAGGAAAACTGGATTAAGTCTCAGGTCTGCGCAAGGTTGCAAATTCTGATGCATAGCAGCCTGCACCAGGTTTCTTTCCTCAGTCGAAGCTCAGTTTTCTACTCAAACACTACATGCAGCGTATTCATTCATTCATTTTTACCGAGTCAGCATAAAGTTATTGCAGATTCTTAACATTATCATCCTAAGAAATATTAAGAACAGTTATAAGTTCCAATTTCTGCAATTTTCACAGTTTCTGCATAACATTTCTCACACCAGAAACTAAGTTCTTAGCTAGCTCTACCTGCAGCTCAAGTTTAGCTAATTATACTATCTAATCAGCGAGTTACAGTGAAAAGGTTACCATTCTTGCCTAAGGTTTCTTGTCGCAGGCTGCTAGAATTGCTATTCCAACTCCTCAATTCCTAGCACTCGATTCTCCCGTTTCTTGCAGTCCCTTCCTCAGGTCTGGCTAATTGATTATGATGCTCACCTAAGTTGTAACTGGTTTCTCTTACCCTTGTTCTCTCTCATTTGTCACTCACTCGAGTCTGTTTTTGAAAGAAAGTAAGAAAGGACGACAGCTTTGGTTTTGCTCTCAGCCACCGCCAATTTTTGGTTTCTTTACGCTGTTCTCATTCGGTTGTTGCTTATTCAGCAATTTGGTGATGCATTCCATCCTGACAGCTGCCTCAATTCACCGCCCAAATGCATTGGCAGAACCTATCATTTTTCTTTCGGTTCTATTCCAGAAGGTGGTCCTCTTGGTTGCATGGTTGATTGCCGAAGTTTTTTGGGTTAAACTGGTCTTTTAGCTTTGGTTTATTTACTGGTTAAGGATTTGTTATTCTATCAACTTCAAATATTGCCCCAAATTTAGTTTGTTCCAATTTACATACCCCTATAAGAATTTTTTCTACACCATTCTAGGATATTTCTTTATTTTCAATTTATACGAAATCAATTAAACACTTAATTTAATCAATTGTATAATATATGTATTATTTCTAATAACAAAATAAATAAAATAAATTCAAGGTATACCTATAAATTCTCGAGTTCTCACATTGCTGACCACGCTTTTATTTTCATATGGAAGAAGCTAAAGACAAATATGTACAATATGACTTCAAATATGGGAAAATACATTACAACTATTAGAAATTAAAAAAATAAAAAACGATGATCTTATTCATTGGCATGGCTAGCATCTGTTCATTCTTGCGGTGGTCAAGTTAACAAAACAGTGCTGAAAATAAAGGAAGATCAAGTAATTTGGAATGGTACTATTCTTACTTTTCTTGTTTTCATTTAAATTTTTCTCATAATCAGATTCAATTATTCACATGTAGATGTTGGTGTATGAGTTTAATTATTTCAAAAAAAGGCACAAAAAATAACAAAAATAATGGAAAACACATTGGAGTGGAGAAATAAAGGATTTGGAGACCAGGATTGAAAATTACCTTGCCTCTAGTTTTGGAGACCGGAATTGAAAGTTGCAACTGGAGAATCCGAGATGGTATATAATATAATACTAAAACATAAATATCATATATGATACCTATATATATAATTATATTACTAAAATATAAATATTACAAATATTACCTATATTATATTAATATTATTATTATATATATAGGGCTAGGTCTATATCGGACTTGAGGCTAATGAATCCCAAACTCGGTTCATATTTAATGTGAGCTTAGTTTTAAGGCCCAAACTCTTATCTCAATTCGTATCTTTTGATGATTACAAAACAAATGGATGTTACTAATATTTTTTTGTAGAGCCCCTTTTCAGAAATGACACTAAACAGGTCTGTGGACTTAAAGCAAAAAGGATGAAAAGTGATGGGGAAGATGTCGGACGCACAAAAGGAAAGTATCGGACGTCCGACATCCTTTGAGTATCTTCGGACGTGTGAAGAACTCAGACTCGGACGTCCGACATCCTTTGAGTATCTTCGGACGTGTGAAGAACTCAGACTCGGACGTCCGAAGAAAACAAGCCAGGGCTTCTACGATTACTGATCACGATCGGACGTTCAACACCTGAGTATCGGACGTCCGACAAGCGTTGCTGCACTTCGGACGCAACACAATTGGACGCATCGGCCGTCCGAAGGAATTGAAGAGGAAATTCCAAGTATGCATCTTACCCTCGGACGCATGGTGATAGGGGATCGGACGTCCTAAGAGATTCAAGAAAACTTCCAGAACTCATTGATCTCGTTCGGACGCATAAAAACTGACTATCGGACGTCCGACAGCACCAACGGTTAGTTGACTCTTCAGTTGCCTTCTACCCGTTGACAGTATTAATTGAAGAATTTTCTGGTCTCCTATAAAAAGAACAAAATCAACCACCTTAAGAGTACTTTGCACATCAAGTCTACATCAGATCGCGAGTGATTCAGTGTTAGAATACTTAAAAGGAACATTTGTACTCTTAACTTGTGCAATCTTCTTGTAGTTTTTCAAGTGTGACACAGTTTCTTCAATAGTGTAGCATAGTGAGGGTTTTTCGAGTGTTTGTAAAACTTCTTTGTTTGACCAAGTGTGACTTGGGGCAAGAAGGAAGTGATCCCTTCCTTGTACACAAGTCATTGGTTGCAAGATTGTTCAACTTGAAGTAACTTGGTATATAAAAGTGCAGTTCAAACCTCAGTTGTGTTTGAAGCCTGGTTTGTTTCTCTATTTTCGTTTACCGCTTTTCTATATAAACCATTCTCCTCTTCATCTCACGAATACCTGTGCTCGTTTGTAATCTGATCCATTGGGTGGTCTTTAAGAAATGAAAGGTAGGCTTTGAAAAAAGTGACCTATATCTTAGCTGATTTTTGAAAACCTAATTCACCCCCCCTTTTAGGTTGTCTTCGATCCTTACAATTGGTATCAGAGTTTGGTCTCCTAGAAATTAAGCTCAATCGGCTTGGGAGTAGATATGACAACGAACAATGTCATGTTTTTTGAGGGACAATCTGTTACTAGACCTCCTATGTTCAATGGATCAAACTATGTGAGTTGGAAGGAAAGGATGATTATATTCTTACAATCTATTGATATTGAGCTGTGATTTATTGTTAGTGAAGGTCCATATAACGCAACTATTATTGATGAAACTACTCATAGGCCGAGACAAAAGGCCAGAAGTGAGCTGACTGCTGAAGATAGAACTCATCTCACTCTAAATGCCAAGGCTATGAACGTTCTATACAATGCATTAGACTCAAGTGAGTCTATTAGAGTCAAAGGCTGCAGATCTGCAAAAGAGATTTGGGATAAACTTAGAGAGATCCATGAGGGAAGCGAGAATGTGAGAGAGCAAAAGAAATCCATTCTGGTCACTAAATATGAATCTTTTAAGATGGTAACCTTTTCACTGTAACTCGCTGATTGGTAACCTTTTCACAGTACATTTTGTCAATGTTGACAAAATGTACTGTAGATTCAATGATCTGATCAAAGATTTAGAGATGCTTGAGAAGGAGTACTCTCTAGGTGAGAAGAACAGAAAAATTCTGAATGCTCTATCAAAGGATTGGGAAAGCAAAGTAACTGCCATTGAAGAAGCCAAGGATCTAAATACTTTATCCATTGAATCTCTGATTAACTCTCTAATTTCTTATGAACTGAAACTTAAATCTAAGATGCAGGATGAAGAAGACACAAAAGTAAGAAAGAGTATTGCTCTGAAAGCTTCACAAGACGAAGATGAAACAGCCTCACAGGATGAAAATGACTTGGAAGGTGATGACAGTGATATTGCACTCATCACAAGAGGCTTCAAAAGATTTCTCAACAAGAGAAAATTCAGAAAAGGCGGAACCAGCAATTCCTTTCCAAATCAGTCTAATGACTTCAGAAACAGAGGAAAACTGGAGTTTAACAAGAAACTAACTGATAAGTGTTTCGAATGTGGCCAACCAGGATACTATGCATATGAGTGTTCAATGAAGAAAAAGAAGGAGAACAAGGTTGAACGAAAACCAAAGTTCAACAATTTCCAGATCACCTGGAATGATTGCAACTCTGAAGGTGAAGTTGAAGAAGAAGAGAAATCTGCTCAAGTGGCTTTCATGGCCATTGGAGATGAAGAGATAACACAATGCAACTCTCAAACCGATAGTGATAGTGAATCTGATGATGATGTTAATTCTTTTCTAGAAAAAATGCATAACAGATTGAAAGAATCCTATGTTAAAAACAAGGAACTAAAACAGAAAATTAGCTTTCTAATACAAGACAATGCAAATCTTTTTCGACAAAACAAGTGTCTTAAGCATGAAAATGAGAACCTGAAAAGGACTGAAACTGATGTGCTTGCTAAACTTTACAAAAAGAAAAATTTCTGTGATATACTCAAAAGTGAGCAATGTAGCTTAAGAAAAAGGATGGATGATTTATGTCAATTGTTACATCATTTGAAACAGAACCGTCTTCAAAAGAATGACACTGTACCTTATGTTAATACTCATCAAATAAGACTGAATCAAAATGCAAATGAGTTTGCTATCCACAGGAGAAGGCAAGACAGATTCATTAAACCTGTTCATTTGATTGATCCAATGTCAGTATGCAACTTTTGTTGTCAATTTGGTCACATGAATAGCAACTGTTATGTTAAGAAAAACATGAGAAATGGCATGAGATGCATGTGGGTAGTTAGACATAAGACTAACTCACAAGAACCCAACATGTAAAGGGTACCAAGTATTATCTTGTGGGCTTGTGTGTAGGTGAACCAGGATATCATTGCCAAAGAATCAAAATGGTTCATTGATAGTGGATATTCAAGGCATATGACTGGTGATGCATCACAATTCATTAAACTCAAGCAAAAAGCAAGTGGGAAGGTAACGTTTGGAGATGATAACAAAGTCAAAACTGTTGGTATTGATGATGTTGGTAAGAATGGTCAAACCTTTATCCACAATGTTCTTCTCGTTGACAATCTGAGCTACAATTTATTAAGTGTTAGCCAACTATGTGACAGAAATCTGTTTGTATTGTTCAAAAAACTTGAATGTCTCATATTTGACTCAAAGTTCAACATTGTTTTTAAAGAAAAAAGGGTTAATGATGTCTATGTAGTTGTTCTTGAAAAAATTGATTCTTCCTATCTCAAATGTCTCAAAGCAGCAGATGAGGACCCATGGTTATGACATAGAAGACTGTGTCACTTCAATATGGATTTGCTAAAGGAAATCTCTAAAAAGGACCTTGTTAGAGGTCTCCCAAAAATCAGATTTGAAAAGGACCGGATATGTGATGCTTGCCAATTTGGAAAACAAGTCAAGGTATCATTTAAACCCAAGAAATGTGTTTCTATCTCAAAACCACTTGAACTTTTACACCTTGACCTGTTTGGTCCTACACAAACTACAAGCCTTGGTGGTAAGAGATATTGTTTTGTGATTGTTGATGATTACTCTAGATATACTTGGGTGATATTTCTCGCTCATAAAGATGATGCCTTTAAGAATTTTACTTCATTGTTTGCTAAAGTGCAAAATCTGCTTGGCTTGAAAATTGTTAGGATTAGAAGTGATAATGGGACAGAATTCAAGTTCTATGGCTTTCCAGAATTTTGTGATCATAATGGCATTACTCATGAATTCTCTATTGCTAGAGTCCCCCAACAAAATGGAGTTGTAGAAAGAAAAAATAGAACTCTCCAAAAGGCTGCTAGAACCATGCTTAGTGAATGCAACTTACCAAAATATTTTTGGGCTGAAACCATAAACACAGCATGTTATACCATGAACAGAGTGTAGACACCAAATTTTTGGTGTAATTTCATTTACTATTTATTTTTAGTTTTATTTGTCGTGTTGGTTTTATTCGATTTTTAGTTTTTAGTTTTATTATTTTTAAGTTTTTAGCATAGAATTTCTCGAAATGAAAAGAAAAGCATTCAAAAAAATATGTTTTAATTTAAATTCAATGTTTTCTTGGAAAAAATGGAAAAATGAGAATGAAAATGAAAAATGAAAAAAAGTGAAAAAATGAGAAAAATGAAAAATGGAAAATTGCAATTTTTGTTGTTTATCATTTTAGTTTTTTAGCCAATGTTAATTAATTTGTTGTTTTTTCTTCTTAATTTTATTATTATTATTATTATTATTATTATTATTATTATTATTATTATTATTATTATTATTAATATTATTATCATTTTTGTTAGATTATTTTAAAAAAAAAAAAAAAAAAACCAAAAGCTGCGTTTTTGCCGCAGCTTGCAAATGGAAGTTGCGGGAGGTCCTGGAGGGGAATTTTTGGCTGAAGAGGCCAGGTGTCTAGGACACCTGGAGGGGGGAAGATGCATCTAGAAAGGAGCTAGGGTATGAAGCTGAAAAGGGGAGAGTTTTTGGAGAAAAAGAGAGATGAAAAACTGACGGCTAAAAAAACTGAGGGCTTAGAGAGTGTTGGCGGTGGGAAAACAAAGAAAAAAAAACCAGCAAAGGGAAAGAGTGAAACTGAGGAGAAGGGCTTCATCTGAGGAGTGAACGGCTGGGGATTAAGGGAAGTGATAGCTGCAAATCTGGAGTGGACGGCCAAGGAAAAATCTGAAGAGAGCATACGGGTTTTGGCAACGGCTGAACTGAGGAAAAATTCTGAGGGAGGCTAAGGCAGAGGGCTACGAGAGGAGGACAAGAGCCGAGCGAGTGATTGCAGAAGGAAGAAGAGAACGGGCAAGAAAATCTTGGGAAAAGCTACGATCTTTGTGGGCAATCCTGGTGCAAATATAGTTTGAAGGATATTGCCATTAGCAAGGGAGTTACCGCGTTGTGAGACACAGGATAATCAAGAGAAGATTGCAGGAGCACATACCTCGTTAATTCTCGATACTCACGGTAATCTGATTTTGTTGTTTCCATTTCTTAATCTTTTCTCAGTTCTCGGCTTTGGTTCCTTCCCACATTTTCTTTGAGTCACGATGTTCTTGTTCTATGTTTCTTTAGTGGTAGATAGAAGTGCATGAGTATAGGGATATTGTTTTGCTTGGAATGTTTTTCGTGTGGTTTCTGGTTTGTTAAGCTTTAGAAGTTGTAGAAAGAACTGTGGTTAAAAAATTTCTGCAGAAGTTTCGGGAAAAAGGCTGACTTTCAGCCATCTTGTGGTTAAATTATCTTGGTCATCATAGCTTAATTCGGGTGGATTTCAGTTTCTTCACACACTAGGTAATTGGGAGAATGAGTTGTGTTCAGATTGTTTCCACAAATAACACCTAGAGGTCTCCCAAATTCAGACCCAAAACCAGCTACTTGGCTTCACTGGTGCGGGTTCGAAACCGCAGCGAAGCAAATTCCAGCAGCTTTCTTTTCGCTCATTTTCCTGTCCTGGGTTCGATACAAACGGCTATATCATGTATTCCCCTAGATAGATGTTCAGTTCCTTTCATCTTCATGCATTTGTTGGGTCGTCATCTTGAGTTTCTCGCTCATTGTCGTTTGGGAGTGCATGTGAAGTCAGTTGTTGTGTGTGGGAATTCATGGCTGTTTTGCTTGACTTTGTGCGTGATCTGGGTTGGAAATCTTTTAAGGAATGCATAACATGTGGTTGGGTCTTGTTAAGAGAAATAACGTGATGTTTTGGTTCAAAAGATTGTCATTTTGGTTGGTTTTGTTAGCAGTGCGGGTATTTTTATGAAACAAACTTGCAGGAAATTTCCCAGATTGCTGTGATTGTTTCTTCCGAACCTTATGTTTATCCAGTATTGTTTGCTTTGACTGTTAAAAGGATAGAACAATGCATGTTAAATTGGATCCCATCATGCGTGAAAGGTTGAGCTTTTGTTGCTGGGTTTGTTTCTTTTTGTTTCTTGGAAGCCTGATTCGAATTCCCAGCAAATGATCCTAGCATTCTGTTCCGTTGTTATCTTTCCTCTCCCTTTCGCCCCAAGTTATTGTATTTGAGTTGAGTTATCAAATCCGTTGGGAATTTCTTGGGTTGCTTTGCATGGATGTGTCTCAGCTAAGTGAAACAAAAAAAAATGCAGTAGTTTGCTTGTTTTGTTGTTGCAAAAACTCTTGCTGCACTTTTCTTTCTTTCTTTTGTTGTCGGTCAAACCAGATTTGCCACCTTAATTCTGCAAACAAAATTTCCCGTTTTGATTTAGTCAACAATTTCTGGTTTGATAAATTTGTTTGATGGAAAGGATGGAGTCGCTGCTGGAAATTGCTGCATGATTTGTTAGTCATCTTAGATTGCGAAAAATTGCTGCTGCAATCTGTTTTGCTGTTTTCTTTCCCGCAACCACTCGCCAAGCTTTGGCCATCCTAATTTGCTAGTTAATCTTTTGTGAAAAGGGGAAGTGGGTGAGTGGTGTTGAGTTTGCATGTTTGAGTCTCAAAAACACTGGAATCATATGCGATGCTTGCTGGAAAATGAACATCAGCTTGCCGAAAGTCTTACTTAGATGCATGCTGTAGTCTTGTTCTATCTCTTTATTTCTCCTTTTTGGCTCCAAGATCTAGTACTTTCTGTGCATGTTAATGGATCAATCAGTTTTTATTTGATTTGATCGCATGAATGCATCTAAATTGGATAAAGAAATTGCATGAGAATGGTTGTGGAAGGAAAGAACTTTTCTGAAGCTGCGAAATTGTTATTGCAGAAGTTTTCTTCGTATTAATTTGCATGGCATTTGCATGAAAATCTTTCAATAATTGCACTTTGACCCCTTGATTTCTAACTAATGCTGCTATGACTCAATCCATTAAATAATTTCATCAATTTGGTCCTTTTTAATTTTAATTTGTGCAACTTCATTGCTTGTTTGCTTTAATTAACTACCATGCTTTGTTTCAATTGCGCTTAAGTCATGACTTTAGGGACTTTATGATCAAGTGAGCTTTGTTTTGCACATTTCTTTTAATTTTTTTTAAAAATAAAGTGGTACCTTGACCTTTTTGTTGTTTTGAAGCCATTTTTACTTCATTTGATTACCATCGCGAGGGAGGTATAACTTCTTTTATCTTTTTTTTTGTATCTCCTATGTGATCCAACTTGCTACGTGAAAATTGCATGTCTACTTGCTTCCCTTGTTTTTCTTTAATTCCTTTCATTTACTTCATTTACTTTTGCTTTTTATTTAAGTTATTCTTTATGGGGTATGTGTACACCTCTTGGCTTGTAATAGATAGGGCTTGGAAAGCACTTGATGAAGACCTATTGAAGACGTGTGCCTAGCTAGCAAATGTAATAGTTAGGGCTTCAATTGTCTTATGTGTCTTGCATGCTTAGTTACTACGTGTTAATTTGCTTTGTTAGGGTCTTGCATCTAGTCGAGCATGCTAAATGTTATGTGCTATGTGTTTATAAGTGTTTGGCATGTCTACTCGTTTTCCATAGCCTGAATGAATGTGATGGATGAATGTACGTTTCCACTAGTCCAACGCTAGTCGGAATTCATAGAATGGGCTAGTCCAACGCTAGACCCTTAGGGATTTCCCCTCGTTAGTACATGTTTGCATGTTCATTACATGTCATGCATTCTTTTTAGTTTTATCATTTTGCATGTCCCTCGAACCCCTTTTCCCTCCATTTTAGGATTTTTGCATTTCATGCTAGTTATAGGGTTCATTTGCCTGAAGAGTCCCTTTAAATATGGAATATAGACGAGTGTGGCTTTTTCTAAGCCTTAGCACGCTTGTATTCCCTCTACAAAAGGGCAAATTGAGTCACGATTTAGGTCTCCCTGTACCCAATATGCATGAATTCCCTAGGCTCATGCATTTTTTTTTTCCACTTTATCATTTTATACTTTCACTTCTCCTCTCATTTGCACACGTACACCTCTTATCCCTTCATTTGCACACGTACACCTTTTATCCCTTCACTTGCACACTTTCACTTTTGTCTCATTTGCACCCATGCACCTTTTTATCCCTTCACTTGCACACGAACACTTGTAAATACATTTGCACACCTCCACTTACATCCTATTATTTTTATTATTTTTCTCACATCATGCCTTCACATTGCATACATGCATTCCCTTCATTTGCATCCCACTTGCATTATTCGTGACTTCTTCAAAGGATCGTTATTGGGCTTCACAATTAATGTGATTGGCACCACTCAACCTTTGAAGGGAAATTTCCCCCAATACCCCTAGGTCTAGGGTTTGCATTCACGTAGTGCATCCAAATGTAATAAATTCTTTGGTTAAAACAAGAAAATCTTTGATTAAATCAACGCAACTAGCCTTGGCTAGGTCGAAGGGGTGCCTTGGATTTTTATCCTTGCCTTCCCCTTCGTCAAATGTGACTCCCGAACCTTTTTCGTTGGTTTACGTGGACTAGGAGTCGTTTAAAAGGGGTTTCTTATTACTTTTCCTATTTTTTTCTCTAAAAATTCATTTTTTTTAGGTGACTTGGTACACCTTAACTCATTACCAAGTGGCGACTCCCATTTTTTTTTAAAAAACCCTTTTTAAACTATAATTTTGGGTCAAATCGTCGCACTCTCAAAACCCCCATTTAGACCCATTTTTCTTTTAAACCACAATTCATTTTCCAATCACAAATTAAATCAAAAAAACATTTTTAAACCATTTATTTATTTATTTTATCAAAAAATGGGGCGCGACACAGAGTTCTCCTAAGATCAATTTTGAACAAAACCTCCTATGAGCTCATGTTTGACAAAAAGCTTGTTGTTGGTTACTTCAAAGTATTTGGTTGTAAATGTTTCATTTTGAATATCAAGGAACATCTTGGAAAGTTTGACAAGAAATCTGATGAGGAAATTTTCTTGGGATATTGTGAAAACAAAAGAGGTTTCAGAGTTTATAATCGTAGAACACTGATTATAGAGGAGGCGATACACATTACGTTTGATGAATCTAATGGTGACATTTCTATGAGTTGTGGTGAAGATGATGATACAGGTGTTCAAGAAGAACTAAAGAAGCTAGCAATCAATAATCATAACTCTGCTCCACCAGAAACTGATTTAAAGGATGCTGATACTCAGGACAGTCCAGCTGGAGAAGTAAATGACAGAAATACCATTACTCCGGACCTAGAAATTTGTTCATAACCATCCAAGGGAGCTTATAATTGGTGATCCATCTGAAAAGGTCAGAACTCGTTCCTCTAGATACCTAGTAGATAATCTTGCTTTAGTATCACATATTGAACCTAAAAATGTTGTTGATGCATTGAATGATGAGCACTGGATTTTAGCTATGGAAGAAAAGTTAATCCAATTTGAAAGAAACAAGGTTTGGACCCTGGTTGCTAGACCACAAGATCATCCTATCATTGGCACAAAGTGAATTTTTAGAAACAAAATGAATGATAAAGGGGAGGTTGTTAGGAATAAGGCCAGGCTGGTGGCTAAGGGATACACTCAAGAAGAGGGAATAGACTTTGATGAGTCCTTTGCTCCTGTAGCCAGGCTGGAGTCCATAAGAATGTTTCTAGCATTTGCATGTTTCAAGAATTTTAAATTATTTCAGATGGACGTTAAGAGTGCTTTCTTAAATGGTTTTATAGATCAAGAAGTTTATGTTGACCAACCTCCTGGTTTTGAAAATGAATCTTATCCAGATCATGTTTTTAAACTCTCAAAAGCTTTATACGGATTAAAGCAAGCTCCTAGAGCATGGTATGAACGTCTGAGTGGATTTTTGATTGAAAATGATTTTAAAAGGGGCATTGTAGATACTACACTTTTCACAAAACAAAGCTCACGAGATCTTTTAATTGTGCAAATATATGTGGATGATATCATATTTGGTACTACTAATGAGAGCTTGTGCAAGGACTTTTCCATCATCATGTAAAAAGAATTTGAAATGAGCATAATGGGAGAACTGAATTTCTTCCTTGGACTCCAAGTGATTCAAACCCAAGATGGAACATTTATAAATCATACAAAATACACCAAGGAATTGCTGAAAAGATTCGGAATGGAGGACTCAAAGCCTGTTGGAATACCTATGTGCACATCTACCAAACTTGACAAAGATGAAGAAGGTACAAAAGTTGAGGAAAAGAAGTATAGAGGTATGATTGGAAGTTTACTTTATTTAACTGCTAGTAGGCCTGACATCATGTTTGTTGTATGCTTATGTGCTCGATTTCAATCCTGTCCAAAGGAATCACACTTGAATACGGTAAAAAGAATTTTCAGATATCTTAAAGGAACCTTAAACTTTGGCTTGTGGTATCCAAAATGTCATGAACTTCCTTTATGTGGATTCTCTGATGCTGACTTTGGTGGTTGTAAAATAGATAGAAAAAATACTACTGGTATATGCAACTTTCTTGAAAATTACTTGGTCTCTTGGTTTAGTAAAAAACAAAATACTATCTCATTGTCCACTACTGAAGCAGAATATGTTGCTGCTGGTGCTTGCTGTGCTCAATTGTTATGGATGAAAAACACATTGAATGATTTTGGTTTGGTATATGAATGTGTACCCATGTACTGTGACAACACTGGCGCAATTAATCTAACAAAAAATCCCATTCAACACTCTAGAACTAAGCACATTGATATAAAGCATCATTTCATTCGCGATCTTGTCTTCAAGGGGGTAATCCGTGTTGAGTTTGTTTGTTCTAAAGAGCAGATCGCTGATATCCTCACAAAAGCTCTTCCACTGGATCAATTTGTGTTTTTGAGAACAAAACTGGGCATTTCAGAAAAAATATTCTAAGTTTTGTCAATCTTTATCGGACGTCCGATGAATTGGAACAGACGTCCGACAGTGTTCTTCGTCCAGTTTCAGAAAAATCCTGGTTCGGACGGTTGTGTCGGACGCTTCATTTCGTTCGGCCATCCGACACTCAAAAATTGAGCCCTATAAGGCAGTTACCCATCCTTCTCAATTCATTTTCTTCCATAAGTCTCGGACGCAATCTTTCAGTTTCCTCTCATATATGAAATTCAAATTCCTCTCTCATCAAACCAAGTTTCAAGAAATTGACTCAACCAACTCCATTACACCTCTATTGCTCATTAACCGCTCATAAAAATCACTCCTAACCCCCAACTACCCCAAAACTCCCAATTTACATACGAAATCCTAATTTCACATAACTCTCTCCTTGCGGCATTTTAGTGCATTCTAGTTGACTCATACTGCATTCTTCCTCTACACACCACACTCTGCATCAAAAATCATATCCACATTGCATCATAGTTAGAATCAGAGGAGGATCTACTAGTGCCGGACGGTTCTTTAGACTTAAGGATGAAGACATTGAAATTGTGGAACCACCTCCTGTGGCACCTAAAAAGAAGATTGTGACCCGTGGTGGCAAAGTAAAGCAAACTGCCCAAAGAAAATTAGTTACTCCAACTGCTGAATCATCTGATGAGCAGATGGAAAGGCAGAACTCTGAAGGGAACATTGTTGGTGGAAATGAGGAACCAGAGCAGGCTACCCAGGGTGATGAAACTGTCACAAGGTCGTCTGCTAAAAGAAAGAGGACTGCAAAGAAGAAGAGCACTCCCCAATCCAAGAAAAAGCAGTCTGCTGATCCCTCTGTTGATCAGCATTATGTAGGAAATATTACTGAGAGTCAGCAAATACCTGAACCCTCCACCAGGAAGTCTCCAAGGACAAGGACTGAGACTCAAAATGTTGAGGCATCTGCCACACAAACCTCAAACAGGAAACGTTCTGGAAAGGCTCCTGTTTCTCAGCCAGTAGAAGAACCCACTCCTCTTCCAAAATTCATTGATGATGAAGCCAGAGACAGATTTGAGTTAGTCTCTCAAAAAGGGTTTATTACCCAAAGGCTCATCCTTCCCTATGAATTTCGTAAGCTTGATCTTGAACCCGTTATTAAACTGTTTGAATTCCAGAAATGGACTCATCTTCTGACCATTCCTAATGTCTTTTACCCTGACATGCTTTATGAATTCTTTGCTAATCTTGGAAAGGGTAAATCACACACTGAACTCATCTCTAGGGTCAACTCTGTAGACATCACGTTAACTCCTGACATTGTGAATTCCATTCTGAAAACTAGTATTGAACCTGGTTTCAAAGGAAAAATTACAAATTTCTTTTCATATGAGGAATTTCCTTCTGCTTACCATCACTTTTACAATGCTAAACTCATGACCTATTTTCAAACCAAATTCAATACTTCTGCTGAGGCAAGATTGGATGATCTTAGTCCTCAGAATCTGATCATCTTTACCATCATTTCAAATCTGTTGGTGCCAACTGATGGCCACAGAACAGATGCAAATAAAATGGAATTCTATCTCTTCTACTGCTTTGTTCAAAAAATCCGCATTGACTTTGGATTTGTAATGTGCAAGTTTCTGCTCAAAATTAGCACTGACAGCCGTAGGAAGCTCTCTTATGGCAGATTTCTGACCTCCATCTTTGCCCATTTTGAAATACCTTTTACTGGAAAATCTCCCAAAAACAGTGATTCATCAGTTTTCTCAAAAGCTTACTTTGAACGAAAGAATTTAAAATTTTTTGATGGCCATTGGTGCTATAAGGAGACTGTGGCTGAATCTAAAAGGAAAAATTTTCATGAAACCCCTGTCACTCCTAGGACTCCTCGTGATCAGTCAGACTTTGTTTCTCCTTTCACTATTCATCCTAGAAAGTCTGCCAGCAAGTCCTTCACATCCAATTCTGAAGTCATCTCTCTACTTGAAGACCTCAAACAGCATGCCTTGGTTGTTGAAGATGGTCTCATGATGACCATGACCCCTGCCCAACAATCCTCCTTCATTGAACAAAGAAACCTTCTTGTCCCTCCAATACCAAATGAGCCAAGACCTGAGCCCACAGGGCCAACTACTGGTACTGAGACCACACCAGCTTCCAGTTCTCAGCTCAAGGATAAAGGCAAGGCTCCAGCAACTGAGAAAGCATATGAAGATGATGATGAAGAAACTGAGGAAGAAGAGGACCCTGAACAGTTTCGTCTGGCCAGGAGGAGGTCTGGATCATCTAAAATCACCATTTAGGCATTATTAGATCACTGCACCTTAATCTAGGACTATAGTTCATCTTTTGCATTGCAAAACTTTCCGTATGTTATGTACTAAGTTGTACACCTGGTTTGTACAACTGGATACTTTTTACTGTTATGAATGTTTGTTATGGATGATTGTTATGAATGGTTGTTTGTTATGAAATCTGTTGAATGAAGGTGTTTGTTATGAATGTTTCTGTTGATTCCAAATTGTGCTGAACATGAATGGATTTTGTTGATATTATCTGACTGAAAAATCTGTGTTATCAAATTGCGTGTTATTGCTAATGTTTCTGATGCATCGTACTGTTGCTATCTGATACTGCTGGTATCAAAACTAACACTCCCTTTTGTGATAACAAAAAGGGGAAAAATTGGATTAGCACTGATGGTATAGAGTAACTAGTTAGGGGGAGTCAGTTTCAGGGGGAGTTGAGTTTGCACTGATACTGATGGTGTAGATTGCGTTTCTTTCTGAACACTCATGCACTTCGTTAGGGGGAGTTGTTATATTCCAGTTCGTATATTTTTGCTCTATCCAAATGTTTTGTCATCATAAAAAAGGGGGAGATTGTTTATCTCAATTCGTATCTTTTGATGATTACAAAACAAATGGATGTTACTAATATTTTTTTGTAGAGCCCCTTTTTAGAAATGACACTAAACAGGTCTGTGGACTTAAAGCAAAAAGGATGAAAAGTGCTGGGGAAGATGTCGGACGCACAAAAGGAAAGTATCGGACGTCCGACATCCTTTGAGTATCTTCGGACGTGTGAAGAACTCAGACTCGGACGTCCGAAGAAGACAAGCCAGGGCCTTCTACGATTACTGATCACGATCGGACGCTCAACACCTGAGTATCGAACGTCCGACAAGCGTTGCTGCACTTCGAACGCAACACAATTAGATGCATCGGGCGTCCGAGGGAATTAAAGAGGAAATTCCAAATATGCATCTTACCCTCGGACGCATGGTGATAGGGGATCGGACGTCCTAAGAGATTCAAGAAAACTTCCAGAACTCATTGATCTCGTTCGGACACATAAAAACTGACTATCGGACGTCCGACAGCACCAACGGCTAGTTGACTCTTCAGTTGCCTTCTACCCGTTGACAGCATTAATTGAAGAATTTTCTGGTCTCCTATAAAAAGAACAAAGTCAACCACCTTAGGAGTACTTTGCACATCAAGTCTACATCAGATCGCAAGTGATTCAGTGTTAGAATACTCAAAAGGAACATTTGTACTCTTAACTTGTGCAATCTTCTTGTAGTTTTTCAAGTGTGACACAGCTTCTTCAATAGTGTAGCATAGTGAGGGTTTTTCGAGTGTTTGTAAAACTTCCTTGCTTGACCAAGTGTGGTTTGGGGTAAGAAGGAAGTGATCCCTTCCTTGTACACAAGTCATTGGTTGCAAGATTGTTCAACTTGAAGTAACTTGGTATATAAAAGTGCAGTTCAAACCTCAGTTGTGTTTGAAACCTGGTTTGTTTCTCTATTTTCGTTTACCGCTTTTCAATATAAACTGTTCTCCTCTTCATCTCACGAATACCTGTGCTCGTTTGTAATCTGATCCATTAGGTGGTCTTTGAGAAAGGAAAGGTAGGCTTTGAAAAAAGTGACCTATATCTTAGCTGATTTTTGAAAACCTAATTCACCCCCCCTCTTAGGTTGTCTTCGATCCTTACACAGTTCAACTCACTGATATTGTAGGCTCATCAGGCTTTTTATCAGGTTGAACGGATCGAGTTCAGGTTGGTTCGACCCTATTGACAGTCCTACTTGTGGTTGAAGCAGAACAAAACAAGCACAACCAAAAACTTTGAGAGCTTGATAATCTAGACATGTGTTATATGAACGTTCATAGGGAGACTAATTCTAAATGGTAAGAGAAGAGACTCGATTTATGGTGTAGATAGTTGTGAGGGTAGCTTCTCTCCAGAAGGGTTCAAAGACATTAGTAGAGATTAATAGTGCCCACATAGTGTCTAAGATATGACAATATTTTCTTTCAACACGACCATTTTGTTGAGATTAACAGTGCTTGCACAGTGTCTAAGACCTTTGAGGAGCAGTACCATGAATCCTCATTAAGAATGGTAATAAAGGAGGAGTCTGTGTATTCTGCAACATTATCAAAACAAAAAATTTTATTGTATTTGAAAATAAGTGCGTATCATATTTCAAAATTCTTGAAAAATGCGCAAGAACTCAGACCTCTATTCCATTAAATAAATTCAAATAAAGCAAAAATAGTCATCAACAAATATAATAAAGTATTGAGATCCCTCCATAGTAGGAGTAGGAGCGGTCCCCATATATCAGAATAAATAATGTCAAAAGGTTTAGAAGAATTGGATTCGTTTAAATTAAAAGGCAAAGCATGTTGTTTTCCTAATTGACACGAAATACAATCAAAATACTCATCTTGAATGGGACCTAGAAGACCACGAGACATTAATTCATAGATACGAGAGATAGACGCATGACCTAAACGAGAATATCATAATTGTAAAGATGTATGATAACTACTTAGAACAGCAGCACTTGTGGTAGCAGGAAGATTCAAAGAAGTTAACTCAAAAAACCGACCCACTTTACAGTTTGTTCCAATCTACTTGCCAATCTATAGATTTTGAATTAGATAGCCATATTTTGACAAATTTAAACTTAGATCAAGATCACATAACTAACCAACAAACAATAAATTAAATAACAAATTAGGAACAAAATAAGTATTTTTTATGGTAAAGTCAGGGGTAGAAACAGTGCCTATATGATTGGGTTCTAATGATGAGCCATAAGTAGTATGAATAAGAGGTGGATAAGAAAGTGGTATTTTGAATGTGAAAAATGTAGTGTTAGATGTCATATGATTAAAGCAACTAGAATCTATGAGCCAAGATGAACTACCTGGTGAGGCAAAAAGAACAGATGAAGAGACAATTTCTCGACGAGATAGAGCTTGGTTGATGATAGCCTCTAAATCTACAGCAGTCAATGGTGCATAGGGTGTGATGGTACTTGGATTAGAAGTTCCACTTGATTGGACAACTGCCATAAGTTTCTACCCATCTTGACGTAAAATTGCTTAGCATTTACAACACTCATTTTTGTGGTCCCCATTATTTGCAGTAGTTACATTGTTTCTTAGATTTTTAAGATTTTTCCCCTTTAAATTGTTAGGCGTGTGATTTTGAAGCGGACGCCATAAAAATTTTAGTAATTTTAGAATTCATGTAATGAAGATGAGTTTCTTCTGAGATCAATTTAGCTAAAGTTGATCGAAATGTAGGCAAAGGATGACAGTGTAAAAGATTTGCTCACATAAGCTCATAGTCATCACGTAAAGCCATTAAAATTGAACTAATCTCATGCTGTCTCTATATTTGATAAAAAGCTCAGCATCTTCAAGACATCGCCATTCAGGTTCAGAGATAGCCAACTGGTCCCAAAGATTATTCATTTGAGAGTGAAAAGAATCAATGGACTGACTTGGCTTTTGACGAAACTGTTGTATTTTAGTGGCAAGTTGATACTGATAAGCCAAATCAAGTGTGGTATACCTTTCTACCAAAAAATTCCAAGCTTCTTTTGCAATATCAAAACTATGTGAATGGGCACCAATGGAGGGAGTTGAAGTATTGATTAGCTAAGAGATGATTTTGTAATTGATACTATCCTATTCTTCCAATCTATCAGCATATTTATCAAAAGATTCTTCCTTTTCTCAAGTGGGTTTGACACACTCTCCTCTGATGACTCACCGCCGTTTGTAACCTTTAAGAAAGCTTCTCATTGTGGACATCGATAATCCATAATTAGCACTATTGAAAACAATGGTGGTAGGATGAGAGATGTCGAAATTGGGATTAGATGCCATTCAGATAAGTGCTGACTCAGTAATGATGTAGCGCCTAATTGAATGATGTCTTAGCTCTAACTGGGTGTGAGAGGTTTCAAGATGATTGTTGTATTAGATCAAAATTTATAATGAAAAGAAAACCAAAGAAAAGTTATAGATCAGGCTCCAAGTTGGAGCTCTAATACCATAACAAAGTGGAGAGTAGAGAGTGATAGAATAGAGAGAAGAGAAAATGAAGAGAATGTTGTATTAGATAAAATTGTGTGTTTACAAGTACATGAGGTGCCTAATATAGGTATGGTAAGATATGATAATGAAGTGGTTGTCATATCTAGTAGATGTTGTAAATACATGTGGTTAGTGGAAGGTAGAACACACTAGATACAAGATAGAAAACTCTAGAAATATGAATTAGTCAGTAATTATATTTACATTTAACAAAGATAATGAAGGATCATTGATCTAACAAAGCACCATGGCTGGTTTTGGAGCTTCAAATCTTGGCGGATGATCGGACGGAGAGATTTTGAGGGTAAGCCGAATATGTCCCAAAAGCTTGCAATTGAGTTAAAACTTTAACAATGGGCAAAACTGTCCTTCAATCAGAAAATTGCTCAAGCAACTAATTATTGCTCTATTAGTATCTTTGCCTGTGCCTATTATGCACTTCAAGCGTTAGATTTTTTGAAATATAAGATTAATTAGATAAAGTATATAAATGCAAGAAATGGTAGTAACTATTAGTATGTGTGTGTTTATATATATATATACACACACACACATACACACATAATACTTGTGCATATTATGTATAATACCCGTGCCTATATATATATGCTCATGCCTATTATGCACTTCAAGTGTTAGCAATTTTGAAAACGGAGCCATTTTGAAATACTCATGCATATTATGTATAATACCCATGCCTATATATATATATATATATATATATGCCCATGCCTATTATGCACTTCAAGTGTTAGTAACCAAAGTTACCACCTAGAGATTGAAGCAGACCAACCTGACCCCGACTCCACTGATTTTGTCATGCTTCCAATTTATCCTCTACTGTTTTTCAAGAGGACATGGACAAACAAGTTGCCACCTACTCCATCATAGAATCCTTTAGAGTTCAGGTAGCTAGCCCTAATTAAAGATTCAACCTACCTCTTCCTAGCTATGTTGCCATTTATAGGGAGCAACTTGTCTCAAGGCTAAGGCTTCCATTCCTCTTACTTTTTTTGACATCTTAGCTTACTAAGAGATTTGAATCACCTAGTTTCACCTCAACTCCATTAGAACCATTATAAACTTCCTCATTTACTGTTACCTTTGTCTAATTTCTTATTCCCTTTCCTTATTTTGAGTATACTATATGCTCAAAACGTCTCCATTTGGGTGGTTCTACTTTGCTAGGCATTTCTATAGCAAAGATAACAAATGCACTCGAGATATTTTCTATGGAGTACTTTCATCCATTAAAAGGTGAAAGAATGAATTTTTCTTTGTAAAAATCGACTTCTTTCCTCCTAATTTTTGGAAGGTAGTAGAACTCCAAACCTATCCCTATCTTGCTAACCTAGGCATGGATGCCTTTGATTTGCTCCTAAATTCCAAAGTCAAATTGTATATTAAGGAGTTCTATACTAAACAAATTGCAACAACTAGATTAGTCAGTTATCTGTCCAGTGACCAGGATAGGGATTTACCCCAAAAGAAATACTAGAATTGTAAATTTTTCTTTCTCTTCCTTTCTTTTTTCTTCTCCCTCTTTTTTAAAGTTTTGACCCCCTATTTTTTTCTTTTTACAGTGAAATGATTCTCTCAACTCCTGTCCTTTGGAACTCCTACCCAACCCTCCGCCAACCAGTAGCAAGATGGCTCTCCTACCCAGTAGATCAGCTTTCCTCCTATCAGCCCCTTATAGATGCTGATTAGGGTAAGGGGCAAAATAAGAGTGAAAGATTGCTCTCAAGAGGGGTCGCCTAGAGGATAACCAACCACTTCCTCCCCCTAAGAAGTTACCTAAATTGCAACTCAGTAGGTTGCCAGAAAAGTTCTGATGTAGGGGTGATAGTCCATTATGGGCTTAGCTTGGCTGAGCAACAGGCAAACCATATGCCACCCAATCAATATGGCACTTTAGGTATGCGGCACCATTGAAGTCTAGCCAGCATCCCACTGTCCATGATTCCCACCACTTTTGTCTCAATGGGGGTTTTTTTATCAACAACTAGACCAAATATCCGTATGGTACTTGTGAGTTCACTCATAGTTTAGTGTTGTCTAAAGACAAGAGATTCACGGAGTTGGCTTCCAACTCTGAGTTGTTGAACTTTTTTATTCTACTTGAGCTCAGGTAAGAAGCCACAGCCTTTGATCCTCTCTTTTTTCTTCTTAAGAAAGTTTCCCTTTAAGAAGAGTTTTCACTTTTCTTTACTAATTTGATTACCATGTTTCTCTAAGGAAAATGCATTAGGTATGGAGGTGGCTCACTGCTTTGAAAAGCAAATGCCTGATCTGGAGAAGGTGACCAAGAAGAATCAGACCCTCAAGAAGTAGCTCAACATTGCATAGAAGGAGCTCTACTTTCTTAGGGCTCAATTCTTGAAAGCACAGGACGAGCTGACGATCTCATATACCCTAGTTGCTTCATTTCAAGCCAACTTACAAGAAGTTCAAAAGAGTTATGCTGAATTGGAAGGAAAATACAATGTCAAGTTAGTTAAGTCCTTCCAAAGGAAGAGAGAAAGGCCATCAGAGAATTTATTCACTCCCCTCTCAGCAAACCAACCTTTCAATATGGCTACTCCAAGGTGCTAGCTGAAGTTGAGGCAATACACCTCCCAAGTTTCAACCTATCAAAGTATTTGAACTATGATCTTCAAGCGAACGAAAAGCTTGACAGGTTGGTTGATGGTTACACTATAGGCTACAAACTGGACAAAGTTCTAACCAACCATGAGCTTGAGTTAGTTGAGCAAATCGAGTAGGACTCGAAAAAGGAGACTGTCCTTCCAAAAGGAAGAGAGAAAGGCCATTAGAGAATTTGTTCACTCCCCTCTTAGCAAACCAACCTTTCAATATGGCTACTCCAAGGTGCTAGCTGAAGTTGAGGCAATACACCTCCCAAGTTTCAACCTGTCAAAGTATTTGAACTATGATCTTCAAGCGAACGAAAAGCTTGACAGGTTGGTTGATGGTTATACTATAGGCTACAAGCTGGAGAAAGTTCTAACCAACCCTAAGCTTGAGTTAGTTGAGTAAATCGAGTAGGACTCGAAGAAGGAGACTGAACAGGGCAACGTTGTCCGTGAGGAAAAGGTTACTAGCAAGGCTAACGATAAACAATTCATAGTTTAGGATCTCCTTCCCTTATACTTAATATTTTGTTGTATAAAATATTTTACCCTGCAATGAAAATTTTGTTGTACATTTCTTCTTTATTGACTTCTTTCACTAAACTCCTTCCTACTTTATATTTCCTCTGTAACATGTCTTACCTCCTAGTATACTTAGAAAATATTTCAAAATATACTAAGTTAAAAGCATAGAGTCACTTGCTTACTGAATAATTAAGAATTTATCCAATTAAAATTACAAGTGTTCATATATAATAAGAATTTGGACTAAAAAAGATATCTTTATTTCAAACATATGGAAAGTACAAAATCTTGATCCAGGTGCATGGGTTTTCTTTCCCATTGAGCCAAGCTAGTTTATAATATTCAGCTCGTCTAGTCTTTATAATCATGTACAGACCTTCTCAATTAGGATCTAATTTATTAGTTACAAATGCACGGCTAACTGAATTCTTCCTTAGAACAACATCTCCTACTTTGAAGCTCTTTTATTGAACTTTAGTGTTATAGTACTGAGCTACTAGTTCTTTATATTTAACCATCCTTATTATAGTTTCATCTCTATTTTGGTCGAGCATATCCAAGTTATATCTCATTTCTTCATTATTGACTTTCAAAATGAAATTCTGAGCTCTAGGAGAGAGAAGGCCCACCTCTGTTGGTATAACTGCTTTTGCCTTGTAACTCAATGCAAACGAGGTTTCACAGGTTGCTATCCTTGGAGTTGTTTTGTAAGGCTGCAATATGTTAGGCAATTTATCTAATTATCCCAACCTTGCTTGCCCTATCCTAGTTTTCAACCCAAACAAAATTATTTTGTTTATATTTTTCACCTATCCATTAGCTTGTGGATGTCCTATCGAAGTGAAATGGTATTTTATTTTAGCTCTTCATACCACTCCTTAAAGGGTTTTTCTATGAACTATTTGTTATTATCTGAGATTAGCATGTGTGATATCCCAAACCGACACACAATATTCTTCTAGAAAAGTTTCTGAACTGCTCTCCTCATTATAGAACTCAAGAATTCGGCCTCTATCCACTTAGTAAAATAGTCTATGGCCATCACTAAATACTTATAACCTCCAGGAGTTTGGAGAAAGGGTCCCAGTAAATCTATCCCCTATTGAGTAAAAGGCCAAGGGCTTTGGATGGAGAATATTTTCTGAGTAGGATAATGATGAATTAGTGTATGTACTTGACATGCTCCGCATTTCAGCACCAGATCGAAAGCATCCTTAAAGATGGTGAGCTAGTAATAGCCCATTAGATACACTATTTTACTTACATCCTTGATCCAATGTGACTTCCACATATCTCTTCATGATTCTCCCAAAGCGTATAGTCTTTTTCTTTCGGGGTGATGCACCTCAACCATGGAGATAAATAAGACCTCTTATAAAAAGTTTCTTGAGTGTAGACATACTTGGTTGCTTTCAGTTTTATTCTATGTGCTTCCTGTTTATTTTTTGACAGCATTCTCGAGTTAAAATATTCGATTACGGGTTACAACCACGAATTTGAGTTAGAGATTGCTTAAATTTCTTGCTGCTCATAACTACACTGTTTTACCACTTCTATTAAAACTTTCTTGTTGAGATGTGTAGAGGAAGAAGAAACTAACTTAGACAAAGCATCTGCTCTTTTACTTTGGAAACATGAAATCTGCTTCACCTTTACTTTGTCAAATATTGCCATCATTTTTGAACTCTCGTTAAGTACTTCATTGAATCTTCCTTAGTCTCATAGTTTCCTTTCACTTGATTAACTCTAATTTTGGAATCACTATGAATTTTTAAGAAAGTCATTCCTACCTGTTGACCTAACTTCATTACGGTTATTAGCGCCTCATACTTCACCTCATTATTGGATGCTTTAAAATCAAACCTTAAAGTATGTATTAGCTTTTCTCTTGTTGGGCTCATCAGCAATAATCCTGCTCCACATCCTTCCTTACTGAAATCCCTATCCACGAATAAAGTCCATGCCGATCTAGTTTATTTTGGCTACTTTTGCTTCTATTTGATACATGGCTACTCTTTTAGCTATAAAATCAGCTAAAGCTAGTGCTTTTATTGCTGTTCTTAACTTGTAAGAGATGTCATATTCAACTAGCTCAACAGCCCATTTCGTCATCATTTCCAACGTCTCCGATCTTGTTAGTATGTGTTTAAGCGGTTAATTTGTCCTAACAACTATACTGTGAATTTGAAAATAAGGTCTAAGTTTTCTAATTGCATGAACAAGAGCTAAGACAAGCTTCTCTGTAAGTGTATACATCATCTCAACCCTATGAAGTGCTCTGTTGACATAGTATATTGATTTTGAATACACTGGTTTTCTCGCACTAAGATAGTGCTGATAGTTTTTTCGCACACAAACAAGTAGATAAGTAGAGTTTCTCCCTATTCAAGTGAGGTAAGAGTAGGCAGCTCTACTAGAGACCTTTTTAGCTCTTCAAAGGCCCTCTGGCTCTCCTTCATCCATTCAAAGTTGATGCCACCTTTGAGCATTTTGAAGAAAGGATGTCCTCGTGTTATCGACCTAGATAAAGATTTATTCAATACTATCATCCTTTCCGTGAGCCTTTGTACTTCTTTGACATTTTTTGGAGGGGCCATTTTTATGATAATATTGAACTTATCTGCATTATCTCGTATTCTATTTTTGGATATTATATGTCCTGGAAATTTTTTAGACATCACCCCAAATGTACACTTTTTAGGATTTGGACGCGTCTTGCTATTATGTAAAATCTAAAAAACTCCATTAGGTCAGAAATAAGTTATTAAGTAGTCTGACTCTTTGCCAATATGTTGTCTACATACACCTTTATGTTCTTACTAATTAGCTTGTGACACAATTTTGTTCACTAGCTTTTGATAGTAGCTTCAGCATTTTTCAATCCAAATAACATAGTTTTATAATAGCATTTACTACATTCCATAATAAAAAATGTCTTCTCTTTATCGCTTTCCTCCATCTCCATCTGGTGATATCCTTTAAAAGAATCTAGAAAATAAAACATATCATATCTAATAGTAAAGTCTACTAACCGGTCCAGTTGAGGAAATGGGTAGCAATCCTTTGGACATGCCTTATTTAGGTCAGTGAAGTCTATATACATCCTCCAAGATTTATCATTTTTCTTCACCAATACTGGATTAGCAACCATCTCGAATAGTATACCTAAGTTATGATCTGAGATTCTAAAAATTTTTCCATCTCCTGATTAATAATTTCATTTCTTTTGGGGGCAAAATTTTGCTTCTTCTGCTTTGCTGGTTTAGCACTTAGGTCCATATTCAGCTTATGGACATCCAGCTTTATTGGTATTCCTGGCATGTGGTCAACTATCCAAGTGAATATTTTAGCATATTCCTTCAGCAGTTTCTTCAGCTGCTTCTTGTCGTGTTGGGATAGAAAAGACCTAATCTTAATCACCTGATCCAACTTTTCCTATTTTAATGGGAATTCTTCTATGGTGTCCTCAGTTTCGAGCTGTTTTCCCTTTTTCTCGAGTACAAAGGGATTCAAACTGGTCATCCAATCAGCCAATTTTTCCTTCCCTTTGAGGGTGGCTACATAACATGCGCTAACCACCTCAAGATCTCTATGAGCTTTTGCTATCCCTCTAGGGGTGAGAAATTTCATGCTCTAATACAAAGCTGAGGTGATGGCTTTTAAAGCATTGAGAACAAGTGGGACGAGCAAATTGTTGTATGACAAAGGTTCTTCAACAACCACAAAATTAATTAGGGCAGTTCAGCATTTAGGCACTTTTCCAACAGTCACCATTAGAGTAATCATCCCTTCAAATTTTATAGAAAGGCTAGCAAATCCCACCAATGGTGTCCTAACTAGATTAAAGCTTAAGGTCCTTGAAGGTTTTATAATATAACATATCCACTGTGCTTCCAAGATTTATGAATACATTCTTTACCTTAAAATTATTAGTGATTATATTTATGATAGTTGTCTCATGATTGTTCGATATCAATGGAACAGAATCCTCAGGACCTTATTTGATTTGCTTTCAATCGTTTGGTAGAATTATCCTCTTCTAGTGGAGTTCGGTTGTTTTACCAGACTGAATGATTGTCCCCACTAGTGGTCCTCTAGGTATTATATTGATGAAACTAGCCAGGTTTTGTGAGTCATGATTTGGTGAACGATATCATGGTGGTCTTTGCTGATCTTATCCATTGTTTCCTATTCTGTTATCTCAATTGTTCGAAAGATAATCCATTCTTTCTCTTTGGGAGGCTTGGTTTTTTTGAATGAACTATTCCAAGTATCTTCGCTTAATCAACTCCTCTATTTCCTTTTTTATATCCTTGCACTTCTTAGTATCATGGTCAATATCTCTATGGAAAGCACGACAGAGGTTTTTATTCCTCTTATTTCTAAAATCAGACATCTTAGGAGACCTTCTTCTAACACCTTCTGCCTCCATCACTGCCAAGGTTTAAGATCTTGGTGCTATCCTTTTCTTGGGACAAACTCTTCCTCTTGAAAAACAGTTCGAAAACGTTCTTCCTAGTCTGCTCATCTTAAGGATCAACATTTCCATTCTTTCTTTGCTTATCCTCATGGCCACTTTTGGATCCTCGTTTAAAATGAGAAGCCTTTTCTGCATTAGTAGTAGCGTAAACTCTATTCAGTAGCTCTTCCAATGTCCTAAGTGGTTTCTCAGCAAGTTTATAATGTAGCTCACTAATTCTTAAGCCATTTATAAATGCTGCCATCACCACCTTCTTTTCTTTATCTCAAACTTGGAGACTCTTGTTATCAAAACGAGTCATATAATTCCTAAGGGACTCATCATGCCTATACTTTGTCGCCATTAAATGTGTTGCATTCTTGGAGTAGACTTTGAAAGAGATGAATTGTGATGCAAATTGCCTAGCTAGTTCAGGAAAAGGCCTGACTAGTCTTGGAAGTCCTTGGAATCAAACCCTAGTTTTCCCTTCAAAAACATAGGAAAGGTTTTGCAACGAATCTTATTTGCAATAGTTTATTGTCACATATGGGTAAGAAACAAGAATGGATGATCCTCTGGATCTTTGGATGCATTCTTTGGATGCACTATACATATCTAAAGTTGAAAATTTGAATCTTTTTGGTAGAGGATATTTTTCAATTTCCTTAACAAAGAAGAAACTGTGTAAAGATCTTCATATTGATTTAGTCATAGGATCAGATCAAGTTCGTCTCGAACTAGATCCCTAGGCTTATGGCATTTTTTATTGATCAGCCATGAGAGAGATGAGAACAGTGCTGATCAACATCTGAGATAGAAATGTGATCCCTAAGAGGAGAATGTGCTTGTTTACTTTTAGGGGGATGATTATCGTTGAGCTATTATCAGAGGACAAAGCTTGCCCTTCTTTCCTCTTTATCACAACTTTTGAATTTTACAACTCTTCCATCTTGCCTTTTTCTTTTATCTGGCAAACAATATCCTCAAATAAAGGAAGATTGTCTGATACACATTTCAGAATTTGCTCTTTCTTCTCTTCTAGAATCTAACCATCATTGTCACCTAGAGTTTGTCCAGAGTCATTATGATGTTCTTCGAGATCACTTTGATTGATATTACCAGCAGTTTTCTTAGAGTGTGCCTTTGCTATAAGGAAATTATTTCATTGAGTTTCCCATAGACAGTGCTAATTGCCTAAGTAGTATTCCCTTCCATCAAGTTGAACTAGACAAGTAAGGAGGGAGTTCAGTCACATGAAGGTAGAACTCTCTAAGAAACCTACAAAAAAGAGACCAATTTGTGAGAAGCCTCAGAGTCAAGTCCCTAAGGTCACTGCAAGACTCAAGTGAGTTTTTACTTAAGGAAAAAGAATCCCTTCTCTGTGTGTTATGTATCTTTACATATAGGTTTTCATGCGAGAGAGTGATAAAGAGATTAAGAGATAATGTGATAAAGCCATAAAAATTACCTCCATCTAATTTGGTTGGATAGACATTGGTTCAGATGATGATTTCCCATCTTTTTAAGATAAATATAGTCATTATCAATAACCAACTAATATCACCCTTATTTTTAGGAAGTTAAAACCTTTTCCTACCCCCCACAGTTTGGGTTCGAGATCAGCACAATTTATATCGAGCTGAGATAGTTTTAGTGGCCACGTGGTATGCATGCAGTGTATACCACCTCACATACATACATATATACATACATTGGTTTGCATGCAGTATATACCGCCTCACATACATACATTATGTATGTATGTATATTGAATTGCCTTTTTTCCCCAAGTAGTTAACATTTAAAATCTGTTACGAAAGTGAGCACTTGCAACATCTACAATTATCATAGTTGAAGCATAAGCAGAAGGGTCAAGAGTTAATTTCTAATTTTTTTTTTTTGGCTAACCCCATATACTAGGATGGGCGCCACTCCAAATTTTATTCAAAATTCCATCAGCGTACGTCGGATGATGCTGACATTCTGCCAGTAACATAATAACCTCGACGCAAACCTAAGTCAAGCGTACATAAGACATCTGTATCCTATCTAGGCATCTAGGCGGGCTAACCTCTTTATATGCTTTGGCAATTGAGAAGTAGAAAAACTTTGACAAATATGCGTGGAGCTTGCTAGATTTGCAAAGGCATTTGCAACTGCATTTGCTTCTCTATAGGTGTGCGTAAAGGTAACCTGGCGGCCCAACGCTAAAGTTTTGATGCGCGAGATAGTCTTCCATAGCTTCCAAGGCACTCTTCCGTTGGCAATCATCATGTTCAACAATACTTGAAAATCCATTTCAACGTGCAAATAGTGGAAACCAGCTGACATTAACCAATTGTAATTTCTAATTTTTTTTCCAAGTTTCCATATTGCCCTTATTCAATATTACTTATAATAAATTTGAAGATTACCAAAAGTAAGTATTAACTCATAATAACTTTGACTAACCTCCACTCTTTTTCCCTTATCATTTTCATTGTTTGCAGATGTGCTTTCTTTCCATTTTTTCCAAAATTTTCTTATCAATTCTTCATAAATTTTCAATATTTTTTTGTCTAGATTTTCTTAAGATGTTGGCACTTTTTCACTTATTTTTGTTTCACCATTTGCTAGATGCTACCAATCGTCATACTTCCTTGAGCTCTAATTGATGATAGGTGGACCTTATGGTGAGAGTTATGGGCCTTCTATTACACACTATTATGTACACTCATGTTACACACTTTGATGCATTGACATGTGTCCTTTCCAAGAATTGAACTTAATTAGGGGTATAATTGTGAAAGGTTAATGAGGATAGTGTCAACATATTAGAGTATATAACATGGATATTACATCCCATTGTGTAATTGCCATTGGTGAAGGAAAGCAAAGAAAAATAGAAAATAATGGAGAGGGAGTAAGAGAAGCCATTTCATAAATAAATAAATCACTATTACAATGGCCAAAATGCCATTTGAACCAAATCTATCCAAAATCCAATCTTGACGATTCACTACAAAAAGCAAAAACCTAAATTATTGATAAAAGTTAAACTAAGAAGCAACAAAAACTGCTAAAAAGCTTTAATAGCTATAATAAACTAGCTTTAGTTGTGTTTAATTATGATTTTCCAGCTCCAGTTGCTATAATAGCTAAATTGTATTTTTTTTCCTAAATTGTCTTATGTGCCAATATCATTGAAATAATTTTTGCCTCCCAAACAATGTAGGAGAGATCCTGATTCAGTAGTTAAGGTCAAGATTTTATGAATTAGAATTTCTAAGTTTAAATCCCCCTTCCCTTTCTCCACTTTTTAAATCCCACCCCTTTTCTACCAGAAAAATTTTTATTTCAAAGAAAAGTACTAGGATTATTTTGGTAAATCATTTATGTGTTATCCATACGTGGATAAGGTCCTAATCCAACAGCATCTATTTACACATCAAAGAGTTAATGGGAAAAAAATTATTAAAAAAACTAGGATTGTCTGGGGTAAATCATTTATGCCTGTTGTTATCTATATGTGGATAAGGTCCCAATCCAACAGCATAGATTTATACATCAAAGAATTAATGCACACGATGGCATGTGTATCTGGACAATGACTCTGAAATTTATGTTATTGCTTTATATTTCTTGTTTAAATATACACATTTGTTGTTGATGTACCCCCTCCGTCCCACTTTGATAGTTTTGTTTTCCTTTTTCGTCTGTCCCAAATTTTAGTCCACTTTCCTATTAAGAAATGTAGTAATCTTTCAAATTGTCTAAAATACTCTTATTAAATATCTTGTTATTAATACATTATTATTAAATATTAATCCACTACATTGAATACATTGAGCTTTTCCAGTACTAACACATTAGCTGTAACTGATATTAATTGGCACTCTTCGTGATTAGCATAAGGGTATTTTAGAAAATTAGTAATCTAAATTTATGTTTCCAACCAAATTAATTACACTTTCTTAATTTGTGTGAAAAAAAAAATCAAAACTAATAAAATGGGACGGAGGGAGTACTGTATTGCTAATAATTTACTCTAAATTCGTGACTGATAATTGTAGATACTCCGAATCTAGTGCTAAAATCAGTGAGTAACAAAAAAAAAAGGGCCTTCACGTGTGAGCTGTACCGGCCCCTTACACACGAGGGGATTTTGACTTGGTTGGTTTGAAAGGACCCCTCTTGTTTGGGATATGACAAGACAGCCTCGTATGGTCCTTTTCATTCTTTTGCTTTCTGTGTTTTCATGTGTTAGGTCGGCAGACTCGGCAATAATGGATTTCAGGTCGCATTCGAATTTGATCTTCCGTTAAGAAATAACTGGATTGAAGTTTGAACCCTATTTTAGGTCCGTTTATTTCGGATGAAAATATTTTCCAGAAAAATATTTTCCTAATTTTCCGTATTTGGTTGCACAAAAGTTACTGAAAATATTTTTCTATGTAAAATATTTTCACTCATCTTATGGAAAACAACTTCCCTTCCAAACTTACTGAAGTTGTTTTTCGAAATGCATGCATCTCGCCTGTAGTATGTTCCAAACTTACTGAAAATATCTTGTAGTATATTCTTTTTTTTTTTTAGTGTAAACAGGAGGACTCGAACCTAAAACTTCTTCCTTACACTCCCTCCCCCGTACCACCCAACCCAACCTAACCCAACCCTCCCTTTAGTATATTCAAAATAAAAAAAAAACGTCATCCTACTCATCCTATGCTAGAAATTAATTATGTATAATAGGAACATTCTTTTCTAGAGAAACTTTCAACAGTGAGAGTGCAAGATATATGTTACAATAAGCATTGCATGTGATTGATATTTGACACTAAATGGTCAACAATTTGTTTATTGCTTAAGGAGATATTTTTTATTCATATATACATTTCTCCAAAATTTTTTAAAGTTAAACAATGAGATAAATTTTTTTATTTTGCATGGGAAGAAGTATGTAGTTATAATGTGTAGAAAGTAAAGATAGAGATAAAAGTAAAAATATTTCAAAAGTTAAACAAACACTAGAAAAATGAAGTAAAAAATATTTTCAATAAGCTAACCAAACATCTGAAAATGATGAAAGGGAAATGATTTTCATGAAAAATTACTTCCACGGAAAATATTTTACTTCCAACCAAACAGACCCTTAGTGGAGATAATTTTCTGCCAAATTACAATAAGACATCAAGAAGTAATTTTCTTACTGAGTATATGAGTCGTGTATCCGGAAAAAAAAAAAGGATGACAAAAGAAATATATTGAAATCAAACTATTGTATCTCTTGATTTTATTCGAATTCACATGAAATTCTTTGCCGGAAAACATTTGCATTCTCTGCTAATGTTAGTTAGTTGAATTACGGAAAAATTGAAAGGACTTGTATTTTATCTTCATTAATTGAAGTTGAAGCACTAAAGTAAAATAGATTCTAATTTGTGGAGAAAGTTGGAGCTCATTTTGCCACACATATTAAAAGAGCTATAACTGAAAAAAAAAATTTCTAACAAAGTAGGAAAAAATTTAACAAAAAGTTGAGGTTTTAAGAATCAGACGAATTTTTTTTCTTTTTAACAAAGGTAGATGATAAAAGGAAATTACATTTTAGTCGTCGTACCTTTCAATTTTGAAGAACCCTCGCTTTGGCCAATTTTATAATTTTGAATAGCACGGAAATTTCTTTCTTTAAATATGTTTGGAAGCCTAGAGGCCACTCTGGACTTTTTTTTTTTTTTGCTTTATTTTAATCGAAATAAAATTTGGACCTTAGTCTCTTCTACAAGATAAAATGCCAAAATAAGCCTGTCAGTTTGGACATACACACGACATTTCTGGTCCATCAATTGTCAAATTGGCCAACAAATGACAACTAATAAAAGAAGAAAATATGTGGGAGCCAAAAAAATAAGAGAAAGTGTCAAAACTTCCAAGGACTAAACTGTTATAATTCATTGCGATGTTCTGTTATGTTTCTTAGCATAAAGTTGGCAGAAAATGCATTCACCTCATTGAAGCAAAAATTTGATCCTCACAAGTTCCCTTTTTAGTAATAAAATGAACACAAGAAAACGAAACATAAAAAGGGGGAAACAAATGAGAAGAACCACATGCACGTTAAGGAAAAAAAAGAGTAATAATTCAGTCATGTCCCATCAGTTTAATTCAAACAGCGGACAAATAATGTCTTCAAACAAATAAGATAATTTGCATTTTCATTTTGAAAAAATCCTGATAATTTGAGCTATAGTACTAAACTTTATGTTTAGATGCTTGTAGATAATATAAGATCATCAGGAGCTCTATACTTTTAAAGGGAAAAATGATGATAACATTCCGAATAGAATTATGAAATATGATTGAAATATGGCGTGAAACTAACTTTAGAGACAAATTAAAGCATTAAAGATGAAAATTAAACCCATTGTTCTTTTTTTAAAAAAAAAATTATTTAGAAATAGGACATTGGCATGTCTTAACCCAAATGTAGTGTGATTAACTGAGACAAACTACATTGTCCATTCTTTAGAAAATTCTGGGGTTTGTTTGAAGATGTTGATACATTTTCCTTGTAATTCTTTATACATAATCTTAAAGTGCATTCCATTAGATTCAAGATGTATTAAAGAAGAATTAGTTCTCATAGGGAGTAATTTGATAAATATAGACAGTCACTTCACCTGATTAACATATATGGTAGACAAGAAACTTCATTGAGGATGGTAAGATCTTTATGATGAAATAAGGCTTCTAAAAATAAGAGGTAAAAACCAAAACATGGGAACTTTTTACCTGATAGGACCACATTTATTTGATTATTTCATATGTTATAGATTTGGCATTTTAACTCAATAATCATTTGTTGTATTAAAAGTTTTTCTAATAGGCTAATTTAATATAATTTAGTTGTTCTGTATTTTTCTTTTTGACTAATTGGCTAGAAAATTAATATTAAAATAATCTTATTGCACTTAAAATTTGCTTAAAAGTTTTTATGGTTCTTCCATACTTTAGTTGCATAATATCTATCGCTATCCAAAGCAAAGCGTAATCAGTAACTACTTTAGCTTATTTGTTGACATTACCCAAGCATTTTATGAGCAGCAGAAATAGTCATATTACATATCTTTGTTAACTTCTTTCGCAGTCATATCAAAAGTTTACCAAATTGACATTTGATGTAATTTTTTAACAACTTTGACATTCTATCGTTTTTGACATATGATAGTCTTTGTTCCAACGTTTTTTTTTTCATTTAATTGAAACCACAAATTCTTGAAAGCATATACCTAAAATTATGGGCCTGACCAAAAACTACCAAATAAAGATTTAATTCGACACAAAAAGAGTAAAAAGTAAACAACCTCGGCACCTAAATAGACTAATTTCTTGCTCTGACGCTAATTTAGATAGTTACTTTGTCATGCGTGGGTATGAATCCGGGATCTATGATTGTGCTTTTATAAACCACAATTGGATCTATATTCTAAACGAAAATAGAACCAAAAACATCATTAAAAGTAAAAATGCTAACCTTGTATTCGATATTTGTGTAAAATAGAATTGTTTGTGTTTTATAATTAACTTTGTTGATATGCTTTTTCCAAACATGATTTAATAGACAATTTTAAAATGGTTGTTTGGTGATGTTTGTAATAAAAAAAAACCTTGTAAATATTCTAAGTAATACAAATTTAATTTTCTTTACATAAATTACAATTCAATTTTGGGCCAAACAAAATAAGGTTCCGTTTGATAAAACTGAATCTGAATTCTGAAATCTGAATACTGAAACAATAAATTTGTTGAATTTTAAGCACTGAAAAAAATATATGAATGTCTGAATTTTAATGTTAAACCTATTTATACTGTTTGATAAATATTTATAGTTGAATGCTTAATAAGTTTAATTTGACAATTTTGCCCTTATATCCTTTCATTCAAAAAAGAAATAGAATCTATGATTTAATTAGTTTAAAATTGTTAGGTATAAAAATAACAATATTTATTTTTAAATCAAATTAATATAAAATGTGAAATATATTATATGAGGAGTATGGAGAAGATGTGAAAGTCATTAGAAAGGGAGAAAAGAGAAACTAAAAATCGTTAAATAGAAAATATTATATTGTTTAATTAGATAAGAATTTTGAACATAATTAACAAACAAGGGTAGATTTGGTAGATGAGATAAAGTAGCTGAAGTAATTCTATTGATTCTTATCATAATTAAGCATTCAGTTAGAATTCTTGTGCTGAACAAAATACACACAGGTTCAACACTGGTTAACAAATTTATCAAATAGATTTTCATTTATTAAACACTCAAAACATCTGAATGTCTGAAAAAATTTAGATTCAGCATTTTTTTATGATATCAAATAGACCCTACGTATATAAATCTTTCCCTCATTTTTTTAGAATGAATTTAATAAAAAAACCAAAAATTATTCTCATTAGTCATATCTTTTGCACTATTGTTCAATAGTGCAGTGGAGCCTAACAAACCAAATAACGGCAAACAAAGCCTAATGCTCTGTCCAATTGCCTAAAAATCAATCATGCTTCCCTTATTACGTCACTCCTTACATCACTTCCCGACAAGCCGGGTTCAATCCAGCGAATGTTTTCCCCGACGACGTGGTAAGATCTCCACCGTCCACTCATCATTCTCATTTTTTAATATATTCATGACCATAAACTCCTAGGCATAAGTTGCTTTCTTCTCATTCACAAAATATTTTCTCTCCCTTGTAGTAGAAAACATAGCATTATCAACTAGTCAAAATAGTACCCCTCACAAGTATCAAGAGTAGAGAGACAACTCTATCAAAAACAAAAAAAAGAATAAAAAAAAAATCAAGAATTTCTTGTGGGTTTTTTTTATTGCAGTTTTCGAGGTGGAATTAATTCTGGAAAAATGTCTAGAACAATGGGTGGAGAATGCAATGAGTATAGGTTGAATTATGAAGAAACTGAGTTAAGACTTGGACTGCCAGGAGGAGGAAATGGAAATGTTGAAAATGGTGAGCCCATGAAGAATGGTACTATAAACAATGGTAACAAAAGAGGGTTCTCAGAAACTGTTGATTTGAAGCTCAACTTAGCATCAAAGAATTCTCAGGCTGATGAAGAAGAGAAAAGCGTTGCTGCCTCAAGTTCTAGCAGTCCTTCAAAACCACCTGCCAAGTATGTTCTTCTATGTCTTTCTTTTTCTTTGATTTTCATTTTTATGTGTGGGCATATTTTTGTTTGATTTTTCTAAAATTTGGCATCATTCAAAAGTGTTTCATGAGTCCATGAACAAAGTAATTTCTCTATGAGATTGTATTGATTTTTTGTGTATCAGAGTGAAATACTGAATGCAAAAAAAAAAAAAAAAAATGGAGCACTTTAATGTAATTTTGCTAATGGCATGAGGTCAAGCAAAGAAAAAAATTTTTACTTTAATCATATGAGATGTCCAAGCCAAAACTTTGTATATGGAATTAAGATTAAAAAAAAAATTAGAACATATGCATATATTTTTTCTAGCAATAATAAGAAGCACAGAATTCACGAAATTTTTTTTTTTCCAAATCTCAGGACTCAAGTAGTTGGTTGGCCACCAGTTAGATCATTCAGAAAGAATATCCTATCTGTACAGAAAAATAGCAACACAGAAGCTGAGAAATCTGGGACTGGTTCTGCAGCAGCAGCATTTGTTAAAGTCAGTGTAGATGGTGCCCCTTACCTGCGTAAGGTGGATTTAAAGAATTTCAAGAGCTACCAAGAGCTTTCTCAAGCCCTGAGCAAAATGTTCAGTTCTTCTACAATAGGTAAATATAGCTTTTTATCATGTCATATTTATTTATTTATTTATTTGTTGCTTTGTGCAAAACATAATTCTATTGGGCTAGATTAAGTTTGAAAATTTGATTTGCACTACATGTTGTGGTAATTAATTCAACCAAAATGGAGACTTAGCGAGTAAGAAATAACGTAAATGACAAAATTAGCACTCTAATTATCATCGGTAACTCCTATCTAAGTTTTAAAGAAGAACAAAAAAAGAGTGAGGTAAGTGGAGTACCCCTAATAAAAAGCTGAATCGCGATCGCCTAGCTTGTACGTACTTAAAAATTACAATGGTAAAAATCTAAACTTGTTTGTGTACGTGATTTAGGCTTTAGTTGAACCTGCTTACTGAATATAGACTTAATATTTTTGAGATATATAGCAGTAAAAATTTGTTCATCGATAATTATGCAGTGTCACTTTTTGATATTTATAGGAAGCTATGGATCTCAAGAATTCAAGGACTTCATGAACGAGAGGAAATTGATAGATCTTCTAAATGGTTCAGAATACGTCCCTACGTACGAGGACAAAGATGGAGACTGGATGCTCGTGGGTGATGTTCCATGGGAGTAAGTTCAAAACTTCTTCAATCTTTGCCATAAGACAATTTCCTGCAATCCATTTTATTAGGAAATTACTTAACCAAATTCACTACTAAGAATTGCAAAAAAACTGACAGTTATATATTTTACATTTTTCAGAATGTTCGTTGACTCATGCAAACGTTTGAGGATAATGAAAGGGTCGGAGGCCGTCGGGCTAGGTATGCTAAAATTTTTCCGCTATTTGATTTTACACGAGCAGGTTTAGATATTTATCATATACGAAAAATGTTATCATATATGAAAAAATGTCATCCAACTTTTTTCTTGTCCTTTTTTTTCCGGTAATAATTTCTGTTGCAATTGGTTATCTCAATTTTTTCCCCTTCCTTTCTGGTGCAGCTCCAAGGGCAGTTGAAAAATGCAAGAACAGAAGCTGAAATGGCTCTCTGGGAAGAATAATATTTTTCTTATCCCAGTTTTCTTACTTTTTTTTTTTTTGCTTTTTGGTCTGTCTGCTATTGTCAATATTATATAATATATGCTTATAACAGACTGGCTCGAGAGGGTTTCTATGTAGAAAAGTATTGCACAGTCTTTTTTTTTTTTTTTTTTTTAAATTTTCCTAGGGAAAGAGAAAATGAATGAAGACAATATGAGAATTGTTCATAAAGTTTTTCGTTTCAAGTCTTATCTGTAAAACTTAATTGGCTTGTCTGTTAGTAGGTGACAGCCTCGTTGTTCTACCTGTAAACAAGCAATTTGCTTAAGATTCTCTTCCGCATTTTGAGTGGCAGTCGTGGGTTCTTATTTATTTAAAGATTCTCCATATTAGGTGTCTTTATTATCCATGTCTTGTCTTTATCTCAGAATTGCATGTGATCATGTTTTCTTTTGAATCCTTATAAATTACAAGTAAATTTAATTACAAATATCATCTCTAGTCTTTTTTTTTTTTTCAAATGCCTCGGGCATTTGATTAAGTTTGCATGTAAAACGTTTCATTTAGACCTGAAAATGCTTACCCGAAGTTAAGGGTTTGAAAGAAAATAGGGAAATTGATTTAGTGTTTTATAATAGCAATGGTCAAAAAAATGCACGGCCTAATTCACAAAGATGAAAACACATATTAATATAGTGAGGAAAACTATAATATGTTATTTACACCACATCTTTTTGAACTGTTAAGGTTTATTTGGATAGTATTTATTTAATTTTTGAATCATTTTTTTTTATTTCATATACATCATATCATATCAAAAAAAATGTTATAATATTTTTTAAAAAAAATTATCTCAAATAATCTAGTATTTCATGAAAGGAAGCTAAGAAATTTTATTTATTAAAACATAGATAAGAAATTTGTTTTACAATTTTTTCCTTTTGGTTTTTTTTTTTTGGGGGTGGGTGGTTCGGCGCAGAGGAAAGGCCTTTAGGGGGCAACCATGTGCATCTGCTGGAAATATTTGACACAATCGACAAATTTAATAATTTGAGTGGCATGAAAGTTTTTGTGCTTCAATAATAAAGCATTAATATCGATTCTGGTCCCATAAGGCCGACAAAGACATATGAGGTTAGGATTTGGTGTCCCCTTCGAACTTATCTTGGAATCAAAGGTTAGATGGTGCAGAAAGTACAATGGGAAAAATCGAAAAACAGTACAAATAGTCTCTAATGTGTGCATAATGGTTTATCATAATACCTTTTTTTCCTTTCTTTCCCATAAACGAATGCTTTTTGCTGTGTAACTGACATGTCAGAATGCAACAATTGGGGTAGATTACATATAACTTGCCCATAGTTTTGCAGGATGTTAGATAATTTTCCTAAGGTTTCAAAATAATCATGTAATCTCCCCGTAGTTTAATGTAAACTAAAAAATAGATGGAATATGCTATAAGTTATGGCGAATGAATCAGATGCACTTCAAAAGTACGTATGATGGAATTATAATATCTAGTTAACGACCCTATAGTTTACATAAATATCTATTTTACTCCCTGATGATTTTTGTATTTATTCAAATAATACTTAAATGGTATAGATATTTTTAGTGATATTTTTGGGATATATTTAACGTATTTTTAAACTTTAAAAATTTTTAGGATAGTTTTGCAAATTAACACTCCATCCACTACCACTACTCACCATCGTCACCATCCCATCTCTCCCTCCTCTTCTCTTCTCCTTGTCTCTCTTCCTCCCCCTTTCTTCCTTCTCCCACCCTTTCCCTCCACTTTCTTGCCAGACCCCACACATCTCCTTCTTTCTCCTCCTCAATTTGGCCTTGTCGAGACCATATCACTGTCTTTGGTCGCAACCAAAGGCCTCGATCAAGTTGAGGCTAGAGGGGAGGAGGTAGGGTGTGACGGGTAAGGGAAAGGGAAGAGGGGAGGAGGAAAGAGACGGAGAAGGAAGAGAGAGGGAGAGAAATGAGCAAGAAAGAGAGGGGGGAGGAGGATGGTGGGTGGGGGTGATGGTAGTGGTGATCGATGGAAGGAGAAAGTAGTGTATCTTTTTTTTAAAAATTTTTTGTATATTTAAAGTTGTTTTTAATATATTGTATGGATATAGTGTTTTTTAAATTAATTTTGTTTATATATTACTGTAACATTATATATGAAAAACTTATTTTTCAAAAAATGAAAAATCCAAACAGTGCAGACGTTATATATGTTACTTTTCTATCAAGTTTTGATTTTCAATAAAATCATAACGGGGTGAAATAGATATTTGAAAAACGTTAGAGGAATCATTGGATAATAGTTGAAACTATAGGAGAGTTATGTGTAATTTACCCTTGTACTATATTCCAACTTTGATCACCATTATGCCCTTGAAGAATATGCCAACGTATTATGGGCCGACCCAAACAATAAATCATAGGAGAATGCAGCCAAGGTCTTCAACGGTTCATATCTAGTCATTTTGCAAGTCACAGGCACGACGGATACACGATTTGTAACCACCACGTTACATGCTAACCAATTGAGACGAAAACAAAGAGAAAAACAGTCTTTTGAAAATTAACAAAAAGTAATACGGTCACCAGAACTAATGTTCTGATTCTCTAAAATGAACATGTGACGTATGTACTTGCCTTTTTTGGAGCAATTTTTATGTAATACCATAACAGCCAAAATTTGGGTAGATATGATTTTTATAAATCCAATTATCCAAATTGTATCACATCATTTGGTGAGATGGTATGACGCAATTTGAACAATTGAATCTTTAAAAATCGAGTCTACCTAAGTGCGACCTTACTATAACTACCACTTAGTGAGTTAGTACGTAATGTACGCATGACATTCCTATCCAGAAAAAAAAAGTGACTCGAAGTGAAGTTTGAGACGTAGATGTTGCATTTTATATGTATTGTTAAAATACATCATTTCAAGATATGAGACACTTAAAAAGATTAGTCTTAAATATGTTACAATCGGTGTTTTGAAAATTAGATCAGACCAACTGGTTAGAAAGTTGAATATAATTCATTATGGCACCAGTTTTCTATTAAATCCCAAAATTTAATTGCACCATTCAACCTCAGTGAGGAATCAATTGAATTGTTCAAAATCAGTAAAAATCGTATTTTTGAACCAATTTGAACTAATATTTTTCCTTATATATATATATATATATATATATATATATATATATATCAATGCTATCCAAGTTACTTTTTTAAAAAATAGAAAAACTGAAAAATTTATTAAGGTGAAGATAGATCTGCAGTAATTACGGAAGAAAGAAAATATGGTGGAGAAAATCTCCAACTACAAATATTTGAAATAGAACTAGCATTCCTAGCTAATAAAAGAGCAGGCAGATTTATATTCCTAGGAACCCAATTAGCCTCCCACGTGACGAAATTCTGTAAACTAACAAAGATATCCAAGTCACTAGATCCTAAATAAATTCTGTAAATTTTTGACCTCGAGATTGAATCGATTGAGTCATGAACTGAAGCTCATCCGTTGCATTTTATGTTCCAGATTTAAAAACATTACTTACAAATAGGAATGAGAACTTCTCAAACCTTAAATATTACATCAATGAGCCAATTATAGATGTAGATCAATAACATGCACCAGAAATCATATTTTGCTGTTGAAAACTCTAGCTCAAAAAATTGTGAAACTTGGTCGTTTGGTAACATTTATGTTTGCTATGTTTATGTTTTTGTTTGTAGATTTTGACAAACAAAGACAAAAAAATAGTGTTTGTTAAAATTGTGTGTCTTATAAAAAGGAGAAACATTCATGAATATGTGCCTTGTCTTTAAAACACCAAAATTATTTTTCTTAGCTGTTTAAAAAACACTTAAAATAGAAAGTTAATAAATAAATGTTTTAAATTGTTTCATTTGATCTTCACTCAACCGCCGTTATATATTCCACCTAGATACCTCAACCTGCTTTACTCGATGCCACCTAATTCGGCCCATTTCGGTTTAGCCCGGCTCGAATCATCCCGCCGTTAAAGCTTATGCTTTGTTCTTAATTGGGTTTCAACAAGCCTAAACCCAATACAAGAAAAAAATATCATTTTTTTTATCCTGAATTCGATACATGTAAGATTTCATCTCAACTCATTTTTCTAACATGGGTTTTAGGCTAAAATTGGGTTAGCTTCAAATTTCTTGAAAAATCATATATGTTTAAAAATTCAAAATGATTTACTTATATATTATAGGTAAAAAAAATACTAGATTTATATATTTACAGCATATATTTATTAATTATGTATTACTTAATTACAAGAATAATGCTTAAAGATAATGCATTTTAACAAATACACAATTAATTTATACTTTCTTACTCATTTTGAACATGTATAAGTATTAAATATATGAACTATTTAATTTGATATTATTAGGTCAGACGCAGTTTGAGTTGAAATCAATTGGTCAAGCCTAATCCATAAATATGTGCTAACTTTAATATTATACTAAATTTAAGCCTCATTATTCATTTTCTCTCACACAACAATGATAATGTCTAATCAAATATAGTTGTATTCTTTTGTTTCAAAAAAAATGTTGTGAATCAAACATGTTTATGTATAATTAAACAAGTGTTTTGTTTTGTTCATAGCAAAGAACAGAAATAGGAAAACAGAACATTACCAAACGGCCCTTTAGTTCTCCGTTCAAAAATTTATCCAAGGTAAGCTTCTGTAGGCATGTCCAAAGTGATGGTCTCAACATATAATGATGCGACGAAAGGAAAAATTACTAGGGCAAAAAAACACATTCCTCCCCAAGATTATCAATCTTAAGAAGTTTCCTTTAAGTTTGAAAAAGTACAGTTACCTTACTTTATTTTCTCAATTTTAATGCCATAGGAAAGTAACGTCAATCCAAATGAATATTTTAAATTACCGTTATGTTATGAAAATAAATTCGCTTCAAATTTAAGTTGGAGTTTTCGCCAAAATAACTCTCTCTCTTTTTTTTTTTTAGGGGTGTCCGGCAGGGAGTGAATCTCGCAAACTATTCCCCACCCTCCACAACTTGCTGGCAGCAAGGTTCGAGCCAGGGACCTAAGGCTCAATTTTCAACAACCTTAACAGCCAGACCAAGCCTCGGAGGGCGCAAAAAATAACTCTCTTTCCAAAACATATATCTAAAGTACCTAATTTTAAAACTTATTACCTATATGATTTTTTCAAATTTATTTTTTGAAACAAATATGCGCAATAGATTTGATCCATTTCAAAATACTATGCAAAGACCAATAATAGCAAGGTTCATAGCGATAGAATTTATTTTAAATAATTATAAAGGAATTATCAAAGTTATACAATCTCCTTGTGCCTCTATAATAAAAAAAAACTTTTAATTTTCAGTTCATGTTGGAAACTAAAAAATTTATATATTTACTACTAGATTGAAGTTTTCCTTTCTATCCTGCCGTTCATGTTAGAAACTTTTAATTCGAGAACTCGCTTTTTTCTTTCATGGAAGGGCTTACTTGGGTTGATAGTATGCAAGATACATGCATCAGTTTCTTGGATTGTGTTTTTAACCTTTTTTTTTTTTTTTGTTGTGCCGTTTGGTGAATATTGCGTTTATGCTTCTATTTGAGGTCCTATAATAATTTTTATTTCCGGTCAAAGGAGTCCAAAATTTGTAAGGGGAAAGAGAAAAGGGACTATTCCAAAATCAAACTAGAAATCTTGGGGTTGTCTAACTAATATTCCCACTAGATGAACTGGATTTTGGGACCTAGTGTCTTTTTATTGGAAGCTAATAGAGTAACAGGCCATGTTTGCATTCATTTTTGTTGAATTTACATCCTAGTATAAGAATATTGATCGAACTAAGTCCCCATTGTGTTACATGTTGGTTCACAATAATAACGACTATCAATTGTCTATTGGCTGGTCTTAAGAATAAAATCGACCAAAAAAATAGTGCATCCAGGAAACAAGGCTAATTCGAAAGTATTACGAAACTCAATCAATAGCACCGCCCCACATGGCTATTGTTTTGAGTTGATCACTACAAATTTGAGCAAATCATTCTACTCAATTTCTATTGATAAAACCTCTGAAGAAATCTTGAGATATAAACAACCCTCATTTTCATATTTTTCTTCTTACAACTTCGGAACGTAAATTATGTCAGAAAAATCATCATGCTGGACGATACTTTTGTAACAAAGTAAATTCATATGAATTGTTTTTTATTTTTATGAACTGCACTACTCCATGGATACATACAATTATACTGTACAATCGGGAGTAAAATGTTCAGTATAAGAAATAGCTCAATGTTATGCCACATTAACCCCTTTTTCTCCCAACAAAAACATTTTTTTAGGAATAATTTGTAAGCTAAAATATGAAATATAATCCTAAAATGGAAATAGAGGGAACACACTATATGATTCTAGAGATAATTTCAGAAACCTTCCTTGATATTTTCAACAATTTCACTGACCTCCTTGAGATTTGTAAAATTATATTACTCTCCCCTAAAGTTAAAGTTTCGGTAACAATATCAATCCAAGTCAGAAAAAGTATCATTCAAAAAGTACTTTGAGAAAAGAGATAAAACTTTTTTTAAAACTTTATATTTTATTCATAGCCCGAATGTAAATGTTACACTGAGAGTCTTTCAACACACCGCTATCTAGTGCACAACTACTAAGGCTATTCTATAACATAGTGCTGACGCACCGACGAGAGTTCCCTAGAGTCAAACAGTACATATGCCCTTACCATACTAGGCAGTTGCTGAGGAGACATGCAGAACAAGTTAGACGCCAACCGCAAATTTGCCAGCCTATCAGAGCAAGAGTTAGCCTCCCAAAAGATGTGTGACACTGAAGAAGACAACGAGACTAATAAGTGTTGTATCTGTCGCGGGTTGTTACATAAAGTCCACTTCGACACCCTCCCTAAATGGATCAACTTAACCAACACTTGTGAATCAACTTCCACTAGAAGCCTCTAGATTTGCTGTTCATGACACAATTGAAGACCATGAAGCAGTGCCAAACTCTCTGCAATTTAGGACCTCCTTTTCGCCGAATTCCTTGTAAAAAGCGAATACCAATCGACCACTTGAATCTCTAAGAATACCACCCCCGGATGCTCGCCCCTGGACCACACTAACATCCGTATTCAATTTAAAGAAAGGGGACGGAGGACATTTCCACGAAACCGCAACATAATGCCATCTCCGAATGAGGCGGGGTGCTAACTCCGCCCATAGATCTTCAGCATCACCCCTAAAGTGTGTGGCCGAGAGCACTCCTACTTTGCCTAACTGCTCGACCACTTGTTCAACCATCATAATGACGTTACCCACCTCGAATCTCGTGCCCTCAAACCGAGCATTATTTCTTGCTTTCCATAGACACTAAAGCACTACCACCGGAACCACCACCCTAATGTGTTTCACCTCCCCCACTGAGCTAGAGGAAAACCAGGAGAGTAACAGAGACGAGACAGACGAGAATGTAGACTCAATAATACCGAATCTCCTCCGAAAATAAATCCATGCCTGGAGAGCTATTGGACCTGTAATGAACAGATGTCTCCACGATTCTTCCTGCAGCCGACAGCAAGGTATTCCAAATTTCTTGAGAGTCACCTCTAGGGGAATCGGATTGCGAACTAATCACCAAGCATTAGAATGATATTTTCAATGGGACAAGTCCATTCCAAACCAAACGATCTACTTGAGATATGTCCCAGCGTAAGCGTATAGAGTTCCAAGCGACTTTAATGAGATAAAACTTGTATTTCACAAATACCCTTTATGCTTGTGTACAAGTTGTATTGTAAAGGAATGAAAAACATATTAATAAAAGTGAGGGAAGGTAAGTATAAATAGCAAAGAACAAAAAATAAGTATCGACTGACTTTCTCTATAAAGTTGGACCAATAGCGTGCATTAGATTACAACTACTATTTTTGCAGGTCTTTGACATTTTGCATATAGGCAACAGGAAACATTAAGATAAATCTCATTTTCACTTGAAATAGCAAAATTTGAGGTGAAAAAATAGTGAATTTGTGTGGATTTCATAAGTTGAAAGTGAACTATATGTGCAGAAACTATGGCCTTGTCAAGCTACAAGGAAAATCATGAAATTCATCCACATCATTTAGCACCAAGAACAAATATTACAAGTATAATCACAAAGCAACTGTGAAGATTTTTTAGAGTTAAAAAATCTAAACAAATTACTGTTTGGTGTATCAATTTTTGAGAGTAAACAAATATTTGGTACATCAATTGGCACCATTTTGTAATTGTAAGTTGCTGTTCATCATTAAAAAAATTTCCAGCAGTTGTCTTCATTAATTAGTTATTAACAGTTAATTGGTACCCTAATTACTTAATTGTTAGTTATTAATTTTCAACAAAACATAATATTTTAGGGTATATGAGTAATTTTTCCCTATGTGATGTAAGCAATTGGATTCATAACATTGTCAAGGTAGGTTAGTGTTATTTTGTAAAACTCAAGGGAGACGAATGAAATTGTTAGAACCCCAGGGAGGTTTCTAAAATTATCCCATGATTCTCAGATATTAGAGTTAGCTACTCGATATAGAGAGCACAATTTAATCAGGAAATAAATTATGGTTAGAGGTGGCATTTTGTTCCAAGTCCCAATGGGCTACCCATGTCCAAAAGGACTTTGGAAGGAATGGGTATTGTAATTTGATATTGGATTTAAAATGGGACATATCCCAATTGTGCCCATTAATTAATGGAAAATGTTGAAAAATACTTGGCTACCCGTTGGATCCAAATATCTTCCCATAAAATTTTGTTTATCCAAAAATTACTTCTTTTGTCAGTCTTCTCCACTTTATAAAGTCCACATCTTTTAAGCAAATTTCAATAGTCAACACCCAATGAGCTTGGCCTTTGATGGATTGGTCTCTAAGCCCTCCTCAACTTTTCCTTTTTCTTTTGTCATTTGGGCTACAAAAAGTAGAAAAGATTAAAATAATCGACACCGAAAAAGCTTTCATTAGTCACTTTCCTCTTCTTTTTCTTTTCCTTCACTAATAGTCTGTTTTTGTTTATAAGCAAAATGATTCCACTGTTTAAATACTGTTGTGGATGAATACACCAAAACGTTCATAATTTTTGGTTTTGTCCAGGGAAAAGATATGTTCATTCCTATCAAAATGTTATGTCTTTTTGAAGTAACTATTGATCGTTCTAAAATGTAAATCATTCTAGAGTGTAAAATGAATTCATGAAAATATAAATTCACAATAAGATTAAAATAAATTTAATAAATCAAAAATATTAAAGTTATTTAAAAAATAAAAAATGAATTAAAGGAAAAAAATGTAGAAAATAGATTTGGGTATTGGGCACGATCAATCTAAACTCATTCCAAAGTGATTCCGCCCAAGTTAGTCCCAAAATATATATGGGTAAGGTTGGGTTCAAACCCTTATAATTTGGTTCCATTTCAAACCCAAGTAAATCCTGCACATCCCGTCCATTTTGCCACCTCTAATTATGGTACATAAAATATAGTCGCAATACATCCATTTTAAATCGATTACACAAATTTATGATAATGGCGGTCATTAATGAGCTAAGGTTGTAGAATTTTTGTCGTCATCAGCGAAAAATAATTTACTCCATGTTTGGTTGGAGGGAGAATCATGGAATGGATCTTTTCAATTTATTGTTCCCATTCTTATTTCTAATATGTAGCTCTTACTAAAAAAATCATTCTTTGAAAAAGTCCATTTTGACTTAGTCATCATTTCTCATTCAAAACTAAAGCAAAGCCCTTTCAAACTTTGACCTAGGAAAATTCAAAAGGTCGCTAGTTTTCTGTGACAAGTTGCTTAATCTGTTATCATCTGGTTATGTTTCAGGGATTTTGCAAGTTTAAATGAGTGATTTTCATACTGATTGGCAGATAATTATTTGGACTAATTCCACTTTGTGCCCCCAAACTTATTCACCTTTTCACTTTATACCCTAACTTCTATTTTGGATGCTTTACACCCCAAACTCTTAATTTTGGACTCTTTACACCCTAAACTCTAAGGTTTTTCCATTTAATTCAATCAATGATAATGTTAGCAAAATTAAGGGCATAGAGATATAAATCAATGACAATGTCCTAAAAGTGGTCAAAATGAGTCAAGGTAACACAACCAGAACAAAATGATACATTGTCAGTAATTTACACTATCTTTTATCTTGATAATGTTACTAACAACATCAGTGATTGCGACCATACGAATCAATGATAATGTACTGAAAATGCTCAGAAGGAGTCATGGGATCACAAGTAGAACAAAATGATGCAGTGTCATTAATTTGCATAGTCCTTTATCTTGTTAATATGGCTAATGTTGTCAATAATTGGATTTAAATTGGACAAACTTGAGATTTTGTATAGCAAAGTATCCAAAAATGAGAGTTTAGGATACAAAATGTCTAAAATTGAAGTTTAGGGTACAAAGTGAAAAAGTAGTACAAGTCCGAGGGTGCAAAGTGAAAAGTCTTAATTTATTTTAGTGCACCTTTTAAGTTCTTTGGCATAGTGTTTTAATAAGAATCGTAAGTTGTATTACTGATTTTATTTTTGATGTTATGTTACCAAACATGTGCTTAGGTACTACACTATTATCATCTGATAATGAAATTTGTATTTACATGCATATTATGTAATATACCATTTTTAGTTCTTAAAAAGAAAATGTTCCACAGTTGTCAAAAGAATCATGGGAGCTTTAAGTCAAATTAGGAGGGGTCTTATTTGATTTTGTCATCCATAGACTCTAAAACAAGAAGTTGGACAAGAAGCTTAATTTTAAAAAAAAAAAAAACTACAAAAACTGACTAGATAATTAAACAATTAATAGAGGATAGAGCGTAGCAATCCCAACTTTTTTTTGGTAGATGTGTCCAACATATAATAGCTTATTAGGCCATAACATTCAAACTTTGCTACCTTATTTCCTTACACAAGGAAAGAAAACCTAACAATCCTTAATGACTAAACAATGGAACAGCCTCTGAAAATATGCCAGAGCGACTAAGAAGAGCGCTAATAATATCGTTTGGGAAAAAAAAAAAACTAAGAAGAGCGCTAATATAGAAAGAGCCACCTCTAGTGTGGTTGTGTGAAGAAATCCTACGACGGAAAAGTACTTGGCAGTTAGCGGTCTTCGCACGTTATTTTAACTTTGCACGTAGCTGGCTAGCCGCCTTCCCAAACATGCAAACTAGCCACCTAGTTGTTCTTGATTGCTGGATTAAAACGGTGCTAGTTATTTTTTCCCCGGTTTAAGGAGCTTAGATAGCTCAGGCTAGTTCAGTTTGAAACACAAGAAATGTTGTCAATATATTAAACTTAGGTTTTTTCTGAAAGGGTACCCGTTGGTATTCGGTAGTACATCCAAATTTCATGTGAATATATATTTAGACACCTTTTTAAATTAACTTAAAATTCGATTAGCCAAACTTATAATCTTATAACTAAGTAGATAATCTAAATATTTCCGTTATTTGATGGAATTATAAAGGAATTTATATAGGTTGCTTGCCAATAATCAACATCTTGACTTGACCGACATAGCCATGAGTAGTAGTTAACCTCAGATAAGTACTAGCTGATAAACCTAGATTATTCCATACTTCAGCATGTGTTTTTCTTTTGACTGTACATCAATGAAAATGATCTGGAGTTTCCTTCTTCTATTTTACTATCTCTACCTATTTCGCTATAAATGCAAGCCTCACACATCGAAATTTACAAGAACAACTTGTGACAAAAACTAGAAAAATGGAAAGGGTTCCCCAAATTCTTTGCATTGCTTTCTTCACGCTTTTCGTTGCTGTGGCTAACGCCCAGAGTGCTTCAAACGTTAGGGCCACTTACAATTTGTACAATCCCCAAAACATCGGTTGGGACCTAAACCGTGCTGGGGTGTACTGTGCAACATGGGATGCTAACATGTCCCTTCAGTGGCGGAGCCAATATGGTTGGACTGCCTTTTGTGGACCTGTTGGACCTACTGGTCAGGCTTCCTGCGGGAGGTGCCTTAGGGTAAGTTGTCTTAACTTGGACAACTTTTACTTTTTTTTTTTTTTTTGGGGTTAATTAGTTTGTCAATGATAAATATGTAACTGGATTCCCATAGTTTCTTCAGTGTGTAATTCGTGCAGAGAAAAATGTTCACTAGTAAAGAGGAATTTAGCTAGTCTCACCTTCTTTTTGTTTGTTTGTGTGTGTGTATGTGTTTTTTTTTTTTTTTTTGGCTTCAAGAATAATTTGTGTTAGGTCTACTCTAGTTAGTAGAATGAGAACAGCAATAGTTGGATTTTAATACAACATTGGCCAAAAAAAAGCTATATAAATCTTAAACTTCTCATATATGTGCATGTTTTCAAGAACTAGTAAAGCTAAAAAAGCTATATAAATCTTAAACATCTCATGTAAATCTTTAATGCAGGTGACTAACACCGCAACTGGAGCTCAAGTTGTTGTAAGGATTGTTGATCAATGTAGCAATCGTGGGCTAGATTTGGACGTTGGCCCCTTTCAGCAGATTGACACCAATGGCCAGGGCATTAACAACGGTTTCCTAACAGTCAACTATGAATTTGTTAACTGTTAAGGCCGTCTACTACTCTCAGTCTTATGTGATGGGAAAACTGAAATTTCCCGGTATCAATAAATTTGAATAATATATACCAGGTTGGGTTTATGCCGATTGGCTGGTTGTGTATTGATCATTATCTATACAATATATAAAAGGAAAGCAGTGACAGTACTTGGTGTAAACATTTTCTATCCTTTTTTCACTTTTAATTTTATCCTTAGAAAAACTAATATTTTTACCCTAATCATCTGATCGCATTTGCTAACATAACCGCTCATAACTACCTTGCATATTGCAACTACAAAATTATCTATTTCTCAATTAAAGAAAAAAAATTATTGATAAATTGAAGTTTGTTTATGAAAAGTTCTTATAAATTTATTTGTGTAAAAATAAGATTTACAAATTCATAAAAAAATAATCATTATTTCTAAATTACAAGCACATTGGGTGTGCCTTTAACAATAGTCAATAATAAAGCTATTGTAGATTGCAAAAAAGCCATAATAGTAATATACGATGAAGGCTGATCTCTGAATATAAGCAACTTAACTTTACCATACAGATAATAAAAAGAAATGGGAGTGAACAAGGCATGCTGTCAAATATGAGGATATGGGGAAAATAGCATGCATGAAAAGTCCCTTTCACCCTCACTTCATGATAGATTTACATTCCGCAAAAAATAAATGCTCTCATTTCGTAATTGATTTTACTTTGATGTTATGTTAACAAACGTGTGCTAAGGTAGTATAATATTATCATTTGATAATGAAATTTATATTTTACATGCATATTATGTAATATACAATTTTTAATTCTTAAAAAGAAAAAGTTCCACATTTTTCATAAGAATCATGGGAGCTTAAGTCAACATTTGATTTTGTGATCTACAAACAGCAATATAAAAAGTTGGACAAGAAGGTTAAATAACCAAAAAAAAAAAAAAAGAACTACAAATTGACTAGATAACCAAACAAGTAACAGAGGCTAGTGAGTAGTAATCCCAACTTTTCTTTGGTAAATAGGTCCAACATATACTAGCCTATTAGGCTATACTATTCAAACTTTGCTGCCTTATTTCCTTGTCCACAAGAAAAGAAAACCTGATAATCCTTATTGATTAAACCAAAAAAAAAAAAAAAGAATATGGACCAGCCTCTAAAATATATGCTAGAGCAACCAAGAAGAGCTCCAATATAGAAAGAGCCATCTCCATTGGTTGCCGTGCGAAGAAATCTTTGGGTGGCTGGCAATGTACTTGGCAGTCTTCGCACATTTTCGTAACGTAGCCGCCCTTGCCAAACTCGCCGCCTAGCACACGATCTAGATTTTTCTTAATTGCTATCGCAACTAGATTTTGTTTTCCAATTTAAGTAGACTAAATAGCTCCGATTAGTTCCGTTTGAAACACTTGAAAAGTAATCAATATTTTAAAAGGGATCGGTTGGTACTCGTTCGCATATCTAAATTTCATATGAATATACATATTTATGTTTATTGTATTCTTATATTTAAAGACTTTTTGGAATTAACTTAAGATTCGGTTAGTCAATCTTATAACTAAATAGAGAAGCCAAATATTTCCGTTATTTGTTAGTCAATTGAATTATAAACAAATTTATATGAGAGTGTTTGGATAGCTAAATTTTTTTTTTTACATAATATTTTACTTGTATCATAAACACATTTCTCAACCCACAATTTTAAATTTCTAATTAGTATTTTATCTCACATATCACAAAAAGTGCTATAGTAATTATTTAAAATAATATTTCAAATAATGCGCAAATAATTAACATCTTGACTTGACTGACCTAGTCATGAAAAGCAGCCAAGTTCGGATAAATTTTTTTTTTTTGGGGTCAAAACGATAAGTTGAGTCAAGTTCGGATAATCACTGACCGACAATACGTACCATGTTAATTTCAATTTTCTTCTTTATTGTTATATTCCACAAAGACTTTCTAGAGGATGTCAATGAACTAGACAATTCCATATGCTAGTGTTTGCTCTTCTTAATTTGACAGCACATCAATGAAAATGGGCTGGAGTTTCCTTCGACTTTGCTATCTCTACCTATTTCTCTATAAATGCAAGCCACATACATCAAAATTTACAAGAAGAAGAACTTGTGACAAAAAATAGCAAAATGGAAAGGGTTCCCCTAATTCTTTGCATCGTTTCGTTTACCCTCTTTGTTGCTGTGGCTGACTCCCAGAGTGCTTCTAATGTTAGGGCCACTTACCATTTGTACAATCCCCAAAATATCAATTGGGACCTAAACGCTGCTAGGGTTTTTTGTGCAACATGGGATGCTAACAAGCCCCTTTCGTGGCGGAGGCAATATGGTTGGACTGCCTTTTGTGGACCTGTTGGACCTCGAGGGCAGGCTGCATGTGGGAGGTGCCTAAGGGTACGTGGTTTTAACTTCCAAACTTCTTTTTTTGGTTAATTATATTGCAAATGATAAATATGTTTTTGGATTAGCATAGTTTCTTCAGTGTATAATTCATGTTAAAAAAAAAATATTTTGCGAGCCAAGAAGAATTTAGCTAGTCTCACGTCATGTACGCGCGTTTTTTTTTTTTTTTTTTTGGCTTCAAGATCAATTTGTGTTAGTTCTACTCTAGTTATTAGAATGCAGATAGGAACATTTACCAAAAAAATATTGAGCTTAAATATTTTATGGTATGGTGGAAATTATGCTATTGAAAACCTTTTGTGTTTCCTATTTAGCTCTTCATGTCCATTTAAAGCAAAAAATTTCATCATTGTTGGATTTCATTCTATGTAAATCAGTTCGTAACCTTATCAATATGCTCTTTTCATGTCCACTGAAGGATAAAATTCGCTTTATGGTCTCTTTGCGTATCAATTTTGGCATTTCGATATGTATTTAATCAAAATTATTGAAACCACAAAGGCTAGATGTTATTAAACTTATTTGCTAGTACTAAAAACAGAAACATCAGCAGTCTTTGGTTCCTCATAAGAATTGGATTTGAATTAGAATTTAAATTGTATAGTAAGCAAAAATTTTTCTTTTTCGATGCACTTCAAATCCAATTTCAATTCTCTTAGCTAACTAAACAATGTTTTCCTTTTTTAGTGAACTTTATACATCCATAGCCAAAATGAGTAGGTTTACACTAAGAGTTATTTGCAAGTTTTGAAGAACTAGTAAAACTGAAAAAGCTATATAAATTTTTAACAGCTCATACAAATCTTTAATGCAGGTGACTAATACAGCAACTAGAGCTCAAGTTGTTGTCAGGATTGTTGATCAATGCAGCAATGGTGGGCTAGATTTGGATATTGGCCCCTTTCGACAAATTGACACCAATGGACAGGGCTATGCCAACGGTTTCCTAAGAGTCAACTATGAATTTGTTAACTGTTAAGGCCGTCTACTACTCTCAGTCTTATGTGATGGGAAAACTGAAATTTCCCGGTATCAATAAATTTGAATAATATATACAAGGTTGGTATTATGCCAATTTGCTGGTTGTATATTGATTATCAATAAGAGAGTTATTGCCTATTGCAAAAAGCCATGCTATATATATACATATATATATATATATATATATATATATAGACACATATACACACGCATATAGATCAATTACGAAGCACAGCTTAATTGGTAAAGACTCTTCACTTATAATAAAAAAATTACGAGTTCAAGTTATTAAAGTGTAAGTAGAGAATTAGTCTTGATTCTCTTTTAAAAAGAAAAAAATTACGACTTGACTTTACTCTTGATTCCTAATTATGATCGACTTAACTTTTCTATAAAGATGGAAAAAAGAAATAGGGGCATGCTGTCAAATATGATGATATAGGAAAAATAGCCTGAAATGCCCCCTTTACGTTCCTCAAAATGTAAAATGCAAGAGTAGGAGAGCTCATCAGGCATGAGAAAGGGATATGGTTGGGAGGTTTTGCAGAGAGTATAGGGATGGCAAGCAACATAGCAATAGAGCTTTGGGGAATTCTTAAAGGAATGCAACTGGCATGGGGAAAAGGATATAGGGACATAATCATAGAGTCGAATTCAAAAGTGGGATTGGAGCTGATAGTAGAAGCAGCTGCCACATCACCTTACCATAACTTTGTTAAGCAGATAAGAACCATGAAAAATAGAGAATGGTTATTGTCGAGCCCCATTTTTTGAAGTAAAAGGAAAAGTGTTTTTAAAAAAAGAGTTTTTTTTTTAATTTTAGAAAATAAAGAAAAAGGACCTTAAATGGGACTTAGACAAATGTGATGATTTGGGCCCAAATAATAGTCTAAAAAGGGTTTTAAAAAATAATAGGAGTCACCACTTGATATTAAATTTAGGTATACCAACTCACCTAAAAATGTTTTAGAAAAAATGAAAACAAGTAAAACCCTTTTAGACGACTCAAAATCTTTGAAAACAAGAGAAAAGGACTCGAGAGTCACATTTGAAGAAAGAGAAGGCAAAGATTTGATTGATTCAAATCTAAGGCATCCTTTCTATCGCGCCCCATTTTTTGAAAAATAATAAATTTATTTAGATGTTAGAAAAAATGTATTTTATTTGAAATTTTTTATTTGAAATTAGTTTTTATTTTAGAGAATAAATAAAGAAAAAGGAGGGCCAAAAATGGGACTTAAAAAGTGCGACGGTTCTGATCCAAAATAATAGTCTAAAAAGGGTTTTTAGGAAAAAAATAGGAGTTGCCATTTGGTATTGAGTTAAGGTGTACCAAGTCACCCAAAATATTTTTTAAAATAATAAATAAATAAAACTTCTTTTTAGGCGGCTCCAAGTCTTTGAAAAACAAGAAAAAAGGGTTCAGGAGTTACGGTTGAAGAAAGGGAAGGTAAAGATTTGATAGAATCAAATCTAAGGCACCCTTTCAATCTAACTAAAGTTAGTTGCGAGATTTAATCGAAAAATTTCTTAATCTAACCTATAAAACTTATCACATTTGGAAATTTCTACATGGTTACAGATTAGACCTAATGGATATCGAAAGGGTCGAAATATCTCTTCAAATTTTAATTGATAGAAATTACATTAATTGTGATACTCAAAATGATTTTTAGAAGAGATCACGAATATGCAAAAATGAGATTCGAGGAAAAGAAGAATTAGAAGATATAAATATACGTGACCTAAGAGAGAGGAATGCAACATAATGGGTACGGGAATCTAAAATTCGTGACTCTATTTTCTTTTCTATAGAGGGGATACGAACGTGCTAAATCAAAGAAGCCATACTCCTTCATTTCCCATATTTGAAGAGTGACTCTTCTAATTTAGTCAAGCAAATGAACTAGCCTGCTTCTATTTTCCTAAATGGAATACAAGTCTAAATGTCGTGTTTTGCGGACATAGGGATAAGTGAGGTAATATATATATAGGAGATATCACACAAGATGAGAAAATATCCTAAAAATGAAAATATGTATGAAATGCGATGAATGTCATGCAAAAAGTGTGAATCTAGCGCGAAACGGCTTAAAGGGTCTAGTATTGGAATAGTCCATTTCTACAAATCTTCACTAGCGTCAGTTCAATGAAAAATCAGGAAAAATGATCACAACTAGCATTGGACTAGTGTGATGACGTCATACCTTTATTATAAACAAATAAATTATATAAAACATAATTAAAGCAAATAAACACATAATGCACATAGATCACATAACACATAAGCATAATTTCTAGATGCAAAACCCTAATGAAAACGAATAAACACGTAAACATACAAGTATGCAAGCACACAAGCAAATAAATGCAAATAAAAGCCTAACTATTACATTCGGAGTCCTAATTACAATCTAAGGAGGGAATTTTAAAAATAATAACCTAACTATTACATATATCTAACTAAATACATTTTTAACAAAAATTAAAACCTATCTATTACATAGGCTAGCTAAATACAGATCTTGAATGCATATCTATTATAATTTGGCATTTAAATGTCTCACAAATAATTATAAAAAATTAAATAAAATGAATGAAATTTAAAATGAGTAATTAAAAAAAGGCACTCAAAACATGCAATTACACATAAAAAACACATTGGAGCATATAAAAGAATTTAAAATAATAAAAGAGGTTACCTTTCATAAAGTTGTAGTTAAATGAGGTGAAATTTGCCCATATTTATGCTCCAAAATCAACAAAATAATCAAGCACCAATTTAATTATAAAGAAATATAAATAATCATGAAATCTTCCAATTAAAGCACTTAAATGAAGAATAATTAACAATTAAAGAAGAAAAGTAACTTATATTTAAGAAATCAAAATTACCAGGAACATAATTGCAAAAACTAAGCAAGTTTTTGGGATCAAAGTGTAATTATTATAAAGATTAGGGGTCACAATTAAAGAAAAATAAAGTTTAGGGATTAAATTATAATTAAATTAAGGACCTAATTAAAAGAAAATTAAATTTTTTAGGGCCATAGTATAATTACAGGGAATAATCTGTAATTTACGTTACCAGATTGCTGGATAAAAAGGCCATTGGGCCATTTCTTTTAATTTCTCTTGGCCAGAATTCCTAAACCCAGCCGAAAGTCCAAGGAAAATAAGCAGGCCATCCCATCCTTTTCACCAAATCAACCCAAACAAAAGTTACGGGCTTTAGGCCACCAAACCCAAGTCAAAATTCAATCAAAATAAATCAAAACCCATTTGCCAAGACCAACTAAATAACATTAACCCAAAACCTAAACTATTTACTAAACCCAACAAGATAATAAATCTTTCCAAAAATTATTAAACCCTAAATACATCATAAAACCTAGAAATAATCTACTTAAAAACCCACTTAAAACATGAAAAAGAGGATTAAAACTTAATAGGGGCAAAAATTGGTTCAGTGTTTCAGATTTTGGGCTATAGTGAAATTATCTAAAAATGCAGGTGCCAAAATGAAATTTTTAGAAATTCCTATGCATCTTATTCGAAGATGCTTTCTCTGCAACTGGGAGCTTATTCACCCAACACAGCAAAGGAACACAAACGTTTTGCCAAAAATTCAAACCCAAATCCACAAGACAGTTGCCTCAGAGCCAAATGCAATGTTTAACTCAAGATTGCGCAGCAAATCTAGACTATTATCTCACAAAAAATGAGTAGAAAAATGCAGCAAAGAGAGAGAAAAGAACAGGGACAAATGCAGCATCCAAATTTCAACATTTTTATGCAAATCTCATGATATAGCAACAAAACAAGGTGAAAAAGATTACCTTCGATGTGTAAGGGTATCAAATAGACGCGGAGATCCAAGAAGAACGAGCTTCGAAATTGGAATCAATTAAGAAATTTTTGCTACAGGAGGTGCACGGGCTGATGAAATTGTAAATTTGTGCTCGAATTCGAAGATATTTTTGACTTTTTCTCCAAATTTTCCAACACCAATATTCTTCCTTGGTCAGCATAGATTCCCCAGAAATCGATACTTCCTCCAAAGAGACTCTACAAAGATCGAAAGAGGATCAAGAAGCCACCCTAACCCTCAATCCTGGCTCAGTTTTCTTTTTCCAGAATTTTCTGCCCTTTTCCTTTTCTCCCTCGATTTTCTCTCCCTTCTCTATATTTTTCTTGTCTGCCGCCTCCCCTCTCAATCCTTTTGACCTAGTGCTGCGTTTTTATCTTTTTTATAGCCACAAATCCTCCCCAAAATCTAGAATTACTGGTGTAGATGGTGACTGGTTTTCTTGGACATTTTGAGCCATTAGATTGGTTTGAATTCAGATTTTTCTTGTTGTTTTGGATCAATGCCAAGTGGTTTTGTACTGGAGTGATCGAATGGAGGAAAAAATGGAAGAAAAATGAGTGGAAATGGCCAAGAAATGGCACTTGTAATGTGGTACAAGAGCCATCTCCATGGCTTCTGGTACAAAACCATGGAGATGACGCGCACGTGCAGTCAAAAAAAAAATTTTTTTTTTTGCATAAAACTGCACTTTTCATTTTTTTTTGTTTTGTTTTGTTTTCTGTTCGATTTTTTCTAAAAACTGATTTGAAGTGATTTTCTCTCTTTTTTTTAACATAAACATAAAAATAACTAAAATAAAATGAATATAACTAATTTAAATAAAATAAACATAAACTAAAAATGAGCAAAAAAAAAAAAGAAATAAAAAAGAAATAAAAATAATGATAAATTTTTGGTGCCTACAACTGCCTCTCTTTGTCTGGATTTCGCATAAATTCGAGACAAAGACGTAAATACCAAATTACTCATCTATTTGACTCAACTACAATCGAAACAGTTAGAAAAACTTAATAAATTGAAAAACTTAAATCTAGAAAATAAAAGGAGTGGTGGGATAATCCAAACCAAACGAAATAACGGTCGGTGGGATAAAATCCAAATCCAATAAAATAAAGATTGGTGAAATAAAATACAAATCCAATAAAATAACAGTTGGTAGGATAAAACTTAAATCCAAAAAAATAAACGGTCGGTGGGATAAAATCCAAACCTGATACGATTGATGGGATAAAATCCAAAGCCAACAAAATAAACGGTCGGTGGAATAAAATTCAAACCCGACAAAATAAACGATCAGTGGGATAAAACTCAAACCCAATACTGTTGGTGGGATAATATCTAAAACTAACAAAATAATGGTCAATAGGATAAAATCCAAACCCAATAAAATAAATGATTGGTGGGATAAAACCAAATCTCGACACGGTTGGTGGTATAAAATCCAAACCCAATAAAATAAACAGTCGGTGGGATAAAATCCAAACTCGACACAGTTGGTGGGATAAAATCCAAACTCGACACAGTTGGTGGGATAAAATCCAAACCCAACAAAATAACAGTCGGTGGGATGAAACCCAAGTCCGACAAAATAAATGGTCGGTGGGATAAAATCCAATTCTAACACGGTTGGTGGAATAAAATTCAAACTCAACAAAATAAAGACTATAAAATATGTGTTTGAATGAAAAGGTATGAAGTGATTTTTGCTGTTTTTCTCACTTAAATGATCAGATATCACCTTTGTGATAAAATTGCCCCAATATAGATCAGACTTGATTGAATGATTGCTGATTTTTTGTCCCTTCAAGAAAACGTGTGTAGTTCAATGCCGCAAAAGAGAAATAATCATGACGAAATATAATGCCACCACCGTGCGGTCTCTCGAGCCTTGAGAAACCTTGGCCATTTAATATCGCACAACTGTTCGAGTCGAAAATCTTGTGTAACCCTCCCTTGATCCGCTAATATCCGTATTCAATCAACCATGCTTAGACCATAAGAAATATGTTTACGCATCAATTACGATGAATTACGGGGATTGTTTTTTGGCTGAGTTAAGCGAAAGCAACTAAAAATTTTAGACAAAATTATTTCATGCAAGAACACCAAATAGAGCAAAATAAATTTTTGACAAGAAAATGACCCTCATTAAGTTTACGGAACTACTTGAAGACAAATTTGAATGGTCCCTCTAAGATGAGAAAAATGTCACGCTTGATCCCTTCGGACATCACATTTTTAAAATTCAGTGTCACCAAAAGAACCTTAACACGAGAAGAAATCTGGTGAACTATGTGGATCCAGGTGTTCTTCGAGAGAGCTGATATTGGGAGAGGTCCTCCTCATCAGTTTCTTCATCATCTTCAGCAGCCTCTTCAATTGATGCCTTGCCTTTGTCTGATGTGGAAGGGCCATGAGGAGTCACAGGAGTTGATGAGTTTGGATCTGGAATTGATGAACTTGGATCAGTGGTGCGAGGCTCTTTGCCATGTGAACCTTCCTCAACTACAGGTGGGGGAAAAAGAAGATTCTTTTTGTCTAAGTTGGCTGTTTGATGCTCAGAGGACATGGTGAGCATTAGACCATGTTCCAGAAGAAGAACATGCTGTTTGAGTTCACGAAGGAGCTCAATCACTTCATCATTGGAGGAGGAAGATGCCTTAGTGGCAGACTTCCTAGGATGAATGGGAGTGAGTGTGACAAATGAAGGATCATGTGTAGCCTTAGACCTATGTTCACTAGATGATGCCCCCTTATAAGCCCATAGATTATCCTTAAAGACAAGATTTTTTCTTTCAAAATATCCTTTGGTAAAGGCATAAGAAGATGTTTCTTTGGGACAAACTCCCAGAATTGGAACTTTGTAAAACTCAAAAATTTTTTGAAGAAACTTTCCATAAGATAATTTTCTGCGAGAATCAGTGGCATAGCGAAGTAAAAACTTGCACATGACAAAACCAAAATCAATACGAATTTTTTCTCGAAAACAGTAAAAGAGATACAACTCCATTTTGTTTGCATCAGTTCTATGACCATCAGTAGGCACAAGTAGGTTTGAAATGATTGAAAAGACAATTAGATTCACAGGGGCAAGATCATTCAGTTTAGCATCAGCAGGGGAGGAAAAACTTCTTTTAAAATAAGTCAACATTTTAGCCCCATCAAAATGATTATCAGTAGTAGGGTGCTCTTCATAGGAAAAGAAATTTACAATTTTATTCTTGCAACCACGTTCAATGGTAGTATTTAAAATGGAATTTACAGTTTCAGAATCAAAGACTAAGTCTACCCCATTAACCCTGGACATGATCTCAGTTTGATCAGTGCCTTTCCTAAGGTTAGCAAAGAATTGATACAGCATTTCAGGGTAATAAACATTGGGCATAGAAATGAGATGTGACTATTTCTGGAAAGCAAATAGACTCAGAATGGATTCTAAACCTATGTGACGAAATTCAGAAGAATTTATAGTGCGTTGAGGAATGACACCTTTCTGGGATATCCATGAGTGTTTGTCTTTTGCAGCATCATCAAAGAATGTAGGGAGAGTGGCTGATTTTGGAGGCGGTTGAGAAGAGGTTCCCTGTCCAGATTCAGGCTGAGAGGTTGGTTGTGGAGTAGGCCGTGACATTTGACCCTTTATGGCTCCTCTCTTGAAGCGTTTGGATGAACGTTTGACCGTAGGAAGATCCTCATCCTCATCCCTGAGTGGATGCTTGCGTCCGGCAGTAACCTTTCCTCCTCTTAGATTCACCATTGTGCGAAATATGTGGAATGAAGGATGCAAATGATGCACACAGTAGTAGGGAAGTGAATTGCACAGAAATTTTGGGACAAAAGGCCTTGTACAAGATTTGACAGAGCGGTTATGAGAAAATAGGATTTTGAGGAAAATTTGGGAATGTGCAAAATGATAGGCGATTCTGTGAAATAATCAGGAGAAATGAATCGCAATTGATCAGGAAAAGTTTTGGTTGAGTCAATTTGGGAATGGGGGCTTTAGAATGATATGAATTTGAGAGTAAGAGACAAGAGAGTTTTCGTCCGAGAGGAAATAGAATAGGAAGAGTCTGAAGCAAATGAGGAAGAAAGTTGATTTTAAAAAATGAGCCGTTGCACTGTCGGACAGCCGAACGAAGTTGTACGTCCGACAGTTGCATTCTGGAAAATAGCTGAAGAACATCATCGGACGTCCGAAAGCAAAAAAATTTTAAGCTGATTTTTCAATTATCCCTAATTTTGATCTTAGATGAATGAACTGATCTAATGGCAAAGCTTTTGTAAAAATATCAGCAAATTGATCTTTAGAACAAACATAATTTACACAAATTTCACCTTTTTGAACAAGATCACGAATAAAGTGGTGCTTAATATCTATATGTTTTGTCCTAAAATATTGAATAGGATTTTTGGTCAAATTTATAGCACTAGTATTATCACAGAATACAGGCATGCAGTCATACAACAATCCAAAATCATTCAAGGTATGCTTCATCCATAAAAATTGAGCACAACATGCACTAGAGACAATATATTCCGCTTCGGTTGTAGACAAAGAGATTGCATTTTGTTTCTTGCTAAACTAAGAGACTAAACAAATTCCAAGAAAGTGACAAGTTCCACTAGTACTCTTTCTATCCACACGACAACCTCCAAAATCAGCATCCGAATAACTATATAGTGCAAACTCACTAGATCTAGCATACCAAAGACCATAGTCTAATGTACCTTTCAAATACCTAAAAATCCTTTTTACAACATTCAAATGTGATTCTTTTGGACAAGATTGAAATCTAGCACACAAGCAAACAGCAAACATAATATCAGGTCTACTTGCGGTTAAATAGAGTATGCTTCCGATCATACCTCTATAATGCTTTTCATCCACATGATTATCTTCTTCATCTTTGTCAAGTTTTGTAGAAGTGCACATTGGAGTTCCAACTTGCTTTGAGTCCTCCATGCCAAACCTTTTCAGCAATTTCTTGGTATATTTCGCTTGATTTATAAAAATTCCCTCAAGAGCTTGATGTATTTGAAGTCCAAGAAAGAAATTTAATTCTCCCATCATACTCATTTCAAATTCACTTTGCATAGTGGTAGAAAAATCCTTGCATAGATACTCATTAGTAGCACCAAAAATAATATCATCAACATATATTTGCACAATAAGAAGGTCATTCAACACTTGCTTAGTAAAAAGTGTGATGTCCACAATACCTCTTTTGAAACCATTTTCAATCAAGAAACCACTTAGTCTTTCATACCAAGCTCTTGGAACCTGTTTTAAACCATATAAAGCTTTAGATAGTTTAAACACATGACTTGGAAATTTTGTATTTTCAAAACCGGGGGGTTGATCCACATATATTTCTTGATCAATAAAACCATTTAAAAAAGCACTTTTAACATCCATTTGAAACAATTTGAAGCCTTTGAAGCAAGCAAAAACAAGAAACATTCTAATAGATTCTAATCTAGTTACGAGAGCAAATGTTTCATCAAAATCAATTTCTTCTTCTTGTGCATATCTTTTAGCAACTAATCTGGCTTTATTTCTTACAACAACACATTTATCATCCAACTTATTTCTAAATATCCACTTTGTGCCAATGATATGTTGATTTTGAGGTCTATCAACAAGTATCCAAACCTTATTTCTCTCAAATTGATTAATTTCCTCTTGCATTGCCAAAATCCAAGTTTCATCCTTTAAAGCATCATTGATATTTTTGGGTTCAAAAAGAGAAACTAAAACAAAATTGCCTATCAATTTTCTAGAAGAGGAACGAGTCTTTACCTTCTCGGATGGATCACCAATTATAAGTTCTTTCGGATGATTTTGGCTAAATTTCCAAGCCTTGGGAAGATCTTTGAATGGATCATCATTTCTGTCCTCATCTTCCCTTTCTTGATTTTCATGAGATTCATTCTCCATTTCCTTGACTTCCGGTTCAGAGTTTCCTCCATCTCCAATTTTCAGCTTTTCCATTCTTTCGCGAACACCTACATCATCATCCTCACACGAACGTTTGGAATTATCATCATTAGTTTCATCAAATGTTATGTGTATGGCTTCTTCTATCACAAGAGTCCTTCTATTAAAGACTCTATATCCTCTTTTGTTCTCGCAATATCCCAAAATATTCCTTCATCAGATTTTTCCTCAAACTTACCAAGATGTTCCTTTAAATTTAAAATAAAACATTTACAACCAAAGATCTTGAAATATCCAACTGTAGGTTTCTTATCAAAAATCAGTTCATAAGATGTTTTATTCAAAATGGGTCTCAAAAGGATTCGATTCATCACATAACATGCAGTGTTTACCGCTTCAGCCCAAAGGTATTTTGGCAAACTACATTCACTTAACATGGTTCTAGCAGTCTCTTGTAGAGTCCTATTTTTCCTTTCTACAACACCATTTTGCTGTGGAGTTATTGCAATAGAAAACTCATGTGTTATACCATTATGATCACAAAATTCTGAAAAATCACAATACTTGAATTCCGTTCCATCATCACTTCTAATTCTAACAAATTTTAAACCAAGCAGATTTTGCACTTTAGCAAACAATGAAGTGAAATTCTCGAACGCATCATCCTTATGAGCAAGAAATATTACCCAAGTATATCTAGAGTAATCATCCACAATCACAAAATAGTACTTCTTACCTCCCAAGCTAGTGATTTGAGTAGGACCAAACAAGTCGAGATGCAAGAGTTCTAAAGGTTTGGAAGTAGATACACACTTCTTTGGTTTAAAAGAAACTTTTGTTTGCTTTCCAAATTGACATGCATCACAAATTTTATCTTTTTCAAAACTGATTTTTGGCAAGCCTCTAACAAGCTCCTTTTTCAAAATTTCCTTTAGTAAATTCATGTTAAAATGACAAAGTCTCCTATGCCATAACCAAGGATCTTCATTTGAAGCTTTAAGACATTTTAAGCTAGATGAATCAATTCTATCAAGAACCACAATATATATGTCATTGAATCTCTTACCTTTGAACACAACATTATATTTGGAATCAAGCACAATGCATTCATGCTTTTTAAACAACACATTCAAGTCTTTATCACACAATTGACTAACACTAAACAAGTTATAACCTAAGTTATCAACTAAAAGCACATTATAAACAAAAATTTCACCATCCTTACCAACATCACCTATTCCAATTGTCTTAGCTTTCACATCATCACCAAATGTCACCTTTCCACTTGATTTTGATTTCAGCTTTATGAACAAAGAAGGATCACCGGTCATATGCCTTGAGCAGCCGCTATCAATAAATCATTTAGACTTGTTTGAGCCTTTTTTCTGAAAAGAGAAAGTGTTTGGTACCCTTTTTAATTTTTTGGTCCACAATAGTTAGTATTGTATCTAACTAACCACATGCATTTCATCCCTTTGTTCAGATTTCTTTTCACATAGCAATCTCCTTTCAAATGCCCTTTTTGACAACAAAAACCACACATAATGGAAGAGTCCTTAACATGTAATGGTTTGACATATCTCAATCCACCTCTTCTATATGTTGTGAAACCATGTGCATTTTTGTTGTGTGCTAATGTTCTTTGATGAGCAGTAAGATGGGTAGATGACATGTTCCTTTTGATAAAATCCTGCTTTCTTGCTTTCAAAGTTTCATCCAAGTTGTCCATCCTTTTTTTCAAATCACCATGTTTTTCCTTCAGCATTTCACAAATATTTGTCTTTCTATCAAGCTCATTTTGAACATCACATCCGGCTCTTACAAGACTTTCATTGTCAGTCTTTAGTTGTTTATTTTGTTGAAAAAGACTTGTATTTTCTTGAATGAGAAAAGTCATTTTCTGTTTTAACTGTTTGTTTTTATCAAAAGATTCCTTCAAGGCATTATGCAGTTTTTCAACAAAGGATTCAAAATCATCATCTTCATCATAATCACTTTCAGATTGAGAGTGTGTGGAAGTTACCTCATTATTTCCAATAGCCATGAAAGCCATTTGAGCTAATTCTTCCTCTTCTTCAACTTCCCCTTCGGAGTTACATTCATTCCAAGTAATCTGGAAGTTGTTGCATCTTGATTTTCGATCAGCTTTTCCATCTTTCATTTTCTTCATGGGACATTCGTTTGCATAGTGTCCAGGTTGTCCACATTCATAGCATTTGTCCACTTGCTTCTTGTTGAATTCTTGTTTTCCTTTGTTCCTTGCATTTGATGAATAATTTTGAAATTGATTGCTAGGTCCTCCCTTTCTAAACTTCCTTTTATTCAAGATTCTCTTGAAACCTCTTGTGATGAGAGCAAGGTCATTATCATCACCATCCGAGTCTTCATCATCCAAGTGAGTTGGATCATTTTCACCTTGAGTAGTCTTTAGAGCAATATTTGTCTTTGCTCTAGCATCCTCTTCCTCCTGCACTTTGGATTTCAATTTCAACTCATAAGAGGTTAGTGAGTTAATGAGAGATTCAATAGGCACAGAATTTAAATCCTTAGCCTCCTCTATTGCAGTTACTTTATTTTCCCATTCTTTGCCCAATGCATTGAGAATTTTTCTGTTCTTCTCTCTCAAGGTGTACTCTTTGTCCAACACCTCGAGATCTTTAATCAAGTCATTGAACCTGCAATACATTTTGTCAATATCCTCAAGAGGTTCAATTTTAAATGATTCATACTTTGTGACCAAGATAGCCTTTTTCTGTTCTCTCACGTTGTCACCACCCTCATGGATTTCTCTTAGCTTATCCCACATTTCTTTGGTCGATTTACAGTCTTTTACTCTAATTGATTCATTTGAATCTAAGGCACTATAAAGAACGTTCATGGCCTTGGCATTCAATGTGAGGTTAGTCCTATCTTGAGCATTCATTTCAGCTCTCGTTTTTGACTGAAGCAAACCTGTATCTACATCAAGAAAGTTAGCTTCATGCGGTCCTTCACTCACAATAAACCATAACTCAATATCAATAGATTGCAAAAAGATAATCATCCTTTCTTTCCAACTAACATAATTGGAGCCACTAAACATGGGAGGCCTAGTAACAGATTGCCCCTCAACAAACATAGCATGACTGGTTGTCATCTTTACTCCAAGCCGCTTGAGCTTAATCTCTAGGAGACCAAGCTCTGATACCAATTGTAAGGCCCAAAGACAACCTAAGAGGGGGGGTGAATTAGGTAGATTAAAATCTTAATCAAATTTATGCACTTTTTCTTTAATAAAAATTTACCTTCTTTTCTAATAATGATCAACCAAGTAGATTAGAAGAAGACAACAATATTGATCAGAAAAACAAGTATAGATAAGGAATGAGAATTTTATTAAACAAAAAGTAAGATAGAATATCAAACCGATTGTCTACCAAGCTTTCCTCAAACTTGAAGACCAATCACTAGGTTGAGCAACTTCTCTTTGATGAAAGATGTTCAACTAGATGTACAATGGAGGGAGCACTTCCTCCTTACCCTAAGTCTCACTTAGTCAAGCTAAGAAGTTTTACAATCACTCAGATAACCCTCAACAAAGCTACACTAATGAAGCTTTCAACCACAAAAGAAATGCTCACAAGAAATTCACACCACTTGGAGAACAAATCTAGCTTTGGAGACTATTTTCTAGCTAAAATATCTCTTGAAACCTTGTAAACAAAGTGTGCAAAAATCTCTTCTTGGTTCAGAACAGTTTGTTTTTAAAGGGGACAAAAAATGGGTTTCATCAATGATTCCAACGGATAGAAGGCAGATGAAGAGTCAGCTAACCGTTGGGGCTATCGGACGTCGGACGACCAAATCATCGTCCGAACCAATCGTCTGAAAGCAGCCAAGTTGAAGTTCGGACGTCCAATGCGTTTTTATCGTCTGACAGCACAGCGTCCGATCGTTGGCAGAGAGTAGGCAAGTCATCTTCGAAATTTTCGGACGTCCGATGCGGTTGATGTGCGTCCGATACGTGCATCCGATCCTTCCGGACGTCTGATGCTTCCTTATGAGCGTCCGACAGAGCTTCCTTCTTGATGTTCTTTATCCTTTCGGACGTCCGACAGATTCCTTTTGGACGTCCGACATGAGTGTCCTGCTTTTGTTTCTTCTTTTGGTTGATTTGCATTTCATGACATATTCGTACCTGATTCTTTGATAGGCAAAAACACTTATATTTGAAGAAAGTTAGATAAACATTTCAAAGTATTTTGTGATCATCAAAACCAAGAATAACAGCCATTTAGTATTGACTTAAGATGTACCAAATCACTCAAAATATGTTTTTTAAATAAAATAAATAAATAAACAAAACCCTTTTTAGACGATTCCAGGTTTTTAAAAAATAAGAGAAAAGAGTTTGGGAGTCACGGTTGAAAAAGGGGAAGATAACGATTTGATAGAATCAAACCTAAAGCACCCTTTCAACTTAGTTAAGACTAATTATGAGATTTAGTAGAAAATTTTTTTAATCTAACCTATAAAATTTATCACATTTGGATGTTTCTACATGAATGCAAATCTAGACCTAATGGATATCGAAAGGGTCGAAATATCTCTTCAAAATTTAATTGGTATGAATCACATTAATTGTGATACCCAAAATGATTCTTAGAAGAGGTCACGAATATGCAAAATAAGACTTGAAGGAAAGAAAAATTATAAGATATAAATATACGTGATCTAAGAGAGAGGAATGCAACATAATGGGTATGAGAGACCTAAAATTTTTGACTCAATTTTTCTTTCTATAGAGGGGATACGAGCGTGCTATGATTAAGAAACTATACTCGTCCATTTCCTATATTTGAAGGGTGACTCTCCTAATTTAGTCAGACAAATGAACTAGCTTCTATTTTTCTAAATGGAATACAAGTCTAAATGTCATATTTTGCGCACATAGGGATAAGAGAGGTAATATATATAGGAGATATCACGTAAGATGAGAAAATATCCTAAAAATGAAAAATATGTATGAAATACGATGAATGGCATGCAAAAAGTGTGAATCTAGCACGAAACAACCTAAAGGGTCTAGCATTGGACTAACCCATTTTTACAAATCTTCACTAGCGTTGGACTAGTGAAAAATTGGGGAGAATGGCCACAATTAGCGTTGGACTAGTGTGGTGACGTCATGCATTTATTATAAACAAATAAATCATATAAAACATAATTAAAGCAAATAAACACATAATACACATAGGACACATAATACTTAAGCATAATTTTTAGATGCAAAACCCTTACAAAAACGAATAAATACATAACACGTAACCATGCAAGCATACAAGCAAATAAATGCAAATAAAATCCTAACTATTACATTCGGGGCCGTAATTACAATCTAAGGGTGGAATTTTAAAAATAATAAACTTACTATTACATTTATCTTACTAAATACATTTTTAGCAAAAATTTAAAACATATCTATTACATAAGCTAGCTAAATACAGATCTTGAGCACCTATCGATTACAATTTGGCATTTAAATGCCTCACAAATAATCATCAAAAATTAAATAAAATTAATGAAATTTAAAATGAATAAAATGAGTAATTAAAAGAAAAGGCACTCAAAACATGTAATTACACATAAAAAATACATTGGAGCAACAAAAAAATTTAAAATAATAAAAGAGATTACTTCCTTTAAAGTTGTAGTTAAATGGAATGAAATTTGCCCACATTTATGCTCCAAAATCAACAAAATAATCAAGACACTAATTTAATTATAAAGAAATGGAAATAATCATGAAATCTACCAATTAAAGTACTTAAATGAAATATAATTAACAATTAAAGAAGAAAAGTAACTTATATTTAAGAAATCAAAATTACTAGGGACCTAATTGCAAAAATTAAGCAAATTTTTGGGGTCAAATTATAATTATTACGAAGATTATGCATCAAAATTAAAGAAAAATAAAGTTTAGGGACCAAATTATAATTAAATTAGGGATCTAATTGAAAGAAAACTAAAGTGTTTAGGGTCATAGTAAATTACTTAAAAGTATAGGGACTAATGTACAATTTACGTTACCTGATTCCTTGATAAAAGGGCCATTGGGCTATTTCTTTTAATTTCTCTGGATCAGGAATTCCTAAACCCAGTTGAAAGTCCAAGGAAAACAAGCAAGTCAACCCATCTTTTTCACTATTTCAACCCAAACAAAAGTAACGGGTTTTAGACCACCAAACCCAAATCAAAATTCAATCAAAATAAATCAGAATCCATTTGCCAAGCCCAACCAAATAACATTAACCTAAAACCTAAACTATTTACTAAACCCAACAAGATAATAAATCTTTTCAAAAATTATTAAACCCTAAATACATCATAAAACCTAGAAATAATCTACCTTTAAAACCCACTTAAAACATGAAAAAGAGAATTAAAACTTAAAAGGAGCAAAAGTTGGTTCAATGTTCCAGATTTTGGGCCATAGTGAAATTATCTAAAAAGTCAAGGGTCAAAAATGAAATTTTCAGAAATTCCTATGCATCTTGTTTGAAGCTATGTTTTCAGACTCGGACCGGGTCTTGGCTCGATCGAATTCAGGGGTCAGGGATCAATGGGTTCGATCTGGTTCAACCGGGGTCGAATCGGATGACGTAATAAATATATATTAATAATAAATAATTAAAATAATATATAAAAATTCCCTTTAAATTGGTGGTTTACAACTTAATATACATATCTAATGAGTTTTGATTTAGTCCAAAAGGACTACACTTAAAAAATGTAAAAGTTTTAGGTAAAATTGTAGTTTATAAAAATATAATGGGTTGATTTTATACTTATAAAAATAATATGGGGTCAAATTGATATTATTAAAAAAATTTTGAAACTACCAAACCTAATGGAATGTAAGCCGCCGCCCTTGTTCCTTTGCTTTTGACTTTTCTTCGTTTCTTCTTTTTCCTCCCATTCACGCAGCTCTTCTTATCCTTTATGCTTTTCATTTCTCCTCCAATTCACCTCACTGTAACTCTTTTCTTTCTCTTTATCCCTCACAAGTCAAACACACATGAAAACTCTATTATTTTTTGTTATTTTCCTTTTTCCCTCCTCGCTATTCTCTTCCCTTATTTACTATATTCTTTATTTTCCCTCCCATTTGATTTCAAATATTTCAAGAACTAATTCACAGAAAATTGGGTTTAGAAAATTTAGGGAATGAATTTTTTTCTCTTCATCTGGCTAGTTACTTCGTTTCTTTTAGAGTTGGTCAAAGATCAAAGGATGGAAAAAAGGAAAGAAAAAGCCAATATTAACTCAAGAGTTCAAGGCAGGCATCAAGCATTGTATCAGATATTTGATCACAAATCTTGTCTAGACGGCTCTCATTTACAGATTTAGAGGTGAATAAGAAGGCATCTATTCTCTAAACCTTGAAAAAAGACAAGCCTAACAGCAAAGGTAAGTGAGGAGAGATTTGGTTGGAAATTTTTTATGCACACTGTGGCGACCCCACTTCCCCCTGAGGCGAACCAAAGAGTTGGCGGGCCGTCTGCCCAGCTCTCGTCAGGACTCACGCGAGCAATCTAACCCAAATCCTTCAGCATAACCACCTAATCTATTACAAAGCGATTTTTCCCCAATAAGATCTTCCTTAAAGCCACATTATCTTCAGAGATAGCAATGATAAAATCGCCAGTCGAGGCCCTTAAACGTCCTACGTGCTACTTACCAAAGTATAAAGTCATCACGAACCGGACAGATAAAATGCATAAATCCATAATACAACTTACAAGCCAAGTAATCGAACTAAGATTACACATTTTCCAGCTTCAAGTGGCAATCCAAAGGAAAAGTGCATTATCTCAAATAACACATTACAGCCCACATAATAAGTTATAATATTCAAATACAATTCAAAAGGAAAACATAAGTAAGCCTCCAGCTTTCAGTTTCCAGAACCTGTTAAGGAAAACAATAAACGTGGGGTGAGCTAAAGCTCAGTGGTGCCCCAAAACATGCAGTCACATAAATCAAACAGCGGTTAATAATTTAAACAAATTTAATCAATTAAGAAAGCGTGTAACAGCACAAGGTAGGATACAAGGGCTCTCAGGAGCCATTTTCCACGCTTGATCAGATACCATCGTAGTTGACCCTCCGTCAACTTTCCCTACTTAATTTCCATGTAGATACACTTATTTTGATCCTAACCCGTCACCGTTCATACCTCTGCTTTGGGCCCAAACTTCATCTACCGACGCAGTATACTCGAGATATACCCGTAATAAATTTGTCGAGGGATTCACCCAACGACGTTTTGGTAGTTGGATTCAGATGTCGAGGGATTCACCCAACGACGCAACTACAGATTCAGATGTTATGGTAGTTGGATTCAGATGTCGAGGGATTCACCCACCGACGCAACTACAGATTCAGATGTTATGGTAGTTGGATTCAGATGTCGAGGGATTCACCCAACGACGCAACTACAGATTCAGATGTTATGGTAGTTGGATTCAGATGTCGAGGGATTCACCCACCGACGCAACTACAGATTCAGATGTTATGGTAGTTGGATTCAGATGTCGAGGGATTCACCCAACGACGCAACTACAGATTCAGATGTTATGGTAGTTGGATTCAGATGTCGAGGGATTCACCCAACGACGCAACTACATTTAGATTCACAGATTCATTAGAAAATGTTTCACACATGTCACCACTCGAACGGCTAGTGCGATAAAGTACACACTGCTCACTTCGATGGATCAAAATCATTTATTGCATTTTGACAATTATCACATAGCGAATTGATAAAGCGCTTAACCACGTAACATAGAACAAGCAGGGACACTCACCAAGAGTGAAGTTCAGATATTGGATTGAGGATCGAGTTCCGCGTCCTCGTAAAATCCTAGAATATCAGAATTTAAGCCATAAGTTTTCTATTGGAACTTTTGGCTTGCACATGTAGAGTTTTCTAGCATGATGCTAGTTTACTTTTTCTCAAAATATTTTACTTGGAATCGAGCTTGTGAGAACCGTACAATATTTCTTATAATATTCCTGGAATACTTTTCCTGGAAGAAAATACTATTATTATTTTCTTAAAATAAGTCGGCAAGATAATTAATATCAAGGCTAAAAGTAAACCTTGAAAAAAAAATGTTCATTGGAGTGGTTGTGCCTACAAAATCTTTGCTAAGGCTTTAGGGTAAGGTCTATTGAAAAATGTTGCTAGAATAAGGTTTTTCTTTTCTTCTTGCCAAGCAGGTTTCTACGTTTAAAACCAAAATGATCGAGTTTCACCTTTTAAATTTTCCTTAGTTCCGACTAGCCTTAAACGATTTATAAAGGAGGAAGGAATTTGGAACAAAACTAAGGTTTTGAGTCTGGGAGAATCATTTCCCCAAATTGATAAGGCTAGTCTAACTTAAGGGATAAAAGTCATGTTGCCCAAGTTTCTAAGGCAAAAATAGTAGACACTATGTTTAGCAATACGATGCTAAATCTGTACCGTTCGAGACTTAAAGCAAAATATTTTTCATTTACTTCGTCAAGCGTTTACTTGGAGTCACAAGGTCGGTACAACTTCTCACATTTTCGATTCCAATCCAAAATCACATTTTCTCAATATTGCACAATTAGATTTTAAACAGTAATAACACTAGAGCTCGTCAATTCTTAGCCCTGTGTTCCAACAACTTTATATCTAAGCATAAGCAGGAAAATTTACCAAGGCTTCGGCAATACTTAGCACTTGGTAATCAGTACTTATATCAACTCACAGTTTCACAAAATAGTAGCACAGATTCCTAAGAATTTCAGCAATTCAGTTATCCATGCAGGGTGGGAATTCATAGAGCCCACCACCAACCAATTTCTAATAAATCAACCATCAATTCAAAAGTGGGAATTCGTAGAGCCCACCGTCAACAATTTCGACACATTATGCTCCAATGAAAAATAATGTCGACCATTAGCTTTGCGGACATTGGAATACGAGTAGAAATTGTTTCACTAGCCAGGCTTAAGCATACGTTTAGCAAGTACCTTCTTACCCTCTAATCCTTTGAAAATTTCAGGAACACCCTAGGGTCAAACCACAATTCAGTCAAGAGTTTGAACCACTTGTAATATAAGGTCCCAATCCGAATTCAAGTTGAGATTTAAAATGAGACAGGTCATTCATGCCAAACAGTTTACTTTGAAAATTCACCGACAGTAGTACACATGGAGTAAAAATACGAAATTTCTACAGGGTGAAGATCTATGATTCTAGTTTCAAATGCCGCTGACGGCGCCTTAAACGGATTTTCCTACACCAAGATATAACCGTTTTATCGAGACTGGTCAGGGACTTCCGAAAGTCTGGAGTTTCATTTTTCACTTATGAAAAACTCCTTTTTCTTTTCTTTTCACACCAAAAGTTTTTATTCAAACCATCGTACATTTCTTATAGGGCTCCAAAACAACATATTCCAAGCATCATTTTTCAAGAAAAATTTCCAAGAATTAAGCAAATTGTTCAACTCAATTCTCGGCTGTCTCAACGAAAATTCCAGCAATTGTATACTAGCGTTTTTGGTTTCAGCTTTATATGTACTAATTGGTTCATTGCTGAACAAATTGTATATCTTAAAATTTGTATCTCTTATGAAATTCTGAGCCACCATAATCCAAGGAAATAAAATAAATTTCCAGCAACCAATCTACTTTAGTTCGAATTTTTCCCTTGGTTTAATCATGGTGTTAGTTACTCAAATTCAGCATTTAAACACATAGCAAGATAATGAACATTTCCAGTTTAAGAGCTGAATTTAAACCATGGTTACAAACCCCAAAATTTCCAGGTTTAAACCTCACGGCTTCTCTCAAGATTTCCAGAAATAACAATGGTTCTAAAACAGAATTTTCTTTGGTTAAAACAGAATTTTTTGGTACTCTATTAGGACATCTAAACACGTAGCTAGCTAGTAGAGGTTTTCATCAAACCAGAATTTCTTAGGTCCCTTAATTCATCAATCAACTTCATCGAATTAACATGCAGGGTCCTAGACATCATAAACATTAAGTTCTACTCGGCTAATTACACTTGAGTGCTCAGGTTATCACAAGAAAAACAGAATTTCAGTTGCATTTCCAAACCATTCTTTCGGCCGAATTATTCTCAACAAAACAGAATTTTCTAAGCTCCTTAGTTCATCATCCGAATACACAATCAGTGCATGCAAGCACTGGTATATCTTTATCTACCAGTAATTAGCTTAAACATCATATTTTCATGTAGCTAATTGCATTTATGCTCAGATTATTAGGTTTAAATAGATTACAACTGCATTTCAGATTTCTGGTTCACATCAATTCCAGTTCACTACATCAGAATTTTTCCCAGGTTCCTGATTTCATCCTCCAATCACACAAAATTATCATGCATGGCCCTAATCATAACAATCATCCAAGATTCAGTTAATTAATCACCATTGTATGCTCAAGTCACTTCAGGAAAACACATTAAAGCTGCATTTCTCAATTAGTTCCTCGGCAGAAATGGTTTGCCCAAAACAGAAATTTTCCACAGCTTTGATTTCATTGTCTAATTGTACATTTTAATACATGCAATGACACGGCTAGCTTAAACTACCTCTGGTCATCCATTTTCATTCCAGAAAATTTACCTCACAGCAAGCTAGCTTACACACGAAAATCTGAAATATTGTTGCTCCCACTCGGCTCTCACGCACTCGGGTGGTTCCTGCGTTCGGTTTGCAGCTGGAAATGGGGTTGGGTGAGGATGGTTGCAGCTGGGAAATGTTGATCTGAGTGAACGAAGATGGTGAGGATCAGCAGCTCCTCCAACTTCCACTTGCTCTCCCTACTCTTTCCTCTAGCTTACGGACAGAACCAGAAATGGTTGCAGCTCGCGGCTCTTTCCCTTGGTTCTGTTTTGTCGATGGTACTAGGCAGAGAAGAAAGGTGTTTGTGGTCTGAGATATGGAATGGAGAGGAAATGAAAGGGTGCCGTGGTTTAGGAGATGTTTGAGTGTTAGAAGTAGCTTACGTATAGAGTTGGTGATGAATTTTGATTGGTGATAAGGGGCGGTGCTGAAGCTGTTGTCCGAGCAGAATGGGGCTGTGGATTGAGATACGAAATGGAGAGGGAATTGTATGGTGCCGGCTTAGTAGAAGAGCTGGAGTGTTAGCAGAGCTTGTGTACTGCAGTGGAGAAGGTTTGCGTATGGAATTGGTGAGGTTTTGATTGGCTAATTGGGGCGGTAATGGAAGGCTGTAAGAGGGAATGTTTGGCCGTGCGTGGTAATGGTTGTGGTGTAGTGGAGGTTTTGTAATTGCATGGTGATTTTGGAATAGTTCAAGGGTAGTTTAGTCCTTTCACATTTTCACCAGTTATCTCCTTGGGTCCTTAGTTCTAATTAAATTCCAAAAATTATCCCCAAGTGTGATTTGAATGCCTAATTATACACTAGTCCTACAAGACCTTAATTATCGTAAGCCTTATGTCCTAAGTATATCTAGGATACTTATATCGGTTGCAATTTAGTATTAATGTTCCTATTAAATCATAACACTCTTACATTATTAATTAACTTATTAAAATCAAGTTTGACCTTGTTATATAAATCTAACATTTAACATTCTTGTTATTCGTTTATCCATTTATATCAATGTTCATTGGCTTAATCATTATTAGCACTCGAGGTTAACAACTAATTGGAATTCAAATTATTTGTTTTTAGGATAGTAAGGTTATCGACTCAAGTGTCATTAATTTGTTTGAGTCAAGGAAATTAAGTATTCTAGCAATTCATGTTAAGATGAATAATTTTATCTAACTCTAGGATATTAGTTTAGTTAAGCAAAACCAAGAACTTCGTAACTTAGGAAATCATATTATTCTTCACATGATCTATTTCTACATTCTTAATTGAAATATGGAAGCAAAAGTAATGCTAGAATTTATTAAGAAGTAAAGGAATTTACTTTTAAAGAGTAAACTTAATATAACTCAAGAGTTATTACTTTAGTGTAACGAAACCGAATAATTCAATATTAGGCACAATTATTTTATGTAGTTCATAGAAATTATCTTTACACTTTTATTTCAAAACAATTAATTACAATACTAGAATTCAAAGAAATTAATTGTTAGATCAATGAAATAGTTTACCATTGAAATATGAATTTAAAGTAACAAAATTAAGAAGTTTAGTGGTTTGGCACATTTCTTATATTTGCACCTAACGTTTATCTCTACGCACTTATTTAACAATAATTAAATCTTAGTGCTACAATTTATTAAAGAGTTAAAATGCAAGTGAAATCATTTTCCAAGAATAATGAAGCTAATTTAAGCCAGGAAAAGAAATAACTAATTGGCAATGTGTTTCAAATCCTCATTTCTCATATGATCGTGCAACAAAATGAATTTTTGTAGTTTAGTGCATGAGGTAAAATATATTCACGTAGCCCAATTTGAAAATACTCAATATTTTGCACATTTAACGTGTTTGCGACTTTAAAATTGTTTTTACATATTTATTCAAAGACAAAATTCATTTTCCTGAGGAAACGGGACATTTAAGCAGGATAGCCTACTTCTTGAGCAAATTAATAATTTGTAAGTGATCACTTATCATACTCCCTTTATTATTTAACTATTAAAATCAAGTTTGGCCTTAATATATGAATTTAACATTCATAATATTCATTTATCCCTTTTATCTCGACTTATTAACTTAATCGTTTTCAAACCGTAAAACATACTTGACTTCAAAGTTAACTTGTATGTTCATTTAATCTAATGAACTTTCTCAATCCAATATTAATTATGTCTTATAGGTACTCCATTTCCCCTTACCCCGTTATTCTTAATTATATCAAGATATTTTTAAATTCTAAATTTTGATAAGAATTCAATTAGGCATTTAATTAACCACTTATTCACTATATGAAATATTTCTAATCTCAAGGTAAGTAACTAAAATAAATGCAAATGAAATACAAAATGATATTTATATATATATTTTTCAGGGTTCTCACACACACTCCAGATGCTTGCAAGGAAGGAGTACAATCGGAATGGAGAAATGAAGAAAATCGGGTTTTTTTTTCGGTTCTAGAGGTTTCCGGTCAAACCCAAGTTTTGACCGGATTTGACCGATTCTTTGATTGACGGTTTTTTAAAGAGACTCGGATCGGATGGTTAGCCGGTTCCCGGTTCGATCGATCGGACCGGCCTGTCTGAAAACACTGGTTCGAAGAAAAGCTTTGCTTTCTCTGCAACTGGAAGCTTATTCTGTGAGGACCCGAATTTTTTTTCTTATTTTAATCTTATTTTAATGGCTCAATTAATTATTTAGCCACCCATTTTCTATAAATAATTTATTTCAACCTTTTTAGACCCAATTGCATGGATCTATGACTTGCTTATATTTTTAAAGTGACTTGTTTCAAAAATTAATTTTTGGAAACTCGTTTAACGAAAATAGTGAAAACGTGTTTGGAAATTTTACCCGATTGAGGGTACTATAAGTTTGAAAAATTGGAGACTTGTATATTGGTTTTAAAATAGGTAATTTTATGTTTAAATACTCAAGTGATAGTTATTAGTACTATCGTTATAAGAAATTCTTGGAGGTTTCGCTTTATCGCGCTTAATTTGGAGATACGCGTTTTACACGTGCGATTTAATTGAAGGACTTTAGACCCTTATTTTGGGACAATTAAGAGTGAATAATATTAATATGAATACAAGTGCATGAGAGGTTTAGTGCACTAGTGAAACAAATGCAAGAGAAATTGAGCACGAAACGCGTGCGTGCACGCGCAAGAGAGAGTTGACTTTTGCACCAATTCTAGCCACACAAATGAAGCTTCCTTAGGAAGCCAAATTTAGACCAAAACACTCTCTCCTCCTCACAAAGCAGCCAGCCATCCTTATGCAAAAACAACTCAAGTTCTTCAAAATTTTCCTTCACAAAATCTTCATCAATCTTCATCCAATTCCTTTCAAATTTCACACACACTTAGCCTACCACTTGGAGATCACATTAAGCTACAAAGGAGAGCTGCAATCAATGGTTTTCTTGGACAAGGAGGGAGCTGAAATTCTGCCTTTGTTCATCACACAAGTAGGTGATGATCCAACCTTTAAATCTTGGTTTTTGGAAGTAGAATTTCACGTATAAACTCTCGTATGCATGTGAGTAGTCTTGTTTATGGTGGATTTTTGTTGTGTGGGTTCTATGAACTCCCACTTTTGATGGGAGGACTGAATTGATGATTGATAATGAAATTAATGGTGGTTTAGTGCTTAAATTAGTGGATTAATGATGTATTGTTGGTAGAAAATCAAAAGAGGTGCTTGGAGCAAAAGTGACCGTTTTACCCCTGCCTTGTCCGACCACTTTTGTCTACGGCATTGGAAATTAGACATTTCCAGCTTTCTATTGGTATAAAATGCATATCCTGATTCCACTTGAGCAAGCCAAACCATTCGTTTGAAATCCACTGTCCTGTTTCATTGCTTCCTGGAAGGCAGCATATGAGTTGCAACTTGATGCTCACAAATGAGCTGGTTATGGACAGATTTTGAAAATGGTTTCTTCTGAAAAATTGTAGCTTTATGAATGTTTTTTCCAACGCTACCAACCATGCAATTCCAAGTTGAATTGAGTGAGTTGTGGCCAAAGTTTGAAACTGGCTCAGTGATGAAATTCTTCATTTTGGACTAATCCTTAACTAATCTTGGTTTGGGACTTGTTATTTAAAATTCTTGGTATAAATCACCTACCAAATGTATTTTGAATCCTCATTAGACCTGATTATCATAAACGAGACACGTTTCAGGCATTTTGCCTTGGTCAAAAGTTTAGAAAAGGAAATTTTCATATACAAGGCAGCTTTGTCTTAAAATTTTGGAAACTTGAGTGATTTGGTTAACCAATTTCCCGTACTTATTTATCTATGAAATTTGGCAGTGGAATATCCCTCATATGGTAGTATAATACTGCCAAGTTTGATGTCATTCCAAGTCTTTCTCGATGCCCAACAGATGTCCCAAAGTCTGCTTTTCAAATCTAGAAAACTTTTTCCTTTCTCTTGACCGAATGGTCAAATCTGATTTGGAGAGTTATATTTAGAAAGTTGTGATGTTCATTACTTTTAAATTGCTTAGTGGATGTTTATGGACTCTTGGTTTTGAAAATGGAGTGATTTAGAACTGATTTCATTACACAAAACTTTTGCAAGCAAAAGAAAAGTGAGAAGGCAGATTAGCCTTGAAATATTTCTTGAACTTTGGTTGTTTTAATGACTGCCTTCCCGTGGGAATTTTTATATGAAACTTGGTAGAAAGGTTGTTCACACCAATTTTGGTGTATTTCTAATGCCAAATCGATGGCCAAATGATATTTCCAATATAGTCTTTAAATCTGGAAAATGACTGAATAGTTTGCGAAATGCGACCAATTTTGGACTGATGTCTCTCGATATTCAAAACTTCGATTCCTGTTCCGCCTGTTGTGTTTTACACTTTAATTGTAGCTATAATTGAGTTCCAAATTGGAGAGGCTAGTTCGCGTTGTGTGAATGTTGCCGAATTTCCAAACCTTGTCGAAAATCAACCCAAAACTGTCTTAATGGTCCAAAACAGCCACTTTGAGCCACATTTCGAATGTCATCCATTTAGAATCATGGAAAAGTGTCTTCTAGGAATTTTTAGTACTTTGGAAGAAGTTTTCAACGGTACCAAGTTTTCCAATTTTGGGCTTGTAATGAGTGAGATATGATTTTTCAAAAATCTTGTATCAAAACTGAAATTTTCGAAACTTAAGGAAATGGAGTTTTTCGAATTCTCATTTTTCCCTCAATATCCCTTGAACGTTTTACACTTGATTTCAAAGATGAAAACCAAATTTCTCTTGTATTTTAAAATCTCACTTTTGAGCCTTGATTCGCGAGTAATTTAAGCTCGCTTTCATGAGATTTTTTGGATGGTACAAGCGTACAATCATTCGTGATAATTGGAGTATATAAATGATATTTCACTATTAATTGCTCAGGCTCGCACGAGAATCTTCAAGAGGATTCCACGGTAGACACCTGAACATCAAGTGACATTTCTTTTTTGTTTATTTGGTGAGTGTCAAGTGCATGAATATTTGAAAATTATGTGAATTGCTCAATATGAAAGTGATGGGTTATAACTGCTGAGTCGAGTGTGTACTTTATCGAATGCATTCTCAATAAAATGAATTGTAATTGAATTGCCTGAATTGCATTGCATTATATGCTATGGCTGTATATGTCGTCGGAGTGAATCTCCTTGATTTATAATTGAACTGTATGACTGCCGATTGGAATGCGCTCATTGGCCTATAATCGTATTTGTCGATTGGACTGAATGTCATGAACCCTTACAATTATAATCGTATAATCAGGTCTTTAAGCGATAGCATGTACCACACCGATTTGGGTGGGAGGTACCTCTCATTCGACTCAAAACTATAAGCAAAGCATAAGTCGATTGGAGCGATGTCTCATCGATCACTGAGCGATAGTATGTACCACACCAATTTAGGTGGGAGGTACCTCTCATTCGACTCAGAACCATAAATGTATAATCGACTACTGAGCGATAGTATGTACCACACCGATTTGGATGGAAGGTACCTCTCATGTCGACTTAAAACCATAATTGGAAAAGTGAAATTCTACTGACTTGATTACCTAATCGGGTGACAGAATGTCATCACAAGGAGGTATTAAAGCAAATAGGAATTAGCTCATGAGAGCTCCTATATCCTACTCAAGGGTATTTTATTATAAATTGTGAATCACCTGAATATTATAACTTTTTTTCTTACGTAAGTACTACTGTTATTTGTATTATGTTTGTTGCATATTTTCTTGGCCTCACGAGCATCCACTCACCCCGTTAGACTTGCTTTCTTTAACAGGAGGTGAAATGGAAAGAATTATGGAGAGGTCGACTTGATGGCCTTTTATTAGAATTTTGAATATTTTTGTTTAGACAACTTTTGAAAGCTGTATATTTCGGGATGGTAATATATTTTGGTAACTTATGATGTAAAACTTGATCGATTATTAAGGGATTGACCTTTGTTTATATTTTCAGCTTTTAGTACTAATTGGTTATTCTTAAGTTTGAATTGAATTTATACCGAGTCTTGGCGAAAGTTGGGCAGGCGTCCCGCAGATACCCTTGGATTCGTCCTTGGGAGAAGTAGGGGCGTCACATATTCACCAAACGCAGCAAAGGAACTCAAATGTTTTGCCAAAAATTCAAACCCAAATCCACAAGACAGTTGCCTCAGAGCCAAATGCAATGTTTAACTCAAGATTGCGTAACAAATCTAGACTATTATCTCACAAAAATGAGTAGAAAAATGCAGCAAAGAAAGAGAAAAAAACAGGGACAAATATAGCATCCAAATTTCAATATTTTTATATGTTGACATTGGTTCCTAGTTTTGGATAATTACAAAACAAATGGATGTTGCTAACATCTCCTTAAAGATTTTTTCAGTAATGAAACAAATTATATTAAAAAATTAAGCACATTTGAAAAAAACAGAATATGCTGAACCTGTCGGACGCTCAAGAAGACAGTACCGGACGTCCGATAATCATTGCACAACTTCGGACGCATGCTTCGGACGTCCAATAGGATCCTTCGAAGTCGACAAAACTATCGGACGCTGAACATGTCTCTACCGGACGTCCGATAGAAACAAGATAATTTCTCAAATCTCTTTGTTTGCTGTCGGACGCACAAAAAGCTTGCACCGGACGTCTGAAAGAATTGAAGAAAATCTTTTAAACTCACTGCCTGCTGTCGGACGAATAAAAAAGGGCTATCGGACGTCCGACACTCCCAACGGCTAGTTGACTGTTCAGCTACTTTCTATCCGTTGGAAGCATTAATGAAGCACTTTTTTGGTCTCCTATAAATAGTGCATGATCAGAAGGTTCAAATAACTTTGGCACACTGAAGATACAAAGATCTAGAGAGATTTTAGTGAGAAAATATTTTTCAAAGAAGATTTGTAGTTTTAGTAGTGTGAGGTTCATTGTAAGATTTTCATTTGAGTGAATACTTCATGAGTGTAACTCTGTGAGGGTTGTCCTGAGGGATAGTAAAACATCCTGACTTGACCGAGTGGAGTTCGGGATAAGGAGAAGGTGAACCTTCATTTGTACACAAGAGTGATTGTAATTTATCAACTTGAAGTAGCTTGTTTGAATTAATCTACAAGCTCAACAGGAGTTTGATAGTTAATTAGTTTGCTATTCTTTCCTTTTTATTTACTTATTGTTATGTTTGTGATCTTTACATTGTTTATCTCTTCCACTTAGTTGTCTTCGATCCTTACAATTGGTATCAGATCTTGGTTTCCTAGAGATTAAGCTCAATCGGCTTTGGAGTAAAAATGACAACTAATAACGCTATATTTTTTTAAGGACATTCTGTCATTAGACCACCTATGTTTAATGGGTCAAATTATGTGAGTTAGAAAGAAAGAATGATTATTTTTTTGCAATCTATTGATATTGAATTGTGGTTTATTATTAGTGAAAATCCATATGATGCCTCTCTTATAGATGAAAATACTCAGAGATCTAGACCAAAAATAAGAAGTGAACTGACTGCTGCGGATAGAGCTCATCTCACATTAAATGCAAAAGCCATGAATGTGTTATATTGTGCTTTAAACTCAAATGAATCTATTAGAGTCAAAGGCTGCAAGTCAGCCAAGGAAATTTGGGATAAACTGAGAGAAATTCATGAAGGTAGTGAGAATGTTAGAGAACAAAAGAAGTCAATTCTAGTTACAAAGTATGAATCCTTCAAGATGCAACCTCATGAAAATATTGATGTGATGTATTGTAAATTCAATGACCTCATTAAGGATTTGGAGGTGCTGGAAAAAGAATACTCTCTAGGTGAGATAAACAGAAAAATTCTGAATGCTTTATCGATAGATTGGGAGAGTAAAGTGACTGCCATTGAGGAATCCAAAAATCTAAATACCTTGACTATTGAATCTCTCATTAATTCACTGACTTCTTATGAGTTAAAACTCAAGTCCAAGGTGCAAGAGGAAGAAGACACAAAAGTGAGAAAAAATATTGCTCTGAAAGTTTCACAAGATGGAGATGATACAGCCTCCGTCAGTGAAGATGACATGGAAAGTGATGATAGTGATATTGCACTCATCACACGAGATTTCAAAAGAATACTCAACAAGAGGAGATTCAGAAAAGGTGGGTCTAGCAAGTCCTTCCCGAATCAGTCCAACAACTTGAGAAACAAAGGGAAGTTAGAGTTCAACAAAAAGCAAATTGATAAGTGTTTTGAATGCGACCAACCTAGATACTATGCAAGTGAATGTCCAATGAAGAAGAGGAAAAGTGAAAGAAAACCAAGATTCAACAATTTTCAGTTCACATGGAATGAATGCAACTCCGATGGTGAAATTGAAGAGAATGAAGAATCTACTCAATTGACTTTTATGGTCATTGCAGATGATGAGGTAACATCTTGTAACTCTCAATTTGAAAGTGATGATGAAACTGATGATGATATTGAATCTTTCATTATAAAATTGCATGATAATTTCAAAGAATCCTATACTAGAAACAAAAAGTTAAAACAGAAAATTAGTTTTTTGTTTCGAGATAATGCAAATTTTTTTCAACAAAATAAAAGTTGAAAGCTGAAAATAATTACTTCAAAAAGAGTGAGACTGATTTACACTTTGAATTTGATAGAAAAATAAAGCTTTGTGAATTGTTCAAAAAGGAACAAGGTGATTTGAAAAGAAGAATGGATGGTTTAAATGAGTTGCTTAAACACAAGAAACAAGTCTGTTTTCAAAAGAATAGGTTGAATTCTAATTCCAACGAATTTGCTATTTATAAGAGAAGACAAGTAAGATTTATTAAACCTATTCATATAAATAATTCCTTGGTTATGTGTAATTTTTGTTGTCAAAAAGGTCACATGAAAAGTAATTGTTATGTGAGAAAAAACATGAGAAGATGCATGAAATGCATGTGGATAGTTAGACATGATTCTAACTCTAACAAGTAGGAGATATTGGTAAGATTGATGAGATTCTTGTTCATAATGCTTTTCTATAATTCTTTTTTGAAGTTTCTGATGCTTAGAACTGAGTTTTTTTTTGATGTTTTTGAATATTACTAAATTTAAATGATGTCAAAAAGGGAGAGAAAAAAATAATTCTGATCTAATGATGATTTGCTTTGATATATTGGTATGTTGGTGATTGCTGAATTCTGGTATCATTTCTCTGTCTTTGTTTGAAATATTGGATTTTCTATTATTGTTGCTGAATTATGGTATGATATTTTCACTCTCATCTTATGATTACAAAAAGGAGGAGAAATGGATGCTATGTGTAAGGGGGAGTTATTCTGAATTCATAAGTTTAGATACATTGTGTGAGGGAGAGTTTATGCTTTTATGCTCAATTTTTTTCTTTCTTCCATTCATTGTTTTGTCATCATCAAAAAGGGGGAGAATGTTGACCTTGGTCCCTAACTTTTGATGATTACAAAACAAATAGATGTTGCTAACATCTCCTCAAAGATTTTTTCAGTAATGAAACAAATCAGGTTCAAAGATTAAGCAAATTTGAAAAAGACAGAATATGCTGAACCTGTCGGACGCTCAAGAAGACAGTACAGGACGTTCGATAATCATTGCACAACTTCGAACGCATGCTTCGGACTTCCGATAGGATCATTCGAAGTCGACAAAACTATCGGACGCTGAACATGACTCTAGCGGATGTCCGATAGAAACAGGATAATTTCTCAAATCTCTTTGTTTGCTCTTGGACGTACAAAAAGCTTGCACCGGACGTCTGAAAGAATTGAAGAAAATCTCTTAAACTCACTGCCTGCTGTCGGACACATAAAACAGGGTTATCGAACGTCCGACACTCCCAACGGTTAGTTGACTGTTCAGCTACTTTCTATCCGTTGGAAACATTAATGAAGCACTTTCTTGGTCTCCTATAAATAGTGCATGATCAGAAGGTTCAAATAACTTTGGCACACTGAAGATACAAAAGATTTAGAGAGATTTTAGTAAGAAAATACTCTTCAAAGAAGATTTGTAGTCTTAGTGGTGTGAGGTTCATTGTAAGATTTTCATTTGTGAGTGAATACTTCATGAGTATAGTTCTGTGAGGGTTGTCCTGATGGATAGTAAAACGTCCTGATTTGACCGAGTGGAGTTCGGGGTAAGGAGGAGGTGAACCTTCCTTTGTACACAAGAGTGATTGTAATTCATCAATTTGAAGTAATTTGTTTGAATTAACCCTCAAGCTCAAGAGGAACTGAGTAGTTAATTGGTTTGCTATTTTTTTCTTTTTATTTACTTATTGTTACGTTTGTGATCTTTACATTATTTATCTCTTCCACTTGGTTGTTTTCGATCCTTACATTATATAAACATAATGATATAACAACAAAACAAGGTGAAAAAGATTACCTTCGACGTTTAAGGGTATCAAACAAATGCGAGGATCCAAGAAGAACGAGTTCGAAATTGGAATCAATCAAGAAATTTTTGCTAAAGGAGGTGCGTTGGCTTTTGAAGCTGCAAATTTGTGCCTGGATTCGAAGATGTTTTTGAGGTTTTCTTTGAAATTTTTCAACACAATCTTCTTCCTTGGTCATCATAGATTCCCCAGAAACTGATACTTCCTCCAAAGAGACTCTACACAGATCGAAGGAGGATCAAGAAACCACCCTAACCCTCAACCCTGGCTCAGTTTTCTTTTTTCAGAATTTTCTGCATTTTTTCCTTTTCTCCCTCGATTTTCTCTCCCTTCTCTCTATTTTTCTTGTCCGTCGCCTCCCCTCTCAATCCTTTTGAGCTAGTGCTGCGTTTTTATCCCTTTTATAGAATTAAGGGTGTAGATGATGGATGATTTTCTTGGACATTTTGAACCATTAGATTGGCTTGAATCCAGATTTTTCTTAGTGTTTTGGATCAATGCCAAGTGATTTTATACTAGAATGATCGAATGGAGAAAAGAACTGAAGAAAAATCAATGAAAATGGCCAAGAAATGGCCCTTATAACATGGTACAAGAGCCATATCTATGGCTTCTGATACGAAGCCATAGAGATGACGCAGGCATGCAGTGAGGCTCCAATCTTTTTTTTTTCGAAAAACTGTAATTTTCATTTTTTTAGCTTTTCTTTTCTTTTCTTTTCTTTTCGATTTTTTCTAAAAAATGATTTTAAGTGATTTTCTCTCTCTATTTTTTTTTATAAAAAGTAATAAATAAACATAAAAATAACTAAAATAAAATGAATATAACTAATTTAAATAAAATAAACATAAACTAAAAATGAGCGAAAAAAGGAAATAAAAATAATGATAAAATTTTGATATCTACACTTTCAATCTAGCCAAGATTAATTGCGTAATTTAGTCAAAAAGTTTTGCTAGTCTAACCTCTAAATTTATCACATTCGAATACTTCTATATGAATACAAATCTAGACTTAGGGATATCAGGAGGGATGAAACGTCTCTTCAAAACTTAATTGATACCAATCACATTAATTGTGAAACCCAAGAATGATTCTTCGAAATGAAATGTAAAATATGAGACTTGAAAAAGAAAAATTATAATATATATAAATAAAAATGTCCTAGAAGAGAGGTATACAACATAATGGGTGCGAGGAGTTAAAATTCATGATACAATTTTCCTTCTTACAGAGGAGGGACAAGAGCGTGTTGAGACTAATGAGCCATACTAATTTATTTCCCATTGTAAGGATCGAAAATAACCTAAAAGGGGGTGAATTAGGTGATTTAAAAACTGGCCTAAATATAAGTCACTTTTTTTGAGATCTTGCCCTCTTTTTTTGAAGGACCACACAATAGAGCAATTGATGAATAAGCACAAGTGATTGGGAGTAGAAGAGATAGACAATTTATATTGCAAGATAGAAAGTAAAAAGATAGACAAACAAACCAAGTTTCAAATTTCACTTGAGTTTGAATACCACTTTATATAACAAATTTCTTCAAGTTGATCAACTTACAACCAATCCCTTGTATACAAAGGAAGGATCACTTCCTCCTCGTCACAAACCGCACTTGGTCAAACAAGAAAGTTTTACTATCACTCAGATAACTCTCACAAAACTACACTATTAAAGAAATAGAAACACACTTGAAAAGCTTATTGAAAATTCCACAACTAAGAGTACAAATATTCTTTAAAGAGTATTTTCACACTAGAATCACTCAAGATCTGATGTAGTTTCAATGTACGAAAATTATTTGAAGTGGCTGACTTTTTTCCTTTTATAAAAGACCAAAAAATTCTTCAATTAATGCTACCAACGGATAGAAAGCAGCTGAAGAGTCAACTAGCCGTTGATGGTGTCGGACGTCCGGTAGGCTAGTTTTCTGCGTCCGAACGTAGGCAGTGAGTTTAAGAAATTTTCTTGAAATGTTTAGGACGTCCAATACCTTCAGAATATGTGTCCGAAGGTATGATGTAAGACTAGGAATTCTCCTTCAATTCGTTTGGACATCCGGTGCTTCCAATGTTTTGCGTCCGAAATATCGCAACATTTATCGGACGTCCGGTACTCAGGTGTTGTACGTCCGATCGAGGTCAATTAGCTTAGAGGACTTGGCTCATTATCTTCGGACATCCGAAAATGGGTTTTTCATCCATCCAAAATTACTCAATGGTTGTCGGACAGCCGATACAGTCTTTATGTGCGTTCGACAGCTATTTCAGTATATGTTAGCCTTTGAACTTGTTCTGCTCCAATTCTAAAAAGATCTAATTAGAAAATATTAGTAACATCCATTTTTTATAATCATCAAAAGTTACGGATTGAGATAAATAATCTCCTCATTTTGGATGATGACAAAACAATGGATGAAATAAAAAGGATTTGAGGTACAACTCCCCCTAATTTAATGCATTCAAGGAGTATTCACAACTTCCCTTCAAAGTAATGTCCACTCATGATTATTCACAACTCCCCCTCACATATAGATTACATATCCATATCTTCCTCTTTTTGTCATCATTGAATCAACCAGTAAAATTATCCATATTACCAATAATGTGGTCGTTCATTGGCTCACCAATATTGCCACCAGGTATTATCAGCAACACACATCCAAGCTGAATTTTAGCAAAACAGTAAAATAAATTGAAACTAATGTTGGCAGAACACAGCAACACCATCCATCCAGAACCAAAACCAAAACATTATCAACCAGAAACTAATATTTGCAGATAAACTGAAATAAGTAACATTCAACATAAAGGATAACTAAATAGTTTTACAAACCAGTAGAGGAGTAAAATCCTTAAGACAGAGCACATCAAATGTTTTTAAGTGCAAAAGATGTAAAAATCTAATATGAACTATTATCCTAATTATAAAGTGCAGTAGCCTAGTAGTGCCTATATGGTGATTTTAGAGAATCCAGGTCTTCTTCTAACCAAGCAAAATTGGGCAGGGTCTTCTTCCTTAGTGTTCTCATCCTCATCATCATCCTCTTCAGTTTCTTCTTTAGTTGCCGGAGCTTTTTCCTTGTTCTATGATTGAGAACTAGAGGCACGATACTCTGGGGTAGCTTCAGTGGTTGGCTCAGTCCTCAACTCCTTTCGGTGTGCATTTTCATTTTTTGGAGGAATGGGAGGTACAATCAGATTCCTTTTGGCAACGAAGGTGGCTTGTTGATTAGAAGTTATGGTCATCATCAAGTCATCTTTAAGAAGCAGAATATGTTGTTTGAGGTCATCAAACAGAGAGATGACCTCAAGATTGGATGAAGTATGTATAAAGGTTGACCTTCTAGGATGAATGGTGAAGGGTGTCACATACATAGATTGGTCTCAAGGAGTTTTAGGGGTTACAGGAGTTTCATGAAGATTTTTTCTCCTAGACACAGAGACAGTTTCTTTGTAGCACCAATGACCCTAAAAAAATTTCAGATTTTTCCTTTCAAAATAAGCCTTTGAAAACACAGTTGATGTACTCTCTTTTGGAGATTTGCCAATAAAGGAAATTTCAAAATGAGTAAAAATGGGAGTCAAAAATTTTTCATAGGACAGTTTCCTACGGCTGTCAGTGCTGATTTTGAGTAGAAATTTGCACATGACAAAACCAAAATCAATTTGAATTTTTTCAAGAAAATAGTAGAATAGATAGAGTTCCATTTTATTTGCATCAGTTCTGTGACCATCAGTGGGCACCAATAGATTTGAAATAATGGTAAAAATGATCAGGTTTTGAGAACTAAGATCTTCCAATCTTGCCTCAGCAGGAGTATTAAAGTGAAACTGAAAATAGGTCATCAATTTTACAATATGAAAGTGATGGTATGCAGAGGGAAATTCTTCGTAAGAAAAGAAATTTGCAATTTTACCTTTAAAACCATCTTCAATTTTGGTTTCCAAAATAGAGTTGACAATATCAGGATTCAACTCTATGTTAACAAAATTGACACGTGAAATGAAATCAGTATGTGATTTACCTTTTCTAAAGTTTACAAAGAATTGATGAAGCATGTCAGGATAGTAGGTGTTTGGAATGGTCAAAAGATGGGTTCATTTTTAGAATTCAAAAAGGTTGAGAACAGATTCAAGGTCAAGCTTACAGAATTCGTAGGGAATGATGGTCCTTTGAGTGATGAAACCTTTCTGCGGGATCCATTCAAACCTCTCCCTGGCTTCATCATCGATGAACATGGGCAGGGGAGTTGGTTCAACAGCAGTTTGGGTCTCTGATTGTTCATTTTCTGGATGTTTTCTTTTTCCACTGCGTTGAATAGTTGGTGCAGTACCCTGGACACCAGACCTTGTTCTTGGTGACTTTCTGATAGATGGTTCATCAGTCTGCTATTCCTCAGCATTTTTCTCTGCATCCTGCTGTTTTCCAGAGGGATTTAGTAGTCATTTTTCCTTTCTTGGGTGATTTCACGGTGGTTACATCTACATTGGTAGGTTGCTCCAGTTCCTCTTCATTGCCACTTACTGGATGCTCTTCAGATTGAAACTCTTCCATCTGCTCATTGGATGGTTCAACCAATGACTCTCTGGTTTGCGTATTCTGCTTTTTCTTTGCAGATTGCTTCGTTTTTTCACCACGATTTCCAGTTTTCTTTTTGGGTGATTTGATGGATGGTTCAATAATTTGAACATCTTCATCCTCCTTATCACGAAACTTAAAAGTGCGATCGGCACTCACGGATCCTCCTCTAATCCTCACTATAATTGCAATGCAATGTAATTTTATTGTATAATTTGATACAAATAAATATCAAACGATGAGGAATGCAGTATGAACTACAGTGGATGCATGAACTATCCACAGAGGGAGAAATTTTTGTGGTTAGGGTTTCGGGTAAGAATTGGGATTTATAGTGCAGTTGGAGGTTGAGAAAAGTTATGATGCGCAATAAACTCGGAATAGGTATGTGAAGGTGTTGGTCAGAGTGATTTCTTGGTACTTGTTTCGAGAAGAGATGAATTTGAATTTTGAAATTGAGGAAATATGAAGAGTTGCGTCTGAGACAAAAGGGTAAGAATGAACTTAATAACACAGAGGGCTTCATTATAAGACGTAATTTTTGAGTGTCGGATGACCGAACGAAATAGAGCGTTCGACACCTCCGTCCGAACCAAAATTTTCTGTGCAAATGATCAAGAACATTGTAGGACGTCCGTTCTAACACATCGGACGTCCGATAAAGAGTGACCAAAGAATTTTTAGAGAATTTTTTCTGATACGTCCCAATTTTGTTCTCAAAGACACAAATTGATCCAGTGGTAAGGCTTTTGTAAGAATATCAGTAATTTGATCTTTTGAACAGACATATTGAATACAAATTTCACCTTTATTGACAAGATCGCAAATGAAATGATGCTTTATGTCCATGTGCTTTGTCCTAGAATATTGGATGGGATGTTTTGTCAAATTTATTGCACTAGTATTATCACAATACATAGGCATACAATCATATATCAATCCAAAATCATTCAATATGTTTTTCATCCATAATAATTGAGCACAACAAGCTCCAGCGGCAACATATTCAGCTTTAGTTGTAGATAATAAAATAGTATTTTGTTTCTTGCTAAACAAGGATACTAAGCAATTTTCAAGAAAGTTACATATATCTGTTGTACTTTTTCTATCAACCCTACAACCGTCGAAATCAGCATCAGAGAATCCACACAAAGAAAATTCACGACACTTAGGATACCATAGGCCAAAATTCAAGACTCCTTTTAGATATCTAAGAATTCTTTTTACTGCATTTCAATGAGATTCCTTTGGACAAGACTGAAAACGAGCACATAACCACACAGCAAACACGATATCTGGTATACTAGCAGTTAAGTAAAGCAAACTATCAATCATACCTCTATACTTATTTTCATTAATTTTTGTACCTTCTTCATTTTTATCAAACTTGATAGATGTGCACATAGGTGTTCCGACCTGCTTTGAATCTTCCATTCCAAATCTTTTGAGCAGCTCCTTGGTGTATTTTGCTTGGTTGATGAATGTTTCATCTTGGATTTGAACCACTTGGAGTTCAAGGAAGAAATTTAATTCTCTCATCATGCTCATGTCAACTCTTTTTGCATGATATTGGAAAAATCCTTGCACAATCTCTCATTAGTAGCACTGAATATAATATCATCCACATATATTTGTACAATTAAAAGATCACGTGAACTTTACTTAGTGAAAAGAGTAGTATCCACAATACCTTTTTTAAAACTATTTTCAATCAAAAAACTACTCAAACGTCTATATCATGCTCTTGGACCTTGTTTTAGTCCATACAAAACTTTTAAGAGTTTAGATACATGATTTGGATAAATTTTATTTTCAAAACCAAGAGGTTGATCAACATATATTTCTTGATCAATAAATCCATTTAAGAAAGCATTTTTAATATTCATTTGAAATAATTTAAAATTCTTGAAATATGCAAAACTAAAAAACATTCTAATTGATTCCAGCCTAACTATGGGTGCAAATGATTCATCAAAATCAATTCATTCTTCTTGAGTATATCCCTTGGCTACAAGTCTGGTCTTATTTCTTACTATCTCACCTTTGTCATTCATTTTGTTTCTAAAAACTTACTTTGTGCCAATGATAAAATGATCTTTTGGTCTAACAACTAATGTCCACACCTTATTTCTTTCAAATTGATTTAGCTCCTCTTCCATACCTAAAATCCGGTTCTCATCTTTCAAAGCATCAACTACATTTTTGGGTTCAAAATGCAAAACTAAAGCAAAATTATCCATTAGTTGTTTAGAGGAGGAGCGAGTTCTGACATTCTCGGATGGATCACCAATGATGAGCTCTTTAGGGTGGTTTTGAGCAAATTTTCAAACTCTTGGAAGATCGTTAGGTGTACTATTGTTTCTGTCATTGTCTTCCCTTGTTGAACTGTCTTGATTTTCATCTTCCTTTGAATCATTTTCTGGTAAGACAATTCCTTGGTCAGTGATTGTGAGTTTTTTTAATTCTTTTTGAATACCTGCATCATCATCTTCACCACTACTTATGAAAATGTCACCATTAGATTCATCAAAAGTGATATGTATAGCTTCCTCTATAACCAAAGTCCTTCTATTGTAGACTCTAAAACCTCTCTTATTCTCACAATATCTCAAGAAAATTCCCCCATCAGATTTTTTTTATCAAACTTTCGAGATATTTCTTGATGTTTAAAATGAAACATTTGCAACCAAAGATTTTAAAGTATCCAACTACAGGCTTTTTATCAAACATCAGCTCATAGGAGGTATTGTTCAAGATAGGTCTTACAAGAACTCTATTCATGGTATAGCAAGTTGTATTTATAGTTTCAATCCAAAAGTATTTTGGTAAATTACACTCACTTAGTATGGTTCTAGCAGCTTCTTAAAGAGTTCTATTCTTTCTTTCAACAATCCCATTTTGTTGGGGAACTCTTACAATTGAAAACTCATGTGTAATACCATTGTTGTTACAAAATTCTAGAAAGCCACAAAAACGAAATTCTGAGCCATTGTCACTTCTGATTTTGATGATTTTCAATCCAATCAGATTCTGAACTTTTGGAAATAGTGAAATAAAGTTTTTGAAAGTATCATCTTTGTGTGCAAAAAACATCACTCAAGTGTATCTAAAATAATTATCAACAACAATAAAGCAAAATCTTTTGCCACCTAAGTGATAGTTTGTATCGGACCAAATAAATCAAGATGTAAAAATTCTAGAGGTTTTGTAGTAGAAACACATTTCTTGGATTTAAAAGACACTTTGACTTGTTTTTCAAATTGGCAAGCATCACAAATTCTGTCCTTTTCAAATTTGATTTTTGGCAGCCCTCTAACAAGATCCTTCTTGAAAATTTCTTTTAGCAGATCCATATTGAAATGACAGAGCCTTCTATGCCACAGTCAGGGGTCATCATTTGCTACTTTGAGACAACTAAGGTTAGAGGAATCAACTATTTCAAGGATAACTATATAAATGTCATTAACTCTTTTTTCTTTGAAAACAGTGTTAAATTTTGAGAAGAACAAGGCATTCATGCTTTTTAAATAACACAAATAGATTCCTGTCACACAATTGACTAACACTTAATAAGTTATAGTTCAAATTGTCAACTAAAAGAATATTGTGAACAAAAGTTTGACCATTCTTACCAACTCACCAATTTCAACAGTTTTGGCTTTATTATCATCTCGAAATGTTACCTTTCCGCTTGCTTTTTATTTGAATTTGATGAACTGTGACGGATCACCAGTCATCAGTCATATGTCTTGAGCATCCACTATCCATGAATCACTTTGATTCCTTAACAATGTTCACCAGGTTCACCTACACAAAGATCCACAAGATAATATTTGGTGCCCTTTATTTTTTGGGTCCTTGATAGTTAGCATTATGTCTAACTATCCACATGCATCTCATGCCATTTCTAATATTTTTTCTAATATACTAATTATTTTTTATGTGGCCAAATTGACAACAGAAGCTACATATAGTTAAAGAATTATTCAAATAAACAGGTTTAATAAATCTGATTTGCCTTTTCCTATAGATAGTAAACTCATTTGCACTATGATTCAACCTTTTCTGATGACTACCAAAGTGAGGTTTTGTATCATTATTTTGAAAATAGTTTTGTTTCTTATGTTGAAGCATCTGACTAAGATCATCCATTCTTTTTTTCAAGTTACTTTGTTCATTTTTTAGCATGTCACAAAAATTTGTCTTTCTATCAAGTTCAGCATGCAAATCATTTTCAATCCTTTTCAAGTTCTCATTTTTATTTCTCAGACATTTGTTTTATCGAAAAAGATTTGCATTGTCTTAAATCAAAAAGTTAATCTTCTGTTTTAGTTTCTTATTTCTAACATAGGATTCTTTCAAATTGTTATGCATTCTTTCCATAAAAGAGTTAACATCATTATCAGATTCGTTATCACTATCAGTTTGAAAGTTATAAGTAGTTATCTCTTCATCACCAATAGCCATGAAAATCATTTGGGCAGACTCCTCTTCTTTTTTGATTTCACCTTCTGAATTGCAGTCATTTCAGGTGATCTAAAAATTGTTAAATTTTGATTTTCGTTCAACATTGTTTTCTTTCCTTTTCTTTATTGGACATTCATTTACGTAGTGTCCAAGTTAGCCGCATTCAAAGCACTTATTAATTTACTTTTTGTTGAGTTTTAGCTTCCCTTTGTTTCTCAGGTTGTTGAACTGATTTGGAAATGAATTGCTGGATCCACCTTTTCTGAATCTCCTCTTGTTGAGTATTCTTTTGAAACTTTTCATGATGAGTGCAATATCACTGTCATCACCTTCTATGTCATTTTCATCTAAGGAGGCTGAATCATTTTCATCTTATGAGACTTTTAGAGCAATACTCTTTCTCATCTTTGTATGTTCTTCCTCCTGCACTTTGGACTTGAATCTCAACTCATAAAAGGTTAGAGAATTAATAAGAGATTCAATGTGTAAGGTATTTAAATCTTTAGTTTCCTCAATGGCAGTCACTTTACTCTCCCAATCCTTGGATAAGGCATTCAGAATTTTTTTATTTTCCTCACCTAGAGAGTAATCCTTTTTAAGTATTTCTAAGTCCTTAATAAGATCATTAAATCTGTAATACATCTTGTCAATATTTTCATGAGATTCCATCTTAAAAGATTCATACTTAGTTATTAGAATGGATTTCTTTTGTTCTCTCACATTCTTACTTCCTTCATGAATTTCTCTGAGTTTATCCCAAATTTCTTTTGCAGATCTACAGCTTTTGACTCTAATAGACTCATTTGAATCTAAAGTACTGTATAATACATTCATGGCTTTGCCATTTAAGGTAAGATGAGTTCTATCATCACCAGTCAACTCACTCATTGTTTTGGATTTCGGCCTATGAGTAACTTCATCAATAATAGAGGTATCATATGAATTTTTATTGACAATAAACCACAACTCAATATTAATAGATTGTAAAAAAATAATCATCATCTTCTTCCAACTCACATAGTTTGATCTATTGAACATTGGGGGTCTAGTGACGGATTGTCCTTCAAAAAATATGACATTGTTGGTTGTCATTTTTACTCCAAACCAATTGAGTTTAATCCCTAAGAAACCAAGCTCTAATACCAATTGTAAGGATCGAAAACAACCTAAGAGAGGGGGTGAATTAGGTGGTTTAAAAACTGGCCTAGATATGAGTCACTTTTTTTGAGATCTTGTTCTCTTTTTTTGAAGGACCACACAATGGAGCAATTGATGAATAAGCACAAGTGCTTGAGAGTAGAAGAGATAGACAATTTATATTGCAAGACAGTAAGTAAAAGGATAGAAAAGCAAACCAAGTTTCAAACTCCACTTGAGTTTGAATACCACTTTATATAGTAAACTTCTTCAAGTTAATCAACTTACAACCAATCTCTTGTGTACAAAGGAAGGATCACTTCCTTCTCGCCCCAAACCGCACTTGGTTAAGCAAGGAAGTTTTACTATCACTCGGATAACCCTCGCTACACTATTGAAGAAATAGCGACACATTTAAAAAGTTTATTGAAAATTCCACAACTACGAGTACAAATATTCTTTAAAGAGTATTCTCACACTAGAATCACTCAAGATCTGATGTGGTCTCAATTTGCGAAAATTATTTTAAGTGGTTGACTTTTTCCTTTTTATAAGAGACTAAAAAATTCTTCAATTAATGCTACTAATGGATAAAAGGCAGTTGAAGAGTCAACTAGCCGTTAGTGGTGCCGGACGTCAAGTAGTCTAGTTTTCTGCGTCCGAATGCGGGTAGTGAGTTCAAGAAGTTTTCTTGAAATGTTTAGGACGCCCGATACTTTCAGAATATGAGTCTGAAAGTATGATGTAAAACTGAAAATTCTCCTTCATTTTGTTCGGATGTCCAGTGTCTCCATTGTTTTGCTTCCGAAGTGTCGCAACGTTTATCGGACGTCCGGTACTCAGGTGTTGTATGTCCGATTGAGGTCAATTAGCTTAGAGGACTTGGCTTATTATTTTCGGACGTTTGAGAGTGGGTTATTCATGCGTTCGAAGTTACTCAATGGTTGTCGGACGGCCGATACAGTCTTTATGTGCGTCCGACAACTATTTCAGCACATGTTAGCCTTTGAACTTGTTCTGCTCCAATTTTGAAAAAAATCTAATCAGAGAATATTAGTAACATCCATTTTTTTGTAATAATCAAAAGTTACGGATTGAGATAAACACCCATATTCAAGGGGCGAATCTTCTACCTAGACAAGAAAATAGACTGACCTATTTTCTAATTTATCTAAATGAAATGCAAGTCTAAATGATATGATTTGCACACATAGGAATAAGGGAATAAAAGGACGTATCATGCAAAAATGAATATAACCTAAAATAAAAAAATGCATGAAACGCAATAAATGTCACACAAAATATGAAAACTAATGCGAAATGGCCTAAGGGTCTAGCATTAGACTAACCCACTTCTACAAGTACTCACTAGCGTTGGATTAGTGAGAAATTGGGAAGAAATGCCACAACTAACATTGGACTAGTGTAGTGACGTCATATACTCATTATAAATAAATAAAACATCTATAGTATAATTAAAACAAATAAATATGTAAACACATAGAATATGTAGAGTATGTAGATCACATAACACATAGGCATAATATCTAGATGCAAAACTCTAGAGAAAGCGAATAAAAAAAAGTACACAAGCACACAACATCTAACTATTACATTGGGGACCCTAACTACAATTTAATAGGGGAAATATAGATAATAAACCCATCCAACCTATCTATTACATATATCTAACTAATTACATTTCTTGCAAAAAATAAAACGTATCTATCATATGGGCTATCTAATTACATTTCTTGCATAAAATGATATTACCTATCTATTACAATTTGGGTATTTAAATACCCTCCAAATAATTACAAGACTTAAATCAAACATAAAATGAATAAAGGACTAAAATAAGTAATAGAGGGAAAACACATAAAATGTATAATCACATTTAAAAACATATAAGAGCACATAAAAGGGCTTAAAGAACAATAGAGGGTACCTCCCTTGAAGTAGTAGTTAAATGAAGTAGAATTTGTCCTATTTATACTCCAAAACAAATAAAAATGGTCAAGGCACCAATTTAATTAATAATTTAAAAGAAAATGTAAACATATAGCAAATTCACTTTATTATTTTAAAGAAATATGAATAAACATAAAAATCTCTTAAAATTTACAAATTAGATGCATTTAAATAAAGCATGATTAACAATTAAAGAAGATGAACAATTGTAATTCAGAAATCAAACCATTAGGGACTCAATTGCAAAAATTAAAAATTTTTTGTGGTCAAATTATAATTTTTTAAGTGTTAAAATAAAAAATAAGATCAGGGTTCAAAATGTAATTAAATTAAAGACCTAAGTGAAAGAAATTCAAACTTTTAGTGTCATAGTGAAATTACTCAAAAAAGTAGGGACTGAATTGCAAAATTTTGTTTTTGATTTCACCCGAAAAACAACAGTGGTCCATTTTGAGCCATAAACCCATCGGTTCAAAGAAAATAACTGGATTATTTTGTTAAAAAGGGAACATATCAGTCCAACTTATTTTACTTCTAAATTTAATTAAAAAAACATTGGGCTTAAACATCAAAGTCCATGCACAAACCCAATATGAAAAAAATTCTTGACCCAATTTTTAATCCATAAACACATTCCATTAAACATTTACAAACCCAAATGGATCAAACATAACAAAAATAAAAGGAACATAAATAGAGAAAAAATCAGTAAGAAACTTCTGACAGGCGTGAAGTTTCCGACAGGTCGATCCATTGAAAACTGGAGAAATTCTGGTCAAGTCAAGCCGGAATCTTATTGGAACCCTTTTTTTCAAATTCTTGAGACCGGATCTTTTCATATGCATGAAGCTCATGGCATTGCGGATTCAACCAAACGTTAAACAAGATCCGAAAGACTAAATAATCATGTAAAAATGGGGATCTAAATTTCTTGAACATAAACTTCCATGAACACACTCAAATCCTTGCATGAACGTCGAATTGAACAAGGAAAAGTCATGGAAATACCTGAGAATGATTTTTGGACTAGATTGAAACTAGAAAAACGCGAATGGAAGCAGATTTGTTGAAGCTTCAAACGTGTACCAGTGAAGTTGAAACAGCAACTTTGGGGCTAGATTCGAAGGATTTCCGGACGTTGTTTCCAAAAGATTTCTAAACGAAACTTGCTCTATCAAGTTCCTAGATTACGCAGAAATAAAAAACTCCTGAAACGAAGCTTTGTCTAGGAAGAAAATCGAGTCTAAATAGGGCTGAATAATCAGCCCTTTTTGAAAAAATTTCTGGAAATTTGTTTTTGCTTCTTGGTTTTTTCCTTTTCTTTTTCCTCTTTCTTTTTTTTTTTTGCCATTTTGTATTACCTCCTCTTTTTCTCTCAGAAACTTATCTCTTCCTTTTTAAATGACCCTAAGCTACCAAAACCCTCATCTCAATGGTAAGGATGAAACTGGTTTTGTTGGCTTCTTTTGGTCGATTTGATGGCTTTTTCTAGATGTTTATTGACAATTCTCGCAAGGGGTGAGATGGCTTTTTGTGTTATTATGCTTGGGGGAAAAGAAAGGGAAGAAAAATTCGACTTTGCTGCCTCAGAAATTTGCTCCAACTTCGTGTTCGTTTTTTCCATTTTCTGTTGGAGAAGATGAAGCGCGCATAAGGAAGTTTTTTTTTTTAAACTACATTTTCCTTTCATTTTCTTTCTTTTCTTTCTTCATTTTCCTACAAAAACCAAACAAACAAAAAATGATTTTACTTAAATAAGAATATAAGATAAAAAATAAAGATAAGAATAGAACAAAAAATGAATTATCAAAATTTTTGGTGTCTACAATCATGCAATCTACAACACATCTGGAGGGAAGGGAATAGATGTGCAGACTGGCTACCGAAGGAAGCAATCCAGCTACAGCTACCAAATGGACCTATAGAAGAACCACCGACCGGACTTAGGGAGCTATTAGGAGCGATGTAATTGGGGTAACAGCTATGTTTTCAGAACCGGACCGGATAGCGACTCGGCCAAGGTCAGGGGTCAATGGGTTCGACCGGGGGTCGATAGGGGTCGAACCGGATGACGTCATAAATAAAAATTATTTAAAAATTAAAATATTATATTTATAATATCTAATAATATATTGATATTAATAAAGGTATATTCATATATATTTGATGTTTCAAATATATTTAACAAGAAAATATAAAGAAATTAGAACAATTAAGTAGCAATTTATATTATTTAATAAATATTAACAAGTTTAGAATTAAAATTATGAGTTTAATTGAAAAATAACATCAAATTTTAGGACAATATTTATAAAGTATCAAATATTTGAGGTATATCGATAAGTTTTAACAATTTAGGGGGTCAAAACATAATATTATAAAGTTTGAATTTTTTTTTTAAAAAATTACTGTTAAACCGAAAAAACCGGTTTTTTCCCGGTCAAACCCGGTTTTTGACCGGGTTTTAAATTTCCGATTTTTTAATAAGATTCGGGCCGGCTACCTGACCGGTTCCCGGTTCGATCGGTTCGACCGGCCGGTCCGGTCCGAGTTTCAAAACAGAGGGTAACAGTCCCCCGCTTAGTACCATGTTAAGAGGCCGTTGCCTCTCCTTTGTATCCAAATAAAAAAAAAATGTAAAATGCACCAATTTCGTTCCAAACTTCAAATTGAATCACTTTTTTATTGGCTTGAAACAATCATGTAACCTACATGTGATGAATTTTAAAGGCAAAAGAAAGGTCAAGTTATGGATTTTGGCCCACTCACATAACCCAACCCGTTTTACCAGATCATAAAACCTCGGTCTTAATCCTTTTTTGTTTTTGGAGTTTTAATCCCTTTATACGGTGAAAATAAGAGAGAGACAAGAACTAGCAAAGTGGGCAATTGAAGAAAATTTAAGGAAACAATTTGAAGGATTTTCTCGTTCTTTTTTTTTCTCTCTCCTAAGGGAATGAAATTAATTGGGACGAGTTCTAGAATTGGTTAAATTGGGTTAAGTCATCTAGATCATGAGTCAAATCAAGGGCCGACCTTTTTTGCTAATCACGCGTAAGCCACAATTTGGGGCCAAAATGTAATCGAAATTAGACTTTGGAACCAAATCACAATTTTGTGAGAGACATAAAGGGGGAAAAAGAAAGTCAAACCTCAAACTATGAGGGAAGTTTCTTGTGTTTTTCCCTATAATATATTTTACGGAAACTTTTGCAATGGTCAGTTGGATTAATCTTATATATACTGTCAGTGTATACATTATCACCATTAGATATATAATACATGTGCAAATTTTGAATTTCGTGATAGTGTATACACTGATAATGTATATAAAATTTACTTTGGTTATAATGTGAATAAATAAATAGATACATATACCACCTTTTGGAAGCAATCTATTTTGGAATCTGAAAAACTTCCTCTTCATCCGGTTACAATTTAATATGGAAATATTCACCTTTTTTTTTCTATCCGGGACATTTGTTATGTTGATATGGTTACTAGGTTATTGATCCTCCATGACACTTTTTTTTAATGTATTCAAATTTTAATATATTCAGATGCGTTTAATAACTAAAAATTGAATATTTGAATTAATTAAGTGTTACTGAATTTTCTAGGTAAAACTTGTTCTTAAAAATAAATGATAAACTATTCACTTATCACTGAATGTGATATATACTCAATTGTATTTGATTTAATACTTAATAATTTAATAATTTAATGAATCCATATTTCAAATTTCAATTTTATTAAATGCATACTAAAAGAGCTCCAATGTAGAAGGAGCTGTCTCTCTTAGGTTCCGTTTGATAAAATTGAATCTGAATTCTAAAGTCTGAATTTTGAAATTTGAATATTGAAACAATTAATTTACTAAATTTTAAGCACTGCAAAGAAATATATGAATGTCTGAATTTTAATGCTAAATCTCTTTGTACTGTTTGATAAACATTTATGACTGAATGCTTAATAAATTAAATTTGATAATTTTACCCTTATATCTTTTCATCCAAAAAAGAAATAGAACATATGATTTAATTAGCTAAAAATGTTAGGTATGAAAATGACAATATTTATTTTTAAATCAACTTAATATAAAAGATGAATTATATTATATGAGGAGTATGGAGAAGAAGTGAAAGTCATTTAAAAGGGAGAAAAGAGAAATAGAAAATCATTAGATAGAGAATAATACGTTTTTTAATTATATAAGAATTTTGAACATAATTAATAAATAAGGGTAGATTTGGTAGATATGATAAAGCAGTTGAAGTAATTCTATTGATTCTTATTAGAATTCTGGTGCTAAAAAAAATATACACAAGTTTACCACTACTTAACAAATTCAGCAAATAAATTTTTATTTATCAAACACTTAAAATATCTGAATATCTGAAAAAGTTCAGATTCAACACTTTTTTATATTATCAAAGATTCCCTTAGTTGTCACATGCGCAGATATCTTTTAGTGGAAAAGTAGTTTGCAGTCTTTGCACGTTTTCCTTCTAGAGCGGGGGATTGGTGCGATTGTTTGTGTAACCGCGTTATGCATTTATCGAGGAACGCTTAGTGCACCGATCTTGACCGTTAATTGTTCTCTATAGTTGCAGGTCCGATCCTTTCCTTTTCATGGTTAAACGTAGCTTGCTGCTCTTGCCAAGCCAAACTAGCCACTCAGCACATGATCTAGATTTTTCTTTATTGCATGAAGTAAAATGCAACCAGTTTTTGTTTTCTAACATAGGAAAATTAGACAACTCAGTTCAGTTTGAAACACAAGAAAAGTGACAGATATATAATCTTTAATTTCTTTTTAAAAGAATATTAGTGAGTAAGCGCTCATTAGTATGTCTAAATTATATACATATAACTTATTATGTGAAAGTATATATTCATATCTACTGTACCCCTTATATTTAGATACTTTGTTGCAATTGTAATTGTTGAAGATTTCCACTCGAGAGCACTTGCAATTGTTGCAGGCTAGATCTCAAGTTCCTGCAAATTGTCATGCATGCAATATATAACAGTCACTTTGCAGTACTACAGTAATAGGTTATCACTTCTAGTAGTCAAGTAGAAATCTGACAAGGTTATATACAACATTAGACTTGCGAATCAGTAGTGCAGCTGCGAGAGAAGGGGGAAGTGGCGGTTGGCGATACTACTCTCAAGTGGTTGGGATCAGTTCATCTCCAGAAAGGAGTTCTTGAACCCCATTTTGAGGTAATACTACTTCTAAAGCCGCTGGCTGTATTTTTTTTTAATCTCTAGAATTTCAGGAAATGCACAAAATTAATATGAATATGCATGTGATTATGGTATTCCATCCTTAGTCATAAAAAAGTAACTTTTATGTAGGGTTCAATCTATTCAAGTTCTTGACGAAGCAAATTAATAGAGAAATTAAATTGTGTATTTTACGCGAGACATGAATATAGGTTGTGAAAGAAGCATTGCTGAAAACGATCCAAGAGGCTGCGGGAGAAAAATGGAGCGAGGAAATGAAGAATGCTTGGGGAGAAGGCTATGATCACTTGGCAGCAGCAATTGTGCGTGAGATGCAGGTCCAGGCTGCGGCTTCATCAAAGCCTATTGCTTAACAGCCAAATAAAAAATTTAATAGTTTATTAGAGTCAGTTATAGTAATTTTATTATTTAAGAATTGATGTTTTATTATGTAATTTATTGCGTTTGTCAAGGCTTGTTTACTAAATCATCTACGTCATAAATAAAAAGTCTTATTGTTGTCATTTCTTGAAAAATGTGAAAGTTTAAGGGTCTGTTTGGTTGGAAGTAATTTTCCATGAAAATCATTTCCCTTTCATTATTTTCAGGTGTTTGGTTAGTTTATTGAAAATATTTTCTTACTTCATTTTTCTGGTGTTTGTTTAACTTTTGAAATATTTTCACTTTTATCTCTATTTTTACTTTTTACACATTATAACTACATACTTCTTCCTATGCAAAATAAGAAAATTTATCTCATTGTTTAACTTTAAAAAATCTTGGAGAAATGTATATATGAATAAAAAATATCTCCTTAAGTAATAAACAAATTACTGGCCATTTAGTGTCAAATATCAATCACATGCAATGCTTATTGTGACATATATCTTGCACTCTCACTGCTTAAAGTTTCTCTAGAAAAGAATGTCCCTATTATACATAATTAATTACTAGCATAGGATGAACATGATGAGGTTTCTTTTTTATTTTGAATATACTAGGGGGAGGGTTGGGTTGGGTTGGGTGGTACGGGGGAGGGAGTGTAAGGAAGAGGTCTTGGGTTCGAGTCCTCCTATTTACACAAAAAAAAAAAAACATACTGCAAGATGTTTTTTCAGTAAGTTTGGAAGGGAAGTTGTTTTCCATAAGATGAGTGAAAATATTTTACATAGGAAAATGTTTTCAGTAACTTTTGTGCAATCAAACACGGGAAATTAGGAAAATATTTTCTTGGAAAACATTTTCACTCGAAACAAACGGACCCTAAGAGTTGTGTTCTTATCATTTTAGTAATATTATATTAATATTGATATTATTCCTTTTTTTCTCACGCGCTATATATATATGTGTGTGTGTGTGTGTGTGTGTGTGTCAAAATGGAAATGCGACTGATAGAGGTTTGCTATCATATTCATTATGAAACAAGACAGAGTATATATGTGTTCAATTCTAAAAAACTTTTGTGCCACACAAAGGTGATAAAAATACAATTAACATGATTTTCACGTCACAGCAAATGCAAGAAATATAAAAACGTACACAAGGAAAATTTCCAAAATCAACACTTTTTGTTTGAACTTTTTTATCAGAAACATGTTTTCACATAAGAAAAATGCAACTTTCATCCTCAATATTTTGGAGTTGGACTAATTTGGTCCCTATTGTTTGAGTGGAAACATATTTTGCCTCTTAAGTTTTTATTTTTTGACCAATTTGGAGCAATTGTTTAGACTGAATAAAAAGCACAAGCAACATGCGTTGTTAATAAAAAAATATACAGAGGAAATAAAATTCATTATACCCTCAAAATTCATCAGCCAAATTCCACAAAATTTGAAAATAATATAAATAAATATGCTGAAAGGTTGGGTGTATAGAATCGTAGGGATGGTGAAATGGGTCGGGTTTGATAAATTTTGTCTCCCTTAGACCTCTTTACTAATAGTGCATGCCCCTCCCGCATTTCACGTCATCCAAATTAAGTGATCAAATATCAAATTGTGTCGAATTGAGTGATTAAGCATCAATTGTCTCTAATTGGTCAAAAATTGAAACTAAAGGGGTGAAATGTGTTTCCACTAAAATAATGGGGATCAAATTGGTCCAACTCTAAAATAATGAAGATGAAAAATGCATTTTTCCTTTTTTACATAATTCAAACATGTGTTACTATCACATTTTACACACAGAATCATGAGCACTAGCTGATTAATTAATTAATTGGTGACATCGATAGGATGTTGGCGTTGCAAGGTCTTCCAGCCAAGCCATTTCTAGTTATTATACGGGTCACATCAAAATTTAATCATCATACAATCAAATTTCACGAACACAATAATGTTTCTGTAATGGACATGTTTTATTAATTGGCCGCCACCAAAACTATTCCTTTCAAATATCATCCACAGAGGTCTAAAAAAAATGTTGTAGAGAGATATGGAGAAGTTGGATGGTGGACAAGAGCTGAAGTTAGCAAAATATTTCTTGGGACTGAAAATACCAAATCAAATTTTCTTATGATGTCATGATAACCGATTTCAACGTTCTACAAGATAAGAGGCTAGAGTCATTGCTGCTCTATGTGAAGTGTGGATAAGGTGTAGAAATAGGATTTTGGTGGGTAGGAAACACAAAAAATAAGTAAGGTTTGAGGAGTTGGGTTGGGGAACGTTATGGATTCTGCTTTTAAATGCTGTTAGAGTGGGTTGTTGGTTGTTTGTTGGTTGGTGGTGATGTAAATATCTTATTATTTTTTATGTATATCAATTAAAGATTTATTTAATGGTAGTTATTATCTAAAAGATTGTCTAGATTTATTGTACTTCATCTTGTTATAAGCCTATACATAGGTTTCATACCATTATAACATTTGAGTGTGAAATATAGAGAAAATTTCCCCCCAAAACTCCATCTTCTTAACATGGTATTAGAGTAGGGATTCTAGAGTTTCTACTCAAATGCCTACTCTAATATAATCTTGAACCAAGAACCATGGAAAAATCATCTGAAATGGTGAAATATAGAGAAATTGTTTCCATTTTAGAATGCTTGATTACACGAATGGCAAAAGTCTTGATCAGGATCTAGAAAACTACACCAAACAGACAAATATTAGCATCAAGTTGGATGACATCAATCATGCCTTGTGATCCCAAGTTGTTGAGATGTATATTTCAAGTAACGACAAATTGGGATATATTAATGTTGAAATTTCTCAATCTTTACTGATAGATCCTACTTACCAATAATGGCAAATTGAAGATTCGATTGTGAAAGGATGACTAATAAACAACATGGATCCATTCCTGATCGGCAACTTCATCTATTACCCTAATGCGAAAGTGATATGGGATGCAATTTCTACAGCATACTTTGGTGTGGTAGATACATCACAATTATATGATCTATGGCAGAGGGTGATCAAGATGAGACAAGTTGGAAGGCTGATTGAGAAGTATTATAATAACCTTTAAGGTTTGTAGAGAGAGATCGATTTCTATCAGCCAAACTCAATGGAGTGTATTGCAAATATTGTCAAGTTTAGCTCTCTCATACAGGAAACGAGGTTGTACTTTTTCCTTAATGGGTTGGATGAGAGATTGGATAAGATGCGCAGTGATGTGCTATGAACAAAACCATTCCTAATAGTTTAGAAGGTGTATGCCTATATTTAGCATAAAGATAGCAGAGAATAAGTATATTGAGAAGAGGAGACAACATAATAGACTTTATTATGGCATCTAAGGGAGTGAAAGATAAGCCAATTATATTGCCTCAAACCAAAGTGCCAACTCAAAGGGATAGATGTACTCACTGCAATAAGAAGAGATATATACATGATATGTGTTTCAAACTATTTGGATATTTAGCATGATAGATGAAGCGCAAAGGATGAAATCAATGAGTTGATCGATTGATTATTGTTGATCAGAAAAGAGGCTTTGGAAGAGTGGCCATTGTAGATGTTGATTCAGTGGCATTAGCCATGGCTCTTAATATTGCACAGGTACCTTTTGTTTTTCCTGTCAATGTCTCAAAGGCTTATCAATATCAAGGTAATTATAGCCCTAATTGGGGTGAAAGTCATTAAATTGTCGATTCAAGAGCTACCAATCATATGACCTTTGATTTGAATGATTTCTCATATGTTACTTACCCAAGACAATTAATGATCTCTAATGCCAATGATGTGCAATGTCCAATTATAGAGGTTGGGATTATTATTTTATCATCATCTCTTCATCTACCTGATACTTATTGATACTCTCCCTAGCAAATAATCTACTCTCTATTAGTCAAATAATAATCAATCGTATTTATGCAGCACTGATGTATTCAACATTTGTCTTTTTCAAGATATTCTCACCAAGAAGATAATCGGTTGTGTTACTAAGAGAAGGAATTTATACTACATGGATGAATTTAGTTTAGGTAGAGCAAATCAGATAAGAAGCATTGATAATACAAAAATTGAGAGATCTAGTTATGACATCAGTAGTTGGGGCATCCATTTTTTGAATACATGAAGCACTTATTTTCTGACTTGCTTTCTAGTGTTAATGTTGCCGATATAAAATGTAAAACTTGTATTTTGACCAAGAGTTATAAGGTTCTGTATCCAATCAGTCATAATAAGTGTAATGCTTTTGTTGATTTAGTGCATTTTGATGTTTGGAGATCTTCATCAATTACTTTATCTATTGTATTCGTTGGTTTATAACTTTTGTAGATGATTGTAGTCAGATGATTTGGTTGTATCTGTTAAAGGATAAGAATGGAGTGCTTGACATTTTTAATCATTTTGTTCAATAATTCATACATAATTTTCACCTAGAATCAAGATTTTTTGGTTTGATAATGGTGGTGAATGTGATAATCGACCATTACAGGAGTTCTTCAATACTAACGACCTCATAAATGAAACTTCTTATGCTCAAACTTTGTAGCAAAATGGAGTGACTGAGAGAAAAATCAGTACATATTAGAAATAGCAGTTGCCATGCTGATTGGTGTAAATGTTTTACATCAATATTGGCCTGATATAGTCACCATAGCAGTCCGCTTGTTGAACAGATTGTCTTCAAAAGTCATTAATTTTTAAACCCCACTACAGGCTTTCTCTCAACACTGTACTTTACCATCGGTGCTATTGATTCCAGCAATGTTTGAATGTGTGATTTTTGTACATCTGCTTAAGAATCAATGCAATAAATTGAATCCTTGTACTCTTCATTGTGTCTTCTTGGGATATACTATGCACAAGAAAGGTTATTGGTGTTATGATCCAACCAACAAGAAAATGTATGAAATAATATTAGAGTAAGAGAATTCTACACTTTAGGGGGAGAAAAAAGATGAGAATGAGAAGAATTGGCCGAAATTGGCATGGCCATCATGGCTAAGTACCGATGTGGCTAATGCTGATTTGCATGCCAATGTTGATCCATCAACTGCTAACTGATAGTGGCAAATTGATTTACTTATTACTGTGGATGAAAAGACTCCTAGCCCCAATGATGCTCCTAGTGGTTTTCAGAAAATTATTGATGAGGTGTCTTTTGAAGAAGTGAATGTAGCTAACATAACCTCTCATTCCTTGGTACCTAATCATTCTTCTATTGAGAATATTTCTAAGGTTAGTACATCTGTTACCCATTTATTTACTACCGATTTAGACACAACGAGTAGATACGTGTTGCCTAATAAATCTAATTGGGGCAAGCCATCAAATTTGTTCTCTCCAGAGTTCATATAAAACGATCCAAGTATCCCATTGCCAATTATGTGTCAACTCATAGGCTATCTAAACCTTTGGAGGTTTTTGTATACAATGTGGCATCAGTTGATATTCCAAATGGAGTGCATGGCGCTTTCATGGATCCAAACTAGGCCTAAACTATAGAAGCTGAAATGTCAACATTGTAGAAAAATAACATATGGACCTTTGTCCCACTACCAAAAAGAAAGAATACTATGGAATGCAAATGGGTTTTCTTAATAAAGTACAAGGCTGATATATCAATCGATTGATATAAGGCTCGACTTGTAACTAAGAGGTACATGCAGATTTATATTGACTATCAAGAGACATTCTCATTTATGGAAAAACTAGATACAATCATAATTATGTTGTCTCTGGTAGCCAGTTTAGATTAGCCATTGTATCAGTTTGATATGAAGAATACTTTCTTGCTTTGTGACCCTGAAGAAGAGGTGTCACTACAACAAAAATGGCCTTTCGTGATGTGCCTATAAGGACACTTGCTAATTTGTGTCATTAAAGTACTTCTATCATGACACTTGTTATCAATTCAATAATATATACTCTAATTTTTTTTATCTGATATAAAAATAATAATGTGCCTTTAGATTACCTATCATGACACTTGAGAAAATGTGAGGTATACCAAAAAAAAAAGAGTCACAAAACGACATTGTACTTTTTTGGCAGAAGATTCATTTGCCAAAACACTTAGTGAAATATTCAAAACTTTCATTTTGCCAGCCAAAAGACCTAGTGAAATTTTGCTTCTTCTCATCTCTCTCACAAAGAAACAACCTCTCCGCAAACTATCTCTTGGCAAATTATCCCTCAGCTAAAACACTTGGAGTTTTTTTTTTGCTGAATCTCTCTGGAAACAAACTACCCTTGCTTTCCCATTATTTGCATGGTAATTTTTTTTAAATTTTGTCATTAATTAGATAATGTTTTTGCTGAATCTCTGTGAGGACTTGCAAATTTTCTTATTTTAAATTCCTATTATGAGCTCATTTAAATATTTATTTGGCCGTTTATTTCGAATATTTTATTTCAACCTCTTTATACTCAATTACATGGAACAATGACCTACAAGTATTATAAAAATGCCTTGATTCAAAAATTTATTTTTGAAAGCTCGTTTAGAGTGAATAGTGGATGCGCGTTTGGAGACAATAATCGAATTGAGCATACAATAAGTTTGCAAAATTAGAGACTTTCACATTAGTTTTGAAATAGGTATTTTTTATGTTTAAATGCTTAAGCATTAGTTAGTGATACTATCATTATAAGAATTTCTTGAAATTTTCACTTTATCGCGCACAAATCAGAAGGACGCGTTTTCGCGTGTGCGATTAATTGAGGGACCTTAGACCCTTATTTTTAGACCATTAAGAGTGAATAATAATAGTATGAATAGAAGTGCATTAGAAATTTAGTGCACAAGTGAAACAAACTCGAGAGAAATCGAGCACGAAATGAGCGCGTGTGCGCGCGAGGAGAGAGTTGACTTTTGAGACAATTTGAACCACACACTTAAGCTTCTCAAGAAAGCTTCATTTCAGTGAAGCACATTCTCTCTTTCTCACCATAGCAGCCGGCCACAAGGAGGAAGGAAACTACCAAAATTCTTCTTCATTTCATCACTCAAATCTCACCCAAATCACTCCAAAATTTACACACAACTTGCAAACCACTTGGAGATCAACCTAAGCTAGAAAAATGGCTTGCTTCTCATGGTTTTCTTTAGTTTCCAAGGATCAAAATTTTCTGTTTTAGCCATCTACTAAGCTAAACAACAATCAACCTCTTAAATCTTAGTTTATGGAAGTTATCTTGCACTTATGAGCTCATAGATTCACATGGGTAGTTTTATAAAGTTGGAAATCTTGTGAGTAGGCTCTATGAAATCCCACAATGGCTTGATGAACTGATTTGATGAGATTTGATGATAATTATGTTGGATTAGTGCTTAATCTAGTGAAAATAAGTTGTATTGTGGAGAAAGCTCAAAGGATGTGAAAAGAAAATTTTACCGTTTCTGCCCCTGCTATTGCCGTGCACTTTGGTGTACTTTTTTGTGGTTCAATTGACTTGTTTTTGATGTAGATGTGTAATATAGGTTGTGTGAAAAGTTTTCATAAAAAATTACGTGATTTGGATGAGCAAATGTTGAGATTTCAAAATTTTACCAAAACTGGAATTGTGTCCCGTATTGCTCTGGCAGTGATTTTCAAATAGCTCTAACTCTTTGCTCCGACATCCAAATCGAGTACCGTTTACGGCACTAGAAACTAGACATTTCTAGTTTTTCAATGGTATAAAGTGCATGCCCTAATTCTATATGACTGAGCTGTACCAACCTTGTAAAATTGCCTGCTTTGTTTCTCATCTGTACTGGAAGCCCTGTTTTAAGCTGCGACTTGATGCTCAAATTTGAGCTAGTTGTGGACAGAATTTTAAACAATTCCTTCTAAAAAATTGTAGAGTTATGAATGTAGTTTTCAACTCTACTGACCACGCTCAATTCTGAGTTGAATTGAGTGAGTTGTGGCCAGTTTACAGAGCTATCTTCGTGAAAGAAAACCCTAATTTTGGACTAATTTATAACTAATCTTGATTTGGGACTTGTTATTCAAAATCCTTGGTGTTAATCACCTACCAAATGTATCTGAGAAATTTTCTAAACAAATGAATCATATTTGAGATATTTTTGTTGGTGAAACGTTTGGGGAAAAGGAAAACGGAACTACAAGGCAATTTTGCCTTGGAAATTTTTGGAGTTTTAATGACTTGGTTAACTGACTTTCCATGCGAATTTTTGCATGAAAATTTACAGAGAAATATTCCTTATATGGTAGTGTAATACTACCAAATTGGCGCCATTTCGAGTTCATTTCGATGCCAACTAAAGTACCAAAACTCAAGTTTTAAACCTGGAAAATCTTTGTTCAATGAGGAAATTCAGTATATTTGAGCCGTTATATCTTGGTGCTCAAAATTTCAATTCTTGTTCTGCTTATTGTGTTGAAAACTTTGATTGTAACTCTAATTGAGTTCCGAATTTCAGAGGTTAGTTCGCATTGTGTGAATTTTGCCGAATTTCCAAACTTTGCCGAAAATCAACCCAAATCTGTCTTGGCATTCTAAAACAGCAACTTTGAGCCATATTTTGAATATCTTCCATTTGGAATCATGAAAAAGTGTCTTCTAGAAACGTTTAGTACTTTGAAAGTTGTTTTCAACGGTACCAAGTTTTCAAATTTTGGACTTGTAGAGAATGAGATATGATTTTTCAAAGTACGTGTAACAAATCTGAAAATTCCTAACTTAAAGGAATGGAGTTTTTCAAACTCTCTCTTTTCCTTTGATATCACATGATCATTTTACACTTGATTTCAAAGATGAAAACTAGATTTCTCTTGTATTTTAAAATCCCATTTTTGAGTCTCGATTTACTAGTAATTAAGACTCATTTTCGTGAAATTTTCTTAAATTGTACAAGTGTACAATCTTCCTTGATAATTGAGGTTTATAAGTGATAGTTCATTATTAATTATTCAGACACTCAAAAGGACCTTCAAGAGAATTTCACGGGAGACACCTAAAACGAACTCTTGTACTTGCTTCTTGATTACTTGGTGAGTGTCAAGTGTATGAGTATTTGATATATGCTTACCTGTTATAAATGATTAGAGATTTTGAAAATGGAGTCGAGTGTGTACTTTACCGTACTCGTTCTCATATGAAATGAATGATCCATGATTGAATTGTTTGAAATGAAATGAATGACTCATGAATGACTTGACTAAATGAAACGAATGATTGAATGCTTGAATGAAATGAAATGGTATGTTATGGTTGCATACGTCGTTGGAATGAATCTCCTCGACTCACAAATGTTACATGGGAGACGCCCAAGTTCATAGGCCGACCTTGGGACTCAAACCGGCATGGACTTGGTTAGGAATCTCGGTGAGCCATGAGAATTACCTGATAAACTTGATCTATTGGAGAGATCTCGCTTGACATACTCGTGGAGTATCGTCTTATAAATGTCGTGCGGGTCTGGTGCGGTGTACGGTGGATGGACATGAGAAGTAAGTGGAGATCTAGGGATTGAAAATATCAACTCGGTTGACGGAGAATCATCATAGGAAGATATACGAATGAGATTGGCAAAGCAAGTGAAAATTAGCTCCTGAGAGCTACCATATCCTTGAATTGTTTCTGTTTACATTTCACTGGAATTGTTTATTACTCGTATATTATTGTTTTCCTGTTGATTGGGATTGTTATGTGGACAACGTGCTTGCATGTGTATTCTTGACCTCACGAGTTATTGCTCACCCCGTAGATTTATTTTTCTTAACAGGAATGGATAGGGAATGAAACTCGGAGGAACCCTTTTGATGTACTTTTGTAATAGGGTTTCCAATGGAAATGACTAGACTTTCTGGCAGTTGTATATTTTGAAAAATTGATGTATCTTTTGGGATTTTGATGTAAGACTTGGACATTCAACTGTGGAAACGACTTTTCTTTAGTAGGCTTGTATTAATTGTTATATATTGATAAGTTTGAAGATTTCCACACTATCGTACTTTATTTTGTCGTGAATGACTAGTATTGTATTAAATTTGAACGGGATTTGTACCGAGTCCTGGTGAAAGTTGGGTAGGCGTCCCGCGGATACTCTTTGGTTCGCCTTAGGAAGAACTGGGGGCGTCACAGTTGGTATTAGAGCGTTAGGTTAGATATCTATATGGGAGATATATTAGGAACTTTACCCTTAGAATTTTAGATAGGATGACTAAGCCATACTTTAAATGATATGTGGGCAAACTAGTGACTAAGTTAGTTATACTTTAAGTGATATCTGAGAGAGCTAGTGACTAAGTTTCTAACCCAAAAAGTGTGATTGTTTTGCAGGGATGGATAATGGAGATGAGACCCCCGCAGCTAATGGCAATGGCCATGTTAATGGTCACGTAGAGCCTCCTACGCCTATTTACTACCGAGCTCTTGGTGGAGGAGCTCGTGTGCATTATTCACCCTATGATAGGTATTCTCGATGTTTGTGTAGGTTGACCTTTGCCTACCCGAACCACCTCGTGCTAGCTTTGGATGACGAGCGTCGTCAGTTAGTGAATACCAACCGAAATTTACAGGAGGAGGTGAATGAGATGAAACAGATGGTTAGTGCTTAGGGCGAGAGGGTCGCTGAGCTCAAGGAGGTACTGGCTGGCGAGGTGGCTACTGCTGTGGTCACTCGCGAGGAACTCCAGAGGACTAGGGCTCGACTCACTAGATTAGGTGAGGAGGTTCGTGATCGGGCTTCCGAGATCCTAATCGATGCCACTATAATGATAGAGGGGGTGACAGATATTGTCCAGAATAGATGACTGATATCCTTGAACGTTTAGCTGAAAGGTAGGGTTCTAGACCGCTTAACCAAATTGGGGGACAGGATAGAGGGGAGGATAGAGTCTTGGAGAGGTTTCTGAAATTTAATCCGCCTAAATTTATTAGTGAACCCGATCCTGAGGTAGCGGAGAATTGATTAGAGAGAATGACCAATATATTCGCCGCCTTAGGCTATACCGAAGATAGGCGAGTGAATTTTGCTATTTTCCAATTTAAGAGAGTGGCTTGTGCTTGGTGGGTCATGATAAAAGGAAAATGGGAGAGAGCTCAAACCCCTTGGATTTGGGAGAATTTTACGAAGGAGTTTAATAAAAATTTCTTCCACCTTTGATCCAAGAGAAGAGGGAGGATGAATTTATCAAGTTGAAACAAGGGACCCTTAGTGTAGTAGAGTATAAAGGAAAATTTACTAAACTTTCTAAGTATGCCCCTGAATTGATGACCAATGAGCAGAAAAGGATAAGGCGGTTTATACAAGGGTTTAATGTGGAAATCCAGGAGGGCTTGGCCGCAACCCAAATCTCTACATTTACTGAGACTTTAGAGAAAGCGCAACAGGTTGAAAGTGTGAAAATACAAGTTAAGGACTTTTATAATAGGAAGAGAAACTTTTCTAGTTGTACTTCTGGACCTACTAGTAAGAGTTTATAGCCTTCCAAAATTGGGAGAGGAATGGGAGGAATAAGGACTGCTGGAGCTTCTAGGGGAGTTTTATCCAGAGGACGTCATAGTGAACCGATTCAAGCTAGGGGAGCGCCTTCTAGTGGTTCGGCAGTGATTCCTTAATTTACTTGTGAATACTGTAGTAAACCCAATCACTCTGAGAATGATTGTTGAAGAAAGTCTGGGAAGTATTTGGCTTGTGGTAGTACCGAGCACCAACTTGCGAACTGTCCAAGTAAAATGAAGATAGGAGGGAGCACTCAAAGGCCAGAAAAATCAATCTCTAAGCAAACTAGTGCTGGAGGAAGTCGACCTAAGGTACCAGTTAGGGTTTATGCACTGGATCATCAACAGATACCCGATGCGACTAAGGTGGTTGAAAGTACGGTTCCTGTCTTTCACCGTTTAGCTAAGATTTTAATTGATCCGGGTGCGAATCATTCTTTTGTAAACCCTAATTTCATGAGTGAAATAGACTTGAAACCAATTAAATTACCCTATGACTTGGAGGTTAGAATGCCTATTGGGGACCAAAGTCTAATTGCTAATTTGGTATATAGAGATTGTGAGATCTGGTTTGGAGAACAAAAGTTACTGGTCAATTTGATAGGTTTAGCGATTAAGAGATATGATGTGATCCAAGAAATGGATTGGTTAGCTCGTTACAATGCCCAGATGAACTGTAAGACGAAAATAGTAGAATTGTGCATTTCGAGAGAGGCAACCTTGAAACTAGATGTAAGGGATAAATTATCCTCATCTGCACTTATTTCAGGGATTCGAGTTAGGAAAATGCTAAGTAAAGGAATTCAGGGATATTTGACTTTTCTAATCAATACCCCTAATGATAAAGTGAGACTGGAAGACATGCCTGTAATGAAAGATTATCTGGATGTTTTTCCTGAAAAGTTAGAGCTTTTACCCCTGGAAAGGGACATAACTTTTAAGATTGATGTGATTTCGGGAGTAACACCTATCTCTAAGATGCCATATCGGATGGCTCCAACTGAACTAAAAAAGTTGAAATTGCAACTACAGGACTTGTTGGAACGGGGCTTTTAAAAGAAAGGAACTTACCGTGGGGAACCCCAGTCTTATTCGTTAAGAAGAAAAATGGGAGTTTGAGATTGTGTATAGATTACCGAGACTTAAATGATGTTACTATTAAGAATAAGTACCCGTTGTCTCACATTGATGAATTGTTTGACCAATTGCAAGGGGCGGTAGTATTCTCCAAGTTAGATTTGAGACAGGGTTATTATCAATTAAGAATTTTGGAGAAAGATATACCCAAAACTACTTTTAACTCGAGGTATGGGCACTTTGAATTTGCCGTGATGCCATTTGGGTTAACGAATGCACCTGCTGCTTTTATGGATTTGATGCATAGGGTCTTTAAACCTTATCTGGACCAATTCATGGTGGTGTTTATTGATGATATATTGGTGTACTCTAAGAATGAGGAGGATCACGAGAAACTTGAGAATTATTTTACAAACTCTGAGGGAACACCAACTGTACGCTAAGTTTAGCAAGCGTGAGTTTTGACTGAAAGAAGTGACATTCTTGGGACACATAATTTCTAAGAATGGGACTAAAGTAGATCCAGTTAAAGTGAAAACTGTTTCAAAGTGAAAACGATCGAAAAATCCTATTGAGGTTTGAAATTTTATTGGGTTAGCAGGGTATTACCGGAAATTTATCCAGAATTTTTCTAAAATTGCTGGACCCATGACTGAGTTGACCAAGAAAAGTGAAAAGTTTATATGGAATCCTAAGTGTGAGGAGAGCTTCCAAGAATTGAAAAGAAGTTTGAGAAGAGCGCCTGTATTAGCCCTACCAAATGAAAAGGATAGTTTTGTGGTCTACACAGATGCTTCTAAGGAAGGTTTGGGATATGTTTTAATGCAAAATGACAAAATGATAGCATATGCCTCTAGGAAATTGAAACCGCATGAATGAAATTATCCGACTCATGACTTGGAGTTAGCGGCTGTGGTATTTGTTTTGAAAAAATGGAAACATTACTTGTATGGAGTGACATTCGAGGTTTTTACTGATCACAAGAGTCTTAAGTATTTGTTTTCTCAAAAGAAACTGAACTTGAGGCAACGTAGATGGATGGAATTTTTGGAAGACTATGATTGCACGATAAAGTACCATCCAAGAAAGGTCAATGTAGTGACCGATGCTTTAAGTTGTCAAGTGCAAGTGGTTGGATTGATGATTAAAGAATTGTACTTGTTAGAAGAAGTTAGTTATTGAAATTCTCGACTGGAATCGAGGAAAGTAATTCCTAGGAACATTGTAGTGAATTCCACTTTGTTGGAACGTATTAAAGAAACTCAGGAAAAGGATCCTGAAGTGCAAAAGTGGGTGAAGAAAGTCAAAAAGGGAGAAAAGTCAGATTTTAACTTGAAATTGAATGGTATATTAAGGTTTCGGAATTGAATAGTAGTGCCAAAGGATGAAGAGTTTAAAAAAGAAATCTTAAAAGAGGCACACTGATCGAAATTTACGGTACACCTTGGAGGGAATAAAATGTACCAAAACTTGAAAATTTTGTTTTGGTGGGAGAGCATGAAAAAGAAAATTATCCAATTTGTCAAGACCTGTTTAATTTGTCAACAGGTTAGGGTTGAACATCAGAAACCGTCTAGACTTTTGCAACCTCTGGAGATACTTGAGTGAAAATGGGAGAATATCACTATGAATTTTATATCAGGACTACCTAAGACACAAAGAGACCATGATACTATTTGGGTAATAGTTGATCGACTGATCAAATCGGCTCATTTTCTGCCGATTAATATAAAGTACCTATTGGAGAAGTTGGCTAAGTTGTATTTGGATGAGATTATCAGGTTACATGGAATACATGTAAGTATTATGTCGGATAGAGACCCGAGATTTGTTTCGAAATTTTGGCAAAAGATGCAAGAAGTGTTGGGGACTAAATTAAATTTTAGTACTACTTACCATCCCTAGACCGATGGACAGTCTAAAAGGACGATTCAAACTCTTGAGAACATGTTGAGAACTTGTGTCTTGGATTTTGAAAAAAGTTGGAGTAAATTTTTAACATTGGTGGAATTTGTCTATAATAATAACTTTCACTCTTCTATTCAAATGGCTCCGTATGAAACATTTTATGGTCGGAAGTGTAGATCTTCGATTTGTTGGGAGGAAATAGGTGAGCGAAAAATTTTAGACCTGATCACAGTGCTTTGGATTGAAGAAGCAAAGGAAAAAGTGAAATTGGTACTCCAGAGGATTCAGTCCGCACAAAGTCGTCAAAAGAGTTTTGCAGATAATCGGAGGAAGAATTTAGAATTTGCGGTTGGAGATCTAGTGTTTCTTAAGATTACATCTCTGAAAGCAAGTTTAATGTCTGGAAAAGGAAAGAAATTACAACCGAAATTCGTAGGGCTGTACAAGATTTTCCAACGTGTAGGAAATGTGGCCTATAAATTAGAATTGCCATCAAGTTTGTCTCAAATTCACAACGTTTTCCACATGTGTATACTTAAGAAGTATCATCCAGACCCTTCTCATATTTTGCAATCGAAAAGTATCAAAATTAATGAGGCACTGACCTATGAGGAGAAACTAGTGAAGCTTCTAAATAGAAAGGTGAAAGAACTGAGAAATAAGCGGATTCCTTTGGTGAATGTTTTTTGGAGGAACCATGAGCTAGAGGAAGCGACTTGGAAAATTGAAAAAGCAATTCGAGAAAAATATCCAAACTTGTTCACAAATCAAGGTATAATTTCGAGAACGAAATTCTCTTAAGGGGGAGAGGATGTGAGGACTCGCAAATTTTCTTATTTTAAATTCCTATTATGAGCTCATTTAAATATTTATTTGGCCGTTTACTTTGAATATTTTATTTCAACTTCTTTATACTCAATTACATGGAATTATGACCTACAAATATTTTAAAAATGCCTTGATTCGAAAATTTATTTTTGAAAACTCGTTTAGAGTGAATAGTGGATGCGCGTTTGGAGACAATAATCGAATCGAGAATACAATAAACTTGGAAAATTGGAGACTTGTACATTAGTTTTGAAATAGGTATTTTTTATGTTTAAGTGCTTAAATATTAGTTAGTGATACTATCGTTACAAGAATTTCTTAACATTTTCACTTTATTGCGCACAAATCGAAAGTACGCGTTTTCGCGTGCGCGATTAATTGAGGGACCTTAGACCCTTATTTTTAGACTATTAAGAGTGAATAATAATAGTGTGAATAGAAGTGCATTAGAGGTTTAGTGCACAAGTGAAACAAACTTGAGAGAAATCGAGCACGAAACGCGCGCGCGCGAGGAGAGAGTTGACTTTTGAGACAATTTGAACCACACACTTAAGCTTCTCAAGAAAGCTTCATTTCATTAAAATACACTCTCTCTTTCTCACCATAGCAGCCGGCCACAAGGAGGAAGAAAGCTACCAAAATTCTTCTTCATTTCATCACTCAAATCTCACCCAAATCACTCCAAAATTTATACACAACTTGCAAACCACTTGGAGATCAACCTAAGTTAGGAAAAGGGCTTGCTTATCACGATTTTCTTTATCTTCCAAGGACCAAAATTTTCTGTTTTAGTCATCTACTAAGGTAAACAACGATCAACCTCTTAAATCTTAGTTTATGGAAATTATCTTGCACTTATGAGTTCATAAATTCACATGTGTAGCTTTATATTGTTGAAAATCTTGTGAGTGGACTCTATGAAATCCCACAATGGCTTGATGAACTAATTTGATGAGATTTGATGTTAATTATGTTGGATTAGTGCTTAATCTAGTGAAAATAAGTTGTATTGTGGAAGAAAGTTCAAAGGAAATTTTACTGTTTCTGCCCCTGCTATTGCCGTGCACTTTGGTATTCTTTTTTGTGATCCAATTGACTTGTTTTTTATGTAGATATGTAATATAGGTTGTGTGGAAAGTTTCCATAAAAAATTACATGATTTGGATGAGCAAATGTTGAGATTTCGAAATTTTACCAAAACTGGAATTGTGTCCTGTATTGCTCTGGTAGTGATTTTCAAATAGCTCTAACTCTTTGCTCTGACGTCCAAATCGAGTGTCGTTTGCGGCACTAGAAACTAGAAATTTTCAATTTTGCAATGGTATAAAGTGCATGCTCTGATTTCACCTGAGTGAGCCGTACCAACCTTGTAAATTTGCCTATTCTGTTTCTCATTTGTATTGGAAGCCCTGTTTTAAGCTGCGACTTGATGCTCAAATATGAGTTAGTTGTAGACAGAATTTTAAAACAATTCCTTCTAAGAAATTGTAGCCTTATGAATGTAATTTTAAAAGCCACTGACCATGCTCAATTCCGAGTTGAATTGAGTGAGTTGTGGCCAGTTTACAGAGCTATCTTCGTGAAAGAAAACCCTAATTCTGGACTGATTTATAGCTAATCTTGATTTGGGACTTGTTATTCGAAATCCTTGGTGTTAATCACCTACCAAATGTATCTTAGACATTTTCTACACAAATGAATCATATTTGAGATGTTTTTGTTGGTCAAACGTTCGGGGAAAAGGAAAACGGAACTACAAGGCAATTTTGCCTTGGAAATTCTTGGAGTTTTAATGACTTGGTTAACTGATTTTTCATGTGAATTTTTGCATGAAAATTTAAAGAGGAATATCCCTTATATGGTAGTGTAATACTATCAAATTGGTGCCATTTCGAGTTCATTTCGTTGCCAACTAAAGTACCAAACCTTAAGGTTTAAACCTGGAAAATCTTTGTTCAGTGAGGAAATTCAGTATCTTTGAGCCGTTATATCTTGGTGCTCAAAATTCCAATTCTTGTTCTGCTTGTTGTGTTGAAAACTTTAATTGTAACTCTAATTGAGTTCCAAATTTTAGAGGCTAGTTCGCATTGTGTAAATTTTGCCAAATTTCCAAACTTTACCGAAAATCAACCCAAATCTGTCTTGGCATTCCAAAACAGCAACTTTGAGCCGAATTTTGAATATCTTTCATTTGGAATCGTGGAAAAGTGTATTCTAAGAACTTTTAGTACTTTGAAAGTAGTTTTCAACAGTACCAAGTTTTCAAATTTTGGACTTGTAGAGAGTGAAATACGATTTTTCAAAGTACGTGTAACAAATCTGAAAATTCCTAACTTAAAGGAAATGGAGTTTTTCAAACTCTCTCTTTTCCTTTGATATCACTTGATTGTTTTACACTTGATTTCAAAGATGAAAACCAGATTTCTCTTGTGTTTTAAAACCTCACTTTTGAGCCTCGATTTATCAGTAATTTAAGGCTCATTTTCGTGAAATTTTCTTAGATTGTACAAGTGTGCAATCTTCCTTGATAATTGGGGTTTATAAGTGCTAGTTCATTATTAATTGTTCAGGCACTCAAAAGAACCTTTAAGAGGATCTCACGGGAGACGCCTAAATCAAACACTTGTACTTGCTTCTTGATTACTTGGTGAGTGTCAAGTGTATGAGTACTTGATATATGCTTACTTGTTATAAATGATTAGAGATTTTAAAAATGGAGTCGAGTGTGTACTTTACCGCACTCATTCTCATATGAAATGAATGATCCATGATTGAATTGCTTGAAATGAAATGAATGACTTATAAATGACTTGATTGAATGAAATGAATGATTGAATGCTTGAATGGAATGAAATGGTATGCTATGGCTACATACGTCGCTATAGTGAATCTCCTCGACTTACAAATGTTACATGGGAAAACCCAAACTCATAGGCCAACCTTAGGACTCGAGCCGGCATGGGTTTGGTCGGGAATCTCGGTGAGCCTTGAGAATTACCTAATAAACTTGATCTATTGGAGAGATTTCGCTTGGCATACTCGTGGAGTATCGCCTTATAAATATCGTGCGAGCCCGGTGAGATGTACGGTGGACGGACATGAGAAGTAAGTGAAGATCTACGGATTGGAAATATCAACCGGTTGATGGAAAGTCATCACGGGAAGATATACGAATGAAATTGGCAAAGTAAATGGAAATAGCTCTTGAGAGGTACCATATCCTTGAATTGTTTCTGTTTATGTTTCACTGGAATTGTTTATTACTCGTATATTATCGTTTTCCTGTTGATTGGGATTGTTATATGGACAACGTGCTTGCATGTGTGTTCTTGACCTCACGAGTTATTACTCACCCCGTAGATTTGTTTTCCTTAACAAGAATGGACAAGGAATGAAACTCGGAGGAACCCTTTCGATGTACTTTTGAAATAGGATTTCCAATGGAAATGACTAGACTTTCTGGCTGTTGTATATTTTGGAAAATTGATGTATCTTTTGGGATTTTGATGTAAGACTTGGATATTCAACTGTGGAAACGACTTTTCTTTAGTAGGCTTGTATTAATTGTTATATATTGATAAGTTTGAAGGTTTCCGCACTATCTTACTTTATTTTGTCGTGAATGACTAGTATTGTATTAAACTTGAATGGGATTTGTACTGAATCCTGGCGAGAGTTGGGCAGGCGTCCTGCGGATACCCTTTGATTCACCTTAGGGAGAAGTGGGGGCGTCACAATCTCACCGTAAAGAAGCTATTTGTTTTCAAGTTGTTCTTTTTTTTTTCTAAGAATATAATGGACATTATTAGCTATCCTTGAAGCTGTGTACTATATTGTGTTGAATTAGGAGGGTTAATTTTCAAAGTTTGCCCTAAATTGATTACATTTGAGATTAGTCTGGTCTGTTTGAGATTGAAATGGTTGCAATAATAGTTTATGATTTGAGTGCACTTCTTGTTCAGTTTTATTTATCTCAGTTGTCTACTTGATTCATGTGACTATTTTGTTATGCATTTGTTGTCCATAACCTATTCGATAAAATATCAAGTCCCCCTGTTTTTCCTTTTTTTTCGATAAAAATGCATACTTTGTGTGATAGTACAATTAAGAGTATGTTGTGTGTGAAAGAAAAGTAACATGTTTGGTCAATTTAGAAAATTAAGTGAAATAAAAAATTTCACTTAAATTGTTGAAAACAAATTAAGGACTACTTACATTTAAGTGATAAGCAATTCTGTTATCAAATATGCTTAATTCAAAAAGATTTTGAATGAATTAATTTTCAACATTAGGTAAAATTAGCAAATAGGTAAAACTCCAATAGGAGTTCGCTCATTCAGTTCTTTTCCCCTCCAAAGTTCCAGAACGCTAAAAAACTTCGTAGTATAATATTTTGGATGAATTCAGAACAGTAGTTAGGCCATTCCAACAGGGCAGCATAGATGAAATGAGGTAACAACAGGGCAGGCAGGCAGGGGAATAGGGGAGGGCCTAACTAACCTTAGAAGAATTGTTCCAACCCCTTTATTCTTTTTGTTGGGATGCTAAGTTGCTTACCCGACATGGAAGCAAGAAGAAAAGCAACCTGATATAATCATCCTATGCTTCAAAATTACTTAATCACCATATACTATGCACCTGATTCCTGAATTTCATTTCTACACCCGCTTCGGCCCTCACCCAGTAAAACGGGTACTGAAGAAACTATTCTATGCCAATGCTTATGCCTATGACAAGAATATGTTTTAACCTTCAAAATTTACTGTGTACATTGTTCATTTTCTTGTTTCTAATTATGTTTCAGGAAAGGTTTATTTTGCCTATGGGACTGGAAGCTTGAACCTCAAGATCTATTGGTAAAAAATGGAGAAGCTGGAAGTCAGATTTAAAGACTACATATTTTGATCCTAACTTGCCAATTGTTGAAGCTCGGTTTCAAAAGGATGTAAGGGTTCGGGAAGAGCAATGGATAAAACTTGGACTTATTAGAAAAGTGCAGAAGCAAAGGTACAAATCAGCTACAACATTCTTAATAAAGGTGTGTTTATTCAATGGCATAATTTTGGTTATGATTTTCAATTTTAGAAACTGCGTGAGAGGACAAAATGCAAGAAGGGAGAAGAAGATGAACCACATAACCAGAAAAAAGGCATTTGTTCAGCTTCGGAATAACATAGCGATATCTCTGACTTTTTTAGTTGCTATTTTTTTTTAATTATACATGGTTGATTATGTTAGCTTTGTTTCTTTAATATATGCAACATGCTAAAACTATAATTAAAAAAAATTAAATTTCTTATAGGCCAAATAGTTAGGAAGACCTCCTATTAGAGTAGAAATGTTCAGTAAGTTTTATATCCATGACAATGGAACTCCATCAAGTACTATAGTTGTTGAGAATTTGGTAAGGATCCTTGAAACACAAGCATTTAAATTCTACCATTGTTTTCATTATATTTGCAATAACAAGTGTTTTCCTTTATTATGTAGCACAAAATGAATGAGCTGAAAAATCAGCTTCCATCGGATTCGCAAGATCCAGTTGGTTAAAATGATATATTTGCCTAGGTGGTTGGGCAAGGCAAACATGGGCATGTTCGCTTGTTTAGCGAAGGTGTGAATCCAACGGATTTATGGGAAGACATTCCTAGTCGTAACACGGGTTATCGTATGAGTATTCAACAATTGTCAACATTGGTCCGTTTGGAGGAAAGGCTTCCGTGATAAGATGGGGAAATTGCCAACTTGAAGAAAATGGTTTTAGTTCAACATGGAAGGGGCGATACAATTGACAGCCCGAGTTATCATTCATCATCGTCTAACAATGTTTCAAACCATAGTCCAACGCGACCTATTCGAGTAAGTTTTTACAATTTCTAAACTTTTAGATGGTTAATCTAGAATTTGGCTAGCAATCAGGATAATAAAAGAAAAGGATTAAAATATCTAGATAGTTAATTGTAGTGGCTAAATTGTTTAAAAAATTGCTCCCTTGATTTCAGTGGTTAATCTGAATTTTACTCTTCAATATTTTTAAAGTGCACATGGTCGAAAGTTTGAGCATGACTTTGATTCTTGTACTTGTTGGATCTTTTACTAGGTAGGGAATATGGTTTCATTGAAAAATTTGTTTGACCCAACAAAAATCGTGGCAAAGGGACTTGACAGGTTATCGATGCCTGTGCAATAATAAAAATAAACCTATTTGCCAATTAAAGTAATCATAACCCAATTCTAAGTACTGGAGCAGGGACTCTGGATGTGCAATGGATTATTTGATTTACCATGTTTCCGAAAAATTTACTTAATCCGATATACTAAAATGGGATTGCTTATTCACAAGGAATTATTGATTTGTATAAAGGGCAAGTAAGGCCATTTCCTCAGGGACTGGGGGTATTTGTCTCTTTTGAAATTCAAAATAACAAGAGGGTGATTTTGTATAAAAGACGCAAATTAAGATAGTTCGAATTAAAAACAAATAACTAACTAAAAATTAAATGACAATTTACTAAAATTAGATTAATAATAATTAAAGATCTAGCCAAGAAATAACTTCAATAATGGTTCACCTAATTGGTCATCGATGCAAGGGTAATTCCAATTATCGACTAATAAATAGATTATAACTGTCAAACAAGCGATGGCAGTCAACTCTTCCTTACAGTGTTGGTGATTAAGGTATGCCCGTTAATCACTGCTCTAATTGAGAAATAATCCTAGGTACGTCCGTAAGATTTAATTCTCCAATTGCCTTACATATTAGAGGAGCCTTATTTTAATCAAATAACACACTACCAGGGTTATTTTAGATTAACATGCGTATTCCCCTGACACAAATCCAATTATGCCAATTGTCACTATTTCAGAGCAATTAAACAATTATGGATTTAATGCTCCAATTAACAATAGGTTACTAAATTAATTCAATATCCAGATCCAAGATAATCAATTAGTTTAACAACCATAAGTACTACAAGCAGAGAATATGCAAATACCAATAAATAAGAGAAATAAATAAAATTAATTCAATTTCACAATTTTTAGATGAACCAATGCCTTCATTGTTCCTTGACTAGATGAAGAGAGTTAGTGTGAGACCCCGAAAATTTTTTTTTTCTTATTTTCAACCATTTATTTTAGTCTTTTGGGGTCAATTTTAGTATTTTCTTTATTATATGAATTTTCTGAGGATTTTTATGAGAAAATATGATTTTTAAATCATTTTTCAAAAAATGAGTTATTTCTGTGTTAATGGTGGTGTACAGTGGATGTGGAACCCACTAGTGCGCTAAGTGCGGTAAATGTGATTACTGTAGAGGACTTTTGATACATTGGGATTATATTATATGGTATTATGAGCTAATTAAAGGTTAGCTAGCTTAATTAAGCATTGCAAGACCAAGAAGTAAGATAAGCTTGACAAGGCCACATGTTGCATTTCTATTGGGAGTTGGAATTTGACTAGTTTTCCTCACCTTTCCTAAACTTAATTTTGACCCAAAATTATCCTTATTTTCTTCATCTTGGCCGGCCAACTTTGGAGAGAAAAGAGAGAGAGCTCTTCAACTTTTGCTTCCTTTTCTTGCTCAAATCTTGAAATCCAACCATTAATCTCCCAAATTTCTCCATTAAACCTACTTGCTAAGAAGGATTGAAGTGCTTGGCGGAGTTGTTTGGAAGGGAAAGACTCTAAGCTACCTTGTCTCTTGTGTTTGTAAAGTGAGTGGTTAAGAAATTGTCTCTTTGTTGGTTATATTGTGAAATTAGTAGGTGTTAGTAGTTAAAGATGCAATTTTATGGAGTATTTCATGAATTATTGATGGGTTTGGCCAATTTGTCTATTTATTGGGAATACTTTTGTTTTACATAGTATGGTATGGTTGGCTATGGAATGATAGTGTTATAGTGAGTTAATTGGAGCATTTCTACGTTAATGGTGGTTGGTTATAGGAAATTTCAGCTTATGTGAGCAAATTTCAGATTTTAGGGTGTCAATTGAGGCTTTACTATGATTGGCTCTTACACTTGCAATTGATGGAGATTTGAGGGTATTGTGACCCTAATGAGATGAATGGAATAGCCTATGAATTGTACTTGTACTTGTGTTCGTTTGGATGTTGGTGGTTAGGTTGGAAGTGTAAAAATTTAAGGAGAAGTGCTGCCCAATTGATAAAAAATGTGGGGAATCTTGAATTAAGAGGGGTTTGAGTAGAAAGGGAAGGATCTTGGAGTTGTTCACGTTCCACACTATTGTCACCCCGTTTCACTTTTGATATATTATACTAGTAGTTTAGTGTTAATGATTTGACTCATATTTGAGTCTCAATCGTGCTTTTCTTGCTTGTTTTAGGTCGTACCCGTGATCCGGAGCCTACGTCTGAAGCAAACGTGTGAATTTGCTTGATTACTTCGATGAGTGTCCCATTATATAGTTTACTGTTTAAAGGACTGTTTATACATGTTATGTGAAATTGAATGATGTGAACGGGACGAGAGTGTACTTTATCACTCTTGAACCCTTATCCGTGTTGTTATTACTAGTAAACTGTGCACTTATATGAGTATCATGTGACATTGGCTGGGGCTATACCCGATTATTACTGTGAAATTGAGCTCATTCCCTTAGGTCGTTATTCGAGTCGAGCCAGCAACGGCTTGGGTGAATCGATTACGAATCTTGGGACCACTGTTAGTCGAGTGGAGTGTTAACTCCTCGACCATATGGTATACTCGAGTATTATCTTTTGTTACTATGAGGTGTTCGGGCCCGGTAAGGGGGTGATCGGTGGAAGGAAGTGGTGTAAAGTGGACTCTACAGTCTTGTTTCTTTATTTTCAATGGTTGACGGAGTGTCAACGGGTATGATCAAGTATGGCAAGTGGAAAATGACCCTTGAGGGCCGACCGTATCCTTTTAGATGTGGTTATTATGATGAAAGAATTTATGTGATTGTTGGCCATGCATAGTTGTACTTGTGAGTCTTTTGGTACCTCACGAGTGTAAGTTCACCCCCGTTGTTTTGTTTTCCTTACAGGAGCACTTTTGGAACCAAGTTTTGAGAAAACGAGTTGAGCTAGTTAGACATTTTGTGCTTTTGGGATAGCTCCTCGATTGTTTTGGAAACCCTTAATGTATTTGATTTCAAGTGTACTTTGAGTTGTATATTGTAAACGTGGGTTCGATAATTGTATTTCTCATATGTATATGACGTAGATTTGTGGTGGTATGTACATATCAAGTTAGTGATTATCTGCTTTATGTGTTTGGCTTGGTTTGAGATGAGGCGGAATTTGAACGAAGGAAGAAAAGAATTTTGGCGAATTTATTGTTCATCAAATCCGGCCAAGAATCCAGCCAAGTTATGGCCGGATACAAGGCCGGATATGCAGGGGAGGAAAAAAATATATTTGGGATTGGCCTCTGGCCAGAATCCGGCCAGGGCAATTCGGCCAGTTATTGGCCTGATTACCGGCCGGATTGGCAGGGGTGTTTGACCCCTGCCGGATTGAGCTACTGGCCCCTATCCGGCCAGTAATCCGGCCGGATAGTGACGTGGCCAGTACTGTTCATCCACTGCAAATTTTCGTTTTCCATTTTCGTGATCGATTCGAGTGCTCAAACACTGTACTTTCATTCGTGGCAATATTTATTGGGAAAGAATGGATCGATAAATTTTGAGTGCTCGTTTTCTTGAATTTTCTCTCGTAGATTAGGGGCATTTTGTGTGATCCGTTTCCGTAGTCCTGGTGAGAGTTGAGTAGGCGGTCTGTCGATCCCTTTGGTTCGCCTTAGGGAGAGATGGGACCATCATAGTTAGTTCATTTCTGTGGAGAAAATCCCACGCGAAATTGCAGAAATACTAGTCACGGACATTGTTTTCGAGTGAGAGGATTCAATTCATTGGAATAAGGAAGAAAAGCGAAGCTACAGAGAATGACTAATTGTTTTCTACTTGTCCCTGACATACGAGGGCCTAGACCCCATAAAAGACGAAAAAGAAAAAGTCAAGAGAAAATCTAAAGTAGTCCAACTTGTTTGCCATCCCTTCTCCTATCTAACTCCTACTACTTCTACTATGCGGCTCTTCAGAGAAAAAGGAAGACTCCCAGCCTTTCTCGATCTCCTCTCTCTTCAGAAACTACCAAAAGAAAAAAAGTTCCAATTTTCCAAAAGTGTCCCTAGATGCCGTATTTGCCTATGGGATAAGGAAGCAGAGTTGAATTATTCTCCACCGTGTTGACTGCTGCTAAAACTTTTCTTCCGTCAAATTGGCACCTTTTTATGATATTTGTATTCCACTCCCTGTAATAAATACACATTTCCAAAAATGAGTAGAATCTGACAATTAATTCACATTTAATAAGGTAATAGGAAAAATTAATTATAAAATCAATGACAAATTTGTGACTTATTAGGACTAGACCGTATGATTTGCAACAAACAATTCAAGATGCACTTGGTGCACCAATTGCTTGGCTTTGTCATTTGGTAATATATGTACTTATTTACTCATTGGGTTTTCTAGAATTTTATTGCTAGTTATGATGATTTGATGATCCCCACCTTGTATGGAATGTCAAAGTAGTTCTCTTTCTAACTTAACAAATAATCAGCTAGTATATGGGATCAAGGTAAATCAAAATTTTTTGTAAGTAAATTATTGTGGTATGTATGACTGTTTTGGGCTGATTACCAATGAACGATACTATATATTATGCTTTGCGAATAGTTAACAGAGGGAAAATTCTTGTTTTTGAAGCTTCATTTCTACTTGTTGCTCAAACTAAAATATTTATGGTTAGATCTATTTCTTATACAAAACTACTTTAGGCATAGGTAGTACCAACTGAAGATGGATGGTGTCTTCATGATTATGACTGAAGGCTCTCATTTGGTTGGAAAGCTTGGAAGCTATTGCAAGTTCTTTCAACTTTTTACATTAGGAGAATCTTTTATTTTAATTTTAACTACTGGTATTGTTTAACATTGCTACACTACTTTAAACAACTTTTTCGATTAGCTATGTCAGTACTTGTTACTGACTTTTAGTTCAACAAATAATATTTGAGCATTGACTTTTGCTTTTAAATTACTACGTGCATTCTATTCCTTGGGATAATTTTACAAGTTCTTTGGGTATTTAATTGACGGAATGTATAGCAGGGATTACTACTAGGTTACTTTTTAATTAAAAAAAAAAGAAAAAAAGACTTCTAGCAGTAAAAGTGTCAGCATAGCTCAGCTTCTAAAGCAATATCTAATGATACATGTGATGTCGTCCAAAGCAGTGTTTTGTGACATGACTAAGTGTTCTTAAAAGCCATATATTAAGACAAGTCAAGATGCCTTCATAGAATTCGATATCCAAATATGGTACTACAACTATCCTGACACTTTCAATTGTCAAGAAAATGAATTTTTGTTGGCAGATGGGATGATGTAACAACATGGTTTTTTTGACACATTTGAATGCTATGAGCCTATCCCTGCATTGGAAGGGACGACACTCGTCCAAGGTGTGAGGAATGGCAAAGTATCAGGTTAGATTATCTATACTGGCACTTTTAAATGTCATTAAAGCCCATTTTTGTTGTAGTGTACATGGATATTCTATAGTTCCAAAGACAAATATCATCTGTCGATTGCAGAAAGCTCTTTATGGATTGAAGCAGTCACCCCATGTTTAGTTTGACCGATTTATCTTGGTTATGAAGAAGTATGGTTATTGACAAAGCAATGTGGACCATACTTTATTCTTGAAATATTAGTTTGGAAATGTAGACGATCTGATAATCTATGTCGATGACATAATTATCGCAGTTGATAACGAAGAGGAGATTTCTAAGTTGCAAGATCGATTGGTAGCTGAATTTGAGATGAATAACATAGGAAGTCTCAAATAGTTCTTGGGAATTGAAGTGGGAAGGCCGGTACATGAAATCTTTCTATCTGAACGGAAGTATGTACTCGATATCTTGGTAGACATTGGGTTGTTGGTCTGTAAACTTGCTGATGCAGCGATTATTCAGAACCACAGGCTTGAGGAATTTCCAAATCAGAAACTGACTAATAGAGAAAGATATCAGAGGTTAGTTGATAACCTAATCTATCTATTCGATACTCGTCTTGATATAACATATGCAATTAGTGTTGTCAGCCGATTTATGCATTCTCCGAATAATCGGCATATGAAAGCTGTGATACGGATCCTTCAATATTTGAAGTGTTTATCTAAGAAATGCCTTTTATTTTCCAAGAACAACCACCTCAATATTGATAGTTACACTAATGCCAGCTAGGTGAGAGACGCTACCTATAAAAAATTGACTTTTGGCTACTTCATCTTTGTCTGTGGTAATTTAGTTATTTGAAGGAGTAAGATATAGAATGTGGTGGCATTGTCTAGTGCGGAGGCCGAGTTTAGAGGAATGGCTAAGGATATATGCGAACTTCTATGGTTTAAGAGACTGATGACCGATATCAATTTTGCTTCAAAGTTAAAAATGTATCTGTTTTGTAATAATAGTCACTACTAATATCAATCATAATCTAGTTCAACATGATCGCACTAAACACATTGAAGTGGATAAGCATTTTATCAAGCCAAACCTTGAACAAAAAGTGACATGGTTCCCATACGTGAAGTTTGTAGATCAGTTGGCCAATATACTCATGAAAACTGTGTTGACTAAAAGCTTCTATAATTGACTTTTCAAGTTGGACATGTATAATATCCATGCACTAAGTTAGAGGGGAATGTTGGAGTGAGTTTTTGGTTGTTTGTTGTTTGGTGGTAGTTATAAATGTCTTCTTGATTTTGATGTATATTAATTAGAGATTTAATTAGGATATTGACTATCTAGAAGATTATATAAATTCATTATGTCTTATCCTATTGCAAGCCTGTATATGGGTCTCACACAATTGTAACATTCAAGTGTGGAATATAGAGAAAATTTCCTTCCTAAACTTCTTAACAAAGGCTAAATTCTTAATGGCTATTCCACATTATCTACACATATCAAGTACTTTGATTAGCATAAAAATGCCAATCCTTTCCATTTTGTGGTTCTATTTTACCTTCCTAATTTATTTGCATTAGACCCAAATACACACTTTCCATCCCTCAGTGTTCCCTCCAAATCTATTGGTCTAGAGTCCAACGCTTTAGACTGATTTGATCAAGGACCTTATGTAGGTATAAATGGTGGTCGTATTCTCAAATATGAGGGTCAAGATGTGTTATGTATTTTTTACTTATACTTAGCAAAACAAGTATAGTTTTCTATTACTAAGTCTCCATGATCATCCATTCCCATTGTTGCATTGATTATTATTCATAGATAAGAAAAGGAAAAGTTAAATTCATACTCTTTCATTCTAAGTCAATATATCCTTTATATTTCATTGCTAACGGTACAAGTTATTAATGCATCAAAGGTGTAAATTGAGATAAAAGCATGTGAATTTAGCCCATCTCAATAAAAAACTTATCTTATCAGGCTAATCTAGCTAATGGATTGGCTTTTAGCTACTTTATTAAGCAAACCATGCATGCTAAACTAGCCAAAGTTGAATGGCACAGCAAATACATTGTTGTTAATCATAAGCTATTGTTGTTCGCAACCATTGAAAAGTTATCGGGCTAGAAAAAATACACTTGATTTGCATTTTGATGACATTATAAATTTATACTCAACATGATTGACCATAAATGCATAGCATTGAAAGATGGCTCTAAATGAAGTTTATGCTTTTTTGCCATGTTTCAAGTTTTGTTTCCTTTTGGAAGTCAGTGCAAAGTTCATGCTTTTTACCAATACTATTCCTTATAAGGATCTTTTGAAGACAAGCACGGGGTATACATATAACAATTAGCTCATCCACAGTCAAGTTTTACATTTATAAAATCTTAAATACTCCACACATGATTTTTCATAAGTATACAAGTCGTTTATTGAGTATAGGGGTATTAGGTGTCGATCCCACAGGAAAGGTTGTCAATTACCGATGATTTTCGAACTCCTTTATTATTTAGACTAGCACAAGTACAAAACATTAAATCTACACTATAAAGCAACAAAAATACAATAGAAAACTCCTAGAGGTATGGAATTCCTTACGACTCTTGCAAATGACATTACCGATTAAGTGAATGCTATTACCTTAGCTAGTTATGGCGTAATTTCCTAATGTATATGAAACCTACTCTCGTAGTGAATCAACTATACTTGTAACTAAGCCATACCTACTCTCGTGGTCATGAAATTAACTACAAGCTCATTTATTCTATGAAATTACATGAAACAAGTCACTTAAGCCACAAAGGTGCACCTCTACTCTCGTAAGTGTACTCTCTAGATTTATCACTTTCTTGAACTAGTGTTAAATTTCAATTCTCATTGCAAACTAACACCTTAAGATTATCACAATTAATGGCCAGTTAATCATGATTAGCTAAACAAAATTGATAAATAACTTGTTCAAAATAATATCATCAAATAACCAAGTAAACATTACTAACATGATATAGAAAGTTCAATCATAACTCTAGGCATAAACTTTAGAAACACATATTGAAACACAAATCCAAAACTTGCATATTAACCATACTTAAGAATCCAATACAAAAGATAAAGAGTGGGAGAAAAGATAATATTGTTACATGAGTTTTAACCCCTCCTTCTTCATTTACATCTTTATTCTAATCTAACCAATACACAAGAGTGAATAACACAATTAACTGCCTAAACTATTCTATACTATACTAAGCTAACTAATGAACAAAGGAAATTCTAGTGAAAACTACATTTTTTGTGAGCTTTTCTAGCCTTCAAAAGTTTTGAAAATGGTCTCCAAAGGCTGCTATTTATAGAGGATTCAAAAGCCAAATGAGTTGTTTCTAGTTGCCATTTTTTACTCTTGAAACTCCGATGAGTTGTTTCTCCAACTTTCCACTCTTCTTGGTCAGATACAGCTTAAATTACTTGCTGGAATTGAGTTGGAAAGTTGTGTGAACAAAGAACAAGTTACAGAGCAAGTTGCAGCAGAAAAAATAGAATACGCGACCTTGAATACGCAACCTTAGGCCGCGTATTGTATCCCACATATTGCCTTATTATAGGTATGCATTTTCTGGGCAGAATTCCTCCTTGCTCTGTTTTTTGTCCAACTTCAACTGATATTGTATTGATGATGGAGGCTGAACTAGCTCTTGTGTAAAACATGAAAGTTGTATCCCTTTGAGTTAGCTTTCCAATGCCTCAAGAATCATCGAATTTGGAGATCTGTGGACTGCTAAATGACCAAAATACCCTCGCCTGGTCATAACTCTGTTTCAGCTTTCGACCATGAAAATGCACTTCTATATTTTGACTTTTTGACAAGGAAAATGACTAAACTGGACTTTGATTTCTCATACCAAATGTAGATATATCTATTAGCTTCAAAATGGTATAAGAATCACCTCAATCCAATACTTTTATCTCAAGATATAGCCAAAATACCACAAGGTGTCAAAGCTGTAAAACTTTCTTCTTGTATACTGAGTTGCATTTCATCTCTTGCACTTTATATTCTCTTTTTATCACTTCAAATTATCATCAATCATCCAATTATCTTTTCAACTCATCCATTTGATGATTAAATCCTTAAACCTACAAAAACATGAATTTTACCATTAAAATTCATAGAAATGCAATTTTTACCACATAAACCATAAAATGCATATTTTCACTAGAATCCTAGTTAATTAGCTATAAAAGTAAATAAATCACACTAAAATTAATTAATAAATCACACTAAAAACACACAAAATATGCACTTTTCAAGGTCCAAAAAAGAAAATTCACGGAGAGAGACTTGAAGAAATTGGAATGTGAATAGGAGCTCATCATCTGATGGCAAAATATTTTTTGGGATTTAAGAATCAAATAAGGAAAAATATTAGGATTTAATTGATTTCAATGGTCTAGAAGACAAGAAGCCAGAGTCATGCATAGGGTGTAGTGTAGCTAAGATTGCAATGGGATATTTTGGTGTATGGAAGACGCAAAGGATAAGATAGTGGTGGGTTTGTAGCAGGATAGGTTCTGCTTATAATTACAAGGGCTATTCCACATTATCTACCTATAAGTCTATACCAAGCGTTTCATTAGCATACAAATGACAATCCATTCCATTGTGGTTCTATTTGACCTTCCTAATCCATTTGCATTGACCCATATTCTATAGTGTTTTGATTAGCATAATAGTGACAACAGTTTCCATCTTCGTGGTCCTATTTTGCCTTCCCAATCTTATCCTTTTCTTCTTTTTCTTTAGGCAAATACCTTCCTAATCAATTGTATTAGACACATATTCACTCTTTACCTCTCTCAGTCTTCCTCCTAGATCTACCATTGTCCCAAGTCCATCGCTTTGGACAAATTTGATCTAGGACCTTGTGTAAGTATAAGATATGGGCGTACTCTCAATATTCGAAACTCCAGACGTTTGTTTTGTATTACATTGATTTTAGAACTTGTTGATAGAATTTCTATTGATTTGTACCGTTACATTTTAGGTGAATTAAGTTAAGAACCAAACTGGGCAAAAATCCCAAATGTGGTCTCGATGTTTGTAAGACAAATTTTTAGTATTTGGCTTTTCTTTAGAGGATTAAATTTATTTTCTTAAAAAAAAAAGATCTTGGACATGCTTCTTAGTTTGCGTCTATTATATATATGCTCTAACTTTCATTTGTTGCCTCTCGGACGGAATTCGTACGTCTTCCGTCCGCAGCTGGTAATTGGGCAACCCTTCTACCTTTTTCGACAATTGATTAACATAAAAATTCGAAATTTGAGTTGTATAGTCCTTGATTTTGTAGTACCTTCTCATGCAATAGAAATATTAAAATTAAGTAATTACCTAGTAAAGAAAAAAATTAACTGTTCTAATTCCAATATTTAGCAAACGATTGACTGGAAGGATAACTATTATTGTTCAGCTTTCTAGCCATATATGGAGCTTTATCTCCTTTTGGTGTTCAGTGCAGGGTTTATACTTTGTAGCAAAACTATTCTTTTCAAAAATGACCCACAGAGGCCAAAAAAAAAAAATTTAAAGAGATACGGATAAGTTGGAAGGTGGACAAAAGCTGATGATAGCAAAATATTTCTTGGGACTGAAAATACCAAATGGAATTTTTCTATAATATTGTGATAACTGATTTCAACATTCTATAAGATAAGAGGCTAGTCATAGCCGCCCTATGTGGAGTGTAAATAAGCTGTAGAAATGTGAGTCTGGTGGGTAGGGAACGAAAAAAAAAAGAGTAAGGTTTGAGGAGTTGGGTTGGGAGCCATTATGGATACTGCTTATAAATGCCAAGGCAACATTCTTAATGGTTATTCCACATTATCTATACATAACAAGTACTTTGATTAGCATAAAAATGCCAATCCTTTCCATCTTTATTGTTCTATGTTACCTTCCTAATTTATTTGCATTAGACCCATAAACACACTTTACCTCCCTCGATCTTCCTTCTAAATCTATTGGTCCAGAGTCCATCGCTTTGGACCAATTTAATCAAGGACCCTATGTAGGTATAAGTGATGGTCGTATTCTCAAATACAAAGGTCCAAATGTTGGCATTGTACTTTTTGCTTACACTTCGCCAAATAAGTAAGAGTCTTCGACCACTAAGTCTCCATAAGAAAGAGAGAGGCTTTTCTTTTCTTTTCTTTTTTTTTTGGAGGAAGAAAGGGAGAGGCTAATTATATCGTACTCTTTCATTCTAAATTAACATATTGTTTAAATTTCATTGCTAATTATACAAGTTATTAATGCATCAAAAGGTGTGAAAGGATGAAAGGATGTGAATTTAGCCCTTCTCAATGAGAAAACATCTGATCAGGCTAATGCTGCTGAAGGATTGGCTCTTGGCTACTTTATCAAGCAAACCATGCATGCTAAACTAGCCAAAGTTGAATGACACAACAAATACATTGTTGGTAGTAATAAGCTCTTGTTGTTGGCAACAACTGAGAACTTACTAGGCTAGAAAAAATGCACTTGATGTGCATTTGGATGATGTTATACACATATACTCAATACGATTGACTACTTACTGTAATTAGAATTACATAAACAATCATGTTTTATTGGGTAGCAATATATGTCTCAATTGATAAAATTGCTGTAATGCCTTCAATTATTCTTAACACAATATGTCAGGTTATCATTTATATATATTAAGTATGTTCAATCTTTGCTAGAGTTCATGTGATGTAAACATGTTGAAGTAACTTTTGCACATTTTCTTTGCTTTAGGACCAATGAATTATACGATGGTGTAATAGACCCAAATTTGGGACCAACATGTGGAAGGCCTTTTAGATTTAGCTTCAACAATTTTAATGGAGTTCTCTATATTGTTGATGCATTCCTTGGTCTGTTTAAAGTAGGACCTGAGGGTGGACTAGCTACTCTAATTGCTAAGAGTGCGGGTGCTGTTCCATTTAAGTTCCTTAATGGCATTGACGTTGATCAACTTATAGGAGACGTCTATTTAACTGATGCAAGCCAAACATTTGATTTAAGGTACATCATCATTTTTCTAGATGTTACTTAAGCAATACTTGACAAAATTCTGTTTTATTAACCCATAAGTTTCAGTTCGGTTAGTGCTAATTTTGGAATATTGAAGACAATTGAAGTTAGAGGCCTTGTTCTCAACTGATTTTTAAAACTTGATTTTAGATTTCAATATTAAAAAAGTTATCTTATGTATTCTCAATTACTTTTTATAATCTGATTTTGGGTTTTTTTAATGAGATATATTTATTTTGGTGCTTTTCTATTCCGATTTTCTCAAATCAACTTTTACACAATCAAAAGTTGTTGAGAACAAGGCCATAGACTTTTTCTTTGTTGGACGGGACTGCCATGCATTTCGCACAAGGTTTATGAATATAAATTGAGATTTTTAATGAAATATGTCTTCTACATCTTACGACCATATTTTTGTGAACGGTCAGACTTTAGATCAAATATTGCTTAATATCTTAAAAACAACTTTCTTCAAGTGTATATCTCTTTACTTATAGAAATGTTGTTACACAATTTTATAGTGCTCTAGATTAAGGAAAAAGTCTATTTCAATATAACTAAATAATTTTTTTTTAAAGAGACATTTAAGAACTATATTATATGGTTTACAAGCAGTTGATGTTGGTAGTTCATGAGTCCTATCATGGAAAGTTTGACCCAAAAAAGAGACAGAGAAAGTAATGAAGGCTTTGTACATGAAAGATAAGGTAGAAAATAAATATTTCCATAAAATATAAAAATCTTAGACATTTATTTTCATATATGTCTAAATACAACAAATGAATGATCAGACTCATTGGTCCTCATAGCTTTAGGATTCAGTAGTCTTGACAATACGGAAATATGACTTAATGGTAACTTTCTCAACGCTTTTTTAGTTATTACAGTTATTGCATAAAATTTTCTAATTTTTTGTTAATTTCTAAAATGCTAAATTTCCAATTTCGGAACAATGAAAAATGTAGTAGGGAATGGGGATGCATAAAGTTACTCTCGTTCTAGAGTACTGAAGATATACGTCAAATAATTACATCAAGGGTAATTCAATTTTGCCAAAATTCTTGTTCAAAGTCATTCACTAACCATGCAATTATCATCCATATTTTTTACTGATTATGCCTTGATCTAGTGGTTAACATTGAGATAGCAAGAATTAGAGCTTATAGATTTAATTCCTCCTTTTCCTTCCCTACTTCTTAAATTCCATTTCCTCCCTAACTTAAAAAAAAAATTATCCATATTTTCATCTGTATATCCTCATCAACTCAATAGAAAATCTTGAGCAACTCAAATAATCTTGTGCAGAAATGTCATACAAGGGAATTATGTTCTAGATTCAACTGGAAGATTAATCAAGTATAATCCAATAACAAAAGAGTTGAAGGTGTTGCTAGATGGGCTCTCTATACCAGCAGGACTTGTGGTTAGCACTGATCGTACATTTGTGTTGTTTTCAGAGTTCAGTACTAAAACAGTCAAAAAGTACTGTCTCACCGGATTAAAAGCAAATACAACTGAAGCTCTATTAAACCTGCTAGGAAATCCCGTGAAAATAAAAAGAGCCCCAGACCGGGGAAGTTTTGGGTGGCAGTTAATGAGATTGTTCAACAACAACCGCGCAATGCTACACCTTTTGGATACAAATTTGACTCATTTGGGGAAATACTACTGATAAACAATTTGGAAGATCACTATAGCAATATTATTGCAAATTTGGTGCAAGAATACAACGGAGGAAGAGTGTTTGTTGGTTCACGTGAAGTCAAGTTTGTTGGCATGTATAGTAAATAGTAACTTGTGGAAGTAACCTTGGCCATTTAATGGAAGATTAGCTATTATGAAGAAAATGTATTATGGGATTTCTTTTATAAAAGTTTGTCTATTTGGTGTTCTAAGGGCACACAATATGAAGTTATCTTGGTGTTATTATTATTATTATTGTTTTGGTAAAAAGTAAACTTCTTTTGCAGTAGTTTTACAATTTAAGGGGTGAATCATTCACTCTCCATTTTTAGTGTGCTTATCGAGTGCATTTAGAGTATCAAGTAGAATAAACCTTTTAACCATGGGGTTTTGGCTTTAACCCCTTCTAAGTCCAATTGAGAATGAGAAATTACAAGACATGAGGGTAGAATGAATCTTACCTCTTTATATAATTGATATTTGCTTCACATTAATATATCAAAATGCATCTTCGGATTTGTTCTCTCTCTCTCTCTCTCTCTCTCTCTCTCTCTCTCTCTCCGGTTTGGATTTAATTATCAATCATGATCTTATGAAATATGAATAAGCTCAAGTTTTATGACTTTCGAGAAAAACTAATGGTTGAATATGCAGGCCTGAATTGTGAGCTATGTTGCTCGTTTCAAAATTAAATTCATGTGAGTTCCCAAAAGTGAATTCTGAATTCTAGACCAACTAGTATTCTGTTTCCTACATTTGCCTGGTAATTCTATGCTTTTGATAAATATTCCTACAAAGAGAATTGAATGAACAAAGAGCTAATTAAAAGTAGTTAAGCATTAATTAGGGGAACAAGTTCACAAAACTAATATATACCCTTAATTTAAAAATCAGTTGATTTTTTATAACATTAATATAATACTTATAAGAGAAACCTTAAAAGTGCCAAATTAGAATTTCAATTTTCCTATTCTTGAATATTTGAAATGTATTGCACGAAAAAGAAATGTATTTTTGTTGATCTGCACATTCAATGGAATCAAATTTACATTCGAGATAAAATAAATATGAATTAGTTAATTCAGTCCAAGTACTCCAGAGGCATTTTATTATTAATTTTTTTCAGTTTCCTAGTATTCGTATTATTGAATGTAAGGAAGAGAGAAAAGAAAATAGTTTTATATCATTTAAACCACCCATTATGATTTGTTCATATAAGAAATAGAGAAAGTCATTGTTCAGAAAAAAAGTAGTAAAAGGTTTATCATTATGGAAACAAGTTGAAATTTGATAACTAATCAAACTTATTGTATTCATATACCAGTAATTGAAGATAATCATTAGTTAAAAAAATAAGGAACGAAAAGCTTGTAATACTAAAGTAAACAAATAAGGAATAGTTGACTTGGTTAGATGGGAACTCATTCAACTATGCTTGATCAATATGGTTGCTCGTATATGTTGCACCAATAGCTAGAGTAAACTTTTAGAAACCTTGATCAACTATCCATTTTGATGATATAGCTAGCTAATTTAAATGGAATTGGGTAAGAAAGAAACAATTGAATAGAGAATTTCGTAGCACTGATTTAAATTTGTAACTAACTTGTATTTGAACCAATACATCAACACGAGTTATTTTTTGTTACTTATGAACCTATGCGAGGGATAATAATATAAGAAAGAAATATCAACTATATTCTCACATACTCATTGATATAAAATTTACCAAGTATTGGATTCTAAACATTTAACTACCATATGAAGTTTCAAAAATATTATATGAAATGTGATCTTTCTCATCACACAAATTGCAATGCATAAAATAAGATAAACATATTTTTTTTTGAGATAGTTATTAAACTTTTACAGTGATCATACACTTACACCGTTCTCAATTAAACACAAAAAATGTTGTAATCCATTTTGTCAAGAACAAATCTTCACTTTTGAGTGATTAATAAATTTATCAATGTACGAAACAATTGAAAAATTAAACACAGAAAATTACTACAAATGAAAAACAAAAATAATTTAAATTTATTAGAACTGGTAAATTTTGTTTGAAGAGAGAAATCATTAAAAAAAAACTGATTACAAGAAAATTTAATTACAAAAATTGTTAAGTCAAGTTAAAGTTTTCTATTTGAAGGGGATTATTTAATACAAAATATGGGTAAAAAAGCCAAAACTTTATGAAGATAATAGTTTAAGCAGCGGTAGCTCCTGGTTACTTTACTATAGAATTTAAATATAATAAACTTCCTGATATAAAAAATAAGTCCTAAAATACGATATGTGAAATTTAAATAAATATTTTTTATAAATATGATAATTTTATTTATTCAGTGAGAGCTGTAATAATGTCATCTTCTATAATAAGGACACGTAACAGATGCAACAATTAAATAGAAAGGATTACTCCAAATCTGAAGAATTCATAAAAGTTAACATCATAAACTTCAATTTTTTTTTACAAATATATAAATCTCTACTGTTCAAGATCTATGCATGTCTTTAACAAGTTGATGTAGTATATGCTATTTTTAAACCCCAAGATGTGGTTTATATATGAGCAGACAAATGTGAGAAATTCCAAATTTGATAAAACAAATGTGTGAAAAACACATATCTAACAAGAAAAGAAAATCAAAGAAAACTCTTCCAAGGAAAATTCAAGAAAAGAGCAAACTATTACTAAAAGATTCTAAGAGAGAAAAACTCTCGCAGGAAAATTCTAGGAGAGAGAAAATTTTATTATATAAATAAGAAAAATAAAGAACCATGAGGAGAGAGACTAAAGAGATTAGGTCACTTTCCCACGAAAACAAAAGAGCTGTATAAGTTTTGAGTGGGAAAAGAAAATGAGACGAACAGAGTGTTTCTATTTTGCTACATGACTCATTGATTGTCGACCTAAAGCTTAGCTGTGGTTGCCTGGAAATGTAATATATGATTTGGAAACAAACTCAGGTACTGTAACAATGCAAGATTAGCACTACTCAATTCGAGACCAATATTAGCTAGTATAGGATGAGGACTTTAACAACTTCGTGGGATCATACTAATTGGAGAAAAGAACGTACAATGTAAGAAAATTAATTTACATAAACATTAAACTAGGAAAATATGGGTAGTTCTAATATATCTCTATACCTACTTATACATTATCATTGAAACATTTTGGTCGACCGGAATCTCGGAATTCGGATTGTATATACAATTCAATTCATTAAAGTTATATTAAATATAACCTTCTTTGAGAATAAGAGAGCACATCCCGTGCATTGCACAGTTTTTCTTTTTAAAAATTATTTTTTAGTAGAAGGGTAGGATTTAAGAAGTGAAAAGAAGAAAGGGGAATTTGAATCCTAAACTTCTATGTTCTAAAATCTACCCTTAACAACTAGATCAAGACTACCTCAATAAAGCACATAAGTTAATCGCCAATTAAGCCAAAATCAACAATATCGATGTGCTTTAGCTCCAGGAATTCAGTGTCAAACATACTTTTGGCCTTGCCATTTACTAGTTTCATCGATTAGACTAATACATGCATAGTTGAGATTCTACATAGTTAGGATAAGAACAACTCAAAGCACCTCATCCGAGCCAACGTCATATAACAAGGAAAAAGAGAAGTTGTATAGCCATTCTGATGCAAAATGGGCAGCAGTTGAACGGCTAAATATAGCAAAAATCTTTCTTGGGACTAAAAGGGCCAGAAGAAAAGCCAGGGTCAATGATCTAATGTCATGTCCAGGGGTGGAGGGGATGGGAAGAGACCAGATAGGGGTTTCGCAATTATTTTAAACAGATTATAAGTGCCTAGTTTGGAGTGTAATTCGGCCATAATATTTTGGGTATGAAAATGGTTTCAAATAGGACAAGAATTGTAATGATATCCACTTTTGTCATTATATTTTTTTAGGATCTCAAGGTGGAGGTATTAACATTACTTGCCAATTTTAGCTTCCTTAATGGAGTTGATGTTGACCCAAATACAGGAGATGTACATCTTACTGATGCGAGCCTTACATTTGACTTTAGGCAAGTTACTACTTTACTAGTGATATATGTTCGGGTTTAGTGGGGCTTTCACAATGAGACATAGGGTGATAAGTTGGTGGGCTAGACCTACTATTAATTCATACCTTGGTTTTGTTCTCCGCACATTGCCATCCTTAATTTGCTGGAATTTATGGAAGATGCGAAATATGTGGATTTTCGAGGGTAAACTAGATTCGGTAATGCATGTTTGTGATCGGATCTTCTTGGAGTTGAGAGAATCCTTTGGTGTTCATTTTCAGGAGATATCACTGCCTTGTACTTCACGAATTGGTTTTTTTTTTTATATGATAGCTAGGTTGCGGAGCAAGGTTATCATAAGGGAGATTTGTTAGGGTGCCCGACTCACTCGGTGGTGAAACTGAATGCCGACGGGTGCTCAAGAGGTAATCCAGGGAGGAGTGGAGGTAGGGGTTTGTTCAGGGATTGTGATAGGAGGTTCCTGCTTGGGTTTTCATGTTATTCTGGAGAGGCTACAAGCCTTCAGGCGGAGATGAAAGCCCTTCTTTTTGAGGTTCGATTAGGGGTATCCCGTGGCTTAGGTAAGCTACATCTGGAGTCTGATTCACTGGTTTTGGTCCATATTATTCAGGGGATAGTTAGGTGTCCGTGGAGATTGTAGAGGGAGTTACTCGAGCTGCAACAATATAGACGGTATTTTGAAGCCGTGTCGCATTGCTTTCGGGAGGCAAACAAGCCGGCGGACAGGGTGGAGGCTAGGTGTACCACAATTTATGAGGCCTATAATGCGTTACCTAGGTTGGTGAGGGGAGATATTACCTTAGATGCGTCTGGTTTTCCAAGTTTTCGTAGATACAGGCGGTAGGGGTTGGCTGGAGGTGGTCAGGGTTTTTGAGCTTGTGCTCCTGGGGATGGGTTGATCCCGAGCTTTGTATTTTTATTGGTTGCATCAATAATTTTTTTATTCAAAAAAAAAAGTGATATATGTTCGGGTAAACATTCTATATATTGCCAAACATTCTACATACTGGCAACCAATCAATGTGAGGTGCTTGCTTAACAAATAATCGTCTATCTAATGATGTGAGCTATAAGTGCACGCGTAGCAAAAAGTTAAAAGTGTGTTCTTATAGGGCTAATTCCTTAGATTATAGATGGAAAGAAAACACACAAACATTGATTTGACAGCATAGTTTCGTTGGACTATGCCTGCCGTGCTTACGAAGCACACAGTAGGTTTGGAAATTTTTCCTTTTTTTAAAACTTGTAGGCTGCCGGGCTGACTATTTGCTAAAAGCATAGGCCTACCTTGCTATTCATATTACGAAGGAGCTGATTGTAATTTAGTCCAACATCGAGGGAGGTAAACAAGTTTTATAACTTGTAGTATAATTTGTGAGACGAGTTAATTTTGAGGAATTTATAGTAAAAATAAGTTTAATTCTTCCAAATACAATTGTTGTATTAGAATAAAGAAGTTGAATTCTATTGGAAATTAGTTTCATATTTTCATAAGGACATGGACAACTTATTTTTCTATAACTCACTAAAGTTTTGTTAACAAGACTAATCAATACACAAATTGTCTTGTGAGATTTTTGAGAAAAATCTTGAGAGAAAAATACCCAAAATTCGTCCAAAAAATAAGAAAAAAATAACAACTCTTATTCTCTTATTGGAGCAATTTTTTTTTGGTAAAAAACTAGGTTTTTTCTCAACCAATTTGTGGGAGGTGTCTTTGTAATAATTAGCACTAATCTAGTTAACATTATTACTTTGATAAAAAAATTAAAATTACGAAAAAATTTTGAATTTTCAAAATTTTGAATCTAATTGGTTTTATCATAAATTTTTCATGGAATTGGTTTTATTACAAAAATAAGATTTTTTTATTATTGTCTAAATTTCCAGAAAAATTGAACAAATTCCATGGCTAGAAATTTGATGAAAAATTGGTATTTTTCATCAATCAAATATTCGGTTTCATGAAATTGTCAATTCAACAATTATGGTTAATTATGAGATATTTGATCATGGTGAAATTTTGTTTTTAAATAATGATTATGGCTGATTTTTTATGGATTTATATTGCTGAAAATTTTTGGAAAAAGAACGTGTTTTTGCATTCTGCAATGACCAAAAATTTTTTGGGTATAATGCTTGTAAAATTTTGGATCAAATTGGCCATGATTTTGATCCAAAATTTTTATCATTAGATGATGAAAAGTGTTATTTAGACTACAAAAAAAAAAGTGTTATTTAGACTACAAATAGTTTTTAGAAATTTGATGACAAAAGGAATTAAAGTAAAATTGGAAACCAACAAGGATTTCTTAAGAAATAGGATTTCCTAAGGAATAAAGGTTTGTAATTTCATTTTATTATCTTTGGATCTTCAAAATTATTTAAAAACTTATAGCTATATTTTATTATGAATAAAATGTAGATTTTTAGATTATAAGAGTTATCAAAAATTATGTGCTTTATTCTGGAATTTCAAAGAAGAAAAGGGGCTGTTAGACAGTCTATCACTAATTTTTTGGGTAGACTATCAGTAGCTGTCGCTATCTGTCACTAAAGCCGTTTAGCAATAGATGGTTTGTCGCTAAAGAATTTTTCAGAATTAAAAAATAGTTTATCACCTGAATATGATTCAACTAATTTTTAAACCTCTTGAATTGAAGTCTTTTGAGATTAAAGGCTTGAACATATAATGATATATGATTAGAACTAAATAAATTATATATTTTCATTTAATAAAGTGTTACATGAATGCATGATGGATAACTATATTTTAAGACCAATGTGATTGTATATGGTTGAATGCATGGATGATTTGGATTATTGGTATTTTTGAAATAGGGCCAGTATGTCTTGCCTTTCTCTTGAATGTATAGATCAGAATTTATAATTATAATGTACAATAGAGATGAATATGGCGCACTAAATCATCATGGCAGACATACAAAGGCATACAGGATATGGAAATATTTTGTTCCTTAGTTTAACCATCTAGTTTTCTTTGGTTCAAGGAAACTAGTTTAGGAAAAGTCCCTAATCATTCATGTTTTATAATATGTTTATTTATTTAAATTGATGAATGAATATGCATGCTATGCTTGATATGATAAGAGCTTATGCAAACAAACTAAAATGAATCTAAAATCCCTTAAATCAAATATTAAGTCAAGACACAAGTTACCTTTCATTATTGTAGTAATGTAACGGCCTCACCTTTCCTTAGGGCGTACCCCAAAGGTTAGCGGACTACCTGTCCAACTCTCGCTAGAATTAACTAATCCAACAATTCATAGAAGATGCTAAAATACACGATTAACTTCAAATCGTCAACCCAGAACTATATACAATAGAGTCACTAACGATTCAAACTTAAAGTACAAACTAAAGTATTCAATCTTATACAAATACATGTAAGGTTTACTAATACAAAGGAGTTTAAACAAAATGCCTAAAAGCTATAACTAGCTCAACTCTTCCCCAAAATCACATTCCCAAGACTTTGTCCCTTGCAAGGAAACAAAGGTGACAGAGTGATTTTTCGCCCAATGAGGTACCGTAGGGTCACACAGTCGAAAATCACATAGTTCAAACTTTAATCTATCATATATAAGCATCAATTAAAGAGAAAAGTAAACACCACAACTAACACAAAGTGCTTGAAGTAAAAGAATAGAGATGGCTCTCAAGAGCCAAATTCCCTGTCGCATTAGTTTGATCCAAACCCGTTGACACTCCGTCAACATTTAGAGAAGCAAAAACATTGACCATAGATCCCCGTTTTACACCAGTTTCCATCCACTAATCATACCCCTTACTGGGCCCGAACACCAAATTGAAACAGTAGTAGTAATACTTGAGTATATCAAATATCAGAAAAATCCAGTACTTAGTCAATCAGTGACAGTTTTTCTCATGGCCCGTCAATCTACATCGACCAAACTCTTGCTGGCTCGATTGATTAACTACCAATGAGGTTTGAACTCAAATTCACAGTAAGGTCGTCGGATATTGGGCTCCAAACGACATCAAATTCATGCACAAGTAGCAGATTTCAAATGAGTAATAGACTAGTCAAACAATCAAGTGAATCGAGTGTGATAAAGTATACACCCTTCCAGTCCAAATTAAACCAAAGTCACAGTCATACAAATCATAAATTTCATTACAAGTAGTTCACTTTAAACAACGAGTCATGCAAGTGGTACACTCACCGTTTCCAAGTAGAATAGCATTAAATGTTTGTCCTCGGGTTGTGCTCGTTTTCACCGTCAAACCCTAAAATAACAAAGACAAAATGTCATGGTCCGACCATTTAAAACTTAGGTAAATGAAGTACACATTTTAGACTCAATTATGAGCCATATGTCTATCCAAGTTTGGCCTCTTAAAACACAAAGTTTAAAGACAATTTTGAAAATGCCAATGAAGGAATATCCAAGTGCATTCTAGGACTATGATTCAAATAAGATATTAGTGTGAAAGAAAACATTTAGACCCAAAAGATGTGAGAGACCAAAATAGATAAATTAGTTATGTACAACTCATGAAGTGTAGCAAAATATACGTAAGATACACGCACAACTTTTAGAAGAAAAGCAACCAACCTCGAGTTAAAAGTTGGGCAAATGAAACTAGAAAGCATGCTAGAAGAAACCATTACTTCCTCTCGTTTTACATGTGGTTTTTGACAAAATTTCATCTTATGCATCATTACCAAGGTGGATTCAAGCAATCATAAGCAACCCAAGTTCAAACCGTCCAAAAGTCACGCCTTTATCGTCACTCTTACTCATTCATATCACAAGAAAGAGAGAAACAAAATTTCAGCAGCACTTCCCCTTATTTCCTTAACTTTCCCTTCCAAATTCAACACTTATTTCATGGCAAACCATCCTCAATCAAGACTACAAGTCATAGGCTGTAAGGGACACTTGTTTAAAGCCATAAAGCTACCTAAAATTGACAATTATCAACTCAAAAGCAACCATATCAAAGCTGGAAAATGTTAACCCTAAGCTGAAATTCACCATTACAAGTTGAAATTTTCTATAATGAAGCCAAAATAACATATAAAAGCTAGAAAACTCATATGGAAAAGCTAATAGATCATAGCCAAACTCAAAGTAACGTATCAAAGCTGAAATTTCTCAACCAAAGCTAGAATTTTCTAGCCACCACACAAACTATGAAATTTTCCATGAAATCTACCAAAATCAAGTCTTAAATCTAATCAAATGCAAGTTAAAAGAGAAGAGATGGTTTCTACACATGGTTACCTTGAAACCCTATGAAGAAATGCAATCCAATAGCTTCTTTCTCCCAAATCTTTCCACCAAAGTCCTTTTTCCTCCCTAAATGTCACTTTTTATGGTTTGGATTACAAGCTTGTGATGAAAACTCAAGGATTCAAGCAACATTCAAGGTTAAAGATGGAGTTTCTTTCTCTTTTTTTCCTTTCAAGAAAGTCGGCCAAGGAGAAGGAAAGATGAGAGGTTTTTGGTCAAATTTTTTTTTTAAAGGTTAAGAATGGTCTTGGTCCAAGTCAAAGCTCCATGGCTTTGTTGACAAATGGCTTCCAAGGGTTAATCCCCATCTAATGGTCTTCCAAATATTAAAATATCTAGCAAACCTCTAATTATCCCTTAACACTTTATAAAATAATATCTCTTTGCACAAAACTCCTTCTAATCTTCAAAATTTATTGCACACACCTCACTAGTGGGTCCTACTTCCATAATACACTATGAACTTAACATGCACTAACGTATGGAAGAAAAATAATTAAAAATCTTGACTCCCTTATAAAAATATCTAGGAAATTAAGGCAATAAAATTAAGTAAAGAAAATGTATTCGGAGAAATAAAGTAAAATATAAAATAAATTTCGGGTCCTCACAAGTAAAATGCGAGTACTTGTTCAATATTACTTTATTCGCCTCAGTCTACCAAAGAGATGTTTTATTATGAGATGAGATTTCAAAATAATGAGTTAGACTTAACTACAACATATAACTTGTTCGTTTCAGTGAAGGTTGTATGTTGTAGAGGCAAAGGTTGGAAACCACATAAGATGTGCCTTATCAAGAGTTGATAACTCAACTATCTAGAAGTTACAATTGTTTTAATTGGTAATAAGTACCTACTTGTTTTAATTATTTTGACTTGTTCGCCTCAGTGAAGGTTAAAATAACAAAATGGGATTCTAGTCCACTAGAAATTTTGAATTCTTGATTCCATATTTGAGGGCTATGGAATTGTATTAAAAATAGTGGGAGCAAAATCAAAAATTATTTTTATGCCATTTTTCTTTCATTTTATTTTGCATAAATAGCAATTCTTATTTTATCTTTATTTTGTTGTAGAATGACTACTACTTTGAATTTACGCGCTATCCTTGATAATTGCAAATTAACTAATCATAATTTTGGACTGGCAATGCAACTTGAGAATTGTTCTCAAGCATGAGTGGATTGCCTATGTTCTTGATATGTCACTTCCGCCTTTGAATCCGCTACCACTTGATGCCACAACTGATGAAGTTGAACTGTTCAACAAACATCATACGGACAATGATACAGTTGTTTGTATCATATTAACATCTATGTCTTCTGAGTTGCAAAAGCAACATGAATACATGAATGCTTATGACATAATGGTGCACCTACAAGAGTTGTTTGGTGCACGTTCTAGGTCCAAGAAATATGAAATCTCTAAAAAACTATTTACATGTAGGATGGCTAAAGGCACGTTAGTGATTGCACTTGTGTTAAAAATGATTGGCTATATTGAAAAATTAAACCAATTAAACTGTGTTATGGATCATTGGTTAAATGTTGACCTTATTTTGTAGTCGCTATCTGATGCATATTCATATGTCATGTTAAATTATCACATGAAAAAATTGAAAAGCACATTACCCGAGCTGTTGAAAATGCTCAAGGATGATGACACCAACTTTAAGAAAGATAAGAGCCAAATATTAATGGTTTCTTCGAGTTTCTCTAGGGTTAAGACTAGAAGGTCCAAGTCTAAATCCAAAAGAACAAACAAGTAACCAAACCTTTTGGGGGTGTGGGCAAGAAAAAAGACAAGGCAAAGGCCAAATACTTCCATTGTAACAAATAGGGACATTGGAAGCATAACTGCAAGAACTTCTTCAATAGCATTAAGGAGAAGCAGCTTGGTGAATCTTCTACTCAAGATGTGTATGTGATTGAGATTAATTTATCTCTTTCTATTACTTCCTGAGTATTAGATATCGAAAGTGATTCTCATATTTGTTTAAATATGTAGGAACTAAAGGGATGTACGATGCCAAGGAAGAATGAAGTGATCATACGTGTTGGCAATGGAGCAAGATTTGTGGTCTTAACTGTAGGAACATATCATTTGTCTTTACCTAGTGGATTTGTTCTAAAATTAAATAATTGTTATCATGCTCCAGTTTTGGCTGCAAGCATTATTTCAAGTTCATGTTTGGACATGGAAGATTTTTCTGTTAGTATTAAGAATAAATATTGTTCTTTTCTATGGGATTGCTCCTATGAAAAACGGTTGATATGTTCTAAACATGACAAGTCCAATCCTTAATGTTACCTCTAAAAGGCAAAAATTAGATGATGCCAAGCAATCATTCCTTTGGTATTATAAATTAGGTCATGTAAATGAGAAACACGTATTCAAATTACACCAAGGTGGCTATTTGGACACATTTGATTATGAATCATTTGAAACTTGTGAATTTTGTTTACAAGAAAAAATGATCAAATCTCTCCTTCATGGGTAAGGATGAAAGGGCAATGAATTGTTAAGACTAATACATAGTGATGTATGTGGTCCTATGATGGATCATGCCAGAGGAGGTTTTTCATACTCTATTACTTTTACTGATGACTACTCAAAGTTTGGATTTGTATTCTTAATGAAACACAAATTCGAATCATTTGAGAAGTTTAAGGAGTTTAAGAATGACATAGAAAACGAATTTGGTAAAAGTATCAAACCTTTAGGTCCAATAAAGGTGGAGAATACTTAGACCAAAGTTTTGAGCATTCATTCAAAACACACCTCCAAAGAGGCCACAAATGAATGGAGTGTCTGAAAGGAGAAATTGCATCTTATTAGATATGGTATAATCCATCATAAATCATGTAGGTTTACCAAAAATGTTTTGGGGATATACCCTACAAACTGCCTCTTACACTTTAAACTAAGTTGCAACAAAACTATTTCTTCTGTGCCATTTGAGATGTGGAAAGGTAGAAAATCAAATCTTTCACATATAAAAATTTAGGAATGTTCAACTTATGTGAAGCGAGACATGTCAGATAAGTTAGAACTCAATCTAACAAATGCCTATTTGTGGGGTATTCTAAAAAAATTAGAGGATACTATTTCTATCAATCTAACAAATGCCTATTTGTGGGGTATTCTAAAAAAATTAGAGGATACTATTTCTATCATTCTATTGAGCAAAAACTATTTATTGCTTGAATTGCTGTCTTTTTAGAAAAATAGTTTATTCTAGAAGGAAGTAGCGAAAGTAAGATAGATGTTGAAAAAATTCAAGATATGTAGTAGACGATAAACGGTTGATGGAAATAGAGCAAGCTACTCATGATGATGAGGTGTAGCGGAAAGTTTCAAATACACAAGATTTTCGTAGGTCTAGTAGATTAAGTCGTGCACTTAGTATGACGACATATTCATTTTAGAAGAATATGATACTTCAATGACCTATATAGATGTTCTAAAGAGTAAATACTCTAGGAAATGGTTTGAAACCATGAAATTAGAAATGGATTCCATGCATGACAACAATGTGTGGATCTTACTTGATTCGCCTGAAAGGATAAACTTATAAGGTGTAAGTAGGTCTTTAAGAAACAGTTTGACATGGATGGTAAAATGGTTACTTATAAAGTTAGGTTGATAGCTAAAGGTTACAATTAAAAACAAGGTATTGATTTTAAAGAAACTTTTTCGCTAGTAACCATGCTTAAATTCATCTAGATTTTACTTGCTATAGTTGCATACTTTGAATATGAGATATGACAAATGGATGATAAAATCGTTTTCCTTAATGGAAATCTTCAAGAGGAAGTATATATGACACAATTTGAAGGTTTTATATCTAATGATGCTAATAATGTATGCAAGCTCCATAGATCTATTTATGGTTTTAAGTAAGCTTCTAGGAGTTGGAACATATGTTTTGATGAAATAATCAATGGGTTTGATATTTTGCAAAATCAAGATGAGTCTTGTGTATACAAGAAGGTTAGTGGAAATTCAGTATATTTCCTTATATTATATGTGAATGATATATTAATCATGAAAAATGACATACTTATGCTACAGACAGTAGAGGTATGATTGTCCAAGAATTTCTCCATGAAAGATCTCGGAGATACAGTTTTCATTTTTGATATGAGGATCTATAAAGATAAATTAAAAAGACTGCTAGAATATTCTAAAAATTCTAAAGAGGTTTAGTATGAAATATTCTAAGAAAGGATTATTGCCAATGTCACATGGCATATACCTTTTTAAAGATATGTGCCCTAATATGGAAGATGAAAAGGTACACATGAATAGAATATCCTATATTTCGGCAATAGGTTCTGTCATGTATTCTATGATGTGTACTAGGCTTGGTGTCTCCTATGTTTTAAGTGTTACAAATAGATACTAAGCAAATTCCGATGATAAATATTAGTCAACTGTCAAGAATATTTTCAAGGACTAAGGATATAATTTTGGCGTATGTAGAAAATAATTTGCAACTGGAGGGATACACTGATGCCGGCTTTCAATCTGCTAAAGTGATAGGGTGTAAAATGTAGTGCATTTATATGTATGTTGCTAGTTAACTATGTTATTTGAGCTTTATCTTGAGTGAAAATATTTAATTTTACTCTTATGTTGTTCTTTTTTTTTTTTTTTTTGGCAAACCCCATACACGGGGGAGGGATGCCAGCCCTATTTTATTAGACATGAAAATAAATAGCAAAATGGAGGGAGACCAAACCACAACCTCCAATACATGAAAGAATCATAAATAAGGAGTACTTACTCCCTTACAGAAGTCGTTCTAAGGTTTTAAAATCCTTGGGCATCCAGCCTTACTAGCGCTCTACATTGTCTAGGTAAATCCGCTAGAGTAAAAAAAAACTGTTGTGAAGTCCTACCCAAGAAGCTAGCGAATCAGCTACCGCATTTGCCTCCCTAAACACATGCACCATCGAAGTTGATAGCTGATGGAGAAGATGGCGATTATGTCGAAGGCTCAAACATAGAGGCCGAGTCACTGAGGAAGACGAGTTGATGAGATGCACCAAACTTCGGGAATTCACCTCCGCTGAAGAGATAGGAAGGCCGCGAAGCGAACATTCAATCAAGCCACATAATAACGCCTTTGCCTCTGCCACTAATCCATCGATATCTCCAAATTCTTTGTAAAATACGAAAATAACCTCCCTATGTCGGCCGCGCACTAAACCAGCTCCCGTTGCCATGCCTTCTTTGACACTAGCATCCGTGTTCAATTTGAACCCAACAGATGGCGGGGTCCATCGAATAGGAAAATCGTGTTTGATTAGGGGGAGTAATTGTAAACTAGTCTGCTACTGCTAAATTTTCATCCCTTTTTAGCTGTGCAGCACTGATAGTAGACGACGATCCTAATAACCTTAGGAAGTGATCAATCTTGAAGATTATTTGTTTAGGAGAAAAGACAATCCCTTGGAATTTGCTCTGATTTCTAGCACACCGGAGGAACCATAAAATGATCATCGGAACTGGACATCTAATATGATCCACCCTCCTTGAAGGTGCAGATAAATACCAAGTCATCAAGGTAGTAGACAAACAAATAGACGAAATTTCCACCAACCCAAAAATCTGACCGTAGTAAACCAGACTTATAGAGCACTTGGACTGTCAAAGAATATATGTCTGATGTTTCACATGTGGAACAACAAACACAACGCGAGAAAATAGGAAAACCCTTTTGTATCAACACATCATCAGTAGGCAAGCATTTGTTTAAAATCCTTCATGAGAGAAAAGCCATCTTCTTAGGAACAAGCAGAGACCAAATAATATGAGATACCACGGACTCCGCCTTCCTTTTCCTCAAGAAATCATAAGCCGAAGAAGTCATCAATTTACCCGTGGAGGATAAATTCCACACCGCCAAATCACCCTCTGTGGGTTTGAAGACCAACTGAGAGATTAGTTCCACTAAGTATTCAGGAACAACCAAGGTTAATTTGTCCCTGTTCCAAGAATCATGTAAGAAAAATTCGCCCACCAACGAAATGGGAGGGTTATCCTTCCTACATACCAAATACAAAATTCATTAGTAATCCATTTATCTTGCCAAAAGTCAACCATTCCCTGACCAAATTGCCAAAAGATGTGCTCCTCAGCTTTATGTCGAATTTGAAGTAACCGCCTCCAAGTTGGAGACCCGACCCTTGAAAAACTAGCCATTGGATGCGCGTGCCTAATATACTTTCGAGACATGAATGAGGCCCAAATGGAGTCATTGCATCTTAATTTCCACCATAACTTCATACTATATCATTAAACGGTCTAAAACCCAAGTCTTCGTCTTGAACCGGGAAGCAAAGGTTACCCCAGGACTTCCAATGCATTCATGCGTCGCCCCAGTTATCCCACAAAAACTTATTGAGCAACCTATCCAACTGTTTCACAATTGTCTGGGGAGGCTACAGTACTTGGAGCAAAAATATAGGGATAGAATTTACTACATGCTTTATCAAGATCAGTTTTCCACCGGCAGATAGAAAATTATTATTCCAGACCGTCACCCTTGCTTTTATTTTTCCCAAGATCACCTCAAATAAATCTCACCTATTCCAACCTTTAAACAAAGACACTCAAAGATATTTAAACAGAAATTTCTCCCATTGAAACCCTGTAATGCCAGCCACCACTCTAATTTTAGCTGGAGAGATTTTGTGAAAACAAAAAAAGGACTCTTCCCAATATTAATTTTTTGGCCTGCAACCGCCTGGTAGTAATCCAATAATTTCTTAACCCCTGCTAGGGATTTCCTTGACAACCGTGTGGAAATTATCATGTCATCCACGAATGTAATGACAAAAAGAGCAGGGGATAAGGGATCCCCTTGTCTAACACCTCTAAAGGATTTAAAAAAGACACCAACCATGCCATTGATAACCACAGAAAACCAGTTATTAGACACAGTTCTAAACACAAAATCAATAAATGTAGTGAAAAAACCAAATTCCCTCATCATATGCATGAGAAAAGCCTAATCTACTCTATCATAAGCTTTCTCCATATCTAGTTTTAAGAAGAGGTTGGGTTCCTTCAACTTCTTGTCAATTTCCAACACTAATTCCTGAGCTATTAGAATATTTTCAGATATGTTATGCCCTTGAATGAACTCCATTTGATAAGGTCCGATTAATGACGAAAGCATGACGGTGAGACGATTAGCCAGGATCTTAGATAGAATCTTGGAACTGACGTTGCACAAACTAATGAAGCGGAAGTCTCTCCAGCGAATTGCCCCTACTTCTTGGGAATCAAAACTATGGATGTACTAGTAAATCCTCTAGGTTGTGCTACTCCTTGAAAAAATTCCTGAACCGCCTGACATAAATCATCCTTAATGATATCCCAACAACACTGAAGAACAACGATGAGAAACCATCAAGCCTTGCAGCACTATCCTTGTCAATCTGAAAAACAACTTCCTTGATTTCTTGTTCTGATGGACAAGCCTCCAAAGCTGGCAAAGAAGTTGATGGAACTTTGGGGAAGTCGTACTTATAATATCCATGCCGCTAGAATGTTGAATCATAGCCAAAGAGCTTAGCATAATACTCCACTCCCAAACGTGAGATATCTACTGGATTTTCCAACCATGCACCATCCTCAAATTGAATTCTAGCAATGAAGTTCCTATTTCTCTTCGGCTTCACTACTGCATGAAAAAAAATCGTATTTGCGCCACCGGCTTGAATCCATTTGATTGATGATTTTTGTCTCCAATATTCAGCTTCAAGAGCCAATTGCCGCGCATGCTTTGCAGTGGCTTCACTCCACTTAAATTGGGCATCCACACCTCCCTGTAAATCATGTGTTCTAGCATTCCATCATTTCGGCTTCTGCCCTTTTCACAGCAGCACCCACGTCACCAAAAATATTGGCATTCCATTCCCGCAATGTCTGCTGTAGTCTCATTAACTTCCTGAAGAAACCTTGCATCCCCATCGCCTGAATAGGTTGATCGCATGACTCCCGAACCACATTTTTGAAGTTGTGGTGCCTTACTCACACATTTAGAAATCTAAAGCATCCTTTTGACTGTAAATTCCTCATACATTTCACTAATAAAGGACAATGGTCAGAGTGACCACGACCCAGATGAGAAACACGAGAAGATTCGAAGAACTGCACCCATTGTGGATTAACTAAAACTCGATCCAGTCTCTACCACAGACGCCCATTGGTCCAAGTATATGGTGAACCATCAAACTCTAACGAATCCATCCCAATATACAAAATAGCCTCCCTAAACTCCTCTATATCCCCACACTAGGGGCCATGCCTTCCCTACGTTCATCAACGGAGGCTACCACGTTGAAATCCCCAGCAATGGCCCATGGGTGGCCCATCGAGGTTGCTAGTACTTCCAATGCTGCCAACAAAGGTCGTCTAGCCACCCTAGTATGCTTAGCATATATAAAAGACAAAAAAATGATGGCATCCGAGGATAAGATGACTGATACGTGAATTAATTGATCAACCTATGGCAAGAAAGAGCATGCAAGATCGTTATTCTAAAAAACCCATATTTTGCCATTAATGAATAACCCAGCTGAATCAAAACCCAACCGAATTCTAATGATATCAAGCTGTTGGTCCGACGTTATTGGTTCAATGAGAACCAGTAAACGAATAAAATAATTGCGGGATATACTTGTTAAATATCTAAAGGAATCACTCCTGGAAATTCCTCGTATGTTCCAAACCAGATAATTAAGAGGAGTTACACATTAATAATCCATCAAAAACGCAATGGTTGTTGCACTTACCTGAACAATTATAGCCTCTGGATTCTTATGTGGTCTCCCCTTCTTTCTTTTCTTCACCGCCTGGTTTGCTTCCTCGGAATCAGCACCAGACTTGGGAGCTGAACACATAGCTCCAGTGCAGCAGATTTCTTGCTAGCTGATGCTTCGCTTTGTTGGATTAGGACCTCATCTATCTGCTTCCCTAATAGCTTCTGAAAATTTAACAGCTCTCTCAAATCAAGTGAGCTACTACCTTTAGCATCAAATGACTTACTTTTACATTTGAAATGCAGAACCTTTTCCTTGGTCACCGGCGAAAAATCCAGCCCGAAGAGGCTGATGGAGATTCATAGATTCCAACAGTGAACCATATCCCAAATCCAACGCCCGAGTTGTGTCGTCATTAGTCGAAACCAAACCCACTTCATGCACCTGCCCCTCCACCTTCGAGGATTCTATGCCTTGTAGTTATTGAGTCAAATTGGTTGGGTTATGCACCAGCATCAAAGGGTCAACACGATTCTCACCACTTCCTATTATATCACCACAGAGCATATGGTTAGTTAATAAGACATCATCAACACCCCTCTTAGAACCATCATTGCCCTCTCCCTAGCAAAATGTTGAGGTCTACACTACTAGATCCTTTTGAATATCTATCTCATGTCCCTGGTGCATTTTGAGCATATAGGCCTGCTTAATTTTTCCTCTCGTAATCTTATTCTGCTTCTTGTTCGCACCGTTTGCCGTCGAAGGAGGTCGCAACTCTAGATTCTTGTGATAACACAATGCTTCAGCGTGGCTCAATTTTGAGCAAAACTTACAATAGTGTGGCCACTTCTCGTATTCTAGTTTCTGCCAGAATCCATAGTTTTCATCCCCAATTCAAATACGAAATTTTAGTTGCACTGCCACATCTAGTTCCACTAGCACCATTGCAACAGATGGTTGCTTCAATTGGGTAGTGGATTCGTCTGTTTGTAGAGGATGACCAATTAGGTTGTCGAGACTGCACAGGTATTCTTTTTCAAAAAAAGGAAGGGGGAGATCAAGAAAAGACACCCAAACAGGAGTTAGAGATGACTCTTGGTTTGAACGAAAATCGATTGTCCACTTTGAAAGTATCATTGGCCGATTCATGATATACCATGTATGCCTGCACCATAATCTTGTGAAATCCTCTTTCACCATCAGCCTGAGCAGTATATGTTTGTCATCCAATAGACCAATTGGGCAATCTTCTTTTAACCCTAGGGCTGTCACAAACTTACGTATCATGTCCATAGAAGGCCTCCCCATCACAAACTTTCTCACAAGCAAATTCTTGAAAGGCTCCGTAATCAGCTGTAATTCCTGTCTAGAGATCAAAAACGCATGTTCTCCCTTGAAGGTTGATAGCTTGCCACACCTCGAACTCGGCGAAGTTGAAGATGACCCTGATAGGATCGAAGCAAATGACTTAGTCCCATGAAAGTTTGGAGCCCGTGGATTTCCCTCAAAATTGTGAGGGACAGCCATTGTTGCAGGAACGGTGAGCCTTAATGAGGATATCGTAGCCTCAAGAGAGAGCCGCTGTGACGACCCCATCTAACTCTAGGATGAACGCAAGGGTTTGGCGGACGGCCTGCCCAATTTTTGCCGGAACTCACTCACTAACATTCTTGAAAATGGTAAGGTTCTCAAATCAACCATAATTCAACTTCATTTACAATCCAAAAGTGCAACATAGCTTTACATTGCCAAATATCTCAAATGTATTCAATCCATAAAAGTACAAGTACAAATAACTTATACACACTAGATCACGCTTAGTTGCTCCGAACCTCTACTTCCTCTAAGGAAAACAAAAACTAAAGGAATGAGTTAAAAATCCAGTGAGATTCCTAAACAAGCAATCAGGTAGGGAAATCATGGAAACATTATATTTAACAATTTGCATACCTTGCACAGTAATATCCAGTCATTCAAGAAATAAACACTCAATCATTGGAAGGATACGTGCTCACTTGGAGCCATTCATTCAAGTCATTCATTCATTCATTCGCCAACCATTTTCCTTATCCCTCCGACATTAGAAAACGTTTGCAAGTGAAAACTCCTTCAGTGATCTTGTCATTCATTCATTGATATCATTGTATTGAATTCACTGGCCAGTTCTCCACCAGATTTCGTGGTAATACTCGAGTATACCAAACATTGTCTTAGGATCACTAGCCGCCTGACTAAGTCCTCTTCTGACTCGAGTCGACTGGTGTAACGAAGGGCAATGGCCCAATTCAGCCAAAAGACTTACATTCATGCACAAGTAGCATTCAATCATTTAATCATTGAAAATTTCACGTTCACTTAGGTCGAGTGCGATAAAGTACACATTCGTCTATCGAAAATTCATTTAACAATCATTGAAAAACATTTAACATTCAAGCAAACATTCACAACAATTAACATAGTCATTGGAAGCACAACATGCAAAGAATACTCACCAGTTTAAGCAAAATAACATCAAAAGTTTCTTTCCGGATTATGCTGTTGATCACAACCCTAAAACTAACCAAGAGAAAATATTATGGTTCAACCATCCAAAGTTTAGGTGAATCAAAGAAAATCCGAGTAACTACTAGTACAAAAGTGCAAATATGGTTTTGGAGTGAAAAGAGAACATTTAGACCCAGGAGACATGAGTAACCAAGAATTTCCTTATTCCAATCATAAACCAAACTCAAAATAGTTTAACAACTCCAACTTAAAGTTGGAAATGAAAGTAGGACAGTTTTAGGAAAACAAAATTTTTCCCAGTTTTGCGCGATGTTATTTGAAAAATTATATCTCAAGTTTCTTAAATCCAAAATTTATAAACTTTATACCGTTGGAAAATAAATTCAAAGAGTTACAATTTCTTAGAAGACACCTTTGCAAGATTCTGTCCACAAGTCAGTCAAAATTAAATCTCAAGTGGCTGCTTTATCCAGTAGAAAGACAGAACAGGAATGGAAATTCAGTCAATTTTAGAAAATCACAGATATTCATTGAATTGAGAAAAATTCTGAAATTTTCACGGTAGAAAGTACTCTAAATCTAGTTTCAAACGCAAAAACAGAACTCAATTTGAATTTTTCAACACCAAGAAATGACAGATTTTTCAAAACTACTCAGAGTCTCCTACAGGAAAATTTTCAGCAGCATTTTCTTTGTATTTACCAATTTTTCCAGCCATTTCAAAGCTACGCTTTCACCACAAGATAGCCCTAATCAAGTTCACAAGATATAGATACATAGAGTACTTATTTTATCCCCAAAACTAACTATAACCAACATATACCTAAGTTGGAAATTAACCAAACCCTAGGAAAACCATGAAATTACCATAAACATACTTCCTTCAACTTCAATCATAACATACCTTGCATAAATCTCAAAAAACAAGTAAAAATAGATGTTTTCTGAAAATTTTACCTCAAAATCCCAAGATAACAAGCAATTCAAGAGCTTTCTTCTCCAAGTAGCTCCACCGAAAGCTTCCCTCCAAGCTTAACTCAAGATTAAGCGGCATGGATTTGGGTTAGTGTTTGGTGACGGGGTTTTGATATACGTACAAGTTAAAAAATTCGAAATACACCCGTTTCAATGCAAGTATACAGGTCAACTAGTAGTTTATGGTATATATCGAGTCGATCCCATGAGAAAGATTAATAATTACCGGCACTACTAAAACTTATCTATTATTTAGACTATCAAAGAATTATAACAAGTAAAACCTACTGAATTTATACAAAAAAAATACCAAATGAAAACTCCTTAGATTATGATATCTCTAACTACTCATACAAGTGCTATATTTGGATCATTGAGTACTACTATCTAGGCTAGTTATAGTATAATTTCCTTATGCATATGAATCCTACTTTCGTAGTGAATCAATTATACTCATAACTAATCCATATCTATTCTCATGGTTATGAAATTAGCTACAAGTTCATTTTTTCAATGAAATTACATGAAATGAATCACTAAAACCATATAAGTGCACCTCTACTCTCGTCCATGTTTAGCACTTCTTGAATTAGTATTAAATCTCAATTTTCATTGCAGAAACAACACCTTAGATAATCACAATTAATGGCACCAGATTAATCATGATTTCAAAGAGCTAAAGTGCTAAATAACTTGCTCAAAATAATGGCATCAAATAACCAAATAATAAACACTAGCAATCATAGGAAGTTCAACCAAACCCAAGGTATAAACTTTAGAGATACATAACAAACACAAAATCCAGAACTTGCATATTAATCATACTTAAGAATCCAATACAAAAGATAAAGAGTTGGAGAAGAGATAACCCTTGTCACATGAGCTATAACTCCTCCTTCTTCATCTCCATCTTCATCCTAATCTAGCAATATACAAGAGTGGATAAGTTATACTACTCTATACTAAACTAATCTAGCACACAGAAAATGGAAGAGCTACATTTCTGCAGACTCCAAGTTTCTCCCGTATGTCCCTCTATTCTTGCAAGTTTTTGCTATATAAAGATGAAAAGTGGTCAAGAAATGAGGCTTACACCTTCCTTTTACAGCTGGTTATGTTTCTCACATGTATAGCATTACATGTGACTTATTGGAGCTGAAATTGAGTTTTCCGTGTAAAGAGTAGCCTTCTCTGACCACAATCCGCCCATAAATCCGGCCAAGTTCCGGCCGGGTTGCTACAGTGACATTTTGTGCACTTTCCGTTCAACCTTCACTACTTCTCTGATTTTGCCTCAAATTCAACTGAATTTTTTTTTGATGATAGAGGCTGATTTAACTCTTGACCAAAACATAAAAATTGTATCCCTTAGAGTTAGCTTTCCAATGCTTTAAAAATCACCTCATTTGGATTTGTGTGGGCTGAGAAATGAGCAAAATACCCTTGACTGCTCATTGCCCTGTTTCAGCTTCGACCAAATGAAATTGGCTACTGTAATTTGGCTTTTTAACTAGGAAAACCTTCAAACAGAATTCAGATGTCTCACCAAAGTTGTAGATCTATCTCTTATCTTTCAATTGGTTCAAGAATCATCTCAATTCGCTCACTGTAACTCAATTTATAGTCGAAATACGAAAATGTGTCAAAACTGTCAAAATGCACAAAATCCAGGTAAAAAGTGATAAAAACCTCATTTAATCACTTAAAAACATTTTTCATTAATTATAGCCAAAATGATTCATTTTCTTTCAATAATATAACTAAAGTGACTAAAAATAATATAAAATGTCATACAATTATTACATAAATTGATCACTTATCATTTGGATTTTTCACAAATCAAGCATGGAAATCAAGATGGAATTTGGAAGTATTTTCTCTCTTCTTTTCTCTCTCAATTTCATCCATGGGGAAGGAAAAATGAAGAAAATTTTTGGTCAATTACAAGATAAAGACTAAAGGAAGTCTTAGTCAAAGAAAGCCTCCTACGTTGACACTTGTCACCCAGCTATTTTGTCTTTATTTTCCGGTTTCTTAGTCAATAATAGTGGCTGACTTAAGGGTTAATTTAGGGGAATTTAAATGAAATAAAAACAAGGAGATTAGGGTAAGAAAGTATTGGTCAAGCGGTGTACTCAACCGGTAACAAACAGTGCACGTCAGTTTAAGCCTATTTTCCTTAACTCTCTTGTACTTGTGTTTTAGTTTATGATTCACTAACTTAATATTAACACTTCTAATCATACATTTTCTCTTACCTAATATTCACTGTTATCCACCAAATTTAGTGCACACACCTCACCAAGCGATCACACTACCAAAATGCATCAAAACCCTAACTTACTCTAACTTTAAAAGTAAAAGAAAAACTCCTAACTCAACTAATGAAATCACCATGAAATTTAGGGTTAGTAACTAGTTAAATAGTCAAAGTAAAGAAATATAGAAGGAAATATAAATTAATGTTTCAAAAATGGGAGAAATTTTCGGATCCTCACAGCCGCCGTGCAATCAAAGGGTACAAAATATTCTCTATATTGTTCTAATAGGTGAAGAGCTTAATTGGAGAGAAACGGACTAAAAAAATGGCATGAATAAGCAATAGAAGAAGAAAAAGTCAAGAGAAATGGGTTTGATAAGATTGACATGTTTGAATATTTTAGCGATAACTTGAGTTACACAAATCGAATTGAGGTGATTTTTGATTCAATTTGAAACTAGGAAAACAATTTACAATTCTTATGAGACATCAAAGTTTGGTTCTCACATTTTTATAGTAAAAAATTCAAATTACTAAAATATAGTTGTGCTGTGATGGTCTTACGACCATGCCTCTGTATTTAGGCATATCTCAGTGTCCAAACCTCCAAATGACTTGATTCTTGTGGTATTGGAAAGTAATTTCAAGGGTTATAACATTCATATTTTGAGAAAGAATTGATTCAGCCTCTTTGATGGTATTTTTGGGCTTCAAAAGTGATCCGTGTGCGAATCCATATTGATCCGTGGACAGATCCATGACTGGCGCTAGACATTGGAATGGACTTTGTGTCAGACATCTTCAGATTCTTTTGTGTTTTGAGCTTAGTCCAATGACTGGTCCCGGATATTGGGCCCATCATCATCGAAAAAATATGCAAAAATGTGATTTTTCAACTCCAATAAAACCTATTCCTACCCTGTTTAGGATATATCTTCAATAAACTATAAATAGGGGCTCTTTAGGTCATTTTTGGGGGAAGAAAAAAATTAAACTAGCATTAGCTCATCATTTTTACATCTTCTTTTCTTGAAATATCAAGGAGAAATGGTGGAAGAATAAAAAAGAAAGATCAAGACGGAGATCAAAACAAAGGAAATTGAGAAGTTTTCTTTACTTTTATCTTCTTATTTGTATCTTTTCTTTGAATTATTGGTTTTAATTATGAATATGTTGAACTAAATTATATCTAGGATTAGGATTTTGTGAAGAAGCTTTGATTATTTATCTTAGTTAAATTCTTAATTTTTGCCTGGATTTATCTATTTTGATTTAATTATATATTTGTGATTAGCCTCCATACATGTACTCTTAGGATTTGTATTGAATTGAGAAAGAATATACAACCGTGCACTAGATAGCTAAATATACTTAGCCTAATCATAAGAGTAGATTAGGATTTGTATGATGCGCTTATATCATCAAAGTTCTTAAAGAGTTTAATTGAATACTTATGATCTCGAGAAAGACGTGAGATTTAATTAGGCATAATTTAGGTCTATCAAGAGATAATCTAAAGTACTTGAGTGTGATATTTTCTTGGTATCCTAATGAATTAACTAGATAATTAACTCAAACTTTGGATCAAAATCCGAAATCCTAGATTTTGCCAATTGTTTTCTCACCTTTATTTATTAGATTTAATTATCTATTTTCTTCTTTAATTAGTTAAAAATAAATCCTTTGAATTTTATTATTTTTCTACAATAATTAAAGTAGTAAAAATTAACTCGTCCCTGTGGGCTCGACCCTAGAATACTTTAGGTAATTTATTACTACGATCGACCCTATGCACTTGCAAGAAATCATCGATCATAAAGATGATAGTAGGTCTTAATATCAGGTAAAGGAAAGATAATTATACCCTAATTTCAACAAGTTAAAGTTAATCTCTCACCGTAACCTAATTTCACAAATAAGCAATTCACATAGTCGATTTATAGCTTTTCTCCTGCTATAATCATCTTCTTCTCAAAATTTTACGACTAAAAGGGACTTATTCATATTGATTTTACTTAAATAGTGAAAATGTCTTTTGATGTAAAAATTGACATTTTTAGGTGAAAATTCCCGATTACTCAACATTTCACTCATTCAAATTGCTATGCATAATCTTAATTCAAGTACCTTTTTACGCGAATGTCGACATTTGTAGATGCTAACCCTCGGTTATTTGGTACAAGAATCATTGGAGTAGAAGAAAAACTATTTTTTATCTTTTTTTTTCTTTTCTTTTTTTTCTTCTTCTTTTTTTTTAAAGTAAAGGACAATAAATAGATATTTCCTCTTAGAAAATATATAAGAATAATCAAAGGAGTAGTATAGCTTTTATAGACTATATCAATCACTTGCAAAATTAAATAAAGAGGAGAAATCTCATTCAAAATGCAAAATTATAGGCATAATTTTCCTCATTTTATCAGATATACTTTCTAAAATGCAAAAATTCTAATTGCATAATAATCATTTCAAAGTTAAATGAGAATTAAACCTTCCAAACTACGTATAACGTTTCAACAAATGGAAGATTTAGACATTTAGAGTTGGAATAAATAAGCCTTTTTTGAATGAAAATGCAAAAATTTGAAGAATTTTGGGCCTTAATGAAATATTGGATAAGATTTTAGAAAACTTTTGACAGAGTTTTCCCTTATAAATGGACGAAATTCCCTGCCAACAAACATATTTTCAAGCAAATTATCCACATGGCAAAATTTTCAAGCACTATTCCAACATTTCTAAGCATTTAAATCTACAAAATATCATCACATAGCATTTAAAATGCAAATTCAAATATTTTCTCCCCCACACTTAAATGTCACATTGTCCTCAATGTGAGAAATGAAAAATAAATAAATAGTAAAGAAAATACTACTCATATGAACTTGCGCTATCCAAATCCATGGCCAAGTGATGAATTTCCAACCTTAAGAAGTCTGAAATCATTAAAACCACAACAGAGATGAAGATCACTGAGATTAGTCCACATAAAAGAAATAAGAAAAACTACTAAAAAGTAAACAACACAAGCACTACGGAAAATAAAATAAAAGCCAGCGGCAATGTCAAGTGGTGACGAGCACTTCCTCAAGTAGTCACTTGGTCAGGTGAAGAGGGTGGAGTCGGAGGATCTTCAATACCAAGCTTGGCTTCGATGCGACGAAGACGCTCGGAGTTCCGTTTGTTCTCTTGTCGATTTTTCTTCACCTCAGTCTCGGCGCAAAGCAGCTTAGCCATTATCTTCTTAAGAAACGACCGAGTGTCTTGAGGTGAGATTGGACGACGTGAGGAAGACGGCTTAGTTGAGACCGGTGGGGTAGTTGTCTCAATCCCTTGAACTTCTTCAATTCATTCAATTTCAGCTTCCTCCTCGTGCCGAATGTCTCCTTGAGCACCTCCTTGAGTCAAAGGACCACCTACGTCTTTACTCTTCAAAATAAACCTGCAAAAAATCTAGTGTAAAGACATCCTTCTTCTTGAGACCTGTAGGGATAGCATTAGAAAAATCCACTCCAACCCTTTGAAACTCAAAGGTCAAGAACCGAGAATATAGGAAAGCATATTTGATGTCGTTACTACGAACCACAGTCCACATGTGGTTGGTGATAATACTTCCCAATGGAATGCCTTGAATGTTGCCTAGACCATGCTCCATTTTATCCAAGAAATAAATATCGCTTGTGCGCGGCTCATTGGTTCCACTTGCCCTCAGAATAATGTTGGAAGCAAACAGGTAAATAAGAAGATGTTGCGACTTCGGAAATGATGAAGTCAATACTGAATATCACCCGGTCTTTCGAGTAGCCTTGTACTCAACCCCAAGCGTACAAGTGCCTCTAGCATGTTCCAAAAGTCCAAATCATTGGGTTTGAAAGCTTTCTTCAAATCTACCTTATACCCACATCCGAAATATGAAGATAGCGCTCCTAATCAACTCTATGGATTCAAACTTTTCTCCCTCGCACTGTACTGGTAATCACTTCCGTGTCGTAGTGAAAAACCTTCTTGTCCTCCACATTCGCATAAAATTCTCAGACAAGCTCCTCATAATAGAAGTTTGGGATGTTAAAGAAGTTTTCCCATCCCAATTTGGTAAAGGAAGTCTTGAGATAGTAGACCTCCTCAACATCCGAAGTGACATCTTTCTCCACCAATACCTTAGCTCCCCTTCTAGCATTATATCAAGCTTCATTTTCAGCGGAGGTGAAGCGCGACTTATCATATGGGACTTGCTCCTCTTGGTCCTTTTGTGCCTCTTGTTTCTCTTGTTGAATTTCTTGTTGTTAAGTCTCTTCTTCGGATGAGAGTTCGTCTTCAAGTACAAGACGTCTACTTGCTTTTCTTTTTATGCGCGGTGGTCTAGACGTCGAAACTTCTCCTCTCCTATTAGGAGGTGGAGATTTCACCGCACCTTTCTTAGTGCAAGCCATTGTACCTAATTAAAATTATTAAACGTTAATTTCATTTAATAGATACATTGTTAAATAATGATAACAAACACTTGTTCACGTTTATCTTTATCTTTAAGGAGACAACTTATCAACTTACTTACTTAATAAGTAGCAATCAACACTATAAGTAAGTATCAAAATTGATTATCAACAACAACAAGTGCTCTTATCATTTTCCCAAATAAAATATTTAAGCAAATAATGTCCAAATAATTAGAGGAAACAACTAATCACGCAACTCACTCCCAACTTAATGACCTAAATAAGCATAATGAAATGCTAAAAAGTACATTAACGATGAGTTTAGACTTAAAAAGGTCATTAATTCACTTTTAACCAAAATTTCTAGAATAAACATGTCAAAAATCAAAGGATAAGCTAATTAATCCTAAATTTAGCATGTAAATATCTTAAAGTAATCCATTAATCTCCTACATTTTTTTAATTCAATTAACTCAAGAATTTAGCTAATAAGTATCAAATCAAATTAATCCTCAAAATTAGCTAAAATTGCTAAATTCACCAAATAATCACAAACCCATGAGTTAAACATCACCAATAATCATCAATAAGCTCAATAAGCACAATGTAAAGCACCAAACTTCACAAAATGAAAAAAAATTCGAAATTGCCCAAAAATTAGAAAAAGGTGATAAATGACAAAATTCAAATGACAACATTTGGTGAAGATTTGTTACCTCAAACTTGTTTGTTGATGATTATGGATGCCAATGGTGAAGAAACCCCCAAAAATCTCACTCAAAATCAGTCTCAAATGGAGAGTTCAAAAATTTGAAACCCTTGTTCTTTACAAACTCAAATCCGAATTTAAACTTGTTTTTGAAAAAGTTTAAGCTATGGAATCATTTCTCAAGGGAAAGGGGAGTGTTTTGGTGTATTTAGTTTGGAGATTGGATGATGAAAAAATGGCTTTTAGGAGTAGTGTGTGTTTAAGGTGTGAGTGTGTGTGAATTGAAGAAAGGAGGAAGAAGGAAATAAGGGAATCTGCGCACGCGTGAAACCAGCTAGAATCCGGCCGGATTGTTGGCCGGATTCTGGCCAGTGAGCTGTGAAATTTTTTTTTTAATTTCGCCCATCAATCCGGCCGAAATTTGGCCGGATTGTTGGCCGGATTTGCTACAGTAATTTTTTTTTTTTTTACTATCCAGCCATAAACTGGCTGGATTTCCGGACGGATTTTCTGCCGGATTCAAGGCAGTAGCCTCAAAAATCCGTGTTTTCTTCCCCTGTTAATCCATCCAAGTATCCGGCCAGTTTGTGGCCGGATTTGTTGCAAAAATTTTTTATTTCTACAGTTTTTCCTTCTATTTTCCATTCAACCAAGTTTTTAACTCACCCTATTTTCCGCTTGTTTCATTTTCTTCAAGAAAAATTGCACTTTAAAGGTGAAACATGCTCTTTTTCAACCAATTGTCTTTCGAAACATGAAACCATGCATTAATATAACCTTATCATAAAGCACTTTAAATAAAGGCATCAAATGAATATGAAAACTCCTTTTTTGCTTCCTTCTAATCTCTTTTGCACTTGAACAATTTGAATAAACCATTGTCATTGTCGCCTATAAGACACACAAAAACAATAATTAAACAACTTAAACTTACTAAAAATAAGAAATCGTTGGGTTGCCTCCCAACTAGTGCTTCTTTATAGTCATTAGCTTAACTATATCACCTCCTTTTTCAAGGAGGTTTAGTTAAAGAATAATCCACCATTTTAGGCCGTGGTGGATTATTAAAAGGTGACTTTATAATAAAAGTCACATGTTCTAATGATATGAGAGATGGAAGTGACTTACCTATCCCAAGTGTTTCATAGATAGTACTTTGAATATGCACCACTTGAGAACTTACCAAAGGAGATGCAATGAGGATATTTTGGACAACAATATCTTTAGAACCTATACTTTCAATACACTCCTCAAGAGGGGTGAAAAATGAGTCATTAAAACTCACCTCTTGAGATTCAAGGTTAGTTCCAAAGATATTATCATGTGAAATGGACATTTGCTCATTGAAACACAATTGAAATTCATCACTTTCATCAAAATGCAATCTATTTTCACATATAACATTCCCACCATTCATAATAGGGCAATTTTGCATATCATTAAAGGACATAACTTCACACAATGCATATAATTGGTCTTGTATTCTACCAAAGTGAGAAGTTAATTCATCTAACATTTCATCAACCCTATCAAAACGGTTGGATGTTGCATTTGCTAGCTTTTCTATGGCTAAATCAAATTAATTAGAAGAATTTTCTACATCTAGCTCCCAAGATGCATTAGAATCATTAGCTAATGGTTCACTTTCTAATTCCCAAGGTAGAGGTGCATTAGCTAACTTCTCTATTGCCAACTCCTAAGATGGTTTTGATTCATATTGGACACTTTCAAGTTGGTAATCATAAAAATTTAGAGAATCACTATATGCATATTGATTATCCCTACCATACACAAGAGAATTGTTCCAATTAGCACTGTATTGATCAAAACAAGGATTGTAATGCTCTAATTCGTCATAATAATCCACATTTTGTGCTTGCCTACATGTATTAGTAGCATGATAACCTCCACACAAGTCACAAATCACATGATAAGAATTAAAATCATTAGCATTCCTCCCTTGCTCAATTTCATGCATAATTATGTCCATTTGAACTTGTGACATAATAACATCAAATTTTGCCTTTAAACACTTCAAATCATCTTCAAAAGACATACCTTTAATGATTTCTTGGTTACCTCTATTGAAGGAGCTTTGCACTGGATAATTATCCATTGCCAATCTTCCATTCCTCAATCATTGTCCTCCAAATTGGCCTACCCTCCTCATTACATAAAATTATTTTTAAACAAATTAAGAGCAAAGTTAGTAAGAAAAATAGGTAATAAAACGCTTACACACATAAAACACAAAAATAGAAGAACATAACATTCAAGACTGACCAGACTCAATTAACACACATTAGATAACTACGAAAATGTCTAAATTAATAAAGTTGTTCTTCACACCGATATTGCCAAATCTTCCCCTGCAATGGCGCCAAAAACTTGACGGGGTTTTGATATACGTATAAGTTAAAAAATTCGAAATACACCCGTTTCACTACAAGTATACAGATCAACTAGTAGTTTAGGATATATATCGGGTCGATCCCACGAGAAAGATTAACAATTACCGGCACTACTAAAGTTTCTCTATTATTTAGACTATCAATGAATTATAACAAGTAAAACCTACTGAACTTATACAAGAAAATAACAAATGAAACCTCCTTAGGTTATGATATCGCTAACTACTCATGCAAGTGCTATATTTGGATCATTGAGTACTACTATCTAGGCTAGTTATGGTGTGATTTCCTTATGCATATGAATCCTACTTTCATAGTGAATCAATTATACCCATAACTAATCCATGCTTATTCTCATGGTTATGAAATTAGCTACAAGTTCATTTCTTCAATGAAATTACATGAAATGAATCACTAAAATCACATAGGTGCACCTCTACTCTCGTGAGTGTACTCCCTATATTTAGCACTTCTTGAACTAGTGTTAAATCTCAATTTTCATTACAGAAACAACACGTTAGATAATCACAATTAATGGCACCAGATTAATCATGATTTCAAAGAGCTAAAGTGCTAAATAACTTGCTCAAAATAATGGCATCAAATAGCTAAATAATAAACACTAGCAATCATAGGAAGTTCAACCAAACTCAAGGCATAAATTTTAGAGATACATAATAAACACAAAATCCAGAACTTGCATATTAACCATACTTAAGAATCTAATACAAAAGATAAAGAGTTGGAGAAGAGATAACCCTTGTCAAATGAGCTTCAATTCCTCCTTCATCTCCATTTTCATCCTAATCTAGCCAATATACAAGAGTGGATAAGCTATACTACTCTATACTTAACTAATCTAGCATACAGAAAATGGAAGAGCTACATTTCTGCAGACTCCAAGCTTCTGCCGTATGTCCCTCTATTCTTGCAAGTTTTGGCTATATAAAGATGAAAAGTGGTCAAGAAATGAGGCTTACACCTTCCTTTTACAGCTAGTAATGTTTCTCACATGTTTAGCATTACATGTGACTTAGTGGAGGTGAAATTGAGTTTTTCGCGTAAAAAGGAGCCTTTTCTGACCACAATCCGGCCATAAATCCGGCCGGATTGCTACAGTGATATTTTGTGCACTTTCGGTTCAACCTTCACTATTGCTCCGATTTTGCCTTAATTTCAACTGAATTTTTCTTGATGATAGAGACTGATTTAACTCTTGACCAAAACATAAAGTTGTAGCCCTTTGAGTTAACTTTTCAATGCATTAAAAATCACCTCATTTGGATTTGTGTGAGCTACGAAATGACCAAAATACGCTTGACTGCTCATTGCCCTGTTTCAGCTTCGACCAAATGAAATTGGCTACTATAATTCGAATTTTTGACTCGAAAAACTCTTTAAACAGGATTCAGATGTCTCCACCAAAGTTGTAGATCTATCTCTTATCTTCCAATTGGTTTAAAAATCATCTCAATCCGCTCATTGTAGCTCAATTTATAGCCAAAATACGAAAATGTGTCAAAACTGTCAAAATGCACAAAATCCAAGTAAAAAGTGATAAAATTTCATTTAATCACTTAAAAATATTTTTCATCAATTATAGACAAAACGATTCATTTTCTTCTAATAATATAACTAAAGTGACTAAATATAATATAAAATGTCATACAATTATTACGTAAATTGGTCACTTATCATTTGGATTTTTCACAAATCAAGCATGGAAATCAAGATGGAATTTGGAAGTATTTTCTCTCTTCTTTTCTCTCTCAATTTCATCCATAAGGAAGGAAAAATGATGGAAATTTTTGGTCAATTACAAGATAAAGACTAAAGGAAGTCTTAGTTAAAGAAAGCTTCTTACGTTGACATTTGTCACCCAACTATTTTGTCTTTCTTTTCTTTTTTCTTAGTCAATAATGGTGACTGACTTAAGGGTCAATTTAGGAGAATTTAAATGAAATAAAAACAAGGAGATTAGGGTAAGAAAATATTGGTCAAGCGGTGTATTCAACTAGTAACAAACGGTGCACATCAGTTTAAACCTATTTTCCTTAACTCTCTCGTACTTGTGTTTGAACTTATGATTCACTAATTTTTTATTAACACTTCTAATCATACACTTCCTCTTACCTAATAAACACTGTTATCCACCAAATTTAGTACACACACCTCACCAATCGATCATATTACCAAAATGCACCAAAACCCTAACTTACTCTAACTTTAAAAGTAAAAGTAAAACTCCTGACTCAACTAATGAAATCACCATGAAATTTAGGGTTAGTAACTAGTTAAATAGTCCAAGTAAAGAAATATAGAAGAAAATATAAATTAATATTTCAAAAATGGGAGAAAATTCTAAAGAAATTTTCGGGTCCTCATGGCCGCCGTGCAATCAAAGGATACAAAATATTCTCTATATTGTTCTAATAGGTGAAGAACTCAATTGGAGAGAAATGGACTAAAAAAATGGCATGAATAAGCAATAGAAGAAGAAAAAGTCAAAAGAAATGGGTTTGGTAGAATTGACATGTTTGAATATTTTAGTGATAATTTGAGTTACACAAATCGAATTGAGGTGATTCTTGATTCAGTTTGAAGCTAAGAAAACAATTTACAATTCTTATGAGACATTAAAGTTTGGTTCACACATTTTTATAGTAAAAAATTCAAATTACTAAAATATAGTTGCGCTGTGATGGTCTTACGACCATGTCTCTGTATCTCAGTGTCCAAACCTCCCAATGGCTTGATTCTTGTGGTATTGGAAAGTAATTTAAAGTGTTATATCTTTCATATTTTAAGAAAGAATTAATTCGGCCTCTTTGATGGGATTTTTGGGCTTCAAAAGTGATCCGTGTGCGGATCCATACCGATCCGTGGACAGATTCATGACCGGGGCTAGACATTGGAATGGACTTCGTGTCAGACATCTTCAGATTCTTTTGTGTTTTAAGCGTAGCCCAATGACTGGCCCCGGATATTGGGCCCGTCATCATCGAAAAAATATGTAAAAATGTGATTTAATTAAAAATGTTATGCAAAAATGTGCAAAAATTGATTGTGATTTAAGTAAAAATGTTATGCAAAAATGTGCAAAAATGTGATCATCGTAAACTGATTGCGATTCTAGTAAAAATGTTATGGAAAAATTTTGAGCTTAACCACAAAATGCTTTATTAATTAGTTTTAGTGTGTTTTAAGTAATTTTATAGCTAATAAACTAAGTTTCTAGTGAAAATATGCATTTTGTGGTTTAAAGTGTGAAAATTACATTTTTATGGATTTTTATGGTAAAAATTTCATATTTTGTAGGTTTAATGATTCAATCATGAAATGTAGTGCATTGAGAAGATAATTGGATGATTGATGATAGTTTAAAGTGATAAAAATAAATATGAAATGTAAAAGAGAAAATGCAATTAAGAACAAAATAATGCAAGAAAAGTTAGTTTTGGTAACCTGTGGTATTTTGGCAATATCTTGAGCTACACACATTGGATTAAGATGATTTTTAAAGAATTTTGAATCTAAGAGATAGATCTATATTTGGTATGAAGACATCAAAGTCCAGTTCAGCCGTATTCCTAGTCAAAAAGTCGAAATACAGAAGTCAAAGTCTGCTGTCAAAAGCTGACAATAGAGCTCTGACTAGTTAGTAGTATTGTGATCATATCTTGGTTCTCAGAGCTCCAAATTGGACAATTATTGATGTTTTGGAAAGCTAAATCAAATATCTACAACTTTTGTGTTTTACAGAAGAGCTATTTCGGCTTCAAACATCGAGAAAATATCAGTTGAAAACGTGAATGATAGCTGTAATTTGCTGACCAACTTGCCTTGCTTACACACAACTTTTCCAACTCAATTCTAGCCATCAATTTCGGTTGTATCTGACCAAAAACAAGTTGGAAAGTTGGAAAGACAATTCAAGAGAGTTTCAAGGGTCAATTTTGCCAACTAGAAATAGCTCCTCTTGAATTCTCTATAAATGGCAGCTTTTGGAAACCATTTTTGATAACTTTGGAAGGCTAGAAAGAACTCCACAAAAAATGTAGTCTTCACTAGTTTTTCTTGGTTCATTAGTATAGTATAGGTAGAGTAGTTTTTCCTTCTTGTATTTGTATCTATATTTGGATGAAAATTGAGGAGTAAAGATGGGGAGGTTTATCTCGTGTGACAAGGGTGATATCTCTTCTACTACTTTCTCTCTTGTATTAGATTTCATGTTTAGCTATAATACAAGTTTGGATTTGTGTTTTTAACATGTTTAGTTAAAGTTTATACCTAGAGTATGGATGAACTTTCTATATCTCGTTTATGATGTTTACTTAGTTATTTGGTGATATTATTTTGAGCAAGTTATTTATTACTTATGCTTTTCTAATCATGATTAACCGGCCATTAGTTGTGATTATTTAAAGGTGTTAAGTTTGCAATGAAAATTGAAATTTAACACTAGTTCAAAGAAGTGATAAATCTAGGGGGTACACTCACGAGAGTAGAGGTGCATCTATGTGGCTTTAGTGACTTGTTTCATGTAATTCCACAGAAAAAATGAACTTGTAATTAATTCATAACCACAAGAGTAGGTATGATTTATTTACAAGTATAGTTGATTCACTACGAGAGTAGGTTTCACATACATTAGGAAATTACGCCATAACTAACCAAGATAATAGCATTCACTTAACCGGTAACTTTACTTGCAAGAGTGGTAAGGAATTCCATATCTCTAGGAGCTTTCCAGTGTTATTTTCATTAATTTTATATTTATGGTAGTCTAGATAATAAAGGAGTTCGAAAAACACCGGTAATTGCAATCTTCTCTGTGGGATCGACCCTTAATACCCTATACTCGCTCACGATTCGTATACTTGCGATAAATCGCGTGTGGGGTATTTAGGAATTATAAATGTAAAACTTGATTGTAGATGAGCTTATTGTACATGTATACCCTGTGCACATCACAACTCCAATAAAACCTATTCCTACCCTGTTTAGGATATATCTTCAATGAACTATAAATAGGGGCTCTTTAGGTCATTTTTGAGGGGAGAAAAACATTAAACTAGCATTAGCTCATCATTTTTACATCTTCTTTCCTTGAAATGTCAAGGAGAAATGGTGGAAGAATAAAAAAGAAAGATCAAGACGGAGATCAAAACAAAGGAAATTGAGAAGTTTTCTTTACTTTTATCTTCTTATTTGTATCTTTTCTTTGAATTATTGGTTTTAATTATGAATATGTTGAACTAAATTATATCTAGGATTAGGATTTTGTGAAGAAGCTTTGATTATTTATCTTAGTTAAATTCTTAATTTTTGCCTGGATTTATCTATTTTGATTTAATTACATATTTGTGATTAGCCTCCATAGATGTACTCTTAGGATTTGTATTGAACTGAGAAAGAATATACAACCGTGCAATAGATAGATAAATATACTTAGCCGAATCATAAGAGTAGATTCGGATTTGTATGATGCACTTATATCATCAAAGTTCTTAAAGAGTTTAATTGAATACTTATAATCTCGAGAGAGACGTGAGATTTAATTAGGCATAATTTAGGTCTATCAAGAGATAATCTAAAGTCCTTGTGTGTGATATTTTCTTGGTATCCTATGGAATTAACTAGATAATTAACTCAAACTTTGGATCAAAATCCGAAATCCTAGTTTTTGCCAATTGTTTTCTCACCTTTATTTATTAGATTTAATTATCTATTTTCTTCTTTAATTAGTTAAAAATAAATCCTTTGAATTTTATTATTTTTCTACAATAATTAAAGTAGTAAAAATTAACTCGTCCCTATGGGCTCGACCCTAGAATACTTTAGGTAATTTATTACCATGATCGACCCTATGCGTTTGCAAGAAATCATCGATCATAAAGATGATAGTAGGTCTTAATCTGGATACATGTTTATTCTAAATTGTGGTGCAATGACTTGAAAAAGTTTCAAGTAAGAGACCACAATAGATTCTACAACTAAAATCGAATACATTGCAGCAGTTGAGACAGCTAAAGAGGTCGTTTGGATTGTGATACCTTTGGATTGTGATTATTGGGACTGGAGTGGTTCCATCCATTAAAGATTCAACACCTTTGAATTGTAATAATAATGGAGCTATTGTTTAAGCAAAAAAAAAAAAAAAAACACCAAGGTCTCATCAATGGTCAAAGAGTGTATTAAGGTGTTTCCACCAGATTAGAGAGATCATTGGTAGAGGAGATGTAAAGATAGAACAAGTCCCCATGGATAGGAATTAAGATAGCAGATCCGTTAACTAAGCCATTGTCTCGAAAACAACATAATAGTTATGTGACCTCATATAACCTTAGATATGTGAGTGATTGGATTTAGTGTAAGTGGGAGATTGAAAGTATGTATGCCTTAAAGACAATCACTTTTAGGAATTTTATATGTACTTGAATTATTTATGCATTAATACATGACATCATTATCATATTGATTGCTTGTATATTTATACTTTATGATGAAGTCTCTAGAATAAACTTGATCAATGAAATCATAAGTGTTATGATGGTGAGGTTTATTCGATTGAATATAATGTCTATTCTTGAATATCTCTAGTCAAAGTATTAACATGAATGGGACATTATTAATACGGTTAGACTAGTATATACTATACTGCTTCCATTAGGGAAGTAGTAAATCTCATCTACTATGGTGTGTGAAACACCTAAACTAATATATGGGTACTTGATAGAATGATCAAATTCACTATATTGATCCGCATAAAGATTTCTTTTGTGCCAAAGGAATTAATCTCTAAATGACATTTTGTGTAAGTGATCATTTGATTTAGAATTATCATGATACCTTGAGTATCGATAGTTATACCCTGTGTTATTTGTTTACTTCTATAAATGGGAATGCTCAAATTATTAACATATAGGTATATACTTGAAGTACGTAAGGGTAGTGAATAATCCTTAAGGATTTGTTGTCTCTTATGAAAGAGGAATTATCTCATTTATGGCCACCTTTAGAAATAGGATAAAATACCAAAAACCCCCTATGATTTGTCAAATATACACTTTACTTCCCTATAGTTTAGAAACTTACAATTTAACTCCCTGTCGTTTCAACTAAAGTGAAAGTCTAACGGAAAACATCTAAACTAATGTCTGAATGAAAAATGTCAAAATTGCCCCTCGATAAGTCAATTCCTCGGAAGAATGTTTCGTGCATTTGAGAATGGGTAAAATACCAAAAACCCCCCAGTGGTTTGCCAAATGTACAATTTACCTCCTTATGATTTGGAAACACACGGGGGTATCTTTGGCAAGTGAAAATATTATCGCAACCACAACTCTCAACAGAAGTGCATGGCACTAAAATACCGTTATTGTAGATGTTTTCTGTCAGACTTTCACTTTAGTTGAAATGACAGGAGTTAAATTGTAGGTTTCCAAACCATAGGGAGGTAAAGTGTATATTTGGCAAACCACAAGGAGGTTTTTGGTATTTTACCCTTAGAAATATAACTCAAGAAATCTTAGTATTAAGTGAATGAATCTTAGAATGGTGTTTCTAAATACTTGTTCTTTTGGAAGTTATATTTTGGTACAAGAAAAAAAAATTAATCACATAATGGAATTAGCATGACTCAGTCCATGATTAATGTGAGATAAGTGTGGTAAATGAATAGTAATTACATGGTAAATGTTTATTAAAAGATGAAGTCATCTACTTGACTTTTCTCATAACTTGGGTGATCATGATGCATTGCTAGATGCCAATCTTGACTTATAAGAATGAGTTGATTGATTAATTAAACCAATGAAAAATTAAAGTTTTAATTTATCTAGTTCTTGTTAATTAAGAACTATGACTCGTTCTTATCGCCAATGCATTTGAGAGCCTAACTGAATTAAATGAATTTCAAGTGAGAACTTGAAAGATAAGTTTTATAACTTATAATTTAATTTATGAGACAAATTAATCTTAAGGGACTTGTAGTGCAAATAAGTTTAAGTATTCCAAATACAAGTGTTGTATTAGAATAAGGAAGGTGAATCCTATTGAAAATTGGTTTCATGTTTCCATAAGAATATGGAAAACTTATTTGTTTATAAATACACATTAAACTTTTGCTAGCAAGATCAATCAATACACATATTGTGTTGTGAGATTTTTGAGAATAATCTTGAGAGAAAATACCCAAAATTTGTCCAAAAAAATAAGGAAAAAAGCACATCTCTTATTTCTCTTATTGGGGCAAGTTTTTTTACGGTGAAAAACTAGTTTTTTCCCAATCAATTGTGGGAAGTGTCTTGACAATAGATAGCACTAATCTAATTTAAGATAATTCGACCTTGGAGGTTTTGGCTAAAGGATTCGTGTGGGTCACCATTAGAGGCCAAACGTTTGAATAGCTACATGGATCTCTTGCTCCCTCTGCATCCAATGCTCCTATTATTCATGTGTTTCTCTGTTAATTGAGATAATACACTTCAACAGCCTTATAGTTGCATGTGTTTTATAAAGGCTAAAGGTTCTCTAATGAATCAAAATTTTAATTTTTCACTGTTTTTATCTCTATGATTCCTTAGATAGACTAACTAGAATGTTGATTTTTTTGACTGGAACGTTTCTGTCTACATCATTATTATACTAGTTGACACATTGAGGAGCTGATTTTGCAACGCTTCCCTCTGTAGAGTATATCTGTTTACTATTTTAATGTATTTAGAACAATTTCAGACCGCCAACTATTTAAAACTATTATGTATTTGTACTAAAAAAGATACTGTGACCAATTCATACATTTAACTTTTCATGGTTGATGGAAACTTATATTCAAAGAGTGCACGAATATACATTTTAAGAAAACGTCGAAAGATTTCTAATAATGTGCTAGAATTGCTTTCTAATTGTTTGGGGAAATCATGCTTTTCAATGCTTCAGGCCAGTATATACCGTTGACACTTTGGAGGAAAGGCTGCCCAAGTCATTTAAAGTTCACTTTCTATAGGTTCATGTGTACATAAGTCATTTATGATAAGTTATGATTTTGTAAGAGAAATAAATTATGATTGGTTGATAAGTACAAATTAATTTGTAAGGAAAAAAATATGGTTGATTTGTACTTTTGTAAATCAACCATTAGCTTTTGTAAACACAACTCCGTTACAAGTATAACTTGCATGACCCCATACTTGACAAGAATGTTTCTTTTCCAAGTATTGTACGTGTTTGGGCATTTTACTTGGACTTTTTAAAAAAATAAAATAAAACTTGGACTTGATCTTCCCTAATTGACGTTTGCTATATTCTCTTGACTTGGTGTATCACCGAAAAAACAATTTCTTTGACTTGGTGTATGTTTGTCTTCTTCACTGCTATGTCTGGTCTAAACTCTAAAATCAATTATTATACTATCTGCGGACACCTTTAGGAACTGAGCTTTAGCAACTTTTTCCTCTATAAATTGAAACCATCTTAACTATCTTTTGCACAACCAACATCTTTCTTCCAACAACTAAAACAAATGGAAAATGTAAATCTGACACTTTCCCTTGCTATCTTCCTACGCTTTTTGAGCTTAGCTGCTGCACAAAGCGCCTCAAATGTTTGGACAACGTACCATTTCTATAATCCTGCACAAAATGGATGGAATCTGAAAGCAGTTAGTGCATGTTGCTCAACATGGGATGCTAATAAACCCCTGACATCAGTGGCAAAGCCAAGATTCGGGAGTAAGTGGAGTCAAACTTTAATACAATGAAACTTTTACAAAGTAAAAACTATAATAGAAAAAGAACAAAAAAGGCAAAACTATAATATTACATACATATTATAATTGTTCTCTACGAATACTCATCTTCTAGAAATGTTGCAAAATCAATTCATTGTCAATTTTATTAAATACATCTTTTTCAGCATCTAATTGGAAAGAACTTTATTTAGTATTATAAACGTGAATTTTATTAAATCATAAAAGAACTTAATTTAGTATTATAAACATGAATTTCAGCATCTGATTCGGAAACATACAAAGGTTGAGCACACATATATATCCCATTTAAAAGAGAAGAAAAAAAAAAGTATGATCGAAACTAGTTTATACTTCATTTCTGAGATCCAAGGTACGTCTGCTAATTCATATAATAATAGTCCAAATCTGTGTTCCAGAGGGATCTTCAATTTCCTATCCCAATTGAGGGAGAATGTAAATTATAATAATGGCAGCAAAATTCCTTGTTAATTATTTTATTGTTCTTAATCCATGTCAGAATTAATCAATCTCCAATTCATATTCAAGTATGTTCAATGATCTTTAATCAGAATTCAACCTACACCACCCTTAAAATTGAAAAACAAATCCATAATTAGTCATATAGTTTCACAATATCTAATTGACAAAGTAAATAGAACAAAAAAGATTTACGTGAAAAAGCCAAAAAAATAAACTACTTTAATAAAAAAAAAAAGAGATGAATTAAACCAAAAACCAATAAGAAGAAAAGGAAAAGAATAAGAATTATTACCAAGTTCGGTGCAATGCTAAGCGGTGGTGCTTCGCTTCAATAAGAGGAATCACAAAAGATGAGATAGAAAATTTAACAGGCTTAATTTTAGATCATTACAATCGAAGTCTACAAATGAAAATTTGAACAAGAAAATCCAACCTAGGATAGGACCCAAAAAAGGCAAGGTAGAGAAAGACTCTTCTGGTACGTGCTCTATTGGATCTCTGAGTCCTCTGATTTTTTGTGCGGGACAAGCCATCGACTTTTAGAATGTTATTTAACCTTTTAGTCCTCTAAATTTGTTAATTAAATTTTTAATCCTGAAATCTAAATTTTGTGGGAGTCAAGCAAGAACATCATCCATATAAAATATATATAGGTTTTTAAATTTAAGTGGGGTGAAATGGCGCCACATGGCTCCGCCCCGGCCTGGCATGAAGTGAAAAAATAAGGATGGACAGCATTTTGTGGACCTGTTGGACCTCGCTTGCAGAGGGTGCTCAAAGGTATAAGCATTTTTTTATTTTTTAATTTTTCCTATAAAACTTCTCATGTTTTGAAACATCAATTATTGGTTCATCTGGTAATTCATTGCAAGTTAGCTGAATCTGTATTAGCCAGTTTCTGCTTTAAACCAAATAGCTTCATGCATGATCTATCAAAAAATCATGAATCATCAGGGACAAATTAGACCAACTCAAAAACAATTGGCAATCAATTTGTACCATAAGCGATATAAGTCTGTGAGGCTGCTTTAAAACAACGAACTTGCATTGAAGGCAACACAAATTAATTGTTAATTAATTTTTTTATTGTAAGTTAAATTGTTTATCCATTTAATTGCGTTCAAATAACTTCAAATTTTTAGAATAATCAAATTATGTCATTATTGTATTATTGATGAGTAGATCAACATGATTAAAAATCAAATCCACCGCTTTATCACTCAACTTGCATGAAACATTTGGGTGGTGGAAATAGGTCAAAATCATGGTGATGTTAATCATTGATAAAGAAAAGTCAAGCTCAATCAATTTAATTTTACATTTTGTCTGTAACTGAAATAAGTGATGGAATATATTACGATCAATTTTGATTTCATTATATGATCTCAACATTATATTTAATTCGGATGCAATTGGGAAAAAAACACTCAAATTAAATGGAGACGAGTCTAGTCCGCAAACAAATGAATTGATGCAAACTTTCCCAACATTGATCAATGCAGCAATGAGGGGCTAGATTTGGATGCTGGTGTCTTTTTTTTTTTTTGATAAAATATCATAATTTCATTAAAATCTACACTAATGGCAGAAATTACATCATCAAACATACACAGATATCAAAGAACAGATCTGAAGAAAGGAAACTCCAGATATGGAGTTACATTTGTGCATGCTTCCAATCGCCAAGTCTACTAATCAACTATTTCAAATCTAGATATTATTATGAGATCTGCCGAATAGATCCAAGATGTTGGTGTCTTTAAAAGACTGGATACTGATGGAAGCGGCAATGCTTAAGGTCACTTGATGGTCAACTACCAATTTGTGCCATGTTGAAGCCCTCGTGAAGAAACTGGAATTTCTCCTTGTGCAAGGAATAATATATTACCTGAGGGAAAATAGATAAAGTGTGAGATTTGTTCACCAATTTGAAAGTGGAAAACTTCTTTTTCAAGTTTCCAATGAAGGAGTGAATAAATAGTACATGTTTCTTGATTTGTTTGAGTAGGATGTCTATCATTCCACCCAAACTCATTGGTCGTTTTTCTTTTTGTATCTTTTTGACAAAAAATCACAAAAAGTTTGAATACTTGTTATGAAACGATAAATTTTCTTTACGAGGCACTTATCTGAATGCCAATAATATCATGCACATTTTATGAAAATCGAATAATTTTCGTAAATGTTTAAATGTAATTTGTGTGCTAAGAATGAGCTTGCTCAGTTGCCTTTACACATCTTGATTTACAAACATTCGCATAGTTAATTGCTTCAATTATTAAATAAAGACAAATGACTCATCAATGCGACATTGAAATATAAAAACTACTGATTCTAGCTTCTTTTCCTTTTAATAACTGTTATCAATTTGGTAAGTATTAAATTACACATTAACATCAAGATTCATGATAATAAAGCCAGAAATGATTTGGCATTGTCTGACTGAATTTTTGAATAAAAACACATTTCTCTCCTTTTTCCAATGCGGTAACACTAGACTAATCTTGGAAGGATATCATTAACTTATCACGTAGAATTTTATGCCACATATTTCAAAGAAAAGATGGAATAAAAACAACATACCATTTTCAGCAAGAATGTGTCACTGAACATAAGTTAACGTAATTTGAAAAAAAAAACATTATTAGGTAGAATATGACATCAAATCTCTCTTCTTCCCACATCCTTCTCGTCCATAAAATTATTGAATTTATGATTCAAATCTTCAACTTAACAGTGCAGATAATTCTAAAAGTCCTTCTTTGACAACTATGGTCAAATCCTATTTATACGTGACCTGAATCAAAATAGTACAATCTAATCGACAACGTAGACACGTACATGACGCGGACACACAAGGAACAAATTGATTGTAGGAATGTTCAAATCTATGGCCACTTAATGGTCATGCCAAATTCTTAATTACCAAATTGCAACAAAAACTGTGAAAACTAAAATAATGAAGAATTTAAAAGGAATACGTGATGAAAATTATATAAATCGAATTTGTGTCTCTCATATAATTACCCTGAAAAAGTCCAACATAATTTTTTTTAATTATAATAGAAGTGAATTGTATTATATAGTGCAAAAACCATTGAACATCCAAACGTATATTTTGGATAAGACATGATTAGGTATGTCAATGAATAGAATTTGGGTTAAATCCCATCAATCCAAATCTAGATTCATTAATTTAATTAGACTCAGACACAGATCTAGACCCTTATGGGTTTGAAAAGGTAAGTCCAGATCCAGACTCTCTTGGATCTGGGTATCGAATAGGTATCCGTTGTATTTTTCTAAACATACTAAAGTAAAAATATATAGAGTTCAAAAATAATATAAATATCATCCAATTTTTTTCAAATAATAAAATTAATATTCAAGATGTTGAATACAATATTATGAACTCAAAAAAGAACTATTATTGACGGTTTCTATTTATTTTCAGAAGTTCAACTATATGCACGTCCAATCTTTCATTTATTTGCCTTTAATTTTTTCTTCTTTTTTTGAAAAAAATTGTACCAATTACAAAGACAACTTGGATTAGATTGAAAAAGAAAACAACCATTTAAATCTTACTATATTCGATCCAAGGGTTATAGAATTTTAGATTTTTTTTAAAGGAAAGTAACTTTATTAATCATTCTGCAAATGTAAAGGAAACAGTATAGACTAGCTGCTACCTACCAACTATCTAAACCCGGTGTCTCCGAAAGCTCGGAAGCCCAACCTATCAAGTGTGATATCACCTCTCACCAGACGAGGCAACTCACCAAACGACCCATACGTTAAAGTTACCTCAGAGTCCACTCCAACATTTGAAAGTCTATCTGCAGGTTTATTCGCCTCCCGAAAACAATGTAAAATCTCTCTAATAAACCTTCTAGCGTCCAACAGCTCCTGTAACTCCCTTTGCAACTTCCATGGGCACCTCGCTTTTCCCTGAATAATCTGAACGAGCCCCAAAGAATCAGATTCTACATGCAAATCAAGGTACCCTCGATCCAAAGCCAAACGAACACCATAAAGAAGCGCTTTCAATTCCGCATGTAGACTCGTTAGCTCCCTAAAAAAACACGAGAACCCTAGAAGACACCTTCCCTCACAACTCCGAATCACACCTCCTTCTCCACTCATGCCAGGGTTACGCCTTGAGCATCCATCGGAGTTCAGCTTCACCACTAACTGCACCGGACACCTCCATTGAACTATTAGCACTTGGTATTGTCCAGCCAACCTAGCTACCATATCAAAGAAGCTCGGCCAACCTTGACCAGGGATAACAGTATTCTTAAATTTAAGATGAAAAAGGTCGCGTAGATCACCAAAGATTCTCTCACAGACGAGTTCAACCGACAGTAGCTGACCTTCAAACAAGAATTTATTTCGCATTTTCCAGAGGTTCTAATAAATCAAAGAAGGCAACAAACGAAGGAGATACTGAAGGTACGGGTTCCGAATAGGTTTCAACCACCAACTAATCACCTTATGTCTTATCGTGAAGGAAGCGCTAAACCCTCCAACAACCACCTCAAAGTAATCCCAGATTCTACTTGCCACCTCCCTAGTGCAAAAGATATGATCAATAGTCTCTTGGCATAGATGTGAGCAACAAAAAACAACAAGACGGGCCTAACACCCCAAGCTTATGTAAACTATCCATTATCAGCAATCTGGCTCCTAGCAATCGCACCATGAAAAAGGAAATGTTAATCAGTAGACCCTGAATCCAGACCAAGGAGTACAGACAATAGCTGTTTCCATCTCCTTGAGCACTTTGGTAGGCTGACGATATGGAAAACTCCCCTGAGGTATTGGGAGCCCAGACTATTACGTTCGGGTGTGCCAGAGAGGGAGGTTCAACCATCAAGATCTGTCCCACCCATAAGTTGGGTAGTACAGAGTTTAACCTTTGCACATTCCACCTACCTTGCTCAACGAACTTGGAAACTACATATTCCTGGAAGGTATCCACTTGGCGACATAATGGACCTTGCCCCAACCAATTATCATGCCAAAAATTGACAAAGCCGCTAGACAAAAGCCAAAGAATCTATTGCTCAGCATCCCCCTGAATAAACACCATTCTCTTTCAAGTCCACGAACTCCCCGGAGAGACATCAGCAAAGCAAGGGTGAGAGTTTGGACAATATTTGCAATGCATGAACTCAGCCCATAATGACTGGCGCAACCTAAAATGCCACCATAATTTCATTGAGAAAGCCTCAAACACATGCCTTAACGACCTCAAACCCACACCCCCCCTATCATACGATTTGCATAAACGATCTCTTTTTATCCAATGGAACTGCGGCCCACCCTCGGAGGAGCCCCAAAGGAAAATAGCAAAGATCTTCTCCAACATACCAAATATAGATTTGGGGGGAGTTGACGCCGCAAACAGATGAATAGGTATCGAAGATAGCACACTTCTAAGCAGAACCAACTTACCACCATGCGACAATAACCTCCTTTTCCATGATAACACCCTACCCACAATTGAATCACAAATTTCCGAAAAATAACAATTCTTCCTCCGCCCAATGTATAGGGGGCAACCCAAGTACTTTACTGGAAACTCCCTTGATTGAAACCTAGTGATCTCTCCAACTATACGTTTCCTCATCCTAGGGAATTTGCCATGAGACAAGGAACAACTCTTTTGATGGTTCACCTTCTGTCCTGAAACCGAAGCATAAGTTTCAAGAACTTTCATGACCAAACAAATCGACCTCTTCAGCCCACTAGAAAAATAATCACGTTATTGACATATGCCAAGTGTGTAATGTTCGGGCATCCTGGTAGGACTTTAAAAGGCATAAAATCCCAACAATGGAGCAATGAGTTTAGAAGGTGAGACAGGACTTGGACACTAATCACAAAAAGAGCTAGAGAAATAGAATCCCCCTGTCGCAACCTACGACTAGACTTGAAGAAACTTTGAGGTGCACCATTGATTATAACCGAAAACCAAACATTCAAAATCAACCTCCATATCATATCGATCCACCTCTCTCTAAACTCAAACTTTCGTAACACTTGTAACAAGAAAGGCCAAGAGACTTTGTCATAAGCCTTGGCCATATCCAGTTTCAGCACTATATTTTTCCCTCTATTCGATCTTCGAATATCAGATATCAATTCCTAGGCCAACAAAAAATTATCAAAAATCTGCTTGCCCTCAATAAACCCACTTTGTTGATGCGAAATAATACTCGGCAGCACCTTTGTCCAACGAACAACCAAAATCTTTGAAATAACTTTATTGACAAAATTGCAAAGACTAATCGACCGAAATTAACTAAAATGTTGAGGTGAGTTTACATTGGGAAGTAGCACAATCAACATCGAAGAAATGCTCTTCAGCATCTCATGCCCGTAAAAGAAACTAGTCACTGCTTTATATAAATCGTTGCCCACCACCTCCCATGCAAAAGTAAAGAACATACCTGTAAATCCATTCGGGCCAGCCGTACTCTCCCCATCCATCGTAAATACCACCTCTCTTATATCCTCACTCGATGAAAAATGCTCCAGATCAGCGTTTTGTGCATCGAAAATAACCTTAGGAATCACATCCAATATACTCCATGACCCCATGGCAGGTTTAGCCAAAAGTAAGGACTTAAATAACTCCATTGCGTCTGCAGAAATCTGACTTTCATCAGATATCCATTCCCCCTGGTCATTCTTAATTTGATGTATGATCAACTTAGCTCTTCTCTCCGCAACTATCGAATGGAAGTACTTTGAAATTTTGTCCCCGTCCTTAAGCCATTTAACCCTTGCTTTTTGCTTCCAATACCATTCCTCCCTTACCAGAGAGTTTCTCATTACAGTCCGAGCTTCTTGAAGTGCTAACCAATGCGGTTGAGATGGCTCATTGTCAAAAGCAGCCTCCGCTACTGCTACAGCTTCTTCCGGCCGCTTCACCGCATCAAAAATATTACCAAACTCCTCACGAGACCAAATTTGAATGTCCCGTTTAACGAGACCTAGTTTTACAGCCAAACGTTGCAACGGTCGCCCAAAACAAGAAGTTGCCCAACTTTTCCTAATGACGTCCAATAACTCTGTTTTCGACGTCCAAATGTTCAAGAACGAAAGGGTTTAGGCTTGTTATCGAGTCTAGTCGAAGTCCATAATAATAGGAGGGAATGATCCGATGGCTCCCTCCCTAGATGTTGAACCAGAAAATGAACCCCCAAAAGAGAAGCAATCTGATTGACAAGCATTCCGTCTAGGCGTTTCCAAATACGAGCCAATCCCCCCTTATTGTTACACCATGTAAAGGGAGACCCCAAAAGCCAGCATCAGAGACACCAGCCAGCGACATGAATGTTCTAAACTCCACTCCTTCATCTGCTCGAAACGGAAAGCCACCCCTCTTTTCTTCTGCGCTAATGATGACATTGAAATCCCCCACCAGCATCCAAGGGTATTCCATCGAATTTTTCGCTAATAGAGTTGACCAAAGCAAGGTGCGCTCCTGCTCAATGCACTTTGCATGGATAAAAAAAAATAAACTGGACTCGATAAAAGCTGAGACGTAACTTTAAGAGACAAGTGTTGAGAGGACTCTTCAACATGATTACAAGTAAATGAGTTCTGATAGAACACCCAAATAGAACCCTCACTATTCACAAGCCAACTATCAATTTTGAGCCGTGTTCCTATCACATGGATATCACACGGTAATACCTTAGGCTCACAAATAGCCACTAAAGCAATAAAGAACTCATCAATCATCCATTTTAACCTACGAAAGTTTGGAGTATGCGAGATACCCCGAATGTTCCAAAAATTGAAAATTAATCATGAGACAATGCAGTAAAATAATTAGAGGATAATTTTGACTTAGAGCGTAAAGAACAATCATTCAGGAAAAGGGGGCGAGTACCCTTCGACTTAGCTCTATTGACCAATTTAAACCCCTCTACATTGTTAACCTTTTTCTTGAACATGTTGAATTATATGATCAAGATTAAAAATATCAATAACCAAGGAATCAGACTCACGTTGCTATCCTACCAGTTGCCCTCGCGATGATAAACTCCCAACTTTTTACTCTGCAATGGACACATCCGCTTCCGCTACCTTGTGCCCTCCTCTGATATCTCCTCCTCCCTCAAACCTGCCACCATCTTTGTTGCGTCAATGTTCAGCAAGTCAGCAGAAATAACAGCAACATATCCATCACTCAGTGTGTTGTCAATCATGGCAGGCTGCTGTCTCACATGCTGTAAAGGAGCCACATGCAGTGTTGCCGGGCTCTTGGTCAGGCTCTCAATAGTCGCAGCAGGAGCTGCTGCCTCCCTCATCTGCTGCAAAGAGCATCCCGCTGCTACACTATAGCTGGAGCCCCCTCCTGTGGTAAAGCTGACCCGCCAGCTAAAATGCCATGAGTTGCGCACTGACTAGCTGCGTCTTCCTTTTCCTCTGAAGGACTGCCGCTTGTGACCTGCTGGAGGTGCAGGTTCTCCGTAGGGATACCATAAGCAATAGCACTTATATGCTTCAAAGTATGTGATTCCACCATGGGAATCCCCTTATCGATCCATCCAGACCAGCACAACTCTTCTGATTTCCCATCCCAGTTGGCACTAGACTAGTTCCTTCAGCAACTCGCGAGTCCTTTGCATGAAACTCGGTTGGGTTAGCCGTCTTCTCCTCCCTTTCCACTCTCAAAGCTGGGTGGAGGCCATGGCACCTATCCCTATCATGGCCTTGCTTGAGGCAATGGTTACAATACGGAGGAAGACTCTCAGGAAGAAGCTGCTACCAAAAACCTCCATGCTCCTCATTACCAATCCATATCCTTCCAGGGAGATCCTGAAGCAGGTCAATCTCTACACAAATCCTGGCTACACTAGGACAAACTCCCAAGGCCGTAGCAACATCCACAAACAAAGGCTTACCCAAGCAACTAACTATTTGGAATAGACATTCCTTGGTAAAATAATGGATTGGCAATTTTGGCAATTGGAACCATACCGGCACCACAGATGGCTCGCGATTCACATGAAACACTGGAGACCATTTAAATACTCTCATTGGCACTCCATGGATGTACTAGATTTCCCGAGACCAAATCCTATGAAAGTCTACCTCGTTCCCCAAATGAATAAGCACATGCCTAGAGTCCAACAAAGCCCATCGATGCTGTTTCCTTGAGGTCCAAAGATAGGAAAAACTTCCATATAACCTCCATGCTAGGCCTTCCCTTCGAGAGTTTACCAATCAAAGCAAACATGAAAGGAGCGGCCAATACTTCAAGATCCATCTGATCAAAGGTGATAGTAGGCTTGCCACGATGAGAAGACCTCACGGCCTTGACCTTTAATAGAGGTTGGTCGCTACTAGATTGCGAGAAAAGTGCAGAAAAGGACTTCTTCGAGAAAGTAGGAGAGACCGAAGTGGATTGCCCTCTAGCCATCAGCCGGAGGGCAACCATGGCCCAGCGTAGACCCTAGCTGGAAGCGGCAAGACGTGCCTACCTAGGGTTTCTTGCAAAGAAGAGAGTTTTTTTTTTCTTTTTTTAGAATTTTAGATTATTTTATAAATTTACTAATACACACACACATATAATTTAGTTATATATACATGGGTCTTGGTAGGAGTTTGTATGAATCTAGATTTGGATAAGAATCATAAAAAATCGGACCCTATCCAGATTCATGACTCTTACATGGTTTTCATTTGGGTAGAGTCTAGATTTAAGAAATTAAATTCAAACCCTACGCAAATATATTAGGTCTAGGTTTGATTTGATTATAACCGACCCATTGACATGCTTAAACATGACTTATCCAAAAGGTGAATCATAAGTTTCATGTGACAAAAGGGTGCGACATAAATATATTTACATAGAAACACATCAAATAAACATTTAATCAAAATAATAGTATCTAATATTATGCATTCTATAGTTTACATAATAGTATCTACATAATCATAAAGTACTATAGTTTACAAGTTTTCATGTGTAAATAGAAAATCATACTTTATTTTTGATGACCGCAATTGTTTATGGCTATACAAAATATACTATAGTAATATCTTCACCTATTAAAAATAAAAAGTGACAACCACTGGTGAAACATTGCTTGTACCAAAAATTCATTGACCCAATCCCTTCATCAAGGTCAATTTTGTATTATTATTATTAATGACAAACACGTAATAGATGAGGGTTGTCCACCATAAAGTTTATTAATCATAAAGTTTTAAAAGAGGGAAGGGATAGAAAACCATATTTCCCAAGACATACATCAAAGTTAGGGTAACACTACTAACTAAACATGCACAATTATATTTCCATGAAAAGCTAAGCCCTCTTCTATGGAGAAAAAGCTATGAAACTGCTAATTACGAATCGAGAGAAGCTAACCCCTCTTCTATCTTTTGCATAATACTATTTGCAGACATCTTTAGGATTCCTTCGTCAATGGCCTATGCCGTTGAAAAACTCAAGTATGAAAGATTAATTCTCACTTATTAATCAGGCTAAAAAATACGCTGCAATTATATGCAAGCGGAAATCATATTTATTCTTACATCAAGTAATGATGTGATACAGGCAAAAAAATTATGCGTGTTAGAATTTATTGAAGTTAAGTTTCTTTTTTTTTTTGTTTATCATAAGAAATTATAAGCCTTACAAGAAGGAACGATGAAGGAGAAGCTATGATAATCATTGGCGAGCGTGGGGTATACATATATCAATTAGTTCATTTACAATCAAGTTTTACATTTATAAAATTCTAAATACTCCACACGTGATTTTTCGCAAGTATACGAGTCGTTTATTGAGTATAGGAGTATTAGGTGTCGATCCCACAGGAAACATTGTCAATTACCTCTGGTTTTCAAACTTCTTTATTATTTAGACTATCACAAGTGCAAGAAATTAAGTCTACACTACAAAAGTAACAAAAATACAATAGAAAACTCCTAGAGGTATGGAATTCCTTACTACTCTTGCAAATAACATTACCGATTAAGTGAATACTATTATCTTGACTAGTTGTGATGTAATTTCCTAATGTATGTAAAATCTACTCTCATAGTGAATCAACTGTACTTGTAGTTAAACCATACCTACTCTTGTGGTTATCAAATTAACTACAAGCTCATTTCTTCTATGAAATTACATGAAACAAGTCACTAAAGCCACATAGGTGCACCTCTACTCTCGTAAGTGTACTCCCTAAGTTTATCACTTTCTTGAACTAGTGTTAAATTTCAATTCTCATTGCAAACTTAACACCATAAGGCTATCACGATTAATGGCCAGTTAATCATGATTACAAAAGCAAAAGTGATAAATAACTTACTCAATATAACATCATCAAATAACCAAGTAAATATCACTAATAAGTTATAGAAAGTTCATCTATACTCTAGGCATAAACTTTAACTAAATATGAAGAACATGATCCAAACTTGCATTATAGTTAAACATGAACTTAAATACAAAAGAGAAAATGATAGGAGAAAAGTCACTCTTGTCACATGAGGTTCAAACTTTCCATTTTTGCTCTTCAAATTTTTATCCAAATCTAACTACAAATACAAGAAGGAAAAACTATACTAACTATACCATACTACTCTAACTAATGAACTAAGGAAATTCTAGTGAAAACTACATTTTTGTAGAGTTTCGCTAGCCTTCTAAAGTTTTGAAAATGGTCTCCAAAGGCTGCTATTTATAGAGGATTCAAGAGCCAAATGAGTTGTTTCTACTTGTCTTTTTTGCCTCTTGAAACTCCCAAGAGTTGGTTCTCTAGCTTTCCACACTCTTCTTGGTCAGATACAGCCGAAATTACTTGCTGGATTTGAGCTAGAAAGTTGTGTGAACAAAGAACAAATTGTAGAGCAAGTTGCAACTAAAAATGATGAATACTTGACCACGAAAACGCAACCTTAGATAGCATATAGTATCCCACGTATTGCCTTTTGCAGGTTTGCTCAATTCTGGACAGATTTCATCCTTGCTCTATTTCTGGTCCAAGTTCAACTAACATTTTCTTGATGATAGAGGCTGAACTAGCTCTTGTACAAATCATAAAAGTTGTATCCCTTTGAGTTATCTTTCCAATGCCTCAAGAATTATCCAATTTGGATTTCTGTGGACCAATAAATGACCAAAATACCCTTGACCGGTCAGAACCCTATTTCAACTTTCGACAATAGAATTGCACTTCTGTATTTCGACTTTTTGACTAGGAAAATGACTAAACTAGATTTCGATGTCTTCATACCAAATGTAGACCTATCTCTTAGTTTCAAAATGGTGAGAATCACCTCAATCCGATACTTGTAGTTCAAGATATAGCCAAAATACCACAAGATATCAAAGTTGGAAAACTTGTATTTCATCCTTTAAGTTTTTTGCACTTCATGTCTTCTTTTTATCACTTCAAATCATCATCAATCATCCAATTATTTTCTCAATGCACTCCAATTGATGATTGAATCATTAAACCTACAAAAACATGAAGTTTTCATCATTAAAATCTATAGAAATGCAATTTTTACCACTTAAACCACAAAATACATATTTTTATTAAAAAATAGTTAATTAGCTATAAAAGTAGTTAAAACACACCAAAACTAAATAATAAAACACACTAAAGAATTTGTAAAATATGAACTTATCAAACTCCCCCACACTTGAACCATTACTTGTCCTCAAGCAATAAGAAATACAAATCAACAATGATCCAAAATTTTGAAAATAAATATATGTGCACAATTCAACTTCAATTCCTCAAAACAAGATAAATAACCATTATGAAATTACTCAAATAAGTTCAAGTACTCATAATATCAAATAAAGGAGAGTCAATTATATCATAATTGTAACTAGTTCAAGTCATTTTCTCATCCTTACCCAATTTCACAAGCAAGTAACTCATATGATCAATAAAAATGCTTCCTAAACCCATGATCATCTTCTTATTCAAACTTAAAGAGGAATTTATTCATACAACATAGCTAAATGTTTAATCAAGTTGTGAAAGTGCATTTTGATGAGAGGATCGAGATTTTTAGATGAAGATCATCGGTTATTCAACACTTCACATCCTGAAGTTGCCTTGCCGACTCTTAATTCAAGTACCATTTTACATGAAAGTCGACATTTGTAGATGAATACTCCTGGTTACTAAGTACAAGAACCATTGGAGTAGAAAAACTTTTATTCTCTTTTTTTTTGTTTCCTTTTTTTCCCTTTTTTTTTTCAAAGTACAGATAATAATTAGCCCCTCAAAAGTATATTCATGAGAAGAATATTGCAATTATTGACCATATTTATCACTTAACTATGCAAAATCGATTAGAGAGAAGAAACTTCATCAAATATGCAAAAATTAGGTATAATTTTCTCCACTTTACATGATATATTTTCCTATAAATGCACAAATTATAATCACATAATAGTCATTTCCAAGTTAAATGAGAAATTTAGTTTTTAAATCACATATATTTATCTCAAAAGTAGAAGGAATTTGAATTACTAATGGTGTGGAACTTGTTACCCCTTGGATAAAATTGAAAAATTTTGAAACTTTTTGGGGCAATTTTGCAACTTTGGACAAGATTTTGGAAAATTTTTGGCAGAGTTTTCCCTTATAAATGGATGAAAGTCCCTGCCAACAAATTCGATTTTGACAAATTTTCAAGCACAAGATAGATTTCCAATATCAAGTCCAAGCATTCAATCATATAAGCATACAAGTAACTCTATTTAACATATTCCCTCCCCCACACTTAACATACACATTGTCCTCAATGTGTAGGGAAAAAAATAAAAATAAGAACGAGTTACTCCCTAATTTAATGGCATAGATCCAGATCAACCATGAGTCACGAGCCATTGGCAAATCTACGACCAAAATCTACTAAAATTGCCACAAGTCCCAAATGCAAAATGATAAGTGCAAGTTAAACATCCTACAAACAAAAGATGAAAAGAAAACGACAAGAAAACAAGGAAGCAAAAACAAGAGCATCCAGAGGTGCATCTTCAATCATCAACTTCGTCTTCATTGCCATATTGAGGTGGAGGAATGCCCAAGTGATATTCAATCCGTTCCAAGTGAGTGTCCATCCATCCCAACCGATATTCGATGTCATCCAAGTGAGTAAAGAGCCGTTGTGAATTCAATTGATGTGGTGGAGGAGGTGGAGCAGCAGTGGAAGGTTCGGCTTCATCTTGGCCATGACAGGCTTTTTGTCTCCTTTTATGAGTTGGTTGAGGGATGTGCTCAGTACCAATGCCCATGGCACGAAGTGAAGAAACCGATAACTTGGTTTTGGGCCGAACGAACTCACGAGCTATACCCTGTAAGTTAACTCCTTCCTGCTTGAACACCAAAGTTAAGAGACGAGAAAATGCCAATTCGAAAGAAGTAGTTCGTCGTTTCACTGTTGACCTTATGTGACTAATGATGATATTCGGTAACGGGATGTGAGTGTAAAAGGGCACCCGATTGTGAAACATATAATCTAAGAAGTAAATGTCACTCTTTCGAACCTCCGTATGGCCAGTCTTCTTGGGGATCACATGCGCCATCATATATATGATGAGGTGATGGCGAGGTTCGAATATGCTAGCAACCATCGTCTCCTTCTTGGAAGAACGGAAAGGCTGGTATTTGAGACCAAAACGGGGCATAGCATATATGATGAGGTGATGGCGAGGTTCGAATATGCTAGCAACCATCGTCTCCTTCTTGGAAGAACGGAAAGGTTGGTATTTGAGACCAAAACGGGGCATAGCATAAGAGGGATCCCACCTTTTGTTGGGAGGGACAAACCCTTTCTTCAAATCAACCACCTTTCCTATGTTGTTGCAACCCAGAATATCAGCAATGAGAGCACGGGTCAAGTAAATTCAAGTACCGCACACCCAAGAATCAACCAACTCTCTACTGTGGCTGGTTTTGTTAACAATATTAGCGTAAAACTTGCCCACCAAGTCCGAGTAGTAATGAGTTGGCAGTGTAAGAATCGTCATCCAACCAAGTTGGTTAAATGCCTCCGAGATACGATAGACTATCTCAATTTCTGAACTCACATGCATCTCAAAGATAAACTCCAAATTAGGGTGCGTTTTGTGCCACTCTTGATTCTTAAGACTTGTAAATCTGGCACTGTCAAATACTGTAACCCCGGCGCTACAAGACGTGCTCTCCTGTTGTCTCCTAACCACCGGTTAGGGCGAAAAAGACCTCTCTTCTTCATTCTCCTCCATCTCCTCGCTCACTTCCATCTCCTTACTCTCGAAAGAGGTAGATGATGAACGAATGATAGCTCTTCAAGTTTGTACCATAATGCCTAAGAAAGAATTTTCAATTATATTCACATACTAGGCTAAAATTTGCACATTTCACATCTTGTACACAAAATAATTCATATAAAATACCTAAAGAAAAATCTTTCCACTTATAGTAACCGTAGGTATTTTATAAAATTATCATACATGTATTGGGATCAAGATTGACACAAATAACCACAAGTATATATCTTTATATCATAAAAAGTCAATTAAATTGTAAAAAGTATTCAAGATTATGACATTAAAGACATGACATTAAACAAATCTTCAAAATTTATCAAAAATTTGCCAAAAATCACCAATTTATTAAAATAGGCAACAAATATGTTCCAATAAATGAATTTGGCAATAATCAAGTTTATAGCAAGTGTTAATTAGCAACAATAATCCACATTTAGTCATAATCATGATTAAGCAAAAATTATCCCAATAATTCACAAAATTTACCAAAATTACTCTCTATACACAATATCCATGCCAAAACATCATAGCCCAACTATTTATAACCATAATCAACAATCAAAATGGGCCAAATCCCACTTCAAACCATTTTTCCCATTGTTTCCAAATATAGTAATATTAAAATTTAAACATCCATTAAAACAACAATTTGCTATATTTGAACATGTAATCATGCTTAAGCAACCTAAATAAGCAAATTGGAGTCCATAAATATCAATAAACATCATAAAAAATTTCAAATTAGAAGATGTCAGAGAACTCAGGAAATTGAAAAATATCAACTTCTAAAATACAAAGATTCGATGAAGAAACTTATCTCAATCACAAAGAGTGATGTTTGGGGATAACGATTATGCAAAAAGTCCCATGAAAAACACTCCAATTGACCTCCAATTAGAGAAATTAAGAACCAAGAACCCTAGCCTCAATTTTCTTAAAAATCAATTTTTAGTTGTTTTTCTTGGATTTCAATCGGTTAGAAAGGCTATATGATGATCAAAAAGTATTGAATTGATGATTTTTAGCAAAGATATGAAGTAAAAATGAATGTGTGTGAATTGTGTGTGTTGGTGGAGAGAAAACTCGAGTTGGAGAAGAGAAGAAGAATGAAGAGTACAAGCTGCATTTTGACTTTCAACTAACAAATGCCCAAATATGCGACTTCAATGCATGACTTTAAGTCGTGTTTTGAAGGCCGTGTTTTCTGTTGAAATTTCTCAGAAATGAATACGCGACTTCAAAAAAACGCAACTTAAAGTCATGTGTTGAAGTCGCGTTTTATGTTATAACCTTGCAGAAAACAATATGTGAGTTGGAGAATAAGCAACTTAGAGTCGAGTTTTTTTGAGTTTCGCATATTGTTCTACAAATTTTGCAGAAATTTCAAGTTTCGAAGATTATGCAATCTATCCCAATTACTCAAAATGCATCCTATATCATTCTTTTGTCAAAATAATCAGTGCATGCACATATAAAATGATCAAAACATGCATTTTAACCCTCTTTAATAAATTAAAAACAACTTTTATTCAAATCGAGGAGTGGAGTTCCTTGATCGAATTTTGCCTTTTTCATCTCATTTGGTCACCTTTGCCTCTATTTTCCAAACCTACAAAAGAAAAACAACAAGACAAGTCAAACACATAATTTAAACATAAAATCACATAAAATTAACATAAATAACAAAAACATTGGGTTGCCTCCCAATAAGCGCTTTTGTTTATAGTCATTCGCTGGACTATTTTGCCTCATTTTTCAAGGAGGTTTTATTAATGAATAATCCATTATTTTAGGCCGCGATGGATCATTAAAAGATGGCTTAATAGCAAAAGCCACATGTTCTAATGATGTGAGAGATGGAAGTGACTTACCTATTTTAAATATTTCATAGATATTACCTTGAATATGCACCACTTGAGAATTCACCAAAGAAACGTCCACATGGCTTTCTTGGGGAATAATATCTTTAAAACCTATATTCTCAATACATTCCTCAAGAGGAGTGAAAAATGAGTCATTAAATCTCACCTCTTGAGGTTCAAGATTAGCTCCAAAGGTACTATTATGTGAAATGGATATTTTCTCATTGAAACACAATTGAGATCCATCATTTTCATCAAAATGCAATCCACTTTCACTTGCAACATGCTCACCGTTCATGTTAGGGTCATAGTGCATATCATTAGAAAAAATAACTTCACACTACTCATGCAATTGGTCTTGTATTCTACCAAAGTGAGAAGTTAAATTCGTCTAACCTATCCTCAATCCTAGAAAAACTATCAGAATTCGCATTATTTAGCTTTTCTATAACTAAATCAAATTGATTAGAAGAATTTCTATAACTAGCTCCCAAGATAGATTAGAATCATTAGTTAATGGTTCACTTTCTAGTTCCCAAGGTAAATATGCATAAGCTAACTTTTCTATTGCTAATTTCCAAAATGGCTTAGATTCACATTGGACAAATTCGGATTGGTAATCATAAGAACATGAAGAATCACTATATGCACATTGATTATTCCAATCATAAGTATAAGAATTATTCCAATTAGGTTCATTTTGATCAAAATAAGGATTGTAATGCTCTAATTCATTATAATAACATTCATTTTGTGCTTGCCTACGTGTATGAATAGTATGATAACCTCCACACAAGTTACAAATCATATGATTAAAATTAAAAGCAATAACATTCCTCTTTTGCTTAATCTTATGCATAATGGTGTCCTATTGAACTTTTAATGTTATAACATCAAGTTTTGTCTTTAAGCACCTTAAACCATTTTCAAATGACATACCTTCGGTAATTTCATGGTTACCTCTATACATGGAGTTTTGCACGTAATAACCATCCATTGTTGATCTTTCACTTTTTAAGCATTGTCTCCTCATGTTTTCTACTCTTCTTGAATCTCTAAACCTGTTTTCAAAGTAACTTAAAAACAAGTTTAATCAAGAAGAATAGATGACTCGACTCATACAAAAAATATACAAATAAAGACTCAACAAGATACTAAATAAACAAACAAGATACTAGACACAACAAAAACAGGAAAAATAAGTAAAAATGTCTAACTAATAAAATTGTTCTTAGCACAGATATTGACAAATCTTCCCCGACAATGGCACCAAAAATTTGACGAACACAAGATGTACATATATCATTTAACTCATCCACAATCAAGTTTTAGATTTATAAAATCTTAAATACCCCATACACGATTTTTCGTAAGTATACGAGTCGTTTATTGAGCATAGGGGCATTAGGTGTCAATCCCACAGGAAAGATTGTCAATTACCGGTGGTTTTCAAATTCTTTTATTATTTAGACTATCACAAGTACAAGAAATTAAGTCTACACTATAAAAATAACAAAAATACAATAGAAAACTCCTAGAGGTATGGAATTCTTTACTACTCTTGTAAATGACATTACAATTAAGTGAATGCTATTATCTTGGCTAGTTATGGCGTAATTTCCTAATGTATGTGAAACCTACTCTCGTAGTAAATCAACTATACTTGTAGTTAAACCATACCAACTCTTATGGTTATGAAATTAACTACAAGCTCATTGCTTCTATGGAATTACATGAAACAAGTCACTAAAGCCACATAGGTGCACCTCTACTCTCGTAAGTGTACTTCCTAAGTTTATCACTTCCTTGAACTAGTGTTAAATTCCAATTCTCATTGCAAACTTAACACCTTAAGATTATCACAATTAATGGCCGGTTAATCATGATTAGAAAAGCAAAAGTGATAAATAACTAGCTCAATATAACATCATCAAATAACCAAATAAATATCACTAACAAGATATAGAAAGTTCATCCATACTCTAGGCATAAACTTTAACTAAACATGAAGAACAAGATCCAAACTTGTATTGTAATTAAATATGAACTTAAACATAAAAGAGAAAGTGATAGGAGAGAAGTCACCCTTGTCACATGAGATTCAAACTCTCCATCTTTGCTCTTTAAATCTTCATTCAAATCTAACTACAAATACAAGTAAGAAAAACTACACTAACTATACTATACTATTCTAACTAATGAACTAAAGAAATTCTAGTGAAGACTACATTTTTGTGGAGTTTTTCTAGCCTTCCAAAGCTGTGAAAATGGTCTCCAAAGCTGCTCTTTGTAGAAGATTCAAGAGCCAAATGAGTTGTTTGTAGTTGTTATTTTTGCCTCTTGAAACTCCCAGGAGTTGGTTCTCCAACTTTCCACACTCTTCTTGGTCAGATACAGCCAAAATTACTTGTTGGATTTGAGCTAAAAAGTTGTGTGAACAAAGAAAGAGTTGCAGAGCAAGTTGCAGCTGAAAATGATGAATATGCGACCTCGAAAACACGACCTTAGGTAGCGTATTGTTTCCCACGTATTGCCTTTTGCAGGTTTGCTCAATTTTGGATAGATTTCATCCTTGCTCTGTTTCTTATCTAATTTCAACTAATATTTTCTCGATGATAGTGGTTGAACTAACTCTTGTACAAAACATAGAAGTTGTAGTCCTTTGTGTTATCTTTCCAATGCCTCAATAATCATCCAATTTAGAGCTCTGTAAACCAAAAAATGACCAAAATATCTTGACTGGTTAGAATACTATTTCAGCTTTCGACAATAGAATTGCACTTCTATATTTCAACTTTTTGACTAGGAAAACGACTGAACTAGATTTCGATGTCTGCATATAAAATGTAGATTTATCACTTAGTTTCAAAATCGTATAAGAATCACCTCAATTTGATACTTGTAACTCAATATATAGCCAAAATGCCACAAGATGTCAAAGTTGGAAAACTTGCATTTCATCCTTTGAGTATTTTGCACTTCGTGTCTTCTTTTTATCATTTCAAATCATCATCAATCATCCAATTCTCTTTTCAATGCACTCCAATTAATGATTGAATCATTAAACATACAAAAACATGAAGTTTTCACCATTAAAATCCATAGAAATGCAATTTTTACCACTTAAATCATAAAATACATATTTTCACTAAAATCTTAGTTAATTAGCTATAAAAGTAGTTAAAACATACCAAACATAAATAATAAAATACACTAAAAAACATGTAAAATATGCACTTATCAATCATTTAAGAAATATGAGATTCCGTTACTTGATTCTTTTTACTTTGATCACGATAAAAATTATTAGGACATAGCTACAATGAGAAATTGGAGCGGAGCTAGGAAAATATTTTAGTCGGATCACAAATAAATTAAAGTTATTTTAAACAATAGTAAATAGAACAAGGTGATGTAAAGAACCCTGTAATGCTTTAAAACCCATTAAATTAATACTTTTTTCTTTGTTTTTTTATATAGATAAAATGACAAATAAACTGAACTCCTCGAAGTATTGGGTTTGTGCTTATCGTCATCGTTTTGTTATTGGAAATAGTAGCAACTTATTTATTGTTATATTTTATTGAATTCCTACCAATTATCAAGGTAAAGACAAAATTTATTGGAAATTCTATGCTTAAAATTAAAAATTTCCTTTGATCAGTGGGGCATGTGCCTCTAATGACCAATACAAGGATCCGCCCTGAATTGGTGTAACTAGAACTGTTCTCCAGTAGGCATCAATCAGTCATAGGTGTAATTTTTATAATCTAGTAAACAAGCCTTGGTACTAAGAAGGCCTCTGTTAGGGTAAACCCTTCATAGAGGAAATGAGTTGATGAAATCTGTCAAGTCGCTCAAGGACTCGTATGAAGCACCACTTTTCTTCATTGAAGTATCCAGTTTTTGTTTCATGTCCAGCACTCTCTGCCTCACTTGCTTGCCTTCATTTTCGATCATAAGTCTTTTGACAGTTTTTCCTATGACTTCTCTATCGTTCACCTCTTCTAGTTCCAAGCCTACCTTCCAAACATGGGTTATATACCTTGCATTCGCCATTTGGTCTGAGAAACAGGGTCTGCAGATCATTGGAACAGCTTCACAGAGACTTTCGAGTGTTGAATTCCAACCACAATGAGTCAAGAATCCGCCCACTGACGGATGTCCAAGAACCTCCTTTTGAGGTGCCCATTTCACTATTTGACCTTTCTCCAATGCAATCTTGAAACCCGTTGGGTAACTGCTCAATCCAGTTCGAGCCATTGACGGAGCATGGCCGGACAACCCACAAGAATGGTTGGCCACTTTTTGCCAGTCCCCAAGCTGTCTCTTCTAGCTCTTTCTCTTCTATGCATGCTAAACTGCCCAAGCTTATGTAGAGGACTGAGTTAGGAGCTTGCTTGTCAAGCCATGCCATGCAACTCGTGTCTTCTTTCAAGAAACTAGTTGATGACGCTGGAACTATTTTGTGAAAAGGACCTATTGGAAAAATGGGAACTTTATACAGTTGACGAAGTTCTGATAATGATTTGTGATCCAAATCCTCTATTGTGTTCCAGATGATGCCAATTGAGGATCCTACATTGCTGATATCTTTCAACAACTCTAGCACTGTTTGGGGGATTTCGGTGTTAACCGGTATTAGTAGATCCTTAAACCGAAGAGCGTGGAGTTCAGGCACATGTTCCAACAGCTTAGACTCTGCAACAAACTACAAGTTTAGAATGATGGCATCACAGTAGAGTAACTTGCAATATGGAATCCATCAGACTAGGTGCAGGTACTGTTGGGATTTTCGTGCTGTTGAACGGTTTTTTAACTCCTCACTATTTTAAGTGTACCATAATATAACTTTATGGTGCATGTAAATTTTATTTGTGCACACCAACTTATTACATAAATACAACTTGTTTGGTAGATGTATACCAAATTTTAGAAAAAAGTATAACAATCATACGCAATCGTACCAAACCCACTGTATCTGCTCCAATCGTTTCAAAGATATCTGCTCCAACTTTGAAAAGATATCTTTGAAACTTTAAAGTAAGAAGCAACTATGCTACTATTAAGACTATTAAAAATGCTGAAGTGAAAAAGAAGTGCCATAATTTTACCTTGTAAGGGAATAGAATTTTCTGCACCAAGTCGAAGAATGGTATGATGAGTTTGCATGTAAAAAGCACTGAAGGTTCCTAAGACCATGCTGGATATGTTCAAATGATTAGCCACAGAGCGACTAAAGTGCATGACTGCATCATAGATTATACAACAGACGTGGCCATGGTTCTCCCGATCTTTCATCATTTGAGCCAGTGAATCTTGGAGGGAAACTTTGCAATTTTCATTTATAGCTGTGATTACGGCAGATATATTACCAATAGAGGTATCAAGGCCAGCAGATACATTATCCTCTAACGGTAAAAAAACGAATTCAGGATGATTCAAAGTATTGAGAGAGTTGAATTTAGTGTGTGCAACTATGATGGAGAACCCTCTGGAATGAAGAATTTTCCCCAGCTGAAGCATTGGTGTGGTGTGCCCCTGGTAAGGAAATGGGACTAAAACTATGCTACGTTTTTGAGCTCTGAGGATTACCATTGTTTCCCTTGCTCTCTGAGCTGATCCTTGATTTGATAAATATATGTATCACCTTTTGCCTTGTACAGTTGTACTGCTTGTCAAGTTTAGATCTTAGGCGGCTAATATGGTATCAATCAAACCGGACTTTCGAGGTGATTGACAGGTTCTGTCTTGTTTCTGGATTGTTCATTTGTTCGTTAGTGTACCTTCGGCTGTTATTTTTAATTCGACGTGCATATGCCAATGGGAATAACATATTATATGTGCCAACATCCTACGTAACCAAAAAAGTTGTACGCATGCAAAATTTAAGCATACCTAGATACTTGTCCATTTCTGAGAAGCATCAATTTTTTTTTTTTGGATACAAAAGTCTTTGGTGTTCCTTGATAGAATCTGGATATTCACGTCACTAGAGGCGGATCACAATTGTTTATACAAAAGCAATCGGTTTTTTCTAGCGCATCTGTCATTGGATTTTCTTGACAAAGTGGTTTGCACATTGTTGGTTGAGATGGCGATGGGTCCAAAGAATAGGTGGTGAATGAAGTGGATCCACATCCATAGACGCTGAAGTACAGACTGTACAGTTGTGCTTTTCGTTGGATTGTACTAGATACAATCATAATAGTAAAAACTGTACAGACTGTACAGTTGTGCTTTTCGTTGGGGAGAATTTTTTTTCCCTTGTTTAGAAACGAGGCGGGATCCGTTCCACCATCTGTTAAAAAATTAATATATATATATATATATATATATATATATATATATATGATGTTGCTGCAACATGTTTACAAGTCAAAGAAGAGGTGTGGAAAGTTGGGGGAACAAACGGTAGAGAAAGTGTGTTGGATGGACACGTGTAAAAGTCTTTTGTAACCTGGAACTTGAAGACTGTTGGGCGTTGAAATTAAGCGGAATGGAAATAGGAAAAGTTGAGGGGATTTCAAAGTGTAAATGTGAATTTAGTTTTATGAAAGAACGTAGAGTTCAATTTACGTTTCATGAAAGAGGATGAAATTCAAGGTATGCTAACATAATTTTTATTTCTTTTTAATTGAAAATAGTTATATTTATATTGCATAGTTATATATTTGTTTTTGCACAAGTGACATATTGAAGCATCTTCTCATAATGTACAATTTAGGTGGTTTGTGATGTTATAAGATATTCAATCAAATGTTATTTCTTGTCTTAATTTTAGTTATAACTATGCTATATATTTATTAAATAGACGTACCATTATAATTAAAGTTAATATTTGATATTTTAGGATGCCATATATTTAAATAGAATAAAATTATTTTGAACATAACATATTAAAATAATTTTGGCGCCCCCCAAGGAAAAAATCTTGGCTTCGTCACTGCCTAGGAGGAAATTGGGGCCTATTGCTAACAAAAGATTGTGAAAATTTACCTTTATATCCTAATTATTCGAAAAAATCTAATGAACAAATTTTGCAAAAGAAACATTGTTTCTTGTTAACAAATTAAGTAACTAATAAAACCACTTGTAATGTTGCTTTAACATATTTAATTTATATTAAATACAAAATCTACTAGTTTTCCTTTCGTAAAAATATAAGTGTAATAGTTTTTCAATTTTAGTTACAAACATTTATGTTTTTTACATAAATGTAATGATTCAGAGTAAAATGCCCATAAATAGTTAATATTTTGTTGATGTAATGCAAAAAACTCATAAAGAGCTGGTATGTTATGGGCACAATCTTTTTTACTTTCACATATTTAAAATTTGTTAAATACAGAATCTACCAGTTTCCCTTTCGTAAAAATATAAGTGTAACAGTTTTTCAATTTTAGTTACAAACATTTACATATTTTACATAAATGTAATGATTCAGAGTAAAATGCCCTTAAATAGCTAGTATTTTGTTGATGTAATGCAAAAAACTCATAAAGGGCTGGTATGTTATGGGTGCAATCTTTTTTACTTTCACATATTTAAAATTTGTTAAATACAAAATCTACCAGTTTTCCTTTCGTAAAAATATAAGTGTAACACTTTTTCAATTTTAGTTACAAACATTTATGTATTTTTATATAAATGTAATGATTCAGAGTAAAATGCCCATAAATAACTAGTATTTTGTTGATGTAATGTAAAAAATCCATAAAGAGCTAGTATGTTATGGGCAATATCTTTTTTACTTTCACATGTGTAAAATTTGTTAAATACAAAATCTATTAGTTTCTCTTTCGTAAAAATATTAGTGAAACACTTTTTCAATTTTAGTTACAAACATTTATGTATTTTACATAAATGTAATGATTCAGAATAAAATGCTCATAAATAACTAGTATTTTGTTGATGTAATGCCAAAAAATCATAAAGAACATGTATGTTATGGGCAATATGTTTTTTACTTTCACAAAAATCAGTTTATGTTAAATACCACCTGCATGGCTGTGTTTAGTACTGCTTACGCTTCCTCTTCGGTGTTTTATTCCTAGGCCCATTATATTTATGTGAATTCCATGACACCCCAATACATTTTCAACTTTCGCAGTACGCGTCACGGTCGATGGGCCCATGAACATTTCCAAACCGCCCGCGCCTGTTATAGGTAACACTTGTTTTTTTACAAATATTCCCTTTATCCTCCGTACATGTCAGCTTTGCAACGTGCCTGTTTCTTTGCCATATTCTTTACCTTTCCATACCTGTCTTGTATTAGTTGAATACACTACAGAATTTACCATATATATTTATATATAATATTTAATTTAATTAGTTACAAACTTATAATAATAATGTTAAGTTGTATGTATTATATAATGTATATTAGTATACGTAATATAATTGATATTATCAATTATATTAATAATTATAAATTTCTACTAATAGAAATTATTAATTAGTTATACTAAATTTACTAATATACTTATACTAAATTCTTAATTACACTTAATACAATAACACTTTTTTCTAAAAAAAAAATACAATAATGACTTAGTGCTTGTATTTGTGTCAAAAGTGAAAACTTGACTACTTTAGTTGTATTAGTTTCATTATGTTGTATTGCATTCAAATAGCTATTGTTTAATTGTTTTTGTAGGTTTCAATTGTATAATTATAATGGATAACAACTTGGTGATATATTGGTATTTTAGTACTTGATTATTTGTTAAATTTTGATTATAATAAATTATATGACAAATTTTTATTAGCAAGCGAGGTGGGGTAGGGGTGGGGGAGGGTCTTTTGCCCCAACCGCACCCTGTTACCATTTCTAATTGTCCACTTTTGATCCCAAATCTATTTTTTTATCTAATTGGCCCCTAAACAAGTAAAAGTGTATAATTTAAGGACTTTTAGCCATTTTAAACATAAATTCTGTTAGAATTCAAGGGCAGTTTTGTCCAACCATAATAAAAAACATTGAGAACTCAATAAAAAGTATCAACAGTAGGAGAAGAAGCCTTGAAAAGAAAAAATCCTTCATTTTCCTTGAACTCTTCATCAAAATTTTCTACAAAATTCCTAAATTCATTGATTTCATACTCAAGTGGAAAAAAGTTTCATTAGATCTTCCATGGCCCTCTCAAGTATGAAATCAATGAATTTGGGAATTTTATTGAGAAATTTGATGAAGAGTTTAAGGAAAATGAAGGGTTTTCTTTTCTCAAAATTCTACTCTTGCTCTCGATGCTTTTGATTAAGTTCTCGATACTTTGGATTAATGTTGGACAAAAATGCCCATTGAGTCCGTTTGGATTTATGTCTAAAATGGACAGAAATCCTTAAACTATTCACTTTTAATTGTTCAGGGGCTAGTTGAAGACAAAAAATAAATTAGGGGCCAAAAGTGGACAACGACAATAGTTAGGGGCTTCCCAAGTTTTTTTTTTCTATCTAATATATTACTGTATTGGTTTAAAACTTAAGTAAATCTTATATATACGGATAGTGTATACACAATTACTGTTGGATACATGACACATGTGCAAAAGTTGAATTTCAAATTCAAATTTTGTATAGTTATCATTTACCAAATATTATCAGCATAAATAACATTAATTCTATAAAAGTCAATATGCGTAAAGTAAATATAACGAATAATTCAATTTAATAATATAATTTAATTATACATCAAATATTATTACAAATATAACAATAGGATGGAATCCAAAAGAAGAGAATAACGCATATAAACTAGAACCAAGTATGAAGAACCATTCCTACAATAGCCACTTGATCAATTAAAAATATCCAACATACTACCACAAACAAATCATCAACTAAAAGGAAAATAAAAGGGTATAGTAGTAACTTGTACACCAATGTCCCAAAATAGCCACAATTTTAGCATATATATATATATATATATATATAAACCGGAACCAAGTACGATGAACCAACATGACGAGGGTAGCCACAAACAAATTAGAGCTAAAATGAAAAACAAAGTAAGTTGTTCGCCAATATCCCAAAATTGCCACAATTTCAGCATATATATGAACTAGAAACAAGTATGAAGAACCAACATGATGCCAGCAGCCACAAACAAATTTAAAACTAAAAAAAAAAGTAAGAAAGTAACTTGTACACCAATGTCCCAAAATAGCCAAATGGGGATATATATAAATCACCACATGATGACATAGGAGAAATATGAAACAATATACATATTATCTCAAACAAGATGAATTCAAGGTAAGGTAATAAAATCTCTTGTGCAGCGTTTACTTTCTACAAAAAAGAAAAAAATAAAGAAAAAGATAAGTGAATTGTTCTACAGTAAGATATATTTGAAATACTATATATAGTAATTTTGCTGGATACTCACCTTTTCCCTTTTCTTCACCCAGTACATCTTACAATACCAATTTCCAACACATATCAACATCTCCAGAGTTTCTGGAGCCAAAGCAACACGGTTGAAATCGATCACTCTATTTTCAGCACTAAATGTAGCTTCCAAATCTACCGTGCTAAAAGGAATAGCTAAAATATTAGCAGCCATCCTAGGCAAGATCTTGTACTTTGTTGCATCCTTCCACTATTTCAAGGCGACTAAGTTTACAATATCCGCACTTGAATCTTTGGTGGCAGTGAGGAGATCATCTTCAAAGTAGAAATCCAACTCATTCTTTTGTGGCTGAACACATTCCATAGAAGCAATATCAGTGAGAAATTCACTCATACCTGAAAGATGTGTTACAGTTGCAGATTACTATTGTTGTTCTTGTTTTGTGGATCATTGCTGGCCAATATTTGAGACCTCGCTCCTAAACCACTCGAACTAGATATAGCATATCTACATATTCGTCATATAGATCATACAATGCTTGCTGGATCTTGCTTATATTGACTTGCATTTTATGTGGAGGATACTTGTCAAATTTCGCCTACATTCTTTGCACTACTGACCGAATAAAGTAATCTTCATCATCATCCTTACTATCTGGTACTACCTTTATCCAAAAAACTTCATTTAGATATAAATTAGTTGTTGGATAATTATTACCAAATATTATATGAGTTGCTGCTATCCAAAAAACTTGTAAAATATTGCACACTTTTTCTACCTTTTTCCAATCTTCAGTGGTTGGACATAAATCATAGTTTGACTCTATCTTTAAATCTTAGAAATACTTCTTGAAACTTAAGAGCACAAGTCAGTATCTCATAGGTAGAATTCCACCTTATTTTGCAATCATAAAGTAGCACTTTTTTAGACAATTGCAGCTGTTGCACAATCTTAGCAATGAGTAAGCATCTTCTATCTGTTTTGTTTACAAACTCTACATTGTCCCCCACCATATCAACTATTTCTTTGATTTCACTAAGACTATCCTAAACCATCAATTTAATTATATGAGCACATCATCTCACATAAATAACTTCCCTTTTGCTAAGAGGCACTTGTTTCTGGAGAAGGTGTCCTTCAATGAATTTAATGCAGTGTCATTATTTAAGGCATTATCCATTAAGACTGTATAAACCTTGCTCTCAATTCCCAGTCCTTTAAGCATTTGAAAATAGCATCTGCAATTTAGATGCCCCAACATGAAGGAGGCACATGTACAAAGTTGAAGGCCCATTTCTGCAATCTCCAGTGACTATCAATCCAATGCCAAGTTATAACCATACACTCAATCTTTTGGTTCTAAGACTTCCAAAAATCTGTATTCAAGCTGATTTTCTTGACTTTCTTCAACAAATTGTTCAATTTGCTCTTCTCTTTTTCAAAAACAGCCATGCAATCGTTCTTGTTCATAGTTCAACTAATTTTTTGCCATTTGAGCATCCCTCTACAATTGAAAAGGGATGCTCGTGCATAAGCATCCATTCAACCACAGCTTCTCTCATGGCAGCCATATCAAACATTCCAATATGAAGGTAGGAATCTGAAGGTGTGACAGAATCAGTAGATGGGAAATTAAGCTTGCTGTTGTACTTGTGCTTTTATAAGTTTTTGCAGTCATTGAGGATTTGAATTCATATGCCTTAGCAAACTTGTAGTTGTATTGGTTTTGATCTTCTTGAATTTCGCATGTTTATGTACACAAGCCAATGGAGTTTATTTCCACAATAATCTCATTCTTTAAAACTATTCCCAAACTAATGCACTTCTAAAATATATTCCCTTGTTAACCTACTTGTTGCCATGTGGACTTTGAGTATGGAAAGTATTCACATTTTCATCTTATATTAAGAGATACAATCCACATCAATACATTTTTAATAACCTTTCAATAGTTCAAATTTTGCTACTTATGTACAATCTTAAAGATAAATAAAAATATTTCTCTATCTATTATTGAGTTAATTAGTATTTCTCAAATTAGATTGGCTCATATAGCGTGTTAATTTTGATACTAACACTGATCTAGTTATATTTTCTTTCTCCTATTTTTTTGGAATGTATTCTCTTTTGATTAGTCAAAAAATGCAAGAGAATTTTTTTCAAATTTTCTTTCCCTTTATAGTGAAATTTTTATAGTTCACGTAAACTATGATTATTATGTATCTTGAAATGTTTACTCGTACTTCAAACAATTTAAATTTTTGCAAACTTCTTAAAATTTACAAAGTTAGGAGACTAACATATACATAATTGCAAGAAACAAGAAAAAAAAAGAAAGGAACTTGTGATATAATAATCAAGAACAAAGCTAGGGAGGAATAATGGCAAAAAAAAAAGTTCTTCGACAAAATCATTGCAATTTGGAGGGTGATCAACAATTTTAAAACACTAATTATGGATCCACTTTCCTTTTTTAATTTGTTCACAGAATGTCCTTAAGGCATTAAATAAAGAAAAAACTGTGTAATATATAAACAAAAGATTTATAAGTTATTTTTTTCCTTTGATGGGGAGTCTACATGGCAATAACTAGATTAATAAGGGAATGAAAACTGAAAGAGCGTTACTTTGGGATTATTTTTTGAAAAGTAGATTATTTTAGCCAAAAACTCCGTAAACATGTGGGTTCCCTTATTAGGCACAACAATTTCCTTGACAATATATAAAAAGGGCGAGCATTGAACTTAACATTCTTGAATTCTGATTGGGCACAACAATTCCTTGACAGTACATGAAAAGGGCGAACTTAACATTCTCGAATTTTGATTGGGCACAACAATTCCCTTGACAATACATGAAGAGGACAAGCGTTGAATTTAACATTCTCGAATCAAGATTTAACAGTACAATCTCAAGAAATCTAGAGAAACAATTTTTACGCATAATTCGAACATAGTTTGTTGAGGTTGGGCAAACGTTATCTTGTAAAGTACAATGTAATTAATGCGTCTCAACAACATTGTACGTGAGGGAGCGCAAAGGCTGCAAGTAATGGCATTGGTGATTGAAAATTCAATAATGGATAATAAGCAGGGGTACAATTGTCAAGGAAAATTGTCGAAATAATATAGTGCTGCCATTTGGTCAATAAATTTCTAAATGTGAAATTAAATTTAAAAAAATTTCATGTTACATTTCTATTTCAAAGATGTATAAACAAATCTTTAATTAATTATAATTTAATTATAATTTTAGCAACGATATATTTGTATAACCTATTCTATCATAATCTAGAGAAGTGGGGGAGCCTAAGGAGGTTGTGATAGGGGACTAGTGAATATACAGACCCAACTAGACCAAGGAAGTATTCTGACACAACCCTTAAATTTTTTTCGCTGCAGGTGAGATTTGAACCCTCACTTACAGCCTAAGGAGGGACTTAAACCCCTCCCTAGTGGCCACTAGGTCATTGGCCCAGTGTTTGGATAATAAGCAAGGGTACAATTGCCAAGGAAAATTGTCGAAATAATATATGGCTGCCATTTGGTCAATAAATTTCTAAATGTGAAATTAAATTAAAAAAAATTCATGTTACATTTCTATTTCAAAGATGTATAAACAAATCTTTAATTAATTATAATTTATTTAAATTGTATTAACAAGTTTCACAACAATTGTATTAACAAACCTTCTTATCCCTCCCCCTTCAATGATTAGTTCTTTGCCAACATGGATTCTAGGAAGCATTTCCTAGTTATCGATGATGACTAGTGCAACGTCTCCGTGTTTCAGTTCAGTACCCGTACATCTTCTAGGGAATAAAATTTTTTTGAAAATTTAGGGGTTTTAGACGAAGGATAACCTTGTAAAAAATCCATTTCATACGGGATGGCATAAACAGGGTAGCATTGCAAATTAAAATTAAAAAAAAAAAGAAGAAGATCAAGAGTTCATCTTGCCACTTTTATTGTGGTTGTGACTTAATTGGGGCTTCTTCCGATGGGAAATCCCGTCGGCTAGTTGTGAAGGGAAAAAAAAAAGACAAACAGGGTAGGTAAAATACCAAGCATAGAGGGAAGGCACTGCATCATCTTCAATGAACAAATAGCAGGATGGTTAATTCTATGACGGATGGTTGAGATATTTCCGTAGTATTATTGCTTGTTTTGACGGCCAAGATTGTCAATTTACTAAAAGTAATGGAGCATTGATTGATACACGCTAGCCCAGCTCTCAATTTATTAAAGCCCCGTAGCACAGAAATATTGAGGGCCCATTCCTCTGAGGGCAAGAAAATTGGAATTTGAAACTTGGTTAACCAACCAACTCCATCTAGAGGAGTTGGCCACCACATTGCTTGTAAGGTGGAAAGTCAAAAATTCAAACCTTACCTTCCATCAATATGCCTCTATACGAGGCTTGTTCTAAATCCACGTACTAGTTTGGTTTGATGATGATTTAGTCCCCATCTCGTATTCAACTGTCTATTTCTATTTTCTCTCTATCTATTTCTTCTTCTGGTTTTTTAAACGTTGTCAAAGGTGAGAATTGAGGTCTTTTTTCCAAAAAAAAAAAAAAACAACAACAACAAAGAATTGAAGTCTAAACGGCGTCGTCCCTTAGCAGGCGACATCCCCTTCGCCCTTTCTTATAGTAAAATAAAATTACACTATGTGAGCATGGGTTCATATTGAGTTATACAAAAATGTACTAAGACACTGAGAATCTAAGAATTCCTCATCAAAAGCTATATCTTGAGCAAGTTTACTCAATCTTGTACATCCTAACAATATAAAGGTACGAATTGGTTGGATGAACAGTGAATTTCGTCCTCTATCAACACCATTAGTGTGTGGATTCTTTGGTCATTTCACATGCATTTTATGCTAATGGGTTGCTACGGTTGCACATATTTTTGGCTCCCATTCGTTGAAGCCTTTTTCCTTACCATGCTATCCTTGGATTTCACTTTTACCCCTGATGGAGTAACTAGCCAAAAGAAATAGAGTTCGCTTTATGGTCTTTTAATTTGGTTCGGTCCAACTCTTTCAGACATATGTTGTATTATATGACATGGCTCAGCTTCGAATTTAGCGGTGCGGTAGAGCCTGCCTTCAAATGAGTTAGTTTAAACCACTTAGCACATCTCTTTATGTTCCTACTACGATGGATAGATTGTTTCTGCACAAGTCTGCTTCCAAGATATCTGAATCTTTTCCATATAGTTATCTATAAGATTAAATTATTTTTGTTTTGCTAAAAAAATGCCAAAAATGTGGGCATGAATGTATCCCAAACAAGTAGAAAACTGAGAACAGTTTGGTAATAAAACCATTGATCTACATTGATGACTAACCATGCAATTCAGGGTGCTTAAGTATAAAGATTGAAACTGTTGCAAGTTTTTGTGGCCATAGCGCATTGGATTTTTGGTTATGTTTGTTGTGGCACTGACTATGGCCATATTTGGCAAGCAAGCTTTTAACTAAGTTTGTCTGTTACAAGTTTTTTAACAACTTTAACTACATTAATTTCAAAAAATTTCTCAAAATTTTTGAACTATACACTTCAAAATATCCAAAAATTTACACACTTCAAAAATTTTTTCTATAACTTCTATAGTAAAGTTTTAGACAAATATCTAAAAAACTCACTTGTCAAATGGGGCACATATTCTAAAGTCTCCTCACCTTCTGAAACTTATAGAGAAGGAAAATAAGCACAAAATAAATGTTACTTGGCCTTGTGAACTCAAGATAATGACGTATTGCACTAACATAACAAATACCTTGTGGATTTGGAAATGCTCAAGATAATAAGTATCACAGGCAGACTAAATCAAGGAATTATCAAGTTAATCAAATTACTATATAGTTCGTTCATACCATGCTTCATAATCTTTGAGAAGAGTTTATAATAAAGCCTTAACAAGTATTAATATTATTTGCTATATGCAAAAAACCTCTTTTTATGGTTCTTTGTCTTTACTTATTTTGTATTCATTTTAGACTTTTACAACCATTTATCATTTTTTTTGGTCATCAGAACTAAAATCCTGTTGTTTCACTTTTTCCTTCTACCACCAAATAGCATTGCTATAGATGTACCATTTTCTTGGTTGAATATTATAGCTATGGTTCCTTTAAACAATGGTATTCAATTTTGCTTGCCTTCTTTTTCAAGTTTACACAAATGGGAAACCAAGAATAGTCATGGAATGAAAGCAACCATAATTTCTACCCTCTATTGTTGTTCTCCTTACCAGTTGTTTCATCTAAGCCACTATCAGTACAGTGACCTCTGCCTCAATCTCTGCTTCAACGTCAACTCAAGTTAATCTAGCTCTCAAAGAAAATAGAGAGCCAACTAAGGCCCCTTCGGGGTTGTGGTACATTTGGTACAGTACTTTTAAAGTGTTTCGTAAATATCATCTCATAAAATTTTGAGTAAAGTTTTTGGTATTAAAAGTACTTTTAGCAAAAGTTTAATTTTGGTGCTTTTAGAGTAACTTTTGTGATTTAAAAAATGAAACGTCAAATTTAATTATTTTATCCTATATTATGAACCAAATAAAGAGATCAACATATTTAAAAAATTTTAAATTACACATTATCCAATACAATAAGTATTTAATATATTAGTGTCTCCAAATAATATATTTAAAAATACTTAAACAGTTAATACATACTTTTAGTAAAAGTTTTGCTAAAAAATTACTTTTTAATAAACTAAGGGTTATTATCACTTTACCCCCTTAACATCTGGTACTACAATTAATTTCCTCCTGAACGTTATTTTTTAGTCACTTTACTCCCAAGACTATCAGTCAAATTTAACGGAGTTTGTTAATTAAAGTGAAAAGACATGTTTAATCCTTAAAATTATCACTTTACCCCCAAAAAATATAGTCTCATTATCAATTTACCCCCTAGAGTTATTTTTTAGGCAATTTATCCTACCATTAAACCAACTTAGCAAGTTAAAAAACTTTAGAAGAAAATATCCTCCTCTTTGCATAATAAAAATAACAAAAAATTTAGAGCAACTCTTTTCCTTTTTAGTATCAAGAAAAAAAGTCAAAGTATTAATTTCTTTCTTCTTAGCAATCTTATTAATATTGAAAAAAATAGAAAGATGGAGAAGGCGGGGGAGGGGGAGGGGGAGGGGAGAGAGAGAAAGAGAGCTCAATTCTTTTTTTAAAAATTACAAATAAGAAAGAATTAAATATTTTTATTATTTTAAAATTATTTCACTTTTTTGTTTACCATCAAATTCGAATCCTAATCTCGACAACCTTAAAGTAATACGATAATGTTAGACTTTTCTTTATTTTTTTTTTGCAAAATCTAATTTTTTGTCTCCTTCTTTCCTATCTCTTTTTCTTTTCCTAGTATTAATAAATGTGAAAAAAAGAAATTTGAGAAAACCCTTTTATTTTTTATTTTTTCGATCCCTTAAAGTGAAAAAAAAGGAAGAACAACCATTTTAACTTTTTATTTTTAATTATATATAAAAAAGGGTAAATATATTTAAAAATTTTTGACCATACTAGTTAGATTAACGATGAGGTAAAATGTCTAGAAAAAAATGTTAGAAACTAAAGTGATTGTATCACTATAATCTAAACGAATAAAGTGATAATAGCAATGTAGTAATGCTATAAAATAAAATGGTATTTTTGTCTAAAATTTCTTAACATGTTGAGTTGAATTACTTATGGAGGTAAAGTGACTAAAAAATAACCTTAGGAGGTAAACTGATAGTAATGATATAGTTTAAGAGGGTAAAATGATAATAACCCAAAAACTAATGCAACCCAAACGGACTCTAAAACAATACAAAGTGAAAGAAACCTGCAAGCAGCAAAAATCCACCAAAGCATGCAAAACTAGAATAAATGCCCTCTGGCCTCTTCATCCCGAAGTTCAAAAGCCTCCAACTGTTGTTGTCAGCTTTTGTAGGCCAAAGAATATAAGTAGCAGGGACTTCACTCTCTTGTCAACGGATTTGGGGCAGGGACGGTCATCAGGTCGACCGTCCCTGAGCAGTCTTCTCACAAAAGGAAATGAGAGGACTGCAACAAGCCACGTATAATGGAGGCAGCAACAAAGGAAACGACACTGTTTTAGTAAGTGAGTAGAGAAAAAAATAAAAAAAAAAACATTTGAGAGGCTAACGGACTCCGTTAAAATACCTCAGCTGTCCGTTCCAAAAATTCCCGCTCAAATTAATGAGACACGACTCTTCATCTGAAATCTTCAAATGAAATAAAATTTTGGTCTCCCTCCAAAAACATATTTTGTAAACATTCATTCACAATTTCAGAGTATCAACAAAATAATATCCCTACCCCAAATTGAGAAATTTCAAATGAGAGATTTTTGGAGAAAGTGTTGCAGAAATATAGTATCATCAATCAGTATACTGAGGGAACACAAGAAGTAACTATTGTGGGACAAAAAATTTTCATAAAGGCTGCAAAAAGGCAAAAATTGGTGAGATCTGAAACAGAAATAGACTCAATCGAATTGGACTAAACCCCAAAGGTAAAAATATTGCAAACTCATTGCACTATTTGGCTTGTTTTGCGACAGAAGGGGGATGAATTTACTTGCATGATTTTGTTCATACAACTTGTTTAAAATAGTGTGACATGAGTAATGAAATTGAAACTCTGGTGAAAACTCCTAAGCAAGAAAATCATATGGGTAGCACAAATTAGATACATTGAAAGCCAACTTAAAGAACGTATGCACAGGGAACTTATGCATGCCAAGTGTTTGTAAATTTGACTCAATAGACGAATTAAATGACTTAGGATGTTTATAGATATATAAAATAATAGGGAGAGTGTGAAGGTAATTGTTCCTTGTTTTTTTTTATTCTTGTTGCAGGATAGCAGTAACACCATATAGTTTAAACTGTATTACCGACTATGTATGGGCACTTACATCACAGTTGATTAACACATACAAAGATAAAAGATAAGCAAAGTGAGTTATTGTAAATTCCACGAATGAAATATAGAGTACAACACTGTAATGTCTGACTCACAATGCGTACATTTATGACTATAAACCGTAACTGTCATCCAACAACATGTATATTATCGGAAACCTATTGTGCACAACTGTGACACTATGCGACCATTACTCACATATATGATTTTGTCATAGGTTTTAGCATCCGAAAAGTCTACCTAAACAAGGATTAGGATGGCTTGACAACATCAAGAAGGTAACACTTATTGAAAGGTATTCCATAACATGATTACAATGATATTTACCTACTCGTAATTGCTTTTAAAGTATGGCGTAACTTGTTGCAAGATATAAATTTTACTACTTGTAATTGCTTTTAAAGTATGTCGTAACTTTGAATAACTTGTAAGATTTTGTCTAGACAAGATATGTGATGTACACCATATTTATTGGAATGTATAGCATGTTAGTCATTAATAGCATTTATATCAGATGTTTTTACTAGATGGTTATTTGTTACAATCGTCTATGAAATTGACCATTAGTTCTTACGAGAGTGCATTAAATTAGATAGATAGTTTACTTCAATGAATGACAAGTACATACATACTTAGTGAATGTATAATCTGATTGAAATAATGTACACCGTATAACCGACCAAATACAATGTGTACAAATTATTGAATATGCAGTTAGTTGTCCACATACATATTGCAATTAGCCGTTGCAGTCACAACTTGTACTGATTTTTAGTAAATATTTTTTACTTGTATAAGTAGTATTGACTTGTCTGTAAATACCTTATACAGTGTGATATATAAATACAATTAGTTTACTAAAATGTACATTATTTTAGGTATTAGTTACTTGAATGTGCATATCTATAAAAGATAGTGTAATGGTATGCATACCTTTGAAAAGGTTATTGGTGTCTTGACCAACTTGGGCATCTCCTTACAAGCTGCAGTAGATGTGTAATATTACTTGCACGAGTAATACTAATTTGCCTATACGCACCTTATACGGGGTCATCTATGAGGTACAATCAGTTTATAAAAATGTATATCATGTTAGGTATTAGTTATTTGATTGTGTATATCTGTAAAAGGTACTGTAATAGTATGTATAACTTTGAAATGATTATTGACCTAGATAAGGTGTGTGATGTACACCATATTTATCAAAATGAACAATATGTTATTCATCAATACGATGCATAGAAATTGTTAAACATACGGTTATTTACTCACATGCATATTGCAATTAGTCATCACAACAATATGCATAGTTTGCAATATGCATGGTGCAATGGCATGCGTACATTTGGAATGATTATTGATGTTTTGGCCCACTTGTGCATCTCCTTGTAGGCTGCAGTAGGTTTATAATTTTATCTATATGAATAATACTAATTTATCTATAAGCATCTTACACGGAGTGATGTATGAGGTACAATTAGTTTATAAAAATATACATTATGTTAGATATTAGTTACTTAACTGCGTATATCTATAAAAGATAGTATAATTGTACACATAAATTTGGAACAGTTATTTAGCCCTTTGATCAATTTATGCATCTCCCTATAGTAGATGTATAATTTTACTTGTATGAGCAGTCTTTGTTTGTCTGTGAGTATCTTAAACGGGATGATCTATGAGGCACATTCAGTTTACAAAAATGTACATCATGTTAGGTGTTAGTTACTTGGTATGTAAAAGAGAGATTAGATCGTTGAACCCATCGTTACTTGACTATGTATATATGTTAGGTGTTAGTTACTTGAACGCTACATCGTTGAACCCCAGTTGTGAGTATGAAATTTGGATTGCATCTTGTAATGTGTTAAATTTTTTCAGCATCATATCTAAATTGGTATGACGAGCAAGTACACTATTACTAATGTCTTCCACTCGCCTATGTTATTGGTTGTAGGAAAAAATTTTAAAAATGAAAAAATTCGACAAGCAGTCTGATGCCAGCTTATCTGCTAAGCTGAAAAAGCTATTCAAGATTCGCAATAACAATACAGGGGTTGATCTCGCGAATTGTGAGTGGGTATGCAATTAGCACCTTTAACCCAAGACTTTTTTATTAGATGTTGAATATCCAAAAATGTAGAATCAGGTTACATACCTTTTCTGTGTTATTTTTTTTTATACCTCATTCGTTTCAGATACTTGTTCCGGTATGCACAGAGGGGTATTGATTTGTTTACAGCTTTAATGTCTCACAAAGACAAATGTACCTGCTAGATCCTAATAGCGATCAAGCAAAGAGTAAAGACATAAGTGTACTTAATCGACTGATATGTTGGACTGTCACCTAAATGCATTACAAGAGAAGAGGACTATATTGTAGTGTTTCTAATCTGCTTGACATAATCTTTGGTGCTATAGAAACATGCTTTGGGGTTGATCGTGGCGACAAAGTTTGGCCTCGCTATTGACTTCTCCAGTTTCTCGTTTGCACTTGCCGATGTCTCTCATCACTCACCAAATAAAGTGTAAATAGTTTTACTTCTCACATGCTTAATTATTACACCTGCAAATATTTTATTACAACATATAAACTCCAATCTCTCTAATGTGAAGTCAACATGAACAGTTGTGATAGTGGTATTTTCATCATGACATTCCTAGAGCATTGGAGCAGAAGATTAGCTGTTTGGCTTACAGAGCTATTATAATTTACTTATATTTTTTTCCTAATTTACATCTGAAATTGTGGAAAATAGTTGTTACCATGGACATGAAAAATTACTATTATGTTTAAATTGGATAGGAAAATATTGGCAAGTATTGAGTGCTGTACACAACTTGATTGTGTACCTCAGCAAAGAACTCTAAACTTTTGGACAGCTTTTCAAACCTGAAAGAAGCAAGACGGGCATGGTAGGATGTTGGTAATGCTTGAATTTCATTAAGTAAAATGTGACTATAGTTTGACAAAATTGAATCTTCTCCCATTTGTACATTGTTATGTGTACCTTGTAGCTTTTGAATTGGTGTAGACTAGAATTAGGTCCGATGAGAAGGACTACGTTAACCTTGTTGTATGTTAATGGAATGTTTAAATTAACAGTTTTCATATGTGCATAAGTGTACTTGTTGTTAAATTTGGACGACGAACACATCACAGTATGGGGTTCGTACATGTCTCCCCAAAAATTGTGCTAAAGTTTGTAACTGATTTGCAACACGATGTAACACGAAACAAGACTCTTGGCACTACAAATTTCATGCTTTGTTCATAAGTATTCTGATCCAACATGGTTCAGGCGCTGCATGTGACTCTATAGCTTCCACTTCTGTGATGTACTAGTTGGCCTTATATGTGTTGGGGTCTGATATTTTACCATATTAAAGGGTATTACGGACTATAAAAGGCCTCCCTTGTAGGCATATATCCCTTACACAGACTCCAGTTTGTTCGTCTCCCTTTCATTTTCGCCTGCATTGTTATTCAATTTCACACTTTCAATTTCTCTTTATATTAAAGCGGCAATGGACTCGTGTACTCGATTCATTTTTTTGATCTTCAACCTCCCTATAATAGGGATTATAGTCTCATCAATACAGCGTTCAGTTTTAAATCAAGCTCTTGTGAGCCAATTAAAAGCATCCAGGTTTGCTTGATGTTTGGGAAGATCTTGCTATTTTAATGAGATACTTGAGAAGGTCTCGCTACATCAAATGTTTGGGAGTTCGAAGCGATCATCTCTGTATTCTCATTAGACACTTAATAAGGTGCCTAAGAAATTTAATGTGTCGAAGGGAGGAATTATTGTTTGTGCCAAGGGCAATTGCACAAGCAAGAGAAAAGGAAAGGTTCATCGGATGTTAATTAGTTGTAGTATCACTAGTTGTAATATCGAGAAATATCACTAGTTGTAAAATCACTAGTTTTAACTAGAGAAGATGAAAAGCTGCCGATTGCAAATTCATTAGTTGTAATGAATTGTAACATACACCTAACTGGTTGTAACTCAATCTGTACATCTCGTTATGACTATTTGTTGCATTTTGAATATTAGTTATCCCACTTTCAAATTAGTTGTCCCAACAAAGTATCATATTCTTCTGTAAAACTATTACTTGGCATGTGGTCGTGTGGAACCAATCCCAGATGCCAATTGTAACCTTCTTTTCGTACTAAAGGAGCGATACCTATTGAAGTTCTTATAATTCTATCTGTAATATTCATCGTTAATACAATTGTAAATCACATATCTAAGTTTTAACATTAACAAACATGACAAGGTGTCTGTGCAAGCACATCAATAAGTTGTAACAGCTTATGAACTTCTTGTATCGTATATATGCGGTATTCCCTGGTAGGGACAACATGACTGCATTTAGTAAATGTTCATCCACAAACACCGTAAATCTGGTATTAGACATCTTCATGTCAGAAAAATCTGATACTAGACACCTAATGTCTAAAAAATCTGGTACTAGACACTGCAAATCTGGTGCTAGACACTTAATGTCCGAAGTAATTTTAGAGTTACTGTCAACAAGCACTAATTCATTGAGAGATTGTATATTAAACAAGCTTACAATACGGAACCGAACGAAACTGAGCAATATCTTCTCTGGACAAGTACAAACACCAGTAAATGAGGTGAACTTGGGAGACGGATATTTGGAACAACCAATTGTTTTGTATTTATAAAAATTGTAGGTACATATCATTCATCAACCTGCAACTGAGGGGAGTTGACGTCAACAGTTAGTCGTAATTCCTAGGTGTTATTTCTTTCCTGAAACGCGTAACGATAGCAAATCAGTCAATACAGTTAATGGAACATACGGTTAATGATATATGCTGTCGAAGTATCCAATTAACAAGATACTATAAATATGTGATGTAATGATAACAATTTATCACCTAGGATGATGGTGAAAATACATGATATGCATCCTTATCACAGTGTGTTGAAATTGCCGCACGCTCTACCTACATTGTATAATATAACTATTCAACTATCAACAACACATTAGCAATGCCTACTGCTCAGTTACAAAGCTAAATTGGACTAGACGTTATAACAAAAATGATATTTCAGATCACTAAGATATCTCTGACGGAGTTATACTTAAAAAATATAAAAAATTTGAGGTGCATCTATTCTGTAGGGACACTTCAATGAGGCCCCTGATTAGCCAATCGGTGGACTTTCGAATAATACAAAATAATGTGCCATTAAAGCATTAAATGTTAACTACAAAATATGCATGTTTCGACAACATTCGGGTGCCCACTATTACAATTAAAGAAAAAGTAACTCTACGATACGAAAAAAGAACTTTATTTTATCTACTAAATGTATGCATACCGTTGGACTTTCCTTCATTTCGAGAGCAACAGCATTTGGAGAACCATTTACTGACTGGTTCATTAAATGCATCTACGAGTTTTGTCTGGGCCAAATAATTGTATAAGACAGACAAAAAAGGTATATCAGGAGGGATGTCAGCCTTAACAAAATCATCACACAATGTAATATCATCATAATTAATTGTGCTGTTAGAAACATCCAAATAAAAGTTAAAACCATGCCCATTTTATACTAACCGAAACTAAGTCAGTTGATAAACTAATTTAATATCATTACATTAGTGAAATACTAATTTACAATACCATACCAGTTTTACTTCATGGTCACTATTTATTCAGATAAAATAATATTTCTCCAACATGATGTTAAGGAACATTGAATTGTAACCAATTTCTTTCATTAGGTAAGTCCAGCTAAACAATATGTACATAGCGTAACACATTTATCTACAATCTACACTCATATCAAATTTAAAAAAAATCCTCTTTAATTAATTCATTGCTATTGCATGAATAGATACCAAATTTCTAACATAAGGTAGCAACTGACACTGTTTAATTAATAAAGTGTGCAGTTTCCTCCCCCTTTGTGTTCATTATTTCTTTTTTCATTTCTCGCTCCAATGTGATTCTTTACGTTTATAGATGCCAAATTATGTTAGAACCCACTTAATTGGAGATACAAAAGAGTATTTCTTAACTACTAGTAGTTTATCTCAAAAAATATTTACTATCAAGAAGTATAGTTAGCCACAATTACTCAGATATCTCATAATCCTAAAAGAATCCCTCTTTAGAGATCCATGAGTGTATTTTCCAATCATAAGTAGTTTATCTCAAAAAATATTTGTGATCAAGAAGTACAGCTAGCAACAATCACTCAGATATCTTGTAATCTTGAAGGAATCCCTCTTTGTTGTACTCCCTATTTCATTCGTGTAATTTACAATGACTCAATTTACTTATCTTTATCTTTGTATGTGTTAATCTACTATGATCAAGAAGTACAGTTAGCCACAATCACTCAGATACCTTGTAATCTTTAAAGAATTCCTCTTTATTGTACTCCCTATTTCATTTATGTAATTTACAATGACTCAATTTGGCTATCTTTATCTTTGTATGTGTCAGTCTACTGTGATGTGAGTAGGGCTGCAAACGAGCCGAGTTGAGTCGAGTTTTGAGCTAATCGAGCCGAGCCTCGACTAAATTTTACCAAGCTCGAGCTCGAGCTCGACGAGCCAGCAATTTTCGAGCTCGAGCTCGACTCGAATCAAGTCGAGCCGAGCTCGAGCTCGAGCTCGAAAAAAATAAAAAAATAATTATTTCATTTTTTAAAAAATAAATAAAATAATATTTTTTTCTTAATAAATAATAAAATATTAAGGATATATACGTAATTTCACTATAAAAATAAAAAATTTAAAAAAATATAAATATAATATACATAATTTTATTATTAAATAAAAATAAAAATAAAAAATATATATATATACTCAAGCTCGCGAGCTAACGAGCTTAATATTCTGAGCTCGAGTTCGACTCGAGCTGGCTCGAGCTTGACTCGAGCCGCTCGCGAGCGGCTCGATTCGTTTGCAGCCCTAGATGTGAGTACCCATACACAGTTGGTAATGCAGTCTAAATTGTACGGTGTCACTACTATCTTGCAACAAGAATTAAAAAAAAACAACAATTACCTTCATATTCTCCCTATTATTTTATATGTTTATAAACTTCCTAAGTCATTTAATTCGTCTGCTGAGTCAAATTTACAAACACTTGACGTGCATAAGTTTCCTGTGCATACCTCCCCCAAGTTGGCTCTTAGTGTATCTAACTTGTGTTATCCACAGTTTCCTCATTTAGGAGTTTCGTCAGAATTTCAATTTCATTATTTATGTCACACCATCTTAAACAAGTTGTACAAACAAAACCATACAAGTAAGTTTATTCTTCTTCAGTCACAAAACCAACCAAATATTGTGATGAGTTTGTAATATTCTCACTTATGTGATTTAGTCCAATTTGATTGAGTGTATTTCTGCTTCAGATCTCACCAACTTTCACCATTTTGTAGCCTTTATGAAAAATTCTTGTCCCGCAGCAATTATTTCTTGTATTCCCTCAGTACCTTGATTGATGACACTATATTTCTGCAACACTTCTTCCAAAAACCTCTTATCTGAAACTATTTTACAACACTATCACAATCTGAATCTATTGTTACTATTTATTCACATAAAATAATACTTCTCTAACATGATGTCAAGACACACTGAATCGCAACCAATTTCTTTTACTAGGTAAGTTTAGCAAAATAATATGTGCATAGTGTAACACGTATATCGTACAATCTGCACTTATACTAACCAAGTTTAAAAGAAATTCTCTTTAATTAATTTACTACTATTGAACGAATAGGTACCAAATTTCTAACATGAAGTAGCAACCAACAATGTTTAATTAATAAAGTGTGCAGTTCCCTCCCCTTTGTACCCACTATTCTTTTTTTATTATTATTTTCCACTCAAATGCGATTCTATATGTATATAGATGTCAAACCATATTAGAACCCACTTAATTAAAGATACATGGGAGTATTTATTAACTATTGGATACGGGACAAGGACGATTGCTAGTTTAATTGTTCTTGAACAATGTAACTTCTTTTGAATATTTTGTAGTTCTATGTAAATTTCTTGCACATTCTTACAATAGAGGTGTGATATTGTGTTATTGTTCATGTGGATCTTATATATAATAATTCATCTCTGTTGTTAAATTTTACAAGTAGTTCATATACAGTTACACATTGTTCAAAAAATATTACATCATTCCGAACAGTTGTTACTGGCAACCGTCCAGACCCTGCATCCTCAACTATCAGCAGTTTATCTTAAAATATATTTGATATCAAGAAGTATAGTTAGTCATAATCGCTCAAATATCTCATAATTTTGGAAGGGTCCTTCTTCAGAGATACATGAAAGTATTTCTCAACTATTAGTAATTTATCTAAAAAAATGCTATTAAAAAGTATAACTAGCCACAATCACTTAGATACCTTGTAATCCTGGTAGAATTTTGTTGTACTCCTTATTTCATTCGTGTAATTTACAATGGCTCACTTTACTTATCTTTTATCTTTGTATGTGTCAGTTTACTATGATATGAACGCCCATTCACAGTCAGTAATACATTCTAAACTGTATGGTATCACTACTATCCTACAACAAGAATGAAAAAAGCAAGTAATGATTACCTTCATACTCTTCTTATTATTTTATATGCTGATAAACTTCCCAAGTCATTTAATTCGTCTACTAAGTCAAATTTACAAACACTTGGCACGCATAAGTTCCTTGTGCATACCTCCCCCAAGTTGGCTCTTACCTTAGGTGACAAATCATTAGATGTAGTTCAGGACATGGTTCAGTGACATTACCTTCGTCGAATTGAGGGATTATGTTTCACCAACGTCGGATGGCACAGTTGCTGTTACTTAGTTGTTCGACAAAACTGGAGACTGTTGTAAATGTATTTCTTCTATTCCCTTCTACTTTGCTGCCTGCGCTGGAAAGGATGCAGAGGAATTGTCCTAACAATTTTTAACCTCATTCAATTGTTGCATTTCCTCCCAGAGATGTCTACATAGATAAATTGGTCATTCCATCTTCATTCAAAGTGCCTCACGAGCTTGGCTTCCTCTTAATAGATTTGGTCTCCTTTCTTCTTCACATAAACATGCCCTAAATTTCTCCTCCCACTTCAATGTTTGCATTTTTATCTCTCAATTATTTTTGACAAATATCTGTAGAGATAGCAAGACCTATTTTGGTGTACAAAAGAATAAATCCATGCTTTCTCGACTTTTTCTTCTCATTTTATGTAGTTGATTCAAAATTTTGCATTTGATATTTGAATTTTGAATCAGTTCGTTTGCCCCAAACGAACACCGTTAGGATTTCAATACATTTTTTACTTTTTTATTCTGCCCACTTAATGAAACGATGTCATTTTTCTTTGTTGCTACCTCCATTATACGTGGCTTGTTGCAGTCCTTTCATTTCCTTTTGTGAGAGGACTACTCAGGGACGGTCGACCTGATGACCGTCCCTGCCCCGAATCCCTTGTCAATGCTATCACCTCGGCAAATAGGCAACTAGCTAGCCTACTTAGAAGTGCCTACTCGGAGTCATAAAACTCCATCAATGCATGTGTTAAGAGTGTGAAAACATCTCCTTGTAAAGACTCTATGTAAATATAATTGGTTTACTATTAGCCTCTGATGATCTCGATTTCTTACTTTTTTAACTGAAATGCATACAACTACTGCAATATTACTGTTCTTCAATTTATCATCACCCTTCCGAACACATGACAATTACCATATTCGGGCAACCTTCCGCCTCGCACGATGCTCGAATCAACTAGTAGTCTATTAAGTTCACACGGCGGACTGTCAAATGAGCATTTCCTAAACATTGAACGAAAGTCTTTAATATCCTCTAAATGTACAGCAATGCTGATGTCATTGGATACTTGTTTCCTTATCAGGTTGAGAACTCGGGTACAGGATGTGTGGATCTTGATCATTTCCCAACCTTGTTCCTTGATCTTGCTCAAGGCCAGTTTGATGGTCTGCAGGTAGTCTAGTATTATTGATTCAGTGCTTTGTTCCCTTATTTTCCAGGCTGCAAGCAGCTGGTTCAAATTGTTTTCTGCAGTGATCCCTATTCCCATAGTTTGGCCTTCTTTATGCTGTCCTATATCCACACATATTATCAGCATGTTCTCATCTGGTGCCTCCATTTGTTCTTGTTCTAAAGCTGTGTCTGTTTCTGAGATGCTCATTTGACTTCTTGTTTGTTGAAACTCGCTATATTCCTCCCAATCCTTTATTGCTTTTCGAATTGCTTCCATAGAATGCTTGTCTTTGTCTTCAAATTCTTTTTCATTCATAACTTTCCAAATTTGCCATGATATGTCCACTGTCTAGGCTATTGGATCCATGCCATCCTTTATGTTCTTTGCTTTCAGCAGCTTGAACCACCAATTTTTAAAGTATCCTGTGTGTTCCTTGTAGACACCAAATTTTTAGTGTAGTTTTATTTACTATTTTTTTTTTATTTTTTATGTTAGTTTTTATTTACTTTTAGTCTTTTTTTTTAAGTCATTTTAGCGTAGAATTTATCGAAAAAAAAAGAAAATCATTTACAAAAATATGCTTTAGTTTTTTTGGATTAAAGTTCGTTGTTATTTAATTAAAAAAAAAAGAGAAAAGAAAAAGGAAAATCATCACTAAAAAAAAAAAAATAGAAGAGCTCATGCACCCGAGAAGCATACAATCAAAACTCCTCTACAAAAAACGCAGATACAAAATTTGGAGCTCCATTTTTTCTCTTCCGTTCAATCATTCGAACAACAAGCCACTTGGTTTGATCTAAGGCTCAAAAGATCCCTAAGAAACTGATCTTTCATCAACACCATTGATGTGAGGGTTTAAGGATTTAAGTGGGCATATAAAGGAGAGCCGCAGCCAAGAAAGGAGGAAGGAGGGTTTGGAGTGAGCTAAGAGTGAGGTTGACGGCCAGGGAGAGTTTGATAGAGAGGAGGACGGCGAGGTTTCGAGGAAAAGAGAGCTGGGTGAGATAGAAAGAGCGAAGTCTGATGAAGGGAGGGGTTGAGAGTTTTGATGGCTGATAAAAGAAAGAAGGGCGGCTGGGAAAATAAAGCTAAAAAGGGAGGAAAGAAAGACTGGCGGCGGAGAGAAAGAGCTTAGATAGGAAAGACGATCGGAGAAAACGAGAGTAGGTGACGGCTGAAGAAAGGTTTTAGAAACAAGGAGTGTGTGACGACTGACGGCTAGAGAGAAACTGAAGGAGAAAGGGAAGAGCTTTGGGAGGAGGAAGTTCTGGAGCCAAAAAAAAAGGGGAGAGCTTGGGCAAGAAACAACGGGAAAGGAGAGAGCTTTCGTGAGAGAGAGAGGGAGTGAGGAGGAAAAAAAGAGAAGTCTAGTGTTTCTCCAAGAAACAAAGAGGAAACTAGAATCGCCGCCACCAGTTCAACCCCATCATCACCGGCAGATATTCACCAAGATATTTCAGGTATGGCCATGTCTGATAGTTTTTTTTATCATCCTGTTTAACCCAAGAGCCAAATCCGTCTGTTCACTGTTGCATCCTTAGCATTCCAGAACTCACGCTGCGTTTGGGTTTTCTTGTTGTTCTTGTTGTTGGTTTATGATTGAGGAATGCATGGGTTCGGCCTGGGTTTCGGAGGGACTGAAAGTTTTGTGGTTTATGTGAATTTGATTGATAGATTTTATTTGAGCTTTTCTATAAAAATGTATGCATAAGATGGGCTACACCTTACAGTAGAGATATGGCGAAGTTGTAGCAGATTTTAAGTTTCTTGTTTTTTTTTCTCTTGCATTTCATCACTTTTACAAGCTAAGTTCTGTAGCCTAATATCCAAGTCGTGTTACAATGTCTTGATTGGGAAAAGAAAAAAAGAAAAAGAACCATTAACTTTCACGTTTTCTTTTGCCTTCATGAAACTGAAATGGATGATTATCTGTTAGTTGTTCCTTCGATGATATCTATTGTTTCAAGAACTTGGTTTTATGGCTTACGTTTACCTGAAAATTTGGAAACGATTTGAAGTTTGATGGCTTGAGTGAAGTGGTTGAATAATTTCTTTTGTTCCTGATGACCCCCCCATTAATTCATCAGAAACCAACTGCAGTTTTCTTTACCCTGCAATTTCCTCATGTTTTCATTCGCTTGGATTGTCAGTGGCCAAGGTGTTCATCAAAGGGTGTTGAGGGTTTCTAGGGGATCTGTGTTGATGAATGTTTGCTTTTGATTTGAGTTTGGTACCAGAATTCGTTGCATGTAATTGCTGGAATCTCAAAGTATCAGAAATTTGCTGCAAAATGTTGATGTAGTTTAGTTGCACGTTAAGTTCAGCAGCCTTGTTTTATTGTTCCTCTCTCTTGTCCCAAGTTTTTGCGTTCTGTGTTTAGGTAGCGAATCAATTAGAACTCTCTTGTGGTGTTCGGCATGTATGCATCTAAGCTGCATAAAAAAGTGCGTAAAATGGTTGCAGAAGAAGGAATTGCAGAACCTTCATGGAAATAACGTCTCTTTGGTCTGCATGCATGAAGATCTTTCAAACTTTGCATTTCAATCTCACATGTTTTTCCTTGTTCTACAAAGGCCCAATTATGTTCTGATTTCTTGTAATTAGGTTCTAAAGTAATTGCAATTTGAATCATTATTTGACCCCTTCTTTGCTCTTGGACCCTTGAAGTTCCCAAAATATTTTAATTGGGCTGGAGTGATTGTTTAATATTTGCAATTGGGTCCTTGGTAGTTTTTCTATTTTAGAAATTTGATGAATAATTTACTTTCTTGGAAATTATGCATTATGTGATTTCATTTAAGTTGCAATTGGGAGGGATTTGCTGATTTTATTTATACTTTACTATTTAATTGGTGCTTTGACCCTTTTATTGTTTTGAAGCTAATATTTCTTTCATTTCATTACCATTGCAAGGGAGGTAACCTCTATCTCCTTGATTTTATTTATCCTACGTGCTCCTACGTGTTATGTGTGAATATGCATGCTTTAATTCGCTTTTCATTTTATTAATGTTTAATTGCCTGTTTCGCTTTCTTTTTATTTCGCCTTCTTTAATTGGCAAGTCATTTGAGGGCATTTGAACCCCAATTTGTAATAGTTAGGTTTTGGCGCCTCTCTTAAAGACATGTCTTAGCTAGCCAATGTAATAGTTAGGATTTATTTTTCTAAATCTTCCCTCTTTAGATTGTAGTAGGCATCCCCTTTTGTATAGATGGGGCTTGTGTGCTATGTGTTTGTGTGTGCCTATATGTCTATGTGTTTAATCGCTTCCCCTAGGATTCTGCATCTAGACAAGCATGCTTATGTGTTACGTGCTATGTGAAACTATGTGTTTTGCATGCCTATTTGCTTTTAGTATTATATCTGATTATGTGGATGGAATGTACGTTACCGTGGCTAGTCCAATGCTAGTCATGCTTTTCCCTTCGAACTCTTACAAGTCCAATACTTGTGAGAGAACGTGAGTTAAGGGTTAGTCCAGCGCTAGACCCTTATGAACCATCCGCACGTTAGATCATGATTGTGTGATAAAATCACTTCATCTCATGCATATCTTTACTTTCTAGGGCCCTTTTTACCATGTTGCATGACACTTTCCTTATATATGTATATCCATTCCTCCATATTTTTCCTTATATGTATATTACTTGCCCCCTTTGTATGAAACATGACATTAGACTTGTATTTCATCTAAGTATTAGAATTAGGTTAGATCATTTGCTTGATTAGATAGGAAAACCCCTTGAATATGAGATATGGACGAGTTTGGCTTTCTAACTTTAGCACGCTCGTATTCGCTCTATTAAAGGGAAAATTGAGTCACGAACATTAGTCCCCTGTACCCGACATGACGCATTCCTTTAGGGCACGTATATTTGTATAAATTACTTTTATTTTTCTTTTCTTTCTTTAGAATCTCATATTTTTGCATTATTCGTGACCTCTCCAAAGAGTCCACATTAGGCATCACAATCAATGTGATTGGCATCAATTGAGTTTTGAAGAGAAATTTCGACTCCCCGATACCCTTTTTGGTCTAGAGTTTGCATTCATACAGTACATCCAAATGTGATAAATCTTTAGGTTAAAATAAGAAAATCTTTGACAAAATCGCGCAACTAGCCTTGGTTAGGTTGAAAGGGTGCCTTGGATTCTTATCATTGCCTTCCCTTTCTTCAAATGTGACTCCCGAATCTTTTTCTCTGATTTTCGTATATTTGGAATCGTTTAAAAAGGGTTTTCTACATTTTCCTTTAAAATTCATTTTTAGGTGACTTGGTACATCTCAACTCAATACCAAGTGGCGACTCCATTTTCCATTCAAAAAACTCTTTTTAAACTATATTTTGGGTCAAATCGTTGCATTTTCAAGTCCCATTTAGACCCATATTTTTCATTTTCTTTTTAAATCAAAATTCATTTTTCAATCAAGAATTGAATCAAAAATCATTTTTCTAAACTCGTCTTTTATTTTTCTCGTTAAAAAAAATGGGGCGCGACAGTTGGCGATTCCACTGGGGATTTAGAGAGTCCGAGCATATTGATTTAGTCGATCATTTTGTTCTTTTAACCTTTTTATATATCGCGTTTGGATGTTTAGGGTTGCATTTTTCCTTTTTAGGATTTTGCAGTTCATGCGTATCAACTCACTCCTTCGCCTATTTGCGTACGATTGATTTGATGGACGGATAGCTTATTTATGTGATCTCGCGCCTTGCATTGCATTTTGGGTGGGGGATATTACCCTAGAGCCTCACGTTGGTTCTCGATCCCTCCCCTCCAAACGGAGCACTAGCATATGTGCATATGCTTTATTTTTTTTATTCCTCATTTATTTTTCTTTTAGTGGCTTGTCACGCCACTCCACCTTATTAGGATTTTAGGCGACTCACTTGAACTTGTGATCGCGATACGATGTGTGCGTAGCATGATCCGAGGGGTCAATCAATCTTCCATTGTAAGCTTTGGGTTCATAGCCTTTTGTTTTTAGTCGAAAGTTGAGGATTTTCGATAGATTCACTCATGACATGTGGCCGTGACATGATGTGTACGTAGCAGTGTTTGGGAAATCGTTCGAGCCACCGACAAGGAACCTTGGGATTGATGGCCCTTTGGTTTTCAAGTCTGAAGGCCTGAGGACCTAAAACCTATCGACTCTAGATGCATTAGTGAGCCCCAGCCTCATGCATCCATGATAGTTTACCTAGAGTAGAGTCTGTCTTACCCTATTAGGGACACTATTCACGAGGGGAGGGATCCAACCCCTCTTTTTCTTTTATTGTTTTATCTCTTTATATCGTTTTGCTACAAATGTGTTATGTGTATTTGTCTGTTTGAACTAACTTTTCTTGATTTTTGTTTATATTGCATTCATAAGCTCTAGAAAATAAGAGTTCTGACATGGTACTCTTTAGGAGCCTACCCTATTTGATGTGACACATTTAAATTCATTGCTTCGTATTTGCAGCATGAATACCTTTCATTTTAGCCTCACCCCGACATACAAAAAGGGGGTTCCTTTAGGACACGTTTCATTAGTGTACTGCATATTTAGTCGCTTTGATAAACTGACATCATGCATAAACCCTAGAAAGGGAATGCCATTTAGGGGATTCCGTATTAGGAATAAGCCACCTCATGTTTCGGATACTTAATCCAATGAGACTTGCACATTTACATTTTGTATCATCCAAAGGGGTAGTGCACGAGGTAAGGTAGGATCTGATTCTTTCCTGATAACACAATAACTTTGGCATATTGGGATATGGGCATCTAATAATCATCTTTTGGCCATTTTAACATATTTGATAAAATTTCCTTGCTTAAAGGACATTAACTTGAAGAAATTCACAAATAATTTCTCATCGTTGAGACGATTAATAGATTGAGGCCAAATATTGATTTTAGAAGGCTCATAAACTAATGCATTGCAATGATTTTTTTTGAAACTTTCAATGGGTAGATAATTCAATTGATTTTTGAGTAAACCATCAATTTCATCCAATCCATTTTGTCAATTTATTCAATTTTAGGACAATCTAATCATTTTTGAATAAATCATTAATTCTATTTCATTCATTTGGCCAATTTACCCATTTTTTAAGGCAATCGAGTCGATTTTGAAGAGACCATCAATTTTATTCAATTCAGTTCAGTCTACCTATTTTTAGTGCAATTTGATCGATTTTGAATAAATCATCAATTTCATCCTATCCATTTGACTTGCTTTTTCCCCTTTAGGGTTTAAGTCTAAGGTTCACTGAATAAATTAATCGAGACATTGCAATCTCTTTTACACATCATTTTATGTGTTGATCAAAGCAGGCAATCCATTCGGATTTCGTCCTCATTTTTTATAGGACAAATGTTTCTTCTCACTCCAATTGGCCAAATTTTTCAAATCATTTTTCGTTCAATGAGTTGGTTGGATTCATCAGGTATTGTATGGTGCCTACCCTAGAGGATTGTATTTTTATACTAGGCCTACCCTTGGCATAAAAGAGTTCCCCAATAGGACATGCATCCGAATTTTTTGGATATTTACTAACTCTTGTCTTTTCTTTTTCTTTATTTTATTTTTGCTGAAAAAGCTAAACCAGGGCTAAAATCTAAATGCAAGTCATTTCATATTTTCAGGTAATATTTAAACATAACTTCTCGTCAAAACCCCATCATAATACGATCCCGTAGTCAAGCCTAAAGGAGTAGTGTAAACATGAGTTTACAATCGGAACCGTCGGATAGGTCTGCTACTGCAGCTCAACCTGAGACTACGAGTTTAGGGGTTCAGCTAACCGAGATGCTTACTAAGTTTGGTGAGATGACTACCGAGATAGCGGCTCAAAGGAAGTTGATTGATGAGCTTATCAGCAGCGGAGTTCAATCCGAGCCCATACCCGTCAGACAACCTGAGCAAGAATCATTTGTCATACCTCCGACTCAAACAACCTCTACTCCATCCTTCCTTATTCCACCAGAAGAAACTCTCACCTATGCCACCACGAATTTGCCATACACTTACCCTCCTAATCCTTCATTTCTTCCTACTCACATGCGAGGTCCACACCCCCAAGTCACTTCGAATATACCCCCTCGAACCATATGATTTTTATCACACTACCGCAGAGCCCTTACTGCCAGACCATACTGTCCAAGCTAAACCAAATATAGGAGAATCTTCTGCTCCTGTTGATATGAAATTGCTCAAGCGCCTAGACCGTTTCGACGAGTTTATGAGGAAAAGTCAAGGGTTAAACAAGCAAGAAGTGCTGGACTATGATGAACTTTGTTTCTTCCCAAATGTGCAATTGCCTGTGGGGTTCAAGACCCCAAAGTTTAACAAGTACGATGGAACTGGCAATCCCAAAACGCACTTCCGTCTGTTTGCTAACAAGTTAGAAAGGCCCATAGATGACGAGAATCTGCCTCTAAGGCTGTTCCCAGAAAGTCTAGAGGGGGATGCACTCGACTGGTATTCCAATCTGAAACCCGAGGAAGTAAAGACCTGATTTGACTTGTCTAATGCTTTTGTGAGACAATACGAATACAACTGTGAGCTGGCTCCGACACGAACCACGTTGGAAGGAACAAAGAGAAAACCCTCTGAGGACCACAAAACCTATGCTAAGAGATGGAGGAAAATAGCTGCAAAAGTTGAGCCACCAATGATTGAAGATGAAATTATCCGCACTTTCATTAAGGCACATGATACGCCGTACTTTGAAGAAATTTTTCGCATGACTGGATGCTCATTTCCCGCTATTGTCAATAAACTTGAAGAATATGATGATTTCGTAAGAGTTGGAAAGATTGTTAATGTCTCTGCTCTCAAATCACAATTGGATGCTTTGCAAGGACAAGGGAGCAGTGGGAAAAAGCCGCAATTTCAAAAGAAAGAGGGGGAAGCTGCATTCATCTGGGATCAAAATCCTACACCAAGACCCAGATTTCAACACAAACCAACATATTTACCATCTTATCCCTACTATCCAAGTCCTCACCCTGTCTACAATACCAATATTTCCCACCCCCGACCTCGCCTAAATTATGCCAAACCGCCCACAACCCCTTTTCAAATATCTCAACTAAATTTTCAACAAACTCGTCATCGACTTCCTTACAACCAGAGATTTCCCCCACCAAACGGACCCACCAATAACTATCCCCAACCCACTGAAACCTACAATCAAAGCCGTACCCGAACCTTCACCACCCTAGGCAGGCCTTTGGACCGAGTGTATGAGCAGTTAAAGGATGCCGGTAAAATAGGTGTGATTCCCCCTCCAACTTACCCTTATGGCATGCCTGTCGGATACAATCCACAGTTCACTTGTACCTATCATTCGGGAGTACCTGGTCACTCAACTGCCGAGTGTAAAGCTCTTAAGCACAAAATTCAAGACATGATCGAGGCAGGGAAAATAGTGCTAAGGAACAATGGTGAATAAAGACCGAGCATAAGTACAAATCCTTTTCCTGAACACAAGGACACCTTTGAGGCATCCACCTCCAATAAAGAAATTTGAAAATCTTGAAAGAGCCTTGCACAATTGGATTGCCGAGTATCTTCCCTCTCGAAGGGAATTTCGATAGAATTTGGGGGTTATCATTTGCTAAAATTCATAAAAATTGTCATTGATTTTGTGTAAATAGTTTTGACTAAAACAATTTTCGCATTATCAAGCTCCTGTGGTGTTTCAACGAAGTGCATAGTTACATTTTTTCATTATTCTTGTTTGTTTGATACCATTTTGTTTATATTGGTTGATTGTGTATTATTTTTAATTTCCTTTTACATTCTTTCAGATAGTCAAAAATAAAATTATTTGACCTTTGGATATCACTGTTCTGGAATTCGATGATGGCAATCTCGATATCACTCACGACATTGACATTATGGAATTTTAATTCAAAACGAGAGTGATAATGAGGAAATATCTGATTTTTTCAAAAGGTCACGAACAATATGAAGAGAAATCCAAACCGAACCTAGAAGAGACAGAGATTGTTAACAATGGCACTGAAACTGAAGTCAAAGAGACATTTGAATGAAAAGCAGAAAAAGGAAAGCTGTGCTGCATGTCGAGATTGAAATCCCTTCATTGCGTATTCTAATGGAAGCCAAGTTGGAAGAAACTAATTGATTAAAGCAACGTCATGAACAATTGACTCTGATTGATAAAAGGTGTCTGAATGCTATATGTCATGGCCAAAACCACCAAAAACACATGGCCCAAAAAGGTCCACCGACGATCCTTGGAAGAAGGGGACAAAGTGCTAAAGCGAATTTGCCAATGCAAGATGAAGTCAAAGGCGAATTTGTTCCAAATTGGTAAGGGCCATTTATTGTTCAAAAGGTGTTACCTGGCGGAGCACTCATTTTGGCAGAGATAGATGGACAGACATTCCCTCAACCTATTAGCTCAGATATGTGTAAGAAGTTCTTTATTTGATTATGCAAATTTCTTTTAGAAGTCACGCAAGTGACGAGACAAAAGTCAGGTCATTTTCCTTTCCAATCAAAACATTTCATCCCTAGTCATCCCCTTTGAACTATTAGAACAATAATTTTCGTTTGACAGTCCCTGAGAATTGCAAACCCCATACTGGGGCAAATTTATTTTGAAAAGAGATGATCAGAAAGAAAGGAAAACCCCACACTGGGGCAAATTTATGTTGAAAGAGAGATAGAAAAGAAAAAAGAAGAAAGAACCCCACACTGGGGCAAATTTAGTTTTTGAAGAAAAGTGCAAAAGTGAGAAAAATGCAATGAAGAAAATGCAAAGAAAGAAAAATCCAATCAAACTGGGACAAAATTCCTCGGTTTCGTTCAAAAATTAGAGATAATCTCAAAATAATGCAATCTCAGGTAATTTCACACCTTTCATCAAAATTTGCTTTCAACCCTCAACTTTTTTCAAAGCACCCCACCGGATTTCATTACAAAAAACTTAAAGACCTGGCCTTCGTTACTTGCTGTATTTCTATTAGAAATTTTCTAATCAACTGGCAAGTGATGTCTAAAATGCCTTAGCCTAAACTTATAAGGGAAGCGCATTTTACTGATGCCAGCAATCTTCAATTCACGTTCTTGAGTCGTTCAGGGCCGAGATTTTCCGTTGTTCTTTAGGTGAAAATTCGAAAGGGTACCTCAAAAAAAAATAAAGAAAAAGAAGAAGAAGAAAGAAAAAAGAGAAGAAAAAGGAAAAAAGAAGAAGGAAAAAAGAAAAACAAAAGAATGAAAAACAAAACAATAGGGGTGGGGGTAACCTTGGTGAAAATCCGAAAGGGTGCCAAGGAAGGGTTCTGCAACAAGCGAGCACGAGGAGGAACAGCTGGTGATTTGGTTCATTTGGATTTTCTCTTCGTTTTGTAATGCTTCTGCCAATGTTGAATTCCAGAACAAAGATATCCGAAAATTCGAATATGATATCTGTTGGCCGAAAGCTGTGTCACTTTGTAAAAATATCTTTTCTGCAAAATACATTCTTGTGAAACTCATTTTTCGCAATCGCTTATATTCATGGCATATTGTAGGTTTAAGTACAGTTGGCTGTGTTGGCATATTCATTTGTGCATGACATGTGAAATTCCCTTGCATACATCATTTTTAATTATTTGAATTCTGGTAAATAACAACCTCATGGTTTACTCGAAGCATACTTGGATTCAGTCCTCTTTTGGAAATGGTTGAGACCCAGCAGAGTTGGCTACGAAGGCTTCATGATACGGCAAGTGCATACCTAGTCAGTCTGGAAAAATGCCGTAGCAAAAGTTAACGAAGGCATCGAAAAACTCATGTTTACACGATTCTCAAAGGAAGACGGATCAAATGATGGTGGCAATTTCTTCATTCTTTCTCTTTTGCAGAAGAGTTTCATACATGGATGAAAACAACCACACCCTGCACTAGAGTTGGTATCGGAAAGAGTTTTCCAGTGAACAAATGCATACAAGTTCGATCAGAAGGTGTTACAACATGGCATTGCAGAATAAAAAACTCAACCTCTATTTGGGCAAAATTTTGGGCTATTGTCAGGTAAGTATACTGGAAAGTCCCATGTTTAAATTCTGTTCGGGTCAATCCCATGATTTTAAATTTTGTTCGAGTCAGTCCCATGATTTAAAGTTTGTTCGGGTCAGTCCCATGATTTAAAAGTTTGTTCGAGGTAGTCCCATGATTTAAATTTTGTTCGAGTCAGTCCATGATTTAAAGTTTGTTCGGGTCAGTCCCATGATTTTAAATTCTGTTCGAATCAGTCCCATGATTTAAAAGTTTGTTCGGGTCAGTCCCATAATTTAAAGTTTGTTCGGGTCAATTCCATGATTTTAAAGTTTGTTCGGATCAATCCCATGATTTTAAATTCTGTTCAGGTCAGTCCCATGATTTTAAATTTTATTCGGGTCAGTCCCATAATTTTAAATTTTGTTCGGGCCAGTCCCATGATTTAAAGTTTGTTCGGGTTAGTCCCATGATTTAAATTCTCGTTCGGGTCAGTCTCATAATTTAAATTTTGTTCGAGTCAGTTCCATGGTTTAAAGTTTGATTCGGGTCAGTCCCATGATTTAAAAGTTTGTTCGGGTCAGTCCCATGATTTTAAATTCAGTTCGGGTCAATCCCATGTTTAATTTCTTGTTCGGGTCAGTCCCATGTTTAAAATTTTTCGTCTGGGTCAGTTCTATTTGTTAAAGGGGTCAGTCCTCATTTCCAAAAACGTCAGTCGCCCGAGTAGTTTGCAGCCGAATAACACAGGTGAGTATTTGGTGTCTATTTCTTTGTCTCAAGTTATTCCAAAACTCAGACAAAGATGAGGGCAAACTGTAGACACCAAATTTTTAATGTAGTTTTATTTACTATTATTTGTATTTTTTATGTTAGTTTTTATTTACTTTTAGTCTTTTATTTTTATTTTTATTTTTAAGTCATTTTAGCATAGAATTTATCGAAAAAAAAGAAAATCATTCACAAAAATATGCTTTAGTTTTTTTAGATTCAAGTTCGTTGTTATTTAATTAAAAAAAGAGAGAAAAGATAAAGGAAAATCATCACTAAAAAAAAAAAGGAGAAAAGCTTATGCACCCGAAAAGCATACAATCAAAACTCCTCTACAAAAAACGCAGATACAAAATTTGGAGCTCCATTTTTTCTCTTCCGTTCGATCATTCGAACAACAAACCACTTGGTTTGATCTAAGGCTCAAAAGATCCCCAAGAAATTGATCTTTCATCAACACCATTGATGTGAGGGTTTAAGGATTTAAGTGGGCATATAAAAGGAGAGCCGCAGACAAGAAAGGAGGGAGGAGGGTTTGGAGTGAGCTAAGAGTGAGGTTGACGGCCAGGGAGAGTCTGATAGAGAGGACGGCGAGGTTTTGAGGAAAAGAGAGTTGGGTGAGATACAAAGAGCGAAGTCTAATGAAGGGAGGGGCTGAGAGTTTTGACGGCTGATAAAAGAAAGAAGGGCGGCTGGGAAAATAAAGCTAAAAAGGGAGGAAAGAAAGACTGGCGGCGGAGAGAAAGAGCTTAGATAAGAAAGACGATCGGAGAAAACGAGAGTAGGTGACGGCTGAAGAAAGGTTTTAGAAACAAGGAGTGTGTGACGACTGACGGCTGGAGAGAAACTGAAGGAGAAAGGGAAGAGCTTTGGGAGGAGGAAGATCTGGAGCCAAAAAAAAAGGGGGAGAGCTTGGGCAAGAAACAATGGAAAAGGAGAGAGCTTTCGTGAGAGAGAGAGGGAGTGAGGAGGAAGAAGAGAGAAGTCTGGTGTTTCTCCAAGAAACAAAGAGGAAACTGGAATCGCTGCCACCAGTTCAACCCCATCATCACCGGCAGATATTCACCATGATATTTCAGGTATGGCCATGTCTGATAGTTTTTTTTATCATCCTGTTTAACCCAAGAGCCAAATCCGTCTATTCACTGTTGCATCCTTAGCATTCCAGAACTCACGCTGCGTTTGGGTTTTCTTGTTGTTCCTGTTGTTGGTTTATGATTGAGGAATGTGTGGGTTCGGCCTGGGTTTCGAAAGGACTGAAGTTTTGTGGTTTATGTGAATTCGATTGATAGATTTTATTTGAGCTTTTGTATAAAAATGTATGCGTAAGATGGGCTGCAACTTTACAGCAGAGATATGGCGAAGTTGCAGCAGATTTTAAGTTTCTTGTTTTTTTTTTCTCTTGCGTTTCATCACTTTTATAAGCTAAGTTCTGTAGCCTAATATCCAAGTCGTGTTACAATGTCTTGATTGGGAAAAGAAAAAAAGAAAAAGAACCATTAACTTTCACGTTTTCTTTTGCCTCCATGAAACTGAAATGGATGATTATCTGTTAGTTGTTCCTTCGATGATATCTATTGTTTCAAGAACTTGGTTTTATGGCTTACGTTTACCTAAAAATTTGGAAACGATTTGAAGTTTGATGGCTTGAGTGAAGTGGTTGAATAATTTCTTTTGTTCCTGATGACCCCCCCATTAATTCATCAGAAACCAACTGCGGTTTTCTTTACCCTGCAATTTCCTCATGTTTTCATTCGCTTGGATTGTCAGTGGCCAAGGTGTTCATCAAAGGGTGTTGAGGGTTTCTAGGGGATCTGTGTTGATGAATGTTTGCTTTTGATTTGAGTTTGGTACCAGAATTCGTTGCATGTAATTGCTGGAATCTCAAAGTATCAGAAATTTGCTGCAAAATGTTGATGTAGTTTAGTTGCACGTTAAGTTCAGCAGCCTTGTTTTATTGTTCCTCTCTCTTGTCCCAAGTTTTTGCGTTCTGTGTTTAGTTAGCGAACCAATTAGAACTCTCTTGTGGTGTTCGGCATGTATGCATCTAAGCTGCATAAAAAAGTGCGTAAAATGGTTGCAGAAGAAGGAATTGCAGAACCTTCGTGGAAATAACGTCTCTTTGGTCTACATGCATGAAGATCTTTCAAAGTTTGCATTTCAACCTCACATGTTTTTCCTCGTTCTACAAAGGCCCAATTATGTTCTGATTTCTTGCAATTAGGTCCTAAAGTAATTGCAATTTCAATCATTACTTGACCCTTTCTTTGCTCTTGGACCCTTGAAGTTCCCAAAATATTTTAATTGGGCTGGAGTGATTGTTTAATATTTGCAATTGGGTCCTTGGTAGTTTTTCTATTTTAGAAATTTGATCAATAATTTACTTTCTTGGAAATTATGCATTATGTGATTTCATTTAAGTTGCAATTGGGAGGGATTTGGTGATTTTGTTTATACTTTACTATTTAATTGGTGCCTTGACCCTTTTATTGTTTGGAAGCTAATATTTCCTTCATTTCATTACCATTGCAAGGGAGGTAACCTCTATCTCCTTGATTTTATTTCTCCTACGTGCTCATACGTGTTATGTGTGAATATGCATGCTTTAATTCGCTTTTCATTTTATTAATGTTTAATTGCCTGTTTCGCTTTCTTTTTATTTCACCTTCTTTAATTGGCAAATCATTTGAGGACATTTGAACCCCAATTTGTAATAGCTAGGTTTTGGCGCCTCTCTTGAAGACATGTTTTAGCTAGCCAATGTAATAGTTAGGATTTACTTTTCTAAATCTTCCCTCTTTAGATTGTAGTAGACATCCCCTTTTGTAATAGATGGGGCTTGTGTGCTATGTGTTTGTGTGTGCCTATATGCCTATGTGTTTAATCGCTTTCCCTAGGATTCTGCATCTAAACAAGCATGCTTATGTGTTACGTGCTATGTGAAACTATGTGTTTTGCATGCCTATTTGCTTTTAGTATTATATCTGATTATGTGGATGGAATGTACGTTACCGTGGCTAGTCCAATGCTAATCATGATTTTTCCTTCGAGCTCTTACAAGTCCAATGCTTGTGAGAGAACGTCAGTTAAGGGCTAGTCCAATGCTAGACTCTTATGAACCATCCGCACGTTAGATCATGATTGTGTGATAAAATCACTTCATCTCATGCATATCTTTACTTTCTAGGGCCCTTTTTACCATGTTGCATGACACTTTCCTTATATATGTATATCCCTTCCTCCAAATTTTCCCTTATATGTATATTACTTGCCCCCTTTGTATGAAACATGACATTAGACTTGCATTTCATCTAAGTATTAGAATTAGGTTAGATCATTTGCTTGATTAGATAGAAAAACCCCTTGGATATGGAATATGGACGAGTTTGGCTTTCTAACCTTAGCACGCTCGTATTTCCTCTATCAAAGGGAAAATTGAGTCATGAACATTTGTCCCCCGTAAAGGGAAAATTGAGTCACGAACATTAGTTCCCCGTACCCGACATGACGCATTCCTTTAGGGCACGTATATTTGTATAAATTACTTTTATTTTCCTTTTCTTTCTTTAGAATCTCATATTTTTGCATTATTCGTGACCTCTCCAAAGAGTCCACATTGGGCATCACAATCAATGTGATTGGCATCAATTGAGTTTTAAAGAGAAATTTCGACCCCCCGATACCCTCTTAGGTCTAGGGTTTGTATTCATACAATACATCCAAATGTGATAAATCTTTAGATTAAAATAAGAAAATTTTTGACTAAATCGCGCAACTAGCCTTGGTTAGGTTGAAAGGGTGCATTGGATTCTTATCCCTGCCTTCCCTTTCTTCAAATGTGATTCCCGAATCTTTTTCTCTGATTTTCGTAGACTTGGAGTCGTTTAAAAAGGATTTTCTATTTTTTTCTTTAAAATTCATTTTTAAGTGATTTGGTACACCTCAATTCAATACCAAGTGGCGACTCCATTTTCCATTCAAAAAATCCTTTTTAAAGTATATTTTGGGTCAAATCGTCACATTTTCAAGTCCCATTTAGACCCATATTTTTCATTTTCTTTTTAAATCAAAATTCATTTTCCAATCAAAAATTAAATCAAAAGCCATTTTTCTAAACTCGTCTTTCATTTTTCTCATTAAAAAAATGGGGGCGCGACATTCCTCTTGAGTCCATCCCATTGGAGGGAGGCCATTTGCAATATAATCCCTGCTCTTCTGCATTGAAAAGAGATATGTTCCATTGTCTCAACATCTTCCCCACAATTCTTGCAAATCAAATCTCCTTTTCCTGTTCTTTTGAAGATTATTTCTCTAGTTGGTAAAGCATAATGCAGGCATTTCCATCTGAATAGCTTCTGTTTCTGCTTGATCCTTATTTTCCATAGCTGTTTCCAAGCTCTTTCTTTTTCACCTACACAGCTTGTCTCTTCCTTATTGCTTTCTCTTTTTTCCACCGGTCTATCCTGCCTGGTCATTGCCTCATATGCTGATCTGAGTGTGTATTGCCCATTTTTACCATGGCTCAAAAAGTAGCTGAGGATTTTCTCGGCTTTCTTTTGGATCTATTGAGGAATCAGTTTTTTAAATTTGTACTCCTGTGTTGTAACTTGTTTCCTTGTCTAACGCTTATTTTTATCCTGCATTTGTGCATTTTTTGTCCCATTGGTAGCTTCTATATCTACCTTTTCTTTTCTTTTTTTTTGTTTTGATTTTTTAAAATTTTTGTTGCAAATCAATTCTTACATGGTATTGTTGCAAAAAAATTTTAAATTTTTTTTTTTTGCAAATTTTTGTTTTACGTACACTACTTGTCCTCTTCTTGTCTCTACCCTCTAGCATGGGTAATACATTTCCTAATCTGGTTATTGATTTTTTTATTGTAGTATCAGGTGATCAGTACTGATTTTATGGGGCTGTGACTTTTCATTCCTCCCTTCGCGTGGCATATATGAGTCTGAGTTTTGGATCTGTGCTTTCTTCATTTTCTTAGCTAGTAACTACAGGGATTGAAGTGTTACATGTGGATTCTTTGTGACTGAGGCTGTGACTGTTCATTTCTTCCTTCAGCATGGCACATATGAGTCACTGACTGAGTTTCTCATCTACACTGTCGTAGTTTTCATAGCTAGTAACTGGGGGGGGTAGATGTTACTTGTGGATTGTTTGTGACTAAATTACCAGATTACTTTCTTCCAGATGGTATTTTTAGAATTCCCTTTCCCTCAATTTAGGTTTAAAAATTGCTTTTGTGATGCAATCAACAGCTTTTACTAATTTGTCATCATGGTAATGAACAATACACACTGTTTTAGCTCTAGTCAGCATCCTAACCTTCCTTTCAAAAATTTACTGATCTCAATTCTCGAAATTTCTTTTTCACCAAAAATCTATTTATGTTACTTCATTGCTTGCTGCCACTATGCAACATACTTGGTTGGCTGCTGAATGGCTCAATTCCCCCTCACCCTTTCCTCCCCTTTTCCTTCTATGTGTGCAATGAAGACTGAATAAATAGTGAAATTGAGGGAAATTAGAATAATAAGATACACAAAATTAATGCTTGATTAGTTCATGAGATTTGGTTTTCTTTAATTTTCTGCATTGTTCAACTTGAACATTGGTTAATGAGATAGTTTCTTGTTACCTTCTCCCCCCCTCCCCAAAACGCTAAAATGTTCTGGGGTTGTGGATTGATGGTTTCCTTGATTTTGCTGGGGAAGTTTTCATAGCTTTTGTGGTGGTCCTAGTTGGACTCTGGTTGTCTGAGCCTGGTTATTGGAGGTGGACTGTTAGTGTTGGGTGGGGGTACTAAGATTAATGTTCAATCAGTCCATTTGGCTTTGGTTTTCTTTATTTTCTGCATTGTTGAACCTGAACGTCAGTTATTGAGATAGTTTTCTGTTACCTCCCTCTTTTTCCCTAAGACATGCTGGAGTTGTCAATTGATGGTTTCCTTGATTTTGCTGGGGGTGTTTTGAATCGATGGGGATATTCATGTGTTTGTGACAGTGTTGGTTGGGGTTCTAGGGTTGTTCAGGGCTTGTGTAGCAGCTCTACTGGGACTCTTGTTGTTTGAGCCTGGTTGTTCAATGCTGTGTGCTGCTGTAGACTGTGAGTGTTGTAGGGAACATACGAAACTGTCAATCAACATGTTTTTTTTTTGTAATAGATTGTTTTTCTTTAAAATACAGAAAAAAGTTGATGTTAGTTTTCGTTTAGTATGTTGATGTTGCTGGGAAGCTTTGAATTGATCTTGGAAGAGTTTTGGTTTGGAGTATTAGGGTCAGTCAAGGCTTTCTTAGGGGCACACTGTGGCTATTATAGGCCTGGTTATTGAGGCTATAGTGATAGTGTACTGAGCTGATCAAGGAATTTCACTACTGTAGGAGACAGATGAAATAGCTAATGAGCTAGGAAAGTTGAACGGTAGATTTGCTTGGTTGTGGAGAGGTGACATAGCTAATAGCATGGAAACTACTTGATGTGTATTTTCAAATAAGTCAACCATTGGGCCTTGGTCCAACGGTTAGAGATAGCCACTTTAAATCTCTCTCGTGTTCTTGGTCGGAGGTTTAAATCCTGCTTAGTGCATCACAAGCAAACTGGTGCTTCCTTGTCCTTAAAAAATTCAGAGTGCAGTAGTGCACTTGTCTGATCTGATGGTTCACCCCAGTCTTCATACAAACTTCTTTTGCACTTGCCTGATCTGACGGTTCATCCCCTAGCCTTCATACAAGCCTCTTTAGGATCCCCTCTCCTGTAATATAGGAGTAGGATAGATGTTGTTATGGAAAAAAAAAGAAGCATTTTCGAACAAGTTGCAAGTTATTCTCAAAGTGCCAAGCGGTTAAATGAGACCTCAGATCTCTCCTTGCTTCACATGTTGATCTATTTGGAACGAGCATCGCTCTGCCCATATTTCTCAGGATTTAGCTGGGTAATTTGCGCCATTGAATACCTAGTTACATGTACATGCGAGTGGACTATGAAAACGCTCCAAGAACCCACTTAGCACAACTTGGGCCGGCATATCTCATAGACTTTGACCCAATTGTCTTCCAATAAGCTCACTATCTCATTTAGTGCTTTCAATAAAAAAAAAAGCCGGCCATTTAGGATGATACACCTAAGCCTATCCAAGGAAATTATGGACATGAATCGTTTGCTTGGACATCAACTTCAAGATACACAGAAGTAAACAATCTGAATCCCAATTACACACCTGAATTTTGGGAACATAAATGTGGAGGCCAATCATGAACGACATTCACAAGGTTCTCTTGCTCAAACTACTACTAGGTGGGTCAGGGGCGGAGCCAGAAAAAAATCTTAGTGGGGGCACAAATAATACTAAAATTTTTTATCTACTCTTTTTTTTAATTTTTTGAGCAAAAAATAAATAAATTCACTAACAAGTACAATTGATATGTATATTCCATGAAAAACATAAAAAGACAAACTCAAAATTATTAATGTAATAATAATTTTATTTAAAAACTTCTTTTATTGTCATTTTTTGCACCTTCATTATCCTTGGCTTCTTCTTTATTAGATGGCTCTTTTTCCATTGATTTCCTCTTGAAATATCTCTCCATAGCTAAAGAAATTAAAATCAATATATAAGATACTAATCCAATTAAAATATTAAATGTACAATAAAATCTAATAATCTATCCAAGAACTATTTTACAAGTTAAAGTTATTTATTAAATCATTAATCACAACATATCATTACTCTATCAAATCACAACTTATTCATTCATTACTATATCAAATCATTAATTAGAATATATGAACCTAATCAAGTTAATTAGACAAAAGGATCCATATAAGAATAATTTAAAAGTTAAAATATATGTCAAATGGCCCTCTATTCATCATTACATTAACTCCAAATAAGAAACTAATCAAGGAAAATAAAAAATAAATTATAAATCTATAAAATCACCATTTCACAAGTTAAAATATTTATCAAATATCAAATAACCCATTTATTAGTTATTACATTAACTAATCAATTTTCAAATTTCTCTAAAATAGTAATAATCTCATGCTCTAGAAATATATTTACAAACAAATTTAAAATAATAATAATAATAAGTAATTGTTTAGAACCTGATTTCAATGGTCTCCCAAAATTGGTGAAAAGAGTTACAAATCAGTGGCACTGTGACAGACTCAGGTCCCTTTACTTCCTTTGTGCCCTGTATCACGTTATTTAATTGGAAAGAAGTCAGCTTCAAGGACTGGTTTCTTGCGGTTGAACTGAAGAAAGCAGGTCTTGATTTTCAAAAAGCCTACTCCTTTAATGGAACACTGTTTGAAGTTTTCAACAACACCATTTTCATGACAGGAAAACCAGGATCGGACTATTTGATGGGAGAGACCATTTTCAGTGGGGACAACCAAGAGGCAAAAGAGGAAAAGAAAATTGGGGAATGGGGATAAAGGAAGTAAATGATTAATGATGATTGGATGAAGTAATAAAAAGAAAGAGTAGTTAGTTGGATGTGGAAGAAGAGGAGTCGTGGGTTGTGAAGTGAAATGGGGGACCACAGGAGTAAAGAGAATTTGGAGAGTGGGGACCAAAAGTAATGGCTGATATAATTGATATTTGGTCCTTAGAGGAGGAAAGTGAATGATATAAATTTTGTGACTCATTCTTTCATATTTTTTTAAAAAAATTCTGAGGGCACCATTAAAATTGTATCAAAATTATAGGAGTATTATAGGAATTTAAGGAGGGCAGTGGGGGCCCGTGCCCCCAGTGCCCCCACTATAAATCCGCCCCTGCAGGTGGGTTGCTCAGAGGTTCAGTTAATGTGCAATTTAGGCCATGAAGTCCACAAAGAAGCCACTCCAGTTCTTCAGGAGTTTTTGACACCAAAATATTTCATTGTTGTTAGAGTAGGTAAAATACATGTGCGGGGCCATACATGCCCTCTGCATGTTAATTCTTCTCAACCCCGAGCTCACCAATGTGACTGTTGCGGTTGGACGTTCACAAAATAGATTGAATTAATTTTTTTTTATTTTTGTATAATTACAAACAATATCTATTAGGACAAGTAGACAACCATCCAAAGGCTTCATTTGGATTAAGAAATTTGATTAAAGATTTGAAATCCACTCAACTGGCTTTAATTGTTTAGATATCTGAAGAGGTATGTGGCTTTGCAATTCATCAATTATATAAATATATTTTAAATACTAGAATAATTAATAATTTACAAATCCAAATACCTCCTAAGTAATCTAAACAACTAAAGGGGTTTGAAAGGATTTCAAATCCTTTGTCAAATCCCTCAAGTCAAACGCTTAGAGAATTTACGATGACATGAGTTTTCCAGCCACACACAATGTTTGCACTACAAAATTTTAATTGTGAGGAACTAAGGGTGCATTGAGTTCACAGACGGGATGAGAATTGATTACTTATCCTTGTATTATTTATCCTGGACTGAGTCAACCTCGAATGAATAATCTTATTATCCAGTGTTTTGTTGGTTTTATATTAGATGGGATGTGCTAGGAAATAACATCCATTCTGTGTTTAATTAGTGATAGGATGAGGTAAGATTACGTAGTTACAGACCAAAATACCCTTTTGTCAAACGAACAATTAAGGGTGTTAATTGGGTTTGATAAACACAAACTTGACTTGTAAAAAGTAGAAATTTTGGATTTTGGGCATCGAGCTAACACTATGAGACCATACTCAAGTCACAAACATGTTAGAGTTTCAAGTTTAGTTTAGATTTGGCCCAAACTTACAAGTCTCAATTGACATATTGACCAAACAAATATGATTTTGCTTTTAGTAAGGATAAATCAGTCTAAAGCTTTTAGTAAGAGCAAACTATTTAAAATATTAATTTTAGGGTTAATTCCACTTTGTCCCCCCAAACTTTGGACGATTACCCACTTTAGTCCCTAAACTTCAAAATGGGACATTTAAGTCCCTAAACTTATAAATACCTCCCAATTAAGGAAAATTGTTAACAGAATCCTGAATGCCGTGGTGGTCGAAGTGTCCCATTTTATAAGGGTTTAGGGATTTAAGTATCCCATTTTATAAGTTTAGGGACTTAAGTGTCCCAATTTATAAGTTTTAGAGACTTAAGTGTTCCATTTTGAAGTTTAGGGACTAAAGTGGGTAATCGTCCAAAGTTTGGGGGGATAAAGTGGAATTAACCCTTAATTTTATTACTAGTAGGGTTCAAAATTTATTTATTTCATTAATATGGGCAAATTAATCAAAATATAAATTTTTTATTAGTAGGGACAAATTTGTCCAAAATTTTAATTATTTCATTCATATGGACAAATGATTAAAAACTTAGTTTTGTTAATAGCATCGGCAAATCAATCCAATATTAAGTTATTTCATTAATATGAGCAAATTAGTCCAAGATTTAACTTTTTATAAATCGAGACAAATTTGTCAAAAAATTGTTATGTCATTGCTAGGGGCAAATTTATACAAAATTTAAATTATATTATAGCAAGAAAGTAGAGTTATATAATTTTTAGAATAAAGTATTATTCTATTGGTAAGGATAAATAAGTCCAAATTGGTATTATTTTACTTCTTACTCATCCCAGGATAAGTTATGCACATTTCCCATGGATCCATATGGGGAATTAATTCGATTAAGTGGGATGTATCATCCCATGCAAAAAAAAAAAAAAAAAAAATCAACCAAACATGGGAGGATACAGGATTAGTAATCCAATTCTGAGTTATCTGAAGAACCAAATGGACCTAAAAGCACAATTTGCCTAATATGCAATAACACTTTCCAGAAACACATGTAAGCTTCATCCTACACATTTTAATGAGTTTACACAGAATTTGAGCAAGTGTTATGCCGAGACCTTAAGAAACATTGCCATTAGGGGTATTCATCTACTGCTAACACAATTTGTTAATAATTTTGATACCTCTTTTCCAATTTTTTTCTACCAATCCAACATTTGATTATCGTCCAAATTGGGATTTAGCCGAAAAACCAGTAATTCGGTAATGTCTACTGATACGAATCTCGTTGGTGAGGAGATTCGCGACCCAAGATCACTTGTTGGATTTGACTTCGAACGCAAGAACGGTAGCAGCGGAAACCCCATGACCCCTCTAATCCCCGTGACTACGAACTTGTTGATATTATCTCAACCCGTAACCAAACGAATTAGTGAACCTCAGGCAAGTGTAGAAGGCGCCACAATTCAAGTGCGATTCTTGAATTGATAAGCCGAACAAGAACACTAGAGTATAACTCTAAGTTGTTCAAGGTTTGCTCGAAAGCTATGGAGAAAACTCTCTCAATATTTTTATCATAAAAGTGTCTACCTTTTATTGATGTAATATGGTGCCTTATATAGGCTACAAGTGAAAACCCTAATCTAGTAGAAAATGGACTAAGGGTGCAGTGGATATGGGCCCTAATAAGGGAGGCTTAACCCCCGACGGGTTGGGCCTCATGTGGCCTTTCCTTCCTAGGCAGCCCACTCTAGTAAATAATAATGAGTATATTAGCAATCCTACCCTTGGCGATTCTACGTGCAATATGCACTTAGCCAATTATTCAATCTAATCAACTAATGTGGAAATAACTAACTATGATGCTAAAACGGAAATTAGGGTTTGGCAAAACCCTAATCCTCAGGTGTAGCTTCAATGCTCATTATCGAACCGCGACCACCTTCACTTGAGTGTATGAATCCTTCAAAGGACTTGTGTATGGCCTGAATAAGTACATTGAGTTGCTCACGAAGTTTCTTTGCGCGAGCCTTAGTAATGGGTCCACTTGGGGCGTGCACGTGATTCTCAACTCCTCGATTACTCGAGCCATTGTTGGCTTGCCCACGTACCATGATGCTATCATTCCCCTCCTCTTGAGAAGGATTTGCCCTCAAATCAAACGCATCATCTGCATCAAACGGAGCTAAGTCAGAGACATTAAATGTAGCACTAACTCCATACTCACCAGGAAGGTCAAGTTTGTAGGCGTTGTCATTGATGCGCTCCAACACTTGAAAAGGTCCATCACCCCGTGGTTGTAATTTGTTCCTCCTTTGAACAGGAAAGCGTTCTTTGCGCATGTGCAACCACACCCAATCGCCAGGCTCAAAAATCAACTTTTGGCGACCTTTGTTAGCTTGCTTGACATATTGAGCAGTTCTCCTCTCAATGTTAGCCCTGACTTTCTCATGCAGTTGCTTAACAAACTCTGCACGTTTCTTACCATGCAAATGTGCGCGCTCATTATTAGGTAATGGCACTAGATCAAGTGGTGTTAGCGGATTAAAACCATAAACACATTCAAATGGAGAGAAACCAGTAGTAGAATGGATAGCCCTATTATAAGCAAACTCAACATGAGGTAAACACTCCTCCCAAGATTTTAAGTTCGTTTTGATGATGGCACGCAACAAGGTACCTAATGTACGATTGACCACCTCAGTTTGACCATCAGTTTGGGGGTGGCTCGCAGTAGAGAATAGCAGTTTGGTGCCTAACTTAGACCAGAGTGTCTTCCAAAAATAGCTCAGGAATTTAACATTTCTATCAGATACAATGGTCCTAGGAATGCCATGCAATCGCACAATCTCTTTAAAGAACAAGTTAGCAATATGAGATGCATCATCCGTTTTATGACAAGCAATGAAGTGTGCCATTTTAGAGAATCTATCAACAACCACATAAATGGAGTCATGGCCATACTTGGATCTAGGCAAACCAAGTATAAAATCCATAGAAATGTCAACCCACGGTGCACTAGAAATAGGTAACGGGGTGTAAAGGCCATACGGGTGTACCTTGGATTTAGCTTTCTTACAAGCTAAGCATCGCTCTACCACCCGTGCAACATCTCTCCTCATGTACGGCCAATAGAAGTGCTCCTGCAGCATGGCAAGAGTCTTATCAACCCCAAAATGTCCCATAAGGCCACCCGAATGGGATTCTCGTACCAAAAGTTCGCGGATGGATCCATGTGGGATGCAAAGCCGATTGGCATAAAACAAGTAACCATCGGAAATGAAGAACTTACCTTGCCCAATGTGTTTGCAAGAAAGGTAAAGTTCACCGAAATCACTATCTTGTGCATAGATGTCTTTAATCAGTTCAAACCCTAACAACTTAGCATCTAAGGAGGTGAGTAGAGAGTACCTTCGTGAGAGTGCATCCGCAACCATATTAGACTTACCAGCCTTATATTTAATCACGTACGGAAAGGACTCCACGAATGCGATCCACCTTGCATGCTTTTTGCTCAGGGTGTGCTGGGCCTTAAGGTATTTAAGGGAGTCATGATCAGTGTGTATCACGAATTCCTTAGGCCTTAAGTAGTGCTGCCAAACTTGTAGTGCTCGAATGAGGGCGTACAACTCTTTATCATAAGTGGAGTAGTTCAGCGCAGCCCCATTGAGTTTCTCACTAAAGTAGGCAATAGGTCGTCCTCCTTGGTTCAACACAGCTCCAACTCCAATACCTGAAGCATCACAGTCAATTTCAAATGTCTTAGAAAAGTCAGGTAAAGCAAGTACAGGTGCATGTGTGAGTTTGTGCTTTAAAGCGCGAAAGGCTTGTTCTTGAGAATCTCCCCAATGGAAGTTCTCATTCTTCTTGATCAACTCGGTCAAGGGTGCAGCAATAGTGCTAAAGTCCCTCACGAATCTCCTATAGAAATCCGCAAGGCCATGGAAGCTTCGAACATCACCCATAGACCTTGGTGTTGGCCACTCTTGAATAGCTTTTACCTTTTGATCATCCACCTTCATTCCTTGCGCACTTATAACAAACCCTAGGAACACAAGTTTGTTAGTGCAAAAATTGCACTTCTTGAGATTGGCATAGAGCTTCTCTCTTCGAAGTACATCCATAACAGCCCTAATATGCTCTAGGTGCTCATCATAAGATTTGCTATAAATTAGGATATCGTCAAAGTAAACTACCACAAATTTTCCTAAGATTGGACGCAGAACATGATTCATTAACCTCATGAAGGTACTAGGTGCATTAGTTAGCCCAAAAGGTATCACTAACCACTCATACAAGCCATACTTAGTTTTGAAGGCAGTTTTCCATTCATCCCCCTCCTGAATCCTAATTTGATGGTACCCACTTTTGAGATCAATTTGGTAAAGAACACAGCCCCATGTAACTCATCAAGCATGTCATCTAAGCGAGGTATAGGGTGGCGATACTTTACCGTGATGGCATTTACGGCTCTGCAATCAGTACACATTCTCCACGTACCATCTTTCTTGGGCACCAGAATGACTGGAATAGCACACGGGCTTAAACTCTCACGTGCCCATCCTTTGCCAAGCAACTCGTCCACTTGCCTTTGCAACTCCTTAGTCTCTTCCGGGTTGCTCTTGTAAGTTGGGCGATTTGGCAATGAAGCTCCAGGGATGAAGTCAATTTGATGCTCAATGCCCCTAAGTGGTGGCAATCCACTTGGCACGTCCTCGGGGAAGACATCAGCGTACTCCTGTAAAAGAGACTTAACCTCGAGAGGTATATCAGTATCAAGTTCATGCATATTCAGAGCTACTTCCTTGCTAACAAGCATAAGAAGTGGCTGCTCATTTCTCATTAACTTCCTCACTTTCTTGGCTTTTATCAGGAGCATTTGTTTTCCCTCGATTTTTACCTCACTTGCCGAACTATCTATAGCCTTTTTCCTCTCTTTTTTTGCCTCGGCTCTCTCATTTTCTTTCCTTTTTGCACTATACTTCTCAAACTCTTGTTGCAATTTCAATTGGTCCTCATGCACTTGTTTGGGGGAAAGGGGAGCTAGTGTGACTTTCTTACTGTTGTACAAGAAACTATACTTATTAGTCATACCATCAAAAGTCACCTGTCTGTCAAACTGCCAAGGCCTACCTAGTATAATGTGACTAGCCTGCATAGGAACTACATCACATAATACTTCATCAGAATATTTATGGATTTGGAAGGATATAAGAACCTGCTTGGTTACTCGAACCTCCCCAGAGTTGTTGAGCCATTGGAGCTTGTAGGGTCGCGGGTGATCCCTTGTAGGCAACTTCAAGTTGTCCACCATGAGTGAACTAGCAACATTTGTGCAGCTCCCACTATCAATAATCATACTACAAAGTGCTTGGTTGACAAAGCACCTGTTGACAAAGCACCTGGTGTAGAAAATATTCTCCCGTTGAAGCTCGTCCTCCTTAACACGTGCAGTTAATGCTCTCCTTGCAACCAAAGCAGTCCCAAAATGACCCTCGGGTGCACTAAACTCCTCTTCATTTGGCGATTCCCCCTCACTACCTCCGTCAAGAGGTGGTATGCCTTCGTACTCGGCTTCATCCTCACTCACGATCTCACCATTTTGCATCATAATCATAGTCCTTTGATTGGGACATTGACTAGCAATATGGCCTCTACCTTGGCATTTGAAGCATCGAGTATCACGAGCTCTAGTTTGTACCCTAGGCTCCTCAAATTTTGGAGTAGAAAAGGGCGGCTTGCTAATACTAGGGTAGCCCACCTTACCTCCTTCAAATCTCGGTTTTGGTGTAGGAGCATTTGATGAAGGCCGGGAGTCATTCCGTGGTTGGAATGGGCGGTTGGTAGAGTATGTGGTGTTACCGAAAGTCGGTCGAGTAGTACCCCTTCTCTTGAGCCTCTGCTCGACCTTAACGGCCTTATCAACAAGCTCATGCAACTCCATATAATGTTGAAGTTCCACTCGTTCAGCAATATCGGGTCGTAACCCACTCAAGAATCTCGCCATGGTGGCTTCAGGATCCTCCTGTACATCCGCTCTAAGCATCAGGATCTCCATCTCCTTGTGGTACTCATCCACACTCCGATTGCCCTGAATTAGGGTTTGTAGTCGGTGGTACAAATCCCTAGTATAGTGTCCAGGTACAAAGCGGGTGCGCATCATGGCTCGAAATTCGGGCCATGGAACGAGCTCAGGGAGTCCATTTCTCCTTCTAGACTTCTTGATTTGGTCCCACCAAACCACAGCGTACTCAGTGAATTCCATGGTTGCCAATTGGACCTTTTGCACCTCGGAGTAGTTTTGGCAAGAAAAGACCATTTCGATCTTGGATAACCATTCGAGAAAGGTCTCGGGATCGGACCGTCCTCTGAATTCAGGGATTTTCATTTTGATCCCCTTGAATACATCAGCGGGTCCAGTCGGGTTCCTTCGTCTTGCCCGAAAGGGAGGTTCCTCGTCATCATCATCATTGTTATTGGAACCATCGGACGACTCCTCCACTTCCCTTCGCCTTCGCATGGACTTAGTGGTTTTTGGTGTTCCAGACGCTCGGAGTTGCAGCAACTCATCTTGAATGGGTACTAGCATGCCTTGGAAACGTCTCTCCATTTGCTCCATCATTTGTTCAAAGTCCATGGGACGAGATACTCCTTCGTTGCCACTAGACATGAAGTCTCAAGTGTACCTGCAAGGGTTAGTAGCAAAGAAAGGGAAAAAGGAGAAAGAAACGTTTGTCTCCCCTCTTTTTTTTTTTTTTTTTTTTACTTCACTCCCTAAGTGTATACTCTCACACTTGTGTATGGTCACTCAGATCACTCTAATGAGCTCACCAAAATTTCTCACAACCCCTTGCAAACCTTGAAGAAAGTAGAACTCCTCAAGTGCTCAAGTGTAGCCCAAAAAACAAGTTCACGCTAGAATTTGAGGTTCGTAAGAGTAGAGATTTTCTTGGAAAACAAAATTAGGACACTAAGAATGGAGTGGTAGAATATATTCAAGACTAAAAACTGGAAAAGGAATTGACACAAAAGCTGAAAAAAATTAAGAACGACACTAAAAACTCTAACCGACAAGGAAAATGGTCCTTTTGCTTTGCTGGAATTTTTTTTTTCTCTGGGCCGTTTGCTAAAATATAGCAAGTGATATAGCTAAAAGATAGGCAGGAGTTTAGGCACTATGCAGCTATAAAATAGGGAACAAGATGCGGCTAAAAGTTAGCCTATCAGTTTTGGAAGTCTTTGGCTTTTAGAAATCTTTCGGGTTTTGGAGATTAGGAAGCTGCCTTTTTTTTTTTTTTTCTTGCTTGGTGTTACCCGATTCCCCTTACTTGGTTGTGGAACAAGATGGGCAGTTTATTTTGTTCCTTTCAAGATCAAATTGGCTGCTGCAACAATTTTTTTTTTTTTTTGTTTATACAGCCAAAAGATGAACTATGGGTTCGGCTCTAACACACAAATTTCCAGGTTTGGTTGCAGCTTTGGTGCGGCCTGTTTTGGTGATTTTAATGTTTGGGCAAGTTGTGATTCTTGGTTCCCAACAATTAGAGCTCAAAGTTCAGGTATGTTTCAATGTCACGCACAAGAAAATTTCAAGAATTCAAGATCAAACCACAATTTCCAGCAAATAACTTCAAGAATATCAAGGCTAATTTCCAGATTTCAAGAATATCCAGAATCCCTTCAAGATCTTCGTGAAACCAGCAAATTTGACGCAAGAATTTCAAGAACAAGGTACCAATACTTTCCTAGATGATAAGCAACTCAAGAAAAACGACATAAACAGATTTGGAAACAACTAAAACTCAACAAGAAAGACGAACAGATTTTGGAAACTATCGAAACTCAGCAAGAAGGAATGAATAGATTTTTTCTTCCTTTTTTTTTTCTAACGAGATAGATACAAAAGACACGAAAAGAGGGATAAAAAATGATGTTACCAACAAGCTAGCTCTGATGCCAGCTGATACGAATCTCGTTGGTGAGGAGATTCGCGACCCAAGATCACTTGTTGGATTTGACTTCGAACGCAAGAACGGTAGCAGCGGAAACCCTACGACCCCTCTAATCCCCGTGACTACGAACTTGTTGATATTATCTCAACCCGTAAGCAAACGAATTAGTGAACCTCAGGCAAGTGTAGAAGGCGCCACAATTCAAGTGCGATTCTTGAATTGATAAGCCAAACAAGAACACTAGAGTATAACTCTAAGTTGTTCAAGGTTTGCTCGAAAGCTATGGAGAAAACTCTCTCAATATTTTTATCATAAAAGTGTCTACCTTTTATTGATGTAATATGGTGCCTTATATAGGCTACAAGTGAAAACCCTAATCTAGTAGAAAATGGACTAAGGGTGCAGTGGATATGGGCCCTAATAAGGGAGGCTTAACCCCCGACGGGTTGGGCCTCATGTGGCCTTTCCTTCCTAGGCAGCCCACTCTAGTAAATAATAATGAGTAAATTAGCAATCCTACCCTTGGCGATTCTACGTGCAATATGCACTTAGCCAATTATTCAATCTAATCAACTAATGTGGAAATAACTAACTATGATGCTAAAACGGAAATTAGGGTTTGGCAAAACCCTAATCCTCAGGTGTAGTTTCAATGCTCATTATCGGACCGCGACCACCTTCACTTGAGTGTATGAATCCTTCAAAGGACTTGTGTATGGCCTGAATAAGTACATTGAGTTGCTCACGAAGTTTCTTTGCGCGAGCCTTAGTAATGGGTCCACTTGGGACGTGCACGTGATCCTCAACTCCTCGATTACTCGAGCCATTGTTGGCCTGCCCACGTACCATGATGCTATCATCTACATTTATCACCTAAAACTAGTTCCACATGGTCTACAAGTGTACAAACATAGCATGGTTAAGCTTCAAGTAGTTTTATCTCAATCACATTAAACGACTGCTAGAGTAAATCTGGCAAGAAACGAATTTGGAAACAATTGTTTTTATTTTTGTGAGTTACATTTAACCAAATTGAGGTGCTACTTGTGGTTTTTTTTTCTGAGACTCAATGCGTATGATATCATGTATTGTCGTAGTCTCTTGAATTAGTTTTATTGCATTGTTGTATACTATGAATGTACCCACGAGGCTAACTAGGCGGCTTATTTCTAAAAGACCTTCCAGTAGAAACTCATACAATTCAAAAGAGTATCATAGGAGAGATATTCTGATCAAGGTTTAGTAGTTTTTGAAAAGGATTTCAACCTGATCTATTGCAAAACATTTCACCATCAGCCTATCGAAATTTTCAAGACTAAATTATTTCGTTATTGCTTTATCATTGTTCTACTAAAGGGTAATGCCATTGGCAAGAATAAGAAGCTGGAAACCTTTAGTGTTATGGTTCTTTAGTTGTGTTTCGTGTGGTTTATTTGCTCTGTACCATTATAGAATACCATTGTTAGTTGAGTTGTTTTGTTTGCTTCAACTCTGAGTTAGTGTATCCTAATACGGAATGTCTGAAAATAAAAATATCAGTAATATGAGATATTGTGGCTTCAATTTTATCCAGTTTGAGCTTTCCTACTATCCTATTTCTGGATTGTCTCTTTCTAATTGTGCTGCCTTTTTGTACGATTTAGTACTTGAGATGGAAAAGTAAATGACTACTAAAATCACGTCTTAAAATCTTGTTCTGTTAGACTTTTTAGTATCTAGGAAAGGTAATGATTAGTTAAAACATGATAGTATTACAATTTATTTCTTTAGATGTCAAACCAATCAATACTCAAGCGTACAGCCTGCAGGCATGGATGCTTATCAAGTATATGGTGTGCTTAGGAGACCACATTGAATCGAGAACTAGAGAAGTAATTCTCTAGGAGTGGCTGAAATCATATGCTACCTTTTGTACCCTGCATATTCATTTAATGTGTGGCTGGTGTACAAGGAACTTAATGCATGAAAAAACTTATAACATGATATATTAGCCACCCAAATAACATGCAACAAAGATACTAGTCAATGAGTTCATTTAAACACCGGAAGATTTGGCAAGTTGAGCATCGGGTTTCATTATGTGTTACGCTCACTTTTCGGAGTTCAAAGGATCCACATGACGATCAGGTTAATAACTATGTACAGCTACATAGTTTTGCGTACTTAAGATGAAGAAATGAGGCTAAGGACAAGTGATTGACTATTTTAGCATCTAAGTGGCTCTCAATCCAAACGTCATCAAAAGTGGCATCCATGCCAGACATCCATAACAAAAATTAGCTAAGATGAAGAAAGGAAAAGGAATACGAAACCATGATCATGGTTTGGCCTTGCATGAATCCCTCGTGTAACTGCCACATGTGCAGGCCTGACGACTTGTCCACCTAGCGTATATCCATTCTGAAATGAGTACAAAAGAACATACGCATAAGAACTCGATCTTGGTTCAAGGTAAGAATAGAAAATTAAAAGAAAATTTTAACAAAAAATGAAAAGCTAGTATTATCTGCAGAACAGTAGCAACAACTCGAGGGGTGTGCTCACGATTGGGCACCAAATAAGCAATTATGTGTCTCGAGGAGTCATATAGATCACTAGCCTTGGGGGTGAAAAGTTCACCCCCATATTTGACAAGAACCTAGAAAAACAAATTTGTTTTTTCTTTTAGTTTAGCATGAATTGGCATTCGGAATTTCAATTGATCATTGAATCAACAAAAGAACTCTATTCATGTAGATTGTGACATAGATACTGCAGTAGATACCTAAAGTTTGTATTGGGACATGACAGAATTCTTCTAAAGCTGCATGAATGACATGATTTAATGCGAAGAGTTCAAAGTTGAGATATTTCATTATGGTTGTTACTCCTCCTTCCTATGGTATGTTTGAATTTAGAGGACCGTTGCACTGAATTACTTAAAAGGTGTATTTGAGCCTAGGTGTATTTGAGATATTTCATTATGGTTGTTACTCCTCCTTCATATGGTATGCTTGAATTTAGAGGAACGTTGCACTGAATTACTTAAAAGGTGAATTTAAGCCTATTGTTGGTAGGAATCTCCTGGAGCAGCAAAAATGAAATTATTAGCAAGTAGAAATAAAACAAAAGAAGATTTAGGCAGACTGATGTGTTTAATTGACAGAAAAGGATATCAATACATTATATGGGGGTGCAAATTTAATTAATGAATGCAACAAAATTTAATGTACAAACTTCTTCAACACAAGATTATTCAAAGAAGCAATACCATCCCATTGGCAAACTGCTACTAGAACTGTGGTAGTTGTCACCATCAAATAATGGCCAGAAAACTAGACAATTAATATCCTAATCATTTTTAAAACAATGAAAAATTAGATATGACAATTTAACTAGGCCATGCCATGCTAAATTGACCCCTGCTTAGCACGAATAAAAAGTATTGGCAAGTCAAAATATAAAAAAAAGGAGATACAAGTAAAATGATTTGGTTGACTGACAAAATGAGATCAACGTATTCTACAGTGTGTCTGCTTGCGTGAGAACTATTTTTTATAGTAGTTTTTAAGTCTTTATACTGAGGATTATAATATTCTGTTAAAGTTACAACACTACTTCCTCTAACATGACCATTTACCACGAAGCGTGAATTATTGAATTTACATTAACATTTGCAAACAGTGAAGTAGTTTGGCAATAATGTTTGACTAAACATTTGAATGTTTTGTCTTATGCATTGATTATGTTTACTAGAAACTTGTGAAATGCAAAGTCCATCTTTGTACCTGAATCTGGGAAATACACACTTAAACCTGATTTGGTTGTGTACTTCACCGGATTTTCTAACAATTGGACATTAAATGTGAAAAGAAAAATTGCAGTTGCCTGTCGGATATTCACTAGTATAAATAGGGGTTCATTTTCTTTAGTTGAAGTGCATCAGAGATCGAGAGAAATACAGGAAACAAACGATCTCAGTTATTTAGTGTTTGAGCAGATATCTCAAGAGTGAGATTCTGATAAAATTTCGGTAGATATTCTCAAGAGTGAGGCTCAATTTAGTAATGTCTAATATAAGTTTATTTTGTGAGTGTTGTTATTGTATATACTTTGAGTGTAATAAAATTGTTCATTTGTCTCCTTTATTAATGGATTTAATCCATTAATTTCATATTAAAACCCACCATAATTCAGCAATTTGGTATTAGAACATTTCTATCCTAGATTCACTCTTGATGAAATTCTATTTTGCAGGTACAATTCGTTGGGCCTCTGTGAGAGATGATTTTCTAGAAACACAGTAAAATACTGTGAAATTTTGTGATATCACACAATTATTAAAGTGTGAGTCATAAAATTAATTATGGCCAAGGTTGCTATCTCATTTGGAAATATTGAAAAATTAAGTATCCATTCCAACAACTATGGTTCCTGGAATACTCATATGAAATCTACCTTTTGGACAAGACTTGTGGGTCGCTGTCGGTGGAGATGACACAACATCACCAACAGAGGCAGAACCACTTAAAAAGTGGAAAGTTGAAGTTGACAAAGCCATGTATCCTTTGACAATGGCTGTAGAAGATGATTTGTTACAGCGGATCAAATATGCCTAGACACCAAAGGAGGCATGAGACAAGCTCACGTCACTCTTTGCAAAGACTAATAATGTGAAACTCCAAAAGCTCAAAAATGAATTGCCATCTATTTCTTAGCAAAATATAATAGTAAGTCAATATTTCTCCAAGGTAATATCAATTTGTGATGAAATATCCAAATTGGATTCCCATAATGCAATCATAAAGACTAGAATACGGGGAATTATTATCCATGGTTTAAAACTAGAATACATGGTCTTATTACTGTCACCTGTGGTTGGGCCAAGGAGCCAACCTTAAATAAGTTAGAAAGTTTACTTAACAACGAGGAAATTTTAGACAGTTCTATGTCTAAAGTATCTATTAATGAAGAAGAAAAAGCTCTCTTTACTAGAAAGGGTTGATCTCAAGCCGGAGATAGGAGACCAGTGAATAACCAGAATAACTCAAATGGCAAGTGGGGACTATGGCAACAGAAAAAGTGGAAAAGCAACAATTGAGGGGGAGCTCGTCAAAGTCAAGGAGCATATGCCCAAAATAGAAGGCTTCAATGGTCGCAAGACAACTAGAAATGGCAAAATGATGAATGCTACAATTGTGGTAACAAAGAGCATCATGCAAAATTTTGTAGATTCCTACTAGCAGAAAATAATGTTGCTACATCCTCTAAAAAGGTGAATGAGGGTGATAAAGATTGGATGTCCATGTATCCTTTGTAGTAGAAGATTTCAAATTTTGCTGCACTACTAAACAACAACAACAGCCGGCTATTACAGTAGTGAGCACTAAACCAGTAGTCAGTGCAAAGTTCATGCCTTTTACCAGTACTATTCCTTATAAGCATCTTCTGAAGACAAGCACGGGGCACATATATAACAATTAGATACATATAACAATTAGCTCATCCACAGTCAAGTTTTACATTTATAAAATCTTAAATACTTCACGCATAATTTTTCATAAGTATACGAGTCGTTTATTGAGTTTAGGGGTATTAGGTGTCGATCTCACAGGAAAGGTTGTCAATTACCGATGGTTTTCGAACTCCTTTATTATTTAGACTAGCACAAGTACAAAACATTAAATCTACACTATAAAAGCAACAAAAATACAATAGAAAGCTCCTAGAGGTATGGAATTCCTTACTACTCTTGCAAATGACATTACCGATTAAGTGAATGCTATTATCTTGATTAGTTATGGCATAATTTCCTAATGTATATGAAACCTACTCTCGTAGTGAATCAACTATACTTGTAGCTAAGCCATACCTACTCTCGTGGTCATGAAATTAAGTACAAGCTCATTGATTCTATGAAATTACATGAAACAAGTCACTTAAGCCACAAAGGTGCACTTCTACTCTCGTAAGTGTACTCTCTCGGTTTATCACTTTCTTGAACTAGTATTAAATTCCAATTCTCATTGCAAACTTAACACCTTAAAATTATCACAATTAATGGCCAGTTAATCATGATTAGCTAAACAAAATTGATAAATAACTTGCTCAAAATAATATAATCAAATAACCAAGTAAACATTACTAACATGATATAGAAAGTTCAATCATAACTCTAGGCATAAACTTTAGAAACACATATTGAAACACAAATCCAAAACTTGCATATTAACCATACTTAAAAATCCAATACAAAAGATAAAGAGTGGGAGAAGAGATAATCCTTGTTACATGAGTTTCAACCCCTCCTTCTTCATCTACATCTTCATTCTAATCTAGCCAATACACAAGAGTGAATAACACAATTAACTGCCTAAACTATTCTATACTATACTAACCTAACTAATGAACAAAGGAAATTCTAGTGAAAACTACATTTTTTGTGAGCTTTTCTAGACTTCAAAAGTTTTGAAAATGGTCTCCAAAGGCTGCTATTTATAGTGGATTCAAGAGCCAAATGAGTTGTTTCAAGTTGCCATTTTTACTCTTGAAACTCCCATCAGTTGTTTCTCCAACTTTCCACACTCTTCTTGGCCAGATACAACCGAAATTACTTGCTGGAATTGAGTTGGAAAGTTGTGTGAACAAAGAAAAAGTTACAGAGCAAGTTGCAGTTGAAAAACTAGAATACGCGACCTCGAATACGCAACCTTAGAGCGCGTATTGTATCCTACATATTGCCTTATTGCAGGTTTGCATTTTTTGGGCAGAATTCATCCTTGCTCTGTTTTTTGTCCAACTTCAACTGATATTGTATTGATGATGGAGGCTCAACTAGCTCTTGTGTAAAACATGAAATTGTATCCCTTTGAGTTAGCTTTCCAATGCCTCAAGAATCATCCAATTCGGAGCTCTGTGGACTGATAAATGACCAAAATACCCTCGCCTTGTCATAGCTCTGTTTCAGCTTTTGAACATGAAAATGTACTTCTATATTTTGACTTTTTGACAAGAAAAATGACTAAACTGGACTTCGATGTAGATATATTTCTTAGCTTCAAAATGGTATAAGAATCACCTCAATCCAATGCTTTTATGTCAAGATATAGCCAAAATACTACAAGGTGTCAAAGCTGTGAAACTTCCTTCTTGTATACTGAGTTGCATTTCATCTCTTGCACTTTATATTCTCTTTTTATCACTTCAAATCATCATTAATCATCCAATTATCTTTTCAACTCACTCCATTTGATGATTGAATCCTTATACCTACAAAAACATGAATTTTACCATTAAAATTCATAGAAATGCAATTTTTACCACATAAACCATAAAATGCATATTTTTACTAGAATCCTAGTTAATTAGCTATAAAAGTAAATAAATCACACTAAAATTAATTAATAAAACACACTAAAAATACACAAAATATGCACTTTTCAAGGTCCAAAAAAGAAAATTCATGGAGAGAGACTTGAAGAAATTGGAATGTGAATAAGAGCTCATCATCTGATGGCAAAATATTTCTTGGGATTTAAGAATCAAATAAGGGAAAAATATTAGGATTTTAATTGATTTCAATGGTCTAGACGACAAGAAGCCAGAGTCATGCATAGGGTGTAGTGTAGCTAAGATTGCAATGGGATTTTTTGGTGTGTAGGAGACGCAAAGGATAAGATAGTGGTGGGTTTGTAACAGGATAGCTTCTGCTTATAATTACAAGGGCTATTCCACATTATCTACCTATAAGTCTATACCAAGCGTTTCATTAGCATACAAATGACAATCCATTCCATTGTGGTTCTATTTGACCTTCCTAATCTATTCGCATTGACCCATATTCTATAGTGTTTTGATTAGCATAATAGTGACAACAGTTTCCATCTTTGTGGTCCTATTTTGCCTTCCCAATCTTATCCTTTTCTCCTTTTTCTTTAGGCAAATACCTTCCTAATCAATTGTATTAGACACATATTCACTCTTTACCTCTCTCAGTCTTCCTCTTAGATCTACCATTGTCCCAAGTCCATCGCTTTGGACAAATTTGATCTAGGACCTTGTGTAAGTATAAGCAATGGGCGTACTCTCAATATTCGAAACTCCAGATGTTTGTTTTGTATTACATTGATTTTAGAACTTGTTGATAGAATTTCTATTGATTTGTACCGTTACATTTTAGGTGAATTAAGTTAAGAACAAAACTGGGCAAAAATCCCAAATGTGGTCTTGATGTTTGTAAGACAAATTTTTAGTATTTGGCTTTTCTTTAGAGGATTAAATTTATTTTTTTAAAAAAAGATCTTGAATAAAACATGCTTCTTAGTTTGCGTCTATTATATATATGCTGTAACTTTCATTTGTTGCCTCTCGGACGGAATTCTTACGTCCGCTGCTGGTAATTGGGCAACCCTTCTACCCTTTTCGACGATTGATTAACATAAAAATTCAAAATTTGAGTTGTATATTCCTTGATTTTGTAGTACCTTCTCATGCAATATAAATATTAAAATTAAGTAATTACCTGGTAAAGAAAAAATTAACTGTTCTAATTCCAATATTTAGCAAACGATTGACTGGAAGGATAACTATTATTGTTCAGCTTTCTAGCCATATATGGAGTTTTATCTCCTTTTGGTGTTCAGTGCAGGGTTTATACTTTGTAGCAAAACTATTCTTTTCGAAAATGACCCACAGAGGCCAAAAAAAAAATTTAAAGAGATACGAATAAGTTGGAAGGTGGACAAAAGCTAATGATAGCAAAATATTTCTTGGGACTGAAAATACCAAATGGAATTTTTCTCTAATATTGTGATAACTAATTTCAACATTCTATAAGATAAACGGCTAGTCATAGCCGCCCTATGTGGAGTGTAGATAAGCTGCAGAAATGTGAGTCTGGTGGGTAGGGAACGAAAAAAAAAGTAAGGTTTGAGGAGTTGGGTTGGGAGCCATTATGGATTCTGCTTATAAATACGAAGGCGACATTCTTAATGGTTATTCCACATTATCTATACATAACAAGTACTTTGATTAGCATAAAAATGCCAATCCTTTCCATCTTTATTGTTCTATTTTACCTTCCTAAGTTATTTGCATTAGACCCATATACACACTTTACCTCCCTTGATCTTCCTCCTAAATCTATTGGTCCAGAGTCCATCGCTTGGACCGATTTAATCAAGGACCCTATATAGGTATAAGTGATGGTCGTATTCTCAAATACAAAGGTCCAAATGTTGGCTTTGTACTTTTTGCTTACACTTTGCCAAATAGGTAAGAGTCTTCGACCACTAAGTCTCCATAAGAAAGGGAGAGGCTTTTCTTTTCTTTTCTTTTCTTTTTGGAGGAAGAAAGGGAGAGGCTAATTATATCGTTCTCTTTCATTCTAAATTAACATATTGTTTAAATTTCATTGCTAATTATACAAGTTATTAATGCATCAAAAGGTATGAAAGGATGAAAGGATGTGAATTTAGCCCTTCTCAATGAGAAAACATCTTATCAGGCTAATGTTGCTGAAGGATTGGCTTTTAGCTACTTTATCAAGCAAACCATGCATGCTAAACTAGCCAAAGTTGAATGACACAACAAATACATTGTTGATAGTAATAAGCTCTTGTTGTTGGCAACAACTAAGAACTTACTGGGCTAGAAAAAATGCACTTGATGTACATTTGGATGATGTTATACACATATACTCAACACGATTGACTACTTACTGCTATTAGAATTACATAAACAATCATGTTTTAATGTGTAGCAATATATGTCTCAATTGATAAAATTGCTGTAATGCCTTCAATTGTTCTTAACACAATATGTCAGGTTATCATTTATATATATTATGTTCAATCTTTGCTAGAGTTCATGTGATGTAAATATGTTGAATTAACTTTTGCACATTTTCTTTGCTTTAGTTTATGAATTATGTGATGATGTAACAGACCCAAATTTGGGACCAACATGTGGAAGGCCTTTTGGATTTAGCTTCAACAATTTTAATGGAGTTCTCTATATTGTTGATGCATTACTTGGTCTGTTTAAAGTAGGACCTGAGGGTGGACTAGCTACTCTAATTGCTAAGAGTGCGGGTGGTGTTCCATTTAAGTTCCTTAATGGCATTGACGTTGATCAACTTACAGGAGATGTCTATTTAACTGTTGCCAGCCAAACATTTGATTTAAGGTACATCATCAATTTTCTAGATGTTACTTAAGCAATACTTTTCCTGACAAAATTCTGTTTTATTAACCCCATAAGTATCATCAAGGTTAGTGCTAATTTTGGAGTATTGAAGACAATTGAAGTTAGAGGCCTTGTTCTCAACTGATTTTTAAAACTTGATTTTAGATTTCCATAAAATATAAAAATCTTAGACATTTATTTTCATATATGTCTAAATACAACAAATGAACAATCAGACTCGTTGGTCCTCATAGCTTTAGGATTCAGTAGTCTTGACAATACGGAAATATGACTTAATGGTAACTTTCTCAACGCTTTTTTAGTTATTACAGTTACTGCATAAAATTTTCTAATTTTTTGTTAATTTCTAAAATGCTAAATTTCCAATTTCGGAACAATGAAAAATGCAGTAGGGAATGGGGATGCATAAAGTTACGCTCGTTCTAGAGTACTGAAGATATACGTCTAAAATAAGGTACTAATTACATCAAGGGTAATTCAATTTTGCCAAAATTCTTGTTCAAAGTCATTCACTAACCATGCAATTATCATCCATATTTTTTACCGATTAGGCCTTGATCTAGTGGTTAACATTGAGATCCCAAGAATTAGAGCTTATAGACTTAATTCCTCCTTTTCCTTCCCTACTTCCTAAATCCCATCTCCTCCCTAACTTTAAAAAAAAAAATTATCCATATTTTCATCTGTATATCCTCATCAACTCAATAGAAAATCTTGAGCAACTCAAATAATCTTGTGCAGAAATGTCATACAAGGGAATTATGTTCTAGATTCAACTGGAAGATTAATCACGTATAATCCAATAACAAAAGAGTTGAAGGTGTTGCTAGATGGGCTCTCTATACCAGCAGGACCTGTGGTTAGCACTGATCGTACATTTGTGTTGTTTTCAGAGTTCAGTACTAAAACAGTCAAAAAGTACTGTCTCACCGGATTAAAAGCAAATACAACTGAAGCTCTATTAAACCTGCCAGGAAATCCTGTGAAAATAAAAAGAGCCCCAGAGCCGGGGAAGTTTTGGGTGGCAGTTAATGAGATTGTTCAACAACAACCGCGCAATGCTACACCTTTTGGATACAAATTTGACTCATTTGGGGAAATACTACTGATAAAAAATTTGGAAGATCACTATAGCAATATTATTGTAAATTTGGTGCAAGAATACAACGGAGGAAGAGTGGTCGTTGGTTCACGTGAAGTCAAGTTTGTTGGCATGTATAGTAAATAGTAACTTGTGGAAGTAACCTTGGCCATTTAATGGAAGATTAGCTATTATGAAGAAAATGTATTATGGGATTTCTTTTATAAAAGTTTGTCTATTTGGTGTTCTAAGGGCACACAATATGAAGTTATCTTGGTGTTATTATTATTATTATTATTTTGGTAAAAAGTAAACTTCTTTGCAGTAGTTTTACAATTAAGGGGTGAATCATTCACTCTCCATTTTTAGTGTGCTTATCGAGTGCATTTAGAGTATCAAGTAGAATAAACCATTTAACCATGGGGTTTTGGCTTTAACCCCTTCTAAGTCCAATTGAGAATGAGAAATTACAAGACATGAGGGTAGAATAAATCTTACCTCTTTATATAATTGATATTAGCTTCACATTGATATATCAAAATGCATCTTCGGATTTGTTCTCTCTCTCTCCCTCTCTCTCTCTCTCTCCGGTTTGGATTTAATTATCAGTCATGATCTTATGAAATACGAATAAGCTCAAGTTTTATGACTTTCGAAAAAAACTAATGGTTTAATATGCAGGCCTGAATTGTGAGCTATGTTGCTCATTTCAAAATTAAATTCATGTGAGTTCCCAAAAGTGAATTCTGAATTCTAGACCAACTAGTATTCTGTTTCCTACATTTGCCTAGTAATTCTATGCTTTTGATAAATATTCCTACAAAGAGAATTGAATGAACAAAGAGCTAATTAAAAGTAGTTAAGCATTAATTAGGGGAACAAGTTCACAAAACTAATATATACCCTTAATTTAAAATCAGTTGATTTTTTATAACATTAATATAATACTTATAAGAGAAACCTTAAAAGTGCCAAATTAGAATTTCAATTTTCCTATTCTTGAATATTTGAAATGTATTGCACGAAAAAGAAATGTATTTTTGTTGATCTGCACATTCAATGGAATCAAATTTACATTCGAGATAAAATAAATATGAATTAGTTAATTTAGTCCAAGTACTCCAGAGGCATTTTATTATTAATTTTTTTCAGTTTCCTAATGTTTGTATTATTGAATGTTAGGAAGAGAGAAAAGAAAATAGTTTTATATCATTTAAACCACCCATTATGATTTGTTCATATAAGAAATAGAGAAAGTCATTGTTCAGAAAAAAAGTAGTAAAAGGTTTATCATTATGGAAACAAGTTGAAATTTGATAACTAATCAAACTTATTGTATTCATATAGCAGTAATTGAAGATAATCATTAGTTAAAAAATAAAGAATGAAAAGCTTGTAATACTAAAGTAAACAAATAAGGAATAGTTGACTTGGTTAGATAGGAACACATTCAACTATGCTTGATCTATATGGTTGCTCGTATATTTTGCACCAATAGCTAGAGTAAACTTTTAGACACCTTGACCAAATATCCATTTTGATGATATAGCTAGCTAATTTAAATGGAATTGGGTAAGAAAGAAACAATTGAATAGAGAATTTCGTAGCACTGATTTAAATTTGTAATTAACTTGTATTTGAACCAATACATTAACACGATATATTTTTTGTTACTTAAGAACTTGTGCGAGGGATAATAATTGAAGAAAGAAATATCAACTATATTCTCACATACTCATTGATATAAAATTTACCAAGTATTGGATTCTAAACATTTAACTACCATATGAAGTTTCAAAAATATTATATGCAATGTGATCTTTCTCATCACACAAATTGCAATGCATAAAATAAGATAAACATATTTTTTTTTTGAGATAGTTATTAAACTTTTATAGTGATCATACACCTACACCACCTATTCATTCTCAATTAAACACAAAAAATGTAGGAATCCATTTTGTCAAGAACAAATCTTCACTTTTGAGTGATTAATAAATTTATCAATGCATGAAACAACTGAAAAATTAAACACAGAAAATTACTACATATGAATAACAAAAATAATTTAAATTTATTAGAACTGGTAAATTTTGTTAGAAGAGAGAAATCATTAAAAAAAAACTGATTACAAGAAAATTTAATTACAAAAATTATTAAGTCAAGTTAAAGTTTTCTATTTGAAGGGGATTATTTAATACAAAATATGGATAAAAAAGCCAAAACTTTATGAAGAAAATAGTTTAAGCAGCCGTAGCCCGTGGGTACTTTCCTATAGAATTTAAATATAATAAACTTCTTGATATAAAAAATAAGTCCTTAAATACGATATGTGGAATTTAAATAAATATTTTTTTATAAATATGATGATTTTATTTATTTAGTGAGAGCTGTAATAATGTCATCTTCTATAATAAGGACACATAACAGATGCAACAATTAAATAGAAAGGATTACTCCAAATCTGAAGAATTCATAAAAGTTAACATCGTAAACTTCAATTTTTTTTTACAAATATATAAATCTCTACTGTTCCAAGATCTATGCTTGTCTGTAACAAGTAGACGTAGTACATGCTATTTTTAAACCCCAAGATGTGGTTTATATATGAGCAGACAAATGTAAAAAATTCCAAATTTGATAAAACAAATGTGTGAAAAACACATATCTAACAAGAAAAGAAAATCAAGGAAAACAAAGAAAACTCTTCCAAGGAAAATTCAAGAAGAGAGCAAACTGTTACTAAAAGATTCTAAGAGAGAAAAACTCTCACAGGAAAATTCTAGGAGAGAAAATATTTTATTATATAAAGAAGAAAAATAAAGAACCATGAGGAGAGAGACTAAAGAGACTAGGTCACTTTCCCACGAAAACAAAAGAGCTGTATAAGTTTTGAGTAGGAAAAGAGAATGAGACGAACAGAGTGTTTCTATTTTGCTACATGACTCATTGATTGTCGACCTAAAGCTTAGCTGTGGTTGCCTGGAAATGTAATAGATGATTTGGAAACAAACTCAGGTACTGTAACAATGCAAGATTAGCACCACTCAATTCGAGACCAATATTAGCTAGTATAGGATGAGGACTTTAACAACTTGATGGGATCATACTAATGGGAGAAAAGAACGTACAATGTAAGAAAATTAATTTACATAAACATTAAACTAGGAAAATATGGGTAGTTCTAATATATCTCTATACCTACTTATACGTTATCATTGAAACATTTTGGTCCACCGGAATCTCGAAATTCAGATTGTATCTACAATTCAATTCATTAAAGTTATATTAAATATAGGGATAATTTCAGATACCTCCCCTGAGGTTTCTGACAGTCTCACTCTCCTCCCTTGTAGTTTCAAAAATATTACAAACCTTCCCTGTCAGAATTTGGGTCCCATTTCTTACATCATCATGGCAAAAAAGACTTAAATACCCTCACAAGTCAGCTAATATTTCATGATTATCAAGACAAATACATTCAAACTCACGTAATTACTTTTTTCTATGCTATATCTAATCTCTCTTTTACATGTATACATAGTTAAATAATTAACACCTAACATAATGTACATTTTTTTAACATCTAACCATTCCAAATTTATGCATCCTATTACACTACCTTTTATAGATATACACAATAACTAACATCTAACATAAAGTATATATTTGTAAACTGATTGTACCTCATAGATCACCACGTATAAGGTGTTTATAGGCAAATTAATATTAGTCATATAGATAAAATTACATATCCACTGTAGCTTGTAAGGAGATGCACAAGTGGGTCAAAGTACCAATAACTATTCCAAATGTATACATACCATTGCACTATGCATATAGCTGCGATGACTAATTGCAATATGCATGTGAACAAATAACTGCATGTTCAATAATTTATATGCACCGTACTTGGTCGCTAACACGGTGTACATTATTTTAACCAGATTGTACATTCACTAAGTATTTATATACATGCTACTTATTGAAGTAAACTACCTCTCTACTAAATATTTAATGCACTCTCATAAAAACTAATGGTTGATTTAATATGCAATTGGAACAAATAACCATCTAGTGAAAGCTTTTGATATAATATTATTGATGAATAACATATTGTATCTGAAATTATCCATTTTTTCTAATTTATTTTTGGTTTTTGTTAGTTTTCATTATTTCACTAATATAACTTGTACACTTATCTCATGGGCATTTATGGAAACAAATTTCCCTCTCTTTCCTGAAAACACTTTTTTATGTTCACTTTTGACATCATGGGACGATTTTGTTACAAAATCCTATACCTCAGGGGAGTTTTGTGATATTTTTGAAACCACAGGGGAGGAGAATGAGACTGTCAGAAATCTCAGGGGAGGTTTCTGAAATTATCCCTTAAATATAACCTTCTTTGAGAATAAGAGAGCACACAGTTTTTCTTTTTAAAAATTATTTTTTAGTAGAAGAAAGGTAGGATTTAAGAAGTGGAAAGGAGAAAGGGGAATCTGAACCCTAAACTTCTATGTTCTAAAATCTACCCTTAACAACTAGATCACGACTACCTCAATACAGCACATAAGTTAATCGCCAATTACGCCAAAGTCACATTATCGATGTACTTTAGCTCCAGGAATTCAGTGTCAAACATACTTTTGGCCTTGCCATTTACTAGTTTCATCAATTAGACTAATACATGCATAGTTGAGATTCTACATAGTTAGATAAGAACAATTCAAAGCACCTCATGTGAGCCAACGTTATATAACAAGGAAAAAGGGAGGTTGCCTTATATAGCCATTCTGATGCAAAATGGGCAGCAGTTGAGCGGCTAAATATAGCAAAAATGTGATAGCCCCACTTTTCCCAAAGGCGAACCAGAGGAGTCAGCGAACTGCCTGCCCAATTCTCGCCGGGGCTCACTACAATCCATATTTCAAAAACTAGAAATACTTCAAATATTTTCAATATACATTTAAAGTACTCCAAACATTAATACTTAAATTAACTAACCTTCAATCTTAAATACAACCCAAAAGAATATGTACTACAGTCATTTACTATAATACAACTTAAAGTTTCCAAAAGAAAACACCTTAGTATTATTCGTGAGCACTTTCGGTCTTGAACCCTGTTAAGAAAAACAAAGGAATGGAATGGCCTAAACAATCCAGTGAGGTTCCAAAAACACACAAGCAGTTCTAATAGATCAAGTAAATGAAGCATAATGCACATATGGTTCAAGGTTTCACATTGACACATTAAAATGAGACATTTATCATTTTACAGAAATAAACACACATTAAAAGGATATGGTATTCACGTGAAATTGTTTCGGTCAGCTGCACCTTATAATCCCAATAATTTCCCTGGTTGGTCTGGCCATCATCTTATTCCTCCAGTGGTAATACTCGAGTATACTGAAACGGTGGCTCAGGATTCCAACCTACCCGACCGAACCCAGTCCTGGCTCGAGCAGGTTAGCAACCAAGGGCAGGGCCTAGTTCAGCTAAGAGCTTACAACATGCGCAAGTAATCAAATAAACCGGTAAATGGTAGAAATTCATGGTTAAACGGTAGAAATTTATTATTTTAATTAGTCAAGTGTGATAAAATATACACTCGCCTTAAAACGGTGGAAAATTATATAGTAGCAATTATAGGGAACACTTAACACTTAAACACACAAGAAATATGCAGCAAACATGTAGCAAAACTATTCAAGTCACAAACACATGCAAGGAACACTCACCAATTCAAAATAAGTGAATAAATAAGTCCTTTAGTGTTCCGCTTCGAGGTTTCCTTCAATCCTCTTGAGCGCCTGAAGAAATAGTGATCGATTATCACTCACATATACTCACAATCACTTAACATACAAGGAAAAAAATGTATTTGTTTAAACTTAGAACAATGCCTCAAAAGGACTTCACTCTATTGAAATTTCAAGATTCAAAAGTGAGGATTTAAAGTCATATGGAAAAACTTGTATCCTCCATGAAATTGGGTTTAAAACGAACTGTCAATATCAAAAGCAAATGAAAAGTTCTTAAAACTCATTTCCTAAGAAATCAAGAAATTTCAGTTTTGCGCGACAAAGTTGGGAAAATTAGACCCTGAATTCGGTACATCCAAAAATGGAAAACTTTACACCATTGGAAACTAGATCCACATTACTAAAAGTTCCTGGAAGACACTTTTTCAAGGTTCCCAGTTCCACGAAAACAGGTTTGAACCAGTCTTGGTTTTCTTGTAATCTTTGGAAATTCGGCAAAATTCACAGAAAGTGAATCAGCTCTTGAAATTCATAACACAATAAGAGTTCCAAACAAGGTTTCAAATATGACAAATGGAACCAAATTCGAAATTTTGAGCATCAAGATATAACAGTTTAAAATCAGCTAAATCTTGCAAACTGATCATTGAATTTTTAGATTTGAAGAGCAATTTTTTGGGCATTGGTATTGAAATTACACCAAATTTGGTAAACTTAAACTTCCATATATAGATTACTTCTCTATCAAAATTTTCACAAAAACTCCAACGGGAAGGTAGTTAACGAAAAGACCAAAATTTGTGAAATATTTCAAAGCAAATCTACCAACCCACTCTTTCTTTCTTTCCAAAGGTTTCTATCCAATGAAACCAACCTCAATTCACTCCATTTTTGCAACTAAGGTTCCAAAAATATTTAATAAGCAATTGATGGTTAAATGACACTAAAATTGTTGAAATATAATCTCCCAAAGCAGGTTTGACCATTCGGCCAGCAAGAAAGGAAAAAAAACTTCCAGTTTCCAGTTTTGTTACATTTTTGAAATCAAGCCATATCTAACTCTATACTAACTCAAATTGAGAATGGTTGGTGGCGTTGGAAACTAGGTTCCAAATGGAACAATTCATTAGAAGACATTATTTTGAAAATATTTTCACAACTGGGACAAAAGCAAGCCACAAAACGCAGTTTCCAGTTTCATTCGTATGAACAGTCAAAACATAACAGCTAATTTTGCCAACTCACTGAGGTTCACTCAAAACGAACCAGCAGGATATTTTTATACCGTTGAAAAGTATGAATGTCTAGTTTTGAATGCTACAAATAGAACTCCATTTCAACTTTTATACAAAAAGTTATGTTCGGATAAAGGAGCACTGTCCGCGAACCCCTGCTACACGTTTTTCCAGATTTGAATCTCTGTTTTATGCAACCAAATGAAAAGATTTTTGAAAGACACTTTGTACACACAATATACAACATATATCTATCAATTTCACAGCCACCCAAGCATCAAAATTTTGAAATAAAAATAGAACAACATGGACAGAATTTTCGGCTAGCTCTCTTCCTCAAGGTTTCTCTCTTTCTTTTTCCTCTTCTAATTTTTTCCATTAAAACTCATTACAAACACACTAACACACACATAAACATCATGGAAGCCCTTATTTAACCAAGGTGGGAGTTCAAAAAACCCACTTCAACCAACCAAATCCAACCAACAACAAGAAGAAGGAAGCTACAAGCTCCAAAGCCAAGAAATGAAATAAGAAAGCAAGAGTTTTGGTGAGAGATGTGTATACCTTCCAAACCCAAGAAAAAACCCTAGATTAAGATCAGATTTTCCATCGAAAATTCTCCAAGAAAATCCACAAGATTTCCCCTTGCTCCTAACTGGAATGGTACTCCAAGTTGTGAGTGATTTGGTGGAGGATTTGTGGGTGAAATGGAAGTTGGAAGATGAAGTTTTTCTTTCTTCCCTTCTTCCTCCTTAGGTTGGCCGAAAATGAGGTGAGAGAGATGAGGGTTTGGTGTGGTGAAACTTATGAGGGAAGCTTGGATGAAAAGTGATTGTTAAGTTTGCCAAAAAGTCAACTCTCACTAGTGTCGCTCTAGTGTTTCGTACCATCACTTTCTCTCGGGTTTGATACACTCATGCACTAATCCTCCAATGTAAATCCTCTACTACTATAATTATTCATACTTACCAATTTAGTATTAAATTCTCAAATCTCCAATTAGTCGTACAGGTGCGACTTTCGAGAAACTATTGACGCATACGCGGTAAGAGCTTAAATTTCAACTCATTCACATCTAATCTCTCAATTAACTTTTCTTAGTCTACTATTGATCATCCTTAGTTTTCCAAGACTAATGTACTCTCGAATCGAATATTGCCTCGAAAAAAAATGTGTATTCACTATTTCTCGCTAAATGATTCGCAGAAAAAATTAAATAACACTAGGACAAAATAATTATAAAATAAACTAAATTAAGAATAAAAACATGAGTCCTCACATTCTCTCCCCCTTAAAAGAATTTCGTTCTCGAAATTCATACCTTCCATAATTTCAGATAACCCTGGACCTTGTTGGGTGATCATTATATATGTTCTTGCAGGTACTATTGGTCGGTTTTCTCTTTCATTGACTTGTTGAGGGATAGTTTTATTTCCTTGTTGAATAGTAGTTTCTCGTGGATACCTTTTTGGGCAGTCGTGAACTTTATGGTTGGTGCTCCCATATCTCATACACTTTCGCCCCTTCACCCAGCAGTTTTTTTCGGTATGATTCGTCCTTCCACAATATCCACAGGTCAGAAGAGGAGTTTTGACTTGACTAGCCTGCGTAATTTTTCTTGATTGTATCTGTCCTACTGGAGCTCCTCGTAACATAGTCCCTTCTGGTTTCTTTATCATGGGCAGTGAAGGAAGTGCCAGTCTTACTCCATTCACTCCTTTTTTAATTTTAGGTAGCGGTTCAATTTCTCTTGGTACTTCAAGGTAGTGACTACTATCGAATACATCTCTTTTCCTCGCTTGAAAGGTTCTCAGTTAGAATTTTGTGCTCTCCACCCTTTGTGCTTTCTCAAGAGTGTCACTAAATGTTTCAATCTGTGCTGCGGCAAGGGCAACTTAGATTTCTAAATTTAATCTGTTGACCTTGGTCGATCAATCCATGGTTTTGATGATTAACAAACCAAAATGTAGATTTGGACTAATGTTTTTATGTGAGCAATTTGTTAGAACAGATTCTTGTGGCACAAAAGAAGAAGCAAAAACAGGGCACTCATGTCGGACGTCCGAAAGGATGAAGAACATCAAAAAGGAAACTCTGTCGGACGCTCATGAGGAAGCATCGGACGTCCGAGAAATTTCGCAAAGATTTGATGACTCTCTGACGACGTTCGGACGCAGGGTTCGGACGTCCGACAGATGGTTTGGACGCAGGGTTCGGACGTTCGACAGGTGGTTCGGACGTCCGACAGGCCAACGGCTAGTTTTGACAGCATTTAATATTTGACCGTTGGAGAGTCTTTTGGAGCCATTTCTCACCTTCTATAAAAACTCCAAAGCACAAGAAGACAAGGGACTTTTGCCAACACAAAATACAAACTTACAAGTGAGATTTTTGAGTAGAAAGATTCTTTGTTGGTTGTATAAGGGGTTGGGAAAGTTGGGTTGTGAGGTTGCTCAAGTGAAGGTTACTCTCTGGGAGGAGTAAAACCTTGGTGAAGGTGAACCTATCACTTGAAGTGGTAAAACCTTGGTGAAGGTTACCTCATTTGTATAAAATAGTTCTTAATTGGGTGAGTGATCTTTCAAGTGTAGGTTGTTGAGGGTTAATTAGAATAGTTGTAAAACTCCTTGGCTCAACCAAAATGTGTTTGGGGTGAGGAAGGAGTGAGCCTTCACTTGTACATCTTGGTTAGCATCGCCATCTATTGAAGAGGCTATTAGATTGATATTTGGTTTGCATTTCTTATCTTTTCTCTTTAATTAAGTTTTCTTTATTGTGCTTAAATTTGATATATCTTTGTGCATCATTGTGAAATTGTTTGTACTCATTGGGTTGCACCAGGCCTTACAATTGGTATCAGAGCTTGATCTCTTTTGATCAAGCTTAACCACTTAGAGTAAAGATTATGGCAACCATAAAAGTTTCTTTTTTAGAAGGGCAATCTATTGATAGACCACCTATGTTTAATGATTCTCATTTTAGCATGTGGAAACAAAGAATGATGATTTTCTTACAATCCGTTTATATTGAATTATGGTATGTGGTAGAAGATGGTCCTTATGAAGTCAGAATAATTGACTCTACCACTAATTTGAGTAGATTAAAGACTAGACAAGAATTGAATGAAAAAGACAAGATATATCTTTCTTTGAATGCCAAGGTCATGTATATATTGTGCATTGCATTAGATGTAAATGAATCTAGTAGGATTAAAGGTTGTAAATCAGCTAAAGACATTTGGGATAAATTGTGTGAATTTCATGAAGGTAACCAAAATATTAAAGAATAAAAGAAATCTTTACTTGTTTCTCAATATGAATTTTTCAAAATGCATTCTCTTAAAAATGTTGATAAGATGTGTAGTAGATTTTGTGACATTATTGAAGATCTTAAATTGCTTGGAAAAGAATATTCTTTGGGTGAGAAAAATAGAAAGATTTTGAATGCTTTGCCAAAAGAATGGGAAAACAAAATAAATGCTATAGAAGAGGCAAAGGATTTAAATTCTATGTCCATTGAATCTCTTGTGAATTCCCTAATCTCTTATGAATTAAAACTGAAATTCAAAGTGCAAGAGAAAGAAAATGCAAGAATGTATAAGAGAGGCATAGCTTTTAAAGCATCTCAAGTGGGGGATAACCCATCCTTCATGGGTAATGAAAACATGGAAGTGGACAATGATATAACTCCTCACATCAAAAGTTTTAAGAAGATCTTCAACAAGAGAAGTTCAAGAGGAGATTGCAAAATTACATGGGATGAATGCAATTCAAAAAGAAAAAAAGAAGAGTTGGCACAAATGGCATTAATGGCCTTTGGAGAAGAAGAGATAAATTCTTATCACTCTTCTTGTGATGAAAATAATGAAGATGATGATGTGAAAATTCTTATGATTAAAATGCATAAAAGTTTGAGAAAATCTTATGCTAAAAATAAAGATTTGAAAACAAAAATAAATGATTTGTTGGAAGAAAACTCCAAACTTTTTCAAGAAAACAAATGTTTGAGAATGGAAAATGATGATTTAAATAATCAAAAAAGGGTTTTTGATTGCAAAAATAATTTGAAAAGGAAGTTGGAAGAGAAAACAAAGTTTTATGAAAAAATGTTGGAGCAACAAAATGTGTTAAAGAAAAGAATTAATGACTTGAACGAGTTTCTCCAAAATGAAAAACAAAAGTTTTCTCAAACAAAAGAAAGAAAATCTTTTCAAGGCACAAATAAGTTTGCTATGATAAGAGGTAAGAAAATTAGCTGCATTAAATCCACCTATGTGCAAAATACTTCTATCATGTGTCACTTTTGTTGCAAATTTGGACATATGCAAAATGATTGCTATGTAAAGAAAAATATGAGAAAAGACATGAAATCCATGTGGATTGCTAGATCATGTCGTATTAACTCCCAAGGACCCTATAAAGAAAGGGTACCAAATGAAATTTCTCATATTTAGGTACATCATGAAGATTTGATCCAAGAAGTGCTATATGGTTGTAAGTACAATTGAAAATTTTGATATTTAATATGGTCTTGATTTGAAAAATAAAGGTGGAGTTTGTTTTTTTGATTGATGCCAAAAGGGGGAGTAGGATTTATTGAAATTTCTTTGTATGTTGGCACTTTCTAATGGGGAGCTTTATTTGAACTTATTTGATAAAAGAAATCTTCATTTTGTTTGTCATCATCAAAAAGGGGGAGATTGTTGACCTTGGTCGATCAATCCTTGGTTTTGATGATTAACAAACCAAAATGTAGATTTGGGCTAATGTTTTAATGTGAGCAATTTGTTAGAACAGATTCTTGTGGCACAAAAGAAGAAGCAAAAACAGGGCACTCATGTCGGACGTCCGAAAGAATGAAGAACATCAAGAAGGAAACTCTGTCGGACGCTCATGAGGAAGCATCGGACGTCCGGAAGGATCGGACTCACGCCTCGGACGCACATCGATCGCATCGGACGTCCGAGAAATTTCGCAAAGATTTGATGACTCTCTGACGACGTTCGGATGCAGGGTTCGGACGTCCGACAGGTGGTTTGGACGCAGGGTTCGGACGTTCGACAGGTGGTTCGGACGTCCGACAGGCCAACGGCTAGTTTTGACAGCATTTAATATTTGACCGTTGGAGAGTCTTTTGGAGCCATTTCTCACCTTCTATAAAAACCCCAAAGCACAAGAAGACAAGGGACTTTTGCCAACACAAAATACAAGCTTACAAGTGAGATTTTTGAGTAGAAAGATTCTTTGTTGGTTGTATAAGGGGTTGGGAGAGTTGGGTTGTGAGATTGCTCAAGTGAAGGTTACTCTCTAGGAGGAGTAAAACCTTGGTGAAGGTGAACCTATCACTTGAAGTGGTAAAACCTTGGTGAAGGTTGTCTCATTTGTATAAAATAGTTCTTAATTGGGTGAGTGATCTTTCAAGTGTAGGTTGTTGAGGGTTAACTAGAATAGTTGTAAAACTCCTTGGCTCAACCAAAGTGTGTTTGGGTTGAGGAAGGAGTGAGCTTTCACTTGTACATCTTGGTTAGCATAGTCATCTATTGAAGAGGCTATTGGATTGATATTTGGTTTGCATTTCTTATCTTTTCTCTTTAATTAAGTTTTCTTTATTGTGCTTAAATTTGATATATCTTTGTGCATCATTGTAAAATTGTTTGTACTCATTGGGTTGCACCAGGCCTTACATAATCCTTGGATAAACCGTTTTATTCTCTTCCGCTCCGTGCCACCAATTCTGGAGCATATTTAGATAATTTCGTGAATTGTGTTTCATACTCAACCACACTCGAAATTTCATGATGAAGCTTTATAAAATCGTCTTCTCTCTTTTCTTGGACTAGTGGAGGAAGAAATTTCTCATTAAACTCTCGTACAAAATTTATTTAAATTCTTGGAATTTGATCTCTTTCCCACTTGTTTCTTATAACATTCCTCTAGACTCGAACTGCTCCCTCAAGTTAAAATACAACAAAAGTGACTTGTCTTTCTTCCGTTTAGTTCAAGATATCGAATATATTTCTTATATTTTCTAACCAATTTTCAGCCACTTCTGGGTCAGGTCCTCCAGAAAATTTGGGTGAGAAGAATTTCTGAAACCACTCCAAAACTCGATCCTCTCCTATCTCCTGGTTTTCACGTTGATTTTCTTGTCCAATCCCCTGACCCTGTTGTGTGACTAAGAATTCTAGTACATCCGTCATGCGAGTTAAAACTAATGTCATTTGGTCATCTCTTCCCCCAACTCTTGGCTCGGCGTTTTGATCAGTAGTAGACTCATTATTTACTTTTTGATTTCGAGATTGTCTGGGTTGACGTCCTTGACGTTGTCCTCTAATTTTCATATTCACAGCTAATCTATATGCACATGCATAAATTTCACACTAAATTATAATTGAACTACACACACATACTAGTAATAACTCTAAAGAAAAATATAATAACTTGCACAAATAACATTATCATCGTACAAATCAGACACAAATTAGAGTTTATCAAATCGTAACACAAGTTAAAATCAAGTAAAGTACATACTAAGTTAAGGTCAGTAAACGAAAGTAAACAGGTGATTAACGAAAGTAAACAGGTGATTAACAAACTCCTGAGTTCTACTCCTAAGTACATGCATCTCCAAGGTATAAACTCCTGAGTTCTACTCCCATCGTCCCATTACAAAAGATCAAAAGTAATGTTTCACTAAAATAATTGGAACTAGATGATTCCCGTTTCCTAACACTAGGATCCTCTGGGCCACGATCTTCTCTACCTCTCTCTCTTAATTGTTGTGTCATTCTAGCCAAACGATTATTGATTTTCTGTAACTATTCACGTGAAATATCGATTCGTTCTTATTCCCTACAAATGGAGATTTCAAGTCCTCAATATTGCTCTCAACTCTTAAGAATCGGGTACAAGAATCTGAAATAAGGTAATTTACAACTCGAGCCGGCCCTGTCCCAAGAGTAAATCACCATATTTAAGATTCCTATCCAACATACAGATCTAAATTTTTCCAAATATCAAGATAAAGGGTTTATACTTATCATATTCATGATTCACAGTTTCGCTCTAGAAGAGTACTTAAATCTTTACTCATTCACATAATAGGAACCATAACACCCATTGGTCCAAATTCACTCCTGTAAGGCCCGAAAACAACCTAAGAGAGAGGTGAATTAGGTTTATTATAAAATCAATCAAGTTATGGACACCTTTTGTTTAATATGAAATTTATCATCTTTTCAAGGTGACTACATAATGAAGTAATTAGTAAAAAAATAAGATTGCTTGGGAATAGAAGAGATAAGCAATTTAAAGATCTCAAAATAACAATAAGTAAATAAGAAGGAAAGAATTGCAAACCAATTGACTACCAAACTCCTCTTGAGCTTGTAGATCAATTTATAGAACAAGTTTCTTCAAATTGATGAAATACAACCAATCTTATGTACAAAGGAAGGTTCACTTCCTCCTTGCCCCAAGTATCACTCGGTCAAATTAGGAAGTTTTACTATCTCTCAGGACAACTCTCACAGAGCTACACTATTGAAGTATTCACTCATAAATGAAAAATTTATAATGAACTTCACACCACCAAGACTACAAATATTTTTTGAAGAGTATTTTCTCACTAAAATCACTCTAGATCTTTTGTATTTTTAGTGTGCAAAAGTTGTTTGAAGTTTCTGACCATACTCTATTTATAAGAGACTAAGAAAGTGTTTCATTAATGTGTCCAACGGATAAAAAGTAGTTAAAGAGTCAACTAGCCGTTGGGAGTATCGGACGTCCGGTACATCTGAAGCATGCTTTCGACAGCTGGCAGTGAGTTTGAAAAATCTTCTTCAATTCTATCGAACGTCCAGTGCTTGCGTCCGAAAGCAGACGATGAGTTAGAAGGAATATCTCAATTCTATCGGACGTCCAGTATTGTCTTTGTGAGCGTCTGACAGCTTTCGTCGAGTTTGAAAGATCCTATCAGACGTCCGATACTTGCATCCTATCGAAATCAATGAGGTAGGGGGAATGTCTTATTTCCTTCCGACGTTCGGTGATAGAGTTCTTCATGAGTCCGAAGTTGCGCAATGATTATCGGATGTCCGATTCAGTCTTCACAAGCGTCCGACAACCTTCAGCAACCTTTGTTTCTTTCAATTGCACTTGATCTTTGAATCTGATTTGCTTCATAATTGAAAGTATATCTTGAAGAGATATTAGTATCATCCATTATTTTGTAAACATCAAAAGTTAGGAACTAAGATCAACATTATCCATTTTTTTGATGATGACAAAACAATGGATGGAAGAAAGAAAAAAATTGAGCATATGAGCAAAAACTCTCCCTCACTCATTGCATCAACAATTTTTAAGAGCCAAACTTATAATCTCAAAAAAACTTTTCCTTTCACATAACATCCATTTCTCCCCCTTTTTGTCATCATAAAATGATATTAAAAACCAGCAACCATACAATAATAGAGAATCCAATATTCCAAACAAAAATAGAGAAATGATACCAGAATGCAGCAATCACCAACATACCAACATATCACAGAGAACTGATACCAAAAAAAGTATCAAATAGAGAAACTCAGTATCATTAGATCAGCATTATTCATTTCTCTCCCTTTTTGTTATCATAAATATTCAGTAATATTAAAAAACATCAAGGGAAACTCAGTTCAAAACAACAGAAACATCAAAAGAGAATTACAAAAGAACATTATGAACAAGAATCTCACCTATCTTACCAATATTTCCTACTCCAATTGTTATAGTTTTCATGTCATCTCCAAATGTCACTTTGCCACTAGACTTTGGCTTGAGTGTGATGGATCATCGGTCATGTGTCTTGAGCAATCACTATCTATAAATCACTTTGATTCCTTAATGATGTTCACCAGATTCACCTACTCAAGAGTTCAAGAACTAATATTTGGTACCCATTAATTTTTAGGTTCTTGAGAGTTAGTTTCAGGTCTAACTATTCACATGCATTTCACACCTCTTTTTATATTCTTTCTCGCATAGTAATTTACTTTTCATGTGACATTTTTTATAACAAAAATTACATATAACCAACGAGTTATTTGCATAAACAGATTTAATAAATTTTACTTGTTTTCTCTTATAAATAGTAAAATCGTTTGCACCAGAATTTATTTTCTTCTCATAAGTGCCAAGATGAGTCTTTGATTCATTCCTTTGAAAACAGTCTTGTTTTTTATATTGGAGCAATTCATTTAAATTATCCATTCTTCTTTTCAAATCACCTTACTCCTTTTTGAATATTTTACAAAGCCTTATTTTTCTATCAAACTCATTTTGTAGATCAATCTCACCCTTTTTCAAGCAATCATTTTCAGTTTTCAACTTTTATTTTCTTGAAAAAAACGTGTATTATGTTGAAGAAGAAAACTAATTTTATATTTTAATTCCTTATTTCTAGTATAAGATTCTTTCAAGTTATCATGCAACTTTTTAATGCAAGATTCAAAATCATCATCAGTTTTATCATCACTTTCAAAATGAGGGTTAGAAGTCGTTACCTCATTATCTTCAATGACCATGAAAGCCAATCGAGTAGATTCTTCTTCCTCTTCAATTTCACCATCGGAGTTGCACTCATTCCATGTGAATTGAAAGTTATTGAATCTTAATTTTCGTTCAGCTTTCCTTTTCTTCATTGGACACTCACTCATGTAGTGTCCAAATTGGCCGCATTCATAGAATTTGTCACCTTGTTTTTTGTTGGTCTCATACATTTTTTTGTTTCTTGCATTGCTGAATTGATTAGAATCTGAATTGTTAGGTCCTCCTCTTTTAAATCTCCTTTTGTTGAGGATCCTCTTGAAATTTTTTGTGATGAGAGCAAAATCACTGTTATCAACTTTCACATCTTCTCCATCTAAGAAGGCCGAATCATCTTTATCTTGAGTTGCTTTTAGAGCAATGCTCCTTCTTACCTTTGCATCTTCTTTTTCTTGTACTTTAGTCTTAAATTTCAGCTCATAAGAAGTCAAAGAATTAATAAGTGATTCAATAGACATAGTATTCAAATCTTTAGCCTCCTCAATAGCAGTCACTTTACTTTCCCAATATTTGGACAAGACATTCAGGATTTTTCTGTTTTTCTCACCTAAAGAGTATTCATTTTCCAATACTTCTAAATCCTTAATAAGATCATTAAATTTACAATATATTTGATCAATATTTTCATGAGATTCCATCTTAAACGACTCATATTTAGTAACTAAGATAGGTTTCTTTTGTTCTCTAACATTCTCACTACCTTCATTAATTTATTTCAGTTTGTCCCAAATTTCTTTAGCTGACTTGCAACTCTTGACTTTAATAGATTCATTTGAATCTAAAGTATTATATAACACATTCATGACTTTTGCATTTAAGGTGAGATGAGCTCTATCAACTGCAGTCAATTCATTTCTAGATTTTGGTCTTGGTCTATGAGTTAATTCATTTCTAGTTTTTGGCCTTGATCTATGTGTAATATCATCTACTATAGAGGCATCATATGGACTTTCATTAACAATAAATCACAATTCAATATCAATCGATTACAAGAAAATAATCATTATTTCTTTCCAACTCATATAATTCGACCCATTAAACATAGGTGATCTAATCACAGATTGTCCTTCCAAAATTATGGCATTATTGGTTGTCATCTTTACTCCTAAACTGCTTGAGTTTAATCTCTAGAAGTCCAAGTTCTGATACTAGATACAAGACCCAAAGACAACCTAAAAAGGGGGTGAATTAGGTTGATTATAAAAATTAATCAAGTTATGGACACCTTTTTGTTCAATATAAAATTTACCCTCTTTTTTAGGTGACCACACAATGAAGCCATTAGTAAAAGAGTAAGATTACTTGGGAGTAGAAGAGATAAGTAATTTAAAGATCATAAGATAACAATAAGTAAATAAAAAGGGAAGATTTACAAACTAATTGACTACAAAACTCCTCTTGAGCTTGTAGATCAATTTATAGAACAAATTTCTTCAAATTGATGAAATACAACAATCTTGTGTATAAAGGAAGATTCACTTCCTCTTTGTCCCAAGCACCACTCGGTCAAATTAGGAAGTTTTACTATCTCTCAAGACAATTCTCACAGAACTACACTATTGAAGTATTCATATACAAATGAAAATCTTACAAAGAATTTCACACCACCAAGATTACAAATCTTTCTGGAAGAGTATTTTCTTACTAAAATCACTCTAGATCTTTTGTATCTTTAGTGTGCAAAAGTTGTTTGAAGTTTCTGACCATACTCTATTTATAGGAGACCAAGAAAGTGCTTCTAACAGATAGAAAATCGTTGAACAGTCAACTAGCCGTTGGGAGTATCGGACGTTCGATACATCCGAAGCATGCGTCCGAAGCAGGCAGTGAATTTGAAAAATTTTCTTCAATTCTATCGGACATCCGGTGCTTGCGTCTGAAAGCAGATGATGAGTTAAAAGAAATATCCCAATTCTATCGGACGTTGGTATTGTCTTTGTGAGCGTCCGACAGCTTTCGTCGAGTTTGAAAAATCCTATCGGACGTTCGATACTTGCGTTCAATCGAGATCAATGATCTAGGGGAAATGTCTTATTTCTTTCGGACATCCGGTGATCGAGTTTTTCATGCGTCCGAAGTTGTGCAATGATTATCGAACGTCCGATTCAGTCTTCACAAGTGTCCGACAACTTTCAGCAACTTTTGTTTCTTTCAACTGCACTTGATCTTTGAATCTGATTTACTTCATAATTGAAAGTATATCATGAAGAGACATTAGTATCATCCATTGTTTTGTAAATATCAAAAGTTAGAAACTAAGATCAACAACTCCGCGAAGAGACCACGCGAAGTGCTCTGATACCACCTGTGATAGCCCCACTTTCTCCAAAGACAAACCAGAAGGGTCAGCGAACTGCCTGTCCAACTCTTGCCAGGGCTCACTACAATCCATAATTCAAAAACTAGAAATATTTCAAATATTTTCAATATACATTTAAAGAACTCCAAACATTAATACGTAAATTAGCTAATCATCAAGTTTAAATACAACCCAAAAGAATATGTACTACAGTTATTTACTATAATACAATTTAAAATCTCCAAAAGAAAACACCTAACTACTATTCGTGAGCACTCTCGGTTTTGAACCCTGTTAAGGAAAACAAAGGAATGGAATGAGTTAAACAACCCAGTGAGATTCCAAAACACACAAGCAGTTCTAATAGATCAAGTAAATGAAGCATAATGCACATATGATTCAAGATTTCACATTGGCACATTAAAATGAGACATTTATCATTTTACAGAAATAAACACACATTAAAAGGATACGGTATTCACGTGGAACTATTCGGTCAGCTGTACCTTATAACCCCAATAATTTCCCCGGTTGGTCTGGCCATCATCTTATTTCTCCAGTGGTAACACTTGAGTATACCAAAACGGTGGTCCAAGATTCCAACCTACCCGATCGAGTGCAGTCCTGACTCGAGCAGGTTAGCAACTAAGAGCAAGGCCCAGTTCAACTAAGAGTTTAGAACATGCGCAAGTAATCAAATAAACTGATAAACAGTAGAAATTCACAGTTAAACGGTAAAAATTTATTATTTTAGTAAGTCGAGTGTGATAAAATACACACTCACCTTAAAACGGTGCAAAATTATATAGGAGCAATTATAGGGAACACTTAACACTTAAACACACAAGAAATATGCAGTAAACATGTAGCAAAACTATTCAAATCACAAACACATGCAAAAAACACACACCAATTTAAAATAAGTGAATAAATAAGTCCTTTAGTGTTCCACTCCAAGGTTTCCTTCAATCCTCTTGAGTGCCTGAAAAAATAGTGATCGATTGTCACTCACATATACTCACAATCACTTAACATACAAGGAAGGAAATGTATTTGTTTAAACTTAAAACAATGCCTCAAAAGAACTTCACACTATTGAAATTTCAAGATTCAAAAGTGAGGATTTAAAGTCACAAGGACAAACTCGTATCCTCCATGAAATTGGGTTTAAAACGAACTATCAATATCAAAAGCAAATGAAAAGTTCTTAAAACTCATTTCCAAAGAAATCAAGAATTTTCAGCTTTGTGCGACAAATTTGATAAAATCAGATCCTGAGTTCGGTACGTCCAAAAATGGAAAACTTTATATCGCTGGAAACTAGATCCACAGTACTAAAAATTCCTAGAAAACACTTTTTCAAGGTTCCAAACAAAAAGTAGTCATTTTTCAGTTCAAATTTCCAGTTCCAAGAAAACAAGTTTGAACCAGTCTTGATTTTCTTGTAATATTTGTAAATTCGAAAAAATTCACAGAAAGTGAATCAGCCCTTGAAATTCATAAGACAATAAGAATTCCAAACAAGATTTTAAACACAACAAATAGAACCAAATTCAAAAATTTGAGCATCAAGATATAACAGTTTAAAGTCAGCTGAATCTTGCAAACTGATTAATGAATTTTCAGATCTGGAGCAATTTTTGGGGCATTATTTGGGTATTGAAATTACACCAAATTTGGTAAAATTAAACTTCCATATGTAGACTACTTCTTTATCAAATTTTACGTAAAAACTCCCATGAGAAGGCAGTTAACGAAAATATCAAAATTTGTGAAATATTTCAAAGCAAATCTACCAACCCACTTTTTCTTTCTTTCCAAAGGTTTTTGCCCAATGAAATCAACCTCAATTCATTCTATTTTTGCAACCAAGGTTCCAGAAACATTTAATAAGCAATTGATGGTTAAATGACAATAAAATTTTTGAAATATAATCTCCCAAAACAAGTTTGACCATTCGGCCAGCAAGAAAGGAAAAAAAACTTCCAGTTTCCAGCTTTGTCGCATTTTCGAAATCAAGCCATATCTAACTCTATACAAATTCAAATTGAGAATGGTTAATGGCGTTGCAAACAAGGTTCCAAATTCCACAATTCATCAAAAGACATTATTTTGAAAATAATTTCACAAGTGGGACAAAAGCAAGTCACAAAATGCAGCTTTTAGTTTCATTCGTATGAACAGTCAAAACAGAACAGCTAACTTTGCCGACTCCCTGAGGTTCACTCAAAATGAACCAGTAGGATATTATTATATCGTTGGAAAGCCATGAATGTCTAGTTTTGAATGTTACAAACGGAATTCCATTTCAACTTTGTACAAAAAGTTATGTTCATATAAAAGAGCACTATCCGCGAACCCTTGCTACACTTTTTTCCATATTTGAATCTTGCCAAAACTCAAGTTTTATGCAACCAAATGAAACGATTTTTGAAAGGCATTTTGTATACACAATATACAACATATATCCATCAATTTCACAGCCACCCAAACATCAAAATTTTGAAATAAAAACCGAACAACATGGACAGAATTTTTGGCTAGCTCTCTTCCTCCCGGTTTCTCTCTTTCTTTTTCCTCTTCTAGTTTTTTCCATTAAAACTCATCACAAACACACTAACACACACTTGAACATCATGGCAGCCCTCATTTAATCAAGGTGGAAATTGAAAAAGCCCACTTCAACCAATCAAATCCAACCAACAACAACAAGAAGGAAGCTACAAGCTTCAAAGCTAAGAAATGAAACAAGAAAGCAAGAGTTTTGGTGAGAGATGTGTATACCTTCCAAACCCAAGAAGAAACCCTAGATTAAGATCAGATTTTCTATCAAAAATTCTCCAAGAAAATCTATAAAATTGCTCCTTGCTCCTAACTAGAGTGGTGCTCCAAGTTGTGAGTGATTTGGTGGAGGATTTGTGGGTGAAATGGAAGCTAGAAGATGAAGTTTTTCTTTCTTCCCTTCTTCCTCCTTAGGTTGGCCGAAAATAAGGTGGGAGAGATGAGGGTTTGGTATGGTGAAACTTGTGAGGGAAGCTTGGATGAAAAGTGGTTGTTAAGTTTGCCAAAAAGTCAACTCTCACTAGTGTCGCTGTAGTGTTTCGTACCACTACTTTTTCTCAGGTTGGATACACTCGTGCACTAATCCTCCTGTGACGGCCGCACCTCCCCATAAGGCGTACCGCAGGGTTCGGCGGGTCGCCTGCCCAACTCTCGCTGGGATTCACTCACTCATAACTCAAGAAAAAATGATGTACACCCATAGAAAATAAATAACACATCCACTTCCACTTAATATATACATTGATGCTCAAATCCTGATACAAAACTTCTACACACCAAAATACTTCAAAATATTTACAATTCGAGTACAATCAACCCTAGTCGAATGCTAGCGTGAGTACCATTTCAAAACTTCAAAACTAGACTAATCTGTACTAGTCTCACGCCTCGCTCGTACCCCCTGTAAGGAAAACAAATGGCGCGGAATGAGCTAAAAGTCCAGCGAGGTTCCGAATAGCAAGTTGACCATTATTTAAAAGTGTAAGTACCACGTAGCAAAGTAATGAGCATAAAAAGTTCATAAAAGTGGGCAGTAACACTTCAAATAGTAAATCTCAAAATGAGCGAATGTAAAGTTTTCCTTTAAAATAAAACAATAACACGATAAGTACTAATCATTCCAAAGTATAAGGATACGGATGGCTCTCAGGAGCCAAATTCCCATTGCATCACCAGAGCTTAATCAAGTAATAGTTGACACTCCATCAACTTTCAAATAAGTAACCAATCCCGTAGAGCACCAGTTAAACTACTCTCCGTCCACCATCTATCCCCTACTGGGTTCAAAATCCTCAATAAATACTGGTGGTAATACTCGAATATACTGATTAGTCGAGAAAATAACACTCCACTTGACAACACTAGATACCCATGGTTCGTTATCTAATTGACCAAATCCTTGCCGGCTCGACTCGATTAACTAGCCAATGGGGTTTGGGTCCCCAAAAAGTCGATGAGATAACACTCCAATTGACTGAATCAAGAAAAAAAATATGGAGATGGAAAGGAGAGGCACCTCCCACTCGGATTGAGTGTGGTACATGCAGCCGCTTAGTACTTATAAGTCAAGTACAAGTATATCAAGTCAATTGCAACAATAAACAAGTATATATCATGTTAGGGCAAGTGCGATAAAGTACACTCTTGCTCGATTAAACAAATTACATATCATTAAATCACATTGGTCAAGTATTAAAAACAAGTATCCAGTTCAATCGGGTATTTGGAAACACTCACCAAAAGTCTAGTGCCTCTCAAAGTCACGTTTAGGTCTAACTTCTTGGTTGAAGTCCAAATCTACGATAAAATATCATTTGCGAATGTAAAACTCTCTAGAGTGCGAAACATAGGAGTTTTGCTTCAAGAAAATCAAATAAATGCAACTCGTTTAAGTAGTATTCAAAATACTTATCCAATTTCGAACAATTCATACTCGCTCTTAAAACTTTGAAATTTTGAAGCAATTATACTTGATATATCATTTGAGTCGAAGAAATAGAGAAAACGTATTTCTTTTAGTCGTAAATTTTATTTTTTCAAGGGTACAAGTTTCGACCGAATTCTAATTTATATATCTCGATAAAAGAAGATGCAAATATCCTAGATAGTTCAAGTGGTATTCGTCCTCAAATCCTTACCTAGTTCTCGAGTGCAAATTTGGGCAGTACGCCCTTTGTATTTACCTATTTTCCAGCCATTTATGGTTTCATTCCTTTCTTAATCAGTCCCAAAGTCACACATAAAATAATCTCATTTCAATAGTTATTCAATAGGCTCAATGTCGTACAAGTACAAAATCAAGTTAGGAAAATGTTCGGAAATGAAGTTTAAATCCTAAAACAAAAGACAGATTTGACGTCGCTTAGCGTATCGGACACAACTGAAGCTACGCTTATTGAATTGGTGTGTAATTTATACCGTTTCGAAGCTAAGATAATGGGTTACAACTTTGATGAAAACCACTCAGTCCAATTCGTAATCTATCTAGGTCAAAATTTCAAATTACAGAACCAGAATCTCACAATCTGGCTAGTTAACCTCACTATGCGTAAATGACAATAACTCAAGCTACCGAACTCCGATTGAGGTAGTTTTAGAGCCGTTGGAAAGCTAAGACACAACACTACAACTTCTGTGTTTTGACCAAATGCTAATTCAGTACGTATCAAGGTGAACAGATGTGGTCAGATTGGTGAAATGTCAACACTGTCCACAGAGCTTTACCTATGGCTATCAGGGGTATTTTTATCTTTTTATGTGCTACAGTACTCGGATTGAGTTGAAATTTTATAGGTAGCTATAAAACTCATTCCTCACAACTTTCATGTTTTGTGCTAAGCCTAATTGAGCATCCATCATGGTCAAACAGAATCGGGCAGAATCGAGCAATGAAGAATCTCAATTCTAGAATTTAAGGTATTCAAGGTGAAATTTCACATTTCTAGCTTAAAACCACTACTATTACCTCCTATACAAGCCTAAATACACTATATACCATCCAAACAACAAGAATTACAAGTAAACCATTCAAAACCCTAACTCAAAATTCATCACTATAATCATCAAAATCACTTAAATTAGGTATCACCAAGTATGAATTCAAGTTACTACATAACTCAAACAAGAGTAAGGAAAAAGGAAAGGATGATCAACCATAATACCTCAATAAAAGGGTCTGCAAGAGTTATCCTTCATCTTTCCTTGTGAAATTTAGCTCCCTAAGCTTCCCAAACTCTCAATTTACAAGTTAATCGGTTTAGTTTTCTTGTTTTCTCACTCAATCAAGCAAAATCCAAGATGGATTGAAGCTCTCTTTCTCTTGTTTTTCTCCCTCTCTCTCACGGCTGGTATGGTGGAATGAAGAGCAATTTGAGTGGTTTTTTAGTGATAAATATGGTAGAAATTAGTTGGTTTTAGGTTGGGTCAAAGATAGTTAGTTTGCTTCCACTTGTCACAAAGAGATTAGCTTCCAAAATTTTTTCTTTTGCTTGGCTTTCTTAGTCAAGAATTTCGGCCATCACATGCTGATTATGGGCTGATATTCTGGCTCTAATAACAATGAGATTAAGTTAATGCAGTGGTGGTCAAGTGGCATATTCAATCGGTAGTGAACGATACCTGTCGGTTTGAGTCGATTTTTCTTAAATCGTGTATACTAGGGTTTTATCTTATAATTCACTAATTGATTATTATCACTTCTAATCACACACTTAATATCATCTAAAACTCACTTTTAATCACCAAATTTGATACACACTCTGTACCGAATAATCACACTACGAAAAGACGTAAGAACCCTAATTTACACTAACAAGAAAACAAACGGAAAAACCCTTGATTCTATATTTGTTTGCACTTATTGTGCGGTGAATGGGTAGTAAGGCTTTTAAAAAGTAATAAATGCCAAATAAAAGAAATTTTAAGAAAAAATAAGGGATTTTTACAATTCCATAGATTAAAAGTAGGGTTTCGACTAAAATATGAGATATTTAAGAAAACCTGTTAGTCACAAGTAAAACTAGGGTTTTGAGTACAAGTAGGGTTTCTAATCTTTAAAACAAAATAATGTTTTAAAACAAAATAAAATATAGAAATCGTAATATGTTAAAAGTCGGGGTATCACACCTCCAATGTAAATCCTCTAATACTATAATTATTCATACTTACTACTCCACTATTAAATCTTCAAATCTCCAATTAGTCATATTAACGTGACTTTCGAGAAACTATCGACGCGCGCGCAATAAAACCTTAAATTTTAACTCATTCACATCTGATCTCTCAGTTAACTTTTCTTAGTCTACTATTGATCATCCTTAGTTCTCCAAGACTAATGTACTCTCGAATCAAATATTGTCTAAAAAAAACGTGTATTCACTATTTCTCGCTAAACAAGCCACAGAAAAAATTAAATAACACTAGGGCAAAATAATTATAAAATAAACTAAATTAAGAATAAAAACATGAGTTCTCACATCTACTCTTTCTTAAAAGAATTTCGTTTTCGAAATTCATACCTTTCATAATCTCAGATAACCCTGGATCTTGTTGGGTGATCATTGCATATGCTCTTGCAAGTACCATTGGTCGGTTTCCTCCTTCATTGACTTGTCGAGAGATAGTTTTATTTCCTTGTTGAATAGTAATTTCTTGTGGATATCTCTTTGAGCAGTTGTGAACTTTATGGTTGGTGCTCCCACATCCCATACACTTCACCCCTTAACCCAGCAGTTTTCTTCGTATGATTCGTCCTTCCACAATATTCACAGGTCAGACGAGGAGTTGTAACTTAACTTGCCTGTGAAATTTTTCTTAATTGTATCTGTCCTACTGGAGTTCCTCGTGACATAGTCCATTCTAGTTTCTTTATCATGGACGGTGAAAGAAGTGATAGTCTTATTCCATCCACTCCTTTTTTAATTTTAGGTGGCTGTCCAATTTCTCTTGGTATTTCAATTTAGTGATTACTATCGGATACATCTCTTTTCCTCGCTTGAAAGGTTCTCAGTTAGGATTTTATGCTCTCCACCCTTTATGCTTTCTTAAGAGTGTCACTAAATGTTTCAATCTGTGCTGCGGCAAGGGCAACTTGGATTTCTAAATTTAATTCTTGGATAAATCGTCTTATTCTCTTCCGCTCCATGCCACCAATTTTGGAGCATATTTAGATAATTTCGTGAATTGTGTTTCATACTCAGCCACACTCGAAATTCTTTGACAAAGTTTTATAAAATCGTCTTCTCTCTTTTCTTGAACTAGTGGAGGAAGAAATTTTTCATTAAACTCTCGTACAAATTTTATCCAAATTCTTGGAATTTGATCTCTTTCTCACTTGTTTCTTATAACATTCCACTAGGCTCGAGTTGCTCTCTCAAGTTGAAATATAGCAAAAGTGACTTGTCTTTCTTCTATGTAGTTCAAGGCATCGAATATATTTCTTATATTTTCTAACTAATTTTCAGCCACTTCTGGGTCAGGTCCTCCAGAAAATTTGGGTAGGAAGAATTTCTGAAACCGCTCCAAAACTCGATCCTCTCCTATCTTCTGGTTTTCACGTTGGTTTCCTTGTCCAACCCTCTGACCCTGTTGTGCTACTAAGAGCTCTAGTACATCCGTCATGCGAGTTAAAACTAATGCCATTTGGTCATCTCCTCCCTCATCTCTTGGCTCGGCATTTTGATCAGTAGCAGACTCATTATTTACTCTTTGATTTCGAGATTGTCTGGGTTGACGTCTCTGATATTGTCCTCTAGTTTCCATATTCACAGCTAATCTATATGCACATGTATAAACCCCACACTAAATCATAATTGAATTACACACACATACCAGTAACAAGTCTAAAGAAAAATAAAATCACTTGCACAAATAACATTATTATCATATAAGTCAAATACAAACAAGAGTTCATCAGATCATAACACAAGTTACAGTTAAGTAAAGTACATATTAAGTCAAGGTCAGTAAACGAAAGTAAACAGGTGATTAACAAAAGTGCATGCATCTCCAAGGTACAAACTCCTGAGTTCTACTCCTATCGTCCCATTACAAAAGATCAAAAGTAGTGTTTCACTAGATTAATTGGAACTAGATGATTCCCGTTTCCTAACACTAAGATCCACTGGGCCACGATCTTCTCCACCTCTCTCTCTTAATTGTTGTGTCATCCTAACCAAGCGATTATTGGTTTCCCGTAACTATTCACTTGAAATATCAATTCGTTCTTATTCCCCGCAAATGGAGATTTCAAGTCCTTAACATTGCCCTCAACTCTTATGTACTCGGGTACAAGAATCCGATATAAGATAATTCACAACTCGAGCCGGCCGGTCCCAAGAGTAGATCACCACATTTGAGATTCCTACCCACCATACAGATCTAATTTTTCCAAGTATCAAGATAAAGGTTTTATATCTATCACATTTATGATTTACAGCTTACGCACTAGAAGAGTATTTAAGTCTTTACTCATTCACATAATAGGGACCATAATACCCCTTGGCTCAATCTCACCCAGCGGAGAGACCACGCGAAGTGGCTCTGATACCACCTGTGACAGCCCCACTTTTTTCAAAGGCGAACCAGAGGGGTCAGCGAACTGCCTGCCCAACACTCGCCAAGGCTCACTACAATCCATAATTCAAAAATTAGAAATATTTCAAATATTTTCAATATACATTTAAAGTACTCCAAATATTAATACTTAAATTAGATAACATTTAAGTTTAAATATAATCCAAAAAAATATGTACTACAGTCATTTACTATAATGCAATGTAAAGTCTCCAAAAAAAACACCTTAGTACTATTCGTGAGCACTCTTGGTCTTGAACCCTGTTAAGGAAAACAAAGGAATGCAATGAGCTAAATAGCCCAATGAGGTTCCAAAACATACAAGCTATTCTAATAGATCAAGTAAATGAAGCATAACACGCATATAGTTCAAGGTTTCATATTGGCACATTAAAATGAGATATTTATCATTTTACAGAAATAAACACACATGAAAAGGATACGGTGTTCACGTGAAACTGTTTCTGTCAGTTGCACCTTATAACCTTAATAATTTTTCCTGTTGATCTGGCCATCGCCTTATTCTCCCAATAGTAATACTTGAGTATACCGAAACGGTGGCCCAAGATTCCAACCTACCCGACTGAGGTCAGTCCTGATTCGAGCAGGTTAGCAACCAAGGGCAGGGCCCAGTTCAGCTAAGAGCTTACAAAACATGCGCAAGTAATCAAATAAACCGGTAAATGGTAGAAATTCACGGTTAAACGGTAGAAATTTGTTATTTTAGAAAGTCGAGTGTGATAAAGTACGTACTCACTTTAAAATGGTGGAAAATTACATAGGAGCAATTATAGGGAACACTTAACGCTTAAACACACAAGAAATATGCAGTAAACATGTTGTTAAACTATTCAAGTCATAAACACATGCAAGAAACACTCACCCATTCAAAATAAGTGAGCAAATAAGTCCTTTAGTGTTCCGCTCTGAGGTTTCCTTCAATCATCTTGAGTGCCTAAAAAAATAGTGATCGATTATCACTTACATATACTTACAATCACTTAACATACAAGGAAGAGAATGTATTTGCTTAAATTTAGAACAATGCCTCAAAAGAATTTCACTCTATTGAAATTTCAAGATTTAAAAGTGAGGATTTAAAATCACAAGGGAAAACTCGTATCTTCCATGAAATTGGGTTTAAAACGAACTATCAATAACAAAAACATATGAAAAGTTCTTAAAACTCATTTCCTAAGAAATCAGAGTTTTTGGCAAGATTTCAGCTTATGACTCATAACCAAAGTAGAATCAAGCATCCCTATGCAGACTAAGTCCGAATCGACCAAAATTCACACCTCCACTTTCACTTTCACTCACTTACCCCATTAAAAAAAAAATGGACAGCACCTTCCCTATTTTGCCTTAACTTTTCGTCAAATTGCAAAGCTGAAATTTCATAACAAAGCAGCCCCAATCGAGACTACAAGTTATAAGATACATAGGGTATTTATTTTGACCACAAAACTAGCTATATTAAGCATATATCTAGCATATATTCATCATATACCTAAGCTGAAAATTCTCAATTAAAATTGGAAATTTGGAACTAAAGGTAGAAATCCTATTTTTAAGTTAAAAATTCATACTGAAGTTAGAAATCTTCATATCAAAACTCTCAAGTCCATAGTAAAGCTAGATATTATCATCTCATGACTGGAAAATATAAATCAAAGCTGGAAAAATTCACCAACTTCACAAATCCATGAAATCTTCCACAAAACCTCTATATTCAAGGCATATATCCAATAAAATGCAAGATAAGAAAGAGAAGGAGAGATTTTTAACTTAATACCTTCAAACCCCTAGGAGAAAAATGAAACCAAAGCTTTCCTTTCCAAATCACTCAACTACAAGCCTTCTTGTCTCCTTGTTGCAGCTTTTTTCGATTTAGATTAGTGGTTCTTATTGATTTCTCACTAAATCAAGGCAAGATCAAGAAAAGTTTTGAAACTTTCTTCTCTCTTTTTTCCTCTCTAGGTTCGGCCAACTGGGAAGAAAAATGAAGGAAATTTTGGTGATATGAAAGGTAAAGATGGAAGAAAGGTTTTGATCAAAGATGACCTTGATTGCCAATACTTGGCACTCAACAATTTTTTATCTTTTTTTTTCTTCTATTCCTCTCTTTTTTTTTTCTAAAAATTTCGGCCAGCATGCTAAAGAAAAATAGGGAAGCAAACTAAAAAAGAAAAACAAGAGGATGAAGGAAAGAAGATCTTGGTCAAGTGGTGTCTTTGACCGATAACAAGTGGCGCGAGTTGGTTCAAGCCTATTTGTTTGTCTCTCTTGTGTTTCTAACTTATGTTTCACTAATTCACTCTTAGCACTTTTAATATCATAATTTCTCTTCCTTAATTCCTGCTCTTGTCCACCAAATTTAGTGCACATATCTCACCAATTGATCACACTACCACAATGCACCAAACTATAAAAGTAAAAATAAAACTCTCGACCCTATCATTAAAATAGTTACAAAAATTAAGGCAATTAAATTAGTATTAAGAAAACTATAAATTAACCATCAAAATAAGAAAAATTATAAGAAAATATAAACGAATTTTCAAGCCCTCACAGGACAACTACGCAAATTTTCATATCAAGACAATGGCGTATTTAATACCATCGGAGTCAAATCTCACTTGCAAGAAGAGACTTATCTCGTAGCATTTATATCTTGTTGGCTCTACGTTTTTGCTTTATCAGATGAGGACCTCTATTATATTAGGCCATCTACTTTCAAAATGGCTAGCATGATGGCCATCAAACATAAGACTTGCCCTGCAGTCCTTGTCTTGTTGAGTATCTACTGTGGACTCAACAAAATCTCAAATTCATCTATCCCAAGATATACCCGTGCATCTTTTCCAGTGCACTACGTGTATTTTTGGTTGGCGAGTTATTTCTCTACCCATTATTCGACTTTGAATACTGATAAGTGACTAATTTACGTTTTAATTATATGACATTTTATATTATTTTTAGTCACTTTGGTTATATTATTGGGAGAAAATGAATCATTTTGGCTATAATTGGTGAAAAATGCTTTTAAGTAATTAAATGAGGTTTTTATCACTTTTTACTTGAATTTTGTGCATTTTGATAGTTTTGACACATTTTCGTATTTTAGCTATAACTTGAGCTTCAATGATCGGATTGAGATGATTCTTAAATCAATTTGAAGATAAGAGATAGATCTACAACTTTGGTGTAGACATCTGAATCCAGTTTAAAGGTTTTCCAGGTCAAAAAACCGAATTACAGTAGCTAATTTCTATTGATCGAAGCTGAAACAGGGCAGTGAGCAGTCAAGGATATTTCGGTCATTTCTCAGCCTATATAAATCCAAATGAGGTGATTCTTGATGCATTGGAAAGCTAACTAAAGGGCTACAAGTTTTATGTTTTGGTCAAGAGCTAAATCAGCATTTATCATCAAGAAAAGTTCAGTTGAAGTTGATGCAAAATCGGAGTAAAGCTGGAAATTGAACAAAAGTGCACCAAAATGTCACTGTAGCAATCCGGCCGGAACTTGGCCGGATTTGTGACTGGATTTCTGGCCGGATTGTGGTTAGAGAAGGCTACTCTTTACGTGGAAAACTTATTTTCACCTCCAACAAGTTATATGCAATGCTAGACATGTGAGAACTACTTTGCAGCTGTAAAAGAGTGGTATAGGCCTCATTTTCTTGACTTCTTTCATCTTTATATAGCCAAAACTTGCAAGATTGAAGGCAGAATAGAGAGACATACGGGAGAACTTGGAGAGTGTAGAAATATAGCTCTTTCATCTTCTGAGTGTTAGGTTAGTATTAATGTAGACTAGTGTAGTTCATCCATTCTTGTATGTTAGCTAGATTAGGATGAAGATGGAGATGCAGGAAGAGGAGTTGAATCTCAAGTGACATGTGTTATCTCTTCTCCAACTCTTTATCTTGTGCATCAGATTCTTAAGTATAGTTAATATACAAGTTCTGAATTTTGTGCTCAATATGTGTTTTTAAAGTTTATGCCTTGGGTTTGATTGAACTTTCTATGATTGTTAGTGTTTATTATTTGGTTATTTGATTGCTATTATTTGAGCAAGTTATTTAGCACTTTGGTCCTTTAAATCATGATAAATCTGGTACCATTAATTGTGATTATCTAAGATGTTGTTTCTGCAATGAAAATTGAGATTTAACACTAGTTCAAGAAGCGCTAAACATAGGGAGTACACTCACGAAAGTAGAGGTGCACCTATGTGGTTTTAATGATTAATTTCATGTAATTCCATTGAAAAAATGAGCTTGTAACTAATTTCATAACCATGAGAATAGGTATGGATTAGTTATGAGTATAGTTGATTCACTACGAAAGTAGGTTTCACATGTTTAAGGAAATTACACGATAACTAGCCTAGATAGTAGTATTCAATGATCCAAAAATGACAATTGCATGTGTAGTTAGGGATACCATAATCTAAGGAGTTTTCAATTGTTATTTTGCATAAGTTCAATAGGTTTCATTTCTTATAATTCATTGATAGTCTAAATAATAGAAAAGCTTTAGTAGTGCCGGTAATTGCAATCTTCCTTGTGGGATCGACCCTTAATACCCTATACTCGCTTACGATTCGTATACTTGAGATAAATCGTGTGTGGAGTATTTAGGAGTTTATAAATGTAAAACTTGATTAGGATGAGTTTAATGTTATATGTATACCCCGCGCTCGTCAAGTTTTTGGCGCCGCTGTCGGGGAAGATTCGGCAATATCGGTGTGAAGAGTAACTTTATTAGTTTAGACATTTCATTAGTTATTGTGTGAATGTTATTTTTTATAATTTTAGTGTTTTATGTGTGTATGTGTTTTATCACCTATTCTTCTTACTAATCTTGCTCTTAAGTTGTTTGAAAGCAATTTTAGGTGATGAGGAGGATAGATCAATTTGGAGGACAATGTTTGAGAAGTGGAAGATTGGCAATGGATGGTTACCAAATGCAAAGTTCTTTAACAGAGGTAACCAAGAATTTACTGAATGTATGTCTTTTGAAGATGATTTAAGGTGCTTAAAAGCTAAATTTAATGTTCTGATGCTACAAGTTCAAATGGACACAATTATGCATGAAATTGAGCAAGGGAGGAATGTTAATGTTTTAATTCTTATCATGTGATTTGTGACTTGTGTGGAGGCTATCATGCTACTAATACATGTATGCAAGCACAAAATGTGGATTATTATGATGGATTAGAGTGTTACAATCCTTGATTTGATCGATATAGTGCTAATTGGAGCAAATCTCCTGCTTATGGTTGGGATAATCAATGTACATATAGTGATTATCCATATTTTTATGATTACCAACCTGAAAGTGTCCAATATGAATCTAAACCATCTTGGGATTTGGCAATAGAGAAGTTAGCTAATGCACCTCTGCCTTAAGAATTAGAAAGTGAACTATTAGCTAATGATTCTAATGCATCTTGGGAGCTAGTTGTAGAAAATCTTTCTAATCAATTTGGTTCAGCAAAAGAAAAGCTAGCAAATGCAACTTCCGACTGTTTTGATAGGATTGAGGAAAGAAAAGATGAATTAGCTTCTCACTTTGGTAGAATACATGAGCAATTGAATGCATTGTGTGAAGTTATTTCCTCTAATAATTTGCAAAAAGATCCTAGCATGAATGGTGGGAATGTTGTATGTGAAAATGGGTTGCACTTTGATGAAAATGATGAATCTCAAGTATGTTTTAATGAGCAAATATCCATTTCACGTGATAATATCTTTGGAACTAACTTTGAGCCTCAAGAGGTGAGTTTTAATTACTCATTTTTCACCCCTCTTGAGGAGTGCATTGAAAGTATATGTTCTAAGGGTATTACTACCCAGGGTATTTTCATAGCATTTCCTTTGGTAAGTTCTCAAGTGATACACATTCAAGGTAATTTCTATGAATTACTTGAGATAGGTAAGCCACTTCCATCTCTCTTATCATTAGAACATGTGGCTTTTGCTATAAAGCCACCTTTTAATGATTCATCACGGCCTAAAATGGTGGATTACTCGTTAACTAAACCTCCTTGAAAAATGAGGTGATATAGTCAAGCTAATGACTATAAAGAAGCACTTGTTAGGAGGCAACCCAATGATTTCTTATTTTTAGTAAGTTTAAGTTGTTTAATTATTATTTTTGTGTGTCTTATAGGTGGCAATGGCAATGGTTTATCCACATTGTTCAAGTGCAAAAGAGATTAGAAGGAAGCAAAAAGGGAGTTTTCATAGTTATTGGATGCATTTCATGCATTTTAAGTGCTTTATTATAAGATTATATGAATGCATAATTTCATGTTACAAGGTGCAAGTGGTTGAGAAAGCACAATTTTGATGTTTAAGGTGAGTTTTTCTTGAAAAAAATGAAGAAAGTTGAAAATTGGGTGAGTTAAAAGCTTGGTTAAATAGAAAAGGGAAGGAAAAACTGCAGAAATCAAAAATTTCTACAGCAAATCCGGCCTTATATCTGGCCAGAAACTGGCTGGATACATAGCCGGATTAACAGGGAAGAAAACAAAATTTGTTGAGGCTATTGGCTTGAATCCATCCAAGAATCCGGCCGGATATGAAAAAAAAAAAAGGATCCGGCCAATTTTAAGCCGGATTAAAGGTGGGATTGACCGGCGAAATTGAAAAAAATTTTTGGCTTACTGGCCGGATTCTGGCCGGTTTTGCGCAATAAAAGGGAATCCGCATGCAGATTCCCTCATTTCCATCTTCCTCCCTTCTTCAATTCACACACACACTCATACCTTAAATACACACTACTCCTAAAATCTATCTTTTCACCATCCAATCTCCAAACTAAATACACCAAAACACTCCTCTTTCCCTTGAGAGTTGATTTCATAGCTTAAATTCCCTCAAAAACAAGTTTTAATTCGCATTTGAGCTTGTGAAGAACAAGAGTTTCAAATTTTAAAACTCTCCATTTGAGACCGAATTGGAGTGAAATTTTTGGGGGTTTCTTCACCATTTGCATCCATAATCATCAACAAACAAGTTTGAGGTAACAAATCTTCATCAAAGGTTGTCATTTGAATTTTGCCATTTATCACTTTTTTCTAATTTTGGGTAATTTCGAATTTTTTTCATTTGGTGAAGTTTGATGCTTTTTATTATGTTTATTAAGCTAATTGTTGATTATTGGTGATGTTTAACTCATGGGTTTGTGATTATTTGGTGAATTTAGCAATTTTTAGCTAATTTTAAAGATTAATTTGATTTGATACTTATTAGCTAAATTCTTGAGCTAATTGGATTAAAGAAAAATGTAGGAGATTAATGGATTACTCTAGCATATTTACATGCTAAATTTAGGCTTAATTAGCTTATCCTTTGATTTTTGTCATGTTTATTCTAGAAATTTTGGTTAAAGGTAAATTAATGACCTTAAGTCTAAACTCATGGTTAAGGTGCTTTTTAGCATTTCATTATGCTTATTTAGGTCATTAAGTTTGGAGTGAGTTGTGTGATTGTTTAATTATTTTCTCTAATTATTTGGACATTATATGCTTAAATGTTTTATTTGGGAATATGATAAGAGCACTTGTTGTTATTGATAATCAATTTTGATACTTACTTATGGTACTGATTGCTACTTATTAAGTAAGTAAGTTGATAAGTTGTCTCTTTAAAGATAAGTGTTTGTTATCATTATTTAACAATGTACCTATTAAATAAAGTTAACGTTTAATAATTTTGATTAGGTGCAATGGCTCGCACTAAGAAGGGTGCGGTGAAATCTCCACCTCTCAATAGGAGAGGAGAAGTTTCGACGTCTAGACCACCACGTATGAAAAGAAAAGCAAGTAGACATCTTGAACTTGAATACGAGCCATCACCCGAAAAGGAGACTCAACAACAAGAGGAACAAGAGGCACAAGAGGACCAAGAGAACCAAGTCCCATATGATAAGTCGCGCTTCACCTCCGCCGAAAATGAAACTTGGTATAATGCTAGAAGGGGAACTAAGGTATTGGTGGAGAAAGATGTCACCCCGGATGTTGAGGAGGTCTACCATCTCAAGGCTTCCTTTGCCAAATTAGGATGAAAAAACTTCTTTAACATTCCAAACTTTGATTATGAGGACCTTGTCCGAGAATTTTATGCGAATGTAAAGGACAAGAAGGTTTTTCACTACGACACAGAAGTGATTACCAGTACAGTGCGAGGGAGAAAAGTTCGAGTCCATAGAACTGATTTGGAGCGCTATCTTCATATTTCGGATGTGGGATATAAGATAGATTTGAAGAAAGCTTTCAAACCCAATGATTTGGACTCTTGGAACATGTTAGAGGCACTTGTACGCTTGGGGGTTGTGTACAAGGCTACTCGGAAGACCGGGCGATATTCAGTATTGACTTCATCATTTCCAGAGTCGCAACATCTTTTTATTTACCTGTTTGCCTCCAACATTATTCCGAGGGCAAGTGGAACCAATGAGGCGCACACAAGCGATATCTATTTCTTGGATAAAATGGAGCATGGTCTAGGTAACATCCAAGGCATTCCATTAGGAAGCATTATCACCAACCACATGTGGACTGTGGTTCGCAGTAATGACATCAAACATGCTTTCCTATATCTTCGGTTCTTGACCTTAGAGTTTCAAAGGGTTGGAGTGGATTTTTCTAACGCTATCCCCACAGGTCTCAAGAAGAAGCATGTCTTTACACTGGATTTTTGCAAGTTTATTTTGAAGAGTAAAGACGTAGGTGGTTCTTCGACTCAAGGAGGTGCTCAAGGAGACATTCGGCACGAGGAGGAAGCTGAAATTGAACGAATTGAAGAAACTCAAGGGGTTGAGACAACCACCCTACCGGTCTCAACTGAGCCGTCTTCCTCACATCATCCTTTCTCACCTCACGACACTTGGTCATTTCTCAAGAAGATAATGGATAATCTGCTTTGCGTCAAGGCTGAGGTGAAGAAAAGTCGACAAGAGAACAAACGGAACTCCGAGCGTCTTCGTCACATCGAGGCCAAGTTGGGTATTGAAGATCCTCCAACTCCACCCTCTTCACCTGACCAAGCGACTACTTGAGGGAGTGCTTGTCACAACTTGACATTGCTGCTAGTTTTTCTTTTATTTTCCGTAGTGCTTGTTATGTTTACTTTTTAGTGATTTTCTTTATTTCGTTTGTGTGAACTAATCCAAGTGATCTTCATCTCTGTTGCGGTGTTAGTGATTCGGGCTACTAAAGGTTGGAAATTCATCACTTGGACATGGATTCGGATTGTGCAAGTTCAATTGAGCAGTATTTTCTTTTACTCTTTATTTATTTTTCTTTTCTCACATTTAGGACAATGTGAAGTTTAAGTGCAGGGGAGAAAAATACTGGACTTGCATTTACTTGCCATGTGATAATATTTCGTGAATCTAAATGCTTAGAAATGTTGGAATTGTGTTTGAATTATTTGCCATGTGGATAATTTGCTTGAAAATGAGTTTGTTAGCAGGGAGTTTCATCGATTTATAAGGGAAAATTCTATCAAAATTTTTCTAAAATCTTTTTCAATATTCACTATGGCCCAAAAGTTCTTCAATTTTTTGCATTTTCATTCAAAAAGGGCTAATTTGTTCCAACTTTAAATGTTTAAATTCTTCCAATTGTTGAAACTTTATGTGTATTTTGGAAGATATAGTCCTCATTTAACTTGGAAATGATTATTATGTAATTAGAATTTTTTGCATTTTAGAAAGTATATTTGGTAAAGTGAAGAAAATTATTCTTATAATTTTACATGTTTAATAAGATTTCTTCTCTATACTTAATTTTGCAAGTAAGTGATTGATATAGTCAATAAAAACTATACTCCTCCTTTGATTTAATTTTCTATGAGGAAAAATCTATTTATTTTCTGATAAAAAAAAGAGAGAAATAAAAAAAAGAGAAAAAAAGAGAAAAAAAAGAAGAAAAGAAAGTAAATAAAAATTGTTCTACTCCAATGATTTTCGTACCGATTAACTGGGGGTTGGCATCTACAAATGTCGACATTCGCGTAAAAAGGTATTTGAATTAAGAGTATGCATAGCAACTTGAATAAGTGAAATGTTGAGTAACTCGAGATCTTCACCTAAAAGTGTCGATTTTTGCGTCAAAAGGCATTTTCACTATTTAAGTAAACTTAGTGCGAATAAATCCCTCTTAGTTGTAAAATAATAATAATAAAATAAAAGGATGATTATAGGAGGAAGAATGCTATAAATTGACTATGATTTGCTTATTTGTGAAATTAGGTTAGGGTGAGAGATTAAGTTTAACTTGTTAAATTAGGGTATAATTATCTTTCCTTTACTTGATATTATGAGTATTTAGTGTAATTTGAACAATTGTATAATGATTATTTTCCAAGTCTTGAGAAATTAAATTTGACAAAAGTGCATTAATTGTTTCACCTCTTGAATCATTGTAGTTGATTATGTATGGATTGCTTGAGGACAAGTAATGATTTAAGTGTGGGGGAGTTTAATAAGTGACTAAGTATGACAATTTTATATTATTTTTAGTCACTTTGGCTATAATTGGTGAAAAATGCTTTTAAATAATTAAATGAGGTTTTTATCACTTTTTACTTGGATTTTGTGCATCTTGACAGTTTTGACACATTTTCATATTTTAGCTATAACTTGAGTATCAATGATCGGATTGAGATGATTCTTAAATCAATTTGAAGATAAGAGATAGATCTATAACTTTGGTGAAGAATCGGAATCTAGTTTGAAGATTTTCCAGGTCAAAAAACCAAATTACAGTAGCTAATTTCTATTGGTCGAAGCTGAAACAGGTCAGTAAGCAATCATAGGTATTTCGATCATTTCGCAGCCTACACAGATCCAAATGAGGTGATTCTTGATGTAATGGAAAGATAACTCAAATGGCTACAAGTTGTATGTTTCGGTCAAGAGTTAAATCAGCATTTATCATCAAAAAAAGTTCAGTTGAAATTGACGCAAAATCGGAGCAGAGCTGGAAATTGAACAAAAGTGCACCAAAATGTCACTGTAGCAATCCGGCCGGAACTTGGCCGGATTTTTGGCTGGATTGTGGTCAAAAAATGCTACTCTTTACGTAAAAAACTTATTTTCACCTCCAACAAGTCACATGCAATGCCAGACATGTGAGAAATACTTTGCAGCTGTAAAAGGGTGGTGTAGGCCTCATTTTCTTGACTTCTTTCATCTTATATAGTCAAAACTTGTAAAATTGAAGGCAGAATAGAGAGACATACGGAGAACTTGGAGAGTGCAGAAATGTAGCTCTTTCATCTTCTGAGTGTTAGGTTAGCATTAACGTAGACTAGTATAGTTCATCCATTCTTGTATGTCAGTTAGATTAGGATGAAAATGAAGATGGAGATGAAGAAGGAGGAGTTGAAACTCAAGTGACATGGTTATCTCTTCTCCAACTCTTTATCTTTTGTATCAGATTCTTAAGTATAGTTAACATACAAGTTCTGGATTTTGTGTTCAATATGTGTCTTCAAAGTTTATGCCTTGGGTTTGGTTGAACTTTCTGTAATTGTTAGTGTTTATTATTTGGTTATTTGATTGCTATTATTTGAGCAAGTTATTTAGTACTTTGGCCCTTTAAATCATGATTAATCTGGTACCATTAATTGTGATTATGTAAGGTGTTATTTTTGCAATGAACATTGAGATTTAACACTAGTTCAAGAAGTGCTAAACATAGGAAGTACACTCACGAGAGTAGAGGTGCACCTATGTGGTTTTAGTAATTAATTTCATGTAATTTCATTGAAAAAATGAACTTGTAGCTCATTTCATAACCATGAGAATAGGTATGGATTAGTTATGAGTATAGTTGATTCACTACGAAAGTAGGTTTCACATGTTTAAGGAAATTACACCATAACTAACCTAAATAGTAATACTCAATGATCCAAAAATGGCAATTGCTTAAGTAGTTAGGGATACCATAACCTTTCAATTGTTATTTTGCATAAGTTCAGTAGGTTTCATTTCTTATAATTCATTGATAATCTAAATAATAGAAAAGTTTTAGTAGTGCCAGTAATTGCAATCTTTCTTGTGGGATCGACCCTTAATACCCTATACTCGCTCACGATTCATATACTTGTGATAAATCGCGTGTGGGGTATTTAGAAGTTTATAAATGTAAAACTTGATTAGGATGAGTTTAATGTTATATGTATACCCCGCGCTTGTCAAATACCATGTCTAGATTAACATAACCAATTATTTTAGAGAGGGTGGTGCACGATATTTTGATGAAAACAATGCTCGCAACCTCATTCATCAAGGAGACAAAGTAACTTGGGGATCAACTTCTCTTGTGAAGAATCAAAATAAACTTTTTGTTGATGACGGCAAATTAGCAAATCCAGAACTGAGTAATTTTATAAGCATCTGATCAAATTACTTAGTCTTGCATGCTGAAGGGGATTTTCTTGTTGAGTCATACAGCCCATACTGGTTTGCACGGCAATTTGGGTTTTTATCAAAATGCTCCACAGGAACTTGGAGCAGATATCCGTTCTACAAATTATGACTTAAATCGAATAATTTAGCACCCCGTTATTCGCAATAAGACAGAGTCAAAGGTAGTTTTTTCTAGTTATCTCTTGAATGCTAACAGGCATACATCTCCAGATTTTCAAACATGGTGTTCCACGGTGCATGATGACTATCTCCTCAAAGGACATGATGCTCTGATTAAGTGTGCCCAATCAAATTTGGAGCAAAAAAAATCGAAAGGAAAGGAACTTGCAAACTTGAATAATCCTTCCAAGATTGGCAATAATTTTGAGACAAAACAGAAAATCACCCAGGCTGTGAGGAGTGAGGAGCAAGTTTTGAAGAGTTCAAATAAAAAGATTGCTACTTCTGAAATCCTAAATTCTAATGGAGAATCTCCAAAGGGTATTTCATTTCGCCTTCTTTCAATTTGTAAAAACCACTAACCATGAGTCTTGCAACTCCAGTGAAAAGAAGCAGAGTGACACTTTTGGCGAGGAGGACGAGCAATCAACTAGCACGGACTAGCACTAAAAGTACAAGAAATTCAAGGTAATGACTCTCCCTTTGAATGATATTACTTTAGATTCTAAAGAATTCTTGAAAGACATTTCAAACATATCTATGCATGGTATAACCGTGCAATATTATAAGAACTCTTCTTGCCTTTTTAAATTTGGCATTTGAAGTTTACTTATTAATTTTATATTCATGATTTGTCTCATAACATTTTTCTTGTAGTTGAATGATCAAGACTTAATTTTTATTGATGACGGAGAACCAAGCCAAACATCCATTGAAAGAGCCACAACATTTGAACGTTTGGCAAAAAAATGACCAATTCTACCCAACAAAAGGATATAATTGAGAATTCCAAAAAGGTGGTAGATGATGAAAACTCAGTTCAACAAATTATGCTACAAAAGGAAGAACATGTGGCTCCACCAGAGAAAAAGACACTCAAAATTTTTTATCCACCCTCCTATCCAAAGACACCTCAAGTGTCTGACTTTTGCCCTCAAACTGTAATCTCAAATGTCGTTGAGATTACATTCAAATGCTTTAGAATAATTTGAAAGTGATGATATCCCAAATGGCACTAGAACGCATGCCTACTCTTGAGATAAAAGCAAATGAAATCATGGAGGAAATGTGTAACTTAAATGCTATGGATATCTTAAACTTGCAAGGCCTTTTAAAAGCTTTCTTTGCAAACACAACTCGTTATGTTGCAATGAAATCTTTCTTTTCAAATAAAATTCCAATCAAATCATATAATGAGTTGCGTTCTATAACTACCCAGCATGTGACAGGCTCACCTCCCCCTAAAGCGAACCAAAGGGTTTAGCAGACCGCCTGCCTAACTCTTGCCAAGATTACGAAGACGAATACACACAAGCAACAACATTCTGAATGATATTACAGTGCTCAAACACTTCGATGACCACAAATAACGAAGAACGAAAACGAAACTGAAAATGAACAGTAACCGCCATGTCACAATCCGACCTGTTTCTGGCAGGATACCCGACCGGATTCCTGACTGGATTGGAGGCAGTAGCTCAACCCAAATTTTTTTCAAATTCCCCTGCAAATTCGGCCAAGAACTGGCTGGATACTTGGCCCGATTCCACGAACAGTTCCGGCCAAAAATTTTTCTTCTTTCTTTTCTAAATGCCGCGCTCGCCTGATCACCAACGGTTACAAGGAACACTTACCAAAGCCGTAGAAGCGTAACATCTCAAATGAATACATTTAATAAATAAGGTTACACACTTATACATGTATTTATATCGAAGTTTTGAACGAATTAACTAAGTAGAAGACAAACTAAGTAGAAGCCAAAGTATTCATACTACACAAAATACAATTTGGGTTTCGGTTGTAAAAGAGCTTCACAAAATAACATATACACTAGCTCGACCTATTTCTTCCAAAACTATAATTTCAAAGTTTGTCCCCTGTAAGGAAAATAAAGATAACGGGAAGGGGGTGAGCTTACGCTCAATGAGGTACCAAAACAATAGCAATTAAGAATCATGGAACTTCATGTTCAATTTGTCACATATGCATATCAAATAGGGAAATAAACAAACATCTTAGATAGAAAGAATACAAATGGCTCTCGGGAGCCCAAAATTTCTATTGCAGTACTTGATCCAAACCCGTTGACTCTCCGTCAACATATAAGGAACAATCATACTGTAGACCCCACTTTACACCAAATTTCATCCACCAACCTCTTATCGGGCCCAAACACCTCAACAGAAACAGAAGTTGTAATACTCGAGTATACCGAAAATCCAGAGTCTCCAATACCCAAAGATTTCCTAGAAACATACTACCGTGGTTCGTTATCTAATCGACCAGCCCCTTGCCGGTTTGACTCGAGTAATTAGCCATAGGATTTGAGCTCAGAGGTCACAGAACAGTCGTTGGACTCACCCCTCCAAACGACAACAGATTAAGCACAGAAAACAGAGTCAATTGTACACAGTAGATAGGCATACAGCTACGAGAACGATTGTGATAAAATACACCATCATCTCAAACAGAATGAACAGATAGTACAGTCATTCAAATCACAAATTGCATGTACAGAAACCCAGTTTAGCAACAAATGAGGAGAGTGGTACACTCACCAGTTCAAGCACAGATACTTCAAAAGTTTTCATCTAAAGTGGCTTTAATCGCCAAGAAACCCTAAAATAACCAAGGTAAAAAAAATTATGGTTCCACAGCCACAACCAAGTAAATAAAATACATAAATGAAGCTTGACTACAAGTCAGGTGCCTCTCCAAGTTAATTACTAGTACAAAAAAATAAAATGTGACTTTTGAGCAAAAGGATAACAATTGGTGCTAGGGTTACGAACAACCCCAAAACCCCCCCTTCTACCAAAATGCAACTTCAAACTTAAAAGAACCAAATGGCCTAGAAAATTGGACAGCATTTTCTCTTAAATTTCCTTACTTTTCCATCCTACAATCGACATCAACTCATCTCAAATCAACCACAATTTCACATACAAATCATAGGCTATAAAACACATGTGGTTAGGGCCACAATACCCTTCAATTTGAGCCAATTGATAGCTCCAAAACCAATTACAATTAAGCTCCACATCCATAAAAAATAGTTTCCTTACTCAAGTCCAAGCCCTAGGTTACGAATATCATGTCAAGCAAAGGAAATTCTATAATTATCAAGTTCCACGCACACTTCGACATGATAACCACAACTAAAGCTACACTTATCGGATTGAGAAGAATCTTATGGTGTTTCGAGGCCAATACATATACCTACATTTCTTATGAAGACCTCCAAAGCCAAATCATGCATTTTCATGGTCAAAAATCGAAATTTCAGAGAAAACAGAAAACTGCCCATGAAACAAGGCTTGTGGGCAGTCAAGGGTATTTTGGTCATTTCACAAGCTACAGTGCTCTGATTTAGTTAAATTTTACAGGCAGCTAGTTAACACAATTTACTACAACATTGATGTTTTGACCTAAACCTAATTCGGCCTCTAACACGGACGAACATACAGTGTAAAAACAAGGCAGATTGAAAACCCAAAAACTGAAATTTATGCACCCTAGCTGAAATTTCTTTAGGCAACCAAAACTAGCATACCAAAGCTTCATTTTACACAATATAAAGCTATCATTCTATGACCAACCATTACTCATCACATGTGGGCAGAAAAATCTCCATAAAAACTGAAATTTAACCTAATTCTAGCTCAAACCATGAAATCTTCCACAAAACAACATTTTTAACAACTATAATCCACTAATTAACAATTAATTGAAGTAAAGAGGAAGTTCTTGGCAAAATACCTTAAAACCCCAAGAAAAGTGATAACTTAGTGCTTCCCTTCCCAAAACCACTCCACCAACCTCTTTAATCTTTCCTAGCTTGGAGTTTTTATGGAGTACTATGAGATGTTAATAGTTGGAACTCAAGATTTGGGCTTGGAATTGAAAGACAAGATGAAGTTTTCCTCTCTTTTCTCTCCTCAATATTTCGACCAGCTTAAGGAAAAAATGAAGATGATCTTGGTCAAATTTTGTATTTAGTAAAGGTGAAGAAAGTTGGTCAAAATCCTACTCCAATCGGGTCGCGACACTTGGCATCTTTTAGGTTTTAAACTTATCTTCTTTCTCCCAATAGTTAATCTATCTAGCTAACATCTAATTGTCTCCTAGCATCTTGTACAGTAATATTTCTTTATACAAAATTTCAATTAATTGGCAAAAATTTATCGCACTTAGCGCACTAACGGGTCCCACGTTTATGATGCACTTCAAACTTGTCATGAACTAACTTATACTAGGAAAATGATTTAAAACCTATACTCAATTATAAAAATCTTTGAAAATTTAATATAATAAAGTAAAATAAAGAAAATGCATGCAAAAATAAAATAAAATAAAATAAAATAATCTAGGGAAATTTTACGGGTCCTCACACAGCATCTTAGCGATGCTCAGAGTAAGAAAATGTGACAAAAAGAAAAGATTTCAATGCACATGCTGAAAATGGATTGAATTTTTGGATACTCATAGGAAGGAAATACTTTCACTCATGTGAAAGGATCAAGACGAGCTTACCAAGATGCAAAGCAGGATGGTCGACTTAAGAAATGAAGTTCGGAGGATTGAGAGTTCCCCACCTTTACTTGATGAGGAGAGCTGAACATTGGACAAGATGCAAGTACTACCTGAAAGCAACCACAAAGAGCTGTCATCATTTGAACTTAGCACCAGTTGCAAAATTTTTTTTTTAGTTTGTTTCAAGTTTCATTTATTGCTGATTTTTTAAAGCATGTAGCCATACGCATAACTATTATTTTTTTCCAACAATAAAACTTGAATTTTCTTTTTGATTTCATGACACTCTTGTAGTTATTTCTTATTTTCTGTTGTTGCTTTCAATAGCCACCATTTTAGGCTATCAATTGCAAAACAAATAATTGAATCTTTGCATAATATTGATCACACTTGGAAGGTTAATTGTCCAAATGATACTTTGAACAACATACTTTCAGGTGTATGCTACAAAGTAATTTGAATTACCCTAAAGAGGAACACTTTTTATTTTTTTTTTGCATGACATCTTTACAAAAGAATCATGAGGGAGAAGAATTTGATTTTATAGGGTTGTAACTGAATTTAGGAGTTGCCCTCTAAGTTGTCTACATATCCCAAAAGGGAATCAAATCACATGTAGTTCCTACCGTTCATAGTTTAACCTCTTATGGGTCAAGAGTATCTATTTGTTTACCACCTTGGATTTAGTGGAGTGTTTCAACAGTTTAACCACATACTATACTATTGGTGGTTACCATCCATAGTTTTAGCTCATGCGGGTCAAGAGTAATATGCAGTTTAGACTCATGCGTCATGGAACACTTTATTTTTTTATGGCATATACAACTTCAAGAATTTTTCATTTATGGGACCAACCTTTACACCATCTTTGTCAACTATCTTGTACGCGCCATTTGTATAAACATCTCGAATAATATATGACCCATCCCATTTGGAGACAAATTTATCTTTTGATACGATGAGTCATAACAATTGGCTTTTGAACGGCGAGTACCATGCCACCAACTTGAAAGGAATGACGACAAACTTTCTTATTGAAAGCTTTAGAAAGGCAAGCGTAATAGCATTCAAGATTTTGTTGAGTTTTTAACCTCTTTTCATTTCAAGCTTCTAATTCTTCAAAACACAGGCAAACATTTTCTTCCTCCGTGAACCCTTCTTGGATGGCGATCCTCAGAGAAGGAATTTGTTACTCAAGAGACAAGACAATTTCTACACCATAAATTAAGCCATAAGAGGTGGTTTGCGTTGGAATTCGATATATGGTGCGATAAGTCCAAAGAATTTCACCTATCCTTTCATGCTAGTCATTTTTTGATCTAACCACCACTTTCTTCAACAAGTTATACAGAGTTTTATTGAATGCCTCAGCAAGACTGTTGGCAGGGGCATTATACATGAAGGACTTGTACTGTTTGAATTTGAATTTCTCACACAACCTATCCATTAAGCTATTGGAGAAGGATTTTCATTATCAGTGATAATGTAACAAGGAACTTCGCAATGGTAAATAATATTTACACGAATGAAATTCATCATATCTTCTTTTCTCATTTGCTTAAGTGGTACAGTTTTGACCCACTTAGAAAAGTAGTCGGTCGTAACCAATATATAGATTTTGATCAGACGACTTTGGCAATGGTACAACAAAATCAAAGCCCCATGCATTAAAAGGCCAAAAAGTAATAGTCGAATGTAATAAGTCGGGTGATTGATGAATATAATTTACATGAAATTGGCAAGGTTGACATCTTTGGGAGTATTTTATACAATTTTTTACCATAGTAGACCAATAATAACCCATCCTTTTGATCCCAAAATGCAACTTGGAACCGGATTGGTGAGCTCCACATATTTCAGAATGTGCCTCTTGTATAAATTAATATGCCTCATTTTCATTCAAACAGAACAAGAATACAACTTCAAATAACTTTTAGTATAGCGCATCCTTGTATAAGATGGAACCAGCGGCATGACGACGGATGTTAGCTCTTCTACGTTGCTCCTTAAGTAACTTTTGATACGTGAGATAATTGACAAGAGATTATCTCCAATCTTCCCTATCAACTTCATAAGTTGAGATGACATGAGTATCAATGTTCTCAATATCTTTATCATCAAATAGTGGTGGAACTACCCACTTTTGACACACACGAACTTGTATCTAATGATTTGGCACGATAAAAGAAAAGGCAAGCATAACTAACGCATCAACTTGTTTATTTTCTCTTCTGGGGACATGTTCAACGATTGCACCTCCAAACCACCTAATGAGCTGCATTGCATACTTGTGATATGGAATCAATTCTGGCTTTTTAACATCATAACTTTTCAAAAGTTGGTTAACGACTACTTATGAGTCACCATAGATTTGAAACTCTAGCTGTTTCATGTCAACAACGATTTCAAGTTTGAGTATGAGGATTTGGTGTTCAGCAACATTATTTGAACATTGTTGGTTTAAAGTAAAAAAGTGTAGCAAAACTTCTCCATCAAGTGTTATAAATACAATTCCAATCCCAACTCCATGGTGATGAGCAACATTATCAAAATACATCTTCTATAGTGGGCAAATTTTAATGACTATATCTTCATATGGTAGATCATTACTCAACTCTTATTCAGCAAGTATTGGATGATCAGCAAGAAAATCTGCTAGTACTTGACCCTTCACAGCCTTTTGAGACACATATATAATTTCATATTATTGTAATTGAAGGTACCATCTACTTAGACGGACGGATAGTACTGGCCTACTCATCACGTATTTTATGGGATTCTCCCTTAAGATGAGTCTTACGCTGTGTGCTTGAAAGTAATGTTTTAAAATAACTTTAATCGAAGGGCCAAAAAGGCTTGTTCTTCGATCAAGAGGGTATTTCCTATGATTTAAGCGTAAAAAGGCGGACGATTTAAAGATGGCGTTGAACACTTGAATCTTTAAGTTTTCAACATGAATGGAAGGAGGATCTGTTTGATTTGATTTAGATTTGAATTTGAGAGAAAAACTCTTGAGAGAGCTTGATAGAGTTTGTTTTTCCAAAATTTAGGGATTCAATCTATCCTTTATTTCAAGGGAAGACCTCTATTTATAAGCAAAATATGTAGGTTAGGTTTTCAAGAAAACCCTCCAGAACCTTTCTGCATTTTGGATGACTTGTAATTCAAGAAATCCATTTAACTTGGGTTTAAATTGTGGGTCAACCCGATAGTTCTCTGTGAATTAATAAATCAATTAATCCATTTTAGTTTAAATAGACATCACAAGTTTAATTTGATTTAATAACTCATATAATATTGGCCCAACTTATCAGTCCAAAACATAATGGACTTCTATAATTTAATTAACTTAATCAAAGATCAATTTAATTTAAATAAATCTTGACTAAATAAATTTTCGTTGTCTACACTATCATCTTTGCAGATTGAAGACCATTTTCGACCACAACCAATCAAAAACACATCATCGTTAACCTTGTATTAACAGTATTCCATCTCATGTTTTCAATGGAAACCATCATACAAACGATGTAAACTAGAATTCTATATCTCAATATTTACTTAGGAGTGACATTATTGTTGGATCCTTAATCCAATGTTGGACTTATGTGTAAATAATTATGTGTTACAAACTGTTAAATGAGGTTAAGTCCAATTAAAGCAACAAGAAAGTTATCTATAAATAGAGTTATGGTCCCTGAATCACACGTATTTTTAGTACCACAAAATAGCTTTTTTCTAATATCCCATTGTCAGGAAAGATACCACAGAGAAATTAAAGGGTTCTCTTGAGAAATTAGTGAATACGTGTTGACCTGGAAAATCACCTCAAAATCTTTGAGAATTCAAGTACCAGTTGGTCAACATAAATCCAAATACGCTTCCACAATTTTGCTTCTAATTTATTTCTTAATAATCACCATAAAAATTTTGGATTTAATAGGTGATTATTTTCACCAAAAGTCAATATAAACAACTACTAACAAGAGGTACTAGAGCTAGATATGATTGATTATTGAAAACTAATTTGGATATTGTAATTTGTGTGTTTTTATTAGATATGGGGTATCTTTCGTTTTCTCTATTCCTAAGGATTAAAATTGACAAGAAGACATTATGGGTTTAAATATTCTATCCATAAGATTATTTAACGGGAAAATTATGGTTGCAAAGTATGATGCAGTCTAGTAGTTGTTTCACGTGCAAACAACTTGGATGGTAAATTAACTTGATTTCTAGTTTTGGGAAGTCGTTCGTCTTTTTCTTATTTCAACAGAAAGCCTTGTTGCTTGTCTTGTTTATTTATTCATCCAAGAGTAACATAATATTTGGTAGGGCCTGCATGATATGTTAAGGCACAAGCATTAATAGTTGGATTCTTTGGCTTGTTTCTTTGTTTAAGAGCCAATATGCATATATTTATGTTAAGAAAATTAGAATTTCTCTAATTTGTGTGAATTCTAATAAAGTTAAATAACATATTTAAAGCTTACAAAATCCATAAGGTTGGACCACTAAAAATAAAGTCTTATAAGGCATTTATGAATTTCAAGAAAATTTTAGGTTTGAATGATAAATTTGGATCAAATTATGGATATGGACTTTTAGGCCAATTTGTCTTGATCCGTTTGATTGCTTTGACCACGTTTGATTAGAATTGACTGGTTTGACTGGGTTGACCACGTTTTAATCAGAGTTGACCAAAATTGACGTTGATAAAAATTTTTGTGTAATTTTAAATTTTAATATTGGTATGATTATATATATTTATATTAGAATAAATTAATTAAAATAATATACCACTAAAGTCACCTCTTTTGTGAAAATTAATCAATGTCAATGCTGGATACTTGTAATTTAGTGAATATTGATCAGCCCAAAGGAACGTCAATGCTTAGCAAAATTGCCAATATTTATTACTGTGCCAAGATATCACTTAAAAGTTAATATTTTTGTCTAAAAATAAAATATCAGTATTTTAAGATGGGGTTATCTTTATTTGAATTTATTATTATTTTGATCTATGTGAGGTTGTTTTAATTATTTTATGTTCTCTGTTTAGTTACAAATGATCTTGCAAATATTACTATCAACATCAACAATATTCTTATGTTAAATGGCACAAATTTCAAATTCTGAAAAGAAAACCTATTGAGAGCTCTTGGAGTAATGAATCTCAACCTTGTATTAAGGGATGAGAAAAGGTGAGAGAGATCAAATCACTTGTGTTTGATGATCATAAAAAAGGCTGTTCCAAAAGCACTCAAACGAACAATGTCAGAAATGACAGCTACCGCTAAGAAGTTCCTTCAGGACTATGACGGCCCATCTCTCCTTAGGGCGTACCCCAGGATTTAGCAGACCGTCTGCCCAATTCTCGCCAGGACTCACTCAGTCACTTTAAGAAAACAAGTTATAACTTCAAAAGGAAATGAAACAACAGTTCTAAACTTAGAATGTACATTTATACTCAAATCTATCTCAAATGTTCACACATTCCCAAATACAACAAAAGATTTAAGTTCCAGATAACTTTCAACCCTAACCGAACACTGGCACGAGTACAATCACAAAAGTTAAAAACTATACGACGCCAGCTAGTACCAGTCTCACGCCCACGCTCGTACCTCCTGTAAGGAAAACAAAACTAATAGGGTGAGTCAAAACTTTGTGAGGTTTCAAAACTTCATACAAACCCAAGTAGCGAAGTAGCGAGCATTAGATTTCATAAAAATGAGCAATAACATTTCAAATAGCAAATCATTAGATATCTAACATTTCCAAGTAAAAGGGTATAGTAGCTCTTGCGAGTTAACTTCGCCATAATTTCACCAAGTAGTAGTTAACACTTCGTCAACTTTCAAATAGAGTAACCAGTCCAATAGTGCACCACTTAACTCCAATCTCCATCCATCATTCAAACCCCCCTACTAGGCCCAAACTCCAATATAACAATGGTGGTAATACTCGAGCATACCAATTAGTAAGGAGATAACACTCCACTCGACAAAACAGTAGACCAAGGGTTCATTATCTTATCGACCAGACCCTTGCCGGCTCGACTCGATTAACTAGCCACAGGATTTTTTGAATTCCAGATAGTATCCAAATCATACACATAGATATATCAAACCAAGTGTAACCAATGCACAGTCATAAGTCACATTAGAGCAAGTGCGATAAAATACACTCTTGTCCTATCAAACAAGTTAAGTACCGTTCAATCACATTAACAAAACAATTCATACAAGTAATAAGTTCAAACATGTACTTGGAAACACCCATCAATGATTTATTGTTTTCCAAAACCAAGCTTAGGTTCAACTCCTTAGGTGGAGTCCAAATCTGCGAAAAAATACCGTTTAACAGTTTGCAATCAATTGCAAAATATAGGAGTTTTGCTTAAACAAAATCAAATAAATAGAACTCATTTAAGTATTATTGATTTTACTTATCAAACTCTAAAAAATTCATGCTCGCTCTTTTGGTTTCGATAAAGAAGCGTTTAAAACTTTTAAATTTGCAACTTGGTATAAGAAACTAGGAAATCATGTTTAAATTGGTCGCTAATTTTTCCTTATAAAATATTTAGGTTTTGGTAAAAATTTTAGCTTATACATTCTTACTAAGGGAAACTCAAATACTCTAAATAATCCTAAGTTCAATTCAACCAAGAATCACAGTTCAAGTTCCGATTTCACTCGCTTGAACTTCAAGAAATAAAACGGACAGCACTTTCTTTGTGTTTCCCTACTTTTCCAGTCATTTTCAAGGCCACCTTTCCATCTCAAATCAACCAAATCTACACCACAAGTTATAAGATAAATTCAGTTTTCATACTAGTTATAAAGCCATCCAATTAAAGCTCACTTTTAGCATATATACATCACAATAGCAAAGCTGGAAAATCTCTAATAAAGCTGAAATTTCCTATTTTAAAGTTAAAAAGTCACAATAAAGCTACCAATCACCTCACAAGTTCATAACCATGCTCAATACCAACATATTATGGATAAATAACATAAATCAAGGCTGAAAAATCATAACCCTAGGCTGAAATTTCACCAATTTTTACCAAATCTAGATTATCATCCATAAAATTTCAAGTTTCAAGTCATCTTCATCATAACTTGCAAGAATAAGAAAGAGAAAGGAAATTATTCATTTTATACCTTCAACCCCTTGAAAAAAGTGAAGAACCAAGGCTTCCTCTCCAAAAATTCTCCACTACAAACTTCCTTACTTCCTTAGTACTAGTTTGTTCGGTTTAGTTTTGTGATTCTAACTTAAACAAGACAAGAATCAAGGTGGAAATGGAAGTTTTTCTCCTCTCTTTTTCTCTCCAATGGTTCGGCCAAGACAAGAAAGAAATAAAGAAAAATTGGTCGAAAAGAAAGATAAGAAGGAAGAAAGCTGTCTTGGTCAAACTTGTCTTGGATCATTGACACTTGGCAAGGCCAAGTTTTTCCTTTTTTTTTCCTTTTCTTGGTCAATAATTTCGGCTAACTTTAGGGTTAATTTAGGAAGGATTAAATGAAATAAAATCAAAGAGATTAGGGTAAGAAAGCATTGGTCAAATGGTGTACTCAATCGGTAACAAACAACGCACGTCAGTTTAGACCTACTTTCTTAACTCTCTTGTACTTTTGTTTTAACTTATGAGTCACTAACTTATTCTTAGTAGTTCTAATCACACACTTTCTCTTACTTAGCACTTGCTGTTATCCACCAATTTTAGTACACACACCTCACCAACTGATCACACTACCAAAATGCACAAAAATCCTAATTTATTCTAACTAGAAAAGTAAAAGAAAAATTTTTATTCTATTATTTATTACAACTATTGAGAAAGTAAATTAGTAGTAAAATAAATTATAAATTAACTTATTCAAAATAAAAGAGGATTATAAGAAAATATAAGCAAATTTTTAAGTCCTCACACTTTCTCCCCCTTAAAAAAAATTTCGATCTCGAAATTTATACGTTTATTCAAAAATAATTCGGGGTATTTCTCTTGCATGTCTGCTTCTAACTCCCAGGTTGTTTTCTCTACCTCATGGTGTTTTCACAAGATGTTTACCAATGGAATTTGCTTATTTCTCAAGCCCTTCACTTTCCGATCTAGTACTCGAATAGGTCGTTCTTCATAAGTCAAAGACTCGTCAAGCTCAATATCGTCTGGCGGCAAAATGTGAGTCGGTTTCGGATGATATTTCTTAAGCAAAAAAACTTGAAAAATATCATGGATTCTGTCGCGCCCCATTTTTTGATAAATAAATAAATGGTTTAAAAAATGTATTTTTTGATTCAATTTGTGATTAAAAATGAATTGTGATTTAGAAGAAAAATGGGTCTAAATGGGGGTTTGAGAATGCGACGATTTGACCCAAAATTATAGTTTAAAAAGGGTTTTTGAAATAGAAAAACGGAGTCGCCACTTGGTAATGAGTTAAGGTGTACCAAGTCACCTAAAAATGAATTTTTTAAAGAAAAAATGGGAAAGAGTAGTAAGAAACCCCTTTTAAACGACTCCTAGTCCACGTAAACCAACGAAAAAGGTTCGGGAGTCACATTTGACGAAGGGGAAGGCAAGGATAAAATCCAAGGCACCCCTTCGACCTAGCCAGGGCTAGTTGCGTGATTTAATCAAAGTTTTTCTTATTTTAACCAAAGAATTTATTACATTTGGATGCACTACATGAATGCAAAAGAAAGAAAAAATGCAAACCTAAATTCTAAAATGTCTCTTGTAAGGTTTTTGGTCCCAACCACATGAATTGTGGCGGCCAATAAAAGAAAACCTTATAGAGGTCGATTAATGCAAATGATGGCTAAAGTGCAAGTGTGCAAGTGTATAAAAAGGTGAACGTGTGAAATTGTATAAAAAACCCAAGTGTTTGTGTGCAAGTGTATGAAAAGGTGCATGTGTGAAATTGTATGAAAAAATCCAAGTGTTTGTGTGCCAGTGTATGAAATATAGTGATAAGTGCATATAGGTGTAATTAAGTGCAATTTTGTGAAGTAGAAACCAAAATTGAACAATAAGGAAAGGAAAAGTGACGAGGAAATGTGAATTGGAAAAAAATGAGTAAGTGATAAATGAGAATGAATGAACCTAAAGGAATGCATCAGGTCGGGTATGGGAATGACTCCTAACTTTTTCGACTTCAATTTTCCCTTTGATTAGAAAGCAAAACTAGCGTGCTAAGACTATCGAGTAGCCACACTCGCTCGTTTCCCTTATCAGAAGGGGACTCTTCAGGCAAATGTACCCTAACTAGCATGAGATGTAAGACCTAAAGTGAGGGGAAAGGGAAATCGAGGAGCATGCAAAATGATAAAACTAAAAAGAATGCATGACATGTAATGAACATGCAAACATGTACTAACGAGGGGAAATCCCTAAGGGTCTAGCATTGGACTAGCCCATTCTATGAATTCCGACTAGCGTTGGACTAGTGGAAACGTACATTCATCCATTCCATTCATCTACACTACGGAAAGCTAGTAGACATGCCAAACACTCATAAACACGTAGCACGTAGCACTTAACATGCTTGACTAGATGCAAAACCTAATAAAGCAAGTAACACGTAACACATAGGCATGCAACCAAGCTAATGAACCTATTACATTCACTAACTAAAACAAAAGGGGAAGGGGAAAATGGACCAAATTGCTCGCCGCAGCCCTATCTATTACAAGCCAAGAGGTGTACACATACCCCATTAAAAGAATAACTTAATGAAAACAAAAAGTAAATGACATAAGTAAAAGGAATTAAAGAAAAGCTAGGAAAACAAAGTAGACATGCAATTCACTTAGCACGTTGAGTCACATAGGAGAGACACAAAAAGGGAGAAAAGAAATTATACCACCCCCTTTGAACGATGTCCAAATGAAAGAAAAATGGCTTCAAAACAACAAAAAGGTCACGGTACCTCAAATAGTAAAGTATAACAAAGTCACCAAAACTCTCTTAATTGCAATTTAAATGAAATCAAACTATACATAATTTCCAATAAAGGGATCCACCAAAGACCCAATTGCAAGCATTTATCAACCATCCAAAGCCAATTGAAACATTTTAGAAACTTTGAAAGTCAAAGAGCAAGAAAAGGGCCAAAGCCCATTTATTTCAGAAAATCCAAGAAATTAGGTGAACACAAGCTCATTTGATCATAAAGTTCACGAATTCATGCATTAAGTACCACCTAAACAAATGAAAGCAAACGAGCAATCGAATTGCAAAGTTGAGGCTACCAAGGACTCAATTGCGAAGGCTAACCAAGCATTCAAGCTCAATCAAACACTTTTAGGAACTTTACAGGTCCAATGAGCAAGACATGGTCAAGTAACCAATTTATTTCAGAAAATTCAAGAAAATAGGCAACCACATACTCATTTAGACACCAAGTTTCACAATCCATGCATTAAGAATCACCTTAGCAAAACATGATAACCAATGAAGGCAAGTAAGCAATTGAATTGAAACATTAATGCTACCAAAGACTCAAATGCGAACACTAGCCAAACATTCAGGCTTAATCAAACACTTTTAGGAACTTCAAAGGTCCAAAGGCAAAGAAAAAATGGAGAAATAGCTCAAATGCAAATATCTTAGGACCTAATTGCAAGAACATGGAATGTGATTGGGCCCTAGTGCATTGCTGCAAAAATCACAGGGACCCAATTGATTAGTTTTCTCAATTTTGTAGGTCAAAATAGCATAAGGTGAAGCTTGAGGGGGTTAAGAGGCAATTTTGAAGAATTGTTCCATGCATGCACGAAGAAGATTTCTGCAACAAATAAAGATGAAACTTGCTGCATTTCCGTTTCCTTTTGCATCATTGCAACATTCCATTTCCAACCGAAAACAACAGGCATCAACAAACATCAAGCTATCATAAGATCCAAGCCCCCCCAACTCAAATACTAGCTCTTAACCCGTGTAGTTAACAAACCACCTAAACAAAAAAGAAAATAACTGGATAGAAATGCAGCAAAAGATAGGATGACACTAGCAGCAATTTTCCAGCCACGGCTTTCATTCCATTTCGCATACCAGACTTTTAATTCAAAAAACACAGCTTTGATCAAATGTTTTTCAGCCCAACATCACGACTCTAAACTAAGTAACAAACTACCTGGTGATCACAATCCAAATGACCAGAAAACTTGGGAAAAGATCATGCAAAAATTCTGATAAAGAAAACAAAATTGATTCGGCAAAATGATTGCTAATTTCAGCAAAGAACCAGAAAATGATTCAGACACTTCAACCCCTAAACATACACACCCAAACCTCTTGTTCAAATCCTTTTCAGCCCGTACCCCAACACCTCAAACATGTATACCCAGCTAGCAAAACAGATGGCCGAAACTTATGATGAACAATTTGCAGGGAAGAGAACAGCAAAGGAAATGCGAGAGCTATCTTTCTTCATTCTGCTGCAGATTTACAGCTTCAACTTATTGTCTAACATGCCTAAGCATGATCATCTAGTCTCCATAAACTGAATGAAAAAAAAAGGCATGGAATGCAGCAAAAGAGAAGTTGAAACTTGCTGTACTCTAAGGAAAAGGGGGAAAGGGCTGCGCATGTAGATAACTCATAGCCAGCAAAATCCCAGCAAGGAGGAACCTTTCAAGTATGTCAAAACTTCAATGCAACAAAAGAAAAGGAAACGATGACATGGTATCCAAAATGGCTGGTAAATCAAAACCTCAAACAAAGCAACTGCCCGTGCGTGTTGTTCTTTTTTTTCCTGTTTTTGTTCTTATTCCTCACATGGACAAAAGCAATACTCGGATAAGAATCTAGGACACTAGCTTACAAGAAAAATCTAGACTTGCATCCCAAAACTCAGCCTAAGACAAACCATCAACCAAAGTTGGAAACTTTAGGCAATTTTTCTCTCGGTCAAAACGCCAACATGCAAGATATCAACTCCTCACCCAAATTCCAGATTTTAACAATATCCAAACAAGAACCATTAGCCATATTGAAGCCCAACCAAAACCAGCAATGTCACAGAAATGCCAACAAATAACCAAAGAACAAAACTTTGAACTTAAAGGGAAGAATTTGATACCTGAAATGGAGAAAAAGGCTCGGATTATTCGGCCAACACTCAACGGAAAAGCGATGATGATGCGGTTGTCTTCTTCCAAACCCAAATCCCTTTTTGTTCTTACGGTTGAAACCCTTCTCGTTTTGCTTTCTTCATCAGTCTGCAGCCTTTCCCAGCAATCTTCCTTTCTCTCTGGTTTCTTTCGTCTCAGCCTCCAGCCGGCAAAGCCCTCTCCTTTTTCTCCCTTTTATTGCCTTCTAAACCTCCCTGTTGATCCCTCTCTTGCTCTCCTTTTCTGTCTTCCTTTCTCTTTCAAAACCTCCCCTGTATTTTTTATATCGCCGCCCCTTCAGCCTTCCCTCTCTTGTTTTCTTAGCTCTCTGCTCAGTTTTTCTTTTCGCCCCCTTGCCCGATCTCTTTCTTTCCTACGCTGTTTTTCTTTCAACTTATCCGAGAGTCTCTCCCCCCTCCTCTTTTGCGGCTCTCAATCTCTCTATCTATTTATATGGAACCTCCCCCTCAAACCCTCAAACACTCCAGCTTTATTTACAGCTAAGGAGCTGCCCAAGCCTGTGTTTGCAAGCTGCGGCAAAACGCAGCTTGCATGCCGAGTTTCTCTTTTTTTTTTTCTTTTTTTTTTTTTTAAGATTAATTAAAACAAAAATTGAAAATAATAAAAATAACTAACAAAAATGATTTAATTAACATTTAATAAAAAAATAAACTAGAACAACAAAGTGCAAATTCATTTTTCCCTTTTTCCTTTTTTTCATTGTTTTTCAATTTTTCATTCATTTTTCTTTTTCCCTTCCTTTTTCTTTTTTTCTCAAAATTAACAAAAATAAACCAAAATGCCAAAAGATTGAATTTGAACGTATTTTTGTGAACAATTTTCTTTTTCCTTTTTTTTCATAATTTTCCTTTTTTTCATTTTTTCCTTTTTTTCATTTTTTTTCCTTTTTTCAAGAAATTTTATGCTAAAAACTTAAAAATAAAAATAGAAACTAGAAACTAAAAACTAAAAATCAAATAAAACTGACACGACAAATAAAAAACTAAAAATAAATAGTAAATGAAATTACACCAAAATTTGGTGTCTACAGTTTGCCCCTCTTTGTCTGAGTTTTGAAAAAACTTGAGACAAAGAAGTAGACACCAAATGCTTACCTGGGTCATTCGGCTTCAGCTACTCGAACGACTGCTGTTATTGACATGAGGACTGACTCCTTTTAATGAGACCGACTCGGACGAGAAATTTAAAACGGGATAGACCCGAACTGGAAGTTTAAAACAGGACTGACTCGAACAGGAATTTAAAATTGGGATAGACCCACGGGATAGACCCGGACAGAAAATTAAATGGGATTGACTAGAGAAGGAAATTTAAATCATGGGACTGACCCGAATAAAATAAAAATCTTAGGACTGGCCCGAATAAACTGAAAATCATGGGACTGGCCCGTATAAAATCTGAATCATGGGACTGACCCGAAGAAGAAGCTTTGAATCATGGGACTGACCCGAACAAGTTTTGAATCATGGGACTGACCCGAAGAAGCTTTGAATCATGGGACTGACCCGAATATGCTTTGAATCATGGGACTGACCCGAATATGCTTTGAATCATGGGACTGACCCGAACAAACTTTGAATCGTGGGACTGACCCGAAAATGCTTTTGATCATGGGACTGACCCGAAAATGCTTTTGGTCATGGGACTGACCCGAAAATGCTTTTGATCGTGGGACTGACCCGAAAATGCTTTTGATCGTGGGACTGACCCGAAAATGCTTTTGGTCATGGGACTGACCCGAAAATGCTTTTGATCATGGGACTGACCCGAAAATGCTTTTGATCGTGGGACTGACCCGAAAATGCTTTTGATCATGGGACTGACCCGGATAAACTCTTGATCGTGGGACTGACCCGAAAATCTTTTGATCGTGGGACTGACCCAGATAAGCTTTTGATCGTGGGACTGACCCGAATAAGATTTTGATCATGGGACTGACCCGAAAATGGTGTTGATCATGGGACTGACCCGGATAAGCTCTTGATCGTGGGACTGACCCGAAAATGCTTTTGATCATGGGACTGACCCGGATAAGCTTTTGATCGTGGGACTGACCCGAAAATGCTTTTGATCATGGGACTGACCCGAAAATGCTTTTAATCATGGGACAAACCCGAATAAACTTTTGATCATGGGACTGACCCGAAAATGCTTTGACAATCGGTCAGTGGGATTAAACCCGAGCCTGCCGTGATAAAATTTGTGTTGATTTTTGATTGATGATGATTTTTCCTTTTGCTCTTCTTTTTTGACTTTTGAAAATCTTTTCAAAAAAAAAAAAAATTAATTTGCCCCAGTATAATGAATTTTTGCAATGTGAGTCCAGAGTTGATTCTGTATCGCCATGCTGTTGCATTTTTTGATGAAATTTGCTTGCGACATTTTCAATCTGCCTTTGTTCACCGGAGGACTCTTTCCGACACCGATTCCAGTGCGAGGTGTGCTTACTTTCGTCTGTGTATGCAATTTTCTGCAAAAGAGAGAAAAAACAAAGAAATTGCCACCATCATTTGATCCGTTTTCCTTTGAGAATCGTGTAAACATGAGTCTTTCAAGGCCTTCATCAACTTTTGCTGCGGCAGTCGATTGAGTTGGATTTCTCACCCTAAGGCTTTTCCGATTTTCAAACTGACCAGGTATGTGCTTTGCCATATTGCGAAGTCTGTGTAGCTGGCTTGGCTGAATTTCAACTATTCCCAAAAGATGACTGAATCCAAGCATACTTTTGAAATAAACCACTGGGATTGTTATTCACCAAAATTCAATGATAAAGAATGAGGTATGCAAGAAAATTCACATGTCATGTAAGAAAGAATATGCACAAGAATGCACACATAACCATTTGTGCTTAAATTCTACAAAAATGCCATAAATGCAAGCAATTTGGAAAAAATGAGTTTCCTAAGAATGTATTTGCAAAAGAATGTTTTTACAAAAACGACACAGCTTTAGCCAACGGATGTCATATTCAATTCTCTGGACATCTTTGCTCTGGAATTCAATGTTGGCTGTGGTATGACAAAAATAAGGAGAAAATCCAAATGAACCAAGTCATCAGCTGTTCCTTTTCATGCTTGCTTGCTGCCAAAAACCTGCCTTGGCGCCCTTTCGGGTTTTCACCAAGGTTGCCCTCACCCCCTTTTTTTTTTATTTTTTCGCCCTTTCGGATTTTCACCTAAAGAACAAAGAAATATCTCGACCATGATCGACTTAGAAACATGATTTGAAGATTTCTGGCATCAGTAGAATGTATTTCCCTTATGAGATTAGGCGAAAACATTACGGACATCACCTGCCAGTTGATTAGCAAATTTTCTTGATAGAGATACAGCAAAGAACTAAAGCCAGGACTTTTGGGCTTTTGTAATGAGGTCAGGTGGGGTGTTTCAAGAAAAGTTAAGGCTTGAACGCAATTTGTTCTTATGAGAGGTGAAATAACCTGAGATTACATCATTTGAAATCATCTTCAATTTCGAACGAAATTGAGGGAAATTTGCCCCAGTTTGATTGAATTTTCTCTCTTTGCTTTTTCCATTGCATCTTCCTCACTTTTTGCATTTTTCTTCAAAGCTAAATTTGCCCCAGTATGGGGTTCTCTTTTCCTTTTCATCTCTTTTTGATTGATTTGTCTCTTGGCCTTTTGCCCTTCTTTTGAACTTTTTCAAAAATTTGCCCCAGTGTAGGGTTTTCTGCTTTTTCTTTCTCTTTCAAAATAAATTTGCCCCAGTGTAGGGTTTTCTTTTCTTTTGATCATCTCTTTTCCAAAATAACTTGGCCCCAGTGTGGGGTTTACAACTCTCAGGGGCTGCCAAACGAAAATTACTGCTCTGATGGCTCAAAAGGGATAACTAGGGATGAAATGTTTTGATTGGAAAGGAAGATGGCCTGACTTTTACCTCGTCCCTTGCATGATTTCCAAAAGAAATTTGCATAATAAAAAATAAAGACTTCTTACACATGTCTGTTTTGATAGGTTGAGAGAATGTTTGCCCATCCATCTCTTCAAGGATAAATGCTCCACTCGGTGGCACCTTTTTGAATAACAAATGTCCTTACCAGTTTAGATCAAGTTCGTCTTTGACTTCATCTTGCATTGGCAATACTCGCTTTAACTCTTTGTCCTCCTTCTCTAAAGGCTCGGAGGCGGACCTTTTTGTTATGAACACAGGCCACGCACTTTGATAACATTGGCCATGGCACATAGCGTTCAACTGCTTTTCATCCATCAAAATCAATTGTCGGTGACGCTGCTTTAATCAATCAGCTTCGAACTTGGCAAGGAAGGGATTTTCTCAATGAAGAGATTTTCCAATGAAGGCTTCCTCAATGAACGAATTCTTAATAAAGGGATTTCTCAATGAAGGCTTTCTCAAATGAAGGAATTTCTCAATGAAAACTTTCTCAATGAAGGAATTTCTCAATGAAGACTTTCTCAATGAAGGAATTTCATGAAGGGGTCTCTCAAAGAAGAGATTTTTGTCCTTCTCAAAGAAGGGATTTTTCAACGAAGGGATTTTTGGCATTTTCAAACGAAGGGATTTGTGGCCTTTTCAAACGAAGGGATTTTTCACGAAGAAATTTTTGAATGAATGGTATTATCGGAATCCAGAACAGTGATATTCAAATGGTCAAATAATTCCATCTTTGGCCATCTAAAAGAATTAAAAATTCGGGACAATAATCAAATAGACAGAAAAAACAAATTATGCATTTGATAGAAAAACTAATCAAAACGGAAACAAGACAAAAACTTAGTTGCAAAAGATGTTTTCATTAAGCTATTCACATATGCAAGAAATGGTTTTCGTGAACCTTAGTAAATAACAACCCCTAGATTTACCGAAATTCCCTTCGAGAGGGAAGATACTCGGCCATTCAAATTATGCAAAGCTCCTTCAGGATTTTCAAATTTCGTCATTGGAGGCAGATGCTTCGAAGGTGTCCTTGTGTTCAGGGAAAGGATTTGTACTTATGCTCGGCCCTTGTTCACCTCTTTTCCTTAGCATTATTTCCCCTGCCTCGATCATGTTTTGGACTTTGTGCTTGAGTGCCCTGCAATCGACGGTTGAGTGACCAGGTACTCCCGAATGATAGGCACAAATAGCATGTGGATTGTACCCAACAGGCATGCCATGAAGGTAAGTTGGAGGGGGAATCACGCCTATTTTGTTGACAGCCTTCAATTGCTCATACAATTGGTCCAAAGGCCTGCCTAGGTTGGCGAAGGTTCGGGTACGGCTTTGATTGTAGGTTTCAGTGGGTCGGTGATAGTTGTAGGTGGGTCTATTTGGTAGGGAAAATCTTTGGTGGTAAGGGGGTCGAGGACGAGTTTGTTGAAAGCTTGGTTGAAATATTTGGAAAGAAGTTGTAGGCGGGTTGGCATAATTTGGGCGAGATCGAGGATGGGTGATATTGGTGTGGTAAACAGGATGAGGGCTTAAATAGTAAGAGTAAGGGTTTGAGTAGGTAGGGTATTGTTGAGGTCTGGGTCTTGGGACAGGGTTTTGACTCCAGGTGAAGGTAGTTTCCCCCTCTTGCTTTTTGAATTGTTGCTTCTTTCCATTACCTCCTTGGCTTTGCAAAGCTTCCACTTGAGTTTTTAGGGCAGACACATTAACAATTTTTTCAGCCTTCACGAAATCATCAAATTCCTCAAGCTTATTAACAATTGCGGCAAATGAGCATCCAGTCATGCGAAAAATTTCTTCAAAGTACGGCGGATCATGTGCCTTAATGAAAGTGCGTATGATTTCTTCTTCCGTCATTGGTGGCTCGACTTTTGCAGCTATTTTCCTCCACCTCTTGGCATAAGTCTTGTGATCTTCAGATGGCTTCCTCTTTGTCCCTTCCAACGTGGTTCGTGTTGGAGCCAACTCGCAATTATACTCGTACTGCTTTACAAACGCATTGGACAGGTCCAGCCAGGTCTTTGCTTCTTCAGGTTTCAGCTTGGAATACCAGTCGAGTGCATCCCCCTCCAGACTTTCTGGGAATAGCCTCAAAGGCAGATTTTCATCATCTGTTGGCCTACCCAACTTGTTGGCGAACAGTCGGAGGTGTGTCTTGGGATTGTCCGTCCCATCATACTTGTTAAACTTTGGAGTTTTGAACCCCTCAGGCAATTGCACATTCGGGAAAAGGCAAAGCTCATCGTAATCCAGGACTCCTTGCTTGTTCAGCCCCTGACTCCTCCTTATAAATTCATCAAAACAATCAAGGCGCTTAAGCAGCTTCATATCAACGGGAGCGGAAGATTCCCCCATTTCTGGCTTGATTTGAAAAGTATGGTCCGGCAGGAATGGCTCAGCAGCAGGGTAATAAAAGGTACGTGGCTCAGGTGGTATATTTGAAGTGATTTGGGGTTGTGGACCTCGCATGTGAGTAAGAAAAAATGAAGGATGAGGAGGGTAAGTGTATGGCAAATTTGTGGTGGGATAGGTGAAAGTTTCTTCAGGTGCAATAGGGAATGATGGAGTAACAGTGGCGTGGGCCGAAGGTAGGACAAATGTCTCTTGCTCAGGCTGTCTGGCGGGTACAGGTTCAGGTTGAACTCCGCTGCTAATTAGCTCATCATCCAACTTCCTTTGAGCGGCCATCTCAGACGCCATCTCTCCGAACTTGGTAAGCATCTCAGTCAACTGAATCCCCAAACTTGCAGTCTCGGGTTGAGCGGTAGTAGCAGACCTATCTGACTGTTCCGGTTGTGAACTCATGTTTACACGATTCCTTTGGACTTGACTACGGGATCGTGTTATGATGGGGCTTCGACGAGAAGCTATGTTTAAATATTACCTGAGAATTTTTGAAAAATTGCCTTTAGATTCAATCCTCGCTTAGTTATTCCAAAGAAAATAAAGAAAAGGAAAAGAAAAAGACAAGAGTTAGTAGATATCCAGAAAATTCGGATGCATGTCCTATGGGGGAACCCTTTTTTGTGCCAAGGGTAGGCCTAGAATGAGGATGCAATCCTCTAGGGTAGGCACTATACCATACCTGATGGATCCGATCAACTCATTGAGTGAGGAGTAATTTTGAAAAATTTGGTCAATTGAAGTGAGAAGAGACGTTTATCAAAATGAGGACATCGTCCGAAGGGATTGATTGCTTTTGATTGATACAAGAATTTGCAAAAACGCACAGGTTTGACCTTGACGAACTTCCTATCGAAGAGATTGGAATTCGTTTTGACAACTTTTCTTAGTGGAGCACGGGTCAAAACTCCAACTGATCAAATGGCTGGATGCAATGGATGTTTTTCTCAAAATCGACTAGGTTTTTGAAATTCGATACTGAAAACCCTAATAGGGCAAATGGGTTGAATGAAATTGACAATTTATTTAAAATCGACCGAATACCCTAAAAAGGGAAACAGGTCAAATGAATTGAATGAAATTTATCCAAAATTAATCAGATCACCTTAAAAGGGTAAATTGATCAAATGAATGAAATTGAATTAGTGATTTATTCAAAAATTGGCCGAATGACCCTAAAAGGGTAAATTGGTCAAATGAATTGACGATTTATTCAAAATCGACCGGACGATTTATTCAAAATCGACCGGATGACCCTAAAAAGGGTAAATTGGTCAAACGACCCTAAAAAGGGTAAATTGGTCAAATGAATTGACGGTTTATTCAAAATCGACCGGATGACCCTAAAAAGGGTAAATTGGTCAAATGAATTGACGGTTTATTCAAAATCGACCGGATGACCCTAAAAAGGGTAAATTGGTCAAATGAATTGACGGTTTATTCAATGAATCGGCAAAATGGATTGGTTGAATTGTCCGGCCATTGGTTATTTCAAAATCATTGAGGTGCATTAGTCTATGACCTTTTAAAAATCAAATTTTGACCTTAATTTATTTATCGTCTCAAAAGGAGGAATCATTTGTGAATTTCTTCAAATTAATGTCCTTCACGCAAGGGATTTTTACCAATTTTTGATAAAATGGCCAAAAAGTGATTATTAGATGCTCATATTCCAAAGACCGCTCTATGACAATGATCGGATCCTACCTTACCTTGTGCACTACCCCTTTGGATGGTACAAAATATAAACGTGCAAGTCTCGTTGGATTAAGTATCCGAGACACAAGGTGGCTTATCCCCTAACACGAGATCGCCTAAATGGCATTCCCTTTCTAGGGTTTATGCATGATGCCAGTTTATTAAAGCAATGTAAATATGTGACAAATATGGCCTAAAGGACATGAATAATGCATCGGGGGGAAAAGATCTAAAAAAGAAATGTATTTATTGAAAATCAAGTGTAATAACTGAAATTTAAACATGTGAGTCACCTAGTGGGTAAGTCACTAAAAGAGTGCCAAAAGGCCTCTTATTGCTAAGGCCCATGGATGCAAGCCAAGAAAACAAAAGAATGGTTAGTGCAATTGATAGTTCACATAACACATTGGGAGCAATTAAGAAAAGAAAAGAAAATACAATAAAAACAAGTAAAAGGGGTGGAACCCCTTCCCTCGTGCCTAATGTGCTTAAAAGAGGGTGAGGCTGACTCTAACCTAGGAAAATGCTAACATGGATGCATGAGGCTGGGGCTAACTAATGCAACTAGACTCGATAAGGCTTCGGCTCCCAAGCCTTCAGACCTAAAGGCAAAGGGTCATCACTCCCAAGGCCTTCGATCGGTGGCTCGAGTGATCCCTTAGGTAGCGCTATGGGCGCAGTGCACACCAGCCGCCTACCCAAGGCAATCGATCCTAATCCTACAAGGCGGTGTGGGGTAGCGCCCACGAAAAATAAAATAAAGTGGGATAACAATAAGTAAACGTGCACGTATGAAGTTTTCCATATTTTGAGGGAAGGGGTTGAGAACCACACAAGGCTCTAAAGGTGACACCCCCCAAATGCAATGCAAACGCGAGATAAACATACATCCAATCCACCAATCATACATTCGTGAGCGAGAGAGTAGTTGGATACGCGTGAAATGCAAAAATCCTAATAAAAGGAAAAATGCAATCCTAAACACCCAAATGTGATATATGAAAAGATTAAAAGAAGAAAAAAATTGATTAAATCAAATTTGCTCGGACTCTCGAACATCCCCAGTGGAGTCGCCAACTGTCGCGCCCCATTTTTTGATAAATAAATAAATGGTTTAAAAAATGTATTTTTTGATTCAATTTGTGATTAAAAATGAATTGTGATTTAGAAGAAAAATGGGTCTAAATGGGGGTTTGAGAATGCGACGATTTGACCCAAAATTATAGTTTAAAAAGGGTTTTTGAAATAGAAAAACGGAGTCGCCACTTGGTAATGAGTTAAGGTGTACCAAGTCACCTAAAAATGAATTTTTTAAAGAAAAAATGGGAAAGAGTAGTAAGAAACCCCTTTTAAACGACTCCTAGTCCACGTAAACCAACGAAAAAGGTTCGGGAGTCACATTTGACGAAGGGGAAGGCAAGGATAAAATCCAAGGCACCCCTTCGACCTAGCCAGGGCTAGTTGCGTGATTTAATCAAAGTTTTTCTTATTTTAACCAAAGAATTTATTACATTTGGATGCACTACATGAATGCAAAAGAAAGAAAAAATGCAAACCTAAATTCTAAAATGTCTCTTGTAAGGTTTTTGGTCCCAACCACATGAATTGTGGCGGCCAATAAAAGAAACCTTATAGAGGTCGATTAATGCAAATGATGGCTAAAGTGCAAGTGTGCAAGTGTATAAAAAGGTGAACGTGTGAAATTGTATAAAAAACCCAAGTGTTTGTGTGCAAGTGTATGAAAAGGTGCATGTGTGAAATTGTATGAAAAAATCCAAGTGTTTGTGTGCCAGTGTATGAAATATAGTGATAAGTGCATATAGGTGTAATTAAGTGCAATTTTGTGAAGTAGAAACCAAAATTGAACAATAAGGAAAGGAAAAGTGACGAGGAAATGTGAATTGGAAAAAAATGAGTAAGTGATAAATGAGAATGAATGAACCTAAAGGAATGCATCAGGTCGGGTATGGGAATGACTCCTAACTTTTTCGACTTCAATTTTCCCTTTGATTAGAAAGCAAAACTAGCGTGCTAAGACTATCGAGTAGCCACACTCGCTCGTTTCCCTTATCAGAAGGGGACTCTTCAGGCAAATGTACCCTAACTAGCATGAGATGTAAGACCTAAAGTGAGGGGAAAGGGAAATCGAGGAGCATGCAAAATGATAAAACTAAAAAGAATGCATGACATGTAATGAACATGCAAACATGTACTAACGAGGGGAAATCCCTAAGGGTCTAGCATTGGACTAGCCCATTCTATGAATTCCGACTAGCGTTGGACTAGTGGAAACGTACATTCATCCATTCCATTCATCTACACTACGGAAAGCTAGTAGACATGCCAAACACTCATAAACACGTAGCACGTAGCACTTAACATGCTTGACTAGATGCAAAACCTAATAAAGCAAGTAACACGTAACACATAGGCATGCAACCAAGCTAATGAACCTATTACATTCACTAACTAAAACAAAAGGGGAAGGGGAAAATGGACCAAATTGCTCGCCGCAGCCCTATCTATTACAAGCCAAGAGGTGTACACATACCCCATTAAAAGAATAACTTAATGAAAACAAAAAGTAAATGACATAAGTAAAAGGAATTAAAGAAAAGCTAGGAAAACAAAGTAGACATGCAATTCACTTAGCACGTTGAGTCACATAGGAGAGACACAAAAAGGGAGAAAAGAAATTATACCACCCCCTTTGAACGATGTCCAAATGAAAGAAAAATGGCTTCAAAACAACAAAAAGGTCACGGTACCTCAAATAGTAAAGTATAACAAAGTCACCAAAACTCTCTTAATTGCAATTTAAATGAAATCAAACTATACATAATTTCCAATAAAGGGATCCACCAAAGACCCAATTGCAAGCATTTATCAACCATCCAAAGCCAATTGAAACATTTTAGAAACTTTGAAAGTCAAAGAGCAAGAAAAGGGCCAAAGCCCATTTATTTCAGAAAATCCAAGAAATTAGGTGAACACAAGCTCATTTGATCATAAAGTTCACGAATTCATGCATTAAGTACCACCTAAACAAATGAAAGCAAACGAGCAATCGAATTGCAAAGTTGAGGCTACCAAGGACTCAATTGCGAAGGCTAACCAAGCATTCAAGCTCAATCAAACACTTTTAGGAACTTTACAGGTCCAATGAGCAAGACATGGTCAAGTAACCAATTTATTTCAGAAAATTCAAGAAAATAGGCAACCACATACTCATTTAGACACCAAGTTTCACAATCCATGCATTAAGAATCACCTTAGCAAAACATGATAACCAATGAAGGCAAGTAAGCAATTGAATTGAAACATTAATGCTACCAAAGACTCAAATGCGAACACTAGCCAAACATTCAGGCTTAATCAAACACTTTTAGGAACTTCAAAGGTCCAAAGGCAAAGAAAAAATGGAGAAATAGCTCAAATGCAAATATCTTAGGACCTAATTGCAAGAACATGGAATGTGATTGGGCCCTAGTGCATTGCTGCAAAAATCACAGGGACCCAATTGATTAGTTTTCTCAATTTTGTAGGTCAAAATAGCATAAGGTGAAGCTTGAGGGGGTTAAGAGGCAATTTTGAAGAATTGTTCCATGCATGCACGAAGAAGATTTCTGCAACAAATAAAGATGAAACTTGCTGCATTTCCGTTTCCTTTTGCATCATTGCAACATTCCATTTCCAACCGAAAACAACAGGCATCAACAAACATCAAGCTATCATAAGATCCAAGCCCCCCCAACTCAAATACTAGCTCTTAACCCGTGTAGTTAACAAACCACCTAAACAAAAAAGAAAATAACTGGATAGAAATGCAGCAAAAGATAGGATGACACTAGCAGCAATTTTCCAGCCACGGCTTTCATTCCATTTCGCATACCAGACTTTTAATTCAAAAAACACAGCTTTGATCAAATGTTTTTCAGCCCAACATCACGACTCTAAACTAAGTAACAAACTACCTGGTGATCACAATCCAAATGACCAGAAAACTTGGGAAAAGATCATGCAAAAATTCTGATAAAGAAAACAAAATTGATTCGGCAAAATGATTGCTAATTTCAGCAAAGAACCAGAAAATGATTCAGACACTTCAACCCCTAAACATACACACCCAAACCTCTTGTTCAAATCCTTTTCAGCCCGTACCCCAACACCTCAAACATGTATACCCAGCTAGCAAAACAGATGGCCGAAACTTATGATGAACAATTTGCAGGGAAGAGAACAGCAAAGGAAATGCGAGAGCTATCTTTCTTCATTCTGCTGCAGATTTACAGCTTCAACTTATTGTCTAACATGCCTAAGCATGATCATCTAGTCTCCATAAACTGAATGAAAAAAAAAGGCATGGAATGCAGCAAAAGAGAAGTTGAAACTTGCTGTACTCTAAGGAAAAGGGGGAAAGGGCTGCGCATGTAGATAACTCATAGCCAGCAAAATCCCAGCAAGGAGGAACCTTTCAAGTATGTCAAAACTTCAATGCAACAAAAGAAAAGGAAACGATGACATGGTATCCAAAATGGCTGGTAAATCAAAACCTCAAACAAAGCAACTGCCCGTGCGTGTTGTTCTTTTTTTTCCTGTTTTTGTTCTTATTCCTCACATGGACAAAAGCAATACTCGGATAAGAATCTAGGACACTAGCTTACAAGAAAAATCTAGACTTGCATCCCAAAACTCAGCCTAAGACAAACCATCAACCAAAGTTGGAAACTTTAGGCAATTTTTCTCTCGGTCAAAACGCCAACATGCAAGATATCAACTCCTCACCCAAATTCCAGATTTTAACAATATCCAAACAAGAACCATTAGCCATATTGAAGCCCAACCAAAACCAGCAATGTCACAGAAATGCCAACAAATAACCAAAGAACAAAACTTTGAACTTAAAGGGAAGAATTTGATACCTGAAATGGAGAAAAAGGCTCGGATTATTCGGCCAACACTCAACGGAAAAGCGATGATGATGCGGTTGTCTTCTTCCAAACCCAAATCCCTTTTTGTTCTTACGGTTGAAACCCTTCTCGTTTTGCTTTCTTCATCAGTCTGCAGCCTTTCCCAGCAATCTTCCTTTCTCTCTGGTTTCTTTCGTCTCAGCCTCCAGCCGGCAAAGCCCTCTCCTTTTTCTCCCTTTTATTGCCTTCTAAACCTCCCTGTTGATCCCTCTCTTGCTCTCCTTTTCTGTCTTCCTTTCTCTTTCAAAACCTCCCCTGTATTTTTTATATCGCCGCCCCTTCAGCCTTCCCTCTCTTGTTTTCTTAGCTCTCTGCTCAGTTTTTCTTTTCGCCCCCTTGCCCGATCTCTTTCTTTCCTACGCTGTTTTTCTTTCAACTTATCCGAGAGTCTCTCCCCCCTCCTCTTTTGCGGCTCTCAATCTCTCTATCTATTTATATGGAACCTCCCCCTCAAACCCTCAAACACTCCAGCTTTATTTACAGCTAAGGAGCTGCCCAAGCCTGTGTTTGCAAGCTGCGGCAAAACGCAGCTTGCATGCCGAGTTTCTCTTTTTTTTTTTTTTTTTTAAGATTAATTAAAACAAAAATTGAAAATAATAAAAATAACTAACAAAAATGATTTAATTAACATTTAATAAAAAAATAAACTAGAACAACAAAGTGCAAATTCATTTTTCCCTTTTTCCTTTTTTTCATTGTTTTTCAATTTTTCATTCATTTTTCTTTTTCCCTTCCTTTTTCTTTTTTTCTCAAAATTAACAAAAATAAACCAAAATGCCAAAAGATTGAATTTGAACGTATTTTTGTGAACAATTTTCTTTTTCCTTTTTTTTCATAATTTTCCTTTTTTTCATTTTTTTCCTTTTTTTCATTTTTTTTCCTTTTTTCAAGAAATTTTATGCTAAAAACTTAAAAATAAAAATAAAAACTAGAAACTAAAAACTAAAAATCAAATAAAACTGACACGACAAATAAAAAACTAAAAATAAATAGTAAATGAAATTACACCAAAATTTGGTGTCTACAGATTCAAGATAAATTGGCTGGTAACTCTAGTCAGTAAGCTACCTTTCCTACTTGTTGAAATATATTAAAAGGTCCTATGCATTTTGGTTGTAACTTTTTTCTTTTCCCGCCTTGATCTTTCTTTTTAGTGGAGTAATTTTAAGAAACACCTTATATCAAATTTCAAATCCTTTATTCAGTGGTCAGCATAGCTTTTTGTCGACTTTGGGCCGTTTGAAGTTTCTAACGTGTCATTTTTATCTTTTCATAGGCTTCCTCAACCCATAGTATTGTTGCCGGGTCTATAATTTTTCTTTCTCCTACTTTATTCCAATGGATCGGTGATCGGCATTTTCATCCATAAAGTACTTCATATGGGACCATTTGAATAGAAGAGTGTTAACTGTTATTATAGACAAACTCAACTAATGCCATGTACTGGCTCCAATTATCTCCAAAATCCACAATACAGACTCTTAACATATTCTCAAGAGTTTGAATAGTTCTCTCCGACTGTCCATCTGTTTGAGAATGATAGGTCGTACTATAGTTCAACTTAGTTCCTAGAGCCTCTTGCAACTTCTGCCAAAATCGAGACACAAATCTAGCGTCTTTATCCGATACTACGCTCACTGGTACCCCGTGTAATCTCACAATTTCGTCAATATAAACTTTGGCAAGTTTCTCCAAAGAATATTTCATATTAACAGGCAAGAAATGTGCGGTCTTAGTCAATCGGTCTACTATCACCCAAATCGCATCATGACCCTTTTGAATTCGTGGTAAGTCAGACACAAAATCCATCGTTATGTGTTCCTATTTCCATTCAAGTATTTCTAAAGGTTGTAACAAACCCAACGATTTTTTATGCTCAGCCTTAACTTGTTGACACGTAAGACACTTTTAAACAAATTGAACAATCTCCGATTTCATATTGTCCCACCAATACAAACCTTTGAGATCCTGATACATCTTACCACTACCTGGATATACAGTGTATCTAGACCGGTGAGATTCTTTCAAAATGTCCAACGCGATTTTGAAACTTTAGAACTCCATCGGCCCCTAGGTTAAAATCGAATAATTTTTCTTTCTTCACTCTCTCCATCCACTTTTGTACTGTTGGTTCTTTTTTTTTACCCTCTTTAATTCGATCCAACAATATCGACTTCACCACAATATTCCCAAAGATAATTTTCTATGGTTCAAGACGAGCGTTCCATTCACTAACATCTTCTAACAGGTTTCACTCTCTCACCATTAAACTTGCTAGTTGAGTCTTCCGATTTAAAGCATCTGCCACAACATTGATTTTTTCCAGATGGTAATTAATGGTACAATCGTAATCTTCTAAAAACTCCATCCATCAGCGTTGTCGCAGATTTAGTTCTTTCAAAAAGAATAAATACTTAAGACTTTTATGGTCCGTATATATTTCAAAAGTCACCACATACAAATAATGCCGTCATTTCTTTAAAACAAACACAACGGCAGCGAGTTCTAAATTATGGGTTAGATAATTCTACTCATGAAATTTTAACTTCTGAGAGGTATGGGCAATTACATTTCTATTTTGCATTAAAACACGTTCCAATCCTTCTCTCGAAGCATCTGTAGATACCGTATAGCTATTCTTCCCATTTGATAAAACTAACACTGGTACTATGGTCAATTGTTTCATAAGCTCTTGGAAACTGGTTTTACACTTAGTGTTCCAAATATATTTTCCTTACTTCTTTGTCAAATTCATTAGGGGTCCCACAATTCTTGAAAAATTCTTTATAAACCGACGGTAATATCCCGCTAGACCTAAGAAACTACGAAGTTCAATAGGATTCTCCCGCCATTTTCACTTGGCAACAGCTTCTATTCTAACTGGATCTACAGTGAGTCCATCTTTTGAGATTATATGGTCTAGAAATGACACTTTCTCTAGTCAAAACTCGCATTTGCTAAACTTGGTAAGCAACCGGTGCTCTCATAAGGTTTGCAATATTATTCTCAAATGTTGCTCGTGCTCCTCCTTTGTCTTAGAATACACCAGGATGTCATCAATAAACACCACCATAAATCGATCCAAATAGGGTTTAAACACCCGATGCATTAAATCCATAAATGCTATTGGGGCATTGGTTAATCCAAAAGGCATCATTGCAAATTTGTAATACCTATATCGAGTATTAAAGGCAGTTTTTGGCATGTCCTCCTTTCTAATTCTTAATTGATAATATCCTTATCTGAGATCTAACTTAAAAACATCACAACCCCTTTTAGCTAGTCAAATAACTCGTCAATGTAGGACAAATGATATTTACTCTTAATGGTCACTGCATTCAACCCTCGTAATCAATACACAATCTCAAATTTTCGTCCTTCTTCTTAACAAAAAGCACTGGAGTGCCCCAAGGTTACTCATTGTCATGTATAAATTTTCGTTCTAGCAAGTCTTGTAATTGCAATTTTAATTTCTTAAACTCAGAGGGCGCCATCCGATAAGAAATTTTTGAGATAGGAGTGGTTCCCGGTACTAAATTAATTTTAAACTCGATCTCTCTCTCGGGGGGCAATGATACCAATTCTTCTGAAAATACATCTGGATATTCACTTATCACCGGCATATTCTCGAGTTTAACCTTTTCTCTTGGAGTGTTAACTAAAAAGGCTAGATAATCTCGTGCCCCATTACTTAACAATTTTTTAGCCCTAATTCCTAAAATAAAGGCAGATAAAGCTAAAACATCCCTTACATCTAGTTTTTAAGGTTGCTTCACCGGATATACAAAATTCGACCACTTTTGTTCGGCAATCTACTCGAGCATGATAACGAGTTAACCAATTCATTCCTATAATAACATCATACCCCTTAATGGCCAGACTTATAAGGTCAATTACCAATTTTCGCTCACCAATTCAAATATCACAGTTTCTATACACCTCGTTAGCTAGTAAAAATTGGTTATCCGTAGGTGTTCTCACTTCTAAATCATATGGTAGCCTCTCAACCTTCATATCAATTCCATTTGAGAATCCGAAAATTTTCTTATTTTCGTCATATATTACTGGTTTATTTAAATAGTTATTCACTCATTTTCTCCGAAGTATTTAATTCAACTACTTAAAATCCATTTATATGGAAAAACACCTCTCTTATGTTTTTAAAACGTTTAGTTTTACTTTTCGAAAACTCGTTTAGTTCGGAACAACGAGTACACGTTTTTCGAGACTATATTTGAATCGAAAGTATATTAATTTTGGAGAAGTAAGAATGATCAATAGTAGATTAAGAAAAGTTAATTTGAGAGTTGATGAGTTAAAACTCGACTCATGTGAGGACTCGCAAAATTTATTATTTTAAATTCCATTTCGAACTTATTTAAATATTTAATTGCCCATTTACTCCGAATATTATTTTTTAGTCTATTTAGACCTAATTACATGGGTCTATAGTTTCGTTATATTTTTAAAGTGACTAGTTTCAAAATTTAATTTTTGGAAACTCATTAAATGAAAATAGCGAATACGCGATTGGAATAAATAATTGAATCGAGGATACAATAAGTTTGAAAAAATTGGAAACTTGTACATTAGTCTCAAAATAGGTAATTTTATGTTTAAGTACTCAAGTGATAGTCATTAGTGCTATCGTTACAAGGAATTCTTGGAAGTTTCGCTTTATCGCGCTTAATTTGGAGATACGCGTTTTCACATGCGCGATTTAATTGAGAGACTTTAGACCCTCATTTTGGAACAATTAAGAGTGAATAATATTTATATGGATATAAGTGCATTATAAGTTTAGTGCATTAATGAAATAAACTCGAGAGGAATCAAGCACAAAACGCGCGCGTACGCGCACTATTCCTAGTTGACTTTTGAAACAAACTTTGGCCAAATCTTAAAGCCTCTCACGGAAGCTTATTATCAGCAAATGCTCTTCTTTTTCTACTCTCATCAGCCGAACAACACAAGGAGAAAAGAGAGCTCCAAGCTTCAACTTTCTTCTTCAAATTCCTCCATCAAACTTCCTCCGTTTCACTTCAAAATTTGACCCACCTAACTTAACTCTTGGAGATTACATCTAGCTAAGAAAAGGGGGAGTTTTTCACGGTTTTCTTGGCCAAGGAGAGGACCAAAAATTTCTGTTGTACACATCAAAGCAAGTAGGTAACGATCAAATCTCAGAAACTTAATTTATGGAAGTTGTAGTGCACCTTTAAACTCTTACTTGCATATGGGGTAGCTTGTTTGTGATGGAAAATTGGTTGTGTGGGCTCTATGAACTCCCACCTTGGATATATGAACTGATTTGTGATGTTTTGATGGTAATAGTGTTTATTTAGTGCTTAAACTAGTGGATTAATGTTGGGTTATTGATGGAAACTCAAATGAGGTGCAATGGGAAAAAGTGACCATTTTGCCCCTAGTTTGTTCAACCACTTTTGTGCAAATTTTTGAGGTTTTAATTTATATTGTTTACATGTTATATTGGTTGTGTAAAAAGTTTTATTGAAAAATAACTTGTTTGGTCACCCAAATGTTGAAATTTCAAAAGGGTAGAAAACTGGAATTTTGTTCCCGTCACTGCCCAGGCAGTCGTCTTGTTTTGGCTATAACTCATCGCTCCGATGTCGGAATAAGGTGCCGTTTGCGGCACTGGAAACTAGACATTTCCAGATTTCATTTGGTATAAAATACACATTCTGGTTCCTCTCGAGTGAGTCAAACCATTCATTTAAAAACTGCTGTCCTGTTTCATTTGTCACTGGGAGGCAGATTATGAACTGCAATTTGATGCTCACGTATGAGCTGGTTATGGACAGATTTTGAAAATGGTTTCTTCTGAGAAAATATATTCTTATGAGTTTATTTTCCAACGCCACCAACCACGCTCAATTCCGAATTGAATTGAGTGATTTATGATCAAAACTCGAATCTGGTCTGGTGAAGGAATACCTTACATCTGGACAGATTTGAACTAGCAATGATTTGGGACTTGTTATTCCAAATTTCTTGGTGTAAATCACCTATCAAATGTACCTTGGACATATTTTAGACATTACCTACTGGAATGAATTCTGTTTGAGTCATTTATTGGCCAAATGTTTGGAAAACGGCAAACCGGAAGCTCAAAGCTACTTGCTAGCTTAGCACGAATATGTTTGTCACAAAAACGAACACTCCAACAATTCACTTTGAAACTTGAAAGGAGACTTCAGGGACGACTTGGGATGGGACACAAAGTGCTTGTCTGTTTCTTCCCAATGCACAAGGCAACAGCAACTAGAATAGCGATGTGCATGAGTAGAGGGGCAATATGAATAAATGGTTATTGGTTTTGACTTAATGGATGGTGGATGAAATTTATCCAATCCACTTAGATTCATTTATCCACTCCATTTAGATCCATTTAATAAATGGATCTAAATGGATTAAATAAAAATCAATTATTCATTTACAATCCATTTAAATATTTTGATTACTTTTTTTTGTATAATCATTTCTTGATATTTTTTTATGTACTTTTTTATGTACTTTTTGAAGATACTTCTTAATGCATTTAATACAGAAAAACCATCAGAAATTAGACTCAATTCAAGAAAAGCTCCACATAATTCAGCTTCATTGACCATGATTATAGAAGCATCATTTCCTACTTGCACCACTTCTCAAGGGTTATTTAATTTCTTGGACAAGCCAACTCAAGCTAGCTGTGATGTGCGGCTTTAGTCGACAAATTCGAGATTTCAGTTAGCTAATAAGTCTCGCTACTTTTATTTGGTTTTTAAATAAATGAATATATGTGATTTTTGTGAATAATTCATATAAATCTATTTAATTTAATGATTTTATTTTGATCAATCATTTAAAATTAATACTATAAATAAATAACTTAAATTTATTTAATTATAAATTATATGAATAAATAAATGAATCTCAATCCAAATTGTCAACAGTATCAAGAAACAGTCCCTGAGCTGTCTTGCACGGTAGACACCCTCGCCTTGAAGCTATCGTCTCCAAAGACTATTCTACCCAACAGCGACGTGCCATTCTGCTAACGCAATAAGAGGTTAAAAATGACTTGATGGAGGGCCCTCCCCGAAGGTCCATCCGTCCATTTATTGTTTGATAGTACATGTTTGGAACTTAGCAGGAAAGTCAGCATTACAGTTGTATTTTTCCATTGATTTGGTTTTATTTTTCTAAGAATGTGTTAGCTACTGACTCCCATGCTTGTCTACTCTCTCTATATATATATACTAGGTGCGGTCCCCGCGCGATACGCGGGCGTCATGGGATTTTTTTTTTTATATTATTCTGTTGAGGAGTTAAGTGAAATGCATATTTTGCAAAAGATTGATGGACTGCGTCTGTGATATAGATAATTTTTCAGGTCTTTTGAAGAGAATAGACTTATGTGGATCATTGTCTATATCCAATTTACAGGATCATGCAGGCATATTTAGATATATTTACAGCTGAAGCTTCTTAGAGCTCTGTGCACTTTCAAAAATGTTAAAGGGTTGCAAGCCTAATTGTTGTAGTTGTCGGTTCGTTGTTTTTTGATGGGGCTCTCTGTCAGTTTGAGTGCGGTCAGGAGATTGCTGTCTATATTTGTTGAAGATTCTGGTGTATGTGCAACTTCGGTTGTTTCTGGGTGTGGTGGAGAGTCGATGAGCATTCTTGTTGTGTTTTTTTCTCCACTAAGGCCGCTGGAGCTGCTCTGTGAAGTGCTGGTCATGTTGGGAAGTTTGTGTACCATAATGGCTGAGTATTTGGCGTTGGTTAGTGGAGCATAATTTGAAGCAGTGGCATAGTTTGTAGCAATCTTCTTGACGAAGCAAATTATTATATTGCTGCTTATATTCTCTTCTATTGCTTCATAATTAAGTGCGTTCTACAAGGAAAACATAGTCACATGTTATTATGAGTGTTTGTGTAGTAATAGCAAGCTAGAATGTATTCAGTTAATGTATGGTTACCTGCTGCTCTTGTTGTTGAATCTCTTGTATTGTAAAAGGAAGCAATTGGGAAGCATCATTTCCATAGATATCCAAAGTCATGTTTCCGGTGTAATCTTCCAATTGCACAGTTAATCGACATCTATTTTGAAGCGAAGAGTGTTGAGGAATAAATTTTTGCAGTATATAGCAATTTGCAAATGTTTTTTAGAGTGGAGTTTTGTATCATACCTTGGAGTGACTCGGACGTTCGTGTTGCAAGATACACAGACAATTGGCCACTGTGGAATAGAACGTACAGATTTGAAGCATCTGGGGCAAGCATTATACCAGAATTTTTGACTTCTGTCAAGCAATTTAGGAGTTCCTTGTACCCAATAAGCTTTTTGCTGTGACATACATGTATATGGCTGTTTATTTTTTTGTGTACAGAAGAATTGGTTTGTGCGGTTTATGGGAAGAAGTTCTCTAAGTGAAATTTACCAGAGGGAACTGAAGGTAGTCTCTTATTGTAGTCATTTCTTCTGCATCTGGTAATGGTAGCAATTTTGTTCGATCGTTGTACGCTTTATCAGCCATTAGATGTCGAATTTGGTATTCATTTTTTGTTGCCCTGCATGGTGTGTTTTTTTTAAAGGAAAAGCTGTTAATGTAAAGTAAATAAGCAGTGAATAGTTGGGAAGAGTTTTATAGTATGGGAGTATTGTTTACCATGTTCTGATTTCAGAAGCTTGCTGGATCGGTGGATTTATAAGAATGCTAGATCCAAATTTTGTAGACAGGTTCATTGCTGTAGCGCATATAGCGTTATTCGGTAATAAAATATGACGTATAAAGATAAATGAATGTATAAGATTATAAATAGAATGTAATTTGTATATGGTAGTCTGATTAGAATGTAGATAGGTACTTACTATGATAAGAAGTTACTTTGAGTCGTAAAGCAGCAATGAAAGGCATATTTTGGACCATATTTGTCAAAGCCTGGCCTTCATCAGTTTCATGGTCTCCCCAGAGTGTTAAAATTACAGGCATGAAACTATTTATTCATTTGGGAGGAATAAGGAAAGTTCCAAAATGGATATATAATTTCAGATTTGATAGATATAATTGTTACCTTTGATCGATGAGTACGATCTCTCTCTTTGGTGTTGTTCCTTTGTAGGTACGAAGATGAACTTCACTGACAACACCTAGGACATCTAATTGTAAAGGAGTTATAGATTGCTATAATAAATTGAATATAGAATCATATTTTTTAGTTAAAGTGATGTACCTATTTCTGTGTTATCATCTATATATTGATGGAATTTCTTGAAAGGAATGAAGTTGATTGTCAGAGGAAGCTGCGGAGGATTTGCTTCTTGTATAGCCTCAACAACAGTGGAGTTGTCGATTATCCAGTTACATTGATTCTCATGAGTTCGAAATTCTACTTGTGTTCGCTCCACTCGTGCATTTGATACCATGTATCTTTTGTAAAGCTGGAAATGATCTTTGAAGAATTCTATATCAGATTTGCACATGATAGCATCCACTTTGTTTCCCTGAGAGCAAGTATGTTTTGCATGGCAATGGAAAAAATCAGTTAGCAGGAGTTGTTTCTATTTTGTTATAAAACAGTAGCCAGTAGTACCTCGTCATCAACCAGAACCAATTTTTTGTATTTGTTTCCAGCCTTTGATATCTGAACTTTTTGTTTGTCAAACACTTCAACTATAGCTGTCCAGTGCTGCGTATTAGGCACAATTTCATTGACCTTGCTGATTTTCCTTTCCATGAGTGAAACAGGAATTCTTTCAATGATGCTTGTCTGTTAACAGAGAAACTGCAAACGAAAGATGTAAAGAGTTGAAGTTATAGATTACTATACAATTGAAAATCGATTATATGGAGCTATGTTTAGTTCCTGGTAAAGAAACACAAGACAAGTAATATACAGGTCATAAGGTATTTGCTATGTCTAAAACATCTCTATATACTATATTTTGTGTGGCATTGTATGATTTAGTATTAGAGGTGGGAGGTCTAATCAGTATCTTAATAGATGTACTATTTTTAGCTCTAGACAGTGCTACATAAAATTGTCCATGAGAAAAGACTGGCTCGCGTAAGTATAATCCAACATAATCTAAAGTCTGACCCTGAGCTTTGTTAATGGTCATTGCGAAGCATAAACGAATAGGAAATTGAATTCTTTCAAAAGGAACAGGGCAATCAGCATCATTATCTATTCGAAAACAAATTCTGTGAAGAAACACATCTTTACCAATAAATTCACCACAACTAATAATAGCATGTATAACATTTTGTGTTAAAGATTTACATATAAGCCTGGTACCATTGCAAAGACCTTCCGGAGGATCAATATTTCTTAGTAGAATTATTGGTGTATTTGGTTTTAGGATAATTTTATGAGGTGGGAAACCATTTGGAGTTAAACTGTTAAGGAAATCTTCTAAGACTGCCTGTTCTGATTCTATAATGGATTTATCGCGGCTTATATATTCATGTGCTTCTCCAGGAAAGTTTTTTATAAGAATGCTATTTAGTTCATCAACAAATTCGTTTTTCGTTGTAAGTATTGCTCTGTTTACCAAAGAAAAATTTTGATTACTAAAAGTTGTAAGATCTGGAAAAACAGAGTTTATGAGTATGTTGATGGACTCATCTTCGTTAGTGTAGGGAATGAGGAGATTGTCTGGCACGCGAATGTTGATATCATCAATCAGTGGCTCTGTTCCATTTCCAATTCGAAGGAGATAAGCAGTAAACTCTGGATCACTTATGGCTCTCATATTTTGGCTGAGATGTAGTTTTGTGAGTTGTGGCCAAATATAGGAACTAATGATACTTGCTTCGATGAAATCTGTTTTGATTCCTTTTGTGACTACGGGTAAGACTTGTCTGAAATCGCCCCCAAACACGATAACTTTTCCTCCAAATAGTTCTGTAGAATTCATCAGGTCTTTTAGAAGTTTGTCAACTCCTTCAATTCCATGTCGATGAGTCATTGGTGCTTCGTCCCAAAGAATTAATTTTGCTTGGCAAAGTAAATTTGCCGAAGCACTTTGTTTGCTAACTTTACACATATTAGTTGGATTCATGTCTATAGGGATTTTGAAGCGCGAGTGCGTTGTTCGTCCTCCGGGTAAGATAGATGCTGCAACTCCACATGATGCAGTTGCAAGGGCTACATAACCTCTTGATCTTATGGTAGCTAGCAAAGCTTTGTATAGAAATGTTTTTCCTGTGCCTCCAGGTCCATCAATAAAAAAGCATCCTTTTTGTTTAATAAATATAGCATCCATTATGTGATCAAAAGCAGCTTTTTGTTCTGTATTGAGCTGTGTAGCGGCTAATAAATCTGTTTCTGATACCTGAATATTTAGCTCACTTGAGGTATCTCTTGTATTTGTGTATCTATCTCGGAACCTTAATGTTGTAGACACTAAGCAAAAGCTGTTGATGTCTTTTCCCATTGAATCTAAAAAGTTGCTGATCTGGTGTAGTACTTTAAGTCTAACCTGTTCAGCAGGTAAAGTATACATTCTATTGTAGTCTTCAGACATTGCCTGTTCAAATTTGCTCCATAAAATAAGAGGACTTGCTGGTGGGAAATAAACCAATAAAGTTGCGAATAATCTGCGTAGACTGTGTGGCATATGATATGAAGCAGCTTCTTCCATACATTGTTCTTGTGAATCATTTGATTCAAAATAACCTCTCAAGATAGCTGACTGTCGATATGTACCAACATGAACTCCATTTATTGTCTTCAAGTCGTCAAAAGATATTGGCGCTCTAACATGAGTAAGTAACAGTCTAAGAAAGTAACGTTCACCCTCTGTTGGACTGGCGCTAACTATTCTACCAATACTATCTTTTAGTTGTCTAACTGCCCAATACTTTTTTCCAGGATACCATACAAAGTACTCTGGAAATTCTTTGTATGTACATTTGAGATGTTTAGCTAATGGATCGGTAGCATTCATGTGAAAAAATTCCGTTAGCATCATTCTTTTCCTGAAAGAATTTTGCAGAAGATCTCGTAAGTCTTCATTTTCATTAAAAGTCATGCATTGAAAGTTCTCAAGGTGTAGCTGAAGATGAATAACTGCAGGATACATTTCAGATAATGAGAATCTATAAATACGCCATATAGCTTCAACTGGACATACCCATCTAGCAGATTGGTATTCTGTGATTTCATCAATCTGAGTTTGTTGGTTATTAGCTGTTGGTTCACTATCATTGTTAACTTGGAAATGTATCTTATCATGTCCTTTGTAGATATATTTATAGATGTATTTAACAGCTTTAACAGTAGAGCATATTTCAACATTAATGTGGCAATTAAATTTTGCAAGTAAATAAGGGTTGTAGGGGACTACCCACCTGTTGTCCAGCTCTTGTCCACGAACAATAATTTTCTTGCCATCGTTTCTTCTTCTATAAGTTGGATAAGTGTTGTTTCCATGAGTTGTTCTGCTGGCCCATTTCTTTGGATAACTATTTCTGCATCTTCTCATAAATGAGCCTTGCATACAGACATTCTTTGGGTTTTTTGTTCCACATGGACCGTGCATCATGTGTTTTCGAACCATATTGAACAGATGTTTATTTTCGTGTTCATCTGGTATTTCAGCTGCCACAATTCGATCATACGAATCTGTGAAATATAATTTTGATCTCGGTTGCAGGATAATAAGCATATGAATGTGCGGCAGTCCGCGTTTCTGGAATTCCACAACATAAGTATATGCTGCGACCTCTCCAAATATATGTTTTTTGAATAAATCTTCCTTTAAAATGTTCACCTTTGCATGGAATACTCTTGATAGAAGATCTGGTCGGTTATGAGCTTCATCTGTACGTAACATTGTTTCTTTTATTTCTGACCAGGCAGGGTTACAAGTCATTGTAATAAATATATCTGGTCGGCCAAATTTTTGTACAATAGCCATTGCATCCACATATCGTCTTTTCATATCTCTTGGACCCCCAATAAACGAAGCTGGAAGGATAACTTTTTGGCCAACCTGTGCTCCGCGAGATTGTCCTTGAATAATACTGTCCATCAGTCCCTATAATTGTTCTCTTCGTATTAATTGTTGCCTGCTTCTGTAAAAATCCAATCTCTGGGTTTCAATCTTCACATACATCTCGACTACAAATTGTTGAAATAGTCGTCCAGTATTGAGAATGCTAGGCGTACAGTGGTGTCTAATTTGCATTTTGTAAGCATAGTATTCTCTCATTGATATATATTCCTTTGAGTTGTTGCACTCCTGAATAGCTACAGATAAAATAAGCATTAAGAAAAATTGACGTAAATATGTATTTTTTTTTATATATAAGAGAGATAAGAGATAACAAAAGTGGTGTAAATATACAGCTTTGTATATATAAGAAATGCATATAAATGGTCTGACCTTGCTCTTCCTTGTCAATCATTTCTTGAGCAGAAGAGAAATTAGACAATGTTGCTGAAGTCTGCTGTTTTCTTGTTGCTCTTTTTGTTTTTTTTTTGGATTGATTTTTTCTGATCTTTTAATTCCTGGATGCCAACCAGTTTCTCCAAGTGGGAACAACAGCAGGTACTGGAGAGGATCATAGCATCCATAATATTATTGAATTCGATGAGTATGACCCTCTTTAGTATAGATTTGTATATGTCTGGAGTAGACGTTAGTTGAATTTTCTCCTTCAACCCAAAGAGCTGCAATTTGAGAAGCTGTTGGTTGGTTGAATACACGTTGATCATTATCAGTGTGAGACTTTAAGACTATTTGGTAAGAATCCAGCTGAGGTATGTTGCGTAAACTACGGAAAAAGCAAGCATAAGGATTGGTCTTCATAACTTCCATGAGTTTGATCACAAGACTTTCAGTTAATCTATCTGATACAGCCATTCTATTATGTAGCTCATGCTCTGTGTCGTGGAAGTAGAGTTGGAGATACATTCCTGAACCATGATGAGGAATCAGTTGATTAATGAAATGGTAAGTCTGTCCTTGAATCTTGAAAGTGTAGATTCCATTGTTTCTTTTGCAGAGTGTTTTGTCGTAGTGAACACCAAAGGAGGTGAAAGCAAACATATTGTTATATGTTCTAACATATGTACGAAAACAAATTGCCTCTTGTGTCTCAGCAGTGAAGAGCTCAACAAGAACACTCGGTAATTTGTTGTCATGGAGAACAACAGAACCATCAAAGCAGCAGAAGTTAGCTGTTTCAGAATGAAATTTTTGTGCATGACAATACTGACATTCTTCTTTTGGAGGTAACTTATATGACTTGTCAGGTATGTAACTAAGCGCGTCAATGCCTTGTAGGACTCTATTACCTATAAATTAAAAATGACAAATTGTTATGTTGAATGTTTAGCTAGTTCGAAATAGAGCAAGATACGATCAATGGTACAGGTAATTGGAAAATATCAAAGGGGAAAATTGTACTGCTATTTGGTGGAATCAGAAAAGAAGAAAAATAATTCACAACCTTTTGATGCATTAGATTTTTTCCTTGAGTGTTTGGCCGGACAATGCCTTGTAGAATGTTTAGCTGTATGAACAAAACATAGCTTAATAATTAATCCAAAAAAAATGAGGCGCTAGGTAGTTGGATAGGTGATTAAGGAAGGTGAAGATTGAAAATATTCGGAGTCAAAAGCTCAGTTTTAAGTAAAAGAAGAGTATAGTACCTCGACTCTTAGTCTGTTTAGCAGTATGCTCTGTAGTTGCATTCGATGTGGTACCATTTTCCGGTGGAGTTACAGTAGGCCTCGCACATAACGATGTTGATTGTTCTATTAAGAATAAGCGGAGAGAAAGTGATTAAATCATGTCGGAAATTATAGTATTTTGTAAGCAGACTTGGTGAGATAATCAAATATGTGCAACCTGATACTTCCTGAAGGTTTTGAGAGAGAAAGTTGTAACAACCAGGGCATAGTCGGCGTTCATCTGATGTATGTGTATACAAAATAGATGAAGACTAATATTTGCTGTAAATAGATTCAATGGTACATGACGTAAAAAAAATATAAACAGTAGAGAAGAATAAGAAACCTGAGCAATGCAAACCAGAGTTTCGAGAGCATCTGTACTTATCATTCGACTTTGTATTGGAGGAGGATCCTAATTATAAATCACAAGCGTATAGTACACAATACAAATGTAATAATAAATGCTAAAAGGTTAAACCATGGAACATAAAAGTAATTAATACCTCTTTCATAGCTGGAGAAAATAGTGATATGTTTTTTAGACTTGTCATTGTTGTTTGACTCGAGTACATCCGTGGCTGAAAATAGTAATCAACAGTGAATAATGTAGACATGAGAATAAGTAAAAGATAACATTGTAGAATTTGAAGGATGAGTTAGACGTACGTTTGTATGTTAATATACCTTTTGCATTGCTCTTAACCGGCTCTTGAATGACTAATCCAGAAGTAGATGGCACTTCAGCAAATAAAATATTGTTTGCAGCGAAAGTGGCACTTTCCATTTTGTGGAGACTTTCTGGAGATGATACTTCAGCACATAGTATGCTGTTTGCAGCAGAAGTGGAACTAATATTTTTTTTAGGAATTTCTGCCTCTTGAGTCGACAGGCAGTCGGTAGTCATAGTAGCACTTAACTCAGTAGCAGGAGCAGGATGCATAGTTCCTTTAATATGCTCTGATGTATCAGCACCAAAAGATAAGCACATCTTTTTTCTATGATAAGCCTCTCTCTGCTTCTGTCGACGGAGTTCCTTTTTTTTTACTAAACGATTCTGTTCTTCTTCAACTTTTGCTTGGTCACAATGAAGGCGAAAAGTCTCCCTAAGAAGCGATTTTTCAGCTCGTTTCAGTTGTTCAGGAGCAGAGAGAGCTAAAAAATTATTTAATTTTCTTTTCTGATATGCCTCTCTTTGTTTAGCCAAACGAATTTCCTTTTCTTTAGGAGAGAGCGCAGCGTATTGTTCTCTTAATTTTTTATTACGTTGTTTCTTTTTTTCAGTTATTGAATCAACCGTATCAACAACAAATTTGGAGAAGCTCATTGTATTGGACAGCAAGAATCATACAGGCAATAAAGGAAAATGCAACATCTAGCAATCCAAAACTAATAAGACATTCATTCAGTAAACAGAAGAATGACGAAAATAAGCATGCATATAAAATCGAACCTGCAACTGGCGAGCAAACTTGGACGGATAACAACCAGCCGATGGAGTTGCAGATATAAGAAGCAGGAAAGGACCAAGTTAGCAGACGAAGCTAGAAGTCGACAAAAGAAAGAAAGAGGAAGCTGTTTAAGAGGTGGAAATCGTTTAAAAGCTGCAAAGAAGAAAATGGAAGACGATGAATAGAACGTGCAACAAGAATACTATCATTATATACTCGAACAAAAATAGAGCCATTACCTTCTTTGACACAAAGAAAGGACAGACGGCAGAAAACTAAAACTCCAGTTGGAAGGCAAAAAAAGAATGCAGCGACACAAATGCAATTTCAAAGATATCCGTAAGTTAATGGGTTATGACACAAAGTATCAGTATGTTAATGGGTTATGACACAAAACCACCATCTATCTATATCTATATGAGATATGAGAGATGGGAGATAATGAACTTTCTGGAACAAAGAAACAAACGGCGTTTTCCTCTACATGGCAACAGACAGATGCCTCCATTTAAAATTTTTCCCTCTGCATGGCAACAGACATATGCCTCCATTTGAAATCTTTCTCTCTGCATGGCAACAGACAGATGGCTCTATTTTAAATTTTGCCTCACCAACAAAGCTAATGAACCTTGGATTGCACACACTGCAACAGATATGAGAGATGGGAGATAATGAGCTTTCTGGAACAAAGAAACAAACGGCGTTTTCCTCTGCATGGCAACAGACAGATGCCTCCATTTAAAATTTTTCCCTCTGCATGGCAACAGACAGATGCCTCCATTTGAAATCTTTCTCTCTGCATGGCAACAGACAGATGCCTCTATTTTAAATTTTGCCTCACCAACAAAGCTAATGAACCTTGGATTGCACACACTGCAACCATCTGACTATAATCCGATAAAAGAAAGCGGATGAAACTCAACGAAGCAAATGAAACTGATCCCCATTTTTTTCTCAAATTTTCCTCACAAACAAAGCAGATGAAATTGCAAGGCGAAAACTGCGGCAAAGAGGAAAATCCAACTGCTTCTTATATATGTGTATAGATATGGATCCATCTGCAATCTAGTATTGAGAGAAATACTAGACGTGTAGTATTTATCATTATCCAATGTGGAAGTGACATCTCAACAAATGATAATTGCAATGATGGATGAAAATAAGTGTTGATATAAAGTATCCTATTTCTGCCTTGGGTCATGACCGGTTGTTGTAGTCTTGTAGATGCATAACCGGAACCTGTGTATTAAAAAATGAGAGAAGTGGGGCCTGGCTTAAAGAAACAAAAGAGCATATTCTTGTATTCTACCGTCCACACATCCTAAGAATTTATGGTCTTCCCAACGAATTTGTATCAGACAAAATTCAATTTAGTTGTACCACAACTAGATTGTTCAAGGATTAGTTCCAAGTTTACTGTCCAAGTTGCATTCAATGCTTTCACTTTGGAAATGAGTTATTAAAAATTTAATGAATTAAAATGGTTGTTGGGGATAATAAATGGCATTACTTTGAACCTATACTATAAATTATTGAAGAATGGCAAGGATCCATCACAATGTATATGGAAGAAAAGTAGGTGGAAAATCAACAAAGCAACCCTCCCAAAATTGAAAAGAAGGTAAGTAATATTTATTAAATTTTGATAAAGACCACGTTTATGTTTTTCAAATAATTATATAAATCACTAATGTTAGAGGAAAATGTTATATGTGGGTCTTGCATTATGCGGTGGGATATGCATCTCTTTGTTTGATTAATTTTTATGAAGTACAAAATAGTCAATTTTACGCAACTAATTATTTGTTTAATTATTTTCACTAAGTTTTGGGTCACTATTTGACTATTGGTTCCCACCTATAGGAGACTAACTACTGTCCCTCAAATTCACGGTTCCCACCACACATCGGCATGTTGGCGAGAAGTCAAAGTGCGGCAACTATGAAAACTTTCCTTGCTTGAAATAGAATTCCATCTCATGCATTTGCGCCAATTTTTTCCCCTAATGAATTGTACACGTTTGGATTCCGTCCATTTCATCAATCCGATATGGTCTTATATTACTTTAATTACAATCTACAAACATTAATACAAGATCGTATCATTAATATGTAGTTAACTATGTTTGTTGCATATTAATAAAATTGCAACATTTTGGATTTATTTATGATAGCTAATAAATAATTAATTTTTAGACTCATTTGTCAAAATTAATCATACACCATGATATTAGACCGATATGGGCATACAATTAGCAAACCGCAACTGTTTATGCATTTACCCATATTAAAGAAATAATTAACATTTTTGGGCAAAAAACCCATCCCAATTTGTACAAAATTTATGTATTGGAGTAATTTGGGTGTGACAATTTAAATTAATTTTTTAGACTTATTTACTCCTAGTTTTTTTTTTGTTAAATCAAACATCTAACTTGACACTGGCAACCAAACGCTGGACAATAGGATTACTCATCCAAAGATGAGTAATCATCTCTCATTTCACGGAGAGTTCATTTGCTCCATTGGATCATATGATAATTTGAAGTTATTTACTTCTACTACTTGTTATAAATGACTATTCATTTATGTTATAAATGAATATTCACCCATATTAAAATAATAGAGGTAAATAACTTTTTTTTTAAACAAATAAAATAATGATCACTTGCTATTATTTTTCTCGAGCTCAACTAGGCTCAATAGATTAATGTTGAACTCAAGTTTTAAAATGAAGGTTGATAGAGCTCAAGATCGTTGTCAATATTTTCATTGTACCAAAAAGCAATTTTGCAATCCTCAAGTAAGTAATTCCATCTCATGCTATTATTGATAGAATAAATATTGATGTTTATTTGTTAAACTAAACATCTAACGCAAAACCAACCAAACGCTGAATAACAAGATTACTGATCCATAGATGAGTAACCACCTCTCATTTCATGCAGAGTTCATTTGCTCCATTGGATGAATATATTTTAACAAATTGATGGTATAAATGACTATTTTATTCTTCTTTTTATAAATGACTCTTTGTGCCATCTTATATTACTTTTGTTACAATCTACAAACATTAATGCAACACCTTCTATATAATAATATATTCAAACAATTGTATACACTATGTTAACTAGATATTAATAAAATTGCAGAATTTTGGCTTTATTTACCATAACTAATAAAAAATTAAGTTTTGGACTAATTTGTTTAAATTAATCATACACCATGATTTTTGACCGATATGGTCATACAGTTAACAAACAACTGCTATTTACGCATTTACCCATATTAAAGAAATAAATAACATTTTTGGGAAAAATAACCGCCTCAATTTGCACAAAAATTTATGTATTGGACTAATTTGGGCATGACAATTACACTTAATTTTTTGGACTAATTTACCCCTATTATTTTTTTTGGTTAAACCAAACATCTAACATGACACTGCCTACCAAATGCTAGACAACAAGATTATTCGTCTCCCATTTCATGTAGAGTTCGTTTGCTCCATTTGATCATATGATAATTTGAAGTTATTCACTTCTATTACTTGTTATAAATGACTATTCATTTATGTTATAAATATCTTTTCTTAAACAAATAAAATAATGATCACTCATTATTATTTTTCTCAAGCTCAAGCTCGAGATTAATGTTGAACTCGAGCTTTGGAAATTGCGAAAATTGAGCCAATTCAGCTCATTTTGCAATCCTATATGTTATGGAGCCTTGTTATTAAATCTATATATTTTTTTGTATATTCAATATTAATACATTATCAAAAAATGAATAAAAAAATGGAGCCTTGCAATCTGATATGACTCGATAACCCGTTTGTGAATTAATAATAATTTAATAAACATAAAGATTATTTTATCTAACTAAACTAAGTTAACTTTTTTCCAAAGGTATTATCACTTAATCCTAAATGAATTTATTTAACTTGAGTGAAATTAAAGTTATTATATTTGGACAAATAATGTATTATATTATTTTTTACTTTTATACTGTTTTAATTTATTTTATATTTGGTTTGGGATAAAACACCTTTACGATGTTTGATTTATTTTAGATTTGGTTTAGGATTGTTTATTTAAATTTTTATTACTTGATTATGTAATTAGTTTTGTACGAAATTGGTTTTATTAGAAATTACAATCATAAATTAATAAATTAAAATTAAGTTTCAGATCATTTCGGATCGTCCCGCCAATCAGAAATTTTCGAGTTTGTGTCAAATATCTTGACTTGTTTCGGTTTGATGAGTCAGGTTCGGGTCAACGGGTTTTCTGTTACACTCAGGTCTCAACCCGACCCGTCACCCCGATTTGGACCCGATTGCCACTCCTAATTGTACTGGAAGTTGAGAAAATTGAGTTGATTCAACTCATTAGATCTATATTTTTTTGTAAATATAATGTTAATATATGTAATCAAAAAATGAACAAAAAAGAATCTGGCAAAAATACAATATATTACGGTTACTTTGTATTTGATGCTTTAATTTGAAGTATCATAGTTAACGAACAAAGTAAAGTATAGTGAATTTTTTTGCAAAAAATATAAAACATTTACCCATATCAAGATTTCTATTGTACCAAAAAATTCACTTGGAACTGTGATCTGTATTGTTTTGTTCATTCTTGATAATGCCCACACGGAGTGTTATTGGTATATTTCATCTGCTGAAGTCTCTGGAGTTTGTCAAAAAGAACCGCTCAATTACAGCTCAAGTGCTCTTGATATCCCCGACTTGATATTCCCGAGATGCACTTTATTTTATTGAACAGCTAGTACTCTTCTTTTACCGTTTAACCCGGTGGCCTATTGGTCAATTTTTGGCTGTACTAGTTGACAAGTCTTACTCTTCTATATTTTATTAATTCCCACACCACTGGTACGATTTTGATACTAGACTATAGAGCCGTCCATATATATATATATATATATATATATATATATATATATATATATATATATATATATAAAAGGTGAAACTTGACACCAACTCTTACCGAGTTGCCCTGGTGAGCTCAGAAATCTGAAATTGAACCATGAGCATAACCATGAACAAAATCTACTACTCTTTCTGCCTTATCTTTAGTTTAGCGTGCTTAGCCGTCATGGCAGCCAGCAACAGTAACATTACAGCTGATCAATCAGCTCTTCTTGCCTTTAAAGATCGCATGATCACCTCAGAATCTCAGAAAATCTTGGCAAAAAACTGGTCCGTCACCTCCTTCGTCTGTGATTGGATGGGGATCACCTGTGGCTCTCGACACCTCCGAGTGACTGCCCTGAATATTTCAGACATGAACCTTACTGGTACTGTACCTCCTCAACTTGGGAATCTGTCCTTTCTTGTTTCCCTTGACATTAAGAGAAACAATTTCCATGGAGAACTGCCTCGTGAGCTTGCTCACTTGCGCCGATTAAGACACCTTGATTTTGGAATCAACAATCTCGGTGGAGAGCTTCCCTCCTGGTTTGGTTATTTACACAAACTCCAATACCTTTCTCTCAGAAACAACAGCTTCACGGGTTCTATCCCGCCTTCCATCTCTAACATGTCAAACTTGGAGACGCTATGGCTGTCACACAATTCCCTTGAAGGGAGCGTTCCAATAGAATTTCAGAATCTTAATAATTTGGAGAATTTGATTATTGAGCATAATCAGCTTTCGGGTCCGTTTCCTCTCCACATCTCCAATATTTCCTCGTTGCAAGCCATCTCTCTTATGAGCAACAGGTTATCTGGCATTCTTCCAGACAACATCTGTCACGGCCTTCAGAAACTTACCTGGCTTGGTCTAGGAGGTAATAATTTGACTGGTCAAATACCTTCAACATTATCTCAGTGTCACTGCTTCAGCACTTTTCCTTGGCTTCGAACCATTTAAGTGGATCCATACCTAAGGCAATTTGGAACTTGACAATGCTGGAGGGACTATACCTGGGGAGTAACAATTTAACAGGTAATAATTTTATTCCTATTTTATAAATACTATATATTAAGCTTATACTTCTTCTTGTATATGGTTTATAATTGTATATTAAGCTCATGCCCCTGTTCTTTTGTATGGACGTTTCAAAGAATAGTACGTCAGATATCACCATTCTTTTTAAAAGTTTCATTTTATCTACTAAACTATTTTTCTTACCAAATAATCCTTTAAACTTTTCGAAAGTCTCATTTTAGTCACTAAACTATTTTTTTTGTACTAAATAGCAAACTTGCAACTGCCTTAATAACAAAATTTAACAAATAGTTAAAAAAATGAACCGCTTTAAAAATTTAGTGTGCTATTTAGTACAAAAAATAGCTAATTGGATAAGATGAGACTTTTAAAAGATTTAGTAAATAATTTGGTATAAAAAATAGGTCAATGGATCAAATGAGACTTTTGAAAAGTTTGGTGAGTCTAGCATATTTTACTACAAAAAAAAAAAAACTATACCATCATTTTATTTTTGTGGTTTTCCTGGACAATTCCTTGTGGATCAATTTTTATGAAACTTTTTTTGTTTTAGTGTAAGTGAGAGATTTTAAATTCGAAACTTCTCATTTATACTCTCCTTTCTCCATACTCAAACCATTCCTTTCTCCCTTGTGGATCATGCTCTAAGACTTCATGCAAATAAAAAATGCAACCTTAAATATTTAATCATGTAATTGGATTTTGGGATACACATACATACACCCACATAGACATTCACTTTTATGTATGACTATGCATATATTCTTTTGTTAATTACAATTCACCTCTCCAAAGTTTGATCCAATTATAAGATAGACCCTAAAATTTGTCAGTATTACCAAAATGTCCCACATCCAAACAGATTTATAATCTAAACGCCTTTACCGTCTGAGGCCTAACAAACTCTTAAGATTAACCGTTATATTATGACTCTATTAACGTTAGCATTATTATTTTTTAATAGAAGTCCGATGATACCCTGAAGCCCAACCTTTCTTTTCTCTCTATTCAACCAAGTTTTCTGTTACCAACATATCCTTTCTCCCATGTCCATCTTTTCACCATTGAAGTAAAATCTTTAGTCTGAGAAGTTCATGAGCAAAAGATAATCGAAGTTAAATTTGATAATTGAAATTTAGGCCATAAAATACCCTTGCCAACCTGAAATTCTCAAAACATAAAATAAAAAAAAAAAAAATTCACCATCGTCATCTTCCCCTTACAATTTTCTCATCATTTGACCCATTCTTTATCACCATCTTCATGTAACTTTCACATAAAAACACCATTCTATGGACATTACCACACAAATATATAAACACACACAAACACACACCCCAGTAAACTATCGCATACAGATCCATAGGAAGGTGAGCAGAGGTAGGAGCAACTTGGTGGCGTAGTTGAAGAACAAGCAGGGTAATTGTTGTTATTTGGCAAGTTATGGTAATGGTAGACTATTTAGGAATCAGATAGAAGGAGTAATAGTTGAAGGATTTGGGGGTTTACTTTCCGACAAAAGGCCGACCTAAGGTTGAAGGAGGTAGATTGAACCAAGTAGTTGTGCGAGAGTAGGAATCCATTGGATTGGAGGCTTACAACAACTAAGATGAAAAGCAAGATGCTGCAGTAGGGGCCAGGAGTGATGGCTGTTCGACCAGGGTCAAATGCAGTGTCAAGCCTTCAAGTCTTTAGAGATCAATTTAGTTATTTCAGATAAGGAATTAAGAATAGAATTAGGCAGAGCAAGAGAAGGAGGGGAAGAAGAAGAAAGGAGTCGACTCATCAAGAAGAGAGAGAAATGAGGACTAATTATGTTATGATACACTCCCCTTCGAACAGTAAATGACCAAGATGCCCCTCTAAGGTGCGCCCCTTCTGTTCTGTTCTTCTGGGACTCGGGGCTGGAACGGTTGTCAGTGCAACCGTTCCGAAAGCTTGTGTGCATTTTGTATATGGTGTAACATCATTTGTACACGATGTAACACTAGAACAACAGTGAGTAATACTAGTGCAATATTTTGTGGGTCTCACACATGTTAAAATCTGGACCTTACAAATTTTGGTGATCAAATCTTGTCCATTAGCTTAACCGTCCCTGCCCCTCTCCCATTCTTCTATGGGGTCTGAATGGGGTAGGCCTGTCAACGGTCCGGGTCTAGACCCGGAGTCGGATCGGATCCGTGAAATTTTTACGGGTACGGGTAGGGATTTAATTCCGTTATCCGGACTCGGATCCGAATCCATTTTGTCAAACAAAAAACAGGTCAGATACGGAATATAGTATTTCACCCCGTATTAGATCCGGATCCGGATATAAATGGATTAATAATTTAAAATATATATATTTATCAATATAATTAGATTAGGGGTGATGTATTTGAGTAAAATCAATTTGATTTCTTTTCTTATTTGTTTTTTTTTGTATTAGTTAGAAATTAGTTTACAAATATATTTTTTCTCATTTTTATTAGAAATTGTAAGTTTTGATAATTTTTTTGGGTAGGTCCGACCCGGATTCGAGACCCGTCGGATCTGGATCCGGAACATAGAGTAGAAAATCCGTCGGATAAACGGGTCGGATCTGGGTCCGATTTGATATGCCGGGTCCGGATCCGAAATAATGAATTTCAGCCCGAACCCGGCCCGTTGACAGGCCTAAATGGGTGATAGGTGATGTTTGTCCACGCTGAGGATAGATGTGTATGACAGACGGGCTGCTGTCAAGTCGAGTGTGCACTACTCGAGCTCGACTAGAGGCAAAATAACTAAACTCGATCTCAATCTTGAGCTCGAGCTCGTCAAGCTTTTAAAATTTGAGCTCGAGCTCGACATCAATTTATGAAACTCGAGCTCGAGCTTAATTAAATGAAATCAATTCAAATCAAGTTCAATCGAGCTTATTCGAATTCAATCAAGCCTAATCAAGCTCAAGTAATCAAAATTAATATTTTATATATAATTTTAAATAAAGGATATTATTGACATTTTCACAATAATAAAAATAAAAATATATATTATAAAAAACTCGATAGAGCTCGTCGAGCTTTCAAGTATCATATTTCCAAGTTCGAACTCGACTCGATAGCTCTAATGAGCGGTTCGAGCACGAGATCGAGCTTGGTCAACCGAGCTCAAGCTCAAGTTGCTGACCAAGTAGCTCGCGAGCTCGAGCCGAGCTACTTGGTTCAACTCCACCCTAACTGACAGCTAAATGGAGATGAGAACAAATAAATTTGCATCCTTACGGTTTGGTTTACGCTAAAACGATGCTCATATGCAAAGAAACTGGATGAAAATCTTTTGAAGAGATACTAGACGCAGAAGAATTCACAATTACTTTAATGTTGGCCTGCAATGTAATTTGAAAATAGCGATATTTAAATGACTCAAAATACAAGTAAAACAATAGGAAACAACAATTGCCGCTTGCGTTCACGACATAATACTGGATTTTCATATACTTGTCTAGTTGTTATATATATATATATATTTTTTTTTGCATAAGATGTTGTGCGTTTATATAATTTTATTGTACTTAAAAATTTTATTTATGTACATCAATTTAATGTTTCAATACAAAGCATACACAAATTATGGAAGAAATATAACAACTATATCTGTCACAATCCCGTGGTCATTTGTTTGCTAAATAATTATGGGTTTGGTTTTTTCTTTTTTCTATATACAAATTAGGTATGCAACCATTTCCTGAATAGTTTGGAATTTAATATCTTCATCTTCTTTTTCTTTTTTCTTTTATGTAAATCCTTGTTGAATTTTAATAATCTCTCAATAGTTTGGGATGACATGGAAGTTGCTTCTTGTTTTCGTGGAGCGCTTGTTTTTAGGAATTTAATAGGAAAAAAGCTCTGTTTAATTTTCCTTGTTTAATCACTGACAAGGGTGGCCATAATGTTGCCAAAATTGAAGGTGTGATCTATAATTTGGTTAAACCTCAAAGAAGGTGAAAGTAAGGGAGATAGATGGATTGGATGGTCCCGGGGAGGGAGTGTAAGTAAGAGGGAGTGGATTTGATCCCTCCCACTTATATTAAAAATATTTTAAAAAAAGGCTTTAGAAAAAAGGAAGGTAAATGTAATTAGTTCTATATTCTTTGTTTGTTAATGTAATAGACACTCTATTATCATTTCCAATTATTGCATTTGGAGAGTTCGATAGTCTCATTAATGTTGCTATTATGTGCTTTCATTACGACTCAAATCAAGCTCACAAAAGTTGCAATTTTGCAGGTGCAACTCCAAATGAAATAGGGAATCTAACCATGCTGACCATTTTAGATTTTGCCGTCAACAAATTGAGTGGTATGCCAAATCTCTAATTACATGGCCTTAATTGCTTAAACCGTTGGCTATAGGGTAAAAGGAACACAATCGTTTCTAATTAATGCATTTGAAAGTCCAAAAATCACATCATTGTTTGTTACTATATTTTTTCATTATAAATCAAATCAAACTCACAAAAGTTGCAATTTTGTAGGTGCAATTCCAATGGAAATAGGGAATTTAGCTTTGTTGACGAGTTTATATTTTCAAAGCAACAAATTGACAGGTATGTCTTAGTTCCTAATCATAAGGTCTGCATTCTGTAGACGGTCGTTAAAACTCAACATCAATTTGATCTGTAGGATGCTTGAGCTTATGTTCAGTTGATTGATATCAGCATTTCTTTCTAATGGATTTAATGTTCAGAGAGATCAATTTTGAAGCAACGAATAGAAGGATCAGGGAGGTCCTATAACCTTCTATTAATATCTATTTTTTTAAATTTAGAGCCTTGTTGGATAGGACCAATATTATCATTATCATTATTATATAAAAAGTATGAATCTTGGTATTAGGGAGTGTAAGCACTTTTTTATTTTAATTTTTGTTATCCCTAAATTACCCTCTTGCCTTTTAATTAGAATTATTGCATTTCAATGTAACATTAATTAAAAGAAATAAAATTTTCCAATTGATTACATCTCAATAGTATTGGTAATTATAATTAAAAACTATTTACCTGACCTTGGACAACATCTCCAATTATTATACGTATCAAAATTTTTTTATCGAAACATGAAAAATTTCTCATTAGTCATTATTTGAGATTGTAAAAAAAAAAAAATCAATTTCAAAAAATAGATACTCTTTGGAAACAAGAGAAACATACTAGAAAAGGAGAGCCCTTATGCATTTGTATATTTTCATAGAAATATCACGAGCAAAATTTCACAATTATGCACTTTTTACCAATATGAAGAAATAAAAAAAGTAAAATATAAAACCCAACTATTTCAATCATTAACTAAAAATTAAATAACCAATCCAAAATGATTGAGCATTATGAATAATTTACATTCTCTATTAATAAGAAAAACACTTAGATAAAATGTAAATAGTCCAAATTCAATGAATATTACACTTCACTTTATCCCATTCAAATTCATATAAAAATTGAAATGCTAAACAATTAACATGATATAAAAGAAAGTACTTAAATGTTCATGCAACTAACAAACATGCAAACAATTTAGTTTCAATTGAAATGACAATTCATGTCACCCAAATCCAAGCAAACAATAAAAAATTTTCTTATATTTCACCTACAATCAACTAACTAATTTTGATATCACAATTAGAGTTTTATCGTCTAAGACAAAAAGGAAAAAATCCAAAAAAATCTATGGATTAATTTAAACGTGTCCATATTGAACATGCCATTTATCAGATTAGTGTAGAAAAGGAATAATTGTTGTTGTGCTTTATGTTGCATTGTCTTCAAACAAAATTATAAAAACAATAGAAGATAAATGGAAAAGAGAATACTCAACTACTGCAGTCAATGAAATCTCAATTGATGACAATGAACATTCACACAGAAATAATTAAATATGATGGATTAAACATACCCTTGTGAATTAAATAATTACAAAGAGTTCATATACAAAAATATATATATGTAGACAATTCAAAAAATGGTGCAAAAAATTTAAAAAATAATGCAGCTCACTTCATACTAAAGAACTTTATCAAAAAGCTAACTAATTCAACTCCTATAACATGATAAATAATAATCATCTACCCTACAGAGAATTAGGTTTTATATGAAATGAAAATTGTAGAAAACTCAAGCTAAAGAAAAAAGAAATACCATTCATGTATTTTATTCTTAAGTAATTAACTGATTGTAATTCTACAATTAAATAATTAGTAATCATAAGTATTGGTATTGCAAATACTATTTAGGAAGTGTTTAATAATTTATCCAAATCTTAGTTTTTCGGTTGTTAAAATCTAATAATTTTAGTAGAAGGTTTATCATAGATTTTACTTTCAATCGGAAAAAGACATATCTAGACCGATAAGAGAGCTTGCGAATGCATCAGAGGAAGGAAAAGTAGATGTATAGTACAATAATCAGAATGATAAAGATCTAATAAGTCAATTCATGTTGCATTCTAATACTCCTTTTAAAATTTTAATACACTTACAAATTAGATTTGCTTCTCCCAAACTTGATATGTGCATATATATTTCTTTTTAATAACATGATTTTGAACTATACAAAAATGTGCAATTTTATAATTTTAGGGAAATCACAACACCATTGGTAAAATATGATAGTGTTAATAATTGTTATTAAAGTTCAATCCAAATTTAATCAATAAAAGCTCAAAAAAAAGTTCTAATAGCTTGTGGTCAAAGAGTTCAAAATTTGAATATACTTGCAGCCAAAATTAGTTAGAGAAATTGAAAAATACACATAAGTTATATTATGAGGTAGATTGTCAAAACTTCACAACAAATTTTATTAGCTACAAAAATAATATTTTTGGATTACTATACTCACGTGCAAAGCACGTGCATTATTTACTAGTGCTAACACAAAAGTGCTTTGCCATTTTATAGGTGGAATACCTGAAAAGATTGGGAACCTTCATAGATTGGAGACGCTTGTTCTAGGTGATAATACATTGTCGGGTTCCATACCTACAGAAATTTCTAACATTTCATCTCTCCAAGTTATTGAACTCTATCAGAACAATTTCTCAGGAACTATTCCTTTGACAATGAATCATAAGCTTAACAATCTGGAGACTTTATCTCTTTATCAGAATTACTTAACTGGAGTTATTCCTAACTCCATCTCAAATGCTTCAAACCTTGTTGATTTGATGCTTGACGATAATGAGCTCATAGGTTCAATTCCCAACTCTTTAGGAAGTTTAAGAAATCTTCAATTGATAAACTTGGCTTTCAATAGGCTGTCAAGTGAATCCTCATCTCCAGAATTAAGCTTTTTCACTTCCTTGACGACTTGTAGATCCTTGAGATATTTAGAGGTGCATCAAAATCCTCTAAATGGTTTTCTACCAGCTTCCTTTTCTAACTACTCAAGTTCTCTAGAAGATTTTGGTGCATTCAATTGTAAAATCAAAGGAAGCATCCCACTTGGAATTAGCAATTTGAGCAGTTTATTATACCTTGATTTTTCAAATAATGAATTGATTGGATCTATCCCAAGAACTATCAATAGGCTGATGAATCTTCAGGAGTTTTACTTAGAGTCCAATCAAATAAGAGATGTCTTGGACAGTTTTTGTGGATTCCAAAGTTTGGGGTACTTAGCATTAGGCCAAAATCAATTCTTTGGTAGTATTCCAGAATGCTTCAGAAATATGACAAGTTTGAGACAGATTTTTCTGGACTCCAACATGTTGGCATCCACCATACCTGCTACGCTATTGAGCATGAAAGATCTCCAAGTTCTAAACCTGTCATCAAATTTCTTTAGTGGATCGCTGCCTCGAGAGATTGGGAACCTCAAAGCAATATATAGTTTAGATCTCTCGATTAATAAGTTGTCAGATGTTATTCCTACTACAATTGGAGAGCTACAAGCTTTACAAACTCTTTCATTGGCAAAAAATAATTTACAGGGTTCTATACCAAAATCAATTAGTAACATGTTGAACTTGGAATTCTTGGACATTTCACACAATAATCTCTCTGGCACAATACCCAAGTCATTGGAAGCACTCAAACACCTTAAGGAATTTAACGTTTCTTTTAATAGATTAAGTGGTGAAATTCCTCGAGGTGGTCCCTTTAGAAGCTTTACAGGTCAATTATTCATGAACAATGAAGCACTCTGTGGTGACCCAAGGCTCAGTGTTCCACCATGTCAAAGTAATTCAATTACAAAATCAAACAAAAGAAAGAAGCTTCTGCTTGTAATGTTGCTGTCAGGTATTGCAGCAATATTGATGGTAGTTACTATAACAATATGGATTCTAAGATGGTTGAAGAAACCAAACATTTCTAGTGGAACAGAGTTGATGTCAGTGGCAAAATATGGAAGATTTTCATACTATGAACTTTTGCACTCAACTAATAACTACAGTGAAAGCAATTTGATTGGAAAAGGGAGCATTGGTTCTGTTTACAAAGGGATCCTAAGTGATGGCATTGCTGTGGCTATCAAGGTATTCAACTTGCAAGTGGAAGGTGCATTGAAAAGTTTTGATAGAGAATGTGAGGTACTAAAGAGTCTACGCCATCGAAATCTTACAAAGGTGCTCGGTAGTTGCTCCAACCCTGAATTTAAAGCCTTGGTACTCAAATACATGCCCAACGGGAGTCTTGAGACGTGGTTGTACTCACACAACTATTTATTAGATCTAATTCAAAGAGTAAATATAATGATCGATGTTGCTTGTGCATTGGAGTATCTCCATTATGGTTACAATATTCCTGTGGTACATTGTGACCTGAAGCCCAGTAACATCTTGCTTGATGAAGATATGGTCGCTCATGTAAGTGATTTTGGTATTACAAAAATGTTTGGTGAAGGAGAAAGTATTTTGCACACCGAAACCCTTGCAACACTGGGATACATTGCACCAGGTTAATCTTTTAGCTTTTGCTGTCTACATTTTCTTTACTTTCATGTTTGTCCGTTTTTTATCAGTCTTTCAGATATTTCAATTATTTTAACTATTGTAATCTTATGACAGAGTATGGATTAGAAGGGATAGTTTCCACAAGAATCGATGTATACAGTTTTGGAATAGTTTTGATGGAAACTTTTACAAGGGTAAAGCCTACTGATGAAATGTTTTCACGAGATTTGATCCTTAAAAGTTGGGTAGAAGATTCTCTCCCTGATGCATTTCAGGTCATTGATGCGAACTTAATAAGGCAAGAGGATGAGCATTTCACCGATAAGATGAAATGTGTTATATTTATCATGAAATTGGCTTTGAACTGCTGTAGAGAATCTCCAGGAGAAAGGATGAATATGAAAGATGTTTTAGTAGAATTGAAGAAGATTAAACACCAACTTCTTATCATAGTAAGTTCTTACCATTTTGTGCAAATTTTACCTCTTGATATAGGAAGTTGCTTTTCATATTCTTTTGAACTCATAACCTACTGTTTCTTGTAGCCAACAGTCAAACCTTGAGTGGACCAGATACAATGTTGCAGACCAGATCAAGCAAATATTGCTGTATAATCCAAAAGCTTGATTTATTGTGAAGGTTGGAGAGAGATGTACTTGATTCCATAGGTGTCAGTTGCATCACATTTGGACTTTCAGTTATAGGGCACATTTCATAACTGCTTTTATTTTGCTTTTCATTTTTTCTTCTTTTTAATCCATTCCAAAACAAGTTTTATTTTTCTTTCTTTAATTCTTACTAAATTCTGGTTACTTTTTGTGGACGTGATCATGTATCTTTTAGCCTTTTCATGTATAAAGACTATAAAAAGATGAGAGTGAACCGGTTCTTGCAATAAATCTTTTTCTTCTACAAATGAATGTGTCAAGTTCCTTCTATATTATAGAAAGAATAGCAGCCATCGTATGTTCTTTCTCCATTATAGTTATCTTATGTTGCCTTGAAAGGGCTGAGAGAGAGAGAGAGAGAGAGAGAGGACTCTTCTGGGCAATTGTCACACTGCCTTTGTCTTACATCATAAGTCTTTTGGAATTTTTGAATCATCATATATCCGAGTTTAAGTATCCTTGCCAGACTTAGAGTTATCCTTTTTTATTATATAAGTAAATTACTAACAATTCCCCTATGGTTTTACATATTATCGTATCCTAACATTTCAAGTATTCATGTATCTTTCCTATTCTTTTATCTAAAGCCAAAATGGACTAAAAGAACCTCAAGTTGTGGTGATTGACTCACACATTCTCCAAGAACATGTTTTATGAAATTTTAGTATCCCTATAACTCACGTATAATGATGAGGTTCAAACTTGCACTCAAAGTTTATATTCTGAACCCCTCGTTTGCTGCAAGTATACATGTCGCGCTTGTAGTATGTAAGGTGGTAGGATTGATCACATGAGAAACATGCCTAATTACTAAGGCTTGTAACTCACTTTATTATCTAAACTAACAAGAGCATATAAAATGTAAAGTAATAGCAATGTAAAACCTATGCAAATGAAAGTAATGAAATTGGAGAAACTCAACTAAACACAAGTGTCCTAGGGTCTATAATCCACTAATAGTTCAAGATTTGGCTTCTTAAATTTTCACTAATCATTCTTGTCCTACTAGAGATTTCACTTCCAAATGTAATCAAGACTTGCTTTCACCAATGAGTTGATTTTTGCCAATAGTAGGCCTTCATACTTTCGTGGTGAAATTACTAATGGTAGTTCATGAAGATCAAGGAGATGCGCAACAAATCCATCTAAGTGCATAGCTACTTTTATGTGTCTACTACTTAGGTTCCACCTAATCCACATCCATCATTGTTAAGAGAAGCTGGAGGCCAAGGCTATTGGAGTAACATCACAGGAGCAACCACAAGAAGTCATGGTTGAGTAGGCAAATAGATGAGTATTAAGGGACTTTGCATTGCCTAGAGGTACTAGCTTAAAACAAGTATTGTGAGACCTATGATAAATGCTTAACCTTCACTCATTATAGTGCAACAATATCAATTTGGAGGTAATGTGACCAAGGACCTTAATACTCACTTAGCTACTTTCTTGGAAATTTGTGATAGAATCAAGCTTAATGGGGTAAGCGATGATGAAATTAGATTTAGATTGTTTCCATTTTCATTAAAAGGCAAGGCCAAAGTTTGGTTGCAATCTCACATACCAATCACTTTCTCAACTTAGAATGATTTGTCACATGCACTTTTGAACAAATATTTTCCACCAAGAAAGATTGTTAAGTTTGGCACAGATATAACGAGTTTTTACCAATAGGAAGGCAAGTCATTTTATGATGCTTGGGAGCAATTTTGGGAGTTGCAATGGAAATGTGCACATCACGAACTAACTGATTGGTTCATTGAACAAACATTTTACAATGGACTAGCATATCCAACTAAAACTCATGTGGATATGCAATGGGAGGAGCTTTCATAGGCAAATTAGGTGATGAAGCACAACAATTAATAGAGGAGATTGCTACAAATAACTATCAATTGGCTAATGTGTGACGCTCCCACTTCTCCCTAAGGCGAACCAAAGGGTATCCGCGAGACGCCTACCCAACTCTCGCCAGGACTCACTACAATCCACAATTCAAGAATACTTCAAATAACTTCAATACATAATTAAAGTACTCCAAAATATCTCACACTTACAATCAATCAGCTCTCAAGCTTAATACAACCCAAAAGAATATTTACTACAACCATCCACTATAATACAACTTTAAATTTTCAAAAGAAAGCTATCTAGTACTATTCACGATCGTTCTTGGTCTCGAACCTTGTTAAGGAAAACAAAATCGTGGAATGAGCTACACAGCCCAGTGAGGTTCCAAGACACTCTAACAGTTCAAATAAATCAAGTAATTGAGCATACTGCGTGTATGGTTCAAGGTTGCACATTGGCATATTAACATGAGACAATAATCATTGTACAAGTAATTTGAGTATATTACAGGTATAGCACATTTGCATGAAACGGTTATCATTATGTAAAATAAACACACATTGAAGGATACGGTGTTCCATTGGAACCATTTCGGTCACTTGCACCTTTTGACTTCCGGTCCCTATGGTACTGTCTGGCTATCACCTTATCCCTCCAGTGGTAATACTCGAGTATACCGAAATGGTGGCCTAGGGTTTCAACCTACCCAACCGAGCTCAGTTCTGACTCGAGTAGGTCAGTAACCAAGGGCAGGCCCCAAGTTTAGCTTAGAACTTACAACATGTACAAGTAATCAAATAACTTAGTGAACGGTAAAAATTTATTCTTTTGGTTGGTCGAGTGAGATAAAGTACATACTCGCCTTAAAATGGTGGACAATTTCATATGAGCAATTATTGGCATCAATTAACACATAAACACGTAGGCAATATTTGATAATTTCATGTGAACATGTAATTTACGATAACCAAATAATCAAGTACCAGGTAATCAAGTAGATAGAAAAACGGTAAGTAATTACGGTAAACGATTAACGGTTGACGGTTAACGGTAGTAATCACGGTTAATTGGTAGACATTAGTCATTTCAATAGGCCGCCATTGGCCGTTTCTCACTTTTACCACTTAAGAGTCGAGAAGGTTCACTCCAACCAACTTATGCAATCATAACATAATTAATCATTTAAACACTTTACGTAAATATACAATTCAAGTATTTCATGTCGCGTAATTCAAGTATACCTTACTTAAATATGCATGAATGTGGTAAATACTTGACATGTAGCATTTAATACTTAATGATCATGGAATAAGCATGTCATAGACTTATTGAAATTACGTACTTCTATATGGAACACTCACCTAGTCAAAACAAGTGAGTAAGCGCTCAACAAGTGTTTAGGTGTCCGCTCCGAATCCCTCTTGAAGGTCCCCTTGAGCGCCTGAACAAATAACCATCAATTATTATACACTATTACTTAGAACCCCTACTTATCAAAGAAAGTTGTACTAGTGTACAATCTAAGGAGAATTCATGAATTGAGCCTTAATTATTTATAATCGAGACTCGGAAGTGGGTTTCAAAAACACAAGAAAAATGTGATTTTCGCCTTTGAAATCAAGTGTAAAACGATCTAGCAATATCAGAGGAAAATGGAGAGTTCGAAACCCTTAATTTCCTTTAAGTTCGAAAATTTCAGATTCGACAAGCAAACTTTGAAAAATCAGATCTCACTCTCTATGAGTCCAAAATTGGAAAACTTGGTACTGTTGGAAACTACTGCCAAAGTACTAAAAGTTTCTAGAAGACACTTTTTCATGATTCCAAACGGAAGGAATTCAAAATTTGTCTCAAAGTTGCTGTTTTGGCTTGCGAGACAGTTTCGGGGTTAGTTTTCGGCAAAGTTTGGAAATTTGGAAAAATTCACACAATGCGAACCAGCCTCTGAAATTTGGAACCCCATTAGAGTTGTAATCCAAGTTTAAAACACAAAAATCAGAACAAGAATCGGAGTTTTGAGCACCAAGATATAGTAGCTCAAAGTTGCTGAAAAATCGAAACTTTTAGGCAATTTTCAGGTTCAAATCACAAACTTTGGGACTTGGGTTAAGCATTGAAATGGACTCGGAATGGCACTAAATTTGGCAGTATTACACTACCATATAAGGAATATTCCTCTATCAAATTTCATGGAAAAATACATACGGGAAGTCGGTTAACAAAGTCACGAAAGTTTCTAAATTTTCAAGGCAAAGCTGCCTTGTGCTACCATTTCCCTTTTCTAAATCATTTGGCTAATGAAATATTTTTAAACATGGTTCATTTGTATAGACAATGTCTAAGTAACATTCAAGATACATTTTCTTAGGTGATTAACACCAAGAATTTCGAAATAACAAGTCCCAAGTCAAGATTGGTCATTTAGCTAAGAGAAAAGGAAAAGTTTTCTAGATTCGAAGAGCAATTTCGGGACATCATTTGCATCAAAATGGTTTTAGAATATCACCAAATTTTGCACAATTAAACTTCCATATGAGGACTACTCCTCTATCAAATTTCATTTGAAAATTCACACGGGAAGGTAGTTAACTAAACCATCAAAATTCAAGAAATTTCCCAAGGCAAAACTGTCTTCTAGCTCTTCTTTCCTTTTTAAACATTTTGTCCAATGCAACCGACCCAAATCTGGTTTATTTGTGAAACAAAGTCCAAGGAACATCTAATATAAAGTTTGGTAGATGTTGGACATCAAAGTTTCCAAAACAACAAGTCCCAAATCAAGCTAGGCCATTTAACTAGCCAAAAGAGGATTTTCAAGCAAAAATCCAAGTCTGTAATTTGGCCATATCTCACTCAATTCAACTTGGAATTGAGCGTAGTTGATGGCGTTTAAAACTAGATTCATAAAGCTACAAGTTCTCAGAAGAAATCATTTTTAAAATCTGTCCACAACTAACTCATATTTGAGCATCAATTTGTAGTTCATGTTCTGCCATGTAGTGAACCAATGAAACAGGACAGCAAACTTCAAATGAATGGTTTGGGCTCACACAAGTGGAACCAGGATGTGCATTTTATACCAATAGAAATCTGGGAATGTCTAGTTTCTAATGCCACAAATGGCACTCGATTTCGACATCGGAGTAAAAAGTTATAGCCGAAACAACAGGACTGCCTGGGCAATCCGGGAAAATTTTCCAGTTCTGCCATACTTTGGAAATCAACACATTTGACCAACCAAATCATGTTATTTTTCAACGAAACTTTCTACACTATCCATATAACATGTATACATCATAAACAAGCCATTAGAACCTCAAAATTTTGCACCAAAGTGCACGAACAAGGCAGGGGTAAAATGGTCACTTTTGCTCATTTCACCATCCTTGAGTTTCTATCAACAACCCAACATTATTTCAGTAATATAAGCACTAAACCAACATTAATTTCATCATCAATCACCAAGTCAGTCCATCCAACCAAAGTGAGAGTTCATAGAGCCCACACAACAATTTTTCCAACATAAACAATCTACCCATAAGCATGTATAAGCCTAGATGTGCAATACTACTTCTATAAAGTAAGATTTGAAGGGTTGATCGTCCTTTACCTCTCTTGATGAACTAGGGCAGAATTTTTTGTCCAATGAATGCCCAAGAAAACCGTGGTAAGCAGCCCTCTTTCTTAGCTTGATGTAATCTCCAAGTGATTAGCTAAGAGTAGTTGAAATTTGAAGTGAAATGGAGAAGATTTGGTGAAGGAATTAGGATGGAATTGGAGTTGTTTTTCTCCTTTGTTGGTTCGGCTGTTGGGAGTGAGGAGAGAGAGGGAAAATCTGATGGAGCTTGCTTCTTGAAGGTAGCTTAATGGTTAAGTATTGGGTGCATAAAGTCAACCGCAATTAGTGCGCGTACGCGTGCGTTTTGTGCTCGATTCCTCTTAAGTTTGTTACACTAGTGCACTAAACCTCTAATGCACTTACATTCATATAAATATTATTCACTCTTAATTGTTCCAAAATAAGGGTCTAAAGTCCCTCAATTAAATCGCGGGTGTGAAAACGCATATTTTCAATTTAAGCGCAATAAAGTGAAATCTCCAAGAAACTCTTATAACGATGGTACTAATAACTATCACTTGAATATTTAAGCATAAAAATACCTATTTTAAGACCATTGTGTAAGTCTCCAATTTTCCAAACTCTCTATATCCTCAAACCGATCACTGTCACCAAACGCGTATTCACTATTTTTACTAAACGAGCTTCCAAAAATTAATTTTCGTAACAAGTCATTTTAAAAATACATGTAAATCATAGTTCCATGTAATTGGGTCTAAAAATGTTAGAAAATAATATTCGGGGCAAACAGGCAATTAAATATTTAAATAAGCTCGTAACAGGAGTTTAAAATAAATACATTTTTACGAGTCCTCACGACTTTTCTTAATCTACTATTGATCATTCTTATTTTTCCAAAATTAATACACTCTCAATTCCAATATAGTCTCGAAAAACGTATGCTCGTTGTTCCGAACTAAACAAGTTTTCAAAAAGTAACTTTTCTAACAAAACGCTTTAAAAACATAAAAGAGGCGTTTTTCCATATAAATGGATTTTAAATGGTCGAATTAAATAATTAATTAAGCCAGTAAAATAAAATAAAATAAGAAAATTTTCGAGTCCTCACATAATGAGTGAGGTAATGCTAAGAAACTTGTAGGTATGTTTGAGATTGATAGCTTGAATATGTTGAATGCCAAAATGGACAATGTGGTAAAAATGCTTAATAGGCAAGTTGGTTCTAGTCTTGACCTAAATGTCAATGTTACATGTTGTACTATGTGTAGAGGTGATCATGATGATTCCATTTGTGCAAGTATTGAGCACGTACAATATCTAAATAGTTGTAGCCATTAGTCCTAATACAATCCATATTTCAATACTTACCACCTGGGGTATAAGTAAACCATCTAAACTTTAGATAGAAAGAACAAGGAACTAGCCAAAATCGATCAATCCACCTAGCTTTCACTCAAGATTGGCACTTGTGGAGACCGACCAAACCTACTTGAGAGTTGGCTATTGAGTGACTAGCTAATGTGTTCAATGACAAGATCAACAAACTAGCTCATGCCACTACACAAAGGTTTAAATAATTTGAGGGGAGGATGGACCAAATTACTAACATGTATAGGAATGTTAAGGTCCAATTTCGACAAATAGCTAATGCCATCAACAATAGGAACCAAGGAGAGTTACCTAGCAAAATCAATGTCAATCCTAGAGATCATGTTAAGGTTATTAGCTTCTGTAATGGTTGGCAGTTGAATGACACTTTGATTGATGAGCATGGAGAAGAAAGTCAGAAGGAAGAAAATAATAAGGTGAGCAAGAATGTACGGGTGAGTAAGGGGGAAAAGGTTAAGGAAAAGAAAGTTACAGGTGAATCGTCAACCTCTGAGACAGTTCCTATTTCGCCACTAGTGCTATTCCCTCAAAGGTTCAACGAAAACAAGTTGACAAGGACTCTGAGAATCTGTTAAGATTTTTAAGCAATTGCCCATTAACATTCTTTTTGCTGATGCTATCTAGTGGGTTCATCATATGCTAAGTTCTTGAAAGAAATCATGAGAAGGAAAAGGAAGCTTGAAGACTAGGAGACAATTGTATTGACAAAGGAATGTAGTGCCATCTTTCAAAACAAATTGTCACCAAAGTTGAAGGATCCAGGTAGTTTTTCTAAACCTTGCACTTGTCGTGCCCTATTTTTGAAAAAATAAAATTACGGGCTATAAAAATGAATTTTTGATTAATTTTGACTGAAAATGAGTTTTTGAAAAATAAAAGAAAAAGAGGGCCAAAAATGGGATTTAAAAAGTGCGACGATTTTGATCCAAAATAATAGTCTAAAAAAGGGTTTTTTTAGGAAAAATAGGAGTCGCCACTTGGTATTGAGTTAAGGTGTACCAAGTCACCCAAAAATATGTTTTTTAATAAAAAATAAACAAAACCCTTTTCAGACGACTTCAAGTTTTCGAAAAATAAGAGAAAAGAGTTCGGGAGTCACGGTTGAAGAAAGGAAAGGCAAAAATTTGATTTAAGACACCCTTTCAACCTGGCTAAAATTAGTTGCGCGATTTAGTCGAAAATTTTCTTAATTTAACCTATAAAACTTATCACATTTGGATGTTACTATATGGATGCAAATCTAGACCTAATGGATAGCAGGAAGGTCAACATATCTCTTCAAAGTTTAATTGGTGCAAATCACATTAATTGTGATGCCCAAAAGCGATTCTTAGAAAAGGTCACGAATATGCAAAAACGAGATTCAAAGAAAAGAAAAATTATAATATATAAATATATGTGACCTAAAAGAAAGGAATGTAACATAATGGGTACGAGGGATTAAGATTCGTGACTCAGTTTTCTTTTTATAGAGGGGTTACGAGCGTGCTAAGACTAAGAAGCCATACTCGTCCATTTCCCATATTTGAAGGGTGACTCGCCTAATCTAGTCAAACAAATGAGCTAACTTATTTCTAATTTCCTAAATGAGATGCGAATCTAAATGTCGTGTTTCACACATAGGGATAAGGGATATACATATAGAGGAAATATCAAGTAAAATGGAAAAAATCCTAAAAAGTAGAAAATATGCATGAAATGTAGTGATCGTTACGCAAACATGGTCTAGCACGTGGACAGTCCCTAAGGGTCCAGCATTGGACTAACTCATGTCTATAAGTTCTCACTAGCGTTGGACTAGCGAGAAATCGAGAAAATGGGCCACAACTAGTGTTGGACTAATGTGATGACGTCATGCATTTATTATAACATAAGGAATCATATAAACATAATTAAAACAAGTAAACACGTAAGCACATAGCACGTAAGCATAATATCTAAATGCAAATCTCCTAAGAAAGCGAGTAAAATACATAAGTACATAAGCATGCAAGCACACAAGCAAATAGACACACATGAGGACCTAACTATTATATTTGGGACCCTAACTACAATCTAAAGTGGGGAATTCTAAAAAATAATAACCTAACTATTACATTTATTTAACTAAATACATTTTTAAGAAAGATTAAAACCTATCTATTACATAGGCTAGCTAAATACATGTCTTTAGCACCTGTCTATTACACCTTTCCATTTTGATGCCTTTCAAATAATCATCAAAAAGTAAATAAAACAAATGAAACTTAAAAATGAATAAGAATGACTAATTAAAAAAAACACTCAAAATGTGCAATTAAACACATTGGAGCACATAAAAGAGTTTAAAATAATCAAAGAGGTATCCTCCCTTGAAGTGGTGATTAAATGGGGGTTAAATTTGCCATATTTATGCTCCAAAATAAACAAAATGATCAAGGCACCAATTTAATTATAAAGAAATGAAAATAATCATGAAATATACGAATTAAAGCACTTAAATGAAGTATAATTAATAGTTAAAGAAGAAAGAAAACTTGTATTTAAGAAATCAAAACCATTAGGTACCTAATTGTAAAAACTAAGAAAGTTTTTAGGATTAAATTATAATTATTACAAAGATTAGGGATCAAATTTAAAGAAAAATAAAGTTTAGGAACCCAATTACAATTAAATTAGGGATCTAAATGAAAAAAATCTAAAGTTTTTAGAGCCACAAAATAATTACTAAAAATGTTAGGGACTGACTTGCAATTATCGTCACCAGGTCACTTAAGGAATTGGACCACTAGACCATCCTCAACATTTCTTTGGGTAAAAAGCCATTTGGCCCAATCGAAAGTCCAAGGTAAAAGGAGCGGGTTTAGTCCATCATTTGACCGAAAATAATCCAACAAAACGGATGGGTTTTAACCCTACATCCCAAGTCAAAAACCCAAAAAAATTAACTCAAACCCACTCACTTAAAACTCAAACAAAATAACCTTTTAACCCAAATCACCTATTTCACTAAAACCCAACATGATAAAAAAAAAAAGCAGCTAAAATTATTAAACCCTAATTATATCCTAAAACCAGAAAATAAGTTGCTCAAGAGACAGATTTAAACATGCAAAAAATGATTAAGACAAAATAGGGGGAAAATTGATTCAATTGCAGAAGTGTTTGGGCTGTAGTGGAATTAGGCCAAAGTTGTGGGGTCAAAATGCAATGTTTGGAAAAAAAAATGTCAGCAATCGAAGCCACCATCTTCTTCGCTGGTTTCTTATTCTTTCTCCTGCGACTCTTCTGGGTTTGTCAAACATAGCAAAGAGTGACACAAATGTTGCATCATAAAAGGAAAACAGTCAAGACCTGAACAAATCAAGTCAAATTCTTTCCCAAACTCTTAGCAAACATCACCAAAAACATTAACAAAGTTTCATAACCTCCAATTGAAGACAGCAACTTCTAAAAAATGAAACAGGAAGAAAGATACTGAAGTAGCAGATTTTTTAGCCTCTTTTGGGAACAAATCTGAGTGTATATAACAAGAATAAGGTGACTTAAGTTACCTTAATCGTCTTATAGAGCTAAATGAAGAGGAGGATTTGACGACAACACTCCCCCGAACGAAAAATTGAAGCTGCGAAATTCTGCCGAAGAACGTCCAGGAGCTGACTATGGGTGAATTTTGGGCAGAAATTTCGACTATTTAGAGAGGTTTTTTCGTGAAGAAAACTGAACCAAAATTACACCTCTACAAGTGTAGATGGTGTATATTAAAATAAACTCCCAAAAGACCTGGATTCGACATCAAATTTTGATCACGAATTTGCCTTCTCCCCAACCCTGGCTTAACTTTTTTTTTCAGATTTTCTGCCAGGTAAGCAGGTTCGAGCTTCGATTTTAGAGGTGTCTAGACGTTTTTTGCAAGAGGTATCTAAAAAAAAATTTCTCTTTTCACGTCCTAGTTTACGTGGAAACTGAAATCTTATCGAATGAAGCTGCGATAAAAGAGATAATTGAGTTCCAAAATGGCTGAAAATCAGCTCTTTTCTGCGAAAATTCTGCAGAAATTTTTCCTTTTTTTTTTTTTCTCTTTTTCTCTCTTTTTTCTCTCTCTATCTACTCTTCCGCAGCCTCCCTCTTGTCCTCTTGTTCTTTCTTACGTTTTGGAGCCTTTTATAGGCACAAAACCCTCAACCCTAGCATCTAAGGTGCAGGTTTGCTGCCTTTTTTTTGTTGGCCATTGTAAGCCATTAGATGGCTTTTAATCTGGATTTTCTTGATGATTCATGCTGACGAAGTGTCCTCTTGTACTAAAGGGCTGGAAAGGAAGGAAAAATGCAAAAGAAAACGAGTGAAAATTGGACAAATGGCCAGCTGCAAATTTTGGTATTATTCATCCATGGCTTCTGGTACGAAGCCATGGAAAGGATTGGCGCGCGTGCATTGGGTTGCCCTTTTCCTCTTTTTTTTTTTTTTCTATAATGCAAAAGCTGATTTTGATTGATTTTTTTTTTGCTTTTTTTTCTTTCTTTTCTTTTCTTTTCCGATTTTTCTACAATGATTTTTCTCAAGACATAGAAATGAAACAAAAATAAAAATAAAATTTAACTAAAAATGAACAAAAAATAGAAATAAAATGAAGAAAATTTTGTTAAATTTTGGTGTCTACAACTTGTCCCTCTTTGTCTGGATTTCTAAGAAATTCAAGACAAAGACGTAGACACCAAATTATTCACTTGTCTGGCTTAGCTGCGATTGAAACAATTAGCAAAACTTAATTAATCAGAAAAATTTAAACCTAGAAAATAAAAGGAATGGTGGGATAACCCAAACTTAACAAAATAAACGATCGGTGGGATAAAACTCAAACCCGATACGGTTGGTGGGATAAAACTCGAATCTAAGAAAATAAAGGGTTAGTGAGATAAAATCCGAGCCTGCCGAGGTTTGTGAGATAAAACCCAAATCCAACAAAATAAAAACGGTTAGTGTGATAAAACCCAAGCCTGTCGAGGTTGATGGAATAAAATCAGTCAGCGGAATAAAACCCAAACCCGCCAAGGTTGGTGGAATAAAACTCAAACCCAACAAAATAAAAACGGTCAGTGGGATAAAATCCAAACCCGCCGAGGTTGGTGGGATAAAACCCAAACCCAACAAAATAAAAACGGTCAATGGGATAAGACCCGAGCCTGCCGAGGTTGGTAGGATAAGATCCAAACCCAACAAAATAAAAATGGTCGAAATAGGTTTTGAAATTCTTCTTTTTTCTTTTTCTTTCTTTTTTATTTTCTAAATTGCCCCAGCGTAGGGTTTGTTGTTTTTTTTCCTCTCTTTTTTTTCTTGATTGACCTTCGAATTCACAGTATTCTGACTTGCGCTTCTTCGTCGATTTCAGCCATAAATATTTGCGCAGAGGGGGGTTTATCAAAGTACAACATGCACTTGAGTTTTGACAAAAAAAATCCTCTCTTTATTCTGAAAGATGATGCATTTACTATTCTTGAAAGGAATGGTCTTATCAAAAATCGAATTTTGAGCAATAGATTTGAAAGTATATTACTTGACTCTTGGGAGAAATCTCGAAAACGTACCCCAATTTTGGACCCATTTGGTGAAATCTCACAAATGTATTATAAAAATTTGCCCCAGTTTGAGCCTATCTTGCGAAATCTTACAAATATATTATAAAATGTTGCCCCAGTGTGAATCTATTTAGTTGCAAAAATTTTATTCGGATGGCTATCCATCTATTTGGACAAAACAAGAAAAATTGTGTTTCCTAAAATTTAGAGAATGATCACATACTAACATGCAATGTGAATAGAAATTGCATTTTTCAAATGTAAAAGTTTAAATTCTTGCAGAAGATTTCATGATGAATCTCTTAAAACAAGACCAAATTGCAACAGATTTCTTCATCACTTTAGCCCATGTGCTTAGGGGGGAAGGAACACTTTTCTTATTAGCTCATCCTTTAGGACCAATCAAGTAGTGTTATTCATGATTTTGAGGTGGCTAAGGGAAATGGCATGTCTGGATTTGCCTTGCTTTTTATGCCTAGATTGTGTCTAACCTATTCAATATCACATCTTGGTGAAAGCGAATAGTTTGTCACTCTTATTTCTTAAGAAAACTCAATCAACATTTAAGCTCTATAGGTTTGTAATGTATGGGTAGAAACGATAGCTAAACATATGGAAGCAGGTTATGTTATGATCACGAATGATTGGTAGATTCTTTAGAAGCATGATCCTTAGTTCGAATTGTCAAGAAAGATAAGTCAGCGATGGACTTTATGAGCTCGTAATGTGGCTTAAAAGCGATAGTTAAAGAAATAAGATTTTCAAGACTATTGCACTTGAGATCGCATTCCTCCCAAAAATTGCCCCAATTTTGGAGTTAAAGATCTTGGACTTCATTTTGACTTTTATCATCAACCACTAGAGGGAATTTAGCATTAGATGTCTTTGCATTTTTCTCTTTTTCTTTTTTTTTTTCCTTTTTTTCTTCTTTTTTTTATTTTTCTAATATCGAAATTTTAAATATTAATGATAAATTTGAAAATCCCCTAACTTTTAGAGAATATGTGCCCCCTCTCTTTCCAATATTGAAGTCCAAATATCAATGATAGAATCAAGTTCCCCCAACTTGTAATTTTTCTCTCTTCTTTTTACTTTTAGCATTTTTGCTATTCTCAAATCTCCTTCCCCAATGTGAGGTGCGATCATAAATGTTTTTAAAACGAACCACCAATTTAAACTCAAATGAGGGTGCAAGAGATAAACAGTGTTTAGATTGGAGAAACGATGACCAAAGCATCATTCTTACGTTACGTGACAATCAAAGCAAAGAATAACTCATTGAGAATCCATTCCCTTTTGATAATTGAAAATTTTTTCCATGTAGGGTTACGATCACTAAGGCTTTTATTTGAAATGAATTTAAAGGCTCAAATAGGAGAACAAATGGTAAAATCTGTATAGATAGAGAAACGAACGCCTAAAATATCATTCCAAATTTTCAAAACAAACAAGAGTAATATATATTTTTGTTTTCACTTAGATGTGAATTGAATCCGATTAGACCTAGTGGGTATTTTCAAAATAAAGATTGCCTCACTCTGAAGTTTGTCAACTAATGTGACTGACTTTGAAGGCTTGATGGAAGTGGCAAAATATGAATTGTAAAGAATGAAAGGGGAAAAGGTATCTAGTTGTTCTTTTGAGACAAATCCTCATGTTTGAGTGATCTCTTTTGATTTCGAATGCTCTCATTGAATAGTTTGGACCACTAATCTAGTGTATGCAAAGATTTTAGAAAATTAAACATACGTGAATTTTCAGGCAAGAGGTTGAAAAATCTCAGTTTATCTTATTTCTTAAAGTTCATCATGAAATCTCCCAATGAGCAAATAAAGAATGAATTGAATATGAATATCTACAAAACAATAATTGTTTAAATGAAAAACTTTATTGTTGTAAATGTTTGAAACGAAATTTTTTTTTGAACACTAAATCATGAAATCTCTTAAATGCTTTAAACTAGCACTTCCAGATGGATTCTTCAAATTTACATTGTAGGATCTGCCCAAGAATTAAATAATACTTGTAATTTTCAAGATTTATTAGACAAAAATCATTATCAGATATAGAAAAATATTTTCACCTTATTGAAACATCTTTTGTAAATGCAGGGGAGGGGGGAAAATGAAAGAAAAATACCCAGAGTTAGTAAGCAAAATTGTAAAATCAGTATACATGTCCTATGGGGAAGCCCTTTTATGCCAAGGGTTGGTCTAGAATGAAAATGCAATCCTCTAAGGTAGACACCATATAATACCTGATGAATCCGATCAACTTATTGATATTCGAGTGAAAAACAATTTGAAAAATTTGGCTAATTGGAGTGACAAGAGACATTTGCCCTAACAAAATGAGGACAAAGTCCGAATGGATTGATTATTTTGATTTACACATAAAATAATGTTGAAAAATCAATTTAGTGTGAAAGAACCTACTTTTGAAAAGATTGCAATATCTCGACTAGGTTTTCAGTGAACGATAGATTGAAACCCTAAAAAAGAATAAACTAGTCAAATATATTGGATGTGATTGATGATTTATTCAAAAATTGACTGGATTGCCCTAAAAATGGAAAACTTGATCAAATGGATTGAATGAAATTGATGGTTTATTCAAAAGTGAAAAAATTAGTTGAATGGATTGGATGGAATTGATGATTTATTCAAAAATTGAGTGGATGCCCTGAAATCAATAAACTGGTAAAATGGATTGGATGGAATTGACGGTTTATTCGAAAATCGACTGAATTGTCCATCCATTGGTAGTCTCAAAATTTTACAAATTTCGTTGCGATGCATTAGTCTATGAGTTTTCTATGCCAGCTTTTGGGGTTAAATTTGGGATTAGATTTAATTAACTAATTTCAAAAGTCTGATAAAAAAATAACTTGATTAGTTTTTAAATAACCTAATTCACCCCGCTCTTAGGTTGTCTTCGATCCTTACATTTTGTTATGTGCATTCACTTGATAGATTACACTTAACTTATAAATGAATTAATGAATGTCTATTAGAAAAAAAAATTGTATTTATTGATTTGGCTTACATGTAGCAATTCAAACAACTGCTGTCTAAAACATTCGTGGTCTACAGATACAATGGATATGTGACGCAAGCAGGGAACTAAACTAGATATAAAAGTCTAAGATAAAATTTAATTTAGAGTTAGTGAACATCAAGAATGAATTTTCCTCATTCTAACATTACACATGACGCATTTTTCAAAAACAAAAAATTATACTTGACACGTTTTTAGCTGCATGAGGCTTTGTTCTTAAAAAAAAAAAATTATTTGCCCTCATAGTTTAATTTACAATTTTTCAGGTAACAAAATTGTATCATTTGAATTCTCCCACTCCAAATTTTTTTGTTCACGAAGCCATCTTATGCTCATTTTTCTGCACTTAATGCAAGGATATTCTAAAAGAGATACAGACCACAACCCACACATAGTATAAAAAATGCATATTTTGTGAAAAGTGTTTCAAATTATATAAACATTACTGGTATTTTGATGAAAAATTGGAGATCTACTAGTCTTTTGGCTCACACAATGTGCGAGTTTGCCCAAATGAGATTCCACATGCAAGAAGAGGATTTTAAATAGGGTAAATTACACTTTACCCCCTATGATTTAGTATTTTATTATATAATCTCTTTATGGTTTCAAAAGTTATACGTAACCCCGCTATAGTTTGAATTAAAATGTAACGGAGTCAACTAAAATGTCAAAAATGCCTCTATATAAAGTTAAAAAATTATTTATTAATCACAGAGAGGTTATGTATATATATTGAAAATCATAAGGGAGTTAAATGGTAAAATACTAAATCATAAGAGAGTTATATAATAAAATCATACCGGGTTAGAGTGATACATATTATGTTTATATATTTTGGTTACCTAAGCCATTTTAGTTTTTAAACAAGGATAATTTTGACATTTTCATATGTATAAATATTGAAAATCGTAAGGGAGTTATATGGTAAAATACAAAACCGTAAGGGGGTTATATAATAAAATATAAAATCATATGCGGTTAGAGTGTTATACATATTATGTTTATATATTTTGGTTACTTAAGTTATTTTAGTTTTTAAACAAGGATAATTTTGACGTTTTCATAGATTCCGTTACGAATGATCATTTTCGTCACTTTGACACTTTAATCGAAACTATTAGGGGGTTATATATAATTTTTAAATCTAGAGGGGGCTATGTAAAAATTAGCTATACTACAGAGGAGTAAAGTGTAATTTTTCCCTTTTAAATATGAGTGAAGGTTGTGTCATTAATGTAATCGTGCATGTGTATAAAGCTGATAGAAATTAATCTCTAAAAACCCGGAAAGCACTATTAGACTTTTCTCCAAAAGTGCATGGAGAAAAAAATTTTCCTACCAAACTAAAAAAAAATTGGAAACGCCTAACTAATAAAAAAGTTTGATAGGTATATTCCTTTTTTTTTTCCACAAATTCTAAATCTAGGATAGTTGTTTGGCCTTCTAAATGATTTAAGAATCATATTGTTTATAGAGATTCATTAGCACCGCAACAGGAATAAAATCATCCATAGAAAATCCAACGTAAACTCTAAGGGTGCGTTTGATAAAGTTGAAGTTTTAAAACTAAAATTTAAAACTTGAATTTATTAAGTTATTAAATTATTAAGTATTAAATCTAATATAATTGAGTACATATCACATTCAGTGATAAGTGAATATTTTATTACTTATTTTGCGTAGAAAATTTAGCACCACTTAATCAATTGAGATGTACAATTTTTTATTATCAAGCGCGTCTGAATATGTTAAAATTTAAATCTATTAAGTTTAAGTGCTGAATTGAGTTATCAAATAGAGCCTAAATGTAAATAACCAATTAAATACGACTAGAAGTGAAGCAATGCATTTGTAAAATTTAAAGTTTGAGGACATATGCAATTTAAAACCACACTATGGATAATATTTTTTATTTAAAAAAAGATAATATATTTTTCAAATTGAAAGATGATTAAAGTAAAGAAAACCAAAAACTTTATGGATAGAGAGAAACTATTACAATCATGCGCTCATAATAATTAGAATTTGCATAAAAAAATAAACTGATTTTCATGACATGTTTAAACAACAAATACCAATATGAGAATTTTTAAAATTAAGGAAGTAGGTGATTATTTAAAAAGGTGAGTGTGTCATTTAGAATAAAATTTTCTTAAAGAGCAAAACACCAATTTAATTCCTAAACTACTTTGCTAAAGTCGAAATAATCCCTAAACTATATTATGAGTCATCTTAGTCTCTCATCTATTTGTACGAAGTTGAAATAGTCTTAAAAATTTATTATGAGCTAATTTAGTCCCTCAACTATTTAACTTAAATTGAAATAGTCCTTCACCTTTATTTACATGGCCAGTTTGGACCTTGTTGGTTCATCCACCCAATTTATCAAACCTTCTGCACTCACAAATAGGGCAAAATAAGAATTCAATCATTGCCCTTATCAAAACAATAAAAAACAAATATTTATAAAAAATTAAAAACAAAATTGAATCATATAGAGAACAAAAAAAATTTATAGAGCTTCTTTTGGAATTAAAAAATGGAGCCGATGCCTAAAATTTCACATGGATCCAATTTTTTGGCGAATATCAGTTTTTCTTTATTTTAATAAGAACCATGGTTAGATTTCCTATTATGCCGGTGGTTGTCGATGCCAAAAGTTGATAAATTGGACAATTAGCTAAATAAAGACCAAATTGATCATGTAAACATGGATGAGAGACTATTTTGGCTTAAGCAAAATAGTCGTAGGACTAAATTAGATCATAATAAAGTTCAAGAACTATTTCAACTTTGTAAAAATAGGGGAGGGACTAAATTGACTCATAAAAAAGTCTAGGAACTATTTTGACTTTAATAAAATAGTTTAGGGACTAAATTGATAATTTGTTTTCCAATAAATCAAGCTATGCACTCAAAAAGTCTAAACGGTCACAATCACAGCCCGATTTCCATTCATCATCTTCAAAGTTCGAAACCATAAATCTCTTCTTTCCTTTTCTTTTGTTCCCAAAATGCCCCTAAACTCTCCCTCCAATTACAACTCCCTTCCCACCTCCAGCTCCGCCTCCGCCGGGAAATCCTCACTCCCACCACCCCGGCTTCCTCCGGCACCACCGCCACAAACCCTTTTCACCCGTGCCAGAGCCCAGATCGCCACATTTCGCCCATGGAAAGAGCTCCTAGACCTTTCCTCCTTCTCCCTCCCTTACAGCTACGCCGAGATAATGTCGCGGGTCCGGCGAAATCTCAACTATTTTCGGATGAATTACGCCTTGGTAATGCTCTTTATTCTCTTCTGCAGCCTAATTTACCACCCCTTTTCGATGATAATCTTCTTGGCCATTTTCGTTGCTTGGTTATTCTTGTACTTCTTTCGGGACGATCCAGTTATGGTGTTTGGAAGAGTTGTCGATGATCGCATTGTCATGATTATATTGAGCTTGGTTACTGTTTTTGCTCTTGTTTTTACCCATGTTGGATTGAATGTGTTGGTTGCTTTGATTGTTGGAGTTGTGATTGTGGGCTTACATGCCACTTTTAGGGGCGTTGAGGACTTGTTTTTGGATGAAAACGAGGCAGCCGAAGGTGGGTTGCTTTCGGTTGTTGCAGGGGAGCAAAGGCCATTGCGGCAGAATTATTATTAGTTTTGATGGGAATGGGCAAGTTTTGGATGAGTATTTTGGGAATACAGGCTAAGTTCTTCCGCGAATTTGTACGATTGTAAAGTGGAATCAGCGCGGGAATAGCTTTCCGAGGAATTTCGTTTTTTGCGGTTTGATAGAGCGAAGGAGGCTCTGGTCGAAAGTTATTGAAGATTTGTCATTTGGCTTTTTTATTTGGAAGTTGCAATATGGAGGAGCTAAATTATAGTGGGTGTTCAGAACTTTGTATTAGCAAGAGAGCAAGGTGAATGTTCATGAGCTTTGTCGGATCTCAGAGAATGCGTTTTTGATTTTATCTTTAGTTCTTGAGTGTGCTTACAGCTTTCTTATTTTGCTGTTGGTAAGTGGGAGGTAGCCATGTATCTTTTTTGTTCCTTGGAGCTTCATGGATTGGAATTTGACATACGGGAGAAATGCTTGTTTTCTTTTGTTCTTTCATGTGTCTGTGGCCCTTTTCTAATGGCACGGTTTCTTATAGTAGAAATTTAGGTTGCTTCACCTCATGTATTGTTCTGAAGTAATGCTCACAAACATGAAGTTTGCTAGTGTGACGTACAAAAGCATATGGGAGTTTGCATCATTTTGTGATTTGATTAATTTGCTCTCTCTCTGTCGAACTTTGCTAATGTGACGTACAAAGGCATATGCCAGTTTGCACCATTTTGTGATTTGATTGATTTGCTCTCTCTCTCTCTCCCTCTCCCCACTTTTAGCATATTATTCTTGTATGATTTTTTTTTTTTTTTGTGGTGTGGTGTGGTGTTTTTGTTGGGGGGGGGGGGGGGGGGGGGGGTTGGTGAGGTTTGGTGGAGAACCAAGGTGATGACGGTTTGGAGTTGGAGGTGTAAAGGGAATTAGGTGAAGTGTGAGAATGGCAAGAGGTTGTAGGGAGAATGGATACATTGCTGGTAAAAACTACAAGTATTCAGTGGATGAACTATTTTCAAGCTTCTAACAAATTGTGGCATCTATTTTTGGTCTTCCTGAATGTTGGTTGTCTTCACATGTTTGCTTATGTTTATCTATAAAAGTCTGTCCTTTTGTATGGTTGCAAGTTGCTGTCTGATTATAACTTTTACTGAATGATTTCTGTTATTCCATTAGTGTCTTAATGTTTGATTAGAAACATGTATAAGTTTTTTGTCATGAATGATCTGAGGTCGGTATATGTTACTGATCAGTGTATTCTCCAGCTGATTTTGTGCAAAACAAGTAGCTTGCATCCACAGCCAGTGTGTGTATGTATGTGGTAGCATGTTTGTTAGACATATTTTCATAGGTTGTTTTGTGAATTGATGCTATTAACCTGTTATATTTTCCATTCAAGAAAATGAATTCTTGTTTGAGGTGAATTACACCATTCACTCGGTTGATCTGGTATGTTTTCCTCTTTGGACAGAAAACATGTCTTATGCTTCTTATTCCTCTTCACAAGGCTCGCCATATATTTATTTGTGTCTCTCTATTTTTCATGCATTCCTCCTAATTTTTCCTTTCTTTGATACCTATCAAAAATTTCTTTTTCTTTGGGAGTTCCATATGGAGTAAGGGTAGTTTAAGAGATGCCGTTTAGAGAGTGGTGATCTTCCCAGGTCCTGAGAAAGTAAAGGCTACAGTGTAGATCTGATATCTACTGCTCAACGTTTCAAATACTGATCAGATTTCGTGTTTTAACAGTATTTGTAAGCAATTGCTAATTGAACTTTCTTTCATTGTATTCTTACTCTAATGCTTTCTAGCTTTCTTTACCTTCTTGCAATATCCCGATGCATGTAGCAGGAAGAAGATGGCCATGTCAATTTGAAAATTAAATGTATATTAGAAGGGATACTCTTTTATTTGCTTAACTGAAAGCTCAATACTTAGTGGGAGAAATTGAAGTGGACTATTGCATGGTTTGTTTATACTTGTAATTGTTTCGATTCTTTTGGCTGCAAAATCCTTTTCTGTTTGTTTTTTGTGAAGATTTCTAATGGGATGTCAGAGCTCTGTTAATTCATAAAGAGGCTGGAAGTTTTACTAAATTTGTAAGAATGGCAATTATAAATCGTTGTATGATCACATTCACCACAGAAGTGTGTACAATTGCCCATCTCAGAAACTGTGCTAAAGTTCCATCCTCTCTATGAATTTGAAACCTCAGCCACACCTAACTGGAACTTTCCTTTTTGTTTTAGAATGAGGATGGATGATTGTAGTTTTCATATCTCAATTTTGTTAGTTTTTATTGCATAACATGCTTGAGTTATTAATCACTGAACTTTGAAATCAAATATTGGGAGACCCTATTTTGTATCGCGCTTTAGGACTTGCTTGCTATGCCTTTTTCCATATCAACAGCTGTAACCAAATTGGTATAAGCGTGATGGATGAGGTGTTGATGTGGTGATTAAAGGCTCCCCTGTGTACATATTAGTTGTTATCTGCTCTTGCACTCCTAGAGGCCTAAACATGGAATACAGTACCATATAAGATCTTTCAGAAGTTTTCGTAGCTGAATAGGAGAGATTTCCTGTCATAGGTAGACCCTGTGAAGCGGTAGTTTTCATCATAGAGAGCATGAAAGCCAACCTGACATTTTGTGGAAATTGGAAGGACGCATTCTTAAAAATAAAATTAACAATGTCAAAACTGATCGAATCCATTTAGCAATGGATCAGTGATAAGGTGACTCGTTATATCTTTGTTCAGCATTAGTGATGGTGATTTTTTCCGCCCTTTGTTTCGTCTCCAAATGAGAATTATTCTTTGCTTATTGTATCTGGCAACTGGATTCTTGAACCATATAATTTGTGATTTGTATATTCTCATCCTTATCTGTGTACCGATTTTGTGCTTCATACGGTGTTAACAGATTTGCAAGCTGCAGCATAATTAAGCATGTTAACTCAAGAAAGATAAAACTTGATTTAGCTTCTTGTTTCAAACAAATTCATTGACATGGGAGAAGGTACACTTCTAGCAAGACTGGGTCCTGTTCTACCCCGTATCTTCCTCAATGATGCATATTTTACCAAAGAAAGAAGCAGAATGAAAAAGGTCTGTGCAAGCATTGGCTTGCGATCAAACTTGCATGCGTATCTTCTCCAAGTAGGGAAATGAGACCAAGACGATCAATGTTTACCCGAACATTAGATATGAGAGCTGATTGCGCAGATAAAAAAGTCAAGGCCTCAATTGGGGAGCACAGGTTGAATTAACGTTTACAAAGCACCATTTCATTACACGTCTCTTAGTGATTGAAAAATATGTTTATGATATATTCTAAAAAAAATTCCCAAAAAATAGACAATCCAAGCACATTCAATCTTATCCATGGTACAAGGGCCATGCTATGCTACAATGTTTATCAGTAGCAACCAAAGCCATGCAGCCTTTTTAAGCTAGGGAAATAACATCAGCACTCTACGAAAAATTTCGGGCACTACTCTTCTTTTGCATTAGATGAAGTGTAAGGAGTGCTAGTATCATTTCCCTTAAACAAAGGGCTAAGGATGCCTCTACCTACTTTAGTTTGTCCTCAATTTCATTAAGATTTTTTATTATGAAATGTAACTCAGTAGTGCGCAATCTCTGTTCATGTTCAACTATATGAAGCATTTCATTGATCACTGCACTTTCCTCATGTTTTGGGTGCTATACATCTCCCATAAGTCTTTTCTTGTTTAAATTTTGTCACTTTTATTGAATAGCTATGTCATCCCAAGGTATTGCTCAATTAGTGGATCTCCGATAAGGTGTTGTCATAGATGAAATTAGAGAAAAAAAATTGAATGGAATAATAATGCTACACTAGCGAGGACAATGAAAAAAGCAACTAGCGAACAGCAAATGCTCGTTGGAGCTCGAATTCAGGTATACTCATTGCATTTTCAAGTCAAACTCAAGCATGGTAGTACTCTCCTTGAAGCACGTCAGGCATGGTTGAGAATATCAAATATTTATATATTTATGTGATATCACTAAAATGTCTTTTCATTATGGACAAATTACATGCTTTACATATTCTATATATTCTATATGTGATTACGAGATGAGTATATTTATACCAGGAAATTACTACTCTGTACAACAAACAACCCTACACAATAGAGACAAAGTGAAATATGATCCACCTCATTGATTTTAGCTATTTTTATTTTTGTGTAGGCAAAATCTTTGTCTAATTAGATCTAATTTCAAATAAAATAGTAGAATTAATAAAATCTAATAAAAAATGGGCCCAAGAAAAATTTTGACTTATTCAGCAAGCTCAAGCTCCTCATTTTTTTTTTTTTTCAATATGACCTTAAGCACCAAAATGTGATGTTCACCAAGCTCGAGTTTGAGTAATTCTCACGAGCTCGAGTAGAGCACCATTTGCTCTTAACTCGACTCAATGATACCCATGTGCTAACACTAAACGACTGCAAGCATTATGTTACACACGCAAAACTCAAAAAGAAAGCAAGGAACCCATCCACTACTTTCATGAGAAAGGATTTGTCCCATGAGCCTTTGTTTTGCACTATTTTACTTCTTTTTTTTTTTTTTTTTTCCAAAAACGATAGATGATTTTTTGGAATTGTGTATGAACTATACATTTAGTGAGCAAAGGCTCAATTGGAGCTATACATGTGTTCTAAGACACTGAAGATTAAACCACTCCTCACCAAAAGACATGCTTAGAGCATGATTACTAATATAATTAGTTCAATTGCTACTCTCATTTCTAGCCAAAACAAATGAGCATTCCACAAACATAGAGCTTAAATCATGAATGTCCTCTAAGTGAGAATAGAGCTTGATGTCTTTGGCCTTGTTTGCTCTTCTACTCCCACTTTGATTCTCCTCCACCATTATTCCCTTGCTTTGATTAATGCAAGTTTAAGGGCCGCAGCATTGTCCATCAAATTGTTTCTTGAGCTATGCTCCTTTAAGGGTCATTGAGCTACCACTTGCTGTCTTCATTCTCGGTAAGAATTCCAATACCCATTTGACCGCCATTTCCTTGAGTTTTCACAACTATACTGAGATGAATGGAGTTATCTCTACCTCTGCTTCCTTGCTGTGTTGTTCCAGCTCTTGTTTCTGGCATGCTCATCTTTCTGTCTCTTGCTACTGCTTCTTGAAATTCAAGCCGTTCTCTTTGTGCTTTCTATATAATCTTGATGGGTGGTCTTTTATACTCTTTAAATACTCTTTCATTTCTAGCCTTCCAAAGCTGGCATAATATATTTACAGATAGTACTATGTGTTCCATCCCTTTAGGTTTGCTCCTGGCCTCACTCCACCATTTTTGAAATTCCTTGTTTGATATTCAATTCCATCCCATCTCACTGGTGATATGTGTGCCATACTTCCTCAGCATTCCTATAGCGAAAGAACAGCTATTCCACAGTTTCTATGTCTTCACCACAACCTTCACATATTGGAGTCCCCTTCTTAGTCCTGCTGAAATGCAGTTTCATTTACAAGGAGAGCCTTAGTCATGCATTTCCAGATAAACAGCTTCAATTTGTGATCTATATTGAGTTTCCACAGATGTTTTCATAGATGTTTCTCCTCCAAACTTGCCTTTTCTCCTAGTTGTCCTTTGTGTTTCTAATTACCCCTCTGCCTACTGAGTTCCTTATATCCTGAGGCAACTGTGCATTGGCCATTTCCACTGTGTATCTAGAAGTGACAATCCTCTCTATTTGCTAAGCTTATTGGTATTCTCAACACTTTCTTGGCCACTTCTTCATTGAAAAGTTTGAACATGGTCATTTCCATCTGAAGTTTTAGATTAGATCCTCCAGTTTCTAAGCTTTGCAATCCTAAGACTTGAATGATATATGCTTTCCTTGTGGGTTCTCTGGTATCCAATTCTGCTCCCAGATTTTTTAACTTTTGCCATTTCCTATTTTCCTTCTAGTGCCTCTCTCAACATTCTCTCTCACTGGGATCAGACCTTGCCAGATCCAGAAAGCATTTTTGTGGACTTTGCAATTGAAAATTGTCTCCTTTGGATAGTATTTGGTTTTCAGAACTTTACTTGCCAAGAAGTTAGGCATTGTTATTAGCCTCTGAACTAGTTTTCCTAACAAAGCCTAGTTGAAATTCTACAAATCTCTAAAGCATAGGCCACCATTTTTCTTTCCTAGGTGAGTGTTTGCCAAGAACACCAATGAGTTTTCCTTTTCTCATTTTCCTTTTCCCACTAGAAATTAGACATCATAGTACTCAGTTCTTTGCACAATCTAACTGGTAGTTTGAAGCATGACATGACATAAGTGGGCATTGTTAAAGTTACTGCCTTAAGCAGAACTTTCTTGCTAGTAGCATTTAACAGCTTGTTCTTCTAGTGTTTCATTCTCTTTTCACATTTTTCCTTAATGAAACCAAAAATCTGCTGTTTTGATCTAGATATTACCATTGGCAATCCTAGATATTTTCCTTGTGTCACTACCCGGATGTTTTCAAATTTTCTGCATACATGTACTTGCTGTGACTGAGGGACATTCTTACTGAAGAAAACTAAGGACTTTTCTAGGTTAACCACTTGACCAGATCCTTTCTCATATTTTCTCAATATCCCCATCAACTCCTTTGCCTCCTTGGGATTTGCTTTGCTAAAAATAAGGGAATCATCTGCCAAAAAAGACAAATGAGTAATTGCTAGTCCCTGTCTGCATATTTTCATTCTTGTGATCTACTTCTCTTTCCCTACTTTCTTGAGCAAGTTGGTAAAACCTTCATAGCACAGTAAAAATAGATAAGGAGATAAAAGGATCTCCTTATCTAATCCCTCTCTTAGGAGTCATATAGCCTCTTGGCTCACATTGATATTGAAGTAATAAGTGACTATTTTGATGCAATTAATAATCCGTTCGATCTATTTGTCACAAAATCCCATTCTTTTCATTATTTCCTACAAAAACTTCCACTCCGCCCTATGATATGCTTTAGACATATCTAATTTTAAAGCATAATATCCATTTTTTCCTTACCTTTTATTTTTTAATTAGTGCAAAAATTTATGAGATATTATGATATTGTCTAAAATCTAAAATCTGCCTACAAGGAACAAAAGCAGCCTGATTTCTACTAATGCAAACATCCAATACCTTCTTAAGTTTATTGGCAAGAAATTATTGGTTTGCAGTGCTTCAAGGTGATGGGGTAATCTACTTTAGGAATTAAAGAAATCACACTATGATTCATGAATTTGAGCATAAAACAAGAATGGAAAAAGCTTTGAATAGTCCTAATGATATCATCTTTTATAATGTGCCAAAACTTTTGGAAAAAGAGGGGGTTCGTGCCATTAGTACCTAGAGATTTGTTTGGGTTCGCGGAAAAAATTGCATTTTTAATTTCCACTTCCTCTACTATTTTAGTATCGTTTTAATTTCCACTTCCTCTAACTATCATTTATTTGATGGGAGATTGTTTGTGGTATACCATCTAAAATCTCATTTAGACACTCCACCCTTGAGCTATTGAAAATCTAATGATTTTAATTTGCTACTTCCACTCACAATTCCTTTTCACTGCCAATCCAAGACCTATCTTCTTTTGTAGGTTTTGCATTCTATTTCTCTTCTTTCTCCCTTTAACACTGGCATTGAAGAATTGGGTATTTTTATCCCCTTCTTTCTACCAACTACCCTTGTCTTTTAACCCCAATATAATTGTTCCTCCTAGGCCTGTTTCAACTAACTTTTTAGTTCCCTTCTCCTGTCTTTTCTATTGTCCCTACTTGATCTTTGCATATCTTCAAGTTGTTGTGTAATTTTTGTTATTTTCAACTTCACATTCCCTTGAAAAGTATTCCTCCATCTAAGGAGAGCCACTCTACAGTTGGCAAATTTCCTTGTCACTTTGAATATTTTAGGTCCCTCACATTCCTTGTTGCAAGCATCCCTTATCACTTGTTGTATCTCTTAATTTTGCACCCACTTTTTATAAAAGAAAAACCTTTTCTTTCTTCTATGAGAATGTAGGCCAGTGTCAATCAGCACTGTGATCAGAGCCATTATTTTTCACATGAGTACATTTGGTTTTGTTAAAAGTCTCGAACCAGAATTAAGGCTCTATCCAACCTTTGTCTTACTTCTCCCTCACTTTCCTAGTTATTACACCATATCCATAGCTAGCCCTCAAAGCCTACATCCACCAGCTCATTGTCTAAGATGAAGTTCCTGAAGTCACTAAAAGTCCATTCTTCTCTTGTCTTTCCACCCCTCTTCTCTTCATTTGACACAATATCATTAAACTCCCCATCTATAATCCCACTTATTTCCCCAAATCCTCTTTTTTTCTTCAGTCACTTTCCATTGTTTCCTTCTTACTTGATCCAAATAGCTTGCATAGATACCAATGAACCAACAATTTGTTTGTGTTTCAAGGTCTAGCACATGAGCTTCAATAGTTAGAGGTGATTATTGGATATGCAAGACTTTAATGTCATTATTCCAGAGCAATGTCATTCCATGGATCTATCCATTGCCTTCACCACATAGCACTCTTCAAAATTTAGCCTTTTTTTTAAAAATTTTCCATATATCTAGTCTTATTTTTGGTTGGGATAATTTTAGAAACCTCCCTTAAAGTTTCTGACAGTTTCACTGCTCTCCCTTAATGTTTTCAAAATATCATTAACCTCCCTTAAAACTAATGTTCTTGTAACATATTAGCCCAATTCAAAAAAATCAACAGTAAAAAAAATAATTTCAAGAATGAGAAGAATATTTCATACCAAAAGTACGCTTTAACTTATGGATTAATCTTTCCTACACTGTTAGCATTAGATAAATGACAACTACGCAAAATTTGAATTTTAAATTCAACATTTGCACACATGTCATGAATCTTTTAATGAAAGAAAAATTCAGTTTAGTTTCTCTCATAAAAGATGGATTTACACAATTCCCAAGAGAAAGAAAAAGAAAACTCCCACTAAGAGAAACAGATAATTTTGTTTTGCACTCTTTTTCACAATACCCTGAATTCAAATGCTTTTGTTTGCAGTAAGTGTGTTAAACAACTATATCACATAAGCTAATATGGGCTTCAAACCTGGTATAAAATGACAATATTATTAAAATTATTCAAAACTTTGACAAAAATAATTAAGTCATGCAGAAACTAAACTGCATGTGCATATGTGGTTGATTGTTGAATTGCTGAAGATACTGGTACTTCTACATAATATATGAGAGAGTTATCCATAAACCACTAAATAATGTTACAGTCACACACATACTCGAATAAAAAAAATGGAAATATAATTTTCCTTCTCGAACTCACCTCTTTTACGAGTACATTGACAAAATCTAGGTGTGGTTTCTTTGCACAAGCACAGTTTCTGCATGAGAATTCCCCACATAACTGCAATCTGAAAATGCCAGGCGTCACCTTGTGCAGGTTGGTTTACATGAATCCTATCCAAGTTCTTCCTACCTCTTTCTCCTCTGCTGCTAAAAATTCCATTAGGATTTTTCTTTTTCTTTTTCATGAAACTTTCTCCCTGCGTCAACAGCTTCCCTGCAGTGAAGTAATATTATTTCGTAATATGCAGACTTAAATTGAACATCCTTTTTCACCAAAAGACGTTCCGTTCTTCGAGTTGACAAAATGTCAAGCCGAACTTTACATGTAATCATGGGAAATGGAGACATGTTATCCAAATTTGTGGATGACTGAATAAAACTTCATGCTCTTGAAGCGAAGCACTGTGACTCAAACCTAGTTGCAAGTTCAAAGCTTGAAAAATCTACAACAATACATCTGTTGTGCTTCATGTTCCATACAACCTATAGTCCTATCCTCCACCACACCCGCGCACACAATAATGATTTTAAATAATTCAAAAGCTCATGAAGCGTTTATGTGATTAAACAGACCATCCTAAACAGTAAGATCCAGACAGTAAGAAGCAGTCCATTATACCTGAAAGCAGCTACAAGCTCCTTATTTTCAGGGTCAAGCGTGACACCCTCATAGAAAGCACTAGCTGCTTCCTCAAACTTCTGCAACAGACATCATGGAGACTTGAGTAAATGATTACAAGATGTATTACTAAAAGATTAAAGAGTTGACCAGAGTAGAACATGCCTGCAATAAACGCAAAGCGGCTCCTTCACGGTAGCAAGCTTTAGGCCAATCAGGTCTTAGTGCCCTGCAGGCCCTTGCATCAGACAAGGCATGATCAGCTTGGCCCAATCGGAGCCAACAAAGGCTTCTATTCGAATGTAAAGTTGCATCCGTAGGATCAAAATCAATAGCCTGTATATCCATCGGCACAAATCAATGCGAGTCCAATGTCCACAGAAGCTAGAAGACTCAACATATGATCTGTGTTTTTAAACTCGGACCGGACCGGCCGGTCCGACCGGTTGAACCGGGAACCGGCCAAGTGTCCGGTCCGAGCTATCTTAAAAACTCGGATTGGTCAAGACTCGGTCAAACCCCGGTTTTGACCAGGTTTAACCGGAAACCTGAAGAACCCGTACGAACCGGGTTTTTCTTATTCTCCATTTTTAAATTCTTTTTTACCCTTCCTGACCTCTTAACCCCAAATCCTTGTGAGCTCCGCCTCCTCCGCAAATCCATTTTCACTCTTTGACTTCAATTCAAGCATGAAAAATCAATGTTTTACCCCTTTTTTAAAATAAGATATAATCTTAGATCTTGTATTCAAAAGAAAAAAAAAAGACCCAAAAATGCAAAAAAAAAGCGTGGAGAAGAGAACAGTTTGCAGAAATCAGATAAAAGCATGATATTTCATGGGTTTGAGAACAAATAACTAATAAAATAAGAATGAAAATGAAATAAAAAAAAAGATGAAGAAGAAGAAAGGAGTTGCAGAATGGCGTGGAAGATGAAGAAAGGAGTTGCAGGAAGATGAAATGACACCGTCAGGAGTAGAGGAAGAAATGAGAGGTGTGGCGTGGGGTCAAACTTCAAAGCACTTTCATCTGATATAGGATCAAAACATTTTCAATATTATGTTTTGATCCTTAAGTTGTTAAAAACTATTAATATACCTCAAATATTTCATACTTTATAAATATTGTCCTAAAGTTTGGTGTTATTTTTTAATCAAGTCCATAATTTTAATTCTAAACTTGTTAATATTCATTAAATAATATAAATTGCTCCTTGATTATTCTAATTTCTTTGTATTTTATTGTTAAATACATTTGAAACATTAAACATATATGAATATACCTTTGTTAATATTAACATGATCTTAGATATTTTAAATATAATATTTTAATTTCTAAATAATTTTTATTTATGACGTCATCTGATTTAACCCCCGGTCGAACCCGGTCGAACCCATTGACCCCTGACCCTGACCGAGTCGATACCCGGTCCGAGTCTGAAAACATAGCATATGATCACGCAAAAAAGGTATGCTAAGCTGGCTACTATAAACGAAAATTTGGAGTGGCACTGCTTTGGTGCAAGTAATTCCATGATGCTCCATTCTTATGCACCATTTTAAGACCTTGAAATCTATCTAGTGGACCCTTTTGAGAGCAGTAATTTTGTGGGTCAAACAATAAAATTTATTTTAAAAAAAGGCATGAGATCCTGTTTAGTTAGATACTACCACTAAGGCCTTTGTGTTATTATATTTCCTACGTTCACATGGCTTGCAAACTAAAGGATGAGATTTATAAGTCAAAAAGAAACAAAAGAACAATAAAAAGATTAGGACCTACCTGTGAATAAGCATCCACAGCTAGTGAAAAATCTTTTCTTTTAAAAGCTTCATCTCCTCTTGCCTTTGCTTCAGAAGCCTTCTTTCTTGTTTCAGGTGTCACCTGATAACCAGGCATTCACAAGCAAAGTGCAAAATACAATTAAATGTAGCTATTCAGTTTTCATTATATTACAGCCATTGCTTTGTTCAAATTAATTACTTTGCTATTATTCAGAAAAAGGAAGTGAGAAATGAATCAATGTCCAGTCATTCTCTTGTAAGTGAACCAAACAGTACCAGATAGTAAATTCAGATCAGTAATGGTCAAATAACATTTGTTGTAGAGCAAACTACTTAAATAGCCACTACCCTATTTGAATAGTCTAATTCTGGCCATTAAATTAGTTTTGATACCAAACCATCCACTAAATTTCTAAAATGGTACACTTTTGGCCACTCCTTTCAAGTGGTATGCTTTTGGCCATTCCATTAGGCTTAAAAGTAACCACTAACAGAAGAATCATCACACAAGCTACGCATTTAGACAGAACGACCAAAAGTACACCATTTCAAAGTTGAGTGGGTGATTTCAGAACAAATTAAGTTTAGCGACTGAAAGTACACTATCCATATACTTTATTGACCATGTAAGATTTTTGCCCTGTACAGTAAGCCAATATTTAGCAAATTGGCCATTATTCATTTCAACATGTAGGAAAGTTTGAACACTTTTTGTGCATGTCAATTGCTTGCCCTTCCAACCAAAGGGTTAAATGAGGAAATGTGATCCACTCGATACAACTGAAAGCATGAGGTTGTATTCATTGCCCGCATTTGCCTAGGAACATGAAATTTTGCAAGTGATGGCAGCAGAATCGGAGTGGCTACAGACTATTACATTCGTTTTCATAAATATAGCAGATTGATATCATGATAATGAATATGCATTGCAGAATTTACTCTACATATCCACTATTGACTGATTAAACTTTCACAGAAAAGATATCACAAAAATGAAACAGCGATCCGTGTTATTCACATAAAGACTACATGAAAGTAATGGAGTTTACTTTCTTGTTATGATCTTCCAGTTAAGGAAGTTCCAGAGGAGAGAAAAGCTTCAAATAGCCCATCTTAGTAATCCTAATTGCTGATGCTACATGAGTGAAATGGTCTACAATTATCTATTCTGAAATTCAAGCCAATTATGCCATTTTAATATATGCAAAACCTCACACCAAATTTTAAGTTATTGAAAGTTCTACGTTCAGATTGATTGGGTGCAATCATTATTCAGACATGGAGAGAGGCTGGCAACATGCACATTCTCTTTGTAAAATTAGTTTCCACTACAGCAATCACAAAAATCATAAAGGATATAGCTATAAGGGAGCATCAGATGACTGTTAACTTCTTTATTTCTCAACTAAGTTTGGAAGAAGCAGCGAGGGAGGGAGAGGGAGAGGGAGGGAGGAGGGGGGGGGGGGGGGACAGAGCGAGAGTTAATGATAACGACGCACTTTATAAACCATGTATGAACAAAAGAAACAATGCTAGAACAATGCGTAATCATATGTGTTTAAATAGACATCAAAACTGTACCTCAGGCGCAGAAACAGCCTTCTGCTTATTAACTTGCTTTACTTCCTGTAATTGTTAAAATTGAAAATCAGTTAGCAAACACTGAGAGTAAAAAATCCAAATCCTAAAAATGGACGATCAAAGAGGGCGTGAGCATCAGATTCGTGTTGATTTTCAATTAGTCTCAACGAACCCTACATACATAAAAAAAACCAAAAAATGGGAGTCACTACAAGTATGTTTGGAGCCTCTTAGTAGCTTAAAATCAGATAATTATAGCTTATTTAGAGCTAAAAGCTTTCAAGGTGTTCTTATTCATTTTTCACTTCTCCTTTGAGTTTCTTTTAAGTGGCAAAAGCTGATATCAAGAAGCAACCGTTTAGGTACTTGTGGAAATAGCCTCTAGCTTCAAAAAGTTTTGAAAAAAAAAAAGGAACATGCTTTCCACCTTTCGAACAACTTTTTCAATAGCCACCTTTCAGCATTCAACTGTGTTTACAAAATTAGAACAGGCCCTTAACCACAATAAACATTGCTTCTTAGTACAGAAAGCCTATGATAGCTGTATGCCGAACATTCAACTTCTTACTTGAAGATTGAGAAAATCAATTTGAAGAACTCAACTTTGATAACTAAAATGTTTAAAGCAATTGATCAGAAGGAAATAACTAAGCACGGGCAAAAGTTTCTAAATTAGGCACTATGACACAGAAAAAGAACATCTTAAGACCTTAACTAGTTAAAACAGAAGTAAATACCTTCACTTTGTCAGTTTCAGACTCAACGTGCTCAAGTATTCCATCAACACTCCACTCTGAGACTGTTGGAATTTGTGAGGTTACAGGAAATAGAATCTCCACAGCTCTTCGATGACCTCTTGCAGCAGCAACTTCTATAGGTTTCACACCCTCCTGTTAGATGATAAAATTAAGCATCAAGTAAGATCATTTTATGCCAATTTATACTAAAATACATGTTTTTGTTTTGTGGACTAGATACTCATAATTTGTCTCAAACTGAATGAACCAATATGCATGATTGTAAACAGATAACATCTTTAACCTTTTGGTGAAGTAGTCAATTTGCTTATAATAACTTGAACATTCTTAACACATTCAAATCAGACAAGTCAATTTCCTTGTAATAACTAGAACATCCTCAACACATTCAAATCAGACAATATAATGTATGCTGAAAAATAATTTAAATAAGTAAATAACACACATTTTCAAATGGCAGGAATGCAATAAATCACATACACCAGACAACCTTCATGCTAGAGTTTGGACAACTCATCACTAGGGAAGAATTCCACATTACTTCCCTCAAAAAGTAAATGTCAAAAAGGACTGGGAAATCAAAATCACTCTATGTCAGAAAATGCCTACTTATCACTGTTTTCTGAAATCCTACTAAGAGTAAGATCAGATTTCTTCAAAGACTTTAGGTACTTAGCATGCTTCTCAGAAGAACCGGTACATATTGACTTTCAGAAAGGGAAATTGTGATTACTTATATTCCTAGTACTAGACCAGCTTATTTGTTTTTCCATAGTAGCAATAGCAGAATTCAAAATTGCAATTTTAGTTATCCTGGATCAACTTGAGAGCCATCAATGCAGAGTGGGAGTGGCTTTCTGGTCTCCTGCCTTAAATCAAAAGAAAGGTAGATCACCATAAACAGCGCACAGATTCTTTAAATTTAAATTTAGGATTCAGGTATACGCTATGACATTAGATTGAAGATGTCTGCCCATTTCTCTCTGTACATAATATAACACATATCTTGTGTCAATTACACCACTTACAAAGAAAAAAAAATGACACCTTTTAAATTTTCAGCAAACAAGCATTTCAACGTACATTACCAACGAAACATAAAATCAAATCATATGCCTGTAGATCTGCGAATAGGTTGACATCAACAGAAAATTCTTGATTCTAAAGTAATGGGTTTATTTGTAACAGTATTTGTAATATTGCTATATAAAAGTGAAATCCCCATCATAAATCTAATTATTCCTTCCACCATCAAACTAGTTCCATCATGAAAACACATAACTCTCAAAATTGCAAGAAAGTTCTTGAATTATCCTGTTCTACACTATCCTTTTGTCTCCTGCAGGTAATTTAACGGTGCCTACCTACCTCACACTACTAACTTGTTAAGTCATTTTGAGAAAGGCTTTGGTAAAAGGATTAAACCAAGTAACTGAAAAATCAACCCAGATGTTTGACTACTTCGTCTTTAAGTATTACCTCATCAAGGGAATCAGGATTAGCTCCGGCTTTTAGTAAACATTCTAAAATTTCAGGGCTACCATGGTCAGCAGCAATGTGCAAAGGAGTCGCTCCACCAGCAGTAACATTAACATGAGCACCTGCCTGTATGAAGGAGAAGAAAATGTCAGAGCTTGACACAGAGAAATTCTTTAACATAAGAAACACCCTTGCCACCTTACACACACATTTACTTTTCCAAAATTTCTCAGGAAAGAGGACTATGAAAACAAAGATAGGCAAAAACACCTATGCAACAATTACATATTAATGAGGAATATAATACATTACAAGACCTTGTAAACAAGTAAATAATCTCTTCATTCATCCAGAACCTTGTAGTGCCTAACAACCTACACTGACTAAAAAAACAATCAATATTTTTCACTCTTCACACAAATGCTGCAGAGTTCATGAACATGCTTACATACAATTTTACGGGGAAGCTCAATTGTACAATTACATCAAACAAGTACCTTACAGATCTAAACTTCTATTATCTCATTAATAAATATCTACTCCAGAAGCTTAAATCATCGGGGACTAGGGCAAACAGGCAAATGAGGTTCCATAAACCATACAAAGAGACCAAATGAGGTTCCCTTAAGTTCATTACCCTTTGATAAGATTTATCAACTAATTGATCAATCTCAAGAAATGACCAGTGATAGCAAGCAATATCAGCATGCTGGACTTAAAACCAATTACAGATTCTGGGGATGATACAATTTTACCAATCAATCTCTATTATCGCATTAAGGTTGAACAAAATATTAGATTTCCAATGACATGACAAAGAAAGAGACATGAGATTTCATCCATATTGCTACGCTCAAGCACAAAAAGTTGTTATAAGCCCCTTGAGAACTACTCTACTTTGACATAATGAAGAAAAACAAAGCAAAAGGAAGTTAACCAAGCAAGAATAGTCAATTGAAAATATCAGGCAAACAGTTCGGAAGCAAACCTACTTTTCCTCAAGTAAATGGGCACATCAGAAACGATTTTGATAACCCTCAACAAGGTGGGTGGTACTAGGAAATAATTTTGGACCCACTGCAAGTACTAACGATACTTCACTATGGCTGTATGGAAAAGCATCTTAATTTCCAAGAAAATGGTCAATTTCAAAAGCCAACAGCATTTCAATGCTGTGGATGAACAAGAATCATTTTTGGAGACATTGTCGGAGTGCAGAATTAAAAGATAAATATATAAATATATGTGTATATATATCTCTTCACTTATATGACATTGGTGACAACCAGGATGAACCAACGCTGATATGCTTACTACTATTCAATCAAGTGGCATAGCAGCCACAGATCAAGAAAAATTTTAATTACCAGCAGCTGAAACAATTGGATTATTCCAAGAAGACGTCCTTGTCTGCAGTCAGTAATCACCAAGTGGGGATGGTCAAGTTATGTTTCAAACGACGAGTTTTCAGAGACACTTTAAACTGGAAAAGTAAAACAAGTTTCCTATAAAAAGATTTTGAATACTAGCAAACCAAAAAATGTACCACTTTTCCCCTGGGAAGCTCCAGCTAAAGCATCTAATCTTATCTCGAGACATGCACAAAATCTATGCCAATATTTGCTCTTTGCATCTCAACAATGAAGAAACAACTTGTCATCTGCTATTGCATTGTCCAGCGGCCCACAATTCACAGACAGATGCATTAGCTACTTGCACAGTGCAAAAGACAATGCTAGGGAGCGTGATAAACTCGATGTTGTGGTAGAGCCCTTGTACGAAAAAAAAATTAAAAGTTGGGACACATCCACCGTTCACTTACTTGACTCTACGGAGAGAGAATTTACAGAACCTTAAAAGAGTAAACAAGAACACAGATGGCTAGGAACGGCTTTCTGAAATATTCAGTACCTATGGATCAAGAACACTGTTCCTGCAGACAGTTTTTTCTTTGCATTGTTCTTGAAAATACAAGGTATTGAAAACGCAGATAAGTTGCACTTGTATCTTATGTTGCACGGTCCAAGATGCCTTCTTATGTTGGAAAAGCTTTACCTTCTCAAAGAAAAACAAGAAAAGCTTGGCACTTCTTTATTTTTCATTAAAAATTGTGCGATATATACAATTGCAATTAGAAGAATGCAGGTTTCTTGCTAAACACTAAATGAGTATACTGCATTTAGAAAAGGTACTAGACCCAAGACACATCAAAGATAATAAGCATGCTGCAGGCAGCTTACATACATACACAAGTTAAAAAAATAAAAAAAAAATAGAAAACATTATCATCTATACATTTTCACCCAGAAGATGAGCTAAGGAAATCCTAGAGACATAATACGTGGCATAGCTTCTTTTTTGCCCAAATACCACTTTTACGAATTGAAGATAATACAACGTAAAACTTCACAAGAGTATAAACTATAAAATGCATTAGGTACAGATTGCAACATATCATACCAGAAAATAACTACAACTAAAATGATTAAGCAATAAACGATTAAGAAACTTTAACAACTTGCTAATCATTTCGAACAATGTCTATCACAACTTTTGTTTGTCTTTATGCTTCCATTACTCATAACAGGGCTCTATTCAAGTAACTTCATCCAGTGGCAAGATAAATGAAATCAAGTGGCAATACAAAAAATTTCCTTCAAGTCAAAAAGAGGAATACATCTGCAAGATACATGAAATCAGGGCTCTATTCAAGTAACTTCATCCAGTGGCAAGATACATGAAATCAAGTGGCAATACAAAAAATTTCCTTCAAGTCAAAAAGAGGAATACATCTGCAATGAATCAAAGATGTAAAACCCCATGCAAGTGTTGAAAATATAGCAGATTGCAATAGAATTGTGAAGCACCATACCAAATGCAATCAGATGAAGCAAGTTTAACTCACAAAATCCTAAATGATTTAATAAGAAGTGAACTTTAGTAGCATTCTCATAATAGCAGAAGCACATGAAAATTTGTGTACAATTCAGAAAGAATGCAGGCTACAAGACCTACAGACCTGAATTAACAACTCTAGACATTGTAATGAATCTGCTGCCACCGCAGACAGCAAAGGAGTGACATCATCTTCAGTTCCAATGTTTGGCTGCAAAAACAATCGGACAACATAAAGATGAAAATCCACAACAAAAAATGCATCTTTTCCTTTAACTCTCAGTCCTAGAATTCACACTGTAAGAATAATGAAAACCATAAATTTGGAGCGACCGATATGACAAAGTAATAATCCAACTTATCTTATAACAAAGTACATCCAGATACATTTCCCATATTCATATGGTAAGCCTGCTAAAGAACACTTTGCTAAACTTTTCAACAATAGGGCCATGAACCCCAGTATACATTTTATTTTGGATTGAAATTGAAATCATATTGTATATGTAACTGACATATCTTTCAGTGAATGAGGCATATGAGTAGTAATAATAACTAAAATCAGAGAAAGAAGTATAAGTGGAAACCATTTTATATATGGGTAATTTCACTAGACAAAACAAGCACAACCTACTGTGGCACTCCAAAGCAACTAAAGCTTTTGTCAACCCCAACTACTAACCCAACCAGTGCACTTCAAAGATTAAAAAAGATTTGACAGAGTTGGAACTTTGTTCTACTCAACTAAACCTCAAGCATCTCCAACTAGAGAAAACTCCACTCCCTAGACCAAACTATTAGTCATAGTCCAATCTAGGCTATTTGGTGACCACAGTAAACTCCCTTTATGGTACTTATGCTAGCAAATAAAAGTCAAAGGGGAATACAGAACGTCAAAGCTTTTGACAAATCAAACTTCAGCTTTTGCAATCTTATCCTTCAGACTTTCCACATAAAGAAAGATAAAGGAAAACCAATCAGCAAAAAAACTTTAAATCTGATAATTGCAAAAAATTATGACTTGCAAAACTAATTGTTTGTGTCCTGGTGATGTGCCAATGACATCAACAATATGTTGCTTTTCCCGAGGCAATAAAGTTTACACCTACTGCATCGCTTGACCAGATTGTTCAGACCATTTTAGCCGAAACACAAAGTTCAGCCATTGAATGTATGGATACTTGATGAGAATAGACAATGAAATTGCCACACAGTCTGCAAGATCTCTACTCTCCATAACAAGCAAACCTTGTAAAGAAAGGATTGTCTAAGATGTATAAGAATCCATCATTTTAAACTTAACACGAAACATACTACACAAAATTGTAACACAGGAGCACAAGAACACACAACTCGAAAGGATCCTACAGGTTAAAGAGAAAAGTTCAATAACTGAAGAACATAATTGAAAGGAGTGAAAGTAAAAGAATTTAAAGGGTATACAAAGCAAAGCTACACCACAAGGAGAAAATATTTGACGAATGGAAAAAGCAAAAGAAGAATAACAAAAGAAGAACAGAAGGACTAGAAGATATGCAGAACCAACAAAAAACCCAAAAAGGTATAACATTCTGATATTAAAAATTTGGCGTAAAAGAAAATGTGAAAAATGAAACTGCATATAACGATTCCTTGAACATAGCCCAGGAATAAAAAACGCAAGGAATCAAAAACTGGGAAAACCTTGCTGCAACAGAGAATTACTTATAAAGGACAAGATCATATGACTCCGTACGACAGGATCCTAAGCCTCGTCATAGAACTCAATGGCTTGGGTGAACAAGAGGAAAGAAGGGGGAAAAAATTCTAAGTACACTAACATTAGCACGGTGTTCTAGCAGTATTCTGACAGCATCTTGCTGACCATGACCAGCAGCCCATATAAGGGGAGTACCAGCATCACTTTGTAAATCAACATCCACACCTCGTGAAATTAAGAATTTCAATAACTCGGTATCTCCTGCAAGAAAGAACAAATGCCACCATAGCTAATTTTATAACTAATTCGAAGTATACCCAATTATAATTAACTACTTACTGGTAGAGTATAAGGTGAATTTCATATCCACTGATAATGTACCCGAGTTCATTATAATTTGGCCACTATTGTTTCATTAAAGTGTTTAAGATAAAAGACTATAGTTTATTTGTTGATACATTTTAAATCGATCTTGCAAAATGATCTATTTGCTATGATATGCAACACTAATCAAGCAAAGACAGCATACGAGCATCTATTGTTATGAGTAATCACACACAATCGATTCAACCCCAAAGCTGCTGCAAATATTGATCCAAGTTTCTGTACATTTGATGCAGATTCTATAAACCAATAAAAACAAAAAGATAAATGATTTGATATTTTATTTTTTCCAAAAGGTTCTGGATTTCGTAAAAAGATTTTATAGCCTTCCATAAATCCAGAGAATACCCAAAGGATTCACATTTCAAAATTATTTGTTATTTTTGTCATTGTTATCTTCAAAAGCCTACACACGTCTTCCAGGTAGCCTCCAGCATGACAAGATAAAGCTTCAAAGAGCTTAAGTTTTGCAAACGTGAGCTCTAAGCAGCCTCATTGTAGCACTCTATGGTAATCATACAGCCAAAATATAAATAATAATTCCTTATGTAACTTCTGTTACTCTTTTCTCAAAATTTCAGCAGTTCAGATATATCCAGCTTGCCAACCAGGTAAGTAAAGCAACCTCTTAGGAGGCTTAAGTTTTGGAATGGTGTTCACGGAAATTCTCCATTTCACTACACAAAAACTCCGCAAGATGATTCAACCTTCAACTTGGGAAAAGATACACCTAACAATAATTCAGCACCCGATTCTTCATCTCCACCTACATTGATAATCTAACTACATATCCTGTTCACAGTGTCAGTAAGAAATTCATATTTATGATCCTCCATGGATCTTCTGAAAGTCATTAAAGTACACCCTCACCATTTTCAAAAAAATTCAGCCACAGGCAGATTTGCTCCAATGTTTCCATTCACAATACTGACTGAAATTTATTTTAAAAAAATCCCCAAAGATCATAATTTCTCTCAAGCTGACTCCACAAGTTTGATGAACCTCCAGATTTTCAATTCCCAATTAACTTGACTATTTGCACAGGTTAGCTCTTCTGACAGGCAATTTGTTCCAAACCACATCCCCATAACTACTTTCACCCTAGGCCTACATTAATAAAGATAGAGGTTCACTTATCAATGAATAAACTGTATCTTTTGATCATTGGGATATCCTTCCCATAATGAAACTCTCTGCTGCCTTTCAATCTTTTGGCAACTTTGAGCAGTAAAAAAGGGTAGAGAAACCAAATAAGTGGGCATGCTGGAACAAGTGATTGTGGTGGATGTCAGCTCCCCCTTGGAAATGATGATGTTTCTCCATACCAGCTTTTCCCTTAAATCTATCAACCACACAATTCCACAATTCTATATTCTTGTGTTTAGCCCAGGAACCAGCCTAAGATAACGAAAGTTTCCCAACTAGAATCTAATATTACAGCCAGCTCCACCACATCAAGGATATCCCCATACGAAAAAGTTAACTCTATTCAAACCAGAATCTGCTTCAAGCACATGATGCCTTGATGTCCAATAAACTTTTTGAGCTCAACCAAGACATAATGCATCTTTGGTCTAACGTACAAGATATCCTCTCTTTGATTCAAAATCTTTTGGAAGGCCTTTTATTAATGATCTTCCATTAGTTTGCTTAAGGCTCCCATGCCAAACAGAAAGAGTAGTGAAAAGTAGTTCTCTTTGCTTCAAACCTGTTGAACTATCAAATATCCAGTAGCATGTTGAGCAAATAATAGTATCATATCGTGTAAAGGAAGAAACTAAACTACGTTCTGCATATCTCGCCAAATCTAATTTTCTGGAGCAGCAAGGGAGCAACTTTAACTTGCATCATTCTACAGATATGTAACAACAATGTACATCAAAATAAAGACAGTTTATGTGCCCACTGCTTGATTCAAGTACTTATTTGACTGATATACTTCCAATTGCAAGTTGCCAGATATTGCCAAAACAAGATATTTCCCACCTTAAAGTGAAGGACATATCAACTTAATTTTATTCCTTAAGCTTATTTAACAGAGAATGCAGTATAAATATAATCTTCTTGATACTTTTCCATGACTTCTATAATGTGAAGATTACACCTTAATATCAGTTTCATGTTCATGAGAATACTGGATTGGTGGATAAAAGTCCTCAATTGACTTGTTTTTGAGAAAGCTGTAAGCCTGTTGAACGATGCATGAATAAAACTAGGCCTGGCCCTTTGATCAGACTTAATTTTCAGCTTCTTTACCAGACAAGCTCAGCTCTTATAAGCTTTACTTAGTGGAACTTGAGCACATATTTTTTCGTTATAATCTAAAACACACTGTTACAAGCAAATAAATTCATATCCACGTATTTTCAATTTCATTAGTAAAAATGGTTTTTGTACTCAGTTAAGCTCTTAAAACTAACCAAAAAAAGAGCATAGCCAACTAAAGGTTAGAAATGCAAGGAAATCAACTTTTCTTGTTCCCACATTCAAGGTTAATGATTACATTAAACTTGAGTTGCACTTTGAGCTTGCAATTCTGCTTCAATGACTAGTTTAGACGATTTTCACATAAAATGTACCAGATCTATTTCATCTCCCTCAAAGCAGTTCTCACTTCTGACACTCCGGAATCTTATTTGATTACTAGGTTCTTTGGTTCATTGCGCTTATAGTTAGTCAAATTCATTGGCACTTGTAGAGCAATAGTGTAGAGCTCTATACCATGTTATATGGGGATGTATTTATCTAGTGGATGCAAAATCTTTTCTACCATGCCAGACAATAGTGCAATCGTACAGAACATGAAAATTTTCCTGCTCATTTCATCTCCTTTCTGTCTTCTATCCTTCTAAATTGGTGGCCATAGTGCCAAGATATCAAGGTCTTATATGACCGTGATGGCTCCATGGAATCCCAAATGAAGAAGCAAAAAGAGAGTTTTAAATCAACTAAACTACAGTACTTGAACAAGACTTATATACTGTTGCTTCTGAGAATTGAGGCAGATAATCCACACACCTATTCCTGCAGAATGATGCAGAGCCATTGCACCCAAGTGACTGGGTATACTAGGATCAGCACCACACTCAGTAAGGTATTCAGCAGTAGCTGCGTGTCCTTGCCTTGCAGCATGAAGAAGAGGAGTCTCACCTGCAGGACATAGCAGACAAGTTACAAAGTTGTTCATGTGACAAGGACACAAGCCAACAAAATTACAATTTAAATATATACAGGCAATCAGAATAGGCACTGGTGCTTCAGTTCATCTGGGCAAACGTTTACAGTTAAACAATTTAAAAAAAAAATGATTTCAGAACCAAATGCTTGGGCAATTACCAAGTTTGTTAGGTTCAGAAGAAGAATTTTCAGGCAGCCAAGCCCAAGAAAGCAGCCAAATAATGACTGAATTGTTATATCAGGAATTAAGAAGGAAGCAAGAAGAAAAAATAGCAGAATCCAGGATTCACATCCATAGCCTCACAACTGCATCAGAAGCCCCAAAAATCAGAAGTCCACAGAATAAATTTCTATTGCAGGGAAGAAACGACCTCAACAATCACTGAAACATAACAATAAACAGAAACCAGCTTTACTCGATTTTCTCATCTTCTGCATTGGCAGATGAATTCTAGTACACATCTCAAATAATTAGGGAAACCTTTAATGAGAAGGCATCACAACTTATGTTCCTTGTTTAGACTGTCCAGTGCCAGAATGTGACGGAGCTCAAGTATCTCTTGCCTTTATTGCTGTATTGCTCGTATAAAAACCATGCAGCAATGTAAGTAGCAAAGCTACTTACAAAGTGCAGGTGTCCCCTAATCTACATTTTATCTTTTCGCCTCTTTGTTCTAGTAAAATAATAATGCACCTCTACCATTATCATTATGTATTTGAAGAAGATCCATCAATTTTGAACTTATTCAGCCAAAAAACCCAGTCTAGCTAAAATAGATTAGAAAATACAACAATTACAAGTCAATCATCAAATGCTAAGAAGTACAACTGAATCTCACCTTCAGGCAAATGCTGCTTTGACATTTTCAATTTGCATAACCAGATAAGAGGTTTGTATCAAGGTAGAATCGTACAGATAAAGGAAAATGTCTACCCTTATCCAAAGAGGGTGGACTAGATAAATATGTCTAGCCTACTACCGTGTTTGGTCAGAAAAATAACACACAAGTACTTATCCCAAATACAGGAGACCTCTTTAGGGTAACTCCAAGATGCTCAACCTTAGAATTCCCTATAATGGATGTTTCATCCATCCTAATGTGTTTCATCAAGCAATCAAGCTCTCAGATACCAAAACTTGCTCGCAAAAAGATATACACACCCTCTCCTTTCCTTTTTAGGCAAAAGATCAAATCAAGATAACAGAGCATAGAACGAAAAAGTTACAATCTTTACAATTGGCATTGACATTAAATACCAGAATGTACAAATCCATGCACAACTTAAATCTTGTTTATTCAAATATTCCAAACAACCAACAGAAAAACTAACATGGAAAGAATAACTCAGAGAGCAAAGGACGTACCATCATCATCTTTTGCATTGACATCAAGCTTCAACTCCTCAACCAAGTACTTGCACATATCAGTCTTGCCCTCTCTGGCAGCAAAATGCAAAGCCCCTCTCTTGTTCGCATCCTTAACATCTGCCACTGTCTGAGCTATTCCCTTCCCATCATCAAGTTGTTTAGCCAATTCTATACCACCCCCCAACCAAAAAAAAAAAACAAATCTTTAACATCAATAACAGAAGAGCGATGAACAATCTGTAAGTATAAATTGGAACTGAAGTTCAAACTTACTCTTGAAAAGGTCTAAATTCCCAGTACGTGCAGCATTCAAGAACTGCTGAACTGTGTCCCTCACTGTGGAAAATTGATTAAAAAAAAAAAAGGCAAAACCACATATCATAAATGCAAAAAAAAAAAAAAAAAAAGATAGAAAAACATTATATTATGTTCAAATATGTGAAAAATAGAGGAACCTGCGAGAGCATCAGAAGCATCAGGACCAACCATCGTGTGAGAGAAGAAGAAGAAGAAGAAGAAGACTCTAAAACCCTTTTAACGGACTGACTGCAAATTGAGGTTTTAGTCGTGGTAAAAGCTGTGGAAGAAGATTCTAGGAGGCACGCGTAAAAAGGAGAAAGAAGAAGGGCTTGAACGAATTTGAGGAACAGGGAGTTAGCATTTGTTTATTGGGAAAATTGCAAAAACCTCCTCTGAGGTTTCTTACACTTGCACTCACCTCCCTCATATTTTGAGAAATTGTACTAACCTCCATTGAACTTACTGATTCTTTGCATATTCAGTCCAGGCGATTAAAATGAAAAATGAGAAATTTGTACCAAATTTGCCCTTTGTACTACGTACCAAATAGTATTAGCAAAGGAATGACAAAGTACTACAAATCAATTAATAATTAATAAACTTTAACGGATGTAGTTTATGGGCAAATAGGCATTACCTATTCAAAGTACCAGCTCTTTATGAGTATTTTACTTTCAAACATTTAATTTATGATAAATACATCAATGTTTGTAAGTAAAATTTAAAAAGTATTACAGTAATATTCTTACAAAAAAGAAATCAGTAGATTATTTATTTAATATAAATTAAATATTTTTTAAAAAAAGAAATGACCTATAAAGTATTAATTCTTTATGGCTTTCCTCCATTACATGAACAAAGTATCAGCTTTTGTGGGTATTTTATTCTGAATCATTTAATTTATGTTAAATACATAAATGTTTATAAATAAAATTGAAAAAGTGTTATATTAATATTTTTATGAAAGGGAAACTGGTAGGTTTTGTATTTAACAAAAATTAAATATATGAAAGTAAATACAAATTTAAATTTGATACCTCTATCAGGCAATTTAAATTTAAAAAAATATTTATATTTTACCTCTATTCCCGTGATATGGCCTCAAAATCTCTATCAAGCAATTTACATTTAAAAAAAGATTTGTATTTTACTTCTATTCACATGACATGGCCTCAAAATCTAAAACCTCTATTTAAATTTGTATTTACTGTCACATAGTTATTTTTTGTTAAATACAAAACCTACCAGTTTCTCTTTCGTAAAAATTTTAGTGTAACACTTTTTCAATTTTAGTTACAAACATTTATGTATTTAATATAAATTAAATGATTCAAAATAAAATACCCATAAAGAGCCGTTATTTTGTTCATGTAATGGAAAAAAATCATAAAGAATTACTAATTTATGAGCCATTTCTTTTTTAAAAAAATATTAAATATATAACCTACCAGTTTCCTTTTTATAAGAATATTATTGTAACACTTTTTTAATTTTACTTACAAACGTTGATGTATTTATCATAAATTAAATGTTTGAGAGTAAAATGCTCATAAAGAGTTGGTAATTTGAATAGGTAATGTCTATTTGCCCATAAACTACACCTCTTAAAGTTTATTAATTGTTAATTGATTTGTAGTACTTTGTTATTCGTTTGGTAATATTACTTGGCATATAATACAAAGGGCAAATTTGGCACAAATCTGTCATTTCATTCCCTAAAATAATTATGGAAAAGACTGAAGGCTTTTTAACACAGAAATTGGTCAAGATAGAGAATTCAATATGGTAATAGGTGGTAGAAAATATGCCAAGACGAGGTTACCTTGTTGAGGCTATCAAATAGCAGTATTTCCTAAAGCTGACTATTTTAAAAAATTCTAACATACCACCTTAAATTAAAAACATACCAAACTTACAAATAACAGTAATTCAAAAAATAATAAATGACAGTAATTAAAAGGAAAATGACAATACTCCAAATTATTTATTTTGGCAAAACTAAAAATAAAGGCAATGTCATAGATTAGGAAAAGTAAAACAAACAATCAAGTCAACATGGAAACAATAATATTCCAAATCTTCTATTCGGTAATTTCGATTCAAGTATGTAAATATACTTTTCTTCCTTCAAAAAACTTCTCGACTCATGGAATGAGTTATTATAATTCAAATTTCAATACAATTTGAAATTTCATACATATATTTTGATGATGAACTACGGTAGCCAGTAACACTTCTATATGCCAATTAAAGAAATTTGTTTGCATCTTTTTTTTTGGTATTTAGTGAGATTGGGACACTTTAGTAGGTTTGCTTTTTTCTAAGTTTTATATTTTTTATGTTGAACTTTACTTAATATGTTTAATATTTTTAATGTTGGACTTTATACTCTGACGTTAAATATGTAGTATATAAACTACAGTTTAGACATTTCATTTGCACTTAGAATAAATTCCATCTTGATAGTGTGCAAGCATCTTGATAATTTTTTTACAACAATTTTACGTCATCAAAAAGTGCATTTTAAAAAATTAATATGCGAATTCAAATCAATAGAGCAGCATTTAGACAGTTGCCATCGGGATTGTTTTAGAAAATTTTTTAGACCAAATATTTGATTAACAAACTATCCTTTGATAGGTGGTTATGAAAAAAAAAATAGTATATCATTGTAATACAAATTAAAAAACATATTTATACCTATATTAGATTAAAAAAATATCCTTTGATGGTTGTTTATGCAAAACACCAAAAATGGTAGGATTTCTCGATATTTGTACCCAAATCTTTATTTTTCATGAGAACTGCAATTCTAGTTTTATTTAACCAGATACAATTGGCAAGTGAGGAAAGGATTCGTGAACAATAAAAGGAGTGCAATTATATACTTACCATATTGAAGCAATCCAATAGAAATATTTCCTAGAGTTGACCAATTAAAAGAAGTCATACCACCTTAAAGAGAAAACATACCAAACTTATAAATGACTATGATTCAAAACAGGTACAAATGAACATATATAACTGAAAGAGAAATAAAAATATTCTGAACTATTTATTTTGGCAACGCTAGAAATAAAGGCATAGATTAGGAAAAATTAAAAGAAGCATTCAAATTAATTTAAAAATAATAATATTCTAAACCTTCATTTTGGAAATTTTTATATAAGCGTGTTAACATAATTTTCTCTTTATAAAGTCTTCTTGGCACATTGAATGTATTTATATCATAATTCAAATTTCAATACAATTTGAAATTTCATATATACATTTTAACGGTGACCAATAGTAGCCTGTAACACTATTATAAGATAATTAAAGAAATTTGTTGGCTTCATCATTTTTATTGGTATTTAGTGATCTTAGGGCACTTCAGTAGTTTTTTTTGGCTAAGTTTCATATTTTTAATGTTGGACTTCATTCAATAGTTTCTTGCATTTTATACTCTCACATTAAATTTGGAGTATATAAATTATAGTTTAGACATTTTATTTGCACTTAAAATAAATTCTATAGTGATATTGTACAAACATCTAGATAATTTTTCATACAACAAATGTACATGAAAAAATGTATTTTAAAAAAATTAGTATACAAATTTAAGTCAATAGTGGGGTATTTATATAGTTTCCTTTAGAGTTGTTTTAAAAAAAATTTGAGACGGAATATTTGACTAAATAACTGTCCTTTGATAGATGGTTGTAAAAAATATATTATATCATTATAAGACCAAAAAAATTTTTTAGACCAACTATTGATTAAAAAACTATCCTTTGATGGTTGATTTTGAGAAGCACCAAAATGGCAGAATTTCATGAAATTTATATCCAAATCTTATGTTCTTGAGAATCGTAATTCTAGCTTTTTATTTGACCAAAAACACTTGACAACTATGGAAACTAGTCGTGAGCAATGAAAAGATTGAAAAAATAGGTTTGAAGTTGTAGGGTTGTGGAAGGAAGATCTAGGATAAGGTGGAGTTTTCAAAACAAATGACTCCCATGTGTTTGAATGGCAATATGATTGGTCTAACTCATATTAAGTTATTAATGGTTCAAAATCAAGGAGTCTTAAATTTTAACGGTGACCAATAGTAGCCATTAACACTATTATAAAAGAATTAATGAAATTTGTTGGCTTCGTCATTTTTTTTGTAGCTAGTAACACTTCAGTTGTTTTTTTTTTTGGCTAAGTTTCATATTTTTAATGTGGGACTTCATTAAATATGTTTCTTTTCAAATATTTTATATTTTCAATGTTGCATTTTATACTCTCACATTAAATTTGGAGTATATAAATTATAGTTTAGACATTTTATTTGCATTTAAAATAAATTCTATAGTGATATTGTAAAAACATCTAGATAATTTTTCATACAACATATGTACATGAAAAAATGCATTTTAGAAAAATTAGTAATTAGTATATAAATTTAAATGAATAGTGGAGTATTTAGATAGTTGCCTTTAGAATTATTTTTAAAAAGTTTTTAGGCTAAATATTTGATTAAATAATTATCCTTGGATAGATGGTTATAAAAAAAATACTTTATATCATTGTAATACCAAAAAATATTTTAGACCCCCTTTTTGATTAAAAAACTATCCTTTGATGGTTGATTTTGAGAAGCGGAAAAAATGGCAGAATTTCATGAAATTTATACCCAAACTTATTTTCTAGAGAACCGTATCTAGCTTTTTGTTCGACCAAAAACACTTGACAACTAAGGAAACGAATCGTGAACAATGAAAAGACTGGAACAGTAGGTTTGTAGTTGTAGGGTTGGGGAAGGAAGATCTAGGATAAGGTAGAGTTTTTAAAACAAATAACTCGCATCGGTTTGAACGTGATATGATTGGGTTAACTCATAATAAGTTATTAATGGTTCAAAATCAAGGTGTCTTATATAACTATGGTCCTAAATGGGAGTGAACCACTCAATTATCAATTTATAACCCACGCAAAAAAAAATTGGCTTAAATTTTCTATCGCATTTTGTTTAGCATCAATACAATATGTCATTGTAATACAACCAATAAAAAGATACCAAATTAGTAAATGAAATTTTACCTGAATAAAAAGAAAAATAAAAATGAATTGCATAGAGGAACCAAAAACGGTGATCATAGTGAGTTTAACTGTTGTTACTTTTACAAGAATCTATAAATCATATAGGTCTTAATGTAAGCAACCAATTAGTACTCGAAAAATTCGTTAGACCTATACAAAAAAGAAGAAGGATAGCAAAAAATCAAAATAAAAGAATGAAAATTAGAAAAAGGAAAGGAATGCTAAACGTGTTGTTGCAGAATTAGATTATGGCTATTGGATTGGTAATGATTTAAATCTACCCACTTATATCTAACTTAATTAGGTCAAAATGGGTGACCCAAATCTACGCACTTAATACCCACTAGTTAATGGGTTTCATTGTTTCACTTATTTAGACTCGACTAAATTTGGTGCATACCCAAACTCAATTATTGATGGGTGAGTCAAAATAATTAGCGTACTATTTATAGCTATAGATGAGTGGAAAGACTCGTACGATAGAATTTGCAAGAATAGTGTGGGATGGGCCAATTAGGAAGGAAACGGGTAGGGTGAAGCAAGATAAGGCTTAGGCAGGGAGGGAATGGTTGCTAGGAAGCTTGGTTTAAGTAGTTGAGTTAAAGATGGCGGAGAGTTAGGCTAGGGTCTTGAGTAGAGAAGAAGGGGGAAGGGGGTTGCAGGCCTTACAAGATGGAGCAGTGGCTTGAGGAGATTGATTGTTTGGGGAGGAGGGAGGGTGATAATGTGTGTATCTGGTGAGCTTTTGGTATTTCTTGAAGTGTTTTATTTAGCTTTTGTTGATGCTTTTTAGTAAGGTATTTAAATAAGAAATATATGGTATGATATTTTGATATAAATCAAATACTAAAACAATTTTTTTTTTAAATTTTAAACCTCTTTTGCATTTAACTATTTTAAATAATAATAATTATTACTACTACTACTACTACTAGTATTATTACTATTAGAGTAAATTTTATATACACTGACAATATATATACTATTACGGTTAGATGCACGACACATGTACAAAATTTAATTTTTAAATTCAAATTCAGATTATGTGTCGTACATCCAATCGTGAAAGTGTATACACTGTCAGTGTCTAGAAGATTAATTCTTACTATTATTTTTATTTAAGTATAAATCTGTGCATAGCACATCAAAATGCAAGTTTGTATCGCGAGACAATGTCATGCACGGGCCAAAATACTAATTTGCATCAGAAGGCATGGCCTTGCACGGGTTAAATTGCAAATTTGTATCATGAAACGGTGCCCATACTCATGGACTTATGTAAATTGAATATAAACATCTACTGTAATGAATCTAGACTACTATATATTGGATAATATATCCTAATTGATGCTAATTCTGTAAGGTAATATGCCAATCGATATCAATTGATGTGAGAGAATATGTCCTAATTAATGCTAATGATACCAATAAATACATGAGATTTATTTATATTTACTTTTTGAGTGTACTACTTGATTTATAAGTGGAAGCCTGGACTAGGTGTAGACAAGTAATTACCTTAATCATAATTGTTGACCCTATTCCTTGATCAATAAAAATACTTGTGCAAATGCACACGCAAATAAACACGCTGATCGAAGCTCATGAATCTGGACCGAGCTTGGGTCGTGGGATGGAGCAGCATGCAGTTATCCAAAGAACTAAACAAATGCTCTTGATACTTTATTCGAAATTCAGAGTTGGGTCAATTAAATACATTTCAACAATTTGTATTGTGAGAAAATTCATGTACTTGTGGACTTGTCTAAAATGAATCTAATCAACTAGTACATCTTATCTTCTCTAATATCTATGAGATAATATATCCTAATTCAAACTTACTTGACAATGTAATATGCCAATCAATGTTCATTGATGCAAGACAATATAACCTAAAAGATACAAGAGATTTGTGGTTTGGAAAGCATGCTATGACCCGTGGTTGTTACTGGTGCCGAACTTACCCAAACGTTTTCTAGTAAAAAAAAAAGTTATTTGTATTAATAGATACAATAATCCTTTTTACCTTTTGAACTAGTCGTTATAACTTTTGTACCAACAAAAGGAAATGCTAGACTACAATTTGGTATACAGTTGTTGGTTTATGGTTGGCTATGCACGTTTCAAGAAAATTCATTGAGTTAATTAATACGATAGAACAGACACATGGAAAAAAATCAAATTTTTTTTATGAAAAATTCTAATGTAAAAGCATTCATTTCGTATAATGTACTTAGAGCAAATCAATATCTAGAGTTTGAAAATTTTCCAAGATTATTTAATATCACTATATTCTATTATAGATGGATCGTGCATTCATATTTTTATCCAACACAAGAATCAATCTTGTTACACTCATTAAGATTTAGAATCTGTAAGATAGTCTCAACTATGTCTACAACAGTTTGGATTTCTGGCGTTAATGAAGGTTCAAGTGGCTTTGGGTCATTCAACACATCTTCACACTCTTGAGCTTGACCATAAGCTTCTGTGAGTAATATGGCAAGTGTTGGATACGTTTCATGATTTAGCACTGAAAAATCTTGGTCCAATCTAAAGTTGACTCTATCATATGACTCTGAACATTCTTGGAGGGCACTTTTAAGAAGAGGATCCGTGGTGGTTCTTAGAAAACTTGAGATTTTTGATGAGGTCCCAGCAGCAATTGCTTTGGTCTCATCATTGAGTATGGTGCAAAAGCCGCTGGGACTAGTCTTCAAATCGCTTCGAGGATCGGCAGAGATTAGAAGTGGCAAAATGGATAAATGGTTGATAAATGGTTTTAGTTAAATGGATAGTGGATCAAATTGATCCAATCCAATTAAAACCATTTAATAAATGGATCTAAATGGATGTCATTTAAATGGATAGTGTAAACCATGATCCATCCATTTATCCATTTACTCTCCCAAATTCTAAATTTAAGATTCAAATGTTTTTTTCCAAAAAATATAGATCCCCAAAATTCTATCTTTAAATCACCTAAAACCTTTTGGTAATAACAAATGCTTGTACTACTACTCTATTTCAGTTCTTCATAAAATTAGTTTAGTTCCAAGAAAATTTAACTATTGTGGTCAATTTAACCTTTTGTCATTACTTTAAGTATCATTTTGAAAAGTAATGAACAATTAAGAACTTGACTACATTTTTATAACTTTTGAATGAATTGAATATGGCTTTACAGTGAAAAGAAGTTTACGTTTCTAATTTTTTGCACTCCTGTTCAAAAGTGATGTCTTAAATAAAAGTGAATTCTAATAAGAAATCTTATGTTATTTGACAAGTAAAATATTTTCATCACATGTGAACGTAGTACCTAAAAATATATGAAACTCCTTATTATACCATTGATATACAAGCTACCTTATATTACTTAGTAAATTAGGTGTCTTTTTTTTTGGATAATTGGGTTGGGTGATAAGGGGAGAGGGATTGCAAGTATGAGAATTTGGAAAAAAAAAAAAAGGTGTCATTTACATATCTTAACCAATGTTGTGGGAACACTCGTTAGAAAAATTCTTTTTATAAATAAAAGAATTAAAAAAATAAAAAATATTTTGACACTGCATGATGCATTCTCGCTTTTTCTTTATTTAAGAATATAAATATTTGCAATCATTACTACATGAGAGTTTAATTAAAAAAAAACAAGAGTAGAGACTAAAATATAATTTTGAAAAGGATGGAAGAAGTCTAGGAACTAGAAGCAAATAAAATGCAATTAATGTTATTGGCAACTTAGCATGTGAGGAAGTTATGAAAGAAAGAATAGGTGGGCCTACAAAATTAATTTGACATATGAGAAAGTTACGAAGAAAAGAATAGATGGTCCACAAGATTTTATTTCACATTTTTATAAATGTGTTTTCTATTTTTTAAGTTAAATGGATGTATATGGATAAGATGGATAATCCATTTAAATCCACCAATATAATTGGATTTAAATGGTTATCCATTTAAAACCATTGAATTTATATGGATCATCCAAATCCATTTAAGGTTGGTTTATATGGATGGATTGGTGGATATGAATCCATTTTGCCACTTCTAGCAGAGATCACATCAATACACTTGGCGCTGTGGGTTGTCTTTTTACACCACGTATGGAAATCCTCGGCTGCAGTGCCTCGAGAGGTAAGAACGAGCAGGAGGAATGTTGCTATCGACAGCATGAGACTCAGGCCAACTCTAATGGTAGCCATAATCTCTAAAGCTGTTTTAATCTTCCACTGAGTAATGGCTTTGAAATTTTTAAGATGGGGACTGGAAAAGGCTGAAGGCCTTTTAATACAGAAAATAAGCGAAGAGAATGGTAAATCAATATGGTAATAAGTGATAGAGAATAAGCCAAGACGGAGACGGAGTTTTCTATCAGTTTACGGAAAAAAAAAGGAAGTTCTTATAGACTCATAATTTGGTAAGGCATTCAACCCACATTGAATTATATGCTTACCATATTAAAGCTATCAAATAGCAATATTTCCTAAAGTTGGCTAATTAAAAAAAACTAACATACAACCTAAAATTAAAAACTTTCCAAAGTTATGAATAAGTATAATTTGAAAAAAATAGAAATGACCATAACTAAAATCAGAATAAAAGATGTTAGTTTAGACGGTACAACCAGCCATAAAAGTTAGAAGTTAGTTAGGCAGGACAACCAGGCATATAGCTAAAGCAATAAATATAAAACCAGCCATTAAGTGGTCAAACCAACCATCTAGGCAGTAGGTTGCAAGAAATTAAATGAAAGTAAATACAAGTTAGATTTGAATTGGTTAAAGATTAAGTGAGAGAATCCTAGGGATTAGAATCCCTTGTTATGTCAAGATTAGAAGCTATATTTTAATCCTGTGGACTGAATATGCAAAGAATTAGTAAGTTTAAGGGAGGTGAGTGCAATTTTTCAAATCAAGAGAGAGGTGAGTGCAAGTGTCAGAAACCTCAGGGGAGGTTTCTGCAATTTTTCCTTGTTTATTTGTCTTAAAGGTCAAAAAAGTGGAATAAATCAGGCAGGAAAACCAAACAAATAGGCTCTTAACATTTTTTTTGAGGTCATATTTTTAATTCCAAAGTTCCAAATTTGAAACCGTATTAACTTTTTTGAATATACTAACATTTCATTTGTGCACTTGATCAAATTTTTGTTTCTCAAGTTAGATCCTATTTAATAATCCAATTCTACACTTAAATTTAATGAATTTAGATCTTAACATATTTAGCCACGTTTAACAACAAAAAATTGAACATCTGAATTAATTAAGTAGCACCAAATTTTCTAGACAAATCTTGCTCCTAAAAATAAGTAATAAGATATTCACTTATCACTGAATATAATATATATACAAATGTATTAGATTTAATACTTAACAATTCAATAATTTAATGGATTCATATTTTAGATTTCAAATTTTAATTTTATCAAGTGCACCCTTAGGTTGCATTTACACTTGAAAGGCATAAACTACTTCGAAAGGCATAATCTTGTTTTTCTATTGCACAAACTAATTTGACATTAAAATCCTAATTGTGCAAATGTCATCTAGCAAATTTTTTAGTCCTCCCATATTCACTCATTTCTAATAGGGGTGTGAATCAAAATCGAAATCGAAATCGAAATCGGTAATTCAGAATTTTGAAATCGAAAATTTTCGTAATTTTGGCATCAGAATTGTAGATCGAATTCGATTTCGAATTCGTTCTAAATTCAATTCAAAACTCGGTAAATTCCGATTTCACCGAATTCAGGAATATAAAATTATTATTATAATATAAATATTATATTACATATATATATAAAATAATATACATATATATATATATATATATATATGGAAAATGAATTTGAAATCGAAATAGGAATTTTGAATCACCGAATTTAGGAATATAAAAATTATTATTATAATATAAATGTTATATTACATATATATATATATATATAATTATATATATGAAAAATGAATTTGAAATTGAAATAGGAATTTTTGAATTCTGATTTCGAATTCAAATTCAAATTATTATTATAATATAAATGTTATATTACATATATATATATATATAATTATATATATGAAAAATGAATTTGAAATTGAAATAGGAATTTTGAATTCTGATTTCGAATTCAAATTCAAATTCCGATTTGAAAAATCCCATTACCAAATTCAAATCAAATTCGCATAATTCAAAATCAGAAAATCCGATTTCAGTTCTGAATTCCAAATTAGAGATTTTGAAAATTTTGAATTTAATTCGAATTTGGTCGGTAAATCGGAATTTTTCGATTTTGCACACTCCTAATCTCTACCCTCTTTTAGACCTAAAAATCAACACATGGAAATAGTATTTTGAGAAAGCCAATAGCATATTTTGTATTATAGACTAGGAAATGAGTATGGGATCAATTATGTGTTAATTTCTACTTCCATACACAATAGAAGAATTAGACAATTGCATATTTATTACATTTTTAATGAGAAGGTCAAAATTACATAAAAATCATGAAGATTTTGCTATCTAAACTTCTAAAATACAACTTAGATAGAGACATAAAAGTGATTTCAAAAGTTATTAGACTATAATTACCCACAGTTCAAAAGTGACAAGCATGTTGGAAGCAAAAGAGAGGGGCACCAATATAATTTCAACGAACCACAATGTTTAGAACACTTGTACCCAATGAAAGAAATACATTTCCCATCAAAATTAAAATGATTATAATTGTCCTATGTTAGGTTCATAAATAAAAAATTATATCCCACATTGATTCGAGAAATGAAAAAAGAGTGATTAATATATAAGTAAAAGTCCGAAACCTAACAGTTTAAACTTTTAGATCAGAGTTAGGTTCTTAATTTATATATCGAGTTCTCTCGAAATTGTTTATTCCTAATAGCTTAAACTTTGGATTGCGAGATTGAGTTATTCATGGGCAACACTACAACAAAAATGACATTTCCTGACATACCTATAAGGACACTTGTTGGTTTGTGTCATTATAGCACTTTCTATCATAACACTTGTTATCAACTCAATAATATATACTCAATTTTTTTATTTTATCTGATATAAAAATAATAATGTGCCTTTAGGCTACCTATCCTGACGCTTGAGAAAATGTTAAATATACCCAAAAAAAAAGACACAAAACGACATCATTTTACATGTTGGAACTCACCCACTTGATTCCCTCCAAATTTTTAATTTTCCCTCAAATTTTTTTTTTGAAAAATCCTTCCCTCAAAATTCAGAAGCTTCACACAGTCTAAGGGATAATACTTTTATATAGACATATATATACTGATATGCTACAGAAAGTAGTTTAGACAAAGTCTTTGTCCTTTCTCATATGAGAAGCACGCATCTCTTCTTCTCTCAAGGGCTAAGATTGGTGATTTTGTGACGCCCCCACCTCTCTCTAGGACGAACATTAGGGTATCAGCAGAACGCCTGCCCAATTCTCGTCAGAACTCACGCACTCATTCAAGTTTAATAAAGGATCGCAAGTCAACCATTGACTTAATTAAGAAATACTTCGAATATACAACTCCAAAACTCTCGAGTATACCATTACAATTACAATCCAAAATACCCAAGTATAACAAAATTTACACTTTAACGGTCTCTAATAATATACAAAAATATACTAGTTTCAACCAAAAGTCATTAGTCTAGAATCTCCAACTTCCACCTCCAAAGCCTGTTAAGGAAAACAAACTTAAAGGGACGAGCTAACGCTCATGAGGCCAAAAAAATAAAGCAAGCAAGCAAGTGGCACCAATTAATCAAATAACATTCTTGAAAGCAACTTTAACATGAATTTTCATTTAAGTGCACAAGTAAAAAATAAACACACATAAAAGGATACAGGAACTCTCAGGAGCTATTTTCACGTCTCGATCAATTCGAGCTATCCGGGGTTGACTCTCCGTCAACTCAAGTAACAACAAGACCGTAGCGCTCCATTATTTCCTCCATCCAACATGACACCCACTCAAATCTGGAACCAAACATGCATGAGGTGGCAATACTATTCGAGTATGTCAAGCGAGATCTCAAAAGATCAAGTTATAAAATTTCCCAAGATTCACCAAACTTCTCGACCAAGCCCTTACCGGCTTGAATTACAAGGTTAGCTAATGGGTTGGGGCGCCCCACAAGTATGATGGTCGACGAGACAACGCTCCAATCAATTTAGAATCGTTCATAGCACTGAGTCAGGATGAGCGGCACCTCCTACCCAAATAAGGCGTGGTACATTCTACCGCTTAGTGCTCACGAGTGAAAACATGTTCAAATATAGGTGCAAGTCATATACATTCATTTAACAAGTATCATTTAATTAATAGAGAGAGAGAGAGAGAGGACGAGAGCGGTAAAGTATACTCTCGTTTCGGCAAGTTCACGTATCATATAGCACTTGTACAAATATCATTTCAATCATAGTAACATTGAATATGCACTTAACACTCACCAAAAGTCAAGGCAAAACAAAAGCAAAGAGAGAGGTCAGACAAGCTTCTCGGCGTCCTCGTGACCATCAGAGATATGCACAATTACGATTACCTAGGTACTCGGCCAAGGTTAAAAAGAAAAACATCTTCTTGCTACCCATTATCAAGGTTACAAGTTCGAGGCAAGTTAAAAGAGTTTTTCTCACTAAATCATTGAAATAATGCTCAAAGGAAACTCAAAAGTCATTTTCGAGTTAAGTCTTAGCAAGAACTCTCAATTCCAAATGAAAGTACCATATTTACTTTCGGCACGAAAATCGCGAAAAGGATAGATGGTTTTCATCTCTCAAAACTTCTAATCCCATACCCAAGTTTTAGAATATAAAGGAGCATTAACATTTTCTAAACTAATGGAGTCAAAGTTAAATGTTCCAAGTTTCTAAACTAATGGACCTGGTTCCAAGTTTCTAAGCTAAAGGTTCCAAGTTTCTAACCAGGTTCCAAGTTTCTAAACTAATGGAGTCAAAGCTAAAGTTTCCAAGTTTCGAGTATAAAACTAGTGAAATTCTCCAAGAATTACTGTAGTTAAAATGCTCCATTTTTAGAGTTAAATTTCATGGAATCAAGGGCACAAGACTAGGGGTTGAAGTCCATTTCTCAAGTATGAAATGAGGTGCAATTAACCAAAAAAGTTAGGCAACCAAGAAAACGCATCAAAAGAGATTTAATCCTTTGGAAACCAAGATTCAAAATGAAGCCCTAATGTTCAAAGAGACTTTGTATCCAGCCATAAATTAAACTTAAAATGGACCAACAATCTCAAAGAAAGGTTGAAAGTTCTTAAAAGAGTATTGGTTTGAAACCAGAAAATTTCTAGTTTGGTGTGACACTATTTGGAAAAATCATATTTGGAGTTTCGTAAGTTCAAAAATTGGAAACTTTATACCGTTGAAAACTAGACTCAATGCACTAAAACTCTCAAGAAGACATTTTTCCCAAACTCCAATCCAAAATCATTCAAATCTTAGCCCAATGCCACTGTTCCAGACAGAACAGAGCAAAATAGGTTTGCAATTTTAGTAAAATTTGGAAATTCGACAAAATTCTTAAAAATAGCAGCCCTTGAAATTTATAACACTAAAAGAAATCCAAATCTAGTTCAAATGCAACAAACAGAACTCAATTCGGATGTTTCTACACCAAGATACAACAGTTTTAGGAAAGCTGCTTTTTGGAACTTGGTTCACGAAATTTCCAGTTTTGGGGCACTTGACACAGTTTCAAAATCAAATCATAACTAAAGCTAAATTTAGTGTAGTTTGCGACGATGAAAACTAGATTCAAAATGCTAAAAATCACAAGAAAGAACTGTCTTAAAATTCATTTGGTAAGATAAGGGAAAACGAGCTACAAGCTGCAGCTACACTTGTTTCTCGGATGACAACAGTGAGGAAAATCAGTCAACTTTGCCGGTTCATTACGGCTCATAGAAAATGAATTAGAAAGTGTATTTTATACCTTGGAAAGCCCTCGAAGTCTAGTTTTAGATACCACAAACGTCACTTGATTTTGACTCCTGAACAAAAAGTTATGGACTGAAATGTACACACTAGTTTGGTCTCCTGATCAGAAAATTTTACAGATTTGCATCCTCACTTTCCCCCACTTTAACTCAACCAAATGCAATGCTTTTTGGGAGATATTTAACACACATAAACACCAACATATAACAAGCATTAGAGCACCAAAATAACAACAAAATTCGAAATTAACATGAGGGATTCAACAAGCAAAATTTCGGACAGCAAGCCTCTTCCTTTCTTCAAGTTTTCTTTTCAACTTCCCAACCAAAACTAAGTCATAATTCATCAAAACAAGCACCAAACAAACAAGTAAACATACAATAATTCCTCAAGACCTCTATCTATGAAGCCACCTCAAGTCCTCTACCTAGTGTCAAGGTTCGATGAACCCATCAACAACCCAATGATTAACTAGATAGAACTAACTAACTACTATAAGTTGAGAGGAAAAGATGAGAGCTTTGGAGGATTACCTTACTTCCAAGAGTTGAAGGCCAAACCACTAGTGTTTAAGCTCTAAACCACCAAAGTTCCTTCCTCATTCAAGTCTCTCTTCAAGCTTGAGTGATGAACCAAGGAAAGGAGCAAGTTTGGAGTGTGTTCTTGGAGCAAAAGTAGAAGAAGCTAGCTGAAATTTTGGTTGAGAAAGGGAGGAGGAAGAGCCGGCCAAGAGGGAAGAAGAAGGGAAGGGTTTCTGTGGTAGTTGGTGAAGTGATGGAGTGAAAGGAAGAAATGACATAAAGGTATTTTGGTACCCAAAAGTCAACAAATGAATAGGAGGCCATTAGTGCTCCTAATTGAACTTAATTGAACTCATTCACCTCTAATCCCTTAATTAACTTTTCTTAGTCTAGTATTGATCATCCTTAATTCTCCAAGACTACTGCACTCTCGGACCAAATTTTGCTTCGAAAAACATGTATTCACTAATTCTCACTAAACGAGCCTCAAAAAAATTAAATTCACTAGTAAACGTTTAAAAATATAAAATGAGACATTGTTCCTGGCAAATGAAATTAAAATGAATGAAATAAATTAATTGGAGAAAATGGATGATTAAATAATTAAATAAGCCAATAAAATAAAATAAAAGTAAATGAAATTCCGGTCCTCACAGATTTTTAGTCTAAGAATACACCAGATTAAACAGAAAAATAGACCCATCTCTTGTCTATCTCTTAATGATTGCTAAGCTTTAAGGAGCTTAGATTTTGTTGTTGTAAGGAGGCCTCAGAACAACTTTAATGCTTCAACCATTTTGCTTGAAATACTGCTAGATCTGTGTTTTGGCTCCATTTTGTAAGTCTACATACTCATGTGTTCTTGTTGCCATTGTTTGTGTTAGATTTTGAAAATTGCATTATTTTTCTCACGATTTAAGAAAATCAAGTTCCAACTATACTTCTGGACTCTGTGAAGGTAAATTATGCGGTTATAATTAAATGTCAAAGATCGCATTTTTCAATTGCATGTGGCCTTTGATACTATTCTTATATTACTTTATATTTGTTTACCATTTTTCTCTGGTTTAACTTTTCAGGCACTTATTTTGTTCATCCTTTGCTATTGCTAGCAATTATTAGGTTTTCCGAGACCTCTCTTATAGCTCATTTACTAATTAATAGGGGAAAACGTGGCCAACAATCTCTTGAAAATCATCTTGGTGATTTTTGAAAGGCATCACTTTGGCAGAATCTCTTAATTTAGTAATAGACAATAAAATGTCTCATTGTACTCTTTTGCCTTTATCTTTTGTTCATTCTATGGTTAATAAAGTGTTGTTAATGTTGTTGTGAATGAAAAATGAAAGTTCAATTTGTTTTTTTTTTTTTTTTAAAAATTTTGCATTGTGATTAGAAGATAAGACTTGGGCAGGGGATTGAAAGGATTTCAAATAAAATATTTGTTAGGTTTAATGTTACAAACGAAGTACTTAGTCTTTATTTCTTGTGTAATTGGATTTTTACACTCCTTCATAGAGGAAGTATTTATTGTAATATGATTGACAAACTTGTCCCGTTTGTTTTGTATTTAGTTTTGACTTTGATTATTAAAGCTCAACGTCATATTCCTTTTTGGTTTAAGCAAACAACCTCCGACTTAGTGAGGATAGCAATTGTGTTAGAAGCACTCCTTGCCAATTTTACATTATTAGTGAGGATTCCCAATTTTCTTCATCAAACACCTTGACCATTTACAAGGAACTCTAGTTTTTGTGGGGACTTTCTGACTTCAATGAAGAGGAAGTTTTCCTTGCCATAGTATCAAAGCTATTAGCGAGGAGGGTTTGTCTCCCATTAGCTAGAAAGACAATAGCATCATCGCCAATGACTTTTAGCGATGAGCATTTAGCGAGAAAATTGGCAAGGAAGCACTTTCCTTGCTAAAACTAATTGGCAAGAAAGTTAAAGCCTTTTGGCAAGGACTTTGGTTCCTCACCAAATCCCTTTTTTATTGTAGTGTCCCTTATTTTCCTTTTTTCTGAATTTCTTTTAATGTTAATCCTTGAAACTTAGTTGTAATTGAAGTTCTCTTTAAGCAACTAGGTTTTTATGAATATCATGCTAACTCAAGCTCTTGTGTTGTTTAATCTTTGAAATTTCAAATTGAAATTAGGTATTTGCGAAGACGCGAGCACATGAGTTGGTATGATGGGCTTTTTTCTGTTATCAGGCAAATAAAATTTCTATCCGCTTGCTTGCAATTTCTTTTTTTACAGATTGTTGAGAAATTTTGCATTTTGTTGATTTCCTTTATTTGCTCGGTTGCTTGATTTAGCAGACTGTATAGTCTTGAACTTGATTAAAGTTACATTCAACTTTACTCCGCTGTGTGGTTAAGAAAGTACATTGTGATAAATAAAGGGCCTGTTTGGAAGTCAGGTTTTTAAGCAAGTTTTTTACCTACTAGTTTTTTAACAACTTTTGCTACAGGAACCCCAAAAAACTTCTCTAAGTTTTTTACCTACCCACTTCAAAATATACAAAACACACAAAAAAAAAAAAAATTTCCTTCCCTTTTTTTTCTTCTTCCTCTCCCATCCCAACCCACCACCACCTCTCCGGGCTAGACTCCAGTTCAATTACCGCTTCCAATTCAATCTATCCATCTATCATGCTCCAGAGTTTGCTCCACTCCAATTCCACTGCTACTTCTGCTTCCAACCCCATTAATTCCGTTCCCATTCCCATTCTCCTTCCCCCCAGCAGAAACGCTCGTCCCTCCTCCAACTCCTCCTCCTCTATGCAGTCCAAGCGCTCCTCCTCTGCCCACCACGAAGACCTCTCCTTCTCAAACGCCGCCACTCCTCTCTCAGCCCCGACAACCCTTCCACCTCCGCTGATAGAACCATCGACTTAGACAACTAGGACGACGACGTTGCTGAGCTCGAAGCCGCCGCCGCAACCGCCTCCTTGGGTGGAGCAGCAGCTGGCGACACCAAGTCCTCCGGCCTCTGTCTCCTGGGCCTCCTCCTGCAATGCGCCGAGTGCGTGGCCATGAACTGTCTCGACGCGCCAGCAACCAGCAGGACCTGAGCCACGGGGGAAGCTTCTTGCGGCGGTTCGTGGAGGCGCTGCATTACTACTCGGCGCTATTCAATGTGTTGGAGGACGGAATGGGGACGGACAGTGTGGAGAGGCACACGGTGGAGCAGCAGCTGTTGGGGTGCGAAATCAGGAACATCGTGGCCGGAGGTGCTAGAGGTGGGGCCGGTGGCGGAGTAGGGGGTGGAGCAGGCTGCGTTGCTGCTGGGAGGCAGAGGTAACGGGGAAGAAGAAGAAAGAAAAGAAAAAGGAAAGAAAAAAGAAGAAAAAAAAAAGAGAAAGAGAAAAAAAAAAGAAAAGGAAAAAAAGTTTTTCCCTTACAAAAAAACTCCTACAAAAAAAATTTTCACCTTATAAAAAACTTTTACAAAATTTTTTCAAAAACTTCTACAGTGCACTATAGTAAAGTTTTAGACAAACTCCCAAAAAACTCAGGTTCCAAACAGGCCCAAAGTTTTCTCCAATTATTATAACTGGTGTATATGTTTTTAAAACTAAATGTAAGTCTTACTATGATGTTTATTGCAATTTTAATGCAATGTTATTGCATCATTATTTTTGTTTTCCTACTTTGCTTTGTCTTTTTATCAACTTAATATTGGAATCTTGCAACTTAATTTTGTAGTTTTTAATCTTGACACCTTGTACCAACTATTGTTGTGTTTCAAATCTTCATTGTTTCTTATTCTCAACGATTTGATGGAAAAAATGCTTAGAATGACATTTGTCCAGTTTGTGGACACCAAAATTTGCATTTATCCTTATTTCAATTTTTTTAAATTATTATTATTATTATTATTATTGTTATTATTATTATTATTTACTTATCTATTTATTCATTTCATATCATGATATTTTTACTTTTTAAGAAAAATCATTTCAAATCATATTTAAAAAAATTGGAAAGAAAAGAAAAGAAAAGATAGAAAAGAAAAATCAGGAAATCAAATCAGTTTTTGTAATAAAAAAAAGAGCAGCTCCACGTACGCTATTCATCACTTCTTTCGTACAGAAGCCATGAACGAGCTCCAGTACTAGATTGTAGTTGCCATTTCCACTCCGTTTTTCTTGATTTTCCTTTTTCCCAAAAATCTTTTGCCACCTTACCATCAAAATTATTAGCAAAGTTCCAGAGTTAAAGCCATCTAATGGCTCAAAAGATGGCAGCAATACCTGGGTTTCACCCTCACCTTTGAGGTGAGGGTTTGGGAGCCTTGGTTTGCTATAAATAGAACCAAAACAGAACCATTAGAGAAGAAAAAAGGGAGTGGCGGCAGAGCAATAAAAAGCAAAGAGAAAAGGAATGGAAAGAAAAAATAGAGAGAGAAAGAAAAAAAGTTTTTACAGAAAAATTCTTAGGAAAAACAGGCTGAGCAACCAGCCCCTTTCTTCATCAAATTCCAACCAAATCTCGAGCTTATAGGAGGATTTCTTTACTTCTGCACTTTATGGGATGTATTAGAACCATTTTTGTTCAGAAACGATTTAGGGAAAACGTATCCAAGATAGATAAATTGAAGCTCCAAGTTGCGAGTTCATCAGTGCTGCACCCTACTGCGACGAAAATTTTCTCGACTTCATTCTACGAATCAGCGCGCATTCTAGGGAACATTTCACGTTTATCTGACCTCACAAACACTCCCAGGTAATTATTGCTCCTATCCATGTCAATTTAACACAATTTTTTGTAAAGATTAGAGCTCATCGGACATGAACTCTCGAATTTTGTTGCTGGTGTGATGGGTTTGCCCGTCTCTCTACCATGCTTGTTTTTAGATGATTTTCTTGCTGAATATTCCTTTTTTTGCTTGTGAATCTTTGGTGTTGGGCTATGGAAACAAAATGCATGAGTTACAGAATCTTGTTGACTCGGTAGCTACTTCGTATGGTTCTTATATTTGAGGAAACAAAGTTGCAGAAAAAGGCTATAGAAGAAGAAGCTTCGAATCAGGATGCATGAAAATTTTAAAAATTGCACTTAGACCCCTTAATTTTCACATAATTCTAATGTGGTCTAAAATCTAGAAAATTGAGCCAGTTGTTGCCCCTTTTAAGTTTTAATCCTCTTTTTCATATATTAATTAGGTTTTTGGGCAGATTATTTCTAGGTTTTTGCGCATTATTAAGCCTTAATAATTTTTAGCAGATTTTTGTCTTGTTGGGTTTAATAAAATAATTCAATGCTTGGGTTAATGTTGTTTTTTTTTTTTTGGCTCTGCATCTTGGATTGGGTTATGACATGGGTTTGGGGGTAAAGCTCATGTATATTGGTTGGGTTGAGTTGGAAAAAAAAATTGTGGGTTGGCCTGTGTATTTATTTTTTGGACTTTTGCTTGGCGTAGGAAATTTTCAGCCCAACCAAAACAAAAGGAAAACAAAAGATGGCCCAAGGCCATTTTCTGGTTAAACCAGAAATGTTTTTGCAAATTGGCCCCTGGACTTTTGATTAATTATACTATGGCTCTAAAAATTTTGATTTTTTAATTAGATCTCTATTTTAATTGTAAGTTGGTTCCTAAACTTTATTTTATTTAATTTTGACCCTAATCTTTGTAATAATTATAATTTGACCTAAAAAATTTCTTAATTTTTATAATTAGGTCCCTAACAGTTTTGATTCCTCAATATAAGTTGTTTATTTTCTATAATTGTTAATTGTACTTCATTTAATGTTTTAATTGGTAGATTTCAAGGTTATTTCCATTTTTTTTATCATTTATTTGTTAATTAAATTAGTGTCTTGACCATTTTATTGATTTTAGAGTATAAATAGAGTAAATTGCATCCCATTTAACCACAATTTTAGGGGAGGCATCTTTTAGTATTATTTTGAATCCTTTTATATGCTTCTATGTGCCTTTTATGTGTAATTGCATATTTTAAGTGCTTTTTCTTTTAATTACTCATTTTATTCGTTTTAAGTTTTGTTTGTTTTATTTTATTTTGATGATTATTTGAGAGGCATTTAAATACAATTGTAATAAATAGATATTCAAAACATGTATTTAGCTAGGTTATGCAATAGATAGTTTTTAATTTTACCAAAATGTAATTAGTTAGATAAGTGTAACAATTAGGTTATTATTCTTTTAATCTCTTCTTTAGATTGTAGTTAGGACTCCAATTATAATAGTTAGGTCCTTATACTTGCATGCTTGCATGTTTATGTGTTTATTCACTTTCTTTAGAATTTTTGCATCTAAATATTATATTTATGTGTTACGTGCACTATGTGTTTAATGTGTTTACTTGTTTTAATTATATTTTATATGATTTATTTAGTTATAATAAATGCATAACGTCACTATATTAGTCCAACGCTAGTTGTTGGATTTTCCCCGCTTTCTCACGAGTCCAACGTTAGTGAGAATTTATACAAATTGGTTAGTCCAATGTTAGACCTTTTAGGCCGTTTTCATGCTATAATTCATAGTTTGATTAACATTTATTGCATTTCATGCATACTTTTCACTTTTAGGATCTTTTTTCTCATATTGTATGACCTTTCCTATATATATTATCTCTCTTATCTCTATGTGTGCGAAACATGACATTTAGAATTGCATCTTATTTTAGAATATTAGAAATATGATAGTTCATTTGCTTGGCTAGGTTAGGAGATTCATCCTTCAAATATGAAAAATGAATGAGTGTGACTTTTTTAGCCTCAGCATGCTCTCATCCTAAAAAGGAAAATTGAATCACAAATTTGTCTCCAGTAGCCATTATATTGCATTCCTCTCTCCAAGTCATGTATACTTATCTATATATTATAATTTCTTTTTTCGAGTCTCTTTCTTTGCATATTCGTGACCTCTTCTAAAAATCATTTTTGGACATTATAATTAATGTGATTTGCACCATTTAAATTTTGAAGAGATATCTCGACCCTCCCAAATAATCCCTTAGGTCTAGAGTTGCATCCATATAGAAACATCTAAATGTGATAAGTTCATAGGTTAGATTAGGAAAATTTTCTACTAAATCTCGCAACTAATCTTGGTTAGATTGAAATGATGCCTTAGATTTTATTTTTGTCTTCCCTTTTTTCAACCGTGACTCCCAAACTCATTTTCTCTTTTTTTTTTCAAAGATCTGGAGTTGTCTAAAAGGATTTTGTTATTTTTAAAATATTTTTTGAATGACTTGGTACATTTAAAAACAATATCAAGTGGCGACTCCTACTTTTTTCTAAAAAACCCTTTTAGACTAATTTTTTTAGGTCCAAACCGTCACACTTTTAAGTCCCATTTTAGACCCTCTTTTGTCTTTTATTTTTCAATTCACTCAAAATTAATCAAAATTCATTTTTTCTAACACATAATTTTATCTTTCAAAATATAGGACGCGACAACTGGCGATTCTACTAGAAACTTTTAGAGAGTCCAAGCACTTGGTTTAGTCGATTCTTTTCTTTCTCTAACCTTTTTACATATTACATTGGGATGTTTAGGTTGCATTTTTCTTTTCCTTTCTCTTTTCTTTTATTTTTTTTAGAATTTCAGCATATCACACACGTAATCGCCTCCCATTCTTCATACATGTGATGGATAACTTGTTTACTTTCATTTATATTATCACGTTTTTGCATTTGGGGTAGGGAATGTCACCCTATAGCCCTCATATGTTCTTAATAACGTTAATCTCTCCTCTCAAAGGAGCACTTCATACGTGCATATGTTATTTCTTTATAACCCTTCATCTTATTTTTCTTTTTAGTGGTTGTCACACCACTCCTCCCTATTAGGAATAGAATCGATCTATTTGGACATGTGGCCGTGGTATAACGTGCGCGTAGCAATATTTGAGGGATCACTCAAACCATCGACTGAAGACTTTGGCATTAATGACTCTTAGCCTCTTGGTCTGAATGTTTGGGAGTCTGAAATCTAATCAAGTTTAGATGCATTAGTGAGTCTAACTTCATGCATCCACATTAGAAATTACCTAGAATAGAGTTAACCTTACTCGATTAGGAACACTAGACACGAGGGAAGGGATTCTATCCCATTTTCTTTACTTTACATTTTTGTACTCTCTCCGTCCCGAAATAATTGTCGCACTTCGGGTCTTGAGTTTTTTTTCAACAGTGCTGCATTTTGGTCTAAGTTCCAGTCGTGCCCCTTCTATGCATTTACTCCATTGAGTGGCAGAAAGAAAATGAAGGGATGACAAGATGTGTGGGACCCATACTTAAAAAATGTCTCCAGCCGTTTTTTGGGAAAGTACCTTGCACGCCATTGTTTGCATTTGCTGCTGTGGGACTCACGCATACCAGTGCAACTCTTGTAGTTTTATGGGGCCCATCAAAAAGCTTAAAAAGAATCTGGTATATTTAAGGGCATGAGATGGAAATGGGGAAAAGTTTTATTGCCAATTATGGTAAGTGACATTAATTTTGGGACAGACCAAAAAGGAAAGCATGACACTTTCAATGGGACGGAGGGAGTATCATTTTTTGTTCCAATGTGTTATGTGTTATTTATTGAACTAACCTCTCTTTGTTTTCTTTTCTTTTGCATTCATAAACTTTAGAAAATAAAAGTTCTGACATGGTATTCTTTTAAAAACCTACCTTAGTATATAAATTATTACACATTTGAATTACCAGTTATTGTATTTTAATACTTTCATATTACACTTCATTTTTAGTGCCACCTTGACATATAAAAATGATTTCATTTTTAGCGCCATCCTGACATATAAAAATGATTCCTTTAGGTCGTATTTAATTCTTGTTACTGCATATTTACTTGTTTTAATAAATTGTCATCATGCATCAACTATAGAAGGAATGCCGTATAGGGAATCTCATATTAGGGATAAACTACCTTTTGTCTCAAATATATAATTCAAAGAGATTTGCATATTTATATTTTTGTATCATCCAAAGGGGTAGTGTACAAGGTAAAGTACGATCCGATCCCGTCCATGATGACGACATTGAAGATGATAGAGTAGTTTTTGCACATTAGAATATATATATATATATATATATATACATATATATATATATTTTAACGAATCCCCGAGATCGGGGGAGGGGAGTCACCCCTTGTTTTTATTCACCAAGATCCAAAACTACCAAGGGACTATTACATGATAGTGCTATCACAATGAAAATAAGGAAACGAAAACTTATTTAGATGCAAGCAAGCCCTAGCCTTTGCTAGGAGCTGCCGAAACTCCGAAAATATCATATCTGAGCCCAAGTTAGTGGAAGTTAGGGCATGTGCCGGTGAGTTACCTTCCCGAAACACGAAAACAAGCGAAGCCTTCAAGTCTCTGAGTGTTAGACGAATGCGTTAGAGGACTCGACACACCGGCCACTTGGATAGAGCATTCAATTGCACTAGGTGGACCAAACCCTTTGCATCGGCTTCAACCAACAAATTCTGAACGTTCCGCTGCCGACAAAGCTGGAGCCCGGTCTACAGTGACAACGCCTTCACCATCAGCACATCAACATCTCCAAACTCTTTGTAGAAAGCGAATACTAAATCTCCTGCCGCATCACGCAGTACCCCACCCCCTTTTCCCCTTGAGTCGATTACACTGACATCTGTATTTAACTTAAAAAACTGGTTTGGAGGCTTCTGCCAACGGACCAACTGAAACTGGAGTGAGACCCGCTGCACCCCAACCAACTGGGACCAAGCACAATCACAATCCCCCGCGAAGTGGGAGGTGCCAAAAACTTTTGCTGCTCCCAACTGAAGCACAAATTGTTCCACTTGAAATATGACCTGGGATGTCGAGAACGCACCCCCCTTGGAAATGGGCATCATTCCTACCCTTCCAGAGAAACCACAAAATTAGCAAGGGGAGCAGACTCGTATATGGTCCAGAGAGATTGTCAAATGAGAGCAGAACCAGCTGAATAGGAGTAGGGATATGCTGCCGGGCAGCCTACCTTAAAGCCAAAATGAGTAGAAAAGGACGTCCAGACTTCAGTGGCTATTGGTCCATCAATAAATAAATGAGAGACTATTTTCGATACTTGAGCGCAACAACTACATCTAAAAGCCAAAGTCACTCCCTTTTGTTGCAGCATACTATCAATTGGAATCCAATTCCGCAGGAGCCTCCAAGTAAAGAAGGAATTTTCAAAGGGATCGCGTGATCCCAGAGATGTATCTTGATGAGCGACAGATTCATTTTTTGCCGGAGTGTCCCCCAAGCTGAGGAAACCGAGAACTCCTCATTGGACCCCGGTAGACATACCATTCTATCTTTTTGAGAAGCATCAAAGGGAATGTTAACGATATCTGCCACCACCGCCTCTGTCACTCACTCTTGTAACTGGCAAATATTCCATCCACTTGGGGAATAAAACTCACCCACCAAGGCATGCGGGGGGGGGGTTGTTTACACCCAAATGAGAGGCTAATGACTGTTCTTCACACCATATATCAAATCAAAAAATCAACCAGACCTTCTCCTAGACACCGGCGAACCCGCTTGTCCATTAAATGTCTGACTCTCTCCAGGCATCTCCAGGAGAAAGAAGGACGTTTCACTATCACTAGTGATGGATGGAGGCCTTTGACATAATTTGAATGTATGAACTCAGCCCAACAAAACTTATTCTCCTGCAACCGCCACCAAAACTTACAAGAGAAAACTCGAGGCATTTCGTCAAAGGAGCGAAACCCGAGATTCCCTGCCCGTAAGGGAAAACACAATTTCTCTCAAGCACTCCAATGAAACTGCTTAGTATTACTGCTCTGATCCCAAAGAAAAGAGTTACAAATTCTGTCGAGCGCCACTTGCACTTCTTTCAGGGGAGACAACACCTGCAAGAGATACATCGAAATTGAGTCGAGCACGTATTGTATCAGCACTATTTCCCCCCTATACTTAGCAGTTTTGAACTCTAGTGGAGCAGGCATTGTCTCAGCATTAGGAGGAGACTGTCAAAGATAACGTACCCCATCCTCCCACGCACCAGCGGAGCACCCAATTAGGTAACTGGCAGGTGCCCTTCCTGAACTGAAGGACCAAGGAGACCAGTGTCACTTGGTTAGCCGTCGCCTTAGAAGGATAGATGAACGGACTCTTGCCCCCGTTGACCTTTTGCTTAGACATAGTTTGATATGAAACTAGAAAATCGTGGATAGCGGTGACAGCCTCTAATGAGTACCGTGTGAAAATGATCATATCATTTGCAAACGTCAGGAATGGGACTCTAGATCCTGCCGAAATGTAGAAGAAGTCAGCTCGCTCCATAAAGAGATGGTGAAGGCCTCTTCTTAAGAATTCTACAGCCAGCAGGAAAAGAGTCGGGATAGCGGGTCTCCTTACTACACCCCCCGAGAAGACTTGAAGAACCCCGATGGCTCGCCATTTACTAACACCGAGAACTACGAGTTGAAAAAGGTACGAAACAAAAGGTTGACAACGCCTTCTTGGAAGCCAAAATTGCGGAGCATAAACAGTAAAAATGGCCACTCCATGCGGTCGTAAGCTTTTTCCAAGTCAAGTTTGAGAATCAGGTTCGGACTAGCGAGCCGACGTTCCAAGTCAAATACTAATTCCTGCGCCAGGAGGATATTGTCAATGATGCCCCTTCCCGGCACAAAGCCAGCCTGCCATAGAGATATCAGAGAAGACAGCAACTTATTCAACTTATTCGGAAGATGATCTTCGACGAGACATTGTACAGACTGATAGGTCTAAAATTCTGCCACTGGGAAAGACCATCCACTTTTAGTTGCAGAAGAAGCAGTGAGCTAGACCATCCTCAAGGCTGTGAAATGCCTTTGAAAAAGTCTTGTATAGCGCACAACAAATTCTCCTTAATCACCTCCCAACACAACTGGTAAAAACCCACACCAAACCCATCTGGACCCGGGGCGCTCTCGACATTCATGCCAAACACAGTTTCATGCACTTCCTCCAGTGTGGGTAGGCCTAACCATTATTTGGTTATCTTCATCCCCAACCTACGGGACCTCAAATGGTATGCTGAAAGGATCCCTGTGCCTATTTGATGAAAAGAGCTTGGTGTAGAAGGCGACAATAGACACTTTAATCTCCTCAGTAGCCTCTAGCCAAGTGCCGGACTCCCCCTTGACTCACGCTATAAAATTCTTATTCCATCTTTGCTTGGCTGTGGCATGGAAAAAGGTCATGTTCGCATCCCTCTCCTTCAACCATTTAATATTTGATTTTTGCCTCCAACACTCACACTCAACTAACTGCTCCCGCATATATTTGGCTCGCGCTTCTTGAAGATGGAGTTTAGACCTTTCTTCCCTTAGAAGGTCAAAGTCTGCCTCCTGTTGCTTGTAAACCTCCTCTGCCTCCCGAACTCGTCTAAAAATATTTCCAAATGTATCCCTGCTCCAGGCCTTTAGTCGATTACGCACCCTCATCAGCTTCCTATGGAAGTCGACCATGCCTTCCCATAACCCAGGGCGTTTCACTCGTCTGCGATCACCTCCCAAAACTGAGGATGAGAGCGCCAAACATTTAAGAACCTGAAGCCACCATCCTGTGGACCCTAAGCACCACACCTTATTAACAACGGCGCATGGTTGGAGCACCCCCTTGCCAGATGAGAGACCCGGGTGTTAGGGTACGCCCCCAACCAGTGTGAGTTTATCAGTGGCCTGTCTAACCTTTGTCAAACAAAGTCGTTTGTCCATGTAAACGAAGAACCGTCAAAATCCACCGATGACAAACCACAATTAAATGTAGAAAAGTTAAACTCCTCCATATTAGTAACATTCACCGGAGAGCCCCCGACCTGCTCATCAGCAGAAGCGATTACATTAAAGCCTCCCACCACCAACCATGGTGTAGAGAGACCCGCACTAATATTTTCCATGCTTTGCCAAAGAGTCCTTCGCTCTACTCTAGTGCACTTGGCATATATCCCCGAGAAAGCAATTGAGGCTCTGGATCGAAATTCAATTAATGCATGGAGCATTTGCTCTGCTAATGCAGCAAACCTTAAGCGCATATCATCGAACCATAAAAATCAGATTTTTCTATCCAAAAATGACTCCGAATGATCAAAAGAAAGATGGCGCTGAACCACACCTAACTAAGCAATATCCGACATGGGTTCTAACAGGACAAGCAAACGCACAGAGTGATCCCTACTTAGCTTCTTCAAATATCTCAAAGAATCTAGAGGAGATGCACCCCTACTATTCCAAACAACGATATTAATGGGATTGAACATGAGAACGTAAGGAGTACTTAGTTTGGAGAGTTGACACTCGCTGCTGCAACGAGGTTTTCGGAGGCCTCCTTGGTTGCGTTTCATTGAAGCATCCCCCGCTGGCATAGGAGAGGTGGGTGTTGCTTCCTGTAGTGCCAGCATTGGACCATCATCAGCCCCTGCTCGCCGTGTATCCAGGTTTGTGACTTCTATGCGAAATTGTTGCAACTACTGCAACGACACTTCTGAAGATCCTTAACTACCCAAAGAGTTGCGCCGCCAAGGGCGCTACTGTTGGCGCCTCTTGTGTCGCTATAAAGATAGCGGCGAGACAACTCTCTTGACATCTACAGCATGAGCAAGCAATTCCTTATCAGATAAGGAGAGACGACTGAACGGTGTGTAGACATCAAAATTTTAATTTTATTTAATTCAATTTTAGCTTCTTTTTTTTTATTTATTTATTCTTCTTTTTATTTTATCTTATTTCAGTTGATTAAGTTTGCAAAATAATAGTTAGTATTTTTTTTTATTTATTTTAGTAAATTAGGTTCATTATTTTCTTTTTAAAGCATTTTTGCATTATGTTTCTAAAAAAGGAAAATTCTCAACAAAAATTTGTTTTAATCTTTTCAAACTCAATCTCTTCCAGATAAAATGACATTTTTGTAAGGAATTAACATTTTGTTTACCTTAAATTGGTTTTGAAAAATAAAAATAAATAAATAAAAAGAAAGTAGGTGGAGGCCATGCAAAGTAGCTAAGTGGGATAGGTAGGTGTTAGACAAGTGTCCTTATTTTTGACACCACAACACATGCAAGGTTAGGTGGCAAAGACACTTGTTGGATTTGTAGAAATTTGGAAGGAAAAATGGAGGAAAAATGAAAAAAAGGTGGCAGTTGAGTAAAGGAAGCAAGGGAAGAAAGAAAAGAGGCTACGGGCAAGAGGGGAACAATAAAACCAGAGAGAGAGCAAGGGAAGAGAAAAAAACTGGAAAAAAAAGAAGCAAAAAAGAAGGGAAGAAAAAGAAAGGGTTTCGGGGGAAGAGAAAAAAAGAAAAATCGAGAAAGAGGAAAGCTTGGGGAGGAGGAACAATCTGGAACCAAGAGGGAGAGTGAGAAGAGCTTCGGACAGTGGAAAAGGGTTGAGGAAGAAACAAGAAAGAAGCTTCGGCTAGGTAAGAAAAAATGAGGAGAAAAGAGGGTTTTGGGATTGAAAAAGAGGAGAAAAAGGCTGCGGGTCGGAGGAAGTTTTTCTTAGAGAGAAAAAGGAAAACAAAGCAAGGAAGAGAGGGAGATGGCGTAGAGGTAGAGAGGCTTCGGGAGTGATCAGAAAAGAAGAAAACAAGAGAGAAAGTGAGAAAGAGGAAGCTTCGGGCAGGAGAAAAAAAAGAAAAAGAGAAAATGAGAAGAGAAGAAGAAGGGAAGGGAGAAAGAATCTAGGGGATTAGAGGGGAAACAGAAAGACAAAATAAAAGGAAAAGAAAGGAAACAGAGAAGAAAAGAGAGGAGGAATCGAGAAAAGTGTAGAAAATTTTTCTGCAAAACCCATGCCCAAGCTGATCAACTAGGCTTTTTCTCGATCAAGTTCCGACCTAATCTATGGTCCATAGAGTGAAATTTCTTTTTCTGCGCTATCTATGGATACCCATGAACAATTCTTGTTAAGAAATAATCGACTGAAAACATCTCCAACCCTCTCAAATCGTGGCTCAAAGTGACGGGTTCGCCATTGCTCGAATTTCTGCAACAAATTTTCCTGGGCTTCATCTTCTAGAAACCAGTGCGATTTCTTTATGTATTTCACGTTTGTTTCACTTCACCCATGTTCTCAGGTAACTATGGTTTCTCTCCTTGCGAGTTTAACACAATTCTTATGAAGATTTAGGTCCATTTTATGTGGTTTTTCTTAAGATTTGCCGTTGCGAATGATTGATAATCTCGACTATCCCTCTGTTACGTTGTTCTCATGATTATGATGGGTTTGGCACTGGCTATTTTATTCATTTGATGTGTATCCGGAACTACGAGTTCTATTTAGAAGCCATGGACAAAGAGTGTTTTCTCCTCTGCGCAATTTTTGCAGATGAACGAATTAAAAGCTGTTCTTGTAGTTTCCTTTGTGCGTGGTCTGGGCAGGAAAATCTTTGGGAGGTGCATAGTATATGGTTGGGTTTTGATGATAAGATGCGTAAAGTGTTGTTTTGGGTTCGAAAAATTGTTATTTGTTTGGATTTTGTCACCTGCGTCTGATCTGAAAGTCATAGTTGAGAAGGTGCAGACGAATGAAAAAGAAAGCTAATTCGTACCAAGCTGCATGGGTTTTTTTTCGAAATTTTGTATTTTGACCCTGGACTTTTGATTAATTATACTATGGCCCAAAAAATTGAAAAATCAATCAATCTTGTCCCTTTAAAATGTTAATTTTCTTTAGCATGCTTTAATATGGTTTTTGGACCGATTATGTGTGAGTTTTAGGATGAAATTTAAGGTTTAATAATTTTTATAGATTTATAATTTTGATTTGGATTTTATCAAAAGATTTGAGGATTTGGGTAATATTTTCGGGGGTATTTAATTTAGTTTAGTGAATTTTATCATTGGGTGTAGTAGGTTTTGTTTTGAGTCCTTAATTTTATTTTAATTTGGATCCCTAATATTTGTAATAATAATAATTTGACCCCTCAAACTTTATAAGTGTTTCAATTAGGTCCTTGCTTGTTTTTAAGTTCTTGAATATAGGTTGTTTGCTTTTCATTTAAATGCTTTAATTGTTGAATCTCATGATTATTTCCATTTCTTTACATGTTATTGCTTTTATTTATTAAATAAATTGGTGCCTTGACCATTTTCTTTGTTTTGGAGGGTAAATAAGAAAAATTTCATTTCATTAGATCACCAATTCAAGGGAGGTATATTATACTCCTTTATTTTTTATTTTACTTGATCCTATGTGAATTTATATGTGTAATTGCATGTTCTTTTGAATTTTTTTATTTTGTTTTGTTTATTTATTCACTTTATTTGTATTTAATTTTGTATATTTAATTTAATTTAATTTTTGATTATTTGAAAGGCATTTAAATGCCAATTTGTAATAGTTAGGGGGTTCAAGGCATATATTTAGATAGAATATGTAATAGTTAGGTAGTTATTTTATTATTCTTTCCCCCTCTTAGATTGTAGTCAGGGCCCTCCAAATGTAATAGTTAGGTCTCTATTTGTTTTTATTTGATTGTGTGTACTTGCATGCTTGTGTGATTATGTGTTTACTTGCTTTGTTAGGGTTTTGTATCTAAATATCATGCCTATGTGCTATGTGTTTTATGTGATCTTATGTGTTTACTTGCTTTTACTATGTTTTATGTGATTTGTTTAGTTATAATAAATGTATGATGTTACCACACTAGTCCAACGCTAGTTGTGACCATTTGTTATGATTTTTCACTAGTCCAATGCTAGTGAAAACTTATAGCTATGGACTAGTCCAACGCTAGATCCTTAGGGACCATCCACGTGCTAGATCATGTTTGCATGACAATCACTACATTTCGTGCATATTTTCTACTTTTAGGATCCTTATCATTTTTTTGCATGATATTCCTCTATATGTATATCCTTTATCTCTATGTGTGAAACATAACATTTAGATTTGCATTCTATTTAAGAATATTAGAAATAGGTTAGTGCATTTTGCTTAACTAGATAGGAAATACCCCTCGAATATGGGATATGGACGAGCATGGCTTTCTAGTTTTAGCACGCTCGTATTCCCTCTAATAAAGGAAAAATTAAAATAACGAGTGTTAGTTTCCCCGCATCCATTATGATGCATTCCCTTAGGTCACGTATACCTATATATTATAATTTTTTTTCAAATCTCATTGTTGCATATTCATGGCCTCTTCAAAGAATCTTTTTTGGGCGTCGCAATTAATGCGATTTGCACCAATCAAATTTCGAAGAGACATATTGATCCTTCTGATAGCCATTAGGTCTAGGTTTGCATTCATATAGTAACATCCAAATGTGATAAGTTTTTAGGTTAAATTAAGAAAATTTTTAACTAAATCATGCAACTAACCTTGACTAGGTTGAAAGGATGCCTTGGATTTTATCCTTGCCTTCCCTTTATTCAACTGTGATTTCCGACCCCTTTTCTCTTGATTTTCACAGATTCTGAGTCGTTTAAAAAGGATTTTCTCTATTTTTTTTATTTGAAATTCATTTTAGGTGACTTGGTACAGTTTAACTCAATACCAAGTGGCGATTCCTATTTTCTTTAAAAACCTTTTTTAAACTATTATTTTGGGCCAAACTCGTTGCATTTTTAAAGTCCCATTTAGGCCCATTTTCTTTGTTTATTTTCTAAAAATAAAAAACTCATTTTTATTCAAAATAAATCAAAATTCATTTTTACAACTCATAAATTTTTATTTTTATTTTTTTCATTAAAAAATGGGGCGCGACACGGTGCAAAGTAGTTAGACACCAGCATTGCCTCCTCCCCTTCTGAGTCCGACAATAAAAACTCTTCCTGGTGCTGGTGCCTCAACAGGTGCACCAGGTCGGCTGATGTCTCCTCTTCATCTTGCTGCTGTTCTTCCCCTCCCTCCCCAGGTGGTGCTCCATAGCTCCCGTAATCTCATCGCTGTTGCCCCAGGTTCTCCACTGCCACGGGGGGCTGAGCAACCCCTTGTGATGGACACGCAGTCAACCCGGACGAGGAGGCCCCTGCCGTTGCAGCGCCATCTGGAACACCATCCCCAGCCACTACCTCTCTGGTCTGCACCACAGCCGTCATGCTGTTGGTGGCCACGTCCTGAGGTTGGGAGTGTGCATGGGGGTGTGGGAGGTTGGGCATTGGGGCAGATAACACCAACGCCTTGTCCTTGCCTTTCTCCTGCAGTTTGGGAATGTAAACTTCTTGGCGCTTGCATGGTAGTGCTGGGGCAGACTACCTGGACAGATTGAGGCTGAGGGTTACGTTTACTACACTCTGGTTCCTCATGTCCAACCCTCGCGCAAACGGAACAGACCGGCAGCCAGTTTTCAAACTCCACCGATTGCCAAAATCTGTACTCTTCATCCCTGATCCAGATCCTCTTAATTGGCTTTGTAGGAACATCTACCTCCACTAGCACCCTGGCAATAGATGGCCGTCTCAAGTCTGTTGTTGCCGCATCGACCCTAAGAAGGCGACCCAGCACACCCGCCAACTTTGCAAGCTGCTGTTTGCGAAAGAAGGGCAGGGGAAGATCTGAAAATGTCACCCAAATAGGGGCAATCGACACCTCTTTGTTGGCCTTGAAGTCCAGCGACCACTTGGAGATGGCCATGGGCGAGCCTTGGACAAACCACGTCTGCCGCACGAAAAGCCTCGTGTAGTTCTCTTCTAGTGCTGGCAGCAGCAGAACGTGGCTGAAATCCAATAGTCCCACAAGGTAGTCACCTTTCAGACCCAGTGAGATGACAAACTTGCGGATCACCTCCATTGGAGGCTTGCTATAGGCAAACCGGCCGACTAGTGCATTGCAGAAAGGTTCAGACAGTACCAGCATGTCCTGGCGAGCCATCCTCAATGCAGGTTCACCGCAGAAGGTAGAGATGGTCCCAGGGTTTGGTCCATCCTCTCCCACCACCATCCCAGAAGCTACCACCGTTGCAAAGCTCCTTGGTGGGGGGGGAGGACCTGGGCTACCCAGGGGGGACAGGCGGCATAAAGGCCGCCATAGGCGAGCCTGGACCTGCAAAACCCTAGATGCAAACCCTAGTGCACCGCCTGTGACCTTGTGTCCATTCACTTTATGTTAACTTAAGAATTCTCTAATTATCAAGCAATAAAACTATTAACAAGTACTCTAAACTTAGTTAAAGTCCTATAACATATTTGCTAATATAGCATAATTATTTTTTGGCAACCTTTAGCTCTTATATTGTATTTGGATTTAGAAGGAATGGAGATTTGATAAATCTTGATTACACTTATCTTGGCAGGTCAGCGGACAAAACGTAATGGAACATTGAACGACACACACAAAGGGTGGAATATATGCATGTTTATATTGGCACTGTCCTTGATGCTGTAAGGTAAAACGAAAGAAATACCCAATTTGAGAGGCCTCTGGTGTCAGACCAAAATCGAATGACTCTCGCACATTAGAATATGAGCATCTAATATTCACTTTTTGATCGTTCTATCAAAGTTGGTAAAACCTTTTGTGTAAAGGACATCAAGTTAAAAAAATTCACAAACGATTCCTCATTGTTGAAATAATAAATATATCAAGATCAAATCTTGATTTTAGAAGACTCACAAACTAATGTATTCCAACGAAATTTGTGAGATTTGAAACTACAAATGGGCGGACAATCCAATCGATTTTCAAGTAAATCGTCAATGTGAAAACCCTAGAAAATTTTTGTGTAAGTTTTGCATGTATTATTTTCATTTTGATATTAGAAATAATAATTGGTCGGTTAAATGTCAAAATTTAAATTCTACAACAAAATTGAGAAATTATAAATACTTTGGAATGGTGTAAAAATATATATAACAAAGTTAGGAGATAATGTGTAAACTAATAAAACCATAGCTTCTTAGTAAGCAATTATATTGGTACCAAATGACCTAACTAACCTTTCAATCTAGCTAATCTACCATGTGGCCAGCTAGTATCAGAACCTTAGAAGCAAAACTGAGTGGAGAGGCTTTGAAATTACCATCACCAACTGAGGAGTGAGTGATCAGCTCATTTGGAGTACAAACCGAGAGAGTGAGAGAGAGAACTCTGCATTTTTTTCCTTAGGCAGCAACAACCGAGAGAGAAAACATAGCAACCGAATAGCATTCCCATTTCTGCATTCTTTAACCGACCAAAACTGAGAGCTAAAGTGAAGGATAGGAAGAGAAACTTTGTTAGTTTCATCACTGATTAGCTTCAACCGAGAGGAAGAGTGAAAGTTGCTGCAATTTTAGGAACTGAAGCTAACGAAACTGGAGCAGTCAACAATTGTTGAATTCTAAGGGAAAAGAGCTAAGAATCTACCATAATTTTCTGCTTAGTTAGTACAAATGAGAATATATACAAGCTCCATGTTATATTTTAGCAAGGAACAATAAGTTTTAACCGAGGGAAATCTAATAAAGAAGAAAAAAATTGGAACGGGACTGAAGTTGTAGGAACCGAGAGTTGTTCTTTGTTGTTGCAGCTTGTTAACCGAAAGTGAGGAGTAATTTTCTGCTAGAAGCTTAAACTATATGTTATTTCCTTGTCTTACCTGAGTAACTAGAGCAGAGTTGATAGCTTGAGTGAAAGCTTTGCAAAGATTAGCTGGTAGTTTCTGTCTAGCTAGGCGAGAGAGGAAACAAGGAATTTTCCATATTTCTTGACAGATTTTAGGTTCCAAATCCCTACGTTGAAGCTTAATACCTTGCATAATATTACAGTCTCAGCATGCATGTTGGATTTGAGTGGGAAAGGAAGTAGTTAATGGAGAAGTTCTTGTTTAAAAAGTTGATTGCTGAGCAAAACTTTTACAGCTTGGCCGAGAGAAAAGGAAATAAACTTCAGTTCAGTTTTCATTATGAATTTGGCTGTAAATTTTTATATTGCTGATCAAGATTACTCTATGGCATGATAGTCATCTTTTGCAAGATGAGTTGGAATTAAAACTGAAGGAGTTATGGTAAAAATGTTATATATTAAACTGCTACATTGCTGGAAGCTTTACTTGTCCAATGCCTTAGCTGATGTCAGATTGTTGTGCATGGCTTTTGGATTGAATAATTCGTTGAAACTATATGCTAATTGCTTTGGTTTATGCTGGACGGAATGTACCTTAAGTATTTAGAGCTTTAAGCAAGTGGAAGAATAGAGATTTTGCTTAAAGCTTGAATTAACGTTACTGGAAGTTTGTGGTTGCTGTCTGAGAGAATGAAGCAGAATGTGCTTTTCACCGTCCCTTTTTGGCCTTGAAAACGCGAGAACTAGATGTCGACTTTTCTTAGGAAATGTAGGTCTAGGTTTTAGCTTCGAAACGCTATCAAGTTCACCTTAATCCAATAAGCGTAGCTCTAGTTATGAATGAAATACCAGAGGATGGCAAAGCTGCCTTCCTCGTTGCCTTTCCTTTTGTTTCGCATGCATGCAGCTTTGATAATGGCCGTGAGGAAACCAACTTTTAACTAACATTTCCTCTAATTTCAAATCTTGTAAGCTTTCATAAATGATAGTTACGATTGTTCTGAGATTTAATGGCTATACCTAGTTCCACGAGTAGAGTTAAACTAAGGCGATTGAGTGAAAAGTCACGATAGTTATATACGTAAAGTGGCTTCTAATTATTTAATATTATTTTCAGGAATATTTTAAAGACTATTAATTTGAGGGGCTGGTATAGTGGAATAAAACTTAACTTCCAAATAACTTAGAGTCTAATTAATTAAAAGAGAACCAATGGAATACTTCTAAGCCTTAATTTTGAAATCTTGAGTGGAAAATGATTTAATCCTAAAATAAATATTTTATAAATTATTAACTTGGGAAAACAGGTATAATTCTTGATTAGCACTGACAAGGGTTTATTTTACGTATTTTTTGTGTGTTTTATTAGTTAATTTTGGTTTGATTATTTAGTTTTATAACTAAAATAACTAAGGTTTTGGTAAAAAACTACATTTTATGTTAAAATGGCTAATATTGCATTTCTATTGATTTTAATAGTAAAAACTTCATTTTTATGCAGGAATGATGATTTAACCACCAAAGGATGTCAATTGAAGTGAAAAATAGAGATTTGGTGATGAATTCAAAGTGGTAAAAAGAAAAATGAAGTGAAAAACGTTCAAGTAAGGAAATGCAAGTCAAGATAGTTTTGACACGCTTCAGGATTTTGACTATATCTGGAGCTATACTGATCGGATTGAGGTGATCTTTATACCAATTTAAAGGTAAGAAAGAGATCTACATTTGGTATGAAGACATCAAAGTCCAATTCAGCCGTTTTCATAGCCCAAAAGTTGACATACCGAAATTCAACTCAGCTGTCCAAAGTGGAAAACAGAGCTCTGACCAGTGTTTAGTATTTGGATCATATCTCAGGCTACAAAGATTAGATTTGGATGATTCTTGAAGCATTGAAAATCTAACTCAAAGGGCTACAACTTTTGTGTTTTTCACAAAAGCCAGTTCGGCCTTGATGATAGAGAAAATCGCAGATAAAATAAGGCCAAAGTGAATACGCGAGTGCACAAAACGTGACTTGTAACCGCGTTTTGTGTAGGCGCGTTTTCTGGCCGAAATTCTGCATTTTGTTCAGTCAATTCTCTTGTGTTCAGACTACTTTCCAGCTATAAGTTGCAAGTGAATTCGGTGCACATGCTTCAGAAGACAAAAAGAGCACACAATATGGCTTATTCCAAGTCAAAAGTCATTGTTTTTGACTTCCTTAACAAATGGAGATTTGAGAATCATTAGAGCAGAAATTTTGGACTAGAGAGGAGATTTTCATCAGCTTATATGCAGAGACATAGAGGAACATACGGGGGAGAGAGCTGTAGTCTGCAGAAATGTAGTTCTTCCACTTCCTTTGTGTAGGATAGTTAGCTAGTGTAGTTCATCCATTCTTGTATAATAGCTATATTAGGATGAAGATGGAGATGAAGAAGGAGGAGTTGAAGCTCAAGTGACATGGGTTATCTCTACTCCAATTCTTTATCTTTTGTATTGGATTCTTAACTATGGTTATTATGCAAGTTCTGGAATTTATTTTTATTATGTTTAGTTAAAGTTTATGCCTAAGAGTTATGGTTGAACTTGCTATATTTTGTTTGTGAGGTTTACTTGGCTATTTGATGATATTATTTTGAGTACATTATTTATCACTTTTGGTTATCTAATCATGATTAACTGGCCATTAATTATGATAATCATAAGGTGTTAAGTTTGCAATGAAAATTGGAATTTAACACTAGTTCAAAGAAGTGATAAGCCTAGGGAGTACACTCACGAAAGTAGAGGTGCACCTATGTGGCTTAAGTGACTTGTTTCATGTAATTTCATGGAAGAAATGAACTTGTAGTTAATTTCATAACCACGAGAGTAGGTATGGCTTAATTACAAGTATAGTTGATTCACTACGAAAGTTGGTTTCACATACATTAGGAAATTACGCCATAACTAGTCAAGATAATAGCATTCACTTAACCGATAATCTCATTTGCAAGAGTAGTAAGGAATTCCATATCTCTAGGAGCTTTCTAGTGTTATTTTCTTAAATCTTATATTTGTGGTAGTCTAAATAATAAAGGAGTTTGAAAACATCGGTAATTGCATTCTTCCCTGTGGGATCGACCCTTAATACCCTATACTCGCTCACGATTCGTATACTTGCGATAAATCGCGTGTGGGGTATTTAGGAATTTATAAATGTAAAACTTGATTGGGATGAGCTTAATATTATATGTATACCCCGCGCACGTCAAGTTTTTGGCGCCGTTGCCGGAGGAGATTTGGCAATATCGGTGTGAAGAGCAACTTTATTAGTTTAGACATTTTATTAGTTATAGTTTGATGTTATTTTCTGTTATTTTTGTGTTTTATGTGTGTATGTGTTTAATTACCTATTTTTCTTACTAATTTTGCTTTTGAGGTTGTTTAAAAGCAATTTTAGGTGATGAGAAGGGTAAGTCAATTTGGAGGACAATGCTTAAGAAATGGAAGATTGGCAATGGATGGTTACTAAGTGCAAAGCTCCTTCAACAGAGGTAACCAAGAATTTACTGAAGATATGTCTTTTGAAGATGGTTTAAGGTGCTTAAAGGCTAAATTTGATGTTATGATGTTACAAGTTCAAATGGACACAATTAAGCATGAAATTGAGCAAGGGAGGAATGCTAATGCTTTTAATTCTTATCATGTGATTTGTGACTTGTGTGGAGGTTATCATGCTACTAATACATGTATGCAAGCACAAAATGTGGATTATTATGATAAATTAGAGAATTACAATCCTTGTTTTGATCAATATAGTGCTAATTGGAGTAATTCTCCTGCTTATGGTTGGGATAATCAATTTACTTATAGTAATTCTTCATATTTTTACGATTACCAACCTGAATGTGTCCAAAATGAATCAAAACCATCTTGGGAGTTGGCAATTGAAATGGTAGCTAATGATTCTAAGCCATCTTGGGAGTTAGCTTTAGAAAAATTAGCTAATGCAACTTCTGACCGTTTTGATAGGATTGAGGAAAGAATAGATGAATTAGCTTCTCACTTTGGTAGAATACATGAGCAATTGAATGCATTGTGTGAAGTTATTTCCTCTAATAAATTGTAAAATGATCCTAGCATGAATGGTGGGAATGTTGTATGTGAAAATGGGTTGCATTTTGATAAAAATGATGAATTTCAAGTGTGTTTTAATGAGCAAATATCCATTTCACATGATAATATCTTTGGAACTAACTTTGAGCCTCAAGAGATGAGTTTTAATGACTCATGTTTCACCCGTCTTGAGGAGTGCATTGAAAGTATAGGTTCTAAGGGTATTGCTGCCCAAGATACTCTCATGACATTTCCTTTGGTAAGTTCTCAAGTGGTGCATATTCAAGGTAATATTTATGAAACACTTGGAATATGTAAGTCACTTTCATTTCTCCTATCATTAGATCATGTGACTTTTGCTATAAAGTCACCATTTAATGATCCACCACGACAAAAAATGGTGGATTATTCGTTAACTAAACCTCCTTGAAAAATGAGGTGAAATAGTCAAGCTATTGACTTTAAAGAAGCGCTTATTGGGAGGCAACCCAATGTTTGTTTAAGTTTATGTTATTTTGGGGTGATTTTATGTTTAAAGTATATGTTTGAGTTATTTTGTTATTTTTCATTTGTAGGTATTGGAAATGGAAGCAAAAGTGACCAAATGAGGTGAAAAATGCGAAATTTGATCAAGGAACTCAAACCCTCAATTTTAGTAATTGTTGTTTTTGATTTGTTAGAAGGGGTTAAAATGCATATTTTGATCATTTTACATGTGCATGCATTGAGAATTTTAGCAAACAAATGATCTATGATGCATTTTGAATGATTGGGGTACAAATGGTAATTTTTCAAAATTGGCTTTCTGCAAAAATTTCGCAGAAGAAAACGCACTTGGGCTGAAAACGCGCCTTAGAATCGCGTTTTCCATAATCGCGTTTTCAATTCTGCGCCTATACTGAAGAAAACGCGCCTTCAAAACGCGACAGAAAGTCGCGTTTTCTACCAAGTCGCGTTTTCCAGCCTGATCAAAAAATGAAAACGCGCCTTCAAATACGCGACTCAAAGTCGCGTTTTTAAGCATAGCCGCGTTTTCGATCCTACAAGATATGTGAAGAAACGCGACTTCACAAAACGCGGCTTGGTGGCGCGTTTTGATGAGTCACGTTTTCTGAGCGAAAATGCAGCTTCCTTGATTCTCTTTTTATTCTTTTTCTCATATATTTTCTTGTACCTTGAGTTGATTATGTATTTTTTTTATAGGTACATCACGAAAACAAAGGATTGAAGTTACGGATCAACATTTTGTTTATTAAACCTTTGTTATCACTTTTGTTTCTCATTTTTCATTACATCACTAATGGTTATCCAATGGAACTCATGAAGCGTTGGAGATACACGGACAATGGATTTTGAAGCTTCATATTCAATCGCAACAATAGGGGAGTATTACTTTTCTTTATCTTGATTTTCCTTTTTACACATTGAGGACAATGTGTATGTTAAGTGTGGGGGGGAAAATTGAGAATATATACATTGTATATGATTGATTTATTGTTGCAAATATTGGACTTGTGTTTAAATTCAAAATTTTTCTACAATCTTGTCCAAAATTGCAAACTTGCCCCAAAAAGTTTCAATTTTTTCGATTTTATCCAAAGGGGTAACAAGTTTCATACCATTAGTAGTTCAAATTTCTTCTACATTTGAGATAAATATATGTGATTTGGAAACTTCTTTTCTCATTTAACTTGGAAATGACTATTATGTGATTATAATTTTTGCATTTGTAGGAAAGTATATCTTTTAAAGTGGAGAAAATTATGCCTATATTTTTTGCATATTTGATGAAATTTCTTCTCTTTATTGGATTTTATAAGTTAAGTGATAAATATGGTCAACAAGTGCAATACTCTTCTCATGATTATTCTTTTGAGGAATTTATTATTATCTTTGCTGTAAAAAGAAAAAAAGAAAAAAAAAAGTGAAAAAAAAGAAGAAAAAAAAAATTTATTTATTCTACTCCAATGATTATTGTACTTAGTAACCAGGAGTCTTCATCTACAAATGTCGACTTTCGCGTAAAACGGTACTTGAATTAAGAGTATGCAAAGCAACTTGAGTATGTGAAGTGTTGAGTAACCGGTGATCTTCATCTAAAAATGTTGATCCTCGCGTAAAAATATACTTTCACAACTTAAGTAATATTAGCTATATTATATAAATAAATCCCTCTTTAAGTTAAATAAGAAGATGATCATGGGTTTAGAAAGCATATTATTGACCATATGAGTTACTTACTTGTAAGATTGGGTAAGGATGAAAAATAGATTTGAACCTGTTATAATTACGGTATAATTGGCTCTCCTTTACTTGATATTATGAGTACTTGAATTTAATTGAATAATTGCATAATAGTTATTTACTTTGTTTTAAGGAAATGAAGTTGAAATGCTACATATGTTTATTTTCAAATTTTGAATCATTGTTGGTTTTGTATTTCTTATTGCTTGAGGACAAGCAATGGTTCAAGTGTGGGGGTATTTGACAAGGGTTTATTTTACGTATTTTTTGTGTGTTTTATTAGTTAATTTTGATTTGATTATTTAGTTTTATAACTAAAATAACTAAGGTTTTGGTAAAAAACTACATTTTATGTTAAAATGGCTAATATTGCATTTCTATTGATTTTAATAGTAAAAACTTCATTTTTATGCAGGAATGATGATTTAACCACCAAAGGATGTCAATTGAAGTGAAAAATAGAGATTTGGTGATGAATTCAAAGTGGTAAAAAGAAAAATGAAGTGAAAAACGTTCAAGTAAGGAAATGCAAGTCAAGATAGTTTTGACATGCTTCAGGATTTTGATTATATCTGGAGCTATACTGATCGGATTGAGGTGATCTTTATACCAATTTAAAGCTAAGAAAGAGATCTACATTTGGTATGAAGACATCAAAGTCCAATTCAGCCGTTTTCATAGCCCAAAAGTTGACATACCGAAATTCAACTCAGCTGTCCAAAGTGGAAAACAGAGCTCTGACCAGTGTTTAGTATTTGGATCATATCTCAGGCTACAAAGATTAGATTTGGATGATTCTTGAAGCATTGAAAAGCTAACTCAAAGGGCTACAACTTTTTTGTTTTTCACAAAAGCCAGTTCGGCCTTGATGATAGAGAAAATCGCAGATAAAGTAAGGCCAAAGTGAATACGCGAGTGCACAAAACGTGACTTGTAACCGCGTTTTGTGTAGGCGCGTTTTCTGGCCGAAATTCTGCATTTTGTTCAGTCAATTCTCTTGTGTTCAGACTACTTTCCAGCTATAAGTTGCAAGTGAATTCGGTGCACATGCTTCAGAAGACAAAAAGAGCACACAATATGGCTTATTCCAAGTCAAAAGTCATTGTTTTTGACTTCCTTAACAAATGGAGATTTGAGAATCATTAGAGCAGAAATTTTGGACTAGAGAGGAGATTTTCATCAGCTTATATGCAGAGACATAGAGGAACATACGGGGGAGAGAGCTGTAGTCTGCAGAAATGTAGTTCTTCCACTTCCTTTGTGTATGATAGTTAGCTAGTGTAGTTCATCCATTCTTGTATAATAGCTATATTAGGATGAAGATGGAGATGAAGAAGGAGGAGTTGAAGCTCAAGTGACATGGGTTATCTCTACTCCAATTCTTTATCTTTTGTATTGGATTCTTAACTATGGTTATCATGCAAGTTCTGGAATTTATTTTTATTATGTTTAGTTAAAGTTTATGCCTAAGAGTTATGGTTGAACTTGCTATATTTTGTTTGTGAGGTTTACTTGGCTATTTGATGATATTATTTTGAGTACATTATTTATCACTTTTGGTTATCTAATCATGATTAACTGGCCATTAATTATGATAATCATAAGGTGTTAAGTTTGCAATGAAAATTGGAATTTAACACTAGTTCAAAGAAGTGATAAGCCTAGGGAGTACACTCACGAAAGTAGAGGTGCACCTATGTGGCTTAAGTGACTTGTTTCATGTAATTTCATGGAAGAAATGAACTTGTAGTTAATTTCATAACCACGAGAGTAGGTATGGCTTAATTACAAGTATAGTTGATTCACTACGAAAGTTGGTTTCACATACATTAGGAAATTACGCCATAACTAGTCAAGATAATAGCATTCACTTAACCGATAATCTCATTTGCAAGAGTAGTAAGGAATTCCATATCTCTAGGAGCTTTCTAGTGTTATTTTCTTAAATCTTATATTTGTGGTAGTCTAAATAATAAAGGAGTTTGAAAACATCGGTAATTGCATTCTTCCCTGTGGGATCGACCCTTAATACCCTATACTCGCTCACGATTCGTATACTTGCGATAAATCGCGTGTGGGGTATTTAGGAATTTATAAATGTAAAACTTGATTGGGATGAGCTTAATATTATATGTATACCCCGCGCACGTCAAGCACAATAAAGGTAATAAGTTTCAAAATAAAATGATAAATGAATATTGAATATGTTATATTTTGTAATTTAAAGTCAAACTTGATTTTAATAGTTCAAGTGATAAAGTAAGAACAATAAGTGAACATCTACAAACTATGTATTTGATTTGGAATTATTAACTTGTCCAGGAAGTAGCTGTGAACCAAAAAACCGACTCGAGACTCGAGAGTAGTTATTTGAATATTTGGTGAGTGTTTTTAGAATTTATGTGTTAAACTACATATGTGTACCTAAGTGCAATTATATGGCAAATGTGCTTATTATGAAATATTTCTAAGTGATTCATTGTGAAATATTTTCAATTGTCCCTCGCCTTCTAAATCGGGAGTGTACTTTATCGCACTTGACTTGGTTTGAACTTGAAGGTCAATAATTGATCAAGTGATATTGTAAGTGTGCATGATTATAAATCGTGTGTGTATTTTATCACACCAGCTGAACTGGGCTCCAAAACCCTTTGCTCAACGGACTATTCGAGCCAGCAAAGGGTTTGGTCGGGTGGGACGGTAGTTTTGGGTAAATGTTTCGGTATGCTCAAGTATTACCACGGAGTAGTAGATTACTGATATTGATATGGCCATCTAAGTGAGGCAAGTATTTATTGTTTTGGAGGTTATAAGGAGGAGTTCGGGGGAGTGTGTAGTGCATTGACGTGGCTTTAATGCGAGCACTGTATCCTTTTAAAAGTCATTGTTTAGTGAAATATTTTTTCAAATGCTCAATGCAAGTGATTATACAGTGAAATGTGCACTACTTGCTTACTTGTGTTGATTTAAGTGTTTATTAAATATTACTTGCTTGGTAAACTTCACTGAGCTTTAGCTCAACCCTTTAGATATGTTTTCCTTACAGGAGTTGGAGATTGAAGAGTAACTGAATTGAATTAGAAAGTTTTTGGGAAGATCCATCACTGTGGGTATATATTGTAGTTATGGTTCCTTTTATATTTTGAGACAGTCGAATCTTTTGTTTTGAGTTAGTGTAATATTATGAACGGATGTTTAGAACATATATTTTGTTTCTTTTATTGGACGAATTTATGTTTCAAGCTGATTGGAGTTGTACTTAAGAGTGAATGTTCAGTTGTTCAATGATAATGTTATCTCTGAAATTAATGTAAGTGAGTGAGTCCTGACGAGAGCCAGACAGGCAATCTGCTAACTTCTAAGGTATGCTCTAGGAGAAGTTGGGGTCGTCACAGGTGGTATCAGAGTTCTTAATGAACTCACGCTAGGAGAGGGTTCTTGGATTGTGAGGAGTGGCCTGTTAAGTGTGAAATGAACTATTATTATTGAGTTAAAATTAGATGTGTACGTCGGGTAGGAATCTCAAATATGGATGATTTACTCTTGGGACCGGCTGGCTTGAGTTGTGAATTATCTTATTTTCGGATTCCTGTATCCAAGTACTAAATATTCTATTCATTGGTGTATTTGTAAATTGACAGAATTTAGTATATTGCATTAGGATGGGAATAGAAATCATGATTAAACTTGGGGAAGTAGAATCAAAGAGACCAAAGCTAACTTTTGAGAGTTAGAGGTGAAGAGACAGTAGTGAGATCTTGAAGATTAGTAGCCTTACTAGCCTTTCGATAGTAAATGAATTATATACCATCTATTGCCTAAAATGTGGTCTTTAGACCTGAAATTTAAGTGAAATAATAGTGTAAGTAAGGATTTTAGAGCTGTAAACTAATGTGATAGAGGAGCAAGAGCGAACTAATGTAATGCATGATCAGTTGCAGGAGACTAAGGACCGCCTTATTAGGGTACCAAGATAGGCAAGGGATAAAATTGAAGGGATTTTTGGCAGAATGTAGGTCATGATTGAAGAGGTTGTGAGAATGAATTTGGATAGGACAAACCCAAAAGAAAAAGCTCTTAGGGTTGAAAATAAAGTTGAACCAACGAAAGAGACAGGATCCGCTAGCTCTATTATGGACTGACCCAATAAATCACTTGATTAAAACTTTTGTATGGATGATTGAGTTGGAACTTTCTCATGTTTAATGGATATTGAATGTATTTACATTAAAGACTTGTTTGACTTCTTAAGTGTATATTTTCCGTTGCTTATTTTAACTAGTCAAAAAAACACACCTTATAGTATGCAAATTAAGAAAATATTCAATTCTCTTATTAAAATTAATAGAAATTATTAGAAGTTTTTTTTGCCAAAAAAGTTATGATTATTTTTGGAGAACAACAAAAGAAATAAAAGTTGGTTTTTTCCAAGACCTCCGACAAAATACCTAGGGTTTCCAAGACCTTAGGATGCCTTGTTTTGCCGCCTCCATGGCTGCCTCGGCAGCCGTGCAGGACCTAGGTGATGTCCATGACCATCCTTTCAAGAAATCCTTTGCGGACATTGAGCAACAGCATCCGCGAACTACTCAACTGGAGGCCAATCTTTCACGCATTCTAGTCCCTCAAAATTCGTCAATAGTTAGGGAACCTTCCACCTACAGAGGCCAGCCAGCAATCTTTTTCACGGAGGAAGACGTTCAGCAACTCTCCCAACCCTTCTGCTATTCACTGATAGGCAAATTCTCCAAGGGGAGGCCGAACATGGAGAACCTGCGGAAAGCATTTCACTCGATTGGGTTCCAGGGGATCTTCTCGCTGGGATTGTTGGAACACCACCATGTGCTTACTCGCTTTGATTAGGAAGATGATTACTTGAGGTGCAGGTTAAGAGGTGCTTGGTCCATCCAAGGTTTTACTATACGAGTTTTCAAGCGGACGCCTTTTTTCACGATTGAATCAGAATCTCCATTGGAACCAGTTTGGGTTTCTCTTCCACGTCTACCGATTCATCTCTTTAACAAAGGCCCGCTCTTCTTCATTGCTAGGCTCATTAGCGAGCCTTTAAAGGTGGATGCTTCAACTGTAACTCTCAATCGGCCCAGCGTAGCAAGATTCTGTATAGAAGTGGATTTGTGGCAATCTCTTCCAAAAAAACTTTGGGTAGGGAATGGAACATCTGGGTTCTGGCGGCCTGTGGAATACGATAACCTCCCGGATTGTAGTTGCTGTCAAAAAGTGGGTCACTCCTCTGATTTATGCCGAAATTCAGGGAAACCTATGCATGGTGTAGCGGGTGACCCAAGTGGCATCGAACAAAGACAACTCATTCCAAAGGAACGAGAGGACAAAGCATGGCGCGTCAAGGAGAAGTAGCAGGAGCCTCCTCGGCTGCTGAACACTGTCCATCCACACTATTCTGGATTGTCGATAGAGCAAAAGCAGCAAGACGATCGATCTCAACAACAACGGACGGTGACGGTTCAACCTACTCAGGTCCCTCTTAATGTGCAGCAGCACCCTCCCGCGGAGCAATCCCTAGATAAAGTGTTTCGACCACAAGGTACCAGCTACTCTCATGCAGCAGCGTCGGCACCACCAGGTGATGGGTTGGCTATGCAGCCGCTTAAATTTCCTTTTTGCGATGACAGTAAGTTGGATTGCCATATGAGACGATCATGGAAGAATATTCAGACCATTCACAATTTGCCCGCTTTTGATTGTGTCTCTCATATGGATGAGCCGCACTCTCCGATGACCCAACTAGCTGATTTACGCAACTTAAAAACCCAGATGGATGATAGGGTACCTCCACTTCATGGTCAAGATCTGACCAAGAAGCCTCCCCATGGACAAGCAACTAGAACAAGGAAGAAATGCTACCTGCGGCTGCCGAAGCCCATGTGCACTCGCCAAGCTAGTAAAACTTCTCAAGCTCAATCAGCCTCTTTGTTTAATGATTAAGTTGCTTATCTGGAATGCGGGGGGAGTTGCCAATCGGGCAACGTCTCGAAGATTTCGCAAATTACTCAACCTTCACTCGGTTAGCTTTCTGGTGGTGCTTGAGCCAATGGTTGATGCATCAGTACTGTGAGGATTTGTAATAAAGTTTGGGTTTCATCTTGGTTTATTTAATGCTTCGAATAAGATATGGGTTTGCTGGTCCAAGTTGTTTGCGGGAAATGTCCTCAGAAACGGGGATCAATTCCTTCAGTTGGTGATCACTCACGAGTCTATACCAACAGTCTTCTATAGCACCTTTGTATACGCGAAATGCACCAGGCAGGAACGCCATGAGCTATGGTCGACCATACAGGGGATAAGTAGTACGATTAGTCGCCGTCCATGGCTCTTAGGTGGAGACTTCAATGTTATATCCTTCCTGGAGGAGTACTTAGGCTCCTCTCCTCAAGATATGGGCACGATTGCGGACTTCAACTCATGCCTACACAGTTGCCTGCTTAAGCAAGCGCGGGTGGTAGGAAGTAAGTACACTTGGACGGGGATCCGCAATGGACGGAGGATTTGGAAAAAGTTAGACCACGTTTTGTATAACAATGAATGGGAGCAGCACTTCCCGCGACTGTGCGTCCATCATCTCAATCGTACATCGTCGGACCACTCACCTCTACTGTGCTTGTTTGATTACCCCTCTTGGCCGTCCCAGGCTTCTTTTAAGTTTCAGCACATGTGGGTTCGGCATTCGGCCTTCATGAATATAGTTCAACAAAATTGGAACTTGCCATTTGAGGGATATGGGATGCATGGCCTGGCTGGCAAGTTAAAGCATCTGAAGCGGTGCCTGCAGGCTTGGAATAGAACTGCCTTTGGGAATGCATTTGACAACGTGGCACAAGCAGAGGAACTAGTTTGTCAGAAAGTGATTTGCTTGGAGCAGGAGAACACGACGACAGCTTGTTTGGAATGGAGCCAAGCCCAAGCAAACCTTCTCCAGGCATTGGCAAATGAAGAGATTTTTTGGAAACAAAAGGTTCGGGTCAAGTGGCTTAAAGAAGTGGACTCTAACAAAAAATTTTTTCATGCATATGTGCAGGATAAGAGGGAGAGGCTGCACATCAATCGCATCAAGACCTCAGGCGGAGAGTGGATTGAAGATTTTGAAGCCATAGCAGTCGAAGGGGCCGCATTCTTTCAAACGCTGCCGTCCCAAGAGCACGCTGATCCCACGGAAGGCCTAGCGAAGGAGCAAGTGGCACAGCGCCTATTGCAAAGTATTCCTTTGTTGGTTTCTCCGCATCAAAATGCAAGTCTCATACAAATGGTGACTCCCGAGAAAGTCAGGGACGCGGTGTTCGGTCTGGATAGCGATAGTGCAGCGGGTCCAGATGGTTTCTCGGGGTTATTTTTCAAACACTGTTGGGATATTGTGGCGACAGACATCTTCAAGGCGGTCCAAGAGTTCTTTATTGGGGTTCCCATTCCCAAGTCCATTTCAAACATGGTCATTGTCCTTGTCCCGAAGAAGGATGCATGTAGCTCATTTGAAGATTATAGGCCAATAAGCTTGAATAGCTTCATTAACAAAATTTTCAGCAAAGTGCTCTGTAATCGCTTGAAGCCCTTGCTGCCGGCACTAATCTCAAAGGAGCAATCAGGCTTTGTCCAAGGCCGAGATATTACAGATAACCTTCTACTGGGGCAAGAGTTGGTGGGCTCCTTGGATAAGAAAGTACGTGGCAATAACATTATCTTTAAGTTAGATATGATGAAGGCTTTCAATAGGGTCTCCTGGTCATTTCTATCTAAAGTGCTGCAAGCGTTTGGTTTTCACTCACTTTGTCGCGTTGATCTTGAGCAACTTGACTGTGAGCCGGTTTTCATTACTCATCAATGGGAAACCCTGTGGGTTTTTCAACGCCTTATGGGGGCTTAAAGAGGGGGATCCGTTATCACCATACCTCTTTATCCTAGGAGTAGAGGCACTAAGTAGAGGCCTTAATAAGCTTTTTGAGACAGGGGCAATCGCTAGTTATGCGCTGCCACATGGGTGTCCGTCAATCTCCTACCTGAGCTTTGCTGATGATATTATGGTTTTTGGGAGGGCAGATAGGAAATCACTTAGGGGATTGATGGATTTTCTAACGCTGTATGAATATGGGTCAGGCCAAAAGGTGAACACGATGAAGAGTTTCTTTGTTCTACCTCACAGGAGCTCTACGGTTCATTCTCGTCTGGTATCCTCTATCACGGGAATGCAGTGTAAATAGTTCCCAATAGATTACTTAGGCTGCAGGCTGTTTAAGGGGAAGACAAAGTCATCCTATTTCCAGCCCCTAGTCGATAAGCTTCAAAGGCGTCTTGCAAGTTGGAAAGGCAAACTTCTGAATGCTGGAGGCAGGATGATACTTATCAAGCATGTGCTGGCTGCTATCCCACTATACACATTGTCCGTGCTTGATTCTCCGCAACAAGTTTTAAAGCGATTGGAATAGTTGATGTCTGCCTTCTTTTAGGGGGCTGCGGATGGGAAAGCCAAAAGACATTGGCTCTCTTGGGACAAGTTATGCTACCCCAAGGAAGAGAATGGCCTAGGTTTCCAAAAGCTAAGGGAGCTCCAACGGGCGTTTGGATGCAAACTTTGGTGAAAATTTCAAAAGGGCTCTTCCCTATGGGCGGACTTCATGGCGGCAAAGTACATCAGGGACATTGCTCATGCTTCTCTGAGCACCCATCGACACTTTGATTCATCAGTTTGGAGAAGAATGTTACGATCAAAAGATGTCATGGTTGAAAACACTCGCCTATTAGTCTACGATGGATCCTTTTCTTTTTGGTTTGAGAATTGGCTAGGTGAGGGGCCACTTGCAAATGATCAGGCCACAGTCCCAACTCCAGAGGCACGAATCTCAGACTTCTATAGTGCTGGTACTTGGAATTTGGAGGCGCTGTCATCTTTCATTTCCAGTGGACAGCGGGACCATATACGACAGTTTTCTTTAACTAGTAAGGTTAAGGTTCGGGATGAGCTAGTGTGGTGGCCCACTCCCTCAGGTCGCTTCTCTGTTTCACCTGTCTTTAGCATCATTCGCCAGTGGCGGCCACCTATGGTCTCTAGGAGATACATTTGGAGTTCCCGCATCCCATTGCGAATATCAATCTTCATGTGGCGACTTCTAAATCAAGCTATCCCCCTGGCGGATGTCCTGGAGGGGTTAGGGTTTAATATACCCTCCAAATGTCCCTTCTGCAGTAGCTGCGAAATAGTAGATCATCTGTTCTCCCAATGCCCACTTCCGAAAGATGTTTGGAATTTCTTTGAGCGCTTGATGGATATTTCAAGCGTACGCCACTTGGATGTTCTTACCCATCTTCAAGGTTTTTGGGTGCGCGTTGCCACCTTTTCAACAACTGGTTGTCTACTAGGCGTCTTGCCGTCCATAGTCTGTTGGGAGATGTGGAAAACACGGAACCTCTATTTCTTTGAAGATACTGTGCTATCTGCTTTCTAGGTTTGCCTGCGGATTCTGGCTGAAGTTCACGCCATTACCATTGCTAGCCCTTTGACACATACGGTGACAGCTGACAAGAGACTCCTTTCAATGGGGGTGGTTCCATTTCTCAAACCGAGGACCCCCCACAAAATTACTACCCTAACCTGGTAGGCACCAGCGTTTCCATTCCTCAAGTTAAATGTAGATGGCTCTTCACTGGGAAACCCTGGGCACTTAGGTGGGGGAGGAATCCTTAGAGACTACTTGGGGCAGGTGCTCACTGCTTTTTCCACGTATTATGGCCATAGCACTAGTTTGGAGATTGAGGCACAGGCTCTTTTGGAGGGTCTCAAGACTTGCACCATGCTTGGCCACACCAGGGTGGCGGTAGAAATGGACTCTAAGCCCTTCCAAGAAGCGGTTCGTCGCCAAACTCACTGCCCATGGCGCATCGATGCTGTTGTTCGGCAGATCTAGAGTATAGTTCGGACTGGACACTTTCATCTTCGGCATAACTACAGGGAGGTTAATTCTGTAGCCGATGTCCTAGCTCGACAAACAAGCACAACCCGCTCATCGGCCACTTACTGCCCTCAGACTTTGCCGGGCCGAGTTAGGGGCTTTGTTAGCTTGGATAGGTTGAATTTCCCCTACATAAGAGATTAATTGCTATGTACTCCTAAGCTTTCTGATTAATAAAAAAAATGTTACTTTCTAAAAAAAAAAAGTGTACCAGAGCTTAATATATGTGGTAATTGACTTTGTTATATGATGTAACTTAATTGACCATGAATCTATTTTGTAGTAATGATATAAATGAAATTAATGTGTTTCTGGGTTATGGTTAATTACATATAATTGATTATTACATATTCGTATATAGGCTAGTTGTGAGAGTTATAGAGTTTAAGGAGCGATAACGTCAAGCTTATAATGTTATCATAGATATGGATTGTTTAATTAGGTATAATGTCCATTTAAATTGTATAACTAAAGAAATTGAATTTTTATACACGCGGGGAAGTAGCCGATACCATATTTAAATTGGAAAGAGAAAACGCTATGAAACAAATCGCTTTAGTTAAGATCTGGTCAAAAGTGGAAGAAAAAAATGCAGGAGGGATACCTGGAACTTTTGTGATTAAAGGTATGAATTTTGAGAACAAAATTCTCTTAAGGGGGTAAGAATGTGAAAACCCTAGAAAATTTTTGTATAAGTTTTGCATGTATTATTTTCATTTTGCTATTAAAAATAATAATTGGTAAGTTAAATGTCAAAATTTAAATTCTGCAACAAAATCGAGAAATTATAAATCCTTTGGAATGGTGTAAAAATATATATAACAAAGTTAGGAGTTAATGTGTGAACTAATAAAACCATAGCTCCTTAGTAAGCAATTAAATTGGTACCAAATGACCTAACTAACCTTTCAATCTAGCTAATCTACCATGCGGCCAGCTAGTATCAGAACCTTAGAAACAAAGCTGAGTGGAGAGGCTTTGGAATTGCCATCACCGACTTAGGAGTGAGTGATCAGCTCATTTGGAGTACCAATCGAGAGAGTGAGAGAGAGAACTCTGCATTTTTTTTCCTTAGGCAGAAACAACCGAGAGAGAAAACAGAGCAACCGAATAGCTTTCCCATTTCTGCATTCTTTAACCGACCAAAACTGAGAGCTAAAGTGAAGGATAGGAAGAGAAACTTTTTTAGTTTCATCATTGATTAGCTTCAACCGAGAGGAAGAGTGGAAGTTGCTGCAATTTTAGGAACTGAAGCTAACGAAACTGGAGCAGTCAACTATTGTTGAATTCTAAGGGAAAAGAGCTAAGAATCTACCATAATTTTCTGCTTAGTTAGGCATAAATGAGAATATATACAAGCTGCATGTTAGCTTTTAGCAAGGAACAATAAGTTTGAACCGAGGGAAATCTGATAAAGAAGAAAAAAATTGGAACTGGACTGAAGTTATAGGAACTGAGACTTGTTGTTTGTTGTTGTAGCTTGTTAACTGAAAGTAAGGAGTAATTTTCTGCTAGAAGCTTAAACTATATGTTATTTCCTTGTCTTACCTGAGTAACTAGAGCGGAGTTGATAGCTTGAGTGAAAACTTTGTAAAGATTAGCCGGTAGTTTCTGTCTAGCTAGCCGAGAGAGGAAACAAGGAATTTTCCAGATTTCTTGACAGATTTTAGGTTCCAAATCCCTACGTTGAAGCTTAATACCTTGCATAATATTTCGGTCTCAGCATGCATGTTGGATTTGAGTGGGAAAGGAAGTAGTTAATGGAGAAGTTCTTGTTTAAAAAGTTGATTGCTGACCAAAACTTTTATAGCTTGGCCGAGAGAAAAGGAAATAAACTTCAGTTCAGTTTTCGTTATGAATTTGGCTGTAAATTTTTATATTGCTGATCAAGATTACTCAATGGCATGATAGTCATCTTTTTCTTGATGAGTTGGAGTTAAAACTGAAGGAGTTATGGTAAAAATGTTGTATATTAAACTGCTACATTGCTGGAAGCTTTACTTGTCCAATGCCTCAGCTGATGTCAGATTGTTGTGTTTGGCTTTTAGGTTGAATAATTCGTTGAACTATATGCTAATTGCTTTGGTTTGTGCTGGACCGAATGTACCTTAAGTATTTAGAGCTTTAAGCAAGTGGAAGAATAGAGCTTTTTGCTTAAAGCTTGAAATAACGTTCTGGAAGTTTGGGGTTGCTGTCCGAGAGAATGAAGCAGAATGTGCTTCTAACCGTCCCTTTTTGGCCTTGAATATGTGAGAACTGGATGTTAAGGTCCTCTTATGAAATGTAGGTCTAGGTCTTAGCTTCGAAACACTATAAAGTTCGCCTCAATCCAATAAGCGTAGCTCTAGTTATGATTGAAATACCAGAGGATGGCAAAGTTGCCTTCCTCGTTGCCTTTCCTTTTGTTTCGCATGCATGCAGCTTTGATAATGGCCGTGAGGAAACCAACTTTTAACTAACATTTCTCTTAATTTCAAATCTTGTAAGCTTTCATAAATAATAGCTACGATTGTTCTGAGATTTAATGGCTATACCCAGTTCCACGAGTAAAGTTAAACTAAAGCGATTGAATGAAAAGTCACGATAGTTATATACGTAAAGTGGCTTCTAATTATTTAATATTGTTTTCAGGAATATTTTAAAGACTATTAATTTGAGGGACTGGTTTAGTGGAATAAAACTTAATTTCCAAATAACTTAGAGTCTATTAATTAAAAGAGAACCAATGGAATACTTCTAAGCCTTAATTTTGAAATCTTGAGTGGAAAATGATTTAATCCTAAAATAAATATCTTATAAATTATTAACTTGGGAAAACAGGTATAATTCTTGATCGACACAATAAAGTCAATAAGTTTCAAAATAAAATGATAAATGAATATTGAATATGTTATATTTTGTACTTTAAAGTCAAACTTGATTTTAATAGTTCAAGTGATAAAGTAAGAACAATAAGTAAACATCTACAAACTATGTATTTGATTTGGAATTATTAACTTATCCAGGAAGTAGCTGTGAACCAGAAAATCGACTCGAGACTCGAGAGTAGTTATTTGAATATTTGGTGAGTGTTTTCCGAATTTCTGTGTTAAATTGCTTATGTGTACCTAAGTGCAATTATATGGAAAATGTGCTTATTATGAAATATTGCTAAGTGATTCATTGTGAAGTGTTTTCAATTGTCCCTCACCTTCTAAGTCGGAAGTGTACTTTATCGCGCTCGACTTGGTTTGAGGTTGAAAGTTGATAATTGATCAAGTGATATTGTAAGTGTGCATGAATGTAAGCCGTGTGTGTGTACTTTATCACACCGACTGAACTGGGCCCCAAACCCTTTGTTCAACGGACTATTCAAGCCAGTAAAAGTGTTTCGGTATGCTCGAATATTACTACGGAGTAGCAGATTACTGATATTGATATGACCATCTAAGCGAGGGAAGTGTTTATTGTTTTGGAGGTTATAAGGAAGAGTTCGGTGGAGTGTGTAGTGCATTGAAATGGCTCTAATGCGAGCACTGCGTCCTTTTAAAAGTGATTGTTTAGTGAAGTTTTTTTCTCAAATGCTTAATGCAAGTGATTATACAGTGAAATGTGTACTACTTGCTTAATTGTGCTGATTTAAGTGTTTATTAAATGTTGCTTGCTCGGTAAACCTCACTGAGCTTCAGGTCAACCCTTAGAATTTGTTTTCCTTACAGGAGTTGGAGATTGAAGAGTGATTAAATTGAATTAGAAAGTTTTTGGAAAGATCCATCACTGTGGGTATGTATTGTAGTTATGGTTCCTTTTGTATTTTGAGAAGGTCGAATCTTTTGTTTTGAGTTAGTGTAATATTAAAAACAGATGTTTAGAACATATATTTTGTTTCTTTTATTGGACGAATTTATGTTTCAAGCTGATTGGAGTTGTACTTAAGAGTGAATGTTCAATTGTTCAATGATAATGTTATTTCTGAAGTTAATGTAAGTGAGTGAGTCTTGGCGAGAGCCAGACAGACGATCCACTAACTTCTAGGGTATGCTCTAGGAGAATGTGGGGTCGTCACAGGTGGTATCAGAGCTCTTAATGAGCTCACGCCAAGAGAGGGTTCTTGGATTGTGGGGAGTGGCCTGTTAAGTGTGAAAGAACTATCATTATTGAGGAAAAATTAGATATGTACGTCGGGTATGAATCTCAAATATGGATGATTTACTCTTGGAACCGGCTGGTTTGAGTTGTGAATTATTTTACTTTCGGATTCTTGTATCCAAGTACTAAATATTCTATTCATTGGTGTTGTGAGAACTCGAGAAAAATTATATGTATGCTGTGAATATCTTTTATTTTAATTACTTCGATATTGGTAATATTACAACGAATAAATGGCTAAATTGAATGCCTAATTGAATTTATATAACAAAATTGAGAATTTAGAAATATCCTAGAATGGTGTAAAAAAATAATATTATTATATGAAATCAAATTAACATATGGCATGTATATTGTAATTTGAGTCATTTGAATATATTATATAGTTGAATAAGTTACATGTCTAATCAATTTTCTTTAAAATCAAATGTGTGAGAATCTACGAGATCAAGGAAATACAAATAAGGTTGGGAGTTAATGTGAGAATTAATAAGAATTGCAGCCTTGGTAAGCAAATGAGTTACTATTAAAAGACGTAACTAACCTTGAGCCTTGGTTAGAACTACCATGCAGCCAACCGGATACCTGAATTGTAGAAGTAGAAGCTGAGTGGAGGACTTTGGTTTTATCAACCACCGACTGGAGGAAGTTGAGTGATCAGCTTCTTTGGAGTTAACGACCGAGAGAGAGAAGTGAGGACTTAGCTTATTTCCTTGCCTCACTTCAAGACCAACCGAGAGAGTGAGAGAGAACTCTGCATTTTCTTAAGCAGCAGCAACCGAGAGAAAGGAGGACCGAACAGCTTTTCCATTTTTTTTTCATCTCTTAACCATCATAAATTGAGAGCTAAGTAAGTGATAAGAGGAGAAACCAGTCTGTAACTTCGCGTATCAGCTACATTAGTGAGGGAAGAAGGAAAAGCTGATGCGAGAGCTAAAGGAACTGAGACTGAGACTAGAAGCAGGCTGCGACCATAAAACTTGAAGGAAAAAGGTAAGAATCCTCTGTAACGTTCCTTCATTTGCTGGGAATAATTGGGTACATGGATTGTATGTTAGGCTGAAGTAAGGAAATAAAATTTTACTGAGGGAATATCTGATGGGAGAATAAGATGGAAGCTGGACTGAATTAATTGGAACCAGGAGATGGTTAAATGAATTGCAGCTGGTTATCAATGGAAAAATGGAAGAATATTATAGGATATGCATGAACATGTTTATTTCTGGCATTAAGTAAAGCTTAGTCATGGAACTTGTGAAAGTTGAAACCTTGAATTGAAAACAAAGAAAGAAACCTGCTAGAAGTTTTATAGCTTCATCAGAGAGAAGGGGATTGGACATGCAGATTATTAAACGAGAGTATGGAACAATTTTCTTTAAAAAAAATACAAGCTATATGTTCACACTCTTACTCCATCTGAGGATTTAAAGCAGAGTTGGTAACTTGAGTGGGAGTTTGTGCAAGAAGTAGATGGATGTTTTGCTAAGCTGGCCGAAGGAGGAAGATGGAAATTTCCCAGCTTTCTCTATAGAATTTGATTGCAGAATATCATCTCGTAGCTCAAACACCTTCTAACACATTAATTCCAACATGCATAATGAATTTTAGATATTGGTAAGTTATGCTAAAAGAAAACTTGATTAGTACCTACTTACCTGCTGGAAAATATTGTGTCGAGGGAATGAGGATAGATTATGCAACTGTTGCTTGATATCTTGGAGACACTTACCAACAAATGCATGAGATATGTTTAATCTCTTGTTTTAATAGATAGTTGCATTTGAAGCTAATAAAAACCTTGGAATTCTCACTGAATTTGGCGAGGAGAGCTAATGAAATTTGCTAAGGTGGCCGAGAGGGAGAATAAGCTCTTGATCAGTTTTCCTTTCAAATTCCCACTCTGTGAATTGTCATATCTGACATTTAAGGCTGCTCTGTAGTTCAATAGTTGTATTTGGCACAATGAATTGGGGTTAAACTGAAGAAATTAGGGAGGAAAAAGCTATAAACCAAACTACTATATTGCTGGAAAAGCTAATGATTAATGCTATAGCTGATGACAGATTTTAGGCGTGGCTTTTGGTTGAACAATCTGTTAAAACTAGGAGTTATTTGCATTGGTTTAAGCTGGACCAAATGTATGTTTAGTAATTAGTGCTTTAAGCAAGTGAAAAATGAAGTTTCTTTGCCGAAAGCTTGAAGTAATATTGCTGAAATGAGTGCAGGTTGGTTGGCTGAGGGAGTGAAGCCGAATTTGCTTCTTTCTGGCCATTTTTTACTATAAAAATGTGAGAACTGGGTGTCAATGTCTTCATAAGAAATGTAGGTCTATATCTTAGTTTCGAAATACTATAAAATTTGCCTCAATCTGATAAGCGTAGCTCCAGTTATAATCAGAATACCAAAGGATGGCAAAGCTGCCATTCTCATTGCCTTTCTTTTTTTTTTTTTTCCCGAATGCACTTTGCTTTGGTAATGGCCGTGAGGAACCAATTTTAAACTGGCATTTCTTCTAATTTCCAACCTTGTAAGCTTTCATAAATGATAGCTATGGTTGTTCCGAGAATTAACGGCTATACCTAGTGCCACGAGTAGAGTTAAACTAAGGCAATTGAGAGGAAAACTCATGATAGTTATATACATAAATTGGCCTCTAATCACTTAATACTGTCTTCACAGATATTTTAAAGACTATAAAAATTTGAGGGACTGGTGTAGTGGAATAAAATGTAATTTCCAAATAATCTAGGGTTTAATTAATTGAAAAGGAGACCAATAGAGTATTCCTAAACCGTAATCTTAGAATCTTAAGTGAAAAATGATTTAATCCTAAAATAAATATTGAATATATTTGTATTTTAAGGTCAAACTTGACTTTAATCGATCAAATAATAGGATAATAAATAATAAGTGAACATCTACAAATTATATATTTACTTTGGAATTATGAACTTGTCCAGGAAGTAGCTGTGAACTAGGAAACCGACTCGAGACTCGAGAGTAGTTCATTTGGATATTTGGTGAGTGTTGTCGAATGTATATGCTTAACTGGTTATGTTTTGAATATTGCCAGTGATTTATTGTGATGTGTATATCAATGGTCCCTCGTCTTCTAAATCGATGAGTGTACTTTATCGCACTCGACTTAGTTGAGCTCGAAGGTCGATTATTGATTGAATGATACTGTAAATGTGCATGAATGTAAGCCGTATGTGTGCCTTGCCGCATCGGCTGAACTGGATCCCAAAACCCTTTGTTCAACGGACTATTCGAGCTAGCAAAAGGGTTTGGTCGGGTAGGACGGTAGCTTTGGGTAAATGTTTCTGTATACTCAAGTATTCCCATGAGGTTGGGAGATTATTGAACTGACTATTAAATGTAGGGGATTGTTTATTGTTTTGGAGGACATAAGGAGGTGAATTGGCGGAGTGAATGCAATGATATTGAAAGAAATGTACAATGACAGTGAAATGAGTGTCTCTTGACACTGAAATGAATGCTTAATGACATTGAAGTGGCTCTAATGCGAGTACCGTATCCTTTTAAAAGTGATTATTAGTGAAGTGTTTCTTCAATTGCTTAATGAAAGTGATTGTCCAGTGAAATGTGCACTACTTGCTTAATTGTACTGATTTAAGTGTTTATTAAATGCTGCTTGTTCGGCAAACCTCACTGAGCTTTAGCTCAGTCCTTTCGTTTTGTTTTCCTTACAGGAGTTGGCGGTTGGGGAACGAACAAGGGATCTTAGGGAGTTAACGTGAAGATTTTTTTGATTGTAAATCCTTTAGTTTCATATTATAGTTTAAACTTTTGTATTGAACTTGGTATTGTAAAAGATTTGAGCATTTGGTTTTGGTTTATCAAAATGTAATCTCTGAAGTTAATATAAGTGAGTGAGCCCTGGCGAGAGTTAGGCAAGCGATCCGCTAACTTTTAGGGCATGCCCTAGGAGAAAGTGGGGTCGTCACAGGTGTATTTGTAAATTGACAGGATTTAGTATATTGCATTAGGATGGGAATAGAAATCATGATCAAACTTGGGGAAGTAGAATCGAAGAGACCAAGGCTAACTTTTGAGAGCTAGAGGTGAAGAGGCAGTAGTGAGATCTTGAAGATTGGTAACCTTACTAGCCTTTCGATAGTAAATGAATTATATACCATCTATTGCCTAAAAATGTGGTTTTCAAACCTGAAATTTAAGTGAAATAATAGTGTAAGTAAGAATTTTAGAGTTGTAAGCTAATGTGATAGAGGAGCAAGAGCGAACTAATGTAATGCATGATCAGTTGCAGGAGACTAAGGACCTCCTTATTAGGGTACCAAGATAGGCAAGGGATAAAATTGAAGGGATTTTTGGCAGAATGTAGGTTGTGATTGAAGAGGTTGTGAGAATGAATTTGGATAGGACAAACCCAAAAGAAAAAACTCTTAGGGTTGAAAATAAAGTTGAACCAACTAAAGAGATAGGATCCGCCAGCTCTATTATGGACTGACCCAATAAACCACTTGATTAAAATTTTTGTATGGATGATTGAGTTGGAACTTTCTCATGTTTAATGGATATTGAATGTACTTATATTAAAGACTTGTTTGACTTCTTAAGCGTACTTGAGCTTAATATATGTGGTAATTGACTTTGTTATATGATATAACTTAATTGACAATGAATCTATTTTGTAGTAATGATATAAATGGAATGAATGTGTTTCTGGGTTATGGTTAATTACATATAATTGATTATTACATATTCGTATATCGGCTAGTTGTGAGAGTTATAGAATTTAAGGAGCGATAACGTCAAGCTTATAATGTTATCATAGGTATGGATTGTTTAATTAGGTATAATGTCCATTTGAATTGTATAACTAAAGAAATTGAATTTTTATACACGTGGGGAAGTAGCCGATACAATACTTAAATTGGAAAGAGAAAACGCTAAGAAACAAATCGCTTTAGTTAAGATTTGGTGAAAAGTGGAAGAAAAAAAAATGCAGGAGGGATACCCAGAACTTTTGTGATTAAAGGTATGAATTTCGAGGATGAAATTCTCTTAAGGGGGGAAGAATGTGAAAATCCTAGAAAATTTTTGTGTAAGTTTTGCATGTATTATTTTCATTTTGCTATTAGAAATAATAATTGGTCGGTTAAATGTCAAACTTTAAATTCTACAGCAAAATCGAGAAATTATAAATACTTTGGAATGGTGAAAAAATATATATAACAAAGTTAGGAGTTAATGTGTGAACTAATGAAACCATAGCTCCTTAGTAAGCAATTAAATTGGTACTAAATGACCTAACTAACCTCTCAATCTAGCTGATCTACCATGCGGCCAGCTTGTATCAGAACCTTAGAAACAAAACTGAGTGGAGAGGCTTTGGAATTGCCATCACCGACTGAGGAGCGAGTGATCAACTCATTTGGAGTACATTTTTTTTCCTTAGGCAGCAACAATTGAGAGAGAAAACAGGGCAACCGAATAGCTTTCCATTTCTGCATTCTTTAACCGACCAAAACTGACAGCTATAGTGAAGGATAGGAAGAGAAACTTTGTTAGTGTCATCATTGATTAGCTTCAATCGAGAGGAAGAGTGAAAGTTGCTGCAATTTTAGGAACCGAAGCTAATGAAACTAGAGCAGTCAACAATTGCTGAATTCTAAGGGAAAAGAAGTAAGAATCTACCATAATTTTCTGCTTAGTTAGTACAAATGAGAATATATAAAAGCTGAATATTAGCTTTTAGCAGGGAACAATAAGTTTTAACCGAGGGAAATCTGATAAAGAAGAAAAAAATTGAAACTGGACTGAAGTTGTAGCAACCGAGAGTTGTTGTTTGTTGTTGCAGCTTGTTAACCGAAAGTAAGGAGTAATTTTCTGCTAGAAGCTTAAACTATATGTTATTTCCATGTCTTACCTGAGTAACTAGAGCAGAGTTGATAGCTTGAGTGAAAACTTTGCAAAGATTAGCTGGTAGTTTCTGTCTAGCTAGGCGAGAGAGGAAACAAGGAATTTTCCAGATTTCTTGACAGATTTTAGGTTCCAAATCCCCACGTTGAAGCTTAATACCTTGCATAATATTTCAGTCTCAGCATGCATGTTGGATTTGAGTGGGAAAGGAAGTAGTTAATGGAGAAGTTCTTGTTTAAAAAGTTGATTGCTGACCAAAACTTTTACAGATTGGCCGAGAGAAAAGGAAATAAACTTCAGTTCAGTTTTCGTTATGAATTTAACTATAAATTTTTATATTGCTGATCAAGATTACTCAGTGGCATGATAGTCATCTTTTTCTTGATGAGTTGGAGTTAAAACTGAAGAAGTTATGGTAAAAATGTTGTATATTAAACTGCTAGACTGCTGGAAGCTTTACTTGTCCAATGCCTCAGCTGATGTCAGATTGTTGTGTGACAGCCCCACCTTACCTTAAGGCGAACCAAAGGGTTCGGCGGACCGTCTGCCCAACTCTCGCCAGAACTCAGTCATACCTCAATCAATTTCGAAATAAAACCACGAGAATTTGAATAACCATAATCCAAAACTTAAAGCAAAACTCATACACATTGCTATCTCAAAAGGGAGTACAAACAGCGAATATACAAAGGTTCTCAATTCTTCAAAATCCAACCCGTGCCAAAAGGTAGGGCGAGAACCATTACAAAAGAATCAAAAGAACTAGACTGACTAGTCTAAATCGAGCTCTCGTCCTTGCTCGCCTTCCCCTGTTAAGGAAAACAAAACTAAAGGGATGAGTTAAAAGCTCAGTGAGGTTCCGAATACATAATCAAACAACAAGTTCAATGCATTAACCATAAATAGCAAGTAATGCAAGAAACATGACAATATAAAGCAATAATAACATTCATTAAAAGGATACGTGCTCACAGGGAGCCATTCAGTCATTCATTCTTGTTTCATTCCCCTTATTCCTCCATTCATTTAAAAATGCATTTTGATAAGTAAAGCCTTTCATTTACATTGACATTCATTCATTCATTTCATTTTACCCCCTCCTGGATGTTGGCCAGGCTTCACCAGACTACAAGGTAATACTCGAGTATACCAAACGTTCACCCAAGGTCACTAAATCGCCCGACCGAGTCTGCTTCTGGCTCGAATCGATCAGTAACGAAGGGCAGGGCCCAGTTCAGCCAAGAGGCTTACATTCATGCACAACTAACATTTAATCACTTAAACATTGAAAATTTCACATTTCATTTAGGTCGAGTGCGATAAAGTACACACTCGCCTAACAAAATTCATTTGTAATAAACATTTATCATTTAATCAAATATCCACAACAAATCATATAGTTCATGAAAACATAACAAACAATGAACACTCACCTATTTACGTAAAATAACGTCCAAAGTGTTCTTTCGGGTATTACCCTCAATCACCAAGGAACCCTAATATAATCAAAAGAACACATTATGCTTGAACTATCAAAGATTTAAGTGATTCAAAGAAAATTTGAATACGTACTAGTACAAAATATAAATATGATTTTGGTAGTGAAAAGAGTACATTGAAATCAAAGGACATAAGTAAAATATTTGTAAAACTTATACTCACTCGTAAAACTTTAAAATCTCCATTTGAGTCGAAGTGACAAAGAAAACGTATTTCTATTAGTCGTAAATTTCATTTTTTTCCAAGGGTACAAGTGGTATTCGCTCTCAAGCCTTGCTCAAGTCGCAAGTATATCTACCTAGCCCTCGAGCGAAAGTTTGGGCAACACGCCCTTTGTAATTACCTATTTTCCAGCCATTCATGGCTTCATTGTTTTCCTCAATCAATCCCAAAGCCACACACAAAATCATTTCATTTCAATAGCCATTCCATAGGCTCAAAGTCATACGAGTACAAAATCAAGCTAGGAACATGTGCGGAAATGAAGTTTGCGTCAAGAAACAAAAGACAGGTTTGACGTTGTTTTGCGTAATGGACACAACCGAGGCTACGCTTATCGGATTGAGGTACAATTTATACCATTTCAAATCTAAGATAGAGAGCTACAACTTTGATGAAGACCACTTAGTCTAGTTCGTAGTATATCTAGGTCAAAATTTTGAATTACAGAACCAGAATCTCACAAATAGGTCAGTTAACCACACTATACGTAAATGACCATAACTTAGGCTACCAAAGTCCGATTGAGACGTTTCTAGTGGCGTTGGAAAGCTAAGACATAATACTAAAACTTTCATGTTTTGATTAAATACTAGTTCAGTACATATCATGGTGAAAAGACACAACTAGATTGGTGAAATATTCAAAATTGATCACTAGATTCACCTAGGGCAGTCAGGGTATTTCAGTCTTTTCATAGGTTATGTTAATCCGATTGCGATGAAATTTTACAGACAACTATAAAACATCATTATCTACAACTTTCATGTTTTAGGTTAAGCCTAATTCGGCCTCTAACATGGTGAACTAGAACCAGGCACCTTAACTTCAATTCTGGAAATTTGCTACAATCAAGGTATAAATCTCATTTTTAGCTTGAAACCATCACTACCACCTCTTATACCACCTTATATACATCATATACCACCCACATAATAAGTATGATAAGTGAAACATTTGAACCCTAACTCAAATTCATCACCCCCAACCATCCAAAATCACTTGATATAAGCATTACAAGCACATTTGAACCACAATTAAGCTAACAACGAATCTAGTATTAAAAGTAAAGAGAGATTTCTTGGCAAGATACCTTAAAACCACAAGAAGATAGCGGTTTAGTCTTTCCTCCTCCAAAACAACTCCACCAAAACCATCAAGCTTCCTAGTTGAGCACTTGTATGGTGTAGTTTCAAATTTGGTTGGCTAAAACTCAAGATTTGAGCAAGTTTGGAAGCAAGAAATTGAAGAGCTCTCTCTTGTTTCTCCCCTCAAGAGAGTCGGCCAAGAAGCAAGAAAAATGAAGATATTTTGGGTCAAAATTTGGTTTTTAGTAAAGGTGAAAATGAGGTCAAAGTCCAACCTCCAATGGGTTTGCAACACTTGGCCCTTCTAGTGTTTTCTCTAATTTTTTGGCTTCCAATGGTTACATCACATAACAAACCTCTAATTATCCTTTAGCACCTTGTATAATAATAACACTTAACACAAAAATCACTTAGTCACCAAACTTATATCGCACTAGCGGGTCCCACGTCTATAACACACTTCAAATTAATGTACACTAACTCATACTAGGAAAATGATTTTAAAACTGTACTTGCTTATAAAAATGCATAGAAATTTTAATATTTCCAAGGAAAGTATAAAATGTAGGCAAAGAAATAAAATAATGCTGAGAAAATGTGAAAATTTTTGGGTTCTCACATTGTGCGTGGCTTTTGGGTTGAATAATTCGTTGAAACTATATGCTAATTGCTTTGGTTTATGTTGGACCTAATGTACCTTAAGTATTTAGAGCTTTAAGCAAGTGGAAGAATAGAGTTTTTTGCTTAAAGCTTGAAGTAACGTTACTGGAAGTTTGTGGTTGCTGTCCGAGAGAATGAAGCAGAATGTGCTTCTGACCGTCCCTTTTTGGCCTTGAAAACGCGAGAACTGGATGTCAAGGTCTTCTTAGGAAATGTAGGTCTAGGTCTTAGCTTCGAAACGCTATAAAGTTCGCCTCAATCCAATAAGCATAGCTCTAGTTATGATTGAAATACCAGAGGATGGCAAAGCTGCCTTCCTCGTTGCCTTTTCTTTTGTTTTGCAAGCATGCAACTTTGATAATGGCTGTGAGGAAACCAACTTTTAACTAACATTTCTTCTAATTTCAACACTCGTAAGTTTTCATAAATGATAGCTGCGATTGTTCTGAAATTTAATGGCTATACCCAGTTCTACAAGCAGAGTTAAACTAAGGCGATTGAGTTCCACGAGCAGAGTTAAACTAAGGCGATTGAGTGAAAAGTCACAATAGTTATATATGTAAAGTGGCTTTTAATTATTTGATATTGTTTTCACGAATATTTTAAAGGCTATTAATTTGAGGGGCTGGTATAGTGGAATAAAACTTAATTTCCAAATAACTTAGAGTCTAATTAATTAAAAGAGAACCAATGGAATACTTCTAAGCCTTAATTTTGGAATCTTGGGTGGAAAATGATTTAATCCTAAAATAAATATCTTATAAATTATTAACTTGGGAAAACAGGTATAATTCTTGATCAACACAATAAAGTCAATAAGTTTCAAAATAAATTGATAAATGAATATTGAATATGTTATATTTTGTACTTTAAAGTCAAACTTGATTTTAATAGTTCAAGTGATAAAGTAAGAACAATAAGTGAACATCTACAAACTATGTATTTGATTTGGAATTATTAACTTGTCCAGGAAGTAGCTGTGAACCAGAAAACTAACTCGAGACTCGAGAGTAGTTATTTGAATATTTGGTGAGTGTTTTTCGAATTTATGTGTTAAACTGCTTATGTGTACCTAAATACAATTATATAGCAAATGTGCTTATTATGAAATATTTTTAAGTAATTCATTGTGAAGTGTTTTCAATTGTCCCCCGCCTTCTAAGTCGGGAGTGTATTTTATCGCACTCGACTTGGTTTGTTTTTGAAGGTTGATAATTGATCATGTGATATTGTAAGTGTGCATGACTGTAAGCCGTGTATGTACTTTATCATACCCGGCTGAACTGGGCCCTAAAACCCTTTGTTCAACGGACTATTTGAGCCAGCAAAGGGCTTGGTCGGGTAGGACAGTAGATTTGGGTAAGTGTTTCGGTATGTTCGAGTATTACCATGGACTAGTAGATTACTGATATTGATATGGCCGTCTAAGTGAGGGAAGTATTTATTGTTTTGGAGGTTATAAAGAGGAGTTCAGTAGAGTATGTAGTGCATTGAAGTGGCTCTAATGCGAGCACTGTATCCTTTTAAAAGTGATTGTTTAGTAAAGTGTTTTCTCAAATGCTTAATGCAAGTGATTATATAATGAAATGTGTACTACTTGCTTAATTGTGCTTATTTAAGTGTTTGTTAAATGTTACTTGCTCGGTAAACCTCACTGAGTTTTAACTCAACCCTTTAGATTTGTTTTCCTTACAGGAGTTGGAGATTGAAGAGTGATTAAACAGAATTAGAAAGTTTTTGGGAAGATCCATCACTGTGGGTATATATTGTAGTCATGGTTCATTTTGTATTTTGAAACATTTGAATATTTTGTTTTGAGTTAGTGTAATATTAAGAACGGATGTTTAGAACATATATTTGGTTTCTTTTATTGGACGAATTTATGTTTCAAACTGATTGGAGTTGTACTTAAGAGTGAATGTTCAGTTGTTCATTGATAATGTTATCTCTAAAGTTAATGTAAGTGAGTGAGTCCTGGCGAGAGCCAGGCAGGCGATCCGCTAACTTCTAGGGTATGCTCTAGGAAAAGATGGGGTCGTCACAGTCAATTTCATCCAATCCATTTTACCAGTTTATTCATTTTTAGAACAATCCAGTCAAATTTTGAATAAACCATCAATTCCATCCCACTCAATTGACCAATTTATTCACTTTTAGGACATTTCAGTCAAATTTTGAATAAACCATCAATTCCATCCAATCCATTTGACCAACTTATTCATTTTTAGAGCAATCCAGTCAAATTTTGAATAAATTATCAATTTCATCGAATCTATTTGACCGTTTACTCACTTTTAGGACAATTCAGTCAATTTTTGAATAAACCATCAATTCCATCTAATCCATTTGACCCATTTATTCTCTTTTATGGTTTCAATCTATGGTTTACCAGAAAAACTAGTCAAGACGTTGCAATTTTTTCAAGAGTAGGTTCTTTCATGCTAAATTGACTTTTAACATCTCTTCATGTGCCAATCAAAGCAATCAATCCATTCAAATTTTATCCTCATTTTGTTAGATCAGATGTCTCCTGCCTTTTCAATTAGTAAAAATTTTAAAATTATTTTTCACTCGAATGTCAGTAAATTGATCTAATTCATCAGGTATTGTATAGTGCCTACCCTAGAGAATTGCATTTTTCATGCTAGACTAACCCTTGGCATAAAAGGGTTTTCCCATAGGACATGTATACTGATTTTACAGTTTTACTTGCTAATTTTGAGTATTTTTCTTTTTTTCCCCTCCCCTGCATTTATAAAAGATATTTTAATAAGGTAAAAATATTTTTCTTATATCTGATAACAATTTTAGTCTAATAAATTTTGAAAATTACAAGTATTACTTGATTTTTGGATTGATCCTACAATGTAAAAACATGAAAATTCTATCTAGAAACACCAATCTAAAACATCCCAAAGATTTCATGATACAGTTGTTTGTCAAAAAAATCTCTTGATTCATTGTTCCTAACACATTTTGTATTAAAAGAAAAAAAAAGAGAAGGTGTGTGTATGTGTGTATGTATGCAAGCCTATTCTTTAGAGATTTTTCTTTTCTTATTTGTATTATAGTTGAGTAAAAATTTTCATTTCAAACATTTGCAATAATAAAAATTTTCATTTAAACAATTATTGTTTTGTATATATTCATATACATTTCATTCTTTATTTGCTCATTGGGAGATTTCATTATGGATTTTAAGAAATAAGACTAAGCTAAAATTTTTCAATCTCTTGCTTGAAAATTCACAAGTGTGTGTTTAATTTTCTAAAATCCTTGTATGCACTAAATTTGCGGTCCAGACTATTCAATAAGAGCACTCGAAATAAAAAAAAAAGGTCATTCAAACTTATTAGTTTATCTCAAAAGATCAACTACGATACCTTTTCTCTTTCATTTTACAATTCATATTTTATCTAGTTCTATTAAGCCTTTAAAGTCAGTCACATTGGTTGACAAACTTCAGAGTGAGGTAATCTTTACTTTGAAAATGTCCACTATAATCTAATCAGATTCAATTCACATCTAATTGAAAGCAAAAATGTATATTACTCTTGTTTGTTTTGAAAATTTGGAATGATACTTTAGACGTTCTTTTCTCTATCTGTACAGATTTTATTATTTACTCTCACATTTGAGCATTTAAAAGTACAATTTCGTTTCAAATAAGAGCTTTAATAATCATAATCTTATATTGAAAAAAAAGGAATGGATTCTTCCAATAGGCTATTCTTTAGTTTGATTGTCATGTGAAGTGGGAATGATGTTTTGGCCATCGTGTCTACTATCTAAACACTATTTATCCTTTTCATCCACATTTTGATCGTAAATTGGTGGTTCATTTCAAAAGCACTTATGATTGCACCCCACATTGAGGAAGGAGATTTGAGAATTTTCAAAAATAGCAAAGATGCTAAAATTTTTTGAAAAGAACATGAAGTATGAAAAAAAAAGAAGAAAAAAGAAGAAAAAGGGGCATTTATATTCTAAAAGTTAGGGGGTTTTCGATTCTATCATTGATATTTGGGATTTCGTTATTAAAACAACAAAAGGGGAAACGAAAAAAAGAAGAAGGTGAAACAAAGGAAAAAGAAAAAAATATATAAAGTAAAGAAAGAAAAGAGAAGAGAAAAGAAAATGAGAAGAAAGACGCAAAGAGATTCGATATTGAAATTCCTTTAGTGATTGGTGATAAAAGTCAAAATGGAATCCAAGGTCTTTGAATACAAAACTGGGGCAATTTTGGGAAGGAACGTGATTTTAAGTGCAATATTCTTAAAAATCTTATTTCTTCTACTATCATTTTCAAATCATATTACAAGCTCATAAAGTCCATTGTTGACTTATCTTTCATGACAACTTGAAACAAGGATTGTGCCTTTAAGAGAATTTACCAATTACTCATGATCATGAGACCATAATCTGGTTTCCATATATTTAGCTATCGCTTTTCACCACATATTACAAGCTTATATTACTTATATGTTAACTAAGTTTTCTTAAGAAATAAGGGTGATAAACTATTTATTTTCATCAAAATGTGATATTGAATGAATTAAATATAATCTAGGTACAAAAGCAAGACAGATTTTGACATGTCATTTCTCTTAACCACCCAAAAATCAGGAATAATACCTGCTTTTTTGGTCCTAAAGGATGAGTTAATAAGAAAAGTGATTATTTTTTCTAAACACAGATCCTAAAGTGAGGAAGGAATTTTTTGTAACTTGGTCTTGTTTTGAGAGATTCATCATGGAGTGTTCTACATAAATTTGAACATGACATTTATATTTCTTTATTTGAAAAATGCAATTCCTGTTATACATCAATTCAAATTGCATGTAAGTATATGATTATTTTTAAAATTTTAAGAAATACAATTTTCTTGTTTTATCCAAATAATGGATAGTCATTCAAACAACATTTTTTTGCAAATTAAAATAGGCCCAAATTGGGACAAATTTTTGTAATACATTGTGGGGTTTTGCCTAAGAGTCAAGTAATATACTTTCGAATCTGTCATTTAAAATTCAATTTCGATAATACTACTTCTTTCATGAGTAGTAATTGTATCATTTTTTAAAATAAAATAAGAAATTTTTGTACAAATTGCACTTTGAAAAATTTCCTTGGTGCAAGTGTTTATGGCTGAAATTGGCGAATAAGCACAAGTCAGAATCTTGCAAATATGAAGATCAATCACGAATAAAAAAGAGGACAATAATATTACATGATAAAGTGGAAGATTGGCTTATTTATTCAGAAGGAGTACATACTTCAACCAAAAAAAAAAAAAAAGGAAAGCCATACACTGGGACAAATTTTGAAAAATACGGTTTTAAGAGCTATCTTAATTTCACTGTCTGATCTGCTTTCGGACATCAACCTTTATTTTGTCGGGTTTAGCTTTGAATTTTATCCTATCAACTTTTATTTTGTTTGATTTGGGTTTTCTCCCACCAACTATTATTTTTTTTTTGGGTTTGGATTTTACCCCATCAACCTTTATTTTGGTAGATATGAATTTTATCCCACCAACTTTTATTTTGTTGGGTTTGGATTTTTATTCCACCAACCGTTATTTTGTTGGTTTTGAATTTTATTCTACCAACCGTTTTGTTGGATTTGAGTTTTATCTCACCAACTTATTATTTTGTTGAGTTTAGATTTTATCCTACAAATATTTATTTTGTTGGATTTGAATTTTATCTCACTAACCGTTATTTTGTTGGGTTTGGATTTTATCCCATCCACCAACCGTTATTTTGTTGGATTTGAATTTTATCCCACCAACCTTTATTTTGTTGGATTTTGATTTTATCCCACCAACTGTTATTTTGTTAGATTTGTGTTTCATTCCACCAACTGTGTTAGATTTGAATTTTTATCCTATCAACCATTTTTTTTGTTTAATTTGGATTTTATCTCACCAACTGTTATTTTGTTGGGTTTAGGTTTTACCCCACAAAACTTTATTTTGTTGGATTTGGATTTTACCCCATTAACCGTTATTTTGTTGGGTTTGGCTTTTATCCTACCAACCGTGTTGGGTTTAGATTTTATCCCATCAACCGTTTATTTTGTTGGATTTAGGTTTTATCCAACTAACCTTTATTTTGTTGGGTTTGAATTTTATCCCACTAACCTTTATTTTGTTAGATTTTATCTCACCAACCGTTATTTTGTTGGATTTGGGTTTTTATCTCACCAACCATTTTGTTAGGTTCGAATTCAGTCACATCAACCTTTTTCATTGTCTAGATTTAGGTTTTTCGATTTATTAAGTTGTTACTAGTTGTTTTAGTTGTGATTCAGTTAAATAGGTAAGTAATTTGGTGTCTACATTTTTGTCTTGAATTTCTGCGAAACTCGCACAAAGAGGGGCAGGTTGTAGTTACCAAAATTTGCATTTATCCTTATTTCACTTATTTTATTTTATTATTTTGTTATTATTATTATTATTATTATTTACTTATCTATTTATTCATTTCATTTCATGATGATTTTACTTTTTAAGAAAAATCATTTCAAATCATTTTTATAAAAATTGAAAAGAAAAGAAAAGAAAAGAAAAAAAAATCAGAAAATCAAATTAGTTTTTGTAACAAAAAAAAAAAAAGAGCAGTGCACGCGCGTTATTCATCACTTCCTTCGTATAGAAGCCATGAACGAGTTCTAGTACTAGATTGCAACTGCCATTTCCGTTCCATTTTCAATATGTTTTTCTTGATTTTCCTTTTTCCCAAAAACCTTTTGCCACCTCACCATCAGAATTATCAAGAAAGTTCCAGAGTTAAAGCCATCCAATGACTCAAAAGGTGGCAGTAATACCTGGGTTTCATCCTAACCTTTGAGGTGAGGGTTTGGGAGTCTTGGTTTGGTATAAATAGAATCAAAATAGAACCATTAGAGAAGAAAAAAGGGAGTGGTGGCGGAGCAATAAAAATCAAAGAGAAAAGGAAAGGAAAGAAAAAACAGGGAGAGAGAAAAAAGTTTTTGCAGAAAAATTCTTGTGAAAAACAGGCTGAGCAACCAACCCATTTCTTCATCAAATTCCAACCAAATATCGAGCTTTTAGGGAGGATTTCTTTACTTCTGCACTTTTGGGATGTAATAGAACCATTTTTGTTCAGAAACGATTTAGGGAAAACGCCTCCAAGACAGATAAATTGAAGCTCCAAGTTGCGAGTTCATCAGTGCTGCACCCCACTGCGACGAAAATTTTCTTGACTTCATTCCATGAATCAGCGTGCATTCTAGGGAATATTTCATGTTTATCTGACCTCACAAACACTCCCAGGTAATTATGGCTTCTATCCATGTCGATTTAACAAATTTTTTTTGCAAAGATTAGGGCTCATCGGACATGAACTATCGAATTATGTTGCTGGTTTGATGAGTTTGCCCATCTCTCTGCCATGCTTGTTTTTAGATGATTTTCTTGCTAAATATTCCCTTTTCAGTTTGTGAATCTTTGGTGTTGGGCTATGGAAACAAAATACATGAGTTACACAATCTTATTGGCTCGGTAGTTACTTCGTATGGTTCTTATATTTGAGGAAACAAAGTTGCAGAAGAGGCTGCTTTGAATCAAGCTGCATGAAAATTTTAAAAATTGCACTTAGACCCCTTAATTTTTACATAATTCTAATGTTGCCCAAAATCTAGAAAATTGAACCAATTTTTGCCCCTTTTAAGTTTTATTCCTCTTTTTCATATTTTAATTAGGTTTTTGGACAGATTATTTCTCGGTTTTAGGGCATTATTAAGCCTTAATAATTTTTAGCAGATTTTTGTCTTGTTGGGTTTAATAAAATAATTCAATACATGGGTTAATGTTGTTTTCTTTGGGTTTTTGGTAAATAGATGTGGTGCATCTTTGATTGGGTTATGGCATGGATTTGAAGGTAAAACTCATGTGTTTTGGTTGGGTTGAGTTGGCAAAAAAAATGATGGGCTGGCCTGTGTATTTGTTTTTCGGACTTTTGCCAGCCATAGGAAATTTTCGACCCAACCAAAACAAAAAGAAAACGAAAGATGGCCCAAGGGCATTTTTTAGTTAAACTAGAAAATGTTTTTGCAATCTGGCCTCTAGACTTTTGATTAGCTATACTATGGCCCTAAAAACTTTGGTTTTCTTTCAATTAGATCCTTATTTTAATTGTAATTTGATCCCTAAACTTTATTTTTCTTTAATTTTGACCCCTTATCTTTCTAATAATTATAATTTGACCTCTAAAACTATTTTAATTTTTAAACTTAGCTCCCTAATAGTTTTATTTCTCAAATATAAGTTGTTTATTTTTTAATTGTTAATTATACTTCATTTGAATGATTTAATTGATAGATTTCATGGTTATTTCCATTTCTTTATTATTTATTTGTTAATTAAATTGGTGCCTTGACCATTTTATTGATTTTAGAGTATACATAGGGCAAATTGTACCCCATTTAACCACAATTACAAGGGTGGTATCTTCTAATACTATTTTAAATCCTCTTATGTGCTCCTATGTATCTTTTATATGTAATTGCATGTTTTAAATGCTTTTTTTTTTTAAATTACTCATTTTATTCATTTTAAGTTTTGTTTATTTTATTTTATTTTGATGATTATTTGAGAGGCATTTAAATGTCAAGTTGTAATAGATAGATGTTCAAAACATGTATTTAGCTAGGTTATGTAATAGATAGGTTTTAATTTTGTCCAAATGTAATTAGTTAGATAAGTATAATAGTTAGGTTATTATTCTTTTTAATGTCCCCCTTAGATTGTAGTTAGGGTCCCAAATGTAATAGTTAAGTCCTTATGTGCGTTTCTTTGCTTGTGTGCTTGCATGCTTGTGTGTTTATGTATTTATTCGCTTTCTTTAGACTCTTTGCATCTAAATATTATGATTATGTGTTACGTGCTCTATATGTTTTATGTGTTTACTTGATTTAATTGTGTTTTATATGATTTATTTAGTTATAATAAATGAATGATGTCATCACACTAGTTCAACACTAGTGGTGGCTTTTTCCCCGCTTTCTCACTAGTCCAACGCTAGTGAGTATTTATAGAAATGGGTTAGTCCAATGCTAGACCCTTTAGGTCGTTTTCATGCTAGAATTCATACTTTGCTAGACATTTATTGCATTTTATGCATACTTTTCATTTTTAGGATCTTTTTTGTCATCTTGTATGACATTTCCTCTATATATTATCTCTCTTATCCCTATATATGCGCGAAACATGACATTTAGAATTGCATCTCATTTTAGGAAATTAAAAATAAGATAATTCATTTGCTTGACTAGGTTAGAAGAGTCATCCTTCAAATATGAAAAATGAATGAATGTAGTTTTCTTAGGTTTAGCACGCTCTCATCCTCTCTATAAAAAGAAAAATTGAGTCACGAATTTTAGTCTCTTGTACCCGTTATGTTGCATTTTTCTCTCTAGGTCATGTATACTTATCTATATATTATAATTTCTTTTTTCGAGTCTCACTTTTTTTGCATATTCGTGATCTCTTCTGAGAATCATTTTTGGACATCACAATTAGAGCTGTTAAGTCAATCGAGTAGTTTGAAAACTCGTTAGAGCTCGGCTCGTTAAGGCTCGAGCTCGGCTCGTTAATTTTGGTTAACAAGTCGAGCTCGAGCTCAAAACATGCTCGTTTAGTTAACGAGCCGAGTAAGCTTGGCTCGTTTAATACTCGAGTAGCTCGTTAGAGCTCATTAATAAAGGGCATATTTGTCATTTTAGAATTCAAAATTATAAAAATTAAAAATTATAGGTTTTTATTAAGGTTAATTTGCACGAGCTCGAGCTCGAGCCACATGTACATTTAACAAGCCGAGTTCGAACACATTTTAAAACTCATTTTCCTAACGAGCTCGAGTCGAGCTCGGCTCGAATTAAACTCGAGTCAAGCTCGACAGCCAAATACTCGGCTCGACTCGGCTCGATTAACAGCTCTAATCACAATTAGTATGATTTGCACCAATTAAATTTTAAAAAGACATCTCGACCCTCCCAAATAACCCCTTAGGTCTAGAGTTGCATCTATATAAAAATATCCAAATATGATAAGTTCATAGGTTAGATTAGAAAAATTTTCGGTTAAATCTTGCAACTAGTTTTGTCTAGGTTGAAATGGTGTTTTAGATTTTATCTTTGCTTTCCCTTTCTTCAACCATGACTCCCGAACATATTTTCTCTTATTTTCAAAGACTTGGAGTCATCTAAAAGGGTTTCATTATTTTTAAAATATTTTTTAGATAACTGGTTACACCTAACCTCAATATCAAATGGCAATTCATACTTTTTTCTTAAAAACCCTTTTAGACTAATTTTTTTGGTTTTAAACCGTCGCACTTTTTAAGTCCTATTTTAGACCCTCTTTTTTCTTTTATTTTTCAAAAACTCATTTTTTCAATTCACTCATAATTAATCAAAAATTCATTTTTTCTAACACATAATTTTGTCTTTCAAAAAATGGGACACGACATAGTTTTCTAAGTACTAATTTGTAGTTGTCATTTTCGTGCTATTGGAAGCTTATTTAAGGACATTTATTTATATTAAAAATATGGATAAAAGTTGGATGGATTTCTCAAGAACAAGTGAAAAGTACGAGGTAGGATTTAAAATGTTTCTAGACTTTGCATTTTTTAGATCAAGTTGTCACAAAATGATGTTGTGTCCTTGCAAAAATTGTGACATGGATATTTGTGTGACTAAAATGGAAGCATATGACCATTTGAAAGTGGTAAAATTTATTAGGGTTGTAATAATTGGATAGCACGTGGAGAACTTTTAAACTACAATGAAACCATATCTAATTCTAAAAATACAGCAATTGGGTTTCAAATGGGACTAATAACATACAAGACTTGGTCCATGATGTATTTGGATTACCATATCGAATAAATGAATTAAATAGAGAAGGGGACATTCTTGTTTTAGAGGTTGAAAAATTTTACAAATTGATTGATGATTCTCAACAGGATTTGCACAATGGTTGCAAAAATTTCTCAAAGTCATCTTTTATTATTCATTTGTTTCACCTAAAATGTCTTGCTAAGTTGAGTAACAAGATTTTTAATATCATTTTTGAGCTGTTGACAGAAGCATTTCCGGAGGTCATGACTAATTTGTCTTCTTCTTACTATGAGGTTGAGAAATTGATAAATACATTGGGATTGACTTATGAAAAGATCAATGCCTGTCCTAATGACCGTTCTCTCTATTGGGATAGTGTTGAAAAAGGAACTTCCAGAGGCAAGTGAATTCTTTTTAGAGTTGGGCCTGTTAGACCAAGGAGCCAAGAGTTGACAGGGATTCGAAATTCCAGTTTGGATGTTGAAAAACAGTAGGTCCATGATTGGGGGAAGATGTGACTTTAGGTGTTAAGGTGAACTTATAAACTTGGATTTAATGTGAGAAATTACTCATAAAGGGAGAGATTGTTAGGTTCATGAGTAAAGAATTATGTTCCACATTGATTCAAGAGATGAAAAAAGAGAGTTGGGCCTGTTAGACTAAAGAGTCAAGAGTTGGTAGGGAAGAGATTGTTAAGTTCATGAGTAAAATATTATGTCCTACATTGATTCAAGAGATAAAAAAAAAGAGTTGGCCCTGTTAGACCAAGGAGTCAAGAGTTGGTAAGGATCCGAAATTTCAGTTTGGATGTTGAAGAAGAGTGAATCCATGATTGGGAGAAAAAGTAACCTTAGGTATTAAGGTGAGTTTGTACTGAGTATTAAAGTGAGTTCGAAGAAAAACTTGTAAACTTGGTGTAGACACCAAATTTTTTTCAAAAAAATTTGTTAATTTTTATTCTATCTTTATTTATATTATTGATTAAATAATCATTTTGATTTTGTGTTAATTTGTAGGAAAAGGAAGAAGAAATGAAAATTTTAAAATATTGTTCATTCTTAACTCAATCCAAAAGATAAAAAATTCAACCAAAATCTAATCAAAATTCTCCCTTGGTACACTTAAATTTGATATCAAGTGGTGACTCTCCTTCTAAAAATTCTTTTTAAACTAATATTTTGGACCCAAATCATCACATTATTTAAAGTCCCATTTTAGGCTATTTTCTTTATTTTTTAAAATAAAAACTCATTTTTCTAACATTTTTCTCTTTTATTTTCAAAAATTGGGCACGACACTTGGATTTAATGTGAGGGATTGCTCATGAAGAAAGAAATTATTAAGTTCATGAGTAAAGAATTATGTTCCATATTGGTTCGAAAAATGAAAAAAAAAAAATGAGTTGGGCCTGTTAGACTAAGAAGCCAAGAGTTGGCAGGGATTCGAAATTTCAGTTTAGATCTTGAAGAAGAATGGATCTATAATTGGAAGATGATATGACCTTAGGTATTAAAGTGAGTTTACAGATGTCAAATATGTATAACAATAAATACCTGTTCAAATAAAATATAAATTTTTTATATAGCGCTAAGTAGGGTCGAATCCCCGAATTGGGGAAAATTCGTTTCTTCTAGAGCACAGAGTAAGAGCGATTTTTATAAAGATGAAAATAAATAAATAACTCAAATAGAAAAGACTAAATAACAATTTATTAAAATTGAAGTAATAATAGATAAACTCTAGTCGAGAAATAACTTTGGAGATGATTCATTCAATTAATCATCGATACAATGATACTTTCATTTACTCATTAATAAACAAGTTATAACTGCTAAACAAGCAAAGACAATCAATTTCTTCTTACTGTATAGGTGATTAAGATTTGACCATTAATCATTGTCCTAATTAAGAAATAACTCTAAGTACAACCTTAGAGTTTAATTTCCCGTCTTAGAATTGCCTTAAATTTCCCCGACACAAATCCAATCATGCAAGTTACCACTATTTTAGAGCAATTAAATTATTACAGATTTAACTGCTCTAATTGGCTCTAGGTTATTAGATTAATTTAAGTACCCAGCCCTGGATATTCAAATAATATAATAACTATAAGAAATTAAATTGAAGGATATACGAATACCTGTAAATAAAAGAAATAAATATAATTAATTCGATTTTATAATTTTAAATAAATAAAATCATCCGTTGTTTCTTGACTAGAATAAAGTGCTTAGTTCATCGTCACGAAAAAAGCTACACATGAAATATTTGACTTTACTGCTGCGGTCATTGTCCCAAAAAGTGCAATGAAGTATCAAGAGAAGAAAAGACAAAACGTCTGTTCCTTTCGACATAGGAGAAAAGAAAAAGTAACGATCTAATTGCCTTAGATTTCATCTCCTCTATCTACTAAAAAGATATCTTTCCTAAACAAAATCAAATTTCTACTAGATAAAAAAATTGTTTCCAAAAAGTAGCTAACTAAACTAGTGTCCTAATAGAAATAGGAGACTAGTCATGCGATGCAGAGTCCGACTTCCACGACTTCAAACCGACTCCAATTCAAGATTGCAAACCACACGCCAAATCTCGAGCCTTCGGACATGCAGAATTAGGCTTTGATGCGTTCACGCCGAATTGCACAGAAATTCAATTAAAACTCACATCTTCAATCTCTTTTGCTTCAAATCCCTATGATCAACACTAATTATAAAAAAATAAGTAGAATCTATCAATTGACGCAATATTTGACAAAATAAAAGAGGGAAACAATCATAAAATTAATAACAAAAATACAACCTATCAATTTCCCTTACACCTAAACTATGCTTGTTCTCAAGCATATCTAAATTCAGAAATACAATCAAGATAGCAAGAATTTTGCAGCAAATCACACTAGTACAAGCATTCTACCCTCCAACAATTTCATCAAAATTTGAATGCACCAAATTCAACAAGGCTCACAAAGGATCCCTAGACCGGATTTGCAACGTGGCATGCCGTATCTATGAGACTTTACGCCCATAAATATAAGGCATCATAATCATAACTTACCAAAACTTCACCAAAATTTAAAACTTACAAATACTAATGAAATACATGCATTTTACTAAAATGCACCTACAAAATGCTTTACTCAAACTTTCTAGAATTTAAACATCTACCTATTTATCTCTCTCATTTATCTTCTAAAGTACATGAGCTGACTTTCTTGATCTGCAAGAAAAATAAAAAGACATGGGTTGAGCGACGTTCATCCAATAGGTAGTACTTACTCCCCTATTGGATCATGTTGCTATATATATACTATATACATTTGTAATTTCGGTCACACTACGCCACATGCATGCATCAATTAAAAATATTTGTCATCTCATTTCATATATTACATAAATATACTTCATTGAAGGTGAGTGGCATGTACATAAGTGACCTCCGTCCGACGTGGCACTTAGTTCCGCAGGTTTTAAAGAAGGTCCCCGTTGAACATGGCATAGAAACACACATAACATGACATGATCGTATTCATTAAACATACTTGAAAATCATAAAACATATCAATTGTATTATATCATTTCATAAACATAGCTCATAAACAAGTACATGCAATATCCAATTTCTGAGTACTCAATTTAGAGATTAAACCCCTTTAAGGAGGGTGACCAAGAGATTTCGCGTAAACCCTTTGATCACATAATATAACATAAGTCAATCGGCCGGACTCTATACCGACTCCCATGACTAACATAACATAATATATCAGGATTATAGATCCTACCATCTATTTCACGACCGTTTAGAGTTTTTTGTAACATAAAATCATTTTACAAGTCACATGCATATTTTCTTCATTCATGAAAATATGCCACTTGTTTCGTAATTTCATAGCATGCCAAAACGTTTCAAATAGGTATACATGATCCATTTCTTCAAACCTATTTGAAAATATGTTTATTGAAAACAATTCATATTTAACATTTTGAAAATGCAGAAAGGTAAGTATCACCTACCTCAAACTACGCTCTTGAAGAGATTCTTAGCACGCCCTTAAACTTGTTTCAAACCTATAACCAATAACATATATACCCTAATTAATTCAATTATCTTATTCTTAAAGTGCCTAGTCCTACCTTAAATAACCTAGAAAACATGTTTGGACATTCTCTAAAATTTACTTGAATAGTTTCCCAATATAGAAGGTTATCCATTTTTTAAAGTTTCTTAATTTAGAAAGTTTCCTTTTCTTTTAGAAAGCTCAATAATTTGGTTATCCATGAAAAAAGCATGATTTATACAGGTTTATTTATTTGACTTATTTACTTATTTATTACTTCTGTAGAAATGACCCTGCATTAGTTCAAGTTGAATTTGAATTGTAGTTTGAACCTAGAGCTAATCCCATTAATGAAAACAAATACCCTTGTTTCTTTTTATAATTAGATTTGTAGTTTTTATTTTTGTTATAATTACTTGAATTATTTAAAAGAGCTCTTGGGTCCACTTAGCGAAAATTGGGTCGTTATAGTAAGATTGGACTTTTAAAATAAATTCTTCAATGTGTCTAATTAAAAGCCATAAACTTGGGCTTTATCAAAATTACCCATAAATTGAGGGAATAAATTTGAAATTTTAGAAAGTCATACAGTAACTCTTATAAGAACCATCATAGCATTTGTTTTTTGGTCTAGGTGAAATTATCTTTAAATTATGGACCAATATGTAAATTGTTTAAATAAGTTCAAATTCATCTTCTTCAACTATTTCCAGATCAACCAATCCCTAATTCTCAAACCTTAAAGGCACAATTCTTTCATCAATTGCTTCAATTAACAATCATTACCATCACTGCCATTATCTCCACCAATATCACCATCCTAATTGCTCATTAAGATTACACAAAAAGCTCTATACATAATCTACTAATAAACAAGTGTGTGTTTTATCACTAGTATTCTAGCAAATTCTCCAACCTTTTGACCTTTTTGATGCCTAATTTCTTGGATGCGTAGTTATGATAAGAGAACAATCATTATTCTTTGCTCCCTATGTCCAATTCAGTAACTATTAGCCCATTGATTTCTGTCATACCCATAGTGAATCACTAAAAGAGACAACGTACAAATTGGCTCCTAGTTTTTTTTGGGGCTTGGTATCATGCTTTAACGTTAAGTGTCGTACGTTACTAATGTATTCACCCTTGGAAATCTTCTACGAAAGGATTTCTACCACTAGTCTATGTCCTTTTGAATGGGGTATGATCAAACTCCTATGAGTTATTGCTACTTGTGGTCGTAGTTCGCTAGAGTAATATGTTGCAGCATTAGTTGTAGTTTAGTTATTGCCACTAGTCTCCTAACTTAATGAATTTTTTTTCTGCAGTTAAATCCCAAAATCGTTAAATTTGCTTAATTCTGTTCCTGTGTCCAACATGGATAATTTAACCCAACCAAACATAGATAATCGCCATAAAGCCTAAATCAGACATGAATCTTCTTTTGATCTCGGTAACCAAAGTGTAAACAAGCATGAATTATAACAAATTTAATTGAACAGTATCTCAAAATTGATTAACCCAAAAGAAAAGGAAAAGTATAATAAACTTTTGAGAACTTGCTTAATGATTCAGGATTGATTATCCTATATGAACTTCTACTTGATCGTCAGAAACAATTCATCCCTCTCTGACACTCTTTGGCATTGCATTGTTTAATAGAAAAAGAGGAAAGAGTTAAAGAAAAAAAGTATCGTCTATGAGTTTTGGTTATAGATAGATATCCTGTCAGAGTAGTTTTTCCATTGATAACTTCCCTATCACAATCACTCCACCCCATTCTCTATCCATGTTCTTGATAAATCTCTTTTATCTGAAAATAAGGGGGTTAAGATACTACCCACTACCCATCCAAACTTAACTCCCTCTAATATTGACATTTATTATTATTATTATTATTATTATTATTAGTTATACAATAAAAATTTTGGGTTTCACAATCAGGGTAAGAGTTAGAATAATAAGGTAAATTAGAGGTGTAAATATGTCAAAAGGATGTCAAGAATTCATCATATGAAAATTTTCTCAACTCAATCGTCCAAGGCTTAGCACCCACTCATCAACTCAACAAGTGTAAACATTTTTCAGCAATTTGCCTCTACTATTTTAAAACTTATGCACAAAATTTTGCGTCTCTTCATTTTCTTTCTTTTTTGCTTTTTCAGTTTTTTTTTTCAAATTTTTCATGATTCCTCATCATATTCAAACACTTGTGAAGCATCTCAGTTTTCATGCGATCAAATTTAGACATCCCTTCAATATAAGGGTCGAAAAAAAAGTCAAAACAAAAGATCTTGGGGAAAACAATTATGGTTATTAAATAAAGAAAAAAAAGGGGGTAAATGTGAGGACCCGAAAATTATTTTAAATTTTCTCCTATTTTTAAAATTTTAATTTATATTTTCTTTTATTTTACTTTACCTGTTTATTTGCTAACCTTAATTTGATAGTGATTTTAAAGGTTAAGTTAAGATTTTTATCATTTCATTTTTATTATTTTAGTGCATGTTAAGTTTTGTAGAGTATTAAGGTAGTATGACCGACTAGTGAGATGTGTGCGTCATTTGATGGACGAGAACGAGTGTGGTACTATAGGAATTATGTGATTAGAAGTGTTAAGAGTGTATTAGAGGAACACAAGATAGATTGGTTATTAGAAACAAAGGGATAGATATGAAACTCTAAGCTGCCAAGTGTCAATGCTTGAAGCTTCCATTGACCAAGACTTTTCTTTAGTCCTTATCTTACATTTTAACCAAACTTTCCTCCATCTTGGCCAAAAATTTGAGAGCAAAAAAGGGAGAGGAAAGCCTTCAACTTTTATCTTGATTTCTTGCTTGATTTTTGAGAAAATCAATGTGAAACTCGAATCCACTCCGATCAATCTTGGGGAAGCTTGGAGGTGAGCTTGGTAGAGCTTTTGGGAGGAAGAAAGTTCTTGTATTGTAACTTATTTTGGGGGTTTTGAGGTATTATACTAGAAACCTCTCTTTTTCTTTCTTATTTTGCAATTTAAGCAATACATGACTTGATTGTGATGGATTTTATGGAAGACTTCATGGTTTTGCTTAGTAGATTGAAATTTTCAGCTTTGGAATGTGTTGGCTAGCCTTTATATGAATGGTTTAGCTTTGATATGAGGTTGGATGAACTTATAAGCTTTGGAATGAGATTTCTATCTTCTATGTACGATTTTCTAGTTTTAGTAGTAAATTCAAGCTTTGAGAAGAAATTTTCCAGTTTGGATATATGTTGAAGATATGCTTGGTACATGCCTACTTTAGTTGGTTTTATGGCTTAGAATAAGAAAATCTTGTATCTTATTACTTGTGGCCTTGATTGAGGTTTATTTACTATGAAACTAAGATTTGAATTGGATGATTAACTTGAAAAAGTTTGGAGACATATGCTGGAGTTTTCTCCTTGTTGGTTAAGTGAAGGTTAAGGTGGGAATTTAGGATATTTCGTCTTCCTATTGCATATGATTTTACTCAAAACACTTGTTACAAGCTATTTTTTTGCATGTGTGTTAGTTTTGAGCCAAAACAAAGAGATTTAAGAAAGGAAAAACCTAGTTTTCCAAATTATTAGTGTGCTGAAAATTTTCCACAGGAGGCTCTGCATAGATTTGGGAAATTTGCTATGACTTTGTGTAGAAAAGTCAGAATTGAGTTCCGTTTATTGTGTTTGAAACTAGACTCATAGTTTTTTTAACCATGTAAAATCCATGGTTTGATTCACTTTCTATAAATACCAGCAAAATTTCAAAGTGGACTGAAAATCCAAAACTGTCCTGTTTTTGCACTTAGTTGAGCAGTGAATTGAGATTGAGATTTGACTAATTTATGGGCTGAATTTTATGAAGGTGTCTTCCAGAGAGTTGCAGAATTTTGAGTCTATTTTCTAACGGTATAAGATTTTTTTTTTACTTACGGAACTCAAGTTATACTTTTTCAAAGAATGTCACCAAAGCTAGAAATTTTATCAAATGGATTGAGTGAGACTTGGAAACGTTTGGAACACATTTTCTGGGTTTTAAAACTTATTTTGGTGAGATTTTGGATGCCTAAATTGCTCTCCTCACTTTTAGAATACATTTAGATTTTTCCTTGATTTGCACCTTCACATTTGCCCTTGAACCCTACATGTTTGAGAGGCCATCTTGTATAGGCTTGTGGCTCATAATTGAGCCTAATATGTGAACTTTGTTCACTTAAACTTTGGATGGTTGGACCATAATTTCTTTATTTTGGTTGTTCTTAAGGTTTGCTGGTGAGCACGAGTATAACCCGAGGACGAACTTTTGACATTTACTCTACTGATATCGGTGAGTGTTTCTTGCATGTGTATGTTTTAAATGACTATGTGAAATATTGTGAATGTTGCCGGAATGTTAAATGTTTTCTAATGATTGCTAAATGGATTTTCAATGGGTAAGTATGTACTTTATTGCAATCTATCCAAGCAAAAGTGAATTTTCAATGATTGAATGCTACTTGTGTATGAATGTAAGTCTTTTGGCTGAACTGGGCTCTTGCCCTTCATTGCCAGTCGACTCGAGCTAGAAGCGGATTTGGTTGGCCGACTAGTGACTTTGGGACAATGTTTGGTATCCTCGAATATTACCACGAAGTTTGGTGGAGAACTGGCCAGTGAATTCAATGCAATGAAATCAATGAATGAATGACAAGAACACTGAAGGAGTTTTCACTTGCAAATATTTTCTAATGTCGAAGGGATAAGGAAAATGATTGACGAATGAATGAATGAATGACTTGAATGAATGGCTTCAAGTGAGCATGCATCCTTTTAATAAATGAATGATTGATTCTTGAATGACTGCTTATTACTGTACCAAGTGTACAAAGTGCTAAATATAAATGTTTCCATATTTTGCCTGTTTGAATGCTTGTTTGGGAACCTCACTGGACTTTTAGTTCATTCTATTAGTTTGTTTTCATTATAGGAATGGAGGTCCGGAGCAAGTAAGCATGAAATAGGTGTATAATCTTCACGTACTTGTACTTTTGTAGATGAAATATATTTGGGGATCTTTGGTAATGTACTCCTATGTTTCACTTTTGGGTTGTAAGTTTGAATTTTGGTTGAATTGTAGAACTTAAATGTTATTTTGGAGGTTTGAATGGTTAATCTTGAGAGTGAGTGAGTTCTGACGAGAGTTGGGCAGGCGGTCCGCCAAATCCTTGGGTACGTCTTAAGAGGAGGTAGGGTTGTCACAGTGAAAACTCAAATGGTCTCACTATGGGTAAATAAAGTAAGGGCCGGTTCTTTTAAGAAAGCCAAAACATGTTAAATCCTAGGTTTCCTTGTCACTTTTATGCATCAAATTCAACAAAATGTGATTTTGACATGCATAACATATCAAGTTCTAGACTGACACAACCATGTGCGACAACCACTTATCAAACAAAAAATTGATCAAAACATAAATGAAATGTTGATTAATAGGTTCAACAAACTCACAAAGTGGTTAAAATTTGTTTAAATCAGTACATTTATCATTCAAATTCATTGCTAAAAAAATAAAATGCTTAATTAGCATAAATTTACTACTCATACTCGCATCTTGATTGCATACATTCATCATAACCAATAAAGACTACTAGCAAAAAGAAAAAAGTTTAAGTAATTAATGCCTAGTTAGCAATCCAAACCCCTCCCTTACACCTAAATCTTACACAGTCCCCAATGTAAGAAATAAATAACAAATATAAAAAAAGGGAAAACGACACTTCCCTGAATGTGGAAGAGGCATCACATGGCTACGGTGTGGGAGGTGAGGAAACGAAAATAGAAACCCTAGTCACGGTGTTCGCTTTCATTTTGCTGAAGAGGAAAAAGAAGAAAGAAGAAAGAGAGGAGAAATAAAGAAGCAAGAAAGAAAGAAAAAGAAAGAGAAATAGAAAAGAAAAAGAAAATTTTTTTGTCACTTTTTTTTGAAGAAACCTAGATCGTCACTATAGACATGCCCACGTTTAAATCATAAACAGTCTTCTAATCATTCATCATAAAAATTCCCTCTCAAGCATGACCAATGAGTGTGGGCACACCAAAATTATAAAGAATCTTCTGATTATTCATCGTAAAAAATCCCTCTCAAGCATGAGTAGTGAGCGCTAAAAAACTATAATGGACATAGAAATATTCAACATTCAATTCTAACTTGAGCACGTCTTCTAGCAAACTACTTCTTGATACAAAGCAACAAAATCACTTAAATTGCATCTAAAAATTAAACAAGAAATATGAAACAACTAAAATTAAAAATCCTTGGTTGCCTCCCAAGTAGCACATTTGTTTAATGTTTTTGACTAGACATAGGGCATCACTTCTTAATTTGGATGTAATTCAAACTTTTTTGCAATTTGTGGCATTTCTTCAAGATCCAGATTACCATTAAGTGCAACCATCTTCTTCAAATTATTGCCCATTTTCACATCATAAGTTGTTTTCAACCTATCATGTTGGTTTGCAGCAACTATCAACTTGCCTCTACAATTTAATTCAGAAAATTCTTGTAAAGTGGGATTAATAGTATGAATAGTAAACATAGAATGAGAATTATTGGAATGTCGCATTTCATTAAAAATATTAAAATGACCTACTTCTCCACCAAATTTCATCGTAATAGTACCCCTCTTTACATCAATTTTCATTTCGGCTGTACTAAAAAAAGGTCTCTAATATAACAGGTGATAAATTTGGAGAGCATTCATCATTCATGTCAAGAATAGAAAAGTCAATAGGAAATACTAATTCATTAATTTGGACCAAAATATTTGCAACTAACGTATCAGGATATGCATTGGTCCAATCTGCTAATTAAATTATAATCTCAGTTTCTTTTAACGATCCTAAATTTAAATAAGCATATATAGACTTTGGTATTACATTAATAAATGCTCCTAAATCTAACATTGCATGTCTAATCTCAGTACTTCCTATTTTACAGGAGACAGTGAATATACCTGAATCCCCACACTTGAGTGAAAACTTTCTTTGTAGAATTGCGGAAACATTCTCTCCCACAACAACTCTTTTATCTCCCATCAATCTCTTTCTGTTGACGCATAAATCTTTTAAGAATTTTGCATACTTGAGTACTTGCTTGATTGTGTCCAACAAGGGAATGTTGACCTGCACTTTACGAAATACCTCTGGAATCTCATTTTTCTTATCTTGGTTTTTTGATTTCTCTAACCTACTAAGAAAAGGCGGTGGATTACATCTAACTTTAATCACAAATTAGAAATTACCTTGGGGTTTGTATTGCTTATTCCTTCCTCCTCAAACTCTTTATCAATTTGGTCTTCATTATCATCCTTTGGAATCATGAGCTTGGGTCCCTCGACTTCCTTCTCGCTTCTCAGAGTCATAGCACTTATGTTCTTCGGATTTACTTCGAATTGAGATGGCAATTTTTCTTGAACTTTGAATTCTAGACGGTTGATTACTCTTTCCATCTGACTCATTTGGTTCTCCAAATTTTGTATTCTAGACTCCGTCTACTACTGAAACTGCAAGGTGTTAGAAATTAATGCTTTCATCATTTCTTCTGAAGATGTACCTAAATTGAAAGAAGAAAATTGTGGCCTCAATGGGTATTGCGACTGGTATCTATGCTGTTTATTGGGCATGAAGTTCTGTTGCCTGTTCCCCCCATAGTTGAGATTTGCATGATTCCTCCAACCTAGATTATAGGTATTGGAGTATGGATCATACTGCTATCTTGATGTGGGTACGTGACTGTGACAGCCCTATCTTCCCCTAAGGCGAACCAGAAGGTTCGGCGGACCACCTGCCCAACTCTCACCGGGACTCAGTCGTTCACTCACACAAATCAGAAATAGAACCACAAGAAAAACAAAACGAGGATCCAAAACTTAAAAACAAAACTTATATACATAGATATCTCAGAAGGAAGTACAACCGTCAAATATACAGAAGTTCTCAATTCACCATACAACCAGCCCGTGCCAAGCACTAGAGCGAGAACTATTACAAAAGAAAACCAAGAGCTAGACCCAGCTAGTCTATACAGGCTCTCATCCTTGCTCGCCTTCACCTGTTAAGGAAAACAAAACTAAAGGAATGAGCTGAAAGCTCAGTGAGGTTCTGAACACGTAGGCAAACAAGAAGTGCATTGCATTTATTACATGTAGCCAATAATTCAAGATACAAATATAAGATAAAGTGATAAACACCTTCATTAAAAGGATACGGGCTCATAAGGAGCCATTCGTTCATTCGTTCGTTCATTCATTCTCCTTTCGTTCCCTTATACCTTCAATCATTTGAAAATGCATTTTGTATAAGTAAAACCCCTCGTTCATTCATGCGTTCATTCATTCATTCACCCCATCCCGGATATTGTTCAGGCTCCACCAACCTCCACCAACCTACAAGGTAATACTCGAGTATACCAAAACATTCACCCAAGTCCCTAATCGCCCGACTGAGTCCGCTTCTGGCTCGAGACGACCAGTAACAAGGGGCAATGGCCAGTTCAGCCAAAAAGGCTTACATTCATGCACAACTAACATTTCAATCGTTCAATCATAAGAATTTCACAACCATTTAGGCTGAGTGCGATAAAGTACATACTCGCCTCGAAAACACGTTTGGGCAATCATTGAAAGCATTTCATGTTATCAATCATTCATACAAACCATAAAATCATGAAACATAACAAACAAGGAACACTCACTTATTTATATGCAAAACAACGTCCAAAATCCTACCGGATATTACCCCCGGTCACCGTGAAAGCCTAAGATGCGTTAAGAAAGCATATTACAATTTACCTAACAAAACAAGTAAGTGGAAACAAGGAACTCGACTAGTTACGAGTAAGACATATAAAGGTGTGGTATGAAGTAGTAAATAAACATTTGAAGGTTCAAATGGAAAAAGGTAGCATGTTCTAAGATGGAAAACAGTCATAGTATTTGCCAAACGAAAAATATACAAGTTCAAATAGAAACTTAGTCATTGAGCGAAAATTTGGGCAGCACGTCCTTTTGTATTTACCTATTTTTCAGCCATTAATGACTTCATTATTTTCCTCAAATCAGTCCCAACATCTCATATAGAATAATCTCATTTCCAAAAGCCGTTCACTAGGTTTAAAGTCATATAAATACAAAAATAAATACAAAAATCAAGCTAGAAACATTTCCGGATGAAAACAGTTTTTAACATCATTTTGCGGTTTTGGCACCAATGGCGCTACGATTATCGGATGAAGCTGAAAGACACACCGTTTCGAAGCTAACAGATAGTGATACAAGGTTACAGAAGGTCACTCAGTCCAGTTTTGAGTGTAACCAGGTCAAATATGCAATATACTACACCAGAACCGCAAAAACATGTTCACAAACCGCATTCTGGTTCAAACATCATAAGTCAGGTTACCTAAGTCCAAATCGAGTGATTCCAAAGCCATAAAAAAGCTAAGATACAAGGCTACAATTCATCAGAAGACATAAACAATGAAATCAGAAGTATTCCCAGCCAAAATAACCAATTACAGAAGCAATTCTCAAGTTCGGGTAAAACCAGGGCAGCAGGGGTATTTCGGACTTTTCACAAGATACGATGCTCCGATTGACCTGAAATTTTGTAGGCCTCTCCAAAATATCATTCCCTACAACGTTCATGTTTTAATCCAAGGCCAATTCGGCCTCTAACTATGAGGTACAGTGCCAGGCAGAATTAGGGAAAATGAAACCCTAAGTTTTAAATTTTCTTTCCAAAACAGAAATTTTCTGCAATTAACCACCATTCACACTCTAAGGCTTCATTTTAGGTCATTTCCAATCATCATACATGGCCACAACATATGAATCATATGAAAACAGAAAAATCCTAAATAAATATAAAACTTCACCAATTTCAACCAAAATCACAAAATAACACCAAAAATTATCTCCTTAACTCACATAGGTCACTAATTAAGCATTATTGGAAGGACAAGAGTAGTCCCTTAGTCACTCACCTTATAAGACAAGAAAGGAAGCAATTCAACACCTTAGCCTTCCAAACAACTTCACCAATCACCTTACAAGCACTAAACTAAGAGGTTTTATGGAAGGAATTCAAGATTAAACGGTTAGTTTGTGAGATTGGGCAAGATTGGAGCAAGAAACTTGGAAGCTTTTCTTTCTTTTCTTGTAGGAAGAGGTTCGGCCAAGAAGCTTTGAAATTTGGAAAGTTTTTGGTCAATTTTTTGGTTTATTTAGTAAAATGGTAAAAAGATGAATAGTAAGTCTAATGTAGGAATAAATCTCCAAGTGACACATGTCACTTTCATTAATTGCTTGCCTAACTTTTTGTCTCTCTCACACCTATCCACTTGGCAACCTCTAAATATCTCATAACACCGGGTAAATTAAACCCAGTATCCAAAACTTAACCTAACTGGCCGAATTTTTCCAAACTTTTCGCTCTAGCGGGTCCCCCGTCCAATATACGCTCTTATTTTCTCGAAAACTAACCGATACCAGAAAATCATCTAAAAAAGAATATTTACTCATAAAACTTATCTAGAATTTTTCCTAATAAAGAAATGCAGAAAAATATGCCATTAAATAGAATAAAATCCAGAAAATGAGAAAATTACGGGGTCTCATACCCTCTCCCCCTTAAAAAAAATTTCACCCTCGAAATTTTACCTTCATTTGCCTCAGACGAGTCCGGAACTGTTTGGGTGCCTAACGCATAAGCTTTTGCTGGCCTACTAGTTCGGTTCCCTCTTTCATTTGCTTGTTTTGTTTTAGCTCCCTCCAGTTGCGGAATACTACCTCCGCGTGACTGTCTCCTCGGACAGTTGCTAACTTGGTGCTCACCACTCCTACAAATCAAGCACTTCTGCCCTTTCCGCCAACAATCGTTCTCGGTATGATTGGTCTTTCCGCAATAGCCACAAGTCAAGTAGGAAGCCATCTTTTGGCTTTCTGGAGAAGTCTCCCCATATCCGATTTGGCTTCTTTTGGTAGACCTTTCATCTCTCGCCCCTACTGTCCATGGCGGGTAGAACAAAAAGTTCATTTTCTGCATTTTAGAAGGTGCTATTGATTCACTAGGAGGTTCTTCAATCACACTACCAACTGCACCTCTTTTCCGAGTTTGGGAGGCTTTTACTTGTGCCTTTGCATTCTCGATTCGTTGAGCCTTCTCAAGGGCCTCCGTAAAAGTATTCACTTGCGCCGCGGCTAACGCCTCTTGGATGTCCAAATTCAGTCCCTGTATAAACCGTCTTACTCTTCGCCGTTCAGTGGCTACCAGTTCAGAAACAAACTTGGATAATCTTGTAAATTTTTTTTCATATTCGGCCACACTTAACATTCCCTGGCGTAACCCAATAAATTCCTCCTCCCTCCTTTCTTGGACTAAAGGTGGGAGGTACTTCTCGTTAAATTCTCTTATGAAGTTCGCCCATGTCCAGATAGCCTGTTCTCTTTCTCACTTTGCTCTAATTACGTTCCACCATGATCGGGCCGGTCCCTCAAATTGAAATACTACAAAGTTCACTTGCCTTTGCTCAGTGTAGTTTAGGGCTGTGAAAATATTAACCATGGTTTCTATCCATTGTTCAGCCACGTTCGGATCGGGTCCTCCACGGAATTTTGGCGGAGCAAACTTTTGGAACCTTTCAAGAGCCTTATCCTCGCCCATCTCAGGGTTCCGATTTTGGTTTACAGGTATTTGGCCTTGTTGATCCACTAATCTTGCCAAAATATCCGTCATTTGTTGCATTACCGTTGCTATTTGGTCTTCGATTGCAACTCTCGGTCCTTGTTCTTGCTCGGCTGACGTTTCCCTTTCCGCTCTTGGTTCTGGGGTCTGTTTAGTTCCACGGCCTCGACCACGTCCCTGACTACGTCTTCCGTCCATATATATTGTTTTCTCTTCTCTTTTTTTTTTTCCAAAAATAACTTCATGAATAAATGCAATAAGGTGACTCAAAAGTAACCAAAATTGAGGGCACCAAATACACAAGTAAACATATATACACATAACACTCCACGTAGCAAGGAAATAGCTGATCAATTATGCAAGTATGGATCAAGTCAGGCACAAATGCATATACACACATATACAAATTGACGTCATATAGTAAAAAGTTACGAGCGAATCGAAAGAAAAGGTTATGTGTCGGTCCAGTCTTAGCTAAGGTAACCCCGTCCGGTCCCTCGCATCACTTACTATTCAAACCAAATATCCATTAACCTCTTTTACTCATTCCAGTCGACTAAAGCCTGTCTCACATGCTTAACACCACTTCAACTCTGGAGTACTCGGGCACGTGAATCCGAAATAAGATAATTCACCTCTCGAACTGGCCAGTCCCAAGAGTAAACCATTTATAGTCGAAATTCCTACCCGACGTACCTATCTATAATCCTCAGAGACCTCAAGGAAGATTTAAGGCCTATAACATTCCCAATTCAGAGCTTATGCTCGAACGAGCACTTATTCCTTCATATCTATTCACCACTCAGTCCAGACTCACTCCGCGCAGAGACCACGCGAAGCAGGCTCTGATACCACCTGTGACAGCCCTACCTTCCCCGAAGGCGAACCAGAGGGTTCGGCGGACCACCTGCCCAACTCTCGCCGGGACTCAGTTGTTCACTCACACAAATCAGAAATAGAACCACAAGAAAAACAAAACGAGGATCCAAAACTTAAAAACAAAACTTATATACATAGATATCTCAAAAGGAAGTACAACCGTCAAATATACAGAGATTCTCAATTCACCATACAACCAGCCCGTGCCAAGCACTAGAGCGAGAACCATTACAAAAGAAAACCAAGAGCTAGACCAAGCTAGTCTATACAGGCTCTCATCCCTGCTCGCCTTCCCCTGTTAAGGAAAACAAAACTAAAGGAATGAGCTAAAAGCTCAGTGAGGTTCCGAACACGTAGGCAAACAAGAAGTTCATTGCATTTATTACATGTAGCCTATAATTCAAGATACAAATATAAGATAAAGAGATAAACACCTTCATTAAAAGGATACGGGCTCATAAGAAGCCATTCGTTCATTCATTCTCCTTTCGTTCCCTTATACCTTCAATCATTTGAAAATGCATTTTGTATATGTAAAACCCCTCGTTCATTCATGCGTTTATTCATTCATTCACCCCATCCCGAACATTGTCCAGGCTTCACTAACCTCCACCAACCTACAAGGTAATACTCGAGTATACCAAAACATTCACCTAGATCCCTAATCGCCCGACCGAGTTCGCTTCTGGCTCGAGATGACCGGTAACAAGGGGCAATGGCCAGTTCAGCCAAAAAGGCTTACATTCATGCACAACTAACATTTCAATCGTTCAATCATAAGAATTTCACAACCTTTTAGGTTGAGTGCGATAAAGTACACACTCGCCTCGAAAACTCGTTTTGGCAATCATTGAAAGCATTTCATGTTATCAATCATTTATACAAGCCATAAAATCATGAAACATAACAAACAAAAAATACTCAACTATTTATATGCAAAACAACGTCCAAAATCCTACCGGATATTACCCCCGGTCACCGTGAAAGCCTAAGATGCGTCAAGAAAGCATATTACAATTCACCTAACAAAACAAGTAAGTGGAAACAAAGAACTCGACTAGTTACGAGTAAGACATATAAAGGTGTGGTATGAAGTAGTAAATAAACATTTGAAAGTTCAAATGGAAAAAGGTAGCATGTTCTAAGATGGAAAACGGTCATAGTATTTGCCAAACGAAAAATATACAAGTTAAAATAGAAACTTAGTCATTGAGCGAAAATTTGAGCAGCACGCCCTTTTGTATTTACATATTTTCCAGCCATTAATGGCTTCATTATTTTCCTCAAATCAGTCCCAACATCTCATATAGAATAATCTCATGTCCAAAAGCCGTTCACTAGGCTTAAAGTCATATAAATACAAAAATCAAGCTAGAAACATTTCCGGATAAAAACAGTTTTTAACATCATTTTGCGGTTTTGGCACCAATGACGCTACGATTATCGGATAAAGGTGAAAGACACACCGTTTCAAAATTAACAGATAGTGATACAAGGTTCCAGAAGGTCACTCAGTCCAGTTTCGAGTGTAACCAGGTTAAATATGCAGTATACTACACCAGAACCGCAAAAACAGGTTCACAAAACCGCATTCTGGTTCAAACATCATGAGTCAGGCTACTTAAGTCCAAATCGGGTGATTCCAAAGCCATCCGAAAGCTAAGATACAAGGCTACAATTCATCAGAATATATCAACAACCAAATTAGAAGTATTCCCAGCCAAAATAACCAATTACAGAAGCAATTCTCAAGTTCGGGTAAAACCAGGGCAGCAGGGGTATTTCAGACTATTCACAAGATACGATGCTCCGATTGACCTGAAATTTTGTAGGCCTCTCCAAAATATCATTCCCTACAACTTTCATGTATTAACCCAAGGCCAATTCGGCCTCTAACTATGAGGTACAGTGCCAGGCAGAATTGGAGAAAATGAAACCCTAACTTTTAAATTTTCTTTCCAAAACAGAAATTTTCTGCAATTAACCACCATTCACACTCTAAGGCTTCATTTTAGGTCATTTCCAATCATCATACATGGACACAACATATGAATCATATGAAAACAGAAAAATTCCAAATAAATATAAAACTTCACTAATTTCAACCAAAATCACAAAATAACACCAAAAATTATCTCCTTAACTCACATAGGTCACTAATTAAGCATTATTGGAAAGACAAGAGTAGTCCCTTAGTCACTCACCTTATAAGACAAGAAAGAAAGCAATTCAACACCTTTGCCTTCCAAACAACTTCACCAATCACCTTACATGCACTAAACTAAGAGGTTTTATGGAAGGAATTCAAGATTAAACGGTTAGTTTGTGAGATTGGGCAAGATTGGAGCAAGAAACTTGGAAGATTTTCTTTTTTTTTCTTGTAGGAAGAGGTTCGGCCAAGAAGCTTTGAAATTTGGAGAGTTTTTGGTCAATTTTTTGGTTTATTTAGTAAAATGGTAAAAAGATGAATAGTAAGTCAAATGTAGGAATAAATTTCCAAGTGATACATGTCACTTTCATTAATTGCTTGCCTAACTTTTTGTTTCTCTCACACCTATCCACTTGGCAACCTCGAAATATCTCATAACACCCGATAAATTAAATCCAGTATCCAAAACTTAACCTAACTGGCCGAATTTTTCCAAACTTTTCGCACTAGCGGGTCCCACGTCCAATATACGCTCTTATTTTCTCGAAAACTAACCGATACTAGAAAATCATCTAAAAAAGAATATTTACTCATAAAACTTGTCTAGAATTTTTCCTAATAAAGAAATACAGAAAAATATGCCATTAAATAGAATAAAACCTAGAAAATGAGAAAATTACGGGGTCTCACACCCTCTCCCCCTTAAAAAAAATTTCGCCCTCGAAATTTTACCTTCATTTGCCTCAGACGAGTCCGGAACTGTTTGGGTGCCTAAAACATAAGCTTTTGCTGGACCACTAGTTCTGTTCCCTCTTTCATTTGCTTGTTTTGTTTTAGCTCCCTCCAGTTGCGGAATACTACCTCCGCGTGACTGTCTCCTCGGACAGTTGCTAACTTGGTGCTCACCACTCCCACAAATCAAGCACTTCCGCCCTTTCCGCCAACCATCGTTCTCGGTATGATTGGTCTTTCCGCAATAGCCACAAGTCAAGTAGGAAGCCATATTTTGGCTTTCTGGAGAAGTCTCCCCATATCCGGTTTGGCTTCTTTTGGTAGACCTTTCATCTCTCGCCCCTACTGTCCATGGCGGGTAGGACAAAAAGTTCATTTTCTGCATTTTAGAAGGTGCTATTGATTCACTAGGAGGTTCTTCAATCACACTACCAACTGCACCTCTTTTCCGAGTTTGGGAGGCTTTTACTTGTGCCTTTGCATTCTCGATTCGTTGAGCCTTCTCAAGGGCCTCCGTAAAAGTATTCACTTGCGCCGCGGCTAACGCCTCTTGGATGTCCAAATTCAGTCCCTGTATAAACCGTTTTACTCTTCGCCGTTCAGTGGCTACCAGTTCAGAAGCAAACTTGGATAATCTTGTAAATTTTGTTTCATATTCAGCCACACTTAACGTTCCCTGGCGTAACCCAATAAACTCCTCCTCCCTCCTTTCTTGGACTAAAGGTGGGAGGTACTTCTCGTTAAATTCTCATATGAAGTTCGCTCATGTCCAGATAGCCTGTTCTCTTTCCCACTTTGCTCTAATTACGTTTCACCATGATCGGGCCGGTCCCTCAAATTGAAATACTGCAAAGTTCACTTGCCTTTGCTCAGCGTAGTTTAGGGCTGTGAAAATATTAACCATGGTTTCTATCCATTGTTCAGCCATGACCGGATCGGGTCCTCCACGGAATTTTGGCGGAGCAAACTTCTGGAACCTTTCAAGAGCCTTATCCTCGCCCATCTCAGGGTTCCGATTTTGGTTTACAGGTATTTGGCCTTGTTGATCCACTAATCTTGCCAAGATATCCGTCATTTGTTGCTTTGCCGTCGCTATTTGGTCTTCGATTGCAACTCTCGGTCCTTGTTCTTGCTCGGCTGACGTTTCCCTTTCCGCTCTTGGTTCTGGGGTCTGTTTAGTTCCACGGCCTCGACCACGTCCCTGACTACGTCTTCCGTCCATATATATTGTTTTCTCTTCTCTCTTTTTTTTTTCCAAAAATAACTTCATGAATAAATGCAATAAGGTGACTCAAAAGTAACCAAAATTGAGGGCACCAAATACACAAGTAAACATATATACACATAACACTCCACGTAGCAAGGAAATAGCTGATCAATTATGCAAGTATGGATCAAGTCAGGCACAAATGCATATACACACATATACAAATTGACGTCATATAGTAAAAAGTTACGAGCGAATCGAAAGAAAAGGTTATGTGTCGGTCCAGTCTTAGCTAAGGTAACCCCGTCCGGTCCCTCGCATCACTTACTATTCAAACCAAATATCCATTAACCTCTTTTACTCATTCCAGTCGAATAAAGCCTGTCTCACATGCTTAACACCACTTCAACTCTGGAGTACTCGGGCACGTGAATCCGAAATAAAATAATTCACCTCTCGAACTGGCCAGTCCCAAGAGTAAACCATTTATAGTCGAAATTCCTACCCGACGTACCTATCTATAATCCTCAGAGATCTCAAGGAAGATTTAAGGCCTATAACATTCCCAATTCAGAGCTTATGCTCGAACGAGCACTTATTCCTTCATATCTATTCACCACTCAGTCCAGGCTCACTCCGCGCAGAGACCACGCGAAGCAGGCTCTGATACCACCTGTGACAGCCCTACCTTCCCCGAAGGCGAACCAGAGGGTTCGGCGGACCACCTGCCCAGCTCTCGCCGGGACTCAGCTGTTCACTCACACAAATCAGAAATAGAACTACAAGAAAAACAAAACGAGGATCCAAAACTTAAAAACAAAACTTATATACATAGATATCTCAGAAGGAAGTACAACCGTCAAATATACAGAGGTTTTCAATTCACCATACAATCAGCCCGTGCCAAGCACTAGAGCGAGAACCATTACAAAAGAAAACCAAGAGCTAGACCCAGCTAGTCTATACAGGCTCTCATCCTTGCTCGCCTTCCCCTGTTAAGGAAAACAAAACAAAAAGAATGAGCTAAAAGCTCAATGAGGTTCCGAACACGTAGGCAAACAAGAAGTGCATTGCATTTATTACATGTAGCCAATAATTCAAGATACAAATATAAGATAAAGAGATAAACACCTTCATTAAAAGGATACGGGCTCATAAGGAGCCATTCGTTCATTCATTCTCCTTTCGTTCCCTTATACCTTCAATCATTTGAAAATACATTTTGTATAAGTAAAACCCCTCGTTCATTCATGCGTTCATTCATTCATTCACCCCATCCCGGACATTGTCCAGGCTCCACCAACCTCCACCAACCTACATGGTAATGCTCGAGTATACCAAAACATTCACCCAGGTCCCTAATCGCCCGACCGAGTTCGCTTCTGGCTCGAGACGACCGGTAACAAGGGGCAATGGCCAGTTCAGCCAAAAAGGCTTACATTCATGCACAACTAACATTTCAATCGTTCAATCATTAGAATTTCACAACCATTTAGGCTGAGTGCGATAAAGTACACACTCGCCTCGAAAACTCGTTTTGGCAATCATTGAAAGCATTTCATGTTATCAATCATTTATACAAGCCATAAAATCATGAAACATAACAAACAAGGAATACTCACCTATTTATATGCAAAACAACGTCCAAAATCCTACCGGATATTACCCCCGGTCACCGTGAAAGCCTAAGATGCGTCAAGAAAGCATATTACAATTCACCTAACAAAACAAGTAAGTGGAAACAAGGAATTCGACTAGTTACGAGTAAGACATATAAAGGTGTGGTATGAAGTAGTAAATAAACATTTGAAGGTTCAAATGGAAAAAGGTAGAATGTTCTAAGATGGAAAATGGTCATAGTATTTGCCAAACGAAAAATATACAAGTTAAAATAGAAACTTAGTCATTGAGCGAAAATTTGGGCAGCACACCCTTTTATATTTACCTATTTTCCAGCCATTAATGGCTTCATTATTTTCCTCAAATCAGTCCCAACATCTCATATAGAATAATCTCATGTCCAAAAGCTGTTCACTAGGCTTAAAGTCATATAAATACAAAAAAAAAATACAAAAATCAAGCTAGAAACATTTCCGGATAAAAATAGTTTTTAACATCATTTTGCGGTTTTGGTACCAATGGCGCTACGATTATCCGATGAAGGTACAATACACACCGTTTCGAAGCTAACAGATAGTGTTACAAGGTTACTGAAGGTCAATCAGTCCAGTTTCGAGTGTACCCAGGTCAAATATGCAATATACTACACCAGAACCGCAAAAACAGGTTCACAAACCGCATTCTGGTTCAAACATCATAAGTCAGGCTACTTAAGTCCAAATCGGGTGATTCCAAAGCCATCCGAAAGCTAAGATACAAGGCTACAATTCATCAGAAGATATCAACAACCAAATTAGAAGTATTCCCAGCCAAAATAACCAATTACAGAAGCAATTCTCAAGTTCGGGTAAAACCAGGGCAGCAGGGGTATTTCAGACTTTTCACAAGATACAATGCTCCGATTGACCTGAAATTTTGTAGGCCTCTCCAAAATATCATTCCCTACAACTTTTATGTTTTACCCCAAGGCCAATTCGGCCTCTAACTATGAGATACAGTGCCAGGCAGAATTGGGGAAAATGAAACCCTAACTTTTAAATTTTCTTTCCAAAACAGAAATTTTCTGCAATTAACCACCATTCACACTCTAAGGCTTCATTTTAGGTCATTTCCAATCATCATACATGGCCACAACGTATGAATCATATGAAAACAGAAAAATCCCAAATAAATATAAAATTTCACCAATTTCAACCAAAATCACAAAATAACACCAAAAATTATCTCCTCAACTCACATAGGTCACTAATTAAGCATTATTGGAAAGACAAGAGTAGTCCCTTAGTCACTCACCTTATAAGACAAGAAAGGAAGCAATTCAACATTTTAGCTTTCCAAACAACTTCACCAATCACCTTACAAGCATTAAACTAAGAGGTTTTATGGAAGGAATTCAAGATTAAACGGTTAGTTTGTGAGATTGGGCAAGATTGGAGCAAGAAACTTGAAAGCTTTTCTTTCTTTTCTTGTAGGAAGAGGTTCGGCCAAGAAGCTTTGAAATTTGGAGAGTTTTTGGTCAATTTTTTGGTTTATTTAGTAAAATGGTAAAAAGATGAATAGTAAGTCAAATATAGGAATAAATCTCCAAGTGACACATATCACTTTCATTAATTGCTTGCCTAACTTTTTGTCTCTCTCACACCTATCCACTTGGCAACCTCTAAATATCTCATAACACCCAATAAATTAAACCCAGTATGCAAAACTTAACCTAACTGGCCGAATTTTTCCGAACTTTTCGTACTAGCGGGTTCCACGTCCGATATACGCTCTTATTTTCTCGAAAACTAACCGATACTAGAAAATCATCTAAAAAAGAATATTTACTCATAAAACTTATCTAGAATTTTTCCTAATAAAGAAATGCAGAAAAATATGCCATTAAATAGAATAAAACCCAGAAAATGAGAAAATTACGGGGTCTCACAGTGACCAGCCATGATTACCTATTCGACTCCTTTATCTTATAACACTTGACACCCATCTGTGAGATGAGTCGTGTCCTTACAAATACCACATACTTTGTATAACAATAGAAGTTAATTCAGAAAATTGTTGTATTATTGATGAGATATTTACCTTATTTACCCAACGAGTATGGATATCCTCTCTTGTGCCAAGTTGATGAGAATTCTCTGCCATCCCTTCTACCAAGTTTCTTGAAGGGTCTTATTCACCAAGGTACCTCCACTGGTAGCATCTATAAGGCTTTTGTCTACATAAAGTAAGCCTTTATAGAAATATTAGATCAAGAGTTGCTCACTAGTTTGGTGTTAAGGACAACTTGTACACAACTTTTTAAACCTCTCCCAGTATTCATACAGAGACTCTCCATGTTGCTGCTTGATTCCACATATTTTCTTTCTAAGACTAGTAGCTTGTCATGTAGGGACGTACTTCTCCAGAAATTTCTTTTTCATATCAATCCAATATGTGATGCTTCCCGTAGGTAGAAAGTACAACCAATTCTTAGCAGCCCCTTTTAACGAAAAAGAAAATGCCCGCATCTTGATTTGCTCTTCCGTAACATATGGAGGTTTCATACTTGTCCAGACAACATGGAACTCCTGCAGGTGCTTGTGAGGTTCCTCACCTTGCAAATTATGAAAATTATGCAAAAGATGAATCAGGCTAGATTTTAACTCAAACATGGTATTATCAGCTAAAGTAGAAAAAATAATGCAAAGCAATTGTTGATATAAATTTGGAGCAGTCAACTCCCTCAAAATCCGATTATTGACATTTTCTTGATCAGATTCACTTGAGGTGGCACTAAGAGAATTCGTCAATTCAACTTCTGAATTGAGACTTGGAGATGTAGCAATGGATTGTTCCTCTTTGTGTTTTCTGGTCTCTTTTTTTACTCTATGTGCAATCTTCTCTACTTCAAAATCGAAAATTAATTCATCTGTACAAGAAGAATGAGGTATAAACTAGAAAAATATCAAAAATAAAAATAAAAATAAAATGAACTAAAAAATTTAATCAGGCACCAGTCCCGTCATTGGTATAAAAAATTGACAAGTGTCGAATCTGTGCAATAATAAATCCTTGCTCAAATAAAATACGAATTTTGTATATAGTAGCAAATAAGGTCGAATCCATAGGGACTAGAGAAAATTCATTTTTTCTAGAGCATAGAGTAAGGGGGATTTTTATAAAGATAAGAATAAATAAATAACTCAAATAGAAAAGACTAAATAACAATTTATTAAAATTGAAGTAATAATAGATAAACTCTAATCAAGAAATAACTTTGAACACGGTTCACTCAATTGATGATCGATGCAATGATAATTTTATTTACTTATTGATAAACAAGTTATAACTGTCAAACAAATGATGACAAACAACTTTTCCTTGTTGTATTAGTAATTAAGGCACGACCGTTAACCGCTACTCTAATCAAGAAATAACCCTAAGTACAGCCTTAGAGTTCAATTTCTCAATTTTCTTAAGAATTAGAGAAATCCTGTTTTAATCAAATAATACGCTATGAGAATTATTTTAAATTAACCCATATATTTTTCTAACATAAATTCAATCATGCAAGTTACCACAAATTTTTTATTGTAATTAAATATTTACAGATTTAACTGCTCTGATTGGATCTAGGTTATTAAATTAATTTAAGTACCGGGTCTTGGATATTCAAATAATATAATAACCATAAGAAATTAAATCAGAGAATATACGAATACTAGTAAATAAAAGAAATAAATATAATTAATTCGATCTCACAATTTTAGATAAATCAAATCCTCCATTGCTTCGTGACTAAAATAAAGTGTTTTGTTCATTGTCATGAAAAAAACTGTGCATGAAATATTTAGCTTTATTGCTGCGGCCATTCTCCCAAAAAGTGCGATGAAATATGAAGAGAAGAAAAGACAAAACATCTGTTCCTTTCGGCCCAGGAGAAAAGAAAAAGTAACGATCTAATTGTCTCAGATTTTGCCTCCTCTATCTACTAAAAAGATACCTTTCCTAAACAAAATCAAATTCCTACTAGATAAAAAGATTGTTTCCAAAAAATCAAAGTAGCTAACTAAAATTAGTGTCCTAATAGAAATAGGAGACTAGTTATGCGGTACAGAGTCCACCTTCCATAGTTTCAAATGACTCCAATTCAAAATTGAAAACCACGCACCAAATCTTGAACCACGGGACATGCAAAATTAGACTTGATGCGCCCATGCCGAATTGCATAGAAATTTAATTAAAATTCACATCTTCAATCCCTTTTTACTCCAAATTGGTATGACCAACATCAATTACCAAAAATAAGTAGGATCTACCAATTAGCGCAATATTTGGTAAAATAAAAGAGGAAAACCATCATAAAATTAGTAACAAAAAAGCAACCTATCATGAGATTGCGTAGAGTATTAAAGTGGGTTAAAAAAAGAGCTTGTAAATTTGGATTTAATGTGAGAAATTACTCATGAAGGTGGAGATTGTTAGGTTTATGAGTAAAGAATTATGTTTAACATTAATTCAAGAGATGAAATATGAGTAAAGAATTATGTCGCACATTAATTCGAGAGTTGAAAAATGAGAGTTGGGCTTGTTAGACCAAGGAGTTAAGAGTTGGTAGGGATCTGAAATTTCAGTTTGGATGTTGAAGAAGAGTGAGTCCATAATTGAAAAAAAAAGGTGACTGTAGGTGTTAAGATGAGTTTGCGTTGAGTATTAAAATGGATTCGAAAAGAGGTTGTAAACTTGGGTTTAATGTGAGGAATTACTCATGAAAGGGGAGATTGTTAAATTCATGAGTAAAGGATTATGTTCCATGTTAGGCCAGAAAACAACCCTTTTCTAAGTGACCACACAATGGAGCAGTTGATAAGAAAGCACAAGTGCTTGTGAGTAGAAAAGATAAACAATTTAAAAATCATAAACGTATGAATAAGTAAATAAAAAGGAAAGAATTGCAAACCAATTAACTACCCAGCTCCTCTTGAGCTTGTAGATTGATTCAAACAAACTACTTCAAGTTGATGAATTACAATCACTCTTGTGTACAAAGGAAGGCTCACTTCCTCCTCGCCCCAAGCAGCACTTGGTCAAGCAAGAAAGTTTTACTATCACTCGGATAACCCTCACAGAGTTACACTCATGAAGTATTCACTCACAAATGAAAAGCTTACAATGAACCACACACCACTAAGACTACAAATCTTTTTTGAAGAGTATTTTCTCACTAAAATCTCTCTAGATCTTTTGTATCTTCAGTGTGCCAAAGTTATTTTAAGTGTCTGACCAACCACTATTTATATAGGACCAAGAAAGTGCCTCATTAATGCTTCCAACGGATAGAAAGTAGCTGAACAATCAACTAGCCGTTGGTAGTGTCGGACGTCCGATAGCCCTGTTTTATGCGTCCGACAGCAGGCAGAGAGTTTAAGAGATTTTCTTCAATTCTTTCGGACGTCCGGTGCAAGCTTTTTGTGCGTCCGACAGCAAACAAAGAGATTTGAGAAATTATCTTGTTTCTATCGGACGTCCGGTAGAGACATATTCAGCGTCCGATAGTTTTGTCGACTTCGAAGGATCCTATCGGACGTCCGAAACATGCGTCTGAAATTGTGCAATGATTATCGGACGTCCGATACTGTCTTCTTGAGCGTCCGACAGGTTCAGCATACTCTGTCTTTTTCAAATGTGCTTAATTTTTGAACCTGATTTGTTTCATTTCTGAAAAAGCCTTTGAGGAGATGTTAGCAACATCCATTTGTTTTGTAATCATCAAAAGCTAGGGACCAAGTTCAACATTCCATATTGATTCGAAAGATGAAAAAAGAGCAGTTAATATATAAAGAGTCCGAAACCTAACAAGTTAAATTTTTGGGTAAGTGTCAGGTTTCTGAGTTACATATTGGATTCTTTGTTAGCCTCTCTCGAAGGTGTTTCTCCCTAACATCCTAGAGAGTTAAAAAGGGTAATTATCCTAATACCTTTCCTTGCTTTGAATTCAATCTATTGGAAAAAATATTGTTCTCACATCATATTTAAGTTTTGAGACAAAATTTGCTACAATCTATTGACAAAAGTGAACTCACAATTATGGAAGCTTTCTTTTAATCTAACTACATCTTAGGAGATATGGTGATGCATCAGGCCCAATGATCAATTGATAAATCATCTGTCAAACTAGCAAGAGCATAATAGAGAAAGCAAACCAAATCTATCTCACTGTCCTAAGCAATATGAAACATGTCAAAGAAAGTAAATTCTTGGGATTGCCTATGGAAGTGAGTAGGTCAAAACTCAAAAGTCCAAATCTTCAAATCTAGTAAGGAGGAACTACTGAAACCAGTGGTTTTAGCTCGACCATCTTATGCTAGGTCTTATTTTAAATTACCTCATTCTCTTTACGAACAAATAAGGAAGAAAATAAATAAATTCTAGTGAGTAATTAGTGAAAAAGAGGAAAAGATATATTCGATAAAATGGAACAGAATGTCAAAAGTCAAAGGAGTATGAGGTTTGAGTTTTATGGAGATATAGGTATCAATTTTGTTCTACTAGCAAAATAGCTTTAGAATTATGATTCACCCAAATTTATTAGTTAGCACAGTTTTGAGATCAAAATATTTAAGCAGACAATCGGAGAGTTCATTAGACTGGAAGAATCTCACATCTCTGGAGAAGGAGAAACTTGATAAGTGCGATTTAGAAAGATAGTGGGGGCTGAAAAATCTATCAACGTGTGGGATGATCAGTGGATGGATAGTACAGAAATAGTTGATGAGAAAACCTTAGGGATGTGCATTACAAAAAAATAAGTGAATTGATGGGTAGAAACAATGAAAAAAGAGCATATTGAAAAAATAGTCTTGTCAACCAGATGATCAAATAATTCTCAAAATACCACTTAGTTCCGATGAAAGAAGAGACGTGGTATTGGGCTCACTTATTCTTAGCTGTATAGATTATTAAAATAGAATATGCAAAAACTAAGCAAATAAAGCATAAGAAATTGGCAAATAAAAATCAAGAGATCAGCACAAGCAAAGCTGATAACAGATTTGCTTGTAAATTTCTGTGGAGATTAAATATTAATCATGAAACAGAACGCTTCCATTACAGTGGAAGTGTTTGCATGGCCCTGTTAAATGAAATAATCAAGCACATACTAGGAATAGGAGATCCAATCTATTAATGTTATGATGAAACTTTAGAAACCATTAAGCACATGAAATTCTTTAATCAAAATGCAATGAGTATATGGAGAATAACACTTGTTTAGTACGATGGTTTGTACGATATTAGATCAAATCTATGGTTGTTGTGGAAAAAATTTATAGATGCAACTAAAGGATTAAGGCAAAGATCATGTGGGTTAATAGTTAAATCAGCTAAGATAAACTTACAAAGTTAGAAATGAATGGAGAGTCAATGAGACTAGAGGTAAACTAGTAAGGATTGTAAACAAAACTTTGGGTGAGTGGAAAGAATTCATTGATGCCCAAAGAAATAGTAAATAAGAGATACCTAATTAGATTCAAGCACTATTATAACATAATATTTGGACCTCTTCCCATGCTGTTTTCCTAATGTTAATCTCTAATACAGCTTAGAAGTAGGCTATAAGTAAAGCAAAAATTGCTATAGTAACAAGTGACAACAAAGAAAAGTTAATCTCTATTTGGCATAAGCCAACTAGAAAGTGCTTGCATAGGTGAAACTCTAGCAATTAGAAAAGTCTTGCTGAAGTCAAAGGAAAAGGCATGGCAGAAGATAATCATCCAATATGACTATACATTTGTAGTTGACAAACTTAGAGGATGTCAACTTAACTAGTGTGCTTGAGGATATCAATAGTTTGGAGAGGGATTTTACTGATTATTAAGAGGAATAGTAACACACCAATTAGCCAAATGTATTATAGACTTGAAATGTGATGTTATTTGAAAATTTTCTTTCTCCTTATTGCTGACTTCAATAGCGTAGGAATATATTAGGGCAACTACCCCTTTTGTGTAATTCTTTATTTATGATATAAAATCTTATCTTTAAAAAAATTTTCCATTGTGGTTAGATAATTGGAAAAATCATTCAAAACGTCTCTCACATTTTACAAAATGATTTTTTTCATCCCTCACTTTTAGAAGTGTAATTTTACGTCCCTTACAAATTCACATTAATTAAATTTGGTCTCTACCTAGGTTTTTGACCAATTTTTGATTGGAATCCACTACGTGTCTAGCACGTGATCATTTTTTAAGGACAAAATTAGCAAATCAAATATTATATAATTCGATTCATAATCCCTCACATTTCACAAAATGAATATTTTCATCCCTTACATTTCACAAAATGAATTTTGCCATCTCTCACATTTTTTTAAATGAATTTTTTCATCCCTCATTGATCATGTGTACGAATAATTTTTTTCTTTTTGCTTTAAATCCATGTATATATCTATTTTATTTCACCTAAACAGTACAAATAACATGTAATGTATCTTTATTTGATTTCACTTAAACAGGTTAATCATAGTTATATGCATGCTATTCAACATATATATACAGGGGTTTAAAATTGACAATTTTGTTTTAAACCATGTATATATCTTGATGAATTCACCATGTGAACCTATTCAATATTTGTGACGTTTTTCTTTTAGTAATAATTTAGTTATTGAGTTGTATAATAAGACCATCTAATTAATGGGTCCTAATTTAAATTCTATAGTCGTGCTAACAAATTGCAGTTTTAATCTGAAATTTCTACTCACCACTTTTAAGACTAACAATTGAATTACTTGCCTTGTAATTGTCTTAAAATTTGAATGTGCCAATCACTTACTTCTTTTTGTCATACTTTTCTTTGTTTAATTTTATGTCCAAATTTCATTCGAGATAAGCACTCAATAATGTTTAGAACTATGTCTTCTTTGTTTTTAATTTTCAAATAAAACAAATTAATATGAGTGAAAAATTAACAATTTTTTTAAATCCATGTATATACCTATTTGATTTCATCGGAATAGTATGTAATATATCTCTATTTAATTTCACCAAGTGAAATCAAACAGATATATACATGTATTTAAAAAAATTATTCACACACATGATTAATTAAGGATGAAAAAATCCATTTTATGAAATGTGAGGGACAAAAAAATTCATTTTATGAAATGTAAGGGGCTATGAATCGAATTAAGTAAAACGTGATTTGATAATTTTATCCTTAAAATATGATCACTTGCAAGGCACGTTGTGGATTCTGGCCAAAAACTAGTTGGAAATCTAGGTGGGGATCAAATTTGATCAATGTGAATTTGTAAGGGACGTAAAATTACACTTTTAAAAGTGAGGGACGAAAAATATTATTTTACAAAATGTAAGGGACGAAAAATATTATTTTACAAAATGTGAGGGACGTTTTGAACGATTTTTCCTAGATACATTCCGGTGAAATCAAATAGATATATACGTGAAAATCATATTTATTTCGTTTTACTTGAAAATTAAAAACAAAGAAGACATAGTCCTAAACATTATCGAGTATTTATATCGAATTAAATTTGGACATAAAAAATAAACAAAGAAAAGTATGACAAAAAGAAGTAAGTGATTGGCACATTCAAATTTTAAGACAATCACAAGGCGAGTAATTCAGCTGTTAGTCTTAAATCTATTTGATTTCTCTATTTGATTTCACTTGGTGAAATTAAAGAGAGATATATTACATGCTATTCGTACTATTCTGGTGAAATTAAATAGATATATACATGGATTTAAAAAATTGTTAATTTTTCACTCATATTTTTTTCGTTTTACTTGAAAATTAAAAACAAAGAAGTTATAGTCCTAAACATTATCGAGTATTTATATCGAATTAAATTTGGACATAAAAAATAAACAAAGAAAAGTATAACAAAAAGAAAGTAAGTGATTGACACATTCAAAGTTTAAAACAATCACAAAGCAAGTAATTCAACTGTTAGTCTTAAAAGTGGCGAGTAGAAATTTCAGATTAAAACTGCAATTTGTTAACACGACTAAAATTAAAAAAAATTATATACATGTGTTAAATCCATGTGTTATTTGTACTACTCAGGTGAAATCAAATAAATATATATATGTATTTAAAAAAAAATTATTTGCACACATGAACAATTAAGGATGAAAAAATCCATTTTGAAAAATATGAGGGATGAAAAAATTCATTTTATGAAATGTGGGAGACTATGAATCGAATTATGTAAAATTTGATTTGATAATTTTGCCCTTAAAATGTGATCACATGTAAGGCACATTGTGGATTCCGACAAAAAACTAATCGAAAATCTAGGTGATGATCAAATTTGATCAATGTGAATTTCTAAAGGACGTAAAATTATATTTTTAAAAGTGAGGGATGAAAAATATTATTTTACAAAATGTGAGGGACGTTTTGAACGATTTTCACTAGATAATTTATAGTTGGCATGCTCAAAAAGGATACCTTGCACTCTTCACGGTTTACTCTTGAGAATGCTGTGTATGTGACGCCTGTGGTGGGACAAGTCAAGGGCATCATAAATGTGATGTATTGCTTAACTTAAACATTGTATCAATTAATCAACAACAAAATCATTCTAAAAAATATTATCAATTTAACTATAAAAACCCTTTTGCTTTGATCTCATAATCCCCTAGGAAGTTTTTTAACTTTTTTTTTAATATATCACAATATTTAAAGGAAGTATATAGCAGAAGTGAATAATAAAACAATTCTTTGACCAAGCAATGAATTGTCAAAGGTACACATATATCAATTGAAATAGAAATCTCCAACATGTGGTGAAAATAAATTCAACTTTCCTCTCAATCTATCCCCTTTTATGTTTTCTAAATGGCAAGCCTAATGTATTTTTTGTAATAGGTGTGAAACTATGTTCAAAATATATAAATTTCAAAAAAAAAAACCTTCATATTCTACAAAATTATAAGAGCAATGGGTCTTCCGTTACACGATTGCTTATTAAGCCTCTATTATACTACTTTTTTGGTTGATACGAGTCTTATAGAATAATGACTAACAATCCAAGTTTTTTACCTCGAATGACCATTCATCCATTATTTCAATAAAGGCAAGAGACATCAAAGTTTCTCTATCTCTCTCATCTTTACTGAGCTTCCTAGTTTTCCTCTCTCCATTCTATAGTTTTGACAGCTTTTCAACGTCAAAGGTAAATAAATTCAATTTTTGTTGAAATACGCAAATAGCTTTCTTATAATAGGTATCATAAATAAAATTTGAGATCTCTTGAGAAGTAAATTAGGACAGAATGATAATATTGAATAAAATTGACTATAATTTAGAATGAAAAATGGTTTCGAATATGGTGCCAGAGTAGAATGAAATGGAGGATTGGAAAAGGAAATTTTGTGTAAAAAGAGGAGAGAAAAAGAAGTTGAACATTGACCTCTTTTCTACGGGTACTTTCTTTATAGGAAAAATCATTCAAAACATCTCTCACATTTTGCAAAATGACTTTTTTCGTCATTCACTTTTAAAAGTATAATTTTGCGTCTTTTACAAATTCACAGTGGTCAAATTTGATCCCTATCTAGGTTTCGAACTAGTTTTTTATCAGAATCCACCACATGCCTTTTACGTGATCATCTTTTAAGAACAAATTTGTCAAATCAAATTTTACACAATTCGATCTATAGTCTCTCGTATTTCACAAAATGAATTTTTCGTTCCTCACATTTCACAAAATAAATTTTTTACCCTTCACATTTTATAAAATAAAATTTTCTATCCCTCATATTTTATAAAATAAAATTTTCATTCCTCATTAATCATGTGTTTAAATAGTTTTTTCAACTCATATATATATCTATTTGATTTTATCTTAACAATACGAATAGCATGTGTATAAGTACAATTAGCCAATTTAGATAAAATCAAATAGATATATATATATATATATATATATATATATATTACATGCTATTCATACAATTCAGGTAAAATTAAATAGATATATACATGGATTTAAAAAAAATTATTAATTTTTTACTCATGTTCATTTCCTGTTACTCAAAAATTGAAAACAACGAAGAGATTTAATCCTAAACATTGTCGAATGTTTATATAGAATTAAATTTGGACAGAAAAATAAACAAAGGAAAAATATGACAAAAAGAAGTAAGTAATTGGCACTTTCAAATTTTAAGACAATCATAAGGCAAGTAATTCAACTGTTGGTTTTAAAGGTGTCGAGTAGAAATTTTAGATTTAAACTACAATTTGTAAGGATGACTATAGAATTCGAATTAGGACCCATTAATTAGATGACTTTATTATACAACTCAATAAATGAATTATTACCAAAACAGAAAAGGCCACAAATATTGAATTTGTAAGGGACATAAAATTATACTTTTGGAAGTGAGGGATGAAAAAAGTTAGTTTGTAAAATGTGAAGGATATTTTAAATGATTTTCCCTTCTTTGTATTTGGGGAATTATTCTTGATTTCTTCTAGCGTTAGTTAGGCCCTGTATGATAATTCAATTCAATATTTAAATTTAGTAGGTTTAAATCTTATTATGTTCAGTTGCATTTGATAACAAAAAATAGAACACCTAGATTAACTAAGAAGCACTGAATTTTTTTTCTCTACAAACAATATCATTTTATAGATATTAACACTTGACTTTACAATGATTAGTTACAAAAAGGGGATACTACCCTCATCTCTGTCCTAGCTAATTCAGTCAGCCATATTGGGAAATCATTCTCCCATTCAATATCATGTACAAGCTTCACAGCATATTGTGCTAATTCATGGCTGATTTGATTTTCAGTTCTAGGTATAAACACAAAGGAACATTTTTCAAAAGCTAGACTAAGTTCCTGCACATCTTCTAAGATAGTTGCAGTCGTGTAGTCATACTCCTTGCATTTAGTAATCTGCTCAACCACTAATTTGCAGTCTGTATGGACTATAATTTTTGTCCAACCTGCTTGGGTAGCCATCAGTAGAGCATTTCTCACAGCCCAAGCTTCCACTTCACTTGCCGATCCCTTTCCCTATGTGACAATTCTTTTTGCTTTCAAAAGCTGTCCTTTCCAATTCCTTGCTATAATCCCTTGTCCAGTCCTGACTCGTTTAGCTGATATCGCAGCATCAGTATACAACTTTATCTCTTCCTTTCTTGTCCGCACCCTCCTGGTAGGTAAGGCATCGTTCAGCTTCCCTGTACTCTCCATCTGGTCTGTCTTCCTTACCTGTTCAAACTCAAGCCATTCATCTTGTGTTTTCCTTACGGTTCTTACTGGATCCTGGTTGACTTGTTCAAAAATTTTTTTGTTCCTGGCTTTCCAGATTTACCAAAGGATATTAATAGTAAGACTAACTCTCTCCTGACCTTGATTCAGTGCCAGCGATTGTGTGACTTGTTCCCACCATAGCCAAAAGTTATATTGCATACCCATTAATCCATCCCACCTGACCGGTGCTAGCTTCCATAATTCCACAGCCTTGTCACATAAGAAGAACAAATGCTCAATGGTTTCCATGTCTTCACCACAGCAACCACATCTGCCTTCACCTCTGTGTAGCCTTTTCGACAGCTGTTCATTGACTGGCAGACAATTTTGTAAGCACTTCCACATGAAGTGTTTTAGTTTGGCCTTCACCTTCAAATGCCATAACTGCTTCCACACATTTCGTTTTCGTATCTCCCAACTTGTTCTGCATCTTGGCCTGTCCTTCTACCTGCTTTTCCTTCCTGTTGCCTTGCTATAGCATAACCAGATTTCATGCTATAAATTCCAGATTTGGAATGCCCCCATACCAACCTATCCTTTCTTCTTCCTATACTTGTTGGAATTCCTTTTATGAGCTCGGCATCTTTTGTACTAAACCACTTGAGAAGCAATTCATTTTTCCATTAAGCAATTCATAACTAAGTAGCACTGAATTGCCTAAGCAAAACTTAGTCCCAAAAATAAGTGATAAGCTATTCACTTATCACTTAATATGATGTACACTCAAATGTATCAAATTTAGTATTAACTATTTAATAACTTAATGGATTTAGATTTCAAATTTCAGATTTCAATTTTATCAAATGCATCCTTAGTCTAAATATTTGACTCTTGGTCATTACCTTTCGAACCCGTTTCATTTGAAGAAAACGTGTGATAAAACCATAACAAGTAAGACTGTAATAGAAGACGTGCAAATCAAATGATTGTTAGGTTTTACAATGATGATTGCCATTATATTTAGATAAATTTCTTGATTAATCGCAGACCATGTTTTAGAATCTTTTAGTCTCTCTGTTGTTCATAGTTCTCAATATGACAAAATAAGTTACTAGCTCCAGTTATTGCATTATATATATATTTTTTACAAAAACGTTAGAAATTATATTGATTTCAAACCAAGCTATACAAACTTGAGTAACGGCTCATAAGGAGCTTTACAAAAGTGTCATTTGACACTGAGGATTGAGATATTCCTCATCTTGCACTAATGTAGTAGCATACTCGCTAAGTCTTCTGCCTAATTGATTACATTGGTTGCCTACCAAGCTAAACGAGCAGTTCATAAACAAAACTTTATTCATGTGAATGTCCCCCAGTTGAGCAAAAAGTCTGATATCTAGAGTCTTGTTCATTCTCAACACCCGTAGCAGCTGAGTAGATGACACTAACAGGTTAACATCTGGCCAATGCTTTTCTCTAACTTTGCATAGTGTTAATTTGATTGCAGCAACATAATCTAGTAATTTGTCTCCTATGCTTCTATCCTTTTATGGCCCATGCAGCTTGCACGTTGTTGTCTTGTTTAGCCACTATGCCAATGCCTAAGGGTTTTCCTTCCTTTTGCTGGCTTACCTCCACTACAATTATCATCATGTTACTATCTGCAATGTCATACGATCCCTCTTCAGCTCTTGCTGTTGTTTCCTGACTGCTCACTCGCTTATCTCTACTCTGCACTTCAGTGTACTCTAGCCATTCTAGATGAGCTTTCTGTACAATGTCAAAAGAATGACGGCATCTATTGTTAAAAATTTTCTCATTCCTGGCTTTCCAAACTTGCCATAGAATATTCACAGTGAGAGCTTGGTGCTGATGTCCTCCGTTTCTGTTTGTTGCTTCCATCAGTCCACTCCACCATTTGTTGAAATTGCCTCTGCTGTCAGCAATTCCATCCCACTGCATTGGTGCTAATCTCCATACTTTCTTTGCCTGATTGTAGAAAAAGAACAAGTGTTCTATTGTCTCCTCTCCTTCGCCGCATACTTGGAATATTGGTTCCCCCATTCTAGTTATGCAATATATCAGCTCATGCACTGGTGGAGCTTTGTTTAGACATTTCCAAATAAAGTTCTTGAACTTGCTTTTGATTTCCATTTTCCACATCTTCTTCCAGTCCTTTCTTTTTGTCCATTGATGTTGGTTTTCCCCTTGTCCTCTAACTCCCTGTGGTTGCACCTTCTCCACCCTACTCAATAGCTTGTAGGCTGACTTAACCGTGTAGCTTCCATTGTTGCTTGCTATCCAATAACTGCAGTCAGCCCTTCCTGCCAAGCTGATTGGGATTTTGAGAATTTCTTCAGCATCCTTTCCATTGAAAGTTCTGAAAATCAGTTGTCTGTTCCATCTAAAATTTGTTGTCAGCTCTTCCACTTTGTGTAAGTAGCAACTTTGGGGTTTAGGAGTAGTTGGTTTCCCTTCTTTGTTGTTTGGGATCCAACTATCTTCCCAAATATTGGTGCTCTTTCCATCCCCAATTTTCTTCCAGATTCCCCTCCCCACTTCATCTCTAACACTGGTCATACTTTTCCAGATCCATGAAGCTGTTTGATTCATCTTACATTGGAATATTGACTTGTCTGGATAGTACTTCACCTTCATGATCTTGCTTATCAGTAGATTTGGGCGTGTCACAAGCTTCCAAATTTGCTTCCCAAGTAGAGCTTTATTGAAATCCTGCAGGTCCCTAAATCCCATCCCCCTCCGCCTTTGTCCTTTGTAAGTTTTGTCCATGGCATCGATGCATTTTCCTTTTTCCTCTGTCTTCTCCCTACCAAAACCTAGCCATCATAGCACTAATATCTTTACAGAGCCTTCCTAGTAGTTTGAAGTAGGTCATAGCATATATAGGCAAAGCCATTGTCATGGCTTTCAGGAGTACTTCCTTCCCTGCAGTGCTCAGCATTTTGTTTTTCCAACTTTCCATTCTTCTCTAGCAATTATTCCTGATGAAACCAAATATTTGCTCCTTGGACCTTGTGATGACCATAGGTAATCCAAGATACTTACCTTGGCTTACCATTTGGACATTTCCTAGCTTCTTGCACACTGCTTCTTTTTCCACCTCAGTTACATTCTTACTAAAGAATACAGATAATTTGTCATAGTTTACCATTTGACCAGAGCCTTTTTCATATTTTGCTAAAATGTTCATAAGCTCCTCAACTTGATCTGGACTTGCTTTGTAGAAAACTAAAGTAGTATCAGCAAAGAACAAATGAGATACTGATGGACCCCTTCTACTGATACTGATAGTTGAAAGCAACTTACTCTCCTCAGCTCTTCTCAATAGATTTGATAGACCTTTTGAGTAGATTAGGAATATAGACACCAAATTTTTGGTTTTTTAACTTTATTTGTTTAATTAATTTAATAGATTTATTGGCTTCAATTCTAGAGTTTTTATTTTATTTTTGTTCTAGTTTATTTTATTTTATTTTAGTTTATTTTTAGTTTATTTTATTTTTGTCTTCATACTGAATTTCAGAAAAACAAAAGAAAAGAGAAAAAAGAAAGAAAAGGAAAAAGAGAAAAAAAGTAAAGTAAAATGACAAGTGGGGAGGCATGCATTTGGACAAGTGTCTCTTTTGGGTTTTGGACAACTAAGCACCTAAGGGTGAGGTGTCAGAGACACTTGGGAGGTTTGAGAATTTTTGGGGGAAAGGAAATAAAGAAAAGAAAAGGGGGCGTCTAAAGGGGGGAAGGAAGATACTTCGGCGAGGAAAGAAAGCTGTAATAAGAAATCGAAGCGAAGCTGTGGCAAGGAACAGAGGAACCGCCGCTGCTCATAGCCGCCACCACCGTGACCGGAGTCCATCGCCGCCGCCGCTCAAGCAAAAGGCTTCGACTAAGAACAGAGAGCAAGGAGGATTAGAAGGAAAGTTTCGGCTGAGGAAGAAAAGGAAAGGCAGCAAAAGAAAAACGGAAAAGAAAAACAGGGGGCTGCGTCTGGGGGCTGAAAAAGGACAAGAAAGATTAGAGGGGAAGGCTTTGGCCAAAGGAAAGAAAGAGGGCCGAGATAGGGAGCTAGAGGAAGAAAGCTTCGGACGGTTGGGCTGAATAGAAAAACAGAGGAAAAAGGCCGCAAATGATAAGGAGGAAAAGGGGACCCGTGGCTAGAAAAAAGGAGCAGCAGAGAGCAGGTGTGACGAGGAAAAACTAGAGGGAGAAAGACCAGGCGGATCCACCGGAATCCACCGTCATCGCCTGCGGATTTTTACGGAGCAAGAACACTGTAAGCCCTCTTTTTGCCTTTGAATATCAGTGTTTCCTTTCTTTGTCGAATGTACACACTAGAATCCCGAAACATGTCTCTTGTGAATTTGAAATTAAAGTTTTCCTGTTGATTCTCTGTGAATGTTTGATCGCACATGTTTTCTGTGTTTGTTTGGGCTGATGTCCTTTGGATTTCTGAATAATTTTGGGCCAATTATAGGTGCATTTGAATAAGGGATTAGTGAAATTTTTGATGCCCCTAACCTGTTCGACGAAATGCCTGGCTGAAAATCCTTATTGACAGAAGATTCGTTTGCATTTTTTTCCTTTTCATGTTAAAGAACCGGCTAAGTCCGTAGGTTCATTTCCTCGCACCTGAGAAGTTCTGATGTATTGCGGTCTTGCATCTTGTTGTTCCTTTATGCCTCCCATCGTATGAATTCGAATTAAAATGGCAGGGGAAGGATCTTGCGATTTTCGTTTTGATTGGAAATGGTCAGAGTTGGAGTTTTCGTTCCTTTTGTCCGTAAAAGAAAGCTGAAATGGAAGCTAACATTTAGATTGTTTGGAGAAGATGATTAATCGTTTGATTTTGCAGTTCCAGTCTCCTAACTTTTGAGTATTTTTTATAACGGCCTGAATGATTTGTTTTTTCTTGCAAGTAGGTTATGAATTAATTTCAAATTGACCTCTGACCTTTGGTGAAGTCACATTAAAGCCCACATAACTTCCAGATCTTGTTCAATTAAGTCATGATTTAAACATAAATTGACCCCTGGATGTTACTTTTCTTTAATTTCGGCCCCTGAACCATGAGTAATCTCATCACGGCCCGACTGATTTGATTATTCCCTCCAATTAGGTCCCTGTTTTTGTTGTGATTGGACCTCCCAAGTTTCCCCTTCATTTTGATGTAGCCCGAAGGATTGAAAAAGTTGAACTCATTTCTCCCTTTTAGATTTAATCATTTTTCAATATTTTTAAGTATTCTTTTGGATTGATTAATTCCGGGATTTAGATCATAATTGTGGTTTGATTATTTTAGTTGATTTGCTAATCTTGTTGGGTTTAGTTTTATGGTTTGGGTTCTTGAGTAATAACATTTGGTTGAGTTTGAAAAGTGGGTTTAATAATATTTGTTTGGGCTTCTTGTTGGGCTTAGGAATGTTACAATTCAAAAGTTTTGGTTGGGTTTTAGGATTGGGTCGTTGTTTAATTTGGTTGGGTTTTAATTGGTAAAAAGTGGGTTGACCCATTTCAGTCCCTTGGACTTCCGATCGGGCCAAGTGGTGTTGGCCCAAGAAGAAGTTAGAAAATGGCCAATGGCCTGTTTGATTAAGAATCTGGTAACCGGATTTGCAAATCAGTCCCTGGATTTCTCCTTAACTATACTGTGGCCTTAGAAACTTTCAATTTCATTCAATCGGGTCCCTAATTTAATTGCAAATAGGCCCCTAAACTTTATTTTTCTTTAATTGTGACCCTGGATCTTTGTGATGATTATAATTTGACCTCAAAATTTTGTTAATTTTTGCAATAAGTCCTTTCTTCTTTTGACTTCTTAAATATGGGTTGTTTATATGATTTAATTGATTCAATTTCACAATTCATTGTTATCTTTTATGATTATTTGTTAATTAAAGTGATGCCTTGACATTTTCTTTGTATTTTGGAGGGTAAATAAGTGACTTCACTTCATTAGACCTCCAACTCAAGGGAGGTACACCCTATCCCTTATTTCTTACTCTATTTGACCCTACGTGCCCTATGTGACTTTACGTGTTTAATTGCATGCCCCTTGGATGTTTATTTTTTTATTTCATTTATTTATTTATTTGCTTTATTGGCTTTAGCATTGTATATCTATCATTTGAAAGGTACTTGAATGCCAAATTTGTAATAGTTAGGTATTTATTTTAATTAATTATTTATTTCCCCTTTTTAGATTGTAGTAGGGCCTCCCCAAGTGTAATAGTTAGGGTTCTTTGCTTTTTTTGTCTTGTGTGTTTTTGCATGCCTATATGCCCTATGTGTTTAATCGCTTTTCCTAAGATCTTGCATCTAGACACCATGCTTATGTGTTATGTGATATATGTGTTTATTTGCTTTATTAGGCTTTACATGATTTATTTGATTGTAATGAATGTGTGACGTTACCACACTAGTCCAACGCTAGTCGTGGCCCCTCTTTCCCGTCACCACACTAGTCCAATGCTAGTTGTGGCCCTTCATTCCGATTTTCCACTAGTCCAATGCTAGTAGGAATTCATAGATATGGGCTAGTCCAATACTAGACCTTTAGGGACCTCCCTCGCTAGATCATGCTTGTATGATTACATTACACTTCATGCATATTTTTCCATTTTTTAGGATCTTTACCATTTTCACATAATATTTCCCCTAATAAAATATCCCTTACCCCTATGTATATACATAACATTTAGATTTGCATCTCATTTAGGAAATTAGGGGGTAGATTAGTGCATTTTTGCCCGATTAGACTAGAGATAACCCCTTGAGTATGGGATATGGACGAGTTTGACTTTCTAGTCTTAGCACGCTCGTATTCCCTCTATTCAAGGGAAAATTGAGTCACGAGCATTAGTTTCCCCGCACCCATTATGATGCATTCCTTTAGGTCATGCACATTTGTATATTATTATTTTCTTTACTTTTTCTTTCTTTCGAGTCTCATGACTTGCATTATTCGTGACTTTTTCGAAGAGTCTTTATTGGGCATCACAATTAATGTGATTGGCTACATTCGAGTTTTGAAGAGAAATTTCGACCCTCCGATACCCTCTTAGATCTAGGGTTTGCATGCATATAGTACATCCAAATGTGATAAATCTTAAGGTTAAAATAAGAAAATCTTTGACTAAATCGCGCAACTAGCCTTGATTAGGTTGAAAGGGTGTTTTGGATTCTTATCCTTGCCTTCCCTTTCTCCAAATGTGACTCCCGAACCTTTTTCTCTGATTTTCGTAGACTTGGAGTCGTTTAAAAGGGTTTTTCTACTTTTTCTTTAAAAATTCATTTTTAGGTGACTTGGTACACCTTAACTCTATACCAAGAGGCGACTCCATTTTCCATTCAAAAAAATCATTTTTAAATTATATTTTGGGTCAAATCGTCGCATTTTCAAGTCCCATTTAGACCCATGTTTTTCATTTTCTTTTTTTGAAAAATTCCTTTTCCAATCAAAAACTGAATCAAAAGCACATTTTTCCAAAACTCGATCTTTTATTTTTTTTAAAAAAAATGGGGCGCGACAAGGAACAAACAGGGGGATAGAGGATCCCCCTACCTTATGCCTCTCTTAGGGATGACATAGCCTTTCTGATCACCATTTATCTTGAACGAGTTTGAGATTGTTGATAAACATTTCCAAATCTAGTTGATCCATATCTCAGAGAAGCTCATTTTCTGCATGATGGCACCTAAGAATTTCCACTCAACCCTATCATAGGCTTTTGACATGTCAAGTTTTAAAGCCATACATCCTACTGATCCTTGTCTTTTATTTTTCAGATAGTGGAGATATTCATGGGACGCAATGACATTATCTAAGATTTGGCTCCCTGGGACAAAAGCTGCCTAATTCTTACTTATGCAGCAATCCAGAATATGTGTTGAGTCTATTTGCAAGCACTTTGGAAATAACATTATACAAAACATTACATAGGCTTATGGGTCTATAGTGCTTAAGATTGAAAGACATATCAACTTTAGGAATCAAGGAGACAACCGTGTGGTTTAGTGACTTAAGCATGAATCCTGAGTGGAAGAAACTTTGGATAGCTTGAACAACATCAGATTTGATGATGCTCTAGAATTTTTGGAAAAATAAAGGTGTCATCCCATTAGGACCAGGAGCTTTGTTGGGATGCATGGAGAAAAGTGCAGACTTAATCTCAGACTCAGTGATAGTTCTAGTCAAGTTAGCATTCATTTGATCAGTAATTGTGTTTGGTATACCCCTCAGGATTTCCTCAACTCCTTCAGTACCTTGACTATCAAAAAGCTGTTGGTAGTAGCTTGCCACTTCCTTCCCTATTTCCTTTTCAAATTTTGTCCATGTCCCATCATCTCTTTGCACATTAGACATCCTATTCCTTCTCATTCTGCCTTTGACACTAGCATGGAAGAACTGTGAATTTTTGTCACCTTTCTTCAACCAAGTCACTCTTGACTTTTGGGACCAGTACATTTCCTCATTAGAGTAAGCACTCTTGAGTTGATTCTTTAGCTCATCCGTAGCCCCTTTGTTGAAATCAGGCGACCTCCTAAGCCTCTCCATCACCTCTTTGATTCAGTTTTTTTCTTTCTTGGAGTAATTTTGGAAGCTGTTTTTCCATTTTAACAGTGCCACTCTGCAATTAGAGATCTTCCTGGTGACTTTATACATTTTAGATCCTTCCACCTCCAATCTCCAAGCCTCATCAATCACCTATGCAATCCCTTCTTTCTGTATCCACCTTTTGTCAAAAATGAACTGTTTCCTTCTCTTGTTCTCCTCAGGCTCAATATCAATCACAATCATACTATGGTCTGAGCTATAATTGTCTACATGTTTGCATCTAGTTTTGTCAAAAATCTGGAGCCAGGTAGGAGTACACAACATTCTGTCCAATCTTTGTTTGATTTCTCCTTCATTTTCTCAATGGTTACACCAAGTCCAAGGATTCCCATCAAAGCCTATGTCTATCAGATAATTATCATCAATGAATTGCTTAAAATCTCTGAAGGGCCATTCCTCTCTTCTTCTTCCTCCCCATTTCTCTTCATTGGATACAATGTCATTAAAATCTCTTGCAACCATCCACCTTTGTCCCTAGATTCTTTTCCTTGCACTCACAACTTTCCATTGATTATTCCTAATTGCTGCATCACAACTTGCATAGATCCCAATCAGCCACCAGTCAGTTTGCTGATTATGATCCACTATATGAGCTTCAATAGTGAACGCTGTCTTATGTATCTCTATGACATTCACTTCCTGTTTCCAAAAAAGAGCCATACCACCAGACCTATTCATGGACTCCATTATCACACTATGGTCAAAATACAGCCTATTCCTAACAGTATCCATAAACTTTTCCCTATTTTTGGTTTCACTTAAAAACACAACACTTGGGGAGAGGAGGTTCCAAGCCTCCTTCAGTTGGAGAATTGTCAAATGGCTCCTACACCTTGACAATTCCACACCAGCACTCTTATTGCTTGTGGGAGGACCTACTTACGCTGGTCCCCTTCCCACCATCAGCAATTTCTAACCTTATTTCCAAAGATTAATCAAGTTTATTCCTTTTTAAGTTCAACAACTCATCCCCAGCTTCTTCCATCTCAGTATCTTCGTGGTAACTTTTTCTCTTGCCTCTAACCTCCATTCTCCTAACATTTCCATCCACTTCACCTAAAGGAGTCCTCTTCCTACTGGGGAGGGCTTAAGCTGTCTTCTAATCCTTATGTTGATCCTTTGGACAGCCACTTGTTTCCTCTCCTGTGCATCATTTTCCACCTGCATCATTTCTTCCGTCCCTAAATCCCCCTCTTCCACAATTACATCATTATTCTCCTTCATCCTACTCTCTTTTTCATTATTACATTGTTCTTCTAACCTCATATCTTTCTTTGCAAGAATGCTACTTTTCTCATTATCTCGTACCTCATCATGCATGTATGGGCTCCTTTCTACTCCCCACTTGTCCCCTCTAAACTAGGTTTGGAGCTGCTTGAGCATCTTTGCCCTGCCCTCTCAATGCCTGGTTTGGCTCCTCTTTTCTTGTTACCGTTTGTTCCATACATCCTATCTTACCTTGTCGCATGCTCTTAGGTTCCTCACTTCCTCCTTTTTGCACCAGTTCCCCATCCTTAAAACCCCAGATCACCTTATCTTGCCTCCCTCTACTTAAAGTATGTTCTACCTATGGGATCCCTTTACTCCAGTTCCCTCTTAGCCAGGGTCCATATTAATTATCTGATAATCCTCTCCCTATAGTAGAAGATGTTTTGCAGTTCCTCTCACTGTGTCCAACTATACCACAACCATAACAAAAGTCTGGGCATCTTTCATACTTAAAACTGATCCATTTCCTTAATCCATTGAGCTTAACTGCTGATCCTCTCAACAATGGAAGGGAGATATCTACTAACACCAATAACTTCAAATGCCTTCCTTATTTTTCCTCCCGTTTGGGGTATTATAACCTCTTTCACTTCTAGAAAAATGGACCCAACTTTCCATCCTACCTCTTTCGAGAGCCAGTGTATTGGAAGATTCCAAACCTGTATCTATAAGGGAGCCATCCTAAAAGCACAATTGTCCTCTTCTATTCCATCATACCAGCTTCTAAGAACCAGAATTTGGCTATCTAAGATCCAAGGTCCACCATTCAGGATCCTTTCTCTGTCAGTTGCACTCGGAATGACAAACTGAAATAAGTTAGGGCATAATTCTATCACAGTCAGCCCTCAAGGGTAACCCCAAGCCGAATTGACAAAATTTTTCACCCCCACAAAGTTAACTATCTTCTCCCCTATTACTTTCCCTACCAGACTCAGCTGACACTCCTGGACACCCGTGTCAGCATCCCCTAGCTCAAGAGTTGTACCTCCCATCTCCTGCTCAGAGAGTGCAAATTTCTGCATTATAACTGCTAGCTCCTCGGCCATTGTACACTCACCCTCCAGGAAGATACCAAACACAAATGTGATTTTGAAAGCAGACTAAACTAGAACCGACCAAACAAGCAAAGAGAAAAACCAGACTACACGGTTAAACAAAGACAGCTACTACCAAGTTGGACACTCCCGGAAGTACAGATACCACCAACCAGAAAAAGAAAACAAAGAACAGACAAAGCTTAGCGGGGATCTATTAATACTTTACCTGTCAAACTAATGGTACGATTGAGTGGAAAAGCTCGGTATATTTGTTGCATTCATGCAGTTTAGAGCTTTGCTTCCATTTCCAGTATGCCCTCCTTTCGCAGCCATAAATGAAGCTGATATTTAAGTGGAATCAGACAAAAGTGAAGATTTGTCGCCTATCAAAACATACTCAATCTAACATTTGTTGGTAGCAGTAGCAGGACATATGGGAATTCAATGTCCCGGTTTTTTGAGTTTTTTGAACTTTTTTGAACTTTCTGGTCTAAACTTCCACACCCGAGAAGAAAAGTGCACAGCTCCTAACAGAGAGAAAAGAACTCCCAAGAGAGAGATCTCCAGTTATTGCATTAGCAGCATAGTTATTTTAAACTGTTTGCATGTAGCTTTTCTCGCGTAACGGATCTTCTGTCCCACACTCTGTGACACTTTTTATTATATTGCTATTTCTCCTTCATAAACATCATGTTTTAGTTCTTTTTTGTTTCCTTAAGATCCAATAACTATTAATTCAATAAAAAATAAATACAACAGCTTAAAAAAAGCAATGTATAATAAAAAATTAAAAAATACAGCAGAAAATTCATAAAAAAATCTCATTTTTTATGCATTTTGATTTTTTGAGTTTGTTAAATTTTGTGTATTACTGAATTAATAGTTATTGGATGTTAAGGAAACAAAAAAGAATTAAAACATGATGTTTATGAAGGAGAAATAGCAATATAATAAAAAGTGGCATAGTGTGTGGAACAGAAGATCCGTTGCGCTTTTCTCATGTCGCCTTTTTTGGGGGCATTTTATTGAAATCCTTCCATATCAATGATGTAGCTATCATTGAATGCTCAATTGTACTTTGTTTAAATTTATTCCAATTGGACTTGCAATTATTCTAATATCTTCTAGTTATTGAAATTTAGTAGTACCAATTTTTTTTTCTTTGTTTATATTCTAAGAGTTTAGATGTTCAATGCCTAGCAATCCCCATGATTAAGAAAACAACAAAAAAAAACTCTATTTTACAACAATATAAAGGAAAAAAATCCCCTCTTTGCAACTAAATTACAAAATAAATATTGATTATTTTCTCTAGTGATCCTATATCCTGAAATAGTTACCTTGACTAACTTTCTCAATTTGTTCATTTCATACTTAAGGTACAAATTAGTTTTAATTGATCTCCCATTGGATTTAAGAAAAAAAAATGTTAATACTCTTATGAATAGGTATGTATTATACCAAAGAAATCATTTTACTCAAAATAACTTTATTGATGCAGAATATATAAGATTTAATTAATAGACTTCCGCTTAACCAAGATATACCCAATCTAATAATATACATAAAGCATGTGTAATGAATAGTAAAAAGGAAAAGTAAATCAAAGCTCTAATTAAAGATTATAAACAAATTATTTTGAAATGGAATTATACTATCATAGTGATTATAAAAAATTCAATGCTTACCATGATGTCCAAACTCACAATAGAAAGTTTTAAAAGTACAAAACCAAAAGCAGAGTTCAATCGATGTATAAGGAGATATGAAGAAAATTTACTTGAAATGAATCAACCTAATTTCTTAGAGAGTACCTCAATATTGAAGACTAACTTACTAAAATCTTAAAGATAACTAAAAAGTCAAAAAAAAAAAAGGAGTAGTAGCAAAAATCTGACCTCATATCTAATGCATAACATTGACAAATTTATCCAATAACAAAGAGCAAAGACAATATGAAAATTGACACAAAGATACGTGCGTGTGTGTGTACACACACACAAAAGATAGATTTTGAGTATGGTCATACTACAAGTGATATGCATACAATTTCAAATTAAACAATATTTATATCTATCCAAGATTATAGGCATTGTTTAAATTTTTTAAACTACAATTTATAACAGTAACTAAACCTTTTATGGATCATTGCTTTCGATTAATATTGGGAAAAATGATCTCAGAAGAGAAACATCATCCAAGTATGTGAGTGGGTTTCAATAAAACCCTTGACAAATAGTGGTTTCCTTCTTGAACTCATGCTAAAGAAGCAATGATACAAAGTCATTTGACTACTATTTCCAATAGTATTTGTATTTATCCAAGATTATAATTGTAAATGATTTTTCCCGAATCTCTTCCTTCTCTCTAAAAACCTTCTCTCTAAAAAGCCTAGTTTCTTCATCACTTAGTTGGCATGGCTGCCCTTCAGCCATCGGCTGAGGGGCAAAGGTCTCCTACGGAAAAAAAATCCTTTTCTCAACTTTTCTCACAGCCTGCTACATCACCTATCAAAATTCAGCATGTGTCTGTTTACAAGGGTGAAGCTGCGGTTATTTTTTCCAGAGAAGATGTGGACAAACTTGCGGCACCGTTTAGATGGACTTTGGTTGGAAAATTTTCTCATGGAAGACCTTCATTGGAGGATACTCGCAAATTCTTTTCTTCACTAAATCTCAAAGACCAAGTTTCCATTGGTTTGATGGATTATAGACATGTTTTGATTAAGTGCACCGCTGAAGTAGATTTCAACAGGATTTGGATGAGAGGGATTTGGCAATTGGGTAAATACCCGATGCGTGTATTCCGATGGACCAGGGAGTTTCATGTTCATAAAGAGTCATCTCTGGCTCCAGTTTGGGTAGATCTTCCTAACTTACCTATTCATTATTTTGATAAACATTCTTTGTTCTCCATACTTTCTCCAGTAGGAAGACCTTTGTTCTTGGATTCGGCAACGGCTGCTGGGACACGACCTAGTGTGGCCAGGGTCTGTGTGGAAATTGATGTATCGAAGCAAGTTGTACCAAGGGTCTGGATAGCTGTTGAAGGAGAATCAGGTTTTTGGCAAAAGATAGTACCAGAGAATCTGCCGTCATACTGTTCTTATTGCTGGAGATTAGGTCATTTATCTGTCGACTGCAAGAAAAATTTGACTGAGCCTCGATCCAAGCGGCTGCAACATGGTTTAATTTCACAAATCCACAAGGACTCAATGCTAGTAACTAAACAAATGCATTTTACTAATGGGAAAGATACTGATGAAGTGCCAGCTCCTGGTATGATTGAGGATGAAGGGACATCAGCCGATGCAAGGGGGAATAATGTACGATCTGTCCAGCTCGAAAATGAAAGCAAATTAATGGATACTGATGTGGGTTTACAAACACAAAATGGCGTGGATGACATTGAAGGAAACACAACAGCCGTTACAATGAAGCCTCCTCTATCTGTTCAACAAGCCATTGATGCAGAAATACTAGTGACACAACATGGAGATACTGATGTGGGATTACAAGAACAAACATTGGATGCTGTGGGGCAAGCACAACCTATTTCGGATGATGGTTTGAAGAACATTACCCAAAATCATGATTGTGAAGGGTCCCAGCTGGTCTTGGATACTTCTTTGACAGATTTACAGCAGCAAAGGGCCGAAACAAATGGCATGGCCGACAATCAAATACCTTACAATTTCAATAACAATGATTGTGAAGGGTCCCAGCTGGTATTGGATACTTCTTTGACAGATTTACAGCAGCAAAGGGCCGAAACAAATGGAATGGCCGACAATCAAATAACTTACAATTTCAACAGCAATGATCGTGAGGAGTCCAAATCAATTGCAAAGCAATACTATGAAGCTGCTGCTGCTCAACATCACAAGGCCGACACCAATGCAATTAGCAATCTTTATGTTGATTTGGGTGGGGACCAGCCGGACAACTTCACTTCCAATATGCCGAATGTAGTCATATTGCCAACTGGTGTTGGCGCTTTATCTCCACGCCTGGTTGAAGCTCGTGACAAGTCCTTGGATCCATCATTAAATCCGTTAAACATTGACCAATCTGTTGTTGACGACAATAATGGCCGACAAACAAGAGGCAAAGGTGTGCGGATTATTGTGCCATCTGATAGACAATTACGGTCCACAACATCTTTCCAAAACTCATTCCAGGTTCTTTCTAATGATTAGTGGTATTTTTTGGAATATTAGAGAGGTAGCTAAATCCCCTAATTTAAGAAGAATGATTAAATTGGTACGATTTCATCGTGTTCAATTTGCTGTGATTTGTGAACCAAAATTAGATGTGTCTAAGGTTGAGTCCATCCGTCTAAGGTTATCATTTGATCATGCCTTTGTTAATCTTTCTGGTGATATTTGGGTTTTTTATAGAAGCCCTTTTGCATGTTCCATTGTGGGTAATTCGGATCAACACATTTCAATACATGTTCAGTCTTCATTCTTATCTAGTCCAATTATCATGTCGTTTGTCCATGCCAAGTGTTCAGTCGAGGAGCGTCGAGATTTATGGTGCAATTTATTAAATGATAAACCAATCTCTCTTCCTTGGTGTATTGGGGGTGACTTTAATGTCATCTTAGCTGCTCATGAAAAAAGTGGTGGTCGTCCATTCACAATATCGGAGGGGGTGGATTTCATGTCTTTCATGGAGGAGGCTGGGGTTTTTGATATAGGCTTTTCTGGAGCTAGTTTCACCTGGTCTAATAATCGGAGAGGTAGAGCTAGAGTTTCAAAGAGGTTGGATAGGTTTCTAATTAATGGGTCGTGCTTGGAAATTTCAGATGTAATTTCTGTGATTCACTTGGCAAGACATCCTTCAGATCATGCACCGTTGAAGATTTCTTTTGCGGATCAATCAGACAATAAGCCGCGGCCTTTCCGTTTCTTGAATATATGGACTACCAAACCCGAACTCTTGGAGGTTATTCGACAAGCTTGGAATCAAGATGTGGTTGGTTCTCCGTTACGTGTACTATGCTCCAAATTATTGGCAACAAGGAGGGCTATTCAAGTATGGAATAAACAACATTTTGGAAATATATTTGATGCTGTGCGATCTGCGGAAATGGCAGTCCAACGGGCAGAACAAGTTGTGGATCAAAATGCCTCCGAGGAATTTCATGTTCAGCTTAGCAAGGCTCAGGCGGAATTACGTCATGCACTATCAATTGAAGAACAATTTTGGAGCCAAAAGGCCAGAATAAAATGGCTTGCAAAGGGAGATCGTAATTCAAGGTATTTTCATGCGGTTGTTAAGCAGAGACGAGCTCAAGGAAGGATACACCGTATCAAAAATTCCAATGGTATTTGGGTGGAGACGAATACTGAAATAGTATCTGAAGCAATAACATAATTCTCAGATATTTTCACAACGGCCACTTTACAGTCTTCTACTGATTTGCTGCATTTAATTCCGCCTATGATCTCGGAAAACGACAATGACAAATTGGAGAAATTACCCTCGATTGAGGAGGTCTATCGAGTTGTGAGATCAATGGATGGAGATAGTGCTGCGGGCCCAGATGGATTCTCTGGCAAATTCTTTACATTTGCATGGGAAGTTGTCGCCCAAGATGTTCATAATGCTATAATCAGCTTTTTCTGTGGGGCAGAGTTACCTCGCTTCATCACTTCTACCTCTATTGTGTTAATTCCCAAGACGGCAAATCCTCAGGATTTCTCTCAATTTAGGCCAATCAGTCTTTGTAATTTCTTCAACAAGCTAATATCCCGGATTTTAGCAGAAAGAATGGCTTCTATATTGCCAAAAATTATTTCTCCCCAGCAAACAGGATTTGTGAAGGGACGTAATATAACAGACAATTTTCTTTTAGCTCAAGAGATAGTATCGGGCATTGGAAAAAAGAATAGAGCTGGAAATGTGACAATGAAGCTAGACATGTCTAAGGCATATGACCGGGTGGCATGGGATCATATTATTGGTGTTCTACGAAGATTTGGTTTTGGGGAAATATTCATTGATCTTGTATGGCGATTGATTTCTAATGTTTGGTTTTCGGTCATTATAAATGGGTCAACCCATGGTTTCTTTAAATCTTCAAAAGGACTACGTCAGGGTGACCCTTTATCGCCTGCATTATTCATTATAGGAGCTGAGGTTTTGTCTAGAGGTTTGAATAATCTTGCCTTGCACTCGGGATTTGTGGGCTTCAGACTTCCACACGCATGCCCTTCTATAACACATTTGGCATTTGCGGACGATGTCCTCATATTTGCAAATGGATCTTCACATTCTTTAAAGGCCATCATGCAGGTGCTACAGATGTATCAAAGGTGTTCGGGACAGTTGATAAATGTGCAAAAAAGTTGTTACTTGGTTCATCCATCCTTGTCACTGGCTAGAAGAAGGGTGATTGAACGTATCACAAGTTTTACCTGCCATTCATTTCCGATACGTTATTTAGGATTCCCTCTCTATTACGGAAGGTGTAAAACATCATATTTTGGGGAAGTATGTCAGTCTATCCTAGGGAGGATTATGACATGGAAATCAAGGTTGCTTTCATTTGGAGGTAAGATAGTTCTAATCAAACATGTATTAGCATCAATGCCATTGCATCTGCTCTCAGCATCGATTATCCCAGCTAAACTTTTTAGAACTATAGAAAATGCTTTGTCGACCTTCCTTTGGAGGTCATCACCCGACATGTCAAAGTATCACTGGATACGGTGGTCTTGGATGTGTTATCCAGTTGAGGAGGGAGGAGTCGGCTTTAGAAGACTTCAGGATGTCTACAGAGCATTTTCATTCAAGCTTTGGTGGAATTTCAGAAAGGGGATATCGTTATGGTCTCAATTTATGAAAGCAAAGTACTGTAGACGAAAACATCCCTGTCAGGTAGAAATCAAAGCAACGGACTCGGCACTCTGGAAAAGGATGGTGAATGTGAGTCGACAAGTGGAACTTTCTATGCTATGGGTGGTCAAAGATGGAGCTTGTCATTTTTGGTACGACAATTGGTTGGGTAATGGTGCATTATTCCTCCAAGCGACGGTTATCCCAAACTTATCATTTAGTAACTTTATCAGTAATGGACATTGGGATACGAGTCGGTTATGTCAGTCACTGCCAAGTCAAATGGTGACCTCCATTTTAAACCACCCAGTCCCCGAAGAGGGGGGTGAAGCGGAAGTCATATGGATGCCTACTTCTTCCGGAAATTTCTCTCTAGCTTCAGCCTTTCGGGATATTAGGCAAGCCCGTAACACGTCAATGGTGTTTGATAGAATTTGGCATCCTTGTCTTCCTTTGAAAGTTTCTTTCTTCATGTTAAGACTTTTGCTGGGGAGACTGCCAATACCCGACAGTTTACGTAACATTGGTTTCCATCTTCCATCAAAGTGTTTTTGTTGTCCATTGCCATCTGAGGAATCAATCGAACATTTATTTTCAAATGGCAATATAGCATCAACAATTTGGAATTATTTTGGAGCTGCATGTGGATTCGATTTGTCAGCGTCATCTTTGAGACTCCGCATAGTGGGTTGGTGGTTGAAATCATACGATTCTGAGATACGTCGGTTTATTGGACGGGTTCTTCCCTGTCTTGTGTGTTGGCATATCTGGAAGGCAAGAAATAAAGCAATGTTTGACGATGTTCAGATGAGGTCGATTGCCATTTGTCATGCCATTTTCTCCGAAATCCAATCCATGGTGGGAATTTATTTAAAAAAACCTCTCCGAGTACCATCTTTTTATCATTTGTATGACTGGCCTAATTCATCGGAGGTTGGGTTTACATATAAACTTGTACGATGGGAAACAAAAGAATCTGGTCGGCTCACACTTAATACGGATGGATGTTCTAAAGGTAATCCAGGAGTGGGTGCAGGCGGTGGAGTTCTTCGGGAGTCAAATGGTCTACCTTTGATTGGTTTCTCGGCATATTTTGGGGAAACGACATGTCTCCTTGCAGAAGCTCGTGCCCTCCTTATTGGCCTCCAAATCAGTGCACATAGGGGTTTTTTGAATCTCAATGTGCAATCTGATTCGCTGTTATTAATTGGAATTCTCCAGCATCGCATTCATTGTCCTTGGCACATTAGACGGGTTATTAGGCAGATTTGGCAGATCATGGAAGATCCAGATCGATTTTCCCACTGTTACAGAGAAGCAAACACAGTGGCTGATGTGCTGTCCAACGAGGGCGTATCTCATCCACAGCAGCAACTCAGGATATATGAGACATTTAATACATTTCCACCTATGGCTCGTGGAGCAATTCGTCTGGATAAGCTAGGAATGCCTTCAATTAGAAAAATTAGGCTTGTGTAATAGTTTGATTTCTTATCTAATTAATAAAAGAAATACTTTAAAAAAAAAGATTATAATTGTCTCCTCTGACCTACCAAAATACAGAGAAAAATCTAGGTAAATACAGAGAAAAATATAGGTTTACCCTCACAACAATAGGAAATTGCTCCCACTGCACTAAAATCTAATTAGCATTTTACATTTGTTTACCTATCCTTACATCCAAATAAGTCAACTGCACTTAAAAATAAAAAGACAACAACTTGTATCAATGAAGGAAGAGACTCGATTTACATTTATCCTTTTTCTCTATCTATTCCAATGTGCTCTCATATACAAATCGTTTTGAAAAGTTTTTTAAATTTCTTTTAATATACATTGAAACTTATAAAAATTGCTCATTCTTTATTTCATCTTAACAAAGAAATCTATACAAAATTTATTAGGGAGTAAGAGGAGCAGGGAAAACATCTTTATTAGAAATTTGAGATTCGAGAGAGAGTTGCTCAATTGTAGATTGATCAAGTACATAACTTTTGGCATATATTGCTTTTTCATTTGGCATATATCATTAGTTAAACACGCACATACAACACACCACACACATACACCATAATTAGTAAATTTTCACATATTAAATTTATTAGGGTAGTAAGAGGAGCAGGGAAACATCTTTATTAGAAATTTGAGATTCTCGAGAGAGTTGCTCAATTGTAGATTGATCATGTACATAACTTTTGGCATATATATATATATATATATTGCATATATCGTTAGTTAAAGACACACACACACACAAAATACATACAGCATAATTAGTAAATTTTCACATGTTAAATTTGCCTCCACTGAATTACAGTCTAACTCATCTATCGTTTCCGAAAAAAAAAAAAGAATTACATATCTAACTCTGCCCCTGATTATAGACATGGTCTAAACTTCCAAATTACAAATGCACGAACCATATTTTATAATGGACCAATGACAAAAGATTGACTAACCCTTTCATCCTTCATTGCTTTGAAATAATTGTTGAAAAAAATGAATGATCTCATAAGAGAAACCTTAGTAGTTTCTCACATCAACTCATGCTAAATAAGCAACAAGAGGAGGCCAATAGAGTTCTGGCCAGTTCGGACTCTGAAATATCACATTGATTTCTATATACTACGTACTATGGAAGATTATTATGACATAAAATCAAAAAAGAAAAAAAAATTCAAAATGATAGAGGATAGTCCAAGCAAAGCTGCGTAGTCCTCTAATCATGGAAACTAATTCTCTTTTGAGGTTTAAAACCAGTTTCATTACTTGGCTTTCATGCCTTCAAAGAGACTACCCATAATGCAAGCTTGTGCCACTCTTCCATGTTGGCAATTTGCAGAAGATTTGTAAATATGTTATAGAACCCAAGCTTAGTAATGGGTAATCTTCTTGGTCTCTTCTTCAGCTCATGTCATCTTTCTCTCTTTCTTTCTCAATTTTTGCTTTCTCATTACACCCTTTAATAAGATTGCATCACAGAACATGCAACGGCTTGTGCCCAATGCCTCAATTTTGTTTTTACTTGTTGAGGATCATCGCCTGTATATACAAAAAGAAAAAAGAAAAAAAATACACTTATTAGAACTTTTTTCCTTTTTTCTTTCACACAAGAAGAGAGAGAAAAAGGTGAAACTTACACATCAGAAAATATTAATCTTCATATCTTTATTATTATGTTAGAAAACAAAATACTCTTAGAAAACTACAACTAATTTTTTTTAAAAAAAAAAATCCACAATTTATCCATGACAATGTTGGCTGTCCCTATGCAATATGCAATATAAGGATTTTAAGGACCATAAAGTCCTTTTCTAGTCAAATATGAATAATTAATTACCCAATTACATAATAGCTACTAATATGATGAAAAGAAAAATCTTTACATATAAAAAAAATTACACTTTCTTTTGGAAATTGAAAAGAATAAACAAGGATTAATAGCCTTTCAAGTTGCTTATTAAAATGGTTCCTCACAATGATACAAAATTATTCTAGCTATTGAATAGAGAAAGAAACCTTACCTGGGGCCAAAATCTTCCATGAATCTGAGTCGCCGCTTCTGGGGCTTCCAAATGATGAAGATCTTTCTCCAAGAGACTTTGATGAGTCTCCAAGAGAAGACAATGATGATGAGCCTGTAGTTGAACCCGAAGATCGGTTGCTATTAGGAGTAGCTGGGGACAAAACAGGGCTCGTGGAAAACTGGCGATTGACTGCGAAATAAAGATCAAGCGCAGGCAATGTGTTGCATAGACCTTGACCCTGTTCTTCATTGAATCCAAACCCAAGCTCAATGCTTCCTTTGAGCTCATTCAGGTCCTCATCTGTCAAGTAATCATTTTCATTATTGATCCCATTCTTCTTTCTTTCTTGCTGAAGGATTTGGCGTCGACGCCTGTCCCATGCGATGTCTCTGGGAGTCTCACACATGGAAAGTTGTTTAGACAATTTTTTCCCTCTAGGATTCCTCCAAAATGGTGGAGCTCTTTCTATAAGTTGCAACTCCTCCGGTTCAGAATCTCCAGAAGAAGACGATGATGACAATGATAATTTTGAACAGATGGCTTTATCGTTGGAATCTCCCATTGTATATCTCCTGACTGATTATGATCAGATAAGCTTTGACAAGATCATGCAATGCTGGACCGAACCCGGCTGTGATCCTAACAATTTACAGAGATATGAAGGCTAGTAGGCGGCCGTGTTGGCGGAGGAGCAACAACCAGCCGCCTTGGCTAGCCGAGGAAGGGAGGAGATTGGGGAGTTGGTGGGTGGTTGGGTGCTTTTGAGAAGAGTAAAATTGTGTTCCTGAAAGAATGATTTTCTTTTATTAGATTGGAGGAACAATAGCACAGCACAGCACCTACCTACCCAACCTCCTCTCTCTCCACATTTCCACCTTAACACATTGCCAGGGTAAAGATTTGAAGGGCTTTGAAATTAAGACATTGCCAGGGGATGTCCATAACTTGCGGGTCTCCTCTCTCTCCACATTTCCACCTTCAATTTCTCTTGCCAAGGATGCCTTGTTACTTGTTAGTTCACGTGCATGGCTAGTTATGGTTTAGTTACATGAGAAATAGTACATGCATGATTTGAAAAATACTTCAAAGTGGTAATAGGTATAATTTCTTTTCTTTCTTTTCCTTAAAAAATTTCAGATATATTTATACAATATCTTCTCATGTTCTATATATATTGGTATGATTTAGGAGTTCCCTACTCCAAATGTCTTAAATTCACTTAATTTGTTTTTCTATCAATTATCTTAAATTCACTTAATTTATTTTTCTACCAATTATCTGTTCTTTATTTGATGTCATTGTCCTTCAAGAAAGTTTCACTGTTTTATATTGTTCTACCTGATTATTTACAGCTAGGATATTTGCGAAGAATTTATGAAATTAATTTGCCTTTCTATTTTAAGATTACGTCTTTTATACATGAACTTGCTAAATTTTCTTCATATAGGGAAAAAATGAACACAAAGCAGCTGAATTGTAAAGTTATACACAAGCAACAAAATCCCCATGTGTTTATTAACGATTTTTGGTCAAAATTCCATTTCACAGTTAACTCCAAAGAATGACTTGGTTTGCTATATAAAGTGAATGTTACCAAATATTATATAAATGGCTCCTAACAAGGAAAAACTATTGCCACTTTTAATACTGATTTATGTATTTAATGAATTTTATTTACATATCCATTATTTAATTGGGAACATGTGCACAGTTAAAAACATTATGATTTACAATGTCTCTATTTTGCTTGAACACATTAAGGACTTGAAAGTTTCTTATGCTTATGAATATAAAAAAGAAAGATATGGGATCAAATAAACAATGCAAAAGGGAAAAAAACTTTAATCTCAAACAAAAGTTGTGATTTTTGATGTTTGCAGCACAATTTGTGCAGCGGATTTTATTTGTTCCACAAAAGAATTGGAATCTACGCAGCCCTTTCATTAGATTGGCATACATGCCTGCATGTATGAAAAATATATGCCGCTGTTGGACAGCATTTTAATGCTGGGCCGGGGAAAGAACAAAAGCACTGCTAATGATTATATGATTTCTGCAGTAATCTTCCTCATGTGATGCATAATTGATTCATTACATAATCATTCAACATGCTAATACAGTAGTGTAACAGTTTCTTTTTCTTAACATAATCATTCAACATAATCATTATGCATTATCCTTTCACTATACAGTTAACAGATTTTGCAAATCCTTACATATTAAATCTTTCACTAAAGTTCACAGATTTTGTTAACAGATTATGCATTATCCTTTCACTAAAGTTCACCAAAAACTTTATATTAGCATTATCCTTTCATTAGATTGTTACAAAATCTGTTACACTCTTGTATATTCTTTTTCTTGCCTCAGGAAATAACATGCCACAAAATTGTGGAAAATTATATTTTTTTGCTCCTCTTGTTAAATTTGTAATATTATCGTTCTAATACCTATTAATCTATAGTTAATTTTTATTACAAATGAGATCTCAACGAATATAATTGTTATAGGTTTGTTTCCCAAGCGGGCCCTCACTTTGAAGACCTGATTGGATGTCTGCGTGACTCTCGCCAAGGCTCAATTTAGTAAATATATCATTAGTATTATTCACTATTATATCAGGTTTCAATAAGTCAAAACTCTTACAACCTCAAAACTAGCAAATACAAACCCTTATATGTACAAAAGTTACCTATCTATAAACTATTACATCAAATTAGCACTCAAAATAACTCCGGAAACATTTAAACCACCTAAAATTGTTTACGTTGCTTCAACTCCCAAGTAAACTCCTATGCTCTCCACACATGCCGTTACACAAGATCTACAGAAAAAAATTTAAATGAACAGTGAGTTAACGCTCAATAAGGTCATGATGTGTATAAGCATGGCTTCATAAATAATTTTCAAACACAAAAATTAGTATTAAAAAAAGGATTAATCTTATATGCATTGCTACTGTATACACGATCACCGTTAGATATATGATACATATGAAAAATTTGAATTTCAAATTTTGCTCATGTGTCATCCATCCAATTGTGATAGTGTATATAAGATTTGCTTTGAACAATAAGATCTATACATATTGGCAATACTACTATGTGTAGTATTATGGTAAGTTTTTATAAAAATAAACACTCATAATTATGTGTAGTAAAAATAAGCACTCATAATTCACTTAGTAGATATAAGTAGACTAATCTCCTAAAAGTGGCAATTCACTATTGAGCATGATAACAATTTTCAACATTAGTAAACAATAGTATCAGTAACAGTAACAAGCTGCAACCTTCTTATCGCAACGTATGCACTTTTGATCCTTGACACTCCACAGTATCAGTTTGTATCAGTTTCAATAAATGCGCATGTGAATCTTGGTCCAAACATGCAGAAGTCCCTATGCACCTATGTGTTGTGTTTTAAAACCGGCCGCTCGAACCAGAACCGATCAAGGGTCCGATCCGAATTATGCTAAAAAATCAAGTAAGTAAAAATTCAGTCAAAAATTGGATTTGACCGGAAAAAATCGGATTTTCCGGTTCAATCAAGCATTTTAAAAAAAAAAAACTCAAACTTTTTCAATATTATGTTTTGACCCCTAAATTGTTAAAAATTATTAATATATCTCAAATATTTCATACTTTATCATTGTTGTCTTAAAGTTTGGTGTTATTTTTTAATTAAATCCATAATTTTAATTCTAAACTTGTTAATGCTCATTAATTAACATAAATTGCTACTTGATTGTTCTAATTTCTTTGTATTTTCTTGTTAAATATATTTGAAACATCAAATATATATGAATATACCTTTATTAATATTAACATGTTATTAGGTATTTTACATATAATATTTTAATTTTAAAATAATTTTTATTTATGACGTCATTCGATTCAACCTCTATCGAATTCGATTGAACCCGTTGACTCTGACCCCTGAGTTTGATCGAGTTGATACCCGGTCCGGTTCTGAAAATATAGCCTATGTGTTGAGTTGTCAAGATAGCCAAAACCAATTGACTAGATCTATTATTGGCTCGTTGCATTTTGACTAAACTTTGATGTGCACCCGAAAAACAATGAGAGTCTTCAGTGGTACCATGTTTAATAAGAATCATCACAACAAGAGTGTATTTTTTTTTCGACACAGGGTATCCGGGCCTTCGGCCCGACTAATCCCCTACGGCTCAAGAGCAGAGGCCCATTTCTCTCAAACACGTTAATTTCAGGACTCGATTCTTGGTGGCCATATCATCAAGAGAAGGAACACACTACACGAGCTACCCCGAGTTGGGCTCGCAACAAGAGTGTAAACCAGTGCAAATTCAAGCACGAATTCAGTAACAACATTCTAGATGCACATATACTTCAGCACCAAAAACATGCATTTAGCAGTGATAATAATAATTTTTTATTTTTGAAAAACTGAGTTTTGGGACACACACATTTCCTCTGCTCCTTTTCTTTCCACAGTAATTCCTCTATGTTCACTCAGGTGCAACCTGCCACAGTATGAATCTATGTTTTCATAACTGGACCGGGTATCGACTCGGTCAAGCTCAGGGGTCAGGGGTCAATGGATTCGACCGGGTTCGATAGGGGTTGAACCGAATGACGTCATAAATAAAATTTATTTAAAAATTAAAATATTATATGTAAAATATCTAATAACATGTTTATATTAATAAAGATATATTCATATATATTTGATGTTTTAAATATATTTAATAAGAAAATACAAAAAAATTAGAACAATCAAGTAACAATTTATATTATTTAATGAGCATTAACAAGTTTAGAATTAAAATTATGGACTTAATTGAAAAATAATATCAAACTTTAAGAAAATATTGATAAAGTATGAAATATTTGAGATATATTAATAATTTTTAACAATTTAGGGGTCAAAACATAATATTGAAAAAGTTTGAGTTTTTTTTTTTTTTTTGAAAAAACTGTTTGAATCGAAAAATTCAGTTTTTCCCGGTCAAACCCAGTTTTTGACCGATTTGACCGGGTTTTTACTTATCCGGTTTTGAAGCTTGACTCAGACTGGACACTTGACCGGTTTTCGGTTCGACCGGTCGAACCGGTCCGAGTCTGAAAACACAAGTATGAATGAGAGTTCAAGTTCACAATACAAGTCCTAAAACTCAAGTCAAGCTTAGATTCCTTAATTAGGATCACAACCTATTTGAAGATGACTGAATACAAAGTACCATTAAACCATGAGCCGCTCAGGCACAAGCAGAGTTGATATTCAGCCAACTTTAGAGGTGCACCAAATTCTTTATATATACCGAACTTGTGCCGAATATTTACACTGACAGGAAACTTTATAAATCCAGTTTAACTCGAAATAAATGGCACCTAATTCTGAGATTTCCATATGAAATTATGCAGGATCCTACAGGACTGCATCAGGTATTGCAGAGGCATATTTTGGCGAATTTTGAAAGTGAACTAAGTTTCACTGGAACATTGAAAATGAACCAAGTTATGGCCAATTGACTAAGGCTGTGCAGAGGTGACTGCACCTTCTGTGGGTTCGTGCTCCTTTTCAAGCTACTGAATACCAACTCCATAAAACAACTTTTAGTTCAAGATTTGATGAAACACATGTACAAGTCATGTATAATCCTTTCTAAACATGAGTATTTGACAAATTAGTGAGAAAATTCGTAGTTTACAAAGTGAGTGAATTCAATTAGAAAGGCCTCACCTTCAGTGACGGAGCCAGGATTTTTTTTTTGGGGGGGCCAAAATTTTTTCCTAATAAAATTATCTTAATATATTATGTTCAAAATAATTTTTTTCTATTTAAAATATGACATTTAAAAATATCAAATATTAAATTTAATTATAAAGGTACGTCTATTCATAAATATGTGATACAGTCATAACAAAAATTAACAAAAAAGATAACCATTGATTAAATATCTTATAACATCACAAACCATCCAATTTGCACATTATGAGAAGATGCTCTCCAATATGTCACCTATGCAATATATATATATATATATATATATATATATATATATATATATATAACCATGTAATATAAATGTAACTATTTTTAATTGAAAAAAAATAAAAGTTATGTTAACATACTTTAAAATTTCAACATCTTTTCTTTGAAGTAAATTGAGTTCTACACTCTTTCATAGAACTAAGGGGGTGCTTGTTTCATGCTCTGGAATTGGAATTGGAGATGGAATAATATACAAAAAATCAGCATGGGTTTTGAACCCTGGTATCATTCCACAGACCGATGCTTGGTACAAGCATAGTTGGAATGACATCAAAATTAATTTTTCTTTTTTTTTTAATTATTGTTCTCATCTCTCACAGCTTTATACGAAACCTGCTTAGATTCCTCATCTATCTCAGACATCTTCCTCCCAACAAACCTCTTCACAGAGAAAAACTTGTTTTCAAGATTCACCACAACCTGCCTTTTTGCAATCTGCCCAACCAATCTATCCCCGTTTTTGGTATAGGCCACCACAGAAGGCATCGTTCTTTGCCCTTCAGGATTAGTAACTATAGTAGGCTTCCCTCCTTCCATGGCAGCCACTGCTGAATTCGTTGTCCCCAAATCAATCCCAACAACCTTTTCATTCACTACACTCAAAGACCTGTAGAATTGAGGTTTATAAAAATGGAGTTTTATAATGCAAAAATGGGTTCTGAAATTGGGTTGCTGCTGCTGCTGATGAAGACGCCATTTTTATCAACTTTCAAGCTGATTTTTGGGCCAAAAGATAAACTTTATTGGTGAATAATTTGAGCAAAATCGAGGGAACAGATTGGTTCTTAATTTTTTTTAATTTTTCTCTTCACAGAGAGAAGAGAACATAAGAGATCGATTGTGATGGGGAGGACGATTTGATGGCGAGAGAGGAGAGGAAAGGGTCTACTGGAGAAGAGAGAAAATGTTTTATCTTTTATTTATACTGTTGGAAATGAAACGGAGGATTTGAGTGATTCCTTCCAATCTACTCAGGAATCATGAATCCCCAAAATTTTAGGTATGATTCCAATATTTTAATTTCCATTACAGTACACCAGGCACCAAGTATTGGAATCATCGTCATTCCCCATACCAAAACCCTCTAACCAAGCAGCCCCTAAATTCATCTATGATTGAATCACTGCTAAAATTTTCAGCAACTTCCTTTTCTATATACACAGTTAGACAAATCATTCAAGAAATTATCTTCCATCTTGTTTTGGAGCTTTGTCTTGATTATTTTCATAATTGAAAATGCCCGCTCTGTAGTTGCAGTTGATACAAGAAGAGTAAGAACAAGTCTAATCAATCTATCAATAAGAGGATATATCACTGATTTTCTTGTCTTCACCAAGCCTTGACATAACTCATTAATACCAGATAATTCTTGCAATTCAGGATGATTTGGAATGTTGAGCTCAAAATGTTGAAGTTTTATTCTTAGACGTACTAGTTCTTGCTCCATAAAATCATTCGGATAGAACTTCTCTGCATACAAATATCATCAATCTTGGACAGCATAAATCAATTTCTAGAATCTAAAGTAGTGCTCAAAACAAGCAATTTCACGGTATGATCATTAAACCTGCTATGCAACTCTTGCAATTGATAATCAATTGTTGCAAGAAATATATCTACTCAATAATAATGCTCCACACTAATCTCATCATGATGATTTCGAGATCTACCATGTCTTGCAATTTATTGAGCATTCATACATGGGATATCAATTGGATGTTGCTCACAAAATAATTTAACTTTCACCAAGAAATCATCCCATCCCGAATCTCGAAAATTCTTCAGTAGTTTTGTTGTGCTTGAGACAAGATGCATTGCATTCAAAATATCTTGAGATTTACATCGCAATGCTATACAAAGAAGATGAGTAATTTCCATAATGTCTTTCATAAGATGCAAAGTGAAAACAAACTTAAAGGATAACAACTGATTCAAAGCAAAATTTGCATCTCCACATTGAGAATATGAACCTCCATCTACTGCAATGTTACTTAAAATCACACAAGTAGCATTGAACATTTTCAGTAAACTAGAAATAGAATCCAAATGAGAACTCCAATGAGTATCTCAAACTCGTTTTAAAGTGCCAATTCGATTAAGCCCCCTTTCAGTTTCAAGTTCACCATTAGCAATCTTAGTAGCAACTTCAATTGCTTGAGCCTCCTTTAATTCATCATTACGTTTGCTAGATGTAGTAACAATGTTGATAATGAAAACTAAATTGGAGAAGAATTGGTGAACAGAAGCTACTTCTCTAGAAACTGCAACATTAGCAAGTTGAAGCCTATGAGCCAAACAATGAATGTAATAGGCATATGGACATTTATGGCAAATTAAAGCTTGCAAGCCGTTCCATTCAAAGATGACTAATTCATATATATATATATATATATATATCAACTCTCATAATATAAACTAAAATTGTAAAAATTTAGGGGGGCCAATTTTATTTTACACACATATTTACATATTATGAATTAAAATTCTCAGAACTTAGAGGGGGCCATGGCCCCCCTCTGCCCCCCCTTGGCTCCATCATTGCTCACCTTAGACCTCATATTATGTTTTTCTTTTCTCATAACACCAGCTGCAAATCCATGAGTTTTCATCTCGCTCAGTCTTATTGTCTTTCTTATTTTTTCCTAGCCAAACTATGAGCGAAGGGAGGTTAGAAGGACCAACAAAAAAATGCAGGAGGTGTCACTTTAGAAAAGAATATGCTGGATGTCTCGGCTTACAGACGGACTCAAGAAAATTTACATAATAGCTCCCTTGAGACTTTGGAAATTGTATCTTGGCGTGAAATAAATTATAATCTGGCCCTCAAAGATTCAAATTATGCATTTAGACCCAATAAAGTGAAGGAAATATTAACTAAAGTCCCCCTAAATTTAACAAATTGGTCAAAGGTATCAATTGGACGGGAAGAAAAATAAATGAGTGTTCTAAAAATCAAGTTGCATGCAAGGGTTCGATTAAAACAAACTCTCAATAAAAAGTATAGACATATATTTTCTCAATTTATTTGTATAATTTAGTATAGTCCAAATTGCGGGACGTCACATAAACCTTTACCAAATTGCAACTCAAATGCTAATTACATAAACCCCTTGTAATCAAGGGAAAGTTGCGCTTGCCCCTTTAGAATTATTTTATCAACAATTTTGCCCCTTGAGACTAGCGGTCAGCTAACTGCGCTAGTTTTACCACCCAAGAGCATGACCAAAAAGTCTTTAATATCCTTAACTTTTAAGCGATTAATTAATTTTCCCTTGGTCATCCTTTTCTTCCGATCTTAATTATTTATATTTTTTGTCTCTGGATATATTGCTACTTTCCTTTTCATTTGGTTATAATTACAATTATTAATGTTTTTTCTATTGACTCAAATGTTATCTTATGCCTACACAAGGTAGGAAATGAAGAACCTATCACGGCCGTCCCTATTGTATTTGCAAATTGAGTCATCAACAAGGCTAACAATCTTTACTTAGAGAGGGACAGCTGTGCCACGGTCTTCCGTGCTCACAGGTTGACTCCCTTTTAAGGAAAATCATTCAAAGCGTCCCTCACATTTTACTAAATAACTTTTTTCGTTCCTTAATTTTAAAAATGTAATTTTACGTTCCTTACAAATTCATATTGGTCAATTTTGGTCCTTACTTAGGTTTTTGACTAGTTTTTTTATCGGAATCCACCACGTGCCTTGCATATGATCATATTTTATGGGCAAACTTGTCAAATCAAATTTTATATAATTCGATTCATAATCCCTCACATTTCACAAAATGAATTTTTTCGTCCCTTACATTTCACACAATAAATTTTTTCATCCTTCATATTTTTCAAAATGAATTTTTTCATCTTTTATTGATCATGTGTGTGAATAATTTTTTTTAAATCCATGTATATATCTATTTGATTTCACCTGAATAGTACAAATAGCATATGAAATCAAATAGAGATATATTATGTACTATTTGTACTGCTCAAGTGAAATCAAATAAATATATACATAGATTTAAAAAAATTGTTAATTTTTCACTCATATTCATTTTATTTCACTCGAAATTTGAAAATAAAGAAGACATTTAATCCTAAATATTATTGAGTATTTATATCGAATTAAATTTGGACAGAAAAAATAAACAAAAGAAAAGTATGACAAAAAGAAATAAGTGATTGGTACTTTCAAATTTTAAGACAATCACAAGGTAAGTAATTCAATTGTTGGTCTCAAAAGTGGCGAGTAGAAATTCAAATTTAAACTAAAATTTGTTAGCACAATTATAAAATTTGAGTTAAGACTCGTTAATTAGATAATCTTATTATACAATTCAATAAATAAATTATTACCAAAAGAGAAAGGTCACAATTATTGAATATGTTCAAATGGTGAAATCACATAAATATATACATGGGTTTCAAACAAAATTATTAGTTTTAAACCCCTGTATATATCTATTGAATAGCACGTGTACAACTACGATTAGCCTGTTTAGATGAAATCAAATAGAGATATATTACATTCTATTTGTATTGTTCAGGTAAAATCAAATAGACATATACGCGGGTTTATAGAATGATCAATGAGGGATGAAAAATTTATTTTGAAAAATTAATTTTTTGAAATGTAAGAAATGAAACAATTCATTTTGTAAAATATTAGGGACGAAAAAATCTATTTTGTGAAATGTAAGGGACTATAAATTGGATGATTTGGCAATTTTACCCTTAAAAATAATTACATGCAAGTCACGTAGTGTATTCCAGCCAAAAACTAGTCGGAAACCTAGGTAGGGACCAAATTTGGTCAATGTGAATTTGTAGGGGACATAAAATTACACTTTTAAAAGTGAGGGACAAAAAAAGTTATTTTGTAAAATGTGAGGGACATTTTGAACGATTTTCCCCCCTTCTAAATTTTAACACTACAATAAAAATGACCTTTAACGGCATTTAAAGGTGTCAGTATAGATAATTTAAGCTGACACTTTACTTTTCCTCACACATCGGACGAGTGTTGTCCCTTCCAATGTGGAGATAGGCTCGTAGCATTCAAATGTGTCAGGAAAACTATGCTATTATAGCATCCCATCTGCTAACAAAAATCTTTTTTCTTGACAATCGAAAGTGTCAGGATATTGTCGATGCTGTTGAGCTATGCTGACACTTTCATCTGTCAGGAGTGTTTTTTCTTTTTTTTTTTAAATAAAGAAGAAACTTGGTTGTGCTCCCTGCTGTACATTCCATCAATCAAATACCCAAAGGACTTGTAAAATTATCCCAAAGTACAGAATGCATGTAGTAATTTAAAAACAAAAGTCAATGCTCAAATATCCTTCAACAACAAAAGTAACCAAGTAAAAGGGTTCAAAAAAATTGCAAACTAACTTGAAAAGCATTGCCATCTAATAAACAAAAGAAACTAAATGAGAGAATCAGCACTAAGTTTATAAGAACTTGCAGTAAGAGTTATCCAAGGGAATTTTTGCTTTTTGCTTGGTCCAAGGGAATGCTTTTGGGCCCGAAATTTCAGTAACTAACGAGGCAGAACTCTGGAATGTTGTAACTTCCTGAATTCCTTGCTTTGGGTTCTCTGATCCCAAGTGTCGCGCCCCATTTTTTGATAAATAAATAAATGGTTTTAAAAAAAATGTATTTGTGATTGGAAAATGAATTGTGATTTAAAAGAAAAATGGGTCTAAATGGGGGTTTGAGAATGCGACGATTTGACCCAAAATTATAGTTTAAAAAGGGTTTTTAAAATAAAAAATTGGAGTCGCCACTTGGTAATGAGTTAAGGTGTACCAAGTCACCTAAAAAATGAATTTTTAAAGAAAAAATAGGAAAAAGTAGTAAGAAACCCCTTTTAAACGACTCCTAGTCCACGTAAACCAGCGAAAAAGGTTCGGGAGTCATATTTGACGAAGGGGAAGGCAAGGATAAAAATCCAAGGCACCCCTTCAACCTAGCCAAGGCTAGTTGCGTGATTTAATCAAAGATTTTCTTGTTTTAATCAAAGAATTTGTTACATTTGGATGTGCTACATGAATGCAAACCCTAGACCTAGGGGGAGATGAGGGAAATTTCTCTTCAAAGGTTGAGTGGTGCCAATCACATTAATTGTGAAGCCCAATAATGATCCTTTGGAGAGGTCACGAATAATGCGAGTGGGATGCAAATGAATGGAATGCATGTATGCAATGTGAGGATATGAGTTTGAAAAAGTAATAAAAGACAATAAATATGTAAATGAAAATATGCACGTGAGTGGGCAAGGTACGGTATGTGAAATGATAATATGAAGTGCATGTGTGCAAGTGATGATAAAAGTGTTCGTGTGCAAGTGAAGAAACATAAAGGTGCACGTGTGCAAAGTGGGAGGAAAAATGAAAGTGTGATGAGGGTATAAAATGGTAGAGTGGATTTAAAAATGCATGAGCCTAGAGAATTCATGCATATTGGGTACGGGTAGACCTAAATCGTGACTCAATTTGCCCTTTTATAGAGGGAATACAAGCGTGCTAAGGCTTAGAAAAAGCCACACTCGTCTATATCCCATATTTAAGGGGACTCTCAAGCAAATAAACCCTATAACTAGCATGAAATGCAAAAAAAATCCTAAAATGGAGGGAAAAGGGGTTCGAGGGGCATGCAAAATGATAAAACTAAAAAGAATGCATGACATGTAATGAATCATGCAAACATGTACTAACGAGGGGAAATCCCTAAGGGTCTAGCGTTGGATTAGCTCATTCTATGAATTCCGACTAGCGTTGGACTAGTGGAAACGTACATTCATCCATCACATTCATTCAGGCTATGGAAAGCGAGTAGACATGCCAAACACTTATAAACACATAGCATATAACATTTAGCATGCTCGACTAGATGCAACACGTAGTAAGTAAGCATGCAAGACACATAAGACAATTAAAGCCCTAACTATTACATTTGCTAGCTAGGCACATGACTTCGATAGGTCTTCATTGAATGCTCCTCCAAGCCCTATCTATTACATTAGGGAGACCCTACTACAATCTAAAAGGGGGGAAAGGAATAAAATAATTAAATCCCTAACTATTACAAGCCAAGAGGTGTACACATACACCATAATGAATAATTTAAATAAAAAGCAAAAGTAAATGAAATAAATGAAAGGAATTAAAGAAAAACAAAGGAAGCAAGTAGACATGCAATTTTCACGTAGCACGTTGGATCACATAGGAGAGACAAAAAGGGATAAAAGAAATTATACCGCTCCCTTTTGTAGTGCTAAATGGAGTGAAATCACTTATTTATCCTCCAAAATAAAAGAGATGGTCAACGTACCAATTTATTTGGAAAATTAAAGAAAATAGGCAAAAACAAGCTCACTTGGCCACAAAATTCACAAATTCATGCATTAAGTACAATCTAAACAAAACATGGCAATTAATGAAAGCAAACAAGCAATTGAGTTGAAAAATTGAAGCTGCCAAGGACCCAATTGAAGACATTATTCAATTAGTTGGGTCAAAGTAGAACAAAGGAGGATTTGAGGGGTTGGAATGCAATTTTTGGAAGTCATTTTCATGCCAATTCATGCAAACAAACGTAGAAGCTCTTCTGCAATTTCTGCCGCAACTTTTGCAGCTTCAAACCATATGTATTTCATACCAGAAAAATACACAAAGCTTATTGTTTGCCAAACCAACTCTACTAATGGCTTAACAAACTAAAACTTAGATCAAAGAAGCAAGATCATCAAATGTTTTTCCCAGCTTTAACCTTAAAACTCTTACATTTAAACACAAAGTTCAGAGGGAGAAAAAGTGCAGAAATCTGGAACATACTCGGCAACTTGGGTTTCCCTTCCAGAAACCACAAGAAAAAGCTACCAATCAAAGCTACCAACTTGGGTTTCCCTTCCAGAAACCATTCCAAACGAGCAAAAGCTACCAATCAAAGCTAAAAATCTGAGTTGCTCAACAGCAAAAGAAATGAAACAACAATGCATCAAAGGACACAGGCCCTTATATGCATCAGGAAACATTACAACCATCAGCAGTCTCATGATGCAATTGAATGGAAAAAATGCAGCAGGGATGGAAAGCAAAAAAAAATTAGGATAGAAATGCATAATTGAATCACAAATCACAGGCTTTAAACAAACTAAAAGCTTTAGCAACAAAACCAGAAAATCTTTTTGACTTACGAACAAACAAAAAACATCTCAAAGCAGGAACGGAACATGCCATTTTCCTCATTGGTTTCGTCTGCAGCTTTTCTGATTTTCCTGTTTTGTTTTTAATACAAGTATGCAAGTTCCTCTTCACTAAACATAACTAAAAAACTGATCCAGACATCAAACTTTGAACTTAAACAAAGGAATCACATAAATTCCATTCATCCAAAGTATGCAAACCTTTCAAGATTTTCTGCAATTTTCTGGGTTCATGTAGCTTTTCTAATGATTTAAAACTTAAGCAACCAAAGCAACCTCAACACTAGACCTTCCATTTCTTTATCAAACACAAGATTAAACATGAAAACTGAAGTGCAAAAACTCAACTAAAAGGATCAAACACAATATAAAAATGCGGCAGATTTTTTCGTTACACTTTTGAAGGGAACCAATGTTAAATGACCTGGCAAATTCAACAATGTCATATCATGAGCTTCCAACAAACTTTCAGATTCAAAATACATCAGAAATGATCCATATTCATGCTAAAATCTGACCCAAATAAACCAGAAACCAAGCAAATGAACCAGAGACAGCAAACAATGACAAAAATATCCAACAATTACTAACTTTAAAACTGCTGCATTTTTTGTGCTATCGCAGCCTACTGTTGTGCCGCGGATTGGTGCTATGAATTGCAGCCAACACATGCGTATGATTACCACCAAACATACAGCCAACCATCAACAAAACAAAGAAAAAGAAGGGAGAAAATGGTTATTTATACCTCTGCTGCAATAAGCTAAGAAAATCAGCGCATATGATCCAGCGTAGACAAGACTGCATTTTTCCTTGAAGATCTTGACTTGAGGAAGATGAAGGCCCGCAAGCTTGGGAGATGTTTGTCCTTTTCTCTCGGCCTTTCCTTTCCAGCTTTTCCAACCGCCGCCTAGATTTTTCAGTCTATCTCCCTCTCTCTCAAAAGCTGCATTTTTTATGTTCAAAGCCTAGCCGCCACCTCTAGTTTCCTTTTCACGTTTTTCTTCTCGGCCCCCAAGCCTCTCTCACTTTTCACTCTTGCTCACGAAAGCTCCCTCCTTTCCGTTGTTTCTTGCTATCCTCCACATCTCCTTCACTCTCGGTTTGCTCCCCTTTTCTCCGGTCTCTGGTTCTGCTCCCTTTTAGCTAAACTCCAGCCGTTGTTTTCTTTTTTTCTCCTCTCTCTATCTCCCAAAACTTCAGTTTTTTAGCCGTCAATCCTCTCTCCCCAAAACTCCCTCTCGCGTTTTCCTTTTCGTTTCTTTTCCCGTTTCCCTTAGTTTCTTTGTTTTGAACGCCAAAAAACTCACCTGTTTCCCTTAATTTTCCCTCTGTTTTTCTTCCGAAGCCCAGCCGTCCGAAGCTTTCTTTTTTTGTTTTTGCCTTGGCCAAAAAGCTTCCACCGACGTCCCCCCCCTCGTGCAATTTCTTCGTTGCTTGTTTCCTCCATTTTCGCTCAGCCCGCCGCCTGGTCCCTCTTTTTCCCTTATGTTTTTTTTTAGCCTCCGATGAAACCTCTTTCTCTTCAATCGAAAACCCCCATTTTCTTGCCCTCTCAGCCGTAAGCCTCCCCTTACACCTTTCCAGATTTTCCTTGTTCCTTTTCTTCCTATAGCCGGCCACCCACTCTCTTTCTGTTTTTGCTCTTTTGCTCCTGCTCGACAATCCCGCCGCCCCTGCCCTCTCAGCTCTCAAACCCTTTTTCTTGCCAGCCGACTTTTTCCTTTTTCCCAAGCCCAGACCAAATCTCCCATTTTTCCATCCGCGGCCCCCTTTTTTTTTTTCTTTTTCCGGTCATCCCCCCGTAACCTTTCCCTTTTTTTTTCTTTTTTTTTTTCAAAAATTCCTTAAAACTTACCAAGTGTCCCTCACCCCTTGCCACCTTGGTGATGTGTTGTTAAAAAACAAGAAGGGACACTTGTCCCACATGCAAATTTCCTCTTGTTAATTTTTCCCTTTTCTTCTTTTTTTTCTCTTTTTTCTGAAATTTAGTATGAAAATCAAAAAATAAAATAAACTAGAACAAAATAAAAATAAAAATAAAATAAAACAAAATAAAATAAAAACCCTAGAATTGAAACGAATAAAGTTAAAATTAAATGAATTAAACAAATAAAGTTAAAAACAAAAATTTGGGTAGGGTTTCCAAATCCATGCAACAACCACTACCCATTACTAATCTTTGAAAAATTAAAAATCAAAGGGAGTAAAATTTGTTACCTCTTGAAGGTTTCTTGAACCCTAGGTAGAGCCAAGGTTTTTCACCAACAATCCACCAAACCCACCACAAGATTGCAATTTTCCTCTAGTTAGAGCAATATCCAAAGGTCTTGAGGGTTGGGTGTGGATCTTTGAGCAAGATTAAGGCCAAAGGTTGAAGCTTTTCCTTCCTCCTTTTGAGCTCCAAATTTCGGCCAAGTAGAGAGAGAGAGAGTGAAGGAGTTGAAGTTTTGATTTGTGGTGAAAAGGTAATAAAAAGGGTAGCTTTTTGTTAGGTAAGAGAGTCAACTTTGACTAGTGGGGTCATGTTGACATGTACTACCAATTTCTTATGGTTTGCTACACTTAATTACTAATCCTCCAAGGTAGTTCCTCTAGTACTACAATTATTCATTCTTATTAGTTTAAAATTAATTCTCCAAATCTCCGATTAGTCATATCAGTGCGACTTTTTAAAAAATTTTGACGCGTAAACGATTAAAGTATAATTTAAATAAAATTCACGCTAAAATAATAAAATTAAATAATACCAATGAAAATAATTTTAAAATAGACTAAATTACAAATAAAAACACGAGTCCTCATATCCTCTCCCCCGTAAAAGAATTTCGTCCACGAAATTCATATCTTGATTCGGAAATAGATCTAGATATTTCTCTCGAATCTCTTCTTCTATCTCCCAAGTTGCTTTCTCTATTTCGTGATTTGTCCATAGAACTTTTACCAAAGAAATTTGCTTATTCCTTAATTCTTACACTTTTCGATCCAAAAGTTTCACTGGTTTCTTCTCATACGTTAGTATCTCGTCAATCTCAATATTTTCTGGTTGTAGTACATGGGAGGGATCTGGATGATACTTCTTGAGTATAGATACATGAAAAATATTATGGATTTCAGACAAACTCAGTGGTAGTTCTAACTTATAGGTCACGTTTACTACACGTTGGAGAATCTTATAAGATCCTACAAATCTTGGTTGCAACTTCTTTCCTCTTCCTGCCATCAAACTTGCTTTGAGAGGAGTGATCTTAAGAAAAACTTGATCTCCAATCGCAAATTCCAAATCCTTCTTTCAATTATCTGCATAACTCTTTTGGTGGCTCTGAGTTGATTGAATCTTTTGACGTATCAACTGCATCTTTTCATACGCCTTCTCAATCCATGGTACTGCAATTGGGTCTAAGATCTTTCTTTCATTTATTTCATCCCAACAAATCGAAAATCTACACTTCTGGTCATAAAGAGCCTCATAAGCAGCCATTTGAATGGATGAATAGAAGCTATTATTATAAGTAAATTTCACCAATGTTAAGTACTTACTCCAATTCTCTTCGAAATCCAAAATACATGATCTCAAAATGTTCTCGAGGGTCAGAATTGTCCTCTCTGACTGTCCATCAGTCTGTGGGTGGTAAGTAGTGCTAAAACTCAATTTAGTTCCTAATATTTCTTGCATCTTCTGCCAGAACCGAGAAACAAATCGAGGGTCTCGATCGAACACAATACTTACTGATATCCTATGTAGCTTTATAATCTCATTCAAATATAACTTAGCTAGCTTCTCAAAGGAGTATTTTATACTAATCGGCAGAAAATGAAAAGATTTGGTCAATCTATTAACTATTACCCAAATAGCGTCGGGACCTCTTTGTATCCTCGATAATTCAGATATAAAATTCATGGTGATATTCTCCCATTTTCACTTGGGTATCTCCAAAGGTTACAATAGGCTAGATGATTTCTGATGCTCGGTTTTAACCTGCCAGCAAATCAAACATGTCTGAACAAATTGAGCAATTTTCTTCTTCATATTCTCCCACCAATACAAGTTCTTCAAGTTTTGGTACATTTTATTTCCTGCAGGATGTACTGTATACCTAGAACGATGAGTTTCTTCTAAAATTTCTCTTTTTAGCCCTTCATCCTTTGGCACTATTATGCGATTTTGAAACTTTAGTACACCATATACTCCTAAATTAAAATATGACTTTTCCCCAATTTTAATTTTCTCAAACCACTTTTGTACCTCCGAATCCTTCTCTTGTGCCTTCTTGATACGATCTAATAAAAAAGATTTCACGACAATGTTCTCAAGGATTATCTTTCTTGGTTCAAGATGAGGGTTTCAAATACTAACATCTTTTAACAAGTGCAATTCTTTAATCATCAATCCAACCACTTGCACTTTACGACTCAAAGTATCGGCTACCACATTAGATTTCTCAGGGTGATAATTGATCGTACAATCATAATCCTCTAAAAACTCCACCCATCTACGCTGTCTGAAGTTTAACTGCTTTTGGGAGAACAAATACTTAAGGCTCTTGTGATCTGTAAAAACCTCAAACTTCATCCCATATAGGTAATGTTTTTACTTCTTCAATGCAAACACTACTACTGTTAATTCCAAATCATGAGTTGGGTAATTTCTCTCCTGAGGTTTTAACTTTCTAAACGTATATGCAATCATTTTATCATTCTGTATCAATACACACCTCAAACCGTCTTTTGAAGTATCTGTGTAGACCACAAAATTATCTTTTTCATTAGGTAAAGATAAGACAGATGCTCTTGTCAAATGTTTCTTTAAATTCTGGAAACTTTCTTCACACTTAGAGCTCCATATAAACTTCCCACTTTTCTTAGTTAACTCAGCTAAGGGTCCCGCTATTTTAGAAAAAATTTTGATAAATCTCCGCTAATACCACGCTAATTTTAAGAAATTTCGAATTTTAGTTGGAATTTTAGTTGCTTCCACTTATAAACTGCTTCAACTTTAGTCGAATCCGCCTTAATTCCTTCCTTGGAGATTATATGACCTAAGAAAATTATTTCTTTCAACCAAAATTCATATTTACTGAACTTAGCATACAGTTGATATTCTCTCAAGGTTTGCAAGACAATTCTCAAATGTTTCTTATGATTCTCCAAAGTCTTAGAGTATACCAGTATATCGTCAATGAACACCACCACAAATTGATCTAAATAGAGTTTAAAGATTCAATGCATTAAATCTATGAAAGCTGCAAAAGCAGTAGTTAACTAAAATGGCATCACTGTAAACTCAAAGTGTCCGTACCAAGAATTAAAGGCAGTTTTAGGTATATTTTTTTTTCCAAAATTCTCAACTAATAATAACCCTACCTGAGATCCAAATTTGAGAATACTACCGCCCCTTATAATTGGTTAAACAATTTATCAATATGGGGTAAAGGGTACTTGTTTTTAATGGTAACATCATTCAAGGCTCGATAGTTTATACATAAACTTAAACCCCCATCCTTCTTTTTAACAAACAACACTGGAGGTCCCCATGGAAAATAACTTTCTCTTATAAAGTCTCGTTCTAGTAAATCCTGTTATTGCAACTTCAGTTCTTTCAATTCAGCCGGAGCCATTCTATAAGGTGTCTTAAAGATAGATGCTACTCCTGGAGTCACATCAATTTTAAATGCTATCTCTCTTTCTGGTGGCAAAGACTCTATTTTCCCAAAAAAAATATCTGGATAGTCCCTTACCACTGGCACATCCTCCAATCACACCTTATGACTAGGAGTATTTATAAGAAAAATCAAATATTTTTGAGCTCCCTTACTCAATATTTTTCTAGCTGAAATTCCTGATATAATGGCAGATGAGGCTAGTCTACCCCTTACATCTAATTTTAGAGTTGTCTTTCCTGGAATACATAGCTCTACTGTTTTCATCTTATAATTCAATTGAGCATGGTAGCGAACTAACCAATCCATATCTAAAATGACATCATACCCCTTAATAGCTAAACTCTTCAAATCGGTCAATAATTTTTGCTCTCCAACCCATATCTCGCAATTTTTATACACCAAGTTAGCAATTAAACTTTGATCTCTAATAGGCGTTGTGGTGACCCCACTTCCCCCTAAGGCGAACCAGAGGGTTGGCGGGCCGTTTGCCTAACTCTCGCCAGGACTCACGCCAGCAAGCTAGTAAAATCCTTCCGAAATATAGCCTAAACTATTACAATATTGATCCTTCAAAATAGACCAATAACTAAGACCACATTAACTTCAGAGATAAAGGTACCTTCAGATAGCGACTCGTCGATTCTTAAACACCTTACGCGTTACAAACCACGGAATAAAATCAAACAACCCCAATTAACAAATTCATACTCACCAAATACATTCTTACAAGCTAATTAACAAATTTACACAAGCCACATAACCAATCTAGGGTTTACACTTTTCCAACTTCAAGTGGCAACCCGAAACAAAACTACATTGTTTAATCCGAAATACATTACAACTACAGAGCTAAGTCATAAGGTTCAAATACATTCATAAGAAAATAGAAGTAGGCTCAGATCTCTCAAATGTCAAGACCTGTCAAGGAAAACAAATAAACGTGGGGTGAGCTAAAGCTCAGTGGTGCCCCAAAACACGCAATTACATAAGGCAAGTAGCAATTATTGATTTCAACTAAAGTAAACAATTAGGAAAGCGTATAACAGCACAAGGTAGGATACAGGGGCTCTCAGGAGTCATTCTTCTCGCTTGATCAAAATTTATCGTAGCTGACCCTCCGTCAACTTTCACTACCTAAAGTTCATGTAGATCTTTTTATTTTTCTTATCTCCGACCAACTTATTATACCCCTGTACCGGGCCCGCACGCCAAACAAGAGAGTGGTAATACTCGAATATACTTTAGGGACTGGTCGAGAAATTCATCCAACGATGTTACGTCCAACAAGAGATTAGGGACTAGTCGAAAAATTCATCCAACGACGTTACGTCCAACAAGAGATTACCAGGTCAGGGTAAGAGTCCTTTCCACCCTTAAGGTGTAGTACACTCCCCTGCCTAGTGATTAACAAGTGCAAGCATGTATTCATGAAAACATTTCAAACAAGTCACCACTCGAACGGCTAGTGTGATAAAGTACACACTGCTCACTTCGATGGATCAGAAACCATTTTTTTTCCAAATATCACATATCAAGTCAAGAAAGCGCTTCAATCAAGTAAGCATAGAACAAGCAGGGACACTCACCAAGAGTGAAGTCACAAGTCAAGCTGGGAATCAAAATCCGCGTCCTCGTTAAATCCTAGAAAACCAAGTTTTATGAACTATAAGTTTTCTATTCAAGTACAAGGTTTAAAAATATAAAAGATTCTCTAGTATATAAATAGTTTATTTTCTCGAAATAGTTCGACAATCCACTTAAGATTAAAACTAGTAAAAATAGCAAAATATTCCGTATAGTTTCCTTATATTACTTTTCTTTCTAAAGATGTAACTAGAGCAACTTTACTTGAATAAGTTTGCTTGCCGAACAAGTTTTCCTCTAGAATAGCTAACCAAGACAATTTTTAAAGAAAGAAAAGGAAACAGAATAAAACCTAGGGTTTTAAAAACTAGTGAAATCATTTTCTAAAAATGGTAAAGCTAATTTAAGCCAGGAAAAAAAAATAACTAGTTGACAATGTATTTCAAAATCCCGAATTTCTAACGTTATTGTATAATACTAAATTTTATCGTTCCATACTGGTGTAAAATATATTTAAATAGCTTGATTAAAAATTGCTCAAGTTCACAGGGCCAAAATGAACTTCACGATTCCGATTCACAAGCACGTTATACCTCAGATTTGCTAATATAGTAAAATCACAATTCAACCAGCAATTTCACTAGGGTTTCGTCAATCATTAGCCCTGGGTTTCAACAGATTCATATCTGATTAAAATTAAACAAATGACTAAGGTTTCATCAATCATTAGCTCTTGTTATCCAATAGGCTCATATCAGATCACAATTAAACAAATAAATTCAAGGCCTCCAGGCAATTCCATCGACTAAACCCCAAGGGTTTTATCCACCAAGTGAAACTAATAACATGTAATTCCAGCAGTTAATTCCATCAAAATTTAACGCTTGTGCAATTCACTCAATTAGCCAAGAATTTCCATCTCAACATTTTAGCCATAAACATTAAATTGTCACCCCAACTTTCACATGCATGACCCTCTTAAAATATTCTAGAGTGAAATCAACAAGTGTGGAATATTTTACAACTTGTCAAACTTTAAATGCAACAATTTGGAATCCCAAAATTCCTAAAGAAAACTGGAAAAATCTTTTCTTCTTCACTCGGCAACACTGGAAAAATTCCAGCAGCTTCATTTAACTATTTCCAGTTCAATCTCCCAACATATCAAGAGTTTCACATCTATATAGCTTACAAGACTTAAGACACGCGTATTTCAGGCATTTCTAAACATCATTTCCAAAGAAAATTTCCAAAAACAAGCTGTAATTCCAGCTTCACTCCCTCGGCACAAACAGAAATTTTTCCAGCACTTAGTTGGTCATAATCCAGCTTTTCTTTCGGCCAAAGCCTTGTATTTGGCACTCAAATCCAGCATGAAACTCCTTAACTAATTAATTAACGTTTCTAGTTCAAAATCAGATTCGGACAACAGCCACATTCATCCGAAATTCCAGAAACTTGTTCAGCTCTTCTCGGCTAATCTTGCATGCAACAGAATCCATTTCATTTTTTATTTTTCTGGCTTAATCCGAGCTAACTAACCTCATGCAAGACTTAATCACTTAGTTTTTTAGTTAGCTAATCACATTTATGAGCTCAGATTACTTCAGAGAAACAAGATTAAAGCGGCAGTTCCATTTCAGATTCTCGGCAAACCCATTTCCTTCAAAATCAGATCTTTCCTCTTATTCAATTCATCATCCGAACGCCTAAACTTCACATGCATGGCCATAAACAATTTAATCTACCTCTGATCAACTCATCTTAGCTCGGAAATTACCTCAAATTGAAGCTTATACACGCGACAAGAAAGCTGTCAAATTCTCCTCCTCTCGGCTCGCGCAAGGACTGCAGGTGTTGGTCCTGGTTGCGGACGGTTGCAGCTGTGGTTTTGATGGCTGGAGCTGATGAAGGTGGTGATGATCAGCAGCTCCCGCAACTGCCTCTTGCTCTCTCTCTCTCTCTCTCTCTCTCTCTCTCTCTGTCTCTCTCACTTAACTTGCTCGGACAAAACAGAAAGGTTGCAGCTCGCGCGGCTTCCTTTCTTTTCTTTCCTCTCGGCTTGCAGAGTGCAGCTCTCTCTCACTCCTCGTCGATGATAACAAGGCAAAGGAGAATGTTGTTGTGGGTTTGAGGTGTGGTAGTGTGGAGAGGAAATGGAGAAAAACCGTGGTGAGGTTGATGGAGTGTGTGGGTAGGGAAATGAAATGTAATCCGGCAGAAGGGAAATGTTAGTGGTTTAAAAGGATTGGCCAATGGATCTTTGGTGTTTGCATGGTGATTTCCGAGATAGTGGGGGGCTATTTTAGTCTTTTCTCGTTTCCTCCAAATTTCCACTTAAGTCCTCAATTCTAGTCTAATTCCAAAATTTATCCCAAAAATAATTGAATGCCTAATGATATACTAATCTCTCAAAGATTCAATTATCGAGATTTTAACGTCCTAAGTGTACCCAGTGTTCTTGTAACGGTTTATCTAAAATATATCGATTTCGTCTTAATTCTAGGGTTCCCGTTAACACTTAACGTTATTAACACTTAAAATTAGCTATCGGAATTCAAAGGATTAATATTAAAACAATAAAATACTCTACATCAAGAAATATTAATTTAGCTTGGTAAAAATTCAAATAGTTTAGTATGTTGCACAATTAAATGATTTGTATCATAAGAATTATTTTTACATACCTAACTAAAACAAATAATAATAAAATTTATTCAAAGTCTAAAATGCACATGCAACAAGTATATATATGTATATATGTATATATATATTTTTTTTTTCAAGGCTCTCACAGGCGTTCTAACCTCCAAGTCATAGGGTAACTTAATTTATTTCACGTCTACCTCACTCATAAATTTAGAGTTTACAAAAGAATATGTTGCACTAGGGTCAATCAAAACCTTAGCTAAACGGTGGAAGATGGGAATCATATCTTCAACTATCTCAGTGGAATCAGGAATCTGTTGCTGGTCCAATGCATAAATTCTAGCCGGTACTTTAGGTCGACTGCCTTCAACACTAGACTGCTTAGATGTTGACTTCTCTGGTTTTTGAGTACTGTCTCCCTCCTTTGGTATACTTAGACACTTTGAGATCTGGTGCTCGGTGCTTCTATAATACAGACACTTTTTCAATTTCTTCCAGCACTCATTTTTCGCATGGTTGGACTTACCACAGTAACCACAACCAACTTGAGGAGTCACGGTTTGACCACCAGAAAGGGTTACTCTCGCTTGATCTTACCCATTGCGGCCTCCTCTTGATAAAGCCCCTCTTAGTGCTCCGGCAGTTCTTACTCCTTCGGCTCCTTTTTCCATTTTAGGAGGTGAGGCACCCTTATATGCTTGTCTAGGAGGGTTACTACGAGCACTCCTTTTCTTTGCACGAAAATCTCTAACTTGCACCTTTGCACTCTCGACTCGTTGCGCTTTCTCTAAGGTCTCAATGAAAATAGAAATTTGGTCTGCTGCCAACTTCTCTTGAATCTCCACATTAACTTCTTGTACAAATCGCCTTATCTTTCTCCTCTCAGTGGCCACTAACTCCGGAGCAAACCTAGAAAACTTAATGAATAGCTCCTCATAGTCAGCCACGATAGAAGTCTCCTGTCTCAACTTTATAAATTCATCATTCCTTTTCTCTTGAATCATGGGTGGGAGAAACTTCTCATTAAATTCTCTCACAAAATTTTTTCAAGTCCAAGAGGTCTGTGCTCTTTTCCCTCTTTTCCATTTTTCCTTAATCACATTCCACCAAACACATGTCGCACTCTCAAATTGAAAGGCAGCGAAATTCAATCGTTTCTTCTCAATGTAGTCTAAAGCGGCAAAGATGTTAACTCTCTCCAACCAATTCTCCGCTATTTCGGGATCAGCGGAGACCCAAGAAACTTAAACAGGGTAAACTTAAAAAATCGCTCCAAGACTCTATCCTCCCCTCTCTCCTGAGCCCTAAGCTGATTAACAGGTTCTAAACCTTGATGCTCTGCTAACCGTTCTAAGATATCGGTCATACAGTTGATAACAGTAGCTACTTGGTTATCCTCTTCGTTTACTTGCCCTTGACTCGGTCCAATTGACGATTCTTGATCATCTCCTTGAGTTTGGGGTTGCCTAATCCCACGCCCTCGGCCCTTTCCACTTTTTCGGCCGTCCATAATCTTAGCAATTTTCTAAAGGTATAGATGCAAGATAATATGCATAAGCAAAGTAAAATGGCGCTTTAATCATGCAAGATGAAAAATAAATAAGGGAAACATCAAAATAAGTGCAAATAAGTACAGCCCAAGGCATAAATTAGAAGTCAGAGAGCAACAAAGTCATGTACATCATAAGTAACATTCAAGTGTTTCAAAAGATAGGTAGCACAGTTAAGAAAAATACAATGGCCTTTGAGCAAGTACCACCCGGACTATTCTAAATAAAACTACTAAATTAAACTAAATCACTAGCTTAGTGACTAGCAAAATCAGAAGTATCTGCTACTTCAGTAGGATCATCTTCCTCTTCAGCACTAGGAGTTTCTTCCTCATTTTTCCCGTTAAGTATCTTGTCATCCACCATTTGCTCGATCAAAGTAACACACTCAGCCATCAACCCTTCAGTCCGGTCTCTAATTTCGTGTACTACCCTAACAAGTTGGCTCTTAGCCTTCTGAAACTGCTCACGAAGAGTCTCAGCCTTTTTCCACTCCTCAAGTACATCCGTCTCTAGTTCATGAATTCTAGCAGTCTGGGCATCCACAGTGGCTCTCAATCCACGATTATCGTCTCGAACTACCCTGTTCTCCTCAGATAACCGACTCTGCTCATCAATTACTGCTAGTACCACATGATTAGGGTACGAGTAAGTTCTCCAACAGTCACAGGGAGGTCTAGTTCGACGAGTTGGGTTCTAACTCCAACGAGCATCCCCAAGCCCCTCTCGATAACAGACCAACGGAAGGCACCTCTGCAACGATTCATTACCACTATTGCTTTCCATGACCTATAATTAAAGTTAGAATCTTAGATGGATCCAAGTATACTAGATAAATTAAGTCTAATCATTTCATACTATCTCACATAGTTTTCACAAGATCAAGACTCCTAACTGTCCACTAATTCAAACTTAGGCTCCGATATCACCTGTGATGATCCCACTTCTCCTTAGGGTAAACTCTAGGGTTTCGGCAGACCGCCTGCTTAACTTTCGCCAGGGCTCAATACTAGTCAAATCTAAACTTAAAAGTAATCAACCAATAACAAAAGTCAATACAAAGAAAAGTCGCTTCCTTATATAATCATTCAAGTCTTACATCACAAAATTTTCAAAAGGTATATCAAATTTTTCAAACTACAATCATCCAAAGTTGAATAGACCATTTACATTCAAATTCTAATCAAAAGGTAATCGAGTCAACTTCTCCAAAAATCTTTCCATTCCAAACTCCAGTTAAGGAAAACAACTACGGGGTGAGCTAACACTCAGTGAGGCCAAGAAAAGCATGTAAACACATAAGTTCAGGCAACAATAACACTTGTACAAGAAATATAGCAAGAAAGTTCATGTAATTCACCAATAATAGTAAAATACAATCAATAAGGATACGGGATCTCTCAGGAGCTAAATTTCCATTGTTTTGCCAAGGCTTGATCCAATACCTACACGTGATGACACTCCGTCAACCGGGTAAGTAGCAAGTCCGTAAAAAAACCCCGCTTACTTGCTCCATCCATCATTTCACCCTCTCGGATCCATAACCAAACACTCACTGGAAGGGCAATACTACTCGAGTATGCCAAACAAGACCTCAAAAGTTCAAGTTTATAATTTTTTCATGGTTCACCAGGCTTCTCGACCAAGCGCATGCCGGCTCGAGTCGCAAGGTTAGCAATGAGTTTTGGGCATCCCCGGGTGTACAAGTACAATTTGACAAGTTCACACAATTCAATTGTTAAGTCACATTCACGCAAGTCAATTGTCTAGTCATGTAAAAGAGAACGAGTGTGATAAATTACACACTCGTTTTGACAAGTCCAAATCACTTAATTAACAAGAAACAATTCAAGTGTTTAGCAATAATTTATGCATTTGACACTTACCAATTGAAAAGCAAGTGAGTAAATAAAGCCCTTTAGTTGTCCGCACTGGGATTCCTTTTGAAACCCTCTTGAGCACCTGAATAAATAGCGACCAACCATCACTCACATATACTGTAGACCGCTTATCATTCAAGGAAGAAAATGCACTTGTTTAAACCTTAAACAACGTTTTAAAAGAGTTTTAATTCATCAAAAATCGAGATTCAAAAATAAGGATTTAAAGTCAAAAGGAAAACTTGTATCATCCATAAAATCAAGTTTAAAACGGACTATTAATCTCAAAAGGAAGTTGGGAATTTTTAAAAGTTCATTTCATGTGAAACCAGCAATTTTCAGCTTTACGCGGCAATACTTGGAAAATCATATCTCGAGTTTGGCAAGTCCAAAAATGGGAAACTTTATACTGTTGGAAACTAGATTCAAAGAACTAAAACTTTCCTGAAGACACATTTCCCACATTCCAACTATAAATCATTCAAATTTCAACTCAAAGTTACTGTTTTATGAAGACAGAGCAGAACTAGTTCTTGTTTTTTGGCAAAGTTTGAAAATTTGGCAAAATTCACAGGTATTGAATTAACCTCTAAAATTTATAACATAGCAAGAGTTTCAAGTAAAGTTTCAAACACAAGAAGCAAAACTAAATTCGCATTTTTGAACAGCAAGATACAGCAGTTTGAAGATGGCTGGATTTCACAATCTGTTCAACAATTTTCCAATTACCAGATTTGACACAGTTTTGAAATCAGATCATATCTAACTCTACACAAGTCCAAATTAAGAATGGTTTATGGTGTTAAAAACTATATTTAAAATACTTCAAATCATCAAAAGACATCATTTCCAAACTCCTTTCACAAGAGGGACAAAATTGAGACACAAGATGCAGCTACACAATTTCTCTCGGACAACAAGGTAAAATAGGTCAGTCCATTTTTCCGATTCACTACGGCTCACTCAAAATGAATTAGCAGGGGAATTTTATGCCATTGAAAAATAGATTTTTAGTACTACAACTTCTTTGAAAACACTTTTTAGAGATTCAAATCACAAGTAGGTCAAATATTCGATCCAAATCATTTTTCTGAAGAACAGGACATTCAAGTAGGACAGCATACTTTGAGAAGTCACAGACAGCACTACACATGGAGAAAAAATATGAAATTTTTACAAACAAATGGCTATGAGTCTAGTTTCAAATGCCACTGACAGCACCTCAATTGGATTTTTCTACACCAAGATATAAGCATTTACTGAGACTGGTCAGTAAAATCCGAAAATCTGGAAACTCATTTTTCACTTGGAAAAACTCCTTTTTCTCTTTTAAAACCACAAGAGTTTTATTCAAACCACCCATACACTTAAGTATGACATTCATACTAGCAATTTTAACATAATTTAAGCATCAAATTTCGCAATTAAATCAAAAAAATTACTCAGAAAAATTTCGGCAGCCCCTTCCCCTTCACCTTCAAGTTTCTTTCCAACTTTCAAGCGAAAACCAAGCTATAATCCACAAAAATACAATCAAACAAGTAAGAATCCTCAAGTCCTCTATCTAAAAGTTCACCTCAAGGCCACTACCTAGGATATAAAGCAAGAAACAAGGGTTTTCCTCAAGTCCTCTAACTTAGATTTTAGGGTAGGGTTTCCAAATCCATGCAACAACCACTACCCATTACTAATCTTTGAAAAATTAAAAATCAAAGGGAGTAAAATTTGTTACCTCTTGAAGGTTTCTTGAACCCTAGGTAGAGCCAAGGTTTTTCACCAACAATCCACCAAACCCACCACAAGATTGCAATTTTCCTCTAGTTAGAGCAATATCCAAAGGTCTTGAGGGTTGGGTGTGGATCTTTGAGCAAGATTAAGGCCAAAGGTTGAAGCTTTTCCTTCCTCCTTTTGAGCTCCAAATTTCGGCCAAGTAGAGAGAGAGTGTGAGGGAGTTGAAGTTTTGATTTGTGGTGAAAAGGTAATAAGAAGGGTAACTTTTTGTTAGGTGAGAGAGTCAACTTTGGCTAGTATGGTCATATTGACATGTACTACCAATTCCTTATTGTTTGTTACACTTAATTACTAATCCTCTAAGATAGTTCCTCTAACATTACAATTACACATTTTTATTAGTCTAAAATTAATTCTCCAAATCTCCGATTAGTCGTACCAGCGCAACATTTTGAAAAATTTTGACGCGTAAGCGAGATAAGTATAATTTAAGTAAAATTCATGCTAAAATAATAAAATAAAATAATACCAATGCAAATAATTTTAAAATAGGCTAAATTAAGAATAAAAACATGTGTCCTCATAAATTCCTGTTAGCTCCCATCTCCTACATGAACAAGTGTGCTCTTTAATGTTCACAGCATAATTGTCACCATATGGACAAGAAACTTCATACAAGTCATCATTCGACTTGAAAGGCAAACATTGTGTTGCCTTATCCATTCTTTTTGTAGTCCTGTTAGCTCCCATCTCCTACATGAACAAGTGTGCTCTTTAATGTTCACAGCATAATTGTCACCATATGGACAAGAAACTTCATACAAGTCATCATTCGACTTGAAAGGCAAACATTGTGTTGCCTTATCCATTCTTTTTGTAGTCCCTTGATGATTCTAGGACAATACATATAGTCTTTCCATTTCTATCAAGCAATGTCTCTATTCTGCTTCATTCTTTGCATCATATACAGCCTTAGTAATTTTATCATTTCAATGATTAGCTTCTCTCTAACATCCAAAATTTTACTGTTGAAATATTCACAAATATTATTCAATAGGACATCACACTTCAAATAGGTGCTAAAGTGAGTTTTACTCCATTGAGATGGTGGTTTATCATCAAACCACTTGGCAGCATCCAAGTCAATTGCTGCCATGTCTTCCATTTTGCTGACAAATTCTGCTGGTGCAGTTGCCTTTGCAGCAGCCCACAATGCTCTCCTTAGAGCTTCCCCTTTGAACCCAGAAATAGAAAAGTTGTTGTGTAAGTACTTTACACAAAATCTATGAGCTGCATTTGGAAAAACTTGACCACAAGCCTGAATTAGTCCCTTGTGCTTGTCACTCATGATAGTCCATTCATAATCTCTTTCAATTTTCAAATCTTCTTTAAGTAACTTGAAGAACCATGTCCAGGATTCCTTGTTTTCACCCTCAACTGTAGCATATGCAACTGGAAAAATGCTATTATTAGCATCTAGTCCAACAGCAATCAATTGAACCCCTCCTACTATTCCTTTCAAAAATGTGCCATCTACCCCAATCAAGGGCCTACACCCAACTAAAAAACCTTGTTTCACTCCATGAAAATACATGCAAAGTCTTTGGAACCTTTGCTGCCCTTTTGAAGTGCCATCTACAGTCTTTAATATGATAGAGCTATCAGGATTAGATTTCTGAATTTCATACATGTATGCTCCTAACTTACTGTATTGGTCACTTTCACTACCATAAATAATGTCCAAAACCTTTTTTCTAGCCCTATATATTTGTTTTTTTTTTTGTGAAGGAGCATTTGTTATCCTTCATCATTGTTTTTCTAAAATGCTCCACATCTACCTTAGGATTGGATCTAAACTCCTCACAGTACTTTCTACCAACCCATCCAGAATTTACAAGTGGATTTTAATAGGTAAAGCCACATTTGTGAATGTCCTCAAATGTTTTAATTTGCACACTCCTTTCTCCACCCAATTTTCTAGCATAGATCTGCCAATTACAGCCTTCACTTCTGCATTTTGCCCTCAATCTAACCAAATCCTGCTTCACAAATTTACAAGGCCTACCCTGTCTCACACTGTAGTTTATAATAGCTAACTTGCACTCTTTGATGGTACTAAAAAACATCTTTAATTCTAATTTTGGATTATCCATGTCCTTGGGATTGAACACAACACACCTATTACTACCATTTTCATCTTCAAACCCATGCACACTCTCAAAATCTGACTCAAAATCAGGGGCTACATCATTATCTTCAGGTTGAACCAAATTAGCTTCAACCTGTCCTTGTTTTGCCGAATTAGTTTGCAATTCCTTATAGTGTTCTACACCCAACCATTCAGCATTTTTATCTATGTTATCATTGAAATCAGCATCATCTTCTTCACTTTGATTATAATCAGAATCTACTACTGAGAAGAAAGATTCACTAGATGAATCAGAATAACTGTTATCATTCCCTCCCCCTTCATGGTCATGATTTGTAGTTATATCTTTACCATTAGCAGGACCTTCTTCATTTTTATCAACCTCATAAGGATCATAGCCAAGTTGGTGAACCAGAGTTTTATAGAATGAGACTTCAAGGTACAAGATAATTTCCCTAATTGAACTAGCAATCCTCTGAATATATCCATGCAATTCTCTACTATTGTCTATCCTTTTAAAGTTATTATTCTCCCAACCACAGTACCCTTTGTGACCAAAGACACCAGCATCCCCAATCAATCTATCCACTTCAAAAATACTCAAACCTATACTCTCAACGTAATCAATGACACGTACATCTCCACCCTCATAATATGGTTGAGGAGTCTAAAAAATCAACCCTCCACAGTGACATCTTAGTGTAATCAGTGATCTACCTTGTTCTGACAATTCAAAAAAATGTATATATCAAATACTGAATAAGTAACCAAACCATTTCATTCATATTTTAACAGAATCAGATAAACTCTTACTTTTTATTATAAGCTTAACAATCCAAAAGGGACCACAAGTTTATTATTCAAACATATATTTTCTAACCATTAAAAAATTAATCTTTTCAAACAATGTGGATCAAACATTAACAAGATTACACCCACAAAACAGACATCAAGGGCCCCAATGTGTCATATTAAAAAAAAAAGGTCAAACTTTGTAGTTGGATCCAACGTTAACAATAAAATATCACAAACAGACATGAACGACCACATTTACATAGAATGCCAAAAAAAGGTTAAATTTTTCATTATTAACACTTTAATTAACAAACTACTAAACCCTGGACAGCTTACCATAATTTGGGGGTGCATGATCGTTCAACTCTTTCTTTCGCACCGACATATTTCTCTACTTTCTTACTTAATCATAGCAGGTTGGCTTCTTTGATCTTCAAAAATTTCACGGAATGCGATTTTGAAGGGCAAGGGAAAGGGAAAAGAGTGAGAAGAAATATAAGCGAAAGAGAAAGAGAAAGTTCAGATTTGGTTTCGGACAAGAAAAGTGAAGACAATTGCATTTTCACCTAATTTTGTTTCGGACAAGGACATTTACTTAACAGTTATGTAATTTTCACGTGACCAGTTCCGTTAAAAATTGGCTAAATTACCGTTTGAGAATGACATTGGTAAAAATTTGTTAATTTAGACACCAAATGTGTCGTGCCCAAAAGTTGAGGGGCGAAATGTGTCTATAATCCAAAGTTTGGGGATGAAAACCGGCATTTCCCTGAGGTTTTTGACAATTTCATCCAAATCCCATCTAATTTAAAAAAATTGCATAAACACCCTTATTTTCATGTGCTTGTTAACTAATAAATTCAATTTGCTTATATCAACAGACGATATTAGATGGACATCCCAATATACTACTATGAAGCTTTTTGATAAAAATAAAAAAGAAAATGAAAAACTCTTTTCCACTCCTCTCTCTTCTACTAAAGCCATAACCACTGCCATGTTTCTAATGTAGAAGCATACCATTGCTACCAAGTGCACCTCTAATTCCACAATCACGAATTGCAAGTGAAAAACAAACAAAAAAAAAGCCATAGAAAACTCGTTTATACTCTCTTTTTTCTACCACTAGAGCCACGACCACCAACAATAACTCTGCTACGTTTACTACTATCATAACTCAAAGGATCAAGTTTCTAACCAAAGAAGAAAAAAAAATTGCACAATAAAAAAGTTCCAACTACTCAAAACTTGTAAGTTGCAAGTCAAAAAACATAAAATAAACTAACTCTCAAAGAGAGATCCACTTGTATACCATTGTTATCAACTTCTATATTACTCACTGCCAACAAAATTGGATATTAAAACATTTACCAAATCTAAAAGGAAGAAAAATGAAGATACCAGGGTAAATAAGATTAGAAATGCGTTTAAGGAGTTTTTTTTTTTTTTTTTACGAAAAGTTCCATGTAAAATAGAGGCAAAGTGAAGATAAAAAAGACTAGGGGAGGTCAATTTAACTTTTGAAAATAGAGAGTAGCTAGATGAAATTATTAGAAACCTCAAAGGAGGTTTCTAAAATTATCGCAAGTCAAAATTATCAAATAAAGATTGGTTATATTACCCTTTGGCTATCAGTGATTAGACAAGCAAATTCAATCAACTCAAGTGGCAACTGTTCGTGGCTCCAACCTTCTAGGATGAGAAAGCCATAAATTAAGAAAAGGGATAATTTCAGAAACGTCCCCTTAGGTTTTGTGAAATATCACTAAACTCGTCCACATTTTCAAAATCTCTCTAACCACCCTTTGAATTGACATTTTGTTAACAATATCAGCCCAACAAAAGTATTAATAGAAAATGCATTTTCGAGGAGAGAGAGTGTTTTAGTTCCCTTGATACCCTTAGGCTGACCAAAAAAAATCTAGGTAGAAAGTGAGGGGATCAAAATGTGAAATGCATGAAAATTGTGCTGCCATGAGGAAGGTGAATGACCGTTGGAACGCAACGGCTACTTTTGGGATATTGCAGCATTATTAAAAAGCAAAAATAGCTTCAGAAAATATGCAAATTGAGAGCAAATTGGTACAAGAAAATGGCTAGTTCATCTTTTGGAGGGCACTCACACAAATCACCATCATCATTGAGCATCAAGAATCGGTATTGTAAATGCAATTGCAAGGCTACACTAAGAATTTCAAAAAGTGAAAGAAATCTGGACAAGCTATATTTCAGTTGTTCAAAGTGCAACTACTCAGTGGTATGAAGGAAATGATGGTGAAGAAGTGCATAGCCAAATACATGAAGTTGATTCTACAGTGAAGAAAGAAAAACGTAGGTAGGAAACCAATCTTTCAATTCAACAAAATGCAATTATCACCAGATTGTTCATCATCAATCTTGTATTCTTAGCAATTTATGTGAGAACCCGTAAAACCCTAATATTTTTCCTAGGGTTTATTTCCCCTTAATTGCATGTTTTCTGCATTTTCTGGCTTAGGAATATTTTCCTGGTGAATTTTATGAGTAATTATAGTTTTTAGATAATTTTTCTAGTATTGGAGAATTTTTAGAAAATTAAGAATATATATTGGACGAGAGACCCACTAATGCGAAAAGTTTGGAAAAATTCGGCCAATAAGGTTAAGTTTCGGATATTGTGTAAAATTTATCGGGTGTTAAGAGATAAGTAGAGAGTGAAATTTGATTGATGTGAGAGGAAAAAGAAGTGATAAGATTGCATTAATGAGGTGACAAGTGTCACCCTCTTATTGGTTTTACTTTAAGATTTACTATTCCAATTTTTGACTTTTTTTGACCAAAGGTTAAATATCTTAAAAATTGCACAAAAATCACCATTTTCTTTCACCTTGTGGCCGGCCCTCTCTCTTGCAAGAAGGAAGAAAACTTTTCAACATTTCAAGCTTCCAACTAGCTCAATCTTCCAAAATCAATCACATAAATTAGTTTCTACTCCATACAATCTTGCCTTTTTGTGTTAGTGGTGAGTTTGGTGAAGTTTTTGGAAGAGTTAAGGTGGTCTACAACTCCTCTTCTCTTGTTTCCTAGGTAAGTGATGGTTGAACATCCTACTACACCTAATGATGCTTAAATTGTGCCTAATGGTAGTGATAGTGAAGCCTTTTGTGGTTTATTTCTTGATTTGAAGTGATTTAGTGAAGTTTTTATTTTATTGGTGAATTTTCTGGTTTAATATGAATGTGATGTTGTGGTCATCTATGATGGTTGATGATGAGGGGGAATGACTCTAGTAGGTGTGAATTAGTGATAATTGCAACCAATTTTGGGTTTGGATTGAAAAATGAAAAGTTAGGGTTCATAAACCCCTAATTCTGTCCGATTTTGGATCATAGGGTTAGAGGCCGAATTGGACTTTTCTCAAAACATGAAAGTTGTAGGTATTGATGAGTTTGAAGTGCCTACAAAATTTCAGGTCATTTGGATTAGTGTAGAGTGAGATATGTCGATTTTACTGTTGCTGTTCTGGGTTGATCAGAATGCGAAAACTGCACTAGTAATTGGCCATTTTGACTGGAATTGGTTTGGATTTTGTTGTTGGTGTCTTCTGATGAAATGTAGCTGAATGTCTTAGCTATCATATGCCCTTGGAATCAATGCATTTGGACTTGTATAGACTGAGTTGTACGGATTACAGTATTGTGTGATTTGTAAACCTGTTTTTGGTGGTTCTGGTGTAGTATTTGGCATATTTGACCTAGTTGTGCTAGGATTTGGATTGAGTGGCCTTCTACATTGTTGTAGCCCTGTTTCGTAGCTTCGAAAAGGTGGGTCTTACACCCCCATCCGATAACCGTAGTGGACTTTGTGCCATTACCGCAAAAGTATGATGAAAACTATTTTTTTGTTAAGGCCTAAGCTAATGCCATTTCTTAATTTCTGGTTACCTATGATGCTTATTTATGCATATGAAACCCTATTAGGGTTATAATTGGTATGGCTATATGACTCGTTATCGAGTCTCATTGCATTTGTTTGCATGTTCTAGGAAGTGACGTTGGTGCATGACGTTCGTTTAACGGCGGTGCATGAAGTATCACTTACGTGATTGGTGAGTATACTACTCACTTAAATGTTACAATGTGGCTTTATTATATGTGAAATTGATGTCTTGAAAGCTTATTTGGCTATTGGAAGTGATTGAGGTGAGGGTGTACTTGACCGCCCTCACCCCCTTGTGATTTCATTCATGACTGCTTACTATTTTACTGAAATACTGCACTTGTTATATGAGCTACTGAATTCCATTCATGGAAAACTGATTTGGTGTCGTTTGGACGAATGTCCAACGGCTTTACTGTATCACTGAGCTCAACCCCGTTTGGTGGTCAATTGAATCGAGCCGGCGAGGGTTTGGTCGTGAAAATTGACTTGCCACGGGGACTGTACTGGGGAACCTTGTAGTAATGAGACTCTTGGTTCCGGTATACTCGAGTATTACCAAAAGTTACTGATTGGAGTGCGGGCCCGGTTGGGGTATGTTTGGTGGAAGGAATGGAGTGAAGTGAGATCTACGGTCGGGTATTCTTAAACATTGACGGAGGGTCAATGAGATTGGATCAAGAATGTAAGCGTGGAAATGGGCTCTTGAGAGCCGTCCGTATCCTTTTACCGACTTGTTTTACTTCTTAATTGTGTACTTGAAATGAAAGATTATGCTTATGTGATCTTTGTTGCTTATGTGGTAGTAACTCACTGGGCTTAAGGTCATTCCGTTGCATTTGTTTTCCTTACAGGAAAATGATCACTTTTGGAAAGGTTGTACTAGCAAGTTGAGCTCATGTAAATGTATATTTTGAATAGCTCCTTGAGGGTGAAAATCCTAAGTGTTTGGTTTCAACCAATGGTTGGCTTGTAAGTGGCTAGTTGCGCATGTATGAACTTTTGGATATTTTGGTATGCCGTTTTGGCTTGTAAATGTTGAATTTTAATGTTTATATATGTTTGGTTGGATTTCGGAGCGATACGCATTTCAAACGGAGAAGGAAAAATTTTGGCTACTGTCGGCCTAGTATCTGGATTCTGACGTGGCCGGTACTGTTCATCATCGGCTTCGATTTTCATTTTTTTTATTTGTTTTTATTTGTGATTTTGACTTGTTTACACGCGTGGGTATGTTCCGGAACGTAGTAGATCGACGTGAACTGATCCGTAGTCCTGGCGAGACCTGGGCAGACAGTCCGCTAGCCCCTTTGGTTCGCCTTAGGGGAAAGTGGGGCTGTTACAAGTGGTATCAGAGCCACTTCGCGTGGTCTCTGCGCGGAGTAAGACTGGGCCAAGTGGTGTTGTGGTCCTAATTTCATGAATATGTCTAAGTGCTCGTTTGAGCGTAAGTTATGAACCGGGCATGTGATAAGTGTACGAATCATTATCATGGGACTCGAGGAAGTTAGGTATGTATATCGGGTAGGAATCTTTAATGAGGATGGTTTACTCTTGGGACCGGCCGGCTCGAGATGTGAATTATCTTAGACGAGATTCTTGCGCTCGGATACGAAAGATATGAGGGCCTAGATTTGAAAGGATTTGGTGAACTAGAAAGGCGATTCTATGGAACTTCGTGTGGTTTGCTCGGGTGTGGTTAAGCGTGATCGACCTTGATTAAGATATAAATATTTGGACGAAACCCTAGAAGGGGAAAAGCTTTTCGTGAGTTCTTTTGTACTTGGGACCTAGGTGTCTATAGTACTTTTGGAAGACCCTTTTGTTTCATGGAATGACTTCGTATGTACTTGACTGACTGTTCCGTATAATTGCTTAACCTGGTTATGTGATCTATGTATACGTGTTATGTGTTTAAATGCTCTTCGCAGTAATTGTTTGAGTTACTTATTCCTGTTTCATTGTTCCTGTCTGGTGCTACGGAAGGAAGGGTTAGGTGCCCTTTAACAGTGTATTTATTTGATGACCTAAATTGACTTAGATTGATGGAAGGCACCCGAAGTGGTCGAGGCCGTGGACGCAGGGGTAGGCAACCCACACCGGTTAGGGGTACGGGGAAACCTCTACTGGACCCAATCTGGAACCGCAGGTAAACCCTAGTGTGCAAATAGCTGCTGCTATACAGCAAATGACAAACTTACTAGCACAAGTAGTGCAACAGTAGGGCCAAAACCCAAACCCTAACCCTGGAAACCCTGGTAACCATAACGAGAGCGAAGACAGAGCTCTCAAACGATTCCAAAAGTTCGCTCCGCCAAAGTTTGTTGGGAGATCCGACCCAGACGTTGTCGAAAGATGGCTTGAAAAGATGGTGGATATATTTGCAGCCCTACACTACCCTGACGAACGGCAAGTGACTTTTGCCGTGTTTCAGCTCGAGGGGGCAGCCCGTTCCTGGTGGAATGTAATTAGACAGAAATGGGAAAGGGAGCAGACGCCGAGAACTTGGGTGAACTTCATCAGAGAGTTCAATGCGAAGTTTTTCCCTCCTCTAGTTCAGGAGAGGAAGGAAGACGAGTTCATTCGACTCCGCCAAGGAGCTCAAACTGTTCCAAATTTGCGCGCGAACTCATCATGACTGAGCAACGACGAATACGGCAATTTGTCCAGGGCCTGAACGTAGAAATCCAGAAGGACCTCGCGGCAGTCCAAATTAACGCCTTCAGCGAAACAGTGGAGAAGGCACAACGAGTAGAGAATGCTAGGCTCCAGGTGAAAACCTTTCAGGCGAAAAAGAGAGGATTTTCTGGAAGTAGTTCGGGGCAGGAGGATGAAAGTACCCCTCCCAAGTTTGGACGAGGAACGGGAGGAGTAAGGATGCCGGGAGTGTCACAAGAGAGCCCGTCAAGAGGAGGCTCGGTTTCTGTAGCACGCGGACCCTGCGGGTATTGCGGAAAATTAAACCACTCGGAGGACAATTGCTGGAGGAAAGGAGGAAAATGCTTGCTCTGTGGGAGTGCCGAACATCAAATTGCTAACTGTCCAACTCGCCTGCGCGAGCGGCAAGGGACTTTGCCACCAACGACGACCAACCCTGCCCAGCCGAAGGGAGACAAGGATGGATCGAAAGTGTCCTCTCGGGTGTACTCCTTAGAACAACATCAAGTCTTTGACCCCTTAGAGGACGTGGAAGGTAATAATTTACTGAACCTGGCCAGTGAAGGGGTACCGATCTGTTAGCTAAGTATAGTGCTCAATTTAATCCCGAAATAATCAATGATAAGGAATTTTGAGGACGAAATTCTTTTAAGGGGGAGAGAGTGTGAGAACCCGTAAAACCCTAATATTTTTCCTAGGGTTTATTTCCCTTTAATTGCATGTTTTCTGCATTTTCTGGCTTAGAAATATTTTCCTGGTGAATTTTATGAGTAATTATAGTTTTTAGATAATTTTTCTAATATTGGAGAATTTTTAGAAAATTAAGAATATATATTAGACGTGGGACCCACTAGTGCGAAAAGTTCGGAAAAATTCGGCCAATAAGGTTAAGTTTCGGATACTGTGTAAAATTTATCGGGTGTTAAGAGATAAGTAGAGAGTGAGATTTGATTGATGTGAGAGGAAAAAGAAGTGATAAGATTGCATTAATGAGGTAACAAGTGTCACCCTCTTATTGGTTTTACTTTAAGATTTACTATTCCAATTTTTGACTTTTTTTGACCAAAGGTTAAATATCTTAAAAATTGCACAAAAATCACCATTTTCTTTCACCTTGTGGCCGGCCCTCTCTCTTGCAAGAAGGAAGAAAACTCTTCAACATTTCAAGCTTCCAACTAGCTCAATCTTCCAAAATCAATCACATAAATTAGTTTCTACTCCATACAATCTTGCCTTTTTGTGTTAGTGGTGAGTTTGGTGAAGTTTTTGGAAGAGCTAAGGTGGTCTACAACTCCTCTTCTCTTGTTTCCTAGGTAAGTGATGGTTAAACATCCTACTACACCTAATGATGCTTAAATTGTGCCTAATGGTAGTGATAGTGAAGCCTTTTGTGGTTTATTTCTTGATTTGAAGTGATTTAGTGAAGTTTTTATTTTATTGGTGAATTTTCTGGTTTAATATGAATGTGATGTTGTGGTCATCTATGATGGTTGATGATGAGGGGGAATGACTCTAGTAGGTGTGAATTAGTGATAATTGCAACCAATTTTGGGTTTGGATTGAAAAATGAAAAGTTAGGGTTCATAAACCCCTAATTCTGTCTGATTTTGGATCATAGGGTTAGAGGCCGAATTGGACTTTCCTCAAAACATGAAAGTTGTAGGTATTGATGAGCTTGAAGTGCCTACAAAATTTCAGGTCATTTGGATTAGTGTAGAGTGAGATATGTCGATTTTACTGTTGCTGTTCTGGGTTGATCAGAATGCGAAAACTGCACTAGTAATTGGCCATTTTGACTGGAATTTGTTTGGATTTTGTTGTTGGTGTCTTCTGATGAAATGTAGCTGAATGTCTTATCTATCATATGCCCTTGGAATCAATGCATTTGGACTTGTATAGACTGAGTTGTACGGATTACAGTATTGTGTGATTTGTAAACCTGTTTTTGGTGGTTCTGGTGTAGTATTTGGCATATTTGACCTAGTTGTGCTAGGATTTGGATTGAGTGGCCTTCTACATTGTTGTAGCCCTGTTTCGTAGCTTCGAAACGGTGGGTCTTACACCCCCATCCGATAATCGTGGTGGACTTTGTGCCATTACCGCAAAAGTATGACGAAAACTATTTTTTTGTTAAGGCCTAAGCTAATGCCATTTCTTAATTTCTGGTTACCTATGATGCTTATTTATGCATATGAAACCCTATTAGGGTTATAATTGGTATGGCTATATGACTCGTTATCGAGTCTCATTGCATTTGTTTGCATGTTCTAGGAAGTGACGTTGGTGCACGACGTTCGTTTAACGGCGGTGCATGAAGTATCACTTACGTGATTGGTGAGTATACTACTCACTTAAATGTTACAATGTGGCTTTGTTATATGTGAAATTGATGCCTTGAAGGCTTATTTGGCTATTGGAAGTGATTGAGGTGAGGGTGTACTTGACCGCCCTCACCCCCTTGTGATTTCATTCATGACTGCTTACTGTTTTACTGAAATAATGCACTTGTTATATGAGATACTGAATTCCATTCATGGAAAACTGATTTGGTGTCGTTTGGACGAATGTCCAACGGCTTTACTGTATCACTGAGCTCAACCCCGTTTGGTGGTCAATTGAATCGAGCCGGTGAGGGTTTGGTCGTGAAAATTGACTTGCCACGGGGACTGTATTGGGGAATCTTGTAGTAATGAAACTCTTGGTTCCGGTATACTCGAGTATTATCAAAAGTTACTGATTGGAGTGCGGGCCCGGTTGGGGTATGTTTGGTGGAAGGAATGGAGTGAAGTGAGGTCTACGGTCGGGTATTCTTAAACATTGACGGAGGGTTAATGAGATTGGATCAAGAATGTAAGCGTGGAAATGGGCTCTTGAGAGCCGTCCGTATCCTTTTACCGACTTGTTTTACTTCTTAATTGTGTACTTGAAATGAAAGATTATGCTTATGTGATCTTTGTTGCTTATGTGGTAGTAACTCACTGGGCTTAAGGTCATTCCGTTGCATTTGTTTTCCTTACAGGAAAATGATCACTTTTGGAAAGGTTGTACTAGCAAGTTGAGCTCATGTAAATGTATATTTTGAATAGCTCCTTGAGGGTGAAAACCCTAAGTGTTTGGTTTCAACCAATGGTTGGCTTGTAAGTGGCTAGTTGCGCATGTATGAACTTTTGGATATTTTGGTATGCCGTTTTGGCTTGTAAATGTTGAATTTTAATGTTTATATATGTTTGGTTGGATTTCGGAGCGATACGCATTTCGAACGGAGAAGGAAAAATTTTGGCTACTCTCGGCCTAGTATCTGGATTCTGACGTGGCCGGTACTGTTCATCATCGGTTTCGATTTTCGTTTTTTTTATTTGTTTTTATTTGTGATTTTGACTTGTTTACACGCGTGGGTATGTTCCGGAATGTAGTAGATTGACGTGAACTGATCCGTAGTCCTGGCGAGAGTTGGGCAGACAGTCCGCTAGCCCCTTTGGTTCGCCTTAGGGGAAAGTGGGGCTGTTACAATTTATCTTTTCAATAAAATCGTTAAAGCAATTGGTTGAAGTAGAAGTAACAGGAGATATGTTCCAAACTATTTGAAACCTTACTGGTCATACATGAAAGAACCAGAAGGCTTTTGTAAGTTGGACACGATTGTTAAGCTATATGAAAATGAGATGAAGCTGTTATTTACTTAATACTTATGTGTTAAGATTTGTTGCATTACTATTATACCAAAAGTCATACTTGAACAGGCATAAGTTAAGAACATAGGTCACCATCCGTAAGTAGAACAATACTTCACTGCTAAACTCGTTGGAAAACAGCAGAGCATACAAGACTAAAGAAAACTAAGAATTTTCGATTCAACCCACCATTATAGGTGGCTTAAAACACGAAAATACATAATACTAATGAGTCATGGAGTTTCTAATAATATCAATAGTAGTAATTGATACAGTGACATTGTCTAAATAGCAATTCCCAAGCAAACAAAAAGAGAACCTAAGAGTAATTTACAGATGGTGGGAATGCATATAAGTATTTGGCATAAGCTTTGCATTTGTACGTAGCAAAAGTATATAGCAATCCATATGAATTCAAAACACCATCTAGAAACAGTTATCCAGATGGTGAAGATTGCAATATTAAGAACCTTACAAAGTCAGTTCTACTACAACACACAAAAAGCCATTTAGAGTACACTTTTTTTTCACCCTATAAAAGAACTAGTTCTGCATAATTAGAACCACATACTGATGCTACTACTGTCATTGTGAGATCCCATAGTTGTAGAAGTGGATATGCTAACAATTCTATCAACTTGAGGTGTGCCATAATTTGGAGTAATTGCAGATGCAGTGATTGTTGGAGTTTGTTGTGCATTAACAACTTTATTTGGTTTTTGTGTCTTTATTATTATTAGCAATAGTAGTTCCAACTCTAGCAAATGGTCCTCCCCTCTGATACCACAATACAAAAGATGAAAGTTAATTGGTCATGACTAAAAAATAGTATTTGGTAGTCATGAAACTAATTTTTGATATCATATACCTTTTTGATATTAGTACTAGTGCTAGCAGATTGATTAACTTAAAAATTAGCTCCAGTAGCTTGATTTTAAGTGCTTTCATTACCGCCTTGACTTGATACAACCATAGGTACATTTCCTTGCGCATGATCCTGGCAAATCATGACCCAAACAAAATCATCTATAAGGTATTAAACACATATAAAGATACTATAACCTGAGATTGAAATTTTTACCCATAGAATAGATCCTGCTAATCTTGTATTGGCAATGCCTCTTCCTAGTTCTCCTCTTCGACTTGCCACTTGATTAGCAGAAGTGGAACTGCATCTTTTTTCAGCAATAGGAGCTATTTGAGAAGTTCTCCTATTATGTCCAAATGCACCACACTTAGAGCACCTGAAGTTGATTGACCTCTTGCGTTGAAATGAAGGAGCTCCTTCATCAGGTGCTCTTCTTCGATTTCTCCTTGGTCTGCTAGCTCTACTTCTAAGTAGTGGTGGTAAAACTATTTTCAGTGTCACATCTTCCATAGGAGGCCACCTATTTACATGTGGAATTGGGTTGATCATGGATGCATTTGTCTTTAGATATTGATCTCTTGAAAAAGCTGCATCACAATAACTTTCTAGTTTCTCCCTTCTATAAACTGCTACTAGTGCAGTATGTTTCCAAGGCAGGCCAGTCAATTAGAAAGCCCCACACTCGCATGTCTTCTCATGCAACTTTACTATGTAGGACTTATCCACATCTGCTATTTCAAATATGTTCTCATTGGCCATTGTCAGCTCACACCTTATTGATTTGGCTGTAATTTCCTTTAGCAATAACATGTGGAGTAATAGTAGATGTCCATGTGCACACTTTTTGATACCTCTTATGTAGTTTCTTCATGAATTTTTTCCTCAGTCCATCAGCTAGAGAAAGTATATTCTTTCCTCTCAATTCACCAACCCATGCATTAAAAGATTCTATGAAATTATTGGTGACATGATCGCACTTAATTTCAACCGAAAATGCATGCCCTGCCCAAGTAAATTTGTGGATGTTTGCTAAGTATCTCCAAGCATCCAAGTTAATATCCTTTATTCTTTCCATAGCCTCATTGTGCCCTATAAGATCATAACTTCTAGTTGCTTGCCAAAAAAAAATTCCTTAGAAGCAATCCTAGGAATTTCACTTTGAAGTTGCTGTAGATGTGCCAATCACAATATCATGCATCAACTTCTGGCACTTGTTTCTCATATGCAAGATTTAGTTCCTATACAAAGGTATGCATAAACAGCCATGGTTAAATGATAGCAAGTTAAAACAGCAACAGTATTAATCTTATTACATGAAACATTGAAACAAATAACATACCTTCTGCCTATCACTCATGAAGGTGAGTGGAATATTGATTGAAAATGGGCCAAAGAAATCCTTAAAATAAAAAAAAATAAAAAAAACCAACTTCAAGTGTCCTTGTTTTCGCAGTCAACAACAAAAAAGGCTAATGGAAACAAACTATTGTTCCTATCAAGAGCAACAACAATCAACAAAATACCCCCAAATGCACCTTTCAAATGGCATCCATCAAAGCAATAAATGACCTGCAACTTGCAAGGAATCCATCTCTTTGTGCCTTGAACTTATGAACAATCTCAGATATCTAGGCTTTCTAAGAAGGTTAGGCCTATCATAGTGAATTTTCATGATGCTTCTTGGGTTATTAATTCTCAAAAGTTTAGCATATTTTGGCAATTTTCCATATGCCTCACCGTGTGACCCTTCTATTTGTTCCAAGGCTTTCTATTTTGCCCTGTAGATTTGCATTCTACTTGGTTGGACTCCATGCTTCATCATTTCAGCAATAATTTCTTTGCTTGTCATCTTGGGTGGTCTCTTATCACAGAAATTAATTTCTTTGCAATCCGATCAAATGTTTTCACGACACACGTATGCTTAGGTATGTATGTTTTAATCATGAAAGTGGTTGTATCAAAAATTGGGGATGCATGAATTCTCTAATCACAACCCTGAACACCATACTTGGCAGTGCACATACTCTTTTCATTTTTCAACCTCACAAATGGAAATCCTTTCTGAATAGCATAATCTTTCAAAACTGCTCTAAAAGCATCCACATTGGTAAATAGTATCTCTTTCTTAAACTCAATGTCCTCTCTTGGATTGTAAGTCCACATTTTGGACTGCATGATTGATCTCATAGGATCCAGTTCTTGCGCAGATTCCAAATCAAGCACAACAAGAGTATCCTCTTTCTCCTCATAATCAGAAAAGTCATTTTTACTCTTATCACTGGAAGAAATTGACACCCTATCTTTAGCTATGACATCTTCCAAGTCGCTATCTATGACATCCTTCCAAGAGTCATCAGAATTAGAAGCATAAATCTCATCATCACCCTCAAGTTTTTCTACATAAATAGGAGCTTTTTCGATTCCTCTATCTTCCTGTGCATTCTGAATTTGGTTGTTCTCCACTGTATTCTCCTCTGTAGTAGGAATAATATCTAGGTGCAGCAAGTACAAGTTTATAACAAGATCTTTTTTCATAAAGTTTGAACATAGCAAGGACTGATTTGTCATCGGTAATATCCATAAAGCTTGTTGTCTTAGGAATTGCACATTTCGTATGCAAAAGTATGTTCAAATTACTAAGCAAGTCCTTCATTGCCTTATCAGTAACATCACCGAGAAGGTCAATATATTAGTAGTTCTTTGGATCGACATTAGGAATTCTAACTTTGTTTCCCATATAATGGACTACGATATCATGTGCAATAATTCTTCCTATCCTATACATCAATGTGTTGCCAACAAAAGTTTCAATCAGCTGCTATAAGGACCACATTTTCAAACATTGCAGATAGTATACTAGCTACATATTTATTTAAAATAAAATTCAAATTACAAAAGAAAACATTCTCAACAGCAAGCATGAAAAAGCTACTTTACTAGCTTTTCATTTGTATTGCAACTTTTATCTACAGACCTACTCCATACTTATGTATTACAGATTCAGAAAACTAAATAGTCATTAAATTGTTGATCGAAATAAAATAAAGGTCAAGCATCTATCATCAAAGCACATGTTAGTCAGCTGACAACATCAATAATACTTAATAAAACAAGACCAACAAAGGCTTTGGTTAGATTGTAAACTTGGTCATCAAGTCCAACAAAAAACAAATACATAAGAAAAACAGAGCTATTATGGCCTCATCATCAAGAAAATCTCACAATCAACAAAGGTTCCCTAGATCACGAGACCTTGATCATCTCCTGTTACTTATTGATCATAAAAAGTACCAGCTCAAGATTTTTACCTCTTGTGCAGCTTAGTTTTGAGAATGACGCCTTCACTCCAAAGGCAATTCCATGAACTCAAGTTGCAAATTTCTCCTCCTTTGCAATATCCAGCCTTGTATTGTTTTTGGAATGAAACAGAAGAGAAAAAAACAGCTTTAGCTGGTTCTACAAGCTACAAATATTAGTCCTTTTGTAAGTAGTATTACATTTTCCCTTCATTTGCGCGCTTTTGGAAATCTTGTTAGTGCATTTCATGCCTTTGCTAGTATGGAAGAAGAGCAAAGAAGAAGCCAATTGTTTCCCGGGATTTAGGCTATTACATGCTTTCTTTTTTTCCCCTTTTTAGCAGCTGAATAATTGCTAGCAGAAACAAGTTTATTGTTGACAATTCATCCCATTTGATAGTGACATGTGACCCCACAATTGCTTGAGGGGTGGTTAGAGAGATTTTGAAAACATGCCGGAGGGGAGACCTCAGTGATATTTCACGAAACCTCAGGAGAGGTTTCTAAAATTATCCCTTAAGAAAAACTCGATCAAGACAAACTAATGAACCGGAAAGAACCAATTAAAACCGGTCATGGCTGGGTTCTGAAGTTGAATTGGGGGAGGGGGGCATTGGACATTATTTTTGGATTTGTTCACTAGTGGGCCTTTAGTTACCAAAGTTTGAACATACTATTCAAGTGGCGCGCGTACACATACACACATGTTTATATATATATATATATATATATATATATATATATATATATATATATATATATATATATATAATCACTTTTGCCAATTTTTGAATATTGAATTTTATCTTTAGAAAATATTACTCTAACTACTTAATTACATTTTGTCAGCATAGTTATTCGCAACCACTTCGATACATTATAACTACCAAATTAACCATAATTTTGTTAAAAAATAATGATAAACCAAATTTATTTATGATAAACTTATAATTTCTGCAAAAAATAAAATTTACATGACATTATTTATAAATTACACACGCTTTATGCGTGCCCTTAACACTAATTATTATTATTACTAATTTGCTTATTTGACTTCCTGGTTTGATTTACTTATTTATGATGATCGGCCAAAATTAAAATATCCTAATCAATTTGAAAAAAAAAATAAACTCTCAACTCTCACAAATATTCTCTCATCTCATTAGCTGTCCCTCTATGTTGTTCCGTTCCTTTTGGGTATTACCATCAAACTTGTATACTGTCCTCTCTTATTTGTTCTCCCTTTTTTAATATAATTATTTTATTATTTAGATTGTGAAAATGATTATAAAGTTGAAAAAGATTCAGATCTACAACTCTTAAAGAGGTACTGGGCAAGAGAATGAGACTAGGAGGAGAGCACCGCGCGATGTGCGGTGTAATTTTCAAGGTTGCCCAGAAATGTCCAATGCTTCAAATTCAAATATTAAGTATGAAAAGTTACACAAAGGTACACCAAAAACTTTGCAATTCTGTTTTTGTAGTTTTATTAAGCAGTGAATATGAATAATCTGTTAAAGAAATGCAAGACAATACAACGAGAGACTACTAAGATCATTAACATGCTCCTTGCTTTTGCATAGAATGAAAATAGAAATAAAAAAGACACATGTAATGGAGGAGAAGGGGAAAAAATATAGCTTGAAGAAATATACAAAATGAGTTGTTAGTTCCTAAAAAAGGCATTTAATAGCTATAAGTTTGTTTTTTGTTGATAAAAACCACAAATCAAGCTGTCAGTTCCTAGAAAAGGATATTTAATAGCAATAAGTTTCTTTTACAATATATTCAAACGAATAATAAAATGCATATACATGCAATATAAAGAGAAAATCTACTTAGTAAGACTAAACCTATACCAGTGCCAATTGAACAAATTGACAAAGAAAAGAAAAAAGTATTTCTAATTGGCCATAAGCAAAATGATTCTAGACTATGAATGACTAATAGCATCGGAGAGCTCCAGATTCATTCTAACTCTCCTCTCATTCCCATGAACGCAAATACCTATCGAGCAGTGAATGATGGGTTTAGAAACTCACTCTATAGACGAAACTCCAAGTTAAAAGCTATAGACAAGAAGCAATGTCATAAACCAGATTACCAAACATTTGAACAAAAAAATTCTAAAGAAAATATCAAAGGATTTGAATTTCTATGGAACACTTAATTCTGATCAGAAACATCAAATTTTGGAAAAAACAAATAAAGCAATTTATACCAATCTATAATAATAGTCCGAAAGTCAAAATAAGCAAATAAATAAATAAAAGGACAAAACAGTACCTTAGGAGAAACCAAAAGCAATGAGATCTGACAAAATTTCTTGATGATATTAATGCAAATAATCCATGAGCATCTTCACACTTCAAGTGCACAAGAGATAATTTTAATGTTTCTAAACAAATGAAAAGGAACATATCTCAGGAACCGAAAAAGCAACAAAGACAATCTTAACCAAAACCAATAAGAATAATTAAACTTAACAGGATAATGCATCATCAGTGGAACAGTTCAATCAAATAAAACTTAGATCTTCAAACGTATTCAAAGTGTAATACATTTGAAATTATTCTACCAAAAGCAATAGTAAGCTTAACCTATGATGCTCCTTATTCCTCCTTGTTTTGATTCTAAAATCGTCTAACTAATGCCTTGAATTTTTGTGGCACTATACTTTTATTATTATTTTAAGCTTTGAATTGCATTACTTTAAGCTTTAAATGTACACCACAAACGCTAATTTTTAGCAAATCCAATGATAATTAACATTGATAACCCAAAATATAGCTCTTCTTGTACCTAATTCCCACAAATTGAAATGAAATCCCAAACCAAAAAGTATAAATAATTCTACTATCTACCTTATCATTTGAAAGCTATTAGAATCCTCACACAATCTTATCAAAATCAAATCTTATTGTCAGTATAATAAATAATTGCACAATGAATAAAACAACAAAAAATGAAAACTCAAAGTAAAAACAATCTGATGTGATCCTAAGCATTATCTGATCAATTACTTTCAAGATCTTACCATCTACAATAAATCGATCAAAATCCAATTTTTCAATCATTCAAATAACTAATTCTACAACCATAGATGCAACTCACACAAATTTTTTTTCAAAAAAAAAAATCGCTTAGGACTATGAAATTTTATTATTTCTTCTTTCTTTTTTGCTTCAGATTCAATAATAGAAAGTCAGGAATAAAAAAAAGGCAAACAAGAAAGGAACTCAAAAAACTGCTCAAGTTACAAAGAAAAAGTAACAGAAAAAACTTACGGCATTCTATCAAACCAAAGATCTGTTCTTTCCCTTCATCTGCTTCACCTCATTTTCATTTCAAAAACTCAGACAAAAATGTATTTTGAACTAAAATAAACCTTACAAAAATTGCTTAAATTAAAGAGACTTATAGACCTGATTAGACTGAAGATCCATACTTTTCTCTTCATCTGCTTATTCTTCTTCTCATCTTCTCCTTCTAATCAGGGGAAAAATTAAACAAAAAAAATACTTACGGAACCAGCTTAAATTTCTCAAAAAAAGTGAAAACAAAAGCATACATGTTCTGATGAAGATCCATTTTTCCCTCCCTGCTTCTATTCATGGCGTTCTTTTTTTTTTTTTTTTGTCCCATTTCTCTTGCTGTTTAAAATGGGAACCTGAACATAATCAAAGCAAGGCCATTAGAAATTTGTTGCAATTGTGAGAAGCTAATACAAAGAAAAATCAAAGATTCCTTAATCTTGCCTTCAAACCAAATTGTTCCATTTTCACCAAAATTATGCACGAATCTAGTTTCTTGTTTTCATGAAGCTCTATTTGTACTCTCAAAAGTTTCCATTTAACCATTTAATGGTGAGATGAGGAATAAAACCCGTAAAGTAAATTTCACAAATTTAAATATGTAAACAAATTGTTATAATTAACAAAATATGCAATCTTGGCAATGGTTATTTGATGCACACCACAAATGTCTACTACCTAAGGCATGACAATGTGTATGTCAGACGCATCCAAACTTGGCAACAAAATATCCTAAAATAAAAACTCATATGCTATCTTACCCAACAATACAGACAATCTAAATGAGCAAGAAATATAGAGTAAACCTCTTGAATGGCAATAATTCTTAAAAGTTTTCTTACAATAACAGCATAATGGTCAACAACAAATTCAGTAAGTATTAAGTTTCGCGTAGTTGTATAAGCCCATAATGCTTAAAAGTAAGAATTGACCACCATTTTTTCTTTCTTCCCTCTCTTGACAAAAATCTGAGCAGAAAATCATAGAGCAAATCAGTACATATATGACAAGTAAAGCCTACAAAAAATTGCCCACTTAAACATTTTTTTCCTCAGTAAAATTTGAATAATTGTTCACGTTTCTTGCTGTAATAAAAGACAATTAAATAAAATAAGAGACCAAAAAAACCTTCTATAGCAAACAAAGTAGTATTATGATTCCAATATAGTGAATTAATGGTGTGCAATCGTCCCCTAAAAAAAATCAAATCTGTGGTTAAATAAAAAAAAAGTTCCCTACAGAGAGCGCGTGGTTAAGTTGGAGGGTTATTAATTCACACAAGCAACTGCACCAAGAAAGAAATTTGCAAATTCACACGAGCAAAACAATTCCTTCAATTAATGACGGAATTCACATGAGCAGACGACTATCAATCGATCAATGACAGCGTGCCACTTCAGCAATTGGAACCCAATTGAAAACTCCCCCATTCCCCAATAGACTAGATATGTTTATGCTGTTAATCGAAATGCGCGTTCGGATGCTTTGTTGTTCTCTATCTTTGTTCTTTTATTCATTCGTTTACGGAGTTGGTAGCGTGATTTATTCTTTAGTTGGGAAATTATACTCATTTTTGTTGTCTGATTCAAGAAATGAGTCTGATTCTTTATAAATTTCATGAAATTACTCTAAAGTTTTCTCATTCTTTAGTGGATAAATCAATAATTGTAAGCTTTCAGTGGAAGTCTTTTTTTTTTTTTTTGAAAAATGTAGAACCTTTTCCAGATTTAGAACTTTCTGGGTCTATTTTGCGTAGTTCTACGTTACTAATTATCTTTGAATTCTAAAGAAGATAAGATTAAAAAAAAACAGTGACCCTGCCGGTTTAACCGTTAAAAACCAGAACAAACTGCCAGCCGGTTGACTCACCAGTCCATGTTTTAAAACATTAATGTTTGCCACATCTAGGTTGATCAAATGCTGCAATCTCATGTGCACAAGCTCAACTGGCTCCTGCAATCTCATGCATACAAGCTCAGCTAGCCCTTCAGGTAGTGATGGCTTGGGTTTGTATGCGGAAGCAGCATGTGACATTTTATTGCAAGATTGGTTTATCCCTATTTTTAACAAAGCAAACCACTGGCATTGACTTTTGCTACATTAAAGGAATTTGTCTCTATATATAGATGGTATTATATGTTTCATGGCAATGCAGTTGCATTTATAAATGACTTTTGCTAAATTAAAGGAATTGGTCTCAGCATTAGTATAGCAAAGTATTCTTGGTTCTCATACTCCCTTTCACTGCGCTCAAGAGGCCATTTGGTATGTAAGGATGTCAATCTTAGTGTGGAAGTAGATGACCTACCAAAAGTTCAATAAGCTATAACAAGATCCACAGAAAACTTTCAGAGTTTACATAAGCACAAGTATAATTAGAAACTAAAGTAGCTGAAATGTCCAAGAGATCCCAAGCTTCTGCTTGCTAACTCCTAGCACATGCTTTTGTTTGATGTCTTCAAGTGGTTACACGTGTAATAGACCAATCACAGAGAAGAATGAAATTATATTGCACTTTGTGAAAAAAATTAAATCACAAAGGATTGAGACCAGAAGTTGCAGGCAAACGAATTTAGATCTGATCATTTTTAACTTCTGGCAACAGTTTGAGGGACTATTATAGGACCTTGTATGTGCTAATCTGCCAAAGACAAGGCAGGTGATACCAAAGTCACAGAAAAAAATGCTAGAATCCCTTAAAAATCATGTTACCATAGGATAGAGCATGGGCGAAGCTGGATTCGGAGACGCAGAACCCAAAAGTAAGACAGAGCAAGCTAATTTCTCAAAAACCTGCAAGCTGATTTGAGGAACTACAGAGGACTCCAACCAAAATGACCGTCTTTTTAAACTGCAGCTGAGCTACTAGGAATCATCAGAGTTCAGGCATCTACAGCTGCAGTATTCCTACTTTCTAAGTAGACTTCAAAACTTCATCTCAGATAGAGATGTCATCCATCCAAAGAGACACGGTTTAAAGGCACCTCAACTCAGGAAAGTACAACTTCTAGCTAATTCTGAGCTGATCAAGAAGCAAAAATTGTTAACCCAAGCTACCATTTAATGCGCATTTAGCATCTTCAAGAGCAATGTTAGAATGTCAATTCATTGGCAAATGCACAAATATAACAAGATCCAAACTATTCTTCAGTAAGGATGAGTAACAGGAATGCAGAATTTCGTTCAAATTAAGCAGTAAGCCAAAGAAGATAGATATTGAGTTGCCTTCTATCGACAGAACATATCAATAAAAAGAAACGAAAACAACTAAAGAAATTTGTACAAGAAGAAAATGGCAAGTAGCAAAATTCATTCACCTACAAGAAACAAATCTTGAACCTTTCCCCTCTAAAATCATAAATAACCAATAGCTCCCATATAAATTCACTAATCCAAAAAGATCCAAAATTTGATTTTTCTCATTGATCTTGGTAAGTTCGAATCAAATCAAGAATCTAAGCAAAAAAATAGCTATAAATTATGCATCAAACAGTAGAAGAAGAGCAGTACAACAACATCTAACTACTATTAAATCTAATATCAGGGCCAAAGGAAATGATCATCTAAGATCAGAAAAGAACAAAAATTTCTAGTACCCACAAAAAATTAACTAGCTCAAGAACACATTTCATCACCAATCTTGATAGATCTCTGCCTCCGATTTTTCAGCATCCACGTCTGAAGAACAGAATCTTGATGCTTAGATGGAAATCCCACTGCTCTGCTTTGCCTTCTGGACATTGATCTTGTCCTAGATTTCACTTGATTCATCATCTCTTCTTCCTCTGGTTCCCGATTAAGAACCTGAAATTTGCTCAAAATAAGTCCATGATTGAATTTCACAGCTGCTTTTCTTCTTCTGACAACTCTTCTTTGAATATAAGGGACTCCCACAACAGAGCCCGCTGTAACAAGGTGGATTGCCTTGACAAGCAGATCAAGGCCTTGGCAGCGTTTAGAACTGGAAGAAGCACTTATACCTGATGAAATTGGACAGAAATTTGGTGGGGTGGAGGAGGATGATGAATCTATGGAAGAAGCTAAGGAGTTGGCGGTGATTGATGAACTTGAACAATTTGAAGATGCTGATGTAGGTGATGGTGAAGAATAGGAAGAGGATGATGATGGAGAAGCAGAGATTAATGATGATTTTCTTCTAATCCTCATAGGAAAAGCTGTTTTAAGAGGCAAAATTTGGGTTCAGAGGAAGACAGATATGAAGAAGAGAGCAGGAGCAAGGGAGGAATGGGGAGGCAGGGGAAGGCGTGTTGGGGGAATTTTGGGAAATAGTGCTAATATTTGGATCTGTATTTCTGTAAATTGTACTGTTTCTTTTATTATTATTTTTTTCTATTTCCCTGGTGTTAAAATTTATAACAGCAGCATCAGAGAGAGACGATACCATGATACATTCTTTTATCTTTCCCTCCTTTTTCTTTAACCACCTCGTTTTTAACTGCCATAATATTGTTTACTCAAGAGGCTGAACTAACTCGTGCGAGGCAATTTGGCCCCCAAGTTGCAAGACAAGTTGAGGATTCAATATCCCCTCTTTGAAGTTAAAATTTTTCTGAAAGATGATTGGTACATTCCTTTGGTTCGATAGACCTTTCCCTGTAACTCGTGTATGTAGAAAAACTCAATTCAGTTCCTTTGATTAGAGAAAAAATAATAGAGGTTTTGCCCTTCGACAGATAATTTAAAAGAAAAAATGTTTATTGAAGAGGAAGAGGAATAGAAACCCTTTATTGATTCAAGTGGAAAGTAAATTTGCAACTCCAAATCGTGGTGTTTACATATTATTACCTGTTAATTAAAACTTTATTAGGGTTAAAGAAAAAAAAAAGAAAGGGAGGGTTTTAGATCACCTAACCAATGTTTGTACCATATAAATTATGCTTTTGGGACAAAAAAATGAAGAGTGACCAAAAAAACTGAAGTGCTGGGTTTCGCGAATTGGCAAAGACTTGGGGGAATGTCAAGAATCAAGCTTTAAGCGACACTGTTTAGATCAATTGTTTAGCATATTAGTAGAACGGTGTAATTTTGAAATAAGAATTTAGTTAGAGGTAGTTAACAGAAGTGGTTATGAGATGCTTTGCATTATCAATGAATAACATAATTGTTTCCTTCTCATTCTCTCATGTCCTCCTCAATTCTCATATATCTTCTATTCTTCCTTCCCTAATTCATCTTCCCAACTTCACCCAAATCCCTGACAAATTGGTATCAGAGCTCTGCAATCCTTGGAGATGGAATAATGGCGAAAAGTACACATTTTAAATCAATGGACGAACAGGTTAAAAGACGGAAAGAAGGTTGCAAGAATCCATGGAGTTCTTCCAAAATTCCCAGTAGCAGTTTCATCTGGAGTTTGGAAATGGCACTAGGGCAGAAATGGAGAATTCCAACAAGAGAATGGAGCCAATGGAAGCTACCGTGGCCAGTCTGGAACAAAAATTCAACTCTTTTCTGAAGCTGATGTTGAACAAAGAGAGGACGGCCAATGAAGAAGGGATTATGCCTACTCCACCAACACCTTAGAGGATACAAAATTTGGAAGAAATTTCTGGAATAGTTAAGAAGGATGAAGGTAAGGTAGCTACCAAGTTACGAAACCCTCCTAAGATAGAATCGCCCCTTTTCTATGGAGAAAAACCTCAAGATTTTTGAAAATGTAATAAATATTTCCTGAGCTATCAAGTTCCTAAAATCCAAAAATTAGAAGTTGTGGAGATGTTTCTAGAAAGGAAGGCTATCCAGTGGTTTCAAGGAATTAAGGTGGAAAAACAAAAATTATCTTGAGAGTTTGGAACATTGTTGTGGAAAAGGTTTGATGGCAAGATATGCAGAGATGTAGTGGAAGAATTTAACAAACTTTAGCAAATAAGGAATGTGGAGGAATACCAGGAGAAATTTGAAGAATTGAAACCCTTAATGTTGATGAGGAATTCCAATTTGAGTGAAGAGTATTTCATATCTAGCTTTGTTAGTAGTTTTTAAAGAAGAAATCAAGCCTATGATTAAAATGTTAAAGCCAGAAAAGCTATCTATTGGGTCAATTGCAAGAATATTCTCTCAAGATTCAAGAAAAATCTGTAAAGGTTACTTCCACTAGTAGGAAGTAACAATTACTACAAAATTCCCCCAAGAATTTCAAAGAAAACCACTTTCGAGAATGGTGGAACCAAGAAAATTTCAGTTTAGAAAATACAATTCAAAAGAAATATTGGATTATGTTTAGGGTGTGGAGAGAAGTTTGGGATAGGGCATCAGTGCAAAATGAGACATTTGAATTTTTTGTTTAGTACAGAAGATGATGAAGAATCTGAATTTGAAGATGCTGTGGGAGAGCAAGATGAACACATAGGAAATCCAAGTCAAGTTATAGATATGTCATTGCATGCTTTGTCAGATGCAATTTAAAGAAAAAAATATTACCTAGGTTGGCAATTTAGCTTGTGAAGAAGTGCTAATATTAGTTGATACTGGGAGTTCTGTTAGCTATATAAGCAGTGAGTTAGTGATTGCCTTGGATGTACCATATTAGATGATTGAGTCATTTGCAGCAATCATGGGAAATAGATCTTGTGTTACCAGTAATGTAATCTGTCCAAGGGTGACTTGGAACATTAAACAGTACATATTTAATTTTGATTTGAGAGTTATGAATCTTGGTGGATGGGGTATTATTCTAGGTGTGGACTAGATGACTCTTTTTTTTTTTCCAACAAACTAGATGACTCATTTCATTCCTATTATTTTTTACTTCCATCAACTGTCCATTTCCATGTTCAGTCAAGGAGAGTCAATTCATTTATAAGAAGGGAAAATTGCAGAAATCTCCCCTGAAACTACTGACACTTGCACTGACCTCCCCTCTAAGTCCAGAAATGGTATACAGACCCCTGAACAAGAACAATATGTTGCAGAATCAGTCCAGGCAGCTTAAGGTTCCATTAAAAAATTATTTGTAGAAGTGAGATAAGAAATTTCTTCCAAATTTGCCTTGATCTTGTTTGATAAGTAGTATTAACAAGGGAGGGGCATAGGCATTAATCATCAAGTAAGTTCAGGGGGTATAAATGCAATATCATGCTTCCAGATGCAGACCTGCAACTAGGGCTGCAAACGAATCGAGCCGCTCGCGAGCGGCTCGAGTCGAGCTCGAATTCGAGCTCAGAATATTAAGCTCGTTAGCTCGCGAGCCGGCTCGCGAGTTTGAGTATATATATATATATTTTATTTTTATTTTTATTTAATAATAAAATAACGTATATTATATATATATTTTTTTATTTTTTATTTTCATAGTGAAATTACGTATATATCCTTAATATTTTATTATTTATTCAGAAAAAAATATTATTTTATTTATTTTTTTTAAAAATAAATATTTTTTTATTTTTTTCGAGCTCGAGCTCGGCTCGACTTGATTCGAGTCGAGCTCGAGCTCGAAAATTGCCAGCTCGTCGAGCTCGAGCTTGGTAAAATTTAGTCGAGACTCGGCTCGATTAGTTCAAAACTCGACTCGGCTCGATTCGTTTGCAACCCTACCTGCAGCAACTTCATTTGCTGAGAAACCAACGGCTACTTAACGGCTAATTGTGCAGTTTCTTGCACTAGCTTATAAACGATGCTTAGTCATGCATGAATACCAAGATTACTACAAAATAATGAGCAGCAATTTTCCAACTCAAAACACAACTTGCTTGATACTCAGTTTGGCAGCTTCAAGTCATATTGCAGTCCCTAGAGAATGGCTTCTTCCAGTCACAGGAGAGTATCATGGAACTCCCCAACATCCTTCACAATACAAAACAAATATTACTGGTGCAATCGAAAGGCAACATTGAAGATTTCTGAGACTGAAAACAACCCCAACAAATTATATTTTTTTTGTGCAAAATGCAAGTACTTCCAGTGGTCTGAGGGTCCTAAAGAAGAAGAGGTTAACAGTAAAAATTATGACACCAATTCAATGCTGCAATCTCAACAACAGCTACAAAGGTCTACGGCAATGCAACGGAAAATGCCAATTGTTCTGACAAGTGCAGTGGCTATAAATGTAGTAGTCAACATACTTTTCATCATCAATCTCATACTTGTTGCTATTATGCTTTCATCCATATTGTGAAGTCAATAGGCTGATGCTATCCAGAAATATACATTAGTGAATATGTAGATGTAGCTGCAGTTCGAATTGAGGTTGTAAGACATAGGAGAGGAACAAGTTATTCATCATGTATGCAGTAGCATTTGTGGTTTACATTATAAATGCAAGCAGTTAAGTTTATATCTACTGTCATCAGTACAAAATCCACTTCATCCGACAATACAAAACAAAACAGTCACGAATCACACTTGCATTACAAGACTAATCCATTAATACAATAAGTCTGATCAGAATTGTGATTGAATTACTACAAAAGGGCATCACAACATTCCATTAATACAAAAACATAACTAAGCAATCCACTTCAATTCAAAACACGATCTGCTGCATTAAAGGACTTAGAATAGATGGTGAGGATTGCAAAGACCTAAGATGCAGAAACATATAAATCTGCAACAGTAAAGTATAAAATATTCTCTTATGTACCTAATTAATGGCATACTACTGAGTTGATACTTTTAGCAATAAGCATTCACCTCCCAAAACTACAGAGTATGCATCAGAATTGCATACTGAATCTGCTGTTGTTGCTAACATTTGTTGAGTGCAGTGTTGCAGCTGCATTGATTGATTCAGATACAGCTGTAGCAACTTGAGATGTAGCAATTTGCTGAACTGCAGCTTGTTCCACAATTTGAGTGATCTGAATAGTATTTGAGTTGTTTCTCTTGCTGCTCCCTCTAGCAGTTGCTCCAGTATTGCTTAAAAGCCTTCCTCTCTGCACAATCACAAAGATTGAACATTACACTCAAGCATTTTATTGAAGCATGTATAAAATGTAGTCATTTGAATGAACCTTTTTCTTTGAAGTGGTTGATGTGCTCTGAATCTGCACATGCAGATTCACAGTTGCAGGTTGACTTGAAGAAAAAGGATTGCTTCCTTGGCTTGAGTGTACAACTGGAACATTGCCAGAGATATGATTCTAGCAGTAAACATGGACAAGTAGTATTAGCATCGACAAGGCTAAGGCTGTAAATGTTACAATCAGAAGCTTAAATAAAAAAAAAATCTTACCCAAAGAGTTGCTCCTTACAGGTCTGTTTTTGCAGTCCCTCTTCCTGGTTTGCCTCTTCTATAGCTCTATTGTTAAGCAATAAGCTTACATTAAGTAATGAATTGAGTATAAAATAATCAGATTCAGTAGCAAATTCAGCACATATAACACCTGTTGGCCAGGAGTTCTGTTGTCATTCTTCTTATTCTGGACAGGTGCTCCTTGGCATGACTTCTTGTTGTGACCAAAAGAGCCACAATTTCCACACTTGAACCTGCTCCATCTTTTTGGTTGTGATGCAGACTGTCCTTCATCATGTTCCCTTCTCCTTTTCACCTTTGGTCTACCTGGAGCTCTCCTCAATGGAGGAGGCAGGACTATTGTAGGGGTAACATGTGGTATAGGTGGCCACATTCTCTCATCAGGAATTGGATAAATTATACTTGCATATGTCTTTAAGTACATATCTCTTGAGAACCAATGCTCACAGTAGGATTCCAGCTTTTGTCTCTTGTAGATAATCCCTAATGCAGCATTGTAGACACCAAATTTTCAGTGTTTTTAGTTTTTTAGTTTTTATTTTATTTTATTATTTTTATTTTTAAACTTTAGCATAGAATTTCTCGGGAAAAAGAAAAAGCATTCAAAAAATATGTTTTAGTTGTTTTGATTTAAATTCCATGTTTTCTCGAAAAAAAAAGGAAAAAAAAAAGAAAAAAGATGAAAATGAAGGAAAAAAGATTGAAAAATGGCAACTTGGTTTTTGTTTGTTTATTTTGATGTGATGTTACTTAAATTGTTGTTTGTTATTATTATTATTATTATTACTTAATTTTATTATCAATTTTGTTAAATTATTTTTTTTAAAAAAAAAGGAGAGGATCCCGTAGCATGCAAGCTGCATTTTTTCGCAGCTTGCAAGGAAGGGTTTGGTCAGCCCCTTGGCTGCAAATATAGGAGAGATGGCTGGGGTTTTAGGGTTGGAGATTCTGGTATAAAAAGGAAAAAAAAGGTAGCCGCAGGTGGGGGGGAGTGACGGCCGCAAAATCTAGAGGGGAAGAAAGGAAGAAAACAGGCTGAGGAAAGAAAAAAAGGTTACGGGAAGAGGCTAAGGGTTCAAAGGGGGCGGCTGAGAAGAAAAATCTGAAACGGAGCGAGAGGGAAACAGAGGAGAAAAGCAAGAGGGTTGGCTGAGAAACAGAGAGTGTGGGATACGGGAAAAGTTTGACGGCTAGAGAAAACTGAAAGAGAGAGGGGGAGCCCAAAAGCTGGAGTTGCACCAGAAAACTAGTGGACGGTTGAGAGTAGAATCGAGAGGACGACTAAAAAGTGAGAGCTTTGAGAGTAAAAGGAAACGGGATAGAGAGAAAATGGCGGCGGAAGGAAAGAAACCAGAGAGGAGGGTAGGGAAAACAAGGGAAACAGAGCTGAGGGGTTTACGGCTGGAGAAAAGCTAAGCTAGAAGGGTTTCGGCTGCAGGACCGGAAGGAGAAAGCTTGTGTGTGCAGAGCGAAGATTTCATTTTTTCGGTCATCCCAGACCTTGATTGACCTTTCAAAAGGATAAAGGTAATATTTTTCTACTCTGGAGTTGTTTATACGTTGTTGGGTTATGATGGATTGCAGAAAGTTTGCAGCTTTGATTGTTTTGTGTTTAGAATCTTTTAGCACATCTAAATCTAGAGTTAGGTTTAGTTTGGACTGGGTTTTAAGAGACAGAAACCCGGGTATGTCATGTCATGAATGTTTACCGCAATTTTTTCCTTGGCATCCTTACTGCGTTTTCGTAGTCAAATTACATTGCGGCATTTGATCATGTTGGAGGATTTTCGTTGCCTAGGTTCAGATGGCTTTTGGTTGAGATTTATACGTGATTAATTTGCTGTAACAAATTTGAAAACGTTCGGTTGGTTGCATGGATGTTTGTAGACTCATTTTCTGGAATAACTGAAATTCTGTTTTGGTTGGGTTTCTTCCATTGGGTTTGTTTGTTTGTCTAAGTATTTGAGGCATCCGCAAGTTGTTTCCTTTGACTCTTTACTGCATTTTCACAGCTGATAACATCGTTGAACTTGCTGGGAATGGGTAGGTGCACTTGTGTGTTGCTAACAATGCTAAGATGAGGTTTTAGTAAGGTGGTTAACAACCCTAGAATCTGTTTGATGTTGGGTAAGAGAATGATTCGGTTTTTCTTTGTTTCATAGCGTGGCAGTGGTAGGTCACGCACTTAACTCCTCTCTGTTTCATGACAAGATCATACTAATTCATACAGAATGTCCCTTGTAATAGTTTGCTCCATGTATGAACAAAATCATCAGCTCACTTTTGATCATGAAACTAGAGTAAAGTGAGCGAAGTTGCTGCAAATCCTCACGTTGTTTTTGCTGTTTTATGGTTGCACTTGTAGTGAGGTAGAGACAAATGCATGTTTCGGATGCTGTGATTGTCATTTGGTTGCTGATTTACTTTTGTTCCATGTACAGCGCACATCTTATCGTTTTTTTTAGATGGATAGTGTTTGTTTTTATTAAAACTGATGTTTTGCTGTTCAAGGCAGCAATAGCAGAAAATTTTCTAGAAAAATGCATGCTCCCATTCCTACGCTTCTCTTTTCTTTCTTGGCTTGTTTTGGGCGTTGATTTTTTGTGAATTCGTTGTTTTGGAATCGAGGCTGTGATGTTGGGTTGAAATATTAACTTGTTTTGGATGGAAAGATTGCATTAGAATGAACACAAGAATGGCAGGAAACATGGCTGGAAAATTTGCAGAAAGCTTCAAATGCAGAAATCTTCAAAGTGCCGAACCATTCTTGTATATTTTTCCAGAGTGTTTGCATGATCTCTTCCTATGTCTTTGGTTGTTTGAGTGTCAAATTTATGCCTTGTTGTTTGGTTTGAAGTTTTGGATGTTTAGATCAAGAAAAGTTTGGCTAAATCTGAATCACGGTGTTGGAAAGGGAAACAAAGAATGCAGCAGTCTTGTTGGCCTTATTGCAGAAAGTTCTACGTGATTGCATTGATTTTTGCATGCAAAAACAACTTCTGAAAATCTCACTTTGACCCCTTGGCTTCTAACTAATGCTGCTATGATCCAATCAATTGAATAATCTCCTCAATTTGGTCCTTGGTAGTTTTAATTTTACAGTTTCATTGCTTGTTTGCTTCAATTAACTACTATGCTTTGTTTCAATTGCACTTAAGTCATGACTTTAGGGGCTTCATGATCAAGTGAGCTTTGTTTCGCACATTTTCTTTAATTTTCCCAAATAAATTGGTACTTTGACCATTTCTTTTATTTTGGAGGATAAATAAGTGACTTCACTCCATTAAAGCTCCATTTCAAGGGAGGTATAACTTCTTTTATCTTTTTTGTCTCTCCCCTATGTGATCCAACGTGCTAAGTGAGAATTGCATGTCTACTTTACTTGCTTTCCTTGTTTTTCCTTAATTCATTTCATTTACTTTTGCTTTTATTAAGTCATTCTTTTATTTACGGGGTATGTGTACACCTCTTGGCTTGTAATAGATAGGGCTTAGAGAGCACTTGATGAAGACCTATTGAAAACGTGTGCCTAGCTAGCAAATGTAATAGGTTTATTGGCTTGATTGCTTGCTTTTGTTGCTATGTGTTAATTTGCTTTATTAGACTCTTGCATCTAGTCGAGCATGCTAAGTGTTATGTGCTAAGTGTTTATGAGTATTTTGGCATGTCTACTTGCTTTCCATAGCCATGGATGAATGTGATGGATGAATGTACGTCACCACACTAGTCCAATGTTAGTTGTGGCTCATTATTCCGTTAGAAATTCATAGAAAGGGCTAGTCCAACGCTAGACCCAATAGGCCGTCCCCTTTTTGTTAGTGCATACTTGCATGTTCACTACATTTCATGCATTTTTCTTAGTTTTTATCATTTGGCATGCTCCTCCAATCATTTTCCCCTCATTTTAGGCTTTTTTTACATCCTCATGCTAGTTATAGGGTACATTTTGCTTGAGAGTTCCCTTTCGATAAGGGAAACGAGCGAGTTTGGCTACAAAATAGCCTTAGCACGCTAGTTCTTCCTTCTAATCCAAGGGAAAATCAAAGTCGTAAAGTTAGGAGTCCTTCCCGTGCCCGACCTGATGCATTCCCTTAGGATCATACACTTGCATTCTTTTTATATCACATTCACACTCTTTTAGCCACGTTTTCTCACTACTTAGATTTTTCTCAATCCATTTTCTCACCACCTTTTTCCTATCTCTCATTTATTTTCAACCTCACAAATGGCACTCAAATTGCACTTCTACGTATCTAATATCCTATTTTCATTCATTTGCACACACAAACACCTTTATTTTCTCACATTTGCACACTTGCACTTGAGTCCTCACTTGCATTAATCACGACTTTCATGAGAGCTTTCCTCATTGGCCACCACAATTCATGTGGTTGGGACCTAAAAGTCTCATGAGAAACATTTTAGATTTAGGATTGCATTTTTCTTTCCTTTTCGCATCCATTAGTCATATCCAACATGCGATACATACCTTGGGTAGAAAAAATTAGGAAAAGTGGGGCTAAGTCACGCAACTAGCTTTGGTTAGGGTAAGGGAGTGCCTTAGGCTTTGCCTTTGCCTTCTTCCTTATCAAATGTGACCCCCGATCCCTTTCTTTGGTTATGTAGATCTAAAAGTTCTTCAAAAGGGTTTGTTTACTTTTTCTTTCAAAAACAAAACAAAATCATTTTTTGGGTGACTTGGTACACCCTAACTCCGTACCAAGTGGCGACTCCATTTTTTTTCATCCAAAACCCTTTTTGGACTTTATTTGGCCGAATCGTCGCATTTTCAAGTCCCACGGCCTTTTATTTTGTCACTTTCACGCACATTCACATTTCACACATCACACACAACCATATTTTCAAAAAGTGGGGCGCGACAAGCATGTTTATAAGGAAGTCCTGAAATTTGAAATGCTCCACAATCACAACTTTTAACTGGTAAATTGACTATGTAAGACCTGTTCATATCCTGCACTTCAAATACGTCATCAGAAGCCATAGTGAGTACACATTGTCTTGATGCTTGTCCTATTTTTTGTAGTTTACCAACCATTTTTGGTGTGATGGCAGTGGCGAGAATGCTTTCTTTCTGATATCGCTTATGCATTTTCTTCATAAACTTCTTCCTCAGCCCATTAACTAGTGTCAAGATAGGTTTCCCTCTTAGCTCACCTATCCATGCATTGAAGGACTCAGTGCAGTTATTTGTGACATGATCACATTTTAGTCTATTATTAAAGATATATCTGCACCAAGTTGTTTTGGGAATTTTGTCCAAATATTTCCATACTTCTATGTTTAACTCCTTTATGTTGGCCATGGCTTCATTATGTCCTGCAACATCAAAGCTTTTTGCTACTCTCCAGAACAAGTTACTAAGCAGAATACCAGGAAATTGAACTTTAAAATTGCTGCAGATATGCCTACAGCAATGCCTTCCACTAGCAACAGACACTATCTCTTCATAAGTTATATTCAAGCCCTGAAATGAAAACCAAAACATGCAAATAAGTTACACTGATGCCTAACAGAATCAGAATTAAGTACAAAACTATTCCAGAATTGCATACATTTTGCCTGTCACTCATGAAGGTTAGAGGACCATTTTCTCTAAATGGCCCAAAAAACTCCTCAACGTAATGAAAAAACCAATTCCAGGTTTCTTTATTTTCAGCTTCAGCCACAGCAAATGCAATAGGAAAAATGCTATTGTTAGCATCTAAAGTTACTACTGTGAGAAGCACACCACCAAAGGGACCTTTTAAAAAACATCCATCAAAACCAACAAAAGATCTACAGCCTTCAACAAATCCACTTCTTTGAGCTTTGAAACTAATAAACATTCTTAGAAATCTAGGCTCAACAAGAAGAGTAGGCCTATCATAATGTATTTTGCAGATATTTTGTGGATTGTATTTCCTAATGAGCTCTACATACTATGGCAATTTGGTGTACGATTCACTGTAATTGCCTTCAATCTCATTTCTTGGTTTAGTTAATGCTCTATACATCTGCTATTTGCTTGGATGCACATCATATCAATCATCTCTATTTCTACCCCTTTGGCGGACATGTTAGGGTGAATTCTCATAACTGGTACTAGTTTCTTGGCAATCCAGTCAGTTGTAGCTTCTGTGTTCTTCCTATCCATCACAATGTGTGTTCACCTTGATAAGTTTTAATCATAAAGGTCATGGAATCTGTAACTAGTAATGCATGGATTCTCCATTTGCATCCTTCAACACCACAAATAGCAGTGACTCTGCTCTTCTCATTCTTCAGCCTCATAGTTGGAAATCCTTTCTGAATTACATAGTCCTTTAAAGCTGCTCTAAATGCATCGATATTAGTAAACAGTAGACCTTTCTTAAATCCTATGTCTGCTTTTGGGTTATATGTCCATATTTTTTATTTCAAAGCTTGCTGAACAGGGTCAGTTTCTTCTTCATTTTCAGAATCAGGAACTATATCACCCCTCCTCATTGTCATCAAAATCAGAAAAGGACATGTCAGTTTGATTACTACCTGCCACAGAGGCACTATCAACATCTTATATCCTTCTCATTGTCACTATTCATGCTGTGCAGCCAGCTTGAATCAGAGCTGGAATCACTATATTCACCTTCAGAATCATCAATGGCAACAACAGATACATTATCCTTTCCTTTTTCTCCTAAGTTCAAATCAGTGTTATGACCATTTTCATTCATCTGATTGGTTTTATTAGATGGAATAACATCCATATCCAGCATATGCACATTAATCACCATAACAGACTTATGCATTGAGAACATTTCACTAACACTATCAGCATCTGTAATATCAAACATGCGATCTGTCTTAGGAATCTGGCACCTTCAGATACCCAGGGACTTCACTGAACATCTTCTTAGCAACATCAAACAGCAAATTAATGTAACAGTAACTAATTGGATCAACATTTGGAATTCTCACTTGTTTCTCCTCATAGTGGACAACTGTGTCATAAGTAGGAAGAAGAGCCATCCTAAGTTTCAAAAATAACAGTTACTGAGCAAAGAGAAAATCACAACAGCAGACAATTGTATCTAGTTTGGACACTTATATTTACACTGATGACCAATCATGAACTCAGACGATTGTTGCATACATCATGTTTATACAAGTCTTAAAAGATCAAAAAATAGATCATGATACATCATCCATTGATAAACATGTCTAAAACAACTAAAATAGCAGAGCAACAAGTCTTAATGTGCAGGCATAGTACATCAGCAAGTCTGAAAACAACTACAATATCATCACATTTGGCATTGATCATTAATGACAATAACATCATATTTGTTTCTGATCATTACTAACACATTCAACTCATGATGCAAGAGCAAACATGCATTCACTGCAGTCAGGTATTGCCTTAGTATCATACAAGAGCTAACGTGTAAATTTTGTGCCTTCAAGTGACAACATCAGAAATTATTTACTTACTCAACTTCAGTTCTTGCAAATTAACTGCAGTAGATGCTCAGAATTGGTTCCTAGCTCATAGTCACATATGCTGTTTATCTCTCACGGATCATAAACCTCCTATGAACTAAGCAAAAGTTCCAAATTTCTTCTCTTATGTTTCCTTCTCTCAATGGTCAGAATTTTATCAGCAAGTCACACTCTCTTATGCTGCAAGTAGGCAGCTTGTCACCTCAAGAGCAACGTGTCAGCAATTGGCGCCAATTCATGGTGCTATCTTCCTCAGCAATTGGCGTCCTGTGTTTGCCTCTACAACTAATCTCAAACACTAACTAAACTCTGAATCAGAGTTAGATGGATAGACAACAGCTTTAGTTAGTTAGTTAATTAGTTAATTAGTTTAATTAGTTTAACATGCAAATAGTTTGTTTAGTTTCGAACAGACAGCAGCTTTAGTTAATTAGTTAATTAGTTTAACTATGCAGAAATCTGATTGTTTAGTTTAATTTGTTTAAGAAAGGATTTATTGGTTGTGATGAACGTAAGCTTTAGTTAATTAGTTTAACTATGCATAAATAGTTTGTTTAGTTTAATTTGTTTAAGAAAGGATTTGTTGGTTTTGATGAAAGTAATTAAACCTTTTATCTGGTAAAGTTAAATCTAATTGGGGTACACTAGTAAATTCACACACTTTTACCTTTTAAATTGGCTCCAACTTTTTTTAGAGGAGGTCAATGCTATTTCAAAATTAATAGGGGAGGTCAATGCTAGTAGTCGAAACCTCAGGGGAGGTTTCTGCAATTATCCCTTTACAAGAACATGCTGATAACTGTGATTTGGACTTGATGAGAGAGAAGGATCTAAGGCATTTTGTAGAATACAAAAACAGTTGTATGGCTATGAAGGGGGTCAATGAAAGAAAGAGATCAGATATATCAGATGGGACACAATCTAAAGAAATCAAGGAAATCTTAAAGGAGTTTTCTGAAGTATTTCACACTCCAAATTCATTACCATCTACCATAGCAGAAGATCATGAAATTCTACTCAATCTAGGGGCATAGCCTTTCAAGTTTAAATCATATAGATGCCCACACTCACAGAAAAACATAAATTGAAAAGCAAGCTATTGACATGCTATAGCATGGTACAATGAAGTATAGAAAACAGTCCATTTGCTTCTCCAGTTTTTCCGGCTAAGAAAAAAGAAGGAACTTAGAGATTTTGTGTGGATTGCGAGAAGTTGAATGAGGTCACTATCAAAGACAGGTATCCTATTCTAAATGTAGATGAATTGCTGGATGATTAGCTAGTGCAATATTCTTGCCTAAACTAGATTTAACTATAAGCTACCATCAAATTAGAGTCAAACCTCAAGATATGCCAAAAACTGCATTTTAGACACACTGTGGCCATTATGAATTCCTGCTCGTGCCTTTTAGCTTGACCAATGCTCTAGTAACCTTTCAATCATTGATTAATCAGGTTTTTTAGCCCTATCTCAGAAAATTTGTTCTAGTTTTATTTGATGATATATTCGTCTATAGTCCAACATGAGAATCACATATGCAACATGTGAGAGTGGTGCTAACTATACTTGAAGAAAACTAGTTATTTGCAAAAAGAACCAAATGCACTTTTTCTGAATAAAGAATAGAATATCTAGGCCATACAATATCTTCTGAGGCAGTTAGGATGGATCATATCAAGGTTGAATGTATTTTGACTTGGTCTATTCCTCAGAATATTAAAGAATTAAGGGGATTTCTAGGTTTAATAGGCTACCATAGGAAATTTATCAAAAAATTATAGGCTTATTTGTAGACCTTTAACTGATCTTTTGAAGAATTATGGGTTTCTATGGAACGATTCTGCTCAAGTGGCTTTTAACACTCTAAAAAAGGCAATGAGTATAGCTCTTGCTCTTAAAATTCCAGATTTTTAGAAGCCATTCATTATTGAGATAGATTCTAGTGGGAGAGGTATTGGAGCTGTGTTAATGCAAGATGGACATCCTATAGCTTTTCTGAACAAAGCATTGCCTGCCGAAAATTGGAGCCTGTTTGTGTATAAGAAGGAATTATTAGTCTTGGTAATGGCAGTCACTAAATGGAGACAGTACTTGGTGGGATTTCACTTCATTATTAGGACTAATCATCAGTCTCTTAAGTACTTACAGAATTAGAAATTAACCACTACTATACAACACAAGTGGAACTGATAATATGATGGCAGATGCACTATGAAGAAGAGTGGAGAACTAGGAAGCCGAAACTACAATTGGGAGCTTTTGTATGGCCTTATCAATAGCCAAACAACTATGGATGGAGGAATTAATAAAAAGCTACAAAATGATGCTCAATGCAAAGACATTATAGCCAAACTAGTGCTAGATCCTGATGCACAACCTCCATACCAATTAGTGGAGGGAATACTGAAGTATAAAGGGAAGATATATGTTGGCTCTAGTAATGATTTGAGGTTATAGCTCCTGCAAACATTACACTCCTCAGCCATTGGTGGCCATTTTGGACAAGGAGGATGTTGGCAGAGAATTAAATCAATTTTCTATTGGCCAGGACTCAAGCAGGATGTGGTCAACTATTTACAAACTTGCGATGTGTGCTAGAGAAATAAGTCTGAGAACGTCCCTTACCCGGGACTTTTACAACCACTTCTATTGCTTTAACTCGTCCATTTTTAGCAAGGCAAATGGCATAAAACTTCACTAACAACATATATATATATATATATATATATATATATATTACATGGCATTCCTAAGTCTATTGTATCTGACATAGATGGAGTCATCATCAGCAACTTTTGGAAGGAATTATTCAAATTGACTTGAATTGATCTTCTCTATAGATCTGCCTATCATCCTCAAATAAATGGGCAGAGTAAGAGACTAAATCAATGTGTAAAGGCCTATCTAAGGTGTATAACTGGAGAACTGCCTACCAACTGGAGCAAATAGATCTCACTGGCAGAATGGTGGTACAATTCAACATACCATTCCACCTTAAATCTTACCCCATTTGAAGCCTTATATGGATATAAGCCAATGCCACTACCTATGGGACCTCATTTAGACTCTGTTATTCTTACAGCATCACAGATGTTGCAGGAAAGAATTAGAATATTTGCAAGCATCAAAGAGCACTTGATGAAAGCTCAACAGAGTACGAAACTATTTGCAGATCAGCACAGGATAGAAAGGACCTTCAAGGTTGGAGATTGGGATTTTCTAAAACTGCAGTTATATAAGCAATAGTCTGTGGCAGTAAGGAAGAGTTTTAAGTTGGCAGTTAAGTTCTATGGACCTTTTAAAATAGAAGAAAGGATTGGAGAGGTTGCATACAAACTAAAGTTGCCACTGGGAGCTAAATTATACCCAATGATTCTTGTGTCCTTGATGAAGAAAAGAATAGGAGCATCACAATAGATTACACCTACATTGCCAGAATTTAATCTGCAGGATCAATGTCCTCTTGAACCTTAATTGATTTTGAAGAGAGGAGTGATAATGAGAAATGGTAATCCAGTAGTCCAATATCTGACCAAATGGGAACAACTAGCTATAGATGAAGCCTCATGGGAAGACAAGGATTTCATCCAACATCAGTTTTCAAGTTTCTAGCCTCGAGGTCAAGGTTTATTTTGAAGAGTAAGGCAATATCAGGTATCAAGCATTAAACGATAGAAATTAGATCAATAATTCAATGTATTAGTAGAATGGTGTAGTTTGAGTACAGTTTTGAAATAAGAAGTTAGTTAGAGGTAGTTGACAGGAATGGTTATAAGATGCGTGTATCCGATTGATGGATTATCAATGAATAATAGAATTGTTTCCTCCTTATTTTCTCTCTCTTGTCCTCCTCAATTCTTATCTATTTTCTATTCTTTAGTTCCTAATTCATCTCCCTAAATTCTTCTTCGCAACTTCACTCAAACGCCTGACAAGGAACCTAGTCCATGACCCGAATTATGCACCGTGTGATTCCTAAACAGCCACAACATCCGCCCACATTGTTTATGAAAAAAAGGATTTCTTCTTAGGTTAATTGACCAACTAGTTGAGTTAGCTTATGTTGCTAGCTCAGATGCACCGCCCAATTTCTTCTCTTCCTTCATCTTTTTCTGTTTACCTATTCACTCGACAAAACTTTAGCAAGTGAACTTCTATCACAATCTCCTCCTTTCTTTCTTTCGTTTTTTCCTTTTCCCCCATCCAGAATGTACTAATATTTGTTCCAAAAAAACTGAGAGATTCATATCTATCAACCACTTCATGGCCATAGATCGTACATCATCTAGACAATCTTGAATATTTAGATTCAACCAAATTTGTAGATTACTAGCTTTTGATGGACTGAAAACTTTAAGCGATTGAAAATACATGCAGGGCACTTGATATTTTTAGGAATTTTCTCTATTTTTTCATCAAAAAGAGGAGGGGGACTAGGATAGAAAAGGCTTCAGTGGCTACAAAAAAGTTTGTAGATTTGTGGGATGTGTACTTGCTTTTGGCCTTGATGGATTTTATGTGTTTGTAAAAATACCCAACAAAAATTTGATGAAAATTGTGTTATGGATCTGAAGATTCTTTTCTTTTTTTTTTCCCAAATTTCAGGAAAAAGGAATGTTGCTCTTTAAGATACAAAAGAGTGTTTTTCCTCTTGTCGATGTAGCAACTTTATTCAGGCAAGCTACCTCGTCTATTCAAGTGGCTTCTCTAGGTTGATCGATGGTACCAATTAGATATAAGTTGATCCGATGGTACCAATTAGATAACATGGTCGAACTATTTCTACCTCTGCTCCAAGAGAAATGAGAGAGGAGGTTGAAAAATGTTTAGAGAAATGTTTCAAAACTGTTACTATTGTCCGGGTCTTTTGTTCCTTCAAATAAGTAAGGAAAATAGAACCTTGGTTAAGTGGGTATGGCTATTTAAGAACCACATAGTCCATTAGTGGGGCCATAGGCGGAGTTCACTCAAGTTTTTGCCTTTTGAATTTAGTTGGTTTACCTCAAAAAAAAAAAAAAAGGCTTGAACAAGTATAAGAGATACTATGAGTGGGCAAAATGGAGTTTGGAGAAAAAAAAAGGTAGTTTAAAAATTGGAATTGGACTAGGGCTATCGAAAGAAAAGGCCATATCCTTCCTATACCAAAAGATAGAATGTTTAGGGAAATTCATCAATTTAGTCCCTAAATTTTTACACTAGAATCGATTTCATCCTTTAGGATTTTTCTATCCAAATTAGTCCTCTAACTGTTTTTCTTTTTCTAATTAGGACTTTATGGTGGCAGTATTACATTTACATATATTGCGTGACCAATCAAGGGTAAATTTGTCGCGTTGGGGCACGTTTTCGGATTAAATTTGAAAAGTTTCAACAGATATTGAGTAAACTCAGTTTGCAACTCTACATGTAGATTGAGTGATACAAAACTTTACACATAACTTCTTTTTCTACTTTAATACAAAAAGTTATTGAAAATTCGGGGTTTTCTCTCTCTTGTTCATGACTAGAATTTAACCCTGTTCTGTGGAAATTTTGTTTGCTTCAACCTTCAACTTGTCATATTTTTCTTAAGTTTGCTCTTTCTGACGATCACAAGTCACCAAATCAAACATTTCAATTCCTTTCCCTTTTCTTAACCTTTTTCTTTTTTGTAGAATTTGCAAGCCAAATCCTTCAGTTTTTATATTTGATTTATTAAATCTTCTATTTGTTCATCAACCAAACTATGAAATAAGAAAAACACTTACCGAAACCCATGAAGAAATATATAAATTCATGCTACCATGAAAAAGAATAAGATGTATGGGACGTGGACTTCATGATCGAAGGGTTCTTCATGGTCACAAAAATCTTTCCGCCGCAACTATTCACAAGATTGGCTCCATCATTCCATGCTTCACGTTCACTAGGCTTCATTAAAAAATTTCCCTCTCTGCCTTTTGGTTTCTCTTTGCAAACATCATAACCTCTTGATTTTATTCGGAACTTTTGGATCCGGGATCAAGATTTTGGATCCGATGGTGGCTTTGCTCCGCCTGGGCATGCTGATAACCATTTGCATTTGTAGCTTTGTTTCCTTGTCTAAAGAAATTCCTAGTTTTGTTTTCTCTCTCAAACACATAATGGCAAGAAGAATTTGTGAGGCGTTTTGGTATTAAAAAATTAAAATTGTATGGAAGGAATGTGGCCTATTTAATGACTGGGTCTATGCTAGATTTTGCCGCTTCTAAATCCTTAATATGGAGAATGTGACTTGACATGACAAATTTATGGTTAATTGGTTGCATAAAATGTGGTGGCATCACCACAGAAGTCCTACATTGGAAAAGGTAAAATAGTTTGAGAACTAAATTAGTTTAAAGAAAAAACCATGAAGGATGAAATCAATTTTAAGGACCAAATTGACGAATTTCTTGAATGCTTATGGGATCTTTGCATTCACAATACTTATCATAGATTGCAATTAGTAATGGAGATGATTTGATGGAAAATTAAATTGATGGGATTAGTTGTAGAACAGAACTTTCAAATGAGTCAGTATTTGTTGTACATTTCAACATTGTTGTCTTCATGTTTACTTACATATAACTAGAAACTTTTTCGGCTGTGCCTTCAATGCCCAATGTGTTGGGCTAAATATGCGGGAGAGGTCTTTGGTTTTCCTATATAGATGTATGGAGAAGCATATCATAAATTTTAAACTTAAAAAATTAAACTACTCATTTGGAACCTTGAAAAATACTGATCTGATTAGATGATGATTCATTTAAGTTGAATAGAACGTCTAACGGTGAAGTTGTTGTGTAGAGAATATAGTTGACAGCATATAGAATGTAGACCATGACCATCCTCATTGGACCATTTACTCATTGCAATACTTGCACCATTTTATATGTGCTAGCATTTCTGGTTGCAGTTACCAACTTAACTTCTATTTTTGCATAAGCACAATAAAAACTTGATTCGTACAATAGCTCATTCACTCAATGCATAACCCATTAACATGTTTGAACTGATTCTATCTTCCCAATTTCGAGCAAAAACTAAAACATCTGTCCCTTGGAAATCATTTCACTCTAGCAAGTGAAGGACCTTAGGAGTATCAACAGCAACTTCTGATTTCAACCACTCAAAGCATAGGCACAGGCCCCAATAGAACCTAGCCGTACAGTCCTTGAGATAAATCTCTCTACTGTTTCTGATAATATAGAAACTGAGAGAGCAATTATGATGGGCCATAGTCACACGAGTGACTGGGACAACGGCACCATACCCTTCCCATTACATTTTAAGCATCTGCATGGAGATTTTTCGACAAGCTATCAGCTAAACAGAAAAACTTATATCCAATAACAATAATTGCAGTGAGAAAGCTGCTAACGATCAAGATGGGCCTAACGTAGCTAAACTGTAAAAAGTGTAACTTTCAGTTTATGGTATGAACTCTCCCTACAGATACAACAAAGTCAGAGTATGGAATACAACCTTACATCATTGTATCAGAACCATCTCTGAGCAATTAGACCCCTCCCATAGCATGCAGGACAATGCATCATTTGATTTTATTATTTATCTCCCAAAGGAAGACCATTATTCTTTTCAGAACTTTCCATTGCAGGAACCTCTGATGAGCCTATGTAATCATGTTCCTCAAAGGGCATAGACATCAAAATTATTTTTAAGAAATCTTAGCTCAGCTTTAGGTGTATAACACCCACAAAAAAGATTCTGGAAAAGTAATGAAAAGATGAAGAGTTGAAAGTATACATGGACCAAGTTGAACTTGAAAGGCATATAAAGGTTGAAAGAATGAACAAACTTTTTCAAAAATTAAACTGAAAGATCAAAATTAAACATCCATATGACATCTATCACCAGCAAAAATATAGCGAACGTCAGCATAGAATGAGCAACATGAGATCAAGATCAGAACCGAAAAAGGTCGAAAAGGAAAGATAAAGTGCCCTAAAAACACAAAAAGAATTGGCCATAGGAGAAAAAAAAGATATAGAGCAAAATAGAATTTACCTGTGTAATCTTTCTCTCCACGTTTTCTCTGCTAATTATCCCAAATTTCACATAGACATTTCATCAAACACTTGATAGTCATTAGTCTATGAGATTTCACATACTTGACTTATTTGAACATCTGTATTTGCTTGCAACAAAAACAAACACCACCAACCAAAAAATAAACTCAAACATCAGAACATCATTTAAAAAAAATGAGAAAAAGAAATAACAAAATGAAGAACATCTAATAAAAAACTTTAAAAAATGAAACAAACCTTGTCAACGAAGAATAAATCCAAAAAAGACTATGATCAATAACATATATAAATTAGTTTCTTTATTTATCTACTATTGTTATTTGTTATGTAAAAAAATTAACAAAAAGTAAAGAAAAAATCTGTCTTACCCAAGGAGGCACCAGAGAAAAAGCAGTGAAGAGCAAGATGGAACTCAGAAGTGCTTATTTGTGCCAGGAATTAATCAGTGCATGACCAGTTCCTAAAACCAAAATTTAAGCAGATACCAAATTATATCAAACAAATCATGATTTGAGTGCAGATTCTACTTGTTGAGCCCCAAAACATATGAAAAATTAGAACCAAGACAATAGAAGCTAGGGGAAATACTCTTTTAACTGGTCTTTGGTTGTAATTATGATAGTCACTAACATAACAATGCAGTAAAAGTCTAAAACAATCAATGAAATTAATGTTTCTAGGTCCATCAAAGTATTGTTTCCAATGGAATTTAAAGATAGTTCGAGCCATTGCAAAACATTAAAGGATCATTCAGCATACAAACACAAATGCAAAAGTAAAATCATTTTTGTTTAGGACCAAACAGTAAGCTAAGAACATCTCTTAAATCATCTAATACTCCATAATAATGGGACATGTAAATTTTCAGAAAACTAAACCAGTGTGGTGGTAAAGCTACCTTTAGAAGCAAATCATCAAACACAAAGCATGGTACTATTGTTATCCATCACTTACTGTATTCAGAATATGTGAATGCATAAAATAGCAAAGGTGTTGTGGTTTAAAGGTTTGAAAGTTGTGTGGAACCTAGAACGCTGACTTTAGAAATAGCTTTGAGGAATTAACATTCTACACCTTTAAGGCAGCTACAACAAATCCTAGAAGCTCAATATTAGGATTATGTGTTTTAAATTTGGTTTGTTCTATAGGCAACCTAACTTTTGTGCATAATAGCTTCAACGTGGGTAAAACCTTAATATGTAAGACTCATTCTAATGCTTTTACATAAGGCTGGAACTTAAGGTTAGAATTGAGATTGAGAATTTAACTTGTTTTACGTTGGTTATCTCTATTCATTAAGTAGTAATAACCCTTCCTTGGTAATTAGTTGTACTATATTATTAATAGGAAAAGAAAAAGCAAAAAACTGAAGGACTGAAGAGAGAGACTTGAAATTGAAGCAACTGCTTACTGCAAATGTGTGGATGCTAAATTAGAGGTTTCTCTGCACCAATTGTTTCAAACCGCAATTAACCCCCTGAAGAAGTTTAACAACCAAAATAAAAAGAAGACAAATTATCCAGTCTCTTTAATACTGGTAGGGGAAAAATTAGACAAAGAAAAGGAGTAGTTACCTATAGCACGATAGGCTGCAGAGAAGAAGATAGAAGCACGAAGTTTTTTTGACCGGTATTTCTGTTCTCTGTTCCAATATAAGGGCACAAACTTTACTTCATTCTTGATAATTTGCCAATTGGTCAACAATAAGGAAAGCAAAACGACATCCCTATATCCCTAGCAATGGTAATAGCCATGATGAAGAGAGTGGATAAAAATGCAAACTTGATAAGTTTTCAGAGATTTTTAATAATTTACCAACCAGGAAATGAAAATGAATACAAAAGGACAAATCACAATCCCATAGTTGGGATATGATAAAGAGGACAGAAGTAAAAAAAAAAATTGGATGGATAGCCATAATTTAGGGAAGAAATCATTAAATTGTCGACCGAGTGCTAGAGGAATTCAAGGTATTTTTCTTGGTCTGAACCAGAAAGAAAAAGAGGGGGAAACAACAGAACGGAAAACAGAATTTGGTGAAGACAATCTTCAAATAGTTGACCAAATTTTGGAGGAATTCAATTGGCACTTTTCTTTGTCTATAAACCAGAAAAGCAAAACAAAGGAGAAAGAAAATAAGGGGAAAGAGAGAGAGCATGAGATTGTTGACCAAGTGGGCGGAACAGTTGAATTCATACTTTTCTTTGTTTCTTTTGGAAGAACACATAGCAGGTAGACAACCTATTTTTGGCCACTGTCTCTAAAAGCTGTTCAACTACTTGTCTGCTGCTCTGTTTCCATCAAGAGAAGAGGAGCAGTGGAAGAAACGGGAAACAATGAAAAGGAAAGGAGGATAATTTGACCCAACATGCCGGAAATGACCCTTAACAGTGATCTACTGTTTTGAGGTAATGTTATTTCTGTTAGGACAAAGTTGTAATTAGATGGTAAAAGACGTATGACCCCTTAATAGTAGTTAACTGTTCAATCCAGAAATTATAATTTGGAGGGCATTGTTGGCAAAAGACAGCTGCTGCAGTACACTCCCTCCCCAAGAGCAGCCACGTGGATCAACATGGGAGAAGAAGCCTTAGGTTTTTATATATACTAGTGAAACGGCCTGCGTGATACGCAGGAAGGCTAATACTTCCGGTGTTAAATTGCACAATTTTTAGCCATTGTATATTTCTTATAATGTAAAGAATTATATAAGTGTTATAAGTTTGGCTTGAATTTGTTACGTTAATATAGTTAATAAAGTACTATAGTTGAGACAATATAGTGTTGATATTTTGTATAATATGATTTGTATAAATGATATGGTCTGGGTTCAGTAATTATAAAGATGGAGAAAAGGATAAGTGGAGAGTAGAAAGTCAAGATGGCAAAATGCATAATTGAAGTTAGAAAGCAAAGGAAGTGCAGTTACATGCATGAAAGTTAGTCCGAAACATGGTCTCATGTATAGTTAGGTTAATAGTTACATGAAAGGAGAACAAAAGTGCTTTTGGAATTGATTTTATTAGAGTGGTAATGTTGTCTCGAATTGGTATGATCTGAGCAACATTCTTGTGTCTTGAAGAGAGTACTTTTCTGGTCCATTTTCAACACAGATGATGACTTGGTAATCCAACAATACTTTAGAGAGGAAGACTAATAGATCATTTATTTTCTGCACGAGTTTGCTTTAGAAATTTGGTCCAGCCGTTTGTGAGATAGTTGTTGTCATAATGTGGCTGGGCATGGATGTTTTGTCGGTGCAGTTGGATGATTGGAGCAGTAGTATTTTTGTGTTTTTTTTTGTGGTGATTCTGAACGGCAATTTCTGTCGGGAAATGCAATGAGTTAGTTTATTTCTAGTATGAGCAATAAAATGGACAAAGTAAAAGGACATTATACCAGTTGAAGGATGTCTTCAAGGGTAAGTCGATGGAAAAATGCTGCGGGAGTTAGATCTTGTGTGTTGTTTGGTAAGCCAGTGACAGTTTTTTGATAGATGTAGGTAGATTTGTCAAAATGCATGAGTGCAAATGGATATACTTGTGCTTTGTGTATGAGTTGGCGTGGTTCATGGAAATGTTCGTTGTTGATAGTTTTTTCCAAAGATGGTTATATTGAACTCCATGTTTGCCAAATGTTTAAAGAGAATGACATCACCTGTCTTGAGGTCATGGTCTTGTGCGAAGTCTGTCCAACCCTGATTGAGTTCAAAGTTGGTCAATGTAATGAGCCATTGTTTGTCCTTTTCTTTGATGGCTAGAAATATTTGTCAGCATTGTCAAACTGTTTGGATCAGGTCATCTGGAACAGGTTGCCAGAAAAATTGCGATTTTACTTGTTTGGGATAAAACTGTCTATTTATGCAGAGCTCTAGTATTGTGTATTAGGGCCTTACCAGTCTTTTGTTCTTTGCAAAGCGAATTGTAAAGTAGCATGGTTGTGGTCCATAGATGTGAGGATTAGCATAAGGAAGGCTGGCTTCTGTGTTAACAATAATAGAATTAGTGATTAGTTGTAGTAGTCGATGTAAGTAATGGATGAAGGAATGGCAAATATAAGACTTACCTAGTGGATATGGCGAAACAAATAGCAGAATTCATTCTACCCAGCGGGGAATTGACATGGTGTTCTTAATTTCGAGGATTTCTACGTCTTCAATTAGGTCGGAGTGTTGCTCAATGAATGTAGCATTGTATTTGTAAGTATAGTGTTGGGCATCTCGCTATAAACTTGTAGCAGCTGGTGTTCTGGCTCCAGATTGTGTGACTAAATAGTACTTGTATATTTTTTGCCTTTGTGGAGTAATTCTAGTAGCAATTGTCCACGAAATGAATGGATCATAGTCCATGGCAATGCACAGTGTATTTGTTGCTAATCTGCTTCATTTATGATGAACTAATGTTCATCATATTTGAGGAATGTATTGTGTATAGAATATAGTGAAATTACTGTGCATGTATAAGCTGGATAATAGAAGCATGAAATTTGAATAGTAATTAGAGGAAAAGGGGAAAAGTAATTGAGTATTAGTTTGTGAACAGGGAAATGGGATTTAATGGGTAATTGAGGAAGAAATAAAGGATTGAGAATTAAGGAAAATGTATGTTAGCAAATATAGAAGTGGGATGATTAGTGTAGAAATTTGTGGAAAATCGTTAAAATGGTATTTATATCACTAAGTGCTGTACAAAATAATTAAAAAATTCAGGTAATTAAATGTATAATCATTGACTCTAAAATGTGCTATATAGGGTGTACTATTTTAGGCCTAATAAGAGAAACGGACAAATGATTCTGGAATCTTTCTGTATTTGTGAAGAATTGGAGATGAAGTGAGTGATGGCCAAAATTGTGGAGTTTCAATACGGTGATATATTGTGAAGTTAATTGCATAAATAATTAAGGAATTTTTGAGGTGGATTTATGTTCTTGATGTCTTTGGTTATAAGCACATGTATTATATGAAAGTTTAAAATCTTTTTTCTCAAGAATTATAGCTATAAATGGCCGAAACAAGTAAATAGATGGTGCATGATTTTTGTAATAACGATAAGATTTAGTATTTAGGTTAGGGTTTTTAAAAGGATTGTGAATATAAATTGTGGTAATTTTGATGAAGCAAGTATCTAGAAAAGTTTGGAAACTGACCTGGTAAAAAGTGGAAGAAGCGTCGTCTTCTGTGTGAATAGGGAAGCAAACGAGCCGAGCCGAGTCGAGCTTTGAGTTATTCGAGCCGAGCCTCGACTAAATTTTACCGAGCTCGAGTTCGACGAGCCTGCAATTTTCGAGCTCGAAAAAAAATAAAAAATTTATTTTTAAAAAAATAAATAAAATAATATTTTTTTCTGAATAAATAATAAAATATTAAGGATATATACGTAATTTTACTATAAAAATAAAAATAAAAATATATATAATATACGTAATTTTATTATTAAATAAAAATAAAAATAAAAAAAATATATATATATACTCAAGCAACGAGTTTAATATTCTTAGTTCGAGTTCGAATCGAGCCGGCTCGAGCTCGACTCGAGCTTGACTCGAGCCGCTCGCGAGTGGCTCGCGAGTGGCTCGATTCGTTTGCAACCCTATGTGTGAAGCTGTAAACGGTTGAAGTTGTGCAAATGGTTGAAGCTGTTAGTGGCCAAAAGTTAGAGAAGAAAGGTGCAGTAAATTCTCTGATGTGATTGATTTTTTGCTGGTAAAATGGTGCTTAGACCGATGGGGTTGTCATAAAGTGGTAGAAGTTGGGGCAGAGTTAATGGCATTTGTTGTGGATAGTAAGTGAGGTAATGTAGGGTTGGTACTTGTTGCATGTAAATGTCTGCATAGTGGGAGATAATTGTGTTGGGCTTGGACTATGTATTCTGTACGTGTTATTACAATTGTCAATTGACGAAAATAACCTCCACATCCAACAATAATTGCAACGTAACCGCTTGACCAAAAATTACTATTCATAACCCAACTTTCTCTTTTATATTGTTAGATGTAAGATGTGTTAGTGCATATATATTATTACATACAATTGTATCTATGATTTTACAATCTCTAAATCAGCAAAATAAAAAGAAGCGATTGGAGTTTGGAGCCTGGGGTCTTCAACGTTTTCTTTGTCGTTGATTTAGTTAAGGGAGGGACTAAATTCACACCCCTTCATACTAAATCTGCACCCTATACATTCTTTGTTAGATATTGATCCTCTTAGCTTTTAAAAATTAAATCAAAACTTGATATAGTGATATCTTTTCTAAAGAAAAAAAAATCACACCCTAATCTTTATGTAAGTTTTATATACAAATTCCTTGTTCTTATTTATTTCATTTCAAAATTCATCTTTCTCTAAAGTTGCTTTAATTTTGTTCTTCTTTCCTATTATATATGATTTACTACCTTTATTTTGTTAAACTTTTTAACACTTACACATAACCAAATAGTAAATATTCGTATGTAGTTAATATGAATGCATATTGCACTTTGAAAATTGCTTAGATTTTGATTTAATGGTATAGAAATATGTAGATATTGTTGTTTACATCATTATTAATAATTGAAAAAATTTTTATAGTTAGATCAATTATAAATTAATATTCTCAGACAACTTGTAAAATGTTTGAAATGTTCCCTATTATGATGCAAACATTTGTTTTACACCTCTTTTTTGCTGTGTAAATATATGTTTCTTAAAACTAGGGGTGGGCAAAAAATCCGATTCGATCCGAAACTCCACCAACCCGATCCGATCAAATCCGAAAAATAGGATATTCGATCCGATTTTTCTTGCCGGGGCAGATGCGAGTCGAGTACCCGCAAAAACGGATACAGATACGGATTAGCAAAATAAAAACCTGCAGGTACCCGACCCACAGGTTATATTATATAAATATTAAAAAAATAAGGGTTCATTATATAATTTTATAATTTTTAATCCTAAGTGTAAGTAAAGTGGTTCACAACCTCATATTTTAATCTCATATGATCCGCCTCTCCTCATCTTGTCTAAAAAAAGTGAATATTCTTGATGAAACCTAAACCAAATGAATAAAACAAAGAAAAATTTGTGAAACTCTATCATAAAAATTGTTCATCCCTTTCATCCTTTTTCATTTTTATTTTACTTCCATCGATATTTACTGCAAAATTTTGATTAATTCAATCAAACATTTGTGTATGGAGCTCCAATTTTCTGTTAGCTAGATAATGAAAACATTTGTCTCTTTCATTTATTTATTTATTTTATTGCAATTGTGTCTCTTAAATTTGTTTCCTTTATTTTAGTGCAAGAAATTTATTTTTCTTTTTCATCACCTTTAATGCAACAAGGTCTATTCCAAAGATGTAAGAAAGTTGGGGAAAATTTTTCAAGATTATTTTGGTTATACTTTCTTCAAAAATTTTTAGCTCTGTTCAATTCTTTTCCGGACTTGATTCCACAATCGACTCATTTTGGATGTAATCTTGTACCACAATATCCTTAAGGAAGTTGGAAAAGTTGTCATATACTTATTATTCTTGTGTTTGTTATGTTGTAAAAGGATGAAATACGTGAGAATGGTGATGTACTCAAAATTATCATAAAACTTCGTTTTATCCTTGTGTTTGTTATACTTGGAAAAGTTGCCACATGCTTATTATCCCTGTGTTTGTTATGTTATAGAAGGATGAAATGCGTGAGAACGGTGATGTACTCAAAATTATCATAAAATTTCGTTTCATCTATTAGATATTATAATTCTAATATGTACTAAATTTATGAAATCGGTTTGATTATTGGATGAAATGTGTGAGAATGGTGATGCATGGATTTTGATTATAATATATCTACCAATGTTAATTGGAAAGTATACTTTTTTTATTGGAAAACATGTTGATATTGTGAAAAATATTTTTTTATTGGAAAATAGTTTTTTTTTAGGGGCGGGTACCCTATGACCCACCCCTTTTTTTCGGATACCCGAATAGCGGGTACCCGAAAACATTAGGAGTGGGTTAGAGTCGCAAAATGGCTGATCCGATATTTTAGAGTCGAGTCAGTCATATCTTATTAGGGACAGGTACCCGACCCGTGCCTACCCCTACTTAAAACTATAAAAAAGCATCAAATAAACCTACAACTTAAAAGCTAAGACTATTTTTGTCCAATAAGTGCATAAGGTGTGCATTTAGTATGGAGGGTGTGTATTTAGCCCCTCTCTTTAGTTAATTTTAGTTTCTAATCTTGCCAAGTTAAAAAAACATGAAAAAGCCATCTATCGTGTCTCCATTGTGCCTGCGTCTCCCTTGAGCAATATATTGGACAATAGATTGGGCAAGTTTTAGTGTTTATTAAACTTTCAAGCTCACTCACATATAAAATCTGACAACTATATTTACAAAATTCAAGGACAGTCAACCAAGACCCACATAATGCTAGCTTTAAGATAGAAGAATAATAAGTGCAGCTTATGCTATTAGCTTTGATGAATCAATTTATGCCATTGTAAATATGCTACTTCAATGGCAAAATCTCACATTTTGATCCTCCATACTTTGGATTACTCTATGTTTAACTGCACAATATTTAATCACCATTCTCGTCTAAATGTATTTCCTTTTATCGACAAAAAAAAAAAAGAAAAAAAAAAGTAGGCCTATAAAGTTTGAGGTTTATGTTATGACATACTTGGCATCGTAGATTGGTTCCGACATGAATGGGCTAACTTTCTCAAATGACAAAATATGACATTAATTAAAAACCTAAAGGTGACCAAACACACGCACAAAAGAATAAACTTGGTCAAACATACAATACAAGTAAATCACTCTTACTGAGATGAGAATATGAGAAAATAAAGCTACGAATTGATTTAAGAGATTGGAAACAGAGACTGAAATCACTCAAACATGGCTGTCAAGATGTGAATTGGCATGTTTCTTCAACAGTTATGAATTGGCATGCAAAGTTCCACTCACCATCAGCACATAAAGAGCGGAGCAGAAGACAGAGGCTTGTTTCTTGGATGCATTGGATACCTACATAGGTATGCATCTGCATTTTTGACACTTTACAGTATCTTCAGGACCTACTTTTTAAGAAAACAACATGTATAAAAAAACTCAACCTATTTCCGCAATCAAAGACGTAATCTAACCTACACAAACGTTCATCCACAATCAGATGGATAGATCTGCACATGAAATTTGATTTAATGGGTTGCGAAACTCCTAAGTAAGTATGTCTTAGAAACCATAAGCAAATGAAGGGAAATAACGTTGGAGCTCATCTACTAACTATGTGCTCCAAAATGGTCTAGAAGTCCACAGCCCAGGCATGCAAGTCAACCATCTAATAAGTAGTAATCCTTTCTTATGGCAATTGATCCATTAAGTGATTCAAAGGTTCAGAGTACTGGTACTCAATATACTAAAGGGCTTTGACATATTGTAGCAGACTAAGGATCAGAATGGACCTCTGTAAGATAAGTTGTATACTATTCTTAATTGTATGCATCAGCTTAAGCTACAGAAAAGTCATCAAATCTTTCATAGCACAATGAATATAGCAATATGAACTGATAAAATCCATAGAATATGTAGGCAGCACGTCACCAAAAGACAGCCCCAAGCCTGATCCGGAGTCCCAAGAATTTGTTGTTACCTTTTTCAATCCTTGAGAAAAGCAAACACGTAAAACTAGCTAATATTTTGATTTTCATGAATAATGACCCATTGATCTTTGAAACTCATAATCTTCAATCTACTTCTGGAGCTGATGCTTGACACAGTTGATAGTAGAAGAACCATAGAATTATGGATTTTACTTCTCAGCACATGCAATGATATTCTAGGATAAGTACAGGTTTTCAGCCAGCACCTGCAGATTTATATCCAAGTTTTCATGGTAACATAGTATACACATCTCAAATGATGTTTGCAAACAAGCTTACTGATGAAGTAAAGCTTGCTTTCCACATGAGTGTCTCTTAGTTTAAAAAGGTGAACGAGAAATGAAAAGTAATAGGCAATAACCAACAATATAAAGTTTATAGCATGTAAAATGCATAAATACCTAAATCAGTGAAGTAGGTAAGGAATATCAAATTTTGTGCTGCAAAAGGTTACAAGTAAAGGGAAAAGAGATTGATGTGAATGTTTGGAAAACAGAGAGTGAGGCATTCAAGGCTGGAGAGATGGATAGAAGGAGATAAGGGAGATAGAGAGAGAGCAAGAGAGAGTACTGTACCTGTTCTTTTTTCACTCAATTTGTCATAGTAATCTGGAGGTCCCTTGGACTTGAGCACTGTGCTTGCCTCTGCACACAAGCCACTTGGACTTAAGCTCAGGGTCAATAAGTACAATGACAGTCGAATGCTTTCCAAGTTAAGCAGTCAGTAACTTATGAGAAGCTATGTCTATGTGCAGCCAAATATCTAATCCTAGATAAGCAGTTTTTACCTTTTATGGTCAATTGGACAATTTATACAAGCTTCTGAATCAACATTATGTAATCCTAAGGAGAAGCACCAGGATGGAATGAACATTACCCAAACCTGTAATCACAACAAAGATACCCCTTAAAATCAGTCTGCATTCATTAATAAAACATTTCTCTAAATCTGCACATGAAAATGTTTGTAAAAGTGACTGAACTGAAAGACCAGGCAAGCCAGGATCTTCAGAAGGACACCCAAGGTGTTTTAACTGAGAAGTCCTCAGTTAAGAATATCAGGACAGACTAAACAGTTTTCGTCTCAGCATACTAACATGGACAATTAGTAACCTCAAGATAATGAACTTCGGCAGAAAATGATGGAAATGTGTCTTGAGTGAATGTGTGTGAGAGATGAGAGCATAGGATGGTATTTAGGAAGCTGTGGCAGATGAATAACCAGCTGCCTTGGGGAGCCAAGCAAGGGAGAATATCCAGCCAGATGTTCTCAAGATATTTCCAAACAAAAATGTGCATTAAACATTCTCCAGCACCTCTGGATTCAGTGAACCAGTTTGCAAGCAGGCTGTTCAAAGAAATTCAAAACAAACATTGCCAAGAGTAGCCCCTAAATGGGTACACAAGTTGTTAACCAGTAACACAGAGAAGTTCTATGAACTAGTATTACAGTTTGGGTTCAACTTTAAGCCAGCATATGAAACCCAAAAATGACAACTTTCGTTTTATTTTTGCCTCTAACTTAGTTGGAATATAATTTCTGTTGGCCAGCCTTTCTGCTGGATTCTCTATTGTTAAGTTTTCTGTTAAGATTAAACTGCTTTAATAGAGAATTCAAAATGGCCAATGAAGTTGTATTATGAACTTATAGGAAGATAATGGATCAAAGTGCTGAATGTAACACAGAGGAAAACGTAATAGTAGCCAAAAAAAGAGAGAATTGCATCAATATGCTTTTATATTTATTTTTTAAGGTTAAAATGACAACTTACTTTTTATTTTTGCCTCTAACTTGGTTGGAATATAATTTCTGTTGGCCAGCCTTTCTGCTGGATTCTCTTTTGCTAAGTTTTCTGTTAAGATTAAACTGCTTTAGCTTTAATAGAGAATTCAAAATGGCCAATGAAGTGGTATTATGAACTTAGAGGAAGATAATGGATCAAAGTGCTGAATGTAACACAGAGGAAAACCTAATAGTAGCACTTTTTGCTCAACTTAACCAAAAAAAATCAATAAAAAAGAAAGACAATGCTTTTATACTTTTTTCCTACAATTACATCTAGTAGAAATATCCAACAAAAAAATTCCCTTGTGATATAAAGCCTGATTTTCCAACCTAGCCCAGGGGAAAGAGCAGCTACACAGGCTTTATCTCCATAGAAAAGTTGAGGAGATGACGCGAGAAGCAGAAGGATCAATGAACATTTCTGAGCTAGAAAAGATGAGATTGACAGCAGAATAGGATGCCAAAGATGAGATTCTAAACAGGCCAAAGCAAATTATAGGGGATCAGGATGTCTCCACAGCTCTTCTCCTTTCCTCTTCTTCAGCTTTAAGCCAAGCAGCCTAATGAGATTGAAAGAAAACATCAGAAGACCAAGAGAAGTTTTGGGTCAGACTCAGAACATAATGAAACCAAAATTACTACTAGGGGGCAAAAGTGATAGTTTTCGATTGAAAAAAAAAGGAGGACAAAAAAGAAAAAAAGAAAAGGAGAACTTGCCTTGTCCCTTTGAAGCCTAGAGAGATGAGGACGCATAGAATTTTCAAGGCTCATGCCTCCCCATGCTTCTTGTAGCTCTTTCTGCCTTGCCTCTCGGTGAGCAACTGAATGCCTAATGTGATCCTCTGATTGCTGAGCAGCTGCCACCATAATTTCTCTTTCAAATCTAGACTTGTGTTTAACCAAAACCTGATCCAAGCTGCTTTCCTGCCCACCATACTTGTCTAACTCTTTCTTGGTGTCCTTCCTCAGAACACTCATTGCTGCTTCTTCCTCTGATTGCTGAGCAGCTGCCATCTTTTCTCTTTCAAGTCTGGACCTGTGTATAACCAGAACCTGATCCAAGCTGCCCTCTTGACCACCCTCCTCATTTAACCCTTTCTTGGTGTCCTTCCTCTTAACCTTCGTTGCTTCTTTTTCCTTGGCCTTAAACTCCATTTTCTCTCTTTCCAACCTTGACACATGCTTCACTAAAACCTTATCCAAACTTTCAAAGTCTGTTGTACCATTTCCTCCATTTCTCAAATCTTGTTTCTGGATATAGCGGTGACTTCTCGATGATACTTCTTCCACTGTATCGCCCATTTGACCAACATTATCTGGTGTAGTAAGGATCTTGTGATGACAATTTCCTGCTTCTTTCAATCCATTATATTGACCTTCATGTGACAACTCTTGTGCTGCCTTCAAGGATGGTTGCTTATCCTCTCCAAGAACATTCTTGTTCAAGTCAATGTTTTCGGTCCCCTCAGGAGCATTGTCTCTTGCCGATAATGATAAAGTTTCTTCTGGAACTCCAGAAGAAGTCAAAGATCTAGCCTTTCTGCTCTCAGCAACCTTGCCACCTTCAATTGGCTCAAAATTTCTTCTGCTCTTTGCTTCCTGGACCTCCTTTTCCAGTCTAGACACATGTTTTACCAGAAACTTGTCTAGACTGGGCAATTCTGTAATATCTTGCTTTGCAGGACAGAATCTGTCCACTTTTTTGGTATTCATTTTGGAACATTTTTCATTTCTCCTCGCCTCTTCAATCTCCTTCTGAAGCTTAGAAGAATGCTTCACTAGAATAGTACCCAAGTCAGACACACTGGTATCTTTACCAACATTCTTGTGATCCTCTTTAAACATTTCCCCTGATTTCTTCATGGCCTGTTCAATTTCCAGTTCAATCATTGGAGAAGTCCTCTGAAGATTACTTCCAGAGTCTTGGTTGTTATGGTCTGAACTTGTGTAATCAAGTGAGCATAACCTATCATCATCAGGCTTATTGTCTAGCTTCTGCTCACTCAAATTGTTAGCTTCTTTCATCCTAGCATTTTTTGCTTCTAGCACCTCCTTTTCAAGTCTTGTAAGTCGCTTCACCAGAAACTTGTCCAGGCTTGGAAATTCTGTTTCAGACATCTTTTTCTTCAACTGATCCTCAATGTTAGATTTGCTTACTGATCCTGCTCCAGAAATGGACAATCTGCTACAAGCATGAGGACGTGAGTAATGATTAGCAGCAGCACTGTCTAAATTATGCTTCTTATAACCTTCTACTTCAGCAAGAGCAGCATTCAGACCACAAGTTGCTACTATAGTCGCAAGTGAAGCAAGCTCATCTTCTTGCAAACCTTTAAGCCTTTCCAGCATCATTTCCTCAAGTTTAGTCATATTAAACTTTTGAGACACTTGACTTTCCTTGTATTCCTTTTGCATCACTCCAGAAATTTCTTTCTCAAAATCTGATCCAGTATCTGATTCACATTCAGAAGAGAACTCCGAGAAGTCCTGGAAGTTTTGATCAGAATCTGGATTCTGACTGATTTTACGTAGGAGTTCTCTGAAGTCATCCTTCTTTATGGAAGGACAATTTGCAAGCTTGGTTAATGCTGCCTTTACTGCACAAGCTACTTGTTTATCCACCTCAAATGGAGTTTCAAAAGATGCTGAAACAGTATGAGTAGACGAACCTCCTCCTTTAGCAGCTGTTGTCTCAATTTTGCAACGCTTTTGAGGGCAATCTTTTATGTCATACATGGTTACACCAAGGGTAGTTGCAGCTTCAAATGCCTCTGCTGCAGTTTTTTCTGCTTCAAACATGTGAACTTCTGCACCTTTACAGTCTATCCTGTAAAATTACAGTAAAAAGATGATCAGAAAATATTCTAGACATGTTTTTCCAATCTGTCTAAGAGGGAACATGCTTCACTTCGTTTCTTAGTTTCTTATGAGGATCTCATAAAAACATCAGTACCTCGCTGCTTTAAGTATTCTGCACCAAGATGCTTCAACCATTGCAGCCTTTCGAGCCTCAATTGCCTTACTTGCAGCTTCCTTTACTGCAATTTTTTCTCTTAGTACTCTTGAGTAATGAGGATTTGAATCACCCAAAGTCTCATCCAGAGTTAAATTCATTCCATCTACTTCCTGTATATACATTGTCCGAGTCAAAAATTCGGGCAAAAGACAAACCAATTCAGGAGATGGTTGGTGCACATAAAACTACCTGCAGCAATTTTATTTTCCTTTTCAAGTATGAGTCCACCTTCTTCCGAGGGAACCAGTTTAGAGGTGAAGTTCTCCGATGAGGCGGCTTTCTAATCTGTGATGTACATTTGTTTAAGACATTCCAATTGGACTGTCCAGATTCTTTAACTGCTTTATTTTGCTACATAGCGTAAAGAGAAAATCAGAAAATGCTAAAGGACACCAAATCAGTAATAAAGGAATTTACAAAATCCGTCCGGCAATTTTCAGAAAGCTGTGCTCCAATAAACCGGAGGCGTCATCATAAACTACCAATCTACTAAACATTGTTCAATATGCTACTTAGCCTCAAGTTGATTTCAGGGAAACAATAAGAGTAACCATGTTCCTGTAAGAAGGATGAAGTTAGTCTCTATTGACACTGTCATTTTAGATTCTGCATTCCATGATTCTATCACATATCATAGGACTATGCATACTGAAAGGGCTATACTTGGGGATTAACTGATCAAAACTATACCTCTGAGCCCTTTGTTGTGTTATAACATGGTATAAGCAAACATGACAAGTAACTCAATTTAGCAATAAACAGTTGAAACAATTAACTTGTTAAGAAACTAAGATACAAATTCTTCTCATAAGAAATAAAGATGAGATGCAAAGTAGAAAAGGATCAACACAATGGGTTACTCCAGTAGTTCCAACCCAAAATCCTTCTTGTTTTTTAAAACGGTACAAAATTTCTAAACCGTACAACTTATCACTGAGGTAGAACCATTTTCCAAGATGTCAATGACTATCTGCATTTCCGTACCCTTCTAGAATTCAAAAGTTAGCGGACTTTCAAAACTTTCTTCTATTTCTTCACCCACTCATGGTAGATTTCGTTTGGTGGGGTTGTGATAGCAGAATTATATTAGAATCCCATCATAGTGAACCAACAAGAAAATCAGAACCCCCAGTCCCTACAATTACATATATGAAACCAAAAACCCATATTAAATTAAATATCTTAACATCCAATAAAATACAGGATCTAAAGTTCCAAATAGAAAGAAAATCAATTTTCAGAAAACAAAACAGACTGTTAATCAAAGTTCAGTACAACCCTGATAAACTTTACAAATCAACCCGCCAAAACCAGATAAAAAAGAACAAATCACAGAGTCAAGAGATGTCAACATTATAAATACAGACACAATCCACAAAAAAAATCCAGGTAGTAGAAGCCAGGAAAGCCAGTAATTTCTTTTCATTTTTCTCTGATTAAAAGAAAAATGAGTAGAAAGAAAGTACCTTTCCGATCTTAGAAGTAGCCATCACAGAATCACTTGAACTAGTACTACTACTGCTACTCTCTTTCTCAGGGGAAGCATCTTTTCTTTCCGTTTCGATACAACCCATGTCGAAGCATCCAAGATCCATTTGCCTCAGATAGATAGCTTTTCAAGATTTTGATGATCGATCAATGAATGCCCTGCTATATTTCTTGATGGTCCAAGAGATTGATTCACGTATACTACTAAAATTCTTGGTTTAGAGAAGATGGATTTCGTGAAAATGGAGAGTATGAGAGATGGAACTTTTCTTGATTTCTTGTCAGATGATGAAATATTGAACGGGTTTCTTGAACCGGAATGTGGTTTTTTGTTTTTAAAAGGAAAACTATCCGTTACGATTCTTTCCTTTCCAACGGTCCATTTTTATTTAGGAGAAAAGATCCGAAAGAGATCCGGCGGATATTAGGTTCTAATGAAGTGGATATTTCCTACACCCGGGTATGCCCTCTTTTGAGATAAGCTCAATTAAAGGCTAATCAATACATTCGGATTGATTCCCCCAACAAAAATACAATCCAATTGATACTTTCAGAGAACAAGATCTTCAGGAATGCAAGACTTAGGGTTACTTCTTTGTTGGATGATTGTATACAAAATAAATGGCCATTTATGTTACATTTTTTAGTCCTATTTTGTGTGATACTAAAGATTAAATTGGCAGTAATGCAATGGACAAAATAAAAGCTAGATTTTCTGGGATGAGAAATCATGGTTAGAAATAGAAGCATTCCTTTCAATAGGGTTTTTACTACACTCGTTAATACACATACATGGTCTTTTTTTTTATTATTGGCTACAAGTTTCTGTGGCCATTAAACTATTCCTTGTGTCTATTTTTTAATATTAAACTATTTTTTTTGTCTCAATTCAGTCACTCAATTAACTAATCAGTGCACCTATAACCAGTTCATCAGATTTTGTTCTTAATCTACAAAAAAAAAAAAAAAAAAAACCTAACATGTGCAAGTCACGTGTCAAATCTAAGAATAAATATGTCCATTGAACTTCCGACCCTTAGAAATTTCAATGACCACTATTTTGATCGCATACTAATCACTCAATTATTTTTTAATTCAAAATGGCTACTCAACTCACAAATGTGTATGTTAGTGGTCATTCCGTCTAAATTCGATATTAAACCTAACGGAATGAGTTGTATGTGCACTACATACACCCAAGACCATAGGAAAATTCATCCAAATAGATAAGACAAAAGTTTTAAATAGCCATTAATACAAACAATATATTCTTAATGATCTTTCATTCAAATTGGTCACACAACTTGACGAACGTGGGATATACATATAACAATTAAGCTCATTTCACAGTCAAGTTTTACATTTATAAATCTTAAATACCCCACATGCGATTTTTCGCAAGTATACGAGTCGTTTATTGAGCATAGGGGTATTAGATGTCGATCCCACAAGGAAGATTGTCAATTACCTATATTTTTCGAACTCTTTTATTATTTAGATTATCAAATGTACTATATATTGAATCTAAACTATAAATAATGAGATAAAAATAATAAAAATAACAATAGAAAGCTCCTAGGATATGGAATTTCTTATTACTCCTGCAAATGAATTACCAGTTAAGTGAATGCTATTATCTTCGTTAGTTATGGTGTAATTTCCTAATATATGTGATACCCACTTTCACCGGTGTATTCACTATACCTATAGTTAATTCATACCTACTTTCGTGGTTATGAAACTAATTACAACTCCATTTCTTCTATGAAATTACATGAAACAAGTCACTAAAGTCACAAAGGTGCACCTCTACTTTCGTGAGTGTACTCCCTAGGTTTATCACTTCCTTAAACTAGTGTTAATTTCAATTCTCATTGCAAACTTAACACCTTAAAATTATCACAATTAATGACCAGTTAATCATGATTAAAAAAGCAAAAGTGATAAATAACTTGCTCAAAATAATATCATCAAATAACCAAGTAAAAATCGCTAACAAAATACAGAAAGTTCATCCATAACTCTAGGCATAAACTTTAGCAAAACATGTAAAAATACAAATCCAAAACTTGCATATTAACCATACTTAAGAATCCAATACAAAAGATAAAGAGTTAGAGAAGAGATAACCCTTGTCACATAAGTTTCAACCCCTCCTTCTTCATCTCCATCTTCATCCTAATATAACCAATATACAAGAGTAGATAACACACATAACTACCTAAACTATTCTACTCTAACTAATGAACTAAGGAAATTCTAGTAAAGACTACATCTTTTGTGAATTTCTCTAGCCTTCCAAAGTTGTGAAAATGTTCTCCAAAGCCTCTATTTATAGAAGAATTCAAGATCATGGTGAGTTGTTAAAGTTGATGTAAATTGCTCCTTTGAATCACCAAAAGATGCTTCTTGAATTCTCTATACTTGCTTGCTCAGTTCCATCCGGATTTCTTGTAGATAAATTGGTCAAAAAGCTTGTGTGAACATAGCACAAGTTGCAGAGCAAGTTGTAGAGCCGCAATTAGGGATCCGAGGGCAAGATCCGAGGTCAGATCGTTCAAAATACCCCTTGGATCTCATTTTTCTTCATTTTTATCTTCACTGCACATTAGGATCTGAGGCCTGTAACATGGGGATCCGAGCTCGAATCCTCCCCTCGGATGTAGCCTTCTGATTACAGAAGTTTATCAGAGGTCAGGTTTAGTACAGATCCAAACTCGGATTTACTTACTCTATTTTTTGTACAAATTTAACTGATATTTTATTGATGATAGAGGCTGAATTAACTCTTGTGTAAAACATAAAAGTTATAGCCCTTTGAGTTAGTTTTCCAATGCATCAAGATCATCTAATTTGGAGGTCTGTGGATTGAGAAATGACCAAAATACTTTTGACTGGTCAGAACTCTGTTTCAGCTTTTGACCATAAAAATGCACTTCTGTATTTCAACATTTTGACAATGAAAACAACTGAACTGGACTTCGATATCTCATACCAAATGTAGATATATCTCTTAGTTTTAAAATGGTACAAGAATCACCTTAATCCGATACTTGTAACTCAAGATATTACCGAAATACCACAAGATGTCAAAGCTGGAAAACTTGCATTTCATCCTTTGAGTATTTTGCACTTCATATCTTCTTTTTATCACTTCAAACCATCATCAATCATCCAATTATCTTCTCAAATCACTCCAATTGATGATTGAATCTTTAAACTTATAAAAACATGAAATTTTCACCATAAAAATCCATAGAAATGAAATTTTTATCAATTAAACCACAAAATGCATATTTTCACTAGAATCCTAACTAATTAGTTATAAAACTAAATAAAACACACCAAAACTAACTAACAAAACATACTTAAAACATGTAAGCTATGCACTTATCACAAATAACCAAAATAGTATATTAGCAAGCTTTCCTTCAAATTTTGTTATTAGACCTACTATTTTCATTTTATTTCAGGGTTCTTGGGAATAATTCACAAGAACTTGAGCATATAATTTAGATTTTTTGTTGAAACTTGTAAATTAGAATATATTAAAGCAAATATTAAAGATTCTAAATTTTTTTTGTTAATTAAAAAATCTAAAACTCTAGATGGAAAAAATCTAAAAAAATTGACCTTATGAAATTGTGCTTGTTTTTGGTACGTGAAATGCACATGGAGCTCATTCTGTTAGCATTAACAGAAATATTTGATAGAATGACCACTAGTATATCGATTTAAGAGTTTAGTGACTATACTAAAACAAAAAATATTTAAATGGCCAAAAGTGTACAAGTGAAATAGTTTAATAATCTTAGGAGTTTTTAGGTTTAGATTGAGAAGTTCAATGGACATATTTATCCTTAAATTCTGACATGTGATTTGCATGTGTTTGATTTATTTTGTAAATTAATAGCAAAATCCAATGAAATGACCACGAGTATATTGGTTAGTTAGATAAGTAGTTGAATTGAGACGGAAAATAGTTTGATGGTCAAAATTAGATGTAGGGAATAAGTTAATGGCCACCAACGTTTTTTACCCTTTTTTGGTTAAATTCACACTCATATTATCATGTGAGTGCACAAACTCATATTTATTATCTTCTTTTGTATTTACATACATTTTAGATTTCATTTTATTTTTTCAAAACAGCAACATTTGAATTTCATTTTAAGGAATGCCCAATTTCAATAGACCCTTTTCTATATGGATTTTTTTCCTATTTGATGCCTAAATAAGCACGCAAAAAACAAAAGGATGGCCAACTAATAAAGCTTTAAAATTAGCACCCAATCCCTGAATTGCCGCACTTCCCTAAAAAACATTTACATTTTGCAGAAAAAATAACATTGAATCCACTGCTTATTGTTTGCCCTTAGAACACCAAATAGACAAATACATACTATTTTAATAAAATTTAATAGTTAATTATTCTTTCCAATCTTACCTTAAATACTTTCTATATAATCTCAATCAGGTTTGAAATCTGTAAATTTCTAAGTTGATAACTTGTCACTAATTTGGGTACGAACCTGGAAATTTGTTTGAAAAGCTTGTATTAAGGGCTACGTAGTGCAGACACTAACAGATACAAATGTACAAAACTAAGACTCAACGTAAACACTTATATAACAATATGTAAAAACACAATAAATTTTATCATATATCTAAATTTGTACGCAAAAATAGTGTTAGTGTATGTACTTGTTTTTAAGTGTCAATATTAATTCTACTAGTGTCTATACAAGCAATTATAAAGTCCATTGATTTTCCTCTGGAAAGTCTGATGAATTGATGGAACACATTTCTAACAAGAAAGTAGGAAATTTCAACATTACTCAAATCATCCATGAAAATGTAACTTCCAAAAAAAAATTGGGAAATAAGTTGGGAAAAGATTAGGTCATATAAACAAGATGATCATGTCATAGATATATATGTTGCATATAAACTAGCACTTTGTTATCATACTTGCTTAAGGTACAGCATATACAATATACAATGATATATGCCAACAGACATTATTCATGATTACCTAGAATAAAAGATAATCCAAGATTATTATGCCAGACAGAATTCTTGGCTATAACTCTTCATTATCGTAGCTACATAAAAGGGAGAATAGCTTTGAATAGTGTTTGGATACCCTATGGATTTCATCATTTTGGGAAGTTATTGAGGGATGAATTGTTTTTAGAGTGAGTTTCTAGGGTTGCCTGTGAATGTTTATGGGTTTGGAACTCATAGTTGTCATGTTTCCATATATTGGCAGAAGAATACCAAGCTTGTGCATGGTAAGAAATTAAAATCATGCTCACAGTAAAAAGTTAAAAACATGCATAGAATCGTACTCATGACGCCCAAAATGATTTGATTATATTGTAAAATAAGAAGTGAAATTATTGATGTCAAGATTGTTAAATTGACATTGTTTATATTAAAAACTTCATCTGTAAAGTAAGAAGTGATTATATTGTAGGCGGCATATTAACAGGCCTAAACTTGGGATGAAAAGGTTTAATGCAGCATATAATCATTCTTCCATGCAAATTATGCCCGACAAGGCTGATTAGATAAAGTTTTTTCTTTTGTAATAAAAGGAGATGGCATAAAAGATAATCAGTCAATTGCAAGTTGTGGAGTACTAACTCCACAATAATCCTCCTACAAAAGTCTATTAAGTTGTAAAGGCATTACATCAAAAAACGAAATGGTACATGTCTGATACAACCCTAATCTAGTCAATGTAGTTGCACATCTATTTGCTTTATGATAAGTATGCTTAATTGATGTGTGTCACATGGAAGAAAATGTCAAGCAAGCATGCTTATTAGTGAAAATATATGCTAAGTGAATCATGTTAATAACTATAGGTGCATCTGGTTCAATTTCCAAAGAAAGTAGATTGAAGGTTTTGCAAGCATCAAGTCATCTCTAAGGCCCCAACGTTTAGTAGAAATAATTTTTGCATGTTCTAGTCTTTAACTAAAGCCTTTTGTCCATCTACCATTGTGATCTCTAATCAAACCACCAACTCCAGCAAGTACAGGATTGCCTTGAGCAGCTCCATCTCTAAATGCTCTTGATCCAGGGCAATACTCTCCATCCCTTGAGTATGGCGTAACCTTCAAGATTTAAAGTAAATTTTATTCAATTTCAATTTTAAAAAAAGTGCAACTGAGATATCAAAATAAAACAAGAAAAAGAAAGCTTGAATAACAAAACACAAGGTGGGGCTGGCTATGCATACCACTGCCACCAGATTGTGGTATCATTTTTTCTTTCCAAGAAGCTGATTAGATAAAAGAATGAAAACTAATAATATAACCAACACAATTTGGTCCAATGCTGGTATATTCACATGTTGTAATAAAGACCAAAAAGTACATTATTACATTTGTCTATTAAAAACAAAAAAGTACGGTTTAAGTTGAAGCAATTCTCATCACTTTGAAGTACCAAAAGATACATTATTACATTGGGCAAAAAACTGCAGTGGTTCTCGAACTTTCAACTTTGCGCACTTTTAATCCTCCAACTAATAAGTACATAAATGTAGTCTTCCAATTAATAAAAATGTGTAGTCATAGTCCTTCCATCCAATTTGACTATTAAGATTGATGGAAAACACATCACGGACTACTCACATGACATTTATTTGGGATAATCTCGTTATCACAACATGGGGACTTTCCTCAAATCTCCTTCTTTATTCCAATCGGGAAAGAAGCTATGAGGACTAGTAGCAGTAGATTGAGAGGCCCTCAATTGATCCAAAAATAAGAAGATTCAACACTCCAACTCTCTTCATGTGCACCTATGGTAAATTGATGAAGGTGGTGACTTCATGGAAATCTCGGAATCCTGGTAAGAATGGTGAATTTACCATAGGTGCACATGAAGAGAGTTGGAGTGTTGAATCTTCAACTTCATGTGCACCTATGGTAAATTGATCCAATTGCAAAATAAGGTGGTGTCGGTAGTCAATTGAGGTGATACCTGGACTTTTAAGAAGGGTGAATGCAACTGAGGAACAAAGGGATGAATTGCAAGATTTATTGAACAAATTAGAGTCAAAAGCTACAAAGTTAAAGGTGAAAGTGAAGGAGATGGAACAAGAATTGGCTAGGCAAAAAAAGATTAGGAAGTGGCTTGTAAGGCTACTAGTACTCTCTTGGGTTTTAATGTTATTAATGGTGGTTTGGCATCGAGATGAAAGATGGACTCCTGGAGTGTTGTAGATTGAAGAAGCCCTATGAAAATTGTGTTCATGTGAAAGTTGTGTCCATCGAGATAATGATGAAGTAATCTGGTCTATTGTGTTTATATAAAAAATCTGTTGTAATCCTTCCATATTACGTTGGCCTTTTGTAGTGTTAGCGAACCAGTTTGAAATTGAAATGTACTCCATACTTTTTGAAGAATGGAAGTAATGGAATGAAGTTTGATCTAAACTAGTGTTGCTTTAAAATTATTATAGCCACCACATAAAGATAGTAGAATGAGAACAATTTAATCAATGTTAAAAATAACAGAAACATATATAACCAGAATGCCTATTATACTCATTCATTCACAAGTGGATAAAAGCCAACATAGCAATCAAAAGGGATACAGTAATCAAGCTTGACCATTTAATGATCAGTAAACAAAAAAACTAATCCATTTATACAAAATACTAAGCTGTTGGACAAAAAGCTAATTACTTGGTCAAAAGCTGTCTATTTACAATTACAAAATATGTTTCCTAGTCAAAAGAAATCCACCCATTGTTCAATAAAGTGCTACTGACTATAGCAATAAAAGACTAATTTATGGCCTTGTTGGACTTTTAAGTTGCACCTTTTTCTTTTCTACCTCCAATTCTCCTTCCTCTACCTGCTCTTCCTCTGCCCCTTCCATTTCATTTTTTCCTCCAATTTCCAATAGTGAAGAGAGGTTGCTTGCCTAAATATGCATGGTTCAAATTGATAACTCCTTTATCAGGATCTATCAAAGGCTATTTTGAAGCTCTTTTTCGCTTCTGCCTCTTAGGAGTTGGTTGTTGTGTTGAGGGAGTGCTAGTAGAGGCCTATTGTTCTTCAAGATTAACATGGTGGAATGAAGATTGGTAGTCTTGCTAATCCAGTTGTTGTTGTTGGTTCTCATTTTGATGCTCATATTGGTGTACAGATTCAAATGGAGACTATTGATGCCCATTATGATCATGGAGTTGAGGTGATTGCTACCACATAGTCCTCCTTTGATTACTTTGCTGGTTCTTTCTAACTTGTCAAAGGCAGCAAATTTAAAAAAGTAAGATTTTAATATTCGTTTGCATGTGTAGCACAATTTCTGAATACTTAGAATCTGTCTTTTAAATGGCCTCATAGATATACCCTTTGAAGTATGTATACCATCATTAGTATCCTGTGGAGTATGTACGCCATTATTAGTACTTTCTTCTACTTGATTAGATTGCCTAGATCCTTCTTTGCATGTAGCTGCATTGCGACCTACTTTCCCACACTTTCTACAATGTATAACAATTCTTTTTCTCAGTTTTCTACCATGATTTTTCCTCTTGGTGATGTCTCTTCTTCAAGCCTTTCTTGGCCTCCCAGGTTGAGCAACTATGAGTGATGAGTCCAATAGAGGCATGGTGGATGGAAGCCATAGAATTTCACCACTAATTGGTTGGAGGATATTATAATATATCTTCAGAAATAGATTTTTTACTGTAGCACCCTTCAAGTTTGTTGTAAGAGTTTCCATTATTTCTATGAATTGTAGCTATTGCATGATAGCAAGGAATTCCACTTACGGCCCACAAGTTACATGTGCACTACCTTTTCTTTAGGTCTACAGCATATTGGTGACCTCTTGGGCCTCTCACTTGATAACTAATAGCAGAATTCTAAATAGGATTTTAGTGAGTTGAACGCTTGACCCTTTTACCAACAATTTCACTGGGCAGCGGTCCAATAGGACCTTTACGCTTCTCCATGGCTGTCTTTCTTTGTTGAATCCTGTCCATAATATATTCACTGATGGACTGTAGCAGTGAAATTATAAGCTAATCCCTGATTTCAAGGATATGAATATTGAAAGACTCATAAAGGTTATTAACCAACATATCACATTTGGCATGAGTTGGGAAAAATGCCTTGCACCAATGTTGAGGATGAGATGCCTTTTTCACCCAACTATGTGCTTCCTTGTCATATGCTTTCAAATCTGCCATTGCCTTATTGAAGTGCTCAAGTGTAGACAGCATGCAATATTCCAGAATCTTTCCTTCAACACCTCTCTTGGATGCTTTTTCTTGAAATTTATGTACAAATACTGCACACAATATCAATGCTCACAGTTTGGGAGCACCTCAACTAATGCTCTATCTAGTCCCTGTAATATAAAACGAAAAGTAAACATTTGTCTTAATGACTGCTTATAAAATGAAATCTAAAAAAATTATAGTACATAACCTTTTGTTGATAAGAGATAAAAGTGTAATGGAATTGGTTTTCTATTTCCAAATCCTCACTCAACAACTTCAGAAACCATGTCCACTGTTCAGTGATTTCTTTCTCCATGACTGCCCATCCAATTGGCCAGTAGTCATTGTTAGGATCTATCTCAAGGACAGTAAGTAATTGTCCTGGATAAGTGCATTTTAGATAGCATCCATCTAAGCCTATAATAGGCCTACAACTAGCCTTAAAGCCTTGGTTAAGTGGTCTAAGATAGCAATACAGTCGCATGAATCTTGGATTACCTGAAGATTGTCTGAATGGAGTAAACATGACCTCCATAGTACTTCTCTCATGTGTCTTCTTTATTTCATTGTAATATTCCCAAATCTTCTTGTATTGTACCTCTGCAAACCCTTTTATAAGCTGCATAGCTTTGGCCCTTGTTTTTCTAGCCACTCATTTAGAAGCCTTAGCCTCGTAGTCCTTATGAATAGTTTGTCTAAACTCCCTAATAGGCATCTTTGTGTTAGCCCTGATTCTCTCCACATACCTATTGGACAACCACTTGGAAGTAATGTTTTTATTCTTCCAAACATGATTGCAATTGTCATGCACATCATGCATCATCTTTACCACCAAGTCTGATGTACCAAGTGCCTTCTTAATTGATGCAAACACAACCCAAGGACATGGGTCTTTACAAACAACCCTCACCCTTTTGGTATCATTTTTTGCATGTCCAGACTGGTTTGCCCTTTTTGATACTATTTTCGGTCACTGCTGTATTGAATTGTTGCCTTGACTCAAATTTCATCCCCAATTCAAACCTGGGATCCATCATGAACTTATCCTATACAAATCTCTTGTATCTCCCTTCAAACTAGTCCCTTTCTTCATCTGATGATCCATAATCACTGCTTAAGTGATTAAGTACATTGTTTTCACCGAATGAATTTGTCTACCCGTCCAGATGTGATGCTTCATCTACTGATTTCTCTCTTCTTCTCCTTACCTACTCCTTCCTTAATTTAGGCATCTGTGGTTGCTGATTGTTGGTTCCCTCCTCAACTAAGAGCTGTTGTATTTGCTGGTTGTTGTTTTCATTTTCTACTGAACATTAGTTAGCTCCTGATTAGAATTTAGACTGCTAATTCTTGTTTCTAGCCTGCCGAGAAGACTCAGGTGTATCATGCTACTGTTCTTCTCTTGTATTCACTTGCTGCTAGTCTCCTTCTCTAATTAGGTTATAAAGAAGCTGCTTATCTCCACAATAACCAACATCCCAAGCAAACCTATCTACTTCAACATCTGAATCAGATTCCACTTCACCATCAATATCTCCCCCTATCTTTGGAGGTCTCTCATATGTAGTGCCCTATGTCTTGCACTTTCAACTATTGCCTCATTCTCCCTTGATGGACGTGCTGAAGTAATTGTGCCATTGTCAACATTTTGCCAAGTTGACTATGATAGCCCTAATCCACTGCATACCACTTCAAAACAAGGTTCCCTAAACACCCTACCTTCATCATCTAGTTCTTCAATTACCATACCATATTTCTTCTTCTCTACTAAATTTCCCTTACAAGACTCCCATCAAAACTTGATCAATTTCTTCAATTATTAAGTGGTGACAATAAACCTCCATCACTTTGTATTCATAGGTTCGGTTGCAAAATTTGTTTACAACAGCATTTGTACACAATTCCCTCAACCCACAGTAAGATCTTTGGTTGGTTAAGATAGTAATACACTATGGTTTCCTTAATATGACCCAGTTCCTCTGCCATTTCATTCAGTTCATGAATTGGCATCCATTCACAATCACATATGTTTACATGGTCCACATTACCAACAACAAAACTTATGTAACTTTCCCAACGAATCTTTCCCCCATGATGCATTCTTATAGTAAACCATTTGAATCCTGCCTCTACATTAACAGTTGCAAGTAATCATTAATTTGGTAACTAAGTGATTAACTCATTAATTTCGTATAAAAAATCCTAATCCCAAACCCAAGTCAATAGGCAAAATTACAATAAAATATTCTAAACTAATTAACAACAGCTCAACAAGACAAAGCAGCCATGGCCCAGTCATGGCCCAGTCATGTTATTAAATATGCTTCAGGACCACTACTGCTTACTTATAGACAGTGAATGCTACAAAAAAAAAAAAAAAACCCCATATGTGGGACCACTTTCCTCCCATATTTCAGACAAAAAATCCCCACATTCAACCCCATAACCAAAATAAAACTTCTTATGTCATTAGCAATCACTGTAACACACATATCCATAAATTGTTGAAAATTTTTGCAGAACTTTGTACACTTAAGTACACATACCATATATAACTGGGGTCAAAGTAGATGTCCCTCATCCCAATTTTCTACTCCATCATTCCTCTAGGTAGACTTCAACACTTGACCGATCTTCTTCCTCGCTACAAATTGCTTGACCTAAAAGAGTATTTTATTTTTGCAAAAGCTGCTAAAGAAGAAGTTCAAAGTGCATCCAATGTATGTTTGAAGCTTTCAAGGGTTTTCTTGGTCTTTGTACTGTACTGACGAAATTACCCCAAATAAATGTCATGTGAGTAATCCGTAATATGTTTCCTATCCATCTTAACAGTCAAATTGGATGGAAGGACTACGACTACATATTTTTATTAATTGGAGGACTACATTTAATTAGTTAGAGGACAAAAAGTGCGCAAAGTTAAAAGTTCTAGAACCATCGCGGTTCTTTGCCCTATTACATTTGTCTATTAAAAAAAATACTGTATAAGTTGAAGCAATTCTCATCACTTTGAAGTTAAGTGACATTAACATTTCTATTAAACCAGTAATAACTCAAAAGCTTTGCACGTGAATATCTTTTTCCAAGATATAAAATCTTTAATATATTAAATTTTTGTGCAAAACTTTGATTATGGGCATAATATAAGTTCAGAAATTATATAATGAACAAAATTAAGCAATTCATAATTATACAAAATGTTTTTTATGTACAAAGTAATTAAAAGTTTATTGTGCATTCTACAGTTGTAAAAACTCCAAAGATGATAGATTATCATATTTAAACTAAGTTGTCAGTATAATATTGACTAAGAAGTCATATAATAAACAAAATTAAACAATTGCTAGTTGTCGAAAATGTTTATTATATACAAAACAATTAAAAGTTTATTGAACTCTAAAAGTGGAAGATCATCATATCTAAACTAAGTTATTGCATATTTTACTTGGATTGTGAGAGTAAGAAGAGGAAATTTTCTATGTTGTGTCAAACTAGTGTATGTAAAAAAACCTAAGCAAAATACATACTAAATCATTATGATTTGGATATGACAAATTTTTATCAATTTCAGTAGTTGTAAACCTTTTCTGTTATATTTTTATAATTATCAATAATTTTTTTTGAAGTTTTCTTAGTCAATATGACATTATATAGTGCATTTAATCATCAATTTAACCTTTTGTTTTCTCATTAATTGTTTATAACCTTTTATCTTATTATTAATTGTGATTTTCTTCTAGACCAATATGTATATAAAATATAGTTAGCTTTATTTATCACGCATAAGAATATAATAATTGGATATAATTTTAACACATACAATAATTGGAGATGATGAAAATGTCTAGTGAAGATAGTTGTAAGTGGACAATTTTTAATTTTAATTACCAACATTTACAAATTTTTATCAATTTCAATAGTTGTAAACCTTTTTTGTTATATATTTTTAATTATCGATAATTTCCTTGAAGTTTTATTAGTCAATATGACATAATATAGTGAATTTAATCATTAATTTAATGTTTCATTTTCTCATTAAGAGTTTATAACCTTTTGTCTTCTTATTAATTGTGATTTTCTTCGAAACCAATATGTATATAAAATATAAGTAGCTTTAATTATCACGCATAAGTATATAATAATTGGAGAAAATTTTAACACATACAATAATTGGAGATAAAAAAAATGATTGGTGAATTTAGTTGTAAGTGGGTAATTTTTAATGTTAATTATCAATATTTTTTAAATGCAATCTATTGAAACATTTCATTTTTCTTATTAGTGTCATGAATGAAATGCAATAATTCTAGTTAAAAGACATGAGGGTAAATTAGACATAACAAAAACTAAGATCAAAATATATTTACACTCACACATTTTATTGTCAAGACTCATCATACTGTTTATATAGTAATAGTAATGACAATGATTACACATTAGTACCATGTGTGACATGATAAAGTTACACATTCCTAAAAAGATGCTGCTTTATTAGGTTTTCTCCATTTCTGGGGTTCTCACATTGCAGTTCAACATTAGAGTTTTTTTGTTTAATAAAATATTATAATTTTATTAAAATCTACACTAATAGCAGAAAATACATCATCAAACATACACGGATATCAAAGAGCAGATCTAAAGAAAGGATACTCCAGATCTGAAGAACAACAAAAATTACATTGCAAAAATCCAAATTTAAAAAATGAGATAAAATAATTGTAACTCCACGAACATCTGTGCATGCATCCAACTGCCGGATCTACTGATTAACTGTTTCAAATTTAGATATTACGGTGAAATCGGACGAATAGATCCAAGAAATTCTAGATCTGATAATAAAAATTTGAAAAAACTCAGATATAATAAAAGAAAAAATAAATAAAAAACTCTTTCTAGAAATTCCTAGGAGAGAATAAAACTCTGACTAAAAAAATTAGAAGAAAAGAAAACTCTCACTAGACAATCCTAAGGAGAGAAGAAACTCTCAATAGAAAATTTTAAGAGAGATTTTATTCACACAAATGAAAAGAAACTATAGAGAGGGCTCCCCTCATGGGAAAAGATCGAAAAAATTTGATTTCTCTCCTATGGGACAGTTGAAGGGAGTTTTAGTTAAAAAGTTTTTTTTAGAGAGAATGAAGAGTATTGGATATCAATAATTAGATGATAGTATATTTATTTAACAATTAGTCAGTTCAACATTAGAGTTGAAAATATTTATTATTTCATATTTCAGTTTTCTATATTCTTTCTTCCGTACTGCAACCTCTAGTGTCATTTCCTAGTGATTTTTGTTAATCGAAAGCAATTTTAACATTCATTTCAAACAATAATCCCAATAATGGTGAACTTTTAAAGGGGAAATACTTGGTTTAGACAAACAAAAAAGGATAGTGGCAACAATTACATTTCTTGTTTTTAGTTGTTATTTGTGAATTAACATATAACTTTGCATCCTCTAGTGTTCAACATTGCATTGACAGAAACCACTGAAAAGATGCTGCTTTATTAGGTTTTCTCCATTTTTGGGGTTCTCAGATTGTAGTTCAACATTAGAGTTGAAAATATTTATTTTTTTAGATTTCATCTTTCTGTATTCTTTCTTTCGAACTGCAACATTTAGTGTCATTTCCTAGTGATTTTTGTTAATCGAAAGCAAGTATAACATTTATTTCAAACAATAATCCCAATAATGGTGAGCTTTTAAAGGGGAAATACCTGGTTAAGATAAACAAAAAAGGATAGTGGCAACAATTACATTTCTTGTTTTTTGTTTGTTATTTGTGCATTAACATATAACTTTGCATCAAATTCTCACAGAAGTTTACTGGCACAAATAATGAAGTTGACACACTCAAATAAGTTATATGGATAAGTGCATGCAAAATCTACCTTGTGATGGGTTGACTTACTGGGGCTTTGTCTCTATTACAAAAATTCGATATCTTTGAGGACTATTTGCTAATCTACTTGTCCACAGTTTTGCTTACTTAAAAGAATAATGTATTGAAGTACAGTAAGATCAGGTACCACAAATTAGGTACATAGTTATCCGTAACAATTTCTTGAATTATCTTTTGTAGGATAGCGTTCTCTAAACATTGCAGACTTAGAAATTGGCTCTATGAATTGCATAGAGGTGTAACCATTTTTTGCTTGAGAAACTAATCACTCCGAAGCATTTATTTTTGTAGGTATTTAGAACGTATGTTTCTTGGGTATCAAAACTTTGACTATGGCTACCCTTAGTCATTGACGGAAGGGCACCAGATTGCTAATATAGGGGAAAAAGGTCATTTACTCAATTGTTTACCCCTATTCCATCGTCTCCAATCTCCATTAAACCCCTCTTAACTCATAAAGAGGAAGTTGCGGTGTTTTTTTGCTTGATGATATCAATAGGTTAGCTTCCCTTTTTCGACTGGCCTTGGTTGGATAATTCTCCCGTGGTCGTCCTAAATTGGAGGAGATCAGAAAGTTCAGTCACTCTCTTGATTTAAAGGATGCATGCTCGATTGGACACATGGATGCTCGACATGTTCTCATTTGCTGTGCTTTGGAACCAGATTTTTATCGCCTCTGGACTAGAGGAATCTGGTACGTTGGTAAATTTCCTATGCGAGTTTTCAAGTGGACTCCCTTATTTCATGTCAACAAAGAATCTTCGTTGGTTCCAGTGTGACTTTCTCTCCCGGGTTTGTCCATTCACCTATTTGATAAATATTCCCTTTTTTCTATTGTGAATGAACTGGGGAAGCCAATGTTTATACATGCTACAATTGCTAATTTGTCCAGGCCAAGTGTGGTACGTGTCTGTGTAGAAGTAGATTTACTTCATTCATTACCTTCTCGGGTTTGGATTGGGACTGAGAATTCTAATGAGAGATTTTGGCAGTCGTTGCAAGCTGATAACTTCAGCATTACTCTAACTGCTGGCATTTGGGGCATTCTAGTAATGTTTATAATAAGGATGCACTTGCTGGAAATTCATCCCAGTAGTTAGGAAAGGATCCTAAATCTTTAGAGGAGGTTTTTAATCAACGTTTAGGAAAATGTCCACTAAGCTTGGATGGCGGCCAGAATACAGATAAAAGTCGGGTTCCGATTTTGAAAAATAACCCAGACAAGGTGGTGTAGGCTATTTCTTCATTAGTCTCAGCTATTGCTTCCAATACAATTGTTGTTTCGTCTCAAGAACAGCACCTTGTTGCAATAGCTCCGACTGCGGTTTCTCCTATCATCCAGTTAACTAGTACAGTTGTAGAAAGTAATCACAAGATGATGCATTGCAGGTTGCTGATGCTGCTCTCGACAAGGTGGTGTCTTCTGAGTTGCAGGTGGTTTTTTTGTCCCAAGAATAGCGGCCATATGAAGTTGCTATGTCTGTGGCTCCATCTAGCACTCCATTAGCTTGTACTGTTGAGGAAAATAATCATCAAGATAATGCGTTGCTAGTGGTTTCTCAGGACCAGCAGCTTGTTGAAACTACTAAGTCTGTGTCTTGTATTCAAGCAGCTGTTGTGGCTGTGGAAATTGCGTATGCTCAGTCTAGTGCTAGTGTTTCTCTTGCTCAACAGCCTGACTAGATTTCTTGTCTCCTTGCTAAGTAGCAGGAGGTGTTGGAGGAGGAAGTAAATGATGAATTTATGGGGGAATAGTTACTTTTATCTACAGGTAATCTTTCTTCACGAGGAGTATTGGTAGTGATTTTGCCTTCTATTCCTGAAGCTGGCCGGTGTGTTCAAGATGATTCATTCCAGGTTGGTAGGAAACGAAAGGGACTTCATGCTGTCACTCCTTCGGATAGGCAACTACGTTCTTCATTAAAAAAACCATAGAATTCTTTCTAACCTTGATCCGATGATTAAGTCACTTTTTTGGAGTATAAGTGGTTTATCTAAACCTTCTTACTTTAGACAATTGAGGAAAATTATTTCTCAGCAACAAATTCAATTTCTAGTTATTTGTGAAGCTCATATTGATGTTATCCTTGCTGAAAGCTTTCGGCTAAAACTTCCTTTTGAACATGTCCTGTGTAGCAAGTCTAGTTCTCTTTGGATATTTTATAATACTCTATTTCATCTCTTGTTGGTGGGTGAGAGGGAACAACATTTTTCTTTTCTTGTTCATCATAATTTCTACGCAGTCCCTTTTATTGTCTCTTCTGTTCATGCGTTGTGTACGGTGGAGAAGAGACGGGGTTTGTGGAGTGAGGTGTTGCGAGATAAGCCTCTTCAATGGGCATGGTTAGTATGTGGGGATTTTAATGTTGTGGTAGATGCTGGGGAGAAAAAATGTGGATAGCCTTTTCGGTTATCTGAGGCAGTTGATTTTTGGATTTTATGTCTTCTGCTGAGTTGTTTGATACTAGTTTTTCTGGATCCTCCTTCACCTGGTGTAATAATCAATTTGGAGCGAATTTGGAAATGTTTGGATCGGCTTTTGATTAATAATTCTTGTTATGATGCGGGTCTTGTGGTTTCTATTACTCATTTGACTAGGGATCATTCAGATCATTCGCTTCTTTTGCTTTCTTTACTACTTGTTTGGATGATAAACCTTAGCCTTTTCATTTTCTTAATGCTTGGGCTACTCATCTAGGCTTTATGGAAATTATTAGAATATCTTGACAGCAAGAGTGTGCTGTTGGTGCTCCTATTCAAGTGCTTTGTTCCAAACTTAAACGATTAAAGGCAGATATTAAAGTCTGGAATAAACATTGTTCTGGTAATGTTTTTAATAACATGAAAAGGGTTGAGGAGGAGGTGGTTGCTGCTGAGAAACTTGTGGAGGAGGATATCTCAGTTGGTGCTCAGGAATCCTTACAAAGAGCCCAGGCAAAGTTTTGTCAAAGTTTGCTAGTGGAAGAAAGCTTCTGGAAACAAAAAACAGGTTGTTAATTAGATTTATGAAATAAGAATACTAAGTTTTTTCATTCAGTGGTAAAGCAGAAGAGATTGCAATCGGTCATTCACCGAGTCCAAGATGAGAGAGGGAACTGGCTATCTTCTAAAGCTGATATAGGGCATGAAGCTATCAGATTATTTTCTTCTTTATTTTCAGCATAGACTACATTTTGTTGGGATTTTTCTTCCGTTATCCCACAATTAATTCAGCCAACTGATAATGCTAAGTTGGAAGAGATTCCTATAATGACGAAGGTGTGGCGGGTGGTTTCTGATATGGATGATGATAGCGCGGCAAGTCCTGGTAAGTATACTAAAAAAATTTTCACTTTTGCTTGGGATATAGTTACTCGAGATTTGTATAAAGCTGTTGTTTTTTGTGGTGCTGAGTTGCCATAAAAAATGACAGCTACGTTACTGATTTTAATTTCCAAGGTGTAAAACCCAAAGGAATTTTTTTAGTTTCGTTGTTTTAGTTTATGCAATTTTATAAATAAGGTGTTCGCGTCTCCTGGTTGATAGGTTGTCTCAGTTGCTCCCTAAAATTATTTCTCCTAGTCAAAGTGAATTTATTTGTGGTAGGTTAATATATGATAATTTCTTATTTGCTCAAGAAATTATTATGGGCATTGGCAAGAAAAATAGAGGAGGGAATGTTGCTCTAAAATTGGATATGACTAAAGTTTATGATAGGGTTTTTTGAATTTTTTGGATCAATGTGTTACGTGCTTTTGGGTTTGGAAAAATATGGATAGATATGGTTTGACATCTTATTTCTAATCCATGGTTCTTTGTTTTGATTAATGGGATGTCGTGTGGTTTTTTCTCATCTTCTCTGGGTCTTCGTCAAGGAGATCTTTTGTCTCCTGCCTTGTTTATTCTAGGTGCAGAGGTTCTGTCATGGCTATTGAATCAACTTCTGCTGCATCCAGGGTTTAGTGGATTCAAGGTTCCTCGAGAGTGTCCTCTAGTTAGTCACCTGGGGTATGCAGATGATATTCTTATTTTTTCTAGTGCTTCAACAGTATCCCTGAAGCTATTAATGGAAATGCTGGAAAAGTATGAATGGGTGTCAGGCCAGAGGATAAATGCCTTAAAGAGTTGCTTCATGGTTCACTCGCGTCTATCCCGCTGTAGGAAGACATTAATTAAGAGTATAATGGATTTTTCTCCCAAGGATTTTCCTGTTCGCTATCTTGGTTGTCCTCTAATGGTGGGGATACGAAAGAAAGCCTATTTCCAGGATTTAGTCAAGTCGGTGGCTGCTAGGATTAGTTCTTGGAAAAATTGTTTGCTGTCGCTAGTTGGTAAGGTTGTACTTATTAAAAATGTCATGTCCTCGGTCCCATTGTATTTGCTAGCTATTGCGTCGCCTTTGAAATCTATTTTTTCTACTCTTGAGCATTTGTTTACTAATTTCTTTTGGAGTTCAGATGAGTGTGGTTTAAAATATCATTGGATTTGTTGGGAGGATCTTTGTGTTCAGAAAGAGGAGGGTGGGATTGGCTTTAGGTCACTGGATAATGTTTTTAATGCCTTTTCTATCAAGTTATAGTGGAGGTTTCGACAGAATTTGTCTCTTTGGGCTAATTTTATGATGGCCAACTACTGTTCAAATGTGTACCCAGGTATGGTGGTTGGTTCGAAAGGGGCCTCTTATACGTGGCGTAGGATGTTACAAGTTCGGGACATTGCTGAACAACATATAACTTTTATTGTCTATTCTGGGAGCTCTAATTTCTGGTTCAATAATTGGTTAGGTTCAGGACCTTTGCCTTTACGGTTAGGGAGTGCTTCGGATCATAAGGTCTCTGATTTTTTAATTGGTGGCAAGTGAAATTTTTGTTTGTTGTGTTTGTGGGTACCTTCATTTGTTATCAACGAGATCCGACCGCTCTCTCTCCCTCAAATTGAGAATGGTGTGGATGATTTGATGATTTGGTCTCTTTCTCAATCTGGAGCTTTCACGTTGAGCTCAACTTTTAACTTGGTGCAATCACATATGCAAAGGTCATTTATGTTTTCCAAAATCTAGCATCCGCGAATTCTTTGAAAGTATCCGTTTTTCTTCTTCGCTTGTTGCGAAATCAATTACCTCTGGACTCTACGATATGTAAACTTGGTATTTCGGGACCATCGAAGTGTTTTTGTTGTTTCCAGGCAGATGTTGAGTCTTTGGACCATTTTTTTTATAGTAGACAGGTAGCTATATCCGTTCGGAATTTCTTTGGCTCTACTTCAGGTGTGCTGAATTTAGGTGGTTAGATTAAGGCATATATTGCTGGTTGGTGGTATGGCGCACGAAGGAATGGTTTCATTACATTTGTACATTTCACTATACCCTTTCTAATTTGCTGGAATATTTGGAAGTCCAAAAATTTAGCCCGTTTTGAAGGAAAAATTTGTTCTCCCGCTGCTATTTGTGAGTTTGTTTTTGAGGATGTGAAGAATCTCTTCAAGTTGCAATTCCTTGGGCACCCTTTCATTTCCTCAACATGGATGGAGTTTTATTCTTCGCTCTCTTCTATTCATAAGAAGGTTTCCTTTAAGATTGTAAGGTGGTTTCGGCCACCTTTAGGAGTGATTAAACTTAATACTGATGGCTGTTCAAGAGGTAACCCAGGGAGGGTAGGTGGTGGTGGAGTTTTGCATGATGATGGTGGAAATTTCCTGCTCGCTTTCTCCTTGTTTTTTGGGACTATAACCAGCATTCAAGCTGAGGCGTGCGCTCTTCTTTTTGGGTTAAGTTGTATCTCTCTCCTGGTTATGTTATCTTGCACATTGAAATGAATTCTTTGGTACTTGTTCACATTCTAAAGCAGGGATCTAGTTGTCTATGGAGTATTTATATAGGGTTAAGTACCTTCTAAAGTTGTCGTCTAATTTTGTTGAAATTTATCATTGCTTCCGAGAAAGTAATCAAGTTGCTGATTGTTTTTCAAGTGTGAGGTGTGATCAAGGTTTCGATACAACATATCTTCAGCTTTCGGACCTCCCTCTTAGAGCTCGTGGGGCGTTTCGTTTAGACAAAGTAGGACTGCCTTCAATTAGGAAATGTAAGTGCAAATGATGTAAAAGGAATAGTATCCCTTATCTCTCTCCTAACTTTTTCACTGTTTCCTGGCACTATTCGGAGGTAAGATCCATGTCCCTTTTGGTTTTTTTTCATTTGCGTTGTCAATAAAAGTTAGGGGTGGCGTCCCTTCCTCGTGCACAAGGTTTGCCAAAAAAACAAGAAACTAATCTTTTATTACATGTCTGGTTCAATAGTTCATCAAACACAATAGTCTTATCTATTTATTGTCCTTTTCTTTTTCATTTTGAGGCATTCAAGACAAAAACTAAACCTGAAAACAAAGCTATACTAGTTAAGTAGTAAACAAATGCAGAAAACTTTCAAAAGTTAATATCTCATAAAATTTCAAAACATTCTACAACCAAGAAGCTACCATACAGAGTCATAACTTCTTTTATTTTAGAAATACAATTTGAACATGATTCTTTGAAAAGTAATAACACAATGATGCAGGATAGAAATAGGATAAAGGCAAATGTAAAAAAAAAAAAAAAAAAAGGCCAAGTACTTAATAGGCACTCAAAATGTAGAGTAACATGATTGAAAGTGAATAAAAAGTCTTGGTTAATCTCTTGTCATGACTGCAAACTTGCAAGACATGCAATTTAACATTACCGAAAGCTATCATTATGAAAATGTTATCTTCTAATTACCATAAACATAGAAAAGAGGATGAGAAAGAATATCTACCCAAATAACACTAAGTGAGTAATGCGGAATGTTTTCTTTCATGTTTTATGGTTGTGAAGTAGGAAAAAGAAAGGCCTTCTATAGATTTTCCAGACTAACCAATCTTTTTTATGCTAAAGTAAAAAAAGCATTGCTATATTTTTCATCAAATGCAACCATCGAATATTATACCTATTTCTCTATTAAGACATACAGGCTTGCAGGACCTCTCAATAATACTTCATTCTAACTGCATATAGTTTCTGCACTTGACTACAAAATTTCTCCAAAGTTTAAAGCACGTTAACAAAAGTTCATCAAGGTCACTATATGAATTGTACCAAAACATCAAGCAATTTCTCCAGCATGATCAAAATAGTCTAAAGCATAAGGAAGAAAAGCTAAAGCTTTGTCACAAGTAAAACACCATATAATGAATGAGTTATAACTATAAACCAAAGTAGGACACCTGAGAATTTTTGTTTTAGCTCTCCAGAGATTCCTTCAAAGGTGAAACAACCAATAAGAACATTAGAAATTGTCATGATCCAAAGATTATTATACAAATGAAAAAAAGAAGAAGGAATCAATAGCCAAAATTTTTAATAAATTAAGTAATGATTATCATAGTTTAAAGTAAGACTCAGGTTTGTTAGCAAAAGCCTGGCAGAGATGAAGGTACTATCATGGCTACAAACATAGCTGCATTTGAAGGGGAGAATGTACTTCAAATGCCATTAGCGTTTTCTAGCCAAGATGCAGAAATCAACTTAAAGCTTGAAATACAACTAAAGAAACCAAAATTGTGTCGTCATAGCCTAATCAAGAATAAAATAAATTAGCCTATTTATAATTTTCATCTGCAATAATACTCCAGCTAGGAAGCTACAACCTCTTTCAGTAAAATTACCATCCATCTTTGTAAAAACCTAGCAAGAAACAAAAGGAAACATGAAGAAATGTTTAGTGCAAAGGAAAAATTAAAAGAAAATTACTCATGAATAGACACATATAGGAAACAAAAGAAGGATAAACCAGTATACACCTTCCATGAAGTGCCAAACTGGAAAATTCTTCACAACATTGGTTTAGATTACAAAAAACTTAAAATGTGAAAAACCCTGAAGATTGTCAAAATCTTAAAACAAAGAAGTAACTATTGAACTCCCTTTGCACCACTAAATAATTTTTTAGAATTTGACATGAAATTGACTTTCTCAAATCTTAGTTACATTTGTCCTATAGAACGCATCTGAACTTTGGAATTCTAGGTTGATAAAATGTAGTGGAGAATTATTACTAGCCATAAAGTATAACAAACCATTCTAGTTCTCCAACAAATGTTATTAACTGCTATGCATTCCTACTTATATGAAAACTAATCATGAAATGTGTAAGAGAAAATGGTAGCATAGACATAAAATGATAGGAATGTTCATCGACGAAGAGCTATGTTTTACGTATCTTATTTTGGTTTACATAGAGTTTAGAGGCAAAATCTTCCAAAAAAAATTTTGAGAAGATTGTGCCGAAATGGTACTTTCCATTCGCAAGGAAAAGAGTTGCAGAGGACCAAGTTAAAAAAAATTATGAAAAAATGATATATAAAATGAAAAGTGAAAAAAAATCGTGACTTCCAGGGGTAATGTCTTTCAGAATCTAATAAGCCTATGATTGGGTAAAACTCATTAAGTTCATTGTACAATACAATAACACCAAAATTTGAAGTGTTTTCTGCAACATGATCATAGTATGTATAAAGGAAAAAAGGGGCAAAAATTGTGAAAGCTATTTCAAAAATAAATGCCATACATATATGAGACAAACTTTGTAGTATAGAGTGAACATGCTTTACCCGTACATCAAAAGATAGACAATTCAAAATAGAATCCACCATTCCAAACAAAAAAGTGTACTAGTAGCATGCAAATAGTGATGGACCCAAAGGCTGAAATTAAAGAATCAGCCTATCCAATAGTGGCCATCGTTTAACCCAAAAGCCAAAAAAAAAAGGAAAAATATAACATTTTTTACTTAAGAAAATTTGCTATTCCACGAATTGGTTTTGAAGCATCGAGCAGTCAATTCTTACCAAAACACTATCAAATCTACCCACATGATTTTCTTTACAAAGTCTCGGACAAAGAGAGAGAGAGAGAGAGAGAGAGAGAGAGAGAGAGAGAGAGAGAGAGAGAGAGAGAGACATGAAAGTCACATGGGAGGACGAATGAGTATCAAATTTCAACACTTCTTCCCACTTTATATGTAAGCTGTTTATAGTTTAATATTACAAAGTAGAAGTTTACGCTTCTATTTCTAATTTGCTCAAAATGGAAGCAGTGACAGTTGAAGACCCACATAATTGTCGAACCACGTAAGAGAAAGAACTAGAAAATCATATGCCAACAAGTATAACTAGGCCCGTAAATCGGGCCATCTAAGTCGAAATTTAACAAATTTAGACTCGGCTCATATAGTTAGTAACACTTTCGGGTTTCGAGATGATCAATGTGAATCTTATATTTGGTCCACCAAATATTTGCCCTATAAGCCTAATTCGGGCTTATCTCAAGTTCACTTATTACTCTTTAATTTCTTTAATATAATTACTATAACTATTAAGTTCTAAAGCTAATTTAGCATTTAAAGGATCATAATATTAAAATTATATATGAACCAGTAACAATTCATTAAAAATTATATAAACCAAGAATTTTCGAACAATAATATATTCAATTGGTTCAAAGTGCATGGAAAATAGTAATAAAACATGATCAATAGTCAATACATATTCAAAAGTTCCCAATTTGATAGTACTAAGTTTTGTCCTTCTGAATCTTTTGACATAATTTTGTATATGTAATATTTCTTATATAGATTAATATATTTTGACACATAACTCATACTTATAAAGTATTAGTATTATATATTTAGATATATAATTATATATATATATATATATATGAATATATTATGTGTGTGTGTATATGCAAATTAAAGGGTCGAGAAAATTCTTGGCAACGGTTTACTCAATTGATCACTAATACTAGAAATAACTCATATGCTCACAAATAAATTGGTTATAACAATTCAAGAATCACCAAATCACCAATCTCTCCTTAATTTCTCGATAGTCAAGAGACGCTCATTAACTACTTCCCTTGTAAAGTAGATAATTCTAGAGATGCTCATAGAATTTAATCTATTCACAGTTTTAAATATTAAAGAGACTTAATTCTAGTTAACAAACACATATGCATGTTCATTTAAATTAGATTAGTTATTCCCACAACACAAATTAAACTACTTATGAAGTAATGAAATTATGTCATCTACCACTAATATTAAACTATCAAGTATTACGAATTTGATGTTTTAATTGGCATTAAATCATTCAAACAATTGAATAACTGGCCAAATTATTCAACTAAACCTAAATCATAGTAACCAATGAAATATAAGAAATAATTAAATACTCATGAACATAAAAAATTAAGCACAGAAAAATTAAAAAATCTTACAATTGATCATGAAACCATGCCTTGATTACTCCTCAACTAGACATAAATTTAGCTCCTCTCCATGAAGAAAACACAGCCAAGAAAAATAAAACTAGAACCAGAGTTTCTTTTGCTCTTGAAAGAAGAGAGAAGAAATGAAGGAAAAAAGTTCAAGTGTTTTTGAGATATCGATCTTTGTTTTTCCTCCCTATTTATTCTCCTAAACTTATTGTTAAACTAATTTTCTAAAAAAAAAAAAAAAAATCTCTTCTCAACTACCTCTCTCTACATAAGATAAGTAGATAAGATAGTTGTGGAATAAATTTTATCAGAAAATAAACTCAAACTCTTAAACATCGATACTTCAGGTACTTCAAATAATGAGCATAATCAATTGTGGCCCCCACGATTCTTCTAGAGATAAAACAATCATTAGCTCCTAAAATTTCCTGACTTCACTGACGTTTCCACGTCCTTTCTTAACAAATTTTCTGAAATTTTCTCTTTTAAACTTCTTTTAATCACGAACCCCTGAATTCAACACCAAAGACAAATTATAAGAAAAATCAGCAGAATAGCACAATAATTTGCCAAAAGTATGAAAGTATTTTCATAAATAAAACACCTATTAAATTCAATGTCAAATTCCCCCACACCTAAATAATGCTTGTCCTCAAGCATACAACTTTCTAGACATCATTCATTACATAATCGAGCCAAAACTCAATTAAAACAACAAGCATTTCATAGCAAGAATTATCAAATACAAACACCAATATCCCCACAAGGTTTAACTACCCTCACTAGAATATCACTCTATGCACTCAAAATATTTAGGGGTTCACTGAACACTCAAATCAACATCATAGGTGTGTGTCAACATACACCAAATAAAATAAAATTCAGCTTTTGTCATAGTTCCTGAAGCAACCTTCCTCTTACAAAAATTAAAGGCCAAAAACCTATGAATATATTTCAAAATCGGGTCCTTAAGATAAGAACTCTTAGATTGACTAGGGTTATATCGAAACTTATCAATTGACGTCTCTTTTCAAATCCCTACATAATGAGAAGCAAAGGGTTCAATATAGTCACAAACACTCTCCAGATATTCCTTAGATTTAGCTAATGTCCATCAATAAAACCCTAATTAGTAACTAAACTCAGTAATTGAGTGACTCAAATCGACCCCCAACAGCCTATAACTATCCACATTTTGAGTATCTAATGTGAAGTTGTCTAGTTTCACAAATTTGAAAGTACTATAAAATTTCCAACACAATTCAAGCAAAGTGGGATAATTAAGTGTCAAATAGTGCTGCCACCCAATTGCTGTAAATAATCTTTTCACCTCAGTCGAAATATTTAATTGATCCAATGTGGGAGTATGAATGTATTTACAAGGAGCAAATATTTGAGACTTCAAAATGTATAATGTATCTGTTTGTTCCTTGGTGAGTTGAGTAAGTTCACCCCCTAATTCAGAAATAGAATGTGGTAATACTCCCTTGGTGTTGCCCAATCTCGATCGCTTCTTAGGCTTTGTTGGGAGTCTTCATTTCTTGTTCGGCATGAGAATCGATTGGAGAGTATTGGTTGAAATTTTGGTCTTTTTCTTGGTCCCTCTTGTTTTGGCCATTATCAAATTTGTCCTACAAAATAAGAAAAGTTTATCAATCAAAAATTTTTTAATAATAATTGCTGACAGTTTTTTTAAAGATTTTGGGATTGAGTTCCATTAAACAAATAGCAATGTAAACCTATGATGCACAAACAGTGACCAATAACCGACAACATGCAAAGCAATTAGTTAGGCAACTTCCAACAAATTTGAGAATAAACTTCAAGAGCAAATAATTTAGGCAACTTCAAATGGTTGCCAATGAACAAACTCCAACAAACTAATTGCGTTCAACTTCTTGGTTTCTAGCCAACAACGGCCTTGAGAACAGCCGACAATAGCCTTGACAACAGCCTTGAGAATTAGTGGTGACACCAAATGATAGCGAACAGAGATAGAGATGACGAAAATTTTGATGAATAGATGACAACTCTAAGCAAAAGGGAAGCAAAGATGTTTGATGGTTGTTTCCTCAAAACTTGAAGTTTCAATTAAGCTTGTGAGCTGATGCAAATCTGTGAAATAAAAAGGAGAGTTTGCGACATTAAAAAGAGAATTCATGGAAATTGTATTCAAAAGGGAAAAGGAATTGTATGTGCATTAAGAAAAAGAAGCTCCACAGAATTACGATTGAACTTGGCCAGGTCGCACTAGAGGTTCAAGTGGGAAAACAAAAGGAAGAAAGAAATAATAAGAAAAAGAAAGAAAGAAGAAAGAAGAATTTATTTTCTAATAAAAGTGGAACACCTACCACATTGCATTGTCATTCCTAATGATAAGAAGAAAAGATGACAACATGCCACAATTGGACTCTAGTCTCTCTTTTTCTTCATTTTTTTCGTGACTGCAAATCACTTTTCTTAAGCCTTTATTCATTCACTATATTGTGCAAAAGATCAAGAACGAATATCTTCTAAGATAAGATGAAGTTTGGCTGCAAAACTCTACCCTAAGTTGTTATAACCTCCAAAGAACAAAGAAGAGAAAAGCAGAAATTTTTCTAAAATTTATAGGTCTTTTTTGTTTGCAGCCAAAAGACCACAAATTGATCCATATAAGGAATTTCATATCCCTTAGATGGTTATTGAATGGTAGAAACTTGTCTAGAGATGCATCCCTTCAAATCACGGTTGAATCATATGAAACTCGAAAGGTTGCAAGCAAAATTGTAGAAAGCTGCTAGGTGTAACCTTTGATTATTAAAAATTTCTTCAACAATTCCCCGCCATTTTCAATATATTGAACATTTCTTTATGGATCACTGAAAATTTCTGATAATCTATGCATAAATAATGGTATCTTTCGATTGAACCACCATCTTAGTGTTAATTGATTATAACTTGTTAATACTACTTGGTAGACAATATATGCAACAAGCGACATAAATTAATACACACAGATTCACTTCTCTTCAATTTGTTTATACAAGTGATACATTAGGTCTTGTATCCCTATCCTTTCATGAATGTGTTCAAAGTTAAGTCCAAAACTTTACAGATGCCAGCAATCCAACATTCATATAGGCAAGCTCTTAATGCCCCCGCCATTTGTAGCATTTTACAAGACTTGTTAAGAACTCTAGGTTCGACATTCCAAGTTCAAGCAGGAAAAATCACACTACACCTTCTGGAATGTTTTGTAGTGTTCAAAACACTAAATCAATGTACTTGTACTCATTGAATTCAAGGGTAGTTATTATAACTGGCATTGAATCGAGGTTCTATTGTCAGTGATTCATGCATTAGACTTCAACATCATCCCTTTAGATGTTTTAAAAATCACTTCCTTTGTTAATCCTTTGGTTAATGGATCAACTAGGTTCTCTTTTGATCTTACAAAATCTATGATTATCTCGCCATTCATGATCAAATCTCTTACTAGGCTATACCTTAATCCAACATGTCTAAATTTGTCATTGTACGCTTGGCTATAAGCTATAGCAAGCATAGCAGCACTATCACAATGTATGGAGATTGGTGAAATTGGCTTTGGCCACATTGGTATCTTGTCTAGCAAATTTCGTAACCGATTGGCTTCTTTGCTAGCTGAAGCCAAGGCTATAAATTTGGCTACCATGGTGGAGTCAGTTATGCATTTTGCTTCTTGGAAGCCCAAGAAATTGCTCCTCCACCTAATGTGAAGACCCAACCAATTGTAGAAGAATGATTATCTTTATTTGTTATCCAACTAGCATCTGAATAACCTTCTAATACTGAAGGATATCTACTATAGTAAATGCCATAGTCTTTGGTATGTTTTAGATATCTCAAAACTCTAGTCACACCTAACCAATGTTGTTTGCTTGGATTGCTTGTGTATCTACTTAACATGCCTTATAGCAAAAGCTATATCTGGCCTTGTACACGTCATTGCATACATCAAAAATCTAATCACTTTGGCGTAATCCAATTGAGACACAGGATCACCAATATGTTTAACAAAGTCAATTTTCGGATCAATGGGAGTTAAGACAGGTTTACAATCTTGATGATTGAAACGACTAACAATCTTCTCAATGTAATGACATTGTGAAAGCAAAATCTGCTCTTGCTCTCTCTTAATTCTTATTCCTAGGATAACAACGGCCTCTCCCATATCCTTCATTTCAAACTTACATGATAGCAACTTTTTGGTCTCATTGAATTGTTCTAAGTCAGTACCAAAGATTAACATATCATCCACATACAAGCAAATAATGACCCCTTTACCAATTGTATACTAGCTATATATACATTTGTCCAACTCATTAATATTGAACCCTCTAGCAAGCATTATTTGGTAAAATTTTGGTGCCAATGTTTTGGAGTTTGTTTTAATCTGTACAAGGACTTTACAAATCTACACGTTTTGTACTTTTGCCCAAGTACTACAAATCCTTTGGGTTGTTTCATATACACTTCTTCATCAAATTCACGATTAAGAAATGTTGTCTTGACATCCATGGTGAATTACCCATTTTGGGATTGAAGTTATCGCAAGTAGCACCCTTATGGTAGCTATTCCCGTTAACAACGAGTAAGTATCAAAACAATCAATGCCATGTTTTTGAGTAAATCCCTTAGCAACTAATCTAGCCTTCAATTTGTCTATGGTTCCATCCACCTTCAATTTCTTCTTGAAGATCCATTTGCAATCAATTGGCTTGGAACCTGGTAGTAAATCCACTAACTCCCAAGTTTTATTGGCCATAATTGAGTCCATCTCATCATTTATAGCCTCTTTCCAAAATGAAGTGTCATGTGACTTCATTGCTTCATCAAATGTTTTAGGATCGGTTTCAGTATTAAAGCAATAAGAAATAGTATTACTTATTTCATACCTTGTCCCTTCAACAAATAAGTAACAAAATCTAAGCCAAAAGATTTTGCCTTTTTAGCTCTTTTGCTCTTTCTTGGTTCAACAATTTTATTTTCATCATTTAAGCAACCTTTAGGTGATTCATTCTAGTTTAGTGCATTGTCAATTTCTTTTGATATTGAGGTGAATCTTGTCTCATCAAAAATAGCATCTCTTAATTCAATAACCATGTTAATTGATATTGAATCATTAGACTCTATTACCATGAATCTATACGCTTTGCTATTTTGTGTGCATCCTAAGAAAATGCACTCAACACCTCTTTCACCTAATTTCCTTTTCTTAGATTTAGGAATTTTGACAATGTCTCTACAGCCTCAAACTCTCAAATGTTTGATATTCAGCTTTCGTCTGTACCAAAGCTCATAAGGAGTTATAGAGCTCCTTTTGTTTGGAACTCTATTTAATATGCACCTTACTTCTAACTTGTCCCAAAATTCCTTGGCTGCTGTAACCGAATGATCGACATAAAAAAGTCCGCCACTCATTGCATTGAGAATGTGTCCCCTACAAATCTCATCATCCGTGTCCCATTTTTGCTTAGTGCGGATGTCATCCAACATCTCTTCTTCATCATTTGTTGCAGGCCTTGGAGTAGTTAGAACATACACTAATTTGAGGGCCACAAGAAGGAAATGCACTTGCTTCTTCCAATGAATGAAATTCCCTTCATCAAAATGGTCAAGTTTAACAATATTGAAAGCCAAATCTTTTATAGTGCTTGCCATTTCAAGGGAAGAATAAAGCCTTGAGATTGCCGGAACAACAACAAATTGATAAGACAAAGCTTCAAATCGTGACTACAAATCACTTTCCTAAAAGCTTTATTCATCTACTATATTGTGCATAAGATCAAGGACAAATATCCTCTAGGATAAGATAAAGTTTGGTTGCAAAACTCTACAATAAGTTGTTACAACCCCCAAAGAACAAAGAAGAGAAAAGCAGAAATTTTTCTAGAGTATGTAGGTCTTTTTTGTCTGCAGCCAAAAGACCACAAATTGATCCATATATAGAATTTCATATCCCTTAGATAGTTATTGAATGGTAGAAACTTGTTTGGAGATACATCCATTCAAATGGCGGTTGAATCATTTGAAACTCAAAAGGTTGCAAGCAAAATTGCAGAAAGCTGTTAGATGTGACCTTTGAAATTTTTAGAGGATTACTGTGGATTCCTATGGTTCTAAGACTCGAGATAGAACAAAATTGTCAGTGAAATTTGGAATATTTCTGTTTATTATGACACCAATAGTTTTAAAACTTTTTTGATAGATAACACGTGTAAGTGAGTATATGAATGTTGATATGTAAATTTAATACAATTTATAAACAACAAAATTTGAGAATAGGGGAATGTTGATACGTGAATTAGAATACTTAACTGGTATAGCTTTTGAACGACGAAATTCCTGCTTTAGTTTTGGGTATCAATGAGTGAAAATAACATCTAAATACTACCATCAAACAAAAAGTCACTAGTTTGAATGATATACTATTAGGTTTAATACTATAACTGTGCTAAAATTATATTCAATATTTTTAGGGATAAACCTCAGGTTTTTAAGATTAAAAATCAATCATTCATAATTTGAATGGCATTTAATCACAAAAACATAAGTTTTCCTTTACTATCATTCATACCATGTTTGGAATAGGTTCGCATCATGTTATTCAATACTATAAGTTCAACTTAAAAGCATCACAATGAGTTCATATTTGATTCAAGGGAAAATCGTTCAAAACGTCCCTCAAATTTTGTAAAATAACTTTTTTCGTCCCTCGCTTTTAAAAATGTAATTTTACGTCCCTTACAAATTTAGATTGGTCAAATTTGGTCCCTACTTAGGTTTTTGACTAGTTTTTTGTCGGAATTCATCACGTGCCTTGCACGTGATCATATTTTAAGAGCAAATTTTATATAATTTGATTCATAATCCCTTACATTTTAGAACATAAATTTTTTCCTCCTTCACATTTCACAAAATGAATTTTTTTTATCCTTCACATTTTTCAAAATGAATTTTTTCATCTTTTATTGATCATGTGTGTGAATAATTTTTTTTTAAATCCATGTATATATTTATTTCATTTCACCTAAACAGTACGAATAGCATATGAAATCAAATAGAGATATATTACACACTATTCGTATTACTCAAGTGAAATCAAATAGATATATACATGGGTTTAAAAAAATTATTAATTTTTCACTTATATTCATTTTCTTTTACTCGAAATTAGAAAATAAAGAAGGCATTTAATCCTAAATATTATCAAGTGTTTATATCGAATTAAATTTGGATAGAAAAAGTAAATAAAAGAAAAGTATGACAAAAAAAATAAGTGATTGGCACTTTCAAATTTTCACAAAATCACAAGGCAAATAATTCAACTGTTGGTCTTAAAAGTGCTGAATAGAAATTTCAGATTTAAACTGAAATTTGTTAGCACAATTATAGAATTCGAGTTAGGACCCATTAATTAGATGACCTTATTATACAACTCAATAAATAAATTATTACCAAAAGAGAAATGTCACAAATATTGAATAGGTTCATATGGTGAAATCATATAAATATATACATGGGTTTCAAACAAAATTATTAGTTTTAAACCCCTATATATATCTATTGAATAGCATGTGTATATCTACGATTAGCATGTTTAGATGAAATCCAATAGAGATAAATTACGTGTTATTCATACTGTTCAAGTAAAATCAAATTGACATGTATATGGGTTTATAGAAAAAAAAAATTATTCGTATACATAATCAATGATGGATGAAAAAATTTATTTTGAAAAATATGAAAGATGGAAAAATTCATGTTTTCAAATGTGAGGAAAGAAACAACTCATTTGGTAAAATGTTAGAGACGAAAAAATTCATTTTGTGAAATGTGAGGGACTATGAATCAGATTATGTAAAAATTTGATTTGACAATTTTGCCCTTAAAAATGATGACATGTAAGTCACGTGGTGGATTCCGACCAAAAACTAGTTGAAAACCTAGGTAGGGACTAAATTTGGTCAATATGAATTTGTAAGAGACGTAAAATTACACTTTTAAAAGTGAAGGACGAAAAAAGTCATCTTGTAAAATGTGAAGGACGTTTTGAACGATTTTCCCTTGATTCAAATTATAATTACGCCTTAATCAATGCCTTGCAAAAAATATAAATGTATACTTTGCTTCATATCAATACGTCTTTGAGAAGGTGATAAAATAATGACTCCATGGAGATATTACTGAAATTGATGTGAAAAACCTGGGACCCCCTTTCCCTCTTGTGGCCATGTCTGTCATATATACCAATAGCAAGGGCCGTGTTCTATCACGTACCCATCTGAAATTAGAATCCTATCACGCTTCAATGATAGAGTTCTATCATACCTCAACTACTCCTAAGAGAGCTTTCAGGGACAACAACCACAGATACTAACTAAAGATACAAATGCATACAGAGATAGACTACAGAGAATAACTAAAGGTACAAAGAAACACGTATCTACAAGATAATCTTTAATACCCCCCCTCAAGTTGGTGCGTGGAGATCTCGAACACCCAACTTGCGAAGAAGATACTCGTGCTGATGTCTCCCAAGCGACTTGGTAAAAATATCGGCTAGTTGCTCTGAACTACGCACATAATTAGTGGTAACATTTCCACTTTGAACTTCAGCACGCACAAAATGGCAATCTACCTCGATATGTTTTGTCCGCTCATGAAACACCGGATTAGCTGCTATATGCATGGCTGCTTGACTGTCACAGTAAGGTTGCATAGGTTTAGAATGTACCACTCCAAGGGAAGCTAGCAGACCCTTCAACCAGCGCAGCTCACAGATAGTCACGGCCATAGACCGATACTCTGCTTCAGCAGATGATCTTGCCACTGTATGTTGCTTCTTGGTTTTCCAAGAGATAGGAGAGTTGCCCAATAAGATAAAGTATCCAGTGAGGGATCGGCGTGTCAAAGGACAACCGGCCCAGTCCGAATCACAATATGCCTGCAATTGCAAATTGCAATCTGATCGAAGGAATATGCCTTGGCCAGGATTGCCTTTCAAATAGCGAACCATCCGCAAGGCTGCTTCCCAATGTTCCTCTTTGGGTTGCTGCATAAACTGAGCGAGCACATGGACACCATAAGACAACTCAGGTCGCGTTAATGTCAAATAAATTAACCGGCCCACTAACCGCCTATACTTCTCTGGCTCTATCAAAGACATGCTTTCTGTCATTGCCAACCGATGATGTTGTTCCATCGGAATTCCTGTTGGCCGAGCACCCAATAACCCAGCATCAGTAATAATATCCAGCGCATACTTCCGTTGACATAAGAAAATTCCAGCCTTATTTCTAGCAACTTCTAATCCTAAGAAGTATTTTAACACGCCTAAGTCTTTCATATGGAAGCACTGGCACAAATAGTCCTTGAATTGCTGAATTGCAGCCCTGTTATTGCCCCCAATCACAAGGTCATCAACATACACAAGCACACCAATTTGTATGTTATTCTGACTCAGAGTAAATAGCGAATAATCGGAATGAGATTGAGAGAAACCATATTGTCGCAAGGCAGTTGTGAGCTTAGCAAACCAACAACGGGGAGCTTGTCGCAACCCATACAGAGATTTTTGTAACCTACACACCTTTCCAGATTGTGGAGTTGTAAAACCCGGAGGCATCTTCATATACACTTCCTCTGCCAAGTCACCATGCAAAAACGCATTGTGGACATCCATCTGGTGAAGATCCCATTCCTTTGCTGCCGCCACAGACAAGAAAGTGCGAACAGTCACCATTTTTGCAACAGGAGAGAATGTTTCATGGTAGTCAATTCCCTCAATTTGATTATTGCCAAGGATCACCAGACGTGCCTTATACCGCTCGACAGTGCCATCTGAGTTGTACTTAATTTTGTATATCCATTTGCTACCTATGACTTTCTTCCCCGGTGGTAGGTCTTCCACCGTCCATGTTCCATTATTCTCAAGTGCATCGACTTCATTTTGCATGGCCTGTCGCCACCGAGAGTCCTTCACTGCCTCACTATAGGATTTCGGCTCCTTGCCGGTTGTCACAGCTGCTAAGAAAGACTGATGATGCACAGAAAAATTATCACACGTGACATAATGTGCTATAGGGTAAGGAGTACCTGAGGATGGGGTTGGTTTGGGTAAACGTGCGGAAGGGCTTATGCACTGAGTTGTGTATGTCACATAATCTTTTAAACGACTAGATGGGCGCTTCAATCGTTGACCTCTCCCAAGGTGCTCATCAACCGATCCAACTTCGTCGCCGGTGGTGCCCCCCCTTTCATCGTCATTCTCAGAATTGTGATCCCGATTTGTGATCTCCGGCACTATACTCGTAACTTCTGCAAGCAAATCATATTCCCTTGCATCAACCACCTCATCATTAGCAGGATCAATTGGCCCAACTGGACGTGTCCCTAGAACATCATTGGTTGTATTAGTTGCACTTGCATCTGCATACGGAAACTCATCTTCTGAAAACACCACATTTCGGGATACAAAATAGTCACCATTTTCAAGATCATACAGCCGCCAACCCTTCTTACCAAAGGGATATCCCACAAATAAACAACGCCGACTCCTATTAGCAAATTTATCTCTCTCTCGATTCACATTTCTAGCGTAGCACAGACATCCAAATACACGAATATGCTTGTAATTGGGTGGCTGTCCAAACAAACATTCATATGGCGTCTTATTCCCTAAAAGTTTGGATGGAGTCCGATTAATCAAATATCCGGCAGTCAGCACACATTCTCCCCAAAATTCAATAGGAAGATTTGCTTGAAAACGCAATGCTCTAGCCACATTCAAAATATGGCGATGTTTTCTTTCAACGCGCCCATTTTGCTGGGGTGTTCCAACGCATGATGTGTGATGTATCATTCCATTCTCAGCAAAATAACTATCCAAGCAAGTGAATTCTACGCCATTGTCACTTCTAACAATTTTCACCTCCCTGTTAAATTGTCTTTTGACCATTGCAAAGAAATTACGGAGTACATATTCTACTTCGGATTTAACGACCAACATATATATCCACACAGCTCTTGAAAAATCATCCACAATAGTTAAAAAATATGAGCCACCACAAGAAGCAGTTGTTCGATAAGGTCCCCATATATCACAATGTATCATCTCAAAAATTGCATTTGCTTTATTATCACTAGGAAAAAATACTTCTCTAGTCTGCTTGGCTCTTAAACAAATTTCACAAGGTTTTCTCTTATCATACTTATTACTACTTGAACTCACATTAGAAAGTAATCCTACTGCTTTTGTAGATGGGTGTCCCATTCGTCTGTGCCACAGCCCGTTGATATCCCAACATGTTGTATTGCATGCCTTAATATCTCCCATGGTCTTGAGGTAGTAAAGCCCTTCACGTCGTTCACCCGCTCCAATCACCATCCTCGAAGTGCGGTCCTGTATAACACACAACTCTTTAGTAAATAAAACATTGCAATTCAATTCATCAAGCAACTGTGACACTGAAACTAAATTGCAGTTCAAATTGGGAACATAAAGCACATTCTTCGACTTCAAATATTTCCCCAACTGAACTGACCCTTCCTTTAGTGCCTTTGTTTGGCTGCCATCAGGCAATCCTACTGCACACCCCGTCAAATCCTTTAATTCAGACATACATTCTAAACTGCCAGTCATGTGATGAGACGCACCCGAGTCAATTATACAGTTCAAACAATTCTTACCAGTTAGCTTTTCATTGGTACCAGGTTTGCAAGAATTCAGCAGACTCAGGAAAGCTGCCCACTGTTCACCGTTCAACAATCCTTGTGCCGTATGCTCCCTTTCTGCGGCTACCGTTGATGAGGAGGTCTGACCAATCGTCTGAATGGAGTTAGCCCTAGGCGCACCCCCACGTCCATGTCCTGAATTCTGGTTTCCGCGTCCTCGTCCTGAGCTGCGTCCATTTCCTTTGGGCCGATCGCCCCACCATTCAGGGTATCCGATAAGCTGAAAACAATTCCCAGCATCATGTCCACTACGATTGCAATATGAACACAGCACAGACTTGTCCTTTATTGCAGTCCCAAGCTTCCTACCTCCTACGCTAGTCTGAACAGCAAAACTCACGGGCTCTCCACATCCCTCTTTCCCTCTAGACATGCTTCGGATGCGCTCCTCCTGGCATATCAACGAATACGCCTTACCCGCGCTGGGTAGAGGTTCTGTGCCAAGAATGTTGGAACGAACTGTTCCATATACCATGTCATCTAAACCCAACAAGAACTGATGAAGTTTTTCTTCCTCACGTTTCCTGTTAAGTTGGACCGAAAGATTGCATGTGCATCTTCCACACTGGCATGTCGGAGTTTGTTCATAGTTTGCAAGCTCCTCCCATAATTGCTTCAACTTCCCATAGTAAGTCACAATTGGAAGTCCCCTTTGTTTCCACTCTGCAATCTCTCCTTTGATCTGTTGTACCCGAGGCCCGTTAGCGACAGAGAACCTTTCTTGGATGTCTTCCCACAGGTCCTTTGCGGTTTCCACATGAGCTATGGTGGATCGCAAGGCTGGCTCTATCGTGTTGAGTATCCACGAAACTACCATTGAATTGACAGTCCACCAATCCTCTAGATCGGCAGAATCATCATCTGGTTGCTCCACTGTTCCATCAATAAATCCCACTTTCTTCTTGGCTCTTAATGCGGTGCGCAAGGCTCTAGCCCATTCATCATAGTTGTCACCCTTCAACTGTACCTGGGTAATGATAGTCCCAGGATTGTCATTCAAACTCAAGATGTACGGTGAGACAAGTTTCTTCCCAACATTCTTGTGTTTCCCATCGTCATCCATGGCTCTGATACCATGTGAAAAACCTGGGACCCCCCTTTCCCTCTTGTGGCCATGCCTGTCATATATACCAATAGCAAGGGCCGTGTTCTATCACGTACCCATCTGAAATTAGAATCCTATCACGCTTCAATGATAGAGTTCTATCATACCTCAACTACTCCTAAGAGAGCTTTCAGGGACAACAACCACAGATACGAACTAAAGATACAAATGCATACAGAGATAGACTACAGAGAATAACTAAAGGTACAAAGAAACACGTATCTACAAGATAATCTTCAATAATTGATATAATTATAAGATATAGCAATATCATCTTAGTCGACTTCAGTAAGATGGTAATTTTGTGTACTACATATATGGGGCATGTATGATAAAAATGTCGGCAAGGTATAATGAAATTATTAGCAATATTGTCTCAATTTCACAAACTAGAACCATAATTTGTTACAACTGAAACTTTAACTAATTGTTATTTTAATGTGGTTTGTTTGATCATCTTTCTGTGAATATTTTGATAGTCTCTTGCATACACCTCCTATGATAAAGATAATCAACTTCTAAAAAAATTTTCATAAAAGTACAATCATATGCAATATGGCACGCGTTTGCTGCCAGTATTGATTGATTAATTATCCTCAAGATTATGAGCCATTAATGACTTGGTTTAGATATTTCGATTGTGGTTCGCGCATAAAAGTTATTGGGTTAACCATCTACTCTCTATAGTACATGCAGTATGAGAGGTTAAACATACCTAAGTTGGGAACTAATTATGGAAATTTTGTAATATAGTAACCAATAAATTAAACTAAACGTAATCTTGTTGAATCCTATCCTATTGCCTTGTAGTGGAACCTAAATATAAACATCCAACTCCAACTGAAAACATTCAAGCAAAATAACCTCAACTTTGTCAATCCGCTGGCCATTGCATTAAGAAACCAGAACCATAAGTCATTATATTTGTTGGGGAACATCATTCAAAATATCCTTTATATTTTGCCAAACGAATTTGTTCGTCTTTCACTTTTAAAATATTAACGTTATATCCCTTATAAATTCAAATTAGTAAAATTTGGTCACAACCTAGGTTTTTGACCATTTCTTAGCCTAAAATCACCACGTGATTCATATGCAATTATTTTTTATATACAAAAAGATCATATCCTACTTTTATAGTGACAAAATGAATATGGATCGAATCATATCCCACTTTTTTAGAGGAAAAATGAATATAGTTCGGGTATGATCCTACATTTTTAGGAGCAAAACGGATATGGATTGATGATCATTTATTTAACTACAAATACGATCTATAAGATCCTGCATTTTTATGAGCAAAAATGGATATTGATCGGTTCATTTATTCAATTACAAATATGATATAAATTTTTTGCTCTTAAAAAATAACCATGTATTGGTTACGTGATGGATTAAGAATAAAAAGTGGTCAAAATTTTAGGTTAGAATTAAATTTTACTGACTTGATTTTGTAAGGAACGTAAATTACCATTTTAAAAGTTAAAGACGAAAAAATTTATTTGACAAAATGCGAGAAACATTTTGAACAATAAAAATAGTTGATTTGGGACTCAGTTCAACATCAAAAAGAAATTGGCTAGAGAAAATACCAATTTTTATCTACCACGATTGAGCTATATAAATTTCACTTACCAGTAATTGTTTATAAAATTGCTTTATGTGACGTTCTGACTCTTCACTTTGTCCCCAATCAATTCTGGAACATGGACAAAATTTTTATATAGGTTTCCTTATCTTGGAACATCAAATGCCACACAAAAACGCTTAATCTTTAGAGATGAAACTGGCGGACCCCAAATAGATAACATGGAAGAAAAATTTTCCACCCCAGGTATACACCAAAATGTATAGGCAAACTCAATATTTTGGCTTAAGGAGACTATCCAATTCATGTTTGGAATCCAAATGGCAAAATCTCAAGGCTGAATCTTATTTAGTTTAACTACATTGTAAAGAGAACATGTAATGGTCGTAATCACTTGAAATCAAATGCATGATTCGCTATCACTTTTGTAATAAAGCGAACACGGATCTGGGTGCCTCCTTCAAGTTTTCAAAAAATAACAGATTCCTTTTGGTACTAGTATATCGATGTCAATGAAAGGCTTGCCTCTTTTAACCTTTAAGTACCAAAATCTAGTATACCATCCATACTTGAGTATTCTAATGCTTATGTTCCTGATCATAATCTAGAACTCTAATACCATTCAATTTCATGTCCGAAATCTGTCACAAATAGAAAAAAAAAATCTGTCACAAATTAAAAACATGAATTGTGTGCCACTTTATACAGGTTTCTTATACTGATGCAGACACAAAATTTAAGGAAAAAACACACAAAAATAAGGCTCAAATTTGGAGTTATTCATGACCTAGATTATTTTGAATAGTTGAAGTTCATTTAGGTACGTATGGGACATTTGCAATCATAATTTTTCTAAAATACATTAAATCCTTAATTATTGAAATGCTTAGTGTTTAGAGATGTATACGTCATCTAGTTCTCTATATATAATACCAACTAGTCGAAATAGTTAATATGATTAATCTTTTACATACTGATAATGTATATACTGTCAGCCCACTTGGTAAGGGGGCTTCTTAAGAGGGCTAAGAATCCGAAGCACAGTCAGGTTTGGATGAATGACAGTTATACAAAATTTGAATTTGAAATTTAACTTTTATACGTGTCATGGATTCAACCGTGATAGTATATATATTGTCAATATATATAAGATTTATTCTAGTTAATAACCCATGACGAAAGCTGTATATATGCTAGACTTTAAAGTATTGAAGATAGCTGTTTGAAATGCATTAATTAAGTGGATCTCACAAAATAATTTATCTTAAACTTGAATTTCATCCATCACTCATTCTTTTTTTTCCTCTTAGAAATTTTATGGAATGCATTGTTAGCTGGGACGGAACCAGAAATTTGACTTTGAGAGGCTAACTTTCATCAACATACAATCATTAAAGTCCAGTCAAAAGCTTTTAAAATTTTTTGTAGGAATGAAAAGTTTAATTTATACAGAACATTTTTGAAAATTTTCAAGGACTTCAGGGGCGATGACCCCTGCCCGCACGGCAGCTCCCCTCTGTTTTCGTCCTTGAAACGCCTGGGATTCCTAGGAAAACTACATGCCTATGACTTATAATTACACAGTTTTAAAATATTGTAGATTGAGAAAAAAAAAATTTAGCATGTAAAATTTGGATGATTTCAACTCTAGACGCCACCATGAATCAAAGTATGCCTCCCGATACCATAAGTTGTTTATAAGGATACTCGCATATCACTCACTGACATAGACTTTATATTGACAAGAAGGGAATTTTTTTCCTTTTTCATGGTAAATTGCCTACCATGATTTATCAACTTGTTATCATTCAACTTCGGTTTTTGCAACAATTTTATGATGACTAGCATATCAACGGTAAAAAAATTTAACGATCAGCCTCCTAAAGTTCCCTTCCCAATCCTTCCCACCCCCCAACCAAAAAAAATAAGGGAAAAAAATAAAGGTAAAAGGGAGAAAGGGCAAAAGAGAATTTGTGGTAAATTTTTGGTTCAAGAATGGTTGTTCTTGCCAATTAAATCATCTCCATTGAGCTTGAAGAGATGTCAGGAATCCGTTCTTAGATCAATTTTTGCCTAAGACCTCTACTAACCCGGTGATATGTAGGAAAATTAATCTTCCATAATAAGACTTGGTCTTATGAAACATGATGGCATGTCTTAGACGTCGAGCATGCTGATTGGAAGTAAAGAAAAATCAAGAAAAAAAAATCTTTTAGAATTATTTTTATCATTATCCTCCAAAAAGACAAGAAAAAGAAAAAGAAAACTTGTCATTATATAGCTACAAATGAACATAGCCGAGTCAAAAAACTGTTAGGTCAGAAATGAATATATTTCATAGAACTTTATCCAGAAATGCAATTTAAAGATTCATTTTCAGAGTTCTGATGAGCAATTTATTAGAATAAGTTCTTTGAAATAAAAAAAAGATACGCTCTTTCGAATTAAATGATGCATTTTATTGCACCAAGAATATGAAATATGGTGCATTTAGAGATTGAATGATTATAGTAGTTTCAAATTTCAGGAAAAAAAAAGTCAGTTTTCCAGTTTATTTTCAAGTCAGTTTTCCAATTGAAAGAGAAGATAGACTATTTTACGTTTGATGATTCCTTGATTTTCCATCGTCGTCCATTTTGAAGTTGACAAATGGGTTGAGATATCATTTATGTACTGCAGAATGTGGGACATTTGGGTTGGATCTTCTAATCCAAGAGAAAGTTTTGACTCAGTCAAAGTTAATATTAAAAGGTCCTAAGAAAAGAATTTTGGGTTAAAATATTTCTTCACATGCATGTATTTAGCACTTGAATCTCTGACTTTGATTTCCTTGAAAAGCCAAAACAAAACTCAAACTTTTGATCTAAAAACTTTGTTTCCCAATTTAATAGTTTTTCTTGTTTGTACCAGTGAAATTTTTGCATTATTGAACTATTTTTCCAATAATTAATAGCATAAAAATAAGAATTTGATAGTTTAGATCAGTTTTAAGTTTGAAAAGTAAACATGCTATCAAGAAATAATTTTGTTGCCAAAAAAAAAAAATTTTTTGCAATCTTTAACTAAGAAAAATAATCAAATCAATAAAAAAATCCTTCTTTTTGCATTTTGAAAACTTAATCATTGACATGGAATTATCCTCTGAAAAGTTAGTGTGATGCTTGAGATATTTGCAGTACATAATTAGGACTTATATCTTTTCTTTAAATATCATGAATGACTTTCTATACAGCTACTTTATAATGTAAGCATTCCATTGATTACAGTACCGCAGCTCTAGGAAAATGGAGTACCCTTTTGGGAACTGGGGAGAGTATAGTTTAGTAAGGTACAATTATTGTACTTGGTTAATAATTTGGTGTACGCTTACAATTACAAACTCGGACATGGTTGTACATATGTATTGAATTGGTATACATGATTAAAAATTATGAGTAGAACAAAGTTATATAAAAGTACACCATATTATGTCCAAAGTGCAATAACTAGACAATTTAACCACTGGACCTTTGGTTCAGTGGCCACCCTTGCCTCCCACCAAAAATGCCACATTTCAGTGGCTTGTCTCCAAAAAATCCAAGTGGGGTGTGCTGTGCACCCGTCTGGTCCGGTGGTGGTTCAGTCCCCTCCGGTTTATTCCTGGGTCTCCTTAGACCCGTCCCATTCCCCTTAGTATAGGATAGATTAGATTTATCGTCTCCGCCAAAAAAAAAAAAAAAACAATAACTAGACAATTGTACCAAAATTCTAACCACGTCTGCCTCTGGTCCCTTTTTCTGACCATAGTGATATTTTTTCCTATTTATTCATGAGGAAGCATGAAAATCATTATGACCTACCAATTAATACGCTACTAATTGAACAGTTAAAGTTCCCGCAAATGAGACTTTCTTTCTTCCCTTGAATAACGTCTACTATTTTTTAAGCAATGATATATTGTGTGTTGTTCACTTTCTCTTTAATTTCTCGACAATCACAATGGTTCTACAATATAAAAATTTATGTCACGAATTGGTATATTGTGAAAATTATATGAAAATCTCGCCTTAAAATTTAGAATTGTTCACAGGGCAAAAAAAGATTGCTATATTTTTTAAGCACAATTCTTTTTGATATTTTTAGTACATGAATCTTAAAAATCTGAAATCTAGTTAAAACTTTAAAGGTAGGTTATCATTCTAGATTGGCATGATAATAAGCTCATGGTAAAAACTAATTGGAACCCGTGTTTTAATAGCCGGACCTAACTGGCTGGTTTGGCTGGTCAAACCTTCAAATCGGTCATACCGTTGATTCGATTTAATAGTTAACTCAAAAATTCAATTATATGAGTCAAATTTGATCAAGAACTGATTGGATCGGTAAAAACTAAGAGATTCAATCGGAATTCACTAAATTTTTATTTTTAAAACATTATTTCAATTATTATTCAAAACTTAAAACTAATATAAATAAAAAATGATTTAAACCTTTGAACCAAAAGAACTGCGAGCCAAAAACTCTTTCAGTTCACTAAACTTTCCAGGCTGAGCTTTAAAATGCCGAAATGGAAAAGGAAAGATTCATAGTATCATATTTCACCGAGGGCCACACTTCGAGGACTCCTACTTGACAAAAAACAATGGTTTTGATTCTTGTATTGTTTAAAATTTTAAATGTTTTTTTTTTTGGCAAATCCCGTCCACGGAGTGGGGATGCCAGCCCCCTATTTTATTGATATAAATGAAATAGTACAAAGAGTTAAAGATATCCTCTGCAATGAGCTAACAATAAGGAGCACTACTCCCTTACAAATTGCCAACATAGAAAAGAGACCTCCCTACTGTCTAAATATATCGAAGCCCTAACTATTCCCAGGAGCTGAGGATACAAAGTGCAATATGGATCAGACAGCACTCACAAACCCACTAACTTATCTACTGACGAGTTCGTCTCTCTTACAACATGTGATATGGAAGCCAATAATGAGTTTATTAAAGCTCTTATGCTCCTCAGTGTATTGCACAAAGGCCATTTTGACGCACCCCCAACATTTAGCATACGAACCAGACTCTCAAAATCTACCACCACCAGTAGAGGTCCTTTGACTACTTCTTTACACAATTGAAGATCATGCAACAATGATAAGCTTTCTGCCCTCAAGACATTCATTTCCCCAAATTTCTTGTAAAAAACAAAAATTAAACGGCTTCCAGAGTCTCGGAGCAAACCACCCCCATATGCCCGATTTTGGGAGACACTAGCATCAATGTTCAACTTCACACAGTGTAGCGGTGGCTGCTTTCAAGAAACAGCATAAACCTTCTTTTTCCTTGATGATCAGACAGCCAACCGAGCCCATGGATCCTCATAGTCACCCTTAAACAGACACACTGAGAGCTTGTTTGCCAACCCCAGCTGTTCCACAAAACCGTCAATCAAGGAGATTACCCCATGAGCTTCAAAGCGTGCTCCATCAAAACGTGCTTTGTTCCTAGATTTCCATAGAAACCAAAGTACTACCACGGGAACAACAGCCCTTATGTGGTTATGCATTACCAAAGAATTTGAGCCAAACCACGACAAAATAATCGTAGACACCGAAGAGGAGTGGGACTCTAGAATTCCAAACCTCTTTTGAAAAGAACCTCATACCTAGGACCCGTAACAAAAAGGTGTACTAATGATTCTTCCTACGAGAGGCAGCACGAACATCTTGACACCAGTGGTATTCCACGTCGCTTCAAATTCACCTCCAATAGAACCAAATTGCACACTGCCTTCCATGCAAAGAAGGACATCTTAAGCGGTACAATATTGTTTCAAATAAATCCATCCACCAATGAAAAATTCCAACTCTGTCAAATATGATCCCAAGCAAACTTAATTGAGAACTCTTCAGAGGACGAACTCACCCAAACCATGCAATCATTTTGATCAGGATATAAGTTAACTTCCTATATTTGTTAAACCAAATGGATGCTTAACCAACACTTCAAGTGCTCGACATTCCAGCCCCTATCACCAAAAAACTCTACTAGCAGCATGTGGGGCGGATCATTGATAGGGATCAATTCTAGCAAGGGAGAGTTGAAAAGCCACCGATTATACCAAAAATCTACAAAACCTTTACCCACACACCATCTAATGCTGCTTTCCGCAATATTTCTAATGCTCTCCAAGCATCTTCACGAAGGGGGAGGCTTGAGGACTTGAACTTGAATAGGATGGCAGCCCTTAATATGCTTGGAGTGCATAAAATCTGCCCATATTGAGTATTTCTTCCACAAACACCACCAGAACTTGCAAACAAAGGCTGAACACATGTCTTCAAAGGAACGAAAACCCAGCCCACCACCTTCTTCTACTGATAGCAAGGTTTCTCCCAAGACATCCAATGAATGCCTTTTGAACGAGCATCCTTATCCCATAAGAAGTCATTACATATCCTGTCCAACTTGACCAAAATTGACCGCGGTGGGTCTAGCACTTGCAGTAAATACATAGGCATTAAGGTAAGCACATGCCGCAATAATATCAGTTTGCCCCCTGATGAAAGCAGCCTCAAACTCCAATGGAATAGACAGTCTCTCATCCTAGCTACAATAGAATCAAATAAAATACACGTGGTTCTGCCCTTTGATATTGGTGCCCCCAAATAAGTAAGAGGAATATGCTGCTACTAAAATCGTAGTTTCGAAACCACCACCTCACAATGCTCCTCATTAGCCCAGGTAGATATAATAAATGAACTTTTGTGTATGTTAATTTTTTGACCCAAGTAAGCTTGATAAGATTCCAAAAATGCCTCCAAACCATCCAAACCGCCCTCTAAACAATGGGTAAATATTAAAATATCATCCGTGAACATTGTGACGCCCCCACTTCTCCCTAAGGCGAACCAAAGGGTATCCGCGAAACGCCTGCCTAGCTCTCGCCAGGACTCAAGCAATTCCATTCAAGTTTATTACTGGACCACACAATACGAGTCAATAACTTAGATACAATAACTGCGGAAGCGTTCAAGTTTAATAAAAGTCATCCATTATCCAACCCACACATCGGGTATTCAACAACCATCATATATCCCAAATATACATCATGCTCCAAAAGTTACATTCGGATTCCAAAATACAACCCAAAAACCAAGACATAGCCAAAAGTAATAGAAACCCTAAACAAAAGCTCATCAGGAGGTTTTTTCCAGTACGTCTCCGAGTTCAAATCTGTTAAGGAAAACAAATCTATAGGGTGAGCAAAACGCTCGTGAGGCCAAGAACACACATGCAGGCACATAGTTCAGGTAACAAGCCCAAGTAACAGTTCAAGTGATAACTTGCAAGTAATTAACAATGCCAACAAAATGTAAACAGAAACGATTCAAGGATATGGTAGCTCTCAAGAGCTAAGTTCCACTTGCTTTGCCAGTTCATTCGTATATCTTCCCGTGATGACTCTCCGTCAACCGGGTTGATATTTCCAAATCGTAGATCACCATTTACTTCTCATCCATCCACCATACACCGCTTCGGGCCCGCACGACATTTATGAGGCGATACTCCACGAGTATGCCAAGCAAGATCTCTCCAATAAATCAAGCTTATCATGTGAATCTCATGGCTCACCGAGGTTCCCGACCAATCCCATGCCGACTCGAGTTCCAAGGTTGGCCTATGAGTTTGGGCGTCCCCCATGTGTCATGTAAGTGTCGAGGAGATTCACTCCAACGACGTATGCAGCCATAGCATACCATATCATGTATTCAAGCATTTGACAGGTCTAAGCATGTATTTCAGGTCATGTAAATCAGGCAAACCATGTTAAGCATGAGTCATTTGTTTCAAATGAGAACGAGTGCGATAAAGTACACACTCGACTCCATTTTTCAAAACCAAGTAGGCTAAGCATGTAATCAGGTAAGCCAAGTATGAATCAAGTCCATAGAGTTCAAGTAGTCATACACTTGACACTCACCGAGCAAATCAAGAAGAAATATTTTCTGGAAGTTCAAGTGTACACGGTAGGATCCTCTTGAAGGTCCTCGTGTGCGCCTGGGCAAATAATAACGTATTATCATTCATATATCCCAATTATCAAGGAAGATTGTACACTAGTACAATCTAAGGAAATTTCACGAAATCGAACCTCAATTACTCGTAAATCGAGGTTCAATTAGAGTTTCTTAAAGTATAGGAGCATTTGGGTTTTTTCTTGGAAATCGAGGTTAAAATATTTGCATAATGTCGAAAGAATAAAAAGTTCTTGGAAATCTCTATTTCCTTGAAAGTTGAAAAATTTCAGTTTTGATATGAATCTTTGAAAAATCGTATCTCACTCGATACAAGTCTAAAATTGGAAAAATTTATACCGTTGGAAACCTCTTCGAAATTGATAAAAGTTCTTAGAAGACATTGTTTCACGAATCTAAATGAAAGGTATTCAAAAATGAGTTTAAAGTTGCTGTCCCAGATCACCCAGGATTGAGCCGGGGTTGGTTTTTCGCTAACTTTGGAAATTCGGCAGAATTCACTCGTTGCAAACCAGCCCTTGAAATTTATAGCTCAATTAGAGGTGCAAGTAAGGTTTATGACAAAACAAACAGATCGAGCATCGGAGTTTTGAGCACCAAGATATGGTAGTTCAAAGTTGGGAAAAATTCAAGACTGTTACAAAATTTCCAGATTTGGTTCCGACTTTGGATCTTTTGTTAAGTGTCGAAACGGACTTGAATTGACACCAAATTGTGCAGTATGGTACTCCTATATGAAGGATATTTTTCTATCAAATTTTGTGGAAAAATACCTTCGGGAAGGTGGTTAACCAATCAACCAAAGTTTGGAAAAATTCTCAAGGCAATCTGCCCTTAATCCTTTTCTTCCCAAATCCAATTGTTTGGCTAAGAAAATCCTCCAATCATGGTTCATATGTGAAAGGAAAGTTTAAGAAACATTCATGGTACATTTGGTAGGTATTTAGTATCAAGAAATTCATTTAGTAAGACCACCACAAATGTCACGTCAAATCTGTCCAAATCCAAGGCTTTTAAGAACAAAACAGTCACCGTATCTTGATCATAACTCACTCAATTTAACTCGGATTTGAGCATGGTTGATAGTGTTAGAAAATACATGCATAGGGCTATAATTTCACAGAAGAAATCGTTTTAAGTTTCAGCATGCAACTAGCTCGAAATTAAGCCTAAAGTTGCAGCATCATCAAATCATTTCGGCAGAACGGCGAAACAGGGCAGCTGAATTCAGATGAGTGGTGCGGTTCACACACATGGAACCAGAACATGCATTATATACCGTTGGAAAGATGGGAACATCTAGTTTCAAATGCCACTAACAGCACTTGATTTCGACGACGGAGTACGGAGTTATGGATGAAATATGAACACTGGTCTGGATTACGACGAAACCGTTTTCCAGATTACTAGTTTTGGGAATAAATTCGTTTGACCAACCAAAACTCAGTATTTTTCAATGAAAATTTTTACACAACTACTACAACATATAAACAACACAATCAAGCCATTAAATCCTCAAATTTCTGCATCAAAGTGACCGAACAGAGCAAGGGCAAAATGGAAACTTTTTGCTTCAAGAGCTCAATACAGTTTCTGGCGATAATGCACCTCTAATCTACTTCCTTAAGCACTAATTCAACAATAAAACCATCATCAAACATCATTACAGCCATCAACTCAAAGTGGGAGTTCATAGAGCCCACATTTAACAATTTCCAACAATAATAAGCTATCCATAAGCATAATCAAGCTCTTAAGTGTAAGTTAGCCTTCATTGAACTAGATTTGAAGAGTGGATCATGGTTACCTTACTTGTGTGCTAAAAAGTCAGATTCTGGTGTTCAAAAGTCCCAAGAAAAATCGTGAGTGTGCAGCTCCTTCTTTGTCCAAGTGATTGTCCAAGTGATGAGCTAAACGTATGTGAAGTTTTGGTTGAATCTATGGAGGTTTGGTAGTGATTTTTGTGAGCTTTGCAGAAGGAAATGGTGAAGAGCTGCGGCTGCAAGCTATCCGTCCATTGCAGCTAGAAGAACTGAAATGTGGTTCTGATTCCTTTGCATACAAAAGACGCTTGACGTCTAATATTTTAAGGACGTAAAATTTAATTGCAACTAGTGCCCTACTCGCGCGTTTTGTGTTCAATTTCCCTTAAGTTTGTTGCACTAGTGCACTAAACCTCTAGGGCACTTACATTCATATAAATTTTATTCATTCTTAATTGTCCCAAAATAATTGTCCAAAGTCCCTCAATTAAGCGCGCACGTGAAAACACGTATTTCCAATTTAGGCGCAATAAAATGAAACCTTCGAGAAATTCTTATAACGATCGTACCACTAGCTACCACTTGTGTGCTTAAACCTAAAATTGTCTATTTTAGGACCATTGTATATGTCTCAAATTTTTGAACTTATTTTATTCCCAATTGGCTAAAGTGTTTAGACACGTTTTCACTTTTTCACTAAACAAGCTTCTAAGAAAATAATTTTTTGAAACGAGATACTTTAAAAATATAACGAAACTATAAAACCATGTACTTAGGTCTAATAAGGATAGAAAATAATATTCGGGGCAAAAATCCAAATAGATGATTAATTGAGCCAAAATTAGGGATTTTTAAAAAATAATAATTTTACGAGTACTCACGTGAATTGAGTATTAATTCCTCCATTAACCTTTCTTAATCTATTATTGATCGTTCTTAATTCTCCAATAAATAATACACTCTCGATTCAAGTATGGCCTGGAAAAACGTGCACCCGTCGTTCCGGACTAAACAAATTTTTGAAAAGCGAATTTTTCAACAAAACACTTTAAAAATATAAAGAGGCGTCATTCCATATAAATGGATTTAAAATGGTCGAAATAAATAATTCGAAGAAAATGAGTGAATAATCATTTAAATATTCCAGTAATATTCTATAAAAATAAAAAAAAATTTCGGGTTCTCACAAACATGAGGTAAGGTATTCATAACCTAGAAGAGACAAAGAACCGACTCTCATCTTGACAAAACAAGTGATGCAATCCCCTACCTAAGAACTCTACAACCAGCAAAAACAAAGCTAGAGAGAGCGGATATCCTTGGTGAACTCCCCTCGTCGCTTTAAAGAATCACGTTGGAAATGCATTGATCAACACTGAAAACCAATTATTCAACAATGTTCTAAATATTAGGTGCACCACCCACTCATGAAGGCTGAATTGCCGAAGCATGAAAATAAGGAAGTTCCATTCTATCCTGTCATATGCCTTCTCCATGTCAAGTTTCAGCATCAAGTTCGGGCATCTCACTCTCCTATCGAGATCCAATGCCATTTCCTGCACAATCAAAATGTTGTCAATAATGCTCCTGCCATGGACAAAACCTGATTGCCAAGGTGAGATCAGTTTAGGGAGCAAAAGATTAAATCAGTTTGTTAAAATTTTTGAAATAATTTTTGAACTTAGATTGCATAGGCTGATAGACCTGAATTCTTGCCATTTTGTTACTCCTGGCACCTTTGGAATTAAAACTATCAATGCACTAAAAAACCCCCTAGGTTGAGATGCCCCTTTGAAAAACTCCTGAATTGCTTCTAATAATTTCTTTTAAATAATCGACTGACACTCTTGATAGAAACCTGCTCTGAACCCATCTGGACCTGGAGCACTATCCTTTGACATCAAAAAAACTACTTCTTTCAATTCATGCAACAACAGCAGCTGTTGTAAACCCTCATTGTCCTCTTGACTCAATGTCAACAGTGAAAAATTCAAGATAGGGTCAGCTCTACCTTCACGCTCCGATGTAAACAGCTTTGCATAGAAATGGGCAGCCGAACCTTTGATACTTTCTTCATCTTCGATCCATTGACCTACATCATCCTTGATTCTCGATATAAAATTGAAACTTCATTGCTATTTAACAACTAAATGGAAAAATTTGGTATTCGCATCCCCCTGTTGGATCCATTTGATGGTCGATTTCTGTTTCTAGTATTCACACTCTATGGCTAACGCATGCACATGTTTTACCCGAGCCTCCCCTAATCCCATCTTAGACATATCATCACGGCAGTATCAAACTCCTTATATCATTTTTGCAAATTCTCTTCAGCTTCTATCACAGCCTGGAAGATGTCTCCAAAGGACTGCTTGTTCCAACCACGAAGTTTACTATTTACATTCAATAATCTCTAAAAAAAAACACCAATCATGGACAGTGCTACAGTGCCTATAGTTATGGTAACGATATTAGGGAAACCTGCTATTATAGGTTTCTATTACCTTTAGTGACAGATCAAATCTTTTAGCAACTTTTTAAATATTATATTAAAATAATTAATATTAACTTTAGTAAGTTTTTAATTAAAACTAGTAAGTATATGCCTGAGAAATAAGTTTTAGTCAGAAACAAAAATTTACACCTTGAGTAATTTAATTTACTTATTATTTGACAAAATTTACTTATGTTTAAATTAAACTTACTAATACTAAAAGTAAAAAATGTACATATTTAAGTAAAAAAAACGGTTTTGGGTTCCTGAAAACGGTTTTGGGTATCACCTTTCTCTTTAAAGTCATCTACCTTCTTCTTATTCAGTTCTCAGTTCCAATGATACGATTGAATTCTCAGGCAAAGGTTTCCACTTTGGTTCACACTTTCTCTTTGTTACAATTGAATAAATCTTCTCACTTCAAAATTTTCATCTTTAGTTCACACTTTCCCTCTATCCTTTCTCATCGTTCGGTTGGGTTTGAGTGCTGCCGTATGCAGACACAACAAAAGGGTTAGCGACGGTGGTAGCCAGCCAAAGAGCATATGAAAAATAGCAGTGACGAAGTTAGATCATCATGTTCTCTTGAAATCGTTTGATTATATTGCTGTAATTTATTTATATTTCATTTGTTTTGTTTGTCAAGATTTTCTTGGGAAATCAAGGCTGAGAATTTGAAGATTTTATTGCAATTTTGGGGCCGAAAATGTCCGTTGAAACATCTAGGAAATTGTTGTAGTTTTGATTGTCTACGGGTAAAATATGCTTAATAGCCATGTGAAACATCTAGGAAAGGACTTGAGACCAGGCGTTTAAGTTAAATGTGATTAATTTGTGAATGCATATAAGATGTTTGGTGAAATGTCAAAGAGAAATTTGTATGTTGTGATTGCTACTCTGTGCGGGTGAGAATTACTAATATATTAGTAACTCAACATGAGCTTTATAACTTGAATTCTTCAGGCAAGAGAGATTTCTCCCGTTTTGGAATTCTAAGTTGATACGCTTGATGGAGCAAATGTTATTGAACTGAACTGATCTAGAATCATTGTTGGTAATCTGTTGTTTCTATGGAAATTTATTATCAGCCTCTTGAATTTTTTACTCCATGTTAACGTCTGCAATGCCACGGAAATTTGGCCATCTATGGAAATTTATTATCAGCCTCTTGAATTTTTTACTCCATTGTAACGTCTGCAATGCCACGGAAATTTGGCCATTATTACTCTTGTAAATCTGTGTTGCAGAAGCAATTCTTATTACTATCCTATGATACATGTAGATTTTGTAGAATCACATCTTCCCTCTTCTTCAGTCAGGAAAGGAGAGAAAATTCATAGAACAGTTTCCAAATGTAAGTAGTTAAGATTTCAGAAATAAGAGGGATCACTAAAAGAGAGATGATATTTCAAATACTAAACCAACCTAATAATATCAAGGAGCAGGACATAAAAATCAATGTATATTCATTTCTGGTTTGACCAAAGCTTGGACAGAGCAAGTTGTAGCATCCTGTTGATCAAAAATTATTCCTCTGTTCATTGTTGGATGGAAGACAGACCGATAAATACATGATGTCATATTTTAGCTGCATTCTGAGGACTCGAGAGAAAGTGATTAATTTAATTTTTAACTATCAACAAATGTGGGATGCTTACAGTCCAATAAATGAAAAAACTTGTTCTTTTATCTCCATATAATTCTAGAAAAAAACCTGTTGTCGTCCAATTAAGACACACAAAGAAATTAATAGAATGATTAAGTGATCATTTTATTTTTGCTATTTTGAAGAAAATAAAAAAAGGTGTGTGTAATAGGTGCCCTAATAAAAGTGGTTTTATGTGATAGTTTCTTTAAAAAAATAAATTAAAATTAAACATGGACAATGTTGAAATAAAAGAGTACAAATAAATATGAACGTACGTAATCATATGATAGTTTTGGTGTAAGTTAAGTTCACTAATGGATGTTCATTGAGTGCCTATGGTTATAAGTTTGCACTACTTGAAAGAGTTGTGATCATGTGAACAACTATACTTCGTTAAAAACTTACATGCCACCCTGCTTCAATGACGTTTAAATCTAAATCGCAAGAGCCTCCTGTAATCCAAAGCTGAGATGAGCTAAATTCATTGGGTTTCTGTCAACTCGGGGCTCCCATATATTCATGATTGCCTTCGCTCCATAATACTTTTCTTCTCAAACTACTGCAGCTACAGACTAAAAAATCCCACACGAGACAGAAAAGTTTAGGGAAAAATAGAAAAAAGAGAAAACGAGCAGAAGAACAAGAACATTGTTTCAAATTGGCCCTCAAACATTAAGCATGTTTCTCATCGACAAAGGTGTTGGCTTATTTCTAGCAGTTAAATCTTCAGTACGGATAATGCATTTGTATAGGCATTAATGTGGGCATGCAATCCTTCATTAATCCAAAGTCATGTACAAAACACTAGCTTGTTAGGAGACGAAAAGTATTCAGGTACATTTTTCCTTCTTCACGCCTAAGTTTTATGTTATTTATTTGCTATGATTATGTGTTGTTGTGGCCTTTTTTTAATACAAATTTTGTGATGGTTTTGTAGTGAATGAACTAGATTTCAGCCAAGACCATTAAGGAATTTTATTCTTGAGAGAGTACAAATGTTTTTGCACGTCTTTGCTCAAAGCTTTTAGGATGATTTAAGTTTCTTCGAAGGTAGTTTAATGCGTTTTGATTGTAAATCTGAACATAATCTCCTTAGTTTGCAATTTCTGGTGTTTACTTGTTTTAATGTGAATAATTTCAGCTTGCTTGGAAAAAAGTTTGGTGATCAAATTTCAGATATTGTTAGCATCCAAGTGCTCTTGGGTTTGTAAACCAGAAATTTCAATTCAAACTGAAGCTTTTGATAGTGATATCAGAGCCCTTGATGCTGGTGATCAAATTCTCAAACCAAGTTACTAGCCTTTTGATTGCTTCAGATTTCTGAAGCTAAAGTCTTTGCGCTCTAAATTCAGTTCTTGGCCATGTAATCTTGTCATGCTTAGATAGCTATATCTAGTGTCCTGCCAGCTTAATTTTGATGCGCAAGTATCAATTATTAAAAGCTAGTAAATGATACCTATTTCTCAAGTTGCTATTTTTGTTAGTGGTTAAACATTCAAACTACATGCATGAACCTGGACAAGCAATAGAGACATAAGCCGATGTAAGCATCAAATGATTGATTTTCCTTATGATGATATGCTCTGATTCTCTGCCGGCTGTTGCTTCTTTCAGATTAATCTAGTTGCTGCAAGTGCGGTTCATTATAATTAGGCTGGAATTCCGATATTTAAGGCCTTAGGTGGAAGAACACGTTGCATGGAAACTTTAAATCCAGCATTGCATTTCAATGTAAGGAGGTGAAATCCTATTTTCTAGTGACTTGTTGGCCAATTTGAATTAGATGGACCTTTGTTGAATTAGGCAACGAATCCAGTATGTAAACTTTCTTTTTAACAAAGTCAACTAGTGTGCAATACTAATGTTGATTATCTTCATTTATTGGCACAAATATCTGCAAGAACATGTATAGTTTAGGAAGCCAATTACTTAATAAAAATTAGTTTAAAACCCAAGAAAAATGCATAAATTTTAAACATTATTTAATGAACCTTCTCACACATCTCAATGTTTCCTCCATATCTATCGGTGTCAAAATATATTGAAGTAGTTGTAAGGTCAAGTTCGGCATTTTGTAATTTGCACTGCAAAATTTAACCAAAATTATAAATTTTCAAAAACATATGAAGTCCGGATATCAATACTCTATTCAAATGTAAATATTCAACCTAAGTAACAAAATAAATGATAGCTAAACAAACGAAATATGAGTTCAATTGATTGTGTTTAAAATACATATTCTGTTAATGGTTAGTATATATGAAAGTGTATTTTCCATTTGTAGAAAAATAATATGCATTTTATATCTACTAACGAATAAATTACCGATGTTTTGAACAAATAAAACCTAAACTCATGGTGTGATATGCATATAGTTGCTCACATTTATAGTTATGCCATCATCCTTTCTTCCCATTTGTTTTCTTCCCATTTTCTTTGGGATAAAACACTTTTACAGTGTTTTAATTTATTTTAGACTCGGTTTGGGATTATTTATTTAAATTTTTATTACTTGCTTATGTAATCAAAATTGTGCAAAATTGATTTTATTAGAAATTATAGTGGTAAATTAATAAATTAAAATTAAGTTTCGGGTCATTCGAGTTAACTCGTCAACCCACCAACATGAAATTTTTGGATTCGGGTCAGATATTTAGACCCATTTCGGGTTGGCAAGTCAAGTTCGGGTCAGCGGGTTTTCTATTATACCCAATCTCAACCCGACACATCAATACGATTTGGACCCGATTGCCACCCCTAACTATATTGGTAAAAAAAAATTATATTTTACAAATTATTTCAATTTATTTAGAAAATGTTACTAATTTCATTACAAATTATGAAATGTAATCATGGTTTACTAATTTTTTACGAAACATAAATACTGCATACAAAAGGAAAAGATATTTGACTTTGTTTTACTTTGATTAGAAAAACTTGTGGTAGTAATATCGAAATAGTGACCTTGGTGCAAATTTCAAATCAACAACCAACGTACACTTAATTACGGTAATTTTTTAGTTGATTAGACTAATATATGCCATAAAGTAGTAAGATTTGATCATTTATAAATTGACAATTTTAACAGTTTATATACCATTCACCTATAAAAATTATGATTATTATAAAATGACATTTTATAATAATTTACATACTATTTGCCAATTAAAAGTAAGTTTCATAAAAAATGTGCATGTAAATCCATATTGTGAATGATACGAAATATATTTGAAACTCACGAAACTTAATATATGGGTAAATTTACTATAATTTTAAAAGATTACACTACATTAGATACGATCACTTTACCTTTTATACTTGTGAGCTAGAAAATAAATTTATTAAAATACGTAACATTTATAAATGATACATACATTTATTAAAATGCTTAAAATGCAAAACATTTATGAATGAAACATACAATCATTATTATACATTTATGTTACCAACAACTACTAACTATAATATTAAGTTTCAACCATTAATAAAAAAATCTTAGCACTAGTTTAAATAAACTTCCTAATACTTGTTTCATATAAGTTTCTTTAAGTAATATAGTAAATTTATGGCACAAACTAGTAAGTTTTGATGATTAACCAATCAACAAGATTTACTATTAATCTATAAAAACTTACTATTACTTGAACTAAACTTACTCCCCACAAAACTAAGTTTCGAATGTAGAGTAGTAATTTAATTTTTAAAAAAAGTAACTTTCATTTTTATTTCGATTTACTTTTTGAAACATAAATAGGATAACACTTATATGACCATTTTCAATTTATTTTTTATTTACGTTTAGCGGCCATTTGATCTTGTGATAGGCCTATCCACCTAAATAGGATAACACTTAAAAATAAGAAAGTTTTCCATCTAAAATAGTAAGTTAACAGTAATAAATTAGTAACTTTTATACTTCAAAATGTAAATTGGAATAAATTAGTAACTTTTATACTTTTATATCCCAAACTTACTTTTTATAGTGTAAGTTTAATTCAAGTAATAGTAAGTTTTAATACATAAATAGTAATTCTTACTGATAACATGGTAAAATTGATTAATAATAAAAACTTACTGATTTATGAGACACATGTACTATTTTACTTTAAAACATATTTCAAACTAGTGTTAGAGAATTTATTTGAAATAACGATAAGATGTTTTACTAATGATTAATTTTTAGTACCTTAGAAGAACTTGTACTAGTAATAAAGGAAATTTCAATTCAACAATCAACATGCACATGAATACAGTAATTTTTTAGTCATTTAGACTAATATGTGCCATAAAGTAGACAGATTTAGTCGTTTGTGAATTCATAATTTTAACAATTTACATAAAATTCATCTATTAAAAATTATGATTATTATAAAATGCCCTTTTATAATAATTTACTTACCATTTGCCAATAAAAAAAAGAGTTTGATAGAAAACATATGGATGCAAATCCATAATGTAAATGATACAAAGTATGTTTGAAAGTCACAGAACTTAACATATGGGTAATTTTACTATAATTTTCAAAGATTATGCTATGTTAATACAACTTTAATTTTTATACTTGTGACCCAGAAAATAAATTTATTAAGATTTTACCATTTTATTAAATTCATAGGCATTAATATATGAAAATTGTGTACCATTTTATTATATTCATCGGTGTCCATATATGGAAATTGTGATGTATAGATAAGTGCAATTCTATATATAATTCGAAAGATTTTTTTTTACTGTCATCCAAACTTTTTAACCTTTCACAAATTCAAAAATAATTCAAAATTTATAATATGACAAATTATTCTTACATATTTTATAAGGTCATATGCAAAAAAAAAGTTTTCATAGTTTATTTAAAATGGTTAAAACATATAACATTTATAAATGATACGTACAATTGTGTATCATACATTTACATTACGAGTAATTACTAACTATAATACTAAGTTTCAATTATTAATAAAAAATCTTAGCATTATTTCAAATAAACTTCCTAATACTTGTTCCATATAAGTTTCTTTAAGTAAAATAGTAAATTTATGCCATAAAATAGTAAGTTTTGATGATTAACCAAATTTACTATTCTATCAACAATATTTACTATTAGTCTATAAAAACTTACTATTATTTGAACTAAACTTACTCTCCAAAAAGTAAGTTTTAGATATAGAGTAGTTATTTACTTAAAAAAAAAAAATAAGTTCCATATTTCTTCAAATTTACTTTAAGACATAAAAGTTACTAATTTCTTGAGTTAACTTACTATTTTTAATGTAAAACTTACTAACTATATTTTTAGGTACTATTTTATTTAGATGACCAGTACAACAGGTAATCAAATGGTCGCTAAAAGTGTTTTTACCTGTTATATCAGGTAAAAACAGTTTCGTTACCATAATGCTCGTTACTTCAGACTTTTCCCACCAATCATACCACCCTTAATAATAGGTATAAGCCAAGCTTCTTGAACCACTTTCTTGAAGCTCGAGTGCTTAGTCCAGACTAGGGGTGCAAACGAGTCGAGTCGAGTCGAGCTTTGGCCTTATCGAGTCAAGCCTTAACTTAATTTCATCGAACTCGAGCTCGAGCTCGAGCTCGACGAGCTGGTAATTTTCAAGCTCGAGCTCGAAAAAAATAAAAAATAATTATTTTATTTTTAAAAAAATAAATAAAATAATATTTTTTCTTAATAAATAATAAAATATTAAGGATATTTATGTAATTTTACTATTAAAAATAAAAATAAAAAAAATATATATATATATATACTCGAGCTCGCGAGCCCAACGAGCTTGATGTTTTGAGCTCGAGCTCGAGCTCGACTCTGGCTCGAGCAGCTCGAGCTCGAGTCGAGCTCGAATCGAGCCGCTCGCGAGCGACTCGATTCGTTTGCACCCCTAGTCCAGACATTTAGAAAGCGGAAAGATGAACTCCGTAACCTGTTCGCTCCACACTTGATTAACAATGGAGTGTGGTCAAATCTGCCTCACAACAGTTGGGACACCTTTGTCACTTCAAAAAGATCTGTCAAAGTTTCATTTGCTAATGCCCTATCCAACCGCTGCCACACCTCACCATTGGTCCAAGTAAAAGGCGATCCATCAAAACCGGCATCCGAAAGACCACAATTGTAAATGGCTTTGTTAAATTCCTCCCTATTATTGCCATTTGGAGGTGCTCCACCAGACCATTCACTAACGCTAGAGATCACATTAAAATCTCCCGCCGCTAACAATGGGCCTGAAAACTGCTCTTGAACATCTTCCATCGTTTTCCACAGGTCCCGCCGACCCATCCTTGTACATTTGGTGTAAATTGCTGAAAAATTTAGAGAACCACCCATGATATCACCATATGAACCAACTGATCACCAAACTCATGGGGTACCAATGATAAGTCATCATTCCAAAAAATCCAAATTTTGCGGTCAAGGAAAGAGTGAGCATTGGAAAATTTCAAGATGCGACAAAGGAGAGTGTTATTACTTTTTGGAGGAGAGTGTTATAACTTTTAAAGTTATCTTTAATGTCCCTATTTTCCAATAAACAGATGGAATCGAAATTCGTATTTAGATTGTCACAAAAATTGACACCTTAAAATTTCTAAAAATTGCAAGTAAACGCCGATGCTCTGGTTAGTAATTCCAGGAGACTTGATGACAAATCAAGAGCGATTGACAATGTCATATCCTCATGACAGGAAATATCTAGTTGAGTAGTTTTCTTCCGAGTCTTGCAATTCATTTTCCAACCGACAAGTTTGAAAACCATGGTCCAAAGGAAAAAAATGTACATAGTAGAATATTTTTCAAGTATGACTGTTGAATGTTGAAAATGCAACTTTCAGAGTAGCTGATTTGTGGACATGCAGATGGAGTCCATCTCAAATTCGATGTTTTCGTACTTCCTGATTTTGTTTCTCATGATCCGATCCTGCAATGGAACCGATAGAATCAGTCAAAACCAAACCATGGCCGATGGTGAGACTCTGGTCTCCTCAGGTGGAACTTTTGTGCTGGGATTCTTTAAGCCCCCAAGTTCCACTAATCGATATCTGGGAATATGGTACAACAGATCTCCTGAAACGATTGTGTGGGTTGCAAACAAGGTAAGTCCACTAACAGATTCAGATGGAGTTCTAACAATCCACGGTGATGGAAATCTTGTACTTCTCAATGGAACGAAAAGGATCATCTGGTCATCGAATTCTTCTTCGGCAGATGCTCCAATGAACTTGGTCGCAGAGCTCTTGGATTCTGGAAACCTTGTTCTTAAAAGACAAGATGATTTTAAAGCAGAAAGCTATGTATGGCAGAGCTTTGATTTCACAACTGACACACTTCTTCCTGGAATGAAGGAAGGAAAAAACTTGCAGACTGGCCAAACTTGGTACTTGACATCATGGAAAAATCAAAATGACCCTTCTGCTGGAGAATTCAGTTACAAACTTGACACTATTGGGTTGCCTCAGTTTGTTCTTCGCAAGGGATCAGAGAAGAAGTTCCGCACTGGGCTGTGGAATGGACAGAGATTTAGTGGTTCTGCTGTGAGGTCCAGCATGTTTAATGCACCTGCTTTTGTTTATAATGATACAGATATATACTATACGTACGAAATGAGAGATAGTTCCGAACTCTCAAGGGTAACGTTGGATGAGTCAGGCGTGATTGAACACTATATGATGAATAAAGGAAGTTCTGATTGGAAACTCATGTATAAGCTGCCCTATGATATGTGTGGAGAATATGGTAATTGTGGTCCTAATAGCATTTGCAAGACCAATAGTGATCCAATTTGTCAGTGCTTGGACGGATTTGTTCCGAAATTGAAAGGAGATTGGGATGCATTAAATTGGTCTGGTGGATGCAAGAGGAGAACCCCCTTAGATTGTAAGCCCGGAGAAGATTTTATAAGGCTTGGAAATGTGAAATTGCCAGACCTCTTGGACTTTTGGCTGGATCAGAGCATGACCATTCGGGAATGTAAGAGAGAATGCCTGAAGAATTGTTCTTGTACTGCTTTCACAAACTCAAATATTACCAACGGAGGTAGTGGCTGTCTGATGTGGTTCGGTGACTTAATTGATATTCAAGAATATGATGACAATAGCGAGCAAGATATATATCTACGGATGCCAAGATCAGAATTAGGTAAACTATCTCCATAATTTCTCATATTCGTTGTTTAGCCATTGTAATGTAATATGTAACACTCGGGCCTTGAATCATTCATGGAATGCATCTTTTGGTTTCTTCAGTAAAGATTTAACCTACTAAACAGTAGGGATTCACTTCACTTGTCAGCATTATGGATGCAACCAGTGAAAGTCTGTTCACTGCTAACAATGAATTTTCTCAAGGCAGATGCAATCCAAAATCAGAAGAAGAAAAGAGCATTGCTTATTCTAGTGGTTCCAATAGTTTCTGGAGGGATGCTTGTCCTTTACTTTGTCATCTGGTGCACGATTCGGAGAAGGAAGGAGAAAAGAGGTAACAGAGGCTTGTCAAGCCTTACCATCCATTTACATTTCAAAGTATCATTCCTTTTTTAAGTTCTTGGTTCTAATTTTATCCTTGTACTGCAAGTACAATGCAACTGTACTTTCAGAAAAAGGTAAAGCCAACAGAAAAATTATAGTCCACTCACTAGTAGCAAATTATTCTAGGTATGAAAACAGGCAATGATGACATAGAGTTACCATTGTATCAATTGGAAGCTGTGACTATGGCTACTAAGAGCTTCTCTTTCTCCACTATAATTGGAGAAGGTGGATTTGGACCTGTTTACAAGGTACACTTACTTGTGTTCTATCTTTACAAGAATCAAATAAAATCATTACTTCTTATTTGAATATTGTAGGGTCGATTGGCAACTGGAGTAGAAATAGCAGTGAAACGACTCTCACAAACCTCTAGGCAAGGTCTGGGAGAGTTTAAGAATGAAGTTATTTTGATCTCCAGACTTCAACACCGAAATCTTGTAAGGCTTCTAGGCTGTTGTCTTGATGGAAATGAAAGGATGCTAATCTATGAATACATGACCAACGGGAGCTTGGACTATTTTATCTTTGGTCTGATTTTATTTCTTCAATCATTAGCAGCTAAGAGATCAATTAAAGATGGACAAAATAACAAGAATTGACTGATAATACCGCATCCTGCCTGCAGATCAGAGTAGAAAAAAGTTGCTTACTTGGAAAAAACGCTTTGAGATTGCCCTGGGAATATCTAGGGGACTTCTTTATCTTCACCAAGACTCCAGATTAAGAATTATCCACAGGGATCTCAAGGCTAGCAACATTTTGCTAGACAATGAGTTGAACCCAAAAATTTCTGACTTCGGCATTGCTAAAAGTTTTCGAGGAGACCAGACAGAAGGCAAGACAAGGACGGTGATAGGAACATTGTAAGTACGACAACCATTTATCATGGATTTGTCAAGTGGCCATTTTTTGACTTAAAATCTGATGTTTCATGCAGTGGCTACATGTCCCCTGAATATGCATTTTCTGGGACATATTCAGTCAAATCTGATGTATTCAGTCTTGGTGTGCTCTTACTGGAGCTTGTGAGTGGCAGAAGGAATAGGACACTTGACCATTCAGATCAGCATCAGAGTCTTTTAGGGCATGTAATGAAACATAGAGCAATTCCTCTCTCCTTTCTCTTACACTGAATTTCTATACTTTTAAACATAACCAGGCCTAGCATGTTTTTTTATCTCCAGGCATGGCTGTTGTGGACTGAAGATAAGGCCTTGCAGTTAATGGATGAGTGCTTGAAGGAATCATCTGTCGAATCGCAAGTGTTGAGATGCATTCAGGTGGCTTTATTGTGTGTTCAGAAACATCCAGAGGACAGGCCGACAATGGCAGCAATCGTCATCATGTTAAGCAACGAGACTGTGTCATTACCTCAACCAAAGCATCCTGGTTTCTTCTTAGAAGGCAATTATGCAAGGGTGTCTGAGACATCAACTGAGGAAAGATTAAGAACTTTGAATGCAGTGACCATAACTCAACTGGAGGGAAGATAGAGAGGAACCAAGTTCATCAGAGTACTTGGCCTTGAAAAAGCTCCCGGAAGAAACTGGAGGGCACATTTTTGCAGCCCGCTCTGAGCCCCCTACCCTAACCTCCAAAAAAGCCTTCGAGGCAACATTTGGCCCCAGTGGAAGAGAAAATCCGGTTATGCAATATAAAGTCAGGTTTTTTCAATTGAAACTGGGAAAAATGTTCCTAATAGAACATTAAATCACTTGAAACTGGTCCTCAGCCTTTGTATTATGGAGAACAACTAATCAATAGCTTGGCAACTTGATCGTAATTTAGAGATTATGTTCAGGTTTTGGCACATGACAGTACACAAGTTTTTGCAATTTTCCGTATGAAGTCTCAACAGTCCGGGCTTTTAATATTTCTAATTGTTTAATGGTATTATTTTAGTTTCTAATTCCGTTAAACAAAGGAAGAAAAGGTCCATTAAATTTAGCAACAGATCAAGTTTTTTTTTTTGTGTCTTTTTAAATATTGTATTAAAATAATTAATAATAACGTTAGTAAGTTTTAATTAAAATCAGTAAGTATATGTCTGAAAGGGTAAGTTTTAGTTAGAAATAGAAAGTTACACTTTGAGTAATGTAATTTACTTATAATTTGACAAAAGTTATTTTTTGTTTAAATTAAACTTACAATAAAAGGTATTCTAAAAATGCTATAAAAATTTTTAACAAGTACTCTAAATGGTATTCTAAAAAGTAGTCTAAATTTTTTTTTATGTTTAAAAAATATCCCAAAATATATTCTAAAAATTTTACTACTCTTAAATATTTCAAAAAATATTCTGAAATATACTCTAAAAACTATGCTACAGTAAAATTTTTCAAAAACGCCTCCAAAAACAGCTAATCAAAACCGAGATTTCAGTGTAGTTCCAAATGTTTTACGCGAGCCATCCTCTTCTTGAATCTCTTCCAAACCCAATGAAATTGCAGCGTTGTTTCCAAGCTGATTTTGAACGGGCCCGTTCAATACATGATGTAACAGTAGGGCCGGGTTCAAATACGGATACAATATACGTGTACAAGCTATACTATAATTATTGATTAACCCACTTAGGGACTCTTCCGTGAGTTGCTCAATGGTCAATGAAAGAGTACCAACTCAATTATTAACAGTCCAGTCGGTAAATGATGCCAATTCAAATTTTAATAGTAATTAATCCACTTTTTTCTTTCACTCCTCCCTTCTAGACGTTCCCAATCAGTGTTGCACTGCTGTTTTTTGCCGCATGCCTACATAGAAGAGATGAACTTTCTTTCAGAGATTTATTGTTTTTTCACAAATTGGCCCTCATATTCGATAGCATGATATCATGCTATCCAAAAGTATGTCTAAGGTTCCTATAAAGTCCCAATTTTGCTAGTTAGTTATATGTTGCCAATCTCAACCAATATGATGCCCATACAAAAGTTTCAGAATTAATTCATGCTGAGGTGTAAAGCCTAAGGGTTAAATAAGAACAATCATGGTAATTTGCTAATGTACCAGCTTTTCCAAATCAGATTGATTGGCTATTTTTGTGGGGAGGGGGGGGACGAGGGGGAATGAAGGGTGTTTGTTAGTAGGAGAATGAGGAAGAGGAAATGGGGAGGAGTGGGAAGAGATTGAGTTAGATCGTGGCGGAGAAAGAGTGGAGGTTGATTGCTATGGGGGGATAAGATGAAGGAGGTGGTTTGCAGTGCCATGAGAGGGATAGGGACAATAGCAGTTGGGGAGAAATTGATAGGGATGGTCATTGGTTGTTAGAGCGGATTAAGAGGAAATGTTGGATGGAAAGAAAAAAGTTGATTAATTAACATAAAAATTTGACTTCGCATCCTTTGCCAACTACACTCATTAATAATCGAGTTGACATTAGGGTTGAAAGACGAACTAAATTATTCAATACTTGAAATCGAGTTCAACTTGATAATAACTCGCTCGAGTTTGGTTTGTTAACTAATCACACCAAGTTTGAATAATGATTTGTATTTGATAAATTTTTAAGTTTGGTTCAAACTGGACTCGAATAGTATATAAGTAAAATTTACATGTAACATGTTCATACCACCTGAACTCAACTTGAGTTCTGTTCAATAAAAGCTCATTCAATCTCGACCCGAAAAGTAAACAAGTCGAATTTAAAAAAAAAAATTGAACTTATCAAAATAATCAAACAAATTTGAACACTAAAAGTATTCGATGTATTTAGACTCATTTATATCCCTAGTTAACACACTTTTATTAACTATTGAGCAACTTATGGAAAAGTCCATAAGTTACTCAATAACCATTGTAAAGCTTGCTACCTGTATACCTCTGCTTCATAACAAACAATGATTTCGGTAAACTATATAATTTGGTAGATCTATAAAAGTGTCTTATAAATCAACAAATTAAGAAACTTCAAATGTACGGACAGTGAAACAGGATATCAATATGGATTAACTTTCTTACGCATGTACATTAGCGAGTTTAGATGCAATATCATCTCAATTTGAATTTTAACTTCACATCTTGGACATGTGACATGCATTTAGTAGTAGGGATGATTTATTCTAACAGTATCGTTGGAAAAATTTTTGGAGGAGAGAGTTATAACTTTTAAAGTTATCTTTAATATCCCTCCTATTTCCCAATAAACAGTTGGAACCGAAATTCGTGTTTAGATTGTCACAAAAATTGACACCTTAAAAATTCTAAAAATTGCAAGTAAACGCCGATACTTTGGTTAGTAATTCCAGGAGACTTGATGACAAATCAAGAGCGATTGACAATGTCATATCCTCATGACAGGAAATATCTAGTTGAGTAGTTTTCTTCCGAGTCTTGCAATTCATTTTCCAGCCGACAAGTTTGAAAAGCCATGGTTCAAAGGGGAAAAATGTACATAGTTGAAAATGCAACTTTCAGAGTAGCTGATTTGCCGACATGCAGATGGAGTCCATCTCAAATTCGATGTTTTCGTACGTCCTGATTTCGTTTCTCTTGATCCGATCCTGCAATGGAACCGATAGAATCAGCCAAAACCAAACCATGGCCGATGGTGAGACTCTGGTCTCCTCAGGTGGAACTTTTGTGCTGGGATTCTTTAAACCACCAAGTTCCACTAATCGATATCTGGGAATATGGTACAACAGATCTCCTGAAACGATTGTGTGGGTTGCAAACAAGGTAAGTCCACTAACAGATTCAGATGGAGTTCTAACAATCCACGGTGATGGAAATCTTGTACTTCTCAATGGAACGAAAAGGATCATCTGGTCATCGAATTCTTCTTCGGCAGATGCTCCAATGAACTTGGTCGCAGAGCTCTTGGATTCTGGAAACCTTGTTCTTAAAAGACAAGATGGTTTTAAAGCAGAAAGCTATGTATGGCAGAGCTTTGATTTCACAACTGACACACTTCTTCCAGGAATGAAGGAAGGAAAAAACTTGCAGACCGGCCAAACTTGGTACTTGACATCATGGAAAAATCAAAATGACCCTTCTCCTGGAGAATTCAGTTACAAACTTGACACTATTGGGTTGCCTCAGTTTGTTCTTCGCAAGGGATCAGAGAAGAAGTTCCGCACTGGGCCGTGGAATGGAGAGCGATTTAGTGGTTCTCCTGTGAGGAGCAGCAGTTTCATTGCGCCTATTTTTGTTTATAATGATACAGAAATATATTATACGTATGAAATGACGGATAGTTCAGTACTCTCGAGGGTAACGTTGGATGAGTCAGGCGTGATTGAACACTATATGATGAATAAAGGAAGTTCTGATTGGATACTCATATATAGGCTGCCCTATGATATGTGTGAAGAATATGGTAAGTGTGGTCCTAATGGCATTTGCAGGATCAATAGTAATCCAATTTGTCAGTGCTTGGACGGATTTGTTCCAAAGTCAAAAGGAGATTGGGATGTACTAATTTGGTCTGGTGGATGCAAGAGGAGAACCCCCTTGGATTGCAAGTCAGGAGATGGCTTTATAAAGCTTAAAAATGTTAAATTGCCAGACCTCTTGGACTTTCGGCTGAGTCAGAGCATGACCACTCGGGAATGTGAGAGAGAATGCCTGAAGGATTGTTCTTGTATTGCTTTCACAGACTCTAATATTACCAACGGAGGTAGTGGCTGTCTGATGTGGTTCCGTGACTTAATTGATATTCAAGAATATGATGACAAATATAGCGAGCAAGACATATATCTACGGATGCCAAAATCAGAATTAGGTAAACTATCTCCATAATTTCTCATATTCGTTCTTTAGTTATTGTAATGTAATTTTAACAACTTGGGCATTGAATCATTATTGCAAACGTCAACGTACATTAATTAGTCGTATGCATCCTGTGGTTCCTCCCAGTGACGGTGTCAGTAATGCCTTTAATCAGTTAAAGATTTAGCCTGCTAAACAGTAGGGATTCATGTCACTTGTCAGCATTATGGATGCAACCAGTGACAGTGAATTTTCTGAATGCAGATGCAATCGAAAATCAGAACAAGAAAAGAGCATTGCTCATTCTAGTGATTCCAACAGTTTTTGGAGGGATACTTGTCCTTTGCTTCGTCTTATGCTGCATGATTCGGAGAAGGAAGGAGAAAAGAGGTAACAGAGGCTTGTCAAGCCTTACCATCCATTTACATTTCAAAGTATCATTCCTTTTTTAAGTTCTTGGTTCTATGAATTGGTGAACAGAAGCTACTTCTCTAGAAACTGCAACATTAGCAAGTTGAAGCCTATGAGCCAAACAATGAATGTAATAGGCATATGGACATTTATGGCAAATTAAAGCTTGCAAGCCGTTCCATTCAAAGATGACTAATTCATATATATATATATATCAACTCTCATAATATAAACTAAAATTGTAAAAATTTAGGGGGGGCCAATTTTATTTTACACACATATTTACATATTATGAATTAAAATTCTCAGAACTTAGGGGGGGCCATTGCCCCCCTCTGCCCCCCTTGGCTCCATCATTGTATACTTTTAAACATGACCAGGCCTAGCATGTTTTTTCATCTCCAGGCATGGCTGTTGTGGACTGAAGATAAGGCCTTGCAGTTAATGGATGAGTGCTTGAAGGAATCATCTGTCGAATCGCAAGTGTTGAGATGCATTCAGGTGGCTTTATTGTGTGTTCAGAAACATCCAGAGGACAGGCCGACAATGGCAGCAGTCGTCATCATGTTAGGCAACGAGACTGTGTCATTACCTCAACCCAAGCATCCTGGTTTCTTCTTAGAAGGCAATTATGCAGGGGTATCTGAGACATCAACTGAGGAAAGATTAAGAACTGAAAATGCAGTGACCATAACTCAAATGGCAGGAAGATAGAGAAGAACCAAGTTCATCCGGGTACTTGGCCCTGAAAAAGCTCCCGGAAGAAACTGCAGGGCTGATTTTTGTAGCCAGCCCTCAGCCTCCAAACCTCCAGAAAAGCCTTCTAGGCAACATTTTGCCACAGTGGAGGAGAAAATCCGATTATGCAAAATCAATTCCGGTTTTTTTCACTTGAAACTGGGAAAAATGTTCCCAATATATAAAACGATTAAATCCTATTTATGTATCAAGCTCTACTTGGAATTCTATTAATTATGGAAGTGGAGGAATAAAAAGGTATTCAGGGATGTGTTTGTACCCACTTCCTGCTGAGCATGTGTTTCATGAGATGCTGAAAATCAAGTCAAATTTCAACTTCTTCAAAATTAGTTTCATGCTTAGAAAACTTCAACATTAGAATCTTTGGATTAATTAGACTCGTTTACACCCGTACACTCAAATAATACTTTTATTTTCTTTTCAATTCTCTCCAACCACAATCGTATAATTCCTTTTTCTATCCACATTAAGATTTGTACAATTCTTGACATCTTTCCATTTCTCTAACCTTATGATTTGGTTCAACTTATAAATATGCCTATTTCTTGCTTTTATTTTATTTTATTTTTTTTGTAACAAAGACTTCCATTTTTTTTGGGTAAGTTTTGATCAAAATGGATTAATTTTAAACTTTTTACACATTTGTGTGATTGATCCTTTCTTTATTTTTTTTTCAATCACTCCATTTTCTTTTTTAATTTTCTCTCTCATCGCATCATATCACATAATTCCTTTTTTCATAGCTGGATGAGGAATTTGACAATTCCTCACATTTTTCGATTCTCTACTCCTATTATTTGGTTGAATAATCTATTATTCCTTTTAATAAATTGAATAGTTTCTATTATCATTTTAGGCCACATTTTAGGATGTTCCTCGTGATAATCCATTTAGATTGTCCAATTGGTTATTCTTTCTTAAAATCTATACAATAATCAGGAGAGAGGATATTAGATTTATTAATTGGTATCAAATTGCATTAAACCAAAAGAAGAGCTCTGACGGTGGCAATTTCTAGCACAATAAGGCAGCATGACTGGAAAATGATCTTAAATTAATAGGATTAATATGACCTAAATATAAGTGGATTATTATTGGATCCCATGTTAATGACAAAAATATATTTGTTTTTGGATTGAGCTGATGTTATTTGTGTTTGAATCTATTTCCCTTTTAACTTATTATATGCCAAAATCGAGTCCATCAAAGCTTAAATTCTAACTAGTTTTCTTTTAGTTTAATATATATTTTTTTTTTTTTTGGTTTCTTAAACAACTTAAAAAATGGCCTCTAGTGGTTATTTTTCAATTTCTTATTCTCTAATCTTACAAAATACACTTTAGTGTTTAATAAACTGTCAAGTTCACCGAAATATAATGCTCCCTCCGTCCCGAAAAGTTTGTCACTTTTCGGGAATTGGAATATTTTTCAATAGTAGACAAGAATAAGAGATAGCTGTCTGTAATTCCTAAATTATCCTCGCCAAGCTGTCCAAATTTTGACTATAGTGGTGCGGATGAAGTTATTCAAATGGTTTATGCAAACTAGTCAACACTTTGGGCCCACTACATTTAGAGCTGTTAAGTTAATCAAGTAGTTCGAAAGCTCGTTAGAGCTCGGCTCGTTAAGGCTCGAGCTCGGCTCGTTAATTTTGGTTAACGAGTCGAGCTCGAACTCGAAACATGCTCGTTTAGTTAACGAACCGAGTAAGTTCGGCTCGTTTGATACTCGAGTAGCTCGTTAGAGCTCGTTAATGAAGGGCATATTTGTCATTTTAGAAATCAAAATTATAAAAATTAAAAATTATCGATTTTTATTAAGGTTAATTTGCACGAGCTCGAGCTCGAACTCGTGAAGCTCGACTCGTTTGTGATAAACGAGTCGAGCTCGAGCTCGAACTCCAGCCACATGTACATTTAACGAGTCGAGTTCGAACACATTTTAAAGCTCGTTTTCCTAACGAGCTCGAGTCGAGCTCGGCAGCCAAATACTCGACTCGACTCGGCTCGATTAACAGCTCTAACTACATTATTAAAGCTACACTAACTTTTTGCTTATTTTGCACTGCACGCGCTAGTAAACATTAGCATCAGCCACGCACTTCAAAGCGTGTCTTGTTCTTTTGATAATTTATGCTGGATCCACATATTTAAAGATAGTGTCAGAAGGGTAAAATTAGAAGAAGGAGAAAAATTCATTTGCCATTTTAGATACGTGACAAACATTTTGGGACAGACCAAAATGGAAAGCATGACAGTTTCAATGGGACGGAGGGAATACTTATAAATATATTCACCATAATCAACTTAAACAGGACTCAACAAAAACAAATTCTAGACCAGGAATAGAAGTAAACGTAGGCCAGCTTCCAGAGAACCATAGCAACGTTGAACGTGTTTTTCTTATTAGCTCTGATGAATGAATTTATACTATTAATCCAAGTTACTTCATTTGGCAAAATTTCAACCTTAATCCTCCATAGTTTTAATTAGTCTTTTTCTAACTTCTCAATAATTAGTCATCATCTTGGTTCAAATTAATCAGATTTATCGCAACAAACATTAGGCCTGTGAGTTTGAGGTTTAAATTACAATACTTCGCCTTTTGGATTGATTCTGCTATCAATTGCAAAGCTGTCACAAACAACATGAACTATGAAATCTAAGGGACCAATCATATAACAAACAAAATTGATTTATTCGGGAAATAACTTGGTCAAACCTACGAAACAAGAAAACCTCTCCTGCTGAGACCAACTCGTAAGAACTTAGAGACTGGAATCAAGACTGTAATCACTAAAATGTGGCTGGCAAGTCAACATGATCTTTGTTCAGTACCATATCCTCATTTAACATATTCCATCCCCACAACATCTACTGCAAAGAACAGCCAACAATTGTGAATTGGTATCTAAAGTCAGCACATAAGAGCGGAGCAGAAAACAACAAACCGTTGTTGCTTTCTCAGATGCATTGCGTCCTATGTACTCCGTGCTTCTTTGATCTCTTCATCCACAAAAAATCTATATTGTGGACTAGGATGCCAGCCTGCTAAGTTAAACGCCCTAGTTCCAAATTCATATATAGACCTGATGTTGAATCCACAAACGCTCTGCTGCAGTCTCTTAAACCTGCAAGTGCATAAAAAAGAAAACTTGGACATATAGGATTGCTGCATATGTATATACATTTTTTGACACATTATAGTATCTTCAGGGCCTACTTTTCTAGAAAACAACAGATGAACAGTAAAGAAAACAAACAGCTCCATTATTGTATTAGTCATGTGTCTTCACTGCAACAAGAATGATTATCCAGCAAAACCATAAGCAACTCAAGAGATTTATGAAGTATATATGAAAAACCTGTTTCAGCAATCAAAGACATTACCTAACCTACCCAAACCTTCCATCCACAACCAATTATAGATATCTGCTGATGGTGTTCAATCTAATGTATGGTGAAATCCCTAACTAAGCATGTCTTAAAACTTTTTCTGTGGGCAAAAGAGGGGAAGTAAGATTGGAGCTCATCTACTGACCATGTTTTGGAGGTCACCTATTGACTATGTTCTAATGATCTAGTAGCACATAGCTCATGTATGTAGTCAACCATCTAACAAGCAGTAATTGTTTCATGAAACAATGACCCATTGATCTTTGAAACCTATAATCTTAAATCTAAATCTGGAGCCAATGGTCAACACGAGTCATACTAGAAGAACCATACAATTATAGCTCTCAAGCCTCAGCACACGCAACAAAATCAGAGGTCAGTGACAACAGGTATTTTGGGAGACAAAACATTTAATCACCATATTATGAGTGACCAACTAATATTTATAGGAGTACAAACCTATCAAACTATTTACAAAAATACTCTTACTAATTTATTATCTACGGAAATACTTATATTCTCTTAACACTCCTCCTTAAATTGGAGCATATATATCATAAGCATCCAACTTGTTACAAATACATCTCACCCTAGAACCCCCTAAACTCTTAGTAAACAAATCAGCCAATTGATCTACAGACGGTACATGAGATGTCTTAATAATTCCGTCAAGCAATTTTTCTCAAATGAAATGACAATCAATTTCAATATATTTTGTCCTTTCATGAAACACTAGATTAGAAGCAATATGAACAGCCACCTGATTATCACACACTAAATTCATAGGCTATTTATGCTCAAACCCAATTTCAAGTAACATGCTTTTCAACCAAACCAACTCACATACAGTGTGAGCCATAGCGCGGTATTCCGATTCTGCACTTGATCTGGAGACAACTGTTTGTTTCTTACTCTTCCACGACACTAAATTATCACCAACGAACACACAATATCCTGTGGTCGATCTTCGATCTGAGGCAGAACCAGCCCAATCTGCATCACTATATCCTTCAATATCGGTGTGTCCATGATTTGGATACAGCAACCCTTTTCCAGCACTCTTAAGATACCTGAGAATCCGTATAACAACATTCTAATGACTAGTACGAGGGGTATCAAGAAATTGACTCACAACACTTACTGCAAATGAAATGTCAGGTCTCTTTACAATGAGATAATTTAATTTACCCACAAGTCTTCATATTATCTAGAATCATCTAGTAATGCACCTTGATCTCCTACTAATTTCACATTATGATCCATTGGAGTATCCACAGATCGGCAACCTAACATCCCAACTTCACTCAGTATATCGAGTACATATTTTCTTTGACATAAATAAATTTCATATTTAGACCGAACTACCTTAATACCCAGAAAATATTGTAGATGACCTAAATCCTTTGTCTGAAAGTTTGCTTGCAGATTGGATTTAAGTTTCTGGATCCCCACAACATCATCATCTGTAATCGCAATATCATCCACATAAACAGCTAATAAAATTTTACCAACATTAGAGTGCCGATAAAATACAGAGTGATCTACTCCACATCTTGTCAGACCGAACTCCATGACAACACTACTAAACCGACCAAACCAAATCCTCGAAAACTGTTTCAATCCATATAAGAATTTTTTCAAACGACAAACCAACCACGAATTCTCCCCCTAAACAACAAATCAAGGAGGTTGTTCCATATATACCTCTTCTTCCAAATCTCCATGCTGAAATGCATTTTTCACATCCAACTGATGTAATGGCCAATTATAAGTTGCTGCCAAATAGATAAGAAGATGAACAGAGATAATCTTTGCAACAGGAGAAAATGTTTCTAAGTAGTCAATTCCATACACCTGAGTAAATCCCTTAGCTACAAGACGAGCCTTCAATCTATCAATAGAACCATTAGATTGCACTTTTATAGTGTACACCCATTTACAACCAACAATTGGCTTACCAGAAAGAAGAGAGACAAGATCCCAAGTACCATTTTTCTCTAAAGCACACTTCTCTTCTTGCATAGCTAATCTCCAACCAGGATGATTAAGAGTATGGGTAATAGACTTAGAAATGGAGACAGAATCAAGATAAGCAATAAAAGAAGAATATGACATAAAGAGACGAGAATAAGAAACAAAATTAGAAATAAGATGAGAAGTGCAATACCTCTTACCTTTGCGTAAAGCAATAGGAAGATCTAACTTTGAGAAGAGCGTCATAACTGAATTTAAAGATTGAGAGTTAATTGGTGAAGTGCGTGGCATATCAAGAGCTTTATCAACCATGGAACGACGAGAATAAACTTGAAGATTAGGACGAGATAATTGACCTAGTGAATCTGGTAAACTAGATAACTCGAGTAATAAAGAAGAAGTGACTGGTAAAACAGGAGAGGAAAAAGAGGGACGCTGGTCTAACTCACAAGGCATACCGTGTTTCATAAAATATGGAGTGGATTGAAAGAAAATAACATCAGCACAAATAAAAGATCGATTTAAAATTGGACTGTAACATCTATACCCCTTTTACGCTCATGCGTATCCTGAGAAAATACACTTAATAGCACGAGAATCTAATTTATCCATCCTAAGAGCAAGCTGATGAGCAAAGCACATACATCCAAAAATGCGAGAAAGTAATTTAAACACAGGTTCATGAGAAAAAAAATGGAATGAGGTAATTGACCTCCAATAATATTAGATAGCATGCGATTAATTAAATAACATGCAGTTAGAACTGCATCACTCCAAAATTATTTGGGCACATTCATGTGCAACAAAAGTGTTCGAGCAATTTCGATTAAATGTCCAATTTTTCTTTCAGCAACTCCATTCTGTTGTGGAGTGTGAGGACTGATGAATAATACCAAATTTAGTCATAAAGGTATTAAATGGAGTGAAAAAATATTCCTTCGCACTATCGCTGCGAAGTATACGTACAGGCACACCAAATTGATTCTTTATTTCTGTAACAAATGCACAAAAAATGGAATATAGTTCAGAACGATCTTTCATTAAATAAAGCCATGTAATCCTGAAAAAAATCATCAATAAAGATTACAAAATATTTAAAACCTAACTTTGAAGTGACTCAACTAGGACCCTAAACATCAGAATGAACCAACAAAAAGGGCTCAGAAACCCGTTTATTGACTCTAGGAGCAAAAGAAACACGATGATGCTTTCCTAACTGACAAGACTCACATTCTAACGAAAACAATTGACTCAAAATAAGAACCAACTTTTCAAATTTTGTAGAGACGGATGACCCAAAAGACAGTGAATTTCAAGAGGAAAAACAGTAGCAGGACACGCAATCGGACCATTGGAGTTGAGAAAATAAATATCATTATGCTCATGCCCTCCACCAATCGTTCTCTTTGTCTTCAAATCCTGAATAACAACAGAATCAGGAGAACAAGTAACTGAACACTGTAGAGATTTAGTGAACTTACTAACAGACATTAGATTAAAGGGCAAACTAGGTACGTAAAGAACAGAAGACAGCGGAAGAGATGGGTTAATTTCTACAGTGCCTAGTCCTTTAACTTTAGTGGTAGATCCATCAGCTAAAGTAACATGAGGAAATGAAATAGACTCTTGAAAGTTAGAAAAAATTTTAGAGGTACCTGACATATGATCAGTAGTCCCGAAGTCAATAATCTATGAGTCATTACCTTTTTGTGCTAAAGAAGCAAAGGGAAAAGATGCGTGATTTGTAACTTGGTACTGTAGGAATTTAACATAATCTTTTTCGGATATGGTAATAGTCTTCTGGGACCCTTGTGCTGAAAAACTTGATTCAGCTTGGTCAGTGATGACCGTATTAGCAAACCGAGGAGGTTTTCCAACTAAATCCCAACAAGTATCACGATTGTGATTCTTCAAACCACAATGAATGCACTCACGGGTGTCTCGACCTCTACGACCTCCTCTACTTCTGACACTTTTTGATAAACTTTCAACGAATAGCATTTCAAACCAAAGAAAGGGTCAAAACTCGAGACGAACCGTGCGGCGTGAACAGTGCCGCGATGAACAGTGCGGCGTGAGCAGTACTTTTGCTAGATGTTTAACCCTAACCCTAGGACTTTAGCTCTGATACCATGACAACAGGTATTTTGGAAGGAAAAACATCTAGTCACCATATTATGAGTGACCAACTAGTATTTATAGGAGTACAAATCTAACAAACTATTTACAAAAATACCTTTACTAATTTATTATCTATAGAAATACTTATATTCTCTTAACAGTTAGCTACTGCTTTTCATCCATAGATGCAGATTTACATCCATGGTTTTCATATTAAGATGATGTACATCTCTAAGGATGCTTCCAGACAAGCTCAATGATGAAGTAAAGCTTGTTATACACTTGCACATTTTGTCTCTTAATGTTAAAAAAGTGAACCAGAAACAAAAAGTAATAAAAACAACCAAGAATACCAATTAGCACATCGTAAAATAAACTCAAGCACCATCATTTGAACTTGAAAATAAGACTAGGGGTGAATATACCCCTACTCGAGCTTGACTCGACGCACAAAAGAGCATACCCGAATTTGAGCTTGAGCTCAAGCTCATCGAGTATTAAAAAGAATTGAGGCTCAAACTTGACTCGACCAATATTTGAGCTCGTTCAAGCCTCAACCAGTTCCCCTTCCCCATGCCCACCCCAAAAAAAAAAAAAAAAAAAAAAAAATGGAACCTCTTTCAAACCAGACAAATTTTCTAGAACAAAAAACTCATCCAAGTTCTCAAAAGCAAAACAACTAGAGGATGAATTAAGCATCTCTCTCAACTGGAATATCCAATAAAAACCATATATGAAAGCAAGAAATCATTTGCAAATCAAAGGAAATTGTAAGCATGAACAATTGATCCGTCACTGCCAGAAAAACTCACACCTACTTTTCAGATTATTAAGCATGAACCATCACTGCCAGACAAATCCAACCAGGCCAACAATCAAAATTGTATGGAAAAAAAAGAGACACATCAGCATTCCAAAATTGACTTGCCACCATGACCGTATCCATTGTCCCCCCTTTTCACTATTTCCTTCCCACCACTCTTCTTTTTTGCATTCTTCAACAAAAAACAATCAGAAAATGAAACTCAACATCTCAGATTGAAAAAAAAAAAATCAATCTTGAGCTTTTGAGTCTGAGGATCTGCAGCTGAATCTGATGTTGTGACTCCTGCAAGCGGTGAAGATGAGCAGCTGAGGGTTGACATGCACTTGTGCCAGTTGTGGGGGTGAGAACTGACAGGCTGAGCTTGAGAAACAAAGGGTGGTGGTTATCAATGGTGGTGGAGTGCTGGTAGGGTGAGTGATGAGCGTGGTGGTGGGTTGCTTAGGGTTATGAGTTGTGATTTGCCAATAGTCAGAGAATGATAGAGGTTAAAGTTTAAAGGTCAACTTGTTTTATTTCTTGATTAATCTAAAATGGAAAATTACCCCTTGACTATTCCAAAAGATAAGCTGGTAGGACATGGTAGGACGTGTAATTAATCTTAGAAATATTGATATTTAAGTAATTCTACAATTAATACATAAAAAAATAGAAATATATATACAAAAGCTCGAAATGCTTGACAGGCTTTTGAGCATAAGACCATCGTGCTTGTACTTGACTAAAGACTACACTCGAGCTCGACTTGAGTTTGGTCAAACCCAAACTCAAGTTGAGCATTTGAACAAGCTGCTCACGAGTAGCTTGGTTCGTTGCCCCAATCCCCCCCCCCCCAAAAAAAAGAAAAGGGAAAAAAAAGGAGAATAGCAAACAAAAACACAATATGCTAATAGAACTATACCCACATGTACATTCAGGCACTAAGCTGAACAGCCTGCGGCTTGTTTATGTCCTCCTCAGACTGCAATCCTGGAAATTGCCCAATATCATGTCCTCTCAGTGGTTGGAACTCATTGCCTAAACCAACAGCGAATTCATCTGGACACTGCCCCCCACTTTGCAAGTAATCTGCTATCTGCATTGTCATACTGTGTTAGATTTTAGCATTTGAGAGAATCGATGACTATAACATCTGCTAAAAAAAATATCTTTCCTTTGCCCAGAAAATTACTCAGAGCATGTCCAGTAACAACAGATCAAATCAACACTTGGGTTGAATAGATACAAGTAATGGAATATTGACACTTCAGTAGAGTTGCAGTAATCTTAGTTAACATAATACAGGAAATTAACTGGTACACACAAAGGAGGAACAAGAAAAAGAAAAGGAACTTGCATGATTAGCAAGAGCCATGCCACTTAATGCTGCAGCTTCCAAGCTTGAACCCTGCAGCCAATCACCACATATGCCAGCTCTTCCATGAGGATCAAAGATGCATGGAACATTTGGAGTATTAAGAGGTAGAGCTGCACCCCTGCAAGTTTAGAAATTACAAAAATTTGATCTCCCAGAAAACAGCAAAAGTCAATTGAAATTTTTTAAAACATGCAAAAATGCAAAAATACTCATCCGTGTACTAGCTAATGGATACCAAATTTAGTGCTGCGAATAGGTACAAGTTAAGGGAAAAGAGATTGATGTCAATTGTGTGTGCACATAAAACAGAGAGGGGCTTTTATGGGTGGAGAGATGGATAGAGGAAAGACAAGGGGTTTCAGAGAGAGAGAGAGAGATCTGTATCGGTACTTGTTACAGTCAACTTGTGAAAGTAAGCTGGTAATAATTAGTTACAAACATGTGTCTCCATGTGTAAAGGATCTGCATGGTATAGTTTCAAAATATTTGTAAAAAATTTGTCTAGCCTGCAAGTACTGGAGGTTAGCGTGTTTAGACGTCGAGCTTTGCTTGCCTCTGCATTCAATCACTTGACTTGAGATCAAGGTCAACCAGTACAATGTCAACTGAATAGTAGCTCAAGAGAAGCTATGTCTATTTGCAGCCAAATATCAAATTCTAGACGAGCCGTTTTACCTTTTATGACCATTTGGACAATTTGCACAAGCTTCTGAATGAACATTATTAATCCTAATCATAAGCACCAGGATGGAATGAACATTATTTAAAAGCGTAATCACTACATCCATTAATAACACATTTAGCTGGATCTGCACATAAAATTGTCTTCTAAAAATGACTCAACAAAAGGACGGGCAAAGCTAGGAGCTCATGAAAAAACTCAAGTTGTCTTTTAAGAGAAATCTTAAGTGAAGAATATAAGAACAGACTAAGCAGCTTACTTGCCAGCTTACAACCATGGACCACGAGTACCTCAGCAGAATCAACCTCATCAGAAAATGATAGCAAAAGAAAACCAAATAACTGATGTGTGTGAGAGACCAGAGCATAGACATGGCAGAGGAACAAGAAGTAGCACCCAAGCAAAGGTGAAAATCTAGCCAAATTCTCAAGATACTCACCAAAAGAAGGGGAAAAAAAAGTGCATCAAACAGTTCACAGCCACAGCTCCAACAAAATTAGTGAGCATCATTAATTACCACAATTGCACTCGACTGAAAATGGGTGTCTGGATTGAGCTTTTCGGTAGTCCTAGTGCATACTCAACATCTGCAAGCATAGTTTCCTTCACCCTCTGTGCTGTGGCAACTGGAATACTTTCCTGGCATAGCCAATAAATTAGCTCTTAACATATGGAACAAATCATTTCTTTCAAACTATCTCTTGTATTGGACATCAAGTTTACATGCCCCACCATCTTTTATTTATATTTTAATAAAACTCGGGGCTGGCATTGCTCCCCCTATTGGGTTTTGCCTAAAAAAGAAAAAAAAATTGCGTTCAAGTAGACCCTTAACTCTCTTCTACAATCTACTCAATGAAAAAATGCAACAGGTTATGCATCTGTAATTCAGATTCCAGACAAGGTTCAGTTCCTTGGCCTACAGAGTACAATGTGGGAAAGATAAAAATCTTCTCTCTCTGGTTACAACTAACTCCCCCAATTTGCTGATAAAGATCAACAGCACACAAGAGAGACTAAAAGACCAACATAATGGTCTGTCAGTAACGAGGAAGAAGGAAGGTTATCAATCACAGCTAACCATGCACAGAACTAAGCAATAAATTGGCATCAGGTAAACTGCCTAAATGACCACTTTTTTAACGCTATCTTATTTTACAAACCCACCCTATGTGCCAACCAAGAATCTGATCTAGGTTTATGCTTCAACAAAATCAGGCATTTAATAAAGAAGTTCACTAACTTGTGGAACTTTGTTCTGCTTTCCAAAAGTAGCTGTGCTGAGAAATGTCCAACAGTGAGGGCCATGGCTATGAGAGCCTAAGAATTTCTTTGTGTTGTCAGCCATCCATGAGATGGAATCAACTCCTTTCACAAAAGCTCCTTCAAAAGGAAATGCAGTTGCACTGGCCGGGAGGGGTAATGGATCTTTAAAAGCTGCAAGAAGAGCCCAAATGGAACTCAGATTGAGCCTCTGCAAGCAACAGGGGTAATAACTCAAAAAAAAGGGAACCCAGAGCAGCAGAAAATTTCTATTTTAGTTTAACTCTTCCATACCTTCATTTGTCTTGCAATTAGTGGTAAGCCTGATGATGCCAGCAATCTATTTGCACATTTTCCTGCCATAACAAATGATAAACACATATGGATGAAACAAAAGAAAAGCCAACTCACACTTATTGAAGCTACAAAGAACAATGAATGGTCTCTTTGTCTTGCAATACCCACAAAGTATATTTGTGATATGAAGGAAACGTATCAACAGAAAGCGAAAACTTTCCAAACAAAGCTACTGTATCAGTTTAACTATCAGATTGATACAAATGATCAGCGAATATTGCAATGCCCCAAACCCATGGACTATCCTGAGTAACTTTTGAGCTGAAACAACGGGTTCAAAATGGTTAACCCAAGTTATTCAATAGCCATAGGCCCAGGCTTATATACTAAGCTTTTTCCTTTCCTTGAGTCTGGGACTCTTTGAAGCGGGGCCTCATACTCACCCCTCCTTTTTGGACCTTTGCGTTCTCACAAAGGTCAGTCATAATCCAAACTATCCACTTAGTTGTGTGTAGACTCTAGAGGTGGCTTGTACAGGTTTTAGAGGTGGCTCCCATCCAACATGGCACTTAGCCTCGCAAGTTCTAGAGCGCCGCAGGCTCTAGAGGTGGCCCCCGTGGAACATGATACTTAGCCCAATACAATACTTAGTTCCTTTGCACTACTTTGCGTAGTCAAATCCATTATATCACTGATCCTAGGCTCACCCAATGCAAAAACCATGCGAGATTCGCACTAATACCATTTGTAAATTTATGGGAGGACATTTGGCGCTCAATTTCGTCCCTTAGTCCTTGTTCAAAGCTACCGTCTCTTTTTCTTCATTCCAAATGCTTTTGGATAAAAACGTCCCAGAAAACAAATTTATTTGCATATTGCAGCACCGACATGTTTCCAATTTGCTTCAGATTATAGAAGTCATTTTATCTTTCTTTCTTAAATCTCTTGAATAGCATTGATCAAGAAAAACATCTCTGAACTCCCATGTTATAGCATCTTCTTTAGCATCCATCATAGGCTCCACTGATCTCCACCAACTTTCTGCACCACCAATTTTTTGCATCACCAATTCAAAATGGAATCGCCACTTGAACCTGAATATTGTTTGGAAAATTCAGAGCCTTGAACTTAGTCTCCATTTGGGCAATCCAATTCAACACCACATTGGGGTAAAGGTCCCCCTTCAAAATTTGGAGCATTCGCCTTGTGGAGTTCATAAAATAAAAGCTTTGCATCCATTGTTGCTTTAACTGTTGCCATTGCAGTTGTATTTTATTTTGATTCTGTATCACTTGAGCCACAGTTTGTAAAATTGACCCCATTTCTACTGGCATACTATTACCATTAAAGGTTGTCTAGGTGTTGGTTGCAGCAGTTTGAGCACTAGCAGAAGCTTCTCTTGTTCTCTAAGTGCACCTTGGTCATCTCTAGGAGGTGCATTTCTATTTTTATGAACTAAGACTATCAGTGGGACTTCCATCTTTGCATTCTCTACCTCATCAGCACGAGTCTGGCTATTAATATCAGTATTTTTATTCTTTCCGGTCATTCACAAACTTGACTACGTTTGACAAGTTAAACCATTAGTATCTACAAATCTTTGAAACAATGCTTTCTATTCCTAAGCTATGTCTTAAATTACAATAGACAATTTATGTCTAATGTTTTAAGCAACCTTTTATCTGATACCGCTAAATGTCATGCTCCAAATCCAATAATCGTATTTAATAATATTTAACTTACAATTTGGAGTGCATCACCGGCATATCCTCCCCAGAGGATACAAATAGCAAATAGCAAATAGATAATCAAGTACATTTTTTGTAACAAATAGCAAATAGAGCATACATTTTAAAAATCACAGAGACATGAAAGAGCCACTTACTGAATCCCTAGACCAACTCTAATTTCGTGCCAAAAGTCACACCAATCTGTTCTCATCTCCAAAAATAGTAAAACTACAACATTAACTATTGGCTCAGACCTCCTAAAAATAGTCAAATACATAATTTATCGCAATTGACTTGTGAACAAATGAAATCTAATGTCGAAACCATGCTGTCATTTGAAATATCAACACCGGCAACATTCCTTTGAAAATTGTAATTCGAGTTACATATATCAAAAAATCATAAAACTTGCGTCGTTGAAAACTGACTCAAAGCACTAACTATCTTTAGAAATACCTTCTAGAGATTCAAATCATAAATTGGTGTAAATCAAACCGCCAGTCACTGCAATTTCTCAGTCCTTAGCTGTGCAAGTTCTGATTTTTAGCCAACTTTACAGATTTTCTGGTATTTTTAAAAAATGAACTAGAACTTAAATTTTATACCGTCGAAAAGATTTTTGAATCTAGTTTCAAACACAATTGATGACACTCAATTTCAACTTTTCTATACTAAATTATAGTTGATTTCCCAAAACTGCTCCAAGCTAACTGTTGTTACAGGAATGGTTGAATTTCAAAATGTTCTTGACTCTTAATGCTCCAAAATCTTTTTAGTTTTGTGTATATATTTACACTACATGCTTGATTATATTTTAATAGCAACATATATAAGAAATCACTCCAATAAAACTCATTACAACTATTAAGTCTCATTTCTCCCAACTAGTGGCCATTAAGACCATCAAAATTTCGCACCTCAATTTTACAACTTTGAACTTAATATGTTTTAAATAATACTTCCTTACCACAAAATCTAATAGAATCAGGTATGATAGTCTCTCTTCACCTCTTTCTCCCCAAAACTCCTGATTCTTCTAGTACTTGGACAAAATTAAGGCAGCCCAAGATAGACAAAAGAGTTGGGCAGATTTTAAAAGAACGGATCTTGAGTTTCAATGAATACTTAGGTTTGGGAAGAAAGGAAAGCAAAGCCCTCATTGTATCAGCCCTTTTGAAGTTTTGGAACAAGTTGGAGATTCGGCATATCGACTTGCCTTGCCTCCAAATTCGTCGAGGGTACTTAATGTATTCCATGTGTCTCTTCTATGAAAGTATGTGTTTGATCCCAACCATGTATTAGAATATGAACCATTGCAACTACAAGAAAATTTGGCATATGAGGATGTTCCTATTCAAATCATAAATCAGGCATGTCAAGTTTTCAGGACGAAATTTTTTTGTGAGGGTAAGATGAAATACCCCAAACCCCATGACCCAAATTGTGTCGCTCAGGATGAAACTAATTTATTAATTGGGGTCTTTTAAAAGTATTAAAAGAAATGAAGGGGCAAAGTAGAAATAAAACTATTAATTGGGATGCACCGCTTTTGCTTCTTTTCATACCTTCTATTTGTGTGTTCCAAGAACTAGGAGAATCAGAAGCATCTAGGAGACAGGTAGGAGAAGAAAGACTGTCATACATTCTATTAGATTTTGAGATAAGGAACTATTATTTAAAGCATCTTAAGCTCGTTATTTAAAGCATCTAAAGCATCTTAAGCATATGTAATTGTTTGATGATTATGTGCCTATTATGATTATACTTTGTATTTAAAAGTGAGTATTATGATGTTTGAGCATATTGGACTTGTTAAAATAAGTAAAGGATGCGAAAGGACTCTAGAATTGCCACATTTGAATATCGGTACAGCCCTCCCAGGATATAATAGTTAACAAATGGCCCTGTCATGGGAAAGAATAGTGACCGTAGTAATTATCCAAACTAAGGTTTTAACCGATATATGACCCTACCACAGGAAAGAATAGTGGTATATAATGGTCCTGTCACAGAATATAATAGTAACCGTAGCATATTCTTTAACTGAAGGTAAAGTGAAAAGAGAAAAGACTCCACAGATTATAATTAAAGAATAATAAAATATGAATTCATCTATAGTTGTGCATTACATATGTAATATGCATGTAATGTGCTAATTGTGCTTGAATTCCACAAAATGGCTTTATTAAATATGCTATGTGATATTAATATACTCGATCCAGTAGATGTATTCGGTGCTCACCCCACTTGTTTACTCTCCTACAGATGCGAATTAAGTCTAGCAGATTTATAGAATAGTTTTTGCGATAGGGTATGTTTTTAGAGTTAAAATTGCTAAAGCGTAACCTACATGGTTTTTGTGCTCTAGTAATATATACATATATATATATGTGTGTGTTACGAGTTTAATATGAAAAATAATAAGAGTGATTTTCTAGGAGTGGAACTTTTATAAGCTTATACTATGGTTTGTGTAATTATTTGGTTTGTATGAATAAATTCAATAGATAGCTTTGCATCCTACGGGGGGATATACCGGTCTTGCACTCCAAATTTTGAATTAAATATTTTTAAATACGGTTATCGGATTTGGAACGTGACATTTAGTGCGAGGCCTTGCTTCAAAGAGTCCCACATCAGACTTGAGGAAAGGAAAAAACATAGTATATAAGCCTGGGCCCATGGGTTATTGAATTACTTGGGTTAATCATTTTGAAGGTTTCAACTCAAAGTTACTCGGGCCAACTCATGGATCCGGAGCATTACAAATGGTATCAGAGCAAACCCTAGGCCCTTGGGTTATTATATAATTTGGATTAACCATTTTGAAGTTTTCAACTCAGAAGTTACTAAAGCCAGCCCATGGGTCCGGAGCATTATAAATGGTATCAAAGAATCTCGTGTGGTCTCTGCGTGGAGGTGGGGTGAGCCTAGGACTAGTGGTGTTATAGTTCCGACTATGCAAAAAAGTGCAAAGGAACTAAATACTGTGCGGGATTGAGTGTCACGTTCAACGGGGCCACCTCTAAAGCCTGTACAAGCCACCTCTAGAATCCGCACACGACTAAGAAGACAGTTTGGATTGTTACCAACCTCTACGTCCTCGTAAAGGTCCTAAAAGGAGGGGTGAACCAGAGACACCGCTTCAAAGAGTCGCACAAAGGAAAAGCCTTAATATATAAGCCTAGGCCCATGGGCTACTGAAACCATTTTGAACCGGTAATTTCAGCTCAAAAGTTACTCAGGCTAGCCCATGGGTCCAGGGCATTACAAATACTTTAGAAAGTGTTGGCCTCTCCCAACTCTGATTTCCTTCCAGATTTGAATCAAAGAGGTCATCCAGACATTAGGCAACTTCAAAATAAAAGAAGGCCTTAAACAGGCTTCTTAAATTTATCCTCCTTATGTTTGAAAAGATGTTTTTTCACCTTTAATCCACCCAATCTTTATCCATTCTAGCAATGAAAAGTTCAGAGTGCTCCGAATTCACAAAACATAACTTAAAATTTTAAGGAGAACAGGGAGATGACAATAGCAGTAGATGAAACTTGCTAGCAAAATGATTACCGTTATGTGCAATAACAATTGCATCAAACTGCCCGCAATTTTTTCCCTTCTCACTCAGGTGCCACATTCCATTAAATGGCTCAAGCGTACTTACCCAGCAAGGCCGCACCACATTAACCAAATGGGTCTGCATACATGTAAAACTTTGATCCTTACAAACCAAATTGGACATTGACAGAACCACATACACACTTAAAGCTTAAAAGGATTAAGATGAAAGTTAATCTCCATGAGCAATTCACATTATCCAAGCAACATCAAAAGGTTGCCGCCAACTAAATATAAAAGAAGTCAAGAAAAAAGGTTGCAGCCAATTTCCATCAAAATATGTGTGTTACATAAACAATAGCATTTAAGTTACAAAAACAATACGAGACAACTTCTCAACAATTAGTCTGATGCCTCAAAATTCCACGGCTAGAAACTAGGAGTGCAAGGCTTAAGCAACAATGAACAAATTTCAGAACTGTGTAGATCTCAGAACATAATCATAACAACATCTTACAGAATTCACTATTCATTCAGGAATCTACTGTATTAACTTAAACATATATAGAAGTACGACAGCCAAGGGTTGAGAATCTGCAAGGGCTTAAATAACCAATATCAGGGAAATTATGCCCTATGAGATCATTCTCAAAATAAGTTGCATCTCTTGTCACCTAATTCATTAGCTCAATCATCATCACTTAGTCTATACTATCCAAAGCTCAAGCACAAATGGAGATAGTAGAGATAGAGGAACAAAGGGCAGTCACTCCATTGCAAAAATGTTAATTGGCCAAGGCAGAAAGTATCCTAGAGGAAGTGAATGCAGTTCTCTATACAAGGGCCCTTGTAGATTAGTCTCTTTCTAAACCAAGTTCTCATTTACTATTTCATCATTTGTTTCCATAGCATCTCCTTTTATATACAAGTTAGATACTTTAAAGCACAATGGGGATACATATATCGGTGGAAAAGTTCTTCTCAGCTTAGAGCACAGAACTTGCAAAGCAGGAGGATAAACATAAAACAATATTTTCTCTCCTTGTTCATGTATGGAGCATTGATAAGTAAGAGAAACAAAACTTGAATTTGCTATTACCTGAGATAGAATAGTATCTGCAAGAGGTCGCATTCCATTAGCACCTATATATCTGGGTGGAGAACTTGGAAGAGGAGTGAAATGACCACCAGCCTCAAGCTCACCAACTGTACCATGCCATTCCCGTACCAGCCCTTTTTCAGACCACAAGTGAACCAGCTTAGCAAACTCAGGATCAGTCACCGTAAAAAACTGAGCTGCATGGTCAAAAATCAAGGGCTCGGGATCGATAATTCTTGTTGCCATTCTTCCTCCCAGCCCATGAAGTCCCTAAATCATAATTGGAAAGCGTATACTTTTTTAGCACAGTCCAATATTAGTATACATCAACAGGGAAAATAAAATTCATTGTCATTTTTGAAACAAAAAACAAATTTAAGCTACCACTAAAATCTCAGAGAAGTTCAAGAGTCTATCTTTGTATTTAACAGCAGATAACACGTTTCCCTTTACATGTTCTTTGAGTTAGCAGTCAACTATTTCCCAATTCGTACCTACATTAAGGACTCATTCCATCAACAACTTGACTCCATTAAATTTTTAAAGTTTATGCAACTCTGCTCTGCACTCATGTTAATGTGGAGTACAACCTATGAGGAAAAACACAAAAGCCACATGTCATGTTCTGAAGTAGACTTCCCATCCAAATGGTAAAATTGGTTTCCAAAATCATCCACCCCACAAAGAAATGTAAAACCAATACGAACTTCTTACAACCACAGGCATTCTCCACATTCATAGAATCACTGGCAGATATGCAAGGTCACCACTTCAAAAATTTTACGAATCACATTCTGTCCCCTGAATTTTAAAAGTTTTCATTTATTCTTGCAATTGTCCTCCAAAACTCAAACGTGAGAGTACTCCTCAAGTACACAACATTACTAATATTGCCCCCCCAATTTCTAGCTTCTGGTTCTGCTAAATGAACCCATTTTACTATTTCTTCCAAAAAATTGCAGTACAAAATTGAATTACTTTTCACTGCTAAAATCCCATAAAATGAAATGGGAATCTATTGGAAAATCAAAACGAAAAAAAAAACTAACCGTATCGAAAACAGTGGAACGAATCCCTCGTTTCTCCAAGTAAAGAGCGCAGATGAGGCCAGCCATGCCACCTCCAATGATTCCGACCACGGGGTCATTTGACACCGGACCGCTGAAATACACCTGCTCTTGAGAAAAGCTCTTCTTCAGAACTGACTTCCTCGACGTTCCATAGGATGTTGAGGATCTTCTGCGGTTAGGTGCCCGTTTGGAATTGGGATTCTTAGAAGAATTACTCTTGTCCATGGGTGGTTTTCTGGGCTTCTTGTTGGGTGATGTTTTGGTACAACATTGGATTTTTAAGGTGATTAGTTTTCTGGGATTTAGGAAATCTGCAAGGAGTGAATTTTGGTTTGATAAGAATTGGTATTTGAAGGGATAAGGAATGAAATTCGAGTTGATGAAGTTTACGGTAATGGTGGCCATGGCTGATTTTAGGAGGGAAAGGGAGAGGAGAAAATTCAGGATAATGGGCAAAATTTGCTCAAATGGTCACTCACATTTGGAAATTATTGTATAGTAGTCTTTCATGTTTAAAAAATATTCAATTTAAAGTTATATAAAGATTCGTGAAGTGTAATATCTAGGTCAAAATTGACCAATTTATCTAAATATAATAATTTTGAAATGTTAAATAAAAATAATAGGTATATTTTCTTTCAGATCTAAAGACATATAACATTACGCGCATTACTGTATCTTTCGACATGAAAGAAAAATTCATAAGAAAATTTTTATACATAAACGTCTTTCTATTTTAAGAAGAAATTAATTTACTTCAAATTTTGGCCCTTCAATTCATTGCCACGTGGTTTTGGGCATATATGTTCAAGAATAAATAGATTAATGAACCAAAAAAAAAATAAAGGTGGTAGAAATGGGATTTTGAGAAAAAACAGATACTCTATTTTGCAAATGATTAGACAAATGATACCATTTTGCAGTATACAGATACCATTTTGCAAATGATTAGACAAGCAAATTTGCAAATGTCAATTTTCCCCCTATTTCTGTTTCTCAAACAAGTGGATTTCCAGTGAGGAAACGGGTCCATAGTGCACCTGATTTTTGTTTCTATTCATCCTAGTTACAAATATTTTGGTATCTGTCATCTGTAGTTTGCCAGTCCTATTATGTAAATGTAATGCAAGCACAACCACCTAGGACTAAAGACGGTAATTTATATTCTTTCCGTTTCAATTATTTAGTTATATTTCAAAAATCTAACTTTTTAAAAAATTTTGATATTTGTATTTTTCTTTTTAATCTTACCCTTACAAATTCAAAATTTAAATTTAAATAGTAATATATATATATATGATTAGAAAAAATAATTATACTAAAAACAGAGACTAAAATGTATTGTAATTTTTCCAACCTAACGAATATTTTGTAATATTCTAAGATGACAAGTACAACACTTTTTTTTAAGGGACGGAAGGAGTATTAAAACTTGGGTGAAACCTGAATACTGAACTAGGCATATTCACAACGACAAGGTCCACAAGGCCAAAATAACACTCGGACATTCCAAGCAACCGCAACAGAATCCTCCAACCACCGCCCTAGAATATCAGAACCAAACTAAGAAGAAGCAGTGGAAAAAGAAAAACAGCAAACCGAAAGGAAAAGCATTTCCCCTTGGATTTTTCCTCTAACCACACATCATCAAACACCACTATAACTCAACATCATGCACCAGAAAAATGCAACCATCCAATGATCACCGCAGATTTCAATCCCCCACAGCCTTCGATATCGTGCATATGAGAACCAGAAAGCAAGCAATTAGACCACAACAAGATGATATTAACAAAACGTTTCCGGGGAGGTTTCTTCTATATAATGTTTACAGCAATATAAATTACACGAATATACAACTCAAAAGTTTAAACAGCAATTCACCAAGTCATCGCAGTCAAGAAAGGTAATGACTGTCTCACCATGCCAATACTTCTTTGGCAATTAAGGAAATTCAGGACCCTTTTAGCTTCAAAGTGAAAAGGAAAAACAAAAAAGGACAAATCGTTCATGTTTCCACAGCAATATCTGAAGCCACCTTCTGAATATGTGAATCTTTTCTTGCATCTTCCACAATAGCGTTGTCTGCGCTCATCTGGCCTGGCACAGAATAAGAAGTTTTTGTTGTCTCCTCAACCACAGTAATATCAGCAATATGATCGGGTACCTTTGTCATTTCTTCTACAACGGAAATATCTGTATTATTCTGTTGCACCACATCAGAAGTCTTAGATGTTTGTTTAACCTGTTTTGCTTGATCCTTGATTCTGTTGGCACCATTAAGACTTTGCCGGCTCTGCATGTTCTTATATTTGGTAGAGGTAGAACTGCCTTCTCTGCTTATTCCAGCAGCTACATTCCGGCCACCAATCACATCCTTGTTTTTGGGGGTAGTAGGTTTAGTACTGCCTTCTTTGCAAACCCCAAAGCTATGACGTTTTGTCCGAGCACAAGCCCCCTTTTCATCTGTGGATGACTTACATGACTTAGCAGCATCACTGCAGCTCTTTCTCCGACTTAGGTTTGGAGATTTGGCACGAGTTACTGGCAACTGGACTTAAATCCAACATATGTTAATCACACACAGTATAGAACCGGGATGCATAAAGTGTACAAATATTTTGCTGGAATTTACTATCACAAAACTAAACTGCCTTTAAATTTTATCAACATTTCGTGCAAAAGCTTGTAAATCAATAATAACTTTTTAATCAAAAATTGAGCTTTTCAATTTTATTCAAGCAGGAGAGCTACATGAATCCAAAGAATTAACCCTGACCTTCCCACCAAAACCTATCTCAGTAAAGTAAAAAGGATGCTCTTGTTCTCAATAATTAAACAGTCAGTGGATTAGAGCTTTTTCCAAAGCTAAAAGCTGTTTTAAGGTGTTTTCAACTGATTATGGCTTCTGCTTTTAGCCTTATTTTAAGCTAATAAAATTATTAAAAACAAAAAGAAATGATTCTAAAACGCTGCCATTGCCATGCTTCTGAGAAGAGCATTTAGCTTTTTCAAAACAACTAAACACAATCACGTTTTCAATTTTTTTTAATAGATATTCAATTGTAGATAATCAGCTTTGAAAAGCTGATAAGCTGTTGACAAAAAGCACAAAGGTGCTGCACTCTCCCATCCCATTAGCCTTTTACCTTGAATTTCAATATGGTCACTAATCTTGAAATCATTGCTTACCAATTCAAATGGAACTAAGTTTGACATAGACATGTTATAGCAGAAGAGTTCCAAATGCTAAATAAACTAACCATATTTTGTACATTTATATTGCAGTAGTAACACAAAAAGAGCTTGGAAATAGAAAGTGAGACATTCCTCACTTCTTAAAGTCAATCAAGACTCCTTGAGAAATAAGGTTATCCAAATCAAATTACCTTTTTCAATTCAACCTTTGGAGGTGGTCCTTCACGATAAAAGCTAGGAACTGGATTTGCTTTGACAACCATGCTCTTCCTGAGCTGCTTAATGGCTGCTTCGTCTTCTTCCTATGTTTAACAGCAGACAAGGGAATTCAAGATTAAAAATATATGAAAGATGAGATAGAATTTCATTAGGAGCATGGTTCAGTTCTAGCAAAGCCATACTTTAGTTCTAGCAGCATATTCAGCCTTCTCTGCCTCTAAAGCTTTGTGTTTTTCGTCTAACTTCGTGTAAAACTGAAACAGGGAAAAAAGAAGCCAAGTACAAAAACTGCCTTAAAAAAGACAAAATGTAGACAACACTCTAAATTTCAAAGGCACAAATTTGTTTTCTCTTTGAGATTGAAGAGAGGGGCCCTAACAAGCCACAGAAAAAGTTAAGGATCCAATAAAGTACCTCCTTGCGTCTCTCAAGACGTTCAACACATCTAAATGTTGGAGCAGATGGAACAGTGATCTTAGATCTGATTGTCCTTATGGAAGTTGCAGCACTATGTGTGTCAAGGAACTACAATTAAGTTAACAGGTGAGATGCTCACAAACCCATCCCACTTAAGGGGATGAAAGCTGATTTCCCCAAAATAGCTTTGTTAGTCAGTGATGCACACAAGATTCATGTGCTAATCTCGAATTAGAAAGTGAATTGTAACAAGTCAATAAAATAGTAACATAGCTCTAGTAAATTATATAAAATCATGTAAAAGTTTTCATAAAATAAGACTCCACAAATGAAGCGGGTTAAAAATATTGCTATTCCCATTAAGGTGATCTCATAGTAAAAAAGGTCAGAGTATCTTTACAAATATGACATGAATGCAGATGTGGACTTCCTTTAAGCCTTCAACAATGGTAATAACAGTGGTAACAAAATATAGTGGTCAAACCATGAAGTAACGAAAAAAATATAAGAGAATATACCTATTATACCAAGGAAGCTATTCACTGACACAGCCTCATTCTTTTAGTACACTTAACATATGAACGTCATGTAGGAACACAATTGTAACTCCAAAATATGACATTATACCAAAAAGAAAGTTCTTGCTTTATATTCCAAGTTGGGTATGAATATGTTACTCTACATAAATATGTGCAAGGGAAAACGGGAAGTTGCTCAGAGGCAGGATACGAAGATGCCAGGGATAAATTATCATCTTCAGCATGATATTTCTGGTTATCAGTATCCACAATTTTTGTTGATGCCAAAGGAGATGTTAACTGCAAGAAAGTTAAATTATTATGAGCATCATGACTTTTAAAACTTGTATTACAGAAAAAGCTACTTAGCAATCGCCACAACTGTGCGAATTCCAAGCTCTTCACAACATCAGCCACATCATTACACATTTCATTTTCAGCAGCACATAAAAAATCTTAAATTGAGAATTATTGGCAATAACAAGATACTATTCACGAATGAACATTATTTTCCTTGTAAGGCATGAACACTTGACCACATCAAACCAGAAGTTTGCTGTTTTACTTTTGCTGCTTTATTTTTTGTTAATTCTTACACATTATCGACTCTTCTATTTTTGTCTTTTTTATTTTTCCAATGTCACTTGTACAAATCCGCTCAACAAGCAAAAGCCAAATCCAATATTTTTCAGATGACAGATTTCCCATTGACTGTAAAACAACTCAAACAATCAGTTACACATTTTTCGAGCTTGTGAGAGTGGAGTTTACGCTCCAATTACTCATAGAAACCAAGCAAGCTGGTGTTGATGCACATCCACACACACCCATGAAGATGCTTGTGAGAGTGGAGTTTACAATCATAGAAAGTGCATTGTCTACCCCTTCTTACCTTGAAAAGGAGGGGCACCCTCTCTCACTGAAGGTCATCATCTAAGGCCCAGATGCCAAGATATGCCATGAGAAAGTTTAAAAAACACTAATAAAGAAGAAAACATATTGGAGTAAGAGAACGTGTAACCATACTTCATTTATACAAAAGTTTTCCAATTATACCAACTCTTCCTTCATTCCTGAGACTTTGTACATAGACACTCATCATATTCCGAGAAATAGACATTGGACAACTCAATCAATTTTTAAGAAGAGAATATTTGGCCCAGAAATTGGTGTTACTGTCTAGATAGCAATAAAATGCAAAGAGGTGAAAGAATAGATATAATGTAAAATCATCAAATAGTGCCTAATGGTAAAGAATTTAAGTACCTCAGATTTCTGTGTAGTCATCAGCGAATGTGAATCATTAGTCTCAACAGCACCATTTATACCTGTATTAGTGCTTCCAGCTCCATCAGCATCACTTGCACTATAATTCTGCTTCTCATTTACAAGACTAGGTGAGTGTGGAGCAGGGGGACTTGTCTGTAAAGTTCCTCTAGCTGCAGAAACTGATGTAAGCTTAATAGGTGAGCTTAACTTCTTCTCAAGAGCCTTTAAAGACTCAGCTTTCTGTGTTTTCACCTCTGGCAAACCAGGGTTGAAGTTAATGCTCTTAACACCAAGAACATCTTGCTTTTCATGACCATCTTGAACAACTGTGCCTTTTGCACTGTGGTCCTCCACCTCAGAGGGATCTCTTTCAACTGCAATCTTTGGAGCAACATAAACAGACATATGGTCAATACCATTTGACTTTGGGGCATTATCGGGCTTCTTGTCAATCCTTAACCCGGTAACATCCCTCCCCATCTTGCTGCATGACAATAAACCCAAGCATCATAAACTTCAAGCAGTGCCATCATCTGATATAACATGCTAAAGTACATAATGAAGCACAATGGAAATGCGTCTGATTCACAAAGAGAAAAGATGGTATAAAACACACGGCTCATGTGCAAAAATGCAGGAGTTCACTCCTACATAAAAACAAACGCACTATAAATCCACCCAATCAATTCGAGCTTTCCAATTCTGGATTATAGCAAGAATTGTAACGATTCACCAACGAAAGAACATTATATAGTCGAACATAAATCATTGACCATATCCTCAGAGAATAGTCAGCAAACCCCAAAAATTACGTAAAGTTGATCCGGAAACTAATTTACTACACATACAACTTACAAAAACATAAAAACATAAAAACAAAAGAAGCAAGATCAATGAAGGAGTTTTCTATTTGGTTTCACCTGGCTAGAGAATTGCAAGTTCTTGGGCAACAAAAAAGACCAAATAAGTTCTATACCAATCAGCCTCATAATGCTAATCTATTTTTTGAAGATTGTTTCACATTAATCTTGTATTCTAACATCTACAGTTTTAATAGGTTCTGCCAATTAAATTGAAAACGTATTTAGCTTTAGAACTTTTTTAATTCTGATCTTTTTTCCATTCTGAAGAACAGCTCCATCATTCCAATAATGTTATATGCCATATGAACACCCTTCCCCCCCCCCAACAAAAAATTTCAGGGGATATTAGCCAATAAAGAAAGTAATGAACTGCAAATCAGTCGCAACTCAAGGTTATCTCCACAATGGCTTTTTTTTTAAAAAAAAATCTACAGTCAGACATATGTATAGTCATAACACCTATTCACCACAATCCATCTTGCATAAGAGAAAGGTTAAAAGACAAAGGATGGAAGAAAAGACAAAGTAACTTTCAGATCAGCTGTTCAAGTTAAAACATATGCAACAAAAAGGAGAAAGATAAAGGTTCCATTCACAAAAATAGTTACAATTACGAACAGAATACAAGAAGATCAGTTTTTACCCATCACTAACTTTCAAAAGGAATCAGCTCAAACAAAATACTCACAACCTACCACCTAAAATTGTAAAAGAGGAAATCCTATCCCCAAATTAACATTCAAACCATCACTCCATCAAAATCCCTCCAAAATGTATACAATCCCAAAATCTAGACCTCTAAGAAACAGCAACAACAAAAAAAGACAGATTTTTTTACTCCTACCCCATTCAAATGCTGAGATTTGCAATTGAAAATCCCATCAAAACCTCATAAAAGGGAGGCAAATATATAATGACACCAAAAGATACATAAAATGAGAGAATCATCTAGACCTCATAGCAACAGCAGAAAAGACAGATTTTTTCACTCCAGCACACAAGCTGAAAATCCCATTCCAAATTAAGAAAACAAAAACTATCAGAAAAGAAAACTTGAAAAACAACTACTTTCACATACATGAGAGAAACATAGAAAGCAGAAGAAAAGATTAGCTCAGCCTTAGCTGAAGAAGGTTTCCTCAGAAAACTCCAAAAACATGCAGATTCAGATCGAGAGCCCACATTTCATTTTCAGCTGCACAATTCTTGCAATTTCTAAGCTTTACCCAAAAAAAAAAAAAAAAGGAAACATAAAGACGGGGGGAAATTACTTACAATTAGAGAAAAAACTCCTCCTTTTTCAACTTCAATTCAGCTATTTTCTTGCTTCCGATCTGACAAGATCTCCCAAACAACGTGAAACCAACAACGAATGGAAAAACGAAAACAAACGAATGTTTTCTGTTTCACAGATTTGTGTGGAAAATTTTTCTTGTTTTTCTAATGTGAGAAAATATTCTTTGGTTCGTCTCGAATCTCGAAACCGTTAATGTCGGGCTATTGTTGCTTACATGAATTAGTTCAATTGTTTAATGGGTTTTGTTTTTTTATTTTTATCGTTCTTGGTTTTTTTTTTTTTGGTTTTTAACGGCGTTAGTTGACGGTGGTGGAGTGGAAATTTTGGTGGTGAGGAATTCGCAAGTGTTTCTGTTTGGTGAGTTTGAATTTTGAAATTTAAAGTACATATTTTGTGAATATTTTGTTCTTCTTTCTCATTTTCATATTATACTTCGGAAAGACACACCTTATCTTCCTTATCTTTGAACAAATTAAAACAAAAATTAATTAGAAAAGATATTAAAATTATCTACATATTGTGATTTAAAATAGAGTTTTTCCTTTTTGTACAATAACATGTGAAAACGTTACAATTGTTATAATAAATATGAAATCGCCTTTTTTCATGATTAATTATGTAGATTACTATTGTTGTACCTGTTGTTGTGAGGTTAAGAAAGGGAATTTAAAGGTGATAGAATCCATCAAACCTTGACTTTATTTAAGTAGCAAGATGAGAGATAAAGATGGGAGGAAGTAGGGTTACATTGTAGGGAAAAAAATGAAAAACGATTTCCTTTTCTTGTTAATATCCAATTTGACAAAAAAAAAGTCATCATAAATGAGCTGTTAGTTATATACCGGCCTTGTTTTTAAATATGTCTGAATACTTAATTTCAACTTTTGATTTTTTTAAAAAAATTTATTTTGTTGTAAACTCAATTTAATTTTCTAGTTCGATTTTAAAAATTTTTTATGGCCCAAGAAAGGTGACAAACAATTAGATCTTATACTACTATTGAATCCTAGTTGTTGACTACATTTTTGTGTAGACAAAAATATCTTTGCAAAATTTTAATACAATTATTAAAATGACTAAAGTCCATTTATGTAGCATATTAGGGCAATTCGGTAATTAACTAGTCAAAGCGAGCTTTTGCAGCTTCTTTTTTTTTTTTTCAGAATACACACGTATTCATTTAATAGTTCTTTTAATAGCAAACAAGAAGAATTTATCATGAGAAATCTGATTTTTAAAAAATCAATCTTGTAAAATCAGCTTTTACAAAATTAGAAGCAACTGAGAATAAGCAAATTTTAAAACAATCCCACATTTTAGAGGGAAAAGAAAAGGTCACAATTTCTTCTATAAAATACATATTTCTCTATTTAAAAGGCAAATGTATTGAGTTTCACTTAGGATATATATGAAAACAGTTCATATGTGTAAACCTTTTTAGTTTATTTGTTCTAAGCCAAAGTACCAAAAATATGTCTTGTTAGTTGTTACATATTGTGATTCGTAATTAAATATTATATTTTTTTTTTACCGGTAACGGTAGATGTCTTATAACCTAATCTAGCCTAATCTAAGGAGAAAGGGTAAGAGGAGATGGTCAACTAAAATCAGCCACATATTGTGACAATTTTGAGGGAGGCAGGGTAAAATCCTTGACCTCCAGTATCACCAAAGAGGATAACTAAATATTGTATGCTTAATTTGAATATGTTTGGAACCAAGCCACCAGCCAAAAAGATAAGAAGGACGTCTAATTTTGAACCAAAAAGAGAAAAAGAAGTGCAAATTGATCTTTTGATTGTTTTTCTTTCTTTAAAGTGTGGTTTGGTGTCGGAATCTAGTCATAGATATTAGCTTTTTCAGCTCTGCGGATTGTTCAACGCTTTTGACAAAGAGACAACAGCCCCTCGTAATCCTTTTGGACATTTTGTCGGAGATTCTTCAAAAGCGACATTTATCGTATTCAATATTTCAACCAAACGGCTGGCTGCCCTAACCCTTAGCCCTCAGCCTTTTCTTAGCCCTCAGCCTTTTCTCAAATTGGGCCTAATATTGTAGGATTTCATTTTTCAGCCAAATCAAATACAAATTTCCTCAAAATTTCAATAAACTTTTTGAAAATTGTATCATTCTCCAGGAAGCCAAATGAAAGAAAATTCATTAATGAATTGCTGAAATCAAACAGTACGATTTGATTTACATCACTACTCTAATAGCAGATTAAACATGCACCAGAAATTACAGTTTGATTTACATCACTGCTCTGATGACAGATTTACTTCAGTTTTTCAAAAACTAATTTTTCAAATATGAAAATTTTTAAAAAGTACTCTAAAAAGTAGTCTAAATTTTTTTTTATGTTTAAAAAATATCCCAAAATATATTTTAAAAACTCTACTACTCTTAAATATTTCAAAATATTTTCTAAAAATATCATAAAATATACTCTAAAAACTTTGCTACAGTAAAAAATTTAAAAAATATCCCCAAAAACAGCTAATCTTTTTGAAAAACTAGTTTTTGAAAAACAGAGGGATCCAGACAGAGCACACACTCTGTTTTTCAAATCTTTCTCTCCAGATCCTTTCTTTTCCTGTGTTTTCCTTCTATCCAAATGGACTATAAAAGTATTGGTATGGTAACTAAAAGCAATAGTAAAAAGAAAAAAGCTAAAAGAGATAATAGAATTTTAAAGAATTATTTCAATTAAAGTTTTTGCCAATAATTAGCATTTTGTTTAGAGCATTGCAAATTTTCAAATTTTTTAAATTCCTTAACTGACATAGCAAAAATAGTAGGCTAGATTCTCCGGTAATTTTGATGCCGAGACTTTGACCAATTAAAATTTTTTTTTGAAACATTGACCAAATAAATTAAGGCAAGAAACAAGGCAACTTGGTGACTTCACATTAAAGTTTTTAATTGGATTATCCAATAACTTACCAAAGTGTCGTGGATGATGACTATGGAAATGATGACGATGACAACAAATCTTGAGAAAACCATATCTAACGTTCCCCTTCTGAACTATGCATTAGTCGCCTTTGTTGTTAAAGAAGAGAGCAATTAGATAGAATTCTCAACTCACAAATAGATAGGATTCTCAACTACATATCTACCATATTGGATTAATTGTTAAATATTTGAATTTGTTTGGAGTGAACATTATTTGAAAAAAAAATTAGAATAATATTATAGTACTTTTTCTGATGTAGTGTATTTGAGATAAAAAAAAAAAAAGTGGTTGAAACAAAAAATGTGATGGGAAAATATATTTATTATGTAACAAATTTCTTTTTTTAATAATGCCTATCCAATGTATTTTTTTAATACATGATGTTTGACCCCATTCAAATTTGTTTTTGGTTGCATGTGACACGTAAACAAATTTTTGTCATAAAAAAAAAGTTTAACATTGGTGTAGAAAGATACATTGTCAACGGGGAAATAGATGTCAAAGCCAATGGGATGTATATTGTCATGATTGTGAACAAAGCAATTTCATTTGAGATATAAGTTCACTTGGGACAATTGAAAAAATTAGGTTTCAAGGTGAAAACAAAAATTACTCATAAAACAAAAATTTGAATTTAACTTTTACTAATGTGGCATCAATATTTGAAATTTTTTTCTTATCCTCAGATTAAAATATCTAATAATGCCTTAGGAAAATGGTTATATATCCACACTACAGGAGTAAAAATAATTGTTTCTATGATAAAAATTTTTTGTAACTAGAGAAGGATCTTTTATATGGTGTAGTTATATACAAGAAGCATATTTTACTTTGTGGATGAACAGGCATCTATGTAAATATCCTATCCGAGGATACCTTGAAAAAGTAGAGCAGTAGTTATCTGATGGCTTTTGACTCTTGTTGCAAGACTCATCGATTTCATCCGACTTAAACGAGAAGGAGGCTTACTTTCTAGTTGATGACAAACCTAGCGTGAAAAGAAAAAATAGTCATCATAGGCAAAAATGTACCACCAACTTCCCCCATGTTTCGGAAAAAAAAAAACTTCTCCATGTTTCGGTAGAATTATCACAACCAAACTTTTAACCCCACATAGCCTTTTATTTATTTGCCAACAACCCATTGGACTGGTGGTAAGGATTCAACTATTTTCACCCACTAATTTATCACTATACGTGGCTATCACTTTCAGTGGCTTCCTCCGATAGGGATTTAACTCCCATCGGCTCCCCCTTCCCCTAGATTAGGTTATAGAGATGTTACCGTTGTGATCAAAAAAAAAAAAAAAAGGCCTTTTATTTATAGCATATCTTTCATTCAGCTTATTTATAGGGACGGTAAAAATGAGGCGCAACTTAATTGGTAAAATATTTCATCTGAAATTGAGAGATTACAGGTTCAAGTCATTAAGGTGATAAGTGAGGAATCACTACTAACTCTCTTACACAAGAAATTAATTTTAGGATTACTGACAGTGTTGAATCCTTTATAAAAAAAATTATTTATAGAATTAATGACGACACTTGACTCTCATATTTTTAATCCCTACAGTGGACAACCTAAGTTTGGGATTACTTTTTCCTTCCAAGAAGATATGATGACTTTTTATGCTTTTTGAATATTAAGTGTCAAGACAAGCACACTCAAATGAGAAAAGCAATATAATTAACAAGTAAATAATGAATACTAAGCCATACATCCCTTGAGCACCATTTGAAAAATCGATGACTTAAGAGTTTTCTATTCTATCCCACAGCGTTGGAGAAAGGAGTCTAAAAAGGTAAATATCCAAAAAGATTATTGGAAACATCTAATGTATCCACAAGGATTCTCCTAAATTGAGTAATTTAATATAAATTGTTCAAAACTTTAGGCACTACAATAGCCAAGAAAAAAGAGTTTGTCCAATGAGTGCCCTAGATGTTACACCAGAGATAACCTTTATATTTTATTTTTTTGTAAAATAACTCCGACAATTGTGATAATTACAACTTATTGAATTTGAGAGTGTAGATGCTCTTGGATACTCATATTTTAAACTCCTTTATTCACTTTTTATTTGTCCACCAACAAGGAACTTGGTAAGAGAACTCGGTGGATAGGTCACTAGTTCAATTGGCAGATAAGTGGTTGAACCATTGGGTCACTAAAAAATGTTTATAAATATAAATGATATGTTAATTATCTTAGTGTATGTAAAATTTATTGATAAAATACTTTTAGGTATTAATTATTGTATTTAAAAAAGATTTATTTTGAATATATAACTATTAGTAGAAGACTGAATTTAATTTTGCATTATAGACATAGATCGTGTAGTAAAAAAATAAAGAAAATTTATTTTATTTAGCGATGAAACTAGAAATAGCATTAATACTTCTCGTCAATATACAACTATTATCCATTTTTAGTTTGAAAGTTAGAGTGATTAATTATATAATAAGAAAATAAACAAATAGAGTTAAAGGTACATTTTACCGATAGGTAAAGATTTAGTCTAGTGATAAAGCTGCTTTCATACTTATGAGGAGGTCCAAGGTTCAAATTTTGACAAAAATGCATTAATTTCGGCCTCAAATTAATGACTCATCGGGCCACCCAAAACCGCCTGAATTCCTGGTCAAAGCAGCGAGTCAAATGAGTTTGACGGAATCTTAACCGGATTTCTCCTTAGCCGATTCAATTGGGAACTTGGCCCAGCCTTGTGACCAGTTCTCTGGGTCAGCTCCGTGGAATTTAGAACTAATCTAAATGGTTTTTTTTCCCTCTAAAATATCTAGTTTTATTATATCTCTATTTTCATATACTTCTAACTTCTTTATTATATCACGTGACCTGATCTAGTTTTATTATATCGTGCTACCAGATCGCACCAGGGGAAGAGGAGGGTGGCTGGAGAGGGAGAGCGGGAGGGAAAGAGAGGGAGAGGAGGAGAGACAAAAAAGTCAAAAAAATTATTTATACTGCTTGTTCCAGCTGGGAGAGAGAGGTGGTGGGAGAGCGAGAGGGGGAGGAGAGAAGAAGAAGAGAGAAAAGAAAAAGAAAAAGAAAAAAAATTATTTTAAAAATTAAATAATTTTTATAATGAATTATAATAAAATTAAATAAATACCCAAAAACTTCATTTTGACAAATGGGCCATGTTTTGCTCCATGGCTTCTAGTTGAGCAAGTCTCACTAATGGTCAGCGCACGCGAGAACTCTGATAAACTTACTCAGGTCATGTAATTAATACAATAAGCTTAAAATTCACGACATTTGAGCTATGGCATTGAATATGGTGTTGACTTAAACAGCCTCGTGAGCTCGTCAAACACCGAAATCTGCGCCTTAGAGGAAGTGCAAGGTGGCAAATTTGTTTGAATTTTTTTCCTTGACAAAAAATTTCCAAATATTGCTACTTTTAAAATAGTTGCTAAGAGTGAAGGCCTTTTTTTTTGGAAAAAAAAAACAGATTTAGTGAATGCGATGTTTAAGAAATTTATGCTAATGCAAATAAAAAGTCGCATTCGCTATGTGAAAAGTTGCATTTACTATGAAAAAAGTCACCCATTGGGATTTCTTTTAAAAAAGTGTCACTCTTTGAGAACTCGCTCTCAGACCTTTGGGTATTAAGTTTTTAACTTTAGTTTAGATTGAAAAGCTGGGGAAGCATTTCTGAGTATATGGTGCCTTCCTCCATTGGGAAATTGGATCTCTTCAATTATTCCATTGGGAACTTGAATTTATGATGTAACAAATAAAATTCAATAGTAAAGTTACTATATATATATATATATATATATATATATTTTATTATAATATTAGTATAATTATATAATATATTTATAATTATTATATAGACATATATAATATATTATAAAAATATATATTATAATTATTTAATTAAATGTAATTATATTTATATAATATATATTATAAATTTATTAATATTATATAATAGTATTTTTATATTTTTTACATATATATTTATATATGTAGATTATATGTGCATATAATTATAATATATACGTGTATATAATAATATATTATTATATAATTGTATTTATTTTTATTATTATAAATATAATAATATATAAAAATTATATTTAATATATAGTATACTTTATAACATATAATATTGGTATAATCAATATTTATATATAATATATATTTATATATTTATATTTGTATTATAATATATTCATATATATAATATATATTATAATTATAATACTTTATTATAATTATATATTTTATTATAATATTATATAAATATATATTATAATTATTTAGTTAAATATAATTATATTTATATAATATATATTATAAATTTATTAATATTATATAATAATATATTTATATTTATAAATGTATATTATATGTGCATATAATTATAATATATACATGTATATAATATTAATAAATTATATAATTATACTTATATTTATTATTTTAAATATAATAACTATATTTAATATATAATGTACATTATATTTATATAAAATATTAGTATAATTAATATTTATATATATTATACAATTATAATTATGTATTTATATTATAACGTTTGTATAATTATATTTAGTTATATATATAATATTTAATTTAATTAGTTACAAACTTATAATAATGATATTATTAGTTATATGTATTATATAATGTACATTAATCTATGTAATATAATTAATATTATCAATTATACTAATAATTATACGTGTTTACTAATAGAAATTATTAATTAGCTATATTAAATTTACTAATACATTTATACTAATATATTTAATTAGTAAAAATTTCTTATATCCTATTTACAAAGAGCCAATGAACCAAATATCAACTATAGTAATGATATACATTCCTGACATTGAACCAAACAAATGTATTGGAATGATTGATTCAATTCCAAATCCAGAATGAATGATTTTGAATCCGAATCTGATTCCAACAGGCGAACCAAACGCCACCTTAGTGCTCATTTGCCCTCATACATAATACATTCCTTTTACAATGTTACATAAATAGTTAAAAATAAGCAACAATCCGTTGATAAAATATTACGTCGTTCAGGAGTAGTTATATTAACAAATATTCCTACCCCTTTCCCTTTGGTTCGAAGACTCTTCGAACCCTTCTCCGTGCCTAGTTCCTGAAAACACATTTAAACCACTTTTCAACCTAACAGCCCACGTAAGACGGAAACTTTGACAAAAATATTTCCTTCCTACTGCTATTTAAGTTGGTAATACTCGATTAAGGATTTGGAACATGTAGTCCTCTCATTTTCTCTCGTACTCATGGTGATGTAGCCCCCAGTAGGGGACCTTAAGATTTTTGAGCCTGTTCTGATAATATTGCTTACATGCAAATCCGTCGAATGTTTTCAAGGAAAAAAAAAAAAGGAGGCATCAAGCAAACTAATGTGAAAGTCGGCCTGTGTAGTCATGCAAGTAGATAGAGTCAATTTCTTTTCTCAGAATAGACTTGATAGAGGCATTTTGTTCGTAAGTAGATTGCCAATCTGAAACGTAAACTCATGCACTTTTCTTCCGGACCCATATGAGAAGCCAGCGGCGGAGCTACGTTAAACTGAGAAGGGGGAGGGGAGGAGGGGGAAGAGGAGGCAATTACTTCTCTAGTTGTGAAGATTTTTTTTTTTAATAGCTTTTAGGGTTAAATGCACTAAACCCTTTTGAATCTTATCTTTAGTTGCGCTTAGCCCCAAACTTATTAAACAAGCACTTTGCCCCCTATTTGATATTTTAAGACAAAAGTGTCCTTGTTATTTTATTTTATTTTTTCGTTGTAGATTCATTATCTTGTTTTTCTTTTCCACTACTTTCTTTTACTTTTTGATTTTTTTTCTTTTTTTCACTTCTCTCATGTCACTATATTATTTCACTTTCTTATTAGTATTACTAATTTATATGCTTATTACAATATTGTAATCATCTTTTACTTATAATTTCATTCTTGTTTTATTTATTTACACTATTAGAAAATTTAAGACAAACTATATAGCGTAAAAATTTGATACATGCCAATCATAATCAAAAAGTGTATATTACTATCAAATTGAATATTTAAAAAGATATTAGCAAGTTAGAACTTTAAGGTACTTAATATTTAAAAGTATATCCCAAAAAAATAGAGTAATTAATAATTTTATTTCCTTTTTTATTTATAGCAAATTAATTGCTACTATTTTACTGAAAATTAATTTATTTTAAACTCTAAACATATTGATTTAAGTAATGTATGAAATAGTTTACGCGTAGAGATAATATATACTTTGCTATAGTATAGACTTTGTGGTCATTATTTTTTTCAATAACAAAAAGTAACTAAGCTAGAAATAAATAAAGAATAAGTTTAAGAAGATTAAAATTAATATATAAATAATGATGACAAAGAGAAGAAAGTAGTTGGTCACACAAGAGATGGGAGAAAATTTTAAAAATATAAAGAAAATTGACAAGTAGAAAAAAAAAAGCAAAAAAAGGAGAGAAAAGAAAAAACAATAATTAATATAGAAGAGGGAATTTTGTCCTAAAACATAAAACAGGGGGTTAAAGTGCCTATTTATTAAGCTGAGGAGGGTAAAGTGCGACCAGGGTAAAGTTAAAAGGGTTTAATGCTTTTAATAGTTGCACCCCTGGAATTAGAAGAATGGGGGGTAAACCTGTAAAGTACACCCACGTACAATTAATGAAGAGAGATTTAAGCGACCAATTCCTTGTATAACACTGATAAAACGGGAAATTAAAGACCTTTAAGTAATAAATTCCTTATATAGTTATATAGCACTAATAAAATAATAAGTTAATTGTCATTAACTTTTTTTTTAGTACAAACTTGTTGCTCTCAATAAGTAGTTACCAAACATGATCATCTAGTTTTAAGAAGAAAATCAAGGATCAAGTAAAAGATGTGAAAGAGAAAAAATTTTTAATATATATATGTTGGTTTTCTAACATATTGACTTTAGTCTAAAAACTTTTCTATTCAACACAAGTTACAATAAATCAAATACTTCTCCATTAGACAAACATCTAGGAAAAAAGGAACAACAAAAAAAGCAATGTTTTTTTAATTTTCTTAGACCCTGTTTGATAATCCAATTCAGCACTTAAACTTATTGGATTCAGATCTTAACATATTTAGACCGTTTAATAACTAAAAATTGAATATCTGAATTAATTAAATAGTACTGAATTTCCTAGGCAAAACTTGCTTCCAAAATTAAGTAATAAGCTATTTATTGATCACTGAATGTGATATGCACTCAAATGTATTAGATTTAATACTTAACAATTCAATAATTTAATGAATTTAGACTTCAGACTTCAAATTTTAGAATTCAGTTTTATCAAATTCAGTCAGTAATTGCTTTAGTTTGAAGCGTGGATAGAGGTTTCAATAATTGAGGAAAAGAATTATATAGATTTGTACAACTTACTATATCTTTGTTTAATAATTCAAAATTTTTGAGACATTATTAATCATTTTATTATTAGTTTTATAGCATTTTTAGAATTTTATTCATATTCCTTTAACTTTTATTTGTTATTTTATCTTTTATATTTAAGGAGAAAGTTGTATTTTTTGTGTATTAATTTCAAAATAGTTTTACCATTAGAATCAAATTGCTGCACTTGGGGGTTAACATTTTCACTAGTGCATAAGATTTGCTTTTTATCTAAATTGTATAGTTATTTGTTATTGATTGAATGATCAAATATGTTTAAAAAATTTTAGTGGTCAAAGTTTCCACTTCGTGTCCCAAGGCCTTAACTCTGCCACTAAGGGTGTTCATACATTGTAAAAATCGAAAAATTGACCGAACCAATCTAAATTGGATTTTAGAATTTGATAATTTGGATTTCGGGAAAACCTATCTATATCCACATTTTATATTTGGTAAAACAATTTAGAAATGGATTCTAAAATTGAATTCCTGAATTATCGATTAGTGGCCAAATTCCCAAACTAGTAATAATAATATTTTATATATAATGCATATACTAAATTACTAATAAGTACTTTTATTAAATAATATTTTTTATGCAATAGATATACAGACTATAATAGTATAATGCATCAATAAAAATCAAAATCCAATTTCACGCCTCTGCTAATTCCGTAAGTCGTGCTCTGTTTCCTCAAGGGCTAAGAGTCTAAACCTGTTGTGATAGTGTTTAAACCTGTCGAATGACATTTATTGTTTTAGTATGTTTGTTTTATGTTTGTGACTTACAAAATGTGAATTTTAAATATCTGGTACTTTAATTTTGATGAACCACCCATTTCATTGCAAAAGTTTTAGTCCTTGTATTGGTTGGTCTATTTTTGGCTCCAGACTTGGTCATTTTCTATACTAATTAAGCAAGCGATGCAGCAAGTTTGGGGCTTGCAAAGCAAGGGCTGTTGCCTTCTTTTTTATCCTTCTATTTTCCCATACTTGCAGCTCTAGGTTGCTATTGCCTACTAGCAATTTTGTTATGTCCCGAAATATTTGCCTTGATTTTTAAGAGTTTTAATGGTTGTATTGATGGTGATGACTAATGAATTAAGATGTAAACGGATGACTTATATTATATAGTTATACAATATTTCCAAGGATTCTTATGTACATGATGTGTTTGATTGAAAAATTTAGATATTTTACTGAATAACTAATTTTTCGACTAAAATCCAATTACCGAAATCAAATATTAACTTTGGAGGAAAAAAATCAAAATTTTTTTTATTGAATTCTCAATTACTGACCGATGAACACTCCTATCCGTCACTATGAGAAGCTATTTCTTAGCCTAATTGGTTTGGACTTAATCTTTTATAATTTCTTTAAAAAATGATAATCCAAGTACTTTATAGAATATAGAATGTGATATATGAAAACTAAAAAGGTAATTAAGAACAGCTATATCTATATCTATATGTATTAGAGAGCAGGTTTTTTACGAGAAGCCTCCACAACCGTCAGAAATCTGAATCCCAATTTACTACAATTTTAGATTTATTTTAATTCAATAATGCTTACCCCTTCTTACTTTTTAATTTACGTGATCCACTAACCCATAAAATCAAAACTCCAAAATTTTAATTAACGGATAATAACCATCCCTGCAAAATCTCATCTGCAAATCCCAAATCACATCTAACACTTACCCCAAATCACATTTAAAACTTACAACATGACTGATAGTAATAACTAACTGATAATTTAAAAAACTCACCACTACGAAAATTACATATCCAAAATTTAGGAGCCTGTTTAAATAACAATTTTCACAATTCTATGCATCTTATTGTCATAATGTAGTAGGATGAAATTTAACCAAAATTAAAAAATGAAAATTAAAGAATAGGAAAAAATGTTAAATATGCCTTTGCAAAAGTACAATATGAGGAATAATATGATTAGTCCCATTTTTTAATCATTTATATAGTAATATTTGTAGCACTTTCCTTCCCCGCATATACATAGGCTCTGTTTGGATTGTAAATTATTTGAGATATTTTTACTGTAGCACTTTTTGTGATGTGATGTCTGTGAGATAAAAAGGTAATTGGGAAGATAAAAAGGTGCATTGAAAATTGTAATGATGATGTAAGCAAATAAATTTTGGCTAATAAATCTCTATCCAAACAAACCTATAGATTTGTCAAACATTCAAATGATATATTCAATTATAGCCATTCTTTAACCATTTTACCTATTGCAACTAAATCAATTTTTTAGCCTTAAACTTATCCTATTAAACGATTATTCCAACCAATGAAATAAATATTGTGACATACAAGGTACCTAGATAATTTTTCACATGGACAAATCCCATCAGGATAATTTTTCATATATCACGTCTTTCAAAAAATGCACATAAAACAAAATTTTATATGAATTTTAAATTAATAAAAGGGGCATTTAGATGGTTGTTTTTGGAGTTTTTATTAAAAATTTTAAAACAAATATTTGTTTAAACAATCATCTTGGGTGGTCGTTACCCAAAAATAGTAGTATTTCACCAAAGTTATACCCAATTACTTTTTCTTGACGACTATAATTCTAATGTTTTATTTGAAAAAAAAAGTTGAAAAGTGAGATAATAAATCCTAAATAATAAAAGGAATAGAAGTATAGGAGCATAGCATTGGGAAGGGTAAAAGTAAGGTAACGAATTCTAATGTGGCGTTTGATAAAAGGATTTCGGAATGGGGAATTGGAATAAATCTCATAATTGTTGTTTGGATTACTACTATCGGAATCGAGATTTTGGAATCATACCTAAAAATTTAGAATTCCTCAATTCCCTAGTAACTTTGTGGGTTTTGGACAAAATCCAAGTCTGATTCCCATTTAGAAATGGGGCCGGTCTCGCCACCCATTAAAAAAATTCATATATAATTATATATGACATATATATATATAATTATGTATATAATATATATTATAATTATAATATTTTATTATAATATTAGTATAATTATATAATATATTTATAATTATTATATAGACATATATAATATATTATATAAATATATATTATAATTATTTAATTAAATGTAATTATATTTATATAATATATATTATAAATTTATTAATACCATATAATAATATATTTATATATATATTTATAAATGTATATTATATGTGCATATAATTATAATATATACATGTATATAATATTAATAAATTATATAATTATAATTATATTTATTATTTTAAATATAATAATATATAATAATTATTATATTTAATATATAACATACATTATAATTATATAAAATATTAGTATAATTAATATTTATATATATTATATAATTATAATTATACATTTATACTATAGCATTTGTATAATTATATTTAATTATATATCTAATATTTAACTTAATTAGTTACAAACTTATAATAATGATATCATTAGTTATATGTATTATATAATATATATTAATCTATGTAATATAATTAATATTATCAATTATACTAATAATTATACATGTTTATTAATAGAAATTATTAATTAGCTATACTAAATTTACTAATACATTTATACTAAAATATTTAATTAGTGAAAATTTCTAATATCCCAATTACAAAAGTCAACGAGCCAAACATCAACTATAGTAATGATATACATTCCTGGCACTAAACCAAACAAATGTATTGGAATGATTGATTCCATTCCAGATCCAGGATAAATGATTCCGAATCCGAATCTGATTCCAACATGCGAACCAAGCGCCACCTAAGTAGTAAAAGGAGTATAGAGATAGGAGTATAGGGTTGGGGAGAGCTGATGATCACTAACCAATTTTCATTTGTCTTCCACACAAACCAAATACAGTGAGAAAAAAGACCTCATACTATACTCTCACCTTGGACAAATCCCACCTATAACTCTACAAGCAGTTCAAATAGTGATGGAGTTAGGATTTTTTTCTAGGAGGCCAAAATTTTTCTTAACAAGATTATCTTAATATGTTATGTTCAAAATATTTTTCATCTATTAAATACATGACATCTAAAAATATCAAACATTAACTTTAATTATAAAGTTATGTAAAAAATAAATAATTTTTTAGCGAAAAGAATTAATTCAAAGATGAAACTCTCATAATATAAACTGAAATTGTAAAAAATAAAGGGGGAGGGCCAACTTTATTTTACACATATATTTATACACTATGAATTAAAATTTTCAAAACTTAAGGGAGCCATGACCCCCTCTCCCCCCCCCCCCCAAAATCAGCCCGTCTTGGCTCCGTCATTGATTTTAATAGCATTTCAATTACAAACTTGCAAGATTGTAAAGAAGAAAACAACTGATTATAAAATGAAGTCTACACCACAATGATCCCACTAAAATACTTCAAAAGGTTCAACAAGTTCACTTTTAAAAAAGACAAGTTTCGCTGAACATTTTTTTATAGTACGAATTTCACAAAATTCAATGGAGTTAATTAAACCACCAATATTGGCTTTCATACAAGATTATCAAACCGAATTCGTAATGTTTGTAACTATTTCATTTTGAAATCAAATAAAACATGTGATTATATTTATTTCTATCCATATATAATTCATTTTTTAATATAAATTTCTATTATTATTTCAAAATCCATCTTCCACACAAACGTAGTTTTTGAATGATGAACACATTTTATTATACTTTGAACTATTGTTAGACAAATCTTAAATTTTAATTATGTTGGTACAATTTTTTTTACTTTTTTTTTAATTCACATCCCCTTAGAGCTGTTATTCGAGTCGAGCCGAGCCCGAGTAGTAGTGGTTCGAGCTCGATTTGTACGAATTTCGAGCTGGCTCGAGCTCGCTCGATAACATTGTCGAGTCGAATAACTAGCTCGAGTTCGAGCTCGTTAGCTCTATATTTAGCTCGAGCTCGGCTCGAGCTCGGCTCGTTTAACACAATCGAGCCGAGCTCGTTAAGCTCGAGCTCGAGCTCGAAATATTTACCATAGCAGCCATCTGTTCACTGCAAGTCTGTAACCATTCAGAAGATGCAAATTTGGCATACATATTTGTTGCTGAGTGGGGATTATGGATTTAATCCAATTTAGCAAAAGAGAAAAGATCAAGCAGTCCCACCAAAAGAGAGCATATGTAATTTTCTATCAGTCCAACAGTCAAAAGAGCCGTGTTTGACTTGGTATGAATGTCCAGCAACTTAGAAATGTGAAAATTACTCCTCTAAATTGATGAGAATTCACTTTGGCATTCATAGTACCTCAGCCGTGGCTGCTGATGAGAATTCACAAGTAGTCAAGTACTCATATTTTGTTCACTTACAACAAACATCAAAGCAATAATCAAGTCTAAAAGACAGCAAACAATAAGAGCTACAGAGCAACAGCAGTAGCAATTTTCTAAAATTTAGCCTTCATTTTGAGGAAGCTCAACTTCATGACACGTAAAATGTCTCGACAACATCCGATTGATCCTACAGAATAAAAATGTAAAAGTCATGATATTTTCTAAAAGTAAGAGCTACTGAGCTAAAAAAATGAAGTAGAATACCAAAGGACAGCAGCAGCAATTTCTAAAATTTAGCATTCTTTCAATTTTGAGGAAGCTCAACTTCATGATACGTAGATGACTCGGCAACATCAGATTGATCCTACAAAATAAAAATGTCAAAGACTCAAAGTCACGATATTCTCTAAAAATAAGAGCTATAGAGATAAAAGATGAAGTAAAATAATCAATTAACCACATATTACTACTAGAAAGTGTAATACACTTACACGAGACTTGGTTTTTATTCCATGAAGATTGCGAATCCAATTACTACCGCAAAGTAGCATTTGCACTGTCTCAACAGACATAGAAGCTCGCCGATCATCAATTACTCTTCCCCCAGCACTAAAGGTAGATTCAGAAGCCACAGTTGTAACTGGAATAGAAAGTAAGTCACTAGCCATCCTTGACAATATTGGAAACCTCCATCTTTCTCCTTTCCACCACCCCAAGACATCCAGATTAGCAGATGCGTCACAAGCATACCTACTTTCTTCTAAATAAATATCTAAATCTGATTTTTCAGGTGGCGCCTTGTCAATTTCACTAACATGCATTTGAAATTTTTCCTTGCCAGTAAGAATTGGAAGTCCAAGTTTCTTAACATTCCCCAGAGATTGAGCCGAAGAACTACTCACTTCCTTATGTTTACGCTTTACCGACTGCCTCGGTGGTTCCCCGGCATGGGAGGAGAAGTGAGTATCAACATATTCATTGTAAAGCTCATAAAGAAGCTGTTTAATTTCATCAATTTTCACAGCAGCTTCTTCCTCACCATAAATAATCGGAAAAGCATGATAAATGAGTACCATTTTGTACCTTGGATCAACAATAGCACCTAACGAAAGCACCACATTGGTTTCTCCCCAATATTTGTCAAATTTTGCTGACATGCTCAAAGCCATGGCCCTAATTTGATCAGAAATATCAAGAGCTTTTTCATTTAAAAGCTCTTTAATCCTATAAAGCTCCACAAGAAAGATGTTAGAAGTTGGATAGTCGGATCCAGAAATCATGTTAGTGATCTCATGAAAAATACCCAAAAATCGGCACACTTCTTCTACTTGCAACCACTCGTAATCACTTGGAACATAGTGAAACCCAGGGTCAATGTCCTCATATCTCGGGAAAACGTCCTTGAAGTCCAAAGCCGAAGCCAACATGAGATATGTGCTATTCCATCTAGTTGGACAATCTAGAATCAATTTCCTAGAGGGCAACTGTAGCTGTTTTGCAATTTTGGCAAATTGATTTAGGCGACCCTCAGAGTTGTTCAAGTACTTGATCCCCTCTCTAACAGTATCAATCACATCACCTAGTTGATTGAGGCCATCTTGCACTAAAAGATTAAGTATATGTGCACAACACCTCACATGAAAAATTTTTCCAGCAATACTTAACCTCTTTCTTAGAGAAAAATCCTCCCTAAGTCTCCTAACACAAGCATCATTATAAGAAGCATTGTCTACTGTGATGCTGGAAATTTTATTCTCGATCCCCCAATCAATAAAACATTTACTCAAAGCATCAGCAATAATTACTCCCGTATGAGGAGGTGGCACATTACAAAAATTCAACACACGTTTTTGTAACACCCAATCAGAATCAACAAAATGCCCTGTTACAACCATATATTGAATTTTTTGACCAGATTTCCATAAATCTGTAGTTATGCTAACTCGATTAGCACTCTTTAATACAGATTTCAGCTTTCTTTTTTCCAGTTGATAAGTAGAAATGCAATCCTCTTTGACAGTTTGCCGGGTAATCTTTTTATAAAATGGGGACACAGCTTTCATAAATTTATTGAATACAACATGATCCATCATAGAAAATGCGTATTCATGTGCAAGCACCATATGAGAAGCAAGCTCCCGTACCTTGGCATGGTCATATGAAAAATTTGTGATCGAAGTAATTCCATCAGATGGCCCTTCGGTAAAAGACAACACTTGCTGTTTCATCCTATTTTGCTCTCCCATTGCCATCTTCTTTTGTAAACATGCTTTTAGATGACGCTTGTGTTGAGATGTAGCTCCAGTTGTACTCTTGGCAAATAACTCCTTACAATGATTGCATTGCACCTTTTCTATTCCATTGTCTAACTTCACAATTTTCATATCGTCCCACACCGTTGATTTCTTTTTCCTTTGCTTTTTCTCAAAGGGCATTGCTGGTTCTTCATTTCCGCCATCACCTTTTTGCTCTCCTACTCCTTCTCCTTCATTGTCATGTTCTTCTATTATTTCTAACTCATCTTCAGTCATCTCATCCGGATTTTCTTCAATATCCAGTTCTTGATCTACTACTTCATTTAATTGCTCCATAGCAGGACTTGAAGATGAACCTTGGTGGGAATTAAGAGGGCTGTACATACCTATATATTAAGAAAAAAATTTAAGGCATAATTATAAATCAAAGGTTGCATGTCAAATTTCATTATAAATAAAAAAATTCCAATAATTTCAATTATCTATTACAATATGAAAAAATAATTACTGCTCATATTGAAGGCCAAATCCACTTGACACCAAGCAATCTACATAAACTGATTAAGCAATCAATTCATCTAGTTGGTCATGTGGTAGAAATAAGAGTTTATGAAAAATTGGATAAACTGATTAACAAAGAAACTAATGTACTGTAATGGACAAAATTTTTTAAAAGATTCAACCAGTCAAACATAAACTAGTCAACATCCACTATCTATAGGCTGCATATTTTTTTTCGTGTCATTTTCAAAGTTTCTTTTTGGTTTCTTTAGCAGCCCCTCCATGGAAAGGTTTTGTCAAATCTTCAAAATACTACCTGTCTCCACAATCTTTTAGCACAATATTTTAGCAAATATTTTGAGTATTGAAATCTGAGGCTGCTATGCAGAATCCTCGAACCATCATTAGCTTGCAAACTTTTCCTTGGAAGTCGTATCTAGTGTTAGTCCAAAATTCCTTCACAATTCACACACCATAAAAACTTCAGTATTCATGCATCCCTGTGACCTGCGTTACACTTGGTTCACAAACAGAAGCACGGTAACGGAGTACAGAATGGTGATCTCAATTTCACATTCATTAAAATAACAAAACCCACAGGCCACATCCGAATAACCCCTCAAAAGCACAATATTTTAGCAAAATACCAAAATCCCTAAATCCTAATTACCAAATGGAAGAAGATAATGCACCTTAATTTTTTTTTTTGGATCTCAGCTCTATATGTATGTAACTCCAAAATCAGAAATCAAGTACAGAAAAATACACGGGTTCACCAGGTGGCGGCTGGTGTTTGCGCAACCAAGGCGGTGGGCTGGTGCGACAGCCGACAAGTCAGCTCCTCTGAAGAGCGATTGCTGCTGCTCCTTGCTAGAGCCATTATCGATGGGTGAATGGTGATTTAGGGTTGACGCCTGACGGGCCAAAGTCTGGACGGAAGATATTAGAGCAGAGCCGAAGAGAGGGCCAAAGTCTGGACGGAAGATATTAGAGCAGAGCCCAGAGGTGAAGGCGGGAGAAGAATGAGCGAATGAAGAATTAGGGATTAGGGATTCGGGAGTTTGACTCTGGAAAACTGGAAGTATTTTACTGAAATAGCCATAATTAATGAATTGACATTTTTATCCCTCCAATTCGAGCCTTTCGGGTAGCCCGCGAGCCGAGCTCGGCTCGGCTCGTTTAATTAACGAGCAGTCTTTAGGCTCGAACTCGGCTCGTTTATTCTAATAAACGAGTCGAGTTCGAGCCTTAACGAGCCGGGTCGAGCCCGGCTCGCGAGCTGCCCGATTGGAATAACAGCACTACATCCCCTTTTAATTTCTTTCAATAATGTCAGTACCGTGCGCAGTACAGGTATTCATACTAGTAAAATAGTAATTAAAAGGACTAAGTCTACTCTGCACCCTCTATCTTGGACTACTTTTTTTTTTTACTTTGTTTCTCTAAAATTTAATTTTAAACACTTTACATCCTAAACTTATAATTTTAGACACTTTACACCCTAAATTTTCAAGTTTATCCTACTTAAGTACAATCAATGATAATGTTAGCAAAATTAACGGCATAAAAGACCTTGCAAATCAATGACAACGTGCTAAAAGTGATAAAAAAAAAGCCAAGGTATTGCAGTTAAAACAAAATGATATATTGTTCTTAATTCACACCGTCCTTTATCTAGTTAATTTTACTAATACTATTAGTAATTTGGACCATACAAATCAATGTCAATGTACCGAAAGTAGTCCAAAGAAGCCAAGATGGTAGCTAGAATAAAATAACACATTGTCATTAATTTTCATTATCCTTTACCTTGTTAGTTTGCTAACATTATCATTGATTGGACTTAAAATGAGATAAAGTTGATAGTTTAGAATACAAAGTGTCCAAACTTGAGAGGTTAGGGTATAAAGTATTTAAAATTGAAGTTTAAAGTGCAAAGTGAAAAAGTGGCACAAGTTTGAGACTACAAAGTGGAGTTAATCTTAGTTAGAAACGTTTTTGAAGATTATATATATAAAAAAATCTCATAATCATGTTCTTCTTCGTGAATCTCCCCAAGAACAGCGAGGTTAATAACAATCTAGTTAGAGATTTAACATACAAATTTTAATCATCCAGCTACGTGCTAAAGAGTTACTAAAAAAGAAGCAAGTAGGTCTTTTCACTCCTTTTTTTATAAAAAAATTTTCATTAATGTCTTGCTGGAAATCGTCCAGCTCGAATTGATTTATATCACTACCCTAATGATAGTTTAAACATGCACTAGAAATTAAGATCTATAACTACAATTTAACAGATATAATAGATCTGAAAAATTGTCAATTAATCTAAAAAATATATGAGAAATTTCTCACTTGTCTTCTAATAAATAAATCACTGCAGCTCCCATCTATGCATGTTGTAATCGCCAGATCTGCTAATCAACAGTTTGAAACTCCAATAATGATGATGAGATCTATCGAAATAGATTCAAGATCCAAAAAATTTCACATCTGACAACCAATTCTGAAACAAATTTAGATGTAACAACAAAATAAGAAAAAAAAATTCCTAAATCCCCAGAGAAATTTCTAGAAAGAACAAAAAATTCTCACTAGGAATTCCTAAGAAAAATAAAACTAAGAAAACTTAGAAGATACTTTATTAGAAAAATAAAAATAAAATAAAATGAAATTCATGGGAGGGAGACCATGGTGTGGTCTCTCTCCCTAAGGGAAGGCTTTTGGAAAGAGTAGAAGAAGAAGAGAAAAATTGGAGAAGTCTTTTCACTCCTTTTTAATTTGGCATTAGTTGAATTAGGATAATTTATAATGTAAAACGACAAATTCTACAAATCTATTGTACATATAGCTAACATAAATATTGTATTCAAAATTATTAATTTGTAAATATTATTTTTATTAAATAAGGACAAGTCTTTTATGCATTGTTAGTATAAAAAGTAGTGGGTCTAGATGCATGACATATATATAAAGTTTGGTATTCAAATTCAAATTAAAATGATGTGGCATACATTTAAACCGGTTAATATATACACTGATGGTGTAGAAATGACTAATTCTAAGTAAAATCACAAATGCAATATTCCGATGTCACAATTATAATATTATATTCCACTATCAATATTACAAGGAAACCAAACCCAACTAAAGAATTTTTTTTTTTTTTGGATAAGTTGGAGGTCTTGAATCTAAAAATTCCGACTTACAATTCCTCCTACTTGCCACTCAATACACCTAGCTAAAGGTAGTAAGACCAACAAAGCATGAATGATGTTTCATCACAAGAGGCATGAATCTTGTTCTTCTCATGCATTACATAAGCCTCATTTGTACATTATTGTTTCTCTTTTTAAGTTTAGCTTCATTGAAGATTAATTTAAGCAAAAATTTAATTGTAATTTCCATAGCATATAAATTGAAGATCATGTATGAAAATATAAAGGCAAAATCATCAAAATAAAAACTTTCTTTTAACTGGGAGAAATTAATACAACTATTAAAAAATAGACTACTATCTTTGCAATTAAATTCTGGACAAATAATTGAAACGATTAGTATAGTTTACCAAACATATGACCTTCAGAGCTGAGTTATTATCAATGTGATTAGAAAGTGGGTGGCACGCATACATGTCTCTACTCTCTAGAAGCCTTTTGGGACTGGAGACATCTTGAATAAAGTTTGGAGGGAAGAAATTAATTTTTTGCGCAAAAAGATACTGTGGAGACTTTTATGAGCGTATTATATGACCACCCAAAAAAAATTTTATATTCATTTCAATTCTAACGAAAAGCTTTTTGCGTTTGTTGTGTTGTTGTTGTCCTATGAATTCCTCCAAAAGGCGAGTCTTCTCAACCGAACCTTGAAATTTGCACGATTTATACAATCATTGATGTCGACACAAAAGCGAATATTTTCTTCGATAGGCGCACGCGTTGTTGACAATTCTAGCATTTATTTTTACTAATATGATGATAAATGAATATTTTCATTAGCAAAATGAATGGAGCAATTAAAATTCTCTGTTTGGTCTTGACTAATAAGTATCCATCCCCCCAACTACCTTATGACTAAAATGAAAAAACACATCGATCAGAATATCCCAATGGTGGGAGTGGAATAGGAAATATTCTTGAATTAAATTCTTGTGGTGGATGATTGAAGTATTTTGAGATTCTCAGACTATCAAATAATAAATTTGTCAATCGTTTTGTTTTCATTGAATATGAAACGCTAACCACTCTATAAGATTTTCTTAAAAGAAGAAGAAAAATGTCCACAATAAATGTTTAAAAGAGATTAGGAGGAACTTAAATGAAATTTGTATGGAAATCAAAGGTTCACATGTCAACACCTATCTAAATCGTCTACAGTGGTCATATATTTTTTCCATTTAACTCATTTTTATTTTTATAAAGTTTAAGATCGAGGAAGGTTACTTTTTGATAAAAATCATATGGCACTAGTAGTAGAAAATACATCACTGGACATATCACAAAAACAATAGATTTGAAAGATGTAAAGGATTTAGAGATTAAAAAAAAAAAGATTTAGAGATACGCAAAGTAAAATATATTACATTATTAATTACTAACATATTTAAAATGATATCAATCTCTTTAACCCAACAAATGTCTGTGCATGTCTTCTCCCACCTGACTTAATGAATTACTGTTTCAACTCCATGTATCAACTTGAGATCTAACAAAATAGATCTCAAAAATATCAAAGTTTGACATAGTATAATATATATGTATAATATGAAATAAATGCTATATGATTGTTATTATATAAATATATGGATTAATATTTCCTACATTGACAGTGTATATGCTATTAGCATTGAATGATTGACAACTATGCAAAATTTGAATTTGAAATTCAACTTTTACATACATATCATGAATCTAACGATGATAGTGTATACACCGTCAGTATATGAAATATTTACTCTATATATATTGTATAAAATAAGTAACATATTATGTTGTTATGATAAAATAATGCAAATTTTGTTGCTAAACTTTAAAATAATGATTAATAAAAACTATTATCAGATCTATATAAATTGAAAAGATTGAATCAAATAAAAATACTAATGATATTGGGGTGGAACTAGGGCTGCAAACGAGTCGAGTCGAGTCGAGTTTTGAACTAATCGAGCCGAGCCTCGACTAAATTTTACCAAGCTCGAGCTCGACGAGCTGGTAATTTTCGAACTCGAACTCGAGCTCGAAAAAAATAAAAAAAAATTATTTTTATTTTTAAAAAAAAAAAATAAAATAATATTTTTTTTGAATAAATAATAAAATATTAAGGATATATCCGTAATTTCACTATGAAAATAAAAAAAAAAATATATATATAATATACGTAATTTTATTATTAAATAAAAATAAAAATAAAAAAAATATATATATATACTCAAGTTCGGCTCGCGAGCTTACGAGCTTAATATTGTGAACTCGAGTTCGACTCGAGCCGCTCGCGAGCGGCTCGATTCGTTTGCAGCCCTAGGTGGAACCAGTGCACCATGGGAGTAGTGGGTGGGTCTGAGGTCGGGGTGAGAGTTGCAAGAGCAATTGACGAGGCGAGGGTAGGGGGAACTTTTGCAAAATAGGGCGAAAGCTTCTCCCACCCTAAAATTACCTCGTTGTCATCCCTATTAATAAATCTAAGAGAGAATAACACTCTCATGAGAAGTTCTATGAGAGACTTTATTACTTACTAATAAAAAAAATCATTTGGGATAGGGAGGGAGATCAAATAAACTCCCGCCACTTTCTAAGGAAGATGCTGTTTTGTTTCAGAAGAGTGAGGAAGATTACTTGATTATCTCATTCTAGAGCAAGGTAGATCACAAGATCTATTGGAATATATAGTGCTTCTAACATATTCTTCACTAAATAAAGTTATATATATATAATCCGTATAAATTGACATGGATAATGCATGAAGTAACCCAGTAAGTAAGAACTCTATTGCACATACATAACACAGCTTGTGCATCTGGTTTAAAAAAAAAAAAAAAAGAAGAGAAAAATGCAGTTTTGGTATTCAAACTTTGACACATGAGTAGTTTTAGTTCCCAAATTTTGGACAAAAACAAATCCAGTACCCAAATCTTCAGCTTTTGAGCACTTTTAGCACCGTCAACGGTTTGTTCCCAAATTGGTACCAAAAAGAGTCACGTAATAGTCACATGTCCGGTAACTATTATATAAAAAAAATAAAAAAATGAAAAATATCCTTTTGATAAAATTATTGGTCCTTAAACTTAGTGTCAAAAGGATATTTTACTTGATAAAAAAAATTAGTTCTTAAACTTTGTAATTAGTGTCAAAAGGATATTTTACATGACTCTTAATGTCAGAAGGATATTTTATGTTTTTTGGCATTTTTTTTTATAATAGTTGCCAAACATGTGACTATCATGTGACTTTTTTTTATAGCAATTTGGAAAAAATCCGTCAAGGGTACTAAATGTGCTCAATAGTTGAAAGATTGGTACCAGATTTATTTTTATCCAAAAATTAGGAATTAAAATCGCTTATGTGTCAAATTTTGGGTACTAAAATTGCATTTTTCTCAAAAAAAAAAAAAAAAAAGAAACTACCGCATTATGTGCGCATGATATAGAGGGTAAAGTGCACCATTAATCTCCACGTTTTTCGAAATCTTAACTAGTCTGTTATACAATATTTTGTGTCAATTGACTCGCTAAACGTTTAAAAGTGGTCAATTCAGCCATTTCATCTATTTATTCAGTTAAAATAAATGGAACTCATGGTACATGAGCCACACGCTACATTTTGCGGAGCAGTTTTGTCGACTTGTACTTTTAGTCCTGTAGTTTCCAGATTTATTCATGTTATCCATGTACAAATTTTTATGAGTAATTTTGTGCAACTACTACTCCTACTTTTCTGCCAAACTATTAATTGTAATTGCGCTTTTCCTAAAAAAATGATATTATGTGTTGTGCAATATTTTGTATTATAGCCATTGTGTAATTTATTAAAGTTAAATAGGAGTACAACAGTAATCAATTTATCCTTGAGGAATAAGGTATACAATATGCAGCCACTTTCTGGTATCCTTCTAAAATCAGCTAAGACTTCCAACCAGGCTTTCTTGAGTTCTGGACTGGGGCAGGCCCAAGTCTAAAAAATTTAGGCTCAAGTGACGACCCTTTGGATAGATTCATCTCCAAAATCCTCAAAAGGGAAATCCACATTGATTCAGATAGTAGAGATTGCTTGGTGAAGAGTGGGCTTAGATTTATAAAAAAGAAAGTATCCATGACTTTGTTTATTAGAATGATTTTCACATTTGATCCTTAAACTAATTCTAAACTCTCATAGAGGTCCTAAAGTTGTATTTTAAACTTTTCAATTCCTATACCTTTTGGTGTATGAAAATATACTCGTCCAATCAGTAAAATGTGTGCTTTTCGACCAGAAGAAAACAACTTATAAGTTTTTAAAATGTTACAAAAGAGGTAGGGGTGGCAATTTCCGACACGACCTGAAAACACGACACGAACCTAACGCGAAATTAATGGGTTTGGGTTAAGATTTCGCGGGTTCGGGTCAGAATCGGATCGAACCTGATGAATCCGAAAAGAAGACAGGTCGAATTCGGGTCAACCCGTGGGTGACCCGATAACCCGTTTACAAATTAAAAATGATTTAATAAACAGAAAAATTATTTTATCTAACTAAACTAAGTTATTCTTTTTCCCCAAAGGCATTAATCACTTAATCCTAATGAATTTATTTAACTTGTGTGAAGTTAAAATTATTATATTTGGACAAATAATGTATTATATTATTTTTTACTTTTATACTGTTTTAATTCATTTTATATTTGGTTTGGGATAAAACACTTTTACGGTGTTTTAATTTATTTTAGATTTGGTTTGGGATTATTTATTTAAAATTTTATTACTTGATTATGTAATTAGTCTTGTGAAATTGGTTTTATTAGAAATTACAGTGGTAAATTAATAAATTAAAATTAAGTTTTGAGTCATTTCGGGTCGACCCGCCAACCCGAAATTTTTGAGTTCGGGTCAGGTATCCTGACCTGTTTTAGGTTGGCGGGTCAGGTTCGGGTCAGTGGGTTTTCTGTTATACCCAGGGTCTCAACCCGACCCACCAAACGATTTGGACCCGATTGCCATCCCTAAAAAGTGGGCATTCAATAATAGAGCAACCCTAAGTTTAACCACTCGTTTGGTTGCCACTCCGGAATGGCAATGACAATCACTATCAAAATCTCTTCAATCGAAATAGGCTTATGCTATTCCTTTTCAGGTGTTTGGTTTAGGGAAAGCAATGGGAAAAATTATTGATTTTCTTGTTTGGTTTATTCACAATCATCAATGGGAATGCAAATCCAATTCAACAACTATTTTCCTGTGAACAAATAAAAAGTTTTGTCCGACATAAACAAAACAAAATTTGTACATAAAATTAATACTACAATCATTAATATAATCTATATATATAAATATATATATGTACTGCAGGGAGGGTTTTTAGGACGGTTTGAATTTTTTCAAATTTTTATATATTCTTTCATGACTTTTGAATTTAACAAGTAAGAAGTGGCCCACTTATATAAGAATTTGATTTGAAATCTATTAATGTAAGCGTAAATAAAGAGGAAACATCACCAACCCAACTAAAAGTAAAAAAGTAAATAACAATATTTTACATTCAATTTAGTAATCCTAACTAAAAGGGCAAATTATATAGAAAACAAAAAGAAAATAATATTCATTGGTAATGGATTTTTTAAAAAAAATCAAGAATGGTACCATTTGTGAATCATTAATTACGAAATCACTAAATAAAAAATATAATACTACTAGCAAAAAAGAATTATGGATTTAAAGGGTTTGGGAGAATGGTGAAAGGAAAAAAATAGGAAATTGGGTAGCAAGGATAGGAAGCTAGAGGCAACCTATAGGCAAGGGAAAGAGAATAATAAGGAATTAAAGAGTGGTGAAAAGTCGAAAAAAGAAGGTGAACTACTACAAAGTTGGACGGAGAGATGAGAGAAGAAAAAATGGGATTGTGAAGATATGATAGGAAAGATGACATTGTATTAAGAGATCTGAAAGTCATAGAAGATAGTAGATAGCCGGTTAGTAGCTAAGAGAGGATGAAAATTGTGATAGTTTTTAATAATTTTAAAAATTTTAAAAACACATTTTACAAAGATTGTTTTAAATCTATATTAAAGTTTATGAATAACTTTCATTCTATAAGCACTCAACAATTTTAAAATTACAAGATGGGATAAAAAATATTCTAAAATTGAGGAAAATGAATTATTTATACGTTATATTTTCTATGTTAAAAATTTTGATATATGGGTATCACATGATATATTGATAAAAATTTTCTGTTGATAAAAAAAATTTAATATATTTTTTTTCATAGAATTTTGAATTTTCATGTCTTTTGAATTTAAAAAGTAAGAAATTGCCCATTTATATAAGAATTTGATCTGAAATCTATTAATGTAAAGGTAAATAAATAGGAAACATCACCAACCCTACTAAAAGTAAAAAATAAATAACAATATTTTATCTTCAATTTAGTAATCCTAACTAAAAGGGCAAATTATATAGAAAACAAAAAGAAAAAAAACATTCATTGGTAATGGATTTGAAAAAATCAAGAATAGTACAATTTGTGAATTATTAATTATGAAATCACTAAATGAAAGACAAAGTACTAATAACAAAAAAAAAACAAATTATGGATTTAAAGGGTTTGGGAGAATGGTGAAAGGAAAAAATAGGAAATTGGGTGACAAGGATAGAAAGCTAGAGGCTAGCTATAGGCGAGAAAAGAAGAATAGTAAGGAGTTAAAAAGTGGCAAAAAAATTTGAAAAGGGAAGGCGAACTACTACAAGGTTGGACAGAGAAAGAGGAGGAAAAAGAATGGGATTGTGGGGATATGACAGGAAAGATGGCATTGTGGTAAAAGATCTGAAAGTCATAGAAGGTCGTAGATAACCAGTTAGTAGGTAAAAAAGGATGGAAAGAATGATAGTTTTTAATAATTTTGAAAATTTTAAAAACACATCTTACAAAGACTGTTTTAAATCTATACTAAAGTTTATAAAGAACATTATTCTATAAGCATTCAATAATTTTAGGATTACAAGATGGGAGAAAAAATTTTCTAAAGTTGAGGGAAATGAATTAGTTATACTTTATATTTTTAATGTTAAAAATTTTGATATATGGGTATCATATGATATATTGATAAATACGTTTACAATTGCTCTGTCATGTAAATTGTTATAAATTAAATTATTTTATTCAAATTGCTATTATATATTGATAGACAATAGGTAAACAAAATTTGGTTTCAACTTATTCAAGCTATAAAAATTAAGAAAGTCCATTTTGTACTTACGAAATAAACTTTTTTTTAATATGTAAAGCATACATTTCGTTGAATTTTTTTGCCTTTCATATACTTTATCATATACTATAATATATAAGTATATATATTATTGTTTTGAATTGAAATATAAACCCTATATACTATAATATATAAGTAAATATGTTAATATTGTTTTGAAATGAAATATAAATCCATGCATCACACGGGTCAGAATGCTAGTACATTTCTAATTAGAATCAAGTCTTTTATAATACATAAAGACCTTCTACAATAATACAAGAAAGTCCAGTGGAGAAATACTAAACTGTTTAGTTTACAAAACCAAAAAATTATGCGATCTTGAAAGCTCAAAGCTATTCCAAGAGGTACTAACAAGGCCTAGTGATTCCAAAATGCTATTTTGATCGACATACTAAAAGCTATTCTGATCAACATATGCCAAATTAGCATAACAACTTCCAAATCCAAAAAGTTCAAAACTATCTCAAAAGACCATTCCATGATAATACTAGCTCTTTAATAGACAAAAACACTAGATGCAATGATTGATTTTTAACAGTTACGAGGATAAAGAATGTTAATTGTGTACGGATACTTTGCATCCATTGGAAGTTGAGAAAATATATTCAGCTTGACTTCTTCATTGGAAAGGGTATTATTAGCATTGAAAAAGTCGGTCATAGGGAGGCCAAGTTTGTAAAACTCTTCTACAATTGTGTTCTTTCTATTGTATGCTAGCTGCTCACGGGAGTTTTCATTTGCCATTGCATTCGCAATAGTAGCAAAATGGCTAGTAAGACCAGCCACACATGAAATAAATTGCTTAGTAGCCTTTGCAAGTTGTGCTTCAAGAGGTGCTGCTTGGGTAGACTTCATTTTTTTGCTCCTTTTTAGTTGTTTTGCTGCTTGTTTTTGTTTTCGTGAGGTACTTGTACTTGCTGCATTTGTTTGAGTAGTTTGTGTTGCTGAATTTTCTTTTACAACTTCATTGGTTTCATCCATTGCATGGGTATTTCCATCGTCTACCTCCATTGCTTCCATGTTGTGAATAGCATCAACAAATCCTTCAACTGATTGACCAGTAGCTGTGTCAGCCCCACCTCCCCCTAAGGCGTACCTAAGGGTTCGGCGGACCGCCTGCTCAACTCTCGTCAGGACTCACTACAGTTCTCAAATAAATTACAATGTAAATCTCAAATATTACATCAAATACTCCATGAATTTACATACCACAAGTGAATCGAAATTCAACATATACATGAGATATTCCATCCAATCACACTAATAAGTTAATACAAGTGCTTCCTTTGCCTCGAGCCCTGTGGAGAGAAAATAAATATTTTGGAATGAGCTAGAAGCTCAGCGAGTGTTCAGTAAAATCAATAATCAAATAAATTTCACAATAGTGCATTTAGATGATGTCATGAATCAGTGATCAAATGTAAGTTTATTGCTCTTGTGAGCCAGTGAAATCATTGTACTTAAACATCCAACGCTCAAATAGATCAAATAACAGTTAAGCAATACAAGGGAGCCATCAGTGCTCCAATATTCAAGGCAAGTCAAGGGTCATTAAGGTGGAGATGTTGGTGTTAAGCACAAGATTTCCAAGCACTCATTTGAGCCAAATCATTGCATGGTACACACACAAGCACACATGATATGCAATTGAGCAAACAATGCAAGAAATAGTTTGAAAAGTAACTTTGAAAACAGTTTTGGAATCACTTACCAACCACAGCTCATGATTCTCATCCATCATAGATAGTTTCCTTGCTCAAGTCCAAGCCCTAGATCACAAATATCATGTCAAGCAAAGGGAATTCTAAAATCATTAAGTTCCTCTCACCTTTTGGCATTTTAATCACAACTGAAGCTACACTTATCGGATTGAGATGAATCTTATGGCGTTTCGAAGATAAGACATAGGCCTACATTTATTATGAAGACCTCCAAAGCCAAAACATGCACTTTCATGGTCAAAAATTGAAATCTCAGAGAAAACAAAAAGCTGTCGGTTAAATAGGGCATTTGGGCAGTCAGGAGCATTTTAGTCAAATCATAAGCTAAAATGATCCAATTAATTTGAAATTTTTCAGGTAGAAATTTAACTCAAATTCCTATAACTTTCATGTTTTGTCCAAAAACTGATGCAATAAAAAACATGGAGAAATTTGCAGCCCAAGTTGCCACTTCATCCAGTAAAAGACAGAACAGGCATGCAATTTCAGTCAATTTTAAAAAATCATAGATATTCATAGGAATTCAGGAAAAGGCTGAAATTTTCATGGTTGATAGTACTCTGACTCTAGTTTCAAACTCAGTAAATAGAACTCAATTCCAACTTTTCTACATCAAGTTATAACAGATTTTTCAAGACTGCTGAAGGGTTCCTGCGGAAAATTTCAATAGCACTTCCCCTTGTTTTCTTTACTTTTCCTTCCAAAAATCAGCACCTAATTTCCTCTCAATGTAAATTCAAGCACAACCACAAGTCATAGGCCATCTATACACTTATTTAAGGCCATAATACTATCCAAATATAGCACATGTAGAGCTCAAACACCAACCACAATAAAGCTGAAAATTGGAAACCCTAAGCTGAAATTTATATACAAAAGCTGAAAATCCGTATAATGAAGCTAAAAGGGCATGTAAAAGCCAGAAAAACCACATGGCAAAGCTCATGGGTCATATAAAAATTGAAACGGCCAAATCAAAGCTGGAATTCTTCATCTAAAGCTGAAAATTTCAATTTACTGTACAAACCATGGAATTTTCCATAGAATCCACCACAAACAAGCCTTAAATCTACTAAAATGCAAGTTAAAAGTGAAGAGATGGTTTCTAAACATGATTACATTGAAACCCTATGAAAAAAGCAACCATAAGCTTCATTTTTCCCCAACTTTCTCCACCAAAAGTCTTCTTCCTTTCTTAAAGTCACTTTCTATGGTTTGGATTGCAAGCTTAGGATGAAATCTTGAAGATTCAAGCAAGGATTGAAGTTGGAATTGAGGTTTTCTTTTCTCTTTTCTAGCTAAGAACTTCGGCCAAGAGAAAGAAAGAAATGAAGGATTTTTGTCCAATTTTTTCCAAGATAAAGGTTAAGAGAAGTCTTGGTCAAAGTCAAGGTCCATTGGTTTTGTGACAAGTGGCACTCCAAGAGTTAATTCTCATCTAATTGTCTTCCGATCCAATGGTTAATTTATCTAACTAACCTTTAATTATCTCCTAGTACCTTGTAAAATAATATCCCTTTATGCAAAATTCACCTAGTTGTCAAAATTTATCGCACTAACGGGTCTCACGTCCATAGTGCGCTACTGCCGACACATGAACTAACTTATATTAGAAAAATGTTTTTTAAAAACTTGACTCCCTTATAAAATATCTATAAAATTAAGATAATAAAGGAAAGTGTAGAAAATGTATGCAAGGAATTAAAATAATTAATATAAAATAAGAAAATAATTCACAGTTTTTCGGCGCGTCACAGTAGCTCTATTCCTTCCGTACACAATTTTCAGATCATTTAAATAAGGAAAAGTTAAGTCCCAAGCACTTTTTGCCTCTATGTATTTGTAGATGTTCATAATCTAATGTCAAAACTAATTTCAAATATTAACAAAAAGAAGCGAAAACTTGCAAACATATTAGAATATGAATTTACATAGTTACCTTGATCCAATCATCATACTGCTGTCTCTCACATTGTATTTTATATTCAACATCATTCCATTTGCAACCACATTCTTTCAGCATTGTTGCAATTGCGTGATATTTGCCGTTCACCATTTCAACTTTGAGTCAATATGAGAAGAAAACTGCTTAGTAAAGATTGGTATCTTAATTAAAACCCTTTTATGTAACTCAACCATATATTTGTTCATGAACCCACAATCAGCTCTCCACGTGGTATAACAAGCAAGTTCTTGTAATGCTTCAATCTAAACCTTTGATTCATTAGAGGTCCAAAAGCATTTTTTTTCTTTCTCTACCTCTAATTTTTTCACTTTGTTGTGATTCATCAATGTCCATCCTACTATTAATATGCAATAACATGCACAACAAAAATAATAAGAAAGTTTGAAGGTAAAATACATTTTAAAGCAAATAGCGAGGTAAAATATATTTGAAACACATAAACAATGATTTTCAACGCTTAATTTTTAAAAAAATGTTAAAGTACATGTTCATAATTGAAAACAAACATAGAAAATAAAAAATAAATAAGAGATATGATGCATTTACTCAAGGATCAATCTCCACTCATTAAACATTTGTTGTGCTAAGTTATTTTTGAAATTGACCTAATGATTAGTAGCTTGTATGGTGGTTATGTATTCAGTCTCATGATCTTTAGCATCACTATCTCTATCAAGGTCATCTTTCTCTATACTCATTACGTCATTTAGTTCATATATTGTTGTTTGCCTCCTTATTAAGTTATGTCAGAGACAATAAGCTAAGATGACTCAACCGTGGGTCCAAATAATAAAAAATGATGAGGATACAAGAATCTTCTATTTTTTCCTGAGTAGTCTAAAACACATTTTTATGACATTTCTTGTTTTAGCACGTTTCATATTGAAAAATTTCTCTACAGTTTTTGATCGACGTTCTTCAAATTGATTGAGATGACATCATTGCCTCGATAAGGAGCAAAAAATCCCTCAGAGTTACCATATCTAGCATCAACCAAATAATAACAACCTTCATTGAGATATGTCTAGTTAAATTAAATTATTCTATTAATCATCACCTAAGTAATCCTAAATATATCATTAGTACCTTGAGGGACTTTTAGTCCATTAGCCCTATATATAGTATCTCATAAGACACATCCAACATGGGTAGAGCCTTCCCAACCAGGTAATAGGACAATGAGATGACAAAGGCGAATTCGTAATATTCGTGTAATGTGTATTTTGGCTGTAGCTCTGGTTCTTATCTTTGCATTATGGTATCATATTTCTATATTGTATTTAGTAAACAAAAAGCAACAGTTAACAAGGACTAAGGAAAAAGGAGTTGAAAGAATGCTTTATATGTTTAGACTAGTTAAAGAAAGTGACACCGGTTGTAAGAGTGAACTCTGCATTGATAGATGCACTTTTGGCTTATTGTGTGAGATAGTTAGAGATGTTAGTGGTTTAAAAGACACAAAATTTATGAGTTTGGAAGAAATTGTGGCAATGTTTTTATATACCTTAGCTTATCACAAAAAAATAGAACAATATTACATAAATTCTTAAGAAGCGGAGAAATCATGAATCATAACTTTAATTCATGCCTCTTAGCTGTGCTGAAATTGCATACCTTGTTGCTTAAGACTCCTCAACCGATTGACAATGATTGTAATGACGAGAGATGGAGATGTTTTTAGGTATTCATACATTATATTTGAGATTTTTTAACTTTTTGAGTGCTAGTTTCATTTGAATTTAAGTGCAGTTTTTCTTCTTCTTCTTCTTTTTCCTTTTTTGGTTTCTATTGTAGAATTGTCTAGGTACTCTAGACGGTATAACGATTAAAGTCACACCACTTAAAGAGGAAAAATCAAGATATCGAACAAGAAAATTAGATCTTGCAATGAATGTTTTAGGCATTTGTGCATTTGACATGCAATTTATCTACGTCTTACCTAGTTGGGAGGGCTCTGCCCATGATGGACGTGTTTGATAAGATGCGATATGTAGGCCTAATGGACTAAAAGTCCCTCAAGGTACCAATGATATCTATTAGGATTACTTGGGTGATTAATAGAATAGTTTAATCTAACTTGTACATATCTCAATGAAAGTTGTTATTATTTGGTTGATGATGGATATTGTAACTCTGAGAGATTTCTTGCTCCTTATTGATGGGAACGAAACGATATCATCTCAACCAATTTGAAGGATATCGACCAGAAATTGTAGAGGAATTTTTCAATATAAGGCACTCTAAAGTAAGAAATGTCATAGAAAGATGTTTTGGACTACTCAAGAGAAAATGGAAGATTCTTGCATCCCCATCATTTTTTCCTATTTGAACCCAAGGTCAAATCATCTTAACTTGTTGTCTCTTACATAACTTAATAAGGAGTCAAAAAATGATAGATTAACTAGATGACTCAATGAGTATAGAGAAAGATGACCTTGATGGAGATAGTGATGCTGAAGATCATGAGACTGAATACATAACCACCATATAAGCTATTGATCATTGGGTCAATTTCAGAAATAATTTGCACAACAAATGTTTTACGAGTGGAGATTGAGCCTTGAGTAAATGCATCAGATTTCTTATATATTTTTTATTTTCTATATTTACTTTCAATTATGAACATGTACTTTAAGGTTTTTTTTATTTAAATTAAGCATTTGATAGCCATTGTTTATTTGCTTCAAATGTATTTTACCTCGCGATTTGCTTTAAAATGTATTTTACCTTCAGATTTTCTTGTTATTATTTTAGTTGTGCATGTTATTGCATATTAATAGTAGCATGAACATTGGTGAGTTACAACATAGTGAAAAAGTTAGAGGTAGAGGAAGAAACAAATGCTTTCGAACCTCTGATGAATCAAATGTATTGACTGAAGCATTACAAGAACTTGCTTGTGATCCCATATGAAAAGTTGACTGTGGGTTCAAGAACAATTATATGGTTGAGTTATATAAAAGGATTTTAATTAAGATGCCAATCTTTACTAAGTTGGTTTCTCCTCACATTGACTCAAAGTTGAAGTGCTTGAAAGGCAAATATCACGCAATTATAGAAATGCTGAAAGAAAGTGGTTGCAAATGGAATGATGATGAACATTAAATATAGTGTGAGAGACAGTGATATGATGATTGGATCAAGGCAAGTATGTAAATTCATATTTCTAATATGTTCACAAGTTTTTCACTTCTTTTTGTTAATATTTGAAACTAGTTTCGACATTAGATCATGAACATCTACAGAAATATAGAAAAGCAAAAGGTACTTAGGAGTTAAGTTTTTCTGATCAGAATGATTTGAAAATTGTGTATGGAAGGGATAGAGTTATTGGTCAAGTAGTTGAAGAATTTGTTGATGTTGTTCACAACATGGAAGCAGAGGAGATAGAGTGTTGAAATACCCATGCAATGGATGAAACTAATGAAGTTATAGAAGAAAATTCAACAACACAAACTACTCAAATAAATGCAGCAAGCACAAGTACCTCATGAAAACAAAAACAACAAGCACCAACGGCTCGAAAGGAGCCAAAAAAAAATGAAGGGTCCGTTTGGATTGTAAGTTATTTGAGATATTTTTTAGGTTACTTTTTAAGATTGCGTAAATATGAAATAAGCGTTTAGATAGTAAGTAAATCGTGTAAATTAGCGTTTGGACAGGTGCTCATTATTGAATTTAAGCAGGTGACTTTGACTTTGAAAATTTTGACTTTGACTTCGAAAATTTTGACTTTATACTACGTTTACGCTAAACCAATTGCATACTTAATACACAAACGGTACAGATTAATTTAGAAGTTGAAAATCGAGGGCATTTTAAGTACACTCTACACATGGGAAAATAAATTGCCTGGACAATTACAATCCTTTGTAATGCGATGAACACCTAACGGCGGCGTCGCCCCCGTGCTGCGTACATTTGAGTCGCTATGTAGTCTTGTTTAGCTTTCCATTCCGCCAGCTCTGCAGGAGATACGTTTAATGCGAACGGTTGAGGTACTAGCCCGCCTATTTCTGGCTCTTCATTTAAGTGCACGTCTTCTGATTCAAACCGTTGAAAATGGGCATCTTCTGGTTGGTGCATCCTTAAAAAGTTGTGCAACGCACAACAAGCAATGACTATACTGATTTGAGTGCTCATATAGAAATTATCTACCGGACCCTTTAACCATTTGAATTTTTCTTAAGCACACCAAATGTGCGCTCAATGACATTGCGAAGTTGCGAATGTCGAGTATTGAACAAGGCCTTTGCCGGAGATTCGGACCCCACGTTCTTATACGGGGGCATGAAACCTGGAGCATTCTTGTATGTCGCATCAACTAAGTAGTACTGGCCTAATTGACAAAGTTATTCTAATTACTGTGCGCGATAAAAAATAGGAGTTGTGGTAATAAAGCATAGTACATGCTTGACTTGAAATATTGGACCCATCACTTACCAGGTTGCGGCAGTGGAAAATCGGACGGATATGCTAATGCTGACTCCAACACTCGCGCATCGTGTGCACTTCCCTCCCATCCAGCATACACATAGATGAAACGCATGTCATGGTCACAAACTGCCAGAACATTCTGTGATTGCCACCCGTGCCGATTTGTATATGCCATTTGCTCGCCTGTCGGAGGACAAGCTGAGATGTGAGTGCCATCCATCGCTCCCACGGCATCCTAATATGTGTAAAAAATATATATAATCAACTTTCTAGAATCGTCTTACTACATCAAGCCAAAAATCACTTATGCTTTCCACATTACCTTGAACCATGGATAAAAATTAGTTGAGTTTGCAATTCGTGGATGAACTGCAGTCTGGTCACCCGATCGTATTATTTCAGTTGCAAATAGACACAGGCCTCGGAGCACCTTTTTTATATTTCGATTAATCGTCTCGATGGATCGATCAAAAATAGTACCCAACACACAGTGCGTATGCTTGTGGCTGACCAACATTAAAGTCATAGCAAGCGCCTCCTGTATGGGCACGCGCTGTTGGTAATTGTGTGGAACGTACTGTCTCTCGACAAGGATATTGGACAGTAGCAAGAAATTATCAACCGTGATACGCATGTTATCTATTGAGCGTCTATGATGACCGTAGAGTACGCGTTCTACCCACTGCCTATCTGTGAATGAACCATCATGTTGCGGAAGTGGTTGATTATTATCCACGTGTGCAAGTGACGGATGCATTAACATTAACGAGGCGCTCATAAGAAGTAAGGCCTCATCTTCCTCGTCTTGCCTCATGCGATTTGCATTGCGTCCTCTAGCACCACGGCGGTTGTTCCAGGCCATGATAATTGAGTATATATCTGTATATATGTTTACATAAGCGTGTTCGTATGTGTATAACCAATTCCATAAATGTGTTAATACACGTGTTAATGAAAATAAATTAAATATCGGATATCTAGACATAAAATGGCTTTAAATAAGTATGTAATTGGTCAGACATGTCCCATTAGAGTTTTCATCATCCTCTCAAACCAATTACGAAAACTAGAGTAGCTTTATGGAGTATAAATTAGCAATATGACTTTTAAATAGAATACTTAGCAATATGACTTTTATAGCACGTATTTGGCAATATCACTTTTAATATAATATAAATATATTTATAAATGTATAAATATATATTATTATAAATATATATAATTATAAATGAATATTATATAAATGTATAAATTAATATATTTGTGATTTATAATTTATATATTTTTATATAAATATACATTTATGGATTTATAATACATTTATGCATTTAAAAGTTGGATTCGTACTACCACAAAAAGGTCTATCTAATTATCCAGCCATAGCTATAACTTCTAACTGACCCTTTTTGAATCGTAATACCTCAAATAACTGCCACTTTGTTCTGATATCACTTTGAACATGAAAATATGAATCACCCTTTCACGATACACGTACAATGCATTAAATGAGAGTATAAACGATTCCCATACAAGAACTAAATAACCACAGAAATGAATTTAGATTGCACTATTACAAAGAGACCGCTACTACTTACCTCGCTTCCACTGGCACACCACGTACAGAACGTTTTGCCACACTCTCTGCCCACACAGAGAAGCACGTACACAATCAACTGTAACGCTACTTTGGGAGAAGAAATTGCCGGCTATTCGTCTTGGTAAGGTGCCTCGAACTTTTCGTTCTTGTGATTTTAGGAGTAGCGAGGTACTCTGCAAGTTCTTAAGGTAGTATGATATATTTATTGGGGTGGATGGCTGATCTGCATTGCGATGCATTTGGGTTATCGTACTACGATAAGAACTTCCACCCACAAGTTGCCACTTTATGGTGGTTAAGGCCTTGGGATGCAGATTAGCACATGCATTTCTGCAATTTGTGAGCCCTGTAGTACTCTGTATTTATGTGCTACTGCATACCTGCAGAGTAATTTCAAATCCATCCTGAATATTTGCAAGTGGAAACATACAAGTCCATCACACTTCTACTTTTCAGACTTCTGTGGACCAGCAAAAGCAAAAATCACTAGCATACAAAACCTATCTCCATGCTTGGTAGGGAGCCTGGCCCCATGGACTAATTATTTCAGCCTGGCCTCAAGGTCCGAATTATTTCACCACGCTCAAGCATTACATTTTACACTTGAACTGTCTCTCTGTGGGTATAAAAACTGCAAAGGGCAGTAGGCATTAGTGGCGTAGGGAAATAGGCACAGCAACAAAGCTGAAACATAGTGGAAGTTGATCCTTAGTGGTCACCTCGTTGCTTTAGCACGTTTGGAATTTGTAAAGCATCTACACATTTTGAAGGCCCACCAAATAACAAAGTGCATTTGCAAGATCTAATTTCTGCTTTGTTCTTTGAAGTCCCCTGTCAAAGTGACTGTTGTGAGTTATGCTTGAGAGCGAAGCAAATAACAAAATGGCGTGGTATTTTTTTTGTTTTGGATCAAGTTTCTCATATTTCGGTTTCAAACCAAAAAGTGCAGTGACCAATAAAAAGTTGTCATTATTTGATGAATTAACTAATTAATCCTTCATGTTTTATTTAATTCATCAAATTTGCATTCCAAAACTGACAATTACAACTTATATATGTAGTTTTTATATTCAATTCATATTTTATTGATTACATAACAAATAGAACCGTCCCATACATCATGACTCAAAGAAGATAGGTACTGAAACAAAAATATGAGATGAATGAAGAGCTTATGTCCTATACTGCACCCTAAAATATATAAACCAAAAGCCAGAGGAAACACAACAAACATCTGACATAAAAATATAACCAAATGCGGTTTACTTATAAATAGCTGTAAAAATAATCTGAAATTGTAACCACGATACAAATCCCCATCATGACTCTCAAAGACAATACATATATTTTATTTTCATATGTCCTCAGAAAGCCTACTCTCAAAGCCAACGCGGGGTAGGCTTATACACATCAAAGAGCAAAGAGTAACTGACTCCAACAAGTAAAGAGTAAAAAGTAACTAGTTTTCAGCAACAACACATACAATAATAATATAATAGTTCTCGAAATACGTTAGTTTTCAGCTGCCCACACAACTCAAGCCAAGCCTTTCTCTTTCATCAACTTAAGGATATAGCCGTACTGGTCAGTTGCAGAAGCCCGAAGGAATATAACGCGCTCACCCTCTTTTTCATAATTCGCATAATGACAGTTAGCGTGTATTCTCCATTCTAGCGGAATGTCCATTGTGTTGATCACATCCTGGTACTGGATTACGCTATAGAGGGACTCGAACTCCATCCTGCTCCATCTGTCCTCAAGTACCACGTCGGAGTAATTTCCAATTTTGCTAATAGCATCCTCAAGACCTGTAGATGACCTTGTAGATTTTGACCCTATAGTTCCCTCCGGTTCACCGTTGGTCCCTAGGCTTGACGCTGACCTTTTACCTCCAACTGCCCCTGGAACTGGCGGCACATAGTACACGTCATCTTCATCCTCTTGGTCGCCCATGTTTGCCGGATTAGGAGCCCTCGAGATAGAGGCTTTACCTTTTCCCTTCCGGCTCCTAGCAGAAGTATTGGCCCTTTCACGGCGAGGTGGTTTCGATGGTACTACTTCGCTTGCCGATTGGGCACGGCTGCCTGTGACGTGTCTTCCAAGCAGTAATGGTGTCAGTCGATCATACCAGTAGTAGGAGTTCTCTTTTTTTGAATTCAGCATACGCCGCATTAGACTAATGAAATGCAAATCTGTAGTCAGCACAAAGGAAAGAGGCGTGCAATACTACTTAACTACTGAAATAGGTAGTTCGTACATGCAATAGAGATGCATTTCAGTTAATATACGAGTCGGCAAAATTTAACCAGCAAATGTGTTGATTAAAGCCACTACCAGTATCCATTATGTACTATTGTCACAAGATAATAAAAGACTAAAACTAATTGTAAGGCAGCAAAGTGAACACATATGAACAATATGGCTAGTGAACCATTCATACAATTGAGAAACGCATATTTCAAGCCACAAATGATGGAACAATGGACAGCAATATTCAGTCCAAAGTAGTGGTCTCAAAACAATAACAGTGCATGCCATTTCTTATATGACCCCTACCGAAAACAGGCCCTTTTGCGTACAGAAACATATTCACATGATGGAAGTCATTAATATATCATTTAATATATTTGGGGGTTATGGCTGCTGCAATCTACAATTTCCAACTTGGGAAAAATAAGCTGTAGCCATAGAATTAATGTGAATGAATCTGGTTGAAGTAGATAGCAGCAGCGAACAGGTCCCAAGTAGTCATGGTTGGAAATTCTTAGACAAGTAGTAGCAGCCAGCACCTACAGTAGTGTATGGTAGCTTGATTTTATCACAGTTAAGACCAACTACTTGGTGAGCCTAGTTCTTATAGCATATAGTTTTCCCACTTTTCAGTTATGCCCCATCTGTCTCTCAAGTTCATGCAGTTCTAGCGCTCTAAAGGAGACAGTCAAACAGAAATCCAAATTTCATCAAGCCAATATCACCAAGACACATCTACTTAAGCATCGAATCAGCTAATAGCAAAAACTATCCTCACCAAGACTAGTACTATCCGCCAAAAGTAAAATAACAAATAGCAGTAGTAGCAGCAATGGGAATTCGAAACAGTGCAACTATTAACAAAATTCCAGAAATGAGAATTCCTCTATTGCAGCACTAGGCATTCAATTCGCATCGTAAGGAAGTAAATTAACAAATAAAGGCAGCTACAAGTCCATACCTGGACCAAGTTTTCCCAATGTTCATCATCAGCAGTAAAGCAGAAGGTGTCCTCACTCCACCCAACCCCGGTCTCTGCTTTTGATGATATCCCACGCAGATTACAGAATAGGTCCCATTTCTTCTTGATGTGATAGAATCTGGTCTGCAGCTGTTGGCCAGTGACGGTCAAGCTTCCATTACTCACCAAATGTGCTGCCAACTGGTCGTAGTTTGTCTCTAGCGATTTCCTGTTGTCCCACCAGTTATTTTCCCTAAAACTAACATAGGCTATGAGGAAAGCTTCATCCATTGCATCGGTCCATTGAATCCTGGAGGCCATTTGCTGAAAAACGTGGGAAAAAAAATGTATTTCAGAAACGGATATGTCTACAATATTTTAAAGTACTTTGGAAAAAATAAAGCGACAAATAATAGGTGGGATAAATCAGGTCAAGCTTTCTGCATTGCGAATTGACTTGCCTCAATGTAGGTCGACAGGCAGTCGATGTAGTTGTTAGAGGTTGTTGACGAATGGGAGGAGCAATCGGAAGTACAGCTAACAGGTGAGGCTACAAAATAGGATACATAACTGGTAAGACTAAATCAATTAAGAGCGAAATTTACTCGACCATACATGTGAACATGGAAGAAGGACATACAATCGCAAGAAGGCTTCTTCCTCTTGTCAGCGGTCATAACCGAAGAGCTAACAGCGGCACACAAATAAGGTGGCAGCAGCTGGACATATATAAATTATTATTCATCAGATACCCAAAGTCAATAGTTTACAATTTTCGTTGTTGTTCAGATTAGCAATGGCAGCCAAAACATTAATGATAGGAACTTTTTTAAGATAAACATCTACTTGTTTTTCAGACCCTGAGCTACTTGCTGAGGTAATCTCTCTTAAGGATAATAATTCTTGTATTTAAATATTTTTTGTTCTGTTTGCCTGTTTCTCTGATTACCTAGACATTGCATAGGTTATAATTAGCTTTCAATGCATATAGAATGTTGTGAGGCTTTACAAAAGTTCCATTATAAAGTTAACGTTAAGTTGCATTAATAGATGGTTAGAATCCTGCTAACTCATATGATATCTTGAGATTGCCTTCATATTTTGGCAGATTGAGCTGTCGCAGACTACTTAAACCAATGTGTCACTGCTTCCTCTTGAAGAATTAGCGATTGACATGCTTCATATTATAATCAACAATTACAATAAGTTTGTGCTTCAGAAGTCTTCGTATTTAGTATTTTACCAGGGGATCTTTTTTCCCATTTTATTTTTGTTTGTGCTATGTGTGTTGTAGTTGTTTTCTCTGTATTTTTGTTTGGTGAGTTCAATATTTTCTACTCTTCTGTCAATCTATAGTTCACTTCAATCACTATTCATTTCAGAAGGATTTAGTTCTTTGCATGCATTCTGTTTTCCTCAAATTGCTGCATCTCAGTCCTTTTGTTCACATGTGTCATTACTGTGGTGATGCTGTAACAAAACGCTCAACCAAATGATTTGGTGGCCAGAAACACAATGGAGTGGCTTGTGTGATTAAATTTTGTGAAGAGACTATATATTTATCTATTAGTCTAGTAGGACTCCTACGATCGCAAGCATACCTGCTGCAGTTGTTGCTGTATAAACCTTAATGCCTGATTGGATCATACATGAACGACATATCACTAAGAATTGCTTCCAGATTGTAGTAAGAAAAGGTTTTGTACATTATACACCGGGGTTGGCAGAATAAATCTCCTAATGCTCTTTTAACAAGAAGAGATGAAATTTGGTGAAGCCTGAAGTTGAAAACAATCAAGAATATTTTCACGGCCTCACGCTTGTTAAGGATATCTAAATCTATTTCATAGCACTAAATCTATTTCATGGACATCCTTAAATTACGAGGAACCTGACCTCCTTCCTTTATCTGGTGGTTAATAGAGTTATACCCCAATCTAAAAATTTATTTTACCCATGGCATTTATGCCCAATATTTATTTTTTGAGTCTCTAATCTTTAGCCTTAATTTAAAAGTTAAGCTGTTAAACATTCATATCACTCCCACGCAGAGTATTTTGGCACTTTTTCTGTTTGAGGCATGACAATTAATCAGAAGTAGTTGGCAGAAAATCGAAGGAACATACCTGCCGGAGAGCATGCCGGAATCACCGCTGGAGTGTGGCAAGTACAAATCGCCGCTGGAGTGTTGCAATTGAGAAGCTGAATGAAAGCCCACCACCTTCTTAAACGCAAGCAATTCAAATTGCGAAGTTGATGTTCGCCGACAATTGGAAAGAGTTTGATGTTCGCCGACAATTCAAATACCTGGCTGGATGTGGTCGGAGTTTGATGACCGTTTCGAGCTAGATGAAAATGGGCAAAATATGGGAGAGGAAAGGAACACGTGAAGCCTGTCGGTTCTTTGAGGAGTAAATGGCTTTACTCTGCCACCAACGGTTACTTTTACTTCACATTTGGAAAGAGTGCCAGCCAGGTCGTATTATTTGTTGTGTAGTAAGTATTTTGTACAAAAGGCTGCTGACATCCAGGAATCCAATGTGGGTCAAATTGGAGAATGATTATTTTATCCAGTCCAAACAATTATTTTCTAAAAGGTTAAATTGCAAACTAAATCTACTGTCCAAATAGTGCCGAAGTTTGTCCAAGCATCATCTCTTGAAACAGAAAAAATGTTAGAGCTATGAAACAACAAAAATATTTTTAATGAAACAGAATCCCAAGACCAGCCGTATTCCTTTGACTCATAAAGAGAAAAAATTATTTGGATTGAAAGTTTTTTTTGAAAAAAAATAGCATATCAAATATAATATTACAATAGTATATTCCAAATATAGCTCAAATACACTAACAACAACATTTAAAAAATTTTAAAAATAAAACAAACCTTAACACCTCTTTTTTCTTCTACCCATCATCTTCCATCACAACCCACCACACGTCACCACCACTAGCCATACATTACTACTGCTGCCATTATCCCTTCATCTCCTCCATCCTCCTTTCCCACCACTGCACCTCTCCACTTCCTTCTCCTCTTCCTCTTCCTCTCTTTCTTTTCTCGTGTCACACCCCTAACACGTATGTGGTGCTAGTCACGAGACATCTGTCCTATTCCTCAAGTCTCACTTTTGAAATACAAGGCAACATAAAACTAGGAAACCAACTAAAATAAAATAGTATTAATAACACCTAGTATGGTGCGATATAAATTGGAAACTAGCAACATCCCCTAATTAACTAAGGAGTCCATATGCTCCACATCTAATAAAGTTAGTATATGCAAGCATCTACTATTACAATATAACTAAGTACTACCATACTATTATATCCTGTCTACTAGGAATTTAGTAGAAATCATTTTCAGGGTTTTCGACATGGACGAACTCAAAATCTCAAAGATCTGCAAAAGTGGTGAAAATGGATTGAGCAATATTTGTTCAGTAGGTAGCAACTATTCCTCTGTTGGATAATGTAATTATAGCATTACACTTAACAAAAACATCTTCATACATCGCATGCACAATTATTCAAACAATGTTAAATTGGTAATATACATTATTAATGAGTGGTAATGGCAAGTTATAGTTCAGTCCATCCACAACCATATATAAGAAGTTGTAAGAACGTAAATATTTCAAATTAGCTCATAACTAGTACATGTAATATCCGATTTCTGAGTATTCAGCCTAAATATTAAACTCTTTTTAAGAGGGCGACCAAGAGGTTTCATGATTACTGCTTGATCACATAACATAAGTCAATTGGTCGGATTCTATATTGACTCCCATGACTAATATAACATAATATGCCAGAATTATAGTCCCTATAGTCTATTTTATGATCGTTAAGAGATTTTCTCATCATAAATTCATTTCATATATCACATGCACTTTTCTCTTATTTCATAAAACATGCCACTCAAATTTGTAATTTATAGTAGGGGTGACAATCGGGTCGGGTTCGGGTTGGCGGGTCGGGTTGATGCTTAAGTATAACAAAGAACCTGCTGACCCGAACCCGACCCGCCAATCCGAAACTGGTCAGGGTACCTGACACGAACCCGAAAATTTCGGGTTGGCGGGTGTTGGCGGGTCGACCCGAAATGACCCGAAACTTAATTTTAATTTATTAATTTATCACTGTAATTTCTAATAAAATCAATTTTTCACAAAATTAATTACATCATCAAGTAATAAAAATTTAAATAAATAATTTCAAACCAAATGTAAAATAAATTAAACACCATAAAAGTGTTTTATCCCAAACCAAATATAAAATAAATTAAAACAGCATAAAAGTAAAAAATAACATAATATATTATTTGTCCAAATATAATAATTTTAACTTCACACAAGTTAAATAAATTCATTTAGGATTAAGTAATTAATGCCTTTGGAAAAAAAATGATTTAGTTTAGTTAGATAAAATAATTTTTATGTTTATTAAATTAGTTTTAATTCATAAACAGGTCACATCGGGTCATATCAGGTCACCACGGGTTGACCCGAAATTGACCTGTTTTCTTTTCGGGTTCATCGGATTCGACCCGATTCTGACCCGAACTCTCGAAACCTCAGCCCAAACCCATTAATTTCGTGTTAGGTTCGTGTCGTGTTTTCGGGTCGTGTCAGGAATTGCCACCCCTAATTTATAGCATGTCAAAACATTACATGATCCATTTTCATAAAACAAAATAAAACTTGTCTTTAAGAAAAATTTCACATTTGATATTTCAAAATACAGAGGGATAAGCATCACCTACCTTTGACTAACTGCTCGAGTAAATTCAGGTATGGACAACTATATGAAGTATGAGAAAGTTTTCTAAATTGAAAGTTTCTATTTTTGGAAAGTTCCTCAACTTTTATAAAGTTTCGTAATTTAGAAATAATTATACTTATTTCAATTTTATTACTATTATCTTGATTATTGTTTATTATATGAACTGTTATTATTTTATTATTATTATTATCTTGCTTATCATTATTTTATTATTATCTTTATTATTTTCATCTATATAAATATTTTATTATTTTATTATTTTATCTTTATATATATAATTTTTCTTTTTTCATTTATATTTTTCATTTTATTTTTGTTTATATATATGTGTATATATATATATATTATTTTGTTTTATTTTCATTTATACTTTTATTTCATTTTTCATTTATATATATATTTATTTGTTATTGTTATCATTATTAGTTTTATTTTATATTGAACGTTTGTTTAAATATCTAAGACTTATTTTACTCTTCATAAATCTTCCTAACAATGTTAGGTTAATATGTTTTAGACTTTATTTAAATATCTTGGATGTAATTAATTAAGTATAAGTCTTAATAACTTAATTTATAGCCCAAAACTAAATTAAGTTAGTCTTATGCATGGGATTAATTAATTGAAAATTTACTAGGCCTATAATATATTTTTGGCCCAATTATACTTGTAAATTTTTTTCTGCAATGATTGATATCGGCCCAAGGTTGTTTATCCCAAATATTTCTTTATTGTCTTCTAGTTTTAGTCCAACACTACTTTAATCTCGATCCAATATCTAACTTAACAAAACCCATCACAATCCACTATAGTTTGACCCAATTCCTTTTCATCCATGCCCGACCTGAAAAGGAATACACCAACTTGAATCCATTTCTAATTACCCTACTCAGTTCACTTTAGCCTACCCGGTTCTTGACCCATCTACACAAATGGGTTTTCTTCTTTCTCCAATTTCCACAACACAAAATTTTTTCCAGAACCCTAACTTCTAAATAAAATCTTCAAACTTCATCCCCATCATTGCATTGTCAACCTCGCCGTCTTCTCCCTCATTGCTGACAGTCTTACAATGTTGCGCTAGTAGCAACAATAGCGGTTGCTCGGCACTGTGGTGGCTGAGCGCCACTGCTTGTCCTCATTTGGCTGGCCTTTTCTTTTAGTTGTTGTCACTAGCATCTATCGGCGACCTGGAAGCCGGAGGAGGGTTAACAACCCTCCTTTGACCACCATTTCTATTTTTGTGGCTTCAGCAACAATGCAACACATTTTTTTTTTCTTTTTTTTTCCCGAACAAGGCAACTTTTATCAACTTTATAGTCTACCCTACGATGAATTTGTTTCCTAATTAGACATAAATCTTTCTAATTTTCATAACAAAATTAAATATCTACATATTTAGGTATATCTTCACACATGTACGATAAAACATCAAAAGAATACTTGAAATTGACAAAACTTGAATGTTATATCAATTACTCATTTAGTCTTTTAGGAATTTGATAGCATAATTTATCACTCATTCATTTTAGAATCTTAGATAAATGATTATTAGTTATTTACATTGATAAAAATACAAGGAGTTGAAAATGAAAAGGTTATAAATGATTATCAGAACATGAAAACCTATTGTAAATAATTTTAAATGACTTTGTATGCTTTTTCAAGTAAAATGATAATTTTGCAAGTAAATTCGAGTTTGTTTTTACATTGTTCATAAAATAGATGCGTTAATTCTACGAGTTACATGAATATTGATATGTCTTTTCTATTAAATAAACAAAATAACTTGTAAGACATTGGATATATATATGTATATATTGCCCCCACTAGAAACTTTTTCTGACTCTGCCGCTAGGTCAGGGGATGAGAGTGGTAGGAGGAGAAGGAATAGAGTAGGAAAAAAGTGGTGGTATGTGGTGGAGGAAAAAAGGAGAAAGGAGAAGGGAAGAAGGAGCGATGTCATAATTCTGGGAAAGAGAAAGGGGGAAAAGGTGACGGGAATTGGTGGAGGGGGAAGGCGAGTTGGTCAGCAAAGGTGGAGAGAGAGGAGGAGGAGGGGTGGTGGTGGTTAGGAGAGAAAGGTGGTGGCTGTAAGTGGAGGGTAGAGAATGTATTGAAAAAATACTAATTTTTTCCTAAGATAACTACAGTAGTTCTGAAAACTTCTAAGAGGATGGTGGTGGCTTCGCCATTGGCTCCACGCACCTCTTTTTTTTTCCCTCTCAATGTTCACATTTTGTTCACGCAATTCCTATTCGATGTTTGAATACTACATGGTTCAATTGGATTGAATTGAAAAATTTTGGCATAACCTGCATTATTTTCAAATACAAACAATTTTATAATTTTCTTTTGCTAAAAACCTTCATCAATTTACAATTCGTTAAATCATAGTTTAGAAGGTAACATTTGGCTGGCTATATTTAAGAAAATGCTTAAAGATACCATATAAATTAGCTTCATGTTAAGTCTATTCAAAGATAAGGTTCTCCTTGTTTTGAGTACATTTAACACAATTAATTTTTAGAACAATGTTGCAATTTTTAGTTTGTCAAAGAAAAAAAAATTCATAGTGTAGTGGTTCGAGACATTCAACAAATACACTTTCCAATCCTTAGGAATGATATCAATCATTCTATCTAAGTACCAACAAGAGTCTGAAATAAATTTCAGAAAATATGTCTTATACATGAAAATATGCTTGTACATACAAGAGAATTAAGAGTCACTCTCATAATACGTATTATATATTCCTATACCAATAAAACCTCTGCCTACTTACAAAATAAAGACAAAAAAAAAAAAGATTCAAGCTTGTATGATAACCCAATACTTAAACTTAATGCGTTCAAATTTTAATATATTCAAACGTGTTTAATAACAAAAAATAGACCATTTTAATTAATTAAGTGGTTCTAAATCGCCCAAGTGATTGGCAATTTTCTCCAATCACACAGGATCAATCGTAGTAATAAATCACTTGAAATATTCCAAAGGTCTAATCCACAAGGACGAATTAATATTTCTTGCTTTAATTATATTATGAAAATTAATAAAGATTCAAGTTCAAGAGATTTAATATCTAACGAAGAAATAAAATAAATAGTCAAATTGAACAAAATAGGATTTAGTAAACAATTGGCAAAGAACTAGGGTATTAGATCTTGTTTTAGAGTTTGAATTAATTATCTAGTTATTTTCTTAATAAGATCATATGCAAATACCTAGATTATCTCTCGATACATCTAAGTTGTACCTAATTAAATTTTGCGTCTCTCTTGAGGACATAAATATTTAATTAAACCCTTTAAGATCTTAGGTGATATAATTTTGTCATCCAAACCTTAACCTACTCTCATGATTAGACTAAGTATGTTTATCAATTTAGTGCGTGGTTATATATTCCTTCTCAATTCAATACAAATCCTAAAAGCATGTCTATGATGACTAATCATAAATATGTAATTAAAACAAAATTGATAAATCACGATAAAAGTCAAGAAATTAACTAGAATAAATAATCCAATCTTTTTCACAAAACTCTAACCCTAGAATGGAATTAGTTCAGCATATTCACAATTAAAACCAAGAATTCAAAAAAAAAAAAAATACAATGCTGGAGGATAAAGTAAAGAAAAATTCTTAGTTTGTTCAATTTCAATGCTCGTGTTGGTTGTTCCTTGATTCTTTCACAACTTCTTCTTGATCTCTCAAGAAAAATATATAAAAAGGATGAACTAAAACTTAACCTAGTGTTTTTTCCTCCAAAGACGACCTAAGTACTCTTATTTATAACTTCCTAAAGTTGTGAACCAAGTATAGTAGGATTAGGTCTTGAAAAGCTGTCAAAAATCGAGTTTGATCATTGTTTTTTTTTTAATGAAGTCCGGCCTAAAGTCTGACCCTAAATTTGGTCCATGACTTCTTTCGAAGCTAACAAACTATCATAATTCGAAGAAATCTAACGCAATGTCCCTTTCAATGTCCGCTGTCGAACATGGATCCGCCTGCAAATCCTATGTAACTTAGTAGCCTTTGTTTGCTTTTCATTCCAATTTCACTTGTCTTGTGTTGTTGCTTTTTTGTGCTATTCTCCTAGCCAAAATTGGTCCATTTTCTCTCCAATTAAATTCTCCACCTATTCAAATGATATAAGAATAAAATAAAGTAGTTCCTATTGAAATTAGAGCTCAAATATGATAGTTAACTAGCAATTGATACATGTAAAGATAGTGCAATTTATGCCTTATCAAACTCTCCTACACTTAGATCATACTTATCCTCAAGTACGGGAACAAGAATAAATTAAACAAAAATAATGGCTATATTCAAAGCTATTATTGTAAGGCAACCATTCTAAATATGTGTCAATATAAGCCTTAACTATAATATATTTGAAATATATGCTATTTGCCATTCCATATCAGGGAATAGACAATAAGAACAAAAATTCGAAAAAATTTTAACCAAAAATTTCACTTCACCTATTTACCCCTCTCCCACACTTAAGACAATATTGCCCTCAATATTGGGTATAAAAATTAAGAACTACTAGCACAAAAAGAGATGAAAGTGAAACTCCTTGATAACAAATGAATACCAATGACCTAGTGAGGTGAGAGAAACGTTGCTAGCTACCATAGTTAGGCCTGTAGTGAAATTCTACCTAAACCAAAGATTCGATGAACACTATAAATAGGGTTTAAACACTACCACATAACCCAAACTAGAAAGCAATAAACTCTTAAAATGAATAAACACCACCATTAATCCCAAAAACAAGAAAATAAAGGAAAAGTAGATAATTGAAAAAAAGTTGAGCTGCCTTCCAAGAAATACTAAATTTAACATCTTCAATTAGATGGGACCCAAACAAGCTCAAGGAGAATAAAGCCTGTCTCGTTGCTTCCACTTTATGCTTTTGAAATCCCTCATGGTATGACTAGAGAAGCAACTTGGTTTCTTCATCTACTTTGTCCACATCTATAACGTTTCTTCCTCACCACACATTAAGCATACTTGTGAAGATCCTGTAGGAGCGCGAGTACTAGATTGTGTGCCATTTTCAAAGAATTTATGACCTTCACATCTTTATCCACACTCGAAGCAGTAACAGCTTCTAATGGATTAAATAATGACTTATAGTTCCATTTTAGAAATAGAATTAATTACATTAAGATGACAACAAGACTCATCATGAGAGGGACACTTCAAAGTTTCAAAAACCTTGAAATCTTGTGTATTCTTACCCATTCTTAAAGTAAGTTTTCCTTCAGGTACATCAATAAGAGCCCTTCTCGTGGTTGAGAATCCTCTATCTAGAATTATAGGTATCTTAACATCTTTCTCCATATCTAAGACAAGAAAATCCACAAGAAAATAAAATTCTATGACTTTTATAAACATGTCCTCTATAATGCTAATGAGATATCGAATTGAATGATCTGCCAGTTGACAGGTGTCGGGCCTATGCTATAATAAAATCCTACTCACAAGAATATTTGTTCGAGTATAATGGTAAGTAGGGTCATCTTCACAGGGATTAGGGAAAATTTGTTTCTTCTCAAGTGAAAATTAATTGGAGGAGTTTGGAAGATCGAAATAAAAAATAAATAAGTGAACTAAAAATGATTAAACTAGACAAAGTAAATTCAAATCAAGGATAAACAAGCTTTAGCCAAGGAAATAATTCGGGAAGTGGTTCATGCAATTGTTCATCAATGTAATTAAGAATTATTACATTTAGTCATTAATAAATATATTATGGTTGCCAAACAAGCGATGATAACTAACTCTTCTTTATTGTTTCAATAGTTATGGTGCGTCCGTTAATTACTTTTCTAACCAAAAAATAACCCTAGGTACGCCAGTAGAATTTAATTTCTTAATTGCATTAGAAACTAGAAAAGCCTTATTCTAATTAATAAACATACTACAAGGGTTTATTTAAATTAGATTATATGCCTCCCTAACATGAAACCAATCACATTAGTCGCCACTAATTTAGGGCAATTAAACAATTATGGATTTAACTGTTCTAACTGGCAATAGTTTGTTAGGTTGAATTAAATATCAGGTGCCTTTAATATCCAAACAACTAATAACCATGAGAAGTTAAACTAGGAAACATATAAATATTAACGACTAAAAGAAATTAATAAAAACAATTAGATTTCACAGATGTAATTGAATCAAATCCTTGTTATTTCTCAACTAGAAAAGTAAATTAGCTGCGCATCATTGAGAAGAAACCACACAAATTCATTGAAACCATTCGTGCCAGCTTTTGATAAAGGAGAATAATTAAGAAAGAAAAGCCAAACGGCTACTTTGCTCTTTTTTTTTTGTGCCAAGAGTCCCCCTTGTTTTGCTCCTGGCCAAGGTAATAATCAAACGGAATCCCGCTTTTTCTTTTCTCCCTTTCTTACTTGATATCTACTACTATCAATAGAACGTATTTTCTAAATAAAAGAAAGAAACTACAAAATATAACGTCTCATGTTTCCTAATTAATTTCTATAACTAATAAAAATAATTTTCAAATCTTCCACCAAGGCTCTTTAGTATTTGACTCGAATTAGGAAATCTCCACGCACAAATCTCGAATCATCTGGACTCGATGCCAATTGTTGGAAAATCACCCCTTTTATCACTTTTTGCTTAACTTCCCTACAATTAATACCAAATACCGTATATAAATAGAATCTGACAATTAAAACAATATTTGGCTAGAATAAAGGGAAAATTAATCATAAATTTTACAACAAATTGCAACCTATCAATTCCTCCAATACCTAAACCATACTTGTTCTCAAACATGAGAACAACAAATCAACAACTGAATTCAAATAATGGTTATTACTCAAATTATCTATTGCCAAAATACCATCAAAGTACATGTCAAACATTAATGACTAAGTTTCAAGGAATAACTCTTTGATTAGCTTCTAAAAGCAAGAACTCCTTTAATTCTTGACTAACTAATCTAAGAAGATAGAATCTTCGACTAGCATTTATCAGCAAACAGTTCAACTATTAACCAAAATTTCAACATTAAAGCTCATGGTTCAGCAAGCTAACATAATCATTCATACATTTGCATACTTTACACTTTTTCACAACTTTTTTTCTTTTTTTTTTTCGCTTCTTTTTTTTTTTTTTAGAGAAGTACACGACCTAATCTTTAACCATTCAGATTTTTTGACGCGAACTCTGATATCTATCAAATGAGAGAGGTCGGTTACTCAATTCTTATTGCTAAAATACTACATACTCATAGTTATCGTTACTTTTTAACACGAAAGTCGACACTTTTAGTGAAGACCCCCGTTTACTTGGCAATGATAACCAGCAGAATATAGCCAACACTATTCACAAATAGGCAACAAAATAGAATAAAAATTAAAAATCACATAAGCCGCTTTATTTCCCAAACATGGAGAACTAAGGTTAACAATTGAACGAATTCACATGAAAGATACCAGACAAATATTCACAATGCCTGAAAAATTTAACCAAAAATTGCAAAAGTCTCAAGATCTCAAATATTCACCAAAGAGCCATTCTTAGAGTTAACCATATCACACTTGATACATTCGCAAAAATAAAACTTGGCATAAAAATATCCATAACCATTGTCCATCTCAAATATCCATAAAAATGCTCAAAATTGCAAAAAAGAATGTAAACACTTAAAAATGAACAGTAGCAACAGTTCTACAACTCCTCTTCTCATAGCTAATACTAACATTGTCCCCAATAGTAGAAATATAGAAAAGAAAAGAGAGGGGACAATAAAATTTCCTTGAAAAAAAGTGGAGAAAGATTTCGGACAGTTATAGAATAGACAAAAATAGTGGCGTAAAACCCATATGGTGGAAGTACGCTGCAAAATTCAGGGACATCTGAGATATATTAAATGCAAGATTGGATACCCACTCATCCAAATAGTGAACTTGTGTGCAGTGTCGAGCCCCATTTTTTGAAAAATGAAAAAAATAAAGTTGTTTAGAAATCATGATGTGTAGTGTGTAAAATATGTGAAGTGTGTGAATGTGAGAAATAAAAGAAAGGGCCATGGGACTTTTAAATGCGACGGTTTGACCCAAATGATAATCTAAAAAGGTTTTTAAACGGAAAAGTAGGAGTCGCTACTTGGTATTGAGTTGGAGTGTACCAAGTCATCCAAAAAGAGACGAGTTCGGGGGTCACAGTTGATAAAAGGGAAGGCAAATACGAAATCTAAGGCACCTTTTTACCCTAACCTAAGCTAGTTGCGTGATTTAGTCATAATTTTCCTAACTTCCAACCAAAAGATGTATTGCATTTGGATGTGTCTAATATGCAAACCTAAATCTAATGATTGGTTCAAATGGGACAAAATGTCTCTTTGGAGGCTCGATTGGTCCTAATCACATGAATTGTGATAGCCATTGGTGAATCCTCAAAGAGGTCACGAATATGTGCAAATGAATGCTTGAGTAATCATGAGAAAAATGAGAGTGTACGAAAATGTCTTTGAGTGTAAAAAACGAGTGCCAGGTGCAAATGAGTATATATAAAGTGTAAATGTTCAGATGTGAGATAGTGTAAAGTAAAATGATAGTGTGCAAAATGATAGAGTGGATAAAGTGATAGTGTGCAGAGTGAGAATGTGTAAAATGGTAGGGTGTGAAGTAAAGTGAGAATGCAAAGTGATAGTGTGTGAATTGATAGTGTGAAGAGTGAAAATGTGTAAAGTGAGAGTGCGTGAGGTGAAAATGCAAATGGAAATGCGCCCTAGAAATGTACGAGCCCTAGAGGAATGCAAGCATATCGGGTACAGGGAGACCCTAAATCGTGACTTTTGATTTGCCCTTTGGTTAGAAAGAAAACGAGCGTGCTAAGGCTATGTGTAGCCACACTCGTCCGTTTCCCTTACCAGAAGGGTGACTCCCTAACCTATGCAAGCAAATGAGCTAGTCTAAAATGAGAATGCAGCCCTAAATGTGTAAGGGAAAGGCTAGGGGAGCATGCAAGAATGAGAAATACTAAAAGGAAAAATGAATGAAATGTAGTGAAGGCATGCGAGTATGTACTAGCGAAAGACGGCCCTATTGGGTCTAGCGTTGGACTAACCTTTTACTAACGCTCATTTACAAGCATTGGACTTGCGAGAGCTCAACGGGAAGACCATGACTAGCATTGGACTAGCCACGGTAACGCGCATTCCATCACATAATCAGATATAATACTAAAAGCAAATAGACATGCAAAACACATAGTTTCACATAACACGTAGCACATAAGTATGCTCATCTAGATGCAAAAGTTTAGGGAAAACAATTAAACACATAGGCATATAGACACACAAGCAAACGAAGCACACAAGCCCTATCTAGTACAAAAGGGGAAAGACTTGGAAAATAATATCCTAACTATTACAAATTGGGGTTCAAATGCCCTCAAATGACTTGCTTAATTAAAGAAAGTAAAATAATAATAAAAAAAGAAAGTGAAACAAGTAATTAAACCATTAACAAAATGAAAAATCGAATTAAAGCATGCATATTCACACAAAACATATAGAAGCATGTAGGAAAATAAAATTAAGGAGATAGAGATTACCTCCCTTGCAATGGTAATCAAGATGAAAGAAATATTAGCTTCATGACAATGAAAAGGTCAAGGCACCAATAATAAAATATAAACAAAATCACGAAATCCCTCCTAATTGCAACTTAAATGAAATCAAATAATGCGTAATTTCAAAGAAGGTAAATTATTGACCAAATTTCTAAAATAGAAAAACTACTAAGGATCCAAAAGCAAACATTAACCAATCATTCAAGTCCAATTAAAGGATTTTGGGAACTTCAAGGGTCCAAAAGTAATAAAAAGGCAAGTAATGGTTCAAAATGCAATTACTCTAGGACCTAATTGCAAGAAATTAGAATATAAGTGGGCTTTTGTAGCATAAAGGGAAACATGTGGGGTAGAAATGAAATCTTTAAAAGAAAATCCATGCATGCAAACAACAATGGCTGGCAAACCGAAGCTTTCATTGCTTCTGCAATGTTTCCCTTGCTGCAAAAAACTTGCAGCTTCAATCCGCGAGCCATTGACATCAAAACTGTTGTAGCTTGGGATAAAAAACATGCAACCTCATCATTAATTATTTAGACGCCAGATTTAGCTAGCAAACAAGATGACTAAAACCAGTTTTTGTGGGCTGTTGAGGGAAAAGGGGAAAACAGCAAAACGTGAGGATGAAATGCAGCTTTCTCATTCACTTGGGGGTTTGGACACTACATGATGGAACAGGGGAAACGGGACACTGATATTAGGACACAGTCACAATCCAAATGAAAGGTTAACAAATGCAAATTGCACGTGGATTGAATGGGTTGATGTGCAACAGCTTCATGAGCTACGGACTTCATAAAGTTGCAAACTGAACAGCATTTGGGCAAGAGATGGTTCTAGCAAACATGGAAATGACCAGTTTATGCAACAAAAGATAACCTTAAGGTATGAGGGACAGAATTAAGTCATCACAAGCAAGAAAGTCACAGAAATTTGATCATCTCAAGCATGCCAGCTTCGGCAAGATTTTTCTGCAATTTACTGGGCTTCATATCTGTTGTCCTTCATCGGATGAAATCACCCAACCAAACAAACTTCAACTGAAGTGTGAAAATCACAAGGATTTCTTTCCGCACAAAAATTAATACACAAAGATTCAAGAGGATTGCGCAAAATCGGGACATGAAACCTGTAACTTCCAGTTATGACCACTACCAACAGCAAAACCTTATTTTTCAGACCAACCCAACATCAAACTACCACCCAATCTTTTTCAAAACAGCCAGGTGACGAAAATTTAAACATTACAAGGATCCAAACCCTAATACTTCAAGATTAAGCAACCTTGAACATAACAGCAAGGTACCAGGTTGATCACACAAAAAGAAAGGGAAATCTGTAAATCAATATCAGCTTGCAACTTTCCAGATTCATCCAAGTTTTGACAAAATTTTAACAACTGACTAAGGTCCAATTCTACCACAAAACCTCAACAACAGAAGCAAGAAAACATAGCAAAAACACAAGATTCATGGCTCACGCCTTCTTCAACAGATTCAAAATTTCACAAAAGCAGGCGTACAAATGAGGAAGCCGAGCAGGAACAAGCATCGCAATTCTAGTTGGCTTATGAACAAAGTCAAAAACATTACCTTCAGCCTTACGAAAGGCAAACCACGATCTAAAGTGATCAGAACAAAAAGGTATCGTTGCCTAGACCAAAACCTCCTCTCAAAGCCTCCTTCTCTTGCTTTTCCTCTCGATGAAGGTATGCGACTGATGACAACTCGATGAAGACTATGACAGCTTCTTGTCTCGGCCTTCAAGCTCTCTCTCCCTCTCAGTTCTCCCTCGCTCTCTTCAATTTCTCTTACAGTTTTCCCTAGACCTTTTACCCAGAAATCCCTTCCTCTCTTGTTTGTAAAATTCCAACTCCTTCGCTCTCCTCCCTCTCTATCAGACTCAGCCGCCTCCCCCCTTTTCTAGCCCCAAAAGACCTCCCTTTTTTCTGTTGTCTGCCGCCAACTTCCTCCCCTCTATTTTTTCTTTTTTCTATCTGCTACTCCCTCGGTCTCTCCCTCTCTCAGCCCTCAACTCTCGCTTCACTCTTTCCTTCAGCCGTCAACTACTGTCTCCAAAAAATCTCCGGCTGTGTTTTCTCAGTTTTTATATAGAAAATCAACTCCCAAAACCCTCATCTTGATGGTAGGAAAAAAAACTGATTTCTGTTACATTTTTTAGAGCCCTTGATCATCATGTTTTCTAGAATCTTCTTAATAGATCTTGAAGGAGTGATGTGGCCTTGTACTGAGGGTTTAAATGGGAAGAAACAAAGCCGGAAAAAAAATGAATGAAAATTAGACCACAATGGCCGCTACAATATTTCTTCTGTACAATTTCGAGGCTTCACCATTTTCTTTTTTTTTTCTTTTCCTTTTTCTTTTCTTCCAATGAATCAGGTAATTAATAATAAACAAAAATAACAAAAAATAACAATTTAAGTAAAATTGAGTAAAAGGAACAAAACTAAGAATAAAAGATAAACAACAAAATGCTAAAATTTTTGTGTTGAATTGATGATTTTCCTCTTTTTCTTCTTTTTTTTCAATGAAATAAGCAAAAATTAAAACAAAAATGAACTATATATATAAAAAAGAAAAGCCAAAATTTTGGTGTCTACATGCAGAGGTGTCGCCATTTAGCATCCCAAAACGATGGTGGAGGAGGTGCGAAGGTAGATGGTTCAGGCTCATCATCAGCTACTCTTGAAATAGATGAGATATTAGCACGCACAGAAGGACGATGAATGGGTACATGAGCCGGAAAAAAAATGAATGAAAATTAGACCACAATGGCCGCTACAATATTTCTTCTGTACAATTTCGAGGCTTCACCATTTTCTTTTTTTTTTCTTTTCCTTTTTCTTTTCTTCCAATGAATCAGGTAATTAATAATAAACAAAAATAACAAAAAATAACAATTTAAGTAAAATTGAGTAAAAGGAACAAAACTAAGAATAAAAGATAAACAACAAAATGCTAAAATTTTTGTGTTGAATTGATGATTTTCCTCTTTTTCTTCTTTTTTTTCAATGAAATAAGCAAAAATTAAAACAAAAATGAACTATATATATAAAAAAGAAAAGCCAAAATTTTGGTGTCTACATGCAGAGGTGTCGCCATTTAGCATCCCAAAACGATGGTGGAGGAGGTGCGAAGGTAGATGGTTCAGGCTCATCATCAGCTACTCTTGAAATAGATGAGATATTAGCACGCACAGAAGGACGATGAATGGGTACATGAGTAGGTTTCGGAGGAGTAAATTGTCATATGTTATCAACCTGCTCTATAATACTCAATTTTCTAGGTAAACCACATCTAAAGGATCCATTTGACAATTTACATGTAAATCATGGCCAGAAAGATCAAGAATATCTAAGTGAACTGCCAAATAGGTAATATACGAGTCAAGAATCAAAGGTTTGTTCTTCTTAGCTAAAACTGTTTTAAACTGAGACGCCAACCAACACTTCAATTTAATTTTGATATTGTGTTGCATACACCAAATGAAAAAGAACTCAAGTTTAGAAAAAGTTTCCTAACTTTCATTCCAATCTGAATAACTATAAGCCAAGAAATGCTGAACATAATGGGAGTTCGGGTCATAAGAACTTTTGGACTGGCTAGGATCAGAATGATCACCTTTCAACAGACACATCCTTCTATATTTCAGTGTGAAAGAAGAAGAGGGCTCTACATAGTCACAGGCACTCTTAGCATATTCCCTCGAATTGGCATATTTGTTATCAATGAATCCAAAAGTCAAGTTAAATTGGATATTTGAAAAGATAAAATGCTAATCCTTAAGTCTAAACCAAATCACAGTGGGAGTGGTGACAGAATATCCCGTGGGTAGATCAAACTAGTAGCATGAAACTTCCTAACTAACTCAACAAAAGCAGGACATTGAATTGCAGTATAAAAGCACTACCCTATGGTTGTAAACATCCTCTCAATATCATTCTTGATACCCAAAGTAACCATGGTAAGAGGGTCAAGATATTTGCAAGGAGTGATCCGCCGTTTACAACAAGTAGAATATCTTTGTTAGTCAACGATTTTGGTGAAATTCAAATGACCTCGAAAGTAAGAGGGTGAGGAGATATGGACACCCTTGTCCCTACCCAAACGTGTCCATTTATTTGAAAAAGAAGGGTGGTGACAAGGGTCAGTCGTGGGTATTGTGGGTTGTGGCGTGGGAGTGATTTTTGTCTTAGGGGTTTCAGATTTAACGGTGTTCTTTTACTTTATCATATATGCAATAAAAAACAACAACCACAAATAATTATAAAGAACGAATGCACATGCTACTAAAGTATTCTAAATCACTAAATATAGCCAATCAAACCCAAATTGGACCAGGAGAGAATGTAGACACTTCACTCTTGGGCACAACAAAAATTAAAAATTTCGTAATAATATTTAATAGCAATACCAGAACTAAATGTGTAAGTCTCAATGTCATAGCCAAACTCCCAAATGATTTAATAAGCAAGGGCGGCCAGAAGAGTCAAGAAAATGATGAAATGGTCAAATACAATCACTAAGCACCAACAATGCAAATAAATTTCAATGCCAGAGTGAACAGCCAAAGGAAATAAAAAAATTAAACCAATCCAGCAAAAAGAATGTTAAATAAGTCTTGGATGAGCAATCTAATAATATGGAGGCGAAAGAGGAACAAATATATCGAGAGATAGAAAAAAGTGGGGAGCGATAACGGATGACGGTAGAAGATGAACGGTCGTTGATAGTAGGGGCAACAGCAGCAATGCAACACGAAGATCCGCGGCTTGACGGCAACGAGAGAAAGACTACGATGAACGGAGAAAATCCACAGATCAGCGACAGACGTCGATGATTGTGATAGTGGGTAACGAGGGAGCGGTGATGAAGGCAATGAGCAGTGTCGAACGACAAGCAGCGCGATGGACGGCGATGAGCGATGCGCGATCTTCTCCATTGAAACATTTTTCTAATATGATTTAAGATGATGATCATTGACTACAAATTTTTTATCCGTCTACATACTCTAAATTTTCACTGCATCATAGTGAAAGACATTAATCACAACAAACGGATCAACCCAACAAGAGCGCAACTTATCTGGAAAGAGTTTTAGATGCGATTGATAGAGAAGAACTCTTTGTCTAACGACAAATGATTTTTTTGCAACTTGTTGGTCATGAAAAATTTTAGTCTTCTCTTTATATAGTGTTGTATTCTCGTATGTCCCATTCCTCAATTCTTTCATCATTCTCTTTATATGGTGCTGCAATTGGAGTTTTCTGTGCATTCCAGCATCGTCAAGATTCATATTACACTTTTTTATCGCCCAATATGTTTTGTGATTGAATTCAATTGGCAGATGACATGACTTTTCAAATACCAATTTATAGGGAGACATCCCTATAGAAATTTTGTAGACAGTCCTATAAGCTCAAATATATTCTCTAGTCGTGAACTCCAACTTTCCTATCAGGATGAATCATTTTCTCTAAAATTGATTTATTGTGCTCGAGTTCAACTAACAGATAACATGGCTTTTCAAATACCAATTTATAGGGAGGCATCCCTGTAAAAATCTTATAGGTGGTTCTATAAACTCATAATGCATCTTCTAATCATGAACTCCAATCTTTCCTATCAGGACGAATCACTTTCTCTAAAATTGATTTAATTTCTCAGTTCAAAACCTCCACATGATCATTCGTTTGGGAGTGATATGAAGTAGACACCTTATGAGTCATACTATATTTTTAAAAAAGTACCGCCATCATTTTATTGCAAAAATATTTTCTTCTATCACTGACCATAGGTCGTGGTACCCCAAAACGAACAAAAAAATATGGTCAAATGAAATCTGCAACCACTCTAGAATAATTAGTTCGGGTGATTTTTGCTTCCATCCATTTCAACATATAATCTATAACCAATAAGATATAAAGGAAGTCAAAAGACGAAGGGAAGGGACCCATAAAATCAAACCCCATGTATCAAAAATTTCACAAAAAATTATAGAGGTTTGTGGCATTTGATTTTTACGATAAATATTTTCAACCCTTTGGCATATATTACATGACTTACAGAATAAGTATGCATCTTTAAAGATGGTGGACTAGTAAAAATTGCTTTTCAATAATTTACGAATTGTCTTTTGCGATCTAAAATGGCCTTCACATGTATAAGAGTGATAAAATGTTAAAATAGAATTAAATTCATTCTTACTTACGCATGTACACAGTACTTAATCCACACATTACTTTCATAAATAGGGGTCATTCCATAAATAATCTTTAGTATCACTTTTGAGTTTATCTCGTTTTGCTTTAAACCAACATACAAGCAGCATATATGATTTCGAACGGGAGATTCCAGTCTAGAAGTTATATAATGAGTGGGAAAGTCAACAACTTTTTCAAACAATCGAACGTCTTCTTACATTCTTTCTCAAAATCAAATGTTACGTCTTTTTGTAGGAGTCTAAACAATGACGCTCCAATTTTGGAGAATTGCTTGATGAATTTGCAATAAAAACTTGTATGTCCTAAAAAGGAGCGAACTTTTTGTACACTAGTGGGGCATGGTAGGAAAGATTTAAGATCTATTTTTACCTTGTCAACTTCTATGCCCTTAGATAGGGGTGGACATAGGTCGAGAACCAGCTCCAAACGGCAAATAGCTGACTCGACCCTAATATGTCGTGGATTACCATTTTTTTTACCATAATTCACTCCGCTTGTCATCGGGTACCCGAAAAATACAGGCCCCTATAATTGACAATGCTGTTGGTCTTAAGCTAATTTTGGGTTTAATATTTGTATAGCACAAACGGATAGCAATAAACTGCAATGCAAATGCAGGTCATTTCATCTTGAACCTATGTGATTATGAAAAGAAATATCCCAAGGAGAAGTAGAAGGTTAACCACTTGAACATAACATAACATCAGCAATTTGTCCAGTAATGTTTATCATTCAGCTTTTTTACTAAAGAAATGCTAAAGTTTTTTTACTACTTTGGATGCCATGTGAATTATATAAGAGTCATGCCTAGTTGCACATTGGAACAAATTTCTTTTTGTAATTTACCTCCCAACCTATCATAGTCAAGTCCCACACCAAAGTGCTTCCGGCCTTTATTTCCAAGAAAAGTAGAAGCATTTTAGGTCACTGCAACTATGCAATGTAAAAAGATAGAAATTAAAGATGGACTAAATCCATGAGATGCTCGCTTGTTTACTTTTGGCAAAGGGATCTTGATGGTTTCAGTTGATCCTACCTTGACGGTGACATCAGAAACACCATCATTGATGAAAAAATCAGGATCGTTCTCTCTCTTTTGCAGCTTTCTTTGAGTTCAACTTGAAACAAACTTGAAGAGAAGGAGAAAGGAGTTGCTCAGTTGGGGTGAAACGACTAAATGTCGGCTGAAGTAGTGAAGTTCCAATTGAATGATTGATGCCCGATGGATTTATTTAGATTAGGGTTAATAAGTTAAAAATATTATAAAATTATCCCTATATTTTTAAATATTTATATAATATACCTCTGGATCCGATACCCACGGATTTTTGTTTTTATGATATCTGTATCCGAATATTATGGGTACCCGGCCATTATCTGATCCGGTGATAGAAATCGGATCGGATATCCTATTTTTCGATGTGGGTCGGATTGGGTCTCTAAAGTTTTCGGGTTTTTTTGCCCACCCCAACCCTTAGATGATATGACATGATTTAGAACTATTCCACACTAACCATAAAATGACATTTTTTTAATTAAACATGAGATTAGTGTCAATCCATCTTTCAAGAATTAGAGTCAAATTCTTAAGATATTCATCGAAATTATGACCATAGATACTAAAATTATCTATAAAGACCTCTATTATTTCCTCAACATATTTGAAAAAAAATACTTATCATATATCTTCGAAAAGTTGTAGGAGCATTACGCAACCTAAAGGACATTCTTCTATATGCGAGAATACCTAACGGGCACGTGAAGGTGATTTTTTCCTAGTCTTCTTGCGCTATTATAATATGAAAATATCCTGAAAAATTATCCAAAAAATAGCAATAAACAGACAAACTAATCATTCAACCATTTGATCGATGAAAGGGAGATGGTGATGGTCCTTTTTAGTGACTGCATTTAGCTCCCGATGATCGATGCACTAGCACCACCCCGTTGGTTTGCGAACAGAAACAATCTCTCCATCATTATTAACTTCTACTATGATTCTGACTTTTTTTTTTAAACTACTTGCACTGGACTTACCTATGAGCTATCAGAGATGGCATAAATCATCTCCACATCCAGCAACTTGAGTATTTCCCTCTTTATTACTTCCATCATTAGAGGATTTAGCCTTCTCTGCACTTGTCTTACAAATTTCGTACATTTTTCAAGCCGTATTCTATGCATACGCAAAGAGAGGCTTATACCTTTAATATCAGTTATTGTCCATCCTATTGTCTCTTTATGGTTCCTAAATATTCGGATCAACTTGTCCTCTTGACTAAGGTTCAATTTGGTAGAGATGATGATTGGAAAAGTGTTTTTATTGTCCAATAATACATACTTCAAATGACTCGGTAGAGGTTTCAACTCCACCTTAAGTGCCTGCACCACCAAAGGCAGCAATTTTGGAAGAAAATCGGGTATAAAGAGTGGTGCAAATTCATAACTTATTGTAGTAGGTGCGATTGACTGTAGCGTTTCAACTATGCATTTCAACTCCTCGCTCAATTTCACATCATAGGTTGTTCTTAATTCAAAATGTTTAGTTAAAACAACTTCTAGTTCATCTCTGCTATCAATTTAAATTTTTTTTGCATCACAAGATCAATCACACTCATTGCAAAAATAGTATGAGAGTCTGATAGGTATTTCATAACTTCAAATATATTGAAATGGACCACCTCCCTATCAAATTGCATTGTGAGTGTACCCTGTTTAGCATCTATTTTTGTTCTGATTGTGTTAAAAAAGGGCCTCTCTAGTATCACAGGTGATGGATTTAGTGAACGCTCATTATTCATGTCAAACACATAAAAGTCAGTTGGAAATAGTAATTTATTAATTTAGACCAAAATATCTTCAACTAATCCATCGAGGTATTCATTAGTCCGATCGGTTAGCTGAATTATAATGCCTGTTTATTTCAATGATTCTAGATTTAAAGAAGTATCATTACTTTTCGACATCGCATTAATGGAAGCTCCTAAATCTAGCATAACCTTTCTAATTTTAGTATTTTCTATACGACAGGAAATAGAAAATATACTTTAGTCACTATACTTGGTTAGAAGTTTCTTTTGTAACACGGTTGAAATATTCTCCCCTACTACAATTCTTTCATCGCCTCTCAATTTCTCTCGGTTGACGTATAAATTCTTCAGAAATTTGATATATTTGGGCACTTGCTTGATTGCATCCAACAGAGGGATGTTTAGCTCCACATTTTTGAACACTTCTAAGATCTTCTACTCCTTGTCTTGCCTCTTTGGCTTCTTCAATCTACTGGGGAAAGGTGGTTAGTTAGGATTAACTTTAAATGAAGGGTTCAAAATTATTTCAGGAGTTAGCTTGCTTTTTCCGTCTTCTTCTAACTCCTCAATTTGATCTTCTCTCTTAGCCTTGGGAACTACATGTTTCGACCCTTCAATTTCCTTTCCACTTTTGAGGGTCATGGCACTTAAGTTCTTTGGAGTAGTCTCAAGTTGCGATGGCAATTTTTCAAAAATATGAGATTCTAAACAGTTAATTGATATTATCATTTGACTTATCTGGTCCTCCAAATTTTTCATGTTTGACCGAGTTTTCTATTGGAATTGTGTAGTGCTAGTGGCCAAACTTTTGACAATTTTCCAAGGAGCTTCTTGAATTAGAGGAGACTTTGAAGGATATTGAGACTGGAATCCTTATTGTCTATATTGACTAAAATCATGTTGTCTGTTTTTTCTATAACTAAAGTTCGGTATTGGAGTATGGATCATATTGCATTCGTAGCGTAGGCATGTTGCCAGCCATATTCAGTTGTTCAGCATTCTCCTCTTGTGGCATTAGACGTCCATCAGTAGGGTGACTAATTTCCTTGCAAATTTCACATGTCTTGACCAACTGCATATTCCCCATTGCTATCTGGTGAACCATAGAAGTTAACTTAACCAGTTGCTCTTGCATCGATGAAATGTTCATTTCGTTCACATGACGAGTTGGAAAGTCCTCTCTTGTGCTAAATTGTTGGGAGTTTTTGGCTATCCCTTCAATTAATTCCCATGCCTCCCGAGAGATTTTGTTCATTAATGCATCTTCACTTGCAGCATCGATGATATTCCTATCTTTGTAAAGCTAACCTTTATAGAAGTACTAAATGAGGAGTTGTTCACTAATCTAATGTTGGGGACAACTGGTACATAAGTTCTTGAATATCTCCCAATATTCGTAGAGAGACTCCTCGAAACTCTGCTTAATGCCACATATCTCTTTTTGTAAACTGGCAACCTGGGATGCAGGAAAGTATTTTTTCAAAAATTTTGCTTTCATGTCCGTCCATGTTGTAATACTCCCCACTGGCAAGTAGTATAGCCAATCCTTGATAGCCCCCTTCAATGAAAAAGGGAATGCTTGCATCTTAATTTGCTCCTCAGTGACACTAAGTTGCTTCATATTTGTGCAGACTACTGTAAACTCCTACAGGTGCTTGTGGGATTCTTCACCTAGCAAACCATAAAAATTGAGGAGGAGGTGTATTTATCGTAATTTCAATTCAAACGTTACATTTTCAATAAAATCAGCAAAAGTAATGCATAGGGGCTGCTGGTTTAAGTCAGGGGCAACTAGCTCCCTCAAGGTTCAATTATTATTCACCATAATATTTTTCTCTTGCTTATAATCACTTGAAGAATCCAACAAGTCCACAACCAAATTAAGCCCTGTAGGAATAGAACCCACAGGATAAAACAATTCAAGATAAAACTCAAAGTCAAAGAAATAGGTATTGCAGCGGAAACGAAAATCGAAGGAAAAAGCAAGAACAAGAGGCGGAAACAAGCAGAGCTCTTGGAGGCACCAATATATCTTATTCTTCTCAACTCACGGCACACTGGAAGAGGCTACTAGTAGTGGTATATATAGACCACTTAGTCTCCTAAAACTTAGCTTCCGAAATACAATTGTACATGGACTTATAAACCACTACCGACTAAGAAACCAATACCAACAATATAAACAATCTTAATTTAACTACTACATAGCCTCCTTTAAATCAAGATCTTCAAATTTCACCAGGCCGAGCATCTTCTTCAATTTCATGAACGTCTCCAATTTGAGTGGCTTTGTCAAAATATCAGCTATTTGATTTTTACTTCTACAATAATCAATGACAATTTTTTGCTCTTGAACTAACTCACGAATAAAATGATATTTGATGTCAATATGCTTGCTGCGTCCATGAAAAACTGGATTTTTTGTCAACTCAATTGCAGACAAACTATCACAAAATATTTTGGTAGGACCGTCTTGTTTGTGTTGGCAAAACCCAAGTATTCTCCGCAACCAAAGTACTTGAGTAGCACTACTTGTGGCCGCCATGTACTCCGCTTCTGCTGTGGACAAAGCAACTACCTGTTGTTTCTTTGAGAACCAAGAAAATACACTAGATCCCAAGGAAAATGCATAACCAGAAGTGCTTCTCCTTTGTATTGTGTCACCAGCCCAATCACTATCAGTGTATCCAACAAGGTTGTTATCATGTGAAGACGAATAAAGTATACCGTCAGATTACGTACCTTGAACGTATCTCAAAATTCTCTTAGTAGCTTGCAAGTGAGACTGGCGTGGAGATTCCATGAATCTACTAATCAAACCAACTCCATAAGTGATGTCAGGTCTCGTAGAAGTTAAATACCTGAGACTCCCCACCAACCTCCTAAAATAAGTAGCATCAACAAAATCACCGGTACCATCTTTGGTTAATTTCAATTTTTCTTCAACCAGCGTCATCATTGGTTTAGCCATATCCATTTTAAACTTCTTCAGAATATCACTTGCATACTTCCTTTGTGAGATAAAAATTCCATCATCCAACTGATGAACCTCAATACCAAGAAAATAAGACATCAATCCCAAATCTGTCATCTCAAATTGACTAATCATGGCCTCCCTAAATTTAGAAATTAGTTTGGGATTGTTGCCAATTTCTCATCACTTATGGTGCCATCAACATATTTAAAATGCAGATCATAACCTTTCTCAGACAGTTATCCCAAACTCAATAAATTATGATATAAACTTGGCAAATAGAAAACATCAGAAATATAATTTGAAGACCCATCTTGCAAGATAATTCTGATTTTTCCTTTTTCAAGAACAGACACTTTTTCATTGTTTCCAAATCTCACAGATGCATGAAAAGATTCATTCAGGTCAGAAAACATCTCTTTTTTACCACACATATGATTACTAAAACCAGAATCAATAAACCAATTATTCTTCATAGACTCTTCAAATATAGAACTAGAAAACAACAAGGTCTCCTCTCTATCACTACTATGTTCAACCACTTTAGCATGCACATCTTTATTAGACCAACATTCATTCTGGTAATGTCCAATTTTACCACAGTTATAACATTGGACATTAGATCTATCACGCCTTTGAAAATTATTTCTTTGATTCTACTGGTGATTATTTTTCTGATCCCTATTAGAATTGTTTCTGGTATTGTAAGAATAATTACGTTTTCCATGACCAGGAAAGTTACCTCTGCCTCCACATCCTCTACCTCTGAAGTTCTAGTCCCTTTGATTTGTGTCCATACGATTCACCTCCTTTTTTCCTTTTAGTGGATCCATCTTGGCTTGTAAGACCTCCTCTACTATATTCGATGGCTGCTGATTCAGGGACATCTCATACGTCAGCAATTCACCTTCCAATTCAGCAAGTGACAAATTGTCAAGGTCCTTTGTGGCTTCAAGAACCGTCTTCTTGGTGTGAAATTTGGCAGTTAAAGATCTCAGACTTTTTCAACAACTCTAACTTCTTCCAAATTCTCACCATTGGACTCCATATCATTGACAATTTCTTTAATTGTACCAATAAATCTTTAACTGACTTCGTGGATTTCATCTGGGCCAACTCAAATTGTCTCATAAGTTCTTGCAATCTGATTTTTCTCACGTTAGCGGCACCTCGATTTGAGTTCACTAAAATTGTCCAAGCCTCTTTTGCCGACTTTGCATGTATAAATTTTTGGCAATATGCAACTGGATCTAAATGTTGAGATAGTACATTGCCTTGCAATCCAACTATCTATTTTTCTCTAATTCTTTAACTGCATCGCTTGATAATTCTATACCTTCTACCGGTTCCGTGTATCTTGTTTCAACAATATTCCAAACTCCAATATTTTGGAAAAAATTCTTCATCATTGACCTCCAAACCTCGAAATCGTTTTTACCATCGAAGATAAAAACATGACAACTGTGCAAATAATTTGGATCCATATTTTAATTTCTCAAGATCTCAAGCAAAGCTCTGATGCCACTTTGTAGGAATAGAACCCACAGGATAAAACAATTCAAGACAAAACTCAAAGTCAAAGAAATAGGTATTGCAGCGGAAACGATAACCGAAGGAAAAAGCAAGGACAAGAGGCGGAAACAAGCAAAGCTCTAGGAGGCACCAATGTATCTTATTCTTCTCAACTCACGGTACACCGAAAGAGGCTACTAGTAGTGGTATATATAGATTACTTAGTCTCCTAAAACTTAGCTTCCGAAATACAATTGTACATGGACTTAAAAACCACAACCGACTAGGAAACCAATACCAACAATATAACAATCTTGATTTAACTCCTACAAGCCTTGGAGATGCAATAGATGACTATTCTCTCTTCCGTATTCTGGTCTCTCTTCGTAGCCTACTCACTATCTTCTCAATCTCGGGATAAAAATTAAACCACCTATACGAGAAGAACGATGCATAAACTAGCAAAAATAGCAGAAAATAAAATAAAAAAAACTAAGAAAAAGGAACAAATTTTTTAACGCCAATCCCTGCCAACGTCGCTAAAAATTGACAAGTGTCGGGTTTATGCAATAATAAAACCCTACTCACAAGAATATTTGTTCGATTATAGTGTTAAGTAGGGTTGTCTCTACAGGGATTAGGGAAAAATTTGTTTCTTCTCAAGTGAAAATTTTAATTGGGGGAGTTTGGAAGATTGAAATTAAAAATACGTAACTAAGTGAACTAAAAATAATTAAACTAAGCAAAGTAAATTCAAATCAAGGATAAACAAGCTCTAACCAAGGAAATAACTCCGGAAGTGGTTCATACAACTGTTCATTGATGTAAGAATTATTTCATTTATTCATTAATAAGTAGGTTATAGTTACGAAATAAGCGATGACAACCAACTCTTTCTTTGTGTTTCGATAGTTAAGATAGGTCAGTTTACTACTTTCCTAACCAAAAAATAATTTTAGGTACACCTGTAGAATTTAATTTTTTGATTGCATTAGAAACTAGAAAAGCCCTATACTAATCAATAAACACATTATCAGGGTTTATTTAAATTAGATCATATATCTCCCTAACATGAAACCAATCACATTAGTCGCCATTAATTTAGGACAATTAAACAATTATAGATTTAACTGTCCTAACTTGCAATAGTTCGTTAGGTTGAATTAAATATCAAGCGCCTTTGATATCAAAGGAACTAACAACTATGAGAAGTTAAACTAGAAAACATATAAATACTAACAAATAAAAGAAATTAATAAAATAATTAGATCTCATAGATGTAATTGAATCAAATTCTTGTTATTCCTCGATTAGAAAAGTAAATTAGCCTTGCATCATTGAGAAGAAACCACACGAATTCATTGAAACCATTTGTACTAGCATTTGACAAAGGAGAATAATCAAGAAAGAAAAGCCAAGCGGCTGCTTTGTTTCTTTTTTTTGTGCAAAGAGTCACCCCCTCGTTTTGCGCCTAGCTGAGGTACTAATCAAACGGAATCCGGTGTTTCCTGTTCTCCCTTTCCTACTTGATATCATCTACTACTAATAGAACGTATTTTCTAATTAAAAGAAAGAAACTACAAAATATAATGTCTCATGTTTCCTAATTATTTCCTATAACTAATAAAAATAATTTCCAAATCTTCCACCAGAGGCTCTTCAGTATTTGACTCAAATTAGGAAACTTCCACACGCAAATCCCGAATCATCTGTACTCAATGGCAATTGCTGGGAAATCACCACTTTTATCACTTTTTGCTCAACTTCCCTACAATTAATACCAAATACCAAATATAAGTAGAATCCAACAATTAAAATAATATTTGGATAGAATAAAGGGGAAATTAATCATAAATTTTTTAACAAATTGCAACCTATCATCGGTTATAAAATCACTGTTGTGTATACAAGTTCAGCAAACTTTAATTTCCTAAAAAAAAAGATAAAAGTATTAAATTAACACGAGAACTAAGGTCGCACATGCACCTTTCAACTAAAATATTCTGCAAATAATAAACTCCTTGGATCCTTCATCTTGATTGGAACATGATTTTAAAGTACTGCACTCCATTCTTCAATAACCAGAACTCTTGCAGATGCCTTCAACTTCCTTTTTTTAAACATGATCTCCTTAAAAAATTTAGCATAAGAGGGCATATTGGCAATAGTTTTAACAATTGGAATATCCCCGTGTAGCTTTTGTAACTTCTCCAAGAACCCTTGATAACGACTCTTTAACTATTAAGAAAAAGTAATGGGTGCCACATAAGTTTTAACATTGGGCATCTTAATATATTGATGTTCAACTAGAACCTCCTTGCCCAAACCATGTATCTTCTCTTGAGCCTTATCAATCTTGTCATCTATTTCATCGTTCTCCTTGGGTATACTTTTTTTGCTCATTTTTTGGATCATCCACCACTTATTCTAAACAAAGGAATAATGCCATAGTAGACTCCATACGGTCTATCTCTGTGTTGTGTGGTATTCTTTCCAATTTTCTCTCAGTTATCACCTTTGTCAATTGACCCACTTGCTTTTCAAGATTTTGAATTGATGCTTGTTGAGATTGAGCTAAACTATCAAAATGGTCCATCCTTTACTCTATCTTCTGCATATATTGAAGTGTCATCTTCTTCACACTAGGATTTCTTTCTTAGGGAGGTTGGGGTTGACATTGAAGCTCTTGTTGCTGATTTAAAAACTCTGGTGGTTTAGCAAGTCCAACTCCAGGATCCTTCCATGAGAAATTAGGGTGATTTGCCCACCCTGAACTATATATGTCAAAGGCATCCCTTTGCTAGACACCATAAGCTCTTGTAAAGTTTTCTTCTTCAGCCATAGTTGGTGGTGCTCTATTGTAATTAGAAGAAACAACTGGACCATGCATATTACAATATGAATATGGGTCTTGTGGTTGAGCTATACAATTGGATAACACCTGCACCTGGCGGCTCAATTTAGCAACTTGTAAACCCAACTCCGACAACGTGTTCTTCTCACGAACAACTACTCTTCTACACTAATCTACTTTTTGTTGTGAATTACTAAAGAGCTACTTATATACTGCAACTAATTCTTCTAGGGCCTTGTCTCTAATATATCCTCCAGCTATGAAATCCACCATATTTTGGGTTGTAAATGTCAAGCCATCATAAAAGAATTGTACTTGTGATGCCAAGGAATACTGATGATGAGAACATTGAGCAAGTAACAACTTGAACCATTCCCAAGCTTCATGAATTGGCTTGCCTTCCACTTGAGAGAATGTATAAATCTTGTTTCTCAAATCAAGCGTTTTCTGAGGTGAATAGTACTTTATCATCATAAAGATATTATAAATATCTTCCCATATTCTGAAAGATCCCTTTGGCAAATTTAACTACCATGATTTTGCATGATCCTTGAGAGAAAATGAAAAACACCTCATACAAAGATAGTCTTTTGTAATTCCATGAGACGGAAAACATTGTACCACCAAATAAAACTCACGAATGAAAGAGGGAGGATCATCATTAGAAAGACCATATGGTAAAATGAATGGTTTTAACTCATAATTTCTAGCCCTATCACTCAATCGAATACATTGAAGAGATGCTGTGATTATTAGGCATTGGATGCCCCACAAATGAACTCTTATAGGTAGATAGTTGGCAGTATCACATGCCTTTGATCATTCCAATTCTTTTCTACCATCCTTAAATGAAGTCCCAACTTGCTGAACTCCAAGGTGATTAGTGCCTACAAGATAACAAATAAAATTTAAGTAAAAAAAATCAAGTATAGATACAAATCATAAGCAAAAAAAAAAAAAAAAAAAAATTAAGCGTTGTCCTTGGCAATAGTGCCAAAAACTTGACGGACAATTTCTTACAAGCGCACAGGGTCAATCGTAGTAATAAATCACTTGGAGTATTTCATGGATTGAACCCTTAGGAATGGGTTAATTTTCCTATTTTAATTACTGTGAAGATTAATAAATATTCAAGTTCAAGAGATTTAATAACTAACTAAGAAATAAAATAAATAGTCAAATTGAACAAAATAGGATTGAGAAAACAATTGACAAAGGATTAGGATATTAGATATTGATCCAGAGTTTGAGTTAATTATTTAGTTTTTTTCTTAACAAGTCAAGAACGTATCACACGCAAGTACCTTAAATTATCTCTCGACACATTTAAGTTGTGCTTAATAAAATCTCACACCTATATCGAGATCATAAGTATTTGATTAAATCTTTTAAGATCTTAGGTGACATAATTATGTTACTCTCGTAATTCGGCTGAATATGTTTATCTAATTAGTGCATAGTTGTATATCCTTTCTTAGTTCAATATAAACCCTAAGAGCGTGTATATGGTGGCCAATCAAAATCATATAATTAAAACAAAATAGACAAATTAAGGTAAAAGTCAAGAAATTAATTAGATTAAATAATCCGATCTTTTTCATAGAACCCAAACCCTAGAATGGAACTAGTTCAATATATTCATAATTAAAACAAAGAATTCAAGAAATAGCTACAATATTGGAGAATAAAGTAAAGAAAACGTCTTAGTTTGTCCAGCATCAATCCCCATATTGATTGCTTCATGATTCTTCCACCTCTTCTTCTTGATCTCTAAAGAAAAACATGTAAAAAGGATGAACTAAACCTTAACCTAGCATTTTTTCCTCCTAAAACAATCTAAAGTACTCCAATTTATAGCTTCCTAAAGTTGTCATCCAAGTATGGTAGGATTAGGTCTTGAAAAGCAACCAAAAAATGAGTTTTAGCATGTTTTCCAATGAAGTTCGGCCCTTAAATTGTTTCGAAGCTCCCAAAATATTAGAATCCGAAGAAGGCTGGTGTAATGTCCCTTTCAATGTCCGATGCCGGATATGGATCCGCCCATGGATCCTATGTAACTCAACAGCCCCTGTTTGCTTTTCGTTCCGATTTTGCTTGTCGTGTGTTATTGCTCTTTTGCGCGATTACCCTTGCCAAATTGGTTCATTTTCTCTCCAATTGAGCTCCCTACCTATCAGAATAATATAAGAATAAAATTAAGTAGTTTCTATTTAAATTAGAGTTCAAATATCATAATTAACTAGCAACTTATACATGTAAAGATAGTATAATTTATGCCTTATCAACAAGCAAATTTTACTCTAAAAAATAAGAGAGAAACTGTTGACTTATTAGTTAATGCAAAATATGCATTAAGATTTCAATACTTAACAACTCAAAAATTTAACATTTTCAAATTTCAAATTTCAGTTTTATTAAATGCAATCTCACTCTCATAATTTTTCCTTTGGTGTTATGCATGAAGCTAGACTTGCCAGCATAAGATCCAACTAGTGGCAATTACAAGTTTGCGTGATTTGTTTGTGACATTTATAATGTGGTTGACAAAATAAGTTGAAATGTCTTTAAAGCAAAAGCATATCTAACTTTCCACAAAGGGAAAAATCACATTTTTCTTGATTACAATACCCGTTTTAATTCAATTAGATGGCAGTTGTAATGGTGAGCTGAATGCTGATATATGCTGTGGGATTTAAATCCAATCATCTCAACAGAAACGTCACTTCCAATCCATCCATTTTAACAAAAGGTCCCTTGTGCATGGCACATGGAGTGGTCATTGTTTTGCCCAATATTGCCTGCACGTGCCATGTGAATGTGTATAAATCAGAGTCAAAGTTCACATGCCCCGCGCCCTCTGCTAATGATCTCAATGAAAGAGCTACCAAAGTTTTCACTTTGCACCCCTCATTTATTCCATTTCACACTTTTCACCCCATGTCCCTCTCTCTAACATACAAGAATAAGAGTTGAGAAGGGTGCAATTTACAATTAAATGTGTGCAATTTGGCATTTTTTTTGACAAAAAAAGTGGCATTTTACCATTAAATAAGAACAAGGGTTGAGAAGGGTCTTTGTACCAATCACCCATCAAATGAAATCTACTTCTTGTCAGATTTTAATTTGTTACAGTCAATACAGAATTAGAAGTTGAAGTTAATAAATTATAAAAATTGAAAGTTTAAGGGCACAAAGTGTGATTTTTTTGAAATAGTTGAGGGGTCAAAATGCAAGCAACCATTTTAGATATGAGAACAAAAATTGGTACATCTTAAATTTCGCAAGCCTGCAAAGATGCAACAAGAGATATTGTATTAAATATCTGAGTGATATTGTTATGTAGTAATAGATTGAGGATAAATGTTTCAGCTTATTGGAAGCTAGTATTTTCCTATGACTAGTTAAATTTGATTCGGATCAGATATTGGTACAAATTTTTTTTTAAAAAAAAATTGCTTAATAATTTTATTTACTATCCTTTTGTAAAACTGCTAAACTTCCTTCCGATTACCAGAATACCTGCCAATATTTCAGGTTTTTTAATTTTTATTTTGTAGTTTTTAATACCATCCAAGCACCAGAAGTTTTCATCACGGTCAAGATAAATGTTAGGGAGGGCCTAAATTTTGCATCCTCTCATACACCAATGAAACCTATATGACATTAAAAAAGTTGAAATGATTTCAAATACCATCAAATACATTGCGTACTTTTCCACTGCTTGAAGCAATTAAGAACAGTTCAAGAACCAAAAATGGGAGCATTGCCTCTTTATGTGTGGAAATGTTCAAACTACATTAGCCCAAAAGAGAAGAGCGTAGTTTTCACGCTTCTGGTGTAAATTTGCGGCTGATATAGACATTCGTTTCTCCTCTCTTGTGATTTCATCTTTTGAAAGTAAAATGGATACTACTCTGAATTTGATTGGTATAATACATTTGAAGTTAAACATTTGAAGTACTTTTTTAACGCGTGTCTAATATGTACTTGCAAGTACTCCTAAACTAATTACAACTGATTATTTGAATGTACACATCTACATCTATTTTTTCTTGTGTCTATACACTTTTTCAAATTATTTACACTTTTCAAAAAATTAACACTTGAATTTTTTTTTCTTAATGATTGCCAATTGGATAATTATATATGAACCAAATCAAATTGCATAATGCTATTTGCACTTGAAAAACCAAATCAATGTGCCTTTCTAAAAATAGAATAAAATCCGATCCATCATTTTAAGGTGACTGTATTATTAGAATAAAAGTGATGGTAATATATTTGTTATGTAGCATGAAGTTGATATATATATATATACACACACACACGGGGGAGGGGATCCCTTAAACTCAATTAATTGGCAAGCGTTTTGTTTTAAATTTCATCAATTAAAAAAAAGTGGTATCAAACCAAAAAAGATTCTAAATTCATTTATGGGATAGAGCCACGAACAATTATCACTTAGAATTTTTTTCTATGACCAAAATTAGTTCACACAGTAAACAACAATATGGAAGTTGTGCATACTGAAACTGATATATAACTTTTGGACACAGCCTAGTGACCTTTTTACACTTTGTAAAACAAAGTATAGTGTTACTAGCTCAACTAGTACATTTTAAAAATAAGAAACATTGGGCCATCCTAACAATGAATCATCTCAAACAATCTTTAGTAAAAATCTTTTCTGCTTCTTGTTTTTAACGTTTAGGGATTAGTCTCTAAGTTCTATTCATAACTTCTTTTCACGATATACACTTCTTGTTATTCATAACGACTTGGAAGATCTAGAACTCCAAATACTAATTTATTAAGTCAACATTAGCTATTGGACAATTTAGTCTTGTTAAAGGTGCTCTTATTGTGTGAAACAGAATAAATTTGTTGTCTTAAAAAATATTTTTCCTCTCACTATTACAACATATACATACATGCATATCTAGACGTTACTTTTTTTTTTTCCCACGATGGAATCACTTGTTTCTTCCACCAAAGTAGGCGAAACTAATCAAGAGAACCTATCTATCTTGACAGAAACGAAATTTTCATTTTAGGAAACACATATCCAGAAATAAGAAAAGAATGTGGCCACTAAAGCTTTTATAAATGCTTAATAGGTCAACCAAGAAAAAAGGGTGCCAGACAGGGGGTAAGTTGGAAGTGGGACTAGGGATTTTTCTTGGGGTGGGGTTGATGTAATGGAAAAAAGGTTGAGAGAAACATCAGAGGTATTTTTGCACGCGTAAAACACATGTTCCACATGCCCTATTATATTGGGCACACTAATATTCTTGTTTCTGTCAAGTTATTCACGTCTTCTAGTACACTTTCTTGCTGGACTCCTATAAAACAGCTGAGATTTTTCCTGGTCTCCGTCGACTTGTTCAGCTATTGCTTTCTCTGACTTCTTTGGCTGTTTCATTCCTTTTTGTTACTTTTCTTGCCTTCATTACATCAAAGTGAAATGAAGCTTAAGCCTCCCAATACTCCCTAGATATGATTATTGCATCAGGAGATAGAAAAATTTTTGGAAGAGAGTATTAAAGAGAAGAATGATGAGAAAGTGCACTCTCGAACTCCCACTTTCCCCAGCCTCAGCTTCCTCTGAATCCACGGATTTCCACAGCCAATCTGAGTAAGTTTGTCATTTCTAACTCTATTTTTTACTTGGTTCTATGTTCTAAACGTGCTTTCTTCGATATGTATATGAATTTACGAGCCAAGGATTTTAAGGTTTTTGTGCATGATTAATTAAGATAATAAACAAAGGCTTGATTAAGTGTTGATACAAAACCTTTTTTTTTTGGGGGGGGGGGGGAATGTCACAGGTAGTATGTCAAGGACTAGAGAATTTTGATGTTCTAGCCAGTCTAATTTAGAAGAGTACAATGCTTCTGACATCAATTGTTGTTGTAATCAATTAAACTGTGAGATTCTGACTTTAAAATATTCTTTTCAATTTATAATGCAGGTGAAGATTTCTACTTAGCTAGATGCTTGCATGTTTATCTCTGAGACTTAACTATTAAAGTACAATTTTCACAAGCAAACTAGGCCAACTTGGATGATGGGGGAATTTTTTTTTTTTGTTTTCGTTTTTTAATTATCATCATGCTGAGAACAACGTACTAATTAAGAAATCAGAAGTCTGCCTTGCAAAAATGGTTTTGCGATTTTTCTTTTGAAAGGGGCCTAAAAGTTCTTGAGTTCTGCATCATGTTCTTAACTAGAAAGGATTCAATTTTCCTACATTGTCACATTCGCATCAATGCATGGCTAGGTTTTCTTTCTGCAGGGCTTGCTCATCAAGAAGAGACCAGATCACAGTATTACACAACATGCGATCCGTCTGCATTTGTGATGCAACTGAACTTCAGGTAAAGACATCATTTATGTGCTTTTTTCCCTTCTGATCTTCTATCATATTGTAATTCCATGTCATGGCAACATTTCTGACATTGACAAAACAAAGATTCTTTTATGCTGGTAGTTCTGGAAGCTAGAAACTTAACTGGCCTCTATTCAATTTTGAAATTCACTTTTTGCACATGTAATGCAACCTAAGAGTGGAGAATCTTTACCTTGTAAATGTAACAAAGATTAATCGATGTACTTGCTTTGTTTGTTAACAAGTGAGACAATGTTAAATTGACACTAGAATGCCAATTTTTCTATAATGGACTAGCTGCTTTATTTTTCGGTATAGGCAATAATCATCCTTTGGCTTGCAAGAAGAGAAGTGGACGATAAATTGTCTAGCTTCACAGGTGCAGTACCATCCATCATGAAAGTTCAGTTACACAGTTCTTCAGGCTTGTCATTAAGGAAATCGCTCCAGAGGTTTCTCCAGAAGAGAAAAGACAGAATTCAATCAGCTACTCCTTACAAGCACAAATTCCTTTGAAATTGTGGAGCATAATTAAATAAAATGGAGGATATAGTGGAGAAGGATGATGTACACCTCCTTCCTAGTACTTAATAGTTATGATTTGGATCCAAGAAGCTCTTTGTTGGGAGAATTTAGAGAAGGCAGACAAGAGGGTTCTGTGGGAGTTGGGATTTTTACACTCCACGATTGCACGCAAGAAAATGTGTTTACAAGCATGGAGGCACATCATCCAGACATAATTCAGTCCTATTCCACTTACTGGAATAAAATGTTATTTAACAATCTTTTGTATATTCTATTTGTAGTTCTTTTTACTTTATATTATCCTATTAAAGAATATACTTGCATGTTATTAAGAAGTGGAACTGAGATCAAATAGGAAACGACACAATCCATCTCTAAGCCCAAAATGTTTCCCATAGATTTGAGGTTCATTATGCCCTGCTGAAACATGTATGCTTTTCACTTTGATCTTCTAATTTGCCTGACCGAATAAACCAACCGTCTAGGCATATAAATACTTGTTTTAGGTAATCGACCATATAGAGCCCAACAAATTAGAGGGGTGGGGAGAATAATTTAGTTCATTCAAAATATATATATAACAAAAACATAACAGAGGCTAAGTTATGCATAAAAAATATGTATAGGAGAAAAGAAATAAATATTATTAATTGAGAAGAACAAGATTCTTACAGGCTCACCCTTCTCTACTAAACACAATAACTAGACAATCTAGGCATCGTCAACATGACTTGATAAACAAGGAAGAATCATCACAACAAATAACATAAAATAATCCTTCAACTACTAAATCAAAAAATTACTAAAAAATTGACTTAACCAAATTGCTAAATATTGATATAGGAACTTCTAAAATATCAGGCTTGAGTAAATATGTCAATATTGCCTCTGTTGAATCAGGTCCAATACAATTATGAATAATAATATCCCTTGCATACTCTACCAGTATCACTTTGTACTAGTTCTTCATTTTCAAAAACTTTTGTTTTTGTAATATTTCATGCACTTGGATAGATTCATCTTGTCGCTTATTCTATTTTCGAATGTTATAATGATCTACGCACTTGGATAGATAGTTTTATTGATATAATTTGATGTCAATTCATTGACTTTCTTGGATAATGTCTCAAAAAGATTCATCACTTTGTAATCTTGATAACTATAATTGAGGAAATTCTTCTCCAATCTCCATTCCCATATCTACAATCAATTTGACAATTTTGGACCAATTTTACGCTCCATTCGTCACTAACTACTCCAAGGTCAAATCTCGTGGTTTTTACTCGATCAGCCGAACACTCCAGGCAGGCACCAACCCAAGGCTTTGACACATAAACATATGTAGGGAAGCTAATTTAGAGTAAAATCAATAATATAATATTAATCAATAAGAACAAGACTTTCATCTGCTTACTCTTCTTAGTTAAACACAATAACTAGACACCCTAATTATAGTCGACATGACTTGTAAAACAAGGAAAAATTGAAAAAATAACCTAGAATAATAGTCAAACTACTAAATCAGAAAACTACTAAAGACTTGGCTCCACCAAAAACAACTGAATACTAACATAGAATGTTCTAAAATATCAAGCTTGATTTAATATACCAAAAGATCAAGTAGTCAAAAAATGAATCATAGAATTTGAAATGTGATTGCAATTTACAAAAGGAGGACTAGTATGCCTTTCATAAAGGCAACGGTTTGTTGATCATTTATATAATTCGGGTGATTTATTCTTTTGTTGCAACATTGATATCGTACATGACAAATATCAGATTCCACTTGGGGGTTCTGGCGTTAATTTAGCATAATGGTAATGCTGAAAGGTTTAAAAGTTGGGCTAAACCTACCCGACTAAGAACTTTTCCAAAGGGTAGTTTGTAATTAATTCTCAGATACTTTGTGCTGCCAAGGAGGAGGGTAGGGTGGGGTGGGGTTACGCTCCATGACTGATGTTCTTAAGGCTTTTTTTGTGAAGCTATGGTGGAGATTTTGACAGAATTCGACCCTTTGGGCTAACTTCATGATGGCTAAATATGTTGCTCATGCGCATCCAGGTATGGTGGGGGCCTCAGTAGGCCTGTCAACGGGCCGGGTTCGGGCCAGAATTCATTATTCCAGACCTGGACCCGGTACACTATATTGGATCCGGATCCGACCCGTTTACCCAACGGGTCTTTTACTTTATGTTCTGGATCCGGATCCGGGAATACTCGAAAAAAACTAACAAAATTTATAATTCCTAACAAAAATGAGAAAAAAACATATATTTATAAATTAATTTCTAACTAATACAAAAAAAAATCAAACTAACCTTACTCAAATACATCACCTTAATCAAATTATATTGATTAGGATCCGGGTCCAATTATATTGATTACTCAAATATATCATCCTAATCAAATTATATTAATAAATATATATATTTTAAATTATTAATCCATTTATATTCGGATCCGGGTCCAATACGGGTCGGAATACTATATTTCGTATCCGACTCTTTTTTTGTTTGACAAAACGGATTCGGATCCGGGTCCAGATAATGGAACTAAATCCCTACCCATACCTGGATAAATTTGACGGATCCGGTCCGGGTCCGGGTCGTTGACAGCCCTAGGCCTCAGTGGGGGCTTCAAACGCGTGGCGTAGGATGCTCCAGGTGCGGGATCTGGCTGAGCGACATATCACTTTTGTTATTCGCTCTGGGAACTCACATTTCTGGTTCGATAACTGGCTAGGTTCTGGGTCTTTGTCCTCACGGTTAGGAAGTGTATCGGATCACAGGGTCTCAGATTTCTTTATAAGTGGCGGTTGGAATTCTCGACTGCTGTCGGTGTGGGTGCTTGTTGACATAGTAGCCGAGATTACCCGGTTTGCTCTCCCGAGGATTGAGGAGGACGACAAGGACGCTATGGTTTGGACACCCTCTCAGTCTAGGATCTTCACACTAAACACGGCATTCGAGTTGGTGCGTGATCATATGCCGCGGTCTTTTATCTTCTCTAGGGTGTGGTACCACCTTATTCCGCTGAAAATCTCCTTCTTCATGCTTCGACTATTGCGAAACTGACTGCCATTGGACTTTACGGTATGTAAATTTGGTATATATGGCCCCTCAAAGTGCTTTTGTTGTACTGAGGCTACGGTTGAGACTCTCGATCATATTTTTTGTGGGGGCGAGGTAGCCATTGTGGTGTGGAAATTTTTTGGCTCTCCTGCAGGGGTCTTGTATGTGGGTGCCTCTGTACGGGGTCACATGTCCAGTTGGTGGTTCTCCTCGTGTAAAAATGCATTCATACAGTTTGCCCATCGGATCATCCCTTCCCTGATTTGCTGGAACATTTGGAAGGCTAGGAACAAGGCGCGGTTTGATGACAAAGTTCACAGTCCTACCGCTATCTGTGGGTTTATTCTTGATGATATACGGCATCTTTTCAACCTGAAGTTCCTGGGATATTCTTGGGCCTTCCCGTCATGGCCCGCTTTTTATGCTTCTCTTGTCTCTCTTCGGAAGCCGGATTTGTTTAGGTTGGTGAAGTGGGTGAGGCCTATTCCGGGTCATCTTAAACTCAACACGGATGGCTGCTCTAGAGGCAACCTTGGACGGGCTGGAAGGGGTGGCGTGTTGCGTAATAGTGAGGGGCGGCTCCTGTTCGCTTTCTCCACATTTCTGGGACATTGTACTAGTATCCAAGCTGAGGTGAAGGCCCTTCTATTTGGGGTTAACTTGTGCATTTCATGTGGATATGTGAGAGTGCAACTTGAAGTGGACTCTTTGGTGCTCGTTCAGGTCCTGCAACGAGCAACTCGCTACCCATGGAGTATTGACACGGAAATCCGATCCCTCCTTCAGCTGTCGTCCCATTTTGTTAGCATCTCCCATTGTTTTCGAGAAAGTAATAAAGTCGCGGATGGCTTATCTAACATTGGCTGTGAAGAAGGCTGTACCAGAACCTATCATCAGTTCTCGGAACTCCCTACTCAATCTCGAGGGGCCTTTAGGCTGGACAGGATTGGTCTCCCCTCCCTTCGAAAGTGCTAAGGTACCTTATTGCTTGGGAGTAGAACTTCCATCCCCACCCAAGTAACTTAATATATACGTTGTACTCTTGAGAGGAATTTATTGCTGCTGGAGAATAAGTTAGAATGTAGCAAGTGCCATATGTAATTTTTCTTGAATTGGGTTTGTTGGCAGGGAGTTTCGTCCATTTATAAGGGGAAACTCTGCCAAAATTTCCTTAAAATAAATAAAATACTAATTCAAAAAAAAAATTTTCAGATACATGTTAATGGGCTGTTCAAAAGGGGGAATGCTTGGGTTTGGTGGTAAGACGAGAGGATTGTAAATAGAAGATTCTAAATTTAAAACCTGTCACTTACAAAAAAAAAAAAAAAGTAGTTGTTTAAAAGGCAAAGATAAAGAGAACGGGTGAAGAGTGCTCAATGAAGTAACTCTCCTCAAACTCCAATGATTTGGACTCTTTTTTTTTTTCTTTTTCTTTTGAAGCGCGATGTTTAAGGCATTGCATCTTTGAAAGATGAAAAAGGAAAGGAAAGGGGATGGAGGGATGAAGTGTTTTTGTTTTGGATTAACTTTTGTTGAGGGAAACGAAAGGAAATTGGGAAGTAAAAGGAGGGATTAATTCTAGATCGTTTTGTTTTAGGTTGCCTGTCATCCAAAAATAGGTCGACATGTGGGTAAATAAGCTACGATTGATGAAATAATTTGACATTATCCTCAAAGTCCTTGTTTTTTACTTTGTTAAACTTAGTGAATTACATGGTTTGCGGCCAAACATGCTGTTCAATTACTACATGGTTTGGGTTTCAATAAGATTATTTTGGAAGGAGATTCACAAAAAGTTATCAAAATGTTGGACCATTTGGAATCTGACGATTCATCATGTGGTTTGTTGATTGAGGATACCATTGTCTTATATCAAGATTTCATGTGTTGGGAAGTTTCATAGATTTCTAGGTCGATTAATATTCCTACTCATAACCTTGCTAAGTATGCTGTTAATCTTTTAGATTCTTGTATATGAAGAAATTCTCCTCCATCTTTTATTAGTTCTGCACTTCTTGCAGATTTGATCTCATGATTAATAAAATTTTTATTTTATTATAAAAAAAAGTTAGTGAACTTTTATTCAATACAATCACTATATATTTCTACCTTAAACTTGGTTTTTTATTTGCAATACTTAAATCACTAACTCTAAGGCTTCGTTTGGGAGTGGAGGATTCGGACAGAAAAGAAAGGGAAAGAAGAGAAAGTTAGCTTTTCTTTCATTTGTTAGTTTTTAGTAGGAAAGAAAGGAAAAGAAATGGAATGATTTAAGAGGATGAATAGTATGCAAAATTTTTCCTTCCAAATTGGAGAGAAATGGAGAGAAAGTTGGAGGAAGCTTATGAAAGTTTTTTAAAATACCCATTTTATCCTTAAAAATGTCTTGAACAAATATTTAATGACTTTCATATCCAAAATCATTCCACTAATTCTCAAAACTCCCAAACAACATAACAATCCCTTCTCTTCTCTTCTCTCATAACTTAAGTTTTCCCTTCTTTTCTTTTCTATCCTAAACTCCCAAACTTAGCCTAAAATTGACGATTCCTTTCTTTTTTCATCCGTGTATAATGAACATGAAATTATGGAAATCATTTCCGTCTAAGCCATGTTTAGATTGTAGTTTTTTAATAAAAAATTTTATGTTTTTCGTGAATACATTTCTTAATTATCTTTTTATCTCACATACATCAAATCGTTACATTATATATATACATATATATATTTATTTATTTATAAAAATTTCAAAAAATAGCAATCCAAACAGTATCTTAGTTTCCTTTCTTTTGCACTAGAGCTCTTTCCTTTTTTTTTTTTTATTCCAAATAAACTTAATGAACTATAAAAGTTTTATGGTTGGGGCTTGGGGCAATCAATATAATCAATTTGGTTATGGTCAAATTTGGGCACTCAATCTAATCAATTTGGTTATAATCAAATGTTTGTTTCGCTTGCACCGAATTTTTTTAAAAATTGCTTTGATTATCTTCTCAAACCAAAATATAAATAATAAACACTCACTTTTTTCTTTTTTGTTTTTCTAACAAGGGAGGGTGGGGTTTAAGAAACGGGAGAGGGTAGGGGAATTAGAATCCAAAACCCTTACTGGTAATACTTTCAATTTTATAAGTGAGTGTTTATTATTAAAAGCACTGGTAGAGCACTAAGCAGAAAGATGCTGGATCTGATATTGTGGAATTCTCCTCCTAACTTTTTTATACACTGATATCATAATCAATGCATAAAAAAAAACACAATTCTAGTTGGGCTTTTATAAAGGTTGATGGAGATATAGTTCATATGGACTTTTATAAAGATTGTTGGACATCTCTAAAGATTGTTTTATGTATTATACACTTATTTTTAGATAGCTAGATCTCTGAATACGTCTTGTCCCATCAAATGGCACACGTCTAAATTCACTATTTCAACAAAATTATATTAAATTTTAAGAGATTTGGAATGCAAAACAATGCTTCCTTTGTCTATAGCCAATTCTTCATTTGTTGTTTGTTTATTTTTTATGTTTTATTCCCGCACATTTCTATCTTAAGGAAACTTTAGTTAACAATTTTTTGGGCAAGTGCAGCATCACTATTAAATCTGCTTTTTGTTTTCCTTTGATCATGCAATTACTTTAAGAGCAAAAGCTTTTTTTTTTTTCTGTATAGGTTAACTATATTTTCTTTTTTATTTATTTTGTTTCATTTGATCTAACACGTGGAAATATTAACTTAAAAAAAGCTCACACAATTACGGCATGAAAGTGAAAAAGTGCCAGAAGATTAGCTAATAGCACACTATTTCTTCTTTGAATTAAAAATCTTTCTTCAAAATAATCTTCCACCTACTAATTTCAGAAGTTCACAAAATCAATCTTAATTTCATGGTCCTAATTTAGGCGTAGCCTTCTAACAAATGTGCCCAGCCATTATTATTGCATGGCTTTCTAATAGCCATCACTTTATCCTTATCTAACAACCAATTTGATGCTTTTTTGCTTAGTCAAAGGCCTTGTACCATTTGATTGGTTCCCACAGCACTTTGCATGGAGCTTTCTCCCTTGAAATTTAATGGCCTTACAGGTTTTTCGAGCTAGTATAGGTCCCCATTATCCCGCTCTATATTGACTAGATACAATAAAAAGAGAGAGAGAGAGAGAGAGAAAGAGACTGGAATAAGAGATAGAGATAAAGAGACTGAAATAAGAGATAGAGACAAAGAGTGAATCTGCTTGTGGGTTCAACAGGAACTTGAATTTTGAGAAAAACATGACAATGGAAGCTGTTGCAACAAATGGACCAGCCCCGGAACAAAGGAAGAATAGGATTCAGGTTTCTAATACTAAGAAACCACTCTTCTTTTACGTCAATCTTGCCAAGGTTTGCCACTATCTTTTACTACACAATTTCTTTATTGCATGCAGGTTTCTTACCTTGTTGCCCTTATTTCTTGGTAAAGTCTTTTTTTTTTTCCTTTTTTATTATTGTTTTTGGGTCATATCCTTGAGTTGGTTGGTAAGATTAATCTGAAGTGCGCCTGAATTAGATCAGAAAACGTCTGCCAAATGTATCTTCAGAAAAGTAGGATAGTGCATTAATATCTTTTTGTGTACAGAAAAAGGAACAGAAGTACAAATAGAAAACAATGTTTATCTAACAGCATTTCATGGGTTGTTTGATGATGTGAGGCTGATAGTTTGAGGCTCTTGCATTTTCTATTTCGTGAATTGACTTGAGTATTTCTTCAAGAAATCAGCCCTAGTAACGTGACTTGTGTTCATGTGGAAGAGAATCCACTTGGTGAATAGATTTGCTTCAGCTAGCTTCCGTTTTCTTCATCCTGTTGGGTTCTTCCAATTGTTTGACTTATGGACATCTAGTTACCAATATAGAAGTTGAAATATTGAAGTTTGATCCGTCAATCAAGATCACGTAATTGTACGCAACAGATGACACTAGTGAGTAGATCCTACCGCATAACTGCCACATCCTGAATATTCAAAGTTATGGTTGGAGAAAACTTTCTAGTCTTACGAAATTTCAGTTAGGAGCTGATTTTAGTTAAAATTCTAAGTTTGGCTTTAGTCCTAGGATCTGCTCTCTAAGTAAAACTTGAAACAACATGATGCTTTTTCGTTTTTTTCAGTCTAAACACATTATCTGTTCCAATTTGTTTATAATCCTCAAAAATTGTACACCATCCTCAAAAAGAATTCTTCTGGCAATAAAGCGGCTTCCAATTATTCTTAACATCCTGATGGCTAGATTTCCTACATGACGTTAAGTATATGTAGGATGCTTGCTCCTGTTTTGTCTGTTGCTTTGGTTCATAAGTTTTAACGAACAAGATCCTACAATAAGAAGAAACTGCTCGTTCAGAAATGTGTTTCCTTCTGTTAATCTTCTATACGGGACAAATGTTACAAAGCCAAACCTTCAAAGGAAGTGAACTTGAAAACTCTAATTTTTAGATGTTATGCAGTATCAAACTGTGAGTTATAACAGATAGCTTCGTTCTTTGGTGCAGAGGTATATCCAGCAGCACGATGAGGTTGAACTTTCTGCTTTGGGAATGGGTAATCACCAGAACTCATTTACTTATATATATTCTCAATCTTGAAGCATTTCATTCAACTCCTTCATCAGAACTCAATAATGACATTCTAAATAAGGATGGGGCAACAATAATCTACTAGATTCCATGGTCACAGAACGCCCCCAGCTAAGACCCCCAAAAGAAAGAAAAGAAAATGGTGTATGATAAGCTAAAAGCCATGCCAGAGCCTGGCTACACCTGCAGTTTTGCTATCTAGTTTTGATGCTTTACTACTGCTCAAGTGCGTTTGCTCAGCTACTGTGGTGTTGTATGGGGAACTGATAACAATACATATTAACTTTGATGAGTTAAAAATCAGTACCTGCACTAATTTGCAAACATGCTTCCGCACTGGTATTTTACAAGTGTAGTAACGCCTATTAAGGTATTGATATCCTGAAGTGGAGTCCTTGCACCAGGCTTTTGGTAGCATTACGTTGTTGCAGATGTTTGCGAAATGAAAAGCCCCCTTTTCTGTTTCTTGAATCGTAATGACAATATTTGGAGCTTTCAAATCGTCACCACAATTTCTACTTGTGGTGAATTCATAACTGATTGTTGTGCACAGAGAAAACTTGACCTCCAACATGGTTCGGAAATATTTCAGGCTTTCATATGCATCAAGTAATTTTTAATTTGTCAGGGTATGAAGTCAAAAAAAAAAAAAAAAAAAAATCTTATAATTTTGTTCAAATCAAGGACATTGTCAACATTAGGCAAGATTATAGACTTTGAATCGACAAACAGAATGCAAGATTATTGACTATAGTCATTTAAGCTGGAGAAGAACCAGTGGAGAAAAATTTAATTATACCGCATCTCTTTAATTTGTAATGATTGGTTTTTTTAATTTTCCAGCTATACTTTAATTAGTTTGAATTTCCCTCATGTTGAGTATCATGTTCTGCCACTTATTTACTATAAGGACAATTTACTCTTGCTAATCTTCGCATAAATTATCGCAGCAATCACCACAGTTGTTACAATTGCTGAGATTCTGAAGAATACTGGATTGGCTACGGAGAAGAGTAAGTTCAATTGCTCAACGATTCAAGAATCTCTCTTTCAAAATAAAGTCTATCTGTTACTATCTTCATTCTACTGAACAGTCATCCTAATGATGAGTTTGAACAGAGGTTTTGACATCCACAGTTGGAATGAAAGATGAATCGAAAGGTCGCATGGTTCAGAAAGCCAGGGTAAGTAAAACATCATTTTCATATTAATGTGAACTGTGACCATGTCTATACCAGAGGGTAATATACATTGTGCAGAACATCAGAAACCATACTGACCCATATCATCTTTTCCTTGACTTCTCAGATTGAGATTGTGCTAGGAAAGACGGAAAAGTTTGACGCACTGATGAGTGCCAAGGGACCTGCAAAGGGAAGCAACAGCACTCCAGATGAGAATCAGTAGGAAAAACAGAGTGGTAAACTGTTGTAGCTTATTGTATCTCGTAGAAAGTTTGTATAAGAGGAAGAGTTATGCTGCTTTTCCAGTTGTGCTGCTGCTACCATTGATTTTGTTAACGAGAGGAAGCCACAGCAACGCAATCATCAAAGCTGCTAGTGTGGAAAATATGTGGCTGTTAGCTGTATTTTGCCTCCTTAGAGTTGTTATATGTTGCAGTTTCCTTCAAACAATTGCATCTTCTCGAGATGGAGGAGAAACATAGATATAGTTAACAGGAAATTAATACAGTTTTCCTGTTTGCTAGTACTAGTTACTTTCATTTCATTTCCAGTTCTGTCAATTTACAAAGTGTTTCCTCTTAATTTCTCTAAGCAGAGCCCTTTAACCATTATGGAAGTCTCAGATACAAAATATACAAAAATGTCATATCTTACTTGGTTTAAGGTTTTTACAAATCTGAATGATGCCTTTTCACCATTTTAGCAGAACCTATGCTACTTCCTAGGTAATTTACAGCGCGAACTCTTGCTGCTTCAACTCAACTTCACCAGCAAAAACATAAATTAACTTCCAATTTATACTTGCTAATCTTCATTTGGCTGGAATGGATTGGATTCAACAAGGGACAATGTTAACTTTAATTTCAATTTTTCAAAAGCAGTCAGGCTTTTGAACCAACAGGAGAAGTGTTTATGACATTAGAGCATATTTCTCTCGTAACTTTTCATATCTACACCCTAACGACTAAGTTATGTTGCTTAAAATTGTGTGTCTCATTCTCATACCCCATCCAGCAATAAAAAAAACTCCAGTTTCGTTTAAGACCTCTCCATCCAGTTAATGCACTTCTCTGGATATAACCCCTCCTCTAAGGTAGCAATAACAGCAATCAGCACATCTTCAAAACACAGCCAGCACAGTTTCCTAAATATTTTTCTAAGTGAGCCAAATTAGTTCCCCAGACCATCTATAACGATCTACAAGATCCACCAGAAAACAGAAACCAGAGACAACGGCTGATTACATGTAGATACAGCAGCTGAATGGGAGCGTATAAAAGCTTCTTTCTCAAACACACTTAACCCTACTGGTACCCAAATTTTTGTATTTCACCTTCGAGTTTGTCATGACAGAGAGAAATCTTGGCAACATTAAAAATTTTAGCTGAGCACCATAAAAAATTGGTGATGATTGGCCTCTCACCAGACACACTCGATGCTTTAAGGCAGTGTCCCAGATGGGGTCGATCAGGAAACATAAATTTAGAGAATTTTGACAAAAGAAAGAAGAAAGCATAGTTAATGGAAAAAACAAAAGCAAATTACAGTGAGCAAGTATAATTCTTTCATTTAGCACTCCGAAATCCAGGGCACTGCTCCATCCACTGACAAATCTTCTACATGAGAGATCCTCTAATTCATTCCACCAGCCCACCACAGTATTTGGTGTAAACTTGCATTGCTGGTCGCTGGTTATTAGCACAAAATATGCATTAATTCTTGTGCAGTAAAATTTACTCAGAGTGCTTTTCCAATAACCATGGAAACCTGAGCATCTTAAAGAACCTTTACAAGCTAAACACGAAGATTTAATATTAATACAACATTTTGTATACATGTAAGGATCACCCTTACCCTATAAAAAAAATCTCTCTCAAAGTGCAGGAATTCCTCAAAAGGGTATGAAAGTGAAAATGAATGGACTCAAAATACTTTACAAGCAATCAGATGAAAGCCACAGTGGGAGAAAAAATAAATGTATAACTAAAGGGGAAAAAGAAGGAAACATTGAAAATAAGTAAAAGATCTACACACTGCTCCATGCCAGGAGAAACAATCTAATGATACTGTACAGTTTATCCAGCATCTCCATGATTAGATATGTACTGAATCAACACCCTGCTTTGCAGTGAGTCAATCCTATCCAGATAAGCATCCAGTGATTAAATCCAGCATCTTCGCAACCAAAATTATGTCATCTGAAATATTCATGATGATAAATTAAGAACACAGGTAACTGCAAATATTGCTATCAGAACTAAGTTTACTACAGAAAAATGGCAGATTCATAAGTTTAAAAGACAGAGCAAGCTAGATTCCAGAACAAAGTATGACAAGTTAGAGCTCTCACCCAAGAGGTCATAATCATTTTCAGTAACATAAGTGTTTCCAGGAATGACCATCAAAGAAATTAATGGGGAGGATATTCATGGTTTATCTGTAATTGCATCTGTTCTAAAAGAATACATGAGGACATGAACAAGTCAACCTTGACCATACTGGGATCTTTCAGTGGCAACCAAAGTCAGAACCTTTCTTATGTTTTGCATGTAATGTCAAGGACAGGCAAAACTATCATATAGACATTCAACAGAAACCAATGACTGCATGAGTAGCATACAACCTCTTCCATTCCACCAGTGATGAAATGCCCACTACTCATCTCAAAGTTTGGATTAGCTAAAAATGCTATACCAAACTTGTCATAGGTTCTCCAACTCTAAGAATGAAAACGCAGAAGAACACACATACCAATGGGCAAATCTATGCGAAATTATGGTATAATTGTTGACAAGATGACTAAAGACACAATAAGTAGAAAAATGGTGTACAGTGTGGAATCTGTGGACAATAGTTCTAACTACTCCATGTGCAAATTTTTCAATACGATCTTCAAAAGTTACAACTGGAAACCTCCACAAAGAAAGCACGTCACAGACTCCCAGACTATTACAGCCACATTTGGTTAAAGCTTTTCAAAGCTCATAACATTCTGTAGCCTCTAGCACTCTTAATTCCTTGATCAACTATATGAAGACACTGATATCCTATTAAGTTTTGGTTCTTAAGTTCCAAGTTCTGTTCGGTGTAGGCTTTACTATACCAAAGGTTAATATGCATGATCCATGAAGGGCCAAGCTCAAGTCCAAGTCCAACCTTTGGATAGTTGTGATGTTACAAGTACTTCATTTCATTAAGAGTTTGATAATACTGTAAAAACTCTCACCATCCATATACGCTAACTAATCACAGTATATCACCAGTTAACTAGAACAGGTCAAATAGGCAATTTGACAATGAACCAACAAATGTTATTTAACACTTTTCTACAAAAGCAGGATAGGGAGCTCAATTTAAGTTCTCAAGAATAGGACATCTTATTGGTGCAACACCAATTTTTATAAGGCGAGGATTCTTCATCTTTAAAAGGTGTGGTCCCTAGGAAACCATATTCATGGTTTCTAAATGGAATGTACAAACAAATAACCAGAATATGGATTTTGCTTTCTTCTCTGTAGAGAAAAACAGCAGTTTTGAGAACCTGGTTTGTAGAAGGCATTTAGAATGGGTTCAGCAAAAATAAATAGGTAAGAAACTGAAGAAAACACCAAATAGCTGCTAATGTAGAAATATAGTGCAAGCACCCAGAACTAATGCTAAACAATCTCCAACTCATAAACCAACTTTCTTACTAACTTATATTCCTGCAATAAAATGATGCCACATCAATTAGTTAATTTTGTGACTGGCTTAGAATGACCTCAAGAAATCAGTAAAACTGAGAAATACTATCTACAATCAAGATCAGTATCCTTTTCCTCAATATATGGAGAAAGGTCATCAATTGAGCATTCAAGGTGGGATCCATTACACAGAGCTATATTCTAATGTTCCATCTCTCTCTGGTGCATTAATGTGCATACTCAACTAGCCTATGTGCAAATTCATCAGATGGTGGGAAGGATTGTTAGAAGCTGATACCAGGGACAAGGGTCAAGATTATATAGCTCTAACTGCAAACATCCTCTGGCAAATCTGGAAAGCCAGAAACAGCAAAATGTTCACTGATAAATGTACAGATAACAGATTGATTGCACATAAAGCTCATCATGGATGATTGGAGTTCATAGAATCAAAAGATGACACTGAAAGGAAGCACAATACTGGAAAAGTCTCAAAACTTAAGAATGCGGGAAATGGAAGCAACCTACGGAAGGATGGATCATGATTAACACAGATGCAGCCAATTCTAGCCAAATGATAAGAACTGGTATGGCTGGTGTAGCACAGGACTGGAATGGAAAAATATTCAAAGCTTGGGGATGGCAGGAAGATAGACGAGGTGAACCATATAAGGAAGAAACCGCAGCCATCAGAATGGCTCTAATTATAGCCAAAGAAACAAAATGGAGGAGAATTGAAGTACAAGCTGATTGTAAAGGTGCAATTGACAAGGTTCAAGCTGGAAAGGTAGAGGACTCCACCATAGCAACCATCCTTGAAGATATACAAGCAATGAGAGAGATGTTTGAACACTGTACTCTCTTTTGTTTATAGAACAGGAAATGCGTGTGCATATACTATCGCACAATTTGCTGTGAAGCTTGTTATGAATGTAATGTGGGAGAATTCTTTCCCCGTGTGGCTTAAGAAGAGTACACAAGATGATATTGGGGCAGCTGCCCCTATTTTGTAAAGCAAATCTTGTATTATCAAGCTATTAATATAATGATTGTTCTGTCAAAAAAAAAAAAAACTATGCGCATCCCAACTGGTGAAGCACCTAATATGCACGATTCTTCAGAATCTCAAAGCTAAAGGACCAAAAAAAACATTCTGATGTCAACTAGGAAGATACTTCTGAATGCCAAACTAACAGCCGAGGAATGTGGAATCTCAGGTTGTTTATGAGGACAAGTATATGCCCAAAAAGTTTTTCATTTTGTCGAAATTCCTCATAACAAATTAACTACTAGGTCAAGATACATTAGTTCTGTATCTTACAGGCATCTGCTCACTTATCCACGCCTGATTCTCCTTAGTACACCAAGCTACCTCAAATAAGTCCCGCATGAAAAGAATATTTCTAAGCTGGAGCTATTAACCTATATATTATGCCTTGAAATCTATGAAGAGTTACAGCAAAAAAAAAAAAATCAACGATACAAGATATTAGTGCCACAGGAACTAATAGCCATGCAACAGTAGTGTGTCAAATAAAAACGTCTTGCTTTGTTAAAATTATGCAGAGGTGATTTTGTTAGGTTTATCAACAGAATCAACAAGGCAACTTAAAAAGATATTCCGTCTGTCCCATAAAAATAGGCTACATTTTATTTAGCATTTTCCTCATATAATATAGTTAAAGCAATCATTTGCTCTTTCCTCATACACCCCTCCATTAATACAAGATGAATCCTATTATCCCCTTCAAGCAAGTGGCTCATGTTCCTAAATCATTTTTGGAACTTATTGCTCTTTAATACTAGATGAGTCATGTTTGTTGATAAAAAAGTACATTAAATATGGGCATATTAGTAAACCTATAAATTAACTACTTGCTTAAAAAGGAAATAGGCATATCATTTGGGATGAACACAGAAGGAAAGTGAGCACATTTTATGGTATGGAGGGTGTTATTATGAGAAAGTTAGAATAACAAATTAGTGGTATTAAGGCATTTTCCTTAATTTATTAATTTATCCCTTCTGAAAGTTCAGCTAGACAGATTTTTATCTCACATATCTAGCCCTTGGGCATAAAGCTGAATATCTCCCATTCCCGGAGGAATCACGTAAATATTTTTCCATCTACACTGGTATCTTTTTTCAACATACAAGCTGCATACTAGATCTTTTACATATCATAAATTTCCTTTACAGAGTCACAAGGAATAGCAATCCTACTGGAACCTGTGTCTCACTAAAATGGTATTAATGACAACAAAATTGTTTTACTGCTCATGACACATTTTTACCTTCGATCTGTTTCTTTTATTTTTAATCTGAAGCTTTATCCAGTTTTATCGTATAGAAGTTTAGCCTTGAAAGAAGGAAGCACCTACACTTGCAACACAAAATTTTCTATTGGCATTAGAAATCTTCTGCCCTCGAGAGGTAGACCACAGGTGTCATCCAAACACTTGCATACAGAACAAGATTTAAAATGCAAAAACAAATAAGTAAAAAAGCCTAAATTGCAACCAGTCAAAGAAATAGCGATTAGCTTGATAATGATTGGAGTCATCACCTTTTGATAGAAAAATACTGACCGTGTAAAAACTCAGCCTTTTCTCTTGATACCAAGGGAATGTAGTTCTCTCACATGAGAAGCTATCGTTTGAATAAATTTAAGTCCTTCATCTCCTCTGCTGAGTGAGTTGATAGAATGCTCAAGAAAGCTGTGTTCTGCCTCAAGTGCTTCTAACCTGCCACTCAGCCCATGAAACTCATTTTTCAAAGCGTCTAATTCAGCATTCTGGGGCATGTGTTTCGGATGCATGAGTTCATCACCTCCTTTCTGTAATTGGTTGGATTTCTCATGCTGGCCAGCAGATATCTTGGGAACAGAAATGCTTGCTTCATGCAATGAAACATGTTCAACTGAACCATCCACTTCAGCTTCACCAATTTCTGGAGCAGCTTTGCCATCATCAAGCAGTTCAGTGTCACTAGAGAGATCATCTTGATCAGCTATGTCCAAATAAGAGCCATTACTTGAGAAAAGTTGAAGTTTTTTTTCCAATTTTCTTAAACATTGCAAAATGAGCAATGCTTCATCCTCAAATTCTGGCTGTGAGCTCTTCGCATTAATTCCCTCGTCCTCAGTAAACTTGACCAATTCATCGGTCTCATTGCAGGAATCTGGCACATTAATATTTGAGTCACAAAGTCTTACGGTTATTTCTGCTGAGCCTGTTCCTGTCTGCTTTGGCCTTGTTCCTCCAATATTTAATCCATAGTTTGACTCAGGAAGATCTCCTATTGGAGATAAGTCACCTATTGTTTTCCTGTACACTTCAAGCTCAGCCTCTAGATCCTGAATTTCTTTTTCTTTCTCAGCTAGAAGTTCATTTGCTTTCTGCAGAGCTTCGACATCGTATTCCTCTTGTTCTTCCATCATCCTTACACACTGCAAGGCTTCCATGTGGAGAGCAGCTTTTTCCTCCTGTAATCTAGTAATCATGGCCATTGCTTGGTTAGCTGCAACTGCAGAAGCATTTCTCTCTTCCTCCAATTCTTTATACAAAGCAACCATAATTTTCTTATCATGCTCAACTTGTCTTTTTAACCTATCAATTGCACTTTCACCTTCAATTTCACTGACAGTGCTACCATCAAGAGATATACCAGACTCATTTCTCTCCAGTGAGATCCTCTTCTGAAGTATCTGCATCCCAACAGAACTAGAGGTATCACAAGCTTTTAGTTCATCAACACTTCCGGATACCCTGGGGCTTATGTCAAATAAAGGTAATTCAATCCCTCGAGCAGCAGATAACTGTGACAATAAGAGCTTCAAATCTTCACTCAATCTAGCTGAATCCTTTATAGACTTCTGTTCCGAAAACTTTCCAGACAACTGCCTTCCCCTACTGCCAATAGCCAGCTTATATGCATCACCGAGTTCCAAAGAACTGGGCATCTGTAAACCAGCGTCACTTGTACCAGACTTCAAATCTGATGTTTCTCATTGGTTGAAGTGGAGTTACTTGTCAACTCGGTAAAATCATCAGACTTTGTAACAGCTTTTTCTAATCCAGATACTCCTACAGCATCCACTGCAAGAAACCAAGAAAGATCAGAGATAAACAGGTAAACTGGATTTAGTTATCTTTATTTTGAAGAAACCACCTACATGTGTCTCAAGTCCTTCCAAATCATACTCTTAATATAGAAATATTTAGTCCAGCTTCATAGCATTTGAAAATCATTTTCCAGCAATTCAAATCTGGAAATTGATAGGCAGTAATAATATCTGAAAATTCAAATATCCATTCTCTTTCCTCTTCTTTTTGTTATCAAAATTTTATTTTGCAGTGCATAGGGTTTAAGAAGGTGGCTTATTGCATCATCCATGTTATGAAGAAAAGACATCAATGCACATCAAACTACCAAAAACATTTTAGACCACAATGCCTCAACTGGTAATTGGTGTTGAACATTGTTGAAATTTTGAAAACTTCTAATAATGAATGCTTGCAATTACCTTTAGACTCATGAACAGAAGATTGGTTGACATCAGAAGATGGAATCATGTCACTGAAAGATTGCAGCTCAGATGGCGCAGCAACACAAGTCTTGTCTTCAACATGCCGCCAATTAATTTCCTCAAGACCATGTCCTATTGGTGGAGTCAACCCTGAAGACTGCAGATCACTAGCTTCCGCTTGCTCTGAGTCTATAACTAAAGACTCAGATGGGTCAATCAATTTTTCTGAACCAAGATTATCAACCTGTAAATCTTTTTGGTGATGATCGGCAACTATGTCCTTTTCCCCTAGGTCATTAACACAGAATAGCTCGGTAGCAGAATCATCATCAAAATTAGAAGCTTCAGATTCTGTATCAGAAGTCATCTTGACCTTTTCATATTCTATATGTGGCAAAGGATCACCACTCTTCTTAGCTTTCCAGCTACCTAAGGTTTTTTGGGATGAAAGATCTCTCATCCCCTCCCTTTCATCTCTATCATGTATATTTGATGCCAATAAGGGAGCATCAAGTTCAGTGGCCTCATATGATCCTGTCCTAAACAGCATGCATCTTTGACCTCTAGAAATCCATGGCTGATGGCAACAGGAACACTTTCTTCCATCTAAAGCACTGAGACTATTATCAGCAATCAAAGGATCATCATCAAGTCCAACAAGAGGTACATCCCCCAATTTCCCCACCAGCAATCTGTATGTTTCAGCATTGGACTTGTTCACAGTGGCAAAGGAGAAGAGGCAATTCTCACAAATTCCATGAACATCAACAAGATTTTTGTGAAGTTTGCAATGAACTAAGGATGAGATTTGTAATTTATGCTTTTTGCAGATCAAATCCCAATAGAATCCTGCCTTTTCCTTTCCCAGAACATGATCCAGTCTCGAGCACAGTAGGCATGGAATTTGCAATTGACAACAGCTCGCAAATTTTGTAACTAAGTAGGAGAAACAAGCATCAATAAACAGCAGGAATATCAAAAACCACTCGTGAAATGCAGCAGCCAAAGCTGCTGTAATGGTCGGTTGAACAACTCTCTGTTTCACTTTAATAGATATACTCTCTCTTCCATCCATTTTGTAGTAAATTAAGCAATTATTACACCAGATTCAACACCTACTCCAACAAGAGCCTAAATCAAAGACGCAATGAATCTCCAATCCTGAGAATGAAGACAAACACGGAACAAGAATAAGGTGAGCAATTGAAAATAACTTGAGACAACAAACAGCTAAGAGAGCACATCATCAACATGAAAGAATGAGGGGGACAAAAACCACATGCACAACCGCTGAAAAGCAATACTTATCCCCAAAATCATAGTTCTAGGTGAGTTATAAAACTTCATACCAGAGACCATATAATACCAAGGCAAGGATTATCAATAGAAAAAACCACAGCAAAGAAAACCTTGTTTTACTATAGAAGATACAAAATTTCGACCCAAATTACATGAGAGCACTGATACAGATGTTTTACTCCTTTAGTCAATACCAGAGATGATTCCAAAAACCCAATTGCCATGAAAGATCCATTCAAAAAGAAAACGGAAAAAACAAAGGCAAAAAAAAAAAAAAAAAAAAAAAACAGAAGTCAAAAGCAGCAAGCGAATCATACAAGACATCCATCATGAATTGTAGATACATGTCTTGACCAAAAAGATAAAATTGGCCAAAAAATGACTGCAGAAGCAAACCTGATCAATCAAGAACCCTGAATCACAGTAGCAGAGTTATAGGCGAGCCAGCCAAAAAAGATAGTGACTCTTTCCCCGCACAAATGCATGTAAATCCCGAGCCCAGAAGGAGAATGAACCCAAAACAGTTTTTGCTGCTCTGAGGAAAGATCCCAAAAGAAAGAAAGACAATCACAGGCCCAGGATCAAGTATTCAGGGATCAATTAAATATAGTATCCTCTTTTATTCGAAAACTTCTTGATTGGGTGTTACATATACTTACACAAATCTTGATGAAAATTTAAAACCTCCATATACTAATATATATATATCCCGGATAGTGCTGTAACTGCAGAAGAACTTTTGTTTAAGCCATTTTAACATCAATTTATATGTACATCTACGTAACTCTGAGCTGGTGAAAAATGGAATTGCTAACTAAAGTCAATTTGATTCGGAGACAAGTTGTGTTGACAGATCATAGGACAATGGAGAAAAAAATTCAATTAGACTTTCAATAAATAAAGAAAAGTTGGAAAAAAGGGTGAGAGAAAGCTGACAGACGACCAAGGAGTCGGCTGCAAATCTGTGGGATTGTGACAAATACGACAACAACTACCGAAAGGCAAAAGGGGTGTTTGTTGCCGTCACCACCACCCCCCTTGAAAAGCAGCAGGAAATAGCTTTTCAAAACCAATCAAATTCAAGATTCTAGCTAATGGAGCAAGTGCCTTTTTGGTATTGCTGACAATAAGGGGTGGCTAAAGATAATGGAGCAAGTGCCTTTTTGGTATTGCTGACAATAAGGGGTGGCTAAAGATTAAATGCTCAATTTGGATCGGGTGTTTCTGGGATTGTTTTTAAAATATTTTATTATAATAATGTATATAAAAATTTTTATTGAATATTTTTTTGTGATGTTTTTGAAATATTTTTAAAATTTAAAAATATTTTAGTTTATTTTTTAAAAAATTAATCCTACCACTCATCATTTCCATCAACTACCGTTGCCACCCACCACTACCACCATCCCCTCCCTCCTTCTCCTCCTTCCCTCCTTCTCTTTTGTCCTCCCTCTTCCTCCCATTCCCCTCCCTTTCCCGCCACAACCCTTGCCCTTCCTGCCTCTCCCTTCCCAAGCTATCTGCGATTAGAGCGGGGAAGAACGAGGAGGGAGGAGGGGAGGGATGAGGTTGTGGCGAAAAAAGAGAGGGGAAGGGGAAAGGAGAAGGGGAGGAGAAGAAGAGAAAAAAGAGGCGGGAGAAGAGAGGGAGGAGGGAGGGGGGAGGGGTGGTGGTGGTGGTGGTGGTGGTGGTGATGGTGGGTGGGAATGATAGATGGAAGAAGAAAATGGTATACATTTAATTTTTAATTTTTTTTGTATAGTTGAAGTTGTTTTTGATATACTGTATGCATGTGGTGTTGTTAGAGTTTTTTTTTGTTTGTATATTAATGTAGTATTATATATGAAAAACTTGTTTTTAAAAAAATGGGGAATCCAAACAAAACCTAAACTCTAAAGATGTGTTGTTGTTACCCATAATTAGGAGGAAAATTCTAGAATATGGTAAAGAGAGGTTTGAACCATTTGGGTTTGGAAAAGTCTGTATTATATTATGTAGTGGTTTGTGAATCCTAGATTATTGGTGTCACCATACTATATAATATACCCAGAAAGTGTAGTAGTATAGCAAGCATTCAAAATTCATGAAAATGTCGAAAGTTTTGAATAGCATGTACGAAAAATTCGACGGGCAAAGAAATGGCATACAATAGAAACATCGAGGGAAACATATAATTTTCTATTAGCTAAGGAGATTATTGCTACTTTCTCTCTCTATGAGAGCACTTTCTCACAACAAAATCCTCGTAATTAGAAGCTCTGTAGTTTTCAGTTCAAAATTTTTCAAAAACTAGGGTACGATCCTTCAAAATTCAAAAATCCAAAAAAAAATTTTAATTAGCTAGGCCTCAGGAACATGGAAGGAGGACATATAGTTAGTAGAGCTTCTCTCTCAAGTTGTAGTTAGGTGATTTGCAAGAATCTCATAGCAGCAATGGTCTATGGCATGGCTTTGGGTATTGAAGATCTAGAGAGAATCTTGTGGCAATTTGATCTTTCAGAAAAAGAACAAGAAGGGGTCCAACTTGAGGGCTAACAAGTCAAAGGGGTGGAAGAATGTTAGCTAAGTTTGATTTGGAAAGTTATCAGAGACAAGGTGGCGAACATAATGGGGATAAGAAGTTTTGCAAAGTACATGTGGTGACATTTGAGGAATTTGAAAGTAATAGAACAGATGATCAACCTATTCAATTCATATTCAACAACAAAGATGACATGGAAAGGGCCTAAGGTGAAGGCTGTGACTCTTTGATGGTCAACCATTGGAAGAGATGACAACCGGACGTGTTGTGTCATTATCGTGTTGTGTTCTAGTTGAAAAATCTCATCCTTAACCCAACCCATTAGATTTTCTTGTCGTGTCATGTCATAACCTATTTATTAATGGGTTGACATTGTGACAGCTCCACCTTCCCCTAGGGCGTACTCGAAGGGTGGGCGGACTGCCTGTCCAACTCTCGTCAGAACTCACTTACCCAAATATTCCCAACAGGCACTAAAGCGAATAATACAACTTCAAAACATTACAATCCAATGCTATATACAGTAGAGTCACTAACAATTCAATCTTAGAGTACAAGTCAAAGTGTTCAATCTTACACGAATACATATGAGATTTACTAATACAGAGGAGTTTAAATAAAATGTCTAAGGTCTAGTACTAGCTCAAACTCTTTCCAAAATCACCAAGCCAAGTCTTCGCCCCTGAAAGGAAAATAAGGATAACAGAATGAGTTTTCGCTCAATGAGGTACTACAAGATCATGCAGTCACATATAAAACGAGAAAACAAAATCACATAGAACAGTAATTAAGTTATCAAACATGAGTACCAATTTAAAGAGACAAACGAACACCACAACTAACATAAAGTGAACTAGGTAAAAGGATACAGTTAACTCTCGGGAACTAAATTCCCAATCGCAGTAGTTTGATCCAAACCCGTTGACACTCGGTCAATGTTTAACGAAGCAGAAACATTGTCCATAGATCACCGCTTTATACCAATTTCCGTCCACCATTCATTTCCCTTATCGGGCCCGAACACCAAACAGTGAAGGTAATACTCGAGTATAACAAATTTCAGAATAAAACTAGAGCTTAGTGAATCAGTAATAGTTTCGCTATGGCCTGCCAATCTACCTCGACCAAGCCCTTGCTGGTTCGAATTGATTAACTAACCAATGAAGTTTGGGTCCAAGTTCACAATGTGGTCATTGGATAGTATATTCCAAACAACATTTAATTCAAGCACAAGTAATAAATTCCAAGTGAATAGTAGAACAGTCAACAATCAAGGGGGGTCTGTGAGGACCCGAATTTTTACTTATTTTAATCTTATTTTAATGGCTTAATTAATTATTTAATTGCCCGTTTACTCCGAATATTTTATTTTAATCTTGTTAGACCCAATTACATGGAACTATGACTTACTTATATTTTTAAAATGACTCGTTTCAAAATTTAATTTTTGAAAACTTGTTAAGTGAGAATAGTGAATACGCGTTTGGAATCAATAAGCGATTTGAGGATACAATAAGCTTGGAAAAATTGGAGACTTGTACATTAGTCTTGAAATAGGTATTTTTATGTTTAAGTGTTCAATTATTAGTTAGTGATACTATCGTTATAAGAATTTCTTGAAAATTCTACTTTATTGCGCACAAATCGGAGGTACGCGTTTTCGCGTGCAAGATTAATTGAGGGATTTTAGACCTTTATTTTTAGACTATTAAGAGTGAATAATAATAGTATGAATGGAAGTACATTAGAGATTTAGTGCACAAGTGAAACAAACTCGAGAGGAATCAGGCACGAAACGCGCGCGAACGCGCACTATTCCTAGTTGACTTTTGGGACACTTTTAGCCACACATTTAAGCTTCACAAGGAAGCTTTATTTTCAGCAAAAACACTCTCTCTCCTTGCTCAAAGCAGCCGTGCACCATAGGAGAAAAAAAGGAAACCGAAGCTCTTCAATTCTTGCTTCATTTTTTCACCAAATCATCTCAAAATTTACACACAACTTGCAAATCACTTGGTGATCAAGCTAAGCTAGAAAAGGGGCTTCATTTGCACGATTTTCTTGAGCTCCATTGGACCGAAAATTTCTGTCTTAATCATCTAAGAAGGTATACAACAATCAACCTCTTGATTCTTGATTTATGGAAGTTATATTGCACTTGTGATCTTATAAATTCATATGGGTAGCTTTGGATGGTTGGAAATTTTGTGTGTGGGCTCTATGAAATCCCACTATGGCTTGATGAACTAATTTGATGGGATTTGATGTTAATTATGTCGAATTAGTACTTAATCTAGTGAAAATAAGTGGTGTTATGAAAGATAGCTCAAAGGAAGTGAAAGGGAAAATTTTTCCGTTTCTGCCCCTACATTTGCCGTGCACTTTGGTGCACTTTTTTGTGGTCCAATTGACTTGATTCTGATGTATATGTGTAATATAGGTTGTGTAGAAAGTTTCCTCAAAAAAATTACATGATTTGGATGGGTAAATGTTGAGATTTCGAAATTCTACCAAAACTGGAATTTTGTCCCATATTGCTCTGGCAGTGATTTTCAAACAGCTATAACTCCTTGCTCCGATATCGAAATTGAGTGCCATTTGTGGCATTGGAAACTAGACATTTCCAGTTTTCCAACGGTATAAAATGTATATCCTGATTCCACCTGAGTGATCCGTACCAATCTCGTAAAGTTTCCTGTTCTGTTTCTCGTCTGTACTGGAAGGTCTGTTCTGAGCTGTGACTTGATGCTCAAAAATGAGCTAGTTGTGGACAGAATTTTAAAACAATTCCTTCTAAGAAATTGTAGCCTTATGAATTTAGTTTCCAACGCCACCAACCATGATTAATTCCAATTTGAATTGAGTGAGTTATGGCCTGATTTTTAAAGTGTGATAAAGCTGAAAATCTGGAAAAATCCCTTCCTTCATGCTGGCCGACAGGTTTAGCTTGATGTGGGAGGTTTTGTTTTGAAATTCTTGATGTCCATTGTTTTTCAAGTACTTATCACATGTTTCTAGAACACTGGTTTCACAAATGAACCAAATTGGACTGATTTCACGATACAAATGTTTGAAAAGGAAAGAGAAGCTTGAGTTGGCAGATTTGCTTTGAAAATTTCACAAACTTCAGTTGTTTTGTTAACTGCCTTCCCACGTGAGTTTTTGTGTGAAATTTGGTAGAGATATAGTTCATATATGGAAGATTTAGTGTACCAAATTTGGTGTTATTCTAAGACCATTTCGATACCAAATGATGTTCCAAAATTCGCTTTTCAAATCTGGAAAACTTTTCCTTTTCTCTTGGTCGAACCGTCAAATCTGATTTGGGGAGTTATATTTCAAAAATTTTGATGTCAATTACCTTTAAATTGCTCAGTGGATGTTTATGGACTCTTGATTTCGATAATGGAGTGATTTAGAACTGATTTCATTGCGCAAAACATTTGCAAACAAAAGAAAAGTGAGAAGACAGATTAGCCTTGAAATATTTCTTGAACTTTGGTTGTTTTAATGGCTGCCTTTCCGTGGGAATTTTTGCATGAAACTTGACAAAAATATTGTTCACACATGGAAGATTCAATGTACCAATTTTGGTGTATTTCTAATGTCAATTCGATGGCCAAATAATGCTTCAAAGATAGCCTTCTAAATCTGGAAAATGGACTGAACGGTCCTTATTTTAACCAATTTTGAGCTGCTATCTATTGATGTCCAAAACTCCAATTCTTGTTCCTCTTGTTGTTTTGAAAACTTTGATTGTAACTCTAATTGAGTTCCAAATTTCAGAGGCTAGTTCACATTGTGTGAATTTTGCCGAATTTCCAAACTTTGCCAAAAATCAGCCCAAATCTGTCTTGACATTTCAAAACAACCACTTTAAGCCACATTTTGAATGTCTTTCATCTGGAATCATGGAAAAGTGTTTTCTAGGAACTTTTAGTACTTGGGAAGTAGTTTCCAACGGTACCAAATTTTCCAATTTTGGACTTACAGAGAGTGAGATACAATTTTTTCAAAATCGCTCAACAAATCTGAAATTTCCTAACTTAAAGGAAATTGAGGGTTGCGAACTCTCTATTTTCCTTCGATATTTCTAGACCGTTTTACACTTGATTTCAAAGATGGAAATAGATTTTGTTTGTGTTTTAAAATCCCACTTTTGAGCTTCGATTTACTAGTAATTAAGGCTCATTTTCGTGAAATTTTCTTAGATTGTATAAGTGTGCAATCTTCCTTGCTAATTGGGATTTATAAGTGATAGTTCATTATTAATTGCTCAGACACACAAGAGGACCTTCAAGAGGATCCTACAGTGGACACTTAAACCCTCAAGAGGGCATTACTTCTTTGTTTACCTGGTGAGTGTCAAGTGCATGTTAAATGTTTATGTGATTGAAATGTGAATTGTACAAGTGTTATACATGATACGTAAACTTGTCGAGACGAGTGTGCATCGCGCTCGTTCTTCTTTAGGTGATGCTACAGTTAAAATGTGTTATGTGAATTGATATTCGAATTGTGTGAAGTGAATTGTTATGAAAATTAAGTGAAGTGTTGCTATTGCCAACCATATTTATGTTGTGATGTCGAGTGAGTGAACTTCCTCGACTTATATGTATATATGTGAGGACACCCTCATCCTCTATTTCTTTTAATTATACAATTCTTGTTACATGAATACGCATGATCAGTAACTGTTCATAAACATGTTTAACTCGTAAGTTCTGAGGGGAAAGCATGTACCACACCAATTTAGGTGGGAGGTACCTCTCATACGGTCTCAGTGCTATAATTGGTTCTTGGAGCGATAGCATGTACTACACCGATTCGGGTGGGAGGTACCTCTCTTGTCGACTCAAAACTATAAATAAAGTATAAGTCGATTGGAGCGATGTCTCATCGACCACTGAGCGATAGCATGTACCATACCAATTTGTGTGGGAGGTACCTCTCATACCGTCTTAGTACTATAATTATTCTCGGAGCGATAGCATGTACCACACCGATTCGGGTGGGAGGTAGCTCTTTTGTCGACTCAAAACTATAAATAAAGTATAAGTCGATTGGAGCGATGTCTCATCGACCACTGAGCGATAGGATGTACCACACCGATTTGGGTGGGAGGTACCTCTCATGTCGACTCAGAACTATAATTGGAAAAATGAAATTCTACGGATTTGATTACCTAATCGGGTGACAGAATGTCATCACAAGGAAGTATCCTACTCAAGGGATTGAACTTTGGCAAAACAAATAGGAATTAGCTCATGAGAGCTCATGTATCATACTCAAGGGTATTTTATTATAAATTGTGAATCACCTAAATGTTATAGCTTTCATTCTTGCGTAAGTGCTATTGTTATTTGAACTACGTGTGATGCATATTTCTTGGCCTCACGAGCATTCGCTCATCCCGTTGGATTTGTTTTCCTTAACAGGAACTGAAATGAAAGGAATTATAGAGAGGTCGATTTGATGGCCCTTTTGATTAGAATTTTGAATGTATTCGTTTAGACAACTTTTGGAAGCTGTATATTTTGGGAATGGAAGATATTTTGATAACTTATGATGTAAGACTTGAACGATTATTAAGAAATTGACCTTCCTTTATATCTTCGACTTTTAGTATCGATTGATTATTCTTAAGTTTGAATTGAATTTGTACCGAGTCCTAGCGAGAGTTGGGCAGGCGTCCCGCGGATACCCTTGGGTTCGCCCTTGGGAGAAGTGGGGGTGTCACAGGGTCGAGTGTGATAAGATACTTACCCGTCCAGCCAAAGTCACAGTCAAACAATCAAAACTTGAAGTTACATAGTGGTTCACTTAAGCAACAAGTCATGCAGGTGGTACACTAACCAGTTCAAAGCAGAGCAATGTTAAACGTTCGTTTCCGGGTTATTCTCGTGTTCACTGTCAAACCCTAAGAGCAACCAAGATAAGAATATTATAGCCCGACCATCCAAAGTTTGGGTGAACCAAGAAAAATCCAAGTACATACTAGGGTAATGATTCAAGCATGGTTTTGGAGTGAAAGGAAAGTATTTGGACCCAAGAAATGTGAGCAACCAAAGGGAAATATTATGTATCTATAACTCATGGAACTTAGCAAAACATACGTCAAATATACACATGAGTTTTGGAAGAAAAACGATCAATCTCGAGTTTAAAGTCGGGCAAATGCAAATAGAAAACATGCTTGAAGCCACCATTACTTTCCTCCTAATATCATACATGATTTTTGACAAAAATTCAGCTTATGCGTCACAACCAAGGTGGATTCAAGCAACCATAAGCAACCTAAGTCCAAACTGACCAACAATCACACCTCTACCCTCACTCTTACTCACTTACATCATAAGAAAAAAAAACAGCAGCATCTCCCCTATTTTCCTTAAGTTTCTCCTCCAAATTTAAAACTTAACTTCATGGCAAATCAACCTTAATCAAGACCACATGTTATAAGGTATAAGGGGCACTTGTTCTAGGCCACAAAGCTAACCAAAGTAAACATATACCTAACTCATATACAACCATACCAATGCTGAAAATTTGAACCTTAAGTTGAAATTTACAAACAAAAGTTGGAAATTCCTGTAGTGAAGCCAAAGGTGCATACAAAAGTTGGAAAATCCTCATGGCAATAAAAGAACATAGCAAAGCTAGAATTAGCATTTCAAGGTTGAAATTTCTCAATCAAAACTGGAAATTTCGAACTACTACACAAAACTAGGAAATTTTCCATGAAACCTACAATAATCAAGTCTTAAATCCATTCAAGTGCAAGATGAAAGAGAAAAGGTGGTTTCTTGACATAAATACCTTCAAACCCTAAGGAGAATTGCAACCAAAAGCTTCCTTTTGCCCAAAACACTGTACACAAGCTTTCCCTCCTTCTTTGATACAACTTACTATGGATTGGATTAGGGTTTTAGGATGAATTTCTCAAGGAATCAAGCAGAAGATCAAGTTGGAAATTGGAGTTTTCTTTCTCTCTTTTTCCTCCCTATGGTTCAACCAAGAAGAGAAGAAAGTGAAGAGATTTTTAGTCAATTTTTTCCAAGATAAAGACTAGAAGAAGTTTTGGTCAAAGTCAAGGTTCCATGATTTTGTGACAAATGGCAAATCAAGAGTTAATCCTTATCTAATTGTCTTCTAAACACTAAAATATCTAGTCAACCTTTAATTATCTCTTAACACCTTATAAAACAATATTTCTTTGCACAAAACCCCTCCTAATCTTCCAAATTTACTGCACACCTCATAGTGGATCCCACTTCCATAATGCGCTATGAACTTAACGTACACTAACTTATAAAAGAAAATTGATAAAATTCTTGACTCACTTATGAAAGTATCTAAGAAATTAAGGCAAATAAAGTAAAGTAAAAGAAAACGTATTCAAAGAAATAAGATAAAATATAAAAAATTTTTGGGTCCTCACAATTCCTCACAGACATGACCCAACTTGTTCAATCTATTAAATAATGGGTAAAATATAGAAAAGCCCCTTGAGGTTAAGCGAACATACAAAAAAAACCCCATATCGTTTCAAAACATACACTCTGATACCTTATGGTTTGAACTAATTTAAAAAAGCAACGGAAATACTCTAAATTAGCGGGTTTGAAATACATGTGCTTCTTTTGAGAGTATTTGTCCATGAAACAAATAAATTTTTAGTTGATAGGCCTATTATACCCTTAGACTTATAATACAGAAAAATCCTATGTGATTAAGCAAACCTACAGAAAAGTCCCTTATGATTTTAAAGCATACAATACAGTACCTCGTGGTTTGAACTAATGTGAAAAATTTACAAAAATAATTTAAATTAACAAATTTGAGGTTGCTTGACATGGAAAGTAATTTTTTAAATCAAATTTTTAGCTGATATACCTATTAAACCCCTTAGAACTTATAAAATTTCCAAAAACAACCCAAAACTCTCAAATATAACTCTCCTATCTCTATACACAAAATAAATAAATAAAAATTTTTGAATAAAACTCACTTTATTTCTATACACAAAATAAATAAATAAAAGCAACATTTAACCATAGGGGGCTTTTCCGTAGGTTGGTTTAATCACAGGGGGTTTTTCCGCAAGTTTGCTTAATAGGATCGTTATTAGAAGGTCTTTTATGGCTTATATATATTAGGGTAATTGTGTCATTTCATCCGTCTCTATTAGTTTTGATGATTTCCATTACTGTTTCAAATTAGTTGAAACTATGAGAGGTCGAAATATACGATTTGAAACCATAAGGGGTTTTTCTGGTTAGTTTAACCATAGGACGCTTTTTTTTTTGTATTTTACCCTTAAATAATTTATGTCATAATAATCGTTTGTAACATGAGCAAATGTATTTATAAGATTAAATCATTAACCTCAAATTAAAGTTTTCAATTTTTGTCAAATATAATACATAAAAAAGTTTCAAAGTGAAAAGCCAAGTTGAACTTATAGTTTTCAACCAAGAAAAAGTCTAATAACTATACAAAATTAAACATGAGCTTTCAAATCTTCTAGTTGCAATCTTCAAGCCAGACTTGTAAGCTTTTGTAACTATCCAAATAACAAGCTTCCATTTCTTCAACCACTATTTCAATCCACCTAAGTAGCATAATGAAAAAAATAATTTAATCTTTAGATACAAATTACAAATGCATAAAAAAAAGAATATGTTAAAAGTCTAGTTATCTCATATAATGTTACTGGTTGTGTTAGAAACCTAAATTGACTTAGAAGTTTGTGAATTGATAATCAATGCCATGATATTTTCAGTGAGATCATCCAAATTCAATTGTGTAGTATCTAATAACGATATTACAGATACTTTGTTGTTAAGCCTTCATAGAAATATTAAATGAAAATGTAACACGAAAGAAAGAAGGTTTGTAATAGTTACCTCCATATTCAAATAGCCAATCTCGTGTACAAATTAAAGCTTCCACAACATTTGATTTAAGACAACAACAATATTGATCAAGAATTTGTCCTCCAATACTGAAAGCGGATTCCGATGCAATGTAATTGGAATAGCTAAGACATCACGTGCCATTTTAAAATGATCCAGATAGCGAAATTGGTTAGTTTTCCAATAAAGAAAAACATCGAGTTAAACAGTTATGTCAATTCTACGTTCATCTAAGTACAACTCCAATTCACTTTTTTGTGCATTTGCCAATTGATCTTCACTCTCAAAATTATCAAACTCCTATTCAAAAATTAAATGAATCATTAACATAATTTTTAATATATTAATCAAATAACAAAAAAAACATATTGTGATTTATAAAAGAAACAATCAAAGCAAAGACGAGTATTACCCCACTACCACCATAAGTATCACTAATTTGGGAAGAACAAATTGTTGCTTGACTAGATGTCTTAGAATTCTTGCTCATTATTCTTCAAAAAGTAGGAATAATTTTTCTTTGACTAATGCACTCTCCAGACTTTTATCATAAAGAATCCTATAAGAAAACTCCACAAATTGTATTTTATAGCGGGGATCAAGAACATCCACTATTGCTAAAATAACATTATACTCCACCCAATACTTCTCAAATTTTGTATTCAATTGAGTAGTCATAAGGGATAGAAAGCCATCTAAATTTTTCATCTCAATCATAAGAGCGTGTTTCACTAAAAATATTTGCAAAATATATAGATTAGCTATTGTATATTTTGTTCCAAAAAAAGTGCAAGTGGCCTCATAAAAGACTTGTAAAAACTTGCATATCTTTTTCACCTTGTCCCACTCATCCATTCATGTACACTCTTTGAATGTCGAGTCACTCAATTGTAGGTCAAGAAAAGCTCTGAGGTAGTACATGGTATTGTTAACGATAAATTACATTAAATTATATTCACTGTCAATGAAATGGGGCATAAGAAAAATATAGCTATCAGTAGCAATCAAAGTCCACAAATTAAAAGCAAAACAGAATTCTCCCTTGGCAATTAGATAGCATAGCTTTCACCTTCTTAATCTCTATTACATGCATTTTTAGGACATCCATTTTGGCAATACTATTGATATGCTAGTGATGTGCTTGATCTCTGGATTTAAGTACTCAAAAATCTCCCTAATCCTCTCATATTCAACAAATGTGAAAGGCATATCATGCTTTATGATGCAGGAAATGAGTAATTCTCTAAACTTTTCTTGATTAAGTTCATGATTTTTGAGATAGCCATACTTTGTATCAATAAGTGCTTATCTAATGCCTTTCGTGTTTAATTTAGGACATGCAACAAGATGGCATTTCATGTTTCCAGTCTCATTTCTGCTTTTAGAATGATATAGCTTACCACAGTGGATGCAACTACACCTTTTAATGCCATCTTCCCCAATAAGTTCATCTTTAAAGTGATTCCACACTTTTGATTTTCTTCTCCTTTTCTTTACAGGTGATTTAGCTACATTATCCTTATTCTCCTCTTTTTCACTCGTTGACTTTGATTTTGAATTAGGAGCACTATCAACTTCTTGTTCTCCAAGTAAATCAATTGCTATTGTGCCATTATTTTGGTACATCTTATCCTACAATAAAATGAATATTTTATCAATATTGAATGAAATAAGAATCAACAAAAGAAAATTCACACAACATGAATTGTTTGATTAGAGTATAAGATCAAGTTTGAAAATCGGAGCTAAATACTCTCAGTAATTTCTTTTTATTTAATACAAAGATGAAATTTTTATTTAAGATTCACTAACAAATTAACATCAAAAGAAGTTAAAAATTTTTCTTGGTTAACATAGTATGAGAATACATAAGAATACAAAATCTTGTATACAACTAATATTAATTGTTCTTGTCAAAAGAAAACAAGCATATTATTTGGACAAAGATAAACATATTAGTTGTAGCCACTTTGGAACCAATGAAAATGAAAGTCCATTGTTTTGAGTTTTGATAGTCAGACCATGGTCACCACGCATGTAGCTTAGTATTAAGCCAAAGTTTAAATTTCAAAAACATTAGTACAACTCCAACTTCAAATGCATTGCATCTATTATTTGGTATGGATGTAAACATTCATGATAGAATTCATAATCATGTTTAAAAAATTTCAATTGAATCCCAGTCAAATCATTTTTTGAATTTTTTCTTTTAACTTTTGACCAATACAAAACACATGCTTGATGTATAAAAAAATCAAATAAATGATTGAAACTATTAAACTTACCTACTCAAGTGATATACTTGCAAGTTCCAAACCTATGATTTAAAACTTGTAATTTAGATGTTGGGTTTTAAAAACAAAGAAGTATGGTTGTAGGGTGTAGGGTTTGGAATTTAGAGGAAGAATTAGATAAATGAGTTAGAGTAAGATATATGAATCGTCTTGCATTACATTGACAATTTATTAGTTTGATTTATAAGTTTTTAGTTTTTAAAAATTACCAAAATTGCCTCTATAATTTATAATGTTCTAAAAAAAACTATTTTTTATCGGGTTAACATGCCAACCTGTGGGTTGACCCAATCCGACCCATGTTTAGTCATGCCATTAACAACTTGACCCAATAATGACCCAATTGAATTCAGGCCGTGTTAATACCTGCTAATTTTGAGTTGTGTTCGAGTCATGCTATCGTGTCATGCCAAAAATTACCACCCCTAGGTTCTAAATTGGAGAGGGCTAGAAAGTGATGAATCACCTTTCAACAAAACACTCACCTAGATTCAACTATAGAATCTACTGTTACACTGAATCACTAAGGAAGCAGGAAGGAAAATTGGAAGCATTTTCTCAAAGGTAAAAGAGGTAATCCTACCTACTTTTGGGAGGGGGGAGGAAGAAAGGAAACATGTTAAAATTCTTTCTAAAATAGACCTCTCATAAACATTAATGTCTGGAACTATGGTTAAATGTAATACAAATTTGAAATGGATTGAATTTGAGTATGAAAAATGTCCTGATTTTTGTTTTTGCTATAGTATGATTGATCACAACAAAAGAGACTGCAGCTTAAAAGGAACTCATAATGATAAGAATGTGTAATTTGGCAACTGGATGAGGGCTGGCTATCCTAGGAGTCCGATCAAAAAATAATAAACATGGTAGGATAGTAGTAGAGAAGAGAGGGATAAGTCCAGAGAACATAGGAGAAAAGAAAATGGGGGTGAAAGTGAAAATTTGTTTCTAAAATTCACTGAATAATTTCATAAAACTAAAAATTCTGGTAAAAATACTATAGGGGCCCAACATAGGAGACAAATCTCAAGAAAAAAGCAAGAAAGCTAGAGAAAAAAAATATAACTGTCATGGAAGTAAACTACAATAATGAACCAATGCATATCCCTGATACTAATATTCTAGGAGAGGAAAGGAATATAGAATCCATGAATACTAGCAATCAAATGGTAGGGGACAGTATAGTAGAAAACCTAGTTATTAATGAAAAAGAGGACGGGAGATGTGACTGTTAATCCCCTTAAAGTATACATCATTTCTTACTTTACCCTTTAATATTTTTTGGTCTCACTTTATCCCCCTTTGGACAAAATTATCCCTTTATTATTCTAAACTCTTTTTTCCTTCTCTTTTATTTTTTCCTTTCCCCTTTTATGCTCTTTTATTTTATTTGCCTTTTTCTTCTTTCTATAATTCTTCCACTTTCACACAAAAATCTTCATCTTAATGATTGAAATTAAAAAAGAGGAATTGTAGAGATCTATTTTCTCCTTAAATGATTAAAAAAAAATTCAAATCACTTTTCTAAAATATAATTTTTTTAGCTTTTCAATTCTTTTAATTTCAGTTTTTCCTCTTTCCTTCCTAGTTTCTCATTTTATTCTCAAGAAAATATCATGAAATGAAATTGTGACATGATTAATAATCATCAATTGAAATATGTGACACATAGTATCATACAAAAAAAATTAGTTTTTGATGCCTTTTAAACCTTCACCCAGAAATGCAATTACAAACTTAAAATAAAAATTTCTGTTGAGATAGAGTTTTCTATCAGGAAGGATGAAAGAGAGAAGAAAGAGAAAAAGAAATAAAAGAGAGAAAAAAAGGTAAATGAAAAATTAAAATAATGGAAAGGTATAGGAGGTTAAGTGAGCAAAATTAAAGGTTAGGGGGTAAAGTGAAAAATGAGGTATACCTTAAGGGGATTAATTGTAATTAACCCTTGTATTTATGCTAACATTAATGATCAGACTCGAAGGGCTCAATAGTATGTATTGACTAGAAGAAAACACGTCTGAGGTGATAATTGGATAATCATAGGGGATATGAATGACATCATTTCTAATTAAGAAAAATTCAGGGGGGAAGAGGGGAAAGTGAGAACTAATAGGAGTTTTAATGATTTTAAAAACTTTATTAATAACAATAAACTCATTAGCATCGAATTTAGAGGCAACCCTTAGACTTGGTGTAACAAATGGGATTCAGGAGAGGGAGAAATTAAGGAGAGACTGGATATAATTCTTTGCACTCAGAACCAGTATGGTAATTATGGCAAACCTACCTGTGGTCATATTGAAAAAGAAGTTTGTGATCACAACATTTTAATTCTAGACACCAATCTTGCTGGCAAAAGATAGAAAAAAGATTTATGTTTGATAAAAAATGGTTGTCATATAAGGGGGTTAGGGTTGTGGTTATGAATGCTTGGAAGACTAATATAACGTCTTTAGTCTTCATAACAAGGTGAAAATTTGTAGAACTAACTTGTTAGATTAGAGAAAAAAGTTAGATACTAACATAGGTAAACTTATTAAGAAAATTAAAAAAGAGATAAATGATGTTAAGGGAAGGAACTTAGTAGGCAGAAAATCAAATCGACTAAACTTTGCAAGAAGTTGGTTGAGGCATATAAAGCTGAAGAAATCTACTGGAGACGAAAAGCCAGAGCCAACTGGCTAAAAAAGGGCAAACAAGAATACATGTTACTTCCATGCTACGGCTATAAGTAGAAGAAAGAAGAATAGGATTACAAACATTAGAAGAAGAGATGGTAACTGGTGTAATGGAGAAAAAGACGTATCCAGGCTATGGAGTGATAACTGAATATTTTCAACAAAATTTCGCCTCAAAATAGCCTCAAGAATTCTCTAAGATCATAGAAGGAATTCCATAGACTATTACTAGTGAGATGAATGTCCAACTAATCAGACCATTCACTAAACTAGAGATAAAGAAAGCAATATTCTCCATGCATCCTAACAAGAGCCTTGGATGATATGATTCTTGAAATGCCGAGACGAATCAAGAACGTGACGCACAAGCTCGGATCTAGGTTAGGAACCACATTTGGTGACGGAGTCTGTAATCTATCTTGGGCCGCACAAGAAAGACTAGGACGGATAGAACAACGCCACAATCAAGGGGACTACTTGATTGATAAGTTGACGAACCACCTTAGGGCAACTCTAAGATATTCAATATTGGCTTCACAAGCCAAGGAGAGCTCTTTCCTTCGTGAAAGAAATCTGGAAAAATTTTCTCAACTTTATTCAATGCCCATAAAACATGAAAGTAAAGGCTTTTTATTGCCTTTTACAGGACCAAACTCCTAATCCAACTAGGAAGTAAGAACTTAACCCTAACTCCAATTAACTCTATGAATTTAACTCCAATTAGCTACTAACTATGGTCAACATGACCTTGAGCCCTTTTATTAACTAATTGACTAAGATGACCAAACTCAAATTTTGGAATTAACAACCAAATGACATAAAGCAATGGAAATAAGCCACAAACAGCCCATAAAGGGAACCATTCGGCCAAGACACAATGAAGACACCATGAAATGACTCTAGCTCGATGCAAACGGATTTGATAAATGTTAAGACCAGCTAGTCTCATATCATTCCCTTCCTCTTAAAGGCGATTTGCCCACAAATCGAAGCACGAAGGGTCACAAGATGAGTGACATGTCGTTGGGACAACCTGACGATGATCACATTCAAGGGTTGCATCCAATACAAGGACCACCATGTGCGACGCTGGAAAGGACCAGTTGTAGTACCATGAAGCTCACGGACCAGCTTCAAGGCTTGTGTATCAATGAGGTATGGATCCTCAAATTGGTGTGGAACATCTTCCCACAATCCACTGGCATGCAATTGCATATCCGGGTGGCTAACCTGCAAAAAGGAAGCAAAACTAGGAGCAATTGTGTTAGTAAAGTTACAAGAAAAAGCTTTGTCACACTCAGCCCTTACTAACAAACTATGCTTCATAGCTTTATACATCCCTTTGGCCGAACTCACTAGGGCTTTTCTCCCTTCACTACTCTCAATCTCACTCTTTTCTTGTTTTCTCAACTCACACTCTAACTCATACTCCTCATGTAACCTCAGTTGATCCTCTTGGACTTGTCCGAGGGTAAGAGGAACAAGAGTAATCTTTTGACGACCATGCATGAAAGAATACTTGTTAGATCGACCATCGAAGTGGACAGCTTTGTCGTATTGCCAAGGTCGTCCTAAGATCAGGTGACATGCTTGCATGGATACGATGTCACATACCACCGTATCTTCATACCTACCAATGTGGAATGGAACCTTCGCTTGTCTAAAAACTCGTTCACTATCATTGTTATTTAACCATTGAAGTCGATATGGTTGAGGGTGCTTAGTGGTTGGAAGAGATAATTTCTCAACCATGAACAAGCTTGCTACGTTTGCACAACTCCCTCCATCAATTATTAGACTACACAACTTGTCTTTGATGTGACAACAAGTGTAGAACAAGTTATCCCTTTGCTCACCCTCATCCTTTAAAGCTCGGGCAGCAAGTACTTTCCTGGCAACCAACACTCCAACATTCCCTTCACATGGCAATTCTTCCTCTGAGTGGTCGCTTTCTTCTACTAAAGGTGGCATCCCTTCACAATCATCCTCATCATCGGACACCACTTCCCCATTAGGCAAGATAAGCATGGCCCTTTGGTTGGGACATTGAGATGCTATATGTCCGAAGCCTTGGCACTTGAAGCATTTAGCATCCCGACTTCGCGATTTTGGAGCTCTTTGGCTAGCTTCTTTCTCGACCTTAGGTGCTAGTCTAGCATCATAGGGCCTCGATTTTGGTGGTTGAGAAATCCCTACGGTCTTATCCTCACCTCTTGAAGGCGAACTTTGCCAAGTGGCAGCTTGATAGTTGGAATTTGAGCGAGTGTTACCACTCCGCTTGAGCCGCCTTTCTACCTTTACTGCCTTATCCAACAACTCGCTTAAATCAAGGTAATGATGCAGCTCCACAATCTCAGCAATTTCGTCCCTCAATCCACGCAAAAATCTGGCCATAGTGGCCTCCAAATCCTCATGAACATCAGCCCTCATCATGGCCATTTCCATTTCCTTAAAATAATCTTCAACAGTCATACTACCTTGAGTAAGAGTTTGCAATTTGTTGTGCAAATCTCTATGGTAGTAAGCTGGAATGAAGCGTTTTCGCATCAATCTCTTGAGCTCATCCCATGTCCTTACGGGATGCTCATCATTTCTCCTCCGACTTGCACGAAGTTGATCCCACCAAATTGCAGCATAATCGGTGAATTCAATAGCTGCAAGCTTAACCTTGTGACTCTCTGAATAAGATTGGCATTCAAAGATAAGTTCCATCTTCCTCTCCCACTCTAGG